>NC_137282.1:127185000-131985000 GCF_054371585.1 Giraffa tippelskirchi | reverse complement strand
CCTTTCAGCAAGGGGCCAGGGGGGACATGGCCATTGTGGAGGCGAGGTGCGGAGAAGGGCGGAAAGGAGGAGGGAGAGAGAGGAGAGTGGAGGGTCACTTGGAGTAAGAGAAGGAGGGGCAGGGAAAGGCGGGGAGGACAGAGACAGGATGGAGGAGGCCTTCCTTGCTGCCCAGCTTAGAGAAAGGTGTGTCTGGGCACACGCGGAGACAGACACAGCTGCCTCTTGGGGAGCAGGAGCTCGTGCACTGCCTGGGGCTAGACATGAGCATGTGGATGGGCAAGCGTGTCCCTGCATGAGCCTGTGTGTTTGTGCGTGTACATCCTGCACCATGTGAGCGTGGGGCCTTTTCAGCATTCTGCATCCTGAGCCAGGACACACATAAACATACACACAGAACATTTGTCTGATCAGGGCACTCTGATTTATTCTGTTCCAATTTGAAAAAGAGCCCTTTTTAGGACCTACTAGATTGAATTCACAGTCCTGCCTCAGGGAGCCCCAGACTGAGGGGAGACACAGTCCTGCCTCAGGGAGCCCCAGTCTGAGGGGAGACACAGTCTCATCCTCAGGGGGCCCCAGTCTGAGGAGACACCGTAGAGTCAGGTCGATTGGGCTGTCACGTATGAGTCCAAGTCAGGCCCTCAGGGAGCTGCTGAAAGCCAGAGGCTATAGGTCCCTGGGCGCCTGAGACCCAACATCCTCACTGACAGAGTTTCCCTCTTGGATGTACTACTGTGGAGATATCAGTGTGAGGACCCCTCCTCAGAATTTAATGATCTCTGTCACAGGCTCTGCCAACCTGCAGGTGTCCAATTTCCTGTGAAAGTCCAGCCTGCTGTGAATATCACAGGGAGGTCACAGGAGGTTCCTGTGACCAGGTGGGGTCTAGGTCACTGCAGAGGGGGTGACAGAGAAGTGAGGAGAGAGGGAAGGAGTGAGGGGCCCTGCTCTCCATTCCTTGCTCCAGATGCACACACACCTCCAGCCCTGAGAGTCCTTTGTGGACTAACACCTCGCGGAGGCCACTGCTTCTTTGCCACGTGGGACCCACGTTCTCACCGAGTCCTGGGAGTGGGAGCTGAACCTCCTTCTTGCTGAGGAAGGCTGCAGGGCCCTGGCCTCCAGATGACCACTCCCAGGGGCTTTCTCTCCTGTCACCAGGCAGATCCAGGGCTTGGCCATCACCAACCAGGGGTTTGGCCTGAACCAGATGGAGCTGGGCACCACCCTTGAAATCATCCACTATGATGGGATAATGGGCCTGGCCTCCTCTTCCGTCTCTGCTGTGGGGCTGGCTGGCTTTTTCCATGGGCATGGGTGGCTTTTGGAGCCTGACACCAGAGCCCGTGGTCAGTTTCTCCCTGACCACGAGAGAGGACCCCGCGCCTGGGAGCTCCCTCTGCTTTGCAAATGGTCAACCCATGACTGGACAGGGCCTTTTGGAGGCCTGGCTGGAAACCTTGCCCTGAGCCAGGGGCTGGGGGGGTGCAAGAGGAGCGGGAGGGTGGTACTGAGGATCAGGCCCACTGGGCTGACTCAGAGAGTAGGCTCCAGAAATAGGGGTCCAGTCACCCGGCAGCTGCCTCCTCCACAGTCTGACTATGGTTCTGGTCCCTGGTTGACAAGATGACATCATCATGGGAGAAGTCACCTTTGGGGGCAAGAACAGCCAGCTGTACACAGGCGAGGTCTCGTGGAGCCCTGTGGTTGCCCAGGTTACCTGCAGATCACCTTCCAGGGGTGGGGAGATTCAAATCCCATCCCCCACTAAGGAAGGAGGCCTGGGGGGCTTCCTTTGGGAAAAATATAGGGCTATTCCCAGCCCAGGGCAGACCTGCGGATTTCTCTGAAGGAGAGCCTGCATGGAGGCTGGAGGAAGACTGGAATGACCTCTGACCTCTAATGGCTCCTGCAGGTTATCCATAGGGGACCGAACCACTGACTGGTGCTCCCAGGGCTGCCCGGTTGTCATGGACACAGGCACTTCCCTCATCATTATCGCTGAATAGATTTGTGGTCAGCTTACTGGGGTCCCAGGGAACAACCGAGGAAAAGGAGACACCCCAACCCACTGTCACTGGGAAGTCAAAGGACACTGACCTGAGGGGCTCCTCCTGAGGATTTGCATGCCACTTCCCTGTCAGGTGTCTCGTGCCAGGCATACTGGGATCTCCCTGCCCCTCCCCCCGACCCCCTCTTCCTCAAAGACTTCCCCAGCAACAGCCCTTTGCTCTTATTTCAGTCCAACCAGCTTGGGCTCCATCCTGGTGTCTTCACTGGGGCATTCAGTCTGGGGTGGGGACTTATCTGCAGTGGAGCCGGGAGAGGCAGGTTGGGAGGTTGACGGACCAGGGGGTAAGGATTTGGGTGCAGGATGGATTTCCAAGTTGTAAGACCAGCCACCTCTGTCCCCTGGAGCCCTGAGGGAACAGATTCTGACTACCTGTCTCAGTTCAGTTCAGTCGCTCAGTCGTGTCTGACTCTTTGCAACCCCATGGACTGCAGCACAACCAGGCTTCCCTGTCCACCGCCAACTCCCGGAGCTTACTCAAACTCATGTCCATTGAGTCGGTGATGCCATCCAACCATCTCATTCTCTGTTGTCCCCTTCTCCTCCTGCCTTCAATCTTTCCCAGCCTCAGCTGCCTGTCTCCACCTCCCTTTTTATTTCTCTAGCTTGTCATCAACTGCAGTAGTTGCCAGAGCCCACCCACCATTCCGTTCACTGTCAGCAGCATCCACTTCCTCTGCTGAGTGCTCAGCACTTCCTCCCCATGATTCTCCACACCTCTCTTCCCTCTCACTTTCATACCTGGGCACTGGGGAGCCCAGGAGGCTGGGTGGGAGGGAAGCTCATAGAGCTCTGGGATGTCTGATTTGCATAAGACTTTAAGGGTCATCTTATTGACTTCTTCCACAAGCATACCAGGAACTGCCATTTATCCAGAGCTTCCTGAGATGCTGTACGCGCAGTGGTTGAGGTTCAGTCCGTCTGCACTGGGATCCTTGTTCTGCCACTTCTGGGCCTTGTAACCTCGGGCAAGTCACTGAACTTCTCTGAGCCTCTATTTCCTTATCTGTAAAATAGGGACAATACAGTGTTTACCTCATAAGGTCTTGGTGAGATTAACTAGACTGGCAGACGTAGAGCGATTAGAGGAGGGTCGGGCACATGCTGAGCACCCATAAGCACTGGTGGTACTTCCTGGTTCAGATGCTGAGCCGACGGTTCTATGTATGTTTGCTCTTCAAATCCTCCTGATAATTCCGGAAGTGGGTACCACCATCACCCCCGACAGGGGGTCTCTCAACCCCTTCTTAAACCTGAGACATGGCCTTTACCACGTGTAGGCAGTCCTCATTCCATTTGCCCAAGAGGGATGATGGTCACGGAGTTCTCTCCAAATATTCAATTGCAATGGGCCGGGCCCACCTTCTCTCCCAGCCTTCTACCCTGCTCCTGACTAACAAATATGCATTGAGTACCCTCTGTGCTGCTACTGTGGGGGACACAAAGGAAGGAGGAGACACTACCCTGTTCTCTGAACACTTGTGATTAATAGTTTATATGATAAATGATAACTAAGTGTGCAAGATTGTTTGTGTGCACGCGCACATCGGGGCTTAATGTCATAGAGATGAGTGTTTTTCAAATCGAAACTCATGGACTTCCCTGGTGCTCCAATGGTTAACAATCCACCTGCCAATGCTGAGGATATGGACTCCATCTCTGGTCCAGGAAGATTCCACATGCGCCGGGGCAGTGAAGCTTGTGTGCCACAACTACTGAGCCTGTGCACCCTATATAGCCTGTACTCCACAGCAAGAGAAACCACCACAATGAGTAGCCCAAGCACCACAATTAGAGAGTAGCCCTGGCTTGTTACAACTAGATAAAGCCCGTGCACAGCAAAGAAGACCCAACACAGCCCCAAATAAATAAACATATATATACATACATTAAAAAAAAATTCACAGCTCACAAACAACACATTAGAAGTCAATTCAGTTGATTGGAACCAACACTTAAGAAACAATTAAACGGAAGAGAAAAACTCGAGTGCATCCCATGTATTATGGACTAGAATTTTATGGGGAGGAGGATGAAGCTTTTGTTTTAATTAGACTTTGTATGTATGTGTATGTAAAGTTATGGTGTAAAGTATATTTCTAATTGTGAGTTGTGGTTAAAAAAGAACCCCAAAGGCCTCAGTTCAGTGATTGGGCCTTTGTCTCCTTTAGGGGACCCCTCTCCTTGCTATACTCCAGCCTCGCTGGCCCCATCACTTCCTCTTTCCTACCTCAGGCCCTTTGCACATGCTATTTTGCTGCCAGAAATGTTCTTTCCTCACTCCCTTCACCTACCTGACTTGTGTTCATCATGCAGAGCAGAGCAATGGGTCATATTATCCCCGTCCCTCAATTGATGGAGAAGCTGAAGCCCAGAGAGGTTAAGTGACTTGCCCAATGTCACGCAGCCAGGCAGAGCTGGGCTGGGATTTGAATACAGGCTTCTCTGATTTCAGAACTCAGGTTCTTTCCTTAAGCCATGAGACCTGCCTGCAGACAGCTTCAACTCCTTTTCCTCCAGGTCAGTGCAGTAACGGCCTCCTCGAGTTTTAGCCCACATTCTTGCTCTTGGAGAGCCGCCAGCCCCCAGGGCTCCCTGAAGATGTCTTCTTAAGGATCTGCTACTCCATCTCTCATGCAGGCAACAACAAGGTGGGTGTGGCTGCTGTTGTACAGACTGACTCTGCCTGTTTCCTGGTCAGAGGCATTCCGTCTGGGTCTCATGGAAGCTGAGAAGCGTCCATTTTCACTCACTCCAGCCAAACTCTCCTTCTCAGGGCTGAGAGCTGGGAGACCCCAAATAATACAGCTGTAGGCCTGGCTTTGGGGAACAAGTTGGGTGCCTGGGGAGTTAAACAGGAGGTTGAGACCAGTTCCACTCTCATGGCCACGCAATATAGGTCAGTGGGTCCCTAATCTGCCATTCAAATACCACCCTCATGATCTCTGCACTAGCTGTGTGTGGCCGCTGGTCAGAATCTGCTGATGTGGGAATGGCGGGGAGGCCAGGTCAAGTTTCCCCACCAGTTCTCTGGCTTGTGTAAGGTGCCGTTTCTGGAGATATGGGACAGTAGTTGGGGAGGAAGCTGAGCCTGTGGTATGGATAGACGCACAGACACGGAGTCTCCCATTTGGCAGGACGGCTGACCCTGAGAGGCTCACAGTTGTCCTGCCTGTCAAATGGACAGGGCCACCTCCAGGCAGTGCCTTGGCGGGGGAGAAAAGCTCTGGGAGTTCCTGGCTGGATTTCACATGTAGGAGGCTGTCCGTCCCTCCCCACAGGGGCCCAGGGCTGGAGGAGGGGGAGAGGAGAAACCGAACACCTAGATTCCAGGGCTGGGGCCCCCAGGCCCTTGGCTCTGCCCCTTTGCGAGGTGGCTGGTCTTGTCACTCCTCAGTGACAAGGATTTCAGACTGCAATTGCTGCTTCCTGGCATTCCTCAGTTAGGAGTGTGTCCTGAACTCCCATAGTCCATGAAATCATGGGTGAGATGAGTCTGATATGTATGTGTGCTAAAATTTATAACAATAAACATAGCTACATATAAAAGACATGCACATCCTCATTGCACCTAGTCATTTCTGCTTCTCTGCTCTTGTGGACAGTGTTAGCCCAGGTGAATGCATGCTTTTCCCATCAGTTCAGGACTCCCTGAGCAGGGGCTGCCTCCCTGCTTCATCTTTAGCTGGGGTGGGGTGGTGGTGGGTCTCTGATGACAGGTGTTCTGTCTCTCTCTCTTTTTTTTTAGTTTCAAGTATATAGTATAATGATTCAATATTTTTATATATTGCAAAATTATCATCACAATCATTCTAATTAACATCCATCTTCATACACAGTTACACACTTTTTTCATGATGAACTTTTAAGGTTTACTCTCTTACAGATTTTCAAATGTATAATACAATACTACTAACAATAGGCAAGATGCTATACATTACAAACCCATTACTCATTTATAACTAGAAATTTGCACCTTTTAATCCTTTTCACCCATTTTGCCCATCTCTCATGCTTTACCTCTGGCAATAACAAATCTGTTCTCTGTACCTATGAGCTTTTTCTTTTTTGTTGTATAGATTTAGTATTTGTCTTTCTCTGTATTATTTTATTAGCATAATGCTATCAAGTTCCATCAATGTTGCCTCAAAGGCAACATTTTATTTTATGTGTGTGTGTGTGTGTGTGTGTGTGTGTGTGTGTGTGTGTGTGTGTTGTCATACGTGGTTGCTGTTTAGTCGCTAAGTCGTGTTTGACTCTTTGGGACACTATGGACTGTAGCCTGCCAGGCTCCTCTGTCCATGAATTTCCTAGGCAGGAATACTGGAGTGGGTTGCCATTTCCTTCTCCAGGGTGTTCTGTCTCTTTATTCCTCCTTTTTCTCCTTTTTTTTGGCCACACCACATGGCTTGCAGGGTCTTAGTTCCCCAACTAGGGATCAAACCTGCGCCCTCAGCAATGAAAGCAGAGTCTTAACCACTGGACCACCAGGGAATTCCCTTCCTCCTTCTTTTTAAAATGTGATTTTATAAGATTGTAATTGATGTTTAATATACATACATACAGAAAGGTGCACATACCATGCGTATCCATCTTTGACTTCTCAAAGAGCCACGTGACCCGAACACACGTCAAGAAGCAGAACATCATCAGCCCTCTCCAGATGTTCCTTTTCCTCTTCAGCTCCGGCCCAATGTAAAGAAAAAGATTCTGATTCAGTTGACAGTTATTGAGGGCTTGCTCTGTGCCGCCACTTTAATAACTAGGTTTTATTGGATAATTCCAGCAACCCTGAGGGGCAGATGATTATCCCTGTTTTACAATGCGGGAAATTCAAGGTTGAAAGGGTAAATGAGTTGTCAGGGTCAAGTGGTCAACAAGTGGTGAAGACTGGTCTCCCAAGTCAATCCATATCACACATCAGTGTCATATTTTTTTTAACTTTTTATTTTATATTGGCGTATAGTCTATTAACAATCCTGTGATAAGCTCAGGTGTTCAGCAGAGGGATTCAGCCATACATATACATGTATCCATTCTCCCCCAAACTTCCCTCCCATCCAGGTTGCCACATAACCTTGAGCAGAGTTCCCTGCGCTGTACAGTAGGACTTTGTTGGTTATCCGTTTTAAATATAGCAGAGCATCACATTCTTAAAAATGTGCAAAGAGAAGTGAATAAAGAGTTCAAAGTAGGGTCCATAGGTCATAAGAAATAATCTGCATAGACATCTGTCTGCCCAGAAACATCCCTTACTTATTCTGGGGACTACTGTCTACACTCTAAAAGGCTTCCTGAGGGAGCCACCAAGTTCTTTTAGGGCTCTGCCTGCTGACCACAATTGATTGCTCCAAAAGTGGATACCTGACCCAAGATAGGCTAATCAGAGAGCTTCCCTGGGAATTTTGGGTTCACTGTTTCTCTGGAAATGAAAAACTCATGTGCTGGTGCTCAGTTATTTGAAGAAAGGCAGCCTGTAGTGAGAGAGGGAGGGAAGACGATGGGGAAAGCAGGAATGAAAAGCAAATGTCCTGACAGCCTTTGGATCTCAGATTTCAGTTGACCTTCCTTCCTCTTCCTGCAGCTGGGTTGCAATATATATGCCTCACCATCTATCCAGTGCATTCCCATTTCCACCTAAGCCAGACAAGCTAGCTGTTGTCTCTGAGCAAGGCTACCTTAATCAATGGACCAGAGAAAAAACAACCAGCCTATTTACCCATTTATACACACAGAGATCAATTTCCAGTTGTTTGAGATACAGATGGATAAAATGAACTCCATTATTGAATGGGGATAAGGTAACCTACTTTATGGGGTTGTTGTGAGGTTACTTGATTAAACAAATATAAAGTATCATGCCTGGCAAAACTTCAATGATGGGATATTTTTGTAGGTGAGCAAGAATCCGTTTTAAAATCTTGAACCTAGCTCTTCCTTATGTCAGAGTTCTAATTAATAAACAAAGAAGGGATGATGGACATAAAAAAGTACCACCATAGTGACTGTTGCAGGTAAGGACCAATAACAGATGTTAAAATTGGTGGGCAGTGTGATATATATATGTGTGTGTATATATACCCACACAATGGAATATAGCTCAACTATAAAAAAGAATGAAATAATGCCGTTTGCAGCAAGGCAAATGGACCTAGAGATTATCACGCTAAGTGAAATAAGTCAGATAGAGAAAGACGAATATTATATGATATCACTTATATGTGGAATCTAAAAAAGTAATAGAAATTAACTTATTTACAGAATAGAAACAGACAGAGAAAACAAATTTATGGTTACCAAAGAGGAAAGGGAGAGGAGGGATAAATCTGGAGTTTGGAATTAACAGAAACAAACTTCTATATACAGTATAGGTAATCAACACAGGAATTACTGTAGAGCACATTGAACTATATTTAATATTTTATAATTTATAATGGAAAATAATCTGAAAAAATATATATAACTGAATACCTGAAACTAACACAACATTGTAAATCAACTATACCCCAACAAAAATTTTTAAAATTAAATTAAAATTTAAAAAAATTGATGGGCAGAAGAATGATGAAAAACAGGAGACTTGCATAGGCTCAAAATGTGTCCCAAAAAGATACTTTCTAATTTTCAAGGGAAAGATAGTTACTGTTCAGTACAGACATCTGGTAGACCTCACCATAACCAAGTTACTAAGATTAAGCCACCAGTAATGAGACCTTTCCATAGGAGGTACCTCCTGATATCATGCACTGAGAAGCGTATATCAACTCTGTGGTTTCTACAGCCAGATGCATGCCTTCAGTTTCATGAGAAAACATCAGAATAACCCAAACTGGGGGACATTCTTTGAAATAACTGCTCAGCACTTTTTAGAAGTAGCGAGGTCATGAAAGACAAAGAAAAACCAAGGAACTTTCACAGATTGGAGAAGACTAAGATATGAAAAACTAAATGTGATGTGGGAACCTAGATTGATATGTGAATCAGAAAAAGGACATTAGTGGGAAAACTGGTGAAATTCAACTAAGGTCTATAAATCAGTTAATAGTATTAGGTCAGGGCTAATTTCCTGGCTTTGATCATTGTACTGTGGTTATGACGTCAGAAGTTAACTTTAAGAGATTCTGGACGAAAGGTATACAGGTACTCTCTGTACTATATAACTTTTCTTTAATTCAAAAATTATATCAAGTGTTACAGCCAGCCTAAGAAGACACAAAGGGTTAACTTGTCTTAATTTAAATGTTGCCCTTCTCTGTTCTAATTTCTGGAACTTTGACTTCTCAAACCACCAGTCCTAGTCACACTTTGTGCAGGGATCCAAAATGTCCTAGGAGTGATGGATGTTAATGTGTTCAGGTGTCTTTGCAGAAGGCAGTTAGTCTCCTAAGACCAACACAAAGCATTCATCATTAAGATATACTCACCATCCTCTCACTTCAATGCCATGAATCACTTGTCAGGAGCACCCTGTCACGTCCAGCATCCCTGACTTACATATTTGTCTGCTCTTCTGTTCTGAGACTGGCTGCCTAAGCTCAGAGAACACTACTTCTCTCCAATGGGATACGCAGCATGGACATCTCAGCCTGTCCGAATAGCATGCTTGTTAACCAGAACACTGCTCTAACACTAGCATCTCGTGATGGCCTGTCCCTTGCACTAGATCACAGGAGAGCCTCAGTGAAGTCCTGCTACACCTGCCCCCCCAATGTCAACATCCCTTCTTCTGTAGGCAAAAAGTATAAGTATTGTAGTTTCCATTCGTTTAATTTCAATGGTTGTCTATACCTGCCTGAATAGGAAAATCATAGGAATGGGCTGTTTCCTTGGCTTGGGACAACTAACCAGTCTGTCTTTGTGACTTCATTTTGGTAATGCTTACTAGAGAATCTGATGTGAAAAGATTTGAATTCTAAACATGTAAAATATGACAGCTTGCCACTTGGTAGGCAGTAAACTCATGGCTGCTATTGATAAATGGAACCTCTATCAAAATAAGGAACTGTTTCTAAAATTCAGCTTTTGTAGGATTTTCTAAGGAAAAGTCACCTTGGTTGAATGTTTCTCATTCATTAAACTTTGCAGAAGTGAAAAAAAAAATTATATCAACAGAAAAAGGACGAAAAAAAACATGAATCCTTTAACTTGAAAAAAGAAGCCCTCTTTTCCAGTGTTCCCCCAATAAGTTTTATTAAATCAATATAATGGTGTAAGTATAAAATGCACAAAACTTAAGGAAAAAACTATAAAACCAAAGTAAACAGCCAAAGCTGTAACTAAAATTCATATAGACTGCTGCCAAAGATGCGAGGTTTATATAGTAGCTGTCCCCAGAGTTGAGGTGAGGTCTCTTAGCTCTGTGAGCTTGTTTCAGGAGTGAGAACACAGACAGAGACACAGATTCCCTGGTCCAGTCTCACACCCACTGCAAGAGACCTCTCTTCTAAGATTCCTCAAAAGGTGCTCCTTTAGCCTCTGTGTGGGTGACTTGCTCAGGCCAGAGGTGATGGAGGCTTGGATGAGGCAAAGTTGGTGAAGATGGAGAAACACAAACAGATCAAGCATGGCTTTTGGAGGCAGAATCTTTGGGATCCAGTCAGAACCTGTACTGTCAATGATATACCATGCCTGGTTCTAGGCCCTTTGCGTATTCACTCATTGGGTCATTCAACAAATGTTAGCCCTGCCTGCTCTCACATATTCGATCCCTGGGTGGGGAAGATCCTCTGGAGGAGGAAATGGCACCCCACTCCAGTATCTTAGCCTGGAAAAGCTCATGGACAGAGGAGCCTAGTGGACTACAGTCCATCGGGTCACAAAGAGTCGGACACGACTGAAGCGATTGAGGATGAGCACGTGGGTGACTCTGATAATGAGAAGCTCACAACTCTCTTCCTTTGGTTGATATTCAGTTTGTGCCCAAGTGCTATTGATGTGAATGAGAAATTAGAATCAACCCAAATCATAGGGTTAAATAGTGCCAGTTCCCCAAATGATAGGGCACTGTATAGCCACTAAGTGTGATAAGAACGTGGCTTATCTAACGGAAGTGTGCATATAACAATCTTCAGGAACAAGAACAGAACAAAAATAGCAGTTTTTGTTACACACTGATTACAGCTATGTTAAAATCTCGCTGTGTACATTAACAGCTAGAGATAATTTAGTAATTTAGAATGGTGCAAATAATTGCTGTTTCATGTTGCTTTGATTTTTTTTTTTAAGTGATTTATGTATAGAATTTACACAGAATTTTTTCTTAAATCCTCCATTAAAGGACTTAGGGGTTATTGTTTCAAAATTGAAAAAGGCTGTATGGGCACTGGATTGGGAAGGATCCTGAGGTCATGTCTCAGCTCCATGAAAGGATTAGTGATGTCTGCCATGGGTGAAGGATTAGCAGTGGCAGTATGCAGGCTAGTACCTGCTGTCTCTTCTTGAGACGCTCCCAGCAACTGGCTTCACTTGTGGTCACTCTGAAAGGTGAATGAGCTGTTTAAGGAGCCAAGTGAGAGAAATAACCTCTTCTTTTAGTTGCAGGATTTGGGGCAAGTCACTGGGATACAAGATGATATGCAATAGGGACTTCCCTGGTGGTTCAGTGGTTAAGACTCTGCACTCCCAATGTAGGTGGCCTGGGTTCAATCCCTAGTCAAGAAAGTAGATCCCACAGGCTGCAACTAAGAGTTCGCATGCCGAAACTGAAGATCCCACATACCGCAACTGGAAAAAAAAAAAAATCCTGCATGCTGCGGCTAAGATCTGGCACAGCCAAATAAATAAATAAATATTAAAAAAAGAAAAAAAGGTGGTATGAAATAAACACCATAAGGGTAGGAAAAGCAAAGTCCTCCACAATAGAGGTCAGTTTGAGGGTAGGTAGACACAGCAGGGAAGGCTTCATCGCCTTTGTACTGGGTCTTGAAGGATGAGGAGATTTTGTAGGTGGAGATGCCTGTGAATGGTATTGTATGGAGGCCACAGCATGGATAAAGCACGGAGGTTGGAAAATAACAGGCCTCCTGAGGAGCAAGCGAGCAGATCGCTATGACTGGAGCACAGAGCATGTGTAAGTTAGCAGTGGAAGGTGACGACGGAAACAGAGGCAGGGGCCAGTCAGAGTGTGTCCTGAAGGCCAGGGTAATGAGTCTGGATTTTAGTAGTCAGCCACAGGGAGGCTTTGGTGAGTTTTGAGGCAGGTGGTACTTAGAGAGAGAGGAGACCAAAGGATGACAAGAAAATGCCTCTTTCCTAGGAGACCATCGCTATGAGAGGACACCAGGCCCTGTATTTTGACCCGATCCTTTTGGAGGGTGGGGTGGAAATCAGAGCACTGGGATAGCAAGGTGTGGGAGATAAAACCAAACCCCACTGAGAACCACCCCACGGGCTCCATTCACTGTTTGGGATTTCCTGAGCTCTGGGCCAAGCACAGGGAGGTTGGAAGCCACAGCCTCTGCCTTCTAAGAGTTTCTAGTCTATGGAGGGAGGAAACATACCCCAGGAAACAACTGGAGACCAGTCTTAGACAGTGTGCCATTGGGCACCAAAGGGAGGACACCAGCTGAGGTGCAGCATTTAGGAGTAGAAGATGAACTTAGTGGGGAGCCAGTGGGTCAGGCTTCCTGGGGCTCCTGTCCTTGGAGGGAGGCAGCCTGGATGACTTCTAAGAGGTCCTCCAACTCTGTACATCCCTGGCTCTAGGAGGAGCTGTCCTGAAGGATGAGCAGAACTTGAACATGTAGAAGGAAGAGAAATGGGCTTCCCAAAGAATCGGAAGCTGGGTGGTGGGGGGCAGCCAGAGTAGACAAGGACTCAGGACATATGGGGACACCGAAGGGACTAACTGAGCTTTGTCAGGTCAGGTTGGGCAGGCTGAGGCAGCAGAGCCCCAGGGTCTGGCAACCAAGTAGGTGCCCCGGCTCCATGCAGTAGGGCCAGGGATACACATCCCTAGGCCAGGGATACTCAGAAAGGATGTGGGGTGATCGGGGTTTGGGGACAGTTAGCCCGCAGTCGTCAGACTCCTTGAGATCCGCCAGATAAGGAAAGGGTCCCAGGAGGCCCATATTGGGGAGTGTGGTTGGCCTTGCAAGACTTAGGGGACCCCATGGATTCTGCTATATTCACAGGATGTGGCAAGTCTCTAAGAATTCTATAATTTCCTTTTTTAAAAAATATTTAATTCTGGGGTTCCCTGGTGGCTCAGTGGTAAAGAATCCACCTGCCAATGCAAGAGACACAGGTTCAATCCCTGATCTGGGACGATCCTACATGCCTCGGAGTAACTGAGCCCATGTGCCACAACTATCGAGTCTGTGCTCTAGAGCCCAGAGGTCGCAGCTACCGAGCCCGTGTACCTGGAGCCCATGCTCTGCAACAAGAGAAGACACTGCAATGAGAAGCCTGTGCACCACAACTAGAGAGTAGCCCGTTTGCCACAACTAGAGAAAAGTCCAGGCAGCAACGAAGACCAGCTCGGCCAAAAATAAAAATAAACTAAAATTTAAAAACATACATTTCTTATAATTGAGAGTAAGTTTCATGCCTCATTATTGTAATCAGCTCTGCATTTTTGCATCCTGGTTGCTATACATTCATTCAGAACTTCCCTGACCAGGGATTAAACCCATTTCCCTTCAGTGGAAGCTCAGAATCTTAACCACCGGACTGCCAGGGAAGTCCTGGCTCCTATGACTTTCCTTTGTCTGCTCTCCCAAACCAGACCCCAGGGAAGGCACTGCCTCCTTCCCTTGCCTTCCACTCCAGAGTCCAGCGTGTCCCTGGAGACTGTGGGCAGGAATGGGAGCTGACCTGGCCTTGAGACACAGTCAGGCAGGGACCTCCCTCTCTCTGCCAGGCCTGGACAGACCTCTAGAGCCCTTCCGGCCCTCCTCCATCCAGGAGGAGACTCCAGGGCCAGGGGAGACTCCAGGGCTCTGGCAGGGCAGTGGGTGGTGGTGGCCAGAGTGGAAAGTCCCCACGGGCTGGATTTTATCAGTGTTTGGCAGGCCTGGTTTTGGCCTCACTCCTGGGGCTCAAGGGCCTGACAATCTGGTTGGAACATTGAGTGAGGGGTATGAGGTGGCAGAGGGGGTACAGGGTGGGGACTTTTTCCACTCACCCTAAAATGGAGAGTTCTCTGGTGCCAGGTTGGTGGGCACTGGGCCAGCTCCAGGTCACCTCAGGCGGTGAGAAGCTTGTTGCCAGGAAGCTGGCAGGACCTGGAGATGAGGGACAGAAGAGGACACGGGAGATCAGGCTCAGAGCAGGAAGGAGGACAGATGAGGGCTGGGGAAGAGGGTAATGGGGGACACAGGTGTTTCAGGAGAACTAAAGACACGGGTAGAGTTGCAACGGGACAGAAGAAGAGAGACAACGGAGAACAGAAGCAGGGGCTGGGACGTCCCCCTGTTCCCATGCCCCTGCCCAGGCCTCCTGCTGCTGCAGACCAGTGTCAGAGGCACAACCAGAAGACAATGTGGCTTACACGTGGGTGTCCTGAGCGCTTGCTGAACTATGATGAGAACTTTCCCAGATGCCCCGTTTGACCAGGAAGTCCTCTAAAGCTACCCCCGGTAGCTCTGACTTCAGTCACTGGCGACCCAGCTCCATCACCTGCATCCATGCTAATAATGCCACCATCATTACCACCATCGATACCACACTAACCACCATCATCATTACCTTTATCCTAACTGCATCCCTCAAGGGCTTAGGAGTACTTGAACCAGGACTCAAGTCAAAAATCTTTGAATGTATCACCTCTAGACCAGTGATACTCAACTATTTTGCTCCCGAAAGGGACGCTGGGCTATGCCTGCAGACATTCTTGGTTGTCACAACTGGGGGACTACTACTGGCATCTAGTGGGTAGAGGCCAAGGATGCTGCTAAACATCCTACAATGCCCAGGACAGCCCCACAACAAAGAGTTTTTTTGTTCCGAAGTTTTAGAATTACGGACTTGTCTATAGACCTGTCTATAGACCCTACAGCCCTTATTCTGCCCTCCTCTGGTCCTCACCCCAAAATGCCCAGCTCACACCTCTGGTTCCTGAGCAAAGAAGTCATCTTTGCCACTCCATCTTTCGGCAAGTTTGATCGCTTATCGCTCACACCTCCTGGCCTCCACTGCTTGTTCTGAAAAGTCAATAGGATGAAAAGTCCTTTGCGGCCACCCTCACAGAGGAAAACACACGGAAACGACTGATACAGGGAGCCCAGGGTACACCCAGGGTTGAGACCATGCTTGTCCAGGGCAGGGAGGCAGGGACTAGGCTGGGTCCCGGAGGTATAAAGGAGGAAGGAGTGTTCAGGCTTTCACTCCACTGCAACAGCACAACTCAGAGTTGCCTCTCTGCTGTGGCCAGCTGGGAATCAGCATTATGAAGTGGATGATACTGGCCTTGGTCTGCCTCCAGGCCTTGGAAGCAGCGGCATTGGTCAAGTGAGTCTGGGGCCTGAATGCTGGAACAGGAGCCCTGGCAGCTTTTTTTTTTTTTTTTTTTAAATAAACTTATTTACAAAACAGATACAGATTCATAGACTGAGAACAAACTTATGGTTGCCAGGAGGGAAGGACTGGGGGAAGAGATAGTTAAGGAGTTTGGGATCTATGTGTACACTCTGCTACATTTAAAATGGATAACCAACAGGGACCTACCTTATAGCACAGGGAACTCTGCTCAATATTATGTGCCAACCTGGATGGGAGGGGAGTTTGGGAGAGAGTGGATACATGTACATGTCTGGCTAAGTCTCTTTGCTGTCCACCTGAAACTCTCACAAATTGTTAATCAGCTATATGCTGTGTTGTACTTAGCTGCTCAGTCATGTCCGACTCTGCGATCCCATGGACCACAGCCTTCCAGGCCCCTCTGTCCATGAGACTCTCCAGGCAAGAATACTGGAGTGGGTTGCCATGCCCTCCTCCAGGGGATCTTCCTAACTCAGAAATCGAACCCAGGTCTCCCATATTGCAGGTGGATTCTTTACCGTCTGAGCCACCAAGGAAGCTCAAGAATACTGGAGTGGGTAGCCTATCCCCTCTCCAGGGGAACTTGCCCACCCAGGCATTGAACTGGGATCTCCTGCATTGAAAGCAGATTCTTTACCAGCTGAGCTACCCGTGAAGCCCTATCGGCTATACTGCAATAGAAAATAACAAGTAAAAAAAAAACTACTATAGACTGGATGACTTATAAATACTAGAAATTTATTTCTCAGAGTTTTGGAGGCTGGGCAGTCCAAGATCAAGGGGCCAGTAGATTTGGTGTCTGGTCGAGAATCTGCTTCCTAGTTCATATACACACCCCACATCGCTCTGCCGTTCTCACGTGTTGGAAGGGACACGGAAGCTCTCTGGGTGACCTGAGGCAGGTCACCTGACCTGAAGCAGGGAAGGCTCCCTGAGTTGACACTGGACAGATCTCAGGATGGGAAGAGATATGGCCTCTGCCTTCAGGAAGCTTCCAGTCGAAGGGAGAAGCACCATCCCTTCCCCCACTGATGATAAAGGATAGATCAGAAACAGAGAGTAGGGGTGACTACTGCCTAAAAAAAAAAAAAGACCTTGAAAGGCTGGTACAATTATTTCTAGATGGGGAGATGTTTGCTAGAAGTTTCCTTAAGGCCCCCCAATTTATTTGACAGATGCCAAATCATCTAAGCAGAAACACCAGTCATGTAATCTCTATACGCTGAGGTGTCAGGGGAAAGGGGATGAGGTGCCTAGGCTCACAGGACATCAAGAGGGAGCCCAGCCTGCCACACTACCTGCAACTGCACCATTGAAGGGGCACTTTTTTTGGTGGAAAGTTGGCTCCTCTCAGAAACTTCTTTGAATATGCCAGTTCTGGAGTCGTGGTGGTGTGAAGCAATCATCAGCCTTCATATCTCAAGGTGAATGGGTGTAGCAGAGAATTTCTGGAGAATGCAGGGTCTTGAGGGAATGGGGAAGAGATGGGGAAAGAAGCAGGAATTCTGAGGCCCGGAGCAAGGCCTGGGGGCACTGGCAGAGACCTCTGGGCAGTGGAGACAGGCAGGCCTGGGAGGACATGGGCAGAAACCCATAATTCAGGAGATCCACTTCCAGGGGCTGATTTGGGCTCCGGACCACTCAAGCCAACCTCCCCATGGTCCCTGCCTCCTGCGAGGAGCATGACTGATCCAGGCCAGACACGGAGCAGAAGAACTAGGACCCTGTCTTCTGAGTCCCCAGTCTAGTGCTGTTCCCCTGGGCCCGCACTCTGTCACATCCAGCCGGTGCCAATCGCCTGAGGGCCACCATACTGGGGACTCTTTGGGGTTAACTTTGCCATCTCTGAAGCCTTTTTATTTTTTGAATTATGTATTGATTTTTAATTTATTATTATTTTTCTGAGTTGTGCAGCATGTGGAATCTTAGTTCCCCACCAGAGATTGAACCCGTGCCCTCTGCATTGGGAGCGCGGAGTCTTAACCACTGAACCAGGTACTTCAGAGGAAGTCCCTCTGAAACCTTTTTTAAAAAATGCACTAATTGGGAATTCCCTTGTGGTCCAGTGGTTAAGGGTTCTGTGCTTTCACTGAGAGAGCATGGGTTCAATCCCCGGTCAGGGAACAAAGATCCAGCAAGCCACGCAGCACAGCCAAAACAAACAAACAAACCACACAGATCCTGCAAAGGGTAATGTCTAAAGTTCCTCTCCCCTTCCTGGGAAAGAGTTTATGGGGTATTAGAGTAGAGGACCAGGGTGGGATGACGACCCATGGGATGAGGTCAGGGCAGGCCTGGGTAATGGTAGCTGTTTTCAGAATCTTGGAGCAAGTCCTGAGAAGAGTTTTCCAAGAAAGAGAAAGAGAGAGGAAGAAAAAGAGAGGTAGAGGGAGAAAGAGCTGGAGAGAGCCAGAGATTGAGACAGAAATGGAGAAAGAGAGAGACAGACACATACAAGCGACAGAAACAGGGGACAGAGTGACAGGGAGCCTGAGGCAAACAGTTAGGGGTGGAGGGAGAGAGAGAGACTGGGATATTAGAGGTGCAGTAGGAAAGAGGGAGGCCCTGCCCTGATCCCAGCCCTTCTGCAGAATCCCCTTGAAGAAATTCAAGTCCATCCGTGAGACCATGAAGGAGAAGGGCCTCCTGGAGGACTTCCTGAGGACCTACAAGTATGACCCAGCCCAGAAGTACCGCTTTGGTGACTTCAGCGTGGCTACCAAGCCCATGGACTACATGGACGTGAGTTTTGACTCTCCCCTGGGGCTCCCCCTCCTACTGCTGCCAAAGGCTGAGGGCCAGGCCTGGGCTGTGAGCTGCACCCTCACACTCACCCCCTGGGGGCTGCCCCTGACTCTCAGACCTGCCAGCCAACCCTGAGACTTCAATGCCAGAGAAAGCACGGAGAGACCCCTGATGACCCGGCAGCTGAGTCCACGCAGACTTTTGCTGCTGCCCCGGGCGAGCTCAGACTGAGAGCCTGTGGGTTCTGGGCAAGTGTGGAGGGCAGGCTCGGGCCCCTGCTTGTGGTGTGGGCTGTGGAGCTGGCCACTCTGCCGCTCTGGCCATGGAGAAGGCTGAGCCTGATGGGCAGAGCGGCACAGTGACCAGCTCCAATGCCCCCACCACAAGCAGGACCCACCCCCCCCGACCCCCACCCAGAGCTAAGAGCCTGCCCCATGTCCCTTCCTCTCCACCCAGGCTGCTTACTTCGGCGAGATCAGCATTGGGACTCCGCCACAGAACTTCCTGGTCCTTCTTGATACTGGCTCCTCCATCCTGTGGGTGCCCTCTGTCTACTGCCAGAGCCAGGCCTGCAGTGAGTGCTGGGCTGGGCACGGGAGGACACTGACACCTGCTAGGGAAGGGCTGCTCTTTCATAAAGATTGCTGGGGCGGGCGGGGGGTGGGGTGGGCAGGGAGCTCCAGTCCTGGGAAGGTCCAGGGATTTGCCCAGCATCACATGGCACATGTCCAAGGCCAGAGGGAAAACACTGGCCACGAGCCTGGGTGGCCCCTCTCTGATTACCAAGACATATTCCTTCACCTACTCCAACCTAGCCCAGTTCACTGCACTCCGTTCTGTTCACTCTGGGCAATGCCATTCCAGCCCACTCCACTCTACAACACTCTTTCTATGCTACTCTCCCACCAAGGTTTACTAAGTTCTTACTGAACTCTCCCAAGGACACGGGAAAAGGACATAGACGTGGTCCTCCTCCTGTCGCTGTCTTTGGAGATGTTCACTTTCTAGGGCGGCCCTGGCCCCTGCCAAAGCCTTGGGGTTTGGGTCTTGACACCTCTAGTCCAGAAGGTCCCTCACTGGCCCCATTCTAGGCTGTCTCAGGATCCTGGTGTGGCCAGCTTCTCCTCGGGGTGAGGCGAGGGTCAGGGAATACCTTGGAGGTCCATTCACTCTTTCATCTGATGAGTAATTTCTCGACACTCACCATGTATCAGGAGATCTGCTGGGGGCCAGGAAGACAGAGATAGATACTATACAACTTGCCCACACTACAATCCTAGGGAGGTCATCATCCTAGGGCATCTGAAGATTCTGTGATTCTGTTAGGTTGGGGAGGGTGGTGCTTTGGGGTCAAGGCTGCCCATTTCTTAAGGGTCTTCCAATGCCAGGAATATCAGTGGGCTACCACCTGACTCCTTGGCCGGCAGGGGAAGGTGTGTGTGTGTGTGTGTGTGTGTGTGTGTGTGTGTGTGTGTGTGTGTGTGTGTGTGTGTGTGTGCTGAGGCTCTAGGATGTGAGTACAGGCTGGGAGACAAGTGGGCAGCCTTGCAGACCTTAGAGGGGGCCAGCATGACTTCCCGAATTTTCCCTTCTCTGCAGCCGGCCACACCAGCTTCAACCTCAGCCTGTCCTCCACCTACTCTACCAATGAGCAGACCTTCTCCCTGCAGTATGGCAGCGGCAGCCTCACTGGCATCTTAGGCTATGATACTCTGATGGGGAGTGATGCTGCCGGCTGAGCCCTCACCTCTTCCCAGGATATGAGGAAGGTAATTTGGGGCTGTGAACTCAATTCTAACCTCACAGTTCTCAGAGTCTGATGGGGAGACTTAGATGGAAGCCTTTGAAAAATATGGGAAACACCCAGTGCTCTACCATTGTTTGCTGTTGTTTAGTTGCTCAGTTGTGTCTAACTCTTTTGCAATTCCATGAACTGTATAGCCCACCAGGCTCCTCTATTCATGGGATTTCTCAGGCAAGAATACTGGAGTGGGTTGCCATTTCCTTCTCCAGTGGATCTTCCTGACCCAGGGATTGAACCCACGTCTCCTGCATTGGCAGGCGGATTCTTTACCACTGAGCCACCAGGGAAGCCCATGCTCTACCATACAGGCCAGAAAATCATAACACTAGAGACTCATCCAGGAACTTCCTTGGTGGTCTAGTGGTTAAGACTCTGAGCTTCCAATGCAGAGGGCATGGGTTTGATCCCTGGTTGGGGAACTAAGATCCTGCATGCTATGAGATGCAGCCAAAAAAACCAAAAAGGCTCATCCATTCACTCATTGACCCCTCACTGTGGGCCACCATGTGCCAGGTACTGAGGACACAGAGTGATTGGGATGACCTGCTCCTTTTCCTTAAGGAGCTTAAAGGCTCAGGGAGAAGCAGGCTGGGGTGGGCGGTGCTGCAGCAGGTGAGGGTGGCTCCTTGGAAGAGAAAGTGGCTTTCACAAACCTGTCAAGAAGAGAGGTGGCAAAAGTGAGGGAGGGATGAAGAACAGCCAGATGGGTCTCAGGAGGGGGATCCAGAGGGAGGTGTGTGGAGTTACATTCATCACTTCCCATCCTCTGTATCCCCCCCAGGTCCAAGGCATCCAGGTCCCCAACCAGGAGTTTGGCTTGAGTAAGACTGAGCCGGGTACCAATTTCCTCTATGCGAAGTTCGATGGCATCATGGGCATGGTCTACCCCTCCCTGTCCGTGGATGGGGCCACCACTGTCCTCCAGGGCATGGTGCAGGAGAGTGCCTTCACCAGCCCGATCTTCAACTTCTACCTCAGCAGGTAAGGAACTACCTGGCAGTTCCTGGTTCCCAGCCCACTCACTTCCACGGGCCTGAATGGCTGAGGTTCAAACACTTTGGAGTTTGGAGGCAGGCTTTCCCAGCAGGCACGTGACAGAGCCTTTCTTCTTGAGCTTCTGACCCTTCCTCTCCCATGCTCCCTATCCCCGCATCTCTCCCCAGCCCACTGGGTCTCTTCTTTGCATTTCTTGGCCAAGACAGAATCTCCCCTTCCTCCGGCAGAACTCTGCTTGGAGCATTGTTGCAGCTTCTCCTACCACTATGGGGCTTCCCTGGTGGCTCAGATGGTAAAGAATCTGCCTGCAATGAGGGACACCCGGGTTCAATCCCTGGGTGGGTAAGATCCCCTGGAGAAGGGAATGGCAACTCACTCCAGTATTCTTGCTTGGAGAATTCCATGGACAGAGGAGCCTGGCGGGTTACAGTCCACAGGGTCGCCATGAGTCAGACACAACTGAACGGCTAAAAATTTCACTTTCCTTCTACCTCTAGGGCTGACTGCCTGCCCAGAGCCGCAGTGAGCTCACTTCCTTCTGACCAAATGTTTTCTACCTGGACACCTCTTTTGTGTAATAATCTATTACTTCATCTCCTTTGATCTATTGTTCTAGCCAGGTCTTCTGGCCTCAGTCCACCGTGAACTCAAACAAATTGTTGTTCTTACCACAAACACAAGCAAATGTGGTTATTTACGTGGATGGGCCCTGGAGCCAAGCGGTGGGAAGGGGTGGGTGGCCTGGAGGGGACTTTCCGTCTTTCCTCTGTAGAATTGACAACCACTTTCTAGAGATAGTCAACATCTACTCTCCGGGGCTTAGTCATTTGACCCTGACTTTCAACAATATTATCCTGTTACTAAGGTTGCCGACCTCTGTGTACAAGTACTCTGAGTTTAGCCCGGAGGATCACTGCCCAGTGCCACACTCCTGCCTGTCTACTGTCTAACAGGGAGTCGTGCCCTCCACTCCCCCTGGGCCCCTCCTCCCTCCGATTCCAGCAGAAAAACAACAAACTGGGCCCCGGTCAGGCTCCTGCTGACATGCTCCACCAGCAGCATGAAGTGAAAGGCAGAGGAGAGAGGTGGGACAGGGCTGCAGGCCAGATGACCAGAGGCTTTCCCAGAGGAAGCACTTGGTGGAGCGGCCTCACTTGAGAGCCGGAGGCACTGGGAATTCCCAGCCTTGGTCAGAGGTGGGGGACACAACGTCTGCCCTCAGGGAGCCCCAATCTGAGGGGAGACAGAGCCCTCCCCTCAGGGAGCCCCAGTCTGAGGGGAAACAGCCCTGCCTCAGGGAGCCCCAGTTTGAGGGGAGACACAGCCCTGTCTCAGGGAGCCCCAGTCTGAGGGGAGACACAGCCCTGCCTCAGGGAGCCCCGGTCTGAGGGGAGACACAGCCCTGCCTCAGGGAGCCCCGGTCTGAGGGGAGACACAGCCCTGCCTCAGGGAGCCCCGGTCTGAGGGGAGACAGAGCCCTCCCCTCAGGGAGCCCCGGTCTGAAGGGGACAAGGTCCTGCCCTCAGGGAGCCCCAGTCTGAAGGGAAACAGCCCTGCCTCAGGGAGCCCCAGTTTGAGGGGAGACACAGCCCTGTCCTCAAGGAGCCCCAGTCTGAGGGGAGACACAGCCCTGCCTCAGGGAGCCCCGGTCTGAGGGGAGACACAGCCCTGCCTCAGGGAGCCCCAGTCTGAGGGGAGACACAGCCCTCCCCTCAGGATCCCCAGTCTGAGGGGAGACAGCCCTGCCCAGGGAGCCCCAGTCTGAGGGGAGACAGCCCTGCCTCAAGGAGCCCCAGTCTGAGGGGAGACACAGCCCTGCCTCAGGGAGCCCCAGTCTGAGGGGAGACACAGCCCTGCCCTCAGGGATCCCAGTCTGAGGGGAGACACAGTCCTATCCTCAGGGAGCCCTAGTCTGGAGCCAGGGCAGGACTTCTATTTTCCTGCCTTTCCCACAGCCACTTCCAGACTCACCTTTCGCTTTACATTCTGCAGCCAAAAGGGCTCTCAGGACGGGGAGCAGTCATCTTTGGGGGTGTGGACAGCAGCCTGTTCATGGGGCAGATCTACTGGGCCCCTGTCACTCAGGAGCTGTACTGGCAGATTGGTGTTGAGGAGTGAGTCTGTGGTGGGCCCCAGGGGTGTGGGCACTTCACTAGGGCAGGATGTCACACACACACATCCAGATCCTGCTGGGTGGGAGGAACTGAGGACCCAAGGCTTGTGCCCACAAAGCCATGGCTGCTCTTGGTTGGGGTTTCAAGACCCTGGTTGGCCTGGAGTAGGTGGGTGCGGTGGGGACAACACAGGAAGAGGCAGGGTCTGGAATCCCAGACATATCAGACCCTGTCATCCAACCCTAGGGCCTTAGAGATTAGAAACTGGGGTGTGTAGGGGGAGGGACTAATTTACTCAAAGTATTTACAATGAATCAATAGCCCTGGCCATCAGTCTTTCTAGAACTATCTGTGGAACTTTTTAGAAACAGAATACATGGCCATTCAGGCGGACTTGGACACTCTGTTATGAGGCTGAGGTATGGTTGGGTTGACCTCTGTAGAATCTTTATCTTCCTGAGGTGCACCTTGATTCAGTGGTTGCGGCCCATCCCCTAGCTGCCCTGAGCTGGGAGGTGCTGAGACTGCCCATCTTCTCATCATTCAGGTTCCTCACTGGCGACCAGGCCACAGGCTGGTGCTCCGCAGGCTGCCAGGCCATCGTGGACACTGGCACATCTCTGCTCACGGTGCCCCAGCAATTCCTGAGTGCCCTTCTGCAGGCCACGGGGGCCCAGGAGGACCAGTATGGACAGGTTCATGCAGTGGAAGCTGCCCCTTCCAGGGGAGAGGCCAGGGGGCATTTATGGTTTTTCCTGGGAGCACAGGAATAGCCTGATTCTTGGCCTCCGTGCTTCTTGCTGCCTCCCGGCACTGGAGGTGGGGGCCCCGGGATGACTAGGGTGGGGGCTGGCTGGGGGCCAGAAGGCTGATTCAGGGGGGCCAGATGCCTGTGCTAGTATAAGAGGTCACTAATAGGCAGAATTTCCTCTGAACTTCAACCTCTTAGAGGAAACAGGTTAAACACCAACTGGGCTTTGCAGTAAGAGCTAAATAACTAGAATGTGGGATCAAGCCCGAGAGAGACAAGGAATAATTCTTGAATACAGAGCTCCCTCACCTCCACCTTGGGAGATGGATGGCTCAGGGCCCTGCCCCCATCCTTATCCCCTCCAGAGCCTACCAAAGGGTTTGCATAATTAAGGTATTCTCACTAATTTTGGTGGGCTGATGAGCTATACTTTCTACAGACCTGTGTATTTTATTTATATATTATTTTAATTTTTATTGGGGTATAGTTGCTTTACAATGCTGTGTAAAGCTGTCCAACGAAGAGAATCAGTTAGAGGCATGCACATATCCATCCCCTCCCTCTTTGACCTCCCACCGGCCACCACCATTCCACCCCTCTAGTCATCATAGAGCCCCCAGCTGAACACCCTGTGCTATACAGCAGCTTCCCATCAGCCATCTATTTTACACATAGTAGTGTATCAGACCTGTTTTAAAAGGACATTTGCAGAGAAGGGGCATAGATTTAAACTTTCATGGGGGAAATCCAAGCAAGAGGCATGTTTTGAGAAAGATGACTCAGGTCCCCCCACAACCCACCCTCTGTACAGCAGCTTCTAAAACTTGGAGGTTCTGTACGCAAATCCTCATGGGTAACACCAGCAGTATTGGTGTTGCAGCCTCCAGTCCAAGAGCAGGCTTGGGGCTCGGGCCCAGGACCCCAGGGGCTGTAGTGATGGGGTTGGCAGGTCCTTTCAGCGGGGAGATGAGGCAACCCGGGTGCTGTTCCTCTCTGCAGTTTCTTGTGGACTGTAACAACATTCAGAACCTGCCCACCCTCACCTTTGTCATCAATGGTATGCAGTTCCCTCTGCCACCCTCCTCCTACATCCTCAATGTATGTCCTGGTGCCTGCAGGCTGAGCCAGTGGGCACAAGATCAGGGATGGAGGTGGGTGATGGGTGGGAGGAAGCTGTGAGGAGCCAGAAACACTTGGTCCCCTTAACTGTGCCATTTCCTTGCAGCATTGATTTCTCTTCCCCTCTCATGGATTTTAAACCCCCTTCTTTGGAACCAGGCTGTTAAAGAGCAGAGCAATTATCTATTATTAATAATTATTATTAATTAAGGGGGAGAGGCACTGGCTCTCTGTTGAGCACTTACAAAAGTCAGCCTCCAAGTAAAGCACTTTGTCTACATTTTCCTGATGACTTGTCATAACATTTAATGAGGGAGAGATGAATTTTTATTTTACAAGTAAAATCTTGGATGTTCCGAGAGGTTAACTCATTGGCCTAAGGCTACGTAGTTAGTCAGGGTGAAGCTAAGGTTTGAACCTAAGTTGATCTGGCTCCAAGGCTTTACTACCAGGAGTTGAGGAGACCCTGCAGAGGGAGGGCCTTTGCAACCTGCCCTCAGCCACACTAGAATCCCCAGCCAGCCCAGCTCTGGCAGCTCAGTTGGCCTGTGAGGCCTCAAGGGCAGAAACTCTGGCTCATCCTTTTCTGTATCTGTGCTGCTGGCCTGGTGCTCTGGGCTGAGCAGTGCCCTGTCCACCTGTGGGCTGATGAATGAGCATTGCCCTTGTGTGTTGTGCAGAATGATGACCGCTACTGCATCCTGGGGGTGGAGGTCACCTACCTACCCTCCCAGAATGGCCAGCCCCTGTGGATCCTTGGGGATGTCTTTCTCAGTTCCTACTATTCTGTCTACGACCTGGGCAACATCAGGGTGGGCTTCGCCATGGCCGCCTAGACTCAGCACCTGGATTCTCGGGCTTCCTTCTCCCTCTGGACACTCTACCTTACAGGGGGTTCTCTCTGCACTTCCTCTCTGCATTTAGCCTCCGTTCTCTGGACTCTGGACTTTCTCTGACAATAAACAGCTCTTCTCCATATCAGCCATCCTGTTGTATTTAGAGGGCAGTCACAGCCTGTAAGGCTCAGGGACTGGGACAATGAGAGTCAGAGGCAACTTTGCCTCTATTGGACCATGCTGTCCCTGGGTTTCTAGGAGGTTCATGGTGGGTCACTGAGATTCTAAGAGAAATAGAGCACGAGGTAGGCTTGGGAGTGGGCCCTGTACCCCTCAAAGCTTGGAGTCTCTTCACAGCTTCTCTCTGGAGAGGGAAGACAGTGGTAGTGGCATGCAGGCAGGGCATTCCTTTGTAAGGGACAATCAAAAATGCTCTGCTGACCTAATTTGCCAAACTACCACCAGAGTTACCCTGCACATATCACTAGCAGTGTGACTAGGGGTCCCATGTGTGTTAAATCTAGGCTTCTTCCTTCTTATCAGTGATCAAGTTTGCACCAGGAGCTTTCAGAAGAAGGCTGGAGGACAATGCACATAGTAACAGATTGGGTCCTTTAGGGAGACATCGTCTGATGCCACCAGAACATCTTGTAACGTCCAGCAGGGGAGGGTGACATGAAAAGGTCTAGAAGTTTCCACTCAGCAACATGGTGGTGGTGTACCTGCAAGCTTCAGCTAATGAGGTCTAGGTGCAGAGGGTGTATAAATGGAGAACTCATGATGGGAGAGGAGGTGAGCTCCATTTTATAGTCATATTTCCTTCACTATGCTGATCAACCTTGCCCCTTATGCTCAAGATCCAGGTCTGGTAGCCCATTCCAGACCAGTAGGATGAGGTTTGACAAAGAGGGGTTTCTATGGCAACAGCACACCATCTGGGACCCTGCGTCTTTCCTAGACTTCAGGAAAGCCAGCACACTGCACGCCTCTCACTGGGGTCAGGTAGGCCACAGGGTATATTGTGATGATCTGTGGTTCGTGACATTATTTCCTGAAAAGAGAAAACTTGCAAAAGGGGTAGAAACCAAGTGGAGCAAAGTTTCCAAATTAAACACCAAATCCCAGCACAAGCTTGAGCCCACAGAGTGGGACTACAAATCCCGACGTGCCTAGCAGAGCCGTCGCCCAGCAGGGAGGACTACATTTCCCAGCGGGCGCTGCAGCAGGCAGACAGGCGGTAGGGCGGGGCGGGGCGGAGCCGGGAGGGGCGGGGCCGCGGGGTAGGGTGCTGCCCTCTGCCGGGCGCGGCGGGAAGTGAGTGCCGAGTGACAGCAGGAGCCCCGGCGCCGGGCGCGGGGCTCGGTGACAGCGGAGGCGGCGGCCGCGGGCTGGACTTAGGGAGCGGCGGCGGCGCCGACGGCAGAGGGCAGGGCGGACGGGGGCGGGCCTCCCCGGTGGCGCGGAGCCGGAGGAGCCCGGGAGGGGGCGGCCGGCGCAGCTCTCGGGCCCGACACCTGAACTTGGGACAAGTTGCCGGAGTCGCGGGGCGCGGGCGGCGGACGGATTGACCTTCATAGCTAGGTGAGCGGGACCGGGGGGCAAGGGGTGCGCGGAGGGCCGGAACTCCCGACCCAGGCTCCGCTGCTCCGATCCCGTGGGTCCGCGAGACAGGTGGGTGGCTGGGTGGGGGTGTCGACTGGAAAGGGGAGCGAGACCGTGTGCGCCGCACTGCCACCCGCCCCGCCGTCCGTCTGGCCGGCCCGGCTCGTCCGGCGCATGGCCGGGGCGGCGCTGCCCGCGGAGCTTGGGAGCCCCTCCAGCCCCTCCCTTCAGGCCCGGGCTGGGGGGCGGCTTCTCCGCGACCTTATGTAACCAGGCGGGAGGGGCCGTGGCGGGCATGGGCCTTCCCTGCCCGGGAGCTGGAAGTCGAAGGGGCGGGAGGCGTGGGAGTGAACTTGCAAGAAGTTTTGAGGGCGTGTGGGCCCTGCGCCCGCTTCTTCTCCACCGGACGCGGCTGGGGCAGCGGGTGGGACGGGGGAGGGCGCCGGAGGTAGGGGAGTGTGTGGGGGCCGAGTCCGGCCGGGCCAGGCCCTGCCTGGATGGTCCCGGGGAGTGGGCGGGCCGGAGCGGCGCCACGCCCCGGGGGCCGGGCTGCTGGAGGGGGGGGCGAGTGGAAGTACCATCCTTCCCTCCCTTCCCGCCCCTTCCTCCCCCTCCGTCTCTTGAAGAAGCCGCTCCAACCCGCGTCCCCCGGTGTGCCCGAGAGCAGTCTTTTTCTCCCCCTTGCATTATTCCACGACGTTAGGGAACCTCAACCCCAGAGCACGCCCCTCCTTTTGCCTTCCCTGCAGCTCCCAGCCATCTACCCGCCCCCAGAGTATCCCCCCTCCTTCTCGGTCCTGAATCCCGGAAAACACGCCCCCTTCCCCCGATTCCTTGAGTCTGCACCTCCCAACCCCAGGCTGTCCCACCCCCAAGTCAGCACTTCTCTCCCGTCCCCGCCCGCCCCCGGTACCCCGATCAGCTATTCGGCCGAAGCGGCGAGTGCGCTCGCCTTCTCGAAGGGAGCAGGCTGATGCCAGCTCGGCTCCCCGCCCCTCGGCTCCCTCCCGCCCGGAGTTCTGGCTTCACGCACGGCTGCCCGGAGCTGCTCAGGGTTGCGCGAGCAGGTTCGCGCCGCAGCCGCCCGGCGCTCCCCGGCCCGGCTCGCAGTGGGAGGGGGGGGGGGTGGAGGGAGGGCGCCCGGGGCGGGGCTCGTCCGCCCTAGGCTCCCCCACCCCCTCGTCATTCAGGCCAACCCCTCACCGCTGAGTCCTTCTCCGTTGCCGCGCCCACCCCTGCTGTGGACCTCACGCGCGTGTGTTCTGGGGGTGGTTATACGCGATCAGTTTCTGGACCAAACTTGAGCGCTTTGGCTTAGCGTTCTCCGGGGAAGTGATGGTTAATCCTTGAGTGGGGAGGGGATGCTTAGTTGAGCCGGGAAAGGGACACGGCTGGTGTAGGTCCCCAGTGATGCCTCTGGGATGTGGGCTCAGGACCCTGATGGCTGAGATTCCACCCGCCCAAGTTGCACTCTTGGGCAACTGGGGGTGGAGGGGAAGGTGGGGGGCTGGTGTCGTGTGGGTGTCCTCAGAGCAGAACGCAGTTCTTGGTTCGTAGACTTACTCCCTCTGAGGCCTTCTCTCTGCCCAGCCTGAGAGACGGGCCCCCAGGCCCTGCCCTCAGGGAGATCACAGTCTAGGAGAGAGACAGCCGGCAAGAGTTAAAGGCAGGCCAGAAGAGGCAGGCGGGGGAAGGGCTGGCTGCCTCCGGAGACCTGCCTGGTACTCTGAGGTGTGCCTGGATCTTGCCTCAGTTTCCCCAGCCATGGGGAAAACAGCAATTCACACGGTACCGTTCATTCTGCCTGCCTCCTGGTTTCTGTGGCAGAAGAGTCAGGAACCAGGCAATGGAAACGAAGATTTAGGGTGACTGTGTGCTCTGCTTGTCTGGGAGCACAGCCAGCGTTGCTTACAGTTTACAGGCCTGTTACAGCTGCAGAGCTATTTTGCCCTCAGCTCAGCTCTCTGAGGTGCAGCCAAATGGGAGCCCAGGTTTCCCGATTCTGTGTTCTGTGGAAGGGGTGCAATGGTTGGGGACATCTCCTCACGTGAGCACTCAATCCTGGGAGAGCCCCTGGGCTTCTGAGGGCTGATGGCCTGGTGACTCACAGTCGGAGGTGGGTAGGAGGGTGGGCCAGGGCATGCAGGAGCCCATCCAGTGCTCGGGGATGATGGGGTCCCCAGCGCTCACCCCAGGGGCCAGTGAGGCCTCCCTTCGGCCTCTCAGCTGGAAAGCAGGTGGGAGGGGCTTCCCACCCCTCAAGCCTGGCTGCCCTCTGAGGGTCTGACTTCTGGCCCCATCCCTCCTGGGGCTCTGTTTATGGTTGTAATTGCATCATTAGCCAAAGTTTATAGAGTTACTTAGCACCTGCCCCCACAGGGAGTGGCCTAGCCACCCCCTGGCTTCTGTCTCTTCCTTTTCAACGTTGACTTGGTTTCTGCCGGCAACTGGGGTTTCCCCAACCACAGCTGGCATGCAAGCCAGGTTGGGCCTTTGTCCTAGGGATGGAGGGCAGTCAGCACTTGGGGCCCAGCTTGGGGCTGCCCTGGAGATGACCGTGGAAATTGGGTTGGCCTCCTCTGATATGGAAGGGGAGGGGGGTTCAGGGTTCCCGGAGCTGCTAGCAGTGTCCACATCCCAGGACTCAGTGGGTGTTTTTGCCTATGATGTATGTATCCACATCTGAAAAGAGAGGTAAAAATGCACACACTTCACAGGCAGCTGTGAGGAGTCAGGTGCCTGGTACATGGTGAGTCCAGATGCTGCTCTGTATGTCAGTGTGGGGTGTGTGTGATTGATGGGAGTTTGTGTGTGTGGTTATGAGATCGTGGGCATCTAGATACATGTATGTAGATGAATTGTGTACACGCATGTCTATGAGCATGTAAAAATAATATTAAAAGAATATGCATCTACTCTCTTTATGCTATAATAGAGCAGTATTGTAATAAAACTTAGTCATAAACTATAGTTGCCAACATTTATTGTGTATTTACTCTTCAGAATGAGGTAAGATTTATTATTTTCATTATACTGATTCAGAGAAGTTAAGCAGGTTGCCTGAAGTCACACAGCCTGGAAGTGGTAGGGATTCTAACCCAGGCCCAACTGAGTCCAAAACCCATGTTCTCAGTCCCTGCAGAAGGCCACTTCAGGGTTCCCAGGAGTTCTCCCTTAAAAGCCTGGGATGTGGTGCATCAGGAACCTTCTTTTCCCCATCGGGGTCTCCTGCTCTGAGCAGTGATGGGACTTGCTGAAGCCCCTTCTCCAGGGCACACCTGTCTCCTGACTGCTCTTCTGAGCTGCTGTCCCAGTTGACTAAAGGACCCCTGGCGAGAACTCTCCTGCCTGGCTGGGGGAGGAGATGGGTTCAGACAAGGCTTCCTGGGTCTCCTTGGCTACCTCAAACATGCCCTTACAGTACAGCCCTCAGTAGGCACTTGTTTAATCAGATGAGGAGAAAAAGCCAGGAAAGTACTTGGATGAGAACCAGACAGCAGCGAAAGTCATGAGAAGAACCCAGGAGACTCCATGTTGACAGGCCACGTGGCTGCAGCCAGTCCCTGTCTCCCTCAGCCTCCGTTTCCATATCTGTGAGCCTCCATCACTGGTGGGGTCCCCTCCAGCATGAGCCTTCTATCCATCTTTGGCCAAAGCACCCAGACAGGTGACGCTTCAGAAATGGTGGGTGTGGGCGCGGGGGAGGTGGGGGGCTGCCCAAGTCCACCCTGTAGAGCTTTCGCTAAAGGCTGGCCCCCGTGGAGCCATCAGCCAGTTTTTCTTGGGACAGAGCCATTGCCACCATGTACTGAGCGCTGGGCTAAGTGCCCCTGAGTCGGGGGTGGTCAAGAGCATGGGCTCTGGGGCCAGGCCACCTGGTGTGGAATCTCAGCTCTGCCACTTGCTAGCCGTGTGACCCTGGGCCAGCTGCTCACCCGCACTGTGCCTCTGTTTGCACAGCTAGAACACGAGGAGTATAGTAGTGCCTGCAAACAGTGCTGTCAGGAGGGCTGAGTATGTTGGTGCTCACTGCCTTTACAGCACTTAGAACACTGCTGTGCTCAAAAAAGCATTATCATAATTAACTCCTTTAACTTCTTTATTTCTCATTTCTAGGTGAGGAAATAGAGGCATAGAGAGCTCTAGGGGAGAAATAAAGACCTATGGGTTGCAAACAGGCTTCCCTCGTGGGTCTAAGATCCTCAAGCAAAATGCCTTCAGTGGGGCTTTGCAGACTCTGTGGCCACAGTCCCCAGCACTCCCTGTTGTACCACACCCAGCCTGATCTCCACAGTTGACAACACAGCAGATCTGGTCAGGCCTGCAGCATCTCTACCACCCCTGCCCTGCCCTGCCCTGCCCCTTGGGACTTCTTGGAGTGCATCAGGCCTGGTCACTTACTACTGACTCCTGACCAGATGCCCTCCCTTGCCCTTGTGTTGCCTCGCCCTCCTGCACTCTGCACCAGAAATACATGTGGATCTCCTTGTCTGCAGTGTCACCAAGGCAGAGATAAGATCTCAGCCATAAGGCTGGATCTGGGACTTATCATCGTGCCCACAGGAAGTGCTTCATTGCCTGTGGAGCGGTGGGGCGATGGATGAGAGCAGGTGGCAACCAAGAGGGGCAGAAGCAAGAGGCAGGGTCATCATCAGCTTTCTTTACTGTCTCTTAAGGAGGAAGCAAAGTGAGCTCCGGTCATCCCCACCCTTGTCCATCTTCCTGGGGGCCAGGCTGCCTTCTTGGCTCCTGTCCACACAGCAGGATCCCACAGTCAAATGTGATGACATGAGATTAATCCAGGAATTCCAACAGGCTCTCTGGAAACCCATGGTCCATATTCCCTCATCCTAGCCTTTGTTTATGCTGGTCCCTTCTCCTGACAGTCTCTCCTCTGCTTCCCTCCCTATAGGCAAATCCTCTGTCCCTATAGGCTTACCCTTCCAGGGAACTGCTCCATCTGACTGCACTTCTGGCAGGATATTAGGATGACCTGGGGAGCTCTTAAAAAATACCATTGCACCTGAGTCCTTGGGGAGAGGCTTAGGCATCAATTTTTTTTTTTTTTTTAAATGTATGATGATTTTGATGCCTTGTCTCTCAGACAGTGGTTCTCAAGTCAGGTGGGCGTCAGAATCAGGATTGTTTGAATATTTACTGTCCCCCACCCCCACCCATGGTTTCTCATTGAGTGGGTCTGCAAATTCCTATAGGTCTAGAATTTACAATTCTGGCACATTTTCAGGTGATGCTAATGCTTCTGGTCCTGGGACCCCATTTTGATAACCTACTCTTTTGTGGCTACGCAGGCCAGAGCTTTCTGTTTCCTGGGTCTCCGATTGTCGGGGGTCTCTTAGGCCCATCTGCTTTTCAAAGCCAGGTCCCCAGGGGCAGGGACCACTGTGAGATCATTTGGTGACCTCTAGTCTCTGGTATGGCCATCCTTCCCTCCTCCATCCTGACTCTCTGCCCCTACCTCCCATTAAGCTGACCAGTGTCCAGTCTTGGCCCCACCCTTGGGGACAGGTGCTGAGGAAATAGTGACTGCTTCAGGCAAGGTGAGGTGGACAGCACCAGCCCCGAGAGTCCGTAGTACTGGGGGCAAGTCCTTGGAGCCAGAATAGCATTTCTAGCTTCAGGGGGTGGGTGTCCAGAACAGCCCCTCACTCTCCCTAAGTGAGAATGTTGAAAGATCCATCATGTTATTTGACTTTCCCATCCCGTAGAGGGTATTTGATCACTGTTTGAACTGCAGTTTTGGTGAATAATAAAAATGATAACACACACACAGGAAACAGCCATTCCCTTCTCCTTTCCTCACCATGGAGACATTGGGCCGGCAGATGGGGGGTCATTGTTGGGGATGGAGAAGTCTCCATCATCTTCTAGGGGGTCCTGGGCTTTGAGGGCAGCAGATAGTTGGGGTGACCCTGTGGGCTCGCCCCAAGGCCTGTAGTAGTAGAGTCTTCCTTGTAAGCCAGGAGAAGCTAGCTATGTAACGGGTGCTCAGCATAGCTTCATGGAGGGAGTAGGTGAGTGTGAAATGGGCCCAGACCCGAGTACAAACAAATGCTTTACCCATGGTCTCTGCCCTGCAAGAGCATCACCATCTAAGACCCAGGGATGGTACCCAGGGACGTGAACAAGGAGGAGCTCCCTACCTCCATCCATCCACAGTGATCCAGCCCACTCTGGTGGGCTCACAGCCTGTCTCTCCCTGCAGAGAGTTTGCAGCAGCCCTGCCCATTGCCTGCCCCCCCCCACCCCCCAGTTCCACCAGTGCGTCTGTGGGGTGGGGCTCTGGTTTGTTTTCCCCTGTTTGCCTAGGGAAGTCACAGCCTGTCCTCTGCCTTGTTTATAACTGGTTTGGGGACAGCAGCTGCCCCAGCCCCCTACAGTCCCTGAGGGGTGCAGGGTGGCCAGGAGGTGACACACTATCCTCCCCCCCCCGCCTCTGTCCCCCCCCTGCCCTGGCCAGGTGTTCTCTCTCTCAGCTGCCCCTGCCAGCACGGTGCCAGCTGACTGGGGCTGCAGGGCTGTGGGCCTCAGAAGCCAGCTGGTCCTGCCCCGTGTTTTCCAGAGGAGGGGACTGGGACCCAGGGAGCTGGGGGTACCCACTCCAGCATCCACTAGGATCAGCAGTCATGGACTGACTGGGTGCCTAGCACTGTGCGAACCAAGCAGGGTGGGTGGGAATAAAGACACAGCTCCTCTCCCAAAGCTGATGGCCTGGGAGCGGGGAGGGGGGGATTTTCGGTAACTGCAGAGGACAGAGAAAGGCAAAGCGATGTGTGATCGTACAGAGCCATGGACTAAATGACCACAAACGTGCCAGCACCTGGCCCTTTGGTCTGAAGAACATTCTTCCTTTTTTTTTTTTAATTAATTTTTATTGGAATGTGGTTGCTTTACAATGTTGTGTTAGTTTCAGATGTACAGTAAAGTGAATCAGTTAGGCATGCGTGCATGCTAAGTCGCTTCAGTCGTGTTCGACTCCTTGAGACATTATGAACTGTAACCCGCCAGGCTGTATGTCCATTCTTTTTTAGACTCTGTGGGGCTTTCCAGGTGGCTCAGTGGTAAAGAATCCACCTGCCAGTGCTGGAGACACAATAGACTTGGGTTCCATCCCTGGGTCGGGAAGATCCTCTGGAGGAGGAAATGGCAACCAACCCCAGTATTCTTGCCTGGAAAATCCCACGGACAGAGGAGCCTGGTGGGCTACAGTCCATGGGGTTGCAAAGAGTCAGATGTGACTGAGTGATTGAGCACACACACATTCCCGTACAGGTCATTACAGAGTAATGATTGGAGTTCCCGGTGCTATCCAGTAACCTACTGCTATACAGTAGATTCTTATTGGTTATCCATTTTACATATGTTAATATATAGTAGTGTATATATGTTAATCCCAGGGTCCCAATTTATTCCCCCTGCCCACCCTTGAAGAGCCTTCTTCCCTGGCCGAGAGAAAGTTTTTACAAGGGGGCTCAGGCCAGTGCCTAGAACTTGGCTCAGCCCTTCTCACCCTCTGAGAAGGCTCCAGGAAGGGCTCCTCTCTTGATCCCTGGGTCCTCCCACCGGGGGGGGGGGGTCACCTCTGCAGGCCCAGGAGCCTTCCCCCCTGGACCGAGTCCTCCCTTCCAAGAGACCTGGAGTCTGCTGAGTGCCAGGTGAGGCCACGGGGAGGCTGTTGGCCCCTGAGCCACCCACCTCTCACTGAGGCCCTGGGCCCTGGGGCATGTGGTGCTAATTGGGCCTAACAACTCAGGCCTCTTTGGACCCGCCTGTGCTGAGCCCTGAGACGGGCTTGGAACTGCAGGCAGTGCGTCTGCTCCCCTACCTCAAGCCCTCTTCTCTTTTCCTTCTTTGCTTTGCCCCTCACACCCCCATCCCTCTGACTCTCTCTGTTTCCACAGCAACTAGAACTTCAGCCCTCGATGCAGGTGTGTCTCCCTGTCCTGCTCTCTGTCCCCCTCCTCTCCATCTTCTTCATTTCATTTTTCTGCCTCCCTCCTTCTTTTGGTGTATTTATAGGATGAGTGAGGCCTGCCCTGTCCCTCCAGTGCCTTCCCAGCATGGGCCTCTGAACTCTGCTGCCAGGGACCCAGAGGAGCGGACCAGGGCAGGGTGAGGTGGGCATGAGAGAGCCTAGCTTCATGCAGCTCTCTCCCCTTGGCCACCAGGGGTATATGGTGGCTGGGATGCTCCAGGGTTCGGAGGGAGATGAAAAGGGCTGTGGTGCCCAGGTCCCATGAGCTGAGGGCAGCTGGAAGAGCCCTCTACAAACACCCCTGGGTGTCACTGGCTCCTCCAGACCTGTGACCAGCTATAGGTTCTCATCCACTTTGGCCTAATCATAATGGTTTTCGAAGCCAGGTTGGGGAAGAAACTATTAGAACTTCTATTTCGATGTATTTATATCTCATCTTTTTCTCCCCCCTTTTATTGTGAAATATAGCCTGATTGCCAAAAAGAGCATGAACCTATATGGATAATATAAGAAATAATTATAAAAGTGAACACCCAGGTTACCACCACCCCAGTGAAGAAACAGAATATAACCTGCATTCTGAAATCAACTTGTGTGCTCCACCTTGGTTATAAGCCCCTTCCCAAAGTGAACCACTATCCTGACTTTTTTTTTTTTTGGCCTCAGTGTGGGCATGCAGTAGCCTAGTTCCCTAAACAGGGATTGAACTCCTGCCTCCTGCTTTGGTAGCCTGAAGTCCCAGCTATTGGACCGCCAGGGAAGTCCCTCTACTGCCTTTTAAGATAATCAGTTCCTTGCTTGCCTTGATCATGTTACCACCTCTACCTGCGGCCTTTAGCAATAGAGCTTAGTTTCGCCCGATTTTAAATTTATGCAGCCGGAGTAACACTGAACATGTTCTTTGGCCAGTTGAGAGATCTGTCTACGCTGTTGTGAGTAGCTGTGTTCATGCATCAGCATCCATTGTATGAACTTGATACCGTATTTGTATCCATCCCCCCACTCATGGACGTTTGGGTTGCTTGCCTTTTTTGGCTGCTGTGAACAATGCTGGAAGAACATCCTGGAATGTGCTTCCTGGTGTGTTGACGTGTACACTTCTTCAGAGTCCATATAGAGCAGAATTGCTAGAGTATTGCTACAGGGTATACGATGCATATTTCAATATTAGTTAGATGCATATTTCAATATTAGTAAATTCTGTGTGAAGTGGTTACACCAATTTGCTCCTCACTGATGACCCCTAAGAGTTCCTATTGCTCTGTATCTTCACTGACACTTTGTATCAGTAGACGGTTTTGCTTCTGTCCTGGTGAGCTGTTGAAACTGTAACAGTATCTCATCCTGAGTGTAATTTATATTTCCCTCCTCTTCTTTTTTATAGATCTATTTTTGTGTATGTTTGCTCATATGCATGACATATTCATACACTGGCATTTATTAACAGTTCCTGAGAAAAGAAGCTTATATTGGGGGTGCTCAAAATTTGTTACTTACAGGGGTGTGTAATCAAAATAATTGAAAGACCACTGAAATATTGAATGCCAGGGAGGAGGCTGGTTTGTAGGTTGGGGTTGGGGAGGTGGTCTTGGGATGAGATTTCCAAGTGGTACCGCCTGCCAGGGGGGCAGCTCTGCCCGGAGGGTACTGAGCCCACGGGATACTCACCAGCACCTCCAGGCCCTCCTGCCTGGCACATCTACAGCTCTCGCAGCAGATACCCTTCAAGTTAGAATTGGCAGGCGCCTGGCTTTCAGGTCCTTTTAGGGCAGCAGTTCTCTTTGTCTCCCAGGGGACACTTGGTGATGTCTGATGACATTTTTGGTTGTCACAACTCAGGGAATGCTACTGGCATCTAGTGGGTAGAGGCCAGAGATGCTGCTAAAGGTTCAAAAGTGCTCAGACAGCCCCTCAAGAAAGAGTTACTCCGGCCCCAAGTGTCAGTCGTGTTGAGGCTGAGAAACTGTGACCTAGGAAGGGAGCCAGGAACCTGAGACTTGCCGTGAACTTGCTGCATGGCCTTCGGGACATCCCTGAGTGCTGTGAGTCTCGGTCCCCTCATCAAAAAGGAGGGTGGCCAGTGTTGCTGCCCCTCCCCTTCATGGGTTGTCATTGGGACTGGGGAGAGGGGGGCTGGCTGAGTGGGCATCTTGGGAGGCGTCCCTGCAAAGGGGCCTTTGGCCATTGTTTCCAGGGGGTGAGGGGTTTCTAGCACCAGCCCTTCCCCTCGTCTATCCACAGAGCCGGAGGCGTCAGGTGATGGCCGTGAGCCTGGCCCTGGTTCCTGCCACTCCAGGCCTCAGCGGGCTGTGGAAGAACGTCCCTGAGGGCCCCTGCCTTTTGATGAGGGCTGCAGAAATGAGGGGCACTCAGGAGAGCCCTGGGGCCCCAGGAAAACTGTTCCTGACTTTGTCTTCAGCTTGGTGGGAGTCCAAGTTTGTGTGGGATGATAAGAAGTGCTTATCATATTCCTTATCTGAGGCTCTGTTGCAAGTCCAGCTGTGAAGGGTGGGAGCCAGAGGTCATCCTTAAGGGGCTTTGTACATCCAGGCCAGGCTCTGTGTCCTTCTGGAGTGTGCTCTCCCAGGGAGAGCCCAGCACTGGGCCAGAGTCTGGGTCAGCACTCTCAGGACCTCCCAGTCCTGGGGTTCACTTCCACCATGCTTCTTGAGGTCCCTCGGGCTGCCTGATCTCCCATCTGCTACACTGTCCCTTCCTGAGACGTACTCGTGAACGGGCCTAGTAAACTCATCCACCCTGAGGAGCAGACAACAGATAACAGCTCAGCGACTTCCAGCGGTATCTACCTACCAATGTTGAGAATCCCTTAGCCCTGAGAAGGAAACACTAGCGATACGTCAAGTGTCTTGGGCTATTAGAGAAGTGCGTTGGGGGCTGAGGAACCTCTGAAATCTCATGTAGTGAGAGCCTTTTCCCACAAGCTCGTGTGGTGGCTCAGAGCTTCACAGGACCGTGCTGGGTCTCAGGGTCCATTTCGAGGTGGGCCAGAGTGAGGCTGTGAATTGGGTGTCTGGAGACCCTGGGAAGGCCCGAGGCTGAGGTCACAGACATGTGGTCAGTCAGGAAAGAGGTAAACTGCGGGGCTTCTGACTAAGGAGGGGCGAGGAGGCTGTGTGAGTTAGGGTTTGGTCCATTCGGGACCCAGCAGGAGTCCTGCAAGTTCTTGCCCCTCTGTGCCTCTCCGTCTTGGTGCAGGGGCATCTTGACCTGGGGCCCTGTGAGGCCAGGCTGTGTGAGGGGTGGAGGCTGTCAGAGACTCAGTCTGGGAGCAGGGAGGGGCCCAGTCAATGGTCTGGAGCCCTGGGTCAGTGAGACGGGAGCTGGGAGCCCGTCTGCCTCTGACGGGGTTGTGGGTGTGCGAGGCCTTCCGGGCGTGTGGTTCCCCCTGCACTGTGAGTAGTCCTCAGCCGAGTTTGCAGCTCCCAGGGGATTGTGCAACTTCCTCTAGGGCCAAGGTGCAGGGGGCTGGGTGAGAAACAGCCCTGGGGAAAATGAGGAAACTGGGCTGACACTGGGGCAGGGGCCTGGCCCTGGGCTCTGGCCCCCGGAGGAGCTGAGCGTCCCTGGGGGTCTCCTTCCAGGGGGCTGCCTTCACCCGGGTACGTGGGCATGTGTGCATGTGTGTGTGTTGTTGGGGGGAGTCTCTGGGGAGCTGGGTGAGTGGGGATGAGGTCTCACAGGCTGCTCTGGCCTGGGGATATCTTTCGAGCAGGGTCAGAGAAGCAGGTGATGCGGGGAGGGGCGGGAGGGGGGCCCGTGGAGTCAGGAGTCCCCAGAGCTAACTGCCAGCCCCACCTCTGAGGAGCCGCTGCTGGCCTCCTCTGCTGTCTCCCAGATGCGTGCGAGGCGAAGGGAATGGGCGTGATGTGCTTAGTGGACTGCGGCCAGGCTGCCTGAGCTCCTCACTGACGTCAGAATTGGGAGCAGACACCGCCCATCAATCTGGGTTCGATTCCTGTCCTTGTTGCTTTTGCAGCTGTGTGATGCTGGTGCCTCAGTTTCCTCTTCTGTCGAGTGGAGATGAGAGTTACAGGGCCCAGTGTGTGGGTTCTTTCTGAGGATTAAAAGACTTAATTCATGTAGAGTGCTTAGAACAGTACCTGGCACAGGTATGCATTGTACCGGTATGTGAGCAAGTTTGTGTGCAAACAGCAAAACACCAGATTCACGGTGATTATTTCTGATGGCAAGGATTGGCATGTGGACTGCGGATAATAATAAAAGATCCTGTTTCCAGGGCTCTCTTCATGTCAGCTGTTGTTGTTGTTTAGTAGCTAAGTCATATCTGACTCTCTGAAACCCTATGAACTGCAGCACACCAGGCTTCCCTGTCCTTCACTGTCTTCCGGAATTTCCTCAGACTCATGTCCATTGAGTCAGTGGTGCCATCCAACCATCTCATCCTCTGTTGTCCCCTTCTCCTCCTGCCTTCAATCTTTCCCAGCATCGGGGTCTTTTCCAATGAATCAGCCCTTGGCATCAGGGCCAAAGTATTGGGGCTTCAGCTTTACCATCAGTCCCTCCAATGAATAGTCAGGGTTGATTTCCATTAAGATTGACTGGTTTGATATCCTTACAGTCCAAGGGACTCTCAAGAGTCTTCTCCAGCACCACAATTAGAAAGCATCAATTCTTTGGCCCTCAACCTTCTTTATGGTCCAGCTCTCACATCTGTACCTAACAACATAGCTTTGACTGTATGGACCTCTGTAGGCAAAAGTTCTGCTTTTTTAATATGCTGTCTAGGTTTGTCATTGCTTTTCTTCCAAGGAGCAGGGTGTACTGAGAGGAAGATGGGATGCTGGCCTTGCTGCCTGTCGGCTCCAGCTGGGAGCACTGTTTTCTCTCTGTACCATCTCCAGTCGCACAGTCAACAAATATAAAGAATGACATTAATATAGGAAATGGCTTTTTTATAGTCGGAGGGAGTAGACTTCCTTAGGTGGAGCTCCCTGTCTATGTGTGGACTTAAAGGCCACTCACCGGGGGACAGGATGGGGCAGGATGGTTATGCACGTGGCTCCAGATTCAGGCAGCCCTGGCTTTGACTCCTGTCTGATCCGTTTACTCTGTGACCTTGGCCTCAGTTTCCTCACATGTAAAATTCCTTACTGTCCCTTCCTCCTAAGATGATGGGGAGGATGAAATGAGAAACCATAATAAAATGCTTAGCACAGGCCTGGCCAGAGTCAGTGTCCGCCAAATGGATGCCTCTCTTAGGCACCTGTTGCATGGAGGGTTGTGTGCCAGGCTGGGAGCGGGGCTATGAGGATTTCCTTGGAGGGCTGTTCTCTGAACTGTGGATCAGGGCCACTGTTTGGGCCATAATCAGGCCATGAAATCAGCTTAGTGGGTCTCAATGAAAATGAAATGAAAAGGAAGTAATAAATTAAATGAAAAAGAATGATAGGAAACGTCCAAGTGTAATGCACAGTGCTGGTGAGTATTGTTTTGTACAACTTTTGGGGGTTTCATGTGCATGTGAATACGCACTCTGGGGTGTGTGTGTGTGTGTGTGTGTGTGTGTGTGTGTGTGTGTATACTGGGTCAAATAAAATATACTTTTCTGTGAGTCATGGTCAAAATATTTGGAGTCACTGCCTGAGAGATGATCTCCCTCCGTGTAGTGACGTTTATGGAGCATCTACTCAGTGTGAGACCACATTCCACATGTGGGAGCCAGAATGGGGGGAGGGGGGTTCAGGGCCCAGTTCTTAGCAAAGTGGCTGGGTGAGCCCGCCCTGTGGGGACAGCAGAGACAGGGGGCTGGGGGTGGTCAGGTAGGGCTTCCTGGGTGATGACATATACTTGTGGGGACAGGGAGGGGAAGCAGTGCCTAGGGTGAGTGCATGACTTGGAATCTGGAGATAGAGAACACCCCCCCAGTGGAGGCTCCCTGTCAGTGGAGAGCGCAGAGCTAGACCTCGCCAGAGGTGAGGGTGAGGGTTGTCTCAGGTCACTGGGTGAGGGCTAGGCACGTTTTTCCTGGCTGCAGTGGGGTAGAGGAGGATTCAGGTTTACTGATGCTCCCCGGATCCCAGGACTTGCAGGGTCTGCAGTGATGGATAGGACTCAGAGCTCAGACCTCTCCCTCTTCCCCTTGGCCCCCTGGGAGCCTTCTGAGCCTTCTTCTCCTCCTTTTTGCTGCCCCTACTGGCTCTGGTGGGCCTGCCTGGCCTGAGACCTGACTCAGCCCTGAGTCCTGGTCCAGGAGCCAGAAGCCTTTCTATGACTTAGATCTTTGCCCAGCGTAAGTCAGGGCCTCCGTTTCTTTGTCTGTAAAGTGGGCACACGAATCCCCGAGCAGCCAGCCGACTGGGTGGTGATGCCCATCTTGTGACCTCACGGGGATGAGCAGCTACAGGAAGTGTGGTGAACTCTGGGTGGGTTGTAACTCTTGTCTCTAAGGCTGGGAAGGCTCGGGCAGGTCATGAGGGTATCAGCTGCCTGGCTGGAGAGCCCCTACCTTCCCATCCCGTGACCTGGGGCAAGGTGGGGAGAGGCCTGTGACCCATGGTGAACTGGGGATATCCCCGGATCTGAGGGGGAGGTGGCCCATTAGAGGCCCCAGAGGATGAGACTCAGGCTGGGAAACCCAGCCTCTAGAGCCCCCACCTGCATGGGGTACCCAAGAAACCCCAGCTTGGAGCCTGTGAGGCCATGTGGAGGGACGCGCCCTGGGACTTGTTGGCAGAAGTCAATTTCCAGAAAGCTGTGGGTGGCTTCAAGCCTGTGGAGCCCAGAGCCCCGAGGCTCAGGCACGTGCTCCCATAGGAGGATGTGGTATTTAATGAGAGGCCATGCATATTGAGCACCTACTGTATGCCAGACACTGTGCTAAGCGCTTTTGTATATTTGCAGATTTCGTTCTCACCCTAACCTAACGCCCAAGTCTTTTTATATATCCCGTTTTATAGGTGAGGAAACGGAGGCTCAGAATGGTGAAATCTCTCTTGCTAACTAGTGAGTGGCAGGGCTGGGCGGAGGGCTTGAGTTCTGGATCCAGGCTACCAGGGTTGAAACCCAGGCAGTAGCACTTGCCAGCTGTGCGACCTTCCTCGGATGTGAGCCTGAACCTCTTTGCCCATTCATTTCTTGCTCGATGAAACAGGCAGAACACCAGTGCCCTCCTCAAAAGGTTGTTGGGAGAATTACGTGAGATCATGGAGGTCAAGTGCTTAGTACTTAGGACACCATTTCTCCTGTCTGCACCAAGGACCCATTATGTGGCCCTGGGCGGGTTCTCTCGTCTCTTGGGTCCCAGTCTCCTCAGCTGTGTGACATGGAATACTAACCCCTTCCCTACCCTTCTCAACAGGATTGCTGAGAATCAGATGGAATAAAAACCCTGGATAGGTCCTGAGGGAGGTGTCCAGAGAACAGAAATGCTAGACTCTTGAGCCCCCAGAGCTACCAGGAATTTTTAGGGCTTGGGGCTACCCGCAGGCCCTGATGTATTTTGTCTGGGCTGGCTTCAAGCTTTTGTTTCCTGCTGGCCCGTGCAGACCTTTGAAGTGCTGACTAACCCCAAATCTAACTCCAGAGTTTCTCAAGATGTGTTCTGTGGAAGGGTTTGGTAATCAAGCAGGTTTGGGAGAGTGTGAGTTAAAAAGAAAAGGGGGGGCAGGAATGGATTTCTTTGCTACAGGACTTGTCAAAGCCTTTAATATGCTAATATTCATTATGCAACCCCCATGTGTGGTCATGATATACTTCAGGATGTCTGAATGGCTGCTGTTCAAAGCTCCATTTTCCAGATGGAGAAATTGAGTCCCGGAGGGAAGGCTAGGAAATGGTTTTTCCAGATCATAGGAAATTTCCCATGTTATTATTTCCATTTCCCACTTATCTGTAACTGAGCTGTGTGACTAGATGCCAGGGCTCCTGACTCCATGGCCAGGACACCCATTTCTTTCCCTCCTTCCTCTGTTCTGCTTTCTTCCTGAAGGCACCTCACCTTTTTCTGGCCCCTTCCCTCTCTCTCCCAGCAGCATTAGAGGGTATCCTGTTCCTTCTGGGCCTTGCTGGACGATGGGGCTGTGCCCAGCATCCGGCCTCCTGGGTGATGCTTCGGGGCTGGCAGATGGCAGTAAGGCGTCATCCCAGCTGAGCAGCTCCTCGCAAGTTAATTGTTTTCTGAGCCTCGGTCTCCTCAGCTGTAGAGTGATGCTCGTCATCTTGTCTCTCACCTGCAGGTGAGAGGTTTGGCTCTGACATCGTGCGAATGTGCTCTGTTCACCTGCAATTCATGTCCAGATGTCCATGAGTCTAGCAATTTCGATCACTTCGGGAAGAACAGGGAAGACATGAGGGGCCCCTGGTCATGGGATCTGGTGTGGTTCTGACTCCCAAGGTCCAATTCGTCCCCCACATTTGACATCTGCCCGTTAGGATAATGCTGGCTCTCTCTGGTCCCAGTTCCCCTGGTCACCTAGGAAGTGGGCCGGTCTGACTGATGCTAGAGACCTGTTTCACAAAGGAGGCATGAAGGGAGAGGAGGGGAGTTGGGGGCATGGTCTCCTAGTGGCCCCTGGAAGGTTGTTGTTAGAATTGGGAAAGACTCTCAAGTGTCTCTGAGCCTCGGCCCAGGTCCACCTTAAGAGGGTGGGTCTCTGGAGTCCGCCTACTTGTTTGATACCCCTTCCCCTTCAGGCAGGGAGTGTGTGCACATGTGCCCGCATCTCTGTTCACTCAGCAGAGGGGATGTAAACATCCCAGGCTCTTTGCTGGCTGTGGTGGGCTCTGAGGGAAAGGCTGGGGGGTGGACCAGGCTGGCTGGGGAGGTGGGAGGAGGTGGTGCCTCCCTGGCAGCATGTCCTCACCCGGAGGGCTGTTTGCCCGGGTTATTCTTAGCACTGACTCATTAGAGAGACTATTTTTAGCCCTGTTTCTAAGTGTTGCCAACATCTGGTGCAGCCAGTGCTGAAGGGGGTTGGGGGTGGCAGGGGCGACCCCTTTGGGCATGGCTGGGGACCCGAGCCTCTGGCCGGACAGCGAGGACACTCCTTTCTGCACCTGCCTGTTGCTTGAAGCTGGACACGCAGTAGACATCCTATTCGTGCTTGAATGTTGCTGGCGTGCCCACGACTCATCCTTCCAGCGCCTGTCGGGGGTAGGGGTTGGGAGGTGGGATGAGGGTTACCATCCAGCCGGAGAGCATGTGAGCTGATGGTGCTCCTCAGGTAGGCATTCCCCTGTCCATCCCTCAGGGGTGCCAGTTGGCCTCTGACCCCTGAAGAGAAGGGCCTCGGGGGAGGAGGGCTAGCCCCAAGCTGGGGCACTTGTTACAGCGACCACTGCGGAAGAACCGCAGACATTGTAGGGAACGACGGTGCCCAGGGGTGAGGTGTGCAAGCTTGGGGGGCAGACTGCCTGGGCTCAAGCCCTGGCTTTGCGACTTCCTTAGCTGTGTGACCCTGGGCAAGTCATCAACCTCTCTGTGCCTCAGTTTCCTCCTCTGTGAGATGGGAGTGGGAGTAAAGTGTTGTAAGGACAAAGTAAAATAATGGAGGAAGAGCCTACCTAGTGAGCACTATGGTGTAGGGAGCTGGTGGTTTTGTCATTATTGCTAATGTTACTGTTACTAGTGAGAAGCTCTGCCTGTGCCTTGAGCTGGGGAAGGAGGCGTGTCAGCTGAGTGAGGTGTAGCTTGGGATGGGGCTCAGAGGGAGGGGTCGTACCTGGGGATCATGATGGGGTGGTTTCTGCCAGGCTGCCCTGAGGGATCAAGGGCACACAGGTGAGTTGGAATGTGGGCTTTGCCCTTCACAGTTTGGGTGAGTCACTTAACTTCTCTGAATGTCCTTTTTTTTTATTAACCTACAAGACAAAGATGATACTAGGAAGGCTATAGAGTTATTATGAAAAATAAAGCATTTGATGTTTGTGGGGGCATTTTGCCCAGTGCAGGGCACACAGGAGGACCTGAATCCATGAGACTTTTCTTCTTTTTTTTTTTTTTGCTGTGTCCCTTTTCCATGTGAGGGATGGGGTGCCCTGAGGGTTGTGGAGGAGAGCTTGGCCTGGAGGTTTGGAGTGTGGGGCTGGGGTCCTAGCTCTCCATGAGCCTGGGTGATCCACACACGTAACTACCCCCCAGGTTTCTGTAACACTGTGGCCAGAGAAAACTCTGACTTTTAGACTCTTTCTCAGAATCCCTGGGGGTTCCTCGGGGAAGGACTAGGCAGAAGGGCGGTGGGGAAGGGGAGGCCCCCAGTTGGAGGCCAGGTAGTCTGGCCCTTCCTCCTCCCCACAGAGCTGCTTCATTCTCATGCTTAACTATCAAAGTTCCAGGTAAATTTTGTCTGAAAAGGGGGTTCTGCTGTTGAAATCAGCCTGGGAGTGTCTGAGAGGGGTGACCTCCTAGGCTCCTTGTTGTGTGACTTGGCACTGACTTTGGAGGTGACCTGGGCCGTGGGCCTTGATGTCCAGAGGATGCTGGCGTGCCCCATAAGGTGTGAAGGCAGGGCGGCGGCTGCCAGGCTGTGCCTGGGGGGAGAGGTTTGAGTGCTGCCCGACCTCGCTGTCTATGGGATGTGGGGCCTTGAAGACAATACCCAGCCTCACCAGCAAACTCTCCCGGGGGGAGCGCAGGCTGAGACTGGGCAGAAGGGCTCTGGCCACAGTGCAGTCATGTTCCTAGTAAACACTTGAGAATATCTGAAAGGAATGAATGAAATGGCACCACAGCATCCCCAGACGGCTGCACCTCTGAGAGGATGGTGGATCCACCCTTCCTCCTCTTCTTTTTTTTTTTTTAATTAATCTTTATTTATTTAATTTATTTTTGGCTGTGCTAGGTCTTCGTTGCTGTACACAGACTTTCTCTGGTTATGGTGAGAGGGGCTGTTCTTCGTTGCCGTGCGTCGGCTTCTCATTGTGGTGGCTTCTCTGGTTGCAGAGCACAAGTTTCTAGGTTCATGGGCTCAGCAGTTCTGGCCCACAGGCTTAATTGCTCTGTGGCGTGTGTGGGATCTTCCCGGACCAGGGATCGAACCCATGTCCCCTGCATTGGCAGGCGGACTCATCCACTATGCCACTAGGGAAGTCCATCCCCTTCCACTTCTTTTCTCCCTTCACTCTGCCTTCTCTGTTCTCTGCTTTGTTCGACCAGCCTTAAGCTCCCCCAGCCCTGCGCATAACCTTGAACAAAGACACTTCCCCAACCTGAACCTCAGTTTGTTCATGGGTGAAATGAGAATGGTGGGCTCAGCTTGGGAGGCCCCTTCCGGCGTCTCAGCCTCTGTTCTCAGGGCAGGTCACACATGCCCAGAAGGTCCAGCCCCGCTCACCAGTTGGGTAGGGGGGAGAGGGTGGTCCTCAGGGTCTGAGGTGAGTATAGGGCTGCCGCAGTGCTCTGATGGGGTCTTCAGGGTGTGATGGGCCTGGGTAGGGGCGTGGGCGGGGAGGCAGGGACCCGTGGGTGTGAGAGGAAGGGTGGGCATCCGAGTGTGTCCGCTGGGCTGGGGCTGCCACCATGACTTTTGTGTGTGACCCTCTGCGAGCGTGGGCGGCAGCCCGTAGGGACACATTTGTGTCGTTATGACTGGACGTGAGAGGGTGTGTGGGTCCAGCCGGCCTCGGGCTGGGGCGGTTATCTCCTGTTGCTGGGAGATTCCTGAGCTCTGAGGAGAATGGAAAGTGACTTCATGCAAGGGCGCCCCTCCCCAGCTCCCCACTTTAGGCACAGCCTGAGGTAGAGGGTGGCCTGGCTTTCCCCCCTCTTCCCTGCTCACCAGAGGCCTGTGTCCCCTCCTCCCTCACCTCAGACCCTGTGTCTCACTCCGGGTTTTGGGGGGCTGCCTTGACCTGCATTCTGACTCTTCTCTCCATGGCATCTCGTGTTGGGGGAGGCGAGTGGTCTGTGCCTGCAGCTCTAGGAGTCGGTGCACCCCCAGGCCTAGTACAGCTAATCCTCTGAGCCAGAGGAAGTGTCCTCCAGAGGCCCAGCCTGGGACGCTGTGGTCAGCACCCCACACCGGCCGAGTGGTTTTCCAGCTGGAGGAGACCTGCGGGGAGGGGTGAGGAGAGGCTCCACCTGCCCACCTATTCCCGGCTCCGGCAGTCTTGGCTGCAGCCACTGCCGGTGACTCATTCCCCCAGGGAACTAGTCGACTCCTCTCCTGAGGCTCTGGGCCCTGGGCTCAGCGAACCAGGGAGGAGGGGGGAGGCCCTCCTTCCATATGACGGGGAGGGGTCCCAGCTGACCACTCTCATGTCCTCCTGCCCCCACAGACTTCACCTTCCTAGTAGCCGCAGCCCCAGATCAACATACTGGGTCCCAGATGCCTCACAAGCAGGCAGCCCTGTCTGGCAGCTGGACTCAGGAGTCCCTCTTCCCCAGCGCCCGCCACCGGGCACGTCCCCATTCCAGTGCCTGGGCTCGGTGGGGGCATGGGTGGTGCCTGTCCCCACCCTGGGGGGAGGGAGGTGACTGGGCAGCCTGGGAGGGGGTGGGGAGGCCCTCTCCAGGGAAATGAATTCTTGGCTGGACCCCAGATGCTGGCCTGCCCAGCTCTGCTCCGGGGTAACACTGGGTGCACACATAGCCCCATTGTAGGCCTGGGCCCTGTGCCCGCTGTGGGCCTGGCACCAGCTCCGTCCAGAGCAGTGGCTCCGTCAGCTCCTCAGCAGCCCCTGCCAGGGCCCGAGCCACTGGGCCCCCAGTGAGGAGGAGGAGGGAGGGCTGGTGGTGAGGCTGTGAGTGGGGTGCCCTGAGCGGGGGAGCGGGGACCATGCAGATGCTTGAGGAGCCAAGTGCAAGCGTTTGTTTCTCATCAACTGTGGATACAGGGAAGGGAGCACTGTCTCCCATTCACATGAGGAAACCAAGACTTTGAGACCCCGAGAGGCTGCAGTAACTCGCCCAAGGGCACACAGCTAGCGAGCAATGGAGCTGGGGTCCAAGCTCAGGCAGCCTCGGTCCACAGCCTCTCAGCACCACTTACTGTGCTGCACACCCAGCCTCGGGTCAGGGCTCAGGGAAAGGCCAGGCTCCTTCTTTCCCCAGCCCAACTTAGAGGAGCCAGGTAGGCTACTTTCTAGAAAGTACAAGTCCCCCAGGTGGAAGGGGACCCCAGGACAGTAGGGTCTGGAGTCCCTGTGTGCTTGTGAGAAGCGTGGAGGTTAGACTTCAAGGATGGTATTGGTGGCTGGGCAGGCAGAACAAGTCTTCAGGATCTGAAGGTGGCTCCGTGCCTCAGTTCCCCTGCTGTGGTGGCACTGAATGTCCCCCGTGCTTCTCGGGAGGGCACAGAAATGTGGAGGAGAGGTGTGGCCAGGGCAGAGCTTGGAGCCTCAGCCCCTTTTCCTGTGCTCCATAGGCTGGCCCAGAGGCTCCCCATCCCCAGCCTAGAGCAAGGCCTCCTGTTGCTTCTATTCTGAGAATCCGTCCTGAGCTGCCCCATCTCCTCAGGTTTCCCAGCCTGAAGGGGCCTCTCAGGCCGAAGAGCCTGCCAAGGGGGCAGCCCAGCTCTCACCTTTGACGGGTCTCATCTCTGCCTAGCACCAGGACCCTCAGGCCAGCCTGGAGGGTGCCTGGAACCAACGCCTATGGGGTTCGACTTATCTGCTCATGAGCCCTGACCCCCCATGGGATCAGGCAGAGCTAAAGCTTCTCCCTTATTCCAGCCCAACCTCCTTGTTCCTGTCCATCCTGGGCATGAGGCCTGGCTCCCCTTTGGTGCCACCTCAACCCGCTCACCAAATGGACAGGGCAGTCTGCAGGGACTGCAAGGTTGTGCAATGCCAAGGCTGGGCTGCTGGGACAGGTGGGTAAGAGGGAGGCTGGAAGGGGACACCGAGGCTGGCTCCCCTCTCACCCCACCCAGGAGCCCTGTCATCCCCAGCCTGCTCAGGCTCAGCTTTCTCTGATTACACTGTCCCCCTACAAAGCCAGCACACCTTCATCCCAGGCCATAGGAGGGCACATCACGCCCAGAAGGGCCAAGTTTGAGTGCCTTCTCCCTGGGAGATGCCGAGAAAGAGAAAACCTGGGGACAGCCCTCGTGGAGCTTCTACTACAGCTGAGAAAACTAGACAGAGTAGCTCCTCTGTGGCTCAGTTTCTCATTTATAAAATGGGTACACTGATATTTCCTATTTCCCAGTGTTGTTGAGAAGGACAAATGAATTAAAACACAGTAAAGCCCTTAGGAAGAGTTCCTGACCAACGGGAAGTGCTCAGTTCAGGTTTATTGGTAGTAGGCATAGTAAAGGCTTCCCTGGTGGCTCAGATGGTAAAGTATCTGCCTGCAAAGCGGGAGACCTGGGTTTGATCCCTGGGTCGGGAAGATCCCCTGGAGGAGGGCATGGCAACCCACTCCAGTATTCTTGCCTGGAGAATCCCCATGGACAGAGGAGCCTGGCAGGCTGCAGTCCATAGAGTTGCAAAGAATTGGACACGACTGAGCAACTAAGCACAACACAGTCATAGTAAGTAGTCATTCTAAATAGAAATACAATACAATATATGTTATCAAGTAATGTTTCTTCAAACTAGATTGCGAGGACCAGTGAGGACAGGGACTGTCTTACTTATATCTAGATCTTGGTGTCAGGCATGGAGCCAATTAAGTAATTGTTTCCAAATGGTGATCAGGGGAGGGTGGAGTCAGGGTAGGCTGCCTGGAAGAGGTGGCTTTGGAGCAGGCCTTCCAGAGATACAAAGGCATTATTAGACAATCTGTGGAAGGAGGGTGGGGCAGGAGGAACATCTGGAGTTCTGGACTGTGTCAGGGAGAAAGTGATGAGACCCCCCTTTACTGAGCCCAGGACTTGTTTAGAACAGGGGGATCCTGAGTGCCTTGAATGCCTGCCTGGGGAGTTTGGAATTTATCTGGTGGACAGTGGGGGTGATGGAGCAGGGAGATGACCTTTCTTTGTTGCTCGGGTCCATTTTGTTTCTGCTCCTTTGTTCTCTTAGGGCTGATTTCCTTTCTCCACTTCTCCAAAGACAGTAAACCCTCTCTCTGCCCTTCAGTCCCTTTTCTCCGATCCCTGCTCACTCCCAGCCCACGTATCCATGCTCTGTTTTTGGTCTCTGCTCAGCTGCCCTGGCCTGTTCCCCCTACCTACTCTTGTTCAGCGTCTGCTTCCTCTCCCTGGCCCAGACCCACGTTCCCTGGGATGGGGGTCGGCTGGACTTGAACTTAAGGGGAGGGGGATACGAGTGTGGTGTGACCACACAATGGGAATGCAGGTGCTGGTGACTGAGCCAGGAGGACACCCTCTGTCCTGACCTAGCCCACTACCCTCTCCAGGGAATGACCCCCCAGTAATGTGGCTAAGGCCCATTAGGAGGATCTTACTTTGCATTTGTCAACCTGATAAATGGAAACAGATTTCTCTAACAGAAAAATTAGAGTGATAGGCCTTCATTTTCTTGCTATTAAACTTATCCTAAAAGGATATTGAACCAGGTGGGGACCAGACTGCAAAAAACTACTCTTCTGTCTCCTTTTAAACATTCAGCCATCTATCTGTCCATGATACCCATCCATCACTTCATGCATTGTATCCATCCATGCATCCATCTGTCCATCGTATCTATCCACCCATTATATCCATCCATCTGTCACTTAATCTGTTATGTCCATCCAGGCATCCATTACATCTATACATCTAACCATGCACCTACCAAATACTTCCTGAGTGCCAAATTAGTTGCTTTACATTTAATTCTTACAGAAACTCTTCAAGATAGACATTATCCTCCTTTTGCACATGAGGACACTAGGATCCTGTGAAGTGAAGTTGCTGGAGGTCACGCAGCCAATAAGCAACAGATCTGGAGTTCAGCTCTCTCTGCTTCAAAACTCATGCTCATAGTGTGGGGTCAAATGGCCTCCGTGGGCGTGCCCAGTGCCTCTTTCTGAACGTGGAACATGACAGCCTTGCTTCTGAAGGAATGGACAGGCATGCTCAGGTTCTGGAATGCTGGAGCTCCGTAGTTCTATCGGAGGAGCAGCCCTGGGGGCCGAAAGTCACGCTGGACTTCCAGTCCTATTGGCATTTGCTACCAGTAACAATGTCACCAGCCCCACGCCTGCAGTGGAGGCTTCTTGATCATGTAACTTGCAACCCAGCATGTCCTTGTTTCTTCTCTTCATCAGGCCAACTCTGCTTCTGAGGGCACTCTTGTCTGCCACAGGGAGGAAAGTTCTAGGTACAAGCTTGGCCACTGCATCCAACCCCACCAGTTTCCCCCCAGCGACTGTGCTCTTGCACGCCTGCCTCTCTGCTTCTCCCTAGAACACCCAGCCCGCATTTACTCTGGCACTTTAAATAATAGCTTTCTAAGCTGTAGAGTTAGCTGCACAATTTCAGGTCAAAACTCCCTCCTCAGGCCACTTTGGTTGAGACAGGGCTGTGACTGCAGACAGTTTACTTGGGTGATGACCCCAGGAAGCTCCATTAGTGGAGTAGGCGGGAAGGGAGCCACTGAGATGTGTGTTCAGAGCAGGTGACCACTGTGGGCTCTGGAGAAAGGGCTTTAGATTCCCAGCCTCAGGACCTCTTGTGGCTCAGCTAGTAAAGAATCCACCTGCAATGCGGGAGACCTGGGTTTGATCCCTGGGTTGGGAAGATTCCCTGGAGAAGGGAAAGGCTCCCCACTCTAGTATTCTGGCCTGGAGAATTCCATGGACTGTATAGTCCATAGGGTCCCAAAGAATCGTACACAACTGAGCGACTTTCACTTCACTCGGGACAAGGGGAGGGAATTGGGGGTTTGTTACTAGTTCTCCTCTGTCTTTGGCTGGGGCAAGGTGGGTGCTACCTCCGTTGGCTCTAGGTGCTGGCTGATGGAGGTCCTCAGATGGGCAGGGTGGGACTGGGAGTGGCCAGGGGCCATGGCCGGGGCCCTGACAGCCTCTGCCGCTCTCACTGAACGCAGACATGGTGGCCGACCAGTCCCTAAGAGTGTGCCTCTTGCCAAGCCCTCTTGTCACTGCTTGCTTCTCTGCTGGCCCATGAAGCTGCCACCACCCTTTCCTCTGCCCCTGGGCAGACCCTTCCCATTGGGACCAGTCATGGGTACCACATTCACTGCATTCAGCAGATGCTTAAGGAGCACCTGCTCCGTGCCGGGTGTCATGGTAAGAGGAGAAGCTGCCAGGGCCCCTGTAGACGCTCCGAGCAGAGGGAAGGGATTCAGGCAGCGTGCAGGAGGTCCTTACCAGAGGCCACACGCAGCGACCCTTTCTGGCTCGTTCTCTCTTTCTCTGAGCTCGACATCCGCTCCTAGAGGGTGGGGCTGAGGCGCTGGGTGGCCACAGAGCCTGAGCTGCTCTGAGTCCCCTTCCGGCAGAGCTCTGCGGAGGCTGTGATTGTAGCGGTTTTTCTGACTTCCTTTTCCTTTCTCTCGCGCCCCTGCCTCTTCCCCCTCCTGAGGCCGCCGGACCCATGGCTGCCACGTGGCTGCCTTTTCGTCAGTGGGGAACTGAGCCTTCCAGTGCCCTCTCGCCGAGTCTCTATGGGGAACAGGATGTAATTCACGGTGCAATGAGGGTGGGGGGTCAGTTTATTTGTGGGCGCCCTTCTTTGTCCCTGGGGAAAGCCCTGCCTGGTACCTGCTTTCTGGAGAGGGGCCTGCTCCTTCTAGACTCCTGCCCCCACCCCTCAGACTCACACTAGACTCACTCCCATCTTGGGGCCCTGGGGAAGGAGCAGAGTTAAGGGAGGGAGGGGTATGTAGGTAAGGCCACCCGGTGTGGGGGCAGGAAGGGCAGGGGACCGGGCAGGGGCAGGTGCCAGCCTGGCGGGCACACACACAGCACACGCTCCAGACTCCGCATGGGCCACCAGCAGGCCTGCCAAGTCCCGGTCCCTTTTGACTCACGTCTCCGGCTGCCACCCACAGAGTTTCCCCCTGATGTTTTCACTTCCAAACCAGGTTTGGTCAGCGTGCGTGCCAGGCCGGTGGGGGAGGGGGGCAGGAGCGTGTTGGCCTGGGCTGGCCAGCCGCATGCCCTCTGACATTCTCCCCCTACTCACCAGTGGCATCTATTTCCCACCCTGAGGGCAGGGCCAGCTTTGGCAGAGTGAACTTGGCCTTGAAGTTGTACCTGCCCCACTTGGATAGAAAGGTGGCTGTGCTTATACGGGGCAGGCGTGTGTTGGTGTGAGGGCTGGGAGGACGTGGGAGAGATTAGCACAGGGGACTTAGGACACCGCTTTCGGTTTGTCTCAGGTGGGAGCTTAAGCATCTTTGATCAGGAGATTGGGAGAAGTCTCACCCCCGTGGGGGAAGTGGGGGGCACAGGTGGGTGGAGGGGTGGGTGGGGAGTGCAGAGTGAGCAAGGCTCCGCCCCAACCCAGCGAGCCAAAAGCCAGGGCGCTGGGTTCCTCCCTCTGCCCGGCAAAGGGCAAGTGTTCCTTGTGGCATTTCAGGACAGAAAATGGGGTGGGGGGCCTGCTGGATGCGCGTTGCACGTGAGACCACTGCAGGGTGCGTCTCATACCTGTGTGCTGGTGGCGGGCGGGGGTGGGACAGGTGAAGGCAGCTGCCTCCCTCCTCTCCCTTGGCTGGGAGGGGGGAACGCTGTGGTACAAGGTCATTTCAAGTGTTGGGGAGAGCATTCTCCTCTGGCTTCCAGACAGATGGGGTTAGAGGTGCCAGCCGGGCACCTGGGCTGGGCAGCAGAGAAGCCACGCCGTGCTCTGGGTCTGGGGCAGCTGCCATTCAGGAAGGCCTGGGCCGAGTGCGGGCTGGCTGGGACCCGGGCAGGGGACCCCTGGATTTTGTGGCCCGACTGAATGTTCCCAGTTCCCAGAAGCGCAGCTCACGCCGGGGCGGGGCCGGGGAGAAGGCCCAGCCACCGGGTGGGGGGCAGTAGCAGGGGAGAGCAGCCTGTGGTCATCCGGCGGCCCCTGCCTGCTCCAGCCGCCCTGTCCTGCCCCCACCAGGCATGAGTCAGACCGAAAGCAGAAGCTGCCAGACATTGCACAGGGTGAAGCGAGGCAGAACCAGCAGTGCTATTTTGGAACCTGGTTAATTCCCCCTCCTGTCCCCCAGCGCTCATCACTCAGGGCACCCCACCCCACAGCCCCCGCCCCGTTCCTGGGTTACTGGTCGCCAGCTCTTTGCCTTCCCTGTAGAGACTGCCAGAGCAGGACCCGATGTCCCCTGGTGTGTGTGTGGAGGTGGGGTTGTCTAAAGCTCCTCCCTTTGAGGGACCCCTCCTTCTCCCTGGCTGAGAGGTGCTGTCTTCTCTGAAATCGGCCTTCCGGGGTGTCGGGGGGTGCCCTCTCCCGGTGGGAGCTGGCACTGCCGATCTGGCACGCACCCTCCCTCTGCCCCTCCTCTGCCGCTCAGGCCAGCTGTCCGCCGCCTCTCACCGGGGCTTCAGGTGGGAGCCTCTCCCAGCAGTGACTCTTAGAGGTTTGGGAGGGATTTCCGGAGGCGGAGGGGGGATATTTTGGGGCCAAGGGCCTTTCCAGAACCCATGACATTGTGCACCTTGCAGCAGCCCCCAGTGACCCCCTGGTCGATGGTTCTCTCTTGGGCATCCCAGGCCTGCTTGAGGGCCCACATTTTAGGATTTTTTGGAGCCCTATGAGCCTGGGGGCCCCGACTGTCCAGTCCGCGGAGGTGAAAGAGGTCAGTGGGTGTGTGTTTCTGAGCTGAAGTTGAGAGTGTATGGGTGAGAGTGTTGCTACCCACCTGTGGGTCTGGGGCGGGAGTCCCTGCCGCCCTGAAGCTGTGTGGCCGGGGAGAGGGTGGGCTTTGCTGTTGCTCGTGTATATGTGGGAGACGGGCGTGGGCTCCGTCAACTGGGTGATGCCACCTCCCAGGGGGAACCCTGAGGTCAGTACTCCATCCTGCTATCTACTATCCAGCAACCTGGGGTGGGGGCCCATCAGCGGGCACGTTGCAAGGGGACCAGTTAGAAAGTGGGTCCCTTTGAAGGTCAGGGGAGCCGATCTTGGGTCTCTCATTGCTCAGCTGGGTTTGGGCTCAGGCAGGTGAAAGGGAGGGGCCGAGCAGTGGGGGTGTGTAGAGTGGTCATCCAGGTTGACTATAGGGACCCCAGTAGCCCGCATGCCTCATGCACAGCTCACAGGCACAAACTGTCCTCAGACTTGTCTGCTCTCTGCTGGGGCTGTTCTCTGCGCAGCCAAGTCCTGGGGCAGGGTGTGTGTGTGTGTGTGTGTGTGCACGCGTGCAATGGTTTGTGTAGGAGATGCTGTGTATGTATGTGAGTAGGCCTGTCTGGGTTGCTTTCCCACCACCAGAAACCTTATCAGCTTCCCTTTGGTTCCTGCAGCCTGTTTCCCCTCCTGCCCTGGCCAGAGGCCTGGCACCAAGTAATCGGGAATCCAGAGCCGGCCTAGAGCCCTCATTCCCACTTCCACCTTGACCTCGGGGCCTGAGAGTTTGGGCAGTTTGCTCAGGTTCGCTGTGGGGCTCTGAAGGCCTGTACCTGTCCCTTTAAGCATCTCTTTCCACCTCCCCCTCCCTCTCCCACCTGTCGCACTTGAAACCAGAAAGTGATCAAGCCCCAGCAAGCTGCAAGTGAAGTGACTTTAACTTGCCCACCAATCTCCTAGGATGCCGTGTTAAAGTGCTAACGTACAGAGTCTGACTCCATAGGTCTGGGCTGGGGCCTGAAAATCTGCATTCCTAACCACCTCTCAGGGATGTGATGCCTGTGGGTCATGCTTTCAGTGGTGAAGTCTTAAACGGCCCTCCAAACTCCAGCCAGATGGACACTGCTCACTCGGCCAGGGAACTGACCTTCATGGGCCAACCCCCCTAGGTGCCGGGCACCTCACACACTCTAGCTCCTTTGATTCCCCTCGCCTCCTCTGAGGGAGGGGGCATGACTGCCATCCTATTTTACAGATGGGGAAACTGAGGCTCCGAGAGGTTAAGTACCTGTTCTGGGTCACACAGCTGAAGAGTGGCAAAGCCAGACGAGCTCTGGTCTGTTGGGTCCACAGCATATGAGCATTTTACTGAACCCAGCCATCTTCCAGGGAGCGGACTCAGAAGGCAGAGATGCAGCTGAGGGGATGGCAGAAGGGTTGGACCACAGGGAGCAGCGTCCAGCCCCACCTGCCTAGTCCAGAGTCGTATGACTCCCTCCCTGCCTCCTCAAACCCTTCCCAGGCTGACTCTCAGCCTGGGCACCCAGCATGCAGCCAGGCTCCGGGCACTCATGAGCCTCTGCAGGCAGAGGTTGGGTGTGAAGACCAGGCGCCCCAGCTCCACTGCCTACTGTCACGTGACCTTGGGCAAGCTGTCAGCCTCTTTGCCTCAGTTGCTCCCTCTGTGAAATGGGGGATATATTACTGCATCCCCAGTGGTGTATGCTTTGAGGATGATATCAGTACCATGTATCAGCTCAGAACTGCGCGTAGGAATCAGGGCAAAGAGTAATGAATGCCTGGTGGTTTGTTCCCGGACCTGTGGGCCACCTTCTGCGAATTTAACACAGTTGTCAGGGCTCATAGGTGTCTTTCTTCCTTCCTTTGCCCCTCTTCTCTTCCAAAGTCTTCTTTTATTAGGCAAAGCCTGGATGCTTCTGTTTTAAAGAGGTTTTAAAGACGTCTTCCTCCTCAGAGGCAGATTAAATTCTGAAAAAAGGAAGCCAAACGGTAGGAGTTCATTGCGGTGGATGCTGGGCAGGGAGGCTGGAGACTGGAGAGGCGGCTGCAGCCAGGAGGAAGCGGAGAAAGCCCCCAAGGGCAGGGGCAGGAGTCAGGCGCCCCGGTCTGGGGCAGAGAAGGCTGGGTTTGGAGTGAGGCCCCGGGTCTGGAGCCAGAGGCCGCTCCGTGTGCTGGCTGTGTGTTCCTCGCTGCCGCAGGCTGTGTCCTCTCACACCCGGGGTCAGCGGGCCTGCCCTGCCCAAGAGGCCGGCACTGGGGCTGGAGAGTGGTTGCTCTCTCCTAAGGAGACAGACAAGCGAAGGCCGGGTCCCCTGAGGCTGCCGCAGCTCTGGAGAGAGAGTTCCCAAGATAGCACCTGAGATGGCTCTCCCTGTCCCTGGGCTGCGGGGCAGCTTGGCAGGCATCCAGCCCCCTCACGTGACCAATCAGGGGTCCAACTGGGAGAGGGACCCCAACGGGGCTCACACAGCTGGGCGGTGGGACAGCTCTAAACGCAGCTTTTCAATCCCACCCAGCCCTTTGGGAACAGACTCATTCCAGAGGCTCCAAACTCTTGGGCCCCAAATCCATGATGGCGCACAGTGACCAACTAGGCGGAGTCTTGGGCCTCAGCTTCCCTGATGGGGGCATGGATGACCTTACAGGCTGACCTACCACCCACAGAAATTAGCAGGGGCGGGGATTGGGTGGGCTGGGGTGGGCGGGGGAGGTCACCCAGGGCTTGAAGCCCTTGGAGACCCAGCCTCGAAACCCCTGCTCTGCAGGCCCCGTTCCTGTCTGGGGCGCCATCTGTGAGCTGTCCTTCCCGCCCGGCCCCGCCCTCTGCACGCACACACACACCTCTACCGTCCAGTGTCAGGACTCTGGTCCATGCAATCGCATCTCTGTCCAGCCTGTTTGATATAATTTCCCCCTGAGGCCCTTGCATGGCCCACATTAACTGCCTCAGCGAGATCCCAATGTATGGTCGGTCTCCTGAGCCCCGGGCCTGGATCCGTCTTGGCCGTGTAGCAGCAGAGAGCCTGCAGGTGGGCCGGGCCTGGCCTGTGTCCTGGGGCCTCTGGGAGGGCTGAGGGGTGTGCAGGCCTCTGGGACCCTCCGTAGGATTCACTGAGGACAACAAAGGGTGAGGGGTGAGGGGTGAGGCAGGGCTGGGAGTTTAAGGGGACAATAATCCATCTCCACGATTCTTCCCTGTGCACCCCTGGTTTCCTTCTGCGACTGGAGCTGGTGGTGGCCACACACCTGCAGGAAACCTGGGCTGGCCTCCCCGCTTCACTGCGTCCTTGTAGTGTGACCTTGCCCAGGGCCCGGAACCCCTCTGCGAGCCTTGGTTTTCTCATCTGCAGAAGCTCTGTTTGTCCCGTGAAGTGTCTGTGGGGACGGGTGAGATCTGATCTAGGTCATGTGCTCAGCACTCTGCCTGGTCCACGGAGGGGCCTCCGACTGTTTGCTGAATGAGTGAACAGGTGGTAACTGAGCACGTGATGAGCGGTTGGACGAGCAGCCTCCCAGGGCCCCGAGTCTCGTTCTGGGAAGTCTGCCGGCTGGGATGGGGCGGAGGTTCTGAGGAAGAAAGCCGATTTCTCTGGGAGCTTCCTTGTAGCTGGGGAGACTGGCGGTAACCAGGAAAAACCGGAGAACAAATCCATGTGAACCACAGGCAGGCTGTTCAAGGGGATGGGGTGGCCGGCCTGGGCTGCAGGGGAGAAGAGGAAGACGGGGGTTTCAGCCCCCTCACCCTGCTCCAACCCAGGAGAAGGGCAGCTCCCCGCCAAGCGGCAGGGTGGAGGGTTCTGCACTGTGTGTGTCTAGGTGTGAGACAGACGGCAGAGCGTTTGTGTGTGTGGCCCGCCTGAGTCTATGCATATCACAAGGGCAGACACCTCCCAGGACTGTTCTGGTTTCTCCTCTCCCTGCTTCTTTCAGCCACGTGTCCTCCTGCCCACCCAGGGCCCCCATCCTTCAAAGCACAGCGACAGACTTCCCGGGGCAGCCTCCTGTCAGGGACCAGCTGATCCCTCTGGGAAAAGACCGGCGCCTCTCTGGTCTGGGATCGCCTTTGAAGCTGCCCCCCTTGCCTTGCCCCGGGGCAGCCAGGAGGCGCCAGCTCCCACCCTTTCCTGCGGGATGTGAGTCGGGATGTGGGGCTAATGGCCTGAGCCGTAGGCCCTGGAGGCCACTCAGCGGCCGGGGAGCTCCGGTGTCTGCCCTTCATGTCCGCTCTCCTTCCTCTCCCTCCTCTCCACCTCCTGCTTGTGTTCAGTCAGTCAGTCAGTCAGTTCAGTCGCTCAGTCGTGTCTGACTCTTTGTGACCCCATGCACTGCAGCACGCCAGGCCTCCCTGGCCATCACCAGGTCCCGGAGTTTACTCAAACTCATGCCCATTGAGTCGGTGATGCCATCCAACCATCTCATCCTCTGTCATCCCCTTCTCCTCCACCTTCAATCTTTCCCAGCATCAGGGTCTTTTCAAATGAGTCAGCTCTTCACATCAAGTGGCCAAAGTACTGGAGTTTCAGCTTCAACATCAGTCCTTCCAATGAATATTCAAGACTGATTTCCTTTAGGATGAACTGGTTGGATCTCCTTGCAGTCCAAGGGACTCTCAAAAGTCTTCTCCAACACCACAGTTCAAAAGCATCAATTCTTTGGTGCTCAGCTTTCTTTATAGTCCACCTCTCACATCCATACATGACCACTGGGAAAACCATAGCCTTGACTAGACAGACCTTTGTTGGCAAAGTAATGTCTCTGCTTTTTAATATGCTGTCTAGGTTGATCAGGTTGTCTAAAACAAGCCCCTGGGACTTCCCTGGTGGTCAAGTGGTTAAGACTCCACACTTCCAGCGCAGGAGGTGCGGGTTAGATCTCTGGGTGGGGAACTAAGATCCTGCATGTCGCATGGTATGCCCCACTCGCCCCAAAAAAACCAAGCCCCTGACTGTACTCACCCCGCCCCCAGCCCTGCAGTGTCCTGTGGGTCACACCTGCTGGAGCAAGTGTGACTCCCAGTTGCTTTCTTTCATGTTGGAGGCAGCCCGAGGGTCCACTGTTGCTTTTCATGACCCCCAAGGAACCTGGGGTCAGCTAAGATGATAACAACCCACTCAACCAAGTGTCTCCAGCACAAGTGCTGTGCTAGGTACTCTGCCCGCTCTTGATATCTTTAGAACCCAGAGAGGTAGGCTTCCTTGCTCCCCACACACCTCTCCCATAGCACTGCAGTGAATTACATATGATAGACAAGCTTTGGAAAGAAAATCTTTTAAAACCCAAGGCTTCTGGACAGGAAACAAAGAGGGTGTCCGGTGCTGGGAAAAGCTGGCCAGAGCCTTTCTTCTGGCCAGTCTGCAAGGAGAGATAGAAGCTGGGTGACCACTAGGCAGTGCTCCTCCTACCTGGGGCCCCAATATGCAAATGGATGGAGGAATGGAGAGGGCCCTTTCCTCAAAAGAAACTAAAGAACAGAAAGAGGAGACTGGCCCAGGGATGCCCCCGGTGGGCATGGATGAAGTGATGGTGAACAGTGACCCAGTGGTGACATCGCCCCCCCTGCCCATGCTTTCATGCTTGCAGAGGCCTCCACACAGCATCCCAGCTTAGGTCACAGCAGCTCTGTGGGAGAGGTTCTCTGGCTAGTAAGTCCCACTTGGCTGATGAAAAGACTGAGGCTAGGCTCGGACACTGAGTCAGGGCCACGTCTGGAATTCATCCCCAGGCATCCTGCTTCCAAGTTCCCGCATCATTTTATGGGCAGGTATGCTGGCTTCCGGGGACCGATCTTATGACACCTCCCTACCCTTAGCTCTCTTTGGGTGCCACCCAAATGATGCCCCCCCAGGCCCCCTGGGGACCTGCAACCACCTTGATAATTAGGAATGGCCTTGTCCTAAGGTGTGGGGGTTGTGTGGACACTCTTGTTCCATTTCCTAGTTCATCAGGCCTTCCTTTGCCAGGTCCTCTGCCAGAGGGGGCTCCGAGAAGATAAAACAACCCCCAGTCCTGGAATGTTCCCCTCTCTTCCCTTCCCAAGGCTGAAGGGTTACCCAGAAGGTCACGGGGTCTGTCCCCCTGCCTCCGGGAGCCTCAGCACCTGTTCAGAAGGCCTTCCTTTAGTGATTGGTTTGATTTCCCCTCTGCCACAACTGGTAGTTTGTAACAGACTGGATCAGAAGAAAACTTCTTCCGACCGCAGAGGCGTAGAACGTAATAAATGGCTTAACCAGGCACCCTGGCCTCTGAGCGTCCACACTTTGTTGTTTCAGCCGCCAAACATAATGTTTTTTCCTAGGAATACAGGAAATTATCTCTGCCCTTTGAGGAAGGGCAGAATTTTTTCTGCTTGTGTTTGAGGATTCCAGACCATTCCCTTGTCCCAGGCACCCTCTGGCCTCTGAGCTAGATGTAAGAGATCAGCTGCTGAAACCCTTTGATTGGAGGGGGGCTTCTTCAGTGGGAATCCCTAAAATAAAATGTGACCACCTTGCCCCAAGTGTGGGACCAGGGCCAAACTCTTAAGCCCCAGGATTAGGGTGGTGGAGTCAGACTGCCAGCATCCAGCTTAGCCGCTCATTAGCTCTGAGACCTTTGGCAAGTGACAAACTATCTGTACGAGTTTCCTCATCTGTAAAGGGGGGTGTGGGGGGGGAGGATAGTACTGGTACTCATATCATAAAGTGATTGTGATAATTATTAATAAATAAGATGCATTTAAGCATACCTGGTGCATAAGCAGGTCCATACCTGGTCCATAAGCGTTAGTTTATTTTTCCTCATTAGAAAGATATACATGTTCATTATAGAAAAAGAACAACATTCCAAAAGGTAAAAAGAAAGAAAAAATTGTTCGTGATTTCATCATCCAAAGAAGTCAGTAATATTTTAGTTTATTTCCTCCCAAGAGATTTTTTTTTACACATATTTTACACAATGATGATCAGATTTTATATATAACTTTGCATACTACTTTTTGTCACTTGACATATTCCTGTGTTACTTATTATTATAAACACAACATTCCACGAGGAGGAACACAACCTTTTTTTTTTTTTTGACCCTGTGTCTTGTGGGATATTAGTTCCCCAACCAGGGATTGAACCTGGGAACCTGGGTCCTCAGTGAAAGTGCAGAGTCCTAACCAGTGGGACCCCCAGAGAATTCCAGAACGCAACATAATTTAACCATCCTATCGCTGGACATTGAGATTATTTTTGATTTTTCTCTATAGAATGTGATGGACATCTTTATGCATAAGAGCCTTTTCTGTATTTGAGACTTCTTCCTCGAGCTAGTGGATATTTTTAAAGGCTTTGATATTTTTAAAGGCTTTGATACCAAGCTACCCTTGGGCAGTGGTGTTGAAGCTGCCTGGTACCAAAGGCATTTTAAAGTCATAGCTACACTTGGGTGGGGGAGGGGAAGGGTAATTTGTTCAACTCTTACATTCTTTAAGGTCTGCCCTCATTCTTATGTAAAATTTTAATGAAAGTATGACACACTTAGAGAAAAGTGTGCAAATTGTTGAGTGAGCATCTGGATGTATTTTCATAAACTCGATACTCCCATGCCACCAATACCCGCATCAAATTACAGAACATTCCTAGTCCTCCCAGCCCTCACCTCAAGCTGTCCTGTGTCACCTCCCCTTCACTTCCCCCAAGGGTAACCAGGATCCTGACTTCTAACAGAAAAGATTTGTTTTACCCTTTTCTGAACCGTATGTATATCAATCACTCTGTATGCCTGTTTAGCTTCTTTTGTTCGCCCTTATGTCTGTGAGAGTCCTCTGAGATGTGTTTAGCAATAGTTGGTTCACTCCCATCACTAAGCAGCATTCCAGGGCATGGGGATATCACCTCTTTATTCATCCTCCTGTTGATGGACATTTGAGTGGTGTCCAGTTTTGGCCACTATCTATAGCGCTGCTGTGAACATTCTAGTCCATGTCCTCTGGTGCCCACAGGGGTGCTTTTCTGCTGGGCAGACACTTAGGAACGGAGTTGCTGGCTCTTGAGGCTCTGTGTGTTTTCTGCTTTCTGCTCGTATTTTTTAAAAGATCACCTGGAAGGAGGAGAAGTCCCCAAGGCAGTTCAGACCCCGCACGCAACTGAAGGACGCGCCTCGGCTCAGGGCTGTTTGGGGGGCCCTTTGTGAAGATCACGTCCCCTCCGAAGGCTGGTGTCGGGGGCTGTAGGGGAAACTGAGTTGGGCCCTGGGTGCTGGGATGTGGCTTCTGACCCTGACCTGTCCTTCCGGAGGCCACTCAGTGTCCTCGCCCAGGGTCCTCAGCTGGCCTAATCACCACTGTGCTGAGCAAGGCAGGGCTTGGGGCAGATACCAGGTGGACTGGGGGATCCCACCTTTGGAGATGATTGGAAGCTGGCTGGGCCCCTCACAAACCCTTGGAAGCTGCCTTACTTCCTTTCCCCTTGTTTTTATTTTTTATTTTTTTTTCAGTTTTCTTTTTCTTTTTAATTAGTTTATTTATCTATTTTTTAACTTGACAATATTATATTTGTTTTGCCCTAACCCTTGTTTTTAAAGAATCACAACAGAGACTTCCTTGGTGGTCCAGTGGTTAGGAATCTGTGCTTCCATGGCTAAGAGTGCGAGTTTGACCCCCTGGTCAGGGAATTGGGATCCTGCACGCCTCATGGTGCGACCACACACGTGCGCACGCGCACACACACACACAAAAGAATCATACAAGCAGCACATCTTCATAATCCTAAGAGTTAACTGCTTCGAAAGTGGGATGAGAAACTCTAAGAACCCCTCTTTGGCCCTCCCACCCCACTGCTCTTCCCCAGAAGTAACCACAGTGAACAGTTTGGATGCTGGGGGCCCAGATGAGTGCATAAAGTGTGGCGGCGGTGAATCAGGCTGCCTGGTTCAAATCGCCATCTTGCTACTTATCAGATATGTGACTTTGGACCAGTGACTTCATCTTTCTGCACCTCAGTTTCTCCCTGGAAATTGAGGGAAATACTAGTAGTCAGTGCCTAGGGTTGTTGCAAAGAACAGATGAGTTAATATTTGAAAAGCACCTAGCGCAGCCCTGACCATTGGTAAGCATTCAGGAAGCATCCTGATTCTTCCAGTCTGTTCTACACATTCGGGCTCTGGCTGTACATTTTAGTCTGCAATTCGATTTTTCCACTCAATGCTGTATCTCTGAGATCTTGTTTCTGATACCTGAGACTTTCCTGTCCTGGGACCTTCTTTCTACTTGCCTCTCCTCATGGAGTCCGCTGATTTCTCCCCATCTTTCCCCTCCCTCTGTCCATATCTTTCTTTGGGAAAGGTTCTGACAAGCTGTTCATACTAAGGTGTAAATGACTGACAAGGGAGGCCCCCACACAGGCTGGTGTGAAGCCAGCTCTGGGTCCTGACCAGAGAAAGGCACCGGTTCAGAGAGGAACCAGGATCCACCCATTATCGAACGCCTAAGGGCTGTTAGCCTGGAGAAGGAAATGGCAACCCACTCCAGTATTCTTGCCTGGAGAATCCCATGGATAGAGGAGCCTGGCGGGCTGCAGTCCATGGGATCACAAAGAGTCAGACATGACTGAGCGACTAACACATACAAGGGCTGTTAGGTGAGTTCTGCATACTCGCTGTGTCTCCTAGAATCCTCACAACAATCTCATGAGGCAGGTGCCATTATTGGCTCCATTTTCATCAAGGAAGAAACCAAGGCACAGAGAGGTTGAGTGGCTTTCCCGACGTCACCCAGCCAGTATGGGCAGAGCAGGCACTTTGGCTGCCTCTGTTGGACGGAGAAGCCCATTTTGGTCACAACTAAAGTAGAACCCAGACACAGCTTAGAGGCAGGCTCCCAGTGTTACCGAGTTATGCACGGTGGACCCTTTCCAGGCCTGGCAGGTCTGAGGTCAGATACTGGGGAGGGTCTGGGGCATTTTGGATTTCCTGTGTCCCTCCTCTCAGCACCTCCTGACCAGACTGGGCGCCGGGGAGGCTGTGAGTGGCCCTTGGACACTGAGTGAACACATGTGCTTTGGGGCTTGGCAGGGAGGGGAGCCTCGAGGCAACGAGAGCCACTACCATCTGTGCCCTCTCCAGGACCACCCTGTCCACCCTGGGATACCCTCACCCCTCAAGCCCCACCCTAAACTCCATACCCATCCCACCGAACCACACCACCCCCAGAGCAACCCAGGCAGGGGGGCCAGAGGAGGGGGCTGGGACTCGGTGAGTGGCAGCAGCTCTGTGGGGGGGTGGAGGTGGGAGAGCCACCCTCTGTCAGAGGATAGGGGACAGGCTAAGGCATCTGACACCCTCTGATACGCAGTCACCTTGCGGTTTGCAATTCAGCATCCTCTCCCCAGGCTCTCCTAGACCCCACGTGGGTCGGGGAGGAGATTCCTGCGTCCATTTTACAAATGAGCAAACTGAGGCTGGCACAGCCAGTGAGAGGCTTAGCGGGGGGCCCGAGCCCAGGTTCTCACCCAGTCCTTTGTTAGAGAAACAAGGGGATCATTCTCCCCGAGTCCCCCTGGGGCCGGCTGGCACTGCCAGGCCCAGTCTCTACATCGCCTCGCTGCCCGCTGGGGCCAACTGAAGTCAGATTGTTTCTGCTCACTGCTTGTGTCAGCAGGCAGGGGGTGCAGCTGTGAGGGGAGTGGGCCGGGGTCAGAGCCCGTGAGGTCTGCAAGGATGCAGTTGGGGAGGAGGGCCAAAGACAGGCCACCCCTCTGTGGGAGCACAGGACAGCTGTGTCCCTGCCACAGGACAGAGGAGGGCGGAGAAGGGGGGCATCTGCCCCTTTCTCCATGGCAACTGTCCTGTTGGGAGCTGGCCAGAGATCCCTGGGGCTGAGGCAGCCTCTTCAGGAATTCCTAGCCTAAGGGGGCAGAAAAGCAAGGAAGGGAGATGAGGTAATGGCCACTGACTACTCAGCCCTCAAGGTGGACGGAACCGCTCCACTTTATAGGGCAGACTGCAGGGGAGTTGGAAGGAGCCCTGGCCTGGGGTCAGGTGGCTGGGGCTCCATTCCTGGCCCTGGATCAACCAGATGTGCAACATGGGACATCGCCTTCCCAGCTCTACACGGAGACATGACGGTCTGCAGAACCCCCACCCCCGCCCACGATGGGCCAGGGACCCAGACTGGCATTGGGTCCCGGCTCTGTTCCCGCTGCAGCAAACTTAAACTCCCTGTGCCACTGTCTCTCCTTATCTGTAGGAGGAGAATAATAACCAAAGCTACCAGAGGGGGCTGTTTGAGGTGAAAGTGTCTGGAACCCTGCCCAGCACACAGTGAATGCTCAAATAGGACGCAAATTATTATTAGTTCCATGATCTGGTGATTTTCACTGAATATTTGCCAGTGTGTGTCAGTCGCTCAGTTGTCTCTGACTCTTTGCGGCCCCATGGGTTGCAGCCCGCCAGGCTTTTCTGCCTATGGAATTTTCCAGACAAGAATACCAGAGTGGGTTGCCATTTCCTTCTCCAGGGAAATCTTCCCAACACAGGGATTGAACCCACGTCTCCTGCATTGGCAGGTGGGTTCTTTACCACTAGCGCCACCCGGGAAGCCTGTATTTACCAGTACCTTCCTCTAATCCCAACGTAGTCTGATGCCTGGCATTCGGCAGAACATGTCAGCCTGTACTGCTTTCCTTTGTCACCCCCAGAAGTCTGGGTCTCATTCTTAGGACCTTGGGGTGCAGCTCTGGCCTCTGGTCTACACTGCGGCTGACCCGCCAGTCTTGCGCTGATCCATCACTTACCTACTCAGTTTACCAAGTGCTCCACTGGGCCCAGGGAGGACGAGGTGCCCTGAAGCGACCCTCTCTGTGCAGGGTTACAGTGACCCAGGGACTTGCCTTCCTCACTTACTGGACTAGATGCCACGAGCTCAGGGCCTACAGCTGGCTCCCTGCTGGATGGCCAGTGCTGGTTCATAAATAGTAAACATTCCCTGTATACATTTGTAGAGGCCTGAGGCACAGCAGTGAACAAGACAGACAAAATGCCTGCCCTGGGGGGAGTTTGCATTCCTGCTGAGAGAGAGAGGATGAATTGAAATAACTAAGCAAAAATGCGTAATATTTAAGATGGTGATAAGTGACACGGAGAAACATAAAACAGGGAAGGGGCATAGAGTTGGGGTGCTGGTTTTGCAATGTTAAATAGGGTAGGAGGGGACACACTTGAGCGGTGGGGGTGAAGGAGTGAGCCATGTGGTATCCGGGGGTTGGGCACCCCAGGCAGCGGGAAGCGCAGGTGCAGAGGCCCTGAGGCAGGAAACATGCCTGGTGTGTTTGAGGCATTAGGTGTGGCTGGAACAGGTGGAACAGGGAGGAGAGTAGGAGGTGATGGGGTCACAGGAGACCATCAGGTGGGGACAGATCAGAGAGGGCTTTTTATGGGAAGGACTTCGGGAACCATGGAGAGTTCTGGGCTGAAAGAGAGACAGTCTCTAACTTAGGTTGTAACAGGATCCCTCTAATTATCGAGCTGCAGTAGAATGTCGTGGGGCCAGCAGGAGGTTAGGAGGCGCCGTCAGGAAGCCAGGTAAGGCATGGCAGAGGGTGGGCCCTCCGGTGGGCCCTCCTTGGGGGTAGTGAGGCGGTAGCAGAGGAGGATATATTTGAGGTCATATCTGGCAGGCTTACCAGGTGGCGTAAGAGAGAGAAAGGGGTCAAGACTGACTCCAAGTTTGGGGCACCAACCTACTAGAACAAATGAAGGGAGCATGAACGGATCTCTGGCCCAAGAAACCAGCAGACTTGGATTTAGGTCTTGGCTTTGCCATCCACTTGCTCAGTGACCTTGAGCAAATCTCCCGCACCCCCCTCCCGCTCCTGTGAAACGCGGTCACCTTTGTCCTGGTCTCTTCCCCAAGACCCCATGCACTTTGTTTGGCTTGTTTTTGTTGTTGTTTTGTGTTTGTGTTTGGCTGCACTGTGTGGTTTGCGGGATCTACCCCTGCAGTGGAAGCATGGAGTCCTAAGCACTGGACTACCAGGGAAGTCACAGGAGATGTTAGAGACATGGGTTCGATCCCTGGGTCGGAAAGACCCCCTGGAGGAGGACATGGCAACCCACTCCAGTATTCTTGCCTGGAGAATCCCCATGGACAGAGGAGGCTGGTGGGCTACAGTCCATGGGGTTGCACAGAGCCAGACATGACTGAAGCAACTGAACACAGTTCCCAGACCACGGATTGAACCCAGGCCCCCTGCAGTGGAAGCTCGGAGTCCTCACCACTGGACCGCCAGGGAAGTCCCGAGACTCCGTGCAAGCTGCAGGGCCCCCTGCCTCACTACCCTGCCTGCTCCTGTCCGCAGGGAGCCGGCAGCCGCCATGGCGTCACGAATCGGGCTCCGCATGCAGCTCATGCGGGAGCAGGCACAGCAGGAGGAGCAGCGGGAGCGCATGCAGCAGCAGGCCGTCATGCATTACATGCAGCAGCAACAGCAGCAACAGCAGCAGCAGCTGGGCGGGCCACCCACCCCAGCCATCAACACCCCCGTCCACTTCCAGTCTCCGCCACCAGTGCCCGGGGAGGTGCTAAAGGTGAGGCCTGGGGCTCAGGCCGGTCCCCTCCACCCCTGCCCCAGTCCCTCGGAGCTCCGGCCTGGAACCTCTTGCCTCCTGCCCCCTCTCCCAGGTGCAGTCCTACCTGGAGAACCCCACCTCCTACCACTTGCAGCAGTCCCGGGACCAGAAGGTGCGGGAGTACTTGTCTGAGACCTACGGGAACAAGTTTGCCGCCCACATCAGCCCCGCCCAGGGCTCCCCAAAGCCCCTGCCGGCCGCCTCCCCAGGCGTGCGGCCCGCACACGTGTTGTCCTCTTCAGCCGGCAACAGTGCTCCCAACAGCCCCATGGCCATGCTGCACATCGGCTCCAACCCCGAGCGGGAGGTGAGTGAGGAGCTGGCCCGTGCCTGCCACCAGCAGAGCTGGGGCCACGTGCGGTGCTTCTGTGGCTCCTAGTCTAACGGCAGAGGCAAGGCACTGCCCTCAGGGAGCCCCAGTCTGAGGGGAGACACAGCCCTGCCTCAGGAGATCCCAGTCTCCCAGGAGAAACGTCATCCCTAGTTCGGAAAGCTCTGCTAGGAGGAAACAAGAGACTCATACTGGAATGCCCAGCACACCTGCAAAGCCGTGTCCTGACAGAAGCAATCTCCCTGGGCAACTTGGCTTCTTAGGAAGAGCCCTAACCAGGGCCTTGGGACCTGGGGAACCCAGACAGCTCATTGTCTCTCTGGGCCTGTTCCCTTATCCCCAGATGAGCGGGTGGAGTGAGGTGGGCTCCAAGATCCCTCAGGTCAGTGGCTGTCCAGTACCCCTTTCCCTCTGCCTTTCTCCAAGTGCCTTCTCCCACAAAGGGACTGTTTCTTTTTCAGTTTGATGTCATTGACAACATTATGTGTCTGGACGATGTCCTGGGCTTCATCAATCCTGAAACTCAGATGCCCAACACGGTACTGCTGGTCAGGGCGGGGCGGGTGTATCGGGGGAGGGGCAGAGGCCCCCCAACAGCCGTGACCCAGGAGAGAACTAGAGACAGGGTCCTCACCTGGGCGGATGGTGTCTTGCTGCAGAGATGAGTCACCTCCATCCAACCATGTGACGAGGGCCCAGGCCCGGCAGAAGTGTGCATCCAGAGACATGTCCCTTAGCCTGTGTGTGTGGTGGGGCTTCAGCAGGGAGGGGTGTCTGGGGAAGGCTGCCCGAGTTAGGATGGGGGCGGAGGGGGCACTGGTTTTGAGGGGAGCAGTGTGGCTCCAGGAAGGCCTGGAGCAGATGAGTTCCTTTGGGATATGGGGCTCCTCTCCTCTAGCTGGTAAAGAATCCACCTGCTACGCGGGAGACCTGGGTTTGATCCCTGGGTTGGGAAGATCCCCTGGAGAAGGGAAAAGCTAGCTACCCACTCCAGTATTCTGGCCTGGAGAATTCCATGGACTGTATAGCCCATGGGGTCACAAAGAATCGGACATGACTGAGTGACTTTCACTTTCACCCCTCCGCCTAGGGCTTCCCTGGTGGCTCAGATGGTAAAGAATATGCCTGCGATGCAGAAGACCTGGGTTCGATCCCTGGGTTGTGAAAATCCCCTGGAGAAGGGAATGGCTACCCACTCCAGTATTCTTGCCTAGAGAATCCCATGGACGGAGGAACCTGGTGGGCCACAGCCCATGGGTTCCCAAAGAGTCGGATACGACTTAGCGACTAACACACACGCACGCACCTCTACTAAGCCTGGGGCCAGCTGAGCACAGGCCTGTGCCCCTCCCTCTGAGGGGGAAGCACTATCCGGCCTGCTTGGTCCCCTGCCTCCAGCAGCCTCTTAGCAGTATTCATGGTCCAGGCTTCCCCCACAGGTCCTGGGGTGGGTGGGAAGGGGCCACCACGGCTTAGAATCTAGACGCCTGTCTTTGGCTCTGACCCTGGGAAGCCCCTTCACTGTTATGAGCCCCTGGGGATGGTGGTGCCTTCTACCCGCAGGACAGTGGGCAAATTAGACAAGGCAAGACAGTGGGGGCGAGTTCTGTGCAACGGGGACAGGTATTTACACTGAGCAGGTGGAAACTGGGGCATCTTCTCCCCTTTTAATGGAGCTCCATGAACCTTAGCTGCTCACTCCCAGCCCTTGACCCTGTGGGAAGTCAGGGAGTCAGACCTCCACGGCCCCCGCCCTGGTGCCAGTGCCCATTGGTCCAGCAGGATGGGAAGCCTGCTGCTGCCAGCAGGGCTGACGAGGGCTGGGAGGGGAGAGGGCAGGACACAGCGTCTGGCCCTGTCAGTGGTTCCCCCTGTACCCTGCAGGGTTCTGGGCCTGTGGTTTTGCTTTTCATGAACGTGTGGTGGGAGATCTTTCCAGAGCTCAGATCTGTTCCTGTGGGGCCCCTGTTTAACCCCTCAGCGGCTGCCTGTTACCAAGCGCCAGGGTCTCTGCAAGTGGAACCTGCCCTCCCGGCTCCCCTAGCATCGCCCGCATCATGCTCTGTGCTGCGGCAGCTCCCGCTGTGCACACGCTCCTTCCAGTCCGCTTCTCTGCTCAGCCACCCCCTCCCTGTAGTGCCCTTCCTCACCACACCCTCTGGAAACCTTCCAGAAACTCCAGATTAGGTGCCCCTCCCTCCGGCTTCCATTGGCCCTATCTCCCCTCCCGCCACCACTTCCAGCAGCAATGACTGGCTGCTCGCTGAGGGCAGGGGCTGCCTATTCTTCAGCTTTGGACTCTGCCTGGGCTCTGATCCCAGCGCGGCCTCCCCGGCTGTCCCAGGGAATTGCTGTTCCTGGGGCGATGGCCGCTAGGGAGAGCCCCCCGCAGAATGGGGGCCGCTTACCGAGTCTTCTTCCCCGCCTCTTCCTGCAGCTGCCCCTGTCCAGCAGTCACCTGAATGTGTACAGTGGAGACCCCCAGGTCACCGCCTCCCTGGTGGGTGTCACCAGCAGCTCCTGCCCAGCTGACCTGACGCAGAAGCGTGAGCTCACAGGTACCACCCCGCTGCCTCCCGGTGCACCCCCCATCGCGGCTGTGTCTCCCCAGCACCTCCCCTCCCAGCTCTCCTCTCCTGTTCTCCAGATGCTGAGAGCCGGGCCCTGGCCAAGGAGCGCCAGAAGAAAGACAATCACAACCTCAGTGAGTCTCCCCTGCCCCTCTTCCTCCTCTCATCTGGGCTGGCTCCAAAGCTACCCTCTGACCTGCAGCTTCTAGGAAGGATTCCTTACATGAGGCCTTAAAATCCTGGCATTGGCTTGACTGGATTCAGCCTCTTCCCACCAGTCCTTGCTAGGAAGGGAGAGGTGCTCCAGGAAAGAGATATTCATGACATTCCCAGAACTTCAGAGGGAATGAGTTTATCAGATTGTTTTCTTTAGGGCGTGGAGTGTTCTGAGCAGTGGAGAGAGGCCTCTCCAGGCAGCTTTGTCTGCTGCAGTCTTCCCCCCTTAATCATGTCTGGCCTGCCCCCAACCCCCTCACGCCCACAGCCACCCCATTTGGTGGTGGTGGTAGATATTCAGTTGCTCAGTCATGTCCGACTCTTTGAGACCCCACGGGCTGCAGCGTGCCAGGCTTCCCTGTCCTTTACCATCACCCAGAGCTTGCTCAAACTCATGTGCATTGAGTCAGAAATGCCATCCAACCATCTCGTCCTCTGTCGTCCCCTTCTCCTCCTGCCCTCAGTCTTTCTCAGGGTCTTTTCAATGAGTTGGCTCTTTGCTCATGTGGTTGGTCACCCATTCCTTCCCAGAAGGACTAAGGCATCCCTCCTTGGGCTGGACCCAGGTGGGGTCCTCATCTCCCTAATTGCTCCCTCTGAAATTTTTTACTTCTAGTTGAAAGGCGACGGAGGTTCAACATCAATGACCGCATCAAGGAGCTGGGCATGCTGATTCCCAAGGCCAATGACTTGTGAGTGGATTTCCTGGAGGAAGGGGAGGGGAGGGCAGCAGCTCACAGGTATTATCTGCTGGTTGCCAAGGGGAAGGGATGGGAAGAGAATCCCCTTTTGCTTCTTAAAAAGCTTATCCTCTGTTTGGGAAAAGAAGAACCTTCCCTCCCCCAACTAAGAAAGGCTCAAGACAGGAGGGAGTCCAGGTCCCAGAAGTAAGGGGGGGCCTCCTAGGCCTCCTGGAGGAGGAGTCATGCTAGGAAAGTTTGCTGAGGCCACCAGGCTGGTGCAGAGGTGGTCTGGGGACAGGAGTCGTGAGGGTTGAGAACAGGTGTGGGTTTTGGTGGCAGGAATGGGAGGCCTGGGGAAGGAGGCTGCTCCAAATTGCCTGGTTCCTGGGATTGCAATGGAGAAGACCTGGGTTCCCTCCCTGGGTCGGGAAGATCACCTGGAGAAGGGAACAGCTACCTACTCCAGTGTTCTTGCCTGGGAAATCCCATGGATAGAGACGCCTGGCAGGCGACATTCCACAGGGTCAAAAAGAGACACGCCTGAGCCACTAACCCTTTCACTTGGGATTAACGAAGTGGGTGGTGGCATCAGAGTCACTTGGGAGGGCCCATTTGCAGATGGAGATTGGCCTCCTCCATAAATAGGGGTTGGCTGGGTCTGGGGTTTGGGGCAAAGTTGGGACAGGCGACATCAACTCTGACACCACAGCAGGGTTTTACGTCCACCCACGAAGCTCCTGGCAAATCCTTGCCCCCTCCTCTGAGCATGAGCCTCTGATTCTGCCTGGCCTGCAGGGACGTGCGCTGGAACAAGGGCACCATCCTCAAGGCCTCTGTTGACTACATCCGAAGGATGCAGAAGGACCTGCAGAAGTCCCGGGAGCTGGAGAACCACTCTCGGCGCCTGGAGATGACCAACAAGCAGCTCTGGCTCCGAATCCAGGTCTGGGCCTTGCACCTGGTCCTCTTGGGTGGCTCTGACTCCTGACCCCTGGCCTGAGTCCCGACCCCAGGGGCAGTGCTTACCCTTCTGCAGTTGGAGATGGAGGGATGATCCCCATGGGGAGGGAGGACGTATCAGTCAGGATGTTATTGTTGGGCAACAAACAACCGCCAGCAACTTTAAACAGCAGATGTCAGCTGGAGGGTCTGCTCTGCGAGACTCTCATTTTAGGATCCAGGCCGGTGGACAGGTACACTAGAGCTGGTTCTTAAAGCCCCATGTGCAGGGTCCCTTCAGCTCACATTTCCTTGATCAATGCAAGCATGTGCCTACACCTAACCTCAAGGGGGCAGGAAAGGGTAAACCTACCTCTATGGGAGGCAGAGAGCTGGAATTTCTTGGTGGGGAGTGCCCACGTGAGCAAGAGAAAGAACAAAGGCTTGAGAAAGTCCGTGCTACCACCTAGAGCCACCTAGACCTGGCTCTGTTGTTGAAGGCCTTTTGTCCTCTTTGGGCCTGACACTGGTCACCTATATAAAGGACAATTGGACTGCAGCTTCAAAGATTTTCTATTTCTTATGGTAGATAATACAATTCACATTGTAATCCAGCACACATAGTCAGCTCAAAGTGAAAAAAAATCAAAGTTTCATGAAAGAACCCTCATCCTTAATAGATGCAATGCATTCTGATAATTTCTAGTCTAGTCTAGTCTAGGCAAGTCTATTTCAATTAAAAAAAAAAAAATAGAGAGAGCTGGTCAAGACTCAACTGTAGTGGTTTCCCAACCGACTAATGAGTTGTGACTTGCAGATGGAAAACATGCTGGTGAAGACTCTAGAGCTGCCCTGTGCTTGCTCCTAGCTGAGATATTTTGTGGTCTTGGGTGCCACAAAGGGAGGGTCAAGGGCAGCAGCGGGGGTTGGGGTGGGCGGCAGCGGGTTCCCAGGGGTGGGCGCCTCCAGCCTCTGTCTGTCCCGCCCGCAGGAGCTGGAGATGCAGGCTCGGGTGCACGGCCTGCCCACCACCTCGCCCTCCGGCATGAACATGGCCGAGCTGGCCCAGCAGGTGGTGAAGCAGGAGCTGCCGAGCGAGGAGGGCCCGGGGGAGGCCCTGCTACTGGGGGCCGAGGTCCCCGACCCGGAGCCACTGCCAGCTCTGCCCCCCCAGGCCCCGCTGCCTCCTCCAGCCCAGCCGCCCCAGCCACCGTCCCCATTCCACCACCTGGACTTTAGCCACAACCTGAGCTTTGGGGGCAGGGGCAACGAAGGGCCCCCGGGCTACCCTGAACCTCTGGGGCCAGAGCATGCCTCCCCATTCCCCGACCTGTCCAAGAAAGATCTGGACCTCATGCTCCTAGACGACTCCCTGCTCCCACTGGCCTCCGACCCCCTCTTCTCCACCATGTCCCCTGAGGCCTCCAAGGCCAGCAGCCGCAGGAGCAGCTTCAGCATGGAGGAGGGCGACGTGCTGTGACCTGGGCGACAGGGGCGGGCCTGGGGGCTGGGAGGGCCAGGGCCACCTCCCCCCCACCCTTCAGGCTGCACTTGTGTGTGAAGTAGCCCCTGCCCGGCCTCACTCCTCCTGTCGGCCCCCCCACCCTGTGTGGACTTAGTGCCCGCTTGGCAGCCCGTGGGTTGGAAGCCCCCCACCCAGGGGCAGCCCTCTTCACGGGGCTGGGCAGGAATAGGCCTTCAGCCCGGCTCCTCCCAGAGGTGAAATCGTGAGGACAAGGCGAGGGGGGGCGCAGAGGGGGGACAGGGTGTGCTGGAGGTAAGAAGACATCTTACCTTCGAGCCTGGTCCCCCCACCAATGAAGGAGGACTCGTTGGAACCAGGGGTCCAGAAGTTCCTTCTTGGAGGCACAGACTGGTCCAGGGGTGCCCAGGCTTGCCTTTCTGGCACTCCCCCCACCCACAGGTGGGGCCCCCCACCCCCCTTTGGTGCTAACAGCTCTCCTCCAGGTGGTGTGAGGGCGGGGGTGGCCAGAAGAGGGGGCGCTGGGTTCAAGTTAGAATGTGGGGTCACTGCTGGAAGAGCAGCTCCCCTCAAGGCTCCCCACTTTGTGCCTTTAGTAAACACTGTGCTTTGTACCCACTTGTCCTGTCTCTTTGGAGGGGGTCTGGGGGCCAACAGAGGCCAGGGAGGAGTCAACCCAATGGACTCACAGTTCAAATGCCCCCGAATGGGATCAGGGATGGGGGATACAGACAGAAGGGACTGAGTCCATCACCTGGTACCCTCCAGCTCCCTAACAGGGCCCCATCAGAAGCTGGAGATCTAGCCTTACTTAGGGGGCTTGGGTGCTTCTGGGGGCTTTGTCCCTCCCCATGGCCACAAGGTGGCGCTGCCACTCCACTGGTCTCACACTTCCAGCTGAAGCCTGAGTTGGCTGAGCCAGCTGACTGGTAGACCCCGTTGCTTGGAAACCAAGTCTATTGCTCCTGGGCACTGTGGACCCAGACTAGCCCTGGCCGGGGACGGTGGGCATGTTTCTCCTGTCCCCACCCCCAGTTCTTTCCTCTCCATAGGTGGGCTGCCTGCTCTGTGGAGGCAAGGCCCTCTGGTGTTTCTAGCAGGACAAGCTCCCTAGGTTATGAGGGGCTGTGCCCTATGGGTTAAGGGAAAGAGGGTCCCATGTGAACTAGTTTGGGAGGAGGTGGAACCATAGGACTCCGGGTGGCACCAGGGCATAGGTTCTGCTTCGGCGCCCTCAGGCAGTGAAACCCCCCCCAAACCCTTTCCTCTGGGCTAAAGGCTCCCTCACTCCACAATAATTCCCAGGGGGCCTCTGCTCCAAGATCCTGGGACTTTATGACCTCACTCAGGTGGGGAAAATGGGCTTGGGGCAGAGAGGGGTGAGGGGGTGTGCCTCTTTAGCCTGAGGTGTCTGGGGGAAGGGAGGAGAGCGTCTTTGCTAGGCTTTGTCTGTCTCTCTCTGGACTTCCCACTGTCTCCTCAGGCAAAGACCAAAATGGCTTCCCCCTCTTGGGGCCCGGTGAGGACAACTGGGCCTAATTAAAAAAAAAAAAAAAAATTCCCAGGATGAAAATGGCTAAGAGGGCAATTTCCTCCTTGCAGAACGGGAGATCAAATCAACGTTGGAGCAATTAACGTGTGAGGGAGAGGTGGAAAAGGGGCCGGGCGTGTGGGTGCTGATGACGGCCGGGCCGGGGATTAATCTCAAGGTCAGATGGAGCTGTGGATGACTTTGTGAGTTGGAGCCCGCGCAAGCACCAGTGCCTCCTTCCCGTTCCAGGCCCCACGCCACAGCCGGGACCTGCCCATGGCCGGGGAGCCTTTCTTCTCCTGAGGGAAGTCCTGAGCTCTGGCTGGGGGAGGCGTGGGGGTGTGCAAATCTTCCAAGGCCCTCCTTCAGGCCACTGAGGCTCTCTCCTCCCCTAATCTGTTCTTCCTTTTCACTCTGGGGACTGACTCAGGGCAGTTGAGAGCTGTGCTCCCGCCTCTTCAAGCAGCCCCTCGAGACCATGGTATCTTCACCTGCCTGCTGGCTTTCTGCCCCAAGGTTTCTTCAGCCTGGCTGCTACCCGCAGCTTGGGAAGCAGGGTCTGGACGGCCCAAAGGGCAGTACTGAGGGTGTGAGTGGGGGTTCTGTCCACAAGAGGGCGCTCAGAGCCAGGCGTGGGCAGTTGCCAGAAGCTGGGCAGTCTCCACTTGCTAGTGCTTTTTAAGCTGCGATCCTACTAGTTTGATTTCAGCAGACAGAGTACCTCCAGAATTTCAGCAAGCCACCAGAAAGTGTTCATGTATCTGAAACTGGTCTGTGCAACCCTTAGCTAGTAGCTGGAATGGAGTTGGTCAACAGTTTCTGACTGCAGGTTATGAACATCTCTGATTAAATAAGAAGAGGATGCTGTCTTCATCCACACTCTTTACGTGGTACACAACACCTTTCCAGACATCAGGTCCACGAGGGGGGAAACTGTAAACAGGTGGAGGGGTGAGGACTGGTGTGAAAGCAGAGATGGACCCATTGAACCCCCTCATTTCACAGAGGAAGCCCCCAGCGACTGGAGAGCAAGCAGAAATGTGAAAAGGCAGTGGGGTCTGGGTAGGGCTCCAAGCCAGGTCAGGGGAGGATGAGCAGCTGCAGCTCCCGTGGGTCCCCCATGGAGCCCCAAAGCCAAGCAGGTGCACCTGGCGAGGGTCCTGCCATCCTCCGCTCCACTCCCTCCATCTGCCCGTCCTTCCCTGCCAGCTGCCAGCTTCTCATCTCCTGTACTGGGAGGGAGCTGGGATCTGCAGACGAGGAGCAGGACAGACACACTCATCACAGTGTACACACAGGAAGATGGCTTTCCACTCCTGCCATCCGCAGAGCATCTCCCTATTCATTCAGACGGGAAGCCAAGAGTGGACTCTGGGCCCTGCTGAGAACGGGCAAGGGCTGGTGCTAGCTCTCGGCTCCTTAGTCCCCACCTCCTCGGTGTTAGGAAGTCTTGGACATCCCACAGCATCTCTCCTTCGAGGCCTGGCCCACCATCTGTAGAACAGAGCCGTCTAGGAAGTCAGAAGTGGAGTGAAGCCTGCAGCAGGTGGGAGGGGGGATTCTGAGCGGGGGGAAGAAGATGGAGCTTAGAATGTTCTTTAGATTTCTCTTTCCATCACCGACCGGTCCTTTAAATCAGAGGTTCTTCACTGTTTGGAGCCATTGGTTTGGATGCGAGTCTGATATACACTATGGATCTTCCCTGCCCTAGCCTCCTAAAAAACGAACCCTAAAATCAACCCTCCTGTTCCCAACCCATGCCTTCCTCCCCATCTCAAAGCCTGGGCAGCTAGGAAGACCCCTTCAATTCACCCCCTGCCCCTCACTTTCTGAGACCTTTGCCTCTCGAGGTCCAGCCCCCATCCACCTCTCAGGCTCCTCCAGCTTCATCTTTTTTCTTTGCTCTCTTTTCCGAGGGGGGCAGTGGAATTTATACAATATTTAAGCAGCCAGAGCTGAGTCCGGGAAGATATTATTAATGTAAAAGGGACGGGCTGCAAATGCTTTTGGACCTGGTTACAATTAGAGGGTGATTTTTCTAAAGGTCAATGAATTCAGATAATATCCACAGGGGGGAGAGAAATTTAATACCTTTTTAGTGAATTAATTAATTATAATATTATATCAGCTTGGGGTTCTTTTCCAGAGTGATTAAGGGAGCGATCTGTCTTCTGTGAGGCCGGGGAGCGGCGCCTGCCGCCAGCGAGGACCCGGTCTCTAGGCTCAGGACGGGGGTCCCTCCCTCTCCTCTCGCTCCGGCTCTGTCTAGGGAGCTGGAGGGCTGAAGGCAGCAGGGGAGGCAGGCTGGACTGGGTCTGACTAGGGCACGTGGGGTGATTGGCGGTGCCCTGTGCCCTCAGCCCGGCCGTATTCCCGCTGGCTTATTGCTGAGCCTCACGCCATGGCCTGAGAAGCTGAGATGTGGGTTACAGCCTCCTTCTTTACACTTGGGAGAAACCAAGACCCAGTGGGTTCAGAGACTGGGCCTAAACCTCACCATGGGTTAAGACAGACTGGGGTGGTGCAGCCAGCTGGAAATAACAAGAAGGTTCCCCCACCTCCCACACCAGGCCTTCTGGAAAATCTCCCCTGGCCCGTGTAGTTCCCCTTTTAGAAGAAAGAGGCACTTTCAGGGCATCACATGCGCCCTGGCTCTGCTTATAAAATGAAAATGTCCCAGGAGCGCTGATAAGTCAAGTGGCTGTGAGGCCAGCAGAGGAAATAACGAAGATTTCTGTCCTTGGAGGGACCCAAAAGCACCCCAGGGAGAGCTGCTCCTCACCCACTTGTGCATTCATCCATGTGTTCAATCCTTCAGTCACTCAACAAACATTTGGGGCACAGCCACTCTTTTTTTTTTTTCCTTTCATTTTTGGGGGCATACCCACTTTGAGCCATCATGGACAGACTGAAATAGCCCTTCTCCAGGCCACGCCTACCCCCTCTTAAGCCCCAGGTGCTCATCCGGGTGATGGAGGGTGGGCTGGGGAGACCTCCGTGGTCCCCTTCCACCTGGACAACAGCTCTGGCCTCCAGACTCCACTGGAGGGGCAGGAAGGCTGGGAAACAGTGATTGTTCATTCCCTCAGCAAACCCTGGGCACTCCTCACAGCAGCTCTGTGCCCAGGAATGGGGATGCCCCAGGGGGATAAGGGACAGTCCCTACTCCCTGGTAGCCAGTCCCCAGACAGGTGGGGGTGACGAGACAGACACGTGAACAGCCAAGATGATTCAGTGAGGGGGTGACAGGAAGACAGGGGTGATATTAAACTGAATCATAAGGGACTTGGCTGACAAAGAGAGGGAGGGGGCATTCCGGGCACGAATGGAGAAGGCCACCTGCAGACCACATGGGCCGGGGGTGCCCAGGCACTGACCGGAAGACCAATCCTCGAGCTCAGGTTCTGGATCCAGGGGCAGGTCGCATCGGAACCAAACTGGCCCATGTTGAAATGCGGTCTCTGCCATGGCTTGCTGGGTTAAGGCAGGTGGGGGGCGCGAGGTGACTTGGGGGGGGGACTTTCTCTGTCTCCTTCCCCCTTCAGTAAAGGGACTGCCATCGCTACCACCCAAGGTTGTTGTGGGAATTAAAGGAATTGTTTAGTTGCCCCGTCGTGTCCGACTCTGCGAACCCACGGACTGCAGCCCCCCCGGAGTTTTCCCATGTTCCTTAAAGGAATAACCGAAGGGAAACGCCGGGCACAGCATCTCGCTACCGTCTGGCTCCAGACTCAACTTCCAGGCGGCCCTTGACGGGTGGGTGGGCTCTGGTTGTGCCCGCAATTCCGGTTTCCTCCCCAGGGGGGCGCCCCCGGCGGCCTTAGTCCGGGGAGCTCTCGGGGCCGGGGGAGACCAGCGCCTCCCTTCCCGCCTCGCTGCGCCCCGCGCCCCGCGCCCCCTCAGCCCTCCCCCCACCTTGGCCCTGGCTGCCCCCGCCCCTCCCCCGCCCTCTCCCCCCTTTCCGTGCGCGGCTGGCCGGGAGGGCCTTCCCATTGTACTATCTTTGGGCCCTAAATTAAAATTGATGACATCTTGAAATGAGCAGTGAGGGTAATTTTGCTTCTGAGCCGGGATGCTAATGAGGCCCCTTAATGGTGCAAACGCCGAGCTGACGGGTCGTGTGTCACGCGCGGCGGCGAGGGGGGTAATGGCCGCGGTAAGTGCCGGTAATTACACCCTGTCTCGCTGTATTTTGGCAGGCCTGGCGGGAGAGCGGGGGCTCCATCACCGCCGCCCCGGGCGACCCCACCCACCGCGGGCCTGACAGCCGGAGATACCAGCCTCCGCCCCGCCAGGCCCCCCCAACTCCATCCTCTCCCCAAACCAGGGGCTTGGGGCCCAGCCACCCCTCCACCCCCATGCACGCACTGTGCAATAGCGCGCACACACACTTCCACGACTGTGTCCCCTATAGCCTGGGAACACACCCTCAGTGTGAACAGCACCTGCATACACACCCGTGTTCACCCACTTCCACCCCCGACTGGCCACACCCTGGGAACACACACGGCTCCATGTACACATCCTCGTGGTGCACACATATGTGTGCACACGAATAGTGCATCCTTAAGTAGTGCGCATGCGCTGGACACCTACGGGGCTGCGGCTCTCTTCTCTCTCACCCTCCGCACTCGCCCCATTTTATGATGCAGACACTGAGCCTCGGGAGATGAAGCAGCGCGTCCAAGGTCGCACAGCAGACCGAGGCAGAGGCAGGAGTGGAAGTCAGGTCTCACTGTGCGGTGCTGGCACCCACCACGTGTCCTCTCTTATGTGTGCCTGCCTATACAGCTCTCCACCTACGGACACATACACACCTGTACATGCAGGTGTTTATCACACACAGGTCACATATAACCTGCTGCTGCTGCTGCTACTGCTGTTAAGTCACTTCAGTCGTGTCCGACTCTGTGCGACCCCACAGACGGCAGCCCACCAGGCTCTGCCATCCCTGGGATTCTCCAGGCAAGAGTACTGGAGTGGGGTGCCATTGCCTTCTCCGCATATAACCTGCATGCACCCAAATACAGCTACCAAGGCACTGTGTGGGCATTCATCCAGGTACTGTTGACACACAGGCGTGAGGGTGTACTTAGCACAGACACACACATACAGTTACACACATGTGCGTATGTGCTTGGATCATATACTATTCACACTCCACGGGCCTGTAGGCTGCCAGTCATGCAGCCACTCCAGGTTCTGGTACCTCACTTTCCTACTTCCCTCTGTAATAGTTAGCTCTTGTCAAGGCGTAATGACAGCTACACAAAGGTGTGTGATGTGTGCTCCTACAACACCCCTGCAGAAATACAAACTGGGTGCACACACAGACATTGTACACAGGCACACACATTCTGAACATACGGTATCTGAGTTCTTCGAGCATGTGACATGCGGCCTTTAGACACATTTCTGCACAGACGTGATCCACATGCAATGACCATGCAGGCACAGCCCTGGGGTAGATCCCGGGTGGGTAGCAGTGAAATTGGAAACCCCACAAAGCCTATGGTTTCATGTCATGTGTATATCTTAGCCCCCCATGCCCCACCCTGGGCAAATGTCTATCAACCTGTTTATGGTAGAGGGTGAAAGCATGGACTTTGGACTTTGACTGCCTGGGTTCTTGGTCTGGGTCCATCACTTTCCTTGCTGTGTGACGTTGGGCAAGTTACTTAACCTCTCTGTGTCTTGTTTGCTGCCTCTGTAAAATGGGATAGGGGAGTTGTGAGGGCTAAATGAGTTAACAGATGTAAAGCTCTTAGTGCCTGGCCCATGGAAGCCCCCAGTAAATGTGCAGGCAAGGTGTATATCAGCAACAAAGGATGCATGTCAGGATGTGAGAGGTACTGAGGGGTGGGCAGAGGAAGGCAGAAAACAGTTCCCCCTTAAGCCTGAGTGGTCAGGGAGGGCTTCCTGGAGGAATAGAGCTTTGAGCTGGCCTTTGAGAAGAACTGTAGCCACCGTTTATTGAGCACCTACTCTGTGCTGCGTCCCGCACTAAACCCTTGGTGTGAATTAACCCCTTGAGTCTTCTATGACCCCAAGGAGGTGGGTACAGTCATGTCCACATTATGAATGAGGAGAAAAGGGCCCAGAGAGACTAGGTTACTTGTCCAAGGTCAGGAAGGGGTGTGGCAAGAGGAGAGGAGGGCCTGGGAATTCCAGGTGGGGAGCAGCATGTGTCAGAAATAGAGCAACAGATGGGAAAACACCCTGGGGGCTTTCCTTGATACACTGTAACAGTTTCCAGATAATGAGGGAGGGGAGAAGCATCTGGAGGGGGTTTATGACCTAATTGCTGCCTCTCTTGCAGGGACACCAGGGACCTGGTGGGGGTGGGGATGACTGGTACTGCCCAAAGATGCTGGAGCATCTTCACCTTTTCCTCCTCCCCCCACCAAGGACCAGACAGGGAAGGGGTGGGTTATCCTGAGAATCCCCTCATTGGAGACCAGGCCTGGCTCCCTGGAAAGGGACCAGAAGGGGACTGAGGAGTGCAAGAAGGTGCGGGAGGAGGCCGTGAGGGGCAGGGAGCAAATCTCTACCCCTAGTCCTGAAGCCAGCATGGCCGCACCCCAGGGGCTGGTTCCCTTGGACTCCTCCATAAGGAATAAATGCTCACCAGGGGGACTTCCCTGGCCGTCCAGTGGTTAAAACTTTGCCTTCCAATGCGGGGGGTGTGGGTTCGATCCCTGGCAGGGGAGCTAAGATCCCGTATGCCTTGCAGACAAAAACAAAACAACGCCCCCCCCGAAACAATATTTTAACAAATTCAATAAGGACTTAAAAATGGTCCACATTAAAAAAAAATCTTTAAAAAAAGTTAAAAAGAAATAAAGTATGCTGTATAAAAAAAAGGGAGGGGGTGCTTTCCAAGTGGAGCTAGTGGAAAAGAACTCGCCTGCCAATGCAGGAGACACAAGAGACTCGGGTTTGATTCCTGGTTCGGGAAGATCCCCTGGAGTAGGAAGTGGCAACCACTCCAGTATTCTTGCTTGCAAAATTCCATGGACAGAGGAGCCTAGAGGGCTACAGTCCGTGGGGCCACAAAGAGTCGGACACAACTGAGCACACACATTAAAAGAAAAAATGTTCACCAAGGCCCCCAAGGTTCTCCCCAGATGGGCCGCAACATCCCTTTTGGCCTCACGTCTATAAAGTGTCCCAGGGCCTGGCAGGCTGGTCCACTCATCATCCTTGAAGAGACCCGAGATGTATTTTTCAGTGTTTGCACAAGCTCTTGCCATTTGCGGTGCCTTTTTTGATACCCAGCAAACGCAAGTGCCCTGTCCTCCACAAAGATCTGAGTTCAGGCACTTTGGGGCCCATCCACCCTGTATCTGTGTCTCAAGTCCTTAGGCCAATGGCAGAACATGAATAAGGGGCTACACCTCATCCACTAGGGCAGCTCTCTGGATAGTTGAGCTAAGCCCCTGTCCCCTGCCCTCTGCAGGGTCCTCCCTCTCCCCTGATCCCAATCCCCTCAGTCACCTGCCCCCTGCCCTCCGATTCCTGCCCCCAGCAGCCTTTACTCCAGACACTGAGTTGCTTTCACCCCTTTCCCTAAATTCCATTGTGCCCCAGCCACACTCCCCACGTGTACCCCTGGCCCTCCGCATCACCTTCTTTCATGATGCCCCCTTGCCAACACAGAGAAGGAGCATGGCAGGAGAAGCGGCTCCCCAACTGTGGGTTAGCACCTCAACTCCTCCCCTTTCCAGTGGTAAGAATTTGGGGAAGCCCTCCACCCATATCGTGTTTTTCCTTCTATCAGAGGAGAGGATGGTAACCTCTCTGACAGAGCACAGAGGATGGTTCTAGATCCCCTAGATCTAGATCCCCTAGTTTGGGGATTCTCTAGGGTGGGTGAGAGCTGCCTCCCGCCCACTGGTGTGGACAGCACCTGGCCCATGGCAGGCAGAGGAGGGTGTGTACATGGTGGGATCATGTCTTCTATTGTCCAAATCAGCACCGTTTAAGAGTGTAAGGGGCGGGGGCGGACTTCGCTGGTGGCCCAGTGGTTAAGAATCTGCCTACCAATGCAGGGGACACGGGTTTGATCCCTGATCTAGGAAGATCCCACATGCCTCCCCACCACAACTGGAGAAGCACACGTGCAGCGATGAAGACCCAGAACAACCCCAAAACAAACAAATAATAAAAAAAAAAAGAGTGGAAGGGGGTCCTGTGAATAATGACATCAGGGCAATCGGAGAAAAGTAGGCCTGTCTTGGCAGAAGCAGGATGTGTGATCACTGGATCTGCAGGCGATGTTGGTCCCCTTCCTGCCCACACCTCTGGTGGGCTGCACCAGGGCGTCTGTGTGCACCCATCAGCCCACAGGCCTGACCACCTCTGGGCCCTCAGGAGCCAGCCCAGCCCCGGGCGGGGGTGACATATAGAGAGGGTCCTAGGTGGGGGAAGACTCTCAGGAGGGAGAGGTGACTTCCGAGCTATTGGGAGTGGTTTCTGAGGCTCGACAGTGGAGAGGAAATCTGAGAGGTGGGAAGGAGGGGTAGTGGACCCCAAATCCCTAGATGCTCTCCTGGAGGTACCACCAATCTCCATTGCAGAAGGTAGTGACTGTCACCCTTATAAAGCACTGGCTTTGCAAGGCAGACACTCTTCTGGGTACTTTTCATGCACTAGCTCCCTAATCCTCCAGGAGGCCTTGGGGGTTGGGGGTGGTACTGTTATCCCTGTTTTATGGAGGAGAAAGCTGAGACACAGAGAGGTCAACGGAAACTCACCCAGTGCCACACAACTTAGGAAGAGCTGGGATCTGAACACAGACGGCCCCTCCCCATCCTCCAAGGCCCTGCTCCTGGCTTACAGAGAAGTTAAGCTGTGTCGCAGAGACAGATGTCTCCCCGGGGAGGGGCAAGTCCCCTTCCTTCCAGGTCCCGATTCTGCACGTCATGAAATCTGAAAATTCTGCAGGAGGCAGCTGGACTAGTAGAAAGTAGCTTGGCTCTGGAGTCAGACCCGGGTTTGACTCTGGTTCTGTCACTTACTTGCTGGGTGAACCCCTGGTACGTTTCTCACTCTCGTGGCGCCTCAGTCACCCTGTCTGGAAAATACCTGTCCTGTTGGGTGTGAGAGACTGGTTCCCTGTTCTCTTGCCCTTCAAACTGGGCCTGCCCTGGGCTCCCCTCACCCCAAGAAGGCTGAAATTCAGGCCTCCGGAATCCACAGTTCTATCCTGATTCAGGCCAGGGGTTTGAAAGAGGAAGGCTGCAGGCTCCTGAATCTGAGATACTCAAAATGATAGAAGTTGTTATATTTAGATTATTATCATGAGAGGGCACGTGACTCCAGGCCAGGGCAGCATGAACTCGTCCAGCTGCGCCCCCCGCCCACCCCCCCACCATCAGGATGGGTTCAGAGGCTGGGCTGGGCTGGGGTCGAGGGGCACCGCCTACTATGAGCCTGTCAGGTGCTTTGCCTGGTAGGTTCTAGAAAAGGGAAGGGGGAGAGGGAGGCTGCTTCCTAATGAACAATTAGTGTCTGCTGAGTGGCTAATCATGTGGTTCCGTGTAATTAAGAAGCTAATTAGTGCTGTGTCAATTAAGGTTTAATTAGTCCCTTCTTCAGAAAAGCCTGTAAGACCCTCATGCTGGAAGCTTCTGGAATGGAAGGTGGGAGTGGGGTTGGGGGAATGGATGCAAGGAGAGACCTCGGGTTGAGCCCCTCTTCCTCTTGTTCTTCCTCAAGTTCTGGGATCAGTGATTTTATCGACCCCTGGCCGCACTTTCGCTGGCTCTGGTCATGGAGATATGGGGGCTCCATGAGGCTCCCCCATCACCAGGGTTTGTTCCCCCTGGTGAGTGATGGTGCCCCTGCACAGCTCCTTAAAGCATGGCACCCCATTCTCCACACCTGCTAAAGCCAGTAACGTCAACTGCTCTCCCTTGAGAAAGGCGAAGAAACTGGGACCCAGAGAGGTGAAGTAACTGGCTTGAGGTCACACAGTCAATTAAGTGGAGAATCTGGGCTTCAACCCCAGGACTGCCTGGTTCTTTTCTTCTTGTTTTCCTCTCCTCTGCCCTCTTCCTGAACAGCCCACCTTCCTCTGTTTCTCAGCCAGGACCTGGACTAGTGGTTGGGCGCAGAGCAATCCTGGATACCCTTCTGCAGGCAGGCAGAGGCTGTAGGTAGAGCTTGGTGGCGGGGCCCAGCTGCTTGGCTGTCCACAAGGGATGGACTTGAGACCACAGTTGTCTCTGGACCATCACATTCAATGAGTCTTCTTCTTACCCTCAGCTCCTAGACAGCTGTTTCCCTGAGTCTCCCCCATCCCCCACTACCTCATCCCACTGTCTTCCAGAAGGGTACCACTCCTAAGGTAAGGCAGCCTTATTTTCTATTGGGGTCCAGAGCTGACCACGGCTTCAGGTAGAAACTGCTTTCCTTATAGCACACAGCAGCCCCCTGCCCTGTTTAAGAATTTGATTAGCTTTATTGAGGTAAATTTACAAAACATAAAGTTCATTCATTTTAAATGTACAATGCAATGGCTTTTAGTACAGATGACCAGAGTTGTCCGAACATCACTATAATGTAATTTTAGAATATTTATATCTCCCCAAAACAGAGTCCCATACCCATTAGTGGTCACCCCCTAATCCACCCTCCATCCCCAAACCCAGCCCTAGGCAACCACTAATCTGCTTTCTGTCTCTCCAGATATGCCAACTTGGACATTTCATATAAATGAGGCCAGACAAGACATGGTCTTCTGAGACTGGCTTCTCTTATTTAGCATAATATTTCCCCTTCTCTTGTTAATACTATTTTAAATAATACTGTGAAAGATATCATGAAGCACAAGATCTTCATGTATATGCTGAATAATTTCTTTGGGGTAAATTCCTAAAAGGAAAATTGCTAGGACACAAGTTGAGGCATTTAGTTTGATCGACTCCCCACTCTCTCTTGCCTTCACTGTCTGATCGGAGTTGTTGGGGTCATCCCTGTCTGGGACAGTCACCTTCCTCTCGTGTCTGTACCATCCCCCTGCCCCACCTCAGGCCTCCCCCTCATCTTTCTCCTTTTGGTTCACTCATGAGCATCGACTGTGGACTCAACTTCAGGGAACGTCATTGCTGGATCATTTCCCAAGGCTTATGGGATGAAGCTCACACTCCCTTGTGGTCTTTCAAGGTTTCTTGCAACCCCAGCCGCCTTCCTTTCTCTCTCTCTCCCTTCCTCCCTTCCTTCCTTCTTGCAAACTTCCAATAATTGAGCCAGACCAAACTCCTCACCTGTGTGCTGCTTCTGTTGGCTTTTCCTCTTAACTCCAAATCCTCCTAAACTAAACACTAGATGCTCCATGAAGCTTTCTCTGATCCCTCAACCTGAAGTGATGTCTCCAACTGCAGAGCAACGTAGGACCTGGGAGCCTGGCTGATACCACACACCTCCAGCCAGGTTTCCTCTGCAGAATGTAGGTGGGATGGTGTTTCTCGGCTACGGTCGGGCAGGTGAGGTGGTACAATGAGCCCCGTCCCCTGTGCTCAAATGGTGATGCTCAGCACTATCACCCTGGGGCCCAGAGTCTTAATTTCATTTCATTTCAACCACCTTTTCTGTGTCTTCTGTGGAAGCCAGGCCCTGGGCTAGATCTAGAGATGGGGAGATAATTAAAACAAACCCATGCCTGCAGGGAGCCTATAGTTTAGTGGGAGAAGAGACACGTGAACAGGCCATTAGAAAGCAAGGTGGTGAGGGCATGGGGCTCCTGGGAACACAGGGTAGGCCTCTGGTACTACCTCCTGAGCTGGTACTAGTGGTCGTGATAGACGGCAGCTTTTGCTTCCTCCACCCTGTCTCCCAACCCCCAACAGCAAGAGTAGACAGAAGTCCCATTGGGGGAGGTGAAGACGAGAGATCTGGCTCAAGGAGGGGAGGAAATGAAACCCAACAGAGATAATTGTTCCCAATTGACAACTTTTTCTAATTAGGGACCAGTTAGTCCTCAGGTACCTAACTGGGGTCCTGGTAGATTCTCTAATTTGCTAGGTAATTACTGGCCAGTAATTCTACCAGAATGAAATTTGGAGAAGAAATATGCTATCACAACATTTTGGTTTTCTTTGTCCTGGTGGCTTTGCCCAGAAAAGCTGGATAATCTGTGCTCTCTCTTCTGCCTCTAACCCCGCATCCCTCCACATCCCCCGGAGGCCTGGTCCTCGGCATGCCTCCCACTGGTCTGTGTCCCCTTCCTGCTGCCTGAGCTCCAGGAGCTAGCAGCCGAGTTGAAAAGCATCAGCCAACACCACAAAGATACGGGGTCCTGTGTATTGTTGTCTTTGCCTCCAACCAGCTTTTGGTGACAATGAATTACTGTATGTCAGGAACTAGGAAGGGGACACCTTTGAAATTTGAATTGCCTTGACATCTTTGTTGAAAATGAATTGATCATATATGCATGTGTCTATTTCTGGACTTTCTGTTCTATTCCATCGATTTATTTGTCCATCTGTCAATTCCACCAATTTGTCCTGATTCCTGTAGATTTGTAAAATCAAGAGGGTAAGTTCTTCAAATTCTCGCTCTTTTAAAAAGTTTTGACTATCCTATGCCATTTGTCTCTTTTATGAATTTGAGAATCAACTTGTCAGTTTCCACTTAAAAGCTTACTGGAGGGACTTCCCTCGTGGTCCAGTGGTTAAGAATCCACCTTGCAATGCAGGAGATGTGCGTTTCATCCCTGGTTGGGGACTAAGATCCCACATGCTGTATGGCAACTAAGCCGACACACCCCAACTAGAGAGTCCATGTACCACAATGAAGGCTCCTATGTGATGCCAGCAAGACTTGATGCAGCCAAATAAATAAATGTCTTAAAAAATCTCTGGGGATTTTGATTGAGATTGCACTGAATCTATAGATCAGTTGGTGGGGAAATTGATATTTTAACAATATTGAGTTTTCTGATCCATGTACATAATCTATCTTTCCATTCCTTCTATTTCTCTCGACAGTGTATTTTAATTCTTCACTGTACAGTCTTATACACTTTTGGTCAGATTTATTACTAAGTATTTCATAGTTTTCAATGCTTCCTTCATGGCCCAGCCACCCATCCCTGGTCCAGCTGGGCATGATCAAGTTCAGGGCTGCCACATACTGGCCTGCTTCAAGGGGCACCATTTACAGAGTCAACGTGAACAGTGGCCTCTGGTGTCTTTCAATGGGAAGCACTTCGCTGACCAGCGGGCTTCACTCAATATACCAGCAAAATGCATGCCAGCTTTTAATAGAAAGAACCACTTAAAGGGGGTGGGGCTCTCTCCTTGGGGAAGTGGGTGTGTGTCTTAAGCATTTGTTTTTCTTTTGTCTTCCCAGCAACTTTTTTCCTCCTTCTAAAACAATGTCTCTGCTTTGGGGAACTGCTCCTCTTCCCCTCCATGTAGTTCTGATGAGGCTCTTAACTACCAAAGCCCCCTCCCCAACAGGAGTAAACAGGTGGATCCAGATCCACCAATTACTGCAGCCGCAGTCCATGCGGCCTCAAAGAGTAGGACACAACTGAGCAACTAGCACTTTCACTTTTCATAGTCATGTTAGCTTAATTGATTCAAAGATTCAAATGCTCCTGGCAGCAGTGATCCATCCAGAGGAAGGACATGGGATCCCAGAGAGCCATCCTGAGTCCTCTCCAAAGATGAAAGTCCTTTCCCCCACTGGGGTTGTTGGCGTCTCTGGCTTCGATCTGCCCTGCTCTCTCCCCAACCACCAGAGTGGAGATGTATCTGCAATGGGAGACACTGAGGCCAACACACAGGGGATTGCAGAGCTGAGACAGAAAGAAGGAGACAGAGAATCCTGGAGACATTGGGTCCCCAGCTCCCACTGATGGCAGAAGATCTTTCTTTAATTTTTCAAATACCAGAGTGTTCCTTCCAGCTATGAGAGCCAATAAATTCCTTTTTGTTGTTTAAGTCGGTTTGCATAGGATTTCTGTCACCAGCATGGTAGACACAGAGCTCTCTGGATTCCTCTCCAGGAAAGTGAGACTTTGGGGGCAAACTCTTCATTCCTCCTGTAGAGCAACTAATGTCATGAAAAGGGAAGTAAATCAGCCAATATGTTTTCTGGTTCTTTTCCAGTTTTATCAAGAAATCATTGACATACCTCACTGTATAAGTTTAACATGTACGGCATGATGGTCTGATTTATATATATTGTGAAATGATTATCATAATAGGTTCAGTTAGCATCCATTGGTGTATCTTATTTACTGTATCTCATATAGATACAGTAAACAGAGAAGGAAGAAACAATGGGAAAGGGTAATTGACTTCCAATACCATAGATTGATTCTGATGTCTTTGTACTTTATGTGAAAAGAATCCATAGTCTGCTCTTTTGTGCCTGGCTTGCTTCTCACTGCTGGGTTGGTTCATTCTCACTGCTGTGTAGAATTCCACTGAGTGACTACACTGCAATCTATTTCTCCAATCCACTATGAATGGACAATTGAATTCCCACTTGGCAGCCATTATGAATAGTGTTTCCGCAAACACTCTAGTCTCTGGGACTTCTCTGGTGGTCCAGTGGCTAAGACTCTGCATTTCCAATGAAGGGGGCCTGTGTTTGATCCCTGGTCGTTGAACTAGACTCCACATACTGCAACTAAGAGGTCACGTTCCTCAATTAAACATCCTGCATGCCACAACTGAGAGCCGATGCAGTCACATAAACAAATGAATCTTTTTTAAAAAGACTTAAATCTAAAACAAAACACAAAAAGCCCACATTCTAGTCCTTGCCTTTTGGAGCATGTGTTTCATATACAACCAGAAGGGAATTGCTGGATTGTATGATTGATATAGGGCTTCCCTCGTGGCTCAGTGGTCAAGAATCTGCCTGCCAATGCAGGAGACTCGGGTTTGATCCCTGGGTCAGGAAGATCCCCTGGAGAAGAAATTGGCAGCCTACTGCAGTATTCTTGTCTGGGAAATCCCATGGACAGAGGAGCCTGGCAGGCTACAGTCCATGAGATCACAAAAGAGTCAGACACGACTTAGCAACAAAACAACAATGGTTGACATATGGCCATTTTGCCAGAGGAGAGGCACTGATTTATACTCCCAGTGGTGGTGCACAAGGGTTCTAGGTTCTGAAATGTGAGGTAGGCAGTCTCTACCTACAGCAAAATGGGGGGTGGGGGGGAGCTGGCACCTGGATGGAAAAGGCTGGACTTCTCCATCTCCAGAGTGGGTGGTGATGGGAAGGCAGGGGCAATGACACCCAGGAGTGGTGATGGAGGAGGAGTGATAGCCTGTAGGGAGAGTGGCCACAGGAAGAGCTGGAAGGCCATCTCTTGCTCTCCTCCTAAGCTAAGCAGGGAGAGGAGGCTGAGGTGATGCCAACAGCACTCAGCCTGAAACTCGCCTTCTCTCTCTGTGAATTGTCCTCACGCTCCTTTAGACTGACCTAGACATTGCTCAGCGCCTGTGATCAGCCCCTGGTGACAGAGTCTCACCCCTGGAGAGTAGGGGGAAGGCTGCGGCAGACCCTGTGGTGGCCTCCCCAACAGCGGGTCCCTTCTCCCTGCCCAGCAGTGGACCAGGGGGGTCTGTCCACCAGTCCCTGCACGCCCACTGAAGGTGATGGGACTCCCTGTCCCCTCAGGCTTTACCAGTGCCTGGCCAACCCCTGCCTCTTAGCATCTCCACCCCTTTGCCCGAAGGTTGCTTCCAGCAGCCCAAGCAGGCAGCAAGCGCCAGAAAACTGATGCCCTTTTGGGAACAGCCTTCAACCGGTGATGGTGGGTTTGGCGTATAAATACCTCAGCTCCCTCAGAGGCAGGATTGAGCGCGAGCAACACTCAGTGGTAACCGATTTGATAACACGCCCTTTATCGGCCACTTCCCCTCCCAGTCTCACTCCTCTTTTCCTGATGTTTCCTGGGATCCTCTCCTGAACAAACCTACTTGCACAAGCTTTGTCTAGGGCTTGTTTCTGGAGAAGTCAGCCTTAGACCACATGGGGCCCAATCTGGACAAAGACGTAAGTAGGCCTATCACAAGCTTCTGGAAATGCTTTCGCCCTTCTGGTGAAAGGTTTAGGGGGAGAAGGTCTCTCTCCTCCTCTCTGCTTCTTTTTGTTCTGTGTGGATGCTGTGTGAGCTTGCTGTCTGGGGCTGCAGTAGCCACTTTGTGATGAGGAGGGGAGACCTGGACCACATGCTGAGGATAACAGAGCCAAAGGATGGAAGCCAGGCTCCTTGAGAGCACCTCCGAGTCTCTATATCAACTCAGGATGACCGACCTCTGCAGCTTTGTTAAGGAGACAGGGCATGTCCTTACAGGCGAAGCCACCTTTTGCTGGCTTTTCTGCTGCTTGCAGCCAAGCTCATCGATTACTGATACAGGCCTTGAGCTGGAGGCGTTGCTGTTGGACTGGACACTCCAGCTACCACCTTGAAGCTCCTGGTCAGTGGCACCAGAGAAGAGCTAAAAGACAGGCTTGGGGTGGAGTGGGGTGGAGGATGGCTCGAACTCCACAGGTGGCTGAGGACCTGGAGCTGAGCACCAGGGTCCCAGAAGTGAGAGGGACACACGGGGCAGCAGGTAGCTGGGGTCCCAAGGACAGGGGGCGGGGAGGGCAAGAACCTATTAATCTGCCCAGGGTGAGCGTTGTTATTGTTATTATTATGAAGCATCTCAAGGCTCACACTCATCCTGGCCTGGCCAGGCCCCATTAATGGCCCCATAAATCCCAGCCATAAAGAGTAATGGGGGGAGACAAATGAGATAATTAGGAATAAATCTCACCGAGGTCTCTATTCAGCAGCGTCCCTGGAACGGGCCAATCTTCCGAGCCATTAGCTAGGCCCCTAATTAATGCCACTGCCGGACGGTGTGGAGGCTCCGGGGGTGGGAGGGACCCAGGACCCGGGAGGGGCACCGTTGTACCCGCAGCCCCGGTGGGCGACCTTGGAAGCAGCCGAGGGACGCGTGCCCGCAGCCTGCCCATCTCTGTCTCCAGGGCCTTGGGGACGCTTTGTCTGCACTGTCCCCTCTGCCTCACCATCTCTTCCCCTCCTTTTCAGCATCTTACTCCATCTTTGGTTTGTCTAGCTTTACTCTCTGCTTCTCTCCTATCAGACAGTCACCGGCTGCTGCACTGAGCCAGTGTGATTTAGCAGGAATTGTGGGGGCCACCTGTAACCACTTTCCTCCATCTGTCCTTCCTGCTACCACCAGGGTGGGGACCCCTCAACATCCCTTCCCCCAGGGCAGTTCTTGGAACAGGGAGGACCCCTTCCCCGCCCCCCGCCCTCCCCCACACTGCCACTGCAGTGCCAGGGCAGACATCTGTCTCCATGTGAATTATTACATCTGCCTCTGGGTCTTACCTCTGCTGCTGGAGCCTGAGACTGAGCCTCACTGTCCTCCCAGGCCTCAGATATTTGAAGGCTTTTGTCCTTTTTCTTTTTTTTTTTGGTCAAGCCTTGTACCTTAGTCCTCAGACTCAGGATTGAACTTGGATCCCCCTGACAGTGAAAGCTTGGAGTCCTAAACATTGGACCACTAAGGAATTCCCTGAAGGCCTTTGTCCTTCACTTTCTTTCTTGAGCCAAATGCCCTGTGGAACTCAAGGTTTCCAGCCCGGCATGCCCCACCCAGGTGCCTCCTCTAGATGCACCTGTGGTGACTTCCGTTGTTTTAATCTGCCACCCTGTCTCCCCTTTTTTCAGTCATGGCGCTCCCATTTCTTTGGGAAATGTGCTCACCTGGTGCTGGAGGGGCAGCCATGCAACCCACCAGAGGCCTGGCTCTTTGTAGCCCGCTGTCCCCTGACACGGTGGGCTTATCGCCTTCCCTGGGCCCCCTGAGAAATGCCTGACAGACACAGAACATGAACACGCCTCTCTTTCCCACCTCTGAGCCCTGCTACCTGTCTGCCTCTTGAGGGAGCAAGAAGGTCACGCAGAGACCCAGAGATGGCAGGAACCCTGGGGTAGAGGCCACTGCAGGGTCTGGAAAGGTAGGAAAACCGGGTGCAGGGCAAGGAAGGCCGGGGAGGGGGCTTTTCTCCGGAGGAGGTGGGAGGGGAGGGGATGGCCAGGCAGCGGGGGGGCTCTGGCCACAGGTAATATCCCATGACTGTCTCCCTAGCATCCTAGGAAAGCCGGAATCTAGAAAGGAGCATAAACATGGATGTGTCAGCCAGGTCTGTGATCTCTGCTCCCTCTGCTGCCCTTGCGTGTGCCCTGAGGCTCCCATCCCCAGGTCTTCCCACCCCTTCCTGCATGCGCTGGCCAGTCCTGTGAGTATGTGTGTACTCAGTCGTGTCCAACTCTTTGCCACCCTATAAAGCCCGCCAGGCTCCTCAGTCCATGGAGTTTCCCAGGCAAGAATACTGGAGTGGATTGCCATTTCCTACTCCAGTGGATCTTCCAATCCAGGGATGGAACCCGCGTCTCTTGTGTTTCCTGCATTGGCAGGCGGGTTCTTTGCCACTATACCATCTGAAAATCCTCTCCTCTTTCCTGTTGCTCAGCAATGGGGAGTGTCTGAAGCAATCCTCCGGAGCCTCGGGGATCACCCCTTTGCCCCCCAGACTACCCCATCTTCCCAGGGAGCTGGAGAAGTCCTCGGGGCATGACTACAGGCAATTCAGCATCACTGATGCTGCTTAAAGGTGTCCCCTCCTTGCCCTGGAGCCATGAGGGGTTCAAGGCCTGAAGTCAAGTTGGCCCAGCTCTGAGTTCAAGTACAGGAAATGCCAATTAAATGTGCCAAAGAAATGGGAGAAGCTGGTAGATGCTCTGGAGGCAGGGGTGGGGGCAGGGGTGCTGGCTGAGCACTCCTTCCCGCCCAAGTCAGCCCTTGGCTCAGCTGCTTGCTTGGTTACAGGGCAAACACACGGGATCACCCAGAGGTCATGGGAAGTCCTGGCCAGGGACAACTCAACCTGGCCTGATCACCTTGTCCTCACACGAATGTGATCATGCTTGTCTTGGATTAGATAATCCAGGGCAGGAGGGTGGCTCTCAAGAAGTCTCCTGGGCAAATGGGGGGCTGATCTCCTGCTCCACGGGTGAAAGAAAACCAGAGAGGCAGGCCACTTTCCCAGATACTGTGACCGTCATTAGATTTCCAGAGCCTCATCACTGTTCCATTGTGCACACAAGGAAACTGAGGTCCAAAGAGTGATAGGGCCTCTTCCTGGGGCCCACAGCAGAACCTGGCTGAGATCACTTGGTCAGAGAGCAGAGACTGGGAGCCAACTGAGAAGGGCCATGGTGTGGATGGGAAGGGTCTAGAACCAGGGCTTGCCTGGAAGGATGTGTGGGCAGAGCTGGGTGAGTGGGTGGCCTCTAAGATAAATGCCATTTCAGTTTAGTTCAGTTCAGTCACTCAGTCGTGTCCGACTCTTTGAGACCCCGTAGACTGCAGCACGCCAGGCTTACCTGTCCATCGGCAACTCCCGGAGCTTATTCAAACTCATGTCCATCAAATCAGTGATGCCATCCAACCATCATCCAACCTTCTCCTCCTGCCCTCAATCTTTCCTAGCATCAGGGTCTTTTCAGATGTGTCAGTTCTTTGCATCAGGTAGCCAAAGTATTGGAGCTTCAGCTTCAGCATCAGTCCTTCCAATGAATACTCAGGGCTGGTTTCCTTTAGGATAGACTGGTTGGATCTCCTTGCAGTCCAAGGGATTCTCAAGAGTCTTCTCCAACACCACAGTTCAAAAGCATCAATTCTTCGGCGCTCAGCTTTCTTTATAGTCCAACTTTCACATCCATACATGACTACTGGAAAAACCGTAGCTTTGACTAGATGAACCTTTGTTGGCAAAGTGATGTCTCTGCTTTTTAATATGCTGTCTAGGTTGGTCATAGCTTTTCTTCCAAGGAGTAAGCGTCTTTTAATTTCATGGCTGCAGTCACCATCTTCAGTGATTTTGGAGCCCCCCAAAATGAAGTTTCTCACTGTTTCCATTGTTTCCCCATCTATTTGCCATGAAGTGATGGGACTGGATGCCATAATCTTAGTTTTCTGAATGTTGAGTTTTAAGCCAACATTTTCACTCTCCTCTTTCACTTTCATCAAGTGGCTCTTTAGTTCTTCTTCATTTTCTGCCATAAGGGTGGTATCTGCTTATCTGAGGTTATTGATTTTTCTCCCAGAAATCTTGATTCCAGCTTGCGCTTCATCCAGCCCAATGCTTCTCATGATGTACTCTGCATATAAGTTAAATAAGCAGGGTGACAATATACAGCCTTGACATACTCCTTTCCCGAGTTGGAACCAGTCTGTTGTTCCATGTCCAGTTCTAACTGTTGCTTTTTGACCTGTATACAGGTTTCTCAGGAGGCAGGTCCGGTGGTCTGCTCTTCCTGTCTTTTTAAGGAGTTTCCACAGTTTGTTGTGATCCACACAGTCAAGGGCTTTGGCATAGTCAATAAAGCAGAAGTAGATGTTTTTCTGGAACTCTGCTGCTTTTTTGATGATACAGCAGATGTTGGCAATTTGATCTCTGGTTCCTCTGCCGTTTCTAAATCCAGCTTGAACATCTGGAAGTTTATGGTTCACGTACTGTTGAAGCCTGGTTTGGAGAATTTTGAGCATTACTTTGCTAGTGTGTGAGATGAGTACAATTGTGTGGTAGTTTGAACATTCTTTGGCATTGCCTTTCTTTGGGACTGGAATGAAAACTGACCTTTTCCAGTCCTGTGGCCACTGGTGAGTTTTCCAAATTTGCTGGCATATTGAGTGCAGCACTTCAACAGCATCATGTTTTAGGACTTGAAATAGCTCGACTGAAATTCCATCACCTCCAATGCCATTAAATGCCATTTACCCCCCAGCAAAGTTGAGACCACCTGGGCAAGGATGCAGAGGTGGGGAAGGCAACGCAGGCCTGGGCTTGGGGGGGTGGGCAGAGGGCAGCGGACACAGAGGTCAGGCTGAACAGGGTTGGTGGTGTTGCAGGCTCTGAAATGTGCAGTGTGTGACCACATGTGTGTAACCACATGTGTGTATATGTCTGGTGTATGTCTGTGTGTATGTGTGTGGTATATGTGCGACTTTGTGGAATGTATGTAAACATGTGGCTGGAAGGAGTGTGTGTGTATGTGTGTGTGAGTGGTATGTGTGTGACTTTGTGGAAGGCACGTGTGAGTATGTGGCTGTAAGGAGAGGGTGGGAGAGAGAGAGAGAGACAGTGTGTGTGTGTGTGTGTGTGTGTGTGTGTGTGTGTGTATCCACGCTGGGGGAGGCTGGCTAAATCCCGCCCCTGTCTTGCCCCCACCCAGCTCAGCCTCTCCGGTTTCAGCCACTGTCCTGCAGCAGGAAATCGCTATTTGGACTGCAGAGGTGCCTCTTCCTGCCTCGGCCCCCATAGAGGGGAGAGGGCCAGGGAGGGGGCCTTCCTGCCCACCTGGACCAGACCTGGAGTTGGTCAGGAGCCCAAACCCCGGTTCTCCCATCCACCCTCAAGTTCCTTGAATCCCAACCCTGGTAAGGAACTGGGTTGAGTGGGGACTGAACAGGAGCCCTCCCACCATCATCCATCCTCCTGGGGACAGAGAGGCAGCAGTGAGAGAAGTGGACGCTCCCCACAGCCATGGTGGGTAGATGGGCACCCCCTCATTGAGGTCAGCTAAGTCACAAACACATGCGCTGAGGCCCTTCGATCCCACCTTCAGGACTATTCTGCAGAAACAGCTCATTTGTTCAAAAGGACATGCTCATGTAACTTGTTCATAACAGAAATGAATGGATGGGATTCAGCGGAGCTGGGCACCTGGACCATGGCAGCTCATTCCTGGGGAAGCTCCAGGCCCCTCTTCAATGTGCTGATAAGGAAGAGACCCCGAGGCAAAATGGTTAAGTGATAAAAACAGTGCAATGTGCCGGGGGATGCTGACATTTTTGTAAATAAAAAGGAAAACGATCCAGGTGAAAGCTCATGTATGCACAGATTAGACTCGAAACGCATACAATAACTAAGCAAAAAAAAAACAAACCCAAAACCTGAGACAAATGAGCAGATAATGAACATTGAAGGGGGCCAAGAAGATGGGGCTTCTCTCTCTATTTGACCTTGTTGATGGGATTCTGGGGAGGTCAGTTCCTTTCTGTGTCCTGAGTTTCTGACGTGCTCCCAGAAGTCAGAAAACGTTGGTGCTGGTAAAGTGAGGCCTGAGTACATGTGTATGAGTTTGCGGGGGGGTCAGGGGGGTGAGGGGAGGTGTGGTGCTGGGGGCTGTCCTCCTCACCACCTCCTGTCACCTCCTCTTGCTGACATTGCAGCCCACACCCAAGGCCGTGGGCTGCTCCTAGCGTGGCATTCCTTAAGAGAGTTCAGATTTCATCTGGCCCTTTTCCTGAGCTCTCTCCTCCAGAATCCATCGGGGCCACTCCACCCTTCGTTCCTGGAAGCAGCGCCCACCAGTTTCCCAGGAGGTCTCCATCTTTCTAGGCTTTCTTCAGCCACGTCTTCTCAGGACAATCCAAGGCCAATGAGACGTCCTCTCACTCACCCTGAACCCGTCCTGGTTTCCCCCAGGTCCAGAACTGGGTGGAGGGGGGCTTGGTCCAGACAGCCCTCCCCACGCTCAGCCTCAGTGCTCAGGTCTGCCCCCGTCCAACCCCCAACCCCTACCCGGCACCGAGGGCCCTGGACACGTGGCCTCTGAGGCTCCCACCCGTCCTGACAGCTTTCTTTCATTTCAGGCTCCCTGGCAATCAGGGAGTCAACTGAAGCTGGGCCACGTGAAACCCACTCAGGCCACACTCGCGTCCGAGTGCCGCGCTGGTTGCCCCCTCCCCAGGCACAGCTCAGCCACTGACACAGGCGTCACCCTATGCCTTGGAGCCATCATGGCTTCGAGAAACTGGAGTCAGCAGGAGATTAATTAATCAAAACCTGAACACATCTGCTGTTAATTAATTCTATGCCAAGGGTTAACTCTTCCCTGTCTAGGCTTCTCCATCCCTTTGGCCGTAAGAGGGAAATAAAGGTGGGGAGTAGGTACCCGTCTTCCTTCCTTCCCTCGGGGAGAGACATGAAACAAGGGAAGGGCGCCCAGAAGCCAGAAAGCCCTATTCATTTGTGGGGGCGGGGGCAGAGGGCTGTGGGAGTGTTTGCTTTTGAGAGTCCTGGTCCACAGCTATTACTCATGAGCTCTGAGGAAATCTGAGATGGACATACATCTTTATTTACAGCAACAAACAGAACAGACTCACCCTCCATTCCCTCCCTCTGCCCTTCCAGTCTTTTCTATACCGTTCCCCCACCCCCACCCGACCCTGGGCCCAAGGCCGGCCCTGCCCTCCGGGGTGTATGGGTCAGGCCCCCCCACCGAGACCCCAGAGAGGGACTGGGGAGGGGTTTGGCTGAGGTCAGGTGGGGTGTGTTTCTTTTCACATTTTGCTGTCCTCGAAGCCTGGGATGGGGGGCAGGGGAGGCAGGCACAGGGGCAGTGAGAGGTAGAGAAGCGCACAGCCCGGCACCCCAGCCTCCCTCACGTCCCTGTCCCCTCCCCCAGCTTTCACAGTGTTCGGCAGCCCTGGTGGCTGATCCAGAAGCAGTGCCCCCCTATTACCCCCCACCAGGTCCTGGGAAACTGGGAAGGAAGACCAGCACCCCCTCTCACCGGGCTGGGGTTCCGAGAGGGTGCAGGGTGGGTGGGAGGGGCCCAGGGGAGGGGGCGCAGCCTGGGGTGACAGCCAGGAACACGGGCGGCCCCGGAGCGTGCAGGGGTCAGGAGGAGAAGCAGAGGCCGCAGCACTCCATGCAGATCTCCAGGCAGTCGGCCGACTCGCAGCAGGCATCCAGGATGCCGCAGTCCAGGTCGCAGGGCAGGTCGCAGTCGGCGCACTCGCCGGAGCCGCAGCAGCAGCAGCAGAGGCACGAGTCCTCGGAGCTGCAGGAGCCGCACGTGGCGCAGTCCAGGACCAGGTTGCACAGCGTCAGGAACTCGCAGAACAGGCAGGACAGGATGCAGTGGACGCAGCAGTCTGCGGGTGAGAGGGCCGGGGGGGCTCACTCGGTGAGGAATGACACTCGTGCAATCCTCCCTGGGCGCCGGGAAATGGGGACCCACCTTCCAGGTGACCCCGAGGCACAGGGAAGTCACAGGGAGAGAGGATCTGAAACCCGGCAGCCTGGATCCGGAGTCCCTGCTTCAGAGGGATGGACTCCCTCGGTCGTTTGTCTATTTCATGAACATATCCAGGATGGGTATGTTCCAGGCCCTGTTCTAAGTGTTGTGCAGTAATTAAACTCATTTAAACTTGTAACAACTCCTTGAGAGGGGCTGTGTCAACGCCTTGCTACAGATGAAGTAACAGAGGCTCGGAAAAGTCTCTTCAAAACCGATCCAGGGACTTCCCTGTTGGTCCAGTGGTCAAGAATCCGCCTGCCAATGCAGGGGATACTGGTTGGATCCCTGGTCCAGGAAGATTCCACATGCTGTGGACCAACTAAGCCCATGGACCACAACTACTGAGCTTGTGCCCTAGAGCCTGGGGATTGCAGCTGCCGAGCCCACGTGTCTTAGAGCCTGTGCTTCCCACCAAGAGAAGACTGCACATCGTTAACTAGAGAGCAGCCCCTGCCCTCTGCAACTTGAGAAAGACTGAGCGCAGCAACGAAGACCCAGCACAGACAACAATTAAATAAATAAATAATCTATGCGGAATCCTACCGCCCTGCTCAGCTCTTGCCCAGTGACCGCATCCTCACTCACTCCCTGCCTTTGGCCGCCCCTGCATTCACACAGAGGCCAGAGGACCCTTGAACGACTTCTGTTGGATTCCATCCTTCTTGCCCTCAGAACCCTCTAGTGGCTTCCACTTCCCTGGGGGGAAAAGCCCAGAGTGCTCGGTGGCCCCCAAGACACCTCCATCACTCCGCCGTGGCCACACTGGCTGCTCCCTGTCCTGCAGGCACTGCCCCCTTGTTCTCTCAGTGCTCTGGCCCCAGAAAGCTGCTCCCCTCACTCCATCTCCCCTCCTTCAAATGTCTCCCCTCGGTGAAGCCTTCCTTGAGCGGCCTCTTCAATACTGCAAGCTGCCCACCTGACCCCAGCACCCCCATCCCCTCCCGCAGGCCTGCTCTGCCTCCCTGCCTCGGACTCATCACCTTCCACGGCTTACACAGCTCTGCCACCTACCAGAGTACCAGCATCAAAAGGGCGGGCGTCCAGCGCTGGCACACTGTGGGTGCTGAGTAAATAAATATAAGGGGAGGGGATTAACGCATGCTCCCGCCCTTGGGCATCCAGCTGGACATGACGGCGCTGGCTCAGCAGCCCAGGCTCTGAGCTGCTCAGAGTGTGGCCAGGGTGCTTGGCTGGCACTCCTCCCAGGGGCTGGGTCATGAGCTGTGTCCAGTTCCCCTGACCAGGCGGGCCCCTGGCACAGGCTGCTGGTCCGGTGGGAGTCTCACACTGCCACGGAGGCTCTGATGTCCACACCCTGGTCCTGTGTACAGGGAATCTTTTGCGACCCTATGAACTGTAGACCTCCAGGCTCCTCTGTCCATGGGATTCTTTAGGCAAGAATACTGGAGTGGATTGCCATGCCATCCTCCAGGGGCTTCTCCCTACCCAGGGGTTGAACCCACGTCTCTTAGGTCTTTTGAGTTGGCAGGTGGGTTCTTTACCACTAGCACCATCTGGAAGCCCCACTAGGAGTCTCACCTCTCACCATTCCTCCCCTGGAACTTCATCAACTAGCCACATGAGCCGTCCTCATCTCCGCGCTAACGCATCCTGGCTGGGTCCTCCTACTGGTCCTTTAAGGCTTGCTTGGACACCTCCAGAGCCTTCCCAGACTCCCCTCCCCAGTTTTCGGGGCTGGTGTGGGTATCCCCGGGTTCACTTTATCACTCCTCACTTCTCGTATCGCAGAGTGAGATGACCTGTTTGTGTCTCTCATGAAAGCTTTAGGAAAACCATGGCCTGGGTACCCCGCACACAGCACGGCGCCTGGCTCACAGGCCATGCTCTGTTAACTTTGTTTCGTTTTAAAACATATTTATTTATTTATTTGGCTGTGCTGGGTCTTATTTGTGGTACTCCCCGACCAGGAATCAAACCCAGGCCCCTTGCATTGGGATCGTGGAGTCTTAGCCACTGGACCATGAAGGAATGCCTCCCTGTTCACTTTAAATGCATGAATATCCCCTTCATAAATAAGGTTCTTGGGCATAATCTGCTCTGGCAGGGAAGGGTGAAAGTTATGAACATGTCATGTGCAAAGGTGTACACTGAATTCAGGTATACACTGAATTCTGTCTGCAGAGGACCAGCCAGAGTCTCCCAACATGGAGAGAAATTACTTAAAAGTTCTGGGGTGAAGCTCAAGCATCACTGGGTTACAGGCAGCCATCACCCCTGCCGAACTCATGCCTGTGGGGTGGGGGACCTGATTGCCCAGGGCAGCCCCCCAAGAGGACCTCTGTGTGGCAGGAACAATGGCAGGTGTATCCAGGCCCTCTGACCTCCCACTGCACTTTGCACCCCCCACCCTCCCCCCAATTAAGCATCTGATGGTGCATCATTTTATTCTGCTAGGTGCTGTGCTCTCACTAGGCAAATCGTCCATTCTCCAAGGAAAATTTCTGTTTCCAGAAATGGGGTGGCTTTGGTCGGACCAGCCCAGATGGTTCCGTTCCCTGTTACAGCAACTCTAAGAGAGGAGGGATGAGAAGGGGTGGTCTTAAGAGCTCAGATGTGCCTCACTTTATCCAAAAAGTGTCCTCTGCAAGGTTCTCCACTTTAAGAGTCTTGCATCAGATTCCCTGGAGAGCTTGTTAAAACCTAGACTCCGGGGCCCCACCCAGAGGTTTGGATCTGGAGGGCCTGGTGTGGGGATAGGATGCCACGCTTCTAAGAGCAACCTGGTGAAGATGCTGCTGTCACTTCCTGCATCAGACTTCCAGAAAGCTAGCTCTAGAGACTTCTCCCTGGGGGAGGCAGAGTGGGGTGCTTACCTTCCTGCGCCTGGAGGGGAATCTGGGAGGCAGCGGACTTGGTGCTGCCCTTGCTCTTCTTGCTGCCTTGGCTGGCAAGAGATGGGTGCGTCTGCAACTTCCGGTGGGCCTTGGGGCCACCCAGGGCACCGTTCCCCGTCCGCCTGGTGCCGCCCAGCTCTGTGGGGTGGCCAGAGCTATTCGCCACTAGTGGGGTGCAGTCCAAGGGGTTCCCCTGGGGCTGGCCTAGAGAGATAATGAGAAAAGGGCGATGGAGGAAGAGGTGGGGGATGGGGTAGCTGGCATAGTCTCCCAGGGCTCTGCTCTGGCTTCATTAATAGATACACCCCAGGTTACCTAGAGGATCTGCATTTTGCAGAGGAGGAGACCGAGGCCCAGAGAAGAGAATGGACTTGCCCAGAGGCACATCATGGAATAGCCTCTGAGTGGAGCCTGGCCCCTGACTTCCAGGCCAGGGGTCATTCCAGAACAGACACAGGTGTGGCTAAGGGGACAGGCGCAAGGGGCCTGCACCCCACCTTCTTACCCCGTGAGAAATCTACTCTCCTGCTCTTGGGGTCCAGGGATTTTGGCGAGGGTGGTGGTGGTCGGGGGCGGAGAGGCAGCAGGGAAGCGGTTAACCATCCTCTCGGCCCCTGCCAAGCCCCCAGCTGCTTCTGCCCTTCGAGTGCCGGGTGATTCATTGGAAACATCTGTTTGGAGATGAACGCCCGGCCCTGGAATCCAGGGGGACTCCTCACAGCAGCCCCCCACCTCCTGTTCCCTCCGCCCCCGCTCCCCTGCCCCTACTGGCAGAAAGTTTGCTGAGGGGCCCTTGGGGTCTGGGTGGGGAGCGGGAGAGGGAAGAGGGAGGCCAGCAGGGCGACCTCGGAAGCCAGGAACCCTGGGTCCCCATCCCAGACTGAGGGACCAAACCAGCTTTATCAGTGGGGTGTGGGGAAAACGGCCCTGGAGGGCATGCCAACACCTGGTTCCTTCCCTCACCTCACTCAGGTTTGCCCACTTGGATGGCACGGTTCTGTTCCCAAAAGATGAAGGCAGGTGTGTGTGTGTGTGTGTGCGTGCGTGCGTGCGTGCGTGTGTGTGTGTGTTTGTATGTCGGGCGAGTCTGAGAAGGGGTCACAAGATTTTGAGGACCCCTCTGCTCAGGGCCCCTGACTCCTGGGCGGGACCCTCTGGCCCTGAGGACCCTCAGTAAATGTGTAAATTTGGGGCACTTCCTTCTCTCCAGCCCTGGGGTCTGGATCCCCAGGTCCCTCCAGGCCAGACCTCCAGGTCTGGGTTGTGGCAGGAGATGGGGGGGGGGCGCCGTGGGGGGGGTTGGAGGCTGAGGGAGCAGAAGGGGGCCTCAGCGATTCCTCTGACTGGGGGCGGCTGGGCCATCTAGTAACAGTGGGAGCACTTCGCCGGGCACCCACTGCCTGCCGGCCACTGTTCAGAGCACTTGGGGTGAGCACTGTTCTTTGTATTGCCATGGGGCAGTATCCTCCTTTTATAGATGAGGAAACTGAGTCACAGTGATGTATAGAAACTTGTCCAAGGTCACACAGCTAAGAGTCAGAGGTAGGATCAGCCTGGAGGCTAAAAGGTGGGACTCCAAGGGCAGAGGGGCGAGGAGGGGGGCAGAAGTTGGGAGACAAAGGGCTGAGGAATGAATTGCAACTACCACAACCATCACTACTCTTGTAATTAGTAGCCAACGTGTTTTGAGCTGTGACGAGGTGCCAGACACAGTGCTAAGAGTCCTATGTGTAGTAATTTCGTTAAGCATCAAACAGAACTACTAGCCCATTTTATAGATGAAAAAACCAAGGCCCAGAGAGAGTAAAACTTGCCAGAGCTTCCACAGCTAGGCAGTAGAGTGGGAAGGAGATGGAGACTGGGAGAAAGGAGCTGAAGACAAGCTGGGGTGGCAGGGGGTGGCGGTCAGGGAAAGGATGAGAGACACAGCCACGCCGGGGGCCTTTGGCCCTGAGCAGCGGCTGGTGCCTGCATCTGGGTAAACAGGGGTAAGGCCATGGGAAGTGGCCAGGCCTGAATCATCCTTCCCCCACCTCTGGGCTCCACGGCGGGGTGGGGGGTGGGGGGATGACTGAGCTGAGTCCTTGGCCAGCTTTGGTGCCCTCTGCCCTGCTGCCTAAACACAGGCACAGTGATCAGAGGGCGGGGGCGTGTGGTGAGCTGAGGGCCCCGGGAGATTTGGGCAGACACAGAGCTCGCCTGTGGCCACGGCCGTGGGGGCTGAGTCACAGAGCAAACACCCAGGGCCTGTGGACACAGGAGCGTCTGTCCCATCCGGGCCCTCTCCTCCGTGGCCACGGCGTTTACCTCTTTCTCTCGGTCCTGCTGGTGGGTGTGTCTGGAGGGAAGGGTGCTAGCAGGATTTAGTAACTCCGACTTCCAGGGTGTCCAGCTTACCCAAAACGCCCTGCCTGAAAGGGGCTCCACAGCTCTGTCATGCCAGCAGGGCAGGCAGGCATAGGACAGAGCCCTGGGCCAGGAGACCTGAGCTCCCCAGTCTGTGTCCAGGGTGAGGGAGCCTCAGTTCCCTCATCTGTAAGATGGGTCTGGCAAGAGCTATCTGGCTGCCTCACTACAGGCTGATTTGGAGAGTCTGAGAGCTCATACAGGGAAAGAAAGTTGAAAAGTACCAATGTGTCCAACAGATTTTGCCATTCTTACTGGCGATTACAAAATGATTCTGGAAGCCCCTTCCCCTGCTTCTGAGGGTGATGGTGGCGAATTCTCCCCCTCCAGGACCTCCTCGGAGACATGGAGCCAAACCCAGGAACAAAGCTGAGTTTTGCTCCTTTCTACCCAGAGCAACTGGAAGCGTCTCTCCTGCCATTTTGCTCTTGACACCCTGAAAGCTAGGCTGCCTTGGGCTCCGGTTCCGGGCCCCCAAGCCCCAGCCCTCCTCCATAGACTGCACGCTCTCTCGCCCTGAACCACACTGCCTGCAGCCTGTCCACACTCATTCTGAACTAATTTTATCCGGATCATTTTGTGGATAAAAATGATGTGAATGTCCTCCTCCTAGACAGCAGGGACAGTGACAATGTCTTAAACCCTTCCACTGCCCACCCCTCAAGGTCCCTGCCCACTGCTAGGCTCCCGTGGGCACCCAAAGCCCATCTGTATTGGATTCCCTAGAGTGACCCCCACCCATTGCCACCCCAAACCCCGGACCCTTAGGACTCACGTGTCACAGCTTCTATGGGGACATCGAGGTCAGTACTGTCCAGGGCCTGGGGGGCCCCAGAGTCATTGCCTTGGGTCATGGGAGGTGCCGCTGCTTCCTCCAGGGAGCCCTCCTCAAGCGCTGCCTCTGTGGGGTGAGCGGATCCGGTCACTACCTCCAGCCCAGGGAGGAGGGATGGGGTCTGGGCTAGAAAAAAGCAGATGACCGAGGGACATCTTCCTAGTGCTCTCCGGTTGGCCCAGCCCTGGTCCCCTTCCTGCAGCCCAGAATGCCCTGAGCCCTCATTCTTGGTCTCTGTACCAGTTACCCAGCCCTTACCCTATCTGGTAACAGTGCCAGTCTCCAAAATAGAAAGTGCTCAAACCACAGCCCGTGAGCGAGCAAGGGTGTGTGCATGTGCACGTGTGTGTGTGTGTGTGTGTGGTCAGGGAGGGGGCCAGAGATGCACAGTACAAAGGAAAGTGGGGGAAGGAGGCAGAGACACAGTGCAGGAGAGAACAGACGGTCAGTGATGGGGAGATAGGAACAGGCATCCAGAGTGACGTGGAGAGAAAGAATCAAAAGGATGTGAAAGGCAGAAGCGAAGAGGAACAGTGCATCAGAACTCGAGAGACCGGGCACGTAGACGCCCAGTGACAGGCAGCCCAGGACAGGCAGCAACTGAGAGCGAGTCAGCGATGGAGAGAAAGATAAAGATGGGGTCAGAGGTAGAGGTGATGGAGAGGGAGCAAGATACAGATGGAGACGGTGAGAAACCAGGGCAGAGAGAGAGGACGATAGCACGAGAAAGAGTCCGAGAAGCCTGGGGTGAGGCGGAGGGGCTCCAGGCAGGAAGAGAGACAGGGAGACAGCCCAAGAGGGCTGGAAGAGGCGGCCAGCAGCCACGTGTAATTACAGTGAGTGGCTCGGTCCCTCTGTCCAGGGTGGGCGGAAGGCAGACATGGAGCCACCTTCAAACCCGCAGTTCCTGAGGCAGCAGGACCAGGGCCGGCTGGGCCCAGGGGAGGAAAGTTCTGGGGGCTGGGAGGTGGTGCAGGGAGGCAGAAAGCCTGCGGCTGGACAGGAGACGGGGAGGCCTGGGGTCGCGGGGCCAGGGGCCGAGGTGGGGCAACAACGGGGTGCAGCCTGGGCCTCTCATCAGCTCCCAGATCGTGCAGCAGGAATGACAGGGGCACCCCAAGAGGGTGCCCCTTCCCCCAAGCCTTGATGGGAGCAGGGGAGATGGAAATGGAGACCAAAGGGCTCAGGGAGAGGAGAGCCACACAGGGAGCCACAGAGAAAGATGACGAGAAAGGCTGATGAAATCCAGACAGTAAGAAGTCAGCGCCCACCCGTCCGCACCACGCAGAGATCACGAGACACACCCGCAGGGACAGAGACAAAGGCCAGTCTTGCAGACAGCAGCGGAGCCAACCGCAGAGCACAGAGGGCCTTAGGGACGGGGGCTTTCTCTGAGCTGTCTCCAAATGAGGGCAGCAGAGGATGGGGCGGGGAGATATAAGAGGGAGCAATTCAGGTTGGGCACGCGGGTCTAGGGGGTGGGAGCATCTGGAGGGGAGGGGATGATCCAGGGGCTCAGAGACCCCTGTACGATCCTTGTTCCAAAGACTCTGGTCTCCCATGGCCAGGGGGTGTAGGCTCCAGGGGCCCCATGAAGGTTGCACAGAGAGCAGCAGGCGTGCTCCAACCTACCCGGGGAAACCACTGGCCCTGCCTGGAGCTGGGAGCTGGGACAGGGAAGGAGGGAGCACTGGGGCTCCAGCCACCCCTGAAGGGTGGCAGTTATGTGCTGGGAACCCCTCCTGGTGCCCAGGGAGGCAGGGGGTGGGTTCCTCCAGCCCCATCCATTCCTTAAGCTCCTCTCATCACCTGGCTAATAGGTTAATAGGAGGACAAGTGGTTTTTGGAGGATCGCAAGGCTGGGACTAGAGGGAGCAGGGGAGCAGAGATGACCCCCAAGGGGGAGCCAGGGCTACCCGCCTTGTGGTGGAGCCTGATCTACAGTAGTGCGGAGGGGACGCTGGAGAGCCAAGACAAAGCTGAGAGGGAGGCTCACAGCTTGAGTTCTAATTCCCAGGAAGGGAGGGGGCTGCCCAGCTCCAGCCTCTGGCCCCAGAGGCGTCCTGTCAGAGCCCGGAAGTGGGAGTGCTGACCCTCCCAGGCACTGTAATGACAGAGGCCCGAGCCAGGAGCTGGAAGACCCAAGCCCTGGTTTTTACCGGATACCAGCTTGGGCGAGTTACTAGGACTTAGGTCACCTTGCATGAAAAGGGGACAAGCATGCTTGTCCCTCAGGGTTTCAAAGAGTAAATGAAACCCTCAGCAGTACCTGGCATGCAGAGGGGCCACTCCCATACGCTTCCACGCCCATCCCCTGCCTGACCTCTCTCCTCTCCCTTCCTTCCTTTCCTCCTTCCTTCCTGTGCTGTTTGGTGTGACAGCGACAACACACCTCCCAATACGTCAAGCACTGGGTGGACCACAGTGAGAAAGACCAGGTCACTGACCCAGGAGTTCTCTGTTGGGGTGGGGGTGGGTGACAGTCACACGCTGAAGGGCAAGGGTTACAGCAGCGGCAACTAAGGACTGTGGAAGCAGAGAAGACGGGCACTTATCCCTGGGGTGCGGTGTGTGTGTGTATGTGTGTGTATGCATGTCTAGGAGGCTTCTTGGAGAAGGCAATGCCCATACTGGGTCTTGAATAATCAGTCAGTCAGCAAAGAAGGGGGAAAGGATGTTTTGAGACCAGCAGCAGACCCCAGCGTGAACAGCTGCAGTGTGAACGAGGGAAGATAGAGTAACTGCGTGGCGGGCCTTGTGGTCACGTCCCAGGCTTTCTCCTGAGGTCACCAGGGCACACAGAGGTGACACCGTCACTCTTGGAGTGGAAGGAGCCAAGCCCGCAGCTCTCTTGGGCCCCCAGGGTTTGAGAGGGAGGAAATTGAGCAAGCAGGATTAGGAGACCAGTCCCCACCCCAGCCCTCCTCCCCGACATGTCGACTGCCCACTCTCTAGGCAGCCTGTCCTCACAGTCACCTACAGGGCTGGTGACCTTGAATCTGGTGGGAACAGGAAATTACAGAGAGCCCAGACGAGGTCCTGAGGAGGCCCCTCCTGCAGGAAGCCTGCCATTCTGGGGTGAGCATCAGACCTTGGAAGGAAATCAGGGAGGAAAGTAAATCCAGTCCAGTTATCTTGACCTGGAAACACAGACAGACAGACCTCTTGGAGTCAGAGGGCAGCGGAGGGGACCCAGCAGACACTGGAGGAGAAACACTGAGGGCAGAAGAGGAAACAGTGCAGCGGGCGCAGAGATGGGGAGCAGGCTGAGAAGGAACAAGGAGTGGCGGGGAGACTTTGTCTGCCGGTGACACACGGCCCGGGGGCCACGACGCCAAGATGCTGAACCAAGAAACAGCTCTTGCCGCGAGCACATGGAGCAGCAAACCCAGATAAGAGGTGGGGCCCACGGGACCAACCATCAAGAGGCTGGAAGACCCTAGTTTTCCTTCTTGGGACCAGGAGACCCCTACTCAGCCCCAGAGGGGAGAACATCTCTAAGGAGAAACTTCTGGAGGGCGGGGAGGCCAGCAAAGGCCAAGGGTTACTGGGTGGACAAGCAGCTTAAGTTGGGCATGAAGGCACCTGCCCGGGGAGGGGTGGTGTGAGAATCCCTGGTTGGGGTCCCCCCCTCCCTGGAGGTGCCATCTGCTCACCCACAGGTACATCTGCCCCATCTGATCAAGCAGCCCCTTTTTTCTAATGTGCACAGGAGGTAATTCCCAGGAAATGGCAACCCACTCCAGTATTTTTGCCTGGAGAATTCCATGCACAGAGGACCTGGCAGGCTGTACTCCACAGGGTCGCAAAGAGTCAGACACGACTGAGTGACTATCACTCACTCACTTCAGTGGTTAGGACTCTGCACTTTCACTGCCAGGGCCCAGGTTCAATCCTTGGTCGGGGAACTAAGATCCCACATGCCTCAAGGTACAGCCAAAATAATAATAATAAATTAAAAATAAGATAATTGTATACTGGGAGCCAGCCATGCGGTGGCCATCTCTGAGCAGAAACCCCAGTCCTGCATCTCTCTCAAGAGTCTCCATCTCCAAGGGGGAAATGCAGAAAGGCAAGGGCCCCTATGCCTCGACATACTCTCATCCTCGGCACAGGACAATGCCCTGAGTTCTGGAAAGACAGCCCTGGAAGAGGGTGGAAAGGTCATGTTTAAATCCATAAGCCCGAGAGGGAAGCAGAAAGACTCGAGCTTCAGCCGGACACTGTACGCTCCCTCTGCCTGTCATTCCTGGACCAAGAGGGAGTTGAGGGGACCTCTTCCATGTGAGATGGGTTCAGCCCAGGCCTGGAAAGCGCCCCCAGGACCCACGTCCTCAAGCTCCCAGGCTTGCTGCCTCCAGCCGAGCCCACTCCCCCGGGATCTCTCCCCCTGGAGCTCCGACTGTCTCTGCAGAGACGGCCAGGACCTGATCTGCTCAGAGAGCAGTAACTGGAGACCTTCATCCCAGTCCCTCCTTGACCTGGTATTCAAGGCCTCAGTCTATGCCTTCAACCTAATCAATGGACAAGATCCTGTGTTCCAGGTCGACTGACCTCTCTGTGGTCCCAGGCCACCACTGGGCCTTCTGCCTAATCCATCCAGGCTTCCATTGTCCCTCTGGATCAGAAGGTCCTACCCCTCCCCTCTCCCCAAATCCAACCACCCTTCACGATGCAGCCAGAGGTTCACCTCTTCCTCCAGAAAGACTTCCCTGACCCTTGAGCCAACAGTCCCTCCTCAGAGTGGCCACTTTCTGAGGATTCAGCCCCCAGAGCTCCCTGCTGTAAACTGTAACTGGGAGTGAAGCTTGGGTCCTCAACCAGACTGCAGCCCTCCCCAGCTCACTCGCTTGGGGCGACGTCAGGGTCATCTTTGCACCCCCAGTGGCACTTAGCAAATGTCTGATGGTGAGGACTGAGTTCTGGAGTCGAGAATGCCCCAGGTTGGGAGGAGGAGAGAGAACCAGAAGGTGAGAATTAGGGTTGGCGCCAGGCACCGAGACAGTATGAACGTGGACTTGCTTGATACACACTGCGACACACGCCCAGGCCACCAGGCGAAGGACTGGAGAGGGCCTGAGCTGACCAGTTAGGCTGGGTCCGGTTGGTTTTATTTTAGGTCTAAAAGCTCCAATTCCCCAGGAAATTCACTTCAGAACCAAGAGCAGGAATGTGACGCCCCAGTGCTGGACAGAAATTTGCTGTGGGTTAGGGAGCCAGGCTCCCGGGGCTCTCAGGGCTGGAGGGGGAGGAGGCCACTGGGGGAGCCAAGGGTGTGGGGGCTTGGCCACCCGCCCCCGACCAGAGCTGCCCTGGGTCCCCTTGCACCCCGGTTTGCATTCTGGGTGGCTGAGGGAGGGGCTGACTTGCTCCCTGGCGGTCCTGCCGGCAGGGCCCCCAGGGGTAGCGCTGTGGCCTTGCTGTTCTGTCAGCGCTTAGCAGGGAGCGTGGGGGATTCTGGTCTGGGATTCAGGCGTCTGTGGGGTTTTGGCTGGGTCTCCTGCGGTTTGGGCTTCCTGGGCAGCAGGCTCAATCTCCCAAGGCGGCAGAGCCAGGCCTTCTCGTGTTATGAAAGCCACATTGTCTGGCCCTGCCCAGGCTGGGGAGGGGGCTTGCTGGGGCTCGGGCCTCAAGTTACAGCCCAGGACTTAGCCCTCCCAGTGGCCCACCCTGGCCCTTGTCCCAAATCCAGGCTCCAGCACATTCAGCCCCTCCTCCCCCCTGCTGGGGTGGAAACGGGTCACATAGGAGAGAGGGTCTTGGAAGGAGGGAGTGGAGGAGAAAACAGAGAAGATGGATAAGCCAGGGAAGAAGGCAGGGGAGAAGGCGAGAGAGGCGGAGAATCAGGAGGCCGAGAAAGAAAGGGGCAAGAGACAGAAAGAGTCTTTCCAGACCCCTGCCCCGGGCTCTCCCCCCAGGCTCCAGGAGCCCAGTTCCTGAAGGAGTTTATACCCCAGAAGTGCCTACTCCGGGGCCCCCATATTCAGGGGGGCACTCTGAGGGCTGGCGGGATGCGGAACAGACACGTTGGTCTCATGTATGTGCTGGCAACTGGCCAGCTGTCTGCCACTTGCCCTCCCACCACTTTAGACCCCCTTCCACCTCCACAGCCCTGGGTCTCCAAAGGGCCAGCGTCCACACCAGGTAGCCTTGGGCCTCTCCAAATGGGTAGACCAGATCCTATGGGGGGATGTGGAGACTGAGGCCAGAGAGGGGAAGAAACCTGTCCAAGGCCATGCAGGGAGTTCATGTCAGAGGTCCAGGACGAGACCTCCATTATTTGGAGACTCAAGGAGGAGAGAAAGGGTGAATGGGGCTGGGTGAGAGGAAGGCAGATGATCAGACTAACCTAGAACTGGGATTAAAGGCATGACATCCGGGCCTGTCCTCCTGCTTGCCACCCTTCCACCTTCCCCAACAAACCCCAGATGTTCCTGACTTCTCCCTGTCCCTCCTGTCCACTGGGAGCCTCAGCGCACATGTGTATGGTGAGAAGGTGGACAGAGAGCCACATCACCACGACTCTGCATGGCCCCTGCCCCCTTCCCAGACCCCCTTAGGGAGTCACAAACCCTGGGAGGGGGGTAGGCTCCTGCAGTTATAATCCCAGGGAGGTTACAGATCCTGTGTTTGGGGGAAGGGACAGTTCACTTGAGTGGTGGGCACTTGGTTGGGGCGAGTGCCTGAAATAGAGAAGCGGGGAGAGAGAAGGAGGGGTGGGGGAGAGAGAAACTCTGCGTATGTGTGTATGTGTGTGCCTGTGTGTGTCTGTGTGTGCAAGCAGGGTAGGAGTGGCGGGGGCTGGCCAGGCCCGGGTGGGGAGGAAGGCAAGCGAGACGAGATGGCAAGGAGGGGAGGGGCCGATCCTGCAGCGGCTTGCTGTGGACAAAAGTTTTCGGGAAGCTATGGGCTCCGGCTAGGATGGGGGAAGGGAAGGAGAGAAAGACTCAGACACCCCCACCTCCGCCTGAGGCCCCCATAAATATTTACCCACTGGGCAGAAACGGTTGGGACACAAATCCCAGACGGACAGACACTGCGGTGTGTGTGTGTCTGGTGTTGGGAGTAGGGAGAGTTGGAGCCAACTTGGCGCGGCCGCCGCCTCCGTTCGGGCCCTGCCCCCATCGTCCCAGCCCTCTACTCTCCTTGGACCCGGTCCCCGATACCCAGATTTCTCGCCCCCACCTCCACTCAAGCTCCCCAGAACCGTCTCCCCACTTCTCAAAGAGAAGATGGGAGAATTACCAGCCACCCTCCCCCAGCCGCCTACCCCCCGCCCCTGCACCCGCTCCCGTCCGGTCTTGTTCTGCATCCCTGGTTCCTACCTGGGCCCGGGGCTGCGCTGGGGGCTCCATGGGGCGCGTCGCAGTGAGGGGGGCGCTGGCCACTCACCTGGGACATCGGCCCGGGACCTGCGAGAAACAGGGCTCAGCGGGTGGGGCGGAAGGTCCCCTCGCGCGCGCGCGCCGGGGAAAAGGGGGCCGGGGCAGGGGGTGATCCAGCGGCAGCCGCGCGCCCACCCCACTCCCGGGTCGGTCCGGGACTGACTTACTCTAGTGAGCTGTGTGCCGCTCTCTCACCTCGCGGGGATCACCGCGCGGGGTCTTCCATGCGCACCGGCCGCGGGCGCCCCAGCCCAGGGGCCACTCGGCTTCTCCGCGCCCCTCCCCTCTCACTCGCTCCTTTCTAGCATTTCGGCGCCAGCGCGCGCCTCTCGCCCCCTTGCTTCTGCCTCCTCTCCCTGCAGCCCCCTCGCTCCTCCCCGGCTCGCCTCGCCTCTTCCCTCCTCTCCTCTCCGGCCCACCCTCTCCCCGCCCCCTCCTCGCCTTCCCAGGCGCCCCCCCACCACGTCCCTTCCCCCGCGCCGGGCTAGGCGCTGCCTGGGCCGGACACGTCTGTCCGCGGGGCGCCGCGGCCGGAGCCCCCACAGGAAGCCGGCTCCGCGCGTTTCCTCCGCGCTTTCGGAGCTGGGCCCCAGTCTCCCCAAATGTCCGCCCCCCTCCCAGGCACAGCTCCCCGGGAGGGTTGCAAAGGGGGCCGCGAGTTCCCCTTCGCCTGCGCTAAATTCTGCAAAAGTTTTGGAAAAAGCAAGAGAACGAGAGAGAGAGAAAAACCACCGTGATCACAACTACCTCGTGCCAATTGTCTGAATATTTGTGGCCCCCAAATCTCCTGGTCCCAAAGGTGGGAGTGATCGAGTTTCTCAGGCACGCTTCGCCCACCCCCTCGGTTCCCGCCCGCGGTCCTAAGCTTGGCACAGGCCGGGTGCTCACTCCGCCAGAAGCTGTCCCTTCGGGAAATCCGGTTAGTGACTTTCGAGCGAGCCTCCCGTGTCCCAAGAGCAGCCCTCAGCATCCCTGATTCCCCCACCCCCACCAGCCGCACGTGGGAATTTGGGTCAGAAACCCGGCTTTGGAGGCAAAGAGAAGTTCCGGAGTTCAGCCCTTCATTTGGCTCCACACTGGAATCCGAGGCCTTCCAAATTGCGGGGTGCTTGGGAAAGAGGAGAGAGTCAGCTCCTCTGGGGTGTGGGGCGGGGGGGGGGGCAGCCGGGCGACCCATCTGGAATTGAGCTGGATCCCTCCTCAGGGCGGGGGTAGGGAGGAACTGCGACCAGACAGTCGTCGTGGGGGTGGGAGGATAGTTCAGGGATCCTAGCTTGGAAAGGGGAGGCTTGGAGCCTGCGGCCCACCGGGTGAGGGGTAGGCGGGCGCAGAGACGGTCAGGTGGGGCCGCCCGCTGGGGTGATGGCGTCTGGACCTCGCTAGACCGAGGACGCCTCGGAGCCGCGTCTGGACTCCCCACCACGAGGGCCAGCGAGCAATTAGGGAGGCGGCAGCGGCGCCAGGCCAGTTCTCCGGGTTCCGCCTTCCAAGCCCGGGCTTGAAGCCGGGTCTGGGACGCGGGGGCCGAGCTAGGGACCCGGGGCCTCTTCTCGGTATTCCCCAGCACCCCCGCAGTCGCTACGTACGATGCTCAAAGGTCCTCGTGGCGCCGTCGCAGCCAGGACCACTGTGGCCCCTACGGCTCTCGCCACCAAGAGGCAGCGTCCCCGCGATGAGCCCAGGTGGCTCCAGCCGGAAGTGGGGGCCCTCCTGGTGGGGAGGAAGGGGTCCCACTCCGGGGGGCCGGGCTGCCTGCTGCGGAGCCCGGCCTGGAGCCCCGGGAGCCAGCCGGGATCAGGCTGCTGTGTGAAAGTTCTGGGGAGCGGGGCGGATTCCCCTTTCCTGGCAAAGGCTGAGTCACTGGGACGCGCCCGCGGGGCCTCGCGAATGCAGCATTCTTACCGGTTTACCTGGGCCCCGGAGCTTGGCCTCATCCGCCTCCAGGATTGGAAGTGGAAGGACAGAAGCGGGGAGTGGACATTGTCTCCAGGACAGCCTCCACTGCCTCTCTCCTCTCCTGCGTGTGCGGCCCCTCCCTAACCACAGGGCTGGCACCATCAACCACCCCCCTACCCTGCTTCTCAGTCTCTTTCCCCAGCCCCTGAACTCTGGATCCGCCCAGTCTCCCAGCCTCTCTGTGAAATCACCTGCTTGGGATCAGAAGTCCTCTGACTCTGGCCCAGCACCAAGTAATATGTCTGGTTTGTTGGAAATGTAAAAACAGGCTTTAAATTTAATCCCACATACTGATTATACAGGTGTGCTCAGTGTGTGAAAATTCAGCAAGCTGAACATTTATAGTGCAGGCACTTTTTTTTTATATGAGTATTATACTTAAATAAAAACTTGGGGAAATGAAAACAAAAACACCCACTAATTAAAATCAGCATTCCAGGACAAAACACAGTATGGTGTGATGACCAGGTGGTGGGCCTTGGCATGGGACTCCAGTTCCAGATCTCAACTCCACCATCTAACTGTTTTCCTGGGAAGTCTCTTTACCTCTCTAAGCCTCAGGAGGAATGCATTGGGACCCTCCATGTGGACCTTAATAGTTTCAGTACTATCCAGTATCAGGACTAGGATGAGGTAACTGGGAGACTCTGCTGGGGTGTGAAATTTAGGAAGATGGCAATATAAAAAAACATCGTAATTCGATATTAAAAAGCAAATCAGCAAATTACAGCCCTTCCAACCAGCTGCCTATTTTTATAAATAAAGTTTTATTGGAACCAGGGCTGAGATTAAAGTGAAACGAGTGAGATGGGATCATGAAAGTTCAGGTTTAGATCCTGTCTTCATTTAAAATGTTGGCATTTTGTTCATTACAGATTTTTTGCATTAATTTTGATTTTTAGATATATTGCAGGGAAATATCATTTTATGTTAATTACCGAGTTTTTTTTTTTCTTTTTTTCTGCTCCCTTAAAGTTTCACACCTGAGCCTCACTCACTCTAGGCTTTACACACCTCACCCTTGTCCTTGGCTTATTACTGTCTCTTCCCGAAGGACCTGACTAGGACCCCAGAGTAAATGAGTAGAGGCTGAAGATGGTTCCACGACCTCCAGCCCCCACCCCACAACACCAAGTAGGCTCTGCAGACAAGCCCAGACCTAGCTTTCCTGGGGCCCAATAATCAGTTCAGAGCCAAATGCAAAGTGCTCACAATGGCCTTCAGGCTCCCAGAGCTGGGCTCCACCTGCCTTCATTTCTTTCCAGCCTGGCTGCTTCCTGAGTTTGTTTTTTCAACTTGTCTCCTGTGCTTGCCTCAGGGCCTTTGCTCTTGCTCCCCCTTCTGCCCAGAATGTGCTTCCCCTAGCTATTCACTTGGCCCCCTTCCTTGTCTCTACTTAGGTCATCTTCTCAGAGAGGCCATCCCAGACCCCTCGCTCTCTGTCCCCTCCCACCACTTGATTATTCTTCATAAACCTTTCACCTCTTTTCCTATTTATGTACGTGCTTGTTGACCAGTGGAATGAAAGCTCCAGGGGAGAGGGGACTTTGCTTTGTCTCATAGGGTACTCGCTAGAACTGGGTCTGACACAGGTAGCTCAATGTATATTTCCAGTTTCACAGATGGGAAAACAAGGGGCCAGAGAGGGAAAGGGGCTAATGCAAGTCACACAGTGAGTTGGTGGTAAAAGCTTACCAAGTGCCAGGTTTCCAGACTCCCAACTTAGTGCTCTTTCCTGCCTCCCAGGGCTTTTCCTCACCCCCTTACCCCCACAGCCCTCCAGACAGAGAAGGGTGACAGTCACCCTGCACAGCTCTCCTGTTGGCTCCTTTCCACACAATGTGATTACAGAGCCTGGCCTGGCTCCAGCCCCTGGCGTCCACCCCCCGCCCCCCACAGTGTCCTGCAGGCATGCACAGCTCTTCCCGGCTTCCTGTCGCTGGCACAGGACCAGTCGGTGGCTGGGCTGGGTTCCACAGCTGGACCACAGCTGTGGTCTCCATGCCCTGGAGAGTGGGGGACAGCCACTGTGGCGCAACCTCCCTGCAGAGGGCTTGTGTCCAAGGGGGAGTGCTGGTGTGTAAGGTGGGGGGAGCTGGATAGGAACTGAGTGCCCTGACAGACTCGCCCTCCCTGATAAGCAGAGTGGAGAATGGGGCTCTCACCAGCCCCCTTTCTGGAGGACATGGCATGTGAAAGTAGGAGGGGAGCTCTGGGTCCCAGGCCTGCTTCTGTTCCTCTCTTTATTCTTGGTGATTAGAAGACAGTGGTTCGGTACACATGAGTTGGATATATTCTGTATGCCAGCCCCTTGCTGGATGGTTCTAGATTTGTTGCTTCCTTTAATACCCACACAGTCTGGATAGCTGTTATTCCCATTTTACAGATGAGGAAACCAAGGCACAGAGAGTTGAAGTGACTTGCCCATGGCCACACAAGTAGTATGGAGTGGAGCTGGGACTTGTACCACATTTCTTTTATTTTTTAGCCATGCCACGTGGTATGCAGGATCTTAGTTGCCCAACCAGGGATTGAACTGCTGCCCCCTGCATTGGAAGCGTGGAGTCTTAACCACTGGACCACCAGGGAAGTTCCTTGAACCACATTTCTGAAGCCCAGTGCAGTGATCATTCTGATCCCTGACAGGGCCTTTACCACAGAGGGAGAACTGCGATTTTCTTTGAAGGTGTCCCCCACCTCCAAGCTGGCTACCAGAGATGGGGGCGCGGCCCTGCTCCCCTCCTCTGAATCATTGGTAATTGACAGCCTAGAAAGAGTGGGGCTTGGTTTGGTGTCATGGAGACCCAATTTGCATCTTGGCTCAGTCCCTTCTACCTAGCTCTGTGATTTGGGACAAGTCATTTGAATTATCTGAGCTTCCAGTTCTGTTGTGTGAACCCAAGGGGATTGTTGCCATCCCACAACTGGGGAGAAATTAAATGACCACCTGGTACAACATCATAGGCTTCAGTAAATGGTAGTTCCTTTGCCCGGCACTGTGCTCCTGGGCATTCATCCCCAAAATGAGAGGAGCCTCACAGGGCACGTACATGTCCATTGTTCTGAGTTTTGTTTCATGAGTCTTATTTCTGAGTCTTGTTTCAAACCCTTATATGGTACTTACTATGCGACAGGCACAGATCACAGCAATTTGCATGAATTAACCAGTTTAAAGGTCACAACATTAAATATCAATTTATATTAAATACCAGTATTTCCCTCATTTCACAGGTGAAGAGACAGAAGCACAGAGAGGTTAAGTAACTTGCCTGAGCCCCACAGCCTTCCCTTCAGCTCCATCTTTCCTAGGGAAATGGGAGGGGCCTCAGGTCATCACTGATTCTCTTGTCATTGTTCAGTCGCCAAGTCACGTATGACTCTTTGCGACCCCATGGACTGCAGCATGCCAGGCCTCCCTGTTCATCACCAACTTCCCGGAGTAAGCTGCTGTTAATCATGTATAAATGTCTTCATGCACAGGCCTCCAAACTTTTTTTTCTTAGTAATTCAACTTTATAACAATTATAAGTAAACCTGTTAAAATTTTTTGGACAGTGCCAGCATTTGGATTAAAATAAAAAAGACTATTTTTTAGAGCAGAGTTAGGTTCACAGCAAAATTGAGTGGAAGTATAGTGAGTTCCTGTATATCTGACTAGGCTGTATATTGTCTCCCTATTTATTTAACTTCTATGCAGAGTACATCCTGTGAAATGCCTGGCTGAATGAATCACAAGATGGAATCAAGATTGCTGAGAGAAATGTCAACAACCTCAGATATGCAAATGATACCACTCTAATGGAAGAAAGTGAAGGGGAACTAAAGAACCTCTTGATGAGGGTGAAGGAGGAGAGTGAAAAAGCTGGCTTAAAAGTCAGCATTCAAAAAACTAAGATCATGGCATCTGGTCCCACCGCTTCATGGGAAATAGAAGGGAGAAGACTGGAAGCAGTGACAGATTTTATTTTCTTGGGCTCTAAAATCACTGTGGACAGTGACTGCAGCCATGACATTAAAAGATGCTTGCTCCTTGGAAGGAAAGCTGTGACAAACCTAGACAGCGTGTTAAAAACAGAGACATCAAAAGGTCCGTAGAGTCAAAGCTATGGTTTTCCCAGTAGTCATGTATGGATGTGAGAATTGGACCATAAAAAAGCTGAGCATCGAAAAATTGATCCTTTCAAATTGGTGGTCCTAGAGAAGACTCTTGAGAGTCCGTTGGACAACAAAGAGTTCAAACCAGTCAATCCTAAAGGAAATCAACCCTGAATGTTCACTGGAAGCACTGATGCTGAAGCTGAAGCTCCAGTACTTTGGCCACCTGATGCAAAGAGCCAACTCACTGGAAAAGACCCTGATGCTGGGAAAGATTGAAGGCAGCAGGAGAAGGGAGCAGGCAGCAGAGGATGAGATGGTTAGACAGCATCACCAACTCAATGGACACGAGTTTGAGCAAACTCCAGAAGATAGTGAAGGACAGGGAAGGCTGGTGTGCTGCAGTCCATGGGGTCACAAAGAGTCGAACATGACTGAGTAACTGAACAACAGCAACAACATAGATCCTCTACCCCCACCGCATGCACAGCCTCCCCCACTCTCCACAACCGACACCAGATGCTACATTTTTTACAGCTGATGAATCTACATCGTCACATCATTATCACTCAAAGCTCATAGTTAACATCAGGGTTCATCCTTGGCATTGTACATTCTGTGGGTTTTGACAAACATAACAAAATGTATCTACCACTGTAGAATCATACAGAGTATTTTCACTTCCCTTAAAATCCTCCGAGCTCCACTTATGCATGCTTCCCTCCCCTAACCCCTGACAACCACTGAGCTTTTGACTGTCTCCGTAATTTTACCTTTTCCAGAATGTTGCGTAGTTGGAATCATACATTATGTAGCCTTTCAGATTGGCTTCTTTCATTTAATAATATACACTTAATATTTCTCCAGGTCTTTTCATGGCTCACTAGCCCATTTCTTTTTATCACTGAATAATATTCCATTGTCTGAATATACTACAGTTTCTTTATCCATTTTTTTAAACTGAAGGGCATCTTGTTTTCTCAGAAGTTTTGGCAATTATGAATAAAGCTGCTAGAAACATCTGTGTACACGTTTCTTTGTGGACATAAGTTTCCAACTCGTTTGGGTAAATTCCTAGGAGCATGATTACTGGATCATATGGTAAGAGTATGTTTAATTTTCTAAGAAACCTCCAAACTGTCTTTCAAGGTGGCTGTACCATTTTGCTTTCCTATCAGCAATGAGAGTTCCTTTTGCTCTACACCCTTAGCAGCATTTGGAGTTGTCAGTCTTTTGCAGTCTCGTTATTCTAATAGGTGTGTAGTGGTATCTCCTTGTTGCTTTAAATTGCATTTCCCTAATGACATATGAAGTTGAGCATCTTTTCATATGCTAGTTTGCATCTGTATGTCATCTTCAGCATCTGTTCAAATCTTTTGTTCATTTTTAAATTAGGTGGCTCATTTTTTTATTGTTGAATTCTTTAGAGTTCTTTGTGTATTTTGGATGAGTCCTTCATTGGATATGTGTTTTGCAAATATTTTCTCCCAGTTTATGGCTTGTCTATTCTTTCTCTTGAAAATGTTTTTCACAGAGCAGAAGTTTTAAATTTTAAGTCCAGTTTATCAATTATTTCTTTCACCTATTGTGTCTTCTGTCTAAAAAGTCATGGCCAATCCTGAGGTCATCTAATTTTCTCTTAAGTAATCTTCTGGGAATTTAATAGTTTTGTGTTTACATTTAGGCCTAAGATCCATTCTGAGTTAATTTTTGTGAGGACTGTAAGGTCTGTGTCTAGATTCTTCTTATTTTCTGTGTGCGGATGTCCAATTGTTCCAACATCATTTGTTGAAAAGAGTGTTCTTTGCTCTGTTGTGTTGCTCTTTTGTCAAAGATCTGCTGCTGCTGCTAAGTCGCTTCAGTCGTGTCCGACTCTGTGCGACCCCATAGACGGCAGCCCACCAGGCTCCCCCATCCCTGGGATTCTCCAGGCAAGAACACTGGAGTGGGTTGCCATTTCCTTCTCCGATGCATGAAAGTGAAAAGTGAAAGTAAAGTCACTCAGTCATGTCTGACTCTGAGCAACCCCATTGCCTGCAGCCTACCAGGCTCCTCCGTCCATGGGATTTTCCAGGCAAGAGTACTGGAGTGGGCTGCCATTGTCAAAGATCAGTTGTCTGTATTTATATGAGTCTATTTCTGGGATCTCGATTATGTTCCAATAATCTATTCGTCTATTCTTTTGCCAATACCACACTGTTTTGATCACTGTAGCTTTACAGTGAGTCTTAATGTTGGATAATGCCAGTTCTCCAACTTTGTTTTTCTTCAATAATGTGTTTGTTACTCTGAGTCTTTTGCCCCTCCATATACAAACCATTTTCTAATGACTTTGTGAAGATACAATTCACAAACCATCCAATTTACCCATTTAAATTGTACAATTTAATGGGTTTTGGTATATTACATTGTTAATTATTTTAAATTGTGGTAAGACATTTATAATATACTTTTTTCCACTTTAAAAATTTTAAATGTACTACTCAGTGGCATGAATTACATTCAAAATGTTGTGCAGCCATCACCACTATCTAATTCCAAATCTTTTTCATTATTCTAAATAGAATTTTGGAACTACCAAGCAGTAACTCCCCAGTTTGTTCTGGTGGCCCTGACCAAGTACCAAAAACCAGATAGCTTAAGACAATAGCAATTTATTATATGATAAATTATATATTGTTTTCAAGGTTCATCTATGTTGTAGAATGTATCAAAACTTCATTTCTTTTTATGGTTGAATAATATTCCATTATGTGGATATGTCACATATTTTACCCGTTCATGTGTTGTTGGAAACTTGAGCTGTTTCCATCTTTTGGCTACTATGAATCATGCTGCAGTGAATGTTGGTGTTCAAGCCCTGCTTCTTCTAAAGTGTTTGGACAGCGCACCAACATCAACTTTTTAAAACTGCCCATCAAGCAAGTTTTTAAAATTGCTTCATATGTGTCATTCACTTGTAAATTATATGCCTGTGCTATTTTGTTAATATGTAATGTACATAATAAATATGCTTCAAAGTGAAAAGGTGAGACAAAGAGTAAATATGAATAAATTCAATATAAATAGAAGTAAAAATAAGTGTTTCTTCCTGAATCCCATCTTGAAGACAGTGAGGTACCACTCTACCCGAAGGAATATATGTGATTGACAGCCAGCCTTGCCTTCACTTCCTGATTATTTTTAGGATCCCATATTTCTTTGACAATCTGATGAAAGTTATGGGCACTCTCCAAAAAACTCCCCTCAAATACTCAGCATTTCCAATACAAGTTTCATGGGCTGAAAGATTCACGGACTGAGACTGCAGAAGTGCCCACTCCAAGTGCCACCTCTGCTGCTGCCACTTGAGAAGTCACCTGCGGAAGCAGAAAATGCTGCTTCTCCCTTCCTTGTGCCTCCCCACCTCTCACTGGTTCCTCGCATTCGCAGAACCTAACTGGAGTTTGGGAAATGTAGTTGCAGGCTTCCAGCACCTGCAGAACACAGAAGGGAGAGCATGAAGCTGGGAGCCGACAGGCAGAGCACCAGCTAGTCCCAGCAGCCACGCAGACCCCATTGGAAGCAGATGCACGTGGACTACTGCATTTTCTGTCTCCCCTCTCCTGGGACGCCCTCCTTGACGGCGGGTGCTGTTTGTCCACCACACTTTTTCCAGCACCTGGAATCAGGTAACTGGGTCAGTGCTCTATAAACTGTTCTCCTGGACCGATAGAGACACTGAGTGTTCTCTGCTTTCAACATACAAAGGAGCCAAGGTCCAGAAAGTCATGACTTGCCCAAAGGGCCCCAGCAGCCTTGACATGCCTGCCTGGCAAGTCTCAGGAAGGTTTTGGAAGAGGACGGGGCTGACTTGGCAGCTGCCCACGCCCCACTCCCCGCCACGCCTCTTGGTCTGGCTGCCTGGAGCAAGCTGTGAGCTGAGATGTGGATGCAGCTCTTTCATGTCTGCATGTGCTCTAGGAGCTGGAGCCAAGAAGGGCTGACTCAGCTGTGACCTCCTCAGGGCTGAGAACTTCCTCCTGCCCAGGAAATAGGGCATCCTGGTGCCTCTGCCCAAAGGGCCAGGCTGCAGGTCGGGGAGTCTACTCAATGGAGGCAGGAGCTAGAAGAGGCAGGGGGGGACCCTGCACCAGCCCCTCACTCCTCTGTCCCCCAGGGTGCAGCGCTTCATCACAGAGACTCTGATACACTGACATATTTTACTAATATGCTAAAAATGGTGACTATATTTCCCAAACCAAAATCGTGGTACACATGGTTAGACACATGTGAATTTCCTTATGAGGACAAAGGGAGACAGTGTTCGAAACAGGATCTATCTCATGGTTTCTTGATCTTGGCACTCGTGACAAAAATTTGGGGACGGGGTGATTCCTTTGTTGTGGGGCTGTTCTGGGCATTGTAGGATGTTTTGCAGCATCCTTGACCTCTACTCATTAGACGCCAGTAGCATCCCCAAGCTGTGACAACTGGAAATGTCTCCAGACATTGCCAAGTGTCCCTGGGGCAAGGTAGGGGGGAAGCCCTCCAGTTGGTAGCACTGGTCTATCCCTGTAACTCAGGATATTTCTCTACACTAAACATGCCTAGTGGGCAGGAGATGGTGCCCAGTCTGGCAGAAATATAGTCCTGCCCCTCAAGGAGAGACAAGCAATCCTAGCCCTAGTCTGAGGGAAGAGACAGATCATGACCTTGGGGAATTTCTGGACTAATGGGGGAGATTGGACAGCCCCTGGATAAACTGGAAAACATGGTGGCAGGAACATTGAACTTTGGGGACTTTTTTGGTGGTGCAATGGTTAAGACTTCGCCTTCCAGTGCAGGAGGTGTGGATTCGGTCTGTAGTTGGGGAGCTAAGGGAGTTTTTTATGCCTCGCAGCCAAAAAATCAAAACATGAATAGGAAGCAATATTATAACAAATTCAATAAAGACTTTTAAAATGGTTCACATCAAAAATCTTTAAAAAAAATAAAAAAGGAGCATTGAACCTTGGAGCCAGAATATAGAATTAAAATCCTGGCTCCACCATTTATACAACAAGTTACCTCTTTGTGCCTTAATTACCTATCTGTAAGATGGGGATAATGTTGATACCACCTATCTTGTAGAGTTCTAATAAGTTAATTATGATGACAGATTTTATTTTTTGAAAGTTTTAGATTTCTGGAAAAGTTGAGAAGCTAGTGCAGAGTTCCCAGTTTTCTCTGTTATTAACATTTGCTATAAGTAATGACCCAATACTGATACATTATTATTAACTAAAGCCCATGGTTTATTCAGACTTCCTTAGCTTTTCCCTAAAGGTCTTTATTGAGTTCCAGGATCCCATTCAGGACTCCTCATCACATTTATTTGTCATGGCTCCTTAGGCTCCTCTTGGCTGTGACAGCTTTTCAGACTTTTCTTGTCTTTGATGACCTTGACAGTTTTGAGTATTAGTCAGGTACTGGCTTCCCAGGTGTTACTAGTGGTAAAGAACCCACCTACCAATTCAGGAGACATAAGAGATGCGGGATTGCTCCCTGAGTCAGGAGGATCCCCTGGAGGAGGGCATGGCAACCCACTCCAATATTCTTGCTTGGAGAATCCCATGGACAGAGGAGTCTGATGGGCTACAGCCTGTAAGTTCGCAAAAAGTTGGACACCACTGAAACGACTTAGCACGCGTGCACAGTCAAGTACTAGTACTGCGAGATGTCCCTTTATTGGATTTTTATATAAATTTTAAAATTTTTTATTTATGTATTTTTGGCTGTGCTGGGTCCTTACTGCTGTGCGCCAGGTTTTCTCGAGTTGTGCAGAGCGGGGGCTACTCTCCAGTTGTGGTTTGTGGGTTTCCCATTGTGATGGCTTCTCTTGCTGTTGAGCACCGCCTCTAGGCTGTGCAGGTTTCGGTAGTTCTGGGATGTGGGCTCGGTAGTGGAGGCTCCCAGACTCCAGAGCACAGGCACAAGAGCTGCAGTGCCCAGGCTTCGCTGCTCTAAGGCATGTGGAATCTTCCTGGATCAGGGATCAAACCCGTGTCCCCGTATTGGCAGGCGGATTCTTTACCACTAGACCACCAAGTCCCCCTTTATTGAAACTTGTCTTATTTTTTCTCATAATTGGACTGGGATTATAGATTTGGGGAGGGGAGAAGTCACAGGGGTAAAGCAGGCTTTTCACCATATTGTTTCAATAGTATATCCTACCAGCGTGACTTCGAACTGTGGATGTTGACCTTGATCACCTGGTTGAGATGGTATTTGTCAGATTTCTCTGCTGTGAAGTGACCCCTCCCCCCTCCTGGCTGTGCTCTTGGGAAGAAAGTGGTTGTGCCAGCCCATGCTTCATGAGTGGGGAGCCTTATAATGAATTTGTGAAGATTGAGTAAATGCAGAAATGTAGTGTTGGCCGGAGAGTTCATTTGGGTTTTTTGGTATGATCATATGGAAAACTTGAACGAACTTTTTGGCCAAGCCAATATATTCTCCTTATAACAGTGCCTGGCATGTGATAACTCTTCTGAATGCTTTTCTATTATGATGATGATGGGGAGACCCTCTGAGGAAGAGATTGGACATTCCCTATACAGAATACATAACCAGGACAACTTGTAAGATAGTATGCTGTGTTAGGCAGAATAAAGACATTCCCCACTCTACCAAAGATGTCCCAGGGATTTATGAATACGTTGTCTTATGTGACAGAAAGGACTTTGCAGATGTGACAAAGACTGTGGACCTTGAGATGGGGAGATTATCCTAGATTATACAGGGGTGCCAATCACCAGGCTCCTCTGTCCGCCAGGCATGAATACTGGCATGGGTAGCCATTCCTTTCTCCAGGGGATCTTCCTGACCCAGGGATCAAACCCAGGTCTCCGGCATTGCAGGCAGATTCTTTACCGTCTGAGCCACCAGAGAAACCCTAATGTAATCACACAAATTCTTAAAACTGGAGATGCTTTCCTGGCTGAAGGTATGGAGAGAAGACACACAAGGTCAGCAACTTTCGACACCCATGGCAAAGGGTCAGAGAGATGGCAGCATTAGCACTTGACACACATAAGCCAGCTTTGAAGACGGAAGGGCCTCCGGGCCCCAGGAAGCCACATGGCCCTGCCAACGGCTAGAGTTTAGCCCCATGAGACCTGTGTTGGATCTCTTATCTACAGAACTATGAGGTGATACATCTGCAGTGTTAAAAGCCTCTGGTGTTGGTTAAGGCAGTGATGGGAAACTCATACGTGTGCTGACAAGCATGGAGCTTGTGGAAATGCAAGAAGTGGAAATGCAGTCCTGAAGCAGAAATTGCTACGTACTAACTGCAGATGAATCAGCTGGCCAACCCTCTTGCCCTGCAAACTCAATTCTTCCCAACAATAACAACAAGCAAAAAAAGATTGGTGCTGATGCTGTCATTCTTAGGGGCCAGCTTCGCCCCAGGCACTCGGCTGGGGCTTTCAGAACACCGTGTAGTTTAATCTTCACACCACACCACACTCTCTCCAATTTTACAGAACAGACAGAGGGGAGGATCTTCTGCCCTTCTTCCCTCCTGGGTCAGCTCCCCGCTGATAATTAACTCTCTGCAAGTTGGAAGTTGCTCTTCAGAAAGCCAAAGTCCCTTTATTTATTTATTTATTCCCCCCCCCCCAAAGTCCCTTTAAATCCAAAGAGTCAGAGACTTGCCTGGTGGTCCAATGGGTAAGACTCCACGCTTTAAATTTTGGGGACCTGGTTTCCATCCCTGGTCAGGGAACTAGATCCCACATGCTGCAACTAACACCCAGCACAGCCTAATAAATATATATAAACAAAACAAAGGGTCAGTTTGAGGAGGTGTTTGCTATTTTACAGGCCTTAGTTCAAGGCAGCCTAAAAGATAGTCTTTGTAGATTTATCAGACCTTGCCAGAGCGTTTGAAATACCCTGCAAACATTCATTCTTCCATTCATTAAGCATCTATTAAGTACCAACTATTGATCCCTGTTCTCAAGAAGCTCCAACCCTATGGGGGAAGAGTAGGCCTTGGATAGGCATAACCATAACCTGGGCGGAGTAGGACTGTGACCTTCAGGAAGCATGTCATTAGTGTTTAACTGGGGACGAGGCACCAGGATGTGGGAATCCAGGAAGACTGCAAGGAGGTGGCACATTTAACTTGGGTCTTGAATGAGTGAACTTCATGTTTCCATTCCCTTTGTCATTAAACAAACATGGACGGAGGGCCCAAGAGGACTCTAGGAACTCGGTGTAGAGGAGGTGGCAGAGCAGTAGATGCTGAATTCCCTCACTGCACCGTGAACGCCCCCTAGAGGCAGGAAGAGGAGGGAGTGTGTGGAGGCCAAAGTCTAGACAGAGAAAGTCAGTGAAGGAGACCAAGCAAAGAGATCAGAGAGTTAGCAGGAGAACCAAGGGAGCAAAATCAAGCCCATCCCTGACATTTGCAAGGCGTGGGAAATACAATGGCTCCCAGCTCCTAGCCCGCCCCTTCCCTTTTCTTTTCACATTTTCAGCTTGTCCGGGCAGAGTGAGAGTCTCCTTTTTTTTTTTTTTAAATACTTATCTTTATTTATCTCTTTGCCTGTGCTGGGTCTTAGTTGCAGCTTGCAGGATCTTCCATCTGAAGAAGGGATCGCCTAGGTGGGGTGTGCTGGTTGCTCAGTTGCCGCATGTGGGATCTAGTCCCCTGACCAGGGATGGAACCAGGGCCCCTGCATTGGGGGTGCAGAGTCTTAGCCACTGGACCACCAGGTCTCCTATTAATGGAATGCATGTACATTCCAACCATACACCCCAGCTCTATCCGTGCCCTCCACCTTCAAACAGCTGCCCCCCGATTACCCCTCAGACCCAGGGCACACACACCAGTCATGCTTCACCCTCAAGAGGACAAATCAAGGGCGGAAGCCCTTGTAGGCTCTGGAAGGGGGCCTAGGACTGTTTGGGCAAAGATGCTCAAATATTGGGTACCTGGAGTGTGACCTAGAAGATAGGTCACGTGCTGGGGTAGGGGGGCATGTTCTTTGGCCTTGTGAACTCCTTGTTCTGTCTTGGACTCTGGTTGGGTCTGAAGGTCATTTTGGGGATAATTATGGAAGCAGGAGGAGAAGGGGGCAACAGAGGATGAGTTGGTTGAATGGCATCATCTACTCAATGGGCATGAGTTTGAGCAAGCTCTGGGAGATGGTGAAGGATGGGTAAGCCTCATGTGCTACAGTCCATGGGGTTGCAAAGAGTCAGACACGACTTAGCGACTGAACAACAGTGGAAGCCCTAAGAACAGGTTTCATCCGATGTCACCTTCTCCGGGGAGATTGAGTGAAACAGGATTAAGCAGAGGCCACTGCCCAAGAAAGTGACCCCGGGCTTGGTGAGAGAAGTCTGCACAGGGCAGGGTGTGCAGAGATTCGGGGTGAGCCTGAGGTGAAGGATGGGAGGCAGAGAGCACAGAGCCCTCTTTCAAGAAATCTGGCAGAGAAAGGAAATAAAGCCCAAGGAAGGGCGTGTGAGGGGGAGGGAGGCGAGAGGGAATGTTTGTGTTTGTGTTTAGAAGGCAGTAGACGGGAGTATGTTTTGGTCTGAGGGAAAAGAGTCTGTGGAAAGAGAGAGAGGCTGAGAAATCAGGGGAAAAAAAAGAAATCACGAGAAACAGAAAGGATCTTTTAAACTCATCAGCCAGGGGATATGATGGCCTTAAAAGAAAAAAAACAATAGAAGGATTCCTCTTTCTACAAGCCAAGAAGGTGGGAGGAGATTGAGAGATTGCAGGAGCCCTAGTTGGGTGGTCTTGATTGTCCCTGAAATAATCCACATTTATGGAACACCCATTCACTATGTGTCAGGCACTGTTTTAGGCACTAAGCATGTAAAATCTTACCTGTGTCTCACAACAGTCTTTAGGGTCAATACTATTATTGTTGCCTCCATCGGACAAAAATGAAAATGGAGGCACCAGGGACTTCCCTGGGGTGCAGTGGTTAAGACTTCGCCTTCCAGTACAGGGGGTGCAGTTTCAGCCTCTGGCTGGGGAACTAAGATGCCACGTGCCTCGCAGCCAAAAAACATAAAACAGAAGCAAGATTGTAACAAAGGCAATAAAGACTTTAAAAATGATCCATATCACACATACTAAAAAAAAAAAAAAAATTAAAAAGGGAAAAAGAAAATGGAGGCACCAGAAGGAATAGCAACTGGCTGAAAGTGGCACGTCTAGTTAGTGACATGTCTCTTAGACTAGGCAAAGTGGCCTCTGACCAGGTATCCACTGTTTAGAAGCCTTCGTGTGTCACAGCCACACGCGAAAAGAAATTTACTAACAGGATGAGAATTCAGCTTCTAGCCATAATGAAGTGACAGGGGCTAGGTTTACTCTCCTGCCTTAAAAAAACCGGGACTCCAGACAAAACAGCTGAAACCATGATTTTCAGACTTTGGACAAAGGCAGCCTGGGACTGATCCCTGGGAAGAAGGTGAGCCCTGTAATTACCCCAGCTCCCCGCCCCAGGCTGTTTCCAGACTTCAGTGTCGGGAGGAGGGAAACCAAACAGAGCTTGAATGTCTTGCTGATTGAGAAGACAGATTTAGAAAGGTGCTAGAAATTCACAGGCCAGAGTCTCAGCGAGGGGAAGCTGAACACACATCCAAGATCCACAGAGGTGTCTCCTTAAATCTGGCTGAGCGCTGATTTGCACATACATGAAAGAAAAAGTTGGGGAAACAGACACTGAAGGCAGAGCAATGCCTGGAGCTCACGGGGGGCAGGAATTAGTTTGTGTTCCCATCAGGCAGAGTAGAAAGACCTCGTAATACACGGGGTATTGAGTACAGTCCTCAGAAGGGTAAGGCCTTAGCAGAGGTCTACATTAACCTTGGACTAACAGCTACTCTGTATGTGTCCTAAGAATCTTAAAAGCAAGCCTCAGAAGTATACATCTTACTCCAAGTATGTCAGCTATGTGCCAGAACAAAGTCCAACATTACTTAAAGGAATGCAACAAACTCTTACACCAAACAATGGAAAATTCACAATGTCTAGCTTCTAATCAAGCTACAGACAGATGTCCCTCCTGAACACAGAGGCAAAAATTTAAGCAAAGTTTTAGCAAATCAAATTCAACAATATATAAAAAAGATAATATATTATGATCAAGTGGGATTTATCTCAGGAATGCAAAGTTGGTTTACTGTTTGAAAACCAATCAGTTGAATTCACCATATGCCATAGGATCATTTTAATAGATGTAGAAAAAACTGTTTGACAAAATCCAACATCCATTCCTGATTAAAAAAAACTTTCAGAAAATTAGGAATAGAAGGAAAGTTCCTCTGTCTGATGAAGAATGTCTAGAAACAGGGAATTCCTTGGTGGTCTAATGGTTAGGACTCATTGCTTTCACTGCCCTGGGCCTGTATTCAGTCCCTTGTCGGAGAATTAAGATCCTGTAAGCCTTGAGCAGTACGGCCAAAAAAAAATCTAGGAACAAACAAACAACAACAAAAGGGCATGCAAAGTAGAAAAATATGACCCACAATCAGGAGAAAAATCAATCAGTAGAAAGACTCAGAAATGAAGAGATGAAATAATTAGCAGAGAAAGGCACTAAAGAGATAATATAAATGTGCTTCACTCATATGCCTCATGTATTCAAGAAGGTAGAGAAACATACAAACATAAACAAGAGAGAAACAGAGGTTATAAAAAAATCCAACTGTCATGTCCAAAAATGAAAAATAAGTTCAGTTCAGACACTCAGTTGTGTCTGACTCTTTACGACACCATGGACTGCAGCACGCCAGGCTTTCCTGTCCATCACCAGCTCCTGAGCTTGCTCAAATTCATGTCCATCGAGTCAGTGATGTCATCCAATCATCTCATCCTCTGTCGTCCCCTTCTCCTCCCACCTTCAATCTTTCCCAGCATCAGGGTCTTTTCCAATGAGTCAGTTCTTCACATCAGGTGGCCAAAGTATTGGAGATTCAGCTTCAACATCAGTCCTTCTAATGAATACTCAGGACTGATTTCCTTTAGGATGGACTGGTTGGATCTCCTTGCAGTCCAAGGGACTCTCAAGAGTCTTCTCCAACACCACAGTTCAAAAGCATCAATTCTTCGGCCCTCAGCTTTCTTTATAGTCCAACTTTCACATCCATACATGACTACTGGAAAAACCATAGCTTTGACTAGACGAACCTTTGTTGGCAAAGTAATGTCTCTGCTTTTTAATATGCTGTCTAAGTTGGTCACAGCTTTTCTTCCAAGGAGAAGCATCTTTTAATTTCATGACTGCAGTCACCATCTGCAGTGATTTTGGAGCCCCCCAAAATAAAATCTCTCACTGTTTCCATTGTTTCTCCATCTATTTGCCATGAAGTGATGGGACCGGATGCCATGATCTTAGTTTTCTGAATGTTGAGTTTTAAGCCAACTTTTTCATTCTCCTCTTTCACTTTCATCAAGAGGCTGTTTAGTTCTTCTTCACTTTCTGCCATAATGGTGGTGTCATCTGTGTATCTGAGGTTATTGATATTTCTCCCGGCAATCTTGATTCCAGCTTGTGCTTCATCATTTTAAATGAAAATATCATATCTTAAATAAAAAAATACACTGAATGTGACTAAGAACAGTTTAGACATTGTAGAAGAAATTATCAGTGAATATGCAGATATACCAGTTTAAAAAAATCCAAACTGAAGCTCAGAGAAAAAATAAGAGGTGAAAAAACATAAAAAGAACATCAACGACATTTGAATACTGTCAAGTCATCTAACATGTGAGAAATTGAAGACTCAGATTAGGACAGCGAAATAAAAATATATATATTTGGAGAAATAATTATACCTTTCTTTTCAAATTTGATGACAATTAGAAATAACAGACAAGTAAATAAATAAATATTTTTTTAAAAAGACATTATAAAATGACACAAAATTCAGTGATTTTTATATTTTTCTGTCATCATAGAAAAAGCATAGCTCAGCGTACACACACAGACATGTTTTTGGCTTTAAGGAAGATATATTTTGTCAGCCTAGGAAGCTGGAACTTATTTTACATAATGGATTGTTAGCTTTATTTGCAGCTTTTAACTATCAGGATATAGAAGTGGGAGGGGATCTCCTTTGTACTCTCGCCCTGGCTGCAAACATGAAGGGTAGGGCTGTGTCTGGTATATGATAGACCCCAGACCTTACCAAAGTGGTCTGGCCCCAGAACCCAAGTGCTTCCCACTGCCCCACACTGCCTGCTTGCAGAGAATGGGGAGGGTGCTGGGGAAGAGTAAAGCCTAACTACACAGCACAGGGAACTCCACTCCATACTCCATAAAGACCTATGTGGGAAAAGAATCTAAAAAAAGAGTGGATATTTGTATATGTATAGCTGAGTCACTCTGCTGTACAGCAGAAACTAACATAACATTGTAAAGCAACTAAGCTCCAGTAAAAATTAATTTAAAAAAAATAAACAAAATACGGTATCAAAAAAAATAAAGTGACTCCTACCATATTTCAATAGGGAAAAAAGAATAAAGCACAGAGGAGTTTCTGGAAGAGGCCAGGTAAGATGAAAAGGAATGTCTGTGGGAGTGGAATTTACTGTTAAGGAGGAAAGCTTGAGGGGTGAAGGAGGTAAGAGTGATGAGGGTGCTGGGGGGTTTTCTTTTGGGGTGCGGGCAGACAACAGACTCACCAGTAGTCGGGTTATCAGGTGAAAAATCGTAGCCTGAGCTGGGAAGCCCTTGGGCTCTGATCTCTCGGTTGAGAAGACTCTCTTTACTTCAGCCAATGCCCTATTACCCTCAGGAATGGAAAGCCAGCCCACTTGGCAATTGTAAAAATAAATGCAGGGGGAAACAAAGCAACATAGTACATTCTGTTGAGATATTGTGTCTGCCAGATACCGCTAATGCAGGGCCAGAGATAGCCAGTCTGATAGAGACGTTATTAGACACAGGCTAGCACTAAGCTGACATCTTTCTCTTTGATGGTATCAAAAGGATTAAAAAGGACTCAAAATGCAATTACTTTTTGCCATCAAGTCATCTCTGGGACACCAGTGATACAGCCCCCATTGTCTGCGAAGCATTGCTCTGGGCCAGACTCCAGACAGTGCTAATCCGAGTGGTCAAACTGAACTTCCCCCACCTGCCGTTATGTGCTGGTACCCTGTCTCCAAAGACAGCCCCCCAAAATCTCCCCCACCCCTGTGCCACGTCCCTCCTCCTACCGGGAGACGGAGGCCATCTCCCCTCCCTGTGGGTCTGGGCTGGCCTTGGGAACTCGCCTTGACCAATAGCATGCACCAGAAGTGAAGCTGTGCCAATTTCAGCCTAAGCGTTAACTGATCGCTTCTGCCTGGACTCCTTGGAGCTCTGGACTGTCAGGCGAGAAACCCACCCAGCTGAAAAAGGAGGTCCAGCCGCCCCAGTGAAACTGCCAGCTGAATGCAGCCAAATAAGTGAGCCCACCACCACCATGAGGCGCAAGGTCCCCCAGCTGAGCCCCCCGCATCGTGAGAGATAGCAAATAGCTGCTGTTCTAAGTCACCATGTTTTGGAGCAGTTTTTACACAGCAAAAGGCACCTGATTGTGTGTCAAGCACCACCAACAGCCTTACACGTGTTATTTGTTTAATCCTCACAACGTTCCTGGGAGAATAGTACCTTTCACTCCATTTTACAGATAGGAAAACGCAGGCTCAGAAAGGTGAAGTCACCAAGCCCATGGTCTCATAGCTATTAATAGAAAAGTGCTGGAATGTAGACTGGACCTAGAGTGTCTGACTCCAAGATGGGCAAGGCAAGAGGATGGAGGGGAGACCAGGAGGGATCCTGTATTCCCATGCCAGCGGGGAGAGAGAGATGCTGTCCAGTTTGCCCCAGTCCAGGACCCTCCTGGTCCCCTAGCCAGAGTGCAGCAGGCTGAGGAGGGCAGTGCAAGATGGAACAGGAGGCCAGGTTCTGCACTGAGGGCTAATGCTGGGAGAAAGGGGCTCCATGGCCACCAATTTAAAAAAAAAAAAATTTATTAATTTGGCTGAGCCAGGTCTTTTATATATATATAATCGTATTTATGTAGGTACATATTTATTCTGGCTGTGCTGGGTCTTTGTCGCTGCACGGGCTTTCTCTAGTTGTGGAGAGCGGGGGCTACTCTTCGTTGCAGTGCACAGGTTCCTCATAGCAGTGGCTTCTCTTTTTGTGGAACATGGATTCTAGGGCGTGTGGGCTCAGTAGTTGGGCTTCCCGGGCTCTAGAGCACAGGCTCAATAGTTCTGGTGCTTGGGCTTAGCTGCTCCGAGGCATGTGGGATCTTTCCAGATCAGGGATCAGACCCATATCCCCTGCATGGGCAGGCAGATTCTTTTACCAATGAGCCACCAGGGATGCCCTGCATCAGGTCTTAGTTGTGGCATGCAAACGGCTAGTCGTGGCATGTGGGATTTATTTCCTTGACCAGGGATGGAACTGGGCCTCCTGCATTGAGAATTTGGAGTCTTAGCCATTGGATGACCAGAGAAGTCCTGAGCCACCAGCTTTTTGACTCAGACAGATTCCCAGCCCCCTACCCTGCCTGGGCCACCACTAGACTTCACATGATCCCAACTGGATCTTACCTCTGAAAAAAGTCACCTGGCTTGTCCAGCTCACTAACCTGGGGACCCATGTGGCCAGCCTCCTGATGCCCAGTGCCTGCTCTGTGATGGATATGGGCTGCCCACAGTGGGCATTTCCCTGGCACAGGACTCCCTCCTGCCTACCTACCAGCATCCTGCTGAATAGTCTTCCTGCGTCACAAGCTAAACCTGAAGTTTCCCTCCCCTCTTGATCCTCGATGCTTAGATGCTTAGATTGACAAGATTAGTATCTCCTCGGGCCTGTAGAGCCCACACCTGATTTCAGAGCTGGGTAGCCAGGGGACCCTTCAGGCATCAGTTTGTGTGAATTTATTTATTTATTTATTTGGCTGTGCTGGGCCTTCGTTGCTGCACAGGCTTTTCTCTGGTTGCAGAGAGTGGGGGTTACTCTCTAGTTGCAGTACATGGGCTTCTCACTGTGGTGACTTCTCTTGTTGCAGGGCATGGCCTCCAGGCACTCAGGCTTCAGTAGTTGCAGCTCATGGGCTCAATAGTTGCGGCCCCCTGGGCTCTAGAGCACAGGCTCAACAGTTGTGGCACGTGAGCTTAGTTGCTCTGCAGCAAGTGGGATCTTCCTGGATCAGGGATCGAACTTAGGTCTCCGCATTGGCAGGCAGATTCTTTACCACTAAGCCACCAGGGAAGCCCAGTTTGTGTGAATTTACTAACAAACCGGCATTCACTGGAGCCCTGGGAAGAGAAAGGACACTTCTGGTGCAGTAGCCTGGAACAGAAGGAGAGGTGAGGATGATGTGAGATCACCAGAGGGGGCCGTGGAGCGTCACTCAACCTCCTGTCCACCCGTCTCTGGAGAAGTCATGGAGCTGAAAGCCTCATTCCTCAGACCTTGCTGACGATAGGGATCTGGGTGAAAGCTGATTTCCACCCAACGTGGGTGTGCATGCGTGCTAAGTCTCTTCTGTTGTGTCTGACTCTGTGCGACCCCATGGACTGCAGCTCACCAGGCTCCTCTGTCCATGGGATTCTCTAGGCAAGAACACTAGAGTGGGTTGCTGTGACCTTCTCTAAGGGATCTTCCCCACCAAGTGACTGAACCTGTGTCTCTTACATCTACCTGCACTGGCAGGTGGGTTATTTACCACCACAGCCACCTGGGAATCCCAACGTGGATGCACTGGGTGGTATTTGGAAGCAGCAGTGAGCGCCTTTGGGGCTGCTTTTGCTCACGGAAAACACGGAGGAGATATGCCATTTTTCTGCTGCAGCATCCCAGGGGCCATTCTGTAGCTTGGCAGCAGCAGTAGCGTCATTCTGATCCCTGGATGGCAAGCCATGAGGTATGATCTGGAGCTCTGAGCGTCACTGGGGTCTCAGAGGGAGGAGCCCCTGATGGGTCCCAGGTGGTCACCTCCCCTTCTGGAGATGCTGCCATTCTCCTGGCTTGGCCAGGCCACGGCATTCAGGTAGGAGCCACTTCTGCCTCTGCCTGGGTGCTTGTCTTCCCTCTCCCTGTTGCCTCTCCTCCCTCTTTAAATCCTCTCCCCACGAGAGCTGCTCAGTTTTCAAACTGTTACTGATTCTGCAGATTCGAAGGTAGCCCCTGGGCTTGCGGGAGGATGGACAGAGAATCCAGAGGTTGACAGTGTAGCCTGGGAGCTGTCACTCACCACCTGAGCCCTGGAGAACATTCCCTTTCTTTTGGGGGCTTCAGTTTTCCAACCTGTGAAACGATCAGATTGAAATGAAAGTTTCCTCCCAGCTTGAACCTATGATGATTCAGTCCAAAAGCATGTGGTCTGCTGTCTGACAGGTACTGGGCTGGGTACTGGTTTTTGTAAAGCTCGCCTTCTAGGAGACAGGCAGGTGAATAAGCATGGAATTAGACCACAGAGGACTATGTGCTGCGCTATAGTTGAAAAGATTGAGCTCTATCAGCTTTGTGAATAAAGCAGCAGTGACCTGGCTCTCTGGCCCCCACCGCCACCCCCTCAGCCCATCCCCCACTTCCCAGGCACAGGCACCATCAATTCTTTTAGATGATTCCTTTGAGTTTTAGCATCGCACATTTCTGTAAAAGAGACTTGCATCACTGTTTTTTGACTTTTCAGTATTAGGTGCCAGTTAAGTTCTCACTTAACTTTTTTTTAAGATTTTTTTTTTTTCAATGTGGATATTTCTTTAAGTTTTTAATGAATTTGTTACAATCTTGCTTCTATTTTATGTTTTAGCTTTTTGGCTGGGAGGCATGAGAGATCCTAGATCCCTGACCAAGGATTAAACCCACAACCCCTGCACTGAAAGGTGAAGTCTTAACCACTGGACTGCAGGGAAGTCCCTAAATTCTCACTTTATAAGATGTAGATTAAATTTTCTTTTATCCACCCTCCCCATTAGAACCTTCACCTAGAACCCCTGCCTGTCTCCCCATTCTCCCAATATGATTATATCATCCTCTTGGTTAGATAGAAACTCAATGTCTTCACTTTTTTTAATTAAATTAAAATTTTTTGGCCTCACCTCACAGCCTGTGGGATCTTAACTCCCCAACTGGGGGGATCGAACCTGGGCCCCCTGCAGTGGAAGCTCAGAGTCTTAACCACTGGGCCACCAGGGAAGTTCCATCAACGTCTTCATTTTTATGATTGTTATTTATAGCTAAACCACATAGTATATTATTAATATTATTTCAACATTTGTTCTCTATGGAGTGAGCAGTCCTTTTTTAAATTTGCTTTGTTTTCCTTATCCATGTTAGTGATTTGGTCCCCAAATCTTTCCCGGTAGTGTAGATCTCATCTCAATATGTCCAAGTTTTAGGGATTCTGTGCATTTCATCTTCTTGAAGAAATTGCTCCCAGAGCCCTTTCACTTCCGCAGAAAGACCTACTCACTCTCTATTTCAGGCACTAATCCTAATCTCTTCTGTTGATTTTCTGATGTCTTTGTCTTGTGTTTGCAGGAGGGAACACACCCTCCACCCTCCCACTGTGAGAAATGGTCAGTGGAAGTTGTAATTTGGGAAGAATTTGCATTATCTTGGCATGTTTTTGTTTTACACTTAATAGTTTAGCAGGGTATGGAATTTTAGGACGGAAAAAAATCTTCCCTTAGAACTTTGAAGGCAATGCTCCGTCATATTCTATGACAGTGTTCTTAAACAACGAATGCTATTTTGAGTCCTGACCCTTTACACGTGATTCAGTTTTCTTTCTAGAAGTTTGTAGCATCTTCTCTTTGTCACCAGTGTTATGAAATTCCATGATGTTGTGCTTTGGTGAGGGGACATTTTTATATACTCTTTGGCCTATTCAGTTTGGAAACTCATGTCCATCAATTCTGGGAAATGCTCTTGAAGTATTTTTTTTGTTTGACGGGAAAGTAGGATTTATTGGTGGGCGTAAGAAGGAGGGGACAGTGCCGTGGCTCTCATGAGCACAGGGGCCACCATTTGTCCTGAGGATCACGATTGGGGATATATTTGACCCCACACTTATCTGGGATGAACTGCTTTTCTGCCACCGTGTTTTCAAATTCATCTACATTAAACTTAGTAAATCCCTGCCTCTTGGAGATGTGGATCTTCAGGTGTCCAGAAAACTTGAACTTGGCCCTGCAGAGGACCTCATTCACATGCTCCTTGTTCTGCAGTTTGGTGAGGATGGACATCATGACTTGGCCAGTGTGGACCCTGGCCACTGTGCCCTGGGACTTTCCAAAGGCATCTTGCATACCTGTCTGGAGTCTATCACTCTAGCACAGGACAATATCTTGTTGATGCAGGTGACATAGAAGGGGTGGAGCTTCACTCGGATGTGAAAACCATCTTTGCCACAGCTTTCACCATGTATTTGTTGGCACAAATATGGGCAGCCTCCAGGGCTTTAGAGGAGAACTGCTGATGCTCATCTGATACCATGTGGCTGCAGAGTAGGAGCTCATCCACTTTTACCTTCTTCTGACCCAGGTCAAAGATGCGGATCTTAGCATCAGGGACACCTCAGCAGAAGCAGAAGGGAGATTTTGGGTACGGCTTGTTCTGACAATACCAGTAACACCAGGCAGGGCAGATGTCTGTGGCCTGCTGAAGGGAAAGAGCTCTTGAAATAATTTTTAAGAGATTTTTCTCTTCTCTATTTTCTTTCTTTGATTTTGTTTCTTTGTTTTCTACAGCTTGGGAGGATATCTTTAACTTCCAGTATTTCTGTTTAATTTTCATTCCTGTTGTATTTTAAATCTCTGAGACCTTATTTTGTTTCCTGAATGTTCATTTTTATAGCATCTTATTCTGATCTCACGGTTGCAATATCATATTTTTCTGAGAATAATTTTTTTAAGTTTCCTTCTGTCTGCACAACAGTATCCTCCAAATTGCTTTCATCTGTTTGTTTTGATCTCTGTTTTTCATATTAGATGCTTTCCTCATGTGTCTGTGAATCTTTGGGTTCCTGTTGAAGAATGGAACTCTAAAAAGCTTTGCGACTGTGGGCAGGCCTTTGCTGCCTCTGCCCTTTAGAAACCCTTGAGGACTTCCTTGGTGATACAGTGGTTAAGCATAGCCTGCCAATGCAATGGACATGGGTTTAACCCTGGTCTGGGAAGATCCCACATGCTGTGGGGCAACAAAGTCCGTGTGCCACAACTACTAAAGCCCACGAGCCCAGAGCCTGTGTTCCACAACAAGAGAAGCCACCACGATGAGAAGCCCGTGCACTGCAACGAAGAGTAGCCCCTGCTCGCTGTAACTAGAGAAAAGTCCTCGAGTAGCAATGAAGACCCAGGGTAACCAGAACTAAATAGATAAATAAACAAGTTTTTTAAAATACTAAAGAATAGTTAGTTAGTTTTTTTTTAACAGATTTTTTATTTTTTAAAGATTTTTTTGATGGAGACCATTTTTAAAGTCTTCATTGAATTTGTTACACTATTGCTTCTGTTTTATGGTTTTTGGCCTTTGGGCCAGGAAGCATGTGGGATCTTAGTTCCCTGACCAGGGACTGAACCCACACTCCCTGCACTGGAAGGCGAAGTCTTAAACCACTGGACGGCCAGGGAAGTCCGGAGACTTAATTTCTTTTTAGAGAAGTTTAAGGGTCACAGAAAAGTTGAGTGGAAAGTCTAGCGAGTTCCCATACACCCCCTGCTCTCCTGCCCACACATGCACAGCCTCCCTCACCATCAACATTCTCACCCCAGGGGACATTTGTTACAGTGGATGAACCTACATGGACACACCATTGTCCCCAAAGTCCATAGTTTACATGAGTGTTCACCCTTGGTGTTGAACATTCTATGGGTTTGAACAAAAGGCACATACTCACCATATAGCTTCACATTATTTTCACTGCCCTAAAAATCCTGTGCTCCATCTATTCATCCCTCCCTCCTCCCAACCCCTGACAACCACTTCTGTTTTACTTTTAAAAATTCACCCTTGTCCCTGCTTATAGAAGTAACCCATGCCAACCTAGCCCGGAACCCCAGGCCCTGAGTTGGGGAGTGGGGCTGCTTCTCAGCTGCCTTCATCACTGGCTGAGGACTCAGCTGTCTCTGCCCATCCTCTCTCCAGCTTCCAAAACTTCTTGCTGTTGTCTCCTCCCTTGTTCTACTGGTTTCTATGAATCTACACCTTAAGAACAAGTCCCTCTGTGTAGTTTAGCAGGGCTTCAGGAGGAAAACGCACGAGCTCAACTCGCCACCTCTAATTAGAGGTGCTCCAACTGAATTCTCTGTTGTTACCTCAAGTTCAACTTGACCCAGACCACTCCCCCATCCTCTTCTGCAAAATAAGATTCTGATGCTCTGTAGGTCCTGATTTCTGCCCGTGGCTCCTGCTGCTGTTACCTACGGTTTAACACCACAGGGTCCTCTCCGCCCCTTTTTTGTCCCTTGCCTCCTGTTTGTGCGTACTCTCTCCTTCTCTCTTCCTCTGGGGTCCCTCTCGTTCCCCCTCCTCTGTTCACAGCAGCCACCAAGATCCGGCTTCTCATACCCAGGCCTGAACGAACAGCCTGTTAGTGATCTTCAAGTATTTTCCCTTCACATCTAACCTACGAAATGTCTTCAAACAAATAAACTTGCCATAGTCCTGTCATCTATGGTCCCCAAATATTTTATCTAGAGCAAAAAGTCCCAGTTTCTGAGTAGGCAGGCGAGTTTCCACAATATGACTACTATGTCTGCCTCTCCCAGCCTGCTTCTCGTGCTAAGACCACTGGGCTTGGTCACAGCCACTCTGAACACACCGGTCCCTTCCCGACCCTGATCCCTCTGCATGCACACCTCCCAAGACTCGTTGTAAATGCTGCCTCTGACACAGAGCTCCCTGAGTTACCCCAGAAATTGCCCACACCCTCTTCTAGGTTTCCAATCTTGAATCAAAAGTCGTATTGCCACTTTCAGCTAACATATCTGTCCTTCTTTGGGGTTGTTTGAGGGGAGGGACTGGGTCTTATCCATCCTGTACATTCAGGGCTTAGCTCTGTATCTCGTATGCATTAAGTTCTCAATAAATGTTGAATGTGTGAGTGATTGACTTTATAGTTATATTTCATTATTTGTCTATGTCTATTCTTTTCTGTGCTGCTGCCTTCATTGTCACCATATTAATAACACTTTGATAGGAAGATCGTTTAAATAATTAAACTCCTTGAAAGTGTCATTAGAAGGACCTTCTTTGTACCAAAGATTGCTCACAGCAAAACAGAAAAGAGCATGTTCTTTTGCATGCTGCCTTAACTTGATTTATTATTTCACTCCTTTATGTATCTGTCTTTCTTCCTTAACTGTTCTGTCTGCCCTGCAAGGGCAGGGCCTGTGCTTAGCTATTCCTTCCAGCAGTCCTCATGGCATCCGGCACCAGCCTGGGTAGAGAGTAGGGGCTCAGTAAAGATTTGTAGATGGACTCACATATGCTCCAAGTTGCAGGGAGGATCAGAGGGCTGGTCTGGGGTGACTGGCTTTCTGGTGTGGAAGCAAAATCAGATAGCCAAGCTGGGCTTGGGTCAGGCCTGGGGGGAGGTTGATGGTGAGGACCAGCGTGGACTCTGGGAGAAGGCCATCACTGTGCAACAGCCATCACAGCCAAGTGTTCTTTGGGAAGCAGGGAGAAGAGCAGAATGAGGAAGAGGGTAGATGGAGGAGAGGAATGTGTGTGGACAGAGTGGCGGGGGGTGAGGGTGGCCAGTGCAGTGAGGGAGGGGTGAAGAGGGTGGGCAGGCCTCCAGGGTCAAGGCCTCAGGGCAACGTCTTGTTTGCAGGGGCTGACCAGCTTCTCTTTCACCTCCACATCGGGTGTCAGAGCCAACTTCACCCTCACCCTCACTAGGCTGGTCTCCCCTCCCTTGGATCAGCATCATCAGGTCCAGGCCGGGGCCTCTGCTCCCGGATGGCGTCCCAACTCCCTCCCTCCCCCAGCCATTTGCGAGTCCCATGACTGTGTCCAGACTCCCCCTCCCAGAGCAGACCCCACCCCTCTTCCTGAGCAGCTGAGCCGGAGCCCTGGGGGAGATAACAAGGACTGGTGGTATGAGAGGCACCTAGTCTGATGCAGAAGGGCGGGTCCTCGTGGGAGTATCACACTGAACCTCTGCTGCCCTCTCCTACCCCCACTTAAATATGTATCAAGACCCACAACATCAATACAGTCAAGAAAACTGATAGCAAAACCTTTTCTTGACACTCCATGGCGATTTCCTTCCCCTCCCTCGCTGGGGTCCTCACTCGCTCTCTCCCTTTGCTGCTAAACTCAGTGAGAGAGAGTTTACACCCCTACCTCCCTTTCCACTCCATACATGGCCTCCTTAACACAACTCCCTTCTCTCAGAGTAGATGCTATCTTAGGGCGCCAGGAGCTTCCTGTTGCCAAGTCCATGGTGGCGATGGTAGTGGTTGAGGAGGAGTGGTTCTTCCAGGCTTTGCCCTCCCTGAGCACCTCAGCCCCGCCCTGCAGAGCCCCTGCCTTGGCCTCAGGTTGCCCTCTCACCTCCCTCTCCTCCCTGATTGCCTCCTCCATGTCTGCCTTCCTTCACAGCCAGGTTTCTTGGCCCACAACCAGATGTGGGCCCAGATGGATCAGTACTTCAGCAAGGTTCATCTCTCCAGCCACTCTGCGCAGGGCCAGCTTGCTTGTCCTGGCCCTCCCTGTAGGCCCAGCTGAATGTCAGACCTCTTCCTTGGCCCTGTCTTGAGCCCAGAAGGGCTGAAAGAGTGAGATTTCTTCCTTTGGCTCAGGACCCAAACCTTGGAGTCATTCTTCTGTTTTTAAAGGAAATATTCCAGTCACACAAGGGTATCGGGAATAACGGGATGAACCCCTGTGTTCCTACCAGCTGGCTCAAGAACAAACGTTATCAATATACTTGAAGCCCCTTGAGTACCCCTTCTCATGGCATCTTCCCTTCCCCAGAGAGGCAGACACCATCCTGAATTTGTTATTTATCATTCCTACAAATTCTTTAAATGTTCATGACATGTATACGTGGCTTACATGATACACAGGTTTCACACGCATGGCTTCAGAGCACTGCAAACCAGCAGCACTCTATGTATCTTTCTTCCATTTTCCCCCTCAAATGTACCCTGCTGATTGCTGGTGACAAGTTGCGCTTGTGGATTCCCTTTCTCCACAGTCTAATATTCCACTGTGAATATGTGCCACACTTGACCTCCCTCCTCCCATAAATAGACATTTCAGATACACCCGGCTGAGGTCATTCTGGACCTTTCTTTTCTTGTGCAGCTACCTGGTCCCAGCTTCTATTCTGTTCAAAAAGCTTCCTGATATCATTACCCAAAGCAACCTCCCTTTTTAAGACTCCATGACCTGTCACCTGGACAGCCGCAGTAGCCACCTAACCGGCCCTCACAGCCCCAGCTTAGTCCCCTCACCCCACAGCTACTTTTTCCCCACAGCTGATGTTGGTTGGGTCACCTGTGCTCTAAACCTTCTCCTGAGTGCTGCCTCCCACCCCCAGCTGGGACCCCCAGCTGGCCTTGGACTCTCCACAGCCTGACCCCTTCATTTCCCATATCAGCTCCCACTACTGCAGCCTGGAGCTCTAAACTTTCTAACCTGCCCCGATCCTGCCTTCTCTCCGTTGTCGCCCCACTTGCCAAACTCTCCTGCCGAGTCTTAGCTTTCCCTTGAGGCTCCTCCAGTACCACATCTCTGAGAAGCCTGCTCTGAACACCTCTGGAGGCCACAGCCCAGGGTGTTGGAACCAGATTTAACCCCTGCTAAGCTCACTTGAGGCCACAGTCCATGGGGTCGCAGAGAGCTGGACACAACTTGGTGACTGAATGACGATCACTATAAAGCTCACCTGAAGAATCAGACTGTCCCCCTCTGACGCCAACTCAGTGACCTGGGCCGCAACTCTGAATCTCATCAGCAGTACCGCATTGCTGCTGATGGGGTATCAGCATGTGTGGGCCCCGTGTGCAGGCTTCATGAGTCCATTTAATTCTCCCTTCCATCTGAGGAGTCAGGGATTCTTTTTTCTCTTTAAAGATTTGGAGGGGGGCGAGGATGTGGACCATTTTTTAAGTCTTCATTGAATTTGTTACATTATTGCTTCTGTTTTTGGTTTTTTGGCCATGAGGCATGTGCTCGCAAAGAGTCAGACAGGACTGAGAGACTTCACTTTTACTTTTCACTTAAATGTATTGGAGAAGGAAATGGCAACCCACTCCAGTGTTCTTGCCTGGAGAATCCCAGGGACAGAGGAGCCCAGTGGGCTGCCGTCTCTGGGGTCACACAGAGTCGGACACGACTGAAGTGACTTAGCAGCAGCAGCAGCAGCATGTGGGATTTTAGCTCCCTCACTAGGGATCGAACCCATACCCCTGGATTAGAAGGTGAAGTCTTAACCACTGGACCACGAAGAAGTCCCAGACTCAGGAATTCTTATCATCACTTTATAGATAAGGAGACTGGCCTGAAAGTCACTTGCCTGAGGCCCAGCCTGTGACAGAGGATGTAAATATCGTTCAGCAATGGCAGTGGTGGGCCGGGCTTCTGTCAGCCCACTACCTTCCTCACACCTGCCTCTCCACACAGACCTTTGTTTTCTGCCACATGAACCTTCCTGAAGCTCCATCTAGGCCCCTCTACAAGTCTAGAATGTCTTTTTCTCTCTCTGCTCCCTACTTGTCAGTTTCCCCCTCCCAGCTGTGGCCTCTCTTCCAGAAGTCCTCCAGGAGCACAGGGGGCCCCCTGAGCACCATGGTAATTGGCAGCCAAGATTACGTTTTATTAACAGCTATTATGTGCTGTGGACCTAATGTGCACCTAATGTGTATGACATGTTTTTATATGTGTACCATTAATCTTTTCAACAAACCAGTGATGATCACCCCATCCCAATTTACAGATGAGGAAACCAAAACCCAGGGAGGTCAAGAAGTTTTCCCAAGACCACAGAGCTAGCAAGTAGCAGAGGCAGGATCTGAACCCCGGCAGGGCCTGAGTTTTCTCCCCTGCAGTCCTTGGCACTGATCGCTGTCAGTTTCCCAGCCAGAGAAGCAGCTGAGAGCTGAGTCTGGGGTTTCTCTGCTGTCCACCCACCCGTTACCGCGCTTGGCCTGCTCTTGACCCCAGGCAGTGGCCGATGGAGACAGTCTGAGTTCCAGTCTGAGAGCAGGAGGGGCCCTGACCCTTAGCGGGGTGAAAGGCTTCTACACAGGACCAGGAACTCCAGCATGCCCACCCCACCCTGTACCACTCCTGTTAATTCAACCCATCTTTCAAAGGTGGCCAATGCCCTCTCCCCACCCCTTCTTAGGTAGGACAGAGGGCCTTTCAGCCTTGGCTGCCACCATGATCACTTTCTTGGGAGGGGTTGTTTTTCTAAACTTTTGAACCTGAGGTGGAGACAGACTGCAGGTGTGCAGGCGACCTGGGCCTGTGTGATGAGATGTCACGGTCACTACTGTGTGGTTTGTGTCCCTGCCCGGTGTGACCACAGGATAATTGCAGGCTTTCAAGATGGAAGGGACCTCTTGGTGTAAATGTAGCTGATTAGCATCACGTGTGTGCGCCTGTGTGTCTGTGCACATGCTCAGGTGTGTGCCTGTGTGTGTGTGGTCCTTGTGAATCCTCCCCTCCCCTCTCCCTTGCTGGGAGGCCTCTCTGCTCTCACTGCTCAGACTCCGTATTCCAGCAGGAGGCCCCCCCCCCCACTACCTCCTCCTCCCTGTGTGATTATTTTTATAGGGCGTTTCAGCCTTCTTCCTCAGACTCCCTCTGTCCGTCAGTGACATTTAAGCTTCAACTTACCTGATTCTGCCTAGAAAACTCTGAAGCCAGGGCCTGATTCCTAGCTCTGAGGTACTCTGTACCTCAGTTTCCCCTATTGGAGTCTCCAAGGAGAAGGGGGGAGGAAGCCACAGTGAACAGTGTCACAAGAAAGCTGAGACTAAGCCACCAAGCTGCTCTCTTCCCCCATTGCAACCAGATTCCTCATTCTTTTAATGTTTCATCTGTTAGTCTCTGATTCCCTGAGTCTCAGTTTCCTCATCTGCGAAATGGGGATAATAATAGTATCTAACTCAGAGTTAGGTGGCATCACCTACTCAATGGACATGAGTTTGAGCAACCTCTGGGAGATGGTGGAGGATAGGGAAGCCTGGTGTGCTGCAGTCCATGGGGTCGCAAAGAATCAGACACGATTTAGCGACTGAACAACGAACAACAGAGTTGCGAAGGTTAGACAAAATACAAGGCTTCTAGAATAGGATGTGGTATGTGATAAGATCATTAAATGTTCGTAATTATTGTTACCATTAAAAATCTTTACTGAGCCCTTTATGGTGCACAGTGTACCAAGCTCCAGAGGCGTCTCCTCTCCGGGTCGCTCTCATCTATTTCTTCCGTTTCTGTTCAAGGTGCTTCATAGGTCAAGGTTGGATGGGTCCAGAAGCCCTCAAACCGCAGGAAGAACACTCTTCTGCCCTGGGCTAGAGACCACTCTCTGGGACACGGGGTCAGAGGCCTGTGGTTGTCACAGGAAGTTGAGCACTCCCTCCCACACTCCACCTCCCGGCCTTCCCTGGAGGGCAAGTTCGCCCGAAGAGGTGCAGAAGCTCAGCTTTGTCTAAAGCGCCCTCTGCTGGCCACTGGCAAAGGCCTTGGCCGAGGGTGGCGCGCAGGGGGAAAGGAGCCTCCTGAGTGTGAGGGCAAAGGGAACGACTGCCCAGTGCAGTCCACAGTCACCGGTGTGTGTGCTCAGTCGTGTCCGAATCTGCGACCCACGGACTGCCACCAGCCAGGCTCCTCTGTCCACGGAACTTTCCAGGCAAGAATACTGGAGCAGGTTGCCATTTCCTACTGCAGGGGATCTTCCCAACCCAGGGACCAAACCGGTGTCTCCTGCATCTCCTGCATCGGCAGGCGGATTCTTTACCATTGCACCACCTGGGAAACCACAGTGCTACCTCCTCACCCTCAAAATGCCTGGCTTGGAGTTTCCCCCTCTTTTTTGTTGTTGCCAGCCTGAGAACAGCTTCCAAAGACAGCTTTGCTCTCGGTAAAAGCAGAAATATTCAGACCTGGACAAGCAGCCAGCCAGAGCTAACAACCTGCTCCCGATAACAGTAGGAAGGAGAGAAGCTAGACAGCATGCAGAACTTCCTGACAGCAAAACAAGACTGAGGGTGAGGTGGTTCTTATTTAGGAGGTAATGAAATCCTATGGACAGAGGAGCCAGCCTGGTGGGCTATAGTCCATGGGGTGGCAGAGTCGGACACAACAGTGTCTGAACAAATGATGGGGGGGCTGTCCCATGTGGGATCTGTCAGAACAGTAAGGACATTAATGATTGAGTCTGCAACTCAGAAGATGGAGGTCCACAGCAGCCTCCTATTTCCTACATTTTAAGACCTTCTTCTCGGCCAACACCTGGGATAGGTCTTTACCCCACGTCCAAATGTACTGATCAGACATTTGCCATACCCTGGGGGAAGGAATAAAAAAGACACTAGTTTGAAGCAGGAGAAACTGAAGTTGGACCACTGGAAGGGCTGTCCTGACAGTGAGGCTGAGTGTTGTCTCGTCCCTTTAGAATCTATGTGGGAAGAATACTCCTAGGGCCAACCAGGGAACAAACCTTCTCCTGTGGGTGGACTAGGGAGCTGGTGGGTGGCAGCTAACACCTCTGGATACCCTGAAGGCTGGTGGGTTCCAAGGGAAAGCAGGGGGAAAGGGAAGCGGCCGCAGTGAAACTGAGGGTTAACTGCTTTGCTGTATTGTCGAGAATGCCCATTGTCCACACAGATTACATGCAGCTAGCCCTACTGTGCAGAACCCTGGTGGCCTCCACGGAGGGTGAGGGGGGCAGATTAGATTTGAGCAGCGCTACTTCCTCGTAGCGCGTGGTGGGTAGGTGGGCAGAGCTCCCCTGGCCTGGCCCCTCCTGAGATGCCCTCTCTAGGCAGGGACAGGGGATTCACCCCAGGCTCTGCACCAGTGTACAGAGGATTAGGGCAGGGGGAGGAGGTGGGGTGGACAGAAGGTGGGGGAGGACACAGATGATGGCTGAAAAGAGTAGGAAAGGCCTGAGACGGGAAGTTAGCGGAGACTCAACCTCCAGATCCTGCCGGCTCTTTCCCGCCTTACTTCCCTCAAGCTTGGCTTTCGGAAAGATCCAGCATTTTGATGCTTTGTGGGGTTACTGATGCCGGGTCTGCTTTCTCAACACTTTCCCTCCTCTCTCCACACTTCCCCCAAGTGCACACAGTCCTTCCTGGGCCCTGCTGTGAAGTGCCCATGGTGCTGGAAGGGAGCTGGGAGACAGCCCAGTGGTGGGCACTGGGGTCTGAGAGGGTGGGGGGGGGGGCTCCCCTACTGGGGTTGGGTAGTGGGTGGGGAGTCAGGATTTGGTGTGGGCTAGTGTGGTGGTGCTCCCTACCCTGCTCTGCCCTGAACAGCCTGAACCTCTTCCTCCCCTTCTTTTCCTCCCCCAACTGTCCAGGGTCCCCTCTGCATGGGCTGCAATAACCCCTGCACAGTGGTGGACAAGCATCTCAATGCCACTCCCCCCCAACACACACACCTATCCAGGTAGCCTCCACCCACGGGTGATGGGCCCAGAGGGCTTCCTGGGCATGTGCTTCGGCAGCAAGAACCCTCTGGATCCCAGAAGGAAATCTACTCCCCAATGAAAACGTCCAGGCAGGAAAACTTGGATTACAAACCCGTGAAGGAACTGGGCCCAGGAGTTGTGACTTTGGGAGAAAATAGAATGATGGAGACCTGGTTTGACAGAAAATTCCCCGGATGAGGAGCGGAAAAGGGAGCCAGGTGGAGCAGAGAGGAGCCGGAACAAAGCTGTGAACGAACATGAAGGCGGAGGCGCTGGTGCTGGGGCTCAGTCCACCTCTGCACTTGCAGCAAGCGCCCCTCCAGGAGTCCCCGCTGCCCAGAGCTTCCTCCACTCCCTTGCTGACACACGCAGGGCCCGGTGAAGAGAGGACATTTAATATTTCTGTGCTGGTCAAACAGAACACAGGTGGGGAGTACATAGGGGAGGGGGCGGAGGGCCCCCTGCCTCTTGGGAGGGGTGGCTTGTGAAGGGGTGTATGTGGGGGTTTCTTGGGAAATAGTCCAAGGAGTCTTCTCAGCAAAGGGGCCTGGCCTGGGGTGTTGTAAGCATCAAACACACCCAGTCCTTGGCCTTAAGTTGGGGTCCCCCATAGGGGGTCTGTGGAGAGAGTCTCACTTTTTTTTCCAGCTCCTTCGCTGGAATCCACACTCCCAGTGTGATGGGGAACTTGGTCCTGGAGAGGGGGGTCTGGAGAGCCCCCAGGAAGCAGCCCAGGGTTGGGAGGGGGCTCCCCGTGCCTACGGCCCACAGCCCACGGCCCAAGGGGACGAGAACCCGGCAGGGGGAGCTGAGGGCAGGGGGAGCTGAGGGCGGCAGTCTCCTCCCCTCTGCCTGCGCTGCTTCCCCCAGGCCGGGCCAGAGCAGAGGGGAGGTGCGCAGGGCCCCCAGCTTCTACTGAGTCCCAGGGTCCTTGGGGTGGGGGTGGAGAGAGGGGGTCTTGGCCACCAACAGACACTGTAAACTTTGGTTTAAAACAATAACTTAAGTCGAGGAGGGCTTCCAGCCTGGGGCTGGGGTGGGCAAGAGGATCAGGGGATGTGGGAGGCGACAAAGGAAAAAGCCAACGAAAAGTTTTGGTTTTTGCTTCCGGCATAAGAAAGGTCTTTGGTCATCCGTGTAACTGAGGGGTGTGGCGGGGGTGGGGTGGGGGCGGTGAGGGAAGACTTGCAATGGGGGACCTGAAGGCTGGGGTGGGAGTGACCGGTTGGGTCACAGCAGCCACCGTATTCATCCCGCCCGCTTTCAGCCTGGCCTTTCCCTGGGACAGAGGCAGCCGCTTTCCTGAAGCCCTGGCACCACCTCCGCCCGACTCCAGCCTCAAGGGTAGCTCGGCTCCACCTCTAGGAGTCCACCAGGCACAGGCCTCTTCCTGTGCTTCCTGGCGTGGAGGGCAGCAGCCAGCAAACAGGGATGGAGGCCTGGTTCAGGCTGGAGCCGGGCCGCCCTGCTTCCACGGACCCCGCCCCAAATCTGGGTTCTCCCCACCCCCCGCCCCCACTAGCTGTGGCTTTTGAACAGGCAGAGCTGAGGGGGCTGGTTTCTCCTGGGGCTGCTCTGAGATTTAGCTGCCCTGACCCAGGCCAGGGCAGGGGAAGGAGTCGGGGTGGAGTTACTTCTTCACAGTACGGACAAGATGGTGGAAGGGAGCACAGATTGAGGAAGTGGGGGCCTCTGGCCAGACCACAAGGCCAGAGCCAGGTGTGCAGTGCCCTGGGTTTGAGAGGGTGGCTTAGCCCCGCCTGCGGGTCTCCAAGGCGCTGAGGGGCCCTGTAGGGGTAGCTGGTGGGGGAGGAGGGCCCTGCTGCTGCTGGTGGTTGGGGGAGGGGGGCGTGGAATTCAGATGTTGGGGTGGGGGTCTGAGGAGGGGTCTGGGCCCTCCGTGTCCTCTGCCGGTCCCAGACCAGGGATTCTGTGTCCCCTCGGGGCAGGGGGGTGGACCGTCCCTGCCCCCGAGTGTCGTAGGTCAGTCAGGTCATCTTGGGAGTTGCTGGCCCAGCCCCACCATCTGAGTCCTGGAAGTGCCTTGAGGTTGGGCGGGGCGTGGAGTGGGGGTAAGTGGGGCCTGGGTTCGCGGAGGGAGGGGTCTCACCCCTGCCCCGCCTGCCCCTGGAGGCCCTTAGGACAGTTCTTCTCCGGGCAGCTCCTCCTCCAGGTCCCTGTCTTCTGGAGGCCCCGCGGCGCTGGGGTTGGGGGGCCCCAGGGGTGGCCCGGGCCGCCTGTCTTCCTCGGCCTCAGCCGGCTCCTCTTTCACCTGTACCTGGTGGCTGTGATGGAAGGGGTGATGCAGACACTCGGGGGGCCTTCCCCCGCCTGCTCCCACCCCAAAACACATCCAGAATCTGGGGGCACGGGGGGTGTCTCCCCAGGAACCCCTCATTTCTGAGGGACTGAGGGCTGACATCAGTTAGGTCTTCCCTAGAGCTCTCTTCAAAGGAAAGGAGGTATCAGGACGGGCAGAGACGGTCCTTGGTTGAGAAGGAGAGAGGAAGGGAGATGAGGAAGAGAGGATGCAGGAGGGAAGGAAATAAAAAGAGGATGGCGGTGGGGAGCCATGAGGAAAGAGCGGGGCCAGAGGCGACAAGACAGGGATCCCAGCTGCAGGGGGACAAGATCCCACCTTCCCAAGGCTTGGGGGGGGCACTGGGGTGGGCTGGGGTCCGCGCCGCGGCCTCACCTGTACTGGGGTGGGGAGAGGCGAGGCGGGCTGCTGCTGCCGTTGCTGGGCAGCGGCTCCACAGGGGCACCCGCGTCGTCGTGGCCGAGGGGCAGCAGGCTGCTGGCGGAGCCAGGGTTCAGCATGCCGGGGCTGTTGAGGAGGGGGAAGCTGCTCTCGGCCAGGGCAGCCTGGAGGGCACAGAGTGGAGGCCCGTCAGTGGGCTCCACCTGGCTGGGTGATGTTCCTTCCCCAGCCTGCGGGAGCCTCCTGTGCTGCGTGTCTGCGCCCTGGCAGATCTCCAGTGCTCCTGCCTCTGACCCTGACCTGCCTCCCAGCTTTGCTGAGAACCTGGGCTTGACTTATTCCCCTCCAGGGAGACAGACAAGGACACGGACAAGCCAGGGCAGGGGACTCCACTACCTATCTATACCAACCTCCCTGCCCTATGCCCCGTGTCTCTGCTGGAGAGGGTGGGGGAGGCTCTCTTCTGAGACCGGTGAGCGGGAGGGAAGGTGAGGGGGCAGGAGGGCACTGGTCGGGGACGAGTCCACTACCTGGTAGCTGGCGTTAAGTGCTCCGTAACTGAGGCCCGAGATCATGTTCTTCACCAAGGTGGGGCTCCTGGAGGAGAGAGAAGGCATGTCTGCTTCATTCATTGGTTTACTCCTCACTCAGGCCTTGACTCTAACTGTGCCAGGGGAGGGCCCATTTACTATCCTGGAGGTCACAGTCGGCCATGCCCATCTTATTCAGCCCTCCTGCTGACCTAAAGCAGCAGGAACCAAGAGCCCCCTTCACAGGAGAGCTGCCTGGGCACCTAGGGACCCTGGAACACGCCCAGAGTCTCAGAGCTGATGAGTGGGACAGAGATTCTTTCCTGTGTCTTTCTCCACATCAGGCAGCCCAGTAGTTTTTTCCTTCAGTTTAGATTTCCCACTGTCCGACAAGGTCTGAGTGATAGCCTCCACAATCCCCTTTCTGTAAAATCCACTTCCCTGCCATCCTGAATTGTGGGACATCTAGTATGCCATGTGCTCAGCCTGTCCCCGCATGCTCTAAACCACAGGCTTTTCTATAAAAAAAAGTGATCCAGGAGTTGGGTCAGGAAAAGCAATGGCTTAAGGCCATCCTTCCACAGTTACTACCCCCAGTTTAGAGAGTGTCTCAGAGAGGTTAAGAAACTGGCCCAAGGTCACACAGCTGGGGAGAAGTAGAGCTCAGGTCTTCTGATTCCAGGGTGAAAACGGGACATGAAGATTTCAAGTGTTGGGACTGGCATGTGAGGGCACTCAGAAGGGGTGTGGTTCCTTTTTGAGTCCCAACCCTGCCCCAGCCCCCACTGCTGCCTGAAGGTAAAGAGGCTCTTGTCTGGGGAGAAGGAATCTTTGAGGGGTACAGGCACCCACAGATATATATCTAACTTGCTTCACATCTCTCTCTGCCTCCTCACAGGCCTCTGGCCCAAGCAGCACAGGCAGGCCCACGTGAGAAGTCTGGGGTGGAAGGTGATGGTGCTGGAATGGAAGGTGAAAGAGGAGGCTCTGACCCTCTCCCAGGTTCCTCAGTCTCCACTCAAAGCGCTACGTGGGAGAGATCAGAGACCCAGCTCTGCCAGGGATCTGCTGGGCAACCGCCCTCCAGCCCCTTGCCCTCTCTAGGCCTCCTCTCCCTGTAAAAAATGAAGAAGTGGGCCCCAGGGATCTCACAGGTTTGGCTCATCCTGTGACAAGACGGGGGAGAGTGGCTCTGGGGATGGCAGCCCCTTCGTCAACGGCCCCGCTGGCTGCCACCTGCCCACGACCTGGCTCCGGCTGGGGCCTCCGTCCCGATGCCGCATTCCTCTCAGCTCCTCCCTTGGTCAGAAGCAAAAGACTGAAATGTCCTCTCCCTAAAGCACCTGTCACTTCTAGACTCCGGGCTCTCCTGGGCCCCTGTGGCCTCATTTCTCCCCGCCCACCCCCCATAGTGGGAAGGCTCTGGTGCACGGAGGCGCCCTGGGGAGGTATGGGGGGGTGGCCCACGCACCCCGTCATCTTTGGCGGTCTTCGTTTCTGGTACTCCCGCTCGTCCACAGTCCACACGGCGCCCTTGACGTTCTCCACGCGCACGAAGCACTTGTGCAGGCTGAGGTTGTGTCTCACCGCATTCTGGGGGAACGGTGACAGGAAGCAGACGCTCAGAGGGGGACCCTCCTCCATGCGGGGGAGCACAGACAGGAGGGTTCTCAGGTTCCACCTGGTCCCACCTTCCCCGGCCCAGTGACAGGAGGCAGGGAGTGGGCAGGAGTGGAGGGAAGGCCCCTTTCCGCCCTTGGAGCCGGGGGTCCTTGGTACCCCTCACCGCTGCCGGCCCGCTGTATCGTCTGCTCCCTGCCACATTTTAGAAAACTCTGTCTACCAGGTGACTGACACCTAGTTAGCAACCATTTTCCCACCATCATCAGGCAGACATATGCAGCCGTTGAGGCTTCTGAAGAACACGAGATCCCATTCAGGCCCTGGCCCCTCAGTGAGCCTGGGACGTCGTAGCTCAGGCACACACAGAATCTCCATTAAGCCTCAAAAGTCTTGGGAATAACTCAGGAAGCCTCGCTGCAACTTCCTCTATACCCCTGGAGCATGGGAGCCTTGACTCTGGGCTGTGGTTTAGACTGTTATTGTTTAGCCGTTCAGTTTTGTGACCCCATGGACTGTTGCCTGCCACGCTCCTCTGTTCATGGGATTTTCCAGGCAAGAACACTAGAGTGGGTTGCCATTTCCTTCTCCAGGGGATCTTCCCCACCCAGAGATCGAACATGCGTCTCCTGCATTGGCAGGTGGATTCTTTACCACTGGGGCACCAGGGAAGCCCTCTGGCTGAGAACACATAGCTTATTGAGAGGATGAGGTATACAGTAGGGGCCTACTGCATGCTTGTTAACATAAGGAAGCTGGGAGAAAGGAGAGTGTGAGTTTAGTGGCTGTACAGCAGGAAGAAGAGGGAAAAGAAGAAAAGTCACCTTGGCGGTCCCACCTCCTCCCAGCAGGATAACTTCAGGAATTGAGGTCATCTGGTTTGTAGGACACTTGGGTGGGGGCAGGGTGCTTGGCCCAAATCGCCCCCTGGGAGCCTGGGCTAAGGCCCTAATCCATCCCCCACCGCCCACCACGTCCCTCACTCATGTCCCCCTGCTCTCCTCTTTCAGCTTCACACCCCCCAGCCGTCCCTGTCCCTGTTACCTGTCCCCCCCAGCCTCCCCCACCTCATCTCCATCCTTGTCTCCTCTTTACATTTCTAAACGGGGAAGAAAGCAGGCTGGGCGGGCAGCCCGTGCCCCTGGAGATCCCCTCTCCCTCTCTCCCTTCCAACTCTTGCCACTTGCAACTGGCCCGATTTCATTACCAATTTTAATTTGCCTCTAATTAAATCCTGTGTATTTTTCCGACTCGCTTGCTAATCCACGAGGGAGGCGGGCGGCTGGAGTGGAATCTCTTGGAGCGATAATTACAAAGGGCCTAATCACGCTGGGGCTCCTGCCTCGGAATAAATTTGCCCGCATTACGGGGCTCCGATCCTCCGCTTTGCAAATGAGAATGACCCCAATTTCCGAGGATGGCCTCACCGGGGCTTTTTTCCCTCATTTCGAAGCCTGATTCGTGATGAGAGACTAATTCGTTACGCTGAAACATTAACGGCAATTTAAGGGGTCTGGCGGGGGCTGCGTAAACAAAAGGACCGGCCCACAACACAGGCTCTGGGAGGGGATGGACACAGGGGGAGGGCCGGCAAGGACCGTCAGCTTGGCAGATGGCCGCTCTGTCCCCGGATGAACGGCAGCTGGCCTGGCCCACACTGGCTCCCGACCCTTCTGCCCCGGGCTGAAGCGGACAGCATCCCAGGTTGGGGGGCCCGAGGACGGAAAGGAGGAGGAAGGAGAGGAAGCTGAAATAGTTGAGGAGAAGAGGAGGGACCTCAAGGAGCAAATCAATGGGTGGAAGGGGAACAGATGAGTCGGGTGTGTACGCAGGGTGCATTTCCCAAGTGACATGAGTAGCAGCTTGGCGGTAAAAATCCTGAAAGTCAGAGTGGACCACAAGCTGAGATGGTTTCTGCTGTGCCACAGGGAGGGCACAGGTGGTGCCCTGCACAGGTGGTGCCCTACACGTGGCAGAAGCACCAGCAGAGCACAGCTCAATGGGATGGTCACTCACTGAGTGGGCTTCTTGCTGGGACCTAAACGAGGCGCAGGGAGGTGGGGGTGAAGACCTCCACGGAGGGAGACACATTGCTGAGATGACCAAGCCTGGGGCACCAAAGGTGGTTGGTATGAAGGCCCAGGGGGTTGGGGTACGGGAAGGGTGGCTTCCTGACCGTCATCGAGGGGTTTAAGGAAGTCACCTAAACCAGCTTCTTCTGACCTCAAGAGGGACTATAGAGGTGATATAGTTAAGAGAGGACAGGAAAGGAGGGTAGGTGGCTGAGAGGCACTCGGCCCCTAAGGAGGAGGCTGTGTGTAGCAGTGAGGCTCCACACTGATTCCCCTAAAGGTAGAGGATTAATATAGTAAAGCAAACGTTACATAACAACTGTAATGATCCCGACATTTGTATAGGACTCTGTCCTTTATGAAACCTGGTATCCAAACCGGCTTGCAGGTTGGAGACTGAACCAGGTGGCCCCCAGAAGGCCCTGCTGGCTCAGAGAGAGGGCAGGACTGTGGTTGGCAGGAAATGACATCACTCACAGCCAATCAGAGCAGCTGTCCCAGCCTCGCAGCGTCTTTGGCAAGCATTGGGAATTGGGCATGGGGATACAGAAGGTCACGAAGCAGTCTCTCTTGCTGAACTTAGCACTCTCAAGGAAGAGAAGGCTGGGCTCTGTACAGACCCTACCTGTCCTAATCACTGGTGGGGAGGGGGTCCCTGTGACACTTGTGGAAACCTGGTGGGCCAGGGGAGGTAGGCTGCTTAACTGCAGCTTCTGCTCTGGCCAGCAGAGGGACTCAAGAGCCAGGGATCAGATTCAGGTCCTGTGACGCGGGGCCCTGGTATCCATCCTTTCCCACAGGGCGCTGACACTTCCTTCTTTCCCCTCAGCTCCTCCCACCCTGCTGCACAGAACGTAGCACTTTCACCCATCAGACAGACAGATGCACACCCCCTATGCTGGCTCTAGAAAAATAAACAGCTTAGTGTCCCAGCTCACATCTCTGTGCCCCATTTTTCTAGGGTCCCTCCCTTGCCTCTTTCTGGTCCGCCAGGAAAACTCTACAGCTGAAGGTGTTAAAATGACTAATTGGATGAAGACAATTATCTTCCTGCCACTGATGGCAGAGCTGGGGAGAGTATGAGTGTCTGAGTTTGTGCCCCACAGTCCAGTCCAGGATTTCACTCTACACACATGTCCAGGCCTGCAATCACCCATCCCCCCCACACCCATTCTAGGCTTCAGAGTGTGCGCTTTGGCAAGGAATCTGTACCTTCAAGGTCTCCTGTGAAAGGGACCCAGGCCTCCCTACCAGATTCGGGCACTACTGACTCCTGGAGGCCCTACTTCAGGGGGCTTGAGTCTTTGGGGCCAAGGGGGGGCCCTCTAGAGAAGTGGAGGTGGGGGTGGAGGGGCCCAGGGCCCAGCCTGGGGCCTGCTGAGTCATTTGTATAGAACTGCCTCTCCAAGGGGCCTGTTAGGCAGCTTTGGTTTCAAAGGGATGTGGAGATGTCCAAGGCTGCCCAGGGCCCTGGTGACGAGGAAGGGGCATGCCTTACCTTCCAGGTGGCCGTGTTCCTCCGGAAATAGGCGAACATCCTGGTGAACCAGTTATAGATCTCATTCAGGGTCAGCTGCCTGTCGGGGGTTTCCAGGATGGCCTGTGGACAAGGAAGAAGTACAGGGACCCTCAGTTTGGGCCTCAAAGGGTCACAGGCCTGTGTGCTCTCCCTAGCTCTCCTCCAGGGCCCTTAACTCATCTGAGGGCAGAAGAGACCCACGGAGGAAGCACGTGGACAAGACTGGTCCCCTGAGAGGGGCAGGCTGGTTGCAGCCCAACCAGAGGCTAAAGGGAACACAAGTCTCAAGGGCCAGGCACTTATTGGAGGAGTGCATGAATTTCTGCTGGAGGGAACATGGCTCCAAGGGCCCCTGCCCTCCACTGGGAAGGAAAGCAGCATTCTTGAGAGAAAGAGTGCAGGCCATATGGAATTTATCCTGGTTTTGGCAAAGGGCACCCCAAGCATGAGATGGAGAATATGTGTGTATGAGAAAGAGAGAAAAGGAGACAGCTATGAGCGACCGAAAGTCTATTAGAAAATAGTCTCACGGGAGTAATGTGTATGTGGAAAAGAGAATGGATGACACGGTGGGTATTAGCAGCAAAAAACAGCGAGTGTGCTCTCAGAGACAGGTCCACCTGACCAGCAGGCTGGGATCAGCCAAGGTCCCATGTGAGAGGCCATTGGCTGAGAAGGAAAACGCGGGTGCGAGAGAGCAAGACTCCCGTGATGCTCTCTGCTCCCAGGATCCCCCTGGGGGCCGGGACCCTGAGGGAGGTGCTCAGCCAGTGTGCCGCCTCCCACCCACTCTCTCTGCCTCCCCACGGCTGGCTCACCTGGCGGATCAGGGAGGCGTAGGTGAAGGGCGGCCGGACGTCAGCATTCTTGTAGAACTCATGGTTCTGGGCCAGCTCTGGGGGGAGACAGGCAGGGCATGAGGTAACCGGAAGCGGGGGCTCCGGCTGTGGCGGAAGACGCCTCTCCCCGCGGCGGCCCTTACCTGAGGAGATGGGGGAGCAGAACTTGTCGCTGCTCCTCCGCCGGGCGGGACCCCCGCTGTGCAGGGAGGCGGCGCCCAGGCCAGGGGGCCTCAGCGGGGTGACGGGGGCAGCGGCCGAGGTGGGGGGGTGCGCGAGGCCGTCTGGGAACGAGTCAGCTGCGGAGACGGTCACCTTGGAGAATGAGGAGCCGGGGACTGGGTTCAGCTGTGAGCAACGGGGCAGGGTGCTGAGGACCAGCGCCGAGGGACTCCCCGGTAAGGGGCGGGGGGCGCGCGGTCCTGAGAGCGCCGCAAGGAGGGGAGAGTCACTCACTGGCTGGTTGAAGGGCTTGGGCTCCGAGGGCCGCATGTGCAGATGGGTCATCATGGCCTGCAACCGCTCGCTCTCCTTGGCAAGCTGTGGAGAGGCGGGCGGTGAGCGGGGAGCAGTGCTGGGGGCAGCCGGGCCCTCTTCCCCTTCCACATCCCAAACCCCCATCCCCAGCACCTCTCATCCCTGCCCCCTGGCGTCTCCCTCCATCTCCTGCTCCGTGAAACCGTCCCCGCTTATCTGGACTCTGTGTCCCGGGCCTGGAGCCCAGCACAGCCGCTGCCCGCCAGTGCCCACTTCTCGCCAACAGCACACGCCTTTTCTCCCCGTCAAGGGCAGAGGCTGTGGCTGAAGTTCAGCGGCACTTGTGTGTGAGAGTGCCCTCACACACTGAATGGTGATACAGGAATGGACGGATGATTCATTCACCCCTATTCATAAATTCAATGGATCTTTCACAACCACCCTCTCACGCCAAGGTGCTCTGCTGGGTACTAGAAGGCAGTGGGTAAACATTGATTGGCTGCCTCAGGGACTGTCCTGAGTAGCCTCCGAAGTATTCCAGGCCGGAGAGCGTAGACTCTGGAGCCAGAATGCTCTGGTTCTAATCCCAGCTCTGCTACCCACTGGCTGAGTGACCAGAAGCAAGTTACTGCACCTCTGTGTGCCTCTGTTTTTTATATTTGTAAAGTGGGCATAGCATCTTCCCAGGTGGCGCACTGGTAAAGAATCTGCCTGACAATGCAGCAAACGCAAAGGGATACAGGTTTGATCCCTGAGTCGGGAAGATGCCCTGGAGTAGGAAATGGCTACCCACTCCAGTATTCTTGCCTGGAAAATTCCATGGACCAAGGACCCTGGTGGCCTACAGTCCATGGGGTTGCAGAGAGTTGGCCATGACTGCGCACACATGAAGTGGGCATAATAATAGTACCCACCATATAAGGTCATTCAGAGAATTCCTTGAGTCACCTAGGTGTTTAGCAAAACATAAACAGGTGCTCAATATGTTAGCTATTCCTGTTTATTTTTGTTGTTTTTATTAGTATGCGTCTCTTTGGGACCTCCCAGCAGAGTGGCCCCCAACCCTGGTTTCCCCCCTCAGAATCCAGCTGTGTTCACGGACCTCGAGAGCCTAAGATGACCCTTCCAGGAGCCCCCCACAGCCTGCCCCCACAGCCTGGGGCCACACCTGGATCTCCAGCTGCTGCACCACCTGCATCTGTACACGGCACTGGGCGGTACTCCGGTCGTCCAGGGCGTGTTCCGTGTTGAGGTGTCTTCCGGGGGGAAGGAGGGGGCGGACAAGAGAAAGTTGGCCCTGGTCGTCCTGCTGTCACCATCCTCCCCTCCCCACTAATCCCGCCCACGGCCTGGAGAGCAGACAGACCATGACATACAAAGAAGGGAACCAGACAAAAAAAAAAAACAGGGCCACGGAGGAAGCTGCCTTCTCGTCAGCCTGCTTTGATGTCTTTGCTAAAATCCCAGCTACAGAGAGATCTAATTGCAAATGAACTAATTAAGTAAACCTCTGACGAAGCGTGAAAACAATTTGTTTGACCCTGATGCTGCAAGGGTCTGGGAGACAGCGGAGTTAATCAGTCAGTGACAGAGCCTGGCACGGCTGTGGCAGCTGGCCGCCTGCTGCCAGCCGCCTGTCCGCCAGGCCCGGAGGCCGTCTCTAGGCCATCACTCTTGGGGCTGGGCCTGGGGGAAGCTGGGGAGGGCGGTGGGAGAAGGTCTCTCCTCCTCCTCAGACCCCCACCCTGCTGGGCTTCAGCTGCCTGGGGACTGGGGACAGGAGACAGGGTGGGGAGGCTGCTGGCCCAGGAACACAGACTGTGGCGGGGGGGTGAGGGGGGCGGGTAGGAGCAATGAGGGAGTTGATGGTGTAGAGAAGGAACGAGAGCCCCCCTGGGGTGAGGATGCAGTACACTTGGGCAAGTTAGGTGGCAGGCTGGGGGACAAAGGAGAGGAGTGGTGACACCTACTTGATAAACTGGCCCAGGTCTTCACACAGGGTCTCACAGCCTGGCCACTTGCACTCTCCGTGTCCGTACAGGGGGTGGGAGCCAGGCGTCTCCTCGTGGGAGGAGCTGTGAGGACAGGAGGGAGACGGGGGTCAGGGACCCTGAACACCCCAGCAGCCTGGGTCCTGCGCAGCCCCAGCTTTCCTAGGATGAGGTTGCAGTCCCTAATACAGGTTCCCCAGAGGCCGAGCACAGTTTTGTGTGCCCTGGGAGAAGTAAACCCCCCAGCCCCCACTATGCCAGCCCTCGGGGTCAAGGCCAGTCCCTGGGCAGGTGTGCAGTGCCTCCTCTCGCCCTAAGCCCCATACCTGTCTCTCCGAGGTGTGAGCACAGTGGGCTGTCCGTTGGGCAGGGTGTGGTGGGAGAGGGGGGGTGAGACTTTGGGGGGGGCGGCGAACGAGGTAGCGGTGGTGGCCGTGCCGGTGAGGTCCAGCCCCTCCTGCTTGACGCTGTCCTCGGCAGGCTGCCCGGGGGCACCCTCGCCCTTCCACAGCTGGGGCAGGTCCGTGGGGCACACAGCTGCTGCAGGGCGGAGAGGGGAGGCTGGTGGGGCCCCAGGAACACAGGCAGCCCCCTGCTGCAGCTGGCTCCTGGGAGCCCTTGGGGGCAAGTGAGGGTGGCAGGGCTGGGGCTGGGTGGGGGCTGGGCACTCACCTTGCGGGAGGGTCTGCAGGGGCCCCGAGGCTTGGCTGGGCTGCAGGCTGACCAGCCCTTGTCTCTGCAGGTTGAGCAGGTGCTGCTGCTGCAACTGTTGCATCTGCAGGAGCTGCTGCTGGAAGGCCAGCTGCTTGTTCCCCAGGGCCTGGTGGGGGGCCCGCGGGGGCGGGCAGAGAGGGGTCCCCTCAGCCTCTGGCGTGCCATCTGGCCCCCACCCCGCAGCCACCCCCTCCCAGGGCCTGTCGGCCCCCGGAGCTGTCGTGGTGGCGTCTGCCGCTGCAGCCTCCCTGCTCCCGGCCCAGCTTCCATAGGGCTGCATGCCGCCTCGCGGTAAACACGCCTGCACGCACGCACGCAGGCGCGCAAACACACACACACACACACACACACACACACACAGCCAGATCCAGACACGCAGCACGACGCCCTCCCTGCTCCCGCCTCCCTCCTTCTGCGGCTTCAGCTCCCGCACCACAGCTGTGCTCGCCTTGGGGGGGCGGGGGCTCTCATCACAATGATAGATGAGCCTGTCAGACTCGGGGGGCCACTCCCGCTTGGCGGGCACCCTTCCCACATGCCCAGGGTGCCTCCCTTCCGCTCTGAGGAGGGGGCCTTCTCCACTCTAGCTCCTCTCCTCTCTTGCTTCTTAGATACAGAGAATCCAGGAGTCTGATGGGACTTTAACAGATCAGCATCGACAGGTCACCAGACAGGGGAACAGACACATCACTGCTGCCCAGGTGCCCACCGCCTGCCCGCACTTGCTTGCTCTACTCTTGCTGGCTCTCTCTCCCCTGCCCTGGCCCCTGATCTCCCTACCCGCCCCACCCCCCCCACCGCCGCCAGATTCAGTACTTCACACAAGCATTGGCGATTCAGTCTGTCAGTAAGTCTTTTCTAAAGCCCCAGGAGCCAAGCAAGTCCTGGGTGCTTAGGAGACAGGGATGGCTGGGCCCACCCGCCCTGGAGGTGGGAGGAAGAGGGGGGTGGCTTCTCAGTAAACCCACCCTAGAGACAACGCAGAGAATGTAACAAACACAACACCTCCAATGGGGAGGCTGAGGCTGGGAGGGAATGACTGGGCAACAGCAAGGCAGCTTCTGGGAAGAGGCAACTCAGAACATGGCTGTGTGTGGGTGGCAGGAGCGGGGCATGGGGCAGGGGCAGGGGCAGGGGGTGGGGTGTGGTATAGGGCCTGGTGTGGAAGCTGAGGAGGCACTGTGGCCCAGAGAGGGAGAGTGATGTGGGCTGCGGGGTCCCCTGAAGAGGCAGAGCAGGATGCTACAGGACATGACAGGAGTTGGAACAGAGCTAAAGGGACTGAAAGATTCTCAGGACCAGGCCTGGAGGGCTGAGGTGCTGGGTCCCTGAGATGAGGAGGCAGGAAGAGGGCAGGACCAGTAGGCAGCCTGTCCTGAATGAGGACACTCACACATCGACACGCGCGTGTTCGTATAACCCAGGGCTCGGAGCTTCTGCTCTCCTCATCCCACAACACAAGGCGAGGAGATGAGGACTGAACCGGGTTGAGGGGAGATGGAGGAATGTACCTCCACCCCCCACCCCCTCCCCAGCCTCTCCTGATTTTTCTACTGTTCCCACAAAGCAATTCTCTCCCGGCCACTCTGGGATGCCCAGCCTCTGGCCAGGACAGGGTTGAAGTGGCGGGTGAAGGGCAGGCGTCCTTTGAAGGGCACAAACCGCCCTGCCCGAGCCCCTTACCTCTTTGGGTTGCTGTTTCCCAGCCTGCTGTTGGGTGAGGAGTTGTAGGTGGAGCTGCTCTTGCTGCTTCTTGTAATATTCCTGCAGCTGGGGGCGGAAGCAGGGTGGGAGGGGGTTAGCGCTGGCCAGACTGCTGACCCCAAGGCAGCACCAGCCCTCTCTCAGTGGGGAGGGCCGCCCTGCCCTTCCCAGTCTGCATGGAGAGAGGCTCCCTGAGTACAGCAAGGACCGAGAGGGGCGAGGGGAGCTTCCCCGACACTCCATGCCCTCCCTCTCCCTTAGTAGGTCAGGAAAAGGTGGGGGATGTTCTCTGTCCCTCCCTTGGGGTTTGGAGATACAGGTGGGGCCAGCAGGCTGTGAGGGTGTAGCGGGTGGGGGGGTCTGCTGTGGGAGAGGCCTGACCTCTGACCTCTCCCCAGCTGTCCTGGAGGAAGGCAGGTCAGTCTGGCCTGAGCAGTCTCTCTGGTTTCTGCCACTGCTGTGGCCCTTGGTGATATTGGTAGTAAACAGGGTGGGAGTGGGGAGGCCAGAACACCCCGCCCTCCCCTCCCTGCCCTTCCCTCGGCCCTGGGGGCAGACTCACCTGCTGGATCATAAGCGCTTGCTGCTGCTGGAGCAAGGCCTGCAGCTGGGGGGGCGACAGGATCTGCTGCATCTGCTGGGGAGTGAGCATCTGGGGCGACATCATGGCCACCGACACGGGCACCTGCGGGATGGGCCGGGCCAGACTGCTCACCTCCACCCCCTCACCTCCACCCCCACCCCACGGAGGCTCCCACCCCGGGTCCCGCCCCCAGCAGGGCAGAGTGGCTGCGGAGTGAGCAGCCTTGGGTTCACATTCTGGCTCTGCCACCTGCTAGCTGTGTGTCTCTGGACGAGTGACTCACCTCCTTCATTCCTGGTTTTCTTTCTTCTTAAAAAAAAAAACAAACATTTTTTGGCCATAGAACCTGTGGGATCTTAGTTCCCTAACCAAGTGCCCCCTGCAGTGGTACTGTGGAGTCTTAATCACTGAACCACCAGGGAAGTCCCTGTTCTTGGTTTTCTTGTCTCTGAAATGGAAGTAGCGACAGTGCCTGCCTCTTAAGGTCATCACGGGGGCTAAGGACCTAATACTTAAAACAGAGCCTTCAGATGTGCTGTGCTTAGTCACTCAGTTGTGTCCAACTCTTTGCAACCTCACGGACTGTAGCCCGCCAGGCTCCTCTTGTCCATGGGGATTCTCCAGGCAAGAATACTGGAGTGGGTTGCCAGGCCCCTCCTCTAGGGGATCTTCCCAACCCAGGGATTGAACCCAGGTCTCCTGCATTGGAGGTGAATTCTTTACCATCTGAGCCACCACCAGGGAAGCTCTTATATGCAGTTCTTGGTGTGGGAAGATTAGAACCTAGTGACACTGGTCAGTAGAACCCATGCTTTGCAGGATTTCCGCCCACCAAGTGATGGGGAGGGGCAGCACGTAGCCATTGCCAACTCCTACTTACTGTGTTCTGACAAGAGGACCCACAAGGTAGGCCTAGCTAGGGCAGCCTGCAGCCACAGAGAGGTTTCAAAATGCCCACATGGCACCAGGATCTGGACTTTGGCCCAGCTCACATCCATGTCATGTACTCCAGCCCACCTGCCTAGACGTCACATGCAGCGGCCTGGAGCTGACGCCCAGGGAGCATGGTAGTGCCATTCCGGGTGAGCGCATAGGTGGAAGCACCTAACGAGGTCTAAGTGGGGTGGAAATACCAGGCAGGGGCATGGGGAGGCAGGCCACTGCTCCTTGCTCTGCACTGAGCTTGCCATGTGACCTCTTGGCAAGTCACTGGCTGTCTCCGGAATCTCCCATAAAACAGGGATCAGACTGCGAGAGATGCCTCCATCCTGCTGGAACATGCAGGGTTCTCAAAACAGGGCAGCTTTCTGTCCCCCGCCCTGGGTGAGGCCTCTCTAGGAGGCCCAGAGAATCCAGCTCCAGGCAGAAGGTTCAGGGAAAAGCAGTACCATTATTCTTTCCCCCAGTTCCCACCTCCCCTAATATCCCCAAGCTGGGCATTCATAGCCAGGGTAGTCCAAGTGGCAACATTGTCTTGTTGCCCTGCTTTAGCAGTAGAGGTGTCCTGACCAGCCCATTGGCCACCCCCCATCGTCTTCAAGGCCTATGTGGTCAAGACTCAGATCTCCCGCCTCACTCCCCAGCCCCAGCACAGCCCCAGCAGAGCTGGCACACCACAGGTGCTCAGTGTAAGTCTATGCTTCCCCGAGCTGAGTTACCTTCCCCGGCAGATCAACTTTGGGGCGGGGAGGGAGGGGTGCCGGCAGCCCAGTCCAGGAGGAGCATCCTGCAGAGACTTGTCCTGGTCAGGACAGGACAGGTTATGTCCCCAGGGGACTCCTGGGCCCTTTCACCTTTCGCCAGCCTCATGGGGACGACAGAAGAGGAGGAAGTGGTTCCACTCAGGATCCCTGGCAGGGGCCAGGCTCAGCCTGAAGCCACCAGTGAGGGTGTCCCCAGGCAGAGGGGGGACGTGCAGGGGACTGAGGGACATCAGCAAGTCTCACCGCCCCCAGCCCAAAGGCAGTGGCTGAGCTGCAGCCCTGGGCTCCCCTCCTCTACCCCAGCCATCTCTGTGCAAAAATCCCTGAAGGGGCACCTTGCTTTTCAGCCACAGTCACACCGGGTGAATGAGGGCGTCCCAAGCGCAGGGTTGGAATTCATGCCCAGGTCTGTGCACTCCACAGTTCCCGCTGTGCCCAGGTCCCACATTGCCTGCCCCACCCGAGCAGCTCTTGAGAAGGGCTGGGAGAGTGAGCAGAAATGGAACCATTCAGGGAGCTGAAGGGGTCAAAGAGGTTGGAGATTCCAAAGCCCAACCTCCCTCTTTATAGCTGTCACTGGGGAAGACAGGAAAAGTCAGGCTGCAGGGCTGTTCTGGCCCCCACCCTCGGAGGGGCCTGCGGTAGGGGGCAGACCAAAGCACAGATCCACCTCGCCTTGCAGAGCCAGCCTGTATCCTTTGCTGGGTGCCCCCAACAAGGTAGTGATGAGCTCAGAGTCATGGATTTCTGAGTCAGGTGACCTAGGTTCTTGTCCCTGACACTGACTGTCCTTTGAAATCCCTTAAGCTTCCCTTTCTGCATCCGCTAACTGGGGTCTGGCAGGCCTGCCCTCCCTGCTTCACAGGACTACTCAAGAGGAAGTTGTTGGCAACTGATAATGTACCAAGCTAAGCCCTGTACGTGCATCATCTCCCTGAATTTTCACAGCAACTCTGGGAAGAGGGCACCATCATGGTCATCATTTTATAGATGAGAAAACTGAGGCCTAGAAGGACAATGGGAAAAGGGGCAAGTGGAAGTTATTTGTGTGTCATGAAACTCTACACAGACGTCAAGACAATTACTTTTGAAAGCCCTCTGGATTTTCCATTTTCCCTCTGTTCCCCTACTCCTCCACAAGTGCACCCCAGCACTTGGGCCCCAGGGACATTACACGGTAAGGGTCACCTGAGACAAAAGTTCTGGCCCTCCCAAGCTCATGGCTGTGAGGACTGACCTAGAGCAGATGGCCAGGACTCCGGCCAGGAACACTGAGCCCAGACACCCGGGAGGTCTTTCCAGGCATCAGGGCTGTGAGTCACTGCAAGTGGCCTGCAGGAAAGGATGCGGCATTTCCTTCCTTGGGGCTTTCCTACTTGGAGGCAGGGGAATGGAAGAGATGACCTTGGAAGGCCTCCCCAGCCTCTGCTGTTCCTGCCAACTGGCCGAGCAGCTGGCTGGAGAGGTGGCTGCAGCAATCTGGATGGATTACCTTGTGTGTACTCGTCTCCAAGGTGGCCCAACAGGGTCAAGAAAGGTCAGTGAGGTGGCTGCTGCCTGTGGATCTCCTAGACCACCTGAACCCATCCCTTCCCTTCCCGCCCCTTGGGGGTTCTGAGAACTGAGCTGGAGCTCCCCTGGTGTCCCCTGTGACCCCCTCACCAGGCTGGGATGTGTCAGGATGGGCACCGTCAGCGAGTCAGCTTGGCGAGGCCCGTGAGTCACCATCTGGAGGGCAGCCAGGGCAGCTAACTGCTTACAAAAGCCCTGGCAGTGTGAGCCCCGGGCAAAATGCCGCCAGCTGCCTCCAGCCCCTCCCTCAGCAACCCTGCCTAGGCTCAGAGCCCTCCAACCACCATGTATATAGTATGCTGGGCTGGGAGAAGCAGAGATGGCACCTGACACAGAAGAAGCTCATTTGGAGGCTGAAATGGATACAATTTGGTGCCAGAATCAAGGACCCAAACTCAACCTCTTTTAAATGGGTGAGTGGGGAGACTAGGCCAAGGTTGAAAATAACCCTTGAGAATAACCAGAAAGTAGTCCTCAGTCCTGGCTGGAGCTGCAGCAAGAAAGATCGTGGTGAGTCACCAAGAAGAACTTCAAGGAATGGCAAGGGGGCTGAGAAGATGAGACAGAGGCTGGCTTAGCTAAGGGGCTGCCCTAACCACCCTTCTGAACAAACTCCTAGCCACCTGTACTGCCTTCTGTGAGTGAATCTCCCTGCCTGGGGCCCAGGCCCAAACCAGGCAATCTCCAGGCTGGAGCTTGAGACCTAACCTGGCTTTAGAAACTCTTGTGAAGCTGGCTCTGAGAGAGAGGGGCGGTGAACACAGCTGGGAGGTGAGTGGGCAGGCGATCCTGCCTTGAGTTGGGGACTACTGGGAAAGGGGCTGCCACTGAGCTGCCTGACCCACTTCATTCAAACTCCAGATCGACACAATGCACTATCCCGGGTCCTCTCACCAGCCGTGAGATCACAGAAAAGCTGTTTCCAGGCCCTGGACCTCACTTGGGGTCAGAAGCCCCACTTCCTTGAAAATTGAACCTGAGCATAGGGAGGAGAGGCAAGGAGGGTGTCCAGGGTTGGAGGAGGAGAATCATCGGCTGAGACTCCAGGCTCCTGGAGAAGTTCAGACATGGCCCTAAGAACCCCCATCTCCCGCAGCCTAGAGAACCATCGAGCCAGGCCTCTGTACCGGGACTGTGGTTCACTACTGTGCTAAGCACATGACAACGTCACAATGTAGGCAGAAAAGTGTGTGTTCTGGAGCTAATTCTTTGGGTTCAAATCCTGGCTTGGCCCCTTGTTAGCTGTGTGTCTTTGATCATGTTTCTTAACCTCTCTGGGCCTGAGCGGCTTCATCTGCAAAATGGAGCTAGTAACAGCATCTATCTCCTAGGATGGTGAAGATAAAATGGGATGATATTTGTAAACCACCTAGTGTCTGCCCCATGGTAAGCACTATGCAAATGTTGTCAGTTTAGGAAGTACTCAGTAAGTGTTTGTTGAGTGACCTCTCTCATTGTTGGCAGTGCGGGTGGTTTCCTGAGGAGGATTCCACAGCATCCCTTCTTTTCTCAAGTATTTCAGATCCTACCCCTCATACTCAGCCACAAAATCCTTCTTGATGCCTGACCTCGGTCCTTCCAACTACCATCCAGCTCCTTCCTCTCACTGGGTCAACAGACCCTCTCTGGATTGGGGAACATTCCAACCGTTTCCCAGCTGACTCCTCCCTGATTTTAGAAGGTGGTATTGGCTAGACCCAGGGCTTCCCAGGTGGCACAGTGGTAAAGACTCCACTTGCCAATGCAGGAGCCACAGGAGACCTGGGTTCAGATCTCTGAGTTGGGAAGATCCCCTGGAGGAGGAAATGGCAACCCACTCCAGTATTCTTGCTTGAAAAATCCCTTGGACAGAGGAGCCTGGCGGGCTATAGTCCATGGGGTAGCAAAGAGTCGGACATGACTGAGAATGCAAGCTATTCTAAAAGCAGTAGGCTGGGCCTAGGGTAGAAAACTCAGAACAGACTCAGCACAGTAGCCCGAGGGCCACTTCAGACCCAAGGAATACATGGGGGGGGGGTGGGGAGTGAAAGTGTTAGTCACTTAGTTGTGTCCAACTCTTTGCAATCCCATGGATTAGAGCCCATGAGGCTCCTTTATCCATGGGATTCTCCAGGCAAGAATACTGGACTGGGTAGCCATTCTCTTCTCCAGGGGATCTTCCTGACCCAGGGATTGAACCCAGGTCTCTTGCATTGCAGGCAGATGTGGGGGGGTGCGTTCCCTAATTCAAACAGACCCAGTCTTGACACTACAGGAAGACATGAGAACCTTATACCTCATTCCCATTAGCTCTCCGGATTCTGTCCTCCCCTGCCCCGCCCAGGCCACTACCCCTCTGTGCCCAGCTCCTCCCCCTGAGAGATGTCTCATTGGATTGGAGGCTTTTAGAAGAGGGCCACTGTCCGGCACCTTTAACTTCTTGACCACACTTACATAAAACACAGATCTGCGTTCAGAGCCCCAGGACAAAACCCAGGCCTGGGTCCTTGTCCAGGCACCCAGTACCCCATCCCTGCCCTGCCCTTCTCGTCCCCCCTTCCTTCCCTCAGCACCCCACCCCCCCAAGGCTCCAGCTTTGCTCACCCTTCCTCCCTTAGATAAACTTCCTTTCAAAGCCCAGCTTAATCCTCTCCCCAATTCGGAGCGCCACCCCCGCTCCCTGCAAAGAGGGGAGGGGAGAGCGAGGAAGCTTGGAAGCTTGGCGGCTGGGCCGGGCGACGGGGAGGGGAGCAGGCTTCCCGCGGAGCTGTGACCCACCCGACTCAGACTGCAATTCTCCCAAGTTCTTTGTGACACAAAAGGTAAACAGAAGGCCTGGCTTACCCCCGCCCCGCACCCCATCTCCCCTCCCCCAGCGGGCCAGATGGGCCAGCACACTGGGGGGAAGGGAGAGGGGGAAAAAAAGGGCAGATTGTGCAAAGGAAAACAAAAGAGACAGAGAGACATCAAGAGACAGGAAACATGGGGAGACAGAGGGTTGGTGAGTGAGAGACGAGGTAGGGGGAGGACCGGGCGCGGTGGCTTCAGCAAGTGAGAGAGCTGGGGAGAGGAGGGAAGAGGGACAGGCTGAGTGACCCAGAAGTGCTGGGGAGAGACCAGAGGCGGTGGGCAGAGAGGTGCAGACGAGGAGGGCTGAGTCAGACTCAGACCCTGAGCCGACTCGGCTTGGAGCGGTGGGGGGAGGCCTGGTGGTCAGGTGCAGATGGGAGGGTGGCGTTTCTCCACCCACCCAGCAGTGACTGTGGCTCCCGCTGGGAAGCTGCCTGCTCTCTGGCACTGGGGATGGGCCAGAGCAATTCTCCAGCGGGTCCTTCCCTCCCTCGGTGCCCAGCCCAGTCCGGCCAGTGTCCTCCTCACCTGCACAGCAGAGGCCGACGGCTTGCTGTCGTTGTTCCCTGGGGAGCTGAGGCCCGAGGCCTGCTGCAGCAGGAACTGCCGGGCCACTTGGAGAGCCTGCAAGACAGGGGCGCATCAGTGCTCCAGCGGCTCTAAGGGACATTTGGAGAGAATGAAGGGGAGGAGGTCAGGTTCACGTGGAAAGTCGTGAGAATGAGTGAGAGGGTCAACGGGGTCTGCCCGGGCTTGTGGATAAAGGTAGGAGTCACTGAGAGAAGCTACCAGGCTTTCGGGATCAGAGCCTGTAGGGGCTCACTCTGGAACCCCTACTGTTGGGACTCAATGGGGGCAGTGGTTAAGAATCCGCCTGCCAATGCAGGAAACATGGGTTCAATCCCTGGATGGTGAAGATCCCCTGGAGTAGGAAATGGTAACCTACTCCAGTATTTTCCAGTATTGCCTGGAAAATTCCATGGACAGGAGGGCCTGGAGGGCAGTCCATGGGGACCCAAAAAGTTGGACATGACCGAGTACATAGCACACATGTGTCAATGGGGGAGCAAACGGAAGGGTGGGTGGTCAAACAATGACCCAGGAGAAAGTATCAACATTAACAACAGAAATTATTTGTCGAGTATCTACTACCTATGTGTCAGGTACTTTACAGTAACGATCTCATTTGATCCTCTCCTAGGAAGGTGTGAGGTAGGGATTATCAGACCCATTTTGCAGATAAGAAAACTGAGTCTCCTGGAAGTTAAGTAATATGCCCAAGATCATAACTTAGAAGCATCAGAGCTAGGATTTGAGGCCAAGAAGCCTGGCTCCCAGGCCATCTGTCTCACTAGATGGTCAGTCTGAGGGCTCATAGGAATAGCATTCACTTGAAGTCAGAGCACACAGTTCGGTGGATGAGGGTAGGATCTCAGGGTCTGAGCACTGCATGGCTTTACGAGTCCAGGGGGCTCTGGGCCCGGGACATCATGGCACTCGGGGAATTTAACTAAATCCTGAAGGGAGTGTGAACTATCAGTGAGGCCAGGGTGGCTCTGACTGGACTCTGAGGTGGTGGGATCATGGGATCATGGGAACAGGAAGTGCATGGAGTTTGCAGGAGGAGCATCTCTGGCCAGTCAGTGGGTACGGGAGGTGGGCAGATGGGCAGTGGGAGGTTGGGTAGGAGAGGTCTGATAGGAAGGGAAGGCCCAGGAAGTTCTCTGTAAGGTCTGCCAAGCCCTCCATCCCTGCCCCTCACCCACACCCCTTCCCACTCTAGGTCAGTAGGGGGTGCAGAGGCAGGGGTACAGGACTAGTTTTGAATCCACATTTCAGAAGCAAAAAATCTGTCTGTCCCCAGGTTCCTTGAAGACCTCCTGGGGGCCCCGAGTGGTCGTGTCTAGGTCATGGACAGCAGGCTCTGGCATCAGGCAGACCTGGGTGTGAAGCCCAGCTGTGCCAACCCCCCCCCCACCCCCGTGGTGTGATCGTGGGCAAGTTATCCCCCCTCCTCGCATCTAGACCTCTTGCTCTGCAAACCTGGGCCACCACCCATCTCCAAAACACGTGGGGGATGGGGTTGTTAAAGGACCAGTGCTTGGCACACAGCTGGCATTCTCAGGATCTGCTACTTTCCCTTCTGAATCCCTCCGCCTTTCTCTTTCTCACCTCCTCCAGCCTCTCCCCAGCACACCTATTAAATGAATCCACCTGTGGCCCCCTTGCACATCTGCCCACACAAACCCTTGTCTATCCTCACGTGGACTTCCACTCCCATGCCCACTGCAAGCTGAGCACCCGCAAGGCGGCTCTGGAAGAGGGGGCATGGATGCATGCATACCCCCTCACCCCCCCACCCCCCACTGCAAACACTGAGGGAGCCCACTGTGTACCAAGCGTAAAGGCACACCCCCTTCACAGCCCTTTCATTGAACAGCTGAGCCTCCCGGAGGCTTAAATCTAGTTCACCTTAGGACAGCATCTAAACACACCCTGGTGTTATCTATGGGAATGTGTCCCTGGGAAGAACTGGGGTCCAGATTAGCGTGGCCCTCACCAGCGCTTCAGATCCTAGACCTCCCCCACGCCCTTCTTTCTGCAGACCTCAACCTGGAGAAGTGGCCCAGGGGTGCTTCTCTTCAAGACACACATCAGAAAGTAGAAATCTGACCTGAGTCAAGGGCTCCGAGAGGCTGTGGGAGGAGGTGTGGGGTGGGGAGAGGAAGGGAAGTGGCCGGGTTGTCAGCAGGAAGGGGCTCTGCTTCTATGTGCCTCATTTTTAGGGACCCCCCCCAGGTCTAGTGACACAAGCTAGACAGATGCTCTATGTCCTCCAAAGGTAGAGATGGGATAGAAAGGTCAGGGGTCAGGAGCTGGCAGCCTAGGTGACCCAGAAGGGACGCCAGTCAGAGTGGGGGGAGGATGCACCCCAGATCTCTGGTAGGAACAGAGGAGCAACATGGGAAGGATTTCCAGGGGAAGTTGGTGGGGGGGGGGTGCTGAGCAGTCTCCTGGCAGGGGGAGTGGCCTGGGGGCTGAATTCACTTCCCACTCTCCTACTTTGTGGGCCCCTGGAGCATGAAATTGTAAGACTTACAGGGAAAAACTGACAGGGCCTTACAATTTCATTCCTGTGAGACCTCCCTGTGGCAGGCCCTCATCACCGCACCTCCCCCTACTCCCCCTACTCCTACCACTCTGAGCTTTCCTTCTGTTAGGCCAGGTGACAGGGGACCAAGTGAGACCCTAGGCCTGGCCAGCGTGTCGCCTCCTCTGACCTCCCAGCCTTCCCCACACACTCCTTCCGGTTTCCAGTCTGCCCGGGACTGTGCTAGGTGCTGGGGAAACAAGAGAAGCAGAACATGGCCCTGTCCCAGGGCTGTGATGAGACATGGGAGACTGAAGCCGCAGTGGGTGCCGGAGCCCAGAGGTGGTGGCAGCGCTGACTGGAGTCTGGAAGGGCAGGCTCACCAGGACTGCACCAGGAGGGTGAAGGGAGAAGGGCGAAGGGTGTTCCAGCACAGTGACTCCCACCCCACAGACGACAGAAATGGCCAGCGAGTCTGGGGACCTTGAAACCACTTCCAGGGACAGAAAATTAAGTTGTGTTGGGGGTAAGTAGGCAGAGGGGCCGGAGAGCCTATGGGGTCTGTTCCTCCAGGCACTTCATTCATTCATCCTTCACTCATTCATTCATGTTCATGGCCACTTGCCTCGTTACTGGCTTGGAGAAGAGTTGGGGGGGAGTGACAGAGAAGATGGGGGAGGCCACAGAGGGCAGCACATGCTCATTTCATGGCGTTTGTTTACAGCCCAGCCCAAACACCTGACCCAATGAGGGACCTGGTTCCACCTACAGCTGCCCAGGGGTGGGTGATGGGTAGACAGGGGCTTGGGGCCCAAGCTCCCCTCCCCAGATGTCCTGGTCATATATGCTTAGTGCACTATGATGCTGCTTCATCCTCACCCCCATCCGGGTGCTGCTCTAGGAGGAGGAAGGGTGGGCCAGGAGAGGCCCTTTGGCCCAGGAAGTCCTCCCCAACAGGGTGGTCACCCCTGGGATCAGGTAGGTCTGAGACTTTCTAAAGCCCCATCCGACGCACAGTCACCACCCTGGCACTACAGGGATAAGTCTACCCTGCCTGCCTCAGCTAGGGCGTGCTCACCTCTGAGACACATGGGAAATGACACCCCCCCCCCAACCTTGACAGATGCAGCCCCACTTTCTCCGCTGATGACGACCAGGCCTCCTTGAAAACAGAGACATTGTTAAATGGATCTGTGGGTTCCTGCCCCAGCCACCAGCACCCGGCAGACACCCTTGTGAAATGCACTTGAGTCTAGGCTGAACAGGGAAGGCAGGCCCAGGCTGACACAGAGTTTAGGAGCCAGCATGTGAACAGTACCTGGCAGTTTTCAAAGCACTTCTACATTTAGGTGAAGCTTCCCAACCTCGAGCTAGACAGGGCAGGTGTCACTTGCTTCATTTGACAGACAAGGAAATTGGGGCCCAAGGTCCCATAGCTAGGAAGTGGAGTTCAGACACCTCCAACTGCCCAGCCCTCCTTGACCTCATGGAGGGACCACTGTGATCTCATGCACAGTCTGGTGAGGTCTACAAATGTGCCTTCCCCAAGTCTTGGGAGCTTGCAGCTGTCTAGATGTGAAGGGGAGATACAGCTGGATGAAACGAGGGGAAAAGACCAAAAAAAGAATCTCCCCGGGAGGAAAGTAGGCTCAGTTTCCCCTCCCTGCAGGCCAGAGATACCCAGATACAGCTTTTGGTGGAAAGAGGCATTTAGGATCCCATCAGGGTCAGAAATTCCCTGGAGGTCCAATGGTTAAGGCTCTGTTTCCACTGCAGGGGGGCAAGGGTTTGATTCCTGGACTGGGGACTAAGATCTCACAAGCCACGTGGTACAGCCAAAAAAAAAAAATCCCACCAGGGAGAAGGCATGGAGAGCTCAGGGAGTAATAGGAAATTGGGAACCATTTGGCCTTTTCAAGCTTATTTTCCCTCTCCCTCCACCCCTCAGACTGAAAACCAAATGCCCAGCTCTGTGGTTTGGGAAGTGAGGTCTAGTTTTCCTCTCAAGGAGGCAGCACTGGTCCTTTCAGTGCCTGAACCCTGGTAAAAGGGATCTGGATCTAAATGCTGGCTCCACCATCTACTGAGTGACCTTGGCGAAGTCCTGCTCTGAGCCTCCGTTTCTTCCTCTGTAAAATGGGAGTAACCCTGCAGTCAGCTCAGAGGTTTGTTGTGAAGAATACGTGGGAGAGTGTACATGGACTACTCAGCACTGTGTGGCACCCAGCAGGTCCTGGATGGACTCCTGTGGTGGTGATTACTAATCTTTCACCTTCCCAGGCAACTCCTGATCATTAGCCCACTGCCACCAGGAGGACTCATGAACCAACCCCTCTTCCATCTACGCCCACACCCACTCCCCCTCAAGCCTAAGAACTCAGTCTCTCTAATGAAGCCAAACTCTCCTCCCCCCACTGCCCATTCAGAAGTCATTAGCAGGATCTCCACAATTAGGAACAAATGGTTTATAACGGATGGCACCCAGGGAGGGTGGTGGGGATGGAGGGGAATGAAGCTAGTGCTTGGAGGGCAGCAGCGAGCTGCTAGGAAAAGAAAAACAAGTCTTGGGGCAGAAGGGTCTCTCATCTACAGGATGAGACCACACCCTCATTTTCTGTCTGGGAAAATTCAGGGAAGGACCAGTGACCTCTGTGCGGAGGTCAGGTGCAGGGCTGTTTACCAGTTCTTTCTCCAAGCTGGAGGATTCCAGGTCTGTGTTGGAGTCCCAGCCTTGCTGCGTGTGTGTGCGGGTGCATGTGTGTGAGGACATGGTGCTCAGGAAGACAAGCTTGAAGGACTGAACTTTGAGAACAGAGGAGAAGAATCACACAGATCACAGACCTGGTGAGCTGGAGGGTTAGAGGGTTATCTCGTCTGGTGTTTTCCAAATTGCTGGCCTGGCCATGATCTAATGGTGGGTCATACAGTATCAATTGAGAAGGTCAAAAAAAAAGGAAAAAATACACACACATATGAAAAATATTAGAGTTAATAGGTAAACATAAGCATTGTTTCATGAAACTATGTGCTGCTGCTCCAAACAAAAGGTATTTCTTATGACAGATTTCAGCAAAAATATCTGCAAAACACTGATGTAGTTCACTTTATCTATTAGGAAATGGAAATTCAGAGACAGGCAGTGAAGTGCCCAGAGTCACACAGCAGCTGAAGCAGAACCTGAATCCCCTGGGCCCGACACGGGCTCTGAACAGGGAAGAGCGGCCAGGAGGTGGGCAGGCAGGGTGGAGGACCCCCAGGAATTAAAACTCTGGTTTAATTCCAATGGTGGTGAAGAGCAGCCAAAATAAACAAAACTGAAACATTTGTTTGCATCTAGCTAATTTTGGCAAAATTGGGATCTCAACTGTCTGGATAGCTTCAACTGACAGCTGGCTAGATTTAGAGGAAGTGGCCCTGGAAGGGTGTTTAGGGGGCCAGCCCACCCCAAACCTGAAAGGCTCATCACCTGATCACCTGTCCCCCTGGAATACGACTTTTGATTCCTTTATCCATAATTCAGGGAGTATTTATGAAGTCCCGCGGGGCACTCACACTGTCCTAGACACTGGGGACACGGTGTGTTTGCTTTAACCGGGCTCACATCCTAATAGAATGAGACAGACGCTACAACACAGTGAAGCGAGCTGTGAGATGGTGGCCACGTCATGCAGGACGGCAGGATGGTTACTTAGGTCGTACAGCCAGGGAGGACCCCTCCGAGGACACATTGAGGATGAGGGGGCTACTCTCTCAGGGGAGGGATATACGACTGGAAAGAGCTGGTACAGGAGTCCAGAAGCGGGCCTAAGGCTGGAGAGTTATGAACCAAAAAGGCCAGTGTGGCCAAGCTTCTGAGGAAGTCTCAGGAATGAGCAGCAGCCAGATCACAGGGATGCTGGTTTTTTATTGCATTCTATATTTGAGGAAAAATTTTTGGAGAATTTTAAGCAAGAATGGATACAATCTCTGAGAGCAGATACCTAACCTACTGCTAGTAAACAGTAGGTACCTAATAAGTACTTGTTGACCTGTACAGGAAACCTCTGTCTACCCCTTGAAATACAAGTCCTCTGGGACCAGAGTGTGGAGGGAAGGGGGACAGGGAGAAGGGTCAGAGGTCAGGGGTCCCAACCACCAAGGGTGCTGACCTGCGGAGATCCAGGCTCTCCACCAGCCAGGCTTTGTCCTTCAGCAAAGAGACATAAAAATGAAATTACGCAGAGAAGGGGGGGCAAGGAGGATGGGGGATAGGAGACCATAAAACCCCCGAAGTGATTCTACACCTTTTTCCCTTGGAAAAAAAAAAAAAGCTTTTTGGGGAAGGCTGTAAATTTTTTTTACACCAACCTCGTAAAAACGACATCGGCACATTCTCAAATTAGAACCATTAAAATGAAAACCAGCAACGCACAGATACAGGCAGGCCCACGTGGGTGGGAGACACACAGCCCAGTTTCAGGACCCCTTCCCCGACAAATGTGTTGAGAATGCGACCCCTCCAAGGAAGACAATTAACAAAGGAACCCACCAGGGCCCAGGAGGGCAAGGTCCTCCCTAGAGGCCGGCCCTCCCCTCCGTTCTTGCCCCAGCGGCACGGGTGCAGCCCCTCAGGGACAAAGCCAGCTCCCGAGGAAGGTCCAACAGTGGCATCTGGAAGGAACTGAAGCACTGTGGGCTGGGGGTTGCAGGGTGGTGGCTTTTCCCCTCCCAGACACGTCCCAGTAACTGGAGTTCTTTGGAAGCGGGTCTGCTCCCAGGTCTGGGTTCAGGGCCGCCGTGAACCCAGCCACCCCCACCCCGCAGGGGCCCTAAGAGTGGGGTTTGGAGTGGGGGCTGTGCGGGGCATGCAGTTCCCTCCCCACCGACTCCCACTGGGGCTCCCGCAGGAGAACACCTAGCTGACCCACTGAGAGGGGGTCCTGGGAAGTGCCCACCTGGCTTCAGCCCTTCACCCTTAGAAGAGGAAGCATTCACCTGCTTGCCCCTCAATTCTCCCCACTGTCCCCAAACTCCTTATCAGTAAGGACAAGAACTCGGGTATAAAAGGGAGATGAAAGAGGCGGGGGAGGTGGGGGTGGGAAGAGGGAGGTCTCAGAATTCCACAGCAGAAGGGAAGCCTGGGGGTACAGTGGGCAAGGCTCCTTCCTAGTCCTGAGGAAGCAGGGGCCTGGGGACACCCCTCCCCTACCTTTCTCTCCCCTCTTAGGGAAACTTCCTTTCCTGTCGGACTAGGAGGCAGACACACAAAACAGGGGGGGCCTTTGGCTTAGTCACCCAGGAGGGGTATGAGAAGGGGAGTTCTGCCGTCTCAGGACCCTGCCCCTCACCTTACTACCTGGCCCCACCTCCCACTTGCCCCCTGTTCGCAGGCAGGAGGGACGGAGGGAGTTTCTAACACTCCCCGCAGCTGTTGGCAAGTCTGGGACCTCCCCCCCCCCCCCCCGCCGCGTGAACTTTCTGAGTCTCCCCTCTGAGGAGTGTGGGCCCTGACTCTCCCTTCAGGGCCCCCAGCACCTCCTGGGAAAGGACTCCTTCTACAGGGAAGGGGAGTCTGGAGGGTGTGGGACCCGAGATGAAAGAACAGGATCTGGGGAGGGAGCGAAGACTTGAAGAAATGGGCCCCAGACCTGCAGACGAAAGGCAACTGCTGACAGCACGTGTGAGGTGTCTGTGCTAATTCACCGCCGAAGACCCCCCCTTTTCCACCCCACCCCCCCGAGGAGCTGGGGCCATGAGAGCCAGGTGGGGGAGGGAAAGGAAAATCTCTTTCATTCTTCCTTCCCCCAACTCCCTGACACTGCCCACCCCCGTCTCTATGGAGGGGGCTGAGGTAAAAGCCCATTAATGTGCAGAGCCCCCCAGCCATTCTGAATCTCCTCACAGGATGTGAACAGGGTGGGATTTGGCCCCGGTTGCCACAGCAACTGCAGTGGGAGTTCCCAGAGCTAAGCAACCCTCCCGTGACCCTTGCTGACCTGTCACCCCGCAACCAGAGGACAATAGGAGTGGCGGCTCTGGAGGCCCCAGACGCCTTTCAGCCCAGCCGCTTTGCCCGCTGCCCGCCAACACCCCCGCCCCACCCGCCGCCCGCCTGGCCCCAAGTCCAGCGAGCATCCAGCCTGGCCCCTGAAACCTCCCCAGGCCCTCCACCTCACTTCCCCAGAGCTGCCACACACTTCTCCCAGCCCTGGCTGCGCCCCCATCGGAGAGCCCAAAGGATATTTGTGGAGACCCCAGGGAAAACCCTACACATCAGGAACGTTTTCAGAGAGGTGAAGTCAGATTAGGAGAAAATGCAAGGGCAACCTTCAAAGAAAAAATGCCATCCTAGAAGGGAAATATGGGCCAAAGGAGACTTTGGCTTGGTGAAGGAAGGCAGGGGTTGATGGGCAGCTGGCACGCCTGTTGGGTTCAAGGCATCTCTAAGAGGATCACCAACCCCAGCGGTGGGCCAGCAGGGTGCTGGGTGCAAAATGAGGTTCCATGCATGTTTGCTGAGTGAATGCGCACTCCAAGGCCAACAGTCCTTCCCCTGCCTCCTTCTCAGGGGAGATTCTCCAGGAGACTGGAGACCAGGTGAAAGCCCCAAGGACAGAGTGGAGGCAGTGTGGCTCCGTCACTCACTGAAAAGGGGGCTGGGAAGAGGGAGCAGGAAGCTGGGGCCTTGGCTGCTGGACTGGGGCAGCCAGACCAGACAGGGACCCTCTCTCCAGTCAGACAGGGCCGGGCAGCCCAGCCCTGCCCCCCCACACCCCACCCCCTGGCCGCCTCTGTTTAAACAAGCTCTCGGCCTGCTGTTGCATGGAAACAGGCGCCTGCTCTTGTTCCAGAGTGACGTGGCTGCCCTCTTCAGCACTGTTTGTTTCAGCCTAAAGTCCTGTCACCAGCCTGACTTCTGACTCGCCCTGTTTATCTCTCTCTCCTTTGTCAACTCATTACTCCCAAAGGCCAAGACTGCATTTCCAGGGCTTGTTTATCCAGAGCAGAGGGGCAGGGACCAACTGACAGATGGACAGACGGACAGAGGAAGAGGAGCCACGGGGGCACGAGGAGGAGGGACCAGGGCACCGCCCGCAGACCCACTCACAACCTCTGGAGTGGCCACTTAGAGCCGGCGGCCAGTGCTGCTTTTTGTTGGTTTGTTTTAAGAGCGCTTTTAGCCTGAGAGTGGAGAGCTCTCATTCACTCACCAACAGTGGTTTATTTAGCACCTAGTAGGCGCCAGGCCTTGCTGCCTCCGGGACTGCAAAGTGTGGTAGGAGCTGAGCCCTGCTTGAAGAAACACTAGGAGCCAGGAGACCCTAGGAGCCAGGAGAACCGAGATCTAGCCATTCCCTGGCACCTAGACAAGTCACTGCTGCCTCTGGTTGCCTCCTTATCTGTGATGTGGGAATAACAACAACACAAACTTCCCTGAGAAGGTGAGGGGATTAAAGACCCAAAGCATCAAACAGAGGCACTGGATTTGTTTGTCCTCCAAGGACTTCCTGATTGGGGTTGAGAGGGAGCAGGCACTTGCTGGGCCCAGCCCTCTTCCTCCATTCACTCTCCCCACAAAGAGTCAGAAACATTTGTTGGGGGGAGGGGGTAACCAGAAATCATTACCCTGAAGCTCTCCCCCCACCACTGCAAAGCTTCACTCATATACTGGAGGCACAGAAGGATGGCCCACAGACTGTTTCCTTTTAATTGACAATTTTGTAATTTTAATTTTGCAGGGTTCTTTTCATAGTTTGGAGCCAAGAAAACCTTTTTTAAGTCTCAAATATTTCCCTTGGCTCTAGGCACTACGCCCGTAGTGAGCGCAAATGGATAAACCAGCCCTCCCTCCGCCTGCCTCCAAATCTCCACCCCAGTTTATTTGTGAAACAGATATAGGATTTTCCAGGACTTTGGGATATTCACCAAAACAAACAGGGATAACTGGAATGTGGAATATAGATGGTAAAACACGGCCTGAGTGCAACGCAGAACACAGAAACCTGATCAGTACAGACAGTCCCGACTCTCCCCACCCCACACCTCTCCCCGCTTATCCTGCTCACTGGTGCTCACACTTCTCTAAATAATTTTTTAAAAGAAACTTTCCCCCTAGCCTTCCCTCCACTTTCACAAATTTTCATAGCTCTGTCTGCCTAGAGGTGCGAGAGGAGAAGTTTTCATCCCTACAGAATGGGTGGCCTTGGCGATCTCTGGTCTGGTGTGTTTTGCTTTTGTTTTGATAAAGGGTAGGGTTCTGCCCTTTGACCTTCTGTCCCCTATAGATGGTACAGACTCTGTGGGTCTCTTCCCCAGGGAACCTGCTTAGGCAAGCTTGGGAGATGCCAGCGAACTCCCAAGGACCATCTCCCTGGAGAAAGGAGACAGGCCCTTTCTGCTCAAGTTTCCACTGTTTGCAAGAGGAAGGGATTTTTAAAGTCCTCAATTCTGTTCACACCCATATGGATCAGTCACTGGGGGGAAGGATTTCACACCCAAATTGCATCTGATCCTAACAGTCCCCGTGCTTCAAGCGCCCAGAGGCCAAGGCTCAGGGAAGCCCAGGACTGGCCCAGATGGACTGCTGGGAAGGAGAGGTGGGGACGGAACCTGAGTTTGTTCATTTCCTGTGTCAGTCCTGGCTGACTAGCTCTAGGGTCGGCCTTCTGACAGTGCTGCTTCCAATCTGACCTCTGGCTTCAAGTGTGGTGGGAAAGGGCCCCTTAGGGGCTATGAAGTGGGAGAAGGAGCCCCAGGGCAAACCTGAGAGAGAGCAAGAGGGTGATATGGGTACACACACCTGTGCACACAGGGCAGGGAGGGGGATAGGCAGGGAGGTATGTGCAGGACCCGACTTTTCTGCATTCCCGACAGAGCCCCCCAGGGGTAATGCCACCAGCAGTGATTTGAGAAGCAAAGTCAAATAAGAGAAGGAGCATCCCAAGGCCAGGGCTGGCTCGGCCGGTTCTCCTGAACTTGTCAAGCATGATTTTCCCTTTTTCCCGGGTGGGGCCGGGAACTGGGGCCCCTGCTCTGTCATAACCCAACCAGGCTCCCCACCCTAAGGCCTCTTGATCCTCAGAGAAGCTGGTCTTGGACTCCTGAACTACGCAGTTTAGAGTGGGAATGATGAAGGGGAAGAGGGAGGAGAATACAGACAGAGGTTCCCAGTACGGGCACTAAAAATGGAGGCTTGCCTCTGCCTGCTACTCTTGAACTTCTCCCAGGTGCACTGACCCCTGGCGCCTGTGAGTTGACTCACAGCTTGGATCAGGGGCCCGAGGCAGAGGTGCAGGTGGGGAATGCATTACAATACAAACAAAGTAAAGATACCAATGTGTGCTGAGCCCCCTTAGCCAAAGAGCACACACCCAAAGCCGGGTCTCCCTCCCCTCAACCCTGTTTGTTAACTTAGCCAGAGTGCAGGAGGAGAGCCCAGGTGCCCGCCTGCCCAAGATGCACCCCCCTCAAGCCTGCTGCCCAGACATCTGTCTGCCCTTGTGGGCATTTCTGAGCCTAAGCTCAGAGATCTCAGAGCCCCCAGCCACACCACCCTTTCTGGAAGGGCTGCTCTCCCCTGGCCTTAGTGATCACTAGAGGGAGGTGGGGGTTCCCTGCTGGCTGGACCTTCTCAAGAAGGTTAAGGTAAGGCAGCAAGGCTGGGAGCAGAGGCCCCCGGGGAGCCGGGATGTAGGAGCAGGGGTCCAGCATCCTTCCCAGGTGGCTGGGGAGGCGTGCCGGCTCCTACCTGTTGCTGCTGTAAGTGCAGGAGCTCCGCAGGGCTCATCTCGCCGTTGCTGTCTGCGCCCACGGCCGAGTCCCTGCCCGCACTGCCTGCGGCAGGGCCCGCAGCCCCGCTGCCGCTACTGCCGCCGCCGCCGCCATCGGCCTGCCCGGAGAGGCTGCCCACGCCGTTTTGACCAGACGGAGCTGACCTGATTGTCTCCGAGGCGGATTCCACCATCATGTCGCTCTAGCGGGACCTGGAGATGGAGGAGAGAGGTGGGGGAGGGGCTGAGGCGCGAAGGCTGGACGGGCAGGGCAGGCCAGCAAGGGATGCCCCCCCAACACCCCCGTCCCCAAACAACACAACCCCACCGAGTCCTGGGGCGGCTTCTCCCTCTCAACTTCCTGGAGGCCGACCCTGGGACCCCTGTTGGGGCGCAGACTCTCCTAATGTCACCCTCCCCCCAGGCCCAGGGGAGGGCAGCTCCAGACTATAGCTGAGGCGCCCCCATTGCCCCATATTTCCTCGAGGGGGCGATGCCCCACCCCCAAACCAGTTCAGGCCTCTCCCTCCAGGCTAGTGTGTAAGGCAGAGTCAGGATGGGCAGGGGTCTGCAAGGGCTTAAAAGCAGGTGAGGTATTCACCGGGAGCCACCATATTGCCTCCCCTCAACACCTGTGATGGCCCTTGTGTTTATTTACCCCCAGGCCGGGAGCTCCCCAAGGGTAGGGTCTCCTTTCCCGGACACAGTAAAAGCAGCCACCGTCTGCCCAGCACCCACTACGGGGTGCCAGCCCCTCAGCTGGGCCTGGAGCTGTGCCCCAGGGAACGGGGGCAGCCGGTGGTCCGACATCCCTGACCTTCCATTCTAAGGCCCTCAGCCCAGCACCTGGCCCAAAGCTGATTCTCAGTGTTTACTGTCTCCACAGGCACCCGGACCCCTTCTCCCAAGAATTGTGGGAGACCGTTCCTTTCGTCCTGATTTTACAGATGAGAAACCGAGGGTCCAGAGCGTCAGGAGATTTACCCAAGGCTGGGCCAAGGCCTGAATCCTGTGTCTTCTTCCCCTACCTCCCCAAACTGCCTCTTAAACAGTGGCAAAAACATGCTCAGAAGGAGAAGAAGGTATGACTGGGATGGTCAAGGCCAGCGAGGAGGGGGCCTGCGGTTCCTTCTGCATCTCATGGAGGCTGCACAATCTCAGACACCTGTTACACAGGCTGAAGCAGATGGGAGGCTTCAGTGGGCAGAGCTGTTCTCAAAGGCTGGGGTCTCCAGCTATCGGCAAAGCCATGGTTCCTTGAGAGGAACACTGATTTCAGCCAACAAGACACAGTTGGTATCTACTACTGATCTCTGACAGGAGTCTTAAACTCCCTAAACCTCAGTTTCTTTGTAGAAGGAATTTCTCCAGCCTCAGAGTGCGGTGAGGAGTAAATAAAACAGCACACACAAACCACCTGCAGAGTAAGGGCCAGCGACGACTGGTCCCTCTTCACCTGAACTCTATTTGTAAGGGTGAAGGCCCTGGGCTCGGAGAGGTCAGAGACTTGGCCCAGATCACACAGCGACCAAGGGGTGGAAGCCAGTCGGTGATCTTTCCTCCCCTTCTTGATTCCCTTTTGGCCTCTGCTAACCCCACAGACACATGGATTCCCTGACCCAATAAACGGGTGTGGAAGGCCTTGATAGACCAATGGCTGAAAAGAGACGGATTGCCTTAGTTTCTTCTCCAAGGAGGCAGCTCCCAAATTCTCTTTCACTCTGGAAGAGTTCCTTCCCGTCACCCTACTGAGCCCCTTGCTGTTTTTGTCCCCACTGTCAGCAGAATGGGAAGGACAGTGAGGGTATAGGGGGAACTGGGGGGACAGAGCACCGCTGAGGCCCCATGGGGAGGCCACTAGTCCACATGTGCCACATCACACTCGCTCTCGCGATGACCTGTGCAGCCTCCTGGGTGACCCTGTGCTGCTGGAGTGTCCCTTTTTCTCTGCGTGTTCCCAAGGAATTTTTACAACCTCCCCCTCCCCCCAGCCGCGGCTCCCAATCCTGGGTTCTGAGAGGAGTTGGGCCAGGGGCAAGGGCAAGGTTGAGGGTGACGGTTTGGAAGAGATTGAGCACTCAGTCTCAGGCCTTAATGGCCGTGTCAGCCCGGGGGCCAGTGGCTGCCAAATGATGGATGGGGTGGACACCATCCTCCACCCACCAGAGCACAGGGCTCCAGCCCCCTCCCCACAACCACCCACTCCGATCCCCCCCCCCAGCAGCCTACAAAGCACCTTCTTGCACTCAGGCCTGGGCCCCCGGCTACCCGAGGGGGAGGGGGAGACAGCAGGGCCACTCCCCTCTCCCTCGGCCTCACCCTGGCCCTGATTCCAAGTCTAGCTGCCCTGAGATCTGAGAACTCCTGGGCTCCTGGGGACAAAGACCAGAGCCTCAGCGGGGTGGGGGTGGGTGTGTGTGTGTGTGCGTGTGTGTGTGCGTGTGTGTGTGCGTGTGTGTGTGTGTGCGTGTGTGTGTGTGCGTGTGTGCGCGCGCGCAGGAGAAAGGAGAGAGAATCCAGCAGTTTCTTCCTTGGGGTAAGAGAGAGTGCCCCCCTTCCCACACTCACACACACCATAAAGTTGATCAGACAGCAAGTTTGGAAAAAGGGAGAAAAAAGGAAGGAGGATGCAAACAGAAGTGTCCTTTTCTTTTCTTTTTTTATTGGGGGGGGATATAGAGCGACACCCAGTGAACAACATAATTGCTGCAATGTGGCGTGTAATAATAGCTATTCAAGGGCCGATCATTCATATTAAACAGGGTGAAGCAAGCCTCTCATTTGCATGCTTGAGATTATATGCATTTGAAAAGTCATTTCCGCAGGGTGTATGAATGGCATTAATTCCCACGTGGCGTGCTACTCTACCCCCTCCCCGGGGCCTTCAACTCCTTCCAGGCTCCTGCCCACCCACCAGCACGCACCCAAACCTGCAGGTGGGTGCTCCCAGGAATCTCCACACCCTCACCTCTGCCCCGAGACACCTGCCCTCCCAAGGGGAAGCACACGGGCAGCAGGCAGTCTCATGCTTGTCTCTCCGCTGGGTGATGTAACAGCATTGGGGTGTTCCCTGCACTGTGGGTGAGCAGGTTCTGGGTGCCTGGGGCCCAGCCAGGTAGGGGTGGGGTGGCGGGGGTGGGGTGTTGGAGGCAGGCCTTGATATCAGAGCCTGGTTCCCATAAGGATGGGGGAGAAAGCCAGTGTCCATGGGAACCTGGACTCTGGCTAGAGGAGATAGGGGCCTGAGTGTCAGGGCGCCTGAGCTCAGTCACAAGCAGCTGTGAATCCTTTCCCTTCCTCCTCCGGGCCTCTCTTTCCTTGTCTCTGCATGGCGAGTTGGTCCTGAAGTTCTCTTCGGACTTGCTCCAGGAGTAAAACTCCCCAGTCAGTCTGGATAAGAAACCACCAAGTTTTAGCGGCAGCCGAGAGACACGGAGGGTCCACCTGAATCACAGCTGTCCTTTTCCCAAATGGAGACCTGGGCTGCCTGCTGTGGTACTGAGGGGGCCCCTCCAAGAGCCTCCTCCTCCATTCATTCCCGCCCCTCTGCCTCTTTCCACACACTCGTCCCCTGCCAAGTCAGCTCCAGCCCTGGGCACCCCTGTCCTCAGCAAAGAGCTACTGACTGACCACCTGCAGGAGCCAAGAGGCGCTCTGGGAAGGAGACCATCTGGTTTCAAGGGCCAGCTGGGTGACCTTGGGCCAGTCACTGGTTGCTTTTTCTTCCTTCAAATGGACACGTAAGGAGAAGGAACAAGAGCTTTCTAGGACTCACTAAAATTGATTTGGTCATGGCCACCTCAGCCTTCCCTGAACAGCCGCAAGCTGGGGGCAGCGCGGAGTCATCCCCTGTGCTACAGGATTTCCCTGTAGGGTGCTGGTCCTACCCTTGGGCAGGTCCTGGGTTCAGGTCTCTCAGGGTTCCCCTGGGGAGCCAGCGCACCCGAGAGCCTCTGGCCAGTTAAGGAAGGAAGGAAGGAAGGAAGCAGGGTCAAAGCCGCAACCGCCTCTTCCTCTCTGGGGGCGTCTTCGGGGCCGCCGGGGGCTCTCCCACCTCCCCTGAGGCTCCTGGCCCTTCGAAGGACGCGGGCTCGCCGCACAGACCGGCTCCGCACGCGCCCGGGTCCGCCTCTGTCCCCTCCCTGGCCGGAAGTGACGAGTTCCACCCGCCTTGGGGCCAAAGGGAGGACCCCAAAGGTTAGGGTGCTTTCGTGGGGGAGAGGAAAAGGAATCGGGAGCCCCACACGCGGAGAAACCTTTTGTGCCTTTTCCGCGGGCCCATATGGTGTACGGAGTATTAATTACCGTAGCTTTTTAATTAACAATCGCTTAATCTGAGCGATTGCCATGACACCCTATGCCTCGCCGCGAACCCGCGCCGCCCCCCCTGCCAACTCATCAATTAATTTTTATTGACGTTTTCTTCCCCAAACAGGCACAATACCAGGGTTTTCCAATTAACACCTCCGCGATCTCTAATTAGTGCAATTAACAGACTGATGGATGCCCGGAGTTTACCCGCAAGGGAGGGAGGGAGCGAGGGAAGGGGCGGGGCAGCACCCAGCGCGCTCTCGCTCGGGGCCGCGCGTCCGGCAGTGCACGCGCGCAGCCGGAGAAGGGGCGCACCCCCAGCTCACAGGCGGGCCCGGCTGGCGGGGGTGTGACCACAGGTTACCTGTACCCAGAGCAGTGGTGGTGATTTGAAATAGCAGACACCGGTTCCAGCCCCTGGGAAACCTAGAATCTAGTCAGGGGGGCAGTTCAAAGCCTGAGACTAGAAGTTGGGAAGCTGGCTTCTAGCCCCACCTCTGTCACCAGTTTGCAGTTTAACTTGAGGCAAGTTCTTCCCTTTTCTTCTCTGTAGGATGATGGGGGAAATTGGACTAGATGTAGCTATCTATTTACAACGTATATACCCCTATCAACTTCCAATACAGACTGGGAAGCAGACTGCAATAAAAGACAAAGCTACTTAAAATACAATACCACGGGGTAGTACAAGGGAGAATAAACGGGCCAAGACCTTAAGCCACAGGATCTCAAACTTCAGTGCATCAGAATCGCCGTGGGGTGCTTGTAAAAATACAGATTAGTGGGCCCCGGGCCTAGAGCTTCCGATTTTAGGTCTGGAGTGCCCTGAGAATTCATTTCTTAAAAGTTCCTAGGTGATGCTGATTCGGCCTGTCCAAGGCAACAGCAGGGCTCCAACCACAAGCACTGGCTTCAGTTATGAGCTTCCTGGTGGCCAAAACGATGTGATCTACCTCCAAGACCGTTTGTTCATTCAACGTAGATTTCGTGCCCAGTTAAGCCAAGCACTGAGTGAGGACCTATCTACAGATACTGAAACTTGGTCCTGGCCCCCAAATGGCTTACAAAACTCAAACAAGCCAGTGTAGGTGTCCTGGGTGTTTTCAGGGCAACTGGTAATAACGGAGGTACAATTTTACCTCCCTTTTTTCCTGGATAAATTTGGCATTTGTCTTTTTGAAAGTTTAGCCAGTAGTGTGAAGTTTTGGCCACAAACGAAGTCATTCTTCTCTTTCTTCTGATGCTGCCCAGGAGAATATTTCACCAGCAACGACCCTTCATCCATTCATTGGTTCAACAAATATTTAAGCACCTCCCCACGTGCCAGGCTGTGTGTGTGCTGACCTAGGTAGGCCTTGCACTCCTGGAACTAATGTCCTCGCAAGGTGAGGCAGATGTTAAATAAGGACACATGTAGATAAGCTCAAATAAAATAAATTCTATACATATGAGTACAGGGAACAAATGAAGGACTCGATTTATATGGAGGGACAGAGAAGGCTTCTTTTTAAGAACTGGCATCTATACTTAGAAATGAAGAATAAGCAGGTATCGGACAGGCAAAGTGTACACTGAATGCAGGGGGAACACCATCTGCAGAAGCTCTACTTTTACAAGAGCAGTCACTGGTTTCAGACTTCCTTCAGAGCAAAAAGTCTTTGAAATGGATACATTTCTGGATTATATAAGAAGACATGGGATGTCCCTGGTGGTCCAGGGGTTCAGACTTCACCTTCCAAAGCAGACGGTGCGGGTTCAATCCCTGGTTGAGGGACTTAGATCCCACATGCTTCATGTCCAAAAACACAAAACGTAAAACAGAAGCAATGTTGTAATAAGTTCAAAAAAAGACTTTAAAAATAGTTCACATCAAAAAAAAAAAAAACCTTTCAAAGATAGGTTGTCATAATTAAAGTGTAACAAAGCAAAAAAAAAAAAAAAGCCACACATAAGCAGGTACCACATGGAACAGAGCATGGGGCTGCCTTTTACTTCCTCCCTTCTCTTTCTTTTCCTCCTCCTCTAGCTGTCTTGCTATCAGATCTCACTTGTGTCAAGGGACGTAAAGCAGAGGGCTCTTCAGAACAATGAGCACTGGCATTTCAAGCACCCGAAGGATACTTCCCAATCTGTCATCACAAGGCCCGGGGATCCCCTTGCCCATTCAGCTCAAGCCCCAAAGGCCCACTGGCTTCTTGTCACCAGGTGAGAGGAGGGCTCCAGCAGGAGCCCTGGGGGCCTGGGCCTTTCCTCCTGGCCCCTCATTGGACATCCTACCTGCTGACCCTGCTCTGGTCTCTTATTAGCTCTGTAATTAGAACATGAGCAGGGAGGTCACCATCTGAGCCTTGGTTTCTTTATTTGTCACATGAAGCTAATACAGTAACCCTTCCTTACAGGGCTGCCGCGGTATTGCTGCCTGAAGGTGTCAGAGAAGGCTACTTACTATTGTTGTGGGGACCCAGCAAGTCCAGATGCCATCCCTTCATCCTGGCCCTGATGCTGGGGCCCCACCCATTCCAGGCTTGTCCATTTTCACTCTCCTCAGCACTTGAGGAAAGTGAGACAGGACCCAAGGGTTAGAATGTCTCTGGAGCTCCCAATCGGGTCCCCAAAGCAGGGCAGGGTGATGCGAGCCCCATGACCGCTTGGCGCTCTGATCAGCCCGGGCAGTGTCTCTCCTCAGGCAGAGGGGGCCATCGGAGCTCCAGAAAAAAGCTCAATCCGTCTCCAGGGCCCTCCGTGGACTGTGGGATGCTCTTGTGTGGGTCAGAGTCTGGCGCCCTGGGCTCCCTGCTAAGATTCTCACTTCAGCCTAAGAGTCTCCCTGAACAACACACTGGGAACTATCTGGTGTCCAACTTCAGGGATCATTCGAGGCCTCTTCTTAGCACAAAATTTCCAAGCCCAGGGAACTAGTGCACACGCCAGGATAAGGATGTGCCTCTTAAAAGCCTGCAGCAACCTCTGATATGGAAGGTGAGCTGCCATCCCGGGGTTCTCTGTTCTAGGTTCTCCCCCAAGTTTCAAATAACTTTATCTTCTAATCATAAAAGCAGGACATCTTGGTAGAAACATGTGAAGAGGAAATAAATGAATAGTACTTGTAAGTCTACCAGTCGGAGAGCTAGACTTTGGGGCCCCACCCCTTTCAGTCTTGTCCATTTTCTCTCTATTTGGGCATATAAACTTCTAAAACGTGAGCTTGGGTTCATAATCTGTACGTGGTTTGAATTTTTGTTTTCCCACTCACCACTTACTATCATAACCATTTCCACATGACATCAAATATTTTAATCAGCAGTTTTTAGTGGTCACAGAGTTGTCTGAATGATGCTGGGCACAGAGGGTACTGGCATTTGGGCACACAGAAGTGAACAAAACACTGCCCTTGTTGAGGGGAGGGGGGTTATAGTTTGGCGCAAAAAGAGAGACACAGGCAAACACAAGCATTAAAAAATATCCCTACATATGCTCTGTGTGCTAAGTCGCTTCAGTCATGTCCAACTCTTTGCAACCCTATGGACTGTAGCCCGCCAGGCTCTACTGTCCATGGGATTCTCCAGGCAAGAATACTGCAGTGGGTTGCCATGCCCTCCTCCAAGGGATCTTCCTGACCCAGGGATCGAACTCGTGTCTCTTACGTCTCCTGTATGGGCAGGCGGGTTCTTTACCACTAGTGCCACCTGGGAAGCCCCACCTAGGCTCTACCTGGGATCAGTTTAATTGGATTCTCTGGGGAGTCAGATCTAGTCATGGATAATTTTTAAAGTATTCTAAATTTCAAGTGCAGCCAGGGTTGAGAATGGACAAACAACACACAACTTTACCAGTGTTATGTTCAGTATAGCAATGGATGCCTAGAGGGAGTAGGAGGCTCTGGGAAGGCTTCATGTAGGAGGTGACTTCTGAGCTGAGTCTTCAGTAAGTGAAGCCTAGGCACACAGTTTGTGAATATATTTTAGTAACAACTATTCCACTCACAGAGTCCTTGAAAGTTCTTTCCCATATCCTGTCACACACAACCTGGCACTCACTCTGACAGATGAAGGAACCACACTTTGAGGAAGTTTAGTGATGTTTCAAGGTTTCTTGGCTGCTAGGAGGTTGAGCCAAATTGAAACCCTACAGCTCTTCTGACTCCCAAACCAGAGCTCTTCCCTGGAATTCCATCTAAAAGTGGCAAAGCCCAGAGGGCGGTCATTGGAATTTCCCAGGAATCTGAACCTTTCTTCACCACCATCACCATGCCCCAGCCCCAGCGCACTTTTCACTGGCTCTAACCCCAAAATGCTTCCACCAGGCCCTAGCAAGGTGGCCTCCCTCTACACTCCTTCCGAGTACCATGACCAAAAGAAAGAATTAACAATAAGAAAAGAAAAAAGAAAAAAAAGAGAACCAAAGAGCCCACTCCATCTCATTAAGAAAGTAAACATAAGAGCCATCTAAGTGTCTAATTAAGCTTCTAATTAGTCCCTGCTTGTTACTAATGCAAATTAGATTACTCCGCTTAACTACAGCATGTCCACAACACCCTTGTTAATTGCGGCCTTTTGAAATTAAATTACTCCCTAATTAGCATATCAAAGCCATTGATTCGGAGCTGGGAAAGATGAGGGCAAGAGGAGCCGAATGCCAAGTTTGGTTAATCAGAGATGGCTAATTAAATAGTGCCGTCTTTCGTGGGGGGCCTGCTGGTTAAGAGGTGGGGTGCTCACCCAGGGCCTGAGAGCCCTGATTCTGGTAGTGCCCTTGGCACCAGGGGGCTCCCGTGGGCACAGGAAGGGCTCCTGCCAGCCTGGGACAGACCAGCCTTCTCTGGGCGCTGGCCCCTCTCTGTCTCCCCTGATGATATCTAGCGGTGGCATTTACAGGAATCTTGGGTACCAACTCAGATGCATCCAAAAAACACATCCATATTCAAATGTGCAAGATACTGCATCCTTCCACATCTTTCTCCCTGTTCCAAGATGACTTCTGGAAAGGTTACTGCTGCCCAGTGCTTCTCTAGTCCCCACGTGTGGTTCCATTCTTGGAAGGAAGTCTCCTCTCCTCCAACAAAAAGTATATTAAGTTTCTGTTGGTGATGGCAGGTAAGAGGGTGATGACTTTCATAGAGGGGCTCATCTGGGAAGGGATGGGCTGACTTCAGCTTAGAACACACACCTCAAGACATGAGACCCTAAAATCCCCTCCGTGGTAGAAAGGAGGGGGAAAAAATTCACCTACCACCATCAGTTCTTAAGCAGCTGTGCAAGAATTAGATGTGGGTCAGGGTGTCCTTAAAGGTCTTCTCTGAGCTTGTACAGACCTTGCAAAGCCTCTCAGACACCCGCCCTGCCTAGCTCTTCCTAGAATACTGAAGTGAAAGTGAAGTCGCTCAGTTGTCTCAGACTCTTTGCGACCCCATGGACTGTACCCTACCAGGTTCCTCCGTCCAAGGGATTTTCCAGGCAAGAATACTGGAGTGGGTTGCCATTTCAGCAAAATCTCCATGACAAAGTTGCTAACAGAAATGCCCTCGGGGTCAGTCCCCAAGGGGGCCAAGTGGGACTCAGAGGGTACTCAACCCCAGCCTGTCTTTACCCCACAGAAATGCAGGCTCCATGTTTGATAGTGTTTGGGTTTTTCAAAAGAAGCCAAGCAGGGATATTTATGTGAAATTTACCACTGTAATAAACTTTGTGAAAGCCAACAAAACACATAAGGGGTGAAGTTAGCCCATGTGTGATCTCAGTCCTATGGCCAGCATTCTAGAGGGGCAAGTTCCAGTCGGTTGTGTGACCCCGGACAAGTGAATCACCTCCCTGGGCCAGGGGACCTCACCTGTTAAACAAGAACAAGGAGAGGAGGTATGGGAAATGGCAAATCCCCGTTCCTCAGTCAGGGTCTGGTGACCACCTCGTTCCACTCTGTACCTGCCATAATCCCTTCCCAGACTTGGGATGTCTTCTAGAAACTTCCTCCTCCATCTTCCATGCAGAAGGCAGAGTCTGACCTTCTAGGTGCCTTTACACACCTGTGCCCTCTGCTGTACATTTAACAGATCAGCCCTGGTGGGGGCAACAGATCCTAAATGCCTCATCTAAAAAGGACAGAACTTCCACAAGAATAAAGTCTTGGTGACTGACAGGTCCCTCGCCTGGTCCATCAATGTCTACTCTGCCAACTAGGATGTGTATCTGTGTGTATATGATTCTGTCCCCAGATCTTCCTACCCTGGTTCTCCTCTCCAAGTTTCTCACCAGCAGACCTCGAAGCGCACAGAATCAAGGTCACGGCCAAGTTTCCAAAGAGTCTGGTTTTGCTGATGAATGCAGGGATCAAACCGGGCCCAGGGGAGAGGAAGACTGCACCCCCTCCCCCACCAGCTCAAAAGGGTGAATCTCAGGTAGTGTCCAGTCCATGGGTAACCATCCAAGCCAAACTTGGCTAAAGGGCCCATAGCAGTGCTTTTATTTTAGAAAATAAATTTCAAAGCAGGAAAAGAGAAACGGGGAAGCGGTGAGGCCGTCCTGATGTGAGGGGGAGGGCAGAACCGCAGCACACAAGGGCCAAACTGCAGCCCGCCTCGCTGAGCTCTCTCTCCCAAGGAGATTCAATTAATTGATAACAAGAGGCATCAAATTAATTTCTGGAGGATGTGAGATTCTGATGAGGGGAAATCTTCGTAGATGGGGATCGGGAGGGAGGGGGCGCACAGCGGCCCCTCTAATCAGGCTCCGCTGCCTAATTGGCGGGGAGGAGACTTGCCTGGGCCGCAGGGTCGCTGCCCCGCGCTCCATAGCGCCCCTGTCGGGCAGGACCCGCGGAGGCGGTGGAACAAAGAGGATCGGTCTCCTCTCTCACCCAACTCCCAATCCATCCAATCCACAGCCGCGGTAAAGTGGGGAGAAGGGAGAGGTGAGTGTGGGTGCTCCCTCCCCAGCGGTACAGTCAGGAAAACCGGGGCTCAGAGAGGGGAGCATCATGGTCCATGGTCAAGGTCGCAGAGGGAATGAGCAAGCGGGTAATGGTACCCGAGCCCCTCACCAGGGAGTCTCAGACCCGCGCAACCCAGACCTGCAAGCTCAAGGAGGTCAGCACAAGGCGTGGGAGACCCTCTCTGTAGCTGAAAGACTTGAGGCCACCCGGCCCCTCTTCCAGAGTTCCCTGGACCTCTCAAAAGCCCCCAGCATCTTTTCGGAGAGGGCCGAAGATACTTGGCGCGCACGTCCCAGCGCTCAGGTCTCAGAGATCGAGGAGCTGCCGGCACCTCGCACTGAGGCGCTCGCGGAGGCTCAGGGCAACACTGGCCGGGCGAGCAATCCAGAACGAGTGCGCTCAGCCGGGGCGCGAGAATGCGGAGCTCTGCCTCTCCTGGGAACCCCGCAGGCTTCCGAAGGGAAAGATTTCCCCAAGTGGACTGACGATGCACCCTCAGCATCCGACCTTCGCAAGCGCCTGCGACTCTGACCCGACCCAGAGACGATCCGAACCGGGAATGCGGAAGCCTGGAGGAGCGCTGCGCCCAAGCACGAGCGGCAGCCGCCCCTCCTTTGATCTCCTGTAAATCCCGAGTCCCCATCCCTCCCCCAAATGCTCCCCAGCAGCGGGCCCTTTTCTTTCAGGGTGCCATACATACTGCCCAAAGAACTCCCTGAAGGAGAGAGAGGAGGAAGTATATGCTACCCTCTTTTGGACCAACTTCCTTCGGCCTGGGTCTCCTGGAAGCCTGGGCTCCAGAGCTGGGAAACCGAATCTGATGGAGTCTGCCCGCTGGCTGCCGGATTTTAGAAACAACAGAAGCCCCTTCACCAGCCCACTGGGCCGGTTTCCCTCCACACGGCTCAGCCCTCCTGCAGGCTCAGCCGCTAGGATCTGGCATCCTGTCCTGGCTGGGGAGTATGGGAACCAGAGCCTGCCCCCCCACCCACCAGCACCTGTGGGAAAGATCCCCACTGGGGGACCTGCTCCATTTCTGATTTTCCAAGTTGCAAGCGAGCCACCTCTACTAAAACCTCTTTGCCAAGACTTTAGACTCCGGCAGCAGCGCAGCGGTGGAAGGCCACCACACACAGCGATGGCTCCACAAGGTTTGTGGCATCCTGGTCTCCAATCCCCGACCCACCCTGCCCTCCAGTCACCATCATCTGTCTCTCCTTTGCTGCCAGAGGAAATTCTGGGTAACTTCCACCCGCTGACCCTGCCTATCTTGAACAAACACAGAGGGTCTAGTCTACACAGCCTACTCTGTAACCGGCTGAGAAAAACCCACCATCTTACCTCCACTCCTTCCCATCTGCACTTGTGGCCCAGGTCAGGTGTCGTCAGAAACTCCCAGTGGGAGAGAAAAAACCCTTTCTCCACGCCCTGCACCACCAATGACCCCACCCAGCTTCTGGTCCCAGCTTGGGAGGCTCCAGTTGGGCAGAGGATGGGACCTGGGGAGGTGGGCAGAGGATGGGGCCTGGGGAGGTAGGCAGAGCTGCTGGGCCCGGGGGAACAGGCTGCATGGGACAAGGATCAAAGGAAGGAAGGCCACCAGCCTGGCCGAGGCCAGAATGGCTCACTCCTCTGAGGCATTAGAAGCTTTGACTCTATAGCCCAGCACCCTGTGGCCTTGTCCAAATGGGTATCTTTTGTGCTGGGAGCTCTTGGTTTCTAGCTCAGGCAAGCATGCTCGAGTCCAGGCTCTTCCCAGGGCCCACCCGAACACTACTTCACAAGCCAACTGTATCTGCAAGCCTGGGGAGTGGAGGGGTTGGAATAGAGGGTTCCTGCTGTGCCCCCAACAGGGCAGCACTGGCTGTGGGGGAAGGTATGCATTTCCATGGAGAATCCAGGAAGGCAACACTGAAAAAGACAGTGACTTCACCCTCAAGGGAAGGAGCTTTTTGCTTCTCTAAGGTGATCCATCCAGAGGTGGGTCCCAGATTGATTTGAGATTGCCAGCCAAATCTGTCTTCCATAAGACTGTGAACCAAGGTTCCAAACCATAGGAGTCTCCCTTTTTTGGAGAAAGATGGTGCCATTTTTCCTCCTCTGTGTCCTAGGGTATTATCCTTCCCACTTTTGTGTCCACGAGCACCTTAGGATGCTGGGGGGAGGTGGACCTTCCAGGGTCTAGTGACGCTGAGAGATCCCAAGTCTGAGCCCAGATCCTCCCTTAAAAGGAAGACAGGAAGGAGAAATCCAGCCTTCTCACTGGAGGGCTGAGGGGAACCCAGGCCTGAGCCCGTGGAAGAGAGAGGGGGAGTGGCAGGCTCTCCCATCCCTTCCTTTCTCCCTTCCCCACAGCAGAGGCTCAAGCCCTACCGGTTACACTGGTGGGAGTTTTAGGAGCCCCACCACTAACTATGTGACCTCAGACAAGCTGTTTCTCTCTCGGCTTTATTTTCCTAACCCTTAAAATGGAGATTAATTTCCAGTCCAGCACGTGGCCTGGCAGTGCTGGGAATCTAATAAAAGCTACCCCTTGGTCAGTACTACGGTGTGCCAGGCACTGTTCTAGGTACTTTACACCTGCTCTTCCATCCCACTGGCAAACAGGCTCTCAACTGCTATCACTGACCTAATTTATGTGTAAGAAAACTGTGGTTCGAAGAGCTTAATTAAGTTCTCCAGAGTCCCATCACCACTGGCAGGTTCCAAAGCCTTTTCCCCTGTGACCCATGTTCGCCCTGGGGAGGCCCGAGTTCCTTGCCCTGAGTTCCAGAGTCCTGGCACCAGGTCATAGGAAGCCACTTCAGCCACTGGAGCCTCAGCATCCAGTCAAAAACAGTGCCCATTCTGCCCTGGTCTGGGAAGCTGGGAGCTTTTGAAGGGAAACTGTGCTAGAGCTCCTTGGATGGAAGAAAATATTACTTTGCACGGCTGCTGCTGCTAAGTCGCTTCAGTCGTGTCCGACTCAGTGCGACCCCATAGATGGCAGCCCACCAGGCTCCTCTGTCCCTGGGATTCTCCAGGCAAGAATACACAGTTTGGGTTATTAGAAAAGTAAAGGCACTGTGCCTGCTTGGGCTGGGCTGGAGGGGTTTGCATTTCAGCTGGAGAGGTTTCCATTTCAGCTGGAGAGACAGGAAAGCCACCAGGGCAGTGGGGCAGCAAAGGATTAGGACATAGGGAAGGGTGCAGCCACGTCAGGTGTGGCAGATCAGGGAAGCCTTCGTGGGGAGATGACCGTTCCCCTCCTTGCACCTCACACCTCTCTTCTGACAAAGACACCCTTGCACCACCCTCCTCTAATGAATGTCTTGTCTGCCTTTCCTACCCTGACAATGTGCAGACCCCAGCCCTCACAGCTTGGGCACTCCAATGCCCAGCCTGGGAGCTGCCCAGACAGTGTAGGTGCTCAGCAAACATTTGGGGGATTAATGGATTAAAGGACCTTCCCACCACTCCTCCAACTTTCCAGCCCCTAAGGAAGAGGTGTGTTTAGAGTAGGGGCCCAGCAGGATATGCACATTCCTGGCAAGAAGGGACCTACCTGCCAGCAGCCAGAAAGGAAGTTTCTGGCCAAAGGCAGAGGAAAGGGGGTGGGGTAGGGGTGTCCAAGTGTGAGAAGGGACAAGGACAGGTCCTTTTGCAAGTTGGGCCCAAACCGGCCCCCCCACCACACCCCCGTATTCCCCCACACTGGTGTCAGGTCTTTCTCTCCCCAGGGCTCAGGGGTTCACCAACTCCATAACTTCTGCAAAACCTGCCCAGGACTGGGAGAGGGAGAGAAAACCCCACCCAGCAATCTAGCACTTAGTGCCAGAAGAAAAGGTTCCCATGGTCTCCCCCAGCTTAGTGCCAAGGTTTGGATGGGGGAGGGGTAAGGTAGTGAGGAGGGATGCAGGAGAGATTCAGATCTTACAGGGGTCCCAATTTGGGGGGCAGGGAGCACAGCCACTTCCACCTGATGCCACTTTGCCCCACTGATGACAGTGGGGGTGACGCCAGACGGGGAGCCCACGAGACAGTCATGCTTCTGAGAGGCTCAGATCTAAGGGTGCCAGAGCAGGCAAACTGTCCAGGTGCCCACAGCACAGTACCAGGGGCCTCCCTCCTGCCTGCCAGGTGACAAAGAGCCCAGAACCCAGGCAAAACAAAGTTTCTCAAGTTAAAACAAAAACAAAACAAGCCTGCAGATTTCCCCTCCCCTGCAGCAGTTTTCTGCCAAGTTGGGCAGGGTTGGCTGAGGCAGGGGCTGTCTGATGTGGGTGGCTCTCCTTAAAGCAGCTGGGGCCTGGCAAGCTTATTGGGCCTTCACCCCTTCCCCCCAACCCCCGTCCCAGCCACTGGCTTACTAGGAAGGTCATCAGCTTGAAATGCCCAGTGCCAGTAACATTCGGTCCCAGGTTCCCGCAAAAAGTGAATTTCTAGGTTCAAATTCTTGGTGTCCAGATCTCCATTACCCGCTGTGTTCCACAATGGGACTGGTCAGACTCTCCCTCTGCTACAGGCTGTATAGATGATCCCACAATTCCTTCCTTCTGGGTGGGAGAAGAGGGCACCCAGGCGAGCCTCCAGCTCCAACCCTAGCTGCCTCTCAAACTGGGCTCCTGAACCCCTCAATCCCAGACCCAACACAGTTTGCTCTGCGACAGTCCAGGCATGTACTTTAACGCGGAATGAAGATGCTCAAGTTCAAGTGAAAACCCGCATTGGCCAAAATGCTCCTGGGCTTTTCTCAGCTAACACTGGGATGACAGCTTCAGACTCGGGTTTTCTCCTGGGGCACCTCACCTCCAACCCCTGCTCCGGTCTCCGAGGTCAATCAGCAGGGAGATCCAGCCAGGGATGCAAGACATGGGGGTGATCTCCAGACGGCTTAAACCCAGGCACCAAGGGAGCGAGGAAATCAGCGGGGCGGGCGTTGGCAAGAGAAGCCGGCGATGCACAGGGCCGAGCCGGGTGTTCTATAAGGGCTCAGGGTCTCGGCGTCCCCATATCCTCTTCTATCAACCAAGAGAGTCCGGGCGGGACGCCCAAGTGTTCACCAGGTCGCCCCAGTTGGAGAGAAGGAATCCTCAGCCGTTAGGGCCTCTGACTCAGAATCCGTCTCCCGCGAAAGCACACGCTCCTTTGCCGGGGAGGCCAGGACCCCAGGCAGCTCAGGGCGCCCCGTTTTCTAGCGCCATGGGCTCTAGCCGGGCTCAGCTCAAGTTAGTTAGGCGTTGATGGGGAGCGCAAGGCTGGAGCGCTGCCGGGGTGACAGCCGCTCGGGGAGAAGTGGCTGCGGGGGGGGTGGTGCTGTCTGGGAAGATGCCACAGTCCTGGGTCTGAGGAGGGGAGTCCTACTTGGTTATCCCGGGACACTCTTCCCAGGCGACCTCCGAACCTGCTGCCGCCTTCTCTCCCCCTCTGTATGGTGAGGCGGGGCTCTCTCCAAATGGGGTGAATACAGATCGACAGGGTCAGCCCCCCACCCTCCAGCACCGGCGCACAAAACCACAAGAGGCCGTTTCTACACGCTCTCAAGTCCCCAAGAAGTTTTCCTCTCGTATCTCCCAGCCGACCCAGGGATGGAGGAAAGGAGACGACTGGCCCCGGAGCCTCCGAGATGCGACCCCAGCAAACCGAGTCCCCTCCTCACCCAAGGCGACGCGGCGAGTTGGACTGCGGTCTCCCCCGTCCCCATCTGTCTGCCTCCGGCGCGTCTTGGGGAGTCCTGGACAGACCGGGGTTGGGTGAGCCCACTTCACCACTTCCCTCCACGGCTCAGCAAAGTCTAGGCCGGGAAGTACTCTTTGTCTTACTCGGGGAGTGGGGGGGGAGGGTGGCGGTGGTCGCCCCCCCAGACACCCCATTCCCCGCGGCTAGGTCGGGTGGGGGCCAATCCTAGATTCTTGGGGGGATGGCGGGCCTTAAGAGGCCTTTCCAGCCCCCCACCCCCACCCCGGCTGACCTCTGCTGCCCACCCCCCGCCGCCGCGCCGTAGCCCCCACCTGTTTCCCAGGCAGCTCCGGGCCGCGGGGGCCTGAGCCGGGGGCGGGGTGTCGCGGCCCCGCGGGGTCAGGGCGCCGCAGCCGGCCCCGGCTGGAACAAAGTGCGCCGGCCTGGGCTCGGCTCCTCCCGGCGCCCGGCGCGTCTCCGGCGGGCAGTTTGCAAACACAAAGTGAGCCAGGGAGCGGGCGAGAGAGTGCGCGAGCGAGGGAGTTGGGCTGGTCGCCGGCCCAGCCCCCACCCGCGTCCCCGGGCTCGGCCGGCCACCTTACCTGTCCGGCCCGGCCGCTCCGTGCGGGCTCCGGCCCGTCAGCCCGCGCGGGGCATGGGGCTCGCTCGGGTCGCCGCCCGGGCCCGCCGCCGCCGCCGCCGCCGCCGCCGCCCGCTGGGGCTGCCCCTCCGCACCGCCCGGCGCCGCGCAGCTCCCGGGCGCCCTCCCTCCGCGCCGCGCCGGCCGGCCGCCCGCCGCGCGCCCTAGCCTCGCCGGGGCATCGCACTTTGGGGGCGGCTCGGCTCGCTCCGGCTCTGCTCCTCCTTCTCGATCCTCCCGCGACGCTTGTTCGCTCGCTCCGCCGCCGGGGCTCCGGGACCCCGGCGTCCCCGCCCCCGGCCCAGCCCTGGTTCCGGCCCGGGCTCCTCCCCGCCGCGCCGCCGCCGCCGCCGCCTGCGCCGCGCCCTCCTCGCGGGCTGGAGGGGGTGGGGGGCGCTCCGTCCCGGCCGCCGGCCGCACGCTCCGGTCCGTAGGGGCGGCCGGCTCCCGACTCCAAGGGGCTGCGACTGAGCCCGGGCAGCGAGTGGCTGCGAGCGGGCGGCACGCGGGCGGGGCGGGAGGGGGCGGGGGAGGCGGGGAAGGAGGGAGCGCGCCGAGAGCCAGGGAGGAGGGAGCCGGCGCGCGGCGGAGGGAGGGCAGACCAACTTCTAGCGCTACCATAATTCGCCTAAAGCAGGTGCAGCAACTTTCACCGGCCCCGCAGCCGGCGGCGAGCGAAAGGAGACCACGTGGACCAAACTTTAGAGGAAGAAAAAGTGGGGAAGACGTAGGGGTGTGGATCTGTAAAAAGGAGGTGGGGGTGGGGGGAGCTGGAGGGACCCCAGGGATTCACCCTGGCTTTGCGAGTCCCAAGGCGCGCTTCGCAGACCCCAGCCTTTCTCTGGAGTCTGGAGGTACGGCCAAGCCCTTGCTCCCACACGGTTCGTCGGTTCCCGGCGGGCTGTGCCCGGCGCAGGGAGTGGCCGGGGGGCCTCAGAGTCCGCCGCTGGTGTCCTTCCTCCCCTCCCTTCTGCGCCCCGCTGCGTAGGGCTGGGGGGCGTGTGCTATTGAAACGGGGTGGGGTGGTGGTGGTGGTGGGGAGACTCCTCTGGGCTTTGTGAAACGGTCACCCCGGGCGCACGCCGCCTCCCTCTCCGGAAGGGGAATTTCCCATAAACTGCTCTACGAACCAGTGAAAAAGGGGCCCAAAGCCGGATCCGCGCGGGCAGAGCGGAGTGCAAAGTAGAAGCAATTATCCGGACAAATTAGATTGTAAACAAAACTCAACGTCTTTTGCCTGAGGGCGGGGAAGTGCGCGGGGAGGAACCCGAGGGATTGTGGCTGGAGCCAAGGTGTGTCTTTGGGTTGGGAGGGGGAAGTCCGGATGAAGAAAGGCCCCAGATCCAAGGGGGAGGGCTGTGCTGGTAGCAGGCGTCCCAAGCAGAGACTCATGGAAATCTGAATAAATTCCCTCTCCGCCTTCTAACCCCAAAACATCTCCGATCTGGCTCTGTGTGTTGCAGTGACGAGAGGTGAGGGACACCTCAGAGCTTGTCATGGACTGGCCCTTGACCAAGGGAGGGCCGGCTGTGAGAGGAGGCTAGGAAGGCCGTGGCCCTAGAAGGCTCTTCTGGCCCAAATCCCCCGAGGCAGGTGGAGACGTGCTGACACGGGCTGCTCTGGTGCATTGGGAGCTGCGGGTGCCTCAGGGATGCTGGGGCTGTGGCCTGGGGAGAGAGGATTTCTTGGAAGAGAAAGAGAGGAGACTTCCTCTTGGGCTTTCCTTGCTTTGCTCCGTCCCTTTTCTGTGGGTGCAGATAACCAGGTGGAGCTGTCGTGTGTGCTGCCTGTCCAGGTCCAGATCCTATGTATCTGCCCTGCATGGGGCAGGTGTGACAGGCATATTCGGGTTCTGCTGGAGCTTTTCAGATAGCTAGCTATGAAATCGCTGGGAGGAGGACCCTGAGCGCCTTGTATGTGGATACCACAGGTCCTTTCCAGTGTAGCAATAACAGAAGCATTAAGAATAAAATAACCACAGGTAACATTTGAGTTGTATCACATGCCAGGCATAGGACTTATTTCATCTTTGCCATAACCCTGTAAGTAGATAGTCCTGTGACCTCCATTTTACAAAAAAAAGTTAAGTCCACCTGTCCACGCTTACCTGGCTGGTAAGGGATGAAGCAGGGTTCCAACCAGAGCTACTTCAGTGAGGCCTTTGAAGCAGTGCTGCCTGCTTGTGGGTTACCTGAGGAGTACAGTTTAGGAGAAAGGAAGTCTTTGGTGGTGTGATTCTATTTATTTTCTGTGGAGGGTCAGCTCTGGTGGGAGTCAGGGCATGTGGACAGGCCTGAGCCTGACCTGGAGTTGACAGGACCTATGGAAGCCCAGCTGGATGATGACTATGCCCCTCGGGCCTCCTTCCCATCTGTCCTGCAGAGATTTCTGGTGGGGTGAGAGCTAAGGACTTTCAATACAGAAGAAGGAATGAGGTGACATCCAGTGGGTTTCTCCAGCTGTTTTCTATCTGGCTCTCTGGCCCACTGCATCCTTCCCCATCACCTTCCTGCAGCAGCCCTCCGCACCCCATACATGGATTCACTTGCCCAAAGGGATTTCCCTAAGAAATGCTTTGATTTTCAGTTTACCATTATCTCCAGGTCAGTTCAGTTCCCAGCACCCTGTGAGTCACAGTGGGGGACCCAAGGGAGGCAAAAGATCCTGTCTGGTCCTCACCTAAAGGGCAATTTAATTAGGAAACAAGCTCTTACCAAAGACATATACAGAACACACACCTCCAAATTAAAGCAGCCAGGCCAAAGCCTTTCTTTCTGATGCAGGAGCTCCAAGAAAAGGTTCCAAAGAGTAGCCTTTGGCTCTTAAACAGGAGCAACTGTGAATAGGCAGGAGGGTCCTCTTTCCATCTGTCTTTGTTTCTTCAAAGGGTCCCAGGGTCAGGGCCTATGATGTGACAAGAACCAGGGCCCATGGCCTGGCCCTACTAGGGAGCCCATGATTAAGAACACAGAGGCTGGAGTGAGGCAGCCTAGGGTTGAACTTCAGCATCTGTCACTTACCAGCTGTGTGATCCGGGCAAGTTACAGGATAGAGCCACAGTTTCCTCATCCATGACCTTGGGAGAATGCCTCGTGGGGTTGGGAGGATAGCATGAAAAAGCCTGGGCAAAGCATCTAGCTCCGTGCCTATTCATCACATATTTTCCATAAACACTCTCTGTTTTGTGAGCCCGTTTCCTCACCTAAAAACGAGAATACTGACTTCACAAAATTGCAGATCATACATACGTCTGCAGCTGATACTTGTGTCTGCTGTGTGCCAGGCACTTGATTCACATGCTGTTCAGCTGCATCACCCCAGGCAAAGTGGCTGTTCTCATTTTACAGTGAGGCACTCAAGCTCAGGGGCATCCAGGTGGCAAAGTGGTAAAAAAAAAAAAAAAAAAAGACACCCTTCCAATGCAGGAGATGCAAGAGACACAGGTTCGATCCCTTGGTTGGGAAGATCCCCTGGAGGAGGAAATGGCAACCCACTCCAGTATTCCTGCTAGGAAAATCCCATGGACAGAGGAGCCTGGCAGGCTAGAGTCCACAGGGTTGCAGAGTCTGACATGACGGAACACACACATTACAGTACTACTACTCTAGCTCAGAGAAGTCAGGCAACTTGCTCCAGGTCACATACCTAGAAGGTGGTGTAGCAAGGATTCACTCCCAGGTCTTCCTGCTCTGAAGAGATACCCTTTCCCAGGGTCAGCTACCTCCCTGTTCTGGGGATGAAGTGGGTTCAGTTCAGTTGCTCAGTCATGTCTGACTCTTTGTGACCCCATGGACTGCAGCATGCTAGGCCTCCCTGTTCATCACCAACTCCTGGAGTTTACTCAAACTCATGTCCATTGAGTCGGTGATGCCATCCAGCCATCTCATCCTCTGTCGTCCCCTTCTCCTCCTGCCTTCAATCCTTCCCAGCATCAGGGTCTCTTCAAATGAGTCAGCTCTTCATATCAGGTGGCCAAAGTATTGGAGTTTCAGCTTCAACATCAGTCCTTCCAATGAATATCAGGACTGATTTCCTTTAGGGTGGACTGGTTTGATCTCCTTGCAGGCCAAGGGACTCTCAAGAGTCTTCTCCGACACCACAGTTCAAAAGCATCAATTCTTCAGCACTCAGCTTTCTTCACCGTCCAACTCTCACATCCATACATGACTACTGGAAAAACCATAGCTTTGACTATATAGACCTTTGTTGGCAAAGTAATGTCTCTGCTTTTTAATATGCTGTCTAGGTTGGTCATAACTTTTCTTCCAAGGAGCAAGCATCTTTTAACTTCATGGCTGCAGTCACCATCTGCAGTGATTTTGGAGCCCCCCAAAAATAAAGTCTGTCACTGTTTCCGCTGTTTCCCCATCTATTTGCCATGAAGTGATGGGACCAGATGAAATGGCTTACTGGGTGTGTTCTTAGTACCAGGCCTGACATTGGGGTGGGGTGCCCTTTATTCCCGCAGTCTCAACACATCTAGACTCAGATATTTTATGTTTCCATTCATCTGATTGTTTGAATCTTACTTCTTTCCCCCTTCAAAACCTTTTTTTTTTTTTTTTTAAGGGAATTCCCGGTAGTCCAGTGGTTAAGACTCAGCACTTCCACTGCTGTGGGCCTGGGGTTCAATCCCTGGTTGGGGAAAAAAGATCCACACAGCATAAGAACAACAACAACAACCACCCATGGACTATAGTTTTTTAGTTAATTAAGGAATAAAACATTACCAACATAATGTAGTGGCTCAACACCTAAGTATATACCAACAGAAATGCATAATGCGTTCAGCAAAAGACAGATACTAAAATGGTTCAATGGTAGAATGGCACCATTCACGACAGCCATTAACAGTGGAATGGGCGAATAAATGCTGATATTCTTGTGCATGGGCCAGTACTTGGTAATGAGAATGAACAAGCCATAGGCACACCCAGCAATGAGGAGAAGTCTCACAAACAATGTTGAGCATAAAAATCAGTCACGCCTTTGGCTGGAACTCCAATCTTCCAGTAATTCACCAAAATGTCCAACACAAAGGGAAGGAGGAGGGGCACCCACCCCTTTCTCTCTAGGCCTTTCAGAAAACACAGAGTCAGTCCTTTGACCACATACATGGGAATCTACAAAAAAGGTGGTATTGTAGATATCAAGGGAATGGACACTGTTCAAAAAGGAATGCCCCCCAAATGTTACCATGGCAAAACTGGAAGAGTGTATCATGTTACCCAGCATGCTTTTGGCATCATTGTAAACAACTTAAGGGCAAGATTCTTGTAAAGAGAATTAATGTGCGTATAGAGCATATTGGGGCTACCCAGGTGGTGCTTGTGGTAAAGAACCCACCTGCCAGTACAGGACTCCTAAGAGATGTGGGTTTGATCCCTGGTGTGGAAAGATCCCCTGGAAGCAGACATGGCAACCAACTCCAGTATTCTTGCCTGGAGAATCCCAAGGACAGAGGATCCTGGGGGGCTATAGTCCATGGAGTCGCAAAGAGTCAGACTCAACGGAAGTGACTTAGCACATATGCGCGCGTAGAACATATTAAGCACTCTAAGAGCTGAGATAGCTTCCTGAAACTTGTAAAGGAAAATGATCAGAAAAAAGAAGGAAGGACTTCCCTGGTGGTCCAGTGGTTAAGAATCCACCTGCCAATGCAGGGGGGATGGCTTCAATCTGTGGCCCGGGAAGATACCCACATGCCACAGAGGAAGTAAGCCTGGGTAGCGCAGCTACTGAAACCCTTGAGCCTAGGGCCCACACACCACGACAAGAGAAGCCCCCGCAACGAGATGCCCGCACACCACAACTAGAGGGTAGCTCCCACTCATTGCAACTAGAGCAACCCCTCACGCGGCAACAAAGAACCAGTGCAGCGAAAAATAAATCAATAAACACCCCCCCAAAAAAAAAACAAAGAAAAAAGAAGTAAGCTAAAGAGAAAGATACTTAGGTTCAGCTGAAGCGCTAGCCTGCTCCACCCAGAGAAGCACACTTCATGAAAACCAATGGAAAGAAGCACGAACTGTTGGAGCCCATCCCCTGTGAGTTCATGGCATGATGGGTGTAAAGAATATAAAAGACCTGGAGTGCAAAAAAAACACAAAAAAGCCAGTCACAGAGAGAAATTATACTTATCTGAAATTCAAAAATCGATCGAACAAAATTGACATGATAGAACTCACTAGAGTGGCAGCTGTGGGTAGGGGAATTACTTGGGGTTCCTGGGGGATTGGGAATACTCTGTGTTTTCTGAGTTTGGGATTTGGTTACAGGGGTGTGCTCTCTTTATGACAATTGAGCTGGTGTACACTTACGGTTTGTGCATCTTTATGCTTAAAAAAAAAAGCCTACAAATTGTTGCTGATAAAATTGAGATTCTTCCATATCCCTTCTTCCATTTCTCCATCCTTCCTTTGCCAGAGGTAGCCGGTTTCTAGAAGCTAGGAGGTAGTCTTCCCAAATAAGTTTTATACTCTTAGTCATTTAGTGTGGCTTTGGTGTCTTAAAATGTTAAATAAATAAAATGTATCCTTCTGCTTCTTGCTTTTACTATTTGTTGGTGGTGTTCTTTACTAAATTTCATGTTGCCGAGGTTAATTCAGGTTTGCTACATGCATCTCTGGGTCATTAATTGAAAAGACGGATGAAGATCGTTCTGTCACATCTGTGCGCTCCCGTTTCTTTACCCAGCCTCCCTGTGACAGTTGAGTTGTTTGGCTGTTGTGGCCACACTGCAGTGGGCTTCCTTTGAGCAGTGTCCCCCCCCACCAACGCCCACCCCCACAGGCCTTCTGCTTCTCTCCTCTTGTTTGCTTCCTGCTCAGTCAAGTTGACCTTCTTTCTCTCTGTGGTTCCTCCACTCACTCTGGAATCTTATCCCCTCCCCATCTCCCAGCTGTCCCTCCCCACCCTGCTTCCCAATCTTTCTGACTCAGAAAGACCCAGGGTCTGTGCTGGGTGGAGGTAGGGGAGGGATGGAAGGGGGTAGCCTCTTTCTTTGCCACAAAGGCCCCTGTTCCCCAAGATAAATGACGATTTAAACAAAGAAATATTTCATTAAGGGTTGATATCTTAATGAACTGTGCCAGGAACCTCCAAGGCACTCTCCAGACTCTCCCCCTTATTAAGGGGGGCTCCTACCCTGGGGTGGGGGAGGCCTATCAGTTTACCATATTGCCCTGAGTAGAGGACCATGCAGTGTGGGAATCTGTCCCAGGGGACTGTGGAGGAGGGGAAGGCACCCAGGCCTGGGGGTGGGGCCAGGTTGCCCCTCTTGGGGGCAGGCTGGTCTGGTGCTGGGCCCTGGGAGATGTTTGCAGGGCTCACTTTTAGGCTCTCAGAGACTCAGGCCTGGTCCATGGGGTGGTGGGAAGGGGACTCTGCGCTGCTTGGTGGAAAATCATTCATTAAGGAACGAGAAATGAACAATAACCTGACAAGCAGTGGACAATTTTTCCATCAGTTAGAAAGCAGACCCAGCGCACTTCCTCTGTCCATGCACCACACCCAGCCATTCCCCAAGGCAGGGGTGGTGGGGAATGCCCCAGAGGCAAAGAAGGGCCAAGGAGGAGTGCAGAGACAGAATCCCTTCTTTTTTCCTGCAGTTCATCCTTCAAGAGCTACCCCACTTCTTCCTTCCTCGGAAAGATGCTTCTGATTGGGACTTCTCTGATGGTCCAGTGGCTAAGACTCCAGGCTTCCAATGCAGGGGGCCCCGGGGTTCAATCCTTGGTCAGGGAACTGGACCCCACATGCCATGACTAAGAGTCCACATGCCAAAACTCAAGATTGCAGATCCTGCGTGTTGCAGCTAAGACCCAGCACAACCAAATAATTAAAATATTAAAAAAGAAGGAAAGAAAACCCCAGAGATTTAAATTCCAATTCTGTCACTTTCTAGCCTGAAATCCTGAGGCAGCAGGGCTTAATCTCAGTTTCTTCAACTGCAGAAAAGGGAGAAAGATGGTCTGGGAGAGGTTACGCTCGTAACCCCTGTAAGGTTCTCTGTGGAGGCATCCTATAGATCGAAGCCACGATCTTTCTCTCTTGATCACCCCAGCCCACTTCCATCTCTTTCCCCCTCCTCCTTAGCTGCTTGTGTTGATGTTACAATATGTTGTTGGATAATTTTTACTTCATAAGCACCCAGTAACTTCTAATACATTGTTTTCTTCCTTCACTGTTTAACCAAGTATGCCTCATCTCTCTAACTAGATAATAAACTGAGGTCAGAGCCCACGATTTTAGTCATTTTGGGATTTCCTCTTACGCCCAGCCTAGGGTGTTTTGCACAGTAAACGCTTGTTGATTTGGTTTGATTATTATTTGATAGTTTAAAAAAAAAAATAGTCTGACACCTCAGGGCAAATTGGTGCACTGCAGATAATAGTGAAGGAGCTGCAGAACCTATGCAGTTCATGGGTCTTCAATGATTGGAGGGAAAGAGCTGGGGGTCGAGGTGAGGGCTTGGATTGAAATGGGACAAGATAGGACTTCCCTGGTGATCCAGTGGTTAAGAGTCTGCCTGCCAATGCAGGGGACAGGGGTTCGATCCCTGGTCCAGGAGGATCCCACATGCCGAGGAGTAACTAAGCGCATGCACCACGACTACCGAGCCCACACCCTAGTGCTTGGGCTTCGAAACAAGAGGAGCCACTGTGGTGAGAAGCCCACACACTGCAACTAGAGCGTAGCCCCTACTCTCTGCCACTGGAGAAAGCCCACACACAGCAACAAAGACCCAGCACAGCCAAAAATATAACAAGTAAAATTTTGAAAATGGGACAAGATGGCATACTCACTCCTTCGGGGCTGCCCCCTCCTTCGTGTGCCTCCCGCTCCTTCCATCACCGCTCCCTGTGCCCTTTCTGCGTGTCCACTGTTGCAGATGCCTTCAGAACTCTGTACTTGGAAAGGGAAACATTCTTTCCCCGAGGAACCTGGAGGGTCTGGGGTTTGGGGTCTCGGTCACTGGCACTGGAGGGTAAGATGGGATGTGAAGGAGGGAAAGTCAAAACCAAGATGGCCTCACGCTGGAAATAGCCATCACCTATTGAGTATCTACTGTTTACCAGGTGCTTTTCATAGGTATCGCTGGTCCTCACAGTGGTCCTAGTGTTGAATTTGTTTGTTTGTAAAGAGAAAGCAGCTCCCCAAATGGCAGAGGCAATCGATGTAGGGTGGGTAAAGGGGAAAGGGGCTTCCCTTTTAGTTCAGTTGGGAAAGAATCTGCCTGCAATGCAGGAGACCTGGGCTCAATTCCTGGGTTGGGAAGATCCCCTGGAAAGGGAAATGGCAACCCATTCCAGCATTCTTGCCTGGAGAATCTCATGGACAGAGGAGCCTGGTGGGCTACAGTCCATGGGGTTGAAAGAGTTGGACACGATTTAGTGACTAAACCACCACCACTAAAGGGGAAAGAAGTGACAATCTTATTTTATATATTTGGCTGCCCTGGGTCCTAGTTGCGGCACTCAGGATCTTCCATCTTCATTGTGGCATGCTGGATCTTCAGTTGCGGCATGCAAACTCTTAATTGCGTCATGTGGAATCTAGTTCCCTGGTCCCGCCCCCCACTGCATTGGGAGTGCAGAGTATTAGCCACTGGAGCCCCCTGCATTCGGAGAGTGGAATCTTAGCTACTGGACAACCGAGGAAGTCCCAAGAGTATCTTCATACGTCACTGATTTTGTGTGGCATCTGGCAGGGCCTGTAGAATGGGGCTCACACACTTTCCTGGGCTTCCTCACACTGGTTCGAGTCCATTTCATGCCGGGCCAGGACTCCAGGGCCCATCTCTTTCCCGGTTCTCCTGCATCCCCTCTTCTTTCTGGCCTTCTCTCTCCCAGATTCTTCTGCTCTTGACCCCTGGCCCTCCAGCCCTCAAGACCTCTCTCATGGTTGCTGGGCAGCAGGAAGTCCCCGGAGCCAGGCATCCAAAGGCTGGAGTGAGTCTGGATCTTCATTAGAGAAGAACCGACTGTGCACCAGTCACTGTGTCAAGCATTCTTTATGTGTGATGTCATTTCACCTTCCGTCTGCCCTCTGAGATGATATAGCAGATGCTGTGGGTGCCCTGTCTGTGTGCCCTCACCCTGCTCTCATCACTTATACCCCTAAGGCTTCCAGTCACCTACCTGCCTATCTTTGCCTGAGGGCTTCCTCTGGGCTTTGAACCGTTCTTTGCCAGTATGTGGGAGACCAGAAGTGCTGGGGATTTAACACAATCCAGGAGAGCCCTGCACCCATGATGGAAGGGCACTGATGTGTAAATACCCTCCTCCTTCAGTGCTGGGGTCACTGAGGTGTGAGATCTACATGCACTCCCAGGGTTTCCCAGCAGGACTGAACCCACCTGAGGAGCTGGCTTGAGAATCAACCTGATTGCTTTCCTTCCTCCTTGTCTTACTCCCCTACTTCTCTACTGCTGTTTCCTTTACCACCTAAATCACTCATATATACTTGAATAGTGGTCTCAGGACCTGCTTCTGGGGGAACCCAGCCTAAGTCAGGTGGGTACTGTCATCCTCATTTTACAAACGATAAGACCCAAAGCTTTGAGAGGTTGAAACGCACACCCAGTTCCACAATTATGTAAGCGAAATGCCTGCATTCATACTCTGGCTTGTTAGACACCAGAATGTCTACTTCATTGCCCTACTGTATGCCTTCTTTTTTTTTAATTTTTAATTTAAAAATTTTGGAGTATAATTGCTTTATCATGTTGTGTTAGTTTCTGCTGTACAATAACATGAATCAGCTATTTGTATATATATATATCTCCTCCCTCTTGAGCCTCCCTCATACCCCACCCCATCCCACCCTCTAGGTCATCACAGAGCACTGAGCTGAGCTCCCTGTGCTATACAGCAGCTTCCCACTAGCTGTCTGTTTTACACATGGTGGCCTATATATGTCAGAGCTACTCTCTCAATTCATCCCACCCTCCCCTTTATTGCTCTACTGTATGCCTTCTTGAGGGCCCTGCCGCTCTGACCCCAAAACCTGGGGAGCAGGGTGGGTCGGCTGTGCACTGGCTGGAAGTGGGGAGTGTTTCCAGGTCACCCAGCCCTCCCTGCCTCCCTGTGGGCCCCTGGCCAGAAATCAGAGCCAGTTCCTGGATCATGGACAAAAAGAGAAGCAAACACCCACAATACTGCCTACAGGATGAATGGAAAAAAGTGAATGCCACTTGGAGTGCTAGAAAAGAAGAGAGAGCTAGAGGTGTGAAGAGTGATGGACTTGGGACTGAGGAATCTTTCCAAGTCTTTGCATTACATGGGGGCCCGTAATCAGACTTCCCTACGTGCAGCAGCCCCTGTAAAGAGGAGGAGCTTGGGTGAGAGGTGGGAAGAGATGTCTTGATAGTGGAGTTTGCTCAGCCTCAGACTCTGGAAAGTCTCTTTCTGGGAACCTCAGGCCCAGGGAGAAATTGGCCAGTGTCCTCTATGAGTGTGAAGGTGGGCACTTCGTGGAGGTGACCTGACCCCCCAAAGACAAAATTTCATGGACAGAACCTCATGCAATTTTTTACCTGGTTGGGTTTCATGACACCTTTGTCTTAGTTTATGTTCTAGAAGCAGACTCTGACACAAGGGTTCAAGCTTGAGTTGGGAGTGGAAAAGTGGGGGACTGGGGAGACAGGAGGTCCACATCAGGAGTGTTAGCATGTACCGTGAGAGGGGCATGGTTCCACTGGGGAACCCCAGAAGACATTTGAGACGTGCTCCTAGTTGTCCATATGATAAGGCAAGAAAGTTGGGGTATTTATCCACCAACTCCCTCTTTGCCATTGTTGGAGGACTGCTTCCCGATATAACAATTCTCCAGCACTTTGGGCTTGTCCTGAGCTTGAGCCAAGGGTATTTCCATGGCCAGAAAGAGGAGAAAAAAAAAAACCCTCAGGCAAAGGGCAGGTGTTGGCAGTAAGCAACCTTCTTCATTTGGAGGTAAGGGCCGAGAGACATGAGCAGAATGCCAGCACTGGCCACACTCTGCCCTCATCCTTGACGTCTCCTCTTCACATGCCTTTGTGGGTTTGCGTCATCTCCTTCTTGAATGCTTGGGGTTCTCAAGGTTTCTGAACCATGGCTCTCCTCAAGCTACATGTCTCCTTGGACAATCCCTTGTACTCTCATGGGTTTAACTACCGTCTGAGTTGGTCCAAGTAGTCTTGGACTTCTGTCCACCCCTACCTGATGTCTATAAGCCTCCAGTGATGGCATTCTCAACATGTCCCAGACCCAAATTATCATCTGTATCCAAAGACATGCCCCACCTCTGCTTTTTCTCCTCCGTGATGGCATTAGAACCCATCCAGTCACTTTAGAAACTATTATTAGAAATCACCCCTTGATTCTTCCTAGTCCTTCCTTTTCACATCCAGTCACCAAGTCTTATGGGTGTGGCTTCCAGAATATTTCCGAGAGCCATTCCCTCCGCTCCATCCCCACTCCTAGTGCCGCTGGCTGGGCCCTCATCATCTTCTACTTGGTGCGTTTCAGTAGCCTCCTAACTGGCTTCTGTTTCCAACCTCATCCCCACCCTATACTTCCTTCTGGCTCCTCTTCCACACTGGTCAAAGAGTTCAATCTACAATGCCAACCTGAACTTTTGATGTCTTGTTCAAGACCCCTTCCTGAAGGGCCAACCAATTTCAAGCGTGTTGGTCTGGGGCACAGGGCACAAGGTATATCTTCTTGAACCTTCAATTCCTTCCCTGGCCACTCCCAGCTCTGCTACTTTGGTCTTGTGGTGTGTGCTGTGCTCTTTCCTCTCAGGCTGTGCCCTCTGCTCGGAATACCTTTTTTTTTAAGCTTGCTTTCACAGTTGACTCTAAGACCCAGCTTAGATGACACCTCCTCTCAGAAGTTTTCCTTGAATGTTCCAAGCTGGATTAGACACTCTTCTTTTGTGCTCTTATATTGGTGCAAGCCAGAGAAGGAAATGGCACCCCACTCCAGTACTCTTGCCTGGAAAATCCTATGGACAGAGGAGCCTGGTAGGCTGCAGTCCATGGGTTCACTAAGGGTTGGACACGACTGAGCAACTTCACTTTCACTTTTCCCTTTCATGCGTTGGAGAAGGAAATGGCAACCCACTCCAGTGTTCTTGCCTGGAGAATCCCAGGGACAGGGGAGCCTGGTGGGCTGCCGTCTGTGGGGTCGCACAGAGTCGGACACGACTGAAGTGACTTAGCAGCAGCAGCATTGGTGCAAGCATCAGAAAATTCATGGCAAATGGGCTTAAATAACAATGGGAATAGATTGACTTGTGTAACTGCATCAAGGGGTAGGGCTTACTGCAGGTGATATGTGATCCAGGGGCTTAAGAAACGATGCCATGGTAGTCTCCACATTGCTAACTCTGCCTTACCCTGGGTGGGCTTCATTCTCAGACTCCTTGGAGGGAGTCCCATAGCTTCAGACTCACATCCTGCCCAGTTCAGTGCAATGAACTGTTCAAGCAAATGCTGGCTTGTTGAGACCTGTCTAAGGAGTTACTTGTTCCTCTCCAAATCAATCAAAATGTCCGAGGGCTTAGATTGTTCTACTTCAGCAGTTGGCAAACTATGGCCAGCTTGTTTCTGTAATGGCAGAGTTCAATAATGGAGGAAGAAATGAGCAAACTTTTTCTATAAAAAGATAGATAGTAAATATTTTAGGTTTGGTGGGCTGAGGCAAAAAATCAATAATATTATGTAGCGACCAATGTAATAAGACAGAAAACAAATTTCCCCAAAATTTTTATGGATGGAATTATAATTACAATAATAATCGAGTACAATTTTTGGTAATAAATAGTCTGCTAGTGAGGAAAAAGGGATTTTTTTGGTTGGGGGGTGGGATAACATTGTGCTAAGTTGGGGTTCAAAGTTAATGCTCTTTACCATCAGATCAATGGCAAACGTTCATCTATAAAAGTTACTCTTTAGTTCACAGACTGGGGTCTGTGAACAACCACCCCACAAACTCAGGCAGGGGTCTTCCCTGGTGGTCCAGTGGTTAAGACCCTGCGATTCCACTGCAAGGGGTGTGGGTTTGATCCCTGGTTGGGGAGCTAAGATCCTGCATGCCTTGTGGTGCAGCCAAAAAATTAAAAAAACAAACAGCAACAACAACAAAAACAACAGGCAGTATTTGGTCCAGGAGCCAAAGTTTGCAGATCCCTCCCCTGAATTAAATCAAACTATTATCAAGCTAAAGGAAGAGACCCTGGGAAGCTGGAGAAGGAGACAGCAAACCACCTTGATGGTGGAAATAATATCAGTGCCACAGGGCCTCAGGTGTGGGGCTACCCTGTGACTCACCATTCACAAAGTCAGGCTGTAGGACATTTTATCAGACATTTCTTTTAAGACTAGTTCAAGTCCACTAGGCCCCAGGAACCTGATGCCATCCCTAAAACATAGGCAGGGCAAAGGTGGTTGTACCCTTTCAACAGAAGGGAAATGATGCTCAGAGAAAAGTGACTCATCTGAAGTTTCCCAGCAAGGCCTCTCTGAGATACCTTTGAGGATTCTAAGACGTGGGTCTTGGGACTGGTGCTTTGCTGAGTGAGTAACTGAACAGTTATGGCATGCCCTAGTTAGAGGGCAGAGGCTGGGCCAGCAGGAGTACAGGCTAGTCTAGATATGTCCTGGGAGGCTAGGTCTCTGGTGGACTCTGTGACATCCAAGGGTCGGTCCCCTGGGATGGGCATGGTCAACACATTTTCTCAGGAACCCAGCTCTGTTTCAAGAGTCTCTGGGCTTAGTTCTGTCTCCCAAGGAGGACAGGTGATACCAGCCCAGTAGTCCTGACTTAGAGGGAAATTAGGCTCCAGGCAAGAATGCCCAGGACACAGACAACTAATCTGACCCCTCACCTTGTTGCCTCCAGCCTCCGGGCCTGGCCTCGTCTCAGTCCCTGGAGAGCACTCTGGTGACTGTGGACCAGGGTGTGGTTTAAACCTTGATTTGGGGATGACCCCAAGGTGGGGACAGGCTGTGGGCAGCCCTCCACTAGGGCTGACCTGGCCTCAGGCAGGGCTGTGCAAGGCCAGGGAAGGGCCTGCGGGAGGGCAGAGGCAGCCAGAAGTGAAGGATGGTTGCTGGGGTCCTTTCCAGGATATATACATAATGATATATGGATACCGATTGTGTGGGCGCCCGTACCAACGCACATACACTCACTGGTCTCACAGACATATTTACACACTACCATAGGCAGATGGCCACACCCATACCCATCTTCACTACCAGGATCTCACACTCACACCCTTACATACTCCTGTGGTATCCCACACTTACATACACACCCCCACGCTTACACCCCATATTCACACACACCAGTATTAGTTTCCTAGGTCTGCCATCACAGAGTTCCACACACAGGATGACTGAGAACAACAGAATTTGGTTATTGTCTCATGATTTTGGAGGCTAGACCTCCAAAACCACGGTTCTGGCTGAGATCTGTAGGGGTGGATCCTTCTCTAATTCTTGCTAGCTTCTGTCAGCCTCAGGCATCCCTTGGCTTGTAGCTGCCTCACTCCAATGTCTGCCTCTGTCGTCACGCAGACGTGGGTTTCTGTGTTTCCACACAGACACCTCTGTTTCAGGACACTCGTCACTGTATGAGGGGCCACTCTTCTCTGGTATAACCTCGTCTGAACGGATTATATCTGCAGTGACCCTGTTTCCAAGTGTAAGGTCATATTCTGAGGTGCTGGGGGTTAGGACTTCAATATATCTTTTTGGGGGGGCCACATTTGACCCATAACAACACCTTATGGCCATAAAAATCTCACATGTGCATATATATCCCCACAGTGGCACACAGATGTATACGCTCAAAGTCACGCAGACACATGTTCACACATTCTCATAGTCACAGAATGACACATACCCACATATGCCACCAAGATCACACACACACGCTCTGCTTCAGTCTCCTGGTGTTACACACCCCTCACAGTCACTCCACACGTCTGCATGCCCGGCCTCCCTCTGACACATTCCTCACCCCACCCCTGGGCCACACTCAGAGGCCACCCCGCGGGGGTCATGCTCCAAGACCCACACTTGGCTTGTACCTCTCACATCCTCTCCCACCCACACAGTCTCTCCGGTTCTGACTCCTCCTCCATCCAGCACACACGATCCCCAAGCAACCCTCAGGGTCAGGGAGGCAGCAGCCAGCCAGGGCGGGGTTGGGAGGGGTGTCCCCCTGCCCTGGGGCACCAGGTGGAGAGCCCCCTGCCGGCTGGGACCTGGCACCCCCGCCCCCAACAAGCCTTCTCCATCTCGGACTCCCACTCTCCCCTCTCTGGGGCAGACAGACAGACACAGGGACACATGCACGCACGCTCTCACGCTCAGCCCCGTGCCCCTCCGACAGCCCCACGGCAGCAGTCTGTTCCTCATTATGGGCCAATGCGCCTGTTTACTCACCCAGCTGGAGATGGTTAGAGAGTGATAAATAATGAAAGAGAAAACAGGCTTTTCCCCTCTGTGGCTTCTATTTATGTAACATGTGTCACAGCTCACTCACAGACTTTGTTTCGGAGCTGGTTGCAGGAAATAGTTTATTTTTTCCGGACGGTGGCTTGGGGGGCGGGAGGGGGTGCTCGGGGTTTGGGTTTCTGGTCTCACGCCCATGGGAGTTTCGGGATCTGGTTCCCAGAGTCGTCCTCCCCTGGTGCCTCCCCTCCCTGCCTCCCCCCTCCCCCACGACAGCTCCGAGGCCGACGTCATGGCTCAAGGCTGCCTCAGAACTGGGTTTTCTGACTCCACTGATTGGCAAGGAGTTAGGGTGGTTGGGGGGCCCCTCCTAGCTGCCTGTGAAACCCCTCAAACAGATGGGTTTGTTTGAAGAGCCACACAGCTTGGGCTAGGACTCCCTGAAAGGAGTAGGTGTGACGGGGGCTTCCCAGGTAGCCTGCACCTGTTAGGGAGAAGGGTACCCAAGAATCCGTTCTATACAATATCAATCAGAGAGACTTCCTTGGTGGTCCAGTGGTTGAGAATCTGCCTTGCCAGTGCAGGGGATGTAGGTTCGATCCCTGGTTGGGGAACTGAGATCCCACATGCATCGGAGCAACTAAGTCTGAGTACAGCAACTACTGAACCCAAGCACCACAGCTGGAGAGTCCATGCACAGCAGCAAAAGATCCCACGTCCGCAGCTAAGACTTGGCGCAGCCAAAGAAACAACGCCCTAAAACACGGATAATAGATCCAGGCCCTGTGTCCACTTAGCCCTTTCGTGTCCACGGTCTCTCTGAGGCTTCGTCACTTTCAGCGGCTCCTTCCCAGGTGAGAGAGATTGAGGAATAGGAACTCAGAGGGACTGAGTGGCCTTGGTCTGCTCACCTGGTTGTGAAGAGCCAGGACTTCAAACTCACCCCACCTACCATCTCCCCTCTCCCAGGGCACCTCCCTCGGAAGAGTTCTCGTCTACTTCAGACACACTAAGTCCTGTGGAAGTATTTACAAGGGTGTGGGGGCTTGGAATGTGGTGGATGTGAGTTGTCAGAGGTCTGAGAGTGGGCTGCCTCCCCAACCTTCCCCCCAGGACCAAGGCGGGCATCCTTTGAGAGATGCTCTGGGGAGAGAAGAAGCGGCAGGAAGTGATCCTGCTTCCTGACTCCCCAGTGCAGGGAGGGCCTTGGGAAGTTTAAAGACAACCTGTCCCCTTGCAGCCTGTCTCTTTTGCCGGGGCAGGAAGCCCATCCCTTCTTTGACATGGAGCCTCATTGAGGGAGTGGTCCCAGGCCACTTGTTGGAACTCCAGAAGGTACTGACCTCTGAGGAATGCAGAGTCTCCTTGGAAGATGTGCTGAGAAGCCCCAACTCCAGCAGACTCTGTGTGTGTGCGCGCAGATGACACGGGATCAGTCCTGCCTAGTGGCCTCAGGGATCTTTTCAGGGACCGTTCGTCAGGGATCTCCTGGTTGTGGGGAGAAGAGGCCACATTCCCAAGACAAGAACTTTTGAACGGGTGTCTGACAAGCATAAGAACACACAGTGAGGACTCAGTGAAAAAGAGAAAAAGCATGATGGAGGTGGCTTTCAAATTTACCGGGTGTCAGGATCCCAAGAGAGTTAATTCAACACTGATGCCAAGGCTCACCCCTGCGTGTTAGTGCAGAAGGTGGAGAGCATCCAGGAATTGACATGGCTGACAAGGTTCTGGGAATTCTGAGATGGGTGGTTTCCCAGAGGCTTGGAGACAGTAGCGCCCTCCGTGGGCTCAGGAGGCACCCCCTCAGCCCCCTCTCCCAATGAGAAGGAAGCTTTATAGTCAGGAGAAAATCTGACTTTCCCCAAAGAATGGCAATAAATCGGTCAGAATGGCAATGAATCGGCAATGAAATTGATTTGGTTGGAAAGAAGGGAGAGGGGAAGGGAGGGAGGGTAGAGGAATGGAAGGAAGGAAAATGAGCTTGGTACCTTCAGGCACCAGGCTCAGTTCTATGGCATTTGGATCTGTCTCCTCTGACTTTGGGACATCCATACCCACTTCTGGAACCTGAAACGCTGCCAACATTGTATTCTTATTACCAACTAATTCTTATACAGGCACCTCCACCTCACCCTGAGTCCAAACTTTTTGTATCAGCTGAGCGATTAGCACACCTTTGAGCACATACTACACGCCAGACACTGTTCTAAGTGCTTTACAGGATTCCCTGGTGGTCCAGTGGTTTAAGAGCTCCTGGCCTCAGAGCTCTCTGCTGCTGCGGCTGCTAAGTCACTTCAGTCGTGTCCGACTCTGTGCGACCCCACAGACAGCAGCCCACCAGGCTCCCCCGACCCTGGGATTCTCCAGGCAAGAACACTGGAGTGGGTTGCCATTTCCTTCTCCAATGCGTGAAAGTAAAAAGTGAAAGTGAATTCACTCAGTTGTGTCCGACTCTTAGCGACCCCATGGACTGCAGCCTACCAGGCTCCTCCATCCATGGGATTTTCCAGGCAAGAGTACTGGAGTGAGATGCCATTGCCTTCTGCAGACAAATGCCCGGGACAGGAAGCTGAGCACCTGGGGTCTCCGGTTTTTCGTCCTGGGAGCACTCACGGCTCTGAGAGGGTCCCAGGAGAGAGGCGCCACATGAAGGGGGCTCCAGGAGCACCCCCTGCCTAGGTTTCCAGGAGCCCGCTGCATCCTTGTCCCCTCAGCAGGATGGATGTGTCACAACCTGTAGATCAACAGTGTGGGGGAGAGGCGGGGCTGACCAGAGACCCCACCCTGGATGTTTGTTTAGGCTACAGTTCAGTTCAGTTCAGTCTCTTAGTGTCCGACTCTTTGGGACCCCATGCACTGCAGCACGCCAGGCTTCCCTGTCCATCACCAACTCCCAGAGTTTACTCAAACTCATGTCCATCGTGTTGGTGATGCCATCCAACCATCTCATCCTCTGTCGTCCCCTTCTCCTCCTGCTGCAAGCTTAGCTTAGTTTCTCCATGGATCGGGGTGTCCTGCCCACAAACATTCACCTGTACACACACATACTCTCAGGTGCCTCCCCTGCACTCAGGGCCCCCTTTCACGAAGAAACCTCTGGTTTCTAATGTCCCCTGTGGATGGTGACACGTATAGTAAAAATCATCCTAAACATTACATGCTCAGCACACTTTGTCTCTAAGCTTCACATCGGTCTTGTAAGAAAGTTTTTATCATAATCACCCGCTATCTTTAGAGATGAGAATAATGGATCTCAGAAAAGCCAAGTAATTGTCCTGAGGCCACACAGCCCAAATGTGACAGGGCTGGATTGGGATCCAGACACTTCACCCCTGTTGCCAGGCTGCCATTCCTGTTTCTCTCCCCAAGTCCAGTGCCCACTGCAGCACCCAGGATGTGTCCAGGAAGTCCGCCGATCCACGTGTGTATGTGGGTCTTCATTCATACACACTCAGCACAGTCTCCAGTCACCCCTTTCTCCAAACCCACCCTGAGCTGTGATCACGAGGCAGACTCAGAGAACTGCAGACCCCTCTGCTTTCTCTTGGAGAAGGCAATGGCACCCTACTCCAGTACTCTTGCCTGGAAAATCCCATGGATGGAGGAGCCTGGTAGGCTGCAGCTCATGGGGTTGCTACAAGTCGGACACGACTGAGTGACTTCACTTTCACTTTTCACTTTCATGCATTGGAGAAGGAAATGGCAACCCACTCCATTGTTCTTGCCTGGAGAATCCCAGGGACGGGGGAGCCTGGTGGGCTGCCATCTATGCGGTCGCACAGAGTCGGACACGACTGAAGTGACTTAGCAGCAGCAGCTGCTTTCTCTGCAGCCAGAACTAGCACCATCCTGAACTTCCCGAGGGCCCCAGCCTCAGTTTCCCTCTGTCTCTCAGGTCCACACGCCTGAGCAAGTCTCCCCCTGCTTTGAGGAGATGGACAGCCCCTAGTCGGTCTCCTGCCCCAGGTCTGACCCTCACTCCGGAAGCCGCTGCCCACCTCCGTCCCCCCCTCTTCCTATGAAACATCAGGCCTGGCACTGCCCCCCTCTGCATTCCCCTCTCCTGGCGGCCCCCTGGGAGCCCGGGCTTTGCTTGAGGGCAGCGAGTGAAGCCGGCTGTAACAGAGAAACCTCGGGCTCCTCTTTAGAAGTCCCTGGAGGAGGCAGATCTGAGGAAAGGCTGCCGAGAAGGCGCCTGCAGCAATGTCAGCTTGAGAACAACCTGGCTGACAGGATGCTGAGCGGGGATTAAGGTCGGGATCAGGGAAGCCAGGGAGATGAACGCAAGTTCCCTGTTCCCCTTGTTGCTGCCACCGCAGCCTCCTCCCAGGCTGCTGGGTTTGTCTTCTTGTTTGTTCTCTGGGAAAGTGGGCAGAGAGGGATGTGGGCAGGGGTGAGGCAAGGAAGTGGGGGGAAGGACAGGGGAGAGGTGGAGACAAGCAGGCTGGGGATGGAAAGCGATGGGTTCTCCTTTGGTCCTCAGGACTCAGGAAGGGTGGGGCAGAGGCACGGGGGTCCTCGTTTAGAACCTTTCCCCAACTGACTGTCCCCAGTTGGCCATGGGGCAACGATCACCTACCCTTTTAACCCTCCCCCATGTGCAGAACCTGTCCCGGTGGCAGGACTCATGAGAACAGAACTGTTCTTGCTCTGAGAGAGGCTCCCAGCCAGCGTGGCAGGTGCATTACACCTCCCAGAAAGGGGACAAGCCAGTTTCCACCTGCCCACAATGCAAGCTCGCTGCAGAAGGGCCTTCACTCCGACCTGCCTCCTCACTGAAATGTCACAAGAGCCCAGCCAAGTGGGCAGCTGAGCATCAGTAGCAGCTGATGGAGCCCTGGACGCATCATCCCTGGTGGGTGGCTAAAAGCGTGGCCTCTGGTCTCACGCTGCATGGGTTTGAATTCTGGCTCTGCTGCTGACTCGCTGTGTGACTATCGACTAAACTCTCCATGTCTCCGTGGGGAAAAATGGTAGCACCCCGTCCTAAGGCTGTTAAGATGAAGGGCCTGGGCACAAGAGCAGCGCCTGGGGTAGGGCGGGACACAGGCGATGGGTGCGCTGAGGGCGGTTCCATTTATTGTGAAGCAGAGGGAAGGAATAAGAGTGGGAATCCACAGTGAATCACCCAAAAGCTTCTGAGAGAAAGGGAGTGTGGAGTCTGACTTTGGAGGCAGAGGCTTGACAGGGTTGGAACGAAAGAGTGAATTGGGGGTGAGAGACAGAGCCCCTTGTTTGCCTGGAGAGTGGAGGGCCTGTGAGGGGCGGAGATTTAAGGATATGTCTGGGGAGAGGTAGGAAGTATTCATTTTCTGGGAACTTCAGTCTTTCTGGGGCCAGTCTTTCTCCAAGGTTCTAGCTCTAACTAGGGCTAACATGACTACTCTTCCCCTAGTTTTGCCAAGGATGAGCCTGGGGTGCAAAGGCCATGTAAAGATGCTGTTGATCATCGTGATTTTCCAAGACTGGGGCTTGTTCCAGAAATCCAAGCCATTCAGAGAAGCTTCCAGTGGCACCTGCATTCTCTGCACCTGATGAGGGATAAGGCAAACAGAGAAACATGCTGAGACTACAAACTGGAGGCAGATGGTCCCTGGGGTTGGGTTCCAGCTCTGCCACTGACCAGCAGTTTGGAGCAGGCCAGTCAGCCTCTCTGGGCCTTCGTTTGCCTGATCTGTGACATAGGGTAAAGATTCACACAGAAAGAGAGGAGGGCTCGTTCTTGGCTTCCTTGCGGACAGCTGCTACAGGGCCTGCTCACCGTGACCCACAATGAGGCTCCTCTTGGGGTTCCTCAGTCCCTCGCCCCATCTCTGGGCACCCTGAGTTCAGGCTGTGAGTAGAGAAAGGTCTGGGTGGGAGTGAGAGCCCGGGATGGGTTCCAGGGGTTGAGGAAAGGGTCTGGTGCATGTGAGCGCTGGGGGGAAGCACTGGGTCAGGGGGCCTGGTCTCTGTGGGGCAGGCTGAGCTGGGGACTGTATCTCTAGAGGACTGGTTTCTGGAGAAGCTGATTTCAAAAGCTTCTTTTAAAGAAACCTGTCAGTACAATTTATGTATATTTATTGTAGAAAATTTGGAAAATACAGAAAAGCATAGAAAAGGAGCTAAAGCTGAAGCTCTAATATTTTGGCCCCTTGATGCAAAGAGTCGACCATTCGGAAAGTATCCTGATGCTGGGAAAGACTGAAAGGAAAAGGAGACGGGGATGCCAGAGGACGAGTTGGTTGGATGGCATCACCGACTCAACGGACTTGAATGTGAGCAAACTCCGGGAGACAGTGAAGGACAGGGGAGCCTGGCGTGCTGTAGTCCCTGAGGTCTCAGAGAGTCAGCATGACTTAGGGACTAAACAACAACACACCTGATGTACCTATAACTCAAAAACTGTGGACACAGCGTCATGGAATGATGTATCCATCACAGTTTCATAGAACTAGTTTCTTCATTAAATAAAATATCAAGAAACTTTCCTCCAGATCATTAAAGATTCCCCTCCAGAATCATTTAAAATGGCTGCATGGGGGACTTCCTGACGGCCCAGTGGTTAAGACTTCTCCTTCCAGTGCAAGGATGTGGGTTTAATCCTCCGTCAGGGAGCTAAGACCCCACGTGTGTTGTTAGTCATGTCCGGCTCAGTCATATCTGACTCTTTGCAACCCCATGGACTGTAGGCCGCCAGGCTCCTCTCCCCATGGAAATCTCCAAACAAGAAAACTGGAGTGGGTTGCCATTCTCTTCTCCAGGGGATCTTTCGGATTCAGGGATCGAACCCAGGACTCCCACATTGCAGTCAGATTCTTTACCGTCTGAGCCACCCATGCCTCGTGGCCAAAAAGACAAAACATAAAACAGAAGCAACGTTGTAACAAATTCAATAAAGACTTTAAAAATAGTCCACATCAAAAAAAAAAGTTAAAAAAAATAAAATTGACTGCACAGTGCCCCATCTTCTGAGTGTGTTGTAAGGCATTCACTTTTATCAGTCCTCAACTGTTGGGTATCCAGAATGTTTCTAGGTTTTTGCTGTTATAAGCAGTGCTGTGACAAACATCACTGTAGAGAAATCTTTGAAGGGGCGGCTAACTTTGCGGTTGTTTATTTGTCTGTCTACCCCAGCCCGGAGCGTGAGATTTTCCAGGGCCAGCCTTGCATTCGAAGCATGAGCTTGGCTCCTGGTTCTCTGTAGACCTCCAGTAATTGTTGAATTGCATTTTCTGGGGCTTGTACTCCAGACTGAGGAACTAGGATGGTGGGCTGATCAAGAGGAAGCCTGCTTTCCCTGCTAGGGCACTCGGGGTCCCCAGTGCCCTCTGTTGGGTCTGCCACCTTCTAGGGAAAAAAAAAAACATTTCTAAGCCCAGAGCTACCACCACCCCTGAGGCTCGCTGAACTGCTTCCCTCTATCTCTTATCTTTTCCTGAGCAAACCTTTCGTGGCCTCCCCCTGCCAGGATCCTCCCCCCTGCACCACCATGGCCACCTCTGACTCATTTGAGTCCTTTTGTTATGTCTTCAGGCTGAAGGCCTAGCCGACAGAGCCCTTTCACCTGCTCATTACTGTTGTGGCAGCTCGCCGGGCTCCCCCTGAAGCAGCCCCTTCTCTGTCCCCCATTTCTGACAGCACAGCCCCTAGGCCCTGGGAAGTGCCCACAGGGCACACCTCAGCCCCGCCCCCTCTTCTGCCCGCCGCCTGCCTCCCATGGTACCAAGGAGCTTGGTCTCTTCCTCCCCCGGGGGCTCTGGGTGGATGCTGTCATTCATCCTTAGACAGATTTGTAGAATCAGGGATTTTTGGAGCTGACACCCAGCTCCTCATTTTTCAATGGGTCTTTAACACGGTTGAGAGGTAAGGGACAAAAATGAGAGGTAAAACTTACTAATTTAATCTCCCCCTCAAGCATCCATGCTTCCAACCTCCCACAGGGTTCTCTTCAGTCTTCTCTTCTCCCCCCTCTCCTTTTCCTCTCTCTTCCCCCTTTTTCTCTTCTCTCTTTCAGCTACAACCCACTCTCCCACCCTCCTGTCCTCATTTCCCCTCCTCTCCCCTTCTTTTTCAAGTTTTTTTTTTTTCTTTTAACTTTCAAGGTCATTCCGGACTCCTAACGCTGCCAGTCCCTTGGTGAGACGTGAGCGCCATTGGCGTCCGTGGCCTCTGTTTCCGTGGCAACCCAGTAACCATTAATTTTCAATTAAAGGAGACAAAAAGCTCGATGACAGCTCCAGGTCTGCTGAAGATGTCAAGAATCTGTATTAATATACAGCAAGAGAGCATAATTGTGTGTCCATCTTCCAGAGCAGCGAAAAATGGAGGGATAATTACCAGCTCGAAAGCCACTCTGTAATTTAGTTCTTACTGTCACCACAGCCCTACACATTAGCATAAATTAAAAGCAGAGTTTATTGTTATCAAAGTGCATTGATATCGCCAGACCTGCTTTCTTCCTTTTAACTGTTTGTCGTGGGTGAATGACTCCCCAACTCTCTCGGGGTCTCCCTGAGGTGGCGAGAAGTTCCAGCGAGGGGTGATGCCGAGGTACAGATGCCAGATCAGGAAGGTCTTGGCCGTTTCTGCCATCCTCCCTTGGGGCGGATGGGGACCAGGGTCAGGGCGTGGCCCCTCTGAAGGAGTCTGGGGATGCTGGTGATGGGGAACTTGGATATTAATTCACCTTCCAAGTGCCAGTGCTTTGTTTAGCCTGAGGCCCCTCTAGCTCTCTCTGGAGGGGGCTGCTTCCCATTTAGGGGACCTTTTCAGTGGCTAGTACAGCACAGGGGAGGTGCGCGTACTAAGTCGCTTCAGTCCTGTCTGACTCTTTGCAACACTGTCGACTGTAGCCCGCCAGGCTCCTCCATCCATGGGATTTCCCAGGCAAGAACACTGGAGTGGGTTGCCATTCCCTTATCTAGGGGAGCCTCCCAACCCAGGGATCGAACCTGTATCTCTTACATCTCCTGCATTGGCAGACGGATTCTTTACCAATGTGCCACCTGGGAAGCCCAATGAATGCTCAAAGCCAGTTTGGAAAACAGTGAATGCCAAGCGGTTTCCTCTCCTGGGGTGGATGTCGGGGGGGCCCCTCTTGCTTCCCCAGTTCAGGGTGTGAATGTCCCATCTTGGTGTGGAGATGCTCCTGGCTCTGGCCCAGTTCCCGCTGGCCACTCAGGGTCACAGGTCCCAGGTCCCCAGGTCCCAGGGTCCCAGGTGGCCTCTCTGGATGTCCCTCTGCTTGCTGCTCTACTACACATCACCACACCCTCCCCTCCCCTGGGTCCTGCCACCCTACAGCCTCACCTCCGAGTAGTCACAGCGCCTGGAAGTGTCTCGCTGCCATGGTGCCAGTGACAACCATAAAAATCATGAATTTCCATGAATGGGGGATGCGAGGTTTTCTTGTATTCTATCCAGAGAGAGCTGTCCTTCAGAGGGGAATTTAGTGTAATTACCCTTAAGGGAGCTATCCTTACACAGTCAGTCACAACACTGACCTCCTGGCTGAGATCTGACAGTAAAATTACAGGCTGTGTACTCAACAGAAGGGGCATCCTTCTTTTCTTTCGGGGTGGGGGGGTGGGGGAAGCAGGAAGGAAGGAGGAGGAGGGGAAGAAGATGCAAAGGCTTTGAAAAGAAAAGTGCTGGCTTCCAGCTGCCAGGCGAGGGTTCTTGGAAGCATCCGTGGGGCAGGAAGACTTACCCAGAGGTCCCCATGAACTTCCGCTGGTTCTAAGAAGGGATCGAAGTGGGTAGTCCAGCCTCTTCAACCCTTGAACTGTGGTCTGTGATCTTTACTAAAGTTAATCTTATTGTAGGTTAGGGTTTGATATTAGAAATTATTTGATAAACCACCCACACGTGTTTCCCCAAACACATCTATCTGTCCCTTGGTCTCTCTTCCAGGGCTTGAATTTCCACTATTTCTCCTTCTTTTGAGTTAATACATCCTATATCCTTTTAAAAGGGCTTTCAAGGTGGCTCAGTAGTAAAGAATCTGCCTACCAATGCAGGAGATGCAGGTTCTATCCCCGGGTCGGAAAGATCTCCTGGAGGAGGAAATGGCAACCCGCTCCAGTATTCTTGCCTGGGAAATTCTGTGGACAGAGAAGGCTCAAGGGCTACAGTCCATGGGGTCACAAAGAGTTGGACACAACTTAGTGACTGAGCACACACACATACATGCCCTGTTAAACCTCCCCTGGTTTATTTACCTGGCAGGACTAACATGCTATTCTGTGACCATTTCAAATTAGCATGAACTTATCAGTCACACGTGCTGGCCTGTCATGTGGCAGAAGCTTAAGGACATGCAGACCAGGAAAGTTTTCACAAGGTGATGGAGAAAGTCCGTGGTGTGAACAGATGGCTGTGGACTGTAAAGCCAGGGAAGGAATGGAAGTAGATCCCCAAATCTCCCAGCAGGGAGGGGCCCCCAAACCAGTAGGTCCAAACACCTCCCAATGCAGGAGATCCCTCTCCCCAAAACTCAGCTACTTCCTCTCCTAGGACTCCTACCAGCAGGAGCTCACCAGCTCAAAAGAGGTGCATTTCCCACTAAACAGCACTGACTCCTGGAAAATTCCTCCTGAGTGGAAACTGTTTCTTACCTTCCCTTTGGTGCCCAGGTACTAATCTAAACTTTCTCCCACGGGACAGCCTTTTAGCTCCACGGAGACCATGCTCAGCTGTCTAACATCCTCTCCTTCGGTTCTGGGGCCCAGTGGGCCCATCACCACCTAGCTCACCCTCCCGTGGAAGAGCCGAAAAAGAACCTGAAAGGACAAGGGAGGTGTTTCAACACGAATCCAGTGTTTACTGAGCACCTACTTTGCTCCCAACACAAATACCCACCACCCATCCCATCCAGTGAGGCGAGGATATACTATTCCCATTGTCATTGTAGAAGAAAAAAAAGACCCGGGAAGCTGTAAGTCACTTGCCCCAGATGACCCAGTGGCCGAGGAGCAAAGTTAGATTGGAACCCAGACTCCGATCCCTGTGAGGCTTGCTTTGAGCACCCATCTGCCTTTGCCCCCAGGCCCAGCAAGTACCCTGTGCTCCGTCATCGCTCTGCCTGTCTCCTCCCCTCCAAGACGCTTTGCTCCAGGGACGCAATGCCTTCTCTCCTCTCTCCTCGGCAGGGGGAAGGATTTCCAGGGGAAACCCAGCTGAGTCCTGCTTCCTCCGTGAAAGGTCCCCTGCCCTTAGTAACTGCTTTAATGACAACATCAGCAATTATTTATGACCATAGGACTAGCTCCAGAGCTTGTCATATGCTTAAAGTAGGGCATTTCACTCAATTCCCTGGGCATTTTCCCTGGCTGAGGGTTCTGCCTGGACCCTTGTCCCCTCTGAGATCTGTGTCTCCTTCAAGGCCACATTCTCAGTAATCCCAGTCCTAACCAGCTTTTCTCACTTCCTGGTATCCCTGTTTCTCCCCACAGTTCCTATCACTTTCTAACATCGTATGGAATTTTCTCATTATTAGGCTCACTTTAGCCTCCAGAAGGGCAGGGACTTGTTTATTTTGTTTACTGTTGTAAACCATGCCCAGTATAAAGCAGGTGCCTAATGCGCATTTGTCAAATGGAGGAATACTTAAAACCCAGGAGTGTTAACTTCACAACAGATAGGAACAAGGGCCCTAGTTATGGGTTAAGTGGCTTGGCCAAGGTCACAGAGCTGGCAATACCCAGACTCAAGTCCTCATTTGTTTGGTGCTGCTGAGTAAGGGGCTCTAAGTGGGGCCTGTTCTGAGCTTTGGAGGGGCAGGGTAGCTAGCTGGCTTGCTGGGGGATTTCTGCCTGCACACCCCCCAACAGGTCTTTCTGGGTCCCCCTCCCCTCCTTCCTCTTCCTGCAGCTCCTTTCAGCAGCCCTGCCCTCCTCCCAGCCGAGGAGGGGCCTGCAGGTGCAGTCTGACTAGCTTCCCTTCCCCCCAGGACTGGTCCCTGCCTGGCCTGGAGTCCACACCCAGGGGCCCTGGGCACCCCCGGGAGGCCCCCACCCTGGTCTCTGAGTGGCTCCTCTCCCTGGATGTGAATCCGGGCCCCAGAGTGGCCACACAGAACATACATCTTAAACAAACACTTCTCCTTGCTGTTTATCTCCCTGGCCTTTAAACAAACTCTTTCAAAGGTTTCTGCTGATAGGAGAGATTTACTGAAAACCATTCCTTGCTTAAAAGCTCTGGGTTTATGTTGCTGGGGTGGGGGCAGCGGGGCTTGGAGCCTGGGGTTTCTCTGTCTCCGGACCACATGTTTATCCTCCAGGCCTTGATAGAGGAGCAACACAGACTAATCTTTATGGAAAAGAAAATAGGAAAAGCAGGAAAGGGGAGGGGTGCAGACTAGGGGAGAAGATTGGTTCTTGTCTTTGACTCCAGGAGGCCAGTGGCAGGTCTGGTGCGGCTGTGCCCACCAAGCTGCTGCCCAAGGAAGTGGGGTGCCGTGCCTGGCAGGGTGGGGCTCCCTTGAACTTTGGACAGAAGGCCTTAGGGCAGGTGAGCCTCTTCTAGGGCCCCCACCCTGGAGAGAGGCCAGAGTGGGCCTCTCCTACTTGGCGGGGTGCCAGGGCAGGGACGCGGGGCAGCAGTCACGTGACAATATTTACTCTTGTATTCGACCAACATTTTGTAAGCACCTAGCTGTGTGCAAGAATCTGGACTACAGAGCTGAATAGTTGTTAACTCTGACTTCAGCATTTCTGTCAGCCTGGCACTGTTTGAAATCGCTCACATGAATTTGCTCATATGAATTCGCTCATGTATTACAGCAGCCCTAGAGGTAGATTCTGGCTTCCCTGGTGGCTCAGATGGTAAAGCGTCTGCCTACAATGTGGGAGACCCGGGTTGAATCCCTGGGTCGGCAAGATCCTCTGGAGAAGGACATGGCAACCCACTCCAGTATTCTTGCCTGGAAAATTCCATGGATGGAGGGGCCTGGTAGGCTAAATAAAGTCCATGGGATCGCAAAGAGTCAGACACGACTGAGCAGCTTCACTGGAGATGTAGATTCTATAATTACCCTAGTTTTGCAGACAGGGAAACCAAGGCACAGAGAGATTGAGACCTACCCCAGAGGTTTTGGTTTAATTGGGATGCAATCTGGGCATTATATTCTAAAGTGTATCCTGAGGGGACTTCCCTGATGGTCCAATGGTTAAGACTCCAGACTTCTAATGCAGGGAGTACGGGTTCGATCCCTGGTCGAGGAACTAACATCCCTCCCGCAGCTATGGAGCAACTAAGCCCCCGAGGGCTCCGGAGCCTGTGAGCCACAGATAGAGAGCCTGTGTGCCAGAAGGAAAGATCCCGGGTGTTGCAACGAAGACCTGATGCAGCAAACCAAGTAAATAAATAAATTTTAAAAAAAAGAGGAATGAATCTTTACCACTTGTGGGCATGGACCGGGTGGATTGCATACATTTTCTCATTACTCTACCTCCCAAAGCTTTGAGATACACCTTTTGACCACCTCTGTTGAGAAAACAGAGGCACTGGGACCTTAGTAACTTGCCTAAGGCCAAATTCAAATTGTGGATTTAAATCCACAATTAAATGGCCTAGTATTTATTTCCGATACTTTTTAGGCTGTCTTCATGTTTATTTTGTCCACTGAGGAGGAAAGACTGAGTGGCCTGTTGTAAGTTACACACCTGATTTCTCAGCCTGTGAAAGACCCATGGGAGGTCATCTTGTTTTTGTTTTGAAACCTACTTGGGCTTTTGTAGATAGAAGCTGCTCCTAAGAGGAGAAAGGGGCCAGGGAAGTGGGCCAGGGCAGAGGCCCTGGGCAAGGGCGGATGTCATTGCAAAGACTCTGCTGACTTCCGTCTGTGCTTTGTTTGTGAAGTGAAGGGGCTGGCAGGTGGGGAAGGGAAGGGAAGGCAGGTAGGAATTTCCACTCCTTCCTGGCCCGGAAGCCACTGCCCCTCCTCTGTGTTTACACTTGACAGGCCACACCCCTCAGGATGGCACAGACTGACACCCCTTCCCTCAAGCCCTCTGCTCTGAGCCAAATACCTTTCCCAGCACCCAGAAAGCAATTTTCAGCACCTGGGACCTGGGCTGGGCCCCGCTTCCAGGGAAGAAAGGGGGAGATATGATGAAGTGGTTGGGCATGGGAATAGGAAAGGTGGGGAGGTAAGGGGTAGCCCAGGCTAGGACAAAATTATGTGATTGCCTTGCACTTATCACCTTTCTCTTTGTATTATTTTTTTTATATCATGACACCAAGTTTCTAAAACCTTTCATCCCCTCCTAGCAACTCTTGCTCTAAAACATTTCATTCACACAAAGGTAAACATGACTGATGGAAAGTGAAAGTCACTCAGTTGTGTCACTCTTTGTGACCCCATGGACTGTAGGCCACCAGGTTCCTCTGTCCATGGAATTCTCCAAGCAAGAATACTGGAGTGGGTAGCCATTCCCTTCTCCAGGGGATCTTCCACACCTAGGAACCTGGGTCTCCTGCATTACAGGCAGGTTCTTTGCCGTCTGACACACCACGGCTAGCAGCTTCTAATGCCACCCTTTCAAGAGAGAAGTGCATTTTGGCAATGGCCTCTTTGTTTGTCCATTCATTCTTTGATTTGTTCAACAATTTCCTTGGGATGGGGACCCTCCATCCCATCCGAAAGCCTTACCTGGCTCTGAACTGTTTGATGGGCTGCTGTCCAAGCTTTGGCTTTGCCGAAATGACACCCTTACTCTATTATACAACATCTAGGTATACTGGCAGCAACCCAAACTCTCTTTTTCACAATTCAGTGAAAGAAAAAGTAATTCATTCTCCTGAAAAAAAGTTTGAGAGACTTTGCTTTAAGTAAAAAAGGGTGGTGATTTTATCCCAGTGCTTACTGCAGCATTGGTCGCAATAGCCAAGACATGGAAGGAAACTAAATGTCCAGTGACAGATGAATGGATAAAGAAGATGTGATATATATAATGGAATACTACTCAGCCATAAAAAGGAATGAAATAAAGCCACTTACAGCAACATGGATGGACCTAGAGATTATCATACGAAGTGAAGTAAGCTAGAGAAAGACAAATATTATACAATATCACTTATATGTGGAAACTAAAATAAAAAGACACAAATGAAATTTTTAAAAAATAGAAATAGACCCACAGACATAGAAAACACCAAACTTGTAGTCACCAAAAGGGAAAGGGAAGAGAGGGATAAATTAGGAGTTTGGGATTAGCATAGACACACTACTACTATATATAAAGATAACCAACAAAGTTATCTGTGTAGCACAGGAAATTATACTCAATACTTTATAATAACCTCTAAGGGAAAAGAATCTGAAAAAGTATATATAAATACTATATATATATATATATATATATATATATATATACTTTCTTTCCCCAGGGCTTAGTTGCCCCGTGGCATGTAGATCTTAGTTCCCTGACCAGAGATGGACCCAAACTTCCCTGCATTGGAAGGTGGATTCTTAACCACTGGACCGCCGGTAAAGTCCCCAATCAATTTATTCTTGTCTGGCCGTCAGGCTGAGCTCCTTAGGGCAGTCGAGCAGGAGCCCATTCAGAATATCAGAGCTTGGATGGAATTTCCAAACGGGGCTACTGCCACTGCCAGTCAAAGTTCTGGATTCATTTCCCTCTGTTCTCCGTAGAGAAAGAGCTGACTTGTGAGCTATTAGGAGAAGACTCTGAGCTCAGAGCTGGAAGGGACCCAAACAATCCTCTAGTCTGGTTTACAGAGGCTAGAGGGGCTTAAAAGTAGCACAACCTTTTAATAAACTTAATTTACACTGTAACCCCGAATATAAAGCCACTAAGAGTTGTGCCTCTCTTCTAAGTTGGAGAGGCTGGACCCTGCATACTCTGCTCTCCCAATTACCCCTTGAGTGGTCCGGAGCTTCCCCGTGGAACTCCAAAGCTTGAAGTGCACATATAGAATCCACAAAGCTCGTTCAGGGATTCACCTTACAGACAAGTGAAGAGCGTGATGGGGAGGATAGTGGCCCCTAATTAGGGTCCTCCACCCTCCACAGTCTGCTTTGGGTCCACGTTCCTTCCCTAAAAGCATGATGTGTTTTCCTTTCCAACTTGACCTCTGAAATCCTACCCACCCCAGGCTCAGCCCAAATGCCACCTCTTCACGGTCCCCAAGTCTCTCATGTGATTCTGGCCCCACGCCAGCTCCCATCAGTGTTCCCGAAGCTGGCTGATTTTGCACCTCTCTTGGGATCAACTTCCCTTGCATTTCTGCTCACGAAGCAGGTCTTTTCTCCCTCACAAGACTGTTGGGTTCTCTGAAGTCATGGGGCACTTTTTTCATCTCAAGCATCCAGCCTGTGAGTAGGTGTGCAGTCACAGTGAAGCTGTTGACAATTTTTTCTGGGGTGAAGGTGAGATGCTTTGCCTGTGGTTGTGGGATGGTCTGCTTACTGGACAGTTCTAGTGCTCATCAACTCAGCTGGGGGGAGGGCCTTGAGTTTGATCAGCTGGATACTTGGAGAACTGAATGAGGATGGGGGAGGGACACAGTCTTTAGGGCTTGGGGGAGGGTCCTTACTGCCCTGAACTGGACCCTCCTCCACCACCACCCCTGAAAATGTGGAGCAGAAAAGGAGGTAAGGGAAGAGAAGTCAGGGCCCCTACACCTCTCACCATCACTGGTTTCCCTCTTCTCTGGCATTTTAAGAGCTCAGACTCAAACCTTTCAAGGGCTTTTGAAACAACGAGATTTGCAAGTGCCCTGCGCTCAAGTCTAATTGCTTAAAAGCCACTTCAGGCTCCAACTGACCCAGGGTAAAGCCTGAGGAGTGGGCAGGGGGGAGGGGAGACCCAAGACACTCTGTCACCGTGCTCCCCAGGCCTTTCTTGGTGACCAAGATCTGCACCAGGGGTGATGCCAAAAGGAATATTCGATTGTCTCCGATTAAGAGTCACTGAAACTTCCCTGTCTTTTCCCCAGCCTTTGCCTCCAGGGAACCCCTCACACATAAACCTGCTCTCACATACCTTCTCATGCAAAGCCCGGCATCTTCAGGAGTGATCAGGGCAGGTGTGTTCACAACCAGTTTTCAGAGTTCAGACTAACCCAAGGTAAGAAGGTCCAGAAGGGTCAGATGGCAAGTCTGGAGGTATTTGACTCAAAGATGATGCTGTTCTGTTCCCCTGGGATCTTCTGCTGTAGAGGCACGGGGGAGGGGGGTGGGGGTGGGGGTTGCAATCTCTAAGTCAGTTTCACCTCTCCATGACTTTCTGATTACTCGTCCTCCAAGTTCTGGTTCCTTTTGTTTGTTTTTTAATGTTTATTTATTTGGCTGTTTTGGGTCTCAGTTGTGGCATGCAGGATCCCTAGTTGCAGCATGCTAACTCTTAGTTGTGGCATGTGGGATCTAGTTCCCTGACCAGGGATCAAACCTGCATACCCTGCATGGAGAACGTGGAGTCTTCTCAGCTACTGGACCACTGGGTTTCTATATAGGGTTCTTTTCTCTGGCCCAAGATCCTGCAAGGCCTCCTATTACCTACAGTCAAATGTGCTCTACAGCCTTTGAGCTCCCCCATAATTTGGCCCCACCTCCCCTTAGCTCCATCCCACCCCTGTGCGTTTTCACATGCTATGCTCTTGCCCTCCACTCCCCATCATCCAGTGCAGACCTCTATTTCTGTGCCCAGCATCAGGCTCAGCAGTGGGGACACTGAGATGCCTAATTCATCCTGCTTTCAGAATGACACATTTTAGGTGGAACGTAGAAATATAAACAGATGAATTTCTCTGCCACGAATTTGTTGAGCATCTTCTATGTGCCAGATGCTGCCCTAGGCTCTAGGCACATTGAGGTAAACAAAACGGATAAAGTTCCCACCTTCATGGAGCTTATAAGGTGGAAGAAGAAATGGGCAGGAACACCTAAGCAGAGAGATATGTAATCTGCCAGATAGAGCAAGTGAAGGGAAACAAAGCAGGGGCAGGAGGAGGATCTTGGAGGTGGGGCCATCTGAAGGGAGACCCAGGTGGAGGGAGGGAACAGCTTGTGCAAAGGTCCTGAGGCAGAGCTGCCTGTGTATTCAAGGAGGAGCAAGAGGCCAGAAACCCTGACGCTGGGAAAGATTGAGGTCAGGAGGAGAAGCGGGTGACAGAGGATGAGATGGTTTGGATGCCATCACTGACTCAATGGACATGAGTTTGAGCAATCTCTGGGAGATAGTGAAGGACAGGGGAGCCTGGCGTGCTGCAATCTATGGGGTTGCAAAGAATTAGACGTGACTGAGTGACTGAACAACAACAAGAGGCCAGTATAACTGGAGAAGGACAACTACGGGAAAGAAATGAGGAGATGAGTCAGAGGAAACAGGTGCCAGATCATGATGGGGGCTGTAGACTCAGCAAGGGCTTTGAGTTCTAGAATGAGATGGGGCCATTGGGCATATTAAGTGGGGAGAAATATAAACAAATATATATTTTGAAAGGCTCACTTTGGCTGCTGATGGAGAACAGCCTCGAGTGGAGGCAATAGGAGAAGGAGGGAAACTAATTAGGAGGCTACTGTAATAGTCTAACAAGAGCTGATGATGACTGGGGTACTGGGAAGTAGTCAGATTAGAGATCATTACGATACATTCCATATGGTAGATCTCGATAGAGATCAATACGATACATTATGATACATAACCGAGTAGACACTCAGTTATGAGAACACAAGTCCAGGACCCCTGAGGGACCAGGAGACGGTGGGCTGGACTGTTGACAAGACAGGATTGCTAGAGATTTGATCTCTGAGCTGAATCTTAAATGAGGAAGAATTGGTCCAGATAGGAGATGGGAGATTGACCAGAAGGGACAGCAAGTGTTGAGGTGTGAGCCTCACGTACTGTGGACAGCTGGGAGCAGGTGGCAGGTCAGAGCATCATTTAGCAGCAGGGAGTGGTGTAGTGTGGGGCTGGAGAGGATGGCGGGGGGGGTGAACACTGAGGTGGGGCCCTGTTGAAGAGTTTGGGGTTCCTTTAGTAGGCAGCAGAAAGCCACAAAGGGTGTCAAGCCCGACCGCTTCCGCATCCAATCTATGTTGGACAAAGGCCACTTCAGATGGGGAGAAGGGGAAAGGGCAGGACTGGGGATTGGGAGGCCAGTTAGGAGGCTGACTTGGTGACAGACGGGAGTGGCCTGGACCACAGGAACCCTGATGGAAAGTTGTCAGGATGCTCAGTCGATGGCTGATTGGAGAAAAGGGCTTAGAAAACAAAGAAGGAAGAGTGACCCCTGTTCAGCTCCAGGGCCCTTAGACTGGAATGAGGCCCCCCGCTTAGGACCCTTCTCACAGGACGAGGAGTCTGCAGAACCCACCAGGACCACCCTCCTTCCAGATCATTCTTCAGATACCCAGGGCCCTGAAACTCTCACGTGCAGGGTCTGTGTGGGCTGCCTCCCCAGGTCCACCCTCCAGGGTGAAGCCTGTCTAGGTTGCAGGCTCAATGTGGGGGATTACATGGAGCTAGGATAGCCAGATGGTACTCTTAAAGCCCCTCCCCACCAAGGTGAAGCTGGGGATGGGAAGGGAGGGGAGGCTGGCAGGGGTGGAGGGGTGCAGGTTGGGGCGCTCAGAGGCCCAACCTCCCTGCACTGCCCTGTGCAGAACTCCAGGAAGCCTGAGAACTCTCAGTTTGAACCTGACTTTCCAGATCTTTAGAAGGTATATGTGTCAGCCTGGGAGAATAGAACATATTTTATTTAACAGTTTGTTAACTTGATTTATAACTTTTAAATATTTAGACATATGGAATGTGGGCCTCTATTTGTACTTTTGCCCGGTCCAGGAGGGGTGAGTGGAAAACTCCCCAGAGCCGGGATTGTATCTTATTTGCCTTGCTCACTCTCTCTCCTCCACCCCATATCCCAGGGCCCCTGGGCCTCGGTAATTTCCATCCAACTGGACAGAGAGTCAGATCCTGGCCTGATAGTGAGAAATGTGGACTTGCTCTGGCCCCAGTGGGAAGGTTCGTCAGGCGACTGACTGCAGAGGCCTTTGGATGGTGCGGCCTGGGCAGGGGGTGAGGAGGACATGGACTGGGGCCTAGACGGTTAGGAGCTGGGACCCCAGGCACAGACAGCCCCATTCACAGCCCACCTCTGTCTGCTCTTTAAGATTGTGTGGTTCTTGTAGGACAGGATAATGAAACTAATCCCTAATTACCCCTACCTAGCAGAGCGCTAGGAGGGAGAGGCAGTGAGGGTTGGCATGTAGTGACTGCTGCTATTATCACATAAAATGGTCCCTTTGAGGGAACTTTTAAGCCAAGTTAAAGGGCAGCTCCTGGCAAATGAAAGGAGCTGAAGTTGGTTTTGGTGACATATCTTTCTCTTCCACTTAATTTTTTTTAAACTATATATATATATATATATATATATATACATTGTATAATATATATATCTGCCTGCAATGCAGGAGACCTCTGTTCGATTCCTGGGTCAGGAAGATCCCCTGGAGAAGGGATAGGCTACCCACTCCAGTTTTCTTGGGCTTCCCTTGTGGCTCAGCTGGTAAAGAATCTGCCTGCAATGTAGGAGACTTGGGTTCGATCCCTGGGTTGGGAAGATCCCCTGGAGATGGGAAAGGCTCCCCACTCCAGTATTCTGACTTGGAGAATTCCATGGGTAGAGTCAGACACAGCTGTGTGACTTTCAATGTATTTCATTTTATCTTAGTTTTTAGTATTTATTTGACTGTGCTGGGCCCTACTTGCAGCATGTGGGACCTTCAATCTTTTTGCAGCATGTGGGATCTTTAGTTGCGGCATGTGGGATCTAGTTCCCTGACCGGGGATTGAACCTGGGCTGCCTCCATTGGGAGTGTGGAGTGTTAGCCACTGGACTACCAGGGCAGTCCCTCTTCCCACTTTCCAAGTTCTCCGTGAGGGGATCACTCAGTGATCAGGCTGTTCCTCCCCCTGACCCCCTCTAACCCCCCATCCCCATCCACCACCAAAGCTATCTATTATTTCTTCAAGCTCCACCTTTTCCATCCTCCCATTCCCTGGAAGCTTGGCCAAGCAATTCACTTGCACAGGACTTGTGGGATCTTAGCCCAGGATCCTAACCACTAGGCCACCAGGGAACTCCCCACTTGCAAATTCTTGAGGGCCCTGTTCACAGGAAGATGTCAGTGGGTGAGAATGAGCCTAGCACTGTGCTCAATGCCTTAAACACACCGTCTCATTCAACCCTTTTAAATAATCCTATGAACTTGGTTCCAGATGCTAGAGTCCCTGCTTTATACAGGAGGAGACTGGGGCAGAGAGAAGTTAAAAAAACTGGGCCGGGATTTCTCAGCAGATAAGTTACAATGCCAGAACCAGCACCCAAGAATGAGTGGCTGGAGTCCACTCTCTTTCCCAGGAGGACTCCAGCCGTATTCGGAGCTTCTGTGACACTCACGTAGAATAGAGTTTAGACCTGCTCGAGACAAGGCCCTGTTCCGATGGAGACACTTTGATGGGAGGATAGCAGGCACTTTAGCTGGCTGATGGTGGGCTGAAGATCTGGTTTGTCTGGGAGAGGAAGTTCTTTTGTTTTCCTTCAGATTATAGCTGAGGACCTTCCAGGCAAAAAAACAAGCAAACAAAACAACACTCTCTTTTTGAGGGAGGAGGGCTGTGGGTGGGTCTGGAAAGGAAGGTACTTTGTGTTTTGGAAATTCTGAGGCAGAGGCTTTTGGGGGTCAGCAAGGGTTCCAGTTGGAGGCGATTGTATAAGGACAAGGAGCTGCTCCTTCCCCACTACAACACTGGTGACATGGGCTCCTTGGAACGCTGCCCAACATGGGGAGCAAAGGCCCATGAAGTGACATGTAGCCATCATTTGCTTGTTGAGTGGAGACAGACATTTTATTCTGGCCCCTGCCCTCAAGAGCTTACAGTCTCAAAGGATGATGGATACACACCCTGGGGGAGCTTCTCATGGAAAGAGCACCTGCTGAGGCCTGACTTCTGGCCCCAATGTGAGCCCACTGTGTGACCTTGGGGAAGACACTGCCTTCTCTGATCTTGTTTCTCATCCTTAAAGTGAGGAAGTTAGTATTGATCACCAGATGAAACCTTGTTTTTCTTTTAACAATGAGACCTGGAATTCTAATGCCATTCAACACAGGACTCTTCTGAAAACAGCTGAGCTGCTCTGCTTCTGAGAGGTAGGGAACCCACATTCTATCTTCTTCCTCTTCTTTTTAGATAATTCTCCGGGGCAGCTCTAAGTGTCTCTCATGGTAAGGCCAGAACCACATGGAGAAAGCACAGGAACGACATGGAAGAAGGCGGGTGGTCTTGAAAGCTGGAAGGATTGTGATGGGAGGAGGTGTAGGAAGGGCATACCAGGCTGGAGACAGGATGTGAGTAAAGATGTAGAGACAGGGAAGGGCATGGTTGACACCTGTGCACAGCCAGCCTGCCCCAGATGGAGGAGTTCTACACGAGAGGTGGTGAAAAACACCAAGAAAGACGTTCCCAGGTGGCGTCCATGTGACCGTCACAGGGGCATCAAGGAGTAAAAGATGATTTCCACCACAACTGAGAACACATTTCCAGGCTCCTTCCTACAGAGGAGCAGGGTATGCCCTGCCGCGAGGTCACCAGGGGGCGGGAGGTGGAGCAAGAACCAGAATCTAGGAAATAGTAATAATAACAGTGTCTACTTCAGAGTGTTGTCTGGAGGGTGGAATGAGTTAGCATATGGAAAGCCCCGGAAATGCAGCTGGCACGTGGCGAAAGTTGCATAAGCTTTCAGTAAAGTCAGACCAGAGAGGACCCTGAGGTTGCCAAAGTTGTGCATCCTTTCTAGCCGCTGGACTTGCATAGGTCAGTCAGTCAGTTCAGTCACTCAGTCATGTACAACTCTTTGCGACCCCATGGACTGCAGCACACCAGGCTTCCTTGTCCATCGCCAACTGCTGGAGCTTACTCAAAATGATGTCCATTGAGTCAGTGCTGTCATCCAACCATCTCATCCTCTGTCGTCCCCTTCTCCTCCCACCTTCAATCTTTCCCAGCATCAGGGTCTTTTCCGATGAGTCAGTTCTTCGCATCAGGTGGCCAGAGTATTGGAGCTTCAGCTTCAGCATCAGTCCTTCCAATGAATATTCGGGACTGATTTCCTTTAGGATTAGTGATGGCTTTGGATTTCTCCAGCTTCTATGCTTGCCCATGCTGGTGATTCTGTGATGTGTGTGTATGTGTGTGTGTGTGCACACGCATGCATGCACATGCGTGGGTAGGGGATGTAAATGCAGGTGTCTTTCCAGGCCACTCCCTGGCACACGCACACACATTCCCTCCCTCATTTCTCTGTTGCTGGTTTGCTCCCGGCCATCCCACCCTCCAGAGCCCCTGACTTCCTTCCTACCCCCTGCTCCAAGCCCACACCTCACCCCCAGCCTCCTCCCTCGCCTCTCCCAGAGCCCATGGCCCTCCCACTCACCATAAATCTGTAACTCTGGAGCTTGTGTGTGTTGGGGTGGTAGAGGGGGTGCTGTGGTGGAAAGGCAGCAAACCAAACCAACCCCAGCTAGTGAAGACGGCGATAAATCTCTGTCCATCAGGTTTGTTGTGAGCACAAACATTGCCAAACAAGGGCCCAGATGGCCTGCAGGCCCTCCTCCCCATGGTCTGTAGAGCTTTAAATGGAAATGGTTGCTTTATACATCTATTTACTACTTTGAAGTGGGGGTGGGGAAATGACAGTATCCAGGGGTGCTGGGCCATGAGACAGGATGGGGCCAGGTGGGAACACTTTATGCCCCACCCCTCAGCAGGCTTCCTCTGGCCAGTCCTTAACCTCCCCTGCCCAGCTCTGGAGAGCACCTGGGGTGAGACCTGTCTGACATGGGCCAACTGGGGGAGGACGGGGAAGGAGGAGGCTGCCTCCACAGCCTGTACTCAATTTGTTCCAATCCCCAGACACACATCCTGGGGCAGCTAGACCCAGCTTCTCTCTGTTGTTTCCAAAGTTCTTCATCCCTTGTCCAGAACTTTCCTTCCTTTCCATCTGGTCAGTTTGAAACCTACCCTATCTTTCAAGCTCAAGCCAAGCCCCACCTCCTCCAGGAAGTCTCCCCGCCCCTAGTCCTCCCGGACTTGTCCTGGCTCATTCCTACAGCCTGGCCCACTGGGAGCCCAACTTAGTCATTACTGGAGGTAGACAGGTCTGGGTGCACAACTGGGCCTTACTGCTGAGCAGAGGGACCTGGAGCAAGTTAATGTGCCAGCCTCAGTTTCTTACTCTGTAAAATAGGTATAATCACAGCACAGTTGGGCTTCCCAGGTGGCTTGGTGGGTAACGAATCTGCCTGCAATGCGGTAGACTCGGAAGATGTGGGTTCAGTCCCTGGATTGGGAAGATCCCCTGGAGGAGGGCATGGCAACCCACTTCAGTATTCTTACCTGGAGAATCCCATGGACAGAGGAGCCTGGTGGGCTAGAGTCAGTAGGGTTGCAAAGAGGTGGACACGACTGAAGCAACTGAGCACGCACGCATGCACGCATGGCACAGTTGTGAAGAGTAAGTGAAAGGAGCACAGTATATGCTTATAGAGTGAGGGGCACAGTCCCAGAGCCCCGTATCACTGTTTATTACTGGTGCCACCCACACTGGGCAGCACACTTGCCCATGCCGTCTTTTCACAGAGACAAGCATATGTACATGTGCATGTATCCGTGTATGTATTTGTCCTAGTTTGTGTCCCCTGAAAACAGACTCTGAGACAAAAGCTTGAGTGCAGGTGGTTTATTTGGAAGGTGGTCCCTGGAAGCTGGAGTAGAGGGGGGCAGAGGAGAGGTGAGACAGACTGGAGAGCCGATGAGGGGGTGGGGTGGTCAAGGAGCAGTAACGCTGTGAGCAGTGAGGACATGGAACAGAGCTGTTCATCAGAGAGTGTGGCAGCCGGGGTATTTATCCATCCACTCCTGCCCCTCATTAGTTGAAAGTTGTCCATGGCACTTCCTAACTGCCCTGTGGATCGAGTAAACCTCTCACGGGCCCTCCACGGGGGAAAATGCAGGTGAGAAGCAGAAAGCTTACTTGGGTTGGACAATTCCAGGCTCGCTGTCTCCTTGCTATCACCACTGCAGATGAATTAAGAGGCAGGCCTATCAGATATAGTGTGAGACACCAATGGCATCCTCTGCTGAATTTACTCTTCTAACCCTATAGCCCCCAGCACAGTATTCTGCACACAGTAGGCACATCATAGGCTTACAAGAGATGTAAGAACCGCAGGTTTGATCCCTGGGTCGGGAAGATCCCCTGGAGTAGGACATGTCAACCCACTCCAATATTCTTGCCTGGAGAATCCCAAGGACAGAGGAGCATGAGGGCTATGGTCCATAGGGTCACAGAGTCAGACACGACTGAAGCAACATAGTATGCAGGTACGCCATAATTATTTAAGGACCAAAAGAGATGTTTGGGCTAAGGGATGGGAAAACCTGGACTCTCCCTACTGTTCAGTTTATTATTATTACTATTATTTATGAATTTATTTTGTGGTCTTGTTCCCCCAAATCCCCATAATTCTTTTTTTTTTCATTTATTTATTTTTTAATTGCACTGTTCAGTTTTTAACTCAGTGTGCAATGCTGAGCAAGACACATGACCTCTCTGGGCCTCATCTGCTCCTTCTGTAATATCAGGACACTGCTACCTTCTCTGTCTATCCTATAGTCCTGCTGGGATGACATGCAATGGTCTTTAGAGGCTGCTGAGAACAAGGAAGGTGTGACTTATGATGCTTATGATGATGCTGATGTCAGGGATGGAGTTGGGGGAGGTTCCCCAAGCCAAGTCAGAGGCACCCAATGGCACATAATTCATACATGCTCTATGGTCAAAACATACAGGGGTGTTCCCCTACCCCTAATGGGGTGCCTCCTGCCTCTTCCTATCCCGTGACAACTCCAGACGTAAAGGACCAAGAAAGAAAAGGCCAGAAGGCTTTGAATTCCTGATCCTCTGTGGGAAAACCCCCAAAGGGAGCCAAGGGGGTCCAAAGGGATGCTCTGTGGTTCCTTATTTCTAGGTTACCAGGTGGGTTTACCAATGGCTGGTGAATGTAGAAACTATTTAGGATAGAAATACTTCACTTGAGAGTCTTGGAATCTCTAAGATGCCCATGGATAAGCTTTTAGTCAGTTCAGTTCAGTTGCTCAGTCGTGTCTGACTCTTTGTGACCCCATGAATCACAGCACGCCAGGCCTCCCTGTCCATCACCAACTCCCGGAGTTTACCCAAACTCATGTCCATCGAGTCGGTGATGCCATCCAGCCATCTCATCCTCTGTTGTCCCCTTCTCCTCCTGCCCCCAATCCTTCCCAGCATCAGGGTCTTTCCCAATGAGTCAACTCTTCGCATGAGGTGGCCAAAGTATTGGAGTTTCAGCTTCAACATCAGTCCTTCCAATGAACACCCAGGACTGAGCTCCTTTAGGATGGACTGGTTGGATCTCCTTGCAGTCCAAGGGACTCTCAAGAGTCTTCTCCAACACCACAGTTCAAAAGCATCAATTCTTCAGCTTTCAGCTTTCTTTATGGTCCAACTCTCACATCCATACATGACCACTGGAAAAACCATAGTCTTGACTAGACGGACCTTTGTTGGCAAAGTAATGTCTCTGCTTTTTAACATGCTATCTAGGTTGGTCATAACTTTTCTTCCAACGAGTAAGCGTTTTTAATTTCATGGCTGCAGTCACCATCTGCAGTGACTTTGGAGCCCAAAAAAACAAAGTCTGACACTGTTTCCACTGTTTCCCCATCTATTTCCCATGAAGTGATGGGACCGGATGCCATGATCTTAGTTTTCTGAATGTTGAGCTTTAAGCCAACTTTTTCACTCTCCTCTCTCACTTTCATCAAGAGGCTTTTTAGTTCCTTTTCACTTTCTGCCATAAGGGTGGTGTCATCTGCATATCTGAGGTTATTGATATTTCTCCCAGCAATCTTGATTCCAGCTTGTGCTTCTTCCAGCCCAGCGTTTCTCATGATGTACTCTGTATATAAGTTAAATAAGCAGGGTGACAATATACAGCCTTGATGTACTCCTTTTCCTATTTGGAACCAGTCTGTTGTTCCATGTACAGTTCTAACTGTTGCTTCCTGACCTGCATACAGGTTTCTCAAGAGGCAGGTCAGGTGGTCTAGTATTCCCATCTCTTTCAGAATTTTCCACAGTTTATTGTGACCCAAGCTTTAGGAGTTAATAAATCACTTGAAAATAGTTGTAAAATTAGGTGTGTGGATATATATGTGCATATGAACGGCTCTATGTTGGTGATCTGGAACTTCCAGTAAATTCTCAAAGGGGTCCATGACCCAAAAAAAGTAGACTTGCTCTAACCCCAATCCCCCATGTCAAAGGTGGGGGATGCTGAGGCCAAGAGAGGGGATGTGAACTGGTGGGTGACCCATATGGAGCCAGATGAAGCCTAACGTCCCTAACCCTGTGGGGCTGTGTGGATGGGTTAGGTCTGCACAACCAGAAATGCAGGTGTGGCCCCCCCAGGAGGCTGTGTTCTACAGCCCACAGTGCCGCACAGTCTCTCGTTGCATCCCAAAGGCAGGATGTCATCACTGTTCCCTGGGGAGGAGGGTGGGTGTCGAGATCTGTTTCCATGGAAACCAAAAAATGGAAAGAAAAGGAACTCTCTATTAGCAAGAAGCCTGGGCACACTGGTGGGCCTCAGCTTCCAGTTCCACCGCCTATGAATGAGTGTGACCTTGGAGAAATCACTTAACCTCTTTGGGGTCAGATTGTCCATCTGCATAGTGGGGACACACACTTACCTGATGAGGATATTATGAGACTGTGATGAGTCAGTGTCATTGAAAATACCTGTAATGGGGAGTGGCACTTAGTAAGTGCTCAATAAACATTAGCAATTTTGTTCCTGTTCTTTGATAGTTGACAACTTTGCAGTTTCTTTGTTCACTATAAAGTCTCTGACTCTCTCTCCTTTGCATCTTCTCCACGCAGTTGTAAATTCTGCAGTTTAATCCACTGTCTTGTTTACAGTTGTATCTCCCCAAGCCTGGCACACTGCGTGCAACAGGTATTTGTTAAATGAATGAATGGAAGTACCCAAGCACGTTCTTAAGGATGGGAAGGAGCTCTGACAACGTGAGAACACTCATCAGTCTGGATCAGCCCCAAGAGGGACTCAGAGCTGTGCCAAGAGCCTTATTAAGGATCAAGAGAGTTGGCTTCCGGTCCCGGTTCTGTCACTTAACTGCTGAGCCACCTCGGCCAAGTTGCCAGACCTCTCTGGGCCTCTGTGCTTCCTCCGAAGCGTGGGAGCCCTGAGATTCCCCGGCTTCCCCCTCCGAGGCTGGCCTCCGACCAGCTGAGGAGTGTGGGAATGTGGGATCTGGGGATAATTCAGCCACTTCATTAATGACAATGAAGGAGAAGTGGGAGAGGATGTTAGGGCGGGGGTGGGGGGGTGGGGGAGCGGAGTAGCAGTCTTGGAAGAAAAATCAACAAGAGCCTGAGCAGCTGCGGGTGGGGGTAGGTTTGGGGACAACCACGCTGGTCCAAAGCGTCAGGGGTTGTGCGCCCCGGGAGCGTGTCTCCTCCACGGCGTGTGCCCCCGGGGCTCGGCCTGCCCCTCCCTTCCTTGTGCGCCTCGCCAGTTCCCGCCGCCACTGACTTTCTGACTTCTTAACTTGTCAGCAAATCCCAGAGTTAAAAATGCACACGCACGCCGGCCAGCCGCCAGCAGGGCCGTCTGGCCGCGGCTCCAGATGTGGGGCCACCGCGCAGGCCGCCCGCCCCGCCGCGCAGACTAAACAATCAGCCTTGGCCGTGAGCGCAGCGCAATTCCAGATGCCGCATCCCTCGCGCCGCGCGCTAATTGGGCCGCGGGCGCGAGGCTCTGTCAGCGCCCGCCAGGCCCTGCCGGGGGCGGCCTTGGCCCCGGGCCGGTCCGCTTAACAACTTAGGGCGGCGGCGGGGTGGGGGGTAGAGGGGGGAGGAAGAAGGGAGAAAGACAGGGACTCGGAGACAGACAGACACACGAAGAGAGGCAGACAGAACGGGACAGAGACATCCTCAAAAAGAGAGAGAGCTAGACAATGAGAGAGCTAGGTTCAGATTTAGGAAACAGAAGGCAGAGAGACACACGGACAGAGCTGGTGAGACAGAGAAACAGAGGCAGGGCAGACTAACACCACAGTGAAATCAAAGAGGCAGAAACACGCGGAAGGCCGAGAGAGACCTACACGATTGCCGCGCGTCTACGCACCGGTGTCCACCCTCCTGTTTTAAGGAACCTCCTTCTCACATTCTCACTTTTTATAATTCTTCCTAGACCCCGGCGAAGCTGGGGACTGGGCCCGCCGCCTGGCCACCTAACCCTGGCGGTGAGGAGCCTGGGGGACTGCGCGGAGGAAGAGCCCTCGCCCAAAAGGAGCCTGAGCCATCGAGGGATCACCCCCAATCGTGGCCGGGAGATTTAGACGTTGAGGGCGGGAGCAGGAGGGGGCTCAGCGGGAGTTTGCCTGGAGGCTGGGGGATGCCCGGAATGACTCCAGCAGTGTCCCTCCCTCCGGTAACCAGGCAGGCACTTCGGCGGCGGCGGCACCCTCCTTCCCCTGGCTCCCTGGGGCCTCCGGGGGGGGTTGAGGGGGCAGAGACGGGGGATGGCAGGTTAAGCCGAGGCCCAGGGCAGGGAAGCCCACTGGGGACCACCCGGGGGAGCCCCCCCAGCCTCTTGTTCCGCCCCCGCCGGGAGGCCCGGGCGCCCCGGGGGTGAGCGCGGAGGGCAGCGCGGCGGCCCGGCGGCTCTTGGCGGCCCCTCTCTGACAATCTTTCCTTTGTTTGTTTTCTTAAATCTGGGAGGCCCGAATTCCTGCCGGATTCCGTAGGTTTCTCTCAGGAAGGAGGCGCCCCCACCCCCACCTCCTCTCACGTCGGGCCCGGCTGCTGGGGGAAAGGCAGGTTCTTCCCGGAGGCCTGCGGCGCACAGCCCCGCGGCCCCGGGCACAGCGAGCGGGCGCCGGGCGCGGCGGAGAGTCCCGGGCGCCCTGCCCGCGCGCGCCACCACGCAGTCCCGCCGCAGGGCCACCGGCGGCCTCCTCCGAGAACATTAAAACAAACAAAAAAACCAAACCAGGAGAGTTTAAAAAGATACAAAGAGCAGCTCTCCCCCCTGCACCCCAGCCCCATTCCACACCCCTCCACCTCTCACACTCCCCTCTTTTTTTTTTTTTTTTTTTCATTTTGGTCTCCAAACTTGAGCCTCATTAATTTCCAAAAAAAATTTCCCCCAATAAAAGGCAAACATGGAAAGAAAAACAAACTATTAGAAAATAGAGGAGGGAGGAAATGTTATTTAAAAGGTTAGCAGACCGCATCATTTTCCAATGATATTATATACTCCCAGTAGTATCCAAAATATATATGGGCCCTGGGCCAAGAATGTAAAAAAAAAGAGAAAAAAGAAAAAAATTAGAAAAAACCCTCTCTTAGACACAACATCTGGAGCTGGGAGCGAACAAACCCCCCATTTATCACACTTAATCCTCCAATGAAGCAATCGACAGTTGACTTCTGTTTTGCTAATTTAGCTGCTTTCAAGCGCCGGCCCTGTCCAGACCGGGAATTAAGTGTCACTTGTGGAGGGCCTGCCCCACCCCCACCGGTCTTTGCTCCCTCCCGCGCCCGCCAGCCCTCGGATAGGGAAGAAAGCCCATTAAAGAAGAAAGAAACTTTTTATGAATTCCCTTTATGACCGCCCACTCGGGTCAGTGAAAACCTCCACTCTGACCTTCTTCTGCCCCCTGGGCCCAGCACCCTGACACCCACTTCCTTGGTGACACACCCCCACCAACCAAGCAGCTAGCCGCCTCCTCCTTCTGTCCCGCGTATCAATGCCAGCAGCTGGCACCAATGCCAGCAGGCTCCAGGCGGTCACCCCTGCTCGCTCACCGCTTGCTCCTAGGGTTGATTAGGTGCTGCCAGCCTTGTGCCTGGCATCTCGACCCTCAGGCCGGGACAGCACAGCAGAGGGAGGCCCCTGGTTCTTGGGTGTCAGAGGCCTCTAGGGGAGGCTGGAGGCTCTGAGGTGGAGGCCCAGGGCCAGCAGCATTTGGAGACTACAGGATTTTGGGAGAGAAGCGGGAGGCGGAATGAATCAGGGAGAGTGTATCATTTGAGGATTAGTCAATAAATCCCTGGGACCCTGGCCCAGTGGGGCCGGTGCCAGGAGCCTGGCTGGCCGGGAGTGCAGACTTCCCTCCTCAGGAACCTTCTTCACCACCCACCCCTCTAAGGCCTCCATGGGTTTCTCCTCATCCCTCTCTGTCCGTTATCTCTTAGTCTCTAAGCCTCCTCTCCTAGACTTCCGAGCCCAGGGCAGAGCCATTTGCCGGTCCCTTCCCCTTTTGCTGGGAACAGCTGTGCAAGGGAGCAGTGAAGGTTACAGGCTTAGGGGACTGTCCTCAGGGACCTGCAAACAGCAGAGGCTGCAACATGTGCCCCAGTGCAGCCTGCCCACTGTTCTTCACTCAGCCCACCCTGACCCCCAGCTCCTGTGTCCTGGCAGAGCCCCCAGGAACAGCCTGCACTCCTGAAAGAGGCCCCCAGAACCCTGAATTCCAGTCTTCTGCAGGCTCTCATGGTGGCTTGGCAGGGCCTCGGACTTCCTGGGGAGACACCCTTAGTTCTGATCCTTATCTGGATGTAATCCCACCTTTTGACCCCGCCCTCCAGGGCCCACAAAAGCATCCTGCGTATGGACTCCTACTGTAGGCCAGGCAATGTGCTAGTGTCAGGGTATGGAGATGCAGGATGATCCTTGCCCCTGGAGGCTTAAGCCTCTACTGGGCTGTTTTCTGTTCTGAAGAGGATATTACGCAACTGTCTTCATTCAAAAAGCAGTCATTGAGCACATGACCTGTGCTAAGCCCTGCGGATCTGGATGTGTGTGTGTGCTCAGTTGTGTCCGACTCTTTGCAACCCCATGGGTTGTAGCCTGCCAGGCTCCTCTGTCCATGGGATTCTCCAGGCAAGATTACTGGAGTGGGTCGCCAAGCCCTTCTCCATGGGATCTTCCCAACCCAGGGACTGAACCCAGGTCTCCTGCATTGCAGGTGGATAATTTACCGCCTGAGCCACTAGGGGTAAAGTCAGCTATCTGGAGATGATGGAAGACAATTTGTGTCCTTAAACTTGCCAGGGAAACAGACATGCCAACAGTTAATTCTAAGACAAGGCAGAAAAAAACTAAGAGCCCAAGTAAGACATTTATAAAAGCTTCAGGGTGTGCCCAGTGGAGAGACTGACTCACCCATGGTGGGATGGAAGGAGGGTGTGATGGACCCTGGGTGGTGGTGGTGAGGGAGAATTGCTTTTGCTCTTGCAGATCATCCTAGGGGTAGTACACCTAGTGGTTATGAGCAAGGGGTCAGAAGCCAGATGGGTGGTTCAGCTTCCTGCTCCGCCACATCAGCTGTGGGATATAGGACTTCTTAGTCTCTTTGAGCCTTGGTTTCATCATCTGTAAAGTGGGACAAACAATAGCAACTGTTTTGTGAGGATCCAGTGGGATAATGCAGAGCAAGCAGCTGGCATATGGTGAGCTCTGAATGAATGTCCACTTTAGTTTTCTTTTTTCCAGAGGATATGGATGGACACCTCGTGGCCTCCCTACCATCCTTCCTGCAGCCTCTCCCTCCTGCCTAAGGAATCAGCAGTGTGCTGGGTACACAGAGTAAATAGAAAACCTGTCAACTCTTGGCTCAAGTGGTAGCAGGTAGACAATGCTGTGCTCAGTTGGATGGTAGACTTGGATGTGCCATCTCCTTCTTCTGATACCAGGCCGCAGACTGGGTGAGCCATAACAGCTGTTTTTCTTGCTCTCATGTCTCTGGAAGCCCCTCAGAGGAGGACCCTCTGAAGCCCTCTTTCCCTGCTCAGCAGAAAGTCAAGAAATGTCTTTTTAGCCTAGAGCCACTATTCTCTGACTCTGATTTGAGCTGAGACCTGACTTGCTACCTGGGGCAAGACACGTCCCCTCTCTGGGACTCAGACTCCTCGTGGGTAAAATGGGTGGATGTTCTCAAGCTGCTTTGCAACTCTGCTTTTCCTTTGAGCTGGGGGTGCCTTCTCTTCTTTTCTGGAAGCTGCCCCTTTCATCTGAGGGTGTGGTTTCTACTCCTCCACTTCTCTCTTGCCTCTTGGCTTTTCTCTGAGATATCCCCTCTTTCTCCCTTCTTCTTCCCCTTTGACCTCCTCTGCTTCTGTTTTTTTAAAAATTTACTTTAGTTAATTAATTTTTGGCTGTGTTGGGTCTTCACTGCCTCATGGGCTTTCTCTAGTTGTGGTGTGTGGGCTTCTCATTGCGATGACTTCTCTTATTGTGGCTCTAGAGTGCAGGCTCAGTAGCTGTGGCACATGGGCTTGTTGCCCCGCAGCATGTGAAATCTTCCTGGAACAGGGTTTGAACCCTGCGTTGGCAGTTGGATTCTTAACCACTGGACCACCAGGGAAGTCTGGCTCTCTTCTTTTTTTTCTCTGTCTCTTTCTCTTCCTCTGCCATAGTCCCGAGACCTAGAGAGTGTGTGGATGAACTGATTTCTTCTCCAGCTTTCCTCCTCCCAACTCCACCCAGCTTTTTGATCCCCAGACAGAATCTGGGCCCAAGGAGCAAGGCCTCTCCACCTGTCCTCCTGTCTGGGGGTCTGTCCCTCGTGGCTTGGGTGGTACCCTGACCTTTGACCTCAGACTTCTGAGAGAGTGGGGTATTAGCATCCCAGCTGGACCAAGAGAGTGCCTAATATGAGTCTTCTGTCCCCAGAGACTGGCAGGCTCTGTTTTCCCACGTTGCCTTCCCCCCAGAATCCCAGGCTTGGGGAAGTGTGGGCAGGAAAGGAAGACTTTTCTAAGTTTGCTGACACTCAGCCCCCCACCCAGCTCCTCCACAATGCCATCTCCCACCTCTGAGGCTAGGAGGAGCCTGTCATGGAGGCCCATGTGCCTGGAGGTTATTATTGTCCCCAAGGAACTGACTCGTTAATGTCAGGAACCATTTCCAGAGAGCCTGCTGCGTGCCACGTACTGTGCCCTGAGCTCAGAGGAGGCGTCTCTGTTGGAGTAGAAGGGAGCTGGTAGGACAAAGACTGGGGGGTGTGCTGCTGCCAAGCCAGGCTCGTGGGCAGAGGGTTTGGCAGTGCCTGTGCGTGGGCCGAGTTGGAGTGGCACCTGAGATGGAGCCAGGTCCTGGAGGCAGGTAAACAGGATGCTGAGTGCTGCATGTGGGGGAGGGGCACAATGGGCTATTGTGTGCTCCTGACTCACTGTCACTCCTGGACTCTGGGCTTCCCCTTCCTCTCTGTCACCCTCCCGCTGGGCTTTACAAATATCAAGATATGTGGAAGATGAATTCAGAGTCATCTGCTTTTGCTCCACCCCCCCCCTTTTCTTACCTAGATCGCAGGGGACCACGATGGTGTGGTAGATGCTGCATGGCCCCAGCCTTGTTTCATTTTTCCTCTTTTTCTCCCAGCTAAGGAGGGAACATCTGGTCAGGTGGTTGACAGAAATGAGATCTAGCCAAGTCTGGTGACTGGGCTCTGGCCTCAGCTGGGTCCCTATATCTGTCTTTGGGAAAGTCACATAACTGCCCTAAACCTCAGTTTACTCATCTGTAAAATGGGCTAAGGATGACCTTCACTCTGTCTACCTCAGAGCATGGTGTGGTGTTGTGATAGACACTGGACACTGTCAAGGGCCGGACACGGGGAAGAGCTGACTGCTTTTGCCTCTGTTATTACTCTGCTGCAAGACCCCTTCTACCTGACAAAGCTCCCCTTCTGGGGGCAGGAGTAGGGATAATTGATGACTGCCCATGTGGGATTATAGAGAGACCTAAGAACAGGAATGAGAATTCAGATTCTCAAAGTGTTCAGCCAGCCAATCTTCATCCATTCACCATTCATTCAATTAACTTTTTTTTTTCCACTTTCCTCTCTAAGCCAAGTACTTTGAAATTTTAGGTCTTCAAAGATGAACAAGGGATCCCTTCTGCTGTTCTGCTGTTGGGGAACTAACTCCTAGTCAGATGGGAGAGGCTGAAAATACACATACACACACATGAGACTTTAATGTATAATAATAACAGCCAATATTTATTGAGCACTTACTATGTGCCAGGAATGGGTTGAGCACTTTACGTACATTAATTTATACAATCATAATCATTCTGAAGAGGAAACAGTTGAGGCCCAGAGAAGGTAAGCAACTTGCCTAAAGTCACATAGCTAGTAAGTAACAGAGCTGAGATTTGATTCCAGGCACTCTTTTTAGAGTCTGGACCCTTAGCCAGTACATAGTACACACAACAGACATGAACCTATACAAACAAGGGTGAAAGAAGAGTTAAGAGAAGATTGGATTGAACCTCTGAAGGAAGAGAAAAGGGGAGGAAAGATTGATCATTGTCTGCTTCCACTAGGGCAGGGCAAGGTGAACCAGCCTTGACTTATAGCTGAAAAGACTTGGAGTAGGGGCTCTTGGGATGTGTTTTTAAGGCAAGAGGCTGAGTCAGTCTTTCTTGAAGATAGCAGAAAGCTTTTTTAAAAAAATTATTTATTTATTTGGCTGTACTGGGTGTTAGTTGGGGCACATGGGATCTTTGATCTTTGTTGCAACATGTGGAATGTGGGTTCTTTCAGCTGGGGCATGTGGGTTATATTTCCCCAACCAGGGATTGAACCCGGGCCCCCTGAACTGGGAGGGTAGAGGCTTAGCCACTGGGCCACCAGGGACATCCTGAGAGCTTTCTGGTAGGGGTAGATGCCCCGTCAGCCCTCTGTTTATGGTCCTTTCCAGCCCAAAACTGGGAGGGAGAGTTCTCAAGAGGTTCTCAAGAATGTGACTTCTATGTATAAATGGAGGGTGCCCTCCGAAGCCTGTCGGGCCCCTTGCTCTTTCTCGTGCCTGCAGATGCTGGTGAGCTGTGAGAAATTAAGTAGGACTGAGTGTTACAGGAGGTATTGCTTCGGGAACAAATGATGAAAACCCACCAACAACGAGTTTAAGCAGAAGGAAAGGATTCATTGACTCAGATAAGCATAAGCAGGAAGGACTGGAGTGGTGCACGTACACGCACATACATGTGGGGTGGGAATGGGAGGCCCAATTTAGACAGTCCCAAGCCACATAAAGATACCATCAACTTTCTCTCTTCCTTTCTTTCTTGCGCTCATCCATATCTTGGCTGTGTTGTTTGTTGTGTGAGAGTCTCTTTTTTCCCCCTACTGGGGATGGGGAAGAAAAGGGCGGTCAGGACTTCTCCTCTGTTAGAGGACAGGGAGAGGTCAGTAAAAGAGCATGGCAACAATTTCATACTCACATCTCAGAGAAAAGAGAGCATCTGTCACTCTCAACACCCTCTGTCTATAAAATCCTAGGGGAGGACTTCTATTGGCCTAGCTTGGGTCATGTGCCCACTTCTGGGAAAATGGTGTGCAGTGATTGGCTAGACCTGGCACATGTGCCCATCCTAAGTCAGGAGGAGTGGGGAATTATGATTGGCAGCCCCATGGAATGGGGAAGCAGGCCTTTTGTGAAGGAAAGAGGTGCAGTCACCAACGTGGACAAAGCTACCAGGCAGACACAAACAACAGATGCCCCAAGTACAAGGGATAGAGGAAGGAATAGAATAGACTTAGCATGTGTTCTTGGACCTTCAAGATTTTGAGGGTAAAGCTTTTACTGACATTTTAAGCATGATTTTTATTTATAGCACACATAGCTATGATCTGGAATAAAATTAAAATTTCATATAGACTTCTAAGATTAAACAGAAGATATCAAAAAATGGGGGGCTTGTAGCAGGCTGTTTTCCTTACCTAACCCCCCTCCTACTCCTTTTTTCAAGCTTCTCTGATGTTAAGGATGGAGATAGGATGGAAAGGGGGTTGGAAATTTGAGTTTCACATGGATCTTGGAGACAGAGAAATGTGATTTAAAATCTTGCTCTGTCATTTTCTTAGTGAGTCTGTTCCCTTCCCTGTAAAATGGGTACATAGCTACCTGCTTGGGAGAAGGTTTATGATTAGAAGTAAATGACCTAATAATGAAACACCTAGCCCAGTGTCTGGCTTGAAGGGAAGACACTTTGTGAATGTCAGTTCTCACTTCCGTCCTTCCTGTGTCTGCAGGCTCCTGAAGCCAGCTCTGGCAATCTAGGGCCATGGGAGCAGAGAAGGGAGTCACACTCAAGGCCCGGAGCTAAACTCCTGCTTCTCCTGGCAGAAGCCTTATGGCTGTCTCCTCTAGGGAGCTATAACCATAGACATGAGTGCAGTGATAACTGGCTTTGCCACCTGGTAGATACTGAATAGGCAATTAATCCTTTACTAGTGTAGACAAAACATCACCCTCCAAGGGGGAATTCACTGACCCACGTTCCCAAAGCTCCTTGTACTAACTTCTCTTGTGGTTCATATAACTGAGCACTGCAATGATGCGTTTACCTGTTTATATGACTTGCTGCCACCAGCTTGTGAATTCTAAGAGAGAGAAATTGTTTTCTTCATTCCTGTACTTCCCTCCAGGGCTCAACACAGAAGTTGGCGTGGAGTAAGGGCCCAGTGACTGTTTGATGGCTTAATGAAGGAATAAATGGATGGACCTGCTGCCTTGGGTTGCTCTTTGTCCAAGGACTGAGTTACCATCACTGCTTACTGAGCCACTAAAATGTATTGGGCATATATTAGAGCTTTTCCATTGTTCTTTCATATAATCCCCAAGACAACCCTGGGTCATAGAGATTGTAACTTGCCCCCATTAAATTAAATTAATTATTTTTTTACACATCATGTGGCATGGGGGATCTTAGTTCCTTGACCAGGGATCAAACCTGTGCCTCCTGCTTTGGGAGCACAGAGTCTTAACCATTGGAATGCCAGGGAAGTCCCCTTGCCCCCATTTAAGAGATGAGAAACTGAGGCTCAGAAGGTTAAATTACTTAACCAAGGTCACCCAGTCTATTCGTGGTGGCATTGAAATGCAAACCCAGTTCTGTCAGATGTCAAAGTCAGGGAATAAACCTCTACATGCTTCTGTCTTCCATCTCAGGTTGTACTGAGGTTGTCCAGAGAAGAGGGCTAAGGTAGAGAGAGCCCCCCCAGAAATGAAGCTGAAATGGGGGCTCTTTTAGAAAGAGCAAGGGTTGGTGATCAGAGAGGCCACTGGCTTTGGCTGGGGGGAGGGGAGGGGAGAGGGGGGCTCTTGGGGACTGGAGGTCATGGTGAAGTTCAAGGGGACTTGGGTCTGGGGAGAGGGAGGAGGTGGTCAAGTCCTGGCAGGCGGTGTCAGAGCAGGGTCTCCCTCTCGGAACTGGCTGGGCCTGAGAGTCAGCCCTTTCAGCTTGTTTTCTAGCTGGATTGGGGGGTGTTTAATATTAATAGTAATGACTGTGGCGGGAAGATAATAGGCCTCAGTCAGATTAGAAGGGGGTAAGCGCTTATCTCTGGCTGCTGAAGACACATGTCTTTCACCTGCTCCTTTAATATCCCCCCTCTTTCATTCCACCGCCCACCCCCTCCCACCAGCCTAGAACAAAAGGGGTATTATGGGCCGGGTGTTTGCAGGCTGCAGCCAAGGAGACCTCCCCTTCCCCCTCTTCTCCCACTGCGTACCCCCCCACCCCCAGTCTGAATGAAGCTTTTTCCTCCCGTAAGAGATTAGCTCCATTTGACAAGGCAGTGAACTTTGGGAGGGGTGAGTGGGGGGTCTCCTCCGGGAGCCTCCAAAGTGCATCCCTAACGAATGCTGCTGGAGAGAGACCCCAAGAGACAGCCCTGAAGACAGACAGACAGACACAGAGCAGGAAAAGCATTGAGGCAGAGTCAGATACTGAGACACAGGAAGACAGCACATGCTTACAAACTCACAGACACACGCACACATTCCAGGATGTTGGAGAAAAAGAGGAGAGATGGGGGTGGGGGAGAGACAGAGAGAGAAAGACACACACACAGACATCCACAGAGAGTGAGGAGACAGAGAAACACACACATACACACTTGTCACCAGACACACTGATCCAGAGAGAGACAAAGGTAGAAAGATGGGGAACTGAAGACATAAAGCCAGAGACACTAGAGACATAAACGAGGATGAGGAGAAGACAAACGGAAGAAGATGAGGTGAAGTTGGCAAGAAGTTGGAGGAAGGAGACCCAGAGGAGAATTGCACAGGGGCCTGCTGGGCCCTTGACCTTCCCTGGTGCTGGCTCTGTTGACCCTGGTCTGGGATCAGGGCCAGTCTGGAGCGGGTATTTTTATAGCTTGGGAAGAATGGGGTGGAGATGGAGCGTGGGGTGGAGATGGAGCGTGGGGTGGAGATGGAGCGTGGGCTGGATAAAGGTAGTGAACTGGAAAAGTTGTGGACAAACATGCCCAAGGAAAATGTGAATTTCCTTGATAAGGTAGCTCCCAGTCTCTGATGGGTGCCATCAGGTGTGGGGGTGATGGACTGGGGGACACAGCTCTGAGGAGGCTTCTTTGGGGGTCATGTAGGAAGAGGATCCATCCCTCCTGCTGGTGGCAAGATGGAGACAGAAGGAAAACCAGGGGCCACTTCCACCACAGTTAAGACTCCCGGCCCCACTGCGCTCCATGTCGGAGAGGTCTGGTGGCTTGGCAGTGAGAGAACTGGGCTGTTGGACCACAAGAGTCCTGGGTCTTAATCTCTGCTCTGCCTCTACCTGACTTCAGGTAAGGGACAAAAACATCTTAGCTTCCCTTTCCCCATTTACAGAGGACTTCCCGGGTGGTGCTAGTGATAAAGAACCTGCCTGCCAATGCAGGAGACATGAGAGATGTGGGTTGGATCCCTGAGTTGGAAAGATCCCCTGGAGGAGGAAACGGCAACCCACTTCAGTATTCTTGCCTGGAGAATCCCATGGACAGAGAAGCCTGGCGGGTTATAGTCCATAGGGCCGCAGAGTCAGATACAAATCAAGTGGCTTAGCATGCCCCATCTACAGAATCACAATAACAACAGTATCTCCCTCAACAGTGGTTGTAACATTCAAATTAGGACAAGATCTTGGCACCATTGAGACCCAGAGTAAAGACTAATGTCTATTTGCTACTTAGTATTTGCAGCCTCTGTTCTAAACAATCTTTTCAGTATTATCTCATTTAAATCTGAGAAGAGCCCCTCCAAGACCTAACTGGAGAGCACTGTGAAATCACAATCTATCCATTCCATGGTGGAGCCATGATTTGGTCCTAGCCAGCTGAGGATTGTCCACTATTGCTTCCTACATCCCCATCCTTATTAAGAAGAGACACACGGTCCCCATCCCCACTGTCCAGGAGCTCCACTGCCTTTTCTGGAGGAGAAGCTCATTTTTATACAACCAAAGGGGCTTGTGGTTCTTGCTGGTGGAAGGACAGGAGAGGCAGAGGTTCTCCAGGAGGGAAGAAAGAGTGCTTGCCAATTTCCATGGTGTAAATACTCCCACCATGCCCGGCTCCCCGCTACCAGGGTGACCTTGACTGGACAGGAATCAGAAAGAGATGCCTACAATCTGCTCCGAAGCCGGGGTAAGCTGGGTAAGTGGGGCCCAGGTTGCCTGTGCAGAGAGAAAGTGACTTTTGTGTACCTGCTTTTACCCCTGGAAGCTTCCTGCCTCATTCAGGAGAGTAGAGGCACCTGGTACCCACACTCAGTGCCCATGCCAGGGGCTGAACTGAAGATTCTAAACCAAGGGCACATGCTGTAGAATTTGTAGATGTTTAGAAGTGGGACAGGAGCATGGGGGGGAGGGGGTGTCTGTCTTGTGTATCCCTCTGTCCTCCGTGGCTGGAACTCCTAAAGGGCAGGACCGCCTCTTCCCCTCCCCCCACCCTTGGTCACTTCCGGCACCCCTTTCCCTCCCGAGTGCCCAGGACACCCCTCTAGGTGCTGTGAACTGGTGTGGGGTAACAACAGTGCCAGGGGTGGGGTGGCACCAGAGGCCTGTGGTCCGCCTCCTCGGGGCCCCCCAGTGCCTTCTGTGAAACCAAACACTCCCCAGTGGCCCACCCGGACACCTGACTCCCTCCTGGGGCCCACTCAGGGCGCAAGCCATTTCCTGTCTGGGTCTTGGTAACCCCCTGAAATCCCGGCCTCCCTCCCCCGATCCCTTCCAAATGCTTATTAAGCCGTTTGCAAATCCAGGGCTGAACTGAGCGGCGTGAGTTTAATAAAGCAGAAGACAGATGCCATCCATCATGGGGGCCCCGGGTGGGGTGCGGTGAGCTGATGGACGCACACCCTTCTGGCTGCTTCTAGGTCAGCCAGACACACATCTGAACGGACCCTCTCCTTGCCTACCCTGGCTGTGGTCCCCATCAGGACCACCTCCTGGCTGCATGTGGCTGCTTTTAAGGTCACATGCCTGCCGTGGATCCTGTTGGGAGAGCAGACTCACTCTGGACAGAGAGAGTGTGGGAATCAACCGAGGGGGCAGCCCAAGCCTGCATTCCACGTGAATGTCTGTAACAGGCAGAGTCCAGACTAGGATACAAATTTAAGCAGGGGCCCTACACCTCAGTAATCAAGATAAATAATATTTTGATGTAATATTTTTTTAAAAAAATCAAATTAATGCTAAAACATCCGTGATGAATAAAATAGCATAATTTTGAATAAAGATGGTCCATTTTACTGATTGCCCTGTTGCCTCAGTCTCCGGTATGAATCATTGTGGTCTGATAGCAGACACCTCGAATGCAGAGGGTTCAGAAGCAAATTCCTGATCTGCCCCTAGACCTACTCCTTTGAGCGTCTTCTCATCTCAGAAAAGGCAACTCTGTCCGACCAGTTGCTCAGGCCAAAAAAAATTGGAGTTATCTTTGACTGCTTTCTTTCTCTCATATCTCACACCCAACTTTTAGGCTGTGATTTCAAAATACATCCAGAATCCGATGACTTCTCAGCACCTCCACTGCTGTGTTTCTGGGCCCATGTCACCCCTCTGCTCAGCATCCCCCATGGCTCCCATTGCACTGGGAGTAAAAGCCCTTACAGTAACCATGGGCCCCTACGTGATCTGCCCCCTTCCCTTCTCTGACATGCGTTCTATTAATTATTCTCTCCCTCGCTCCCTGCACTCTGGACACATTAAGCATACTCTTGCCTCAGGGACTTTGCACATGTTATTCCTCTGCCTGAAACACACTTACCCAGATATCCACATGGCTCCTTCCCTCATCTGAGGTCTGTTCAAACATCACCTTACCATGAATCTACTGCTGTATACTGCTGCCCACCGTGGTCCCCCCTATCCCACGTGCCTTGCTTTTTTTCCCCTCTCTTTCTTGTTTTGAGGGCAGAGTTTGTCTCTAAGTCCCCATTGTGACCACAGTGCCTGGCAGTGGAGACACAGTTAAAGTTGTCTGCCAGCCCCACCTTTGAACAGAAGGCTGTCCACTGAAAGTGTTTCCTTCTGCCTATCTGCCAGTCTTTGATCCTTGTCTTGTTCCAAGTCCTATAAAAGGCACCTCCTCCAGGAAGCCTGGCTCTTGGCCAAGGGTGTGCAGACCCGAGTCAGAACTAAGAGCTCTGAACAGGGACAGCAGCACTGAGATTCAGCCCTGCTCAGGGTCCAGCTCCCTGTGCCTCCTTGAGCAAGTCACTTCTCCTCTCTGGACCTCCATTCCTCCTTTAAAAAGGGTTTAGACCAGGTTCCTTCTATCTCTGACCTTTGAAGATTTTAAAGTCTTCCCAGAGAGCCTAATGTGGTTTCTGGAGTCAGACTGTTTGGGCTCAAATCCCGGTACTACCACTTCCTGAAAAGTGAAAGTGTTAGTTGCTCAGCCATGTCCGACTCTTTGCGACCCCAAGGACTGTAACCCTCCAGGCTCCTCTGTCCGTGGGGTTCTCAGGCAAAAATACTGGAGCAGGTAGTCATTCCCTTCGCCAGGGGATCTTCCCAATCCGGGATTGAATCTGGGTCTCCCACATTGCAGGCGGATTCTTTACCACTTCCTAGCTGGGCCTATTAGATATTCCAGGCATCTTTTGTTGCATCTGTAAAATGGGGACAATTATGGGCCCCACCTCACAGGGTTGTTGTGCAAATGAAATGAGAGGATGAGAGTGTTCATGGTCAATGACTGAGAAAGCACCTAAAATACTCCAGAAAATGTTTACTAGTTTCAATACCAAGGGTAGTAGAAGAATCCTGAAGAATTCTCGAGTTTCCTAATTGTTTTTTTTTTTACCAAATATATATATTTATAAAGAGCAGGAACAACAAACTTTTCATCCCCAGGAAATAGTAAGGCTGACAAGGGGCCGAGGGAAGCTGCTCTCACGTCTTGCCTCTGGACGGTCCTGGCTTCACTCATCCCAGCCAAGGTGTAGTCAGTGGTCTATATCTTCCTCCAGCTCCTACCCTCTGCTCCTAGCCTCCTCCTTGTGGCAGCCCATGGTCCCAGCCTGCCCCACTGGGCGTCCCCTGAGCCGGCTCCATAGCCCCCCGAGAACTCAGGCCGGGCTTCGGCTCGCCTTTCACACCCAGATGCAGGAGGCGGCGCGGGAGCCCTGCCTGGGGCTGGGCCAGGGGCCAGCTCGACATCTGGCATCAATTACTAACGGTGGCTGCGGAGTGGACTCCTCTGCCTGCCACTCACCTATCTGCCGGGGTGACAGAGGAGATGGGAAAAAGGTTTTCACAGCTGGAATAAATTGAGGGGAAGTGGAGGGGGAGGGTTGCAAAGAGACAAAAAACAACATTGAACTCAAGATGGAAGAAAGACAGTGTTAGGGGAGGTAATGAAGAAAATATGTGTGAGCGTGCCTGCGTGTGTGTGTGTGTGTGTGTGTGTGTGTTGGCAAGTCAGTCAGGGTATTCTATTTAGTGTTATTTGGTATTTTGTTTATTTGGGGGGTTGTGCCTACTTCTATTGAAGACTGTGTAGAATTTCTATTTGAGGTCTCCCAGTAATAAGGTGAGGTGGGTGAGAAGCAGGAACAGGGAGGAAAAACAGGGAAGAGGGCCCGGTGAGCACAGACCAGGAGGTACTTACTGAGGGGGCAAGAAAGGGAACAACAGAAAAATAAGGCCCTTGGAAGAGGAGAAGAGGGTAAAGCCAAGTGGCCCAAAAGATGCCAGAGCCTGGCCTCTAGCTCAGCACCTGGTCTCCTGGATTGTGCACCTCTGTGTGCGGGTGAAAGCTGCGGGGGGGGGGGCTTCCCTTCCCCTCCCCCACCTGCTGACCCCACACAGCTCACTCATCCAGCCCTCCCAGCCACCCACACCTCTGAGTTCAGGCCACAGGAATTCCCCTCTTTCTCCATCTGCTCCCCATTGACACGAAGGCGCTTTCAATTGCCTGCTCATTAGTCACCAAGATCCTTCCCCTGGACACACTGGTCTGATTTCCATCGAGAGCCAGGGCCACAGGGGTCCCTGCCCCACACCAGGCCCCTATTGCAGAGAACTGTTCTGTAATAACCTCGTCGGACGGTGGTGGAGGGGGTCCCTCCAGAGGCCCTCCAAGTGTTATGTGAGGGGCTGGGGTAGGGGCTGGTGGCCCACTGTGAGCGGCCCACTTGAGGCAGCTAACGCCCCTTCATATTATTATCCCTGTTGAGTCCATAAAAGCCCCCTCTAGCGTTACAGCATTTGAGAGACTATTAAGTTTTAAGGCCTTGGACCTCCAGGGAGGAGGCAGGTTGACAGGGGCGTCTTGTGGGCTCTGGGTTTCCGCGGCAGCCGGGAGGCTGACAGGGGCTGAGGATGCGGGCATAGGCCTTAGAAAGCGGTGGGCAGGGGGCAGGCCCAGGGGCAGGGCAGAGGGTGAGGGGCAGCACAGGGCTTGCAGTGGCTCTCTCCCCCTCTCTCCAGGCCTGGTCAGTGGTTCCCACATTCTTGAGGGGGTTAAGCAGGGAGAAGACAGGGCTTTCCCTCATGAGAAGAAGAGGGTTGAGGCGCTCAGGGCCTTGACGAGAGACACTCGGTCTCCCACCCTCCACTGGGCCAGCTCTTAGCCCCTCGTCCTCGCCCCCCTCTGGCCTCCTTCCCGGGTATGTGGCAGCCGTGCTTCGGAATCTCCCATCTCCCTTCTCCGGCGGCTGGGGCGGGGGACCCAACCCCCCCGGCCCCCCTCCACCCACACTTGTCCTGGGCCCTCTGCACCCTCAGGCCAGCCCTGAGGCAGTCCTGGCAGGTGGAGAGGCCCCACTTGGGAGCAGAAAATCTGTGAATCCCAGCCCTGCCACTTAGTAGCCCTGGGACCTTGGTGCTGTTCTTGGGGCCTCACTTTTCTTGCCCGTCACCAGAGGGGGCTGAACTGGATCATTCCTAAACTCAGCGCACCAGTTCTCTGTGTCTAAGGTCAATGGCTTTGTGTGAGGAGTGAATATTAGATTCAAGTGAAAACTCAAGCACATTTAGAATAAGAGCTGATGCACTTGAGCGCTCACAAGGCACTGGGTGCTTTATATGTAGCCTCTCATGACAACAGCCCTCTGAGTGGCAACTCTTCAGTCCCTCTTTGCCAGTGAGAACACCAAGGTCCTGGGGGATGAAGTGCCCAGCTCTGGGCTGATCGAATCGAGGGCCGGTGGCTCCATACTAGCCAGCCCACCGCAGGGCCTTGACCACCTGTTAACCCGTTAGGTGCTAGTGTTGTGTAGGAGGACTCGGTCTCTGGATGTGGAGAAAGGACTACCCCAGGCCTCTATCTGTTCTCAATACCCACCCATGAACACATTCTCTGGGCCAACCCGTCTGAGCCTCACTTTCCCCCTCTGCACTTTGAGGATGCTAGCACGATGAACATTGCCTACCACATGGACTGCTGGGAAAGAGGAATGGAGAACAGGCCCTGAGCACAGGGCCAGACCACACGGAGGGCTCTTTCCTTGTTAGTTACCCTCGTCATTGTCACCGCCATCCTCACAGGTTACAAGAACCCCCTCTCCAGCCAGCTTTGGAGGCCAACCAGCCAGAGAGTCCTTGCAGTGGTGGTGGAGGTGGGGCAGTCAGCCCAGTGTAGTCTGGAGGCCAACGAACCAACTCTCCACCTGCCTCTCTTCTCCCAAAGCCTGCAATTTGGAGATAATAGTAATAACACCGCACATTTGGAGAGCCCTCTCTTTAGCATTTCAATTCAATTCTGCAAATATTTACTGTGCACTGACCATGTGAGGAGCCTTCACATCGATTACCTTCTCCTAATTGGCCAACCCCTCCCCTCGGCTCTGGCATCCACACACAAACCCACGTATGTGTGTGCATGCACACACGCACGAGCATGCAGATGTGAGCACAGGCACACAGGGACACATGCTGACACATAAGCACAGACATCCGGGGCTGCTGTTTGCCCTCTCTCACCTCTCAGACTTCATACATGTTTTAGCCTTAATTTAGGACATTCACCTTAAACTCTAAGATGCTCAGCAGGCTGGGACCCTGACCTCCTAAATCACCCTGCAGAGAGTGTTTGGATGGGGTCATAGGAAGGCTCAGAGCTAGCTGGGTGATTCGCACATGGACTTGGGAGTCAGCCAGCCCCAGTTCAGATCCCTGTTCTGCTGTTTAGCAGTTCCGTGTCTCTGGACAAGTTGCTACATCTTTTTGCGCTTCAGCGTCCTTATCTGTAAGATAGGGATGACAATAGCAGCCACCTCTAGGCTCAGGGAGGATTAACAGGACAACACGCCTGGCCGGGGTACGACCAGCGGTGGTGGTGATGGTATGATGACGGATGTGCCGACTGCTCTCCTGCAGATAACTCCTCACACAATGACGTCTGAGTGTCACTGTGAGGGATCCCAGCTAAAATATATTTTCCCTTATCAGTTTGTGATCAATGCCACGATCAGTATTTTGGGTTAAGGTATTTATCCTTTTTTTTTTTTCCTATGCCTGAAATTCACTGGCTTATCATCATCATGGGAATGAGTTTAGCAGATCCCTTGATCCTAGTTATGAGATGGTTCCCTTCCCCTTCTTCAGAAAACATCTATTGTTCACTTCCCATTTGCTGAACGTCAAAGACACAAAAGTGAATCAGACACAGAACCTGCTCTCAAGAAGCTGTCTGACTGGAGGTGGACCCCACCGTGGAGACCGGTGAGAAGAGCTCTGATGGCCGTCAATGCAGGCCGTCAATGCAGGAGTTGAGAACAGGGTAGGGGGATTCCAGAAGTGGGGGGATTGAGTCTGGGAGGAAATGAGTGTTTGGTCTCCCTGGAGGAGGTGATGGTGGACAGGCGGAAGGCCAGCGGTGTTTTGCAGACAGGGCCATGCTGGTGGTGAGGGGTACAAAAGGGCCGGACACAGTTCCGGGGGCTCGACTGTGGTGGGAACAGATTGCACCTTCTCCAAGGTTCTCCAGAGGCCTCCCTGCTGCCCTGCATTTATGGCTCCTCCACTGCCAGTGCCTCTGCTCCTGAACGAGGCAACAAAGAAGCAGCTGGTTTCCTTTCAGGGGCCTCGCTTATTGAAAAATAAGTCTAAGACTTTCCTGGTGGTCCAGTGGTTAAGAATCTGCCTGCCAAAGCAGAGGACATGGATTCAATCCCTGGTCCCAGAAGATGCCACATGCTGTGGGACAACCATTCCCGTGCGCCACAGCTATTGAAGCCCACGTGCCTGGAGCCTGTGCTCCACAACAAGAGAAGCCCCCTCTCACTGTAACCAGAGAACGCCTGTGTACAGCAACGAAGACCCAGCACAGCCAAAAATAAATACATACATAAATTAAAAAAAAAAAATTCTCTTTTAAACATGAGCCTCTTCGTGGACAGTGAGATGTTCGGGCCCTGGGAGGTGTACTGGGCTAATGGGGAAGAGCAGATGGCTGTTGGATGACGCCCTGCATCCCAGCTCCCTGGGGCACATCCCACCTCCAGGTTATAATTGTGTGTCTCTCTTTTTCTGCCCTGTGGAGTAAAATGGACTCCCCTGTCGCTCCCATTGGTGCAGCCCTCACCAGTTGGCTGCGGGGTTCATTCACCTGTGCTGTTGTAGTGCTCCTTGGCACGTACCAGGGTAGTGTCCTCTTTATATTTTCCTGAGGCTCAGAGACCTGATATGCTTTCTGGGAAGAGCAGAGCTGCTCCGTGACCGTATTTCTCTTTGTATTTCCATTATGTACATCTCAGCCCCAGAACCCAAGAATAGCTGCAATACCCGAGAAGAAAGAACCAGACTTTACAAGAGAGGCAAGTGCAGAAGCCCTCCCTATCATTCTACCCTGCGCCACCCTCCCCCTCTGGGTTACTTGCCTTCATTGCTCCAGTTTTCCCCAGTCTAACCCTTATTCTGTAAAATAATCCTGTTATTGATGTACAATATACATAGAGCAGTGCACAAGTCATAAATGTACAGCTTGAAGAAATTTTGCAAAACCAATACAACCGTGTAACCGACACTCAGAGGAAGAACAGAACATTTACTAGTACCTAGGAATACTGCCTGGTGCCCCTTGCCAGTTACTGCCCAGTCACTGCCCCCCAAAAGTCTTCTGTATTAGCTTCTAATACCATAGATTTGTTTCGCCTGCTTTAGAATTTTATATACATGGAATCATTCAATATGTAGGCATCTTGCATCTTCTTCCTTTCACTGGATAGTCTGTTGACAAGATTCATTTATAATGTTGCATATTGCTGTTGTATATACTTTGTTGTACTGTTGTATATCAATAGCATGTTCTTTCTCATTCTTTTGTAGTATTCCATTGCTTCAATATTATCTCCATTCATTGATGCATTCTACTGTTGAGTTTTTCCAGATTTTTTCCTACTGCATATAAGGTTGCCATGAACATTTGCCGACAAGTAGTAGAATTTCCGGGTCACAGACCGTGCATGCCTTCAGTTTTATTAGATAACGTCAACAGTTCTCAGTGACTGATGAATCAGTTTATATTCCCAACAGCAATGCAACTGAATTCTGATGGTGCCACATCCTCATCAACACTTGATATTCTCTGTCTTTTTATTTTAACAACTTTGCTGAATGTATGGCGGTGTTGCATTGTGGTTTTAATTTTGTATTTCTCTGATTCATGAAATTGAATCCCATTTCTTACGTTTATTGGCTATTTGGATATCATCTTTCTGTGGAATGAATATCAAGTCTCTGGCCCATTTTTCTTTTCTTGTTTTTGGTTTTTTTCTTATTGATCTATAGGAGAAATTTATCTTCTGGATATAATTCATTTGGTAGATATATATTTTACAAATAGCTTTGTGTCTTTTCTTTAAGAACTCTTTGGGGACTTCCCTGGTGGTCCAGTGTTTGAGAATCCACCTGGCAATGCAGGGGACACGGGTTCAATCCCTGGTCGAGGAACTAGAATCCCACATGTTGTGGAGCAACTAAGCCCAGGCGCCGCAACGAAGACCTGATGGAGCCAAATAAACATTTTTAAGAAAGAACTTTCTGCCGACCCTAAGGTCATGAAGATATTCTATGTTTTCTTCTAGAAGCTTTATTGTCTTGTCTTTCACACTTGTATCTCTAGCCCATCTGGAGTTGATTTCTGTGTATACTCTGAGGTAATGGGTCAAGTTTCATTTTTCTTTTTTTAAGATTCATTTTTAAAACATGGGCTAGCATCACCTTGACCTTGGACCTACCTCATCCACTCCCAAATGAAAGATCTATTTTAACCCAGAAAGGCTTTTGTGTCCACACATGTCCTTTCACAGCCAAATTCAGAAGCAGCCCTCTGGGTTCCTGTGTAGGGTCCAAGGTAGAGCTCTCAACATGTGAGGTCCTGAGTTGTGCCTGGCTCACCTCTTTCTGGGAAGTGGCCTGGCACAGGAGGAAAACCAGGGAGAGAGATGAAGCACACCCCCGTCTTTCAGCTGGGACTCTACCACCCATTGGGCTCCCAGGACAAGATTTAAAGATGCCCTATGGAGCTTCCCTGGTGGCTCAGTGGTAAAGAATCCGCCTGCCGATGCCGGAGACATGGGAAGATTCCACGTCCCGAGGAGCAACGAAGCCCGTGGACCACAACTACTGAGCCTGTGTGCTGCAACTACTGAAGCCCACGAGCCCTAGAGCCTGTGCTCTGCAACAAGCTACTGCAGTGAGAAGCCCGAGGCCTGCAACTTGAGAGTAACCCCTGCTGGCCACAACTAGAGAGAAGCCTGCAGGCCACAACAAAGACCCAGTGCAGCCAGAAATAAATAAACAAACAAACAACAACAAAAGATGCCCCATGGATTCTCTTGCAGAATTTGGAGACTTCCTGCTTTCTCTGCCCACATTTATTCACTCAACAGAGGTTTGGTTGCCTACTCTGGTCACTGGTCAGTAGACCTACAGCCGGAGACAAAACAGACAGCAAATCATGCCCTCGTGGACCTTGTATTCTGATGGAGGGAGAAAGGCAATTCGAATAGAAGTAAGTAAAACACATAAATAAGATTATGAAGGAAGATGATAATACAGAGAAATATATATAAAAAAGCAAGACAGAAGGGTAGGATGCTGCGAGGTTAATTTTAAGTTGGATGGTGATGGGAGGGAGGCATCTGAGCAAACACCGGCAGAGCCGAGCAGATATCTGCGGGGAGGAGAGCGAGAGCATTCTAAATGGAAGGAACAGCAAATACAAGATCCCAGAGGCAAGAAATGGTTACACAGCCTATGCTGTACACCTGAAATTAATATAAAATTGCAACTCAACTATACTTCAATAAAAAGAAAAGAAATGGTTACACAGGTGAAGGAAGAGCTGAGAAGCCAAAGAGGCATCCGTGAAACAAATGGATGGATGCCACTAGTCAACAGAGACAAAGGGAAGAAGTGGTGTTTTTAGAACCCGTGGATGGGAGTCATTCAGCAGAAGTGGCAACCATGGTTGGGTGTAAGCTGGGAGCTGGAGCCGTGGAGATGTGGCCGCAGACACAGATTGAAGGCAAAAGGAGAAGCGGGAGGCCGAGGATGAAATGGTTGGATGGCATCACCGACTCAGTGCTCAGTGAATCAGAGCAAACTCCAGGAGACAGTGAAGGACAGGGAAGCCTGGCGTGTTGCAGTTCAGGGGGGTCACAAAGAGTTAGCGACTACACAGCAACACAGAGTAGTCTAGGGGAGCAGATGCCCGAGACTGAGGAGAGAGCAAGGGAGAGGAGAACTGGACTTGAAAATGGACCGTCCCACAGCGAGACACCTCGTCACACTCACTAGATGGCTACAATGAAAAAAGATGGATTCTGCCAAATGTCGACAAGGAGGGGGAGCATCTGAAACTCTCCCACCTTGCAGATGGTGTGCAAGATGGTAAAAGCCACTTCAGAAAATTGTTTGTCAATCTCTACGGAAGTTATTTATACACCTACTCTCTGGCCTAGCAATTCTACTCTAGGGATATACCCAGAGAAGTGAGAATCTTTCTTCACAAAGACTTGCACTACAATTTCATCCCAGCACTGATAGTAACCGCCCAAACATCCACCAACAAGAAAGCAGCCCCCTCAAAAAACAAACAAAAAAAAACTGAAAAAAAAAGAAAGAACCCCAAATGTCCAACCAACAAGAAAATGGATTAAATTATGGTAAATTCATCCCTTGGAATAGGCATTATAAGAAAAATATAAACTAACTGCTGCTACATGCAACAACATGGATGAATCTTCAAGACACTACACTGAGTGAAGAAAGCCAGACATGAAGAACATGTAACCCAGGATTCCATTTATAAAGTACACAGACGGACAAAACTAATCTAGGGTGATAAAGGATCCAAAAAAAAGGTTGCCTGGGGGGAGGAGGATTGACTGGAAAGAGGCACGAGGGAAACTTTCTGGGATTATGGAAACGTTTTCTACCCTGATTGGGGTGCTGATAACATGTTTACGTTTGACAAAACTCATCAACTGTACACTTAAGATCTGTGTGTTTATCACACTATGAAAATTATACCTCAATAAAGGAAGGAAATGCAAAAATAAACCAAAAAACACTTAGCTCACCATCACCCCTCCTCTGCCCCCAGCCTAGCTCGGGCTCCTCACCAGGCGGGGACAGCCGTTTCATCTCTCAGCTGTCAGCCATCTGCAGCCTCTCCCCAGCCTCCACACAGCAGCAGATGCATCCTTCTAAATCAGCTGTTGGGGAAGAGGTCGGGGAGGAGCAGGCTTGGAGCCCAAAGATCCCAGGTTAAATCTCAGTTCCGTGTCTTGCCAGCTGTGTCATCTAGTTGAACCACATTGCTTCTCTAAGTCTTTCTGTGTCATCTGTAAAACGGGATGACTCCTCCTTCAGAGGATTGCTGGGAAGATGAAAAAATGGAGTAGTGCCTGGAAAAGAGCTTCAGAAACTGAGGAATCTGGCAGCCATAGGGTGTCACCCATACCAGTCCACCGATTAGGCACTTTGGATGGCTATTGCATAGCAGCTGAGGTTGGATCATTGTCCCAATCCTTCACTCCCAGCAAAGGGATCCTATGGCCACATCCCCTGTCACATGACTCTACTTTCCCACCGCAGTCTGGGTGGCTTGGTCACGTGACTTGCTTTCAGCAATGACCTGGCTGTGGATGTGGCCAGGGCACAGGGATGTGAGGTTAAGCTTGGTCTCCTGAGCTCCTGCTGGTCCAAGGAGAACATAGAGTCGTCTGGAGCCCCACCCACAGTCTGTGAGAGAAACAAAGACTTGTTGTTGTAAACCATGAGTGTTCCTGTTCATGTGATTTGCTGGCCAGCATTACTGCAGTGCTGGCTGACTAACATAGCCTCAAGGTCATCTCCAAGCGAGTCTCCCTTCACTTACCTCTCCAGTCCCATTTCCAGCAACTCAGGTCCAGCCAAACCAGTCCATCCAACATCCCATGAAACTTAGCACTCCCTCTCGCTCCCACTTGCCTAACTCAATGTTTTCTTTTCCATCTCAATCCTTCCTCTTTCCTGAGGGCCAAAGTTTTTCTCCCTTCATTATACTAGTCTCTACCAGTCTGTGCCAGCCATACCAATCCCCAAAAGACAACAGCAGTACCACTTCCTTCCAGAAGCTTTCCTTTACTGCCCATCCCCAGCCCACCTCAGCACAACCTCCCTCTTTTGAGCTCTTGCAGCCCTCCCTTTCGTGGGATGCTGAGCACACTCTGACCATTGGCTAAATCTTTCCTTCATCTGTGGTTTAGGAGTCTTTTGTTAAGCTTTGCTTGGGAAATACCTGTTGAATGAATCAACAATAACCTGTGTAACCTGCAGCAGAATGCCCCACTTCCCAGAAACTGTGATTTGCAAGTCTAGCTTCAGACTCAATCTAGTAGTTATAGTTGAGGTGGAGAAAAAGGCAATGAACATCAGCCACCCAGCAAGAGAGAGAAGTACCCCTTAGGGTCAAGGGGAAGAGAAGGGCTATAGCCTAATTCTACTCCTGTCCCTTCCCTGTCCCTGTCCTGTTCATTTTCCTTTCTCTGTCTCTGTCTCACTAAATGGCTGTACTGACTTCCTATTCCTAGACGGTAAGCCATCAACCACACAGCTGGAATCTAGAGTGTCTTACTTATCTTGGTTTTGATCTTGGTGTGGGTGCCCAGTGCTTTGCATGTGTTGCTCAATAAATGTTTAATGTCTGAAGGAATGAATGACATGCTCTTTTCAAGTCTGATTGGAAAATGATTTTATATTCGGCAGTTTGGGACCCAGTCTCTCTGAGTTCAGAAACATTTAAAAACTCCAATGCCAGCTATTTTGGGTTTGGGGTGATGATGGCAGAGAGCTCATCCTTTGGAAAGTTAAGCAACTGGCAAATGTCTGCTGTTTAAAGAGGTCTTCCAAGACCAGGGACCATCCATTAGAAAGTCCCTCTCCAGAAATACCCCCACCCTCAAACACCCACCTAATGACAAAATCTCTAGGTGAAATAGCCCCTCTTTTAAAACTCAGACCTAACGCTTTGAGATCGATCTGTTTGCTCAAGGTCAAGCTCCCAGTATGGCAGAGTGGGAGCCCCAGTCCAGGCCTGGAGAAGGGTAATCAAAGGGGGTAGGTTTCAAGACAAACATTCCGCATTCTGCACTGTTATCTAAGACCCTGGGGCAAAGAGAGGCCCAAGTGGAAGGGTAGATTATCTTGAGCCTCCCTGTGGATTCCTAGATGCTGGTGTAATCTTAGGTGGAAGAGTCTGGCTTCCAGGGCTTGGCTGTGAATGCTCTGTAGGGTGGGAAAAGGGGAGAAGGGAGTCCTGAACGTGAGTCCAGGAGAGGTGCGTGGGGGAGACGGGGCCCAAGCTTGGCATCACTGGGCTTCCAGCCCATTCTGCAAGCCTTCTAGGGCACAGGGCAGAGTTTCTCTGTGGGATACCACTGGGCAGAAATAAAGGAGGAGGAGGCAAGAGTTGAATTAAGGCGCCATAACTCCCAGGGACTGACCTGAGTGCTCTGCGGGGCCCACCTGAGCCCCATATCTTCAGGATTTATGCAGCTGCTAGGCCTCCTTGGAGCCCTGACTCCTAATTCAACTCATGGGATTATTTATTCCTGCTAGTGTCAGCTGAGAGGGCTGAAGTCAACTCTGGCTCACCCAGAGCCCACAGGGAGCAAGCCGGGGGCTGGGGACAGGGCAAGAGCACAGGGCATGCATGCAGACAGACAGACACACAGGCCAGAATGGCCCAGAACACTACCCTCCTCAGTCACGCTGCAGGCCCCAAGCTAGACCCCTGTGCCCGGTCCCTATGGGCGCTTAGGGAATTGTGGAGGTTATTTTAAGGTTATTTCCATGTCTTTATCTCCCCACCCCCCATCCAACAAACAGTCAGACAGAAAAACAAAACAGGCCAGGGCCTGGGCTGTTCTCACGGAGAGGCAGACCCATCCTCCCTTCCCCCAGCCCCAGATTCTCCCCAGCTAAATTCCTCCAGGCAGGGCCCCTGAGCTTCCGTTCAGCGTTCAGCGCATCAGCTCATCAAAGGGGAGAAGCCTGCTGTCCATGCCCAAAAGCTGTTTCCCCCAGCTGCTTTTCTTTTCAATTTATTTTAATTTTATTGGAATATCCCAGTTGCTTCTCCTGCCCCATTTTCCAGGGATGCCCTGCTGGGGCCTTGGATGGGGTGGGGTGGGGGCACTTTGCTGGCCAGGGAAGCCCTAGTGCTTCCTGGATGTTTGGGTCAGATGCCCTAAGTGGAGGGTTTTCTTTTGGCAGGGGGTAATTTGGGGCCCCCGTATAACATCCTCCCAGAAACACTCCATTCCAGGCTTCGCAGAGAAGGAAACATTATAAAAAACGTAGGAAGAGCTAAAGCCAGACATTAGGGTCCATAAAGGGAGAGGCCTTCTGTGTGTGCCAGGGGTGGAGGAGGCTTGTAGAAACAGAACTGTGAGATTGATTTCATCAGCAGACGTTTATTACTCAGTGGTTACCCCGGGCCAGGCACCATTCTAAGGCTCTGTAGAAGATGAGTGAATCTGACAGTCTGGCCTGGGCTTCAAGGAGCTTAAATTCTAGTTGGAGGAGAGACAGAAAGCTGAGAGGTATGGCTGGAGGAGAGTGAGGGGGGACCAGGAAGATGAGTCTTAAGTGGAGAAAGAGGGCTGAGGCACAGTGGGTCTTATAAGTGGATTTTATTCTAATCAAAACAGGAGGGGCAGGAGAGAGATGCCCAGAGGCCCATAGTCTTGTAGAGGGAGGAAGGGATCACCTGACCTGGAGGTACCACAAGAAGTCTCCTATGAGCTGGGGTTTGTGAGGGATGTTGCCCACATAGCGGGTGGGGGCAGACACTCTCCCTGTCTGTCTCAATGAAGGGGCTAAGGGAAGTCTGCGGGGCTCCTCCCCTCCTCTCTGTTCACAAACTCCTACTCCCCTCTGCCTGCCTCATTTCCCACCTTCTTTCCACACTCCCCGTTTGGTTTTCCGGGTGCCAGGCAACCTCCACCTCCTTCTCCATCTGACTCTGATTAGGGTCAAAGGAAACGGCAACCCACCCCAGTATTCTTGCCTGGGAAATCCCATGGACAGAGGAGCCTGGTGGGCTACAGTCCATGGGGTTGCAAAAGAGTCAGACATGACATGGTGACTGGATTTGGGCTGTGGAGCCCTTAAGTCAGCCACGCAGCAGCGACAGCCCAGGGCGCTGTCAAGACATGACCCCAAGCCTCGTGGGCCAGCTTGGAGCCCTGGTCTGAGGAGAGGAGCCCCATCCTCCATCTGGAACCTCCGCCCCTCTGCCTGGTCCCACTCCCAGCTCAGGCCACAGCTCCTGCTTCACCCCCAGGGCAGGACAGACATTCTCAGGACAGAGGTCAGAGCTGCAAGAGAGATCAAAGATACCCATTAGACTATCAATCATTCCATCCATCAATTAAGCAGGTAGGCAGGGACAAAGCTCCAATTGAGAGGTCTACTAATTTGGGGAATTTGTGGATGTCTAATCAAAATGGAAACTCTGCCTTGCTCTGTGGGGTAAAAGTGTCCTGTATGCATGCTAAGTTGATTCAGTCGTGTCTGACTCTTTGCGACTCTATAGATTGCAGCCTGCCAGGCTCCTCTGTCCATGGGATTCTCCAGGCAAGAATACTGGAGTGGGTTGCCGTGTCCTCCTCCAGGGGAGCTTCCCAACTGAGGGGTCAAACCCACGTCTCTTATGTCTCCCTTATTGGAGGCTGGTTCTTTACCACTAGCACCACCTGGGAAGCCCAAAAGTGTCCTGTGATGTGTTAAGTCGCTTCAGTTGAGTCTGACTCTTTGCCATCCCTTGGACTGTAGCCCACCAAGCTTCTCTGTCCATGAGATTCTCCACGCATGAGTACTGGAGTGGGTTGCTATGCCCTCCTCCAGGTGATCTTCCCAGCCCAGGGATCGAACCATTGTCCTACAGTTGACCATTTGGTGCCTTTTGTATTTTGCCCTGAGGGTGGGGCAGGAGGCAGGGTCCCATGGCTTGCCGGTCTGGGGTGGGGGCTAGTGAAGGAGTGGGAAGTTGTGAGGTGTCTCTGTCTTCCTTCTCATCCTTCCTGTCTCTTCTTCCAACCTAGATGGTAGGGGGACGGAGCAGTGCAATTTCGGCCAGGTTTTAAAAGTTGGTGGCTTATATATACACTACTACGTGTAAATCAGATAACTGACAAGGTCCTACTGTAAAGCACAGGGAGCTCTATTCAGTGCTGTGGCAACCTAACTGTGAAGGAAATACAAAAAAGAGGGGATATATGTATACGAAGAGCCGATTCACTTTGCGGCACAGCAGAAACTAACACAACGTTGTAAAGCAACTGTACTTCAATAAAAACTAAAAAAAAAGAAGAAAGAAAGAAAAAAAAGTTGGTGGCTTGGCTTCAGCCCAATGCCTGGAGGACCCGGGAACCCTCTGGAGCGTAAGGGAAGTCCCACCCTGCCTCACATCTGCGACTCCATCCCTTCTAGAGCAGGAGGGGACAGTGAGGTCACCACGGTCCCCCAGGGCCCAGAAAGCCCCAACCGTGACCGGCATCTGAAGGCAGAGGGGTGATCCGGTGTCCCGGGGCCTTTCTTGGACCCCAAAGGAAGCAGCTCCCACCCCTCCCACCGTCCAGAACAAAGCCGGCGGCAACCGTATTGAGGCGCTCCGCGAAAGCCCCGCGGGCCCTCACTCGGGTCCACCCTGGCCTGGGCCGCATCGCCAGTCCCTCCTCCTCCGCCCTCCAGGGCCTTCTGTCCCCTCCCCCTGCGCGGAAGCGCCTGTTCGCGGTTTTCCGACGGTCCTGCTCCTCTGGCCAGAGTGACTAATGCGGCTGGTTGAGCAACTAGCCGGCCCCGGCGCCCCGGAGACCGCGGCTGCGTCCCCCACCGCGCGGCGCAGTGCCCCGGCCTTGAACTTCGCCGGCCCAGGGCCGACCCCGCTCGCTCACGCCGTCCCGCCGGGCTCTGGACCCCGCGGCCCCGCGCCCTGCGCCTCCACATCGGCTGGAGCACGCGGGGCCCGGCCCTGCTTGTCTTCCAGGACGCGGGGGGTGCGTGGCGCTCGGATCCCCCAGACTCTCCAGGTTAGGAAGGGGGTGTCTCCTCTCGCCCGAGCGCTGGTGGCGAGACTGCGGGGAGAGGGGCGCCCCGCGAGGGCCTGGACTAAGTGAAATACTTGGCCTACTCTGCCTTTTGAAAGCTCGGTGTCTTTGCAAAATTCTCCAAGGTCGGGATGTATTCGTGGAATGCGGTCGGAGGTGAGGGTGCTCAGAGGCACTCGCCCCAGAACCCGCCTGTGAACACACATACACACACCCTCCCCAGGCCACTCCAGCTCTCGCCGATCCCCTGTTTCTCTGCCTCACCTGACTCCCAGTTTTGCCCTGTTAGCAGCGCTCGCCCCAGTCCATCCCCGCTCCCCCACCAGCCCCCGCTGTCAGCACCTACTGCTTTGTCTGTCTGTCTGTTTGTCACCGTCTCTCTCCCTCACTCGGGGTGTTTATGTCATTGTTTTCCTGAGTTCCCCGCGCGCCAGGTTCTCCTGCTGTCCAAGTCCGCCATCCCCACTCGGCCCGTGTAATTTAAAGCCATAGTTAAATTATGACTTCTCCGGACCTGTTGTGGCACCTACGCCTGAGCCTAATTAAATGATCACATCCATTCTGAAGGCAGCTCTCTTCTCCCCTCCAACGTTAATTACAACATAAGAGGCTTTAATGGCCCGCCTCACCTCCAGCTCCTGGAAAGAAAGGTCAGGCGATTAATTTTCGTCATTAATCTTTTCCCAATGTGGACACTGTGCTGTCACCGGAGCCTATTAAACCCCCTTTGTCCCCCCTTCCAGCCTCCCTCACCCCTCACCCCCTCCTCCCTGAGTGACTGCAGAGAAGGAAAATATTTAAGAATCACTTTGTCTCTCTGGCTTTTTTTTTTTTCCCTTTCCTGGAGACAGCTTCTCCTTGGGGGGCTCAGGGTGAGATACAGGGAGGGGGGCACCAAGTTTGTTACCCTGCAGCTTCAGACTGCAGGCCCTTCATGTCTGGAATGTTATGAGTCCAGAAGTGGGGCTGGAGAGCAGAGAGTCTGGGTCTGTGGTGTTCCATCACTCCGGGGTGGGGTGGGGTGGAGGCGGCAGGGGGAGGGGGTGGGAAAGGCCAGGCCCTGCCATGCTTATGTGGAGGGATAGATGAGGACCCTCCTGTCCCTGGTTCTTCCTTCACTTGGATCCTCACAATAGAAAACTACAAGGGGAGGACTTCCCTGGTGGTCCAGTGGCTAAGACTCTGCACTCCCAATGCAGGGGGCCAGAGTTCTATCCCTGGTCAAGGAACTAGATCCCACATGCCGCAACTAAAGATCTCGCATGCTGCAAGGAAGATCGGATCTACGATCCTATGTGCTGCAATGTAGATCCAGCTCAGCCAAATAAATAAATATTGAAAAAAAATGGACAAAAGCCAATAAAGAATGTATTGACACGGTTTTCCGGTCTGGCATAGAACGGAAGTTCGTTCTGTGGTGATCTAGATTTCTCTATTTCTTCCCCATCACCTCCCCTTATTCCTTTACCCCTTCCTCCCTCTCCCTGCAACTTCAGCCCCATTAAATGGGGGATAATCTAGATTTCTGTAGTTGCAGACGGCTGAGCCATGGCCACCCATCTGACGAAGCCAATCCTAGACCCATCTCTCAGAAACTGGGTGTCTGCCAGCCCCGATGGTGGTCCTGGACTTCCAGTGGGGGTGGGTGGTGAGTGGGGGGGGGCGGCCAGGTGGACTAGCAGGTAGGGCAGGGCGGGGGGGGGGGGCGGGGTGTGTGTGGGGGGAGGGTGGGCAAGGGGACGGAGGCGGCCCTGGGGGTGTGCCTTCCTGCCACCCTGAATTCCAACAGTAGGGCAAAAAGAGGAAGAAGCAGAAGGCTGAATAAGTTCTCTGCAGATGACTTTTTATTCCAATCCTAGAATTTATTTGATTTAAAGTTCTAATCCAGAAGAGAGTCCCCGGGAAATGGAGGAGGTGAGGCTGGGCCAGTCAAAAACCAGGGAAATGCAGGTAAGAGCAGCTCCCAGGCTGGCGGGTGTCTGGGCCCCCCCCCCGGCCCCCCCCCCGGCCCCCCCCCCTGCTGAGCTCTCTTGGGGGGAGGGCCCAGCTCTGTCCCCTGAGGGAGCATACTAGGGGCTCGGGCTAGTGAGGTGATGATTAGAAAGTGAAAAAACCGAAGGGGTGGGGTTTGCATGGAGGGTTGGGGCCCATTACCTAAACTCATGAGCCTAGACTGGCCATACTCCTCAGCCTCTCAGACCAGTGCCCACAGGTGCCACACCGGCTCCCTGCAATGCCCCTCCTGGCACTTTCACATCTGTCCAAGGAGCCTAAACTCCACCTCTCTCCACATCTGAGGAGAATCAAGAATCCCCTGGGGTGGCCCTGCTTGAGACACAGATCCATCGCCTCAACTAAAGCTGAATTAGCCATCCCTCAAACCTCAGAAACCCAGGGCTGCAGTGATTTCTAGAACTTATGTCCTCCTAGGTAGAAAGATGCTAAGTGTGTGTGTCTGTTGCAGCGGAGGGTGGTGGGTGGTGGGGGTGTGTATGATAGTGTCTTGGGAACCCGAGACTCTACATCAAGAGGAAAGGTTAGCTTGGCCCTAGCATTCTCTGATCCTAATGATGGAGTTAGGGGAGCTCCTTTTTGGGAATCCAGTCAAACATGTGCAAGGCCTCAGTTCTGGACTGGAGCAAACAGGAAAGGCGGGGGCGAGGTGGAGGTGTGTGTGCAGAAGCCAGTTTGTAAAAGGGACTTGGAAGACCCCACCAGTGACCAAAATTGTTTCATGTCCAGCAAGGCTGGTGGTGTCCAATTCCCTGGCTTTTAGAAAGAAGAAACTTCTAGGAAACTCAAGAAGAGTTGGCCGTGACCCAGGAAACTTAGATTCCTTGGACAGAGGCCTTCTTTCCAGGAAAGTGTCCCCTCTCCCCTTCACCTCCCCAAACGTGGCTCCTCCTGGCATCAGCGACAAGGTGGGCATGGGCATCTTGCAGTGGTCCAGGAGCACATCCCCCCATTCGGAGTCAGTCCCTCCCTTGACACCCCCCCAACCCACTCCAAGGACATTGGGGACATCACGTCCACAGAACCCTGCACAGCCAGAGAATAATAATTAATAACCATTAGGAACAATAAGGAATACCAGTGCCCAGTCAGCCCAATGTGCAGCCTCGGCTTTTTTCCTTCTTCCTTTTTTTTTTTCTTTCTACTTTAATGAAAACAATGATTTGACTTTGAAGAAAGTGACTTTTTTAAAGTGAAAACTGGATTGAGTTCCTCACCCGCCCCCTCCCCCTTGCCATCCCTCTTCCCTTCTGAGCTCCTCCTCCCATCTTGCCCCCTCCCATTTTTCTCTCTCCCTTTTTTCTTTTTCTTTTAATACTCTGCGTTCTATCATGCAAATCCCCTTTCAAATTATGAGAGTATTAGAGCCATCAACGGTAATGTCACCGCCACAAAATGAGAGTGGGGACTTAAGCACCTAACGAACAATGAAATGTGCGAGCCCTGGGACAGGACAATTAAGAACTGGGCTTAGCCAGCCAGGGAAATTTATTGCTATCAAATCCATATTTCTATTTTCCCCCTGAACAGTAACCTATTTGAATATGATTAAAGGGTTTCATTACAGCAGAGAGAAAGGCCCGTGTCCCGCGGTTCCTGGTGAGCTCACAAACACAGGCTTGGAGCCGGGGTGCCCCCGTGAGGAGATGGGTGGGGGGTGGGTGGGGAGGAAAGACTGTGGGGGACCAGGGGTCCAGAAATTGAACATGAGGGGGGTGGTTCCCTGCAGAGATGGGGCTGGTGGGGGACGTGGTGGGCAAGGAAGAAGGTCTGAGAGTCTCTGGTTCTCTGATTCTTTGCAGAAGGTGCTGGAAGGTCCATGAGCAGATAGGGAGACTGAGGCACTGAGAATCTGAGCTGCTTGATGATGGCCACTCAAATTAGTGAGAGTGGGGGGGAGCCAGGATTTGATCCAAAGCCAGGGCTGGTCTCCCTCTTCTTCCTACCACCCCTCCCCGCCCCCTACTGGCATTCCCCTCCTTCCTTTCCACCTACCTTCTTCCCCTAGCCCCCAAGTGATAAATGCTATAAAGATATACTAACAGCCATCCTGGCCAGGGAAGATTTACAGTCCGTCCGGGAGGAGATGAGACCAGTCAGAGGAGGCTGAAAGCAGCTGGAGACAGTGGACAGCTTGCTGTTAGGATGAGCAGTGCCTATCGCAAGTCCTGAAGGGGTTCAGGGTGGGTTCAGAGGGGCCGGTATGGGCTGGAGCAGCAGCTAAAGGCTCTGCTCTAACACAAACAGATGGCAAAGAATTCTTCTCCCCTAGAAGTCTGCACATTATCACTCTGCTCCATGGCAGAGCCTTAATAAGATCTGGCCGTCGCTCCTTCCTGCTTCCTCAGCTGCACCCAAACTGATGCTGCACCCAAACCGATGATGACCGTCACAATGATACCAATCACGGCGGCATGGCTCCTGGGCATTTGTGTATCATTTTAGTTATAGGGAGCTTTCACACCTCTCCTCGCCTTAAATCCTCAAGACAGCCCTTTAAAGTGGGGCAGGGTGGGTGAGTGAGATTCAGAGGGGTTAAGTAACTTGTCCATAGTCATCCAGGTGATAAATGACAGATCTGGAAGTTGAAACCAGGACTCTAACATCCATGCTCACATACATGTGATTTCTGGCAGGGGGCCAGCCAGGAGTACACTTCGGTCCAGTCAGCTGCTGCTCACCGCACCCCTCTGCCCAACTTGTGGCAGCTTCGATCTTGCTGGAATTCCTGATGAAGAGGATAGTGGCCTAGCCAGACAGATTAGCTGTATCAGCCCAGACAGTTGAGGGTGATGGATGTCCTGGGAGCCTGCCCTCATGGGCAGTCCAGACTCACACCAGCAAATCGGGAATGGGATGGGAAAGAATTAAATGCTGGACTTTTCTGGCGGTCCAGTGGTTAAGACCCTGAGCTTCCACTGCAGGGGATGAGGGTTTGATCCCTAGTCAGGGAACTAAGATCCCACACGCCATGTGGTGCAGCCAAAAAAAAGAGAAAGAAATAATAAGAACTTAATAATTGATAGACATTGTTAGTTAATTAATGCATTGTGTGGTCCTGAGCTGGGGGGTGGTGTATGGCAGGGTGGGCCAAAGGTGCGAGAGGATCTTTTCTGATACCTGGCAGCACCATCCCAAGGCTTCCTTTCCCCTCTTCCTTATCCATTTCCTAATAGTTTCCCCCATTTGTAACCCCCTTCCCATTATACTCTTCAGAGCCTGCCACTTCTTGCATTCATTTCTCCATTACTCATCCATCCATCCATTCAACAAACATTTACCAAGCACGTGCTGGGATATAGAGATGTTGGCCCCAGCATTCCTGTTTTCAAGGAGCTCATCAGCTATTAGAGAAAGGGGGAAGCACGTGGCAAAGAATAATGAGCAGAGGCCAAAGGGGGAGCTTCCAACTGGGCGCGCACATACTCCAAGGAAGGGAAGGCAGATGTCATCCCCACTCAAGAGGTGAGCAAGCTGAGGCTCAGAGAACTCAAGTGAAGAGCCCAAGGTGGTGGCTGGTGTGAGAACCAAAACCTGGCCACCTGACAAGCTATTTGCCATTTCTGTCCCACCCTATTTCCTTCCCATTCCGCCTTCCCTAAAACCATCTAATCTCTTCAGTCTTGGCCTCTGTTCATCTACCCACCCAAGGGTGTGGGTTAAAATAATAAGCCCATATGCTGGCCCATTGGGATGGACACTGATCATAGCAATGGAGCAGGGTCCTGAGGCCCCCTGCTGGGCTGGGTGCTAATATTTAGCTGCTGAATCTTGGGGAAGTCCAATAAATTCCAGAGCAATGGCTAGGCTAGTGGGGAATTGGGCTGGGGCAGAGATGATTTACTAACTGGTATGAAAACGTTAACCACCAGTACAGGCACACCAGTACATACCACCCGACTCTCAGTATTACGTCCATCCAGCTGTGCACCCATCAATCATCCCGTCCCCATTCCACCTCATAAACCCATTCCACCTCAGCCCCACCCACTGTGTACAGGCTTGAGCACTTGTATGGGAGCATCTATGAAGTAGAAAAGCTTCCTTCTCTCTAGGAGCTTATACTTGAGTTGGGGAGCCAGGATGTGTGGGTATGTGTTAGTCAACCAGTCGTGTCTGACTCTTTGCAACCCCACAGACTGTAGCCCACCAGGCTCCTCTCTGTCCATGGGATTTCCCAGGCAAGAATGCTGGAGTGGGTTGCCATGCCCTTCTCCAGGGGATCTTCCCGACTCAGGGATCAAACCTGGGTCACCTGCACTGCAGGTGGATTCTTTACCGTCTGAGCCATTGGGGAAGCCTGGGGAGCCAGGCTAGACTCACTCAGATACTCAGCAACAGCCTAAGAGGTGTCTCGGGGCCGCTCAGGATGAGTTGCCCAGTGCCTGGTACATGCCGAAATGGCTCAGAGCAGACGAAGAACATCTGTGTAGAAGAGGCTAGGGAGGCTGTTACAGCATGAGCTGGAGCTTTCGGTAAATGTGGATAAATCTCCCTGCTTCTTCTTGGCTCAGCCTCTTGGGGACATCTGATGCTCCTTTCTCCATCCTCAAAGTCCACGTCTGAATACCAGTTTGCTGTGAATCTGCCTGCACTCTGCCTCAGAAACTGGAGAGTGGGGACCAAGATGTGGCTTGCTCCCACCTTGACCTCTCTCTCCAGCAGGTAGGTTACCTCCTGTAGGGAAGGAGACAGTCTGTGCTTGGATTACTAGCTAGCCCTCCCCCACTACCTCCCTTTTCTCCCTTTCTCTTTCCTTCCCAGGGCTGTCAGTTTAATGGACAGGTGTTTAATTCCAGCCTGTCGGGTGCCTGGAAATGCCAGCATCATTGCACATCAGTTTGTGGAGCTTGCTCTTACAAGAACAGTGAGAAGCCGAACTCTGCTCTCTGTAGCTCGGCCCTCTTGTGTCTTTGTCTCCATCTCATTGGGCAAATGTAGTTGCACCTTGCTCACAGGCGTTTTCCTCTGGGGCAGCTGGGCTCAGAGAGCCTGGCAAAGAGGCCAAAAGCTTCTCCAAGTACCTCCGGTGGAGAACGAGTTCCCAAGCCCTAGGTGTCATCAATTACATCCCTGGCACGCACTGGGCCTGCTTTTTAACTATTAAAATCATGTAATGGCTAAAGCACACTGCTCTTGCAGCCCCGGGGCAGAGAGGCAGCTGTTAGCTGTGCTAGCCAGCATATAAGCTGCTTCTCTCCTCTGTACCAGCCCTGCTCAGGCACGAGCCAGGAATGGCATAAACCCAGGATATACATGGAGGCAGCCCCAGGAATCTGTCCAGAAGCTTGGACACGGGTGTCAGCGCATAATCTGGGATTCACTGTGTCATGCTACCCTCAGCAAGACTTGCCACGCAGCTCATCTATCAGTCTTTGGGAAAGTCTCTATGCTGGGGGCTAGGGAGAGATCAGAGGTCTGAAAGGAGGATCCATCTTTGATGGTTAGAGATGAAGCTTAAGGAACTGGGTCAGAACTGGGTGCCTCTGGGACGTGTTAACTGCGGCCAGAGGACAGAGCTGGACAGCCCAGCTCAGGTGGTGAAAGCTCCAAGGGTTGTTGGGCTCACCCTGGCACACAGCTTCCCCTCTTCTATTCCTGCCCACCCATACCCACTCCCTCACTTATCTATTTCTTTCTGCTTTGACACCTCCTACCTGTCCCCCCACCAGACCTCCACCCACCCACATACACCAACGAGGCATCACGGTTCCTAACGAAACGGAACCACTGCCAGATGAAATATATTACTATTAAATACTTAATTCTTCTAGTGAGCAGAGAGCAGGCAGTATGAATACGATTATTAAAGAAAATTACTTTGGCTGATCAGATATTTCTGCATACTAATTTCTGACCCCTCTTCCCTCACTCCCGCTTTGCGTCCCTCAGAGACCAGGACAGATAAAATTCCATCACAAATAGCTGATTACCAAGGCTTGCATTAAAAATCACATTTCCCCCTGCCTCTCTCTCTCTCTCTCTCTCTCCTGTGCCTTCTCTAGGCTGAAGTCCTTGCTGGAGAAGGGGTGTCCCTAGACAACAGCAGCCTCTGGACAACACACAGGGAGACCCTAGTCCCTCCTTCTCTCCTTCTCTCTCTCTCCATTTCCTCCAATGTCAGCAGATCTACTAATCCAACCAGTTGCCTACATGGGCAGAAGATCCTGTAAGCCCGAGAGACCCTGCTCTTAGCTCCTTAAACATCTTATCACAGCCTCAAGCTTCAGTGTTCTGTGCTTAAGGACATAGAGGGGCCACCCACCAACCAGAATGGCTGACTTTACACTGAGTGGGGACCTCCAGCTCTCAGGAACAGGAAGTGTGCTCAGGGGCCCCACCCCAAAGGGTAGGGACTTCCTAACTTCAGAGCTTTCTGATTGGCTGAGCTTTAGGTTTCTTTGTAAACATCTGAGGAATACAGAGTGAAGGAATTCATTCATTCACCACTGAAGTCAGCATACTTTGATATGTGTATAGACGTGTGTATGTATCTCCAATGTCTGACTCAAAATCACACTTGAACCTCCAATGCCTTGGTTTTCTCATCTGCAAAATGGGGGTGATAGCAGTACCTACTTCGTATGATTGTTGTGAAGATTAACAGAAAGCACTTAGAACACCATCTGGCGCTTAATATAAGGCACTTAATACCATATAAGGGTTATACCCGACCCATTCATGAATGACTCATCCCATAATTCCCTCATCAAGAGGAGTTTCTCCAGGCTTGTTTCCTAGACTCTCACTTGGCTTAACTAGGTTCTCAGTGCCTCCCAGATCCCCTTCGCAAGGATCTCTCAACCTCACACTGAGCATTGGCACCAGAGCAATTATCAGGGTTCTGGCAATCAGGGGCGGTGAGGGGAGTGTGCTAAAAATATACCCATTCCCCACAATCCCATAAGCCTTCAATTTACCTGCTTGTATAAAAAGATGCTTCCTTAGGTGTCACCCATGGAAGATATAATTACAGCTTGAGAATGTTAATTCCTCTGCTCCTGATACGTGGATCACTGCTCTGCAGGGCTCCTGCCCTCCCCAGAGCCTCTGGGGGGGAGGGGGAGGGGGAGATGGGCAGGTGGCCTGGAGAGAATCAGGTAGGAGGCAATGCCAGGCCTGGAGACCTGCAGGGATGTGCCCATAAACCAGAGCACCTTGGCGGGACCTGGGGTGATGGATGAGAATTTCGGGGGTGACTTCTCATCCCAGGTTATCCTCAGGAACACCCTGGGGAGCTGGGCAGGAGGGGGAGGGAGGACACCCTGGACAGAGGCTCTGCCAGCCTTGTGAGGAAGAGGGAATCCTGCTCCATCCCCCTCCACCCCACCCACTCTTCAGCCCTTTCTCAACACAATAGTCAGAGGAATCTCCCTAAAACCTGAGAACTAGTCCCTTATCTCACTCAGAATCATCACAATGGCCTCTGGGTCCAACCCATCCCTTCCCCACTATACTTTCCCCCCAGCGTTTAGCAGCACCCACTCTTGTATGTATTGTCCGTCTTCGTTTTGTTGCAGTGCAGATCCTTCACTAAGATATACATTCCATAAGGACAAGCATCGCTGTTTTCTTCACTGTTTTGTTCCCAAGGCTCAGGACAGCACCAGGCACACAGTAGGTGCTCACTGAGTAGTGCTCATTGAGAATTTGCGAATGAAGGTGACTCTTCAGAAAGGATTTCCAAGCAGGAGGAAGAATGAGCGCAAAGCACAAAGGCACTGGAGGGACCCATGCATTTGGCAAACATGAGTGTTTCTCCACGTTTGGTGCATAAGAACGAAAGCAAAGCTGGCGTGGCCTCTGCCTATCTGGAGATGGCAAGTAGGAAAGTGGCAACATGAGTAGATTTGGGTTTCTGGGGACTTCCCTGGTGGTCCGGCAGTCAAGAATATGCCTTCCAGTGCAGAGAACTTGGGTTCCATCCCTGTTTGGGGAACTAAGATCCCAGATGCTGCGGGGCAACTAAGCCTTGGGGCCATAACTACTGCACCCACACACGCTGCAGCCCAAGTGCTACAACTAGAGAAGACCATGTGATGCAACAAAGACCCAGCACAGACCAAAAAAAAAAAAAAATGATTTGTGTTTCTGGAAGATCCTGGGGGCTGGTGGAGAGTAGATTACAGCTGAGCAAGACTGGAGGCAAGAAGACCAGGAAGGAAGCTGCTGAGATTTGCAGGAAGGAGAGGATGAGGTCCTGGCCCAAAGCAGGGTGGTGTGGATGGGGGTGAGTTTCTAAGAGATGCATAGGGGTCTGGAGTGAAAAGCAAGGTGGCAGGCTTCCTTCCGCCTCTCCAAAGCAGGTCTTCCTGGTCCCCAACCCTAGCCAGGCTGTCCCCAGCTCCGCCCCCCGGAGATCCCTCCCTTGCTTCTATCTAAATTCTGTTCAGCTTGCAAAGTTTAACCCGATGCCTTCCTCTGGCCCCGAGCCCTCTGTGTCACACTGATGTTCTCTGAATGAATGTCTGGTGCTCCTCAATGTCTGGTGCTCCTCATTGCCCACGCGAGCCATTGCCTGTCTACAATGACATGGACATATTTCAAGAAGACTTTCCTTGTGAATTCCTTGAGGGTAGGGATTGTGGCTTTTCTACTGTGAGCCTGACAGAATTACGCAGTGATTTAGAGCTTGGGACTTTTGCCTCTGGCTGTCTTGGGTTTAAATCCTGAGTTTCCCACTTAGAAGCTAATTGACTTTAGGTAGAGTAACTTCCCCATTTGTAAAATGAGAATAAAAATATTATCTCCTCACAGGATTGTTCTGAGGATGAACTGAGTTAAAACATGTAAGAGAGATGAGTGCCTTTACACACTCCCACAACACCTATATGCCTCCTGTGTTGCACATCACACACCCGCAAATATTTAGTAGAGTGCATCATTATGGTGACTGATGCTCTGTCTTCCCCACTGGACTGTAAGCACCTTGAGGGCGGGAGCGATCAGAGCCCAGCACAATCTCTTGACACGTCATAACTGTCAGATGAGTACATGCTGAATGAATGGATGGTTATAGTATTAAACATGTAACAATGAATTTGACTGAAACTAAGATGCCAAACGAGAGAAGCCTAGGGACATCTCTGTGGCTAAGTGGCTAAGACTCCGTGCTCCCAGTGTAGAGTGCTCTGGTTCGATCTCTGATCAGGGATCTAGATACCACATGCCACAACAAAGATCTGATGCAGCTAAAGAAATTGATTTTTTTTTTTTTTTAAGAGAGAAACCTAAACTAGCCAAATTGAGCCTGGTTCTTCCCAGGAATTCTGGTGTCCTGTGGGAGTATCGCTGAAAAGATTTCTTTCATCACACCCTTGCCGAGGGGTCCAAGCCGTGACCCCTCGGCTGGGCCTGGCCTAGGGCAGGGTGGGTGAGTCTGGAGGGAGGTCCTGGGCTGTCTGGCCCCCACCCCGCCTCGGAATGGTGGATTCTGGGATCAGAGGCAGGGGCGGGGCTCAGCCTGCCGGACCCTCTGGGGAGCTGGCAGGCCCCGAGCCTCTGTGGAGCACTAGTCCCAAGGCTGTATATACACAGGGCCGGGAATGTTTATTTTTCCTTATTGACTTTCTCCAAATAAACCCCTGGCCAGCAGAAAGGGGCTCCCAGCAGCAGCTGTTTACCCAGTGTTTGTGATAAAGAGGCTTCTCCATAGCAACAGGTGGCACTGTGCAGCTCTCAGAACATGGCAGGGCCTTGCAATGGGGCTGTGTTTACTCAAAGGGGAAGAGAAACGGGAGGAGGGAGGAAGGGAGGGCGGGAGGCAGGCAGGAAGGAAGGCAGGAAGGAAGGGAAACCAGGAGACTGAAGGCTGGGAAGTGAACCAAGGGGACACCCGGGAGGAAGCCCCAGGAGGAGTGTGGTTTCTGTCCTCAGCGAGGCTTCCGCTGTGAGTTCCTGGTGGGCCCGGAGAAGGGAATTCCATCCAGTGACGTGCAGGGAAGTGTGTGCCCGGCGGCTGTGGGGTAGCTTCGAGCACTGTACCCAGGAGACACCCAACATGGGCTTGTGTGACCTGGTCAAAATGTGAGCCTCAGTAATTGTGTATCTAAGTTACCGTGTGTGTGTGTGTGTGTGTGTGTGTGTGTGCCTCAGTAATTGTGTATCTAAGTTACCGTGTGTGTGTGTGTGTGTGTATGTGTGTGTGTGTGTGTGTGTGTGTGTGTACACGTGTCCTTTCATACTGGGAGCGGAGGGCAGACTCCTTTCCTAAGGCTGTCATGTTACCACGGAGTTGGTGGCTTAGAACGACGGGAACTGATTCTCTCCCAGTTCAGGAGACCAGAGGTCTGAGAACAAGGCTGAGGTGAGCTTGGTTCTGTGTGGAAGCTCAGACGGAGTGTCTGTTGCCCGCTGCTCTCCCAGCTTCTCAGAACGGCCAGCCGCCTTCGTGTTCCTTGACTGCAGAGGCATCACTCCAGGCTCTGCTCCCACTGTCATGGGGCGTTCTCCCCGCGTGTCTCTGCATCTGAGACTGCACTTCCATCTTCTTATAAGGACACCAGACGTTGGATTAGGGCACCCCCCAATGCAGTGTGACCTTATCTTGTCCTGACCAATCTGCAAAGACCCTATTTTCAAATAAAATAATATTCACAGGTACGAGGGGTTTGGACTTGAACCCGTCTTTCGGGGGACACAACTGTACTTACGACAGGGGTGGTTGTCAGTAAATCTTGGGTGGTAAACCCACATGCGACTCTTTGAAAGCAGGAAGCTCCCTCATGCACTCTCCATCCCTCCCCTGCACAAGGTGGTGGGGTGTCTGGGGAAGGGGAAGGGAGCTGTCTCACCTGGGTGAAGCCCTCAGATGATGGCGAGAGCAGGAGACATGAGGCATTGGTGTGGTGCTGGGTCCAGTCCCCATCCCAGTTGGGTGACTTCGGGCAAGTTGCTTCTTTCCCCAGTGCCTCTGTTTCCTCATCTGTCCAACAGCACCCACCCCACAGGGCTGGGAGAATCAGAAGGCTGTTGGCACAATGCCTGGCACGCCACAGGCACGACTCAAAGTCGGGCCATCTTTCTTATTTTCACAAGAGGCCTTGACTTTTCCATGAGGAGCACATGGAAACCTGCTTGGGACTGTCACCTCCCCTGGATGGTATCTCCTCCTGCAGACAGTGGCCTCTGCTCCAAAGCGGGCACAGTGACCCCAGCACCCGGGGGGATGTGATGACCGAATGTGGGCATACCTGATGAAGTTGGTCCCAGAGATCTGGTGTGCGGTGGGGGTGGGGGAGTGGGTATCAGCAGGGATCTTCCAGGGTGACACGACGCACCTCACTAGAGCACGCAGACGCATACCTGCACCCCTCTGCTCCCAAGCATCTGTGCCAAGCAGACCCAGGCCAGTACCTGAGCCCATACAACCACCTCTTCGTGGTGTGCAGGGATTCAGTGACCAGACTGAAAGCCCACACACACATACACACACGTTCCCCTCACGGAGACATGTGTGTGCCTCTCAGACACACACACACAATTCACAGGCATACACACCTTACAGATATACACACCCCACACAGACACACACCCCTCACAGACATACACACGCATGCGCGCATGAGCATGCACACACACACACACACACCCCTCACAGCCTTCCTCCCACGGACAGGCACAGCCCCAGACCTCAGCCACAGGAAGCCCATCTCCAGTCCCATGGGTTTGGCAAATCCACACAGCCCATGGAAACCCACAACTATTTGTTCACACACACATATTTCTTGAACAACTACTGTGCTCCAGGCACTGTCCTAGTCACTAGAGAGGTGGCAGGAGACAAAACCTGGAGATTCCACTCTAGACAGTAAGAAAAATGAATAAGGAACTTCCTTCGTGTATAAGAAGGAATTTAGTGCTGTGGACAAGCCCGAAGGCAGAACAGGAGGGAGAGGGGAGGACAACCTTAAGTGGGTCCTCTGCGCCCTCCTGGGGCGCCCTTGCTCCCCCCCCCAGTGCCAGGGCGTAAGGAGAGCCCCACGGGCCCCAGTGGAATGGCTCAGGAATGGTCAGACGTGTGGGGGGCTCCAGCATCCCCCCTCCCTCGGGGGTGGGCCGCGCTCCCCGAGCTCTGTTGCTCTCTAACTTCAGCATGTCATCCTCCTGTTACTATTCTAATCCTCATTACAGGGACCTGTCCTCGCGCTCAAACACAACAACCACGCAGCCTTTTACACAGCTCCGTGGGGAGACAGGGCATTTTTCTGGAGCTGCCGGGGAGAACAGTCAGAGCAGCCCCGGGAGGAAGAGTTGATGCCTTCTGGAGTTTCTCGCGGGGGGTGCAGTCCCTTCTGGATGTCAACTCTTTCTCTCCTCTGTCCTCCCAGCTTCTATTATCATCCTTACGTTGAGCGTGCAGCTAATTGTTTACTGCAGCCTGCTGCCTGCCACCAGCTGAGCCAGGAGGACCTCAGAGCCCAGCCGGCCCTTCGCTCCCTCTATCTTTGTAGCTGGGCACACGAGGCAGTGCTGGGCACACAGTCAGTAACCCATAGATGCAGGACAGGAGAAGAACCAAAATAAATGTGGGATTTGATTGGAGGAGAAGCCTGGCCTGTTGCCTTAGGTCCCCCCCATGGGGGGGAGGGCAACAGCATAGGGAAGGATGAGAGGCAAGGAGCTTCCCGCTTTTAGCCTCCAAGGAGCTGCGCTCTACCAGAATCATAGTCCTTGAACTTACATGTCAGTGATTCCTTCGTGCTGAACATGACCCCCTCTGTCCCGAGTTCTCGTTTACAAGACAAGCATCCTCCCTGGGAAAATTAACATATTTCACAACCAGATTATGAGGTTGGATGACCTTGGGCAGGTCCTCGAACTTCTCTGGGCTTCAGTGTGCTGTTCTGTAAAATGGGGCTATTTCTCATGCTTCTCTCCAGGTTGTCATACTGATTAAACCAGTGACTCTAGAAAGCAGTCATCAGTGTGCCTGACACACAGTGACTGCTCAGCGACTGGGTGAGCCTGTGAATCTGGGGTATCGCTCCGACAGGACACATCACTGGGGTTGGGGGGGAGGGGAATTTTACTGGATGGATCATTTTCCCCAGAGCTGGCCAGCCCTGGTGTTGCCCAAGAGACTGGGGCAAGAGGGGGGCCCGAGGGACTTAGAATCTCAGGCAGTTGGGTGGGCTTGGGCCCCTGGGAGCAGAACCCTGGAGAGACAAGGGACAGGGCCAGTGTTGGGGTCCTGGTCTGGGGAGAGGGGAGCCTTGGAGAGAGAAGTGGGAAGGTGAGGGACAGGGGACCAGCAGGTTGACTCCCAGCCCCGAGTGATGAGCACAGGGGAGACAGCTAGAGAACAGAGCCCTCAGAAAGTTTCCAGCACATTCCTGCTAAAATTAGCCTCATCTTGCATACGCAACTCTATATTTAAACCCGTGGCCTGTCAGAGCCGCTGCGCTGCTGGCACACGCCAGCAGGCTTGGGGCCCAGCACAGAAGCAGGGGTGCAGGCGGCAGCCCTGGGCATGGACGAGGCGTCCGGGGGCAAGGCCACCACCCACCCCCACCTGCTGGTGCAGAGTTGCAGGGGGTGCATGAGCGTGTGGTGTGTGTGAGTTCTTCCCAAGCGGTGTGCCAGGCCTCCGGCCTCTTGTCCTGGCCTCAGGGGACAGACTGCAGCAGGACAGACAGACATAAACAGTCACAGATGCCGGCACATGCAGAAGGGATGGAGACAGGCAGGTGGGCAGAATGCTATGGGAGGAAAAAAGGAGGAGAAAGAAGCCGATGAGGGAGGGATGGGGGGGCAGAATGACTGAAGGAGGGGTGTCAGGTGACATCCAGGTGGCACATCCAAGGGACGGAGGGGGCAGGGTCACAACGGGAGCTCGGCCCCCTCTGACCACCGAGCCTCCGACTCTGAGGATGGGGGAAACACACCTGTCCCCTCCTTTCCCACAGCCGCTCAGCCTTCTCCAGGGAGAGTGCTGGCTGATAAGGATCCAGTTTTACCTGAGGCCTGGAACATTAACTTTGACACTGAAAAGGGGATATTTTATTACCCAGGAATATTTCTGCATCTCTTCAGAGATCTCGCTCAACCCCCACCCTCAGCAGCAAGCCTCTTTAGACAATTAAAGCTGACTCTCCAGTTAGCCCTCCCGATAGGGCCGCTCCGGGCCCCACAGAAGGGGTTTCATATGGGTAAGTGTCTCCCTCATCCTGTGAGGCCGACCCCTCACCCTTGCCCTACTGTTGTGTGTGGATGTCTGTGTGTGTGTGTGCATGTGCGTGTGTGTGCACAGGCCTGGGGCAGGAGTGGGTGACCCTGACGCTCTCTCACCAGGCGTTCCTGCAGCCCCCATCTCCCCAGATTGCAGACCTCCAAGGGGCCCGCCTCTTGGAGCAGTCAGTCCCCTCTTAGGCTACAGATGGGACAACTGAGTCTGTGAGAATGCCCGGGGTCACCTAGGGAGCTCACAGCTGACCTGGGCCTGAACCTGGGTTCTACACCCTTCCACGCATCCTTTGTCTACTGTTGAGCTAAGTCCCTGTCATCCTTAGTGCGTGCCCGGCCCTGACGTCACTTCCTCTCTGAGATCCGGCTCTGGCTTTCCAGGTAGGGTGACCAACGGGCCAGTTTTCCTGTGACTGTCCTGGTTTCAGCACAGAATGTTCCACAACCAAGCCAGGATGGTTGGTCACCCTATTTCCAGGTCAAAATGATTCCGCCTCTTTCTGTGCTCCCAGAATATCCAAGGATAACAGCTAATATTTATTGACCCACTCTCCCATTGTCCTGAGCACTCAACAGGGATTCCCCCTGTTTTACCCTCATAAAAACACTAAAGTAAATACGATTATCCCCATTTTGCGGATGAAAAGAGGAAGGCAGAGAGAGGTGAAAGGCAAAAAGAGGAAGGCAGAGAGAGGTGAAAAGGCAAGCCCAGCTGAGAGGGGCAGAGCCAGGACTGAACCATTTAGACTCTAGCTCCAGAGGCAGGGCTCTTAGCCACTGGGCTATCAGGTCCTCTCTTGGAGGGTTCCTCTTGTGGTGGGTATACAAGGCTATCACCTTGGGACTTCCCTGGTGGTCCAGTGGTTAAGAATCTGCCTTGCAGTGCTGGGGATGTGAGTTCGATCTTGGTTGGGGAACTAAGATCCTAGATGCCTCAGAGCAACTAAGCCCACACACCACAACGAAAGATCCCACAATGAAGATCCTGTGTGCTGCAACTAAGACCCAACAGCTAACCCTAACACAGCCAGAGGACTAAAGAACTTTTTCTTTTTTTTTGAAAAAGAGACTGTCTCCTTGCTCAACCGAACTCTTGGCAGAACAAAACCCAAGTCTCCTTAACTCTGCATGGTGCTGGGCACATGAAAGGCAACCAAGCAAAACTGTGCTGATTGAATCCATGCCTGGCCTGCCCTCCCTCCGTTAGCGCTAATTCCTTCCGTTTGACCCACACCCCGGGCCTCTGGCCTTCCGAGCCATCTTCCCTGCTCCTATTTGGTGTCTTTCTGGTTCCCCAGCCCTCTATCCCAGAGTGTTGAGAGCAACTACTTTCTCATGAGCCAGCAAAGACCGGAAGAAACCCATGCACGCGTTCTGAGCGGTTCCAGACTCAGTCTTTGGCGCGAGGCCACCGCAGACCCACCTCTGCATGTGGCCGCAGGACGGGAGCGCTCAGACTCCGGAAGCTGGACCCTGTTGGGGGCCTCTGGCTTCTGGGGCCTCCGCTCCAGCCACCCCGCTCTTGAGCAGCTGTAATCCCCCACCGAGGGGTACGGGTGGTACAACTCTTGCGGTTTACTCTGTTTCCAGAAACCCTTAGTGAAATTACAGCTTTAATTAAATACAGCTGGCTGTACGTTATACTCCATATAATTATCGTGTTATTATTATTATCACTTAGACAAAAGTTCAAACAAAGTTTATTGTAAATACTGTTTGACAGAAACAACTGAAGGAACTGAGGGCTATTGGCCCGAGTGACAGAGGGGTGTGGCTGTGGCCGCTCAGCAGCAAAGGCGAGGGGAGCCCTTTGGGGCACGCTGGGGCTGCCTGAAGGCAACCAGGAGGGGAGAGCCCTGGGCTGGGGTCAAGCTAAGGAGCCGTGGGACCTTGGGCAAATCCCCGCCCCATCTCTAGGCCTCGGTTCCCTTCTTTGGAATAGGGGAGTTTCATTTATCCTACAACGGTTGCTTGAGACCTACTATGTGTCAGGAACTGTTCCAAGCCCTGGAGCTCAGTGGTCAACCAAGCAAACAAAATTCCTACCCTCAGGGAGCTTACATTCTAGTGGAAGGAAGAGAGGCAGAACATGAATGCATAAATACATGTGCAGTATAATAGCAGGTAGTGGGACTTCCCTGGTGGTTCCAGTGGTTAAGAATCCTCCTTCCAATTCAGGGGCCATGGGTTCGATCCCTGCTTGGGGAACTAAGATCCCACATGCCTCGGGGCAACTTAAGCTCACATGCCACAACAAACAGCCTGCGTGCCACAACTCGACTCAACACAACCAAATAAGCAAATAATAATTAAATAAAATGTATATTAAAAAAAATAGCAGGTAGCAATGAGTAACCTGAGGAAAAATAAAGCAGGGAAGGACAGAGAAAGGAATATTAGAAGGACTGGGGAGGGGTTACTATTTCAAGAAAGACTCCCCTAAAAGGGTGACCTTTGGCCAGGGACTGCAATAAAGTGGAGGATTGAGTTGTGAGAAAATAGGGGGAAGAGCACGCACAGCTGAGGGACGGGCACTAGCAAAGGCCCTGGGGCAGGAACCTATTTGGTGTGTTCAAGGGATTAGGAGGCCAGAGTCCTTGGAGCAGAGGAAAGGATGAAAGAGATGATGGGAGACAAGGTTGGAGGGAGAGTGGGGTACATGTTATGTGTGGTAGGCCAGAGAGAGGGACTTTGGATTTTATTCAAGTGTGATGAATAAAATACCCTGCATGTGCCTTGCAATGCAGGGGGCAAGAGTTTGATCCCTGGTTGGGGAACTAAGATCCCACATGCATCAGAGTAACTAAGCCCATGTGCCACAACTACTGAGCCCAGATGCTCTGGAACCCATGGGACACAACTAGAGAGTGAAAAATGCTGAGTCCTAACCATTGGACCATCAGGAAATTCCCAAGATGCCAGCTTTAGAGACAAGCTGCCATAGGCTTCCCACTAGAAAAGCCACAGAAATAACAATAGCTTCAATTCATGGAGTGCTTTCTATGAACCAGGCACTGTTCTGGTTTCAATATATTTTTTTCTCATTTCATCTTTATATCCACCCTAAGAGGTGGGGTCCATGGTTAACCCCACTTTGCAGACGGGGAAACTGAGGCACAGAGAGGTTAAGCATCTTGCCCAAGGTCACATAACTAGTGAGCAGGGAGCTGGGATTGCACCCAGGCTGTCTGGCTCCAGAGTCTTTGCTTCATCAGACTCAGGCTTTCTTGACAGTCTAGGGAGAGACATTTCGAAATAGCTGGAGGCAGAAGAACCATCATTCCTGATCTCCCTGACTTCCCAAGCCCAGAGCATGGCAAGTATCTGATTGAACTGGATTGCTGAAATGCACAGCACAAGAGGAAATTTCCATGTGTGGAAGGAGAGGGTTCTCTGAGCCTGCTGTCTGAACACCTCCATGGCCCTTCCCTGGAGGCTCAGATGGTAAAGAATCTGCCTGCAATGCAAGAGATCTGGGTTCCATCCCTGGTTCGGAAGATCCCCTGGAGAAGGGAATGGCTATCTACCCCAGTATTCTTGCCTGGAGAATTTCACAGACAGAGAAGCCTGGTGGGCTACAGTCCATGAGGTTGCAAAGAGTCAGATATGACTGAGCGACTAACACATTTCACTGAATATGGCTCTTGCAATTGGTACATAAAGTCAAAGACCCACAGCATATTTAAACTGGAAGAATCTTCAATATCAAGCCTAAGTTGTATAGTACAGACATGGGAACTGAAGCCCAGAGAGAGGTAGTTACCCTGCCAACCCATCGGAGAGATTTGTAGCCCAGATTTTGCCCCATGACCGTACTTGGGGTCTTCACTGAGGGCTGGGCAGGGTAGAAACTACACATTATGGGGTAGATCTGGAGTGGTGGTCCAGCATCTCTCTGCTCTAACCTCAGCTGTGTGGTATGCATGGCCCTGTGTGTGCCCAGATGTCAGAGGGCTGAGCTGGGGGGCGGTGGGTGGGCCTGCGCCTGGGCTCTAGGAATCCAGGAAACTTAGCCTGTGACTTCCAGCACTCCCAGCCCCAGCCACAAGGGGCAGTGTGGTGCCCAGTGATTCTCACTCTAGGGCCGGGGGCTTCTGCAGACAAAGCAGGGAATAAAAAGGGTTGGGGGCCTGGCATTTCAAAATCCTTGTGCCTCTAAGGATGGGGGCAGGTGGTCAGGCCACTGCCGTGAGCCTACTGTTTATCCTCCTTCCCGGGAGACGCTCGGCCCATCACCTGGCTCGGAGCGCGGAGCAGGTTGCTAACTTCTGCTGACATACTGGCAGGGGCAACCGTTCCCAGGCTGATACCTCATGGCAGCCACACTTGCACAAATCTTTAATTGTTTAGTTTAAAGAATTGTGTTTTGACCGCGAGGGGATTTTGGCTGGAGCTCAAGAAGTGATAATGATATTTCGCTGCCAAGACGTCTCCTTGGCGCTCTGTGTGTTAATGTGCACTTCCAAGACGCTCCAATTAACTGCATCAGCTCTCGGGGAGAGAAAGGAGAGGGAGAGGAGGCAGGCAGGGGAGAAGGGAAGAAGGCTAGTGATCCGGAGAAGGCAGACAGGCCCCCCTTCATCTTTTTATTAGCAAACAAATGGGGGGTGGGCGAAGAAGTTCTTGAAGCTCCAAGTGAAGTGGTGTCTCATGCTTTGGAGGGGAGCTCCTGGATAAGACCAGGAGGTCCCCGAAGTCACATGCCCCATACCAACCAGAGGCTCGTCTGACCTGCAGTTCCCAGGGGTGAGCTGGCTTCATGGGCCCCCACCAGTCTCCCAGCTTCCCCCGTTTCCTCCTTGCTGTCCCCTGCCTACAGGCTGTCTGCCTCCCCATGACTCAAGAGGGAGAAGACAGAGCTGATACAGACCCCCCACTCTGATCCTACCCCTGACCCCAGCCTCTGACCATTCTAGCCTCCTCCCTCCTGCTCGCCCCCACCCTCCCCACCCTTCTAGCATTTCTGCTGTTCCTTGAACTGAACATGCTGGGTGGGCATAAACACACACACACACATACACACACACACGGCAGAAACTGCATTTGCTGTTCCTCTGCTTACAGAGCTCTTCACCAAAGTATCTGCTTGGCGGGCTTCCCCACCTCCTGGAGGTTTTGACACATGTGCCACCTTCTCAGTGAGGCCATATCACACATTGCGAGATGTGCCCCATCACTCCCTCTCCCCCTTCCCAGCTTTGTCTCTGCAGCCTTTACCACCATCTAAAATATCATTTATCCAGTTTCTAATTTTATTATATGTCCACCACTGGCATGGAACCTTGGAGAGAGGCAGAGTTTTGTGTTCTGCTATCTATTTCCAGTAAGTAAAACAGTACCTGGCACATGGGAGACAATTAATATTTGCTGGTTAGGGACCTCCCTGGTGGTCCAGTGGCTCAGACTCCGGGCTCCCAACGCAGGAGGCCCAGGGTTCCATCCCTGGTCAGGGAAACTAGATCCCACATGCTGCAACTAAGAGTTCGCAGGCCACAACTAAGACCCGACACAGCCAAATAAATTTTTAAAAGATTGCTGGTTAAAGACAGCATAAATGAACTCTGCACTTACCACTATTCCTTGTCCCAACACAGTTCCCTACTCCAAATCCGAACTCCAACTCTCTGTCCACCCCTCCAGTTAGGCCTGCCACTACACAAACCCCTCCCCCTAAGTATTTCTTGACCCTCAAATCTCACTCCTACTCTCTGACCCCCAATTCAACTGTAGCTCTAGCCCTGCCCTTCACCTCTGCTCTTACCCCTGCCCTCACCAATCAAATCTTGACCCTTCCTCCACCAGTCAGCGCCTTCTTAATTAAATGGTCCTCAGCCCTTTCCAGAAGTCTCCAGCTCCCCTGTGCTTTGAGGACCCACTCCACCCTGGGCCTTGAAGTAGGACCTCCCACTGGAAATCCCGAAGCAGGGAGCGGGGCACACCTCTCCAGGTGAACCCGTTCCCCCTCCCAACCCTGCCCCCAGAGAGAGGGCAGGGGGTCAGGAGGTTCTGGCCCAGATTGCTTCCTAAGGGCCAAGTTCCCAGGCAGGCAGGCTCACTTGTTAAAGAGCCTTGGAGAAGGACTCCGGGCAGACGGCAACCCCTTCAGCCCTGCCTCTGGTCAGGAGTGGCTGTGGGAGGCCCTTCTGGGGTTATTTCACTCTCCCCGAGGGGTGAGGGGAGGGGGAGGAGAAGGAGGAGGGAGCAGAAAAAGGGGAGGAGGAAGGGGAGGAGGCGGAGGAGGAGGGAAGGGGAAGGAGCGGGGCTCCTCGGTCTTCCCACGACGACGGTGCCCGACTTAAGCACAAAAATGACTTTTCCACATGCTGAGGTGTGAGTTCACAACAGCCACCCCCCTCCCTTCTCACACACAGACTCACACTCTGTCCACGCGCAGAAGCATCTAGAAGCACAAACACAGGCCAAAGCGGCAGTGTATGTGAAAGCAAAGGCTTGCTCTAAATCAACATTCGCCCACTGTACCCCGCCCCCCAACCCGTACCCCAAAGCGCAGGGATGCGGGCTGCAGGCCGGGCCGCCCCTGAGAGGAGGGGTGAGGGCCGAGGTCCCTGCGGGGCGGGTCAGCATCCTCCAGCCCCCTCCCCTCCGTCTTCCTCCCACCGCCTTCTCCCCTCTCCCGGTACCCATTAGGCCTCCGAGGGAGGGTCAGCTCTGCCGGCTCAGGTTACCAGAAGCTGAAGACAGGAAGATTTAGCGAGGGAGCCGGGACCAGCACAGTGTGCTGTTTGTCCGCCTTTGAAACTGGAGGCCGAGCGGCGGGGGCGGGGAGCGGGCGGGAGGCCGCGGACACTCGGGTGAATTATCGCTCCGTTCGGGTTCTGACTTCCAAGGCTCTGGCCGCCCTCCCCCGGCCCCAGCTCCTGTTTCTCCAGGTGCCGGGGTGTTTTCCTACGTGTTAATTTGCCCCAGTTCACGCGCCCATTCTTGGCCCCGGCCCCCCAAGGGGAGACCAGCCCGCCCTAGGGTGTGGGTCAGGGGGGCCTGGGTGTGTGTGGGGGGTGGAGAGAGCCGGGAGGTGCGGCCCGAATCTCGCCCTGGGCTGAGAGAAACAAGAGACCGGGCGGGTGGTGCGTGTTTGGGGAGGGTCGGTGTCAGCTCAGAGAAACTCCACTGCCCTCTCCACGCCTGACACCCCGTCCCCAAAGCCCCAGGGAAGTCCCGATGGGCCTGCGCACTCACAGCGACCCCTGCCGGCCCCTCACCACTCCCCAGTCACCTCCTCCAAGAAGTTCGCCAGGTCTTCCCCTCCCTGGAAAAGAGACCGGTGAGATGATTTTGGCTTACCAGATGTCCTGTCGCTCCGTCTTCCCTAAGACATCATAAGGTCAGTCTAGCTCCTACGTTCATGATTTTTAGAGATGACATTTTAGAGACAGGGAAACTGAGGCTCTGAGAGGTTAAGCGACTTGCCCAAGGCCACACGGCTACTTAGAAGCAAGGTCAGGATTTGAACTGAGTTTTTGGGGTCCACTGTCTACAACCTTCCCCCTCATGCATGTGGGAAGAAAGTGAACAGGAAGAAGAGGGGGCTGGGATGGGATGGTAAACCCACCCACCCCTGGGCTCGGGGAGGGGCCTAGCAACAGGGAGAGCGCTCAAGAATGCCAGAGACCACCTGATCTCACTCTCTGATCCCCAGCGCTCCTCTCCCAGGCTGGGATGGGACCAGGGTCTGAAGTTGAGGCAAGAGTCTGCTGACACTCAGTGTGGCCTGTGTGGGGTTGGCCAATACCTTTCTGTCCCTAACCCTCCAGGCCTGGGGCCCCGGGAGTGGGAGGGAATTCCTATCAGCCCCGGGAGTAGGAGGCTGCCGATTAGAAAGGGGCTATTTCTGCTGCAAAAAGCTGGCAGTACAAAGGGTCTCTGGTGACAGGACCCCTCCCCACTTCCCTTCCCAGACTGGGCTGAACTAGGTTGGGGGAGGCTGTTCTGACAGTGGTCCACCTTGGGTCCTGCTCTCCCCACCCCACCAGAGCCCCTCCTTCTCCGCCAGCCCTGGCTTCTCACCCCTACTTGGCTGCACTGTCCTGCTCCCCTCCTTCCTGGCTGCGGGTCGTCTCTCCCAAAGATGAGCAGAGCCACCTCCTTCCCACCTGCCCCCCTCCCCCATCTTCTGCCTCAGCTCCTTCAAATGCTTTGCCTATCAGGTGGGCTGTGAGGACTACAGGCAGGTAGGTCAGGAAGTGAGAGTGGTCCCCTTCCTGCCCGCCCTGCCTGCCCAAGTGGAAATGGCAGACCTGCAGCCTCTTAGGCAGAGCTGTGTGACAGGCGAGGCAAGGAGACACAAGCATTCAGAATTGGTGTGCTTCGATTTCCCCATCACCGCCTCCCCAGCCATCTTTCCCTTTTACCATCCCCTCCTTTCACATGTCCACTGAAGCCAGAGCTCTGCTCCTACCTAAGACCAAACCCCACATTCCCCGACACTTTCACCCTGACCTTACCCTCCCTGGATTTCTAACTTTGGGGGTCCTGATTTCTTACCTCCTGCTGTAGGTGGAACCCCTGGTGGAATCCCCAGGGCTGAAGGGCATCAAGGGTGGGATAAGCATGCTACAAGGAAGGAGGCCTTAAAAACCCTCTCACAGGGATGCTGCCTGGTCGTCCTGTGGCTAAGACTCCATGCTCTGTGCAGGGGGTCTGAGTTTGATCCTTGGTCAGGGAACTAGATCCCTCATGCCACAACTAAGACTCCACACAGCCAAATAAAAAATAAATATTAAAAAAGAAAAACCTTCTCACAGCCCCACCCACTAATTTGGGACAGTTAAAGTAAATCAGATTGTCCTGAATTTCCCACTCTTTCCCTTGTAGCTCAGTTGGTAAAGAATCTGCCTGCAGTGCAGGAGACCTGGGTTCGATCCCTGCGTTCAGAAGATCCCCTGGAGAAGGAAATGGCAACCCACTCCAGTATCCTTGCCTGGAAAACCTCATGGACAGAAGAGCCTGGTGGGCTGCAGTCCGTGGGGTCTCAAAGAGTCAGGCATGACTGAGTGACTAACACTTACTTACTTACTTCCCACTCACTAGTGTGGTCTTGGGCAAATGATTGAGCCTCTTTCTGGCCATGTCTTTTCATTTTTTTTAAGTCTATCTTCTCGAGTTGGTTATATGTGTGCCAGTTAGCTATACCTGGCACATAGTAGGTGTTTTAGAAACGAAGCTTTATTCCAGGCATGTTGGTAAAGGTATGCCTGGGGAGAGCAGAAGCAGGAAAAAAGGCCAAGGTGGCCAGATGGCAGGCAGACTAGAGCAGGCTCAAAGAATTCCTGGTGTTGTGACCTTTCGAAAAGTCTGGAAGGGTTCAGGGATGGACCAAGATGGTAACTAAATGGTCTTCAGCATCTTTACCGAGTTCCTAAAGGCCTTGGTCTTTTAGGAATGATGGAGAATTCCTTTGTTGATCAAATGTAGAATTTTTTAACATGTTTTATGTGCCAAGGCCAACACTAGACCAGTTGTGCTGAGGAGATGGTCATGTTTCTTGCCCTCCTGGTTCTTTCATTTTAGTGGAGTGACACAGACTGAAAAAAAAAATCAATGGATGCATAAGACAACTGCAAAAGAATTGCAAGAAAATTAACCAGAGGCTAAAATGGCTGGTCATCAAAAAGCGTAGCATGGAACGTGAACCTGCAGGATGAGAGGGAACTGAGGAAAGCACAATGGCAGAAGGACAGATAGTGCAGAGGAAAACCAGGGTGGAGGCGGGAGGGAAGAGAGTAGGGAATAAGATGCAGGGGAGAGGTCATTGAAAGGCCCTGCTGTGTATGTAGGATGCTGTTGGCCTTCGTAGGGTGTTGACAGTTCCCTGTTGCATGCAGTTGGAGGTCACAGGAAAGAGGAGAGAGACACCATTAGATGAATGCTCCAAGGTTGTCTTTGCTGCTCTGAGAAGGGATGGGTGAGGATAAGGGTGGGACCAGGGTCAGTGAGGCTGAGCCAAGCTCAGGCTGGAAGGGAGAGGGAGTGACCTTGGTGGTAGCAGTGAAAGTGTGACAGCATGAATTTGACCCTGAAGGACTGGCTGATGGGCTGGAGAGGAGGGTTAAGGACAAGAGAGAAGGACGACTGATAGAACTTCCCTGATGGCCCAGTGGCTGAGACTCCATGCTCTCGACACAGGGGGCCCAGGTTGGATCCCTGGTCAGGGAACTAGATCATGCATGACTCAACTAAAGATCCTGCATGTCATAAGGAAGACTGAAGATCCCATGTGCTGCAACTAAGACCCAGCACAGCCAAATAATATAATATTATATATATATATATACACACATATTTTTTTTTTAAAGGAAGATGGCTGAGCTTTGGGCAGACTGGCGGATGTGAACACCATTTCCTGAAAACTTGAGGGAGAAGGTGTGGGGAGGCACACCAGAATTCTTGCGGTTCTATATTATATCTGAAATGGCTTTGCAGATGGGAGGTGAACAGTTGGGGAAATGGATCAAGAGCGAAAATTCTCTTAACCTTTTTCTCTTAATCTATGTTTTCTCACCCATAAATCCAGGGTAAGAATAAAGCTCACTTCCCAGGACTGTACAACGAGAAATAATTTGTATCTGTGAACATGCCTGGAGCGCGGCCCGCCACACTTCAGCACGTGGGCATGGCGGGTCGGGGGAGCTCCTCCCTCTCTGAGGCTGAGCACCCCCCCAGTGGGGATGCTCCAGTGGTGACCACTTAGAGGGGACACCCCACCCACAGGCTAGCCGTGAACAGAGACCAAAGACACCTACAGAGCAGGAGCAGATAGCAGGCTATGTGAGAGCAATCAGGAACGGCTTCTAGATGGGGCGACTGGGACTGAGTTTTGTCCTATTATTTTAAGTTTTTACTCCAGACATTTCAAACATATATGAAAGTAGACAGAATAGTATGAGAGCCGCCCTGTATCCCATCACCCTGCTTCAATAAGAAGCAATTCGTGGTCAATTTTGTCCCATCTCTCCCCATATGATTTTGAGGCAAATTATAGGCATATCAGCCATAAATATTTATGTATCAAAAAAAAAAAGATACGGACTCTCTAAAAAATAACTTTAGTACCAATATCAAGTAAAACATTAAAATGACATCTTTAACTCCAGTAGCAATAAATATACCTAGCACCCACCTCTAGGTTATGGAACCCACTCCACTCCATCCTACCCTCTCTGGGGTTGGTGAAGGGGACAGGGGCCTGGGACGAAAGAGGTGGCCCTTCTCAGTCCTTCAGGGTCCAAAAAGAAGAGAGCTCAAAGGTGCAAACCACACCTCCAAATCCCATCGTGACACCATATCTGTGGGGCATACATCCCAGGAAGTCTTTGTGGCTTTACCAAGCCTGGCCTGGGCAGACTCTCTGGAAGTCCACCATTTGTCCCTGTGCCCCTCAAATGGCCCTCAGCTTATTTGGGAGGCTCTTTCCTTCCCTGAGGGATGAGGCAGTCACCCCACATCTTAATTCTTGTGATGAGCTCTGGGAAGGAGGGTGATAGGACCTGGAGGCCAGGGCAGGAAGAGGCATCCTTCAAACACCCCTGGGCCTCGTACCTGTGTCCAGGCCTCCAGAGCTGGAAGAAGAAGGACCCCCACCTGAACATAACACACTACACATAACCTGCCTTAGCAGGAAGCAAGACTGAAGGTAGGAAATCTAGGGGGCTGGGATGAGCTCCCGGGGAGGGGGAGCCCTCCAGGGACCCCACTAGGCCCTGGGGATTCAACGCATTGGTTTTCTTTCTCTTTTTAAAAGAATATTTATTTATTTGGCTGCATCAAATCTTAGTTGTGGCATGCAGGATCTTTAGTTGCAGCATGTGGGATCTAGTTCCTTGACCAGAGGCTGAGCCTGTGGGCCCCCTGCTTGGGAGCTCGGAGTCTTAGCCACTGGACCACCAGGGAGGTCCCTGGCTTTCTCTTATCCTTCCTCCTGCTAAAGTCTTCTGCTGCTAACCTCTTCCCCTGACTAGAATCCACTGGACACTGTTTCCCATTTACTCTTTCAGGGATGCTCCGTCTTCTCAAGGACCCCCTCCCCCACACCATGGACTTCTCAAGGACTGCCACCATAATGTATCCCTTCTTGCCCCCAAAAGCTGTCCTCCCACATGAGGGTCCTTCTCCTTTCTCCCATGGACATCGGCTGCCTGGATGGTATTTCAATTCAGAGATCGAAGAGAAACCTACACATTAACTCTGAATTCAATTTAATTACAAGTAGGACCTACATTTGTACAGTAATGTAGGTGGAATCCTGGGGTTGGATCGATTTCTGAGCAAACAAGCCAAGGAGGATTCAGGGCTTTCTCTGGCACCACCCTTGGGCTGGGGACCTCTAGCCCCCGCTGACACATTTGTAGTGATGGGAGGCTCAGTGCCTCACAAGGCTGCCCATTCTGAGGCAGAATAATCCTGCACCACCAGAAATACTTTCCTTCTTGGGAACCACAACTGAGACTCCTGTTTGTGTGTGTGTGTGTGTTTGGATGTGCATGTAGGTGCATGCATGCTAAGTCGATTCAGCTGTGTCCTACTTTTTGTGACTCTATGGACTGTAGGCTCCTCTGTCCATGGGATTCTCCAGGCAAGAATGCTGGAGTGGGTTGCCGTGTCCTCTTCCAGGGGTTGCATGTAGGAGGCACTTCTGAAACACAAACCAGTTTTCTTGGGAAAAAATTCTGTTGTCATTATGCAAACAGCTTCATAACCTGCTTGCCTTTACTTGCCTGAATTGCTGGTCTAAGTGCAGCATCACATCGAGTTTGAAGAGAAGTGAAAGTTGCTCAGGTGTGTCTGACTCTTGGAGACCCCACGGACTATACAGTTCATCGAATTCTCCAGGCCAGAATGCTGGAGTGGGTAGCCTTTCCTTCTCCAGGGGATCTTCCCAACCCAGGGACCGAACCCAGGTCTTCCTGTGGATTCTTTACCAGCTAAGCCACTGAAGCGACTTAGCAGCAGCAGCATGCAGATATTCCTTGGCCTCTGGGACTGAGGAGCCTAGGGTTTGAAGAGGGGAGGCAATGGGGAAGATGGAGAATAGGAGGGAGGAGGAATACTGGGGGTAAAGAGGTAGCCTGCACAAAGGCTTGTAGGGGGAAATGGAAGGAGACAGGAGGAGGCTGGGCTGGTATGAAAACCTTGGGGTTGGTGAAGGAAACCCAGACTCACAACCATCCCCAGAAAAAGGGCTTTCCTTACAGGCAACCTTGGGCAAGTGACTTAATCTCTCAGAGCTTCAGTATTTTCATCTGGAAAGTGGGCACAATGTTAATACCCCTCTCCTAGACTTGTCGTGGGGATTAAATGAGACAAATTGTGCAGTAGCGTCTGGCACATACGAAGTGTCAATACAAAATAGCAATAACATACTATATATAATACAATATTATATTACAAATAATATACTATTATTTCCTCTTTTCTGAGCCCCAATTCTCCTTTCAGCTGCAGAATCTGGGCTCCCTTTCAGTATCTGTTTAAGAAATTCGTTCTTCCCACGTGTGTGGTTCTCCTTGCAGCAGACAGCAGCCATCCCTGGGTAGGGCAGGGCAGAGGCTCCCCTGTCCATTACTCAGGGTTTCCAAGACCCTGGCAGGGACTCCCTTGCCTTCCTCCTCTCTGGGCAGCTCCCAGCTCCTGAGGGACAGGAAGCGTATGTGTGTTTTGAGAAGGGGGAGTCCTGCCTTAGTTGTTATACCCAGAGTCAGCATCCCAGAGCCAGGCCCTGGGGCTCTGGGTGCTGGCTGCACTAAGCAGCCTACTACTACTACAACTATTACTAGGACCTACAGGGGTCCTGATGGCTGGGGAGTCAGGCAAACTATGTGCTGGCCTGGGCTCTTGCACAGACTTGCTGTGTGATTGCTGGGCAAGTCTCTTCCCCTCTCTGAGCCTCAGTTTGCTTTTGTGATTCAAAAAAGGAGAAAAGAATTAGGATTCCATGATCTGATGTAAGTTATTCAGATGGGACAGGGGAAGTTAAGGAAACCAGGGAGTTTAACCAATAGAGTCCAGTCACTGGGATTCAAAGAGAAGTGATTGGGGAGGATTATCTTAATAGCTCTCCCCAATTACCTGGTCACCGCAGGAATGGAGACCGAGTTTGACTAACTCCCTGACTCGGGAACACAACCGTCTGCTTTTCTTCCCTGGTTCCAGCCCAGCCTCTTCCAGGGGCTTTAACCCTGTTTACAGAAATGGGAATTTGCATGATGAAAATAACTCTAGCCGGGCTGCGATTTTACTGAGCTTGGCACAGGGCTCGGAAAAAGCGGCTGCATAGCCAATTACTGGAATTTTTAAACACAAATAATATTTTATGGGATCAGTGGGCTGGCGCGGGGCCGCCGCACCCGACGCGGCTCCTCCGCCCACAAACAAGCTCCGATTGTACCGCGGGCGAGCGCGCCAGCCCGGGGCTGGGAGGTGGGGTGGGGGTCCGCGGGCGGGCCGGGGTCCCGGCGCGGGCAGGTGCAGCGCGGGGCTCGATGGCGCGGGCTCCGGCGGGCGGGGAGCGTTGGAGAGGCCCCGAAGGGGGTGGGGAGTGCCGGGAGCCCAGCTCACCTGCAGCGCCGCGCCTGGAAGCGTTTAGCGCGAGAGGGCGCGCCCAGCGCGAGGCTCCCCCGCCCGGCGGCCGCCCGCTGGGCCTGGCCCGCGCCCCGCGCCCTTGGCATGGCCGTGGCCGCTGCGCCGCCTCCGGAAGGCCGGTTTCCCGGAACGGCCCGAGGGCGGCGGGGAATCCGCGCAGAGGCCCTGGAGCCACCCCTCGCCTTCCCGATCCCGCCCGAGGCGAGCTGGCGCGCTGGGGAAGCCGACGCCCGAGGCCCGGGCTGCACGCGAGGCCAGCGCCGGTCTAGGGCACAGTCCCAGGGACAGGGACCTCCCCCGTGTCCTTCCAGGGGTCCCCATTCCTCTGTGCCCCGAGCCCGGGGGCCTGGCCCGGGACCGCCGGGGGCTGGCCCTCCCGGCAGCCGCGCACTCCCTGCCGGGGGCTTGTCGCCCCGCCGTCCGCCCGCCTTCCCTAGCCGAGCGCCCGGCCCCAGCACGCACAGGGTTAAGCAGGAGCAGGTGTGTCGCCAGATGCTGCTCACCACCCGTCTCCCCCGCAGCCCCGTCGGCCTCCTCCTCCGCCCACCCGCTCAGAACCAAACAGTCCCAAATAAAAGTGCTATTGTTGCCTTTCCCCACCCCCGTCGCTGCCCCGCCACCTGGAGCGGAGCCCGGTCCCCTCTTCACCTGCCCCGGGGCCGGCCAGGGGGAGGGGAGGTTGGGCCTCTGAGCGGAGACTTCCGCTCCCCCTGCGCCTCCAGCTTCCCCGCCCCCAGTGCTCCCAGCACCGACCCCTGGGTTAAGGCCAGGGGGCGGGGGGGCAGGGCGGGGGATGTGGTTTTCGGGGGGAGGTAACGTGGAGGGGTCCTTTCTGACCCGAGAGCTGGGTTCTGACCTCCCCGCACCCCTCTCTCCAGCCCCCCCATCCTCACTGGCTAGACCGCGGCGCGTGTGCGAGGCTGGAGAACAGTAGGCCCTGTCGAGGCGCCCAGGACGGTGGCAGCCTCGCTCAGCAACTGGCAGCTGGTATTTTTAAAACATTATTTGTCCCTCAGCAAGTCAAGGAAGGCGGGGTAAGAGTAAGGACTCCCTTTTACTGGCCGAGGAGCGGAGGCGCGCGGAGGTGAAGTCCAAACCCAGACAGGAGGCTGGTCAGAACTCAGAGGTCTGTGGGCTCCCCTGGCACCGCCGGGCCTCGAACGCTCATTGGATGGATAGGGAATGGGGGACCCCAGAGACTGGCAGCCTGGCACCGCCTCGGATTCAGTGTAGGCCCTTAGACTAGTTACTCCTCCCCAGGTTTCCTCTGGTCTTAAATCGATGGGGGTGGGGGTGGGGGTGGACCAGCGTGATTCCTGATTTCCCTTAACTCCAAGAAGCTGGCTGACCCCCGGAGGTCTGGGGGCCCGAGGTGGGACCCCACGTAGGAGCGAGGCAGCCGCGGCCTGTCGAAGGGAAGAAAATGTTTCCCCTTTCGCTCCCATCTCCGCCAGCCTCCCCCGCCCTGCCTCCATCCCTCCTGCCGGCCCCAGGGAGGCTGAACCACGAGGTTAAATAAATATCTGACGGTGACTCAAGGAAACGAGTCAAGACCGTTGCCGGGAGAAGAAACCCAGACCTCAGTGAAGATCCGCCCCCGAGTCCGAGCGGCCCCCGCTCCGCCCCTGATGTGTGTGTGCCGAGCCCTGGCCCCCTCGGGTCTCGCCTAAGAGCCCCAGGATAGCCACCCCCTCTCCCGGACCTGCTCTTGCCTGATGGTTGGCACTGCTGAGGCTGGGGGCGTGCGCGCAGGGTTACCGTATTTCCTTTCCCTGCGCCCTAGGTTTTGAGCGCAGGTATTTAACTTCTCCAACCCACGGGGAGAGTCCTTTCTGTACTGTGGCAAGTCGGGAGGCTTGAGATTTTGTTTTTGTTCTTTAGCTCTCCCATAACCTCTCTCCTGACCTGCCGGCTTGTCAATCCTGTTTCCTGTCTCCACCTGAACGTTTAGTGGGCATCTCAAACTCAACGTGTTCAACTTTGAAATTCTGAAATTTCCCCCAGACCTTCTCCTTTTTGTCTTCTCCATCTCCGAAAAGGGCAACTTCATCCTTCCAGTTGCTCGGGAAGAAAAGCTTAGAGTTATTCTCAACCCCTCTCTTTTTCTGTCAACATTCATCCAAATGCTTTAGCGAATCTTGTTTACATTACCTTCAAAATACGTCCAGAATCTGCTTGCTACCCTTCACCACTTTCTCCACTTACCCCCACCCTCTCCCCGTTCCAACCCACCAGCTTCTCCTGCCTGGAATATCGCAGCCCCTCTTGTCACTCTGCCTCCCCTGTCCCCTCAGTCTGTTCTGAACACAGCAGCCAGAGTTATCTTTTTAAAATCAAAGTCAGATCCCATCTCTCTTCTGCTCAAAAATCTAATGGGTGCACATCTCACTCAGAGAAAAGGATCCTTCAAAGACCCTAGAGGATCTGATCTGTGCTCTGCCATTCCCTCCCACTCCTCTCCCCCTCACTCTACTCCAGTCACACTACCTGTTGTACAGGCAGGACAGCATGTTTCTGCCTCAGGACCTTTGCACTTGCTATTGCCTTTGCCTGCAACAGTCTCTTCCCAGATCCCTACAGTGCTTTCTCGCTCATTTTGCTAAGGTTCTTTTCTACCCTCCACCAAGACCCCCAGGCTCCCCATCTCCCTTCCCTCACTTTGCATATCCAAGTAGCTTTTATCACCATCTAATATAGGCTACATCAGTTCAGTTCAGTTCAGTCGCTCAGTCGTGTCCGACTCTTTGCGACCCCGTGAACTGCAGCACGCCAGGCCTCTCTGTCCATCATCAACTCCCTGAGTCTACCCAAACCCATGTCCATCGAGTCATTGATGCCATCCAGCCATCTCATCCTCTGTTGTCCCCTTCTCCTCCTGCCCTCAATCTTTCCCGGCATCAGGGTCTTTTCCAGTGAGTCAGCTCTTCGCATGAGGTGGCCAAAGTTTAGAGTTTCAGCTTCAACATCAGTCCCTCCAATGAACACCCAGGACTGATCTCGTTTAGGATGGACTGGTTGGATCTCCTTGCAGCCCAAGGGACTCTCAAGAGTCTTCTCCAACACCACAGTTCAAAAGCATCAATTCTTCAGCGCTCAGCTTTCTTTATAGTCCAACTCTCACATCCATACATGACCACTGGAAAAACCATAGCCTTGACTATACGGACCTAATAGGCTATATACTTACCTGCAAATGTTTTTATCTCTTCCATTGTAGATGCTATGAAATCAGAGACTTTTTTTTTTTTTAAAAGGACTTCCTTCCACCATCAGGACTTCCCTGATGGTCCAGTGTCTAAAAATCTGCCTTGGTACATGGGTTCAGTTCCTGGTTGGTGAGTTCAATCCCTGGTCATGGAACTAAGATCCTACATGCTATGGCCCGTGTACCACAAGATCCCGTATGCCGAACTAGGATTCCATGCAGCTGAATACACACATACACACACACACGTATATATTTTAAAAAATCCACTTAGTTAAAAAAAAAGTCTCAGAGAACAGAGTTTCACACATAGTGAGCACTTGGTGAATATTTGTTGAATGAATGAATAAATAAAGGAATGACTCAGTGACCTTCCCTTTCTGGACCTTACTTTTCTCACCTGTACAATTGAGTTGGATCTAGTGAAAGTCCCCTCAACTTTGAGAGTCCCATGGGGGACTCCAGGCAAGCCAGGGGGAATGCCTTCTGTATAAAATATCCCCAAGGGGAGTGGTTTAGAGGGGTTGAAGGTGGGCTGAGGAGGGTTCTGAAGTATCTTCAGAAATCTGGAATTGTCACCTTTCCTGATACTTGAGGGGTCAGGAGAGAAAAGGGGGGGAGGAGTGCGCTAATCAGTCATTCATTTGTTCAGGCCGAATGCACTTCAAATGCCTTTATGGGAGGGTCCCCAGGGCAGAGACACTACTGTAGAGGGGAGAAGGGGGCAGTACCCAAAATGAGTCTTTGATGGCGGAGCTGAGCTTTTATAGACACTGGGAGTCCGAGATGAATAAGACTCAGTTCCCTTTCTGGGGAAGCTCAGACTAGTATCTAATAACTTTTAAACAATGATTGGTGTAATCAGGAAGCTTATTTGGGGGGCCGACAGGAGAATGATCGCAACTCTACCCATGGTGGGAGCAGATGTCAAAGGAGGCTTCCTGGAGGAGGCGACACACCTGAGCAAGACTTGAAAGATAAATAGAGGCGACGGCATGACTGTAGCACCAGCACTTCTGGATCATGGAAGTGATTTGGTAAGAGATGAACACTGTGATCTGGGAAGGTAAGAGCAAGGGGTAGAAAGCGGAACCAAGGTGTTATCTTGCTCTGTGCCTTCAACACCAGGCAAGGCAGAGGACACTCATGCATGGAGGTTGCAGCCTCACCCAGAGCACCTACTCATTTGTTCAGGAAACATCCCTGAAGGTCTCCCATGTGTCCAGCCTGGGGCAAAACCCCGGAGGAGACCCGGCCCAGTGGACAGGACACTTGGGCCATCAACAGCTCTGGTCCAGGTTGGCTGTGTGATCCTGGAGCCTGTCTGAGCTTTAGTTCTCCCAACTGTAGAGGCAATAGATAATTTCACCTGCACTGTATGACTCATGGAGTACATTGAGGATCAAATGAGATAAGCTCATCGTATGCACTTAAAAGTATATGACAGAGAGACAAGAACTAACACAAAGCAAGGTCTCAGTCCTTCAGGAGCTTGGAGTATGGTCTTTATAGCTTACAGCTCCCTCCCTTGTTCTCCCAACTTTCTTTTTGTATCTGGGTCTTGCAGCCCCTTGGGACTGGCTGACTCCCACCATAGCCTTGCCCTTACTTGCCTAGGCTTCCTTCCTGACCCCAGACATCCTAAGAAGGCTCCCCCTTGTGGCACTTCCTGGGATAACAAAACAGGTCTCTGATAAGAAGAGATGGGGCCAGACTGACCACAAAGAGGGAGCAGGAAGAGCCCAGAAGAGGAAGGACCTGAAGACCTGGGAAAAGATCGGGGTAAACCTGCAAAGGAAGTAAATCCTGAAACAGAATATTAGACTGGAAGGGACCTGGGACCTCCTCCCAGACCCCATTTTACAGATGAGGAAACTGAGGTTCAGGGAAAAGGAAGTTAGGGGCAGGACCATGACTCAGGTGTCCATACACTCCTTTGCTGGGTTCATTCTGTCACACCGAGTACCATATGCAATCCAACTCAGTGAACAGTATATATTGCAAATTCCCTCTATATCTGGCAGCATCCCTCCTGAGGGCCTCAGACTAAGCAGTAGTCTCTCCCAGGGCAAGGATTACCAAATGCCAAAGACTCTGTAGCCGGAGAGGCTGGTATAACTTGAGTTAATGTATTCTGGATCCATAGATCAGAGATACACCACTCACCTGGATTTTTTTCTTTTTATTGGGGGATAGTTACAGGGATGAGGCTAGGGACACAACTAAATCTACATCTAAATGACCAGCTCAGCCGGAGGAGTGTGTGCACTGTGGTGTGTGTGTTGTAGTTGCAAGTATGGAGTGCTTTATCCAAAAATTTTCTAACCTACATCTTTTAATTTAGCTCTTGCTGCTATTATTAGCCCACTTTAGAGATAACAGTGAGTCACCAAAGGACCAAGTGATTTGCCAAGGTCAAGAAGAACATTGAGGAAAGACCATTGTGGTGCATACAGAAGGCACTGATAGACACATCACTTGCCCGTGAGACTCTGGTTTTTATTGAGCTGCTTTTGGGAGGAAGTCCTTGCAACTTGCAGTCCTTTCCTACCACAGAGGAGATTTCTGCTGGCTTCCTTGGATCCTGGCAGCCTGGAGGGGCCTCTAGCTTTATGCTTAAAGTAAAGGGTGAGTTGGGTGATGGACACAAAGAATACAGCAGAGGAAGAGGGGTTGCCTGCCTGCACTGAGCTGGGGGCTTGCAAATTGCTTCATTTGGCTCACTGGCTGGTTGAGGGGAGGCCTGGATTTCTGATCACCGCAGAGATTGGAAAGCAAAGCTGGGCTCGAGGGCCACTGTGAAAATGGACCAGGAGCCAGGAAAGATGCCATTGCTGTGTCCCATTGCTTCATCAGCAGGATGCTAAGGGGATAGAGAAAAGCCTGGGAGCACACTGGGTCCTGGGTTCAAGTGCTGTATGACCCTGCACATTGCAGAGCAGTGGTCGGGAATGCAGGCTCTGGAGCCAGGCTGCCTGAGTTCACATCCCAGCTTCTCCACTCAGTAGATCTGTGGGACTTCCCTGGTGGTTCAGCAATCAAGAATCTGCCCACCAATGCAGGGGACTTGGATTCTATCCCTGGTCCAGGAAGATTCCATAGGCTGCAGAGCAACCAAGCCTTGGAGCCTGTGTGCCGTTAACAAGAGAAGCCGCAGCAATGAGAAGCCTTCACACCGCTACTGGAGAGTAGCTCCAGCTTGCCACAACTAGGGAAAAGCCGGTATGCAGCAATGAAGACTCAGCACAGCCAAAAATAAATGAATAAGATAAAATAAGTAGATCTGTGCCCTCAGCTTCACCTCTCTAAGCCTGTTTTCTTATCAGTAAAATGGGGTAACAGTAGTTCCCACCCAAAGATTTTTGGCAGCTTTAATGAATGAATCATGTGATGTACTTAGGAAAATGCCCAGCAATATAGTAAGTGCTCAATAAATGCAATCTATTATTAGAAAAGACCCATCTGAGTTACAAGATCATCACCTGTGCAGTAAACGGGGCTCTGTCAGTCATGTGATTTCTGGTTTGGTGACCACAGCTCTCTGGGGAAGGTTTTTTTTTTCCCCCAGGAGGGGCAAGACTATAGAAAATAAAGCTTGGCACAACATTTTGTGGTGCAGCTTACAGAAGATTTGAATGTTTCCCCGAGAGCATGAGTTTTACAAGGTGAAGTCCCAGGACCAGAGCATCCTAAGATTCCTGGACCGGTTATTCTGTAGCTCTGGGGTTATCTTCTCAGTCTGGAGGGTGTCAAGTCCAGGGACTACCCTGCTGAATCACTGGGAACCCTGATTCTAAGCCTGGCAGCTTAAGCCTTGGTGCGCAGAGGGCATGTTGAGGTGAGTCCTGGGGAGCTGAGTTTCCTGCATTGTCCTGCATCCCAGCCTGTCCCTGGGGGGTAGATTTTGGGGGAGGAGGAAAGAGAGGCCTTTGTGGGAGAAGGCAGGCGGAGAAAGCTCCTTGCCCATCATGTTTACTGAACTGCACTGAATTATGACTAAATACCAAGATCTGGCTTCAGGCTATTGACTAAATCATTTAGGGGTTGACAGAGGAGGGAGGGAGGGGACATGGGGGAGCTTGGGGGAGAATGTTCTTGTAATTCTTCAGTCTGAGGTACATTAAGGAGCCATAAGCCATGTCGAGAGCTTGAATTACATTAGAGAGATTATCCTGTTACAGTTCATAATCCTGGATAATATACCGTCTCGGAGCACACCTGCCCATGATAAATCTCACCCCATCACGGCCTGACCCTGGGGACCCAGGGAGGCTGGGGCAGCTGGCAGGGGCTAGCAGCGCGGACACAGCCTCGTCAGAGGCACCTGTGAGGCCTCCTGACTCCTCTTCGTGCTCCCACACCTGCCTCAGCTCAGAGGGAGCGGATGGAGCCCGGAGCTTCAAACTGCTCCATCTCCATGCAAGGTGACTGGCATCCTAGTGCCCCTCTAGCCATAACCCCCACCCCATGAGCCCACCTCCTGCTCTGGGGGGACAGATTCTTGCATCCCTGTCCCCAGGCTCTCCTCTCCCTGAAAGCTTTCCCCTTAATCTCTCCAAACCCAGCTGGCATTTCATGGTCCCTGAAGACTTTGTACAGAACACACTGACATTCCCTTCCCTCCAGTTCACAGCACTGACAGCCCCGGTGAATGGCTGTGTCACCTACCGCCTACGTGTTTCTGAGCCTCCACCTCCCCAGCTAGAGCACAAGTACCATGAAATCAGGAATCGTGACTACAGCCACAGCACTTAGCACAGAGATGCTTGTCCACGGTCATGCAACTAGTTAGTGGCAGAATCAGGGTTCAAACCCTGCTTGCCTGCCTCCAGAGTCTGTGCTTTTGGCCGCCAGGGAACAGTCTCTCTGACCTGAAAACTCTGTCCTTGTCACCCATGGACCTGCTGCCGTATCTTTCCTAGATTCTATTTGCCTTACATTGAGGATCCTCTTGAGTAAAGGATGACCCTCGTGGGGGCTCTTAGGGTGTGATGGCACCCGAGCCTCCAAGCTTCACCCTTAGCCTTTTCAAGTGGCCTGCTCCTTTGCATGACCTCACTAACACCCCCAATGGCATGGGGCCCCATCCCAGTCCTAACACTCTCTCTCCTGCAGGTCATTCATTTCTTGGCCCCCAGCTCCCAGCAGGCCCGGAGGTATCTGGGAACCTGGTACCTGTCCCTGCTCTCTCTCTGCATGACACCCCAAACCCCATCAGCCTCAGATTCTACTTTACCTTCCTTCCCCAGACCCACATTCCATGTGTACCTCTCCCTGGGGGAATGGAAACAGTACCTTTCTAGATTTCCTGGGGTGACCTAAGCTACTAGGGCTTCAGCAAAAGCCAGTCACTCCAGGTCTCCTAAAAAGAAGCCACAGGGACTTCTCTGGTAGTCCAGTGGCTAAGACTCTGTGCTCCCAAAGCAGGGTGCCAGGGTTTGATCCCTGGTTGAGGAACTAGATCCCACAAGCCGCGAATGAGAGATCCTGAATGTTGCAACTAAAGATCCCAGGGGCCACAGCGAGGATCGAAGATCCCACGTGCTGCAACTAAGACCCAGCACCACCCAATAAATAAATGAGATATGCTCACCAAGTGTCAAGCATCGGGTTATGCTTTTTACCTGCATCATCTCATTTACCTCAGGCCGGCCCTATGAGACAGGTGATTTCTACAGATGAGAAAATTGAGGCTTAGGGCAGTTAAACACAGTGTCACAGGTCAACATCTAGTAAAGGGCAGAGCTGGGATTCAAACCCACGCCTGCAGGTTCCAGAGTTCGTGTGCCTCATCCCTGATGCCACCTGCCTCCTGATGCCAGACTCCCCAGCTTGCCTCCCCGGCTTGCCTCCCCAGCACCCCCTCCACGCAAGCCACCCTTCTCGCCCCTGAAGGCATCTCTAGCACCTTAATCTCTGCCTTTTCTCTTGCCAACTTCCAGAACTCCTCTAGATTCCAAGTCACTCAGGTGCATCAAGGATTCCTCCCCTCTCTGAGTACCCTCCCACCTTTCATCCAGAGATGGAACATGATGGTTTGACCATCCACTCATCCATTTATTCCTATCATTCTCATGGAATCCTGGAATGTTAGGGCTAGATGGGGCTTCGATGATTATCTGGTCCACTGGCTTTTAAAGCAGAATTCAGGGGACTTCTCTGGTGGTCCAGTGGTTAAGAGTCCACTTTCCAATGCAGAAGACAAGGGTTCAATCCCTGGTCAGGGGACCTTTAAGATCCCACATGTCTCAGGGCAACTAAGCCCCTGCACCACGACTGGAGAAGCCGCAGCCACTGAACCCATGCACTCTAGAGCCTGCGCTCAGTCCTGTCCAACTCTTTACGACCCCATGGACTATATGTAGCCCAGCAGACTCTTCTGTCCCTGGGATTTTCCCAGCAAGAATACTGGAGTGGGTTGCCATTTCCTATTCCAGGGGATCTTCCCGACCCAGGGATAGAACCTGTATCTCTTACGTCTCCTGCATTGGCAGGTAGGTTCTTTACCACTAGCACCAACCACCTGGGAAACATCAAAATAAAGACCCAGTAGAGTAAAAAACAAAACAAACCGAAAGAACCCAGAATGCATTTTTCACAGAAAGTCTTCTGTGAAAGTTCTATAGAGAAATCAGACAAATGAGGGTTTGTGGGGTGTTGGGAGGTTGGGAATATTATCCAGGGTCCTGCCTTCTGGCTCCCCTCTTCCTCCTGCTCCGTACTCTCAGAGTGCAGTTAGCCCCCGGCTGTGTCCAGACACCCAGCCCACGAGAACCTGTTGCTTTCAGTCACTAACTAAGGGATGGCCAGGCTTCTTGTTCTCTGTGGGCCCGCAGGACCTCTCCTCTCCTCATGAGCTCTACAGGCAGACAAGCAGACTTCTTACACAGCAGCTCAGAACTCCCTGGAGCATGCAAGTGGAAGATTCCAGGCCTTCTTAAGACAAAGGCCAAAAAGGAGAATGATTTCACTTCTGCCGCATCCTCTTGGCTAAATTCAGGGGGAGAAGAAAGAAGCTCCACGTCTTCGTCTTCGTGGAGGAATGACAAAGGATCTGCAGTCATCTTTAACCTACCACCATCTGTGTGACCTTGAGCAAGAAAATTACTTAACCTTCCTAATTTTCCATCTGTGTTCTCATCTGTGAAGAATAAATACATGGAATCCATGGAAATCCATGGAAAGTACTTAGAACAGTGTAAGCACATAGTAAGTACTCACTACATGTTAGCTGGTGCTGGTTTCATTTCTAACCCATATGCCTAGCACTGTGCTAGGCAACTGGTCGGGGGAGGGAGGGCTATAAGAGTAATGGCAAAAACAGTTTATACTCTTGATAATAAATAATCTAGTTCATGAGATAAAATTAACACACACTGAGATCAAAGTACTAATTCAAGGCATTGTGTAATTAAAGAGCCCATGAGAGGTACAGATAACATATTTGAGGAAGCTGGAGGACAAAGAGACTGGACATGGGGGCTGGGTGGCCAGTGAGGACTTGCAAGGAGGGAGGGGTGCCCATGGAAGGGAAGGCAGTCCAGTGCTTCAGCACAGACTCAGCCAAGCTCCCTGCCTTCACATCTTAGCTCTGCCACTTTCTGGATATGCCTCTGTGATCGCGCAAGATGAGCAGCTTCTCTATACGTCAGTCTCCTTTCTGTTACATGTGTGTATCTCCCAGAGCTCCAGTGAGGAGTAGATGACTTACTTCCTATGAAGGGCAGCAGTGTCTGACATGGAAGAGCTGCTCAGCAAGCTGAGTTGACCTCATCAACCCTCCTAGGAGGAGACTTTGTCTAGGTGGAGAGGAGGGACAGAGATCTCCGGGTGGATGGACACAGGGACTGCAGGTGTAAAGTGGGACTGTGCCTGTGTCTCTGCTCGGGGATGGGGAGAGTGCGACTCTGCCCAGGTGGAAATGTTTGGGAGTGAGGGTGTGGGTGTGGGCAGCAGGAGCCAAGGCAGAGAGGCGTGCGAAGGGCAGACTGTGGGAGTCTTCAAGCCCAGCTAGAGTAGTTTGGGCTTGATCCTCACAGCTTTCTAACATGAGAGGGATGCCATCTGGGCTGTGTGTGAAAGAGCCCCTGGCAGTGGAGTGCAGGTGGATTAAAGACAAGAGAGATGGCTTAGGAGACCATGGCCACAATCAGGCATGAAACGGGCATGTTCCAGACTTAGGTGGTGGCGGAGGGAAAGGGAGGGACTGGCCACCTGGAGAGGGAAGTCACTGCAGCTCTAGGGGAGCCTCCTGCCCGTCCACCCACCACGCCCGGCTTTTGGCTTCCACTCTGGCTTCCTCCCTTCCGGGTTAGGCTTTTTGAAGTCTGTGTCCAGGAAGAGGGAAGCACAGGGTCAGCCCCACCCCCAGAGAAATGACTGGACCCCATCTGGTCCCCAGTGTGGACCTCCGCCAAGAGAAGCAGTTCTGGGAGAGGGAACCCAGCTCTGGCTCTGTGTGTGTGTGTGCGTGCATGAGACAGAGATTGTGTGTGTGTTAAGAGAGAGAGTGTATTTGTTGTATGTGTATTTGTTGTGTGTGCCTGTGTGTGTGAGACTGTGAGTGTGTGACAAAGAGGGAAGAGGAAGGACCATATGTCTATTTTCTCTGGAAAACAGATGTCTCCTCAAGTGGGTGAGAGTCAGCAAAGGAAGAGAAGTGGGGTTAGGGGACCAGCTCCACATTAGCAAATAAACTGTCCCACACGCGGGGCCCTGCGTGTGTCAGTTTTTCTGATTTTTCAGGTATTTTCCTTTCTCTCTCTCGAAATCTTTCCTTTTCCAGTGTTTTCTTTCTTTTTTCCTTTCTCTCTCCCCCAGGCTCACGCACCTGTGCCAGCCCCAGGCAGTGTTCCCTCCGTCTGGCGGCCCGGATGGCAAGGAGCGGGGGGGTGCCCCCTCCTTTGCTCAGGCTTCTCCTGGGGGTGGGGTGGGGTCAGAGCCTGGCCAGCAGTGGGCTATAGGGCAACAGACCAGGTCACTCTCCTTGTCTCGCCTCTGCCCAGCTTGCTTTGTGTCCATATCCTTCCCTCCATCTCTCCCTCAACAAACGCATGATGGGCACCAGTGATGCATTGAGCACTGGTCCAGGCCCAGGGTCCAGTGGATTCTGGAGTCCCCTTGCCCCGGCATCCTTGCTTTGGGACCGTGGGATGGGAAGGGAACATCGTTTGCTTACTCTCCAGGCGTGAGGCGTCAGAACAGAAACCCCCATCAGCGCGCCTCTCTGGTTTGCCCTGGTGCTTCCCAGTGTGTTCTCTGCTCTCCTATCTCCCTCCTGGGGAGAAACGCAGAGACGTGGGAGCCAGAGAGGCCTGGGTTCACATCCCAGCTCCGCCTCTTCCAAGCTGTGGCATCTGCAGCAAGGAGAGGCTTCACCTCTCTGGCCTCTGTATTTCCTCATCCAGACTGTAACGTTTCCTGTTGGGTTGTTGGGAGAGTGAAATTAGAAAAATGAGCCGAAGTGTCTAACAAAGCCATTTTCTCCTTTTTTTTTTTTTTTGGCCTTGTTTCTTTTCTCTTGCCCTTTTACTTATTTAAGATAAATTTCCTGAGCCTTCAGTATGCGGGAACTGAGCGAGGGGAGAGGGTGGGAGTTACGATGTCCCCTCTCTAGGAAACAAGGTTCCCGCCAGAGCTGGCAGCCCATGCCCTTGGCCTCTGCTTCCTCACACCCCACCTTCGCCAGTGGGGCACACCGAGGGCTTCTGAGCGGGCGGTGGCACCCATGCTCTAGGGCAGGGACGGGAGGAGGAAGTGGGGTAGCTGTCCTGCTCTGGTCACTCCTCTTTTCCTCCATCTTCCCTTCTCCCGCCCCGTGACACTCTTTCTCTCTCTCCCTCCCTCTCTCTTCTCCTCTCCCTCCATTCCTCTCTCTCCCCTTCGGCTCCCCCTGCGGCTTGCCAGCTGCCAGCGGATGACATCTCCTTTCATGTTTGGGGCTGAGCGCGGCTTTGAATGTTCGTTTGATTCCGTTAAGATAATAGCTGGTTCACTGTCAGATGCAGACTGATCAGTTAAAACCTTAATCACTGCCTGTCTCCTCACACGGCACTTATTTTTTAAGAGATTAATCCCCTCAGCCCAGCTTTGGCTCACATTCGCCTTGGAGGAAAAAAAAAAAAGACAAGGTTTGTGCTATCCTTGTGATTATTATTGTTATTATTGTCACCCTTGTTACGCTGCGTGTTAACTCCCTCCCTCTCTTCTTTCAGCAGCTCCTTTCTTTCCTTTCCCCGCTTTGGGGTCCCTATCAGCTCACTTGTGTTCTCTCTTTCTCTCTCTCTCACACACACAGGCACACTCACTGTGGCTCTCCAGACAGAGTGTGAGCACGGTAGCCCCGTGCATGCCCTCCTTGACACCGCACGCACACATGGAAGTTGTGTACACGACGCAGGGACAGGACATGGTCTAGGCACGTGCAGATCAGGGCAGCTGAAAGATGCAGCTATGTGCCATGGGCAGAGCCCGATCTTTGGAGTCAGACAGATATGCCCCACACCTCCCTCAGTATTCACCTGCTGTAAATGTCAACTTGGAGAGGAGCCTCAGTTTCCTCATCTGTACAATGGGCATGAGAACACTCCCTTCAGGGAGGCTGTGAGCACTGACTGCAAGGAAACACATAGGATACCCACAGAAGGGCCAGGCACAGGGCGGGAACACTGTGTTACTCTTGTTCATCATTCCCGCCTCCCAGATTCTATGGAAAGACCCTCCTGGAGGTTGCCCAGTCCCTCCCAGAAGATGACGCCTCCTCTCTAGGGCCTGTTTGCAGATGCTCCTCACATGATCACCTGTCTCAGCTGACAGGTCTCACCCAGGATCTGGGAAGGAAACTTTGTTTGACGTTTACCCATAAAGGGAATGTTTACAGTCGAACCTAGAATTTTACGGAGGAAAGTAACTCAGAGATGGTCTAAGTCACCCAACCCCTCTAAGTACAGAAAGAGGTTGAGGCTCCGAGAGGGGGTGGCTTGCCCTGGGCTAGGATTCAGCCCTGGCCTTGCACTACACCAATATTTACTTAGCACATACCATGGGCCCCCACCCTAGGCCATTGGAGAGAACAACCAGGCTGAACCACACACCAGGTGGCACACAGGCTGGCTTCCACCCCTTCCTACTCTGGCAGGTGCTGCAGACACAGGAAGGCTTTCTGGAGGAGGTGGCATGGGTAGGATTTGGGATGGCAGGACTTGGAGGCAGGGAGAGGGGGATGAACAACTGAGGGCTCCTGGGGACCCCAGGAGCCTGGTTCCAGCCTGGCTCCTGTGCTTAGTGAGATGATCTGACTGAGATCAGGAGCTGTCCGCATGCTCCACCTCCTTGGAGGTTATAAAACAAAGCTCTATTGGTGTTTGCAGTTGAAGAGACTGGTGTCAGGAGAGAGGAAGAACTTTCTGCCCCAGAGGCGTGGAAACAAGGGCCCAGAGAAGGGCTGGCGTGCCCATCACTGCTGTCACGCTGTCCTTCCTTCACAGCCACGCGTTAGGAATTTGGGGTCTGGAGCCAGAATGCCTGGATTTGAATTGCTTGCTAGCTGAGTACTTTGGACAAGTCTGGAACTCAGTTTGCTTTTCTAAAACGGGAGTAATGACAGCACTTAGCACTTAGTGCCTCACACATAGTCAGTGTTATATACGTGTTAGTCATGACTATTCACTAAAGATGCTTGGGAGCGCTGAGGAGGCGGGGTGGAACAGGACATGGTCCTGCTGCCCCGATGAGCTTGGCCTAGTGGGGAGGCTGACAAGTCAACCCACAGTTGCGGTCCCACGTGGAGGACACTTGGCCCAAACTCAGGGATGAGGGGCTGCCTTCTGGCAGAAGTATTGGGTTGGCCAAAAAGTGTGTTCAGGGGGTTTCCATATGATGTTATGGGAAAACTGGAATGAACTTCTTAGCCAACCCAATAGATGGTGTGCTCCATGGAGGTGGGACCCTGTTTTTCCCATCGCTCTATCTCCAGCCCTGAGAACTGGGGCCTGGCACAGAGCCAGCCTTTGCTGGATGGATAAGTGAAGAGCCAGCTGAGCTCCGTCCTGAAGGAGGAGCAGGACAACTGCCCTCCCCTCCCGGGGTCTCAGTCTTCTCACACATGAAGGAAGGGCTTGGACTGGAGTCCAGAGGCCTTGCTGGCTGTTCTGATAGAGGTGGGATGCGGAGAAGGTAAACGAGGGTGGAGGTGGAAGAGGGGGTTGGGAAACATAAGGAGGATGGGGTAGGGGTTTCACACCAAATGGTGGAGGCAGGGATGGGGGATGGGAAAGTAGAGGTGAAGGTGAGTTCTGCTCCTGCTAGAGATGGGAGCTGGAAAGGGTTAGGGGGCCTGAAACATCCTCCCCCGACCTTGCCAATACCAGCAGGAGGCGGCCCGGGGTTAATGGCATGACACCCCTGCGGCAGTTGGCCCGATGGGCCTCTGACGCCTTTTCTAATTTGGTGAGCGCTGAAGATTAGGAGGCAGGGAGAAGAGAGCTTTCCTCTCGCAGGTTATTATCCTGCCAACTCCCCGGGCGCCCAAGGGAGGGAGTCAACGTGTTCCAGGAGAAAAGGAAGCAGGGCCTGGCATTCTGGATCAAGTGCCCCTGGGGAGCGGGGAGGGAGCCAAGGCTGGTGCAAATAAAATTGATGCTATTAATGGATCTGGTGCTGGTTGAAATGGGAGCAGCAGCCGTCACAGCAGCAGCAGAGCCAGTGGGAGGAGGGAAGGGGCTTCTTGGAAGTAGAACTCACAGATGCTGAGCATCTTTGGCTTGAAGAGACCCCAGATTTGCCTTTTCTGGAAAAAGAAGGGCATCCTGCCTATGCGCGTCACATGATCCATCCCCCCCACCCCATCTACCCCTCCTCAGTCTAGGCCAAGAGTCCAGAGGTCTGGGTTGAGGCCAATCCCAGTTCCTCGGGGAAAGACCAATGCCTCCAGGCTGCACGTCATGTGGACATGGATCTAGAGAATTCCATCACATACCTGGCTCTGCTCTCAGCTCACACTGGGGGAGGGAAAGGCAGGCTGTGTGTGTGCGTGCTCAGTCATGTCTGACTCTTTGCAACCCCATGGACTGCAGCCCGCCAGGCTTCTCTGTCCGTGGGGATTCTCCAGACAAGAATATTGGAGTGGGTTGCTGTGTCCTCCTCCAGAGGATCTTCCCAACCTTGAGGGGAAGATATGAGGGGTCCAACTCATATCTCCTGTGTCTCCAGCATTTGGCAGGCGGATTCTTTACTACTGAGCCACCTGGGAAGCCCAAGCTAGAGGTGGGCCCAAGTCAGGCTATTCTGGGCTCAGAAGGGGGCCCAGGATGGCCCTGTTGGACAGAAAGAGCATCCAGGGAGGCCCGTGTCTGATAAGTTCCCCATTAGCCCATTCCAGTTGGGCTAAGGTTGGGTGGTGTCCTGGAAGGGGCCCAGCATGGAGGCCAGGAATGCTGAACTCCAGTTCTCCCCTGACCCACCGAGAAGATGGGTGACCTCAGCCTGTGTACCACCTCTCTTTGGGCTTCAATTTCCCCAGATCTGAGCATTATGTTCTCTTGGGTCCTGCAGAGGCTGTGGCCAGTGCTGAAGTGTGCCTGCCCCCTAGGTCATACATGGTCTCCTCTGGGAGCTTTCCCTACTCAGTAACAACTGAGACGGCGGGGCTTAGGGGGCCAGACGGAGGAGAAGGGGCAGGGGTGAGGAGGGGCTTCTGGGGGAGGGACCTAGCAAAGGAGGGGCCTTGGGAAGACAGGTGGGAGCGAGGCACAGTCCCCCTCTGATAAAGAGGGATCCCAGGGCAGCTATGAGGGTTTGGGTAGTGGCGGCCTCATGAGGAGACCTTTCCAGACCAGTAGGGGACCTAATTATTAGACACCCCACGTGAATCCTTGTAAACAACCCCTCATGTAACAAAATTATTGTCATAATAAATGATAATAATGGCTGGAAAAAAAATCAGTGAAAATGTTCTTTCATTAAACTTTATATAGGGAACTTCTCAGGTGGTTCAGTGGTTAAGACTTCACCTTCCAGTGCAAGGGGTGTGGGTTCAGTCCCTGGTTGGGGAGATAGGGTCACACATGTCTCTTGGCTAAAAAACCAGAACATAAACAACAGAAGCAATATTGTAACAAAGACTTTAAAAATGGTACACATCAAAAGAATCTTGTATAATCATATCAGCCTATAAGTAATAAATAACATGAATATTATACTGCAGAAAAGATAAAAGTAATTGACTAATACTTTATATTAATGGCTTTTTTGGGGACTTCCCAGGTGGGGTTAGTGGTAAAGAACACACCTGCCAATGCAGGAGACATAAGAGATGCGTATTCCATCCCTGGGTGGGGAAGATTCCCTGGAAGAGGGCCTGGCAACCCTCTCCAGTATTCTTGCTGGGAGAATCCCATGGACAGAGGAGCATGGCGGGCTACAGTCCATGGAGTTGCAAAGAGTCGGATAAAACTGAATCGACTTAGCACGCATGCACACAATGGCTTTTTGGGGGGCTGGGGAGAAGGAAATACATTGAGAAAAGCTCCCCAAAGAGTGAAGTCAGCAAGCTGCTGAGAATGATTTGCATAGAGAATGACAGGACTGAGTCTGTGACTTTGTCTTTGGAATCACTGCACATGATGGTTTATTTTTTAATCTGCCGTTTAGTCGCCTGGATGTGTAGAACTCCAGGAGCTGAGGTACTGTGACTGAAACCAGCATTAATGACCCTGAATTGCTACAAACTGACTCTGGGAGTGAAGAGTGTGGCGAGTTCTGTGTGTTCCAAGCTGAGGGTAGCCAGGAGAGTTCTTCAAATGAACTCGCTGTACAATCTCTAGGAAAGAATAAGTAACAGAGATGCGCTCATTTGAAGTTCATGTCTATATTATTGAAACTTAACAGTAACTGCCGTAATTGCTTAGAACATAGCACAACAGAAGATTCTTTTTTTTTCTCCAAGGGAGGAATATTTTATCTCTGACACAGAATTGCTGGCACATGGTGATAAGAAAAAAGCAGACCGACTTTTAGTCAATTTTATTGTTTTAAAGTTCTTGACACACAATGAATCTTTTCTTTGCCTGCACCTGAGGCAGACTGCTCCCTCTGCCCCGCCCGCACCCCCCTCCCCCCAACCCCAGTTCTCCACTGGGCTTTGCATATTCACAGCCCCTTATTCCAGAAACCTTGGCTCCAGACCCTTCCCAATCTGGGCAAGTTAAGAAAACAGAAGCAAATAGCAATACATGTTAATCATCGTCATTGTTGTTAACTTTTAAAAAGTAAAGAACCTAGTAAATTTCTATTAGGATCTGTACTGTAACTGTTACATTTAGTATGTCACATCCATTAGTTCACTTGATGTCCACAATCATCTTAGGAGGTAGGTTTTATTGAGCCCATTTTTATTGATGAGAAAACTGAGACTTGTGAGGCTTGCATACTTTCAGTTTATACAGCTGGCAAGCATCAGAGATGAATTCAAACTCCAAAGCTCACGCTCTTACCCCCTGTGCAATGGATGATACAATGGCTTTTATTTATTTATGGCTGTTCTTGGTTTTCGTTGCTGCATATGGTCTGACTCTAGTCATGGCGCAGGGGCTTCTTGTTGGGATGGCTTCTCTTATTGCACGGGCTCCAGTAGTTGTGGCCCATGGGCTTAGTTGCCTCACAGAATATGGCATCTTCCCGAACCAGGAATCGAACCCACGTCCCCGGCATTGGCAGGCAGGTTCTTAACCACTAGACCGCCAGGGAAGTCCCTACAAGGCTTTATTTGACTACATATCCAATGAGTAGAGCCAGTAATGTTTCAGAGAGTATGGGGAATACTCAGAGAATATGGGGTTATTTTGAAGGGCCAAGGGGTCAGAGAAGACTTCCTGGAGGAGGGTGCTCTTCATTTTGGCTTTTTTTTTTTTTTTTTTCATTTTGGCTTTTTAAATTTTAATTAAAAAAAATTTTTTTGGTCACGCCATACAGCTTGTGGGATCTTAGTTTCCCAACTAGGGATCAAGCCCTCACCTCGGCAGTGAAAGCCCAGAGTCCTAACCATTGGACCATCAGAGAACTCCCTTCATTTAAGCTTTAAAGCAGACTGCCCTCAGGAGCATCACTTGCCTTGCCCATACCACTTCATCCAGGTAAAACATGCTTTGTCTTGGTGACTGGTCAGGACAGAGCTCCTACCATCCCAGGCCCAAATCTTTTCCTTTTCCCATCCCAAGGCCACCTCTCTCTCCCAGGCTGTCTTGCTTCCTCTGCCATTCCTGCCTCTGGCTAACCCTTACCTGATTCTGTTCTGCATTGTACTCATTTGCAGACACCGAAGAAAAATCCTTCCCCACCACCCCCTCATAGCTTCCCTCATAGCTCAGTTGGTAAATCATCTGCCTGCAGTGCAGGAGACCTGGGTTCGATTCCTGGGTCAGGCAGATCCCCTGGAGAAGGAAATGGCAACCCACTCCAGCATTTTTGCCTGGAGAACCCCATGGACAGAGGAGCCTGGCAGGCTACAGTCCACAGGATTGTAAGAGTTGGATACGACTTAGTGACTAAACCACCACCACCACCACTCCCTACCCACACAGAAGTGCTTTATTTCTATTTTCTTTACAAAACACTTATTGAGGACTCACTATGTTCCAGGCCTCTTCTAAATATCGATTTTTTCAAACATGAGCTGTTCAGTTCTCTTCATAAGCTGATGGGGTAGTTACTATAATTGCCTCCCTTTTGCAAATGGGGAGTTGATATTCACCCAGTAAATGGCAGTTGAGATTCATACCTAGGCCATCTGGCAGCAAATTTCATGTATTTAACCACAAAGCTAAGTTTTGAGAGCAGGAAGTGTTCTTTAGTCTTCTCTGCAGGCCTGACAAACATGGCCCTCAGGTCTTTTTCCTACAGTGTCAGACGATGCGGAAAATTTTCTTTGAATGAACTTAACCAGGTGAGTCTCACACTTGGTTCCTGACACTATGGGGGCTCCAACTGGATCCAGTGGTTCTCAACTGGGGATGGTTTGTCTCCCTCCTTCTTGGGGACATTTGACAGTTTCTGGAAGTATCTGTAGTTATCACAAGTGGGAAGAAGTGTGATGTCAGCACATAGTGGGTAGAGGCTAAACACGATGCTATTAACATCCAGTAAAGCACAGACCAGCCCCTGAGGCTCAGTTTTCTCATCTCTATAGCAGGCTCTGGTCAGGGGCAGCCAAAATAATGGCCAGGAAGGTAACTACTATTGTGACCATTATGGGCTGGGGAGTGTGGGGCTTGGGGTAAATCCTGCAGGCCTGAGCCTGCCTGTTCCTGCTCCTCCAGAAGGAGCTTGCTGTTTGTGTGTTTGTGTTGTTGGGGGGAGGGGGGACAGACCTTGCTCCTCCCATTCCTTCTTCTCAGAAAGAGAGAGAGATGGGTGGGGAGTCCCACAGGAGTCCCAGGCCTGCAGGTCTCCAGGAACAGTAGGCGGAAGAACCGAGGGTAGGGGAGGCACTCAAGGGTCAGCAGTGGACCTCCCCCCACACAAAGACAGCGCTTGGTCGTGTCCGACTCTTGGCAATCCCATAAACTGTAGCCCGCCAGGCTCCTCTGCCCACTGGGATTCCCTGGAGAATCCCAGGGAAGAATACTGGAGTGGGTTGCCATTTCCTTCTCCAGAGGAAGTTACCGACCCAGGAATTGAACCTAGGTCTCCCACACTGCAGGCAGATGCTTTATCAACTGAGCTACGCGGGAAGCCCCGGCAGTGGGCCCAGCAGCTTGCAAACTGGGCTCTGTCCCATTGGGGCCTGGAAGCCACTTCCCCAGACAGTAGCAATTATCGCAATCAAACAGTTGACACCAATTACGCACCAGGCCGAGAGGCGACAGCGGCTGCCCACGGGTACCTCGGCTTTGCATATCTTAATGCGGACTGACAGATGCTGACCCTCAGGGCCACCAGGCTTGCCAGCTCTCAGCTGTTTCTGTGGCACCCATTTTGAGAGCCAGATGACTGCCAGGGCCTGCTCCTTTGCAGCACAGAACTGCGTCCAGAAGGCGGAAAATCTCACGCTCCCAAGGTCCCTGGAATCTGCAGTGCAGAGAGCACGGGGTTGAGATCGAACCCAACCTTCTCAGGAGGGCTGAAGGTGCTCAGTGGCCTGGTGTGTGGGGTCCCTCGGGAAGTGCCCACCAGGTCCCTGCCGCACCACTCAAAGGAACCCACCATGCACTGCTTCACTCTATACACTGCAAGGTCTCACTCGTCCCCCATCCCCAGGGAGAAGAGAGCCGGAGAGTCTTTTAGGAAGGAGAGCTCCCCCTAACAGAAGCTGGTCCTGGACAGTTTCTTTTCTCTGGGGGTGGCAGGAAGGGCGGTGTTATGCAGCGTTTACCATGCTGTTCTGCTGGGCACCAGGGGTTCCAGCCAGCCATACCCAAGGGGCCCCAAACTCAGCCTGCAAGGTGGGGGTGGGAGGATGGACGGGCCTGTGTTCACGGCATGGTGTAGGGCAGTCAGGGATCCGTGGAGCTTCAGCTTTTCCTGACCTGTAAACGCCTTCCAGTTTTAGGATCCGCCAAAGCAGGAGTTTCATCACAAGGTCATAGAGAAGTCAGGGTCAGGATTGGAACTTGAAGCGTTGATTTCATCAGGGCCACGCGCTTTACCTGAACTTACTCCTGACTTCATCCTCCTCCCTCTTACAGGGCGCAAATTCCTGTTTGTCTCCCCACCCTGGCTCCATCCCAGGAACCCCAGAAGACTGCTGGGTGGCCAAGGAGAAACAATCCGGTTTAGGGCTGGTATTTCAAGTACAAAGCGCAAGCCCTCTGTCCACTAGCGCCTCTCGCCTCCGCAAGGCTGGTTGTGCCCTGTGTACCTGAGGCGTGCAGTGCCATGAGGCTCTAAGAGAGGGGGCTCCTGGCCGTCTTACATGTCACCTCTTTGCCCCCACGCCCTCCCTGGGCCCCATTACCCCAGCCATCAGGCCTCCCTGAAAGTCAAGGACTGTGGTGGGAGGGGCGCCTTCAGGAGCAGGAAGACTCCTGGCCACTGGGGTAGGAGGCGGATCACCTTACAAGAGCACTTTCCCAGGCGAGCTGTTTTCCTAATGTGCACCGAGGGGGTGCTCCCAGCCTCCCTCCAGATTTCTTAACACACCCCTTGCGCTTCCCACCACCCCCTGGGGACTGCTAGCTCAATCTCTTAGACGCACTTTCATCCTATTTTCTGATCTTGTGAAGAATTCAGAAAACAGGATTCTTCCCTCCCGCAAAGGTGTTCGGACCTCCCCACTGTTCAAACGGAAAAACAGAGGATTCGGCAGCGGGAGAGGGTCCCAGAAGAGCTGGGTGTAGGGCTGGGAGGCGGGGGGGCCATGAAGCTCTGAGCGCCACCGATGGGCGAGCGCCGACTGGGCCCTTACAGGGCGCCTCCTGCGTGCTTCCGGAGGGTTCCGTCCTTGGGCCGCCCATCCTCTGCCCCGTCACGAGGATGGAGTGGCGCCAAGGTAACTCTCCTATTTTCGAGACGTGGCCTGGGGACCCCATTTGAGTCCCAGCGGCGCTTCTGGCTGGGCGTCTGGACTGAAAGCGCAGTTTCCGCGCCGGTATCCGGAGCGGATCTCCGGCCTGCGGAGGGCTCCCTCCTGAGTCGGGCTCAGAGCCGGCGGCCCAGGGATTCGGATTCTAGGCCTTCAACTTGGAGAAGCGAGAGCAGAGTCGTCGGCGCGAAAGCATCAAGGCTACGCCCTGAGGTCAGGGCAGCCGGGCGTGGCGGCGTCCCCTCGGGCCCTCGCCGCCACGTGCGCGTTCCGTCGGGCGGCCGCATGAGTCACCGTCCCCGCCTCGTGTGGCGCCGGGCCCGGGCGGCCAAGGCAGACGCCGGGCCTGGATGCCAAGCGGAAGAGGGTGAGATCCTGCCCGTGTGCCGGGCGGAGAGGAGCCCGCGCCCTTGTGCCGGGCGGGCCACCCGGGCCACCACTGCGCGCCCCTCCGCGCCCGTCCCCCCAAGCCGGGCGACTTTAAACCCAGCGCGTGGCGGCGATTCCCCGGGCCTCCGCGAGGGCGGGCGACGCTCCTGACAAGGACCGGGGAGTGCTTATCTGGATACCGTGGCAGCAAGTGCATCGGCTTTAAAAGGCCACGCGGGGTTCCTGGGGATTAACGATCAGACACTGGGAGCCCTGTTCTCTCCGTCCCCTCCCTCTTTCCCACCTCAGGAACAAGAAAAAGAAAAATCTGTTGGAAATGCACTTTTTCCCCTGCTCCCCACCGCCCCCCCTTCTCCTTCTGCTTTCACCGACTTAAAAGAAAAATAAAATACATTCCAGGAACCGGGACGGCTGCGGAGCAAACTCAAACCAGAAAATGCTTAAAGATGTTTTAATGACTTAAACACAGGGCCGGTTTGTGTCTAAAAGTTTCCACATTAAAAAAAAAAAAAAGAAACGCAAATTCAATATTAAATATCCTTCCACCTCCTCCTGGGCCCCTCCACCAGCCTCTCCATCCCCTCCTCCTGGTTCCTCTCGCCTTCTGGGGGCTCCTCGGCCCAGTTTTCCTCTGCATCTCTGCTTTCAGCTGTGGGCTATTAGCACCCGGTGTGAACAGAGACCAGGCCCCTCCATAAACTTTATATTCACATTCCAAAAAAGAAAAAAACAAGGAAAGGGGAGAAAAACAACACCCTAGGTACAGGCCCAAATGCTCCTTCGAGCAGAGGCCACCCCCCACCCCCACCCCCCCAGTTCAGGGCCAGAGGAACTGTTAACTAGCAGCTGACAGATTTTTACAGCGTGAATTAGACCCTCATTTGGCTCAGGATTAGCCCACATCTTCCATCTCATTATTGCTCTGCGTTGTTGGAGCCCCCTTTCTTGAAGCTGGGGAGTTGCAGATGGGTCTTTGGGGCCCTGATCAGAATTCTCACTCTCTGAGCTGGGGTGGGATGGGGTGAGGAGACAGGAAGGCACAGGTAACTGGTGAGATTTGGAGTCCAGGATGGAGCTGGGGGTGGCCAGCTGGAGGGCCTGCATGAGCAATTTGTCAGGTGAAGTGAACTAGACACCTGCCTTGCGATGGAGATAGGTAATGTGGTAATGCAGGAGCTGGCTTAGAGACTGACCTCGTTATTCCAAGGGATCGCAAACCTTGGGAGTGACAATAGTGATTGTTAAGATTTACTGAGTACTTACTATATGCCAAGCCCTCTATAGAGTCTCTTTGTATTTAATCCTCAAATTAATCCACAATGTGGGTACTATTGTTATTTATGCCCATTTTACAGATGAAGATGCTGAGGCTTAGAGAGGGGAGGAAATTTACCTGAGGACCCAGCCAGTAGGTAGCAGAGGCAGGATTCAAACCTGGGACTAAATCTAGAGTCTGAGCCTTTAGGTCAAACTGTCTCTAATGCCAGGATCACAGTGAGTGCCGACTATGTAAACATCTATCTCTAAGCTCCTGGTTTTCATTTCACTCACTGAGTTTTAGGAACTTTAAGCCTGAATTCCTGTTGGTATAGCTCTGACCATCTCCTGTTATCTGTTATTGGTGTTTAATCGCTAAGTCATGTCCGACTCTTTTGCGACCCCATGGACTGTAGCCCACCAGGCTCTCTGTCCATGGGATTCTCCATGCAAGAATACTGGAGTGGGTTGCCATTTCATCCTTAAGGGGACCAGGGGACGAACCTGAGTCTCTTGCTTGGCAAGTGAATTCTTTACCACTGATAACAGGTAAGCCCCCTGTTATCTAGCATGAGACAAAGTCAATGATCCCCCTCTTATCCTGGATCCACCTCCTGGATTCAAGAACTGTTAGGATAGGAAACTGACCAGGCTTCTCTCCTTCTCTTCCTGGACCTGATGAAGCCCTTTACAGGGTGTCATTTTTCACGAGGTAGTTAGGCATTTGCCAAGAGGCCTGGGGAGAGAGAGGGGCATTCATGTCACCAGAATGGAGAAGGGCTGAAGAAGCTGGAGTCCTGGGCAGCTGCCCAGATGTGTGGCCTCTGGGAGCTTGACTGCAGAGGGAGCTCCAGCTGTTGCTGCCTTCTCCTCCTTGTGAAGGTCAGTGGAGGGTGGGGAGAGGGGAGGGTGGTGGACCTGCCGGTGATGCTTTGGTTTTCTTAGCTCGAGAGCTCTTCCTGGGAAAGGCTGCTTTGTGGACACCACTTACGACTCAAGGGTCAGCCCAGAGCAGGAAAATGTCTGGGAATTCTGGAGCTGCTCAGAGTCTTTTTTTTTTAAAGTGGAAATTTGAGGAAATTTTGAAGCATATGTAATACTTTGACTTTAAGTGCCGTTTACAAAGTTAAATCACTTTGTCAGTTTAGGAATGTAAAAATGCTTTATGTATAACTTGGTTTGCTCATAACATATCTTCATTTGGGTGTATTTAGAAATGTGAGGCCAGAAAAGGAAAGTTGAAATTCGAGGAAAAACTTACAACACCTTAACTTGGAGTGAGAAAACAAATAGAAACTTCTTTATAAAATTTACTTGTCTCCTCTGGGGTTAGGTACTTGTGTAGTTCTAAAGGTTGGGGGTCAGAGGCTGCCCCCATCTTTTTTGGCCTCACCCCCTGGCCTATGGGATCTTAGTTCCCAGAACCTGTGACCCGTGGGCAGTGGAAGTGCCAAGTCTTAACCACTGGTCCACCAGAGAAGTCCCTAGTCTCCTTTTTCCCTAGCCTTCTTGCCACCCGCTGACTTCTAATCTTTCTCCCCTGGAGCAGAGAGTCTCCTTGAAGTTTTCAAAAAGCTCCCAAACTCAGTTCATTCCAACCAACACTTATTAGGATTGTTTAGAGATAGTAGTATGAGTTAAGACCCAGTCTTTGCCCTTGGGTGCCAGATGCAGGCCACGTCAGAAGAGGATACCTGCTGTTTATTGAGTACTTTCTATGTGCTGGGCACTGTATTAAGTGATAGATGTATTATATTCACATAGTTAAACCTAAGAGTTGAGTCTCATTACACCCATTTTACAGATAGGGAAACCGAGGCACAGATTAAGTAATTTTCTCCAGATCAACTGGGATTTGAATCCAGGTCATCTGAGCCCTTACCCATCCCTGTAACCCCAGGCCAGGAGGGTTCCCTGGAAGCTGAATGAGCACTGAGGAGAGCGCTCTCCCTGTCCTTGGGCATCTCAAAAGGGCTCTTTGGGGAGATGACCCTGGGGTGGCTACAGAGGCAAAGGAAATGGGAAAGAACATTCTAGGCTGAAAGGATGGCAGAAAGAGGCATCCCAGTATAAACTCCAGTACTGAAGGCCAAGGGTTAGCTGTTTTTTGGAATTCCTGAGAATATAAACAAAGTATGCAGTCAGAGCACGCAGGGGAGGAGGCTGGAGAGACAGGTAGGAAGAGAGCCAGGCCATGGCCAGCCTGTTCCGTACTTGCAGTTAAAGATATTTTCTGTAGCAGATGAACAGCTATCCAAGGGTTTATGGCAGGGAATGGTGCAAGAAATGTGCATTCTTGACAGAATTCCCTGGGGGAAGGAAACATAGCATAGAAAGGACTGGATAGAGGTGAGACTGGAGGCATGAACACCATCTGGGAATGGAATGGGGAATCTGAATGGATGGCTTGACATTGGGGATGGAGAAATGGCTTGAACCAGAATGATTTTTCCTATCATTTCTATTGTAGTCTGCCTTATCCCATTGTGTGTGTGTGATCAGTTGCTCAGTCATGTCTGACTCTTTGTGACCCCATGGACTGTGTAGCTTTCCAGTGTCCTCTGTCCATGAAATTTTCCAAGCAAGAATACTGGAGTGGGTTGCCATTTCCTACTCCAGGGGACCTTCTTGACTCAAGGATCGAACCTGCATCTCTTGCGTCTTCTTCATTGACAGGTGAATTCTTTACCACTGTGCCACCTGGAAAGCCCACCTTATTCCATTAGAGATTCTCAACTAGACCTCTGACTTCCTAAATTCTTTAAATTCTAAATTTTAAATCTAAATTCTTCTCAGAATGTTTCCTTATTTTCCCCCCACTAATTGCTCACCACTGGGTAACCTGACCCAGTTCACATTACTCAGTTTCTTCTCTGAAAACTGGCCTGTTTATTACAGTGAGGTGACTGTGCAAGCTGCTGGCTGAGTTCAGTCCTGATTCCACCTGTTACACAATCATTAATAGCAATCCCTTTCACTCTGCACCGTGTTCTTCTTTGAACTATGAATCATGTGGTCACCTTAATTAAAGCACATACACAAAAAAACAATTGGAACAAAGCCTTGAATCTAGATGGTATTAAATTGTGTGTAGGTTCATTAAAACAATCTTACTTGTTTCAGTGATAACTCCTTCCTGCCTTGTTTTTCTTCCTTCCTTTCCTTCCTCTCTCCCTCCCTCTGTTCTTTCTTTTTCTGTCTTTCTTTCCTTATTTCTGTGTTGTTGTTTAATACATAAAGAAAAAGAGGTTCCAGTGCATTAAATGAATTGCTGAAAGCACACATGTGGTAAGAAGTAGACGTTGGGGTTGGACTTGAACCTTCTGATATCTGCTATACCACAGTTTCTCTTTTATGCTGTGATAGATTAAAGATGGCCACATGCTCTTTGCAACCCTCTCATTCAAAGGCGGAGTCTAACCTCTTTCCTTGAATCTGGGTTGGCTTAGTGATTTGCATAAACAACAGAATGTGAGAAAAGTGACAAGGGTTGAGTGAGTGACAGAATTAGGTCCTGAGCCTAGGTTTCCCAACTCCAGGTTCAAAGCTTCCTTCCCTCTTGGCCTCCCCACATCTCATCCCCAACTTCCCCTTTGTCCTAGGGGCATCCTCTCAGCCCTTCCACTCACTACTGATGCCCTGCATCTCCGTCTAGCATCAGATAGGAGTGGGGAGAGGGATGTCTTTTATCTGCATGTAAAGATCTGAAGATGGAAAAAGTTTAAGTTTCTCAGCCCTGGAGAAAAAGAGAATCAGAGAGAGAATGCTGGGAAAACATGGGGAAGGAGCCTGGTGTGAGAGGGAGACCCTGGAGGATGTTTCAGTAGGTTAATAACCTAAGCTGTTGCCAAGTTGAAATTAGAAAGAGGAAGGTTCTGTCTCCTGAATGTGGAGGAGGGGGGCTAATCCTGTCCTTTGATAAATGGATGACATCCTAGCAAAATGAGATGCTCCGCCCCAGTGGCTGCAGGGGGACATTGGGCTGGGGAGGCAGGGATGGGTAGGGGGCCTTGGGAGCCCCAGCAATGAGGTTAAGATGCAGAAATGTGAGGCACAGGGACATTAGCAATGAAATTGCAGTCACTTTGGCGGCTCTTTATTAAATAATCTGCAATAGCAATGATGGGCAGAGGTACTGGATCAGTTTGGATTACTCATCTCCTTACCCCAGGCTTTCTGGGGACCTGTCCCTTCCCCCTGCCTTTCTGGGTCCTCTCTAATCAAGTCCTCAGCTCTGCTCTGTCCCTTGTCACTCATCCCCTTTGGTTCAGACCTGGACTTGTATGACCTTTAGTAGCTACAGCTTTTACTGCCTATGCATGGATGATGCTTTCGAGGCTCCCAAGGGGAGCTCAGGGACTCTCCTCCCCACCTCTCCCTTTCCAGTGTTCTCATCACTGGATAGTGGCCTGGAGTGAAGAAGTCACTTGCCTTTTGTACATTTCAGGAAGGCCCAGTGCTGCTTGGGTTTTCCCAAAGAGGGGTGACCTCTGCCTCCTGGGAACCCCTAGGTACAACTACTCCCAGCCCTCTGGGGATGTATTTTTTAGCTCTCTTTTCCCCTAGACTTTTATACTTCTAAAAGTCTCAGAGATAAAAACTGGCCCCTGCAAGCTTAAAATGAGCTCCATTCCTCCCAACTACAACCCCCCCCACAAACCTCTCCCTCAAGTCTTCCAAATGTTGAGTGAAAGGCCAGACATGATTTAGTGGGATGATTTTCTGAAAGGGAAGACAGCTCGAGGAGTTTAGGCAATAACTCAAATGATCCAATGACAATTTATTCCAATTCTCTCCATCTTTCATTGGGAAAAAAATGACTGAGATTTTTATACATGCTGGGTGAAATCCTAGGCAATGGGGATTTAGGAGAGAAAGGGGATGTGGCTTTGCTTTCTCAGATGGCTCAGTTTGGTGGAGGAGACTAATGATAATAATTATGAGTTTATTAGAGCTGTTACAAACCACTTCATACGTATCACAACATATGAATATGTGTAATATATGTATCATTTAATTCTCACAACAACACTATGAAACCACTACTATTATTTGAACTTGTTAACTTGGAGGTACATACATGTGTGCTCAGTCCCTCATTCATGTCTGACTCTTTGCGACCCCAGCCCTGCCAGGCTCCTCTGTCCCTGGGATTCTCCAGGCAAGAATACTGGAGTAGGTTGCCATTTCCTCCTCCAGGGGATCTTTCTGACCCAGGGATCAAACCCACATCTCCCGTGGCTCCTGCATTGGCAGGCGGATACTTGACCACTGAGCCACTTGGTAAGCCCATTACTATCACTATCCCCCATTAAATAGTGAGAAAATGAGGCATGGAGTAGATTAGGAACTTATTCAAGGTCACACAGCTAGTAAGTGGCAGAACTGGGATTTGAACCCAAGCGGTTTGTCTATAGCTCCAGAATTTATGCTCTTAAAAACTAAATTACAATTCAGTGTAATTACAGTTCAAGGTAGGTGGTTAGTACTGGACCAGAACGAGATGTTAAAGATAATCCAGACAAACCCTCATATCAGCTGAGAAACTGAGGTTCTAAGAAGTTGAGTGACTTTCCCAGCGTTAGGATTACTAAGTGGCTGTTGAACTCACATCACCCATTCTAATGAGTCTCTTTCCCTTCCTCCATTGCTGCCTGGAATCTGGGAGAGATGCACGCAGTGGGGGAAAGGCATTCCAGGCAGGGAGCCTGGCAGGAACCAAGATGGAGGCCCAAGATTCCTGGCAGGTTCTGGAAAGAGCAGGTTCTGGAAACAGCAAGTAGAGGGGGTGCAGCTGGAGCACCTGAACATGCGGACAGAGAAGGATAAGGCTGGAAAGGGAGCAGAATGGGAACAGATTGGAAAGGGTCAGGATATTTCACTAAGACAAAGAGGAGTTGTGAAGGATGCCATGATCAAATGCATTTCACTGACGTTCTCTCTGGCCATTGTGTGGAAGGCAATGGGAAGACATACAAAGGACTGGCTTGGTGAGGGGCAGGGTGTTCCCGGGGATGCTCTGGTGTGAACAGGACACTGCTAAGGTGATCAAGAAGAGCATGTAACGAGGACAGAAAGGGGGAAATATAAACTGCCTATATGTTTGAGCCCTAACTTCAAGTTTTCATAAAGTTAAAGAGAAGCAAGTGTCAGGATGAGCTGAGAAGCCTTGGACCAATGGGGTTTTGCTAACAGATGAGAGAGAGAGTGAGAGCCTTCAACTGGTATTTTGCTTTCAGCTTCATAAGGAGAAGACTCTTTGGATTGATGCTGCTGCTGCTGCTGAGTCGCTTCAGTCGTGTCTGACTCTGTGTGACCCCACAGACGGCAGCCCACCAGGCTCCGCCATCCCTGGGATTCTCCAGGCAAGAATACTGGAGTGGGTTGCCATTTCCTTCTCCAGTGCATGAAAGGAAAAAGTGAAAATGAAGTCACTCAGTCGTGTCCGACTCTCAACGACCCCATGGACTGCAGCCCAGGCTCCGCCATCCATGGGATTTTCCAGGCAAGAGTACTAGAGTGGGGTGCCATTGCCTTCTCCAGTGTTGGATTGTTGAGTGGAGGTAAATGGGAGTTAAGAACTGCAGCCTGAGAAGAGCTAAGAGGCTGTGAGACAGCTCTTGGGTTCTCTAAGCAAATTCAAGTCCTCTGGGACAGACCCAGGGAAGGAGCTTGACCAAGGCACCCCAGTGTCCCTGGGGCCACCAGGTAAGGCGGGGATTCTGTACCCCACTGAGCAGTTACCCAACACTGACCTCAGCTATGATTCCCGATGGGGCTCCTGCGGGTATACCTGGGACAGTCTCGCTGGACTCCATCTTTACTGTTTAAGCAAGTTTTGTTTAAAAGGTACATACAGTTTAATAAAAACAATACACGCGGATAGTTTAAAAAGTCAGACAATGCTCAGAGGCACACCACACAACCCAGCGGTCTCCTGTGCTTCACTCCCCACGCTGGTTACTTGCCAGGCTCCCTAGAGGTGCTGTTCTCAAACTGTCATGCTTTTTCCTCTTAGCTTTTCAACATGTTCTGGTATTTACTTTCCTAATTTAAAGTAGTATGCCTGTAACGCTGTCCCTTGCTCCATTGACCTTAGGTTGTTTTGTGAACTTCTCCTCACGAACGTTACTAGTCCTCCCCCCCTTCAGAGCCGGCAGAAGTCTGCCGAGTCTCCTTCCGGTTGAGAGGAACACGTGACTATTTCTGGCCAATGAGACTGTAAGAGGAAGTGATGCCTATCACTCCTGAGGGAGCACAAGCTCAAACATTCTTCAGGGTGCCCTGTGTTCAGATTGGGGTAGCTACACTTTGGTAGAACCACTAACTGAGTCCCTGAATGACTTTATGGAGCAGAGCCCCCTGACAATCCATGTGAGAAAGACATAAACTTCTGTTAGGTTATGCCATTTAGATTTTGGGGCTGTTACTATAGAATAACTCTGTCCATCCTGACTAATATATGTCTTACGAGTTTAGCCCACTTACACCCCTTCTCCAAATCCTACTAATTACATCTCAGTTTTCAACAACTTTAAAAACAGTTTGTATATATTTTTGGCTGTGGCAGGTCTTAGCTGCAGCATGCAGGATCTTTTGTTGTGGCGAACAGGCTTCTTTCTAGTTGTGGTGCACAGACTCAGTCGTTTCTGAGTGCTGGCTTAGTTGTCCCATGGCCTGTGGGCTCATAGTTCCCTAACCAGGGATTGAACTGAATCCACATCCCCTGCATTGGAAGGCAGATTCTTAACCTCTGGAGCACCAGGGACTTTTTATAAGTCCAACAAAAAGCACCAACAACTGTTTATAAGGTATACCTTATTACATTTTTCTACTCTGTCACACTGTAATTTATCAGATCCACTCTTCTGTTTTCTTGGAGAGAGATCTCCTGGAGCCCTCCAAACTTCTGCTCCAATATGGACTAAAGGCTCTCTAGATCAAGGCAATTGTTATTCCATGTTTTCTGAATGCCACGTTGCCTTCTTTTTGGGTTTAACGTCTCTTCTTGGTGGAGCTCATCCTCTGGTATCTTTCTGATAAAGGGTTATTGGAAGATGTATTTTTTAGACTGTGTGTGTCTATAAATGTCTTTTTGCCATCCACATATCAATACATGTTTGGTAAATTGTCTGGAGATGAAAGCCTTAGGTTGAAAATAACCATGGCATAGTCACCAAAATCTTGGGCCCACAGTGTGAGTGCATTTACTAGCCTCCTTCGCAAGAAAGTTCAGCCATGATGTTAAATTCCCTCTCATGGAAATTAAAATTCCAGACCACAGGAAGACTTGTGTATGCTCTTCCATAGTCTTCTCCTTTCTGGCAAGGTGGATGGAGGTGGTGAAAATGAAATTCTATCGGTTTGCAAAAACTAAGAGATGAAAAGAGTATCAGTTTCTGAATAACCATCTGCAGAATTGTCCTGCCCTGAGCAATCACACAGGTATGTGATATGAACTAAAAATAAACATCTATTGTGTTAAAAACCTATTACACCAGTGAAATTTTAAGGTCTATTTGTTATGCAATCTAATCTACTCTAAATAGTATAGAAATTGATTCTACGAGTGGGGTGATGCCATCCTAAAAACAAAACTAGTGGCATTGTCTAGGGGTAGGTGGTGAGGAAACAAATATAGCAGGATGGAGAGAAGGCTATGTTGCTTATGCTGGGACAAAAGCATTTGATAAAACTGATACCAGAGATAATTTAACGTTCTACTGAGACTGTACTTCCAGTGGGAGAGGTTAAAAACTACAGACAGGCTTTGTTGTCAGATTTTTGCTTCACTTAGGTTGTCACCAGGCAAAGATGAGCTCAGGAAAGCAAGTAGAGATTAACATTTGAAGAAACAGTTTCTGGACCTAATGAAGGAGTTGGTTAATAAGACTAAATAAATCTTTAAGTCACAAAGACCATGAAATCATCTCAGTTAAACGAAGGAGCCCTGCAGTGGGATGAAGTTAAGGACATTGTCTCTCTAATAAGCCTCTTGCTACAGATGGCTTTACAGCAGCTGGTATTAATTTGACAGCTAGAAATTGGCATAAGGACAAAGAAACAAAAAACAAACAAATAGATGCAAGGACCACGTCTAGGAAACCTTGGATGTGGTTACCGGCACATGTAACCAATGGGAAGCAAACAGATCAGAAATCTATCTGAAAGAAGAAATTTAATTCCCAAGGAAACCACAAGCATAGCCTAATTTTTAAATTATTATTTAAAAAATTTTGGCCACGTGCTCCCCGACCAGGAACCAAACCCATGCTCCCTGCTTTCAAAGGTGGAGTCTTAACCGGACCACCAGGGAAGTCCCCCCAAAATCTTTAAAACAACATTAGATTCCCAAGTTTCCATGAACAACACGTGGGCAGTGAAAGCAGTGGGACCCTGAAAAAGGGAATCCTCCCAATGCCCACTTCAGGTGTGAACACAGGAGATAACAGAGAATTTCCCAGAGTGCAGATCAGGGGTGATAGAAGACAATGGTTAGTGTCTGAAAGAGAGAAGGTGCAGGCCCCCGAGAGGTAATTATCTCCATCGCCAAGGCTGTGGATCAGAGCAGTGTTCCACCATCATGATGGACCAGGGAGTGTGTGTTTCCCAGTCTTAACTACAATTATCCTATATAATGGGTGTGTGCAGGGTTGGACTGTGAAGCACAGTTCCTAATTCTTTGGACCAAGAGAGATTCCATCAGACTTGTTAGGAAAGACTGCACATTGCCTAGAGGACCTGGACATGAAGTAGAATGCGGAGGCTGGATGGGGCTTTGCTTTGACACCCTTGGAAGGGGACTGAGTGCATTCTATGAGTGACAAGAAGGCCACACTAGCCGCTGGCTGTGGAAGAGACTCCTAGCTGGGCTCTCAGATCTGTTCTCTTCTTTCTGGGGACACAGATGGGGTTACATTTCCCAGGATCCCTTGTTGGAAGGCAGAGCCATGTGGCTAAATTGTCTTCAGTGGAACATGAGTGGAAATGATGTGTGTCAATTTCAGGCTTGGTCTGTGCAGACTTATCCCGTGTGTGCAGCCTTGTATGCTCTTCCTTTCTACCGGTTGGCTACAGACAGAACACGAGGGCTGGACTTCCCTGGTGGTTCAGTGGTTAAGAATTCACCAACCAATGCAGGGGATACAAGTTCAATCCCTGCTCCAGGAAGACTCCACGTGCCTCTGGGCCACTAAGCCTGTGCACCGCAACTGCTGAAGCCTGCATGCCCAGAGCCCGTGCTCTGCAACAACAGAAGCCACCGCAGTGAGAAGCCCATATCCAAAACTAGAGAGTAGCCTCTGTTCACTGCAGCTAGGGAAAGCCTGCATGCAGCAACAAAGACCCAGTGTAGCCAAAAAAAGAAAAGAAAAAGAGTGCTCCAGAGAAAGTGTCCTAACCTGGGGTCCATGGACCCAAAGGTCGGGGGGGGGGGTCTATGAACTTGGATAAGGGAAGTATGTCTTTATTTTCCTAACCTTGAACTGATATTTAGCATTTCTTTTTTATTACGGCTGTAGATGACAAACTATAATAGTATTATCAGTGCTTGTGATTTTGTCACCAGTAGAAATCACAGATATTTTCATATCACATTACAGTTTTTGCAGACATCTCAAAATATCATTATAGTCATCACTACTTGGAAATTATGGCACTTATTAGACCTGCCACGGGATTGCATGTAATTGCAGCCTTCCTGTTGACAGTCGTGTAACACAACTGGCTAGCGCTGAGCAGAGTTCAACCTCCAAATAGTGAAGTCACACGTTCTTATGGGTAAAGAGAGATCTGTGCTGCTTTCCGGGGGTCCCTGACTGCCATTGTTGGTCAATTAATATGTGAAGGGAGGTGAGTGGTTTTCTTTTTTTTTTTAAAGGCTTGCAAAACCAGATGATTCAAATAAGAATTCTTCACTTTCCTTACTATCGAGAGGTATGCAGACCACAAATGTTGTCAGCCTTCCCATCGATAAGTCTTTAAAAAATAAATGCAACTTCATTTTCAAGTTTTTAAAAATTTTTTGGCCATGCCACACAGCATGTGGGATCTTAGTCCCCCAACAAGGGATTGAACCTGTGCTCTCTGCATTGGAAACAAGGAGTCTTCACCACTGGGCCACCAGGGAAGTCCGTAAATGCAACTTTAAATCACCTGTGCTTTTAACTGTATTGTCTTGTTAGCTACTGAATTAATATGGAAACACATGTATTAATTATTACATCACAGATTGTCTTTTTGTATTTTGATAACTGTATGTCCATATAATTGGTTTGGTTTTTACTGCTATGAGCTGTGTTTTACAGATTTAAAAATATCCTGAGAAGGAGGCCAACAGGCTTCACCAGACAGCCAAAGGGGACCAGGGCACAAAAGAGTTTGGGAAGGGAGCCTGTGGTACGTACAGTTGGGTCCCATGGGAGAGAGCCTGCCTATTGCCTGAACATCCATCCAGGACTATTATGTGAGCAAAAAATAAACTACTGTTGTGTTAATTTTAGGATTTGTTGTTAACAGAGCATATCCGACCTCAAGCAAAGACATTCATCCATTGATTTGTCACTTGTGTTATTACGTCTAAGCAATTCAGTGCCATGCCAATACTTGTTCTGAGTTCTCTGCTGTGTGTAATCCTCTTTCCCACAAATTAAAAAAATTTTTTTAACTTAATATTTTTGCTCTGAAATTTCACATGTGTGCCCTAGAATGGCTTCATTACTTTTGCTGGGCCCTCAGTGGGCTTTTTTAAACCTGGCAACTCATATCTTTTAATCTGGGAAATTTTGTTCTCTTAGGCAATGCACTGGTTAGCTATTGCCATGTAACTCATCACCCCCAAAACTTAGTGATCTAAAGCCATTACCATCATTTTATAACCTCTGATGGATCTGGGAAAAGTTCAGCTACATGGTTCTCTCTCAGGGGGTTGCAGTTAGATGGTGGTTGGAGCTGGAATAGTGAGGACTGGAGCAGCAGGGGCCTTACTGGGCATCTCTCTTTCTTCTCAGGGAAGGCTGTGTGCTCTCTCCACATGGCCTAGCTTGGGCTTCCTCGCAGCAGGGTGGCCCTGGGGCAATCAGATGGCTTCCATGGTGGCTCAGGGCTCCAGGACAATACTGCCAGCAGCAAAGTGGGAGGAGAATTACCTTTGATGGCCTAGCTTTAGAATTCATACAGGCTGCCCTCCCGCATACTCTACTGGTAAATACAGTCAGAAAAACCTTTCAAGAGCCAAGGTTAAGAGAGCTAGACACCACCTTTTGATGGGGCATGGCAAAATTCTAGAAAAGTGTGTAAGACAGGATCTATTGCAGCCATCTTTAGAAAATATGAATACAACCTGCTGCAACTGCCTCTTCCTTTTAGTCCTTTTCATTATATTTCTCCTAACAATCAGTTTTGATCCTCTGGACTAATCCTTTAATTTTCTTATCTATCCTCCGTTATTATCCCTTGCTTTATCTTTTTGTTCTGCTTTTGAGGAGATTTCATTGGCTTTATCATCAACCTGACTTTTACATTTGGACTACCATTTTTATGTTTCTTTCTTTTTAAAAAAAATTTATTTGGCTGCTCCAGGTCTTAGCTGCAACATGCAGAATCTAGTTCCCTGGCCAGAGACTGAACCCCAGCCCCCTGCATTGGAAGTGTGGACTCTTAACCACTGGACCACCAGGGAAGTCCGTCTTTTTTTTTTTTTTTTAATATAAATTCTGCATCCTGTTTTCATGTCATGGATCCTCCATTATCTTTCTGAGGCTATAAATTATAATTTCTTTGAATTGTTCTGCTTTCTATAATTCCCTCTTTTCTTTATGATTTCCTTTTTCCCTTCCTCCCTTATTAATTTTTCCTTTAATGTTTGAGTCTTTTCTCAGATACTTGTTTAATTTTGGATGTTTCTTATTGGAAGCCTTGGTGGGCTTACAGGCTCACATGTCTTGATCAGGTGGCCAGTGGCTGTTTTTATTGGAAGTTCCAGATCTACTGTATGTTGGTATTTTCTGTGGAGTCATTTGATTTGGCTAGAGAAGGCTTCTCTCATCTTCTGTGCGGGAGCCCAGCCGCTGGTGTCCAGAGTTGAGTGGGAGGGTCAGTCTAGGGAGGTCTTCACTGGGTGGACTCTGGTTTCATTTTCTTGGGTCTGCCATTTACAGAGGAAGTGGAGGACCATGGCTGCAAAACAGTTCACTCAGGACACTGTAGGTCCAAAGTGATGGCTTGGCATGTGAGCAGAGGTGTGGAGAGGGCAGGAGATATGAAGCAGGAAAAGCAGGCACCAAGTGTGGGCTGGAGATATAGTTTGGGAGTTAATAAAGGTGGCGCTAGTAGTAAAGAACCCACCTGCCAATGCAGGAGATGTAAGAGACGAATGTGGGTTCGATCCCTGGGTTGGGAAGATCCCCCAGAGTAGGAAATGGCAACCCACTCCAGTATTCTTGCCTGGAAAATTCCATGGACAAAGAAGCCTGGTGGGCTGCACTCCATGGGGCTCAAAGAGTCAGTCTTGACTGAGCACAGCACAAGTTAAAGTTAAAATGTATGGATGATATTCAAAACCATGAGATCACATGAGATCACTATACTGAGTTGAACAGCATCCCCCCCTTGCCCGGCCCCATTTATGTCCACCATGAACTGTGGATGTGATCTTATTTACAAATAAGTTTTTGAAGATTTAATCAAGTTAAGGTGAGGTCATTCTGGATTAGGACAGGTCCAAATCCAATGACTGGTGTCCCTTTAAGAGGAGGAAAATTTGGACACAGACATACAAGAGGGAAGATGTCCATGTGAAGATGGGGGCAGAGATTGGAGCTTTGCTGTTTAAGCCAATGATTGCAGGCCACCACCACCAGAAGCCAGGAGAGACAAGGAGAGGGTCTTGCCCAGAGCCTTTGGAGGGAGTATCGTGCCTTGATATCAGACTTCTAGCTACCAGAACTGTGAGAAAATACACCTTTTTAAAGAAATTTTAATTGGAAGATAAATTACTTTACAGTATTGTGGGGTTTTTTTGGGTTTTTTTTTGCCATACATCCACATGAATCGGCCATAGGCATACATGTGTCCCCTCCCTCCTGAACCCCTCTCTTACCTCCCTCCCCACCCCATCTCTGTTTTTAAAGCCACAAGCTACTTTGTTACTGCAGCCCATTTTAACTACTCCAATCACCAAGGATGTGTGTAGATTGTGGGCAGGGGGCTCCCAAGGATGGAGCTCTGGGACACTGACTCTCACCAAGGTCAGGAAGGAGAAGAAGATAGTGCAAGAGAGGCTGAAAAGGCACAGCCAGAGAGGTAGGAGGATGACCAGGAGCACTTGATGTTCTAGAGCAAATGTGAAGAAAGTATTTCAAGAAGATAGGAAGCCCAAGATGCTCCAGATACATTGATAACAATGAGGACTGAGAACTGATACTGAATCTGGCCAAGAGGTCGTCACTGGAGACCTTGACTTGTCCAGTTTGGGTGGAATGATTGATGTGAACTAGAGGATGGGAGAGAAGGAAGTGCAGGTAGCAAGTAGACAATGACTACCATTGCCCTTGATTTTATAGCCACCAAAGAGAATTTTCTCACCTCATCCTTATAGCCACCCTATGAGATGAGCATCGTTATTTATAGACGGGGAAAACAAGGCTCAGCAGTATTGGAGAATTTGTCCCAGCCCTTGCCACACTGAGAGTGTAGAAACCCAGGGTTTCAGAAACAAAAAATCTAAGCTCTTCCCATGTTTCCAAGTGGCAATTGATCTGATAAATAACCCTGGAAAGGGATGGAGAAAAAAACCCCAACAAACTAGCTCTTGCCTGTACCCAAATGGCTCCAGGGCCTTCCTGGGAGACATTTCTTTGTAAAGAGGCCCTTTTCCCAGTCCCTCACCTGGGCCATCCTCTCCCCTGGCCTTTCCTCATGTCCAGGGACACATCCCCTCCTCCTTGGGGTATCTCTGTCTGGGGCAGGGGAGGTGCATAGGGATGGGGAACCTCAACCTGGATGGATAGTCTCTTTTCTCCTCTTCACTCTGTGTGCTCAAGTAGAGGCTGAACCCTTAAATGCTTCCTGGGGCTGGGCACATAATGGACAGCAGTAAGGTGGGCCCTGGACAGCACAGTAAGATGTGGTTGAGGCTAAAGGTAAATGAGCATGAAGACCCCATCTGAAAATGTTCAAATTCAAGTTTCAAACACTGAGAGACTTCCTTGGCGGTCCAGTGGTTAAGAATCCACCTTCCAATACAGGGGATGAGAATTCAGGGGACTAAGATCTCACATGCTGCGGGTCAGCTAAGCCTGTGTGCCCCGACTAGAGAGACCCGTGTGCCACAACAAAGACCCAGCACAGCCAAAAAAAAAAGGCGGGGGGGGGGGAGTCTGCCAACTAGTGTGAACAGGTCTAAGTTTGATCCTGGGCCAGTGTGCGGACTCAGGTGCCTTAAGTGCCCCCATCAAACTTCCTCTCCCAGGATTTGGGGTCCATCCTTCTACCCCAAGGCTCCCTTCCCTGATGTAAATGGGTACCCAGGGCTCACCCACATGACTGGGGCCTAAAGAACACCAGGCTCGAGGGCTGGGAAGGGACCGTCACCCCACAGTCTCAGTCCAGAACTTTGCCCCTCGTGGGGCCTTCGTCTGCTTCCTCTCACTGTGTCTTGCTGACTGTCAACACCTTGCTGGTGTTGTGTGACCTCTTGGCTAGCTTCTCTCTGCCTCTCCAGAACCCCTTGGCCATCTTGGGAGGGTGATCTGTATGGGCTGCCTCAATGGCCCCCTTGCCTCTGGCTTCCTGTTGGGTGGGAAGCATGACTGAGGTGTGAGGGAGTGGGGAGAGGTCATAGCAGAAGCTGTCCTGCTGTGCTCCCCACAGGGTTGGTTTGGGCTCTACCAACGCTCACAGCTCTTCTCAAGGTGGCCTTCTGTTTTTGTTTATTTTAATTTTAATTTGGCTGTGCCAGGTCTTAGTTGCAGCATGTGGGATCTAGTTCCCTGACCAGGGATTGAACCTGGGCTCCCTGCGTTAGGAGCAGAGTATTAGCCACTGGACTTCCCTGGTGGGAAGTCCAAGGTGGCCTTCTCTGTCTGACATTCCTTCCCCTTGCCTTTAAAAAGTGCCCACAGTTCTCTCCTTTAATAGCCTTGGTTGCTGCACTATCCCCTGGGGTTTCCCTACATCTGCCCATACCTTTGTAAATGATAGTCCTTTTGTGCTGAGTTGAATCTTGTCCCACTCCCCCAGATTCATGTCTACCTAGAATCTCAGAAGGTGACTTCCTTTGGAAAGAGAGTCTTTGCAGATGCAATTAGTTAAGACCATACCAATTTGGGGTGGATTCTAGCTCCAAAGGCTGGTGTCCTTCCTTATAGGAAGGCCATGTAAAGAGACCTAGGGAAGGAGGCCATGTGATGATGGAGGCAGAGATTGGAGTGATGCAGCTGCAAGCCAAGGAATGCCAGGGACTGTCTGCAGCCACCAGAAGATGCAAGAGAGGCATTTGACAGTTTTCTCTGAGTCTCCAGAAGGAACTAACCTTGCCAACACCTTGATTTCAGAATTCTGGCTTCTAAAACAGAGAGAGAAGGAAAATTCTGTAGTTTAGCATCCAGTTTGCGGTAATTTATTACAGAAGCCCTAGTAAACGAATACATCCTTTATCAAGCTTTCTTTCAATTCTCCGAGCTTGAGTGTGCCATCTGTTTCCTGTGAGGACTCTGCTTCTAGTTCACCTCATTTCCCAGAGGCTTTCCATTACCCTGGAGCTTCCCAGGTGGCTCAGCATAAAGAATCCACCTGCAATGCAGGAGATGCAGGTTCAATCCCTGGGTTGGGAAGATCCCCTGGAGAGGGAAATGGCAACCCACTCCAGTATTCTTGGGCTTCCCAGGTAGTGCTAGTGGTAAAGAACCTGCCTGCCAGTGCAGGAGATGTAAGAGACAGGGGTTTGATTCCTCAGTTGGGAAGATCCCCTAGAGAAGGAAATGGGAACCCACTCCAGTATGCTTGCCTGGAGAATTCCATGGACAGAGAAGCCTGGCAGGCTCCAGTCCATGGGGTCACAAAAGAATTGGACATGACTGAGCATGTATGTTCCATCACCCTCAGTAAGCCCCCAGTCCTCATCTTGGTACCTAAGACCTTCCCCACTAGAGTTCCCTGCTGCTTTTCCACACCTTTTATTGCCTGGTTCCCACAAATGTGAATCCAGGGATTTCCCTGTTGATCCAGCTGTTAAGACTGTGCTTCAGGGCTTCCCTGGTGGCTCAGTGGTAAAGAATCCACCTGCCAATGCAGGAGACATGGGTTCGATCCCTGACCTAGGAAGATCCCACATGCCTCAGAGCAACTAAGTCCATGCACCACAACTATTGAGCTTGTGCTCTAGAGACCAGGAGCCACAACTACTGCAGCCCACGTGCTTTTATTACCGAAACTGAGCACCCTGGAGTCTGCGCTCTGCAACGAGGGAAGCCACTGCAATGAGAAGCCTTCATACTATGACTAGAGAGTAGCCCCTGCTTGCCACCACTAGAGAAAAGCCCATGTAGCAACAAAGACCCAGCACACCCAAAAATAAGTAAACAAAATAATAATAATAAAACGACTGTGCTTCCACTGCAGGAGGCGTGGGTTTGACCCCTGGTTGAGGAACTAAGATCCCATATGCTGAGTGTCACGGCCAAAAACAAATGAACAAAAACCAAATGTGAATCCATGGGCCAAGCCCAGCTGGTCTCTTGGCTCCTGACCCTGCTTTGCATTCATCCCAGTCATCTTTTCTGGGTTCCTCCACCCAAATCTCATGCATCCTTAAGGCCGGCTCCACCCTTTGTCCTCCAGCAGGAAGCTTTCTGGAGTCCCCAGCCCGCAGAAAGGGACCTTATTAGCTCTTGGTGCCATCACTCGTGGTTCAAGGTACACACCAGTGGGATCCACAGAGTGTCCTGTGTGCTTCTCCCCAGCTAAGCTGCAAGCCCCAGAGACCAGCACGTCCTTCCTATCAGATGCCCATTCAGGACACATGATAATGTGTGTGAAGAAAGAGCCTGAAGTGTTTCTGGAAAGGATGCTCCTGCTGTACCACCAGGGAAGAGGCAGGATTTCCTGGCTCCCGGGAGAACCTGGGTCCACAGCTCTTACCAGCTGGAACCCTTCTGTGACATCATAGTAGGGACAGGGGCCCTGAGTGATGCATACCAAGCAGACTTCCGTGGACTCAGAAAGACACTTCAGTAGGTGGGAAAAGAGAATCCCCCTCTCTCCCCAGTTAGATCTTTCCCCTCTCACTTTCCAGTTCCAGACTATACAATAGCGAGTCTGATGGCTCCCCCTCCCAGAGGTGTGTGTGGGGACAGAGGGTTTGGGGGTATTCTAATCCTCCAGCCTGGAGGCCCCATGCTGCTTCTCCTGGTCCTTCATCCCCACACCCCATCGAAAGCTCCTCTGACTCACTGCTATTCCGAGCCCTCAGTCTGCTCCCCACCAGCTCTCAATTCCTCCTCCTTACAGAGAGAATGAAGAGGTCCCCTGTGGTAGAGTCTGCATCTAAGTCCTCGAACCTGCAGGAAGAGAACTTGCCCCAGAAAGAGGCTGAGTGAGTACTGTACTGAGGCAGGGAAGCACTGTCCTTGCATTAAAAAAAAAAAAAAAAAAAATCTATCTTCTGAGTCTCTTTGCAACTGATCTGACATTTCCCCCTTTTAGGAAAGGCTGGCACCCCAGGGAGTCCAGATGGGAGGCAGAGTGCAGCCTGGGGGGTCGGCCCTGCCCCTCTGGGCCCCACGTCTCTGAGCCCTGCCTCTGCGGGTGCAGCCTGAGGACCAAGGCCGTGCTGCACCCTCGGCCCTCTCCCCTCTCCCGCCCAGCCTCTCAGGTGCTCCCCAACGTGTCATCTGGAAGGAAGCAGCTGTCTTCTCCGGGGACTGCATTCAAGTCTCAGTTCTCCCAGAATTCTCCGAAGCCCAAGGTGAACGCCAAGTCCTAGCTGGCCTCTGGGGACAGGTCAAGAGCTTCCTGCAGTGCCACACCACTACGCAGGCTGGGACCCATGGGCATGTGGCCTCGGAGATTTCTTAACCCGCTGTCCAAGTCCTGGCCAGAGGAGCCCCTGCACACCTATATCCCACTGGGAGGGAGCCACTTGAGCCTGGAAGCCCTATCCCCAATGATGTCACTTGTGGAGGCTGACAAACCCCGGTCCTCTCCACCATTCTGTTTTAAATAAAAATATATTTAGTCAGTTATGGTCTTTCTCTTGTAACTACTGAAAGCAGAGTAAGGATTGGTTTTAATTGAGAATGTATTTTCTCATTCTACTCCAAATTGGGCTTTCTAGGGTCCTGATTATATGACTGAAGGTCTTGATGGCCTTTCAGTTATGTCTGCCTGTAACCCTGTGTATGCGGGACACTGTGACCCTTGTATTTTTTTCTATTGTGCCCAGTTTTGGTGGGCCATGGAGTCAGGTCCACCAGGGTTCAATTTCCATAAACATAATGATGGGATTTTGATTGGAATTGTATTGAATCTATAGATCTGTTCGGTGAGAACTGATATCACTTCATGGCAAATAGATGGGGAAACAGTGGCTGACTATTTTTTGGGGCTCTAAAATCACTGCTGATGGTGACTGCAGCCATGAAATTAAAAGACGCTTACTCCTTGGAAGGAAAGTTATGACCAACCTAGACAGCATATTAAAAGTCAGAGACATTACTTTGTCAACAAAGGTCTGTCTAGTCAAGGCTATGTATGGTTTTTCCAGTAGTCATGTATGGATGTGAGAGTTGGACCATAAAGAAAGCTGAAAGCTGAAGAATTGATGCTTTTGAACTGTGGTGTTGGAGAAGACTCTTGAGAGTCCCTTGGACTGCAAGGAGATCCAACCAGTCTATCCTAAAGGAAATCAGTCCTGAATATTCATTGGAAGGACTGATGCTGAAGTTGAAACTCCGATACTTGGGCCACCTATGCGAAGAGCTGACTCATTTGAAAAGACCCTGATGCTGGGAAAGATTGAGGGCAGGAGGAGAAGGGGACGACAGAGGATGAGATGGTTGGATGGCATCACTGACTCAACGGACATGGGTTTGGGTAGTCGCTGGCAGTTAGTGATAGACAGGGAGGATGGCATGCTGCGGTTCATGGGGTCACAAAGAGTCGGACATGACAGAGCAACTGAACTGAACTGAACTGATATCATTAAATTATGAATCTTCATGAACAGGTTACATCACTTCATTTATTTAGGTCTTTAAATTCTCTCAACAATATTTTATAGTTTCAGTGTAGAGGTCTTATACATTTTTCATTAGATTTATTCCTAGGCATTGAATGGTTCTTGTGCTATTGAAAATTCTATTTTTTATACGGGATTTTTCTAAGTATTGGTGATGGGTAGTGTAGGAATGAGAGGCCTCTGTAAAACCTCTGTAATACCCTTAATTTTTTAAACAACAGCTTTATTGAGATATAATTCACATACTGATGATGGACATGAGTGCTCAGTCATGTCTGACTCTTTGCAACCCCATGGACTGCAGTCCGCCAGGCTCCTCTTCCCATGAGATTTACCAGGCAAGAATACTGGAATAGGTTACCATTTCCTCCTCCAGGGGATCTTCCTGGCCCAGGGATTGAACCCATGTCTCCTGCATCTCCAGCACTGACAAGCGGATTCTCTACCACTGTGCTACTTGGGAAGTCCAATTCACATACTACATTCACCCATTTAAAGATGTACAATGGCTTTTAGTATATTCATAAATATGCGTAACCATCACAATCAATTTTAAAACATTTTATCACTTCAAAAAGAAGCCTTATTTTCTTTAGCTATTACTCATCTATTGTATTGCTTTTATAATATCATTTTCTATTTTTTTTTTTGCTGCTGGTATAGATGTATTTAAGTATATCACTTGTATTCAGTGACTTCATGAAGTACACATATTCTTATAGTTTGTAGATTCTTCTGGATCTTCTATGTATGACATGTCATCTATGAATAATAATATTTTAACCTTCCTTTTTCCAGTCCTTATTCCAGTCTTTTATTTCTTTTTCTTGTCTCATTGTCTTGGCTGCTGCTGCTGCTGCTAAGTCGCTTCAGTCCTGTCCGACTCTGTGCGACCCCATAGACGGCAGCCCACCAGGCTCCTCCGTCCCTGGGATTCTCCAGGCAAGAACACTGGAGTGGGTTGCCATTTCCTTCTCCAGTGCATGAAAGGGAAAAGTGAAAGTGAAGTCGCTCAGTTGTGTTCGACTCTTAGCGACCCCATGGACTGTAGCCTACCAGGCTCCTCCGTCCATGGGATTTTCCAGGCAAGAGTACTGGAGTGGGCTGCCATTGCCTTGGCTAGGATGTCTAATATAATGTTGAACAGAACATTGTTGTGAGTGGACATCTGTATCTTATACTGATCCAAAGGAGGAAACTTTCACTATTTTGTCATTAAATAAGATGATTGCTGTAAGGTTTTGTTTGCAGACAGTCTTTATCAGATTAAGGATGTCCTCTGTAAGTTTACTTAATGTTTTTAATCATAAATTGGTCATCTGATTTCAAATCCTGACTCTTTCACTTATTAGTTACTCTATTCTGAGGAAACCACTGAGACTATTCTCTGAGACTCAGTTTCTCCATCTTAAATGGAGAAAAGAATTTCTACTTTAAAGCTTCTTGTGAGATTGGGAATATTTATGAAGAACAGCTAACCCAAGTAGGTACTCAGTTGAATGCGTGGCATTGCATTATATACAGTTTTATTCATCCTCCTCCCCCCCCATGAAGTTTTTCTTTGCGTCTCTTGTCCAGTACTGTATCCCTAGTCTTAAGAACAGTACCTGGCATATAGAAATTGCTTCAAGAAAGAATTTTTTAACATTTTTAGTTGTGCTGGGTCTTTGTTGCTGCCAGCTTTCTCTAGTTGCAGAGCTTGGGACTTCTCACTGTGGTGGCTTCTCTTGTTGTGGAGCACAGGCTCTGGACGCATGGGCTTCAGCAGCTGCAGCATGCGGGTTCAGTAGTTGTGGCTTGCTGCTTTTAGGGCACACAGGCTTCAATAGTGGTGGCGCATGGGCTTAGCTGCTTCTCCACATGTGGTATCTTCCCAGACCAGGGATTGAACCCCCGTCCCCTGCATTGGCAGGTAGATTCTTATCCACTGTACCACCAGGGAAGTCCAAGAAAGCAAAATTTTGATTAATCAATGTCTATTTTCTCTTTTCTGAAATGCTATGGCTATAAAGCATGGTTTGAGAGCCCAGAATTATACTTGTCCCTTAGAAAATCACATAATTCTCTTGGGCACTTCCAAAGTTCAGTCCCAACTCTCCTTCTGACTTTTAAAAAGTATCATATTTTCCACTTCTAGATTAATCAATTTCTGCAGTCCCTTCTCCCCTAACTTGTTGTACGTCAACAATAGAGCTCTAAGGACTTCCCTGGTGGTCCAGTGGTTGAGACATTGTGCTTCCAATGCAGGGGGCACGGGTTCAATTCCTGGTCAGGGAACTAAGATCCCATATGCCATGCTGTGCAGTCAGATCATTCAATCAATAAAATCTTTGATTAAAAAAATAGAGCTCTGGGGTCAATTCCCAGCATACCAACCTGTGCTGCATGATGGTGGACAAGTCCCTCCCCCTCCTGACCCCTGAGACCTCAGGGGTTTCCTCCAATTGTGGTTCCAATGAGATGTGACACTCATGGGCTTGCAAATCTCCTGAGAATCTGCTCTGCTTTATCCAAGTCTCTCGTAAGAGCAGCAAGGAAACTGGATGAGCCTTCTAAACTGTCAGGAAGTTCTGAAATCTGGGAGGTGGATGAGGAACTTCCAGCCTGAGGGATGAAGACTGGAAGACACTTCTGGACACACCCCAATTCTGCCCAGCCCCAGTTTGTATCAGGACTTCCTTATTCCTGCTGGAATGCCTTCCCATTGCCAGTAAATCCTCTCTACCCTCCAGATTAGGATTTTCAACCTTGGCACCATTGACATTTTGGACCAGATAATTCTTTGCCATGAGGGCTGCCCTGTGTACAGGAGGATGTTTAGAATCATCTCCGACCCCTACCCTCTAGATACTAGGAGCACTGCCTGCCTACCACACAAACATTCTGAGTTGTGACTACTAAAAATGTCTCTAGACAATGCCAAAAGATCTTTCTAAAGCCCCCTTCACCAACCTCTCCCAGTTCAAACTGTCTCTCCCATAGCAGGCCTTTCCTGCCTCCCCCTACTTACATGCATCCCCCTCTTCTCAGAACTCTGAGCAGTGTGAGTCAGAGCTGTCACCATCCCAGGGGAGAACGCTATCTAACATCTACGGAGCACTTATCCCATGCTGTTGCACAGACTGTCTGGTGGAATCCTCACAACAGACCCAAAAGTAGATTACATGTGTGGTCCTCTTCATATTTCAGATATGGGAACCCAGAGAGATGATGTCACTTGTCCAAGGTCACATAGGCAGTAAGTGGTGGATGTGGGATTCAAATTCAGGCCATCTAACTCACCGGCTCATAAACCAATTACTCTATGCTACAGGTTATTTCCTCATTTGTTTCCTATGTATTCACCTGCCTCTGAACACAACTGCAAACCTTTTGAGGGTAGGGACTAAAATACATCTGTGTATTTTTCACAGGGCCAAGCACAGGGCAGGAGAGCCAAATATAACTTTAGTGATTGATTTCCTGCCAGTATGGAGTTTGAGGCATTAGAAGGCATGAGTATGTGGATGAGATCAAGGACTGGGGAGAAGAAAATTTCAGTATAAGGTTTAAATATTCAAAGTATTCATAAAATGCACTGAACATAGTTGCACATCTCAATGAATTTTCACAAACTGAACACACTGTGTGTAACCAGCTCCAGAATCAGATCATCATCAACCCAGATGCCTCCCTCATACTCCTTTCCCAACTCTCTGGGTTCCCCTGGGACCGTTTAGATCTCAAGTCCAAGGCCTGCACACGCACAAGGAGAAACTGAGGCTCAGAGGCAAGGGTTGACTGGTCTAAGGTGGTGTGGTTCTAGCCTGGTCTAGAAGTGTTTGTATTCTAGATCCCCATTTTGCTATTTGAGTAGTTGAAGAGAGCTGCTCACCTGGCAGGTGATGGGGTGGAACTAGATGCTCCATTGGACCCACCAGGATTCTATATGAAGCATGAGAGTCGGGAGGAGGGGGACTGGGGAGCTGTCTTGCTCCCTACATTTTCCTTGAGTCTGGGCTAAAGCCAAAGAAAACACAAGCCTGGCTGCTCCTCTCACAAGGGGAAGTCAAAGTGAGAGACTTTACAATTAGAGTCTGGAAAATCTTCCACTTCATTGCCCCCAGCTCCCCGATCAGGGAGAGGATGGGGTGAGGGGTGAGGGAGGGCCCTGCTGGCAGTAGGGACAGGAATTCCAGGGTCTGGAAACAAGACGGGCTTCTCCCTCAAGGGGCTCACAATATTCGGCAAAACCAGACAGCTTTTGGGCATAGAGCAAAACCCCACTTATTACGTACTGAAATTCCATCCACTAGGATCCTAGCGGGAGGCTTGAGCCCACCTCGAGCGGAAGCAGTTAAGCCCACGAGACCACCAGCTGCAGCCTTGGTCCTTACCTTGTGTCCCAAAGCCACCCCTATCTGCAGCCCTCAGACTTCCGCATCCTGGTCCCCGCCCCACGGTCCACATCCGCCCCGCCTGAAATTCACTTTCTATTTTCACCGAAGCGGTTTAAGCCGACCATCCCGAGGGAATAGAAGGTGTTCCCCTACCTTGCCCCAACTTCTCTTATCTCACACCTCCTTCTCAGGTCCAGAGGTCCCCACCAGGTAGATGAGACCTAAGAAAAGGGTAAAAGAGAGGAGGTTGCTTCTCTTTGCAAACTCTTCTGACACCCCCTCTGCCCTCCCCAACCATCTGGCTTCCCGCCCTGGCTCCCGCGCCGGGCTGGGGCGCCAACTAAATCTGATCAAAATGCAATTGCCAAGTCGTTAAGGTATTTGAATTAAAAAAAAAAAAAAACTCCCGAGAAAGAAAGTATTTGATGGCTAATAATCTCATTTCAATATAATGGGACCTTCTTCTGCAGAGAGCAAGACAGGTTAAGAGATATAATTATGACTTTGCAAACTCTCTCCCAAGCGCGGGAGACGCGCTGACAGGTCTGCGCGCGGCTGCGCCCGACTCCTCTCGCTCCGACCGGAGACGCTTTGTCTGCAGGGCCAGTTAAAGAGACACGGTCCTTTTTCTCCCCCCAACCCCCCGCCTCGGCCTACATTGCAATTTAACTGTCAGCCGCGTCCTCGCCCCAGGATCAGCTCTGAGTCCCACGCGAGGATTGGGGGTGGGATGGAAGAGGAAGACCAGACTAGGGGCAGGGGGAAGGAGAGCGAAGGACCGAGTGTCAAACGCTGCCCCCAGGAACTCGGAGCTAGGCTTGCAAACCCGCTCCCTTAGTGGGCTCTTTAAGGTCACGTCTATACCGTAGAGTCTGCGTGGAGCAATGGTTGGGCCGGGGTGGTGGTGCTGGTGGCGGCAGTGGTAGTAATTCAGGCCGCTAAGATTTATCTATCGCCCATATCCAAAGTAGTCCTTCTTGAAGGACCCCAAAGGAACAGATTCCTTCCTGGTAGAATCGCTCGGTTTCAGCTGGCGGAAAGGAACCGAATTAGGGAGATGGGGAGAGATGGCGTTGGTGCTATTCATAGCTACCTTTCCCCTACACTCTAAACTTTTTTCCTCCCCTTTACTATACTGGGAGGGGGGAAAAAAAAAACCAATTGGAAGCCCGGATAGGAAATCCTTGAAGAAAGACTTTCTCGGTGTCACATGTCGCCTCCTTAAAGAAAAACTGAGAGAGAAAATCTCTAATGCGGAGTCTACGTGTGTGCGGGGTGGGTGTTGGGAAGAGGCAAAACGACCGGCTTAGCATCGTTAGAGAGTTTTGATTGCAGTTCGGGTCAAGGGACTGGGGGACAGTCGATGCCAGGAGCTGGAGAGGTGTTTGAACCGCGGCAGCCGATGAGATTAGCGGCGCAGCGGTGCCAAGGGACCCTGGGCCCCTACTTGGAAAGGTGGGCGAGCGTTTGTGCGCGCGAGTGCGCACGTCCCTGAGCACTGCTCCGGGGAGAGCCCTGCGCTCCCAACCCGGCGAATAGTTGGAGCCGGAAAGCGAATGCAGGGAAAGAACGCACTCAAGACAGACGGACAGACAGACACTCTTGTCCCGAGAAAAGGAGTCGGGGCTAAAGAGGACCGGAAGCCGATGGCGTCCCCAGTTTTCGCTTGTCCCCGGCTCTCTCGAAGCAGACGGGAGATTGATTCTGGGTATTTCCCGCCGATCTCGGCGCCGCCCAGCTTTGCGCAGAAAGAATTCGGAGGAAGCGGGTGCGTCACTGCCCCTCCTCGGCACTCCGAGCCCCTCGAAGGGTGGCCGGGAGGACGCCGGCCACGTGGCCGCAAGGGGGTGAGGCTCCGGCGAATCCCGGGGCCACTTTGACGGGCAGGGCCGGCAGGCCTAGAGGCGCCGCGACCCCTCTTCTCCAACTGGTGAGGTGGTGGAGCCGGGGTCCCAGGACTCCCTCCAGCTCTCGCGCCCCGCCCCGAGGACTGTTCGAGACGCCTTGTTGCACACCAGCCACGGCGAGTCCCTAGAGTCACTCGCGCAGCAGTAAAAATGAGGTTGGCACTGTCGCGTCCTGCGTGGATCGCACACCTGGCGGCGTATCCTTGAAGGGCGGTCTGTAAGCGAGAGGAATCGTCCTCGCTCGCCCGACGGCTCCCCCTGGTGGCCCGGGTCGCCGGCTTCCCGAGGCAGAGGACCTGGGGGAGAACCAGGCCTCCAAGAAAGAGAGAACCGATGCTCACCTGGTCGGCCCGGCTGAGCACCCTCCCCAGCGTATGCCGTCCCTCCGGCTTCGTCGGGCCCAGGGTGGCCACACCCTGCTGTAGCACCCTTAGCTTCTCCCGTCGCGCACCTCAGGATGGAGAGGGGGCGTTTCTGGAAGCAGCACTCCCCACCCTGCTCCACTCACTGGGCAATACTTTGCCAGGCGGCTTTCTGACATCCCTGCCCATTTTCCTCTCGGTGTTCAATGATCCAATAGGACTGAGGCCTGGCGCGCGACCGCCACAGGGGACCGTGGCTGCCGGGAGCCCACGTGGCCGCGCGGGACTCGGCTGGGATTCCCCGGGTGGCGGGTCTGGCTGGGGGCCGGAGCCGATGGCTCTGGGGGCGGGGGCAGTTCGGGGCGCCGAAGACGGCGGGCCGGGGTCCCGGCCCGGTTGGGGGCGCCGGGGAAGGCGGGCGCGGCCGCCGGCGGGGTCAGGGGCGAAGGGGCAGGCGGAGGGCAGCGCGCGGGGAGCCGGCGCGGCGTCTCGGGTTACGCGGCCCAGCCCTCCCACCCGCAGCTCGGGCGCGGGGCCCCGGGCGGACTCGGGCAGTCCCCCGCTGTTTGCATTTCTCTGGCAGGCGGCGGGGCTTGGGTTGAAAGGAATCGCCTCCATTTGGAACGTTGTTTATTTTTCTTAACTAGCCAGCGCCGACAGACGACCCCGAAAGCACGGCGGCTGGACCCGGCCGAGCCCTTGCTGGGAAGGGGGTCAGGACCAGGTTGGGGGGGGCGGCCCGACGAGAGGGGCGGCGCGAGCCCCCGCCGGGGGAATGCGCTCGGGTCCCCTCCCGGCCGAGTTGGGGGAAGGGTCTCGGAGGAGTCGAGAAACACTTTCTTCCGTGTAGGAAAACCTACTTTCTCCTGCCGCAATTTACCTTCGCTTTGACCTTGCACGAGGTGGGGCGGGCGAAGTGGTTAAGCTTTCCGGCTTTGGGGTCTCGCCGCCTTGGGTTTCAGTTCCGCTTCCTTCATTTTTTTTTTTTTTAAAGCCCCGTGACCTTGAGCAAAACGTCTTTGTGACTCAGTTTCCCCAGTTCTCAAATAGGTATAACGTAGTGTTTATGAGTTCGGGATTTTATAAGGACTAAATGAACTATTTCACATAAACCCTTAACGCTGGGCCTAGAACTTGCCAAGAGCTCAGGAGACGTTAGCGCTTCTCCTCGGGGCGGTGGACGGTGGTCGGTGCCCTAGCCAGGCGAGGGTGAGTGGGGATGGGGGCAGCCAGCAGACGTGCGGCCCACCGGGAGGAGGCTCGAGCTGGAGACCCACGACTCGGGGAGAGGTGCGAGCTGGGGAAGAGTTCTGAGCGTTTTGACATGAAATGAATAAAATGCAAATGATATTCAAAGCCAGATGCTAATGAGGATCTATCCTTTGAGCGTCCACGGCCCCGGCAGTGCCCAGAACAGTGGCGGAGCTGGTGTGAACTCAGAGATGGGCAGGGTCCTGCAGCCGGGGACTCGTGTGTGTGTGTGTGTGTGTGTGTGTGTGTGTGTGTGTGTGTGTGTCTGTGTGTGTGTGTGTGTGTGTGTGTGTGTCGGCGCGCGCCAGCTCCGGAATGTGCGTAGCCGACTCCGGGTATGCTCGCGCCGTCATGAAAATGAGGTCAGGGAAGGTCGTTCCACTCTGCAGCATAAATCAAGGAGGAAAGGAGAATGGATGTGAGAGACAGTCCCCGGAGACCGCCCCGAGAGAGGCTGAGCGAGGGAAGCGGGAGGGGGAAAAGTTCTGCGGAGAATGGACGAGAAGCGGGCCCAGGCGCTCGCCCTCCCCGCGCTTCCCGCCCCGCAGGGTCCCTTCTCTGGAGCTGCGGCGCCCGGACTCAGGCGAGATCGCGCCTTTAATACCCGTATCCTCCCCCCCGCCCCAGGTTCCCAACACTTTTCCCTCGGTCCCCCCCAACCCCCTCATTTAAATGGTCCTCATCTAAGAGCTCTTTGTGTGGATGCAGAAGCTCCTTGCACCCAGCCTCTTCAGGAGCGTGTCAGTGCCCCCGAGCACACGCCAGTTGCAGTCCTAATCGCACACTTGTTACTCGCGCACAAGCACCGGGGCTCCCGGGCGCGAGGAGGCGGGGGGCGATGTCCTGCGGGGATCAGAATCCAACGCCCGGGAGCGGGCTGCTCTCCTCTGTCCGCGCCGAAGCACTCTGGCCCCGCGTTCTTTCTCCACGCAGTCCGCTTCCCCGGTCTCGCTGACACTCACTATCGCGATCCTCCGGCCCCTCCGGCTCTCCGCTTTCCACCAGCCGCCGGGGGAGCGTGGTGCTCCAGGAAGGTATTTCCCTGCGCGCTGTCTTGTGACCCCCAACCCGGAATCTCCGGGGGCTCAAGCTGTCCTGGGCCGGAACGGAGGCACGAGTTCCAGGCGACCTGCCTCTCGGGGAAAGGGGGACCAGTGTGGAGCAGCCCCGTATGGGGAGAGGGGTAGGAAGGAGTATCTCTTCCTTCTTTCTTTGAACTCCAGGCCCAGAGGGCTGAAAGGGGGATAGGGCACAGTGAAGAAGGACCACAGTCCCCAGCGCTTCTGTGGAGCCCGGGGCAATTTGCTCTTCGCTGGTATGATGGGTACCCCCAGCTCCAAGAACCAGAAGAAAGAGGATGGACTGGATGGCTCCCACACTCCGATCAGATTTTTTCCCCATCACATTCTCCTTATGAAAATAACAACGATGCTTAAAGCCTGTATGGTAGGCAAAAAATCAGAACACAGTAATATACATTGAATTAAATTTACATAGAGCTGTCACCATCAAGTCTTCCTTGAGCCTCCACATTTTGTAGATTAATTAATTAGGTCATGCAGTCTCATTCATCAAATATTTAGTGAACTCCTACTAAGTGACAGAGGAACAGAATGCCAAGAGCCTGGCCCTCCCCACACTTACATTCTCCTGGGACAGAAAGATAGTAAACATAAACTCAGACATATAATCCGATGTTAGGCTGGGTAGCCCTGTGTGCTGTGAAGGAAAGATTAAGGTTAAGGGTTAGAGAAGGCCTCTCTGGGGAGAAGGCAGGCACCTGAGTGAAGTCAGGGAATGAGCCATGCTGACCTCTGGAGGGAGAAGGTCCAGGCAGAGGGACCGGCCAGTGCAGAGATGGAGATGTGGAAAGTGCCTGCTTTGCAGCCTGACAGAGATGGGAGAGGGAGGAGGTGAGATGGAAGGTTAGGCCTAGCTTTGTAGGTCTGGGAGGGGGGTTTGGGATTATATATACTAGGTGTGATTGGGAACCTGTTTGAGAATTTTATTCAAAAAGGACCAACACAACTTGTGTTTTACAAAATAAAGATGGCATTTAACTACCTTATCCAAGTTCTCCAGGTTTGTGAGTTCCTTAACTCAGACCTCCAGCTTGTCTCAGTCCAACATGTCAAAGACACATGCCCAAGCGACATTGCCCCAGAAGGAGCCCAAAGACATCTTGAACGGTACCCCCTTTCTCCCACCCATACTTTTAGGAAGAAGTCCAGAATGGAGCAGTGGCTAGGGGCTCTAAATCTGCCAGCTGGGTCAGATTTCTCAGCCTCGGAGGATTCCTAACTCCCCATCCCAGCTGTTGCTTCTGCTTTGCCTACCCTTTTCCGGGCTGTTGAGACTGTGAGGGCCACTCTGAAGCGAGAAGGGAAGACCCAGTCTTGCCGCGACGCTCCAATTCTGGGGCTCCGGCTGCAGAATTGTTTCTCCCGATGATTGAGTCCGCCTGTGTTCACAGCCTGCACCGTGGTCCCACACCGCCTCCCGGTGGCCAACAAGGATACTGCAGCAGGAGTCGGTGTTGGATGCAGAACAGTCCCAGGGACCGCAGAGGGCCCCGGAGCAGGCTTACTGCGGGTTTACGAGGGGCCAGGTGCCACGCAAGGCGCTTACTTACTCTGTTTAACCATCACAGTAACTTCGGGAGACAGTTATCATATCCCTCACTATACAGACGAGGAAACGGAGGACAAGAGAGGTAGTGTGCTTTGTCTGAACATGAAAGTGAAAGTCGTGTCCGACTCTTTGCGACCCCATGCTGACTATACAGTCCACGGAATTCTCCAGGCCAGAAAACTGGAGTGGGTAGCCTTTCCCTTCTCCAGGGGATCTTCCCAATTCAGGGATCGAACCCAGGTCTCCCGCATTGCGGGCGGATTCTTTACCAGCTGAGCCCCCAGGGAAGCCCAAGAATACTGGAGTGGGTAGCCTGTCTCTTCTCCAGTGGATCTTCCCGACCCAGGAATCGAACTGGGGTCCCCTGCATTGCAGGCAGATTCTTTACCGGCTGAGCTATCAGGGAAGCCCTGTCTGAGAACACAGAGCTAGTAAATTGCAGAGTGACTTAGTTTTGTGCTATCTCTGGGTGCACATAGGGTATGCTGAGACAAATATTGGCCTCCATCCTAGGGAGCTCTCCCTCCCTTAGCCCTAAAGAATCAGCTAGAAAATGCCTTTAGCAGGTGCACTGAGCTTCCAAATCTGTGTCTGGGAATGTTCAGAGGTTTTTTCCCCCTTCTCAAGTCTGAGCCCATTTCAGAGGAGTCAATGGTCAGCAGGTTGAGGCCAGTTCAGGCACAGCTGCACAACTCTGTCCTACCTGCTGCATGGTCAGGGGTCTGTCGCCTCTCTGAGATTCAGACTGGCTGAGCACCCTCGTCCCCGACGGGGAAAAGCAAAGCGCTCTGAGTGGGTAGCTCTTAAACCATTGATGGCACAGAGGAAGGGAAGGCAGGGGGTGACCATACTGAGCCCACTCAGTGCTCCTTCTCTATCTTGAGTCCCAGGGTCAGGAGACCCCTGATTGACATTGAGTCCCCCTCTTCTCAGGGCTCTGGGACTGCTCAAGCTGGTTTTACACCGGCAGCCACTGGGGAGAGGACGCTTGGGCAGACTGCCACTCCAGAGCAAATATGGGCGCCGTGCGCCATCCTCTGCTGCCCCCTAGTGGGCTAGGGTATGGCTGCCGCCTCCAGACTCCTTTGCACTCGGCGACTTAGCCTTCCCATCTTCTCACCTTTTTCCCAGGACCAGAAGCCAAACAGGTTTCCTAAGAAGGAGATGTGAAACTTCTGGGAAGGTTTGGCCACCCCGACCTGTGTCCACATAACATCAGGATTATTACCTCCCAACAAACGTTTAATAAGAGCCTACGGTGCAGTCTCTCCCAACCTCCTTCAGCCTTGGGAAGGGCTCACAGCTTAACAGAGAAGACAGTGCCCCAAATGACACTTACAATCTTCATTATTATTAATATTTTTAGCTCTTAACTTTTAAACAATTGTAGGTTCAAAGGAAGTTCAAAGATAGTGCAGAGAGGTCCTGAGTATCCTTCTAGGACATTAGTGGATTCTTATAACCATCACTGCAATCACGATTCATAACTATTCCAGCACAGCCAGAAGCCCCTCCCCTCCATGTACCCCTTGATAGTCACACCCACTCCTCCCCCTATCTCAAGATTTTTAAGCACTGACAACTGTTAATGTTTTCCATCTCTGTAATGTTCTCATTCCAAGAATGTTATATATGAATGGAATCATACACTATTTGCACTTTTGAGAGTTTTAACTAAGAAAAATATTGAGATCCATCCTACTTGTGGCATATATCAACAGTTCATCCCTTTTTATTGCTGAGAAGTACTCCATGGTTGTTGTTGTCGTGAAAGTTGTATCTGACTCTTTGTGACCCCATGAATGGCAGCACGCCAGGCTTCTCTGTCCCCCACTATCTCCCTGAGTTTCTTCAAATTCATGTCCACCGAGTCAGTGATGCCATCCAACCATCTCATCCTCTGTCACCCTCTTCTCCTCTTGCCCTGAGTTTTTCCCAACATCAGGGTCTTTTCCAATGAGTCACCTCTTCGCATCAGGTGGCCAAAGTATTGGAGCTTCAGCTTCAGCATCAGTCCTTCCGATGAATATTCAGGGTTGATTTCCTCCTTTAGGATTGACTGGTTTGATCTCTTTGCAGTCCAAGGGACTCTCAAGAGTCTTCTCCACCTTTTGGCTAAGATCAAGTGTAGTACTCCATGGAGGTACACATAAATTGTTTGTCCATTGAGGAATATCTGGTTGTTTTTAGTTTCAGGTTTTTACAAATAAAACTGCTCTGGACAGTCATGTACAGGTTTTCTTGTAGACATAAATTTTTATTTTTCTGAGATAAATGCTCAAGAGCGCAATTTCTTATGGTTTCTTATTATAATTGTTTCTTAGGGCAAGTATACTTTCAGCTTTTAAAAGAAACTGTCAATTCTAGTTTATTTTGGCATCCTCTTAATGGAGGCTTTTGCAGAGCAAAAGTTTTTAGTTTCGATGAAGTCTTTTTAATCAATTTTTTCTTTTATGTATTGGATTATGCTTTTGGTATCATGTGTAAGAACTCACTAAGCTCTATGTCCCAAAGGTTTTCCTCTAGGTTACCTTCTGAACTTTTATGGTTTTATGTCATACATTTAAATCTATGCTCCATTTTGAGTTAATTTTTGTATAAGATGTGAGGTTTAGATCAAAGTCTTCTTTTTAACTTATGGATATCCTGTTGCTCCAGCATCATTTGTTGAAAAGACTATACTTCCCCCATAGAACTACTTTTGCATGTTTGTCAAAAATCAGTTGGCATTATTTCAGTGTTTTTCTGTCCCATGGATTCTCTCCACTAATACTGCTCAGCTTTGGTTACCGCAGATAAATAATTTACACAGTTAGCTATATTTATGATTCCTCCTACTCTATTCTTCTCTTCACAGTTGTTTTCATTCTTCTAGTTCCTTTGCCTTTTCATATAAATTTTGAAACAATCTTATCTCTGTCTACAAAAAAATAATCTTGCCGAGATTTTGACAGGAATTGCATTAAACTTGTATATCAGTTTTGGGGAAAATTTATATTTTTACAATGTAAGTCTTCCAGTCCATGAACACTCCATTTACTTAGATGTTTGATTTCTTTAGTGTTTTGTAGCTTTCAGCATAGCAATTCCTGTATGTGTTTTGTTAGATTTATATATAAGTACTTTATCTTAAATGAGTGATTATAAATGGTGTTATATTAAAAAAAATTATTTCCATGTATTTATTGCTAGTATATAGAAATACAATTTATTTGTGTGTGTTGGTAGTTTGTCCCTTTTTATTGTTGAGTAGTATTCCCTTCGTATGGAGGAATCACAGTTTATTTAGCCATTTGCCAGCTGGGTTACTTTCAGTTTTTGGCAGTCATGCCAAAAGAGGGCTATGAGCATCATGCCTGTTTTTTTTTTTTTTAATGAATGTAAAATCAGCCTACTTGCTGGGTTGGGTTGTGAAAAGTCAGAGGTAGGCATGGAACAGGACTGTTTCAGTTGGTCGTGCTACGCTCGCTGGATGATGAGGGGAACAGTTCATATGTGTAATTAAAGTGTTAGGGAGCCAGTGAGACCACCCTACATGCAAGATGAGCGTCTGGAGAGAACACTTGAGGCTTCCCGCCACCAGCAGACCTGATCAGGACCAGACCCATACAACCTCCCACTATCGTCCCGGGGAAGGGGGTGGAGACGGTGAGGTGGGTGGTGAGGGAGAGGGGGGTTACCAGGGTGCTGCAGCCTCTGACATCCTCACAATCTATTCACTTCAACAGCCATGAAAATATTGCCGTCTTCTTTCACCCAAGTGCATTTTATTTTAAGAATATTCAAACAATGCAGAACATAGGGTGAAATGTAAACGTTCCCCTTCAGTGGTAGCCAGACTTAACTCCTGTTAGCATCAGGAGGCAATCCTTGCACATTCTCTCCTGTTTCTGCACACACCCCCACACACACACCCCTGAGTATCTATCTTTATCTTCGTTTTAACTTATGTTGACGAAGTACTAGGATACGTGTCACTCAGCAGCTTGACATTTTTTGTACATAAATGTTTTGGTGATCTGACCTATACACAGATCTTTCCCACTGGCAGCATGTTGCTCTGTACTAGTGATGAAGCACCACTTGCCTAGTTCCTTTCCTATTCATGGCCAGTTGACTTACTTGTCAGTTTCACTATTATTAAAATGTTGTGACAAATAGCCTTTTATTTACGTAGCTGTGCACACATGACTGTATTCTCTCATGTGGACCCCAGAAATGATTGAATTGCTTTCAGGAGGGGGTGCCTGTTTAATAGTTTGATAAATCTGGACAAATTGATTTCCTAAAAGGACACGCTCATTTATATTCCCACCAACAGCTTTTGACTATCAATTTTCTCAACCTTATCACCACTGGAAATGGCCAATCTTTTAAATTCTTATTAGTTTAATGGGTGGAAAAATGATCCCCTCTCCCAGTTGCTTTAATTTGCATTTTCCCATTTACTAATAAAATTGATCCTGTCTTCTGTATATGAATTTTCCATGGATGTTTCTTTGGATTGAAATTTCTGTTCTTTTCCATTTCTTCTATGGAGTTGTTGCCCTTATTATAAAACCAAATTCAGCCCAGTAAATCTGAAGCTCTAGTTGGCTTTATTCAAGGATTCATGGATCGGCAGCACGCATCTAGAAGGCTGCTCTGAGGGGTTGCAGAGAAGAGAAGGTTTCTATAGCAAGAAGGGTAGGGGGGCAAGAGCGCTTTTAGCAAATGAAAATAAAGGATTATTTTAAGGCCTGGACATCTTTTTGGAGGGGTGGGAGAAGGGTTTTATCATGCAGATGGCCTCTTCCTCCTCTGAGGGAGGGGAAGGTCCAAGTGGCAGATTAGCTCATGGGTGCTGACCACAGAGTTCCAAGATGGTTGATTAAGACTGTCCCTGGGGGAGGTGGAGACTCCAGTTAGGTCAAATGTTAAGTCTAGGTCTGTTGTCATGGGCTTTAGCAAAAGTGGCATCATTTGGGGCCTGTAGTTTTTCTCCTTAACACCCTTTACTGATTGATTTTACAAGTTCCCTATTCATTCTGGACAGTTTTTTAATTTTTTTGATTATAACATTATTTTTTTCTATCCTGTCTCTTTTCTTCTTCTTCTTGAATGTTTTGGCCACGCTGAACGGCATGTGGGATCTTAGTTCCCTGACCAGGGGTGAAACTTGTTCTCCCTGCATTGGAAGCATGGAGACTTACCCTCTGGACCGCCAGTATCCCGTCACTTTTTAAAAACATTGTTTATAAATAATATGTTTTATTATATGTGAGAAAAGTAGTGTTTTCTAAGTAGAAAATCTGTAAGGCTTTTCCTTTCTGCCTTCTCTGTGGGGAGCTGCTTGTGTGGAGAGCAAGTCCTCTGGGGAAAGGGTGAGGGGTGTTTCTCCTAGAAGCCTGGTGCCCATGGAGACCCACTTCCTAAGGGAAGGAGTTCACCAGGAACACGGGGGATAATTATGAAATTCTGGTGGCTGCAGGGAGCCCTGTGTGTCCTACCCGTGTGCCTGGGCTCACCTCCGGAACCAGTCAGGGGGACAGTGAAGCCAGACCCAGGGCGAGTGTGGGGGCACATGGTCTTGCTTTACACCTGGGCCTGGTGACTGGCAGGTCACCGTGATTTGCTGAGCCTCCTTCCTTTGCCCTGTGAACACAGAACCAAGACCTTTGCTCATTACCTGGTTCTCAGTGCACCCTGAGAGGAATTCAGGATGAGAAACAGCCTGAGGCACAATGAGCTTTGGATAAACGCCACCCCCCTCCTTGAGAGTTAGATGCATTTCCCAGGAAGAGCTCCAATGGCCCCAGATTCTTGCATCATCCCAGTCACAGGAAAGCATTCAAATCATTAACTCGAGGTGTCTGTTCTCTGTGATGAGCAGGAATGTTTTACTAAGATGTAAGCTTGACCGCTGCAGGAGACGCGGGTTCAATCTCTGGGTCAGGAAGATCCCCTGGAGAAGGAAATAGCAACCCACTCCAGGACTCTTTCCTGGGAAGTCCCATGGACGGAGGAGCCTGGCGGGCTACAGTCCATGGGGTCACAAAGAGCCAGGCAAGACTTTGTGACCAAACAACACCAAAGCTTGACTGCACCTGGCTTTGACTGGCCAAAAATATCACATGTACACTGGCTTCTCCCCTACCTCTTTGGAGCAGATTCCTCAAGTTTACTGAGCGGCTGTCTCCCAGGCTACAGTCCTCAGTAAGGGTTCCAGAATAAAACTTAAACTCGTAACTCATATGTTGCGCATTTTTCCTTAAGGCGACAGCTCTTCTTCCTGGGGTGGGCAGGGTCCTACACAGAGAAGCCCTTCCCATTCCCTCAGCTTGGGTGTCCCTCCCCAGGAGCCTGGGATACAGGTCTCAGGTCCAGAGGGCCCTCAGGTTGGGGGAGGGGAGTGGCCTCCCGCTTGCCGCACGGGAAGCAAACCTCCTGGCTGGCCCTCTGGCTGCAGGGCCACCTCTCTCTGGCCCTCCCCTTCCATCTCCCAGCGTCTCTCGCATCCTCCTCCTAACCCCCCTCCCCTGAAGTCGAGGCCACCTGCATCCCAGGTGGAAGTGGTGTTAGCGGAAGGGTTCCTCCCAGCCAAGCTGCCCCTTGGTGGGAGAGGGTTGAGGGGCTGCAGAATGACACAGTCCCTGGGAAATGGGCCTGACTCTTCAGGGCTCCCCCAGCACCTCTGAGAAGCACTGAGAAGGATTAAGGCCTCCTTGAGAAAGTGGGAGGCCTGGGGTGATGGGCTCTAAGGGAACACGGTAGGAGGGAAGAGGAGCCAGGAGAAGCCCCTCCCTGCCCCCCAGGGGCACGGAGCATCAGCAGGCCCCGACTGGCCTCAGCTCTGCCCCTTGTGGCAGCCACAGGAAACTGAGGTGCTCTTGGCTCCCCCTTCCCCTCTCCTGGCCCCCAATTTGGGTGAGGCAAGGGTGGGGTGGGCAGGCAGGGGAGACATTGAAAAGTTCCCGGACAAAACTATGGGGCATCTCAAGGCTGCCCACTCTTTCCACTCCCCGTCCCCACCCCCCCAACCCCTCAGTATCTCTCACTTACTGGGTTCCCGGTTTTAGGCCTTGCCCATCACCCCCTCCCTGAAAGTTGGGCTAGACAGTTGACAGGGTCTGAACATCATTTGGATCCTGGCCATAGTCCTAAGTCCCATTGGATCCCATATTGGACCCAACCGGACCCCATCACGCCCAGATCTGACTGGTGAGTTAGTAATGTGTTTCCATCCCTGGGAGGTTTTATGGGTGCTGGAGGGGGACGGAAAGCTGGGAGCAAAGAAAGGGAATGTGGTGGGCAGGGGTCTCCAGAGGAGCAGGGGTTCCCAGAGGGGCTGGGGTGGCTTAGGAGGAGGACTGGGAGGAGGGGAGAGGCAGCCTGGGTGCTGTGGGCAGGGCTGTCCCTCAGCTCTCCCACTGCCTGACTTGAGGCCGGTGAGATGCTGTTTAAAAAAATAAGTAGACGAAAGAATCTAACGTACTTTCATTTAGTGAACTTGAGGATCTGTAGAATCAGGAAATCATTGACATTTATACATAGTTTACATAGAAAAGAGGAAAAAAAACCCTCCAAAACCTGGTGCGGTAGGTGCAATTTAAGGTGTGGCTATTGAAGTCTGCTGGCCAGTGCCCAGTTCAGGGCTTCGCTGAAATGGGGACATAGCTGGGACCGGGGCTACTATGGTGGCTGCATTTGTTATCATCTGATGACACCAAGTGGGACGCCCCAGGTGTGCCAGTCCTTGGGGCTGCCCAGGGGGCACAGATGAGGCTGAAATCCGACCAGGTGCTGCCTGAGTACCCCCCTAAGAAGGAGGTGCAATTTTCTAATCAACAGGCCCCTCCCCACAGGAAGTGGGGACTCATTTGTCTAATTCCCAGAGAGGAGCAGGATCTGCCTGCCGCAGGCACTGTCATTGGAGCTCGGGGTCCAGATATTCCACTCTATTTCTTTATTTTTAACTCACTGTATTTTTTATGAGGACATATTTAAAAATAAATTGCAAATATCCTGACATTCCACCTTTAAATAATTCAGTAAGCAACTCTAAAAAAAGAGACTCTTGCTACATAGGAAATTAATATTATCACAGCCAATGCAATTAAAAACCATTTCTCAGTAGCCTGCATTCCCCAGTTGGTTTTCAATTTTCCCAGTAAGTTCAACACTCTAACCTTGAGCAGGAACCCATCTGACTGAGACCTCCGGCTTCTCCAGAAATCCCTGCCTCGGATCTGGAGGGGAGCCTGGTCCTCAGAGAAGCTCAGAAAGAAGGCAGAGAACTGGAAAGAGGAAGTGGAAGACTGGGGTTTCTGAGGAAAAGACCTCAAACCCGTGAGCCCAAATTGCCCCTGGACCCTGGCATGCTGCCAGACTCTTAGAGGTGAGTGTCAATGGAGTGGTGGCTTCGGCATGTTCCTGGGACTGTGTATCCCCTCTTGCAAACTGTTAAAAGAAAAGAGGCATATTAAAATAGTTTAAGAGTTTATTTGAGCAAAAATCAGTTTTAATTGGGCAGCATCCACTCTAGCAGACAATGAAAGACTTTCATAGAGGAGTGGAAACAAGGAAGTTATACTGGCAAAAAAGCAGGTTGGTTATTGCAAAGCTGCTTTCCTCTAGCGGATGGCAGGGGTCTATCAGGCAGATTGCTTAACTAGGGCTCATTGGATGACTCTTGATGGACTAGGTTAAGATTCCATTTCTGGGAGAGCTGAAAATATAGATTAAGTCTCACTTTGGTGACATGGGGCTTAGCATAAGTGACTCCATTTGGGGCCTGTGTCTTGTTTTTAACAGACTTCATGTAAAGTCATGGCTGCTCTGACGCATCTTCATCCAACCCATTTTCCAGAGAAAGAAACAGAGGTTCAGAGAGGGGCAGTGACCTGCCCAAGTCCACACATGGCTGAGCTGAGAAACTAACCTGAGTCTTGGGTCCAAGCCCTGTTCACCCTGGGCGCTTCTACTCACTGGGCTTATGTACAGAGTCTTTCCCTGCTTCCAACAGCACCCAAGGGGCTGGAAGGCTTCTGGTTGGTTGGCCAACAAGAGAACTGAGGATCTGAAAGGGAGATGATGGGAAAATGGAGGGCAAAGTGGAGAAGGTGGCCTCCTAGAGATCAAAGGTGGGAATGCAGGGCAGAGTTTTAGAGCTTGGAGGAAATGCGTCATTCAGTTGCCCAGTCATGTCCAACTCTTTGCAACCCATGGACTGCAGCACACCAGGAAATGTAGGCAGCAATATATCAATATAGTCATATAATCTTATAATTTACAAGGCTTGTTCATTTGCATTGCTTATTATAACCCTCACAACGACAGTATGAAGGTAATATTCCTCTCCCTACGGGTGAGGAGGGCGTCCCAGGTGGCACAATGGTAAAGAATCTGCCTTCCAATGCAGGAGATGTAGGATCCCTGGGTGGGGAAGATCCCCTGGAGAAGGGAATGGCAACCCACTGCAGTATTGTTGCCTGGAAAATTCCCTGGACAGAGGAGCCTGGCAGGCTACAGTCCATGGGGTCTCAAAGAGCTGGACACAACTGAGCACGCATGCACACACACACACACACACACCCCTGCAGTCAGAACAGGAAGCCAGGAGGAGGTCGAGGTTGGGGTGGAATGGCACACAAACGCAGAGGCAACCCCATCCCCTTCCCACCGTATATCAGGTGGGCAGCCCCAGGCTTCTGGCAAGGAGGAAGGCTGCCCCTGGCTGCTGCGGGTCAGAAAGAGGTGTCAACAAGGATGCATGTGCTGTGGGCTCAGGTTGGTCCATTTTCTCACCCTGATCCTTTCCTGTGTCCCCTCTGCTGTCCACAGAGAAGAGGAGCCAACTTCCTGTAGGTCTGCAAGTTCACCGTCTGCCCACACGTCTGTCCCTCCGGCTGAGATCAGTCCTGAGTTGTCTGCTGTGTCACTGGCCAGTCCTCTCCTACATCTCACTCCCCCGGAAGCTCTGCATTCGTTCTGTGCCCTCCAAATGTCTGATGCTTTATGAATTGATGATCCTTCTTATTAACAGCAATCCAAATAGGTTGGTAATGTGGATAGTATCAGTCCTGTTTTTAGCAATGAGGAGATTGGAGGTAGACACCATAAGAACAGGGACAAGGTTCACTTAGCCAGTAGGTGAGGAGGAAAGGGGTCCTTGTCGTGTGGTGGCAAAAACGTTGGCAGCATCGCCACCTTCAGTAACACGAAAGTGGAAAATGCACCTGACGACCGGGGTGGTGTGGCTGAGGTCTCCGGGCAAACTGCTGAGGGTGCTGCCTTGTTTCTCCTCGTGACTTATGAAATGTGAGAGAAAAGAAACTACAGGCTGGGCTATTAAATGTGAAGGGAACTGGTACTTGAGGGCTTTGAAAATTCTCAGCCTCTCCAGTCAGTCAGTCAGTTCAGTTGCTCAGTCGTGTCCGACTCTCTGTGACCCCATGGACAACAGCACGCCAGGGTTCCCTGTCCATCACCAATTCCCAGAGCTTGCTCAAATTCATGTCCATCGAGTCAGTGAGTCGGTCCACCCAACCATCTCATCCTCTGTTGTCCCCTTCTTCTCCTGCCTTCAATCTTTCCCAGTATCAGGGTCTTTTCTAATGAGTCAGCTCTTTGTATTAGGTGGCTAAAGTATTGGAGTTTCAGCTTCAGCATCAATCCTTCCAATGAATATTCAGGACCGATTTCCTTTAGGATGGACTGGTTGGATTTACTTGCAGTCCAAAGGACTCTCAAGAGTCTCCTCCAACACCACAGCTCAAAAGCATCAATTCTTTGGCGCTCTGCTTTCTTTATAGTTTAACTTTCACATCCATACATGACTATTGGAAAAACCATAGCTTTGACTAGACAGACCTTTGTTGGCAAAGTAACATCTCTGCTTTTTCATATGCTGGCAGGTTTGTCATAGCTTTTCTTTCAAGGAGCAAGTGTCTTTTAATTTCGTGGGTGCATTCACCATCTGCAGTGATTTTGGAGCCCAAGAAAATAAAGTCTGTCACTGTTTCCCTATCTAATTGCCACGAAGTGATGGGACCGGATGCCATGATGTTCGTTTTTTGAATGTTGAGTTTTAAGCCCGCTTTTTCACTCTTTCACTTTCATCGAGAGGCTCTTTAAATGATGCTAAAATCAAATCCAGAGCACTCTCCGGAAAATCTGGTCTAAAGATGAAACCAAGGGTGTGACTATAAATCCCTCGTGAAGACCTCAGAGAGATGAAAGATACTGCCTCAGACCAAAGGACTTTGATGAGTTTAAGGGCTCCTGCCTCCCAGATTCTTTCAATCAAACATGAGGTCTTCTAAGAAGCTTAAAGACAGTCTGGATGTTTCTAAGAAGCTAAAAATAGAATTACCATATGACCCATCAATTCCACTTCTGGGTAAACATCTGAAAAAACAAAATCAAACCACAAATTTGACAAGATACGTGCACCCCAATGTTCATAGCAGATTTAGAGTTGCCAAGGTAGGGAAACAGCCTAAGCTTCCATCAACAGATAAACTGAGAAAGAAGATGTAATTGATACATACATACATACATACATACATACAATGGAATACCACTTAGCCTTAAAAAGAATGAATTTTGCTATTCACAACAATATGGAGGGTTTGAAGGTATTATGTTTAGTGAAATAAGTCAGACAGAGAAAGAAAAATACTTTGTAACATCACTCATGTGTGGAAGCTGAAAAATACAACAAACTAGCAAATTAACAAAAAAGAAGCAGAGTATATGGAGAACAAACTGGTGGCTACTGGTGGGGAGAGAGAAGGGTGGAGGGGCAACACAGGGGTAGGAGAGTAGGGGCTACAAATTATTCTGTACAAAATAAGCTACAAGGATACTGTATAAAATAGGGAATAGAGCCAATATTTCATAGCAACTATCAATGGAGTATAACCTTTAAAAATTGGGAATCACTATATTGTATGCCTATAACTTATATAAATTATGTATCAACTATACTTCAAAATAAAATAGAGGAAAAAACATTATGACTCAGCAGCAGAAGCCCAAGGAATAGAATAGATCCTGTCTTGAAGAGATTTGTAGGCGTAGCTTTTGTCTAATTGAGTGAATCCCAGTAAGATGCACAGGAGACCCATACTGTTTTTTTAAGAGAAATGACATTCACAAACACTGCCAGCTTGACTGAAAGGAAAGAGGGGGCACAAAGTTTTAAAAGGCCTTTGTATCCCCTAAGGAGGGGCAGGAAGCAGGCTGAGAAAAGTAGGAAAGTGTAAACATGGGTTGCCTTTCATGGAAAGTGAAGGATGATTCAGAGGGCAGGATTGAGACCCCAGAAAGAGGAGCCAAGAGCCATGGGGAATTATTTTCAGGTAGGAGCAGGGCAGAGTCCTCATTGAGGAATTTCCAACACTTGTCCAGCTGAGTTTTAGCTTTTCTATGGATCTGTGGTTCCTTTTGCCTCTTACTTCCCATCTTTTTTTTTTTCTTTTTTGATGGCACTGCATCTTCTTTGTGGCTCATAGTCTCTTTGCTGAAGCATGAGGGGCTTCTCTAGCTGCAAGGCGTGGGGGCTTCTCTAGTTGCAGGGCGTGGGCTCTAAAGCCTGAGGGCTCTCTAGCTGCAGTGAGCGGGTTTAGCTGCCCCACAGCATGCGGAATCTTCGTTCCCTGACCAGGGATGGAACCCACATCCCCTGCATTGGAAGGCAGATTCTTAACCACTGGACTACCAGGGAAGTCTTTTTTTTTTTTTTTTAAGGTTCTCACTCTTTTGAATAGGCACTTTTGTCAGGGTTATTCCATGCCTGAAGCACTTTTGTCTGTTGGCTGTATGTCTGATAACTTATCTCTCTAGCTCACAGGGCTGCATATTGAGAACTGTAACTGAGGAGCTTCATCCACACCTGGGCCTGATTCAAACAGCGTTTTCCTGGACCTCATTCTGATGAAATTTTTGATGGCCTTTTGAAGGCATGAGCATATTTTGCATGCGGGAGAAATGTAAATATCTTGTGGCCAAGTATGCACTGTGGTAGTTTTTGAGCAGTCCACAAAATCTTTAATATACCTTTCTTCAAGAGATGGAGCCGAATCTCTCTCCCTTTGAGTGTGGGCTGGACCCAGTGACCAGCTTCTAATGAACAGAATACAGCAGAAGTAGTGGTGTGTGACTTCAGAGATTAGGTTGTAAAAGGCACTGGAAGTTCGTCTCCACCCTCTCCGGCATCACTCATTCTGGATAAGGAGCCAAGACCTTGGTCCTACATCCACGTGGGGAGCCACCTGGCAAGTGGTCCTCCAGGCATGGCCAGGCTTTCAGGTGACTGCAGCTCACGCTGACACCCTGACTGCCACCACATGAGAGATTCTGAACCGGGGACGCCCAGTTCAGATGGACGCCCCCAGGGCGCTCTGTGAGATAATACATGTGTCATCTGTTAAGTTTCTAAATTTGGGGGCAACTTATCATGCAGGCTCAAATGAGTTAGGAAGGAAACCACGAGTCTTTTTTCTTTTCATTAGAAGCCAACAGACGATCGCATTTCGTCCGTTGGAGAAATGAGGAAGGAAGAGATGAGCCGTACCCACTGCTGCTTATGTGTCCATTATGATGATGTTTGAGCATTGGCCAGCGGATTTAGCAATGTGGAAGCTGCTGGAGACTGACGAGATGTTTCAGGGAGTGAGCCATGAAATTAAAAGATGTTTGCTCCTGGGAAGAAAAGCTATGACCAACCTAGACAGCATATTAAAAAGCAGAGACATTACTCTACCAACAAAGGTCCATATAGTCAAAGCTATGGTTTTTCCAGTAGTCATGTATGGATGTGAGAGTTGGACCATAAAGAAAGCTGAGCGCCGAAGGATTGATGCTTTTGAACTGTGGTGTTGGAGAAGACTCTTGAGAGTCCCTTGGATGCAAGGAGATCCACCCAGTCTATCCTAAAGGGAATCAGTCCTGAATATTCATTGGAAGGACTGATGCTGAAGCTGAAACTCCAATACTTTGGCCACCTGATGCAAAGAACTGACTCAGTTGAAAAGACCCTGATGCTGGGAAAGATTGAAGGTGAGAGAAGAAGGGGATGACAGAGGATGAGATGGTTGGACGGCATCACTGACTCAATGGACATGAGTTTGAGTTAACTCCGGGAGTTGGTGATGGACAGGGAGGCCTGGCGTGCTACAGTCCATGGGGTCGCAAAGAGTCAGACATGACTGAGTGACTGAACTGAACTGAACTAAAACAAATTGGAGTGGGGTCAGGAGAGAACAGAAAGAGAAATACCATGGGCTGAGAGTGTATTCAGTCCTTTCGAGGGAGTTGCTGTGAAGAGCGATAGAACACGAACAGTAGCTGGAGGTGCCGTGCGGCGGGGGAGAGAAGGTTTTTACTCTGTCCATAGCCCATTGTATTCTAATTGTTACGACATATGAGAGAGGGAGAAAAAATGTTGCAGAAGAGAGGGGAGAACTTCTGGAGTAATTTTTTTCCAGAAAGAGGGGATTTAGGGCTGATGTGGAGAAGTCATCTGAGATGCGAGCAGGTGAGTAATGGGAAGAAGAGCTTGTGCTGATGACTCTGGGCTTCAGAGGGCAGCGTGAAAGCCCTGGGGATTTGGGGATGGGGTTAGTTTAGTGAATCTGTAAGGCCTTATGGAGATGTGATTCTGGGTGATGAGGAAGGACCAGGTAACCCTTGGCATCTTGTCATGACTGGAGGAGACGGATGGACGTAGGTGTGGAGAGGCTGGTCTGGGGGTCCCAGTGCTGGCTGAGTGGGGAGGGGGGGAGTTTTCACAGGAACAGCTGGAGATCTGAGGTCTCGCTCTCTCCTGCCCTTGGTGGTGGGTGGTGGGAGGGGTGGTTTGATGGAAAACCTGGGGTCCCTCTCTGCTCCTTCTAAGAAGGTGTGGAAGTTGTGTGAGGTAGGTGGCGGTAAATGGGTAAAAATTGTCTGAATCCATCCTGAAGGATAAAGAGAGTACTCTATACATGTTTTTTGTTTGTTTTAATTTTTATTTCTGTATTTATTTATTTGTTTGGGGGCTGGGCTGGGTCTTTGTTGCTGCGCATGGGCTTTTCTCGAGTTGCAGTGAGTGGAGGGCAAGCTTCAGTTCCACTTATGCCTCATGTTGATGGTTCCTTTCTGGAAATAGAGGCATGTTCCCATCTTTGAAAGTTTGCAACGTGAAGGTTCGCATGTAGGGAACTCACTGTATTGAGTTCCTACTGAGGCTTAAACAACAAACATTTACTGCTCGCAGTTCTGGAGGCCAGGAAGTCCAAGATCAAAGCAGAAGGAGATTCCATGTCAGGGGAGGGCTTCCTGGTTCATAGAGGGCGGTCCGCACGCTGTGTCCTCATGTGGCAGAAGGGGCAAGGGTTCTTTGTAGGGTCTCTTATAAGAGCGCTAATTCCATTCATGAGGGCTCCACTCTCAGGACTGAGTCACTCCCAAAGTTCCCACCTCCTAATACCATCAACTTGGGGTTAGGATTTCAGTATAGAAATTTTTGGTGGAGACATTCAGTCTCCTCACAAACCTCTGTAACACACTGAGTGTCTGAGTTTCTCAATATGGACAGGCTGCTGAGAAGTAGCAGAGGTTTCCAGAAAGTTCTGAGGAAAGACAGAGGCCAGTGAATACAAAAGACACAAAAGGGCGCTTGGAAGAAACAGAAAGTACGCAAGGCTTGGGGGAAAAAAAAACCTTTCAAAGTGAAGAGTTTAATATTGCCAGAGTAGAGAGGGCATCCCCAAATAAAACAGGCATGCTGCGTAAGTGGTGCCAGTGGTAAAGAACCCGTCTGCCAACGCAGGAGACGTAAGAGACTCGGGTTCGATCCCTGGGTCGGGAGGATCCAATGGAGGAGGGCATGTTAACCCACTCCAGTATTCTTGCCTAGAGAATCCCATGGACAGAGGAACCTCACTGGCTGGAGTCCACCAGGTCACAAAGAGTCAGACACAACTGAGCAATTAAGAACACACACACACATCCACCCACACACAGTGTTCCCCAGCTCTAGTCAGAGAGTGAAATGTGTGAGAAGGAACCTTGGCTTTGAAGATGGAGGAAGGGAGCCGTGAGCCGAGGAGCGCGGCAGACTCTGGAAGTCAGCGAGAAAACAGCACCGTGGTTGTCCAGCTACAAGGAACTGAATTCTGCCCAAGACCCGAATGAGTGATAAAAGGATTTTCTCTAAGAGCCTCCAGAAAGGAACACTGCCGACTGACTCTTTGATTTTAGTTCAGTGAGACCCATGCTGAACTTCTGATCTACATAACTCAGATCATAAACGCGTGTCATTTTAAGCCACTGTGTTTGTGGCAGTTTGTTTCGCAGCAGTAGGTAACGATGGCACTCAGAGTGAGTAAGTTTTGTAATTATAATTGATGGTCAAGTACTAAAACCCAGTGAGTTATTTGTTAAGTTGTAATGAAGCAAATACATCATAAAACAAATGACATGTAAAACAAGCAAAGTATAAAAACACAAGTTCAAACATACTAATTTTTAGGAAAGCATATTGAATTAAAAAGCTCTTGAACACATAAATTCTAGTGTTTTGTGAACTTCTTGCGAAGTAACACTTTGTGTTGCTAAGACTAAAAATCTGTCTGCAGTTGCTAAACATGACTGAAAGACTGAAACAGACAAGTTTGATCCATAATATTGGGTTAATCCATGGCAAAGAAGGGAGCTAAAGCATCACTCTCCATTGACCCTTTAGTTCCGTGTATTCAGGAATTGCGGAGAAGGCAATGGCACCCCACTCCAGTACTCTTGCCTGGGAAACCCCATGGACGGAGGAGCCTGGTAGGAGCAGCCCATGGGGTCGCGAAGAGTCAGACATGACTGAGCGACTTCACTTTCACTTTTCACTTTCATGCACTGGAGAAGGAAATGGCAACCCACTCCAGTATTCTTGCCTGGAGAATCCCAGGGACGAAGAAGCCTGGTGGGCTGCCGTCTATGGGGTCGCACAGAGTCGGACACGACTAAAGCGACTTAGCAGCAGCAGCAGCAGCAGCAGCATTCAGGAATTGGCTAATGTTATAGAAGACCAACTCTGAAAATAAATAAACCTAGCAAAGTGTTTTTGGAGTAACTTGGAAAAGGCATAAATATTGGCAACATATCTCTTCTTTCACTACAAGGGCAATTTGAACACGATGATGTGAAGGAATTCTTTTGTATTTACTTTAAGCTTCCTTGCCTAAAACACAACTAACCCTGACCTGTATAAAACTATGAAGAATTACATTGCTGACAAGCGGTTTGGGGTTTAAGTTTTACGTGGGAGTGTGATCTGATGGTTGTGGCTGCTGTTAACAGGAAAACATCCTGGAATCAACATTCAGATTAAGGAGCTTTGGGCCACAGTGTAATGCCATGCACTGCTTCCTTCATCGAGGAAGTCTTGCTATGGAAAAACCACCAGCACAACTGAACAGGGTGTTTGCCAACGCGGTAAAAACTGTGAATTGCATAAAGATGAGTATTGGCTCTGTTTGAGCATCTTTGAGACATAACCCATGGGGACAGTGTGTGAAGTGGGTGCGTATGTGTGTGTGCACATCAGAATCCCCAGGACACGTGTTCCCTACAGCCTCCCCAGGAGACCCGGCTAGGGGAGGGCAGCCTGGCTTCCATGACTTAGTAATCAGGAGGCACCAAAAGGGAGTGAGGGTATCCCAGGGAAGGGGCTCACCTGGCGACACCACCGGATAGAACTGCATGGACTTGGAGACAAAGCGGCCAGATGTGTGGTAGATGCGATACCAGTAGTGGCCCTAGTCTCCCTCCCTCAGACCAGTCATGGTGACTGTGGTGGTCTGTGCACAGGTTGGGAAAGAATTTCCAGACACGGAGTATTTCAGCAAGGAGTGAGTTTACCAAGAACAAAGAGCAGAGATAATGAGGGTGCTGAAAACACAGTGGGCTGACCTCCTGACAGACCAGGGAGAGCAGACTGGATGCTATTAGAACAGTGGGTCGGCTCAAGGGAGAGCTGATGCTTTTTGTGAGTTAGTAGCCGATTTTTATAGAAAAAGAAAATTCCTGCCAGAAGGGTAGCATTAGGTGATTGATTAGGGTGCTATAGGGTGAGTACCAGGGTAGGCATTTTTACCTAATATGGGGGCACGGCGCTGGCCGGTTTAGATCAGGGGGGCTCGTGGCAACAGTTGCCATGGGGCTCAGTCAGTTCTGGATATGATGCAGGGCGAAGCATCTGTGGCCTTGGTACCTGTGACCTTGGTATAGGGCTCCACACTGACAATGAAGAAGCCGGAGCCCGGGTTGTCCCAGATGGAGAATGGAGAGGCCTGGGCAGAGAGCTGGTGATAAGCCTGGTGCACACCTTATACACCAGCCGTTTCTCTCGTAAGGTCTGGCCTTGTGCGGGTACTGGCACCTCACCGAGAAGGCCTGCCCTGAGACTTTTTGAGGGTGCTGAGCCTTTGAGAGTTCCCACCGGTGGAGAAAAGGCCACTGGTCAGGGCCACGTGGCCTACCCACAGCCCCCTGGCCACAGAGCCCCCTGCTCTGTGCTCTCTCCCCCCTCCCTCCTCACCTGGGAAGGGCAGCAGCAGCAGCAGTTGCGGGGCGGGGGTGGGCGGTGGTCTCCGGACCACATGGCCCTTCTCCGTGTGCTGGCAGGAGGCGACACGCGGGGGCTCCGGGGAACTGGCTGCTGGGCTGGACTCCACTTGGCTCTTTCAGCTCCTTTGAGATGGACAAAATGAAAGAGATAAGGGCTGGCCTGGGGAGAGGGAGACCTGGGGGGTCAGATCCCCATGGCAGAGGGAAGGGAGGCCCCTTGGCAGCAACCGTGACTCTGAACCTAGAGGCTGAAGCCCACTTAGCACGCAGCCCCCAGTCTCTGCAGAGGCTGCTCCTCTCCTCTGTACCCACCTGCCCCTTCCCCACCATGACCTGCCCCTGGGGGAGGAGCTGAGAAGGCCAGGAGGAAACTGGGGTCAGGTGATGGGCTGTCCCTTCTTTCTCTTCTTCCTCTCTCCGTACCCTGCGGGCTCCTCTCTGGGGAGAGTCACGCTGAAGGTAGGTAACAGCCTCCAGGGGCCCTCAGAGGGCTGAGCAGGAGCTGTTAGCTCCACAGACCCCCAGAGTGGTCAGAATCTTCAGTCAGGGAGGGCCTGTCTGGTGGGTCAGGAAGGTTTCATGAGTGCTGGAGGGGACAGGAGAGAGGAGGCAGAGATTGAATTCCAGCAAGAAAGTACAGGGAGGGCCCCTGGCAAAGGAGCAGGAGAGGGAAGCTGAGAGCAAAGAGATCAGGAGTGCTCAGAGGGGCTGTGGGGGACAGGGATCAGTGTCACAGATGAGGAGGAAGGGGAACACAGAGGCTGGGGGACCTGGCGTCATCTCTGCACCCTCACCTGTCTTCCTGTGCACACCAGAGAAACATTGGTGTAACTGATACATAAAGACCCTAATATCTTTTGCTTTAGCAAGTGTTAGCACTTTTAAGATTTATTTATCCTAATTAATTAATTATTTTGACCATGCTGCATGGCTTATGGGATCTTAGTTCCCAGACCAGGGACTGAAACTGCACCCTCGGCCATGAAAGTGCAGAGTCCTAACCACAGCACCACCAGGGAATTCCCTAAGATTTAATTTTGAAAAGATGCAATTTAGGAACTTCCTTGGTGGTCCAGTGGCTAAGACTCTGTGCTCCCAATGCAGGGGGCCTGGTCTGGGAACTAGACCCCACACGCTGCAACTAAAGCCCAGCGCAGCCAAATAGATAAAATGTCTTTAAAAATAAAATTTACAAAGAGAAAGAGATAAGAGAGACGGAGAGTTAGAGATTGATTAGGACCCTGGCCTGTGCTTCCCAGGTGGCTCAGAGGTAAAGAATCCACCTGCCAGTGCAGGAGATGAAGGAGCCTCGGGTTCGATCCCTGGGTGGGGAAGATCCCTCAGAGAAGGAAATGGCAGCCCACTCCAGTATTCTTGAAAAATCTCATGCCCAGAGGAGCCAGCAGGCTGCCGTCCATGGGGTCGTAAAGAATCAAGGTAGCACTGACCAGACGGGTTCGCACCCACCCACTGGCTTGTGCTTTATGGACGTGTGATTCCAGTTGTGGCCACTGGGGGCTCTGCCGGGAATCCTGCACAGAGTGGATGACTGACCTGGGAATTGGAACCTATCAAGGGGACTTGATTCGAAGTCCAATGCTTTGCCTCCCCCGCCTCCCCACTGACTCCCGCTCCTCCTCAGTGCAGTGGCCTCCTCCTCGCAGTAGGAATGAGCCAAGACCGAGGATAAGAGCAAAGGGACAGACAAAAGATGGACACGTTAGGAACTTGGCCGGTGACGGCCCCTGGATCCACAGGTGGGAAAGCAGGATGGAGCTTCAGAGCGAGGAGAAGCCAGGGAGCAGCGCCAACCCTCTCACACAATGTTACCTTCCAAAGCACTTTCCTGGGCCCTCGCTCTCAATTCCTGCAATAGGTTTGCGATGGAAGGACTCTCTCACACACGTCCGCCCAGAAACACCAGTGACCTGCTGAAAGTCGGACAGTGAGGGACGGATGTAACCAGACCAGGCCTCTGGTCTTCCGGCCACACCTGCCACTCAGCTGAAGTCGGACCCACAGACGGGACAGGAGACAGAATTCCATGGCGCAGGCATAGAGCCCCTGCAGGAACCTAATGACACACCACACGGGGGGAGGCACCCTCCTGGGGGGGGGGGACCTGGCTGGTACAGAGGAGTGTCATCGTGTGTCAGGGTGTGTGGCCGCTCCTTCCCACGCAATTTTCCCCTTGTCCGGCCACTGTGACCACTGGGCAGGGCCACCCATCTGGTGTAAGGAAAAGGATCTAAGTGCCTTGAGTTAGTCTACACTTCCAAGCCCAGGAAACGGGTCAAATACTCCTGCTATACAATCTGGGATGACCCTGGCTCTGGCTTCACTAATGTCACCATGGCTGGGCTGAAACAGGAGGACTCAGGAACCTACCAGGGTGAAGCCAAGGACTCCAAAGCTGACACCATTCTGTATAAGAAAATCCGCCTGCAGGTTTGCCCAGGTGAGCTCTGTGCTGAGGGAAGGGGCCTTCCTGGGGTGTCCAGGGACATAAGGCCACTCAGGCCCTTCCCCAGCCTCCGTCACCCCAGATCCCAGCAGCTCCCTGCTCCCTCCCACACTGACCGTGGGCAGTTGGGTCCCCAGTCCCCAGACACAGGCTGACGCTGTCATCTTTGGGTGTCCTGACTCGACAGATAGAAGCTGCCCTGGGGGCCCACTGGGGATCCACACAGTGACTCAGATACAACCTCACCCTGCCTGGAGCTGGCCACCCCGTGTGAGCGAGGAGGACCTGGGGGAGTCCCTGGGGTCTAGGGTCTCCTGCAGGCTGTTTTGGCCCCAGGTTTGAGGATCAGAAGGAGAGGGACCTTTGGGACAAGCGCCTGTGCTGTCTCCCTCCACAGGAGCCCCTGGCTCTCCCCACTATCGCGACGAGCTCAGTGTCAGACTCTCTCCCCAGCCCCTGTCTCTCTCTTCCCACCAGCTCTGGGGAGACTCCTTCCCCTGGGGCCCCAGTCAGCTCTGGCCTGAAGGACCCTGAGGGGCTGGCTCTTGCCCCCCCAACTTCCTCTTAGGACTGGGCGGTCATCGCCTTCTCTGTGTTGTCATCAGTGGCATTTGCTTTTCTGATATCCAGGCCAATCCCCGTCCGTCTCTGAGCACAGGTCAGTCTGGGGTCTTACCGGAAGGGAGGGGCCTGGGAAGGGCTGGACAGGTGACTGTGTGGCCTCTGATTCAGGAAGGGGAAGACTGGGGTTGGGCGTAGAGATCTGAACGGGGTCCCAGTTCTCATCTCAGAGATGGGTTGGCAGGGGAGAAGGAGGGGTTAGACTTCACCTCTGATGGGGCTGGGAGATGGCTGTTAATATGTGTCAGGAGTGACAGGACTTCCATGAGTGCTGGGTTCATGTGTGAGGAGCGTGAGGTCTGTCCTCAGTCACGTGGCTACTTCTGGGAGACTCTCTGCAGGCACCTCTGGGTCGTGGCCCTCCCTGTCTGTCTGTTGCAGATCTGGGGTCCTCTGCAATAGACAGATCTGGCACCCCAACTGGTCTGCTTGTACCTCTGGCCCCAGTGGCTCTCTGCTCTCACTCTAGCCCAGTCTCTCTGCCACCACCGCTCTTGGCAGGGTCATTCCTGTCCCTATGACCAACGGACTCTGGTCCCTTCCTGGTCCCTTGGAAGCCTCTGACTTTCTCAGGATGCCAGCTGCCCCCAGACTTGGGCTCAGAGCAGGTCATTCCCCATGAATCAGAGGAACTGTAGGTATTGCTCCACATGCTGGCACCGTGAGCCCGTGGCTCCTTGACAGTGGTTCGGTGGGTCAGGTACAGAATCAGGCTCCAGTTCCACGAGTCCCGGGGCCTGGGTTTGGGGAGTACCCAAGGCAGCGATCACCTCAGCCTGGGTCCTGCCTGCTTCTTCTCCCTCCTCTCTCCATGGACCCAAAACTCCATCTCCTCTGGCTTGGCTGCCCCCAGACACCTGGTCAACCTGCTGTGTGGCCTCGTCGTGGCCAAGAGCCTGCTGCTGTCATCTGTGCTTGTGTTTCTGTGCTATGGCCATTGGGTGAGTGGGTGGGTTTGGCTTGGGCACAGAGGCCAGGGGCAGAAGGAGATGGTGACGGCCCTGCTGGGAAAGATGGTAAGGGGGCGAGGCGGCAGGCACAGAGGTGAGGTTTCCAATCTATTTGAGGTTTCCAATCTATCTGATCCTGATTTGAACACCCTGAGGCTCTGCCCATCTCTGGCTGCTGCTTTGCTTCTCATAAGCCACCAAGATCCTCTACCTCCAAGCTCTCAGGCGCCTGGTCTAAATGTTGCCACACTCACACAGACGCACGCTCCTCTCGCATTCACTCGTTCAATACAACATCTGTTGAGCCGGAGTCAGTCTCCCAGAGAACGGCTGGCACCTGGAGAGGCTGGGCAGGCTGGGAAAGGAGCAGGACCAGGCAGGGTCTGTACTTCACTTGGAGAAATTCCTTCTCACTCCCCAGGGGTAGGAGAACACTTTGGGGGCAGCAGCAGTGAAGGTTTCTGATGGCCCCTCAATGCAGTCCAGGCCCCTGGAGTGACACCCACTCACCTACATCTTCTCTTGACCCTCCTTGTTGACTGTGATCCTTCCTGAGCAAAGACTGTCCTGTGCTTAGGGAAGACAGCTCCCAGCCCTGAATCCACTGTGTTGCAGCGCAGACCCACCCTCGCTGGACCACTCCATGGGCATCTGCCCCCATGTCCCAGCCTCTTTCTCCCCAACCCTAGACTCTTTCTCCTTCAGGGCTCCTCCTCTTGCTTTTAGGTTCAGAAACCACCCAGACCACCACCTCCATTAGTGCTGGCTCCCTGCCGCCTCGTCCTCCTCCCTCCTTTCTCTCTATGCAATTCAGGCTGTTCTGCCTCACACCGTACCCGGGTGTCCCTCCCTTAGTGGCCCTTCACTCTCAGCCTCTACCTTCCCAGGGGCTCTAGAGATGATGAATCCCTCCTGGGCCAAGCCTGACATTGCTTGCACCTGCTAGGGTTTCTGTTCTACAGGAAACTGAGTCCTGCTTCCTCGAGGCCTGCCACCTCCAGCCCAGATGAGCCTCTGCAAACACAGAGAAAACCTCCATCTCGAAAAGACAGGTGGTGTGTGTTTCCCACGCATCCACGCCTGCGGAGAGGAAAGGATGAGGCTCACTGCTGTTTCTCTCTTCTCACCCCCAATCTTTGAGAATGGCAGAAAACAAATCGAAAAAGAAGGTAAGTCCAAATTAAGAAAACTGACCATCAACAGATTCGATTTCTGAGGGTTAAAAATTGAGATCAGAAAAATTAGAGCAGAAAGCTCAGCAGCCCTAGACACAAGTGAGAGAATATACCCTTCATTCCACCTGAGGAAAATCTGTAGCATTGTTACCGAGTCCAAGCTCAGTCTGCTCGCCTCATAGACAAGGTATTGGGGTAAGAAATAATGATTATACTTGGAAAGCTGGGAGTCTGGGAAGGTGGCAGACTAATGTCCTAGGAAATCGCCTTGCAGGCCAAGCTGCTTCAGTTTTGTCCGACTCGTTGTGACTCTACGGACTGCAGCTCCCCAGGCTGCTCTGGTGATGAGATTCTCCAGGCAAGAACACTGGAGTGGGTCTCCTCCAGGGGACCTTCCCGATGCAGGGATCGAACCCACGTCTCTTATGTCTCCTGCATTGACAGGTGGGTTCTTTACCATTAGCTGCATCTGGGAAGCCCAGAGAACCATCTTACCCAAGTAGAATTCGAGCTTCTTTTACACTAAAAAAAGGTGGTGGGTGGCTGGTTACTGTTGGAATCTTTTGTTCTTGCAGCTGTCCCCACGGTCAGATCACCATATTCCTGTAAACCTCCAATAAGACAAATGTTATTCTCGGTTCTGCAGATGTTTATATGAATGGGAAAGTGTTACACCTTTAAAGGTTGGAGCCTTGTTCTGTGACAATCTAGAAGGGTGGGATGGGGAGGGAGGTTTTGGAGGGAGGGAACATGGGTATACCTATGGCTGATTCTTGGTGATCTATAATGGAAAACCACAAAATTCTGTAAAGCAGTTATCCTTCAATTAAAAAGATAAATTAAAAAAGAGGTTGGCACCTTGAGAATGGCTATCCTGTATATTTCAGGCTGTAGGCAACATTCTTAACTTGAAGCAAAAGCAATAGAATACAAAGGTTAAAGCAAAAGAAGCTGATCCAATATATTCTTTCCTACTACATACAGATGGAGAAGGAAATGGCAACCCACTCCAGTGTTCTTGCCTGGAGAATCCCAGGGACGGGGGAGCTTGGTGGGCTACCGTCTATAGGGTCGCACAGAGTCGGACATGACTGAAGCGACTTAGCAGCAGCACATACAGAGGTAAAGATTTAACACAAGCACACAGAATGCTTGAATTTATAATTAATGGCATTAATTCATGGGGCAGAAGAGAAACTTCAAATAATTGGAATAAATATCCTCAAAGACACTGTACATTTTTACTAGTCAGGCATTGACAAAAGAAAGCAAACGGCAATATTACTTTATTAATCTGACAAAACATTAAAAAGATTTTCATACCAGTGTTGGTCAGGGTCTGGTGAAGCAGGTGTTATCTGTGTTCATAGCAAAATATAAGTTGGTCAGCATTTTTTAAGGTGAATAGGGAGGATCTATGAAGTTTAACATGTATATTCTTTGACTTGTCAATTCTACTTGTAGGTCCTCAGCTCTGAGACACACACACACGAGCGTGTTCAGAAGGACAAAGATGTTCATCGCACATTGTTTGTAATTGTGAGCCCTTGTCAAGGGTTTAGCTAAGCTGCTCTGGGATCTTGCTGCCTAGACATCCATGCTGTTTGGCCAGGAGGCTTGCAGGAGTCTTAAACTGACACTAACCCCTCCTAGAGAGCAGCCCGTGGAGTCACAAAAATAAGTTCTTCATCTGACTTTCCCAGTAGCCCTGCGGTCAAAAACCTTCTCTGTGGCCCAGAGCCTTCCTGTCATCAAAACCCCACTCATTTTGGTATGAAGTGACCAATTCGGTCTCAGCCCAGGTACCCCAAAGCACTCCATCCATGGACCCTAATAAAGGCTTGGGCTCCAGGTCCTGACCCTGTGCTCTGCCCTGACCTCCCCAGGTGGCCTCTCGAGACACCTGTGAGTGATAACTTCACTATTTCTATTTCCCTTGTCATCTTTTGTTGAACCCTATCCAGCACTCTTAACGAGTGTTAATCTAACAAAGTCACAGCCGCCCTGTAGGGCAGTAATAAGATAACGGCGCATCTCTTCTGTTCGGTACCACGGAGCAGTTCAAAAAGGATGGGCGCATCCTTGTGGTTGCCAGTGGGAAGGATGGGGGGAGGGACAGTTAGGGAGTTTGGGATGGACATGTACACACTGCTATATTTAAAATGGATAACCAACAAGAACCTACTGTATAGCACACGGAACTCTGCTCAATGCTATGTGGCAGCTTGGATGGGAGTGGTGTTTGGGGGAGAATGGATACATGTATATGTATGGCTGAGTCCCTTTGCTGTCCACCTGAAACTATCACAACATTGTTTGTTCATCAGCCATACCCCAATACAAAATAAAAAAGTTTTTTGGAAAAAAATAATGGGACTCATCTTAGATGTGAACATAGCTTCAGGTCCAAACTTCATGTTGGATTTAATTGTTAGTGCAGAATGGCATGGGCTTCCCTGGTGGCTCAGTGGTAAAGAATCTGCCTGCAATGCAGGAGATGCTGGTTGGATCCCTGGGTCAGTAAAATCTCCTGGAGGAGGGTACAGCAACCCATTCCAGTATTCTTGCCTGGAGAATCCCATGGACAGAGGAGCCTGGTGGGCTACATATAGTCCACAGGGTCACAAAGAGTTGGACACAGCTGAAGTGACTGAGCACGCATGCATGCAGAGTGGCACGGAGAGTATAATCTCATCTCTGCAAAGAAGGATCAACTCAGACAGTACATTTTCTTGCTCACATAAGCCTATAGTTATTGAAACCCAAGAACTGCCTAAAAATCTACTCATCCATCAAACTATAGGGGTATCTTTTGAGGGAAGGAGCCTGGTTAGCGTTGGGGGAGGAGTGGAGAAGGGAACTTTATCTGTTTACTACTGTGCTGCTTGTTTTTAAGAAAGAATTTTTATGTACACAATTTCATGTGTTGCTGCGTAATGAAGATAATATTTTAAATATTATATTGTGCTATATTTTAAATGGTCAAGGAGATGGGGTGGGGAAAGTGGGCATCCAGAGAAACCAGCATCTATGTTCCCGAGGCCAGTGCAGGAGGGGCGGGTGGTGACAGCTGGAGGTCAGGACACCCTGCCGAGGTGAGGGGCTCGTCTAAAGTCTGAAAGTCGAGAGGAAGGTTTATGCTGAACAAAAGCACAGGAGAACCAGTGAGAACACAGTACTCACGAGATGGCCTGGGGAGAGGGGCTTCAGGTGAACTTGGGACCAGGAAGTGTCGTGGGGACAGGAATTCCTGTGACAGGCAGGGGGGCTGGTGAAGGGTGTGGTCAGTGGTGATGGGGTTTAGCACTGGCTGCCCCCAAATATGCCACTTTGGCATATTGGTTATTTTGAATGAAAGTTGCTTGGAAAACAGCTGGCACGAGAACACTCTGACCCACCTTTGTCCCCCTGAAAGCAGGAAATTAATCTCCCATGTGATGGTACTCTCCCCGCACGACGAGGGTAGGAAGCATGCTTATCACCGGAGACAGGGAGTTCAAGGCCGAGAAAGCTGTAGAAACAACCTTTGTTACGTCTTTGATTTTCGATCCCAAAGCCCAAACCCCTTTGTTTTGTCAAACCTTCACAGATAATTGTTTGTTTGTATGTTTGTTTTTGTCTGAAAGGTATAAAAGCTGCCTACTTTGGTCACTTCTTTGAGTCTTGTATCTTTGGAGTTCCCATACATATGAAATTAAATTTATTTTCTCCTGTTGATCCGGCTTCTGTCAACTTAGTTATTGGACCAGGAAAAAGAACCTAGAAGGGTAGAGGAAAATTCTTCCCCTACGGTGGGCTGCTGGATTCTACCTGGCAGAGGCAGAGAAATCTGCAGAAAGGATGCCCACCGTGGAGCCGAAGCGTCGGCAGGCCCTGCCCCAGGCCTCAGGGACTCTTTCCAAGCATGCTGGAGAGCCTCTGACTTGAGCCTGGGCTTGTCCAGACTCCTCAGGTGTGTCCTGTGTGGTTCAGACATCCTGAGTGAGAGGCAGTGAGAGCAGGGGCCAGGTAGGGGTGGGCACAAGCTCGGAGATCTGGGACTAGAGGGGAGAGGGCCCTCCGCAGATGGCAGCCTGAGAGAGAAAGAGGGACGGACGAGCGAGGAGTGAAAGCCTGAGCTGGCGTTCAGCTAATCACGCCAGAGTGACCGTCCCTTGTTCTGCCTCTGTCTGACTTGTCTCGGTCGTTTCATAGACAAGGAATTCATGTGCTGGTTGGAGTCAAAGTTAGGGGCAAGTTCAGTTCTTAAATGATCGCTTGAGGTTCCCCATGCAAATGTTTAATTAATTAATTTTTGGCCCCACGGCATGACTTGCAGAATCTTAGTTCCCAGGCTAAGGATTGAACCTGAGCCACAGAAATGACACAGGCCAAGTCTTAACCCCTGGGCTGCTGAGAAATTTCCACCCTCCCCACCCCACCACAGCATATGTTTTAAACCCTTGCGATAGTCAATATGGAACAAAAATAATAAAATTCTATAAATAAGGAAAACCCCCTCCAAGTACTTGTATTTTTCTCTATTGTAGAATATTGTAAAACTTTGATAAATATGTAATTTGAGTCAACTGTGTTAGAACTTCAGTTCTGTCCTAATTTTCATTGAACTTCAATATTCTAAGGGCTTCTCTGGTGGCTCAGATGGTAAAGAATCTGCCTGCGATGAGGCGATCCAGATTTGATCACTGGGTCAGGAAGACCCCTGGAGAAGGGAAGGGCAACAGACTCCAGTATTCTTGCCTGGAGAATTTCAGGGACAGAGGAGTCTGGTGGGCTACAGTCCATGGGGTCGCAAAGAGTCAGACATCACTGAGCGATTTACAACAGGCAACTCAACATTATAAATGGCTTTCCAATATGTGATTTCCTTAGGGAAATCTTTTTCAGTTTCTGGAATCCTTTTTCCAGTCTTCAGAGTTTCTGGAATCCTTGCTGTCTCTGCCAAGATCTTACTCCTTCCACCTGGCTGATGGGCAGAGTCACTCCACTGGACTCCCTTCCTTCGGGGTTTCCACCTGCAGTACCAGCTGGGCCTCCTCTACCTGCTCTCTGGAGGTCACCGAATTCATGCTGAGCTTTAGAAGGAGCATGGAGGAGTGGAAAGAGTCCTGATTCAGTCTGATCCCATGTGTGTGTGTTTTGGGGTGGGAGGGAGTGGTAGGAGGTATTGGGGAAGAAGTTCAGAAGATCTGGCCTTAAGCATACTCTTTTGTGGTGGACCAGAGCAGAGCACCCCAGGCAGGAAGACTGGAAGAAAATCTCAGGGAAGGCCATTGGAAGTCTAGCCAGAGCTGTGGACCTCATAAACTTGATGGGAAAGAAGGTGTAATATTCCCATTTTACAGACAGGGAAACTGAGTCCCCTCTGTCCCTGCAGTCACACTGAGAGGGAGGAGCAAGCAGGTGGAGCTGCCTTTCCTCACCCCTCCTGGGACTACTGTGGTCTCAGCTTCTCCCAGATTCTTCTCATGTTCTGAATCTTGGGGTTGAGGGGTGCGGAAGAAGACAGGTACTCCCTAGAAGGTCAACAGAGTAATCGGGGCCATCCTGCGCTGTTTTCTGTAACAGGGCCACAGACTATGCCATTGCCTGAGCCCAGTTCCCACAGAGCCATCTGCCCCCAGCTCCTCCTGGGAGAGCTCGTGTGAGGAAGAGATGGGGCTCAGGACTGGGGACAGAGACTGGCCTGGGGCGTGAGCGCTCTCTTGGCAGGTTCTGTTCCCAGAGGTCCCACTGAGCTCCCCACAAAGGCCCAGATGCTCAGCAGAGACTGCACCATGGGAGCTCCGGGACCCCCACCTCTGCACGCAAGATGCTCACCCAACGACGTGGAGAAACGGTGACTCCACTGTCGGCGGCGAAAGGAGGGCCCCTTGTCACACAGCAAAGCGCAAGTCCGGAGGACGGAGGGCCGCAGAGAGTAAGGTGTGGGCAGAACGAGATCTTGGGCGGAATCGGAGGGGAGCTGCGGCGCGGTTCACACACGCGCAGCCTGGAGGGCCTATAGCGCACTTTGGCCAGCAGGGGGCAGGGCAGCCCGTCCGTCATCCGAGCGCGCTCCGGGCCCCCGGCCCTCCCCTGCTCCGCCGCGGACCAGCATGGCTGCGCTCCCTGTGTAGCCCCTGCGCGACTCCGGCAGAAGGAGCTCTGAGCCCGGAGTCCTCTGGGCCCCCGTGATGCCACTAATTCACGGGGGACCCTTAAGAGAATCACGAGACTCCCCGTGCCTCGGCTTCCTCAGTGTGAAAGAGGAAAGGGACGACTGCTTCACTTTTTAGACCGGTGATTCCCAGGCTTACCTGCATCCGGGGATCGCCAGGGGGTCTTCAAACACACTGATGCCTGGTCCCACCCGACGGGGATCTTTTCGTTGGTCTGCGTCTGGCGTGGGCGTTGGCATCTTCTCATACCTTCCAGGTGATTCTAACGTGCCGACAAGTTTGGGAATTCCAGAGATAGGTACTCTGGTGATAAGGCTTCGGAAACTAAGTTGCAAGTGTGTTTTTAACTGTTTCTCCTAAGGTCCCCTTTTTACTGTCTTGTTTTCATAAAATTGAAATTCCATCTCCTTTCTGTGTCTTCCTAGCTCCTGTATAACCTGTATAAATGGAAAATGTAGATTTCCCTCACAATCTGAACTCAAAAGACTCAAACATTCACTCCTCTCACCTATGATGTAAATAAACCTGTGATGCAAAAACCCATGCAATGTGAGTAAGCCTGAGCTGAGGGCTTCTTTCCTAGGCTCCTGGGTGGTGTGGGCGATGCAGAGCCAGAGAGTTGTAAAATATCAGTGCTTCTCCCAGGAAGACGAGTATAAGAACAAAACCTGGGGTAAAGAAGTGGCTCCAGGTTAGTCACCAGCTCCAGGCCCCAGGAAATGGCTCAGAAGCCTCCACATTTTATCTGGGACGACCATAAATCTGATGAGGATGACAGACGTGGGTGGGAAAGAGAGATTTCAAGAAATGAAAAGGGACCTGGGCCAGAAAGAGGATCTGATGGAGGAGAAGGCATGGAACAGAACTTCCCATTCCTGAATTCCCTCCCACTGCCTCCCCTGGACTCCTCACTTCTCAGGGCTGTACCAATACTGGGGGGGAGCAGTATTGCCCCCCCCCGGCCCCCACCGGGGCCTGTGGGAATTCCTCCCAGAACCTGGGGTCGCCCACTTCCTCCTGCTCCTTTATGACCCTGAGATCTGGGACCTCGCAGGAAATGGCACTCCTGTGTCTCTGGAAGAGGCTTCCCTGCACCTGAGCGCAATGCTCTGGGGGTGCCTCTCCCCCCAGAGCTGAGGACCCCCAGATTGCCTTCTCTCAATACAATTCCAAGTCTCCAAAGCGTGGGTCTCCCACCTGTGGGACTCTTCCTGAGTATCTAGGCCACCTCTTCCCACCCAGCCCACCTCAGTGGAACCAAACACAATTGGCAGGCATTCTCCCCTGCCCTCTACCTCTCCCCCTCTCCGAGGATTTGTGTTTCTCCATCACCCAGCAGATCAGGTCCCCATTGCCCACTGCAGTCAGCTTTGACTCCCCTTTTTCTAGTGAAAGGAAATATCTTATTTCATGCCACATAAAAATGGTATTTTATATTCCATATAAAAATTTAATATTTGATATTTCCAAAAAGCACATGCATTTTAAAAGTCTATGGCAATGAAAGAAAGTTATTCCCATCCTATATGTCACATAAAGGGTTAATAGCTTTTGTACATAAACATCTTTTTTTAAATAAATAAATTCTTAAAAAATAAATAAATAAGAATCAAACACTTCCATTTTTAAAAAGGCTTAGGATATGAACAAGTAATTCATTAGAGAATAAAGAACAAACAATATGAACATATGTATGAACATGTGGTCAAAATGGCCGATAAAGAAATGAAATGAATACTCTCACGCTTGGTCCATCCATTCAAAGAAGATGAAAATAAATGATAATCACCTTCTGTGCTAGAGAGATGTAGGGCAAAGAGAATTCTGGAAAATTGTTGGGAGGACAAAATTGATAGCTTCTTCCTGGAGTGAATTAAAAGGCAGAGAAAATCTTTCATTCATTCATTCCATCATTTGGGTTGTCTCTAAGTTTTGGCTGCTGTGAATAAAGCTGTTGTGAACATTTTTGTTCAGAGGCAGCAAAAGGAAAACAAAAGAAGCAGCTAGTTAGTGAAGCAGTTTGTGAAATTTTTTCTAAGTTACTTGACGTGTGGGATGATTGCTGGTTAAAAAGACACAGGGCTTTCCTGATAGCTCAGTTGGTAAAGAATCCACGTGCAATGCAGGAGAGCCCAGTTCGATTCCTGGGTCGGAAGATCCCCTGGAGAAGGGATAGGCTACCCACTCCAGTATTCTTGGGCTTCCCTTGTGGCTCAGCTGGTAAAGAAGCCACCTGCAATGCGGGAGTCCTGGGTTTGATCCCTGGGTTGGGAAGATCCCCTGGAGAAGGGAACAGCTCCCTACTCCAGTATTCCGGCCTGGAGAATTCCATGGACTGTGTAGTCCATGGGGTCGCAAAGAGTTGAACATGACTGAGCGACTTTCACAGCTCACATCTCAGAAAGACGCAAAATTGTACAAGATTCAAAAAGCCAAAAACACTCCTCTTCCCCATCATTCTAAGCCTCAGTTTCCATTCCCCTGAAGGAATCACTTAAAATCTCTTATCTATTTATTCAGACATTTACTTCTATATTCTGGGGAGAGAAAATAGAGAAGAGAGAGAAAAATTAAGTTCATAGTGTTATTTGTTAATTTTCCAGTTTTACATATTATCTGTTAATCTATTAATGAAGATAAGAATTGAATCATTTAATGCATCACTTTCCCTCCCAAACCTACTTCCTCTACCTGTAAACCCACGATATAGTCAATCACAGCTGTCCATAAAAGACGGATATTCAGATTTTACAGTTTCTGATCCTGTAAATATTTTTTATAGCCTAGCCATGGAAAGAACATACTATGATCATGTTTTCTTTTCAGTATAAGTCATTCCCCTCCCCGCCCCAGTGAATCCTCTAACATTCCTATCTGGGGTGGGGGAAGGGTATATGCCTGTCTTCTAATACTCTTGAATCCTAGTTGCTGCTGTGGTAAGTCATTATTGACATGGGATAATAACTTTAAAATATCTTCCAGAATGTAGAGAGAAAAAGGAAGTTAATTTTAAAATGCTGATTTACAGGACATCCCCAGTGGTGCAGTGGAAAAGAATCTGCCTGCCAGGGCTTCCCTGGTGGCTTAGCTGGTAACGAATTCACCTGCCAAGGCAGAGGACACAGTCTCAGCCCCTGGTCTGGGAAGATTCCACATGCCTCAGAGCAACAAGCCCGTGGGCCCCATCTACTGAGCCCAGGTGCTGCAGCTACTGCAGCTTTCACGTTTAGAGCCTAAGCTCCACAGCAAGAGAAGCCGCTGCAACCAGAAGCTGGTGCACCAGCCCTGGAGAGGAGCCCCCGCTCTGCACAGCTAGAGAAAGCCCGAATGGAGCAACAACGGCTCAGCACAGCCATAAATAAACAAATAAAGCAGTGTGTACATGTCGAAAAAATAAATGATTTACAAAACCATCAGGAATAGGGAAACAACTCGGTGTTTTGCCTGAAGGACAGAAGAATAAGAAAAGAATTTTCTTAAGATGTAGAAGAAAATTTTGTTGAAGTGAAGGGAAATGGAGAGTGCTGATTAAAAGGGCTTTCTGCATCCCAAACAGAATTAATGAAAAGAGAGCTATGTTCTGTCTGTCAGGATCAGCTCGTTTATGCTGGAGTCATAAACATCCTCTACCCTTCAGTGGCTTTGCACAACAAATGTTGACTTCTCTCCAGGGAGCTGAGGGTCCCGGGTGAACTTTCAAGGCATTGTCCTTGGAGATTGCCTCCGAGTTCCAGGCTGCTTCAGTCTGATGGCCTGTCCAACTCAACAAGTGCTTCTCTAGCAGAAGAAAGTGCTGGAAAGAGAAGCAATTAAATGCTCCCACCCGGAAGTGACACTCCATTTACAGTTCTTTTGACAAAACCAATATAATATTGCCTTGCCCAGTTTCAAGGGAGCTGAAAATGATGATTCTCCCAATGTCTAGAAATAAAAATAAACTGAATACCGCCAAGCAGTTGTAATGTCAACCATACACCTGTAGGCAAAAAAAAAAAAAGAAAGAAAAAGTTTATCTACAGTAACTAAGAAGAAAATTCTTACAAGCATCAGTGTTGGAGGGAAGAAAGGGTTACTTCTAAAGGACTTAATAAAAAAATCTTGGTTTCAGAGTTTTCTGCTGCAGCATGAATGCCAGAAGACAACAAATTATTCTTTCTTGAGAATAGAGGGAAATATTATGATCCAGTAATTTCATGCCTCATTAATTTGTCCTCATTGTGTAAAGACAACCCAGAGTTTTCATGTGAAAGAAACTAGGTACCTTTCTTTGAAAACATAGATGGAAAGTTTACTGAGTTCACTGAGGTAAAAAGTAAAAAACAAAATGACAAATGAGGAAGCTGTGGTTTACAAACACGTTTAATCGGAAACCAGTCAGGCTGAAGATAAGCTAAGTGCTGTAGTTCTGTCTTAAAGATAAACAAAACTTACGTGTGTAACTGTTGCTAGCTAGGGCATAGAAATGTAATTGAGTTTTACATTTTGATCTTTTATTTAGTGACTTGATAATTTCTCCTATTACCTCTAGTCACATACATTTGGAATTTCTAACACGGATAATCATATCACTGCAAACAATGTTAGTTTTATCATCTGCTTCTGATACTTATGGCTTCCTTTTTTTTCCCCTAGTCTTAAGGCACTGCCTTGGCTTTTCAGTAGGATGATGGCTAGAAGAGATGAACGTGTGTACGCTTGTCTCGCTCCTGGATTTGAAAGGAATGCATTCCCATTTCCAAAGTCAGGATTCCCATCACACGCGGCGTTGCTCCGAACAGTGGTAATTTTGTGGCATGTCCGTGCTCAGTCACTCAGTGTTGTCTGACTCGTTACGACCCCATGGACTGTAGCCCACCAGGCTCTTCTGTCCATGGGATTCTCCATTTCCTGCTCCAGGGGATCTTCCCAACCTAGGGATTGAACCTGTGTCTCCTGCACTGGCAGGCAGATTCTTTACCACTAGCACCACCTGGGAAGCCCTCAGGTCTATAATAGGTAAATTTCTAGCAGTGGAATTGCTGGGTTGATGGGAACATGCATGTCTACTGATACTGTCAAAATTGCCTTCTTCAGAGGTTACGCCTGGGCCTCCGAGGGTAAACCTGTGGTCCCAGAGATCAACAGTGAGTGAGGGTGTCTGCAGCCTTGCTCATGCTAAATCAGTGTCATCGACTTTTTGGTTTCTGTCAATCTGCTGGGTCCGGGTTACATTTTGTTGTTTTGTTTTGTACCTTTTCAGTGATAAGGAAGGGTGATTGGCTTTTTGAACACTGATGCACTGTTTGCATTGCTGGTTTTCTGTGACCTGCATGTTCCTATTTCTGTGCATTTTTCTTTAGGTTACTGGCCTTTTTCTTACTGATCTCTTTGAACCACAAATGATTTCTTAAAACTAAGCAATGCAAACAGACGTGCTTCAGGAAGAATGACCTGAGAACTGTGAGCAGAAAGAACATGAAGAAGGATCAGCTCCTGGAGGTGCCAGCGGTGACCTGGTGAAAACTGGCATGGGAGGAGAGGGAGGCGGGACCTGGGGGTGGTGGGGGGCGCAAGAGCATTAGGTTGAGATGGAATTGACTGTTGATGGCAGAAAGGGGGTGTAGGAGGTGAGGGAGAGAGCAGCTGGGACGACTGGCAGATGTGTGGGGCCAGTGATAGAGGGAGAGGCCGGAGGAGGGAGGGGTCGACCTTAGGAGGAGATCTGAGAACCACCCCGCTTCCCCTGTTAGGTGAGGAATGCACCCCAGGCATTGTTCTTCACGAAAATACGGTCAAAGTCTTTCTTTTGGGAACTGTATGCTTCACTGGTCGGGAGGTTGACGGGGCGGGTTCTCAGCATAACCAAAAGTGGAGTCTGGCTGCTCGCCGCTCAAAAAACTAATAAAGAGGCAAGGTTGATGGAAAAGGAAGGTTTGCTTTATCTTGGATGCTGGCAACTGCGGGGAGGGAGGGTGGATGCCTATCCAAAGGCTGACTCCCCCGACATGACAGTCGGGAGCAAGAGCTTTTACAGACAGAAGGAGGGGGCTACATGAAGAAACAGCAATCAGCTCTGATAGTCACCTTGACATTGGTCATCTGTGGTCTGACCAGTGTCATCTTGATTGTTTTAAGTGCAATTAATTTTCGAGTTTGTTTTCATTTCTTGAAGCTAGTTCTTGGAATTGCGGTAACTTATGTCATGGCTTCAGTTTGGCCATCAGGTAGTAAACTTCTCCCCATGATGGGTGTTTAAGTATGCATCAGACAGTTCACAGGATATGGCTCAGAATATTATCTGTAGCCCTTGTAGAGGAACTAAAGGTCCTTGATTTTGCTTAAGGACTACCTCATTATTATTTGGTTTCCTTTGACTGTTTTCCTTTTTTTTTCTGCATTTTCTCACTTGTTTAACTTATCCTTTGGCTGAAGTCTTTCCACAGACAAAAGGCAGACAGAGGACCCAAGGGGCAAGGACGGTAGGGTCCTGCTCCGTTTCCCAGTGGACGTGCATGGGAAGGGAGTGAGTGTGCATCCTGTGTGTCCGGGCTGGCTGAAGATGCTCGTGGACCCTGCAGTCCAGACTGGTTGGAAAGCAGTTCCACTGACATTCTCTTTTATTTCTGTGTGACCTGGGGAGAAAGGAGGGGGAGGAAGTTCTGAACTGGAGTGAATCTATCCCCTGGCTCTCTCTGAGCCCCTCGCCTGCCCCCTCCGTTCCATCAAGCCTGCACATTTCCTCTGTCCCTGTCCATGTTTGCTGGGATTTCTCCTTCCTGTTCTCGCCTGCTTAGTCTTTCACCCCATGGGTCCAGGAGCAGAGACAATGAGAAGACGTCTATTTTCCTGTGACCAGCCTCTGCATCGCCCTCCCAGTACCCTGGTCACTCTCTCTTGTGTTTTCAGGGCCCCTGCCCACAGTCCAGAGACCCTCCTGAGAACACCAGTCATAATGACATCGAAGAGCATTCCTGACCTTGTATCAGAATGGATCTGGTGGTGGGAGGCTGGGGAAGCCCCCAGCAGTCAGCCCTTGAGAGCAGTGGGTGCTCCTTTTGGTCTGTGATGAGGACTTGTCTTCGGGTGAACTCTGGAGCAGACAAATTAGGAGCATCTAGGGAGGAAGGCTTTGTGTGAGTTTAGAAGGATGGAAGGTGCTGATGGCAGCTGGAATAGTGTCTCCAAGCCTGGGGAGATCAGCAGGCAATGACTGCTTTGTGAACCTCTCAGATGCGCTACAGTCTAAAGGGAAGGAGAGTGAAGGTCCCTGGTTCTACTCCCACCACCACCAGGATGTAAGTTCAAGGTTAGATCATTTCTCTAGACTTTGAATCACAGCTCCCAGAAGTGTGTCAGACCAACAGCGTTTGATAAAATTTGTTACATGCTGACATAAGCCCCAGTTTTTATTTTACAAAAAGATTGCTTCCATCTTCCATGACCGTCATTTTCTTTAGAGAGAAGGCACTTTGAAATTGCGAATGTTGCCTTGGATCAGTAACGTAAGAACCACATCTGGCAATGTCAGCATACAGGGAGGAAACCAGAGGCCTGAGAACATCATGCAGCCCAGCCCCCACCCACCCCTTAGACAGCAGAGCTTGGTTTTACACGAGATGGAAATAAACCCCTAAGCTGTGCGTCATTTGGAATTTTTCTGTTCTTTAGAACTGAACCCAGTGCTAATGAATACAGCTATTTATGGAGAGTTTGTTAGATGTACAGTTTCAGTTTAGCAATTATTCCTCCTAAGCATTTTGATGATGTTTATTCTACTGCCTCCTGGCTTGCGTTGTTGCAGGTGAGAAGTCTGCTATTTAAAATCCTTCATAAGTGAAGACTGCTTCCTCTCAGCTTTATGTTCTGCAATTTCTCGACAATATGCCAAGGTGAGGGTTTCTTTTTGTTTATGTTGCTTGGTTTGTGATAGTTTGTGTCTGTGGCTTAATGACTTTTCATAACTCTGGAAAATTCTCAGCCTCTTCACATATTGCCTCTTCAGTTATGCCCAGGATGTAGAGAGCCGCTCCCATCTGGACAAGAAGAGAGAGCCAGGTAAACTACAGAGTCACAACTTTTCCTGAATCTCCAAGAGAGTTGAGGTTGTAAGACTACAATAACCTAAAACCCAAGGGAAGAGAGGCCACTCCACATAGACTCAAGACATTATCACTGGCTCACCTGTCCTCAGGAGGGGAGGAAAATATGCAGAATACCAAACAAGTGGGTCAGAACAATTCAGCTAAGGTTTTACCAAATTATCAAAGATCAAGTGCAGGCTAGCATGACAGGACTCCTGGGGTCCCAAGACACAAGAGGAGTGTTCACACCAACTTGTAACTTCTCTTCTAGGTGCTCATGGGAAGGATGGAAGACAGAAAATCTCCCTCAGTGGCGAGGACCTAGAGCAAGGGAGTGGGAAAATAGATTCCTAATCTCTATGGAACAAAAGTATCAAGCAACTGGGGTAGGGGCAACAAGTCTTGTCATCCCCAGGGAAGGGGTGGAGACCCACTGAAGCTAAGGAAGTGTACAGAAAATACTTTCTGGCTGCCAAGAGCACAAATGTGAGGGCTGGAGCTCCAGCAGTCATTTTGGCCACAGATGATAGAATTTGGGGGCCTTGAATAGAATGGTGGGGCAGAGAGAAGGAACCAAATTCCCTGATGATGACAAGACCAGCCCTAGGTGTCCATCTCTGAACTTGTTAGTGAAAGATAATAAACTACTATTTTACTTAAGCTACTCTTATTGGAATTTTCTTTGGTGTTCAGCCTGCAAATTCTGAACGAATAAGTACAGAATGAATTTATTCATGTACATGAATAAGTACAACTCATTTATAGAGAACTCGCATGTTTCTGGGACTTCCCTAGATCATAAACCCTATGTATAAACAAGGATTCAGCCAGGCTACAAAGTAACCTTGTGTTTTCATGGGTAGACCTCCTTGCAAACTTCAGCAGCTATTAAAAAAAATTCTAGGTTAAAATTATTTTAGTGTGAAATATATTGCTAGGATAACACTTTTTGAGTATCGAGGGCTGAGGACACAGAGTCTAAAAACTCCTGCCGCTTAGAATGTTACTTCCACTTGATAGAGAAGTTACAGAAGCATATCCAAGATAAACTGGGTAAATTGCTCCCTCTAGTGGTGACGTTGCATTTATACACGACTGAGACAACTGGGTTTACTGTTTTCTTTTGTGATTTAAAAAAAAAAGTCTGACTTTGGACATTTTTAAATTGATTTTTTTAAACTTTTTTTTCTTGAAAAAATGAGTTTGTGTTCTTTCTGTTTGAAAATAGTGCAGTTACCGTGGAATGAATGGCATTTTCCCCCATTAAAACTTACATGGTTAAGGGTTTCTAATATAATTATTTTATGAAAGATCTGCCATTAACAGACTGGTTATTGTACAAATAGCTGGTGTCTATGTAAACTGGCTTTTGCAATCCATATAAAATTGAAAATCGTGAGAACCTGTGCTATCATTCCACTAGGACATTTTGAAAAAGTATTAAAAGCATAAAATTTTGATAATAATTCTTCACATAATTGAATCATTAATAATGATATAATCATTTTATGAGATTATTAATAAACTCTGAACTAATACAATACTGATGAGACAGGAGATAGATGGGCTCCAGGTCAGACTTTTACAATTGGCCTCCTGTTTGCATTTCATAGGGCAGGAAGCAGTGGGCTTCAGGCTGGATACTTACAACTGTTCACATTTCCTGAGACAAGAGATAGATGGGCTCCAGTTGAGGAATTTACAATCAGCCTCCTGTTTGCCCTCCAAAATGGAAGTAGCAACAGAAACAGGGTAAGTAACCAGTCTTTGTCTCTTGTCAACACCTTAAGGTAAGAGTCATGGCAATAGTCAAGGTGGAAGTCATGACGAGGACAAAGAGGGGCAAATTCTGTTTGAGTAAAGGATTAAGGGATCTCTGCTCTCATCTTTTTGGGACAAAGGAGACACTGCATATGCACAAAAAGGCCCCTTGTGGGTCAGAAGTCAGGGGATAACGTCAGGCCATAATGAATGAGTCGTGCACCTCCCAGAAGCCTTCACTTAGGGATCCATCTTGGCTGAGGCGTGTGAGTGTGTGCCCAGGGTAGGGCCTCAGGGGAGGTCATGTGTGGACAAAGAGACCAGATAATTGGCTAAAGGTAAACAAAGACCCAGAAGAACTGACCTATATAAATGACTTAACTGCCTCTTTACCGCGCTCCTCCTCACCAAGAAGGATGCCCACGTGCTTTTTCTTCGGGCGTGGATCTCTGCTTTGCTTCTGTCTTAACTGAAACTGTCTCCCTGTGCGCTCTCCCACTTGTTGTCGCGCTTTGTCTCCGATAATAAACTTTGTATCCCTGCATTTACAGTTTTTGTCTCTGTGATAAATGCATTTTTCACTGGGGGCAAAGATCCAGGGCAAAATAGCTTCTAGCCTCTAATGCTTGCTGGGGTTCTTGGTTCTCATCCAGGATATCCAGGTTTAATTTCTGGGCGGGGAATTAAGCTCTTGCTTCATGCCACCACTCACTGCTGCCAAGCCAAAATCACTGGGACAATGAATGTTTCTATCTAAATATTTTTGGGAAACTGGAGTTCAAAATGTAAGCAAACTATAGTCAAAGGAAATACTAGTATATATCATGGACTGAATCTAAATTAAAGATCTAATATATATCATTCATATATGAATATAAGTAATGCACATGTACACAGACTCACACCTACATGATTTTGAACAATGAAGGAAAGAACTTAGTGGATTTTAGGTAAGGCTTCAAAAACTTGTACTTGTCTGTATTAACTCTTTCATTTATCATATGAAATTCTCCCTAAAATTATTAGGTACTCCCCCTAATCTCTTCCTGAGGTTAGAATGGAAGTGATTATTTGCAGTTTATTGACGTTCCGCTAAGGTCATACAATTAATATCAAAAGGATACTCTGGATGAAGCTTCCTAAGTGGTGCCAGCGGCAAAGAATCCTCCTGCCAATGCAGGAGACATAAGAGATGCTGGTTCAATCCCTGGGTTGGGAAGATCTCCTGGAGGAGGGCGTGGCAACTCACTCCAGTATTCTTGCCAGGAGAATCCATGGACAGAGGAGCCTGATGGGCTATAATCCATAGAGTCACAAAGAGTCGGACACGACTGAAGCAACTTAGCACTCATCCACTCTGGACAGTCAGTTCTGTCATTCAGTTGTGTCTGACTCTTTGCAACCCCATGGACTGCAGCATGCCAGGCCTGCCTGTCCATCACCAACTCCTGGAGTTTACTCAAACTCACATCCATTGAGTGCTGATGCCATTCAACCATCTCATCGTCATCCCCTTCTCCTCCTGCCTTCAATCTTTCCCAGTATCAGGGTCTTTTCCAATGAGTCGGCTCTTCTCATCGGGTGGCCAAAATATTGGAGTTTCAGCTTCATCATGGAGAAGGCAATGGCAATCCACTCCAGTACTCTTGCCTGGAAAATCCCATGGATGGAGAAGCCTGGTAGGCTGCAGTCCATGGGGTCTCTAAGAGTCAGACAGGACTGAGCGACTTCACTTTCACTTTTCACTTTCCTGCATTGGAGAAGGAAATGGCAACCCACTCCAGTGTTCTTTCCTGAAGAATCCCAGGGACAAGGGAGCCTGGTGGACTGCCGTCTATGGGGTCGCACAGAGTTGGACACGACTGAAGCAATTTAGCAGCAGCAGCAGCAGCAGCAGTTTCATCATCAGTCCTTCCAATGAATATTCAGGACTGATTTCTTTTAGGATTGACTGGTTGGATCTCCTTGCAGTCCAAGGGACTCTCAAGAGTCTTCTCCAACACCACAGTTCAATAGTATCAATTCTTTGGCGCTCAGCTCTCTTTATAGTACAACTTTCACATCCATACCTGACTGCTGGAAAAACCATAGCTTTGACTAGATGCACCTTTGTTGGCAAAGTGATATCTCTGCTTTTTAATATGCTGTTTTTAATATAGATTGGTCATAGCTCTTCTTCCAAAGAGCAAGTGTTTTTTACCTTCATGGCTGCAGTCACCATCTGCAGTGATTTTGGAGCCCCCCAAAAATAAAGTGTGACACTGTTTCCACTGTTTCCCCATCTATTTGCCATGAAGTGATGGGACTGGATGCCATGACCTTAGTTTTCTGAATGTTGAGTTTTAAGCCAACTTTTCACTCTCCTCTTTCACTTTCATCAAGAGGCTCTTTGGTTCTTCTTCACCTTCTGCCATAAAGGTGGTGTCATCTGCACATCTGAGGTTATTGATATTTCTCCTGGCAATCTTGATTCCAGCTCGTACTTCATCCAGCCCGGCATTTTGCATGATGTACACTGCATATAAGTTAAATAAGCAGGGTGACAATATACAGCCTTGACATACTCCTTTCCCAATTTGGAACCAGTCTGTTGTCCCATGTCCAGTTCTAACTGTTGCTTCTTGACCTGCATACAGATTTCTCAGGAGGCAGGTCAGGCAGTCTGGTATTCCCATCTCTATAAGAATTTTCCAGTTTGCTGTGATCCACACAGTCAAAGGCTTTGGTGTAGTCAGTAAAGCAGAAGAGATGTTTTTCTGGAACTCCCTTGCTTTTTCGATGATCCAATGGATGTTGGCAATTTGATCTCTGGTTCCTTTGCCTTTTCTAAATCCAGCTTGAACATCTGGAAGTTCTTGGTTCACGTACTGTTGAAGTCTGTCTTGAGAATTTTAAGCATTACTTTGCTAGCGTGTGAGATGAGTACAATTGTGCAGTAGTTTGTGCATTCTTTGGCATTGCCTTTCTTTGGGATTGGAATGAAACTGACCTTTTTCAGTCCTGTGGCCACTTCTGAGTTTTCCAAATTTGCTGGCATATTGAGTGCAGCACTTTCACAACAGCATCTTTTAGGATTTGAAATAGCTCAACTGGAATTCCATCACCTCCACTAGCTTTGTTCATAGTGATGCTTCCTCAGGCCAATTTGACTTTGCATTCCAGGATGTCTGGTTCTAGGTGAGTGATCACACCGTCGTGATTATCTGGGTCTTGAAGATCTTTTTTGTATAGTTCTTCTGTGTATTCTTGCCATCTCTTCTCAATATCTTCTGCTTCTGTTAGATCCATACCATTTCTGTCCTTAATTGTGCCCATCTTTGCATGAAATATTCCCTTGGTATCTCTAATTTTCTTGAAGAGATCTCTAGTCTTTCCCATTCTATTGTTTTCCTCTATTTCTTTGCATTAATCACTGAGGAAGGCTTTCTTATCTCTGGACAAAAGCATGTAAAATAAATGTCCAGACATTTGGGCTAAGAGTTAGGAAGACTAAATACAGTCCCCATGCCATTCCCATGAGTTTCATACCTATGTATACTTGTCAAAACATAGAACATGCTGCTTCTTCCCCAAACCCCAAATACAGGAGTTCCCTGGTGGCCTAGTGGTTAGCACTCTGAGCTTTCCCTGGTAGGGGTGTTGTAGCCACAAGTTCCTGGAAATAAAATCACTCAGAAGGACAATGCAGATAGTGGAGTGCAGTTTATTACACTGGTGGGCCCAAGGCAGAGTCTCCTCTTAGCCAAGGACCCCACCAGTTTTTTGTGAAAACCTTATATACCCTAAGCATATGTGCCTAAACCTACCTCCCCAAATTCCCTGAAACTAGTCTGAACAAAGGCAAAGAAAGATACAATCAAAGTTAACCAGTGGTTCATATGCCTTAAGCCTAGGTAGTTAACAGTGGACGATTATCAATAGCTTGTGGTAATACCCCAATAAGCGATTATCAATAGCTTGTGGTAATACCCCAATAAGCATAATAGAATGTATCTATTCGGTTACACAGATAATTAGGGTATTCTTTTAGGCAATGGAGAGCCCTGGGGTTCTTCCTTCCAGGGGCCTGGTTTTCCAGTTGGTATGTCGTTTCCATGGATACTGGGCATATCGCTCAAAGTCCACAGTCCCGGCCCAGGATGGAGTCCTGCTTTCAAGATAGAGCCTGTTCTGTTTCCTCCTCAAGGGAACATCCCACAAGCTGTGCCTTGTGGCCAAAAAAAGAAAACAAACAACCCCCAAAAAACATCCCAAATTGCAAAAGGAAGGAAATTAATCTACTGTCAACATTGTCTTATCAAATGTTTGAATAAGATTTAGGTTTAATTATTGCACTAGTCTGAATGGGCTAAGTTGTGTAACCATCTCTCTCCTCCTCCCCCTGTCTCAATGGATTAGCCTAAAGAAACTTCTCCCTGTACTCCCATTTCTTTTCTTTTTAAACTTTTTTTTCCATATTGGAGTATAGACAATTAACAATATTGTGATAGTTTGTACTCCCGTGTCTGATGCAAATGAACCATCAAAACTCTGCTCACTGAAGCTTTAAAGACTTGGCTGATAGAAGCTTCTACAGCCACTAGAGAAAGGAGAAATGTGAATTCTGTGCTGACTCTTAAAGCCTCAGTCCACCTGGTATGTATTTCTGCTCATAGTTTATTGGCCAAAGCAAACTGCACAGCCACACCTTACTTCGAAGGGTGTAAGGCAGAGCTGTTAATACTGAGCGGGGCTGTGGTGCTCCTGGCACATGGCCTTTCTGTGCCCTTCACTTCTTTGATTACAGGAAACAGTCTTCACTCAGCCTCCACAACCTTCCCTGAGTTCTAACAGGGCACTTGCTGATTAGGAAAGGGAGGTGATGTCAGACCCGGAAGAGACAGTCTAGAGAAACAATAGAGTAGCCTTGGGGCAAAGTCCTGGTTCCCCATCAATGGATACACACAGTAGTTTTGAGTTGTTTTGCAGATGCTGAAACCCCCTCCAGGTGGGAGAAATGAATGATTATCGATGGTATGCTACCCACAAGCACAGAGACCCCAGATCAGTTGGAACATGAAGGTTGATGATGCTGACTTCTACTTACCTCACCTCCCACCCATCAGAATAAAGTCCATGAGCTGATCATGCCCTCTTTGAACTGTTACTATAAAGCATCTCACTCTTCTCTCCAAGGGAGGATGCATACTTTTGTGAGGCAGGAGCCTGCTGTGTCCCCCTTTACCTGGCAAAGTAATAAATCTATCCTTTTCTACTTCACCCAAAAGTCTGTCTCTGTGATTCAGTTTGACACCAGTGCACAGAGAAGCTGAGTTTTTGGTTACAATCCCGCCGTGTGCAGGGTGGAGGGGGGAGAGGAGAGCATTTGTAAACAGTCCTAAAGTTACCATGTGCTCAACACCAGTATAGATCAAATATAGGATGGCAAGACTGTGTATGACATGGTTTAAGATTAAGAATACCAGACACCTTACCTGCCTCCTGAGAAATCTGTATGCAGGTCAAGGAGCAACAGTTAGAACTGGACATGGAACAACAGACTGGTTCCAAATTGGGAAAGGAGTATGTCAAGGCTGTATATTGTCACCCTGCTTATTTAACTTATATGCAGTGTACATCATGCAAAATGCCGGGCTGGATGAAGTACAAGCTGGAATCAAGATTGCCGGGAGAAATATCAATAACCTCAGATATGCAGATGACACCACCTTTATGGCAGAAAGTGAAGAAGAACCAAAGAGCCTCTTGATGAAAGTGAAAGAGGAGAGTGAAAAAGTTGGCTTAAAACCTAACATTCAAAAAGCGAACATCATGGCATCCAGTCCCATCACTTCATGGCAAATAGACAGGGAAACAGTGAGAGACTTTAATATTTTGGGGGGCTCCAAAATCACTACAGATGGTGACTGCAGCCATGAAATTAAAAGAAACTTGCTCTTTGAAGAAGAACTATGGCCAAATTAGGCAGCATATTAAAAAGCAGAAATATCACTTTGCCAACAAAGGTGCATCTAGTCAAAGCTATGGTTTTTCCAGCAGTCATGTATGGATGTGAGAGTTGGACTATAAAGAAAGCTGAGCGCTGAAGAATTAATGCTTTTGAACTGTGGTGTTGGAGAAGACTCCTGAGAGTCCTTTGGACTGCAAGGAGATCCAACCAGACAATCCTAAAGGAAATCAGTCCTGAATATTCATTGGAAGGACTGATGCTGAAGCTGAAACTCCAATACTTTGGCCACTTGATGGAAGAACCGACTCATTGGAAAAGACCCTGATGCTGGGAAAGATTGAAGGCAAGAGGAGACAGGAACATCAGAGGATGAGATGGTTGGATGCCATCACTGACTCAACGGACATGAGTTTGAGAAAGCTCCGGGAGTTGGTGATGGACAGGGAGGCCTGGCGTGTTGCAGTCCATGAGGTCGCAAAGTGTCGGACACGACTGAGTGACTGAACGGAACTGAAGGTTAAGAAACTGATTTTGACAAGAAAGGAAAAGGTAATAAAAGAAGGAAGTCTAAATAATATGCTTTCACGTTAAGATTCAATAGAAAATGATAGGTTAACATTGAATTGGGTACCTCTAAAAGTCCATTTGAAGAGCGTATATTCAATTTTTTGTTTTGTTTTGCCATTAACCAGGATGCCAGTTTGCGTTTGTGTCAAAGTTAATACCTGTAATTTTGAAGGTTCACTTATAAATTTATATTTCAATCTTATTGCTAGGATTCTGGTTGCCTTGGATAGTCAATGCAAAAAGAGTGTGTTCAGCAGGGCATCTTGTTGCCGTTGAGTGAGGAAGCATTTAGTAATCTTGTGAGGGGAATGAAAAAACATGGGACCCAGCTGAAAAGACTCTCGTAGCCAAACTGGGATTAGTGAGCATCAGAAATGAAATAGCAGGGGGTTCCCTGGCAGTCCAGTGGTTGCAGCTCTGGGCTACTGCAGTGGGTGCAGGTTCCAATGCTGGGGGTGTGAGTTCGATCCTTGGTCAGAGAACTCAGATCCCACATGCTGTAACATGGGTGTTAGTGGCGTTAGTCGCTCAGTCATGTCCGACTCTTTGTGACCCCATAGACTGTAGCCCTCCAGGCTCCTCTGTCCATGCAATTCTCCAGGAAAGAATACCGGAGTGGGTTGCCATTCCCTTCTCCAGGGGATCTTTCAGACCCAGAGATCAAACCTGGGTCTCCCCCCCCCCCAAATAGCAGCCTGTCTATCAAGACAAATTGATAGACAAATATAATTATATTCAAAATGGAAGAACAGAATATCCTTTTCTTTATGGATAGTAAGTGCTATATATAGGTTGGGTTTTTTTCCCTGATTAAAAAAAGGTTCTTATTTAACTGCATGGATGTTTGAAGAGTGGGTAGAAGTGTTCTCATACCCAAAGGCTAATATAGTCACTGTCAGCTAGGCTGATAGAGCTCCCCCCCACCCCCCATTATCAGGATGACTTTGTTGGGTTATTTAGACAACTGGCTCTCTGATGAGCACTTCTCTACCCTGGTCTGAGTTGAGATGTTGGAGCCAGATTTCCCCTTGTACTCTGTTAACAGGGGTACTAGAGGGGACCAGGCGCTGGAGGAAGGGACAGGGTTGCATCTTCCTGTTTGCGTCTGTTCCTGTGAGTGTTGCCCAAGCAATGCGTTTGGCCCTGGGCAAGGGCGGTGGTTCCAGTGGCTATACTTGGTTCCAGTGTGCAGTTTTTCCTGCTCCTGGTAACAGCCTTGCTGAGGCAGTCTGAGGTTGGAAAAGAATTTCCAAACACAGAGCATTTCAGAGGGGAGTGAGTTTACTAAGAACAAAAAGCAGAAATAATGTGGGTACTGCGAGCGCAGCGGGCCGACCTCCCGACAGACAGGGGAGAGCAGACCATTTTTGTTGGTTAGTAGATGATTTTTATAGCCTCAAGACAAAGAAAATTGCTGCTGGAAAGATGGCATTAGGTGACTCCTTAGGGCAAAGTCAGACACAACTGAAGTGACTGAACACGCATGCACGTAGGGTGCTCTAGGGTAACTACCTGGGTGGGCATTTTTGTCCAATTTGGGCTCAGGAAGCCTGTTGGTGATGATCAGGGGGCTTTTGGCAATGGTTACAAAGGGGCTAAGTCAGCTTCAGAGGTGACCTTGCTTCTGGGCTCCACTTCTGTGGCCTTGGTACACGGTCTCACACCTGTGGCCTTGGGGTGTGTGTGCGTGCTAAGTCGCTTCAGTCATGTCTGACTCTTTGTGACCGTATGGACTATAGCCCACCAGGCTCCTCTGTCCAGGGGATTCTCTGGGCAAGAATACTGGAGTAGACTGCCGTGCCCTCCTTCAGGGGGTCTTCCCGACCCAGGGATTGAACCCAAGTCTCCAGCAATTCCTGTATTGCAGGCAGATTCTTTACCATCTGAGCCACCAGGGAAGGCCCTGGGGGCAGGACTCAACAAGTCTCATTGGGCCTCTTCAGAAACACCAGCACCAGAATTCAGAGATCTGAGTCCTGGACCCATAAGGCCCTCCTTTGAGCCAAAAAGAAGACACACACATTCTCATTGTTAAAAGATGTCACACATATATTCTAGCTAGGTTAGAACAGATATGTGATTAACCAATCCATGTTAAGAACAAAACTGTTACCTTATCCCATTGTGAAGACTGGAACCTATTGACATGGGCCAGTAACTTACTTAACTAAACTAGAAAAAGAACCCAACCAGAATAGTATTTACACATGCTTTCATAATAGTACTGAAAAAAATGTTTGAAGAATAAAATCAGAAAGACTCATGGTACCTTAAAAATAAACCCTCCTGGTGCTGGGGCCTCTGAAGGAGGAGGTGTGAGAATGGAACTTGGAACTTAACCTTAATAAAATGAAAAGAAATCCTAGGTCACAAGTCCCAAGACTATTTAATGAGAAGCCGTAAGAGATAGTAGCTTGTTGGGAGAAGTAGTTTGAGAATTTAAAATCCTGGCTGCATGAAAGTTAAGACTCCACACTGCAGGGGGCCCAGGTTTCATCCCTGGTCAGGGAACTAAGATATTGCAAGCCATACGATGCAGCCCCCGATATGGCCTCCCAAAAAAAGAAAGAAAGAAAAAATAGCGGATGGGTCACTGAACTCTTCAGAAAAATAGTGGATTAAAAAATGAGAGAATACTTACATTCTGTTTACTTCAAATACACAGATAAAGAAAGACTTCTCTCATTTAAATGCACTCAGGTGCCACCTCTACTTATGATAGCATGAAGGAGCCATACTTTCTTGTGATATTCAAGTTTAGCTGGAAATCCTTCTCGGGCTATTAAATGAAAAGTTCTCAAAGGAGAAACAGAGGAATGAGAACCAGAGGACAGAAACAAAACCAGCAATAAGATGGTAAAGTGCTGCTGCTGCTGCTAAGTCGCTTCAGTCGTGTCCGACTCTGTGCGACCCCATAGACGACAGCCCACCAGGCTCCCCCGTCCCTGGGATTCTCCAGGCAAGAACACTGGAGTGGGTTGCCATTTCCTTGTCCAGTCCATGACAGTGAAAAGTGAAAGGGAAGTCGCTCAGTCATGTCTGACTCCTAGCGACCCCATGGACTGCAGTCTTCCAGGCTCCTCTGTCCATGGGATTTTCCAGGCAAGAGTACTGGAGCGGGTTGCCACTGCCTTCTCCGAGTAAAGTGCTAACCCATCAATATTTACCTTAGCTATAAATCATCGTAACACCCCTACAAAAGACAGAGGGTGACAGAGTGGATAAAACACTGCAATCCAGGTAGCTACTGCTTATAAGAATCTCACTTCAAAGACAATGACTAGGTAAGTTGAAGGAAAAAGGATGGAACAAGATATAGAAACATGAATTTTTTAAAAAGCAGAAGTGGCTACATTAACAGGGCTTCCCTGGTGGCTCAGGCAGTAAAGAATCTGCCTGCACTGGAGGAGACCTGGTTTGATTCCTGGGTTGGGAAGATCCCCTGGAGAAGGGAACGGCTACCTACTCTAGTATTCTTGCCTGGAGAATTCCATGGACAGAGGAGGCTGGCTATATTCATATCTGATTAGACTTCAGAGCAAAGAAAAGAGCTAGAGACAAAGAGAGCCATTCTCTATGATAAAAGCATCAGTCAACCTGGAAGACTTAATGAGCTTGTAAGAATATACAGCTAATAACAGCCTCAAAGGACATGAAGCAAAAACTAATGGGAAAAAAAAGGTTTCTCTTAATCTTCCAGGAATTTGACCCTGAACACTGACCCTGAACCCTGAAAGTAGGCAAAGACACAAGAAATTGGCCTGTGTTGTAGTATTCATCTAGGTCTGCAAGGCACATCCTGTAAGAAGAGGGATCTGTTAAATTAACTGTGCAAATCTGACTCATCCTTGTAAAAATCAAACAGACGCCTCACTGAGTCAGAAAATTTCAAAACCTCTCTGTCTCCTTTCTCTCCCTGTGGGCCAGACAAATAAAACAAATAGTGCTTCTGGCAGATTTCAATCCAAGTGCAGTTGCAAGCCTGGTTCCTGATATCATTTATAGAACCAAGAATAGAAAAAAATGTTAGTAAAATCTTAACTACAGTGATCTCTGCAGGGTGTAATAGTAGGATGTAAATTTCTTTATTATTGTTGATGTCTTAGAAGTTGCTGCATTCAACAGTTTTAATTTAAAATGTTGATGTTAACCTTAGAGGTTTTTTTTTTTAATTTTTTGCTTTTTTAATTTGGGGACATGATAGTACGTTTTTGCTGTTTTCATACTTGAATAGCGATCAGATTTGGATAAAATTCTAGAGGCAGATTTTCTTTACACATCATCCCACTGTCTCTCAGTATTTGTTACTCAGTGGAAGAAATTTGAGTCCCACTCAGTTCAATCCTTTTGAAAGAATCAAGTTTTCTTTTTCTGTTTGTTTAGCAGCAGCAGGAGCTTTTATTTAAATTTAAAACTTCTCACCTGGAAACTGTCCAGTCTTGATTTTACTTCATGAATTTTTCCTTGCCAATGTTAAAAATTCTCTCAACTTCCAATTTCAAATATCTTTTCAGATCTGGAGAGTAGGCTTTTTTGTTTCTAATTTTTATTGAAGTGTAGTTGATTTACAATGTTGTGTTAATTTCTTGTATACAGCAAAGTGACCCATGATCCAGTGTATATATAATTTTTCAGATATGTATATATGTTTTTTCAGATTCTTTTCTGTTACAGTTTATTACAAAATATTGAATGCAGTTCCCTATACTACACAGTAAGACCTTGTTTTTTTTTTTTTAATCTATTTTATATATAGTAGTTTGTATCTACTAATCCCAAACTCCTAATTTATCCTTCCCTCCCCTCTTTTCCCCTTTGGGTAACCACAAGTTTGTTTTCTATGTCTGCAAGTCTATTTTTTGTTTTGTAGATAAGTTCATTTGTGTCATATTTTAGATTCCACATATAAGTGAGAACATATGGTATTTGTCTTTGTCTGACTACTTCAGTTAGTATGATAATCTCTAGGCCCATTCCAGTTGCTGCAAATAGCATTATTTCATTCTTTATTGTGGCTGAATAATATTCCTATATATTTGCATATATACCACATCTTCTTTATCCATTCATCTGTTCATGAACATTTAAGTTATTTCCATATTTTGGGCATTGTAACTAGTGCTGCTCTGAACATTGGGGTACTTCTATCTTGGAAAGTGTTTTTATTTAATATACACTTTTGACCTTGTTTATGATCTACTGTCATATGTTAATCTTCAAGGACATTTCTTACTTGTAGATGATCTGGAGATCGGATTTCTATGCCTTGTCCTCCAGTATATTTCTGAGCTCTTTAACGTGTCCTGTTCATTTTACATTTGGAATTATTTCTGAAGTGACTCTTTTCTGTTACTGAGTTTTCACACTGTCAAATCTGCCTTTCATTGCTTCTAGTAAGGAACCTTCTGAATTTCTTTCTTCTTTTTTCACTGTCTTGTACTATATCATCTTACGTCTTTTCTGGTCTATGAATGAGCCCAGTCTTGGATTCCTATGTTGTCCTTGATGTCTGGAGCCAAGACAACCAGTGATGAAACACAGCATCAGACTCAGCACCTCCCAGCAATGGCATAACATCCCATTGTGCAACTTTCTGGAGCTTCCGGGTAGAGTGTCCCCCTGTAGCTGTGCCAGGAGCCGCAGAGCAGCTGGAGTCAGTGCACAGGAAGGATGAGGAAGGCCAGGCTCTGGGGGCTGCTCTGGACGTTCTTCATCCCAGGTAAGATGCGGAGGACGCGTGAGCAGATGAGCTCTTTGCCCAGGACCTCGGCTTGGGGCCAAGCCCTCCACAAGAAAGGTCTCCCTTTTCCTCTGGAGCTCCGGGGGATGTGGCCACCCAAGACAGAACCATCCAGCAGATATGCCACACTGGGTTTCTCCACCCAAACTTAAAAGGATCGGGAGAACAGACAGGGCCTGAGAACAGAACTAAAGGGGGTGGGTTAGGGAAACAAGATGCCTGTGCCTTTTGTTGTTGTCAAGGACATGCAAAACCCTAAGTGGGAAACAAATGGTAGAAAAAATCTCACCTTGACTTGAGCTAAGGGAATTTTGTTTTTGAGTTTGACATTTTTTTCCTTTTATTTTCCATCATGGTGCTTTTGGTGTTGAAAGAAGTGTTAGTCATTCTGTTGTGTCCAACTCTTTGTGACCTCATGTCTATCCATGGAATTCTCCAGGCAAGAATACTGGAGTGGGTTGCCATTTCCTTCTCCAGGGGATCTTCCCCACCCAGGGATCGAACCTGGGTCTCTTGCGTTGAAGGCAGACTTTTTACCAACTGAGCCACCAGGGAAGCCTAAACCCCAAAGACATAGTCCCTTCAATAAATATCTCTCAGGGGCCAAGCGTGGGCCAGGAAACCTGCTATTGCTGAGGACACAGAAGTTCACAGAAGAAAAGTGCCCATTTTCACAGAGGCTGTGATCCCAGGGCCCTGAGGCTCTGCTGCTCGGTCTCCGCAGGGTTGCCGGGGCCCTTCTCTTCCCTTCCCGCCCAGCACAAACCTTCACTAAAAGTGGAAGCACTTGGAGCTTTCATTGTTCCTGCTCCCAGTCTTCATGAATACACTGAGAAAATAAGCAGAGAAGGGGAGCATATCAACAAGGAGTTAAAAGAAAGGTTTGCTTTGGAAAGACAGAAAAGTTTCCGAGGAGAGGATGTTTTCCGGGGGCCCACTGCCCTGAGCAAAGTCCTGGACAATCAGCTGGTAGAGCCTGTGCACCAGGGTTACTCTGGAATTCCTTGGAGCTGGAGTGATGATCCGGATGGGTGCATGGGAGTTTGGTTCCCGTGGACCAGTGCATTTCCTTGTGTCTTTTCTTTTTTTTTTTAAAAAAAAACCTGTTTTCATTTTGCAGTGGAGATTGTGTTTATTATTGATTTGTTTTTAGTTTTACTCATTTATTTGCCTGCACTGGGTCTTCGTTGCAGTGCATGGGCTTTCTCTAGTTGGGGTGAGTGGGGGCTACTCTCCAGTTGCAGTGCATGGGCTTCTCATTGCGGTGGCTTCTCTTGTTGCAGCTCACAGGTTCTGGAGCACAGGTTCAGTAGTTGCGGCGCATGGGCTTAGTTGTCCCTTGGCATGTGGTATCTCCCTGAACCAGGGATCGAACCCATGTCCCTGCATTGGCAGACCGATTCCCAACCCCACTGGACACCAGGGAAGTCCCCCCTTGTGTCTTATTCATGTTTTTCCAAAGGAGAACCGGGAGGAGATGGAAGGTTGAAGACTGAGAGGAAACCAATTGTTTTTCCCCACTGGGTCCTATCAGGGTAGATTAGGGTGTAACATAAAAGCTCCTTCTAGACCCTGTATCCTGGGAAATTGTTAGTCAGCTATTCTCACTTGGGTTGGGATTGGCTCTAATCCCAACCAGACAGCTGCCTTGGGCAATCTAGCTCAGAGATTTAGAGCTGATTCTAGAGTCTTCCCTAGTGGCTCAGACGGTAGAGTCTGTCTGCAGTGTGGGAGACCCAGGTTCAACCTATGGGTTGGGAAGATCCCCTGGAGAAGGAAACAGCAACCCATACCAGTATTCTTGCGTGGAAAAGTCCCATAGATGGAGGAACCTGGCAGGCTACAGTCCATGGGGTCACACTTACTGCTAAGCATATAAGACACTCTCTCATTTAATCTTTATAAATTTATACTACTATTATTCCTAGTTTCGAGACTAGGGTCACAAAGAGTCGGACTCGACTGACTTTACTTTCACTTTCCAGAGTCTGGCTATGAGGGTTTGAAACCTGACTTCACACATTTCTCCTGTGGAGCCTTGGGCAAATCACATAATGTGTGTGTGTGTGTGCTTGGTCGTGTCCAACTCTTTTCGACCCCATGTACTGTAGCCTGCCAGGCTCCTCTGTCCATGGGATTTTCCAGGTAAGAATACTAGAGTGGGTTGCCATTCCCACTCCAGGGGATCTTCCCAACCCAGGGACCAAACCCGCAACTCTTGCATCAGCAGGCAGATTCTTTACCACTAGGCCACCTGGGAAGCCCAAATCACACAATAACTTCTGGGTTATTAAATAAACTTTCTGTCCCCCAATTTCCTTGTCTTGAAACTGGAAAAATAGCAGTATCAACTGATAAGTTATAAAGATTAAATGAGAGAGTGTCTTAAACACTTAGCAGTAAAAGGTATTTGTTATTCTTTTTTACATTAATAATATAAAGAAGTCCATTCTTGAAATGGTGCAAAAAGTGATGTACAGACTTCACTTCTGCATTAGTTTCTTACTGTCTCCTTTCACAAGAGCCAGGCAGGTTTGTGAGCAATCTGTCTCCTGTAATTCCTACTGTCTTAATCCATCCGGGCAGTTATAACAAAATACCACAGACTGGGGGGCTTATAAACAACAGAAATTTACTCCTCCCAGTTCTGGAGGCTGGAAATTCAAGGTCATGGTACGAGCATCGTTGGGTTCTGGGGAAGGTCCTCTTCTGAGTTGCAGACTGACTACCAGTTTCCCACTGTGTCCTCATGTGGGGAAAGGGCAAGGGAGCTCCCTGGTGCCTCATTAATAAAGGCATTAATCCTAATACTGAGGGCAGAGCCCTTATGACCTAACTATCTCCACCTTGAAGGTTAAGATTTCAAAATATGAATTTTAGGGGGACACTAACATTTAGATTAATAAAAGCAGCGATAATTGTAGGTAGTGGTAGCCTGACCTTGGTAATGGTAGGTGGATTGACTCACCACTGTCCAGTCCATTATTTGGTTTTCCATGAAGGAAGGTATCTCAGGCCTGGATGAATAAACTGTAGTCCCTCAGTAAAGGGAGCCCTGCTATGTCCAGTTGAAAACACAGACCTGGATCTTCTTATTTCAACTCTACCTGGCCCTCCCATCAGCAAGGATCCCTTGGACCAGACCAGAAACTCATGCCAATTCTAGGTTCCACATTTAAGAGTGTGATTGAAACTTTTGTCCCTGTAATCCAAGGGTTCTCAGCCTTGGCACTATTGACATTATGGGTGGATTAATTTTTTCTTACGGGGGCTGGCCTGTGCACTGGAGGATGTTTAACAACATCTCTGGCTTCTACCCATTAGATGCTTTTGGCACCTCCCTGCTCCCAGGGATGGGGGTTCCCTAGTAGCTCAGCTGGTAAAGAATCCACTTGCAATACGGGAGACTTGGGTTCGATCCCTGGGTTGGGAAGATCCCCTGGAGAAGGGAATGGCAATCCATTCTAGTATTCTTGCCTGGAGAATCCCATGGACAGAGGAGCCTGGTGGGCTACAGTCCTTGGGGTCTCAAAGAGTTGGACATGACTGAATGACTAAGCACAGCACAGTACAGCTCCCAATTAGAACAACCAAAAATGTCTGCAGGCATTCCCCATTGTCCCCAGAGGGAAAATTGTCCCCAGTGGAGGACCACTGCTGTGAGTCCTTGACATTCTATAATATTTGTAACCCTTTTGGATGCAAGCAGCATCCTATAGACCAGTCAACACAGTAAGAAAGAGCAGCAGTCTCAGAGAGGATTCCGATTGGCCCAGCCTTAGTCATGAGCCCATTTCTAGGCCAATCAGCATGGCGAGGGTGGTGAGATTCTTTGGCTGGCTGAGCCTGTGTCTCTGTGTCCATCCTGGAGAATATGGGCAGCCCCATCAGTAAAGGTACATAGGATGAGAAAGATGAGCACCCTGAGAAAGAGGTGCTCTGCTACCCAAGGAAGGGAGAGATGAAGACCACACCACCAGACATCAATGTCCACCATGTCCTCGAGATGGTTTCCTCACCATTTTCCCACTGATCTCCCTCCTCTGACTTAGATGAAGCTGCTCTAGCTGTTCAGTGGGGTCGCTTTCTGATAGTAACGTCTCTTCACATCCACTTTGCACCCTGTCCCTGGTGGTCTAGTGGTTAGGATTCAGCAGTCTCACTCTGCATCCTGAACATCCTTCTCTATAATCTTTCCCTCCCGTCATGTCCCTGTCACTCATGGTCTTAGCATGTGTCCCACGCTCTGTCTCTATTCAGACAGTTTCTTCCTCTGAAAAACAGTCATTTACGAAAGTTGATTTGCGCAAATCATACACAGTCTAACTTTTGTGGTCAAAATCAAACAACCAAACAAAAAAACCAAACGAACCCCCTCCCCCCCGCCACGAAACTACTTGCAGTGATAAGATCTGGGGTCTAATGCTAACTTGCAGGGAAAGCTGCATCTTCTCTGGAGACCTTGAGGATCTTGTCTAAAAATTAGGTGATTGAACAAGAAAGAAAGGTGGCTCCTCTCTCTCTCTTTTTCTTTTTTCCCAAAGAGAAGGAAGCTGTTCCTCCCAGAGCCTAACTCAAATTCTCTGCTTACAGAAATCCAAGCTGCTGCTAAGCTATTCGAGGAGAAGTGTACTCTAGCAGAGGGGCAGACCTTGAACGTGAGCTGTCCTACCAATACCAACATGTATTCCAGCAGCCAGAAGGCTTGGCAGAGGCTGAAAGATAATGGGGAGGTCCAGACACTGGCAATCACAGAGGGGTCCAGTCAAGTCCAGGTGGGGAAGTACTTCCTAGAAGACATCCCCAGTGAAGGCATGCTGCAAATCCGAATGACCAACCTTCAAGTGGAAGACTCAGGACTGTACCGATGTGTGATCTTGGGACCCAGTGACCCCATCATCCTGTTCTACCCTGTCCGCCTGGTGGTGACCAAGAGTGAGTGGCCTGGGGGTGGGTGGCAGAGGGTGGGAGAGCCAGATGGGGTCGGGTGGGACAGTGGTGGTAGCACCAGTAGGGCTGTGGCTCAGGATTTCTAGAAGCCTATGATCTCACTCCTTGTTTCTAGAAGCTCCTTGTTTCTCATTTGAGGTCCTTGACAGACATGTGGTCCAACGGTAAGAAGGGACTGCATCTCATTGTTTGTATGGGATTCCTTTTTGGGAGCAGAACCTAACATGTTGTGCTATTGTAGGAAGTGGGATATGGTGAAAGGTGAGTGATGGACTTGGGACAATTTAGTCTCATGCTTCAGGTCTTCATGTAGAAGTCATTTCCTTGGGAAGCCTCTGTGAGTCACCCTCCCTTCCTAAGGATGCATCTGAGGGCCCTCCTGTGTGCTTCCAAAGCAGTGCTCCTCAGACCTTAAGTGGGCACAAACCACCTGGGGGTCTTATTTTAAATGTAATACGTCTAGGATGGGACCTCGATTCTGCATTTCCAGCCTCTTCACAGACAATGCTGACGCTGCTGGTCCATGGCTTCCGTCTTGAGTAGCAAAGCACCAGGGCTCACTTTGTGCCCTCTTCATAGACAGCTCTATCTCACTGGATGAAGTAGTGGCCAGTTTCCGTAACTGTCTCCCCTATTCATCTTTGAGAACCTTGAGGAAATAATCTGTGCCTTATTCAACTCTGTATCTCTAGCAACTGAAGAAGTGCCTGGCATATAGTAGGGCCTCCACAGATGTTGACCGGATGAATTAAGGAAAGCAGATTAGAACGGGAACAGATTCAAGTTCCTAGCCCCTGTGGAAGGAAGACAAGACATATCTGAAATATATTCATGAAAGATAACTTGCAAAGCAATATGCCACAGGTACAGATGAGTGCAAGGCAGAGAGAATGGTATAAGAAAATCAGGGAATTATTCTTGAAGAAGGGTACATATGGATTGGTGAAGAATACCAGGCAAGTGCATTTCCAATAACATGAATAGCCTGGAAATATCTTCCTTTTTCCTTATCTCCCTCTCTCCTTCTTTCCTTCCTTCTTTCCTTTTCCCCATCTCTGACCCAAGTAATGCCACACTATTTCTTTATTAAAATTAGAAGCAAAAGGAAACCTTGCTTCATGAGTGGCCATGTTCATTTCCCTCCTCAGTTCCATTTACTCTACCACTCATCCATCCATCCATGCATCCATCCATCCATCTGTCCAACCATCCAATGTGCTTTCTTGCAGGTACTTTGGGAACCCCTGCCTCAGATGAGTATCCTTGCCAGGTCTCCGCTCTGAATCCCACCCTTCCTTCCGTCACCACCAAGCTCCGCCCCAGGCCCAGGCCCGTGACCCAACTCATCTCCACATCAGCTGACAGGCTCTCCTCTCCTGGCTTCACAGTCACTCCCACAAATGTGACACATGTCACCAGGTATGGTTTCCAGATCTCTGGGCCCTTGGATCGGACACCAAGTCCTTTGATTCCCAGTCCATGTGCTGAGAGGGTGTGGACAGTGAGGGATGGGGCAGGGTAGCGGGCAGGGTGGGTTTGAGTCACCTCGGTCCGGTGGACCTTCCCAGGGGAGGGAGGAGTGTGGTGTTGCTGGAGTGAGGGGGAGGCTCTTGGAGGCAATGACGAGGCTGCCATTATCCCCACCGTTTCCCTCTGTGGTTGCTTCTTGCATGTCAGAGGAGTAAGGAGAGGGAAATGGCGTCTGTGCTGAATTCCAAGGGCTCAGCAAACCCCTAATGGTGTAGAGGGAAAAGAGACCCTGGATTCTAATGCCAGCCAGATCAACTGAAAGTGTAACTTCAGGCCACTCAGGAGCCTTCTCTGGCTTCGGTTCCCTTGTTTCTATGGTTAGGGTTGGTGGGTAGGGGAGGGTAGAAGAAAAATCAGAGCTGGAAGCCATAATCTAGCCCAACAGCTCTGAGCAAGTGATGTGTGTTGGGATATCCTGGAGCATTAGCTTTTATTTGGCTTGCTTGATTTACTTATTAAAAAAAATTTTGCATGCACCCTGCAGCATGTGTGATCTCAGTTTCCCAAACAGGGATGTAACCAGCATCCCCTCCACTGCAAGGCAAGAGTCTTGATCACTGGACCACTGGGGAAGTCCCTGGCTTGTTTTCAATACTGATGCACGTGACCTATGCAGACCAAAAGAATTAGAATTTCTGGAGGTGGGGCTGGTCTCAGTAATTTTTATAAGATCTTCAGGATTCTTAAAATTTGCAGGCAAAGCTAAGAACCATGACCTTTGCATGCACACCCTTTTATACAGTTTATTATTAAATGTTGATTTATCTTAGAGTGTGTTTATCACTAAATGTTGACTTAGCAGAGAAAGAAATATTCTTCCATATTCCTACCAATCTAATGTGTCTTTTTTGTCCATCTTCTCTTCTAGTTTTTATTCATGCTTGGATATATTTTAATGTGGCATTAATTCTAATTATACACATTTTCATTATTTTTCTTGGCTAAAACTATTCTTCAGTGTTGCTCCCTAGTCTTTGTAGTCAGAATTTCAGCATACTTTTCTATCAATAGAAAGCCATAGCTCACATAATCCTTTGCCTGTTTTTAGACGTTGAGATTATTTTCATTTTTTGTAGTATTGATAACTCTGAGATGAACATATATTTGTAGATGTCCTTTTCTTCTTTTAAATTGTTCATTCAAAAGAAATTCCCTTAAGAGAAGTCGAACATTTATATTGTTCTGTATGTGTCCTTGCACGCTCAGTTGCTCAGTTGTGTCCAACTCTTTGTGACCACATAGACTGTAGCCTGCCAGGCTCCTTTGTCCATGGAATTCTCCAGGCAAGAATACTACAGTGGGTTACCATTTCCTCCTCCAGGGAATTTTCCCGACCCAGAGATTGAACCTGCATCTCCTGCATTGGCAGGTGGATTCTTTCTCACAGAGCTACCTGGAAAGTCATTTTTCTCTATACATACTGCCAATTGGTTTTCTAAAGGTTGAAAACAATTTGCAGTGAGATCTGAAATGCGAAAGAGAAACAGTGTCACTGCAGGCTTGCCTACAGGGCTCTGGTATTTAAAATATATATCTGTCAAAATAGATGTGATACTGAAAACTTAGATTCTGTGTATGCTGATGCCAAATCAAGTCTCAAAGACAGAGTTTTGGGTGAAGTAGAGAGGAGTAGCTTTATTGCTTTTCTAGGCAAAGGGGGCCACTGTGGGCTAATGTTCTCAAAACTATGTGTTGCAACTTGGGGAAGATATTGACAAGTTTCATAGTAATTGTTCAGAGAAGGTGTGATCAGCTCGTGGACATTCGTCTGATGGGCTGGTGATGAGGTAAGTAGGAGTCAACATCCTCAGCCTTCAGGTCCAACTGTTCTAGGGTCTACATGCTTGTGGGTGGCATATCATCATTAATCTTCTTTAACTTCTACCACCTGGAGGGGGTTTCAGTATCTGCAAAACAGCTCAAAGATATTGTCTGTATCCACTGATGAAGAATCTCAAGCTGGAATCAAGACTGCTGGGAGAAATATCAATAACCTCAGATATGCAGATGATATCACTCTAATGGCAGAAAGAGAAAGTAAAGAGCCTCTTGATAGGGGTAAAGAGGAGAGTGAAAACGCTGGCTTAAAACTCAACATTCAAAAAACTAAGAGCATGGCTTCCAGTCCCATCACTTGAAATGACAAATAGGGAAAAAGTGGAAACAATGGCAGGTTTTATTTTCTTGGGCTCCAAAATCACTGCCGATAGTGACTGCAGCACAAAATTATAAGACGCTTGCTCCTTGGAAGAAAAGCTATGACCAACCTAGACAGCATATTAAAAAGTAGAGACATTACTTTGCTGATAAACAAAGAGACATTACTTTTGCTGATATGGACTTGCTGATAAAAGTCCATATAGTCAAAGCTATGATTTTTCCAGCAGTCATGTATAGATGTGAGTGAGTGAAGTCATTCAGTCATGTCTGACACTTTGCAACCCCATGGACTGTAGCCTACCAGGCTTCTCCGTCCATGGGATTTTCCAGGCAAGAGTACTGGAGTGGGCTGCCATTTCCTTCTCCAGGGGATCTTCCCGACCCAGAGATTGAACCCAGGTCTCCCACGTTGCAGACAGATGCTTTACCCTCTGAACCACCAGGGAAGACCCAATGGATGTGAGAGTTGGACCATAAAGAAAGTTGAGCACCGAAGAATTGATGCTTTCAAACTGTGGTGCCGGACAAGACTCTTGAGAGTCCCTTGGACTGCAAGGAGATCCAACCAGTCCATCCTAAAGGAAATCAGTCCTGAGTATTCATTGGAAGGACTGATGCTGAAGCTGAAGCTCCAATACTTTGGCCACCTGATGGGAAGAACTGACTCATTGGAAAAAACCATGATTCTGGAAAAGATTGAGGACAGGAGGAAGGGGATGACAGCGAATGAGATGTTTGAGTGGCATCATTGACTCAATGGACATGGGTCTGAACAAACTCTGGGAGATAGTGAAAGACAGGGAAGCCTGGCATGCTGCAGTTCATGGGGCTGCAAAAATTTGGACACAACTGAGCAACTGAACAACAATCGATGGGAAAACAGAACCTTGTCCCAAGACTGCTCTTGACTGTTTCTCCCTGGTCTTGCATCCCCAGTTCAGTTCAGCTGCTCAGTCGTGTCTGAGTCCTTGCAGCCCCATTACTGCAGCACGCCAGGCTTCCCTGTCCATCACCAACTCCCAGAGCTGGCTCAAACTCATGTCCATCAAGTCGGTGATGCCATTCAACCATCTCACCCTCTGTTGTCTCCTTCTCCTCCTGCCTTCAATCTTTCCCAGCATCAGAGCCTGTTCCAGTGAGTTGGCTTTTCACATCAGGTAGCCAAAGTATTGGAGCTTCAGCTTCAGCATCAGTCCTTCCAATGAATATTCAGGATTGATTTCCTTTAGGATTGACTGGTTGGATGTCTTTGCAGGCCAAGGGACTCTCAAGAGTCTTCTCCAACACCACAGTTCAAAAGCATCAATTCTTCAGTGCTCAACTTTCTTTATGGTCCAACTCTCACATCCATACATGGCTCCTGGAAAAACCATAGCTTTGACTTGTTGGCAAAGTAATGTCTCTGCTTTTTAATATGCTGTCTAATTTGGTCATAGCTTTTCTTCCAAAGAGCAAATGTCTTTTAATTTCATGGCTGCAATCACCATCTGCAGTGATTTTGGAGCTCCCCAAAATAAAGTCTCCCACTGTTTCCATTGTTTCCCCATTTATATGCCATGAAGTGATGGTAATGGATGGCTTGATCTTAGTTCTTTGGATGTTGAGTTTTAAGCCAGCTTTTTCACTCTCCTCTTTTACTTTCATCAAGAGGCTCTTTAGTTCCTCTTTGCTTTCTGCCATAAGGGTGTTGTCATTTGCATATCTGAGGTTATTGATATTTCTCCTGGTAATCTTGAGTCCAGCTTGTGCTTCATCCAGCCCGGCATTTCACATGATGTACTCTGCATATGTTAAATAAACAGGGTGACAATATACAGCCTTGACGTATTCCTTTCCCAATTTGGAACCAGTCCGTTGTTTCATGTCTGATTCTAACTGTTGCTTCTTGACCTGCATACATATTTCTCAGGAGGCAGGTAAGGTGTATTCCCATTTCTTGAAGAATTTTCCACAGTTTGTTGTGATCCACACAGTCAAAGGCTTTGGTGTAGTCAATAAAGCAGAAGTAGATGTTTTCCTGGAACTCTCTTGCTTTTTCGATGATCTAATGGATGTTGGAAATTTGATCTCTGGTTCCTCTACCTTTTCTAAATCTAGCTTAAACATCTGGAAGTTCTCAGTTCATGTATTGTTGAAGTCTTGCTTGGAAAACTTTGAGCATTATTTTGCTAGTGTGTGAGATGAGTGCAACTGTGTGGTAGTTTGAATATTCTTTGGCATTGCGTTTCTTTGGGATTGGAATGAAAACTGACCTTTTCCAATCCTGTGGCCACTGCTGAGTTTTCCAGATTTGCTGGCATATTGAGTGTAGCACTTTCACAGCAGCATGTTTTAGGATTTGAAATAGCTCAGCTGAAATTCCATCAGTTCCACTAGCTTTTTTCATAGTGATGCTTCCTCATGCCCACTTGAATTCAACACTCCAAGATGTCGGGCTCTAGGTGAGTCATCACACCATTGTGGTTATCTGGGTTATGAAGATCTTTTTTGTATAGTTCTTCTGTGTATTCTTGTCACCTCTTCTTAATATCTTCTGCTTCTGTTAGGCCCATACCGTTTCTATCCTTAATTGTGCCCATCTTTGTATGAAATATTCCCTTGGTATCTCTAATTTTCTTGAAGAGATCTCTAGTCTTTCCCATTCTGTTGTTTTCCTCTATTTCTTTGCATTGATCACTGAGGAAGCCTTTCTTATCTCTATTCTTTGGAACTCTGCATTCAGGTGGGTATATCTTTCCTTTCCTCCTTTAGCCTTTAGCTTCCCCTCCCTTCTCTAATTAACAACTGCTTGAATCTGCCCCCTGGGGCTCAGGGAGAGCCACGGAGGCTGAATGAAGGTTGTTTCCTAAAATCAAAGAAATGGGGGACACAAAAACCTTCTGCCCAGGAGCCCCACAGGGCCCTGCATGGTGTCAAACATGAGCTGGGACCTGCTTTCATCTATTACTGTGGACTTTGAGCTCCATAGGGTAGAGGCAGAGTGCCCCTTTCCCCTTCTGTTGTGCCTAAGTGTCTGGTACATAGTAGGTGATCATTAAAATCTTTAAAATAAAACAAATCTTTACAATAAATGCTATTCATTTTTTCACTGATTTTCCAGAGTATAAACTGAGAGTGCAAACATTCGCCCATATTCCTACTAAAGGCTATGCCTCCTTCACCTTTTGACTTTTATGTGTTTTAATTAACATGAACCATTCTATGCATCAGAGTCCAGTCGGGAAGGCAAAAGCCACTGAGCTGTTTGAAAAAGAGGGAATTTAGTGAAGGGAGCAGTTTGTCCCGGAGATGGAGGAGCAGAGGCACCTATCTGGGGCCAGAGAGTGTGGCACCTCAGAGGAAGCCACTGTCACCATCTTTGTAGGGTTTCTTGGAGGCAAGCTGTGGAGAAAATCTTGTGCAAATGTTTTAGGAAGTGATCCCAGGAAAAACCATTCCTGGGGAGTGGGACTGGGAGGGAAGGAAACCTAGCAAAGTGTGCCATAACCAAAGCGAGTCTCACAGGGACTAAAGGGGTTTCTGGGCATCACAGGAGTTGTCTATATGGAGAAGGGGCTGGGGAGCTGGAGCATTTGTACTCCTAGCACTCGGTGAGGGGCACAGGAATTCCCCAGCACTGTGGCTGGAGTGCTTGGGGTGGGGTGGGATGGAGTGGGGGTGTCTGGCTGCCTGCATACAGCCTCAGAAAGGGATGCAATGCTTGCCCTTGAGAGTGGAGATGTTCCAGGAGCTCTGTGCAAGAAAAAATTCCAGGGCTTGGAGGGGATGTGGCAGGGCACTGGCACAAGACACTTGGACAGGTTACAGTTTGTGGAGCCCAGAGCTGGAAACTCCCTGGGCGGTAGGGCTGGAACCAGGCACAGGCTTGCACTGTGGGGGGCACAGCTGCAAGCTTGAGGGTCTAGGGAGGCACTGCCTTCCAGCCCCCGCCCCAGTCCCCAGCCAGGGCAGCCAGGGCTGAGCTTGGCTGGCTCAGACATCTAGTTCCAGGAGATGCAAGACAGTGCTGCAGGCTGGGGGTAGATTTTAGCACAAAAGGACTTGTGCTGCTTTCTATGGCTGTTCTATCATTTCTCCCTTTGCTAGCTTGTACATGCAGGTTTAAGTTTTGCATAGGCAAACATGTTGATTTTTAAATTATTGCTTTGTTTTATTCCTTAATTGTGTTTATTCTATTTCCTGGTGCCTTCTCTATTTTTCCACTTTATTTTAATCTTAATCCATCTGGGGGGGGGTGTTATTTTGCTATATGGCGTGAACGATAGAAGCAACGACTTTTTCTTACATTTTGCCACCCAGATATCACAAGACTGTTTATTTACTAGACAATTCTTGCCTACCTATTGGGCTGCCAATTTCCTTAGATACGAATTCTTAGCCATCCTTAGATCCATATCTGGACTTCTATTTGTTTCCCTGCTGTTTCTCTTTTCGACCCGGTGTTTCATCTCTATGGATTAGTTGTGCTATAACCTATTTCCATGGGCTTCCCAAGTGGCAGTAGTGGTAAAGAACCTGCCAATGCAGGAGACATAAGAGACATGGGTTCGATTCCTGGGTCAGGAGGCATGGCAACCCACTCTAGTATTTTTGCCTGGAGAATCCCATGGACAGAGGAGCCTGGCGGGCTACAATCCATAGGGTCGCAGAGTCAGACACGACTGAAGCAACTGAACACACACACAACCTATTTCCACATCTGCTGAGTCTATACAAGCCAAGTTTCTTCATTCATTTGCGTCCCTTTCTTATGGTACCTACTGATGTTTGCCCAGGACTTTCAGAAGCATGTTGCTGAAGCCTATGAAAATTCATGATGGGATTTTGATAAAGACTGGATTCTTCTCAGCTTGTAAATGAGGCCAGAGAGGTGAGGTGACAATCCCAGGATAGATTCTGATGCTGAGAATGGAAGCCAGGTTTCCTTGCTCTGGGAGCCCTCGCTCTCTCTACTGCATCAAGGCAGGAAGGAGCCTCGCTGGCCTGTCCTTTCTCCCTGATGCCTCTTCTGAACGTGGACTCTGTGCTCTCTACTAAGTATATTTCTAATCAGTAGTTTTAGGTGATGGGGCAAACTAAATGCACAGGACATAGTGCATTTACAGAGCCAGTCAATACTGGGAAAGGAGGGATTGGGAGCAAATGAGCCAAGGGGTGTGAAAGACTATGACAAATATGCATGTGTGTGGGGGCATGCATGCCCATAGCAGTGCTCACTCTTCTGTCTCCCCCAGGGGCCCTGGGATCAGCATCGTCATTCCCGCGGCATGTGGACTCCTGAGTAAGACCCTGGTCTTCATCGGTCTGTTTGCTGTCACGCAGAGGTCATTTGCATCTTAGGCACAGGAATCCACAAGAATGACCTCCGACCTCCATCCATGTCCACCTGGCAGTTGTGCCTGGAGAGGGGTGTAAGGGGAAGAGGTGGGGGTCAGTGACGTGAGCTGATCTGTAACTCAGGTGACTTCTAAGGCTCAGGATCCCACCTTCTTGGACCTGCCAACTCCCCTCATTTAACTGATAACCTTGGGTGTGCTTTGCCCCCTCACAAGTGAAGATATGGCCCCAATCCTGCTCATTCCACCGGCGGCTCAGGGTTTATAAAGCCTGTCAGTAAATAAAGACACTGCCTGGGACTTTCCTGGTGGCCCAGGGGCTAAGTCCGAGTTCCCAATGCAGGGGGCCCCCTGGGTTCCATCCCTGTTAGGGAACTAGATCCAGCATGCTGCAACGAAGGTCAAAGATCCCATGTGCTACAACTAAGACCCGGCACAGCCAAATAAATAAATAAGTAAATAAATAAATATTAAAAAATGAAGACACTGTCTGATGCTTTTCACTGTCAAGGTCTGTGGGGTTGTGAGGCACAGAGGCTACGGCTGCTAATTCTGCCCTTGTCCTCACTGTGGACCATAACATTTTGTCCTGAACTGGACAGAGTTCCGATTACAGAAGCATCTTGTTCTCTCAGCTGCCAGGGCTGTCCTCTCCTCTAGAATCAGATGTTTCAGTTTCTCCCCTTCGTTTATGGCCTTTCCCAACACTCCCAGAAGATTGTTGAAAACCATGGAGCAAAGAGAGGATGAGATGTCATGGTAAGAATTCCATATTTGGGAAAGGGGAACTGAGCTAACCAGAAGGGCATATCCTGGGACAATACTGGGAGGATGAGATAGGATCCATAGCTTAGGACCAGTAAAGCAATATCATTTGTCTACTGGGTGTATTTATTGTGAGCATCAGTAAGGGTGCATCTGGCCGCTGGATCCTCAGAACAACCCCACAAAGGCAGAGATCCTTGCCTGGAATGAGACCACGTGAGAAATGCATCACCACTTACCGGCAGGGACGAAAACTAGAGCTCCTTTACTGAAGACCAAGCGCCTCAAAGCCATATGGACCAGAAAGACAGGGAGCCTGCTCTATCTAAGTGCCTCTTCCTTGTATCACACGAGGGGCGGGGATGGTGGTGACCAGCTCTCACCAGTTAGGCTCCTGGAGGTTGTCCCCCAAGTGCCCTGCTGGCACCGACCCCTGCCTTCCTCTGCCTCTCTCTCTGCCCCCACAGCTCCCCCTTCACTCCCAAGCTCATCCATGAAATAGGTGTCCAGGCCCACCAACAGATTTAATTCAGTACTTTCTGATTTTCTACCTCTTCTGACTCCAAAGGGGAAGGGGACCCATTAGTGGTGAAGAGATGATGGGTCCTTCCATTCCCATTCAGGAATGGCCAAAGCCGAAGTCGTCCTAAATTCCCCAAGAGCAAATATACTCTACCACCCACCATCCATATTCTTACCATCAGGATGCCCTTCCCCTACTTTTGCGAAACAGTTACCCTGAGAGCTAAGGTACAGTCCTTCCCTCCCTGAGCCCCCTGCCATCCTGTGAGGACTTCCTTACCAACCTGGGGACTGACCCCTCTGAGAATCATGCATTTGGCCACACTTAGGTCAAGTCACATGTCTGCACCATAAATGCCAGGGAGAAGGGGCAGGAGAAATCTCTTTCTCCATGTTCAGTAGAAGGGGAAGTAGAGTTCTGTGCCCCATGAGACCCACACCTTGGGGCATATCCCCCAAATGGAAAGGGTATTGGGGGCTGGAGGGCCAAAAGATGATGAATATCCATTACACAATTCCAAAGCTGGTAGAATTAGATGAGACAACTTGAGTAAAACATCTGGCACACAGCAGGACTTCAATTCTTGGAGTCACTCCTAATACCGTTAAAATTATGGTTTCTATGCTCACGCCTGGACTGGAACTCAGGGAAGCACATACCTTAGACCCAGGCAGAGCACCTGAGGAACACTTCAGGGACCACCTGACTCATACAGGACTTTTGGATGATGATGAGCTCTCGGTCATCCTCTGTTTGGACCACTTGCTTCAGAATCACCTGGTATGCTTGTTAAAATGCAGGTTCCTAGGATCTCCCCAGACTTATCAAATCAGTGTGTCTGGGGTGAAGCCCAGACAGGTGTATGTTCGCCAAGCTTCCCGAGTGACTCAGCCACATACATGCCCATCCTTGGGAATCACGGTGTGGGGTAAGATGGAAGAAGGTGGGTCATCGGGAAGGATTGACTCAGGCCTCAAAAGGCAAGTCAAATCTGGATACAGTGTCAGGCAGATGGGGAGATTGGTAGGAGGGGTTGTGGGATGTAGTGGTCCGTGGCCAGTGATGAGAATGTCTTGGTGGCTGGAGGCAGTCTTGGTGGCAGAGAGGTGGGACATCAGATGGATGGGTCTAGACTTGCTCTGGTGGAGAATGGGGAGCTTCTGAGTGTTGCCCAATTGCGTTGTGACATGATGAAAGCAGGAAGGAAAATGTCACAAGGGCAGTGATCTCTCCTCTTTCTTCTGCATTTTCCTGAGCTGCCCTGTCTTGTCACATTTTCCTCAGGGTTTCTCAACTGCAAACTGACAACCAAGCCTCCTCAGGGAAGATGGAAAACACCCAAATGAGGCAACATCCTCCAGTAAATGGAAAAGATGCTGAAGTGCATAATGCACAGTGGATCCAGGGAGGGGGATGAAGTGGAGGGGGAGAGCTCTGGGGGTGGCCATGGCAACTGCTGCTGCTGCTCCAGGTCTCAGGTAAGGAGAGGCGGGGAGAGGGATGTAGATGGCCAAGGGGAGGTACCTGAAGAGGGGTTTTCTCTCATTTCTTAAGGAGGGACTGAAGTGGGACCAGGGCACATGTGTATTAGAGATGGAGAAGCAGGAAAGGAAGGTCATGAATGCATACTGTCCTGGTTGACCCTGTCCCAGCAGGGACTGGATGATGAAATAGAAGCTGGAGGTTCTTCTCCTGCACCTTGAGGTTGAGAAAACTTTGTGAAGTCAACCAAATGATCTCTCCTTTATCTACTGATATGTAGAGGGCATTCCCCCTCTAAAGGTATCAGGTACTAAGATAGGGGAACATTAATAGAGGAAAGGGCAAATAACAATGAAAGGGCCAAGAAGCAACATGGAGGCAAAATTACGGTGGAAGTCCCCTTAGCAAGGCATGGGGGGGTGGGGGGTGGGGAGAGAAGGTAAGGGCTCTAGAATCAGACAGAGCTGGGTTCAAATCCTATCTCTACCACTTTCTAAATATGTGACCTTAGGAAGTCCTCTGTCCTCTCTGAGCCTTGTTTTCCTCATTTGAGTCCCTACTCAGGAGTATTCATAGTTTAAAAGCAGACAGATGGACTTCCCTGGTGGTCCAGTGATTAAGAATCTGCCTGTCTGTGCAGGAGACATGAATTCGATCCCTGGTCTGGGAAGAAGACTCCACCTACCCCAGGGCAACTAACCCCGGATACCACAACTACTGAGGCCTGCGTGCCCCAGACCCCATTGCTCTTCAACAAGAGAAGTCGCTGCAATGAGAAGCCCATCCACTGCAACTAGGGAATAGCCCTCACTTGCCACAAATAAAGAGAAGCCCAAGCACAGCAATGAAGACCCAAGACAGCTATAAATATTAATACATAAATAAAAGCAGACTGATGTAAATTCTTGGCTCAGGTTTATGGCACAGTAGGTGCTATGGAAGATGATGGTGATGAAACCAGGTGTAGGGTGATCACTGCTATTGAGAGTTGAGAAGATAAAGAGGTTAGTACCAGCTGGACCTGTTCATGTAGACTCCCCATGTCTTTCTTTTGTTTGTAACTGAAGATGGTATTTAAGCCACAGTTCTAAACCTCCTTGGGGAGCTCCTCATTTTACCCTGGACATCTCCCTCCTATACATGAGGTATGCATGTTTAAAAGCTTGTTTGTTTTTCTCTTATTAACCTTCTTTTTTAAAGAAACCTAAGCTAGTTATTTTTATTTGATTTATTTATTATTACTATTATTTTATTTTGGCTCTGCAGGGTCTTTGTTGTGGCACATGGGCTTAGCTGACCCACGGCATGTGGGCTCTTCCTGGACCAGGGATGGAACCCACGTCCCCTGCATAGGAAGGTGGATTCTTAACCATTGGATCACCAGGGAAGTCCTTAATCTTCTTTTATATAGGAGTCTCAGCCACGAACTCAGAAGGGTAGAAGGAAAATGATTTTTCCTTCCTTATACCTATCGACCTCTAACTTCCTTCCTCCACTGAGGTCTCCCCCGCTCCAGGCAGCCATTTGGGACCAGAACTATTAACCCTTTGCTGAAAGTTTCACATGTGTGAAGCTCACATCTGGTCCACGGGACACACCCACTTCATTCATTCCAGCAAACTTGAGCTTCCAGCAAACTGGAGCTCTGGTGGATCCCTATATAGCCATCTTTCCTTCACTCTGCCATGGGGACAGGGAGCCATCAGCAGTCTCTGCCTGTTGTAGTTCTCAGGTTTGAGTCAAACACCAGTCTGCTGTGTCCTCCAAACTCCAGGGGACACTTAACAAGCTCTCCAAGTTGTGACCTTGAAGCCCCTCTCCTTAGACTTGAGGTAAGGGTCAGGCATCTACTCCCTTCTGCCCTCGGAGTCATAGGACACCAAAACTGCCTTCCCAAATCCTCTCCTAATCTTCAAAATCCTCACAACTTCATATCCTTGATGTGGGTGAGGTTTAGATACCTTTCTGCATGTGTTATACTGGTCTTCCAGCTCACTCTGCAATGTGGTATCTTTTCTTGGAACTTGTATTAGTCAAGATTCAGTTGCAGACAACAAAATCCAATGTACCTATTTTAAGTACAATAGAAAGGTATTCTTTAAAAATAGAATATTAAGTTGTTGTTGCTAAGTCATGTCTGACTCTTTGTCACCCCATGAACTGCAGCATGCCAGGCTTCCCTGTTCTTCACTATCTCCCTGAGTTTGCTCAAACTCATGTTCATTAAGTCAGTGATGCGATCCAACCATCTCATCCTCTGTCGTCCCCTTCTCCTCTTGCCCTCAATCTTTCCCAGCATCAGAGCCTTTTCCAGTGAGTTGGCTTTTCGCATCAGGTAGCCAAAGTATTGGAGCTTCAGCTTTAGCATCAGTCCTTCCAATGAATATTCAGGATTGATTTCCTTTAGGATTGACTGGTTGGATCTCCTTGCAGTCCAAGGGACTCTCAAGAGTCTTCTCCAACACCACAGTTCAAAAGCATCAATTCTTTGGTGCTCAGCCTTCTTATGGTTCAACTCTCACATCCATACATGACTACCGGGAAAACCAGAGCTTTGACTATGCAGACCTTTGTTGGCAAAGTGATGTCTCTGCTTTTTAAAGCATCATCTAGGTTTGTCATAGCTTGTCTTCCAAGGAACAAGCATCTTTTAATTTCTATTCTTCAGCTTCTTGGAATGACTGTCAAAGCCACATACATGGTAGGGTGATTAAGGGGCCACTGCTCATCCCACAGTGAGGACTCTGAGGAATCAGTAAACTTTCCAAATCAGGAAGCTACAGCATCGTTTCTGGTCCCAGACTCACCCCATGTCAGCCACACTCTATACCAGCAAAATGGATGCCTTTCCTCCTACTCAACTCGGTTCCAAATTTAAATTTCATACAGATGCCTTTGATTGGTGGAGCCTAAATTATCCCTGGATCCATGGCTGCTAGAAAGCCTAAGAATTGATTTTGCAGACCTTTCATTACATGAGGCCCAAGAGAGGGAGGTGGGAATGGAAGTTAATTCCATAGCATCTGCCCAAACAATCTTAGCCAAAACTGAGGTGCATATAGTTCAAATTCTAAAGATTCTTTTTCTTGCTGTCAGTGAAAGATAAACTGAGTAGAAAACAAACACTGCCTCTTTGTTATGTTATGGCAAATACATTCTCTTATCTATCATAAAGTCATGTTATAATAGCAACTTCCTATTTCCCCAAAACAATTTTTTGGATATTATTATGTGCTATATGTCACCCTGAGGCCATAACAAGATACATACCCAGAAAATAAATTCCAAAATTTGTGGTACTTTTCTCGGAAACTTCAGTGTGTTTTAAAAATGACTATTTCCCATCAATCTCTTCTGTTCCTGGGATTCTGACATGATCATTCATTGCACAGTGACATCTGGAAAATTCAGCTTCTTTGGCGGCCACATAAGTAAAAGCTGTTCGATTCCAGCATCCTGTAAATTGAGAGTTTTCAGAACATCATAAAATCAGAAATGATTACTTTAGGAACCAAGGGCAGGTCTTTTGGGATAGGGGCTGCTCTTTCTACCAATCCTGGGCTACTGTGCTGTGATCCTTCCCCAGTCTTAATCCCACCCCTTCTTTGAAAGACTTGCCTTGAACCAAACTTCCCACTGCATTCTGACCTTGCCTTATGTAAGATGCTTGCACAGCTCTGCTGAGGCTGAGTTCTCCTTGACCTCTCTGAGCAATAAACTCATCTTTCTCTTTTCAACAGGTTGTGCTGGTGATATTCAAGAAGCCAGCATTTCAATAATGTAATTAAACCCATCCATCTCTCCCTTGTGACTTATGTTTTGGGATCTTATTCAAGATGTCCTTCCCAACCTGAAGCACCGTAATATCCTGAATATTGTCTTTTACACAATGTTTGAAGATATTCTTATACATTAACTTTTGTTAGCTTTACAGTTTTGACACAAACAGGATACAACAAAGAAATCCATCCTTAGGAGGAGGGGGGCAGGATCTTGTGAATGTCCATCTTCACCATCTAGAGCTGTGCTAATACTCTAGCCTTTAACCACATGTGCCCGTGTGCATTCAAATGAATTAAAATTAAATGAAAAATAAGAATCGGTTCCTCAGTCACACGTGTCACATGTCAGAGCTGAACAGTCATGCATGGGAGTGGCTACTGTGTTGGATGGGAAGGCATGGAACACTTATCACTGTGGGGAATTTTCTTAGACAGCTGTTTTCTCTATTTCTGTTTCAACAAAACTGGCTGACAAAGCTTTCAGTTCCTTATTATAAATTTAGCATCTTATTAATACAGATTACAACTTGTTATAGCACACTCGCTGCACACTGTATTTTCATAACTGGGCAGTTTGATTTAGAGTTTCCTTTCCACTAAAGCAGATATTTTTCTCCTTAGCGAATCACACTTCTGAATTTTAATTTTCCTTCCTCAGAGAAAGGGTCTGTGCTCTTTTGGGGCCTCACGCCTTTTGCCCTATTCCCCTCGAGTCTCCTCCACAGCCATCTTGGGTGCAAAGCAAGCGTGAGTGCGGCCCGTCTGGACGGACAATGAGGCGACACGGGAGGCCGGGGTGCGTGGGGGCTGCGCGGCGGTGAGCAAATAGTCGTGGTGAGGGGGTGCGAGGTGGGAGGGCAGGGTCCAAATGCCCAACTCGGGCATCGCTCTGTGAAGTCAGTGAAGTGTGGGCAAGTCCCTGGCCTGCTCTGCTGCGTAGCCTCTGCAAGGAAAAAGGCAGGAGGCTCGAGACCCGCTCTGTCCCCTCCTCATGCGAACAAGGCGCCTGCGAGAATAGCGACGCAGGGTTGAGCAAAGCCGGCTCACAGAAGTGAGAGGCTGGCTTGGCCTGCGGCGGACTCGCAGGCTGTTTAGAGAGGATGGAAGCATGTCCGCTGCAGGGTGGTGACTGAGCACAGCACAGAATCAGGGCCAGGGTGTGCGGCCAGGTGCTACGTGCTCAGGGCAGGGTGGGGTGGCGGCTGCCGCCTGGAGTTCTCTGCACCAGCATCTTGCGAGAGGGTCCCCTTGTAGCCCTCTTGTAAGTGAGGTGAATTGGGGAGCGGCCCTTGGAGGCATTGCAGGGGCTGGAGAAGTGGACAAGCTCCAGGACAGCCTGAGGCAGGACCAGCATGGAGTGGGCCCACAGGGGGAGTAGACACAGGGGGCTAGAGATCTGGGGGTCTTAATGCAGCCCCGGCCTCTAACTGAGCTGAGGAGTCCAGTTAACATGGCACAGCTGGGCGCTCACACGGGATCAGTGGTGAGGACACAGAGTCATGGACATAATAAATATAGACCCTCCCCCCTTTGTCCCCTTTAGCAAAAATTGATGTACTGTATATGTGGGCCTATTTCTGGATCCTCTGGTTTATTCTATTGTTCTATTGATCTATTTGTCTTTACACTTATTTCACACTGTCTTGTTTACTGTAGCTTCACAGCAAATATCTCTATCAGATAATGTAAGTGCTTCAATTTTGTTTTTCAAGATTGTTTTGGCTATCTTATAACCTTTGCATCTCCATATAAATTTTAGGACCATCTAATCGGAGAAGGCAATGGCAGCCCACTCCAGTACTCTTGCCTGGAAAATCCCATGGACGGAGGAACCTGGTTGGCTTCAGTCCATGGGGTCGCTATGAGTCGGACACAACTGATCGACTTCACTTTCACTTTTCACTTTTCACTTTCACACATTGGAGAAGGAAATGGCAACCCGCTCCAGTGTTCTTGCCTGGAGAATCCCAGGGATGGGGGAGCCTGGTGGGCTGCCATCTATGGGGTTGCGCAGAGTCGGACACGACTGAAGCGACTTAGCAGCAGCAGCAGCAGTCAGTATCAACAGATAAAATGTCCATTGACTGGTGAGTGAATAAACAAAATGTATATCCCTACAATGGAATACTGTTCAGCTATTTAAAGGAATGAAGTACCAATATAACTTGTTGCAGAAAGTACTGCTACAACATGGACGAATCTCAAAAACACTATGCTAAAGGAGCCAGTCACAAAGCACCACGTATTGTATAATTTTGTTTTCCTGAAACTTCCAGAATAGGGAAATCTATAAAGATAGAAAGTAGATTAGTGGTGGCCTGGGGCTACAGTGCTGGGACAGGCAGGAATAGGGAGAATAATAAGTGGGAAAATGGTCTCCCAAAAGATCTCCACGTGCTAATCCCTGGAACCTGTGAATGATACTTATATGATAAAAAAAGGGGGGGTGGTTCTTTGCAGATGTAGTTGAGGATTTTGAGATGGGGAGATTATTCTGGACTAGGTGGCTAGCACTAAATGTAATCACATACATCCTTCTAACAGGGAGGTGAAGGGAGGTTTGAACACACAGAGAAAATGTTCCGGGAAGGTGATGTGAAGATGAAGCAGAGATTTGAAGATGCTGACTTTGTTTTTGTGATTTTTTAAAAAGGGAAATCTGAAGATCCTTTTATTCATTTATTTTTACAGGAGTATAGTTGCTTTACAATGTTGTGTTCAGTTCAGTTCAGTTCAGTCACTCTTTCGCGTCCGACTCTTTGCGACCCCATGAATTGCAGCACGCCAGGCCTCTCTGTCCATCACCAACTCCCGGAGTCCACCCAAACCCATGTCCATCGAGTCAGCGATGCCATCCAACCATCTCATCCTCTGTCGTCCCCTTCTCCTCCTGCCCCCAATCCCACCCAGCATTAGGGTCTTTTCCAATGAGTCAACTCTTCGCATGAGGTGGTCAAAGTATTGGAGTTTCAGCTTCAACATCAGTCCTTCCAATGAACACCCAGGATTGATCTCCTTTAGGATGGATTGGTTGGATCTCCTTGCAGTCCAAGGGACTCTCAAGAGTCTTCTCCAACACCACAGTTCAAAAGCATCAATTCTGCAGTGCTCAGCTTTCTTCACCGTCCAACTCTCACATCCATACATGACCACTGGAAAAACCATAGCCTTGACTAGACGGACTTTTGTTGGCAGAGTAATGTTTCTGCTTTTAAATATGCTATCTAGGTTGGCCATAACCTTCCTTCCAAGGAGTAAGCGTCTTTTAATTTCATGGCTGCAATCACCATCAGCAGTGATTTTGGAGCCCCCAAAAATAAAGTCTGACACTGTTTCCACTGTTTCCCCATCTATTTCCCATGAAGTGATGGGACCAGATGCCATGATCTTAGCTTTCTGAACATTGAGCTTTAAGCCAACTTTTTCACTCTCCTCTTTCACTTTCATCAAGAGGCCCTTTAGTTCTTCTTCACTTTCTGCCATAAGGGTGGTGTCATCTGCATATCTGAGGTTATTGTTAGCTTCTACCATACAGCAGAGTGAATCAGCTGTGTGTATCAGCTATGTGTGTGGATTTCCTTCCCATTTAGGTCACCACAGAGCACTAAGTAAGAGTTCCCTGTGCTATGCAGTAAGTTCTCATTAGTTATCTGTTTCATACACAGTGTCGATAGAGTATATATGTCAATTCCAAGGGCTTCCCAGGTGGTGCTAGTGGAAAAGAACCTGCCTGCCAATGCAGGAGACATAAGAGACATGGGTTAGATCTCTAGGTTGGGAAGATCCCCTGGAGGAGGGCATGGTAACCCACTCAAAGCGTTCTTGCCTGGAGAATCACATGAAGAGAGGAGGCTGACCTGCTATATAGCACACACGTCAGTCCTAATCTCCCAATTCATTTTACCCTTTCCCCTTTGGTATCCATACATTTCTTCTCTGTGTCTATGTCTTTATTTCTGCTTTGTAAATAAAATCGTCTATACCAATTTTCTCAGATTTCACGTATATGCGTTAATATATGATATTTGTTTTTCTCTTTCTGACTTACTTTGCCTCTGCCAGCCTTTAGGTCCATCCACATCTCTACAAATGACAATTTCATTCCTTTTTATTGAAGATGCTGACTTTGAAGACTCGAGTGATACAGTCACTAGCTGCAGAATGTTGGCACCACCAGAAGCTGGAGGAGGCAAGGACCAGCTTCTTTCCTATAGTCTCTGAAGATGCTGCAGCCCTACTAATACCTTGATCTTGGTTCAGTGATACTGACTTCAGACTCCTGGCCTCCAGGACTGCGAGAGAATGCATTTCTACTGTTTTAAGTCACCACATTCGCAGTAATAGGAGTAATGGGAAACTTATTCAGGGTGTGACTGCTCATGGACATGGGTGATGAAATGTTCTGAAACTGGATTGTGGTGATGGTTGCACAACTCAGTGAATACCTCCAAAACCACTGGAGTGTACACTCTAAGTGGGTCAATTTTATACTGTGTGAATTATATCTCAATAAGACTGTTACAAAATCTTTGTGACCTTGGGTTAAGCAAAGACTTCTTAGATATAACACCAAGGTATGATACATAAAAAGTGATATATTGGAGATTCCACAAAAATTTACAACCCTTGCTCTTGAAAGACACTTTTAAGAAAATAAAAAACACAGATGGGAAAAATATTTGCAAAACACATATTTGATACAAGACTATCAGACTATATAGTCCTCAAACTCAATAAGAAGAAAACAAACAAATAAAAAATGAAGATTTGAACAGACCCTATCTTAAAGCAGATATATTGATGGCATATAGGTACAACAAAAGATACTCAATGTCATTAGTTATTAGAGAAATGCAAAATAAAACCACAACAAATACTACTACATACTATTAGAATGGGGTGGTGGGGCAAGAACAACACCTGACAATATCAAAATGCTATGAAGGATAGGGGAGCAACTGGAAGATCACTGGTAGAAATGCAGAATGGTGCAGCCACATTGGAAAACAATTAGTTTTTAAAAAATTAAATACAATCTTACAATAGAACCCAGAAATCCTGCTCTAGGTATTTACCCAAGTGAAACGTAAGCCTATTTCACAAAACCCTGTGTGTAAATATTTGTAGTAGTTTTATTTGGAATAATCCCAAACTGGAAACCAAATCTTATTATCCCTGAACTGGAAGAGATATGCGTAAACGATTATGTTACATCCATACAGTAGGATCCTGCTTTGCAATAAAAAGAAACAAAGTATACTCAACACACAACATCTCAAATGCCTTATACTAAGTGAAAGAAGCCAACTAATATGCTACACATTGGAGAAAAAGAAACCCTCCAACTCTGTTGGTGGGAATGTAAGTTGATGCAGCCACAATGGAAAATGGTATGGAAGTTCCTCAGAAAACTACATATAGAGTTGTTATATGATCCAGCAATCCCACTCCTAGGCATATATGTGGACAAAGCTATAATTCAGAGATACCCACACCCCTGTGTTCATGAGCTTCCCTATTCACAACAGCCAAGACATGGAAGCAACCTAAATGTCCATTAAAAGATGAATGGATAAAGAAGATGAGGTACATATATAAATAGAAAACTACTCAATTTAAAAAGAATGAAATAATGCCGTTTGCAGGAACATGAATGGAACTAGATATTATTGTGCTAAGTGAAGTAAATCAGAAAGAGAAAGATGAATACCATGTAATATCATTTGTATGTGGAATCCACAATATGACAGAAATTAACTTATCAACAAAATAGAAACAGATTCACAGACATGGAGAATGGACTTGTGGTTGCCAAGGGAAAGGGGCTGGGGGAGGGAAGTGATTTGGGGTTTGGGATTAGCTGATGCAAACTGTTGGCTTCCCAGGTGGCGCAGTGATAAAGAATCCACCTGCCAATGCAGGAGACGCAGAGGACATGGATTTGATCTCTGAGTTGGGATGATCCCTTAGAGTAGGAAATGGCAACCCACTCCGGTATTCTTGCCTGGAAAATTCCATGGACAGAGGAGCCTAGTGGGCTACAGTCCATGGGGTCACAGAGAGTTGGACACGATGGAGCATGATGCAAACTAATATATATTGAATGGATGAAAAACAAGGTCCTAGTGTATAGCACAGGAAACTATATTCAGTATCCTGTGATAAACCATAATGGAAAAGAATATAAAAAAGAATGTATATATGTATAACTGAATCACTTTGATGTATAGCAGAAGTTAACACAACATTGTTAAGTCAATATACTTCAATAAAAAAATATACTACACACTGAACCATTCCATTTTCATAACATTCTGGAAAGGGCAGAACTGTAGAGGGGAAAAACACCAGATCAGTTTGCTAGGAACTGAGGGTGGGGTGAGGGGAAGACTACAAAAAGACACTAGGAACTTTTGGCAGATAATGAAACACTTCTATATCTTGATTATGGTGGTGGTTACAAGTCCCCACGGGTTTATCAGACTCCCAGAACTTTCTACTGAAAAGGGTGAATTTCACCTATGTAAATTAGACCTTAATTTTTTAATCCAAAACAGAAAGACACAAAAATATCCTGCTGTGTTAAATTATTTTGTACATAAAAGTCTAATTAATGTGTGCATATTTTTAGATATTTTAATAAATCTTTCCAGATTTTCCTCAGAAACACTGAATCCAGTTTATATTTCCTCTGTTGAGTGGGATGAGAGCATGTGGGTTTTTATTTTCTTGTCAATGCAGCTATCATGGTGAATGCATTTTTCATAAGGCCTCACTCAGTGCTAGGGACACAGTAGGGGGTTAATAGAAGCGTTGATTCCAAGCACATGTGGTCCCCACAAGAGATAAATGAGATGACCTGAGTCCTGAAGCCATTTACTGTTTGGATGGAGGAAAGAAAGGAAGATACCTTTTGTGTTGGGAGGAGAGACAGTCTCTGAACTCAGGGGTCTGGGGAGCAGTGTAAAATTGGGGGAGAAAATGAAAAAGGGTGATTGAGAAAAGCATATTGAGAGGTCTAAAGTGAACAACCATATCTTATTTCTACCCCAAGTGCCTAGTGCCACGTGTAGCACATAAGACTGAAAGAACCAATAAATGAATGAATGGATGTTGAGACTAAAATTTGGGATCAGCAAAAATAAAACTTTCTTGCTCTGGGATTTGGGGATTCAAGCTCATTTTAAGGCTGTGGCCATGCAGACTTGAGGATGTTTTACTCTGAGTCCCATCTAAGGAGAAAGTTGGCATAGGTGAGGAGGGGGAAGACGCATCGTCATGGGGGTCCACCTGGGTCCCCACACGCCCAGGAGCCTATGACGCGGGTCCTGGGTGTCAGAAGTCCCTTCTCGTTCTCAGCCCTGAGGACTAAGTGCAGGGTGGAGCCTTGGGCCAGATGCTGGGTCATTTTAGCTGGAGCCAGACAGCTGTATGGCAGAGATAGGGTGGGCTGAAAGGAAGCTGAGGGAGCATGCCTGTGTACTGGCTGGGGGCCAGAGCAGGGAGGGGGGGCTGGGGTGTGGTTTCTGGAGTTGAGGTGGGGGAAGGGAGACACTGGGGCTGCAGCGGGTAGCAGGAGTCTGGATGGAGCTGGTGGGTGATTAGAGATGATGGCAGGAGAGGCAGAGAGAGGGATACAGATAAGGAGACACGTGAGTGTGGGAAAGGAGAGGCAGCTTCTGTGTGTGTCTATGTGAGTGTGCGAGTGTGAGAGTGTTAGTGTGTGTGTACATGGTGTGAGAGTGAGTGTATATGTGACTATGAGAGTGTGTGAGTGTGTGTATGTATGAGAGTGTGTTAGTGTATGTGTGTGAGTGTATGTGAGTGTGTGTATGTGCATGTGTATGTATGAGTGTCTTTGTGCATGAGTGTGTGTATGTATGAGAATGTGTTAGTGTATGTGAGTGTGTGTATGTGTGTGTGAATGTGTAGGTATGAGTGTGTTTGTATATAAGTGTGTGTATGTATGAGAATGTGTTAGTGTGTGTGAGTCTGTGAGTGAGTATGAGTGTGTGTATGTATGAGAATGTGTTAGTGTATGTGAGTGTGTGTGTGTGTGCGTGTGTATGTATGAGTGTGTTCGTGTATGAGTGTGTGTATGTATGAGAGTGTGTTAGTGTATGTGAGTGTGTGTGTATGTATGAGTGTGTTCGTGTATGTGTGTCTGTATGTATGAGAGTGTGTTAGTATATGTGAGTCTGTGAGTGTGTATGAGTGTGTGTATGTATGAGAGTGTGTTAGTGTATGTGAGTGTGTGTATGTGTGTGTGAGTGTGTATGCATGAGTGTGTTTGTGTATGAGTGTGTGTATGTATGAGAACGTGTTAGTGTATGTGAGTGTGTGTGTACATGTGCCCACATGTGAGAGCACAGGTGCTCCTCCCTGAACCCAAACTTTATGCTCCAAGTCTTACAATTTGCCTCTTCTTTTCTCTTGTCACTCTGTGCTGTGTGCTTAGTCACTCAGTCATGTTTGACTCTTTGCAACCCCACGGACTGTAGCCCACCATGCCCCTCTGTCCATGAGAGTCTCCAGGCAAGAATACTGGAGTGGGTTGCCACACTCTAACAGTGACAAAAATAAGGTTGCATCTGGGCATGTAAAGGGTTATCTGCAAGTGTGAGCATGAGTGACTGCTCTGACTAGCCAGGAGCCTGGGAGAGAGGAAGGCAGTGCCAGAGTGAATGCATGCATTTAGGAATGAATGAATGAAAAAATGAATGGGAGTTTACAGGAAGCTCCGTGTGAATGTGGGTTTGTGAAAAACGGATCTGAGATACCCTGCTGCAGCCGCGTAGCCTATACCCATGGTCTCTGAGCCAGAGGATACCAGAGAAGTCTGTACCCGAGGTTCTAGAAACCTCACACTACCCCTCTAGGTGAATAACGGGCTTCAGAAGACAGCACTCCTATTGCACCAGATTCTGGGAGGGACCTGAAGAGGGTGAGGAGTTTTCTGACCCTGAGAGCCCTCCCTGGGTGGGGAGGCCCCAGACTGGGTGGAGCAGCCACACCTGCCTGAAGTTTCGAGGAAGAGGGGGCGGAAACTGCCCCGGCGCCGCCCTCTGGTAGGCTCTGCCGGCTCCCGCGGTCTGCTGGTCACAGTGGGTCCCACAACTTCCTCACTTCCCTAAATGGGCAACTTCACATTTAGAACCCCAGGTCTTCCCTGGCAGACCCAAATGGCCCGTCCCGGATAGGCCTGGGCCCCTAACCTTGTATCCCTGCCCCCGCTGGGCCGTGCCCATCCCCACTGTGTGGAGCCATGCCTCCCGCCTTCCTGCTGCTGTTGCTGCTGCTGCTGTGGCTCCAGGGCCCTGTCTCAGGTGAGAGGGTGGGTGGGTGGCCTACGGGGGAGGGAACCGTCTGTCCCTGAACCCCCTTCCTGCTTTTCTTGCCCAGTGATCTTGTGGGGTTGGAGGAGGAGGAGGAGGTCTGGCAGACTTAGTAGCCCCTTACCAGAGACCAGTGAGAAGTTTCCAGCCGAATATCTGTCCCTGGGGAAAGCTAACCCAGGCCTCCCCAACTAAGATAAAGCCCTGGACCCTCTCTGCGTGGGCCCCTTTATCTGCCCGGCTTCCTCAGGACCTCTGACCAGGGCCACTCCCTTTCCTCATACAACAAGCCCTCCTCCCTTGGGCCTCTGTCAGGCAGGCCCTGTTGGTTCTTTATGAGAAGCATTACCTTACGGGTGTGGGTGCTGAACTTGATTTTTCTTGGAACACTGGGGCCACAACCCCCGTCCCTACCCCCTGTCCTTGGCAGGGAGGGAAGCAATCCTTGAAGCCCTCTCTCCCACCCCACAGCTACTAAATGCTCCTTGAGGGGACCTCACCCAATTCTGCCTCCCTTGCTGCCATGGCAACCGAGTTACCACTTCCCGTGCAGTTATGGGCACCGCCTGTGAAAGGGCTGAAAGGTGGGCACGCACAAACACAGTGCCCTGGAGACCCTTTCCAAGGTTGTCGTCCCATCCTTACACCTCTCCCAGAGAGGCCCCACTCTGCCAGGGCAGAAGAGTGTCTCCTGGGGTCCCCCAAACCTGTCACCTGCCAAATAATTGAGTGGGATTATTCTGTTTAATTTGCATGGGACAAAGTGATACGAGAAAGGGCGTTACCTTACTCCAAGCCTCAACTATAGTGGCAGCTGGGTTGGAAACTAAGGTGGACGTCTTGGATGCTGGGCCCTTGGCCATCACAGCTCTGGGTTCCGTTGGGAAAGCTGGAGCAACCTGCACTGGGGAAAAGGAGGTGTGCACTGCGCACGTACCACGTTTAAGGCGCTGTCCAGGGGCACAGTTCTCACAGCCAACCAGAGACAGATTAGAAACAGAGACCTTACACGGTCTGCTCACACAGGCAGTGGTAGAATCGAGTTTTAACCTATGTTTATTTAGACTCCAGAATGTATGTTCTCTACTCTGTATGTGTGTGCTTGCAGAAGACTCTGAGGGAGTTAGAGGAGTGACTGCTGAGCAGAAGGTGTGTAGAGGGGCAGAGGGTCCCCACTGCAGCCCTCTCCTTCTTTCTGTCCCCTGGCTCACCACCCTCAGCCCTAGTTCTACCCTCTCCTCATCAGACTGTGGATTATGAAGCTCATAGACCACATCTGCTTCCTAGGGATAGAGGGCAACTTATGAACAGTGAAGAACTGTAGACATCTTTGGTTTAAACGCAACCAGGAGTTGATACACATGTTTGAACATACTGAATCTATGGGTTTTAGGTAACTAGAATATTTTAAAATTAAACATCAACTAGAGTGAACTCAGACAACTTGTTATTTAAAAGATGACTAGAATGAAACTGTTTGTGAAACAAATAACTACTGTTAATATTTTCCAAGCCTGAATTTTCTCACCTACCTAAGTTCATTGGGCTCTGGAATTTCAGAATGATGACTTGAGTTTGTGTCTGTATCTCATTGAGGGCAGGACAAGACCCTGAAGACGGGGCTTATCACTCTCGCATTGGACTAGAAAATGCCACAAAGAAAAGAGCTGTGTCCCCTGAAGTTCCCTAAATGTAAGGGCTAAGCTTCCTCTGTTAAACTATGGGCTCCCTGTGGGCTATGCCTGTGTCTCCACCATTATACTGGGAGTTCCCCTGTATGTATCTAGCTAGCCCTGTATCTTCCTCATCATTTTAGGATTTCTCCAAGGGCACAGGACTACTGTCTTCCCCATCAGTCTGGGAACTCCTAGAGGGCAGGGCTAGCGTCTCTTCCAACAGACCGAGAGCTCCCTGGGAGAGGGGGCCTATGTCCCCCTCCATCAGAGTCAGGCTATATTTCTCCTTTAAGTTCCATGAGAGCAGAGCAATAGCCACCTGCCTCTTCACCACGTTGCAAGTTTCAGATGCTTCCTTCCTCCTTGCTCAACCAGTCATGTCTCCCTAGGTGCCCCCATGGAGCGTGTGTACTCAAAATTGCAGCACTTTGAAGGGGAGACTCTGTCTGTGCAGTGCTCCTACAAGAGCCGCAAAAACCACATGGAGGGTAAGGTTTGGTGCAAAATCAGGAGGAGGAAGTGCGAGACTGGGTTCACCCGTGTGGGGGTGCAGGGGCCGCGCTACTTGCTGCAGGACGATACCCAGGCCAAGGTGGTCAACGTCACCATGGCGGCCCTCAGGCGCCAGGACTCGGGCCGGTACTGGTGCATGCGCAACAGCTCCGGCATCCTCTACCCTCTGATGGGCTTCCTGCTGGAAGTGTCTCCAGGTGAGCAGGCCTGCTGGGGCGCTGGGATGCTGGGGGGTGTCCTCCAGCCCTGTAGTCCACTGACATCAAATATAACAAGGATGATAATAATCCATCGGTGGGCATGATGGACAGTGGGGTTTTCACAGTTCTTCCACAGACACCTTCAGGGGCATTTTACAGATGAACAAAATGAGATGTAAAAACTCCCTTGAGGCTCTGACCTTGTTTAGGGTCACAGAGCTAGCAAGGGAACGAGATGAGATTAGAACTCAGGACTCTCTGGGCTTTGTTTTATTCAATCATTTGTTCAGTATTTATTCACCGTGCCCTGATTCTCTGCCAGGCACGATTCTAGGCTTCGAGGACACAGTGGTGAGCAAAACCAGACACATTCCTCCCCTCTGGGAGGTGACAGGCAATAACATATCGTCAGACAAACAGTTGCAGATAATAGTGAATGTTCTTAAGCAAATAAAACAATGGGATGAACTAGAAAGTTCTGTGGTGGGGGGAGCGACTGAGTTAGTGGGGAGTCAAAGAAGACTTCCCTGAGCAGATGACATTATGCAGAACCTGTGTGGGATGAGAGTTTTCTAGCCCTGTTGAGGGTAGGTGATTCAAAGGGCTTTCCAGGCGGGGAGAACTGCACATGCAAAGGCCCTGAGGTGAGAAGAGGCTGGTACATATTGAGTGTTGGGCAGAGCAATAGAAGATGAAGTTGGAGAGGCAAACAGCAGTCCTGATTCTCATGATATGGGGGTCTGAGTTTTATTCTAGGTACAAGAGGAAGCTATTGGAGAGTTTTAGAGAGGTGACACTGTGCCTTGACTTTAAGATGATCAAAGCTCTCTCTTTAGTATAGAAAAAGAGAGGAGGGCCAAGAACGAAGCCCTGTGCTCTTTCTACATTTACAAGATGGGGAAGGGTGAGGAGCCAGACAGAGAGCCTGCAAAAAGCAGCCAGTGACTGTGAAAATTACTCTCCACACTTCCCGGTTCCTCCAACCCAACTGCATCTTCATCTTCTGTCGGGTCTGAACTTGGGCCACTGCCACCTCTAAGATGGGGAGCAAATCTCATTCCTCCCGCTCCAGTTGTGATTTAGTCCCAGGGAAGTAGTCGAAACCAGTTTACTGAAGTCTTCATTTGTAGGGACACAAACATGAAATTGACGGCAGGTGGAGAAGGGGATGACAGAGGATGAGATGGTTGGATGGCGTCACCTACTCAATGGACATGAGTTTGGGTAAATTCCGGGAGTTGGTGATGGACAGGGAGGCCTGGCGTGCTGCAGTCCATGGGGTCGCAAAGAGTCGGACACAACTGAGTGACTAAACTGAAACTAAACATGAAATGGTTTTATTTTCCCTTAGTGTATCTTCCCATTGTACTATGTTGGATCTCACTTTCCATCTCTTAACCACAATTTGGGAGATTCTAACTTTGCAGACCTTACTAGGAAATGAAAAATCTGCAAAACTTCTAATGACATATGCTCTTCCACCGCATCTTGAAAACCGAACTTTCTGGCCCCAGGCGCCTGAGGTGGGCAGGGGGGACAGCTGCTGTCCAACCCTCCTCCTTCATCACAGGAGGTAGGGGACAAGCGTTCCTCTCCGTCACCTTCTCCTGGTCCTGCACCTCCCGACCCCTTGGTGTACTGAGGTAGGGATGAAGGAGAGGGAAACAGTTGTGTGACCTCACTGACCCTGCAGGAGGTCTCGCTCTCTATGGACGTCACTCCTTTTCTACCCTACTCTTAGATCCTCTGTGGCCAAGTGCTGGCTCTCCCAGGGCAGCTGTGTGTGTTCTTTGAAGGGTCCTTTGGGGGTCTTCACACTGCTCATTAGAATGATTCGGGAGATCTGGCTCCAGGTTGGCCCTTTCTCCTATCCCCACCCTCCCCAATTCCCCTTTTTCTGGTTCCCTTGTCCAGAAAAATGGGCATCTTCCTCGGTGAAGCCCTCAGGAGAGCGTCCGTGCATGCACAGCAGTGGGATGTGGCCGCAGCCCTCTCCCTGCCACAGCATCCCTCTCTCTCCATTCTCCTGTTTCCTAATGAGATCAGCTCAACACTGCTCCCTAGACTGAGCCCTCACGGCTCCTGCCTGCTCCCCTTCCACCGACTAAACTCCAGCCTTCTTCTAGAAAAGGGGATGGTGAAGGATTGCCCTGATGCATGAGGGTGGCAGGACCAGTTCGGGTGTCTCTTAATAAGCCCCCAAGGAAGGCATTTGACCTCCCTGTTCATGGTGTTGTTGGGAATCAGGGTCTTTGATGCTTCCTCGTCCTCATCTCCAGATCCCAGTCACCAGTCGTGGAGCAACTGGGGAAGGTCACGTTCAACGTCAGAGCAGAGAAATCTCTGACTTACAGGAATGAGGAAGGTTCGCAGAGTGAGAAGAGAGATGGGGGTAGGGAGGGAAGCGTCCTCTCGTACTCGTGGCCAGACAGGGAATACTGAAAAACTTGTGAAAGACTCTGCCTTCTTTGCTGTGCCTACTTCCTCCTCCTTGACCTCACCCCCTGAACAAACACACACCTGGTCTCTCAGCAAAGCAGGATCCTAGGTCCAAGGGGTGAAAGGAGGACAGCCTCCCCCACCCTGCCCACCCCAGTCCCCAGACAACCATGTGGGCTGCCGTCAGCTGCTTCCGAAACCAAGACCCCGACCCAGTCTCACCTTCCTCCCTCTCTGGTCCCTCAGCCTCCATAACCAAGGGAAACACTCCTCTCACGAAGCTGCCCCACATCCTCCAGAGTGAAACGGTCGTCGCCACAGGCCCAGCGCCCACCTCAGGCCCTGGTGCCCCTTTCATCAGCCGGGCGACCGTGTTCACAGCTGGACTCCTCACCTTGGCCAGACCACTGCCTTCCCCCACCTCGGGGAGCACCAGACTGACATCTGTGGTGGGCTACAGTTTCTCCAGCACCGGTCTGTCCACCGCGGGGCCCAGGAGGGCCACCGGGTCCCAGACAGTGACTGCGTTTCCCAGCAACACCCGAGCCTCCGCTGCGGGCCCAGCCTCCACCTCCACTAAGGCTGCGCACCTCTGCACCGTGGGAGCCCCCACCGCGGGAATGTGCCCGACCAGCAGAACTCTCCTTGACCACTTATTCCCCAGCAGGTACCCGGCACGGGGGTGTGGGTGGGTGGGGGCCTGTGTTGAATGCCGTTTTCCCAGACATGGCAACAGTCCTCGGTGCCTGAGCAGACCGCAAGGTGCAAATGTCGCAGCAGACCAGTCCCTGTCGCACTCGCCACCCTACCGGGAATCCAGTCGGCCCTGTTGCTGAACGGGCGGTGGGAAGCTGGGGTGGACAAGGGACAGAAAGGATGGCAGCGGGAGACGAGGGTAGGGCTGGGTCAGCACAGAGTCTGAGGATGGAGAGGAGAGGGTCAGGATCGCACAAGGGGAGCATCTCGGAGGGTAGGAAATGGGGACACTTTAATTTGGGTTCCCCCAGGAGTGGACTCTGAGATCAGGATTCACTTTGTACTGGGAACACGGGGCAGAGCAAGGGAAAGTGAGGCAGGGAAGGCAGCAGATGGAGCACTTGCCAGGCTGGTCATCACCGTGGGCAGCAAGGGCTCAGCCCCATTGGGGAGAGTCCAGGGTCCAGTGCCAGGCAGCTGTGTGGAGGGCGAGGGTGCCAGGGCCTTTATATCCCACTGTTGGCTGTCGAGGGAGGGCTGCCTGCCATGCGTGGCGCCAGTGACAAGAGAAAGCCGTCAGGTCAGAAGTTCTTTTTAATGGAGGTGCTGATGACGGGTGGAGATGGAAGTGATGTAGCAAAGGGGACACAGGCAGGGCATCCACAGCACGTGTTCTTGAGGACCGAGGTGGGAAGTGCCACCCTCAGTCACCCTGGGGAGAGTAAGAACCTAGGCCTCTTCTGTCACAAATGGGTGTCTCTTAGAGCCCTTGTCCTCAGCAGAGAGTATTCCCCCAAATACTGGAGAGATGCATGCCTTCGTCCCACTGACCTGTGAGCACCTCACTTCCTTCTCCCGCAGCTCGGTCCCCGAGGAAGAGAGGCCATCGCTCCCCATGGGGACTGGCGGGTCCCACTCCTCTCGCGTGGGGTGTGGGAAGACGTGGGCCGGAAGGGGGTGCCCAGTACTCATCTCCTCCTGGCCCTGTCCTGTCTCCCCAGACTCCTGGACTTCTATCCCGTGGTGCTTGTGGGGGTGCTGGCGTTGCTCCCCGTGCTTGTGATGCTGATTGTGGTCTACGGCTTCTGGAAGAAGAAACACATGGGAAGTGAGTAGAACCCAACCTTCGCAGCCCCCCAAGGACAGAGCGCTGGGGAGTCTGACACCTTTCCAAAGTGCCCGACCGGCCCCAGTCTCCAGGCGGTCAGTCCTCACCTGCGTCCAGTCTGGAGGACCATTCAACACCCAGGAGAGGGGGAAGGGTGGGCAGGCAGTGACCACTCAGTGGAACCTTCTGGGGCCCAGCCACTTGGAAGCGGAGGGCAGAGGCAGAGGAGCTGGCCTGGGAGCTCCCGGTGCTGAGCAGGACTGCCCTCTGCATCTCTCTCTCTGTCCTCACAGGCTACAGCATATGCGTGACCCTGCCAGATCCTGGAAGGACTCGCCTGCAAGACCAGAACGTCCGTGGAGGCCCGCTTGGTCTGAAGCCACTTAACTGTGGGGGGGTGGTGGAGGAGCTTCTCCCAGAGGGGTCCCGGGAGACCCCCAGGAGACTCCTCAGAGGAGGAGCGAAGACAGGGAGCTGTCTGGGTTGGAGCCGGGCTGGGGGTGAGGACTGTGCAACCTGGACTCAGGCTTTCCTGGAACCGGAGGCTGTGCCGCACCTACTCGGTTCCCCTGGGCTGCTGGGAACCTGGCAGGAGTGGGAGTCAGACCACGTGGCACGGGGCAGGAGATCTCTGGGGGTTTGGGGCACCACTGAGATGGTTCTCCTGAGAGCCACAGACACCCGGGGCCCCAGCTGGTTGGCAGACAAGCCCCGAGGATGCTGTCTGCAGACAGAGAACCTCTGCTCTCATCGTCCTCAGAACCTCTTACTACAGAGCTGAGGGGGAGGAGTGGACAGCTGGAGCCACCCTCTCCCGACCCGGGGCCCTGTCTTCAGTTTCCCTCTGCTCCCCTCAAGTGTCCCTATGCTGTTGGGGGAAGAAAGAGAACCAGAAGCAGCTTATGTCACAAGGGTCCCACCCCGGAGGAGAAACAGTGACTAAGAGGTGGGGGTCAATAGAGGCCTTGGGGACCCCAGAGCTATCTAAGCCTCCCACCCCCTGGGCAGCACATCCTCTACGGGACCTCCGCATGTGCCCTGAGCTGACCGCAGCTGCTTGTCCTTCAGGTCCCGGGCACCAGCGGAGCCCATGCTCCCACTGATGCCGCTGGTCAGGCCCTCCTGGGACAGCTGTGACCAGGCAGCTGAGAGCCCTCACCTGCGGGACTAGCCTGTCCCTAGACCTGCATGCAGAGGCTGCCCAAGGCTCTTTCCCCCAGTTCCCACACCCCAGCTCTGGGTCTGCACGCCTGGAGGGGATGCGGAGGGCCCTGGGGTCCATTGAAGGGGAAGTCATAGCTCAGAGAAAGGGGGGATCACTTCCCTCCAGGGGACTCATTGTTCCCTGGGAAAAGAGGACCCAGTGGTGACACAGCAAAGACAACTCAGCTGCCCGCAGCCTGGAGGAATTCCCTGGGCTAGGAGGGGGCGGGGAGGAGGGATGGAGCCAAGGAGCCTGGGTCAGAGCACAGTGGCCAGAGGAGTCTCTCCTGCCCCCCCCTCCACCTCCAGCTCATGGCTCAGATTCAGCCTCTTTGGCAGCAAAGGCTGAAGAATAAGGGCTGGATTCCTCCCCTAGGGAGGAGTGTCCACCAGCCTGGGGCCACTGGAATGAGAGCCTGGGGGTACATGTGGCCTCTCAGCTCTCAGCCCTGGGTCACAGCCCTCCTTGGTAGGACAGCGAACATCAAAGTCAGGGGAGTGACACAGAGGGGCCTTGGCAGGCAGCCAGCCCAGGATCGCCACTCTAGGGTGGAGATGGGGAGAGAGGAAGGGGCAGGGGACAATCCCGGGGGGACAGCAGGGAGGCAGACCCTCTCCCCTGTGTCCAGGAGAAGACACTAGAGGGGAGACTCAGACTGAGGAACTGACAGGCCTGGTGCCAGGACACACACACACTGATAACCAGCCTCCTTATCAGGAGGGTGTGGCTGACACCCGGTGTATAACCAAGAGGGGGTTAATTTTCCATCTGAAAAGCGCGCATCTATGGGACTGCTCCGGCTGAGAGCAGGATGTCGGGGAGAGTACTGCAGGGGCTCAGGACCGGGACCCAGGGGTGCCACCTGTCACGCGGGACCCTGTGCAAGTCACTTACCCTATCGGGCCTCACGTTTCCTCTCTTGTGAAAGGGGACACTAATTCCTACCTCTCAAGACTGTATTCGGGATAATACGGAATAATACGAACCTTACACAACTGACTAAAAGACTGATGATTGGTCCACCAGTTCTTTTCCAGGTCTGATGCTTGTCACATTCTACTGAAGACGGTCGGACCCTAAGTCTCTGGTTTGTCCTCAACTGTAAAGGGGTAGGGAGGAAAGAGGGGCACAAGGTCCGGCCCCAGGAGGTGGGGAGTGGCCTCTGTGCCCTGATGTTATACAGGGGAGTTGTTAGGGTGAATGACCATCCCCGTTTGCCCAGGATGAGGGGCTCCTGGAACCAGGTGGACCTGCAAGAGTTGCCCACCCCTGGAGCCTGCTCCCACGTGGGTTCGAGCTAAGGATGGACACACAGCGCTGGGTAGGTGCAGACCATGTCCCCAGCTCCCCAGTCCTTAGGGGCCTGGGCGGCGTTTTTGGACCTCTAGACTTCCGGGACGTTTCCCCCCAAACCCTGGCCTCTCACTTCCTGCTACCTGTTTGCCCTTCTCCCTGGAGCTCCAGGAAGACCCAGATCCTAGCAGATCCAGGGCGGGTCGGTGCAGGTATCAGACGGGCAGGGTAGGTATCAGACAGGCCAGGGCTACTGCTGCCTTTGGTGGACAAGATGAGGGGCTTCCTGAGCAGTGGGTGAGACGACAGGACACACGTGCGAAGGGTTTCCTGTCATGGCTAAGGGAAGGAGCAAATAGAGGAAGCCCAGCACCCACGGGATGTTCGCTCTGTGAGCCCTGATCTGAGCCCAGGGGACACAGGTGTTCTTGCTGTGAGGCCAGCAGGTGAGCCTGAGGTTCACGGTCCCCCGTGGCTATAAATGGGCTTCTCACTCTGCATCAGCCTGGACGGGTGGACGCTGTGCTGTGTGGCCGGGCTCCTTCTTCAGGCTACGGGGCTTCTTGCCCCAGGGCTGGGAGTAGTGAGGGCAGAAGGTGGCCTCGAGTCTGTCTGGGGCAGACCCATTCCCCTCCATCCACTGACACAGGGAAGCTGAAGCCCCGGCACCCCCTGCCTTTTTGGCGATCCTGAAGGGTGGCCTGTCTGCAGAACTGCTCCTCAAGTGGCCTAGGGCAGCCTGATTTCTGCCCGTCCTGTTTCCCACCTTTCTCTTCCCCAGACTCTTCCCTGAGCTTATAAACCTCCCTGCCAATTGCTGTTCCCCATAAGCCTGATCTGCCCTGCGGCTTGTTCACAGACTTGTCTCTTTTCTTTGCTGTTTATTAACCATGAACAGCCTGTGACAATGATTTTTCTGTAGCTCATCTACTGATCATTATTTTTTTAATGTGTTTGATTAGTGTGGCCTTTCAACCACCACTATGGAGTGATAACGGCCAGCTCGGGGCTGGGGGTACAGGGAGGACCTGCGGGGCACAGACCCTTTCCCCTTCTCTCTCCCTCCCCCTTCTTCTGCACCCATCTCCCCGTCTCCACCTGTCCCCTCTGACGTTCACATCCCAACTTTGCTCTCTCCCACCCTTGCCAGGGACCCTCCCTGCACCCGCATTCCTGGAAATGACTCTCCATCTCCTCACCCTCCTCCCCTTAGTCCCCAAGCAAGCCTGGATGGGAAGTCTCTGACCTCTGGGGACCTCAGAAGTGTCCCCTAACTCTGTCACTCCCCTTCATCCCCCTCCTTTTTTTCAGTGGGGAGGAGAAAGTTGAGGCTTGGGAGGAAGTGGTGGGAGAGAAGAGAGAAAGAAGGAGGAAAAACAGGTTCTTATTTTGTTAACAAGTCCAAGCTCATACAGCTTGCCGCATGACAGGCCAATAAATGGAGAGACTTGGTGGGACAAGGAAGAGCGACTTCATTTGGAAAGCTAGCAGATGGAGAAGGGGCTCAAAGAAGCTCGTCTTACCCGAGTCAGAATTCAGGCTTGTTTTATACTAAAAGGGGAGAAGGTATTGCAGATTCTTGGTGTCGGCCAGACCCTGGAGGGGAGGTGAAACTGCTTTGTTGTCGTAGTTCAGGTGGGTCAAGCCACCACTTTCCTGTAAACTTCCAACAAGACAAATGTTATTCTCCATTCTGCAACTTTTTATCTCTGCATGGATGGAAAAGCATTGTACCTTTAAAGGTCAGAGCAGAGAATGGGCTATTATGTATATTTCAGGCTATAAACAACATTCTTAACCGGAAGCAAAAGCAATCCCTGGTGGTCCAGTGGTTAAGAATCTACACTTCCATCATGGGGGAAGGAACTAAGATCCTGTATGATGCGTGGTGCAGCCAAAAAAAAAAAAGAAAAAAGAAGAAGGTTAAAAGAAACAGATCCCATATAGAAAGGCAGGGAGACAGGTTGACAGAGAAGAGGCTAGGCAGAGAGTCAGAGTTCCCCAGAGCCTCAATCCAGGCTTAGATGTAGCACCTGAAGCTGAGGGTCCTGCCTATAGGCTGAGGCCTCCCCTTCCTCTCCAGGCCACCACTTCCCAGGCTGGCTTTGGTGGCTGAGCTGAATCCCCCTGGACTCTGGCTTTCCCTTCTCAGGGCTTGCTGCTGTCTTGCTTCCTTCCCCTCGCCTGAAGTCAGGAAGAGGGCCCATGGCCTGGGAAGCCACATACCAGCTATGCCTGTCCTGCTGGTGCTCTGGGCTCAGGTGAGGGGCAAGGAGGGAGGGCAGAGGGAACAGGACAGGAGGAGAGGGAGATGGACGTGGAGGAGGCTATGAGGAGACGGCAGGGGACTGGGTGGCACTGGGGCGCGGGGCCAGCTCTTGGGCTCATTCTGTGTAAGCACAAAGAGGGTGGCTCCTGCAGGGGGAGGCCACCATCTCACAGCCCTGCATTGGTGGCTGGGGGGCTTCCTGACTGGAGGGTTTATTCTCAGGCTGCCGGGAACAGAAGCCAGAGCTGCCGCGTAAACTGCAGGATGAGACAGTCTCTGTGAGATGCTGGTACCCATCCCAGCAAGGCTTAAAGTTGAAAACCCATGCAGGGAAGCATCCTCATACTGTTGTGGTTGTTGTTCAGTTGCTCAGTCATGTCCGATTCTTTTCGATCCCATGGACTGCAGCATGCCAGGCTTCCCTGTCCTTCACCATCTCCCAGAGTTTGCTCAGACTCATGTCCATGGAGCCGATGGATGATGCCATCTAACCATCTTGTCCTCTCTCACCCCCTTCTCCGTTTGCCTTCAATCTTTCCCAGCACCAGGGTCTTTTCTGAGGAGTTAGCTGTTTGCATCAGGTGTCCAAAGTATTGGAGCTTCACCTTTAACATTAGTCCTCCCAATGAATATTCAGGGTTGATTTCCTTTAGGATTGACTGGTCTGATCTCCTTACAGTCCAAGGGACTCTCAAGAGTCTTCTCCAGTGTCACATTTCGAAAGCATCAGTTCTTCAGTGCTCAGCCTTCTTTATGGTCCAACTCTCACAACCATACATGACTACTGGAAAAATCATAGCTTTGACTAGATGGACCTTTGTAGGCAAAATGATGTCTCTGCTTTTTAATACACTGTCTAGGTTGGTCATAGCTTTTCTTCTAAGAAGCAAGCGTCTTTTAATTTCATGACTGCAGTCACCATTCGCAGTGATTTTGGAGCCCAAGAAAATAAATTCTGTCACTGTTTCCATTGTTCCCCCACCTATTTGCCATGAAGTGATGGGACCAGATGCCATGATGTTCGTTTCTTGAATGTTGAGTTTTAAGGCAGCTTTTTCACTTCTCTTTTACCTTCATCAAGAGACTTTTTAGTTTCTCTTTGATTTCTGTCATGAGGGTGCTGTCATCTGCACATCTGAGGTTATTGATATGTCTCCTGGCAATCTTGAGTTCAGCTTATGCTTTATCCAGTCTGGCATTTCACATGATGTGCTCTGCATAGAAGTTAAATAAACCAGGGTGACAATACACAGCCTTGACTTAGTCCTTCCCCAATTTTGAACCAGTCCGTTGTTCCATGTCTGGTTATAACTGTTGCTTCTTGACCTGCATATAGCTTTCTTATGAGGCAGATAAGGTGGTCTGGTATTTCCAACTCTTTAAGAATTTTCCACAGTTTGCTGTGATCCACACAGTCAAAGGCTTGAGTGTGTTCAGTGAAGCAGACAGGAGTAGACGTTTTTCTGAAATTCCTTGCTTTTTCCACGATCCAATGGATGAGGGCAATTTGATCTCTGCACACAGTTGTACTGTGTTAGTCACTGGCCCAGGCTCTAGATAATTCCCAGGAGCCGCGATCTTCCAGTCAGGATGACCTCAGTTCGGGCTCCTTCATCATGACTTTGCTGATCTCAGGGCAAAGGACTCGGGATTCGATTGGTGTGGAATCTATGAGTCTTCCAGGAGCTCTGGTAGCAGAACCATCTGCCTGGGGTGTCCCAGGGTGTGTTCCTTTCCTCCTTTTGTGAGCCTCTCAGACTTCCTGAATCACAAGATGTTAGAGCCGGAAAGGAGTCTAAAAATCACTTCCTGCAACCCTTTCATAGCTGAACACTGGGGCCTCTTTCTCAAGGTCTCTGGTTCGTCAGGGGTAGAGCCAGCCCCAGACCTCAGACCTGCTGGCTTTTGGTGGGCTCATCTTTCCCCATCACGTACATTTCTCTGAACATTTCTGTTGCTACCCACAGGACTTCTCCATCAATGTGTGATACTCGCATAGCTTCCTCAGGCTTGAACAAGACTGACTTATTGGTCCATTACCAGGCATCCCTGATCCCCAACTTTTCCTAAAGGGCTGTCCTCAAGATGGGTCACAGGTAACTTGGTGGAGTGAAGAAATGTGGACAGACAGGAGACAGCCAGGTAGTGAGGCAGGCATGAGGCCCTGGAGGTGGGGATGAGCAGCCAAGAGCTCAGAGAGCCTGAAATTGCACCTAATAGTAAGAAACCTTATGTGTCAGAGTGGGAAGTCTGGGGTCATCCCTAGCCCAAGGCCCTCAAATACTCCTCAAAATTCCAGAGTTGCAAAGCATCCCCTGTGTTCTCTGGGTTGGTCAGGGCTTGAAAGGCACCTTCCAAGACACCCACCCTGTGTGAGCCTCTTCAGCCATTTGGAAGCCTGAGGACACAGATCAGCTGCTGGCTAATTCACTGTCTAAGCCTTGATTCACTTTTATCCATGGAGAGCATGGGGCTAAGCTCTGGGAGGGGAATCAAAAACTTTGAGATCCCATCCTTAGCTGGAGGGGCCCACAGCCCAACCAGGAAGTCAAACATGTAAATAAAGGATTATTTACATGTCTGTATGATGTTACATGTCATACATGTAGACATCATAGAAGCATGTTGGGTAGGTCCAGTGAAGGGAGGACCAGGTTGTTGGAGAAAGCCAGGGGCATGGACTCTCCTGGAGGACTCCCCAGAGGAGGTGACACCACCTGGGTCTGTTGGATGAGCAGGAATTTATCCAGGGGTGACAACACAGGTTGGGGGGAAGGAGGCATCCATGTGTCTGCAGGACCATGTGTGTGTTCTCCTCTTGCCCAGGACTGGGGGCTAGAGAGAGAGTCCTTGAGTGTGGGGCAGCGAGATAGGGATGTTCCCCTCTCAGTCATCCTTCCAGTTTCAGCACTATCCACCATCAGGAGCACCAGGAGGACCACTGGTGCCTCCCACCCTGTCACTGACAGCTACTGTCGCCTCACTCCTGTCCTCGAAGCCCTTCATTTCCTCCCACCCACTGTTGACTGTGCCAAATGCCTCCAACTACCACATTCCCTTGGATACCTGGCCCTCAGGGAATGAAATGGAGCTGGATGGTTTGCTTCTGGTCACTTCACCTCTTTGAGCCTCAGTTTTTTCATCTGCAAAATGGGACCAATAACATTCCCACCTAATATCCAGGTTTCTTACCCTTTGCACTATTGACATTTGGATATTATTCTGAACATTTCCTTGTTTTGAGGGGCTGTATTGTAGGTTGTAGAATATTTAGCAGCATCCTTGGCCTCTACCCGTTAGATAACAATAGCACAAATACCCCTCAGAGTGCACAGTCATGACAACCAAAAATGTCTCCAGGTATTACCAAATTTGCCTTGGTGGACACACCACCCCGGTTGGGAACCACTGTTTTACAGGGTTGTTGTGGGGATAAAATGAGATCAGGGACTTAAAGGGCCCAGTGCCAGGGATGTGACCAGAGCTCCTTCTTTTTCCTTCTCCCCACTTGCAGCTCTTCTCTGTCTTTCAGTACAGGCAGGGAGCCATTCCAAGCTGCAACGGTCTAGGGGAGTAACACTCTATGGTTACTACCACCTGTGGTCTGGTTTCTCCTCTACCCTGCCTGGTGGTTCTCAGGTGGCTGATGATGGCGGAGGCGGCACAAGTGATAGGCATTCACCCCGCCTGCCTCCTGGAGGAAGACCTTATCCTCACATACCTTCCCACCAGACCTCAGACCACCCTCCCTTCTCCTCTCCAACCCTCCACTCCATTTCTGGCTGTGTCACAGCCTAACTCTCAGGTCCTGTGGGCAAGGTGGACATCTCCTTGTGACTGAGGGCGAGCAAGGTCATAACAAAAACATTCCCAAATGGGCTACTGAGCAGGAGGAGGTGAGATGACAGAAGAGGCCGCGTGATTCACTGGGATTTTGCCCGGGGGCCGCTGCTCTGGTTGGCAGTGGGACTCGATGACCTTGAGAAGTGATGAATCTGCAGTTCCAAGTAATCTTCCCCAAAATGTGGCAGGATATCACCCTTCTGCCCACACGGCCTGGACTTCCCAGAGTTCTGAATCATTCCTTGGGGAGGGGGTGGGCGGTGCACTTCTGTCTCTGTGAACATACATCAGAATAGTACTACAGTTATTCCTGGAGAACTGAGTTAGAGGAGGGGAGGAAAATTCCACTCAATACAGTGCAGAGGATTGACTCTGAACCCAGATTGTGTTGTGCTAGTCACTCAGCTGTGTCCAACTCTCTGCGGCCCTATGGACTATAGCTCAACAGGCTCCTCTGTCCATGGTATGCTCTAGGCAAGAATACTGGAGGGGGTAACTGTTTGCTTCTCCACGGAATCTTTCCGACCCAGGGATTGAACCCAGGTCCCCTGCATTGCAGGCGGATTCTTTACCATCTGAGCTACTGGGGAGCCAGATTATGTTGATCTAAATCTAACTTCTATCTTATATGAGCTGTGTGATCCTAGGCAAGTTGTTTAATTTCTCTGGATCTCAGTTATCTGAACAATAATATTATCAACCTGATGGGTAATGATGTAACATATAAAGTGTTCAAACCAATGCCTAACACATAGTAAGCCTCAATAAATGTTAGTGTGACTTAAGTGGTGGGATTATGGACCACTTTTACATTTTTAGAGAAAACTTTTATATATTTTTCCCCATAAAAATTATTTGAATGTAGTTTTTAAAAGGTTTTACAAATGCTAAATACATTTTATATAGCTATTCATGTTAATAGGCATAACCTCCCTTTAAAGCTGGGCCCCACCTAAATGTGGCAGCTGATACTGGGGGAAATTGCATGCGGTTTGAAGTTATGATGTTTCAACTGCACAAGTATTCCAAATAAATGTTGATATCATTTGCTGTATGTTTTCTACGTAGTTAAATCTTGAGTCTTATCATTTCAATACTAGGTCTTTACAAATTATCTATTTTTTCTAAATTGAGATTTTTAAAATTCTAAAAAAAATTTTTTTGGAAACGAGCAAATTTTGCAGCAACTAATCTGTCTTTAGGACTAGTTTTGCTTTCTATGCTAATCTAGCCCCTTTCTATTCGAATCAAATCTAATCTAGTTCTACTATTTCTATTCTAACTCCGGGGTCCTGGCAGATATCTCAAAATTGAGAGTAAATTTAAAAGCATCTCATGGCTGGATAATGTTAGGAAGGGCTGATCTAGATGCACACTGGTGTCAAGATTATTTCCTTGTTGATCCCTGATTGCCCAACGTGCTGTGGGTGTGGAGGGAAGGCCTTGTGACCGAGCTCAGGCCAAAGCATCACAGCTTAACAGTGCCATCATGTGGGGCCCAGTCGGTGCTGGAGGTGGGAATCAGCCCCTCCGTGGGGGAACTTTTCCCTTCTTTTCAGAAAGGCTGCAATTCTCTAATAATTCTCTTTTATCTTTAAGGCATTATGCATCTGACTAAGGCAAGGCCAGTCTTCAGTTGGCAGATATCTGTGGTCAAAGCCTGGTCTTATTTCTACCTTGACAGGCATCCCGATTTCTCAACTGGATCTTAGACCAGAAGTCCAAAGCTCCCTTTCTGAATGAGATGGCCAGAGATGCCTCAGACTTTCTCAGATGACCCATTTGAGGGCCTCCTTTCATTCCCCAAACCCAGGTGTTCACCGTCTAGAATTTGGCCTCTACAAATTAACAGCATCAACATCACTTCCACACCGAGCATCAGAGAGGCACTGCCTCTTGTTTATTGCACCTCCCTAGCGCCTGGCCTGGTCCTTGGGACATGGTGGTAGTGTTTAATCACTAAATTGTGTCTGCTTCTTTCTACCCCATGAAATGTAGTCCATTAGGCATCTCTGTCCATGGGATTCTCCAGGCAAGAATACTGGAGTGGGTTACCATTTCCTTCTCCAGGGGATCTTCCTGACCAGGGATCAAACCCAGGTCTTCTGCATTGCAGGCAGATTCTTTACTGACTGAACTACCAGGGAAGCCCTGGCACATGACAGGTGCTTGGAAAATCTTTGTGGAATAAATGAATGTGCCTCTGAGAAGAATGCTCCAGGCTGTCCTGTTCCCTTCTATAAGAAGGAAAGGAATGTCAAGAAGGAGAGGGCATTTGTAGGCCAAGTTCCCTGCCAGGAACAGATAGCTTTTACACAAAAGCGTTGAATTATCAATCATTTTGGGGCTTCCCCAGTGGCTCAGCAGTAAAGAATCCACCTACAATGCAGGAGACGTGGGTTCGATTCCTGGATTAGGAAGATCCCCTGGAGAAGGAAATGGCAACCCACTCCAGTATCCTTGCCTGGAAAATCCCATTGACAGAGGAGCCTGGTGGGCCACAATCCAAGGGGTCACAATAGAGTCAGATACAACTTAGTGACTAAACCACAAAAACAACATCAACTATTTTAACAAGGTTCTTTACAGAGGAGTGGTCAAGGATAAGGGAAGGAGTCATGATGCATTGAAAGACGGAGCTGTTAACACCCCAAGACTTGAAAAACCAGGGAGAGAAAATTGTGTTATTGGAACTGAGTGAGCACCAGAGCCACAGAAGAGGGACCACTAATGAGAGCTATTGCTACAGAGGAAAGCAGACCCTGTTCAAACCACAGGACACATGGAGGGAGCAGGGGAAAGTAAAGACTCTAACTTATTTCTCCTCTTGACCTCCAAACTCCTGCCAATATCTTCCTTTGACTTAACCCAGCAGTAAGCCAGTGGGCTGGGATCCTGGGTGACGCAGTCCAGAGGGGTCACTCTCCTAGCAACAGAGCAGGTCTGAACAGTAAGATCATGGGTTGGTGGAGGGGGCAGGAGGGAGGGATGACTGGCCTAGTGGTCCAGGATATCAAAGGCAGCAGAAAAGCCAAGAAGGGGAGGACTGGGACGAGGCCACTGTGACTTGTAGGGGTCAGACTCAAAGAAGCAGTTGAAGAGCATGAACAGCAAAGCCGTCTCTAAATTTTTTAAAAATAAAATATATATATAAGATAATAAAAGGGCAGCAGTTGAAGAGGAAGCAGAGACATGAGGGCCTTTCGGGATAGTTGAGACTGTGTCCATGTGACCATGGAGGAAAAGGCCGTGGGGGTGGGAGGCCAGTAGAGCTTGAAAATACTGGAAGAGAGAGGACATAGGTGAGAAAGTAGGTTCCTGGGGATTGGCAAGGGCAGAGAGAGAGAGAGAGAGAGGTAATCTTGGAAAAGGAAAAGGAAATGGAAATCTGGGATGGACATAGACAGGAAGAAGAAAGGAAGAATTTAGAGAAAAATATATTGAAGAGGGAGGAAAATAATGTCAGCTACTTTTTTGAGCACTTCACAATCGATCACATACATTTACACACCCAGATATTGAAGCTGCTGGAGAGTTAGGAGACCTGCCCAATAGCTAGTAAATAACAGAGCAGGACCTCCTCACTGTAAGAAGCAGACTCTGTGTGCTTAACCCCTAGTCTGTAGTTTCAGTTTCTGTCCCACCCAGGCTTCTAGTTCCCACACTCTGCCCCACGTTCAGGCTAGACATCCTCTCCCACTCCTGCCAGATCTGGTCCAGTTCTGGTCCAATCAAGCAGCAAGTGAGACTCCCAGCACCTATGATACTGGTCACCAGGCTCAGAGCATGGGTCTTTGCCTCTAAGCTCCTGTGTTCTCAACCAGATCTTCCCTTTGACCTGATGTCCTGCATCACCATGGCCCCTGGACAGAGGTTGAGATCCTTACCTTAGAAATATGAGATCTCAATAATGGGAGATAATAATTGGGCTTAATAATTGGGCTTCCCTGGTGGCCGTCTGCCTGCAATGCAGGAGACTTGGGTTCTGTCCCTGGTTTGGGAAGATCCCCTGGAGAAAGAAATGGCAACCCACTCCAGTACTCTTGCCTGGAGAATCCCATGGACGGAGGTGCCTGTTAGGCTACAGTCCATGGGGTTGCAAAGAGTTGGACACGACTGAGCAACTTCACTTTCATTTTCAATAATGGGAGAATTGCCCAGCTGGAAGTGGCAGAGAGTGATACAAAGACAGGTGGGAGCAGGCCACGTCTGAGGGATCAGATGTGAGAGAGAGCTTGGGGCTGGAAGGCAGGGGTGTGGACCCAGGAAGGCGAGATCGAGTAAAAGCAGAACAAGACCAACAAGGGAAGTGTTAAGTGGCTGCTTATCAGTCAGTGATGTTTATAGGCTCTAATGTCTGTGGTTGGTTAACCCAGTCAAGAGTGGAGTGGGTACCACCAAACGCTTTCTCAAGCTCACTTCTCAGGCAGGGCTGGGCAGGGGATTTCCCAGGTTGGGTTACTGGTGTGCCTGGATAGAATTTGAGTTGTTCCAGCACCCCACTCTAGTACTCTTGCCTGGAAACTCCCATGGACGGAGGAGCCTGGTAGGCTGCAGTCCGTGGGGTTGCTAAGAGTCGGACACGACTGAGAGACTTCACTTTCACTTTCATGCATTGGGGAAGGAAATGGCAACCCACTCCAGTGTTCTTGCCTGGAGAATCCCAGGGATGGGGGAGCCTGGTGGGCTGCCGTCTATGGGGTCTCACAGAGTTGGACACAACTGAAGCAACTTAGCAGCAGCAGCAGCAGAAGGTTTGGCAACCACACCCTTCCCCAGCCCGGGATGGGTGCTGGCCATGGTCCTGACTGGAATCTGGTGCTTCTCTGGCTGCCCAGGTTGGTGAGAGTGGTGACAGGAGGATAACAGAGAATCTGAAAGAGGGTGAGGATGCTCACACATGATGGCCTTGATTTATTTCTAGGGAAAGAGAGGGAGTAGAAATGTGTGTTTGAAGACATTGATGATTTGGGAGACCTGCTATAAGCAGTTTACTAGGAAACCTCCAGGCATTTTGAAAACGATGGCCCCAGGAGCTGTGAAGTCTCAGTCAAAGTTAGACATCAGTTCCCCCAAGTCATGCTTCTGGTTCTAGGGCTTCCCTCAGCAATGTCACCATTGTATCCAGGAACCTCGAGGCTCCAAGAGACCTGAGTTCTCCAGCACATACATGGCAAGTGAATAAATGCATGCATGCAATCACTGTTGCAAAAGTTCTAGAGCACACAACAGATTTCCCAACCTGGGGATCCAACAAAAGGACTGAGAGCCCCCAGTGAAATGGGCTCTTGGAGGGCACAAACAAAACCTTCTGTGTACCAGGACCCAGGAGAAAGGAGCAGTGACCCCACAAGAGGCTGAGTCAGACGTGCTGTGAGGGCCCGGGAGTCTCCAGCAGAGGCATGGGTCAAACAGCAGCCTGCCACGGGATCAGGGGCACTGACTACAACAGTCCTGGGAGCCACAGCATGCTGGCATGTCTTTTTGAAGGAGGTCACCATTACCTCCATTACCCCTACCATAGTTTGACCTCAGGCCAAACTACAGAGAGGAAACACAGCTCCACCCATCAGCAGAAAATTGGATTAAAGATGTATTGAGTATGGCCTTGACCATCAGAGCAAGACTCAGTTTTACCCACAGTCAGTCCCTCCCACCGGGAAGCTTCCACAAACCTCTTATTCTCATCCTTCAGAGGGCAGACAGAATGAAAACCACAATCACAGAAAACTAAGCAAACTGATCACATGGATCACAGCCTTGTCTAACTCAATGAAACTATGAGCTGTGCTCTGTAGGGCCACCCAAGACAGATGGGTTGTGGTGGAGAGTTAGGACAAAACGTGGTCCACTGGAGAAGGGAATGGCAAACCACTTCATCATTCTTGCCCTGACAACCCCATGAACAGTATGAAAAGCAAAAAGATAGGACACTGAAACATGAACTCAGGTCGGTAGGTGCCCAATATGGCTACTGGAGAAGAGTAGAGAAATAGCTCCAGAAAGAATGAAGAGGCTGAGCCAAAGCAGAAATGACACCCAGTTGTGGATGTGTCTGGTGGTGAAAGTAAAGTCTGAGGCTGTAAAGAACAATATTGCCTAGGAACCTGGAATGTTAGGTCCATGAATCAAGGTAAATTGGAAGTGGTCAAACAGGAGATGGCAAGAGTAAACATTGATATTTTAGGAATCAGTGAACTAAAATCGACCAGAATGGGTGAATTTAATTCAGATGACCACTTCTATGAAGACCTACAAGACCTTCTAGAACTGACACCCAAAAAAGATGGCCTTTTCATCACAGGGGACTGGAATGCAAAAGTAGGAAGTCAATAGATACCTGAAGTAACAGGCAAGTTTGGCACTGGCGTACAAAATGAAGCAGGGCAAAGGCTAATAGAGTTTTGCCAAGAGAATTAACTGGTCATTGCAAATACCCTTTTCCAATAACCCAAGAGATGACTCTACACATGGACATCACCAGATGGTCAATACTGAAATCACATTGATTATATTCTTTGCAGCAGAAGATGGAGAAGCTCTATACTGTCAGCAAAAACAAGACCGGGAGCTGACTATGGCTCAGATCATGAACTTCTTAATGCAAAATTCAGACTAAATTGAAGAAAGTATGGAAAACCACTAGGGCATTCAGGTATGACCTAAATCAAATCCCTTACAATTACATAGTGGAAGTAACAAATAAAGTCAAGGGATTAGATCTGATAGAGTGCCTGAAGAACTATGGACAGAGGTTTGTGACATTGTACAGGAGGTGGTGATCAAAACCATCCCCAAGAAAAAGAAATGCAAAAAGGCAAAATGGTTGTCTGAGGAGGCCTTACAAATAGCTGACAAAAGAAGAGAAGCCAGAGGCAAGGGAGAAAAGGAAAGATACACCCATCTGAATGCAGAGTTCCAAAGAATAGCAAAGAGAGTTAAGAAAGACTTCCTAAGTAAACAATGCAAAGAAACAGAGGAAAACAATAGAATGGGAAAGACTAGAGATCGCTTCAAGAAAATTAGATACCAAGGGATACCATTTCATGCAAAGATAGGCACAATAAAGAATAGAAATGGTATGGACCTAACAAAAGCAGAAGATATTAAGAAGAGGTGGCAAGAATACACAGAAGAACTATACAAAAAAGATCTTCATGACCCCGTGTGATCACTCACCTAGAGCCAAACATCTTGGAGTGGGAAGTCGAGTGGGCCTTAGGAAGCATCACTACAAACAAAGCTAGTGGAACTGATGGAATTCCAGCTGAGCTATGTCAAATCCTAAAAGATGATGCTGTTAAAGTGCTGCACTCAATATGCCAACAAATATGGAAAACTCAGCAGTGGCCACAAGACTGGAAAAGGTCAGTTTTCATTCCAATCCCAAAGAAGGGCAATGCCAAAGAATGTTCAAACTACTGCACAATTGCACTCATTTCACATGCTAGTAAAGTAATGCTCAAAATTCTCCAAGCCAGGCTTCAACAGTATGTGAACTGAGAACTTCCAGATGTACAAGCTGGATTTAGAAAAGGCAGGGGAATCAGAGATCAAATTGCCAACATCCATTGGATCATAGAAAAAGCAAGGGAATTCCAGAAAAACATCTACTTCTGCTTCATTGACTACGCTAAAGCCTTTGACTGTGTGGATCACAACAAACTGTGGAAAATTCTTCAAGAGTTGGGAATAACAGACCACCTTACTTGCCTCCTGAGAAACTTGTATGCAGGTCAAGAAGCAACAGTTAGAACTGGACATGGAACAACAGATTGGTTCCAAATTGGGAAAGGAGTATGTCAAGGCTGTCTATTGTCATCCTGCTTATTTAACTTCTATGCAGAGTACATCATGCGAAATGTCAGGCTGGATGAAGTACAAGCTGGAATTAAGATTGCTGGGAGAAATATTAATAACCTCAGATATGCAGATGATAACACCCTTATGGCAGAAAGTGAAGAGGAACTGAAGAGCCTCTTGACGAAAATTAAAGAGGAGAGTAAAAAAGCTGGCTTAAAACTCAACATTCAAAGAATGAAGATCATAGCATCTGGTCCCATCACTTCATGGCAAATAGATGGGGAAACAATGGAAACAGTGACAGACTTTATTTTGGGGGGCTCCAAAATCACTGCAGATGGTGACTCCAGCCATGAAATTAAAAGCCACTTGCTCCTTGGAAGAAAAGCTTTGACAAACCTAGACAGCATATTAAAAAACAGAGACATCACTTTAGCAAAAAAAGTCCATCTAGTCAAAGCTATGGTTTTTCCAGTAGTCATATGGATGTGAGTGTTGGACTGTAAAGAAGGCTGAGTGTTGAAGAATTGATGCTTTTGAACTGTAATGTTGGAGAAGTCTCTTGAGAGTCCCTTGGATGCAAGGTGATCAAACCAGTCAATCCTAAAGGAAATCAACCCTGAATATTCATTGGAAGAACTGATGCTGAAGCTGAAACTCCAATACTTTGGTCCCCTGATGTGAAGAGCTGAATCATTAGAAAAGATTCTGATGCTGGGAAAGACTGAAGGCAGGAGGAGAAGGGAATGGATGACAGGATGAGATGGTGGATGGCATCAGTGACTCAATGAACATGAGTTTGAGCAAGCTTCGGGAGATGGTGAAGGACAGAGAAGCCTGGCGTGCTGCAGTCCATGGGGTCACAGAGTCAGACATGACTGAGCAACTGAATAACAACAATAATCAGAGAATGATGGCATTCAGATTGAATGATGTATTAGAGGGGGAGAGATCTGTGCCCAAGCGTGAGGTAGCAGGTATCTTTCAGATTTAGCAAGCAGAAAGGAAGGATTCTGTGCTTGAAAGTGGGGTCATGTAGAATGTTCCTGTGCTCAGATATGAGAATCAGGGGATTGAACTACAAATCAGCGCAAGCTTAGAGAAGAAAGAGTTTGATATGCACACGCTGTGAATTCATATACATGAATCGGCAAAGATTTCTTGGTGCCTGTCCTTTGCTATGAGGCTTAGAGGAATAAAAATCATACCCTTTTCTCAGGTAGGAAGGATGAGGGAAGAAGAGGTCAGAACGGAGCATAAATGGGACTGGAACTAATGTAAAAAGATTCAGGGGATTTTCGAGTTCTGTTTCGGCCTAAGATATAAGAAGCTAGAAACACTTTTAAAATGGCACCAAAATCATGGACCAGAGAGAAATTTAACAAAATACGTGAAAGATGTGTAAGCTGAAAACCATAAAACATTGGTGACAGAAGCCATAGAAGAAATAAATAAATGGTGAGCTAAACAGTGTCCACGGATTGAAAGACTCAATAGGGTTAAGATGTTTGTTGTTTAGTCACTAAGTCATGTCTGACTCTTTTGCAACCCCATGGATTGTAGCCCATCAGGCTCCTGTGTCCATGCAATTTTGGGGGCAATAATAGTGGAGTGGGTAGCCATTTCCTTCTCCCAATCCAGGGTATCTTCCCAACCCAGGGATCGAACCTGCATCTCCTGCATTGTAGTTGGATGGATTCTTTACTGCTGAGCCACCCCACCAGGGAAGCCCATTAAGATGTCTAGTTCCCCCCAAATTAAGCTATAGAGTCAATGAAATCTCATCAAAAGCCTAATAGGCTATGGGGAGAGTGTAGGGGGTAGAAATTGACAGGCAGATTCTAAAATTTATAATCTAAAGCAAAGTTACTAAAGCAGCTAAAACCATTTTGAGAAGGAACAGTATAGTTGGATTACATCACCTGATTTTAAGACTTGTTATAAAGTTACAATGAATATGACCCAGCAATCCCACTAGGGCATATACCCTGAGAAAACCATAATTCAAAAAGACATGTAATTTAAAAAGTACCCCAATGTTCACAGCAGCACTATTTACAATAGACAGGACATGGAAGCAACCTAAATGTCCATTGACAGATGAATGGATAAAGAAGATGTGGTGTATATATATATATATATATATATATATATATACACACAATGGAATATTACTCAGCCATAAAAAGGAATGAAATTGAGTCATTCGTAGTGATGTGGATGGACCTAGAGCCTGTCATACAGAATGAAGTGTCAGAAAGAGAAAAACAAATATTGCATATTAACTCCTATGTACGAAATCTAGAAAAATGGTACTGATGAACCTATTTGTAGGGCAGGAATAGAGACATAAATGTAGAGAACAGACATGTGGACTAAGAGGGAGAAGGAGAGGGTGGAATGAACTGGGAAAGTAGCGCTGACATATGTGCACTACTATGTGTAAAATAGATAGCTGGTAGGAAGCTGCTGTATAGCACAGGGAGCTCATCTCAGTGCTCTGTGATGACCCAGAGGGTTGGGAACCAGGGGCAGGGGAGGGAGGGAGGCTCAGGAGGGAGGGGATATATGTATACATAAAGCTGATTCACTTTGTTAGTACAGCAGAAACACAACATCGTAAAACACTTGTACTCCAGTAAAAAAAAAAGTAAAGCCCCAGTGAGTAGTCAAGATGGGGTGTAACTGGTAAAACGCTCAACACATAGATCAATGGAACAGAATGGACAGTCAAGAAGTAGACCCACCTGCCAAGAGACTTTCAATAAAGATACTAAGGCAATTGAGTGGAGAAAGGATAATCTTCTCAACCAATGAGAAGGCTGGTACGGGCTGGACAGTGGGCTGCCCTCTCAGAGGTCTGGGATCCACAGCAGCCCACTGCTGGGCTGCAGCGGTGGCTCCTCCTCTCCTGTCTTCACCTCCCCCGCCCTGCTCCCCCTCTCTGAATCATAAAGCCAGATCCCAGTCCTGACGATTGCTCAACCTCCAGGAGCCAGTTCCTGCGGGCAGCGTCTGGGGAGCCTGACCCTCTCGAAAAGACGAGATCTTGCACAAGGCACCCTGTGTCTGTCCTCCACGAGGGAAGGGTGCCATGGAGCCTGTGGGGCTGCTCATCCTGCTCGCTCTCACAGGTAGGAGTCCCTCCCTCCGCTGCCGACTCTCCCTCCGCTTCCTTGAGTATGTGGCAAGTGGGTGGGTGGGGAGCACTGAGCCACACTCTGAAGATGGCTGAAATCCTCCGCATTTCCTGCACCCCTGCTTCCCACTGTGCCCCATATTCTCCACGCTTTCCCTCCCTCCCCCAGTATCAGCTCTTCATGCAGGTGGAGGCAGCAGAGGCTGGTGGACTCGGACACCTAGAAAGGGAAGGAGTTCTGATGGTGGCATCTCAGGCACTAGCTAGTAGTTGGGGGAAGTTTGGGGAGCATTGGTAAGAGCCTCTAAAATTTTGAACCACTTAAGCATAAATCTAGCCTCAGAGGAGTGGCAGGGTGGGAGGGGGAAAAGAACCCAGCACTGGGAATCTGCGTCTTTGGGGTACCCCTCCTGGGCTCTAAAGATCCTCCTGTCCTCAGCCCTGGGGCTGAAGATTCTGTGATTGAGCTGCAGGGATGAGCACCCCAGAATTTTGCACGACAGCTTTTTCTCATTGGGGGATGCCTCTTGCTCTCCCCAGAGGAAAAGTCACATGTGGGTGAGAGGAGAGAATGTTCCAGTGAAGCTGGAGTTTCTTAGCTAGAGGTGGAGCAGGGAAAGTGGGGGGTATGTTGGTCTGCCTGGAGGCAGATGGACAAGGTCGTATGGGGGATATTGCTTATCAGGTCTCTCTGGTTCCAAAAGACAGGCCCCCAGCTTCCTAATCTTACTGGCAAGTTTCTGTCACCATGTGGTTGACAATGTGATTGAAGAGAAGGGAGGCTGAGGCAGAGGGTACTAGGTGATTCTCTTTCAGCCCCTGCCCTGGCAACAGACTGGCGCTCCCCCACCCCAAGGAGGGTCCCTAAAATAGCAGCCTCATGTCTCCCCCAAAATAGCTCTGAGATGCATCCCTCATGAAAGGGGAACAAAGCCACAGAAATAGGGAAGCGGGAAGCTAAAGGTCACAAAGAGGAGAATGTGGGGCTGGTATTGGCGTGGGCAGCTGCAGAGTTAGCAAACATGGTGGGCATGGGGAGGGAGTGTTCAGCCCCCCGTGGGACCAGCCCCAGGCCTGAGAGGCCACTGGCCTTGCTCTCTTGAGATGGAGGGTGAGAGATGAGGACATGATTCCATGTAACAGGAAGAACCTAGGACCGGGGGGGACTTCAAGACCAAATGTCTCTGGAAATAGGCTCAGAGAGGGTCAATTACTTCTCTAAAGAGATCCAACAAGTCCAGTGGTGATAAAGCCAGAACCAGGATCCAGGTTTCCTGGTTTCCTCATTTCCTATAAACACATACTTGGTCTGTGCCACCTTCTCCCAACTTGTGTAAAGTCCTGAGTTCCTTAAGGGCAGGATTTCTGTCTCTTCTGTTCAGTGAACACAGTAGGTGTTCAATAAACACTTGGTACAGTGAACGAACGTCTCGTCCCCAGAGCTGTCCGGAGCTCACAACACCACGGTGTTCCAGGGCACGATGGGCCGGTCCCTGCGGGTCTCCTGCCCCTACAACTTCTTGAAGCACTGGGGGAGACGCAAAGCCTGGTGCCGCCAGCTGGGTGAAGAAGGCCTGTGCCAACCAGTGGTCAGCACCCACCCCTCGTGGCTGCTGTCCTTCCTGAAGAGGCGCAACGGGAGCACGGCCATCACGGATGACGCCCTGGGGGGCACACTCACCATCACGCTGCGGAATCTTCAAGCCCACGATGCTGGCCTCTACCAGTGCCAGAGCCTCCGTGGCAGCGAGGCCGACACCCTCAGGAAGGTCCTGGTGGAGGTGCTGGCTGGTGAGTGGGCAGCTGACGGCACCCCACCCCGAGGCTGGGGCTCGAGTGCTCAAGTCCGTGGTGTCTGAGCACAGGACCGACCACCCTTAGGGCTTTTGAAGGCCCTGGGAGATCCCACAGTGTGGATTTTGTCCCCCTGCCCAACTGAGGGCCACTGCGGCTGGTTGTGCCAATTGTTGACTGCATGAGGGGGTCACCATCCAGCCCGGTGCCCCGCTTGCAGGAAGGGTACAGTCATTCCTTTACACAGACACTTAGGAGCTAGCTGTGGTCCTGCTCCCCTCCAAACAGCTTTATCCATCTGGCATCCTGTTGGGATGTGAGCACTGAGGTGGTCCTTAAGGAGTAGGAGGATATTCACTCATTCCCTCACCCAACCACCCAATGCACCTACCGATGTAGATTAAGCACCAACTTGGTACAGAAAAACAGCCCTAGGAGAGAATACTGCTGTGACCCGGGGCAACTGCTTCTCCTCTCTCTGTCTCCATTTCCCCATCTTTAAATGGTGGTGATGGAGTCTGTGCCACTGACCCCGTATGGCTCCCGTGAGAAACAAACGACAGAGTTTTACAGTGCTTGGGGTCAGTGACAGCCCTCACCCCAGTTTCTTGCTGTTAACTGCTTGGGATTGTCATTCCTGGTTTAATTAGGTGAGATAGGGAGTGGTGGGGCCCTTTTCACCCTTATGCTTGCATGGGGGGTGCCCTCCAGGAAAGTCTTCAGTCTGTGTCTCCTGTGTCCCAAAGGAGAACAAATCTGAGGTTACAGATCCCTTTTTGACTCTTTCTTTGTCCAACTCCTCCCCCTAACATGGCCCCTTATCATGGAAATGAAGGTAGAAAATTTGTCTAAGATGGGGAGGGTAGGTGAGACCATCTGCCTTAGACCCCAAACCCCACCTCCATGGCAGTAGGTGGCGAGGAAACACTGCGATCCTATGAGTCTAAGGCTCAGCTTACTCCCACAGATATAGCAGGAAAAGAATAACAAGAATAACAACAACAATAATAATCTGTAGCTGGTATAGACAGCTTGACAGTCCACACTGGACTTTCAGAAACACCCATCGTCTTGTTTGCTCTTCCCAAAGACCCTGTGTGATAGGAGGGTGGGGGGTGCAGTCACTGAGCTCCTATGAGGTGATGTACATGACATAGGATGTTCTTGCTGAATCCTGCAACACTATTAATAAGAAGGGGTTCCTAATTGCTCCACTGTACAGGTGAGAAAACTGAGGCTCAGAAACGTTAACAACTTGATCCGCACAGGGTGAGATCCCAGAGAGCTTCACCCCACCCAGAGGGGTTCTCCCCACTGTGGCTTCAAGAAGGGGACTGGCAGCTCACAGGCTCTGTCTCCCACAGACCCCCGTGATTACCAGGACCCTGGAGATCTCTGGATCCCTGAGGGGTCCGAGAGCTTCGAGAATCCCCAGGTGGAGCACAGCATCTCCAGGTACAGTGACAAGTCTTTGCTAAGATCCTGGGTAGACCTCCACCCTGCAGAGCCCAGGCATGGGGTGGCAGCTGCCAGAAGTACAGATTCCAAGGCGATTGGAACAGGAAGGGATCTGTATGTGATCTTGTCTAAACACCCCTCCAACCAGCCAGTGTGTGTTGGTGTAACTGTACCAGTTGTTGAAGTATTGTAAAACTTCCCTAAAAGTTTATAAATAGCTGCTGCTCCAAGACTCTTGAATGACTGGCCTCCCACCCCTTTCCCTGGCAGCCCTCAGACAGAGTCCCCACAGTTCAGCAACAATGAAAGTTTTAGGATTAATATTTCAGCACAAAACTGGTACCCCCAGATCCCTGCTTCCCTGATGGGACCGGAATCAGTTCTGACTGGTTCTTGACTATGTACTGGTGTTTAAACACTGTTAGTATAACCACGAAGTGCACATGTGTGCGCACACACACAAACACACACTACCTCATACCATTATGTAGGCAGAAAACTGCTCAATGAGGGAGGTGGTTGTTTAAAAGCACTCAGCAGGCAGATCCATGCCTGGAACTCAGGTCTCCTGACTACAGGCTCCCCCAAGCCCCATAAAGCCTCATCCAGGGATGGTGGTGGGTGGGGAGGTGTCCCCAGCCCCCAGAGCTCCCGGGGTCTCCCCATTCTTTCTCTGAGGACAGATTCCAACATGTGTGTCCCCTCATGGCCTTCCACATGCCTTCTTTGTTTCTCCAAGGAGCCTTTCGGAAGAGGAGAGCCCCTTCCCACCCACTTCCATCCTCTTCCTCCTGGCCTGCATCTTTCTCAGCAAGCTTCTAGCCGCCAGCGCCCTCTGGGTTGCAGCCTGGCATGGGCAGAAACAACAGTCACCCCAGGCCAGTGGACCAGACTGTGGCCACAACCCAGGTTACCAGCTCCAAACTCTGACAGGTGAGCTTGCAGAGCACAGTGGTGGCTGGGGGCTGGAGACGTGGGGCAGAGAGGTGCTGAGTGAGTACTCTGTCTGTTGCAGAGCTGAGAGACATATGAGAGAGGAAGACCCTTGGTGGAGGAGAGGTTCAGGAGAGGTCTGCACAGATCACCCCAGCCTGCTGCACACTCGCCCCCTGGCCACCAAGTCTCCTGGCTCTGCTTTGGCAAAAGGCCGCTCTGCCTCTACCCTTCTTCCTCTGGCCCGTGAAAGTATGCCCGTGTGTGTGTGTGTGTGTGTGTGTGTGCATGCGTGCACACATGGGAGGTAGGAAGGATACCTCCAACTTCTGGACATTGGCCATTAAACACTCTCACAAATAAACCAAAGACTGCATGTTTATCTGCTGGTTTAGGGTGTCATGAAGGTCTTCTGTTTTGCTACAAGGCTAGGAGAGTGAATACTGATGAGGAGAAGACAGAAGGTCTGGCTCCTTAGGGTCCAGGGTCTTAGAATACCATGTCCCTCCACTTCCACAGGCTCCAAACTGGCCAAACTTTTTAAGTCTTCTCTCTCCCTCCCAGAGAGCTGATTACCAAGCCCTGCCTCCCTCTGTGGAGTTTCTCTAGCATCTTCTCTCATCCTCCTGCCTCCTGTCCACTGGTCCCCTATGATTATTGCTGGGCCCCCACCCCAGGCCCCTTCCTCCCTGTGCCTGTCTCAAGCCCCCCAAGTCCATCTCTGACTCATCCATTCATCTCCCTAGAGGTTTGTTTTTATCATGTTATGCTCCCTCCAGAGAAATGGCAGGGCTTGGGTTGTCGGTACAGCATACCAGAGCTGGGGACTACCAGTCCAAGCCTCTCATCATACAGAAGGGAAACTGAGGCTCAAAAGGGAAAAGTTTACCCAGAGTCCCCTGTGCAGCCTGGACATTCCAGGTGCCCTTCCCTCTAGCTCAACCCTACTTATTTATTAAAAATAATTCCCCCCTTTTCTTAGCCATGCTGCATAGCTTGCAGAATCTTAAGTTTCCGGACCAGGGATCAAACCTCGGCCCCAGCAGTGGAAGTGTGGAGTCCTAACCACAGGACTACCAGGGAAGTCCCAATCCTACTTATTTATTCATGTACATATTCAATAAAAACTGATATTTTCTGTGCCAGGTACCAGTCTAGGCATTGGAGACACAACAGTGAACAAGACAAGCAAAGATTTCTGCCCACACAGAGCCTCGTTCTAATGGGAAGAAAGCAGACAGACAAATACAATGTCAGTCAGTCAGCTGGCTGGGAGTATGGGGAGGGCAGAAGGCCCGGGGAATGATGTAATTCTAAAGGGTAGTCAGGAGGCACCACTTGAGAAACACCTCAAGGAAGCAAGGCAGGAAGAGTATTCGAGACACAGGGAACAACCAAGGCAGCTCAGGGAACCTCATCTCTCCGACACACACACGCCTCCTGACCTAGAATGAGGGGGTAAGTGGATGGAAGCTACCCTGAAGGTGGGCTGTCCTCAAGAGGAGGAAGCAAGTTGGCCATATCCGCAGGTTCTCTGTCCTGGCCTCAGAGATGTGGAAGGCCAGGAGCTCCTCTCCATGGCCACATGTGGCTGCACTGCTCCCTAACCTGGGTGTGGGTCCCTGGGGTTTTGAATCACTGGGAAAGGGCCCCCGATGCAGCCCTGTGTCTCAGCCTCATGTTAACAGGTCACCTCCCTCGTCACAGCCCTGCCCTACCCACTCCCCGCCGAGGCTGCTCCGCTGGCCTCTGCCCCCAGCTCCGGGACCCTGGTCCAGTCTGTGTTGCCCTGGCCTCCCTGACTCAGCTGCACTTCAGTGAAACTTCCCCATCGGGTCCTGGGGCAGTCGTCTTCTTCCTGCAGACACAGGCACAGTCTAGGAGCCAAGACCGAGCAGAGCCCAAACTGGGTCCACACCAGTGCCCTCCCTCCCACCCCGCCTGGGCCCCGGGGGTGGCGGGATGGAAGGGGAGGCTCCGCGGGTGTGCCTGGTGGTGGAGCGCTGCTGGAACCTTCCTCCTCTTGGAAGCTCAGCCTTTGCTCCTTCCTGCTCGGCCATGTCAGAGACATGTACCCTGCGATATCCCGCCTTTCACTCTCTGGAGCACACACTGAACTGCAAGTGTTTTCCAATTTCAAGTTTGCCTCCTTAAGAAACCTTAAGCAAGTTCCTTAACTGCTCTGAGCCTCAGGCTCCGTACCTGTAAAGACAAACAAAAATTCCAACACCAAACCAAACCCCAACAACCCGACTTTGGTGGGTTTTTATGAGATTGAAAGAAATAACATTAAAGTCCCTGGCCAGATGTCTGGCACATAGTAGGTCCTGCATAAGCACTGGCTTTCTTCCTCTTCTCAAATGTCTGGTGAGAGGACACCTCTGTGGATCCTGGCCACTTCTGTCCCAGGCAGCCAGCGGGGGACTGAATCTGTTTTAGGCACTCAGTAAATATTGAAGACAGGTCTCCTTCTCACACAAATCTCCCAGGTTGGCTTGTTAGAGCAGAAATAATTTTCTGGTAGGGAAGTAAAAGAAAGCCTGATACACTTTGGCAGGGCAGATGTACATACTTCTGTATCACTCATGGGGGAGACCCAGCTGTCCAGTCAGTTGGAGACTCTGCCAGCATTAGCACCGAGAGTCCCGTGTCCCCAGAAAACCCTCACGCCAGGTGAACAGGAACAGCTGGTCTCCCTATCGCCGTGCCCATGAGACTTGGCTAAACACGGCTTTCTCAGGCTCCTGGTCCCGGTTTCCCATTCTCAGCTCCCTTGCTCCTGGAGGGAGGAGGCAGGGAGAGGGGAGGAGGAGGGCAGGGAGGACAGAAGAAGAAGGGAGGGTGGTTTTTCCAGGCCCCTTTCCAAGCGTGACCATCTAGGTCAGAGCGGTGTGTCCTCCCAGTCATTCCCACCTGGCCTGCTCTGGTCTGAGCACTGGCGCATCCCCTGGTGTCAGCAGGTTTACCCCTCACATTCTGTGCGGGATCCCCAACCCCAGTTCTGCACAGGGTGATGCAAATGGGGACCAGATGGACCCTGTGCAGGGAGTGGGTTTGTGTCGTGGGAGAGGAACCCCAAGTTATGAGACTTGGAGCTGATATAGAGCATCTGGCACGTTGGCCCATTTTCCTCTCTGGCGGAAGGGAGAGACATCTTTACTTTGGAGTGGAAACTGATCATCTCCAGGGAGGAAGGGGAAGGATGGAAGCAAATCTCCCCGGAGCTGACATACTGTCTCTAATTCCCCAGGCACGTTTGTTTTTCAGTCTCCCTGGAACAAAGCTTGGTCAGGGCCCTTTCCTGGGAAGGCCCCGATCATGCAGAAACATGAAAATATTCACAGAGAACTGTCTTCCGACAGAGAGGACAGTGCATTCATGAAATAAAAATAATATATGAGAAATGCTTGAAGAATTAAAAATATTGCAAATTAAAAGCACTAAGGGGTAAAAATTTGAAGGACAAGGATAGAAGGTATGGAAGAAAAAATACGAGGATATCTTCCAGAAATCAGAACAAAATGGACAAAAAAAAAAATGTAAAGAAACCTAGACAGGAAAGCTATGAAAATGAGATGAATACAGGAGGTTCAATATCCAATTAATTATCAAAGCAATAGTGCAATTCCTGGAAGTGGAGAACGTGGTCCACACCGGAAGTGTCTAGGGAGCACTCAGCACCAGGAATGAAGACAGGTCAGACCAAGGTGCACCATCGAGGGGGTCTTCCTGGATGATCTCCAGAGAGCTCGGGTAGGGCACTCACACAGAATTTAAAATTAAGATGGACTCAGGCCCTGGGGAGGACACTTCACTTCCCTCCTGTACAGCTCTGCATCATCAGATTCTATATTTGGAATACCCTGAAGATCATCTTCCCCCTTTCTCTAATGCTCCCTGGTTGCCATAATCTTCCTCCCTTGCTTCACTCCTTAGGGGGCGCCCAGGATTCCAGGCTTCTGTATTTCCTTGGACCTTCTCATTCTACCTCGCCCACTCCTATCTGGAGCACTGAGCCAACCAGAGCTTGGAACAGCTCCTTCTCCCCACCCATGCGGGGGGCCCACCAGTGCCTGCTTCCCACCCCATGGTCACTGAGAGCCCCACGTGAGTGTCTGAGGCCAAATTTCCTGCCCCCAGGGGAATGCTGTGTCAGTGCCCAGACGAACCTCATTGCTGACATCTCCCTGCCCAGCCATGGGCCCCAAACTGCTCCTGCTGCTGCTCCTGGGACTAGTAGGTAAGGTTCGGAAGGAGCTGCACTCTGGGCCCCATGTACCCCGCTCCATGCCCAGGGATAACTGGCATTGTCCTGGAAACAGTTATATGTGTAGGCCCAGAAGTGGACCTCTGGACCCCTGACCCCCTGGGCAGTGGGTGGACTGGGAGGTACCGTGTCTGACATTCCCTCAACTTTCCTTCCCTAGGCCAGGGCCCGGCCAGCAGCCTCCCGGAGGTGCTGCAGGCGCCCGTGGGGAGCTCCATCCTGGTGCAGTGCCACTACCGACTCCAGGATGTCAAGGCTCGAAAGGTGTGGTGCCGGGTCCTGCCAGAGGGATGTCAGCCTTTGGTGACATCAGCCGTGAATCGCGGGGTCCCAGCTGGCAGCCGCATATTTCTCACTGACCTGGGGGGCGGCCTGCTCCAGGTGGAGATGGTTGCCCTGCGGGAGGAGGATGCTGGCGAGTATGCCTGTGTGGTGGAGGGCCTCTCGGGGCCCCAGACTATGCACAGGGTCACTCTGGATGTGCTCCTTGCAGGTGAGTTATCCCAGCCTGGCCAGCAGTCTTGGCCTGCCCTCCTGCCCCAACCTGCTGCTCTTGGGTCCTTGGTGGGTGGGAGCCCTTGTGGGTGAGGAATTTTGGCCAAATGCCGAATATTCCTTGACAGCTCTATAGGGAAAGGAAGCCAAACCGGGTGAGAAGTCTGAGATAAATCAGCCAAAGAGCAGTCCCCTTTCCCCTCCTGCATGAGTGGGTCTCCCCACAGGAAGTCACATCCTTCTTCCTATTCAGTGCCTTGGCCTCCTCATCCAGCATTTTCAACATACTAGATGCTGTTTTTTTCCCTTATAAATGTTTTAAACAAAGTTTTGATTCAGACATATCAACTGGAATTAATTTTTTGGTATATGTTCCAGGTTTTATTCCTGTAACAACAAGATTAATGGCTTAAAAACTACTGAATTTATACCTTATTTTATAATTCTTCACTGAGCATGTAGTATATGTCTCATGTAAGAGGCAAGGTACATTCAATGGCTGAATTCCTTTAACTTATTCAGTTTTAAAAACAGAAAAAGAGTGTCATCAATATATAGTCAATATTCTCGACCCTATTTCAGTTTAGAAAGTACTCTTCACAGGATTCATTTTTACAGTCTATAACTTTCTCAAGTCTAAATATTTACTAAAAGAACATTTTAAAGTATTAAATATTCCTCAGAAAAGTACAATATTGTAAAAAATAATTGTTCTTTGGGGAACATGGTCAGCTACCTGAGGAAGCAGACTATTCTACCTTCCTCTTACGGATGTTGACATCTTTTTCAAGTATTTCTTTCTTAAGTAATTTGTGCCAAAGGCCCAAAATAATGAAATCAAGACATTTTTCCTTCTGTTTTTCTCTATCTGTTATGAGGAGGGACTAAGCTGTCATTAGAATCTCTCTTGCGTCCACAGTTATTACTCATATTATAAATATACTCCTGTTAACTCTGGTTATCCTTCGTTCTCCTGCTTCCTTGACACTCTAAGGTCTAGTAACTCAAGGTTGGAACTTCCTAAATGGCAAATGGTCACAAGACAATGCACTGGGAAAAGGTGGCAGGGAGATGGGTACCCTCAGTGGGACATCTGAGGTGTGGGGACCCCAAGAGCTGTAGAGGATGGATATTCAGGCAAATGGGTAGAGCACAGTATCCAGGGAGGATACAGTGGTTTTAAACACCAGATCAGGACATATGCAGTAAGACTGGGGTCAATGGTGTCTCAGTTTCTGGTTTAGCATGGGGTGGGGAGTGGGAATGGTGAATTGCTAAGGACCAGGCAAGACCCTCCCCTCAGAGGATCTAGGAGGACTGCCGAGTTCCCAAGGCAGATCCTTGGGCCCACAGAAATCAACCCTGAGTCCCACAGACAGAAGCTGAGCACATTGTTGGGATGACAAAAAACCTGTCACAAAACTGAGTCTCAGGGTCTAAGCCAAAGCTTTCAGCAAGTGTCAGTTGGCATTGTGTCATTTCAGGACTGACCCTACGTTCCTTAGCTCCAGAGCTTGGGATGGGGCTTAGCCAACCTGCAGGGTTGGTCACAAGGTTGCAAGTCTGCAGACAGGTCTAGTAGGTGGGCCAAAGCCCCTTTAGAGACCAAGTGATGAGAGCTGGGAGCAAGGTCTCCCAGGAGGTCAGAGTAGAGAGACCTATTCTGAGGTAGGGTAGGGAAGTGGGCACAGATAACACAGTGGAGTTTCTGCATAGTCTGAGCAGCCTGATTGAGACAATGTACAGGGGGAACAGGTAAAGAAGAAATGCAGAGGGGAGGTTGGGAGCTGGCGGTAGAGGGGAAGTGAGCATATTCACATAAAGACTTATACAGGCCATCTGCTGACCTCCAGAATAAGAGGCCCCTTAAGGAATATCCCAAGCATCTCTTTGTGTTCCTTATTCCGGACTTCTCCTTCCTCAGTTCTACTCCCCCAGTCCCTCAGATCTCAACAAGCCCTTGAACCCAGCTCTCAGTGGGTATGTGCTCAATAATACTTCCTTCTGATGCAGCTCCTGGCCTGAAAGAGGAGGAGATCCATCAGGATGGGACTCTGGGTGAGAGCTCCTTTTTGGACTCTGTAAACAGCGGCAGCCCTTTGGATACCAGCCAGGATAAGAAGAGGTACTGACAAGAACTGTATGTGGGTGGCTGGGAAAGGGTGGTGGTGAAGATACAGCTTGTTTAGAGCCCCAGACTAAATTGAAAGGAAATTTTAACGATTCTCTCCACTCCTGGGGAACTTCTCAACAGGCAGACAGGTAGGCAGACAGGCACACCTCTCTATCCCAGTTCAGCACTGAGCCCTTTATTCCAGTAGATCTCAGTCAGGATACCCTGATAATGTGTCTCTCTTCTTCCGAGTCTGCCCTCCTCATTCCATTCCAGAAAGCTTTCTCCTGACCGTGGCTCACCAAGAACGGCACCTCTGTGCCACTTCTCCAGGATTCCTGCCAAGCAGCTCCCCACCAGGTTCAGGGCTAAACTCACTTCCTTCTTTGTGTGTCTCAGCAGACCCTGGATTTGGGGTGCTGTGTTCCTGCTGGGCCTGCTGGTGATGGTGGCGGCGGTGCTGCTTGCTGTGATGGCCAAAAGGAAAGGTGGGTAGCTCTCCACCTGCGTATCCCAGCATGGCTCTTCCAGCCATGTATCAGCCACTCCTGCATTTGAGGCTGGGAATCTAGGTCTGCTCCCCCTACAGATGGGCTTTGGCAAGCGCCCCCAGGCCCTACAATTCCCACGGCTGAAAGGTGGAGGAGGGCCGGGAGATTCAGTGAGAGGTGGCTTGGGGAGAGACAGGAGTTGTAGAGGGTAAGACAGTGGCACTGGGGACAGGTGGCTGGAAGTGGGGAATTTCAGGAGGTGGGCTGAGTGTTGAGGCAGGACAAAGGGAGCTGTGGAAGCAGTAAGTGGGGAGTTAGGGCTGGCTGGGGGTGGGGGCTGGGGAGATGGTAGGGGAAGACTTTGCTGGTGGGAGTGGGGATGTGAGTATGGGCTAGAACAGAGGTTTCCAAGGTTTCTGAAGAGTGTGTGTGGGGGAGGCACTGAGTCAGCACAAGGAGCAGACTGTGCTTCTGTTCCACTAGGAAACAGGTTTGCTGTCGGTGGACAATTTCAGAGCAGTGGAATCTCAAACACGGTAAGAAACCTCTGCAGGCGCCCAACCAAATTCCCTAGACCCTCCCTCTGCCATCCTCACTGACAAGTCCTGGGATAATCGGGTGGAGAAAAGACTGGAACCCACATGAGGTCCAAACCCACTTCTTAAATGCTGTAAACGTGCCAACGATAGTCTCCCACCTTCCCACGTTGCCATCCACCTGCCCAGATTTAGGGAGATACTTGGGGCCTGAAAATCTTCACAGTGAAGCTGTCTTGCCCACAGACATACTCAGGATTCCAGAGACAGATCCAGTGTGATCCTGGACTTCCCACCAGGGAACCAGGGTCGAGGGAGGCATTATCTCTTTGCCTGACAGGCCTGCTTTTGTTATAGGCTCCCTCCTCAGTGGTCCACATCAGTGACTCTGGACTGGCTGTTGATTTGCCATCAGATGTACCATATGTCAAGCTTGACTCACCACCTTCCTTTGATGATACCACTTACACCAACCTTCCTCCTGACTCCCTGTCAGGGAAACTCCTACCCCTAGACCCACCCTGTGTGCCCCCTCTGCCTCCTAAGGTTGAGATCAGCTCCAAGCCTGTGACATACGCTACAGTCATCTTTCCTGGAAAGGGCAAGAGTGGAGAAGCCCCCTGTGAGCCTGCCCAGGAGCCACCTAATAGCCAGACTCCACCCAGCTAAGCTGTTCACCATCCTGTACACCCGCAGATTATCCCCAGGGTTCTGTGTAGCCATCCATGCAACCCATGCTCTAGATTCTTAGGATATCAGATCTTTAGGATCTAATGTCTTGACTTTTCTGACCTGGTAAATGATACTTGGAATGACTGAGGTATCCTGGGAAGCCAAGCCATGTCCTGGGAAACTAGCCATGTTAGCTCCTCTGCCATTACACCAAAGAACTAAATAAACTCTAAATGATAATATATGAGCTCTTGATGCTTGGGAGGGAATGAAAAGGCCCAGGTTTGACTGCTCATGAACTGAAAAGACTGGTCCAGAATTTGTGCTGTAATGCTCTCCTGCCAGCGGGGAAGTGATTTCCCTCCCTGGTCAGACTCCTGTAATGCAGTCTGATTTAAGGGGCGTGAAGGAGGACTTCTTCAAAAGCACTTCCTGCCTTTATCATGACACTTGAAAGTATAGATTCATTTGCTTGAGACAGAAATCTCCTGTTTTCTGCTTTATACCTTGTAAACAAGTGACATCTTACAATGTGACACATATGATGGGAGAAGGGGGATAATCATCAGTGACAGGTCCTGCTAGTGGTAAAGGACCTGCCCACCAATGCAGGAGATGTAAGAGACATGAGTTCGATTCCTGGGTCAGGAAGATCCCCAGGAGCAGGAAATGGCAACCCACTCTAGTATTCTTGCCTGAAGAATTCCATGGACAGAGGAGGCTGGTGGGGTCGCACAGAATCGGACAAGACCGAAGCAACTTAGCACAGCACAAAGGAGGCTCGGGACAGACAGGGTAGGGGAGATGGGGTTAAAAGGAAACAGGAGTAAGGCCAGAAACCGAAACAGATACCAAGCCTATTCCTTGGTAGAACAAAGGATTTTCAAGCACCAGGAGAGAAAAGATCTTCACAGGTATCATTTTTATCAGAGTTGGCTTCTTTCTCAACTGTGTGGTCATCTGGTAGCTCTGTTCCTTTGGCCTGAACTCTGAGCCTGGAAGAGCCCAGTGAAGAAAGGGCATGTGGGTGGGGGAATGAGGAATAAATGGTAAACGTGTGGCCACAGTTAAGTGTAAATGAAAGTTAATCCAGGTTGGGTATAGGAAGGCCTTTAAGGTTTCTGCCATGATTTCTTCCCAAACTGTTTGAAAATATTTGTCCATATTGAGATGAGAGACTTAGATGGGGAAGAGGAGGTGCTCAGGAATCCAGTCTTTTACAATCACGAAGAACTACACAAAAAGAGGTTTTCACCGTCTGGACCATCTGGAAGGGCCCTAAGCTTAGTCTAGGCACCTGAGGAGAAGGGACAGGCAGGGGCTGTGTAAGCCTAGTAATGCTATTTTCAGGGAGCTCTGGCAGGATGTTCTGGGCTTCCTTTGATAGAGTCTCAGCCTGTGACAGAACCTAAATTTACTCTGTCCCTTGTGGAGGCAGCAGCTCCCCACCAATCAACTAAGCCCTCATTTCCCCTTGCTAAGATGACTGGGGACTTTCCTGGTGGGAAGGCAAGATGGAGGAAGGGCAGAATAAAGCCTATAAAGCACCCCTCTGGGAGAAATGACTATAATTGGTCTGAATGTAACTTTTCAGAACCTGACAGAAGTAGAAGTATATTTAACAATGCAAAGGAAAATTCTGAGATAATCAGTTGACTGATAGAGAAGACTGAAGGAAGAAAGGGAAATATATTAATTCCATCATTGCCTATGATAGAAAGTCTATGAATTATAGTCACAGAGTCACAGTTATAAAAGTAACTTCTAAAATGAAAATATGAAAATAAATTTCATTTATTTTATAAAAACAAAGTAAATGCAAGTGACATGGTGAGATGACTGCTTCACATTAGAACCTCTGGAACTCAGTTAAAGAAGCTCTCAGAGGAAAATACACACCCTTAACAAGAATTAAGCATCTTACTCAAACAGCTAGTTAATTTTAAAGGAGAAAAATGACATAACTAATACATAAATAAAAGAGTTTATTCTTTGAAGTAAACTGAAATAAAGTGTTAGCTAACTTACTCAAGAAGATGGATGAAATAAACAACAAGGGGGAAATAATCACAGATAAAAAGACAACAACAAAAAAATAAGAATATTTTGTGCTAGTGGTGGTGGAGGAGTGGGAATGACTGTAAAGGGGCCTGAAAGAACTTTTGGGTGTAATTAAATGTTCTCTATCATGATTGTGGTAGTTACATGATATATACATTTGTCAAAACCTATCCAATAGGCGTACCTTACTGCATATAAATTATATTTTGATAAAATTTATTTTACAAAATATTTGAAAGGCCATTGGGGAATAGTTCGAACAATTTTAGAGAAAAAAGCTCTTTAAAGTATCATACAAAACTCAGAACCCATAAAAGAATTCATAGATACATTACAACTGACACATTAAGATAAATTAAGACTGATACTCTTCTCTCTGTGACAAAACACCATAAATGAAAGTCAAAAGACAAAATCAAGAAAAATTTTGCAACCCATATAAAGGCAGAGGGCTCATTTCCCTAACTCCTACATATCAACTAGAAAACAAATACTTAATAGAAGATGGTCACAGGATATATACCTATAGCTGACACAAAAAGAAGTGTAGACATAATAAAGATGTTTAACTTCATCTAAGGAAAATACAAGTTAAAAGTACATTGACAGTAATTTTAAAAGAAAATGGTTAAAGAACTCTGAAAATTCTCGCCTTCATAAAAGAAACAAGAAAACTGGCAAAAATACAGTCAACTTTTTCAGAACTCTGGAAATTAACCAATGGCTTGCATCAATCCAAGGAGTGTTTACTGAAGAAAAATGGCTTCCCCTTACCTCTATTTAAGAGACTTCATAAAGCAATAATTATATACCTGTGTTGATGGGCACACCATTTATTAAGATGTAACTTTTATGACAGTAACAATATGAAGAGGGAGAAAGAAGGAATGGGGCTATATAGAATTAAAGTTTTTATATTATTATTGAAATTAAGTTATATTAATCTGAACTAGATTATTTTAAATTAAAATGCTAACTGTAATCTTTACAGTAAGAAAATAGGGCAAAATTATACAGTAAAAGAAATGACAAGGGAATTAAATTATTTAATATGACAAAAGACAGTGGCGAAATAAAGGAGAAAAAAGACATAAAACAAGTAGAAAACAAATAACAAGTTGGAAGACATAAATCTTACCTTATCAGTAATTATACTGAATGTAAATAGATTTAAACATACTAATTAAAAGGCAGATATTGGCAAAATTGATTTTAAAAATATATGATTCCACTATATGCTGCTTCTAGAAGACAAATGTTAGATTGAAAATCACAAGTCTGCTGAAAGTAAAAGAATGGAAAAACATATATCATGCAAACTAGTTACAGACCACTGGAGTAGCTATACTAATATCAGACAAAATAGGCTTTAGGACAAAAATTGTTACTAGTGACAAAGGACATTTTATAATGATAAAAGAATAAATCCACTAAGAAGATATAACAATTATAAATATATGTGTACCTAACAACAGAGTTTCAAAATACATGAGGCCAAAACTGACAGAACTGAAGGGATAAATAAATTGTAATGGTTGTAGACTTCAATATTCTACTTTCAAAAACAATACAGCAAGGAGGTGGAAGATCAACAGCAAAAGAGTAGACATGAATAACACTATAAACCAGCTAGACCTCTCAGATATCTACAGAACACACCATCCAACAATAGCAGAATACACATTCTCCTCAAATATACATGCAACAGTCTCTAGGATAGACCATAAGCTTGACCATAATCAAGTCTAAATAAATTCAGAAGGACTGAAATTATATAAAGTATTCTTTTCTGACCATAATGGTATAAAACTAGAAGTCAATAACAGAAGCAAAATTTGGAAAGTCACAAATATGTGGAAATCAAACAACTCACTGCTAAAAAATGAATAGGAAAAAGAAGAAATCACAACAGAATTAGAAATGAATGAATACTTTGAAATGAATGAATATAATTACACAACATATCAAAAGTTAGGTGACTCAACAAAGTCAGTGCTTAGAGGGAAATTTATAGTTGTAAACATCCACACTAGGAAAAAAAGAGAAGATTTCAAATTAATAACCTAATTTTCCACCTGAAGAAACTAGAAATAAAAGAGCAAACTAAACTCAAAGCAAGCAGAAGGAAGAAAATAATAAAAATTAGAGCAGAAATAAATGAAATAGAGAACAGAAAAACAACAGAAAAAAAATCAACAAAACCAAGAGCTGGTTCTTTGACCAGATCACCAAAATTGACACATTTTGGCTAGACTGGACGAGAAACAAAGAGAAGATGACTCAAATTACTAAATCAGAAATGAAAAGGGAAGAACTATTGACCTTATGAAATAAAAAGGATTATAAGAAATATTACGAACAATTGCATACCTTAGATAACTTAGATGAAATGGACAAATTCCTAGAAAGATGTAAACTACTGAAAATGACTTAAGGAGAAATAGAAAATCTATACCATGTAAAGAGGTTTAATTAGTAATCAAAAAACTTCGCACAAAGAGATGCTTAGGACCAGATGGCTTTTCTGGTGAGTTTGATCAAATACTGAATGAATTTTAAAACCAATCCTTCACAAACTCTTAAAAAAAAAAAAAAAAAAACAGAAGAGGAAGGAATACTTACCAACTCATTTCTATGAGAGCAGTTTTACTTAGATACAAAAACCAGAAAAAGAGATCACAAGAAAACTATAGGCCAACATTCTTTATGAATGTAGATGCAAAAAATCTTCAATGAAACAGTGGCAAATAGGACCTGGGAACAAATATAAAGGATTATAGACCATGACAAAGCAAGACTTCTAGGAATTCAAGGTTGGTTCTACATTTAAAATCAGTATGATACACCACATTAATAGAAACTCCCCACTCCCAACCACATGATCATTTCAATGGGTGAAAGAAAAAGCATTTGATAAAACCCAACACTATATCATGATAAAAACACTCAACAAACTAGGAATAGCACAGGATTTCATCAACCTGATAAAGAACATCTATAAATAATTCACAGCTAACATCATACTTAAAGGTGAAAAACTAAAAAGTTTTCCCCAATAGTTGAAAACAAGACAAAGATGTCCACTCTTCTCACTTTTATTCAACATTATACTACAGGTTCTAGCAAGTGCAATTAAACAAGAAAAATACAAGGCATCTAGATTGGAAAGGAAGAAGTAAAATTACCTCTATTTGCAAATGACATGATTTTGTATATAGAAACGGCTAAGAAATCCACCCACACCAAAAAAATTTAGAGTTAACAAATTAGTTCAGCAAAGTTTCAGGATACAAAACCATTATGTGAAAATCAGTTTTATCTCTATACTCTAGCAATGAACAACTCGAAATGAAATTAAGAAAACAACTCTATATACAATAGTACCAAGAATAATAAAATTATTTAGGCATAAATTTAACAAAATAGGAGTAAGACTGGTGTATTAAAAACTACAAAACATTACTGAAAGAAATTAAGGAAGACTCAAATATATGGAAAAGATATGTCACTTTCCTGGATCAGAAAACTTGGTGCCCACTCTCACCACTATTATTCAACATAGTTTTGGAAGTTCCAGTCACAGCAATCAGAAGGAAAAGAAATAAAAGGAATCCAGATTGGAAAAGAAGAAGTAAAATTCTCACTGTGTGCACATAACATGATCCTCTACATAGAAAATCCTAAAGACACCACCAGAAAACTACTAGAGCTAATTAATGAATATAGTAAAGGTGAAGGATATAAAATTAATACACAGAAATCCCTTGCATTCCTATACACTAATGAAAAAACAGAAAGAGAAGTTAAGGAAACAATCCCATTCACCGCTGCAATGAAAAAAATAAAATGCTTAGGAATAAATTTACCTAAAGAAACAAAAGACCTATATATATAGAAAACTATAAAACACTGATGAAAGAAATCAAAGATGACACAAATAGATGGAGAAACACACCATGTTCGTGGATTGGAATAATCAATATAGTGAAAATGAGTACACTACCCAAAGCAATCTATAGATTCAATGCAATCCCTATCAAGCTACCAATGGGATTTTTCACAGAACTAAAACAAATCATGTCACAATGTGTATGGAAACATAAAAAACCTCAAATAGCCAAAGCAATCTTGAGAAAGAAGAATGGAACTGGAGGAAACAACCGTCCTGACTTCAGGCTCTACAACAAAGCTACAGTCATCCAGACAGTATGGTACTGGCACAAAGACAAAAATATAGATCAGTGGAACAAAACAGAAAGCCCAGAGATAAATCCATGCACCTATGGACACCTTATCTTTGACAAAGGAGGCAAAAATATACAATGGAGAAAAGACAATCTCTTTAACAAGTGGTGGTGGGAAAACTGGTCAACCACATGTAAAAGAATGAAACTAGAACACTTTTTAACACCATACACAAAAATAAACTCAAAATGGATTAAAGATCTAAATGTAAGACCAGAAACCATAAAACTCTTAGAGGAAAACATAGGCAGAAATCTAAATATAAGACTAGAAACTATAAAATTCTTAGAGGAAAACATAGGCAGAACACTCTGACATAAATCACAGCAAGATCCTCTATGATCCACCTTCCAGAGTAATGGAAATAAAAACAAAAATAAACAAATGGGACATAATTAAACTTAAAAGCTTTTGCACAACGAAGGAAACAATAAGCAAGGTGAAAAGGCAGCCTTCAGAATGGGGGAAAATATTAGCAAATGAAACAACTGACAAAGAATTAATCTCCAAAATATACAAGCAGCTCAATACCAGAAAAATGAACCCAATCAAAAAGTCGGCCAAAGAACTAAACAGACATGTCTCCAAAGAAGACATACAGATGGCTAACAAACACATGAAAAGATGCTCAACATCACTCATTATCAGAGAAATGCAAATCAAAACCACAATGAGGTACCATCTCACGCTGGTCAGAATGGCTGCCATCAAAAAGTCTATAAACAATAAACGGTGGAGAGGGTGTGGAGAAAAGGGGACCCTCTTACACTGTTGGTGGGAATGGAGAACAGTGTGGAGATTCTTTAAAAAACTGGAAATAGAACTGTCATACGACCCAGCAATTTCATTGCTGAGCATACACACCAAGGAAAGCAGAACTGAAAGACACACATGTACCCCAATGTTCATTGAAGCACTGTTTACAATAGCTAGGACATGGAAGCAACCTAGATGTCCATTGGCAGACGAACGGATAAGGAAGCTGTGGTACATATACACAATGGATTCAGCTATAAAGAAGAACACACTTGAGTCAGTTCTAATGAGGTGGATGAAACTGGAGCCTATTATACAGAGTGAAGTAAGCCAGAGAAAGGAACACCAATACAGTATATTAATGCATATATATGGAATTTAGAAAGATGGTGACAATGATCCTATATGCAAGACAGCAAAAGAGACACAGATGTAATGAACAGACTTTTGGACTCTGTGGGAGAAGGCAAGAGTGGGATGATTTGAGAGACTAGCACTCAAACATGTATATTACCATATGTGAAATAGATGACCAGTACAAGTTTGATGCGTGAAGCAGGGCACTCAAAGCCAGTACTCTGGGACATCCCAGAGGGATGGGGTGGAGAGGGGGTGGTTCAGGAGGAGGGGGACACATGTGTAGCCATGGCTGATTCACACTGATGTATGGAAAAACCACCACAATATTGTAAATAATTATCTCCCAATTAAGTAAGTAATTTTTTTAAAAAGAAAACTTAATAATGCTGATAGCAGTTCTCTGCAAATTGATTTACAGAGTCAACATATTTTATCAAAATTACAGCTGTCCTTTTTGTAGAAACTGGCAAGCTGATAGTCATATGGAAATGCAAGGGACCCAGAACAGTCAAAACAATCTTGAAAAAGAATAATAAAGTTGGAAGACTCATATTTCCTGATTTTAAAACTTACTACAAAGCTGTAATAATCAGGACTGTGTGGCTTGCCAATGCAACAGAATTGAGAGTTTAGAAATAAACCCAGAGGTCTAAAAAAACCATACATCAACAAGAGTACTTGGGGACTTCCCTGGTGATCCAGTGGTTAAGACTCTAAGCTTCCACAGCAGGGGGCATGGGTTTGATTCCTGGTCAGGGCACTAAAGATCCCTGCCATGCCATGCAGTGCAGCCAAAACAAAACCAATAAATAAATCTTATTAAAAAATAAAAATGACAGTATTTACTTAAATGGGGGAGGAATAGTCTTTTTAACAAATGGTGCTGAGATAGTGTATATCCACATGCAAAAGAATGAATTTGGAAACTTAACTTTCACTATATGCAAAAATGAACTCAAAATAATCAAAGACCTAAATAAAAGCTAAAACTATAAAACTCTTAGAAGAAAACAGAGAAAAAAATCTCAGTGACTTAAGGTGAGCAATGGTTTCTAAGATATGACACCAAAGCACAAGCAGCCAAAAAACAAAAACAGGTAAACTGGACTTCAAAACAAAACACTTTTATGCTATAAAACAATACCACCATGAATGTGAAAAGACAACTCACAGAATAAGCGAAAATATTTATAAATCAAATCTGATAAGGGTCTAGCATCCAGAATATATAAGAAATTCTTCAAGCTCAACAATAAAAAGGCAAATATTCCAATAACAAGTGGGCAGAGGATCTGAATAGACATTTCTCCAAGAAGACATACAAATGGCCAATAAGCTTATAAAAAATGAACATCATTAGTCATTAAGGAAATGCAAATCAACACCACAAATGAGATATCACTTCACCATCACTTGAATGGCTATATTAAAAAAAAAAAAACAAGCAAATAACAATTGTTTGTGAAGATGTGAAAAACTGGAACCCTTACACATTGCTGCTGGGAATATAAGTGGTACAGCAACTTAGGAGAAAATATGACAGTTCCTTAAAGAGCTAAACAGAGAGCTTCTGCATGACCTAACAATTCCTTTCCTGGGTATATACTGAAAAGAACTGAAACATATGTTTAAACAAAAACCTGCACACAAATGTTTATAATGGCATTATTCATAATAACCAAAAAGCAGAACTAAGCCAATATCCATTAGCACATGAATAGATAAGCAAAATGTGGCATATCCATGTTACCCAGCCACAAAAGGAAATGCTACAACATGGAAGAATTACCTGTTAATAGATCTTACCTTATATAAGATGGAATCAGCTTAATCTCAAAGCCTCCCTGGCCTCTGGTCTAGCTCTGGTTCTAGTAATAATTTCTGCCACAGTTGCATTAATGACTGTTAAGAGTTAAGAAAGATCTAAATTTCATGCTTTAGAAACACATGCTTTTATTTTTACGAAGATATATAGATTAGTGGTGACTGTAAAAGGCTAGCATATTTAACATGTATATATACAGCATCTTAAAAAGGAGACTTGGGGGCATATCTTTGTGTTACATGCAATAAAAGAATCATGGTCCCTTCAGAGGATTTTTGTTTGATTATTTTAACAGATACATTCTTGAATTTCTTCTTTATCCTTCTTGTTGACATCAGCCTCTCTGACAAATCCTGAAAATAGGAACATAAAGAGTAATACAAACACAAAGAATTTCCTTGGCTATTACAAATTTAACTCATGGCCTGGAAAAAGATTTGCTGGGTCCTAAAGCAAGAAACTATATTCTCTCCTCTCTTTTTCTTGCTCATTTCTTATCAGTCATCTTCATAGACATTACATTGTGATTTCTAAGGCCTTCTTTCTCCCTTGGTGACCAACCCACTACTCCAAGGAAATAATCTATTTGTTTGCGCTGGGACCAAGGGGGAATTTCCTATGCCTAAGAGTTACAGATCTGAAACAAAAGGCTGACAGAGGCTCTTACACCCCTTACATAAAGGGGTCTCTGTTGAGGCTGAGTCTGGCACTGTGAGAGAATGACAACTACCTCTAAAGCAAGGACTAATCCTTATATCTGCATGTCCCTTCATATTTGGACATGCCTTTAACTGCTTGTGAGTAAGAATCTGAGACTGTTCTTTATGTCTCTCAGACAAGAGTTCCAGAAAGGAATGCTTACTCTGTATTTCCAAATTTTGTTCAAAGGAGTTATTTGCCTCCAGGAATTCTCCCTCTATCCAAATCCTGGTCAGGCAGGTGTCAAAAGGTCTGATGATATTGGTCAGGGACATCTTTCCATTTCTCATTACAAAGGCTTTAAGCTCAGAGACCCACTGGTGATAGACAGGGCAGGTCACACATCGAGAGAAGAACTCCTTAAAGTACTGAAAGGAAAGGAAGGTCCATTAGCTCAGGGATTAGTACTTTCTTTCCTCCACGCCACTCCATCAGAACTTACTGCAGTTCCCACTCAGCACACTCACTCAGGGCTGGGGGAACAGGAAGGAGTTACTGATGGTCAAGGAGGCCCAGAAAGTCTGTTCTCAGATACAGAGGAACAGGAATGTTTTACATTCAGAGGGAAAGGATGTAGGGAAATGTGTCAAACTATAGACAAAGCCAGAGTGGCCCACTGAGAAGGGCTAAGTGTCAACATTTTAATGGCTTTGGGTAGTAGCTTTTGCAAATCCAGTAAGAAATCCAGTCCTGATCTACATGCAAGAATATCTGGGAGGATACATAAGGTAGGTGGACAAAGTCTGTAGGTGGAGGGAAAAAAAAAAGGGTTCAGGGAGGAAAAAGAGACCGAGGCAGCAAGGAGAAGAGTTAAGGGAGAGAGGCAGGTGGCAGAAAGAGTACCATGCCTTAGGTGTTAGTTGAGGATAATGGAGACAGGTACCGTGAGGGTTTGGTGGCGAGTCTCTGCGAGAGTTTGCAGGAAGACATCCTCTGGCATTTTCTGTAACATTAGCACATGGCACTCTAGGAATCGGACAAAGCCATGGGAACCAAATAGTGAGGCATTGGTTCTTTTCACCAACTGGCAAGCCTTGGAGAAGTGGTACTCAAATTGACTCCACTGTGAGTCCTGGGCAAACCTGAAGGGAAAGAACCACAGCTCTCAGCTCTCTCCCCTAACTGCCCACTATGGCTCCTCCACAGAACCGTCACTACTCTAAGGCTCTAAGACCTCCTTCAGTCAGATTTGTGATTCTGGTAAGGGGCCAAGGCTACTAACTCACGTGTAAGGAGGCTCAAAAGAAAACCAGTGATATACAGCTTTGCCATGGATTATCTCACACTTAAATGTAACTCTAAACTGAACCCTTAATCTATGGGCCCAAACCTCTTAAGGGACAAGAAGAACCCTTCCAATAACATGGGGGGAAATGGGAGGTGAATGGTCTTTAGAAATGGGTTGGAGATGTGGAACCATCCTGCCTTGGAGGGCAAAAGGCAATAGCTTAAATGAGCTCATGGTGTCTTCAAACTTACCCTTTCCCACAGCCCTGAGTAAGACTCTGATACCCTACATTACCACATGGCTAGAGAGGAGTGGACCCCCAGCATGACATTGCTCTGAGAATTTAGAATGCAGCTGTGCTCGTAGTGTTGAATGAAACGCAGACATTCCCCAAAGGGCCGACACAGCCATCCTGTGGACAGAGAGAGTAACCAGGCTAGCAGTAGAAGCTGTCGACTAGAAAGTGGTATACTACAAGGTGCGTGGTCCAGGGGACGAGACACCACCTGAAAAGCAGACACCCTGAATCATAATGTGGTTCCTAGACTTTAAGGAACAAGGGCCAGGAGCAGAGGCCATGCCCAAAGGACAGGCCCATGAGAGCCTGTGTTCCAAACCTAGGGCCCCACCTGAGGTCTGAATCCCTCAGGAATACAGAAGAGCCCTGCACAAGATTTACCTTTTCCGTACAGCAGCAGATCTAAGCAAGCAGAATAGAAGCAGGCCAGGCCAAGGACATCATGATTCTGGGAAACGAGTTCCCACTGACTCTCCAGCACGTGGACACACAGATCAAATCTGCTGAGAGACAGAGCCACTGGGGCCAGCTGGAGAATGGGAAGGGCTGTACAGGAGAGGACGGGATCTTACACCTTCAAGGTGGCCTAACCACCCCTAGATCTCTGTTCCGTAATTCTGTTTACATAGAGAACATCTGTGCCTGGGATCAGACCTATCTCTAAGCAAAGGAAGTGGGAAAATGACTCTGAGACAACTTCTAAGGTCTTGAGCTACTGCAATTACCGACTTCCCTGCAGTAAAATGCATGCGGGGGGGTGGAGGGGGTGGGACTATCTAGTGCCCAGACTCTGCATTTCTACTCCTGACCCCTCAAACTTAAGACGACATTTCCTGGAGGACCACTGGAGACAGTCCTGGCTGTGGAGGCCGAACAGCTTCTCCCTCTCCACTCTAAACTGCTCTGGTGGGTCATACTCTCCCCTCTGAGGCAACAAATACAAAGGACAGAAAAGGATCTTAATACTTCTTCTTCAGAAATGCAGATCTGAAGAGAACTGAGAGAACCAGATTCTCCAGAGCTGGTTTCTTGAGGTGTCTGCACATCTCTTGAGCTTGAAAACCTAAGGAGGTTAAAGAGCGTCGTGAGGTCCAGAGGTGCGCCTGGCCTCTCTAAAAGCCCTAGGCCCACCAGCCCTAGGCCCCGTTACCTAGCTTGATGGAGGAGTCGAGATGCCCAAGGCAGAGTCTGGTGTAGGCCAAGGCCTGCATGAGCTGGGCTGTGGCCAGCAGGCCCTCCCTGGAGAACCAACACAGGCTGCTTTTTTGAATGGCCAGCTGCTCACGGTGCAGCCACCTCTCCTTGTCACCCACGTTCTGGGAGAACTGGGAGAGGGCCACATAGGTAGAGACAACCTGTGGGACAACAAACATGGGGTGACTATCCCGACTGCACAGCCAGGCTGCAGCTCCATCGCATCCCTTTTCTGGGTAAGAGCCCCCGCGGGCCTGCTATTCGCTCCATGTAGCGCTCCTGGGGGCCACTGCTCACCTCAACTCCAGCTATGAAAACACGCTCCTTCTCACCCCCTACATTTCTGATTTGATCATTCTCCCTGCTTGTTCTTTAAACAAACAGCTTCCTCCATCTGTCCCTCTTCTTTTCTGTAATCCAAGACTTTCCCCTTCTCGACGCTGGCCAAACTGCACCTCTTCTGTTTTCTCTAATTGAAGCCTCTGATTCTTGCTCCTTAGAACTCTTTAGAACTGCTGCCTAGATCTCTGTTATCAGTTGTGTGTACATTTGACATCATTTGATGACACTCCTGAAACTCTGTCTTCGTTAGATTTCCAATATAAGTAGACTCTGTCACTCTCTTCTAAGAATTTTCCAACAGCTTCTCATCTTCTTTGGAGTAAAAGCCAAAACTCCCACAGTGGCCACAAGGCCCACACCATCTGCCATCCCCCTCCCTAGCCTCTCTGACTCACCTCCTGGCTCTTTCTCTTCTTCTCACCCCCCCTCCCGTCACACTGGCCTCTGCACTACTCCTCAACACGGAGGGCAGGCCTGGGCTTTGACTTGGCCTTCTTCTTGCCCACTCTTCTCCCAGGTAGCCTCTTCTCCCATGTGGCCTACTTTCCCATCTCCTTCAGATAGTTGCCCAAATGCTACCTGCTCAGTGAGGCTTTCCTTACCACCTTATTAAAACTGCATCCCTAGTTCCCAGAACTCTATGTCCTCTGGCCTCTGCTTAATTTATTTCATTGCATTTATTGTCACCTAACATACTATATATTTCACTTATGTTTCCCTGGAACCAAGATCCAGCGTCTGGTACAGAGTAAGTAAGTTGCTTAGTTGTGTTCGACTCTTTGTGACCCCATGGACTATACAGTCCATGAATTCTCTAGTCCAGAATACTGGAGTGGGTAGCCTTTTCCTCTTCCAGGGGATCTTCCCAACCCAGGGATCGAACCCACATTGCAGGCAGATTCTTTACTCACTGAGCTATCAGGGAAACCCGGTATAGAATATGTGTTCATCAAATATTTGTTGAGCAAATGGATGTATATATATAGACACTAAAATTAGGAAGACATATTTCCCTTTCTTTTTCCCTAAGTCAGCAAATCTTATCCTTTTTTTTGGACCACTGGCTTGAGAATCCGATGGAAGCTATGATCCCTTCCTTACTTCTGATCATTTCTTAAATACTCTTTTGTACACACAAATACACACAAATGTCAACATTCAGTTCAGAGGGTACACAGATAGCCTCATACATGAAAGCCTCCCTTATAAAATGCAAACTGAGAACCCTGCTCAAACACACAGTCAGCAATGTCCTGTTAAGTCTGGGTTACCATGGAACCATGCTTAACCAGGGACTTGACAGGGTCTCTCCCCCTAGTATTTTAGGTTTCTGAGTGAGGTCCAGAGGTAGAGCAAGGGCTTGCTTACCTGGGCTTCATCAGGAAACTTCTTGACTGCATTCTTCTGCATAAGAGTGGCCAGGCAGGCAAACCTGCGGCTGCTGGCTGTGGCCTCCAGGCTGTAGAGCTGCTGGAGCAGGGAGAGGCAGTACAGCTGCTGCTGCAGGACTGCCAGCTTCTTCTTCCTGGTGTGAAGCAGAGGGTGGTTAGCGCACCCTTATTCTTTACCAGTGTCCACCATCCTTCTCCCAAAGAAATCGGAGTCTACTCACCCACAGACTTCCAGACTCAGAAAGATTCCTGGAAGCCCATTACTTCTAACCTCATATGCTTTTTAAATTCATCCCTCTTGACCAAAAAGAAGTTTTCAGAGAGGTTTTTTTAAAAAAAATGTTCATTCTTTGAATTGTTCTTTTGGTTGAATAGATTTCCTGTAAATTATTACAGCTCGATAACTAGGCAGTGTTTAATATTATGTGTATATCTATCAAAGAAATAACATTAAATTCCATATATGTGTATGTGTACACACAGTACACATATATGTATCTTTATTTGGAAAAGACAGTATAATACCATACTTCAAAGACAAAAGAGGTACTCATTCTGCTACACTGAATTGGCCCAGAGAGTAAGGTAAATGAATGAGAACTGTTCATATGCTTGAAAAGAGGAGTCTTAGAGTCAGATAGGCAAAACTCCAGCCTAGGTCCAACTTTAGTTCTCTGTGGCCCTAAATGGAACCAAGACAAGTTGGCAAAGCTTCTCACTTCTCACTAGGGTTGTTTCGAGGTTGACTCAGGGAACAGGAATACCAGCATTTTTCCAGAAATGTTTGGAAAATGACACCAAGCCAGGTCCAGGGAAAACTCCTTTTCAGCAGACGAAGGGCTCGCCTAGCAAGTTTTTTGGCCAGGGTGATCTGTCCCATGTTGAAACAGACCTGGAGACGGTAAAGTGAGAAACAGTAATGTAAACGTGAGGAGAGTACTAAGGACAAGGTTTTGGATACAACATACTGGCTCTTATTTTGGAATGTGTACCTGGGGCCCGAGGTGCCAGAGGGAGCAGAGTTACAGCAGAACCTGGCCACACTAACAAGCACCCGGAGGGTGAGCAAGTAAAGGAGTGAGAGAATGTAATTATGGAGAAAGCACTCTCCTTGCTCATCTCCCACACGTTTGTCAGTGAGTGGTAGAGAAAGGCTGTGATTTACAAAGCAATGCTGGGAGACTCAGATGGGACCGTCTTTAGCTTCAGATGCCATGGAAAGCATCTGAGATACCACCAAATCTCATCACTCTCTTCATAAACAAGTTGTACCACCAGTGTATGAGGATAGGAGCTGAGGAACTACCCTGAGGTTATCATTTACCTTTATGTTCTACGGCTAAATCCTCCAAGAAAGGGATCAAGTCTATGGTAATTTCTGAACAATCTGAGGAAGATTACACAATAATTCTTTCTTAAAAACGGAAAGAAATAATTATTTAAAACTTTGCTTCCCTGGTGGCTCAGATGGTGAGGAATCTGCCTGTGGTGCAGGAGACCTGGGTTTGATCCCTGGGTCAGGAAGATCCCCTGGAGGAGGGCATGGCAACCCACTCCAGTATTCTTGCCTGGAGAATCCCACGGACAGAGGAGCCTGGCAGGCTATAGTCCATGGGGTCTCAAAGAGCCGGACACGACTGAGCGACTAACACTTTCAAAGACCTTTTGGTTGAAACACAAATAATACATCACTGTGGACTACTGTAATATCCCCTTTGGTGTTCAAAGGCTTTATCCACATTAGGTTTATTCTCCTAACCAAAGTATCTTAAGGTTGACACTGAAATTAATTTTACTTACTTTTTAAAAATTTTAAATCTTGGCTCTCCAAAAAAAATCCCCCATAGTTTTATGGAGTCATTATTTATAAATTGATAATCATTCCAACACATTTTGCTCTGTTGGATTTAATAGCAACGAGGCTGGGAGAAGTTGCTGAGCTGTCCTGAGTTATTCATACAGAATAAATAAGTTTACTTCTATTTGTCATTTGAAAATGGAATGTCTCATGCTGTGCTTTCCCCAGAGTTTTTATTTGTCATACAAATCTTATTCCTTCAGGAAATTTGTCATAAGTGATACAGAATGATCTACAAGGTACATTATTTATTTTTTGGCTTCACTGCAGCCAAAGATCTCAGTTTCCTGACCAGGGACTGAACCCTCCCGCCCACTTGCTGCTGGAGTGGAAGCGTGGAGTCTTAACCATTGGACCACCAAGGAAGTCTTATTTATTGTTAAAGCAAGATGTGGAATGGAGTACAGAGAGCTCCTATTTGTATTTAACAAAGGAGGTGGGTAGATTATATACATTTATGTATGCTGAGCCCCTCTGGCAAAATACATACAGATATATAACATTGGAAGGAGGACACAGCAGCTGAGTGGTACAGGGTTAACGGGGAGAATTTGAAAAGTATGCTCTTTTCCTTCTAGCTTTATTGAGATATCTTTCATACATAACATTGTGTAAGTTTAAGGTGTACAATGTGATGATTTCTTTAATTGAAGGACAGTGAGATATAATGTTAGTTTTAGGTATACAGTATAATGTTTCAATATATGTATATACTGGAAAATGATCACTACAACAAGTTTAACATCTATCACTACATATAATTATAATTTTTTTTCTTGTGATGAGAACTTTTAAGATATACTCTCTTAGCAATTTTCAAATATACAATACAGTATTGTTAACTACAGTCACAAGCTGTACATCACATTTCCAGGACTTATAACTGGAAGTTTATATCTTTTGATCACTTTCACCAACTTATCAACTATGCTGGGGGTGACAAGGGATTAGGAAGTGCTCTTTGATTTTCTACATGTATTTCTATGTTTTGAATTTAAATCACGTTTATAACTGCTCACAAAAAGCAAAGAGACTTTAAAGTAATAGGGTAATCCTTAAGGAGAAATAACGCAAACTTCAAGGTTAACCCCTGCCCTCACCTCTGACTGGAGACGACAGAAAGTGGCTTCTTCAAACTGACAGATCTTCACCTTATGCTTTGTAAAAAACGAGAATGCGGAGGGTTGGCCCAGAAGACTGCTTGCCTTCCTCAAATAAAAGAAGGCCTCCAAACAAGAGAAGGGGAGGAGAAACTGGATTAGGATTCGGATGCTGCTAAGCATGTGATTAGGACGACGGCTGGACCAAGGTTATGAAGAATTTGAACTGTGACAGGATTTAACTGGAAATGGGGAGCTGGACTGTGTGTGAAGGAGTCGAGGCAGCATCGGCAGCACATGCTGCTCCTCACTGCCACACTTCCACTTCGTGCTCTCTCCTAGACCCCTTACAGCTCCTACCTCTCTCCCACTTTCCTCCATGTTTTCATACTTGTTGGTAAGAAATCCCAATCAAATCCCCCCCAAGTCATAGGGCTCAGCTCAGGGATAGAGAGCAGAGCTTGCTTACCATGTAATTATCTAACAGATCCAAGGAGGCAGCGGCAGATTCCAGCAGGTAATAAAATGCACAAGTAGTTTCTCCAATGACCAGGCAGTGCTGGGTGAGGGGCGAGAGCACTAACTTCAGGACTTCCCTACAGCGGCAGGGCTCCGTGGTCAACATGTCTTTCCTGGGGTTGGTCTGAGTCAGCTTCCTGTTCACTTTGTCCAGGAACTCTTCCTCTGTTCTTTGTGGAGAGAAGATGAAGAGCTAACAGTGGCCATACAGCACCCACTTTTGTCTGGGAAGCTTTCCTTTATGATTCATTAATCCTATGTCTATCCTTCTCCTCCATCGATCCACATGGTTTTGAAAGACAGGGACTTTTTTCTTAATGGCAAAGCCCTATTAGGGAGTTTTAAAAACCTAAAGCCAAACTAAGTACCTCACAAACTAAATGGGGAAAAGACCACATCTCAAGAGTAAACTAACACTGTGCTACATGAAAATATAAAAATGATACAAAGCAATAAGTAATAATAAATTTATCTATCAGCCCATTTGAACTCCATCATGGCACATGTGAATATTATTTTATGCAACACCACCATCTTATTCTATAAAAACCCTGCCGTTCAGGTAGGCAAAATTACCTCCCTTTTACAGATGAAGAAATTGAAGCTCTGGGAGGTTAAATGACTTACATATGACCTCGCAGCTACTGATGTGTGTGCTGTGCTTAGTCGCTCAGTCATGTCCAACTCTTTGTGACCCCATGGACTGTAGCCCCCCAGGCTCCTCTGTCCATGGGATTCTCCAAGCAGGAATACTGGAGTGGGTTGCCATGCCCTCCTCCAGGGGCTCTTCCCAACCCAGGGATCGAACCCAGGTCTCCCACATTGCAGGTGGCTTCTTTACTGTCTTAGCCACCAGGAAAGCCCAAGAATACTGGAGTGGGTAGCCTATTCCTTCTCCAGGGGATCTTCCCAACCCAGGAATCGAACTGGGGTCTGCTTCAGTGCAGGCAGATTCTGAGCTACTGAGTAAAACCAAAACTAGAGTTCACCTTTCTGAACTACTAGTCCAGTGCATTTTTCACAGGCACCACAAGTTCAAAAGAGGTCTGATCTCTCTGAGATAGAATGACTGAAAAAGTGAGAACTGAGGACAGCTTTGGATAGTGAATATTCTGATAAGTAGAAGGATGTAGACGTTACTGACTATTTTTAAAAGGGAGAATTGTGTGAGCAAAGACACATTCAGGATGGGGGTGATTAATGTAGAATATAGATTTTTGTTTGAAAACTATAGGAAATCAGGTTGAATAAATGATAGGAAACTTGAGAGTTGCTGGTGAATTCAAGGTAGGAACTTGAAAAATTGGTAAGATATGCATTAGAAAGCCAGGAAGTACATGGTTATGAAATATCAAATCATTTTAATATCATCTGGGTTCAAAAGTAATTGAGCAGGCAAATTTATAGCTGAAAAAAAATCTGTTACGTGTATAATACATTTGAGAGATATTAAATAAAGTTTTTTTTAATCACTAAGAAATAATTTCCCTATAAACAATCAAACAAAGCCTTTCTGATTCACTGTTAACTTGCATTTTGGGCTGAGTGACAGAAGTCACTATTCCTGGGTAGTCAGATGCCTTCCTTGTCTGTAGGTAAGGTGAGTGCCCTAGTTTAACGATCAACCGTGTCTTACTTTCTGGACCCCTCCACGTCCACTCTCAGCATCCCCACCTACCTGCAGTATTCCCTTGTGAAGGCCTCCTGACTTCTGGATGATTCTGTCTGGAACTGAAAAGTATCTGTAGGGAGAAATGAGATGACTGTCCTTAATTGCCTGTATTTGTATTAACTGAGAACATTTAAAAATTCCTGACTACCTTTCATGAAAATTGCTTCCCCCATTATAAAAATGATACATTTAGGTTTAATAAAGTAACCTTACATGTAAGATTAGGGTACTAATTCTTTTTTCCTTAAATGCAATTACTTGTGATTTAAATAGTAATTCCTTTCATTCTCAAACCTCCCAAACCAATTCCTAATTCTGTTTCCCAAAGAAATGAATAAAGAATATGTCCCTCTGGTTTGATGACTAATTCTAATAGTAGAAATCTATGAACATATCTGGATCAGATTTATGACTAGATGGGAGAGAACCACAGAAGAAGTGACCTAGTGAAGAAAAACATGAGGGCACAAGATGTCACATCCCACCAGGGTCACAACAGCCAGAAGAGATTTTCAGCTTTACCTGATTGATCCTAAATAACCTCTACCCTCCCGATTTGCCTCTTTCTCTGCAGCTGTCTTCTGATCAAAAGGCAAAGACTTGAAAATGCTGTGGAGATGTTACCTATTTGGGCTCAGGAGCACAGGTGGTGGGATTGAAAAGGAGTCTAAAGGAACCATTATAGGGAGGGTTTGTGTTAAGTACAAGGACTGCTCGCTGATTAATGATGTCATATAAGGTAAAGCAGGTCTAAGGAAACTGGAACTTGGCAGCACTACTATGACGCACAATTCTCAGGCACCACCGTACCGCAGCCTGATAGAGCATGTCTGTGCACAGAGACTCAGGGTCTGGGAAGCCTGTAAGAGTCCGGCTGTGCTGGAAAGGTCTTGAGCCTCTCTCACATCTAGACTGACCAAGCTGCCTCATCTAAAGCTAATACTGACCTCTCAAAAACAAAAGGCTGAAAAGGAATTATGAATGATAGTGTGATTTTTTTATAATACCAACCAGGACATTCACTGTCTTCTTTCCTCTTCCTCTCAGAAAGTACAAAAGTACAAATTACCATAGATCTCATCAGCCAGTGACCAATTTCTCCAAGTCACTGGTTCACCTTCACAGAGTCATAAGAATGTTATAGCCAGAGGAGGTATAAGATCATAGATCAAAATCTTCATTTTAGTCTTTTACCACCACCAATTTGCCATATCCCTTTCCCCTGCCAACACCAACACCAACTTCTCCTTTATTAAAGTAGAAAAAAAGAAGATATTCCTGGAACTTGACAGCTGTCTTCAAATATGAAAGAAAGCACAAAGCTGAAAAATGAGTGAAAAATTTGCAGGAAGGTAGAGTTCACCTTGGTGAAAGAAGTTTTCTAACAGCTACTGAGAATGAAATGAGCTGTCCTACAAGGCAAGCTAACTGAAAATGTTAAAACAAAGAGGGTAAACTGTTGGCCCTCTGCAGTGAAATCTTGGAGTCCTAACCACTGGACTACCAGAGAATTCCAAGGGTGAGCTCTTATCTGGGTTGCAGTTGAGGGCTATCGGTTTGGGGGAACATCTATCCACTAAAGCTTCTTTAAGTAGCTAACTCCTACATAACCCTCAGATCTCACTTCTGGCATTATCTCTTTCAAGGAAAAACCTTACTCATTTCTCAGGCTGGGCTAATAGCCGTTTCTCTAGGTATCCTAATCCCTGGGTAGTCCATTTTATCTTCCTTTACCAGGCCATATTGGAATTCTCTATTTATATGTCTGTACCACCCCCCCCCAAAAACCTGATAATTTCACTTAGTATTCTTAACACCTAGTTGCAGCATCTGATACACATAAGGACTCCATATATGTGTACTGAACTGAAAATTTATAATAATAAAAACAATAACTAAAATGTACTGAGCACTAACCATGTGCCTGATACTATTCAAAGCATATTATATATTCTAACTCATTTAATCCTCACAACTACCCATGAAGTGTGTACTGTTATTTTCTTCAATTAATTGAGGTTAAGTAACTTGCCCAAGGGGCTTCCCCAAGTGGCTCAGTGATAAAGAATCTTCCTGCCAGTGCAAGGAGACACAGGAGACTTGAGTTTGATCTTTGGGTCAGGAAGATCCCCTGGCAGAGGAAATGGCAATCCACTCCAGTGTTCTTGCCGGGAGAATCCCATGGACAGAGGACCCTAGCTACAGTCCCTGGGGTTGCAAAAGGGTCAGACACAATGAGCAGCTGAGCACACACATACAACTTGCCCACTACTGCCAACCAAAACAAGTATGATCTCTAAAGTTCCTTTTAACTGTGAGATCACACTTTTTTTTTTTTTAATTTCTGGTACTTCAGTGATAAATGACTCTCTCCACCTATTTTTCTCTCTTAATCTGATTTCCTCTTTTGAATGACGAGCTCCAAGTACATGAATAAAGAGATATGTGACACCCACTTACCTTGGGGAGAAGGCAGCTGCAATCTGTCTGTGATCACTTGTGTTAGTATTGAGCCAGTGTCTTTGTAGCTACAGAATCGGGAGGTCCCGCTGGAGCTCTCAGTGGAACAGACGGCGAAACGGTGGAAGGGGACAAAGTCTCCCCCATGACAGCTCCCACAGCGGCAGGCCAGATCTCGAAGAAAGCAAGCACATTCAAAGTGTAGGGCTGTTTGCTGTGCCTTGGGCCACAGCTCCCAAGCCCCTTCCCGCAAAAGGGGCACTCCAAATTCAAGCACCTCCATCTGAGGTAGGGATAGTTCCTCTTGTAGCCTTAGAGGAAAGTCAGCATCTGAAACATAGGAAATGCTACATGAGAGCCTCCCTTAAGGTAGTAAACTCCCAAGCACATGGTACTAGTTTATAAGAAAATGTTATTGATAATTCTTATTTGGTATTATTGCTTCCTTTGTACAAAGAATTGTGTATCAGTCTGAGAGTGATATTGACAATATTTAGGATAAAGTACAACAAGGAAGAAATGATCAGGAGACAGATTTCTTAGTTGTTCCTCCTATATTGAGCTTTTTTTTACTATTAATATAAATTATTATAAACAGCAAGTAACCAGAAAGGCTCTGCTCAAATATAAGACTCAACTCAAAGTCAAAGGGAAAGCTATTTGTGGATTATATATGCTTTGGGTAGCCTATGTCACAATTTTACTCTTTCATGTGGAGAATATGAGACTGCAGCTATTTAATGCATATCTTGCTTTGTTCATGTCTGTTTCAATATCACGTTTAACTTCCTTGTGAATTTCTAAAATCAGAAATAATTTACCCACTTTTCTTCTTATTTATCCCAAGAAGCCAATAAAAGACTAGGGCAATATTTTCTAAACCAAAAATCAAGATACAAATACTTAGTGCATGGGGTTTAACATGGAGCTAGAATTCTTGAAATTAAGACAATTTTGAAAAATAAAAGCTATTCATTCACTATAAAAATGGCTCTTCCATGATTAAAGTAATAATTTCCCCAATTCTTTAGACATAAGCTTTAAGAGACTGGGGCCTATGACACATAATATTGATTTCTTTCTAAACAAATACGTCCTTACCCAAAGCTCTCTATTTGGGCCTGAGAACAAGGCACTAGCTCACCTGACTTTGTCTTCTCTTTGGTATGCTCAGTCTCGACAGAGGAAGGTGCTAATATTGGCTCAGTAGGAAGCTCTTGGCCCTTACTGCACCAGCGGAGCACGTGTATATCCACAAGATCCTTCAGTACCTCAAGTAGCTTATTTTTACTCCAGCCAGGCAGGAGGTGCTGCAGCAGATCTATGTGGAAGGAGTGACCAATGACTGCAGCACATTTAACCAGCAACTGTTCCTCTGGGCTCAGTTGATCCAGTTGGTTCACTGCTATTTCTGAAGAAAAAAAAACTAGCAATGAATAAGTTTTCTACCAACATAGAATATACCATGTTAATAACCTGCTCATTTAAAAAAAAAGGCTTGCTTTTTCTTTCACCTGTTCTCCATTCAGCCAAATCTCTTGAAAGAACCTTATCTCCATGTCTTCTTTTGTCCCCATTCCTCATTCATTATTTATCCAACAATCAGGTTTTCACCACGACACTGAAGCTATTTCTTGTGGTCACCAAAACCTTTTGCTGGTAGACCCATTTTCTTCTTACTTTCTCAACTAAACATGGAGGCTGGGCTTCCTGGTGCCAGAACTCTAATTTGTGTATAGAGCTCAAAACTCCAAGCATTTTAGTAAATCTCTCCAAATTCTGATCCATATATTAAAGCAGTTGTTATTAAACCAATTATATTACCAAACCCAAAATCTTGGAATAATTCTAAACTTTTTCCTCTCCCTCACAACCAACTGGCCACCCACTCATTTTCTTTCTGAACGTTTTTGAGTATATTTCCTTCCAAACAATTCTAGTCTAAGCAGTCATTTTCACCTGGATCACTATACTACCATTTTGAACATCACCAGTCTTCTCTTCTTATCCCAATAACATACTAACTAGTGATAGAACTGTACGCCTAAAGTACAAATATAAGGTCAGCCCCCTTCTTAAATACTTTTATAACTTATATGGCCTTTTACAATGCAGCTTTGGCTTTTCATTTAGACTTGCTGACTGAACTATTCATTTTAGCTTATGAGTTAACAAATCCTTTTTCCTTCCCTGTGGACAATACTGACCTTGGGTTAACTTTCTAGCCATTTCCTAGGATCCCCATAAAATCAGAATGTCAGCTGAGTTACCAGGTAACACTGCTTATGCAAACAGTGATTCTTGACTGGAAACTGAATTTGGACTAGGAAAACGGTGAATAAGCTACAACTACCTGGTAGTAAGCCACAGCTTTGTGGGGGTTCCTTGGGTGTAGTGATTCCTGTAATAGGTCACAGTGCCTAGAAGCTATGTCTACAGGACTAAGAGATAACAGTTTCTCATTGGGAAATGAGGCATCTAAGCACTCATCCATCATAGTCTCATTCCATCATATCTGAGTTATTACTTGAGGTTCCAGAGGATAGCAGTAGGAACTGCTCTGTGGATCCTTACTGAAGGAAACCACTGACTACGTTCTACTAGAGTGCTGTGTTTTCTGACCTGTATGCTTCTAAGTTAGTAAAGCCAATGCTAAGTGTGGCCTATCACAGTTGGAGGAATATGAACTGTCCAGATGAACCTAAAACCACCAGAGTGAACAGCTTATGACAGCTAATATTCACTGACTGTTTATTATATATCATGATTTATTTCATTTAATCTTCAACTAACCCTATGAGGTTGGGACTATTATTATTCTCACTTGATTGATGAGAAGACTAAGGCTTAGGTAAGTTTATCTAACATTTCACATCCAGTAAGTGGGGGAACCAATGGGACCCAGGTTTTTCTGATGTCAGAGCCCTGGCTCTTAATTACCAAGGCATTCTGTATTGCTGTTTCACATACATGTCTATACTCTCAGTAAGACCACAGCTGACTTGAAGGTATGCCTAATCATAATATTCCTGAAAGTACCCTGGCCACTATACATTTGAATAGAACATTAAAACTTTCATGTATAAAAAGAACACTCCGTGTCTAATTATGCCTGCCCAATTCTGAGGGCTTTATTCTTCATCTCATCAGTCATTATAAACTTATACTTTGCACTCTTTTTGTTAAACTCCTACTAGATCCCTAACACTGTCTCTTCACTAGCACCATGCATTTTCTTAAACCTCAGCAACATTTTCTCCCTTGCTTACTGTCTCCTCCAGCACAGGAATATGCACAAAGGGAAACTCAGGTCATACTTTTTATTAAATAACTAGAAAACTTTTCCAAGTCAGTCTCAAAGAGAACAGTGGGCTCAGTTATGTAAAACATAACTCAAGTAGCATTACAAGTCTTTAACAACTCTTCAGGAAGTGCCCGAATTTATTTCTGAAAGGCAGGTTTCCTTTTTGAAGAAACGAAGCTAGCATGATAATGCGGGATCTATACTCAATCATCCACCAAATTACTAAGTGCAATGACATCCGTAATTGATTCACATGAGGTCTTCAAGGGACCTGCCTTTTAATAACGGTGGAAGAAGCACTGTATCCAAGTTCACATCATCCTTGACTGTGCAGACATAAAGTTCCTGGTCTTCAGAGCTGGCAGGAGAAATACTGTACATTGTGGATTTCATGGCATTGGCTGTAGGGAAAGAAGACTATGACTGAGGAAAATGCCATGCTCAGTGGCTGTAGTTTTAAAGACACAAAATCACAAGAATGTACTCAAGAATCTGAAAGGTCTAAGGTGAATGGAGCACACACCTTTAAAGTGGTTTACCCCACCCATCCTGCCTGTTCTCATTTTCTCTTAGGAACTAACAACATTTTCTGTAACACACAGTATCTAACATTCTTACTCTTCCTGTTTACCTCCCAACATCCCTCTCTGCTACTGCATGACAGCTCCAGGATGCTTTTTTGGATTTACACATACTTCTACCTCTTTTTCCCTTCTCCCATTCTCCATTCAAAACCTCACGTTATCCTTCTCATCACTAATGTGCAATTCTCTACCAGACTCTCATATTTATCAATCCTCTTTGATGTTTATAAATCCTATTTTTAAATCCCCACTTCTTGGGCTGCTCAAAAAAAGAACTAAAGTAGATGGACTCAATTACTTTATCTGAGGCAGGTATTTAATGTTTTCAACATGAAAAGTAAAAGAAGTGTTAGTTGCTCAGTTGTATCTGACTCTTTGCGACCCCAAGGACTGTAGCCCACCAGGCTTCTCTGTCCATGGAATTCTCCAGGTAAGAACACCACAGTGGGTAGCCTTTCCCTTCTCCAGGGGATCTTCCTGACTCAGGGATAGGAACCCAGGTCTCCTGCATTGCAGGCAGATTCTTTACTGTCTCAGCCACCAGACGGTAAACATAGCTGCATATTATTTGTATAGTTCACTTAGCCAGGAAGGCCTAATCCAGCTTATAATGTCAGCAGGGAATAGGCATATGCCTAACAAGAGCCAGGAGATGCCATGTTCAGAAACGAACTCCAGCAGTGGGATCAGGGTAGAACCTTGGGAAGCTCAGCTTACCTGAGAGGGTCTCCCACTTGCTGTTCTCCACTTCCTCCTTTTGGAGGTCATGAAAGCACAATATGTTTTTAGAGAGAAGATCCTGGCATAAGACCTCACAGTAAAGGGGGTTTCCAAAGCACCTGCGGAGAAGGTAGCTGTAGAGAGGTAAGCAGGGGATTGCTGACTCAAGAGGCCCACTTGAAGAGAGCCAAGCATAATGGTATTTCATAATGAGGAATACTTCTTTTGTTAAAGCCAGTTCCTGATGATACACACTAACAGAGGGAAGAAGCAGCACAGAAATGTAAAAAGAAGTTTCTGACTGGTTTTGTAATGTATTTTGGCAGTAACTTTTCTCTCTTAACTATTTGCTTCTGTTGATGTTAAAAGGAACTAACATCCCCTTACTGAAGGGTCTGGAGGAAACTGGCCTGGCCACACATAATGGAAAAATTAAGCAAGTCATCCAAGTCCTAACTGTCCTGTGAAAACCTGGGTGAATGGTTCAGGGTGGTAGCCCTTTTACTGAGTTACTAGGAGACTGTCTACTCTTAAATCCACTTTTGGGCTTCACCATGGTTTCTAATGGCCTTCTCTCCCCCAGCTCTGGTGTGAGACCTGAGCCTTCTCTTATATTATGGCACTGGCTCCTCCCTTAATCAAGTGCCCAGCTAGTCCTAGCCACTCACATCTGCAGCTCTTGGGGGATGCTCACCACCCCCAGTTCCCAACATGCCATTCTCAACAGTGAGGTCGCTGCCAACTTCGAGATGGGCACCAGGACAGCAGGAGGGCTCTTCAGGAAGTGCTGGGCCCAGCCACACAGGGTGGAGGCAGGGGTCAATGTCATCACCATGATAATGGGCACACGAGAGAGCACTGTTCCCAAAAATTCCCAGGAAGCTGCATCCATATACTGGGCCTCATCAATGAGGAAAATCAGTGGTGTTTCCCTTACTGCCTGGAAATAACAGGAGAGAAACAATGACAAACTCTGATTAGAAATGAAGTCATCTGATTTTAAAATCTACCATGAATTTCCCATCAACACCTTAAATGTCAGTACAGGTTGGTATTTTCAGAGTAAAATGTAAACTAAGCCCAGGTAATATTTTGCTTTATGTATATAACATAGCATCTGTATATCTAATTCCTAAAGAAACGTACTGAGTTTCTTTGAACAAGAAAATACTCTAATTGAAAGATGAAATAAGCATCAAAGTGTTCTCCAAATCAAATCTGAAGCTTTCAAATATTTCATTTTGGCAAAAGCTTCAAACTGTGTGGGAATTCATAGTATTTTTTTTATACAGTAACTTCCAAGCCAGGCTGCACATCAGAATTACCTGGGAGTGCTAGCTAAAACCACCAATTATCATGTTCTACTCATGCAGACTTTAAAAAAAGGTATTCTCTTTTATCCACATTCTCCACTCACATTCCACTCCCCACTGCCACAGGCAATCACGCTAGTGTACTTATTGTACCGCCTTCTGTTATACTGCATTCCTATAAAATGCGCATTGTTGTTTTGTCAAATAAAATGTTTTTATGTAAATGGTACTGTATTATAGATCTCATTATTTCTCTTTTTACTCAGGATTTTAAAAACTGGCTTACAACATTATACGTTTTATGTGTACAATATTATATTTTAACTTCTATACACACTACACCATGCTTACTACCAAAGGTATAGTTTCCATCCATCACCATATAGTTGACCCCCTTTACCCTCTGGTAACCAAAACTCAGTTCTCTGTATCTATGTGTTGTTTTTGCTTATTTATTAATATTCAACATGAATGAAGTTATATGGTATTTGTCTTTCTCCATCTGATTTATTTCACTTAGTATGGTGCCCTCAAGTTCCATCTATGTTGTCAGAAATGGCAAGATTTCATCTTTTTTATTCAGCCATTCCACTTCTGGATATTCATCTGAAGAATAGAAAAACACTAATTTGGAAAGATACATGCATCTCTATGTTCACTGCAGCATTACTTACAATAGCCAAGAAGCAGACACAACTGAAGTGCTGGCCAATGGATAAAGAATATGTGGTGTGTATATATATACACTCAGCCATAAGAAAAGATAAAATATTCAGCATTACTTTTAGATCACTCTGTGTTGCTATGTTTTCATCTTCTGCCTTACTTCAAATATCGGTACTATACATACCCCAAGTGTTCATCTATAGATTCACGCCAACACCTCCCTAACCTTCACAAACAAAATACTGCAATGAACCAGCTACCTGGGATTTATCTCCAGGAGTGAAACTGCTGGGTATAGACAATGAATTTTATTAAAAATTTGACTGGTTACTTCAACATAGCTTTCCAGAATGGTTACATCAGTTTCTTCTTATACAGATGCTTGACTCTGTAATCCTAGACTGGGGACTGAGTATCTGTATTTTTGATAAATAGGAGGTAAAATAGCTATCCACCTGCATCTAGAAATCACTGTTTTAAGTTATTAAAATTTCATTAAGAAACAGGATCAGGAAAGAGCAAAGACCTTTTCTTGTATGTCGTGCTATAGGATTGATTCAAGGTTAAAGATAACAATGAAGATATCAATAAATATGCAGTCCAAGAAATGTCTAAGTCCAGGTAATATGTGGATAGATTAAAATGAGCATAAACCATTTCCACCTATTGAGAATTAATGGTATGTAGCAAAAATACCCACCTTCTGAAGCACTTCAAAAAAACATGCTTTAATCTTCTGTTGTCTGGCCAGGTCATCCATGTGAGAAACTTTGAAGGATAAGGGAAACTGACCGGGAAAATTAACCACAACTATCATTCAAAATGACAATCTAATAAAAATATACAGGTTCTCAAAAGCAAAGAGAAAATGATTCTATTTTGAGTGGGAATAGGTTTCTACAGGAGTGGGTGTAGGGTTACAAATGCCAATCAAATATCAATATATAGTTCAGGGGGTGAGACTGAAAGTTCATTGGTGGTTAGAGAGAGACATCTCCTTTTCATGCTGAACTTTGGCAAACCCTTAAAGGATCATGACTGAGGGATAAAGTGACAGGTCAGACTTAGCAATGTCACTCTGGACAATTCTAGTACCCAGGTTATTCTAAATATACCAAAATGAATGTAGCATGAGACTTGTGAGAAAGAATTGCCATGGACATCCCCAACATTGTGCTAGGCTGAAGTGCATGAGCTACTATGGACCTGAGAGCCAAAGTGAGACTGCTCCTTGACGACTTCAGTTAAGGCCCGTCTTAAGTCAGCAGTATGCTGAGGGACTGGAAAGATTTTTGTCTTCTCTATTTTTCATTAGATACAATGCCCTGCATGCTGGGTAGATTAGAAGAAGTGATGGAGGATGAATAAATGGAATTGTGGACCAGGGAATTCTTAGCCTACTTGCTATTGGGTACTACATAAATCCTAGATCACTGGAAGCTTTTGAGATTCAGATGCTGGTTCAAGTGACATACTCCATGACGCAGGAATGGAAAGGGAAGGTTAAAGAATAAGATGCTGCAACCAACTCAAGAACACATGGATATAACTGCTGGGTATACTTGACTGGTCAGTATCACCTTTTTAGCACTTTCACATTTACAATGCACCCTACATCCTCTAAAATTCATACAAAAACCACATAAAGTACTACAACTGTCATTTGGCAGGTGAAAAAAATTGAGGCTCAGAAAGGCTAAGTGACTTGTGCCAAGACATACAACCAGCAAGTTTCAGAGTTGGTCCTAGAATCCATTCTCAAAAAGGAAAAAGTCTGGGTTCTGGTTTCAAAGACTTTTCAAATCTCAATCCTGCCATTGCTAACTCTGTGTCCTTAGGATATCTGTACATATGGCTAAAGGGTTTTAGATTAGAAGACAATCCTGGGTCCAATTATCCACCAAAAATATCAGTAATATCAGTAATCCAGTTCACACAGCTATTGCCTTCATTACCTTCACAAAGAAGAGGTCATTAAAAAGGCAGTGAAGTGGTTCCTCCACTATCCCATGGAGCTGTTTGTGGAGGTGCTCTTGCCGGTAATGGGCTGGGCATGTATCAATCTCAAAGAAGATGGCCATGAGGGTCTGGATGGCGTAGAAGCACTGCTTGGAATCTGCTTTCTTCAGCTTCAATGGTAACACCCTGGTGAACGTTACTATGGTCACTGGGAGTCCCCTGATCCACAGAGAGGTCTCACTCCAGCAGCCCAAGGATGCCGAATCTAATGATACAAGAATCTCACCAGTGAGGGAAAGGAGTCCCAAGAGAAATACACGTTAAGTCAGAAAGCAAGAGTCTTTACCTGTGCCCTTCCTTCTGGGCCAGGAAATTTATTTCAGCCAAGAGCTGACTTTTTCCACAGCCTTTTCCACCTTCATATAGAACTGCCTGTCCCTTCTTCTGGTGCAAACATTCCTGCTGTGCCATTCGGAAAGCTTCCAGTTCTTTCTCCCGGTCTGTTAAAGAGACAAGGAGCACATAACATACCTGTACTTCTTAGCAGATACTTATTTATTTGAATTAATTTGTAAAGGTAATTCTCAGAATGGCTTTTTTCCCCAGAATCCTTAACAGAATTCCATTACTTGATAAACCTTCAGATCTTTTTTTCCAGAAAATCAACTCTGGACTATACATAAATGTGTGTTGGGCTTGCAGGCTTGCTCCAGAGCCTAAGTAATAATATTGAGGACAACTAGGCACCATATGGACATGGGAGCTACTATATCTTCTCAGCTTTTTGTAAAAAAAAAAAATTTCCGTTATAACTATTGAGTGTTCAGAATCTGTCACTGCTATGTGAAAATAATGGTCTAGTGGATATAGATAAAAGAAATATAAAGGCAGGGAATACACAGTATGGGTGCAACAGTCTCGGTGCTATCGTCACTATCTCAGGATGAGGAATTTCCCTCTAAAGATTTCTCTCTAAAGATGAGAATCCTTACAAAGATTCTTATTAAATGTTGGAACTTGAAATGTAAACATCCAAAGGGGAAAAGAAATGGCAAGTCCTTCTCAAAATTAACATAAATTCACTAAGAAGGTTGCTCTCTATTTTCTACTACAAGCTTAGATGCAGTTAAGTCTCTTTTTGCTTTTTAAATCACATTTTGCTTTTTAAATAACATTTAATGATCTACAAAATTATGATTTAAGGTAAAAAGGGAAACTTACCTAGCAAAGAGTGATTTTTATTTCTCTCTGTGGCCAAATGTCTCTTCCCAAACATTCTGGGGAAAAGGAAAAAGGAAAATGTGTTAATTAAAAGTAGATTGGGATAGACATATTTTTTAATAAAGGACAAGTTGTCCTTATAAACAAATATTTTCAAACAATCAAAGAGGTCCAGAGTTCTGTACAAAAGTTTTTAAAAAACTAAAAAAATTTGGAAGGGGAGAAGGGGAGAAAAACTATTAATTGTTCCAGGCTCAGGGACGTAAGTAGTGAAAGCACACAAAGAAAAAAGAACATCTAGACTAGTGACCTACTACTACTATTCTCTTCATGTTGGACAGAAGAAGTTCACTGAGGAACGAGCTGAGAGTTAGATGTAAAAGCTAAAGATCTCAGACATGAAACCCTCCTGTCACTTATTCCATCAGGCCAGTATTAGAAGCATCATTCTCTCTAATTTCATACAGTCAAGCACTGATTATTTCTATGCCCTGATTCTATAAAACAGATGGCAGTGAACTATGGCATAATGATACTCACATACATCTTCTATGGCCAATGTATTCGTACATCTTCCCTGGGTTAGAGATGTTTTTCATCATTTTCTCTGGGAGTTTCTTAAAGTTGTAAGCAGGTAGCATAGATCTCAGATATGTTACCTCATCACAGGACACCAAACCTGGATAAGCAGTTATCATTCTTGCCACGAGGCTTACTTTTGGGCCAATAACTGTATCACAGAGACAGTAAAGAAAAGGATGGAGACTTTTTGATCACCTCCTCCATCTTTGCCCTCTAATCACAGACCTAACAGTCCAATATCCTATCCTACCTGTATATTCGTGTCTTGAAACTGCCCCAACCATGCCACAGAATACTGGTCCATTGGTGATACTGATGGAAACAAGCCTGGGGAAGAGAAAAATAATAGTTGGTAACTATGCACTCAGAAGCCTCTAAGTCAGGCACCAGACTGCCACGCCCTTAGATCCAGAAATCTAGTTTTAGAGCTCAGACTGCACAGGGCCAGAGGCTGCTGTCAGACAGCACCACACAGTGGGTACAAAGTACTGAATATTAGGGAAATAGTCAAAAGGAACAAAATGTTTCTCCTTCTCCAGGAATTTCAGTTGAAGAGCTACTAGTAGTAAAAACACTAAAAATACCTTGTATCTATCAGATACTTTATGTGTGCTCTTTGAAGTACTTTCAAATTCATTACCTCATCTGATCCTTTGAGGGATAATTAACAAACATGTGAGCTATGTAGGGCAAATATTTAAAAATCCATTTGACAGAAGAAAAAAAAAAAACCCCATTAATTAACTTTCCCAGAGTTGTACAAGCTAATGTTAGAACCAGAATGAGAATCCAGGCCTCCTGACTCCCAGACCAATGTTATTTCCACTACACCATGCTACTTCACATAAAATCCCAAACTGAAAAGTAGATCAATAGAACTATACAGGGTTAATGGATCAAATAATGCTAGAATGTGAGAGAAAAGGAATACTCAGAATGTCAGGCTGCTGATGGAAGCATTTCCCAAATATGCTCCTTAGAACATTCATCCTTCTGGGTTTTTATATGTCTTGGTGTTTGGTGATCAAGTAAATTTGGGAAATGTTGAATAAAACAAAATACAGCAAATTTCTTCACTGTAAGACTACTCAGAAACTTTGATGTTAATGTATATTGTGAACCTTCAAGAAGGAAATATAGTTGCATCAATTCCCAAACATACATAACCATGAAGACATTTTCTTTCAGTATTTTTAAAGGGACTAATGTTCTACCAAACACACTTTAGGAAATTACTGAATCAGTAATTATCTTCAAGAAAAAAAACACTGACCTGGAAACTAGATTTTAGAATCTATCACTGTCAAATTACTTGGCTTTCCAACATGACCTATGGGTCTTAGTTTACTTAAGGAGGCCAAATGAGATGAACTGTTAAGATCTTGTCTAGCTCTTAACATCTACAATGAAAATGAAAGTGAAAGTCACTCAGTTGTGTCCGACTGTTTGCGATCTCATGGACTATATAGTCCATGGAATTCTCCAGGCCAGAATACTGGAGTGGGTAGCCTTTCCCTTCTCCAGTGGATCTTCCCAACCCAGGGATCAAACCCAGGTCGAACTAAGGATCAAACCAAGGATCGAGCCAGGATTGAACCAAGAGCTAGACAAGATCTTGAGAGCCCATCTCAACATCTACAATATTCTAAACTTAAAAAGACTGAAAGGACCAAGTTATGGTCTAAGAGTCATAGAAGGCATGCTTAAAGGCATTGTAAGATAGTATCTAATGACCAAAGAAATGACTATCTTATTCAACAGTAAGGGCTAACAGCAGGACCCTTGAAGAACAAAAGTCAGTGCAAAATTTCGAAACAGAATAGACCGCACGGGAAGGAATGGCTTAGCATACTCATACTGCAGGTACGCCTGGGAAGTAGGCTGTAGTATCTGTGGATCTCAACAAGCCTGAAAGAACTGCCATCACATACCTGGTGGCTCAGATGGTAAAGAATCTGCCTGCAATGCAGGAGACCCAGGTTCAATCCCTGGGTCAGGAAGATCCCCTGGAGAAGGGAATGGGTACTTACTCCAGTGTTTTTGCTTTGAGAATTCCATGGACAGAGGAGCATGGTGGGCTACAGTCCACGGGGTCCCAAAGAATTGGACACAACTGAGTGACTAACACTTTCACTTTTCACTGAGTATCTATGAAGCAACTGTAGCATCTTATCTATAAAATACCAGGTTGGCCAAAAGGATTGTTTGGGTTTTTCTGTTACATCTTTTTGATAAGCTTGAACAAACCTTTTGGCCAACCCAGTAAGAAGTTGGATGAGATAATCTCTAAGCTCCTTTTCAGTATGAAAAGGGAATATTTGTATTTTGTAAGAGGCAGCTATGAGGTAATGAAAATAACACAGGTTTGAGGACAGAAGATCTGGGTGTCATTACCAGTTCTGCTACATGCTAGTAACTTCTCTTCTGTGGGCTTAGTTTCCTCACATGTAAAAGGATATAAATGTTCACACTGCTAGCATATACCAAAGTATTTTAAAAATGTTTAAGTATTATGAAAGTATGATATAATTTTTATTCATCTTGAATAGGTATGGCAAGAAAACAAATCTTCGACTCAACGTTGACATTAGGAAGACTGTTTTTCAAATCTATTCATGTACACACTTTCCTTACAGCTTTCTAGTGAAAAAAACAAACAAAAACGGTCATTTGAAAAATTCCAACCAATCATGTCATAGTTGCACAACTTCATTAGGACTAGGCTTTTGTAGGTGGGAGAGTGGTGTGGATATGGAGGCAGGAGATCAGTTCAGTGTGAATTCCATAGAAATCAACAGGACTGGGAAAGACCAAGAGTGAAAGCCAAGAAGAAGAGCGTTAACCAGCTGTGGTCCCTTTCTATCGAGGTAATTGCTCCACAACTTCTCTTCCTTCCCCTCCCCTCCCCAAAGACAGGGAGCCATCTCTTCACATACAGATATATTAGTTGTACATTAATTTACATACTGGTTGTTCCTTTGCAGTGTCCTAGCATCTTGCTACACATACTCTGTACCTTCCCCTCTCCCACCCCGCTGGATGAAAGCTTACACCCATTTCCCCTGGGAATCTACCACATAGTTCTGTAGCTAGTGATTTCTTAATATATCTTGTCTCCTGACTTCCCTTAGCCTGCTCCCTCCCCTTTAGGCAGACTCTGGATGCTTTCAATCCCTGCTACTTATTACCGCCTCCTACCCTGCCTGAAGAGCCCCACTGGGTCTGAGAAGCTCCTCTCTGCCCCACCTTCCTCCTCACTTGGTCTCAGCCAGACTCTCCCAACAGAAGCTGAAGATGCTGAAGGAGCTCTCCAGGGCGTGTGCACACTCATCTGGTTTCTTATCCCCAGGAAGGCCGAAAACACAGAGGAACATGCAGCCCTGAGAGAGGTGACAAAGAAAGAAAAGGGAAATTGACCTGGGGAAGAAATATAGCTTGCCTCAACTGAACCAACTTCCCTGAATGAAGCCAGACCCCTTCCTGGGGTTGGGTTTTCTATTAGAAATGAAGGATTCTATAAGAGTCATGAAATCGACATCCTAGGCCACATCAACATGGAAATTTTTAAAGAAAGAAGAAGAGAAAAACTTCATTTAACTATACAAAGGACTGAAATTTAAAACACAAGAGAAATATGTTAAGAACTTTCAAAAATTCAATTTCTAGTGTCTATCTTTGAGAGAGAGTGTCTATCAGTGAGAGATAAACTGGTCATAAGACTTTTATTCCTTACTCATCTTTAATGTTGATATATCAAGTTCCCTTGTACTTACTGTCTCAAACATAAAGATCCGGCTCAGCTGGCCACCCCCTTTCTCTATCACTGTGGAGATGTATAACGCAGCCTCTTGGATAAGATGACACAAATGCAACATCCATGCTGTCTTGTGGAACTCGAGGCTGACCAAAACCATAGTCACAGTACGGAATTCAGATATATACTCCATAGGTTGGCCTTCATCAATCTACAAAGACACAGGGAGTCACCTTGCTGTATCTTCAACTTTCAGTATCATGTTCAGGTATTTAAATTCTATATTCCATGGTAAACATGAGAAAATAACTTTCAGATATTAGACAAAAAACTTAAAATTCAAGTTCAAGAGATAGAGAACATGTACCAACTAGTGCACTTGGGAGTTAAAATCATTTGACTTTAAATCTAACTTACTGATGAAATTTGCCAAGCTTTTCTATTTTCCTCTCTAAGACATAGTTTGATATATCTAATTCTATTAGTTGTTATATCACTTACTACAGGATTCACATATACAGAATCGATCAACACATATTTACTAAGCATATACTCTATACCCTATTTACAGAGTATTAGTTTCCAGAGGGACAAACAAAAACCAAACATGGTTTCTACTTTCTAGGACTGAGAAATCTAAACTTATAAGACATGTCACCACAGTAACTGGTGCAGATGGGAAAATCTGCTGGTATTACAATAGGGAGGAGATGAACTGGATCAATATGAATGGTTGTCACATATGCACATGTACACTTATTTATACAAACACACACACGGCCTACACACAATGACTCAAGAACTAGGAAACAACCTTCTTCAAAAGGTTTTTCATTATGTGCTTCCGCAGGGTTTGCTCAAGTGCAGAATCTGGATCCAACTCCAGGGCAGTTCTTAGAAGGTCTGAGAGAAGGAAAGCAAACAAAATGTTTCCAGCCATGCAGAAAATTAATCTTTGAAATGGGCATGGGTAGTATAATAAAGGACAAAGTAACTTACCAGCACTTGTCCGGTAATGTGGCAGATAATCGAGGCACTTGTAAAAATGCTCATCAAAATCAAATGGGTCAATGATCCGCATATCTCTTAACTATAGAAAGGGAACTGCTCAGTTCGGTGTCCACCCACCAACTGGATTACCTCTGGTTCTTTAATAGAGGGCTGAGGATGGCATTTCCCTTGTTTATTGCTTATCTTTTCCGGAGAAGGCAATGGTACCCCACTCCAGTACTCTTGCCTGGAAAATCCCATGGACGGAGGAGCCTGGTAGGCTACAGTCCATGGGGTCGCTAAGAGTCGGACACGACTGAGCGACTTCTCTTTCAGTTTTCCCTTTCATGCACTGGAGAAAGAAATGGCAACCCACTCCAGTATTCTTGCCTGGAGAATCCTAGGGACAGCGGAGCCTGGTGAGCTGCCGTCTATGGGGTCGCACAGAGTCGGACACGACTGAAGCGACTTAGCATAGCATAGCATAGCATTTCCGCCTTACTATTCTGCCTTGTTTTCCTGGGAGAGTATCCCTCATCTCCCTCCAAAATAAAGTTCCAGTGGTTACTGGTTTGGTCTGGTGTTAGGCACCACCAGAGTACTGCCTTGTGTAGTAGGAACTCCTTTTCAGGACATTCAGTGGATGTGACCAGCCTCCTACCTTCACAGCTTCGTCCTCCCTCATGATTTCCACTTCAAACATGTATTGCTCACAGAGCTTCCAGCAGTTCCAGGACAAGACAATCTCATTTGCTTGAGCCAACCGTTGAGCTAACTGGACACCATCTACATCCCGCCCAATCACCAAGAGGTACTGTCGCTGCTCATCTCCAACGATAACCTGGGAAATCCGACCTGCAGACAGGCCTATCCGGAGAGAAGAAGACAAGTGGTGACCAGACTCAGCTGGCAAACTATGCAAAGGGTGGGGGTGGGGCTGGAATCCTCACACTGCTCTATGCATCATACAAACTCTTACCCACAGATGCAGAAGTATTAGGTGAGTTCACCCTCAAAAATAATACCTTGCCCCAGATTTCCTTTTGTGTTAAGTACACCTAGAGGCAGACATTCAAACAAGCCTGTGTTGTATAAGGGAAGAAACTCTTGGATCCTAGGCGTCCAAGAGTCTTCTCTCTAAATTGCTCTTCTAATAGATAACCAGGTCCTGATGGCAGAGACCAAATGGTTATGCTAAGGAACTCTGCCATTCTGTAACCACACCAGCTCTCCAGGTCTCATATGTGACCAGGGCTGAGACAGTAGACAATCAGTATTTTACCACAGATGGGCTTTGCCATACCCTTTTTTCTGCCTCCTGTTTTTCTTGCTCTGGAGGATTTTTTATTGTTAATAACAGCTGAAAAACTGGCTTGCTTGCCAGGAGAGACATGACTATAACCGGAAGAAGTATGCCCTTAGGTAAGTCACCCAATCCAACAATAAGGGAAAAACAATTTTAAAAGAATGACAGAGGTATATACTTTTGGGATACAATTTTGGCTTTCACAAACATCTGTAAATTTGAAAACACACCAATGTAAACCATCTAAAATGAAATACAGGGAGAAAAAAGAAAAACAATGAACACAGCAACAGTAAGCTATGGGACAATTTCAAGTAGTCTAGTAGGTATATAACTGGACAGAGGAAGAGTTAAAAGTTATTTGCAGAAATAATGGCAGAACATTTTCTAAATGTTACAAAAACTAGAAACCTATAGAACCAAGAATCTCAAAGATTCCCAAGCATAAGAAAAATTAAGAAAACTGTACCAAGGTACATCATGATCAGGTTACTGAAAACCAGTGATAAAGAAAATATATTAAAAGCAGCTAAAGTGGAAGAGAAGAGACAACATATACAAAGAAACAAAAATAAAGCTGAAAGTAGATTTTTTGTTTGAAACACTGCAAGCAAGAAGACACTAGAACAGCTTTCATATAAGAGGGGAAAACTCTTGTCAATCTAGAATTCTATACCCAGAGGAAATACCCTTCAAAAACTGAGGTGAAATATTTTTTTTTTGCAGACACAAAAACATACCTCCAGCAAACCCACACTATGAGAAATGTTAAAGGAAGTTTTTCAATCTCAAATAGACAATAATAAATGTTGACTAGGACATGGAGAAATTGGGACCTTCATACATTGTGGGTGGAAATGCAAAATGGTACAACCACTTTGGTAAAAAAAAAATTAACAATTTCTGAAGAAGGTAAACATGCATCTACCATCATGACCCAGCCCTTTCACTCCTAGGTATTTAACCAAGAGAAGTAAATGCAAATGTCCATACAGAGACTTGTACACAGATGTTCATGGCAGGTTTATTTGTAATAGCCCAAAATGGATAACAATGAATGATGAATCTCAAATTATGCTGAAATTAAAGTAGCCAAAAAGTACATACTGTATGATACCACTTATATAACATTATTTAAAAATTAAAAATAAACTCTAAGATAGGAGATCTGTGGTTGTTTGGGGATGGGGAGGGAAGGGAAGGAAAGTTTGTAAAGGGGCACAGAAAATTTAGTGAGTGTTGAATATGTTCATTATTTTGATTGTGGTGATGGTTTCAAAAGTATATACATATGTCTATGTACAGTATCAATTGTGAATTATCTACCAATAAAACAAAAAGCAGAAGAACAAGAAAAGGATGGTAGGAGAGATGCCATATAACTCAGAATATGATTCTTCACTTCTGCTCCTCAAAATACCAATGAATAGCTGGAGCCAACTTTTGCCCTTACTTCAGAAACCCCTGGAGGTTGTGGACTCCTGTGAAGCAGTTTTTTGTATAGAGCTTCCCCTTCAACCCTGACTCTGCCACTGTTGCAACTGTGGCCTGTATACAGTTTTTAAATTTCTATGGCATTGTATTATATTTTTGATAATGTAATATAGTAACATAGTTCAAAAACCAAACTATATAAAGACTATACATTAAAAAGTCTTGATTCCAACTTACATATCTATCTACACTATTTTACCCCAATAGGTAACTTTTATAGTTTCTTATATATCTTTCTGGTGTTTCTTTATGTAAATATAAACAAATAAAAATTCTTACTTTTCCTCCTTACTCAATAGGTAGCATACTAAACACAGTGCTTTGCATCTTGCTTTTTCTCACCTATATTTTGGAGCTATTGCTATAGCAAACATCTTTTTTTAAAGTTGCAGAGAATCTCATTAGGTAGACATGTTATTGTTTATTTGACTAGTCTCCTACAGATGTATTGTTTTCAACCTTTTATCACATCTATATTACAACCAGTAATTTTATACATATGATATTTTATAAATATTCAGATGTACCTATATGATAAATGTTATGGTTGAAGGATAAATGTTAGGATTGCTGGGTTGAAGAAAAAATGCATTTGTAATCTTGACAGAGGTTACTGAATCACCCTCCATAGAAGCTGTACTACTGCTGACTCTCATCAGCACCATGTGAGGCTTATTCCTCACCACCTCATCAACAGTGTGTGCAGCATCTGAATTTTTCCATATCTATAGATAAGAAATGATGTAAATTGGTACTTTCAATTGGTATTGTTCTTATTATGAAGTTTACCAGTTTTCTACAAGCTACAAGGGATGTCTTCTTTATGTGGTACTTGTTCTTTGCTCATTTTTCTCTTAGAATGTTAGTCTAATTTCTAGGTGTTCTTTCTATATTAGAAAAATTCACCCACTGTCTACATAAGTTGCAAATGTTTTTTTTTCTAGGTTGTCATTTATCTTTTGAATTTTTATAGAGGTTTATTATTATTTTTTCACCTGAACACTCTTTTAGTAGCTAATACCTATCTTTAGCTGCAGGTCCTGGCCTTCTCTGGTATGGTAGATCCCAAATTTCTCCTGTATCTCCAGACTGCATTTTGCCACCAGAGTAATGATGTCACTCAGTTGATTCTGTTCCACTGTCCAGAGTGCTAGGAGCACATTCCCTGTAGAGATAAAAAAAACAGGCTGACAGAGATCAAATATCTGAATTCACTCGCCAGGGAAAACCCACAGTAATGCAGATGTCATGCAAGGTGTCAGACAAGGTTTCTTGGCCCTATCTATCATGCTAGGTTAAAATACTGCTTTAGATCCTCAAAACTATTCAGCATATAAAAACATGACCAGGTAGAAGCTGAAATGTTCCTAAAACTAAGGCTATTTCTGGTAATCCTTTCTCTTTTTTCCATCAGTATATTAACAGAAAGAGGAGAGGTAGTAGCTAAGAAGTTCACAAAATGTAGGATTACATTCAAGTTGAATTTTAAGATTTTAAGTGGTTTTATTAAATTTAAATGAAAGGATAGGCCAACTCTGTGGCAGATAGCTGTTAATGATCCTGATCCTAAGAGTTCTCCAGAAAGGAGAGACAAGCTAGACTTCGCTCCCTATTGTATACTTAGCTTCTGCTATTAGTGACCAAGTTTCTCGTTAGTTTTCTCATGAATGCTTTATAGGTACTTATTTTCCTGTCATTCAATCTGAACAAAATGTAAAGTACAACAAAATGTAAAGCTTACTACGGACACGGCTTTTCCATTAGATTGAGAGAGCCTGAGACAGAGACTGTGCCTTCCTCATCTTTGCTTTCCCAGGGCCCAGTATATGTTAAATAACCAAACAATGCTGAATAAACAAATATGCCAAATTCCATCTAAATATAGTTTTCCTAACTTACAGTGCTGTAAATATTAAAAAAAAAAACTCAAAAATACCTGTGATATTTAGGATATCTCCTCCAAAACAGAGCACATCTGAAATCAAGTAAGGGAGAGAGAGGAAAACGAGTCAAAAATCAGAGCTATGCCAGATCATGGGCAGAGTCATATATGATGAAAAGAATGGCCTACTGAGTTTTTTCTCCTATTTTTTTCTGGTTAATTTATTCTCTCTAAAGCTCAGACTCCTTTCTTTCCTCTAAATTCTCCCCCAAATCTGTGGTTCCATATATATCCGTATTCTCTAAAAACGGGAATGTCCTCCTCAAAAACCCTTTGAAGTTATCTTCAAAGCCATCCTATTTGTTCTCTGGACCCTAGTCCCTTTCACCCTCTTAAAAACTTCATTCCCTTTCTTATCCTCTCTCTACTCCATCATTCCCATTAATATATATTAAAACAAAACAAAACAAAACCAAAACACAGCAAAATTAACCCATGTATTCTTGACTGTTTTCTCTAGTTATTAGCTCATTTTTGTTACATTCCCAGCAAAACAATTCTCAAGAGACTGGTGATACACAAGTTTCTCCTCCTATCCTAATCACGCTTATTTTCTTTACCATTCTCATCTCAGTTTATTCCAATTTGGCCATTTCCACCAATTCACTAAAATTGTCGACAGCATTAATCTTGCTAAATTCACTATTTTTCTGACATCACTGCACTTGATGATACCCTTTCACTTTCAACCCAGCTAGAATGGCCCTCTTCTAGAGACATTACTTCCACTTAGGCTTCAGAAATACCACAAAATCCTACCTGACTGGCTGATTTACAGTCTCTTTTGTAGGTTCTTTCTCCCTAATCAAAATCCTCCCCTGGAATTCCTTAAGGCTTAGTCTTAAGCTCTTTATTTACACTCGCCTCACGTGGACTCAATCATTTATTAACTTTAACATCTTCATGCTATCAACTCACTTTTCAACTCTAACAGATCTATTCTCTGAGCTCCATCTCAATCACAGCTACTAACTTCATTTCTCCCCTTGAATGACTGACTTATTAACATCTTTAAACTCAATCTATTAAAACAGAACCCTTAATTTTCCTTCTACAAGCCATCTTTCCCATCACGATTAAGTGTTAACACCATAAACTCAGTCACAAAAGCCAGAAAATTTGAGAATCCCTTTCCTCACCGCTTCCCACTGAAATCTGATACATTAGAAAATCCTGTCTGCTGAACTGCGAAATATTTGTATTTCAAATCAAGTCATCTCCATATAGCTCCATTCATTGCCATATATCTAGACCAATGGTTTCAACTTTTACTGCACACTGAAATTGCCTGTGAAACTTTAAAAATCCTCATTCTTGGGCCTCACCCAAGACGTTCCAATTTAACTGGTCTGGGGTGAAGTCTAGACAGGATTTTTAAAAGCTTTCTAAGTGGTTATCCAATGTGCTGCCAAGGTTGAGAACCACTAACCTAGATAAGATCTCCATTATCTTGCTGCAGCTGCTCCAAATGCCTCTTCCAGCTTCCATTCTTAACACCTATCCTCCATCAGTTCCCAATAATACAATCTTCATGGGGGTAGGCAGGTACTGCATCTATTTTATTTTCCCATCTGTTTCCAATACCCAGCAGTTCTTGCTTATAATACATATATGATACATAATTTCCATCTCCCCCTTTCATCTAAACTTGAAGAGATCAATTCAAAGACTTTTTATTTCTAAATTAAAAAAAATTTTGGCTACACCCCATGGCTTGCAGGATATTAGTTCCTGGACCAGGGATTGAACCTGGACTCCGGTATTGGAAGCATGGAGTTCTAACCACTGGACTACCAGGGAATTCTCGAAAGACTTTTTATACTTGTTCCTCAGGGGTACAGGGGCAGTCAAATAGTCACTTAAATGCCATGAAGTAATTATTCTGGTGAATCTCGGAATAATGACATAACTCAACAGGATACTGTCAGTAAAGGAAGGCAATGTTATATTACAATGTATGTCACAGAGATGGTACTCAAAACATGTTTACTGTACAAATGAAAAGTCGCCCCACTCCAGATTAGGCAAATATCCACAAGCTTAATACATGGCAGAAAGTAAACACTCATTCCTACTTCAACAGATCAAAATGCAGTAACAGAATGGAAAGGTGTTCTGTATGTTCTATTTGATATACACATGAGATACATATTACTGTTGGAAGAGACAACCTGAGTAATAACTTGATTTTGATATAAAATACAAATATATAAAGTAAAAAGCACTTTCCTCCCCTTTCTGAACAGGATGAGACAACAGGATGTGAACTGGGTATAACGGCAGATACAGGCAAAGATCTAGCTCATCAGTGGCAAAAAGATATTAAGATATTAACCAAAAGATATTAAGGATGAGTGACACTTAAAAGGATGTCACTTTTAGTGTACATTTTAAAGTACCTCAGGCCCCCTTCTGTTACAAATCCTTAGGGGCCCAGCACCACACCTCTTTCCTCCCCCACAAAAGTCACTCACGCTCCACGATGTCACTAATGTAATAACTGAAGATGCGGGCCAGTCTGTCCATGTCATGTTCCAACTTGCAGCTCAGGCTGAACCTGTCCATTAATGCTGTAAAACCTGACCACCAAAGCAAAAATCACTATGTTAGCTGCAAATCCTAAACTTTTAGGCTCTATTCCCTCCACATATCAGGCCAGTAAAACCGAAGATCTCTTCAAGATGAGTCATTTCATTATCGTTTAACATGATGTTACTTAGCAAGTACTCAGGGCCAGACTGGTTGCTGCTCCCTCTTGGAGTCCAGAGGGCCAGGCTCCCCCATGTTTCCAGGAGCTGCCCACGGTGAAGACTCATCCACAGGTGACCTTTTTCTTTGGAATCCAGCTACTGCTTTCCCATTACACCTTCTTAAGGCTCCCTGGCCCAGGGAAACTGTGGGATTCCCCCCTGCCCCACGTGAGGGACAGAGAAACCACTGACAAGGAGAATGGATTAAAGCCTTATGGAAAATTCACGGAGAGCTTTTCGAGACAGACACCTGAATCACTCATTTTCATATCCGTGACACACTTAGCTCCACAAATATGTGTTAAGTGAATGACTCTTATAGCAGTTGTGCATGCATGTGAAGTCACTTCAGTCCTGTCCAGCTCTTGGTGACCCTATGGGGTACAGCCCGCCAGGCTCCTCTGTCCATGGGCTTCTCCAGGCAACAATACTGGAACGGGTTGCCACGCCCTCCTCACACGGATCTTTCCCACCCAGGGATCAAACCAAGGTCTCATATCTCTTGCATTGGCAAGCAGTACCAATAAGGCCACCTGCGAAGCCCCTTTGCTAGGTCTCAACTCCTAGAACAATGGCGGGCACTTACTTACAGACCCAAAATAGGAATTAACTGAGCAAATAGAATCACCGAATGAAGCAGAATGTTTAATGGAAAATGCTCAAGGTTGGGAAAAGCTTGGGTTCAAAGCCTGCCATATGACCCTGAAAAATCCTTTCCCCTTTCTGTGTCTCAATTACATCGTCGCTGAAGTGAATTCCGGGGCTACGCCAGGTCGTCCGAAAAGGCGTCCTCCTGCTCTGCAAATGGCCCTCTAGTTTTCGGAGGAGGCGGCGAAAAGTGCAGACACACTCCGCCTTAGCTCACCCCGGGGCCACGCCCGTAACCGCCGCGGCCCAGACGAGCTGAAGCCCAACGGCCACTCCTCCAGCAGGTCAGGAGAGCGACGCGTCTCCCTTCGCCCTCACCCGTCACGTGGACGCCAAGGAGGACGCCCTGGGCCGTGGCGAGCTCGGGTTCGGATCCCCTAGGCTTCCTGAAGACCAGTAGGTCGGGAAGCAGCGCCGCCAACCTGGCCTCTACTGGCCACAGAGGCGGCGCCGCCAGCCGCTTGGCGGTTGCCATGGCGGCGGCGGCGGGCTTGCCCGTCGAGGTACCGGAAACGGGGTTCCTCCGCGTAGTAGCCAATCCTCAACGACGGCCCTGACTGGTCCCTCCCACCAACCAATCAGTGCGGACTTCCTTGGGGCTGGTCCAATGTTTTTCAGCGCCTTAGCTCTAGCTCCGGCTTCCGGTGGGCGGGGAGGCGGAGCGGAAGGCTGGCTGGGCGGTGTTTTCGAAGGAGCAAAACCTGACATTTTAAAATGTCTGAAACATGAAAATGCTTCTAGAATGAAACTGATCAACTGGTATAAGTATCGAAAAGGCGGTCCTTTTCATTTCACCAGCATTGCAAGTTGGGTCATCTTAGTTTCTAAGGACGAATTCCATTTGGCATCTGACGAAAGCAAACTCAGCGTGGCTTTTAAGTTTAATGCGGTTAGACTAAGGCTAAGACACAGGCAGTCCTTTTCTTCCATTTTTGTTGTCTGCCAGGGCATTCGGTATCATGGGAGTATTTCCCGAGCTGTTTTTCTCACACTTTTGTGTGAAAAGGTACCATTTGAGGTTGCCGGTCTGTGATTCATATTTGTTAAAACACTGAGCAATAAAAGGATGAGTATATTATGGATTTTTAACAATCACAGAAATGCATGTTTTTCTGCATAAAGAAATTAAAAATCACATCTTCACTGTGTTTAGTTCTACATGTGTCGATGCTGTGTTGGGGATAACTAAAGGGCTAATTTTACTCATGGAATTATTGCCTTTTAATGAACACGTCCAGTGAGAGTATCAAATAAATGTATGATCAACCCACAGGTGACCATAGTGTCTCCTCAGTAGAGTGGGAGGGCCAAAAGGGCAGAAAAAGAGGTGAAGGGGCAACATACAGCTCCAAGTTTGACACTGTCCATAGAGCACATGTGTGTACAAAGATTGCAATACATAATAAACACAATCCAGAACCCATGGGATGTAGACTCCTCAAAATTCAAGACACTTTTTAGCATTTTTATATTTATTTTAAAAAATAACAATTGAATGACATCAATGATCCATCACCTGTGCTTCTTCCACTGCTGAGGGGGAAAAAAAACCCAAACCCTTCTATGTAGCTGAGTCGGGAAGGAAAATCAAGACATTATTACCAGACATCCATTAGCCAGAAAAATGCTCTAAAAATGCTCTGTTGGTCCAGTGGTATAGCACTGACATGTTCAATGTACCAGTGCAATTAAAATATATACATTTACAATTATCCTGCCAAAAAAAGCACTTAAGTAAAATAACTATGTATTAAACAAATTATTCACTCATCCATTCACTGTTTTTGCATCACTACAGTCACAAGGACAAATGAATAAAAGAACTTCTAGTAACAAAGAAAAAAAATCCAAACCTCACCCCCACTTTGTGGGTTATTATGTGCTAAAATGACCACAATAAAAGGGTCATGAGCTATCTGAAATGCAATGACAAAACGACAACTGAAGCATTTCACTAGAAAAAAACCCAAACTCAAATTTGTGAGAAAAAAATCCACAACAGTATGAGGTTGGTAGTGTATGTACAATCTTACAGACACAAATAAATAGCATTTTAGAACTGTTGTTGGCTTAAGTACTAGAAATTGCTGCTGCTGCTGCTGCTGCTGCTAAGTTGCTTCAGTTGTGTCCAACTCTGTGCGACCCCATGGACAGCAGCCCACCAGGCTCCGCTGTCCCTGGGATTCTCCAGGCAAGAATACTGGAGTGGGTTGCCATTTCCTTCTCCAGTGCATGAAAGGGAAAAGTGAAAGTGAAGTCACCCTGTCGTGTCCGACTCTTAGCGATCCCATGGATTGTAGCCTACCAGGCTCCTCCATCCATGGAATTTTCCAGGCAAGAGTACTGGAGTGGGGTGCCATTGCCTTCTCCTAAGTACTAGAAATTAGGTCTGAGGAATTTCTTTCTGAACTCTGCATCTTGAAGACTCCTCAACAAAACCAAAGGATACAAACTCCTCATTGTTTTTAGTAATCTGTCATCTGAAGAACTTGGGGCTTCCCAAAAAAGTCAACACCAAAGGGTCAACCCCTCCTGACATCCAGGACAGATGAGTATACTCGACTCAAGGGAATAGGGAGATACTTCACTTCCCACTTTCTCTGCATAGCTCTGTACCTGTTTTGTCCCATTACATTGATTTCCTTTTGTGATGTTTTCTTTGGTGGTTTAATTTATTTTCCCTCTTAATACAGCTAGAGTGATATCAAAGGAAGAGCCAATCTCTAGTCTTGGTATTGAAATCAAAACCAAATGTTCTTTGAAAGAATTACAAAGTTTTCCTTGTTTCTGGAAAAAAAAACAAACCCCCAAACCAGCAACTCTTCTGAAATCACCTTAGTTCTCCCAGGGTTCATCTAGAAAAGAAACAGATTTTTTTTTCTGAGGTTTTCTGAGGCACAGCCCACTCTGGGGGCTTCGGCCCTGCTCCTGACCCTGCGGGAATCTCTATCTCCAGTCTGCACTTTATCTCCAGAACATGGATGCAAAGTGAAAGCCTTTCTGCACAAGACCTGTGGAGAAAAGGGGAAACGAACGGAAACCGGTACCAAAGAATCAGCTGCCATGGGAAGAATGAGAATGTTCACTCTCGTGGGCCAGCACAAAGCACAGCAGGAGTGAAGCCAACATCCACCTCACACTCGAGCAGGCAACCTGGATTATGTCCCTGCCAGCTTGACTGAACAGTGCTTTCCAGAAACTGTCAAGGATGAAATCTCAGACTTCCCTTTCCATGCTTGTTAAAAGGTTATAGTATAAATGTAAATTCTTCTCTTCATTATAATGATCCATCCCAGGCATCCATCCACTGGCGAATCATGCTATATGACATCACAAGGGTAAATATACTACTCTTAGTCCTTCTGGACTGAAATACACACGAACCTTTCTATTCCCCAAATGCTGTCACAAAGCCTATGATTGAAAATCTCTAGTTTTGCTGTTTCGGAGTTACTATACATGTCCTCGGTACTTCAGCACAGAAGTTGTATAATTTTGTTTTCTAACAAGGAAAGGCAGTTTCAAGGTCCAGTACCCTCTAAATCGTCTTACAAATAGCCTCAGCAAGAACTATGGTCCGTATGACCTGTCAACAGACAGACAAGTAGACCACACCTTGTGAAAGCTAAGAGATCCAGCAATTTATGTTTTTAGTGCTTGAATCTTTTATCATTCTATCCCCAGAGTTAGCTTTTTCTTGGCTGGAGTCCAAAAATCCCAAGCTATCATCTGGGTAGAAGAGATTCTTATTATTACCACAGATTAGATGAATGTATCTCAGAGAATTTATTGTTTCCATATCACGAGATGGAGCTTCCTTGCATGGAAACCATCTCTGAATACCAACGGTCCATCCATCAGCCTGAGATCTCCCATTAGAGGGATGGGTGCTGTTCAGAATCCGTGGGGAGTAATGGGCTGTAGCTTCCCCAATCGCAATTTAGGTTGAGAAGGTTGTTCTCCTCTGCTCAGATGGCTGGCTGGCATCACCAGTCAACACAAGTGCTCTGTGTGTCCTGCTGGGCTGGCATGAGTCCCTTGCATCATCCCAATCCATGAAATGTCAATGTCAGCAACAGTCTGAGATAAGTCCTGACTGAAAGGGTGAGACAAAGGCTTGCAACTTCAGTTTGCCAGACATTCTTGCAATTATAATACTGAGCCACTTATTAAAAACTAAGTGGTTTCTGTCCTGTAGAAAAGGGCAGAATGTGATCATCAGTGTCCCATCGGAAGAGTTGATCAATTTCCCTGGAACAGTGGGAAACAGTGTGAGGAATATGGCCTTGATCAGCTCCATCACATGACCTGGGGTTAGGACACTCGGATGATCTGTGTCATAGCCTCTTCATCTGCTTGATTTGGATCCTACAAAGAAAGCACAGTAACAATTAAAGTCCTTTGCAAAAACAACTGGGAATTCATGGTTCTTACTTACTTATCACCAAGGGAAGTACACAAACACTATGTCTGCATACATGGACTACAATGCAATTCCATTAGGAAAGAAGAGACAATAAACTTTATTCTTAGAAAAAGATTTCAAGTCTGGCCTGGCACTCCATGACTGAACACTCCCGAGTTGAGAGTATCTTGCTTTTTTAACACCTGTGCTGTGCTCTACACACTTAAGGATTAAGGATCCCTACGTGGCTAAAAAAAGACCTAGAGAAACCAAGTCATGTTGTATATTTTCATTAGTTAAATACCGAGCACTTGGCAGCTCTGGAAAGGACACTGGATTTTATTTACTTTAATGCACTCATTTTGCAGATAAACCTGAAGCCTGGACTAGAATCAAAAACTTAGTGACAAGCTCAGCAAGAATTAATTCTCAAATCTCTTGGCTCCGACTTAATCTTCTTTCCACTAAACTCTGCCTGTCGCCTGCCTTTTACAAAAAACCTGCACTGTTAAGATGAAGATCAGTCCTTGGGAGTTCACTGGCAGTCCAGTGGTGGGTCTGATGCTTTCACTGCTGTGGCTTACATTCACTCCCTGGTTGGGGAACTAAAATCCTGCAAGCCATATAGTGCTACCATACACACAAAAACCCACTATGTAACAACCACCTTCGGTTCCTCCATACCAAGGCTCTGAAGCCTCAACTGGCATGATCCAAGAAAAAGCTGAAACATTTCTAGGGGTGGTAGGACAAGAGGCTGAGTCTTGACCAAAGAGCAAGACCAATAACCAACATTTACTGAGTTCTCACCATGCACTAAGCACTATGATTAAAAAAGCACTATCTTATAAAGATGGATTGGACAACAGTGAAGCTGGAATGTGATGGGTCTACAGAATAAAGCTTCTGTATGGGAGGAACAGAATAATGGGAGGAACCCATTCAACAAAAATTTGCTGGTGCTCGTTCTTGAAGGGGTATTATGCTAAATACAACGGGGAACAATTCTTGACTCTCTACACAGCTTATAGTCTAGAGTAGACAACCACTGCACAATTACACAAATAAAACGATCATTACTACACTCAAAAGGAAGATGTGAGAAAATAATGGAGTAGAAGAGACCTCTGGATATGGCCTCTCAGATTGAAACCAAGACCTAAAAGATACGGAGACAGTCATGCATGATGACATGAAAGGATGGCATGAAAAGCTTTACAGAGAAGCTATTTTAAAGACAGAGGTTCCTGAACAGTAGAGCAAGAGCATAAAGACCAAGAAGCGGAGGAAATAAAGCCAAAGGTGGGCAGGAGCTAGATCCTACAGGGCCCTGCTGGCCATGGTAAGCACTTTGGATTTTAGTCTACGTGCAAATGGAAAAGGGGAGGAGTGGAAGGGAGCAGGATGGTGATGTGATGTGATACATACACTGAGATGTGGAGAGTGAACTAGAGGGGCACAAGAGGGGAAGAAGGGAGACTAGGCAGCTATTGCCTTAACTGAAGCAAAGAAGAGAGGGTTAGACTAGCCTGACAGCAGTTGGGAGGGAAAAAGTAAGCTGATTCAGAGTATAGTTTAGAGTTAAAACCAAGAGGACTTCAAAAATTGGACAACTCTAGCCTTAATAATTGGGTGAAGAGACACATGACTTATTGATAGGAGTGTCTGGTTTAGGTTTAAAAATAAAATAAAAACCAAGAGTTCTACTTTGGATGCATTGATTAGAAATGCCAGTAAGATACAATCAGCGAAATTAGATGTAAGAACCAGTATGGTTATACTGGAGTTACACAGCCTGGGTATGAATTTCCGTTGCACCATTTTATTAGATATTTTACTGTAGGCAAAGGACTTAACCCCTCTAAACCTCAGATTCAACTGTAAAATGGAAACTATAATTCTTACCTCATGGGGGTCGAGGCTGTTGTAAAGATTCAGTGATAAAATGCTTATGAAAGTGCTTAACGTAATGGCTGGCACACAGCAGTTAAGTGTTAGTTGCTGCTACTACTACACTAGGGAATAAACTTGTTCTCTGAAAATCAAGAAAAGTGAGAATTTCAAGGCATTAATAGTAGTAACTGGAAAAGTCTGAGGAAAAAAGGCCACTGGATCAAAGACCTTAGTTCTTTTAAGAAGAAAGGGACTCTAAAATAAACAATGTTGCATCCAGTTTAGAGACTGATTAGACCCTAGTGTGAAAATAGCAAGAGGACACTGTGAAGGCTTCCACCCAAGAAGATACAAGGCAATAAAGCTAAAAATAAAAGGTATAAATCCTCTTACCTGCATATGAGGACTATCTTTTTCTTTTGGAGAGAAAAATCGTCCGCCTTCCCCACGCTTCCGTGCCATGGCATGACGATGCCGAGACTCATGCAAGTATTTCTACAAGAGAAATCAAGTCACCAGCTGAAAGCAGCATAGCGCTCCAATGCTCAGAAGTCTAGGGTGGCTGTGATAAAGCCACCAAGGGCAGTTATGACCTTGTGTTATGGAGACATCTTGGAGAAAACACCAACAGCAGCTAACCGTCTAACTATCATAAGAATGTAAATGCTGAATGAGTAATAACTAAGTGCAGATTCCCCAAAGATATAGCAGAGATCACCACCTACCTCCCAATATATATCCTCCCTTTTGCTTTAGTAACAAACCAAATTTTAGCTGGTATAGTCTCATTAAAGAGATGGCATTTCCTAGCATTATTTGCAGGTAAGTGTGGCCATGGAATTAAATTTTGGCTAATGTGATTATGGAACTTTTTGAATGTTTCCTTGAAAGAAAGTTTCCTTGTTCCCTTTGCTCCTTGGCTAGAGCCCAGGCAGTCATATTGGCCTATGGATAGCATACTAAGAAATCAGGACAGTAAGACAAGATGAAAATGGTCTTGAGGATTACCACAGCCCGAGACAATTTATCTTTGCAGTTTGTTTTAGTTGCTCAGTCATGTCTGACTCTTTGTGACCTCACAGACTGTAGCCCACCAGGCTCCTCTGTCTATGGAATTCTCCAGGCAAGAATACTGGAGTGGGTAACCATTTTTCCCTTCTTCAGGGGATCTTCCAAACCCAGAGATCAAACCTGGATCTCTTGTACTGGAGGCGGATTCTTTACCATCTGAGCCACCAGGGAAGTCCACCTCTGGACTTTATGGAAGATTAAAACAAAACAAAACAACAACAACAAAACGCTATTTATGTTGTAGTTATTTTTTAAATATTATAGTTGCAGCTCCATATAGCAATAGTAAGTACCATTACAAAAGGTAACAGCTATCTAACTTCGAAGTCTGGAAGGTACTCAAGGAAACTAACCACATATAAGGTTATTTCAGAAGTAGAACCCTGCTGTTCTCATCCTGTGTCCGTCCCCATGTTATACATACCCTTCTTTCCTTTGGAATTTTCCCTTCTGCCTCTAATTTAGCCCGAGCTTGTCTCCTCTTAAGTATACGGTGGTACTGTTTGGCATTGACATAGAGAGGCTCTTCTTCAAGCATCTCTGCCCCAGGTAGAGGGATTCTCTGGATTGCAGGCACAGAGCCAGCACCAGGTACCATCTGTGTGAAGAGAAAAATCAGAGCTTATTAAGTAGTGACATGAAGTATGGACATGGGAAACAATTTCTTGGTCCCTGTTCTTCTGAATGCTACGACGAGTAGCTTTATAGGGCACTTGTTGAATGCAGATTCCTGGAGAACATTTACACTTAAGGCCTGCATTTTAAACAAATGTTCCAGATGATTCTGTAACAGGGGGCCAAGGACCCACACTGAGAAATGACATAACCATGTCCAGGTTTCTGTCCACGCAAAGCTCCATTTTCTAAGAATGTCTGCTGCCATCTAATGGTCATGAACAGTAACCACAGGCAGTAAAAGAGCACAAGGGAAGCACAAGGGAAACAGGAAGGAAGTACCTTCCTTGGTTCAAATTGACCAAGTGCTGCTAACTGAGTTTAGTTACCTAACAATGCAAGTCAACCCACATTTTCCTGAACAAACCCAGTTCCACTACCTTCCCAATGATAACAACTTGAAATGGTTAATTGTTTCTTCCAGGAGACTCCTCCCCTTCTGTGTAGGTTTCTAATCCTTGTTCTTTCTTAGTTGACCCATTCTAGGTACTGTACACTGACACCCTATTCTGACATAGGAGTTTACAGTCAACTCTCCTTCCCTTCTTCCCAGTATATTTACATCACACATTTTTTTTGGTTTCTCTATTGACTACAACCGTTCTAACTTTGAACGTTTTTGTGTCACCCACTTTGGGCCGTGTACTTTCTACTTCCCCAAGATCAGTAGTCTATACCTCTCTTCATCATTTGAATTATGAATAAGATTCCAGAAAAGTGAATATTTACATGCTCTTCTTCTGCTATATCTCTAGCACCTAGAATAGTCTCTGGCACACAGTAGGTGCACAGAATGAGTTAAGGTTTACTGTAATGTTTATTGTGAAAGTAGACCACTGTGTCTTAAGGGATTAATCTCAGTCTCAAGAGGTCAGGATTATACACCAGCTTTATGAGAGATTTTAAAACACAAGCTGAAGAAATTTTCAAAGACAAAGATATATGGAAAAATAAACTATAAAGGAGAACAATGAAATGAAAAACCAATTTTCTTACCATGACCATCCCGCCTGAATTGACCACATTGCCTGCCACTGGCAGTGTCACTGTGACAGTCCCTTGCCCACTGCTGGTTGTGTTGGTGTTGGCTCCCGTCTGGACAATCTGTGCTCCTGCCAGACTGGCTGCGGGGATGGTGATCATGCCTGAAACAGGGACTGTAACTTTAAGAAAATAAAACATAAAACAAACAAACAAAAAAACAGGTATACAGAAAGAAGGGAACACAGTTAGTCCCTCTTCTATCTGGCACACACTTATTAATCCTGGAAAAACTTGCTCTTTTAGAACAAGGGGAGGAAAAAGCACTCTTTCGTTCTCTGCCTTGGTTGCTGTATATAATCCAAGTAATCACAAGTTTAGAGATGTTAATAACGATAGGGGTTCTAGTTCTGAATAAAACTATCATCCTGAATAAAGCTACCCATTACTGACCCATACTGAGTCGAAAGTTTTCAATGGGTGACCAAATATTTTGGAGGCTTCCCTTTCTATGAGTCAGTCTGACTTCAGTTATAGCCACTGTTCTTACATAAAGGATCTGCTTCAGGATGAAGATTTTAAAAAAACTGTTTACTCTAAACTGACAATGAGTCAGACAACTACAGGACTAAATCTTAAAATTAAACCAGGCCAACCAAGCCCCCAACTTCAATAGCAGCACTTGAGGATTTGTTCCTTTTCTGAGCTCTGCCCGTTCTGGCCCTCTCCCGAGTCACAGAGGAGCACTGACTGCACTCGCTGGTTCTTGTCTACTGCCGAATTTCAATCACAAGTCAAACTTTCAGTCACAGAATACATACCACTAGTAAGGGTCCTGCACGGTATTTATTTGGTCACATTCATGTCTCGCTTACTAGACTAGAGTGTCTTTGAGAAGAAAACTGTTTCCAGTAATGTGCTGCATACACAGTGGTTATATAAGTCTTTTGAAATAAATTAATAATGAAGTGGCCCAGGGGAAAAAGAAAAAAAGAAAAAAAGCAGCAGTGATGTAGTTCTCTACCACTAAAGAAACTCTGTATTTCTAATCTTCCATTTAGAGAACAGTTCTTAGAAAGAATAAAAAGCTTATATAATCCCTAGGGTCATAATGGTTGTCTTTAACAACTACTGTAGTTCTCCTACAAATGGAATCAACACTGGTCACATATTGGTGACAAGGAACTAACAATCAGTGGAGACTTAAAGGAAATAATTTTTGTTGTTGTTTTAAAAGTATGTTGTATAGAGGTCACCACAAAATTTCTAAAGCAGTCATTTGCTCAGGATGAACAGGATGCCCCCAGAAGTCCCACAGAAATGCCGGGCACTCGTACCTTGCTGGAGAATGGTGCCATCTGCATTAACTGGCTGATAGACGATGGTCTGCCCTTCAGCAGTCTGTGCCACTTGCTGCCCCTGGACAGCAATCTGCTGCTGTGTCTGTAGGAAGCAAATCATGACACAATTTAACAGATTCCAAAGACACCACAAGAAAAAAGGACCACACAGTCCTTTTTAAGAAAAAGGCATTTTTGCGATAGTTTTCTTCCCCATTTCTACTACATGTGAAATACTCTACCCAGTTGCCTGACCCTCCCAAAGCAGCCGTGCTCCTCTGCTGAGGCCGTGGAGACAGCGGAGTTACCTGCGTCTGGCCAGCAGTGACGGCTGTCTGGGGCTGCTGGATGATGATCTGCTGGGTCTGGCCCTGCTGGCCCTGCACCTGCACGGCCTGCCCACCCTGGATCTGGATCTGTCCCGGTGGGACCAACTGTATCTGCAGAAGAGAACACCAAGATTAGTGCCCTGCTGACACTGGTCTCCACTGGTCCTGGAGTGTTAGTTACTCAAACTCCTCTAGAAGGCAGGAAATGTTCTGAAGAGGAAAAAAAAAACAGAAGTCCTATTCTGTTCTCTTATGAATTAGCTTATTTTCCATTTATGAAATTGGTGAATTTTGATCACTGTCTGGATACTGGATGATATTAAGGATGATATTGCTGGCATCGGGAATGTATTTCTAAAAGCTTATTCACTTAAAAATACACCCTGAAGTATTTTTGATAGATGAAATGGTAGTGTACATATTCAAAATAACCCCTAAGTCGGGAAAATAGATGAAAATAGATTTAAACATTAAAATACTAGTTTGTGTGTTAAAATGGGTTATGAGGATTCGCCGTATCATTCTTTGTTTTTGTCTATGTTTGAAGTTTTTTTATAACAAAATATTGAAAAAAATTATTAAGTAATTTCTAAATTTTCCAGCTGGGATTCTATAAATACACACACACACACATAAAATCCTTAAAAGATTTTGTACAGAAAGGGGTATTATCATATTAGATACCCTTGCAGTCAACACTGAAATTTAACAGATTAAATTAGAAAGTGTTGGTAAATAAACAAGAAATTTATCTGGTTACCTGGATCTATTTCTACCCGCTTTGGACAGTAAGGAGTACCTATTATTGGTCAATAGGGTTTCCTCTTCTACCTACTCGTATTCTTTGCCCATTTTTCTATTCGACTGTTACTTTCATAATCAACACATATAAAGAATTTTAAAAAACGTATTCTAGACACAAACCCCATTAAATGTTAAAAATATCTTTTCCAAATTATGTCTTCTACCTTTATTTTATGATATATTTTGACACACACCAAATTTTTAAAGTTATAAAATTGTTTTTTTTTTCAGTTTTTAAGAAATCCTTCTCTACCCCACATCATAAAGAAAATATTCCTATGAACAGAATATAAAAGTTTCCAAGTATGTTTTATAGTTAGATCTGTAATCTATCTAGCAAGTATTTTTTATATAGTATGAGGCAAGGATCAATCTTCCTTTTTGATACCATTCTTGAACCATTTCTTCACTGATACTTTATACTATTTTTGTTATATACCAATTTCCAATATTCCTACATCTATTTCGTGGCTCTCTACTTTAGTTCCATTGTCTATATTAAGCCATGTATCTTAACCTAAGGAGAGAGCATAGGTTTCACTGGAATTCTAAAACAGAAGGTACAATCCAAAAAAAGGTGAAGTACACTTCTAAAAGACATGATTATTAAAAAAAAAAAAACACACACACACTAAAGTAACCTCTAATAAAAATGGATTGAAATTTAAGTGTTCTATGGGAGGCTATGGAATCATACCTAGAGCCATATCATGCAACATTAACAGAAAATAATTTTTCCAAGATGGTTTGATTAGTTACAGTGCTGCTTGGAGTGAGGGGAATAAGATAACCTTTTCAATGTCTTCTGTTAAAGGTCAAAAAAAATCCTACAAAATCCACAGAATTTACAGCTGAAATGAACCCTAGCAATCACCTGATATAAACTGCATTTTTCAAATGAGAAAACCAACAATCAGAACTTGGCCAAGATCAAAAAGTCTGTTTAATGGCAGACCTGCAAATGAATTCAGGTCATTGCATTCCTGATACAGTCTTCCTAGCTCTGTATCACACTGTTTCTATTCAACAGAGAAGAGGACATGCCAAGTGGGGGGACTGCAGAGGCGGCAATGAGAGAAGGACAGAAATGAAATAGCAGTGTGAAATTGAGGCAAGTACACACACTGAAGTATGTTTAAAGACTCATACATTTATGCATGGAGAAATGTAGAAACTATTTTTAATCCTGACTACAACTCTATCTTGCCAAAAATATGCTGTTGCCTTAAAAATGACCATACCCTTTGCCCAACCAATTCCTCCACTCCCAAAAATATTCCCCTAAGATTAAACTCAAGTGAAAAAATAAAGCTATAAAATTCAAATACATTTATAGTAACCTTACCTATAAAAGCAAAAACAAGAAAAAAACAAAATAAATTTCTAAGTGCACAGTGAAATTAGAAATTCTGATTCATCAAATTGACTATTATGAAGGAATGTAAAAGTAAAAGGAAGTAAAACAAAAACACCAAACACACAACAATAAAACTATATGCTTGTGTACAACTATGCCCAAGAGGTGTGCACAAAACTACAAGGGAATATGCAAAACTTAAAAATTTGATTATCAAGCATGGCTGAATTTTTTTTCAACTAGTGGCTCAGACGGTAAAGCGTCTGCTTATAATGTGGGAGACCCAGGTTCGATCCCTGGGTGGGGAAGATCCTGTGGAGAAGGCAATGGCACCCCACTCCAGCACTCTTGCCTGGAAAATCCCATGGATGCAGGAGCCTGGTAGGCTACAGTCCATGGGGTCGCAGAGTGGGACATGACTGAGCAACTTCACTTCATATTACATTACTCCAGAAAAGTGAAGATATTAATGAAATCATAGAAGATATAAGTAGTTTTAGAAAATTTTAGTAAAAAGTTCATAAACATATATATATACACACACACACACTCACTGGCATCTGGCTATTAGTTATTAATACAAAGGTGAGATTACTTAAGCATATATTCTCTGTAAATTATTTCTCACTAAAAATACTTCATTATTAACCCTTCCCTCAAAGTCAACAGTTCATCCTTTTTAACAAGGACATAATGTGTGCTGAGTCACTTCAGTCGTATCCGACTCTTTGTGACCCTATAGACTGTAGCCCACCAGGTTCCTCTGTCCATGGGATTCTCCAGGCAAAAATACTGGAGTGGACAGCCATTCCCTTCTCCAGGGGATCTTCCCAACCTAGGGATCGAACCTGAGTCTACTGCGTCTCCTACAATGCAGGCAGATTCTTTAACTGCTGAGCCACTGAGGAAGTCCAAGGACATAATACACCAAATGAATATAGTATGATGTATTCAATCGATTCTTTACCAACAGATACTCAGGCTACAATTTTTTTTTGCTAGTACAATGCTCCAATAAATGTCTTTGTATATTTCTCCCTACATATTTATCTTTTCTTCCTATAGAATAGATTCTTAGAAGTGGGACAGGAACATCAAAAGGTTTAAGTATTCAAGAGCGAGATATCTTCCAAAAGGACTTTACAATTTGAAAATGAACAAAAATAATGTATTTCATTTTCTTAATACCCATTCTAGCACTGGATATAATCAGTGTTTTAAACTTCTGCCAACAAGATAAAAATGCCTGTAATTAAAAAGTTTGCTGCCACAGAGCTGTGTGTTCTGTTTACTTTTGTTTTCTGTTTCTGAATCAGTCTTTCCAGTGAATTTACCTAACTACTTTACACGTCTGTGCAGCTTTTATTTAGTTTCCTACATTTTTGTTAGTTTTCTACTTCCTTAATTTTAACCTATCTTTTGCTCATTTTCTTCTTGTCCTAACTTCCTAAAAAAAAAAAAAAACCTATTATTTCTTTTCAGTTCTTTTAAAATATTCAAGGTTATAAATTTTGCTTTAAGTATAGCTTGAGGTGTGTGTGATAGGCTTGGACTGAAATATTTTCATCACTTGCTAGATAAGTTTTAAATAACATGGAAGGAAATGAAAAGGATAGCATTTCTGACCCAAAACAACAATCTCCAAAGCAGACTATAAACTCCCCCCCTCAGTGCCCAGAAGCGCCAACAAAGGACGCACTAATGATGATTTCTATTAAACTAGATACTCTTTTTATAAGGGGTTCCCAGGTGGCACTGGTAAAGGTCCTGACTGCCAATGCAGAAGATATAAGAGATATGGATTCGATCCCTGGGTTGGGAAGATCCCCTAGAGGAGGGCATGGCAACCTGAAATGGAACAGGACTCTATATACAGTCCTGCCCCTAACCATGTCCTCTGCCTGCCTGTCGTCTGTGGAAAACTTTCACAAAAAGTAAGTTTAAACAGAGAAGTGAGAAATGTGGAAACAAGGGAAAACAGTCAAAGGAGACTACTACTGCTGCTACTAATGTAGTCATTAAGCAGTCAAGGACCTTTAGTTCTTTCTCAAGGTCTATGGGTAATATTCTGAGCTATATCCTGTGAGCTGTCTTATAGATAATAAAACACCAGGTGGAGAAGTTAACTACATGATGACCAGACTGTACCCAGGATATGAGCTGCCACAATTCCAGGAACTGGCCGCGAAGAAATGGGAACAGACAGACCCTGAAACTGAAGATTAACTACACCTAAAACAACTAAGATGATGCTGGTTAGGCCACTGAAGAGCAATTTGAGGATGACTGTCAGAGCTGACTGTGCTATTCCTGTATGTAGCCCCCTCCTTCTGTTTATAAAAGCTCCTGCCTCACTGGTTGCCACTGGCGGGGAGGTGGGGAGAAAGTTGGCCTTTGGACAGATGTCCACCATCCTCCTCCTCCCTAGTTGCCAGCATCTGAAACGAAGCAAACTTCCCTGTCTCCTTTCCATCAACCTGGCCTGTTTATTGGCTTTTGAGCAGTGAGCAGCCAGACCCTCAAGGAAGGTAAGAAGCAATTAAATACAGTATCAATTTTCAATTTGTAACAACTTATTTCTTAAAACTTCTATCCTGATATTCTGTCTAATATTCTTTTTTTTTTTTTAACTAACACTCACCTGCTGCAAACCCTGTGTCCCAGATACAGGTACTTGCATGATGGTTTGACCTTGTCCACCAGGAACAGCCTGGACCATGATGGGTTGGCCAGTTGATGTGATTAACTGACCTCCACTGACTTGTACCATTAATGGTTGCCCCTGGACCTAGAATAAAGTAAAATAAGAACAATGAAATAACATAAGACACAAAATGGTTTTTACCTAAAGACAAACACTGCAACTACTCTGCTGTCTTGCTAGAGGAGGAAAAAGTAGGAGAGACACTAAGAAAATACTTCCAGGTCCTCATCCTCAAGTAGTCTTCTTCGAAAATACAGTATCTGTAACTAAGTGCCAAGCTGAATACTTAAGTCAGATAAAATGGGGTATAAACAGAGTCTTTGGGAAGTCTCAATAGATACAAGGTGTTTATCATCAAATACAGGCTAAACTCATGAGAAGTGTTTAATCAAATCATCAAGACTATTTGCCTTTTTAGTCCAATATCCAGGAATTGTCTTGGGTGAAGACTAGAGAGTAGGCAATGAGAAGGAGGGCTGATGGTGGGGATGGTTGCTGGAGTGCAAATTCTAAGTAAGTTGGAAGGAGTAAATCCATCTGTACCTGGCAATGACTCCAGGTGAGGTATCAAGCAGCTCCAAAAGCTTATATAGAATACCCTTCCTCCCTACAGTTTCTCAAGCATAAGTGAAACACATACCTTTTACCCTCTGCCTCACCACTGAGAATTCTTGTCCTGTGGTTGTTTAAGGAGACCACTAATAAAAATGCCTAGAAATATATTGGTCAATTTACAATTTTTGTGGTGGGACTGCTCACACTGGACCCTGCAATATCTGCACAGTTCTTTTAGCTTTAACAAACATGAAAATTATACAAATTTTCAACAGTACCAAAAAACTCTCAACTTTCAATCTCCAGTGAGTAAATGGATCACTCTAAAACCCAGGGCACTGAAAATGCTGTAACATCTTGAGTCCCAATATAAAAATGTCTAGCTAACTGAATGCATTCTGAAAGCCAAAAACCAAACCACTTTAGATGTGAATTGAAATGTTCAACAAAATAGCTGAAAGCCCAAAACTTTCATTTTCAGATTCAATCCTTGTTTTGAGGAATTATTTCTAACAGATCAAAAGAAAATTTGTGTATGTGAAACAATCATTCTCAATGCCAGTGAAAGTATGTTCAAATAACAGTAATTAGTTAAAAGATCAATCTGTCCTAGATTAGTAGATTAGATATTAAGCCCTCCCCACCCCTATGAGCATACTGGAATCTTTAGGAACATTCAAATTCTGTGTTTTGTTAAACTGCTCATTGACAAATTCCAATTTACTTTTTAAAGACTTGACAATTTGATTCTCCTCTGCTTTTCTCCTCTCACTTCCCCATCCCAAATCAAATTCCTTTTGCTATACTAATGCTTCCACATGCTCTATTAGAAAAGATTTTTTAAAAAATATTTATTGCATGACTAACTGAAAGAAGTATTTAAAATTCTCCACAAATAATCAGAGCCCTACAGGAAAGGTTTCCATTATCTCCATAAAGTGCTTCCATTTCTTTAAGTAAAATCTGCATAAGAAGGAAACAAGTTTTAAGGCAACTATTTTTGTAATTTTCTGGCTCTCCATCATCTTCACTTTTCCCTTCACTGACAGGCTATATATACACATGATGAACCATTTGAGACTCCAAGGAACCTGCTGTTTTTACAACATATGATGATACAAGGATACATGCATCAGACAAGAAGCCAATACAGTTAAGAGCATGTTACATTCCCATTCCACAAGTGGTTAATGACAATACTGTTTTATGTATCAATAAGATGAAGCAAGCATGGAAAACATGAGTATAAAGCTGCTGAACTCTGAGATTTGAATACAGTTTGGGAGTACCTACAAACTCAGCTTATTTCAGCTTAATTTATGTTCAGAATTGGCTGTATATCATCAAACGTTATGAGTGGCAGGTATGGGAGTAGGGCTGAAAGGGTAGAGTGAAATGACTACGATAAGGGATAGTTCACTGCAGGATGCTTGCTAAGCAGCACTAACAGTAAAGTGAGATGCCAGTTCTGCATTCTAGGTCCTACTCATTTCCATTCAGAGGAAGAAAAAAGGCAGGGTACTTGAACTTTGCCAATTTCTCAAAAACATGATCATTTTAGCTAAAGTAACCTAATAAATACAGAAAAGACTTTTGCTTCTTCTGTTTACATAGGAACTGGCCCAAATACAACCCCAATTTAGGTATTTAACTTGGTCATACATATTAAGAAACTGCATTATTTAAGTAGGAATTCTTACGGTGGCTATATACCTAAGATTTACAGAAAGCATATCTCTCTTCTGTCCAACCAAGAGCTATGGGGCAATCTCTGCAGATCCAATAATAAGGTCATGACTTCCCCAAGAAAAGTAGTGAGAGGATAGCAGAGATTTAACAAGATTCAATGATTAGATTAATCTTGTCAAACGCAATCATTATTTTATATCTGAGTTGTCCTTTTAATACAGCACAATCTAGCCTAGTAAAATGTATACATTTTCTTCACTATTATCGTAATACAAAGTTCAAGAAAATTTACCGTGCAATCTTATTACAGAATCTGAGCTCTAAATAGGTTCTAATGCCACTTGTAAGAATTTCTTCACTGATTTTGTTCTCAGGTATTCCCCCAAAAACGTACTAGCCAATGGCACTTTTCAGAAAGCTGATACAGCATCACTACATGATTTAGTACAAAACATTAGGAAACTGGCATCTTATAAGCCTCAAAGACAAGTTAGCAGCATCAAAGTCATGCAACTGGCTTTGCTGTCCCTCCGTGACATCCTACCACAAACAGCACCAGACACGAGGAGAGAAGTTCATGCAGTGCTTACAGAGAGTCAGAGAGAGCACCACTACCTGGAGGGTCTGGACTTGCTGGCCTGAGGCGGATGCCACCTGGGCCTCAGTCTGCAACTGGACAGCAGTGACACCACCCTGCTGCTGAGAACAGGAACAGGAAGAGCTTGAAATGTGTCAGGAAGGAAATGTATAGTTCAAGACATGAGATCACCTTACCTCTTATGGGAGAGGAAGGGTCTTCTTTCAATAGCCCCACCCTACACAGGACTTTCAAACTGGAGACTCCCTATACTGAAGCTTTTTGTTGAAGGTAACAGATTACAGACATTGGCCTTTTGTCTCCAGAGCAGAACTCAAAATACCCTTCCATGACTCAAAAACATCGATGTAGCTGACATCATTAACAAAAAATTTTTAATGCAGTCCTTCCCTCCAAAAATAAGCATTTGATCCTTGTGCATGCAGTTATTTTAATGTTCTTTTTATTTCCTCAAATGAGTTCACAAGAACAAAATAGTTAATCAGGTTTTAGCAGCCTAGAAGCTAAAATGAAGAACTTCTGGAACTTGAATGCAATCATCAGAAAGGAAGAATAAAGCAATCATTATGAGCCAAAAACATCTTCATGAGGTCACTGCTCTCAGTCCCCAAACTAGGATAACTCCTACTCAGTTGGACTACCTTAGAAGCAATGTATTCATAGACTCAACTTAATTTTTATTACCCCAGTAGTAACTTCACACAGAGCAAGAATTCACTCACTAGGGCACTGGTATGAATGAATGGAGAGTCCTCTGTGGAATCTCCCTTTCTACCAAGGCAGCTGAAAGAAGCTGTAGTTGTGTGGAAGGAAAAGCCAGCAAAGGAATTTTGACAATTAATCTCTTTTAATAAAAAGTAGTTCCTTCCTTTGGTCATTAGATAGAACAACTCACCATCAAAACACCCACTGCCCAACCTGCCCCCCTGCCCCAACTAATGACTTTTCTATATTAGTAAGTCCCATTTTGGAAACAAAACATTTCCAATTTTGGCCTACACGCCAAATCAATGCTCAATAAATTAATTTTCTTCTAGGGAGAAAAAACAAGTGAAGTTTTCCTAAAACAAACCCAGGTATAAATCCTCAGAAAATGTAATCTGTGTATAAATTCAAGAAGGCAACCTATCTTAATTAAGAATAAACCAGCAGGAGAAATCCTTTCTAATATGTGCTTATCCATAAGTATGGCTACCTATTATCCTCATATTAAACTAGAGCTTTTCAAAATAAACACTGTGATGGATCAAATTAAATAGCGGATTTCTTAGAAGCTATCTTGGTTTGTCTATTGTGGCCAAAGCCTTACCAGATCACAAGATGGCTTAATCAATAAAAGAAACAACCAAATTTAATCCAGGAAAACAAAACCACCCTTCAAAGCTCCATCTGAAAACAGACGAGGTATTTTTGATTTCTAAGATAAAAGGGGGCAGTTTATTAAACCGGGCACCCATGAAATCAAATTCTAAGTAGTCATGGACTGGATAGACTTTTGAACAGAGAAAAATCAGAGAAATCACAATAAATCCAATCTTCAAAAAGTACTTCAACACAAGTCACCAGATCCACTATATGATCTGATGCCTCTCAAATCTGGAACTGCGTACTGCTATTATCACCTCCACTGCTGTGATGTTTAAATAAAGCAGTTTTACTTCCATACCTGCTGCTGAATCTGTCCAGCCTGTACAACAATCTGCTCTGTTGAACTATTGCTGTTTGCTGTATACTGTTCCATGGTCCCTCCAACTCAGTCCTGTCCACAGTCAGTTTCACTCTGGAGATCCTAGAAGACTGCAGGATACACTCCTATTAGAGAGGGAGGAAAAGAAAGTAAAGTGAGATTGTTAGTTAAGGCCTCACCAGATGTTTAATTAATTGTTAATATGCATTTAACATATTAACATTTAATATGTTAAATAGCATCTTGATAATGCTATTTAACATATTTAAAAATGCTTAGTCATTTCTCACCAGCAAGTTTCCCTTTCAGTACTACTAGAGCAACACCCGCACCTTAGAAATTCTCATTAAGCTACAGTATCACTTTCTTACAAGGCCCATTTAACACAGATTTTCAGGCCTACACACATACTTTAAAGAACTGTGCCTTTAATTTGTAACACATTTGTACTACATGTGATAAGCAATTTAAAATTTTAGGGTTTATTATTTAGTATGTAATTACCCAGATCTGAAGTCCAACAGATTGCTTATCAGTGTTAAGTAAGAAAGACACAGTGAAGGTTTGGGAGTTTGGGTTTTAATCCAGAGCAAGAAATAAAAAGGAATTATAGAAACGGCATAAATGCTATTTGCAGATTAGATAAAAGAAAAAAATTTTACATATCAAGGCTATTATTTTCTCTGAAAACAATCTACATTTTCCTCAGTCATGAATCTGAATGCCTGATAATATCCCACCTGTTATTAATTTTAACTTTTTTAGATGACAGTTTTGAAATATATACCCCAAATAGTGAGAAGATGATAATGTTCCACCTAATCCCCATAGCAATCACCCAACTTCAACAATTTTCAACTCATGGTCAATCTTATTTCACATGTATCTCATCCATTTTTCCACCCACCCTCCCCCTGCATTGCTGTTGTTCAGTAGCCAAGTCGAGTCCCACTCTTTGTGACCCCATGGACTGCATTATTTCGAAGCAAATCCCAGACACCTTATTACTCCATAGCTCTATAAATACTTCAGCACCTGCCTCCGAAGAGTAAGGACTCTTTTGTCTTTACATTTTATCACAATGATCCTGTGTCTCTACAATTACTTCAAACATTAAAAATTTTGTAAGTTTTTAATATCATTAAGAAAAAAAAAGCAAGGGAATTCCGCCCCCCCCCCCCAAAAATCTACTTCTGCTTCATTGACCACGCTAGAGTCTTTGTTTGGATCACAACTGTGGAATATTCTTAATGAGACAGGAATACCAGACCACATTACCTGCCTCCTGAGAAACCTGTATGCAGGACAAGAAGCAACAGTTAGAACTGGACATGGAAAAACGGACTGGTTCAAATTGGGAAAGGAGTATGTCAAGCCTGTGTATTGTCACCCTGCTTCTTTAACTTACATACAGAGTACATATCACATGAAATGCCCGACTGGATGAAGCACAAGCTGGAATCAAGATTGCTGGAAAACATACCAACAACCTCCAACACGCCCATGATACCACTTTAATGGCAGAAAGTGAATAGGATCTAAAGAGCCTCTTGATGAAGGTCAAAGAGGAGAGTGAAAAAGCTGGCTTAAAACTCAACATTCAAAAAATGAAGATCACGGCATCCAGTCCCATCACTTCATAGCAAACAGACGGGGAAAATGTGCAAACAGTGTCATGTTTCATTTTCTTGGGCTCCACAATCACTGTGGGTGGTGACCACAGCCACAAAATTGAAAGACGCCTGCTCCTTGGAAGAACAGCTATGACAAACTGAGACAATGTATTAAAAAGCAGAGACATCATTTTGCTGACAAAGGTCCATATAGTCAAAGTTACAGTTTTTCCAGTAGTCATGTATGTATGTGAGAGTTGGACCATAAAGAAGGTTGAGCACTGAAGAACTGACACTTTTGAACTGTGCAGCACTGAAAAACTGACACTTTTGAACTGTGGTGTTCGAGAAGACTCTTTGAGAGTCCCTTGGACTGCAAGGAGATCCAACCAGTCAATCCTTAAGAAAATCAATTCTGAATATTCATTGGAATGACTGGTGCTAAAGCTGAAGCTCCAATACTTTGGCCACCTGATGTGAAGAAATGACTCATTGGAAAAGACTGATGCTGGGAAAGATTGCGGGCAAGAGGAGAAGGCGGCAATAGACGATGAGATGGTTGGATGGCATCACTAATGGACAGGAGCCGAGCAAACTCAGGGAGATAGTGAAGGTCAGGGAAGCCTGGTGTGCTGCAGTTCATGGGGTCACAAAGAGTCGGACATGACTTAGCGACTGAATAACAACAACAAGTATCATTAAATATGCAGTCAAGGCCCAAATTTACTCTTCTCATACACTTTAACAGCTGAAAGTTCCTTTCTGAAATAAGGACACAATTAGATAAACTGAAGTAATAATGAGAACCCTGAAAAAAGGCTTGATTCAAAAACTTTAAATCTTCTCCCAAACTTTTCTCCAGGCCTCCATAAATTCTAAAATTTGAGTGACAGTTACATTTGAGTTACACTGAATTACATGAGCTGCACATCACAGCAGCAAAGCAATGTACCTCTCCCCACAAATCCACACGTGGTGGATGAGATGAATTACCCACCATGATTGTAAAGTGTCTCAGTATTGTGAATGCCCAAATATTTAGGAAGAAGTGCACTGATGGGTGAAGTTAAGTTTAGACATAGATATATACAGATAGCTCTCTAAAAAGGCAAGTACAGTACATTAAAAGCAGACTCTAGATGATGGGTACACAGGTATTTATTATAAAACTCAACTTTACTGTATCTAAAAAATTTTATACTAAATGTTGAGAGGAAAATCTAATAAAACTCAATCAAGTCTATTACTTATAACCAAATCAGTACCGAGTGTAAGAGCCACAAGTCAGTGACAGGATGACTATGCCACCGGGGCATGACGGTTTATATGGCCACGTGGTTCATCTCACCACCCTTGCTCTAACGAGCGCTCACCAAACACGCATCTAGCTATAATCTGGATTCACATATACGCCAACAGGGAGCAGATATGATTAGTTACATAAGTAAACCTAACAGTGATTTCTCACTGCATACCGACAAATCGGCCTTCTGATTTTTATACGTCTCTTCTAAACTGGTTGACTGAGTTGGCTCCTCAGAGATTCTGGGAACAGTACAGAAAACCAGATTTTCAGCCAGACTAAGTGGCTCTTCCAGGGAAGTGAATGGTCTTTCCTAAATTCTATCCTGTCTCTAACTGCAATACACACAACGCATTGATGTTTCTAAGCTAATACAATTAAAAATTAAAGGTCATGAGTAGTGTGATTTCATTTATATGAAACCCTGAGAAGGTAATAGTAATCCAGAGATAGAAGGCAGATCAGTGGTTTCCTGGAAATGGAAAAGGGGGAAGAGGGAAGTTGACTGGGATAGAGCATCTGGAACTTTCTGGGGTGATAAAATGTTTTATATTTTCATTATAGTGGTGGTTGCATTTGTGTATAAATCTATCAAAATCCATCAAAATGTACATTTTATATCTAAACTATATCTCAAAAGAGTTGATTAATACAATTAAGGATCAGGAAGGAATGTCCTCTGTATTTTAACAACCTACTCCACCTCAAATCCCCTTCCTGTGTCAGATTTTTTTCCTTGACCCCTACTTTCCAGAAATTTATATCATACTGGAAGTGCAGAGAAATGACTAATAAAATGTCATGCAGGTTTTCTTTTTAACTAGTTTATCCTCGTAATACAAATGCTACAACTTAAAAACATTTAAATCCACTATACTTTGATGGGTCAAAACAGAAGGGGTTTCAAGTTTAACAGCAATTTCCTGTCATATATTAATGAGGGAGTGATTCAGCTTGGAGCATGATATTTAGACTGCTAATGGTGAAGAACGGTTGCCACCAGCTTCTGTGAAGCCATATGTTCCCACTATTGTGAGCTTCAGTTAGCAGAACTGCAATATAATCTGACATCGTCTTTCCTCAAGTGCTTTTCTGCCCACATTCTGACAGAATTAAGTCAGCCGGATTTAGTCTGTCTAGTTCTTGCTCCTAACTCAAAGTTTGAATGTCTTTTCCTCAAAGACAGAAAGAACATATGTTTATTCTGGTTAGCAAGAAAATCTCTTCCTCCTCAGTTCAAGGTACAGAACCTGAAATACAGCTAACTACTTAGAAATCCATTTGTTTTAGACCAACACACATTTTAACTCAACCAGAAACTCAACCTTAAAAAACAAGTGAAAAATCCTGCAGAATTATCATATTTGATCATCACTACCAGGCAAAGACTAGAACAGCATTTTTAAATTTTTTGACAGCTCACAGTAAGAAACACATTTCATATCACAAATGCACTTAGAACATATTTTAAAAAGTAACTAAAAGTTTCATGACTGATCTGTGTAAGTATAACTTAAGATGAATGGTGGTATTCTCTATTCTACTGTAAAAAATTAGCAGCATCGGCCCACTAAATTGACTTCACAACTCAACAAACAGGTCCTGATCTATGTTTGATAGAAGACTAGAGAACGAAGAGCTGTCCACTATCCCCACCATCCAAACGGTTTCTGGATTGCAGTTCTTAATTTGCATAATCTCCACTAATGATGGACCGCCTGTCAAACACTGTCTTGAAGCTTTTAGAAATAAAACTATAAGTTTCTAACTTCAAAGAGTCTTTAAATTTAGTAAAGGAGTAAAAATCTGTACTGAATCCCTAAGAAAAAAAGCAAAAGAGTTTGGACAGAAATTGGGGATAGACATGAAGTCTTTAGAAAAAATGTGGCATCTGACCTGGTCTTAAGCACAAGTAGGATTTACACGTGACGAAGTGGAAGGGAATGGAGTGGTCCAAATGAAGACATAGCATAAAAACAAAGAGAAAAATTTCCACATATAAAACAGTAGGCTAAAAGGCCACATGTCAAGAGAAAGCTAAAGGTCAGATTACTGTACTCAAAATTCCAGGCAAGGAAGTTCTTTTGCAAATTCTAGAGGGGTTTAGCAATAATGTAACCAGACAATAACGGTCCATTAGAAAGAAGTCTAGCAAAAATGTCGGCTGGTTTTAAAGTGACACATACTACCATTTTTAAGTCCCAAGGTATTTATTCTCTCCAAAGGCAAATGTAAACGTTCTAAAAAAAAAAATCCAAGTCACAGTGCCCCATCTATGAGATATTTTACAAGTCAATTTTTTAAATGATTTCAACAATAAAAAACTCATGGCAAAAAATGAAAACAAAACTGTCCCCAATTTTTTAGTAGTGGAAAGAGCACTAGAGTAGCTTTCTGAAACTTACCAGTTATATGACTTCAGTAAATGTGATTATAAAAATAGGCATCATATACTAGAGGCTGACTGTATGTAACAAGGACTGCTGTACCGTGCTTCACCTGAGTAAAAAATGTTAAAAGTCCTAGGCGAAAAATCTCCTTTCCTCCCCCCCAAAGTTAGCTGTTATTGTGGAGCAGAATCTCATAAACCAGTAACTTATTTTTCCAAACTTGAAAAAAAAAAGTGCTTCTAGATTTCTTCTGAAATCTCCACAAAATAACTGCTTCCGAAAAATCCCTTAGCAAAATATACAAGTGGTTTTACCAACTGCGTTTCCCAACCTACTAAACTGTCACAAATGCCCACCGCCCTATACTTTCTTCTTCCCCAAAACACACAGCAAAGTCTGGTGCCTCAGCACATGCTCTTCTCTTTGTGAGCAATGCTCTTCCGTTCTTTCCTACCCAAAGAAATCCCATTATTCTTCAAGGCCAATTAAAAGTACGGCAATGCTGGCCTTCCACCGAGGCTGTTGGTAGCTCACACATCACAGAATTGAACTTGGCCCCGTTACAGCACTAACTCTGAGATATGAATTACCTGTTCATCTGTCAATCTCCACCAGGCTGGGAAGATTCTCAACGACCTCTAATCATTCTTCCCCCAGCAGATGGACGCCTGGTTCATACTGACTGTTCGATACTTGGCTGTCAAAGGAGATTGCCTCTCACCCTAACGAAAACCCCAGAAGACTGTTAAGTTTCTATAAATACCCAAGAAAACGTCAACATACTGGGAAAAAAACAAACCAAGAGATGGCTGTGAACCAAGCTAACGAGTGAAGTCTGACATGTTCGAAGTGACACAGAAAGGTGAAAGGAAAAGAAACTGTACATTCCTAAGGGAGCGAGAATCCACGAGATGAGCAACAGATAAGACTAATGAAAGCAAATTGTGCAGCCTCGGGGGAAAGGAATGCACAGAGCTCGCAATCTTCCAAGAGTGAGGTTCCAGGCACCGAATGGACAGGGGCTTACAGCCCGGGCAAGGAAGGGACACCGCCTGGATGGGCTCCAGGACGGAGGTGTGCGGTTCTGCCCGGCGATCGGGGCGGGGAAGAGAGGAAATGACGAGCCAAAAGGGGGTGGTAACGGCGCCGCGGCCGGAGACCCGGGAGTGAGCTGGGAGGAGGGGCGCAGCGGGGTCCGAGGAGAGGGCGCACTAACGAACCCCTTCCCGCGCCCCCCGGCAGAGGGACGGCGGGGGCGGGCCGGCCCCCACTCCGCGCTGCACGCGGGGTCTGGTGGCCACGGCGCGCGTCTTCTCCGGTCCACCTTCCCCACCTAGGAGGTCTGCAGACAGGACAGACTCGCTCACGGAGGGGAGGGGTGCGCGGGCCCCGCGGGGGGAGACTTCCCGTCCCGGGGGCCGCCGCGTGTTGAGTGCAAGGGCAGGTTTAAGTGGTGAGGCCAGAAAGACCAGGAGGAAACTGCCTAGGCCCGAGTGTGTGTATATCCGAACGTAGGGGCCTTGTGGCAGGCAAACCCAACACTCCTGCATCTGGGGCCCGAGAAACTGGGCCAAAGGGTCGGGGAGAAGGGCGACGCAACCCCAACTGGCCCTGGCATCCTGCGCAGGTCTGAGCCCCGAGATGCCTGCTCCCGAGGGCGCCATCCCCTCGCGGGGCGGCCCCCTGCAGGCCTCGGTGGGGAGTGCCCAGGAGAGCCTCGCAGGCTCTGGTCTGGGGCAGCAGGTCGCCCCGCTCGGCTAGGCTCAGCTCGACTCCCGGGGCTCGACAGGCGCCTGGGCCTCTCCTGAGTGGTCAGCGAGACCCGCCAATCGGGGCGCTGGGGCCGGCTCTGGGCCGCTGGATATTGGCTCCTCATACTCACCGTGCCTCGCTCCCCCGGTTCGCTGCCCGCGCTGATTGGCTCCAGTACCGGACCCCGAAACCCAATCAGAGGCTCCAGCCGCCGCCGCCGCCGCCACTGCCGCTGCCTCGCAAAATGGCGAAGTCGAACAAAGGGGAATCAGGCCTCCCTCCAACTGCCTCCGCGCAGGCGCCTATTAGGCCACGCCCCCTACCCCGAGCTCTGGGCTCGCCCCACCCCCGCAGGAGCGGCACCGCGCAGGCGTGTGCCTCAGCCACGCCCAGTTTCCTGATTGGCTCCTATCCGGCCGAAGAAATACGCAGGCGCCTTCTAGGCGCGCCGGACCCTTCCACTCAAACACCGCCCTGAACTTTAGTACCACGCAGGCGCTAACTAACTCCTTTGCCAACTGCCCTCCCTCTGCTATGCGGCCCCTGGCGACACACCCCCTGGGACTTAATGCGCAGGCGCCGCTCTACCGAACTTGCATTCGGCTGTCTCGTTACGCGTGCCCGGGCGGCGGCGGCGGTCGGGTGCTCTACGGCCTTCACCGCCGGAAGTTCGGCGGCCATCACCAAAGAGTGCAGGTTCGGCTAGCTAGCTAGAGGGGCTCGTTTCCGCCTGGCTCCCGGATGGTGGGCGGCCATCTTAGGTGCGCGCAATTAAAGGCTGTGGTGGGATTGGCTTCGTATCGTGGGCTCGTCCGCTGTTACCCACCTACCAGAACCCTTCCCCGCGGGGCGGGACCTCGTAACGGCCGGCTCCTTTCCAGGTGAAGGGTAACGGCGGTACGGTGGGGCTTTGAGCAAGCCTCCTCGCTTCTTCCCACGGAATCCCGGGACAGGCCCTACGCCCTGGCTGATCAGCCCTAGGGTAGGAGACAGAAAATGGGAGGCCTCTCTCTACTTCTTCCCCCAGTTCCCCGCCCTCCAAAGAAAGATGGGGGTGAGCCTTCCTTGAGGGGCCGCCTTCCCTCTCACCCTTGCCCGCGCCTTCGCAGTACACTCCGCCTGACCGGTACACTCTCTAGTTGGCGACTTAACGGGACTGTAGCCAAGTCCCACCTTTTTGTCCCTGGGCCAGCCCCAATGGGGTGGGGAAGTACTTTTGCATCTTTCAGAGAAAAGACTGTCCTAAATCAGTCTTGCTCGGCGCGGGCGCGGGGAAAGGAGGAGGCGGGTCCTAGGACTGCCTTTCTTCCGCTCCTGGGAAGCGCGAAATGCAGTCGGGTCACGGCCGCCTCCGAACCCAGGCATTCTTTCTCTCCTCCTTGCCCCAGAGAATTTTTGCGTTCCTTTCTATAGAAGAGAAGTCACATTCAGCGATAAAACGGGGGGGGGGGTCCTGAATGTAATATATTCGAGCTGCCTAAGCATTTTTACTTCCTTTCCCCTTCTTATAGCTGAAGAAACACATAAGTTCTGGAAATAGCTACCCAGTATCATGGCTGGCAGCCCTCATGAAGATTCAGAAGGAAGCCGAGTGCGTAACTATTAACTTACTGGTGAACTGAAATTCAGAATGATTGAGGTCAAAGCACAAACACTTTCTAATTAAACTAGTAATTGAATTGTCTTTTTTTCTCTCCAGTTGATTTATTTTAGAAAGGCTGATACAATCTTAGGCAGAGCCCACTCGTTACTTTACTTTGCACATGCTTTAATTCGCTTTAGCTAACTCCTTAAATTAAATTCTGAGAATTTGTCTTTTAAATGAAGGAGAGATGAGGGGGGAGAGGTAGTGGTGGTGGTGGGCACGGTAAAGGAAAAGAAGTAGCATGATATTTTTCTATATCTAATAAAAGTTTTCTTTCTGTTTGCACATTTTAGATTACTTATGTGAAAGGAGACCTTTTTGCATGCCCCAAAACAGACTCTTTAGTGCACTGCATCAGTGAGGACTGTCGAATGGGCGCTGGGATAGCTGTCCTCTTCAAGAAGAAATTTGGAGGGGTGCAGGAACTGTTAAATCAACGTGAGTTTTGAAAGCAGCTGAACTCACCTGCCCTGACTAGACCATCTTTTGATGCTACTGTTAAGCTTAATAATTTAAACAAAATATATATGCACAGATGGGGTTCCTAACTACCGAGTCCTTTTAACTCTGGAGATTAAGTTTTTTCTCTACAGAGATGGCCTCTAGTTTGGGTTGGCCCACGAAACCTGAGTTCTTGTAAAAGTTTTAAATTTCTTCCCCCTCTTTCATAAATCTTTCTTAATAATATTACTCCGTTTGTCTGAAACCTTTAATAACTCTGGCATGCTTAGCAAAGTCCATAGCTTTTAGCGTGGCATTCAGGATTCTCTGTTTGCCCGTACTGGGCTTATCATGCTTCAGAAAGTTTAGAACTTTTCCTTACAAACACTTCCTGTTGCTTGCTCCCAGTGATTGTAAAGCAGAAGTGTGTACCAGAATCACAGGTAGAGCTTCTGAAACAGTTGCTTAGATCACAGTCTGGGCTTACTGAATCCGTCTCCACTGGTGATTCCACTCCCAGCCTAAAGAAAGCAACTTCTTACTGCTTTGTATTATATTTGTTTCAAAACACCACACGTTCTCCTGACGGGAAACTGTTAAATAATTAAGTTTTTAATGTTAATACATCTACGGTCCCCATAATGCTTAACACATTAGCTGTTTGTATGTGAAAAGATAACTATTAAATTATTAAATACACATTTGGCAAGTAAAAAATGCTGTACATTCTAAAACATTTCAAGGCAGTAGACATTAACATTTTTTAAGAGAACAAGGAAGGGTATTTGAAAATGCAGCAGGATTGACGATGGAGTGAGAGGAAAACATGATTGAAAACATGATTTCCTAAAACAGTAGGAAAACTGGAACTTAAGGAATATGTATTTAGGAAGGCTGATAAGGATCAAAGAGTTCTTCAGAGTTGAAAATTAATTTTAGTTCTGAAGTAGAGTCAGATCTATAAAGATCTTTTAAAAATCTAAGAATGAAGATCCGTGTTTCGGTTTTTCTTTTTTACTATTAAATAACTGTTTTTCTTAGAGAAAAAGTCTGGAGAAGTGGCTGTTCTGAAGAGAGATGGACGATACGTATATTACTTGGTAAGACGGGGCCGATTCTCAGTAAGTTTTAAGTATTAGCAAACAGATGGGCTGTGCTGCATTTGTGTTGATCACAGTGTTTCTTCATAGACAATCAAAGATGTCCAAAAGCTGACTTCATGTCAACTCAGATCCAGAGGTGGGGGCTATTTGGTGTGTTGGGTTAGAAACATGAGGCTGCATCCCAACTCCATGGGAAAAAGTAGTGATATTTACCAAAGACCTGTTACATGATGTACAAAAGTTAGGGATGCTTCCCTTGCTTTCATTCCTTCATTGTCGTCGTGAAATAGAGACAATAAAGTCTCGAGACGGATTGCGCAAAAGAGTTTTTCTTTCCTTCTTCCTTACCAAATGCAGTGCCAGGTAATACTCTGCTCCTCTCCTGCCTGCTTCCTCCATGTGGATTTCTTCCACTGTCCCAATGGTCTTTGACCCGTGAGGGAGTGCAGCTTCTTGGTGATGCTGCTGGATGACTTAGAGCCAACTCACTACAAGCTTGATTTGGGTAGCATACAAAGTGGGGATGCTGTCCTTAAAGCTACTGTGACTTTCAGTCTTGTTTGGAATGCTACCAGTTTCTTTCTGTTCTTTTATAGGGAAATAAAAAGCAAGCACTGTTTCTAAATAAATAAACCTAACAGGAAATTTTTAGGTGCTATGGATTCTTCCTTGTTACAGATACATAGCTTATCTCTTGGAATTGGCACAGGAACTTTCACCTACCTTGCTTAAAAACAATAGACAATAGGCACACCTGCTAATCTGGGTTTCTTAGGAAAAGAAAATATGTGGCAGTGTCTGGGTCTCTGGCTCTATTCAGTGGATTCCTGAGGGACTCCCATAACTAGAAGAGACCATATGACATTTGTTATCTAGACTAGTCTATAAAAGCATACTTATTTTAATTATCATGATGTTGGGAGAACATAATGATGTTTCTTTGGCTCTCATTTTGGACTAATGGAAATTTGAATTTGTTTTTCGTACTCAGATTACAAAGAAAAGGGCTTCACACAAACCAACTTATGAAAACTTACGGAAGAGTTTAGAGGCTATGAAGTCCCATTGTCTGAAGAATGGCGTCACCGACCTTTCCATGCCAAGGCAAGGAAATCTGGGGCCCTAAATGAAGACTTGATTGGTGGGGTTTCTTACCCAAAGACAAATGATTTAAAAGCTTATCTTAACCCAAAATGTAGACTTAAAGGTGGACAAATTTCAAAACATTTAAAAATCATCAGTAAACCAGTTGTCAGATCTTCACTCAAGGCATACCCATCTTTTAGCTTGGGCTGAATGAATCAGGATGATTAAAACACAGATCTTCCTCAGCCTGCCTAGTAGGGAGAAACCATTGTTCACCACTATTTGTTGAATTCTAGGCATCCTCCAGTACAGCTAAAGAATTAAGACTGAGCAATTTTGATTTCTCTCTGGACCACTTCAGGTGTCCCAAACCTGTTCATTCTGTGTGAACAAAGTTACAGGTTATCACTGCTTTGTAAACTGCATGCTTATTTATGTTCAGCATGGATAGTAGCCAGAGGGTATGTCACTGATGTAATGTCTTAGACCCTAGATATTGGGAACTTAAGGGACTGATGTTGGGGGTTCGGTATCCTCTTAGTTTCCTTTTCAGAAATAGGCTTGGGGTCCCTTCTCTTCCTGTCAGACTAGTTCTGAGTCAGTACTGACCATGCATGCAGGTTTATTCCAAGCTCCGAGTTAGAAATGTGGCTACTTGGTCCTTCATCTTACACTGGTCTGTTAATATATTCATGACTTATGTACCAGAAACTTTTTTTTTATCACAATTTTTTCAGGTACTTAACACATTAATATAAAATTATCAATTTTAAGCCTTTCTTTTTTCCCTGTGGATATTGAAGATCAGTAAAGTAACATCTTGGAAGAAAGGTGCCAGTTGTAAGAGTTTTGTGGGCTGATTGAGGTTTCTCACCAGGGTGTTGGGAAGATTGGAATTACAATCAGCTTGGCATTTCCCAGTTATCTTCCTTAACATTCTGTTATCATAAGTGTATTTTTAAAATGGGCTTCCCTGGTGGCTCAGTCGGTAAAGAATCTGCCTGCAGTGCGGGAGACCCAGGTTTGATCCCTAGGTCGGGAAGATCCTCTGCAGAAGGGCATGGCAACCCACTCTAATATTCTTACCTGGAGAATCCCCATGGACAGAGGAGCCTGGCAGGTTATAGTCCATGGGGTCACAAAGAGTCAAACATGACTGAGTGACTAACACATTTAAAAAATACCAACCTTTTCCCATCTACCCACGGCTAGTTTTCAGTAGTAGAAATAGTGAGTTCTTCTGTCTCGTGGCAGAGTTACGCATTTCTAAATGTACCCTGAAGTAACTGGGAATTGGTACTTTATTTGTCAAAAGAGAACTGACAGCTATTGGATGTTAGGGCTGTCGAGGAAGCAGCCTTAGGTGACTTACAATAGGAATTAACTTTTAACTCCCATCATGGTTGCCTATAGGTGTGAAACCAGATGTTATCTTTGGCTTTGGGTGGATGCAGCCTTGGGAAAGAGGGAAGGAGCCTTTTCCTCAATCACAACCAGTGGAGATGTTATGTCTTTTTTCAGGATTGGATGTGGTCTTGATCGTCTGCAATGGGAAAATGTATCCGCAATAATTGAGGAGGTCTTTGAGGCAACAGACATCAGAATTACTGTGTACACACTCTGAACAGAAGAGCATTTTGGATGTGTCTACTTTCTGTATCACCTGGGCCACAGGACTGAGCAAACCGACCTTAAAATGGTCAGAGGACCGTTTATTGTGAAGTAGTCTGTGTCACAAGCCAGACCTGGGTTGCTGTATTCTCAGGATTGAATGGGACTCTGGAGAAGGGATTGCTTGTTGCTGGGAATTTTTCTTTTTCAGGAAGGTAAGGGGAGGGACCAAATGTTGGGCCTAGGACCCCTATTTTGCTGGGGATGCTGTGTGATTTGTTTGGGTTTCCATTAGGTGGCAGCATTGCTTTTACTTCTCTGCTGTTTTCAGAGAAATTTCAGGAAGGATGACCGTTTCAGTTAATTTTGCATCTTGTGTCATTTGTGCACTTACTTGGTATTATCCTTACGGCATCAAATTCATCCTAGGAGAGCATTACGGGTTTGGTTTTTGTTTAAATTACAAAAGGAATGTTCACAAGGAATTTATGGTGACAAAAATGGAAAAATAAATATCTTTTTTGGGGGGGGCTCCAGTGAGGTTCTGTGCACATGTCTGTGTTGTTCTGTATTCGACTAACGGAGGATTCACCTGTAACTTAATTTGGAAGAGTCAGAGGGCCCAGTAGGAAGAGTGGCAAGGTGAGAAGACAATCAGAATGGGCAAGAACACTGGAAAGGCAGGCTTTTAGGATCTCCTTGTGGTGAACTCTTCCTCTCTCCTGTCCACCATATAGTTTCTGTGACTAAACCTGTCTGAATTCAGTCATAAAACATGGAATAACATATGTGAAATACCTGGCAAAGTTCTTAGTGTGAACTAATGAATGACTCAATCTGCAGTTCTCAACAAAATCCATACAAATCTCTTTAAAATAAAGGTCTACTCCCTCTTAAACAGGAATTCTAATTTGGTAGTTGGGGGTGGGGGAGAATGGCCAGTTTTGTGTTTTGAGCTCCAGAGGATTCTGATGTGGTCAGCTAGGATGGAAGAGAGTAAATTTGTCCCCTTCTAAGCTCAGAGCAGCACTTTGTCCACCCTTGATTTCCATGGTGGAAGAATAAGGCTCATGGATTTTAGCCAGTGGTTCAGTATCAGAGATGTGGGGAAAACTAGGAGACTATTTCCACCCTCTGTCCTCTTCCTGTGGTATGGAGATCAGACAGACCTGCTATTGATTTTATCCATAGAGTGAATTCTTGGTCGGTCATAGGACTTGATGCTTTCCTAAGTGTAAAAGAACGATTTTAGAAGGGGCTTGAAACACCAAGAGAGCACTGGTTAAATGTAATCTTTGTACTTTAGACTTGTGTTCTTATCATGTGTCAGCGTGATATGAGACAGCAGTTTCAAAAAGTATTTGACTTCTGTATCTGTGTATAAGACAAGTTCTCCATGTTGTTGGGGTAGGGGCAGTGCTGGGAGCAAGTTCATTGTCAAACTTGTAGACTAAGGCCTTTCCTGGAGCTTTGTTTCTGTCCACACACAGTGAGGTTGAAAGGGAAGAAAGAATGTACAAAACTGAAAATGACAGTGGGGTGGTAAGAGGAAACTTAGAATTAAAGTATTTTGCTTAACTCTGCAAATAAATCTTATCACTGGGTCAAAACATTGGTTTTCTAGGGTGCGTCTACATTTTAATGGATGGGGTTAATTTGTTTCATGGAGTATGAGCCGCCTTCACATTTCTATTAAAACCTAGTCTTGTGAAGGTCTGGCTGTAAGTGGAATTTCACAGGGATGTGATAAAGTGCCCTGTCATTTGCAGATAGTCTTGGGGTCAAATTCCGATGACTTATCACACTTGAAGCCTGGGGAAAGGAGGCATGACCTGATAATCAGAATGGACACATTATTCCTGGAAACCTAGTTAGATTTTGGCAAACACCCAGAAATTCACATGTGAAATTTTGCTTCTACATAGAACTCAAACAAGCCTTTTAAAAAATGAGACTTGATACCATCGTGCCCTCGCCATCAAGTAAGATGCACAGACCACTACATTATGTGTATCCAAACATTTAAATCCTACTTCTTGCCCTTTCCTCTTTAATCAAGGGGCTATTTGCTTATGGATTGGCAATTGGGATGTTTATATTCCTTAGGAACAGATTTCCTGTGCCTTTTGTTTCATCCTCTGCCACACTCCTTGTTTCCAGAGGAGAGAAAAGACACTCATTTACAAGTAATCTTGAGACAGTATTTTCTGAAGGTCAAGACCAAGGTGTGAAGTCTGCATGGGAGTTGGTACATCCTGGGTAGCCCTGGCAAGTTCTGGTTTAAGCCTTTCTTCCATTTTACATTGGAGAAGGAAATGGCAAACCACTCCAGTATTCTTGCCTGGAGAATCCCATGGACGGAGGAGCCATTTTATATAATGTTGTGGCTTGGTTCATAACCTGGGGCATCCCTGTTTCTGCGATTTGCTCACTGTCTATAATTTCTAAATGTTCTAGTTCCTTAAAAAACCTGATCACAGAAAGACTATGCCACCTCTTTTATTAATGTTGCTGTTTAAAAAAAAAAATCCCAACTTAACATGAGATGCATTTCTAGACATGTTTCAAAGATTGTTCAGACTTTGGGTCTGAGGCTCTTTGCGCTAAGCCCAATTGGGGAAATAATACGGACTTTCAGTCCCACGGAGCCTGGTGCCATTTCTCTCTAAACAACTCACTTTCCTGTTTCCCAAGAGCAGCCTTAGAGAGAGAGGTACAGCTTAAGTGATTTACAGCATAAGTGTATTTTGAGTCCTCAGAGGGCCTTGAGCAGTAGGATTGGTTGGTGTCGAATGTTGTCCAGCTCCAAGTGGTATTAGGAAGTCAGGCATGTCCCGGATGATCACATGTGTCATTGCTGTCTCTTGGTGGCAGCAGCCAGACCTTTGTGAGAAAACAGAAAGCAATGTTACTGAGAGTCCTGCTGGCCCCAAACAACGAAGAGTTTTCTTTTTGAGTTAGGGTTTATTTGTTTACTCAGGTTTGGATTTGTTTCATTGGTATTTTGGTGTGGTTCACACAGAGAAAGCCCCAGAAGAGATCTGCTTCAGCTATGTTGCTGCTGCTGCTGTGTAGTCACTAAGTTGTGTCTGACTCTTTGCAACTGCGTGGACTAGCCAGCCAGGCTGCTCTGTCCATGGGATTTCCCAGGCAAGAATCCTGGAGTGGATTGCCATTTCCTTCTCCAGGGGATCTTCCCGACTCAGGGATTGAACCCATGTCTCCTGCTTGGTGGGCGGTTTCTTTACCACTGAGCCACCTGGGAAGCTTAACTATGTTATCTTGCTTTAACTATATGGTTAAATCCTATTCTGTCATTTTTTTCAAAAGATGGAAGCAGACATATGAGACACATTTTCTTTAACAAATGCTCATTTCTTGAGAGTTTTAATTAAGCAGAGTTCTTTGGGGCTTTTAGATTGCAACTTGATTTCATGCCAGTTTTTTTTTTTAACTTGGTACATTTTAACCTCTCCTTTCAAGAATATGAGCAACTCAAATAGAGTACAGGGAAGCATGTTAATGGGTCCAGATAATATGATTATGTACACTAATGGAAGGAGGCTTAGAATGTGGAACATGTCCAATAATATTTTATTAAAAAATAATTCGACTTAGAAGTGGACTTTTCTCTCAAACTGATTTGTTTGTTTATGTTGATTTAGATCAGCATAAGAGGCAACTCTCAATTATCCAAAATTAAAAGCTTTTAATCCTCCTTGAAATGCTTAATTTTTATAGCAGATTTATTAGCTATTTAATTAATTGACTTAATAGGTAAGTACACACTCATCTCTGAGGTCTTGCTAGTTTGGCAGCTGGAAGAAGTGGCCTGTGACTACAAGATGTTTAAGAAGAAAGTATACGTTTAAGAAGAAAGTATACTAGAGTTCAAATTAGGCTGCCAGTCATCATTCTACAGAATTTATGTAGGGTTTATAATTATGAGTGCTACTCCCTACACTAATCAAATCTTCAAGGAATTTTTGTATTTTCAGAAGTCACCTTTGGAAATCTTTGTATTACTGCTCACCACCACTCTTGAGTGGTGTCTTATTTTAGGTGAGCAAGGTATCACATGGCACTATCTGACCCTGGTCTCACTGAATTCAGTGAAGGGGGCCTGCTTTTTTTGTAAGTAATGGCTGAGAACTGTGACTTCATGGATTGGCGAATGCTCAGCTGCAGAATGATCCAACACCCTGTGTGCATAGACCTGCCAACATCAGGCTCTGGAACATTGATGTTTCCAGAACATGTCTATGAAGCAACATCTCTTTCGAGTATTAAGACTGAGAGGCACCAAAAATAAATTTAACATCTTCACGGAAGCATGCTGCTTTCATGTTTTATTAATCTGTGAGGTGTCTCAGAATTAAAGCTGGATAAGAGGGTGTGAAGACCCTTTCTCTGGTGAGGGAAATTTTTGATCAGTAACTCAGGTCTTGTAAAGGGACTTAGTCAAACATAACACTTCCTGTGGGAGCAAACTAGATCAGACCAAAAGGAGACAGGAGGAGATCCTGTACCCTCTTTCCTGAGGGCAGTTGGCCTGTTTCTCTAAAAGAGTCTAATTTACCCTCAGCAAGAGGTCGAATTGGCCTTACTTGTGTCCTAATTATTTGCCTAAGTAGCTAATCTTTACTTCCAGTTCTTCCAGCCCATCTTGATACCTGTTAGGAGGCTACTTCTGAGCTGTTGCCTAATTTGCAAACATCTTTTTAATCCTTTAAATGTTCCTTTATAGCAGAACTTGTTGCTTTATTATCCTCATTCCTGAATTAATCGTTTTTCTGCAAGTTCTGCTGAGGTCTTCCCAACATTAGAGAAGTATTCTTGCATTGTACATTCATAAAGCAATTCCTGGTCTCCCTCAAAGCAGAACCATTTGTTTGAAAACATGAGTTTCTCTGCCTCCCTTCTCACAAAGAGTTGAATACAAATCCATTCAAGGACATTCAAAAGTACCAAAACTGAAGGGGGAAAATGCCCCTGTGGGAATGAAAACCCAGCATTAAAGGAAAAACAGAATGGTAAGATTGCAAATGGGGTGGGGGCAGAGTGTCTAGAAGGTGTCTAGAGTTAGTAAGTTTGGACAGGTGGACATGGGGACTTGTTAGAGGACTGAAATATCTTTGCTGTTCAGTAACAGGTCCTTGCGGGCGTCCCAGCTGGTGTAGTAGTAAAGAATCCACCTGCCAAATGCAGGAGATGCAAGAGTCGTGGAGGGTTCGAGCCCTGTGTTGGGAAGATCCCCTGGAGTAGGAAAGGCAATCGGCTCCAGTATTCTTACCTGAAAATTCCATGCACAGAGGAGCCTGACTGGCTACAGTCCATGGGGTCGCAAAGATTTGGGCATGACCAAGCAACCGAGTGTGCGCGCGTGCACAACAGGTTCTTGTACCATCCTCATCTTAGAAAGTTATTCAGTCTCATGGATTTCTATCACCTTTGAGCACTCTAAGTTAATAGAGAAAGTCAGTTTGATATAAAAGGGTAGGAGAGAAAGGATTTAGGGAGAGAAATTTAGAGAAAAGAGAAAAGGCAAGATCTAGGAATGTTGTTCCCACCAACCAGAAAAACGAAAAACATGAAATCCTTTCAAAGGAAAATCAAAGAGACCACTCATTCCACCTGACCTTCTACCCAAGTTGACAGTGAACAGACTCACGTGAGGCTGAACCTAGCTGCCTACTTCAGGATGTCCGCCAACTTCTCCTCGTAGTACAGGAAGTTCTCCTGAATGTCCTCCCAGGGCTCAAAGGCCTTGGATTCGCCCTCTTCTTGCTCCACGAAATTCTGCCAGATGTACTCGAAGTCCTGCGGCTTCATGATGCGAAGTCTGCAGCCGGCCTCCTTCAGCTTCCGGAGAGCGGCCTGGACCTCGGGCTCCTCCCACATGAACAGCCGCCCCACCAGGATGAGCAGGCGCAGGTTCTTGGTCTTGTTGAGGGCCTTGACGATGCGGTCCGCGCAGGCCGCGCAGGGGCTGGAGGACACGTACCAGGTGACCATGTAGCGCAGGGCAGGGTCGAAGGTCGGCATGATGCTGTTGAAGAAGGCTTCCTCCGCGTGGGCAGCGGCGTGCTCGTCCTCCAGGTACCCTCGAGAGGCCTGCACTTGGCCTCCCTTGCTCTGCGCTTCCACCACATAGCAGAGGAAGGTCTTGTTCCTCCCGGAGCTGTACTCCACATTCCGGAACTGAAACTTAAAATAGTGGGCAGGCAGTCGCTCCCTGTGGGTCAAGGAGACAAAGGCACAGGGAAGGAGAGTGGGTGATGAGTTCTTGTTCTAGGACTCGCCTGGAGTAGGAGGCTTTCCAAGATCAATTCCCCCGGGGACAGATTCATTCTCTCTACTGAAACAGGCCTTGCCTACGCTAATGGTGGTGACAAAGGCACGAAGGAATTTGAAAGGTGTATCTAAAGGAGAAGAGAGAATGTGGAGTGAGGTGTGCATCCTGGACACCACAGTAGCACAGATCATCAAACACTGCACCTTCACTCTCAACACACAGCACACGCTCAGATTTCTAAATTATGACTCTTTAACCTGACTGTACATTAGAATCCACTGGAGGAGCTACAGATGTCCCTGCTGGTGCCCCACACCAAGTAAATCAGAATATTTAGAGGAGGCCTGGGCATCAGTATTAAATAAAAATTCTCCAGATGATTCAAATAAGTAGCCAGGTTTGAAAAGCAGTGTCCAAATAGTAGTTTTACAAAGTAGCAAGCCTGTAAAAATTCTCATGACAGCATGGCAAAGATTGTGCAGAATATTTCATGCTTTCATAATCTCTCCTTGTCACTCACAGATATTGCATCTTAGGTAAGGGGTGGCCTAAAATGTGCAGTCCCAGACTCTCCCAAGGACTTTCTCATGTCGTCTTTTCCCTCAGGTGAAAGAATGGTTGTCATGTAAGCGTCCAAGGAGGTTTATTTTTGAGGCTAGGCTACCTCAGGGAACTTTGATATGAATTAACTTTTGTAGTATTGACACATTTCAAAACCATAAAAGACTTAGCCTCTGTCCTTTAGATGCTTATAATCTACCAGCTAGATTCTAGCTGGAAAGAAAAGATGTAAAACACCTGAGAACAATAGAAGACTGAAAATGATGAGGTGTGGAGTAAGGACCCATGGTGAAGTTTCTTGAAAGTTTAGCCTTGACTCAGGAGTCAATAGAGAATTGTTACAGGTTCCTGAGGAAAGAAAAGTATAATGAAACTGAGGTCCATGGAAGAGTTACTGGGGTGACTTTAGGCAGAGAGAGCGAAGCTGGGGAAAAGTCTGAAATTTGGGAAGCCCACTTGCTGTGTTAGGGCACCAGACTCGGTGATGAATATGTCCAGTGGCTTCAAGGGTAAGTGGATGATTAGGAAATGAAAGCAACAGAAAAAGGCCAGGTGTTTCAAAAAGTTTGGTAGGAGTAAGGTAAAAAAGGAGAGAAGCTAAAGCAAGCATCAGAGTTGAGGATTGTCTTGTTTGTATGTGTGTGTTTTTCTAAAATAGGGAAGATTTGTGCAGGTTTGAAGGCCAAGGAAAATGAAGAGGCTGTAACAAGAGAGACTGAAAAGATCAGAAGGAGAGGAGGGGATGAGTACCAGCTGGAGAGGCTGAATGTTTTCTTTTTAAAAATGTAATCTCAGATTTCCCTGGTGGTCTAGCGGTTAAGAATCAGCCTGCCAAAGCAGAGGACATGGGTTCAATCCCTACTCCGGGAAGATTCCACATGCCGAGGGGCAGCTAAGCCCGCATGATGCAGCTACTGTGCCCTGCTCCCTAAGGCCTGTGCTCCACAACAAGAGAAGCCTCCAAAATGGGAAGCCCTTGCTTGCCTCAAATAGAGAAAGCCCACGTGCATCGATGAAGACCCAGTGCAGACAAAAATAAAAAAGCTTTAAAAAATGTGATCTCTGTGGTTGCCCCAGAAGATCCCCAACTAGTAACTCTGCTCTTTCTTACCTACACCCCTCCCCTCCCCCCAGAGAGGTCACCCAACTCCCTGGGCTGCCGGGGGATCCCTGGTATCCCAGGGCCTTGGCTGCTTAGGGATAAGTAGCAGGTGCCAAAGAGCTGAGTAAACTTGAGCTGTTTCCCTGCAGTCGTCCCCTCCCCCATCACCAAATTTTCTCCACCCAGGTTTCCATGTCCCTTGCTGTCAGGTTAAGTTTCCACTGTGGAGATGGATGTGTTTGGGGCCCCAGCCCCGGGATTCCTTCGAGTACTATCTTTAGCTCTCTAAGTCCCTCTGTCCCTGGTTGAATGTGTTTATTATTTACTTAACATTTGGGGAGAAAGGATGGCCTGATGATTCCCCTCTCCTCTTTCAGTCCCTGCTGGGAAGTCACTTACCCTGAGCTCTCCCCCATTAAACTCACCCCAGAAGACCACTCCTCAACTCAGCCAGTTGCTAAATGATCCTTTTACTTCCTAGAGTGGCTTTTTTTCCTCCCGAGAAGCGTGGAGCCTACTCTTCTTGCTGTAACCTTTTTTTTCCCCTCTCTGATCAGTGCCAGACCAACCACACTGCCCCACCCCACACCGTCCCCAAGTCCAATCCAGAGCCACCTATAGAATGGATTTGCAGGTCGAGTTTTGGAAGGATTCATAGCTGCTTGGTTGGCTTTGGGGCTTCAGCAGTAGCTTCCTATGTGGTCCCTCAGGTTTCCTTTTGGAAACTGGAAAGTATTGCTCCAGCTTTGCCAAGTACAGCCCAACCGAGAAGACATGTTTGGCCCAATGTGAGGTTGCGTGTTGGCTGGATGATCTACAACTGATGTTTCTCTCAGCCTGTCCTCTTCTTTAGGCAAGAGGAAAGGGCCCAGAGAAACGGGAAGCCCAGTGGAGAGGAAGAACGTTCACCTCTCCATAAATATCAGTTTCCAACCCTGGGGCCAGCAGCCTCATGGTCTGCCCTGTCCCTCAGCAGGGCCTTCTGGACCCGGTACCTCAGAAAGGGAAGTGCATTCAAGGGGCAAAAGAAAGTCACGGAAGGTCTCGGCTCCCAGTCTTTCTTTGGGTTAGCTCAGAGACTGAGCCTGCTTGACTTCTCAGTGGGATTCTTGGTCTTTCCAGAAGGAGCATACAGGTTGAATGAGGTTCTTTGGGCTTCTCACAGACTGAAACAGCCAGGTTGTGGAGGGTCACCAGGAGAACAGAGGTGGTCTGAAATTCCTCCAGAGAGCTAGCCAACGTGGTCATCTTGGGTCATGCTATAGAATCACAAAGTAAGTCAACACTAGTATGCCCACTCGGCTTCCCTGGTGGCGCAATAGTAAAGAATCCACCTGCCAATGCAGGAGACATGGGTTCGATCCCTGGGTCAGGAAGATCGCCTGGAGAAGGAAATGGCAACCCACTCCAGTATTCTTGCCTGGGAAATCTGATGGACAGAGGAGCTTGGTGGGCTGCAGTCCATGGGGTCGCAAAAGAGTCGGACATGACAGAGCGACTAAATAACATTATGCCCACGAGTGGAAAGACAGAAATAGTGACAAGTGGTTTTGTAGATAATCACACATCTTTTATTTTCTAGTAGCATGACATGCTCCAGTACCATATTTATGTATAGTCCTTTGCTCTCAACCCCAGCAGATATTTTCCTGCTGAAGTGTGAGTGTGTGTGTATATGTGTATGTATGTGTTTGAGTGTGTGTGTGTGAGTGTATGTTGGAGTGTTGGCCAGGAGAGAGATGCTGATGATAGATTTCTTCACCTGGACCCAGTCCCTTCTTCAAGCACAGAAACCAACAGCATAACTCCTACCCCTTCCTGCCAACTTTAGCACCTCCTTAGGAACCATTTCCTCATACTTTCTGCAACAAGGCCATTCACACTTCATCTCCTTAGACCTGGGTTTCTGGACACTGCAGTTCTCTAGGCTGGAAACCAAGAACCCTTATATCTAGAAAAAGAGGGGCAACTGTCTGCTTGATGGAGGGAGAAGACATGTGACTCAATGTAATATATATATATATTTCTTTTACCCCCTCACTTTCACATTAAAAAACATTTGCATTTCCTAAGCATAAATCTAGACAGTGAAAGCAAGCAACTTGGCGGGCAGTGAAAGCTTGTCTGAGATTAGACATTTGCCCCCCAAATAATCCATGGAGCAGAAAACCTACTCATAGGTAACTGAGTGATGACTCATTTCCGCTTTGCTCACTAGACCTTTTCATGACCTACTTGAAAGAGGTAGAATTGCCAATCTGAGTTTCCTTTCCCCTTTATCGGACCACTTTTCAAAGTGGATGCTCCAGAGTGGGCATCATCAGGAGGAATGTGGGGAAACAGAGTTCTAACAGCCAGACTTCCTGGAGCTAAGAAGGTGTTTGATGGGCTGCTGGCTCCTGACTGGCAGTTCTGGATGGGATTCCGCAAGCCCTGGGCCCGCCCTTTCTCTTGGGCCCGCCCAGTTTCTTGGGGGAACACCATCCTGCACATATGCTTCCACCTTCCCCTGAGACCAGAGTCCGTGACCATCTCCTGTCCTTTATAAAACAAGTCTTCGAAGCCTGCTCAGGAGTCCAGGTGAGGGGCGAGCAGCCACGGCATTAATAGCGGTGTTGAAGGCCCCCGACTCCTGGTCCAGCCCTTCTCTGAACCCTGCTTCTCCTCTCTCTCCTCATGTGGGTGGAGTAAACTACTGGTGACTAAAGAAGTGGTTGAAAGGAGACTCACTGCCTGTGCCATTTATCTCTGTTCCAGAATAACCCCTTTGATAGCAGGTTCAGCTTCGTGTAAAATCATACACAACGTAACTAGAGATAAAGACAAACACACAGCAAGGGGTGCTGCCAGGCAGAGCTGCAGCTGGGATGGAGAGATGGGGAGCCAACCCATTTGGGTGCCCTGGAGCTTCCCTCAAGCAAGCTGAGTTCAGAAGCAAGCAAGAACCAGAGGAATTCTCTTGTGAGCCTAGTGCTGCTGGATCTTTGTATATATATTAACAATATATCCAGAACTTCTTCCCTCAAAAAGCCCTCCCTGATGGTTAGGGAGTTCGGGGTCAATGTGTATACACTGCTATATTTAAAATGGATAACCAACAAGGACCTACAGTATAGTACAGGGAACTCTGCTCAGTGTTATGTGGCAGCCTGGGTGGGAGGGGGGTTGAGGGACCATGGATACATGTGTATGTATGGTTGAGTCCCTCTGCTGTCCACCTGAAACTATCACACCATTGTTAATCAGCTATGAGGTGACAGTCATTCAGTCGCGTCCGACTCTTTGCAATCCCATGGACTGTAACCCACCAGGCTCCTCTGTCCATGGAATTCTCCAGGCAAGAATACTAGAGTGGGTTGCCATTCCCTTCTCCAGGGGAATCTTCCTGACTCAGGGGTTGAACCTGGGTCTCCTGCATTGCAGGCAAATTCTTTACCATCTGGGCCACAGGGGAAGCCCTCCAATATAAAATAAAAAGTTATAAAAAGTAGCCCTCCCCTCATTAATTCCCTACCTGAATGTCTGACAGAGAGCCTACCACATCATAGGCACTCAGTCATGAGTTCACTCATTTATTCAACAAATAATTATTGAGCACCAGTTAGGAGCTGGGCACTGCTCTTGGTGCTGGGGAGAAAACACCTAAAAGGCAGAGTCCTTGTCCTCATGGGGATTAAATACTTCTCGGGAAAACAGGCAGTAAATATTTATTCACTCCTATTCAGAAATTGTTTGTTGAATTTGCATAAAAGATTTCTCTTTATGCCTTTTTCTGGATTCGGTGCGGTGATTTGGAGTCGGCCAGTCTTGAGATTCACATCCTACTCCATCCACTTCATGTATTCGTTCTTAGTTGCTCAGTCATGGCCAACTCTTTGCAACCCTATAAACCATAGCCCTCCAGGCTCCTCTGTCCGTGGGGATTCTCCAGGCAAGAACACTGGAGTGGGTTGCCATGCCCTCCTCCAGGGGATCTTCCCAACCCAGGGATCGAACCCAAGTCTCTTGCATCTCCTGCATTGGCAGGCAGGTTCTTTACCATCAGCGCCACCTGGGAAACCTGTCTTCATCCACTAGCTTTGGGCAAATTATCTCTCCCTCTGAGGCTTGGTTTCCTCATCCAAAAGACAGATTGAGTAATCTAACCTCTCTTTGGACAATGGTCGACTTTTGAAAAATTAAACCTGGTACTGAAGGATGGTGCCTTCTCTGGGCCTCAAGTCTTATCCTTTTAAGCACATCCCTCCTCTGCCCTTCCATTCCTGTTCAGAGGGTTCTCTCTTTCAGTGCTTTTTTTTTTTTTTTGTAAAAGCCCCTATTTCTAACATTTGCTGCTTTTCTGTATACACACCAACTATGGAGATTTCAAGAAACCAACAGGAAGTCAGTGAACACAGACGTGGTAAGAGATGCATCCAGTGGACTCTCAGCTGAGAGGCGTGAACAGCCCTGGGCACACTACTGCTACTATAGACCTTTTGCTAGCATATTCTACCACATCATTCTTAATGTTCTTAAGTCTGCTTTCTTTTTCTTTCTGACCGCATCGTGCAGCCTGTAGGATCTTAGTTCCCTGACCATGGATTAAACCCAGGCCCTCGGAAGGGAAAGTGCCCAGCTCTAACCCCTGGACCACCAGGGAATTCCCTGCTTTCTGTCCCGAGTGCCCTATTCAAACCAGAATCACGACAAGTGGGCACGTTTCTCCTTATTCATACCTGGTAGTCCCCCTTCCCTCAGACTGCTCAAAAGCCGTCTGCTGTTCTAGTCTGGGGCCCTGTTCTAAGGAGCAGTGTGATGAGACCCTCCCCCGAGGGAGGCTAGGCTCTGCTGGCCCTTTGACGCCAGGACACCTGGAGACCGGAGCAGAGAAAAGCTTTCCCTCGGCCTGTCCCCTCACAGACACAGCTGTACCTCGGGGCTATTTTAAGTTGTCTGTTTACCCGCAGGGGCCCAGGAGACAGATCTCCACAGCTGTTCTTGTGGCCGGGAAATACAAAGGGCTCCACCTCCCTCCTGAACTGCTCTCAGAGCGTCCAGAAAGTGGCCCTACTGTGCCTCATTGGTGAGCCTTGACTCAGGGATGCCTTTGGGCCTCACCACCTGGAGGATGGAGACAGGTGGGAGCTCTGTTTGGGAGACCAGGGAGAAGGACGCTAGGCTGGAGCCAGAAAGCTTGCCTCTTACTGGTTCTGTGGTCTAGGAGCATGACTGGACCTCCCTGACTCTGTTTCCCCATCTGTAGTGTGGCAGTGACACAGCTCCTCTCTCAGCCTCTTGGTGAAGCTGGAGTGAGCTCAGGCTTGTGAAAGTGTGCCGGCATCATAAAGCCCCGGACGTGTGTCCATGACATCAGAGGATTTAATCTTTCAAAACCCACCACCTGAGCCCTAAAGCATGTTTAACTCAGCAAACATACTCTAATTCTCTTCTGAACTGACCCTGCCCCTGTGCTGGGGAGATTACAACACAGCACAGAGTGGGCGTGCCTGTGTGTGTGTGTGAGACCAAGGCCAGCATAGGCCAGCATACTTAGCTGTTAGAAAAAGAATCTCTTTCCATAAAAAGCCACTGGAATGGAGGACTCTCCTGGCCTGGCGGCCCTAGGCTCTCCCTGTGTCTATATTAATCTGTGCCCTGTTGCCCCTTTAATCCTGGGATGAGGGTGACATTACTCGATTGGCCACGGACAAGTGCAAGTTCAGGGGCTCTTCCCTGAAGCCTTGCCTCAGGAACTAGGATACATTTTCCCTCAGGTTCTCTTAGAAACTGGAAAATGCCTCAGCCGGAAGGAACCTTGGGAATCAACTAGCACAACTTCCTAAGGTTACAAATGAAAAAAATTGCAGCCAGTCCAGGACTGGAAAAACACTTGCCCAGCTTCAAACAGAAAGTCCAAATCACCTCCCAGGGTTCCTTCTGCCCTTGAAGGCGTCATGCCTCCAATCTTCCTGGAATTTCTCTTCCTGTGGCCCCTCCTCTGCCTGTGGGCATTGCTGGAGACTCCCAGGAAGGAATCCTTATGCCCCCACATACTCAGTCCCTGGGTTGGGAAGATCCTCTGGAGAAGGAAATGGCAACCCACTCCAGTCTTCTTGACGGGAGAATCCCATGGACAGAGGAACCTGGCGGCCTACCGTCCACGGGGTCGCAAAGATCTGGACATGACTTAACGACTAAACAACAACAACAAACTCCCTTCTTATTCTTTGTTTAGGAATTTAGCTGAATCTTCTGCCAAGGGGACAGGGAGAGAAGAGGAGGATGACTGCCTTGTTTTATTCCTGGAGGTGGCATCATCTAGACAAGACAGGGGGACCCTCTTTGGAGCCTCAGCATTCTCTGCTGTAGGTGCTGCTTCCTCCAGGCTGTGGTGGAGGGAGAAGGAACACCTTCTCTGCCCAGAAGCTCCAGCCCTGGCCTGTGTTACCTGGCCTGCAACCTCTCTTTTTCCCTGGGAGTGGCTGTGAATCTCAGCCCTTGGGGAGATTCGGAGATGATGCAGCAAGAAAAACAGACTGCTTCTCACTCTAGCTTGGGAAAGGATGGATCTGTCTTTCCTGTCTTAGGCTCTTCTACTTCAGGGAGAAGCTCTAAAGAAAGAGAGGGAGACATACAGGTAGAGGAGAGGCCCACTCAGAAGCAGGGACAGACGTTGAAGGAGGAGGTACTCTGGGACCGTATTGAAACGTGCTGGCGGTATCCCATGTTCTCACCAAATTCCCTGGGACTAAACTACTTTTACCCAGAGGGGCAGGTGACGCCCCAACACCAGGAAACCCCAGGGCTAGTTTCCTTCTCAGGGTCCTGGATTCCCCTGAGTTCCCCCTACCTCCGCTGATCAGAGATGTCACTCTGAGAAGCCAAGGGAGATTTGCCGCTGCTTCCCACGTGGTGCATACCTGTGTGCTCTCAAGGCTGTTGCGTGATGACCCTGACCCCTACTATTACCATCCTAAGTCCCCCAGTCTGTCCCCCCTGCTTTGTGCTGGGGAGGAGGAGCCCAGCCCACGCCCAGCTCTCACCCAGTGACGATCTCAAAGGGTGGCAGCTCAATCAGCTCCTTCAGCTTCTCGGGGTCCTCTAGGTTCTCCAGGTCCTCGCCATTCTGGGAGGCAGGCTCCGCAGCCGCCGCGGCCTCTTCTTTCTGAGCCATGGAGGGGCTGAGGCTCTGGAGTCAACGAGAAAGAGGGGAGAGGCGGTAGGTCTGGGCCAAGGCCTGGCGGCAGAGTCCCAAGCAGCTGTCAGCAGCTAAATCTGCCTGGGGTGACAGGAAAAGGATGGGGCAGGCCAGGCAAGTGCACTCAGCCCCTGGCCTGCAGGCTTTATAGCCAGAGGCCCCTCCCCCAGCTTCTCTCGCTCTATCTTTTTTTAATTGAGTGACGGCGGGTGCGGGGATGGGGGGAATGGAAAATCTGGCCATCGGTGTCCCCTATTTATTAGAAGCAGAGACAGGAAGCTGGCAGGTGGGGATGGCTTGGCCTGCACCCCTGCCCCCTGCACCAGGTTACACAGGTCTTCACATTCTCTTTCTCTTCCTCCCTAACCTTTTATTCTTTTTATTCCCCACCCAGCTCGCCTGGGGAGATTGCAGAAGGGACCTAGGGTGGGTGAGTTTTCGGAGGGGAGCTCTCTCAGAGGTTTAAGCGGGACAAGGCTTGTGTTGAACGGGACCCAGGCCAGCCTGGTTGGGGGGACTCGGGTTCAGGGAAGGAGGGTCCTGAGATGGGGTGAGGGGGATAAGTACTGCCGATGGGGAAGAAACTGTGAGTTGTTACTCAAAGGGAGTGCATGCTGATTTGCCTATAATGATGCCTAATGCAACATCACATCCACTGGGAGTCTCCAGAAGTAACTATTTTGCCATTGACTAAGCTTAGAGTTTTGGAAATAGGCCAGGCAGTGACTTTAGTGTTTTCTGTGTGAAATCAGGCTTAATGCTCTCAATCATCCTGGGAGGTCATGTGGATTATCCCCATTTTACACAGAAAGGTTAAGGCCCCTGTTTAGGGTCATCACCCCCAAATCCTGGCAGGGCCAGGATTAAAATGAGGACTTTTTGTTCCTGAGGCCAAACATTCAACTGCTGTGTGTGTTCCCTCTCATTTGGTCCTTACTTGTTTAATAAATGTTTATTGAGCAACTGTTATATGCCAAGGGCTGATTCAATTACTGGGGCATGGCAAAGAACAGAACAAATGAAAATCCTTGCCCTCATGGCGCTTGAGGGGATTGGACAATATATAGGGTAAGTAATATACATGATCTGTTTGGTAGTGCTAAGGAGAAAAGGCAGAGAAGGGGGACAGAGTGACATGTTTTTTATAGGGTGGCCAGAGAAGAACTTTGAAAAGGAAATAATTAAGAAAAGATCTGAAAAAGCTGAGGGAAATAATCTTAGGGATATCTAAGGCGGAAGTGTTCCAAGGAGCAGAAGAACAGGTGCAAAGGTCCTGAGGTGGGAGCATTCCTGGTGTGTTTGAGGACCAAGTAGGGACATTTGTGTGGCTTGGGAGACTTAGGAGGTGAGGCCAGAGAGATAAACAAAGGCTAAGTAGGCTTGCATCACCGACTCAATGGACATGAATTTGAGCAAGCTCCAGGAGATAGTGAAGGACAGGGAAGCCTGGTGTACTGCAGTCCATGGGGTTGCAAAGAGATACGACTTAGCGACTGAACAAGTAGGCTGGGGCCTTAGGGGCTGTTCTAAAGACCTTGGCTTTTTCTCTGAGTAAGATAGGAAGACATTGTCTTTGAACAGATGAGTCACGTGGTCTGACATATATTTGTAGGATCACCCAGGCAGCTTTGTTGAGAACAGAGCAAAGGTGAGAAAGAGCAGAAGCAGAAGGACTGGTTAGAAGCCTATTGAAACTAATGAGAGATGATTGGGGCCCTTGGAGCAACCCCTGAGCTGGAACAGCCTCAGGAGAGACTGGATGAATTTTGTTCTTCACATGGTGGGTGCTGAGCTGGGGGCATGGGTTTTTGTATCTAGGGCAGTGCAAACATTTTCAGGGCAACAAAATGTGGGGGTCAGAGTCACCAAGAGGCTGAAAATGAGGAACCTGAAAACGCTGGGGAACTAGTCTGAACATAGCTCCCAGAGCTAGTGGGGGGTGGTGATGAGAAGGTAGGGGACCCTTTCCATGGTCTAATTAGAGAATAGGAGTCAGCATGGTTGGGAGGATTTGGGGCTCTCTCCTCCAGAGAGTTCTGGGCAGCATGGCACCCTATGAGTAAGATGCCCAAGCATTTTGATCTGTCATAGTTTATATCTGTTGTCCAGGTATAATTGTTACTGGCTCCCCAGTCACTCCCAAAGTGCCCCAGTACAGACAAACTGTATGGTCACCTTCCTTATTAGGCTTGTTACTAATTCTGGCATTCTTATCCAGAAGTTATTTATTTTTTTCAGGCATTTTTTCAGGGATGTAAGGTACAGGATAGTGGTAGTAGTGCCCGTGTCCTCAAACAAAAGGCAGTGATAGCTGATAAATAACAAACACACATTATTATTATAATTAGCATCGCACAACCAACCAACATCTAAATGCAAAGAGTTTACTTTGTCCTTTCATTTGATCAGCATTTATTGAGGGCTTCTAAGAGCCAGACACTCCTGGAGTAAACACCAAGAATACGGACACAAGCGCTGCCCCACCAGGAGCAGCCCCCAGTCTTAATAGCTTTGGGGGGCATTTGGGGACTCAGGCTCTCATTATCACCTTTGGTCCTCACGCCCATCTCACAGGGGTATGTATTATTGTCTTCATTTTGCAGGTTAGAGCCCTGCTGCTCAGAAAGGTGATTTGTATAAGATCACACAAGGATTTAAATCCAGGTCTTCTGAGCTTATGTTCTTATTTCCAGGGCTGCGCCCAGCTAGCTCTGACGGATACATCTCTAAAGCATTATCTCCCACTTCCGGCTGCAGCTACTGGACTAAGGAAGAGTAAAATGTCAGGGGGGAAGGTGGGGAGAGGGATCCTTTCAGCTCGCTGTTCCCTTGTGGGAAAGACTTCCTTCCTGAGGGTGAAAGTGAAAGTAAAAGTCACTCAGTCGTGTCTGACTCTTTGAGACCCCATGGACTGTATAGTCCATGAATTCTCCAGGCCAGAATACTGGAGTGGGTAGCTTTTCCCTTCTCCAGGGGATCTTCCCAACCCAGGGATCGAACCCAGGTCTCCCATATTGCAGGCGGATTCTTTACTAGCTGAGCCAAAAGGAAAGCCCAAGAATACTGGAGAGGGTAGCCTATCCCTTTTCCAGCAGATCTTCCTGACCCAAGAATCGAACTGGGGTCTCATGCATTGCAGGTGGATTCTTTACCAACTGATGAGCTATCATCTTATATTTTGGCTATAATGTATGCCCTAGGGGCTTCCCAGGTGGCACTAGTGGTAAAGACCCTGCCTGTCAATACAGGAGGCCTAAGAGACATAGATTCAATCCCTGGGTTGGAAAGATCCCCTGGAGGAGGGCATGGCAAGCCACTCCAGTATGCTTGCCTGGAGAATCCCATGGACAGAGGAACCTGGCAGGCTACAGTCCATAGGGTCGCAAAGAGTCAGACACGTCTGAAGCGACTTGGCACACATGCACGCATGCATGTATGTCCTAGATTGGGGGGGAGGGGAAGATCCTTGTTTATATCCCCATCTCAGACCTTGATTCACTGTGTGATGACGTTGGCCAAATCACTTAGCACCTCTGGATGGTCTTCAGTGTCCCCGCCTGTGACACAGGCTGAGTTATTGCTCATATTCCAGGATGGCCAAAGGGATGAAAATGTGGAATCAGGGCCGGCTCCCGAAGACCTGTAGTGTGGGGACGAACAGTGTCGTGGAAATTTTCTGAGGGATGTTGGGAGATGGTACAGATGTGGTCCTCTACAGAGGACCCAGCGTGTTCCTCTCTGAAGACGCTCTTCTTCACCCCTGCCTCACCCATACACTGGGGAGAATGCCCTGGACCTCCTGGACTGATGACTGACAGTTTCTCTTCCCACTGCTCCTTCCCCCCCACCCCCTTCCCTGGAGGCCCTCTGACTCCCTCTGGCTATTTATGGCACCTCCTAGGGGCCCAAATTCCTGCCTTGTCCCTGGCTTTCCTTTCCAAGCTAGCCCAGTTTCCCTGGCTGGCCCCAGAGTACAGCAGTTAATCTGAGGGGTTGGGTGCCAGGAGCCGGACCCCTCCTCCTGCAGCTGCCACTGTACTCTTTTTAGTGCGGGCACTCCCCCAACTCCCCTGTGTTAGCACTCTTGGGTATGTTTCTATCAATAATCTGCTTCTGTAGAGGAGGAAAATGAGAAACAAGTATTTATTTCAGTGGTGTCAGCGGGGTGCTGGGACTTGAACTCAAGTCTGTCAGCTTCCAAGTTCCATGCTTTTCCCACTATGTTATGCTGCCTGGAATTCAGTAGTATAAGAGCTGACACCAGCCCAACCCTCCATGGGGCTTGATGGGGTTCTAAGCAGGTCACATAAATGAACTCATTTACTCCTCATAAGGATGTTGGGGTAGGTACTAGTATTGCCTTCATTTTATTGGTGGGGGAAATTGAGATCAGAGAGGTTAAGTGACTTGCCCAAAGTCACACAGCTAGTGAGAACAGAGCTTTGGGCTGCTAGAGTCTTAGGTCCTTCACCTTTCAGTCTCTACTGCTACCAGGATCCCTGAGGCTGGGCTCTGAGGGAGGAGGGGCAAGAAGGGGACCAGGGGGAGAAGGTGTTCTTGCAGGGAGATTGAGCTCTGGAAGCAACTTGCATATGAGGGGTGTGCGTGTGTGTGTGTGAAAGGGGTATAGGTATAGAGACAGCAACAGCAGGTGAGTGGGAATGCAAACCCACAAGGGAATTCTCCCACTCTGTCTTGGGACCCAGCCTCCCCCCGCCGGTGTCTGGGAGGAGCTAGATTAGGCCCAGGGCCTGCCTCTCTCGGCCCTGTTTCCCATGGTCATTTCAGAAAATCTTCCAAGGTCCTAGGAGGCGCCGAGGAGGAGGTGGCAGGGTCAGGCATAGCTCTTCCTCGGGTCTTGGCCAGAAGCCGAGCTGCCCTCAGTGGGAAGGGAGTAGAGAGGCCGCGAGGGGGCTGATGGAAAATAGCTGCCTCACCAGGGGAAGGTTTAAATTCTCACTCTGTGAAAGCAGATACCTCGGGAGCCCGTTGATGGAATGGATGCTTTATGTGCAGGGACAGCTGGCATCGCAGCAGCACGTTGCCCCAGAGACCCAGCCCGGGTGTGCCCGCCCCTCGGTCACTACTGAGACGAGGTACACAAACAATGGGCCACGGGCATGAGGCACCCCCTGGTGGGCAGGAGCCTGCCCACGCTGGCAACCGCTCTGTTGACATAAACAACACGGGGTGTCCAGAGCCTTGGCGGGGTACAGCGAGGGGGCCCTGGGTCTCCCAGAGTCTGAGGCTCCCTGGGAAGGGAGGAGGAACTCAAGTCACACAGGGCAGGACGGAGTTTCCAGTCTTCTCCTGGGCAGGACACCATGCTTGGCTGGCCATGCAGGACACACGGCCCCTGGGAAAAATGGTGACAACTGGGACTTTAGTCCTGGTTACCTCGGTCTTCCATTCCAGCCAGCCCTCAGGGCTGGCTGGCTCTTTGAGTCATTCAGGAGAGCGATCTGATAAGAATCATGCCCATTAGGTGACTAATAGTGCTCCCCTTTGAAGGGGTGTTTGCAGGGCCAAAGAACCTGCTGGGAGAAAGCGATAAACTTAATCAGCTTCTCAGAGGAGAATTTCAGCCCTTGGAAATGCGCTGGAGTAGGTGCAGGTGTCAGAGAAGGCAATGGCACCCCACTCCAGTACTCTTGCCTGGAAAATCCCATGGATGGAGGAGCCTGATAGGCTACAGTCCATGGGGTCGCTAAGAGTCGGACACGACTGAAGCAACTTAGCAGCAGCAGCAGCAGCAGGTACAGGTGGAGCGGAAACATTGCCCAGGTCATTTCTGGGCAGGCTGGGGGGACCTCGGAGATACAGACTCCGGAGGGGCAAATGAGGCTGATTAGACACCCCTGAGGCTCCTGGTGTGACAAAGAGGGCTTCTCCTAGCTTGCAGGTTAGAAGAGGGGGCCTTGGTTATGAGGTCCTTGAAAGCTAGGTTGGGGGAAGGGGCCTTGGTGGACTGTGTGAAGATGGAGGTGGGCAGTCCAGATTTCAGTGGATGTCCGCCAAAGTCAGGCTTTGTTTGGACGGGTAACTTCGTCACTGATGAACATCAGCAATAAAGCCTTAAAACAAAAATATCTTGTGCTGGTTTTATGAAGCTACAAGAAAAGGGAACTCTGGAAAGACTCTGAAACAGAGGAACCCCAGGAGATAGAATGGGTGGAGCACAGAAGAAGCAAGACTTTGGAGCTCTGGCCTAGTCTTGACTGTACTCTGAGGGCCTTACGCCTCCACTAGAGCATCGCCTCTACCTGCCCATAGGGCAGGACCAACGTTTGTCCACTGGACATACACCTACCAGCCTGCCCACCTCACCTGCCACTGTGTGTCCCCATTCTGCAGACATTGGCAAAGGGAGGAAGGAGAAAGGGACTGGGGAGCAAAGAAAGGATAGAGATACAGTAGAATGAGACATCGCCCTGCCTCCTGGGGTTGCCATTTCACCAGGAGCTGCTTCCCACCTCTCCAGACATTGGTGAAGGGCTTGTCTCTCCCCGACTCACCGAGTGAATCGTATTCAGACACCATGTGTCCGCTCAGAGGCAAGTGGAAAAACACTGCCCAAGGACGCAGAAGCACACACATGTGGCCCGGGACACATCTGGCAAAGGGAGGAAACAACTCCAACTCTATTTAGACACAACTCTAGGTAACGAGAGAGGAGGGGCCAGGGGCAGTATGTATTCCAGGCAGGGCTCAGAACTGGAAGGCAGGGTAGAGGAAGGGCAAGAGGCCATGCAGGTGGGGAGGTGAGGGAGGGCGGGGATCAGAACTCCCACTCAGGAACCAAGGAGCTAGCGGTGAGGGAGATGTTAAGGACAACTTTGGGGTCAGAGGATAAGTTTGAGGTTGGAGATCCTGCCCTTTCTGGCTATTTTTGCACAAAGCCAGGAAGCCCTTTATTTGGCTCATGCCTTGCCAGGCAGTCAGGCTATTCCAGGGCTTGGGACACTGCCCAAATCAAGCTTCCTTCTAGGACCAATATCCAAAACTAGAGGCATCTAGACCTCTGGGCTTGCAGTATCCTCTTGTTCTGGGGCGGTTGGAGTCACATGAGAGGCATGGTGCATCTTCTTGGAGAACCAGTTTAATTTCTAGAATTAGTTGGCAACATCAATACAATTGGTAGCAAGTATCTGTAATGCCTACATGAGATGGTGATGGTAAAGACAATGACAAATATCTCTGGAAGGTCCATATGTTGAAACGGATAAGAACCCATGCAGTGTGGCTCCTGAGAATGTCCTTGATCATTTATAAATTTAAATAGTTACCTGGCTCAATGGAGTTTTCAATTCAACTAAAAGCAGCTTTAAAAAAAGTCTGTTTGAGGTGAAGTCAAAATCCATGTGAATATGTGCAATAAAGAGTTCATCGTTTTGTGCGTGTAGCACCGGTCAGGCTGGTCCAGAGACCCATGGGGATGGTCACTCAGCCTCCCGGCACTTAGGAAGTCCGGGAAATACTTCTGGGGTCTCAGGGCAGAGTGGGTCCCCATTGCCGTGTGAGTCAGAACCATGCGTGCTCATTAAACAGGCGGCCTCCTGGGGTCTTCTCTTAGGACAACTAACATTTATTGAGCACTTCTTCTGTGCCAGATGCATTCACTCTTTTCTCGAATTCTCTGAGGTCCCCATTTTACAGATGAAGAAAATGAAGCATAGACAATAAAGTAAACTAAACTGGATTATCAGTTAATGAATGACAGAGTCAGTGTCCAAGCCCAAGCTGATCTGTCTCCAAGGTCGGAACTGCAAACCACTGAACCCTATGGGCCCTCATTCCTCAAGTTGATCTGATTCAGCGAGTCTGGAGCAAGGCTGGAGTCCAGGCCATCAAGAGGGCTCCAGGAGGTCACTGGGCTGCACTTTGAGAGGCAACGCCCCCACAGTAGCTGTTCTCAATCTGCTCTCACGTTAGAACCACCTGAGAAGTTTCAACATCTATGAAGGCCTTTGTGCACGCTAAGTTGCTTTAGTCGTGTCCGATTCTTTGTGACCCTATAGACCATAGCCCACCAGGCTCTTCTATCCATGGGGTTCTCCAGGCAAGAGTACTGTAGTGGATTGCCATGCCCTTCTCCAATGAATGCCATTCCCTCCCCTCAAAGAGAGGCTTTGTCATTTGGTCCAGGGTTAGGGGCAGTTGTTGGTGAGGGGCCGGTCAGCATTACCTTTTAATGGGACAATGTGTTCCTTTACTTAATCAGTTAATCGATCAAAGATAAATGAACACCTTCTCTGTGCCCTGTGCTGCACTGGGGCTGGGGACACAAGGGTGGGTGAACACAGGTGGCCCGTGAGCCCCGCTGGGGAGAGCATGCCCAGAGGAGGCAGGGAGGAGGAGATTCCTTCTCACTTGTCCTTCCTTGGTGAGCTCCAGGAACAGCCTGTCTCCTTCTCAAATGATAATGTCCTCCGGCTGTTCCCTCTGTGTGGTCCTTGGCCACCCCTGCCCTCCAAGGGGATACATTTGGTCCCAGACCCAGAACTCAACTCAACAGAATCTAAGGTTGTCATAGCAAAGAGAGTCCTGAAAGACCATCCGTGCTTGGAGCGCTCTAATTTCATTGAGCAGCTGATAGAAGTGCTGAGCGTTTGTTAAATCAGAGCATGCCTAAGCTCACCCCCAAAGTTCTGATTCCTAGGTCTTGGGTAGGGTACGAGGAACAAGCATTTTTATTTATTTATATTTTTTGGCTGCATGTGGGATCTTAGTTCCCTGACCAGGGATTGAACCCATGCCCCCTGCATTGGGAGCATGGCATCTTAACCACTGGACCACCAGGGAAGTCCCTATGCATTTTTAATAAGCTTCCAGATGGCTCTGGAACACCCTCAGTGGTGGTTCTCAGGTGGGCTACACATGAGGAAGTCCTGGCAGTTTTAAAAACACCAATGCCCAGGGGCATCCCTAGAGAGTCTGGTTGATATTTTTAAAAGCTCCTTCCACAAGCTACCTGGGCCTTCCAGCTGGCCTTGTTTAGGATTTAGGGAGGCAGCCCTGGGGCCGTCACTTCTTGCCACCATCAGGGCTTTGAGACAACAGGAAAAGAAAGCAAGAGGAGAGAAGAGAGGAAAATAAAAAAAGCCATTAAGAAGGTTTAGAAAGAGAAGTAAGAGAGAAGGCTGGAAAAAAACCTTCCCCTGAATTCACTGGTGAGCACTGAGGCTTACATCTTTTTTCAACATGTTTTCTTATTAATAATAACTAATTGATGTAAAAACCTAATAGTATAAGAAGGCAAAAATAAAAAAGATCTATAATCTTATCAGATATAATGACCTAAGGTCTTAGTATGACATATATAATGCATAATGTATCGTATAACTGTATTATATACTATGTTGTTATTAATGTAATTAATATAATTAAAATAATTATAAAAATTGAAAAAGAGTAGTATGACATATAGTGCATAATGTATCATGTAGCTATTATATATTATATTATCAGTGTAATTAATATGATTAATTAAAATAAATTAATTGTAGAAATTGAAAAAGAGTAGATACATGTATATGTATAAGTGAGTCACTTTGCTGCACACTTGAAACTAACACAACATTGTTAATCAACTATATGCCAATATAAAATAAATATTAAAATAAATTAATTAAATAAGATTAATATAATATAGAATATATTATTTTATAGGTGGTATATAATATATACTTATATAGTATGATACATAATATAAAATAAATAATAAATATATAGCTTGACAAGATAATTGGTATCCCTTCTTACTTTATCTTTCTGTGGCTTTTCAAAAACTTTGTTTTTCAAGTAATTAAAAATCTAAGTCCCAAATTTTGAGTGAGGTTTGAGAGGGCATTCACATCTTCATTCATGTGCGCAAGCGCACACACTCACACACACACACACACACACACACACACACACAGACATGTCCATTCCCACCCAGCTGTCCTGAACCTTATACACTTCACATCATACCTGGAAAGTTAGTTAGGATTTTATTCATTGATGCTATTAATACTAAATTAATTCTTACTTATTAATACAGGATTTATTACTTTATATTAAATGTGAACTGTTTCCTTCCTCTCCCATGTCTCTGAATCCTAATGGAAAGTAGCACCAGGGGACCCAGGACAGTGGCCACATTGGATCAAGTCACCTTCAGGGACTCAGCAACCTCTGGCCACACCCTCCCCTCCACAGCCTTGCCTGTGGTCTCCTGGCCTCCCTCCTCTCCCCTGATCCTGGCCTCAGTCACTCCTCTCCGCTTGGGGGCTGGTCCTCGGGACAAAGGCTGTCCCTCCACAGGTGACAGGTGGTGGAAATGACCACAGTGAGCCAGGCCAGGTAGGACAGCAGCAGCAGGGTGGCCAGCTTGTTGATGAGGTGCCAGATCAGAGCCGTGCTCATCACCAGCCCGAAGAGCAGCAGCAGGTGCAGCAGGGCCTGGGCGAGGGCAGGGCGGTCAGGCCGGCTGCCCTGGGAATTGCCCTTGACCTTTCTGCAGCACCCTGGAGCCAGCGAGCCAAGTTCCAGGCACTCTGTGCGTGCTGCAGAAGCTCAGGGCAGCCCGCCCCGCCGCTACCTGCCTGCATCTGACGGCTGTGCCATGCTCCCTGCTTCGGAGGCTGGGCGGCCTTCCCTCCCCTTCCCCTACCCCACTGCTGAGCTCTGGTGCCTTACCAGGCCGGGGGTGTGGGCTGCCAACAGGAGGATCAGGACAGCCCAGCTGATGGCCAGCTGCACAGCGTAGAGACCGAGGGGCAGCGCCAGTGGCTGCCCAAAGCCCCCTCCCAGGTCTTCCACACCAGGTAGGAGGCATAGCTGTGGACAGACGGTGGCAGAAATGCTCAAAGGAGGCTGATTCATGGTAAATGAGGCCTTGTGGTTGCCAAGAGGGAATTCTCTGTGGAATGAAATGGGGGTAAGTGGGTCTAGGCATCCTTTGAGGGCAGGGGGGAGGTAAGGGAGGGTGGGCTGGAATCCTAGGTGGGTACAGAGGAGACACCCTTAAAGAGGCAAGATGAGGTCCCATCCCTTTAGAGATCAGTGTGCGGCAGCAATTCAAGGATGGGAGACTTGCTCCCAGCCCAGGGCATGAGAAGCGGGTGCTCACCCCGTGATGGAGTAGATGGTTGTCCACACCAGCAACCAGACTCTGTGGGGTAGCCACCAGGGCAGCTTTCTCAGGCTGTCACACCAGTCGGACATCGAGTGATGGATGAGCAGCCAGACAAGGGTGGGCCCCGGGAAGGACAGGACAACAAAGATGGCCCCTTGAGGCCACATTCTCCTTGAGGAGGCGCGATCTGGGGAGGCAGAGAACATGCTGATGGTAGCCTACCCCTCGTCCCTTCCCAGCAGCTGCCTGTCTGTCTCCTCCTACCTGACACTACTCCCCGGCCTGAGCCTCTCATAGGAGGAGGTCTAGTCCTGGACACCCCTGGGGTCTGCTCCCAGCCCCCTCCTCTGAGCCCATGCGGCCTTCCTCCTTTTCCACCTTCCATGGACTTACTTTCTCCGCAGCACTCATGCGGCACTCAAGAGTGTCCCATCTAGGACTGACAATGGCTTCTCAGGGAAAGACTCCTCTCCCCTAGTGTGTGTCTGACTCCTGGATCTCAGGTCCAGGTTCGCCCATCTTTTCTGCCTCCCACAACGGGTGGCACTTGGCCAGGTATGCAGCAGGCCCCTGATGGAGGGCAGTGTCTGAGACTGAACTCAACCAAGCTGACACAACCAACTTGGAAGAACCACGTTTGGAAGACAGGAGCCAGAGAACCCTGGGCTTCCTTTCCAGTCCAGAACCAACCAGCCCATCTGCCTCAGGCTTATCTCACTATACCAGACTGGAAAACCCCAGGGGCCCACTCTGCCGGAGCTCCCACCCAAATTCAGACTCAGTTGAGTGACAATATGGGTTCCTTTCTCTGAAGTTCTCATCTACCCAGAGGGGCTGGGGGAGGTTCCCCCTCCATCTTTCCACTTCCAGAGGGTCGGGGCCACAAACACAAGCATCCAGATGTCTTGTGACCTGACTTCTCAAGGGAACGACCGCTTGGTCTCTGATTAAAACGCTGACATGCTCACTTGTATTTTGTTCCGCGTCTTCCTTTGCAAGCGAGGTGAGCCACAGACCGTCCTCCAGCAAAAGTTATTGTTTAGTTGCTAAGTTGTGCCTTACTCTTGCAAACCCATGGACTGTAGCCCACCAGGCTCCTCTGTCCATGGGATTTCCTAGGCAAGAATGCTGGAGTGGGTAGCCATCACCTTCTCCGGGGGATCTTCCCAACCCAGAATTGGAACCCGAGTCTCCTGCATTGCAGGTGGATTCTTTACCACTGAGCCACCTGGGTAGCCCCTCCAACCAAGATCCCCCACCCAATATCATGCTTCTCATTTGCCCACGATATTTCAGCCTCGTCCCCATGATTGACAGAATTTGAAGGGGAAAAAAGGTGACTTTTCTCAGTGTCTGGAGTGACAGCCTACTCCATCCTCTCCTGTCAAGGACCCATGAACATGTCCTGGAGGTCCTGGGGACAGGACTGACCAGCCTGTTGGCCTGTGCCTCTTTCTATTTATTCTCTGCTTCTCACCGTCTGTTTCTTCACCTTCTGCCTTCCTGTCTCTCTATCATTTCTATTTTTCTGTCCAGTGTTGGAGGTCTCCCTGCTCCCACCACCCCCATTGCTTTTTTCCTGTTGTCCCCCAACTGCTGGCGCCTCCTTGTTTATTCCCAGGCCTGTGTTCCCCTTACCTCAGGCAGCACACCTCCCAGACTGGGTGCCGGTGATGTGTGATGTGTGGAAGGCAGAGGAGGGTGGGGACGGGGAGAAGGGGGAGCAGGGCTCCAGGCTGGACTGCCTTTCTCCAGAGACAAGGGTGATGGCATTAGCTGGGCAGTCCAGGTTGCTGCCTGCATGGCTTGGAAGGGTTCCTCTCAGCAGAAGGTCCCCTGGTCTACTAGACCCGGTCTCTGGAGGGGCCCGCCCCCTTGATGGAACTATTGAGGTGTTGGTGCTGTGCCACCCAGACCCCCTGAGACAGCTGAGCCCCAGGCTGCCAGGCTTCTGATGCCTGGCATCGTAGTCTCTGCATTGCACGAACCAGCTTTGTTTCTGTAGGGGTGGCAGGGACCCTCAGATGTAACTGGGGCTGTCCCCAGTGAAACAAGCCCCAGCTTCAGAAATGATCTCATAAGACATAGCCCCTTGTTATTGACTGCTAGCTCGCATGACCCATCCTGTCTTGGAATCGAACCTGACAGATGTTTCACAAGCCCCTAGAATCTCATGACTCAGAGAAAAAGGCAGCCGCTTGTGTGTCTCAGAGCTTTGTCCAGCAAAGACCAACCACTCCCCGCTTCATCCCTCAAAGTCCCGAGCACCTCTTTCTTGCTTGTGCTTTAGACAGGTGGTCCTCTCCCTAGGTTGGCTACTCTCCACCCTTCCTTTGCCCCATCTCTCCACTTTGGGGACCTGGGCACCCCTGGGAGGTGTTTATCCCCTCCTCCCAGGGAAGGCAGCACAGGGGAGGGGGTTGCTGCCTGGGACAAGAAGCTAGAGAATCATTAACTAAGATGAAAGCAGCAGCAGTTACTCATTTTCTATGGGCGATGATCAATGTGGGGCTGGAGGAGAGACCTCCGCTGCAGGAGGCCAGACCACGGCGACAAGTTACCACTTCTGAGTTACCATTCCATGGTGTGTGCTTTATATTTATTAGCTCAGTAATGATGGTCCTTATCCCTCTCAAGGTAAATATTATCATGTGCCTTTGACAGGCCAGGAAGTGAGGCTCAGAAAGGTTGAACAACTAACCTATGATCAGACAGTCAGCAGGTGGATCACCAGGTTCAGTGTTGGCACTTTGGATCCCAAAATGCCTCCTCTTTCCTCTCAGCTGGCCCACTCTTTCATCCAAGTCTTTATTAAACATCTACTTTGGATCGATCAGGCTCTACCTAGAGCAGAAGATACGGAGCAGATGGCTGGAAAAGCATCCCTCTGCGGAGGGAGCTTTCATTCCAGTGGCAGAGTGACAAAGGAAGGACCAGGCTGGCAAACTCTCCCCTGTAGGCAGTAGAAAGAGCCCTGGGTAGGGAGCAGACATGGTTATGCCCCAATGCCGCCAGCAACTTGGGCCATTAGCGCAGTGTCTCCACTGTCATATCTGTGCAGGAAGGGAGTAGAAATAGGTGTTGTCTAAGCTCAGCAGTAAAGAATCCACCTGCAATTCAGGAGACGTGGGTTTGATCCCTGGGTTGGGAAGATCCCCTGGAGAAGGAAATGGCAACCCACTCCAGTATTCTTGCCCAGGAAATCCCATGGACAGAGGAGCCTGGTGGGCTACAGTCTATGGGGTCAAAAGAGCTGGGCATGACTCAGCAACTAAGCCACTCAAAAGCTCCCTGGACAGGCCCACAGTGCCATCACCTTGGGGCTTCTAAGATAGAGAACCTCAGGCCCCACCTTAGACCAATGGGATCAGAACCTGCATTCTAACAAGGTCCCTCAGATGGTTCCTGTGCACATTACAGTTTGAGAAGCCCTGGTTAGGGTTCCTCTTACCTTGCGCTGTTGAGGTAGCCACTGATCAGCAGAGGGCACTCTTGAGAGGCCTCACCTGTACCCAGGTTGTCTCTCTCTTTCCCTCCCTTCCAGATCTAGACGGGTAAGTCCACTGACTTCTAGGATCCTCCCTCACCTCGTCTGGACTTTGCCAGCATGCGGGACAGACTCCCCACACCTCTTTGGGGTGGCTAGGAGGCAGGACTCTGCCAGGAAGCGGGAAGCGCCAGGCCACTCCTGCCTGAATTCCCCGCCCACCTCCACTTGTCTGCTGGCTTGGTGACCTAGTCTGGCTGACTTCTCTGCTTCTCAGAGAAGGAACTGCTGTTCCTGGACAAGCCGGCAACTTCTGGGGTCACCTACACGGTAAGGTGAGCACCCCCTGGGGCAGCTGGGGGTGGGCTGAGTGTTAAGATGGGGACACCTGGGGCCCCGGGGAGGAGCCAGACCAGCTCAGGTGAGTCTGGCAGGTGTGGAGACCCGGTGCTGGAGGAGGGAGAAGGAAGGGGCTTGGCAGAGGGCCACAGCCCAGTGGGTGTGAGGACCGGGGGAGGCACTCTGGAAATGTAAACTATGCTGGTGAATGCAGCCCATGACTTAGGCTGGGACTCACTATCCTGGTACATGTTGGAGATCTTTCAGCAGTAGACCCAATAAGAAGCAGTGATGTGGGAGAAGGGTTGAGAGTTTCCTTAAAGAATAAGAGCAGAACTTTGCAGCAGGAGCCTGGATCCTTGTGCTGGAGGAAGCAACTCCCTGGGGACAGGTGATGGCGCATCCTAAAAGACTATCATCTTGGGAAAGTGCTACCCAGGAAGATCTAGAGTCTGGGGCAGGACATACTGGAGAGCTGGGTACCAAAGTGTCAGCCATGGGGTTGGGAGGGTCCAGTCTGCAGGTACCAGGCTGTTATGCTATATATTCAGGACCCTTCTCCTTCCTGAGGGCAAAGGAAGGCTGGGGTGAGGACCAATGCAGCCTGGAGAGCTGTCAGCCTGGGAGAAAGGGGGCTGAGAGGAGGGAGGAGTTATCTGCTCCAGGCCAGATAATGAATGGGCTCCTGTGAGAAGCCCTCCAGGCGGGAAGGTAGGACAAAGGGACTCTGCTGCACCACCCAGTGGAGTGCAGGGGATTTGGACTCTGGTCTTTGGAGGCCCTGGAAAAGCTGTTGCTGTAGAAACAGAGTGAGCCCCTCCTTTCTTTCCCTACATCTGGCCCATCTCCTGGTGCCTCGGTGGGCAGGGGGTAGGCGAGAGCGTCACTCGCTGTGGCACCAAGGGTGTGTCTTCAGTTCCTTATGTTTGTTTTTCCTTCTATTTATTTTCATTTCTTTCTCTTTCAACTTCAATTCCTCTAGAAGTGAAAAGGAAGAGACCTCGGGGAAAAAGAAGGGGCAGGGAGAGAAAGGGAGTGTTTCTGGAAGCTCGTGTCATCCTTGCTCATCCTTCCCTTCTGCCTTCAGTTGTAGCTTAATAATCCATCCTCTGCCCTCACTGGGGAAGGAAACTTGGCTTCCTTATCTGGGAAATGAGATAAAAATAACAGCTAGCTCATAAAGCTGCTGTGAGGATCAAATGAGCTGGGCCACGTAGAGCTCTGTAACACCCTGGCTCTGTGGATGTTAGCTATTATTATTACAGTTATAATTCCAATTATCTTTACTGCAGAAGGACTGAAAGGATTGAAGGGGAGGTAAAGGGAAGCCTGTGGCTCTGATCACCATCTCCGCTAGATTCAGCCATTGCCAGCTCACTCACTCCACTTGTGTGCCCTGCCAGGGGCACTGTCTGCAGGGTTAGATGTTAAGGCTGAGGGAGCAATGTCATGCCTTCCCTTCTTGTCTATATTTTCAGTGAAGACATGGGGGAAATAGATCTTGCCCCAGGGCTCCATCCTGAGGATACAGAGGAGCTTTAGCCCCTGGGCAGGGGGAGCTGGGAAGGGGGCTTAGGTTTCATGGGTCTCGAGAAGGAAGAAAGAATGTGGGCAAGAGTGGAGCAGGCACTTGGGGGCGCGGCCTCAGGTCGGGGTTAAGGGTGTGAAGTCAAAGTGAAAGTCGCTCAGTTGTGTCTGACTGTTTGCGACCCCATGGGCTATACAGTCCATGGAATTCTCCAGGGCAGAATACTGGAGTGGGCAGCCTTTCCCTTCTCCAGGGGCTCTTCCCAACTCAGGGATGAACCCAGGTCTCCCGCATCGCAGGCGGATTCTTTACCAGCTGAACCACGAGGTGTGAGTGAGGGAATAATTCACCAGTGCAGATCCTAGTGGATCAATCACGGGGACCCCGGGGACTCAGAAGGAGGGTGTGGTGTCTTACAGAACTCAACGTCGGAGTAAATGAATCCCATGTCTTCAGAAGCTCCTTGAGAGCCGAGTAAGATGTCATTGTGTCAGGACAATGCCTGGGCCACAGTGGGTGCTCAGAAATTGTTCATTTGAGTGGAAATCCACACGGGCAAGCATGTGATCAAGAATAACTCAGTATGGACTTCCCTGGTGGTCCAGCGGTTAAGTCTCTGAGCTTTCAATGCAGGGGACGTGAATTCGATCCCTGGACAGGGAACTAAGATAGCACATGCTGTGCAGTGTGGCCAAGAAAAAATTAAAAGTAAACAGTTACTTAGTATGGTGGGAGGACAGTGGTCAGGGAGGTCGAAACAGTCAAGGGCTGGTGAGTGGGGGCTGTCAGAGGGCACTCCTAAACAAGAGTGGTCCAGGCGAGTGAAGGAGGCAGAGGAGGACAGCGTGAAGCAGAGGAGAGCAGGAACAAAGGCCAAAGGTTAGACTTATTCAGCTGTGCAGAGCCCAGTCTTGCCGAGGGTGGAAATTAAGGGAGGAAGAGGATAAGTCGGAGGAGGAGACCTGGGGAAGAGCTGGAATCTTTTTAAAAAAATTATTTGTTTATTTATTTGGCTGTGTCAGGTCTTAGTTGTGGCACGTGGCCTCCATAGTTGGGGCACTCACGCTCTCCGGTTGGGGCATGTAGGCCTAGTTGCTCAGTGGCATGTGGGATTTTAGTTTCCCCAACCAGGGATCGAACCCAAGCCCCTGCACTGCAAGGCAGATTCTTAACCACTGGACCACCAGGGAAGTCCCAAGAGCTGGCATCTTTAGAGGGATGCTGCTGGACAGTGCAGGGCCCCCATGTGACCCTGGGAATCTGGTGGACCTCACCTGCAGACCCTCACTTTGGGTTTTCTTTCTCTTTCTGCTTCCACTTTTAACTTTTGTTACTCTTGTAGAATATATATATGTATATCTCCCTGTGAGTTACCCTCTGACATTTCCAGCAGAAGCAGGGGCATAAATGAAGCACACATATTTGGACAGGGTTTATCATCTACAAGTGATTTTCACACGATCTCATGCCATCCTCATCATCAGTCTGAGAGGCTATTTCTTTTTCACTTTTAATAATTTTTAAAAAGAATTACAAGATTAGTAGAAAGACATGCTTGAATGTGAAAAATTCAAAGACTATAGAAAAAAGGGTTTAAGAAAACAGAAAGTCCTCTTTCACACCTTCCAGCTCCCCCAATTTCTCATCTCTTTCAGTGACAACCAATAGGAATAGTTTGGAGTGTGTCCTCCCAGACTTGCATGTCCAAGGCAGGAATCACTAGAACATGTTGCCGCTGAGTCCTTGAAGTAGACAGAATGCCAATTGCAATGTGCTGTGAGTGTAAATTACACATGGACTTCAAAGACTTGTAATGAAAAAAGAATGTAAAATATTGCAATAAATTTATATTGATTACCTGTCAACATGATATTATTTTGAATATATTGGGTTACACAAAATATACTAAAAATTAATTTCTCCTAGTTCTTCTTACTTTTTTTTAATGTAGACTCTAGAAAGTGTAAAAGCACATCTGTGGCTCACATTCTAGTTTTTATTACACAGCTCTGTTCCAGACCTTTCTCTATCACTTATACGAGTGCATACGTGCATGCTAAGTCACTTCAGTCGTGTCCGACTCTGTGCAACCCTATGGACTGTAGCCTGCCACACTCTTCTGTCTATGGGATTCTTCAGCCAAGAACACTGGAGTGGGTTTCCATGCCCTCTTCCAGGGGATCTTCCCGACCCAGGGATCGAACTTGTGTCTCTTATGTCTCCTGCACTGGCACGCATATTCTTTACCAACTGGGAAGCCCATCACTTACATATATACACTCATAAATATATATCTACACTTCATCTATTTTTGTTATCTATGTTAATGAGATCAGAGGATGTCTAGCCCTTTGTGACTTCATTTTCTATTAAAAAAAATCCTTTTTGCATATATATGTCTTTTTTTGACATGTGTACACTGTTGTATTTATTTTTCACTTATTCATTCATTTATTTTTGGCTGTGCTAGGTCTTTGTTGCTGCACTTGGGCTTTCGCTAGCTGTGGAATGCGGGAGATACTCCAGTTGCTGTGCACAGGCTTCTTACTGCAGTGGCTTCTCTGGTTTCTGAGCATAGGCTCCAGGTGCACGGGCTTCAGTAGTTGTGGTACAAAGGCTCATTTGTGGAGCTTGAGGGCTCTAGAGCTTGGGTTCAGGATCTTCTTGGATCAGGGATCAAACCCATGTCCCCTACATTGGCAGGCAGATTCTTATCCACTATGTTACCAGTGAAGTCCTTGCTTTTCTATTTTACGATTTTCCTCGGTCGGCCCACGGAGATCAAGGGCTCTGTTTAGACAGAGGCAGAAACTGAGGTACATTAAACAATAGGACAAGCTCACTCAGGCAGTGACCAAGGTGGCATGTGAACTCTCATCCTCTAACTCCAAACCCAAGCTCTTTCTGTCTAGTGAGGGATGAAATTAATCAGGTCATGGGGAGGCATGGTAGGTTCTTGAGGGAGACAGAGGGAAAGAGAGAGACAGAGGGAGGGAGGGAGAGATAGGTGAAGTTCTGTTAAGGAAACTGATCTGACTGGGGTGTATGGGGTACACTGGGATGAAGACAATTTGCTGCCTCCCCATTGTTGCCACTTAGAAGCCAGGTCTCAGCCTCCAAAGGCTCACCTGACACAGACTCTTTCCCCCAGGCCCTTGGCCTCGGCTGGCACAGGGGTGCAGGGCAATTGGCAGCATCAAGCGACCAGGCGGATGTGCTCCTATGAGAGCTCCTTCCAGCCCGCCCAGTTCCTACTGCTGGTGGCGGTTCCGGTGGCGAGCGCTGTGCTCCTGGTCCAGTGCCTTCGATGGCGCTGTCCTCGCCGGCTGCTGGGGGCCTGCTGGAAGCTGGAGAGCCAAGATGAGCCAGAGTCCCATCCCACTCCCTTGCCGGAAGATGAGTCCTCCAGGGCAGGCCCTCCAGCCACGCTGCAGGAAGTGGCCACCTTCTATCAGGAACTGCACACGCCCACCCAAGGCCAGACCGTCATCCGGCAGCTGATGCACAAACTGTTGGTGTTTTCCGCTCGAGAGGTGGACCACCGCGGCGGCTGCCTGATGCTCCAGGATACGGGCATTTCCCTGCTCATCCCGCCAGGTAACAGCACCCAGATCCCTTTTCAGCCTACAGCTGTTCATGTTACATATTAGACAAGGGCGCCAACCCCAAGGGAGCACCATTCAGAGACACTTTCATAATTTTGAAACTTATATGTTTCGTATACATCTTTCTTGACTCCAAAGATGGAGTTTCGTGGCAGGTGGAGGCAAAGGGCCTTGTTCTAATGAACAGTCTGTTATGACAACTCTCCCCAAAAGGGAAGTAAAGTGTCTGGAGGAAGAGCACCCTTTGCAAATTCACACAAGGGCCCCGAGTGAGCTCGCAGCATCCCTTGGAGGAGGGGGACAACTTGCTCGGGGTTCCATCCCAAGTCAGTCACCACCCTCCTGTCTCCTTCCACACTGCCCCCTGCCCTGTGTGCCCTGCGGCGCCCTCTGTCCGGGGCTCCCGGCCCGCCTCCTCTCCGGCTCTGGCCGGGCCTCCTCTGAGGCAGGGGTGTGCCTGCCTGCTTGCCAGGCCCCCCTCAGCAACCCATCCTTCCCAGGTGCTGTGTCCGTGGGCCGCCAGGAGCGGGTGTCGCTGACCCTGGTGTGGGACCTGACGGATGCCCCCTCGCTGTCCCGGGCTCAGGGGCTGGTGAGCCCCGTGGTGGCGTGCGGCCCCCACGGGGCCTCCTTCCTGAAGCCCTGCACCCTCACCTTCAAGCACTGTGCCCAGCAGCCCAGCCAGGCCCGCACCTACAGCAGCAACACCGCCCTGCTGGACGCCAAGGCCTGGAAACCGCTGGGGCGGCCGGGAGACCACACCTCCCGGGATGAATGTCGCATCCAACTCTCCCACTTCAGGTGGGTGCCCGCCGGTCGGCCTGGACTTCCTGCCTCCTTTCTCTGTCTGCCTTGTCCTCTCCTCTCTGTGGGGACAGCCTCTTATTCTGTCCAAGCTGGCCTGCAAACCCGTATCCCCCTGTCCTTCCCCAGTCCCTCTGTCCTAGAGCCTATGGCTGCTTATCTTGCTCCCACCCCATCCAGGACTGTGCTCCCCCGCATGGTCCCTCTGTCTGTCTAGAAAGGTCTGGGTCAACCCCGGTCCTCTGTCTAGAGGGGCCTGTCCCATCTCCACCTCTGTCTCTCATAGTGTCTGTCTCTTTCCTGTGCCCTGGCTCAGGACTGTCCCCCCGCTGTCCAGGGTATGTTGCCCCTCTCCAGTTCTCTAAGACTCCATCCCATGTCACGTCTGTCCTTAGCTCTGTCCTTCTAGGATCTTAGACCCTCTGCCTCCCAGTCTCCTTGCCACTCATGACCAGAGCAGGGCCATGCATGGTGGCCCTAAGCTCAGCTTCCATCTTTCCTACACTGACAAGGTGACAGTCACTGACACGACTCACATTCTGTACCTCTAGCCAATCCCTTCACCTTAGTTCTTCCCTACATGGCCTGAAATGTTCCCCTTTCTTCCTCTTGGAGGCCCCCACAGAGGCCCCTGGTGTGGTGGAGCCGGGTGGCAGGTGGGCTGGTGTCCTGGCTGCCCCGGTCCCATCGCACGTGGTCCATTGCCACCATCTCTCTCCGCAGCCTCTACACCTGTGTGCTGGAGGCGCCTGTGGGACGGGAAGCCCGAAAGTGGCTGCAGCTGGCCGTGTTCTGCTCGCCGCTGGCCCCGGGGCAGTCCCACCTGCAGCTGCGTGTCTACTTCCTCAACAACACGCCCTGCGCCCTGCAGTGGGCTGTGACCAACGAGCAGCCGCACGGCGGGCGCCTGCGCGGGCCCTGCCAGCTCTTCGACTTCACCGGGGCCCGAGGGGACCAGTGTCTGAAACTCAAATACATCTCAGAGGGTGAGGGAGGCCGGGCCGGGGGGCAGCGCATCCAGGAGCTCCTTGCAGGGATGGGTCCGGGCCTTTTCTGAGGTGGAAATCTGGCTGCCTCAAGTTTCTTTTTGAGACTTCTGGGCATGCAGCAGCCTTGGGGGACAGGGGGGCGGTGCTTCTGGCTCCTCCTGCTGCCTCCCGGAGCCCCAGGCTTTGCTCAATACCTCCCTTTGCTACACTCAGCCCTGGTCCCCCAGTGGGAGGACAGATGATGCTGGTGGGCAACGCGAGGAGAGGTTTTGCCTCCGCAGGGGCAGGGAGGGAGGAGGCTTCTATGGTCCTGCCTGGTTGAAGCCCATGTCAGAGGAGGTGGCCCAGTCTTCTCCGCCCTCTTTCCTTTGTGGGTTGGCTGCGGGAATTGTCGATGGGGCCCAGGGTGTGTTTGTGAGGCTGTGGACAGGGCGTGCATGCGCGCCGCTTTGAGAGGCTGGGAGGGTTGGATGGGAAGGTGGTGGAAGGGCGGAGGGGTGGGTCTGTGTGCTGGCAGAAGGAAGACCACTGACAGGGTCCCCGCCCAGGCCCTGGGACCTGCTACCCACTGGAGTCACCCTCCTGCCTTTGCTCCTGCCCTGGTGCCCCGCTCGGGACCTGCCACAGGGCGACCTTAAATGAAGGTCACCCTCCTGAGGCCCTCTGCCCTCTGCAGGTTGGGAGAACGTGGACGACAGCAGCTGTCAGCTGGTACCGCACCTGCACATCTGGCACGGGAAGTGCCCCTTCCGCTCCTTCTGCTTCCGCAGAAAAGCAGGTAGCCCGGGAGCCCCGTGCCCCCTCCTCCCCTCTGCTTTCCCCTCCTGGTCACCCTGGAGCCCTGCGGCGCCGCATTCGGCCACGCGCGCAGACCTTCTCTTAAAGATAGGGGCCACAGCAGATCTTCGCAGAAAGATGGGGTGGCCGGCACAGCTGCTTCCGAGTTCCAAAGTCTTCCTGTGGAAATCTATTTTGCTGTCCCGCTCTCCTCTCCTGAGCCTGTTCCTCCCTCACCTGCTACGTCTCCTTTTTTGTAGCCAATGAGAACGAGGACTGCTCGGCGCTGACCAATGAGATCATCGTCACCATGCACACCTTTCAGGATGTGAGTTGCAGCTGAGAGGCAGAGGAAGGGCAGGACTGGGGGAGTGGTGGATGAAGTAGGTGCGGGCCTGGTGCCCAGGAAGTATGGCTCTGATCACACAATCAAGAGGTGAAGAGGGCGTTCTTCCAGGGGCAGAGACTGTCCGGCCTCCAAGGGACGCTCCATCTTTGACTCTCCTGTCCATCCATGGGTGAAGTGGGTGGGTAAAAGAGCCAAGCCCTACGTGAGCCCTGTCTTCCAACCTGGAGGAACTTGGGCATCAGAGAAGCGCTTTCCTTCTGGACAGATTGTCTGCATCTGGGAGACAGCGCTGTGTATCTTCAGGTGGAGAGTGACCCAGGAGGAGGAGGGGCTTGAGTAGGTGGGATGGGAGTTAGAGATCCCACCCTCCCATGGGAAGACATGAAGAAATGAGGGGAATCTTTGGGGAACCATGTGGCATCTTATTGGAGACTAGGCAGATACCCCTTGAGGTATCCTTTGGGGAGAAGGAACCAAGGAGAGGAGCAATGTAGGAAGGGGGCATGTATGCCTGAGTTCAGCGTCTCTATTATTAGATGACCTCCCCTGCCCTTGGCCCCACTCAGCACTTCTCCTGGTGCCCTAGGATGTACCTTGTTTGGTCTTCATGTCCCAGGTCCCAAAGAGCTCAGTGAGCAAACTCAAAGCTGAAGGCTCTGGGGTCAGGGAAGCAGAGGGTAGAGGGTATTGTTTAGGGTGGGGCTGTGTCTCCTGGCTGAAGGAGAGATGGGAGGAATGCAGGTGGGTGCCCTGGCTTTTTGCTCAAGGGACGTCTCATGATCCCTAAGTGTGTTCCATGCCCCTCTGTTGGCTCAGGGCTTGGAGACCAAGTACATGGAAATCCTCAGGTTCCAGGCATCGGAGGAGGAATCCTGGGCAGCCCCACCCCCAGTCACCCAGCCACCCCCCTGCAATAGGTGAGGGGGGGGTTGCTTGGGCTGCTGCGGGGGTTGGGGGATGTTTGCTGCCCCTGGGCTTGCAGGGTGAGCATGGCATTGAGGTATCTGTGGAACTGGGCTGGGTCTTTTGATCCTCCCCTTCAAGGACACCCTTTCCTCCACCTCAGGCTGCCCCCAGAGCTCTTCGAGCAGCTGCAGATGTTGTTGGAGCCAAACAGCATCACTGGCAATGACTGGCGGCGACTGGCCTCCCACCTGGGGCTCTGCGGTATGAAAATTCGGTAAGAGGGATAAGATCTGCACGTGGGAGTGGGGGGTGGACTGGTGGGGGTTCTCAGGACCCCTTGGAGACTGGACTGTTCACAAGAGAGTGACTTAAAAGTCAGGGAATGGCTACTCCCTGCCCTATTTCCCTGAACAGAATTGATTTCATTGGTAATGATCTCATTGGTTTGGGTCCAGCAGCCCTTGTTCTCATGGCTTCAAAGAGAAGAGGACATGACAGGTGAGAGAGGAAAAAGCCAGGGGAGAGGACCAGGGGAAGTCAAAGGGACTCTGTAGGAAGGTTTTGGACATCTTTCTGCTTATCACTGTATTCTTGGTACCTAGAGTGATGCCTGGTTCATGGCCAGTGTTCAGTACATAAATATCGGCTCAGTAAATATTTAACAACGAATCAGTTCACATGTAAGTCACTGGTACATACTGAGTGCTTGACATGCTGTGCCTTGACAGGCAGAATGGAAGACTACAGGATAATGTGTGTGAAGCCTGTAGCTGAGTGCCTGGCACACGTTCATTCAATAAACATTGGGAAAACAGGCAGTGCAGCTATGGTCTCTGTGAAGAGAGATGAGTAGACCAGTTCTGAGCTGAGCCTCAGCACTCAGACGATGACAACAGTGGTCAAAGACCGCACCCAGGAGGTGGGATGAGAGCTGGATCCTTAAAACAAGGTAGATTTTAAAATTACCCACTTAAAGGACTTCCCTGGTGGTTCAGTGCTTGACACCGTGCTTCCACTGCAGGGGGTGTGGGTTCGACCTCTGGTTAGGGAATTAAGATTCTGCATTCCATAGGGTGTGGACAAAATGAATAAATAAATAAAAATGCTCCCTGAAAAGCAAAAAAATAAAGCCACTCTTTTATTAAACATTTATACTAAGTCCTACTAAGTCCTGGAAAAACTATACTAAGCATCGGGATACAGAATGAATAAAATATGGTGCCAACACCAGGGAGGTCACTCTGTGCTAAGGGATACAGAGAGCTTAAAAAAATCAAGGCATGTGTTCCTTTGACCTTAGTTGTATGTACCCAATATTGTGAGGCATGTTGAAAGCAGACACAAAATGGCTGAAGCAAGAATAATGAAGACTTATGTCAATTACAGTTGACCTGCACAGCGTGGAGGTTAGAGGGATGACCCTCCATGCGATTGAAATCCCAGTATAACTTGCAGCTGCCCTCCACGTCCACAGTTCAGCCTCCACAGATTCAACCAACCAGGGACCATGTAGCACTGTAATATTTACTGTTGGAAAAAATCTGCACATAAGTAGACTCACATAGTTCAAAGTGGTGGTGTTCAAAAGTCAACTATATATCTCAATTAAATAAAAAAGAATAATAAAGCCTAATGGGAGACTGGTCTAAGGGGTGCAGAATGGTCTCCTCCACCTGAGGTGGGAACAAGGGCTTCAGGTGGTAGGGAAGTAGGGGATAACCTTTCTGTTCGGGGAGTGGGGGCAGAGGGTCAACTGCAGGTCTGGTATGCTTAAGGTGGGAAGGAAGGTTCAGGATGGGAGCCAGGAGAAAAGGTCAGAAAAACAGGGCAAGGCCAAGTGATGGGTGGGCAGGGAAGTCAGGAGAGTGGGCTTGGTTAGCAGGTGAAAGAGACTCTGGAGGGGTTTTGAGCAGGGGAGGGCCATGGGTAGGAAGAACTATTTCCGTGGTGGTGGGCAGGATGTGGCCTGGGAGAGAGAGGGAGGGGAGTGTTTGGGGTGGGGGTAGGGCGCAGAGAAGGCAAACACAGAACGTCGCAGCTGGATATTCTCCATCCTCAGAGGTCTTCTCATCCAAGCCCTGGTGTGAGAAAAGAGGAAACTGAAGCCTAGAGAGGAGTAGACTTTGAGCCAGTGCAATCTCAGATGTGACCTGGGCAATCTCAGATGTGATCTCTGATTTCAAAGTCCTGGGTCCTCCCACCAACTAGAGTGTCCTGGAAGGCGGGCATGAGCAGGATGAGGGCCAGAGCTGGGGGACAGGTGGGTGGTGGATATCGATGCAGGGCCGCCTCCTTCCTCTCATCCCCCCACCTCCCGGCCAGGTTCATGTCCTGTCAGCGCAGCCCGGCAGCAGCCATCCTGGAGCTATTTGAGGAGCAGAATGGCAGCCTCCAGGAGCTGCACTACCTCATGACCATCATGGAGCGGCTGGATTGCGCCTCCGTCATCCAGAACTACCTGAACGGGACGCAAAGCGGCAGCCCAGCCCAGGTGCGCGCGGGAGCCCAGGAGAACCAGAGCCTGGAGCTGGACGAGAAGCTCTGAGCGCCCCGCTATGGCGCAGGGTATGGCTCTGTCCCCCAGGAAGCCGTGGATGATGTGCCCCGACCCCCAGGAAGAAAAACAGCTGCTCTTCCTGGCTGGACCTACCGATCTCATCAGGACCCTCGGATGGTGGCCCCGGGGTCACAGCGAGGCCGGACGCCGCTGTGAGCCCCAGCCTTTCCTGTGTGCAGAGCCCTTCCTGGCCGGCAGGGGGCGCCGGAGCCCAGGAGATGGCCCCAGCCTGGCCGGCCTCAGGGAAGCTGTTTAATAGACCAGTGGACTGTTAGACTGCCCTGTTGGCACTCCTTGGGGACTGGTTAGTCCACAGAGTATTCGCCGAGCACTTATGTGATACTCAGCATTGGACTAGGTATCATGGGAACTCCTGGAATAAATGAGGTCGGGTTTGGACCCTTGTGAAACTCCGCTGGGAAAGATTGAAGGCAGGAGGAGAAGGGGACGACAGAGGATGAGATGGTTGGATGGCATCATTGACTCATAAACTCCAGGAATTGATGATGGACAGGGAGCCCTGGCGTGCTGCAAATCCATGGGGTTGCAAAGAGTGAGACATGACTGAGCGACTGAACTGAACTGAAATGAACTTAAACCCCTCTTGGGGGAACCAAGATGCCCTTGTAGGAGCTGAGGGCAAACTCCCAGTGCTTGCCATATGGTTAGGGATATGAATGTCATATGAACTGTACCAGCATAAGGAGTTGGGAAGGGAAGGTGCTGAGTATGGACTGCAGCAGTGAGAAAGCCTCGCAGAGGATGTTGGTGAGATGGTTTGCAGAGTGGCTCAGAGATCTTAAGGTGGAGGAAGGCGGGGATGTGACTGGACTTAGAGTAGGAGCCAAATGCACATGGGGTGCTGAGGCATCAAGAAGCCCAGCACAGTGAGTGTGAGGCGAGGGCAGGACCCGAGTTCAAGGCCAGATCTAGAGATGGGCAGTCACAGCAGCTGATCCACCGGTCTCCTCTGACTTCCTTTGTCTCTATCCTCTCATTCTTGCCTTGTCTTTCTCTCTCTCTGCCATTATCTCTGTCATAAAACATCAAAACTGGAAAGAAACTTTCAAGATTATTATTGTTGCCTGACCTTTTAATCTCTTTATCTCCAACTCTGTGCATTTTAAGTCTCTCTGACTTCATCTTGCTGTTGCTGGCCCCTGCAGTGGCTCCTTCCCTGAATCTCTTGGTCACTGCTTCTCTGAGCATCTTTTTGTTTCTGCCTAGTTACTGTGCTTGCGCTTGTGTGTTTCTTTTTCTCTCTGAAACCCTCAGTCATTCCCCTCAGGCAAGTGTCTCTAAACCATGGTGAAGTATCAAGGCTACTGAAAGACACTAGACTACCCTAGGAATGGATGGGTGGGGATTTTATCTTGTGAAAGAAGAAAGTGTTAGTCACTCAGTCATACCTGGCTCTTTGCAACCCTATGGACTGTAGCCCACTAGGCTTCTCTGTCCATGGAACTCTCCACGCCAGAATACTGGAGTGGGTTGACATTCTCTTCTCCAGGGGATCTTCCAGATGCAGGGATCGAACCCAGGTCTCCCACATTGCAGTCAGATTCTTCACTGTCTGAGCCACCAGGGAAATTCTTTATTGTGTGAGTCAGGATCCAGTTTAGGGTCAGGAGAAAGAGGATAGGGGTTAAAGAACATTCCGTTTAGTCAACTATTTATTCAGCACCTACTGTGTTTTAGATGCTGTATAGAAAATAAATCAGTAGGCTGGGTCCTGAAAGGAGAACAAAGGATTTGACTCTATTCAAGCAATTCTTTTGTTAGCAAATAGGTGTTGTTAAATTTTTCAAGAGCAGGCAAATGGTCTCCCTGGCAATACTAATAATTTGCTTCTGTATTTAATTAAAAAATATTAAAGCTTTCTCTATGATGAACAATATTGTATAATAAAATATGAAAATTGCCTTTCTTTGTTACTAACTGTATTTTGCTCAGATTGGTAAATTCAGATGTGGGTATGAATGATTTTATGTGGTAAAGCTGTACTAATGGGAGCAGGCTGAAGAGAAGTGTTTTGTAGGTTGTACTGCTAGTATGGATGTCGTCTGGGTCCAGAATGGAAGATTAGGGAGGTTCGCTTTACATTCTGTTAGAAGCAAGCCTTCAGGTTGGGACCCTCCCACTACTTACCACTCCACCCCCTCTCTCCTCCCCTAATCCCCTAACCCCATCCATCCTGTTAGTCCTCCCACCCCACTGGGGGCTACCAACTACTCCAGGCTGGTACCTTGGCCTTCTCCCTCTTCCTTTGGCTCGGGATTGACTACTAAGAGCATCTTTCTCACCTGGAGTCTGGTACACTTTCCCCCTCATCTCCTATTGTTTCTTCCATGTTTTCCACACCAGCTGAAGGCATCTTTGTGTTACTCCCTACCCTGGAACAAATCACTTTAGGCGTTTTAGGTCTTGTGGAATTGTAAATAAAAGCCACGGGGGAAGTGGGGGAGGGTGGTTCTAGGATGGGAGAGACTGCCTTCTGGCTGCAGCCTTAACCCATCAGGATGGGCTCACAGCGCTGGGAAATGGAGTCTTGGAAATCTTGAGGTAGGTGGCAAGCTGCCTGATGCCTGTAGGGTGGATCTTTCCTTTCTCAAATCAAACCCAGTTGGCACATATTTACCAATACCTAAAGCCAAGAGAAGGCATGTTCCGATGGCGCTGGGACACTTAGCAATTCGAGTGCTAATTAGCTTGGCTCTTCCCTCTCTGGCTTCAGTCTCTACACGGGGATGAAGTGACCATGTTCAAGGCTCTCCAAAGGCCTCTTTGGATCTTATGGTCCTGTGCAGAGATGGCACATGGGAGACCCAGGGAATACCCACTTGGGGATTTTTCTTTGTGTATTTCTTTGTGTATTTAAGTAGAGCAGTTGGTCCCTGCTTGCGGCCTTATCTCCAGCCCTTTCCCAGGTAGGTTACCTCTCTGGTCTCTAAAAATACCAACATCTGTGACTTCTCTTATGCGTGTTATAGAAGCCTGTACCTGAACTTTCACCTGTGGGGTTAAGAGTCAGGAGGGGAGGAGGGGAATGAGCAGTAAAGTCAGGTCCAGGTCTGCAGGGGGAGAGGCTACAGTGCCCAGAGGTAACACACATCCTTGGCGCCCTGTCTGCCTTGGCATGACATTCATGCCAAGGTCAGATTCAAGGTGTCCCTCAGAATACTGTGAAAGCCGCACAGTGAAGCCTACATTTTCTAGCAGTCATATCAAAGAATGTAAAAAGAAATCAATGAAGTCAGGTTTTAATAATATATTTTGTTAAACTTGGGCTTCCCTGGTAGCTCAGACGGTAAAGAATGTGACTGCAATGCAGGACACCTGGGTTCAACCCCTGGGTTGGGAAGATCCCCAGGAAAAGAGAATGGCAACCTGCTTCAGAGTTCTTGCCTGGAGAATCCTATGGGCAGAGGAGCTTGGTGGGCTACAGTCCATGGGGGCACAAAGAGTCAGACACGACTGAGTGACTTTCACTTCGTTTCATTTAACCTAAAATATCCAGGATAGTATAATTTCCATGTGTAATCAATATAAAAATTATTAATAGCATATTTTATATTTCTTTCATAGAGTATTTGGAAACTCGTGTGTATTTTATAATTACAGCACATCTTGATTTGTATATAAAATGTGCTAAAATTTCACTGGAAGTATATGATCTGTATTTAGCGTTCATAAAATTACAGCTGAAAAAGTACATTTACATACACAAGTTAAGTGAGCTGAAAGTTTTCCAAAGATGAAATGAGGTATGAACTAAAAATTTTCAAACAATTAAAATAAAATGAAAATTCAGTTCCTCAGCTGCACTATTCACAATTTAAGGGCTCGGTAGGCATGTCTGGCTAGTGGGTACCATGATGGACGGTGAAGATCTGGATTATGGATCCAGCTGGGCATAACTTTATAGTATACTTGCCTATTCATTAATTCATCAAACATTTGTTGAACACCTGCCTTGTCCAAAGTGTTGGTTATAAAAACGTCAATGAGGAAAAGCACTCTCTGTTTGTTAGATGCTCCTGGGATGGTGGGAGTCAGAGACGAGCACTTGCCTTTTATCTCTCTCTGCACCTGACTCAAGAGGGCAGTAGGAGATGAGGTCTAGGCAGACACTCTGTGCTGTAAGGATGGCTCAGATGGCAGGGTGGTACCGAGGGATGGAGCTCACCAGCTCACCAGCTCCAGCACATCAGATTGGTTCTCAGTTGCTGACAACAGAATCCACTCTTGCTGGGGATTATAGACAGGGCATTAACCTGAAGAATAAACAAGCATTTGAAGGGCTGAGAAATATAATTGAAGTTAAGCTTCCTGACTATTGCCCTAAACTGCGTGGAAGCATCAGCCCAAGGGGAGGAAACTGATATTACTGTGGCTGCTGCTACTGAGCACTAGAGAGCAGAATTTCAACTTTATGCAACCACTTCTGCTCCTTCTGAGTCAGGAACCAGATCTTACCATCACCTCTGAAAGCTGAGGCCTCTGTTGCCATCCATGTCAGCAAAAATGGAAGCTGCATGCATTGCCCACCTTTTCTTGCTACCCATTTCTGAATCAGATCTCAAGGGTGTGTGTGTGTGTGTTGGGGTGGGGGGGGCATCAGGGAGTCAGAGCCTGGATCACATGGTGAATCCTAGCTACCAAGGACTTTAGAAATTTTAATTCTGACTTTACTCTTGGGAAGAAGGGACTCCTTGTACACAGATATCCCCAAATATGGAAAAAGCTACTCAGAGTTGATGGAAGCTGTGAATCTGACAGTTGCCCACAATTGCCAGGGTGTGGTTAATGCCGTGGCTCCAGGGAACAAACTCTCCTCAGGAAAAGAGTCATGCCCTCAGCAGGTGTTAGCCTTATTTCCTGACTTGCAGAATCTTCTCAATAAAGCATGACTGCACACATCCCTCGGGGCGTATCTCTGATCCCCGAACAATCCAGGATCAGACTGGACATGGTTCATGAGCATGCAGCAAAAGCTCACCGGCAATAGTGAACTGATCTACTCAATGCCTTCTCCAGCCCCACTTGCCTTCCTGTACTGCAGAGCCTGAAAACTAAACTTACACTTCCCAGACTTGCTGGCAAATAGGGACCTAGATGTACTTGTATGTGTATGTTAGTTGCTCAGCCGTGTTCTATTCTTTGCAACTCAATGGACTGTAGCCGGCTAGGCTTCTCTCTCCATGGAATTCTCCAGGCAAGAATACTGGAGTGGGTTACCATTCCTTTCTCCAGGGGATCTTCCTGACCCAGGGATCAGACCCAGGTCTCCTGCATTGTAGGCAGATTCATTACTGTTTGAGCAAAAGGGAAGTCCCTTAGATGTGCTTAAGTTCTGTCAATCAGCTGAACTCAGGTAGGGCTTTGACTTGGTGTTGAATAATGTAATGTAGGGTGTTGAATGGGGCAGGAGGGTGGTGATTATTTTCAGGAGTGGAAGTGGTCCAGGAACCAGCAGCTGTGGCTGCACCTTCCTTACTTGGCAGCTTTCTCAGTGGCCTGAGGCTGTGATGGGGTTTGGGGACTCAGGACTAGAAGTCCTGCTGCTGCTGCAAAGTTGCTTTAGTCGTGTCTGACTCTGTGACCCCATGGACTGCAGCCTACCAGGCTCCTCCGTCCATGGGATTCTCCAGGCAAGAGTACTGGAGTGGGGTGCCATTGCCCTCTCCACTAGAAGTCCTACTTATAGTCTATTCCTTCAGCCCTTCCAATTATTCCATGGACTCTCTAGACTTCATAATCTATTGCTTTCCACTTAAACTAGCTCAAGGGAGCCTCTATCATGTACAACTAGGACTCCTATCCAAAGTGCCCATGGTTTTTTCTCTGTAAAGACTGCCTTTTATTCTGTGTTCATACCCTTTTTACTTTGCTGGTGTCAAAGGGCCTATTATCTCATGAAAGGATAGTAGTGAAGATGATAGTTTTATTAAAATGTCCTTACCTGGCAAGATAAAAAGGTAGTGATCCTATGTTGATTTTCCCCTTCCCAATTTAAAAAACAAAACAAATAAATTTATTGGTCTTTGATATTCAAAAGCCAGGAAACATTCTTTTATGAGAACTGTCATCCTTGTTCATCCTTTTTAAAGCCTTACACAGGTATGTTTATTCATCTACTCAGCACATATTTGGGTACTTAGAATCCTTCATTTATTTTCTTATCTTTAGGTAATCTTTCTCACACTGGCTTTGTTCTAATCTATGCTAGTTTCTTGTAGGTAGAATGTTATGTCTGTTGGCGAGCAAAAATCTGTCATCAGTACTAACTGGTTAGTGTCGTAAAGTTATAAAGACATTAGCCTGAGGACAGGAATGTACTTTATACCAGCTTCAACCCTCAAGTGGAAATAGATTTGCTTTCCTTATTTGGAAAACATCTCCTTTATTTACTAGGAAAGATGCCATCTGAAAATTACAATAATCTGTAGGAAATGCTGAAGTGAGTATCAATGGGATTGTAAGAAAATTCCTTAGTTAGGTAGAGAGGGAGATGGAAATAGCAAAGAGTCTAACACTTGATCCAGGGGGGTAGCTGGCCATCCTGCCCCTGGGAATTTAAGAAAAATGTAAGGAGAGTGTATGACAGAGAAGGGCACCCAGTGGCATTGATCATCTTGAAGATCTGCCAGGAAAACCCTCATGTCTCGCTGGGTCCTCTTGAGTTCTGGCTGAAGACGCCACGTGTGGCTAGATGGCAGAAGCAGACCACTTCCGGCACCCCAGCCTGAGCCCTTGGGAAGTTTCAGTTTCTGGAAGCTCTTCTTTGTGGCCTGTATTGTCCTTTCTTCCCATGGGCCCTCTTCTTTCTGGGCCAAGCTAGATAGAGACGACTAAGGTATGCTCCATCCCTGGGAGCAGATCGGGTGCTCTCTTTACTGCAGCCTTTGTTTCTCTCCCTTGATGAGCCTTTACATTTATTAAATTGTATCAAAGCAGAATGTGGTTGCATTCCCTTGAGGCCCAATCTTGGAAGCCTGGCACTATGACCTGAGCCTGCCGTTTACAAATTGTGTGACCTTGAGTGAGACGATTAACATCTGTCTGCCTCTATTTCTGCATCTGTGAAATGGGACTAAGAGCAGTGCCACAGTAAGAACACCAGTCTGCAGGGTTGTCAGGGTTAAATGGGATAGTGTTTTGAAAACACTTAGCTTCGTGTCTGGCACTCATTAAGTGCTCACCAAATCTGAGCTGTTGTAATGAGCATCAGCTCCGACTAGACAGATTATATATTTTAGAAATTTGCACAGTGGATTGGCTTGTCTCGTTGTGAACACACTCACTGGCGCTTGGAAGCAAGAAGACTCTCACTCCTCTAGTGTTTGCTCTGTCCTCCCCTTCTTCCTCAGTTATCGTTTGCACTATTCCAATTCTTGAAGAATGCGGGGTTGTAAAAATTCATGGGGTTCCTGTATAGCATCCAATTTACAGCAGGCTTTCAGGAAACTGTGTTCAATAAGTACTTGTTAACTCAATCAAAAATGAAGTCATCCATGTGGATAAACGACTAGCTGCCCAGGTGGCTGGGGCAGTGCGCATGCACACGTACACACACACACACACACACACAGAGGCAGAGGTGTTCCTGCCACATTTCTCCAGGCTCACCTTTGGAAATCTACTCATCTGAAGCCCAGAGGTTGGACAGGGTTTCCCAAGGGCGGCTTTGGTGGTGGAATGCATAGGTCCCCTCCAACCAAAAATAATCCCAGACGTGTGACAGCATCTCTCAGCTTAATAGCCGTGCAACCTCTGTTGTATTCCTGGATTGTCTTCTACAGAGAACTGAGGGCTGGAGGCTCAGTGATTTTCTTTTCCTTTTTTAAAAATGTATTTATTATTTATTTGGCCATGCCAAGTGGCATGTGAGACCTTAGTTCCCTGACCAGGGATCGAACCCATGCCCCCTGCAGTGGAAGTGCAGAGTCTTAACCACATGACCGCCAGGGAAGTTCCCAGTGATTTTCCTCAGTGAAGGTCCTGGACTCAAACCCAAGCCTCTTCATTCTAGAACCTGGATTATACTACTACTCAAAAAGATCTGCCCAAATCCCCACCTCCCGTTAGAACTATACTTCTGGGTTAAGTCTGGCATCACCATCCAGGCCTCCCTGTTCATCACCAACTCCCAGAGTCTACCCAAACCCATGTCCATCGAGTCGGTGATGCCATCCAACCATCTCATTCTCTGTCATCCCCTTCTCATCCTGCCCCCAATCCTTCCCAGCATTAGGGTCTTTTCCAATGAGTCAACTCTTCGCATGAGGTGGCCAAAGTATTGGAGTTTCAGCTTCAACATCAGTCCTTCCAATGAACACCCAGGACTGATCTCCTTTAGGATGGACTGGTTGGATCTCCTTGCAGTCCCAGGGACTCTCAAGAGTCTTCTCCAACACCACAGTTCAAAAGCATCAATTCTTCGGTGCTCAGCTTTCTTCACCGTCCAACTCGCACATCCATACATGAAGACTGGAAAAACCATAGCCTTGACTAGACGAACCTTTGTTGGCAAAGTAATGTCTCTGCTTTTAAATATGCTGTCTAGGTTGGTCATAACCTTCTTTCCAAGGAGTAAGCGTCTTTTAATTTCATGGCTGCAATCACCATCAGCAGTGATTTTGGAGCCCAAAAAAATAAAGTCTGACACTGTTTTCACTGTTTCCACTGTTTCCCCATCTATTTCCCATGAAGTGATGGGACCAGATGCCATGATCTTAGTTTTCTGAATGTTGAGCTTTAAGCCAACTTTTTCACTCTCCTCTTTCACTTTCATCAAGAGGCTCTTTAGTTCTTCTTCACTTTCTGCCGTAAGGGTGGTGTCATCTGCATATCTGAGGTTACTGATATTTCTCCCGGCAATCTTGATTCCAGCTTGTGTTTCTTCCAGCCCAGTGTTTCTCATGATGTACCCTGCATATAAGTTAAAGAAGCAGGGTGACAATATACAGCCTTGACGTAATCCTTTTCCTATTTGGAACCAGTCTGTTGTTCCATGTCCAGTTCTAACTGTTGCTTCCTGACCTGCATACAGGTTTCTCAAGAGACAGGTCAGATGGTCTGGGATTCCCATCTCTTTCAGAATTTTCCACAGTTTATTGTGATCCACACAGTCAAAGGCTTTGGCATAGTCAATAAAGCAGAAATAGATGTTTTTCTGGAACTCTCTTGCTTTTTTGATGATCCAGCAGATGTTGGCAATTTGATCTCTGGTTCCTCTGCCTTTTCTAAAACCAGCTTGAACATCTGGAAGTTCATGGTTCACATATTGCTGAAGCCTGGCTTGGAGAATTTTGAGCATTACTTTACTAGCATGTGAGATGAGTGCAATTGTGCGGTAGTTTGAGCATTCTTTGGCATTGCCTTTCTTTGGGATTGGAATGAAAACTGACCTTTTCCAGTCCTGTTCCCACTGCTGAGTTTTCCAGATTTGCTGGCATATCGAGTGCAGCACTTTCACAGCATCATCCTTGAGGATTTGAAATAGCTCATCTGGAATTCCATCACCTCCACTAGCTTTGTTCATAGTGATGCTTTCTAAGGCCCACTGGACTTCACATTCCAGGATGTCTGGCTCTAGGTGAGTGATCACACCATCGTGATTATCTGGGTCGTGAAGATCTTTTTTGTACAGTTCTTCTGTGTATTCTTGCTACCTCTCCTTAATATCTTCTGCTTCTGTTAGGTCCATACCATTTCTGTCCTTGATCGAGCCCATCTTTGCATGAAATGTTCCCTTGGTATCTCTAATTTTCTTGAAGAGATCGCTAGTCTTTCCCATTCTGTTGTTTAGATCTTTGTTAATAAAACATACAAAACACACATTTTCTCTGAAGGGGATCCAGCTCTACCTCAATGGCTAAAACTAGTTTGTCAGATTGGATGGCTATTACCTGGGGCAAACATTTCTCCACATGAGCATCTCTGAGCATAACCGAGATGAGGTTGACAGTTGTCTCTCAGAACACGTTTCCCTCTTCTTTGAGGTAAAAGAATTGCACTGGGCATGCGCTTCTCAGCCTCCCTGCAGTTAGGTGAGGCCAGATGACAAAGTTCTCACCAGCAGACTGTGAGTAGGGGGTGTGGCAGGAGACTCCCGGGCCTGGGGCCTTCGGGCAATCAGCACGCCTCCCCCACACCCCCTTTCTCTTCCCCACTGGCTGCAGACAGACCGACGGTGACCCAGCTTCCCCTGGGAGGATAAGGACCCCATCTTGGGGGACGACAGAGAAACAAGATGGGAAGAGCCAGGGTCACTTACTCTCTGCCTGAAATAGAGCATCCTGCTGACCAGGAAGACTCCCTCAGATGTTACGTGAAAGAGAAATAAACTTCTAACGTTTTTAAGCCACTGAGTTATTGTTGAATGTCTTTGTCACAGCAGCCTACCTATCTGTCAGAATTAAATGAGTTTACCCACATGAACTGGCTGGCACGGGGCCTGGAACGTAGTAAATGTTAGCTCTTTGACACTATTTGGGTTTCAGATCTTTGCATTTATCTCGGAGTCTCTCAGTGGAGAATTCAGGAGTGGTTTTTCACAAGGGCTCTGTTGGACCTGGGCTGCCCTGTGATAGTGCCCAGGTGACCAACCCTGGCCTGGAGCAGGCATCTGCCCACCTGCTCCTTGGACCACTGAGAGGCTTCAGGCCAGGGGAGATCAGTGGACTTAGTTGGGTTTGCTGGTATCAGGAGGTAGCTTCTTTTTATTCTTCTTCATTTTTTTTTTAATAATTTTGTTTGTTTTTATTTTTGGCCATTCTGGGTCTTCACTGCTGCACAGGCTTTTCTCTAGTTGTGGTGAGTGGGGGCTACTCTCTAGCTGTGGTTCCCAGGCTTCTCATTGCCTTGGCTCCTCTTCTTGGGGAGCACGGACGCTAGGGTGTGTGGGCTTCAGCAGTTGCGGCTCGTGGGCTCAGTAGTTGCCGCTCTAGAGCACAGGCTTGACAGCGGTGGTGCACGGGCTTAGCTGCACCACGGCATGTGGGATCTTCCCAGATCAGGATTCGAACGTGTGTCTCCTGCACTGGCAGGCAGATTCTTTACACAGCAGGGAAGCCCAGGAGGCAGCTTCTTGAACCTTGATCCTGGTGGCCTCCATCTGCGAGAGGAGCCCTGATGAGGCACTTCTCTGGGGTGTCTGAGGGCAGAAGGCAGCTGCAGATGGGATGAGAGCAGCAGAAGACAGTGCAAGACTGGTGGGCTCGTGGGAGAACCTCCAGAAGTCCCCAGCAATAACCGGGTGAGATGTGGGTTGGAGCAGAAGTTCTGAAAGAGCAGGTAGGGGCAAAAGCTGGTGAATCATGGGTGACATATGTAAATAGGAGCCCCTGTGTAGACAGGTAAAATGGGAAAACTTGGATTACCCTAAAATAAAGTTATCCTAAAATAAGAGTCTTCTAAGTCAAGGGAGAGCTGTTATGCTTTATACTTGTGTTTAGAATCAGGGCCACTACTGCACTCTTAAAATTCTTGGGCTGTTCTTTTCTTGCTGGTAACTATTTAGCATCTCCCCACCCCTACCCCAGCCCTATATTTTCAACAGGATGTTTCTTTCCTTTCTTTTTTTAAAGATTTTTTTTTTTTTTTTTGATGTGGACCACTTTTAAATGGCCTTTATTGACTTTGTCACAATATCGCTTCCGTTTTTTGTTTTGGTTTTGTGGCCTCAAGGCATGTGAGATCTTAGCTTCTCGACCAGGGGTTGAACCCACACTCCCTCCATTCGAAGGAGAAGTCTTAACCACTGGACCACCAGGGAAGTCCCAGGATGTTCATATACACATTTTTTTTTCTCAGATTTTCACTGTTAACAAATCATAGACTTATCTGAAGTTGCATAAAGAGTCCAGAAACTACAATAAATTCATCACCCACTCCTCACAGTGGTGGCATGTCACTCATTATCAGGAATCATGAAAATTAGAAAAGTACCATTGGCACAATACAGTCAGCAGGTGAATTAGATAACAGACCTCACTCAGGTTTCACCAGCTTCTGCAGGCGCTCATTTTTGGGGTATGTCTTTGGGCATAATTCTAGGCTCATTTATCACATGTATAGATTTCTAGACCACCACCGCCACATCTAAGTACCTTTTTCTTCACAGCAGGAATAAGTGCAGGGAGGAAGAGCAGGAGTTTTGTCAACAGACAGACGTGGCTCTGAATCCTTGCTTCTCCACTGGGCAGCTGTGGGACCTTGGAGAGGGAAGATAACTCAGTTTTCCTGATCCTGTTTCCCCATCTGTAGAATGGGGATGATAGAAATAGTATGTGCTCTTTGGATTGTCTCAAAGACGAAATGAGATCAGTCCCAGCAGACAATGTGTGCAGTGTTCTGTATTATCAGTACCCTACAGTTACTGTCTTTTGACTTTATGACTCAGGGTTGTTGACTTAGCTTCTAGAATAATCAAGGTTCATAAGAAAAAAAAAGGAGAACTTGCATGTGACACACTCAGCCCACTGGGGCTACACTTGTCAGCTCTCCTCTCCAAGACTATGCCTTGTGACAACCCTATGCCGGGGTCCCTGCCATCACACACCCCATTGTACCTCCTCCTCACAGATATCCTATAAGGGTAGCTCCTCAGAGGCCCTGTTTGACTTATCCAGATCTTTCTTTATCTTTCCAAGTATCTTTGCAAAACCTCTTGTCTGCTTTGCACTTGCCTCATCACCTTTCCCCACTCCTTACCCTCACCTTCTTATTTCAAAATCATGGCCAATGGGAGCGACTCACATGGCACTTATGAGAACATCACATATAGAAATACACACATGCAAACTAGGACTTTATTTAAGGGGAACTTGGTTGGAGAGAGATGACTATACCCATACCGACACCTATTTCTTCTTTTCTCTCTCTTATTCTCATTAGACTGTGAGCTCTTTGAAGGCAAAGATTCTTTGCGTTGCTCAGGCCCATTTCTGGTGCCTATGAACACAAACCTTCCTAATAATAATCCCACACAAATCCCTTATTTGTGCAATCTAAACAGAAATGGTACAAATGAACTTATTTATGAAACAGAAACAGACTCACAGACTTAGATAATGAACTTATGGTTGCTGGGGTGGTGGGGGTGGGAGGATGGAGAGAAGGGTATTTAGGGAGTTTGGAGCTGACATGTAACACCGCCATATTTAAAATGAATAACCAACAAGGACCTAGTGTGTAGCACAGGGAACTTAGTTCAATGTTATGTGGCAGCCTGGATGGCAGGAGGGTTTGAGGGAGAATGGAAACTTGTACGTGTATGGCTGAGTCCCTTTGTTGTCCACCTGAAACTGTCACAACATTGTTAATTGGCTATACTCCAACATAAAATAAAAAGTCAAAAAAACCCACACAAATAATGGTGGGAATTCAGGGCTTCCCTGATAGTTCAGTTGGTAAAGAATCTGCCTGCAATGCAGGAAACCCTGGTTTGATCCCTGGGTTGGTTAGATCCACTGGAGAAGAGATAGGCTACCCACTTCAGTATTCTTGGGCTTCTCTTGTGGCTCAGCTGGTAAAGAATCCACCTGCAATGCACGAGACCTGGATTCAATCCCTGGGTTGGGACGATCCCCTGGAGAAGGGAAAGGCTATTCACTCCTGTATCCTGGCCTGCAGAATTCCATGGACTGTACAGTCCATGGCCTCGAAGAGTCGGATGTGACTTTCTCTTTATTGATTGAACTGCCACCATGTTTTTGTCATGGTACTTAAATCTCTAATTCACTTTGTTTTTCAGTCACTAGGTTGTGTCCGAATCTTTGTGACCCCATGGACTGCAGCACGCCAGGCTCTCCTGTCCTTTACAATCTCTGGGAGTTTGCTCAAGTTCATGTACGTTGAGTCAGTGATGCTATCTAACCATCTCATCCTCTGCCACCCCTTTCTCCTTTTGCCTTCAATCTTTCCCAGCATCAGGGTCTTTTCCAGTGAGCCAGTGAGTCGGCCCTATGCAGCAGGTGGCCAAAGTACTGGAGCTTCAGCTTCAGCATCAGTCCTTCCAATGAATACTCAGCGTTGATTTCCTTTAGGATTGACTGGCTTGATCTCCTTGCAGTACCAGGGACTCTCAAGAATCTTCTCTAGCACCACAGTTCAAAAGCGTCAATTCTTTGGTGCTCAGCCCTCTTTATGGTCCAACTCTCACATCCATACATGACTACTGGAAAACCATAGCTTTGACTATACAAAACTTTGTTGGCAAAGTAATGTCTCTGATTTTTAATATGCTGTCTAGGTTTGTTATACCTTTCCTTTCAAGGAGTAAGTGTCTTAATTTTATGGTTACAGTCACCATCTGCAGTGATTTTGGAGTCCAAGAAAATAAAATCTGTCACTGTTTCCACTTTTTCCCCACCTATTTGCCATGAAATGATGGGACTGGATGCCATGATCTTAGGGGTTTTTTTTAATATTCTTTTTTTTTAATTAGTTTATTTTCTATTTTTTAACTTTACAATACTGTATTTGTTTTGCTATACATTGACATGAATCCACCATGGGTGTACATGTTTTCCCCTTCCAGAACCCCCCTTCCACCTCACTCCCCATCCCATCCCTCAGGGTCATTCCGGTGCACCAGCCCCGAGCACCCTGTATCATGCATTGAACCTGGACTGGCAATTCGTTTCACATATGATAATTTACATGCTTCCATGCCATTCTCCCATATCATCCCACCCTCGTCTCTCCCATAGAGTCCATAATACTATTCTATTTATCTGTGTCTCTTTTGATGTCTTGCATACAGGGTTATCTTTACCAATTGACTAAATACCATATATATGTGTTAGTATACTGTATTGGTGTTTTTCTTTCTGGCTTACTTCACTCTGTATAATAGGCTCCAGTTTCATCCACCTTATTAGAACTGATTCGAATGTATTCTTTTTAACGACTGAGTAATATTCCATTGGGTCTATGTACCACAGCTTCCTTATCCATTCATCTGCTGATGGGCATTAGTTTTTTGAATGTTGAGTTTTAAGTCAGCTTTTCAACTCTCCTCTTTCACCTTTATCAAAAGGCTCTTATGTTCCTTTTCACTTTTTTGACATTAGAGTGGTATCATCTGTATATCTGAGGTTGTTGATATTTCTCAACAACTGATCTCGGCAATCTTTTGGAAACAATTGGAAACAATTGATTCCAGCTTATACTTCAACCAGCCTGGCATTTTGTATCTAATTCATTTAACATCCTGCAAAGTAGGTATTGGGATAATTTCCATTCTGTAGGTGCAGAAACTGAGGCTCAGCATGATTAGAGGACTAGCCAGAACGTGTTCTGTTTTGTTCCCTAGAACCAATGCACTCTCAGTTTTGACAGGCTGCCTCTCTCTCCACGTCTGCTTGATTAATAACATGAAACTCCCTATGCAGCTCCGTGGGATAGTGGAGCTTGTAAAATGGTGCAATGCGTCTCTGTCTTGTTTATGTCACAGGACCCTTAGTTAGGATCCAGTGACTGGTGTTGGAGATGGCCCACTGCTGTGAACAGCATGCATGTGTGAAGGGACCTGCTGTCCTCCAGAACTTGTAGGAAAGACACTTCCTACACTTTTACATCCTTTATTCCATCTACTGTCCTTAACCTAGCCTACAGTGCTCTCCTAGGCACAGAGGAGGAAATACATTCAGATTCAGCTTATGTGATCGAAAGCCATCTTAGTTGTAGCCACTTCCACATGCTTTTGTTTGTTTGTTAGTTTTTTAGCACAGTCTCAGTGAGTTCTCACAATAATTCTGGCATACAGGTATGATTCCTAACCTTGTTTTACATATGAGGAAACCAAGGCTCAGAGACTGAAGTGACCTGCCCAATATCACAACCAATGGCTTTAGGTTTTGAACACAGGTCTGTTCGATTCCAAGTCCAATGCTCTTAAACAAAAGTCCATATATTTTTAACAGTTTAAAATTCAAAATGTATAAAAGGCAACTCAGTGACTGTCTTATCTTTTGGCCCCTTGGTTTTGCTTCCTTAGAGAAAATATTACCGTTTCTTGAGTTTTCTTTCAGAGTTAATTCTAAGCATATTAACTACATAGGGGAGTATATTAACTTTTTTTCACTTTCCCCGTACTCTTTTGTGCTCTGCTTTTTCTTTTTTTCACTTGACAATGGATCTTGAGAATCTTTTCACAATCAATTTATAGACATTTCTTATTTTTCTACAGTTGCAATTTACAAGCAATTCACACCCAGAGCATCAGTGAACCCTAGGACCTTTGGCAGACTCCAAAGGAAGCTCACGGCTGGAGATACTGGTGGTGGAGACAGGCTACAGGCTTAAACATTAATAATAATATTAAATATTTACTGTGCCTTTATTCAGGGCTGGGAACTGTGGTTAAACACTTCACATGGATTACCTCATTGAAGTCTCCAGAAAACCCTGTAAGACGGTACTGTCATTATCCCTGTTTTAAGGATAAATAAATGGAGATAATGACTGGGGTGTGTGAGGTCTGGGTTTGTTTCTTGGATCTCCAAACATCTCCAAAGTTGTTGTGGGCTTCCCAGGTGGTGCAGTGGTAAAGAACCCAGCCAATGCAGGAGACTCAAGAGACACAAGTTCGACGATCCCTGGGTCAGGAAGATCCCCTGGAGTAGGAAATAGCAACCCATTTCAGTGTTCTTGACTGGAAAATTCCATGGACAGAAGAGCCTTGTGGGGTTGCAAAAGAGTCAGACATGATTGAGCACAGCAAAGCACACAGCAAATGAAGATAGTGACATTGAGTAAGTTTCCCAAGACCACATAGTCAGCAAAGACACCACTGTGGTTTGACCCCACAGTGTGGGCGAGCAGAGGGTGGCCTTTCTGAGTCCTTCCCTGTTTGTGATTGGTTTCTTTTGCCTTTTCAAGAGATGCTCCACCTCCCCTCCCTTCCACTCAGTCCTCCACCAAGGATTGCCTCTCCTCTGACAAGACGCAGCTTCCCGCCTCCCTCTCCCTCCCCAAGCACAACTGATCTCTTTGTCCCAGACCCCCAGTGGTTAATTCCCTGCTTTCCAGAGGGGCCATGTGTATACTAATAAACAATATCAACTACATAGATCTCCACTGGACCAAAGCCTGGGGAATTTCCGGTGCTGAGGTGAGCCAGTGGGGGAAGAGGTCATTTTGAGATTGTGTGTGTGTTTCCCATCCTCTGAAATCACACTGAGCAGCTGCCACCATGAGAAGCTTGGCTGAGGGGCTGCTGACACGGCCAGGTGTTAGTTCCGGAAGCCTCTGCCTCTGCAGCAGAGAACTGCATGGAAGAGCTCGGGCCTCTGAGACCGCTCTCCCTGCACAAAGGGGGGCTCTAATCCTTGGCAGATGTCTGGCTACCTTCGGGGCTGAGGGGCAGCAGGGCTTCCCCAGCGAGGCAGTGCAGTGGAAGGGGGCTCGGGTCTGAGAGTCCTTGGTTTCAAATCCTGAGGCTATCACATCCTGGATGCGTAACACTCGACACGTCAGCTCCCAGGGAGGCGGTGTCTGGGCCTCAGCAGATTCTGGGTGCTATTCACACAGAGAACTCAGTGCAGACGCTGGCACCTTTTAGTCTTGAACAACCTGAGAGAACAGAATCAACTTTATCTCAGAGTCCATCTGCTGAGCTTCCTCAATATAAGGAGATGAGACCTACTTCATGGGGCTACAAAGAGAATTCGACAAGATAACGTGTTTGCAGCTGCTTGATAAATATCAGTTCTTGCTTCCCTTCCCTTCAAGACCCCATGTAGGCAGTAAGGGACAGCACAGTGGTTAAGGCTGTGGACTTTGGTCCCCGATTACTAGGGGTGAAGCTGTGTGATGCTGGACAAGTTAATTAACTTTTCTGAGCCTCATATTTCATGGCATAAAATGAAGAGGAGAGTAGTACCTGCCTTATGTGTGGTGGGGGCTGTTGGGTGGATTTCATGAGATATAGTGGGTACAGCACAGCTGTAGCACCTGTACCCAAAAAGACCTGGTGTGAGTGAGTGTGACCCGGCTCTCTGTAAAAGACTGTCTTCCTTTCCCCTTTCTCTCTCTTCTTTGATCTTTTGCCTCTGGGCTTTTCTGCACAAAGGGATCCTTTCTTTAAGATCATGCACTTTTTCTAATAGAGAAATAGTTTCCTTCAACTTTTTGGTTCTTCTTGACATGGACATTTTTGAAGAATCCACGTAATTTCTTTCGTGGAGTTTCCCCACAGTCTGGGTCTCTGAGATTGTTGCCTCTGATTGAATTCAGGCAAAAACTTGGGTAAGAACACTGCACCGATGAGGTGTGCTCCCCACTGTAGCACATTGGGGGCCATTGCATGTCAGTTGAACCTGCTCTCTGTCATGCTTAGATGATCCTTTGGTCAAGTGGTGGCCACCATATTTCTCCATTGTACCTATATAATTAATAAGTAATCTGGGGGGATTAAACTTGGATTGTCTGAATATCCTGCCAATTCTTACCTAATTGTGAGAGAGTACACGGATGATCCTTAGTGGAGGGGATTAGTACATTGGAATATGGTACATGGTAATTTTCCTAATTCTATCATTCTTTCTACTTCATTAACGGACTTTCTTCTGTAGAGTTTCTCTACTCTTTTGAATATCACCATGAACTCAAGGACTTAAAAAAAAAGATTCAATGTGTCATAATTCATTACAAATGTTAAAGCTCAAATTGTCCCAAATTTGGCCAGTGGGAGCCCCTTCAGATTGGTTCTTGTGTTCCTGTGACACATCTTAAATTAGAATTTAAGCACTTTCTTGATTTTTAGTATAACCTGATACTCTGGGCTCACCTTGTACTTTTTCTGCTGCAGAATTGAATTAGTCATCTCTCCAAGGAGCCCTGCCTGGTTCCTTTTAGTGGAGAATGGTATTTAATAACCAAAATCTGGCGACTTGGTATGCTCATTATTGTTGGAGTATTGTTATTTCTAGCTGTTTTCAGTGGACAGAGCTAAGAAATGCTCTTTCCAAAAAAAAAAAAACAAGTCTCAAATTCACTTTGATATTTCCAATCAAATCCAACACCACAGGCTCTTCCTCCCCTCCCCACATTCCATATTGATGCTTCCTTTCTTTCACAGTGAGAGCTGCTTCTAAGCAATGTCAATATATTTACTAATTTTCTCTGTCCTAAAATACAAGCAAGTCATTTTAAAGTTACTACAGCTGAAATACTACTAACAGCAGATCTATCAAATCAGGTCTGAGGCTTCTGTGTAGTTCTTTTTCTTTAGATTATATCCACTAAATATGTACAGTCAGGAAATAGTGTCCAAAATAATTTGTCTTTTTTTCCCTATGTCTTAATACAGAGCTAGCTGTTGATTTAATTTTAATTTTTGAAACAAGTAAAACGTCTAAATGATTGTAAAATAAAAAATACATAAAAAGGTATAAATGTGGCTGTCTCATCCTTACCGCTTCCACTGCATTTCTACCCACTTCCTGCAACTAACTATTTTCATTAGATTCTCATTTACTCTTCCTGGCATCATTGTTGTTTTAAAATAGCATTGATCCAGCTGAAGAGGAAAAAGGGACTTTAGCCAAAGAAGGAGGTGAATCTCTTAGTGTTTGTGTGCTCAGCTGCTTAGTCATGACTCTTTGCAACCCCATGGACTGCAGCCTGCCAGGCTCCTCTGTTCACTGACTCTTCCAGGCAAGAAACCTGGCCATTCCTTACTCTAGTCCAGGGGACCTACCTGACCCAGGGATCAAACTCACCAACCCAGGGATTGAACTCTAGTCTCCTGCATCTCTTACATTTGCAGGTGAATTCTTTACCACTGAGCCAGCAGCAGAGCCAGCTGGGAAGCCCCCAATCTCTTAGGCTCTAGGTTTAAAAGAGAATAGTACAAAAATGGAAGGAAAAATACTTCCCTGGTGGTCCAGTGGTTAAGGTTCCGAACTTCCATCAGAGGGAGCACAGGTTTGATCCTTGGTTGGGAGCTAAGTTTCCACATGCTGCAACTAAGACTTGGTGTGGCGCAAAAAAAAAAAAGGAAAGAAAAATAGTAGCAGGAAACAGGGGGACATAAAAGGCAGAAGCTGGGAACCAGGGGGTCACTAGGGCTAGAGCATCTCAAGCATTCAGATGACCCTAAAGACAATTGCCTGGGGGCCAAAATTGCAGGACAGAGTGTTTCCTGGGGACAGGTCACGTGGGCCCCCTTTCAAAGTGATGGAAGAGGGTGATTTCATGAGCTCTGCCCTCAGGAATAGAAGTAAGGAAGATTGAAGGTATGGGCCAAGGAAGATGCCTGAGAACTTTTTAGTCAGGCTCTTAAGGAGGGAGATGACAAAGAATTAAGAAGGAGGAACAGCTGTCAGCAAAACAAGTGGCAGGCTGGGTCCCCAAACAGTTGGCCTGGGATTCAGATGTGGCCATGGAGGTTAGGTTTGTGCAGAAGGGCCCTGAATGAATGGCACAAGCTAAGCTGAATTCACCAGTGCGTCCCCATCTGTAAGAACCAAGGTAGGAAGTCTGATGCCTTGAATGAGCTAAGAGTTATGAACTCTAGGGAAGAATCCTATTTATCTTTGTTGAGCATGCAAAGATTAAGGGCAGGCATTGCTTAGAGAAAATGATTTAATGTTCGGGGCTGAAGACAAAGTGAGGGCAGTGCTGCTTAATTACTGGTTTACCTCCTTCTTCTCCAGAAGGGAAAGTGGTCTTCCACTGGAGAGGGTGGGAAAAGCATTGCAAAGAGGTGACTGAAGTCAAGGGCAGATGAGGAGGTAGCGGACCAGGCACAGCAGCTGTAATGAACTCAGGACTCTGAGCCTGGTGAATTATGTCCTGTCGTCCTGAAGGGACCTGACAAGCGGTTTCAGAGCCCTGTCATTCATCTTTGATAAATGATAGAGGAGGAGATTTGTACTCAAAGACAAGAGATGGGCATATGAGCTCTTGACATTCAAAAAGTGGAAAAGAGGATTCTGGAAGTCACAGCGCATGGGCTGGGATGCTCTCACCCCAGGATTATGAGAAGGTGTGTGTGTCTTCAACAGAGTTGGCTGTGAGCCCCAGCTCTGGTCCTGGACTAGGGCAGGGGTGGGGCAGATGTGTGGAGGTTAAGCCCTCCCTTTCAGAACCAGGATGGGGGAATTCCCTGCTGGTCCAGTGGTTAGAACTCCGTGCATTCACTGCTGAGGGTGCAGGTTCAATCCTTGGTTGGGAAACTAAGATCTGGCAAACTATGCAACAAAGCTGGGGAAAAAAAGAGAGAGAGAGAGAGAGCACAGAACCAGGACTGTCTGGAAAGGGTCAAACCAGGGGGAAGGTGGACACTCAGGGTTTTCTCATTCCTCCTTCTTTACCACTGTTGACCTCCGGCAGCCATGTTTGTCTGTCTCAGTCTGGGCTCCCCAGCAGCAGACCCTGAGATGAGGGTTTGTGTAAAAGTGTTAGGAAAGGGTTAGGGAAAAATCAGTAAGGGCACCAGGAAGTGGATGGGGAAGAGAAGGGAGTATAGCGCAAGTCCCAAGGTCACTGTGCACAGTGTAGGTCTCACTTTGGGGACTGTCTTTATCGGGGAGGAGGCAGCAGGATATCTACTCCTCGTATGATCACTCAGTGATTAAGAGATGCCCCAGGAGGATGTGAATTCCCAGGCATGAGGCAGTCTGAGATCAGCCTCCTGGCAGAGGCTCAGACACTGGTTGACTCAGGGGGCTGCACCCCAGGAGCACTGCCTAACCCCGCAGCCCTGGCTGGGCAGGTCAAGCCCGGGGAAAGCATCCCATCCAAGGTCAGCCAATCAGGTTCCCCTTCTGGGAACTTGGAGCAGAAGTGCAGGGTGGAGCCTGGGCTCTGGACAGCAGCCATGCTCCAGGATTTGAGCTCCAGGTACATTTGTCATGTTGTCCAACAGCTTGGCACCGGTTGAATACTGTTCTAATGCTTGTTGGAGTTCCCATGGCAGAACCCAGAGAACAGGGGCTTTTAGTTCCCCTTGTAGCTGGGGCCAAGTGTCTGACTTGGGCTGCACCAGTCAGGAGAACCTACATGAGGTAGGTTCTCAGTAGCTAATGCAAAGCCCTGGACGGGGTGTTGTTTTACTGGTGCTGCTGGCAGCCTAGCTGTCTCACTTTGGGGATACGATGTCAAATACCTAAGGCAGAGGTGGCAACAGCACAGTTGCAAGAGAGCTGACTTACTTTTTTTGTTTTAATATTTATTTAATTAATTTATTTGGCTGTGTAGGGTATTAGTTGTAGCACATGGGATTTTCAGTTGAGGTATGTGGCATCTAGTTCCCTGACCAGTGATCAAACCCAGGCCCCCCATATTGGGAGCACGGAGTCTTAGCCACTGGACCACCCTGGAATCCCCTCATCTACTTCCGTTTGTTGGAAGGCATTAAGAGTGACAGGCATTAAGAGGCAGAGGTTCTTTGGAGTCCAGAGAGGCATTTGATTAAGTCTCTTGGCCATTCCAATGCACAGGTATCACAGGAATGTGATGGACTAATAGTTGATTCAACCACATCAAAGGAAAAATGTGACTAATATGTGGATAGTGACTGGAAAGAGGTCTCTAGTGGCATACCACAGGGGTCTGCATTGGCTCTGTCCACTCAACATTGACTTGGATGATGAAAACAAAGAATGTGTGCTTGGCACTGTGGACAACACAAAACTGAAAGAGTGGAGAATGCATCAGGTCACAGAATCAGATTTCAAGAGGGTCTTGATATCTAGAAAACTAGGATGAAAATCAAACTTACTGGAATACGTATCAGTTCTACCTTGAGTTAAGAAAATAATGTCAGTGGATGGAGAAAATACTTTGGAGGAAGAGGGAAGAAGTGTTCCTCTTTCTGTATTTGTACTTCACTTCTTCCACAAAAGATTTTAAGGGGCTTATAAAAAAACGTGAAGCGGAAAAGAGTTAAAACACAGCTGATAGAATTGTGGCAGGATTAAAAGTAGAAAAATACTAAATGCACAGTTAAGATGAAGTCCCAGACACGCAGATCACCCAGTCCTGTAGATCTTGCAAGAGATGCCCTGAGCTCCCTTGTGGCTGAAGCAAAAAGGGAAACTTGACCTAATTTGAGTTTGCTTTTTTAGTATACATAAAAGACAAACCACTTATCCAGTAGAAGCACTGCTTTTCTTTAGAGTGAGACCTGAAAGAAAGTTCTCCTTTGGAGGCTTATGAAAAGAACACCTTATGAGGCAGGAGATGAAGTCCTCAAAATGAAATCTCAAAGCAAATTCAGTGAAAACAATTCTACTTGGGGTCAGAAAAACATCTAAGCACCGACTCTAAATTGGGGTAGGACGTCGCTGGTCTCTAGAACTCAATGTTTTGAAAATTTTTCCTCATAACTGCTCTCATAAGTACACAGTTCCACCCTATTTCAGTTCATTAGACTCCCTTGGACTGCAAAGAGATCAAACCAGTCAATCCTAAAGGAAATCAATCCTGAATATTCGTTGGAAGGATTGATGCTAAAGCTGAAGCTCCGATACTTTGGCCACCTGGTTTGAAGAGCCGACTCATTGGGAAAGACGCTGATGCTGGAAAAGATTGAGGGCGGGAGAAGAAGGGAGCGACAGAGGATGAGATGGTTGGATGGCTTCACTGACTCAATGGACATGAGTTTGAGCAACCTCCAGGAGACAGTGAAGGACAGGGAAGCCTGGTGTGCTGTGGTACATGGGGTTGCAAAGAGTCAGATACAACTGAACGACAACAAGACAAACTAATAGTATTTCCTGGCTAGAGTTGACCTTTGGAGAATCATAAAACTTTGAAATATCTAGTTTTTTGCTCTTCCCCTCTAAGAGCCAATTTTCACCCCCTTGGGGGGCCCTACTGTTCCTGAGAATGCATGCTTTAATGGGATGGAGGATGGCATGTCCTATGGCAGTTTTTCTCAACCATAATTGCTCAAGGGGAACATTTCTCTATTTGGTGAACTTCCCCTCCTGGTGTTATTGTTGTTTTTTACCAATGTAACTCAGTGTGGTACAATCAGGAAATGGCTTTATTTCTTTATTTTTTTCTCCATCTTCCATTTTCAAGCTTTCCATTGCAGTTCCCTTCCTCTTTCCTTGACGTCTCAGGCAGAGGTTACAGTTTAGGGGCACTTTCAGTTCTAATGTGCTGTAGTTGTGTTCAACTCTTTGCGACCTCATGGACTGCAGCCTGCCAGGCTCCTCTGAGCATGGGATTTCCCAGGCATAAATACTGGAGTGGGTTGCCATTTCCTTCTCCAGGGGATCTTCCTGACCCAGGGATCGAATCTGCATCTCTTGCATCTCCTTCACTGGCAGGCGGGTTCTTTATCAGTTCTAATAACTATCCTTATTTTGGCTGTTTCATCTCTTTCAGGCATTGAAGGGTCCAGCCCTGGCTACATTAAAACTTTGATCTCACATTCAACTCAGGGGTTCTCCTCTCCCCACCCCTCAGCTTGTTCCTGAGCTGGAGACCTGCCTTGGGGAGGAGGAATAACCTACTTTTTACCATCCCCCACCTTCTGGGCTTTCCCTTTGGGTGGAGGACTCATCACACTCCTGCAGAGTCCACGTGGCCCAGGTGTCACGACAGCTGATCAGGGGAGAGCTGCCCGCATGTCCTTTATGCATCTCTGCCATTGCAGGCCATCACTTTATATTAATAGCTCTCTGGGAAAGAAGAAGCTGCCAGCCTCCCTGTTCTAGGGCTTGGAGGGCAAGGTCGAGCGGGCTCCACAAGTCCTGTCCTGTGGAAACACCGTGTTAGTCTACTGGTTTCTGTGGCTCAGCCAGCTGGGTGTTGGACTCACTCTCTGCTTGGAAGGCCTCCCACCTTCTGAGCTGATCTTGGATCCCCTTTCCTCCCCTGAAGCCTGGCAGAAGCCCCTCCCTGGGGAGGGGTGGGGTGGGATGGGGAAACATCCCAGCCTTTCTCACTACTTGGCTTATGACTCCCTACTCTTAGAAATGCCCCTAGTTCAGGGGACTACACTCCTCTTCTTTCTCTTGGGGTGCCGGAAGTGGGGGTGGCAAGGCTGTGTGATGCAGCTTTGAATAAATCCTGCAGGTACGTCCAGATTACTTCCTCTTTAGAATGCAGGAGCACTTTTGCCTCCTGTCTGCCACTTTGGGGGTGTTAACAGAAATTCTGAGTTGCTCAAAAAGTCCCATTCAAAACTCCATGAAGTGTTCAAGCTTCCTCTTTGGCCAGGACCCCTTTCCAGGACATATCTGCCAAGACACGTCCAACCAGTGGCTCAGTACAGCTTCCTAAAGTGGCCACAGGAACCATATGAAGAGCTGTGGCCGCGCTTGCTCCCTGCCTTTCCACGGTTTTCCAGGAAGTGTCACTCCCTCTCTGCTGCCATTAAGGTTGATTTCTTACCTGGGTTTCCCCATTTTGCTTTGGGAAGCAAAAGTTTGTTATAAACAAAACCAGAGAAGAATTCAGAGCTTTTCCTCTCTGGCGCCCTCCAAGGGGCATGTGTGTTGGACCAGCCTGGTTTCTGCGACCTCACCTGCTGATTGGGATAATGGGTGAGGAAGATGGGAAGAATGTTTATCTAGTAACAAGTGGAAGAGAATGGCAGAAAGGAGTTGGGAAAATAGATGCTGGGGGTTTGAGACACAGGCTGGAGTTTGGGGGAAAGAGGGAGAACAGAGAGCTTGGGGCAAAGAGCAGCCCTGATGGGTGGGATGCTGTGGGCTTTGGAGGGGTGAAGAAGCTTTGAGGGGAAAATCCAAGTTTCTTCAATAAAACTTTATGTTATTTCCTTTTAAAAAAAACTTTTCATTTTGTATTTTAGAATAGACAATTAACAGTGTTGTGATGGTTTCAGGTGGACCGCAAAGGGACTTAGCCATACCCATACATGTATGCATTCTCCCCAAACTCCCCTCCCAGCCAGGCTACCACGTAGCACTGAGCAGAGTTCCTTGTGCTGGGCAGTAAACATGTTATGTTATTTCCTATGACTTTGGGAGCTGGGCTTTTTTTTTTTTTTAAATCAAGAACCTCTAGAGTTCTAAAGGTTAACAAACAAGAAGGTGTAATTTTGTTGTTTTGTTTAGTTTTGGGTTAAACCAGAACTGGCGAGCCTGCTCCCATCTGGCATTTCGGAGACATGAAGTTATGTTCTTCCCACTCAGCTCCACACACTGTTTTTGGGCTGTGTGGTTTCTGAACCTCACTAAGCAGCAGGGCCTCAGAGAGCCTTCAGCCCTGATTTCCCAGAACGCATAATCAGCTGGGCACCATGTGTGAATTCTAAATAGGCCATTGGCAATGTAATGGCTTTTTTTTTTTTTTTTTTTGACCACACTGTGAGGCTTGTGGGATCTTAGTTCCCTGACCAGGGATTGAACCTGCTGAGAACGTGGAGTCTTAACCACTAGACCTCTGGGAATTCCCAATGACTTTCCCCTCCTGGTGGACGGTAGCCAGGTAGGTGAGAAAGTCTGGGTGAGGATGATTCTGCCACATTTTAGTCCCAGGGGAGGCACATTAGTCAGATAGGCTGGGTTTTGCTGGAATCACAGCACAGATAACCACAAATCTCTGTGGCTTACGACAGAGCCTGATTTTTCACCTGGGCTGCATGTCCATTCCAACCCAGTTGCAGTTGTGTGCCGTGCATTCTCCTCTTGGGGACCACTGCTGTTGGATAAGGCACTTTCTAGGACATCAATGGTCATCATGATAGCAAGGGAAAGGAAAGCCAGAAAGCCTGTGCTAGCTCTTATAACTTACCCAGAAGTGACATGTGGGACTTACGCTCACATTTCATGGGCTACAAGTCACACGGTCACGTCTGTGAACAGCAGGTTTCCCCGGTGGCTCAGCGGTAAAGAATCCGCCGGCCAGTGCAGAAGACGCGGGTTGATCTCCCAGCCAAGACGATCCCTTGGAGAAGGAAATGGTAACCCACTCCAGTATTCTTGCCTGGATAATCCCGTGGACAGGGGAGCCTGGTGGCTACAGTCCACGGGGTCGCAAAGAGTTGGACATGACTTAGCAATTATTGGAGGTATATGTTTCTCCCACAGAGAGGGACACAATGTTTGGGACAGTAATACAGTCTTTCATGGGTGGCTACCAATTCTGCCTGAAACAGCAGTTGCCTGCCATTTGAAATCTGGCAGAAAAGCTTGTCAGAAAAGATCTGAAGGAGGCTGCCATGTGGAGAATTGTATTTTCTCCCCTAAAGATTATTTCATGCTTGTTGGATCCATCATAGTTTGAAATCCTTTTGCTGCTCAACAAGTATTGATGAGTAGAAACTGTATGGTCACATAGCTATTAGCCACATCACTCCAGAACCCCCTGACATACACCTACAGGCTGGCTTAGTGTTCTGTTAATTCACGTTTCTCTGATCCCCTACCTTTTTTTTTTGCCCACTTCATTTCTTCTCTGAGCTCCAAAACCCAGGTGACTGTGGCTCCTCTATGGTCATCTAAGATTTTCAAGCTCCTCTCTCAAAAGGCTGGTAATTTCCACTTAGAGGATCTTTCTACTCTTTATCCAGCAGAACAGTGGGGTCTTCTGAAGTCTTTCTGCCTGAGGAGCTGAATTTCTGCCATAGCTAGATTCACTGAGAGAGATTAGCATGCTATTTTCTCTTTACCATTACCAAGACATTTTAATATTTTATTAAATCATTTGGCTAGAAAAACAATGACTAAAAAAAAACCCATAGCTAGAACAGCACTTTCAGGAAAGAAATACCTGGGACCCATTGGGTACTTTGTTCTTTGAGCCAGTCCCAGCTAATGCTCGCCCTGGTCGTATGCCCAAGTTGGATCCCCAAGAGTCTGTCCTACTCCTGGGGGGCCAGCACCCTGTGTTGTGGCTCTGGGACCCCTCACCAGCAGTGATCAGAAACCTTTTCTGGAGGGAGGTTTTTGTTTTCTTGCAGGGATGTTTCTGGGCCACAGCCACAGGCATCTGATTCACCCACCTGGCGGGCAGAGCTCATGAAAGAGGCATCCTTATTCATGGTTTTTTTTTTTCCTGCCTCCTTATCAACTGGGACAGTTTGTTTTTCCCTCTGACTCAAGGATTCAGAATTTCAGGGCCAGAAAGGGGCTCCCCTGCTGTTTCCTTGAAGTGACGAAACACAAAGAGCATAGCTACCAACAGCGTATCATTACATTTCAGCGTGAAGAATATTTATAATTGTCTTTTCCAATCAGACATTTTCCCAGCCGGTATATTTACCTTATTTTTGATTTTGAGGTGGCCTATTTTCTACTCTGTTTTGTTTTGTCTTACCGGCCTTAGCTACGTCTTTTGTGAGCTGGTAATTTGCTCTCTGGTCTCTTAGCAACCAGGAACTTTTCCAGCTCGCTGCTGAATCAGACCTCGGAGTGGCAAACTTTATAAGAGAACCTGCTGAAGGACAGTATCTCTCCCAGAGCCAACAATTTTAAACCAATGTTTGAACAAGAAAATTAACCAGGGTTTCAGGGCATATACGTTCATAACGGCAACAACTGACAAAACACACTTCTGGCTCTCTGGAATGGCTGGTTCTCCCCTGGTCCCAGTCCCAGCTGACCGAGTTCTCTTTGTCTTCTGCTCCAGCACAAGGCTTTTCCCCTTCTCTGCTCCAGGGTTGATGTGAAACAGATGGAGCCCCCCTGGAGAGGAAAGGACTGCGCCCTCCCTGGAGGACAAGGCGGAGGTCAGGAGAGTGACTGATCACGTGGTCCTTGCCAGTTTCACTCCACACACCTTTGATTTCCTGGCCAGTATGTGTGAGGCACTGGCTGGGGAAATGTGCAGAACACAACCGTGCCCTGTAGAGCTCACCGTCTAGAGAAGAGACATCACTTACTATCTGGTGTGTTCAGTCTGACTTGCACATAAACAAGGACTACTGGAGGACAGAAGAGAACCTGGCCTGGGGAGTGGGGTGAAAGCCTGTGTGAGTGATTGTGTTAGAGGCAGGATTGGTCACTCAGGGCAGGGAGCCCCAAGCTCGATCATTAGCCAGTGTAAGAGTTGAGCAATTCTTGGAATTCTCTATGGCTATGTAAAAAACTTAGGGGTAGCAAACAGCACCGTTTTATCGTGCTCTTGGACTCCATGGGTCAGGAGTCGGAAGAGGGCAGGGGGAGGCTCTTCTTTGCTCTGTGGGGTCTGGAGTCTCGGACAACTTAAATGGTGAGGGCACCTTCAACTGGAGGGGCTGGACCACTTCAGATCTAGTTTCTTCACGCATACATCTGGCAGTTGGGATGGGCTGGCTAATGTCTGCACATGGCCGCTTGGGCATGGAGTTGTCAGGATTGCTGGACTGTTCAGGGCTCTAAGAGCAAGTGAGAGGTCTCTGAGGGCAAGGCAGAAGCTGCACGGCCATTTTTATCCTCACCTCGGAAGTCATGTATCATCACTTCCATATGCCCTATGTGTCAGGATGAAGAGTGGGATCATAGACCCCACTCAATGGAAAGAGGGCAGAATCTTTGCAGTCATGCTGAACTCACCATCCAAGGAGCCAGGAGTCCTGACTTCTTGTCTGATCCTTCTCACGTGTTGTGTGACCTTGGGTTAGCTGCTTCTCCTCTCTGGGCTCCGGCTTCTTCATCTGTACACGGGAAGAGGTTCACAGGTTAATCGAAAGTCCCCTTTCCTGAGGAGCAGCAGCATAGCCAGTGTCCTTATTACCTACTGACTCCAAGTGAATTGAATTTCAACTATAGGAATGGCTCTCCAGTCGAATCATGTGGATCACTGGGTAGAAATGATTGTGAGAATTTTCACACTGCTGGAAACTTGGGGAAACTTGGTCTAACTCCCTTGTTTTACAGGTGGGGAAACTGAGGTTTAGAGAGGCTAAAGGTCCAGGAGCAATGTAATGATGAACATTAAGGAATAGAACCTGGGCCCCTGAACCAATCATCTTGTGTGTTGTCCACCTCCCTTATTATAATATTTGGAATTAAGTATGAAATTTCATTCAAACATACACCTTCTGGAAGACATCACTTATATAAACTGAAGGATATCTCTAAGTAGCCGTCTGGAAATTTTCCATTATGTCCAACCTAAGTAGCTGTTAATTGGGCTTGAGGGTTTGTCTAGCGGATCCATGCTTACTGGTTGGCCCTTCTGGGGGCCTGGAGCAGAATGACAGTGAATTTTGGAGGCAGGTTGAGAAGAGGTGAGTTTGCTTCTGGTTTGGATCCTAATTTTTTTTTTTTTCATTGCAGCCATATTCAGAAACGGTTCCTGTGCATGTATAATGAGGTGATTGAGTTAAATAATAAATGACAAGAGAGGCCACGGGAGGTGGGGAAGCAAAAGCAAGGGAGAGGGAGTCTGATTTCAGCTTAAATTGGAAAGGACATTGAGCTGCTGAGAGAGGAGATGGGAGGGCAGAAGGGCCCATGGTAACAGGAACAAAAAAAGAACTGGCAAAAAGATCCATGTGGCTGTTTGCAGCCCAGGAAGGCTGAGAGAGTGGGGACAAAACTCAGCGTGGAAATATGACCGGACATTGGGCATTTAAAAGTAGAGGGAGGCTGGAGTCATATTTAGTGTTGGGGAATAGAGCAAAAAAAAAACCACGAGAGAGAGAGAGAGAGTGGGCCATGAAGCATTGAATCTTCATGATAAATGGGCTTTTCCAGAGCTGGATCCATCACAAACATGGCCTTAAATAGAGTCAACCGGGCAGGAATGATTTTGTCACACCATTTGGACACTGACCTGGAATAAGGCTCATTTGTGCTTGGCCACCTGTCAGGATTCTGGGAGGATGGAGGAGAGGAAACACTGAGGAAGCCACTTGGGCTTTTGGAAAGAGCTTGGCTTCCCTGCCGTGTCCGTCCCATTCTCAGCGCGCAAGAAGCCCATCCACTCCCTCTCTGTCCCATTGCCCCCTGTTCTCGCCACAGTTCATGCTGGGCCTGACCTGTCTCCATGCTCAGCCCTTCTCATCCATGCCACCGAGTCCCAACCCAGAACAACCTTTCATCACAATTTTCAACCAGCCCATTCATATCTGGACTCCTCCTTATTATCCTCTCACATTTTGCTTACAAATCCCTTTATTTGGTGCTTATCCCTATGACAGTCTAAGCCTTTATAGGATCAGCCTCTCAAGACATTCGGCCTCAGGGGTCTAGGAATTTGACATCCCTAAAGGGGGCATTTCAGCCTCTTCTTTTCATGAATACACAGAAAATGATATTTGTACTGCCCATTAGGGTCGAGAACTCCAGCCTGATCCAGGCCCCGCCTTAATACCCCAGGTCTGAGGTATCCAGGCAAAGTTGAAATCCATTCTCAGAACTTGGTTTTGGAAGCTCTGCAAAGGACTATAGGATTTTGCACCCTCCCAATTAAACATGTTTTCCCGATAGAGTTGTGTGGTGCCGGTTTGCCCTTTGGCTGACTCAATGAACGACATTCACTCCAGTGACAGGAAAACCTCATTCTTCCTCTGGCATCTAAGGGAGCAGCAGAATAGAGGAACTACGTGATGGTGCAGTTCACAGCAGGGCCAGCTCGTTTGCCTTAGTCCAGAAAAAGCAGCCGTGGTGTTCAAACACATTGAGAGGGGGAAAGCATCATGCTAGTTACAGAGCAAGTAACAGGGCTCGGGTCTGAAAGGGAGACCAAAGGGAATCTCATGTGGTCCTCGCTTCGAGTAGCAGGGATCAGACAAGCCTGGGAGAAGGGTAACAGAAGGCTGGAAAGATGAGAACCAGAGGAGAGGTTCACAGCCCCTGGGGGTTGGGCAGAGAGGCAGGGTGTATCCATCTGGGAGAGACTCCTACAGAGCCCCTGCCGGAGGGAGGGACAGGATTTCTCCAGGAGAAGAGTGGCCTGGAAGAGTACATTCCAGGCCCAGCGAGGAGCGTGCTCAAAAGGACAGAGGGGCAAAAACAACAAATAGGGTGGAGAAAACCACAGAGGTGAGGAAACATGAAGAGTGTGTAGACAGCCCAGGGAGAGTACAGGGAAGGAAGTCAGAGGCAGGTTGTGTAGGGTGAAGGGAGGGGTGAGATTAAGAAGCAATGGGGGAACTTCCCCGGGTGGTCTGCTGGGGTCCCAGGTTTGATCCCTGGTTGAGGAAATTCCACATGCCCCGTGGTACAGACAAAAAAGGAAAAAAAAAAAAAAAAAAGAGGCCACAGGGAACCATTTGTTTGAATTCTTCCTTCTGGATCCAGGGGAGCATTGATTGGTATCTTTACAATGCTCTTCCAGTGAACCAATGTGTGGCCAGAGTTGAGACTGCTGACCCAGATGATAAAGTTCAAACTCCTGTGTGTGGCCTACGGACCTCTGCCTGCTTATCTCTGCCGACTTCTCTCTCTCCACTTGCTCCCGGAGCTCAAGCTGTCTCCTCCTCGGCCATTCCCTGGACACTCCATGCAGTTTCATGCTTCTGCGACTTCACACCTGCTCTTCCTCTGCTCAGGAAACCCCTTCTGCTTGTTGGCTACGTGGATGTCTTTATTCCGGGCTCACTCAGCCTAAGCATCAGTCATCTCCATCTGGACGGTTTGCTTCGCCTTCCGAGGCGGCGTGACCGCTTTCTCTTGGTCGCCCCCACCTGGTCCTGTTCCTCCATTACAGCCCTCATCACCAATGCGGACTTCGTTCACTTTGAGACTTTGGGCAAGTGGTTTCACTCCTGTGGGTCACTGTCTTATCTGTAATAGGGATAATGACCCCCACTGCATGAGTTTACTATAAGGACTGAACGAAATGACTTGGGTCCAGTGTAGAGCGTGGGTAGAGCATGCTACACACGTGATTGTTATTATCTGGCTTGCTCTTAGACCAGCACCACCCACTGGAAATATAACAGAAGCCACAGATATGAGCCACATAGGCAATTTTTAATTTCATTGTAGCTATATTAAATAGGTAAAAAGTGAAATTAATTTCAGTAGTATGTTCTATTTAACTCAATATACTCAGAATGTCATCTATATTTAATCAATATAAGCATGATTAATGAGCTATTTTAACTTTTTCATGTAAGTCTTTGAAACCCACTCTTATTTTACAGTAATAGCACATCTTATTTCAGACTAACCACATTTCAAGTGCTTACCAGCCATATGTGGCCAGTAGCTACTGTCCTGGACAGACAGCCCTAGATTCAAGAGATTCTGTGAACTTCTGGAGAATATGCACAGTGCCTGATTTCTCTCTGCATCGCTCAGTTCTTGGCACAGAGTAGTGGTTAAAAAATGTTTATGAAATATTATTGAGCTAAGTCAGGTCATTGGGCAGGTTGCCAAGGACAATACATTGATGAACAACCACAAGCAACAAGGTTAGGGGAGGCAGGCAGTGACCAAGAGTGAGGTGCTGCCTTCTGCGGGAAAGCTGGGGTGAAGGACCATGAGTAAGTCTGTATCTCTGCAGCAAGTCTGGGATTAAAAGCCTAGAACGGGAAAATTCAGGTTTTGGTCTTGACACTAAAGCCACTGTTTGTGTTCCCTTCAAATCAGAGGTAACCAAATTTACCCAATGATAGAATAGTTGGTCTTTTAGAGGGGCAGGCTCTTGGGACCGCTGTCATTCCAGAAACCTCCCTGATCAGACTGAATTCCAATGAATGGTTATGGAACGGTATTTGTGTTCGAGTTCTGCTTCCACCATCCATGAGCTGTGTGACTCTGGACAACTTACTTAACCTCTCTGAGTTTCAGCTTCTGCTATCTGTGAAATACAGAGGATAACAATAGCATCTATCTCATAAGTTTACCTTGAGATCAGGGATTGAGACCATGTGTGTCAGAGATCATGTGCCTCTGACATGGCTCCCAATTATCCCCACCTCTTGGTGTTTGCTCCTGTGTATCCCCTCCCTTTGAGTGTGTGTGGACCTAGTGATGTGATTCTAATCAGTAAAATATGCACATCACTTCCATGATTAGATATAAAAGGCTATGACTTCTATCTTGCTAATACTCTCTCCTGCCCTCTCTAGCTTGCTCTGATGAAGCAAGCTGCCGTGTTATGAGATACTCTATGGAGAGGTCCCAGAGAAGGCAATAGCAACCCATTCCAGTACTCCTGCCTGGAAAATCCTATAGACGGAGGAGCCAGGTAGGCTGCAGTCCATGGGGTCGTGAAGAGTCGGACATGACTGAGTGACTTCATTTTCACTTTTCACTCATGCATCGGAGAAGGAAATGGCAACCCACTCCAGTGTTCTTGCCTGGAGAATCCCAAGGATGGACGAGCCTGGTAGGCTGCCGCTGGACACGACTGAAACGACTTAGCAGCAGCAGCAGCAGCAGCATGGAGAGGTCCACATGGTAAGGAACTGTGGAGACCTCCCACTTGAGACTTCAGGAGGAGTAGAGTCCAACAGCTAAAGAAGAAGTAAGTCTTGACAACCACCACGTGAGAGAGATTGGAAGTGAATTCACCCAGTCAAGCCTTGAGATGAGACTGTGGGCTTATGAGAGCTAGTGGACCCAGCTAAATTGTGCTTGGACCAACAGAATCTGTGAGACAATATGTGTGTTGCTAAGTCTTGGGGTAAATTGTTTCTCAGAAATGAGTAACTAATACATGCATGCAACAGCTTGACACAGCCTCTAGAATACAGAAGATGTTCAGTAAATTTAAATAATACTCTTAGCAGTGGTATTGGAAAATTCTGCCTTTGATAAGGGGGTCTTATCCTATACGTAGAAAGCTAGGCACCCTATCAAAGGCCTGCATGAGCAGCCAGGATTAAAGCAGACTTGCTTAAGTGAGGTCATATATTTATGTATATTTTAATTGGGATACAGTTGCTTTACAATGTTGTGTTAGTTTCTGCAGTACAATGAAGTGAATCAGCCATATGTTTACATACATCCCCTCCCTCTTGGACCTCCCTCCCACCCGCCTCTGTCCTACCCATCTAGGTCATCACAGAGCACTGAGCTGAACTTCCTGAGCTTTAAAGCAGCTTCCCACTAGCTATCTGTTTTTACACATGGTGGTTTAGTCACTAAGTCATGTCTGACTCTTGTGACTCCATGGACTGGAGGCTCCTGTGTTCATGGGGTTTCTCAGGCAAGCATACTAGAGTGGGTTGCCATTTCCTGCTCCAGGAGATCTTCCTGACCCAGGGACTGAACTCAGGTCTCCTGCATTGCAGGCAGATTCTTTACCCACTGAGCCTCCAGGGAAGCCCATTTTCCACATGGTAGTGTGTGTATGTCAATCTCAATCTCCCAATTCATCCCACTCCCCTGGTCTCCCACCCCGTGTTCATATATCCATTCTCTACGTCTGGGTCTCTATTCCTGCTTTGCAAATAGGTTCATCTGTACTATTTTTCTAGATTCCACATATATACATTCATACACAATATTTGTTTTTGTCTTTCTGACTTACTTCACTCTGTATGACAGACTCTAGGTCCATCCATGTCTCTACTAATAACCCAATTTTGTTTGTTTTTAATTTTAATTACAATTGATTCCTTTGCACTGAAATCAACATTTGCCTGCTCACTCCAGGCATAGTTTCAATCCCATCCCATGACACTCCTCTTCCAACCAGTCCTGGTGTATTCACACTGTGAGGACACAGACAGGATCTTTTCCTGGGATGCGGCGTCATGGCCGACTTGGGAGCCAAAAGCAGTGACATGCCTGAGAGTAAGATACAATCAATCTAAAGGTCAGAGTAGTGTTTCTGTTTTTTCTTCCTTTTTTCAGAACTTGGTTGTCCTCTGAAAGAAGAACTAGTAAGATGAATCCATGCATAATGGAGTTTAGCATCTCTGATGAGGAGATGCTAATCAATTATGTTTATATCAATTATATTTATATCAATTATCATCTCTAATCAATTATGAAATATTATCGATCACAACGTGCCTGGTCTGGGAAACAAACACGTTAACTAAAGGGGGGTGGTCTGTGCATCGTCTCGAGGAAGGGGACCCCAAGAAACAGTGATTTGTCAGTGTTTTTCCAGCGCTGTTCAGAGCAAGGGGCCCTTCTGGCTGACAGAAACATCCGCTCTGCTTGACAGGTGGGCCCAAGAGACGCCGGGAGCATCAGGCAATCATAACTCACCGACACGAGCCATTAAGATCATCCTGCTCCTCTTTGGCATGAAGTCCTTGCTTACCAGGCAGGCTGCTGATGAAAATAATTCATTTCTCTTGTATCTTGGCCTCCCACCCATGGATGTGAGATTCTGGTTTTCTCAGAAGTCATGCTTTTCTCTGGAACTAATGAACTGATGATATTCTGACTTAGTCATCAGTCTGTTGAGAGTTTGCACAGCCTGGGTCAATCTCTGACCTCTGACCTCTAGTTGTTGTTGTTCAGTAGCTCAGTCATGTCTGACTCTTTGCAACCCCATGGACTGCAGCACACCAGGCTTCCCTATTCTTCACCATCTCCCGGAGCTTGCTCAAACTCACGTCCGTTGAGTCGGTGATGCCATCCAATCAAGATGAGACATCCTCTGTTGTCCCCTTCTCTTCCTGCTTTCAATCTTTCCCAGCATCAGGGTCTTTTCCAATGAGTCGGCTCTTCGTATCAGGTGGCCAAAGTGTTGGAGCCTCAGCTTCAGCATCAGTCCTTACAATGAAGATTCAGGTTTGATTTCTTTAGAATTGACTGGTTTGGTCTTGCAGTTCATGGGACTCTCAAGAGTCTTCTCCAACACTGCAGTTCAAAACTATCAGTTCTTCAGCACTCAGCCTTCTTTATGGTCCAACTCTCACATCCATACATGACTTCTGAAAAAACCATAGCTTTGACTATATGGATCTTTGTTGGCAAAGTAAAGTCTCTGTTTTTTTTTTTTTAATATTTTGTCTAGGTTTGTCATAGCTTTTCTTTCAAGGAACAAGCATCTTTTAATTTCATGGCTGCAGTCACCATCTGCAGTGATTTTGGACCCCAAGAAAATAAACTCTGTCACTGTTTCCATTGTTTCCCCATCTATTTGCCATGAAATGATGGGACCAGATGCCATGATCTTCATTTTTTGAATGCTGAGTTTTAAGCCAGCTTTTACATTCTCCTCTTTCACTTTTATCAAGAGGCTCTTTAGTTCCTCTTCGATTTCTGCCACAATGGTGGTGTCATCTGCATATCTGAGGTTATTGATACTTCTCCTGGCAATCTTGATTCCAGCTTGTGCTTCATCCAGCCAGGAATTTCACATAATGTACTCTGCATATAAGTAAATAAACCAGGTGACAATATACAGCCTTGATGTACTACTTTCCCAATTTAGAATCAGTCTGTTGTTCCATGTCCAGTTCTAACTGTTGCATCTTGACCTGCATACAGGTTTCGCAGGAGGCAGGTAAGGTGGTCTGGTATTCCCATCTCTTAGAGAATTTCCCACAGTTTGTTGTCATCCACACAGTCAAAGGCTTTAGTGTAGTCAATAAAGCAGAAGTAGATGTTTTTCTGGAATTCTCTTGCTTTTTCAATGATCCAACGGGTATTGGCAATTTGATCTCTGGTTCCTCTGCCTTTTCTAAATCCAGCATGAACATCTGGAAGTTCTCGGTTCATGTACTGTTTAGGCCTAGCTTGGAGAATTTTGAGCTCTAGGTCACTGACCAAATAGAGTTGCTGCCTTTCAAGTTCAGTTCAGTTCATTTCAGTCGCTCAGTCGTGTTTGACTCTTTGCAATCCCATGGACAGCAGCATGCCAAGCTTCCCTGTCCATCACCAACTTCTGGAGCTTAGCAGATACCTGGGACCCAGGGATCTCCTCTCTTTCCTCCATCTTCCATCCCTCCTTTCTTTTTATTCTTCTGCTTTCTCCTGCCCCTATCCACCTTCACCAAGGATAACCTTGAATTACAGTGGCTTGGGACGTCCCTGGTGGTCCAGTGGCTAGGACTCTGCGCTCCCAATGCAGGGGACCCAAGTTCAATCCCTGATAAGGGAACTAGATCCCACATGCCACAACTAAGAGTTTGCATGCCAAAACAAAGATCAAAGATACTGCATGCTGCAACTAAGACCTGTTGCAGCCAAATAAACAAATATTTTTAATACAAGAATTACAGTGGCCATAGTGGGGGACTTTTAACCTAGATAAGCTTATCCATTTATGAGATGTTGATAGCTCAGCTGGTAAAGAATCTGCCTGCAATGCGGGAGACATGGGTTCGATCCCTGGGTTGGGAAGATCCCCCGGAGAAGGGAAAGGCTACCCACTCCAGCTATTCTGGCCTGGAGAATTCCATGGACTGTATAGTCCATGGGGTCAAAAACAGTTGGACATGACCAAGCGACTTTCACTTCACTTCACTGCTAGAAAAAAACAGGGTCCTGATTTCCCCTAAAACAATGGGATGCATTTTTTAGTGGTATGCAAGAGCTTCTAAGAAACCAAATGAATCAAAACAAAAAAATGCATCTTGAAAGATTCTTTGCAAAAGCTGAATGGTGAATCTAAAAAGACATGTGCATTGACTAACTTCACTCTGACTGCTCCTTCCCTTTACCTTCCTAAATATTCAGAACTATATTATCCCCTTAACTCAATTGTCTTTCATACTGAAGATGAGCCAGAGGTTAAACAAATGCCTTTTAAAGTGAAGTCTTGCAATGAGCGTGGAAAATCAGATGTAAGCATCTTTTCTCCATGGTCAAAGGCTGAACTTAGGTCCATTATCAAAGATTTTTCAAACCCTAAAGAGAATCCTCAAAGATTTTATGAGGAGTTTAGAATTCTAATTGGAGTTTATGATCCGGGACTCCTGGATCTCTCCCAATGTATTCATGTGGCATTAGGATCTGGTGATGCCTGCAAATGGAGGGCTGAAGCCAAATGGGAAGGTCCCAGGAGTGACATTAAAGACTCATATAATAATCACTCCACCAAGGACGACCCAAAATTCACTAGAAAGATAACCCAACACCTACTGAGAATCTTCCTCAGAAGACTGACTGGTCTATCATTCAATCTTGCAAACAAAGAAAGAATGAACCAGTCTTAGACTGTGAGACCAGACAGGAAACCTTTTTTTGTGAAATACTCTAAGCTTTCTTTATTAAATGCACAGCAAATGCCCTGATGTCCTTATTCATGAGTGGGCTCCTGTCCAAAATACACTAGGGAGCCTGATAAAGAGACACGAGCTGGACTGGGAAGCCATCCCTCTTGTTGAATTAATAATCCTAGCTGAGCATGTTGAAAAAACTCTGGAGCAAGGTAAAATTCAAAAAGCCGATAAACATAAATGATCCTACAGTTGTAACAGCTGCAAGAGCTGAGAGACCTTCACGTACACTTTTCAAGCCAGGACCTAGAGGTCTTCCATTCAGAAAACTTAGCCTGAAATGTCTGCCTTCACTGTAAACAACCAGAGCCCTGGGAAAAGGAATTTCCCCTACTGAACTCATCCTTTAATAGACCTCCACCTACTAATCCAGACTGGTCTTCCCTGGGGGGAAGTCTTAAAAATTTTGATTACTGAAATAAAAGTAGCGTTGATTGGACTCTGAGGGATCCTTCTCATGATATCTCTAAAATAGCAAAGGGAAACAAAGATTTTTAAAAAATGGGGAATCCTATACAATATTGTGAATATTGGAGCCACTTTATCTGTGTTAAACCCCATTTTCATAAAATGGCAGATCTCTCAGAGTTCGGAGAATGGGGGTTTTCTGTAGCGGGAGTTTCTAATGAAATTTAGTGTACCCGTGTCTAAACCAGTCAGGACGACACAAGGGCCATTTTTGGGAAAACCGTACTTTCCCTCTGTGTGGTCCTGCACCAGTAAACTTGTGAGGATGAGATTTGCTTTCTAAATTGAGGAGTCGTATAAAATTTAACTCAGAGGGAAAATGGTCATAGAATTTCCTGACCTTCCTGAACCTGAGGTGCTCTGCTCTCTGCAAGCAGGAATTGAGGCTCTAATGCATGAAAACTCAATCTTTCCAAGGTTCCTGAATGCCTATGGATTTCTTCCTCAACAGATATAGGCAGAATTAAGAGTGCTGAATGCATAAGAATTCAAATAGGTCATTTCAAACCCTAGCCTAAATGGCCTCAGCATGCACTAAAACCAGAAGCTGCACTAAAAGTTACCAATCCAGCTATCCAGAGGCTACCAAGTGCAGAAGACTTAACTAAACAAGGACTTAAAATTCCATGCACTAGTCCCTGTAACACTTTGATCTTACCCATGATCAAACCAAATGGATAAAGTTGTAGATTTGTTCATGATCTAAGGGCGATTAAGAATTCTTCTCAATATTGTACAGTCATAATCTTTGATAATTAAACAAAGAAAAAACAACAAGGAAAAAAGCTAATAATGGAGCAATGTTAAATAAAATGTAAAAAAGTTATACCCAGAATATTATAAATTATAATTGTAACTAATATATTTGCAAATTATGTTATATTAGCCTGGTCATTGTTGGGAAATAAAAGTCATAACAGACCTAAAAAAAAAAAGAAAATTGTGATACTGGGACTTTCCCAGCACTGCTGTTAAGACTCTGCTTTTCTACTGCAGGGGGCAGAAGTTCATCCTTGACTGGGGAACAAAGATCCTACATACCATGCAGTGGGGCCAAAAAATAAATAAATTAATTAATAAATAAAAAAAGGAAAATTGTGATACAAAGTTTATGTAGGTCCAAATCCCAATACTTTGCTATCTGATGCATCTACAGGCTCAAAATGACTCACAGCGGTGGATCTCTGCTTTCTATAGCATTCCAGTTGACAAGGAGAATCAGTATTTATTTGCTTTCACTTGGAAAAACCAACAATATATCTGGACTCCAATGCCACAAGGGTTCACTGAAGCCCCATCCTATTTCCACAGATTTTTTTACATCAAGACTTGGGAAACTTATAGTTCCCTAAGGACTCTATATTCATTCAATATGTAGATGACTTATTTCTATGTTCCCCTACAGGGCAGGACTCAGAAGTAGATGTGATTTATCTATTATAGCTATTAGACTTGTAAAGGCCATAAGGCATCCAAGGAAACACTCTGATTTTCAAAAAAAGAAAGTCCACCTCCTAGGACATGATTTGACTGAAGGAGGGATTTCTGTCTCACCTGAATGAAGGAAGCCAATCCAAAAATTACCCCAGTCTACAGCTAGATAACAATTAAGGAGTTACCTTGGACTTGTAGGATGTTGTAGATCCTAAGTTCCAAAATTTTCTCTGATTGTTCCTCCCCAGAATAAACTTACAAGGAACTCAATTCCAGAGCCCTTACCATGGGAAGGTAATCCTGAGCAAGCCTTCAGCCAAATAAAATTAGCCTTGCAACAAACTCTAGCCTTAGGGCTCCCTGGGGCTTTCCAGGTGGCTCAGTTGGTAAAAGAATCTGCCTGCTGATACAGGAGCTGCAGGAGACACGGGTTCGATCCCTGGGTCGGGAAGATTCCCCCGGAGAAAGAAATGACAATCCACTCCAGTATTCTTGCCTGGAAAATCCCATGGACAGAGGAACCTGGCAAGCTACAGTCCATAGGGTCGCAAAGAGTCAGGCATGACCAAGTGGCTGAGCACGGAGCAGAGCACAGTGGGTTCCCTAAATACACTCAGTCTTTCACCTTATCTGTCCACAAGCATGATAACCAGGCTCCAGGAATTCTAACGCAAGAGCGTGGAGGAAACATAGACCTATTGCTTAGAATAACTTACAGTTAGACCCAGTAGCCAGAGCACATTCAAACTGAAGCAGTAGCTGCAGCAGCTAAATTGGTGGAAGCCTCAGATGAATTGGTTATTAGGATATGGCTCATACTTACAAGCACCTCATACTGTTGAGTCTATTAAATTCTGATCAGACCCAATATTTTTCAGCAAGCAGACCAACATAGGAGATTCTTCTTTCACCAACTAACCATCATCTTAAGTGCTGTAACTTGCTCAGGCCTGCTGCCCTTGCCTGATGATGATACAGATCATGGTATCTGTATAGATGTGGTGTCATGGTTATTGACCCCCAGCATTGACTTATTAGCGACACTATTAGAAAACCTAGATTTAATAGTCGATGCTAAGAATGCAGAAGGGAAATATCAACAAGATATGTTGTAACAGCTCAATATGAACTGCTAGAAATGGCACTCCTTCTCCAATTTAAGTCTGCACAACCAGCACAACTATTTAATACATGCCCTCACTTGGGCTTTCAGCTGTCCAAAGAAAACCAGAAAACGTTTAGAATACTGATAGCAGATCTGCCATTGGGGTGGCCCATGACTTTGGTGTGCTGTGGAAAGAGAGAAGGCTCCACACTTCTAACAGGACCCGAATCAAAAATGGGCTCCAAGGAAATGAACAGCCCTCTGCCATTCTGTTGCCCAACTGAATTGCAATGATTAAAATTGAAGCTCATACTAGAAAAACAAAACCTGAATATCAGGGAAACGCTCTAGGAGACTTCCATGCTAAATCAGCCAGCACTTAAATTGTTCCAATATGCAACCTGAATGAACTCCATAAGACTGATTCTAATCAAATTATTTATGATCATTTATCTAAAAGACAGAATCAGGCACCCTTGCTGGAACAATAATATTGAGACCAATGAGGTTGCAAATTTAATATTAAATGAAGACACTGAGGGCCCAGGCAACCGTCTGGTTCTTCCTAAGTCCTTAAAATGTGATAACTAAAAAGCTCTATATTCTGCAGTGTGTCATGGCATGGATAAAATGACTCAAATTATGAAGAAGTATTGGTGGGATGACTGCTTCAAGGTTGCAAAATTGGTTTATGACCAACATCTTATTTGTCAAACCCATAACCCTGGAAAGACTATTAAGATATTAGATGGAGCATTCTCACCACCTACTGGGTGATTTGAACACTTACAAACAGATTTCATTCAATTTCCTCCTGCAATGGGTAACCAATTTGTTATTGTAATTGTTTGTGTATTCCTAAGATGGATTGAAGTCTTCCCATGCAGAAAGGCTGATGCCACAACCATGGCTAGGGAACTTTAAGAAAATATATTTCCTTCATGGGACATCCCCAGAGAAATCTCTAAGTGATCAGGGAACTCATTTCACTGGACAAATAATTAAGCAATTAAATAACGTGCTGCTGACACAATGGCATTACCATAGTCTTTACCATCCTCAGTCATTTGCTGAAGTCAGATGGACAAATGGTAACTTAAACTGCTGCTGCTGCTAAGTCACTTCAGTTGTGTCCGACTCTATGAGACCCCATAGACGGCATCCCACCAGGCTCCCCTGTCCCTGGGATTCTCCAGGCAAGAGTACTGGAGTGGGTAGCCATTGCCTTCTCCAGTTAAAGCTACCTAAATTAACAGAATCAACTGGATTGCCAAGGTCAAAATTTCTGCCACTGATTTTGATGACAATTAGATCAACACTTACGGGAAAACCTAAATTAACACCTTATGAAATAGGAACAGGAAGACCCATGTCTTTGATGATAGAGCTACATATGTCTTCTGTACTCATAAAATCTGATACGATTCAACAATGTAAAGCTTTCTTGGATTATGCCAAAGTGTATTTCCACCACATAGAGGAAGCTTTCTGTGACCCTTCAGCAGATGGTTGAACCTTCTGCAACTTAGAGCCTGGAGAGTGAGTCTTCTGGAAATGACACCTAAGAAAGGCCTCACCTACACTTCTCTGGTGGTCCAGTTGTTGGGAGTCTGCCTTGTAAAGCAGAAGATGTCAGTTTGATCCCTGGTCCGGGGAGATCCCACATGCCAGAGGGCACCTAAGCCCATGCAGTGCTGCTACTAAGCCCACGTGCCACAACTACTGAAGCCAGCACATCTAGAGCTGGTGCTCTGCAACAGAAGTCACTGCAATGAGAAGCTCATGTACTGTAATTAGAGAGTACTGCACTCTGCAACTAGAGAAAGCACGTGTGCAGCAACAAAGACCCAGTGCAGCCAAAAATAAATAAATACTAAAAAAATGAAAAACTACCCCTGAACCTTGTTCCAGATTCTCCTCACTACCCTGGAGGCAGAAAAACTTTAGGGACATGACCTTTGAGTCCATGTCTCCCAGTTGAAAGGGTTCCCCTAAACTCTTGGAATTGCACACATGTTGGAGATCTAAAGTTAAGATTGACCAGGGTGATTCTGTCCCAGAAGCAGGCAATCTCTTGAGGTGAACAGTTTTCCCAAGCTGATGGATCAAGATCATCTCTCATATGAAATCTTTACCTCTTTTGCCTATTTGCAAACTGCTTTTTCTCTCTGTTAATGCACAGGGAGACAACAGTAATTGCCTTTTATGAGGATTTGTCAATAATTAGGATTTCACAAACAATAGCCTCTGCAGGAAACTTAACTAATGGCTGAATATGTCATGCTAAACCAAAATCAGTACAGGAAGGGCGAGAATCCTTAGTTCACCTTGTAAGTAATTTCACTGCGATACCAAATGCCACAGTATGCCTAAATTATTCCACAGTTTCTTTTTATAAAGCTGAGATACTATTAATCCTGACACCCCCATTCCTTGCCTCAACTTAACCCATCCCTGAGGGTAGGAAAACAAGATCCACTGAATATAAATGCAAAGGGCACTGCAGAGCAGGCAGTGAAAATCAGATTATTTGTAGGCTTGTTTTCCAACCCAAAGATGTAGGTGGGTTTTCAGTATGTGATAACACAGCATTTGAGTTTGGATCAAACGATGCTAAGACTTCTATATCAATGAATGGGTCCATGAATGTAATGCTTATAAAGGAGCCTTATGTACATCTCCTGGCTACTCCTTTCTATGTGGAGGGTTTGACAATGGTTCCTATGCTTGGACAACTCATTGTCTTGACAGCTGGAGGATGAAAGGACAGTGTGCTCTTACTGTATTTATGGTTCCATTGTCTCTTCATGCTATCTCAGAAATTCAGCATTGGTCCATTCCTTTGAATGTATGCGTCCGTGCATGCTTAGTCGCTTCAGTCAAGTTTGGCTCTTTGTGACCCTGAGGATTGTAGCCCACCAGGCTCCTCAGTCCATGGAATTCTCCAGGCAAGAATACTGGAGCGGGTTACCATGCCCTCCTCCAAGGGATCTTCCTGACCCTGGGATTGAACCCACATCTCCTGCATGTCCTGCATTGCGGTGGACCCTTTACTGCTGAGCCACCAGGGAAGCCCTTTGAATGTATACTATCAATTGAAAAGAAGTTTACCAGCAAATGATAACCCCTCTGGATGGGCATCATTTGTACTATCCCTTCTTCCTTGGCTTGGCTTTAGAACAGATGAACATATGACTGGAAGCTTATCCTTAACTCTAGCAACCATTGCTCAGTCTACTGCTGAGGCCATGGCTGCATACAGAAGTCCCTAGGCTCTCTTGCTAAGATGGTTGTAGATCACACAACTGCTTTAGATTTCTTGTTGGCTCAACAAGGTAGAGTCTGGGCCATAGCAAATACTTCCTGCTGTACCTGGATCAGTTCCTTGGTATTGTTATAAGAAACTAACAAAAAGCTACTTAGCTAAAACAGGTTGATAGCTCGTCAGGTACACTCTTTGATTTATTAGATAGCAACTGGTTTGGTTAGTGGGGGTCTGGCTAAGGAGTATGCTTCCATCTCTCAGTCTGATCCTTCTAATAGTCATCATTATCGTATCCCTGGTGTGTTGCATTCCCTCAAAGATCCTAAATGTATGTCTGCAACCATCAGCAGTGCATCAGATGGTCTTACTGCACATGGAGAAGCAGAAACAAGATGTACAATGAACAGGGAAAGCAATTCTTCCACGGACTTGACATCATAACCTACTAGTTTCACAAAGAGACAAGAGCATTTAACTCACATGGTGACTGAGAATGATGGGAAGACCAAATTTCGGGTCAATCTCTCATGTATGATCGGATGACCAAAAAGGGGGAATTGTTAAATAAGGAGGCCCTTAGACTGAGGTGGCTCTGATGCTCTGGCACCTACCTAAGCAAACCAATATCTAAGCCTATAAATACTCCAGGGTTATGAAAATGAAACCCAGGCAGAACCTATCACAAATAGCCAACTAGGATTTAGACTCTAGCCTATCAATAATTTCCTAACTTTGCTTCTGCTTTTTCTCTCTACTGAGCTTTTCTCTAGCTCCCCTCAACAAAGTACTTCTAATCACTTCTAGTTTGGTGATGCCCGATTTGAATAGATTTTTGCTCAAGTAATTTCCTTGCTATCAAGTTGTAGTATGCCTCAGTTTATCTTTTAACACAGGATTGTGTTGGGTGCTGGTGATGGATGATTCCAGAGACACCATCCTGCCTCCAGGACACTTGCTGAGAAGGCAGGGAGGCTGGGACTTTGCCAGGCCACTTCAAAACATCCCTTGACCTGGGCTAGTGTCCTTTGGGATATCAGAGTCTCACTGCTTCCTAATTTGTCACTGCCACAGAGGTCATTGCCCAGGTCCAAGGGGATATAGCATGAGGACCCAGGAGCCTTGCATGGGAAGGGGCCTGAGAGAGAGGCACAGCCTACAAGAGAAGGGGGCGAGTGCATGGGGAATGAGTTTTACCTCTGTTCCACCTCCCCTGGGGTGATGAGGGCTGGAACTCACATCCTGCATCGGTCAGTTAATAATATGCTCAGTGATGAGATCTCTCCTGATTTATGGCCATTGCAACTCTATGCAGTGGCCAGGAGGGTGGGCAGTGGTGTGTGTTGGTGAGGATGGAAAGGCCACAAGATTCTGACGAATCAGTGTAGATGCTGGGACTGACAGTGGTCTGCTAGCCGAGGCTGGCCTTGCCCAGGGAGACCTGATGTCATTTCCAAGAGTAAAGGAAGAGACATGATTGCCTCCTTAGAGTTATGGGAAGGGAGCCATTAATCTCACACTATCTCTCCCAGGGACTTTGAGCCCTCTCCCCTGAACCTCCCATAGCAAACCTCCCAGGTTTGCTGCCTGACTCTGCTCTCCTGAGACCTCTGTCATATTCTTCTCTTCCCTAGTTTGTCAAATGCTTGAATTCTCTGTCTTTGCTAGTAGGTGTTGCATTTTAAAACAATTAAAAAAGCAAATTAATTTCTTTTCAAATTATGGATATTAGGAAGAGGCGATGTATTGGCATGCATAACATTCAAAAGGTACTAAAGGGCACGTGGAAAATGTCTCTCCCATCCCTTTCCCCAACCACCTGGTTTTCCCCAAGGCAATGTGTTACCAATTTCTTGGGTTATAGTAAAATCTTTACATAAAAGGGACCAGGAGTTATAATAAAATGTATATTAATGCAATAGTTCTTTATTGAGGGCCCATCAGATGCCAAGCCCTGGGGATAGGAAGACCAATGGGAATGGTCTCAGCACCCTGAGATCCCAAGGTCTAGCTGAGGAGCAGCAGGTTGGCCAGCAATTACAATCTGGTTTCATTAAAGAAGAAATAGAGACATGTGTGGGGTGCAGTGGTAGCACCAAGGGGTGAAAGAAGAAAACAATCTAGCAGTGGAGACAAAAAGGGTCCAAAACCCACCATTTGAGCTGTCCTCCTCAGACACTATTAGTCTCTGGTGGTTCAGACAGTAAAGAATCTGCCTACAATGTGGGAGACTATGTTTGATCCCCGGATCAGAAAGATCCCCTGGAGGAGGGCATGGCTACCCACTCCAGTATTCTTGCCTGGAGAATTCCATGGACAGAGGAGCCTGATGGGCTATAGTCCATGGGGTCCCAAAGAGTTGGACATGACTGAGTGACTAACACTTTATAATAGAATCCAGTTCTCCTTTTTTTGATTCCTTCTTTCAGCCTAGTTTCAAAGGTTGAAAGCCTGTTTTGGGCCATCTGCCAACTTAAAAAAAAACAAAACCCACAGCTTTATTGAGATATAATTCACATACCACAGAATTTACCATTTAAAGTGTACAGTTCATTATCTCTTTGTATATTCTTAGAATTGTGCCTTAACACCACAATCAATTTTAGAACATTTCCATTATCCCCAGGGGAAAACTCACACCTCTTAGTTGTCACTCACCGATCTCCCCATCCCTTCAGCCCCTGGCAGTGACCAATCTACTTTCAGTCTCTATAGATTGGTCTATTCCAAACGTTTAAATGGAATCATACAATACGTAGCCTTTTGTGTGTCTGGTTCCTTTCATTTCACATAATGTTTTTAAGATTCATCCATGTTGTAACATGGATCAGTACTTCATTTCTTTCTGTGGCCAAATAATACTCCATTGTGTGAGTAAACCACATTTTGTTTATCCATTCATCAGTTGATAATATTTGGGTGGTTTCCATGTTTCGACTATTGTGAACAGAGCTGCTATAAACATTCATGTACAAGTTTTTGTTTGAAAACTTGTCTTTAATTCTTTTGTATATCTACCTGGGAGTGGACTTGCTGAGTCATAGGCTATTAGTAATTCTGTATTTAACTTATTAAGGAACCACCCAGTTGCTTTCCGCATTGGCTGCACCATTTTACGCTCCCACCGGCAGTGTACAAGGGCTCATCTCTCAACTTCCTGCTTTTAAAAATGGACTTTAATTTTAAAACCCGGTGCTCTGATGCTGGGAAAGACTGAGGGCAGGAGGAGATGGGGGTGACAGAGGAGAGATGGTTGGATGGCATCATCGACTCAATGGACATGAATTTGAGCAAACTCTGGGAGATGGTGAAGGACAGGAAAGCCTGGCGTGCTGCAGTTCATGGGGTCAAAAAGAGCTGGACACGACTGAGCGACTGAACAACAACAGCAACCAAAATGTTCCTTCTGGAATCAGCCACTTAGCTCCTCACTCTGCTGCCCCTGATCTTTCTGAAGTCATCCAAACATGTCTGATAGCAGGCCTGGGGAGAATTCCTAAATCGTGGCTATCTTCAAACTTTAATTGTGTTACCCACATTATTTAAATGTGTTATCCATATCATTTAAATGTGTTAACCACGTCAGAACTCTCTTCTTGAGAGCAGAAGGAAAGACCTCAGGCAGCAGAGAAAGGGAGGCGGGGTCTATTCAGTAGCTGTACTGAGTCTCCCCTTTGACTCCAGAGGAGTGACTGGTTGCTTCTTTGCCAGTGGCAGACAGAGGCCACTCTGGGTGAGTTTCGTGAGCAGGAGAGGGTGAACTGGAGAGCCAAGGACAGGGACAGGCAAGCAGGAGGTTGAGGATCTTGTAATCCTTCAAGGTCAAGCCAGGACAGACATGGAGGCCAGGCAGTGTCTGGAGGGGCCAAAGAATGTGCTGCCCTGTGGTCAGCAGCAAGCCAGGAGCCAGGAGCCAGGAAAGAGCAAGGTCAGGCCATGGTCCATGCCGTGGGAGGTGGGACAAGCCAGTGCTGCCCCAGCGGAGTGCATCACAGAGTCTGCTGGCTCTGGAGCCTGACTTGTCTGAACACCCAGCCCTGGGCTGCTGGGTCTGGGGATGCAGAGGTGATTGCAGATGTTGGGAAGGAAGGCTTTTGTTGCTCCTATTGCAAACAGAGGGGACCTGGGGTGCTGGGTATGGAGAAGTGTGACTGATAGGGGAACGGTTGTCCCCAAGACAGCCCACGCCACATTCCTGCACCCCCCAGGCAATCAGTCCCCAAGCATGCTATGTGGGCCTTCTAACAAGACACTGACTGAGAGAGAAGTGTGTAAACCCAGCAACTCTGGCCAGCCAGGCCTTTGGAAAGCTGCTAGATAGAGGTTAACACCAATGTGCAGACTCAGTCTGGCTCATCTCTGACAAGACGGTAACTGACATTTGTTTGTGCCAGGCACTGTTCTAGGCACCTTAGATGTGTCCATCCACTTAATCCTCAGCAACCTACAAGGTGGATTCTCTTCTAATGCCAGTTTGCAGATGAGGGAACTGAGGCACAGGGTGGTTAAGGAACTGCCCAAAACACCTAGCTGGTAAATAGTGGAGCGGGGGTTGAAGCTAGACAGCTAGCAGATGGGAAAGGACAGAAGGGAGTTTTCTATCCCTCAAAGTGTCTGTTGAAGCAGACGAGACATGGGTGTTACATGAAATAGTGGTAAACTAATGAGATGTTCCAGACCTAATTGGTACCCAGCATCCCAGTTCCCCTAACTGGTTCCAGAGTCCGTAGCCTTCACTGCTAGGCTGTACTGTTATCTCTTAACCAGTTTTCCTTGCTCTCCACCCCCACGTCCCACCCTACAAGGTCCTGAGGACCCAGGGTGTGTGGGCTCATGGACTCCAGTGAGATTCTGCCTCCTTCAGTGTCCTGTCCAGTCCCTCTCTGCCACCCCTTGACCTCCTCAGGTGAATCTTCCAGCTTCCCTCCTTAGCACGCTGCCTAAGGCTACAAGACTTAGCAGAAAACAAAATTAAAGATACACAAAAAATGAAAAAAAACAAAACCCCAAACCTAACAAAACCCCCCCAAACCAGGACACCTAGTAACAGTTTCATTTCAGAGAACCAGGGAATTATTTGCAGCATAAATATGTCCCAACTATTGCATGAGGCACACTTATACTGGAGATCTACTTATACCACACAGTTATCCATTGTCTTTCTGAAATTCAGATAGAACTCACAGTCCTGTGTTTTATCTGGCAAGCCTATACCGGTTTTCTGAGCTTTGGGCTGGGCTCATATGTAGATGAAGAGTGGCTGCTGTGAATCCTCCCTCTGCCAAATAACTCCTGTTGGGATTCTTGAGGGAACCTACCATCAGCAAGTCTCTATTAAGACACATGCTTATTTAATCCTATTTCCAGTTTTGAGGTCACAGTCTCGCCAATCCCAGAGCAGATGAATATTTATAAGCCCGTGTTCTTAAACCACACTATGAGCTTTTTTTGGAATTCTTCATGTATCCTGTCCACAAAGCCCTTCCTTCTCCCCCCATAGGTCCTCTTTAATTGCTCCCTTTTAAAAGAGAATTTGCAGATTAACCCTTTCTGAGTCTCCTTTAGGAAGAACCATGCCAGCTTTCCACCGCATCATATTGTTTAGGTGTCCTGGGATCTCTCTTACAGATTCTATCAACGTGTTTGGAAAAGTAGGCAGACCCATTGCTCTCTGGTCCTCAGACTCCTCTGCAGGTAGCTTTGTAGGTGGGAGGGATATTGATCATCATCCAGGCTTCTGGAACCTGAGGACTTTCATGTTAATAGGTTGCACATTTTGGCCAGTATTTCTGCAGTTACACACCTCTGAGCTCTTGGGTGGATGCCATCTGGTTGGCAGGATTTATTTACATCAGAATTTTCAATTAGGTCTAGAACATCTCATTAGTTTACCACTATTTCATGTAAAGCCCATGTCTTGTCTGCTTCAATAGACACTTTGAAGGATAGAAAACTCCCTTCTATCCTTTCCCATCTGCTAGCCGAGGTTATTAAGGTTGTTTATAGGCAAGACCCTGTATTAGATGCTGGAGGAAGCAAAAATGTGGAAGGTATGGTCCCTGCAATCAAAGAGCTCTCAGCCTGGTAAGGAAGATGATTGAGTTAGGAATGCTTTCAGATGCAAGTAATAGGAAAATTAACTAAGAGTAGATTAAACAAGTAAGATTAAAAAATTTCTGTTTAATAATAAATAGTCTGAAGGCGAGTAAACACTGATGTTGGTTTAGCTGCTCAGCAATGTCCTTAGGATCAGGCCCTCTAGGTCCAGTTTTAGCAACTGGCTTTTCATCCTAGTGCTTTTTGCCTCATGGTCACAAAATGACTACTGCAGCCCCAAGCATCATGTCAATGTTTGAGACACAAACAAAAAGGAAGGATAAGATACCAGCTTTTCCTGCCTCTTTTATTGGGAAAGATGAATGCTTTTCAGAAGTACTCCCTACCCCTACCTCTCCCATTCCCACAAACTTCATAGTATAAGACTTGAGCTTATCTATCTTTAGCTACAACAATGTCACGTGGGTACCCTAGCATTAAAAGAGGCTGGGAACATGAATGTTTAGGCTTTCCGGCCTCTGTGGTGAAGATAGACAAGGTTGGGAATGGGTGTTGGTTAGCCAGCCTCTAGTATCTGCCTCAGAAGGGAAGCTAAAAACATGCAAAAGTCACTGACAACCTAAGGCAGTTACAATGAAAGTGTAACACAGATCCAGATCCAGTAAACCCTGTATGCCTTTTTTTTTTTCTTTGATGTGGAACTCAGAAAGAAGAAGCTTTCTCATGAACTAGATGTAGACATGGGACTTGACTTGTGCCCAGAAGCCTGGATGAGAATTAAACGTGGTTGGGTCAAGGACATTCTAGGCTGGGGAAATGATGGAAATGACTAGAGATGGGGATGCATAGTTGGTTTGAAGGGCAGGGAGCATGGAATGGTCGACTCATGCAGAGGAGAAATGTACCAAAAGAATTAATTTTGGTTGATTTTTGAGAGGTTGCAACTTGCCCTACATGCATGGAGAAGAGTAAGCACTGTGTGGGGAGCAAGTGCCCAGGAAAGCCGTCTTCAGGTGTGTCATGTCGCCCAGTGTCAGCCTCCTGGGCTCTAAGCAAGCACGCCCTGACTGCTCAGGCTGAAGGGCCTCTTTGCCTCCAACTCCAGCAACTTCTGCCCATTTGGTCCTTGTCTCTGGAACCCACTCTTTTGCTTCTCCTCTCTTTCCTCCTTTCCATCTCTGGAATGATGCCGTTGCCTTGACCCACTTTGGCATGTTGTCTTTTGTGCTCAGATGTTGGCAATTACATTCCCTTCCCTGGTCTTGACCTTCTGACCATTGACCACTCTGCCCACACTCAGTTATCTCTCGGCAACTGGTAACCCTAACTTCATGCCTGAAATCTAATCTTGGCTACCATCTTGACCCAATCTTTCAACTGGACTTGGCCAAGTCATTCATCCAGCTCTTAGGGGGAGCTTGAGAACTTTGAATGTCAGGCAAGACATTTGCTCTTTGTCTAATAGTCACAAGATAGTCATTGAAAGCCTCGGTTGGGAGAATTCAAGTCAGGAGAGGGTGTGGTCTTGGGAAGCTCTCTTTGACTGTGGCTTTTAGAAGGGATAGGGCTTCCCTGGTGGCTCAGATGGTAAAGCGTCTGCCTGCAATGCAGGAGACCCAGGTTCGATCCCTGGGCTGGAAAGATCCCCTGGAGAAGGAAGTGGCAACCCACTCCAGTACTCTTGCCTGGAAAATCCCATGGATGGAGGAGCCTCGTAGGCTACAGTCTATGTGGTCGCGAAGAGTCAGACACGACTAAGCAACTTCACTTTCACTTAAAGAGTCAGACAGGACTAAGCGACTTCACTTTCACTTTAGAAGGGACTGGGGAGAGGAGACGCAAGGACAAGCAGACAAGCAGTTGGGAGGCTGCTGGAGTCGCCCAGGAAGATCTGAACTGGGTGGGGTGAGGTGAAGGGTCGGATATATGAAAAAGGTGAAAGGATGTGTCAATAGGATCTGAGACATGATGATTTATTTGGTTTGGAAAGAGGAAGAAACACATGAGGAAGCCTGTGTTTCTAGCAGATCTATTATCAGGAACAGCCGATGAGTATCCACTGAACCAGTTATTGTCTGGTCCTTTTTTAAGAAGCTCCATTTGGCTTTAGGCAGCTTTGTGGGGAGTGGCAGAGAGCTTCTACTCAGGAGTGTCTTCACAAGGCAGTGGGAGAGACAGCGTGAGAGTTGAGGAAAGGGCTCCTGTGGAGGTGGACATCGTTAGGTGCTAGCGGGGAACAGGGAGAAAATACAGGCAGGAAAGGGCAGAGAGAAACAAAAGACCCTGGAGCAGGTGCTGTGTGGAGGTCAAGAAGAGAAGGAAAGTCAGGGAAGGAGCTGCAGGCAGGAAGGACGTGAGGGTCTGAGAAACTAGAACAGCAGAGATTCAAATAGGAGGGAATGGCCTGAAGTGGCAGATCCCGTGTCTTCCTTGGCGAGGTAAAAAATGCGAGTCCTTTTCCTGGGTCTTTGCCATTTCTGAGTCCAGCTCTGGCCCCATGATGGTTACGTTCCCTCTCTGTCTCCAGTTTTCTCCCCTGGGGTGCTTATTTTTACTTTTGGAGTTAAGTCCGATTCCGCAGGATACATTTCCCATACATTTTTGACCTGAGTTAATTCTGATTTTCATCTGCCTGTCACAGTGAGTGAGCTCCCCAATTCTCCTGATTTAAATATCCCTCAGTTTTCGATTTTTTTTTTAAACAAAGTCAGAACATCTTATGTGGCTTGCTAGTCAAGCAGTGCTGTTAACATTTGGTTGCCTTGTAAGATTTTTCTTTTTGGGGCTTCTTGTTAAACATTTTCCCTGAGAGATGCTGGTGAACATTTTTCAGGATACCTGTGGCCTTTTTGCTTCTTTCTATTCTTAGCTCATTCTTGTATTTTCCTTGTCCTATGCCAAAGCCCTATCTTATTACGAATTTCTTTTCTGTTAGATTGTTGGAGTTAATTTTGTGTTATAATGATAACCACAGCTAACATTTGTACAGCGCTTTATAATTTACAAAGCATGTCACATCCATTTTCTTATTTTATCTTTACAACAGTTCTGTGAAGCAATGTAGGTACAATTGTCCTTATTTTACAAAGCAAACCTCAGCTGGTAATAAATAGAAGGAGTCAGGGTGACTTAAGATCTTTAGCTGCTTTCTTTTTTATATAATAATACCCCAAAGCAGAGGAAAAAAACCCAACACATGACCATTTGAGGAAATTTGGAAAGCCTAGGAAAGAACAAAGAAGAAAACACATGTTTCTGGCCCACCCGGTCTAGGAATTACTACTGGCAGAACTTGCAGTATTTCTCTCCAATCATAGTTCTATGAATTGGTAAAGATTATATAATTAGAAACTACATCTTGATGTTGGACTCTGATTTTTTAAGTGTAACAGCTTGTGAGCATTTTCCCATGCCAATCAACTATCTCAAAATCTATTCCAGCCTATGGCTATATTATAATTTATGTAACAACTGCCCTCTTCAAGGACCTTAAAGTTGTTTCTCTTTTTGGTGCCTACAAAAACACGTTAGATGGACAACTTTCTACCATAAATACCTGTCTGAGGCTGTGTGCTAAGCAGAAGGGTGGAATGGCTGGGTTCAAGAGCATACTGTTCAACTATATCCCACAAATATACCAGCTTTTATTTGAATGAGAAGGATGCGTGTGTGTCTCTCTTACCACACCCTTGGTAGCATTGAATTTTATATTTTAAATTCCTTGTTAATATTATGGATGAAAACCAAAATCTCATGGCTTTGTTTTACATTTCTTTGGTTGCTTATGAGACAGGACTTTGATGCTTGGAAGAAGTTAAACTCCTCCTGGTTCTTAAAACTTAGCTGTGCTGAATCCTCATGGATGTAGCGACAAAGAGCATCCAATAAGCCTCTTCCCCTCAAAACATCTCAAATGCAGTTGACAGGAGCAGAGAAGATTCCCAGTGGGATGACTGGGTGAGGTAGAAGCACATGATGGAGTTGGAGCCAATACATGCCTCTCATGATTCTTTTCCTTAGGAAGACATGGGGAGTGTGAGGAGGCCAGTTCATTATAACTATATTTACAGCATTGATTTCCATTGCTTTGATGAGGAAAACTTCCAACAGGAGATGCAAATTGCCTCAGAACCTATAAATCCTGCTAGCATAGCCCTGGCATTTTTTAACCAGACCAACCAGTGTGGTGTTTTCTTCTCTTGTGAGTAGCTATCTCTGAATTTTGAAGTGGTGTGAGAGAAGGGTCCAGGGCTGTGGAATGGGATGATCCAGCCCTGTGGTCTTGGACTTGGGAATCTTTACTGGTGAGGTCTCAGCTTCCTAATTTATGGTCACAAAAGGCTACCTTTACTAACAGACTGCTGTGAATCAGATGGCCGGCTCTACCACTAAACTTGAACAAGATACTTAAGCTCTTGGACCTCAGTTTCCTCATCTGTGAAATGGGGATAAAAGCAGTACTTACCTCCTAGAATTACTGTGAAGAGTTAATTACTATAAATGAGTTACTTTAAGTAAGGCACTTAGAACAACGACTGTTTCATGCTAAGTGCTATGGAAATGTTGACTCTAAAAATGTTTTTTTGCCAGCCTGAAAGCTTTCAAAGGGCAGGGATCTTGATTACCTGGTATAACATCATGCCTGTAGTGCCTGCCAGTGTACCTGGTCTGTAATAGAGCCTTCACATATATTCGTCAAGTAAATGTTGAGTGACTGAGAGTACTTTACAAACTGATAAGTGCAACTCAGGAGTCTGGCAGAATTATCAGTTACCGACTTTATTTTCTTGGGCTCCAAAATCACTGCAGATGGTGACTGCAGCCATGAAATTAAAAGACACTTGCTCCTTGGAAGAAAAGCTATGACAAACCTAGACAGCATATTAAAAAGCAGAGATGTCACTTTGCTAACAAATGTCCATCTAGTCAAAGCTATGGTTTTTCCAGTAGTCATGTATGGATGTGAGAGTTGGACCATAAAGAAAGCTGAGTGCTGAGGAATTGATGCTTTTGAACTGTGGTGTTAGAAAAGACTCTTGAGAGTCCCTTGGACTGCAAGGAGATCAAACCAATCAATCCTAAAGGAAATCAACCCTGAATATTCATTGGAAGGACTGATGCTGAAGCTGAAATTCCAATACTTTGGCCACCTGATTCGAAGAATTGGCTCATTGGAAAATACCCTGATGCTGGGAAAGATTGAGGGCAAGAGGAGAGGGGGGTGGCAGGGGACGAGATGGTTGGATGGTATCACCAACTCGATGGACATAAGTTTGAGCAAACTCCGGGAGTTGGTGATGGACAGGGAGGCCTGGCGTGCTGCACTTCATGGGGCTGTCAAGAGTCGGACACCACTGAGTGACTGAACTGAATTAGTTGTCATCACCCTGTTTCTTTTGGAAGTCTCCTGCAGTTTGGAGACTGGAGAGTACAGAATACCTGGGGTCTGGCTCATTGATCTGATGCTTTCTGTCAAGATGTTTAGGGTCAGGACTTCCCTGGTGGTCCATGGCTAAAACTTCGAGCTCCCAATGCAGGAGGCCCAGGCTTGATCCCTGACCAGGGAACTAGATTCCACATGTTGCAACTAAAGATTTCACATGCTGTGACTAAGACCCAGCCCAGCCAAATAAATAAACAAATATTAAAAAAAGAAGATGTTTAGGGTCTTGGGATCCATCCACTAGTAGTCACTGGGTAAGGTCTTGAAGGCATAGATCAACTGAGGAGGAAGAGGCAGTGGCAGATTGCCACAAAGTAGACTGACTGCGTACTTTTGGCTAGAAAATTCCCTGTTTATCAAAATCAGGCTTCAGAAACACAAAGTCTCATAAGGGCCAGAGAGGTAACCTACCAGATAGGACTGGGGGAAGGGTTGCATTTTTGCTGGTCCTTATTTAGGCTGCATTAAAAAAAAATTATTTATTTGACTGCACTGGGTCTTAGTTGCAGCACGCAGGATCTTTAGCTGTGGCATGTGAACTTCTTAGTTGCAGCATGTGGGATCTAGTTCCCTGACCAGGGATCGAACATGGGTCCCAGAATGGGGAGTATGGAGTCTTAGTCATTGGACCACCAGGGAAGTCCCTTTAGGCTGGCTTGTTTTGAAACACACATGGCTTATTAAGCTCCTACGATTATTCTTCTCTTCTACCAAGAATTGTACTTGCTCGTATGATCTCATACTGGGCAGTCTTGGTGGACCAGGCATGGTGTTCCCGATTCTGATATAAACTCCGATGCAGAAACATGTCTCCTCACTGTTGGAAGAACAAGGCAACAGGCACCATGATAAGCGTTGACTGACTCCCAGCCTGGGGTCGGGACAGTGGAGAGTGCAGCCACTTTGCTGCTCCAATCAGCTGATGCCAGGGGATGTTACACAAAACAATGGGACTAACATGGCAGGAGCATCTGATTTCTCCAGAGAAAGCAAACACCTGGACTCTTTTTTTTTTTTTTTTGAACATCTGGACTCTTAAACGGAACCTTGTAATGTTCACACAAGAAGCGGAAAAAGTGTAATAAGTGCCCTGCGAGTCAAATGAAATACTTCTGTGTCCCCATAGCCTGCAGGCTTGAGCTTTTGATTCTACTACAAGTTAGGGAAATAGTTCAAGTTCAGATAAGACAGGGAAGCAGCAGTCCGCCCCCATTTATAGAGTTGCTCTTCTTTAAGGAGTTCCAGGGGCTTTTACCTGTAGCATCTCACACCTGGCTATGGAGGTAGAATGGCATGGATGAGGGAGATGAGGAGGAGGAATTGGGAGGTGGCTTAAGGTCCAAAAGTATGTAGGCAATGCAGAGCTGAGACTCAACTCAGGTCTTTTGACACCAGGCCAGGGGCCTTTTGCTCAGAGTCTCCTGCAGGTGTTATTTTGGTTAAATATATTTCACCTGCATTTGGGGTAGACGGTGGCCAAGTATGCTGGCTCACCCTACTCACACGTCCAGGTCCAGTTCTCTGGGTTGTTCTGACACCCTGGGAGCTTGCTCAGCCTGGGGCAGAGGGGCTGGCGATGAAAGTCCCTGGGAATGATGGGATGAATGTTTTTGCCTTCTGTTCAGCGCTGAGAGGTCTAATTCTCCACAGTGTCTCCCAGTGGGTATGAGCACAGGTACCCGAAGCAGTAATACCCTCGTTAGCACCCCTCCCCCCCCGCCACTGTTGGCTTTCCTCACCTCCCCTCTCACTTCCCTTCCACCTCACTTGGGTGTCTTGGGCTCCCCTCGCAAAGAAACCTCCAGCACCCATGATCTTGTCTCTGGGTCTGCTTTTAGGAAACCAAGGCAAGAGGGTGTCATAGAGGCATTTCTGGTATCGTAGAAAAAGGCAATAACCCAGAGATGTTCCAGTGGTCCTGACCCACTGGCCTTCTGTGGGCACCATTGCCCTTGATCCCTGGTGCCCAGGCTGAGTGGGGGCGAGGAGCAGCAGCATGTAGGGAAAAGACCAGGATCCGGGCATCAGGGGTGCTGGGTTCTATCTCAGATCTGCTACTAATAGGCTGTGTGTCCTTGGCAAAGTCCCATTCCCTCTCTGGACCTTAATGTAGTCACTGGTCCAAAGAGGTAGTTGAGTTGAAGCTTCCTTCTTGCTCTGGGATTCCATAACAGCCTCATGGTTTGCTTTTCATTTAAAATTTTTTAAGGAATGTTTTAATTGGAGGATAACTGGTTTACAGTGTTGGGTGGATTTCTGCCATACACAATGTGAATTGGAGGATAATTGGTTTACAGTGTTGGGCGGATTTCTGCCATACAACAATGTGGATCAGTCATAAGCACACATATGTCCCCTCCCTTTACAGCCTGCCTCTCACTCCTCTAGGTCATCACAGAGCACCAGGCTGAGATCCCTGGCTAAACAGCAGCTTGCCACCAGCTATTTTACACATGGTAGTGTATCCGTGTCAACGCTACTCTCAATTCATCCCACCCTCTCCTTTCCCTGCTTTTCCCTCATTTCTCTCCCCCTCGCTCATTTAATCATCTGTATTTGCCCCCTCCTCTCTCTCTCTAAGTCCACAATGCTGGGCCAGTTTTAAGGGGCTGGCTGGTAAGATACCCAGCTTTAGCTGTCCTTGCAAATGACAGGTGATGCTTAATCCATGCAGCATTTTTTGGGAACCTGGAGAAAACCACTTTCTCTATGTCTGAGGTGTCATTATTGCTAATAACGATGACATCAATCTACGTCATCAGCCCATGAGTGCTTAACTGAGAAAAATGCTTTTGTCACTGTTGGTAAATATAAAGTGCGCCCACTCAATCAGAATGACACCCCCAGACGGGCGCTTTCACTCCCTTCCCCACACCCTGCCTACTCATTTGCAGTCCTGCCCTTTTTCAAATGACACTGCTGCTTTTTTATTGATGTTTCAGCACTTTGACAAATACATTTTTCCATGAAGAGAAACATAATTAACTTAAGTCATTTATATTAATCACAAGGGGGGAAAATCATGCAAAACAGGGGTAATTTTGTATTGAACAAGGCATGTTATCTAATGAATATAGATGATGCTGATTTATGTGTTTATCCAAAAAGCATCAGTGGGAAAAATAAAAAAGCCATCACCAAACCCCACCCCACGCCCCCCAAAAAGCTGGAAAAAAAAAGTCCTGCAACGATGCTTCCCGGTTTGGTGGCGTCCTGCCCACAGATTGAAAAATAAAATGACTTTTCAAGTTTTTACACAGCTTGAACAGCAAGAGAAATTCTCGCCTAGCGTGGGTGTCCTCTGCATGAATCCCAGGGAAGCTGTAACTACTGGTTTCTGCAAACATCATGCTGATGGGGCCGGGTCTACAGAGACAGGGTGGTGGGGACTGTTTTCCATGGAAGCTTAGGGACAGGTCCTGAGGTCTGTCAGTGCAGGGTGTGTTTGGCAGGGACCTGGTCACATAGCTCATGTTGCCCAGCTGTATCGACCAACAGAGGTGGCTCAATGGATGGCAATGTTGCAATGGGAACAATTCCCCACTGTGAATAAGAGTGTAACGCCTCCCATTTGTGTAAAGCAGTTGTCTGGGGCTCAGCAGATTCCAAGTAGAACCTTGTGTGGGAGAAGATAAGGAAGCGTCACAGGTGTGTCACTAAATCACAGAATGTTCCAGCTGGAAGTCCACACCCAGCATGAGGCCCACCCCCTCATTTTCCCATCGAGGCAACTGGAAATCAGGGAATAACAATATTTGGCACATACTGAGCCTTCATTATGTATCAGGCTTTGTTCTAAGTGTTTTAATCCTAGCAATTATTTTAATAAGATAGGTGCTATCATTGTCCCCATTTTACAGATGAGAAAACTAAGGCTCAGAGAAAGGAAGGCACTACAGCAAGTGACAGGCTGGACTAGACCTCAGATTGTGGTCTTTCTAAACCTCACCCAGAGGGAGAGAGAGTTGGTCATCCATGTATATGAAATGCCCATGAGGAGCTTTTAGAGCAAGACTTTGGGAACTTTTCTAGAGCTCCCTTCATCTCTCTTCTTCTTATTTTATGTGGTCTGTTCCCTTTTGCCATCACTAGCCATAAATATCCCTACAAAATCTGAGGACTGTGAGCTTGCCTCAGGGATGCAGAGGTGATAGTTTAATGAGCCCGGAGATGGTATTCCAGGAGGAATCTGACTTGAATTCACAGGGTGGAGACAGTGAATGTGTGGAGGCAGAGGAACCAGGGGTCGGGTTCCCGGAAGAAGACAGGGGCCAGGCTAGAAGCTGTTCCGGGCCCCATAAGACCCTGCAGCAGCAGCGGCTACTGATTTTGCAAATGGAAATGTAAAGACAGGATGACAGTAAGACATGATGAGCCCTCAGTGGGTTAGTGGTGAGCCTGGCAGGGAAGCTGGGTCCTTTGTTTCTACTTCCTGTTGTCTGTCTTGGGCCTGCAGTGGGTCCCCCTCCACCCCAGACCTTCAAATAGAAGCCCTGAGTGGCAGGGGACTCTGGAGCCAGACTGTCTGGGTTGCCTACCTCTGCCATTTGCTGTGTGACCTTGGAGGAGTCCCCTAACCTATCTGAGTCCTTTACCTGCACTGAGAGATGGCTAAGTACAAATGTTCAGATTTAGGACAGTGCAATATGTATGAGGGGTTTCCCTGGTGGCTCAGACAGAAAAGAATCTGTCTGCAGTGCAGGAGATGCAGGTTCAATCCCTGGGTTGGGAAGATCCCCTGGAGAAGGGAATGGCAACCCACTCCAGTATTCTTGCCCGGAGAATCCCACGGACAGAGGAGCCTGGTGGGCTACAGTCCGTGGAGTCTCAAAGTGTTGGACACGACTGAGTGACTTTCACACACACATACACACAACATACTAGTGTTGGCCATTATTACGATTATAATGAAAAGGACCCAAATCTCATGAGCATCCATCTCCTTATCTGTGACCTCACACAAGTGCTAAGTGCACAGCAGGTTCGGCAGGCCTGGCTTGGAGGGGGAGGAGCAGGGATAGAGGATGGGTTTCTGGCAGGGAGCAGGGGGAGGAGGCAGGCTCTGAACCTCCTCGCCCGCTGACCAGGCTGCAGTTTGTCTCTTGCCTGGTCTGCAGCTCCCTGGACAGGCCGGCTGAGCGGGCGCCAGGACCACATCCATCCTCTGCCGCCTGCCCGGCAGTGCCAGAGAACACATCCGTCACTGTCTCTGGTGGCATGGATCACTGGCATGTCATCTTTGACAAATGTCTGTGCCAGTGAGCTCTGAGCGGCTGTGGGTACTTACAGATGCTGAAAACTCACAAACACATACAGGCAGCTCCACACGCCTGAGAACACAAATGAGAACCAGGGCTGGGATTGCAGGGGAGGGGAAAGAGGAGCCTCCCTCGGGAGACCTGGGCTCTGCCTCATGTTCACGAAACTCCGAGCAAACGAGTTCTTTTCCCTGTGCCTGGGTTCCACCCCACTCCCATGGCGCTGGGATAAAGGGCCCTGTCCTGCCCTCAGTGGTGTTGTAAGACTCAGTCATAATTTTCATCACACTGTTAGTGATGATAGCAACTAACCCTTATCAAGCACCTGCTCTGGATTGGCGTTTGTGCATGTATATACTAGCTCGGGCTTCTCTGGTGGCTCAGCGGCAAAGAATCCACCAGAAATACAGGAGATGTGGGTTTGATTCCTGGATCTGGAAGATCTCCTGGAGAAGGGAATGGCAACCCACTCCAGTATTCTTGCCTGGGCAGTCCTATGGACAGAGGAGCCTGGTGGGCTACAGTCCATGGAGTCGTAAAGAGTTGGACATGGCCTAGCGACTAAACAACAACTATTATCAGCTCACTAACTTCCCCAAACAAGCATATTTCACAGATGAGAAAAGAGAGATTCAGAAAAGCAACTTAATCTGGGCCCCATAGGAAGTGGCAGTGCCAGCTCTAGGCTGGGAGCCGGCCACCTTGATCCACGCAGGGCCAGAGTTAGCATTTTACGCCTTGCATGCCATGTGGTCTCTGCTGCATTTACTGATCTTTGTCATTGTTGTTTGAAAGTCAGGCAATAAATACATGACGCAGCTGTGTGCCAATACAACTTTATTCATGATAGGAGTGGGTCAGCTGGATTTGTTTTGGTGGCTCAAAAGTCCACATTTGTAATATTGTCCACCCCATAAGGTTGTTATGAGAATTTACTTATTAACCATGTAGAGCTCTTAGAGCAATACTGGCTACATCATAAACACTGAGTAATCATTACTTATCATCACAAGCCAGGGAACATCATCTTCACAGTCTGAGAGTTTGAGGCCCATTCCCAAGGTGAGCTGTGCAAGAGCTCCTGGCTCACTTCTGGTTCCAGCTCTCTTCTTTCTTCCCTCCACCAACCCAAACCCTCAGTGAGAGAAGAGCCTGCTCTTCATTTGTTCAGCTCTTAGCCCCCAGGATGCCAGACAGTCACACAGCCCTTGGTCCAGATTCCCTTTTCCTAGCTCCCCACCAATGCATGTTTCCAAGTCTTTAACTTTCTCTTCGACCCGTTCTCCTGGCTTGGTGAAATGCAAGATGTTTTCCTGCTGGCTAGATTATCTAGGAGGGGATGGCCCGCTATTGCTTGGGTCTGGCAAACTTAGGTGTGAAGAGCAGAGACTGAAGCCAGCCTCTTCCTGTCCAGACACACACTTTAGAGACCCTTCTGTCCATCCAGGGCCTGAGACCAGCTCATCCCCAGCCCAGGCCCCTGTTTCCTTGCTAGCTGCTCTATCTTCTGGCCTGTTGAGCCCTCCTTGGGGGAATGACTAGGGCTAACATTTCCTGGAAAAAGCTGAGAGTAGACACAATATAGAATATATAAACAAATCACCCTTGAGTCAGGGATCTCTTGAGTTCTCTAGTGGTTAGTACCTATGTTTGTGTATATTGAGAATGAAAAATAGTTTAGACATCAGTATTGGCCACTACTAGCTTGTCCCTTGGCCCTAGTGGTTCCTGTTGAAATAAACAACTTTACAAAATATCAGCATTAGACAAGGCCTCTCTGTGTTGATGATAAACACAAGCATGGTTACAAAAAGGATGTATGGACATCCTTTTCTTTCAGTGGACAAAAATGACTCTTCTTTCTTTACCACAAACAGCTCTGGCCTTGCTTCATTCCTACTGTCTCCTAGATAAAAATGATCAAGACACTCAACCAGCAAAATGCTCCTGCTTCATGATAGCATTCAATTGAGAACAACCCTTGGCTTCTGAGACTTCTACAAAATCATGCAAAACAAATCCAAACCCTACATCAGCCTCTTACTGAGGCTGCTCCACGGTTGCCCATGGCCCATGCTCTCCCTAATGACAGCAATGTCATTGAACTTTGTTTGACTGTGGGTATACCTGGTGATCTCTGGACATCAGATTTTACCAACATATTTATTGCTATTGAAACATGGATGAGTGAATTGGAGAAAGAAGTGTCAAATGATGAGATGTGAAGTGGGAGAAGCACAAGAAAGCCAGTCCTACATCCTACGGAGCCTCAGATGCTTTAAATGAGAAACATCGCTCTTTAAAGTGGACCCTGCCATGAGCACTATTTAATTTTCTCCTCTTAATAACCCTGGTGGGATATGAACGTTCCATTTATAGGCACAACCCCTGAGGCTGAACAAGCTCTAAGAACTTGCCTGCAGTTCTTCAGCTGGTGAGTCTAGGAGCCAGAAGTCCTCTGATATCAAGCCCAGTGTTGATGCTTTGATACCAGGTTGAAGTGCAGTCTACAAAGCAAGAAGACCCTATGGATCATTTAGTTCTTACTGTCAACAGCAATGATGACCTTAAGATGGGTGGTCTCCTCTAGACCACATCAACTACATGGTCAGAGTCAATGAAGGGGGTTTGGTGGCCAGGGTCTCTCCATCTTCAGAGCAGACATCAGCTCCCAAAGACAGGCTTCCAACCCATCTGTTCTGAAGGATGCAATTGTTGCTGCAAGCCCTGCACTGGGAGTTGCTGAGCAAGGAGGGGTCCCACTGACACCCTCTCCTTAAATCTACTGTTTGTATCTAGCATTCCGTATTTATTTTCTTTATGAAAGTGAAAGTCGCTCAGTTGTGTCTGACACTTTGTGACCCCATGGACTGTACAGTCTATGGAATTCTCCAGGCCAGAATACTGAAATGGGTAGCCATTCCCTTCTCCAGGGGATCTTCCCAACCCAGGAATTGAACTGGGGTCTCCTGCATTGCAGGAGGATTCTTTACCAGCTGAGCTACCAGAGAAGCCCTATTTTCTTTATATATGTGTATATATAAAACTTTTTATTTTAATAATTTTATTTATTTTTGGTTGTGCTGGGGCTTCATAGCTGCAAGAGCTTTTTCTCTAGTTGCTGTGAGTGGGGGCTATTCTCTCATTGCAGTGGCTTCTCTTATGGATCATGGGTTTCAGTGTCCTCAGGCTTCAGTAGTTGCAGCTCCTGGGCTCTAGAGCACAGGCTCAAAATTTGTGGTGTAAGGGCTTAGTTATTCCATGGTATGTGGGATCTTCTGAGACTGAGGATTGAACCTGTGTCTCCTATACTGGCCGGTGGGTTCTTTACCACTGAGCCGCCAGAGAAGCCCCGATGTTTATTTTCTTAAGCCATCATTTCTGTAGAGAGAATATGCAGAAGCAGACAGTATAATCTCATCCTAAGATGTCCACAGCAGAGTGTGGAGATCTGTCTTCACAAAGCTCCTCTCCCTGCTGTTTGAAGAGGCACCTTTCCCTTTCAGCTCTATGGGCTGACACCCATGTGGGACACCTGTAGGGTGCATTGGGGAAAACTGAAAAGGCAGAAGGAGGGGGAGGAAGGGGAGCTTTACAAGTGCCCACTCCATGCCAGATATTGTGCTTGGTGCTTCTCTTAAGTGTAGGAGTCCATGAGGGTTGAGTTTTATTTTAGCTGGAGAACTGTCACTTGGAGGCAGCTGGTAGTGTGAGGATTTGGAACAAGAGGTGAGTTTATCTTTGGTGCCTGCTTCTCTTGTTTTAGAGAACCAGCAGACTGGGCCCCTGGGTAGAGAAATGTAGACCAAGCACCCAGCCATTGCTCTTGGAGAAAATGGTGATGTCACCCAAACCTGGCCACCCATTCTTTCAGCTGGCAGAGGGTGTGTTCTGCCTAGTCATGGAAATTTGGTGTGTTTCACCAGTCTGTGACCTTGGGGAATTCTAAAATTACAAAATGTGTTTTGGTGTTCCCAACATAGTGTGGTTTCAGGCTGAATAATCCAGACTGTAAAAGATGGATCTATCAGCCATTGTGATGGCTTTGTCTGGCCTTGGGAGTCAGCCCAACCCTGTGGGTTCAGGTGTGGGGTTTCTGTTGAAAAATGACACCATCGCAGCTTCGTCTCAGCTCCATTGGGTCTGCAGATTCTGCTGGGGACTCAGGGGGGCGGGGAGCACCCAGTAATTATGATGCAAGGGTGCTCAGCTGGCTTACCGTATGGTGCCTGCCAAGGGTGGGCAGAAGCCCTGAGGGTGGCGCCTGTGAGCCTGAGTAGCAATTTTGGGCTGCAGCGTAAGTCACTTCTTGTTTTGTCCTTGCTATGTCACATGTTCAATGAACTTTCCAGGGCACCTCTAATCTGGTTGCATCTACTGGATAATAAGCCTCTTATCCTCCACCACTCCATGGAACTCTGGCCTTGAGCTGTTTCTACAGGACACATGTGCCTGCCATGGTTGTCACACTGCTGTTCCCTGTGTCTAGAATGGCTTTCCTAGCTCTGTTTTCAGCTATCATTTCTTAGCAACTTTTTCCCCGGCCGCCCTAACCTTCTAACTTCCTTGTTGTCGTTCAGTCACTATGTTGTGTCCGACTCTTTATGACCTCTTGGACTGCAGCACGCCAGGCTTCCCTGTCCTACACTATCTCCTGGAGTTTGCACAGATTCATGTCTATTGAGTCAGTGATGCTATCTAACCATTTCATCCTCCACCACTCCCTTCTAACTTCCTACCCCCTGCAATAATTTTCTACTTAGCATGTATCTCTAACATCGTGTATACTTTCCTTATGCATCCTATATGTTATGTGTCTCAATTACTAGAATGTGAGCTCTCTGATGGAAGGGAATTTTGCTTGATGTGGTCACAGCTACAATCCCTACATGCACAGTAAGCATTCAGTACATATGTATTGAACGAATGAATGAATTTCTTGTATTTTGATTTTACTTAGAGTTTATATTTCATCAAACACTTTCATCATTTATAGATATGATCATATGTTTCCCTTGGATTTGTTGGTGTAATGAATTATGTTAATTGATTTCCTGTTATAAATCTGTGTTACTAGGAGAAATCTCACTTGATCATAATGACATTTTGCCAGATTTCATTTACTAGTGTTTTATTTTGAATTTTTACATTTCTATGTAGAAGAATAATTAGTCTACAGTTTCCTTTTTCTAAGCACTCTCTGCATTAGGTTTTGGTACTAAGGCAATGTAGGCTTCATAAAGTGAATTGCAGTGCTTTATCTTTTTCTATGATCGGGAGGAGTTTAATTAACATTGGAATTATTTGTTCTTTAAAGGTTACACAGAACTCAGCTGTGAAACCATCTGTTCCTGGTGCCTTTTATAATGGTAGATCTTTAATCACCTTTCTAGTCTCTTCTGCAGTAATTGGCCTTCTCATTTTCTACTTCTCCTTGGGTCAATTTAGGTAATTTATATTTTTCTAAGTAAATATCCACCTCTGGATTTCCTATTTTGTTTCTGCAGAGTTGCTGTAGAATTGCCTGGTAATCTTTCAATCTCTAGTGCATCTAGGTCTATGTCTCCTTTCTCATTCCTAATCCTGCTTGATTTTGTTCTTTATTTCCCTTTAATCTGTCCTCTGATGAATTTGCCTGATCTCAGCACCTTGGAGAAATAGAGTGCCCATACCCAGAACCTATGGGTTCATCGAGAGAGACACCTGCGGGAGGCTGGCGTAGAACATTTCATGATGGCAGGACCCCAGCAGATGTGGGAAGCAGCTGGTACTAAAGATTGGGTTTTGGGTCCTGGCTCTCTCACTTCCTGGCTGTGTGACCTTGGTAAAATACTTGGGTTCTTGGCACTTCTGTTTCCCTCTCTGGGAAGGGGGATGACGGCAGCAGTACCCAGCTCACACGGGTGGAGGGGAGGGCTAGATGGGTGCAGAGGTGAAAAGTGCTGAGCACAACACCTGGGAGAGAGTAAATGTGCAACTGACATCAGCCTCCACTATGGAGGGAACATGGTGCAGGGAACAAGAGGTCGCGAGAATTTCCAGAAATCACTGTAAGGCCTGTGGAAGAACAGACTGGACCCCATCCTGCAGACACTTGAGGGGAGTCGTGATTCGGGTGTGTGTGTGTGTGTTTATGCGCGCGTGCGCTCAGTCTCTTAGTCATGTCTGACTCTTTGTGACCCCATGGATTGTAGCCCAGCAGGCTCCTCTGTCCATGGAATGTTCCAGGCAAGAGTGCTGGTGCGGGTTGTCACTTCCCACTCCAGGAGTGATTTGGTGCTAAGGGAAATGTGACCTTCCTCAGGAGTCCCAAGCTAGTTAGGTATGGGGGCTCAGCAGTGTCACATATACTCTCTCACTACATCTTTCCTATAATCCCTCAAAGTGGGTATAGGTGGAACCTATGAAAGTGCCAATATCCAATTATTTTAACCTAAAAAGGATACTTTCACAGGTTCACCCTAATGTTATCTCCATTTTCTAATGACAAACTCAGAGAGGTTAAGCAACTGTCTGAAGGTCACACAGCCTGTTGGTAGACGTACCAGCATGGTCAAAAAAACAAAACAAAGCAAGCCTCACAAAACCATGCAAAGATAGGCTGCAAACACAGCTTGAAGGAGGTGGTGGATACCGATGGCTGAAAAATGGTTGGTGTTTGAGTACCTAGGAGGCTGATCTGTACAGGAGGGGAGGAGAAGGGCTTTGATGGAGAGAGCTCCTGGGGTCTAAACCCAGTCCCTGATGCTCTGGCCTGTGCAGGGAGTCACGGCCATTCTGACATTCTTTTTATGGAACTATTTCAGCAAGTACCTGACAAAAGAAGCAGGTATTTATTTGCAGGACTTGGAAGCTCTTGAAAAGCAGGGGTCCTCTGCCATTTATCTTGTAACCACCTTACAAGTAACAGTTTTCTGACAAATGGTCAGCTGTGCAGGTTTGAGCTTGTTTCATAAGGTACTGACTGCTCATTCAGACTGAATTTTGTGGAGGGCGGGCGTGGGTGCTGCTTAGCTAGTTTTGTCGTGTAGGCATGAGAAAATGGGCTCGGATAGTCGGTAGGATCTATCCACTCAGAGGTCTGTAAATGACAATATTTAGGGTGGGCCCTTAAACTTGGGACTCTGTGAAGTTGACAGAGTGATTTGTTGATGTGAATGTATTTTCTTGAGGATGCAGGCAGATATCTAGTACATGTAGTAAACTGACAAGGGTGTAGCGGGTGTGATACCAGTCTCCAGGTCATTACACTAAGCAACGAGGCAAATCCTTAACTAAAAGTCTAGAATGCTAACTCCATGGTCTGGTCTGCAACTCTGTGGTCCAGAACCCTCCATCCTGAGCCTTAGCCACTGCTTATGAACTTTCTAAAATACCAAGAGCCCAAAGAACTGGAATCAGTCTGTTTCTAGTCTGTCTCCCCAACACAGTGCAAAATTCTGACTCTGATTGGGCATTTCCACAGCCCTGGTCTCCAATCTGGGAGGCCCCCAGGGTGCCTTCCCTCTGTCAGGACCAGTGAGACTCTGGCCTGCACTGTTTTCTAGCCCTCCTTACAGGAGCGAGACGAATCATTCATCTCAGTCCTGTTTTCTGCGATGAAGACGGTTCTCTGAGTCTGAACTAAGTATCGAGAGCCCCGGCAGTTTCTGTGGAACCCACTGTGGTGCTCCCCCCTCCTCCCCCCGCCTTGGAACCCTGGATTTGGTTTCAGCTCATGCCAACAACTTTTTACTGCAAGCACTGCTGCTCTCTGGTCCAGAGAATTTTCTGGCTGCTGGAGAGTGGGCGATTGGGTAGCGGACAGAGCAGAAGTGGTGGGAAGGTAAAGTCAACGGGAAGAGCCCTCAACCAATAATAAAAGAGCATTACAGGATAAATAGCCCAGTGCCTTGTCTCTTGGGTGGGACAGCCCTATGATGTGCTCTAGGCAGTGTCCCGGAGGGTACCCATTGGAACCGAGTTCATTAACACCCTCATTCCCATCCCGCTTCCCCACTCTCCTGCTGCTGCTTCTTAAGCTCAGTTCCCCCCAAACGACTTCCAGCCACATCCTTGCCTCAGTGTCTGCTTCTGGGGAATCCCACTAGAGCCTCCCTTAAAATATTCTTCCCTTTCAACCAGCCCATGTGTACCTGCTGATGGATTGGGGATGCTTTGCAAATACCAGCAGGCAGCTTCCCTCCTTAGCTAGTCTGTCTTCCCGATAGTTCAGGTTTTTGGGATTTGTGGATTTAGAGAGCATTCGTCAAACGTGCTACTTCTACCGCCTGAGCAAGGCTTAAGCAAACCCATATGGCTCATTGCACTGCAAGGTCTCCTGTAGCTCCTGAGGGTCTTCAAGGATGGATGCACCTTGGGGAGAAGTTTACCTTCACTTGTTTCTGGAAGCAGCGTGGGCTCAAGTTGAATGTCAGCACTCTAGTGCACGAGCTCTTCTGCAGCTGCCGTCCCTCTGTGCACTCTTGTCCCAAGGACTGTGTAGAGCTTCTTTATCACCAGCCCAGCCTTTCTCAAGTGATGGACTTCTATTAAAAAAATTAATTCTTAAAGGAATACATAGGAAAGTCTTAGCCAAGAGAATTTCTGGCTTGAAAGATGCCAGATAAACTAGCATTTATTAGAAATTTTGGAATCTATTTGGAAGCTTGATATTGTGTTCAGTTACGATTTCTAAATGATGGAGTTTTCGTTTTGGAGCCTGGGGGACTGGCCCTTCTCTCAGCGGTAGTGTAGTCCGTGAATCCTGGGGTCCAAGGCCTGGCTCTGTCCCATGAGCTCATCTCTGCACTGACTCCTGTATCAGTGGCCTTCTGTCCACCATCGCCCAAGTCCAAGGGCACCCCGTGTAACATGTTCAAGCCAAAGCCTGGGTCTCCCACTGTCTCCTCCATCATGGTAAGTGTCAGCCTCTTTTTCTTGTAGCTTGAGACAAAGTCCTTAGACTCATTTTGATTCCCCTCTTCCTCTCACACGCCCACCCTATCCTTCAGTAGAAACTATTGCCTTAACCTTCCAATCTCTGTCTGATCTCTCCCACCTCCCCTGCTGCCTCTCTGGTCTGAGCCATCATTCTTTCTTGCCTAGATTTGCACAGTGGCAAAATCTCTTACACTGGTTCCCAGTCTCACTCTGGCTACCCTTCTGTCTATTCACAGCATAGCAGTCAGTGAAAACCCAAGTTAGAGCAGGTCCTTCCCTGCCTGGAGCCCCCCAGCAGCTCCCATCCCCACTTGAGTAAAGGCTGAGTCCTTACAATGGCCTCCAGGCCCTGTCAGAACTGTCCCCAAACCTCTCTGTACCTCAGACTTCAACTGCTCCTCTTCACCCACGGATTAACTCTATTCCAGCTACACTGTCCTCCTTGCTTCTCTTCAAAGACCCACCTGTGCCCCTGCCTTAGGGGTTTTTGGTTTATGGTCTCCTTTGCCTAGAATATTCTGCCCCTAGAAGAGTCTCCCTTATCTCCTGCAGGTCTCTACTCAAGGCTCTACCTCCTAAAACCATCACATCAGGGGTTAAGATTTCAACACATGAATTCTGGGGAGACATAAACACTTGGCCCGTGGCAGAGAGGAAGGAACCTCTTTTGGCTGTCCTTCACACTGTGCTATAGTTGGAATTTTCTTTTCTTGTCCTCAAGTGTCTGAATACAGGTAGACCCTCTTGCACCACAAAGGCTGGTTTCTTTGCCAAAAACTATGGTCAGATCTACACGGGAGAGTCACATTGTCCCCTCTGCCATTACTCTGACTTTATTATGCTTAAAATTGTATGTGCATCAGAATCATCTGGAGGGCTTGTTAGAGCATAAATTGCTGGGCTCTGAATTTCTGAATCAGTAGATCTGAGGTGGGGCCTAACATGTGCATCTTTGATTTTCTTGGTGATGTTGATGCTGCTGGTCCAGGCACCACATTTTGAGAACCACTGAACCCCTCACCTAGCCTTGGGTTCAGTCACAAAATCCTCTTCCATAAACTTGGAGGCAGGATTCCCTTGACTGTGGGGTGGGGGAGAGGGAGGCAATAGAGAAAGGAAGCTTCCTCACTTTCTTATGATTACAGCTGCACACAAAAATGTTAGCTATTTATGAGCCCTGTAATGAACAAGGCATTGTACACAAATACAACTGGGATGAGATTGCTAGATTCAATAAAGTACCAAAAATGCCATGTATTATTAGCACAGTGCTTCATAGTATATAAAGGGCTTCCACATACTTTTTCTAATTTGATCCTTAGAGAGACCGTGGGAGGTGAGCTAGGCATATATCATCACCCCATTTTACAGATGAGGGATCACTAGGGGAATTAACCTTTTTGCTTGACTGTTGTGTTCCAGGTACATGCCATAAGGAAGCTCATCTAGGCCTCACAACAACCCTCAGAAATAGATATTATTACTTACCATGGAGATCAGGAAGCTTGGGGCTGAGAAGCTGAATGATTTGTCAAAGGTTGTGCATTTCATTAGCAGCAGAGCCAGAACTAGAATCAATTTCTCCTGACTCACTATTGAAGACTCTTTCTAAGACACTGTATTTTGTGCATGTAACTGGGTTTAAATTTATAACTATTCAAGAAGTTGTAACTAAAGAGAGTTTTCTTTTGTTCTTTCAGATTCTGTCTTGACTCCTCTTCGTGTTCAGTTTTTTCAATCTAGATTTTCAATCCTTTGTGACGGAATCAAGATACTGGGGAGAGAGTGTTGGAACCCGAGGCTAAGCTGAGTTATATTAGGAGAGGGAGTAGCTGGAGGGGAGGTGGTTGGGGAATGTCTTCTGGGCAGAGTGTTGAAAGTTTTGTGGCTTTAGCAACTGAGAGACCCCAGAGCAGCTGCCAGGTGGGAAATGGGAGAAGAGAGAGAGAGGGATTTCATAGAGTCTGTCTCCGGAATTTAAATTGGATCCCTATTACTATTCTTGAAGAGATTCAGGGAAATTGACATAAACGTAAAACTACTTTTGGCCACTGAACTGTGCTCATCTGTATGTGATGCTGTGCAGAAAATAGGTCACATGGGACCCCAGTTTATACTGAGGTTATGTATGCATGTGTTTGAAAGTGAAGATGTTTGAATGTGAAAGATACGGTGTAAAAAAATATGATTCAGTGGCAGAGATATTAAGAGTGGGAAGGAAAGAGATAAGGGAAGGAAGAGAAGCAAAAGAGAGAGAAACAAGAAAGAGAAAAAGGGGGAAAGGTATGAGAAAAATGGACAAGCAGGAGTAAAGAAATACAGAGAAACAGCTGAGAGACAGAAACCAGTTGGCATAAAGAGAGTTTGTCTTCTACTTGTTTCCCAAGCTCTCTGCTACCGTGTTTCTCAAACTGTTGTTAATTTTATATTTTCCATGGCTACTCACTAATTAGACACATACATAACTGGGAAACACATTTTTTTCAGGGACTAATGCTTACCCTTATGGTCTTCCTTGAGCCACATTTACCACTATTCATGTCCTGTGTAGGTCTCTCTCCCACACTGACCCTGGGGTTGACCAGGTAACTGGCTTCAAGCAAGACATTAACAAGGATGAGGCAAGAGAAAGCTTGCTAAGTTCTTATACACTAGGGCTTGTCCTCTTGGTTTTGCTCTTGGGATACACCCCCTTGGAACACAGAAGTCATACCTTGGGTGCCCAAACTAGCCATATGGAGAGGTTACTGGTTGGTGTACTGAGGCCCTGACTGACCACCTGAGCTGAGCTCCTGGACAATAGACAGCCTTAACTTGCCAGCCATGCACACGAGGCATCTTGAAAGTGAGTTCTCCAGTCCCAATCAAGCCACCCCAACTGGTGCCCAAGGGGGCAGAGATGAGCTGTCTTCACTGAGCCCTGCCCAAATTCCAGAATCACACACAAAAAATAGATGTCATTGTCACAAGCTCACCTAGTTTTGGGTTGGGTTTGTTCTGCAGCCACAGATAACCCCCCATTCTAACTACACACGGTGCACCATGGTAGTTTCTATTGTATTCAACTCTATTTTATTTTTCAAGATGTTAAATTGATTTCTGGACCTACTAATGAGTTACGATCCACAGTTTTAAAGTGCTGCCCTAATCAATGATGGATATGTTTGAGAGAATTTGTCTTCTAACCTCTCTATCTTAGGATCTGCGATAAAAGAGGTGAGAGGTGATCTCAAGATGTCACCCAGCCCAGGGCTGTCACCCACCCAGCTCAAACTTACTTTATGCCAATTGGTTACTATTTCTCACCTATTTCTCTGCATCTCTTTACCTTTATCTGTCCATTTCTCTAATATCTTCCTCCTTTTTTCTTTCTCCTTTGTTTCTCTCTCTTTTGTTTCTTTCTTTTGGGCTTCCCCTAAAGCCATCTTACTTCCTGGTGGCCCAGACGGTAAAGCATCTGCCTACAATGTGGGAGACCTGGGTTTGATTCCTGGGTCGGGAAGATCCTCTGGAAAAGGAAACGGCAACCCACTCCAGTACTCTTGCCTGGAAAATCCTATGGATGGAGGAGCCTGGTAGGCTACAGTCCATGGGGTCGCAAAGAGTTGGACACAATTGACCGACTTCACTACTACTAAAGCCATCTGGGTCTCCAGGTAAACAGTTCTACTCAGTAGATGATTTTACTCAGGGCAACTATTTAGCCCTTTTGCATACTTGGCTCTGAATCTTGTGAGCAAGCATGGTCTACTGGTACCCAAGATACTGAATTTATCCCTCCAAAGAGAGGTTGGATTTCACTTCCCCCATCCATTTTATGCCCCATATACCCATCTTATGCCCTCTGTTTCTCAAGACTCTGGGTTAAGATGAAGCAAGCATCTCCCTGTCATTAAAGACTCTTACAACACAGTCCTATCAAATACACTTTTCCCCCCTCCCCTGCTGAATACAGCAGTCCCTGTTCAGCATTATATTTTGCAGAACAAATATGTCAGGACCACTTGGGGAGCTTGTTAAATGCAGATCCACAGGCCCCATCGAGTGATATGGGCTCAAAAAAACCCCCTGGAGAGCAGTACCTGAAAATCTGCATTTTAATGAACTTCCCAGCCAGTTCTCCTGCACATGGGTATATAGGTTTAAGTATTCTAAGGGCCTTGATCTGGATCAGTGCATTTCAGTGTTTCCTGCCTCAAGTCATAGAAGAAATATGTTCACATTCTGTTCCTACACACACATATGTATCTGTCAAGGAAACAGAAATTTCATCAAACTCTTCTGTTGATGTGTGCTGCATTTTGACTTTTCTATCCTGTTTTATTTTATTTTTTTCAAAGGCTGATTATAACTCATTAAACTGCTTTTATGATTCACCAATGTGTCACTACGTGCGGTTAGTAACAAACCTGGTCTAAGGAAACCGAAGTTATATGTCTAGCCAGGAGACATGGCAGATTCTCCAGAGGTTTGCTATAATAATGATCATTTGGAATTGCAAGCCTGGTCTCCAGCTTTTTCCAATGTGCCTTTTGATTCTACTGCTAACTGGGCTCATATTCACACATGTGTTGTGTGCTCAGTTGTAAAGAATGTGCCTGCCAATGTAGGAGGTGCAGGAGAAACAGGTTCAATCTCTGGGTAGAGAAGATCTGTGGAGAAGGAAATGGCAACCCACTCCTTGCCTGGTAAATTCCATGGACAGAGGAGCCTGGTGGGCTACAGTCCACAGGATCGTAAAGAGTCAGACAGGACTGAGTGACTAAACAACAACAAATTCACATAGCATGTACTTAACCTCCTTTCTCTTGGTCAGGCTGGAACTCAGGTTTTAGCTGAATTGGGAGTCTGGGGCTCCCTCTAGGACTCAGTTTGTAAGACCAGTAGCTCTAGGAACTTTTGGTTGCTGGAAGAAGGGCATAGGACAGGAAAGGACACTGCTGTGACAGTTAACCTCTGCCTTTCCCCCATGGTGATTGTTCCCAAGTCCTCAGGAAGCAGGTGCCGGAGTTCCAAGTCCACGAATGGGGTCCATGAAGGGCTGTGTGCACCTCCTGCAAGGGCAGAGCTTCTCCAACATCCAGCTGCTCTAAGTACCTACAAGGCACTTCTTAGGACTCCCAGAAATGAACTGAAGAAGGTCGTGATAGCCAATAATTTAAGCAACCTTGTCTTAAATTTATTTTTTTAAATGTTTATTTATTTGGTTTTGGCTGTGCTGGGTCTTCGTTGCTGCAAGCTGGCTTTCTCATGAGCCTTCTCTAGTTTCGGCAAGTGAATTTCTCATTGCGGTCACTTCTCTTGTTGCGGTGCACTGGCTCTAGGCCTCGAGGGCTCAGTAGTTGTGGCACACGGGCTTAGTTGTCCCACAGCATGTGGGATCTTCCTGGCTCAGGGGTTGGATCCGTGTCCCCTGCAATGGAAGGTGGATTCTTAAACACCGGGCCACTAGGCAAGTCCCCTTGTCTTGAATTTATGTTTTCATCTTCTGTCATTTCTTGGGCTAAGTTCCCTAGATTCACTGCCTTCTATGTCAATAGGGCTTGCTCATCCCTAACCTACTTCTTTGAAGTGCAGTGTGAGTGGCCGTCACAGGCTACTTCAGGATTGGGGACCAGTCCTTATGTCCTGTCCCATCCTCTCTGGGCCCTTGACCTTCTTCTGTTTCATCCTTCAGCCAGACAAAGCCCCATTTTCTGTCCTCAGATTTCAGGCTCTTTATCCTCTCCATCATTTTTGACATTTGAGACCAGCTACCAAAATCAAAATAGATTCAAAAATGTGCCATTTATGGTGTCCAAGAAAGGCAAATGGATCCCTAAATGATTGATTTAGTGGTTGCAGCTGGGCCTGGATGTAGACAGACAGCTAATGAGGTAATTTTTCTAAATGCAAAGTGTAAACAAGATAACAGCTCCCTCTCTCTCTCTCTCAGTCTCTCTGGGTTTCTCTCCCTCTCCCTCAATTTTCTGCAGAGATGCACATACCAATTTGCATTTTTACACTGTTGTGAGTTGAATTGTATTCCCTCAAAATAATATGTTGGGAGTCCTAATACCCAGAATGTGGCCTTGTTTAGAGATGGGGTCTTTGCAAAGGTGATCCAGTTAAAATGAGGTCATTAGGGTGAGTGCTAATCCAATGTAATTGGTGCCCTTAGGAAAAGGGGACAGTTTGGACACAGAGAAAAACATGCATCGGGGGAAGATGATATAAAGAGACACAGAGAAGCCATCATTCCACAAGCCAGGAGGGGGCTTCCTTCTTCACAGCCCTCCAAAGGAACCAACTCTGCTGACACCTTGATCTCGGACTTCCAGCCTCCAGAGCAATGAGACAATACACCGCTATTGTTTAAGTCACTCAGTCTATGGTACTTTGTTAAGGCAGCTGCAGCAAACGAACACACACACATTTAAAATGGTTTTCTTCAGAAAGAGACTCACAGACTTAGAGAGCGAATTTATGGTTGTCAGGGGGGAGGATATGGGGAGAGGATAGTTAGGGAGTTTGGGATGGACATGTACACACTGCTATATTTAAAATGGATAACCGACAAGGTCCTGCTGTCTAGCACAGGGAACTCTGCTCAATGTTACGTGGCAGACTGCATGGGAGGGGAGTTTGGGGGAAAATGGATACAAGTATATTTATGGCTGAGTCCCTTGCTGTTCACCTGAAACTATCACAACATTGATAACTGGCTACACCCCAATTCAAAATACAAAATAAAAAAAAAGGTTTTCTTCTTTGTTATTTCCGTTGGTCATTCTCCTTCCTGTAGTAGGAGAGGGCAAAAAGGGTGAAGATTTCCTGTGAAGTTGTGAGGCTTGTGGTTCAGGACTCTTGGCTGTACTGGTCCTCTCGAAGCCCTGGCAGGACCTCCTGTGATGTCTTCACGTGGTCGTATGTTTTTATAAAATGTGCCAATGACGTTTAAACAGCCGTTGCTTACAGCTGCTGACTCTTCAGGGCAGCTTCCTTGACAGCACACTTTCCATTACATCAGGTGGCCTTCTGGTGCCACCATGGAGTTCTTAGACCTGGATAAAGGAAGTTCGGGTTGAGAATGTAGACAGTTGGAGTTTATCTGTTTACACGTATGGTTTTTGTCACTCCTACCTATAATTAAGGGGCTTCCCAGGTGGCTCAGTGGTAAAGAATCCACCTGCCAATGCAGGAGATGCATGAGACTCTGGTCCCTGGGTCGGGAAGATCCCCTGGAGCAGGAAAGGACAACCCACTCCAGTATTCTTTCCTGGAAAATTCCGTGGATGGAGGAACCTGGTGGGCTACAGTTGATGGGGTCACAAAGACTCAGACATGACTGGGTACACACACACACACACATGCACACAGTCACCCTGGTGGAGAAACAGCTTCCATGGAGGCTTCTATTGACCCCTGTGTCCATTCACCTTGTAATGGGACACAAAGGTGGTAGGCCAAAGTCAGGTTACTATGTGAAGAGAGCCCATGGCGCCAGGCACCAGAAGTGTGTGGGTTGTGGAGAAAAATCAGGTTTGAAATATGGAGCCAGAAGCTAGTCTGTGGAAATTCTTCCAAGCATCAGATGCATAAAATTATTAGTCCTTAAAAGTTTAGTATTAGAGGGATGTGGCGATTTCTTTGATTAACAAAAATAATCATTTTATTAAGTATTTTAATCAATAATAATAGTGAAATTATTTAATGCAGATGAATGTATTTTTCTGGATTATGTGACATTGGTAGTATCTGTCAGCTTTTTAGAATTTATCATTTGTTACGATTTCATTTCTTACTTGAAATTCTTGCTTTTGTACCTGATTTCACTGAGTATTGAGCACATGCCACAGGCCAGGCCCTGAGAAGCCAAGAGGGAACCAAACAGGCAGAGAGCTTACAGCCAAATCAGGGAGGAGACTGACACCAACAGCCTCGCAAACGGACTGCCATCTGTACCATCGCTAAAGTGTACTGTTTCCCCCAGAGGGAGAAGTGGTCATTTTCAGTAGGAAATAGCATTTTCTTATCATCATTTCCTGACAACCACTGCCTATGTGGTGGATGAGCAGAGCGAAATAAAAGCTGAGTTTAAATTTGAGTACTGGATGATCTGCCAGTTTCTCTCCCTAGGAAAGTCATTCAGTTCCAAAACACAGGCATCACGACAAAACACTAAAATCTACTCCGCAGAGTCACTAATCACCACCAGTTAAACCAGAAGTTTGACCTGCTCTTGCCCAAACTTCACCATATCGGGGAGGATTATCAGACTCAGAGGCGGGTGCCCAGGAAGGGCTCCTTCCTTTGTTCATCGAGTGTGGGTCTCGACCTGACAGACGCGCTTGATCACTCATCACCCAGTGCTATTTTGTCTTTGGGGAGGTTCAGAGTTGGCACCTCTTTTGCTTCAGCAACAGAAATGGATTTGCTGATGAGAAGACGGTCTTCTTCAAGGTGGGGAGAGTGGAAAAGTGACAATCTGGACCGGAACTAGCAAGGCTTGCAGGGGGAGAACAGGTTGAGGAATTTGGCTAATGCAGACGAGCCTTGATGGGAAGTAGGGGGCTGACATGGTGGAAGGCAAGGGGCCAGAGACGGTTGATGGGGGACTTGTATTCAAATGTGGATTTTATTCTATGGGTCATAAGGAGCTATTAATGTTCCTGAGCCCTAGGGACAAAGTGAACCCAACTCTGAGGATGATCAGTTTATCAGCTATCTGGCCCAAGGATGAGTTTGGAAGCAGGGACATGAGGCTGATGGTGGAAACTGGGCGAGAGTTTATAGCTCAGAGTGTGGGGACGGGAGAAAGATATGCTCAGGAATGGAAGGGGTTAACCACAGGGGCACTACGGGTCTCCAGGCAAAGTGAACAGCAATCAGGCCCCCGGGCCATGCTGACCTGACTCAGCATCATCCAATCATCAGCCTCATTAGAACCCCTAAATCCACGTGGATGTCTGTGATTGTGTTGTCCTAATTAATTTATCCCCATCAGAAGATGCAATTCAAATGCTCAGCCCGTCCCCCGCCTCTGAGTGTGGGGACCAGGGGTGGGTAAACCACAGTCCAAACTTTTCCAACTTCGGTGGCATTGCAGGAAGGAGGATGCTGCGGGATCATTTGTTGTGGTGAATCACGGCTGGGCTGTGTCTTCCGCAGGTGCCCTGTGCAGGAAGGTTGGATATCACAGACATATTTTTGAGACTGCTTTATAACAACCCGTGAGAATCTCCTTTGTTTTACGCTTCCCTGAAGCGGAGCTGCTGAACCACCACTGCTTCCCAAACAGTCCCAAACAGCATCTTTAGCTGCAAATCAAGGTAGTCTCGCACCTGCAGTGCGCAGGTGGCCAGAGGTGGCTCTGGACAATCATCAGTCTTTCTCTGCCATACCTTGGGGCCCCTGAGTCAGCAGCTGCCGCCCGTCTTTGGGTCCGTTTTGGCCATTAAGGCAGAATAGACCTACCCCAGGGAAGCAGGTTCCCCTGCCCGAAGGCTTCTGTTACTTTTTTTGTTCACCCAGTTGCCACCCAGTTGGGTACCTTCCTCTGTGAAGCCTTTCATTCCATCCCGGAAGACCTCTTCCTCCTCTGACCCCTTGTAGACTAGACTCACTTGGTGTTTTTTAGCTTGTGCTTCCTGTTTCTTCTCTTAGATTTATTTTCTTTTTCCTTTCTTTCAGGCTTGAGCCTATTCTTAGCCTCCTCCAATAAATTAATTCTTTGAAAGGAAAGACTGTGTCTTACACTTAAGGAGACATATAATCTTTCATCTAAATCCAGAGGCTTCCAACAGTGGCATAGATATGCTGATGCCTGTTCGTATTTTCTTGACACAGTTCTCATGTGTGGATGCATGCTAAGTTGTTTCAATTGTGTTTGACTCTATGCAACACTATGGACTGTAGCCCACCAGGCTCCTCTGTCCATGGGATTCTCCAGGCAAGAATACTGGAGTGGGTTGCCATGCCCTCCTCCAGGGGATCTTCTCGACCCAGGGATTGAACCCACATCAATTACATCTCCTGTGCTGGCAGGCAGGTTCTTTAGCACTAGCGCCCCCTGGGAAGCCCCACTGTTCTTATACATGTTCACACTTTCTGACTGCAAACCTGAGGCCTTTGTTCACTGGAGCATGCTGGAAAGGCCAGGCTTTGTGCACAATCCAGGAGCAGCCCACAGCCAGTGATGGCATGTGGATACCCAGCTTCCTCTGTTGGGGTGAGTCTGTTTTACGTAGTCTCCCAGAGGCCCCTGGTGAGATTGTCCACAGTGGTAATCTGCTCCTTAATAAACCCTAGATTGACTTCTTCCCTTCCTGGGTCATTTCCCCAGGCTCTTACTTTCACTTCCCAAACAAACTATTTGCATTCAAGTCTTTGTCTCAGGGACAACCCCTGCCATTAGCAAGGTGTGGTGGTCCTGCTTAAAGACTTCCTGTTCTGGCCCTGCCTAATCTAATGCTAGCCAAGAGCACTCACTCACATTTTGCCAATAGAATGTATGAATGGATTAAAAAATGCTCCACTGTACCCCAGAAATGGCATATGAACCAGCTTCTCATAGCACAGAAAGGATTGTACATTTCGCTTGTGCATACTTGTTTCTCCCTCTTATATAAATACTTCACAGTTTCTCCCCTCTCCTCCAGCTACTAACGTCTCCATCCTCATCTTTACACTCAGCTGATAACCTCACTTCTTGTTTTTCTGTGAACACAGAAATCATGGGAAGAGGAGCTTTCATGCGTTCCTAGCGTGCCTACCTGCCCACCTGCACCCGCGCTCTGCCTCTCCACCTGGCTTCCTGTTACTGCAGGTCAACTGTCCACACTTCTCTCTCTCTCCTCCTCCTGGTCTTCACTCATCTGCTGCCTCTGGAGAAGATATTTCTCAGTTAAAATTGCATCCCCTCTTACTCCCCATCCCCTACCCTCTGCCTGCTGTTTCTCTAGAGCCCTTCTATCCCCCTGGCTTCCTGCATATCATGCTTCTTTTTATAGCCCACCCCTCATACACACCGCCCCATTTTAAGTGTGTACACTGTGTGAGCAGGAATCTTTAGTTTGTTTATTGCATTAAAAACTGTACATGGAAAGAAGAAAGGTGGAAAGGGTGGCAGTTGTTTGAAGTGAGAGAATTAAAAACAGTTTAGAGTGTAAGACCAGAAACAGACTGTAGACATTAATCTGGTCCAAGTCTCTTGTTTTGTGGGTGAGGAGACAGAGGCCCAGGCAGTTAGATGAAGAGTGGGGTTGGGAAGCTCTCAGTCTCAGCACCTCAGTTTGGGGTTAATTTCACAGCTTGTTGTCACAGACCTGGCATTCCAATCTCTAGTTCTGTGATCCTTGGGGGTTAGTTCACTCTTGGTGCCACTGGACTTCAGTCACTATTTTCCTACTGTGGTGTTAGCTCCTCCAAAGACCTTCAGGAGCATGAACTGGGGTTTCTTCCTCTGAAATTCCCAGCGCATAACCCAGCACTTTAAGGGAGGTGAGCGGGAGACCCAGGGGAGGCCTTCTGCCCACTTCTAAGCCTATGATTGTGTTGTAGCCACACCTTCCGGGAAACAAACTCACTCAGAAGGACAATGCAGATAGTGGAGTGCAGTTTATTACACTGGCGGGCCCAAGGCAGAGTCTCCTCTTAGCCAAGGACCCCGACCAGTTTTTGTGAAGACCTTATATACCTTAAGTGTACATGCTCAAACCCACCTCCCCAAATTCCTTGAAACTAGTCTGGACAAGGTAAAAGAGAGATACGATCAAAGTTAACCCATGATTCATGTGTCATAAGCCTAGATAGTTAAACAGTGGACATTTATCAATAGGCCTGTGGTCATATCCCATAAGCATAATGGAATTTACGACTTTGTTCTATTACAGAGATAATTAACATATTCTTTTAGGCGATGGAGAGTCTAGCTACAAGTCCTGAGGCTCTTTCATCTGGGGAGTCTGGTTTTCCATTGGTATGTCGTTTCCATAGATACTGGGCATATAGCTCAAAGTCCACAGTCCAGCCCAAGATGGAGTCCTGCTTTCAAGATGGAGCCTGTTCTGTCTGTTTCCTCCTTCAATGGTAACAAGAGCTGTTGCTGCTGAGCATCCTCCAAGTGCCTCTACAGTACATGAGCGCATCAACCTTGGATAGTGCCTGGAAAGGTAGGCACTGTTTGCCCATTTTATGGATGAGGATACTGAGGCTCAGAGTTGAGCACACTGCTGCAAGCTAGTAAGAGGAGGTGCCAGGATTCATTCTCACCATATTATAGATAGAGAGCCTTGGGGCTGAAAGGGTAGAAGAAAGATGGCAGATTAGAAAACTTACACTTGGGCTTCCCTGATGGCTCAGTGGTAAAGAATCTGCCTGCCAATGCAGGAGACAAGAGTTCGATCCCTGGTCTGGGAAGATTCCACATGCCGCAGAGCAACTAAGCCCCATGCACTGTAACTGTTGCTCTAGAGCCCAGGAACCGCAACTATCAAAGCCTTAGCACCTAGAGCCTGTGCTCCACGCAACAGAAGCCCCTGCAATGAGCAGCCCGCACACCACAACTAGAGAAGCCTCCGCCGTGAGAAGCCCCTGCTTACTGCAACTAGAGAAAAGCCCGTGCAGCAATGAAGACCCAACACAGCCTAAATAAATAAATAAATAAAATTTTTAAAAAAGAGAAAACTTACACTCGCTGTGTGCTTTTCTCTGATGCCCCAGGAAGAGACAAAGCTGTCCCTGAACAGGGTGAGCTCAAGGGCTCAGTGACTGAGGTGGATTCTTTCCTGAGACAGTTTGGATCAGGCAAAGGAGGGAAAAGGAAGGTGCTAGTTGTTAGAAAAAGGCAGTGGGCCCAGAAGGTGCAGGGATGAGGGGATGGGAAAGCAGGACCACCGCAGGCAAATTCTGCCTCGTTCACAATTTACCTGATAGCACAGGACAAGGAGCCAACAAATACTGATTGATTAGTTAGTTGATTCCCATTGACATATCCCACCTTAGCCTCAGAAACAGAGCTCAAGGTGTCAGACTTGCTGGATTTTGAATTTTAGCGATGACAATTTTCAAGCTGGAAGCAAATATAGATCCACATTGAGCTGAACATTTTGCTTTGCAAGTAAATTGTACAACCTCTGTAGCCACAACACGCTTTGAGAAGCAAAGGCTGGGTTGATTTCCTGACTGTAAAATCTCACAATGCCTCCATTGGAGGTGTTGATTGATATGCTAAGATTCAAAAGAGAGCATCACACCTGCCTCTTCAGGACAAGATAAAAAGTACTGAACAATTTTACAGGCAACTGTGCGGAGAGAGGGCTGAGGCCGTCTGCCAGGTTTGTGTGAGACCTGAGCTCTCACCACCCAGCGGATGGGCAGAGCAGAGGACAGACAAGATCTGGTCCAAAGCTCTGGCTTCACTAAAGGGGAAACAGCTCATGGGTAGGCAGCTCAGCCAGCGAAAGCGATCTGGTTAGAGGTCACAGAAGAACCAGAAATATACCCGGGGGCCCTTTCATGTCTGTCCCCGGGTTTCATGCGCCTTGTGCCATGACATTCTGGGGCAAAATGGACATGTGTGTGCCTGGATACCTAAAAACAACACCAAGGCCGCTATCCAGGCATGCTGTGATATGATTAAAGGCAAGACCACCTGGGCAAAGGCTTTAGCTAGAAGTACACCTAGGAAAGGTTTCCATTTTCCTGAGTTGGAAGAACTTAAAAGGAGAACATGAAGCAAGTCTCAGGACGCTGCAGCTCATGGGACTTGTATTGGAAGAAAGCTGCTAGTACGGCCATTTTGGCACAAGCCTACTACACCACCACCTGGAAGAAAAGGAAGATAGAACAAGAGCTGACGAAGAAACAGTCCCTGAAAGTGTGAGATCACTGAGTTTCTCCCCAAGCTACTGCCTGAGTTCAGGTCTTCAACACTTCTCCCCCAGACGCTCAGAATTGCCTTTTCAAACAATGTTTACAAATGATGAAAATGTTTTAAGCTACAAGAAAATGCAGAGAAAAACAAAATATGCTTACCACCATAATTTAACAAACGTTTATATTCTATCATTATATACATACATATTGTATATGGTGGGCTTCCCAGGTAGTGCTGCTGGTAAAGAACCTGTCTGCCAATGCAGGTAGATGTGAGAGATGTGGGTTCTGTCCCTTGGAAGAGGGGCGTGGCAACCCACTCCAGTTTTCTTGCTGAGAGAATCCCATATACAAGGGAGCCTGGTGGGATGTAGTCCATAGCGTCATCAGAGAGGGGCATGACTGAAGCAACTTAGCATGCAGGATGCACACATAGTATATGATACATATAGATGTATACATTATATACATGTAATATATACATTATATATAATCACATAATATGCACTATACACAGTAACATTATATACATTCTATGTGTATTATTACATTCTATGTATATTCTGTAAGATCTTACGGAAAATCCTAAATGAACTTTTTGGCCAACCCAGTACTAATACATTAGGTATATAATCTTACTGATGAAGCCCCTTTCCACCTCCCTGTCACCCCATTCCCATCCTTCCCTCCTCTCCCATTACTACTAGCCTGAAATTTCTCTTTCCCAGCTGTGTTACATGACTGATCTCACACTGGATATACTTTTTGCAACTTTTTTCATTCAACACTGTGTTATTAAGCTATATCCCTGTTGATACATGTTGATCTAGTTTCTTCTTTTCATTGAGTTAGTTTCAATTTCATGACCCCATTGTAAAGTCCATTATTTTAGTTTTCTAGGGTTGCTATAATAAAATACCATAGACTGGATGGCTTAAATAGTAGACATATGTATCCTGGCAGTTTCAGAGGCTAGAAGTCTAAGAGCAAGGCGTTGGCAGCACTGGGTTTTACTGAGGCCTCTCCCCTTGGCTTGAAGTTGGTATTACTTCCCTGTGTCTACACGTGGTCTTCCCTCTGTGCCTGTTGGTGTCCTCATCTCCTCTAACAAGGACACAAGTCACAGTGGATAAGGACCCACCCTCCTGACCTCACTGTAATTTAATTACCTCTTTAAAGAGTGTGTGCATGCATACTCAGTTGTGTCTGACTCTTGGCGGTCCTGTGGACCGTAGCCTGCCAGGCTCCTCCATCCATGGAATTTCCCAGGCAAGAATATTGGAGTGGGTTGCCATTTCCTTCTCCAGGAGGTCTTTCCAGCCCTCTTTAAAGACCTCATCTCCAAATATAGTTACATTCTGAGGTAGTGAAGGGTTAAGGCTTCAATAAATGAACATTGGAGTTCACATATGCAAGCTTCAATATATGGCCCTTGGGGGACACATTTCAGTACAAACAGCTATTATAACTATTCTTTTTACAAACAACACTGTAATGAGCATCTTTGTATACATCTCTGTGAACCTATGGGAGAATTTCTGTGGGGCCAATACTGGAAAGTGGAGTCCTGGATGCAAAGGTGTACACACTGAAAGTTTATTAGATGTTGATAAATTGCTTTCCAAAGCTGGCCTATGACTTACCCTCTCATTCTCAGCATGTGAGTATTTCACGTATGCTTGGTATTGTCAGACTCTTGGCGATCTGATCATTGTGAAAAGACAGCACACTGTGGTCTTAATTTCCTTGATTGCTGACGAGGTTTACATATATTTAGTGGCTGCTCATGTTTTCCAATCTACAAATTGCTTTTTCACATCTTTGCCTGTTTTCCTATTCTGCTTTTACCTTATTGATGTGCGGGAAATTGATACCTATTCTAGATACCAGTCCTCAGTTAACTACACTCTTCTTGGGTCTCCTGGCTTTCACTGTCTCCACTTGTCAATTCCTCTTTGAGGATCTTCACCCTCTTTTGAGAGACCACAAGATAAGATTCAGACTCAGTAGAACCTTCCAGGCCCTCACAATCTACCTGGAACCTAACTTCCCAGCCTCCCTCCCTCCCCACTCTCCCTAGATTCCTACTGCTGAGGATCTTTGCATGTTACTCCTGCTGCCTGGATGCCTGGTTTCTCCTTTGATGACTGCAGAAGTCACATCCTTCCATATCCAGCGCTGATGTCAGCTCACGTGGGGAAGACCCCAAAGTCCTTGGGCAGAGACAGAGGACAGCTTCTGCATACCATCACCACGGTACCCTCCACTGGCACCTGCGGCTCGTGGATGAGCTCCATTTCCTCAGCCAGAACAGGAGCCCTATCAACAGCAAGAAAATCCCCCCTATTCATCTTCATGTTCTCCATACTGGTAACATGCTAAGAGCTCGATATTGGCTCAGTTTTATTTTTTAAATGCTGAGACGTTATTTGAGAGAATACAGTTGCTCATGAGTAGGCAGCAGTAAATAGAATTGTTTAGTTCATTCTTCCTGCCTGAAATTCACTCAATTATCCCTAAAGTCATAAACTTAGGTTCACAAAACAAACTCCACAGGGTATAGAATGGGAGAGAAGTAGCTTAGCAGCGGCATGAGGCCAGAATAGGGGAAGTTCGGAGGAAGCCCATTATGAGTGAACTCTGAGGGGTGGTTCTAGGAAAACTACAGCAATGTTAAGACAGGATAATATGAAAACGTAGCATCTAGAAGGAGACAATAGTTCTAGTCTTCTCTCATCAAATCATTGTTGGACTTGTGTTCTAAGCATTACACTTTTGGGGGTGGGGGGGCACAGATCAACTACGATACTTTCACGAAGGAGGGAGGGTAACCAGGAGAGTGAGGGGGTAAGAGCCCACATCATCTGAGGCAGGATGGACAGAGCCAGGGCTATTTATCCTGGAGGCTCGAGGACACAGTGAGTGTTAACTTCTCTTCAAATACAATGTGCAAGGAGGTTGCTTTTGGGACAGGGAATAGAAATGCCCTACATCATTGCACAAGATACAAGCAAGACTGATGAAAGAAATTTACAAAAAGATTTCCACCAGCTAGAGTAAGAAATTTTAGGCATATGGTGGATTAGAAGATGGTTTGGCTACTTTGAAGAGTGAGGACTGCTCTGTTGGGAGAATTATTTATGCAGTGGCTGGGTGGTAAGGCATAATGTTCAGGGGGCTTGTGGATCAAATGGTGATTTGGTTTGAATTAAAGGACCTCTAAGGTCTTTTCTTATGCTTGAGGCAGTGTGGCTCAGATGCTAAGAAATCTGCCTGGAATACAGGAGACCTAGGCTCTATCCCTGGGTCCAGAAGATCCCCTGGAGAAGAGAATAGCTACCCATGCCAGTATTCTTGCCTGGAGGGTTCCACGGACAGAGGAGCCTGGCAGGCTATAGTCCATGGGGTCACTGAGAGTTGGACACAACTAACACTTTCACTTTCACTTTAAGGTCTTTTCTAAGCTGAAATTTCCCAAGTCCATGACTTTGAGTCAGATAGATCTACATGGGACACCAAAGTCTCAAAGCATCTTTGAGTCTTATTCAATGAAAGTTACTCTCTGACAGGCAGGACCTCTGGCTGACAGTCTTTCACTGACCGCCTCCCCACTCAAGTCCTGACACCATCTTAAACAACTCCATAACTCTATATACGTCTCAGACAATACTCTCTGTGCTTCCCACCTTTACCGTCTTGGTTGGCTACTCATGTGGCCACACCCAATTGTTCTCTGACTTTCATGTAAACTAGAACAGTCTGGAAAGCTTGACAAAAGCACAAATTCCTGGCCTGTAGGAGTAGAGCACAGGATCTAGGCTTAAGCCACCCGGCAAACTGCATTCCCATGGCCCTTGTGATGGGTCTAGGGACCTGCAAGTGAGAAAATCAGAGCTGATGAGCTCTCATGAGGCACTTTAGGACAGATGGTGACATTCTTTTCCATTGGCTTAGACATCATTAGGTCCGAAGCTGCTGCCATAAGTCATTTTGTTCCCAAGAGGAGAGTAGAAGCAAAGCCAGGATGTGGGAAGATGCAGTTGAGATTATAGAGAACCTCGTTCTCATGGCGTAATTTGAGTTCTGAATCCAAATATCGCTGAAGCCAGACTATCCTGGGTTTTGTGGTGAACTGAGTGAATTAATTCTGTCTTTTGTTTAAGGCATTTGAATTGGGTTTTCTGCCACCTGAAAGTTCTTAAGTGATACAGACTCAAACACCATTCTTTGTGGGCAAATCTGATTGAGAAGTGTGTTTAGTTGTCAGCCTTGTGTCCTTGCAAAGCTGCAGGTTGTCATGCTGGCCTCCATGGGTCAGTGTCTATTATGGATTTGGGATCCATTAGGTGCCAAGCATTCTACTAGGGGCCACAAGTGATAAACAGAAGACTTGATTCTTCCCCTCAAAGAGTTTGTGCTCTCCTAGCTGCAAGACAAACATGAGGCAAGTGTCAGGGGAGTGATGTAGGGGTAGGATTTTTTTGGCGGGTGGTTCTCTGTGGACTGGGTTGGTCAAGGAAAACTTCATGGACAAGAGGGCTGTGTCATACACTCAAAGGGTGTATGAGTGAGAAAGAAAGGAAAGAGGCTTTATTAAAAGCTGGAACACCATCTCCAAGCACCTTATGTCAACTATGAGGAATATATGAGCCATAAAATAGAAACAGAGAGTTAAATAAAATTCCATATAATTATATCACATAATATGCTTTGGATGATATAATTATACAAGCAGATGTATCCTGGATGCTAGATGAAACAACCAAAGAGTCAAGGAATTAGAGATCTTTTTGATTACTAATATACTAACCCTTTGTGGCTAGCAGTGGCTTAAAATGTTTAATTGGATAAGTTACATGTTTTGAAAGTTTCCAGGTTCTGTGTGTTTCTGCAGCTTTGCAGGTTAATTGCTCTGTTAATTCTGGAACAAGGCTTGCCTCCTCTAAAGCTGATGGTAGATTTAATCTTCATAGACTCTCTTTTACTTTCCTAGGAAAGTTGGGGTAGAGTCAACTCTGGACCATATTCTGTGCTTGTTCCTGATTTTAGAGTGAGATAGAAGGGTTCCATACACTGGGCTTGCTCTCTAGTCTTTTAAACTGGAAGGATCCCGCTTCCTACCATAACTGAGAACCCCAGGACAGTACATAAAATCCTTTCCAGCTCTTCATTAGGTGATTTGAAATCTTGGTGCCAGCTAGTTCCATACCATTCCTTGTATAACACCAGCAGACTCTTGTTTTACTTGCTTCTTCTCTACCTATACAACTAATTCTTAAGGATCTTGGTGAAACAGTCCTTTTTTTTTTTTTTGCCGCACTGATGCCTATCACCCTCTCCCACCCTAAAGCCTCACCCAGTCCTTTGTACATAGTAGGCACTCAATATGAGTTTGCTGGGAATTCCCTGGTGGCTTGGTGGTTAGGATTCTGGACTTTCACTGTGTGAAAAGTGAAAACCCAGGTGGCCGGGGTTCAATTCCTGGTTGGGGAACTGAGATCTCACAAGCCACAAGGCATGGCCAAAAAAAAAACAACAAAGGAGCTTGCTAAAGAAGTGGATGTGTACATTTAATTCCGCCATCAGTGCTTGGAAATTCATCTTACTCCTAGCTGATGAGAATTGCTCCAGGAATCTGGATCATAGTGGAACAGGTCTCTACTCTCCTCCTATGTTATATTTCCATCTCCGGGTGGGTCCCTGGGAACCCCACTTCCCTGAGCATTCCCTCTTCAATCGCTGACTCCCAGGCTTGGGATTCGTGTGTCACTGCTCCTGGAATGTTCTCCAGCAAGTCCTTTTTCCTTGGGTCATCATCTCGATCTTCAGAGTGGAGTTTGTCAACGACTAACAAGGCGCTCTTGTTCATATGTCATTAGGCTAAAAGGCCCCATCACCACTAGCAATGAGCTAAGGAGGATCACAGGGTTAGCAGGGATAGATATTTACATCTTACCTCAGAAGATAAATACAAACCCATCGAAAGGATGTTTTATGGTGGTTCCCCTGGCAAATGACCATGCCTACAACAGCCTATCTCTGATGCTGGAATTTTCATCTTTTGGGATTAAAATACTGTTTCATGTTAAACTAAAGACTCTTTCCACCCATTTCATTAAATTGTGATCATATATTATTCTCTTAATGTGAATGAGTTTGTGTGGGCTTTCAAGTGTGCAGCTGACAGGAAGTGGGAGAGACTGATTAATCAGAATACGTTGATAGAGTGGAGTGGTCCAAAGGATCAGGATGCCTGGAGGTCACTGGTGGGAAGAATGTGAGGAAGCAGTCTTCAGCCTTAAGTTTGGAATGAGGGGTGTAACCGAGTCATGGAACCTGGATCAACAAGCCTCATTCTTACCTTCCTTTAGTTACTCAATACACATTCACCAAGTGGGTAATAGAGTGGATCATTTTAAGCTAAACTGTGGCATTTTTTAGGATGAAAGCGGTCACTAGTAATATCTATGCTGGGATAACAGGCAAACCTAGATGTACAGTCACCTTAGTGACACCTGCAAGAGTTCCTGCAGGACAGACAGAATTACCTGCTGCACCAAGAAACCTGTAAATGAGATGGAGAATATGACATGGTGATAAGAACAATACAGAGCTTATTGTTTGTTTGTTTTTTAATTTACCAGGCACTGTGATAAGTAACTCATCTAATCCTTCCCATGGTACTTATGCCATACCCATTACACAGATGTGGAAACTTGCCAATATCCCAAGGCTGGTCAGAGATAGAGCCAGAAGTCCAAGGACGGGGGCTTGGCTCCTGAGTCAGGCTCTTCTGCACCAAGAGAAGAAGAGATACAGCACAGAGGGGGTTCCAAGGAGGGAGGCAAACTTCCATTTGGGGAAAACAAGTTGGGTTTCCTGGCAAAGGAAATATTTATTCTGTTCTGTGAAGGAGCTGGAAGGAGAAGAGAAGGTGGGAAAAGTGGTGGAATTAGAGGCAAAGAAGCAGAAAAAAAAAAAACCCACATGGGCATATTTGGAAACAGAAGGAATTAGGTTTTGGCGAGGGCATTTGGAATTAACAAAAATTAACAATTATTGAAAGTGAAAGTCGCTCAGTTGTGTTCGACTCTTTGTGACCCCATGGACTATACAATCCATGGAATTCTTCAGGCCAGAATACTGGAGTGGGTAGCCTTTCCCTTCTCCAGGGAATATTCCCAACCCAGGGATCAAACCCAGGTCTCCCGCATTGCAGGCAGATTATTTACCAACTGACCTATCAGGGAAGCCCTTGAAGATTATTTTGAAGAAAATTAGAGATACCAAAGGAACATTTCATGCAAAGATGGGCACAATAAATGAGAGAAATGGTATGGACCGAACAGAAGCAGAAGATATTAAGAAAAGGTGGCAAGAATACACAGAAGAAATATACAAAAAAGATCTTCATGACCCAGATAACCATCATGGTGTGATCATTCACTTAGAGCCAGACATCCTGGAGTCCGAAGTCAAGTGGGTCTTAGGAAGCATCACTACAAATAAAGGTGGTGGAGGTGATGGAATTTCAGCTGAGCTATTTCAAATCCTAAAAGATGATGCTGTAAAAGTGCTTCATTCAATATGCCAGCAAATTTGGAAAACTCAGCAGTGGCCACAAGACTGGAAAAGTCAGCTTTCATTCCAATCCCAAAAAAGGCAATCCCAAAGAATGCTCAAACTACCTCATAATTGCACTCATCTCACATGCTAGCAAAGTAATGCTCAAAATTCTCCAAGCCAGGCTTCAACAGTACGTGAACCGAGAACTTGCAGATGTTCAAGCTGGATTTAGAAAAGGCAGAGGAACCACAGATCAAATTGCCAAGGTCCGTTGGATCAGTGAAAAAGCAAGAGAGCTCTGCTTTATTGCCTACACCAAAGCCTTTGACTGTGTGGATCACAACAAACTGTGGAAAATTCTTAAAGACATAGTAATACCAAACCACCTTACCTGCCTCCTGAGAAATCTGTATGTAGGTCAAGAAGCAACAGTTAGAACCAGACATGGAACAAAGGGACTGGCTCCAAATTGGGAAAGGAGTATGTCAAGGCTGTATATTGTCACCCTGCTTATTTAACTTATATGCACAGTATATCATGGGAAATGCTGGGCTGGATGAAGCACAGCTGAAATCAAGATTGCTAGGAGAAATATCAATAACCTCAGATATGCAAATGATACCACCCTTATGGCAGAAAGCAAAGAGGAACTAAAGAGCCTCTTGATGAAAGTGAAAGAGGAGAGCGAAAAAGCTGGCTTAAAACTCAGCATTTAAAAAACAAAGATCATGGCATCTGGTCCCATCACTTCATGGCAAACAGATGGGGAAGCAATGGAAACAGTGAGAGACTTTATTTTCTTGGGCTCCAAAATCACTGCAGATGGTGACTGCAGCCATGAAATTAAAAGACGCTTGCTCCTTGGAAGAAAAGCTATGACAAACCTAGACAGCATAGTAAAAAGCAGAGACATTACTTTGCCAACGAAGGTCTGTCTATTTAAAGCTATAGTTTTTCCAGTGATCATGTATGGATGTGAGAGTTGGACCATAAAGAAAGCTGAGTGTCAAAGAATTGATGCTTTTGAACTGTGGTGTTGGAGACGACTCTTAAGAGTCCTTTGGACTGCAGGGAGATCAAACCAGTCAATCCTGAAGGAAATCAACCCTGAATATTCATTGGAAGGACTGATACTGAAGCTGAAGTTCAAATACTTTGCCCACTGGATGCAAAGAACTGACTCATCGGAAAAGACCCTGATGCTAGGAAAAGTTGAAGGCAGGAGGCAAAGGGGACAACAGAGGATGAGATGGTTGGATGGCATCACTGACTTGGTGGTCATGAGTTTGAGCAAGCTCTGGGAGTTGGTGATGGACAGGGAAGCCTGGCATGCTGCAGTCTATGGAATCGCAAATAGTCGGACTTGACTGAGTGACTGAAGTGAACAATTATTGAGGGCTCACTAAGGATTGTGTATTCTGATCACCATGGCAATCTTTTGACATTTTACAGATTTTTATTCCCATTTTACAGATGAGGAGACTGAAGCTGAGAGAGGTTAAATAATTAGCTGCAGGTCAATCAGCTGGTAAGAAGCTCTTTCTGACAACCCAACTCCAGAGGGCACACTCTCAGTCCTTATATTACACCACCTTCTTGTGGGGTGGGTGACGTGCCTGAAAGGGAAATGTCAGCTAGGCTGAGAGGACTTGATTTATCACGGATATGGGGTAAGGAATATGGAAGGGTGAAGGGCCATGCTTTTGACACTCTGTGCTGGGTGAGAAGAATCAGGGAGGCTTATTTTCATGGGGCTGTGTTGGTATTTCATTTGTCGGAGGAGAGAGTCTTTGTTGTGGGCATCCTGCTGCAAATCTAACTCAGAAACTCTAGCAATTTCTCCTGGAGCCTATTGTATGGCTTCCATTTCCCTTTATGTAAACAAATGAGATTCTCTGAGCAAGAGATTCAGGATACTAGACTATTAAGTAACTTAGTTGGCTCTGTCAAGATGGTCAGGAAGTGAGATGAATGTACATCATTACACTTTCTTAAGGGGCTGGGTATCTGCTGTCACTCACTTCCCCTGAAAAATCTGGTTCCCTCAAAATCCTATGAAGAGAAGTTAGAAAAAGGAAAGGGGATCATGACCTTGATGTCTTTTGAATTGGATGGAAAAGACTTCCTTTTTATGGCTGCAAAGTAATGTTCCCCAGCCAGGCTGAGGAGGTTGAAGGTCAGTTTGCAGAAGAGTCAGGAATGAAAAGACTCACTGCCAGGCTCCTCTGGTAGGACTGTGTTCCTGTTTCAGCAAACACCATCTCCTCTGGGGCTTCCAAAACTCGGATGGGTCTTTGGGCTCCTGGAGGGTAGACCAAGTTGGTAAAACCTGGATGGGCCTCCCTGTGCCTGGAGGGCTGGTTGTTGATATTCAGTCGCTAAGTTTTGTCCAACTCTTTGCGACCCCAGGGACTGCAGCAAGCCAGGTTCCTCTGTCCTCCACTGTCTCAAACTCAAGGAGTTTGCTCAACTTCATGTCCACTGAGTTGGTGATGTTATCTAACCATCTCATCCTCTGTTGCCCCCTTCTCATCTTCTGGAGTGTAGACTGTGTTGGTAAAAGCCTGAGGGGTCTTCTCATGCCTGGAGGCCTGGACTGCGCTGGCTTGAATTTTGCTGCTGCTTTCCTTGGGCATCGTGCCTGTGGGACTGGGTTGCACTCACCTGGTCCAATGATCAGGGTTCCCAGAAGGTTTAGCAACATCTCAGATCTAATAGCACTTGATTATAAGCTGGTACATTTTTCTGTAGAAATCAACTCTTCAATTAAAAAATAGTACCTATTCCCTAACACGTGTGCTATAGCTGTGAGGGAGAGTTAGCAGAATACAAAAACACATCTAAGTGCAATTGGTAATTTTCCAGACACTATCAATCACTGCTCGGTTGTCCTTTAAAGAGAAACTTTATCCACTTATTTTTTTATCCAACAATTAGTTAATAAATGCCTCCTGAGGAAGAGACTAAGCTTGCTGGTGGGGTCGATTGAAAAGGCAGAAACCACGCTGACCTCATGGAGCTTGTAGTCAGAGGGGGAGTGAGGGGGGAAGTAGACAATCACATAGGCAACAAATAAAAGTCTTGAGAAAATCTACAAGGAGAAGTGAGGCGTTCCAAACCTTCCAGCTTGTATGCACAGTCTGGGTAAACATGTTCACCTGAAATTTTTTCTCTATAAAACTTCAGGTTTTATGCCATTGTTTCTGAAAGGCCATTTCTAGTGTGATTATAATGCTCAGTGGTTGCAGCAAATCTTTTCATTGGGTTGACTTATTTGCCCCGAAAGTATGATAAATTCCAGCCTGATTCCTGGAGCATTTCAAGAGATTTTTTGTGATGAACCCAGAGAGACCAAGCTAGAGAACCCTTTTTTCTCACCCTGCTGCCGAAGCAGCTGTGAGCGGCTGAAACGAGCCCACCAGCAGCTGACGCCACCTCTCTCGGGGGGCGCCAGCTGCAGTGAACTCAGTGAAGGGGAGGGCTTGTCTGCCGGCAGCCTCCAGATAAATTAGATGAACTAGGGAGGGATAAAGATTTTCTTCCCCCCTGATATTGAAAGGATGACACGTGAGGTAGTGCATGGCATTTCTCTTCTTGCCCATCTGAGTCCCAGGTCCTGGCTCCGTCACTGCTTTCCCCTCCCAGGTTCTGGGCCAATCCAAGACAACTCCAGGGCAGGGTTAGCTAGACTTTTGCCACTTCAACAGTTGATAATTTCCAACTCTTCTACCATAAGTCTCATTGGTTTCCATGATATGGGCTCCAAATAGTGGCTCAATAGGAAAGAGGAGAGCAAGTCATGGATTCACCACCACTTTGAACGGGGACATGAGATATTAGAATGATGATTGCTCTCTTATCCGTTTCAGCTGCCATTGCTCTTTTGTAGAGATGGAGGAATGGAAGGAGTGACTCTGTGAGTCAGTGAATCCACCAGCTTCTGGCAGCCTAGTCCAGGGGCAGCTTCTAGGAACCTCCGTGTTCCCTTCTGTATTCTGCAGGTGAATGGTTCACGTACCTGATGAGAATCTCGGAGCTCCTGCCCCAACACTGTGCACTGTCCCTGGTGCCCAAGATGCAGAGATGAAAAGGCCCTGTCTCTGCCCTCAGGATGCTCGCAGTGTAGCAAAGGCTACACAGGATGTGTTTTGGAGGCTCTCTGTGGATGCTGAAGCATGAAGACTGGATGGGGAAGGAGGGGCGGGAGGAGCCTTCCTCCACTGTAGAGGAAATTCTTGTGGAAGCTTTCCAGAGTTGCTGCAGATGAAAACTGAGGATGTATTACAGCACTGGATGAGCGCAGGGCACTATGAAGGGCGGGTGGGTTGGTCACATGCTCTGGCTAGGACAGCACAAGCACCAAGGGCCACCCTCCTGTGGGTCGGAAGCAACCATGGTGGGAGACAACCAGATGCAGGCCAAACCGCTTCAGGGTCTGTGTGGTCAGGCCCCCAGTCAGCAATGGAAATATTGGCAGGAGGCCCTGGCACCGGGAAAGGGTGTTGGAGACCCAGGTGAGGGATATGCAGGAGGCTGGGTGGATTCTGGAGGGCGCTTTCCGGTGGAAGCTTGGCGTCTGGTGATCTAGGTGACGCAGTTTCTGCTGAGCTTCAGAACCCGGCCTCGCCAGCACCTTGATTTTGGCTCTGCGAGACCTAAGCAGAGAACCTAGCCAAGCTCTCAGACTTTAAAAAAAAAATTATTTACTTATTTATTTTTGGCTGTGCTGGGTCTTCGTTGCTGCACAAGGGCTTTCTCTAGTTGTGGCAAGTGGGGGGCTGCTCTTTCTTGTGATGCTTAGGCTTCTCATTTCGGTGGCTTCTTTTCTTGCAGACCACGAGATCTTAGGCATGTGGGTTTCGGTAGTTGGGGTGCATGGGCTTAGTTGTCCCTTGGCATGTGGGTTCTCCCCAGACCAGGAACAGAACCTGTGTCCCCTGCACGGTCAGGTGATTCTTTTTTTTAAAAAAAATGATTTGCAGTGATCTTTCTAAAATTTATTTATTTTTAATTGAAGGAGAATTGCTTGACAATACTGGTTTGATCTCTGCCATACGTCAACATGAGTGAGCCCTAGGTATACATATGGCCTCTCCCTCCTGAACCTCCCTCCCACCTCCCACCCTTTCCCACCCCTCTAGGTTGTTAGAGAGCCCCAGTTTGGGTTGCCTGAGTCATACAGCAAATTTCCATTGGCTGGCTGTTTTACATATGGTAGAGTACATACTTCCATGCCACTCTCTCCATTCATCTCACCCTCTCCTTCCTCCCCAGCCCATGTGCATAAGTCTGTTCTCTATGTCTATGTCTCCATTGCTGGTCAGGCAGATTCTTAACCACTGGGCCACCAGGGAAGTTCAGCCCTCAGACTTCTGACTGAGAGACAATCAACGGGTACTGTTTTAAGTCTCTACGTTTGTGGTCATTTGCAAGCAGAGAAAATGAACCTGGGGGCCACAACAGCATGGAAGCAGGACAGCTGTCTGGCAGGACACACTTCTAAAACAGGGTGACACACCCCTTGGATTTGTCCTTTACTTCCATGGTGAGGTTGGAGGCTGTGGCCAAACCGGAAGCCAACATGGAAAGACTCAGCCTCACCTGTGCTACAGAGAAGGCAATGGCACCCCACTCCAGTACTCTTGCGTGGAAAATCCCATGGATGGAGGAGCCTCATAGGCTGCAGTCCACGGGGTCTCGAAGAGTTGGACCTGACTGAGCGACTTCACTTTCACTTTTCACTTTCATGCATTGGAGAAGGAAATGGCAACCCACTCCAGTGTTTTTGCCTGGAGAATCCCAGGGACAGGGGAGCCTGGTGGGCAGCCGTCTATGGGGTTGCACAGAGTCAGACACGACTGAAGCGACTTAGCAGCAGCAGCAGCAGCAAGCAGCACCTGTACTGAGATCATGGCTGCAAGCTCCCCCAGCATGGGGCAGGGGGCCGGCAAGGGGCCAGAACTGTTCTATTTTCAGAGTGGTTTGTGACGGTGAATTTCCAAACAGAGGGAAGGCTGGGGCCCCCAAGTGGGTCTGTAAGGGGTCAGTGGTCTCCCCCTGGCCAGTTATCCTCCTGAACTGAACTGTGATTGGATGTCCACAGGAACCATGGTCCCTATATGGAAGTCTTCAGGTCTTAACAAGATGTCTAAGGCCATCTATGGCTCCACGTTATCTCCAGCCCGACACGAGGTGTACTCTGGAGATCTCACCAACTTTTATGATGCATTATGATGCATTTTATGATGCGACTTTTACTCTGCATTAAGCTCAGGCATTATCCGTCTTTAAGAGTTCACTATTAAATACACGGAGCTAATTTTCTATTATTATCTCCTCCAAAGGAAGTAGCTTATCAGCTTCTCAGTTCCTTTCCAGCTCCAGAATGGAAAATGAAGAAAAAAGTTTTAAGAGGAAATTGTGGAGACATGAGCCCAGAACCCCAGGACTGGAGGAGCCTGAATGTCATGTGGTTCAGCCTTCCATTTGCGGCAGCCTCTGGGTGGGGTGATAGTTCCAAGCTCTCCTGGAATGATTCCAGTGACAGTAGATTCACTACTGATCAGCAAAAGCAACATATCTTTTGAGACTCGAATAGACATATCCTCCTAGTTGATGCCTTTCCCTATAGCTTCTACACTTGGTACATCACTACCTCTTGGGGCCTCACAGACCCTTGTCCTTCACATTCATTCATTAAGCAACACACTTTTACTGAATGCCTGATTTGGGATGGGCAAGGAGAGGGGTTTTGAGAGAGTCATAAGACTCAAGTACAGCACTGGCAGCAAAGATGGAACCTTGATGCTTGAGGAGGGCATTTGGCCCCTCTCCAAATCCCTCTTCTCTTATGGGACAACCCTGAGCCTCTCAGAGTCTTCACTGGACACTGTTGGGAGTCCCTTCAAAGAGGGACTCACCATGGTGGTTTTTTTCTATACCTGCTCAGTCAGAAGCCCCACCTTGCTCTCTCAACACTCAGGGCTCCTAGACTGAAAGTGATCCTCCCAGGGGCTCTGCCCAGCACGCAGCAGAGTGGGTTCATGCTAGATGCTCTTCCTGTGTCCTCCTGGCCAAGACTGTAGGGACATCACAGGCAGCCATGAAATCCAAGCTGTGCCTCAAGTTTCCTCCTTTATAAAATGGGAATGATAATAGTTTCTACCTTATACAAATGCTTGAAGATGAAATGAGTTAACACATGTAACGTGTGTTGCACAGTGCCTGGCACACAGTATATGCTCCATCAATGCCATCATTGTTGTTATCATCGTCATCATCACCATCATCATTATCAACAGCACCATCACCATCATCATCCTACTAGCCACGCCTTTGGAGCCAATGGAAATTGATACTCTTCTATTTTCCCTTGGTGTCTACAGTCTTCCCTGGCTCCCATCTGGTCTGTTGAGATAATAGAAATAGCTGCCCCATATTGAACACTGCCCATGTGTCACTTATCACCCTCTTGCAACCATACATCAGCCCTGGGAGGTAGATGTTATTATCTCCATTGTACAGACTAGGCAACTGGGTCTTTGAGAGATATAAGTGGCCCAGTGCTACAGAGCTGGTGAATACCAGAGCCCAGGATGAAAATCCAGATCTAGATGTTTCTGCCTTATTTATTATCTGCTGGGTGACAGCGTTAGTGCCTGTCACCAACACATATTCTTTATTGGTGGGCAAAGCGTGTCTCCTTCATCCTCGTCCAGGTTGTTGCCTAAAGTTGTGAAGTCCCACAGGGCTCTAGATGCCAACTGGTCAGGACAAGCCTAAATAGGTTGTGTAGAGAGGGCTTGGGGAATCATTAAGTGACAGAAGCCACAGGTGAGGGGAGGAGAGGAAGGCAGGACTGGGACAGACTCTGAAACCAGAATGCCTGGGGTCAGGACCACCACCCACTGGCTGTGTGACCTCTGGGTCTCAGTGGGTTTACTGTAAAATGGAGAATCAAATAATGGGACTTACTTTATTGGCTGGTTGTGAGATTTAAGTAAGATAAATATTATAGTTTTTGCTGCAAATTTCAATCTATGTAAGCCATTATTATTATTATTATTATTATTATTATTATTACTATAGTTTCCCAAGCATCATCAGTGACTAAGGCACAGACTGGCAGCCGAGGGAGAGTAGGGGCTGGGAGCAGATCACTCCCCCTGACCTCGCCTTCTCCTTCCTGGCTCTCACCCACTTAGAGCCAGGCCCCAGCACCCATACCTGCTTCTCCAAACCCTGGTCAGGCCAGGGTGCCTCCTTCCCTAAGCACGTGCACCTCAGAAATGCCACACACGTTGCCAAGAAACCACCTTCCCCAGCTATTTTAAAACCTTGTCAGGCTTTCTGTTTAATGTTTTAAAAGGCTATGTTCTAAAGAGGGACATGGTTAAGAAAATTATGGCACATCAACCTGATGGGATATTAAGCAGCCATTCAAGGGATAATTATGAGGATTGTGTAGCAAAATGGAAAATGCTTACAGATTAATACGAAATGGAAAAACAACATAAAAAATTGGATCACATAGTGATTGCAACTAATCAAAACCACATCCCTGTGAACCAACACAGGAAAATAGTAGCATCTCTTGTCCTTCTTTTATAGCTCTTCTCCCTTTCTCTCTTTCCCTCCCTCCCGCCCCCTTCTCTTCCATATCTTTCCCTTCCTTTGATTCAACAGCAGTTTACTGAGCTCCTGCGCTGTGTAGACACTATGCTCATTACCTGATTTAGAAAGGTGAAAAGACAGTTTCTGCCCTCAAGAAGTTTAACCAGAGAGATGAATCTGAAAACAAATAATCTTGACAGGTCAGAATATAAATAATTCAGTGTGACAAGGAAAGCAATTAACTCTGCTGAGGGGAATCAACAAAGCTTCCCTAATTGGTAACCCACTGGTTGAATCGGAAGGTGTTCAATTGGAGGGGAAGAGGGTTCCAAGTGGAGGGACCAGCATGTACAAAAGCACAGATGTGGGAGAACAGGACGCACACCTCTTTGGACTTCTGGTCCACCTGCCCTTGAGTTCTGTGTCCATAAGGGAGGTGAAGGGATTGTACTTCCATCTGACGTTACTCTCATGGGTCAGGGGTGCCTCAACCCCATAAATGTATTTAAGATTCCACTATAGCCCATGCATTCAGAAATTTATCAAAATCATGTGAATCCACCTGATAGCTTCATAGGCTCTGTGGATGTGAATGTGACGAGAAGCTACAAGGAGCTCCAAACCCCCTCTGGTCATCCCCATCACCCGGGAAGCTAGTTGGAAATAGACATTTGCCTCTGTTCAGGGTATTTTGGTGTTACCAATCAGGTTCATCAGCTGCATTTCAGGAACAAAGGAGGGGAAACTGGTGATTCACCTTGCAAATTACTGGCCTGAACTCGGTTCTTCTGGCTCCAAAGCCAGTGTTCTTTGCTACACTCATGTCACTCTTCCTGTGGAGAATAGCCTGACCATTTCCCCCTGCAATGACCATCACTTCTCTGCTTGCTCTATTTTTTCTTTTCCTCGATGTCAAGGGTATGCAGCCCTTTTCCAATGCTGTAAGGTGTGGAGGACAAGCCTTCCCCACTCATGACCTTCATGCTTCCATCCTTTCCAACTTTCATCTTTCTAGGCAGTCCAATGCCTGACCCTTTGTCTGCTCCTGGAAGCCACCATGACCTGGGTCTCAAGGTCGTGTGTCCTGTCCCTCCTCCACCTCCAGCTCCTTCCTGCTCTCTTGAGAAGCCTGATCTAAGTCAGGCATTCTGGTTAGAATAAGGAAAAGTGGCAAACTGGGGAAAGCCTCCAGGACTCCATCCTCCTTCCAAGAACCAGCTCACGGGTTGCCAAGAGAAAATTCTTCCTCAGTTGGCAGCTCAGCCTCTTCATCTGTCAATGGTGGGCACTTCCTAGTGTTTGAACCTGAGGATCTCCAGTCTCACCAAGCCTGGCAATCATGTGACTAAGTTTCTGAGAGTCTGCACGTGGAGTAGGAGGCCCAGCTTCTGTAGATGACCCTGCTTTCTTCAGTGTTAACCCACACGCTTGGCGGTGGGGCAGGGGGTCACACAACAGGAACTCAGGAGCATAATATGGGCCAGCACTTGAGTGTCCCGGTGGAAACTGAGCTGTGAAACAAATGAACCAACTTGGACCACAAAGAGTCTTTGGGCCATTTGTCACTTGTTTTTCTGTTTTTCCACCTATAAATGTGTTCCCTTGCTTTGGCACTCATGTGGTTTCAGAGTGCTATTATCTTGTCAACATTGTTCTATAGCATCAACATTATCTCTTAATTACACAATTACTGTGTTATGTACTGTAGACCTAGTAATAAAATATTTCAAGTGTTCAAGCACAGACTAGAGTTTGAAAAATATAATTTGAGTCAAACCAACTTGTAAAAACCACTAATAAATGTCACAGTCAAAAGAGACCTTTGTGATAGTCTGTGTATTCCCCCATTCAAAGGAGGGAGAGACTGAGTTCTGGAGCAGAGGAGGGGCCTGTGGTTGGCCACAGAATAGTTATCATAGTGAGTGTTTCAGACATGAGAGCCCATGAAAGAGCCAGGATCCCAAAGCACCTGAGCAGAGTTGGGAGCTGGAGCTCAGGCCTGGTAATCCCCAATCCACTTCATTCCTTTCTTTTTCTAGAGTAGGTTATGAGGGACTTCGCTGGTGGTCCAGTGGCTAAGTGGTCCATAGTCAATACAGGGGGCCCTGGGTTTGAGCCCAGGTCAGGGAACTATATCTCACATGCCATAACTAAAAACCCCACGTGCCTTAGTGGAGAGGGAAGAGCCCGTGTTCCACAACGAAGACCTGGCAAAATCAAATAAATCAAATAAATACATAAATAAATATTTTTAAAAATGTAAAAAGAAAGAGTAGGTTATGCAACTTTTCCAGGTCAGCTGGTCAACACAGAGTTTGGAAGCCAATTCCCAAAGGATTGGCTTCCTCTGAGGACCAGGTCCCACTACTCACAGATGCTCAGTGATTGAAGGGAGGAACATGGTACATTCTCGGGGGCTCCATCTCACCTCTGTGTCAAGGAATTGTGTCTCCAGGAAGCATCTATTAAGAGGCAAATTGCCAGTTGCAGAGGCGAGGCATGAAACTGATTGTGCCATTGGCAACAATTAGTTTATTAGACAGGGAGTTAAGACTGAAGGGGCATCACAGGGGACAAGAGATGGTGATTGAGGGAGGAGGAGAGAAAAATGCACAGAGTGAGGGGCCCTGGGAAAGGTGGGCTGAGTTGGAGGGTAGATGAAGATTTTTTTGGAACTGGAAACAGCAGAAGAATAGTCCCTAAAGGAACAGGATTTACCCTTTGATGAAATTCTTATTTTATCCCATCACTTGCTGTCACTTGTGACCCAAGACTAAACCAGTCATGGCAGACACCTGACATAACTCCCTTGCTTTGACAGTGGAGGGCCTTGTAGATACCTGTCTCCCTCTGAGCTTGGAGACAGCCCCAGAATTCCTCCGGAAGGAAATCTTTACAGTCTCCATCTTTTAATTTTGTTTAGTTATCCATGGTTGGGAGTTGAATTGTATCCCTTCAAAAGACATATTGAAGTCCTGACCTCCAGTATCTGTGAATGTGGCTTCATTTGGAGATAGGATCTTTGCAAAATTCATTAAATTAAGATGAGGTAATACTGGATTAGGCTGGGCCCTAAATCCAATGACTGATGTCCTTTTAAGAAGGCAGTAAGGTTGACATAGGAGAGGTTTGCTGCGTCATGACAAGGGCAGAGCTTGGGGCATAACCCCTAAGTCTCTATTTAGCCCTACAGCAGATGGGGAGCCCAAGCATGGGAAGGTGAAAGGATGCAGGAAAAGACTGCTCTGATGTCAGAGCTCTGCCTGGGAGGGGCTGGGGGTAGGGGCACATCATTCCTTCAAAGCAGGAAGCTGGAAACCACAACAGCATTTTAAGAACAGAGGTTGTCTGTCCTCTTCTTCCCCTTAATTCAAGGTGTGTTGGAGTGAACCAGTAACCAAGCACAGCTGGGTCTAGCTCTGAACCCAGTAGTTCTGTTTGGCATTTTTCAGCTGGATTTGATCAGAAGGCTACAACTGCCCTGCAGTTGGGAACCTCAGACCTGATGTTCGCAGACCTCAGGGCCCAGTCCATGAAAATTTTCTCTGTACATCCTAATGCCCAGGGGTGTGGAGAGGCTCATGGCGATCACACACACACACACACACACACACACACACACACAGGTCTTGTTTGCTCATCTTGCATCAGATCAGATGGTTCTGTGTTGGATTATCTGAGCGTATCGTGTACCGTGCCTTTTCTCAAGTCCCTTACTGTGCAGGGTGTTCTTTGCCTAAAATGTTCATCAAGCACAGTCCTATGCCTCCTTCAAATCTCAGATCAATTAAACTTTCCTGGGGACCCTCAGACAGAACTGTCACCCCTCCCCTGTGCCCCAGGGCACTGGATGCCCACCTCCACTTTATGCCAATCACCCTGCAGTTCACAGCCTCAGGGATAGCACTACGGCCCTTCCATAGAACTGGGAAAGGAGTGAGGTGGCGGGTAGATCATCTTTGTTGAATAAACGAATGAATGAACACATGCACGTGTTACACCTTCCACACCTCTGCTCAAAACCCTGCAATGATTCCCCACTCCACTCAGAGGAAAATCCCAGGGTCTTTAGAGGACTGTGGGCCCCATCATACCTGCTCCACGAGCCCCTGAAGCCAACTCCTCCTCTCTCACTGGTATTCTCTCTACTCTAGCCACACTGGCCTCACTATTCACCATTTTTCTTGCATCCACAACAATAAATAAAATACACTGTTTTGCTTTTTTTTTTCCTTTGGCCTGCATGGCTTATAGGATCTTAGTTCCGCAAGCAGGGACGGAACCCAGGCTCCCTGCAGTGGAAGCATGGAGTCCTAACCACTGGGCAGCCAGGGAATTCTGTTTTGTACACTTTTATGAATGTCTTATAAGTAAAGATTTTGTGCAAATCCTTCTGCTATTCTCTTGATCAGCTTTATAATCCTCAAATTTGTTCATTCATTTTCACTCTTATATCGTATTTCAATGTATAAGTACACCTTATTTTTAAAGATATTCTCCTGCTGTTGCTTTTATTGGTGCGTTTTTATTTCCTGTCCAAACAGGGCCACCATGAACATTTTGTCCAGGTGTCCTGGGGCACATATTACCTGCAGGAAGGTCATAGGTGTGCACATCCTCCGCATGCCTTTTCACACTCGGTGCCTTTCCATATAAGCCTGGACCCTCTTCCTCACTGTCCTTCTCTTCTCTGCCAAACTTAAGACCAACTCATACCATGTCTTCTTTGAGAACCTTCCTCCCCAAGTCTCTACGCTAGAACTTTTTCTGAACTGCCACTGAAATACGCTCTGTGCTGTTCTCAGCCCATCAAGAATCAGTATTGTGGTTGGACCGGTCCTTCTGGGTCTTACTATGCTTGCAAGATGCCCTTCAGTGATAACCATCAGGAAGCTTTGAAAAAATAAGGATTTATTACTTACAGGACCTGGAAATTGCATCGCACACCTGTGCCACACAGTGAGGTCATGGGAGGGGCAGGGGGTAGAGAACACCCATGGGGCCTGACGTTTGGCTTCTACTGGGGTTGAGGGTGGGGGCCTAGGGTTTTGCAGGCACACTATTAGTGAATGTAAAGTTTAAGAGCAGGAATCTAAAGCACAGGAAGAGGAAAAACAAGTGGCCCAAATGGTCAGTTATCAAAATCAACCAAGATCTCAAAAACACACAAGTGTCTCAGTGCAGGGAGGAGGCCAGGCTCTTTATGTAGTTGTGAGGCTGGCTGTTTATTTGAGATCACCATCTTTGAAGTGGATGCCTCTTTGAAGAGGATGTCTCAGCAATCAAAGCTTGAGTCAGGCACTTGCTTTCCAAAAAAGAAAAAAAAAAAAAAAACTTAGGGTTTACACTGCAAATACCTCTTACTCGGAACATTAATGATAGCGATGCCTTTCTCAAGCACCTCTGCCGGACTACGGTAAACCCTGCTCCCCTCTGTGATACATGCTGATCAGCACCTGAGACTGCCTGAGCCCATCTGCCTGGGAGGCTACCTTCTGGTTCTGCTTGCTGAGTTACACACTTACCAGGCGTTGGTTGTGTTTGCTCCCAAGCCCACTTAGGCTAATTCTACTTGTTAAGTAGTTATAGGAATTAATCAAGTGTGAAAGCTTTTTGTTGAAAGCTTCAGAAAGACATACCAAGAAGCTGATGCATGGAGTTTGAATGAGCTGACTTTAATGAAATGCTGTTATCTAGTCATATCTATGTTCCACCACCACAAGAGTGAACTTGAAGGCAGAGACTCATCTTTCCGCCTTGAGTTCCAGCCCAAGGCCCATGACAGAGTAGGAGTAGACAAATGTAGGTTGATCAAAAAATAAATGAAGAAATAAATGTTGAAATTTTAAAAGGGAAAACAAGGCTCCCTACACATAAGTCATGAAGACAAACTGCTGGGAAATTAGGTGTGGGTGAAGCAACTATAGATTAGAAAAAGACCAATATAAGTCTGGAAGGATTCTGCACTTGGATTGCTTTAACAGGGGTCCTTAAATTCTTGCTCCAATGGAAAGAGAAAGAAACTGGCAAAATCATAGTCTTCATGTGGTGGATGTTGTTTCTGCATGAAAGACGAGGTGGAACATCAGCCAACAGTCCCACACTCTGAGAAAAGGGCTTGGCTTCCCTACTGAATTAGAGGAGAGTTAGTACATTCATATGTTTTAAGATTAAAAAGGAAGTGTGTTGGTTGGTTTTAGCAGGAAAAAAATGGCATGCTTAAATGAGAAGCTTTGAAGAGAGTTTAGTAAAAGGACTGTTTATAAAACTGTGAGCAGAAATTAGGGAAACCACAAAGGAGAGAGCCACAGGTTAGGGGAACCCAGGATTCCTCTGATAGCAGCTGAGTTTGGGGTTAAGAAAAGGGAGCTGGGGAATAATACTGTCAACAGAAAAAAATGCACAGCATGAGTTGCCACTTAAGTGTTATTTGGGGCAAAATGAGGACTGCACCCTGGAGGGCAGAACCTCAGATAGCTCTGAGAAGCTGCTCCAAGGAGGCAGGGGGAAGACTGGTGTATATGTGATTTTGGTGAAGGGGGAGGATATGCAATTAACCACATTATTTTTTGCAGGAAGTTTCTGCTAGTCATAAGGACCAGTTGTCACCATGAAGGATTTTAGTGTTTTCTAGGTATGAGAAGGTACAAGAATTGGGCCCATAAAATCAGCTCCTATAATCTAACAATCTGAAGACTTGTTCTGCCAGTTCCCCCACCACCCCAAACACACAGTGCCTCATTTCTGCTCTCTACTCTGAACTGCTTTTAGGGGGTTGTCATGAACTCCTTATTGCAACATTCAGACTCAAATTGAAGAGAGTAGGGAAAACCCCTAGGCCATTCAGGTATGACCTAAATCAAATCCTTTACGATTACACAGTGGAAGTGACAAATAGATTCAAGGATTAGATCTGATAGAGTGCCTGAAGAATGATGGACAGAAGATCGTAACATTGTACAGGAGGTGGTAATCAAAACCATCCCCAAGGAAAGAAAAAGGCAAAAAGTTGTCTGAGGAAGCCTTACAAATAGCTGAGAAAAGAAAAGAAGCAAAAGCAAAGGAGAAAAGGGAAGATATACCCATTTGAATGCAGTTTCAAAGGATAGCAAGGAGAGATAAGAAAGCCTTCCTCAGTGATCAGTGCAAAGAAATAGAGGAAAACAACAGAATGGGAAAGACTAGAGATCTCTTCAAGAAAATTAGAGATACCAAGGGAACATTTCATGCAAAGATGGGCACAGTAAAGGACAGAAATGGTATGTACCTAACAGAAGCAGAAGATATTAAGAAGAGAATACACAGAAAAATACACAGAAGAACTGTACAAAAAAGATCTTCATGACCCAGATAACCACAATGGTGTGATCACTCACTTAGAGCCAGACATCCTGGAATGCAAAGTCAAGTGTGCCTTAGGAAGCATCACTATGAATAAAGCTAGTGGAGTTGATAGAATTCCAGCTGAGATATTTTAAATCCTAAAATTGCTGCTGCTAAAGTGCTGCACTCAATATGTCAGTGAATTTGGAAAACTCAGCAGTGGCCACAGGACTGGAAAAGGTCAGTTTTCATTTCAATCCCAAAGAAGGGCAATGCAAAAGAGTGCTCAAATTACTGCACAATTCCACTCATCTTACACACTAGCAAAGTAATACTCAAAATTCTCCAAGCTAGGCTTCAACAGTACATGAACTGAGAACTTCCAGATGTTCAAAGTGGATTTAGAAAAAGCAGAGGAACCAGAGATCAGACTGCCAACATTCACTGGATCATAGAAAAAGCAAGAGAATTTCAGAAAAACATCTGCTTTATTGACTACTCCAAAGCCTTTGACTGTATGGATCACAACAAACTGGAAAATTCCTAAAGAGATGGGAATATCAGACCACCTTACCTGCCTTCTGTGAAACCTGTATGCAGGTCAAGAAGCAACAGTTAGCACCACACATGGAACAACAGACTGGTTCCAAATTGGGTGAGGAGTACATCAAGGCTGTATATTGTCACCCTGCTATTTAACTTATATGTACATCATGCAAAATGCTGGTCTGGATGAAGCACAAACTGGAATCAAGATTGCTGGGAGAAATACCAGTAACTTCAGATATACAGATGACACCATCCTTATGGCAGAAAGTGAAGAGGAACTAAAGAGTCTCTTGATGAAAGTGAAAGAGGAGAGTGAAAAAGCTGGCTTAAAGCTCAACATTCAAAAAACTAAGATCACGGTATCTGGTCCCATCATTTCATGGTAGATAGATGCGGAAACAACGGAAACAGTGAGAGATTTTATTTTCTTGGACTCCAAAATCACTGCAGATGGTGACTGCAGCCATGCTTGCTCCTTGGAAGAAAAGCTATGACCAACCTAGACAGCATAGTAAAAATCAGAGACATTACTTTGCCAACGAAGTTCTGTCTAGTTAAAGATATGGTTTTTCCAGTAGTCATGTATGGATGTGGGAGTTGAACCATAAAGAAAGCTGAGTGTGACGAATTGATGCTTTTGAACTGTGGTGTTGCAGAAGACTCTTGAGAGTCCCTTGGACTGCAAGGAGATCCAACCAGTCAATTCTAAAGAAAATCAATCTTGAATATTCATTGGTAGGACTGATGCTGAAGCTGAAACTTCAATACTTTGGCCACATGATACAAAGAACTGAGTCATTAGAAAAGACCCTGATGGTGGGAAAGATTGAAGGCAGGAGGAGAAGGGGACGACAGAGGACGAGATGGTTGGATGGCATCACTGACCCAACGGACGTGAGTTTGAACAAGCTCTGGGAGTTGGTGAAGGACAGGGAAGCCTGGTGCGCAGTAGTCCTTGGGGTCGCAAAGAGTCAGACATGACTGAGTGAACAACATCAACAGCAATACATGGTTTCATCCTTGTAGAGGTAGATGGCAAGTGCCAACACCAAATAGCAAGTGCCAATTTGTTGTTAACAATACCTGGTTTCTCATTCCTCTCTCCCTCCTGTTGCCTGCCAGTGTCTCCTATTGGCCAAACCCAGTAGAGAGAAAAAAGGCAAAGGAACCCAGTGATATAGTTTATGCAGGTAAAACTCCTAGGGTGGGCAGCAGGTGGAGAATGGAGAACAGTGGATTGGAGATCAAATGGAAGACATTTAGTATAGTATCATTTTTTTAAAACGTATTTCTCTCCTTTGACATTTTTAATTTGTTGGCACAGGATGACTCCCAGTCTTGCCAGATTGGAGGGCTTCTACTTTAATTGTTTACATATTTATCACCTATGCTAGACGGTGAATACCTTGAGGCAGGGATCCTGTTCTGGGTATCTTTGGATTTCCAAGCCTGGCCCAGGGCTTGACATGTAGAAGAGGCTCAATTATTCACTGAATACCTGCTTGTGACACTGTAAGAAAAATTATTTGTCAAAAAATCAGTCATCTGCATGCTTATTCATTCAACAAATGTTTATTGAGTGACTAATATATGCCAGGTACTGCTGTAAACAAAGAAGACACAAGGCTACAGCCTAGAGGGGAAGGCAGTTAACAAATTCTTTTACTCATCCAACAAACATTGTTTGACCAGCTATGTGCTATGCACTGTTAAGCCATGAACAAGATAGGTCTCTGCCCTTGTTGAACTTCTGTTTGAATGGGCACGTGCTGTCCTTGGGCTTCCCTGATAGCTCAGTTGGTAAAAGAATCCACCTGCAATTCAGGAGACTCCAGTTCGATTCCTGGGTCAGGAAGATCTGCTGGAGAAAGGATAGGCTACTCACTCCAGTATTCTTGGGCTTCCCTTGTGGCTCAGCTGGTAAAGAATCTGCCTGCAATGTGGAAGACCTGGGTTCAATCCCTGCGCTGGGAAGATCCCCTGGAGAAGGGATCCCCCACTCCAGTATTCTGGCCTAGAAAATGCTGTGGACTATATAGTCTAGGGGTTTGCAAAGAGTAGGACATGTGCTGTCCTTAAGTAACCATCATTAAACCTGGAGGGAAGCGAATGGACATTGCTTTTTAAAAAGTTACTGAGGTCCATGGCTTCAGATAGATGAAAGGCAAGCAGGATGCCATTTTAGGTCATGGAAAGACAATCCCTGGGGCTGGAGGAAAGCCAGAGCTTGGGGAGAATGTCCTTACAGGGCAGGGGTGTCCTTGTTAAGTACATCTGATCCCCTGGTGTTAGATGGTTGGGATGGATTCCAAGTAAGAAGATCTGAGCTCTTCATACTTCTCCCATAGCAGGGCTTTACATGGAAGGTCTTCAATTAATTTCTGTGGAATTAAGTAGACTCTTACCAGCCTTTTACCAAGATATAGGCTCCGTAGAAGCTGGGCTTGGACGAGGAAGGGCTAGCTGGCAGCTTGGGGGAGCCGTGGCAGGGGAAGGGGGATAGCATTGCCTTGTTTAGATGCCTGGGATTATTTTAGAGCCATGTGTCACTTGGCTCTGTATGCTTGAGCCAGTCTTTTCTTGGAAGCTAGAGGGGATCAAACGTAGCTCATCATATTAACACTCCCCAACTCCTACCCTCCTGAGCTTTGGGAGTTTAAATTCCTCTGTTGTATAAACATCAAATTTCCGGGGAAATGGTGTTTCTCAGGGGATGAAAAGCTGGACTATCATGTCACATCCCTCCCATCTTAGTGTGAGGCTCTTGGAATCAGCTGAGTGCAAGAAGCTCATAGGGTCCCTTTCAGTGTGGCCACTGCCCTTTTGAGAACATTTCTGCCTCCCAGGACTTTGGCCGTCGTGGATAGGTTGCCCCCTCTAACTAGGCATCCTTGGCCATCAAAGGAGCAGCTGTGAATCAGCAGGACTGGCCGAGACAGCTGCTTACCTAGTGGGTCTTTGCAGGCTCCAGGGGAGGGATTTTCTCCCCTATGCATGTCCCAAAATATCTCCTCTATCAGGCTCTTGATGTCTGGGATTGCTTTCCTGTGGACAAAGCCTTCCATTCCACAATGAAGGCCCCCGAAATAGAAGTGCATGCACTTGTATTTGGCATTGCCCACAACAAGCTGTTCTTGGCTACGCGTTCCTGCTCGTGCTGATCCCTCTGCCAGGAATACCCTCCCCGCGCCCTCATTTCCCTTGCCCTGATCCTCTAAGAGGCAGTTCAAACGTTTCTTGCCCTAGGGGACGTTGTAATTGGTTTCTCTAGATGACAAGAAACAGACTTACTCAGACTTGTTCAAACACAGGCTGGTGGGGGTTGGGTGTGGCAAGGATAAAAGCAGAAGTGATAAGGAGGATTGGACTCCTGGACCTCCAAGAGGAGGAGACCTAACTCCTACAGTCTGTCTGCTCCACACAGACTGGCTGTAAGTGCTTGAGCGTAGGGACTATACTTTATCTTTGTTGGAAACCTCAGACCTAGCACGGAGCCCAGTACGTAGGATGTACCCAATAGTTTTTTTTTTTTTGGATGGGGAGGGTAGGTTGTTTTTTTTTTTTTTTTTTGATGTGGACCATTTTTAAAGTCTTTGTTGAATTTGTTACAACATTGCTTCTGTTTTATGTTTTGGTTTTTTTGGCTGCAAGGCCTGTGGGATCTTAGCTCTCCAACTAGGGATGGAACCCACAGCCCCTGCATTGCAAGAGTGGAATCTTAGCCACTAGATCACCAGGGAAGTCCCCCCATAGTTGTTTTTGAATAAATGAATGAACAAATAAATGAATCCTAAGTATGGGCTTCCCAGGTGGCTCAGTGGATAAAGAATCTGCCTGCAATGCAGGAGACACTGGTTTGACCCCTGGGTTAGGAAGATCCCCTGGAGGAGGGCATGGCAACCCACTCTAGTATTCTTGCTTGAAGAATCCTGTGGACAGAGGAGCCTGAAGGGCTACAGCCCATGGGGTCGCAGAGTCTAACAGGACTGAAGTGACTGAGCACACATGGGCAGAAGATGTTGGCTTTGTTTTCAAGGTACTTATGGTCTAGTTGGGGAACTAATCAATGAAATGAAATAATACTAAGAAACAGTGCAAAACAATGGTTAAGACATGACCCAAAGCTTGCAAGATGAATACAACAAAGATGCCTTAGGGGCAAGGAGATTTAGTTAGCAAGTAGCCCTGAGAAAGGGTTTAATTCACACTAGCATGTCACTGACTGGTGCTAGACTTTTTCTGAGTGCAGATTTTTCTTCGATGGAGAACATTAAGAGTGAACATTGAACTAGTGTACAATGTTTCATATTCGGCTCCACAAAGGATGCCCAGGGATGGTGCTAGAAAAGGCAGGAGGTGCACAGACCCAAATCTCAGGCAGAGATAAATCTCAGGCAAACTTGAAAGTTGGCTGAAGACTGACTTCCAACATTGGAGTGCATTAGATGATACCATCTGGACTCCCTTGCGGCCCTTGAGCAACAGTGGGTGGTGGATCAGTGATCCCCGTTGGTCTGATTGGATTGGTGGATCCAACAGAAAGACCAGGACTGTGTCCTGTGTCTGCTGAGTTACTGCCAGCTGCTCAGTTTAGTTCAGTTGCTCAGTCGTGTCTGACTCTTTGTGACCCCATGGACTGCAGCACGCCAGGCTTGCCAGCTGCTGGTAGTGAATAAATGGGAAGTCCCCTGGGTGGCCTTCAGGACTCCACAGTGAACCAAGAGAGTTACCCTGATGCTTCCTAGTTTTACAGACTTAAATCAAAAGCCAAGAAGAAAGAGGTCTTTGTAGCTCTCTGTTTTGGAGACAGGCCCCTGGGGTGAGTCCAGTACCATTCCCTCTTCTGTTTGGATGGGTTTCTCTGAAACTTCTCACCAAATGTGTTGCACTTGGACAGGCTCTGCCAACTTGCCAAGGATAAGCAGTGAACAGTTGGGGGAGATTCCTAAGGTCTTTCTCCCATGAGGTTTACTGTCTCTTCCATGTATATGGACCTTCATCTTTTATTTTTTAAATAAAATTTTGTTTATTTGGCTGTTCTGAGTCTTAGTTTCGGCATTCAGGATCTAGTGTCCTGACCAGGATTGAACCTAGGCCCCCCTGCATTAGGAGCACACAGTCTTAGCCACTGGACCACCAGGAAAGTCCCATAGACCGTCGTCTATTCTTGTCCTTGAAATGGAGTAAGTAGCAACCTAACTGAACCCACTAAGCCCAAACCCCTCAGAGAGAAAAAACAGCCTCAGAAAAATTCATCTTTCTCCATATTCGTGCAGGACCTTGTGTTGACCTGCTGCCCCACGTAAACTCGCACTCTTTGCGCGTGTGCGCATTTCACTGATTAGTCAGTCCCTCATGGAGGGCTTATCAGGCGTGGGCAGTGTTCTGGGCATTAAAGAGTGTGGGTTGGGCTACAGGTAAAAGAATGCTCACCTGATAGTGGCTTAAACTAAACAGACATTCATTATCTGATGAAATAAGAAAAAGTCCAGGGGTCTCCTGGGGTCTCCAGAAGCTGCCAGCTTATCAGCACAGCCGTGTCACCAAGGACCCAGGCTCTTGCCACCCTCCTGCTCTGCTGTTCTTGATGCGTCAGTGATATCACCCATGAGATGGCGATGGCTTTCCAGCCCCCTGACAACATTCTGATGTCCAGAGACAGAAGTAAGGCAGGTCAAGGGCCTTCACTTCTCACTCTCTCTTTTTTGGATGTTAAGAGCAGGTTTATTCATAATTGCTAAAAACTCGGAAGCAAAAATTGATCTTCGGTAAATGAAAGGATAAGCAAACTGTAGTACATTTGGACAACAGAATATTACCCAGTGAATATAAGCAGGAAGACGCAGAGAAAAAAGGGGTGATGCATTCAGTTTTGGCCATATTGGGCCTGGGGGCAGCAGGAGATGTTAGCAGATGATAATATCTGCTAATATCGCCAATGCACAAAGTTTGAAGCTCAGGAAAGATACCTGGGCTGAAGATAGCAGATTCAGGAGTGATCAACACAGAGGAAGCAGAGAAATACTTGAGGGAGACAAAATCATCTCAGGAAAACAGACATGGGAGCCAGGGACAGAGCTGCAGCCCTGAGCATCGGTGGACTGCCATTTTCTGCTTCGTTTGGGCACTTTGTTGGGCTGGATGAGGGCTCAGGCATTGTCACCAGGCAGGGATTTTCTTTGATGATCACACTTGCAGAGACAGTTTAACACGTACCCTGATGTGTGGATTTCAGCATGTCCCCTAGGTTACTCAAATTTGCAAGACCTGATGTAGAGTGACAAGAAAAGGGCTGAAGATGGAGCCCTGTGGAGCCCCAACATTTAGGGACCAGTGGAGACAGAGAGAAGCTTGAGAGGGAGACTGAAAAAGAACATGGGAGAGGGAGGAGGGGACACACAAGAACATCCCAGGACTCAGAAGAGGTCATGGAACTCAGTTTGTGTTGAAGGCATGTTACATATCTCTCTTCTGTCCCAGCAGAGTGCCACCGCCACGTATATGGTATAGACCTACTTCTCCACATTAAATTAAAAGTAAGAGTCAGGCATTCAGAGTGGAGAGGATGGGGAAGCACGTTATCTTCCTGTCATGCCCTGTGGGTGGTGTTAAAACATCACAGGCTCTGTAACCATAGAGCTGGGGTTGAGGTCTGGCTAGCTGTGTGACAACGGGCAGCTTACTCAGTGACTCTGGGCCTCAGTTATTTTGTCTGTGAGACAGAGGCTCTAATACCTAATCCAGGGATGTGTGGTGGAGTCAGTGGCTTACTGTGTGCTCACAGGAAGCAAGTGCTCAGTAAGTGGCACCCAGTATGGACCCCCAGGCTCTCATTCAGTACCCACCACATGACTGGAGCTCAAATGTCATGTTTTGAATAAAAATGAGAACATAATTTTGCTGGTAGGGAAAAAAAAAGCAAACAAACTTAGAGCAGCATAGGGTTGCCAAGAGCTAAGGAAGTGAGTTAGCACTAGGATATAAAAGATAAGCAGATCACATCCGCAAGGGAGCAGTTTTAGAAAGAAGCTAGCAAACGGACTCTCAGTAAAACAGCAGGCTGGCTGCAAGAGGCATGTTATTATGGAGAGATCCAGAATGGGTGAAGAAATCAGTAAGAACATGCTCCAAGTCTAGGTTCTTCTATGCGTTTGCAATTTCCAGTTTTTCTGGAGTCTGCTTCCTTGAGCATCCTGCTGCTTTTAGATGGTTGCCATGGTGGAAAGAACACAGCTACTGGAGTCTGGGAATTTCAGGTTCCAGCCTCAGTTCTATCACTTTCCCACCTGTGTGATCTTATAAAAGTTACTTAACCTCTCCGTGCCTCAGTTTCCTCATCTGTAAAGCAAGGCTAACCCACTCCAATTGGTGACTCTGTGGAGTAAATGAGATCAGAGTATGTAACGCATAGCACTCAGCACTTAACAGGTGAAAACTTAGTATTTTTTACTTGTTTTCCCTTTCATCTTAAGTAAGGTGGATTCTACTGCTCTCAAGTAGAGGGGTGTCAGCTTCCCAGGTGGCTCAGTGGTAAAGAGTTTGTCTGCAGGGCAGGAGACATGGGTTTGATCTCTGGGTTGGGAAGATCCCCTGGAGGAGGGCATGGCAACCCACTTCAGTATTCTTACCTGGAGAATCCCATAGATAAAGGAGCCTGGCCGGCTACAGTCCATGGGGTCACAGAGTTGGACATGACTGAGCATGCACACTCAGAGGGGCTTGAAGGTGTGTCTTGACCAGTCAAAGGAGCCCACTGTAAGGAAAGGAGGATGTGGAAGGCGCTTGTCTTCTGTCCTAGGGCTGAGAGAAGGAGGCCCAAGCTCTGGGGGAGGGAAAGGCATGAGGAACTCTCCGCCCCCTGCCTGCCGCCGCCACCCTCCACCCCAAGGTAGTGGTGACCACTGGCAACTAGTGGCCCCAGTGAGCCTGTGAAACTGGCACCTTACCTCTCCATCTCTAAAGCAAAGTTGTAATTCAGCCTCCGCCCCCAGCTTCCCCCCATGCCGCTGCTGTACCTCAGGGACTGGGGCTGGGAGGAGCCCTGAGTCTCCAGGGTATCAGGGCTCCATAGCACCTCCTCTGCTGCCTCCTAGAGGGCGTTTCCAGGATGGCCCCCTGGCCAAGCCCTCCTCCAGAGGCACAAATGGCCTTGGCCTCTCTCGCGCCCCCTGGTGCTGAGGTCAATCCTAGAGCCTGGGGGTCTGGAGGGAAATCTCTCAAGGGGCTCCTCCCTTCTGCTCCCCCCCAAGTATATCTGTAGCTCACAATGTAGAACACTCAGCAGTTCTCAAAAACTTTCCCCTACTGTAATGCAGGCAGGGAGGAGGGGCGTGAAGGCACAGAGAAGTGACCTGTGTAAGATGGCAGGGCTAGCAAATGGTGGGACTGAGACCAGAACCTGGGAACTCCCAGTCCAGAGCCATTCTGTGCTCTGATGTACTGAAGGCCTATGTCCCATCCCTCTGGCTTGATATTACAGGGTGGTTTGCTGGTGGTTCGTGTGGATATGAACTTCCTCATAGTCCTCTGTGGCTCAGCTGGTAAAGAACCCACCTGCCTGTGCAGGAGACACGGGTTTAGATCCCTGAGTTGGGAAGATCTCCTGGAGAAGTGAATGGCAGCTCACTCCCAGTATTCTTGCCTGGGAAATCCCACGGACAGAGGAGCCTAGTGGGCTAGTCCATGGGGTTACAAAGAATCGGACACGCCTGAGCACAGGCATGTATGCAGGAGCCTTACTCAGGTTTTGGTGTTGCGGGGTGAATCTGTGTCCCTTCTCCCCTATCTTTCCTCCCCCACATTCACTGTTTCCTTGAGTCCTGAAAGAGTGTCTGTAGGTCCGAACCCCATGTTCACCCCGTTATTCCCCTGCATGCCTCTGTCTGATACTCAAACTCCAGGAAATGAAGCTGTTTCCCAACCCATTTAATGGCATTGCCTGGAGTCCAAGGGCGCTTCACTTTCAGGGGACTTATTGTTGTACCCTTGCATGCAGACACCCTTCTCCCCTCTAACTGCATCTGCCGCAGCCCCAGCCTGGCTCCAGTGGCAGCCTGAGACTGTGTCTGGTGCATCCATTACAGAGCAGGCAGAAGTCACTAGCACTGATTGAAATTCTCAGGTAGAGCGAGTCTGGGTGACATTTGAAGAGGGGAATTTAATTCGATAGTTTATATTCCACTTAGGTTGTCCTCTACCTGACTGCTGGTAAACAGCTGTTAACTGCCACAGCTGTCTGGCGGCAGAGAGGAAATACAGTCTGGGGAGTAAAATGGTGATGGTGGGCATGATGTCAAGAAGACAGACCTCCCGGGGGAATCGGATGAGGTGGCCTGCTGAGTAAGTGTGGCTGGGCCCTGGGCGCAGGGGACCCCATTCATTTCTTCCTTCCTGAGCCCCAGCTGTCAAGTGATGGGCTCAGAATAAACGATGTTCTGGCTGCCTCCTGCTCTGAACTTCGCACTCTCAGAGGGAGCTCAGTTGTGTAATGGAGAGGACCAAGAATTTGGAATTGGAAGGTTGGGGTTCAATTCAGTCTTGGCTCTTATTTCCTGCAAAACTGTGGCTGGGCCAGTCAGTCAGCCCTCTCTGAATCTCTGAGGCTGAAGCAGCAATCCTCACCAGCTGTCTCCCTCCAAGGTGTGGTGAGGTCAGAGAGGATGTGGGAGACAGTGCCTTGTGACCTGGAAGGCCTGGGAGGTGTCGCCCCTGTTACCAGGACAGAGGAGCCCACAGCCTGCTTCTCACTGGTCCCTTATCACCCAAGGGCTAAAGCTGGGCAGGACCTCAGTAAGCCGAGTGAGCTGTTAGCCTAGGATTTGAGAGATGCTTAGACTGTCCACAGCTGACCTCCGCAGCTAAGCTCATCTGCAGAAGATAACTGTCAAAGCATGTTAGTAGGTTGCCTTGAAGGGATAACAGCCCCCAACACCCAGGCTTCCTTCTCCTGGCCATTGGTCAGTACACTATCACTTGAGGAAGGAGAGAGTAGACCTTTGGTGGGAGTGGGACCTAGGATAGACACAATGTCATTGTGACGATCCTCAGTTAATTCTCCTGTGACCCGGGCACCACGCTGGGCAAGGGACAGGGCAGCCATCCTCTCGTCTCTTCATTTATTCCTCCGTCCATTTAGCAGGCACAGAAATAGCATCAGCTATGTCAGAAGTGTGGACAGGGAAGCAGTGACATGGTGCACGCTTGGGAGCTTTACGTCCGGTTGAGGGGACACATACACTCCAAGGATCTGAACCTCCAAGTCAAGCTTAGAAGCTCCTCCTCACCCACAAGCAGGGCTGACCAGCATTTCAGCAACCTTGCCATGATCCATATGCTGCTCACGCCTTTAAGACAACATATACTTGTAAAAAAACAACAAATAATGTGATCTGTCTAATACAGCTATCTAGTTCAATGCCATATAATTATCTCATGCTTATCACTGTCATGGGTATATTGTCTTTCTTCCATAACGGCAGCCCATATGTTGACAAGGCCTCTGGTTACTCTTGAGAAGTGTCATGTTGGCTAAATATGCAAAGACAGAGGAGGAGAGCATGTAGACAGCCTCGCTCACTCTCGTCCAGAGGATGTTCTGCAGTATTTGACCTGAAAGAGTGACATGATTTGTCCAGCACTGCCCACGGGGGACTCCATAAAATCTCCAAGCTGTTGCCACAATGAAGGGACTGTGCCAGCCTCAGTAGCCGATTGGGACTGAGGTGGGAGATGAGGGTATGAGATGGTCTACTCTGCTCCCCCACCCACCCACCCACTTCTTGCTGCCCTGACTCTGGTCCCTTTGTGTCCTGAGTGTCCTGTTTCATCTATATTACTACTCTTGCCCACTCATTGCCGTGAACTTTGACCTGATCCTTCCTTTGCCCACGCCCGCCCTGCTCCCAGCTCCCGGAAGCCCCCTGTGTCAGGTTGCTGGGCCTCCCACCCACCTGGTGAAAACCTGGGAGAAGCAAAAGTTTGTGTGATAGTGAGAAACCTCACATGAAGATGGCACTAAAGAAATTCTCATCACTCTGTGATCTGGGACAGGCAGAGTCTAGATGGGGAGCAATCACGAAGGGAGAGGATGAGAGCTGGAGTCAGAATATACAAAATACACGGACTTCCCTGGTGGGCCAGTGGCCAAGAATCTGCCTTCCAATGCAGGGGATGTGGGTTCAGTCCCTGGTTGGGTAAGTAAGATCCCACATGCCTCAGAGCAACTAAGCCTATATACTGCAACTACTGAGCCCGCCAGATAAATAAATATAAAAACTTAAAAAAGAATACATAAAATATAAACTCTTTCAATGAAAGACTCTGAACACTTCTTGGCACCCTACTGTACTGCTCTAACCTCAGCAACCACCCTCACACATTGGGATCATTGAACCAGCCCCCAGGCCCGCCTCCCCGATCCCCCTCATGCACCTCACAACTTGCATAACTCTGACCTCAGTCCACGGCATCCTCCCCTTTGCCTTTCTGCTCCACCTCCCTTCTGCTCCACCCATCAGGCCCATTGCAGCCCTGCCCCAGGCCCTTGGCCCCTTCAGTTCTGCTCCACTTCATTCAGGCTCCCGCTCAAATGTCACCTCCTCAGACTTTCTCTGAGCACTCCACTGAGAATCAGACCTCAGTGTTGAGAAAAGTCCTGGGCACATAATAGGTATTTAATGAACATCTGTTGAAAGAGTGGATATGGGAATGAGTGAACTGCAGGAGGCAGAGGGAGTGCAGAAGCAGTGGGCAGTGATCAGAGAACAGATTGTGGCACAACTGAGGACAGGAGCAGCGAGCATCTTTCTGACCATCTTCTTGGGACTGAGTGGGCAGTTGGGGTCAAGGAGGGGAGGTAGGAGAGGCAGAAAGTGGGGTGCCCAGGGCAGCCTGGCCCACTCTCCTGTTCTCCCCCCGGCCCTCCTAGCTGAGTTCCTTCTCGCTTCCCCACTTTCCCTTCATGCTTCTTTCCCTTTTGCCCCTCCAGTCCCTCTGCAGAACTAATGAATAATGATAGCCCCGTAATTAGACCAACATCAGCGCCTTCATTGTCCCAGACAGTCAGCACCCTGAATAAAGATCTGGCTCAGTGACCTCTCACTCCACACCCCTGCTCATGGCCTCGTTTGGTAAAGTGACTTGTTTTCTAGGATCCTGAAGAGTCGAAAGGAACCAGTTGGGATGTGCTGGGGACAAAGCTGGGGAAGCATGGAGCACCTGCCAGCGAGTGGCAGCCTGTTGAGGAGAAAGACTGAAAGGGGAGCTGGCACTGGGGTCCTGGGGTTGTCACTTCACCTCCCAGGTTCCAATTTTCTCCTCCATCAACCCTCAAAGAGCTGGAAAGATCAGTAGCTTTTCACACTACATTTGGAACACCCTGGGGAATGGATTCTACGTGGAACCAGGAGTGAAACCATGACCATCACCTGGCCGAGAGCTCTCTTCACTGGGGTCTGTGGACACCTGGGGGGTCCTGAGTGGGATGAAGGGCAGAGAGGGCCTAGCACCTCCCCTGCTTCAACCAAGGCAGCCCCCACTTTGTCTGTTTCATGCCCGGGATTGAATAATGATTAAGATTTCACTTGAAGAAAGGCTTCTCCACTAACCTTTGAGAAACCCTGAAGCAGATGGTCCCCAGATTCTCTTCCAGTTCTGACCCTTCTGGTCTTCATTTCCTTAAGAGCAGGAAGGCTCAGGTCCGCAAGCCTGACTTGCTTCTCCCAATGACTGGCAATCAGTAGGTGCTGCAGGTGGGTGCAGGGCGGTCAGGTGTCCTCAGGGACAGGGCTGGCCCAAGCTCTGCCCAGAGTAGGTGCCTGCTCATTGCCCACTGAGCCACCTGGGGAGTTAGGGCCACAGAGAGGCTGGAGCCTGAAACAGTGGGAGGAGGGTAACAAGGCTGCTGGGAGCCTGGGGCCGTTCTGCAGAGGGGCAAGTGGTTGGCTTGACTTGTGCCCCCTGGGAGAGGGTGACAGAAGCAATTAGCAAGAAGTCCTTGAGCGCCCCCACCCCACCACACCCTTCCCCAGCTCAGGGGCAGACAACTCCTGTGTCTGAGTGACAACTCATCCAAACGGGAATGAGTCCTTTATCTCATCTAGAGCCCCAGGAAGCATTCATTATCTCCTGGTCCCACTACTGGTGGTGTTGTTCAGTCACCCAGTTGTGTTTGACTCTTTGTGACCCCATGACCTGCAGCACGCCTGGCTTTCCTGTCCATCACTATCTCCTGGAGTTTGCTCAAACTTGTGTCTGTTGAGTCGATGATGCCATCCAATCATCTCATCCTCTGTCGTCCCCTTCTCCTCCTGCCTTCATTCTTTCCCAGCATCAGGGTCTTTTCCAATGAGCCGGCTTCGCATCAGGTGGCCAAAGTGCTGAAGCTTCTGCTTCAGCATCAGTCCTTCCAATGACTATTCAGGGTTGATTTCCTTTAGGATGGACTGGTTTGATCTCCTTAGAGCCTTTTCAAATCTCTGATGAGTTTACCCAGGCCTTGGCCTTGATGGGAGAGGGGCTGGAGCGCAAAGGCCAGCACCATAGCAGAAGCTGGCAGGGGAGCAGGTGCTGCCGGAAACCAAGAGGGAGAGACGGGGACAGAGGGTCCAGGGTAATCCTCATGGGGAAGAAAATCAAGCTCCACAGACAGAATAATGGGGAAAACGAGGCCTCGCTGAGGTGATGAGAACTTCAGAGCCACAAGTCCTACCCTCCTGTGAGTGCGGGATCGTAGGTGGTGTGCCTGTTTGGCTGCAAGTTACGGAAGCTGAGTCAAACTGGCTTAGACAATGAGGACATGGATTTGTTTCCCATAAAGTGCAGAGAAAAGTGGACTTTAGAGTCACCCCACTGTGAAAAAGCAAAGGCAAGATTCGAACCAGGGCTTGTAACAGGTCTGAGGGAGAAGCCTGGGAGCTCTCCTCAGCTTGAACTGAGCAGGACCTTAAAGGCCTTCCCAGGACAGGATTTCCTCCATATCCTCTACTTTAGCTCTTCTCTGAAGTACCCAGTATCTGATGCACATTTCCTGAGTTGTTTTGCAGATATGAAAAACCCCCACCAAATAGGAGATGTTAAGTACTTGATGACCACGAGGACATAGCCCCAGGCCTCCCGGAGTCTAAGGACTGATATTGTTCACCCTTGTGACACCACCCTGTTACCTCACCGGCAGCCAATCAGAGAACTGTGTACAAGCTGATCACCTGCAACCCGCCTTGCTCACCTGGCTTTTAAAAGTGCTTTGCTGAAGGGTTCTGCCAGTGCAGGGGACACGGGTTTGATCCCTGGTCCAGAAAGATCCCACATGCCTTGGAGCAGCTAAGCCTTTGTACCACAACTACTGAGCCCATGTAGAGTGTTCAACGAGAGAAGCCCCAGCGACGAGAAGCCACTTCAAGAAAGAAGTGGTTCTGCTTGCCTCTGCTTGCCACAACTAGAAAAAGGCCACGCAGCAACGAAGACCCAGCGCAGCCAAAACAAAACAAAAATTAACTAATAAATAAAAATAAATAGAAACAAACACAAACCCAAAAAAGTGCTTTGCTGAAACTCTTGGGAAATTTGGGGTTTTGAGTGCAAGAGTCACCCATCTCCTTGTCTCATTCTGCAGTAAACCTGTCTGTGCTCCAAACTCTGATATTTCTGTTTGGCCTCTTTGTACATCGGGCATATGGACTGAATTTGCTTTAACCCCTCCCAGCAAGCTCCTCCCTCTGGGCCTGGTGGGCCCAGTGCAGCATCTTAGGGGAGGTCAGGCTAGCTCCAGGTTGTGGGGGGTCCTGGTGGCCTGGCCACTAGGCTGCAAGGCTGGCCCAGAACAAGGGTGTCTTGGGGGATGTTCGGAGGGGAGAGCGGCTTTCACAGAGGTCTGGGGTGGGTGCAGAGACTCAGCCCTGAAGGGAAGCCTTGTCTGGAATTGGGAAGTTAATCTTCACAGAAGGGCAATCAGTTAATATATCCTTAACAACTCTTGGAATGAACAGAGGAGGAAACAGAGAGAAAGAACCATAAAGTAATTTGTCCAAGATTATTCAACTGCCAAGTAGCAGGCCTGGGATTTGAACCCTGGTCGGTACGGCAGCAACATTCAGTTTTCCACTTGTCTGGTGGGTGAGGGGCTCAAGGGAGGAGGCTGCTCGGTGGATGTGGGCCTCTTTGAGACTCACTCCAGATGCATTAGGCACCAAGGCTGCACGATTGACTGCATTGCTGGCCAGGTGGGAGTCTGTGCTGTGCCAGCTGCTTGTCTCCCCGCGGTGGACAGAGCTGGTGCGGGTGGCAGGAGCTACGAGAACCACTCTCTTTGTTTCAGTAAAGAGGTCTGCGCATTTTGTGAGCCCCTCAGCGTAACAGAGTCCTGGATCCAAGGGGTGTTTTCATTTCTCCACAGCCACGGTGATCCAGTTTCTGTTTAATTTTCATCCGAATACATCCTTTCCCTTCCTCAGGCTGCTTAAACAAGTGACGTCTGGTCTTCTGGGAGTTGTGGCATGCTGTTTTTGCTTACTTGATTTCTCAACACCTTTCTCCTGCCTAAAGACTTGCATGACAAGGATGTTTTAAAATTATATTACTGTGATTTTCCCTGCTCTTTTTCTCCCGCATAAAAGGAGCTATAATGTCTTTATTTGTGTATTCCCCCCACCTCTCTCACCTTGTGGGCTGCTCCTTGTCAAGTTACAACTGTCTCACACCCCCACGGGCTTAACTGGAACAGCAGGAGGTCGAGTCCCTGGGAAGGGGAAGAGTGGATCCCAAGAGCCCTCCGGTTTGACATGAGACACTAGAAAATATTTCAATATAAACAGAAGCCACCTCGCTGCTCTAACAGGAATACCTACAGCACAAACACGCTCTCCAATACAGAGAAAATGTGTGGAAAAACCCAACTTCTCAAGGGTAAATGATGCTTTCAGAAGAAAGCCGTTTACTGTTTACTGAATGCATTTTAAGGTTTTGCAGGGACATGATGCTTCTGCAGTTAGAATGTAAAAGAACAAATCCCCAGCAAGTTGCTGTCATAGGACTGTTTCGGATGCGGCCCAGAGCAGAGGGAGCCTAAACAGCTGTGAGTGTTTGGTGAGGGAGAAGGAGAGTCTGCGGTTATTTGTACCAAAGGTGCCCAAAGAACTTAGGATTTTAATGATTTTACTGTAGTAAAGAATGTATTGGGCTTCCCTGTTGACTCAGCGGTAAAGAATCCACCTGGGATGTGGAAGTCACAGGAGACGTGGGTTCGATTCCTGAGTGGGGAAGATCCCCTGGAGGAGGGCATGGCAACTCACACTCCAGTATTCTTGCCTGGAGAATCCCATGGATGGAGGAACCTGGTGGGCTACAGTCCATAGGGTCGCAAAGAGTCAGCCATGACTAAAGTGACTGAGCACACGCGCAAAGAATGTATTAGTTAGGGTATATGCTAGGCTGCTGTCACAAAGCCACCCTATGAATTCAGTGGGTTTATTTTTCTCTTATGTGATCATCCAGAGACATAGGTAGATGGTTCATAGTGGGTAGGTGGCACAGCGCTGTAAGGTCATCAAGGGTCCCAGACTCCTTCTGTAGGATATTGCCCTCATCCACATGGTCACTGCTGATTCATGGGCACTCTGTCCAGGTGAGAAAGGTGCATGAACACTTAAACATTTTAAGAGCAAGACCCAGAAGTTGTGGCATCCTTTCTCTTTAAATCCCCTTGGCAAGAACTTGGCCCCATAACTCCACGCAACCAGCTGCAAGGGAAACTGGGAAATGTGAATCAGTGGGAGGCCAAGTTAAAACACTGGGATCTTATTGCTAAAAGCAGGAGAGGAGAATGGATACCGAGGACTACGTAGCAGATTGGACCACCACCACCACTACCAAAAAAAATCATACAGATGATCCAGTTAGGGGCTTCCCTGGTAGCTCAGCGGTCAAGAATCCGCCTGCAATGCAAGAGCTGCAGGAAATGTGGTTTCAAACCCTTGATCGTGAAGATCCCCTGGAGGAGGGCATGGGAGCCCACTCCAGTATTCTTGCCTGGAGAATCCCAAGGACAGAGGAGTCTGGCGGGGTCTGCGTCCATGGGGTCGCAAAGAGTTGGACACGACTGAACCGAATTAGCATGCATGATCCAGTGAATCTCACGCTTCAAGCTGGTCTTTAAAAACAGCCACAACCCTCTCTCCTCAAATACCACTTTACATGAACCATGGCGGCGAACCGAGATGGCTTCAGAAAAGAAAAAGAGGCAAATCATGTCCCGTCAAGTCAGTCACTAAAGTAGGCAGCTCCCCTGTTTTTCAGTGACCCGAGAGACCTAGATCTTATTTCTCCCCTCCGAGGAAGCAGCAGGAACAATAAATAGCGCTCCAAAGAATGCACGCGTTAGTCTGTAAAGGCATAGAAATTCTACCCGGAGGCCTCGCTGACAAGGCTTCCCAATCTTTCCTGAGATTTAATGCAGGAAATAAATTCAGTTTCAGCACTTAGTGCCTGCCTCATGGTGGGCGCCCTGTAAATGGCTGTTGAATAAACGCTTTAGAAAGCGGCGATCTCTGTAATGTCTAGGGATAGCTGGGAGGAGGGAGGCTGTTTTCATGAACCCGAATGACTCTTCTTATCTTGTTTTCGCCGAGAGAATGGGAAGTGTGGTTTTGCTTGCTCTGGTCAGGCAGCCCCATCCCCACGGGTACCCCCCCCAACCCCCAGTTGGAATCACTGCTATTGAAATAAGAGATAGATAGATGGGCGCCAGGCTAGGTGTCTATAACTGGCCTCCTATTTCCACCTCCTGGGGTGAGAAGGTGAGTTCCAGGCTGGACATTCATTATCAGCTCCCTGTTTACGTTTCCTGAAGCTGGAGACACACGGGCTCCAGGACAATGTGTTTATGACTGGACTTCTGTCTATATTTCAAGATCTTATGCCTCAATATAAAAGTCAGCCATGGGAATAGGGTAAATAACCGGACACTGGGCATTTTTATGGCAGGAACAGAGTGGCACTAAACTCTGTTAAGAGATCAGGAGGTCATATATGTCCCATCCTTGGGACAAGGGAGACATTTGACATGCTCAGAAAGGCCTCTTGGGGGTCCAAAAGAAGGGGAACCTTTTGTGATAGTAATATGTGATGCTAAAGCCGTCCTATGGGGCTCTTTACTAAGAATCCATCTTGGACGTGCACGCATGTCTGGGAGGGTCCTAGGGCAGGTCAGGTGTGGAAAAAGAAACCAGATAATTCGCTAAAGGTAAACAAAGACCTGGAAGAACTGACCTATATAAACGATGTAACCATCTTTTTATTGCACTCTTCCTCACTAAGGGGGACACCTACACCCTTTCTCTCCAAGGGTGCATCTCTGCCTTGCTTCTCTCTTAACTAAACAGCTTCTCTGCGTGCTCTCCCACTGTGCTGTATCTCTAAATAAACTTTATACTTGCCTTTACAGTTCTTGCCTCTATTAGAAATACATTTTTCACTGGGGGGCAAAGATCCAGGGAAAAACAGCTTCTAGCCTCTAGCCCTTACTGGTCTGATGGCTGGGATTTCTGATTCTCCTCCAGGCTACCCAGGTTCAATTCCTGGTCACGAGTCTCACTTCAAGCCACCACTCACTGCTGGCTCACCGAGATCATTATGCTCATGTGGGGTGGGGAGACAGTACCTCTGCAAAGTCTTCTTTTATCTCTCCATCACTTCAGTAGTTGAAAGTTGGAAAAATCAGTATCACAAACATAGCTGTGTGTTGCCAACTTTTTGACAAGTGTATAAAGTGCCTTGAGATCAACAGACACTCTTTAGGTCCTGCTGGACCATGGTTCTGAGAAGGTGTTGGTTTGGGGCAAGGAAGAGGCCAACATTTAGAATCAGGCAGGAGAGCCAGGCTTCAGAGGAGCCAGGAGATGCCCAAGAGATGGGGGAATGTCACCATTGGAGGGTAGGGCTGGCCAAGGGCTCGGCACTCAGGAAAACAGAGAGCAAGTGATCTGCAGGAGCTCCCCAGGCGTAACAGGGGCTGCTCAGGTGACCAGGAGACAGGTCCGTGTGAAGATGGAGAATAATAACAAGGACAATGTGGCACGCACAGCTAAGCGCTACCCATGCAGTATGGTACTTAGGAGGTCAGTATGATCCTCACTCCCATCTCACAGGGGAGGAAGTGGACTCGGAGGGGTGGAAAAATATCCAAATTTACATACATGCCTGGTGGCTGAGCCGGGACTTCACCCCAGGTCTGGTGGACTCGACAGAGTGTGGAAGAACGGAGTGAGGAAACCACATATGGGAGAGCCAGCTCAGCTGACAGCAGGGAAAAGGGTTTCAGTGATGGAGGCATCCATCAGCTTCCTGAGTAACAGCGGGTCCACAGACAGGGGTGGGAGGCACCTGGCAGGAATGATGAGGGAGGGGCCGGAGAGGAAGCAACGGCTACAGTCAGCGCTGACCCAGACCCAGGAGACACCAGCAGACCTGGAAACCTGGCTGGGGGATCACTAGGCAGAAGCTGCAGGAGGGCATCTGGCGCAGCACCGACGGGAGTCGAGGGTTGTGTGCGGGCTCTTTGTACTGGTACCTCCCTTAGTTCTCAGCGGTTTACTAGGACCCTGACCCCGGCTTCCTTCTCTTCCCTCCCCGCCCCTCGTCCTCTCCTCCCCTCTTCTCTTCTCCTTGTCCTCAGGGTGCTCTTGTCCGCCCTCTGGTTTAAACCTCTCCTCGGAGCTGTAGTCTTGCACAATTGGCTACTTGTGGTACATCCCCCCATGGCTGTCCCACGGTGCAAGGTGTCCACGTGGACCCCTCACCTCTCCTGTGCGCCCCGTCATGGCTGAAAGATGACATCACCAACAGGAAACCTGGGAGCCACCCCAAACACCTACCTCCCTTCAGCCCGGCAACAAGCCCTCTGGCTTCTATGTCCTACAGCTCTCCAGAGGCGCCCTCCCACTGCTGGGCTTTAGTTCAGACCCTTCTCACTCTCACCTGGACCCTTGCTATGGCTGTAATTTGTTTTCCCTCATTTGGTCTCCCCATCCCCGTCCAATATCCACGGAGAAGCCCAGGGGGGCAGAACCAAGAGTGTGTCTCTCCATCTCTCCACGCCTCCCTGTCTGAGATTGTTTGGTCTCTCCCACACCCCCTCAGCATCCCAGGCTCCTGAGAATAGCACTGAAAGCTCTGGATGACCAGGTCTCTGCTTCTTTCTGTGGCCTCCTCTACAAGGAGGCATCCCACCTTCCCTTTCCTCTCATCCTGGCCCAGCCAGTGCTTAATCCTTCCCTGAGCTGAGCCCGGCCACCAGAGCAGGACACCTTTCCTGAAGCATCCTATCTGGTCATTAGTCTGTGATTTCATCCACTGTTTATTTGTCACCTGCATTTCCTTCCCCCCTACCTCCTTCCTTCCGTTACTCTCTCTCCTCCCTCCCTGCCCTATCCTTCTTTGCTTTCTTTTTCTTTCTTCCTTCCTTCCTTCTTTCTTTTCTTTCTTTCACTTATGAATATTTCAAATACATACAAAGTAGAGAGAATAGTACAATTAACTCCTGTATACCAATCATCAGCTTCAACAGTTATCAACTCAAGGACAACCTTGCCTCTCTCTCTCTTACACCCACCACACACACACACACACACACACATGATCAATCTGAAGTCAGCTGTAGACATATAGTCTTATCCATGAACATTTTAGAATCTATGTCTAAAAGATAAGGACTGTCTAAAAATAAGCACAATATAAGTACCTTAACATTGCTTAAAAATCATCAAATAGTCACAGACGTCCCCATTTTTCCGATTGTCTCATAGATGTTCTTTTTCACAGTCAGTTTGTCCAGATCAGAATCCAGAAGAGGTCTCACATTGCAAGTGATTGATGTGCTTCTTCAGTCCCCTTTAATTTGGAGCTCTTCCCTCCCTCTTATTTTTGCCCCTAGCAGTATATTTACTGAGGAAACCAGGTCTTTGTCTTACAGTTTGCATCTGTCTGGGTTTTGTGGGTGGTGTTTACATGGTGTCTTTGAACATGACCTCTGTCTCACGTGCTTCCTATGAGATTTCCCACTGGATATCCTAACTGTCCACATCTCAAAGATGGTGATCACCGTCACCTCCGCATCCCTGGAAGCTCAGATGGTGCCTTCCTTCAGGTAGGCACACCATGAAATGTTTTGGTGGGAAGGAAGAAAGAAAGGAGAGAGAACAGGGAAAGGAAGGGAAGAAATAAAAAGTTACGGAAGGATCAGGTGTGACTGTGTGCCAGGGTTTCTCAGCATAATGCACAGACCAGAATCGCCTCTGGTCCACCTGTTAAAAACGATGTTGCCTGGGCCTTATCCCAGCTCCATGAAAGGTCAGAACCTCTGAGCCCTGGGCCCAGGAATCTGCATTTCTAACACACCTCCCTTCTCTCTCTGTGGGTCTGAGCCTCTGCATCTGTGCAGGGAGACGCTCCTTCACCAAGGCCCCTTCCAGCTCCAACCCTCTGAGCCCAAGTCAGGCGTCTATGGTTCTGAAGAATGGGTGACTTCCCTTTGAATGTTCTGCATTTGTAAAAGCAAATACTTGATCAAGACTAGCACCTGACACTGCTTCTGAAGTCTACTGCGTCACCATGTTTATTTTCTAATGAGCTTGCCCTGTCCAGGGTGTGGGTTCTTCAGGGGACGGCCTCCAGTTTCCCAGTCTCTTTGGGTAGGTGATGTGACCCACCCGACAGAGAGCAGGGCAAACCCCCCTGCCTCGCAGGCTTCTGGTCAGCCCCTTCTCTGGGCTTCCCCTTCCTCTCCCTGCCCTTCCTCCACCTCCCCAACCCCCAGACTTTTTTTTCTATACTTCTGTGCACTTCTGAGTCTTACCAAAAAGCCAGTGACTCCCCCTCTCCCAGGGCTTCCCAGGTGGCGCTGGTGGTAAAGAACCTACCTGCCAATGCAGGAGATTTAAGAGACCTGAGCTCGATCCCTGGATGGGGAAGATCTCCTGGAGTAGGAAGTGGCAATTCACTCCAGTATTCTTGCCTGGGAAATTTCACGGACTGAGATGCCTGGTGGGATACAGCCTGTGGGACAGCAAAATGTCAGATACCACTGAGTGGCGCACACACACACACACACACACACACACACACACACACTTCCTTTCCCATCATCCTCCCTCCTTTCCCCACCTCCTGGCTGTAGGCTTTGGTTTTCTCCTTTAATTATTATTTGTTTGTTTATCTTTCCATTGGTTTTCAACCCCAGGGACAGTTCTCCTCCCCAAGCCAATTTGAATTAATTTTGCAGGGACAATTCCGCAAGACAATGTATCAATTGCTGTATTAAAATCAAGATGTATTACATCTCTCCCATCCTTCCTGTCCCTTAATTTCTTAGTTCCCTCAAAGGCACAATCAAGTGTGTCTGGCATAATTTGTTCTTCATAAACCCAGACTGCTCATTGCATGCACTTGCAATTTGAGAAAGATTTTGGCAGTGTTTTATTTCCATAATACTTTTCTTTATTGTATCTGATGATTGAATCTTGGTGATTAAGGTGACAGTGAGGTGGACCTCGGGCCCAGCCCTATCACGAGGCCTTCTCCCAGATTTCTTCCACCCTTCACTGTCCTCTGCCCTCTGACTGTGACCAGTCACACTCACTACTGGTGGGTAAGGCCACCAAAAGCAGCTGGGGACATAAGCTAATGGGTGCTCTCATCCAGATGCAGTGGGCAAGCTCAAAGGATAAAAATGATTGTGCAGAACCAAGGCCCATGGAGAATGGAGGGGCAGCATGGATGGTGGTATGAGATGAATTGTGTCCCCTCAAAATTCATGTTGTAATTCATATTTTAAGCCTGTAATCCCCAGAACCTGTGAATGTGGTCTTATTTGGAAATAGGGATATTCTATACAATTAGTTAAGATGAGGTCATGGGAGTGGGCCTCAATTCAATATGACTGATGTCCTTATAAAAAAGGGGACATTTGGACACAGAGATAGGCACACGGGGAGAATACCCTGTGAAGATGAAGACAGAGATGAGGGTAAGGCATGTAAGGGCCAAGAAACATCAAAGATTGCCAGCAAATCATTAGAAGCTAGGAGAGAAGCATGGAAGACTCTCCTTCAGAGCCTTCCAGAAGGAGTCAATCCTGCCAACACCTTGATCTCAGACTTCTAGCTTCCAGAAGTGTGAGACAGTACATTTCTGTTGTTTGAACCACCCAGCCTGTAGTACTTAGTGATCGCGGCCCCAGGAAGCTAATACAGTAGGTAAGAATGTGGGTTTTGCCATCAGACAGGCCTGGGTTTGAATCCTGGTTCCACATTTCATTAACCAGTGGCCTTGGACAAATTCATGTAACCTCTTGCAGCCCCTATTGCTTCACTTAAAATGGAGCCATCCTAATACCTTCCTTAGTGACTGGGAGACGTAGCATATGTTCTTGGCATCTGACTACATCCCCTCAGCCTACCTGGAGGTGACCAGCGCATGGTGCCCCTACTGCCCCCTGCTTTCTGTGTCTCTGCTTGATAGCTCTCTCTGGGGGCTGGAAGTGTCTGGGCTGCAAGAGTCAGGAGAGGTCAAGGGGTTGATGTCCTGCAAACACTTCTCAATGAGGGACAGAAATTGGTGATTGAACAGCCCAGCTCCCACTCCTCTGGGTGGGGGATGACCCCAAGGTTTGTTGCCCGTGGTCTCCCAGAGGGCACCAGCCCCAGCTGCCTGGAGCAGTAGCTCCTCCTCATGAGCACCCTCCACAGGCTTCTCTCCCTCTCCTGTCGTACCTCCTCATTCCCACATGGTCATGGCCAGATCACTTCCCAACCAAACTACTTGTTCCTAAATTTTGGCTTTGAGATTTGCTTTGGAAAGGAATCAGACAAAGAGATGATGTATTAAAGTGCTTGATACAGTGAGTGTCTTAAAGGAAGTGCTCAATCCACTCATGTGGGTAGACGAGCTGTTTGTGCAGCACAGCTGATGCACTGTCCACGGTGTTGGTAGGCAAGGGTGCATTGCAGGTACCAAGGGTCTCCAAGGCCTGTTCATTGGAATAGCGTGAGGGGGGTGGTCTCCATAGCCACACGCCTTGAGTAGTTGGTGGTCTGCTCCTTTCGCCTCCTGGAGCACATGAGAACAGTGACTAAGCACGCATTGCAAAGGGTCCTTGGGTGTGCAGCTCGGGTGACGCGTTCAGGTGTCACTGGGGGAGCAGAGCACAGGAGCAGACACAGCTTGTGTGAATGCAGCTGGGCAGAGCATGGGGCAGCAGCCAGCACCCAAACACCTTTCCAGCCCCAACGCCCAGATGTGAGCACTGGGAGGAGAGCTCGTTGGCTCCTTTCCATCGCCCGCCTGCTGCCGGGAGCTGCTTGATGTATTATCCCTGCCTGACTGTTCAGAACGGGAAACACAACAACAGGGAATTGTTGCTTAAAGAATTGTCTCCAAAGAAGGGGACATATTAAGATATTTGGCAGGAGCCTCAGATTTCATTTGAGTTGACCCATCACTGCATGAGAGAAAATGAAATGACTGTGCTAGTCACTATAGAGCGGTATCGATATTTTGGATAATTCTTTGTTGAGGGGCTGTCCTGTGCATTGCAGGAGGTTTACCAGCATCTCTGGGCTCTAGCCACTGGATCCCAGTAGCAACCCCACCCCACGTTGTAACAACTAAAAATATCTCCAAGCATTGCCTAATGTCCCTGGGGGGCAAAAATCACCCCCAGTCAACCAGAGCTGTAGAAGCAACACACATGTGTGTAGACACACAGAATAAACATGTGTGAACAGAAATAGACAGAAGCACCTTTTTTTTTCTTAGTCCTGGTTGGACTCAGCAGGCATGGTTTTTGAGAACAGAGTTCTATGGTGATATATATATGATTTCAGTTTTCATTTCTCATTCACCAGCTTTGTGACCTTGGATGTAAAATGAAAATCAGATCATTTCACTCCTCTGCTTAAAACCCTCCCCTAGTTTTCCATTGATATTAAAATGAAATCCATACTCGTTACCATCATCTCTCAGATCTGAATCTCCTTTAATACCCCTCTCCCCTCTCCCTCACTCTGTTGCAGCCATGCTGAGCTCTGGTTTTGTTCCCCACTTGTGCAAAGCTCTGTTCCCACCATGAGCATTTTGCACTTGCCACCCTCTGGCTGGAGCATCCTTTCCAGGTCACTGTGTATCTGGCTCCATCGTCTGTCAAGTCTCAGCTCAAATGTCACCTTCTCAGAGATGCCTTCCCTGACCTCTGATCACCGTAACTAAGTTAGCTGCCTCTGCCCCTACACTCTCTCTATGTAACCTCCCACCCCTGGTCTCTTTTATTGCACTTTAGCACACCCCCAGGTGTATACTTTTCCTTGTTTCTTGTCTGTATCCCCACAACAATATAAGATCCATGACGACAGAACCTATAACATCATTGGACAACAATATGATTTCATGGATTTGTGGGGAAGAGTCAATGAGATAATGGTGTGTGTCTGTTAGTTGCTCAATCGTGACTCTTTGAGACCCATGGACTCTAACTTGCCAGACCGCTCTGTCCATGGAGTTCTCCAGGCAAGAATACTGGAGTGGGTAGCCATGTTCTTCTCTAGGGGATCTTCCTGACCCAGGGATGGAATCCAGGTCTCCCACATTGCATGCGGATACTTTACAATCTGAGACACAAGGGAAGCCTGTGAGATAATGATGGAAAAATAACAACAACATGATAAAGCACCTGCAAGCACATACCTAAATCAGTATCTGCTGATTTTAACTTATTATTTTTATCATGCAGTTTAGAGATGATCTGTCATGGTGGCTGCCCCAAATCATCTGACCTCCTCTTCATGTTTGGGGAGATTCCCAAGGTAGAATCCAAAAGTACCACATTTTCTACTTATGGTGACCAACTAACTCATCCTGGTTTTCCTGGAACTTTTCTGATTTTAGTACCAGAAGTCCGGCATTTTGGAAAACCTCCTTTTGGGGCAAACTGGGATGGTTGGTTACCTTATTTCTAGCTCCAATATGAGTGCTATTAAATGAAATGCCAGCTTTGATCTCATTGAGCTTTTATGCCGTTCACTGAGTTAAATGAGAGATGATGGGGGGACACACACTGTGCTGGTTTTGTGGTGAAGGTGATGTCTGCGTATGTGTGTTAGTCACTCATCGTGTTCGAACATGACTCTCTTCGTGACCCCATGGACTGTAGCCCGCTAGGCTTCTCTGCCCATGAAATTCTCCAGGCAAGAATACTGGAGTGGGGTTGCCACGCTCTTCTCCAGGGCATCTTCCTGACCCAGGGATTGAACCCGGGTCTCCTGCATTGCAGGAGGATTCTTTACCATCTGAGCCACCAAGGAAGCCCAAAGGTGATGACAGCTTGCCAACTGTTACAGAGACATAGAATTTTTAACAGGCTGTTTCTAAGGTTTGTCCCAGTATTTGTTTCCTGCTGCTGAACAAAAGACTGTTTCCGCACTTCCGATGATTTTGTGAGCTCTCCTCATCCTTATTAAATGGCTCTCTCTTTAAACTACCTAGAAAGGATTCTGTTGTTTGCAACTAAGAAACTCAACCAGCACACACAGTAATTGTACAAGTCTCTTCTACCCTGAGGTCTACCCTGTAGTAAAGAGCCTCTTAACAGGTGCTTGAGATAGATCAATACCTGGACCATCAAGAGGATTGCTCTATTACCAGTCCATTCACTCGATAAGACAAATTCCAGTGTCTGCCATTTCAAATGCCCCAGATGGAGTCTACTGCACTATGTTGCAAGATGTAGATTCTATCAGTTCAGTGAAGCTATGAACAGAGCCCTCCTGATTCCTGGGCATCTATGCCTGGGCACCAGCAGACTAGGGTATCGCTGATGCTAGATCCTGAGTATCTCTCAGCTAGCCAGAAGTGCGGAGACACGCTCCTCCAGCTGGGAATGGGCTTGGGAAACAGACCTAGCACAGAGGGTGGCCCTGGAGACCAGGTGGTCCTTGTTAACATGCCCTGAAGGGTGTGTAGAACTCATGGAAAGTTTGGATAAGCACAGGAACCAAGATATTTGGGGTTAGTAAAAAAAAAATTCCAAGAAAAGATTCAATTCAGAAGGCAAGTGGAGTATCAGTCACCCTGGGAGATTTGTTCACGGACCTGGGTTCAGCCAAATGAGTTCAAATGGGCCCTGGGTAGGAATTAGGGCCAACACCTCACGTCCAGAGCTTAGAGGAAAACTCAAGTCAGAAGACATTAGGATTCCCTAAGGAACAATCTAACTGGATTAGCGCAAATCCTTGTAGAATTGCAATGTTGCTTTGTATGCATATGATTCTGAGTTTATACCCAGAATACAGTGTTATGGACTTGTGTTTCACTTTTTAAACTCTTAACACTGATTTTTTTTTAAACTTTTGCTTTTGAGTAAATTTCTCTATTTACTGATGTATAACTTATTCACAGTAACATGCAGAATCTTAAGTGTACAGCTCAATGAATTTTTTATAACAGCTTTATTGAGATAATTCACATTCCACAAACTCAGTGTTAAAGTTTCAATAGTTTTAAGTATCTTTGCCAGTTGGGCAGCCATTACCGCTATCTAATTCAGAACTTTTCCACCACTCCAAAAAGAAACACTGGGCCTATTAACAGTCATTCCCTGTTTTTTCTTCCCTGCCCTTTGCCCCTAGCAACCGTTAAGCCACTTTCTTCTATTGATTTCCCTAGTCAGGATTTTAAACTTCACAGAGTTGGAATGAACTCTTTAATTTCTGGTTTCTTTCACGCAACACAATGCACATGAAATTCACTCATGATGCTCTTGCTGTTGTTCTTCTTTTTCATCACTATCCAGTATTCCATTGCCTGAATCTACTACAATAAGGAGATTGAATAAGAATAAGAATCTACTACAATAAGTGTACTCATTCTACTGCTGCAGATGTTTCTAGTTGTTGGATATTAAAAATAACATTTTAAAGACACAGAATCAAGGACATAGAGAAGAGACTAGTGGTTTCCAAGCTGGAGGGAGACTGGAAGAGGGATGGCATGGAGTTTGGGGTTAGCAGATGCAAACTGGTATGTACAGAATGGATGAACAACAAGGTCCTATTGTATAGCACAGGGAACTATATTCAATATCTTGTGAAAAATTGCAATAAAAAAGAACATGAAAAAGAATACTTATATATATATGTATAACTGAGTCACTTTGCTCTACAGCAGTCATTAACACAACACTGTAATTCAATTACACTTCAATAAAAAATAAATAAAAAAAAAATAAAGTTTCAGCACTTTGAAGAGTCTGTCCATACAGCTGGTCTCTCCAGGACTGGTCAGCAGTTTGGGTCCCAGATCTGGCTGGTCACAGAAACTCAGCAGTGGAACACACCTGGGATCCCAATAAGACAAAGAACATAGTCTATAATGCAACCATCTATGTGCCATTAAAAAGACACACACACACACAAATGCCACACAACTTCAGGGTACATCCCAAAGGATGGAGTCGTGGCCTGTGAGGGATGTGGAGGTGGCAGGAGTGGGAAATGTGGACAGGAGAGGGGCCCTGCAAGGGCTGATGGTGAGTTTGTGGTGACTGGTTATACACACATGCGCGCGCACACACACACAGAGACACACAGACGCACAGACAAGCATACACAGAAAGCAAAGGAGGGAGAAAAGAGAGACGGAGAGAGAGGGAGAGAGAGAAAAGACACTTTCTTTCTCTAACTTGTTCAAAGACAGTCCTTGAATTAGAGCAGTCAGTTTAATGGTTAAACTTGACCCAGGAGTCTCTTTAGGAGTGGGGAGGGCTGATCTCCCAGTTCCCACGGCCCAAAGACAAAGGAGGGAATGAAGCTCTCCTCCTGCCACTAATTGAGTCCTCACTGGGCTGGGTTGGACTTTATTAAGTTTCCAATCCATCAAGATTATGAATGAGATTTCTCCTCCTTCCTTCGGAGTCAGTTGAGATTTATACTATTTCCTGGGTGAAAAAATTCCTCTTTGGGCTTCATTTTCCTTTTTGGAGCTGATTTTCTTTAAATAGGTGGGTTGGGCTCTGTTTCCCAGGGAAATTCCAAAGCTGAGAGTCCTCCTGTATCCCAGCCAGGCTCCTGGCAAGAGTGTCTAGTCGGGAAAGAGCTTCCATCTCACGTCCCTGCCTCCAGGTGCCCCCTCCCGCCGTCCTGCCCCCCGTACCCCTCCTCACCGACCTTCAGCCAGGTCCCACACTCAGGCTTCCTGCTATCCAGAGGTGCCGGGTTCGAGGATGAGGAACAGTACAAATGTTTGACTGGGGCCACGGGCAGATTCTTACAAGAACACATGCATAGCTGGGGTGTTGGTCATGTCTATGAGTGAAGCTCTGCCCAAAGGAAGTGGGCTTTGTTGTTGTTCCATCACTAAGTTGTCTCCAACTCTTCACGATGACCCCATGGACTGCAGCACATTAGGCTTCCCTGTCCTCCACTGTCTCCTGGAGTTTGTTTAAATTTATGTCCATTGAATCAGTGTTACTATCTAACCATCTAACCAGGAAGTGGGCTACGGAGTCACAAAAGTGGGACCGCAGATGCGAGACAGTAAGACAGCCTCCTATGGGCTGCAGTGCTTGGAGTTTTTGGAACCCCTGCTTGGAACCCCCAAAAGGCAGGAGGAGAGAAGAGGGGCTTGTGGATTTGAAACCTGGAGCTTCTCATCCTCTCCCTTATGCCCATCTCCCTAGGATGACAGAGTGTCTGTGCTGGGAGATGATGTCAGAGCATCCAGTCCAGACAACACTCTCTCCATGCACATGGGAAGTGAAAAAGGAAGACACGTCCCCAAGGCAGGCCCCCAGCTTCGGCGGCAGAAACAGAGCAGAGCCAGGCCTCCTGGGATGTGCGTGCACCGTGGGTTCCTGCTTTGACTTGACCCTGGACTGATCCTGCTTGGGGCAGGGCGGGGGGCATTCTAGTTCTCAATCCAGGGATGCTCATCCCAGTGCCCAGGGATGCTGGGTTTTTTTTTTCAAGTTAGGGTGAGAGATAAAGAGACAAAATGACAGGGGCAAAATCTTCTTAGCAGAGGTAGAAATTATGGCAAGATGAGAAAAGAAGAGTGGACACAGGGATGGAGACAATCAAGGAGAGAGAGATGACAAAGAGCAAGGAGGGGAGGGGTGAAGGGTGACCAGCAGGCCAGGCGGGGCCCCCAGTCCGTCTTGCAGGGCACCCTCCCTCCTCCCACCCCACACCTGCCAGCCAGCCCAGGAGCCCCAGACCCTGAGTGGGTGTTAGCCAAGCCCAGGGCTGGTGTCTGCCTCCAGACCATGCTGGGCCTTCCCTGCTCCACTCCAAGCTCTGTCTGGTCACAGGAAGGTTTGGAGAAGGGAGGGGAGAGGCAGTGGGAGCCAGGGGCCTGGGGATAACTCCCACCTGCACTGTCGTCCTATGCCTGAGACTGAGCAAGCCTGAGCTTGCGCTGGTCCCAGAATTCTGGTGGGGGCAGCAAAGGAGACGCTAAGAGAGAGCTGGGGAAGCGTGGCCTCGTGGCTTCAGCACCCCATGTGATACATAAATCATGACTGGCCTGGGAGAAAGTCCAAGAGCTATTTCCTGCCAGCTTGCTGAGCAGTGTTTACACCCTCTCACCTGAAATGGCAGAAGCAGAGAAAATGGGAACTGCCAATATGCCAAGAACAAGGAGAGGATGTAGCAAGACTGCTCTGGCTGGTGGTAAAGGCTGGCACGAGGGTCCAGACACAGTACCCTATGAACAAGGGCCAGATGCTTGCGTGACAGATCCAACTCCGCCACTTATCTGTTCAGGATAAGTGAGGTACCTTGATGTACCTGGCCTCAAGTTTCCTCATCTGTAAAATGGATTCAACAGTAATAACCATGGCATTGGTTTGTTATTTAACAGTATTTTCCAACAATGTTCCTATTCAATGGTCAGTCCTATTCCATCCATAGTCCTTCCCTCATTTCAAATAAGAAGGCCCTGAGGTTTCTAGATTCTGTGGAGAAGTCCAGAAACAGCAGCCAGGACCCTCCAACAGAGAAGCAAAGCCCTTTAAGGTCTTTGCAGCAGCTAGAGGTAGCTGAGTGTTCAGAGGGCAGCCAGGACTCCCCCAGGCACACCTGGAGACACCCAGGGTCAAGACAGGGGAGGCACACAGCTATCTACCTTTAAATCATGTGTTCTTAGTTTCTTGATTTAATGGACAGGTGAACAGGCAGTCCGTGCGGGAAGTGATAGATAACGTAGGGTGGGTAAGGCTCACTTTGGAAAACAAGGTTTCCCTGCTTGGAGAGGGTCACCATCAGATAATCCCACACTAGATATGATCAGGGAAGAGGAGGCTCAGAACACCTGGGTGGGATCATAAGCAGCTGTCACGGCCACGACTCCCCGTGGCAGCACCCCAAACCTGAGGCTCCTTCACACGCTCCTCTCCTCTTGTTCACTCTCTGCCTTCATCCCCAGCTGTCAGTTGCATGTCTCAAAATGACATAAGTTAAATATCCTGAAGAACTCAGAATTCATCATACGGCAATGTTGACTCAGAAAGCAGTGCTTCTTCGAGCCTTCACAAACCCAGGGGTTTTTATCTCAATGGATGATTACAGGGTCCTTGGTGCTATTAAAGACCTTATTCATAAGTGTTACCGTCTGATAAATAGATGACTTTATGGGCTTCCCAGTGGCCCAGTGGATAAAGAATCCCCCTATGGTGCCGGAGACATAGGAGATGTGGGTTTGATCCCTGGGTCAAAAAGATCCCCTGGTGGATGGAATGGCAACCCATTCTAGTATTCTTGCCTGGAGAATCCCATGGACAGAGGAGCCTGGCGGCCTACAGTCCGTGGAGTTGCAAAGCGTTGGACACGACTAAGCGACTGATCACACACACACACGGGTTGAATTAAGTCCTCCGAAAAGATACATTAAGTTATAACCCTTGGGGATCTGTGAATGAGGCTTTATTGGGAATAGGGTCTTTGCAGATGTAATCAAGTTAAGATGAAGGCATTGGGGTGGACCCTGATCCAATGTGACCAGTGTCCTTATAAGAAGAGGAGAAGACAAAGAGACAGAGAGGGGAAAGCCACATGAAGACGGAGGCAGAGATTGGAATGATGCTGCCATGAGCCAAGGAACACCTGGAGCCACCAGAAGCGGGAAGAGGCAGGAAGGATCTTACCCCAGAGGTTTCAGAGGGAGTGTGACCCTGCCAGCCTCTTCATTTCAGATTTCTGATCTTCAGAACTGTGAGTGAATACACTTCTCTTGTTTTAAGTCACCCAGTTTGTGATACTTTGGACTTCCCTGGTAGCTCAGTGGCAAAAAATCCTCCTGCCAGTGCAGGAGATGTGGGTTCAATTCCTGGGTTGGGAAGATCCCCTGGAGAAAGAAACAGAAACCCACTCCAGTATTCTTGCCTGAGAAATACCATGGACAGAGAAGCCTGGTGGGCTACAGTCCATGGGGTTGCAAAGAGTTGGACATGACTTAGCTACTAAACGACTGTTGTGGTACTTTGTTACAACAGCCCTAGAAAATAAATATAGGCGGAAAAAGTACAACATTTCAGTGGAGACAGCTGAGGGATGGCAAGAAGGAAGGTATATGATTCAAGAGGACCCTGGAATCTCTTCTCTTTGTCTACCCAGCAGGTTCTCCTCTTTTTTCTTTCCTCTACCTCCCTGCTCCTCTGTCACCAACAGATCTGTCAATCAATAATGAACAAGGTCAACGACCCACCCCACGTACCTGGCTTTGTGCTGAAGGTGGACAGGGACACAGAAAGATTGCAGCTGAACTCCCATCCATGACCTCTTGGGCACCTGTGGAGGTGGTAGAAGGCGTGGGCTCTGGGGTCAGCACCCTCAGGCACAAGGCTCCCATTTATCGGCTGTGTGATTTCAGGCATATAATTAAACTACCTGAGATCACTTCCTCCTCTGTGAAATGGGGAAAAACTCACCTGCTTCACAGGGTCCTTTTGAGAATTTTGAGATAATACACGGGAAGTGATTAGCCCAAACAATCAATCAATGCTAATTATTATTAGTGTTGGGGACTTGATGTAATACAGGATAAAGGGTGATTGATGCTGCCCCAAAGGTAAAACTAAATTGTTTTGAGAAGACAGTGGGAGACTATTTCTACCCGGGGACCAGGAAAAGCTTTTGCAGAGTGGTACTTTCCTGGGAGGATGAGTAGGTTTTATCTTAGAGGCAGGGGGATGGTGCTGAGAAGGGAATGGCAACCCACTCCAGTATTCTTGCCTGGAGAATTCCATGGACAGAGGAGCCTGGCGGGCTACAGTCCATGGGGTCGCAAGAGTCGGACACGACTTAGCGACTAAAGAGAGAGAGAGAGGGTGATGGTGAGTGTGTATGTGTTGGAGGGGTGTGTTGGGGGTGTGTGTTGGGGGGAGGGATAAAGGACTCTCTCCTGGAGGAACTAGCACTGGTGAAGGCAAGGGGTCGACAGACTCAGCAAACAGCAGCCCCTGTGTGTACATCCAGCATTCCGTATGTGCGGTGTGCGGTGAGATGTGGGAGCCACAGTGAGTGAGGTCTAGACAGCAGGGGCCCCGACGTCACCGGACGGAGTCTGGTGTTGATTCTGAAGGCAGTGGCCCCCGTGGAAGTTAGCATAACACCAGAGGTCTCCAAAAGCTGGAGGAAGACCCATTGGAGCCAGGAAGTTCATCAAGGGTTCAGTAATCTACTCCAGTGATGACAAGTGTCTGAACCAGGATGGGGGAAAGTAAAGGAAGGGGCAGATTTGACAATAATGGAGCTAACACTGAGAGCACTTGATATCTGGGGGAGGGGGTTGTGGAAAGGAACACTGAACGTGATTCCTTTGTTTCTTGCCAGAATTTTCTGGAAGGACAGTAAGGGAGGGTATTAGTTAGAGTCCATAAGTAAGGCCCTCTCCAGTCCCCGCCCCAGCACCCTAGAGGCCCGCAGGAGGTGGAGATGGGGCACTCAATAAATGAAGAATTTGATGCCACTGGCAGGGAGGGAAGCACAGGAGAAGTCGCAGGTTTGGAGGGGTGCTAATTAAGGTTAAGAGACCCCGTGGCAATCATGTCGATCTCTCCAAAGGGCTGCTGGAAACACAGAATTGGATAGAGGAGTGGGGAGGAGATAGAATCTTAGGGACCAACAGCAGCAAAGTGAAAATGACAACCCTGCCCATGTTTAATGCCCAGAGATGGCCCAGACCTGTAGGCTCCATGAGATCTGTCATGATAGTGATTTTAGAGATAATATCAGATGCTGGGGTTGGCAGGTAGGGAGCACAGTGATGGACTAAGATAACCAATGATCCTCATAGCAACCTCCAGGAATAGGAATGGACACGTCCATTTCCTGCTGGTGTCTCACGTGCCGCAGACACTCCTGCAGGGCCGGGGGCGGGGGTGGGGGGGAACACCAGGAATCCCCTCCTCCTCTATCGCCACTTTGAAATGTCAGCGTGAATACTTTTCTCATCAAAAAATGATTTTAAGACTTTGTTTTTAAAATCAAAAGGGGTTTTAGAGCTGGGAAGCCTTGCTGCCATAATGAGACATGTTTTATGGAGCCATTAACAGGCACTTGGAGGACAGTGATGACCTATAAATGTATTCATGGATTCAGAACTGAGGCAGGTTTCACCGACTAATCGCAGGTGCCTTGGAGATGACGTCCACAGGAAGGAGACAGCCAGCCACGCTCACCAGCCATGGGCCACCCACACCTCCCCACATGCACGCCCACTTCGTGCTCACCCTGCTGCTGTGGCACTGACCCCGAAGTCTCAGTATCTCTCGGAAGCTCTGAGACACCTTTCAGGAAAACCACAGGTCCTAACCAGGCTGTCATTTTCTCTGTCTCATCTACAGGACTCCCCGGGGCAGCCCGGCACCCTGACTTCCTCGATCACTCCCAACTCCCTCCGCCGTAATTGGCTTTCTCTGAGGTTGTAGCATTCAGAGTTAGGCTGACCTGGGTTTCAGTCCTACCTCCTTAGGTTCTGACCATGCACAGCCAGCCTATCAGGCCTCAGCTTTCCCGTCTGTGAAAGGTTCTTGCCTTGTCTGTACCCTGCTGGGCCTGGCATGGTGCCTGGCAAACATATGATGCTCCGCAGATGTTGAGCGGGTGCTCCGATGCCTGCTTCCCAGGAATGCTACATGGATACACACCAACCCGCCTTGCTTGCCCTGTGAAAGTGCTCAGTGACGTTTAGGTTGGCTTGTAGATGTTGGTTATATCATACCAGCCTCCTCCTGGTGTCCTGCGTGGTTTCCCATTGGAAAAGACTTTGCCCGTTTTCAAGAGGGCCAATCTGGGGACTTCCCTGGTGGTCCAGTGGCTAAGACTCTGTGCTCCCAATGCAGGGGGCCCAGGTTCGATACTAGTCAGGGAACTAGATCCCGAATGCTGCAATGAAGATCAAAGATTCTGAATGCAGAAGACCCAGTGCAGCCAAATATATGTGTATATATATATATTTATGTATAATGTATATATTTATGTATATATGTAAGTATACTTATGTGTGTGTGTGTGTATGTGTGTGTGTGTGTATAAATAAATATGTATATAAAGAGAGGGCCACTCTGCCTCACTCTCCGGTCCCGGCAGACTTTTGCCTTCCTCATGCAGCTCTCCCTGGCTGCCCCCAGCCTGGGTGATGTCCCTGCCCTGGCTGATGTCTTCCTTTTAGTTCCTCTGAGTTTGGGACTTGTGCTAACTCTGTAGCTCCCAGGTTCCAAGTCCTACAAGATGCTGTTTGTTATTTTTCTTTGCTCAGTAGACACACCCAAAGATAGGTGGGCTGGCCAGTCACAGAGACAGTCACTGATGCAGTCCCCAGAAAGGAATTCCGGATAATCACATCAGAGCAGAAAGACAGCGGTCCCACCATTTTGGGTGTGGGACCAGGCCAGGCATTGGCAGTGCATGTGGGCCTGAACACACACACGCATGCACACACACACACACGCACGCACACACACACACATGCACACACTTGAGTGTGCCAAGGCATACTGGGGAAGGGATAGTCTTTTCTTCCCTGTAAAGCTCCACTGAGCTGTGCCCCAGTTCTGAGGGCCCAGGTTTGAGCGTGGAGATGACCCGCATGAGGTGAGGAAGGTTCTCGAATGAACTGGTCGAATGTGACACGGCTGCTGCTCCACTGCTGAGGGTGTGCCCCGGGAGGAGGACAGGGACAAAGCTGTGCAGCCCAACTTGGCGGGCGGAACACTGCCAAGCCGGGAGGGGTGGGGGTGAGACGGGTACAGGGGGGTCCCAACCTGGGGCCATGTCCTGAGGTAGGTGGGCTGACATCTGACCGTAGGTTTTGATTTCAGGTGAATATACACACTCACACACGTGGAGATCCATTCTTGCCACACACACACTGCCCCCCTGAGGCAGTAGGTACACAGCTCCCTGACACACCCTGTGTGAACACTGATACTGGACTAGCTCTCACCGGTTTCTCCCGACAGGAAATAGGGCCAGAGAGTGGATGTGCCCACAGCACAGAAGGGGCATGTACACAGCGTGCAGCCTTGTTGAGTGGTGAGTGGTGGGTACACAGACTCGACAAATATCTACTCATTTACTGAGACCCAGAGTGTGCCAAATTGTGAACATACCAGACATGTATATACCCACACGTGCACAGACACACACACCCCTACAATTGTATCTCTGCGGGGCAAAGCCCTACCCAGAGGCATGTTTAAATGATGCTCACTTTCATCACAAGTGCATCCACACACACATGCACTCATCCATCCACAGACACCCAGAAGTGGCCAGTGAACTTCTATTCCTCATAAGAACAGCAAACTGGGAAGCTTGTAGTCTGAATCACCAGCTCCAAGCCCAACACTATTTCCCTAGCTGCTTCTCCTGGGGCCAGGGGCCAAGTGTCAGATGAAATGACTTTTTAACCCCCATCTGGGAATCAAGAAAGAAAAGGAGGTGGTACTAACACTCCCTTTGTAACCCCTTTCCAGCATTTGAGAAAATTGATGTTATTAAAATTGCTTTAACTCTAAAGGGCATGAGAGGTGGAGATGGGAAAAGCCAGCAGTTGCAGCCCGGAGGGCTTGCTGGATGCTGCAGGATGCCAGTGGGGAGAGGATCCCTGCACACAGGGATCTGGCAGCCTGTCCTGGCATGATTTTTCCAGCAACTGGAGCGTGACTCCAATCCAAACCATTTGCTGTTTAGTCGCATCCATTCTTCTCTTAGTGCTCCCATGGGCGGCACCTCTTGGGTTCTCAGCTGAGCTCAGGTAAAGGGGAGCTTAGACCCTGTTGCTGGGTTGCTCCTCAGCTGATGGGAGAAACAGAGCTCCTAGTTTCAGGTGGCTCTTGGCCTCATTGAGGGAAGATGGACATAAATATGCTAACAAGAGAGGGAAACTAGAGTTGGAAGAGAAAGAAATATTCGTGTCGTATAATTAGCATTTATATGAAATTTTAAAGCATGAAAAACAATTCCATATGTTGTTTTGACAGACATACACATGAAGAATAAAGTGCAGGCAGCCCTTGCTTTGAACAATTCCCCGATATATACATGTGTACACATACGTTGCCAGCAAATTTAATTTTCTTACTTCATCAGGAAAGAATTTGGAGACAGTGGATTTATTTAGAGAGAAATACTCCACAGACAGAGTGTGGGCCATCTCAGAAGGCCAGAGGGAATGCCTTGAAATACGGTGTGGTCAGTTTTTACGGGCTGGGTAATTTCACAGGCTAATGAGTGAGATGATTATTTCAATTATTTTACGGAAGGGGCAGGGATTTCCAGGAATTGGGTCACCCGCACTTTTTGACCTTTTATAGTTGGTCTCAGAACTGTCACAGCACAGGTGGGTGTGTCATTTAGATGCTAATGTATTACAATGAGCGTATAATAAGGATCAAGGTCTACTGGAAGTCGAACCTTCTTCCATCTTGGACCTATTTGTTTCCAATTAGTTTATGTCATATCCTCAGGCTATGTCATTCTTTTAAAGGTTGTGCCCTGCCCCCTGCACTCCTATTTCACATATATATCTAATTCCCATGCATTAATATATTCCATATGTATATGCATTCTTATATGTATGTATACGTGGGAATACACATGGACTTCCATTATCATGGTTTAGTTAAACGTGTCCTCCAACAACACAGTTTTACTTAAGTTACCATGGTGTGTTGGCAATGAGCAATTGCACAAGACACAAACTCTGATGCTAGTTCTTCATGCCATGTAACACACTCAATAAAAACAAAACAAAACTGTGCTTCATGGTCAGCGACTAGTCATGTCACTTCTTTCAACTCTGCAGTGATTGGTCACTGCACATCTGTTCATCAGGTCATGCACAGACAGCAACGCATGCAGTTGATGCAGTTGTGCTGTTTCCATGTCTTCTGGTGGTGGCATTTTGCAAAAATGGATCATTTAAAGAGGAAAACGGCCAGTGGAGATGAAAGCGTAGCAAAGACACAAAAAGTTGACAGCATTGGGACTGGAATAAAAAATCAAATGTCAGTGGAGTTACAGAAGAAATAGCTGACTGTGGGCGTTGTGGACTCAGCTGCCACTCGGGAGACCACAGATGTGCAGCCAGAGGAACTTGGTGAAGGACAGTTCATGGACATTAATGAGGTTGTGATAAAAAGGGTGGAGATATCTCAGAGGAAGTGACATGGGCAAAAACTTCACATTAAAGGAACTCTTGGAGATATTTACGACACTGGAAGTGCAAAGGATAAAATTCAAACTTAGGAAGGATGGAAAAGATATTTGCTCTTTATTGTAAAATGGAAAAAAAAAACAGAGTTGAAAGATGTTTGTCCTTTATCTATATGATGAGAAGAAGGCAAGCACTATTCAAACTACTCTTGAGAATTGCTTTTAACAAAGAAACAAAACATTTTCATTAATGTTTCTAATGTTTTAAATTAAATGAATTACATAAAATTAATATTTTGAACATTGTTTTTGCTATTTTTAAAGAACTTTCCTGTATGTTTCCCTATACATTTCCTATAACCTACAGCGAGAATTTTTTAATGTTTTATCCCCAATTTTTTAATCTTTAATTGGAGATAATTACTTTATAATGTGTTAGTTTCTGCTGTACAACAATGTGAATCAGCTATAATTATACATATAGTCCCTCCTCCTGAGCTTCCCTCCCCCTACCATCCCTCCCCTCTAGGTCATCACAGAGCACTTTGCTGAGCTCCCTGTGTTATACAGCAGCTCCCCACTAGCTATCTATTTTAACAAAAAAGTTTTAAAAATCACAATGAAGTCACAAATTTTCCCATTGATTTTTAAGATGACTTTGCATAGTTTGAGCTTGTGTGGTCTTTTTTATGGCCCTGAACTACTGTGCAGAGTGAGAACCACCTAAAGAATAATGTATCAGGGATACAGAAGTGTGTGGGGATGATAAAAACCTGATTCAGTGCTTCTGGTTAGGTCTGGAGGATGGAGAGAGGGGAATGTGACTAGGGAGGTGAATACAGGAGACTTTGACTGTATTTATAGTATTTTATTTCTTAACTTGGTATCACAGTTTCAATAGTATTCGTTGTACCTTCTCAAAAATTTTTATACATCAATTTCTTAATAGAAACTTAAATAGAACTGTACAAATAAGCATACCCAATCATCCCATTTCTTTACTATAATGATAAAGTGCTGATTAGGGGAAGAAAAATTATAGGAGCAGGTCTGGTGATTTAGAGGAGACTTTCTGATAGAGGAGGGCTTCTCCGGTGGCTCAGAGGTAAAGAATCCACCTGCAATGCAGGAGACCTGCCGGCTGATGCAGGAGACCTGCCTGCTGATGCAGGAGAAATAAGAGACTCGGGTTAGATCACTGGGTCAGGAAAACCCCCTGGAGGAGGAAACGGCAACCCACTCCAGTGTTCTTGCTTGGAGAATCCCATGGACAGAGGAGCCTGGCAGGCTACAGTCCGTGGGGTCGCAGAGTCGGACGGGACTGAGTGACTGAGCATGCATAGGTTCCGAAAGGTGATAGAAAAGACAGGAGGGGCAGGAGGGCATCTGAAAAGGCACAGAGCACAGAACTCCATGGGGAAGCAGACCCTGGGGTCACAAATACCCTAGAAAAGACTCTGGGCTCCCCAGCATGGAGGTTGGGAGTGACTGTGGAGGAAAGGGCCTGAAGGAGGCCCAGGCTCTGGGCTTCCTCTCACTGTGGACGAGCCCACCACTCGGGACAAGTCTTTAATCTCCCTGGGCCTCAGATAGCTCATCTGTAGAAGGGGGATGCTTGGACCTTCTCAGAAGAAACACTTTCTCCATGTTCCCTATGGGATTAATTATATTTCTTTCTTGCACACTAGGGTTAAGGCCAAGTGTTTCAAGTTCCCCCAACCATGGGCTGTTGACCTATTTCCAGGCAAAGGAAGACCATCCCCACTGACCCTCCAGGAAATCTGGAAGCTCTCTCCATAGTGCACTGAGGCGTGTGCCGATCCTATCAGAGTCATCGTCACCTCTCCACTTCTGTCCTTGGAAGCCACCAGAAGCACACTCAGGTTGCCAGCCACCTCTGCTGATTGATTGGGAAGGATTTCCCAGGGTGGTATTGGTCATGTGCATGCATGCTAAGTCCCTTCAGTCATGTCCGACTCTTTGTGACCCTATGGACTGTAGCCTGCTAGGCTCCTTTGTCCATGGGGATTCTCCAGAATACTGAAGTGAGTTGCCGTGCCCTCCTCCAGGGGATCTTCTCGACCCAGGGACTGAACCTGCATCTCTTATGTCTCCTGCATTGACAAGCAGATTCTTTACCACTAGCCCCATATCAGTCATGGGCCATGGTAATACAGGGACCCTGCACAACTGGAAGGGGAAGGTGTCAGGTTGTCCTGCAGGGGGGCAGTGCTGGCCTGTCGGAAGGATTTTGGGCAAAGAAAACACAGGGTTAGAAAACAGTTTTCTCCTGTTTTTCTTGGAGGCTTATGGGAAAACTTCAATTCTCATCTATAGGGAGCTATTCCCACCCTCCCACCCCCTTGTCTTCCCAGGGGCCTCTAGATTTTCCTAAATCCTTCACAACAGAGTTGGTTCCCAAAGGACAGAGGGAGATTTGCCCTTTATCACCATCTGTCATTCATTCTGGATCTTTTTCTCATTACCTTCCTTCCAGTTCTAATTTAGTCCCTGGTGACTCTCTCATCCTGAATGACAGAACCAGATGAAAATCAGAAAGAGAGGAACTTTCTAAAGAGGTGAGAGTCAGGTGCTTTGGGGATATCTCTCTTTCCTCCAGGGATGAGGCTGATTTTCCTACATCTGATATTATAAGATGAACAAAAACATTTCAAGAATTTATAACTCTCATAAGACATTCCAGATGGGAAATACTCCTCTGGGACTTGGGGTGAGCTGGCTCCTTTTTGGTAAAAGCAGAGATGCATAGGTATCATACTGAGAAGGTAGCAGATAATATAAATCCAGTGGAGAAATGGAAACTTTCTTATGCCAGGAAGCCTGCAGGGGTGGAAAAAGCGGTTCTTTTATGGGGTAGAGTGATGACATAACTACCATTTATTGTAACCACACGTATTGTGCTAAGCGTTTCACCTGTCACCCACACCACCACTCACAATGTACGTCCTATTATTAAGCCCATTTTACAGGTGAAGAAATGCAGGCATGGAAGGCAATGTGCCTAAGACCATAGAGTTGGACCACGGGCTTCCCTGGTGGCTCAGACAGTAAAAGAATCTGCCTGTAATGTGGGACATGGGTTTGATTCTTGGGTCGGGAAGGTTCCCTGGAGAAGGGAATGGCTACCCACTTCAGTATTCCTGCCAGGAGAACTCCATGGACAGAGGAGCCCGGCAGGCTACAGTCCATGGGGTCGAAAAGATTCAGACATGACTGAGCCACTTTGAGATAAAGATAGAGTTGGACCATAAAGAAGGCTAAGCACCAAAGAACTGATGCTTTCAGATTGTAGTGAAGACTCTTGAGGGTCCCTTGGACTGCAAGGAGATCAAACCAGTCTAATCCTAAAGGAAATCAACCTTGAATATGCATTGGAGGGACTGATGCTGAAGCTGAAGCTCCAATACTTTGTCCACCTGAAGGAAAGCGCTGACTCGTTGGAAAAGACCCTGATGCTGGGAAAGATTGAAGACAGGAAGAGAAGGGGGCAACAGAGGATGAGATGGTTGGACGGCACCACTGACTCAATGGACATGAATCTGAGTAAACTTCAGGAGATAGTGAAGCACAGGGAAGCCTGGAGTACTGCAGTCCATGGGGTCGCAAAGAGCCAGACACGACTTAATGACTGAACAACAACAGCAGCAACAATGACAACAAATAAAGGCAGATAGAGCCACTTGGGTAATAAATGCTGATGTCTAGGAGAGAGTCTGATTCACTTGCTGGAGTTAATCATGTAAGTTGATGCCATCTTTTTATCTATTTATTTATTTTCTTTCAAAATTTTTTTGATGTGACCCACCTTCAAAGTGAATTTGCCACAACACTGCCTCCAATTCATGCTTTGTCTTTCTAGCCACAAGGCATGTGGGATCCTAGCTTCCCAACCAGGAATCTAACCTATACCCCCTGAACTGGAAGGAAGTCCCAATCACTGAACCACCAGGAAAGTCCAGATGTCATCTTTTATACCTCTGTCTCTTTGTTAGTTGCTACCACTCACTTTCCCTAAACCCAGCCAAAGAGGAACTCCAGAATGGAGTGCTGCAGTGGCTTTAAGACATCTCCACTCTGCAGCCAGCTTAACCTGTCCCTCTGTGTGTGACCCCGGGCAAGACCCTCCCTGACCCTGGGACTAGCGAGTACATCTGTCAGAGGAGGCAGTGGGACTGGCTGGCTCCAGCAGCACATCTCAGTCCCACCATCCTTTTGACATCAGTCTTCTGACCCCGTGGAGGGCGGGGATCATGTCGCAGCTGCCGTTTGTGACTTTTCCAGGGCTCTTCCTGTCTGGGTATGGCCCCCATGTTGGCTGTGTTTTGCAGTGAAGCCAGTTCTGTAGGAGTGCCCAGCCACTTGTCCCTTTTGAATTCTCCCTTCAGGGATGTCACTTCACACCTCCCAGTGCTGGGTGGGAGTGGATGAATGCTAAATGTTTGTGCTGAGGAGGCACCTTCCTTCCCTTCGGCAGGATGCCTTCAACACAGAATCTGGGGACGGATGTTTCCGATCTGACCTTCTGTGAGCTGCTAGGGGATGTCCTTCCAGCAGCAATCCATCACCCCTGCTGTGTGAGCCCTTCTTCCCTGGCCCCCAAAAGCCAGAGGCAATGCCTGCTTTGCCAGAGCTGGTCCCTAACTGATGGAGGAGGTGAATTAATTACGTAGCCTCAGGCACATCGTGGTCCCACTCTGGGTCTCAGTTTTCACAATTGTACCATGAAAAGATCAGACCAGACAGTCCCCTAAGATACTTCCACCTCTAATATTGTAGAGTTTATTTCATTTCTGTGGTTTTGTTTCATGTTCCCCCCAGTGCCCTCACAGTTCCCATGTCTTAGCTACATCATATCTGCTGGTTGGGCTTTTAAGCTGCTTCCAACATGTCACTGGAGGAGCATAACGCGTTGGGCTAAGTGCTATTTTGTTGGACTAACTTGCTATGAAAACATAGCTAATATTGAGGTTTTGTTTATGAAATAACACTGCATGCAAAAGGCAGAACAGAAAAGAGGATGCACGCATTTCTTAGAAAGTAGGGAAAATGTCTAACAGCACCTGAGAAGGAACTCAGAGAGATGGGGTGTTTCAGTTTCATATCCAGTGGATGCTTTTGGCTGTAATGTTGCTGGAAGCTAATCATTTCTAAAAAATGTGGCTGATGAGGCTAAGGGGCCTTCCAAATTTCATCAAGGAGCCTATGGGGCTTCCCTAAAATTTCATTAGGAAAAGACCAATTTAAAGATTAACTAATGGAAGAGATGCAGTCATCTAATTAATTGTAGCAGGCCCAAGGGGTAATGTAGAGAGAGAGGTTCCTGGCAGATGATGGAGACCCAAAAACAGAGGAGAGCTGAAGAATAAAGAATAATCCATGTTCGGGAGGGAGGGGACATGGGTGTACCTATGGCTGATTCTTATCAATGTTTGACAGAAAAATACTAAATTCTGTAAAGAAATTATCTTTCAATTAAAAAAATAAAGTGTCAAAGAAAAAGCAGGCCCAAGAGATAATGTAGGTAGAGAGGCAAAAGAAAAAAAAAAAATCAGTGTTTTTACAGCCCAGGGAGGAAGGTTCCCTTTCCAAATGATGAGTCTCAGTATCCAAGAATGATGCTTCTGGAATCTGGACCCCTCTATACTTATGGAATGAAAAGAACCTTGAGATGACATTCAACTTCCTTTCACTTATCTAAAATTCCTCAATAGCTTTGTAATGAAGTTTAGTCCCTATGCAAATCTATCCAGCAGGAAGAAGCACCTGTGCAAATATCATTGCTAAACTACTGAATAAATCTCCCAGTGCAAATAATGACAGCAGCTATGACTTACAGTGCCTTCTGTGTAAAATGTACTTCACATGCATCTAACTATAATTTTATAATAACCCTGCATGGGGATTAATATTTCAAGGCTACCATGTATAGTTATGCAGATGACACATTACACAATTGTGGGAGCACCATTCACACTGGAGTCTTTGTGAATGGTAGCTTTGGAAATTGTGCAGTGCACAAGCTGTACGACTGTACAAGTTTAATCATAATATGACAAGACTTCTACAGTGTTCTGGACTATTCTAAGCACTTACATATTTGTCAGCTCATTTAATCCTTATACCCCACTGTGCACGATGTCTGGGTTCAAAATATACCTTTCTGTCATTCCACATTACCACTTGGGCAATTATTTTAATACGTTGTCCCATGGTCTCTGGTCAGCTTCTCTGCCTACGACTGTCAAGCATCTGTCAGAGGGTGAGTGTACTGAGTTCCTGAACCTGTGAAGCTGACATCCAAGCCCTGGAGCATGGTTACACACTGAGGCAGACATTCTGGGAGGCCCTCCTGAATTGACCAGGGAGCCAATTTCCATGTTCATCAATCACCATGTTCACCACACACCACTGGTCTTCATGCCTAAGGAAGAGGCACATGCTCCACATTTTTGTAGAATAAGAACATAAACCATTTTGAAAGATTCTGAGTTGACTCCATAAGAAGAAGGAAGTAGAGGAATTATCTGATGACCACTCCTTCCCCAAACCCTCATATATGAGGCACCAAGGAGGGTGACAGGACATTCCTCAGGTCATTAGATTTCTAAGACTGGCCTCTGGTTGGGCTCGGCACATTCTGTACCAGAAGCAGTGGAACAGACATGGAGGTCCCATCAGAGCCCTAGTTCTAGCTTCTCTTTAAAAAAAAAAAAAAATTTGTTTATTTGGCTGCATGAGGTCTTAGCTGAGGCAGGCAGGATCTTTGATCTTCCTTGTGGCATGCTGGATCTTTAGTTGTGGCATGTGGGATCTAGTTCCCTTGCTAGGGATTGAACTTGGACCCCCTGCATTGGGAGCACAGAGTTTTAGCCACTGGACCACCAGGAAAGTCCCCTTAGCTCCTCCTTTTACTCACATGCTGGTGTGATGTGTCTGGCTGTGCACATGGTTAGAGGAAGCCTTTTGAGGTTAAATGGGATGAGGCATCAAACCATCCCTCCATGAAAAAGGCATGTCTGTTCATGGGCGTGACTCATGAGGACCATGGCTCACTCCTTGTATAGATGTGCCAGGTGGCTGCTCCAGGTCTTTCTTCTCTGTAACCCCCATCAGCCAGTTTTCAGTACGAAGAGCACCCTCTCTCCCTCAGGTGGGGAGGACTTCCATCCTCCACAACCATGTAGCCCCCATGGATTTCAAGTAACTTTGCTGTTGCCATAGTAACTCGACCCAGCCTGCTTGTTGCATATTTCTGAGCGCAGATTGCATCTTGTCATCTTGTCCACATGTCTAGGCCAGCTTGCCTAGGAGAGGGGGTGGTGGGTGTTCAGTCAGACTGTACAACTGCAATGTCCCTCAGTCACTTGGGCTTGGTGGGAAAAACAGATGAGCTCAGCGTGGTTTCCTAAGCCTCTCAGCCCTTCATATCCTGTCTACATCATTTTGCATTCCCTGCTTATCTTCCCCACTTGTTTTTCCTTTTCCTGAATGTTCCTCAGGCCCTGCCCACATGTCAACTGTCATCCTTAACCCAACCAATCTTCTCAGAGGCCTCAGGCCCCTCTCCTGGATCAGACCCAGAGGCGGGGGGTGGGGCTTGTGTCAGAGAGCAGGAGAAGGAACCTAAGACAGAAAACCTGTTCTTTGGGCAAAATTCCAAACTTCTCAGCCCAAGGTTTTCTCTTCACAGGGGCAAAAAAATGGAGTATAAGAGATATGGGAGTCATCGTCCTTATTTATCCTAAAATCTTCAGGCTAGATTGCTAGTTTTCCTTAAGTCATGGCCAGGATTTCTTGGGGTGATTTATACTAACCCTGCACTTTTCCCTCTTAAGATAAGTATTTTGCCATAGTTACCTTGCTGAAAATTGGATTTTTAAAAACTCCTTCACTGGGATCTTCAGTTGTTGAAAGTGAAAGTTGCTCAGTCGTGTCTGACTCTTTGTGACCCCATGGACTGTAGCCCACCTGGCTCCTCTGTCCATGGAATTCTCCAGGCCAGAATACTGGAGTGGGTAGCCATTGCCTTCTCCAGGGGATCTTCCCAACCCAGGGATTGAACTGGGGTCTCCTGCTTTGCAGGCAGAATCTTTACCAGCAGAGCTACCAGAGATCTTTAAATTCTTGTGATTCTTCTTATAGTCTGTGCTCAATTTCTAACCACTCCTCAGAACCAAGGCCAACCCATCTCTCCTCTTGTCCCTGAAGTGACTTGTTTGGGTAGCCCCTCGAGGATTAGGGGCATCTCAAGATTTGGGACTGGGCATCTCAGAAGCCTATGAAGATGATGCTGGTGTCTTTCAAAAGGATTCCATGTGGTGGCTTCAGAGCTGGTGTTGGAAGTTCAAAAATTTGCAGTACAGCAGCCCATAAATACATACTTGATGTATTCATTTGGTTGTAAAATTTTTAGTTTATACATATATGCATTTTTAGCAAAGATTTTTTAAAATTGAAGTATAAATGTACAATGTTATATGTTAGAGGTGAACGGTATAGTGATTCCAAATATTTAACGGTTGTACTCCATTTATAGTGAAAAGTGAAAGTGTTAGTCACTAAGTCAAGTCTGACTCTTTGCGATCCCATGAACTGTAGCCTGCCAAACTCCTCTGTCCATGGAATTCTCCAGGTGAGAATACTGGAGTGGGTAGCCATTCTCTTCTCCAGGGGATCTTCCCAACCCGGGGACTAAACTCATGTCTCCTGCATTGTGGGTAGATTCTTTACCATCTGAGCCAGCAGGTAGTGAGTGAGTGAGTGAAAGTTGCTCAGTTGTGTCCGACTCTTTGCAACCCCATGGACTATACAGTCCTTAGAATTCTCCAGGCCAGAACACTGGAGTGGGTAACCTTTCCCTTCTCCAGGGGATCTTCCCAACCCAGGGATTGAACCCAGGGTCTCCCGCATTGCAGACAGGATTCTTTACCAGCTGAGCCACAAGGGAAGCTTGTATTGAGCCACCAGGGAAGGTATAGTTATTATTCATTTACAGTTATTATATTACAGTTATTATAATAGTTATTTATAGTTATGGCTTGTTTATAGTTATATAATAATATTATAGTACAATAATTGTAATATTACAATAATAATTATATTATATTTCTTATAAAATATTGACTATACTCCCTATGTTTTACAATATGTCCTTGTAACTTATTTTATACACTGTAGTTTGTACCTTTTAACCCCCTACCCCTATGCTACCCCTCCCCACTTCCCTCTCCCCACTGGTAACCACTAGTCTGTTCTATATATTTGTGAATCTGCTTCTTTTTCTGTTATATCATGAATACATACTTTAAAAATATTTGAAATTGATTGTTTTGAAGCAAAGCATGCACACTTGTATTTGCCATAGTATCTCTAAGACATGGTTGTCTTTTACACTCTCATATGTCACTAAGTGACTGGCTTGATAGAAAAGCATTCTTGTTTGCACCATCTGGGAAAAGAGCTGGTTCCTCCTTGGTCAGTGGTGGCAGATCAGGACCGTGCTGTTAACCGTTCCCTGCACTGAGCTTGGTAGACTCCCACTTGCTGAGTAGGAATCTATCTTTCGGAGTCAAGGTTTGCGACATAAGATATTATTCGTAGATAGGATCAGAGAATGAAAAAGGCTCTGCTTTAAATAGGAACAAGTTCTCCTTCACATTATTAATACACGGAGATAATTACAGTCTCTGGACAAAATTCCAGGGAAAGAATAATTGATTTAGGAAATGCCTGGAGTCAAGGTCAGGTTGCCCTTTGATACAAAATCCCTGGGAACTTGGTGAGCATTGTCAGTAAAGCTAGGCTGGCCATAGTGGGCCAAGATGCAGGATATGCAAAATTAGTGGAACTGGGCTCAGCAAGTGCACCTTGGAATCTGGAAGGGTGAAACAGGAAAGGAAATGCTAAAGGTAGTAGACAGCTCTCTAGACCACAGGCTCTTGAAGTGGGGTCCATGAACAGCATTCCAGGGACCCCTGAACTTGTGTGGGAAAAAGTCACAGCTTTAATTTCAATAACTTCTAACTGCAATCTAGCATCCACTTCAATTATGAACATAGACAAACCCCAGTAGTATTAGTGGCCCCTTGACTCTCCTACGAGTGGAAATTAGCTTTCTCATCATTTGACACTTTCTGCAGATACCTCGAAATGGTGTTTCTACTTATCATTCTTCTAAATGCCTTTAAATTTTAATGGGTTAATCACAAGTATTATTAATACTATGTTACAAATTTGAAGACATACATACAAATAACTAGCTTCCTTTGTAATCCTATACATTTTACTTCATGCATTTAAAACATCATTCTGAAGAGGGTCCGTGGGCCTCACGTGTATATCCTGCAACCCAGCCCACCTGTGGCCAGTCCTATTGGAGGGGCCCAGAATCTGGGGGATGACCTCGGTGACAATTCTCACCAAGTTCCTGGGGACACTGTATCAGAGGGCAGCCTGATTTTGACTCCAAGCAGCTCCTAAAATCAAAATCACCATGCTAAAGGGGCCCATATCACAGGGAAGAGTCTCAATAGCTGCTCTAGGCATCCCTTTCTTTATTTTGGGGGGAATCTTTTTTGTTTATTTTTTTAATCTTAATTAATTTTTATTGAAGTATAGTTGCTTTTCTAAATTGTGCTAGTTTCTGCTGTAGAGCAAAGAGAATCAGTTATATGTATACATATGAAAGTGTAAGTTGCTCAGTCATGTCTGACTCTTTGCAACCCCATTGACTGTTGCCCACTAGGCCAGTCTGTCCAGGGAATTCTCCAGGCCAGAATACTGGAGTGTGTAGTGGCTCCCTTCTCTAGGGGATCTTCTCAACCCAGGGATCAAACCCAGGTCTCCCGCGTTGCAGGCAGATTCTTTACCAGCTGAGCCACCAGGGAAGCCCATGTACACATATATCCCCTCTTTTTTGGATTTTCTTTTCTTTTAGGTCACCAGAGAGCACTGAGTGAGTTCTCTGTGTTACACAGTAGGTTCTCATTAGTGATCTCTTTTATAGATAGTGGTGTATACCTGTCAAGTCTTCCCTTTAAAAGGAGAATCAACTGCTGGAATCTACAGGTAAGGCCAGACTGGAAGGGAAGAGCCCAGAAGCCCAGTTTAGCCACACTTGCATGTATAAGGAAGAATATTACAAAAGTTAAGGCTTAACCCAAAGGAGTAAAACTCAAACAGTGGCATCTTGGCATTTGCAGAGAGATCTTTTTAGAGGGCTTCCCTGGTGACTCAGGCAGTAAAGAATCTGCTTGGAATTCAGTAGATCCAGGTTCAGTCCCTGGGTTGGGAAGATCCCCTGGAGAAGGGAATGGCTACCTACTCCAGTATTCTTGTCTGGAGAATTCCATGGACAGAGGAGCCTGCTGGGCCGCAGTCCATGGAGTCACAGAGAGTCAGATATGATTGAGTGAGTAGCACTTATTCCTGTAAATACTGCACAGGCAAACGTCCCCTCTGCAGGCATCAAAGCTTGCTTTTGGTTCCAGTGGGGTCAGAATGGTGTCAAAAGAAAGTCAGGAGCGTGGGCTTCCCAAAGCACCCCAGTGTGGAGTACAGAAGAGCATCTGGGAAGGTCTCCATTGTGTGGATCCTGCTCTTTCAGGGGGTGGATGTGGTGGAGATGCTGAACTTCACCTTGATTCCAGCAGCCTTAGGGCTACAACATCGCAGTGTCCAGGAAGCCCCCTCCTCCTCCCCAGGAGGCTGCCCCCTGCAGGGCCCTGAGCCTCCTGGGGACATATGTCACAAGAGGGTGCCAGGAGCTGGAGTTGCAAGCAAAACAGAAAGCCAGGTTTTTTGTGTTCGGCCAGAATATTTGGTAAAGGATTATTATCCCAGGTAGCAACTTATTACTGGGTCATAAAATCGATTTAGTGGATCACAACAAGCATTAAAAAGTAGAACAGAAAATAGTGTATGTCACACCCAGGTTAAGTATTACCTTGTGAACCTGGTTTTTGTTTTATATACGTGTATGTATGTGAGTACTGGGTTGCGATGTGATTTATTTCTTACTATGGATTGCAGCCAAGAGTTTAAAAAACAGTGCTGTCAAGATGCCCATGCAACCCCGCAGAGAAATCACAGCAACAGGAAGAGCGTGTATCCTAAAGTAATAATTTAATTCAAGAACTTAATAGTGATTTTAGTGAATATAAGGGAAAAAAATGAGCATACCAAGCCACAAGAGTGCCATCTATTATTCAGTACTAGGATCAAATCAGGACCTCACCTTGCAGGGAACTCATCAATCAGTGAGGGGTGCTTGGATGACTATAGTAAAAACTGAAAGAGTCTCTGGGAATGAGAAGGGAGAAGAACAGAGTTATATAGAATATCACCATGAGGGCAGGCCTCACAGTGCGGTGGATCACAACCTAGGTCCTTGCATCATTTATTGAGACTTGATTCTTAAACTCTAAAATGAGGATGGGTGGGTGAGGGAGGGAGGGAGGCTTAACAGGGAGGGGATTTATATATACTTATAACTGATTCACCCTGTTGTACAACAGAAACTAATACAACATTGAAAGCCATTATCTGCCAATTAAAAAGTTTAAAAAAGAGAGCAAAAACAAACAAAAAAAATGTATTACCTACTGAAATTGGGAAACGTTCCTAATAAAGAATTGCCTTTAGTTTCCTTGTCTAACCCTGCCCCCACCAAACAAAAAAATTAATAAAAGGAAGATGATTACTTCAGGCTGGCTGACCTCATGGGACGGGTTTCCTGATCAAGTGGGATAATGCAGAGGTAAGCTCTGGCATATGTAAAAAGTCTAAGGAATGACTGCTGCCAATAGGGAGAGTGATTTTCTCCTCCGTAAAACAGAAAATTCTAGTAAATTTTAGGAGCTGTTTGCATTACAGTAAGAGGATGGGCTCCAGGCAAACAGGGCCTTCAACATTTCTTGCTCTGGTTTATTCCATTACTATTTCCGGGCGGGGGCTGGGGTGGTGCACAGAGGTGGGGCTGGTAGGTGCCCTCTGAGTGCAGGGCAGCCTGCTGCCTGGGATGCAGATTTCAGGGATGATGACCCAGCCCCGAGCAGACTGTTCCTCCACAAGCAATTCACTGTCTTCTTCCAGAGTGACTGGGCCCCGCTAGTTTCTGCTGTTAGGCACAGAGCCATCGCAGAGATTGGAGCTGGTGTGTACGTCACCAAACTGAGGTCACGCTGGGCTTTGCAGCAAAATTAGCCTCCAGGTTATCATCTGTGAGGCTGTCGGTCCCTTCAGGAAGCCAGGCAGCTGGAGAAGAAAGCAGCAAGAATGGAAGGAGTGGACAATGAGAGGCGTGGAACACAGCCTGCTCCCCACCCCCTTGTCCTGAGAAAGAGGATGAGATGGTGCTATGGGCTGAACTGAGTTCTCCCAAATTCGTATGTTGAAGTCTTAATCCCAGTACCTCAGAATAGGACTATATTTGGAAACACTATCTTCAGTGAAGTTAAAATGAGGTTATTAAGGTGAGTCCTAACCCAATATGACTGGTGTCCTTATAAGAAGAGGAGATTAGGACACAGATGTATACAGAGGAAGTGGGATGATAACTCACAAGCTGGAATCAAGATTGCTGGGAGAAATATCAACAACCTCAGATATGCAGATGATACCACCCTAATGGTAGAAAGTGAAAAAGAACTAAAGAGCCTCTTGATGAGGGTGAAAGAGGAGAGTGAAAAAGCTGACTTAAAACTCAACATTCTGAAAACAAAGATCATGACATTCATTCCCATTACTTCATGACAAACAGATGGGGAAAAGAACGGAGTGACAAATTTTATTTTCTTGGGCTCCAAAATCACTGTGGACTGTGACTGCAGCCATGAAATTAAGAGATGCTTGCTCTTTGGAAGGAAAGCTATGAGAAACCTAGACTGCATATTGAAAAGCAGAGATACCACTTTGCCGACAAAGGTCTGTATAGTCAAAGCTATGGTTTTTCTGGTAGTTATGTACAAATGTGAGAGCTGGACCATAAAGAAGGCTGAGCACTGAAGAACTGATGCTTTTGAACTGTGGTGCTGGAGAAGCCTCTTGAGAGTCACTTGGACTGCACAAGGAGGTCAAACCAGTCTAATCCAAAAGGAAATCAACCTTGAATATTCATTGGAAGGACTGATATTGAAGCTGAAGCTCCAAAACTTTGGCCACCTGATGCGAAGAGCTGACTCACTGGAAAAGACCCTGGTGCTTGCAAAGACTGAAGGCAAAAGAAGAGGGTGGCAGAGGATGAGATGGTTAGAGAGCAAGACCAACTCAATGGACATGAGTTTGAGCAAATTCTGGGAGATTAGTTAAGGACAGGGAAGCCTGGCATGTGGCAATCCATAGGGTTGCGAAGAGTCCAGCACAACTGAGTGACTGAACAACTGAACAATATGCAGAGGAAGGGTCATGTGAAGACTCAGGGAGAAAGTTTCATCTCCAAGCCAAGGAGAAGAAACACACCCTGCCAACATCTTGATCTTGGACCTTTAGCCTCCAGAATTGGGAGAAAATACATTTCTGTCATTTATTTTGTTATATAAACTTCACTATCCCAGGGTGCCTGGAGAGCCAGGGTGCCTGGAGCAGCCCAGCTTCAGGCTTAGGATTGAAGATGAACTAGTGTTAAGAGCCTGTGATTGGCAACTGTGTAGTCTTAAGCTGTTATATTCATAGCTTATTGAAACTAAAAAAGGAGATCCTTACTTCGGTGGTTCTCAGTGTGGTTCCCAGACCAACAGCATCAGTGTCACCTGGGAATCTGTTAGAAATGCAAATTTTCAGGATTTATCCCAAACCCACTGAATCAGTAACTTTGGGGATGGGGTCTATGTTTATTCAAGACCTCCAGGTGATTCTGAGGGATACTCAAGCCTGAGATCCACTGCTCTACATAAAGGTTTTGATGATTAACAACAGGAGTCTATAAACTTGTGTCATACAGGGTAGGGAGTCAGGGGAAGCTGTTGTCATGGGAATTTGGCCCACAGCTTTTTGAAGGGGTCTCCATGACATGCAGATGGAAAGAAGAAATATCAAATGAGAGAGGGACCATTTGGGGCTTCCCATTGGCTCCTGCCAATGCAGGAGAAGCAAGAGATGCAAGTTCAATCCTTGGGTTGGGAAGATCCCCTGGAGGAGGAAATGGCTCCCCACTCCAGTATTCTTGCTTGGAAAAATCCATGGACAGAGGAGCCTGCTGGGCTACAGTCCATGGGGTCACAGAGAGTTGGACACGACTGAGCCACACGTACACAGAGGGACTATTTCAGTCCCACAGCCCAAGTTCCCCGGGGCTCAATCAGGAGTGAGAGAGCTGGTGTGGCCACAGGGCCTTAGCACCCTATTTATTCCAAATCCCTTCAATTCTTTTTCTTCTCAATCCCTTTTCTGACCAGATCTTCACCCACTACAGATACAATCTTAAACAATAACCTTAGTCCCTCTAAGATTTATATACTGAGAGAAAGTAGGGGTGGAGAGATAAGAGAGAGGAGAGAGAAAGAAGTTTATTATTAAGGGATGCCTACTCAAGCTTCATAAAGTGGTTCCAGAAGTGACTTAAGTGGCTCAATAAATGTTACTTTCTTTCTCCTTCCTTCTGATTATTGAACAACTAGAAGCACATTAGTATATCAGAAAAGATAGCAATAACTTTAAAAGTACTTGTAACTCTCTTTATATGGGACAAAAATGACTAATGTCAAGACATTTGTAAATATGATTTTTATACCTAACCTCAATTTTAAAGGGATTAGGATGTAATGACAAATTAGTTCTGAGAAGGCATCTTCATGTGAAGCTAAAATAATGCCATTACAGACTGCAGTTTTCTGGCATTCTAGCTAGACTTTGGGGTTCTGGAGGAATGCATGTTTAGAGTGCCTTTTATCCTTCAAGTATAAAATGAGTGCCCCATTCTTTTCCCATAATGATGCTCACTGAGTTTCCTATGGCTCTGGGGAGAACATTTGAGTCCCAAGACCCTGGCAAAGGTCTAGAGTGCAAGCAATGGATATTGAAAAGAGATCTATCTCAGCACAGAAAGTGAAAGTGAAGTTGCTCAGTCATGTCCGACTCTTTGTGACCCCATGGACTGTAGCCCACCAGCCTCCTCGGTCCATGGGATTTTCCAGGCATGAATACTGGAGTGGGTTGCCATTTCCTTCTCCAGGGGATCCTCCCAACCCAGGGATCGAACTGGGGTCTCCTGCATTGTAGGAAGACACTTCACTGTCTGAGCTACCAGGGAAGCCTATCTTTTAGCATAGAGCTGGCTAACTTGGCATCTTGCTATGATAATTGGAACCCTGGTTCACTTTCAGTACTTCCTGACTCTCTGGAACTAGACTCTGACAAAAGACACGTTAAGGATAACTAACATTGGCAGGACACTTACCATGAGGGTCAGAGGCTACCCTGCATACTTGACTACATAGTTAACCAAAGATTGGTAATTTAAATAACTCATCCTGCTTAGCTACTAAGTAGCCAAATCATCTAGAACCTATGTTTTGCTGCTACATGCAAACTTTCAACAGGTATACCCTGACTCAGTGAGATGGAGCAGGGTTTTTCCGGGAAGGCAGAGAACGAAAGAGAAGGAGTACCAAGTGACCGTTGTACCAAACCAGGTCAGGATATGGGAGGATTATCTACCGACTCCAGGTCTTCCTGGTGTGATTGCTTTAAGAAGGAGGCTGTTGGGAAGCACAACCACTTGGAAAGGGACAATTTGAAAGACCTCAGAGACGACAAAGAGGCATCCAGATAGAAGCCAGCAAGATGAGAAGTTGGCAGCTGAGCAGGACGTGGAAATGGCTGACCACGAGGAGGCACAGAAGACATGAGATCCACGAATGATGGGGCCTTCTGGGCTGCAGTACCTTTTCTCCTACAGGTACCCTCTATAGAGGGAGGGGTCTCCTATTGACCCACCCCACCCGACATATTTATCTCCAAAGCCACTTTATCCTTTCAACCTACATCTAATCTTGACTCTCCCTACCCCTCAACTGCCCTGACCTTCAGCTCGCCTTTCTCCTACCTGTTTTAACCTCTGGTGTGTCTGTTCACTGGCCTTCCCACTTCATACACCTCGAGATGTCTCTCCGCCTAGAGATCAGAGCCCTCTCTGTTGACTTGCACACCCAAGGTATTTGCTTTTTAACTCAGCCAAAGGCCCACACCACCACCTCAATAGATCCACGAGAGTTGCTACTTAAGAAGTTCTGCCACCTGAGGGACTAAGACCAAAACTGACTTTTGCAGGTCTGTGACTTCTGATTTTATTTTAATAACCATCAGTTTCCAACATAGTAGTTCATCCCTTTATTATATGCTTTTTTCCCCCTGCCATCTACTTGATGCCTTGGCTCCTAGCACCTGTTTTCCCAAATCCACACCTGATGGTCAAAGTCTCCTCCATTCTACACCTCCTTTTTATTTTTAAAAGTTAAAGAAGTACTGGGTCTTCATTGTGGTGCAGGGGCTTCTCTTGTGGTCTGTGGGCTCTAGAGTATGTGGGCTCAGTAGTTCTAGCATGCTTAGTTGCCCTGTGGCATACGGGGCCTTTGTTCCCCCACCAGGGATCGAACCCATGTCCTCTGCACTGGAAGGCAGATTCTTAACCACTGGACCACCAGGGAAGCCCCGTCCTGCATTCTGTACTTGCATGGAAAGCTCTGCCCAGACACCTCAGTGCCCTCCAAACCCAGTGTGGGCTGTGCTCTGATAGAGATGCCGAGGGAACTGCAGCGGTCAGCTCTCTCCTGGCTCCACCACAACTCTCAGAGCATTTCATCCTCCTTCCTCTAGGACTTGAAACCAATCCTTCACCTAAACCGTTTCTTCTCCTCCTCTGGAATCTCACTCCATTAACCCTGCTTCTTGACAGCGTCTAATGTTCCGTCCTCAGTCCGTGAATGTTGACCATTTTTCTCATGACTCCAACCATAACCCTCCTTGATCCTCTCCCTACTGCAATAGGCTTTTTCATTCTCAAACTTGGTCTTCACTTCTTAGCTTCTACTTAAGCCTTGTATCTTGGTATAATCAAGTTCCTAGTCCCTTATAACTTCACTGAAACTGTTCTTGCTAAGGTCACCAAAATTCTCCTAATATTAAAACTTAACACATTCTCTTCCTAATCCTTAGTGTCTACTCTGCTTAGATCTTTGGCCACTCTTTTCTCTATAGAGGCATATGCATAGCACACACTTAATATTTCTTTGTCTCTTCTTTCATGATCTCAGGCCTTTGGGACTCAAAGGATTTTAAGCACCTGCTATAGCAGTGCTATAAATGGTGCCAGTGCTATTTCTTCCTGCTCTTCACTATTCCCACGTGGCTTGTGGGCTTCCTCTTTTTCTGTGTTCCCCACTGAGCCTGGTGGTGTGGACTTTCAGTTGTGAAGTGAAGGAAAGTTGAAAGGAAATAAGTAGGGACAAGAGAATGAGCCATGTAAATGACCCTGTTGGTCAGACATCAATCCCGATCCTCCAGGAGAACAGAACATGCTTATTTGCACTTGAAAAAAATGTTAGTAAAATACTTAAAATACTGTCTGTTTTATAGATGCTCTCATCTCTTGAGTCACAAAGTCTCCATTGTGACCCAGGGTAGCATCAAAACATTCCCTGGAAAGTATTTTGAGAGAGGGGATTGAAAACCAAAGATCTGGAAGTAGACGACCTGTCCCCACATCCTCTCCACAGACACCTTTCAGTCCTCCTTATCCAGCCAGAAGAGCTCTCCAGAGGCAGAATTCCATTATCTCAGTTACCCAACTGTCTCTTGTGGATCTTGTATTTCCCATGGTCTGTCTCTTAATGGCTCCATCTCTTCCATCTCCAACTAGATTGCATAAGCAAAAAGCCCATCAGAAATAGCTCTCATCACATTCAGGGATTCTCAATGACTGCCTGAAGGAGAAGACAACCTCTTTTAGCTGTTTTTTTTTTTTAAAGTTGGTGGTCCGGTGGTTGAGAATCCACCTTGCAATGCAAGGGATGCTGGTTCAATTCCTGGTCAGGGAAGATCCCACATGCTGCAGGAGCAACTAGGCCTATGTGCAGCAACTACTGAGCCCATGTGCTGCAACTGATGAAGTCTGCCCACCTAGAGCCCATGCTTCCCAGCAAGAGAAGCCGCCACAATGAGAAGCCCGAGCACCGCAGCCAGAGAGGAGCCCCCACATGCTGAAACCAGAGAAAGCCTTCATGCAACAGCAAAGACTCACTACAGTCAATAAATAAATAAAGTTGGTGGGTACGAAGCATAAATAGTTTTCAAAAGGTACTTCCTTCTAATAGATTTGAACAATTTGTCCAGTCACTGAACATAGAGGAATTTGTGTTTGTACAGACATTTTCTGGAAATACTGTAACCAATGTTATCACCTTCAGTAGCTTAGGTGATAAAGAGCAAAAATAAAAATATGGGAAAAGCTTTTCCGGAATGCATTCGTATCTTGAGGGTATATATCACTTTGATATTTATAAATCTTTATAAAGTTTCCAACTTATTTACATTCAGATCCTTTTCTTGTGTCTGGTCCTTCCAACGTTGCATCTGCCAATTATGATCTTCCCTCCTCTTATCCCACAAGGGCAGGAGAGCCTGGCAGGACAGAGGAAAAGCCAGGACCTTGAGAGTTTTTGACATTTGTTTGTGGCTTTCCCTCTGTGACCACTCAGGGAGTCCTCATCTGTAGTCTCTCTACTGCCGTCTGCAGAGGGGAAAGTTTTAATATCCTTCATCTCTTTACAAATTAACACAGAAATTCTGCTGACAAGCCTTACCCTTTCCAAGGTTTAAATCCCAGGGCCCTTGAGCTGTGACAATTTAAATGAGCAAGATTTCCAAAAACTGATGAGTGAGGTTTTAAATGTCTCATAGAAGCAAGTTGCCAAATCCTCCTTTAAAGACTTCTGTAGGACAAAGTAGTTTGTGAGCATTTGTCTGCGGAAGCATGCATGTCAATGTGCTGTGCTGGTGGGGAAGATATTTTTCAGTTCAGTTCAGTCGCTCAGTCGTGTCCAACTCTTTGCAACCCCATGAATCGCAGCATGCCAGGCCTCCCTGTTCATCACCAACTCCCGGTGTTTACCCAAGCTCATATCCATCGAGTCGGTGATGCCATCTAGCCATCTCATCCTCTGTCGTCCCCTTATCCTCCTGCCCCTAATCCTTCCCAGCATCAGGGTCTTTTCCAATGAGTTAACTCTTCGCATGAGGTGGCCAAAGTATTGGAGTTTCAGCTTCAACATCAGTCCTTCCAATGATCACCCAGGGCTGATCTCCTTTAGGATGGACTGGTTGGATCTCCTCACAGTCCAAGGGACTCTCAAGAGTCTTCTCCAACACCACAGTTCAAAAGCATCAATTCTTCGGTGCTCAGCTTTCTTTATAGTCCAACTCTCACATCCATACATGACTACTGGAAAAACCATAGCCTTGACTAGACGGACCTTTGTTGACAAAGTAATGTCTCTGTTTTTTAATAAGTTATCTAGGTTGGTCATAACTTTCCTTCCAAGGAGTGAGCATCTTTTAATTTTATGGCTGCAATCACCATCTGCAGTGATTTTGGAGCCCCCCAAAATAAAGTCTGACACTGTTCCCACTGTTTCCCCATCTATCTGCCATGAAGTGATGGGACCAGATGCCATGATCTTAGTTTTCTGAATGTTGAGCTTTAAGCCAACTTTTTCACTCTCCTCTCTCACTTTCATCAAGAGGCTTTTTAGTTCCTCTTCACTTTCTGCCATAAGGATGGTGTCATCTGCATAACTGAGGTTATTGATATTTCTCCTGGCAATCTTGATTCCAGCTTGTGCTTCTTCCATCCCAGCGTTTCTCATGATATACTTTGCATATAAGTTAAATAAGCAGGGTGACAATATAAAGATACCTTTAAGAGTAATTATAAACCAAAACAGTTGGAAGAAACATTAAGGACTAGTCTACCAATAAGCACATTTTAAAGATGATTAAAACAGAGCTAAGGAGGGTTAAGTCATTTGTTCAAGGTGACAGTGTCAACTTTAACTTAAGCCTCCTAAGAGTAGGGCTAAACAAAATCTAAAGAAATAAAGATTGAAAATTTATCCAATTTTGCAGAAGTCATAAGCACACAGATTCAGAAAACTGAGTAGTCCCAAATAGGATAATCCTAAAGAATCCTTACCAAAACACATCGTAATCAAATTTCTGAAATCTTGTGAAGAAGAAATTTTGAAAGCATCAAGAGAAAAGTTATACCAATTTGAATGATAACGGATTTCTCATCAGAGGCTATAAGGAAGTGGTACAACATTTCGCAAGTGCTGAAAAAGAACTTAAAAGACAGACTGGCCAAATGGATAAAAATACATGATCCAACTATATGCTGTCTACAAGAGAGTCACTTCAAATGCAATAATATAGGTAAGTTGCAAATAAAAGAATTGAAAAAGATATACCATACAAGTGTTAATCAAATGAAAACAATGTCAGAAAAAGAAGACATTAGCACAAGGAAACTTAGCAAGGACAGAGGGGGTCGCTACATGGTAATAAAAGGGTCAATCCACCAAAAAGACATTGCAACTCTAAATGTGAATGTACCAAGGGGCAGAGCTGGAAAATATGTGAAGCAAAAACTAAGATGTGAAGAAAAATGAGAGAATTAGACAAATCCATAATTATAGTTCAAGATTTCAGCACTCTCATGTCTTAACAAGTGGCAGAACAATCAGACAGAAAACTATATCAACTATATCAGTGAGGGTATGGAAGACTCAACAGCACTATCAACTGGCAGAATCTAATAGACATTCATAGAGCACTCAATCCAACACGAGCAAAATACCCATTCTTAAGTGTCCACGGAACACAGACTGAGAGAAACTACATTCTGGGCCACAGAAATGATCTCAAATTTTTTTTCAAAAGTTGAAATCGTGCAAAGAGTGTTCTTGAAACTAAAGTCAAAACAGAGAGATGAAATGAAAATCTCTAAACATTTGGAACAGCTAAGTAACCCATGGTTCAAAAAGGAAGTCTCAGGGCAAAGTATATACATTTAAGTATAATATTAATACATATATTAAAATGATATGCTATAAAATATATATTATATTTATATACACTAAAGCTGTACTGAAGAAAATTTATAGAACTTAAAGTTTATATTAGAGAAGAGGAAAAGTCTCAAATCGATAATCAAAGCTCTGACTTTAAGAATCTAGTAAAACAAGAACAAAATAAACACGATGAAATTAGAACTATTAAAGAGGAGAAAACAATGAAATTGGAAACAGAAAATCAATAAAGCCAATAACACAAAAGTGTTTTCTAAACATTAAATAAAATTTACAAATTTCTAGCAAAACTAACAAAGGTAAAAAAGAGAGAAAATACAGATTTCTAATGTCAGGAATGAAACAGTAGATATCACCTCTGATCTCAGAGACATCAAAAAGATAATATGAGGACACTACAAACAACTCTATACGTGTAAATGTGACAATTTAGGTGAAATGGACCAACTCCTTGCAAAGCACAAACTACCATAATTTACTCACTAAAAAAGAGATCATTTGAGTAGCCCTATCACTATAAAGGAAATTAAATTTGTAAGTTAAAAACTCCCGGAAAGGGACTCTCCAGGTCCAGAGGGTTTTATTAGCAAATTCTACCAAACATGTAAAGAAGAATTAATACTGCTTCTACAATAGTCTTTTCCAGAAAGTAGAAGAGGAGGGAACACTTTTCAATTCACTTTAGAAGACAATTCAGGCAGATCTTGTTTTATCGCAGTTCATTTTATTGCTCTTTGCAGATATTGCATTTTTCACAAATTGAAGAGTTTGTGGCATCCCTGCATTGATCAAGCCTATTGGCATCATTTTTCCAACAGCATTTGCTCCCTTTGTGTCTCTGTGCCACATTTTGGTAATTCTCTCAATATCTCAAACCTTCTGATAGCAAAAAGATGATGAATCGCTGAAGGCTCACGTAATGGTTAGCCTTTTTTAGCAATAAAGTATTCTAAAATTAATGTATGCACATTGTTCTTTTAAAGCACAATACTACTGCACACTTAATAGTGTAAATGTAACATTTTTATGCACTAGGAAGCCAAGAAAAGTTCATTGTGATAATTGCTTTTTTGTAATGGTCTGAAACTGAACCTACAATATCTTGATGCTAACACCAGACAAAGATAGTACAAAAAAAAAAAGATGACTAAAGACCAGAATCCCTCATGAATGTAAATGCAAACATTTTAAACAATCAGCAAATAGAATTCAGCAATATATTAAAAAACCAACCTCAAAAGGTCACATACTATATGATTCCACTTACATAACATTTCAGAATGACAAAATTATAGAGATGGAGAACAAATTAGTGGTTTCCAAGGATTTAGGGATGTGGTAATTGTGGTGTGTGAGGGGGTGTGGTTATGAAGTGGAGAGTGCGGGGGAGACTTCTGCAGCAGTGGAATAATTCTGTATTTTAGTGGAGGTGATGGTTACACATATCTGCACATGTGATAAAATGGCATGCCACTATACCCACATTGTACCAATATGTTTCCTGGCTTTGATACTGTATTACAGTATATATTAGATACTGCATTGTAGTATATGTAGCATAAATACAGTATATATATAACATATAGTATATATTGTAGTTAAGATCTACATTAGGAGAAACTGGGGGAAAGGCACATGGTACTCTGTACTGTCTTTACAACTTCCTATGAATCTGCGATTACCTGAAAACAAAGGGTTTAAAAACCACTTAGTCCATATCTCAGCCAACAGACTCAAGATGCCAGGCTTTGCTCTCCCTCTCAGACCAGGTCCCCATGCCAACACTGTCGTTGTGTCAGTGTCCTAGGGAGCATCACTTCCCACAGCCCATCTCTTCAAGTCATAATATTTGCAGCTATTCCTTCTGGTTAACAAACTATAACCCTGCACCAAGGTACCAATGAAACCATCATTTGGTTGTTAGTTTCTAAACTCAATGGCTTTTCTGTCTCTCTTTGTCATCTGCTTGACCATTTAGGAAGTCAGAAGCAGAAAGGTGGTGGAGAAGGTTGTCTTGGTAGCACCAGGTCTTGTTTTCTGGGCATCTTCCATCCTACTCCCAGAGACATCCCTGATCTCAAGCCAGAGTTCAGATGGTTGGGTTTAGAGTCTCAGCTGTGAGTTTGAAGGAGAAGAAAAGATAACTTTGCTGGCTGGAAAGATGATAACGGAAGCCCAATGTGCCAAAGTTGGACTGGGGATGGGGCTGAGGCCGACAGGGACCCAGGAACACCAGGCACAGATCAGAACCCAATCATTTCTGGAATCGATCTTCTTTTTAAAAATATTAATTAACCAATTTTCTTTTTTGATTGTGCGGGTGTTTCTCTAGTTGTGGCCAGCAGGGGCTACTGTTCCCTGCTGGCTGCAGGGAAGACCCTGCGGTGCGTGAGTCATTGCTGTGGCTTCTCTTGTTGTGAAGCATCAGTTCTAGGCTCTTGGGCTTTGATAGTTGCCACTCTTGGGCTTTAGAGCGCTGGCTCAGTAGTTGTGGCTCATGGGCCCAGTTGCTTCAAGGCATGCAGGATCCTCCAGGACCAGAAATCGAACCCCTGTCCCCTGCACTGCAAGGCGGACTCCTAACTATCGACAGCCAGGAAAGCCTCTGGAATCAATCTTCTTATCAGGGCCCTGCTTGTTCCAAAAACGGAACAGTGAAAGTGGCAGCCTCCTATAAGGTAGTCTCCTTTCTTCCTAACGAATATCCCGGAACCATCTACATGCCATGCCATGTTATACAGGGTAACAGAATGCTTGCCTAGACCGAGTGAGCTTGCGTCTTCCAACCCATATGTAACAAGTAACCAGGGTACATTAATAGCTTGATTAAATGACCCAGGTCAGAGTTGATCACACAAGGAGACTATTTATGAATATTTGGAGCAGTATAGACAAAGGTTTCTTTCCACATCGACCACTGCATTCACTCTGACCTTGCCAGCCAGAGTGTTCTTGGAGAGAAGGGAGAAACAAATTTGTAGTGCATCCACAAAGACCAGCCTTTGGAATCTTTATTCTGCTGAAAGCTGATTCATAGTCAGTGCTACATTAGAACCATTCATGGCATATTTCCACTGAAATAGCATCTTAGAAGTCAAGCTCTTCATATGTCAAGATACATCTCTGATGTCCTAATTCAGTCTAGGGCATTTTTTTAAAAAAATATTAAGCCTCAAAGCTTGTCTGTGCACTGCAATCCTGCTGTCAATCATCCTCCAACCCTCAGAGCCTAGCACCCCACTCTTGCGCAGGGCAAGGAGGGACGCCTATATAGTCATCTCTATTTGTTGCCAAGACTTAGCAGTGAAGCAGCCCATCCAAGCCACCCCTGGGCAGCTTGGTCCTCTTGTGGACTCTTGTCCTCAATGTTGTGGTCTGTGTGTCAGCTACAAAAGAATTTCTAGACACGAAGCAGAATGAGAGGAGAATAGAGTTTATTAGAACTGGAGATGCATTTAGAACTGTGGGCCAGCTCAAGGGAGAGCCAACCCCTTTTGTGGGCTTCCAGCCAATTTTTATAGCCTCAGGACAAAGAAAATTCCTATGGAGAAGTGTGGCATTAGGTCATTGGTCATGATTCTATATGGTGACTTAATATGAAGATGGGAGCTGGCTGGTTAGGCACAGGACAGCTCATGACAAACAAGATGGCTCATGACAACAGTTGCCATGGAACTTGGCTAATTCCAGAGATATTGTCCTATGACCTCAGTACAGGGCTCCACACTCAATCTCATTAGGAGTTAGACCCAGCTTCAGGATCTTCATCTCCTCACCTCAATAAAAGCTGAAGACTCAGCTTGTGATGTTGAGTCCCTCCTCCCTCTAAGCACAGGAAATGAGTTTGAGCTGAGGACCAAAGTTAAAAGTCTGCCGGCAAAGCACTAGGGCAATGAAGCCACAAAGCAGCCTATGCCAGTTTGAAGCAAGGCATTTTTTGAGGATCAATAATGAAACTCCAAATCCCAAGAATAGGGTTAACACACCAGCAGAAATATCCCTCAGATATACCCCCCAAATATCCAAATATCCTCCAGATACCCCCCAGATATAGCCCCCAGATATCCCCCAGATATTTCCCCCAGAAATATCCAGTGTGTTACTTGGAATCTTCAAAACTCTGAAGCACCAATGCTTTTACAGCATTTTCAGCATGTCTACCCTTTCTGACCTCAACATTTTGTGAGATTGGGCAACTTCAGCACTTGTATATGAAACACACTCCAGAATTTATGAAGAATGCTCACACATATCACACTCATTTAATCCTCAACCAGTCCTGTGAAATAGATGAAAAAAAAAACTGTAGGAATAAGAATACTACCCATTATAGGAATGCAAGGCATCTTTGTCTTATAGCCGCACAGTTCTTTTCATCCCCTCCCCCACCCCAAGAGTGCGTTAGTCACTCAGTCCTCAGTCGTGTCTGACTCTTTGCGACCCCATGGACTGTAGCCGCCAGACACTTTTGTCCATGGAATTCTTCAGTCAAGAATACTGGAGTGGGTTGACGGTCCTTTCTCCGGGGGATCTTCCCAACCCAGGGATTGAACTTGGGTCTCCTGCACTGCAGGCAGATTCTTTACCATCTGAGCCACCAGGGAAGCCTTACCCCAAGGGCAAATCCCTCTACTTATTTCTTAAGGGGGTATGCCACAATGCTAAACCAGGAGCTATCCATATTGATCCCAAATTCAAAGAGTTTCATTTGTATGTTATTCTCATTTAATCAGAGAATCATGAAAATCACTTATAAGAGGGTTTGTTTCTGATTACTTCTTTTCAATAAATGTCACCAAATAACCTAATTCATCGCTAAGACTCTCTAAGTGATCAGATTGTGCACAGTAGTTTGGGTCTCAAAAATATCTGGCTTCTTTTTTGTAGTTTGCCAATAGAAAGTAGAGAGAAGTCCAGAGGAGAGGTGCTTATATACAAAATCCAGAGCCCAGTGGGTAGAAATAAACATAAGTAAAATTGCTCCAGGCAATTGCTTAGCACTCCTGGCACTTCTACTTAATCCCAGGAAGTACAAGGACACAGGACTTCTCCTACACTCTACACTTACTTTCTCAGCAGTTTTTAGAATAGTCATAAAAGACACAGGGTAGAAGGGGGGGACTGGTTAAAAAATGTTCTGTAACTCTTTTGTTAACTTTTGAGTAGGATAAAAGTCTTTAATAATCATAATGTTATAGGCAGAAATTCCAAGTTCCTGTTCAACTGCACATCCAGGGAATTATCATTCAATAAAAATTGTGCTAATTATGTATTTGGTGCTGTTCTGGTCATTTCAAAGTCTGACTTAAAATATTTCCTTTGGAATGAATAATTCATTATTAAAATTTCAAAATTTTGAATAGATAATTCATGATTGAAAAATTATAAGTGTACAGAGGAAAATCTTGCTGACTTTGAGTTTCCCACCCCAGAGGACACTAGTATTAACAAGATCTTTTGTACATATATGGAAGGATGGGAGCAAATATAAAACCTGTTCTTATCTACTCACCCCCTTTTTATAAAATGACAGTTAATTTACAAATAAAAGATTAATTACTGCTCTCATCTTTTATCCTTTACTTAACGTGTTTTCATGATTTCAAAATGCCTAAAGGAATTCCTCCTTTTTAATGACTGTGTAGTATTTCACTGTATAGATGTACCACATTTTAACCAGCCCCCCATATGTGGCATTGTTTTAATTTTTTTGCTATTATAACAAAATTGTGATACATTGCTTCTTGCTTGTATCATTTTGGAGCATACATATCTAAGATAAATTTTCAGAAGTAGAAATGCATTTGCATATTCATCATTTTGATGTATATTGCCAAATTGTCTTCCTTACGAAGTGTGTTGATATCAAGCTGTCAATCTTTGCTGACTGCCAGCATCCCAGAATGCTTTGGTTTGGAGAAAGTCCATGACCCACTTTATCATACAATCTAACACATGGTAGCACATTTCATCACACATTAGGAATTCTCACATTCTCAGAAGCAGTCCATAGAAAACCAAGCAAAATGACCAAACCGAAACAATTAATGTAAGATATGGCTCCCATTTCTTTGGAACAGAGGCCCTGAAGGATGGCAAGTGGTATTCTAACTAGAAATTGTAGCTATGTCTCTGACTCAGTCCTACAGTCTCAATGCTTCTAGTGAAATGCTTCAGCGGAGACCTAAGTATGACTCAAGCATTGTCTGGAAATTGGTATAACATTCGCTTTGATTCTGGCTGCTTTCAAAGCCCATTCATAAATGGTACTGGATTTCAGTTCCTTCCTCTCGGTAGGTAAATGTACCTCATCATTATTTTGTCTGCAGAGGATAACAGACTTGTTTAATCCAAATACTCAATCGGTATAAAATTGCTCCAGCATCAGGAGAAATTCTAAAGCTTCCATCCACACAGCAATATTTAAATGCTCCTAAATTTGGGATGGGTGATAAATTTCAACATGCATGTCTTAAAGCCAGAAATCTTAAGCAGACTTTTCTGTCTTTCAGTTCATCTGTTTTCTTTTGAAACAAGGATATTGTGGCAACAACTAGCAAAAAACTGTCAGCTTGTTCTTTCAGAGGAACATTGTTCTCTTTATATTGTAAAGATCAGGATGCAAAAATCTCTATAACAGATGCTGAACAGGCCATGTTCAACTATTCAGAGGAATCCACATTTTCGGATATGGGAATAACTCAAGGATGAAACCACAAAGAAATGCAATAACATTTTCATTTCAGAAGTGACATCATCCAAGTTGTATTTCTTGTATCTGCCTTCACTGAAGGGACAGCTGGGTACCAAACTCAGTTGATACAGCTTATGTATCTTCTACCTCACCAATAAGTCATTTTTTCCTACAGAGTCTGATTGTGGGGTATAGACATGCTTTGAGAATCTTGCACTTTTCCTTGTGCTATGGACATATTCCTGTAGCATTTTAGGGATGTGAGCACAGCTATTGTTTCCATGATGCACCCAAGGCTGAGAATAAATAGTTTAAATGGTGTTGCTTGAGCTCTGACCTAATGTACTGATTCATTTAGTCGAGTGTCAAATGATCTGTCTCTCAACTGCTGACCAGTGGGGTTAGGCACACAATCTTGAATTCATCTGGCTTTAGGTTGACTGGCCAGCTCACTTTCACCTGGGACAGTATCAGATGTGGTAATAAACCTAATCCTCCAGGGACTATATAGTTTTGTCTATTTTTTAGTCAATATATTTTTTAATGTAGCTGCTGCATCCCTTTCCATAAGGCACCTGGCTCCTCTGTCTAGAAGCAAACGTCATCAGTTCTTAGTGAATCCTTTGAGAAACATTCTCTGCATATACAAGCAAGTACACCCTTAACCCAAAGCACATTTGATAGTACTTTAGTAATCATCTAACAATTCCCTCAAATGTCTGCACACTCCTTTGAAGCACAGGAGCAATAGCCAACACAATTATAACATTTTTTTTAAGAAGCTATATGTTACATCAACAGTTTTACTCTAAGGAGACTCAGGCTCCTTCCTGGGATTTTGGCAGTCCTTATATTATCAGGGGGCTTCCCAGGTGGCTTAGTGGTAAGGAATCTCCTTGCCAGTGCAGGAGATGTGGGTTCGATCCCTGGGTCAGGAAGATCACATGGGGGAAATGGCAACCCACTCCAGTATTCTCGCCTGAAAAATTCCATGGACAGAAGAGCCTGGTAGGCCACAGTCGCCAAGTTGGACACAACTGAGCGTGCGTGCGTGTGCGCGTTCGTGCCCATACACACACACACACACACACACACACACACACACACACACACACACATTATCAGGAATCCACTTATAAAACATCTCATAAGTGGAATCCCCTGAGGATACTTAAAATATATTATGAAAACTCTTAATCATACAAAAGTAGGAAGTTTTGCTATTAACCTGTATCCAGTCTTGCTTCTATTATCCCTTACTGGATTATTTAAAAGCAAATTGCAGATCATAATTCATCTTGGGATGACCTTTTCAGAAATAAGTAAGAATACCCATTTCATGGGGTACAATTGGCTAATATCTTTCCAAAACCTAGAACCTTACCTTGGCCAGTCCCACAACAGCTATCTTCCCTTTTCCATACAGTCATTACCATAACCCTGTGCTCTTCAGCAGCTCTCACTGTTGAGAATTTTTTTCTAAATAGTTAGAATACAGCCAGAAGGGACTCAACAAAAGGGTTAGAAAAGATGAAGGTGGTACAGAGGGCCAAGAAGCAGCCCACACACAGGGTTCATGGGAGATGCCCTTTTCCCTACACAGACTTTTGAAGAGGGTCCCTTTCTTCCCCATTTGCCCAACGTAAACAGGTTGGCCACATCAGGCCTCCTGACTAATCATGCTTCTGCCTCTTTCCAACTCATGTAGCCGTGCAGGAGATCTTTGGTATTTTAGACTTTTTTTTAATGGACGACTGAAAACAGAACCTGTCTCATAAGAGTCCCTAAGAATCTATCCACTGAAGATACTGGGTAAGAAAGACAGAGAAGAGTGAATAGAGACAAGATGGAGATTAGAGATTTAAACACACACACACACACACACACACACACACACACACACACACACAGAGGCTTGAGCTGCTGAGACCCTTATAGGCAGACTAGAGACAAGCAGGGAGAGATGATGCTGTAATCTATGGCTGGCGTACAGAGATGTGTGTTTGGCTAAATGTGACCATGGGCAGAAGGGGTCAGGGGCAGACCCTGCAGCCTAAACCAGAAATGTTGCAACAATAGCACTAGACGTCAGCACACGCTTATATAGTGCTTAAGCACTCACACGGATATTTTAACAGAAGAGGTTTGTGCTGGTTGAGTGAGACTTGACAAATAAAATAAATTGTAAATTTACAAATAAATTGTAAAATGAGTCCCTCGTGTTTTATTATTTCTGGGAAGGTATACTCCAGAACAGAAATTACTTCTATCTGGAGCCCAAATTTTTCAAGAAATAAATCAGATAGGTTAACTCTTACAGATCCAACCAGAGTCCAAGAAGTCATCTGAGAGAAAAGAAGGGAGTATTCTGGACTCCAGGGCATAATTTTTAAAAAAAGGAAATAAATAACTACTTACCAGAAAGAAACAGCCTTGAAGACACTGGTTTCTACAGAAGAAAATATTTCTTGTTTTAGAAATTTTAAATTTGTATACAATTTTTAAAGATTATTTTCCACTTACAATTATTATAAATGTTGGCTATATTCTCTGTGTTATACAGTACATCATTGAGCCTATCTTACATCCTGCAGTTTTTACCTCCCACTCCCCCGTCTGACATTACCTCCCCCACCTAAATTGGTAACCACTAGTTTGTTCTCTAGGGCTTCCCCCGTGGCTCAGCAGTAAAGAACCTGCCTGCAACACAGGAGCCACAGAAGGCGCAGATTCAATCCCTGGGTCAGGCAGATCCCCTGGAGGAGGGCATGACAACTTACTCCAGTATTCTTGCCAGGATAATCCCGTGGACACAGAAGCCTGGCAGGTTATAGTCCATAGGTTCTCAAAGAGTTGGACACAACTGAAGTGACTTAGCACACAGGCAGAGTTTGTTCTCTATACCTGTAAGTCTGCTTCTTTTATGCTATGTTTGCTGGTTTGTTGTATTTTTTATTTTTTGGTGTATTTTTTTAGATTCCACATATAAGCACTATCATATAGTATAGTACTTATCTTCTTTGACTTATTTCACTTAGTATAATGCCCTCCAAGTGCATGCATGTTGCTGAAAATAGCAAAGTATCATTGTTTTGTTTAGGGCTGGGTAGTCTTCCTTTGTTTATATATGTTGATACCACAGTTTCTTTATCTAGCCATCTATTGGTGGACATAGATTGTTTCCACATCTTGGCAATTGTAAATAATGCTGCTATGAATGTTGGAGTACATGTGTTGAGTCAGTGATTTAGTTTTTTCCAGATGTATACCTAGAGGTGGAATTGCTGGATCATATGGCAGTTCTAATTTTTTAGCTTTTTGAAGAATCTCCATACTGTTTTCCACTGTGGTTGCACCAATTTACATTCCCACTAACAATGTACAAGGGTTCCCTTTTCTCCATGTCCTCATCAGCATTTGTTATTTGTAGACTTTTGGATGGTGGTCATTGTGATAGATGTGAGATGATATCTCATTGTGGTTTGCTATGAAGAAAACATTTCTGAAAGGAAACCTGAAAGCCAGAAACAGTTTGGGATTCAGAAAAGGAACCCAGCCAAGGGATCTGGGTCTAGCAAGACAGATGTCCAGGTGGAAGTAAATGGGAGTATCTGACTCACAGAGGGTCAGACAAAGGTAGTCTGAAAAAACATGTTCTCCCTTTCTTTAAAACAGTGTGTTCACTAAAAACTCTGGACTGACTGTAAAAATTATTGTAATTTTGTAGATCTTAAACTAGAGGAGGTTGCTTCCAGGTATGGAAATGCAGGGTTCCACTTCCAGGAAAATGTCACATTCTGCATTAGTGGTCATTGGAGACTACTGAACAACTTAAATTGGGGGAGTGGGAGATGGCTCAAGCGTAGGTTTAAGACAGAAATTAGAGCTTGTTGGTGATTCAGAAAGCAATGTGTCTTCAACAGTACTAGATAAAGGACTGGTTGTACTAAGCGCTGCCTAAGTTGGGAAGGCCAGACAAATATTTATTCACAGAAGAAATATTAATTATGAAAATGAATTATGATATTGTTGGCACAGCACAAACTATTCCAGCCAAAGGTATCCTATGACCTTGGCTTCAATATTACTTGAGATAATTCCCCATCCTTGAAGTATTTGAGAACTAAGTGTGAATGTGTATGTAAATTGCCCAGTCTTCATCTTGTTTGTTTAAATCTGTTGCTCTTTGTAGTTTTGAATTTTGATAGCAGGGACTTCCTTGGCACCACAGTTGAATCCATCTGGAGTTTTTACCTGCCTTGTTCTCTAAGAAAAGGCATCCTCCAACAGGCTCACGTATGCTTCCAACCTCAGGCCATTTGATGTTTTTAGGAGGTGGTTTTATGGGAGGTTCCAGGACCCAAGTGGTGCAGTGGTAAAGGATCCACCTGTCAGTGCAGGAGACACAAGAGACACAGGTCCAATCCCTGGCTTGGGAAGATTCCCTGCAGTAGGAAATGGTAACTCACTCCAGTATTCTTGCCTGAAAAATCCCATGGATGGAGGAGCCTGCCGGCTGAAAAGAGTCAGACATGACTGAGCAACTGAGCAACCGCTGGGACTAGTAGCTGATACTAGTATCATCTTCAAAGTGATAAGCATGGTTCTCCCACCTCCACTGCAGTGGTTTCTAGGTTTGTGACATCTTTAGTTACTAAAGAACATTATCTTCCTCAAGCTGTTCTCTGTTGACAGATACCTTACAGTTTCTCTAAAACTTTCCCAAGAACAGTCCTTAACTGCTTCAGTCAGCTATGTGGAAGCTGGTGACACTGGTGCTACTGTGGCAAATTTAACCTTCTTAGTTGAAAAGATGTACTTTGCATCAGCCTCATGAATACATCATGTTCCCTCATCAACCTCCCTAATGAGATTTGGGAAGTGAGCCCAGCTGCCATAGTAAGTTTACAAGGTAGACAATGTTCCAAATTTTCAAATGTTCCAGTTTTATCAACGATATACAGAGGTGACGAAGATGCTAGGTCATCTTCCTTCTCTTTAATCATTGTAGGCAGAACCCATTTGCATTGTAAACACACAAATGCAGGATCTTTCATTAGGTCAACATGACTCTTCCAGTCATGAGCACTGACATTTTCTGAAGGCTGGCATCTTGAGAAATTTTTGTCTGATAATGCTAGTCTATTTCTTTAATGATACCTTTTGAGGTCATCTCAGTGGTCTTTGGTATATGACGTGGATTCAGAAACAACCACTGATTTGGGGGACCAGGAATAAATCTTAATCTTTCTCTATTAGGCATCATGATCTGGGTACCCTCAGCTTCCAAACAAGATGTGACTTTGGACACGGATATTGTGATTTTCACAATTTTTAGTTTCTGGTCACTTGGCCAGAGTTAACTGAATTAAAATTTGTCATGAAGCTTTGGTTGCACACAGTAAAATATTTCAGCATGGCAATATACCTTTCTCTTTGCTGCCTTGTCAACTGGCTTTATTGAAAGTGTGAACCTTTGAAGAGCACTCTGTAGATCGATCTAAGTGTCTTATGGTGGTACTGAATTTTTTTGTAATCAAGCTCTCTACATTTCGGCTATTTTAAAAATCAGTTGGGAAACATTAATCAAAGTATTCAATAGGGTGCCCAAATATCTCAGATTTTAGGGAAAAAAGCAATGATTTAAAATAAGGCTTATAAACAGAAAAATATTGAAATTTATTCCTACAAAAGCAAGAGAAGAACTGACCCTGTTGGAATGGCTACAATAAAAAGTAGTGACAGCACCAAATGCTGGAAAGGATGTGTAGAAACAGAATCACACATACATTGCTGGTGGGAGATTTAATTCTCTAACCTTTTCATTTTGAAATGATTATCAAGTCACAGGAAGTTGTAACAAACACGCGGAGATGTTCCACGCACCTATTCTCCCTCAATGGGAAATCTTTTATTGTTTTACACTCGAAAAAAAAATTTATTTTATATTTGTATAGTTGATTTACAATCTTGTGTTAGTTTCAGGAGTACAGCAAAGTGATTTAGTTATACATATACAGGTATCTGGGCTTCCCCAGTGGCTTAATGGTAAAGAATCCACCTGCAATGCAGGAGGTGAAGGTTTAATCCCTGGCTCAGGAAGATTCCCTGGAGGAGGTCATGGCTAGCCATTCTAGTATTCTTGCCTGGAGAATCCCATGGATGGAGGAGCCTGGTGGGCTGCAGTCCATAGGATTGCAAAGAGTTGAACACAACTGAAGCGACTCAGCATGCGTGTATACATGTATCTATTCCTTTTCACATTCTTTTCCAATGTAGGTTATCACAGAATATTGAGAATAGTTCCCTGTGCTATACAGTAGGTCCTTGTTGATTATCTATTTTATATATAAGAGTGTGTATAAATTAATCCCAAACTCCTAATTTATCTTCAGTGGTAACCCCCCTCAGTGGTAACATCTTACGTAACCATTCCACACCATCAAAACCCAGAATTGACACTGGTACAGTCCACAGAGCTTATTCACATTAGTATAGTTTTACATGTGTTCATTTATGCACATGTATAGTTTTATGTGACTTTATTACACGTATAGCTTCATGGAACCACCATCATAGTCAAGATACAGAACTATTCCATCACCACAAGACTGCTTTGTGTCACTTCTTTATAACTGCACCAGCTCTCTCACTCCCTTTCCTAACCTCTAGCAGGCACTAGAATTTTGTTATTTCAAGAATATTCTAGAATATTATTAACTATTTTACAGTCTGAAATCTTTTGAAATTGGCTTTTCTTCACTCATTATAATTCCCTGGAGACCTACTTAATTTCTCAAGTGTACGATAGCTTGCTCCTTTTTATTACTGAGTGTAGTTGGCGCTCTGTATTCCAAGGTTCTTCAGCCTCAAGTCAAAAATATTAGAAAAGAAAAAAATTCCACAAAGGGTTCCAAAAAGCAAAACTTGAATTTGCCACACACCAACAACTATTTACTTAGCATTTATGTTGTATTAGACATTATAAGTTATCTATAGTTATCTACAGATTTAGAGGCTTCCCAGGTGGCTCAGTGGTAAAGGATCTGCCTGTCAATGCAGGAGACTTGCAGGAGATGCAGGTTCCATCCCTGGGTTGGGTAGATCTCCTGAAGGAAATAGTAACCCACTCCAGTATTCTTGCCAGGAAAATCCTGTGAACAGGGGAATCTGGGGGGCTGCAGTCCCTGCAGTGACCAAGAGTCAGACACGAGTGAGCGTGAACACACCCAGGTGATGCAAAATATACAGGAGGATGTGTGTAGGTAATAGGCAAATGCTAAGGATGCCGTTTTATAGAAGAGACTGGAGCATCCTCTGAGTTTGGTATTCCAAGTTGGGTGTTGGTTGTGGAACCATTGCCTCATGGATACCAAGGGACAACTGTAATAGTATTGACTGTATTTCAGGTTAACTCTTTACCCATTGAAGGACATCTGGGTTGTTCCCAGTGTTGGCAAGTTTGAATAAAACTGCTATGGACATTTGTGAACAGGCTTTTGTGTGAACATAGTTTTCATTTCTTTGCAGTATATTCCCAAGAGCACAACAATTGTGTGATACAGTAACTTCATGTTTAGTTTTAAAAGACATTGTCAAACTAACTTTCACAGTGGCTGTACCATTTCACAGTCCTGCCAGAAATATATAAAAATCCTGTTTCTGTTCATCCTCACCAGCATTTGGTGGTATTACTATTTAGGTATGTAGTGATATCTCATCGTGGGTCTAATTTGCAAGCATCTAACGGCTGATGACGTTTTACGTCTCTTCATGTGCTATCTGTATATCCTCTTAAGTGAAATGTCTCGTTTACTGTCTGTGTATCCTTTTCAGTGAAATGTCTGTCCGTGTATGTTGCCCCTTTTCTAACTGGACTAACATTTTTCTTCTGCTGAGTATTGAGAGTTACTTATGTATTTTATATACAACAACCTTGTTGAGTATGGGGTTTGCAAATATTTTCTCCTGCTCTGTAGCTCATCTTTTCATCCTCTAAAGAGAATCTTTGGCAGAGCAAAAGATTTTAATTTTGCTGAGGTCCAGTTTATAATTTTTTCCTTTTATCGTTCATGCTTTTAGTGTCAAATCTGAGAACTTTTCATTTACCCCTAGATCCGGAAGATTTCTCACTTTTTTTCTTAAAGTTTTATGTTTTACATGTAAGACCATGATGCGTTTTGAGTTAATTTCTGTATAAGCTGTGAAGTTTAAGTCAGTGTTCATTTTATTTTTGGCTGTGGATGTCAGTTGCTCCAACACCATTTATTGAAGGAGGTACTTTTTTTGTTGAATTACTTTCACACCTTATCAAACATCAGTCGGACATGTTTGTGTGGACCTGTTTCTAAGTTCTCTGTTCTGTTTCACTGGTCTATGTGTCTAGAAACCATCAAAACCACACTATCTTGATTTCTGCAGCTATGTAGTAAGTCTTAACATCAGGTTGAGTGATTTCTCTCTCCCATGCTATTTTTCTTTTTCAAAATTGTGTAAGCTATTCTAGGTCCTCTCCTTTCCAAGTAAATTTTAGAATAAGCCTGTGTATGTTTATAAAACATCTTGCTGAGAATTTGATAGGAATTGTATTAAATATATAGATCACTTTGGAGAAAATTGACATCTTTACTGTGTTAAATCTTCCAGTCCACAAATAGAGAATCTCTCTCCATTTACTTAGGTCTTCCTTGATTTCTATCATCTGCGTTTTGTAATTTTTCAACATATACGTCTTATACTTGTTTTGTTGGATTTATACCTAAGTATCCTATTTTCTTTGGAGCAATTATACATGGCATTGTGTTTTTAAATTTTGATTTCCACATGTTTGCTGTTTGTAAATAAAAATGCAATTGATTTTTGTGTGTCCTCCTTGTAACCTGAGACCTTGTCAAACTCAGTTATTCTAGAAATTTTAAAAAATTCCTTTGGATTGTTTGTAGAGATAATCATGTCACCTGCAAATAGAAATGGTTTTATTTTTTCCATTCTTATTTATATGTATTTCATTTCTTTTTCAAGATTTAATTTTAAAATTATACAATTGTCTCCAGTTAATAAGTACTAAGGATATAATGTACAGCATGATATGTATAATTAATACTGTTGTATGTGATGAGAGTAAATCCTAAGAGTTCTCATCACAAGAAAAATTTTTTCTCTTTCTTTAGTTTTGTATCTAAACAAAATGATAGGTGTTCACTAAACTTATTGTGATAATCATTTCATAATGTACATAACTCAAATCATTATACTATACACCTGAAATGTCTACAGTGTTCTATGTGCTATATGTCAATCATGTCTCAATAAACCTGAAAGAAAAGAAATGGAAGAGCCAGAGAATGCTAAACTTTCTACAATTCATAAAGCAGCTCCCCTCCCGCCCCCCAAGCAGGAACAATCCAATCTAAACTGTCATTAGTGGAGGTTGAAAAATCCTAAATGATGTTAACCTCTAAAAAGGGCTTCCCTGATGGCTCAGTTGGTAAAGAATCCTCCTGCAATGCAGGAGACCCCGGTTCGATTCCTGGGTCGGGAAGATCTGCTGGAGAAGTGATAGGCTACCCGCTCTAGTATTCTTGGGCTTCCCATGTGACTTGGTGGGTATAGAATCCACCTGTAATGTGGGAGACTTGGGTTCAATCTCTAGGTTGGGAATATCCCCTGGAGAAGGGAAAGGTTACCCACTCCAGTATTCTGGCCTGGAGAATTTCATGGACTGTATAGTCCATGGGGTTGCAAAGAGTCCAACACTACTGAATGACTTTCACTTACTAACCTCTAAAAATCATCAATGTGACAGGGCTTACTTGAGAACTCTTGGTACTTTCTGCTCAGTTTTGCTGTGAACTTAAAACTGCTGTAAAAATAACATTTATTAATTTAAGAAGTTAAGTTCTGTAACTGTGACTGGGATTTGTGGACTTGTTTGAAGAATCATTGGCTGGAACTCCTCTTTTTAAATGGACACATTTATATCCTATATCAGAAAGTACTGAAGTTGATAAGACTTCCAGTTCTGAAGCATTTAAACTTAGTAAACAATTCAAGAACATCAGAGATAATTTATTTAACCAAAACTGTCTTGGCAAAATATTTGTTGAAGACAAGTACTGGATAGAGATAAAAATAATAGAGTACATCTGAAGATATTTGGGTTGACATTTATGCATTTTAATTTCAAAAAATTGAATTTAGAATAGTCTACATTTAGCAGATGTGCTCTGACCTGACCTGGTACTTCAGCACCTATAAAAAGTTTATTTTCACAATTAAAGCTATTACTATCAACAGAAGAGCCAATTGACCTATCAACTCAAGCTTATATTCATAATATACAAATCGTGTTGAAAGCTAAATATTGAAAAGAATATCATATTGAGATAAATAAAATCTTCAGAAAAATAGAAAATGACAAAGAAGTTATCATATACCAATAACAATTATTCTCCTTGTTATTTTAAAATTTTTACTGTCTGTATAAAACTTTTATTCCGCCTTCATGTAAGTGGATTTTTTTAAGAAAAATATCATTTAAAAAGTTTAAATAGAACCAGATTAACGCTACCAATTTAATAAAAGTCGACATTGGTCAATACATGTTTCAAAAAATTATAGACTTTTAGCTATTTTTAATATCTCCCTTTGCTCTAAAAAAGTGTCCTGTTTAGACACTAAATTGTAATGGTTACCTTTGGTATAACTTAACTGAACTCACAGATATAATCAGCATTATGATATTCTAAGACAGAACTTCTGGTATAGGTACAAGGATAAGGAATTGTCTTGTAACAAGCCCCTAGGACACTAAAAGCAGGATGGATAACCAGAGCAATCATAATTAGGAGGAGTTAGGGAGCACATCTAAGAGAGGACGGGACTAGGGACTCTGCTCTTTGAAAGCTCCAAACACCTCCGCACCAACACCAGAGAGCGGAGGGCTATGGGGACGCTCTAACTCTGCCTGCTGCGGAAGAGCACGCCGGTGGAAAATTGAAACACATGATTGTAGATCCAAAGAGACTGGGAAACAAGTTTATTGGAATGGGTGAAGATGCTGGCAGTCCCATCATTTGCTTCTGGGTTTCTCTCTCAGTAGCAGCATCGGGTATGTACAACATCCCCAGTGCAACATCACTGAAGAAAAATCTGATTCTGCACCAGCTCCCGGGATGCTCCATGATTATCAGCTGGCACGTGCAAAGATGCGGACTACACGCATCAACCTGTAGTGTTCTTGGAGGAGTTAGTCTAAGACTTTTCCGTCCCTGCTTCCAGCCCAAGGAAGGACAGGAGAGCTCCCACACTCACACTGAAGGTGTTAACTTAAAACGGACAGAGACAGGGCCACTGAGACACAGGAAAGAAACCTGTCATGCTAGAATTTGAGCTGATAGACTGGGGAGATGAATTAGATTTCTAAGGCTGCTATAACAAAGCACCATAAACTAAGTGGCTTAAAGCAAGAGAAATGTATCCTCTCACGCTTCTGGAGGCCACAAGTCCAAAGTCAAGGTGTTGATAGGACCATGCTCTCCCTGAAGCCTCTGGAGGGTGCAGGGGGTTGCTCCCTTGCCTCTTTCAGCTTCTGGAAGCCCATGGCATTCCTTAACTTGTGACCAATCTGCCTCTGACTTTACATGGTTTCTTCCCTCTGTGTCTCTTTTCTTCTTGTAAGGACACCAGTCATACTGGATTAAGGGCCCACCCTGTACCAGTATAATCTTTTCTTAACTTACATCTTAGTTATATCTACAAAGATCCTATTTCCAAATAAGTTCATGTTTACAGGTATCAAGGGTTAGAGCGTCAACAAATTAGAACTTCTTATCTAACTTCAGTTCAGTTTAGTTCAGTCACTCAGTCATGTCTGACTCTTTGTGACCCCATGAATCGCAGCATGCCAGGCCTCCCTGTCCAATACCAACTCCCAGAGCCCACCCAAACTCATGTCCATTGAGTTGGTGATGCCATCCAACCATCTCATCCTCTGTCTTCCCCTTCTCTTCCTGCCCTCAATTTAACCCAGCATCAGGGTCTTTTCAAATGAATCAGCTCTTTGCATCAGGTGGCCAAAGTATTGGAGTTTCAGCTTAAACATCAGACCTTCCAATGTACACCCAGGACTGATCTCCTTTAGGATGGACTGGTTGGATCTCCTTGCAGTCCAAGGGACTCTCAGGAGTCTTCTCCAACACCACAGTTCAAAAGCATAAATTCTTCGGTGCTCAGCTTTCTTTATAGTTCAACCCTCACATCCATACATGACTACTGGAATAGCCTTGACTAGATGGACGTTTGTCGGCAAAGTAATGTCTCTGCTTTTTAATATGCTGTCTAGGTTGGTCATAACTTTCCTTCCAAGGAGTAAGCGTCTTTTAATTTCTAGGCTGCAATCACCATCTGCTGTGATTTTTGGGTTAGAACATGATTCAATCCACAATTATTTTTTAATTAATTTATTTTAATTGGAGGACAATTACTTTACAATATTGTGATGGTTTTGGCCATACATCAGTATGAATTGGCCAGGGCTACTGTCCCCTTCATCCTGAACCCCCCTTGACTGGAGGTTTAACAGTTCCAGTCAAGATTCTTGAAGAAACTCCTTGTCAGTGAAGGAAAAATGTGTTATACTCAGATTATGGGTACCTGGGGCTTCTCTCGTGGCTCATATGGTAAAGAATCTGTCTGCAGTGTGGGAGACTTGGATTTGATCCCTGGGTGGGGAAGATCTCCTGGAGAAGGAAATGGCTACTCACTCCAATATTCTTGCCTGGAGAATTCCATGGAAAGAAGAGTCTGGTGGGCAACAGTCCATGGGGTTGCAAAGAGTTGGACATGAATGAGTGACTAACACTTTCACTTTTAGGAATATTAGAGAAACGGGCATATAAACTCAAGACAAAGAGAAATTTGAAATATCAAAAAAGTTCGATGACTCTCTAGCCAGAAACATTGCAATAAAAGATCGCTTTGGATCTCTTAGAGAGTGCTACTATAAAATAGTTTCTCATTTTGAGAAGTGATTTTGAATGATATGACTGCTCTGCTCTCAGGAATGGATATGATCAAAGCCAAGTAAAGATAAAATGACACTCTGTATCCACACATGTCATTTGCAATGCTTAACGTTGTTACTGATCCCAAAGAAAATTTAAATGCAAGCCCAGACATATCTGGTTTATGCTGGTCTATATTGGTCTTCAGGAATTTTCCCTAGCAAATATGAAGTAGTTCATATAAATATGCTGACATCTTTCAGCAGCTGGAAGGATTCATTCTGGGTGTTAACACAGCAGGGAACAATCAGAACTGGAAGAAGAATCAGTGATTGACATGCTGACACACGGCTGTAAGAATTGCAGTGGGTAACAATTACATTGCTCAAAGAACATTTCACAATTCGATAGGAAGAGAATTATGTCAGCGCTGAAAGATTTCACAGCTGTACTCCAAAACAAACCTGGAAATGCACATTATAGGTACTGGAAACAAAAGAGCCTATTATTTTGTCTTCTTTAGATAACTGGTAAAGTACTGGGAGGTGGCAGAAAAGATAATTCTAAAGGGCAATTTAGCTTCCTGTCAGCACCTGGATCTTGGTAGTTGTCATTTCCAAATGTGTAACTACCTCCCCAAAAGAGCAGGGTTAGGCTTTCTGTAGAATGTTAGAATGAGCCTAGTCTGAAAATTTTTCCTGTAACCCCAGAATAATTATTTTACGTGTTGGTTTAAGGCTCAATAAGTTTCACTTTGTAGTAAAATGTTTGGTATGTGACTGAAGGGATGATAAAAAAAAATCTGACATTGGAACATAGAATGGGCAAAACAAACTTAATTCCTAAATTTAAGAGAGCTTCTAGGATAAGTTGTGGTAATAAGCTGAACACAGTAAACCTAACCTATACTACTTCACTTCTCTCTCCTGCATTTAGATCGTGCATAAGATGCACATGCATCTTGTTTGGGTTATTAAGCTCTTGTTCTAACTTCTTTTTTTTTTTTAATAAATTTATTTATTTTAGTTGGGGGCTAATTACTTTATAATATTGTAGTGGTTTTTGCCATACATTGACATGAATCAGCCATGGGTTTACATGTGTTCCCCATCCTGAACCCCCCTCCCACCTCCCTCCCCATCTCATCCCTCTGGGTCATCCCATTGCCCCAGCCCTGAGCATTTGTCTCATGCATCGAACCTGGAATGGTGTTCTGTTTCACATATGATAATATACATGTTTCAATGCTATTCTCGCAGAATGTCCCACCCTCACCTTCTCCCTCAGAGTCCATAAGACTGTTTTATGCATCTGTGTCTCTTATTCTGTCTCGGATATAGGGTTATCATTACCATCTTTCAAATTCCATATATATGCATTAGTGTACTGTATTGGTGTTTTTCTTTCTGGCTTACTTCACTCTGTATAATGGGCTCCAGTTTCATCCATCTCAATAGAACCGATTCAAATGTTTTTTTTTTTTTTTAATGGCTGAGTAATATTCCATTGTGTATATGTACCACAGCTTCCTTATCCATTCGTCTGCTGATGGACATCTAGGTTGCTTCCATGTCCTGGCTATTGTAAACAGTGCTGCGATGAACATTGGGATACACGCGTCTCTTTCAATTCTGGTTTCCTCGGTGTGTAAGCCCAGCAGTGGGATTGCTGGGTCATATGGCAGTTCTATTCTCAGTTTTTTAAGGAATCTCCACACTGTTCTCCATAGTAGCTGTACTAGTTTGCATTCCCACCAACAGTGTAAGAGGGTTCCCTTTTCTCCACACCCTCTCCAGCATTTATTGCTTGTAGACTTTTGGATAGCAGCCATTCTGACTGATGTGAAATGGTACCTCATTGTGGTTTTGATTTGCATTTCTCTAATAATGAGTGATGTTGAGCATCTTTTCATGTGTTTGTTAGCCATCTGTATGTCTTCTTTGGAGAAATGTATGTTTAGTTCTTTGGCCCATTTTTTGATTGGGTCGTTTATTGTTCTAACTTCTTGACCAACGTTCCAACACTTTGCCGGGCTGATACACTGCAAACTGTATTTCTCCTTTGCCAGCGGGCGCCTTCTTAGGTTCTGCCACTAGGGGGCACTAGAAGGAGACCAGAAGGCTGAGACTGTGCCGCGGACTAGTTCCATATTTTGAGTCTGATTCCTATGACTGTCATTCCAGCCACTGTTGTTCACCCCAGCTGGTAGTCCTTGGTTCCAGTTCTTTCCATGTTGCCAGAACCAGCCTCGCTATAGTCTCTCGGAACTCCCCAGTAACTGCTAACCAAGTCTTTAACAAACTGCTGCTGAGTCTAGTTTCCTGACTAGACCTTGATGAAAAGGCATCAATAACGCTACACAATTTCTCTATGTACTGTTTCTTAGCCATTGTATTTGATGTGCCTGTAAGTCATTTACTGCCAAGTGTAGCTGTAAGACTTAGATGTATGAAGATGTGTTCGTATGGAGCTTAAAGGCACCAACACGTGAGCTATTTGGCCCGTGCTTCACACCCACCTCTCACATTAACTAATGCTCCAGAGTGTTCACATTCTACCTGGCCTGAAAAATTCTTACAGCGGGTACTAAATCATTAGCTGAATCATTACATTATTACATTCCCTACATTCATGGCATAGCAACTTTAGATCACGGTTTTGAAAAACGCTTAGACTATTTTCAATTACTTGGCTACTTAATGAATTATTATCTTGAGATATCTGAAGTTAAATATTTGAGACACAAGGGAAATGGGTGTATTAATCTGTACTGGAGAAAAACCATCTTGATAAAAGAAAAGGCATTTTATTAACCAACAACCAGGGCAGATCACTCCCTGGGGGAACGTGTTGTTGTCAGAGATTTGCTGTTCATTTTGCTACAGCCAGACCATTCAAACCAGTCAATCCTAAAGCAAATCAACCCTGAATATTCATTGGAAGGACTGATGCTGAAGCTCCAATATTTTGGCCACTTGATACGAAGCTGACTCTTTGGAAAAGACCCTGATGCTGGAAGAGATTGAGGGCAGGAGGAGAAGAGGGCAACAGAGGATGAGATGGTTGGATGGCATCATCGACTCAATGGACATGGGTCTGAGCAAACTCCAGGAGACAGCAAAGGACAGGGAAGCCTGGAGTGCTGTGCTCCATGTGGTTGCAAAGCATCAGACATGATTGAGCGACTGAACAACAATAACAAGACCATTCTGTGATTTAACCCAGAAAGGAAAGCCAGAGAATCAGAATATAGGAAACTTTGAACCAAGAACATCTTAGGAATCTCTTATAATGGCTGTCAGATGCAGATTTCATAGCAGTAGTTCTTCACATGCATGAATGTCAAATAGTCAGTGATTGGTCTGGATAGAAAGTTTTTACACTCAGAAAGAAAGAAATGCTACCTCTGAGAGCTTTAACAAATCAAACCTTATAAACTTGGACAATAAATCACAAACAAACTTTGATGGAGCACATATGACAACCATGAACAGATCCTTAGAGAGTGTGCAACTTCTAAATTGATGAGGGAATTGTCCAAAAAAAAAAAAGCAGTGGGAACCCAGATGTGAAGAAGGTTTTATACAACAAGCAGATGTTGCATTCCAAAGATTTCATGTTTAAAAACGAGAAAAGGTAATTGTGATCATCGGCTGTGAGAATTTCATAGTTGTTTGAGGCACTAGGCTTGGTGCCATAAGTGCTCCAAAGGAATTCAAATGCACAAAATGATTTGTCTACAAAAGCCTGACAACGTTGTGTATTTTACGCCAAACCTGGAGATGCACATAGAGGTACCAGATTTTGCAGTAATTAAAGAAGTATGTCTATACAGTGTAATTAATTTCTATTTCCTCTTCTTCGGCTCCTGGCTCAGTCAATTCTGCTGCTGCTGCTGCTGCTAAGTCACTTCAGTTGTGTCCAGCTTTGTGACCCCATGGAATGCAGCCTACCAGGGTCCTCCGTCCATGGGATTTTCCAGGCAAAAGTACTGGAGTGGGTTGCCATTGCCTTCTCCGCAGTCAGTTCTACTCAGCAGCAATGAATCCATGACATTTTGGCCTCATTTTCCACCAGGGGACCTAGGACATCTCTGATAAATATTTCCAAGGTCAAGGGTAAGAGAGTAGGTGTGACTAGCAAGCATTAAGCAAAAGGACTCCTGTCAATCCTAAATAGTATTTCTTTTTCTTTGTCTGACTAACTTCACTCAGTATGACAATCTCTAGGTCCATCCTTGTTGCTGCAAATGGTATTATTTCATTCTTTTTAACAGCTTAGTAATATTCTGTTGTATATATGTGCACAATGCTACATTTAAAATTGATAACCAACAAGGACCTACTGTATAGCACAGGAAACCCTGCTCAATATTCTGTAACAGTCTAATTGGAAAAACAATTTAAAATATGTATACATATATATATAAAACTGAATCTCTTTTTTGTACACCTGAAACTAACATATTGTTAATCAACTATATTGTTGTTCCATTGCTAAGTCGTCTCTGACTCTTTGCAACCCTATGGACTACAGTGCACTGGATTCCTGCACTATCTTCTGGAGTTTGCTCAAATTCATGTCCATTGAGTCAGTGATGCTATCTAACCATCTCATCCTCTGCTGCCACCTTCTCTTGCCTTCAATCTTTCCCAGCATCAGGGTCTTTTCCAGTGAGCTGGCTCTTTGCATCAGATGGACAAAGTACTAGAGCTTCAGCTTCAGCAACAATTCTTCCGATGAATATTTAGGGTTGATTTCCTTTAGGACTGACTGATTTGATGTCCTTGCAGTCCAAGCGACTCTCAAGAGTTTTCTCCAGCACCACAATTTGAAAGCATTAGTTCTTCGGTGTTCAGCCTTTTAATGGACCAACTCTCATATCTATACATGACTACTGGGAAAACAATAGCTTTGACTCTACAGACCTTTGTCAGCACAGTGATGTCTCTGCTTTTTGATATGCTGTCTAGGTTTGTCGTAGCCTTCCTTCCGAGGAGCAAGTGTCTTTTGATTTCATAGCTGCAGTCACTGTTTGCAGTAATACTCCAGTATAAAATAAACAATTAAACAAAAAAGGACTCCTGCACTCTTATAAAATCTTTTGATGCCAGACTCCCTTGCTCATCAAGGCATTTCTGGATCACACTCATCATCACCTCATATAACAAAAACCTCCCTGGTCTTTCTGTTCTCTCCTCTGTCTCCAACCACAGAGAGAATGGAAAATGGCTCTACCCAGTCCTATGAGTCCAATGCATACTTCACAGCCCTTGTTGCCAGCTTCCATGCAGTGCCATCTCCTGTGTGCCTTAAAAGAAGCTCTCACCTTGCAAAAAACTTAGAACCTGTCCTGGAATCTCTCCATCTTACAGGGGGACATCTGTAATCATTTCCGTATTCTTGTTGATGACTTTTCCAGATCCTGGCTTCCTGGTGCCATGGCTCTTCAATGGCCTTCCCTACTGCCACAGGCCAGGCCACGTCTCGGAACTTGACAGGGGCCCTCCACACCTCAGAGACTGCAAACCCTGAGCTCTTCCTCTGACTCCAAGTCCCATTCCTTCTACTGAATCTCAGCTCCAAACTGAGCCACTCCCAGGCTCAGACTTACCCTCACTGCTACTCGAGCCTTTCCACAGCCTCCTTACATCTGCAGGAGGCCCCTCCTCCTCTCTGCCCACCACCCACCTCCATTAGCCATTTCACTTTTGACACCATAGGAGTTCTCTCACCCTTTCAGAGATCAGGCAAACTGACCCTTGGTCAAGGAGAACCATCAACCTGTGAATACCTCCCTAGCTGGTGACCCCAAATCTAGACATTTCTGAGCATTATTCATTCATTTTCTTTTAACCTGAGGACCCCAACTTTAAAGCTAGTGTCTGCTCTTTTTAAACCCTCTGCCAAGAGACTCCAGTCATTCTGTTGAGCTACCAATAGGTTTGGCACTTATGGCTGGCCTGCTAACATATTCTTTGCCTTTCTTTCCAAACACCTGTGTCAACTGTCTTCAAGCCCAGAATCTCTGCTCTCACTTCAACCCAATTCTGCAGACAGTGCTAGTTCAAATAACCTCAGATCTCCCCAAGGCAATGGTTTTAAGTTTCCTAGTTAATAACCTTAATTTCCTGGCCCCCCTAGCTTGGAGGTCTCTGAACTCCCCTTCCCTTCTTCCCTGGCTATAAGAAGAAGAGCCCCTTCTTCGGGCCAAGTTTTGTCCCAGGCCCCTAGTTTAAAACACACACCCATGGCTTCCTTCCATCTCAGGACGATGTGACAAGAGCAGGGGCCACTCTGCTATCCTCCACTCACTGGCTTTGCCAACTAACAAAACATGGGCCATAATACGATTCCACATCTATGTGGCTATGGTCAGTGGGGGCCTCTTATACATTCATATTTTACAATGACCAGAGGATGAAATCTTTCTGTCTGCTTTACCCCACTCACCTTCTGGAAACAGCCAGGAGAGAGAGACTGCCCTCGGGAAGGGTCTTCACTCACCCTTCAGTGACACCATCATCAGGATCTACATTGCCACCTGGGGCTGAGACCATGCCCCGCGCCACCCCCTCCCCCGCCCCATCCTATGCAGCAAATCTTGGCAGGAAAGCTGGCATCTACTGCCAGCCCAGAAAGCACTAGAGGTCAGCACAGCTGCCTTGGGTCCTCTTAGTGTGCTGGCTGTCTGGCCTCATCCTCTCATATCACAGGAGCTGCCCTGGAGCCTGGGTCCCTGGCAGGGACCTTGACCTCTGGAAAACTCCTGATCCCTGAAAGTCATTGAATACAGCAGAACTTGGCAAACATTTCAGATCTTGAGGGCCAGAGGCAAAGTAGAGTAAATTTTGTAGGAATCTACATAACAAGGGGAAAAAAAGAAATCACTTCACCCTGCCCTGTCTGCTTGGAGGAGGGCCGTCATGCCAGTAGCACTCTCAATGCCCAGCTGCCACTCACCCTTCTCAGGACGAGGAGCACAGATCCAGGCAGGAGGGGCCTGGTGGTTCTGGTGGGTGGGGCTTGGGGTGTCACTGGGCAGAGAGTGAAACTGACCATAGCAGCTGCCCAGCCTCACACTCCAGGCCACATCACCTTGGATTTACTTCTTAGAGCCAGTTGCTGCCCAACTTTCCCTTTCCTTCATGTCACTTGGACAATACCAATATCTAAGACCTTAGGCAGGGTGCCAGCCCCAGAACTCACCAGGTGCCCTGGTTCTTTCCAGACCATATAGGTTGGCTGGTTACCACCTCTCCCACCTCCGACAGTAGCATCATGACTCATCAAGGCCTCAACTCTGTGGTCCAGGGCCTAATTTCTGGGGCAGCCACTGCAGTCATTAGAGGATAATTACTGTATTATTTGGCTTTTCTCACAGATATTATTTGAGTTTCCAGCCCTGTTCCCCACTCCACCATCTCAGACCCTTGGCAGGGGACCTGGGCCTGTAGTGCTGGCTCCTAAACCATTAGAGAGGAACTAAGCCTTGCCTTGGGGGCTTCCCAGTTGGCGCTAGTGGTAAAGAACACACTTGCCAACGTAAGAGAAGCGGGTGTGATGCCCCTGGGTTGGGAAGGTCCCCTGGAAGAGCGCATGGCAACCCACTCCAGTACTCTTGCCTGGAGAATCCCATGGACAGAGGAGCCTGACGGGCTACAGACCATAGGATCGCAAAGAGTCAGACACGATGGAAGGGACTTGACATGCACACAAGCTCTGCCTTGGCACTTCTCAGAGTGTATTGACTGTTTAGTCCCCCACATCCCTGGAGTTACCCCAAAGCATCAGACTCTTGGCAATGGGCTGGGCCTCCAACAAAACCCCAGGAGTTATACAAAAGTGATCCCCAAACTGCCTTGGTTCTTAGAATTGACTGGCTGCCTGATCCCTTAGTCACCCTACCTCTCTCACATCACAGAACCACACCAATGCCTAGGACTCTCAGCAAGTGACCTGGGTCTGTTCTGCCGGATCCTGAAGCCATTGCAAATTCACCGTTCAGATTGAGAAGAGGTGTTAATTTGCACACCAGCTTTCACAGCCTTAGTCCTAAAAAGAGAATGTAAAACATCTCATTAATACTGGTTTATTGATTACATGCTGATGGAACAACATTTTGGATATCCTGGGCTAAATAAAACATATTAGAATTAATTTCCCCTAATTCTTTATACTTTTAAAAATTTGGCTACTAGACAGTGTAAATCCTACCTGTGCCTCATTCAAGCAGGGCTGCGGGAGAAGAGTGACCCCGGGTGGCCTTAGGACTTCTTTTTTTAATATATTTTTTTTCCTATGTGGGCCATTTTTAAAGTCTTTATTGAATGTGTTACAATAGTGCTTGTGTTTTATGTTTTGGTTTTTTGGATGCAAGGCACGTGGGATCTTAACTCCTTTGACCAGAGATTGAACTCACACCCTTGCATTGGAAGGCAAAGTCTTAACCACTGGACCACTAGGCAATTGCCTTGCCTGGCACTTGTCCCACATCACCGTGGTCACACTGGGGACTCCAGCTTGGCAGGGCCTCTGGTGCTGACTCCACATTCTTTGTGCTGCTAGGACCTCAAGTCACCAAAGTTAGCAAATAAAAATGCAGGATGTTCAGATCTATTTGAATTTTAGATGAGCAACAAATAATCTTATAAGTATGGTCTATATCATCCTTTGTTGCTTATCTCAAATTCAAATTTGACATCTAGTATTTGATCTATCAATTCCTCTATGATGTCCATCTCTGAGGCCACACCAAGCACTGAGTCCTCAGTGAGGGGCGAGGACCGCTGGTGCCACCCACAAAAGTCCTTACAAGGCAGTGACTGCTTTGCCTCCAAAAATCTGAGTATCCTGGTTGCCCAGGCCCTACTCCCCACAGGCCCCTGAGGCTGCACCAATACCTTGGACCCCTCACATGGTCTGAGCTGTGGTGGCCCACTCCAGAAGCTATTAAAATATTTTTGCACTGCTTTGGTTTACTTCAAGTGTGTTGTCTGGTTTGACAGACCCCGCTTTTCTGGGTCAACACTAAAGCCACAGCCTTGGCAGTCACAGTCAGTATACTGACTTGGTTCTTCTTAGACAGCATGGTCTCCACTTTGCCCATATGCCCCATGGCACCAGGGCCACTTGAGTGTCTCAGCCCCTTGGTAAAGAGCCTGGACCACTGGTACCAACAGCAGAAGCCACTGGAGCCTGGTCTTGGCAGTGTCTTTGCAGTTTTCAGCGTGTGTTGTGGGCCAGTCTTCATATCCCCCACCTCACAGTGGTGTAAACCCCATAAGCCATCAGAAAGTGGCCACCATCTTGCCCTGGTTCTCCTTCTGGTGGACTGGCCTCTCTTCCCCTACGTTGCTAGGTTTATGGTGATTTATACCCTTGACAGGTGGCCCAAGTGTCTCTGGATATCCAGGTGCACAGCCCCTGCAGTGCCCTCCTTCTCCCTGGGTGAGGATGGTGGGCCAAGGGCCAGCCTGCAGAAGGGACTGCACACCGGCCCCCATGGGCTCTCACTTGCTTCTGGCCGAACCCTTTTTCTCTTTCTACTCCTCACTTTTTTACCACTAGACAGTGTGTGGATTCCAGCTGCTCCCCCACAGGTCACACCAGTGTCAGTGAAGACCTTGTGGGCCTGCAAAGTAAGTCCTCTGGCCAGCTGGCCATGCTCGACTGTTGGTCAATCTTGCAAGCTTTTGCATAATCTGCATCTTTTTTTTTTTTAACAGAGTATATTTCTTTGTAAAAAACTTATTTATTTATATGTTTTTTGATTGCACTGGGTCTTCCTTGCTGCGCGGGCTTTCCCTTGTTGCGACAACCGGAGGCTGCTCTTCCTTGCGGTGCACAGGTTTCTCACCGCGGTGGCTTTTCTTGTGGAGCACGGGCTCCAGGCATGCGGGCTTCCATAGTTGCAGCTTGCAGGCTCAGTAGTTGTGGCTCGTGGGCTCCAGAGTGTGGACTCAGTGGTTGTGGCACACGGGCTTCATTGCTCCTTGGCATGTGGGATCTTCCCAGACCAGGGACTGAACCCGTGTCCCCTGCATTGGCAGGTGGATTCTTATCCACTGTACCACCAGGGAAGTCTTGCTTCTTTATTTTTGTGTCCCGCTCTTGGTCATTGTTCCTGTTGCTTTGTTTTTCAGCCTCACTTCTAATTTCTCCTTTGATTATGCGATGTTTGGTGTTAACTAAGAGAGGGCACAGAGAAGTTCCAGGTAGGAGCTTCCTGTTAGAACACCCATTTTGGCCAGGTGATGAGGTCCTATGCAAATCTGGAAAAGCTTCTTAAACATTTAGCTTCAGTTTTCTTTCCTGTGAGAGGGGGTGTCTGTTGGTGCTTTTGCAAGAATGAGAACAATTTGAGTTCTCTGGAACTGGTAGAATGTGATTTTACATATTCTTTTGTACCCACTTTTTGACTTCTGGATTTGTTATAGGAACAAGGGCAGCTGCCCAGGGATGCAGTTGTGTGCTAGGAGGGAGAGGAAGCCCACCCACACATTTAAAATATCTTAAAAAATCCTGTTTGTAATTGCTTTTGGAATAGAAGTCTGAGCGGGGCCCTTTGCCTGAACTTCTCACACCTGGCACAGATTCCCACCTAACGTGATGCTTTTGCTTCCATCCCTGCCCCGAGTCTCCTTGTCCCGAATCTCAGCTGTGACCTAGAGGTTTTTCCATCTACCATCAACATTGAAGCCAACACTTTAAAGTGGCAGGAGCCCCTCAACCTTGACTGTAACCTTTAGCAGAACTTGGAAGTTTTGTTTTGGCCCGAGGTGTCTGGTTGCTCCAGCACACTCCTTGAAAGCACTTAATCATGGTGTTTTGTACGTTACCACTGGGACTTAGTGATGTGAACTCAAAAGATCATGGTCTGCCGTGGAGAAAAGCTGGGTTTTGGGGGCAGGTAGAGAAGGGAGGCTTCTGTGAACTGGCCCCTGGGTGCTACACCCTAGTGCCCACTCTCTGCCTCAGTTGCTGACAGCAGTCTGCCCCCCTGAGCAGAGAGCCTTGCTCTTGGTTCCTATAGTCTGGTGGGAGAAGCTTCCTATGAGTATTTGAGTTTTTTAAAAAATTTGATTTATTTTTGGCTGTGCTGGGTCTTCATTGTTGGCTGTGGGCTTTCTCTAGTCGCAGTGCATGGACTTCTCATTGTGCTGGCTTTTCTTGTTGTGGAGTACAGGCTCTAAGCTCATGGACTTCAGTAGTTGCATCACATGCACTCAGTAATTGTAGCTCCTGGGCTCTAGAGCACAGGCTCATTAGTCATGGTGCATGGGCTTAGTGGCTCTGTGGCCCCTGGGATCTTCCTGAATCAGGGATCAAACCCAAGTCCCTTGCATTGGGAGGTGGATTCTTTACCACTGAGCCACCAGGGAAGCCCAGAACTTTGGGTTTAATATGACAGAAATCTTATCGCTACATAGAATGAATTCATACACTAGAATGCCTGGTGCTGTGGAAACGTGGGGTCAGAGATACAGAGTCGTAGGGTTGTTATGCCAGCCCTGGGAGAAAGGGTGGGCAGGTAAAAATGACGAGATTGCCAAGATGAGGATGGGTGCTGGGGGCTGTGTGCTGGGTGATGTCTCATGGCCAGCCTGGGCTCTATAGCAGGGATGTCTGGAACCTCCCGAGATCCTCTGATAGTAAGAGCTAGAATGAGGTATACATATGGGACCACAGAGGATGTTAGCTGCCCTCTGTCCCTCCCCTCTTCCTTTTATTCTCAAATCCAAGTAGAACAGGACCAGCCTGAGAGAAGGAAGGTGAACATCCAGGAGACTTCAGCTGGAGCCCCAGTTCGAGCTCCAGCAGCTCAGGTCTCTCCTTGGTCTCTAGAGCTCTGTGTTTCAGGGTGATGGCCTGTCCCTCCACAACCATGGGTCCCATAGGCCTGGAGCTTGAGCCTTTGAGCTCTGGACTAGTTGGAATATAGATGTGGAAATTTCTCCTTGAGTAGCTCACCTTTCTGGGAGGATTCTGAAATTGAATGTGTTCATCGTTGGTAATGCAATTAATAACAATTGGCACAGATAGGGACCAGGGGATGCCAACACTTGATAAGGAAGCCTGCATGGGAGAACCCTTCTAGCTCTGGGATTCTATGGGTTTAATCCTGTTATTGTTGCTAATATGTGTAATTTAAAATCTCAGTGATGCTGATGAAAGAAATCAAAGAGGACACAAATAGATGGAGAAATATACCACGTTCCTGGATTGGAAGAATCAATATAGTGAAAATGAGTATACTACACAAAGCAATCTATAGATTCAATGCAATCCCTGTCAAGTTACCAATGGTATTTTTCACAGAACTAGAACAAACAATTTCACAATTTGTATGCAAATACAAAAAAACCTCCAACAGCCAAAGCAATCTTGAGAAAGAAGAATGGAACTGGAGGAATCAACCTGCCTGACTTCAGGCTATACTACAAAGCTACAGTCATCAAGACAGCATTAAATTTAAAAGCTTTTGCATAACGAAGGAAACTATAAGCAAGGTGAAAAGACAGCCTTCAGAATGGGAAAAAATAATAGCAAACGAAGCAACTGACAAAGAATTAATTTCAAAAATATACAAGCAACTCCTGCAGCTCAATTCCAGAAAAATAAACGACCCAATCAAAAAATGGGCCAAAGAACTAAACAGACATTTCTTCAAAGAAGACATACAGATGGCTAACAGACACATGAGAAGATGCTCAACATCACTCATTATCAGAGTAATGCAAATCAAAACCACAATGAGGTACCATCTCACGCTGGTCAGAATGGCTGCTATCCAAAAATCTACAAACAATAAATGCTGGAGAGGGTGTGGAGAAAAGGGAACCCTCTTACACTGTTGGTGGGAATGCAAACTAGTACAGCCACTATGGAGAACAGTGTGGAGATTCCTTAAAAAACTGAGAATAGAACTGCCATATGATCCAGCAATCCCACTGCTGGGCATACACACCAAGAAAACCAGAATTGAAAGAGACACATGTACGCCAATGTTCATCGCAGCACTGTTTATAATAGCCAGGACATGGAAGCAACCCAGATGTCCATTAGCAAATGAATGGATAAGGAATCTGTGGTACATATACACAATGGAATATTACTCAGCCATTAAAAAGAATACATTTTAATCAGTTCTAATGAGGTGGATGAAACTGGAGCCTATTATACAGAGTGAAGTAAGCCAGAAAGAAAAACACCAATACAGTATACTAACGCATATATATGGAATTTAGAAAGATGGTAACGATAACCCTATATGCGAGACAGCAAAAGAGACACAGATGTATAGAACAGTCTTTTGGACTCTGTGGGAGAAGGCAAGGGTGGGATGATCTGAGAGAATGGCTTTGAAACATGTATATTATCATATGTGAAACAGCTCGCCAGTCCAGGTTCAAAGCATGAGACAGGGTACTCAGGCTGATGCACTGGGATGACCCAGAGGGATGGGATGGGGAGGGAGATAGGAGGGGGGTTCAGGATGGGGAACACCCGTACACCCATGGCTGATTCATGTCAGCGTATGGCAAAAACCACTACAATATTGTAAAGTAATTAGCCTCCAATTAAAATAAATAAATTAAAAAAATAAAAAAAGAGAGAAAAAAATCTCAGCGCTGTATATCAATAATGAAGATTTAGTTTGTCTTTTCTAAATACATGAGCCATGTATACAGTGTTCTGCAGTTTACAAAGCAGGATTGAGATAACCTGGACAAAACCCCTCTGAGTCATTATACAGCTGAGAAAACTGGCTCTCAACTCCAACTTCCTGATCCTTGCCCTAGAGCCAGCGGGTGGTGGGGCAGTTTGTGTCCGGAGGGTTTGCCTGAGCCCTGGGCAGAGACCTTTCCTGGGCTCTGCTCTGACCAGGTAACTGTGTGACCCTGATCAAGGAATCATGTGTTCGTGATTCCCCCACATATCTCATAAACCAGAGTGACAACTACCTTCCCATGGACCATACCTGGAGCTCTGTGATTTTATGGTCTTTCCCTTCCATCTCTTCTAGGAGTGTGGTCCCTAGAGCCACAGAAACTTGCCTGTGAGTGAATAAATCATTGTATATTTGAAAGAAACAGGAGTCTGGGGACCATGCTATTTTTCTGTGTTTTGAGGTAAATTGTAATGGCCTTAAGAGCATTGCTATGGACTGAATGCTTGTGTCTCTCCAAAACTCCCATGGTGGGTGGTTTAGTCACTAAGTTGTGTCTGACACTTGGGATCCTGTGGACTGTAGCCTGCCAGGCTCCTCAGTCCATGGAATTTCCCAGGCAAGAATACTGGCGTGGGTTGCCATTTCCTTTTCCAGGGGAGCCTTCCCACCCAGGGATTGAACCTACTTCTCCTGCACTGCAGGTGGATTCTTTACCGCTGAGCCACCAGGGAAGCCCTCATCGCCAGTGTGATGGTATTTGGGAATGGGGTCTTTGGGAGAGAATTAGGGTTAGATGCTGGCATGAGTGGAGCCCCATGATGGGGTTAGTGCCCTTTGAAGAAGATGAACAAACTAGAGCTTTGTCTATCCACCCTCTGAGGATGCAAGAAGAGGGATGCTGTCTGCAAACAAGGAAGGGAGCCCTCACCCAAACCTGCCTGTGCTGGTACCCTGATCTCAGTCTTGCAGCCTCCAGAGCTGTGAACAATGAGTGTGTTGTTTAAGCCACCCAGCCTATAGTATCTTGTGATAGCAGCCCAAGCTGATTAAACTGCTGCTGCTACTGCTGCTAAGTCGCTTCAGTCGTGTCCGACTCTGTGCGACCCCATAGACGGCAGCCCACCAGGCTTCGCCATCCCTGGGATTCTCCAGGCAAGAATACTGGAGTGGGTTGCCATTTCCTTCTCCAGTGCATGAAAGGGAAAAGTGAAAGTGAAGTCGCTCAGTCGTGTCCGACTTTCTGCGACCCCATGGACTGTAGCCTACCAGGCTCCTCCGTCCATGGGATTTTCCAGGCAAGAGTACTGGAGTGGGGTGCCATTGCCTTCTCCGGCTGATTAAACTAGGCATGGACAATGTTTGCATATTTAAAATCTAATTTCTCAGCAATTTGGGGCACAGTGCTAGGCACCCAACAGGCGCTGGGTAAATGGGAACTAAACTCTCTATTTTCCTTTCTAAACCTCATCACTCACAGGGGAGGACTTTGGCACGACACCCAGAACACTCCCTGAATTTCTAATCTCTTGTGTTCCCTGTAGGTAATTGCACAGAAAATCCATGCAGCAAAGCCCTGAAAGAGAATTACAAGGAATTATAAATCTTCTTTTCACCTTCCTAGGCTTTCTTTCTGATGGAGAAGCTGGTGCATTTTTAGGATTGATTAGGTGGGGTGGTGGATGAGGCTGACCTTCTGCTATGTAGAAGAGCTATTCCTTGTCCTCATCTCATCTCATGTAAAAATCAATGTGGGAGCCTGCCTAAGCTTAACCCAAACCATCTTCAAACCTTGGGGCTGGTGAAGCCGTGAGAGCCCCATTCATGCAGCCTCCAAGGTGGGGGCCAAGGTCCAGAGATGGGATGTGTTCAGCTCAATGACAGAGAGCTGGTTTGAATTGACTTAGGACGTTGACCACTCAGGGCTGTTTGTGTGGCCTTGTGCTGAGCAACAGCCACATCTTCCTGCAATAATGATCAGTGAGGATTGGAAGGTCTGCACAGGGCAGGACATCCACTGAGCTGCTTTGCAACAGCCTTGGTAGACATTCACGTTACTGATAACTACTCGGAACACGGTGTGAGCCCTGAGATGGAGACACAAGGCTGGACAGTGAGGTTAACACGTGAAACCAGGAGTCTGAGAAATTCTGGTCATGTGGTCATCTTATCCTGGTTGGCGGCTCTAGATTGTCAGGCATGAGAGAAAGGGAAATGAGTCACCAAAGTCTTGCCCTGCCCATCCTGTCCACATCCCTCCCCAAAGGACACCCTAGACTGTGAGTCTGTGGGAAGGATGATAAATGTATTCAAGTAGGTTTAGCAGTGTCAGTGATATAAGAGCAGTAACACTCCTGGCAACTTCCAGAGAAAGGTAATTAGGAGAAATGAAGGTAAATAGCAAAAATAGTATTAATAACCATGGCAGCTGCCTTCTTTACATGCTCACTCTGTGGCAAGCCCTGCCTGTGTACTACCTTATCTGAGTCTCCTTAAAGTCTCGTGAGGTTAATATTATAACCTCCGACGTTATAGAGGAGGATACTGAGTTCCGAGAAATTGTATTCAGGCCTCTCAGCAAGTAAATGATAAAACCAGGATTCCAGTGCAGACTCCCAGGACCCCAAAGCCAGATCTCTGCTGAGGCAGAGTGAAAACAAAGCCTGAGCTCTTACATCAGACAGGCCCTGGTTCTACTCTGGACCAGCTGAGGGGAAAGACCCGGGCAAGTGACTTTTATGTGCTTCAGTTTTTTCATCTGGAAAAAGAGGAACACAAGATAATTAAATGACATGATGCTTGAAAAGCACTGAGCGCAATTTCTGGTTAAGGTAGGTGTGCAGTGGGTGAATCAATGCTGATGGTTTTCTTCTTTCTACACCTTCGTTAGGATTCTGGGCACCTGTAGCTTTAGTCAGCTTTGTGTTGTTTGGAAATCTAGATGTCCTCACCATGTGACAAGGACAGCTCTGTCTTTCCCTGTTGTTCTTCCCCATCTCAGCAAATGGAGTGAATTGTATCCCTTCCAAATTCCTATATTGAAGTCCTACCCTTAATTTGATCGTAGTTGGAGATACGGTCTTTAGGGGGTAATTGAGGCTAGAGGAGTTCCTAAGAGTGAGCCCTGGGCTTGTCAGGTGGCTCAGTGGTAAAGAATCTGCCTGCCAATGCAGGAGGTATGAATTCGATCCCTGGTTCAGGAAGAATGCTTGGAGTAGAAAATGGCAACCCACTCCAGTATTCTTGCCTGGGAAGTCCCATGGACAGAGGAGACTGGCAGGCTATGGTCCACAGGGTCATAAAGAGTCAGACGTGGCTTAGAGACTAAATAACAACCAAGACTGGGCCCTAATCCACTAGCATTGGTGTCCTTCTAAGAAGAGAAAGAGTACCAGGGCTCTTTCTCTGCCATGTGAGAAAACATTAAAAAAATTCAGATAAATTTATTTTTTATTTTTTTAATTGAAGGACAATTACTCTACAATTGCGTTAGTTTCTGTACCACAGTGCGAATCAGTCCTGTGTATTCCCTCCCTCCCTCCACTCCACCCCATCCGCTCCTCCCGGTCATCACAGAGAATCAGGCTGAACGCCCTGTGCTCCGCCGCAGTGTCCCACTAGCCGTCTGCTTTATACACGGTAGTGTATATATGTCAGTGCTGCTCTCTAATTTGTCCCACACGTGAGAACATATTGAGAAGGCGGTGTCTGTAAACCAGGAGGAAAATTCTCACCAGAAACCATCCTGCGGGACCTTCACCTGGGACTTCCCAGCCCCCAGAGCTGTGAACCCATAAACTCCTGTGGTTTAAGACACCCAGTGCCTGCTCTCCTATTATTGCAGCCGGATCCAGCTAATACAGCCGCCACGTGAAAAGTCCACGAGCCAGAGACCTGGGTGTTGTTCTAGACACTTCTAGTTTCCTCGTGGTCCTACATCAGGCCTGGCTGGTTGGTCTCGCTGTATGGTTCTCACTCTGGTCCCACATCGTCCAATAACATGAAATCAATGCTGCGTCCAAGCCATTTCTCAAATCTTATTTCTTCTTGTTTCATTAAGCATCTTTATGGACTGTTTGCAGACATCTTTAAGAGTGAAAATATAAGAAAACCAATGTATCCACCATCAGATTCAACACATCATCAAGTGGTGAATTTTACTTCATCTCTTTACTTTACCCACTCCCCCTTTTCAGATTGTCTTGAAAGAAACCCCAGCCATCCTATAATTTTACCTATAAATATTTCAGCATTTTTCTGTAAAAGGTAAAGACTCCTTTAAAAAAATATCATCACTTCTAGTATTTTTATCAATTCCTTAAAATAATAAAATATGCAGTTGGTATTTATATTTTCCCGACTGACTTGAGAAAATATATTTTCGTTTTTTTGAGTCAGGATTCAGTAGAAGCCACACACTGTGACTGGCTGACATGTCTCTTCAATTCCTTTTACTTTGTATCCTCCCTTACATCTTTTCATCGCTATCCAATTTTTTAATAAATAATTTGGGTCATTTGTCCCGGAGAGCTTCACGCAGTCTGAATTTTGCTGATTATCTCCTTGAGGTATAGCTTAACTAGTTCCTGTGTCCTTTGCATTTTCCATAAATAAGTGTGTGTGTAGAGAAAGATAGGGAATGTCCTTCAGTGTCCTCATCTTAAGTCGTTCTCTCTTTTTTGAGGGGCTGAAGAATTAAACATATCTTTATATCTTTGGAGAGCAAGGAAGGTTTATATTTTTGTTCTGTTATCCTTCGATGACAAGTTACTGTTCAGTTTCTCTTACAAACTCCCACCTCTCACCACTTATTTTTCTGTTGTCTATGGGTGTATTGATTTATTGGTGAAATCTGTCTTTTAATTTCTTTTCATCTCCATACATTTCCTTCGCCTTAGTCTCAATCATCAGTTTTCCTCCTCTGGACAGTGACAATGGTCTCTGGACAAGTCTCCTTGCAACTCCTAGGCTCCCCTGCAGCTCAGGCTTCTGCTGGCAGAAGCCAGATCTTTTTTGAATAGCCCTATCATGACCCCATCCTGGCTCCTCACTGCACCCAAAGTACACTGTGCAATGCCCTCAGGGAGCGAGACAAAGAAGGATGTTTGGGATTATCCTGGTCTTTCGGCTTAAGTTCCCCCCAAATCCAACTCTGAGATGAGGATTGAGTGCAGATACATTATTTCCTTGTGAAGGAAACTCCAGGAGGAGCGTAGGGAAGTACAGATAAAAGGGTTGTTATCAAGTCAGCAACCCAAGGGGTGAGTGGGACTCAGTCCTGTGGGGTGGCCCTGGGAGCCAGGGCCTCAGAGTTACCCCGCCTGTGGGGTGAGGGAGCTGGGGTACTAATCCACCGCTTCCCCTTAGTCATGGGAATGAGGGACAGCTGCCCTGGGGTGGCATTTATTTCCAGGAATTTCTGACCTATCATCAGGTGGCAAAGTGGACCTCAGCATGCAGAAAAAAACTCAGACAAAGGATACACTAATGGGGTAAAGGCAGGGATACGGGCGGAGTGCAGACAGCACCTGGGACACCTGGGGGCACCTGTTTCACCACAGAACCTGGCACTGGAGCTGCAGGAAGTACTCAGATACTGTTCATGCATGCTCAGTTGCTTCAGTCGTGTCCAACTCTTTGTGACCCTATGGATCGTAGCCTACCAGGCTCCTCTCTCCATGGGATTCTCCAGGCAAGAATATTGGGGTGCGTGGCTGTGCCCTCCTCCAGCGGAGCTTCCTAACCCAGGGATAGAACTTGCATATCTTAACGTCTACCTGCATTGGCAGGTGGGCTCTTTACCACTAGCGCCGCCTGGGAAGCCCACTCAATATCTTCCCTTCTCCATATCACAGACAGGCATCCTGACAAAGGCCAGGCAGGCGGTCCTGGGAAGGATTAAGCCCACTGCAAGCAGCAAAGACACCTGTACTCTGCAGACGAGCCTTCTGCACTTGCAGGCGACTGCGTCAGGGAGGTCCACTTCTCACGGCCACTTATTTTGGGCGACTTCCAGGTGGTTGAGCGTGTCTGCTAAATGACAGAGAAGGGGCATTGGTGGCAACCTCCAACCTCTCAGAGCACTGACACATCTATGACCCGTTCCCACTGAACAACTGCCCTCTGAGGTGGGTGGGAAGAGACTGTTGCCCGCATTTTACAGAAGAGGAAAGAGCACAGGTGGGAGAAGGGACCTTGCTGTGGTCCATCCAGATCAGGAAGGGGCAGGCCCCTAAGCCCTGGCTTCTTTCTTACAGCTGAGTGTCTATGTGAGCAGAGCTATCTTGCCAGAAGTTGCAAGTGAAAGGAGGAAAGTCAAGGTCAGAGTGAGAATTCTGTGGCAGCTTTTCCAAAGTGCCAGCTGGGGCAGGCGATATTCTGGAGAGCAGCCACAAGATGGCAGAGAGACTGCGTCCAGCTCTGTGTCTCTGGTCTCCTTGGGGGCCGAGGGCAGAGGACCAAGGGTGAAAGTCTGCTGAACGTTCCCTGAGACCCTCGATGACTCCTGGAGGGCTGGCAGGGAACAGAGGAGAAAACGCAGGGGGAAACAAGAAGATAGGAATTCCTCCAACTCCTGTGTGACCTTGGGTAGGTCACTTGCCCTCTCTGGGCAAGATCTTCTCCTGTTTGGACTTCAAGAAGAGCACCACAGTCTTTTCCAATTCTGGCCTTGAAGGACGCACGTTGGGGACAGAGGTCGTCCTGGACCTCGATTCTGGTGCAAGACTGGGAGCTGGGGAGGTAGTCATAGGTTGTTGGGAGATGATGGGATGACAGTGGCCCAAGGGCGACTTCAGAGCAGTGTGAGGAAGGGATAGGAGGGAGAATGTGGAGAAGATACAGAACAGCATGTGGGAGTGAGGAATCAGACACTAGAGGTAGGACAGCACTCTCAGATAATGGCTTCAGATAAATCACCTTTTCTTTGGGCACCCCCTCCCCATGCTCCCAATGCACATTCTACACATTTCATACCCTATTGGCCGGTTTTATTTCCTTCATAGCTTCCATCCCTTTCTGAAATTATTTACTGATTTATGGGCTTATTTCTGTCTCCTTCTCTGGAATTTAAGCTCCATAAGGTCAGGGGCTTTGTCGCCTGGTTTATTCTAGATCTTCAGTGTCTAGAACAGTTCCTGGAATACAGTAGTTGCTCAGTGAATAGCAGCTAATGAATGCCTGTCTATATAAATTGAAGTAGACAATACCCTGAACTGGAAATCAGAGACCTGGGATGAGGGGGTGGTCTGTCTGCTTCTGCCACAAGCATGCTGTGTAAACTTGGGGGAATTTCTTCCCCTCTCTGGGCTTCAGTTTCTTCATCCTTAAAGTATTTGAGTTCCAGGATCAAGCATCTTAGAGATTCAGTGACAAGAATTCTTTCCTTCCCAATTCTCAAGTCCTAGGATTCAATCCCCCTTCATGGATCACAGCCTTGTCGTGGTGAAGGGACTTGGGTAACTCAATGAAGCTATGAGCCACACGGTGCAGGGCCACCCAAGACTGACGGGTCACAGTGAAGAGTTCTGACAAAATGTGGTCCACTGGAGGAGAGAGTGGCAAACCACTCCAGTGTTCTTGCCATGAGAACCCCATGAACAGTCAACATCACAGTAATCCTAGTCTATGCCCCAATCAGTCTGGTCGGTCAACCATCGTAGTTGCTTTTCCCTTAAGGGAAACGGATGGAGAGAGACCTTGGCGGGCAAGCGTTGATTCACTCGACAAACATTTCTAGGTCCTTATTTGTGTGAGGCTCCACTCTGAGTGCTGAAAGTACAGTGGAGACCAAGCAGAGGTGCACGCTGGTCTCGTTCTAGTGGGAAAAGACAAGGAATCCTGGGCCTTCTCGCTTCTCTCTTGAAGGCAGAAAAGGCTGAATTCTAGAGACAGAAAGTGTTCTAGGCTCAGAGACATCCAAAAAGGAGATCTCTGATTTAAGGTGATGGGGCCTGTGAGAGTAGGGTCTGTGGAGGTTGCTTGTGGACACAATTCTTGGAAAAATAAGAGAGAATGAAGCTGCATTTCAATCCTGTTCTGGGCCTGGTGTCTGAGAAGCAGCTGGGTCTGGCCTTGGTGTGCAAGGCCTGAAAGCCTGCCCTATCCCACCCGCCCATCTCATCAGAGCATAGCAGCCCCGAGTCCCCTTCCCCTTTCGTCCGTGTCTGCTTTCTATTCAGTGATGAAAGTGAGTCGCTAGATAGACTGCAGCCAAGGCATTAAGGTTTGTGTAGGATTTACCCTTCCAAAACAAAAAGTTGAAGTTCATTACCACGTAAACCCTAAAGAAGTGATTCCAATGGTAGAATTTCAGGCCCATTGTCAGGTTAGGTTTGGGGAGAAAGATACAAAGTTTTGCCTCCTGTAGTCTGTTGTCTGCGGTGACCTCAACTTCCCCTCTCCTGGGGCCCGAGCACACAGGTCTCAGAGCTTCTCTATTCACTGTGCAGTCAGAAGCCATGGCATCAACACCACCTGGGAGCTGCTTAGAAATGCAGGGTCTCAGGCTCCACCCGGCCCTGCACACCAGACTCTGCAATTTAACAGGATCCCCCCTGCACACACTCACGTGTCTGAGAAACCCGGGGCTAGACTGTCTCTCTTTCTCCCTGAGAATGAGGATGATGCTGCCGGCAGGCCCAGAGCTGCCCCTGCCTGTCTCTGCGTTCCATTTCCAGGGCCAATCTGCTTACTTATTAGGAGGCAAAAGAGAGGCACCGGGAGCCCTGGATACAGAAGAAGGTAGCCACTTGTTAGCGTAACAAGCCATGGCAGCTCCCTCAAAGAGCCTCCCTTTAGATACGGGGTGGGCTGGCTGATGGCCAGGCCCTCCTTAGAATTAGGAATTTACTATGCATTCAGACTGGCATTTATTCACAAAGGAAATCAGTCCATGAAGCAGCATTTCCAGTGCTCACTAAAGAGTGTCTGTGACACGTGTGTGGGATCTCTTTCCTTTACCTGTGCAGTCACACTGCACCCTTCGAAGGGAGGCTAAATAATTTTTTAAAGAATAGGATTATTTATTTATTTTTGGCTGTGCTGGGTCTTTGTTGCTGTGCGGCCTTTCTCTAGTTGCAGCGAGCGGGGGCTGCTCTCTAATTGTGGGGCATTAGCTTCTCACTGCGGTGGCTTCTCTTGTTGCAGAGCATGGGCTCTAGGCTCACTGGCTTCATTAGTTGTGGCACACGGGCTTAACTGCCCCATGGCATGTGGAATCTTCCCAGACCAGGGATTGAATCGGTGTCCCCTGCATTGGCAGGCGGATTCTTTGCCATTGGACCACCGGGGAAGTCACAGGAAGGCTAAATTCTGAAGAAGATTTCTCTAGGTGTTTGCAGGCCAGGTCACTTATGTTTCAAGGAATCAAATTTCTGCGTTCTGGTGGCTTGGCCTTTAACTAGCTGTGCATTTTTGGGCAAACCCATTTTCTTCTCTGGTCTTAGTTTCCATATTTCCCAGGGACATTCAGATCCTAACAGTTCATTATTCTTTGGCTCCACAGTTTCTGTATAGAGTTCAGGCATGAACAGAATAGGAACTAAACTGGACTTGGGGATTTCCTGTAATTCTTGTTCTCTGTCGTCATTCCTTCTGAGTTAGTCCTCCTCTGGGAAAACCTCCCTTCCCTCTGTATTCTTCTCCGGGGTATTTCCCTTGCATGGTTTTCTTTCCTCTCCGACCTCAGATCTCCCCTGTGCTTTTGTCCAGGCTGGTCCCTTTGTCCTAAATGCCCACCCTTCCTTGTTCTGCTGGGTTTACTTACACTCTACTCCATCATTCTTGAAGACTTGGGTCAATGGTCACCTTCTGTTTGAAACCCCCTGACTCCCTCAAGTTAGTTGTTCATGCTACCGTTTCTCAGGGCTTTTCCTGTTGGATCCATTCTCTTTGTGGGCTTAGAAGGATCCATTCTGGGGTCTGCCTACTCCTCTAGGCTCCCTGAGGTCAGTAACCCATGTCTGTTTCCCTTCATACCTATAGCCCCTGGGCTTACCATTCCGATTGTGGACATGGCAGGCTGTCCACTATGGGAATCTAGGTGCGTTCCATTTTTTTGTTTTTGTTTTTTTTTAGTTTTCCTGCCCTTCTAGACTTTCCAGCAAGCCTTCTACTACCTTTGCAAAGAATTAAGTCAGTTTCAGATTTCCTCCCCCTATTTAACCCCAGGTAAATCTGGGTTCAACTTGTCTTCATTCATAGCTGCACATCTTTTAATTTCTATTGATTTTTAAAATATTTATTTATCTGGCTGCATTGGGTCTTAGTTGCATCATGTGAGATCTTCGGTTGTGGCCCACAGACTCCCTAGCTGTGGTGCTCTCCATAGCATGTGGGATCCCAGTTCCCCAACCAGGAATCAAACCCACGCTCCCTGCATTGCAAGATGGATTCTTAACCACTGAACCACCAGGGAAGTTCCTGCACATCTTTTTAATGCCCTGAAAGCTGACCAATTGCACATCATAATTGACACTGGAAACCACCTCTGTGGGTTCCTGATGCCTAGACCGAGGGTTTCTGTCCCTAGCTGGTCTCCACACAGGCCACCAAGGGCCAATGGGGTGGGGGTGTTCCTCTCACTGCTACCTTCTGCTCCCCAGGGATAACCTCTCTAGACTCACCTGCCTTCCCAGGAGGGATGAGAGGCAGCACCCACAGAGGTACATCAGCACAATCCTGACCTTCCATCTCATTCACAGTGAAGACTGTTTGTTTTTCCCCCTATTTAAATTCTCTGTAGGGAAGAGGGAGGGAGAGAAGAGGGAGGGAACACTCTGGTTTGAATTACATATTGATCTCTTGAGCAAATATATCCCACCTGGACAGCCCGTTGTCTCAGAGGCCATTCTACGGTCGTTCCCAGAGTCCAGCTATCGACCTGTGACTCATCCATAGGCCTCTGGGCCCTGCCCAAATTGCCAGAGCCCCTCCCCATGCCCCCATGTTTCAGGAATTCTGTCTTCCAGGAGTCCAAAGCTTCCCAAACCTCCTCCTCTCTGCCTCCTAAAACCCAGGACCTAAAGATTTGAATCCTGCTTTGCCACCTGCCACCCTCTCCCCTCTCTCTTTCGCCTATAGAGAAAGCACCTTCTGCCTAGCTTGATTCCAAGGGCAAAGGGATCTCTGCTGTTCACTGGCCAGAGCCTAAGTGATTCAGAATACAGACACGCCTTGGAGATACTGGGGGTCTGGCTCCAGAACACTCCGATAATGTGACTACATGAGTTTTTTGGTTTCTCAGTGCATCTAAAAGTTGTTTACACTATAGTGTAGTCTATTAAAAGTGCAATAAATAGCATCTTATCTATGAAAACAGTGTACGTACCTTCATTTAAAAATATTTCATTGCTAAAAAAAGTGCTGACCACCATCTGAGCCTTCAGTAAGTTGTGGTCTTTTTGCTGGTGGAGTCTTGCCTCCATGTCCATGGCTGCTGACTGATCAGAGTGGTGGTTGCTGAAAGCCAGGGTGGCTGTGGCAATTTCTTAAAATAAGACAACATTGAAGTTTGCTGCACTGATTGACTCTTCCTTTCATGAATTATTTCTCTGTAGCCTGCAATGCTGCTTGAAAGCATTTTACCTATAGAGCTTCTTTCAGAATTGGAGTCCGTCCTCTCAAACCCTGCCACTGCTTTACCAACTAAGTTCATGTAATATTCTAAAACTTTTGTTGTCATTTCAACAATCTTCATAGCATCTTCACCATGAATAGATTCTATCTCCAGAAATAACTTTTTGTGCTCATTGATAAGAAGCAATTTCTTATCTGTTAAAAGTTTTATCATGAGATTGCTGCAATTCAGTCACATCTTGAGGCTCCAGTTCAAATTCTAGTTCTCTTCTGTTGCTATCACATCTGCAGATACTTCCTCCACTGAAGTCTTGAAACCCTCAAAGTCATCCATGAAAGTTGGAATTGGCTTCTTCCAACTCCTTGTTAATATTGATATTTTGACTTCTCATGAATCACAATTTTTTTTTTTTTACAAACAAAAATAATTTATTTGGCGGTGCCAGGTCTTTGTTATGGTACTCAGAATCTTCAGTCTTTGTTGTGGTATGTGGGACCTTTTTATTTGCAGTATGTGGGATCTTTAGTTGCAGCACCTGTGATTTAGTCCCCTGACAGGGATGAAACCTAGGCACCCTGCTTGGGAGCACAGAGTCTTTGCCATTGGACCAGAAAAGTTCTGACTCACCAGTGTTCTTAATGATATCTAGGAAGGGGAATCTTTTCCAGAAGGATTTCAATTTACTTTGCCCAGATACATCAGAGAAGTCAGCATCAATGGCAGCTATAGACTTACAAAATGTATTTCTTAAAGAATAAGACCTAAAAGTCAAAATGATTCTTTGATTTATGGGCTGCAGAATGGATGTTGTGCTAGCAGGTGTGAAAACATGAACCTTGTTGTACATCTTCATCAGAGCTCTTGGATGGGATGACCAAGTGAATTGTGGAAAAGCAGTAATATTTTAAAAGGAATCTTTTTCTGAGCAGTCAGTCTCAACAGTGGGCTTAAAATATTCAGAAAATTATGTTGTAAACAGATGTGCTATCTTCCTGGGTTGTTTTTCCATTTTTGGACCACAGGCAGAGTAGATTCAGCATAATTCTCTACGGGCCTTAGGATTTTGGGAATGGGAAATGAGCTTTGGCTTCAATTTATAGTCACTGGCTGCATGAACCCCTAACAAAAAGGCCAGCCCATGCTTTGAAGCTTTAAAGCCAGAATTGACTTCTCCTCTCTAGCTATGACAAACTGTGGAAAATTCTTAAAGAGATGGGAATACCAGACCACCTTGCCTGTCTCCTGAGTAACCTGTATGCAGGTCATGAAGCAACAGTTAGAACTGGACATGGAACAACAGACTGGTTCCAAATCGGGAAAGGAATATAAGGCTATATATTTTCACCCTGCTTATTTAACTTATATGCAGAGTACGTTATGCAAAATACTGGGATACATGCATGACTCACAAGCTGGATTCAAGATTGCTGGGAGAAATATCAACAACCTCAGATATGCAGATGGTCTAGTATCATTTGTCTGTTATCTAATGGCAGAAATCAAAGAGGAACTAAAAAGCCTTTTGATGAGGGTGAAAGAGGAGAGTGAAAAAGCTGGCTGGAAACTCAACATTCAAAAAATGAAGATCATGGCATTAAGTCCCATCACTTCATGGTAAATAGAAGGGGGAAAAGTGGAAGCAGTGACAGATCTTATTTTCTTGAGCTACAAAATCACTGTGGATGTTGACTGCAGACATGAAACTCAAAGACACTTGCCCCTTGGAAGGAAGGCTATGACAAACCTGGACAGCATATTAAAGAGCAGACATCACTTTGCTGACAATGATCTGTATAGTCAAAGCTACAGTCTTTCCAATAGTCATATATGGATGTGAGAGTTGGACCATAAAGGGTGAGTGCTGAAGAATTGATGCTTTCAAATTTTGGTATTGGAGAAGACTCTTGAGAGTCCCTTGGATGGCAAGGAGATCAAACCAGTCAATCTGAAAGGAAATCAACCCTGAATAATCTTTGGAAGGACTGATGTTGAAGCTGAAGCTCCAATACTTTGGCCACCTGTTGCGGAGAGCCGACTCATTGGGAAAGACCCTGATGCTGGGAAAGACTGAAGGCAAAGGAAGAGGACGGCAGAGGATGAGATGGTTGGATAGCATCGCTGACTCAATGGACATGAAGCTGAGCAAACTCGGGAAGATAGTGAAGGACAGGGGAGCCTAGCATGCTCCAGTGCATGGGGTCGCAAAGACCCAAGACACAAGTTAACAACTGAACAGCAACAAGAACAACTCTAATTATGAATGTCCTAGGTGTCATCTTCCTCCAATAGAAGGCTGTTTCATCTACATTGAAAATCTGTTGTGCAGTGAAGCTGCCTTCATGAATTATCTTAGATCTTCTGGGTAACTTGCTGCAGCTTCTACATCAGCACTTGCCACTTCACCTTGCACTTTTATGTTATTGAGTCAGCTTATTTCCTTAAACCAACCACTGCTAGCCTCAAACTTGTCTTCTGCATCTTCCTCACCCCACTCAGTCTTCATGTAATTGAAGAGAGTTAGGGCTTTTCTCTGGATCAGGCTTTGGCTTAAAGGGATGTTGCGGTTATTTTAATCTCCTATTGAGACTACTCCAACTTTTTCCATATCAGCAATAAGGCTGTTTCACTTTCTTACCATTTGTGTGTTCATTGGAGCAGCACTTTTAATTTCCTTTAACTTTTCCTTTACATTTACAACTTGGCTAACTAGGGCAAGAGGCCTAGCTTTTGGCCTATCTTTGCTTTTGACATGCCTTTCTTACTAAGCTAGGATTGGGGTTAGGGTTAGGGTTACTCGGGGTCGATCCCTGGGTTGGGAAGATCCGCAGGAGAAGGGAATGGAAGCCCATTCCAGTATTCTTGCCTGAATAATTCCATGGACAGGGGAGCCTGGCATGCTATAAGTCCACGGGGCTGCAAAGAGTCAGACACGACTGAGTGACTGACACTTTCTTTCTTTCTTACTAAATTTAATCACTTCTAGCTTTTGATTTAAAGTGAGAGGCGTGCTACTCTTCCTTTCACTTGCACAGTTAAAGGCCACTGTAGAGTTATTAATTGGTCTAATTAATCAGTCTATTAATTGGTCTGTTGTGTCTCAGGGGATGGGGAGGCCCAAGGAGAGGGAGAGAGACAGGGGGATGAGTGGTAGGTGGAGCAGCAGGAACACATGAAAACATTGGTCAGGCAAGCTTGCCGTCTTATGAGAGCGTAGTGTTTGCGGGAACTGAGGCACAGAAAGGTTCAGCGACTTGCCCGAGGTCACAGAGTCAGTAGGTGGTGACCTGGGACTGGAAGCCAGGCTACCTGGCTCCTAAGTTCAGGCTCCAAACCTAGACTGCGCCATCCTGATCTCCAAGAGCCTATCTGGCTCAGAAAGCTAACTCTAGGCTACCCAGTCCCTAAGTAGCTTTCTTAGCAACCTGGCTTGACTTCCCCAGGTTAACGTAACACATTCACCCATCCTTTCCTTTCCTCCTGTTCACTCAACAAACAAATCATCCCCTGTGCACAAGGCACTGCTCTGGGTGCTGAGTATAGACCTGCGCATGCCCCCAAGGGGATGATGTTCTAGTAAAGTAGGCAGGCAACAATGAAATACACACATGATACGTGCATAGGTCATATGTGTTGTAGTCAATAAAAAATATAATATGTCAGAATGTGATATGTGCCACAGAAAGATAAGGCAGCTGTGGTGGGTGATGGTGGTGGCCAGGAAAGGCCTGTCTGGGGAGGTACTATTGGAGCAGAGACTGAGTGAAGCAAAGCAGGGGTGCCTGGGGATCTGGGAGAGGCATGCAGGTAGAGGGGGTGCTAAGTGCAAAGTCCCAGAGGCAGCCATGTGTGTGGAGACTACGACTCGGATGGACCTGATGAGGCTGGCGAGTGTCAGGCCAGACTGTGGTTAGAAGGGCAGGAAGAGCCAGATTAGGGGGCTGTTCTCTCATGGGCAGGGTTGGGGGGGCGCTGAGGGACATGAATGATGGAGAAGGACTCTTGGTGACGGGGAAAGAGCTGAGACCAGGAAGAAGGAAAGGCAGCCCTCAGTCAACTCCTGGAAGGCCAGATGTGTTAGGAAACAGAGTTCACTTTGGGGAGAATGTGGAGGCTGGGGAGGCAGCCTGAGAGAGACTGGGGCCGGGATGGAAAGCTCAGCCCAGGGAGGTCAGTGTGCCCGGGAGGGAGAGGCTGGAGCCATAGATATTTGAGATGGAAAAGCCCCGCTAGGTCAGGGAGTGGGTCCCCTGGGGCTCATGGAGGAGAAACCCCGCCTGCTCATTTCATGCTCCGGCTGAGAGCCCGAGCTGGAGATGGGAGCTAGTGGAAATTAGATGGGAATTTATTTAAGGCTTTTAAACATTTCTGCACTCAGGGGGCCTCGAGAGAACCACACATCATCTCCTCCACTGCCTGCCCTGGAGCCACAGCAGTGACACCTGAGGTCCCTGGGCCAGCCTGGTGCGCCACAGTGGGGGAGGGCAGGCTGCCCCCATCTCTCCTCTCACCCCGGAAGGCCTCTGGCTGGAGTGCCATAAGGTGGGCAATGGGCTGCCCTCCCCATTCCCCTGCCTGGAGCTCAGGAGACAGATGTGGAGGGCATGGCTGGCCAGTGTTTCCTCCTCCATCTTGAGCTTCAGGGAGGGCTGCATGACAATGACGAGGGTGATGGGGCGACAAAGACCCTCCCTGCATCCTTAACTGAGCCTGTCACCACGGGCTGAGCTGCAAACTGGGGCTTTAACAGCCTTCTCCTGGACACCTTTGAAAGGTTCATTTTTTCTAAGTATTATTGCCTCAGAAATTCCTCCAAGCTTTACCCAGTGTGCCCAGAAATCACTTTGCAACACCTGTACGGTACAGGGGAATTAAAAAATAGTACAGACACGGTATTGTGCAGGGCTATGAGCATGGACTCTGGGGCCAGACTGCCTGGTTCAAATCTGAGGTCCACCACTTACCAGCTGGGTGACCTTGGACCAGTGACTTAAACTCTCTGTGCCTCAACTTTTCCATCTGTAAAGTGTGCATAACAATAATACCTATCCAAGAGAGTGAGGATACATGCATTAGGATATGAAACGGATCAGGAAGGTGCCTGACATACAGGGAGGAATTGGGAAGTGTTTGTTATTATTTTGTTCTGCATTTTGAACAACCTGTTTCTGCATGTGATCCTGGTGAAAACGGGGAGCCACTGTTCTACTGCTTAGAGATTGTGACGGTGAAGCTCCTGTCCCCAGCCCACTCAGGGAAGGGTTCTGGGAAGCATTCAGGTGGGCATACCATCTCTTTGTTGTTTATTCGTTCCTATAGTCATTTGTCATATATTCATTCACTCTTTCATTTACTTGTTCTTTCGGTTGACCATTCATTCATCCATTCATTCAGTGGACAGCTTTCCTGAACAGGCAGAATGCAGGGATGTCTGGTACAGGCCATTGCTTTTCCAAGCTCACACTCATACGTAATGAGGAGACTTCTGTCCATACACACTCACCTTAGTTCATCCCTGACCTTGAGGAAGCATCTCTCAGCCCAGTGGGAGACACAGCCACACAAACATCTAGTTACTGTGTCATTTGCAGAGTCCTAAGGAGCTGTACAGGCCATCACAGAGAGGATAGGACAATACATTCTGCTGGTGGGGACAAGGGACTGGCAGCATAAGGAAAAGTGTTACCAAACAGGTGATTTTTGAAACCCAAAGATTAGGATTGTGGGGGACATTTATTGACATGAGAACCATGGTGGTTAATTAAAGGGGTGGGCTGTAGAGCCAGAAGTCCTAGATGGACTTGGCACTTCTTGTCTCTGTGTCTCTGTTTTCTCATCTGTAAAATGGGGATAATTATAGTCACTCCCTTATAGGTTCTATAGGCTTTTTTATGTAAAGCATTTAGCATGTAAAACATGATGAAACCCGGGTCCATCAGGGGTTTGTTTGCTTGTTCAAAGGTGTATCATTGTTGCCGTCAGGAACCAAGTCCATTCTGTCTCTGTTCTTTTTTAAAAAAAACATTTATTTCTTCATTTGGCTGAGTTGGGTCTTAGTTGTGGCATGCGGGATCTTTAGTTGAGGCATGTAGGATCTAGTTCCCTGATCAGGGATCAAACCCAGGCTCCCTGAATTGGGAGTGTGGAGTCTTGGCCACTGGACCACCAGGGAAGTCCTCTCTCTATTCCTTTGAGGCATTTATGCTCAGCATCACAAGATGGCTGCTGTATCTCCATATTTCACATCTTTATTCTAAGCTGGAAAAAGCCTATTGCTAAGCAGGCACACCTACTGAGTTTGCCTTTTTAGCACAAGCTTTCCCAGAAGAGACACCTAACAACTTCTAATTAATCTCATTGGCCAGCAGAGTTCCATGGCCACCCTTAGTCCCACAGTGAATGGAAGGGTGAACTAGATGACCTCTAGAGTTCCAGGATGCCAGAATTCCACCCCAGACCCAGACCTGGCAGTTCAGGTGGCACTAGGAGAATGTGAGCTCCTTGAAGCTACTATTAATAATTCGGCTAGGATTCCCAGGGCCTAACCCAGGACCTCCCACAACAGGTATATGAATAATACTTTATGAATGAGTGAACTGGCGTACAAGCTCTTCAAAGGCAGGGATCATATCTTCCTTGTTTTTTATATCCCTGGTGGTTGCTGAGGATGTCAGATCAATGTATGGTTGTATTATCCTACGAGTGCAATGACACCAGGGACTGTCCCTTATGATTCCATGTGGCTCAGTGCCTGGCCTGGTGCCTGGCCTATAGCAGAATACACAACAGGGTCTGTTGAATGGCTTACCCCTCAGCTGACCAAGAACTCTGGTGTCCTCCAACTTGCCTCATGAGACTTCCTTGATCCGGTGGTGCTGTTCTCCATCAGAGATGGAAAGCCAGGTACCTCACCCTCTTATTAAAGAGCCAGAATGCTTTCCTACATAATAAGGCTGCTCCTTCTCAGCTAGGATCATCAGGAGCTGCAAATTGGAGGGTGATTAGTGGGAAGCCTGACCCTAGCTGTCTCAGGCCCTACCCTGGGAAATCTATCCCTCACCTAGAACAGGAGGGGGCTGGTTCCTGCCAGGATGCCTTACCCCAGGGGGCCTCTGCTGGGCCGTCATGGACTCGAGAGCCTGGGAGGACAGAGGCACTGGGTCAAAGGAAGATCCTTTCTGGGAGTCAATCCAAGGCAATCCAAGTTTTAGCCATGAGGCCTTGTTTGCAGCACAATGATGTGTTCAGAGGTGTCCTAGGAGAAAGCTCCAGAAGCCCCTTGCTTCCTGAGACCCCTTTTCATTCCCCATCTGCCACTGCTCATCACCTCTTCTCCCACTACTTTTTAATCTGACCTCCCCCAAAGGGAAAGTTAGAATTTTGAACAGAATTGACCCAGAAAAAGGGTTTCAAGTCAAATGATATTGGTCAGACCTAGAGAATGTTCTAGGGTCTGTTGTTAGGAGACCGCTTCTGGAACCACCACACACAGACCTTTCCCTAGAGGTCTGCAGGACAGGAAGAACCTTCACATTATTAGGATGCAGGGAAACGCACAAGCAGAGGTCTAGCCGGCCCTTTCCCATGTCCTCCCATCCCTAAGGCGCAGGATGCTTTTATTCCTTTGCAGAATATTCACGGCTCGTGTGCATTGTGACTCTGGCATTCTCTGTCCCATCACAGACCCCACAGCACTGTAGAGATTTTTGCCCCAATTAAACAGTATGCATCCTGAAGGCAAGGGCTATTCTGTGTTTATTCTGCAGCCTTGATGCTTGGTGAGCTGTCAGTAAGTGTTAAACAAAGAATGAACAAAAGGATGATGGAGCCCCTAGGAACCATTTAGATTCATCCACTTGCTTTACAAGTAAGTCAATAGGGTCCCTGTTTGTCAAAAGAAGGTCCATTGTCCCCATCAGTCAAATAGGAGAAGTAGATTTTTGTATTTGTGCTGAGTTAGGTTCACCACCAACTTATTGTGCAAAGTGAAGGCATGCATGGCAACGCACTTGAACACATGTACCTTCTGAAATTGAAAGGAAAATGGATAATGATCCCATCCATTTTGCAGAGCTGGTCATATAGTCTGCATGTAAGGTGGCATTATCCTCATTTATTGGTAAAGAAATAGGGGCTCAAATAAGTTACATGATTTTCCCAAGGTCACAGTGAGTTAAGTAGGAGACCTGGGACTCACACAGACCAGCTACCTCCATACATTTCAGGAAGCCCCTTAGTGGGATGTTCTGTGCAGGGCATGGTACCAGTTACAGAGAACTTTGAGATGCAGTCCTTGTAATCTAACAGCCCTGAACGGGATTGACCCAGTAAAAGGGTTTCCACATCAAGAGACATTGATCAGACTCAGGGAATGTTCCAAGGGCCAACATTAGCAAACAGCTCATGGTGCCACTGCCTTCGCTGGAAAGTGAAAATATTAGTCACTCAATCATGTCCCAGGCAGGAATACTAGAGTGGGTAGCCATTCCCTTCTCCAGGAGATCTTCCCAACCCAGGTCTCTTGCGTTGCAGGTGGATTCTTTACCATCTAAGCCAGGAAGGAAGCCTGTCTTCATTGGAGAGGAAACCTAATAAGTAGCATTCTGTTAGTTTGCTATTGGTGCTGAAACAAATTATCACCCACCTGGTGACTGATAACAACACAAATTTGTCATCTTACAGTTCTGGAGGGCAGAAGCCTGAAATCAGGGTGTCAGCAGGGCTGAGCTCCTTTCAGAGGCTCTAGGGAGAGCCTGATTCCTTGTCTTTTCATCTTCTAGCCCTGGCTCCTGGTCCCTTCCTCAGATCACCCAGACCTCTGCTTCTGTTGTTACATCTCCTTCTCTGACTCTGACTTTCCTGCCTCCCTTTTATCAGGACCCTTATGAATACCATGAACTCCCCAGAATAGTCGTCCAGGAGGGTCTCTCCATCGCAAGATCCTCAACTTTATCACATCTACAAAGTCCCTTTTCCCATGTAAGGTGACATATTCATGGGCTCCAGGGGTCAGGAAGTGGACATCTTGGGGACTGTTAACCAGCCTACTCAGTGTCAAACTGTAGCACTGAGTGGGCAGCTTGTGAGCCTTATTAACACATTTCATTCTTACAACCACCACATGAGGAAGTTACGATGCCAATAAACCTGCTTCAAAGATGAGGAACTGAGTGGATAAGTGTTAAGACATTTGTGGCAGAATCCAGTTCCTCCAAAACTACCACCTATGCTGTTAGACATCAAAATAGAATGAGAATGAGGCCCAGTATGTATGGTTCCAGCTTGTCAAATAAAGGTCCACAGTTCCCATCAGCCCATTAGGAGATGAAGCAGATGTTTGTCTTTGTGCTGAGTCAGACTATGATTCGGAGAGGATAGGATGTTGTGTGCTGGGGCTGGAGCGGGCAAGACCTTAGATGACAAGCAAGCCACTGGGACATTTAGGACAACACATTATGGATCTCCCCAAATGAGGAAGTTCCTGCGGGTGATTTGGTCTGTGGGAGATGACTCAGCTGAGGGCCACTGTGAATGAGCCCCAGGCTGCTGCAGATAGGGTTGGGGACTGGGTGGTAAGTACAAGTTTTCTGCAGGTGTCTGCTCAGGCTCCACAGGCTGGGGGTCCCCAAGGACGAAAGGCTGAATGAACCCACACTGAGTCCCTGAGACCCCCCTTGAGGCCTGCCTGCTTGACATGCCTTTGCAAGATCAGTACCCAGAGCCTCAGAGGCAGGCCCGTCCTCCGGCCCCTGTGTGACCACCTGCTGTGATGGCTCCGAGGAATCAGCTGTTTGACTTAGGAACTGGCTGAACTGGAGAGAGGCAGGCAGGGCGTGGCTGTCAGTCGTGAGTCGCAAAAGAGAAATTCTGAGGGTCTGTCCGTCCTGTGACCAGCAGGCAGGCCACTGCAGATCAGAGGAGGCTGACTCGGGTTAGGACCCTCTGCAGGACTGGGTCATGGGCACTGCTGGGTGCCATGGTCAAGGACACCCTCCCCTCATCTTCCTAGGTGACCCCAACTTCACCTGGCAGCCACCTCTCATAGCCACCTGGAGCCTGTTTCTACACTGGTGAATGCTTTCCTCATAACATTCATGGAGCTGTTGGGAAATTAAATGGAAAAGAACATGAAATGCCTGGAATTCCGTAAGCATCCCTGTCCCTTGGGGAGCTCCTCCCAGGACTTGCCCTTGATGCTGCTTGGTGGTTTGGATTGCTTTCTCCCTCCCTCTCTGTCCTCCCTTCCTCCCACCTCTCCTTCCCTCCCTCTTTCTGCCTTCCTCCTCATTCCCTTCAGTCTTTCTTTTTTATGGGAAATCAAAAACAGCAGGTCAGTAACTTTTATCTTGAGATCCCCAAGGAGCTTGAAGCTTACTAGCCGGTGCTTATCTTGCCTGTTAGTGAATGTGACCTCCTTTATCCATCCCTGGACACACACTGGAGGCATTCACATCCTTTCCAGTCCTCTATAGGCATCAGGATATATACCCAAACTGGATATAGAAAGTCAAAGGAACCAAGGGCATGGGTCACTTTCAGCCCCAGAGCATCATCTAGCACATTCCTAGTACTTGTGTGCTAAGTCACTCAGTAGTGTCTGACTCTTTGCAACTCCATGGACTGTGGCCTGCCAGGCCCTCTGCCCATGGGATGCTCCAGGCAAGAATACTGGAGTGGGTTGCCAGGGGATCTTCCCGACCCAGGGATCAAACTGGTGTCTCTTACATCTCCTGCATTAGCAGGCAGGCTGTTTAACACTAGCACCATCTGGGAGGCCAGCACTTTTCTAGAAGTTTGATAAATTCTGGTAGAGGGAGGGAGGGAGGGAAGAAGGAAGGAAAGAAGGACGGAAAGAAGGAAGAAAAGCACAGCGTGTTGTGTGTGCGGAGACCCTGAAGTGCCTTCTGTGCACGGGGCACGTGATGGACCCACTATGCCACCCATTTATTTAACAAAAATTCATGGAAAACCTGGTACTATGCTGGGCACTAAAGGGGTAACAAAGATAAATAATAGATGAGGTGTGCGCTCTAGGTGCCTTCAGGCTAGCTTGGAAGTGAAGGTCTGAATGTAAGTAATTTAACTCAGGGAAAAGGAAGAAGGCAGCAACCCCAAGAGAGAGAAGCGTGGCTCTGAGTCCCGGGGCTCCGGGCTAGCAACCTGGCACTTTTTCACTAATGGCTGGTTTTGCAGGGATGGCAGTAAAGTGAGAAGAAGCGGGTAGGAGAGCCATGTCTGCATTTACCGCCCCACCTGTGGTCTGTCTTGGAAAGGAGCAGGCTGCGGCATTCAACATCTGCTCAGCTGGCATTCCTGGCAGTCCAGTGGTTAAGACTCTGTGCTTCCATTGCAGAAGGCCCAGGTTCCATCCCTGGTCAGGGAACTAAGATCCCACATGCTGTGGAGGCATAGAAAAAAACAAAAACAAAAACAATTCACTCAGCGAGTACTGACGAGGCAGGGAGAGCCCCAGAGAAGCGGTCCCCGCTCCTTTGGAGGGGAAGAGGTCCCTCAACAGACCCTGCATGGTGCCCGGGCCACCTGCATTTTCCTCCCTATGTGTCTGTGCTGTTTCTGTGCTGGTAACACTCACAGGTGCACCCTTATCCAGAGGTGTGCACACACACACACACATAACCAGCACATGCACACACCCCCTGCCATTATTACCATCTGGGATGTTGACGCTGCAGCCTGTACATGGTCCCCTCAGGGCTGCCTTGTTTTCCTGCACAGCTGGCTGCCCCCTCCGCCCTGTCTCCCCCTGAAGACCTCACACCTGCACGCCTCACCTTCCCGACTCCCCGTCCTGTCTTTTCAGGCCTCCCCGCTGCCAGAGCCCACGTGCCCCTTCCTCTGCTTCTTTTCCCTTCCATTCTCCCTTTCTCTGCCTGTTCTGTCTGTCACTGCCTCTCTCTTCACCCCAGTGGTGTGTGTGTGTGTGTGTGTGTGTGTGTGTGTGTGTGTGTGTAAGAGAGAGAAAGAGGGACAGAAGGAGACCATTCCCTTTTAGAGTTTTTCTCCTTGATTTAACCATCATTTCCTGCTGAAGAAGCACCAGTGCACCAGAGCTGATTTCAACTGCCTAGGGGAAGAATGATACAGAAATGGTGCCAGGTTGGGACCAAGATATGCGAATGAGTTCATGAAACCTGGCCCAAGTGTGTGGGGGCCTCTCCAGCACAGCTGCTGCCCTGCTCCCCAAGTTGGCTGGCGTCTCGTTGTCCTGGGGACACAGCATCACAGTGGGGAAAGGCAGACTAGTTCAGGGCAATGATGATGTTTCTTGGTGCGAACAGGACTGGTATTCCCCATTCTTGGGTGCATTAGTTGCCCAGTCTTGTTTGACTCTTTCCAACCCTGTGGGCTGTGTCCATCAGGCTCCTCTGTCCCTGGGATTCTCCAGGCCAGAATACTGGAGTGGGTTGCCATTCTCTTCTCCAGGGGATCTTCCTGACTCAGGGATCAAACCTGGCTCTCCCACACTGCAGGCAGAATCTTTACTGTCTGAACCATCAGGGAAGCCCCCTGTTCTTGAGGGTTTAACCAATTAATGGAGAGAATGAGGGTTGGCTAAGAGGCTGGCAGTGCTCTGAGCCGTAGAGGGGTGGCCCAAGGTCTGGGGAGAGAAAACAGGTGGTCTTCATTCCTCCAGGCTCTCTGTCTGCACATCCACTGCAACCACCTCCCTAAATTCAATTCCTACCATATCTCTAAGAAATCTGAGTGGATCCTTGGCAGACTAGCAACGAGGACACTGGAGCTCAGGAGGCTAGAACCCTGAGGTCCTACAGCTTGTGGGTCATCTGTAGACCTGAATCCAGATCTGCCTTACTCTTTTGTCACTCAAAGCACGTGAGATGCTACGGCTCAGGACTTAGGCACTGACTTGGCTGGAACGAGGGGTTGGGGAGACCCAAAGATGCTCAGGCTTTAAGTTGTCTACCCATGGTTATGGGTTTGAAATCCATGTTCTGAAGCTTGTCCTCTCTCAAGGAAACTCTCTGCATTAAACTTCAGACTTCGTAATCAGCATATGCATGATGGTTTACCTGCTTGTTCTAATATACACAAAGATATCAGGATTTTGAATTCATGCAAATATATATTACTTTGTATCTTTCTTTAACACATTGATGACTTTCTCTGCAAACTCTTGGTGAGGAAGCCTGTGTGACCTGGGCGTAGGTTTAACACCTGGGAGCAGCTTGCAATCTGTGCAGCATGGGAGTTGGTGGGTAAATACCCCAGCTTTCTCACCTCCCTGGAAGATGACTGAGGCCTGGGCCACCTCTCCCAGAGGTCCCCACTGGGGGAGAGCCTAGCTGTTCCCAGTCGTGGCCTGCTCCCTGCAGACACTCCTACCGGCTTCCTCTCCCCTTATCTCCCTCTCCCAGTTCACTCTGTGTTCTCCTGGGGTCACTCCTACACAATCCTCAAATCCTGGAATCAGATTCTACTTCTGGGGACCTCAGTCCAGAAAGGGGCTTCCCCGATGGCTCTGGAAGTAACGAATCTGCCTGCAATGCAAGAGACACAGGAGAGGTGAGTTCGATTCCTGGGTTGGGAGGATCCCCCGGAGGAGGAAATGACAACCCACTCCAGTATTCTCATCTGAAAAATTTCGTGGACAGAGGAGCCTTCTGGGCTAGAGTCCACAGGGTTGCAAAGAGTCAGATATGACTGAGCACCTGAGCATGCAGCCCAGGAAAGCTCCACAGAGGAGCAAGGGAGCCGGAATTCAAACCGAGTTCTGTCTGACTCCGTCGCCCACACACCTAATCATTATGCCACAACTGTTGTGTGACCAGGGAAGCCGTACACACATATGTGCTTACCTGCTATTACAGGTAGACTTGCATTACACTGAATGTCCTCTTTCTCTGAGGATTCAGAAGACGCTTAGTGAGGATGCTAGAAACTCTCACTGTCCTCCTAGGTATTGATTAACAACAAACTTGTAGCTAATGGAGGCCTTCCCTGGTGGCTCAGCGGTAAAGAATTCGCTTTGAATTGGTAAAGAATTGGCAGGAAATATGGGCTCGATCCCTGGGTTGGGAAGATCCCCTGGAGGGGAAATGGCAACCCACTCCAGTACTCTTGCCTGGAGAATCCCATGGTCAGAGGAACCTGGTGGGCTACAGTCCATGGGGTGACAAAGAGTCGGACAAGACTTAGCGACTAAACAGCAAGTTAATGGAGTTTAACCAAATCTCTCTGCTCACATAACCAGACTCGCCCTCCAGGATAGAGGAGGAGGGAAACGCCTCTGCTCTCCTGGCCTCGCTCAGTTGTAGATGGCTCAGGAGGGCACACCTGCCGGTCTCTAGGAGTGTTGAGCAGATTTATTAGATTCATAGGAGATGAGAGTGAAATAATACAGAGAAAAGAACTTAGAGCTCTCTGCTTCTCTTGTAGAGGAGACGAGTTCCAGAGAAAAAGCAGGTCAGGGCCTGGGTTATTGCTAAGTTATTTTTGTTAGCATTTGTGCCTGGAGAACTTTCAGACCTTGAGGATAGCCTATGTTTGCCACTTGTGTTATATCTTTATTTTTCTTTTAAATCAAAGGTTGCTATTGTATCAGCTGGCTTTGAAAGATGGGTTTTCATCGTTAAAGTTTGTTTTTTTCTTATTAGAAACTGTAGAGGAGGTGGGGTTCCAGGGGGTGTGGACATGGAGAGCATCATACTCCTGACTGCTTTAAAGCTGGTGAAACTGCGTAGGGACTACAGGCCTTAATTGCTCATTCATCCAAGTCCTCCTCACAAAGCCCTGTGGCAACTCACACCTTGGAATGGGAATAATCCAACTAGACTTCACTGGGAGAGCTAAGAAGGAACAGGCAGTTGTTAGAAACTGAATGAGGAGCAAGGGATCCGGAGAGCAGTGGGGGCAGACGAGAAGTGAAGGACCCGCCACCAAGGTCGAGGTCCCATCTCCCTTATATGAAGTGTCCATGGAGTGTCCCTGAGGTGCTCCTGGATGGGAAAAATGAAAGCAACTGGAGAGGGGGAGGAAAGGAAGAGGATTTGCTTTTTTGAGACTTAAGTCCAAGGTTAACAGCCTACTGGCCAACCAACTTCCTCCAGCCTGCTAACAAGTATTGCAGATTCCCTTTAGCCTATCAGTCAGTTGAGTTGCTCAGTCGTGTCCGACTCTTTGCGACCACATGGACTGCAGCACGCCAGGCTTCCCTGTCCATCACCAACTCCCAGAGCTTGCTCAAACTCACGTCCACAGAGTCAGTGATGCCATCCAACCATCTCATCCTCTGTCTTCCCCTTCTCCTCCCGCCCTCAATCTTTCCGGGCATCAGGGTCTTTTCCAATGAGTCAGTTCTTCACATCAGGTGGCCCAAGTATTGGAGTTTCAGCTTCAGCATCAGTCCTTCCAATGAATATTCAAGACTGATTCCCTTTGGGATGGACTGGTTGGATCTCCTTGCAGTCCAAGGGATTCTCAAGAGTCTTCTCCAACAACACAGTTCAAAAGCATCAATTCTTCGGCACTCAGCTTTCTTTATAGTCCATATCTCACTTCCATACATGACTACTGGAAAAACCATAGCTTTGACTAGACGAATCTTTGTCGGCAAAGTAATATCTCTGCTTTTTAATAAGCTGTCTATGTTGGTCATAGCTTTTCTTCCAAGGAGCAAACATCTTTTAATTTCAAGGCTGCAGTCACCATCTGCACTGATTTTGGAGCCCAAAAAGATAAAGTTTGCCACTGTTTCCATTATTTTCCCATCTATTTGCCATGAAGTGATGGGACCAGATGCCGTGATCTTAGTTTTCTGAATGTTGAGTTTTGAGCCAACTTTTTCACTCTCCTCTTTCACTTTCATCTAGAGGCTCTTTAGTTCCTCTTCACTTTCTGCCATAATGGTGGTGTCATTTGCATATCTGAGGTTATTGATATTTCTCCCAGAGTCTTGATTCCCACTTGGGCTTCATCCAGCCTACAGTTACATCTATATCTGTCCTTAGCCTATAGTTATATCTATAGCCATGTTGTTGTTTAGTCTCTCAGTTGTGTCCAACTCTCTTGCGACCCCATGCATTGCAGCTCACCTGGCTCCTCTGCCCATGGGATTTTCCAGACAGGAATACTGGAGCAGGTTGCCATTTCCTTCTCCAGGGGATCTTCTTAACCCAGAAATCGAGCCCAAGTCTCCTGCATTGCAGGCGGATTCTGTATCACTGAGCCACCAGTGAAGCTCATATGTGTCTGTAGCCATATCTCTATCTATATCTATCTTATATATGATAGCATGTCCTCTTCAAAGGACTTCCCTGGTGGCTCAGACAGTAAAGCCTCTGCCTACAATGCAGGAGACCCCGGTTCAATCCCCGGGTTGGGAAGATCTCCTGCAGAAGGAAATGGCAACCCACTCCAGTATTCTTGCCTGGGAAATCCCATGGATGGAGGAGCCTGGTAGGCTACAGTCCATTGGGTTCCAAAGAGTCAGACACAACTGAGTGACTTCACTTTCACTGTCCTCTTCAGGTCAGAGCAGAATTTTATTCATCTGACCACTGACTGCTGTAAGGCACTGACGTGTATTTTTTTGATTGCCTTACCCAATAATACTTCTGTTCCAGTGTTGGCAGTTGACAAAGGCTTCTAATTTGTACCCCCAAGAGCTTAGAAAGTAGGGAAAGATGAGTTTGGAATATTCACATATACTCACTGCTCTCGATTTCAATAGAGACCTCTCCCTGGAACATCATCCTCTCTGGTCTAGCACTTTGCTTCAGTGGTGGCAGCGAGGGAGCAAGGGAATACCCACTTGGCCAACCAATCAGCTGGGACCTCAGTCTTGGACATTAGTGGATGTGAGATGACCATCCTCTATTATTCTCATTTTACATATGAGGAAATAGATATTGAGAAAGGGAGATGGCTTGCCAAGTTTTTCACTATTTGTGCTGTGAACTTCCAGATGTTCAAGCTGGATTTAGAAAAGGCAGAGGAACCAGAGATCAAATTGTCAACATCTGCTGGATCATTGAAAAAGCAAGATAGTTCCAGAAAAATATCTACTTTGGCTGCATTGACTACTCCAAAGCCTTTGACTGTGTGGATCACAACAAACTGTGGAAAATTCTTTTTTTTTTTTTTTTTTTTAATAAATTTATTTATTTTAGTTGGGGGCTAATTACTTTACAATATTGTAATAGTTTTTGCCATACATTGACAAGAATCAGCCATGGGTTTACATGTGTTCCCCTTCCCGGACCCCCCACCCACCTCCCTCCCCCTCTCATCCTTCTGGATCATCCCATTGCCCCGGCCCTGAGCCCTTGTCACATGCATCGAACATGGAATGGTGCTCTGTTTCACATATGACAATACACATGTCTCAATGCCATTCTCCCAGAACGTCCCACCCTCACCTTCTCCCTCAGAGTCCATAAAATTGGAAAATTCTTAAAGAGATGGGAATACCAGACCACCTGACCTGCCTCCTGAGAAATCTGTATGCAGGTCAAGAAGCAACACTTAGAACCAGACATGGAAAAACAGACCGGTTCCAAATCGGGAAAGGAGTAGGTCAAGGCTATATATTGTCACCCTGCTTATTTAATTTATATGCAGAGTACATCATGAGAAATGCTGGGCTGGATGAAGCACAAAGTGGAATCAAGATTTCTGGGAGGAATATCAATAAACTCAGATATGCAGATGACACCACCCTTATAGCAGAAAGTGAAGAAGAACTAAAGAGCCTCTTGATGAAAGTGAAAGAGGAGAGTGAAAAAGTTGGCTTAAAGCTCAACATTCAGAAAACTAAGATCATGGCATCTGGTCCCATCACTTCATGGGAAATAGGTGGGGAAACAGTGGAAACAGTGACAAACTTTAAACTTTTGAGCTTCAAAATCACCACAGATGGTGATTGCAGCCATGAAATTAAAAGACCTTGCTCTTTGGAAAAAAAAGCTATGACCAACCAAGACAGCATATTAAAAAGCAGAGACATTACTTTACCAACAAAGGTCCATCTAGTCAAAGCTATGTTTCTTCCAGTAGTCATGTGTGGAAGTGAGAGTTGGACTATAAAGAAAGCCGAGTGCTGAAGAATTGATACTTTTGAACTGTGGTGTTGGAGAAGACTCTTGACAATCCTTTGGACTGCAAGGAGATCCAACCAGTCCATCCTAAAGGGAATCAGTCTTGAATATTCATTGGAAGGACTGATGCTGAAGCTGAAACTCCAATACTTTGGCCACCTGAGGTGAAGAACTGACTCATTGGAAAAGACCCTGATGCTGGGAAAGATTGAGGGCGGGAGGAGAAGGGGATGACAGAGGATGAGATGGTTGGATGGCATCACCGACTCCATGGACATGAGTTTGAGCAAGCTCCGGGAGTTGGTGATGGACAGGGAAGCCTGGCGTGCTGCAGTCCATGTGGTCTCAAAGAGTCGGACACGACTGAGTGACTGAACTGAACTGCACTGGTAGAAATCATCTAGATTCTTGTTTTAAGCTCTTTCCATTCCATTCTCTCCACATATTAGCTCCTATTACATGTTAAGCACTGTGGGTATTGAAATCTAGACAAATGCCTTTTCTTCCTCATGCTTATGGTATGAATGAAAGATGAACAATGAAATAAGCAGTAACAATGTGATGTGGTGAGTCCTACAATCAGGCAAGCACAGGTGGAATGAAGACTTTGTATCTACTCTGTGCATCTGTGATCCAGGCAGGCTTCCTGGAAGAAACGACATTTAAGCTACAATAAAACCTGAAGAGTAAGTATGAATCATCCAGGAGAACTGAGATGAGATAGTGGGATTCGGAGAAAAACGTTGCAGGCAGGGGAAGAGTGTGGGAGAAATCCTGGCAATGAGATAGAGCATGATGCATTTAAGGAATTGAAACAGGTACAATACGGTCAGAAAATACAAGCATGTTGGTTGAGGTAGGTGTGGCTAGTGAGACATATACAGAAGACTCACCTTCATGTACCTATTGAAGATTTTTGAGGGCAAGGACTATGTCTTTTGCTCCTCTTGTGAGTTGAACATCTCAGGGCTGAATATTAATGCTTGCTGTTAATGCTTGCATGAATGAATTTATGAGGGCAAAACACCACAGGCATCCTTATAAACTCCTAAAAATGTTCATCCTTCATTCTATGGGCTAGGGATTAACTCAAATACAATTTCCTAAAAGCACCATGACATTTGAGGTCAGCTCACATTTTCATCAGTGTTGCCTCCTTTGAGACTGGAGAAAAGCATCTTCCTGTCTCTCTGAGAGTCTTGCCCTTTACCCAGCATTTCTGCCAGCTTCTGGGTGGGTGACATGGATCCCCTAGTCTTCCCTGTCAGGCTTTGCCTGACTACCTTCAGGCTTTCATGGATGATCAGCACAGAAGCCTGCAGCCTCTGGCTCAGTGGCTAAAGTTTCAATGAACACTGAGTTCACTGTGGAAGTGGTTACACAGAGAGATCAAGGTCAATGGTGGTATCAGGATAGGAGCTGAAGGAGTTTAAGGGTAGAATTCATATTAACTACTTGTAATTCTTGCAGTCATGGACCCATCCTTTGCTGGAACACTTGAAAAGACACATCCGTGTGTATCCACATGCACACATCCGTGAACACAGGGTGAATCGCCTTGTATTATCTCTCACTGTGGGATGATGCTTTCTTTTCCTCACTTGCTCCTTTATTCCACATTTTCAGTCATTTTTTCCTAATGAAACTATCAGGCAGAACTAATCCAAACATCGGCTTAATTAATCAACATTTGGCAGTCTATAACTACATGCTCTGGTCCAAATTACTTGTGACAACTTTCTTTATCCAAAAACCAAAACATCTCCAGGCAGGCAGTGGCTCCATCAGCTGGCTGGAGAGCATGGCTCTTCAATTTATCTCATATATTTTAATAAAGTTGCAATAAACCTTTAGTCCCCAGGTATGACAGGGAGCATCTTGCTGCCGGAAAATTTCATTATTTTATTTTCAATTCAGCAAAGGAAACATAAGTGCCCTTGTGGTGAAGTTGTTCTCTCCCCAGAAGCTACTCCTGGACAGAGAGTGAGTTCGTTCTGCAGAGATGCCTCAGTTGGTCCAGTGCTCAGACCAACAAGGCTCTCAGGGGCAGGTGCTCTGGTCACGAGGGTAAATGTAGCCAGTTGGCTCCTTCTAAAAGCTCTGATTCTCTTTCATAGATTGATCCCATAAACAGAAGAAGAATCAGAGTAAGATGATAATCTTTTCTATGTATTTGCCACTTGATGGTTCACAGAATATTTTCATGTACCTGGTCTCATTTGATCTTCCAATATCCCTGAGCTCTAGGTGAGGGAGGAATTTATTCCTTCACGGGCTCATTCCTTCACTCAACAGCAATATTGCTTAAGTACTAACTTGGTGCTAGGAACTAGGCTATACACTAAGGACTCAGGGGTGAGTGAGCAAGACAATGTGGTCCTGCTGTGCTGAACATCCTCATTTCTGCTTCCAGTCCACTCTCCATCCTCCACCATCCTGCCCTGAGCCCTGCAGGCTTGCCTGTGTAGACTGCATCCCCTGGATGGCCTACCCTCTCCCTTCTGATTGGGTTTGGTCAATGGCCAGAGGTGGGAGACAAGAGGTGAGAGGAGACAGAGGCGAGGCTTTCATTCTTGTGGTTTCCTTCCTGCTGGGCTGTAGGCTGGCAGGATCTGCATTCCTCTGCCCAAGGCCACAGCTCCCACTTCTCCTAAGTATAAGCACATGTCTCCAGATTCTAGTAACTGCTTTCTCCTCTTGCTTCTTCAAGCCTGGGAGAGGTCACCAAACCACTCTCAGGTTTGATGATTTTCTGGATAAACTCAGAGAACTCACTGAAAGCTGTGATGCTTAAGGTTATAGCTCATTAAAGGAAAGGATCCAGATTTAGATCAGCCATGAGAGAAAGTACAGAGTCCAGGAAAGGTACCACATTTGGACCTTCCAATGTGCTCCCCCTGCAAAGCACTATTTTTTTTTGCCACGGACATGTGATGATACACTTAGAATAATGCCAACCAGGGAAGTTCACCTGAGACCATGGGGTCCAGAATTTTAATGGGGTTCCATTACACACTGCCTGTGAGGCAGACCTTTAGTTTTCAGACTTTTCTGCAGGTAGATCTGATACCATATGGCCCAGGGCCCACCATCATAAATTTGTCCAGTGGCCAGGAGCCGCCCAGTGGGCAAAACCTCAACAAAGAAGAAATGGATTATCAAACCTGAATCTTTTGTTTTGTTTTCTGGCTGCACCCTGATGTGAACAACTGACTTATTGGGAAAGACCCTGATGCTGGGAAAGATTGAAGGCAGAAGAAGAGGATGAGATGGTTGGATGGCATCACTGACTCAATGGACATGAACTTTGGCAAATTCTGAGAGATGGTGAAGGACAGGGAAGCCTGGCGTGCTGCAGTCCATGAGGTTGCAAAGAATCAGACACGATTTGGTGACTGAACAACAACAACAATCATGTGGAATAGGGAAATCTTATTTCTCCAACCAGGGATGGAACCTGAACCTCTTCCTTTGGAAGTGCAGTGTCTTAACCACTGGACGACCAGGGAAGTCCCCTTGCTCCAGCAAAGAAAGACACTGCTCTCACACATTCCATTCCAAGGGCCTGGAGATCCCCTTCTAGTAGCTGAGGGCAAAGGCCAGACCTCTCCTCGTGTGTGTGTGTGTGTGCTAAGTTGCTTCTGTCGTGTTCAACTCTTTGCAATCCTATGGACTGTAGCCCGCCAGGCTCCACTGTCCATGGGATTCTCTAGGCAAGAATACTGGAGTGGGTTGCTATGCCCTCCTCCAGGGGATCTTCCTGACCCAGGGATTGAACCCATGTCTCTTACATCTAACCAGAATTGGCAGGCAAGTTCTTTACCACTAGCGGCACCTGGGAAGCCCAGACCTCTCCTTAGCTAAATTTAATTCTTTACTGCACATGAGTCCTTGTGGAGGACTTCTGGGTACCCAATGACTGCTCTCCAGGCCCATGGAAAGCCTTGTTCAGACTGTGAGCTTTATGGTCTAGCTGGCCTGCATCAGTTTCTCAGATGGTAGATAAAGGATCTACAGGTATTTAATCCAATTTTTAAAAGCATATTTATTGTCTTGCTTTATTATAAAATTAACAAATGCACATAGTAAATTTTTCTAACAATACAGAAGTGTATAATATAGAAAGTTCCCCATCATATAACATAATCCAGAAGTGTATATAAAACAGAAAGTTCCCCATAATTCAAGAAATAACTGTTCTTAAAAATTTGGTTTATATTTTCCATTTTTTCTATGCATATTTTAACATATAAATATGTAATTACTTTGAACCAAAATGATATACTATACCTAGCGTCTGTAACTTGCTTTTTCTTCTTAACAGTATATCATAGATACGACATGGAAATGTCACCACATATAAATGAACCTCATTTTTTTTCAATGACTAAATAGTATTCCAGTGTGAATGTGTCACGATTTATTTAACCAATTGCTTATTGATAGGCATGTAGGTTATTACCAGTTTTTTTCTAATGCAAACAATGCTGCAGTGAACATCCTTGTACATATATAATTGGGCTCTGTGCTAAAATTTCTGTAGGGAAAATTCTTAAAAGAGGAATTGCTGGATTAAAGGATAGGTACATTTTGCAATTTCATAGATCTTGCCAAATTGTACTCTGAAAAGCTGATCCAATTTATACTCATATTAAGGATGGATGGGAGTGCTGGATTCCTGTCCCCCTTGCCAACTGGTTGTTATTAATCTTTTGTGTAAATCCAAATGTTTAACGTGAAACCAGTATTATGCTCTTCTTTTCCTGACCTGGATGGCTGCCCATTTCCCTTTAATGTCCCCATGGGGTGGATAGCTCTCTTGGCCCCAGACCAGACCCATGAAGATTGGGTGGTAGGGAATGTAGTGACCCTGGAAAGGTGAACTCTGGAGTAAAGAAGTTAAATGGGGCCTTTCTTAACATTTTGTTCGTGTAGACACTTGATTGAAATCGAACATTTGAAACTTATTCCCCTGGGTGTATCTAGTGCCCCACGATTCTTTGCTAAGTTAGATATGTTAGCTTTCTATTGTTGTGTAACACATTACCATGAATTTCATAACTTAAAACAACATGAATTTATTATCTCATAATCTCTATATGTTGGAAGTCCAGGCACAGTGCCGTAGCTGAGTTCTCTGTTTAGGGTCTCAACAGACTGAGATCAACGGGTGAGGCAGGGATGAAGCTCATTCAGATTGTTGGCAGAATTGGGTTCCTTGCAAGCCCTCTTATGACTGGGGTCCCTGTTTTCTTGCTGGCTGTCAGCTGGGGGTCATGCTCAGCTCTTAGAGGCTGTCCTCTGTCCTGGCCACATGGGTCTGTCACAACAGGGCAGTTTCCTTCTTCGAAGCCAGTGGGAGAGCCTCTCTCCAGCCTGCTACCACAGTCTTACATAAAGTAACAGTAACTGTCTAGGTGAGAGTCTGATCAATTTAGCTGGATAAAGTAACCTAATCACCCGAGTGACTATTGCATCCTATTTCCAAGTCTGGCCCACCATCAAGAGGAGGGGGTTATACAGGCACAAACAGCAGTGCATGGGGATCTTGGAGGGTGTCCTGGGTTTCTGCCTATCACCTTTGCCAGCTCAGGGATGGGTTCTGTGCGTGCCAGCCTTCAGAGGAGGGGCCCGGGAGTGTTTAATCCCAGGTGCACTGTCCTTTCGCAGAACAACTGTAGTCCTCTTCTATTTTTGTCTTTTATATGGTTAAACAGTGCAAAGTTCCAGATGGGTCATACTTCCCCTTTTCTGCCTTGTCCCTTCATGTAAAGGGATGGACCCAGGTGACCAGGATTATTCTACCCAACTGGGGTGGGTGTCACACCTAAGATAGAACAATCAATTTTTCCCTCCTGAAAATTTGGAACTAGGATATGCATTAGGTTAGTGGTTGGATCTAGAGGAATTCAATCAGAAGAGAAAAACTAAAAACTGAAGGTGACATGTCAAAATGTGGGGTGATCAGTGAGGTATGGTTTGCTCAGGACCAAGGAGTCCTCTAGGACACAGGATTGTCAGTGCTAGAATCAGGTCTCAGGCAAACCAGGATGAGCTGGTCATCCTAGAGAAAAGAGACCTATGGCTCCAGAGAGGGATAGAGGATCTTCCCTGAACAGTGATGCGCATCATTTTGTTGTTCAGTTGCTAGGTTGTATCCGCCTTTTTGCTACCCTAGAGGAGCACACCAGGCTCCTCTGTCCTTCACCATCTCCAGGAGTTTGCTCAAAGTCACGTCCATTGAATCAGTGATGCTATATAACCATCTCATCTTCTGTTGCTCCCTTCTCCTCCTGCCTTCAGTCTTTCCCAGCATCAGGGTCTTTTCCAGTGAGTCAGCTCTTTGCATCAGGTAGTCAAAGTATTGGAGCTTCAGTTTCAGCACCAGTCCTTCCAATGAATATTCAGGGTTGATTTCCATAAGGATTGACATGTTTGATCTCCTTGCAGTCCAAGGGACTCTCAAGTGTCTTCTCCAGCACCACAGTTCAAAAGCATTAGTTGACTGCTCCCAATCCTGGGAGAAGCCTGGCTGGGTTTCTTGCCCTAAATCCCAGGGCCCACCCCATAATCTCCCAATCTCTCTCTGTTTAACTGGCCTGAAAGGTGAACTCCTATTAAGGCCATGCTTTCCAGCTTCCCTTGTCATTAGAGTGGTCCAAGTGACTGGATTCTTGCCGATGAGAAGGTGAGCACATGGGATATGTCATTTGCAGTCCTGGGCAGTGAACACTGCATGTGCAAGCTCCATGCACAAAGTCTTGGCTCTTTCCCACCCTGTGGCTGCAATGGACAACACTGGGATCTTAGTGCTAGAGTGGGAACAGCTCAGTCCTGGTGGATTCCTGGACCTGCACAGGGGACCGTGTGTGTGAGAGAGAAATCAAGACTGCTGTGTTAAGCCACTGGGATTTTAGAGCTTATTTGTCTCTGCAGAAGAGTCTTTGAACACAGTGGGTTTCTTTTACTCTTCAAAAAAGCTTTTACTAAGACAGCTCGGGTCACCGGGTACTTACTGACAGTATGTTCAGTTTCAGACTGCCTGGGAAGGTTCTTAATTACTCACTTACAGAACAATCAGAGATGCTCACTAGTTCATAACCAGGGGTAGGATTTGGGGGCCCAGGTGCAGGGAAAGAGCTGAGGGAATGCAGCTGACTTGGCCAAGGTTCCTACTTCCCTGTGAACTGGCTCCACCCCATCAACAGATAATAGCGGTGAGGACTCCGGCAGGAAACTCCTGTGTCCCAAACAAGGGAGTCAGCAAGGTTCCTGCACTGCTCTGGAGTCAAATGAAGAAACAAGGTTTCTGGATGTGAGGACAGGGCCAGGCTAAGGTGAGCACCAGGGAACCAGCCCAGCCTGGCAGCAGGAATCCTAGGCCTTATCTTCCTGTTACCATCTGCTTATGGAAGGTGGACTTTGGTTTCCAGGTCATAAAGCTTCCAGCAGACTAATTCCTGGAAACACACAAGTTGCTAACACTGACTCAAAGAGAAATAGAAAATCTGAATAGACCTCTAACAAGGGAAGTGAGTGAAGTGAAGTGAAAGTTGCCTAGTTGTGTCCGACTCTTTGAGACCTTGTGGACTGTACGGTCCATGGAATTCTCCAGACCAGAATACTGGAGTGGGTAGCCTTTCCCTTCTCTAGGGGATCTTCCCAACCCAGGGATTGAACCCAGGTCTCTCACATTGCAGGCAGATCCTTTACCAGCTGAGCCACAAGGGAAGCCCAAGAATACTGAAGTGGGTAGCCTATCCCTTCTCCAGAGGATCTTCCAAACCTAGGAATCGAACTGGGGTCTCCTGCATTGTAGGCAGATTCTTTACCAACTGAGCTATGAAGGAAGCCCAACAACGGAAGAGATGAAATCAATCATTTTAATAGGGACTTCTCTGGTGGTCTAGTGGTTAAGACTTCACATTCCAATGCAGGGGGTTTGAGTTTAATCCCTAGTCAGGGAGCTAAGATCCTATATGCCTTGAGGCCAAAAAGAAACAAAGAACATAAAGCAGAAGCAATACTGTAATGAATTCTATAAAGACTTTAAAAATAAATAAATAAAAAATAAAAATCCTTCCAGTAGAGAAAAGTCCAGGACCAGATGCTTCATTGGTAAATTATGTTGTTGTTCAGTCACTAAGTCGTGTCCGACTCTTTGTGACCCCATGGACTGCAGCACTCCAGGCCTCCCTGTCCCTCATTATCTCCCAGAGTTTGCCCAAGTTCATGTCAGTTGAGTTGGTGATGCTATTCAACCATCTCATCCTCCCCCTTCTTCTCCTTTTGCCTTCAGTCTTTCCCAGCATCTTTGGTAAATACTACCTAACATTTAAAGAAGAATGAACACTGATCCTTCTCAAACTCGCCCAAAAAATCACAGAGGAGGAAACACTGAAGCCAAGGCCCATAGCCACAGACTGCCGAGGCACCAGAGGACCAATGTAGCTGACCTGTCACAAATGGAGACTCTGGGCTGAAGGCACCTGGGACCATTAACTCCATCTCCTCCTCAGTCCCCTGCCAAGTGCCCTGTCTTTACTGCAGAACGTCCCCTACGATTCTCTCCTGCCTCTCTCGGTCACTCAACCCACTACCGCACCCTCTCAGCCGGCAGGCATCCTCCCCAGGCTGGGCCAATATTCCTTGTTGCTTTCATCACCTTCTCCCCCACTCCTTCTCCTACTGCTTCGCCTTCCCCCAGTCCAGCCCTTCTCAGGCTGAGCGCACAAATCACCTAACTGACATAGTCACTCTGGAGCAGCCGCTGAGACTCTGCAATGCTGACAACCCCCGTGTGATGTGAAATCTCCCGGTCCTGGAACAAGATTTTGAGCAGAGAGGGTCTAGAACACACATCCTGGCAGCACCTTTTGAGCTCAGTTCACATGGCTGCCTCAAAGGGAATTCCGAAAAGTCACCCCTCTCCAGGGAACTTGCAAAGCAGGTCTGTTCCACCTGTGCCAGGTGGAATGGAAGCCCCTGCTTTACCCGGCCTTCTGCCTCACTAACAGGTGGATGGGGGCAGAAGGAAGGAGAGCCTGCTGGACCTGAGGGAAGTCAGAGCCGGAGGAAGGCAGGCTAGAGGCAGAGGTGCTGCAGTGGGGCCTCTAGCCTCTGGGAGGTGCTAGCAACCACTAAGCGCTCCCTGGTTACGGGGGTCCAGGGCCTTCTACAGTCTGGGAAGCATCTCCATGTTTCACCCTCTCATGACACATTATGACTCGGATTTTTACAGATGAAAACGTAGCAGCTGACTTGTTCCAGGTGGCAGGAGTCACGGATCCAACATGGCCACCCAGAAATCACATTATTGTCAGCCAGGTCAGCTTAGAAGCTGGATGGGGGCCACTGAGGGCTCCTGCATGTCAATGCCTCTTCTCAGAACAAGGAAAAGGACTGGAAGACAAAGGGGTTGTTGGGGGAGGGTCTGCTGGCGCTGTGGCCCCTGGGTGGTGAGAGAGGAAGCCCTCCATTCCTCCTGGAGAAGGTGACTTGAGTGACACCATGATGAGAGGTTACACCAGAACCGCGGCTTCAGTTCCTCCTGTTCCCTTGTAGCGTGAAGTGACATGTGAATTGGGGTGGGGGGAGCGGCTGCAAAACACCGAGGGCCCTGATCATGCGCTTGAAGGATGTATGACACTAAAGGCAGTCACAGTCATTGTCCCCACTGAATGTGCCTAAGGCATGAGGGATGCTGGAAGTTCACCTCTGAGCCCAGTATGCACACGCCCCCACATACAAATGCACACCACAACCTCCCCCACAACATCCTTGTAATCCTACATCCCCGTTCTTCTCCCCTCACACTCCAGTAGACACTAATGGACAAATGAGTGGGGACCTAGTGGCCCCCGAGACCATGGATACTGGTGGTACGACAATATCTCACTCAAACACAAAGAAAGAAAACTTCAGTTGTCAAATCTCCTTCCAGCCAAAGCAGCTCATGCAAGCTCTAGGCTTGGATCCAGAGTCCCTGCAATTGCCAGCTGTGTGCCGTTGAGCAAAGCTTTTTGACTGCCCACTGAGACTCAGTTTTCTCATTTGGAATATGGGCAGCATAGTTGCTACAGAGTTGATTTGAGTCTTGGCTGAGGTAAGAAATGAGAGGGGACTCAGGAAACTGTAAAGCAAGACATTATCATGAAAAGCCAACAGCAACAATTGCAAGAAAACAGACATTATTCTGGGATTCTCAGGGGGCACTAGTGGTTAAGAACCTGCCTGCCAATGCAGGAGATGTAAGAGACGCAGGTTTGATTTTTGGGTTGGGAAGATCCCCTGGAGGAGAGCATGGCAAGCCACTCCAGTAATCTTGCCGGGAGAATCCCTTGGACAGAGGAGTCTGATGGGCTGTAATATCCATAGGGTCACAAAGAGTCAGACACAACTGAGGTGACTCAGCCACACACACACACATTATTCATGGAGACAAACACCCAGAATCCAGAGGGAGGCACAACGGATGCCCAGCTGCGCCCAGTAGTGGATGCTCCTTAGAAGAAGATCACTTCCTGTTATCCCAGTCCAGCCGCTTGGTGCAGGGAAGCATGTAATCCCTGCTCCACGAAGCCCTCCACAGTGCAGCTTCTCTCCCTGGAGGCGAGCTTGGGCAGGTGTTGTCACACTCCTCTCAGGGACTGTGCTAATTGTATGTTATCTCCTTGGCCAGGATGCCGGCTTCTTCAGCTCAGCTTCCCAGACCGGCTGCCCCTCTTGAGAATCCAGCCTCTTGTTAAGTTGTTACAAAAGCCCCAGGGCTGCTGCTCTGAGACAGGGACAAAGACAGCTAATGTAAATCCCACTGTAGTGTCCACAGGCTGCCTGGGACCCACTAGGCAAAGATGCATTGAGCGTCTGCTACTCGTCAAGCCCTGTACTGGGCTCCGGATGCAGAGATGGGAAGGTACAGTCCCGGCTCTCCAGGAGATCCCAGGCTGGAGAGGCAGGTAGGTGCGATGCACGTGCCGAGTGCTGCAGTAGAGAAGTCTCAGAGCGGGCGGCGGTGGGGTCACTTCACAGAGGACGCGATGCTGGAGCACAGACTTGAAGGGTGAAGAGGACTTTGTCAGATGCAAAAGGATTCTAGGGCCAAGGAGGGAACTTCCAGGCAGGGGAATGGCGTGTGCAAAGGCAAGGGGGCGAGAGGGAACCCGACTCCTTGAGGGAATGGCAGAGCTTGGTACGGTGGAGCACCAGGTCCGTGGGGCGCACTGATGTGCTAATGCTCACATGCTCAGCTGTACGTGCGTCTGTCCTGTTCCCCAAGCCGACCGGAAGCTCCCTGAAGGCAGAGAGTATATTTTGATTCGATTCTATATGACTCAATAAACAGTTATTGAGAATGCGTTATATGCAGAGCACTGAGTTGTTTCCTAAGGAGAGGTCAAGACGAGGTCAAGAGTAGGTTCCTGCCCTTAAAGGGGCCACGTCTAGGGGAGGGTGGAGACTGACATATCCGTCTGGACCACAAAGCAAGGCACATCTACAGGAGTCTGGGTGGAAGCACCAGAGTTTAGAGAGTCTGAAGGTGGGGCAGGAAAAGAGATGAATGCCAGCCAGGAAAGGTTTATGGCGGAGGTGGCGTTGAGCTGGCTCTTAAATGTCAACAGGAAAGATGGTGGGAAGTTTATCTTTATAAGTGGAAGAGCTGGCATATGTGAAGCCCCAAATTTTGAAAAATGCAGGTCAGTTCTGGAATAATGACGAGACTCTCGTGACAGCGATGGTAGGCGTACGGGTTGTGAGTGTGGAGGAGAGGTTTAGGAAGAAACTAACAACAGTCTCTTGTGTATTACACATATTTGCCTATTTTACATGCATTTACTTACATAGACTTCACAGTAGCCCCGTGAAGTAGATGCTATTATATTCCCTAAGAAATTGGAGGCACAGAGAGGCAGATCAACTTGCCTGAGGTCACACAGCTAGCAGGCAGCAGAGCGGGGGTTTGAATTCAGCCATTCTTGCTCCAGAGTTCATGCTGTGTACACGACACTCGCAGGTGGTGATGAGAAAATGTGGCAGATACTTTTAAATGCTTGCCCACTGCTATTCTTTTTTTCTTTGCTGTCAGAGTTCTGAGTTAGTTTGGGTGTCTACCCCTCCCTACAAGGACTGTAGGGTAAATTTCAACTAGTGTAAATCAATGATGGTAATCCCATTGCCCTGGCCAGTCATTGGTTCAGAAAGGGGGCATGTGACCTAACCCTGACCAATGAGAGAAGAAAGTTTTGCCGAAGGACTTTGGGGAAAAGGATCCGCAGTAACAAAAACAGACATCCAAGAGGAAATGACTTATCTTCTAGGATGTGATGTTGACATGTCTAGAAATGACCCCTTGAACTGTGGCAGTCATTTTATAACCAGGAGGGGGAGATATTCCGACATGCTGAAGAGGGTGGGTTGGAAAGAGGCAGAGAATCTCGAAGAAGCACAGTCAAACCACAGAACGTATCAGCTTTGGCAGTCGCTCTACTCTGGGCATCTGGTGGAATGGCATCATTAATCTTCCTGGGTGAGGGTACTTGAGGTGAGGGTTTCTGTTACTTTCAACCCAAAGCATCCAGTGATACTTAAGGAGCTAGGCTGTGAAGGGGTTTCTAAGTACAGCATCTTATACCCAGCATTTTACACCAGGCAGTGGCAACTGGAGAGTGAGAAACTTTCTGTATCCTTACAAGACACAGCTCATAGGCAGACACTCCAGTCCAGCCCTAGTTAGGGCTCTCCACCCTATGACAAAAGCAGACCCAAAGGGTGGCAGAGGGGAGCCTGGAGCCAGCAGTTCTGGGTTCTCTTGAGTGGCTCCACACTCAGCTTGCTGTGCGACGGTGGGAAAGCCAACTCCGTCTCTGAGTCTTAGCTTCATTATCTGTGAAATGAAAGGGTTGGACTAGATGTTCTTTTAGGGTCCTTCCAGCTCTCTGATTCTCTGATGAGTTGTCATCTGTCTAAACCCAATAAGCTGCTTTACTAAAAAAAAATTAAATCGGGGGATGGTGAGAGCTAAAGTTGGGGGTGGCGGATGGGCAATTTATTCCAGTGACTGCCTTTGAGTCACCAAGACTGGCTGAGAAAAATGTTTTCTCTACAGAAATGGAGCAGGAGGATTTAGAATTGTCCGCTCTCCCAGAGATCAGGGAGAGGGTGAAGTTTAGGGGAACTGCTTGCTGTGTTTGTATAGTGAATCGACTCTGCAGACCCCAGAGAGAACACTGTTACCCTTGTTTCAGGGTAGGGGTAGGGGTGGGGAGGGAAGACGCTCAAGAGTCAGCTGCTGTGTCTCTTTGAACCCTCTGGCTTTGGAGATGGAACAGCAGCACCCACTCTGTGCAGCTTGAAATAATGGATCGCTTTAGGCTGTAACATCTGCCTTACATTCAAATCCAAGGCAGCCACTCGGCTAAACTTTCAGTTGTAAAATATTTGTTCAGTTCCTTCTTATCTTTCTTTTGTTCCCCTGCCCTTATCTGACTCTTGGACTCAAGTTTCCTGATTTAATGACGCTTGAGCCACCCTACACCCATTCCCACCTCTACTACTCTACTCTGGATATTCCCCCAGGCCTGTTCTTTCTGAATATGCTCTGAAATTGCCTTTTCCTGCTTTAAATCGCAATCCACCCATACCTCTGTTTTCCAAGTGGGTTGGTCTCAGTGTTACAAAGGCAATCTGATTTAACAAATTTATACTAAATTGTGAATGACTGCTGACTTTTCACAAAAAAAATCTTTTTCTCCCCCTTAACCCCCCCTTTTTCTTTCATGAATGTAAGTCTATTACATTGAATTAATGTCTTTTGTTTTGGTCAGGGCTTGAAGCTTGTAGGATCTTAGTTCCCTAAAAAAGGGTTGAACCCAGGCCTTGTGCCAAGTTCTAACCACTGAACCTCCAGGAATTCCCTAAATTAATTTCTAAGTGTAAAAGTTTGAGTACCATAACAAAAGCGAAGGGATTATTTTCTGGAAGGAAAAGGAAATTTTGCAGAAGGTGGGTACTGGAACATATAGCTAACTTTTTCTTTTATGTGCCTTTTTTTTTTTGCTAACTTCAAAAACATCCTACACAGTCAGCAGAGAAATTTGGCTTCTAAAAGCTATAAGTCCAGTGTGCTTAACCTGAGAATGTTAAAAATATCCTCAAGTTGATGTATACATGGGTCTGGAGGTGAAGGAAAATGAGATTGGGTGACTGTGTTGTATATCACAAAGGAAAAGGGGATGAAAACATGGGAGACCAGCTTGTCTAGGCTGTACTGAGATTTGGACAGATCCAGAGAATATGATAATAGTAGATATATATCAAGTGAGCATGATTGGCTAGTCATTGTTCAAATGCTTTACATGTATTAACTCAGTAATCCTTTGAAACAAATGAATGGAGTAGGCACTACTAGCATCCATTTTACAGATGAGAAAACTGAACCAGAGAGTTAAGAGTTCTCTTAAGTTCTCAAAGTCACACCATATGAGAGCCAGGCTTTGAACCCCAGCGCTGTGGCCCCAGAGCCACGCTCAGGACTGAGCTGTCTCTTCAGACCTGTGATATGGATGGAAAGTGCCCGTCACATCTTCACCCTCCTACTGGCTCAGGGTGGTCTCTGGGCCCACTTTCACCTAAACCTTTTCTTGCCTTCCCATCAAAATGGCCTGCGCCATTGGGGATTCCCTGGTAGCTCAGCTGATAAAGAATCTGCCTGCAATGGAGGAGACCCCGATTCGATTCCTGGGTTGGAAAGATCCACTGGAGAAGGGATAGGCTGTCCACTCCAGTATTCTTGGGCTTCCCTGGTGGCTCAGCTGGTAAAGAATCCACCTGCAATCTGGGAGACCTGGGTTTGATCCCCGGGTTGGGAAGATCCCTTGGAGAAGGGAACAGCTGGCTATCCACTCCAGTATTCTGGCCTGGAGAATTCCATGGATGGGATCACAGAAGAGTCGAACATGACTGAGTAACTTTCACTTTCCCTTTTCATGCTCTCTCCATCTTCTTGTGAAATGAAAATGTAATTAACCAATGTCGATATGTAAAAGATGAATGTTGTCCTTTAGTTACTAAACAAACATTTTCTGCATGCTCACGCCATGTCTAGTACAGCACTAAATACTGTGCAGAATAAGAAGTTCAACTCTGTACGGTCCCTCCCTCAAGGAGCTCACAGTCGAGTTCAAAAGATCAATATAAATAGCTCTAATGCTGAATAGAAAGGGTTGTAAGCCACAGTATAGGTTTAAAAAAAAAAATAAAACAAGGAAGGAGAAGAGATTATAGCCTGGGGGTCTACTCTGGAAGGGGATGATGTAGCTTTGAGCTTGACTTTGAAGCCTGAGCTGAAGGAAAGAGCAGCCCCGCTGGCAGAAATAGCAAGAGACAGAAAGGCGTGAGCAGATTGGAGGAGCAGGGAAATAACCCTGTTAGGCTGGTGCCCTGGAACCAACCGGCTGGGAGTACCTGTGGAATTTTGTCTTAAACAAGGTTTGGGTACAGACTGGGGACTGAGGGAGTTGGTTTTCATCTCCTAGGAGCTGTATGTGCAATTGTGCAGTGATGTTCTGGCGACAGCACTTTAACCCCCTGATTATCCAGCTGGGTTCCCCTACTACCCATGGAGCACCCAGCAATTGTGCTGGAAAGACCAAAGTCTCAGAGTGACCACTGTGCATCTTCTTGGACCAACATTTTTATTTGGCGGATAGCATTTGAAACTTTGCTTTCAAAGGAAAACAATTACTGGTAAATTATGGCATAGAATGCAATATTTGCTATCTTTTCTCAGCTAAAAAGGGAGCCTTCAGATAGACCATTTGGAAGTGTATTTAGAAGTGACAATCAAACTATTCAACAGCCAATAAGAGCAGTGACCAATCAGAACTAAAGGATCTTGAAGGACCCCAGCAACATCAGAAGTGAACCCTCTAATTTCTGGATTACGGGGAGGATGGGAGCCATAAAGGGAGAGGCTGGGGCAGCAGTGAGGAAAGGGCACTCAGGGACTCAGGGCAGCCATTCCCTGCCTGGTAGGGGAGTGCGTCAGTATTTCAACAACTGGCTGGATATCTGTCCTGGCTCTCCTCCTAGCAGCCGCAGGGAGCCCGCTGGCCTTCATCTTCCATTATGTAAACATTGCAGGAAACTCGGGGGGAGTAATGCTCTGACCTAAGGGGTGATTCCATGCTGGACTTAGGCATCTGGAGGAGGGGTTTTCCTGGGTGCAGCATGGCCCTGGGGGCCCCCTAAATCACAGTGTCTGTGTGACCATTTCCTTAACCCATGTGCCGATGGCCTGGCCCACATGGTTTTTCAGTGCTACTATAGCCAGAGGAGTTTCCCCAACCCAGACTTCCTGTAAGAGAGCAAAGCCCACTATGCCACGAGCTTGCCCAATTTTACCTATAAGTACACAAGTGCTTTGGAGGGAGAAAAAAAATTCATCCAGACTCTTAGCAATACATCAAGGATACTTGAATGCATTTGAAATATAATGAGTATGTAGCCATAAAAGACATGCCTCATAAGAATCTTTTGAAGGAAGAAATAAAACAAATGATCCTGCCTTTGTATCTTGCCTCTCAGAGGCAGCAATGAGTCCCCTGATGCTCTCCCCAAAGCACAAACTCAGGTATAAATTACAATTACTAATTAGGTTCTTGCACGGGATGTGCCATAGTTGATGCTAAGCAGGCAAACATCCCACCTTTGGCTTGGCTCCTTCAGGCAGTTTCTGTCTCCCCAGGCTTGGTGTGGAGGCAGAGACACCCAGCCGTTCCCACCTGGCAGAGCCCACTTCATGAGATAAAATAGGGAAATACTTCATTCTTTCCTCTCAGTTCTTCTTGCAGCCAGAGTTGGTCAGGTGACACAGTTCTGGCCAATGAGATATCAAGAGGAGTCCACTGGGGCTTCTGGGAAAATCCTTGCTCTCTCCTAAAAAGGGAAAGATGAGGAGAGGGTGCTTTTGCTTCTTCCTTGTTTACTGCTTAGGACACTGTGCTGTGACGTATGGATGTGATAATAGGAACTGTGGAAGCCGCCTTGCCAGTGTGAGTGGAGGGGTAGTGGATTAACTGAAGGTGGCAGGTTGATGGATGGGAATGGTCTGAGTCCCTCTTAATGTAGACAAGCTCCTGCTCAACCCCAGGAACCACCTACTTCTGAAAGTTTTTTTACAAAAGGAGTAAACTCCTATTTTTATCCAGCTTTTAGTCATGAACTGTTATTGGTAGCCAAAATCATCCTACATTAGTCAGGATAAACTAGACTTTGTTCCTGTAACACACTGATTCACAAATCTTGTAGGTTAAGCACAAAAAGTTTCTCATCCTCTTTTAAGACCACTGAGAGTTGGAACAGACCTTCTGTGTCCCATGGCTATGTCAGTGCGGCCCCCAGGGTCACTGAGCAGAGGCAGAGAGAACTGTAGAATCACATGGGCTGTGTTAAAGGCCAGGGCTGAAAGTGGCTTACATCACTTCTGCCACATCCCATAGACCCACCCAATCTAACTACACGGGGGCGCTGAGAGATGGGTACACACGGCATTGTCTGCACCACACTTCCTGGTTCACACTCTATCTTGTCTGTTTCTCCCCAGTCAGAAAGTCGTTCACTCATTCGACAGAAATTTATTGAACTTCCTTGTGGCAGATGCACTATAGGGAATATAAAAGAGACAGTAGCCTTATGTAACATCACATTCCTGGGCTTCCGATCATCCATCATATAGGCGACACAAAATAAAGCAGTAAGTAAATAGACTATATTAAAATATACACATATTTTAATGTTAAATTATATAAATTATATTAGAACATCTACATAGTTGGCTTAAACATTCAAAAAACTAGAATCATCATATCTAGCCCCATCACTTCATGTCAAATAGATGAGAAAACAATAGAAACAGTGAGAGACTTTATTTTCCTGGGCTCCAAAATCACTGCAGATGGTGACTGCAGTCATGAGATCAAAAGGTTCTTGCTCCTTGGAACATAACCTACGACAAACTTCAGTTCAATTCAGTCGCTCAGTCATGTCCGACTCTTTGCGACCCCATGAACTGCAGCACGCCAAGCCTCTCTGTCCATCACCAACTCCCGGAGTCTACCCAAACCCATGTCCACTGAGTCAGTGATGCCATCCAACCATCTCATCCTCTGTCGTCCCCTTCTCCTCCCGCCCCCAATCCTACCCAGCATTAGGGTCTTTTCCAATGAGTCAACCCTTCGCATGAGGTGCCCAAAGTACTGGAGTTTCGGCTTCAACATCAGACCTTCCAATGAACACCCAGGATTGATCTCTTTTAGGATGGATTGATTGGATCTCCTTGCAGTCCAAGGGACTCTCAAGAGTCTTCTCCAACACCACAGTTCAAAAGCATCAATTCTTCGGCGCTCAGCTTTCTTCACCGTCCAACTCTCACATCCATACATGACCACTGGAAAAAACATAGCCTTGACTAGACGGACTTTTGTTGGCAAAGTAATGTCTCTGCTTTTAAATATGCTATCTAGGTTGGCCATAACTTTCCTTCCAAGGAGTAAGCGTCTTTTAATTTCATGGCTGCAATCACCATCAGCAGTGATTTTGGAGCCCAAAAAAATAAAGTCTGACACTGTTTCCACTCTTTCCCCATCTATTTGCCATGAAGTGATGGGACCAGATGCCATGATCTTAGTTTTCTGAACGTTGAGCTTTAAGGCAACTTTTTCACTCTCCTCTTTCACCTTCATCAAGAGGCTCTTTAGTTCTTCTTCACTTTCTGCCATAAGGGTGGTGTCATCCGCATATCTGAGGTTATTGATATTCCTCCCGGCAATCTTGATTCCAGCTTGTGTTTCTTCCAGCCCGGCGTTTCTCATGATGTACTCTGCATATAAGTTAAATAAGCAGGGTGACAATATACAGCCTTGACATACTCCTTTTCCTATTTGGAACCAGTCTGTTCTTCCATGTCCAGTTCTAACTGTTGCTTCCTGACCTGCAAACTTAGACAGCATATTAAAAAGCAGAGACATTAGTTTGCCAACAAAGGTCTGAATAGTTAAAGTTACAGTTTTTCCAGTAGTCATGTACGGATGTGAGAGTTGGACTATAAAGAAAGCTGAGCGCTGAAGAATTGATGCTTTTGAACTGTGGTGTTGGAGAAGACTCTTGAGAGTCCCTTGGACTGCAAGGAGATCCAACCAGTCCATCCTAAAGGAGATCAGTCCTGGGTGTTCATTGGAAGGACTGATGTTGAAGCTGAAACTCCAATACTTTGGCCACCTGATGTGAAGAGCTGACTCATTGGAAAAGACCCTGATGCTGGGAAAGATCGAGGGCAGGAGGAGAAGGGGATGACAGAGGATGAGATGGCTGGATAACATCACTGACTCGATGGACATGGGTTTGGGTAGACTCCAGGAGTTGGTGATGGACAGGGAGGCCTGGTGTGCTGCGGTTCATGGGATCGCAAAGAGTCAGACACGACTGAGCGACTGAACTGAACTGAACTGAATTACTTTACAATATTGCGGTGGTTTTTGCCATACATTGATATGAATCTGCCATGGGTTTACATGTGTTCCCATTCTAATCCCCCTCCCACCTCTGTCCCCATCCCATCCCTCTGGGTCATCCCAGTGCCCCAGCCCTGAGCACCCTGTCTCATGCTTCGAACCTGGACTGGCAAGCTGTTTCACATATGATAATATACATGTTTCAATGCTATTCTCTCAGATCATCCCACCCTCGCCTTCTCCCATAGCATCCAAAAGACTGTTCTATACATCTGTGTCTCTTTTGCTGTCTCGCATATAGGCTTATCGTTATCATCTTTCTAAATTCCATATATATGCATTAGTATACTGTGTTGGTGTTTTTCTTTCTGGCTTACTTCACTCTGTATAATGGGCTCCAGTTTCATCCACCTCATTAGAACAGATTCAAATGTATTCTTTTTAATGGCTGAGTAATATTCCATTGTGTATATGTACCACAGCTTCCTTATCCATTTGTCTGCTGATGGACATCTAGGTTGCTTCCATGTCCTGGCTATTATAAACAGTGCTGCGATGAACATTGGGGTACATGTGTCTCTTTCAATTCTGGTTTCCTCAGTGTGTATGCACAGCAGTGGGATTGCTGGGTCATATGGCAGTTCTATTCCCAGTTTTTTAAGGAATCTCCACACTGTTCTTCATAGTAGCTGTACTAGTTTGCATTCTCACCAACAGTGTAAGAGGGTTCCCTTTTCTCCACACCCTCTCCAGCATTTATTGTTTGTAGATCTTTGGATAGCAGCTATTCTGACTGACGTGAGATGGTACCTCATTGTGGTTTTGATTTGCATTTCTCTAATAATGAGTGATGTTGAGCATCTTTTCATGTGTTTGTTAGCCATCTGTATGTCTTCTTTGGAGAACTATCAGTTTAGTTCTTTGGCCCATTTTTTGATTGAGTCATTTATTTTTCTGGAATTGAGCTGCAGGAGTTGCTTGTATATTTTTGAAATTAATTCTTTGTCGGTTGCTTCGTTTGCTATTATTTTTTCCCATTCTGAAGGCTGTCTTTTCACCTTGCTTATAGTTTCCTTTGTTGTGCAAAAGCTTTTAAGTTTAATTAGGTCCCATTTGTTTATTTTGGCTTTTATTTCCATTACTCTGGGAGGTGGGTCATAGAGGATCCTGCTGTGATTTATGTCGGAGAGTGTTTTGCCTATGTTTTCCTCTAGCAGTTTTATAGTTTCTGGTCTTACGTTTAGATCTTTAATCCATTTTGAGTTTATTTTTGTGTATGGCATTAGAAAGTGTTCTAGTTTCATTCCTTTACAAGTGGTTGACCAGTTTTCCCAGCACCACTTGTTAAAGAGATTGTCTTTTCTCCATTGTATATTCTTGCCTCCTTTGTCAAAGATAAGGTGTCCATAGGTGCATGGATTTATCTCTGGGCTTTCTATTTTGCTCCATTGATCTATATTTCTGTCTTTGTGCCAGTACCATACTGTCTTGATGACTGTAGCTTGTATTAGAGCCTGAAGTCAGGCAGGTTGATTCCTCCAGTTCCATTCTTCTTTCTCAAGATTGCTTTGGCTATTCAAGGTTTTTTGTATTTCCATACAAATTGTGAAATTATTTGTTCTAGTTCTGTAAAAAATACCGTTGGTAGCTTGATAGGGATTGCACACGTATGGGTGACTTTAAAAAATGCCGATGCTTGGGCTCCTCCCCCAACCAACTGAGTAAGACGGTACCAGGATGAGGGCCCAGGCACCAGGGCTTTTTAAAAGGCCCCAGGTGACTGTAATGGGCCACCAGGACTGAGCGTCACTGTCCAGAGGTAGGACGGGGATAGATTTGTTTGTCTTGGTCAGAAATAGAACTGCAACCCTGTAGGAAGGCGCTCCCCGCCTCACTGATCTTAGACTCCTTAAAGGAAGTCTCCTAACATCAGGCAGAGGAAGCCAAGAGTTGCCAAAATGTTCCTTTGTCATTATTTTTTCCTTTGCTCATTGTTCCTTCTCTGCCCTGCCAGTCCCCCTTCTCCCTTTACCTGCGGCACCTTGGGGCCCCGGAGCAGCTGTGCTGACAGTTGGCAGGAAATTTCTCAGCCTCTGGAGACTGCAGAGACAAGGCTGATGCCAACCTCTGTCCCTGATTAATTACCAGGTATCAGGAGGACCCTCTCCACCCAGAGGCGGCTCCTAGGCCTCACTCAGTGTACAAACAACTTTTTCCTTCAGGCTGCATGTCCTGCCTTGCGCCCAAGACCCTTAGACCAGTGGCTGGCAGAGGGCATGCCTGTAAGACTGACCAGTATCCTGCATTTGGTTTTTATTCAACAGATAAGTCCTGGTTCTCCCACTTGTTAGACTCTGCCACCCTGGGGTAATGTCTCTTTTCTGCTTCTGCAGTAGCTTCTCTGGGCGATTTGCCTTCTCTCATCACTCTGAACGTGTTCCCAGGATGCAGACTCATTTTACTAGCAGCCTACAGTGAATGTGCTGCCGGAACCATTGTGGAGTGAATTTGAAAGTCAAGGAGGAGTTTTGTCTGCATTTGTTGTTGGGGCGCAAATGGCAGCGTCTCAGCACCTGGGGCTTCCTCTAGAGTTCAGTCACTGGTCCCACCTGTGGCAGGGAGGAGGGAGGCTTTAGTTTCGAGGCACTGCCACTGATTCTGCCCTCTTGGAGCAGAATCCAAAGAAATCTGAGAAACTCCTTTCTCGGTTTGGATTTCCAGATTCTAAATGGTCTTTGTCTCTGCATCCATCCATTCACTCATTCATTCAGCATATACACTGAGTGTCTACCTCCTGTGTACCTGCCCAGTGCTAAGAGCTGGGCCTGCAGAGGCAAGTGGGTTGGATACTCAAGGAGTTTGCATTGAGCCAGAGTTATGACATGGTGAAACTAGCACAAACGACCTGTGTGCAGTTTGGTTACCTTACGTCTTGAGTGGAAGTCACCCCTAATGGAAACTAGACCAGTAGTTTTTCAAACTGGGTTCTTTGGAGTCTCTGTAGTCACTGCAGAAGATGAGGGGCTACAGAGTCAGTGGGCTCTGGTCCTCCTCTCCCTCTTCTACTCTGATGGGTTCTTTTTTTAATCTACTTTATATACTAGAATTTTGTGTAAGGTCTATGATGGTTAAGATTATGTGTTAGCTTGGCTGGACCATTATGTGTTAGATTGGCTGTACTGAACACCTGATACTTGGTCAGATGTTCTGCCTGTTTCTATGAGGGTATTTTTTTGGATGAGATTAACAAGTAAATTAGTAGACTTTGAGTAAGGCAAATTGTCCTCTGTAGTGTGGGTGAGCCTCATCCAATCAGTTGAAGGCAAAGACTGATCTTCCCTGAACACCAGAGCAGGAAGGAATTCAGCCAGTGGAAGGCCTTCAGACTGAAACTCAATCTCCATCCTGAGGGCTTACCCTGCAGATGTTGAAAATGCCAGCTTCCATAATCATGTGAGCCAATTCTTTAAAACAAATCTCTCTTTCTCTCTCTTTCTTCCTCTACTTTGTGATGCCAGCTGTCCTTGCCTGGCTGTAACCCACTGCCCTGCCTCAGTTCTGGCCTTCTCCCTGGTTCCAGGTGTCTGTCTGGTTTGGGTCTTGGTAGTCTGGGTCGTGACTTAATAGTTACTGCAATTTAAATGTCCAGCGATTTACTGTTTTCAAAGTGTGTTGCAGACATTATCTCATTTAAGTTTCATGATACCTTTATACAGATGACAATGCTGAGGTTAGAATGCCTTCAACAGCTCACCCAAGGTCATACAGCGAGTAAAGAGCAGACACAGGAGTTAAATGTCTTTGCACTCGAAACCCCAGGTACTTCCCTCTATACCATGCTGTCAGCCATTTAGTCTGTTACACCAGAGAACACTAGGCATTTAATATTTTTCCAGCAGAAGGGAGCTGGAGACTCCACCCCTGGGAGTGGAGTCATTCGAATATGTTCCCTGATTTCCAGAGTGAGCAGCTGGAAGACCCTTGCAGTGGTGAAAGGTGACCTCAGGCGAACTGCAGCAGCTGCTTGTCAAGCCGGCATTCTCTGGAGTTGGCCGCATTTTCTGGCTCTCGCTGGCGGAGTGTCTGTGATTCATGGCAATATGGGGACTTTACGAGCCTGTGATAAAACAGTAATCATCAGCTGTGAGGTTGACACGAGATTATGGAGCGGTGCAGTTGAATTGAGTTACTGCGCTTTCCCGGGGGCTGTTCATGCGACGGCGGTGTTGATCTAAGAGGTATCTGTGGGTGTAGGGCTCGGGGTGGACTCTCGTCTGTGGGTGTAGGGCTCGGGGGGCTCAGGGTGGACTCTCGCCAAGATACCTCTCCCGGGATAGGGTGCGGGTGGGCCAGGGCTGACCGGCTCCTGCCTCTGACCCTCTGACTCTGCGATCGTGGCTTCAGGAGCCCTGTGTGGTGGTGTTGTGTGTGATTGTGCAGAGAGGGGGGCCTCGGGGGCAGAGGGTTGAGTAGCTGTACTCCTCAATTCGTGGAGAGGCTGCCTTCCTCTCCCAGGCCACATCCAACCTGTTGGCAAATCCTTCCAGCCGCTCCCAGACTCGGTGGGTCCCTTCTTATCAGCCACTCTGCCATCGCTGGTCAGGGGTGCTTCATCGCTCTTCGCTTTATCACCTCTCAGGCCTCTCCACTTACTCCTCACCCCCACAGTTTATTCTCGACACAGTAGCAGGAGGGATCCTGTTAAAAATTAAATCTCTTTTCTGCTCAAATCCTGCCATGGCTCCCCATTTCCCTCAGTGGGAAAGCCAGAGTCATCACAGCAGCCTGTGGGGACCCGCGTGAGCGGGTCCCCATCACCTCCTGGCCCGCTTCTCCCAGCACTCGTCCCTTGCACTCTCTGCCCTGAACACAGCAGCCTCCTTGCCATCCTCAAACATATCAAGCCCACTCCCATCCCCAGGGCTTTGCACAGGCTGTTCCCCTGGCTTGAGATCTCTTTCCCCAGGTTTTCATGGCTTGTCCCACACCACTGTACTCCATGGGGCCAACCCTGTCTACTTCATTTAAAACTGAGATCCCCTCTCTGTTCCACCCCACCTCCCTTAGACTGTCAAATTTTTCTCTTTTCCCATGGTATTTTTCAGCCTCTAACCCACTAGAAAATTTATTTATTATAATGTATTAATTATAGTCTATCTCCCTCTAAGAAAGCAGGGATCGTTCTTGCTTGACCACTGATATATATCAAGTGTACAGTTAGGTGCTCGGTTAATGTTTGTGGAGTGAATAAACAGGGGCTGTATTTTTCTGTTAGATCAGGGACTCGTCGAGGGCTGGAACTGTATTTTCTCCTTTAGACTGGAGGCCCCCCTAAGGCAGAGACTGTGCCTTCCCCAACGGAGGAGCCCCTTACTCCATTATGCTTACTTTCCTTGACCCTGCCCTGGATCTAAGACTTTGAAAACCACAGGGAGAGAGTGGGGTGAAGGGAGGCAAAGCTCCCTGCAGGCCTGGGGTGTGGAGGTCCAGCCATGAACACTGGGTCCCCGGGCCCTTCTTCTGTTGAGACAATGCTCTCCACCAGCCTGCGGGCCTAATGTTCTAGGGGTGTGGCTCCTGAGTCCCTCACCTCTTGAAGGACCTCTCTTGACCTCCAGGTGGGCCAGTTCCAAAGCCTGGAGCCTGCTTAGTTTCTTACCCCTGGTTTTATGTAGTCCTGTGGAGCATCCAGCACTTCTCAGAGAAGTCTTCCACCCCAGCCAGTGACCGGGAACTCCAGTTCCTTTCCATACCTTCCACCCTGCCCTACTTCCTCCCCAGCCCTGCCTGAGTCCTTCCTTCCCCTCTGTTCACCAAAAGGTCACTGCCTCCTGGAGCCAGCTCCCAAATATTGCCTGAAAATCGCTTGATTTGGGAATTCATATCCCTCAGCTGCCTTGTCCTTGTCAGTCCCTGGTGTCAAACCCATCTGAACCTGAGGAGGCCACGTGGCATGTGGAAGGAGAACACTGAAGGGGTGACTGTGGAAATGCACCTCCCAGATCTCTGGCCATGGTACTCATGCTTGACCCACAGCTCCTGCCTGAAGCCACCGGTTCCCAGTCAGTGTCTGAGCATGGCAGACCCACTCCAGAGACAGGGGGCCCCTCTGATGGGCCACTTTGGCTCAAGGACTCTGGCAGCCTCACTGGATCCTTTCCTGACTGTACTGTGGCCTCAGATGCTCCCACACAACCTTCTTTCCCGGCCGCTCTGCTTCCCTCCCGGGTCAGACCTGCACCCACGTTGGGTCTGGCAGTTCTCCCAGCCTTCCCCAGCACCCTCTGCATGCTTCCCCTCACAGGTACTGCCCTTTATTAATCGCGTGCACATCTAGTCCCATCTTGGAGTCTGCTTCTTGGGGGACGCAGTCTAACAGCCCTGCCTTGGAGCCTGGCAGCTGCTGCTGCTGCTAAGTCGCTTCAGTCGTGTTCGACTCTGTGCAACCCCATAGATGGCAGTCCACCAGGCTCCTCTGTCCCTGGGATTCTCCAGGCAAGAACACTGGAGTGGGTTGCCATTTCCTTCTCCAATGCATGAAAGTGAAAAGTGAAAGTGAATTCGTTCAGTTGTGTCCAACTCCTAGCGACCCCATGGACTGCAGCCTACCAGGCTCCTCCATCCATGGGATTTTCCAGGTAAGAGTACTGGAGTGGGGTGCCATTGCCTTCTCCAGGAGCCTGGCAGAACAGGCCTCAAATAGTGACTTCTCAGAGGTGGAGCTTCTGCACTGATAGATTGAAGCCAATGATCCCATCCCACAGCGTTTGCCCACATTGTTACTCCAGCGCCTACCACTAATGGGTGTTTTAGAGGAGGTTTTACACTCAATGGCTTTTTTTTTAAATCCTAAAAAGGGAAATTGCTTGCTTAATTTAATTTGTTTAATATTCCTGTTAAAAAATGAGGTTCAATTAAGATACCCAGAAAAACCATAATGTTCATTTAACAGAAGAATGGAATTTGACTTCCACGACTGGATTTTTTTCTTTTTTCTGTTTTTTTTTTTTTTTAACACAAATCCAGCTAAGTGAATTACTGATCTTTATTAGATGCTTTAATTATAGGCTGTTCATGGAAATATTACTGGAATTAAACTCAAGTATGTTCACCTAGGAAAAAGCTTTATATGTTGCTTTAAAATGACCAGATTTCCAGACTTTATTGATAATGGTCAGTTGAAAAACAGCTGAGAAATTAGCTCCTTAGTTGTGATAGAGAAACAGGCTCTCTATATAAAGCTAGTCTCTCTGAGGCTTGTGGGGAGTAGATGCCAACCTTGTAAGACAAAGGCTTCACATATCTGGACCAAATCGCACACATGTGTGGGTGGGCCCTGCCCAGAGGCCCAAACCTCCAGGGTGAGTGAACCCTGCCAACATCTCCAAAAACCCTCCATGCATAAGGGCACAAATGCAACCCCAACACACATGCTCTGTAAACTGTCCCGACTTCTAGATTGTCTAAGTGAAAATTCAGAATCTCCCTATGCATTTATGCATCCTAACCTTCCTGCCTTTCCTCTCCTTGAATGCACATCAACATGCCACATATGCAAGAGCTGGCTTTGATGAGGCCATCCAGGTACTTTCAGGAGTTTCCTCTGTCTCAGGAATGCTCACTTCCCAAGGGATTGGTGAGGGTTTGCTCCAGAACCTTTTCCTTCCTGCTTCTCTCTGGGAGCCCCCTTTCAAAGTGGCAACTCATACAGCCCAACAGCTATTTGGAAACAAAGATTTGACTCCAAGATGAGGCATCTTGGGGGATGAATTAAGCACCATATACAACTGGGTCTCCCCTCTGAAGCCAGCTTGACTCACTTATGATGAACTTGTGTCTCTTCCACTCTGACTAGCCAACCAGCTCACGCTGACCTCTGTCCCTAGGGGCCTTTCTGTTCTTTCAAATTGGGCTTCAAGTACGACTTGTAAACTTCTAAGGAAATCTCCCTTGGGTGGGGTTGCCTGGGTGGCTGTTACAGAAGATGCTTATAGTAGGAAGTTTTCAAGCCAGCAGGTCTGGGATTTCTGTGCCCCTACTTACTGTCAGTGTGGCCTTGAGAAGGTAATTAACCTCTCTGGACCCGTTTCCTTAGCTCTAAAGCGAGGATGATAATAACTCTCCGTTTCTCTGGGTCTCTCAGCTCATAAATCTGCCCAGCACTCTCCTTTCCTAAAACTATTCTTCCTTGACCCAATACTCTATCCTCTTTCTTTCCTCTCCCTCTTTTCCCTAAAAGCTTAATCTGCCTTCTTGTGCCCATGTCCTCACTTCCCACTCCCTCCTCATCAGTCAGTGTTCTAGTAACTAGCAACAAAACACACTCTAGCTAGTTTAAGCAGAAAAGAAATAAATGAAGTGGATCATCCAGAAGCTTGAGGAAGGTCAGAAAAGACCAGGATCCTGTACATGGGGAGCAGGGCCCACAGCCCAGCACTGTCTATGCTGGAGGCTCAGCTAGCCTCAGGGGCTATGCCCCGAAGATTGACCCCCAAAGACATCCTCGGCTGAAAAGGGATTCCCTGTGGCCTCTGTTTCCACCCCTCATTCCCTCCTCCATCCAGCAGCTCTCTGATCTGGCTGAGTGCTAGAGCCCACATCACAGGACGGTACCCCAGCTGCAAGGGAGGCTGGGAAAGAGAGGCTTCTGACTTGCGGGTGAGAAACTGTCTCTGCGTAGGAAGAGTGCTCAGAGAATGCTGGCCTCAAGACAAGCGTTCTCCATGTGTTCCCCCACTGGAGGCCCTCGGGTCTCTTCGTTGCTCCACTGAAGAGCTCTGGGGAGGCCTCCAAGCTGGGCATCTCCTTGCTGTCCCTCCATGTCCACTGTCCACCCTCCTCCAGAGGCTGGCCTGGAGGACCTGCATCGAACTCCTGCCTCACTTGCCTACACTTGGGTTTTCCCAATAGGGAGCCTCGGGTGGAGATGAGAAGGGGAAGTGAGGTCAGGGGTTATCTCCCCCGCTCCCTACCTGTGGGGTCTCAGTAGGTTTGCTTTGTCCCTCTGCCCCCTTCACAAGCCTGTCAGACAGCACTCTCCACTCAGTTCTCCCTGTCTTCAGGCTTGTTAGCCTCTCCTTCTTGGTCCCTCTGCTCAGGGCGGTGACCACTCATGCTGTTCCCTATTATCTCTCCCAGGGCACTGCCTCCTCCTTGAGGCTCTCCCTACATCATGCCCACTGTTGTCAAAACCCTTTATTAAATTCTCCTGGAGTTTCCAAACTTAAGAGTGCCATCTTGCTCCTGCCAAGACCCTGAAAGACCACCACAGTGATCTCCATTTTTCCAGGGCCAGTGGATACCTTTCTGTCTTGATCTTCTTTGACCTCTTAGCTGCCTTTGACATTGGGGCAACTTCCTCCTCGATAGCCTCTGACCCCTCGGATTCCAACTCTCTGGCTGTGTCTGTTTAGCTTCCCTCTGGGTGTCTCCTCCTCCGTCTACCTCCCGAGCATGGCTGTTCCCCTTTTCTCTTGACCTGATCTCCATAGCTGAGATCATCCACTCTCTCTCTCTTTTTTTTAACTCCATCTCTTTACTGATGTCTCCCGATGTCATACCTCCAGTCTTTCGGCTGAGTTTGATTCCAGGTACCTACTGGAAGCACCCATCTGGATGTCACTTTAAGTATCATCAACTCAACAAAATCAGAAGTGATTCATCACCCCCTCTTACTGGTACCCACTTCTCTCCCTGTGTTCCAAGTCTTAGTTGAAGGCAACACCACCTGTTCAGTCACCCAAGTAAGCAGCCAGCAGGCTCTTCCTTCTTGCTCCCTGGGATTTTCCATCTCTTTCCCTTCTAAAGTGTTTCTTGAGCCAGTCCTCTCTTCCCCAACCCTACTATTTGTGCCATGATCTGAGACCTCACCATATCTCGAGTGTATTATAGTAGCTTCCTTTCCAGCCTCTCAGGTTTCAGTCTTGCCCAGTGAAAGCTACTGCCCTCCTTTTAGCCAGGGTTATTTTCTAAAATGTGAATGAACTATGTTAGATTCTGCTGGAAGCCCTTCAGTCTTCTGCAGGATTGAACCCAAGCTCCTTTGCCAGGCCCACAGAACCTTCTACGGCTTCATCCCTGCCCACCTCTTCAACCTCAACTCATGCCTCACTCCCTGTCTCCATGGCCATGCTCTTAATAAATTGATTGGCTTATACTTTCAAACACAAAATACCCTGTTCCACATGTCCATGACCTTGCTTATGTGATCGCCTCTAACCCAGAGTGCTGTTCCCCCTTTTAATCATTTCTTCAGCCTTCAAGCCTGTGTCCTTTCCTCCTGGGCTGATGTTCTAAGTGTGGGGACCATGGCAGTCCATCTTTGCATTTATCATTCATATTGATTTTTTTTCCTTTGTGTCTTATCACTCCCACTAGACTATAATCTTCCTAATGGCAAGGATTGTCCCTTAATCATTTCTAGCACTTTGTGTCTGGCACATAAATGTTTATTGATCTGAATTGAGTAGAAAGTGTTGGATCGGCTGGGTGGCAGAGTCTCTGAAAGCCCTGATATCCTGAAGTTCTGGGGGGTAGGATCTACAAGGAGACCTTTCCGTTTATACTTTAAGGTGGATTTCCCAGAGGGCGTCCTGGGAAATATACAAGCCCAAAGCCCCTCCCCTCCGATGAAGAGCTCTGAGGGCTGCAGACTGCAGCACACATCTCTTAAAAAAGATCATCTTCTTACCACTGGCCTGGAAATTCTCTCCAGCCAGAGTTAGAACCACTGGCACTGCCCACCTTCTTGTGCTCTGCCTTTCCAAGAATGCCCTGGATCTTAGTTCTTCTCCTTTGAAATTTTACGTGTTTTCCAGGTTGGAGGAGGCCATCAAGCGTTAAGATCCAGAGGGTTTAGGAGTCAGACAGGCCCAGCTGGAAATCTTCTTACCAGCGTTGTGACCTTGGCGGTTCACTGAGCCCCTGAACTGTTTCCTCATCTCTCAGATGGGGGAGATAATTATAATACGCAGATCATGGGGTGGTTGTCAGGATTAAATGAGACTAAGTGAGAAGGACGTCATGCACTTAGCTCACTGCCTGGCGCAGAGGCTCTCACGTAGGCTTCATCCAAATCCTGCCTCCTCTGAGAAATCGCTGGTGACTCAGAACCAGCCCACAATAGTTTTCCTCCCCTGAAGCATGTGATGAGTCCCAAACACTTATCCTGGCATTTAACCATTCACCACTTCTGAGTATTCATCACCCCCCGACGTGCAAACCATGTCTATCTATGTTGTCTGTCTTGTCTCCCCGACTAGGTTTTAAGCCACCGGAGGACAAAGATCATGAAGAAAATACAGACTCCCCCAGAGAAACTTTGGGTTCAGTTCCCAACCACCACAATAAAGCATATATTGCAATAAAGCGAGTCATGCCAATTTTTTGGTTTCCCGATGTATATCAAAGTTATGATTATACTATACTGTAGTCTATTGAGTGTGCAATAACATCATGTCTAAAAAAAACAATGTGCAGACCTTAATTTAAAAACACTTCATTGCTAAAAAATGTTAACCTTCATCTGACAATGCAGGGTTGCCACAGATATTCAATTTGTACAAAACAGAACATCTGCTAAAGCTCAATAAATTGAAGCACAATAAAACGAGGTTTGCCTGTACTTTATTGAGACAGTGCATGTACAAAGACATTGCATGTCCCTTTCTCTCCTTTAATCAAACATCTTTAAGCGCCCACTCAAGGCTGCAGTCGGGAGGGCTGCTTATTGAGGAGATCTGAGTGTCTTGAACTGGGTGGGGGAGGGAGGTGTAGGGGGAGGAGGAGGGACACCCTAGAGAGTCCATTTGTGAGAATGTTAATTCATCCTCTTTTGCTGACACTGGGTACGCAGGGTGGCCTCCTACTCCTGGCATCTGAACAGTGGTGCCCTGATAGAGCCCAGCTCCCGGAGAGAAGGCGCCAGCAGCTAACTGTTTACCCCAGAATGCTGCTGAGAGAACGCTGGTGGTTTAATGGGTTGGGATCCAGGGAGCTAAAGAGCGCTAGGTCCCCGTTGGAGAAAAACAGGACCTGGGGTGGCCTCCACCAACACCCGCCTGTGTGTGTTTCTGCCATGAAAGTGAAAGTGAAGTCTCTCAGTCGTGTCCAACTCTTTGTTGGAGAAGGAAATGGCAACCCACTCCAGTACTCTTGCCTGGAAAATCCCATGGACAGACGGAGGAGCCTGGTAGGCTACAGTCCATGGGGTCACAAAGAGTGTTTCTGCCATACTAGGTCCCAACTTGAGCTAGAGGGGGACACTGAATAAGCCTCCCTCATTGGAACAGGTGTTCCCCCACCCCTGCCTGGGCTGGTAAAATCTGAGCCCGAAGGAAGGCCCCTGTCTGTTCCAGCAGGAGAGATGGGAGAGGAGGTCAATACTTGCCCACGTGGCCACGTGGACTTGTTCTCCTGCTGTCCCTGTGCCAGAGACAGCGCCCTCCTGTTCTTCCTGAGGCCCCTTTCTGGTTTGGACCCAGGGGGACAGGGCAGAGCTTGGAAACTTAGCCTCCCCCACACCCGCCCATAGCTTAGGATTCCTCCTGCTCTAGGTGGTGGGTCATCACAGCCCCCACTTTCCCCAATAGTCACAGCTGTGTTTGTCACGCCGGTGGCGGACAGAGCCTCCCACACACCTTAACATGATGTGAAAAGTTAATTCAGGTATAAACGTGAAGGCTTAATGAGAAGAGAGCTCTGCAGATTAATTATGCCTCTTTTTTTTTTTTTTGCCAAGGTAACGGCACGCTCCCCTGCAGCCAGACACCACTGCCCCTTGGCCATAGCTACTCTCCTGCGCCTTCCTTGGGAAAAGGCCAGCATGTGTTCTCCATGCTTAAGTGGTGACAGTGACTGAGGACTGGGGCAGTATAAGTGGGTATTAATTATGGTGTTTGGGAGAAGGAACCTGCAGGGTAGGTGTACATGGAGGTGGGCATGCACCGTACTCTTGCAGTCAAATTATCAGGCCCCTCCCCCTAGCTCTGCAAACCTTCCAGTCTTCTTTGGCTTTCTTTGACTTCACCTGTGTGCTCAGGGGATTTAAAGAGCTCTAAAACATGCTTCTATCCTCAAGATGCTGAAGGACCTTTGGGACTTGTTAATATCACCATCGGCTTCTATGATGGCTCAGTGGTCAAGAATCCACCTGCCAATGCAGGAGACGTGGGTTGGATCCCTGGGTCAGAAAGATCCCCTGGAGAAGGAAATGGCAACCCACTCCAGTATTCTTGCCTGGGAAATCCCATGAACAGAGGAGCTGGGCGGGTTACAGTCCATGGGGTGGGGTTGCTAAACAGTAACGGATGAATGTAAACAAGAACACAATATCTTCATCATCATCACCATTCATTTACTGAGCATATCCTATGGCAAGGCACTGTGCTAAGCACACAATGGATTCTTTAATTTCATCTTGTTAGTAATCCTAGGGAAGAGGTGTTCTCGTCCCCTTCTCCATTTTACAGATGGGGAATTAGAGGCCTAAAGAAGTAAAAGTAAACTGTCCATGGCGGCACAGCTAGATATCAGCAAAATGGGCTTTGATTGTCTTCTTTCTGATTCTGAGCTGTTATGCTGCCCAGTCTATTAGCTGACTTTAGAAAGGCACCAACCTAGAGATGGAAATAACCAGCCCCACATTTTAGACAGGAGTGTGTCATTCTGCAGACAGCATGTGATGCTTGGAAGTTCTAAGCAGGAAGATTGCAGCAGGCTGGGGTGGGCAGCAAGCACAGCCTGCTTTAAGGTAGTTTATTAAAAATCTTGAAGCTGGCTTTCTTCTTTCCCCACCTTCAGGATGTACAAGGTTTCCTCCTCACCTTCTCCACCATGAGCCCATCCTGCTGCTGCTGCTGCTGCAAAGTCGCTTCAGTCGAGTCTGACTCTGTGCGACCCCATAGATGGCAGCCCTCCAGGCTCCCTCGTCCCTGGGATTCTCCAGGCAAGAACACTGGAGTGGGTTGCCATTTCCTTCTCCAATGCATGAAAGTGAAAAGTGAAAGCAAGGATGCTCAGTCGTGTCCGACTCTTCGCGACCCCACGGACTGCAGCCTACCAGGCTCCTCCGTTCATGGGATTTTCCAGGCAAGAGTACTGGAATGGGTTTCCATTGCCTTCTCTGATGAGCCCATCCTAGGAATCCACATTTCTTCTGTGATAGAAGGTGGCCCAGCCAGTTCCCAGGACCTGCAGATGGAGTCTGCAACCAATAGGCTCTTCTCCATCCAGGTGGGGGGCCCCATCACAGGTGGCATGCCTGTCATGCCATGATTCAGTAGAAATGACCTCCATGCCCTCTGGCCCCCTCCCAGAGTGGATAGAACAGAGAGAAAGCCCATGAATCTGACTGGCTCTGCAGCTTGTGTCTGAGGTACCCAGCTTCTCTGTCTGTTACAACAGGAATTCTGCAGGGGCAGTCAAATCAAGGGACTTTTCTCCCCGAAGCTGCATTTGTGTGCTTCACTTTCATCCAAAGAGCATCCAGGGATGGCCACTACTGGTCAGACATTGCAAGGAAGTTTTGAGGGCAGCTGCCATGGTCACCAAAGGGACCTTTCAAACCGGAGAGCCACAGATTGCACAGGGAGGTGTGTTAGGAGGGCAACTGGTGGGTGTCAGGGGCCCAGAGATGTTCAGAGACAAATTCAAGGTTACAGAGTAAGTCAGCAGAAGCAAACCCCCAAATCTGCATTTCTGGGCTCCCAGGGCAGGCCTTGCTCCACAGAGTTCCTGCCCACCTTCACCCTTGCCTTCCCCACGTGTGACTGCAGCCCAAAGAGCCCTTGAGCAGGACAGAGGAGCAGAGGGACTACCCTGTGGTGGTCAATATGTCCCGTACTGGCCACTGAGGTTTGCCACATGCTTGTTAGGTGCCAGGTGCTAGGGGAGGTGAATGCTCTCTTTTAATCCACAGGACCATTTCGCGGGTAGATGACTGACATCATCTCCATTTTAAAGATGTGGAAAGTGAGGCTTCAAAGGATGGGTTGACTTGCTTAAAAGCACCCAGCTAGTAAGTGGCAAGACCTACAACTGGGAGTGTGAGGAGTAGAGGGCACCTGTGGGAAGGGGTGGCTCCAGGTTCATCTGAAAATATTTCTGGGGCAGCTACTGTGTGCCAGGAGCTTCCCACGTAGCTCAGTGAAAAAGAAGCTGCCTACTAATGCAGGAGACGTGGGTTCGATCCCTGGGCTGGGAAGGTCCCCTGGAGAAGGAAATGGCAACCCACTGCAGTAATATTGCCTGGAAAATTCCACGGACAGAGGAGACTGGCGGGCTACAGTTCTAGGTGTCATGAAGAGCTGGACACGACTGAACACACACACCACTTCCGTGTGCCAGGCAGCCCACTGATGCACTGGGCACACAGCGGGGAGCAAGACAGACGGGCTCACAGCTTCACGGAGCCCACAGTTAATGAGGTGGGTGAGTGTGCCGCACACATTTTGTCTAGCTCCAGGTTCCCGAAGCTCTGGTTCTGCACTCGGCTGCAAGACAACCTGGCCTGAGGCGTTACTGGAACCAGCAACGCTAAGATCTCACTCCAGACCAATGGAACCTGACCTCTGGGGAGAAGTCTGGGTGACTCTGTGTTCCACAAACTCTCTGGGTGATCATAACTGACCACAGGTGGAGGACCACCACTGGACAGCAACCACGACAGCACTTGAACAAAGCCAGTCAAAAACATGTGTCTCAAAGGAAAGAATTAGGGGGTGGGGGTGAGGTGGCCATCAAGAGTCCAACTTTGGAGGAGCAGTGCCCCTTGAGGAGGAGTGTAGGGCAGAAAGGACTGGCGGGGAGACCCCAGACACGTCCTCAAGGCTGACCCAGCTGACAGAATGGCGGTGGCTGGACGATAGATTAATATGAATGATGTCAAGGTTCCTGGCTGTCATCTGCCTGGGAAGATTTTATTTATTTATTCCAGCTTCTAAAGAGGGGCCTTTTGCTAGAGTGCCTTGAGATTTAGGTGTAAAATTTAAAGCACTAATTAAAATACATAAAACATGGCATGGAGCAATTAAAGTGGCAGGAAGAGGCGTAGAGAAGCCTCATCAGCCCTGAGTGTTTGCGAGCGGGAAGAGCCCTGTTTCCTAGGTAGTCAGTGCCTTGCCCCAGACGCTGAAGGTCAGGAGTGAAGGGGTTGTGGATGAAGAGAGATAAAGAGATGAGAAAGATTTCTGGGTGCCTTTCCAGGCCCTTGAGACCACCTGAAGAGAGGGTCCATGCTCTTCACCCGTGTCTTTGTAATACAAGCCCTCTGCTTAAGCTAACTCGGTGGGTTTCTGATCCTTACAGTGAGTTTTTCTTTAAAATACTTGCCCCCACTTCCCTGTCAAGTTTTTAGGATCAAATCAGATCATGTATTTGAAAGGGCTCAGTGACCTGTAAGGAACTGTAGCAATTAGGAAATATCTGGAAAACAGTTCTAAGCTTAAATATAATCAATGGATTGCTGCAAGGAGAACTCAGAGGCAGGAGGACTTACTGTGGGGAGAGTTTAATTAAGGGAGCCCTATAGAGGCAGTGGCTGTGCACAGAGATCTGTGGAAGGTGTGTGATACAGATGGCAAGAGAGAGAAGGAAGACCTCCAGGCAGGGGACAACGCAAGCAACCGTGTGAAGAACTGTGGGGTCAGGGGATGGCAAGCGGGCTAATGCGGCTGCCTCCTAGCAGGGGTAGATTGGGGAATTCCAGTGAGTGGATGCTCTCTGTATATACTGGGCACTAGGAAGCAGGAGACCTGGGTTCGATCCCTGGGTTGGAAAGATCCCCTGGAGGAGGGCATGGCAACCCACTCCAGTATTCTTGCCTGGAGAATCCCCGTGGACAGAGGAGCTTGGCGGCCTGCACTCTATGGGGTTACAAAGAGTTTGACACGACTGAGCAACTAAGTGCAGCACACAGGAAGCCTTTAGCTGCTGCTGCTGCTGTGTCGCGTCAGTCGTGTGTGACTCTGTGCGACCCCATAGACGGCAGCCCACCAGGCTCCTCCGTCCCTGGGATTCTCCAGGCAAGAACACTGGAGTGGGTTGCCATTTCCTCCTCCAGTGCATGAAAGTGAAAAGTGAAAGTGAAGTCGCTCAGTCGTGTCCAACTCTTCGTGACCCCATGGGCTGCAGCCTACCAGGCTCCTCCGTCCATGGGGTTTCCCAGGTAAGAGTACTGGAGTGGGGTGCCATTGCCTTCTCCGGAAGCCTTTAGAGGTTAAAGCAAAAGGAATCTGATGGATTTGTTGGAGGCAGGAAGGGAAATATTAATTAAGAAGTCAGTGTAGTTTCAGGGAGGGCTTCCCAGGTGGCTTCCTGGGTTGGGAAGATCCCCTGGAGAAGGAAATGGCAGCCCACTCCAGTATTCTTGCTTGGGAAATTCCAAGGACAGAGGAGCCTGGAGGGCTACAGTCCATGGGGTTGCATGAGAGTCGAACAAGACTGAGCACACACCCACTGTCGTTTCAGGGAGTCTGGAAAAGCATTCAGAGAGAGATTTCATGAATGAAGAGAACCAAAATCAGGCCACAGACTGGACATGGGTCACTCATTCATTCATTCAACAAGCTTTGATGAGCACCTAATATGCCAACATGTTCCAAGCAGACATGATTTAGAGGAAATGAAACAGGTGTGGTTCCCGCCCTCCTGCAGCCTGCAGTCTGGTTAGGGGGATGGACATGAATGCAGCAATGATACTAATCATTAAGTGATTACGAACTGTGAGAAGAACCTGCTACAGGGGTTTGACCAAATCGGGGAAAGGATGGAGGTGCATTAGGGAAGGCGTCCCGGAGGAAGTGAGTCTTTCCCTAAGATGCAAAGTTTGAGGAGTTTTCTAAGTGAAGAGTAAATTGAGACACTCTCCAAGTTGTGAGAACAGAGGCCTGGAATTGGTTGGAACTCAGAGAGAGCTAGGGCTGGAGGGCTGCCTTCGTGAGGGAAGCGTCTGGGAAGGTGGTGGGGCCTTCAGGGCTTGTATGAAAGATTTTGGTCTTGATCCTAAAACAGTAGGAAGCCACAGGAGCACGAGAGTAGGGAGGACTATGACTGGATTTGTGATTTTTGAAGTTTGCTCTGCATGAAATGTGGGAAACAGCTAGGAGTGGGTCAGAAGAGAATTCTGGGAAGTCAGTTAAGAGGCTTTGGCTGTAAGCACTGGAAACCAACCCTGATTATCTCAGGCACAAACAGGCTGATTGGAACTAATTAGGAGAGTCATGGGCCTCCCTGGTGGCGCAGCTGGTAAAGAACCCACCTGCCAATGCAGGAGGCACAAGAGACTTGGGTTTGATCCCTGGGTCGGGAAGATTCCCTGGAGAAGGAAATGGGAACCCACTCCAGTATGCTTACCTTGAGAAGCCCATGGACAGAGGATCCTGGAGGGCTATAGTCCATGGGGTCGCAAAGAGTTGGACACGACAGTGCACATGTGCAGGCACATGTGAGGATAATCATACGATAAGGGGACTCAGAACCGAGAAGTCCCTGGGAACCTTGGTGACTAGTTTGGTTTTAAGCCCCCAAGACTCCTTCCCCTTCTCATTCTGTCCACAGGGCTCTCACCCACAGGGGATATGATTGACAGCTGCTCTGGTCTTATCTTTACATTTACTACCAGGAAAAAGAGAAAATTCAAAGAAGATTCTGATTGGGTGACTTGTATGCGAGGGGGTCTAATTTTTTGTGACTTGGAGGCACACTGGAGGGACTCCTGGGGTGAACAACCGCTCCAAAAGCAGATGGAGTCTGGGAAGAGCAAATCCCTAAAGGCAGTGTTGAAGGACAGAGGGATTTGCTGCCAGAAAATGGCAGAAGGGAGGCGGTATGGACTCAAGAGGAAATGGATGCAGATGCTGTTGCAATTATCTAAATGGGCAAAAGCCCCAGGAATGGTTTTATCTCTGAAGGAGGATGGGAAGTAAAGAAACGGGACTTAGAATTTTTAAGCTACCACATGCCAGATAGGTCATTTTCCTTATCTTCACAAGAGCCCCATGATCTAAGACTCATTTCACAGATGAGAAAGCTGAGGTTTGGGACAGGTAGGGCAGCTTACCTGAGATCACACAGTCATTGGGCGGCAGAGCTAAACTGATCCCAGGACTTGAGGGTAGATCCTCCCATGCTATCTTGTATCTCATGTGTTGTCTTCCTGGGAAGTGAATTTGGGAGAAGAAAATAAAATTGGGCATTGACTCTGAGTTTCTAATCATGGAGCGTGCAAAGCGTTAGTCACTCAGTCATGTCTGACTCTTTGCGACCCATGGACTGTAGCCTGCCAGCTCCTCTGTCCATGGAATTTTCCAGGCAAGCATACTAGAGTGGGTAGCTATTTATTTCTCCGGGGGATCTTCCCAACCCAGGGATCAAACCTGCGCCTCCTGCACTGCACGTAGATTCTTTACCATCTGAGCCACCAAAGAAGACCTTCTAATCATGGGGACATCCACTAAAGAGATCAGCTTTGGAAACAGGTTGAAATCCAGACTGCCAGAGAGGATGAGGGGTCCAGGCCAGATATGAAGGCGAGAAGGCAGCCTTGCAGACCCCCAGGCACGTGGGTCTCCCATTAACGTGGATCTCTGGGGGCCTTCTCCCTCACTTCTCTTCCCTTCCCCCTGGATATGCTTACCGGACTGAGTCCACCTTTCGCTGATCTTCTAATTAACAAAAGAGCCAATTTTTTGATTTTTTTTTTCCAAATTCATAGTTTAGGAAAGGAAGCAAGATGATTTTGCATAGGTTTGTCTGATTGCTGGATTAGTGCGTGCCTTCCAACTTCTTAATCCTTATTTAATTTCTAGATCAACTCAGTTCAGCTCAACAAAGCCTACACCCAGGAAATTCAGGAGAAAAGCTGCGTTTTCAGGAGTTAAGCGCCGGCATTGTACCTATTCTTCAATGTGACCAGATTGTGCCCGAGTCTGTAATGAGAGGGACAGGCTGACAAAGAAGTGAGCTACCAGGTACAAACCCAAAGAGCAGAGTCTGAATCTTGGAAATAATGCCTCCGAGAGACAGAGTGGGGCTGGGGCTTGGGGATGGAGCCAGGATGAGAGTGAGTGGATTAAGTGCCCCGAAACCTGGGAGCCTCAGGTTGAAGCAGAGACTCACATCACATCCAGGGTCCAGGCAGGAAACAGAGGTCACATTCAAATTGGGTAATTTCAAGAGAGTTTAATAAAGAGTCCATTCAGAGGCGAGGACAGGATGCAGAGAAACCAGAGGGGGCTAGCATCGCAGGCCATCCCCACTCCTAGATCGGCAGGGGCAGCAGGAGGTCAGAATCACCAGGACCCAGAGGCAGAGTGAGTTGTGTGGAGGATACTGCCTGACAGGTGCTGTGACCCCACCAGGTAGGGCCTGAGATGAGCACCCCAGTCTCCCACCCCTGATCTCTCGCTGGTGTTATTCATTGACCAAAGCCCACTGGAAGCCAGCGAGCAGGGGGCCCATTTAGGAGTCCTCTGTAGAGCAGTTTCTTGGGCGGCAGACAGGGGAGGTAGGGGTCAGAAACAGGGGCGACAGGAGGTGCCCAGCGTGGCTCTCTGCAGCCACGTGCCTGTCCTCTCTCGCGGAATACTTGGCTGTGGGCAGTGGAGAACGAGCGATGGGTGGGAGGCATGGGGGCCAAGCTTTAGCCTCAGTCTTCGCTGTCTGAGCCTGGCCTCCCTCTTTCTTGCCCTTTCCTGGCTGTGTCTCCTTGCCCTTTCCTTCTCTCCTCACCTTCATCAAAACTTACTTGTCTCTCGGGGCTCATTAAGTAAGGGGAACTAGTCTGACAGACTGAACCTGGTTTGAACATGTTTTCCCTTCATGTTCATACAGAGAAGAAGCAACACGCAGACTGCCTCAAACCTGCCTCAGACCTCAGAGGAGTTTGGACGTAGCTCCTCTGAGGATGGAAAAATCAACCTATTTCAGGTATATCAGGCCTGCCTCGCCTTGGCTCTCATCTTTTCCAGGCTCTGAGCAGCTGCTAGAGCAGGGCAGCCTTTGGACATGCTCCTCTCACACTCTTACCTCATTCAGTTTGATGGATTCTGGTCCTTCCCTGCCCCTTTCTTCCAGGAAGCCTTCCCTGATTACTCCACCTGCATCATTTGCCTCTGTTGTGCAGGCCCTCATCATTCACAGGTTCGGGTTATTCCTGGATGTGGCCCTGCAGCACGTGTTATAGATTTCCCAGACTGTGATCATTCCCAAGGAGATGCTCTTTGGAATCTCACTCAGTTCTCCCTCTACTATCTGTACCACCTCAGTCAATGTCTCTGGGAAACATGTGTGGTGAGGGGAAAGGCAGGATGCTCTTAGAATCATCTATGCAGACTCCAGAGAAACGTTGCTGAGAAGTAACTTGTAATATGGGCTCTCCAGGTGGCTCAGTGGTAAAAATTCCACCTGCAATGCACGAGATATGAGTTCAATCCCTGGGTTGGGAAGATCCCCTAGAGAAGGAAATGGCAACCCACTCCAGTATTCTTGCCTGGGAAACTCCATGGACAGAGGAGCCTGGTGGGCTACAGTCCATAGTGTCTCAAAAGAGTAGGACATGACTTATCAACAAAACAACAACAACATGTAATATATCCAGGGTCCCATGGCTCTGGGAACAGACAGAGACCACTGAACCAGGGTCCTGTCCAGATTTTAGAAGCTGAGACTCTTAGACTTGGAAAGCAGCAAAGAAATCACCTAGCCCCATGCTTTGCCCTGATTTTTAGCTACAGAAACTTATTTCGCAGAAGCATAATAATGTTTTATTTCCTACAAACATTCCAATAGATCACAGATAAAGAGCAGCTGCTTTGATTGAAGAGACATGGGGGTTGGGGCTCCCGTCACACAGCCTCAGGTGGTCCCAAGGCCTGGAGAACCAAGGGCTCCATGTGACACAGGTCAAAGCCCCCAGCTTGTCCAACACCTGTGTGAACACTGAGGCAGCAGAGAGAGCGCCTCACCTGAGCTGGTTACTGGCAAAGGAGGGATGGGCATTCCCAGGCTGGCAACATCCCTCCCCCCACCTTTGCTCCCTCTGAATGTCCTCACAAGTCACTGCCTCGGGGTCAAGATCATCTCCCTTGGTCATCTTTGGCTGGCCCTCTCCCCTGCCCATCAGACATGCTCCAGGAAGCCAGGCATGCGGGGTGCAGAGCACAGCCTGTGAAGCCGGGCCAGGCCAGTGGGCAGTGCTGGACACCCAGCATCTCTTTACTTACCCAAGCCCACTAAACCCCAATTGCCGAGCCATCCAGTTGCCAGGTGGCCCAGGGCTTTGAGGGTCACAGAGGGTCCAGGCCAGCTCCTCTGCTGTCCTCTGATGGGCCCTTTCCTTGCTCCCTCCTCCTGGGAGCTCCTTGGTGGCCTCTTCGCTTGGGCCCCTCTGCCCTCCCAGCGCTCCTGTGTGCAGTCCCATTAGCATGCGGGGCCCGTGCTGGCTGGCTCCTCATATTATTTGCACAGGTTAAGTATTCCTGATAAGGCTTCTCAAATCAGAGGGCTGAAATGAACTTAATTAGAACTCGGAATACTCCAGGTAGAGATAAAAGGCAGCACATCCAGGTCTCCGAAGCAACAAACTGGGGGTGGGGAGAGGAGCGTGGGGGAGCAGGTGAGGGAACCTGGTCCCACGCCAGGATGAACCACTTTCCTGTGCAGAAATGGAGGGGATGGGGGCCACCTGCGCTCTTCCCCCCACAACCTTCCTCTCTCCCCACGCTTGGCCCCTGACCCTCTCCCCACAACGTGGATGTAGAGTCCACACTTGGGACACAAGCAGCCCAGGTGTGAGGGGAGGGGCTGGGCTGCGGGGCAGGGAGGGGAAAGAGAATTCTATCTGTAAAATGAGGGTAAATATTAGAACCCATCTCAAAGAATGGGCTGGGGTTTATATGAGTCATATGTGTGAAGAGCAGAGAACCACCTGGTACATGATAGGTGTTCAATAATAAATGCACAGATATTATTATTATTAGTGAACTTTGCCTTGTCCTGTTTAATCTGTGTGTGTGTGTGTGTGGTGAGGAGAGGATGTTCATTTCCACGTGTGCCCCTGCACGAAATGATGCATCTGCAGGTGACCACACCAGACTTCAGAACCCACGTGGAGTGCTCTCTTTGAAAATGCCTCTTGTCACCCCACCATCCCCCTGGGCAACCACCTTGACCTTAGCAAGCTTGTCAAATCAGAGGACAAGAAGGGCTTTGTGGGCAGATGGCAGATGCCAGCCTCAGCTCCCTGAAGCTGGCACATCAGGGATGCAGCTTGTGGAACTGGAAGGATGAGGCCTTCTGCTGCCTGGGTGGACAGGGAGAGGATTGTGGGCCCCACGGGACCCTGTGCCAGGCTGGGGATAAGTGACCCTGTGAGACCAAACCTCCTGGCCCCTCAGCATCAGCATCCCTGGGCCAGGCCTACTATGAACCACTAGGGGGACTAAGTCTGGAGATGTTGGCAAGGGGCCCTCCAGCTCCTCGGTGACCTACAGAAGCATGTAGAATTTAGAGCTCATAGGCATTAGAGAGCCATTTCCATCATAGGAGAAAACTGAGGCTCAGAGAGGGGGAGTTATTTCCCCAAAGTCTCAGAGCTCGAGATGAACCCAGATCTCCCAATTCCATTCTTTGGGCAAGAACAACCTCCTCCAACTTTCCAATAAAAACGGATGCCTCAGTAAGGACAATGACCCTAACCTTTGTTTAGGGCTTTACAGTTTATAACACCTACCTAATCTGTAATGGGGATGCTCTTTCACAGATATGAAATCAATGCATTTTAATTTCCTCACTAAATTGCATTCTCATGCAGCCTTCCTCCATCAAGGCTGAGCCATGAGTCTGTCAGCCCCATGAAGGAGAGGGTGAGTTTACTCTGAACAAAGACTCCATGATCTCCGGGGCTCTGGAGAACCCAGTGGGATTTGTGGCTCATGCACTGTGACCCTGGGCAGGTAACTTCTCTACGCTGGGCCCTTTTCATCTGCACCCAGGGGCTCTTCCAGGGCCTCCTTCTTAGAGCAGCTGTGAGGTCAACAGTGTCTGGTGCTGAGTACGTGCCTCACACCTGTTGTCAAGCCTGGAGGACACAGTCACAGAGCTTCACCCAGGGGACGTCCGTCAGACAGCATGGGCATCCCATTCATTCCTGTCCTGGGGATCTTCAGGGGACAAGGGAGCTGAAGATAAGAGGGTAGGCAAAGAGACCCTCAGCTGATCTTTCTCCAGGCTGAGCTCCCCAAGGAGAAAGGTGTGCTGGGGGAGGGAAGGAGACACCACAGCAGAGGGGAGTCCAATCCGCTTTTCATTTGGGGCTTGAGAAGGTCATCACTTCCCAGGCTGCTCCTGCCCCAGTGGCCGGTGGCTGCACTGAGGTCAGCCGGCTGCTGGGGACGGAGGGCAGGAGTTCGGGTCCCTGTGCACCCCTTAGCTCTTGAGTGCCGGAAAGGGAGCCTGGATGCTTCTGCTTATCCTGAAGTTGTGTGAGTCTGATGGGGGAGTTTCTTAAAGGGTTCAGGGAAGGCTGCAGGGTAGGACCTCAGAGGGTCCTAAGCACTAGTTCTATACGGAGTTCTAGGACAGCACAGCCCTGCTGGAGGGGAGAAAGAGTGGGAAGTTTAGCAGTCCCGACCATCGGCAGAGCAGTCCTGCCGAACACTTGGGGTACAGCGCACCACCCCATCTTGCTGGGCATCGAACTGCACATGCACAGACTGGCTTGAGGCCAGAGGCACCCTTTTCTCCCAGCGCCATGCAGGCCACTGCCCATTCACATAGTCACCATCCTGGAGGGCATGCAGAAAACAGAGAGGTCAGCACTTTGTCCACCAGAAACTGCGTGGTTCCTTTAAAAGGCTGTTGAAATTATTGAATCAGGGGACTTCCCTGGTGGTTTCATAGCTAAGACTCTGCACTCCCAATGCAGAGGGCGTGGGTTCAATCCCTGGTCAGGGAACTAGATCCCACATGCTGCAGCTAAGAGTTTGCATGTTGCAACGAAGACCCAGCATAGCCAAATAAATGAATTAAATTAAATTAATAAATATTTAAAATAAAAAAATTATTGACTCAAACCTAAATTACCATATTGGGCTAAAACTCAGTCTCTCCCTTTCCCCGTCACCCACAGGATGGGAGCTCTCTCTCCAGTCGACTGATAGGAAATAAAGAAAGGGGCTTTCTCTCACATTGGAGCACGCTGCGAGTACGTCTGTGGCCTTGCCACACTCACGCCCTCTTGTATGATTTCTCATAAGTGCTGGAGAATGGCCACTACCGGGGGTCCGCTTAGCATGGCCATATGGTCTGGAATGGCAGCGGCCATGGTAGCGTGCCCAGAATCATCTTTATTGTCACCATTTCCACTGCCAGAGGCTCCTCCTGCTAGCACGTCCCTCGGTGTTGTGTCCTCAGCTGGGCTGAGTGTGGAGAATAATTGAAGGTAGATACAGCACAACCGGGAGAAACAGCTCAGGCTTTGGAACCACTCAGATCAGACCTGGGTTGAAATCCCAGCCCCACTATTTACCAGCTGTACAACCCTGTGGAAGCAACTTGGCCCCTCTGAACTATAAAATGGAGATAATAATAGCACTGAGTTTGCAGTCTGGATGTGAGAATTAGAGGTGTAGGTAGAGCACTAACACTCTGCCCTGGACATAATAGGTGCTCAATAAATAGCAGCAGATTTATGAGTGAACGAATGGGCTAACTTGATGGTTTTAAATTGTGCTGAAGAAGACTCTTGAGAGTCCCTTGGACTGCAAAGAGATCAAACCAGACAATTGTAAAGGAAATCAACGCTGAAGTTCCTTTCATTAGAAGGACTGATGCTGAAGCTGAAGCTTTGATACTTCACCTGATGCAAAGAGCTGTTTCATTGGTTAAGACCCTGATGCTGGGAAAGATTGAAAGCAGAAGGAGAATAGGGAGGCAGAGGATGAGATTGTTAGATAGCACCACTGACTCAATAAACATGAATTTGAGCAAACTCCAGGAGATAGTGAAGGACAGGGAAGTCTGGTGTGCTGCAGTCGATTGGGTTGCAAAGAGTCGGACATGACTTAGTGACTGAACAACAACAACAAACTTGCTGAGACAAGCACACATGCATGGACTCCACACTGAAAGTCAGTGTGTGTGTCTATGTGCGCATTCGCACGTGTCCGACTCTTTGCAACTCCCACCAGGCTCCTCTGTCCATGGGATTTTTCAGGCAAGGATACCAGAAGAGTTTGCCATTTCCTCCTCCAGGGAATCTTTCTGACTCAGGGATTGAACCCATATCTCTTGTGTCTCCTGCACTGGCTCACTCATTACCCCTCCACTGCATGGCATTTAAGACTTAAGGCTGAAGCCAAATGGCCTTGGGTTCCTGACTTTGTCACTCATTGCTATATAACAATGAAAATTTTACTTAACTTCCCTAGATCTCGGATCCTTCATGTGTACAGTGAGAAGGAGGAGAAGGATACCCATTAAATGGCAGTACTGTGGGTGAAATGAGTTCATGTACACAAGCTTCGGACAGCAGCAGTACCTGGCATGAGTTAAGTGCTGCATAAAAGCTTGCCATTATGATAATGACAATGTGCTAAGGGATGCCATTCCACCCCATCTCTGTGCCCAGCACTGCCGCAGGCCTTGGGGAGGATATATGAGAAGCATAAGATATGACAGCTGGCCTCAAGGAGCTTGTTGAGGAGGTTGGATGATGCGAAGATGATGGGCAAGAGTGATGGGAATGTAAACAGGGGCCCAGGGGAAATTCAGACAGCAGATGCCATAGGGAGCAGAGGAGCCAGTGGAGGTCCAGTGGCTAAGACTTTGTGTTTCAACTGCAGTGGGCATGGGTTCAGTCCTGGTCAGGAAAAGAAAATCCTGCATGCCACTCAGCATGTTCAAAAAAAGAGAGAGAATAATGGTATCTATCCTTTCAACTTCACAGGATTGGAGCCAAGCTAAAATAAACCAATCAGGATGAACTCGAGGGGCTGCTACACTTGGTATGATTTAGCCAATTACTGTATTAAGAGCCAATCCTAAGAACTATTGGGAGAACTCAGTGTAGACACTCTAAAGGACAAACTGGGGAGGGGACAGTCATCACACAGGCTGAGAGGTCTCCTATGTATTTGAGTTTTCATTTTCCCATCCCCTTGACATTAACCGTGAGTCAAGTAGCTGGCACTTGTATCTTTTCTCTACCTCAGCTGTCTGCTCCCCTCACCCAATGTCGGGGCTGGTGACAACAGACACACCAAGCTCCAAGCTTATTAGGGGAAAAAGACTCTAGAATCCAACCAAGCTTGTTTACTGGGTGGTGACCTTTCTTCTCTGACCCCATGAGATGCTGGCCCGGGGGGTCCCATATGCGATCCACCCCTCCCCCACATGCGCATCCCCCTCTGCTCACCACCTCCAGCCCAGTTTCTACTCTGCTTATCCCTCAACCCAGAAATCAAACTTAATCACCTTCTATCCAGAGTCTGCACTGCGATAAACAGTTATGGAATGCTCCCGAGGAGGTAAAAAAAAAAAAAAAATTCCAGCATTTAAAATATTGAGCCGCTCAGAAATAATTATTCATGAGGCTTTTGTGCATGCATTAGAGTTTCCCCTCGAGGCTGAGGGCCGCCTGCTGGAACGAACTTAGCCACTACTTGGCCTTTCTTTCCTCGTTTTCATTTTGCTCTCTCTTTTTTCCTCCCTGCGTTTGCAGTTCCTTAAAATATTCAGATTGAAACATTAAAAATGCTCATCAACAGGACATGGACAGGGTTATGCTGAGCTCATCAACAGAAGGAGCCTACTGGTGGGAGGAAGGACTTGAGATGGACTGTGAAGAATGCATGCAGGAGTGGTGGTGGGTGTGTGGTTTGAGGAGATAGAGCTCTTAGGGAGCCCCAGTCTGAGGGGAGACACAGCCCGACCAAGCCCTGATAAACACTGGGGAATTCACCTAAAGAAAAGGGCACAGTCCTTGTCCCTGAAGAACACCTATCTTATTTAGGAGACAGATACATGAAAGTTTTTCGATTCGCTATGATAAATGCTGGAGCCAAGATGAATCCACAGTTCTGGGGAGAGTGCTGGAACGTTCTCTGCGGGAGCTGGCCTGCCTCTCATCCTGGCTCATGCTCCCCACATCTCTGTTTTGCTGTGGAGTCTTGAAAAAAGATAGGAACGGAAAGAACGCTAGTGCTGAATGTAGAATATGTTAACCTCTGTAATGACGTTTTTTACACATTTATGACTTGTTCAGTAACAATTCTGAGACATGTCCTATACAGTCTCCCAAAGCTCCCCAGTGGGATCAGCCCCCTGCACAGTGGTTGCCCACAGTAATAACCCACTCCCTATATTAGCTTTCTTCACTTTCTTATTTCCTCTTTTCTTTGTGGGTACTTTCTGAGGTTATTTCCCCGATGGACTACTTGTCCCGACATCATTGTCTCACAGTCTGTTTCTGGAGAACTCAGTCCAAGACCCTTGAGGTGACCCTTCTCTGTCCAGGTAGAGAAAAGATCATACAACCAACAGATGAGGGTACCGAACTGGGAAAGACAAGAAGATGCATCTTATTGTCATTAGATTTTCAGCACCTGACATGGTACCACATACAGGAAGGGTGGGCAGATAGATGCTCAGAAAGTATTCCATTGACTGAATTAACTCAAGTGCATTCTGTCGTCAACTTGCTGTGTGACCTTGGGCAAGTCACTTTACCTCTCTGAATCACCGTCACCATCTTCAATGAATGGATGATAACACTGCCTATTTTAGAAGAAGGAATGAGACAATAGCTGTGAATAAGCCTTGTGATTCCAACGCCCTCTAAATTGTAAGAGGTGGGAGATTAGAGAACTGCCTCTTAGCCTTGGGGTTCCTTTTCAAAGCACCCAACTAGGAACATTTTAGTGGTTAAAAAACAGCATCAATTTTCTCATTGAAATTCTTTTATTCAACAAAGTGAATAATCTTAGTGAAAGGAATATGCATTATGTTTTCTGTAGGATTCATTAAAGTTGTTTTCATTTTGACTTAAAAACATGCAGTGTCTGAATATTTAGTCTGAAATGGCTCTGTGCAAAAAAGAAAGGCTGTTCTTCACCAATCTTCATTTGATAGCCGAGAAAATGGATGAAGAAAGGCTGTGTCTTTTGCAGGGCCACAGGCTGCTTAGAAAAATTCATGAATTCTGCAGAGCCTTCATGGGTGTGGGCTCCAGACATGCCCTGTGCTGGGTGTGGGTGTGCCATGGCCCTGCTGTCATGGAGCTGTCAGTCTCATGGGGCATGGGATGAAAGGAATAGTCACACTAAGGGTTTAACAATAAGTCCCATGATAGAAAAAGTGTGTTTCTCTAAGAATTTAAAGCAGTGGAGCTGGTGGAAGTGGATGATGGAGACAGTACCCAGAAGAAAGTGCTACCTGAGCTGAAGTCTGAGACATTATCTGAGAAAAAAATCAAGGAGAGATTCCTAGAGCAGAGAGCATATTCAAAGGTCCTGTGGCCCGAGGTGGTACATAGTGGGTTTGATGAAGTGAAAGGAGATCCTTGCAGCCACAGTGTGGAGAGTGAGAGGTGGAGTGAAGAGAAATGGGGCTGCAAAGGTGGGAAGGGAGAGGCCACTGAGTCCTTAAAGGACACATGAGCATCACAATCAAGAGGGGAATCCAAGTGTTACTCATTTTTCCGTCATAATATTCCACATTGTATTATGAAAAAACTTAAACATGCAGATAAGATGCATAGTGGACACCATATAACCACCACCTTGATTCTACACTAGCGTTTTGGTCTATTTATTTTTTTCACGTATCTGTTCATCTCTTATCCATATTTTTTGGACAACTGTTAATATTTGATTATATATGCCTTAGTTCTTTCTAATGGAAAAAATAAAACCTCATAGATAAAATTCTATCTGAGCCCTAACCCAGGTCAGAATCTCCTTCTAGTTTAGCCAGTGGGGAACCCCAGTATGAGATTAGAGAGTGGAAGGAGAGAAAGGATGGTATTGCCTTATTCATCTCTTGATCCATCTTATTTTTTCTGCACTTCAAAGTGGCAGACACCAGCCCTAAACACTTGCATATCATAAACAGCTGAGTAACCCAAATTCTTACCAAGATACAAAACATTCCATCACTCCAGAAATTTCCTTTGTTCTCCTTCAGTCAATCCCTGCCTCAAACTCCCAGGCAACCACTGTTCTGATATTTTACACCATACATTACTTTTGCCTGTTCTAGAACGTCATATCAATGGAATCACTCAATATATCCCCTTTTCAGCAATGCTTCTTTCACTCCACATATTTTTGAGATTCATCCATATTGTTGTATGAATCAATAGTTAATTCCTTCTTGTTGAATACCATCCAGAGGATGTAAATTTCACAATTTGGTTATCTACTCTGTTGTTAATAAAATTTGGGTTGTTTTCAGTTGTCAGTGATTATGAATGATGGTGCTATGAATGTTTTTCTGCAAGTCTTTTTGAGGATATGTGTTTTCATTTCTGTTGGGTAAATTCTTAGCAGAATTTTTGGGTCATAAGTTTTGATGTATGTTTCATTTTACAAGAAACTTGTAGATCTTTCCCAAAGTAGCTGTACTATTGTGCATTCCTACCATAAGCGTCAATGAGTTCCAGTTGCTCTATATTCTCATCAGCACTTCATGTTGTTAGTCTCTTTAATGTTTTAATTGGTGGGTGTAAAATGATGGTTCATTATGGCTTTAATTCATATTTCTCTCATGGTTAATGATGCTGAGTACTTTTTCCTCGTGCTTATTGGTCATTGAATTGACTTTTGGTGAACTGTCTGTTAAACTCCTTTGCCTTTTTTTTTTTTAAAGTAGATTGTTTATCTCCTAATTATTGAGTCCTACGAGTTCTTTATATACATCCTGCATCTACATCCTTTGTCAGATCTAACGATAATTATTTATTCAAGAAATATTTCAGTGCCGCCACTACACGCCGGGCAATGTGCTCAACTAGACAGCATAAAATCTGCCTCATGGAAAGCCACAGTCGGGGTCTCCTGACCACTAAGCCCAGTGATCTTCCTACTAAACTCAGCTTTTCCTTCAGGGGACAACTCTGGATTCCATATGTCCCCAAGGTCCTGAGCTAAGCAGGAAGACCTGGTTTTGAAAGCCAGCTTGGCCATTTACTTGTTGTATGACTGGGGGCAAGTCACCTAACTTCTCTGAGTCTCAGTTTATACTCATCTATAAAAACAGAATTTCAGAAACCCCTACCCTGTGGATTTACTGTGAAGTTTAAGGAGGCAAAAACACCAGGTATTAAGTAAGTCTGCAGCTGTCTTGGCCTCCTTTCTCTCCTTTCCTTGGTGACAAGACACTGTCCTAGCTCTGTGTGACAGCAAGGTGTGTTCTGTTCTTGTAGGACTCTAATGGAGAAAAGCATTTAGTTTAAAAATGAGATGTTATGGGGACATCCCTGGGCGCCTAGTGGTTAGGATTCCAGGCTTTCATTGCCATGGCCCAGGTTCAATCCCTGGTTGGAGAACCGAGATCCTGCAAGCCGTGGGGGCACAGCCAAGAAGAGAGAGAAAGAGAAAGAGAGAGATGTTACGACTGTGCAAACAAAATGATGGGTACTTACTCTCTCCCGGCTGTGCGCAAAGGCCCCTGCTTTTCAGAATTGATGAGGTTTTCTGAGTTTGCTAATGGGGTGTGTTTTTAATGAGCTTCCTGATTTCCCTCCATCACCAAACAGCTGGAGGAGAAGCACACTGGCTTGAGAGTGGGGAGCCACTGGCCTGGCCGGGTCTCTAACCGGCCATGTGCCCCCCCGGTAAGTTCTCACACCCACCTCCTGCATACCCTTCCTTGTAAAATGAGAAAGAGGGACAAAGGGATTTCTAAGGTCTCATCCAGCCCCAATAGTTCTGTGCTTGTGAATTTCTTTTGTCCCTGGCAGAGGCTGCACCACAGCCGGAAGACATTTTCAAAACAGAATTGGCCATCCGGCCAGCGAGCATGAGCTAAGCACTTTTGTGTGTTCTTATACTGGGGGGAGGCACACGGGAGCTCTGCGATGTGACATCATCGTGCAGAGCCTCAATCACACCAAGATTAAGCAAAGGAAAAGTGTCAAAAGGAAAGATATTAGTCCTTAGAAAAACAAAAGCAAAAACAGCTGTGCGTCCAGTTACTTGGATGTCTCTGTGTTCCCTCTCCTTCAACCAACTTCTTAACCACGAGAAACTGATGATTCTTTTGATTCATCATCCAACTGATTAGAAGGTTGGGGCTGGTTCACCTTCCCCTTTCATTTCTGCCTAATTAGAAGACATGGCTCTGTTGACGGACACCCCTTCCCAGTGAGGGTTTCTGGAAGTTTTTTTTTTCCCCAGGAGTTCTATATGGGTGAGATGAAAGCTGCATTTCTTCTCTGATTTACTAATTTGGTAAATCCAAAGCTTCGTGGGAAGGCTTTGTGCCAGCTGTGGTTGAGCAGGATGCAGACTCATGGGAGCGACAGGAAATGGGCTGGCAGGGCTGGGGGGGGGGTCGGGTTGGGAGCCGCTTTGGTCACCAGAGACTTAGGAGGCTGCATTCCTCGTGCTTCAGAGCTGCCAGAGCTGCCTGGGGCATGTTGCTTCACCTCTCTGAGCCTCAGTTTCCTCATTTGTAAAATGGTGGTGATGTCAATTTGAGAGCTAAGTGGTCGGTGAGTATGAAGCAGTCAGTGTTGGGCCCTGCATGTCGCAGATTCCACGTTCCCATTACCTTTAGGACTATCATTCATGCCTCACAGGGCAGGGAACTGTCTTGGGAGTCACAGACACAAGAAGGTCCTCAGCTTCTGGCCACTTGGACCTTGGCAAAGGGCCCCCTGCTTAGACACACAAGTGCAGCCTCAGCAGCCTCCTCTGTCCTTTTCTCCTGGGATGCTCTTCTTCCGGATTTTCCCAGAGGCTCTGTCCTCCAGGGACAGTGTCCCCAACATCCTTTTCCCTCTGAACCTCCTAGTGTCCATTTAAATGTAAATTGGACGCCTGAGTTCAGGAGGCCACCGAGTTTGTTGGATCTGGCTTCTACATTTCAAGAGAGGCAGAAGAAATACCACCATGGAGAGGGATGCAATTTTCTACCCAGAATAAATCTTCCTCTTCCCAGCCCCCGACAACCTCCCATTAGAAGGTGCTAGGACCAGGGGAAGTGAATTTTCTGTTCCAAAGTGTCTCTCCAAGACTGTTCCCCAGGGGGCTCCTGTCACAGGGGCCCTTTCCATCAAGTCCTTTCAAGGGCTGGCACTTTCTACCTCTTTAAGCTGTTTTATATCTGCAGCCAATGCTTCCAAACAAGAGAGGCAGGCAGGGTACAGGATCGCCTAGGTGCCCATTCCTGCCCATAACACTCTTCCTCTGCAGGTTCTGCAGGCTCCCAGACCAGCTGGAGGGGTGGGTGGAAGAGGAAAGCCTGCTAATAATACAGTCTAACCTCAGGTTGGATGTCTGGCCACTGACTATCTCACTTAATTCTCAAGAACCCTTGGAGAAGGTGTCATTATTTGTCCAACTCCCCAGATCAGGGAGCTAAAGCTCAGAAAGGAAAACTGATTTGCCTGAGGCATGCCCTTTGTTAGCAGGGAGCTGGAGCAGGAGCCAGGCATTCTGACTCCCCAGGGCAGCCTGCCACCCTCTGCTGTGGGGGGGACCCTCACGGGAGTGACCAAACTGGGATTTGACCTTCAACCTGTGCGCCTTCTAAACCCTGCTTCTTCTGAGGACAGACTCACCCTAAGTATCACACTGTTTGAATTTTCAAACATAGATGACATGCAGCAAAACCTAGAGAACATCATCACTCTTCTGGATGCAATTTAATGTACCTTAGAGATTTAAGGAAGCATGTTGGGTTCAGTCAGGAAGGCAGGAGCATCACTGATGTGTTGATTGCTCAGACAAGAGGCAGGGCTAGCGATCAGCTGAGACTTCTGGGAAGGAGAACCGGGTAAGAGAAAGGTTCCCAGCACTGCCCCAGGTTAACTGCTTATGAAAATGGTGATGGATTTCAGAATCAGAGCTGAGCGAAACTTGTAGAAGACTTTTTGGTGGTTTTTTTTTTTTTTACACTGTTGGCCATGCCATGTGGCAAGTGGGATCCCACCAGTGACTGAACCCACGACCTCTGCATTGGAAACTTGGAGTCTTAACCATTGAACCACCAAGGAAGTCAATTGTAGAGGACTTTTGGGATGTGCAGACAGTTTGATCCCAGCTGCCAGATAGACGCATAATAGCAAGTAACAACAGCTACCACTGGATTTATGTTTTAGGCAGCTTTTAGATACACATATACAGTCCATATCAGTTCAGTTCAGTTCAGTTCAGTCGCTCAGTCGTGTCCGACTCTTTGCGATCCCATGCATCGCAGCACGCCAGGCCTCCCTGTCCATTACCAACTCCTGGAGTTTACCCAAACTCATGTCCATCAAGTCGGTGATGCCATCCAGCCATCTCACAGTTCATATAGTATCTTTTTAAAGCTTATAAACCTATGAGCTGGGTATTTCCCTGGTTTTATGGACGAGGAGATGGCCAACCAAAGAAGTTAAGTAGCCCAAGGTCACACAAATGGAAATTGCAGGACTTGAGCCCAGGCAGCCTAGCTCCAGAATATGCATTTTAATCATGCTCTGTGGTCCGTAGCTGTTTACAGAGCCCCTGATGGGTGCCTGGCACTGTGCGAGGTGCTCTGCAAGCGGGGACTCAGCCGATGCTCACACCCCTGTGACGTGGAACTTGCCTGCACTTGGGGAAAGTCACACCGCCAGTCAGCTCTTACTCCCGCCTTCAGGAATGTTGGCCAACAGTGATAATGAAACAAGTTCACTCGTAGATATCACAGCAGAGGGGAGAAAGCTGAATGACATAGGAAAGGGAGAAGCAAAGCACTAGGGGTTCAAAGGATTGGAGGTGGGGATGTTTTGAAGAGGTGGGTTCAGGAGCAGGATCTACTGGAAAGAAAATGGACTTCTCCTCACTCCAGGCCTTTGAACATGTTCTTGCCATTAAAACTCTCTCCCCCTCCATTCCCACTCCACTCCCACTGGCCAACACCAACTCATCTCCTCCTGTCTCCACTTAAGGGTTTCTCCTTTGGGGCCTTGACTGAAGTCCTGGGTCATGATAACTACTCCTTCATAAGACCCTGGGCCCTGCAGCTCTCCTTCACACCAAACATCACATGGGGATTGTCCTGGCTTCTTCAGTTCAGTTCAGTTCAGTGTGTGACTCTTGGCGACCCTATGAATCGCAGCACGCCAGGCTTCCCTGTCCATCACCAACTCCTGGAACTTGCTCAAACTCATGTCCATTGAGTCAGTGACGCCATCAACCATCTCATCCTCTGTCGTCCCCTTCTCCTCCTGCCTTCAATCTTTCCCAGCATCAATGTCTTTTCCAATGAGTCAGTTCTTCCCATCAGGTGGCCAAAGTATTGGAGCTTCAGCACCAGTCCTTCCAATGAATATTCAGGACTGATTTCCTTTAGGATTGACTGGTTTGATCTTGCAATCCTGGCTTCTTACCTAAGGGTTTATGAACTACCTGGGGCAGTGGGATTGCCCTGCTCCATATCCAGCTCTCCCTGCTCCATATCCAGCCCCCAGTAGAGGGTTGGTCACTTAGCACTAATTAAGAGACTGCAATGCTCCAACCTGTCCCACCCTCAGCCAGCAGGATGAGCCCTGAGCCTAAAGGCCAGGGTTATAAGACCTGGGGTAGACCATGTGTGGCTGAGAGCATGGATCCTCCAGGGAAAATAAATGAGTCCCTGGAGCATGTGTAAGAGCTGTGACTTGTCAGAAATGAAGACCCCCACGCTCACCCGAGCCTTGCTAATTCAAATCCGAGTTTTTAATGACATCTCCAATTAATTCTTTGTGTAAACATGAAAACGTGAGCAGCACTGATATCAGAGCTTCTGATAAACAAGATGATTGAGGCTGCTCTGAAACTTCATGGAGTTGGCTAGCTCCACAGGTGTAGTATGCAAGGGTCAAGTTCAAGAAGGTCCTCTCTGAGAATTTTTTATGCTAAAGCCCAGGGATTAGTATGGCAACCCGCTACAGTATTCTTGCCTGGGAAATCCCATGGACAGAGAAGCCTGGCAGGCTGTAGTCCATGGTGTCGCAAGAGTTGGACATGACTTAGTGACTAAACCACCAAACCAAGTGTCCAGGGGTGGGAAAGTTGGAACCCACACAAGTAATTGAATGTGGTCCAATGACAAAGATTGTTTGCCTCATTCTCCTCCTGCTCTTACCTGGGTCTGGTTAGCTCTGGCCTCTCCGGGTAACCAGTCATGCAAGCAGTAATCCATAGAGTCTGAAGTCACTTTCCCAGGAGAGTCAGAGCTCAGTACACATATCTTCATCATGTGTAACCCTGGGTCTGACCATGCATAGTATTCTTTTTTTCACACACACAAAACACTCGGCAGAACACAGTTCTCTGCTACAGGCCCTCTCCACTTACACTGGATTTAATTACTTAAATTGAGTTCATTAGTGGTATTATATTTAATTTTTTAAATCAAATGAATTATTAGTCTATTAATAAAAGATAAAGCTTAACAGCTCTTAATGAGCATTCAAAATAGGCAAATTACTTTATTCTGGAACATACCAATATTTATCTATGAAATGGAAAGATTGTCCCAATGAGAAGCTCTATTCTTTTGACCTGGTTCTCTTTACTGTTAGCAAATATGAACTAATTAATTATGTGGCATAAATAAGAAAGGGAGGAGGAAATGGGGTTACTTAAGTCCTGCAAATGTATTTTGTCTCCTCTGGGCTCCGTTCTGTTCCCCACAACCAGGGGAGATGAGGAATAGTCCAGGAAAGTTGCCATTGTCTCCGTGGCTCCATGAACTGATCAAATAAAGTGTCCATCCCTCTTTTTCCAGATGTTTCTTCACTGGTATTGCTAGTGGAGCCTCTTGCAGAACCAGAAGAAATGTGGGGTGAGGGGTGGGGCGAGCAGCTACAAGCTAAATAAGAAAAGTGTCTTTGAAAACACTGTGACTTTTATTACACAGAGAATATAAAAGGCATGTAAATACAAATATTTTATTATGCAATTTGAACATTAAATTTCATTGCCATACTCCATGTGTTTTGTTATGCAGGCTGGCATCTGCTAGGAATAAGATTCTGGAATTGCCTTTCCAGCTGGTGTAATTCTGAGAGGTTCTGGAATAGTATTTTGGAGTGTCTCCTCACACCAAAAGCTAATAGATGTGTGTCCGTACTATGTGTGTGTGATGTGTGTGTGTGTGATGTGTGTGTGTGTGTGATGTGTGTGTGTGATGTGTGTGTTATGTATACACATGTAGCATATACAGATATCTGTGCATGTGTATGCACTCATTCAGTCCTTTAACTACTTGTTAAAATGCCTTCTAAGAGCTGTTGAAGGTGCTGAGTATTCGGCAATGCACCAAAACAGACAAAATCTCTGTCTTGGTGAAGCTTAGCTTCCCATGGGAGAGAAAGATCATATGCGAACAAAGAAATATTTATCAATAAAGAAAACCAAAGCAAGGGGAGAGATGAGAGTGGTCAGGGTGCTCTCTGGGATAAGGGTGACCAGGAGGGGCCTCTCTGAGGGAGTGATATCTAAGCAGAGACCAGAGTGAGGGGAAGCATCCGGATGTGTGGGGTTCCGGAGGGATAGTGGTCCAGGGGGAGGGCCTGGCACAGGCAAAGGTGAGGACGTACCTGAAGTGTGTGGGGGACACCAAAGAGGCCGGTGTGGAGAACAGTGAGGGAGAGGAAATCCTGAGTACTGGATGATAAACTCCTTAAAGCAGAGAGCTTGGAACCACCGTCCATAGAGAAGGAGGACTCCATAGCTTACCTGGCCCAGCCCCCCGATTTCTGGTCAAGTTAAGAAGAACTAGGATTTTTGACTTAGGTCTCCCAACCACCAGTCTGCCACTGCCAGCCCCCAACCCCTGTTCTTCTGGTTCATTCGATTTTCCCAGTAGAGGTCTGAGTGGAAAACAAAATAGGGCTGCTCCCTATTTAAGTGTCGGCTGATCTAGCCTCTCACTCCCTGACTCAGCCCAACTCAGGACTGGGGTCCCCTCTGGTATTTCCCAAACCTTCTCTTGTCATCTCTGATCTTCCAGAAAATGGCTGACCATTCCCTGTGTCCCACAGACTGAGGATGGAACTGTACCTCACATCTGTACCTCACAACTGTACCTCACATCTGTACCTCACAACTGTAACTCACAACTGTACCTCATAACTATACCTCAGCATCTGTACCTCACAACTGTACCTCAGCATCTGTACCTCACAACTGTACCTCACATCTGTACCTCACAACTGTAACTCACAACTGTACCTCACAACTATACCTCAGCATCTGTACCTCACATCTGTACCACACAACTGTACCTCAGCATCTGTACCTCACATCTATACCTCACAACTGTACCTCAGCATCTGTACCTCACATCTATACCTCACAACTGTACCTCAGCATCTGTACCTCACACTCGTTATGTCTATAAACTGCTTCAGAAGATTTCATGAAGGTCTCACCAGGGAGGGAGCTGGAGAGGCCACAGGACCGGCCTCAGGGAGGACAGGATTTATAGTGGGAAAGTCTGAGGCCCAGGAGCAACTGGGCATTTTCCTAGAAGGCAGTAACGGGAAGACTCTGACTTGTGATAAAGGATCTCACATGCCAAGGTGGAGGTCTCAGCTCACCTCAACTCAGGCCTGCTCCCAGGGGTCAAGGAAGCTTGACACTTTCTGTTTTTGGAGACCTAATGTATCTGTTAGTATGAAGTTTAGCTGCACAACAGAAAACCCAAATGCTGGTCTAAATCAATTAGGGCTTGCTTTTCTCTCATGTGAAAGAAACCATGGTGCTTTTGTGATGCTCAGTTGCTCAGTTGTGTCTGACTGTTTGTGACCCCATGGATTGTAGCTCCTCTGTCCATGAAATTTTCCAGGCAAGAATACTGAAGTAGGGTGCCAATTCCTACTCCAGGGGATCTTCCTGACCCAGGGATTGAACCCTCATCTCTTGCATCTCCGGCATTGGCAGGCTGATTCTTTACCACTAGCACCACCTAAAAGAAGCCATGGGGGTCAGCAATTCAGACCAATCAAGAGGGCTCCTTGATTGAGGGCACCAATCAAGGGTGCCATCAATGTCCCTGTTTCCGTTCATCTTTCTGTTCCTCAAGGTCACCTCATAACTTAAGGGGGCTGCTAGAATTCCAGCCATCATGTAGGCGTTCCAGGCAGGAAGCAGGAGGAATTGGGGAGGGCAAAGGAGCATCTATCAGCTGAGGAGTCCCCCTTTTAAAATTTATTCTATTTCATTTTTTCTAGCTTTATTGAAGTATAATTGACAAAATGGTAATATATTATTTAAAGTGTACAATGTGATGATTTCACATACGTACATATATGAAATGATTCCCTCAATCAAGTTAATTAGCATATCCATAACCTTTCATAATCACTTGTTTTGTTTTGGTGTTTTTCTTTTGTTTTTGTGAGAATGCTTAAGATCTACTCTCCTGGCAAATTTTAAGTGTGGGATACAGTTTTGCTAACTATAATTACCATGCTGTATACTATATCCTCAGAACTTCTTCTTCATGTTATAACTGGAAGTTTGTACCCTTTTACCAACCTCTCTCCATTTCCCTACCGGCCTCCCCCACCCCACAACCCCAGCTCCTGGCAACACCAGTCTACTCTCTGTATCTGTGAGTTAGACTTTTTCTTTTTTGAGATTCTACATGTAAGTGATACCATGCAGCACTGGTCTTTCTCTGTCTGGCTTATTTCACTTAACCTAATGTCCTTTGGTTTCATTCATGTTGTTGCAAATGGAAAAATTTCCTTCTTTTCATGGCTGAATAATATTCCATTGTATACATATACTACATTTTCTTTATCTATTTATCTGTTAACAGATGCTTAGTTTGTTTCCATAGCTCAGCTGTTGTGAACAAGGGTGCAAGAAATGAAGGGATACAGATATCTCTTTAAATAGTGATTTCATTTCCATTGGATATACACTCAGAAGTGGGACTGATGCATCAATCACATGTTCTATTTGTAAGTTTTGAGGGGCCTCCGACCATTTTCCATAAAGGCTATGCCAGTGCACCTTTCCACCAAGTGCACAGGGCTCCCTTTTCTCTATACAGGGAATCTCCTTTTCTGTGAGAATCTCTTTTCCAAAAGGTTTTTGGAAGAAACCTTTTCCAAAAACCCCAACCAGTGACTTCCCCTTCTATTTTATTAGCCATCTCCATCTGCAAGGAAGTCTGAGAACTGTCAGTGTGTTTGTTTCTTTGCTTAAGTGGCACATTTCCATTCTAAATAAATTATGATTCTGATAGAGGGGGCACAGAATACTTGGTATAAACCTCTGTCCCTTATGCAAAGGCACAAACCAGCCTGAGCTTCAGTCTTAGGTCCACTGACTCAGGTGGAGGATGGAAGAGAACAGGGGGTCTCTTGAGGTCTGGGCTATTTGGACAGAAGAAAGGAACACCTGCTCTTTGGTCTCTTATTTTCCAGATAGAACTAGTGTCAGAAAGACTTAACAGAGGGTAGGAACAAGGGATGTAGGTGGGAGTCCTTCTTGGAGTCATTTTGGGGTGGCCCTCCCTCAGTCTTGGATTTCTGTAACATCTCCAAATCAGTACTCTGATCCCTAAAGTTTTCCTACTTCCTTCTTTTATGAAGCGTGGAGGATAACATGGTTCCTAAGGCCACAGAGAAAAATAACAAAGGAAATTAATACAAAGCTCCTAACAAAATACTCGGCACATGGTAAGTACTTAAATACAGTAGCAGCTTATTATTATTGCTATTGTTATTATTTGGGGTGAGCTGGGGTCTAGTTCAGGTTTCCCTGGTGGCTCAGATGGTAAAGAATCTGCCTGCAATGAGGGAGGCCCGGGTTCGATCCCTGAGTTGGTAAGATCCCCTGGAGAAGCACATGGCAACCCACTCCAATATTTTTGCCTGGGAAGTCCCGTGGATAGAGGAGCCTGGTGGGCTATAGTTCATAGGGTTGCGAAGAGTCAGACACGACTGAATGACTTAGCACAGACACAGGGTCTAGTCCACGTCTATGCATGTACTCCAGTGCTCCACAAACACGTGAGTGTGCATATGCACACAACTGCCCGTTGGAGGAGATGGCAGGAAAACCAGAATGAGAGACCCTGGTGGGCTGTGGGGCTGACTGTGCCTGTGACTTTTATTCCTGGCATACATGCCCTACTCTGTCACTCCACAGGGTGGATCAGGGCATGGCTGGGTAGGGACTGGTTGGCTTCTCACAGCATTGAGTTTCCATGGGAGGTGCTTTAACACTAAAAATTCCGCAGTCCAATTTTGAGGGCAGCAGGCAGAAAGAAGCTGGGTTGCCTAGCAACCAGCCATTAACAGGAAATTAGTCTTTCATCTCTGAATGTCCTGTCCCACTTCCATCCCATCTCTCCCTGTTCTGCCAAACAGAAACACACACACATAGGCACATATACAGACATACGGACATACACACACAGCGATATAACTGAGTGCCACCAGGAACTTCTAGAGAAAGGACTCACATTGCTGGCCTCACCACCAGCTTAAGCAGAAAGCCCAGAGAACCCTCAGCCACTCCTGTTCACTACCCTCCTTCAGACGCTTCCTCCCTCTGCCCATCCTCTCCATTCACAGATTAGTCCTGTTTATCTGCTAGTGGTAAAGAACCCGCCTGCCAGTGCAGGAGATGCAAGAGACGTGGATTCAATCCCTGGGTTGGGAAGATCCCTTGGAGAAGGAAATGGCAACCCGTTCCAGTATTCTTTCCTGGAGAATCCCATGGACAGAGGAGCCTGGCGGGTTGCAGTCCATGGGGTTGCAAAGAGTCGGATATGACGGAAACGACTGAGCACACACGCATGTTTACCTGCTGGGCACTGATGTCTGTTTTGTACGTGTGCCTTCTGTCTCCTGTCCAGGCTGGGAGTTGCACAAGTCTGGGAATTTCCTTTGAGTGGTGCTAGCCAGCCTCTCAAATCTAAGCCTAACCTGATCTCTCTAATCTTACTCAAACTCTGTCCTGAACCCCAACCTCAAACTTGATTTTTAGCCCAGTTTTCTGGCTGCAGTACTGAGTTGGGGTGCATCTGTTGTCAGAGGAGAGGGCTCATCTCACCTCTCTGGGTATGTGAGGCTTCGATGACCAGCCTGGGGAAGAAGAGGAGGAAAGAACAGCCCTACTCATCTCCAGGTGACAGCAAGTGCAGACCAGTGTCTGGGGCCTCAGGCCAGGGACTGCTTCTGTCTCAACCTTATCCCAATAGAAAAGGGTGAAGCTATCCTCTTGGGTCACCTAGTAGCTCTCTCCTCTGAAACATGCCTTTCCCTGGATCCATCCTTCCCTGGTTGAATTTACTGGGTGATGCTTGGAGTCCTCGTAGATGTAAAGATACATAGAGGAAAAGCCCTATACACAAGGTCATCATCCTCAGTCTGAGCGATATTTCGAGAAAGCTGGCCTTGAATCCTGAGGATGGTTCTCAAACAGTCCCTCCCCTCCACAGTCCAGTGACACGGACAACTGATATTCAATTAGTAATGTCAGTTGAACCAAACACTGTGATAGACTCTACTGTGATTCCCCAACTCCCAACCCCTAGAAGGAGTTCATGGCTCTTGGAAAGAAGTGGGCATGTAACTAGTCGACCCCAGTTGTTATGTGCCCAGTAGAGTTGTATGAAGTGCTACCGAGACCCAGGAAAGGAGTGATTCAATCTGTAGATGCTGGGTGGGAGTAAAGAGAATGGAGCAGGTGAGTGAATCGAGGAGCAGGTGACGTTTCAACTGGGCTTTGAAATATGAATTGAAGCTTGCCAGAGAGAAATGTTTGGGAGAGTGTGAGCGAGAGGGCACCCCAAGCAGAGGTAACAACCTGGACAAAGGGGCTGAGTATTTGTAAATAATAATTTTTCAGAATCCAAGGAAGAGCTTTGCTATGTTTTAGAAATTAACACTTACAGGAAAAATAGGTCCAGGCCTCAGCTCTGCCCCCTGACTGGCTGTGCACCCTTAGACAAGTTATGTCACAGATTGTGTCACTTCGGTTTCCTTTTCTTAAGTATATTTATTTATTTGCCTGCACCAGGTCTTAGTTGCAGCATGTGGGATCTAGTTCCCTGACCCGAGATCGAACCTGGGCCCCCTGCATTGGGAGCGTGGAGTCTTAGCCGCTGAACCACCAGGGAAGCTCCAGGACTTTGGTTTTCTCATCTGGAAATGAAGGGGTTTGAGTGACCTCTGAGGTTCTTCCTAACTCTGACGACCTATGGTTTAGTGTGTGTGTAGTGTTCCTCTGATCAGAGGGAGACAAGGAGGCTCAGGTGGGTGTGCACGGGGCCTGGCAGAGAGCTGGACCTGCAGGCTAGGAGGCCTTCCTCCTCATGTCTTCCTTCTTCCCTCCCCACCCCTCTGGGAGTGACTACACTACTTCCCCGGGGTCACCAGGCAGTGCAGACCACTCTGAGAGTCGCAGTGACCTTTGCAGAAAATTGCTCACTTCAGAAGATTTAATTGTATTTAAAATCAACGTGGGAGGCTTTTGAGCAGGGACTGGCAGGTGTCCTGGAGTAGAAAGACTGGCTAAGAAGTGTCGTGGAGACCACCTCTGCCCAAGGACCACGCTGAGCTGAGAGAGTACACGTAAGACAAGGCAGTTACGCTTTGTTTCTCTCAAGAACTGGCCTGTGAGAAGCATTATCAACACTCAGGAGAGGAAGGGGATGAGCTGGGTGGAGGAAGGGCTTGTCCTGAATCTCCAGGGCCTCCTTGCATGTGTGCTGAGTCACTTCGGTCGTGTCCAACTCTTTGTGACTCTATGAGCCATAGCCCCCCCCCAGGCTCTTCTGTCCATGGGATTCTCCAGGCAGGAATACTGGAGTAGGTTGCCATGCCCTCCTCCAGGGGATCTTCCCGACTAGGGATCGAGTCTCTTACGTCTCCTGCATTGGCAGGGGGTTCTTCACCACTAGGGCCACCTGGGAAGCCCAGTCTTTCCTAAATCAGCCCAGCTTATGTATCAGCAGAGCAGGGTCCTGCCTGAATGCCTCTTCTGTCCCAGCAACGAGTTCCTTCTCTTGACTACATTCCTTCTCTGGAATGTCCCAGAAAGATGAGAAAGGTCATATCATTAACACTGGAGGGGGTTAGCCTGACAGACTCTTGGGGGGCCACTATAAAGGAAGGACAGTGAGGGGCCTTAAAGAGAGGTGAGAGACCCCCAAGATGGACCGATGCTGTGTTCAGAGCACTCGCCTTGAGACCTCTGGGAAGCCCTCCCACCGCCAGGCAGCTGGCCTCGTGGAACCCACTGACCCTGCCTCAGCCTCCCACAACCATGACTTTCCATGCCCTTCAAGGCCTCAGGGACAGGAGCAGAGAGAGGAGCACTTGACCTGTGGCCCTGTCCCCCAGGGTGGTCACTGCTTCTGGGTCCAAGGCTTTAACTCTTCAAAGCCTTTCCTTTAATGGGAAAGAAGTATGATTTATTTGTCAAATCAAAGGCTCCTTAGCTGTGCAGCGGCTGCTAAGCCCAACACCCTTGACTTGGGCAGAGCAGGGGCCTGATGACTTGTCATGAGTGTGCTTGTGCATACTTAATTTAATTTGTATTTATGGAGCCCTGGGTTGGCTGCCTATGCAGGGCTGTGTGCTTGACTACTCTCTTTTCGGGCATTTCTCTCTGCAGGCAGACAGGGGTGTTTGTGTGTGTGTGTGTGTGTGTGTGTGTGTGTGTGTTTGGCATGTATCCACATGCTGATGGACTCCAGCCGGTGTTCACCCACCTTGTATGCATACCTGGCTGGATGGATCTGGGCAGTGTGCACCTGTGTCAGGATGCAAAGGGGATGCAAGGGTGGGATGAGAGCCATTGGAGACTTGTGTGTGGGAGGGTGTTCTGCAGAGCTCCCAGACCACACCGGCATCTCAGAGAAGCAGTTGAAACCTGGGGCCTCAGGGCACAGAGGGCAGGAAAGGCCCAGGTCTATTGCAATCCAGTTTCCCCAGTCTTGGGGAACTTCAGGAGACCAGAGTCTCTCTCTGCCCTCCATCCGCCAAAGGATTTTCCGTTGCAGCCCCGCATGCCCCGACCATAAACCACACCAGCACTTCCCGCCTCCTTTCCCCATTTAAGCAGTGGCTTGTAGCTGGCTGGGGAGGGAGGAAAGTGATGCCCAGGGGGCTGAGGCAAATGGGGGTCTTTTGCCAAGAGGGGGCCAGACAGGAGCAGTTGGAGCCCCTGCAGTATCTCCCCACCTGAACCGAAGATAGATCTTTAGTGGAGGGTCGGGGCCTGCGGAGTGCAGAGATGAGGTGGGCAGAAGGGCCAGAGGTAGAGGGATGAGCCTCATCACCCTGAAGGGAGTGGCGTTCTCAGTTTTCATGGGGCCCTTGAAGAGAAGAGTCAGGCTTTTCTACCTGAGCCTGGCTGGTGACCGGCACTTGTTGGATACATTTGAAAGAATGAACTGTGTGGAGCTGAGGGAGGGGCTGCTTGGTCTCAGGACCAAGAGGCAGAGGGCGATTAATCCCTGCAAAAGGCGGGGTAGAGTAGGGGGGACTTCCCTGGTGGCTCAGAGGTTAAAGCGTCTGCCTCCAATGCAGGAGACCCGGGTTCTATCCCTGGGTCGGGAAGATCCCCTGGAGAAGGAAATGGCAACCCACTCCAGTATTCTTGCCTGGAGAATCCCATGGACGGAGGAGTCTGGTAGGCTACAGTCCACGGGGTCGCAAAGAGTCGGACACGACTGAGCGACTTCACTCACTCACTCACTCAGAGTAGGGGGGACTTGAGGGTGCTCCCGTCTCTCCTCCCTCCCTCCTGAGCATCCCCTTCCCTGGTTTCTCCACACAGACTCTCCTCTGCCCAGTTGGCCAGCCTCTCTTCTGTGGTCCCCCCAGGGATGCTAACCGCCCCCAGGGACACTGTGTCTTGCTCCTCTCTCTGTGATCCACCGGAAGTTCTGCTGTTTCCCTTTCCTGGGAAGGGCAGGGAGGCCCTCCATGCTCCATGCACGTTCCCTCCCAGCTCCCCCTTTCAGGGAACCAGCCAGCTTTCAGGATTGTTGAAGAGCAGCTTATAATTAACATTCTGGGCTGGTCTGTGTGCAGGACTTGGAGAACTGGGGGATCACCCGGCTCACATTCCTTCCCTCTCTCCCTCGTTTGCGCGGGTTCCTACGTGGGCATCTTTTCTGCCTCTGTCTGATCCCCCTGTTATTTATCTCCCTCCTCTCCTCCCATCTCTTGGCCCCGGGCTCTGTGTCTCCTTCCTGCTCCTCTGGACCCCAGCTGCCTCTCAGGCTTTCATTGTTTCGTGGTTTTTTTCCCACTTCCTGTTTCTCCTCCTGTCATCTGCCTGCCTCCCTCTCTCTCTGAGTGCTCTGATCTTGCTTTCAGTTCTTCTCTCTTTAGGTCTCTCCCTCTGCAGGCCTGTGGCTATGGCCCTCCCTCTGCACACACCTCATCCCCCTCTCTCTCTGACTGTAAATGTTCCAATAAATGAAAAAGGCCAAGCCCCATGTGCCTGGCAGTAGAAAGTAACTTTGCAACCCCAGGAGTGTGGCAGAGATTGTGTACAACAAAAGATTCACAATTACTGCCTCTCAGAGCAGGGCTTACTGCTCTTAAAAAAAAAAAAAAAAGAGGAATTCCAGGCAGGAGAGGAAGAGGGGCCTTCCTGAAGTGGTAGGGCGGAAGGACAGGCAGGCAGCAGTGGGTGTGAAAGGGCTCTGACCATTTTCTCAGCCCCAAGACACTCCACAGGTTATTTCACCTCTTTGGTCGTCTGAATCCACATCCAAAAGCTTCTCTCCATCTAGGTCCCCTGTGCATATTTTTTTAAGATTTTTTTTTAATGTGGATCATTTTTAAAGTTTTTATTGAATTTGTTGCAATATTGTTCCTGTTTTTATATTTTGGTTTTTGGCCCAGAGGCATGTGGGATCTCAGCTCCCCTAACAGGGATCAAACTCTCGCCCCTGGCATTGGAAGGTGAAGCCTTAACCACTGGACCATCAGGGAAGTCCATCCCCTCCCCACCCCTACCATGCATGTTTATGCTTATGCCCAATGGGCTCCCCCACCACACACACACACACACACACACACACACACACACACACAAACCTGGACCATCACGATTCCCACAGTTTCCCTCACCACATCTCTGTTGTGGACAGGTGTCAGAGAGACCACCTCACAGGTTCCAAATTCCCTTCTTTTTTATTTTTATTTTATTTTTTAATGTTATGGGCTACTGTGGTGGCTTAGCAGTAGAGAACACACTTGCAATGCAAGAGACACACGAGACGTGGGTTCGATCTCTAGGTTGGGAAGATCCCCTGGAGGAGGGCATGGCAACCCACTCCAGCATTCTTGCCTGGAGAATCCCATGGACAGAGGATCCTGGTGGGCTACAGTCCATAGGGTCGCAAAGAGTCAGACACAACTGAAACGACTGAGGATGCATGCACACATAATTCATTAACAATGTGTTAATATCAGGTGTACAGCAAAGTGATTCAATTATACATATACATGTAACTATTTTTTTCAAGTTCTTTTCCCATATAGGTTATTACGAAACACTAAGTAGAGTTCCCTGTGCTTAGTTGTAAGTGCTTGTTGCATTTTAAATGCAGCAGTGTATACATGTCAATCCCAAACACCTGAACTATCCCTCCCTACTACCAACCCCTCCTGGTAACCATAAGTTCATTTTCTAAATCTGTGAGTCTATTTCTGTTTCCCATTTCCCTTCTCATCTCAGTGAAAACCTGGTGCCCAGGAGCTAGCCTAAACTGTACCCTACCCATTTCTATTCCTTCCTGCTTTTTCTTCTCCAGTGGGGAGATGATGGGAGGAGGGTTTCTGAAAGTAAAATGTCACCTTTTGTGTTTACAGGGACCACCTCTGTGAGGTATGGGGAAAGCTGTATGGGATTTTACAAGTCCGGGGTCCAAATCCAGTCCCCGCTCCCCCACCTTGTGATTCTGGGCAAATTATTTCATTTCTCAGAACCTCAGTTTCTTCACCTGTGAGATGTGGGCTTAATCGTATCTATCTTGCAGATAACAACAACAACAATATCTGTCTTACAGATAACATGTATCTTGAGGATCCACTTATTAGGAACAAGGGTGGTTGGCAATCTGCCAGGACACAAGCTCAGCTGGTGGATGTTCAGAACAAGTAAAATAATTTACATGCCAGTTTCACATTATCACTCTTGAGTTCATCCAGGAGGACCAGGTGGATTTCAACCAGTCCTGACGGCCTAGTTATATCCGTTTCTGAATGAAAGGCAGAATCTGGGCAGCATGCATAGCAGATGTTGGCCGTGTCTCCTTACCACTACCCCGCCCAAATGCCCAGTGTCAGCACCGATGATCCCTGTGCCCGAGGGCCTGTCTAGAGTCTGCTAGGACAGGATAGAGGTGCTGGGAATTAAAGGCCCTGGGAGCAGCCCTCCATGGCCGCGTGAAGCTGGCAGATAAATCCCTCACCCTCTGGGTGGAAACTCTGAGGCTCAGTGCTATCCTGTGACCCGAGGTCCCCATGCAACTGAGCTCCAACTTCCTCGATGTTAACCAACTCGACAACACATCTCCTGTTGATTCCTTGCCTTCTCTGTCCCTACCGGCACTTTCTTCACCTCCTAAGTAAACTACATGTGCCCACATCCTTGCCTTGGGTGTCTACTTCTGCAGGAGACCAAACCAAACCAAGATGGCATGGTATCACGCTAAGCCTTTGGGTCTTAGGGTCAGAGCCTCAGGCTCTCAATTCACTGTTGATTTAACTTAGCTGAGAATTCTTGCCTCTTTGCCAGTTTTTTTTTTTTTTTTAATTTGACTGGAGTATAGTTGCTTTACCATGTTGTGTTAATTTCTACCAGACAACAAAGTGAGTCAGCTAGATTGTTTACATGTCTCCTCTTTTTGGATTTCCTTCCCATCTAGGTCACCAGAGCACTGAGTAGATTTCCTTGTGTTCTACAGTAGGTTCTCACTATCTTTGCAAATTTTGATCTTAGTTTTCCCATCCATGAAATGGGGCTACTAAATATTTCTTTCCTACACATATGTGGATCAAATAAGAGGATGCAAAGTGAAAAAAAAAAAAGGTAAGCCATATAATGATGTAAAGAGTTACCTTCATTATTAAGATTTCTTCTTATCCATTTAATCTCAGCATCAAAGGCTGTTTGGGGGCGGGATCTCTGGGCCATCCACAGAGTCAGCTCCAGCCCCCTTTCAACCCCAGGGGTACCTCCTGCACTGTGAACCCTCATATCTTCCCCTGCCTCCCTGCCTTTGAAGCGTTTAAAGGCCTTCTTGTTACTGGCTCTGGAATTCCTCACGAGGGGCTTCTCACATTGTTTTCCTGGACATTTTACTTCCAGTTTATATCTGACCTTTTCCTGTGATTAATTATAAATAATAAAATGTAAATATACTGATAGATTATATATACATCACTGGTGCCTTCCCCTTGGCATGCATGACCTCTTTTTTCTTGCTAGTTAGCCAGGCAGAGGGTATTTTTTCCTTCTTTCTAGAAACTAGTCTTTTTGATCCTCAGCACACATTTTTCCAGGCTTTCAGGGAGGCTTTTCTGTATTTTTTTCAATAGTGTACAGGTTTCTTAGGCTTAAAAAAATTTTTTTTTTAACTTTCTTTCTAACCATTTCTTTCAATTTTCCCCCTTTAACACCTGGTCTCATTTCTTGTTGTCCTATGAGAAATGATTGGTGGGATGATGGATATTTTGGGCTTTCCCATAAGGGGGCTGAACTTCAAAGTATTAAGGTCTGAAGGAGCCAGAGCTTCACCCACAAATGCTTTGTGCCCAGTCCCTGCCTTCTCTCCAGAAGAACCCTGCCAGCTGCCCGCCGCTGAACACAGCCAGCCCGTGCATGCATGCGATGGATGTCCCTAATCTCCTTCACCGGTAGGGACTGGCTTTGATATGCCACTTTATCACTCGCGCTAGCTGCCTGCATTTTGTGCACCTTGCCCTTAATTAATTACACCCTGTGCCCAAGGTGCCATCTCCCTCCCAGTGACAGCCTTCAAGCCCCATCAGATGAGGAAGCAAAACCCTTTCATCTTTTCTGATGGCTCCTCTCTTTCTGCATCATTTTTTTTCCTTCCTGCCATCCCTGGCTCCTTAACAGTTTGGCCTGTGCCCTTGGCCCAAAGCCATCCTATGGTGCCTGGACTCTGCAATGAAATCAATCTCCAAGAAGCAGGTGGTGGGGCCCCTCAGGTGGGACAGGGAGTGGAGGCAGTGGTGGGGGGTTGGTCTTAGGAGGCCCCAGATGCTGGTGTGCAGAAACGGTTGGAGGATATTTCGGGGGGAGGTGGGAGTAGTTGTCTGGGTTAGGGGGAGCGTGGTTGCCAGAGATCAGAGATGGGCTTTCAGTAGGGTTCTGGTGATCTATGGGAAATTTGTGCTTATGGCATCAGGGTCTGCTATTGCATCACAGACCGTGAGAGGCTCTGCAAACAGAGGCACAGACATCAGTAGGCTCTGCAAACCACTACACAGACAGCAACACTACAGTGATGAGGCTCAGTGACAGTAGCACAAGTGGTTGGTTCCACACTGTGGCAGCCGCAGTGCAGACAACATAACTCCAGCTGTGATGGGCTCGGCAAACAGGGTGAGGGTGGGGAGCTGCAGACAATGCGTGTGACAGTGACCGACTCTGGACATCCAGAGATAATGGAGTCAACATTGAAGGGCTCAGCAAACAGAAGAACCCCAGAGGAATGCCCTCCGCTGACACCACAAACAGCAACAGGACCTACCTCTCCTGATGCCGCCGAGCTCCGCAAATAAAACCAAACTCCACAAACGACAAACAGGGCCACGCTCTCCAAATGGTGACACCCCGGGGTGACAAGCTCTGAAAACAGCTCTGAGCTCTGCAAATAATGACGCACGGTGCCAAGTCCGGCAAACAGCCAGTGCAGCTGCAACCAGAGCGCAGCCAGCAGAGTGGAGGTCACGGCCAGTCACGCCGGACCCAGGCCCTGGGCGCACCCTCTTCCTGCCGCCTTCTCCAGCATTCTGTGCCTCTGCTCTCGCTCTCTCCACTTTAATTTGAGCTCACTCCTTTAATTTGAACATCTTCCCTGTGGCTCTCACTTCCTCTTCTCTGTCCATCCCTTTTCTTTCTGTGCTCATCCTCTTGAATGAAGAACCACAGCCCCATGCTTTCTCGAACCCATCCTCTCCGCGGTGACTTCACAGAAAGTGGCTCCCCCGCTTTCTGATGCCCTCACTCTCCCCCCGCCCATGTTTCTGATGACTGAGCTGCCCACTGCTCCTCACACTTCAGTCCCTATACCTGGCTCGTGGGACATATCTCCACCGGCCTGGAAGAGGGATAAGGAGGAGACAATGACCCGCAGAGCCTGCTAAGCCCCCCGTGCACTTCTGCTTCACACTTTACCGTAACCCTGTGAGGAGTGGGATGCGAGGACACAGAAGCACCCAGAGGAAATTCACTTGCCAGGGTCAGGCAGCTCCCATGTTGTAACTTAGCACTGGAATTTTAAAATTATTATTATTTATTTTGACTGTGCTGGGTCTTCACGGCAGTGTGCTGGCCTCTCTAGTTGTGGCCTGCTGGCTTAATCGCGGATTGTGGGATCTTAGTTCCCTGACCAGGGATCGAACCTGGGCCCCCTGCATTGGGATCCTGGAGTGTTAATCACTGGACCACCGGGAAGGCCCTAGCATTGGAATTTGCATCTGTCCGACTCTAAAGCTGAAGAGTCACTCGTATAGGCCACTTAGCAAAGTGGTCAGGAGAGCAGAATCTGGGTAAGAACTGTGGGAATCCTGGCTCTGTGCCCTGTGGGAAACATATTTAACCTCCCTGTTCCTCGGTTTCCTCATCTGGAAAATGGGGATAATAATCCCCCTCACGTCTGAGTGTTTTGGTGCGAGAGGATTACATGAGGTAGTGCTAAAGTGCCTTGTAGAGTTTTTCTGGAAACCACACCTGTCCCCTCAGCCCTGCTCTGGTCCCATCTCCCCATCCTTCCCTTTGGCCCCTGGCCCCATCCACACTGCCTCCTGGATATTCCTCAAACGTGCCAGCGCATCCCCCTCTCTTAGAGATCGTGGCACGTGCCTCGGGACTCCCTGGAGGGGAACGGATGTGGGAGCTGAAAGATGCAGACAGAAAGCCGCCCAGGAGAAAGCCATACCCCACTGTGAGCACCAGTGGACAGTGGTCACACTCTCTCCCAGCCCAGCCTGTCCCCTTCTAGCTTGCCTGCCTGCCTGCCACTACCAGAGAAGCCTGGGGCTAGAGGAGGAAAGAGGGCAGGTGCAAGCAGAGGGGAGATGTAACCAGCATGCATGGTGCCTTCAGGGCAATGCTGAGCAGGGACACCAGCTCTGAGGCTGGAAACTCGCTGCTTGCCTTTCTGGAGGCTTCCTCCGGCACATGGGGCTGCAGGCTGGGTCGGCCAACTGCCTCTGCGGCCACTCTCCGGATCCCAACACTCCAGACATGAAAGAACGAAGCCTTGAAGCCCTGGGTGCGATGTCTGGGCAACGGAGAACAAGGATGCGGCTGACCCTTTGGGATGTAGTAAGCAGGTAACCACTTTTGGATATTTACATCATTGAGAGACTGGGTTCTCCTCCAGGCCAGGAGTTGAGATCCTGTGTCTCTAAGGAGTAATCTGAACATCCAGTCCTGTGTGAGAAATGCTGGGCAGTCAGGAGAATTGCAGCACAGTCCCCAGCCTTTCTGCCTTCTGGACTTCCTGACCCCTCGGTCAGGGTTGGTGGGGGGCTGCACCATCCCATCAGCAGACCCAGTCTCCTCCCGTCTTTGGCGGCTGCAGCCCAGTCCGCACACTCTACTCACCCTCTCCAGGCAGGGAGAGCAACTCCTCTACTTGCTCAGGGTTTTCAGAGCTTGTTGGAGGGAATCAAAGCTTTCCTGTAGAAACTAATGGGGACAGATTTCAGACTCTGAAAGAGTTTTTTAAGCAAATGAATAAGCAAAGACCAAGATGTGGGAATAAGCAAGGAGGAGCAAAGAGATGAACATCAAAGCTTCTGGAGGACCACGTGGGGATCAGGAGGAGAAGGGACACACCAGCCTCAGGAGTAGCCCGCCTGGCCACTGAGCACCCTGGTTAAGGGCATTATGGTGTCATCCATGAGGAAACCGGTTCATTTGTTCTCTCACTCCCCACTCATACATTCATCCATTCATTCAACGAACAGGTCTTGAGCACCTGCTCCTATGCCAGATGCCAGCAGCCCTGAGCTGTGAGAGCAAGACATGAAGCTCTCCAGGGGAACTGATTTCACAAGACCCCGTGTTTCCTTCCAAGTCTGTTTCTAAATATCCATCTCACACTGCACACGGTCAGAGCTGCTGTCTAGGGCGTGGACATCAGTGAGCATACAGGACAGTGTGTAAGTGACTAGTGCCAGTAACATGCATGCAGCTCACCTCACACAGCCTTGGGTCAGCTTTGCAGTCATGAGGTAGAGGGTCCTGTGGGTACTGTTGTGTACACACCCCTGGAAATATTGGACAGGGCCTGGCCATCAGAGAGTTATGATCAGGGCTCTGGAAGCCAAAGTGGACAAAGTCCAGGAGATATCCTTAACCTGTTCCACCCCAAACATCACACATACACACACATTCACACACACAAGCTCATATACATTTATTTTTTTTAAGTTTCATACACATTTTTAAAATTTTTGTTCTATATTGGAGTATGATTGATTAACAATGTTGTGTTAATTTCAGGTATACAACAAAGTGATTCAGTTACACACACACACAGACACACACATTCTCTCCCCTTCCTGCTCTCTGGTTCTGGGTCTCCTCTCCTGCAGACACTCTCTGAAACAGGCCCCTTTTCTGAATGGCAGTGCTACCAACAGGAGCCCCAGGGATCACGACAGGGTTAGGAGATGAACTTCCTGGAGTCAGATATCTCTAAATCCTACACCCGGGCCTCCAACTCTGTGTCCTTGGCTACTATTCCTGACCCTCAGTACTTGCTCTGATACATGAGGGTGACACATCCACTTACTTCACGACATTCTCACAAGATTTAAAGGCAATGAATGAGATCATGGGCTTCTCCAGTGGCTCAGTGGTAAAGAACCTGCTTGCAATGCAGGAGACAAAAGAGATACAGGTTCGATTCCTGGGTCAGGGAAATTCCCCTTGAGGAGGGCATGGCAACCCACTCCAATATTCTTGCTTAGGAAATCCCACGGACAGAGGAGCCTGGCAGGCTACAGTCCAGGGGTTGCAAAGAGTCGGACATCACTGCAGCGACAAAGCACGCGCTCAAATGAGATCATGCCTGTAAAATAGACACAGATCTTTCTCTGGGGCCAGCACCTGCCTCCCTCTTGCCCTGTGTGGGGAGTCTCTGTGGTGGCAAAGCCCATCTCCCACCACAGAAGGCTGGGCTCTGCCATCGGGCGCACCTGCCCCAGACTCCAGGGAACCCTGAAGTGTAATCCCTGGTTACTGCAACAGAGTTATGAAAAATTAGCAGCTGTGATGCTCCTTGGGAGGCCAGAGTCCAGCTGGCATCAGTGGCATAAGCTCCAAGTGTAGGGCCAGCCCACAGCAGTAGTGTCCAAATTTGGACCACCTTAGCAGCATCACTGTGGGAGTTTTTCTTGAGTGCATAGTCCCAGACTTGGTTTTTAGGCCCTTTAGAGCAGCGATGAGTAATCAAAGATGCTTTTGAGTAAATTCTTTTCCTATTTAAATCAGCCAGAGTTCGATTCTGTTGCTTGCATCTCAGAGCCCAGCCCGACAGAGTGTAAAGTGCTTGGCTCAGTGCCCAGAACACATAGCAAGTGCTCAGTAAACACAAGCAAGTAGGGATAACACACATGAAACAGGAAGGGGCAGGCACCCAGGCAGGGGGCTGAGGGTGTTGTCACCTGCCCAGGTTCCAGCCCAGGCAGGGTCAGGTTTATTGGTACAGCTCTCATGCCAAGGGGTGGGTGAGTGGGTGGAGCAGTAGGAGAGGTGTGGGACAATGCTCCTGTTAAGTGACCCTACACGGGAGACACAGTTTCCTGTAGGAGCCCAAGCGCCAGTGATTCCCTTTACTCTCCAGGTAAACAAGTCTATATTTATTGCTTGCAATTGTCATCTCAATCTCATTCAAACAAATCCCAGATCACTGGCTTTCAGGAAAAATGCAGGATCAGGAGGAGGTAGGTCCATGAAGGCAGAGAAACTCACTGAAAACCACCTCCCAGAGTCTGTGGGGTCAAACTGCCCTCGTCTCTGCTCCCTCTCTCCCTGGGTGTGTGGCCCTTTCTCCAAATCTCCCTGTCTCCCCAGTGAGATACATATCACTGTCACCAGGAGGCCACGTATAGTCATTTGGCTTGGGGACTGCACAGAGGCAGCCGAAGGTATAAGTGGGGCTTCCCTGGACCCCAGCTGGGTCCAGTTGGAGGAAGCAGCGCTTTTTCTTTCCTCTTCAGGGATTGTTCACAGCCAAGGGTCGTGTCCTGAGTACTCTTCTCGCCCCAGGCCCCTCCCAATGCACTCTGCAGGACCGCGAGAGTGGGCAGTGGACCACCCCACACAACAGAAACTCAATTCGTCAGTAAGGTACGAGAAAGGAGAAGGCTATGAAGACTTAGAGATTTAAACAACTGTCTAGGTTTTGTTGCTTGCATCCCCATGACACCGTTTAAAATGTCCCTCTGTCCTCCATTATTCTTGCAAATTAGGAAGCTGGACTCAGCCTTGAGTAGATTCAGGCTTTTTTCTCTTGCTGTCTCTTTGTCCCTCTCTCTCTCCAGGTCAGGCTCACAATGAGGATTATGGGTGATTTCCTAACTGGCTGCCAAAAAAATATAAACACATCTCAGTGAGACAGCATCAACCTTTTTCTCCTAAGAAGGTGCAGTCCAGCTTCATATACTCCAAGAATGCTTGACTTGGCCACATGATTTGGGCTCAGCTCTGTGTCACCCAGGGACCCCAGTTCTGGTGTTGAGGGACATTTGTAACCTTCACTGACCTGACAGACGTCACACAGCTCACCTGTGGCCCTCATAGCTCCCGGCAAGGCAGCTGCCACAATGTCAGGTCCTGATGATTTCCACACCTCTCTGTTGGGATTTCAGTTTGGCCTCACCACTCTAGAAGCTTGTCTTTCTCCTCTCATCCCTCAAATGAGCTCCTTCCCCTAAAGACACAACTTTCTCCCGCCCCCCCCCCACTCCCAACCCTGGGGGGCTCTCGGAGGGGAGGGGAGGGAAACTCCAGAAGACCTTCGTGGGGCAGCAGGGCCGGGCTCTCCAAGCAGATGGGAGGGTACCAAGGAGACAGGAGCCACGGCTCTTCAGGGCTCCTCTGTTGAAAAGTCAAGGGGAATGGGGGTTAGGATGTGGTGACCAAGCTGTTTATTAATCACGGGCATGGGGACTGGGTATGTACATAGCTCTCCCAATGAGTGTATATTTTTCTCCTTGTCCTTAGACCTAAACCAAATCCAACATGGATTAGGTGATATTCTACTTAAAGGCACCAAAAGAAACTCCATGACATATTTTTTAACAGTTTATTTGTTTGAGTCAGGATTTGATATGGTCCATACATATTGAATGGGTGATATGTCTTTTAAGTCTATTAAACCGTAGGTTCTCCCATCTTTGGTTTTTTTTTTTTTTCTTTTTCCAACTTATTGATGAAATTGGGTTGCTTCTTCTATGCAGTTTTCCATTTTCTGGCTTTTATGGATTGTCTTGACCAGGCAACCTCTTGGGTGGAGCTGTATTCAACCATCAGAAGGGACAAAAGTCTTTCTTTTGTGCTGTTAGTGGCCCAATGAGCAATGCCTGGATCCATTCATTCACAGGAGTTGCAAAATGGTGCTGTTTTACTCTTCTGCCTTCATTTATTAGCTGGATTCTTTATTTCCTAGCAGGACTACATCTTAAATGAGAAACTACCCCAGATGTACTTTCTGGCCTCAGTGGAACAATGTATATAGGAAACCTCCATCAGCCCCACCCCTCAACCTGCCACACTCAGCCTTCCAACCCAGGTGCTGGCTTAAGAAAGAACCCAGGGCAGGAAAAAGGCTCAAGGTCATCCATCATGTCCACTCAGCATGAGTGGCCATCCTCATACCAATCTGTCTGATTGGGTCTGAACAGGAAGGAATCTTTGGTTTAGATCTTGCTCTCAGGGACCCTCCAGTCTAAAGCACAAATACCAATTTTAAAAACAGTAGTGTGCTTTCTTATCACCATGGAAGATCATCCTTAGGGATGTCTGTCTCTATCCTTAGGGTGGGGAAGTTGTCTTTACATCCAATCCCCCTTCACTCATTTCACTGAATACCAGGAATATGAAATCATGTAAGTAACTGCATTTGAAGGTAATCAAAAAGAAGGGAGGATTTCCCTGATGGCTCAGATGGTGAAGAATCTGCCTGCAGTGCAGGAGACCTGGTTCAATTCCTGTGTTGGGAAGATCCCCTGGAGAAAGAAATGGCAACCCCATCCAGTATTCTTTCCTAGAGAATCCCATGGACAGAGGGGCCTGGTGGGCTACAGTCCATGGAATCACAAAGACTGTAATACCACTGAGTAACCAAGTGCACACACAAAAGGAAATGATGGTGACATCATGCCATCAAAAAGCAAATTACTAGTTTGTTCTCTATGTCTGTGAGTCTGTTTCTTTTTTTGTTACATTCACTAGTTTGTTTTATTTTTTAGATTCCACATATAAGTGATAACATACAATATTTGTCTTTTGCTGTCTGACTTATTTCACTAAGCATTGTACTCTCCAAGTTTGTCCATGTTGCTACAAATGGCAAAACTTCATTCTTTTTATGGCTGAGTAGTATTCCACTGTGTGTGTGTGTGCGTGTGCATGCTAAATCGCTTCAGTCGTGTCCCACTCTTTGCTACCCTATGGACTGTAGCCCAACAGGTTTCTCTGTCCATGGGGATTCTTCAGGCAAGAATACTAGAGTGGGTTGTTGCCATTTCCTACTCCAGGGGATCTTCCTGACTCAGGGATGGAACCTGCATCTTTTATGTCTCCTGCATTGGCAGGTGGGTTCTTTACCGCTAGTGCCGCCTGGGAAGCCCAAGATTGTGTATACCTCGCCTTTTTAATCCATTTATCTGGGAAGGGGAAGGGGCAAGATAAGGGTAGAGGTTTAAAAAATATAAACTACTATGCATAAATAAGTAATCTACAAGAAAACGGCACAGGAAATATAGCCAATATTTATAACTATAGAGTATAACCTTTAGGTATTGTGAATCCCGAGGTTGTATACCCCTTAAACATATTGTTCATCTACTATACCTCCTTGTAATACAAGAGACCCAGTTTGGATCCCTGGGTTGAAAAGCTCCCCTGGAGAAGGAAATGGCAACCCACTCTAGTATTCTTGCCTGGAGAATCCCATGGGCAAAGTAGGCTGGCAGGCTACAGTCCATGGGGTTGCAAAGAGCTGGAAATGACTGAGCGACTAGCACATTGTGAATCACAAGGTTGTATACTTTAAACATATATAATACTGTTCATCAACTATACCTCAATACAGTAAAAGGGGGAAAAGCAAATTACTTTAAAAACATCCCTTTGAAAGCCCCAAGTCATCTTGGAATGACTTGTCCTTCATGTCTCCATCCCCTCCCCTTATTCTTAGCCCCTCCACTGTTGCTTAGTTGCCCAGTCGTGTCCAACTCTTTGCAACTCCATGGACTGTAGGCCTGTCTGTCCCTCACCATCACCTGAAGTTTGCCCAAATTCATGTGCATTACATCAGTGATGCCATCCAGCCATCTCATCCTCTGACCCCTCTTCTTCTTCTGCCCTCAATCTTTCCCAGCATCAGGGACTTTTCCAATGAGTCAGCTGTTTGTATCAGACAACCAAAATACTGGCATTTCAGCTTCAGCATCCGTCCTTCCGACAAGTATTCAGGGTTGATTTACCTTAAGATTCACTGGTTTGATCTCCTTACTGTCCAAGAGACTTTCAGGAGTCTTCTCTAGAACTGCAGTTCGAAGGCATCAATTCTTCTGCACTCTGCCTTCTTATTGGTCCAGCTCTCATGACTGTACGTGACCACTGGGAAGACCAAGCCTTGACTATATGGAACTTTATCAGCAGAGTAATGTCTTTGCTTTTCAATATACTGTCTAGGTTCATCATAGCTTTCCTTCCAAGAAGCAAATACCTTCTGATTTCATCTCTGCAGTGACCATCTGCAGTGATTTTAGAGCCCAAGAAGAGGAAATCTTCCACCTTTTCGCCTTCTATTTGCCATGAAGTAATGGGGCCGGATGCCATGATCTTAGTCTTTTTAATATTTACTTTTAAGCCTGCTCTTTCAGTCTCCTCCTTCACCCTCATCAAGAGGCTCTTTAGTTCCTCTTCACTTTCTGCCATTAGTGGTATCATCTGCATATCTAAGGTTGTTGATGTTTCTCCCGGCTATTTTGATTCCAGCTTGTAACTCATCCAGCCCAGCATTTGTCATGATGTGCTCAGCGTGCAGATTAAACAAACATGGTGACAGCAGACAGCCCTTTCATACTCCTTTCTCAATCTTGAACCAATCAGTTGTTCCATAGAGGGTTCTAACTGTTGCTTCTTGACACGCATACAGGTTTCTTGGGAGACAAGTAAGATGGTCTGGTATTCTCATCTCTTTAAGAGCTTTCCACGGTTTATTATGATCCACACAGTCAAAGGCTTTGGCCTAGTCGATGAAACAGAGGTAGATGTTTTTCTGGAATTCCCTAGCTTTCTCTATGATCCAGAGAATGTTGGCAATTTGATCTTTGGTTCCTCTTCCTTTTCTGAACCCAGCTTAGACATCTGGAAGTTCTTGGTTCACATAATGCTGAAGCCTAGCATGCAAGATTTTAAGCATGACCTTACTAGTGTGGGAGATGAGTGCAATTGACCAATGGTTAGCACATTCTTTAGTACTACCCTTCTTGGTAATTGGGATGAGGATTGACCTTTTCCAGTCCTGTGGCCACTGCTGGGTCTTTCATATTTGCTGACATGTTGAATGTAATACCTTGATGGCATCATCCTTTAGGGTTTTGAATAGTTCTACTGGAATTCTGTTACATCCACTAGCCTTATTAACAGCAATGCTTCTTAAGGCCCTCTTGACTTTGCTCTCCAGAATGTCTGGCTCTGGGTGGCTGACCACACCATCATAGTGATCCCATTCATTTGGATCTTTTATGTACAGTTCTTCTGTGTATTCTTTCCATCTTTTCTTGATCTCTTCTGCATATACTAGGTCTCTACTGTTTATGTCCTTTATTGTGCTCATCTTTGGGCAAAATATTCCCTTGATATCTCTAATTTTCCTGAAGAGATCTCTAGTCTTTCCCCTTCTGTTGTTTTCTTCTAGTTTTATACACCATTCATTGAAGAAGACCTTCTTGAAGTCCATTTTTCCCCCTAGGGCCTCTCCCTTCACACCCATCAGGAGAATCTCTCCAACAAAGAGCCTTTGCCTGCAGGGGAATTACTCTTTTCCAGCTGCTGGGATAAAGCTGCTGTAGTCAGCTGGGGTTTTAAATAACTTTGTATTTCTTTGTTTTGACAATTATTTAAAAACTGAAGCTCAGATACCTGCCAAACTTGCCTCAGGTTTCAAAGGTAATGAGGCCTGAAGTTGTGTTTCAAATATAGATTTTTTAAGCTGCAAAACTCAAAGGCATGTCCCTGACCTCCGTGCTTATCCACCCATCACTGGAGCTGGCACCTCACTGCAGGACAAGGCAGATGTATAGCCCATCCAGGAACCCTGAGAGAAAGACAGATTTATCTAAAGGGAATCGGAAGCTCTTATTTCAGCTGTTAAGCAGGACTTTGGGAAGAGCCTTTTTGCAAGCTACTTGGGGCACAGTATGGTGCAGTTTAACAGTCAAGAGTGAAAAATCCAAACACAAGGCTTCAGTTCCAATCCACTTCCGCCAATTACTTATGGCTGTGCTCATGGGCATAAGTACTGTCTGTGCGTCGGTGCCCTCACTGAGGAGTAGGGATAATAAAAGTGCCTACCCCATAGGGCTGCTCTGAGGTTTAAGCGCTTTCCGCATTAGCATTGCCCGGATGTTTGTTAGAAATGGAGATTCTCCGGTCCCTCCCAGACCCACCAAGTCAGGAATAGGCAGGCTCAGCAGTTGTCTGTTGAACACGCCCTCGCCCTCTAAGCACCAGGAGTCTGTATCTATAAGACACAGCCTGGACCCCTGTGTCACCACTTGGAAGAGAACTTCTCTGGAGAGTCAGTGGCCCAAGAGCAGACTTCACACGAGCTGAAAATAAACCTTTATGTACTAAGCCACTGAAATTTCAGATATTGTCATTGCAACTTAGCTTAACCTGACTAGTATTCAACAAGTGACGTCTCTTAAACATTCTTTATAATGTGAAATCTGAAACTATATTAATGAATTTTCATAGTCTCTTACATTAAAATCCAGTTCTCATTCTCGCATATTTTACCAGGGATGATCTTTGGGTTTCTTTTTTTAACTTTTTATTTTATATTGGTTGATTAACAATGTTATGATAGTTTCAGATGTACAGCAAAGTGATCCAGTTATACGTATACGTGTAGCAATGTACACTTTTGATGAGTACACTTCTCTGCATGATGATTTCAACCAAAAGTTTAACAACATAAACAATCATGGGATGTCGGGTGATTTGTGTCTTTTATTGTTCCTGAAGGGGCAGCCCTGTGCGGGGGTAAGGTAGTCCAGAATCCAACGTTTGGACCCTGAGCTTAGGCATTAGTGTCCTCATCAGTAGATGACAAGGGAATCCAGACTCAAGGAAATTGCCAAAAGTTTGTATGTGGTGGCCGGCACGGCCAGTGACCTCTCTTTGGCTCCCTGTGTGAAGGTAGCCCAGGTCTGGGCCATTGGATGTACAGGTGTGTGCAGAGGGGCCCACACAGTAGAACTCCAGGGCTGCGTGGACTGCTATTGCTAGCATTCTCTGAGCCAGAGAGGCATCTCTGCATTACTGCCCAACATCATGCTCATTCTTTCCAATGACACGCTCTCATTCTTACTAGAAAATGATTACAATTCCTAATGAACACACAAAAATAAACCTCTTCATTAATCAGAGAAAAAAAATGTACCACCTGAATGGAACTTGAACTAGAATGCAGCAGGAGCACAGTGGCATATGCTGGACTAATTATCCCTGTCTCTGCAGATGGACACGTTCAGCCCAGTGGTTGCGTGATGGGGTCGGGTCAAGGGGAGCTGCCTGTTGAGGGCAGCATTTCCAAAGGTGTTCTTCAGAATGCTAGTCCCTTGAGATGTTAACTGGGGCGGTGGTGTGACAATTTCATGCTCAAATGTATTTAGAGAACTGCTAGGTGTAAGGTTATAACGTGCATGTTTTTGCTGCAGGACTTCTCAGAGCCTTTACTATGCTAGTGGGCATATTGAATCACCAAAATGAGGATCAAGTAGGTAGCCTTTTTCTAACTTATCGGATTTCTCAGCCCTTTTTTAATGAGAAGGGCACCTTGTGAAAAGTGTTCCCTGGTGCTCATAATGAAAAACACTGACATGTAGACCCAACCTCAGTCTAAGAATCAGGAATCTAGCTTGCAGATCCAGCTTAGTTATCAATCAGCAGGTCACCTTGAGAAGATCCCTTTTTTAACCCTCAGTTAATTCAAAGGAAAGGCCTCAAAAACCAAGGATATGGATTGGCTAGAGAGAGAGAGGAATGATGTTCTAAACATTATCTTACCACATTTTACCTTTTTTGCATTTAATACCGTGGCATTAGGCAATGCAACTTGATTGTTTATGTATGAAGCAAATGCTATTGATAACTAACCCAACAGCTATTACTCTCATTTCTTGCTAAAAGAATCCTGATTTTTCCCAAGCGGCATTGAGCCCCGCAATAGGGTGAATCCCATTCTTTTCTATTTAAAAGTTGTCATATGAAGGTGTGATGATTGGAGCTGAGGTAGCCATCTTTTGAGCATAAGACAACAAGGATGAAAACCAAAAAGCTGAGGAGGCAGAGGTAGGAGGGAAAAAATCTGTATCTTTTATGTCTTCATTAAACTGCTGAACTAATATTCAAACTACTTACCTCTAATTTTGGGGCCTTCCCTGGTGGCTCAGACAGTAAACAGTCTGCCTGCAATGTGGGAGACTCAGGTTCGATCCCTGGGTCCAGAAGATCCCCTGGAGAAAGACATGGCTAACCCACTCTAGCATTCTTGACTGGAAAATCCCATGGATGGAGGAGCCTGGCAGGCTACAGTCCACAGGGTCTCAAAGAGTCGGACACGGCTGAGTGACTTCACTTTCACCTCTAATTTCTTGTCAAATAAACAATAAGTGCCTTTATAGTTTTACTTACCACTAGTTTGACTTGCCTTTACTTGTACTCAGACATAAACTTACTGATTATATTTGTTTTTATCTTTTATTATTCTATTTTCTCATTTGTAAGGGATCCTCAGTTGTAAGCTGCAATCATGATTAATTTATTAGTAAAGATGAGATAGGAGACTCTGGTGTAATAACAGACAAAACCCTGAAATCTCAGTGACTTCACCCAATAGTATGTATTCCTCATCCTATCATAGTCCAATATGAGGTAGGTAACCCCACCCCAACTAGTAGCTATGTTTTCTGAAACATGTCGTATACTAGTCAGGTTAAGCTAAGTTGCAACGACAATATCTGAAATTTCAGTGGCTTAGTACATAAAGGTTTATTTTCAGCTCGTGTGAAGTCTGCTCTTGGGCCACTGACTCTCCAGAGAAGTTCTCTTCCAAGTGGTGACGCAGGGGTCCAGGCTGTGTCTTATAGATACAGACTCCAGGAGAGGTGATTTCCTGGCTGCTAAAGCCAGAAAAGAGAGTACTGAGGGTCATAAACCAACCCTTAAATATTTTGGCCCGGAAGTGACATCACTTCTCTTTATAGTCCATTGTCCAGAACCACTCACATATCCCAACTTAACTTCAAGGGAAGCTGGGAGACACAGGGATGCATCTGGTATTTGGAAAGCGTTAATTTTCCTTGGCATAATTTAATAATGGCTTGTTTAATAATAATTGGAGAAGAAAATGGCAACCCACTCTAGTATTCTTGCCTGGAGAATCCCAGGGACGGCGGAGTCTGGTGGGCTGCCGTCTGTGGGGTCGCACAGAGTCGGACACGACTGAAGCGACTTAGCAGCTTAGCAGCTGTTTAATAATATTGTCTCTGACTGAGAGCCTGAAATACGTCGAAGGAAGCTGAGAGCAGGGAGAGGTGGAGAGTAAAACTTCCCTGACTCCACTGAATCCAGCTTCCAGAGGCCAGGCCAGGCACTGGGTTCAAGGGACCACAAGGAAAGAGGCAGCTTAGGACCCAGAAGTCTGGTTCTAGTCTCTGTGCTCCTATGAGCCTTGGGTAAGCCACTTTCTATGGGCTTGCCTAACCTGAAAAATCAAGCTTTTGACCCTGTTCTAGTCACTATGGCTGTGTGCCAAGTCGCTTCAGTCGTGTCTGACTCTCTGCGACCTTATTGACTGCAGCCCACCAGGCAGAGAGCTGGGGAAGCCATGAAGGGTGATGTCAACTGGACCGTGACCCTGGCAGTGTGGTAGAGTAGAAGGAACCAGGCCCTGGTGGGAGCTGGGAGGGAGGCCTTGTTTCTTCACCTGCAAATCGAAGGGCTTCAATTAGAGCAGTGGTTCTGAGACTTCGGAGAGTAAGACATTCACCCAGAGAATATGTTACAGAATATCTCCAGGCTCCGATATCGTGGGCTGGGCCAGGCTCTTGTCTTTAGTAAGTGTCTCAAGGGACTTCATGTACGTGTTCCATAGGTCTTAACTGAGGTCCCTCCCAGCTCTTACCTTTGATGGCCTTCCAGCCCTTGGTCCATCTTTGGAGCACAAAGTCCATCTCTCACTCTGGGGCATGTGGTGGGGTGGTGGTTTTTACATTTTACTGCGCTGCTGGATGCAGATAATGTCACGTGACTCATCCATTCCCAGACAGCGGCACAGCCAGGGGGCACTATGGGCTCTGTGCAGTTCTGGGGAGATTAAACAGCCACAAATCTGACCCTTCCTGTAGAATTGTGTGTGTGTGTGTGTGTGTGTGTGTGTGTAGAATATGTCAGTGTGGATGGCTGACCTCACCCCGCCCCCCACCACAGGAGCTCAGGCAAAAATGTTGGCACAACAGAAACTCTTCTTTTCTCACATCCCGCATCCAGTCTGTTAGCAAATCCTGTCAGCTCCACCTTCGAAATATGCCTTAACGTGACTGATCCCACTGCCATGGCTCCCCGGATTTTTTTTTCTCTTTTTTGAACATTAGCCTCCTCACCAGTATCCTGCTTTTTAGCCTGCCCTTTCTGGTCACATAGCAGCTGCTGCTGTTGCTGCTGCTAAGTCGCCTCAGTCGTGTCCGACTCTGTGCGACCCTAGACACGGCAGCCCACCAGGCTCTGCCATCCCTGGGATTCTCCAGGCAAGAATACTAGAGTGGGTTGCCATTTCCTTCTCCAGTGCATGAATGGGAAAAGTGAAAGTGAAGTCGCTCAGTCGTGTCCGACTCTCAGCGACCCCATGGACTGTAGCCTACCAGGCTCCTCTGTCCATGGGATTTTCCAGGCAAGAGTACTGGAGTGGGGTGCCATGGTCCTATTAAAGCAAGTCAACGCATCTGTGCTAAATCTCCCAGGGGCTTCATACCACACCCCAGATAAAATCCGAATCTCTATTGTGCCTACAGGAGCTGGCCCCCACTACCTCCCTGACCTCGTCTCCTCCCTCTTTTCTCTTCACACCCTTTTGTTCTAGTCACATGGCCTCTTCGGTCTCCTCAATGTTCCTTGATGACACCAAATCTGTTCCCTCCTCAGGGCCTTTGCACTGCTGTTCTCTCTGCCTGGAATGCTTTATTTCCACATAGCTGTGTGGTTTACTCCCTTGCTGCATTCAGGATCTATCTCAAATGGCAATCAGAGTTCTTCCGTTCTTCTTTGATGAATCTTTGTAAAAAATAATATTCCCTGCATGTTTTATTCCCTTATGCAGCTTTACTGTGTGTGTGTGTGTGTGTGTGTGTGTGTGTGTGTGTGTGTGTGTATTTCTTGGTTTATTTGCTTAAAGCATTTACCATCCAGAAAAGGTAAGTTCCTTGAAGGTAGGGAGGTTGATTGCTTTCTTCTCTGTCCCCAAAGCCTAGAAGAACACCTGGCGAGCAGTGAGCCTTTGAAATACTCAAGATGAGTAAGTGAGATGAGTGAGTGGATGGCCGAGTGAAGTGATAGTGCCTCAGGCATAACCCTCAACCTTGTCTGATTTTTTAAACAACCAACTTAGTCATGAGCTTTGTAATTTCCAATGTATTATTAAGAAGTTATGAGTAATAGACTCACCCCTGCCTCAGTGACTGGCAGGAGCTAGTTACTTTTGGATGCTCATGTGACATCAACGTGGGTAGCTGGAGCCGTGCAAATGCTCTGATTTGAAGGGAGTGCCTGAAATAGCACCTTCCTGTTCAGAGTGGATTCATTCTCCCCACACAGCCGGCGTGAATCCCCAGCCCTGATCAGGGCTTGGTCATGGAGGATTCTCCACTTAAATAATACCCCGTGTTGTGCTGGTGGAGAAGTGACACTTTGCCTTCTAAAGGTACCTTGAATTTTAAAAATCTATCCTACTTACTGTATTGCTTTGTTAAGGCCTCCATAATGACCTACCACGGACTAGATGACTTAAAAACAGGCAGTTCTAGAGGCTAGAAGTCTGATATCAAGTGTCGACAGGGCTGGTTCTTCTAAGCCTCTCTCCTTGGCTTGCAGATGGCCAGCTTCTCTCTGTGTCTTCTCGTGGTCTTCCTTCTCTGTGGGTCTGTGTCCTAATTACCCCTTCTTATCAGGTCACCAGTCAGATTGAATTACGGTCCAAACCAATGACCTCACTTTAACTTAATTACCTCTTATAAGAACCTATTTCCACATACACTCATAGTCTGAAGTACTGGGGGTTTGGGTTTCAAAAAATAAGTATTGTTTTGGGGGGAGACACAATTCAGACTATAGCATTTACTTATTTCCCAATAAATTTTTACAGAAATTTCTTGAATAATCAATTTTAAAACAAGTTGCTAATGTGGGTTTTGAGTGGTTTAATAGCGTCTCATGATGCATACAATAATCATTCCCATTTTACAGAAGAGAGGGCTGAAAGGGTAGAGGCCTTACCCAAGGGACACCATGAGTTAGTGATGGGATCAGGACTGGACCCCCAGCATAGCACTCTTTTCAGCATCCAGTGACCTCCTGTCCCGGTGATAAAAGGCAACAAATCAATATGAATAAATGAATGGACACAGCACTATCATTTTCCAGCTTGTGCACTGGAACTCTTGTGGAGGAGACAGATGGCAGAGACGGGGTCGGTCATACTCTTGCATCTCGAATGCAGCTAATACCTCTGTCTGGCACACTGTGTGCCTCCAGTCGACTCCCTACAGAGGACAGCTTTGAGAAGAAGGTGGGCTGAATAATCAGCAGAGTCACTAAGCAAGCAGCCTCCCGTGGGCACAGTTTCATTCCCAGAGATTCCGTTTGCAGTGTTTGAGGGAAGCCAGACAGAATGCCACCAGGAGGAAGAAGCCACTTCGGGAAGGGGACCCTCTGACCCGCCCACTACATTTGGTGAGGGATAACAATCCCACTCTCGGTGAGCACACACCTGCACAGGTGATCCTTTGGAAATCTGAGCTGGGTGAGCAGCAGGTTACAAGAGGGTGAGGTCACCAGTCCAAAAGGCTGGATGTATTTCCACAGGCCTACCTGCTCCTCCTCTGTAGGTGGGACTAACCTGCTGGTTGCGTCATGTCCCTACAGCATTTTCCCTGACACCAGAAGATTCTACCCTCCCCTGCCTCCATTTCCTCCTTCCTTGAATGAGACTGTAGCACCTGGAGCCGCAGGAGCCATCTTGGGTCCCTGAGACTCTAAGCAATGAGGATGAGACCTGGCTTGCGGGGATTGTGGAAAAGACTTGGGTCTCTGATGCTATGATTGAACAGCTCAGGCAATACCAGCACCACCTATCCTTGGATTCCTTGATATTTAAGAAAAATCTCCTTTTAATGTAAGCTGTGTGGTTGGGTTGCCTGTTAATTGCAGCTGGATGCATTTCTAATGATACATTTGGTGAGCCAAAAGCAGGCTGACTCTAAAAGATCAGCCTATAAGACCCACTGAAAGTTCAGGGATTTCTGACTGGTTGTTAAGTGGAGTGGACTGAAGTGGCTTTAAAGATGTGGTATTTGAGCAGGTCCCCATCAACACAGGACTTCTCTCCCTGTTTCTTCCTCTCTGTCAAGTGAGAGGTGGGCCTAGCCTTCAGAAAGCTGAGTATTCTTAGATGCTTGCCATTTTCACCCCACGTTGGCCAAACTGCCCTAGACTCCAAGGTTGATCTTTTCCCTAGATGGAAAAGGTGAGGGAAAGATTAATCCCCTGAACTCAGTCCTTGGCATCTCTGCATTGTCTTCCATCTTTCCCCAGCATCCCTTCTTTCCAGATCATTCCTGGAAATATTAAACACACAACCAGCCCACCACACTGTGTGTGCAAGGAAAGACTCAAAAACAAAATTCATAAGCACCACAGGAGAGAGAAATATTGGAACATGACCCATAGTAACAATTTTTCACTTTTCTAGTAATACACTTCTGTCTTACCAATCAGTCTCTGAAGGAGAGATTTTAATTCCAGTTTGTGGGTGAGGACTTTACCTGGACTCCATTGGCAGATCCAGGGTGCTGAGCAAAGCTTCAGAGACTTAGTTGCTCAATGTTCTAACCATGGTCTTCGATGACCTTAGAGTCTTAAGTGGAGAAGGAAGCAGAAAGTGGGGGAAGCTATAAAGGAGGGGCTTCCAGGAACCCCATCCTGGCTGTAAACTGAGCAACTCCTTTTATCTATTTTCATATATTGTGCTGTGTTGTGCTTAGACACTCAGTTGTGTCCAACTCTTTGTGACCCCAGGGACTGTAGCCTGCCAGGCTCTCCTGTCCATAGGAATTCTACAGGCAAGAATACTGAAGTGGGTTGCCATGCCCTCCTCCAGCGTCCAAACCCAGGGATTGAACCCAGGTCTCCCGCATTGCAGGCATGTTCTTTACCCTCTGAGCCACCAGGGAAACCCATGAATACTGGAGTGGGTAGGCTATCCCTTCTCTAGCGGATCTTCCCGATCCAGAAATTGAACCTGAGGTCTCCTGCATTGCAGGCAGATTCTTTACCAGCTGAGCTACCAGGTAAAGCACAACATTTTGAGCTACCAGGGAAGCCCTTTCATACATTAGGAATGAGTTTTCTGGACGTTGGCTGCACCCAGGGACATTAGCTAAACAATAATGGTAACTAGCACTGCAGGGCACTTAGATCATTTGTTATAAGCAATTCCACCCCCATGTGAGTCTGGGGCAATACTCATTTTCTCCCCATTTTTTGAGGAACCCAGCGCTCAGAGATGAGGCATCTTAACCAAAGTAACACAGCTTTCAAGTGGCAAAGATGGGATTCAATTATAGGTCTTCTGTTCCAAGTCCCCTGGAGGTGATGGCTCCCCGTTGTGGAGCCCCCAGGCAATGATGGTCCTAGAGAGATCTTGGATTTGGGAAGCGCTGGGCCTGATGGAAGAGAACCTGAAAATCAAGCTCTACTTTGGGGGAGTCCAGGGAGTTCTGAAAGGGCCAAAGAGACCAGAAATTTCCCCAGAAATGTCACATCGGTAAAGGCCATGTCAGTGGCAGCCCTGGGCAGCTGCCTACCCTAAACAGAATGCTGGAGACAGAGGTGCGATGGTCACCCTGACAGCTCCTTGAATGAGGTGGGCCAGAATGGCTTTTGAAAGAAGGGGAAAAATGGAGAACAGTATCCAGGAGGGGTGATGGAAGAAATATAGAATTCTGCCCAAGAAGAGTTCTGCTGAAGTTTGCCCCTGGTGGGCCACCTGCTGTGGCTACAAAGATCTGTTACCTTTGGTTCTGCCTGCTTCCCAGCAGCTCTTCTCCTGGTGGTGTGAGAGCTATTCATTCATCTCAGGAGCCAGCCCAAACTTAGGCCCAGTGGAGTGAAGACAAGGACAAGTGCCAAGCCACCTGTGTCCATCACAGCTGCATGGCCGGCTCCAGCAGGCTGCAGAGAACACCTGGGCAGGGAGTGAAGAGGGCTGGGCAGAAGCTGAGAGTATGACTGGACTCTGAACCCCGCCGTAACTTTGGAGCCCTGTCTCCAAAGCTCCATCAGAATGGGAGCTCCCTGGGGTTGGGGCTGTGTCTCCCCCATCAGACTGGGAGCTCCCTGGGGGCAGGGGCTGTGTCTTCCTCATCAGAACAAGGATTCTCTGAGCACAGAGTGGTGGGAAGTGTGGCTTTGTCAGTCTGGGCTCTGCACTGTCTTGATCTTGACATGGTTTAAGGGACTAGTTGCCAGCAGACTGTTTTTGTTCAAATCTTCTTTCCTAATAATAGTCTTAGAAAAATTGACACTTTCATCTTCCCTTCCTCACTCCCGCCCTAAGTTCCGTGGTGGGACAGATGGGAATGCCATCCTTGGTCTCGTGCCCTGATTGGCCTATTAGCTTGGGCTACTGCCAGCCAATGGAAGCCAGGGGTCAGCCCTGCTTCAGCCACAGGAATTCTGGGGAATGTGGCTCCCTGCCTCTGCCCTGCCCCCACTAGGAGGAAATGGCTTCAAATCTCAAAGAGGCTCCTGTGAGGAAGAACCCTTCTTCTTTCTCCAGAACTAATGGGAGTAATTAGAAACCATTTTTCTCCATAGCCTGGCACAATAGTTTTTGCCATACATTGACATGAATGTTTTTGATAAGACTCTGTCCTCTCCCTGCTGGCAGAAGCCCCGTTGGGTGGGGCTGGGGCTGGGTGGGCGAGAGGCTGCTGGTGATTTAACTCTGTAGAGGCGCATCACTGGGCTTGGTTCCCACAGAGTGGTTCAGGCTGGCACCTATGCATTCACAATCACATTTTCCCAGCCCACAAAGCAATGAGAAAAGAAGAAATACGTAGCTTGGTTGTTTTAACATGTAAAGTATTTAAAGGATTGTCTTCTTGCTTAATTTTTTTTTCTATTTTTTGATGTAAAAACATGTAGGGGCATGGGTGATGGCTCAGTGAGGAGACAGGAAGAGGCTTCCTCTGTGATGGGCGTCAGAGCGCACCTGTGATGGGTGTTATAGCAATTGCTTATGTATTATGGTTATTCATAAACGCGGTGTTCATAAGTCAAGATATGCTGCAAATTCTTAACTGTCTGTGCTGAAGAAAGGGAGAGGTGGGGGTAATATAGGGAGCCATTCAATAATGGAAGTGAAGCAGGGAAGGAAAATAACGGTTATTGCGGACGAATTCAGAAAGGATAATTGACTTGCCCAGGGTCACCCTGATAGTTAATGTGGGGTCTGGGACTAGACTCTGCATCTCCTAATGCCTAGTCTAGTGCTTTTTCAAGTGCACTACGTGAGTCATAGTAGCACCGATCATGATGATGGTGAACGATGGCAGAGCGCATGCTTAGAACTTCACATGTAGTATCTCCTTTCGTTCTCCCTGCAGCCCTGAGGGTTCACCTGTTTACAGATGGATGATTCAGGGCTGTTTTCAGTTCAGTTTAAGACACATTCACTAAGTGCCTGCTAAGTTCCATCCTGGGTGCCCAACTAGGGACAGGAAATGGAACACTGATAAGACAGATCCTGTCCAACAGTTCAATGGGGCCGCGTGCACAACGGGATGATTTCAGTAAACTCTGGCAAGTCCCAGGAGAAATGGATACATAAGGGGTATGTGAGAGCCCACGGGGGCAGGAGGCCAGATTTCAAAGGAGGGGAAGGGAGAGGGAGCTATTCATGGAGGGCTTCCTGGAGGAGCCGCTCACTAAGCCATGTCTTCCACAGGCAGGAGCTGAGGGCCAGGAGGAGAAAGGGGAGGGTGGAGATGGGGGCTCTGGCAGAAGGACTGGCGTGGCCAAGCCTATGCAGTGTGGCAGCAGTACACGTGCAGAGGCAGGGGAAGTAGGAGGAGCCAGGAGAGGAGGGGAGGATGGTCACAGGCTTGAGTGTCATCCTCTGGAGAGTGGGGAGCTGTGGAAGGTTGTTAAACAGGGAAGTGGCATGATCCTGTTCATAAATCATAAGGTGCTCTGTGGCAGCAGATGAAGAACAAGCAGGGAGGGGCAGTGGGTCACCCTGGGGCCCTTCCTATTCCAGACCAGCGATGATGTGCCCTGAGATCCTGGGGAGGGAAAGGGGGCAAGTTCAGGGATGTTTAGGAAATGGGATCACAGGACATAGGGGACTGATTAGGTGTGGGGATGAGGGGGAGGCAGGTATTGGTGGGGTGTCTAGGTTTGTCATCCGGGTAAGCAGAAGGGGGCTTCACAGGAGACCAGATGGAGACTCAGGGTGGGACATGATGAATTTGAGTGGCTTCTAGAACCTATCACCCATTCCCCAACTTCTGTAAGTCCAGCTCTGCTTCCTGCTCTACACAGCCAGGCTGGTGAATCAGAGAACAGGCAGATGGGTGTGCCTCTGGGACCTGGGGAGCCCACGAAGAGTAGAGCCCATGGGGTGTTACCAGGAATCTAGGTATTTGGGGGGCGGGAGGTGGTCCTTGCCCCTAACAAGAGCCCTAATGGAAGGGGCAGTGAAGGGATGTGTGAGCCCTGCCCTTACCATGTGGACAGAGCCTCATGAAGGGCTGTAACAGAGGCCACTGTTCCTGGCCTCATTTCTCACTTGCCTGAGAGACAGCGGGGAAGCGGGTCATCTCACAACTGGGGCATCCTTTGGGGGGCTTTTCCTCTCTCCGGTGGTGACTCAGGTAGAGTGGTATAATGATTGACACATCATTCATTTGTTTTGCCAGTGAATGCCTCATTTATCCTTGTCCTCTGTGTGGGGCTAAACACAAAACATACACAGACCTGGGAGACAAGCGCTGCCCTCGGGGAGCTCTCAGGCCTTCTGGGGAGACAAGTGAGTGATGATCTCTATGAGCAGATGAGCAATGCCCCTCTAGAGGTGCTGCCAGATACTCCCTTCATGCATGTTCCGGAGGGGCCTTGAGGAGTGCTGAAGAGTACAGGCTCTGGACCACATCGCTGTGCTTGGATGCTGGCTCCTCTCCACTCCCCAACTGTGTGACCTTGGACAGATGTTTTAACCTCTCTGGGCCTTCCTTCTCCATCTACAAAATGTGGATGACATAGCATCCGCCACCTTGAGTTCTTATGAGGATTAAAGGCATTAATACATGAGAAGAGCTTTGAACAGCGCCTGGCACACAGTGAATGTTCCACAGTGTTAGCTATTATTAATTTGCTTATCATCATCTTCTTCATCACAGACTCAGGAGTCTGCAGGGGAGCAGTTAGCACAGAGGAGAAGATGCTCGGGAAAGCTTCACACAGCATCTGACATTTCAGTTGGGCCGGAAAGGTGACATTTTGCCGAGAGGAAAAAAACCAAGGCCAGGGAAGCCGACCAAGGCAGAGGGAACAGGAGCAAAGGCAGGAAGCGTGAAAATGCAAGGCACGTTCAGGAGAACAGCTAGGCCCCCCAGCTCCAGAAAGCATGGAGGATTTGGGAGATGGAGGCCTGGGGAGAGGAGATCAAGGCCAGCTTGGGAGAGGCTGGAATGTAAGATGATGCAACTCGGGCTTTATCCCAAAGGCAAAACGGTGCTGGCAGAGTTACTTTGGAAAGCGCTATGACCAGGGGACTTCCCTGATGGTCCAGTGGCTAAGACTCCGCATTCCCAATGTAGGGAGCCTGGGTTCAATCCCTGGTCAGGGAGCTGGATCGCACATGCTTCGAGTCAGAGTTTGTACTTGGGGAGCTGGCTAAGCACTGAGTTACTGTGAGGATGCAGGGATGGAGGTGAAGCTGGACCTCAGTCCGTCTTAATAACCGAGAAAGATGTTAGAAACCTCAGGTGAGACTATTGGGCCACCAGGTGCCCTAAGTGAAGTTCTCCAACAGGTGGAACCAGATCCTTGGGATTCCTCCTCCCAGCATCATTGACTTTATTTCCTTTTTTAATTAAAAAATTTTTTTTCTTTTTACTTTTTTTTAATGTTAAATTTTTTTTTAAGTCTTTACTGAATTTTTTACAGTATTATTTCTGCCTTATATTTTGTATTGTTTTGGCCCAGAGGCATGCAGAATCTAATCTTAGCTCCCCAACCAGGGATTGAACCCGCTCCCCCTAGTATTGGAAGGCAAAGTCTTAACCACTAGACCACTGGGAAAGTCCTGCTTTATTGACTCTAGAGCTGCCCCTCTGCTAGCTCTCAGGGAGCTGTGGCCCATGTCTGGCCCTGGGCAGCACCCTGGTGGATCAGGGCACAGAGGTCACCGCAAAGGAGGGAAACAGACCCCGTTTCCGAGCCTGACTGGGCTTCTCACACCTAGCTGTGTGACCCTTTAGAATCGTCACTTCTCTGATCTTTGATTTCCTTCCTTCGCAAAATGAGGACAATAGTAACAATCTCAGAGGGTTATTTTAAAGATAAAACGCGTGATGACTAAAAGTGCCTGGCGCCGCTCCTGGAGCCTGGGACACGCTCAGTAACTGGTAGGTGCTTGTGGTTCTCACCTCCCCAGCAGCACTGACCTTAGGGTCCCCTCACTCCACCCCACCCCTTACCCCACTGTTCAGAACTCCCTCTGCCTTACCACGTGGGACCCAGTTTCCAAGACGACTTCTCGCTGGCATGGGGAGAAGGATCTGTCTAGATTCCCGTTCCACTGAATCCTCTCCTTCTGCCTGAGACATGTGTGACCTGCACTTTACCATTTGGGGCATCTCATTACCTTGGTAGAATCAGCAGAGCCTGTCTAGGCTGGAATCTTTGAAGTTCTTCTTGGACGCAATGCGTGTGTGCTCAGTCGCTTCATCTTGGAGGCAGAGGGATGGACAAACCAACCTCAAGACCCCTGATCCTGAGCCTTTGACTAAGTGTCTCACTGCCCTCCCTCCTGCCTGTAGACTCTTGGCTGGGCTCTGGAAACAGATTCTACTGCTTATGATGAGAAAGCTGCTGCTGCTTGTCACCCTCCAATCAGTGTACAGGCCAGGAAGGCGTGGCTGGATGCTCTGTGTCTCTGCAGCCCGTCTGTCTCCTGCTGCCGCAAAGATCCTCAGAGCTGATTGAAATGTGATGTATGGGCTTAGGAAGGAGGGAGGGAAAACAGCAGCTCAGACCACAGCCGTCATCCTGGGTCAGTGGCTGTGCTTCCCTCCCTCTACCTGGCACTCCACCCCCTCCCCTGCTAGGCTGCCAAACCATGCATGGCCTTTCCACTCAGCCCACATCTGGGAACAAAGCCAGGCAGCCCGGCATCTTCCTGTCTCTGCATCCCCACCTGACTCGAGCAAAGCTGGGTTGCAGGACAGCCTCCAGGGGCTCAGATACCTGGGAAGGGGAGAGCACTCAAGGACCTTTCTGTTCACCAGGCTCCCTCCAGATCCACCCTCCATGGTACCAGGAGGCAGCTTCCCACAGGAGCCATGATTCTAGCCTCAGCTAGAATTCCATCACCCGGCTTTCTGCAGGTCCCCATACCTAGTAACTCTTTTGTTCCCTCTGGCCAACAGCCTTGGCTGAGCCCCCTACCCAGGAAATATGCCGGGGAAATGGGCAGTCTCGATGAGCACAGATCTTTGGACTGTTTACTCCATATTACTTCTACCTACTTACTGAAGTAAAGCAGAGAGGAAGCCTGAAGGGTAAGGACCAAGCAGAGGGGATTATTTTCTTGAAGAAAGGAGAATTGCAAGACTGAGAAAGAGAAAGTGAACTTGACAGGCAGTTAGACGGATGGACAAGAAACTCAGCATGAAATTTACTAGTTCATTCACTCACTCGCATGTTAATTAGATAGTCACTGTGTCTGAGCATTGTTTGATAGTCACTGTGTCTGAGCATTGTTTTAGGGATACAATGGCCAGTCAGCAGAGGTGGTCCCTGTGCTCATGAAACACTCGCATTAGAGGAGAATAGACATGCAAACTGGCCCTTAGAGTTCAGGGTGAATGGGGACAGTTAGGGAGGTGCAGTGAGCTGTTCTATGGGGAATGTCTATGCGAGTTGGGTGGAACCAGGAAAACCAAAGTCACTTAGATATTTATAACTGAAGTAATTTAATAGAGAAAATTGGCTAAAAGGTGATAGAAGGGATCAACTGACCTGGAAATTAACAACAGCAGGAAGCAGCTACCATTCAGCTATAGGGGTAAAGGGTGGGGGCAATGTGATGAGACCCCATTAGGGTCCCAAGTTGAAAGTGGATCCATAGTGAGTGTGGCACAGTGAGAGCCAGAGTCCTGCAGGGGGCGCTGCTGCCCCGGGTCAGTTAGGCAGAGATGGAGGGATCTGTCTGTCCTGTCCCTTTCTCTTGCCCTCCACTTCCCTGTCAGAGGAACCAGCTGACAGGGGAGGCCTGTGGGGGTCAGCCACCGTGCAACACAGAGCAGGCCAGGGAAGGGCAAGGGGGCTCAACTCAAACCAGACTGGGGTGGAGGGATTCTAGGAGATTTCCCCACAGGAAGTGGTGTCTAAGCCTGAAATACGTACAGATGTTAATCAGAGACGAAGAGAAAGATCAGATGACACGGGAGACTCAGTTGCAGGCTCAAAGGTCTGGGGGGCTCAAGAGAGTGTGTTGGCTGGAGGAAGTGAGGAGAGTGGCTTTGTGAAACATGGAGATGAGGGGCTGGGGGGTCAGGGGAAACATGAGGAGAGAAGCTTTCGGGAGAAATAGGAGTAAGGTCATGAAGGGCCTTGAAAGAAAGTCAGGAAGGTTGGATATTAACACAAAAGCCACGGGGTGCAAGGGATAGCAATTGTTTTGAGCTATGACGTGATTGGGTCTGGGTTTCTGGAAGACTGTTCCGACTGGAGGGAATATGGATGGAAGGAATGGAGAGGGAAGATTGGAGGCAGGCAGATTAGTAAGGAGACTGTTGTAGTAATCTCAGCAAGCTAGGATGGTGGAGGGAAGTGCCAGGAGACATGCAGGGTTTCAGGAGTATTTAGCACAGAAGTTGGGAGGACTTGGTGCCTGACTAGTGAAGGAGGGAAGGGCGGGGGTTAAAGGTGACACCCGTGACTGTGGGTTGGACAACTGGGCAAGTGGAAATACTTTCTGTTGAGATAGAAATGAAGAGCAAAATGAGGAGCCTATGGGGGAGAGATCAGTTAATGTGGGCATGAGATGCTCGTGAGATGCTGTAATAGTCGTGGCTGCAGTAGAGTTGTTTTTCCTTGATATGTTTGTGTTTATCTGGCTCTTCATGAGGAGGCCGGGACCCCAAGGGGGTAGACCAAGTGTGCTTTCATCCTAAAGTCTCATGTTCTTTTTCTGTTCCTCCCCATTTTCAGTCCCTTGAGCAACCTCAGCGTTTATTGAGAATCCAGCTTCTAGGAAGCTGCAGGTCAAGCTGTGTCTTCCAAATTCATCTCTCATCCAGGCTGAGTCACTCCCAGGCCTCTCAGTTCTTCTTTTATCTTTTATTTTATTAAAAAAAAATATTTATTAATTTGGCTGTGCAGGGTCTTAGTTGTGGCCTGCAGGATCTTCGGTCTCTGTTGCGGCATGGGGATTTATTTTAGTTGTAGCATGTGAACTATTGGGCTTTTCAGGTGGTGCTAGTGGTAAAGAACCCCCCTGCCAATGCAGGAAACATCTGAGACACAGGTTTGATCCTTGGGTCGGGAAGATCCCCTGGAGGAGGGCATGGCAACTCACCCCAGTATTCTTGCCTGGAGAATCCCATGGACAGAGGAGCCTGGTGTGCTACAGTCCACAGGGTCATGAAGAGTTGGACACGACTGAGGCAACTTAGCACACACGCACTTGTGAACTCTTAGTTGCTGCCTGTGGGATCTAGTGCCCCGACCAGGGATAGACTCTGGGCCCTCTGCTCTGAGAGTGTGGAGTCTTAGCCACTGGACCATCGAGGACGTCCCTCAGCCCTTCTGATAATCTCCTGTGTGAGTTGGGATACTGGAAGGCTCTGACTGTATCCACCGCTTGCTGTGCCTCCTGTCAACTTTTGCTTAGCGATCTTCTGGAATCGGTAAGAAACAGAATCACATGACAAAGATGAAGTGTGGCCAGAGCCATCACACACCTATGGGGAAGAGGGGGCCGTACAGGAGGTGGAGGAAGCTGGGGGCCTCACTTTGCTCATACTCCAAATTTTTGTGTTAGACTTGATGACATCATTCACCCCCTCTTCTTGTAGTCTCTAAGAACCTGGGTTTGTCCAGGAAGCAAGGCACTCAGCCCTCTTGATGAACCATGGTTGACCGTGGCACAGTCCAGCTCAATTCACCAGTGGTGATTTGCCAGCAGTTGAGGGGATGTGACTCAAGTTCCAGCCAATGAGGCATGAGTTCATTTCCTAGGGCTCCCAAAACAGACAGCCACAAACTGGGTAATTTACAATAATGGAAATATATCCTCTCACAGTTTGGGGGGCCAGAAGGTTAAAACCAAGATGTCGGCAGGGCCATGCTACCTTGAAGGCTGCAGGGGAGAATCTGTTCCTTGCCCTTCTCTCAACTTCTGGTGTCACTGGCAGCCCCGGGTGCTCCTTGGCTCATCACTGCATCACTCCAGTCTCTGCCTCCCTCATCACATGGTATTCTTTCTGTATTTGTTTTCACATGGCCATGTCTCCTCTTTCTCCTCTTCTTATTAGGATACTAGTCATATTGGATTAGAAGCACACCCTGCTTCAGTATGACCTAATATTAACTCAATAAGGTCATTGTTAATGACCTTATAACAATGACCTTATTTCCAAATCAGGTCACATTCTGAGGTTCTTGAGTATATCTTTTGGGGGGTGAGACATGAGAAGTAATAATCAGACACCAGTCTTTGAGAAAGGCCTTCTCCTAGTAACATATATCACCCAGGAGAGCCCACCACTCTGCCTCCCTCCTGAGTCTGACACCATCACAGAAAGATGTGACACTGAAAGATGTGGCCATCTCAGCCCCTGCCCCCCAAGGGGGTGTGGACATCTCTCATTGGGGTTGACAACAGAGGAAGAAGGGAAAGTGACATTGCTGAACCACTGCCCCAACCCTGAAATCTCCTCTCTCTCTCCTTCTGATTGAGATAATATGCAGAAGCCACTTTTTATGGGGAGGGGGGTGCAATTCAGCTAATTAAAGCCAAACTCATCCTTTCTCGTCTAGGGACATCCTGTTTTCCCTGATCACTTTAGATAAATGTCAGAACTGTAGGATTTGAAAGCTCGAAGAGATCTGGGGAGTCACCTAGTCCAACCTATTCATTGACAGAATGAGGAAACTGACGCTCAGCAAGGAAAGGGACCCCCTCAGGGCCACACTGCAGGTGAGGGGCACAGCCAGGATCCACACTAGGTTCTCTAGACTCCCCATCTCCCACAGTATTTCTCGGGCTCCTTGTACTCATGTGGCACTCTCTCTATGGGGAAAGGAGGGTGTTGTTTGAAAAGGACTGTCTGCTGGGTGGGCTGCTGCTGAGCTGTTGAGGAAGAGCAGAAGCAGTGGGACAATATATAGGAAGGTTCCCAAGGAGGATGCAGGTGCCCACCATGCTGCAGAATTGTGTTCAGCCCCAGGGACATACATTTATTCTAAGCACATGCTCTCAGTAGGATGTGCTGCTCTGAATTATACACCTCAATAGGGCCTTTTATCTCACTGAGGATTTGATGCTGGCCTGCCCGGCCGATTGGGCCAGGCAATGATTTAGCCTCCAGAGCAATTCAGGGCAAGGAGGTGGGCGAAGCAAGTGCAACACTTGGGACTTTTCCTTTGCTGAGGACTCTGCTCGCCCACTTCCTTCCTTCTACCAAGGCTGTGTGTGGGATGGCGTAGCATGGGTGGTGGAAGGGAGGCAGTGATCCACCCTCACCTGGGGGGCTGGGAGCCTGGGAGGGATGCACGTGATCTTGGCAACTTTCCAAGAAGGCAGAGAACTCTTAACTTCGTCAGTTTGGTTGAATCAAGATCTGTTAAATTCAAAGAATCTAGAATTCCAGAATTTAGATGGAGGGCACTTGTGGCATCTCCTAGTCAAAGCTGCTCATTCTACAGGGGTGGACACCAAGGCCCCAAAAGGGTTCAAGGAAGCTTTCCCTAGAGACAGAGCTAGTTAGAATCTACATGACCCACATCAGCCTCTCCATGTTCCCTACCTTCATCTGAAGCAGAGCTGACTCGGGTTCAGTCAGTAAGTACGTTTGAGCCTGGAGTCAGCAGCTTCTGACATGGACCCCCAAACCTCCCTTTGAGTGTGGGCTGGACCTAGTCATTGCTTATAACCAATAGGATATGCAAGAAAGATCCATGTTGTTTCTGTGGTTAAGTTACAAAAGACAGCGATTTCCATTTTACCAACTCTCTCTTCCTGGCTCCTCTTCTCATGAACTTGCTGTGATAAAGTGAGTTGGAGAGGCCCTCATGGCAAGAAGCTGAGGGCCATCACCTACCAATGGCCATCGAGGGACTGAGGCCCTCTGTCCAACAGCCATGGAAGAATTGAATCTTGCCAATAAACATAGAGTGAACGTGGCAAGCAAATCCTTCCTCAGTTGAACCTTCAGATGAGACCACAGCCTTGGCTGATATCTAGGTTGTAGACTTGTGAGACATCATAAAATAGAAAATCCAGTTAAGTAATGCCTAGAATTCTAAGCCACAGAAATGGTTGGAAAATGAATGTGCATCATTTTAAGTTGCTAAGCTTTGCTATGTAGCAATAGACAACTAAAACAATTCTCTATTTTAGGATATTTAGAAATGTCCACCTAACACATTCTAGATAGTGACAAGAATGAAAAGAAATGGTTACTGTGTATTTACAGAAGCTAGTAGTTTAATGAGATAAGATATAGCATGTGAAATAACAATTACATTTTATTGAGTGTTTCCTTGTGCCAGGGATTGTTATTCTTTACATATATTAATTTTTAAAATTTTTTAATCTTCACAACAACCCTGTAAAGCCTATTATTAGCCCTACTTTATAGGTGAGTAAACAGAGGTGAAGAGAGGTGAATATCTTGCCCAGGTTCACATAGTAAGCAATGGAACTGGGAATTAGACCCTGGCTGTCCCGCCTCAGAGGGAAACAAGATCGCATTCATTCATTTAGAAAGTACTTAAATGTCTCTTGTGTGCTTGCCATTGTCAGTTTCTGAGCAGATAAATATATGTTCTTGTGAAGGAGCCAGAGGTTTTGGCCCGCATTAGTGATGACCTTGGGCAAGTTATTTAACCTTGGCATCTTACGGCGATAAGGGGAAAAATAACCCATATAGTGTTGATGAAATGAGTTAGTATTCATAAAATGCACATAATAGTGCCTGGTACATAGTAAAAGATAAATAAATAACTAGCTATGTCAGCAGGCAGTGACCCCAGCGTGTGGGAATTGCAGGGGCCTGTCTGCTTGGGGTGCAGTGGGAGTGCAGGGGCAGGGAGCTGGCCTTTTCCTCCCATCTTTTGTGCATGTTCATTTAAGTCCTGGGCTCAGTGGTGAGCTTCCCATGCAGACTGTGGCCTTTTCAATACTTCTTATCCCCTCATTAAGATAATCATCAGTTCTAAGGAAGGCCTTCTCCTGCCAAGACGCCCAACTCTTAATTGGTGTTCACTTTTCAGCCTAAGCTTCTCAAGATGACGGGCTTTTGAAGACAGTCTTTCCAAGCCCCAGGGTTCCCTAGTACCTTTGGCTCCCTTCTCTGCAAGGCACAAAGGCTCAGAAGTCATGGGGTCCACTCCACAGGCTCCCATGCCTCCCACTTTTCTGATAAACTCTTCTCTGTTGGCCAGACCAGCAATTCCTCTCAATACTTTGCCCAAAGTCCAGAAGATAAAATCATTTGAAACAGAGGATATGTAAAGACTCTGAAAATGCTTAATGAGCTATAAGCGCCAAATGCATCCCACAGTTAATGAGAATTGATGTCAGTCAAACTGAGGGATCAGTGTAGAAAGCAGTGGCCAAGAAGTGCTCAAGGAGGAGATGCAATTCCAGCCAGACCTTAAAGAGGGGTAAGGGAAGGGAGAATGGGAGTTTGTGGGGCCATACAGAGAGTGGTGAGCACTTCCAGGATGCCGTGAAGGCTGTGGTAGATATCACTGGTGCTTATCCACATTGAGTTTTATTCTCTGTAGAAGAATATGGGTGAAGATTTTACCCCTCACCCCTATACTTGCTGTTATGTGAGGGTCACAAGGCTGGATTTGGCCAATTGACTGCAGGTAGAACTGATGTGTATTTCTTATATGCTAAAGCATTAATAGGTGGTACAAGCGTCTTCAGCACTTTTTCTTTTCCTGCCATGGCAACCATGGAAGCCTAAGTCAAGACAGAGGAGCTACCAGGTCAAAGGAGCTTAGAACACTGAGCTATCACAAGGAGGAGAGCTACCTGGAAGGTTACCTGGACCCATAGTGGACTTAGTGAGTGATGAATAAATCTTTGTCATATTAAGCCACTTCCCAGGTGGCTCAGTGGTAAAGAATCTACCTGACAATGCAGGAGCCGCAGGAAACTCGGGTTTGATCCCTGGATCAGGAAGATCCCCTGGAGGAGGAAAGGGCAACTCCATCCAGTATTCTTGCTGGGAGAATCCCAAAGAGAGAAGAGCCTGGTGGGCTACAGTCCATGGGGTCACAAAGAGTTGGACACCACTGACCACACACATATGCACATTAAGCCACTGAAATTTTAGTGGTGCTGTTTTTGCGAAGACCTAGCCTTCCCTGAAGTCCACAGAAGGCTGTGTATTGAGTAGTGGGACAAGAGATTAGTTAAGGAGGACCAGAGGTGGCCTGGAGTGGGGCATCAGAATCACTAGGGGAGACTTTAACCGTGACAAAACCTCCCATTCAGCTGGGTGTGAGTATTAAGTTGTCCAGGTTGTACCAAAGTACCACCCAGGAGGAGAACCATGGATGTGTCCATCTTCATGCCTTACTAGCATGTAATGTTAAGTAAACTGCTTTCCTCTCCAAGCCCTGGGTTTTCTCGGTCATGAAAGGAGAAGAGTATTACTGGACAGATAGAGCCCAGTGCTGACATTTCACGTAATCCATGTGAAAGGGCTTTGTAAACTGTAAGTGCATGCTAAGTCACTTCAGATGTGTCTGACTCTTTGCAACTCTATGGAATGTAGCCTGACTGGCTCCTCTGTCCATGGGATTCTCCAGACAAGAATACTGGAGTGGGTTGCCATTTCCTCCTCCAGAAGGTCTTCCCGATCCAGGGACCGAACCCAAGTCTGTTATGTCTCCTGCATTGGCAGGTAGGTTCTTTACCTCTAGGTCTACCTGGGACTGTAAAGGGCTAGACAAAAGAAAAGAAATTTTATTCTTGATGATATTAAAGTCCTGAAAAGGCATGCATTCAGACTCCAGATAGTGGATTGTTCACTGGGAGAACGGCTGTGACTGATACTTTTGTCTAGAGTCAGTTTCTCTGGTGATTCCCCTGTTCCCTCCAGTCCAGTATGTGCTCCAACATTATCCAGGGTGGGCATTAGGGTTCTGAGTGTCCCTAAGCCAGACAGTGGCATCTGTAGGTGGCATCTGTAGAGACAGCCCTGCTGGTCTCCTTCCTCTGATGCTGTTTGATGACTTTATGCACCGATCAGCTTAACCACCTGCTACCTGTTGTCCTGCAGATAGCAAAGGTCTGACAGCATTCTGCTTCCATTACAAAATATGAATTTTTATTTTTATCCAAGTTTTATGTATGTCAAATAGGTTATAATGTAAAGGAACAGTGACCAGTATAACCTACCCATCCAGAACCTGTCTCCTCAGGCGGAACATTTCAACTCTTTAGTTATTTCCTCTGGTCTTTACTTCTTCATTATTGGCTCTTTCTTGATATTTTCCTTTGAGACATTATCCATTGACTTCCTGATAAGAACTTTGAGCACTTTGCACTCTGATATTACTGCTCCTATCACACCCCCAGCATAATTATCCTCCCCACCAGTCTTTCAATAGTGTTTTTATGACAACTTGTGGCTAAAAATAAGTATTCAATGTTTGTATTAACATTATGATTAAATAAATACTGCTTAGAAAGAACCATGTATGATAACAGTTTCCTTCCCAAACTATTCTCAATTTTCTTAGAGCTAATCATTGTCTCTATTTTCTTTATTCCGTTATTCACAGTTTTTACTTTAGGGAGGGATTGGAGCAAAGTGAATGTGTCTCTTCCAGAGCACATTCAGCTGGAAACTATAGCAGATTTTCCACACTGTGAAAGTGTAAAATTTATAGATGAGCCCTTAGATCATTCGCCTCCACTGAAATGTTAGGAAGAGCAGTCTGGATGTCTGTTATGCCTTTTCACCCTTGTCTCCTAGCTTCTAACTAAAATAACTAGAAATCTCCTCTCCATTGCACACAGAAAAAAATGTCTGTTTTCAGAGTCTGGGGGAGAAGGGTCTGGTTTTGCTTTGTTTTTTTTATCTAGAAGCTCCCTGAGCACAGAGGTTCTATCTTCTCATAAGTCTGAGCTCTCTGAGGCCATGTCTGAGGGCCATGTCTCATCTTGAGGGGCTCCCTGGGGGCAGGGCTGTGTCTCCCCTCAGACTGGGGCTCCCTGAGGACAAGGCTGTGTCTCCCCTCAAACTGGGGCTCCCCGAGGGCAGGGCTGTGTCTCCCCTCAGACTGGAGCTCCCTGAGGACAGAGCTTTATCTCACTTCAGACTAGGGCTCCCTGAGGACAGAGCTGTGTCACCCTCAGACTGGGGTTCCCTGAGGTGGGAATGTGTCTCTCCCCTTCTTTATATCTCCTTCCCTCCAGCTCCACCTCAATGTTTTAGAAGCGGCTCTATTTTGGGGAGTTGAGGCCCTGAATGTTACTATGAAAACCTGGAGCTGCTTCCCTGCCTGTCCTTCCTACTGATGACCTTGGCTTCCAGGAAGCAAAGAAAACAACCCCCATAGAGACAGCCCCACTGAGGCTGTTTTCTGTTCTAAACATTTCAGAGACACCAGTTCTCCTGTACCCGCTTGCTCCCAAGGATACTTTCCCTTCTCTCTCTTTTCCTTCGCCTATAGCTTTTCTCTCTTACTGCCACTGTCGGTGGAGAGACACTGCGGATGGCATGAATAATAGATTATTAATTTGGAGCCCCTCCAGTGAGTGAGACTTGCCACCCAGTGAGGATGCATGTTATGTAACCAGCAAATTATGGTGGCATCAGAGGCAGCGTGTCTCTTGAAGAGTGTGAGATTAGAGAGAAGCGGGGAGCAAGGCCACTTCACAGGAGGGTCTGTGGGGAGCCCGGCTCCGGGCTGGCTATTTGCAGCTGTCTTCTCTCTGTGAAGCTTCACAGTGACCAGTGAAGAGGCGTCAGAATCTCTCTGTGGAGAGAGAAGGGACTGGTTGAAGCTGAGCTGCCTAGCGCCAAGTCCTGCTGAATTCCTGGCGCCCGGCCTGTACCCAGCTGGTTGCCACCCTGAAGATTCCCCATCTTGGTGAGCTGGTTGGGACTGTGCCTCAGATCTGCTGGAAAAGGTGTCCCCCGTGAGACAGGAAAACCAGACCTAGGAGTTGTCATCTCCAGAGGAGGAAGTCCCTGGCCATTCCCCTGGCTGTGTGAGGCTGGATTTCTGCACCAAGACACTTGGAAGGTGACTTATGGCTGGAAGCTGATCACTCAGTGTGCCCACACTGTCTCCAGCATTGACAGCGCAGTAGTGCCTCGTGGAGGGGAATTTCAGGCCATCTTTCTCAACAAGGCAGGCCAAGAGTTGGTTGTAAAGTCTTCCGAGATTAGCATTTCAGAGGCAGGAATCTGGCTCATGGCCGCCATGAAAATGTGCCCCTCAGAACTCCTTCTTCAGAGAGTGTATTGGATTCAGCCACCATGCTCTGAATCCCACCATGTTGGCACGAAGGCCACACTTCCCAGCTCATGACTGAGCATGGCTGGGATGTGAAGGCAGAGGCCTTCATGTGAGATGGGGGAGGGGAGACATCAGCTCAGGCCCTTCCCTCCCCCACTGGCCTCATCCCATTTGCTTAACTTTCTTCACCTGCACTACAGTCTAAGAGTTTTCCACCCAACTTTCCTTCCTTCCCACTCTCCTTTACAGCATCAAACCTGTGTTGCAACTTGATGCTTCTCCCAGCCTTCTCCAGCTTTCTCTCCATTTTCCCTCACAGGCATGTCTTCTCTCTTGTAATCCTGGCATCTGCTTCTTAGAGGAGCTAGACTAATGCAGGCTCTTCTTCAACCCCTGGACCAGGCAGAAATTCTCACTGTCCAGGCACTGAGATGGAAGAGAATGGTGACAAATGCACCGTGTTTATAATCCATCATGGGCCTTACCTTGATGAAAGAACTGGGTTCCTGCCCCAGGAACTGCAAAGACCCTGAGGCTGGATTGTATCTTGCCTGCATAACTAAGATAAACAGTGGTGGGAGATGAGTTCAGAGAGGTGCGAGGGCCAGGTCAGGTGGGACCTGGGGTCATCTTGGGACATCATTCCCAGCCTGATTGGGAGGCCAGGACTTGGCCCCTTCATGGTTTCCTCTTGTCTCTCTTCCTCTTGTCCATCAGAAGCTGGGTCTGTTCCTCATTGGTCAGTTTCTGCAAGGCTGCAGCATCAAAAGTGGCTTGATTCCTCCCCTTCCTGTGCTTCTTAATCAGCAGTGCCCAATTGTTCTGTTAATATCAGAGGGGGACATGGAAGTCTGGTGGTTATTAAGGGAAGGAAATCCTGGCCCTGCTCAGTCACTGTTAGCCTTGGAACCTTGGACAAGTTAGTTAATCTCTTGAAGCCTCAGTTCCCATCTTCACAAAAGTAATGCTAATAATAGTAGTCATAGCAGCTAGCACTAGTCAAATGTCTACTACGTGCCAGGCACTATTCTAAGTGCATTACATTTATTGTAAGATCCATGTCTGTGGGATGGCTGCTGTAATTAACCTATAGATGAAGTGGTTAAGAAACTAGCTGGAGATCACCAGATGGTGAGGTGCAAAGGTGGGCTGCAGACCCACGTGGTCTTTCTTCCCAGATCCTGTGTTATCCTGCCCTGAGTGCTCATCTTACAGCTGTCGGGAGAGCCATCTGAGAAAGTCCTGTGTCCTTTAGGAAATGTCCGCAGTCCCGACACATGCCTGGGTTCTGATTCCCATGCTCTCTATGACAGTGTGTATAAATACACAGAACACTTTGTCCTTTCATCTGTCATTCAGGAGGAACATATTTACTGGGGACCTCTTATGTGCCAAGCAGTATCACAGGTGCTAGATAGAGCAGAGACCAAACCAAATTTGTCCTTGACCCTCTGAAACTTACAGTCTAGAAGAGAAGAGAGACATTAAACAGATAATTATGTAGATGATTAATTACAGTCAGGATCTGTGCTGTAAAGAGAAGCAGGAGTTAGTGAGAAAATGTAACAAGGAGACTTGGACGGAGTGGGAGTAATTGACCCTAATACTTAGCCCCTGCCAGCCTTCATGTGATCCTGTCTAATGGAAGAGACACAGCCCTGCTTTAGGGACCCCAGTCTGAGGGGAGACACAGTCCTGCCCTCAGGGAGCCCCAATATGAGGGGAGAAACAGCCCTGCCCTCAGGAAGCCCCAGTCTGAAGGAGAGATGAGTCCTCCCTGCTTGTATAACAAAAGGGGAACTACTAAGGTGCCTAACTCTGACTATTGCTGAGGTCAGTGAGCAGGACACAATGGAAAGCCAAGTCTGCGGTCAAGGCTGAAGATGTCTTGTTGGAAGGGCTCAGGCTGGCATTTAGGGGTCCTGCCCAGCACAAGCCGAGCATACCCCAGGAGGGTCAGCTTTCAGTGACCTTGTGGCTAAGAAGGACACAGACAGAGGTAGAAATAAGAGCAGGTAACAAAGTTAAGTGACCCAGCGTGGGTACTAAATAAATTAGAGGTGTTAGTCTGAGCTAGTGAGGGTCCCGACATCAGTAAATAACATAGAGGAGCCCCGGAGCCATTAACTCTCCCCACTGCCCCACTATCAAAGGTCCCATTGCTGGAGCTTCCAGAGAGATTTATCTCCATTTCAGTACCTGGCTCTTCGGAGTTGGAAATTAAAGTGAAACCACGGAGAAGAACCCGGGGCTATGGCGATGCAGTCGTGTGGGAGCCGGTGACTCAAAGGAAAGCTAAGGCCAGCTCAACCGCTGACTGAACAGCTGAAGGAGGATTACTTTTTTTAAGAGAAGGAGATGGGGGAAAATTTCTAATGAATCCTATCCAACCATAAAATCATGTAGAAAATGAATCCTATCTGACAATAAAATAAAAGTGAAACAAATTACTAGGTTCTCATATTTGTAGGAGAAATTAATTTCATGTTTAGAATACTAATTACTGGCTGAAGGGCCTGAAACCACACTCTGCCTGTACGTAGCCTGAGCCTTAGTTAGGGGGGCTGCAGAGGAGGGGCGGTGGTGGCCTCGGCTGGGGTCTTCTGCTTGCACCTGGCCTTGGCTGTGTCTTTCTTCAGTGCCCGGGGCTCAGTTGGTACAACATTGCTTGGCATGTTTGAATTATTTCTGATATTTTTTGTTTTCCCCAGACTGGGATGTGCCTGGAAATATCAGTTGAATCTCCTCTATCAGATGTGGGCTCCTTGAGGCCATGCTGCGTCTCTCCTCAGACTGGGGCTCCCTGAGGATGGGGCTGTGTCTCCTCTCAGACTGGGGCTCCCTGAGGCAGGGCTGTGTCTCCCCTCAGACTGGGGCTCCCTGAGACAGGGCTGTGTCTCCTCTCTGACTGGGGCTCCCTGAGGCAGGGCTGTGTTTCCCCTCAGACTAGGGCTCCCTGAGGCAGGGCTGTGTCTCCCCTCAGACTGGGGCTCCCTGAGGCAGGGCTGTGTCTCCCCTCAGACTGGGGCTCCCTGAGGGCAGGGCTTTCTCTACCTCAGATTGAAGGCAGAAAATGAATCTCCCACAACAGGCTGAGGGTTCCCTGAAGGAAGGAAGTCTTGAGGAAAACTACAAACTCTTTTCTCTGAAAAATGAACAGATACACAAGAAGCTGCTAGGGATTCATAGACCCCATCCAGCGTCTGCACGGCTTTTCAGCCAGATGGAGACAGAAAGACTAGAGTACAGACATGAAGTAAAAGTCAGACTATCTGCCCTCTTAGTGCGGTAGGCAGCACATTAGTCTTATAATCTGAAGGTCCTGAGTTCAAGCCTCAGAGAGGGCAGATCCTTCACTTCTGGGGCTTTCCAGGTGACACATTGGTAAAGAATCCGCTGCCAGATTCTTTGCAAGAGATGCAGATTCAATCCCTGGGTCAGGAAAATCTCCTTGGAGAAGAAAATAACAATCTGCTCCAGTATTCTTGCTTGGAAGATTACAAGGAGAGAGGAGCCCAGTAGGCTACCATCCATGGGGTCTTGAAGAGTTGGACACAACTGAGCACGCACGCATGCGCACACACACACACACACACACACACACACACACACACACACAGACATGATGTAGGAGATAGTTTCTTGCATATTGTACTATGAAGTACACATGATGTTTTCCTTTTGCTTTTTCACCCGCAGTGCCTCGTAGTGGGAAATGTGAGTTAATTCCCAGTTACCCAGGGATAATTATATTAGCGGATTATCTGTGAAATGTTAAAAAAAACCCACAAGACAACAAAAACAAAATCAAAATCTATCTGCCCTGTTGCCCCTGAAACTCCTGTGTCACGGCCCTGGCACAAGTGGCACCTGTTCAGAAGACAATTGGACTTACCCTGGTGGCCAAGCTCATGCTGTAATGATTCCTTTTATTGATTTCCTGCCTAGCACTGTACCAGAGCTCTACATCCATTCTGGTCCCTATACCTTCTGGGGATGACAGGCTTTATTGTGCCCATTTGACAAAGGAGGTAAACAAGATTCCAAAATTTCTAATAAGTTACACAAGCCTGCCCAGCAACTAAGCATGAGAGGTGGGATTTGGATCCAAAACTGCTGATCTCTTCTCTCTCACACTAAGCTTCCCAGCACCATACACCATTAAGAGAGTCAAACTGCCCCCACTCCACCGCTCACATGGTGCCAGCTTCTGGGCAGACGTGGAGCCTGGTCTGACAGGTGCATTCTTGTGGACAATCCCCCTAGTCTGACATCACCTCTTGAGGGGTATCTGTGGGGTTTGTCCTGGCTTTGGTCTCACTTCAGTTAGACTAGCTGTGTGACTTTTGAGTGGTGTCACACCCTGTCTGGGCTCCATCTCTCAGCTACACAAGGAGACATTTAGACTAATCCAGTGGAGGGCCTTCCAGGTGTGACCTGCTGGGACACAGGCACCTCTCCGTGTCAGGATGAGTGGTGGTATGGTGAAGAAGAGACATCTTTTCCTGTTTACCTCTATGCAGCCCCCATGACTTTTATTCTGATGATCTTTGCATCCTGAAAATGCAGAGCACATGGCTCTGTGTCTCAAGGAGATGACCCAGGGACCAAGTATGCGTGCAGGTGATATGCTGTTAGGCTGTTCCCTGAGGCTGGTGATTGCAGATTGGCAGTTCCGGACCCCAGTGCACGATACGGCGCCTGCGGCATTGCTCATGTACGTAGACTGTTGATGAATGAATAAATAAACAGATGAATGATTAAATTCAAGTGACCAAGACTCACAGCCCCTCCAGAGGACCCAATCCAGGTCTGAATCCTCTTCCCGCACTGCTGCATCCCACCCTCCTGTCCCGCCGCCCCCTATCCCCCGCAATCTGGAAGGAAATAGCCTCCCTCTCTCTGAACTGTCCATCTGTGTCAGCTGCTGGAAACCTTTGGCCGACGTTTATGCCCTGTCCCCGTTCCCATGCCCGTGGCTGTTTCCACTGCTCCCACTCTTCCTCATCCTCACATTTTGCTCCCACCATCTCCCTCCTTCTCTGATTCACGCATTTCTTAATTATGATGGAGCATTCACAGACAGAGAGAAAGGGTGTCTGGAGGAGGGAGCCCGGCCTCCCACTTTAGCTCAGGGACCTAGGAGGAGATGAGACACCTGTGCAGGTGTTGTGAACCAGGCCCTGGGGACACAGCCCATTGAAGCTGCGACTCCAGGGACTCCAGGACAGAACGTCTGGGCTAAAGCGTAATTACCTCCCCATTAGTATGTTAATCTCTCATATACAGACTGAATGCCACTATTTTGTTTTAAATAATTAGCTGCTGAGAAGACGTATAGTTCTGGAAAAGTCGCTGGGGCTGCAGCTGAGGGCTTAACGTTTTAATTAAAGCCTTTCTGAAAAATATTTACCACGGCCTCTGATACTGTCGGGAAAGAAAGACAGGAAAGAGGAAGAAGGTAAGATGAGAGGAAGAAGGAAAGAGAGGAAGTGGGAGAGAGGAAGAGAAAGAGGAAGGAAAGGGTACAGAGGAAGAAAAAGGTCTTAGAACAGGAGCGGGAAGGAAGCCCCTCTGAAATCCCCCCATGAGCAAAGCCAGGCCTCAGGACACCTCACAGTCTCCCGGGGCGTTCCTCACTATGATACAAGGAGCCCTAAACTCGATTTTGAAGAGAATACAAATCCTTCACCCTCGGTGGCATGCTCCTGGGTTTATTTATTTATTTGGCTGTGCCCAGTGCGACATGTGGGATCTAGTTCCCTGACCAGGGATCAAACCTGGGCCCCCTGCGCTGGAAGTGTGGAGTCTTAGCCACTGGACCCTCTTGTGTTCCTAATTCTTGTCTTTCTAGCCCATCCACATCTCCTTGAGTCTCCAGTGCCCACTTCCTCACAGCCCCATCTGACCACCTCCTGTCACCTCATCATGGACACCCCCTTCCCCCAGGCAGCAGGGGTCACATAGGCCGTACACCTGAGCAAGGGGTTATGGCTCTCGGGGACTCTGTCTTTCCCTGAGGTGGGCATCTCCTTGTCTTAAAGACTTGGTTCTCAGTCCTCTTATGTGTGGGGTCAGCTCAGCCACAAGTGAAGAGCAGGTGTGACCATTGAAATGGCCATTTGGCCACTAGGACAAGTCTGGCTGAGACTTTTTTTTTAACTTTCTAATTTTTTTTTTCTTTACAGCTTTTATTTCTTTGCAAGTACTACTTCCTTTTTTTCCTATTTTTTGGCAGCCTGTAGAATCTTAGTTCCCTGACCAAAAAATCAAACCTGTGGCCTCTGCAGTGGAAGCTCAGAGTCTTAACCACTGGACTGCCAGGGAAGTCTCCAGGCTGGAGACTTCAGATCCAAAGTGGAATGGATGGGGCAGGGACCCTGAGCTGGGAGCAGGAGCCAGAGCTCCTGAGATGTGATTTTATAACTCTTTTTTTTTTTTTTTTTAATTCAACCATCAGCTCAGTTTAATCACCAGCTGTATGTATGTGTGCATGTTCTCAGGCCTGGCATCTCTGGTCTCCCCTCTCTGCTGCCACCTCTCTTTACTAGCCTTAATTACAGCAATTTAGGAGGCCTGCTTAAGATTACAGAGTAAACCTATCAATATTTCACTTAAGAATGGATTTCTGTCGGATGGTATCAGAGGCCTATAAACGAGAAATATGAGACTTGTTCTCAGGTAGCCATACACACACACACCCTCTGATGAATTATTAACACGTGATTTCCTTTCTGTCTCAGGTGCTGGCAACAGCTGAGAGCTCTTCCGCTATAGACAGAGATGAGCATTTCTACAGGAGCTATTTGCCTAAAACACATTGAAATAAACAGGAGAAGAGTGTGGCTCTGTGTCCTGAGGCTTCCTGTTGTGAGGAGCCAGGAGACACTGCTGCTCTGAGCACTTCCCTCTTTGGGTTTGTTGGAAGAAGAAAGGTCATGTTCGCCAGTGAAGAGGGCAGCGTCACCAACGGGCCTGCAAACACAGCATCCACATCGGGACAGAGAAGAGGCTGGGACCCAGGACCCCTGTTGTTCCCCTTTTCTCGTCTTCCTCTCACTCTCTGTGGATCCAGAGTCACGGGAGCTCTCTATTCCCTGGGCCTCTTCAACCATACGGTCTGCAAGCGGGAACTGTGTATCCTCGGGGAACAAACACAAACCTGACAGTCCTGAGTCACTTGCTAACTGGGGACCCCAGGAAAGTCATATCTTCACTAAATCTGTTTCCCCCAACTCTAAATGGGAAAACAATTGTACCCGTCTCATGGGGTAGAACTAGCAATGGTAACTCTGAAGCCCCTATACTGAGGGGGGCTTCAGGGTGGTCACTTTGATGGCAGAGATGACAATGTGATTTCTTGGTGTGGTTGGTTGTGGGTGCCGTACCTTAAAAAGGACACTGACCAACTCAGTTTGGCCAGAAAGAGGACACTAGGGTGCTGAAAATAAGGACACATAAGAGCAAATCGAAAGGACTGGGAGTGTTTAGCCTAGAGAACTTGTGTCTCAGGATGTTGTACTTGCTTGCCCTCTTTAAGTACATCTTCAACATCGTCTTGCCGAAAATGGATCAGAGATGTTATGTGAACCCCTAGCCCTCACCCCAGGGAGAAATAGAAACTACAGGAAAAATTCAGATTACTATAAAGAAAGTTTTCACCATCTGAACTGTATAAAGATGGAATGTGCTATTTCACATGGTTCTGAGTCCCCATTACTCACCATTTTCATGAGTGGCTGGCTGACCACTCGGCAGGGATTCACAGAGGTGACTCATCATTCCCAACTGGAGACTATGCATTCAGGTCATCTGATCTCTGGTTCCACACAGAGGGCCCTTCACTAGAGCAACAGTCCTCTCCTCTTTCCATCGCCTCCCTTACTGCCCCTCTGGGGAAGAGTCGATTTCTCTGTGGGCAGCTTTGAGGGAGAATCTGAGTGCTCTCCGCTTTGGGGATCTTCCTGTTGACAGAAAGCACAGATATTCTGTTTATTCCCACCATGGGAGGAGGGTGGGACTGCAGATGCCCAGCTCTGCCTGAGACTGAGTAAGCCTGGTAAATTTAGGCATGAGGTGTTACAAGCCCATCTGGCTGAGAGACCTTTATGCCACAGTCTCCACTATTCTTCAGTGGTACTGAAGGTAATATTTGGTTTCCATTTTGCTTGACTCCTGTATCTATTTCTCAGAAAACTCTGAATGAGGTGTGGGGGAAGGGATGTTAGTCACTGAGCCCTTGAGACCTTAGGGTAGTTCAGTTTCCTAAGCTCATAACCTAGAGTGGTCACTGCCTAGTTGCTTTCAGATCTCTTTCCAGCCCTCCTGCATATGATGCTTCCCAGCCTCCTTTGCTAGCTAGTCTCTTCTTGGGTCAGTTAATAGGGGGAATAGTGGGAGATAGCAGAAAAGGAAAAGTGAGAAGCCAGGGTGTTTCTCCCTCTCTTGTTCTGCTTTAAGGCATCTCTTCAGGGCGGCTGATTCTCCAATGCGGTTCCAACTCCTACCCCACGGCCTTAGCACCTGGCTTCCGGTAACAGCACCTCCTGTTGTCCCCCCTGCCCTCAGGGTCAGAGTGGCTTCCTGCTCTTGCTGACCTCTGGTTGCTTCTGCACCCCCTTTTTGGTTCCTCAGCTCTTCCACTACTTGTGTAACCAGTTTCCTGTATTAAATCTCTCTGATGGAAATACCTAGTATGGGTTACGTTCTCCTGATTGGACCTTGAATGAGACAGAATAGAGTGTTCACTGGGAGAAATTATGCAGCTGATTCCCCAGATGACCAGCATTGTGAAGGTCACCATGTGATTCATAGGTTCCCTAGGGATCACCTAGCAACAGTTAGAATCGGACATGGAACAACAGACTGGTTCTAAATTGGGAAAGGAGTATGTCAAGGCTGTGTATTGTCACCCTGCTTATTTAACTTCTATGCAGAGTACATCATGAGAAACACTAGGCTGGATAAAGCACAAGCTGGAATCAAGATGACAGGCAGAAATATCAATAACCTCAGATATGCAGATGACACCACCCTCATGGCAGAAAGTGAAGATCTACAGAGCCTCTTGATGAGGCTGAAAGAGGAGAGTGAAAAAGCTGGCTTAAAACTCAGCATTCAAAAAATGAAGATTATGGCATCCAGTCCCATCACTTCATGGCAAATAGATGGGGAAACAATGGAAACAGTGACAGACTTTATTTTTGGGGGGCTCCAAAATCACTGCAGATGGTGACTGAAGCCATGAAATTAAAAGACGCTTTCTTCTTGGAAGAAAAGCTCTGACCAACCTAGACAACATATTAAAAAGCAGAGACATTATTTTGTCAACAAAGGTCCATCTAGTCAAAGCTATGGTTTTTCCAGTAGTCATGTATGGATGTGAGAGTTGGACTATAAGGAGAGCTGAGGGCCGAAGAATTGATGCTTTTAAACTGTGATGTGAGAGAAAATTCTTGAGAGTCCTTTGGACAGCAAGGAGATCCAACCAGTCAATCCTAAAGGAAATCAGTCCTGAATATTCATTGGAAGGACTGATGCTGAAGCTCTAATACTTTGGCCACCTGATGCAAAGAACTGACTTCTTGGAAAATACCTTGATGCAGGGAAAGACTGAAGGCAGGAGGAGAAGGGGATGACAGAGGTTGAGATGGTTGGATGGCAACACTGACTTGATGGACATGAGTTTGAGCAAGCTCTGGGAGTTGGTGATGGACAGGGAAGTCTGGCTTGCTGAAGTCCATTGGGTCACAAAGAGTCAGACACAACTGAGCGACTGAACTGACTGAGGGATCTCTTTAAACCTGAGGCCCCCTGATCTCTATGCCTCTGAGTTCTGAGTATCTTAAGGAGGGATGAAGTCATGGAGACCATGTGGAATAGGTCAGGACCTCCCAGGGTAGGATGTGTGTGTGTGTGTGCACGCACGTGTGCGTGCGTGCGTGCACACACATGCTCACTTGCTCAGTCCTATCCAACTCTTTATGATCCCATGGACTGTAGTTTTCCAGGCTCCTCTGTCCATGGGATTCTCTAGGCAAGAATACAGGAGTGGGTTGCCATTTCCTTCTCTAGGGAATCTTCCTGACCCAGGGATCAAACCCATGTCTCCTGTGGCTCCTGCATTGACAAGTGGAGTCTTTTACCACTGAGCCACCTGGGAAGCTCAGGGTAGGGTATAACAGTCCCTGGTATAGGACCCCCCCTTTCCCCGCCCCAAGGTCAGTCACTAGGCGCTCCTATAGCAGGGTGCGTAGAACAGTCCATCATTAGATGCAATATTTGACCTGGATTCAGAGCCCTTTTGCCTCAAGCGTTTTCCAAACAAATGATTTCCTTGGAATGTTTAGCCAGTTCCACCCCAGGCTGTCAGCCCTGCCTTCTCCATTCCCAGCTGTTCACTTTGAGTCAGCTCATCCAACCTTCCTGTATCTTGGCCTGAGTGTCCTGGTGTAGACCATCTGCTCTGTGCACCCCTGCCTTGTGGGACAGCATGGGTTCTGCAGCTCCAGGCCCCTTATCCTGTATCTACACTTGTCCATGCCTGCATATGACAGGTTTTATCAGAGACAGGTCTCTTGAGTCTCCCCAGGTACCTGACAGCTGTTGGTGCCCATCAGGGAGCCCCCTTCTGTCTGAGGACACTGCCAGAAGTGAAGCAGCCATCTGCACCTCCCTTCCATGGGCCTGGAAGTAGGGCAAGCCTGGGGCTGCTGACATGGGAGATGGGAGATCTGTCATACCATCTTCTTTCTGCATCACTGTCTGCCCATAAGCAACCTTAGAAAGTTGATTTTTAGAGTTTTCTTGCCTGAAGAAAGAAGTAGAAGACTTAATAACCTCTCTGAGATTATTCCATGAACACCACTGAAAAACCTTAAGGGTCTCAACTTCCAAATTAATCTTTTCCATAATTACCACATTTGCCCTCCCCATCACTGTGATGGCCATGAACTCTGTCGTCACCACTCCAACACTACCCTCTTCACCATCTCGACTCCCAACAATACCATCACCATCACCTTGTCACCACGGTCACCCCTATCACCTCCATCACCACCCCCATCACTCTCACTGTCACTATTATAGTGATCACCACCATGCTAGCCAAATCATCACTGTTATCCAGATCAACACCAGAAACACCATCCGCTTCAACACCTTACACATCACCCTCATTACTGTTGTATGAGCACCTGGCTGGGCCGAGTACTGCAGCGAGAGATCAACGTGGGGCCTCTCATTGGTGACAGTCATAGCTACACGGCAACTCAGCAGCAGGGCAGCAACATGAAATCAAGACACAAAGGAGCAGAGTGGGAGTGTCTCCTTTGCACGGGGTATGCCTTTTAATAGGACGAGCAGCGGCTGAAGGGACAGGAGGAAAGCCATTGCTGAGAGGGAAGAGCCAGAGGAGGTCGCTGACTCCGTGGGTGGAGTCAGGGGAGGAACACCGGCAGCCTCACTAGGACTCAGAGTAGCGGAGGGGTTGGCGATGGGGTCAGCGTAGCGGCTGCTGTCCTTCCTTCCGACAGTACACAGAACACCCAGTTTCCTGGATGGGGCCCATGATAGGGCGATGAGAAGGAGAGCAGCCCTCTTGTCTGGGAGTTGGCCTTGGTGCCCTCCTGTTGAATGTAAACAATTTCCCAGAATGTTAATATCAGACAAGGCCACCTGCAACCATAATAGAACAAGACAAAAACAAGTTTATTCCATAACCACGCCTGAACACAGACAAGACATGAATGTTGTGCAAACCACAAAATATCAAACAGCCCTCCTCCCAGCTAAGGTGGCTGACTGCTGCTCTTTCACTAATTATAGTGTCCGCCTCCCTATCGATCAAATTGATTGAGATACCCACTCACGGGCTTGCCCCGCTTTCTGACAGCTCTCAATCCTGAGCAGACTTCTGTCTTCTTGGACTCTTCTGCAAATCGCCTGACCAAAGCCCAAATCCTCCGATGGCTTCTCTCTAGCTCTGTCCTCTTACTGACACAATCAGCTCCCTCCCCTCTGCCCCTGCCACGTATGTTCTCCCCCACTGCAGCAAGTAATAAACCCAGCTTCTTCCACGGCTGGAGTATTCCCAGGTCTTTGACTGGAGGGCGCTGACAGAGCTGTGGAAGGGCATTATCTCTAGTGAATCTGACAGGGTTAATAACCCCCCCACAGAGGTCTTCCTGCTTCTTGAAGGACACGTGGGATGACCAGGGTGTAGTACCTTCTCCATTTGATCACACTGATAAGGGAATTGAATGAGACCCAGGTTTCTTTCAAAGGATTGATCAATGGACCATAAAATCCCCTTGAGCTGCTTGTCGAAGTGCTGGATCATGCAACTTATTCCTAGACACCTCAAAACAAAAGACCAGAAGTCTTGGTTATTTTAGCAAGCCCCTCACGTGGTTATCATGTGCAATGAAGTCTGGGAACCACAGGTTGAAGTTCCTGTCATTTTGAGGGCCTTCAAGTCACCAAAGACTCAAGATTGGGGCTGGCAGGCTGGGCTCTGCAGTCTTCCCCAGAGACTGAAGAACAGGCCCCACTCCGGAAGCTCAGGCCCCTGTGGCGTTTCCCACCCTGGAACCAGGTCCCTCTCTGCCTCTCTAGGGGGGCCCACATCTTCTTCTAGACATTAGGGCACAAAGAGGCCCAATAACATTCAAGGTAAAGGCAATGCCTCCAGCAAAACGTGTCTCAAAAGGGACTCACAGTCCATATTTTGAAGTGAACAAAAATGTTAATCAATAGATCCATCATCCTGGCTCCTGTGTCTCCGAGGTGAAGATGCAGAGACTGCAAAACAATAATGGAGTTAACACACACACACACACACACACACACACATGCAGTTGTCTCCATGCAGAGGCTGAGCAGGCAGACGAATCTCTTATACTCAGAGCTTTGCACAAGCCCCTCATCCTCCTAACCTCTCACTCCACTCTGTCCTCACTAACCCAGTCCTCTTCCGTGAGGATGGTCCTGGCCTGGTGAGACCTTAGTGGCAGGCCCTTTGCTTTCAGTACATCCTTCCCAACCCCACTCAAAGATTGTTCTGTGCTTTATGGAGCCATAGCCTCAGCAATACCTTCTTTCTTTCTTTGAACTTCCCTCTACTTTCATCCCTATTTAGCAGTTTGTGTCCTATATCATATCTCTGAGGCTTAGAGTTGATGTTGGGATGGGATAAGACTTCAGGGCCATTGGGCCGGTGGTAAATGTATTTTGCATGTGAGAAGGACATAGCTTTGGGGGGGATCCAGAGGGTGGAGTGTTATGGGCTGATTTACGCACCATCTCCAAGTTCATATATCAAAGCCTTAAGCCGCAGTACCTTAGAAGGTGACTGCATTTGGAAATGGGGTCTTTAGATGAGTAACTGAGTTAAGATGAAGCCCTTGGGTGGGCCCTCATCCAGTCTGACTGGTGTCCTTATTAGAAGAGGAGATTAGGACACAGAGACAGCAGCGGAGCGCACACACAGAACCACAACCGTGTGGGCAGGCTGCAAGAGGGCGGCCCTCTGCAAGAAAAGGGGTGAGACCCCAGAGGAAGCCAACCATTCTGGCACCTTGATTTTGAACTTCAGCCTCCAGAACTGTAAGAAAGTACATTTCTATAGTTAAGCCACGCAGTTGGTGGTATTTAATGGCAGCCCAAGCAGACTAATACACCTCACTTCCCCTTTTAGACTCCTCTCTGCCTTTTCCCATCCTCAGCAATCCCATTCCTGTAGCTCATTCTCTGGTGTGGGAAAGCTACTATATCACTGATGTGAGGGTTCTGGGGCAGCCTCATACAGTTTAGCTTTTTCTGAGAGGCTGGTATGGTCCTGCAGTCCAGCAGCATCCGACCAATCACAGGTGACCAAGAGTCACTGGATTCCCTAGCCTTCCCTCCTCCAGTCAAGCCAGCAGGTGACTCTAGCCCACAGAGAAGATGGCTGGCCATCTGTCCCTTCTAATTCTGCAAGCTTGGGCAAGGTCAGCAGACTCTGGAGCCTCAGTTTCCACATTTGCAGAAAAGGATAATACCATCATTATCCCCGAGGGTTGCTGTGAGGATTTAAATGAAAAGATGCTGGCAAAGCACTGAGCCCAGACACTGGCATAAGTTAAGTTCTCTTTGATGCAGAGACTACACCCATCCCACACCAGGCTCATCTGACAACTCCCAGGGCAGTACTGAGTTTGAGACCTCCGGGTCCTTCACTCCTTCTAGACTGCCTTTCTCTTTTCATTCTTATTGTCCTCACTGTGGATCCTCAAGCAAGCACTTGTTCTAACTGCCTCTAAAAGTTCCTCTGCCTCCCTGCCTATCCCCAGCATTAGCTGCTGGAATGTTGGATGTAACACCTGGGGGCCACCCACTAAGTCTACATCCTTCGCCTGTCATTACAGACATGCGCTTCCTGTCTCCTCCGCCAGGGGGAGCTCTTTGAGGACAGGCGCAGCCACTTGCCTCGCTTGTATTAATATCACTGAGTGCCTAGCCCTTTGCAACGGGCACTCGACCCACATGCTCTGGATGGAGTAGAAGTATGCCCAGAACCCAGGGAGAAGGACTAGAAGCATCCCACTGGTGGTGATGCTTCCCTCGGTGTGAACATGCTTGGCTGTTATTTTCAGCCTAACTCGTGACCCTAACACCACCAAGCATCTCGGTTTACTAAACTAGGAAATGCAGAGACGGAGCAGTCTAGAAGCTAAGAGGACCATAATCTGTTCTTCAGGTATTTCCAGCCTGTACCTGGAGAAGAGGCATGTGGGCACTTGCAGGTGAGCATTTCCACTGGCGTGGGCTTGGGTGAAGGTCCCAGTTCGTCCTCCTCCACTTATTCCAGCCCTACCCCCGACCCCAGTCCAGATGAGGATCTTGGACGGGAGGATGTAAGGAGGAGTGTGACTACTGTGTGCGACTCATGAGTGATTTCCCTAAATGAGAGAGAGGGGTGCTAAGGGCAGGGGGCCTTGGTCTTAGGAGTCACAAGTTGGAGGCTATGGGACCCCCTCCCCTCCTCTTTCCTAGGTTTGATAAAGCCCCTGAGGAAGTGGATACACAAAGCAGGTCTTCAATAAATGATATTTGGAGCTGGTGAGGTCCTGAGACCTTTCAGGGCCAGCAAGGAAAGACCCATGGCTATTTCACCCAGGCAGAGTGGCAGAGACCCTCCCGCTCCCTGCTTCCCTCCCCGGCGCAGCAGTTCTGGATGGTGGTTCCGGGTTGGCGCCCCACAGTTTGCTGAGCCCTGCAGTTTTGACAGGCAGCCCCAGGAGCCCAGAGGCTCTGTGCGGAAGGCGCCTAATTAATCAAGGCGGTAATGGTTCCGGCAGCAGCAGCCCCGCCGTGCCAGCCGTGTGCGTGTCACCTGGCAGCTGTTCACTTGCGGGACAGCCCAACAAGCCCCTGCACACTTACCCTGCCACCTGCACCTGGGCTGCCTGCCTGACGGGGGTAAAAGCAGACCTGGGAAGACCCGCAAACCAAATTCTTCTGACTTCCAGAGACAGGACACAGGCAATCCCTGAGGGACCTCTTCCCTGGGTCTTCCTCCTGGGGCGTCTGTGTTTCTGAGCTCTTCTTCAGCTGAGAACCCGATGTAAGCAGGAATCTCACAGAGGACAGCGAGGCCTGAGGAAGAGCAAGGAGAACATGACAGTAGGGTCTTGGCTGCCCCTATGGGCTGTATGCCCATGTTAAGCCTCTTCACAGTTGGAAGCCTCAGTTTCCTTATCTATGAAATGGGAACAATAGAGCCCATCTTGACTAGTGCATAGGACTGAAGAATTTTGCTGAGTGAACATAAAGCGAGTTACGTGCTGCAGCAAGCAATACTTGCCTGGAGGTATCAACTCATCTCACAGGAGGCCCCTCCTTGCAGAGTGCAGAGAGACCGGTGCCCTCTGGCTCCTCCTTGTGGACCTCGCTGAGCAGCACAGCACCCCAGCTGTGCCCAGGTTATCTTGGTGCTAAGATCTGGGGTAGGGGAAGGCTGTAGATGCAGAGATGGGGCCTGGAGGACAGGTATGCCTGGTTCCACCATGAGAATCCAATCTGCGTTAGCAGCTTGTCAGGGAGGAAAGGATGCTCTGAGCCTCAGAGCTGTTCTCATGACTCAGCATCTGACTTTCCCACCCCTCCCCCAAGCTGACCTGAGCCCTGGGGGCCGAGCTCATTTTGAGGACAGAGAGGAGACTATATGATCCAGGAGACCTTATGCTGGGCTTGAGCCCTTCCAGTTTGGCTGGGGGATGTGGCCCACCCTCTGAACCTGCCAGTCCAGGTGAACAGGCTCACAGAAAGTCCAGTGAAAAAGCAGGACTAGAGGCACCTACTGCCGGGAAAGTGAAAGTCAGTTGCTCAGTCATGTGCGGCTCTTTGCAACTTCAGGGACTATACAGTCCATGGATTTCTCCAAGCCAGAATACTAGAGTGGGTAGCCTTTCCCTTCTCCAGGGGATCTTCCCAACCCAGGGATCAAACCCAGGTCTCCCGCATTGCAGGCGGATTCTTTACCAGCTGGGCCACAAGGGAAGCCCAAGAATACTGGAGTGGGTAACCTACCCCTTCTCCAGGGGATCCTCCCAATCCAGGAATCGAACCTGGGTCTCCTGCATTGCAGGTGGATTCTTTACCAACTGAGCTATTAGGGAAGCCCGGGTTTGAGGGCAATGACCCTTTAGGAGACGGGAACATGGGAAGACCTGTGATCTCACCCCATGAGTCCCTCTGGAGGGAACCTGCTCCCACACCCACTTCCTGCGTGGACATAAACCAGGCATGGTCCCTGGATGTGAGTGCATGAGGGTCAAGGGACACCCATGACCCTGCTCCCTCCCTACCGCACCTCTATAACTCAGTTCATCTCTTTGGGACACTCTGTTTCCCCTGAAATGGTCTTTCCAATCTCTCCATTTCTCGGCTCTTCTTACTGAGAAATGGAGGGGGCCTCTTTGGTCTCCCTTTATCCCGAGAACAGAAAGCTTGAATATCTGCAATGGTGATTGATATAATAAGATCTCTTTCTACAATGGTACCAGGAAACAGAGTCAATCCCATCTTTTAGCAGGGATAGCTAACATTTATATAGCATTTATATCTGCCAAGCTCTGTCCTAACGGCTTTTCATATATATATAATTTTGTTTATTGTGACTGTGCCAGGGTTCGTTGCTGCGTGGGCTTTTTCTCTAGTTGTGGAGAGCAGGGGCTACTCTCTAGTGGTGGTGCACGGGCTTCTCACTGAGGTGGCTTCTCTTGATGCAGAGCACGGGCCCCTGAGCACAGCCTCAACATGGGCTTAGTTGCTTCGTGGCATGTGGGATCTTCCCGGACCAGGAATCGATCCCGTGTCTCCTGCATTAGCAGGTAGATTCTTTACACTAAGCCACCAGGGAAGCCCCAGCTTTTCATATATCAACTCATATTAATCCTATGAGGTAAATATTGCTATAGATGGGGAAATTGTGGCCCAGAAAAGTTGAGTCTTGCCCAAAGTCCCACTATTAACAGAGCAGTAGCTGGCGTTCAAACCCAGACAGTCTGACTCCAGGATCTGAGCTCTGAGCCTCCAGCCACCCCATTTCTTGCACCACCACTTCCGTGTCCTGCTCCCACACCCGGCTGTGAGCTCAGGAGGCCAAAACCGGGCTCACTCACTCTTTGTCTCCCTAGCTCCAGCCAGGCTCCCTGGCACATACCAGGTGTCCAGGGGCTATTTATTAGCTAAATGAATAAATGAGTGAGTGAGAGGCATGGTGTCAGACGCCATTGCATGGTATTTGCAGCCTAGAGCAAATACCCGGAGGTCTGGCAGCAATAGGACAGCAGGAAAGCCCTGTGAACACTCACTCTCTTAACACCGTGTTTGGACACAGGTTCTTTGGAGCCAGAAGTTTGCAGAGTTAACCTGGATCTGATGACATTTTTGTGCCTTTAGAACTTTCACCACCACCCCCCCCACCACCCCCGAACACCATCACTGCGGAAAGTGAAGTGAGTGAAAGTTGCTCAGCAGTGTCTGACTCTTTGCAACCCCATGGGCTGTACAGTCCATGGAATTCTCTAGGCCAGCATATTGGAGTGGGTAGCCTTTCCCTTCTCCAGGGGATCTTCCCAACCCAGGGATCGAACCCACATCTTCCGCATTGCAGGTTTGTTCTTTACCAGCTGAGCCACAAGGAAAGCCCTTGTGGAAGTACATTGCAGCAATGTCTTTAGAGCCAAGTAGGGCTTCCCTGGTAGCCCAGATGGTGAAGAATCCTCCTGCAATGCAGAAGAACCCGGTTCAATTCCTGGGTCAGGAAGATCCCCTGGAGGAGAGCATAGCAATCCACTCCAGTATTCTTGCCTGGAGAATCCCCATGGGCAGAAGAGCCTAGCGGGCTACAGTCCATGGGGTCGCAAAGAGTCAGACATGACTGAGCGACTAAGCACCATACACAGGGCTCAAGGCACTGCTCAGCCCCCACCACAACCCCACCCACCAGGAGCCAGTATTCTGAAACCCATTCTGGTTTGTACTGACCACTAGTATTATCCCCCAACTGTACTCTCCCCCAGGAGGAAGTCAGCTTCAAATGCTGAGGCTGGAATGCTAAGTGTTCTGGAAGGAACTGGAAATAATCCTGAGACCAGGCAGTGGCTGGTGTACGTGGCTCACGGCAGATGGGGGAGAAGGAGACTCCAGTTCCCTGAGAAATTCTCCTTTTTACAAAGTCATAGGCTGAGCGTGAGGCTTGGAGATGGGGGTTGTCCATCCTGGGTAGCAGTGTTGGGGGGCAGACGGGGAGGGTGCAGGTGGCAGGAGGTGGGCCCTGGCCTGGCCTGCCCGCCTCTCTGCAGGTTGTGGGAGGAAGGGGATAAATATCCAAGGTGGTGTGGGGGTGGGGGTGGGGAGATGGGCAAGCCTGCGGTGTAAGAAATAGTGAGTTAAAAGAATCATTCAGTGAGTATAGAGAAATATCAGGAATCAAATTGCAGGGAAGATTTCAAGTAATCATAAAGGGTTTTTCAAATATATTCACTGCTAAGAGCTACAGATGTCAGGAGAGAAAATTGGTTCACTTACCAATAATAGTCATGGAGGCTGGGGGAGCAGGATGCAGACAGGAAAGTACTTAACCAGGCATCCCCACCTCCTTCTCTCCTGGGATGCATGGGGGTGGGGGAGGAGAGGCTGGAGCCCCTCGCACGTGAGCGAATGGCCAGGCCGGAGCAGGCTGAGTGGGAAGACAGCTTGGAGGGAGGGAGGAGGACAGGGTGGCCCCGATGGCCCCACCCCCGTGTGACTTTTCCCTTCAGACCTTTGCACAGGTTATGCGGTGGAAGGACTGCACTTGGCACTGAGCAGGAGGCTTGTTGCTCTGTCGCCGAGAATTTATTGATGGTTTGTGATGAGCAGAGCCAGCCGTGTGACAGATTGGAGACACTCAGACACGTGGTACCTGCCCTGGGCTTACAACCTGGTTAGGGAGACAAAAGCCACACCCAGGGGAGAACGGGAGAGACCTTAGCCCCACTCTGGGAGCCAGGGACTAACTATGATTGGGAGTGAGAGGAGTCAGTGGTCCTCGGGGCAGAGCAGTCCAGGAGGGCTTCACGGCGCTCAGACAGTGGTCCGGTCCCCTGCCTTCGACCACAAGGCTTGCTGTTCAGTGACTAAGTTATGTCTGGCTCTTCTGTGACCCCTTGGACTGTAGCCCACAAGGCCCCTCTGTCCATGGGATTTCCCAGGCAAGAATACTGGAGTGGGTTGGGATGGAACTCGTGTCTGCTGCTTCCTTCTTTTAGAGGCCCTCCTGATGTGCTAACTGTGCTTACTACAGGTGATTCCACCTGGACCTGCCGGGAGGAAGTCTGGACAACTCTATCAACAATGACGGTCCTGGGCTGTGCCTTGAAGCTGACTTATGTGTCTCTGAGGGCAGAAATGGTGTTATTGATCATTTTCGCTAGCATGGGAGGGGACAAGTCTCATCCCACCTTATCTAGTGTAATTCTCACACCAGTTTCCCGAGCCCCAGTTCTCACAGGGTGATGTAAAGAGGACTGGATGAGATCTGCCCATGTGATGGGTAATGGTACAGGAGGGGAACAGGTGCTCAGGAAGTTGAATCGTTCATAATGGACAGTAAGCCTGTCCTTTGCTCCAGAAGAGATAATAATTTTACTAAACTGGACAGAAAGTATGTCTCCCTCCGCGGCAGCAGGGACACAACCTCTAGCTTACAAGGCTGTTTTTGCTCCACAAACATCCTTGAAAGAAAAACCCAGAACAAGAAGCAATTAGTTTCTTGCTTGCAAGATGTGTAGGAACGCAAGACCCAGGAATATTTATTTTCCATCGTGAACACACTGTGTAATGTACTTCTTTATCATGCTTATAGTTATATCTCTTTCCTGCTGAAGTGGTCGCTCCGTGAGGACCAGAATCGGTGCTTCTTTTGTTCACTGATGTATCATCAATAACTGAGATAGTGCCTGGCACACAACAGGTGCTCATAAAGTGTTGGTCAATTGAATACATGATTGCCTGAGGAAGATGAAAGTCCTTGCTTGGCATCTCCTATTCAGAAGTTTCCTTGTCAAGTTGCCAGCCTTCTGTGGGGAGAAGCAAACTCACTTTCTAAAAAGAGGGACCTTTTTCTGTGTACCTTGAATTGGCATAGGTCACACCACCCGACGTGTTCCCCATGCCCCTCTGTTGCTGGAAACCACCAGCACCCACGAGACAGGGAAGGTGTTCACTGGAGAGCCAGCTGGTTTTGACTTTATCCCTGCAGCAGGCAATGAGTGTGCATCGCCAGGCCCCAGGCATCTCTCCCGGGCCTCGTCCCCTCTTCCCTGTCTTTCTCAGGCTGGTAATTAAAAGTATCAAAGCAAAGTAGGGCTGTCTCATTACATGTCCTGTTTATGTGACTCTAATGTGCTTTGAGTAGATTTGAAGGACTAGGGATTCAGCAGCAGAGCTTCCTTCACGTCCGGCCTGGAGCTGGCAACCCTGAGATAAGGGAATCAAGACCGGGCTGTGAATTAGTTTTAAAGCAAACCAATAATGCATTAATGTGGGCGAGGAATTAAAAATAACAGAGATGTTGCACATTTCTCTGATTAATTAGCCGTTCTAGTTAATTTTTCTGCTTGTAGAGACAAAGCATGGGTCTTAATAGTGGAGCAATTTCCCATCGGTCACTATGGTGCCAAAATGGGGCAGCGCCACGTCTTAGTCCCTTTGTGAGGCCAGCAGGGACCACAAACAGCGGGGTGCCATTGAAGAGGCTATCATGGCCACTTGGGAACTTTACTTCTAGGCTCTCCCCTCCACTCAGAAGGAGTCTACAGAGTCAAGGGAAGGGGGGAGGGGATTGGAACCAGCAGGCCCAGAACCCCCGTTCAGGAATCTTTGGTAATTCCTAAGAACAGGAACCTGTGAGGGGAAGGGTAGCTTTTGTGACCATGCCATCCTTCTGAGGGCTTCCCAGGTGGCGCAGTGGTAAAGAACCCGCCTGCCAATGCAGGGGATGCAGGAGATGTGAATTTGATCCCTGGATCAGGAAGATCCCCTGGAGTAAGAAATGGCAATCCACTCCAGTATTCTTGTCTGGAAAATTCCATGGACAGAGGAGCCTGATGTGCTACAGTCCAGGGGGTCCCAAAGAGTCGAACATGACTGAGCTCGCCTACAGGCAATGCCTGCCTCCATCTGAGGCTTATTGCCCAGGCCCTGAACTCGTGTTGTTTCCTTCATTCATTTACTTATTAGCTCCACTATTCATCCATTCATCAATGTTCACTTGACCTCTTCCATATACTAGGCTCTCCACAAGCTGGGGATGACAGAATGAAAGAATTACAACTTTGTAGCTCTTCGAGAAGGGACTCCTCGCCCGGGACTGAAATAGAGCAGCTCTCACTGGGAGTTGGCCTCTGTCCTTGTCACAGCGTAGGGTTCAGAGAGGGAGGCAGGTGGCCAGTCTTTACCAGGATGCCACCCATGCAACTTCCTGTCCACATTCTCCCACCACTGCGTGGATTTGGGCACAGTGAGTGGGGTTGGTTTTGTTTCTGTTTTCGTTTTTGTTTTAGGAGAATAGAAAAACTCTATCTCTTCCGAGGAAAGTTTTTCTACCAAAATCTTCTCTTCCAAAGACTCAGGAGTTGGGTCACCAAGCTGGGGCTCAGGACTCCAGACTACAGGTCTGTTCTGCCACAGACTTGCTGGTGGCCCAGGATAAGCCCCTACTCCAGTCCCAGACCTGTTCCCCACCTTGCTTTTGCTTCTAGATATAATTCCTTGCCTGAGAAAGTTCCCACCCCATGGCTGGGCCAGAGAGTAGGACTCTGACTGGTTCTAGATGGTGTGTAAGGGGCTCACGTGGAGAAAACAGGGTGAGGAGGCTTCCTAGGGAATTGGGTGTGGACAGTGAGATCCTGCCCCAGGAGCTCAAGCCCAGAGCCACTGGTACCAGGGAGGAAGACAGAATGAAAGGGGCTCAGCAGAGACTGTGATGAACAGAAGGACCTGGGTTCTAGCAGAAAAGGGCAGCTGTTACTCAGCTCCTTCCAATATCACCAGGCTGAACTGCAGTTTCAGAAGAAGTCACAATTCAAATTTTTATGTGAAAAAAAAAAAAAATCTTGGTTTTAACATGTGGGACTCGAATTTAAAATATATGAACTTTGGTGTGTAGGCAAATGAAATATGCCTGGGGACTAGTTTCAGTCCATGGATGTGTCACTTAGAATTAGGTTTAGTCTGCAGTAACAGAAAATGAACAAATGAGCAAAATATCAGTGGCTTAAATAAGAGAGATTTATTTCTCTCTCACTGCTACAAAATCCAGAGATAGTCACTCCTAGACTGCCAAAGTGTGACATGGTATCCAGACTCCTTCTATCCTATTTCCCCACCATTCATGGCCTCTAGACCCACATTACCTCATGGTCTAGGATGGCTGCTGGAGCCACATTCTTTATGTCTACATTCCAGCCAGCAAGGCAAAAGAAGGGAAGAAGTGTTTACTCCCTTCCTTTTAATGACATTCTCCAGAAGTTGCACTCTTTATTTTTTTCTCACATCCCATTGGCCAAAAGTTGGTCATATAGTCCATGAAAGTGAAAGTGTTAGTTGCTCAGTTGTGTCTGACTCTTTGTGACTCCATGGACTATAGCCTGCCAGGCTCCTCTGTCCATGGAATTCTACAGGCAAGAATACTGGAGTGGGTTGCCATTCCCTTCTCCATGAGATCTTCCCGACCTAGGGATGGAACCCTGGTGTCCTGCATTGCAGGCAGATTCTTTACCGTCTGAGCCACCAGGGAAGCCCAATACTGAGCTGCAATTAAGGCCAAGAAAGATTGTCTTTATGCTAAATTTATGATAATCCTGTCCCCAACTAAACAGCAAATGTCCTAATAGAAAGAGAAGAGGGGAGAGAATGGATTTTAAATGACAGCCAGCAGTCTTGGCCCCAGTTTGCCTTTGGTCTGAGACCTGGCTGGCCCATTCTGTTCTTTATGGTGGGGGTTGGAGAAGGGGGCATGGCATCTGGCCACTTGGAGACTGTTCACCAAAAGGGTGGGGCTGCTTGGAGAAGGATCTGCTTTCAGGTGGGGGACCCCGGGCAGAGCAGGCTCTACCTGAGTGATTTGACCTCTCAGGAAGCGTGGCTCCAGTACCTGTTGGGGTTATTTGGTCCTTGATGTCTTGCAGAAGCAGGAGGTCTCCTTTCCCCACAAGCATCTCTTGGTCACTGACAGCACTGAGCAATGCCACAAGCACCCCCAGCCACATGTCGCAGGGCAAGGGTGATGCCTCCCATCAGTCCCTGTATCACGTGGGGCTCCAGAAAAAGGTGAGGTGTCACCAGTTTGTTCCTGCCACAGAGCAGGAGGGGAGAAGAACCTTCCACTGCAGTGAGAGTGGTTTGGGTCAACAAACCAGGATCTCTTAACTGAGTCATGAGAGATAAAACAGTTACTATAAGAAAGGGTGGGATTTCTTTTCTGGTGATGATGAGGTTCTGAGAGAGATCTGTCTGGGATGAGGTCTGACATCCATCCAGCAAACATGCTTTGTGCGCCCACTGTGCGCTGGTTACCAGGTTCAGCTCAGGTTGGGGCTTGGAGGAACCAAGAGGAATGGGACATAGAGCATGTCCTCAGGAGTCCCATCAAAACAACTGGGACCTGCGATGAAGACATATGACTGTCAAAGCTGCCACTGCTGGGTGTCACTGATCACCACAAAGGGTCTCCATCACTGCTATGTCATCCTCACCACCATCGCCACCATCATCACTGTGAAAACGGACCATTGTCATCACTGAAGCCACTCCTTATATCATAATCACAGTCCTCACCATTGTTGTTATTGTTTAGTCACTCAGTCCTGTCTGACTCTTTGCGGCCCCATGGACTGTAGCTCACCAGGCTGCTCTGTCCGTGGAATTCCCCAGGCAAGAATACTGGAGTGAGTTGCCATTTCCTTCTCCAGGGGATCTTCCCGACCCAAGGATCAAACCCAGGTCTCCTGCATTGCAAGTAGATTCATTACCACCGAGCAAGCCTGTTATTACCTTTACCACCAAAAATCACACACATACTTTCAAAAGGGGTTAAACAGAGTGACCCAGCTGCTATCTATGGGATGACTATCGTTAACATGTAAATAACATTTGTTGAACATTTACCATGTGCTGGAGACTGTTCTAATCACTTTACTTATATTAGCTTTTTTAATCTTTGAGCAATCCACAATATGGGTGCTTTTATTAGATCTATTTTACAGATAAGGAAATGGAGGCACAGATCAGGAGACCCAGAAAGAACGACATGGGATGAATGAGCCCAGAGAAAAGGCAGAAGTAAATTTGGAGGTCAGGTCCAGGTTTTTGGTGGGCACACCTGTCTGCTTTGTGGTGGGGGAAGTGGGAGAACATTGGGGGGCATCCTCCTCTGCCCAAAATAGGAGTTAGGGGGCTAACAACATGTCTCCAGTGACTGGTCCAGAGTGACTTGGAGAGCCTTGCTATCTTGACCTACCTTCAGGGCCCAGACTCTGCAGAGAGGACCTAAGCCCCCTCTCTCCCAAGGTGGAGAGTCCAGCTCCCCAGGCCTCCCAGCCCAGCATCCTTCTCAGTGCCCACAGAGAGAAGCTGGCCCTTGTCCCTGGTCTTGGTGACACAGGGGGACACCTAATGCTTCCTCCAGGTGGTGAGTCAGTCTCTTCTAGTTCCTCCTGGAAATGCCAGCTTGCACATCACTTCCTCAGGACACCCTCCCCCATCTCCATCCCAGCGGGCTCCCCTCGTGGCTGTCCTGCAGCGCCCTGAAGTTCTCCACGTGTGGGACACTCCGTGTCCTCATGGTCACTTGTCTATGAACCTGTCTTCCACTCCAAACTGTCAACTCAGGAGGGCAAGATCCAGGGCCTTGGGTCAGTGCTTTCTGCCTGGGGTCTGGCACAGTACCTGGAATGACAAAGTGAGTTTGCCGAGTGAATGAAAAATGCTAAGTCTGTGCTGACTCTGACACTACTCCCTAGCTAAGACCTGGAAGTCTTAGCTCTTCCAGGTGAACCTCCTCAATTTCCCCTCTGCAAAATGGAAACAAGATTCCAAATGCTGCTGTGACAATTTAAAACAAACATAACCTCAGCAGAATTTCCTCCCATCAGGTAGGTGCACACCAGCACAAGGTGATTCACCCCTGCAGCCACACTCTGGGGCGGACACGAGGTGTGGATTTGTCTTTCGCATTCAGAGGAGGAGATGGGACTCCAAGAGGAGATGTGCCTTACCAAGGATTCCGGTCTCTTTCCGGGTCCTTACAAATTCCAGCCTCAGAGTCCTGTCCAAATGTACACATGACCCCTCCCCGCACCTGCTGCAGGAGGGCAGAGGCCCTGGGAGCTTCGGGGACCAAGTCAGAATAGGAGGCATGTGGAGGAAAGGGTGGAACCCGGCACGTCCCCGGGGATGAGTGGGAATTCTGCTCCTCCTCACCAGCTCCACTCTGCCTCTCACCATCCTCCAGAAACCCACTAGGACCTTCCACCCACTTGATTATCCCTCCCGTGGAGATGTTCCTCAGGCAGCCTTGGGCTGTGCACCTTGTAGGGTCTGGGTTCTAACCCTGGCTTAGCTATGTGTTCCATGCACAGGATTTGTCTTTGACGTCACTGATTCTAATGATGCCAAGGGATTGCCATAGTGTGGATGGAGATCTGGAGGAGGAAAGTGGTCTCCTAGGTTATTTCCAGGGCTGGGAGTAAAACCCCACTCCCAGTCCAAGTTTTTTTCCAGTACATGAGGATTGAAATCCTGACCTGTAGACATAGAAAAGTTTTAATTCATTTTATTTCTGGGACCTTTCTCATAGCCCAGTGGTCCAATGCAAGGGGCCTGAGTTCCATCCCTGGCCAAGGAACTAGATCTCACATGTCTCAACTAAGACCTGGTGCAACCAAATTAATTAATTAGTTTTAAAAACTCAGAAAGACATTGGTAGAGATACCCTCCATATTCCAAAGCAAGCTGTGAAGCCAAGTATCATTCAATGTAATGAAGAGATCAAGAAGCTATGATCAATGAATGCAGAAAGAACCAGAAAAATCCCTGAAGTTAAGTGACTCTGAGCCCTTCATCAAACTGAGAGAGCCCTGAGGGCAAGGCTGTGTCTCCCCTCAGACTGGTGCTCCCTGAAGGCAGGATTGGGGCTCCCTGAAGGCAGGGTTGGGGCTCCCCTAGCCTGGGGCTCCCTTGATAGAGGGGCTCCCTGATGGCTTCCCTCTGCTTCAGATACCCTCTTGGGTAGGTCTCCTCTTTCACAGAAGTTGCCTGAAGGCAGAACTCTTTCTGCACTTGAGAGTGAAACTGTTTCTTCTGCAAATTACAAACCTACTCTGAACTTCAACTTCCTCTTCTATATATTGAGACAATAATGGATAAGTTGCTGGATTTTTATGAATGACTGTGATTTTAAAGCACATCTGAAACCCTTGGCACTTCTCCCTTCAAGATTTTCACTTCCCCCTCTTGACTGAGGACTGAACTCCATGACCTGCTTCTAGTGGAAAGAATGTGGTGGAAATGAAGCTGCTTGATTCCCCAGCCTGGGCCATAAAAAGCAATAGGACGTCCACCAAACTCTCTCTGTCTGTGTGTCTGTCTCTCTGCTGTGAGGAAGCCATGTGTGGGCATTTTCTCCTCTCCCAGATGAGGTCAGGTGACAGCCAGCATCCACTGTCTGGTGACTGAGATGCCTTTACTCCATCTGACCAGCACTTATTGGGGACAAACCCCGAGTGAGAATGACTCAGCTGAGCCCGGTCAACCTCTAGATTCATGAGAAAAATAAGTAACTGGTATTTTATGTCAAAATTTCAGGGTATTTGTAGGCAGCAACAGAAAACCAGAACAGTATTATATGCAACAGTTCCTTATCTAATGCCTGGTACCATGCCTGACACATGGTTAGTTTTCCGTAAAACATAGCTGTCCTGTGTTTTACGCCAAGTTCAGGGCTGTACACAGCGGGTTGGGGATGTGTACACTCTCAGGGATCCCCAACTGTCTTAAAGATGCTGTGGGAGAAGATGGAGCAGGCTCGAGAAGGCTGGAGAATAAACCTGGGAAGGATATCAAAGAAAAGAAAATCAAACAAAAGCTCACTTTGGCGGAGAACCTGCAAGGGTGGTGCTAGGCATCCTACAATGTCATCCTCACCACTAAGCTCAAAGATAGGTTTCACCCCATTTTGCAGGTGAAAAAACTGAGGCTCACAGAGGTGCTTTGGTGTCTCGCCCACAGTCTCAGAGCCAATCGGGGCGGTGCTGAGCGGTGAGCCGTCTGCCTGTGCCCTCTCCCTGCCACACCTCATTTTTCGTCCATCCTATGATGCTTCTCTCTTGTTCTCAGCCAGTCAATAAACAAGTAATTACCTCGAGCCCCCATGGTACTTATCAGCTCTGGGGTGCCAGGAAGTGCTTCCTGACACCTGCGTCCATCTCCACTGCTGCAGTTTCCTTATTTTTTTGGATACCAGGAAGGTCAGCTCATTTTCTTTCCTCTAAGAAATCTCCATAGACATAATCATTCTGGCTGGATTCCATGCTGCTCCCTTTGCTTTGGTTCTCTGGGTCCCAACTTCTCTGATGGGAGAACAGGCCCCCCTCTGACCTCCCCTTAAAAGGGCTGAGGGCTTTCTCTCCTGGGGCCCACTGAATCAGAGAAGGAACATTTCAATCAGGGAAAGATTGGCCACTGGGATCACAGGCTGGTTTTGTCCAGGGAGGAAGAGGAATCATCTCAGTTATTACAATGGCTCATGGCCCCCAGGGGTATAGGGTAAATCTGTACTATTAATTACTGTTTATCTATGGTAGGTCCCCAGGGTGATAATAAAAGTTTGCAAAACACTGATCTAGATGCCTTACCCCATAAGGTCTGAAGGCCATTAGTTCTTTCTTGGGTAGAGGAGGAAGACGTCAGGAGCCTGGGGGTCTCCTGGAGTGGGGTGAGGGTCCCATGCCTCCAATTCCCCGGGAAGGGACCAGGTGGCCACTCAAAGGCCGGCTAGAGGCAGGGACTCAAGCGATTTCCTTCTCCAGAACTCCAGCCCCCAGCACTTGCTTCTTGTGCCAGAGCACACAAAGCAGTGTTTTATTTAGAAAATCGATACTGATCGATGATTTATTCTGCTGGAAATAAATAGATCTAGTCACCAGGGTCAGAGATTACCCGAAGGGCTCTGGGAGGTTGCTGAGTGGTGGGACACCTGTGTTTTAGACTCTCCGCCTCTCTCACGGTTCCACCCCACCTTGGGCACCGCGCCCAGAGTGGGCTGGGGGTGACGGGTCCTCCTAGACTGGAGAGAAGGCCACCACAACTCTCAACCACAGCCTGCACCCCAACAGGCAGAGATGACAGTAGGGGACCTCTCCTGGTCTCTGCACGTGGAGTTAGTGTGGTGTGTAAGGGCAAAATGTGTGCCACGAGCCAGTCTTCCCTGTGTTGTGTTTGTGAGTTCATGCGTGTGGCACATACTGAGTCTGATAGCACGGGCTGGTCTCTGTGTGCCTTTTCTCATATGTGTCATGTGACTGTCTGTCTGTGTGAGCTCCTTCTCTGGTCACTACGCCAGTCTGACTGTGGCAAAGTACCAAGCGAGGCAATCTGCATGCCAGGCACAGGCCTACCCTATTACCTTACAAGAGTGAGACTTAGTTTTTATGGGAGCAAATTATCTCATTTTTAAAGACGTTTAAAAATGCCTACACTCTTAGCTTCTTCAAACTAAAATTTAGGGCTGTGAGAAGGCCCAGGCTGTGAGATGGCGCTGCTGTCAGCTCTGTCTCCAGCACGAGGGGGGCAGGGTGGGTGGAGTTGGAGGCAGATACAACTTGAAGCTGAGGTATCAGTAAAGTGGGCAGAGAAGATGAAGGGGGTACGTGGGGCCAGGGAGAGAGCCGAGTGTTGAGAGGGGGACATGGTTGGGGTTGGAAACCCAGCTCTACCACTGAGCCGTCTGGGCAGGCGGCATCATTCCCAGAGTGAGTGAATCATAGCTGCCTGGGAAAGCACAGAAGACATATAGCGGGTGGGGGACAGTGGCTAGTCCACAGGAGGCCTTTGGTGGGAGGGCGCTGGAGAAATAAACGGACGGGCTAGGGTCTCAAAAGCAGGTCCTGCCTTGGTTCTGAGACCTGGCACCTGCCCTTCTCGATCCCCAGGTAAGACAGGTGGCCTGACCGTTTCCTGTGCTGCGGCTCCGTCCGGGCACCTGGCCTGGTGCTCCGGCCCCACTACGATAGCCACAATCCCAGCACAGACAGACAGCTGTGTGAGGCATTTTGCACATGTTGTGCGTTTGAGGTCCTCACAACAGTTCCAGGAGGCATCTCTCCGAGCCCTGCTTTCCTCTTCTACAAAGTAGGTTGTGCTAGGAAACCTGTCTCTGTGATGTGTAAACAGCTCTGAGGGCAACACCTGGCTCCTGGTAGGCACCAAATCAATGTCACCTATTAATGTCATTCCCGTTTCACTGATAACAAAATTTAGGCATCAAGAGAGTGTGTAACTTGCCAAGGGTGCACGTGTAGCAGGTGGCAGCCCCGGGATTTGACCCTGGCCCTCTGGCTCCAGGAACTTCCCTGGTAGCTCAGATGGTAAAGGATCTGCCTGCAATGCAGGAGACTGGGTTCGATCCCTGGGCCAGGAAGGTCCCCTGGAGAAGGGAGTGGCAATCCACTCCAGTATTCTTGCCTGGAGAATCCCATGAACAGAGGAGCCTGGCAAGCTACAGTCTATGTGGTCGCAAAGAGTTGGACATGACTGAGTGACTAACAAACACTTTCACTTTCTCTAGCTCCAGAGCCTGCAGGCTCCCTCCAACTAGCGCTTGCCTTGCCTTGTTCTTGCCAGTAATGGACCCAGAGGCCAGAACTCTACTGTTTTACTCCGACCGATGGGTTGTGCCTTCTCCCTGCTGAGCTGGCAGTCAGACTCCTGATACTGAACCATCAGCCCGCCTGCTCACCTATATTCCCCAGCCGCTTACGTATCCTGGTCCCCACATGGTTCTCTTCCTGCCTATTGACCTCATCATCTCTCCTAGAGGAATCCCTGCTGCCTGGCATATTCCTATCATGGGGACACAAAGTCAGAAGCAGCTGAGACGATTATCTCTTCCTCATTGTCCCCCAGACTGCTGCAGCCTGGGAAGGCAAGGGTGACAACCTAAGGTCAAGGGCAACCAAAGTCCAGAGAACTGAGCCTCCCCCCTATTCAGTGGTTACTCAAAACCTGATTTTTGCTTATCATTTGCCAGCACTGGTTTTTCTGTCTTGTCTGTTTCATTGTTTCATTCCTTTTGCTTCTATTTGTTATTCTTCGGCTCCCGTTGTGTTGGTTCTTCAAACTTGCTGAGGAGGAGTTTTATTATTGTGGGAAGATGACCAAACACGGTCCTCCAGGTTTTCTTTTGGCTTTGTCCTATGTTTAATTACCAAGAACCATCCTCTTAGATCCTTTCCCAGAAATGCAGACAGGGTGCACCCTCTGTTTCAAGCTTCAGAACTTTTGGCTTTTCCTCATGACTTGAAGATGTGCTTTTCCATTTCCACTGAGGGGTGGGGGGTGAGGCCATGTCCTTGCTCCCAGCCACAGCGTCCCAGCTCTCAGAGCCCCCTGACCTGGGATGCACACCTGTGCCCAGAACACATACAGGTTGTACAAACACATATCCACGCATGGTGGATTTTCAGCCAATAAATGCTTATTGAATGATCTAGGCACTTTTCTGGATGTGCTCATCAAAAAGGCAGCACTTTTTGGACAAAGCTCCCATGGATATTATACATGCGTACACACACACATACATGAGTGTGGGCACACCTGCATATGCATATACACACCACACAGACACACACACAACACACAAAATCACTCACGCATATAGCCACCCCCCTTCACCAAAACCACCCCTCTCTGTATGTCCTTCTCTTGGGATAAAGTTTCTGGATACCTTGATCATGGTCTGATTTTGTTAGTGTGGATGCCACTGCCACTGGGCAAAGTGTCTCTTGTCATGGAGACCTTCGGGGTTCTCAACTAGTGGGTCTCTGTGGCACCACCTCACTTGTTTCACTTAACCTGCTTGCAGAAGTGGCTAGGCACACACCTCACCCAAACACTCCCCTCCTAGGCGTGTACCCGGGATCTCTCTCATCTGTGCACCAGGAGATATGAACTCAGATGCTCATTAAGCTTTGTCTGCAATAGTGACAATTGGAGAAAACCAAAATGGCCATCTACATGACAGAGAAGTGATTGGATCAGAGCTGCTGACTCAGCATGGATAAACCTCAAACATGTAACATTTTGTAAAGTAAAAGCACGTACAAGTAATAATGTGCAAGCGTGTGTGCGTGCTAAGTGTCTGACTCTGTGAAACCCTATGGACTGTAGCCCACCAGGCTCCTCTGTCCATGGGATTTTCCAGGCAAGAATACTGGAGTGGGTTGCTATATAATATTATTTGTACAAAGCTGAGAAACATATAAACCAGCGCTATGTGTTGTTTATGGATACATATATCATGGTAAGAGCACACAAGCCCATACAGGAATGGACATGACAGACACACGCTAGATCGGGGGTGTGGGAGCCCTGGGCACAGGAACTCAGATCAGTACTGGGCAGAGCTTAATAAGAGCTTCAATTGAAACTGTAATGTTTATTTCATAAAGCGGTTGCTGGATATATGATGTTCATTGTGTTATTCATTATATACTTTATGTCTAAAATATCTTATTTTAGAAGATATAATATCAAAAGAGAAACCTAAGATGTGTGTTTATCTAGAATTCCTCTGGGGCCAGAGTTAGAATTATATTAGACCCTTTATTTCTTCATTTGATTTGCCTTCAAGTTGCATGTAAAGCTTTTTTCAGATAAGAATCTTCCATTTAAAGAAAATGACTGGAGTTTCTTGTGAAAGATGGCAATGATTGTCTGCAAGGCGGCTGGATGATTTTTACTCCCGTTTGGCTTTTCGTTTGCTTTATGTTGCTCACCCGGCACTGATGGCAATCACAGCCCCCGTTTTCTTGTCCTGTTGAAGTGTGTGGGATGGGTAGAGTATGAGGCTGAGTGATGTGGGAGAAAACTTGCATTGTGGCTTCTTGGCTGGTGAGGAGGGTGGAGTCAACCCTCTTGGAAACCAAAGCTACAAAGATCTTTTCCAAGTCCGAGAGCCCCTCTCCATCCTATGGTGTTGCAAAAGCCTGCAACGTGATCTGGGTCCCAACAGGCACCACTGTGTGAATCCCTCTTTCCCATGCCCCTCCTTCATCAAAGCTAACCACTTCAGCGTCCTGTTCCATCAGTGTCCTGCTTGTTGCCAGGGAACCTGGTAAACTGACCCTAGATCTTACAATGATTCCTTCCAAAGACCCAATGTGGCCTCAAAGGAAGTGCAGCAGTCAGACCCAAAGGTGTCACCTCCCTTCCTCTTCCAGGGCGATCCCCCAGGTTGAAGATTATATTTACCTGTCAGCTGGGCATACCCTGGCAGGATGGGTGAAGGGCAGGGCTGGTGAAGGAGTAACACATCAAAATGGGGACCCCATCAGAACAAAGTCCATTCTGCTCTGCCCTGGGCCCAGTGGTTCACCGGCACCATCTCGTCCCACTGCCAACAGCAGTAATCTATCTCGAGTGGCCGCCCGTGTTTGTGTTATCAGCGAGACTCAAATCTGGCAAAATAGCAGGAAAAGTGCTTGCATGGGGCTTTTCAGCAAAACTCATTAAAGTGGGGAATTGGACTTGAAAATGAGCCACTTTGCTTGCTCCTCAACTCAGAACATTTTCTCCCTTCCCGCACACACTGGGCCCTTCCAGAGGGTAGCCCAGGCCTGGGATGCCCACAGATGTCAGGGAGAGGGGCCCTGGCACCAGTCACTAAGAGCTGGCATCTCCATCAAATCCCACTTACTCCTGTGATGGATGGGCTATGAGTTCCATCTTCCAAATGGAACACCTGAGGCGTGTCCAGTTAAGCACACTTCCCCAGGTAGCACAGACAGCCAAGGGCAGAGGTGAAATAAAGCCTCCAGTGCCTCTGGCTACCAAACACAACCTACTACTCCACGTTCCCTTGAGGAATGTCCATCTTGATCCTCTAGGATCTTACCCCATGGAGCCCTAAGCTTCCTCCCGCTGGTCCAAGGATCCAAGCAAGGCAGCTGCATTCTCAGATCCATGGCAAAGTTTGCCCCCCAAAAGCACAGAGGGGTTTCCCTGGATGGCTAGTGCCTCCCAGAGCCCCTAGCGCTCAGCCTGGATGCCTCAGTGGGTGGATATAGCCAGTCCTCCCTTTTGGTGACCGCTGCCTACTCCCCCATGGGGATTTGTAGTTCTGCTGGAGATCACCTTATCCAAAGCCTCAGTGGCATCAGAGTACTAACAGTAGCTGCAATTTCCCTAACCTCTTCCAAGCACCTTTCATTCTCACAACAAATCTAGGTGATATCACCGTCCTCTTGAGTATATGAAGCTCAGAGAAGTGAAGTGAAATGTCCAGGGTCACACAGATAATGTAGATCAAAAGTTGAAAACACACCTCTATCAGTCTTGGAACCCCTGATCAGTCTCCTGCCTTCTATTCCTACCACCAGGCTTTTGCGGGGCTGCCCACTTCCCAGGGAGTCAGCTCATAGTCTGTGCATCCTTTATAAGGCAGCCTCCCAGGTATAAAATGCCATTCCTTCCACATACCCCAACATCACACACTCGAGGGCCCTGCAGGGGAGGTTTCTTAAAGTCCCATCTGTTATTATCTCCATTTGGAACGAAAGAAAAGAAAGCAAGTGTCAATCTGCGTATGGGGGAGTTTTCTATAGGATATTATTGGAATTTCATCTCCCTGGAAAAAGTCATATGATGGTATTTCAGGTTAGATAGTGAATATATTTTGACTTGACATATGCGGTGAGTCACAGTTAATTGTGTGTTGGTCATTGAGACCTGGCCCGAAGAATGCTTTCGTTCCTCAGGTGTCCCCAGGGTGGCCGTTCTGAGCGTGGGAATATGGTTGTCTCAGTGCTGGTTGGATTCCCTGCCTCGTGGGGTTTAGGAAGAAATAAAGCAGTGAGAGTTGTTTTGGGTAAATCTCTCAGGAAGCAAGTAATCAAATATCTGGCCAAGGGTTTCAGCTGTAGGGGTCTATTCAGGTCACATAACCAGAGGCCCACAGGAGGTAATTCCAGGTTTGGGGAAGTGCAGAGACGTCACCAGAGCCCAGGATTTTTCTGCCTGCCCACTCTGCCTGGGGCCATCCTGTCCCTTAAAGTTGCAAGATGGCTGCCCAGCTCCCAAGCAGCTGAGGGGGCGGGGCATCCCTCTTTGTGGGTGGGGGGAAGGGAATATTTACCAGCCACCCCACCCACCCCCACCCACCCCCACCCACCCCCACCCCCGCCCCAGGCTTCTTTGTCATCTCATTGGCCAGAGCAGGATTACATGTCCAGTCCTAAACCAATCACTGGCGACAGGGCATGGGATTCTCAGGACTGAGTAAGACTAAACAGGATTCATCCCCTGGGGCTTGGGACTTGTTGTTGCTTAGTCACTAAGTCCTGTCTGACTCTTTTGTGACCCCCTGGACTGCAGCCAACCAAGCTCCTCTGTCCATGGGGTTTCCCAGGCAAGAATACTGGGATGGGTTGCCATTCCCCCATCCAAAATAGGTGTGTCAGAAGGGAGAAGGAAGCGGCAGCTGCAGCAGCAGCAGCAGGGTGAGGCTTGAGATGTCAGTGTCCACTTCTGCAGCAAGGAGATCAAACCAGTCAGTCCTAAAGGAAATCAGTCCTGGCTATTCATTGGAAGGGCTGATGCTGAAGCTGAAGCTCCAAAACTTTGGCCACCTGATGAGAAGAACTGATTCACTGGAAAAGACCCTGATGCTGGGAAAGACTGAGGGCAGGAGGAGAAGGGGACGACAGAGGATGAGATGGTTAGATGGCATCATTGACTCAATGGACATGAGTCTGAGCAAGCTCCGGGAGTTGGTGATGGACAGGGAAGCCTGGCGTGCTGCAGTCCATGGGGTCTCAAAGAGTCAGACACGACTGAGTGACTGAACTGAACTGAACTTCCAAAGTAACCAGTAAAGAGCTGGTCTTAAATGTTAGACAGGTGCTGGGAGTGGGGCCAGGGAGCAGAGTTGGGGGTGGAAGAGAGCTGGTCACAGCAGGGGCTGATGTCTTTAACAGGTAGAGCCACTGCAGGAGGCAGGAAGCAGGCTATACAAGAAGCCAAAGCCTAAAGAATTTAAGTCTCTGGCTCACGGGCTGGACTTGAAATCAGGTAGAAATCAAATTCAAGTTCTCTGAGTCCAGTAATAGCTATAAAAATAATAGCAAGTCATACTTACGTACTATTTACTATATGCCAGACACTGTTCTATTATCTTATTATATCCTAGGAGGTAGGTTGCTATTATTAGCCCCATTTTACAGTCGAGGAAACTGAGGCACAGAGAGGTTAAATGGACGCCTAGCATTGCAGAGCTTGTTGGTTCTATAGCCAAGACTCAAACATAGGCCATCTGATGTCAGAGATTGCGTGCTTAACTGCCATGATCCCCTCCAAGCCTGGAATCTCTGTTGCTCCAACTCACAGGGGGTCCAATTCTTTATTACCAGCCTCTAAATCACTAACTCCAGGAACAAAGGTGTCCTTGCTCCTATGCTGCTGTGTGTGGTTAGTTATTCACAAGTCAGTCCACTCCCATTCCAATCTTCAACGAGTGATGTATTCTATGAAAGACGTGACCAGAGATATGGTCAATCTGACCCAGGTCAGTGTGCTATGCTACTAAGAAATCCTTTCCTGAAGCCCCAGTCTTGCTTCAGCTCAGACTGAGGGGCCTTGGGACCACCATCATCATTGTTAGAAATGTTCAGGAAATCCCCATCACCTTTGGTTTGGCCCCAGGGGAACCCCACGGACCCACCCTTGACCTCAGCCAGAAGGGCATCCAGAGTGCTTTGGCCTGGTTCCAGCAGCTTGACTACTGATCTCTGTTCACCCAGTCCTGGGAACAGGATGTGTTGACACTGTGCCCAGTCTGTCTGCAGGGCAGGGGTCTGCCTCTCCCCCTGGGAGTCCAGGGGGTGACAGAGACACTGAGGGGTGTCTGATCATAGGGGAGTCTGATGTCACTGACATGATTTTGCCACTCTGTTCAGATGACACTTTGAGGTTCAATCCTATTCCCTGAGATTGGAGAGGTAGGGACCCTGCGGAGAAGGTCCAGGGAGGGGAAGTGGCGGGACACCAGGTGAGACCTCCCTTCTGCCTTTGCCCAGACCCTGGACCCGCTCTCAGTCAGCCCTCCCAGCAAGCCCTGTGTGCCTACCCTTGTTCTGGAGCACACAGCCCTCAGCTCAGGGGATGAACACAGTGCAGGAAATCCGAGCCAGCCTCCACTCTTCAAGATCAGCCTGAAAGGCGAGCTGAGTGAGCGGGGGAGGATGAAGGGGGTCTCTCCCAGCGCCCCAGGCCCTCCGTCTTCTCCTTGAGCAGCCTGGTTCGGGCTGACACCTGCCCTCTCCAGCCTTACAGCTTGTTGGGAGGAATGGGCTGCTTGAAGGACACTTTGCCGTCCATCAATAATCACAGTGTGTAGCACACAAGGTGGGAGTCTCACCCTTCGAGTGGTTGGAGGGGGCTGGGCGCTGGCTGGGCTCCTCATCCCAGGGCCCATTGTCCTGGCTCCCTTTCCTCCGAGGAGCTGCTTTTAGCGGGGCCTCAGTGGTGTCAGCATCTCCTCCCACCCCTGGGTAATTTTTCCTCCTGGAGGGGCGGAAGCAAACAAACCGCAGAGCTGTCGCTGCCCAGTGAGAGCCGAGGTCCGAGCGGAGTGGGGGAAGCAACCACTTTAGAGAGTTTTTCTGCAGACGCAGAGACGGACGCCCAGGAATCGATCCTTCTGAAGATGAATCATGGCAAGATGCACAAAGAAAACCCCTTCGGTCTGAACAGGCAGATAATGTTCCTGACAGGCCCTCCGCTCCAAGTCAATTTGTTGTGATTGGTGGGAGAGGCAGGGGAGGAGAGGAGGGAGAGAGAAAGAGGGGGAGAGGTGGAGTGGGGAGAGAAGGAGAGAATCGTGTAGCATTTGATGGCTAGGCAGATTAAGTTTGGATTTATCTTTTCCTTTAGAGTTAGCAGTGCTTGCCTATATCCGTTCAGGTAATTAAGAGGTAACCTGGGGGAATTCACAGCGTGCTCTGCACATCCTCAATGCACCACAAGATCAGACTGTTTCTAATCATGATCTTAGGGAATCTTAGAACTCGGCTCATCAGAGTTGGGCAGAAATGCTGGATGTTCTCCAGTTCTGCTCTTTTCATTGTGTAGATGGAAAGACAGAGGCAGGGAGGGGCCTGATCAAGACCAAGGGCACCCATGTAGACAACAGCCCCCCAGGTGCCCTCTGCTTCTACCTGCACAAGGGACCTGATGGAAGTACCCATGTCTCCAGGGGCGGACGGTCCCCATGCCCAGATGCAGAGATGGATTGTCTGCTTTGCCCAGTCAGCATCCTTCTCTCTGATTCTGCCTCTCATTGACCAACACTACAGCTTCTTAACCTCTAGTCTCTACCAGCCTTTGTAGGACTGTCTGGAGAGTGGACCCAGCGGTAGAATAAAAATATCCATCTTTAATGTTTACACTAACTGTCTCCTCCTTGGTGCTTCTGGAAAATGCACCATTAGATATGGGACAGGGTAGGGGTTACCCATGGAGGCCAGCTTGTGAGGTGTATCCTCCAGAGACCCAAGAAGGTAGAGTGACCATTGCTGAAAACTCATTCCAGGAAGCAGATGGCCCTGACAGCAGCAGTTCTCCATGGCGGGGAGCAATTTTGGTAATGTTTGGAGACCTTTTTGGTTGTCCCCCGCGGGGGTTCTACTGGTGTCTAGTAGGAAGGGCAAAGAATGATCCTATAATACAGGATCAGCCCCCTAATAAGAAGATCATCCTGCCCAAAATGTTAATAGCATTGAGGTTGAGAAACCTTCCGCTAGAGAGAGTGACCTTGTTCACCTTCCATCTACACAACTTATACCTAAGTGTGGAAATGGTCATTGTTTTGCCTGTGTAGACATAGGTCGTGCTCTCACCAGGTCAGAGGGTGGAGTCCCTGGGGGTGAGGTGAGAGACATCTGGACGAGCTGCATCTTGCAGCTGATCGTGGAGAGGGATTGTGTCTGGCTGGCTGTACCTGACCCCCTCCCTCTCTGCTCATCTGACCAGATGACATTTCCAAAGAGAGGACTAATCTTTCAAGGGCGCTGAAGGTGCTGACGTGCCTGCCAGAACCTCACACTTGCTCTCCAAGGTAATTTGCAGGAGACATGCCCACGATATTGGTGGCTCTCAGTAAGGACTCTCCCTTTCTACTGGAGCTGGGGAAGGAGCCAAGAAAGACAACCTAGACCTGCTGTCCTCTTACCTCCTTCCTTTCTACCCTTACCCTTTTTCCTCTCCTTTATCCATCTTCTGTTCCAACATCTTCTGGTCTAGGCCGTTTCCAAGTGTCCTCTGATTTTTTGATGTCTCTCTCCTGCCCCAGGCCAAATATTGTAGAGACCAAAGCAAAGATGTCATCCTTTCTCCTTGGAACCTAGACACCACATAAACAATTACCACCAGCCTGACTCCCAGCATGTTGGTGTATCATGTCAAGGTACTGAGATCCTACTGACATCGGCTAATGGCCCCAGGTTCTGAGCATAGGCCCACGGTGGCTACACGGTGCTCACCCCTCTCCTGGCCACTCCACCTGTTAACAAAGAAACAGACCCAAGGGACTGCTTAAGGAGTCTGGTAGAATAGCAATTATAAATGTGAGATGTGCGGATCAGTGTTTGTACTATTTACTGGCATGTGTGACTCGGGCAGTGAGAACATGAGCATTTGTCACATGGAGTGCCAAAGGGCCAGCTGGAGGGGACATTTTCCTTCCATCTTTGTGAACTACTAAGCCCTCTTCCCCTAAAAGTAAGCTTGGGTGGAGAAGCTGGAAGAACTGGGGTTCACATAGCTGCCACTTAGTCTTGCTCATGGTTTATTATGGTCGGGGCAATGATTCCACGGAGATAGTAAAGAATATCCAGAAAAAGAAATGGGAAGGGAATACTTCCAGGAGTCCTTTTACACAATCCAGGCAGTAAAGAGTCTCTTCTAACCCAGTAATGGATATTCAAGTGAGAGAACCCAGGGGCAGGGACAGAAGAAACCCCCGTGTCCCTTCCTCTCCTGTCTCTCCACCCCGTCCTTCCTTCCTCCCTGTGAGGTGTACCACTCTTCTTCACCTGTCTTCTCCCAAGTTCCACTTTTGGAGCTTCAATTGTGTGTGTGTAAAAGCAAAGGGTCCCCTGGAAGAGGAATAGGCTTTCTCCCCAAGACATGTCTGTGAGTGCAAAGCTCATCATATCCATGAAGGCTGTGAGGGAGATAATGACATTAAATTAAATGGAGCACAGTGTTGCTAAATTATGGCATGTAGATGCCATATTGGCTGGCAAAATACCTTCATGTTTAACCACCAAAACATTCTGTCAAGTGTCCTTGTTAGCCCTGAATTACACCTAAGAAAACTGATGATTAGGTAAGATAAGTCACTTGCTTGAAGGTCCACCACTGGTGAAAGAGGTTTTTTCTCTGACTGCAAAGCAGAGTTTCTTTCTGCTACACACAGAGTGGGCAGGAGCAAAGAATGAGGTTTGTCCGAACATTTGGGACCAGAAAGTTACTGCAAGTGAGGCAGGAATGTAGCTCTGGGGTTCCCGAGAGACCAGACCAATAGCTTGAGAAGACAGGGAGAGATGGGGACAGATAAAGAGGGTGGAGGAGCAGGGGTAGCCATGGGGAGGAGGGCGTGAGGAGTGCAGGGGCTTCAGGAGCAAAGGTTTGCCAGCCCAAGGGGGCTGCTGGGCAAGAGCGTCATGGGTGGACAAGGGCCAGAGAGACGCATTTCTATGCCCTCCTTGGGCCTCTCTCTCTCTCTGTCTCTGCCTCCATTTCTTGGCATCTGTGCCTCCCAGAGCTGGTTCTGAGGACCTCTCTCTCCTAATACACACACTTTAGGAGGTTTTCTAGGGAGCTAGGAAGCTGCCAAGGAACCTGAAAATACCTGGTCAAAGGCTCTGGCCCAAGAGTTCACTCTTCCTCCCATAACTCACTCCTGCTCCTCTGGACACCAGCCCCCCTATGATGTGACCACGGAAGACCTCATTGGCAAGGAGTGCAGAATTCTATGGGTCATCTGGTCAACCCTTAGGACCCAGTAGAGGAAACTGAGACCCAGGGAGGGTGTGGTTTGCCCAAAGAGTTGGGGAGAGGTGCTGGCGTACTGGTCTCTTGACCCAAGCCAGACTCTTCCCCCACTGCAGATGCAGGGCCAGGAGGCCACTGCTACTGCCAGGATGCATACAGCAGGCCTGCAGCCTGAGACATGGCTTTCCTCTTCCAGAGTCAGCCCCGGGCACTCAGTCTCCAGGGGCTCGCCTTCCCTCCCTGGTTTACCGTTTAGTATTGTCAAAGCATATGTCAGTTCAGTGCTTTTGCTACAGTAAATATGTAATCACTGTTTCAGGCTCTATTACTTGCCTCACAAAATAGTGCCTGGGAATGGTGCTTATTTAACTTTATGCCGAGAAAGACTCAGAAGAGGTCTACAAATGACTGTCACATGTCAAGTGCTGTTGACGGTGGTCCAGAGAGGAGGGTGACCAGCACAGGGTCAAGAGAGCACAGTCCTTATTCTAGCTGTGGGGATACTGGTGTCTTTTTTTAAACCTGGTTCAGTGAGCCTGTTCTTCACATAAGCTACCGAGATAATGTATGTGCATGTATGTGTGTGCGTGTGTGCATGTGTGTGAGAGAGAGAGAGGAAATTAAATATTTAAAGATTAAAGCAAACCTTTGAGGATTAATATAAAAGTGTATATGTCATCTGACACCTTGCCAGTGAGCATGTGTGTGCATATACATACATGTGTTCAATCATGAGAGTGGGTCTATGGTTTTAATAGTCCCCAAAATGGTCCCCACAAAGGAGAGCACAGCTGGAATGATGGGTCATAATGATCCCATCAGGTTTACCATTTACAAATTGCTCTCATATCATTACCTCTGCTGATCCTTACTCCCGAGCTATTTTCATACCCATTTTCCAAACGAGCATACTGGGTCTCAGAAAGCCCAGAGCTTGAACTGAAGTTCAAATACTGCAAAATGTCTGGCTTGAGTTCCTGACTCTATAAAGCATAGAGGCTAAAGACACCAGATTCAGAAACATGAGCGGTGGTGTCAGATTTGAATCTGGCTTCCGCACTTACTGGCTGCAAGGTTTTCAGTAGGGAATTATGTTGCTGAGTTCATGATTTTCTCCCTAGGGATTCTCTCCCTGTCTATTTCATATGGAGGTGGAAAAGGATAAATAGTTGATGTGAGAATGATACAGGTAACAAGTATGAACACTGCATGCCATGCCTGGCCTATTGCAGGCACCTGTAAATGTTTGCTTTTGTTATCACCGGCTGATCCAGTTTCCATCACCTTGTTTGCTGATCCAATAATAAGAGAGCCCCTCTCTTCTCCTTGGGTCAACCATGGTGTCTCTCAATCAGCATCGCTACAACATTTTGCTCACAGGACCCCTTTATACTGTTAAGTATTACTGAGTACTCCAAAGGACTTTCATGTATGTGAGTTATATCTATTTTTATCTACTGAGAAATTAAAAAAAAAATACTGTTATAATAACAAACTCAAACAAATTAACATAAATAATACTTTTAGGTAAAATAACTATCTGACCAAACAAATTTTGAATGAGTGGTCTTCTTTCACATATTTTAAAATCTAAAAGTCTGCTTTATTTGAAGACAGCTGGATTCTCTTACCTGTTTCTGCACTCAATCTGCTGTGATATCACACGTCAGGCAGCCTCTGGAAAACTCCACTGCACATTCATGAGAAAGGAAAAGTGAAAATGACAGTTAACATTCTAGTATTATTATAAAAATAATTCTGGCCTCTTGGCCCCAGACCATGCTCTGAGAGCCCCTGCACGAAAGGAACATTAAGCTCCCTCCCTGTGTGGGCAGGATGTGATTTTCTTCATCTCTGTGACTATGTCTGAAAAATTAAGATTGACTAAGACAAAGCAACCAATTACTTCCTCAGATTTCTCTCTAGGGACATATGCTCATAGACTTAATATTGATAAAATAAGGTTTGGCTACTTCTAAACTGAGCCATCAATAGTTAGCAGCCTCTTCAATGACATCCACCATTGGTCTTAAGACTGAGAGGCTGTTGATTGATTGACACCATATGTTGTGTCACTAAGAATGCACTTTAATGTAAGAAACAGAAAACCAAGATCAAAAATGATTTTAACCATCCGTGAATTTATTATTTAATGTAACAAGAAGTCCCAAGATTGAAAAGATACAGCATTGGTTGTTTCAGAGACTCAACAGTAATCATCAATGGCTCACATTCTTTCAATTTCTTTTCTCTATAGGTTGATTATATCAGCCTTGTTTCTCTTGTTCACAAGATGGCTGCAGCAGTTCCCACCATCACATGGAGAAAAAAACCAATATCATTATCAGATAAACCATTATTTCTTTTGGGTCTCTTTGTGTTAGTGGGAAAAATTTCTCTCAGACAACTTTCCTTTGAATGTTATTGGCCAGAAGGAGGTCACATGCTGTATTTGTTCCTAAGGCTGCTGTAACAAAGTACCACAAACAGGGTGATTCAGAACAATAGAAATCTACTCTCCTTGTTGCAGAGGCTGAAAGTCAGGAATCAAGGTTTCAGCAGAGCTATGTTCCTCCTGAAATCTACCGGGGAAGGATCCTTCCTTGCTCTTCCAGCTTCTGGTTGCCCCAAAAGGATCCTTCTTGGCTTGTGGAGCATCACTCCAGCCTCCACATGGTGTTCACCCCAGGTCTCTTTACACTGTCTTCCCCTATGTATATTTGTGCTTGCCCTGAGTGCTTCACATACATTAACTTGGTCCCCCTCATAACCTCCTTGTGAGAAGCATCTAGTGTTATGACCCATTTTACAGATGAGGAAGCTGAGGAACAGGGAAATTAAGTGACTTGCCCAAGATCATACCATCAGTGGCAGAGGTGGCTTGAACCCAGGCTGTCTGCTCCCAGTAGTGAGCAGCTCCTAGAACTTGGGGACTCAGAAGTGATTCCTACCACCTGCCCAGCACCCTGACTGTGTTCCCTTTCCCTTGTTCCAAGCAGTTAGCATCTTTGCTCACAATATAATCTTGCCATGTTTGTAATAAAGTGTGGAAAATTCTGAAAGAGATGGGAATACCAGACCACCTGACCTGCCTCTTGAGAAACCTGTATGCAGATCAGAAAGCAACAGTTAGAACTGGACATGGAACAACAGACTGGTTCCAAACAGGAAAAGGAGTACATCAAGGCTGTATATTGTCACCCTGCTTATTTAACTTATATGCAGAGTACATCATGAGAAACTCTGGGCTGGAGGAATCACAAGCTGAAATCAAGATTGCCGGGAGAAATATCAATAACCTCAGATATGCAGATGACACCACCCTTATGGCAGAAAGCGAAGAAGAACTAAAGAGCCTCTTGATGAAAGTGAAAGAGGAGAGTGAAAAAGTTGGCTTAAAGCTCATCATTCAGAAAACTAAGGTCATGGCATCTGGTCCCATCACTTCATGGGAAATAGATGGGGAAACAGTGGAAACAGTGGCTGACTTTATTTTTCTGGGCTCCAAAATCACTGCAGATGGTGATTGCATCCATGAAATTAAAAGACGCTTGCTCCTTGGAAGGAAAGTTATGACCAAACTAGACAGCGTATTAAAAAACAGAGACATTTCTTTGTCCACAAAGGTCTGTCTAGTCAAGGCTATGGTTTTTCCAGTGGTCGTGTATGGATGTGAGATTTGGACTATAAGGAAAGCCGAGCGACAAAGAATTGATACTTCTCAACTGTGGTGTTGGAGAAGACTCTTGAGAGTCCCTGGGACTGCAAGGAGATCCAACCAGTCCATCCTAAAGGAGATCAGTCCTGGGTGTTCATTGGAAGGACTGATGCTGAAGCTAAATCTCCAGTACTTTGGCCACCTGATGCGAAGAGTTGACTCATTGGAAAAGACCCTGATTCTGGGAAAGATTTAGGGCAGGAAGAGAAGGGGATGACAGAGGATGAGATGGTTGGATGGCATCACTGACTCAATGGACATGGGTTTGGGTGGACTCCAGGAGTTGGTGATGGACAGAGAGGCCTGGCGTGCTGCAATTCCTGGGGTCGCAAAGAGTCAGACATGACTGAACGACTGAACTGAACTGTTATTTACCCATGAATGGCTGTTTCCTGAGCCTGCAGGCTCCCTGAGGGCAGACACTTCCTGACTCCTGGGACAGGACTTGTCACATAGGAGCCACTCTGTACACTCTTGTGGAATGAATGAAGAAATGATTGGCACTAGAGGTGCCTTTTTATAAGGGTACTAGTCACAGTGGACTAAGGCCCACCCTAAGACCTCATCTCAACTTGATCGTCTGCAAAGACTCTATTTCTGGGTGTCACATTCACAGGTACTGGGAGTTAAGACTTTAACATATCTTTTGGGGGGTGTAGAAAGTGTTAGTCACTCAGTCATGTCTGACTCTTTGTGACTCCATGGACTGTAGCCCACGAGCCTTCTCTGTCCTTGGAGTTATCCAGGCAAGAATACTGGAGTGGGCAGCCATTCTCTTCTCCAGGGATTCTTCCCAACCCAGGAATTGAACCTGGGTCTCCTGCATTGCAGGCAGATTCTTTACCATCTGAGCCACCAGGGAAGCTCTTGAAGAGGGTAGAGGGGGGACACAGTTCAACCCGTTGCACCTGCTTTTCTTGAGTCACTGGCAAGAGAAATGAAGTCATTGCTGTTGGCTGTCAGTGAGCTTCAACCAGAGTGTAACAGCTTCACTGGGGGGCATTTGGACAGGTGGGGAAGAGTTTTTAGAAGTTCTAACGTATGGGGGTCCGTCTGAGCACCCTGTCTGTTCCTGGGGGTGGTGGAGAAATGCTATATACATGGTATAATTGAATGCCAATAATGCCCCATTGAGAAACACTGGGGACAGATCCAGGGTATGAGACACCTGCTCTGCACATGTGGCCTCTGAGAAGAGGGTGAACAAAACCAAACCAGAGTTCTGGCAGAGACACAAAGAGGGGAACGGATTTGAGAAGGGCCATTAGCAAATCTGCTCACTGTTGCTCTGATGGCATTGTGTGTGTTATTCCAAGGGCCTCCAATCCATACCCAGAGCAACAATTATCTTCCTCTCTTCCTCTCGATGGCAGTGAAAAGGAATGACTGGAATGGTTTCCTTATTTGTTTGAAACACTGTTCTCCTCTTTCCCACTAGGCCAATGTCCACCCTGCACCCTCAGTTTTAGTAATGCAGGTGCTATAGGAAGATGAAAAGAGGAGAAAAATAAAAGAAATCACTCACAGCCTCAAAAACACAGACATTATTACTTTCTTTTTTTTTAATTTTATTTTTCAGATGTTTGCTATGTGTGTTTTATTTACTGAATTGGGATCCTTTGTGTATTCAAAACCAGGCATACTGCTGTTCAGAGAGCAATGTCTATTGTTGTAATGATAAAATTGAAGGGATGCAGAAAATTGTATATAAAAGTTACCCAGATCTAATTCCCCAGTAACAACCACTGTTATCCCTCTGTTGGATCTGTCCAGTTTCATTTTCCTCCCTAAGCATTCTAAAATAAAATATTTTAGGTTAAACTACTTGGACTGCAAGGAGATCCAATCAATCCATCCTAAAAGAGATCAATCCTGGGTGTTCATTGGAAGGTCTGATGTTGAAGCTGAAACTCCAATACTTTGGCCACCTCATGTGAAGGGTTGACTCATTGGAAAAGACCCTAATGCTGGGTAGGATTGGGGGCGGGAGGAGAAGGGGACGACAGAGGATGAGATGGTTGGATGGCATCACCAACTCGATGGACATGGGTTTGGGTAGACTCCGGGAGTTGGTGATGGACAGAGAGGCCTGGCGTGCTGCAATTCATGGGGTCGCAAAGAGTCGGACACGATTGAGCAACTGAACTGAACTGAACTATATGTAGTGGAGAGTGAAAAAGTTCTCTTAAAGCTCAACATTCAGAAAACTAAGATCATGGCATCCGGTCCCATCACTTCATGGCAGATAGACGGGGAAACAGTGGAAACAGTGGCTGACTTTATTTTTCTGGGCTTCAAAATCACTGCAGATGGTGACTGCAGCCATGAAGTTAAAAGACGCTTACTCCTTGGAAGGAAAGTTATGGCCAACCTAGATAGCATATTAAAAAGCAGAGACATTACTTTGTCAACAAAGGTCCGTCTAGTCAAGGCTATGGTTTTTCCAGTAGTCATGTATGGATGTGAGAGTTGGACTATAAAGAAAGCTGAGCACCGAAGAATTGATGCTTTTGAACTGTGGTGCTGGAGAAGACTCTTGAGAGTCCCTTGGACTGCAAGGAGATCCAACCAGTCCATCCTAAAGGAGATCAGTCCTGGGTGTTCATTGGAAGGACTGATGTTGAAGCTGAATCTCCAATACTTTGGCCACCTGATGCGAAGAGCTGACTCTTTGGAAAAGACCCTGATGCTGGGAAAGATTGAGGGCAGGAGGAGAAGGGGATGACAGAGGATGAGATGGTTGGATGGCATCACCAACTCGATGGACATGGGTTTGGGTGGACTCCAGGAGTTGGTGATGGATAGGGAGGCCTGGCGTGCTGCGATTCATGGGGTTGCAAAGAGTTGGACACGACTGAGCAACTGAACTGAACTGAACTATATGTACAGTTTTTGTTTTAACTTTGAGTCACCAGTAACATTTACAAGTTCTACACAGAGATACTATAAAGAGTGACTCGGTGACACATAATATCTGCCACTAGATATTCCTAATTTAAAAAGTATAATGATTCAGAACATTGGTGCTCCGGTTGCTAGAAGCAACGGGGACACTTCACCCGGGCAGAGTGGACTGAATGAAAATGCAGGCATCTCTTTTGCATCTGGTGACTCTGATGGGATTGTGGGGAAGACCTCTGGCCTAGGTGGAATAAGGTGTTTCCTTCTCCAGGGTCTGCTCTGTTATCATTGTCCCTCCCAGTCCCCTCCTGTGAGGCCTCCAGGACAGATGAAACAGAGGAAGATCCTCACCAATGGTCCTCAGAGCCCATCTCATCCATCATCCACCTCCTTGCTGTGCTCACCTGGCTCAGCTCCCAGCAGGCAGTAGATCCCACCCGTGGTGGGAGAGAAACTGACCTAGGAGGGTCCCTTCTCTACACTGGACTGCTTCCCCTCCATAGACGGAGGAGGGGCAGACAGCTGCTTTCTTTTCCAAGGTCCTCTGCAGCCTTGTCAACTGAGCACTCTTCTCTGCCCCCAGCTGAAGGTAAAGGACCCTCAGCACTGCCCTTGTTGTGGGCCCGGCTCTGCTCTGAAGGCCCCCGACCACACGCCTTCACAACCCTCCTGAGCACGCGCAGAGCCAGGCTTTAGGGTCTCCAGACCCCCTGCAGGATCACCCCTCTCGTCTATCCCTCAGGGAAAGAGAGGGCAATGCTTAGCTCGGAGGGGGACATCCATGGCCCTGGGGCTTCTTGGATCATGTCACGGAGACAAGACCCGGCCTTGCCACACCAGCCAGATGTCCGCCTCGCTTGTCTTCCAACCTCAGCCCACCAATCCTCACCTCCTGTTCCTTCCATGCTCCCTCCCTGCCCCTGGGCTTGCTCCCTCTCCCGCTGCTGACTCTCCTCAGTCCTGCTCACCCTGACACCCGCCCAGCCCCTCCTCCCCGCCCCAGCTTGCACCCCCTCCATCCCTGTGTGAAGGGAAAGGTTAAGTGGAGACACGCTCCCCCTGTCTGTTGCGATAGAGACGCAGCAGCTTTCTCCTCTAATCAATCTGTCAGGCATGATTAGGCTTCTCCCAGGCTAGCCAGCCCGGCAGTCTGACAGCCTCCAGCACTGCTGGGACAGGTGCACGGCACGCAGACATTCAAGCACAGACGGACACTCATGCACACGTGCACGTGTGTGCACACGCATGCACTTGTGCACATGCACACACATTTGCAGACATGCACACAGATGTGCACACACACATTCATGAGTCTGGGTCTGAGTCTGGGTCTGGGGCCTCCCTGGGTGACTGGAGGCCCTCCTTGGGTGACCAACTCCACCTCCAATGCCAATCATTTCTTCATTCATCCCACAGGCTTCTACATAGTGGCTCCTGTGTGACAAATCCAGTTCCAGGAGCTGGGAAGTGCCTGCCCTCAGGGAGATTTTTGGTCTGGCAGGGAACACAAAGGGTCAGGGGTAAACAACAAACAAAAGAAAATTATATCATGAGCAAAGATGCCACTTGTTTGGAAGAAGGAAAAGGGAACACAGTTGGGAGGTTAGGCAGGTTGCAGGAATTGCTCTGAGCCCCCAAGTTCTGGGAGGTGCTCGCCACTGGGAGCAAACAGCCTGGGATTAAACCACTTTTGCCGCTGATGGTGTGACCTTGGGCGAGTCATTGGATTTCCCTGTTCCTCAGTTTCCTCATCTGTAAAATGGGTTATAACATTAGCTGCTCCTCATAAGGAGCTTGTGAGTGGAACCAAGTTAATTTATGTGAAGCTCCCAGAGCAGACCCTGGTGGAAGGAAAGTGCTCAGTGCCTCCGGGATTGATCCGGGGTTGTCCTCGCAGGGGGGTTGTCATCTGGAGGACCCAGCATTAGCATAAAGTGGCAGAGGTGAAGAGAAAGGGTCCTGAGGTCGGGGACACAAGGCAAGTAGGTTGAGAAGCAGGACATGAAAGAGCTCAGCCAGGTGGAAACCTGCAAGACGGAAGGCCTAGCGAGGTAAGGTCTGCAGCCAAAAACATGTCTTACCCATTTCTGATTTGGGCCAGGCCAGGCCTCCAGGCAGAAATGAATTTCATCCTCCAGGAATATATCTTGTACCAAAACCTCTGAAAAAACAGTATGTGAAATAGCACAGATTGGCCCATATAACTTCTTGTGGGAGTCTGGGAGCTCGGGGTCCAGGGCCTGTCCCCCTTACTGGCTCTGCCCTGAAATGCCCTCTTCTTTCCTTTTGTCACCCCTCACTCCTCTTGCTTCCCCACCCCGTGCCCCCACCTCATCCAGCACAGAGATCCCTAAAGTTGACAGGCCTACTGCCAGTAAACTCACTTAGTGGGGACACCTATAAATAAGTCAAGTGGAAAGTTACACAAACAAAATTAGGACAACCTCAGTTAACACGAGCTCTCTGCTCCATGGCAGTCCAGGTCAGGATCCCTACTGCCAGTTCCCACACCTGCTCAAAGAACCCTGGACCTGATCTGGGAATTCCCAATGTAAGGGTTTTTGCAACATTTTTTCCACGTTTAGGACCACTGTTGAAACTGCTGGGAATAAGAGACACACACGGTCCTGCCTCAAGGAGCCCCAGTCTGAGGGAGAGAATTTAGACAAGCAAATAAGCAAACACAGGACTAAGACCTTGGAGAAGAGGATAAGGATTCCTGGATAAGAAAGACTTCCTGTGGCTGGGACTCCGAAGTTGCTCCTTGAAGGATCTGACCCGTCCTGGATGGACTCATCAGTGCTGAGAACAGCTGCCCGGGAGAACTCTGTCTGCACATCCTTCAATCTTCACTTTGACCCTGAGCTTCACACTCTCTAAAAGCTTTCTGTGCCTTTTATGTTGTTGGAGCTTAAAACCCCTCACTCTAAAGTAGCTTTCCAAGCCCTGTGAGAAGGGCAGGCAGGGAATGTCATCCTCACCATGAAAGGAGGGGAAAAGGCCTAGGAGTCACACGGGTTTCCCAATATCCTGAGCTGCTTTCCCAGACCTGGAACTGGGGCCCTAGATTTTTATCAAAGGTCTCCCCTTGTGCCAGAGTTCCCCTCTAGTGCCTGTTTTCTCCTTTTCAGTTCAGTTCAGTTTCTCAGTCCTGTTTGACTCTTTGCGACCCAATGGACTGCAGTACGCCAGGCTTCCCTGTCCATCACCAACTCCCGGAGTCTACACAAACCCATGTCCATTGAGTCGGTGATGCCATCCAACCATCTCATCCTCTGTCGTCCCCTTCTCCTCTTCCTTCAATCTTTCCCAGCATCAGGGTCTTTTCAAACGAGTCCGTTCTTCACATCAGGTGGCCAAAGTATTGGAGTTTCAGCTTCAGCATCGTCCTTCCAATTCACAGTGGAGCAAATGGCAGTACCTGCAGACGGAGGTGGGCTTCCCAGGTGGCGCTAGTGGTGAAGAGCCTGCCTACCAATGGAAGAGACAGGGGAGATGAGGGTTCAGTCCCTGGGTCAGGAAGGTCCCCTGGAGAAGGACATGGCAACCCACTCCAGTATTCTTGCCTGGAGACTCCCATGGACAGAGGGGCTTGGCGGACTACAGTCCATGGGCCAGGTCACAGGTGCTTGAGTGGGGCCCCACAGGCATGAGCTGGGTCAGTGGGTGGGGGGAGCACTGACCACACCTGCCCTCAGGGAGATGTACTCCTGCTCACTGGATACCTCCGTACTCTGGACAGAATCCTATAAGAACTTCAGCCTGAAGCTCTCAAAGAGGGGATTCCATCTGTTTGGGCCACTGCTGCCTCTCCAGTGCCCAGCACCTTGCTCCGCACACAGGAGGTGCTCAAGAAACATCTTTTGAAACATGAAGGCCTTGTAATAACTTTTAATGGCATATCTGAACTTCTCATCTGGGTCTCTCTATGCACGTCCACACCCTCTAGAGCAGGCCCAGAATGGGTGCAGCCCTTGTTTCTGGCACCATGTCAGGGTGTGCTTGGAATTCAGGGCATAATAGAGCTCTACACTGAGTAAGGAGTAGAAACCAGAAGCCAGACCACTCCGTGAGCACAGAGGCTGGAGTGGGGAGTGGGCAAGCTGTGGAAGGCTGTCCAGAGAAGATTGATGGATAAAGATTAAAAGTGTCAAAGGCACACAGGGAAAAGGCAGGAGATAATGTCTCATTGCCTCAGCAAATTGGCTGGCCGGCGGGATTTCCAAGGAGCTGGCCTCTAGTTTGAGAAAGCTTCTTTGGAACCATGTGATACAAAGAGATGAATTTTTAAGGAAAATAGGTCCAGAGAGAAGGCTTTGTGAGCAACAGTTGAGGAGGTCCCACCAGGGATTGTGCAGCCTTGGCTGTAATAAGAAGTCTGCAGACAGCAGATGCAGCAGAGGGACTGCACAACATGAGAGGAGTAAGAGGTGAAGGGCAGAGGGACTCTCTGCAGCCTCCTTCAGCCTAGTGGGTGATCGAGGAGAGGGCAAAAAAGACAGAAGGAGAGCAACCACGGGGGCCTGGAGGCCCCCTTGGAAGCCCTTTCTCTAGTTCCATTTCCTCCAGCCTAGGCCAACCTCACAAGAGTGGCTAACTCCTAGCAAGATATGATTTTAGAAGTGTATCAGTCAGTCACTGTTACAAGAATACTGTGTAACAAGTCACCCCCAAACTTAGTTGTCTGAAGTAACATTATTTTCGAATTTATTTTCTGACAACTCCCATCAAGATGTGGATAGACTCTGAAATAGTCTATCTCTAGATTTTTGTTAGATAGATAATAAATATTGTTTTCATTACTCTGTTCCTGACAGCTCAAAACATCTTAATGGATGCAAAGGTCCTTCAAGTCACTCCCAACACCAAGGAGAGAATTTTAGCCACTGGTTGTCTCTTTCCTTCAGGGCCCCACGTGTCTTCACAGGCTAAACTGTGATCTAGGAGAAATAGCTCTCTTCTGTCACTATGAGTCCTTAAGTGACTCCCCTCTCCCTGACTCCATTTCCGTCTCCAGTCAACTTGAATAGCCTCGGGTCCTCTCTCCCTTTGGCTTGCATGTCTGTCCCCACCCTTGGGACCTGTAGTTCCACCAGTGTCCCCTCTCCCAAATCCTACAGGGCTGTCTGATTCAGGCACTCCGGGAGGACCATGACTCTGCTCACTAGCCCTCAGGAAACACACCAACCAGTTGGCCCTGATGATCTGCTTTGCTTCCACAGGTGAGCTTAGAGCCATGTACCTCAGGTCCTACAGTAAGAAGCCTCAATTTCAGCCAAACGGGTTTACGTGAAGAATACACAGGGATTTGGGGGATTACTCATCACAGTGTAGTTATGGAGACAGGGGTCTGGAGCAAGGAGAAGGAGAAGTTAAAGTTTCCGGACCATTGGATTCTGCAAAGGAGGCAGCCAGAGTACCTCTAGTACTGGAGGGGAAGAGGTGACAAAAACAGGAGTCGTCCGCTTACCTGTGGTGTCAATGGATCTTCTATCCTTCTCCATGGATTTACATCTTGCTCTGTGGTCCCAAATATTCATTGGAAGGACTAATGCTGAAGCTGAAACTCCAATACTTTGGCCACCTGATGTGAAGAACTGACTCATTTAAAAAGACCCTGATGCTGGGAAAGATTGAAGGTGGGAGGAGAAGGGGACAACAGAGGATGAGATGGTTGGATGGCATCACTGACTCAATGGACATGAGTTTGAGCAAGCTCCGGGAGTTGGTGATGGACAGGGAGGCCTGGTGTGCTGCAGTCCACGGGGTCGCAAAGAGTCTGACATGACTAAGCCACTGAACTGAACCGAACTGTGGGCATGGAAGACCGTCACTCTCTCTCTGCTTCTAGGTGCCTGTCTCTCTCTGTGTTCACCTCTGTGTGTGTGTGTCTGTCTGTCCATCTTTCTCTCGGTGGTTGTCACTGTGTGTCTCTCTCTCTCTTCACCATGTCCTTCTTAGTCTTTCTTTTTTCCCATGTGCGTAGAATACCCAGCAAACATGAGCGAGTATTTGCTGATGTTCTAGGAGTACATGCTGGCCTTTACCAGGTCTTCCTAAAGTCCTCCTTCAGTTTTAAACCGCAAACATTTTAGATCTGGGGGTGATAAACAGCTGCAAATGGCATTTGAAGCAGATGGAATTTTCTCTTCACAGCTGATAAGTACTTCAGCTCCACTGGCCATGGCAAAACACACATCCTCTTCTCTCTCAGAGGGATGCTTTCTCAGTTGTGGCAGAGGCTGACTTGTGCGATGTCATCTTCCTTAACTTCCACTAAATATATTTTTGCTTGTGTGGGCGGTGTGAGGACTTTCGGTTAACTATGCATTTGTTGGTCACTAAAGGGCATACTCGACCTCCACTCCATGACCCTCCCCAGCCCCAGGGCAGCTAAGCTTGGGGCAAATGCTGAGGTGAAGGCCCCCGCCTACGCTTCCTGAGAAGAGGCAAATGAGGAAGGGCTCACCTCCTCAGACAGCCGCCCCATTGCCTGATTGGCAGTCGTCCCCCACATCCTTTTTGCCTCCACTTCCCCATCTGGGAGCCCAGCTGTCATCTTCTTAAACATTCAGATGACTAATGTGGGAACAGAATTCTCAGTGAACTCAGAGGAGGAGCAGGAACCTTTTGAGCTTGGCCCCCTCCCCATACCCTGCTCGGAGGATGACATTTTCTAAGGTGGAGGAGCTTGCCAACATCTGCATCCTGGCTTTCCTTGGCTCCGCTGCTGCTTGCTTTATAGAACTGGAGTTTTTCAGCTGAACCTGTGGGGTTCCAAGCTCTGTACCTGGGGACAGTCGTCAACCCCCAGATATGGGTGGGAAGTGAAGAAAGCACACTTCTCCCTGGCTGGCAGAGCAAATCCAGAATTGAAGGTCTTTGGGATTCGGCTGGAGATGCTGAAGAGTTAGGAATATGGAAGGTTGAGAAAGCTCCCTGGACAAAGGGGAAAGCTGGCAACTCCTCCCTTATTTTCCTTTACCCCCACCTCCCCCACCCCTTTCTCATGAAAGCAGGTTGGAAAGGGGGAAGTTGTGCTTATAAAACCAGTAGAAGCTCACTTTTCTCTCAGTTGAGTGTAAGTGGAGGCACTATTTGACCTTCGTGTAGCAGAGTCCTCCAGGGTCAAGGAAGCCACTGTGCTTCCATCAGTCAAAGTGGTTCTGCCTTGATGTACATGATATACAGGACTCCCAGGCATAGGGAGGGGGCAAGGGGACAAGCCAAAGGGGGCGAGTCCCCATAGCTGTCACTGTTTCTGCCCGGTGGCATCTTCTCAGTGTCATTGGGTCTTTTGTCCAACCCTCTTATGTCACCTCAGGGGAAACAGACCTGAAGAAAAAAGAAGAAATAGATCCAGAGAGACTCAGTAACTTAACATAAGCAAGTTCATGGGAGAACTAGTCTTCTAGGCTTGTTTCCTCTGACTCCAAACACCCACTCTCTAAACCCGGGTTCTCAGCTCTGGCTACACTTTAGAATGTGTTAGTCGCTCAGTCGTGTCCCACTCTTTGTGACCCCATGGACTGTAGCCCACCAGGCTCCTCTCTCCATGGAATTCTCCAGGCAAGAATACTGGACTGGGTTGCCATTCCCTTCTCCAGGGGATCTTCCTGACCCAGGGATCGAACCTGGGTCTCCTACATTGCAGGCAGATTATTTACCATCTGAGCTACCAGGGAAGACCAAGGCTACACTTAAGTATAACTTAAAAATACCCACGCCAGGGCTGAATCCCAGACTAATGAAATCAGAATCTCTGAAGGTAGAGTCTGGGTATTAGTAAATTTTTAAGTCTATTAGTTGAAATATAACATTCTTCTAGAAGAGTGGGCAAATCCTAAATGCACATATTTGATGGATATTCCCAAACTGAATGCACACATGTTCAAGTCAAGAAACAGAGCATTGCTGGCCACCAGAAATCCTCCTCATACCCCTCCTAGTCTCTACCTAAAATAAACCAACATTCCCACTTTTGACATTTTGGGTTAGTTTTGCCTGCCTGTGAACTTCATACAAATGGAATTTTGAAATTATGTACCTTTTGTGTACCTGGCTTCATTTTATGCATATTCTGTTTGTGGGAGCCAGTCCAGTTATGGCTTGTAATGATATCTGTTCATTCTCAATGTGCTCTGGAATCTCATTGTATAAATATGCCACCCTTTATTTCTCAGTTCTCTGGTTGATGAGCATATGAAACCCTTATGGTTTGGTTTACTTGAGGAATGCTGCTAGGGGCGTGTTTAGATAGCTATGTGCGTGCCTTTCTGTGTATACACACCTAGGAAAATGTTGGACCGAGGGCGGGTGGGCTATGTGTTTATTTAGTTTAGATACTTCCAAACACTTTTCTGCTGTGTAATTGTGCAAGTTAAACTCACATCAGCAGTGTATGAGCATTCCGGTTGCTCCACAGCCCAGGGAGAACTTGGTATCATCTTTGTTTCATTTTAGCCAACCTGTGAGGTGTGCAGTAGGGTCCCACTGTGCTTGGTTCTGCATCTCCCGGATGACCAGTGAAGCTGAGCATCTGGATGTGCTTATTGGCCACTTAGATAGCCTCTTTTGTGAAGTGCCTGGTATGCTTTTCTCCAGGCATCTGTATTTTTTAAAGCTCCCCTGGTGATACTAGTACATGACACGGGTTGAGAACTTCTGTGGCTTAGCCCTGACAGCAGGAAGCTTCTGGCTTTGGGAGACAGAGATGGGGAAGCCAGGATGGATTGTGTGTATGTGCTTGCGTGTGTGCGTGTGCCTAGGTGCAACAAGGGCACCTACAGGAGCCATAACCCTGGAGTCCAGGGTGCCCCCTGGGAGCAGCCAAACGAGAACCTTCTGAAAGGCACACTTACTAAGAGAAAGTAAGAAACTCCCGTGAAGGCAGCACCACATCTCAGCCACAGGAATATGCTGCAGCAGTGGCCAGAGACCCGAGGCGCTGACCCCAGGAGTTGCCTGCTGTCCAAAAGGGCTCCCTCTGATTGAATTCTCCTTGAATTTCACAGGGATCGCCACAGGCCCAGCCCATCTGGAGCTGTCTTTATTAGGAACAAAATAAGGGAAGGTCATGAAGCCACATAAACTAGAAGAAGTGACATCAGATATTGACTGTAAGGGAGGGGGATTAATGATGGTTGGTTGACAGAAAGGCAGAAGCTGGCCCCAGCCACACCCCTACCCCCAGTGGAGATCTGCGAGCAAACATTTCATTTTGACACCTGCCGGCAGAGCCCAGATAATCAGATTTCTCTGGGAGGACGAGGCGGAGGCATCAATAAAAAAGGGCAGCTTCATCCTCCCCGCCTCCTGAGCTTAGCGTGGGCGGGGCTGGTCCTCCAATCACAGCGAGACCCAGAGGTTGTCACCGTCACCCTTCCTGTCCCCAGTGCCCCCTGGGGTTTTCAGCACAGTGGGCTGAGTGGCACCTCCCCAGACCCCTGCCCTCCTTGGCTCACCCGGGCGCTTGAGGTGGGCAGCATCATCACCAGGGTGATGGCTTCTCAAGGCCATCTGTCTCTACTCAGGCACCCCAGGGTCCCTCCCGCTAAGACACTCTTGAGTAAGCAACCATTAAGGGGCAAACCCCAGGCCTGGTAGCAGTTGCCAGTTGAGAGATGAATCCTGAACCCATTGTCAAAGGCACCTAAGGGCTCCCTAGACAGCCTTCTCTTTCTGGACCTCATGGAAAAGTCTGCCTTTTCTCCCTAGTCTCTCACTGTAGCCAAACTACAGGAAAAGAAGAGGATTTCTTTACCTTGACCATTTTAAAAGCAGTTATAGTATCTGCTTTGCTAGCTGCTGCTTCTTAGTTGCTCAGTTGTGTCCGTCTCTTTGCGACCTCTTGGACTATAGCCCACCAGGCTCCTCTATCCATGGAATTTCCCAGGCGGAAATACTGGAGCGAGTTGCCATTTCCTTCTCCAGGGGATCTTCCTGACCCAGGGATTGAACCTGTGTCTCCTGCACCACCTGCATTGGCAGGCAAGTTCTTTACCACTAGCACCACCTGGGAGAAATGACCATCTTGTTCTTCCTTCTCATTTTATATCATCATCATCATCATCATCCCATTTATTGAGAACTTACTATGTGCCAGGCGCTGTTGTGAGTGTGCTCCACATTTGAGCTGATTTTATTCTCACAACAACCAATGAAATAGGTGTTCTCATCACTACCCTTACGTAGGTAAGGAAACTAAGGCAGAGAGAGAGAGACCATGAAAATTTTCCATGGTCACACAGCCCCACTATATTGCATTTCTTTATTTATTATAAAAAAAATTAAGACTCAGAAAAGTACAGCAATATACCCATCATAATTTATTCAGTGTACATGTTGTGTCAGCAACTTTACATGTTTTACTCTTTGTTGTTCAGTCACTAAGTTGTGTCCAACTCTTTGGGAGCCCATGGGCTGCAGCACACCAGGCTTCCCTGTCCTTCACTATCTCCCGGAGTTGCTCAAATTCATGTCCATTGAGTCAGTGATGCTATCTAACCATCTCATCCTCTGCTGCCTGCTCCTCCTTTTGCCTTCAATCTTTCCCAGCACAAGGTCCTTTCCAGTGAGTTGGCTCTTCACATCAGGTGGCCAAAGTCTTTGAACTTAACCCCTGTCAAGTGGTGTATTACCCTGCTAGGACTGTCGTATCAAAGTACCACAAACTGGATGGCTTGGAAAAAGAAACAAAAGCAGCTGGTCTCACAGCTCTGGAGGCCAGAAGTCTGAGACCAAGATGTTGGCAGGGCCATGCTTCCTCTGAAGGGGCTAGAAGGAACTGGTCCAGGCCTCTCTCCTAGCATCTGGTGCTTCCTTAGCTGATGGCAGCACAACTTCTGTTTTTACGTGAGGTCCTCCCTGTGTGCGGTTCTCTGTGTCCAGATTCCCCCCTTTTACAAGGACACCCATGACCCTGGATTAGGGCTCACCTTAATGACCTCATCTTAATTTAATCACACCTACAAAGACTTCATCAAAATAATGGTCACACTCTAATCTAGAGAGGTAGGATGGGGAGGGAGGTAGGAGGGGGTTCAGGAACAACGGGACATATATATACCTATGGCTGATTCATGTTGATATAGGGTGAAAACCATCACAATATTGTAAAGTAATTATCCTTTAACTTTAAAAAAATGAATAAAGAGAAAAATAATGGTCACATTGACAGGTACTCAGGTCAAGGGCTTCAGCATCTTCCTGGGCACCCAGGTGGGTATTCTTTTTTCCCAACAAGGAAAGCAAGACTCAGAGAAGTTAAGTGACTTGGCCTTATGTCTGGGCAGTAGAGGGCCAGAGGAGAGCAGTTTTTCTTATTCCAGGGAGAGGTGGTATGGCCAATGATACATCTTATGAAGAATAAGCTTTATTCATCCATAAATTTGTTAGCATATTTATTAACCCCCTACTGAGAGCTAGGTATTGAGTTTAATGCCAGACATTTGATAGTGCATGCATGTGTGAGTACTTGGTGGCTAAATCGTGTCCAACTCTTTGTGATCCCATAGACTGTAGCCTGCCAGGCTCCTCTGTCCATGGTATTCTCCAGGCAAGAATACTAGAGTGGGTTGCTATTTCCTTCTCTAGGGAATCTTCCCAGACCAGGGATTGAACCCAAGTCTCCTGCATTGGTAAGCAGATTCTTTACCATTGATCCACCAGTTCAGTTCAGTTCAGTCACTCAGTCATGTCTGACTCTTTGCGACCCCATGGACTGCAGCACACCAGGCCTCCCTGTCCATCACCAACTCCCGGAGTTTACTCAAACTCATGTCCACTGAGTCGGTGATGCCATTCAGCCATCTCATCCTCTGTCATCCCCTTCTCCTCCTGCCTTCAATCTTTCCCACCATCAGGGTCTTTTCAAATGTGTCAGTTCTTCACATCAGGTGGCCAAAGTATTGGAGTTTCAGCTTCAGTATCAGTCCTTCCAATGAATATTCAGGATTGATTTCCTTTAGGATGAACTGGTTGGATCTCCTTGCAGTCCAAGGAACTCTCAAAGAGTCTTCTCCAACAGCATAGTTCAAAAGCATCAATTCTTTGATGCTCAGCTTTCTTTATAGTCCAACCCTCACATCCATATATGACTACTGGAAAAACCATAGTCTTGACTAGACAGACCTTTGTTGGCAAAGTAATGTCTCTGCTTTTTAATACATTGTCTAGATTGGTCATAACTTTTCTTCCAAGGAGTAAGCATCTTTTAATTTCATGGCTGCAGTCACCATCTGCAGTGATTTTGGAGCCCCCAAAAATAAAGTCTCTCACTGTTTCCACTGTTTCCTCATCTATTTGCCATGAAGTGATGGGACCAGATGCCATGATCTTAGTTTTCTGAATGTTGAGCTTTAAGCCAACTTTTTTACTCTCCTCTTTCACTTTCATCAAGAGGCTCTTTAGTTCTTCTTTGCTTTCTGCCATAAGGGTGGTGTCATCTGCATATCTGAGGTTATTGATATTTCTCCCGGCAATCTTGATCCCAGCTTGTGCTTCATCCAGCCTAGTGTTTCTCATGATGTACTCTGCATATAAGTTAAATAAGCAGGGTGACAATATACAGCCTTGACGTACTCCTTTTCCTGTTTGGAACCAGTCTGTTGTTCCATGTCCAGCTCTAACTGTTGCTTCCTAACCTGCATACAGGTTTCTTAAGAGGCAGATCAGGTGGTCTGCTCTTCCTGTCTCTTTCAGAATTTTCCTCAGTTTGCTGTTCATTCGTGTTTAGAATCAAACTCCATTCCCGCCAGAGATGGGACGAGCTCAGAGGGCTCAAACAAACCTTGTGTCCACCAGGACCCATGGACCCCACAGAGACTGAGACAGAACTGTGTTTGAGGGTCTCCTGTGGAGGTACAGGTCAGCAGTGGACTGCCACAGGGACAGGGGCTCTGGGTGCAGCAGACTTGGGCATGGCATAAGCCCTCTTGGAGGAAGTTATCATTAACCCCACCAGAGAGCTGCCAGAACTTACATAGGACTGGGAAATAGACTCTTGGAGGGCACAAACAGAACCTTGTGCACCAGGACCCAGGAAAAAGGAGCAGTGACCCCACAAGAGACTGACCCAGACTTGCCTGTGGGTGTCCAGGAGTCTAGCGGAGGCATGGGTTGGCGGTGGCCTGCTGCAGAGTTGGGGGCACTGAGTGTAGCAGTATATCCATGGGATCTTTTGAAGGATGTTGCCATTATCTTCATTACTTTCACCATAGTTTGGCCCCAGTTAAATAGCAGGGAGGGAACACAGCTCCATCCATCAACAGAAATTGGATTAAAGATTTGCTGAGCATGGCTTCATCATTCAGAACAAAACCTAGTTTCCCCCTCAGTCAGTCTCTCCCATCAGGAAGCTTCCACAAACCTCTTATCCTTCTCCATCAGAGGGCAGACAGACTGAAAACCACAATCACAGAAAACTAATCAATTTAATCACATGGACCACAACCTTGTCCAATGAAACTATGAGCCATGCCATGTAGGGCCACCCAAGACAGATGGGTCATGTTGAAGAGTTCTGACAAAATGTGGTCCATTGGTGAGGGGAATGGCAAACCACTTCAGTATTCTTGCCTTGAGAACCCCATGAGCCACCAGGGAAGCCCATAGAATAAATACTTAGGGCATTTGATAGTAAACAAGGCAAATATTGCTCCTGGCCATATAAAGATGAGAGTCTATCCAACTGGGATCTAAAGGCAAAATCAGTATGGCAAACAGGTTTCAAGTGAAACACCGATCCATTGGCCGAGGTTCCCTGGACATCTGAGTTGGGAAAGCTTCAGTATTAGTCAGAATTTAGGTTAGACTATTGTAATAAAGAGACCCCGAAATACAATGGCTTAAATAAAATTGAACTTTACTCTTGCTTAAAAATCTTATAGTAGGTCATCCAGTGTAGGCAGAACTGTCTTGTGTTCCATGATCTCAAGGTTCTCAGGGATTTAAACTTCTTCTGCCTTGATGCTTCAAGACGACAGATCACCAGTACCCTATCTGCATTCCAGCTGGTGAAAGCGTAAGGGGAGGACACGCCCACTCATTGTAAGGGCACAACACGAAAGTTGCACACACACCACTTTTCTTCACTTCCTATTGGGCAGACCTGAGCTCCATGGCCACACCTTCTGGCAAAAGGGGTTGGGAAGTGATGCCATTGTCTGAGTGGCCTCAAGTCCAGTTAAAATATGGGGGATTCATTTTAACAATGGATTCATATAAGAAGGAGGGGAGAATGGCTATGGGGGACCAGCAGCAGCCTTGCCCATAGATTCTGAGAGGAATGAAGGGCTGTGACCATTCGTGAGGTCTGTCATGGAAAGAGATATGAAAACCAAGGAAACTGTGGCACCTGTAACTCACCTGCTGAGGCTGTCTGGCCCACGTTTCTAACAGATCCTCTACCAAAGTACTTTCTAAGGCAGCCTAGAGATAAGATAGAATCACTTATCAAAGAACAGTGGGGTCAGATTCTGACGACTGGGGTGAAGGAGCAGGGACCAGGAAGAGTCCACCTGTCTTGAATCTCTGTTAAATTCATCCTGGACGATCATCAGACCCCAGGGAGAGGCTGACATAGAGGAAGAGAGAAGCAACTGGCATTTTCAGCATTGCCTATACCAACTATTTTACATATTTTTGCATACTTATTTAATGCTTGCAAAGGCTCAAATTCTTGTTTTGGTTTTCAGTTCTCTAGTCTAAGGCAAGTAAACCAGAAGCAAAAATTGGAATCAAGATTTGAACATCAGTTACCTTGACCCAGTTGGTATTTATAGAATGCTATATCTAACAGTTGTAGAATATGTATGTATGTTCTACAAGATAGACCATGTGCTGGGGCCATAAAACAAATCTTGTACATTTAAAAGTGTGGAAAATACATATATTTGCTTTCCAATCACTATGAAATCTAATTAGAAACCAATAACAATAAAATATCTGCAGAACTACAAAGATTTGGAAATGGAACACTTTTCTAAAGAACCATGAATTAAAGAAGAAATCATAAAAGGAATTCAAACATACTCCTAAATGAAAGATAATGAAAAATACACCACATAAAAATCTGTGGGAGGTAGCTAAAGCAGTGCTGAGAGGGGAATTTATAGCTTTAAATGTTTATATTTGAGAGGAGAAATGTCTGAAATCAATTTTTAAGTTTCCACCTTATTAAGTTTAAGAAACACCGTGACACAAACTCAAAGGAAGAAAAAGGAAGGAAAGAATAAAGTACAGAAAGCAATGGAGAAACAGATAAACAATAAAAAAAAACATTACCCATCAAAAGCTACAACGAGGTCTCTAGACCTCTTTAAGAAAAAAAGGAGAAAAGACATAAATGACTAATGACAGGAATGAAGAGAGGACATCACTATAGAACTTAAAGACGCTCAAAAAGGTGTAAGGAAATATAAATAACTTTATTCCGATAAACTTGACAACTTAGATTAAATGGAAAAATTCCTTGAAAGAAGCAAATTACCACAACTGACTCAAGAAGAAATAGAAAAGTATTAATAGCTCTAGAGCTATTAAAGAAATTGAATTCATAATTAAACATTCCCACAAAAAACCCTTCAAGCTCAGGTGGCTTCGCGAATGAATACTATCGAAGATTTAAGAACGAAATAATACCAGTTCTACTCAAAGTCCGCTTTGGACTAACTTTGGTCCTCCTCCCACCATATTCACATGCTGAAGCCCTGACCTCCGATGTGATGGTGTTTGGTGTTGGGGTCTTTAGGAGATAGTTAGTTTGGATGAGGTCATGGGAATCAGGTCATTGTGATGGGATTAGAGTCCTTATAAGAAGAAACATTATCGAGCTCTAGAACCCTTTCTGTCTATCTCTCTGTCCCCCTCTCTCTGCAATGTAAGGACACAGGGAGAAGGCAGCTATCTGCAAGCCAGGAAGATATAGCTCTTACCAGAAGCTGACCTTGCTGGCACCTTGATCTGGGACTTCTAGCCTGCAAAAGTGTAAGAAAATAAATTTCTGTCCTTTGACCCATGCAGTTCATGGTATTTTGTTACAGCAGCCTAAACTGATGAACACAAACTCTTCCATAATATGAAGGAGGTGAAAAAACTCTCTAACCCATTTTATGAGGTCAGCATTACCCTAATACCCAAACCAGACAAAGGCAGTACAAAAAAATAAAAGCTGCAGACCAATATCCCTCATGAACATAGATTCTTTAACAAAAAAAGAACAAGATTCATAATGAAATGTTAGCAAAATGAATACAGCAATGCATATATATTTACATGGCATCATGACTAAGGAAGCTTTATTCTAGTAATGGCAAATTGGTTTAACACTCAAAAATCGGTCTATGTAATTCACTATATTAATAGAATAAAGGAGAAAAAATGATCATATTGGCAGATGCAGCTAAAGCATTTGACAAAATGCAATGCCCAATTACATTAAAAACTCTTAGTGAATTAACTATAGAGGGAAACTTGTTCAACTTGACTAAAATTGTCTACAAAAATCCTATAGCAAACATTATACTTAATGATTAAAGATTTAATGTTCTTTCTTATCAAGAAACATGAAGAATCTGAATTTTACCGAACTTGCAAGCTAACAAGTTAGCCTACCACAGCTTCATGGATATTGTATTAGTATACCAGGCTGCCATAGAAAAATACAGATTGGTATTTTATTCATAAATAAATAGAAAGTTAATTTCTCATACTGCTGAAGGCTGGAAAGTTCAAGCTGAAGTTTCCAGCAGGATTCAGTTTCTGGGGAAAGCTGTCTTCCTGGCTTATAGACAATGCTTTGTCCTTACATGGCCTTTTTTCTGAGGATGGCAGAGAAATAAAGATAGAGAGACAGGGAGAAAAGGAGAGAGACACTCAGAGAGAGAGAGAGAGAGAGAGAAAGAGAGCGGGCTCTCTGGTGCCTCTTCTTATAAAGACACCAATTCTATTGGATTGGATCCCTATCCTTTCAATCCCATTTACTCTTGATCATCTCCTTATGGGCTCTATCACTAAATACAGTCATATCGGTGGGTTAGTGCTTCAGCAGATGAATTTGGCGGGGGCGGGGGGTCCACTATTCAGTACATAGTAGATGCTGACAGGGGACATGAGACTCCTGGGTCAGAGACAAAAGACTCACTTACTCAAAGCCCAGCAGGTAGCACAAGCTTCATGTTCTCATCATTCCTCCCCAGGTCCTATTAGGCTTAAATGGATGCTCACTCCAAGTGGGTTTGTGTCACAGAGGAGGAACCCCAAGCCTAGGGTACCTCAATCTTTCATCATAAGGGGCTGTAAGAAATCATGCTCAGCCTTTGCCCTGGAATGACTAACAAGCAGATTGGACAGCAAATAAATTACCCTTCTTCTCCAGAGGGATACACTATCTCTGACTTCCTAGGCTGTATATTGTACCAACATTCTTGAAAAGATAATCCAGAGGCTAGTGCCACTGCCATAAGCATCTCTCTTACAGAAGAGAAGTCTCTTGCACATATTTGAGAGATTCATGCAGAATTACTCCCTCACACTTCTCAGATGGAGAACAAGGCACAGATGTCCACTCTTACCACTTTAACTCAACAATGTGCTAGACATAACAGCCAATACGGTAGTGCAATAAATGCAAAGATTGGTAAAGAAGAAGTAAAATGTTGAGCTGATTGTTTACATAGAACATTCTAAGGAATTAGGGCTTTTGTAACAAAACAACTATAAGAATTAATATGCAAATTTAGAAAGATCATAAAATACAAGGTCAAATGCTAAAAACAACTGGATGTCTACATACCAGTAACAAACCATTCTTAAAATTCTACTTACAATAGAAACACATCATAAAATACTTATGAGTAAATTTAAGAAAATAAATTCAAGACTAGAAATACAAAGTAAAGGTCTAAATAACTGGAATGATAGCCCATGTTCATAAATTAGAAGACTCCAAACTGGTATGGTGACAAGTCACCCTAAATTAGATTCTCCTCTTCGATTCATTGAATCCAGTCATAATCCCAACAGATATTTTTAAAGAAATTGTCATGCTAATTTTGAACTTCATATGAAAATAAAAAAGACTTAGAATAGCCAAAGAAACTCTATTAAAGAGAATAAAGTTGAGGGCTTATACTACTTGTCTCCAACATTTATTATAAAAGTTACATTAATCCAAACTGTGTGGACTGATGTAAGGATCCCCCAATAGATCAATGGGGCAGAATAGAGTCTGTTATAGACTCATATGTCAACAAATATTTGATTTTAACCAAAGGCACCAAGTTATTGTAATGGATAAAAGTCTTTCCAGCAAATGGCACTGGAAGAACTGGATACTATTATGGAAAACCAAATTTAGGCCCTTGCCTAACATATATACAAAAATTAATTTGATATGCATCATACATTCTTGAAGCCTCTAGAAGAAACCGGGAAAATATCTGTGTGACTCAAGGGTAGCCAGGGTTTCCTAGACAGAATTGAGGAAAATAATAACCATAAAAGAAAACATGGTTAAATCAGCTGCCATAAAATTTAAAAACTTCTGCTCATCAAAAGACGCTACTGAGAGAACAAGCAGGCAAAAAGGCACAGATTAAGGGAAACATTTACAAGACATGCATCTGACAAAGGACCAGGGCCCAGAGTGTGTATATCATTCCTGCCACCCAATAATGAAAAGACAAACAATTCAATAAATGTGGGCCAAGATTTTCACAGACATTTCACAAGGAAAGATTAATGAATGGCCAATAATGATATGAAAAAAGATGCTCAACATCATTAGTCATCAGGGAAACGTAAATCAGAACTGCATGATATACTACTGCACACCCATTTGGATGGCTAAAATTAAAATGACCGGCAGCACCACTCTTGATGGGGATGTGGAACTGGGATTCTCAGATGTTGTGGACAGGACTGTACAAAGGTACAACTGGTTTGGAAAGTTCTGGCAGCTTTTTTATAAAACTAAATATACACCTGGGCTTTCCTGGTGGCTCAGCGGTAAAGAATCTGCAGGAGGCCCGGGGCTCAATCCCTGGGTCGGGAAGGTCCCCTGGAGGAGGGCATGGCAACTCACTCCAGTATTCTTGCCTGGGGAATCCACATGGACTGAGGAGCCTAGTGGGCTACAGTCCGTAGGGTCGCAAAGAGTCGGACATGACTGAAGTGACTGAGCACGCACGCACAAACATACATCTAACCCACGACTCAGTAATTTCATCCCTAGATATTTACCCAAATGAAATGAAAGCGTGTGTTCACAAGAAGTACTGTATAGAATGTTCATATCATCTTTGTTAAAAATTTTCCAAAACTGAAAGCAATCTAGGTGTCCATTAGTAGGACAATGGAATATAAAACCCTGAGCTCTCCATTCAACAAACTTAGCCGTAAAAAGGAACAATTTACTGACTCACATGGCATGGATGAAGCTTTAAAATGTGTTATGTGAAAGAAGTCTTAAGCAAAAGAGTATGTACTCTTTGCTTATGTGTCCATTTATATAAAATTCTAGAACTGGCAAGCTATTCTATGGGTTTTCTGTGGGGTTTTTTTTGGCCATGCAGAATCTTAGTTCCCGGGCCAAGGATCTAAAATCAGACCCTTGGCAGTGAAACTTCTGAATCCTAACCACTGGACCACCAGGGAATTCCCTATGCTATGGCAAAAAAAGAAATCATAACAGTGCTTATCTTTGCAGAGAATGAGGGTGATGCAGAGATTGACTGAAAGAGATATGAGCGGACTTTCTGGAGTGATGATTTGGGTTTACAGATGTGCATCTGCCAAAAACTCATCAAATGGTATATTTAAGATCGATGCATTCACTATATGCAAATTTCACAGAAAAAGAACTGTAAAATAATATTAAATTCTAGTTAATGTTGTGAATACTAAAGTATTTAAAAGTGAATTTCACTGACATCTATAATACATTTTGAAATGTATCAAAAGTAAGACTTATTAATGGATGGATACATGATAGATATATGATAAAGCAAATATTCTAAAACACTGATTGTAGAATATAGGTGATAAGTATATAGTCCATCCATGCTCAGCCTCTCAATCATGTCTGACTCTTTGAGACACTATGAAATGTACCCCACCAAGCTCTTCTGTCCAGGAGACTTTCCAGATAAGAATATTGGAGAGGGTCACCATTCCCTTCTCCAGGGGAGCTTCCTGACTCAGGGAACAAACCCAGGTCTCCCACATTGCGAGCAGGTTCTTTAGCATCTGAGCCACCAGAGATGCCCATTTGGATAGCCCCAAGTATATCATAGTCATTGACAAATTACTTTTTCATTTCAGCCTGCTTGAAATTTTTCATTAAGAATGTTTGGGAAATATGAGGGAAATATTGTTGGAAAGTATTTGTATACACTCCCAAATTTATGGGAAATAAGAATTTCCCTTATAATGATAAATACCAGCATGCTTAGCTTTTAAGCGATGGATTTGCAGCAAAAGGCTACCCCAAAGAACAGAGGTGCCATGCATTAATTAAAGAATTTTCATATGAACATATAACCCCAAGGCTAAGCTTTTCAGTTTTTAGTATGATGTTTTGCCTTCATCAAAGTCATTAGTGGGATTGAGAATATGATTATGTCCTGACATGTCTGTTTGCATTTCACAGCTGCTAGTCAGGCTCAGTCAACACTTCCACATGCTGATAATCGTAATCAACCCATTTGTTCATTTAAGACAAACAAACGATTACTCTTTGGGGAAGAAATACCTTGAGTCCTAATTGGCAAATTATTCCTTCTTATGAACATTAGCCAGTTATTCTGTTTTTCTCCCCAAACATATAGAACCTCAGAGCTACTTTTTCCCTTCCCTGGAAGATTGGTCTGGGAACTTTCTTCTACTCCTCTTCTGGCTTGTAAATGTCCAATTAAAAGAAATATGTAGTGGGCATTTCACACATAAAAACCACACACACATATGCACACATAGTAAAGGGAAGCAAGGAGGCATTTTACTTTAGTGCAAATACTACTGTTTAAATTACAGTGCAAGGCCTTTAAATGTACATTAAAAATCACAAAATGCAGGCTACGGCCATGCCAACTAGTGAAAGGGATGCCCAGTTGCACTTGAGGATTTGACACATCCATTCAGCTGTGCCTAGGCCCTGTCCTGAGGAACTCTGTCCTTCCAAGTTCAGATTGGAAGACACATACCTTTCACCAATTTTGGAACTGGAATGCAGCCCCTTAGTCAAAGATCTTGCCAGATCTTTGCATCTTACCAGATCTTTGCATCTTACCAGAAGTGGAATCAAAACTAGTGGAAACTCATGGCAATCCCATTGCTCGCAGACTTCCTGGAAGAGGTGAGCTCTGAGATTAGCCGAGAACAACAGGAGAACCAGCAAAGGGAGACGGTGAGTGTTTCAGGGACTTTGGTGAACAAGAGTGGAGGGAGAGGGCACACCTTGCTGGGTAACATGCCCATGGGGGAGATGGCTCACCTGGCCATACCAGCCACTGAAAGCTCTCAACACTGTGACACACCCCCACCCCCACCCCCACCCCCACCCTTCCCAGCCAGGTCTTCATGTTGAGGTCCTCTGAGATGAGCAGTGTGCAACCTTAACACAGCTGTGTGGTCAAGGCCACAGGGGCCAGCCCCATGCTCAGAGCACCTGCTTCGCTGGAAGACAGCCAGCTTCCTCTCTTTTGCATTATGTCTCTCTCGTGGGTGCTCTGCAAGCCAGCATGTCTCAGTTTTAGTGTTCATGGGCTGTGGCTTGGGGGATAGTATCTACTTGCCCATTTCTCTAATATGCTCACTTTGTCCTTTATGCTGGGATAAATGCTGAACAAGGAACTTTTAATCCAGAGAGATTCAATCCAGAACAGGAAGGAAGAAGGGGACCAGGAACCTGGGGCCCATCATGGGCAGGAAAAGACAGTTCTTTAGGGTGATCTGCTCATCCTCATTTGCCTAGGTCTTGCCAGTGTTAGCCCTGAAAGTGCCATACCCCAGGAACCTGCCTCCCACACCTCAGTCCCAGGCAAGTTGGGATAATTTGTTACCTTACAGTTTCCTGGTCCTTCAGGGACCTAGGGCATTATTGATCCCCTACTTCTGGGAAAGGCAGATGGGCTCCCAAACTGGGAGATCCCAGAAGAAGCAGGGTTGGTAAAGCTGATGTCCTCAAACTTAGGGTGGGTAGGAGCCTGTCTGAAGGAGTCAGAAGTCTCTAGCTAAGAGTGGCTTCTCTCCATACTCCCTCCCCACCCCATGGGCTGTTCTGGAGACTGAGGAAGAGATGGTGATGGACACGGGCCTCTCTCTGCTAGCCCTTCAGCAGAGAAATCGGAAAAGTCACAGTGTCATTCCAGGCCGGATCGCTCATTTTTCTGGGCAGCTGTTTAGAGAAAGGAGGCTGCCAATCCCGTCATCCTCAAAGACCTGCCCTAACTGCATGGCAGCCAGCCTCAGAGCTCCTCAGGGTCCCTGGCAGGAGGGTGACTCTCCTGTTAGCTCCATGTCAGGCCTGCCTCTCTGACTTCCACCGTGACCACTGCAGCAGCCTGGATCAGAGCAGCAAGGCACAGCCCACCTGGTGGTGGGCCTGCAGGGAGGTGGGGGGGCTGCACACTCATGGGGGCAGCCTGGCAGGAGGGAGGGGACCCCAGCCCTTTCCATCACAGCTTCCATCACCTCCAGATACTTACCATGTTTCTGTTTTCTTTCTTCCTTTTTTTCTTTTTGACCGTGCCATGATGCTTGTGGATCTTAGTTCCCCAACCAGGGATCAAACCCATGGAAGCTCAGAGTCCTAATCACTGGACTGCCAGGGAATTCCCTCACAATGTGTCTCAGTGTAGATCAATGGATGGATCTGAGCCAGTGTCTTAGGCTTTCCTTGTGCCAGCGACACCATTTGGAAAATGGATTTGTAACCTCATAATAAAGGGTTCAAGAAATGAACTCTTTGAGGGGAACTTTGGGCTGTGGGAGTTGGGGTGTTAATCTGTATAAGAAGTCCAGGAAGACTGTGTTGGCTGATTGTTCTGGGCAGGTTTGCAAATAGTAACATTTTGGCTACAGATTACAGGTGTCTGCTCAACTGACATCCCAGTAATGGAGTCCCTAGAACATACAGCCAATCTGGGTTAGGTGTGAGAATGGCAGGAAGTGGAATTTACCTTTGGCAATCAACACGGAAATTCCCAGGAAGGGGAATGGATCTAAAATCAAGGGGTTGGGATTGAGATTGTATTAAGCATCCAGCCCAGTGCCTGGCATGAAGTGGGCCTATTATAGAAGGATGCTACTACTGTTACTCTAGAGAGTCTGAGAGTCAGAGATTGAGCTGAGAATCGCAGGGATGAGGAAGAAAGAGAGGCTGGCAGGAATGGCCACAAAGGCAGAGATCATGAGGAGTCATCATCCTGCCCACAAGCATGTTCGAGGATGTGATAGTTACATGTTTCCATGGACTTTCTCTGGGATGCAGGTTACTAGGAAAAGAAGAAGAGAGGCTGCAGTTTACAGATGAAGATGTCAGCTATGCTTGGAGCTGAGATTTATAATATTTTACTGTCAGCATCACCCCACGCCTCAAAGATTGTGTACTTTCTTTCTCTTTCTAATGCATCACCCCTCTAGTATTTTTCAAGTATTGGGAGGAGTCAGCTGAATTTCTTGAAGAGAGGGCGTGTGTTGATACCATAAGATTGGAAGCTCTGAGATTATGGACTTAAGTAGCTTCATCAAACTGGGAATCCCTGAGGCCAGGAACGGGGTCTATCTGTCCCTCAGTCTGGGAGTTCTCAGCTCATGGCAGCTTGTTACATTTTGGTTGAAAAGCAGGGCTGGGCTGGCCCTGCCATGAAAGCCACCCCTGAGCTGGCTCAGGCTCTTTGAAGCCTCTTTGTATAAAGATGGTGGAGATTGTCCTAGGGTCCTGGCGAAGCAGTGGGACCCAGCCACATCCCAAGAGGAGGGGCCAAGAGTGATGGGTAGGGGACAGGTGTCAGGTCACAGTCCTGTCAAGCTTGCTGTTTTCACGCCCCTTGGGCCGTTTCCTGCATCTTACACCCCATGCTCTTGCTGCTCTGGGAGCAGATGCTGATGGGGGAGAAGCCCCAAAGAGCTCCACGAAGACTACAAATGAGTGTGTTGTGCTCCTTGCTAATGCCTGAGTTATTGCTTTCCCTCCTTCTCAAATGAAAGGAGCATTTTATTGGCTTGGGTTTAGGAACAAAACATTAAAAAGTGGCCTGTTTTTTTGTTCTGACATGCCGAAGCTAAGGCTGGAGAGAGAAGTGCTGGGGGAGAATGAGGAGGGATGGAGGTGAGAAGTGGGAGGCAGGATGGGGTGTGAGCGGGGAGGGTTCAGACAGACGGAGGAGGAAACAGTGGAACAAGGAGGTGAGGAAAGATCTGAGGAGCGGGGTAGAGGAAGACAGTGTCTGAGGAAGGAGGCAGGAGAGGATGCTGCTTAGTAAGACATTGCATTCATCTCCCAAGAGCTACCTGCCCATGGGAAGGCGCTAAGAGCCAAAGGCAGCAGTCATTTGCAACGAGAGAAGCGTCGACTCCCTGGAGATGCTGTCCAGTCTCAGATGCCAGGGGTGCAGAGCATGGCTTGAAGGCCAAGAATGGGGTCGGGGTTTCCTCGAGTTTTTCTGGCTCCAGGCCGCCACCATCCAGGTTCTTGCATGCTATTTTTTTTTTTTTTTTAATCCCTGAACCTGGAGTTTGAGGTTTTCGAGGGAAAGAACTTGATGCTTCTCTCATTTGGTGAAGGAGCAACGAGAGGTCTTGATTCAGGGTGCCTTGATCTGGCTCTTCCCCTTCTGTGCATTCATGGTGCCATTTCATGTTGGGAGTTGAGATGGAATGATACAGGAGGGGCAGGACTCCATCGTACACCAGGTGCCGCCCCCCAACCTCAGTCTGCCTTTCCTCTGTCTCTGCACTCCTTCTGCTGAGGGCCATCTACTGCTTGATGGTCTGTCAACTATAGGTCTCTCTTTATGTTTTGACATAAATTTACTTCCTTTCTGGAGTATATCCTAACACTCATAGTCTATGTTCCCACATCACCCTGTATTTGTCTTTATTATTGTCTGTGTCATGCTGAATTTTGATGGTCAATGTTATCCATGGAGCATTAACTGGGGGGTCCTTGGGGGCAAGAATGGAGTCTTATTTACCTTTGTATGTTTAGTACAAGGTCAGAAATATGGTTAAGTGAAATTTCCCTGGTGGTCCAGTGGCTAAGACTTCGCACTCCCAATGTAGGGGCCCAGGTTTGATTCCTGGCCAGGGAACTAGATCCTACATGCTGCAACTAAAAATTCTGCATGCCACAACTAAGATCTGGTGCAGCCAGATAAATATATATTAACAGAAAGAAGGGCTTCCCTGGTGACTCGGTGGTAAAGACTCTGCCTGCCAATGCACCAGATGCGAGGTCTGTCCCTGGGTTTGGAAGATCCCCTCGAGGAGGAACCTCCAGTATGCTCCTGGAGGAACAACCCACTCCAGTATTCTTGCCTGGAGAATCCCATGGACAGAGGAGTCTGGAGAGCTACAGTCTACGTGGTTGCAAAAGAGTCAGACTCGATTTAGCAACTAACCAACAACAAAAGAAAGAGAGATATGTGGTTAAATATCCAATGGTGCTCAAGGAAGGAGGAGTGGAAGGAACTACACAGAGGTGTCCAATGCAGTGGAAGATGCATGGACCCTGAGTTGAGACAGCCAAAGTTACATATCTCTCCTCTGTTACTTCCAAGCTATGTGGCCTTGAGAGATTACTTTTCAAGGTTACCATAAGGATTGAAGTAGCATATACAGAGTGCTTATCACACACCCCGGCACGTAGTAGGTGTTCAGTAGATAGTAGTGATTATACATCAGGCCTCTGGAGTGATAGGGTCAATCCTTACCTATGCTTCCCCTTTACTCTGCTGTCAGTTTTATCCACAGAATCTCTGGACCATTTTTCCAGGAGGCAGACATGGATTTTTTTCATGGGCGGAAACAGTCTTCTTGCATCTTTGCCAGAGTTGTCAGCATGTCTGCCACAGGACTGTTGATAGGAGGTGCAAATGTATTTCCTAATTTGAGACGATGGTGTTTGGAATGCCTGGCACTGGGCTATATTTAGCTCTGAATTCCCCAAATAGCAACAGGGAGGAAGAGCCTCCCAGCCAAATATCTCCCATCCAGCTGGAAAATATAGCAGTCATAATGATTATTTTTATTATTGCTATTATTATTTGTTGGCTAAATGAATTAATGGAACTTGAGTATCCATTGGCACCTAGAATGTTGGGGTCTTAGAATACCCTATCAGAGCCCTTTGAATGCTATGCAGTCAAACATAACCCATCCTACAAACAAGGAAACTGACAGTGAAAGAGGAGCCGTGACTTGTATACCCAACATCAAAGCCTGGATGAGAACCCAGTTCTTTGGATTCTAGATTTGATGCTCTTTGTTCTTAAGTTCTAAGGGACTTCACATAAGGGTGTTGAACTGGCTTTAACCAAGAAGCTGGTCATTCTCTGGTTCATTCCTATGTCTGCCTCTGTCTTTCAAGGTCTTCACTCAGGGGGCCATGTGGAGCATGGGATTAGGAGTTAGAAGCCTTGCCTTTTAGTCTCATCTCAGCCTGACACTAACTATGTGAGCTTGGGTAGGTTGTTTCACTTTCTGGGGTTCTGTTTCTTCATTTAATGCCCATTATTTATCCATCTACCCATTTGTTCATCCACCTATCCATCCAACAAGTGTAGACAGAAAATCCACATGCTCCAGTGGGGAAGTACTATCATCATTCCTGCCCTTTAGGGCTTACATACAACCACTGGGAGGTAGTGGAGATCTACCTGACATGTCCACAGGGGAGAGTTATGAAGAGCTGGGCACATTTAGGAAGGGTACAGGGGCATGAAGAACCCAAAGTAATAAACATCCAGTGACTCTTCCTCTCTGGTATTAAGATGGAATGAGAGGTGGCCAGTGGGCTCCTGCTTGCCCAAGACACTCATGTGAACACACACACACACTCCTGACTGTACTCAGTTCCCCTCAAGGAGCTCTCCAAAAACGATCCTGAGAAAATCTGGGGAAGAAAGGGCCAAGGTCACAGCTAACCAGGAGCAGGTGTGCTGCAGGTCACAGAAAGTTGAGGGTGCAGGTTGTCAGGAGAGGTGTGTTCACTGTTATTCAGGTAGGCAGACACTGTATCTAAGGACACCATGGAAGTTCTCAGACCAGCAGGCACAGCCTAGGGCCTGTTACTACGTGTCAGTAATTGATTGGATGAGCCTTGGTTTCCTTGAGTAAGTCCATTTCCTTCCTGAGCCTCAGTTTCCACATTAGTAGGATAGTGAAGAGGTGTGAGAATAGATGCCACTTAAGTTCATTTCCAATCTTAAGAATCTGTTGTTTTATGAAAGAATGATCCTCAAAGACCTTCCCTCTGACTCTTAATCTCATTTTTCTTCTTATATTCCATCCTCATATTCCAAAATTTGATGTTCCAGCCATCTGATTCTTGCCTGCTCTTTCACTGTCCCTCCATCATTGTCCCTAACCCCCTAATTCCGCTAAATCTAGTTCTCTTCTAATATCCAGGAATCTGTTAGTCAAACTAGAAATCCTCAACTTATGGTTGGGGGGCTGCTGTGGCCCTTCCCTCTGTGCTATGTATATACAAACATCTAGTCCCATCTCTCCTCTGTGCAATGTGCACACATACACCTAGACCTTTCTGCAAAATGCAATGAGCCAAGAGTCCCAAGAGGAATTCTAGCTCTTGTCCGAGTTAATAGGAGAGAGGATGAGAAGAGAAGGCCTGAATTTCAATCACAATGTGATTATTGGCCTTTTTGAAGTTTTGCTGATGTTTTTTTAACGTGGTTGGCTTGATATTACTAACCAAATGCTTGTCTCACAAATCGGCTTTGGCTGCAATTCAAATTTAATTACATTCTAGCTAAGTAAAAGCAAGAAAGAAAGCAAGAGAGAAAGAGAGAGAGGAGGAAAAATATAGCTATGTTTATAGACCAGACAACTCTGTCTTAAATCTTTAAATCTCCCCAGGTGCAAGAGTCAATGGGATCCAGACACAGATGGGTCAGGCTTGAGATAGATGTGAAGCAATAACAAGCTTCTTGTAAATTGAAGCTAGTGAACACTGCATGCCGAGGCTAAGAGAAAATTGAGAAGTTGGCAGAGTTGACTCAAGTGCTCCAGCCGCCTTGGGTTGCTTCCATTTGGTACCTTCTAAGGACCTCAGGCCTTCTTCCTGTGTTCCTTTCATATTCTCTTATCAGAAAACTTAACGACACTAAACTATAGATGATGAATGATAATTTGCATCTTTCCTGTCTAGAATTGTTTTTACTAAAAATAAAATAAGGACAGACCCATACACATATAAGCACCTAAAAATCAAATGAAAACGCTTCACTGGCAAATAAGCAAGTGTGTGTTGAATGGCCTTAAGATTAGGTATTGGGTAACCATAGATGTGTAATGTATGGAATACTAGTATAGGAAGGAATGAGGAAGGTGTGGAATGGAGTTAAGGGTGACTCAAGTTCTTTGCTATGGAAAATAAGAGAAAAACTACTTGTGGGGAAAGGATGATAATTTCTGCAGAGCATAGGATGAGTTTGAGGTGGTGGTGAGCATCCAGTGAAGGTGGATATTTTTGTCTGGTTTAGAGGACAGGGCTACGCTGGGCCATGTGTTTGGGAGCAATGAACTCACGGGAGAGAAGCCCAGGAGCATGGTTGGGCTTACTCAGGGAGAATGAATAAAGTGAGAAGAGGAGAAGATTAAGTGCAGGATCCTGGCGAATACCAACATCTTTAAGGAGCGCTCAAGAAACTGAGGAGTGATCTAAGAGGGGAAAAACCAGCACAGTCACAAATACCAAGGAAGAAAAATGATTTTAAGGTGCTCAAAACTGTGAAGTGGTAGGGAAAATGAACAAAGAAGAGGATTGCCGGGGAGGAGTCTAAGTGGACACCGCAATTATGAGGTCACTGGTGTCCTAAACAAATGTGGTTTCGGTGAAGTGATTTAACTAATACCATTGTGCAGTGGACTGAGGAATGAATGGGGGTGAGAGAAATGTATGCCGCTTTTTAAAGAAAATCTGGCTTTTCAAGGAAGGTGAGAAAGGAGATGATTAGTTAGAAGGAGACTTTATAAAATGACAAAAACTTGAAACTGCTTCTGTGCTGAGAGGTAAGAGTCAGTGGAAGGGAGAGGGACATAGGAAGAGAGTGCCTTATTGATGGGAAAATATCCTCGGCGAGATAGGAGAAAGGCTCTACATCACAGATAGAGAGGTTTTCCTTGGGCAGAAGAACACTTCCTTCTTTATGAGAGAAAGAAAGAAGGAATAGATAATTGTGAGAGCAGATGGACTTTTAATGGAGTTGAGGGAATCCATGCCTAATAGCCCAATTGTTCATTGTTAACAGGGAAGTGTTGTCATCTACAGAGAGTAAACAGGATGTTAAAGATCTTCAGAAAAGTTGAAGAAGGAGCTTCCCTTGTGGTCCATTGGTTAAGAATCCACTTTGCAATGTAGGGGATGCCAGTTCGATCCCTGGTCCAGGAAGATCCCACATGCCGCAAGGCAGCTAAGCCCGTGCATCACAACTACTAGGCTTATGCTCTGGAGCCCATGAGCTGTAACTACTGAGACCACAGCAGCAACTGCTGAAACCTGAGCATCCTACAGCCTGTGTTCAACAAGAGAAGCTGACACAATGAGAAGCCTGTGCACTGCAAGTAGTGAGAAGCCTGTGCACTGCAAGTAGAGAGAAGCCGCTACTCTCTGCAACTAGAGAAAGCCTGCATGCAGCAACCAAGATCTAGGGCAGCCACAAATAAATATTTCAAAACAGGAAAAGCAAAGTTAAGGAAGGTTAGGACTGCCATAGCAGACAGCGAGAAAGGTAGATCATGCATGCTTAGTTGCTTCAGTTACGTCCGACTCTTTGCAACCCCATGAACTGTAGCCTGCCAGGCTTCTCTGTCCATGGAATTTTCAAGGCAAGAATAGTGGAATGAGTTGACATTTCCTTCTCCAGAAAAAGATAGATCATCTAAGTCCAAGTCCCAAGAGGGATAAGGGGCTAGATTGAGACACAAGATCCAAACTCTGGTCACCGTTCATAAGTGCTAAGTTGCTTCAGTTGTGTCTGACTCTTTGTGATCCTATGGACTGTAGCCCACCAGGCTCTTCTGTCCATGGGATTCTTCAAGCGAGAATACTGGAGTGGCTTGCCATGCTCTCCTCCAGGGGATTTTCCCCACCCAGGGATCGAAACTTCAGTATGCACCTTTTCTTCCCAGGGCTCAGCAGCAGAGGTGCAGAGGAAGATGGTTGGATGGACCAAAGATGAAGGGCTTCAGAACGCATGTGGTAGACTGACAAGGCGAGGAGTATGCTGGAGTTTCTGGAAAGAGGTGGCAGATAAGATGCTCTTAAAACCATATTTTGTGTGTGTGTGTGTGCATGCACGTGCATGTGTATGTGGGGCGATGTTGTAAGGCCTGATGAAGGAAATATGTTTGTACTTGTGGAACGGCTTGTAGTTTACCCTCATGTAGCCTGTCCACAGGGCACCCTTAATCCTAGGATGTCTAATCCTGTCTTTTCTCCTTACCTTCTCCATCTTTCTGTCTCTTGCCTCTTTCAATAAGGCTCAACGTGATTACAAAAGTACACCTGCAACCTCTGCTCCCTGCAATGGCTTTGAATTCAGTCTATACTCAAAATAGAAATTATTTTGTATTACGTGCTATTTAGAATTCTATGAGCTTCCTCTTCCCTTCCATTGACAGAGGTAATCAAAACCAAGTTATATTTGATCTTCTTAAATAGCAGGTATAATCATGCCATTGGAGAGCTCCCATCTTTCCTCTGGGTCTCACATCTCCCCCTGTACAAGGGAGGTAATATAAGTGATTACAAAGCTCCTGTTCAGCTGTGAAGATATTCTTGAATCTCTAACCTCCAGCAGCCCAGTCCAGCTCAACCCAGGCCAACCCATCTTCCAGCACCAAGACCAGCGTTCAGCAGTACCAGTGTGGCTGCTTGAGAAGGGCATACAGCAGCTTGCCAGGACACAAGCACAAAGTTTATTTTAACGTCTCTGGTTTTAAAGTCTCAGAAGAACTGTGCAATTAACCTCGGTCGAGGCTGCAGATTCCTGCAGCCCATAGCTGGCCAGAGAGGCAGAATGATATGACTTGTTGACAAAGTACAGGGGTGAATCATAATGAGATTTATGGACTGCAGGTTTTCCTACTCTTATTCCCTCTTTCTCTACCATCCTCATTCCACTTTCCAACCAGTTCCACCAGTTCCTGGTGGTGCATTCCCAGTGATGTATGACTTCTGCAGATGTGGCTGCCAAGTGTTACAGGAGGGAACCCCAAAATGGAGTGGGAGCTGGCCTAAGAGTTGGAGACATCTGTGGCCCCAGTCCATCTCTTCCTGGTATGTGGCTGCCAGGTATGCAGGTCTCCTCTCTCTCTGGGATTTAATTTAGCTATGAGATGGCTGAACCAGAGGACCTCTAAGATTCCAAGTTGACTGTCTTATCCTGGCTTCTCTGAGAAGCAGACACTGAACCTAGGATTCAAGCACAAGTAGTTTATTTAAGACATGAGTCCAGGAAGTACCAGTAGCAGAATCAGGAAGTCGAATGGGGAAAGAAGCCAATACAAGGTCTGTATGAACAATTTACCACTGTGAATGACTGGGACTCAATCCCACTGGGAAATTATGGGAGATGGTGCAGGACACATGTTCCAGAGGTGTCCTCATGAGGGGGTGACAAGGTAATTCATCACAAAATTTCAATTTGTCATTGATTGGATGCTTCTCTCAGGGTGTTAACTCCCTAGCATTTACAGTGTTCTCTGTGGGCTGAGGGAGGAGGTGCATGTTCTTACTGCTAGACAGAGCCCTCAGGCAGGGAGATGCAGGTGCTTGCAATAAGAGACTCTCGGCAGGCACAGAACCAGTGACTGCTAAGGGGATGTGGGCAGGACACTGATGGAATTTGCCGTGCATATTTAATGTCCTTAAAATTCTATGACTTCCTATGGCCAAACTAAGAGTGAGAAGAACCATCCATTTTGGAAGCACTCATAGGGAAAGAGTTCTTCTTTTCCCCTTAAAGCCAAAAGCTCACACAGTCTGAGACTCTTTCCTGGATGAAGAAGGCTTATAGCCTGGGTTACAGTCACAGGCTTACTGTTTACTATGGGAAAATAGTAGGGAAGACACCCAGGAGGAGGGCATGGCTAACCCACTCCAGTATTCTTGCCTGGAGAAACCCATGGACAGAAGAGCCTGGAAGGCTACAGTCTACAGGTCACAAAGAATCAGACATGACTGAAGCGACATAGCAGCAGCAGCATCATGGGCAAATTATTCAACCTCTGTGAACTTCAGCTTCTACCCACAAAGAAAGAACACTAACACTTTGATGAGTTGTCATGATAATTAAATATAGGGGGCCAGTGGGCAAGAGAAGGGCTGGGTTGGGCTGGAGCTGAGGGAACTGATGGGAACATGTCCAATTCCCCAGTTGAGTGTCCATTCATTAGTCCATGTTACAGCAGAGGGAGGAACTAGGAAACTGCAGCTGGATCTGAACTGGCTTCCACATCCAAGGAGGCCAATGTGATGGTGGGACATCACAGTGCGTGTTTGTGGTCATGTGTGTACACCGAGTTCTGTGGGGGGCATACTCTTGGCTTTAGATGAGATTTCTGCTCTGGGGCATCAGTCATCAACCCAGATAAGCTGATAATGGAAACAGGGCTTAGATTCAGAGAGAAAGAACCACTCAAGTTGGGAAGCATGTTCCAGGACAGTCTCAGCAAGAAAGCCAAACATAAGACATGGTCTGAGGGAAAAACTGGGGAATCCCGATGCTATGTGTGTATGGCACACATCAGAAACTTGGCTTGGAGATGAAGCAGACACAGAAATATCATTCCAAACCTTACCTGTTGCAAACATGAATGTGGCATTAAAAATATGGCCATCATTGGTGAAAACTGGCATGGCTTAGAAATCAGGTTCGTTCAAGGGAGTATTACCATAACTCTGAAAAAAAAAAAAAAACGTCAGCATAGGGATAAGGGGTTCTGGCACTTCCTAATCACATGCATGGACTTGTATGAAGCTTGAGAAACTTGTGGTTTACATGGAAGGGCCTAGAAGAGAGTCTCCTTCAGAATGATGTCCTGGATGAAAGGGAAAGGTTTGGGTATTCAGAAATGGATAGGTCTGTAGAGTACACAGTAATGATAATAATCTCCAAAGCATCAGGCCCATGAGAAGAGAAAAGAGATGAGCAGTAATGAGATACCAAGTAGCAGGTTAGCAAAAGAGAGCACGCAAGACAAGCAATAGAGGTGAAGGATGGAAGGACTTGGTATCCGCCAAGGAGAAAGGTGCTATTGAGCACTGAATAATTGATGCTTTTGAACTGTGGTATTGGATAAGCCTCTTGAGAGTCCCTTGGACTGCAAGAAGATCCAACCAGTCCATCCTAAAAGAAATCAGTCTTGAATATTCATTGGAAGGACTTATGCTGAGGCTGAAACTCCAATACTTTGGCCACCTGATGGGAAGAACTGACTCCTTGGAAAAGACCCTGATGTTGGGAAAAATTGAAGGCGGGAGGAGAAGGGGACGACAGAGGGTGAGATAGTTGGATGGCATCACCGCCTCAATGGTCATGAGTTTGAGTAAACTTCTGGAGTTGGTGATGGACAGAGAGGCCTGGCATGCTGCAGTCCATCGGGTCACAAAGAGTCAGACATGACTGAGTGACTGAACCGAACTGAACTGAAAGAGAAAGGAGTCTTGTGCATAGACCTCTGGGCAAGAGGGAGATATGATCAATGCTGAGCCAGTTTGGTTGCAGTTACTGCTAAAGTCTTTGATTGCTACCTGGATCCTGATTTGCTAATTCTATCTCCTTAGCACTAAGCTAGCCAAAGTGTCACTGTGCAGAAGCTAAACCTCATTCCATTCTCAACATAATATGTTGTGATGAACAATCCAACTTCATCTCTTCAAGGACCTCTCTCATTAGCAGCAACTACAAAACCACCCTCAGCACAGATGGTATCTGGCAGCTTGGGACAAAGAACGGGGTTAGGGGAAAAAGACACTCTTTGTAGGGGGTTGAGGACGTCAAAGTCAAAGTGGAGACATGTAAATAAGAAGGGAGAGAAAGAGAACCTTGGAAAAAGAGGAAGACAAAAGGATACATGGGAAGACAGTGATGCAGAAGATTAGATGGAGGAAGCTCTTTCAGCAAGTCAGGTGTCCCCTGAGATACCATGATGAATGAGCAAAGCAATTATCACTCTACTCAGCGGGGTGCTATGCACCACACAGATGGAGAGCCGTCCATGACACAGAGGAAACTGTGCATGAAAAACTCATGCAGCAGGCCTGGGAGAGTGACACCCTGCCCAAGGGCGATGGCCATCAACCCACTGAGCACACAGCAGAAGCCTGCACATCTGGGCTACACTGCACTCAGCTACACACCCTGTTGAGGGTGCCTTTATCGTTTTGCATCGCAGTTAGCTGTCTGTCTTCCCCATGAGACTAAGACCTCTTGAGAGAAAATACTTTGTCTTATAGATGGTTTATCTTTCTTTGAGAAAACTAAGGTTTCACTGGAACATAATGAGTACCTTTAAAGTGTGGGGACTAAATACGTTATTTGCGCACTGGGATTCCTGATTGTTGTGTGTGTGTATGCTGCACAGAGGGTAGGGGATATGAGGGCAGAGAAGTCATGGTGGAGAGATCAGAAAATCAAAACATCAGAGAGATATTCCAAATGCAATATTTCTCAGACTTCTCTGAACTGATGCCTGGGAAGAGGCAATCAAGATGAATGTTAAAAAATACACATTGCTAGTCCTATCCCAAGCCTACAGAACTGTAACTCCACACTTCGGCCTGAAGATAGGGATTTTATCTCCCACCACAGGTAGTGCTGATGGCCAGCCAGATCTGAGAGCCACTGTTCTACGGGCATCTATTGCATTTACAAACAACAACTGATTCATAGCCGACCAGGACACTGAAGGTCCTGTCACAGCATTTGCAACAAATTCTCGATTTGCGAATGAAAAAAGTTGAGGCCCGGTAAGGAGGCGGGCCTTACTCAATTCCACGCTGCGACCTGGTACTTGTGTTGGGGAGACGTCTATCACCTGGGCTTTCCCCATTGCACGTACCCTCTCTGAGGTCCAGGTGATGCTATTCCTTCCATTCCTTAGACTTCCTTAGTCCGAGGGCGCAGTGCGCTGTCCAGCACCGCGTGCTCCTGAAGCACGCCGGTCCGCAGATGGGCAAACTCCCGCGTCCCGCACTGCGGTGAATTAAGCGACGGTGGGCGGCCCGCAGTGCAGTCTGCGGCACTGCCCGCCTGCCGTGCCCTCTCGCCCCGCCCTCTGCACCCGGCGGCGCGCAGATCCTGCTGCAACCGCAGCGCGGGGCTTTCTCCCGCGCGGCGCTTCATCCAATTCAGGCTAGTTATAAATTGCTATTGCGCAGGGACGGTGACCCAGTCCCTGGCACTTTAGTTCGCAGCTAGCTAATCTATTCCCATGTTAAGGGAGCGCACAAACAGAGGAAGTAGATTAAAATATAATGTATTGCATTGAAATCTAACACAATGCTATACTTAATATTCAGCCGGATTTGCATATTCACGTTTCCCTCCCTCAATTTCTCTTGTAGAGTCCCATCAAGCCTTCCTTGTTAAGCTTCTGTCACTGCTGGACAAAGAAATTTAATGCCTTGAGGGGCTAGAAGGGACTTTCAAATGTCATCTAACTCAGTTCCTTGTTTTTGGAGCAGGAATATTGAAATCCTGAATTCTGACCTTAAACTTGGTAAAGAGGGACCAATGATGGCTGATATAGACACGCTAGGTGGTTTCCATTTCACCTTGGCCCACTCCATTGTGTCTCCTTCTGCGTGGCCTCTCATTCTCAAAGCTTCTTCTCTGAGCTACGAGAAAGGTCTTTCACTGCTGTCCCTCAGATCTCCAACCGAGCGCCTGATCTCAGAAACAGGCCCACTCTTCTGTTTCTATTAGCATCCCTCTCACTTGATTGGGAGCCAAGCTTATAGGGGATAATGTTAGATAAATGCCGAGTCTCTAGAGGCTTCAAATGGTGGTAGGACAGGTACTGGAGAAAAGTACTCAGCGTGTTGAAAAGAATGACAGCCAAAGAATCCCATTTAATTTGATGGCGCAATGAATATTTAAAGTTTTATAAAGAAATACAGGAAAGCAATCAGGCTTATTCAGGCGTGTGCTCCGGGGAACAGAGTACACTCCCCACGTGTTGGCAATATGGGAACGGGAGATGAGGATGAGGTTGGGGGTGGGGGACACACACATAAATAGTTTGTATTCTTCCCATTCTTTGTATTAAGGTGAAAAAGAGCTTACAAGTGCAGTTCAAGGAGAAGCGGGGTGGGGGGGAGGACGATCCTCCCAGATAATTATCATAACGTGCTGACACCCTAAACAGTTCCTTTTAAAACTGAATTTCTAATATCATCGTTTTGGAGATGAAAATATTGAGACCTGAATCCCTCGGCGAATGATTCAGGAACCATACATGCTGTGATAAAGGCACCTGCCACAGAAACAGGAGGGGCCATAAATCTCCTACTGCATGAGTGGAATGTCTAATGGTGTCACCCCTCTGGCAGAGTGAGGTTCTCAGAAACCTCCAAACAGCCACTCTGAGGGCAGTTCATTCATTCTAAACATGTACCAGATATTTCCACTTTGTATCAGCCATTATGTGAAGTTCCAGTATCAGAGAATTAGGGTGAGATACAACCCCTGCCTTCAAAGAGCTTCGAGTTCTCTTGAAGAGACAGATATGCATGCACAAGATACTTTAGTGCTAGTCCAGCATAGAGCCCAAAGGACAAGCTAAGGGCCAGTGGGGCAAGGACTGGGGACTTTATCAATGATGATTGTGGGAATAGGGGAAAGGCTTCATATCAGTCACTGCAGTTGCAGTCATTGCCCTGCTGTTATCTCTTGAGCATTCATCTTTATACAACTAAGTTGCTACTATAAACACCCAAGACTTCATGCCGGAGGGCTTTTCCTGGCCAAGGGAGCCAGTTGTGCTGGAGAGTTAATGTCCCTGGAAGCCCTTAGTCAATGGTAGATGCCAACTAGGTAGATAAATCCTCCACTCCCTCACCCCTGGAGGGGACAATTCAGAGTGCCTCACACTGTATCTCAGAGATCCCAAGTAGAATGAGCTCCAACTGAAAATACTTGCTTTATTGGATTATCCCCCTTTCTTTCTTCACTTATCACCTACCTTATCTCACTCCCCACTGACATTTTCAGGTCACCTCCCAAACTTGTTCTGAAGTTCCTTCTAATGGTCTGTTTCTGGAGGAACTCAAACTAGCTCAGATCCAATTCCTGGACTGTAGCCTGCCAGCCCCCTCTGTCCATGGAATTCTCCAGGCAAGAATACTGGAGTGGGTGTCAATCCCTTCTCCAGTGGATCGTCCCAACCTAAGGAGCAAACCCAGGTCTCCTGCATTGCAGGCAGATTCTTTACCATCTGATCCACCAGGGAAGCCCCAATTCCAATAGCTGACTTTTATTAAGTCACCCATGCCCAGCATTGTGCTGACTTTTATACTATTTCCAATATTTATAATAATCCTGAAGGGTAGGAATTATTGCTTCCATTTTACAGATGAAGAAACTGAGTCCTAGAAAGTGAAATGGATTTTTCAAGATCACAGAAAAAAGTTAGAGATCTTGAGCAAATTAAGTTCTGGAGACTCATCAGTGATTGTTCTTTTTCTTCCTAGAACCATACCCAGTGTGAAGGGAACAAGGATCTGTTTGAAACTGTGATAAATATGATATCCTGTCTCTCAGTTAAAAAAAAAAGCACATGTACATACATGTGAAATTAACTGTGCAAATTCTAACCCTTAGAATCTCCATGGGCTCCAGATTAAGAAATTATTTTAAGGAATAAGATTGTCAAAAACAGGAGATAAAATACATCCCTAGAGATTTGGGGAGGTGGGAAAACCATGAAGTGGACATAGTTTAGGAGGGAGTAGCAGGGATAATGAATAATACACATATCACTGTTTGATCAGTCAGTGGGACCCATGAGGTACAGAAGATAACATTAACTTGGGGAGGTGGGGTAAGGACAGTGCTCTGGCTGGGTGAAAGCTGGGAAGGAACGTTTGAGGAAAGCGCCCTTGATCCCAGTAGAATTCAGAGCCCCGAGGAGGGGGTGAGAGTCTCCAGCTTCAGCTATGAATTCTTGTGCAGAGCTGTTCACTCCTTGATCTCTCAGTTATTTGACCTCAAAATCCCCATCCCAAAGCCCTTCATCTCCTCGTTACTTCAGCCATCCATATCATATGCCCAGTCACAACCTGGGCTTTCTAACAGGTAAAACTGTCTCATCTGGAAAACAGAAACCATCCCAGGTATTTCAGAGGGGATTTAATATAGGGAATACGTAGCAAAGGGGTTGGTTGGATTTTAAAAGCACAAGAAGGGAAGATGCAACTCCCCAGAGATTGATACTTCACATAGCCATTACTGCTCATAGAACTGAAAGAGTGAAGAGGGGCAAGGATCCAGATCCCAGGATTCTGCACTCTGAGACATGAGTGGAACAACTGCTGACACCAGCCAGAGACCCAGGAGCCCACATCCCTGCTACTGCTGCCGCCTCATGCAGAAAACAACTTCAACCTTCTGCATGCCTTCTAATCTCACTGGAGTGCCTCCCCTCAGTGGGTCTTATGCAGAATCTAGCTGTCAAGGGAGTCTTGGAAAGGAATTTTTCAAATCAGGTGGTGGTACAGTGCTCAGTCATGCCTGACTCTTCGTGACCCCACGGACTGCAGCCCAGCAGGCTCCTTTGTTGATGGAATTTTTCAGGCAAGAATACTGGAGTGAGTGGCCATTTCCTACTCCAGGAGATCTTCCTAACCTAGGGATTGAACCTGCATCTCTTGTGTCTCCTGCATTGGCAGGCAGATTCTTTACCACTGCACCACCTGGGAAGCCCTGTGGTACAGGGGAGAGTATGAAAGAGCAAGTATGGGTCTCCTACCAACAGGTAACACTCAGCACCAGCCTCCAAACCTGGAACTTTATCTTCTCATTTGCTCTTGGCCACATGTTCTTATCCATCTCCCACTATACATCTGTTGAACCCCAGCCCGGCTTCAGAGCAAGTCCACTCCCCATCAATAACTCTTGCCTATCCTCACTAGCCTGCTTACCTCAGATCCCACAGTCCATCTTTCACAAGGACTCCAAGTTCACCACACACTCAGTATGTCCCCACTTGCTCCTGACTACCTGAAATCCTAGAGCACATACATACTAGTTCTTTCTGTCATTCTCAGGGTGACAAGTGGCAGGACAAAGTCCCGTGACTTCTCTGAGTTTCCACCACTGTATACTGAAAACAGTGGGCCTCATTTCTGCCTGAAACACCCATGTATATTCCCCGGAAAACCACCTGCCTCATCCTCAGGGGGCGGTTCCAACCTTCCTCTCCCCTCAAATCCCATTTCCTCTTTCTATACCACTCAACTTGCAAGATCCAAACCACATAGCGCTTTCCTCCACCTTGAAATGTCTGTCATCTCCTTTTTCTTGGTTCTTTTCCTCTGGTCTCTGTGGAAGGACCCTGCTTTCCAGGGTCCCTGCCTGAACACTTCCTGCCCCTCCCTTACCCTCCCTTGGAAGATCTCTTCTTGTTTTCTTTCTATGCTGGATGCTTCGCACTGGCTCACACCCAAGTACTTCCCACTCCCAAGAAAGCCTTTCCTCCACTCTGATTTCTCCTGAGCTTCCATCCCACCTTCCACCCTCCTTTCACAGCTAAACTTCTCGAAAAAGTATTATACGTTCACCGCCTCTACTTCCTCACCTCCCACTCAGTTCCAACCACTAGCAATCTGGTTTCAACATCCATATCACTGCATAAATTGCTCTCTTGAAGGCCATCAATGACCTCCGAATCGCCAAGCCTGATAGTTCTGCTTTACAACCACCATCCCCCCAGCCTACTGCTCTGCCAGGTCAAATACACTATGTAACCAAATTCTGAGCCAACGGTCCCAGCTGGGATGCCATGGCACATGGGTGTGCTGGAGGTTGGTCACAGGCAGGCCTGGGATGCAGCATTCAGCCATATGGGTGATGAAAATAGAGAAATATTTTCAAACCACTGCCAGAGTCCCTCATGTGTCCCTTTCTACCACCTGGCTCCCTAAGCCCCTGCTCTAGGACCCCAAGATGGGCCACTTCATTGTGTAACAAAATGATGTTTGGTGTTGTAGGGGGTTTCTGCTCTTATTGGTGGGTACCTGGGTATACAGTTGTTAGATCTTTTCAGTATCAGTGTGTGTGTGTGTGTTTGTGTTAGTTGCTCAGTTGTGTTCAACTCTTTGCAACCCTATGAACTGTAACCCGCTAGGCTCCTCTGTCCATGGAATTCTCCAGACAAGAATACTAGAGTGGGTAGCTATTCCCTTCTCCTTGGGATCTTCCCGACTCAAGGATCGAACCCAGGTGTCCTACATTGCAGGCAGATTCTTTACCATCTGAGCCACCAGGGAAGCTTAATGCTGTGGTGAGATATTGATTATTTTAGGACTGTGACTAGCCACGTAGAGTCAGGGGAGTCTGGAGGGCAAATCACCCCTGTGAAGATCAGCCTCTCTACTGACCCGCCATGTGCAACACAAATATTTTCTATGTGAGTCCTGGTATGGAGACATTGGATAGCAAACCTCCAAGTCCTCTTCCCTTCTTTGAATCCCTTGATAAAGGGCCTGTTTTTCTACTCTTCTGTGGGATGTTTCTCTGTCTCCTTGTCTGGCTTCTCTAACAAAGTGATCTTGGACAAGCTACTTAGTCTTGCTGAGCCTCAGCCTCCTTATCCATAAAATGGGACCAACCAACTTCTACTTTGCAGGGAGGCTCATGCATAACGTGTAAAATGGCCAGTACAGGACCACTGGGAGGATAAATTCCATTGAGCGGAGGTTTCTAACCTCCACCTCCTGCTCTCTCACTCTGGGCTTTCTCCCTTGGGGATTTTCCTCCATTCCCTTGAGCTTCCATCTTCCCTATACCCCTGACTATTTCTCCCTGACCCACTTATTAAATTACATCCTGAACAAGAAGAGCTGGGTGTCCCCACATTCTCAAACTCCAGACATTGAATGTGGAACTCATCATTCCCCATTTCCCCTCCCACTTCCTGCCATCTTTCCAGCATCTCTCAGGGACACCAACCATCCTTCCAGCCAAGTAGACTTCATAACATAAAGTGGGCATTGGCCACAATTATCTTTGCCTTCAGACCTCACAGCTAGGCATCTCTGAGGTCTGGTCCATTCTGCTTCTCACATCCATCCTCTTTTATGGTTGCTACTATACCCTTCGATATGATAGCCCCCACCCTCTTCCAATCGCCTCCGCAACCTGGATGATTTCAATACATTTGTGCATGCTTTCCTTTTATTCAGAAACTTCTACCAGCAGGTTGACCACCAAATCTCTACATAGGTCTGCTCAAAGCACTTCAGTGTTGCCCACTGATCTGCATAAAGGGATCTGGACCTTACCTTCAGGGTGTGTGCGCGCTCAGCTGTGTCACCTTCAGGCTAGTGCCAACCTATTCTGCTCTCTCCTTTCGCACTCTGCTCTTGAATAATAATAACAGTAATAACATCTAACATTTCTTGAAAATTTACTATATGCCACTTTATCTAATATTCCAAAGTTATTTACGTCACTTAATCCTCTCATGCAGGCTATATTATGTCATTATTATTATTCTCACTTTATTGATGAAGAGAAGAAGCCGCAGAGAGGCTCAGCAACTAGCTTAAGGTAACTTCCCTTGCAGGTGGGGACTTGAATGTAGAAGGAGTCTGTATCCAAAGCCCATTTCTAGCCTCCATGCCTTCTTCTGCACTTGCTTTGGTGGCACCCACCTGCACCCCCACCCCCTTGCACACTTCCTATACTGTCCTGCCTCCGCGCCCTCACCCATACTCCTACCCCCACCTGGACTGCCGGGTTCTCTCATCTCTTCACCCTCTTCCAAATGCTCATTCTTCAAGTGTCATTCACATTTTAATGCCTTCTTGAAGTCTTGTCTGATTTCCTTTCTTGGAAGTGATTCTATTCTGTAAATACAACATTTTCCCAAACTTTTTATTTTTACCTCATTTCCTTATATTACAATCATTTGCTCGACCAGCATGTGAGATGGGGCCACAGCTGATTTTCCCCTTAATCCTTCTCTGTATTTTTCACATGAAGCCTACAAAAGCAGTTTTATGAGATGAAGTTGAATTATTGTCCTGCTTGGGATCGAGAATGGGTTCTGCTCCGCTCTCCAAGTCCCTCTGAAAGAAAAGCCAAGGGCTTGATTAAGGAATGGAAAGAATTTTGTAGTCAGTCAATTCCTGCTGCGATAAATCTCTGGGGTGAAGGATGGTAAGGCAGGGACATAAATGACGATAGCTGTGCTCCCCGAGTCGGTTGGATTATAAAACAAACCGCATACTTATGACTGTATGTTCCAAACAATACGTAACAGAAGGCAGGGAGAGGCGAAGGGAGGCACTGAAAGCTGGCGTGAGTGAGAGGGAATCGGCCTATCCTTTCCGAGAGTGACAAAATGAATGAATGACAAAATGCATCCTTGCTTTGATTCTCCTTGAACAAGTTGACTCCACAACCAGTCGCTTTGAGCGCTCCGGCTCTGGACTTAGAGTGCCAGGGGGAGAATTCTAGCTCTGCTCCTCACCAGCTCTCTGACCTAGGAAGCCACTCAACCTCTCTCTGCGCCAGTTTCCACATCTGTACAGTGAGGGCAGTAATAGTACGTTAGTACGTGCCTCAGAGAGTTTTGTGGGAATTAAGTAAAAAGACCTTTGACCAGTGTGCAAAGGAGTGACTGGTGCATGTGTGCCCTAAATGTAGCCTAGCACCCTTACTGGTATATATCTGATGGCAAGAGAAGAGCCTGGGACTGGCAGGGAGATCTGGTGAAGCACTGGGAGTGCTGGGGCGGAGCTCACAACTATAATCCTTCCCAGATCTTCCTGGGCATTGGCCCCAGCCCACAGTATTTTCTGTTTCAATACAATCCTGAAGGTTTGGAGATTCCCTGGTGGTGGTGGTGGTTTAGTTGCTGTGTCATGTCTACCTCTTACGACCCCACGGACTGTAGCCCACCAGGCTCCTCTGTCCATGGAATTTCCCAGGCAAGAATACTGGAGTGAGTTGCCATTCCCTTCTCCAGGGGATCTTCCTGACCCAGGGATTGAACCCAGGTCTCCTGCATTTCAGGCAGATTCTTTACTGACTGAGCCACCTTGGCAGGAGGCAAAAGCCAGGGAAGTCAATGACATCTGTTGCCTCAAGCCCTGCTCCAGATGACTGTTTCCTTTATTGCTCTTCTCTGGATCCAAGAGACCATTTTGCTCCAACACTTCTGTTTTAGAGATGGAGAAGCAAAGGTCCAGAGAGAGGAAGAGTTGCCCAAGGTCACATTAAAGAACCAGAATCCAGATCTTCTGTCTTCCCCTCTGGTGTTCTTTCAATCACACTACCTCAAATCCCAGGGTCTCCTAACACTGTGCATTTGTCAGGGTGGTTCTCTCGGGATGCAAAACATCCACCAAGGTGGCCCTAGTTGCTTCGGCCTTCTCTTTGCTGGATGTCTACTGCAATTCAGGTGGTGCCCTTGGTAACTGACCACTTACTGACACCCTGGCTAGTATTAGAGAGGTTGCCTTGTACACAGGAAGGAGTCTTGGGATGTGGAGACAGGAGATTGAAATCCAGTGCCATCCAAGAGCTCCAAGCTCTTGGAGCTACCATGTCACCTGTATAGGACTTAGTCTCTTTGTTTATAAACTGGGGTAATGATCAAGTGCCTGTGACTGGCATGGCGAACTAGTGAGACAGCATTTACAAATGCTTTGTACAGACTGCAGGACGCTGTGCCGGCGTCAGTGTATGTCCTTTCTCTCCAGAAAGAGACTCTGCCTTCTTCCTCCCCGTCTTCTCCCCTGTGGTACGGAACAGAGTGCAAGGCAGTGTACAAAAGGCACACAGTCAAGACTTCCATGTTGATTGAATGTGATCCTTCGGGATTGTCTGACCCTTTGATGAATCAGGAACCCAACCTCAGACCTGGTACTGGGGCAAGAGAGCGAGGCTGTGAAGGGAGCCCCTGAGGCCTGGGGGAGGGGGAGAGATAAACAGAGGGCTTTGATGATGAAAAGTAAACTGGATTTAGAAAACAAACTCCAGCTAATGGCTGTAGGTGGTGGTAGTCATTCTGTTAAGGAATTTGGGAATACATATGCATACTAATAGGAATTTATTTTGGCTGCTTCTTACTCCAGCATTTGGGAAGGGAGGAGGGGTAGAGGGCACTGCAGGATTAAAAGACCTGAGACTTGAATCTCTATCAAGTGCGCTCCAGGGCTAGGCCTCAGCTCCAGAGGAAACATGGCAAGATCTACAAGGCCTGTGGGATAAAATGGGATCAGGCTGGCTGTTGGTCCTGGTGGAAGCAGAGAGAATGGGCCTGAGGATTTAGGAATGGCTCCTAGCTTCTAGCCATGCAATCGACTCAGTGGAGGGAGGTCCCAAGGCCTCATGAGACTGTGTCCCAGGATCTCTCTGATTCCTCTGGCCCACAGAATTTGTCTTCAGTCCACGATGTGCCAAGGGGCACTCTAAGAAGCATCTAGCGAGTTCCTGGGATTACAGACTTCTCTTTTTTATGGAGCAGACTCAACAGTCCTCACTCTGTGATTCCATATGTTCAGGCACCCGGCTGTGTCCTGTCATCTACCTGAATCCCTCACTGCTTTTTTTTTTTTTTAATAATTTTTATTGATTGATTATTTGTTTATTTTTGGCTGCGCTGGGTCTTGGTTGCTGGGTAAGGGCTTTCTCTAGTTGTAGCAATCAGGGGCTACTCTCTGGTTGCCGTGCGCTGGCTTCTCATTGCTACCCAGCGTGGGCTTTAGGGCTTGCAGGCTTCAGTAGTTGTGGTGCACAGGCTTAGTTTCATGTGGAATCTTTCCAGAGCAGGAATGAAACCTATGTCCCCTGCACTGGCAGGCAGATTCTTAACCAGCGGACCACCAGGGAAGTCCCACTCACTGCTTTTTAGGCCAATTCCCTCCCTTCTCCATACTGGGTAGATATAGAGAGGCTCCTCGTTGTCTTTTGCACAGGAGTCCTTCTGCTGGTTATGAAGGCCCAGGCCAGCTTTACCTTCTCCTCCTCAGACTGAATGCCTCTCAACCTCCCGCCCCTCCCAAGAACTCCTCTCATTATGCACTGAGATCCCATTAAGCAAGCAGGATTGGAAGTCACCACCTGCCCAGAAGTGGGTAGTAGGAATCAGTACCTATAGCTCAACCAGAAAGTCAGGGAATGCAGACAACAGGGTGAAGCTGGTCAGGAGTGCTCAGGAGAGCACGGGAGGATGGTTCATGGTAGGGGGCAAGGGGAGCTTGAGTTTTTTCCGTGTTGGGACATAGAGTTATCTTTGGGGAGGCAGCGCTGCCCTGATGTACAATGGGAAGCACAACGCACCATCACTTCTGCCGCATAGAGACATGAAAAGGTATATGAAAACATTCTTAAACACCTGCTGGGAGCTCTCTGGGATATCATTTATCTGCCCTGCACTTCAGTGCCTTGGCTCTAAAACTGAAACAAAGAAATATGTATTACACAAAGAGCCCTGCAAATGTTCGTACCCTTCTGCCCAGTGATCCTACTTCAGGAAATCTAACCCAAGCAGAGAAGCGAGAAGGTGGGCAAAGACTTAGGTACAAAGATGTTCACCATAGGGTTATTGAGAAAAGTGAAAAGTGTAGAAGAATCCTGATGCCCATCCTTAGAGGATGGTATGCAAGCTTTCATCTCCTTCCTGGACCTCTCTCTCCCCCCGCCCCCACGCCCACATCCCTTTCACAGGATGACAGTAGCACCCCTTTGGGAAGCCTTGGTCCAGCTCTGTGGTCAGCAACCAGTAAAAGCAGCCAGGTAGCTCGCACAGCAGTGCCCCTACCCAGCCCTTCTGGGCTTGCTCAAGAAAACAAGAAACCCACCATCCCTATCTTTCCATTATTGAAGTGTAGATTATCTTCTGGGGACTTTCAACCATGAATAGTGGCAGCAGACTGGCTTTCTCTTGGCCTCCTGAGGAGCATCTGGGTCCCCACCCTGCTCCATCTGCCAAGGTTGCCTATGGGTTCCTAGAGCTGGGCAGGCCCTTAGAAAGCACACAGGCCAGCCCCTTTGAGGGGATGGGAATTGGCAACATCGCTTGTTAGTACTGAGACATGTTGAATATCCAGGCTTCCTGACTACTAGCCCAGTGCTGAGGGCTCAGGTGAGGCGAATATTATTCAAAAAATAAGCCAGTTGTCTTCAGAATTATCCAAAGTACAAGAAATGACCCAGGTCCTGGCTCTTTATGGGATAGCCATTCCCTTCTCTGAGCTGGGACAACTTTTTTCTTTCTTTCTCTTTGGTTGCACTGGTCTTTGTAGCTGTGCACACGCTTTCTCTAGCTACTCTTCGTTACGGTGGCTTCTCTTGTCGCAGAGCATAGGCTCAAGGAGCTTGGGCTTCAGTAGTTGCAGCACATAGGCTCAGTAGTTGCGGCTTGCAGGCTTAGTTGCTCTGAGGCATGTGGGATCTTCTCGGACCAGGGGTCAAACCCGTGTCCCCTGCACAGGCAAGAGGATTCTTATCCACCGTGTGCGTGTTTGTTGCTCAGTCGTGTCTGGCTCTTTGCAATCCCATGGATTGTAGCCCACCAGGCTCCTTTGTCCATGGAATTTTCCAGGCAAGAATACTGGAGTGGGTAGCCATTCCCTTCTTCATCGGATCTTTCCAACCCAGGGATCAAACCCAGGTCTTCCTTATTGCAGGCAGATTCTTTACCATCTGAGAAACCAAGGAAGTCCTTCTTATCCACTGAACCATCAGGGAATTCCTGGGACAACTTCCTGATGGCGTATTGGGTTCCCTTTGGAGCAGGGATTGGGCTATCCCCAGCATCCCCGGCCTTCATGCCATCCTAATGCTTTATTGGTTTCTGAGTGCAGCTTCATCTCTGCTCCGGTCCCAGTCTCATCTTATCCCTGCCACTAGATTCCAGTCCTCTCCTGGGTGACTCTGGTGTAAGGAGATAATCTAGCCTGATGCCCTTGACCCTTGGAGGGGAATTCAGAGACTGGAATCTAAGCTAAAGCTCCTTTTTCCACTCCTAACTCCTCCTCTTGGAATTCCCATCTATGGAATGCAAAACCAAAGGTAAACAAGGAAGAAAACCTCCCTGCTCATTCCCCCCTTCATTCCTTCCCCCACCTCTTCCTGAGGGGAGTCCTCCTGTTTCTGCCTCCACTTTTTCTACTCAACCTCTCCTTCCTCCTTGCTTTCCTCATTTATCTTCGCTTCCCTGGTGGCCCAGACGGTAAAGAATCCGCCTGCAAGGCGGGAGACCTGGGTTCGATTCCTGGGTTGGGAAGACCTCCTGGAAGAGGGCATAGCAACCCACTCCAGTATTCTTCCCTGGAGAAACCCCATAGACAGAGGAGCCTGGAGGGTTACAGTCCATGGGGTCGCAAAGCGTCGGAGACCACTGAGCAACTAAGCACAGCACACACCTCTATCCCCACCCCATTTCTACCTCTCTTTTCTTGCCCACTCTGATGTACTTTGAGTTTCATCCTGGCCATGCCCTTTTCCCCTTCGGTTGTCTAGAATACCCCCAGGGAAGAGCCTGTCTTTCACGGTCTGCAGAACTCTGATTTGGCAGTTTACATGAGTGCCCATGAAAGTGCAGCACACGGGGAGTGTAGGTGCCTGGGCTTGGGCAGATTTTCATCCACTTCACAGTGCACAGTCAGAGAGGAGGCAGGGTTTCAGATTACAGATTTAAGCAGCTGAGCCAATCCTGGGCTGCAGAGACACATCCACATGCCACATGTGCCTCCCTGTGGGTATCTGGGACAGGTGCACGGGAGGTGTTAGCTAGGAGAGCAGAGAGGGATTGAGACATTCTCCCTGGATTTAGCAGCTGGAGTACAAGCAGGAATCTCAGATTTTCAGTTCTTCCTGTGGGAAAGGTACCTGAACCTCTTGGGAAGACCAGTAAGGCAGAGCCTGGTGCTACCTTTCTGGAAACTGGTTGCTGATCCCAGTGAACAGAGAGGATAAATAACCAAAGTTAGATGAGACCCCAGCCAGACCCAGACCTTCTGATGCTAAGCCCACGGGGATTTAATGACACGCCACGGGCCTTGGACAAGTCGCTTTACTGTTCCGGGCCTCATTTTCCTCCAATGTCAAATGAGGGTTGGCGGGAAGATCAAACAAGGGGAAGTGCTGTACGAACAGTTGACACCACTGCACACTTTACAGATTCTGACGATATTCCGGAGTCTAAAGGTGCGAGTCCGACTCTTTGCGACCCCATGGACTATACATACAGTCCATGGAATTCTCTAGGTCCGCCTGCACCTGGCTCTCATTTGTCCTGGGTCTCCTCGCTAGGGTGTGGGAATCAGAAACCGGCCAGGGCTGGGTGGGCGCGATCTTCCCAGCCCCCACCCTCAGCCCAGGGCCGGCGCGGCGGGGTTCTCCCCCGGCAGGCGGCGGGCTGAAGGCTGCACTGCACGGCGCGCTCCGCACGTGAGGCGGCAGCACCGGCTCCGGCCGCAGCGCGCAGCCCAGGCCGCCCGGCTCGCTTGGCGAAGGGGCTGCCCGTGCCGCCCAGCCCGCCCAGCCGGCTCCTGGGCGCGAGGCCCGCCCGCCGCCCTCCTCGGACCCCCGCTGCCCTTCCGGGAGAGCCCCGCTAGCCAGCAGCTGCCCTCGCGCCACCCCGGCGGGGACCACGAGCCCTCCAGTTCCGGCGGCCGTGCGGGAAGGAAGGGGGTGCGCCGCGCGGCGGGCCCGAGGCCGGCTCCTGGCTCCTGCAGCTCCGCCGGCCGCCGCTGGGGGCGGCCTTGCCGGGGGGCTCGGCGGGGAAGGCGCACACGGCCCCGGGTTCCGGGCGCCTCCGGCCGCTGGGCTCTCTCCGCCGCCGGCCCTCGGCGGCCGCCGCAGCCCGCCCTGCTCCCTCCTTGCTCCATGCGTGCGATCGCCGTGCGTGTGTGTGTGTATGTGTGACGGGGGCGCGCGTGTGTGTGCGCGCGCGTGGGGGGGGCAGTGTGCATGCGGGGCGTGCGGGGGAGTGTGTTTGTGTGCGTGTGGGTGTGAGTGCCTGGCTCGTTCTCTCTGAGACACACACACACACACACACACACACACACACACAGAGTCACACACACAACCGGCTGGCTCGTCTGAACTTGAAGACGCCCCACATTCCAAGATGCCCGAGGTTCCTGGGGATGCCTGGGGTTCTTCAATTTGGAAAATCCTACCGCCGTCCTCCTAGAGAGAGATTATGGTTTTTCTCTTTTTTTAATCTGGAAGAGAACAAGTTGTGCTTTTCTTTTCTTTCTTCGTGCTAAATGCCGTGGATATAACTGCATAAGCCGCTCAGGGCTCTCCCCGCGTGGACATCCGAGGCCACCATCTGCCTGTGTTCGCCGGAGCCGGAGGGCTTAGCTCGAGACGGTCTCGGGCGGGGAAGGATGCGTGGCCGAGCCGGGGAGCCCGGGCGCCCCGCGGAACCGGCCTCGGTGCCTCCCAGCCGGGGGTAGATGCTGCCTCGCCCAGGTGAGTGGTCGCCGCCGCCGCCGCGTCTCAGTGAACGGGTGTCTGCGGGAGCTCGGCGCGGGGCTGAACGCGCCCGGGGGAGCTGGGGAACTTCGCATCCCTTTCTTTTTTCACTTGAGGGCTCTCTCACCGGAGCAGCCCTGCGGATACTCTCTTCTCTTTTCGCCCATCGTTATCGCGGGAGGTTTCCTTTTCATTTCTTTCTTTCTTTCTTTTTTGATCGTGGGGGTGAAACTCTGGCGAGGAGCGGGGAGAGCGAGTTCCGTTTGAGGCCAGAGAGCAGGAGGGAGAGACGAGAGCTGCAGGTAGACAGAAACGTTGAAACAGCAGGAGAACTTTGTCGCCAGACCACTCTGTTGCATCTCCCCACAGGCGAAGCCTGGCTGGAGCGGTTGCTGGGGGCTGGGTCGGACGCCAGGGCTCCCTGCTCTCTGTGAGCTGGGTGGGGTGGGTAGAGCCTGGTGTGGAGGAGTTGACTCAGTGCCGATGGAGGGAAAGAAGGCATCGTTGCAATTCAGGGAGGTAGGCATGTAGGGCAACCTCGGGGACCCGCTCCTGTCTTCAGGTAGAAGGCAGGGAGATTCGGGAGATGGTGTGTTTGCAGCTTGGGGCATCAGAATGGCATGATGAAGCAATATGGAAACTGGTATTAGCTGCGCCTGGTTGGTGGGTCTGTCTCCCACCAGCCCTGCCCTGGTTCTAGGGTTCTAAGGTTGGCCTGAGCAGGGAGGAGGGAGAGCAGTGGGCAGTCAGTGCCAGCAGTGCCTCACTCTGCACAGACCCTAGGGGACGACAGGGAGGTGTCCTACCCACCTTTGCATCACCCCAGTACAAAGGACATAGGCAGTGAGTTCCAGGGAGACAGAGCTCCTGAAAGCCAGAACCTGAAAGACAAACAGGAGGAGCCTGAGCGGGGACCGCAGGGTGACTGATCCAGGCCAGCACCAAGTGCCTGCTGAGATGCCACAGACAGACAGGCAGATACCTGCGGGGAGCGGGGGCTTGTTGGAGCCCACACCCTGAGCTGGTGTTACAGGCATGGCTGTAGATGCTGACCCTCTGCCCTCATGACAGTGAAGTGTGTGTGTGTGTGTGTGTGTGTGTGTGTGCATGCATGTGTCAGGGACGGGGTCCTCTGTGGCTGCAAAGGGCTGATTGGCCTTGAGGGGCCGTGGGAGTGGGGCGGCTTCAGGAAATTGACCCCCCATGGCTGGGGAGGAGCAGAGCTAGGCAGGAAACTGCCTGTCTCTGAGCTGTGAAGTTCCCTGGGACCAGGCTGAGAGGTTCTTGTTGGTCTGTTGTATGAGGGTGGGGGCCGTCTTGAAACTGACGGCTTGTGGGGAGACTGGGAGCACAGATGGGGGGATTGTGGGGAGACTGGGAGCTCAGATCCCAGGTCTTGGGGTTGTGTCCTGGGCTGATCGCTGTCCTCTGCGAAGAGCTTTACACAGCCAGGCACAGCAGAGCCCAGCCAGCTGTGGCCTCGTTTGTGCGGTACTTTGGAGGCTGAAGGGGGTCAGGGTCCTGCAGGGAGAACCGGGAAGCTCGAGAGGGCCTGCCGGCAGCCTCCGCAGACCACGCCAGCTGCCCGGGCCCATCTGCCGACGCTGGGATGTCGTCTCTCCCTTCTGACTTGGGCTAGGGGTGCCGAGTTCCATTTCTGTCCTCCAGCTCCTCTCCTGCTTCTGCTCAAGCCCTCTGCCCAGTCCTCAGTTTAGAGTTTCTGGTCTAATTCCTGTTCAGGAATGTAATTACATATCTTCCTACCCTGGCCCTGGGGGATACAAACAGCTAACTTGGCATTTCGGTTTCAGCCTCTGGCGATGCGTCTCTGGGAGGTCGGCTCCCAGCTCCATACCCTGTCGGGTTGGATTGGGTGCCCGCCTGCCTGGCCAGAGCTCAGGCTCCCGCTTGTCTGAGGTGCCAGTTCCTTTCCCAGGCCCTGAAATCTGCGAAGTTGGGGAGTCCTGGCTTGAGACTGAGGAGGAGAGGGAGGGTGGAAGGGGTGGGAAATGCAGATGAGGTGGGTGGGGCCACTGGGAGAATCAGGCAGCCTTTTGGCCACCCAGTCCCTGGGTTGGCTACAATGAAAATCGCCTTTGTGTCTTGCCTGCAGTTCTGAAATAAAATCAAGGATCCAGGGGTTTCTGGCCTCCAGTGTCAGGTGCGTCAAGTCTGTCCAGCCTGTGAGATGGAGCAGTTCTCCTTCAGAAAGTCCCCTGTCCCCGGCTGGAGATGAGCACAGTATTGGCATCTGGGGCCTGGCTTCCCATTCTGCTGGGGGAAGCTTCTAGACTGAGAGCAGAGACATGGAGCAGAAACCAACCAGAGACAGCCGAATGTAACAGGACCCTGGACAGAAGCAAGAACTATTGGGGTGTTTTGCAGTTTTATTTTGAGCATAGTTGGAGTCTTAGCACGGTTTCTGAGCACAGGTTATTTGAAGTTTAGCTGTAGTTTTTGAGCACAGTTTATTTGAAGGGATAGAGTTGTCATACACAGGCATACCTTGGAGATATTGCAGTTCTGTTTCAAACCACTACAATAACACAAATATCATAAGAAAGTGAGTCATGAATTTTTGGTTTCCCAGTGCATATCAAAGTTGTATTTACATGATACCGTAGTCTATGAAGTGCATAAGAGCATTATATCTAAAAAAAGCAAACCAATGTAATACCTTAATTAAAAAAGACTTTATTGCTAAAAACTCTAACCATCTTGTAATCCTTCAGAAAGTCATAGTAGTAACATCAAAGATCACCAATTACAGATCACTGATCACAGATCACCAGTCACCATAGCAAACACAATAAAAATGAAAATGTTTGAAATACTGCAAGAATTACCAAAGTGTGACACAGAGACACGAAGTGGGCAAATGCTGTTGGTAAAAATGGCCCCAATATAGTTGTTCGATGCAAGGTTGTTGCCATAAACCTTCAATTTGTAAAGAAACACAGTATCTATGAAGGGCAATCAAATGAAGCACAATAAAGAAGATGTGCCCGGAGTGGAATGGAACCTGCACTTGGAAGGCCTGGGTTGCAATTCTAGCTCTGCCACATCTGTGTTAACCGCTGGAGCCTCTGTGCTCTCATCTGGTGACAGGAAATAATAGCACGTGCCTTGCAGATGTGTATGGCCCCATGTTTGTCCCAGTGCTCCCCAAACCTCTTACAGATCTGGGGGAGTGTTTGGTTGGAGAGGGAAGTTTTAGAGAGGGGAGGGGCCCTCAGAGACCTGGAGGAGAGTGTCCCCAGCCTCCCCTGCACACAACTGCCAGGAGGGTTTGATGCCATCGTACATAAGCGGGTCATTAAAAGACTCCAGGAAACCCTCCAAGAAAACTTGGAGAATTGATATTCGAGGAGCAGATTTCACCTTTGGGACTGTGACACCTGCTTCTCTCCCTGCCTCTTGTTTGCTATGGGTTTTTACAGCCATGCACATTTGCTCAGGATGCTCCAACTCTGTGTTTTACAAGTATCATCTGTCATGCTTTCCTATCTCAAGCTTGAGTGTGAAATCTCTCCCAGAATTTGGCCCCTGCCCTTCCTTCCCTGGCTCCACCTCTTGCTGCCCCAAGAGTGGCCTCACAAGGCTGGTGTCAGGGCCAGGCTAAGTGAATGGACATAGCTCTGCTGGGGCCTCTACAGGGCCTGTGATTGGACCTGGGTTCCATTTGTGGAGTTGGGTGGCCCACCCAGTCAGGAAGAGGGGCTCGGGCCCAGACATGTATTTAGTGGGATCTGACTAATGAGTCACCGGAACAGGGGTGGAGGACTAGTCTAACCACCATGGGAGGGCCTAAGGAAAGACATATTCAGGGAGCAGGAAGTCAGATTTGGAGATGGGGACCAAGGTAAAGAGCCATGTTCAGTATGCTCAGGGTGAGGGCAATCAAGAGGTCTTCTTGGAGGAGATGAAGATTTTAGGAACAGCAAAAGCCCATAAAACTCCATAGACGTTAGATTTTGTCTTATAAATTCTCAGAGGTCACTGGGAATTTGGGGAGTTTCAGGTGTGGAAAGTAGAATGGATATTCTGAGAATTTCTTAGGCTATCAAGGCCAGCTCATTCGAACAATTTCTTGTTTGCTTATTATGTACCAGGCACAGTGCTAGGAGCTTCACATTTTTTCTCATTGAATTCTCCCAATCCTGTGAAATGGTCACTGTTGGTACCTCCACTTTACAGATGGGGAAACAGAGGTTCAGAGAAGCTGAGTGCCTGCCAATTAGTTGGTTAGAGGCAGAGGTGTCACTTAGTTCTCACGTCTGTTTGGATCAAAACCCACACTCTAACCCTCTCTGTACTGCCTCTGTCCCCAGGGGAGGATCAGTAGGATCAGCATGGATCGATCCCTCTGTGTGCACTGCTGGCCTCCTGGCCTGGCTGGTGAGGTGACTTCAGAGCCTTCATCACAGAGCCCTGGGGAGCTCAGTCTTCTCCTGGGCTTCCCTGCCTGCCATTCTGGCTCATACACATCTGTTTAAAAGTTCCCATCAGACAGTCAGCATTGTCCTTCTGGACAGGAGAGAAGATGGTAGGCTGAACACTGGACTATGAGTTAGGGGTCCCGACTCTACCATATGTGTGACTTGGGTGGGGCACCCCCGAGGCCTGGTTCCTTTACTGATCAGTCAGGATGCTGATGTTGGCTTCCTAAGGTGGATGTAAGGTCAGGCCCATGTGAATGTGCTTCAGCCTTGAGCAAGCCCTTTAGCACTCAGGATTATATTTGTGACCCCTTCCTAATTTTAGATCAAGTAATTAAACTGTCAAAGGCAGTACCGCCCAGATATGAGGGCATTGGGGCTTCCCAGGTGGTGCTAGTGGTAAAGAGCCCGCCTGTCAATGCAGGAGACTTAAGGGATGCGGGTTCGATCCCTGGATTGGGAAGATCCCCTGGAGGAGGGCATGGCAACCCACTCCAGTATTCTTGCCTGGAGAATTTTCATGGACACAGGGGCCCGGGGGGCTACAGTCCATGGGGTCTCAAAGAGTCGGACACGACTGAAGAGACTTAGCACACACTCACGCATGAGGGAATTACAGGTAGGCTTTCAGGTGTCCGTTTCGTGTGGGACTGGAGTTCCTCAATAATATCATAGGTGAGGCAGGTGGACACTGTGCCTTCTGGGAAAAGGGATGCGGAACCTGCAGAAGAAGGGCCTTTGGTCCAGACAGTTGGGTGGGATCAGTGGCAGGCAGCAGGGAAGGGACACACTGAGGTCATTTCATGTCATGTCATATCATTTACTTTTGCAACTAGATGCCATTATTGAAGCTTTGGCACCAGAGAAGGTGAAGGGAGTTTGCCTTCAGCCCGTGTGTCTCAACCTTTCTTTAATTATTGCCCTCTTGATGAAAACTTTTAAGACACTATTTCTTATCATTTCAATCCCATAAAATTTTAATATATACTGTATATCTGTTTATGTACTATATTAGGTATCGTTGTGCTTTGTATACAAAAAGAGTAAGCTGCTCCCAATAACAAATTTTTGCCCCCTTGGGGGCGCTGTTGCCACCACTGAGAATGCTTGTTTTAGGACTAACCGACTAGGACTAGAAAACGAGGTAGATTTGAGGCAAGGAGAATCCAGGAGATGGTGAGGACAGATCCACACTGGCGTGTCACTGCCTGGAGTGTGGTCCATGGACCAGGAGCATCAGCATCACCCAGAAGCAGGCTGGATGGATGCAAAATCCCAAACCTCCTGAATAGGCATCTCCATTTTATAGAAATGGGGGGTAAGGGCAGGGTTGGATGCATGATCCTGGAAAACAAGGCTAGTCTGTGAACAGAAGGTCAAAGGAAAAGGGGTGAGAAGCCAGAGACAACTATGTGCAGGGTCAAACGGCCTGTTAAGCTGAGTCCTGATGCACCAAGCACATTTAAGCAGTGACACTGTCTGCCCATGTTGTGATCCATCACTCTTGTTTTTTTTCTCTACGATTCCTTGCATTGTAGTTGCACGTTGTGTAGAAGGTGTGGGGGTCCCGTGGAGGAGATGCAAGGCTGTGTGTGGCTTTGCTCCTGAGCAACAGAAGGCCAGGCGTCTGATTTGGACAGATCTAGGTCTGCTTTCTTGAATATCTCCAAGGGTCAAGGTTAATGGGCACCAGACCAACCCAAGAGACAGACTGGAACTGTAGGCACAAGACTTAGGTGTTAAACAGGGTCAAACTGGATTAAAGAGCAAAACTGAGTTCTTGTAATTTATCAGTCTGCTTGAAGTTGTCTGCATAGAACCTGGGACTTCTTGTCACGGTCCTATATATACAGGGTAATCCCAAAACATAGACTGCAAAATCCCAAAGTTGGACTCTTTAGAACTCAATGCATTTACAATAGACCCTCCTTATCTGTGGGTTCTTTATCCGTGGATGCAATCAAAAAGTTTCAGAAAAAGACAAATCCCAGAAAGTTCTAAAAAGCAACACTTGAATTTGCCATGTACTGGCAACTATTTATGTAGCATTTACATTGATTTACATAGCATTTACATTGTAGTCGGTATTATAAGTAATCTAGGGAAGATTTTAAAGTATGTGGGAGGCACAGATTTAGAGAATGAATTTATGGTTGTGGGAGGGGAGCGAGGAGGAAGGATGGGGGAAAGGGTAGTTATGGAGTTTGGGATGGACATGTACACACAACTATATTTAAAATGGATAACCAACAAGGACCTACTGCATAGCCTATGGGATTCTGCTCAGTGTTAAGTGGCAGCCTAGATGGGAGGGGAGTTTGGAGGAGAATGGATATGTGTATATGTATGGCTGAGTCCCTTCCCTATTCACCTGAAACTATCACAACATTGTTAATCGGCCCTACCCCAGTACAAAATAAAAAAGTTAAAAAAGTAAAGTAAATGGGAAGATGTGTACAGGTTATGTGCAAATACTGTGCCATTTTATAAAGAGATTAGAGCCTCTGGATTTTAGCATCTGTGGGAGTCCTGGATACTAGAACAACTGTATCATGGGCACACCCTCTGTTAACTCATTCACAGCAGACACAGCAAGGAAAGTGAGATGCTGTGTCTGTCTTAACCCCTTTTCCCTCTGTATCTCCCTCCTGGGCCATCTCCCCTTAACACCCTCTTCTTCGGTCTAAGGCCAACACAGGAAGGTCTTCCCTTTCATCTTAACTCAGGTCTCTGAAAAGCTTCACAGAAATGCAAAAATCTGTTTGGTCCTTCCACTTTCCCTCCCCAAGACTCACCTTCTACTACTTTTCCCCAAAGCTAGCACCGTCTTTCCTAGTTACCCTTCCTGATCTGTTTCCGCTATTTAGGCGACTTTAGTCAAAAAAGCTGAGGGCAGGGATTTACTGTGATCCCCAACTAATATTGGGAGTCTGTGCAGACTCCTCCTTCAGACTAGTTGTAAGCTAGGTCTTGCTGTTACATGACTCCCTCTGGTCCCCCAAATGAGTGACATATGGTCACTCAGCCTGCAGCACTTGGAGGAGATTAGGTGGGAAGCCAGGTTTAGGCTCCAGTAGCTGATGAGAAAGAAATGTGGGGGCCCCCTGGAGGACAACAATGGAGGTGTAGGCATGCTTGATCTGAGCTCCTGGAAAGCCCTGGAAATGCCCAACAAGGGGCATAAGATGAGGCCTAGTCATTCTAAAAAGGTATTGAGGATTCCTGGGTGGGCAAGTTGATCCTTTGATTCAATTTCCCTTCCTCTGCCCCAGTGAAGCCTCGGTAATACCCAGATAAGTCCTCTTGGGGCAGAAGGGAGGAAGGATGGATGACCTGGAGACATGGAAATCAAAGTTAGAGGTCCTTGTACAGCACTGGCACCAAGCTGTAGAGGGCTCTCAGGGGTGCTGCGGAACTTGGTCAGGAACTTACCGATGATTCGCCCTGGGTGATGGAGCCACACTAGAGCCCTCTCTCTGCCAGGACATTGTGTGGCTGTTTGGTGATTGTTCCTGACTGTCAGTCTGCTCTCAGGAGCTTTGATTCATATCACACCTCCCACAGCTGAGAAATCCCATGCTAGGGCAGTTCCCTGGGAGTTCTAGCCCCAGTTCGGCCTCATTTCCACCGAGATGGAGTGTGGGAGAGGACTGGGCGATTTCTGTCCTCACACTGTGGAGGAAGCCTTCTCATGGCCATTTCTCATGATGCTTATAAAGGGTCAAGGTATGGGTGTCGTGATTTGCTGGAACCACTTTCATGGTCTCAGTCCACCCCACCTCTTGAGCAAAGTTCTGTACTTTGCTCCCAGTGTGAGAGTGAGGTCTCCTTTGATTTGTTCTAAAGTGTCTCCTCCACCCCGTGCATGCTAAGTCGCCTCAGTAGTGTCCGACTCTTTGTGACCCCATGGACTGTAACCCTCTAGGCTCCTCTGTCCGTGGGATTCTCCAGGCAAGAATACTGGAGTGGGTTGCCATGCCCTCCTCCAGGGGATCTTCCCAACCCAGGTATCGAACTCATGTCTCTTACATCTCCTGCACTGCAGATGGGTTCTTTACCACTAGCGCCACCTGGAAAGCCCTCAAGCCCATCGAGCTTTAAAGTCAGGAGAGCCTGAGTGTCCAGGATTTGGTGATCAAGCCCATGTTCCCTAGACCTTCCCTTTCATGACTGACTGGTCAGCAGTCCTCACTCGTTCAGTTTAATTCAACACGCAGTTATTGAGCACCTACTGTGTACCACCCCCAGATACTGTAAAGACGAATCATCTCCCTGGTCTGTGTGGGCACGCAGCCCTCCACCACCTCCATTGTTTGACTTCCCTTTCTGTACTTTTTCCAGCCCTGCCTGTGGACTCCAGGACTTGGGGGTCGGGGTTGGGATGACGGTGGGGGTGCCCAGCTCCGGCTTGTTTCTGCTGCCTTCCCTCACCTGTGTTCCCGTGCATGCGTGTGTGTGTGTGTATGTGTGTGTGTGCATGTGCTTAGGACTGAGCTGAAGGTCATGCACGATTAACCACATGATGTAAAGCTGACAACAGTGGTGGCGATGCTGGAGGTGGAGGGGTGATGCGGACCACTTGAGAAATGCACTCTCAATCTGCTTTCCCACATCTTTCCCTGCCCCACTGCTTAACTGGCATCTCACCCTCTCACCCAAATGTGAACTGACTGGATGAAGAGATCTGGGGGCTGTGGTCCCTGTTTAGGGGCAGCTGACCCTAAAGGAACCACTTAATCTTCCTCCCAACCCCGGGCATGTGCGTCACAGAGGCTGAGCTGGGAGAAGGGGAACTGAGGGCAGACCCTAGAATAGACATAAATCCCAGCCCCTCTGTCTGGTCACAGCTTCTAAGCACATGAGAAATGAGGGCCATCGCACTGGGGGCAGATGATTGCCCAGTCCTTAAATGGGCAAGAATCTGGGCAGAGAGCTGCCGGCAGGGGGAGGGGGAGCACAGAGAGGTTGCAAGTGGGCAAGGCGGGTTCGTTACTCTTAAGAAGCCGTCCTTGGTTGGGGAAAGGCCCACTTCTTGTCCTCGGGAAGTTTAGGTCTAAGAGGAGGGTGGAGCAGAGAAACATACCCATTATCCCGGAATGCTTAGGTACTAAAATATGTGACATAGTTCCTTCTTATGTAGGGAGTGTGCACTGGGGCCCCCATTCCTAGGGCTTATGTGTTCTCTTTTCCTGGTCATGTGGACTTGGGCAAGTTACTTTCTCTGGGCCTCAGTTTCCGCATCTGCAAAATGGAGACAATAATAGTACCCACAACATAGGGCTGTTAGGAGAACTTGATAAATTGCTATGTGTGAGGGGCTGGAGCAGTGCCCAACATGTGCCGAATGCTGTGTAGTGTGTGTGTGCGCGCATGCTAAGTCGCTCAGTCATGTCCAACTCTGCGACTCCATGGACTGTAGCTCACCAGGCTCCTCTGTCCATGGTCTTCTCCAGGCAAGAATATTGGAGTGGGTTGCCAGCCCTTCTCCAGGGGATCTTCCTGATCCAGGGATCGAACCCAGATCCTCTGCATTGCAGGCGGATTCTTTACTGTCTGAGCCACCAGGGAAGCCCTCTGTGTAGTTTCCCTTACTATTATTCATGGTAGATAGACTAGGGGCATTTTTCCTAAGCGTGGAGGGGAGCAACTGTGGATCAGCGTAATGGGTGCTCCTCTCCAACAACCACCCCCTAAATCATCCAGCACCTCGGGAAATTTCATAATACTCTCCATGTGATCTCATTTGACCCTACAGAAGTTCCTATCAGGCAAGCAGGAAGGACAGATGCTATGATTACACCCATTATACATGAGAGGACACTGAGGTGCAGAGGTCCCTGAGTGCTTCCTGATGCAGCTGGGTTCTTATAACCACACTGGGTTCAGCTGAGGGGTTGGGGGCATTTTGTGGAGGAGGGCTTTGTCTGAAGATGGCTAGTGGATTTAGAACTGGACCTCACACCTGGGCCTTCTTCTTTTTGGGGTCAGATTACGGGGCAATCAAGCCACATTGTGGGAGGAAGTTACAGGTCTACAGCCTCAGGCTGTGTCTACAGGACATGCCTCGTGGGAAAGCACAACACAGAATCTCAGGGGATGGAGTTAGTGGTGGGGCCACAGAACATGCTGCTTTGGGTCCTTGGGAAACCACTGTGCATGCACTGGATGGGGGAAGGTACTGGGGGTTCTAATGGGGATGTGGAACCTGGATTGAGGAACTTTCTATCAAGGAAGGAGGCACCTGGTTCAGCCTGGTCTCTTACGTGGAGAGACGGCCAGAGAGCAACATCTCCCTGGGCCGTGATTCCTGCCCCCACCCCCGTTCCCAGTACCTGTTCCCCACGGCTGAGCCAGGTGGTAGGAAGAAGGACTTCCTGGATACTTTGGTCTGAAGAAGCTGGGAAAGCGTCTGGGGGTCAAGAAAATTGGCCTTGGAGCAGGACACGGAAGAGGGCATGAGCCCCCCAGCAGGAGAAACCAGATTTAGGGGCATGCTTGTGGGGGTGGGGTTTCAGGAACTGGGAGGGTCAGGTGTAGGGATGGATTATGGGATCTGTGTCTCGGGTGTGACATGGGTGATGATGGGCGGATGGGTGTGTCACTGTCGGGAGGAGACAGAATTCCGGCAGTGAAGCCACAAGAGAAGAGCTGCGATGGCAGCCCACTGGGGCTTGAGCCTCCAGTTCACCCCCAGCACAAAGCCAGGCTACTCGGAACCCAAGCCCCATCCCAAGTCCTTTTCTCTTGAGGGGAGAAGTCCAGCCCCTAAGCTCATTTCCAGGACTTCATGATCAGCCGGTTCCATAGATCTTGGGCTGTGTGAATATGGCACATAACTACGAGGCCCTGCAGGTACCTGCGCCCCTAGGGTAGCACCCAGGTGCAGGGAGAGAGCAGTGGCCTATGAGTTACCAGGGAGGCCAGCGGGGAGCCGGGGGCTGGCCCAGCTGGGGGTGTGAGTTATCTCCGGCAGGGCCACCCTGCCATGCTGCTGCTCTGCGGCGCCGGGCTGATATTTACTGTATCTTGGTTTTTAAATTACAGTACAGCATTGATTCCTTGCTCTCCAAGTTCAGCCCTCACTCGCTGGCCCTGTCTCGCCTGGCCTTTCTCTGCCTCTCCTCCTCTTTCTCCATCTGTCTGCTCTCTCTCTCACAGTTAAGTTTTTAACGCAGGGTATTATCTTATGTTGGCTCATGTTACTCCATAGTACTATGTTTCTATTACCTTATGTTTATTAGAGGATGCATGCTTTTCAGCCCTTTCACATATATGGCTCTTGATGGTTTTTAAAGCTTAACTCACAACCATGTTTATCTACTTTGGATCCCGTGACAGTGAGGAAGTAGGGGCGAGCGCAGTCGTCTCCATTTAAAGGTAAGGAAATGGGCTCAAAGAGGCTAATAATGGAATGACCAGGTCATGCTTGAATTGAATTACATTATATTAAATCATCAGAATAATGGCTCCTGGGTATTGCCTGCTTAGAGTGGGCCCGGCGCTGTAAGCTTTATATACTGATTTTATCCCCACATTAGTTCTGTGGGGTGGGTGTTGATTAGTTCATTTTTACAGGTGAGGAAACAGGCCCAGAGAAGTTAAGTTACTTGCCTGAGGTCACACAGCTAGTCAGAGGGCAGAGCTTGGATGTGAACCCCGGGCAGCCTGGCTCCTGAGCCCACATTCTTATTTGTGATTCAAGCTGTCACATGTTGTGATATGTGTAAGGGTGAGAGATGGGAATAGAGGTGGAGCTTCCCGGTGTAAGAGAGGCTTTCTTTTTTATTTTTTTTTAACTGGAAGGTAATTGCTTTACAATGTTGTGTTGGTTTCTGATGTATAACATCACGAATCAGTCATAACTATATATGTGTGTGTATATATATATACACACACACACACATATATATATATATGTCTCCTCTTCCTCAGAGAGACTTTCTTATTCTTGCCAACCTTCGATGTCTATAATAGTTTCCCTGCACCCAAGGGGAAGGCCTGGGGAAACTCATGGTGGCTAGATGTGCCCCCAGAGGGGGATTTCAGCTCTGATCACAGGCAGAGCTGCTTAGGGCTGGACCTGGCTCCCAGGGGCCCAGCAGGCCAGTGGGCATCAAACAAGGAGCTGGAATTGCCTGGGGTCCCACAGGTTGTGCTGGGTGCAGCCCCTTCCCTCCCTGGGGAACCCCCGCTGAGCACTGCCTGCCTGCCCCCGGGTCGTGGTGAGGATAAAGTGAGTGAGCATCTATGAAAGAGCTGAAAGAGCTGCGTGGCTGGTGTAACTGCCACGTGTTCTCTCATTTCGTTCCCTTACAACCTTCACAAAGTAGGTGTTACCTCCCTTTGTGCTGATGCGGAAGCTGGAGCTCAGAACAGCAATGGGATTTTCTTGGGGTCTAAGGTGACCGACTGACCCTGTTTGGGACCCAGGGGATTCCGGAATGCAGGACTTTCCATTATGAAACCAGAGAAGTCCCAGGCCAACTGGGAGGTGTCCCAGGTCACATGGACACTGAGTGGGCGAGCCAGGACTTGACCCCCGTCGTGTCTGATTCCTGCTCCATGCCCTTACCCATCGCTCTCGATTCCCTCAGGGCTGGTGCCTCTTCTATAGCTGCCCGCATTTGCAGAGCCCTGGCTGGCTTTAGGGATACTAAGCTAGTTCATCCTTGTGCAACCATGGGAACTAGACATTCAGAGTTTCCTGGAGAGGAAGCAGAGAGGTGAAGGTAACTCGCTCAGGTGAAGGGGTGAAGGTAACTCACTCAGGTCCCCCAGTCAGGAGGTGGGGATTTGTGCCCGGTCACCTGGCGCCTGCACTCCTGGTCACTCTGCTACAGCTCCCATTGTGTCTCTTCCCAGTCCTCTCCACCCTCATGGTCTTCTTTCCTCATCCTGGTAGCTTGTGGAGTAGACAGGGCAGGCACTTTTAGCTAGTGTACAGGTCAGAAAATGGGAGCGCAGAGAGGCCAAGTTACTTAGCTGATGACACAGCCTGTAAGTGATACAAGCAGGAGAGCTTTTGTCAGGCGTTCCCAGCTGGTACTTCCCCCTGGGCTTTCCCTGTTCTGTAACGAGGAGGAGGCCCTCAGCCCAGCCCGGCCCAGTCCTGTTCAAATTCCTAGAGGTCTGAGGCCTGAGGTCTCGGTCATCCCTGGGTCCTTTATGCAGAGGGCTGGTTCCTAGACTTGGGCTCCAGGTCGTCCTCCTGTGCTCCGGCCTCGGCAGGTAGAGGGGGCACCTGGCTGCAGTGGACGTGCCTGCTGGCCTCTCAGCTCCTCTCCTCCCACCAGCTGGGGACTGAAGGCAGGATGGGCTGCATTTTCCTGGGAGGGTAGCAGAGGCTCTGTTAATGCCAGGCTTCCTTCTAAGGCATCAACATAAAAAGAGTTGGGAGGGACAGTGACAAGAGTCTATAAATTCTGAATGATGTTCAGGGAAGTAGCCTGGCCCCCAGGGCCCATAAAACCCAGGCAGCCTGCTGGGTTGAGGGTGAATTATGGGGCCCTCTCTGCCACAGGGTCATCTGCCCATCAGGCCTCCCACTTGGTAGGTTCTTTTCTTTTTAACCTCTAAACTCTTTCCAGGATTCTTGGCATTTCATGGTTGTCCTCCAGTCACTCATAGAGATGAATTACTCCCCATTTAACAGGAGGGGAAACCAAGGCATACAGTGGCTTGGTAAATAGCTCAGGCTCACCTAGGGACCTGAGTCTCTTGAGTCTGTCCTGGGAAATTCTCACTCACATTTATACTGATTAAGCACTTACTACCTGCCAGGAACCATTCTAAGCGTTTTACACCTGTTAACTCAATCCCACCACAACCCTAGGACATAGGATTACTGTTGTCACTGTCATCTCCATTCTATAGTGAAAAGACTTGGCAGAGAGAGTTGAAGTCACTTGCCTAGGACCACAGAGCTGGGAAGTTGCAGGATTGTGCTTTGAACCTACATGCTTAACCATCACCCTGTTAGCTTGACCTCAAAGCGGAATGGCCCCTGAGAGTGAGCAGGGGCCCCTGCCATCCGTGGGGGACCCGGCTGGCTGCTTCTTCCCAGGAGACAGGCAGGCTCTTTTGTTCTGAGTCCTCTCCGCTCTGTGCGGCTTCAACACACAGATCAAGACACTCCTAAAGGAGTGGTGAGCAGAGGCAGGGGCAAGAGGGCCAGTGGAGAAGTGGCCAGTGGAGAAACCTCTGGGCTGGGGGTCCAGAAACCTGAGTCCTGGCCAGCTTTGCCACCAAAGGGTCATGCGACCTGGGTGATCCCTCTGAGCTTCCTGCCCCTTTGCCTCTGCCCTCCTCTGATTTGACAGAGGTGAGGCGTCCCTTGGTTTGGGGGGCCCAGCTGGTGACGGCAGTGGCAGCAGCAGGACCACAGAAGCTCCAGCATCAGGCCTGGCCCTGCCTTCACTGTCAGGAATCCAGAGCTGCTGTAGATATTCACCAAGCACCCAATATTGGTCAGCGACTGGACTACAGAGGCCAGTTAGATTGGTGTCTGCCCTCAGGGCACTCCCAGGCTAGGAGGGGAGGCCGGGAGGTAAATAGGCAATTACAACACACTGCGTGCTAAGTTGCTTCAGTCGTGTCTGACTCTGCGACCCCATGGACTGTATCCCACCAGGCTCCTCTGTCCATGGGATCCCCCAGGCAAGAATACTGGAGTGGGTTGCCATTCCCTTCTCTAGGGATCTTCCTGACCCAGGGATCAAACTGGAGTCTCTTATGTTTCTTGCATTGGCAGGCAGGTGGTTTATCACTAGCATTACCTGGGAAGCCCACATGCATTGTGATGGTGCAATAATTGGAGATGAGGAACCGAGAGAGCTTCCTGGAGGAGGCAAGTCTCTCTAGGTTCCGGAAGTGCCTCTGGCTAAATGGCTGCATTGGGCACTTCCAGCCCACCCTGAGGTGGACACCGTGTGCCCTGTTGACTGCTCTCATTGGGTGGCTTGCAGAAGCACTGCTCTGCCACCGTCTTTACCTGTCTGTGCCCTCTCGCCACCCCTACTGGACCTCCACAGTTCCTAGCACATGTCATGTTCACTGGCCCAGGGCTGGAACCCCGGTTCCTACACTCTGCTTGGCTGGGTCCTTCTCATCCTTGAGGGCTCAGATTAAATACCGCTCCTGGGGATGGCCTGGCCACCCAAAGTCAGCCCCTTGCCGCTCACTCAGGCAGCTTCCCCCTGCCCATATCCCTCTTTCTACGCTATTCATTCGTTTGTTTGTGGCTTCACTCTTGAAACCTTTCAACTGCAGGGGGGCAGGAATTTAAAGCCCAGATGGATGCTCAGGCTGCCTGTGTGCAAATCCTGCAACAATGCTCACCAGCTGTGTGACCCTGGGCAGGTCAGTTCCTCTCTCTGTACCCCAGATTCCCCATGTATAAAATGGGGGAAATAATAGTACCTACCCCATCAAGGTGTTGTTCCAGTTTAATGAGTTAACATATGTAAACACATCTGGGACACGGTCTGGCATATGGCAGATGCTTAATAAATATTAGTGATCATTATTATTTTTATACCTCATGCTTAGAATAGTGCCCAATGAAGAAATAGTTGATTAAATAAGACACATGGGCTGAATCTTGAAGGGACTAGGTTGGGGTCGGTTAAAGAAAACAGTGGTTCTTGGGCCTAGATGCACATTGAAATCACCTGAGGGGTTTTAAAAACCAGTGATGCTTGAACCCCTATTCCAAGAGTCTGATTTAATTGTTCTGAGTGTAGCTGGGGCACTGAAGTTTTTTTTCTTTAAAGGTCTCCTGGGATTTTGATTCTAGGTTTGAGAACCATCGAGATGGGGAAAGGCAGGTGCTCACAACACCAAGAACATCTTGCAGCTGGAAGGCCTTGCTGGAGGACATCCTGGAGGAGGGAGCAGAGAGAATGAGGCAGGGGAGCTGAAGGGTGGCACAGGAAGGCAGGGCCAAGCCAGAAAGGGTCCCTATGTGCCACACTAGGGAGCTTAGGCTTGGTGGGGAAGCTGGTGGGGAGCCTGGAAGCTTTTAAAGGCAGAAATGATACGGTCCGATTTGCCTTCAAAGAAATTGGCCTGGGTAGATGCGTGGAGGATGGTTTACTGTGAATGAAATTGAAGGCTCGGAGGTCAGAGGACAGAAGCCCTTCTGTCACCACAAGAGCAGTTCAGTGCCTGGTTCATACAGAGAAGAATTGTTTGCTCTCTGTTTAATTGCTTAATCCTCCTTGGCATGTCTGATCAGCGAAACTTGGACAGAGCAGCCTCCTTCCTTCCATGCTGCCCGACAGCTGCATTAGAAACTTCTGTCACGCTTGTTGCTCAGTCTTTCAAGTCGTATCAATAAAATGGTAAAGTTGCCCCCCGTGGACTCTTTAAAGTCTGAGGTCAAGGGATTTCTTTTTTCTTCTAACCAAGATGGCATCCACCAAAGCTCCTTTCCCGTCCACCGTAATTCCATTCTGCTGGAAGGGAGCCAGCTGTGGCCACCGTTTTGTTTTCTTCTTTCAGCTGTGAAAGATCAGTAGAGTCCAGAAAAAGCACGTCTTGTTCTGTCCTTGTCGGGGCCCAAGGATGATCATCCTGGCAGCAGGAGCTGATCCCTCCCTAAGGGGCTCCCCTCTGTACTTCCTTTTCTCAAGGAAGCCAGATGGGCTAAAGGGGCAGAGTCTCAGTCTGATAGGATCCTGGCTGTCCCAGGGACTTGCAGTATGACTAAGAGGGTCTCCTCTCCAGCCCTCTTCTGTTGTTACTTTTGTTCAGTTGCTAAGTTGTGTTTGACATTTTGCAACCCCATGGACTGCAGCACGCCAGGCTTTCCTGTCCTTCACCATCTCCCTGAGTTTGCTCAAACTCATATTCATAGAGTCAGTGATGCTATCTAACCATCTCATCCTCTGCCTACCCCTTCTCCTCCTGCCCTCAATCTTTCCCAGAATCAGAGTCTTTTCCAATGAGTTGGCTCTTTGCATCAGGTGGTCAAAGTATTGGAGCTTCAGCATCAGTCCTTCCAATGAATATTCAGGGTTGATTTCCTTTAGGATTGACTGGTTTGATCAAGGGGCTCTCAATAGTCTTCTGCAAGACCACAGTTTGAAAGCATCAATTCTTTGGCACTCAGCCTTCTTTATGGTCCAACTCTCATTTCTGTTTATGACTATAGGAAAAAACCATAGCTTTGATTATATGGACATTTGTCATCAAAGTGATGTCTCTGCTTTTTAATATGTTGTCTAGGCTTGTCATAACTTTTCTTCCAAGGAGCAAGCTTCTTTAACTTAGCTGCAGTCACTGTCTGCAGTGATTTTGGAGCCCAGAAAAATAAAATCTGTCACTGTTGCCACTATTCTCCCTCTATTTGCCATGCTGCTGCTTCGGTCGTGTCCGACTCTGTGCGACCCCATAGATGGCAGCCCACCAGGCCCCCCTTGTCCCTGGGATTCTCCAGGCAAGAATACTGGAGTGGGTTGCCATTTCCTTCTCCAATGCATGAAAGTGAAAAGTGAAAGTGAAGTCATTCAGTCGTGTCCGACTCTTCGCGACCCCATAGACTGTAGCCTATCAGGCTCCTCCGTCCATGTGACCTTCCAGACAAGAGTACTGGAGTGGGGTGCCGTAGCCTTCTCCCTATTTGCCATGAAGTAATGGGAAATCTGTTTCCTCATCTTTAACATTGGGAGGTAGATGAGTTACAGACATAATATCCTAAGGCCTAAGGAAACGAGCCCGCCTCTTTCTGCTTTAAGCCTACTCTTTGTGTTTCTCTTTAAGGCTGCTCTCCAAGGTCATCATCCCAAGGTTTGGCTGGAATATAAATGTTAGGGGCCCCACAGTGATTGATCTTCAGGTCCCCGTCCTCTTACAGATGATCCTGGCTATTATACACCCTGCCTCAGGGCAGGAAGAGCGGTGTGCCCTCTACTATGGGCTGAGAACTTTTCTTAGAGATGTAGGAAGGCTAGGAATTCCACATCAGTCTTAAGGTTTTTATTTGAACAGACAGGTGCCATGATGATGTGTTTCTGAGTCTTTGTCTCAAGTCATTAGAGCTTTGATGGCAGAGCTGTTTGCCTCCATCATTGCACATAGCTCAGGCACACATGTGGAAAGGATGCTTTATGAAGATTCAGGCTTCTGGGATGCTGCGAACTGCAGTGGTGGAGGGCTTGTGGTGGAGGAGGTTGGGGTGATTGTGCAGATGAAGGGCGTGACTACCGTGATGGTGGAGATGGTTGTTGAGGTCATGGTGTAGGGAAAGGCTGGAGAGATAGGGCATCACAAGCAGTTAAGAAGTATTTTTGCTAGGGACAATGGAAAGGCATTGAACGATTACTATTATTTTTATCGAAGCATAGTTGATTTACAATGTTGTGTTAATTTCTGCTATACAGCAAAGTGATTCAATTATATATATATATATATATATGCATACACACATTCTTTTTAAATATTCTTTCCCATTATGGTAGGACCTTGTTGTTTATCAGTTCTATATGTAATAGGAAGGATATATATTGAAGGATTATAATTTAAAGGAAGGGGAACCAGATTTACTTTTTGAAAAGCTTATTTTAGTTGCCGGATGAGAAACTCCTTGGAAGATGGCAAGACTGAATGAACGTAGACCAGTTAAGAGGCCACTGGAGTGGTCCAGGAGAGAGACAATGGTGGCTTGGATTGGGGTGATAGAGGTGGGATGGAGAGAAGTGGGCAAGTGCTGGAGCTAGTTAGGTGGTTAAATCAATGGGACTTGGAATGATTGAATAATACCTTGATCAGACTGGGGGAGCTGTGAGTGAGAAGCCTGAGATGCGTGAGAAGAGTAAGAAGAGTTCACCTTATTAAAGATGAATGAACCTTAGGTTTCTGGCTTGGGAAACTGGACGGATCATTAGACTGTAAGCTGCACGAGGGCAGGGACTTTGCTGTGTCCACCTGTCCTCCAGGCCCTCAAGCAGCAGCTGGCACATGGTAGACCCTCAGTGTACATTGGATGGATGACTATTGCTGTTGACTCTTGGTCCTGATCATAACAGGCCCTGTATATTACAGTGTATATTTTTGGTTCCAATGCCTGTGTCCTCCACAGGACACCAAACACTCTGGGAGCTGGCCCACAAACAGTTAATATTTGAATGGTTAAGAGCTGAACCTCAGACTCAGATGAACCTGAATTTAAATCCCAAAACCTTCCTTTACTGGCTGAGTGATTTGGGAAAAGTTACTTAACTTCCCTGAGCCTCAGTATGTTCACCTCTAGTGTGTTAGCCACTCGGTCGTGTCTGACTCTTTGCGACCCCATGGACTATAGCCCACCAGGCTCCTCTGTCCATGGGATTCTCCATGCAAGATTACTGGAGTGGGTTGTGGGTTTCCATTCCTTCTCCAGAGGATCATCCCAACTCAGGGATAGAACCTGGGTCTCCAGTATTGCAGGCAGATTCTTTACCATCTGAGCCACCAGGTAAGCCACAACATTCACCTCTAAGATGGGGATAAAAAAGAGTGCTCATTTGTTGCACCGATGACAGGAGGTAATATAATGAGATAATGTTGCAGAGCACTAAGCCCAGTTCCTGGACCGCAGTTGTTATTGGTAGTCATTTAACAAAAATTAATCATCCGTGTCTTGCATCCAGCACTGTGTCAGCATGAAGAGGGTGTGTCTGTCGGGTGATGGTGAGGAAGTGAGTGGAGGCGTGGAAGCTCTTGAAGACTTTGGAGACAAGGCTGGTCATAGTGGGAGACTGGTGTGCCTTCCACATTCGTCTCATCGCTTCTGCTCTGATCTCTATTCTTGCTGCTCAGCAGTCCAGGAGATGAGACTGTGACACCGCCCCCAAGGCTCATGGTAGGCCCTGAGCACCAATGGGGAAGGCAGAACGTCTGGGGACTCCGCTGTTCCCATCTCTACCTTTGCTTCTGCTGAATTCCAGCCGAGTCACAAAGAAGTCTGCTTTAAAAATAGCAACAGGTGATGTTCATCCAGACAGAAGCCTCTCAAACCCACTGCTCCCTGGGGGTCTTTGCTCCATGATGAGTGGTGTGGATTGACAGGGAGCCCTGGCAGCGGCTGCTCTCTGTGCCTTTCCTCCCTTTGATGGGAAGTGAGGACTCCATGAGCCTGAGGACCCCGGAGGGCCTCGGAGGGCTTCCCAGAGGAGGAGGACCCCTGAGGACCCCCGAGGGCCTCCCAGAGGAGGAGGCGAGGGAGCTCCCTGTCCCAGCTGCAGTCCCTGCCACTGGAGAGAAGGGGAGATGAAAGTCCCAGACGTTGAGCTATTGATTGGATGCAGAGAGGCAATTACAGCAGGGCAGAGAGAGGTGCCCAACCACACCTGAGTCATCTGTGGGTACCACGTAGGGGTGCAAGGAGGGGTCTCTGCACCTGGTACCCCTTGGGCCCTCTGTCAGCTTCGAGTCAACGCTCGGGAAGACATGGGTGGGACCAGAAGCCAAGCTGGGTCAAAATCTGGACTTGGGCCTTGGGGAGACACCCACGTGACACGCACTCCTACACAGACAGAGGCCCCGGTCCTGACCTTCACGCCCTCTGTGGCCAGCCCCGCCCTCAGGCTCACCTGTGGTCCCTTGAGGGGCACCGCCGTGGGCAAGCCCCATATCGGACCTCTCAGAAATAACGCAGTGTGTGTGTGTATGTGTGTACGTACACCCACTCATGCAAGTGCCTTTACATGTACAGTGGAACCTCAACAGTCAGTTTCTAGGGAAGTCTTCATTTCCAAGTGGTGACAGAAATAGCCCGGGTTTCTTCTGAGCACTTTCTCTCGCTGGTTGATGCGCGTGTGACGGCAGAACCGGGAGGCTGCTTTCCTGCTGCTCCTCCAGTGATTAAGGCCCTTCAGTTTGGGGGCAGCAGCGGGAGACTCCAACAAGCTCTGCCTCTGGCTGGGGCCGCAGGGTCCTGGCAAAGTGGCCCCTTCCCCAGGTGGACCCCGTTTCCCCTTGGGGATGTGAAATTGGAAATCTTGTCTCTTTGCAGGTCCTTTCCTCCTCCTCACTTTGTACCTTTTCCTTGGCATCCCCTGGGTCGGTGCCTAGTTGTTTCCACTCATCCAAGCCCAGGAGGCACCCCCCAACCCATCACCTTCCAGGTCTGAACATGAGATCGACACCCCTCCTCTGTCCCCTCGGGTGCCCTGTACTTCTCCAAACCTGGCACTCTGCTGCCCTTATGCCTCCTTCTGCTGGCCTGTAACCCCCCACCTCCAAGAAGCCTCCTGTGGCTGCTCCAGCCCAGCCTTGCCCATAACACCCACCTCATTCCTCCTCTGCACCCACCTCCACCTCTCATCACATGTTCATTTTTAAATGCTCTTTCTCTTAGTGTCCTCACGCCCTAGCTGGACTGTCATCTTCATTCATTCATTCATTCATTTATTCCTCAAACACTTATTGAATTTCCTGTCTGCTCTGAGCCAGACCCTGGACTGGGCCCTGGGGCTATGGAGGTGAGGGAGACTAATGCTTTTCGGTTTTGGGGCTCCTTGACTCCAGGTCAGCAGATGGAGGGGGGATGACCCGGGGATTCCTGGAGCCTGAGGCTGGAGAACAGGGTGGGGAGGCCTAACTGGGGGGAGTCTTCACCTGGAGGTCAGGAAAGTGAGCAGCCTGGGTGGACCTCCCAGGCCTGCTGCAGCCCATCCCCTGCCTTCAGCCCTTCTGGAACTTATCCTCATTGGCATTCCCTCCTCATCCCAACTTTCCCACCAGGGCTAAGTGCAGGAAAGCTAGGGCTCTTGTTTTTCTAGTATCTGAAATGGCTCTGCCTCCCCTTGCTTCATTTCTGGGCAGTTTCCTGTCAAATCCTTGAGCGAAGGTGCCTTCCTGTGGACAGGGGATCCAGCTGCTCCCGGAAGCCCCCTGAGCTGGCAGGGTCTATAGCAGCCAGCTCCCCGCTCCCAGCATGGGAGAGGGCACCATCATTGTCGCCTGCCTATGGCACAGTGTGCCAGCCCCCAGGGCAGGCCTGGGCAGCAGTGGGAGCTGTGCTCACGGGAAGTTGTAGGAGACATGGGTTCTACTCCAGGCAGCCCCCAGCCACTGGCCTCCCTCTGCAGGGGCCTCAGGTTCCCCAACTACAAAATGAGGGTCACTGCAAAAACTGCCTGGGGTCCCTTCCAGCAGGCCAGCTCTCCTGCAGCCATACAAAACCTGTCCTTTACTTTCTGTTTCTCTGGAGGCAGGGGAGCTGCAAAGGGCTTCAAGGAGGTTGTCCCAGTTGCCCTTCCCCTGAGGCCCCAGCTCACGGCGCTGCCTCATGGCCTGGTAACTGTGTGTGGAACACATATCCGTGCTAAACATGCCCAGCTAAGTAAGACCCCAGGGAGAGGACAGCTCCAGTCAGTCAGTCAGTTCAGTCGCTCAGTCGTGTCCGACTCTTTGTGACCCTGGACTGCAGCATGCCATGCCTCCCTGTCCATCACCAACTCCGGGAGCTTACTCAAACTCATGTCCATTGAGTCGGTGATGCCATCCAACCATCTCATCCTCTGTCATCCCTTTCTCCTCCCACCTTCAATCTTTCCCAGCATCAGGGTCTTCCCATCAGGTGGGCAAAGTATTGGAGTTTCAGCTTCAGCATCAGTCCTTCCAATGAATATTCAGGACTGATTTCCTTTAGGAGGGACTGGTTGGAGCTCCACCCTGAGTCAAATCAGGTATACCCCGATAAAATTTTTTTTTTAATGTTATTTGTAAAAATTAGAATGGAAATGCCAAGAATAGGGGGAACAGTGTATTACAGATGGAAACAAGATAGAAGACTATTAAAATATTTTTAAAGAATAAAAGAGTCTGTTCAAAATGTCACTAACACAGACGGACACATTACTTCATGGCTGAATCAAATGATAAGGAGGGGGCACAAGTCGTGTAGATTTGGTAGATTTGTGGGCAATCTAGGTCACCTACATTAGTGGCTTTCAGATTTTTTATTTTAATGGAACCCCAGAGTAAGAAATATATTTTACATCACAACCTAGTAGGTACATTTGACACATACAAACACCCATGTGTATGCTACTGCTGCTGCTGCTAAGTCGCTTCAGTCGTGTTCTACACTGTGCGACCCCATGGACGGCAGCCCACCAGGCTCCTCCATCCATGGGATTCTCCAGGCAAGAACACTGGAGTGGGTTGCCATTTCCTTCTCCAGTGCATGAAAGGGAAAAGGGAAAGTGAAGTCGTTCAGTCGTGTCCGACTCTTAGCGACCCCATGGACTGCAGCCTACCAGGCTCCTCCATCCATGGGATTTTCTAGGCAAGAGTACTGGAGTGGGGTGCCATTGCTTTCTCCCCACCCATGTGTATAGTGGAAATTATAATGGAAACAAAGATGTTGTGAACTAATATTCTTACTAAGTACAATGCTCTATGCTATTCTATTCTTTTCTATTCCATCTGATCCTACCTTACCCTGTTTTGTTTTGTTCTGCTAAGCATGCTGGTCATGATCTATTGCATTGATTCCATCACTGATCAGTGGGTCTTGAACCGCAATTTGATGAACACTGACCTGGGGTGATTGGGCAGATCTGCTGGGATGGGTGCCGGAAGCGTCTGTCTGTTCCAATGTGTGTTAGTGAGGACAACCTTCCTCCTGGACCATCTTCCGGCTGACCGATCCTGACAGAGAACTTTCACTCAGCAGCGTGCCAGCAACCGCAGACCCTTTCCCTGCAGGAGGAAGGCATGCCCTCCACCCGCCATCCCCGCCCTTGTATTTCTGCAGTGCTGCCCAGGCATTTCTGAACATGTGAGGGTCCCTGGCCTCACAAGGGCTCCCCCACCCAGGGACACATCACAGCCTCCTGGCCTGGTCACGGGAAGAGCCCAAAGAGCCTGGAGTACGTGATTTCTGAAAGGTGGGAGGTGGCAGTGACTGGAGCCTTGTCCCAGACTCAGTGGGAAGGGCCTCCTGGCCTGGATTCAGCCCACAAACACTCATCTCACATTTTCTGTGTCCCCCACGCTGTGATTCCCTTGTGGCTCAGCTGGTAAAGAATCTGCCTGCAATGTGGGAGATCTGGGTTCGATCTATGAGTTGGGAAGATCCCCTGGAGAAGGGAAAGGCAACCCACTCCAGTATTCTGGCCTGGAGAATTCTCTGGACTGTATAGACCAAGGGGTTGCAAAGAGCTGGACACGACTGAGCGACTTTCCCTTTCCCACACTGGTACATTAAGGCCACAGGAACAAAGAGATCGCTCAATGAATGTTCATTGAGCTTCCTCTGAGCGCTCGGCCCAGGGCTAATCAAAACAAGGCAGGGATGAAGGAGATGCAGTCCTGCTCTCCAGGAGCTGGTGTCTGGGGAGGGTGTAGTGTGTGTGTGGACAGCTGCTTAAAGCTGTCCTTGGCTTTGGGATGGCCGAGTCAGGATGGGGTCTGGGAAATGGAAGAGGGAGAAAGGCCAGCCTTTGTGCCCTGGCAGCTCTCGAATGAGTGGTGTTGGGGAGATCAGCAGAGGAGTGAGGACTTGTCAACAGCCTGGGGGGGGGCTGTCCAGGATGGGGAGGCGGGGGTCTGCAGGGTGGGAGAGGGGGAGTCAGTGCAGCCCAGTCTGGGAGGATGCTAGGCCAGGGAGGATGGGCAGGCTTGAGTCACATCCCTCCACAGGCCGAGCTTCACCCTGACCCTGAACTGTGAGGGGCACAGAGGGTGCCAGCCGCATGTGCCCAGACGAGTGCCAGCATCGGAGAAGGAGCCTGCAGGAGTGATTTCTGAGGACGATGAGGATGAATGGAGGGACTTGGCAAGGAGCTATGTTGGGGTGCAGATCCCAGCAGGGAAGCATGTTGGATCTCTGATCCCTCACTAATCTCAAACCTCACTTCTTAGGGTCCAAAAAGTGGGTAATTAACAGAAAGGAATAAGTAACCCCTCAGGTTCTCTTCTCCCCCCTCTCCCCCAGACAGAGCTAGATTCCCCTTACAGTCCCAGACAGCTTCCCCCACTCGGGCCTGGGACAGTCCCAGCTGGACCAGGGATTCCCAGGGTGCAGGGGCATCGCATTCACCGCCCTGTTGTGCTCTAGGCAGGGTTTATGGAGGCCGGAGTCATAAACTAAACTCCAGTCTCGACTCAGTCACATCGGGCAATAGACTGAGCACTTCGCTTAGGAGCGCTGACTTACAGCATCATCAGGCAACCCCTGCTCTTTGCTGGGGGACCCTTGAGAGGCTGACCCCTCCCCACTCCATTCTGTACAGGACACCCTCTGGAGAACAGGGCAGCCCTGCCTCACCCACCCCCACCCCCGTCACAGTCAGCAGCTCCATCTCACCATCCTGACACACTTCACTGCTGGGACCCGCACACCAACACAGCTCCTTGCCAAGCCCCCCCATTCATCCTCATTGTCCTCAGAAAGCAGCCCGGTGGCCACCTTCCCTGATGCTGGCCCTCCCCTGGGTGTGGGCAGCTGGCAGCCTCAGTTTACCGCACGGTTCAGGGTCATGGTGAAGCCCGGCCTGTGGACCCTGAGCCGCCTCTGGCCGCTATGGACCTTGGGCGCATTCTGTAGCTTCCCCTTGCCTCCTCTCCTCACCTGTGTGATGACATCACCCACCTCCCAGTGTGATTTGTAGGGATTAAATGACAGCATGCAAGGAAAGTGCTTGGAGGAGCAGAGGAGGAGCTCTGAGTAATATGAGTAGGAGCTGATAATACAAATAATAATACTTACTATTATTTAATGATTCTAATGTAAGTATAGCCCTCACCTTTCCCCACTAGATCCCAAACTCCACAAGTCAGGAACCATCTTCCCTATCAGATGGAGGGCATCTCCTCCCGCTGTGCCCCCAACCCTTGCCTTCTCGTGACCCACTGATCTCTCATGCTCAGGTCACTGACTATCTAAGCCCCATAGGAGCCACGTGGCCGCAGCCTTTTCCCATCGCCGGTGCAGAGCCGTCCATGCTGATGCTGGCCATGGGACTGGAGAGCAGAACGGCAGGTCCTTTGCAGAGAGCACTGGCCCAGGCCTTCAGCCATCCCGAGAAAGGACGTCCTGGCTGCTCCTCGAGTGGCCATGAACCAGTGGCCAGGAGAGAAGCCATGCGTTGTCCATTTGGGAGCATAGAGTGTGTAGGATGGGAGTTTCCTCCCGTTCCCAGGCCCTGGGTGGGCTGCTCCTGCCTAGATCTGTGGGCGAGCTGGGCTGAAGGAGCCGTGGTGTCGGAGGATCCCTCTGGGTGATCAAGACAGCTTCCCTGGAGACTTCTGCTTACTGAGGCCCCGGAGCCCCAGAAAGCACCATCAACCAGCAGGCATCTCTTCTCCTCCCCTCTCCCCTTCTTGAGAGGAGTCAGCAGGCAAGGGGAAACCCTTCAGGGAGCTCCACCGCTCAGTCCTGGAATCTGTTACTTTCCATGTAAATGGGCAAACAAACTCTTACCCAAAGTCTAGAAACCAGGTAACAGCAAAACCGCTGGGGATGCAGTTAGAAAAGGCTCCCATGCAATGAAATAGCATCATTATCATCCACACCAATCATAATTATCATTCATAGAGCACTTTGTACGTGCCAGGTACTGTCATAATACTGTAAATACTCATTTAAATCTCTCAGGAACGTTATGAAGTAGGTGCTGCTTTCATTCCAGTTTTATAGATGAAGCACAGAAAGAGTGAGGAACTTGCCTGAGGTCACACAGCAGAGCCAGGATCTGCATACTTAATCACAAGTGTGCAGGGGCATCTCTGATGCAATGGTTTGTAGCACCTCTGCCGCCCTAGTTTCTTTTCCCTGTGAGTACACCTCACTCTCATCTTTACTTGTCGATGTCCTGCTGGGCCCTCAAGGCCAAGCCTGGCCCTCGACCCCAAGCCCTCCATGGACCCTTGCCTGGGGATCTTGTCTCTTTGTGGTTCTCCGGGGCAGAGGCCAGGAGTGGCAGCCTTGGCCCCGCCATCGTCTCCATCATTCTTGTCCCTTCTCTGAACCCCTGCACCTCTGCTTCCTGACCTTTTCCTCCCTTTCCGTATCATTCCTGTGAGACAGTCAGGACATCATTTCTGCTGGCCACCTGTCAGTGCTTTGAGTGCAGGCTTATGTCTTTCGAAGATCAGACACATGCTGGACCTGTAGGGGCCTTGCCCCTGAGTGAAGGAGGGACTGATGGATCACGGGGCATCCTCTGTTGTGAGCTCATAGCCACCCCATCCCAAACCCTTCCGGGGTGTTAGGCCGGGGGGCCTGCAGAGCATGAAGCAAGCCCCTGATGGAGAAAGGCTGGAGGTGTGCCCATGGGGAAGGAGTGCCCGGGGGGACACGGGGCAGTTGGGTGTGGATTGTGATCCTGAGTATTATTATGCCCCTTGTCTTAGGAGCTCTCCATCAATAGTGACACAGATCACACAAAACTGAAGAGTTCCTTGAGCTGGATTTGTATCTTTGATGCTCTCAGTTTTGGTTGCCACGGCCTCAGGAATTCTGGAGTAGGCCAGATTTGGGATGACTTAGACAGGGAGACCAGAGAAGGCAATGGCAATCCACTCCAGTATTCTTGCTTGGTGAATCCCATGGACAGCAGAACCTGGCAGGCTGCCGTCCATGGGGTCACAAAGAGTCAGATACAACTGAAGCAACTTAGCATGCATGCACGCCAGGGTGTCAGGGTTCAGACAAGGACCAGAAGGGCTGGTTTCCTGCAGGCTGCAGAATCGCGAGACTGGAGAGCTGTCCCCAAAGCCTGGGCCAACGCCTGGGAGGGGTGCCTCAGAGGACCCTCTGATGGCCATGGATCCTCCCAGGCTCTCCAGACCCCAAGCCAGTTCTAGACCCAGCAGCTGGTGGGGCCCATCCCAGGTGGCTCAGGTGAATGGGGTGGGTGGAACTTGAGGAGGGCAGGTCTGCTGACAGCGAGGGTCACGGTGCCCGGAAAATGCTTGGCACAGAGCTGGGAACAGAGTACATTCTCAAGGTATTGTTATTGTTGTTAAGGTTATTTATTTTTAATACATATCTTGTTGTTAGGGAGCTCCCAGTCTGAGATGACACAGATGTAGGCATAAAAAGAAAGACACGGTGCGGTAAAACCACCCGTAGTTTCCAGGTAGGAAACTCTATGGGCAGGATGCATGTCAGGGACACGTGTAGGTGGGGTGGGTGTTCCGTGGTGGGGTTCCAGGTCAGGGTAGAGAGGGCTGGACCAGAATCTCCACCACCTCTCATCTGTTCCAGGCGAGAAGATTTCCTAATTGGGAAGCCTGGTTCTGTAGCTCTTTTGGAGGATGGGAGACAAACTGGCTGGGAACAAGGGGAAGCACAAGGGTATGGGGCTGACAATAAGGGATGTGTCTCACAAGGCCAGGAGCTGCAGACTCCATCCCTGCCCCTGGGAGCAGGGCCTGGGAGGAGTGGGTTCTGCACACAGTTCTCACCTCCCGGATGGGGCCCCGACAGACCGCTCAGCATCCCGTTGGCAGCCACCCGTGCCTCTGTGATCGATACTCTGAGAAAGGTTTCCTGCATCCTGCCGGCTCAGGTTCATGTGCACGCGGAGGGGAGAGAAAGTCAGGAGGGTCTCCTCTCCCAACCAGCGCTGAGCTCATCTCCGCCCTCCTCCCCTCGCCCCCCACCCCCATGGAGGAGCTGGCAGGATGGGCCCCCAGCAGAGTGCCTTCCATTGTCCTCATCTTTCCAAGGCTGGCAAAGACAATGCCTTACATTCTCAGAGAAAAGAGAAGTTGGTGGGGGGGCATTATTTAATCAACGGTAAAGAGAAGGACGGAGCTGTGTTAGATGTCAGGAAGAACTTTCCACCAGCCTGCAAGGAAAAGGCCTTTCTTACAACTTATAATTAATTATACATTATTGAAAACGGCTTTGTTAGAAACAGAATGTCGGTCTCACCTCCTGCTTCTGCTGTGGAAACCACTGTGCTTGTAGGTTGATTTACTGTGGGGTGACTTTGAACCAGGAAACTGGCTGGGGGCAGAGATAAAAGATAGATGGAAGATATGCAGGTGAAAGGATAAGAGTGATTTTTTTCAGAGACAAGGAGGGAGGGAGGGAGAAGAAGGAAGAGAGGGTGAGTGGGGAGAGAGAGAGAGATTGAGAGATTGGAAAATGAAAGCATGAAAAATAAATAGTGTTTGAGACTTCAAGCCAATCATTGGACCTCCTTGGGCCTCAGTTTGCTCATCTGTAAAAGGGGGCCACATTTTAGCTTAGTCTGTGGTTCTATGGAGCTGTGATTATGATTTGACATCCAATTTTTGGGTCCTCTTTACCTTGAATTAATCATTGCTCTTGGAAAACAGACAATGAAAAGAGTACAGATAACTACCCATTTCTTTGGGACCTTTCTGCTTTCTGTCAGTTTGTCCTCTCCACCCATCCATCTCTGTATTGCTCCATCCATTCACACCCTCCCTCTATCCCATTCATCCACCCACCTATTCATCTATCTCATTCATCCATCTGTTAGTCCATTCATCTCTCTATCAGTCTTGAATTCCAGCTTACTCTTTGGTGGAACCAAGGCAGGGAAGACAGCATTTTGGAAGGCCCATGAAGAAAGACCCTGAGGAGGGTCTGAGGTTAGTGCATTTAGGCAGAAGCCTCCAGAAGTGAGGTGATCTCATAAACTGAATCCCGGATTCACTCACATGTTCCTACAACCCAGTGGGCAGCCTCTGGGCAGCTTGCTCTTCCACAAACCCTCCTCTTTGCTTTCATGTATCACACAGACCATTCTTCTCCCTCTTAGGAGGGGATGGGGATAAGGGGAAGGAGTCTGTACACAGTAAGGAAGCCCTTAGTCTCAGATGGTGGGGATGAAGGGACCAATCAGTGCAGGGACCCAAGTGAGTAGGTAGGAGGGAAGAAGAGGGAAGTTGAGGGCGATTCCTTCTCTGCAGACTCTGAAAGGTCAGCGGAGGGAGGGGAGGTCTCCCATGCTTGAAGCCATGGGAGACACAAAGGACCCCTGTGTCCTTGAACAACACTATCCAGGGCAGATGGACCTCCATGGCCCAGAGAATTAACTAACTTGTTGAATAGCTGAGTATATTAATGGACTGATTAAGGGTTTTTACTGATTAAGATAAATGAGAACTGGATAAGAGCACTCCAGTACAGAATTATTCTAGTTGAGAAGACTCCATAGTACATGATAGGAACTGGTTTTTATTTTATTTTTTTATGGATATGTATGAACAAAGATTGGAAGGATTATGCAAATGTAAGAAAAAAATAGTTGCTGGAGTGATTAGAGTATGAGTGTTTTTCTTCCTTTCCTTTCTAAAAGCCTTTTACTGATATTGCTTTTATAATGAAAGGTCTTTTTTTTTTTAAGTAAGAAAGACAAGAAAAATAGGTTTTGGGACTTTAGTGGCCTGTGTTTTATATTTGAATTATCTAATGTCTTTAGCTATAAATAGATCTTCTTTTACATGGTGTAGTACTTCTCTGGGATTTTACTTTTTTCAAGTTCCCCGTGATTGTGTCAGCTCAGCTACCCTGGTAAGAAGTTCTAATTTGCACAAGTGATGGGGAGCAGATGCATGATAATGCTTTAATACAGAGAATTTTGCTATTCAAACTGTGGTTCACAGAGCATTGGTATCACCTGGGAACTAGTTAGAAATGACAGTTCTTGGGTCCTACCCCAGACCTGCTAAATTTGAACTGGCATTTTAACAAGATCCTCAGGTAATTTGCATGCACCTTCAGGTTTGAGAACCACTGTTCTAGAAGAGTGGTTCTCAGGCTTGAGTATACACCTGGAGAGCTTGGCAAGACTAGGATTGTGAGGCCCACTTCAGAGCTTCTGATTCAGTAGGTCTGGGGTGGGACCCAAGAGAACTTGCATTTCTTCTGAGTTCCCTGGTGAGACTGCTGCTGCACTTGGAGATCAGACTTTGAGAACCACTCTTCTCTGGATGGAATGAAATGCCCTGGTCCCCAAGGAGGGAACTGTGTGGCAGCTGATGTGCCCTGTGTAAATGGGTTGTCATATATGCTGTACTCGGGTGGGTCTTGTCTTCTCTTTTGGCTTCAACTTCCTCATCAGTTAAGTGGGTGAATTGGACAGGATAGACCAAAATCTTCCATCCGCCTCTGATCTTTCTTAATATTTGATTCTGTCACATTTACATGTCAGAGCTGATCAGAGTAATTATTTTTCTAAGACATCCTGGGGCTTCCCTGGTGGTTCAGATAGAAAAGAATACATACGCCTTTCAGGAGACCCAGGTCCAATCCCTAGGTTGGGAAGATGCCCTGGAGAAGGAAATGGCAACCCACTCCAGTATTTTTGCCTGGAGAATCCCATGGACAGAGGAGCCTGCCAGGCTACAGTCCCTGGAGTCACAAAGAGTCGGGCACAATTGAATGACTGAGCATGCAGGCATGCTGTCCGTATGGAGAATGCTCTGGTCATTCTTCAACCACCCTCCTGAATTGCTAGGTTGACTGCTCATTAAGATAGCATCATAGCATCTATGGGCCTCTATAGTTATGTCTTGGGATCAGCCTTCAACAGCCAGTTCTCCTCCCATGTTTAATGGTTGTCATATTTATTGACTCATTCAACACATATTTATCAATCATGATCTAGGCTCCTGCCAGTGGGTTAAGTGCTCTGATGAAATCCAGAGAAGTGGATTAAGCTTGAGAGATTCATACACAGCATATCTTTGAATGTAAGTAATGGAAAACCCAACTCTAAGCTAAAGCCATCAAGAGTAATTTTGGTTCACGTACTTGAAAAGTTGGGCAATAATATGGATTTCAGGAGCAGCCTGAGCAAGCCACGGGCTCCATTTCTCATTGTCTCTTTGTGTCTTGTCCTGTGTGCTGGTCTAGTCTCCCTCCGCTGACTTCCTTCCTGGTCTCGCATCTGTATCCAGTGATTTCTTGAAGAATGTGAGTTTCTGGAGGGTAAAGACCATGGCTCTGTTGTTCACTGTAGGATCCGCCATTGCCTAGAACAGTGCCTGGGATGCAGATGGCCTCTGTAATCACTTATTGCTGAGTACCGTGTCCCTGAGAGTCACTCTAAATGGACAAACTTGGCCCATGGTTTCCTCAGGAAATAGTCTTTGTGGCTCAGGTCATGAGCCGTCACTATCTGTCCTTGTGCCGTGTACATGCTCCCTGCACATGGAGCTAGAGATTGAATCAGTTTCCCCAGACTGACCCCTGGGAGGTCCTACAGAATTTGGGGGCTTCAGTGATGGATCTTTGGAAGGCAACCACAGATGTGCATTGCAGTCCACCTCTTTGGTTGCAACACATACTCTTGTACTACCTGTACATGTGACAGAACACCCACTCGCATACAATGGACTCACCTCATGTCTAGAGCAAGGTATGAGATTTCACCCAGCTACTTCTTACAGCTCCTAGGCCAGCATCTTTCAGTGCTCCAAATTCTCTTCATCCAATCCAAATGAAAGTGCTGATGTTTCAGGCCTTGATTTGTTAAATGAGAAGCTATCTACGTTTCAACGCACATATGGAGAAAGAATATGAGAATTGCAAAAATGAAATCAAGCAAACAAAAACATACTCCTTCCATTGGGAAAACAATAAAACTGGGAAGCCACGTTGCTATCGCTGTGTGTGGTCCCTAGCATCTTCTCGTGGCGTTGTGCACATTCCTTGGTTAGCCAGTCATGGTGGGAGGCTTTCCCTGCGCCATTGTCCTCTCAAGACCCCTCTAAGGTGGATATGGCAGAGGGCTTCTCTTTTCTACTATGTTAGTAGTTAGAACTTGGCATTGCCTTAGGTTGGAGCAATCAAAGGTCATTGTCAGCCAGGCTTGACAATGTAACTCTCTCTAAAGACCTTAGATTTCCAGTCTGTTTACTTCCCAGTCAATACCATGTGCCAATAACAGCAGCCAAGAGATATTGCTGAGTAAGTCTTAAGTCTGAGAATTGTCTCCTAGCAACAGACCTCCATGCTCTGCTTATTCCCTAGCCCTTAATTTCATAGCTTCTGCCTCCACACTCTACCTCCTGGGGCCTGTTTTTTGGGCAAGGGAGGCACCACTGATCTGCCCTTTGCTCACTGCCTACACCTCAGCTGCATCCTTACCACAGAAGAGATTGTCCTCCTTTACAGGAAGGGAGTTTATTTCCAGAGATGCTTGTGTGTGACCCAGGGATTCAGACCGCCTATGGATCTCAGTCTTACGTGCCACTATGGTACCTACACTTACCTTTGCTCACACACCACAGCATCACTTTTCCATCCCTGCCAGGCTCCAGATTACCATCATCTCAAGAAAATTTGGGTTATAAACCACAGGTGGCAATGACAGCCTCTCATAGCACAGCCATATGTTCTTTTTTTCCTCTGCTCTCAAAGGGCCACCTTGAACCACAGGTTGTCTCTGTATCGTGGGACCCCACTTCTTATTGAAGGCCACAAGAAGCAGTCAGTATGTTCCAGAATCCTAAATTTCTCTTACCTGCCATAGGCTTATTGGGCACACAGGTCTGTGACCCCAGGAGACTGGGGCAACACTTCAACCACTCTCCTTGCTGTTATATACAAGTGCTGACAGTTAGCCAGATTGGCTAATGATAGCCCGCTGCTTCTCCAGTTGACATCACTGTGCCAATTTTTAAAAAACCTCCCCTTCTTCAAGTCATTCTACTGCCATTTGCGAGAAAGATGTCTTATGAAGCCACAGGTCTCTGATGGCTATGAAGGTTCGCTGGACGTGCCCTGGGGTTGCGTAGAGCGCTGTCCAGGGTGGCCCTAGATGGCAGCATCTTTGTTGTTTGCCAGCACATCTCTTTGGCGTGTTGTAAACACTTCGCCTGATGTTTAGGATCAGTTATATCAACATTCCACTTCTGGTAACAAAGTCTCAATCCACTAGATGCAATTTAAGACAAGTAGACAAAAACCGAATTTAACCTGACTTCTAAAAATGAACATTATTAGTTTGTGTATCAAGAAAGCGGTGTGAACTTCAGACTGGGTTCACCAGAGTCTGGCTCCATTTCCCCAAACTCTGTGAGTTGGTTTTATCCTCAGGATGCTTTCCTTGGGGGTAGTGAGATGGCTGTAGCAGGTGTGAGCTGCGTGTCCACAGATCAGGCCATCTAGAAGGAGAGAGAATACATTTTCCCAACAGTCTTGGGAGGAGTTCTGAGTCCCACTCTGATTGGACCTGCTGGAGCCATATGTTCCTCTCATAACCAGTCACCATGGCCTCTGGAATTAAATGTACCAATTGCTGCTGGGAGTGGGTGGAATCTACTTCTCAGAACCACATAACTCCCCAAGCTAAAGTCAAGGACTTGGGGGAAGATAGCCATATTATACTCCTGATATATCAAACACTAACAATGCTGATGGCTGTTATTTATTGTCCTTTTATGTGCATTGGCTCAGAATAACCTATAAAGTAGGTACTATTTTTTACCCTCAATTTTATTCCCATGTGGAAAGAGATGAGAAAACTGAAATTCTTACCTAAGTCACATGACTGATAAGTATTAGAATAAGATTTGACCCAAAGTCTGCCAAACTTCAGTGAAAAAGACGCTTTCAGGCTTCATCTAGTTGACGCTGTCCATGGGTCAGGCCCTCTTGGGAGACAGATGACACACTCAAATGAGTTATTTGAAAGGGTTAAAAGAACTGTTTCCAAAGGTGCAGGTATGGCATTGGGGAGAAGCCACAGGCATGGTGAAATACCATAGGGCTAGGTAGAGTGAGGGGTTGTTAGTACTCCTAAACTTCAAGGGATAAAGGCAGGGAGTAGTTCCTAAAACCCAGAGAGTGTGGCCTTTGCTTGAAGGTCACAGTGAGACTCACATGGAGGCACTGGGGGTGGGGGGAAATAACCCTAATCCGCTCTCCTTTCCCTCTTCCCTCGCCTGCTGCCCTTCCCTGTTTGTCCTGTCCCAGGTAGAAGCAGAGAGCATGATGGCCATTGATTTTGGACACATGGACTAGCCTCCTGGACAGCGATGAGGGTGGAGAAGGCTGGATGGTGGATCTGGAGGGGAAACAAAAGATTCTCAGCAAGGGGCGGCACTAAGATATAATAAGCTGAATAATGTACTAGATAGAAGAGGTTTTATGGGGCAGAAGAGCAACCATGGTTTAGGGCCATTTACTGACATGAATCAAGATATACTTTATTGCCATTTTTACAACAGAAACACACTCTTAGATCAGTAAAATATAACAGGTACTGTTTCTTAAACACATACTTTCCCAAGTACTTTATATAATGTTATTTCAAATCTTCTCAGTAACTCTAAAAAGAAGGTACTGTGATGAGCCTTGTTCGACAAATAAGGAAACAAAGTCTCGGAGAGGTTACACAGGTGTCATGGAAGGTGAGAGCCAGGGCTGGGGAGGCTAACTGCTTGAGTTCTTATCTTAACTTTACCACTCACTCTTGTGAGTCTGTGCCTCAGTTTCCTCATCTGAAAAATGGGGTAACAGTGGTATCTGCCACACGGGGTAGTGAATGTACATGCGAACACCTGGAACAGTGCCTGGAACAGAGTAAAGTCTCCATAAACATGAGTTTATACTATTTGCCAAGTGCCTCGAGTTGTGTGGTTTGGAAGCTGCAGAGCTGTGGTTTGAATTCAGATTCCAAAGCTAGTGAGTGGTCCCATATCACAGAGTTGGCCAAGCCAATGAGGGAGGAGGGCCTGTCATTAGGGGCTCCCCTGGGCTTCCCACCAGCACGGCCAGGAGGTGGTTAATGTACTTGGACCTGGCTACTCACTTCTGTTCCTACTGAATTGGGGCCTAGCAGTTGGGGGGTTTACAGAGGCTGCAAGGAGACTCGGGATCAGCATCAGCAGGTCGTTGGAGTTGATCACTCTACCTTCTTTCCAGAAAGGAAGAATTGCAGTGCACAGGATTTGGCATCAAAATGTTTGCACATGTCCTAACTTCAACACCTGATCTGCATTCTCAGCTGTGTTCCAGGTCGTCTCTGTGCTGTCTGTCCTGTGCTGCCCACCAGCAAAACCACTTGTCACCCACCGTCCGGGGGCTGCTGCGCTGAGCTCTCTTTACCGCAGCCCCCTGACTCGGCCAAGCTTGGATCCTCACAATCAGCCACTGGGACTCTCTGAGCCCCTCACCCCCGTCTCCCCCCGAGTTCAGGGCAGAAGCTGCTGGGCCACAACCTGCTGGTTGATAGCCCACGTGGATATATTCTCATTCCGTAAGTGACTATTGCATGTTTCCCTGGACAGGCATGAGTCTAGGGCCTGAAGATACCACACTCAACAAAGAGTCAAAAAAGAAACAGTTAAAAATAGTCTCTGCCCTCATGGAGCTTGCTTTTCAAATTCCTTTCTACTCACAGGCCTTTGGAATTGTGCTGTAGTTACCATTTCAGCTCATGACGTCCAGATCTCCAGATCCTGAGGCTCACTGCAGCCCCCTTGCCCTCTGCTCCTCCCCGCATCCTTCCCCTTTCCTCCTCTCCTCCCCTCCCCCTTCCTCTTTTCCACCTCCTCCCTTTCCTCCCCCTCCCTTCTCTCCCACCCCTTCCTCCTCTCCTCACCTTGGGGCCTCCTGTATCTCCCTCTCTCCTCCCCCTACCTCCTGCCTCCACCTCTGCAGACAGTCACCCACTTAACATGCTCCGGGGGTGGCCCTGGTGCCTGAGTGTGGGAGCCGGGGGAATGCAAATCATTCAGTCCATTTGTTTTCGATGGGGGTGGCTGCTGCTCTCCCCTTGTTGACCAGCAGCACATTGTAGCAGCCGGTGAGCCTGGCTCTGCAGCAAGAATGAGTGAGTGGTCTTGCAAGGGCCACAGCCCTCTGGTGTCCCGTGCTGCCCAGGGACCTCGCCTTCACCCATGCTCCCACACCTCCAGGGCTCCATCATGCACTGTTCTCCAGAATTAGAGGCCTGGGTGCCTTGTTATCTGGTTAGTTTTCCAAGAGGAGAAAATAATAATACCATGTGTTAAGCACCCACTATGTACCTTGCTCTGTTTTGCATGAACCAGCTCATTGGATCCCACAGTTCCATCAGGTGGGCTCTCTCGTTACCCCAATTTCAGTGCAGAAACCCTGGCTCACTGAAGAGGAGTGACTGATCCTGGCTCATCCGCTCCCTAACTGGGAGAACTGGATTTGAATTCGGGACAATGTGGTTCCAACCACTCTCCTGTGGGGCAGCACTTGTTCCGTTAACATGTCCTAACTCATCACAGTTGCAAAGGACGCTGCCACCTACTTGCTCTATCCTCCTCCTTAGAAAGATGTGGGTTTAGGGTCAAAGGAGGGAAAACACTTTGCTTGAGGTCACCCATGGGGCCAGTACTGAGCAAGGACTTGATGTTTCTGGCCAGGACCATAAACATGCAGGTTACCCTTGGTTCTGTAGGAACTGGGGCGCTGGGCCATCCCTGATGCTGCTGGGCTGTTTTGTGAAGAGTAAGGAAGGGCAGGTGGTTGTTGCTCACCCTCCTTTGAGCTTGGGTGGTTTTCTTCCTTTTCCTCCATCACAGGAGGGCGTCGGAGCCAGCGACTCCACGGCACTCTCCAGTTCACACGTTCTGAGTCAGGGGTTTGAGACAGGGAGGTCTGGGCTCCCAGATCCTTGGCGGTGTGGGGTGGGCAGGACATGTGGCCCTGCAGGAAACACTGGATTATTCATGGCTGTTTACTCAAATCCAGGTGGAAATGCTCAACTGCAGGACCGACAGGCCTGGGGTTTTTAACTGCAGCTTCAAGTTGATGCTGAAAGTTTGTGTTAAAAAAAAAAAACCCAAAGATTTGAAAACATGAGCCTCAGGTGGGACTTTCAAGTCTGGCGTTAGTGGAGGCAGATGAGACACTCTGAAGACTTTGTGGGTCGGGCAGGTCTCTGTGCTTGCAAGGAAGGAAGGAGATTTGAGCTCAGAGCAAGGGCTGCTGTTCCTTCTCTCTCTCTCTCTCTTCCTTTTCTCTTTCCTTCTCCCAGCTGGCCAGGTTGGAAAAGCACTTCTGAGACTTGGGTAGGACTGGTGAATGGTGCCCTGCTGTGAGAGTCTCTGGATAGCCCAGAATCTCCGGGTGGGGATGGTGGTGGTGGGTGGGGATGGTCCACCCCAGTCCCATAAGGAAGTTGGGGGCCACTGAGGCTAGGACACGGTGAGCATGTCAGGCCCAGGGTCCTCTGCGGCTGATGAGCTGGGCATTTCATACCTGGCCGTAGGCATTTGCTTCACCGAGAACAAGTTCAGGAGACGACGGGAGCCCGGCATTTGACGACGGCAAGAAATGGGAGAGAATGGGAAGAGGCAAAAACCCTGGTCACATCCCTTTCAGCTGGCCTCTAGGATGCCTGGCTTTCTGCTGATACAAAAGATGCCTGAGCAAGGGGAGCCCCCAGCGCCTGCAGCTGCTTCTCGCTCAGGACTTGACCCATAATTATAATCCCTTTCCTTTGATTTTTCTCTGCGAAAACAGCAACATTTTGGCTAGGCTTTGAGCTGTAAAAAAAAAAAAAAGAAAAAGCACCGTGCAGAGCTTACGAGATTTATAAACACGGTGAAAAATCAGTCTTGTTTTCCTACAGCTTGTTTCCCTTGGTGCGTGAAGGGAGGTGGGGAGAAGGGACAGCAGACCGGGATGCGGGGAGTCACAAGTAGGAGAAGGCAGGATACAGATGTGCAAGACACCTGGGTGTGCGTGGACCAGAACTGAACAGAAGCCAAGAATATGACTCAGCTGCCAAAAGCCTAGCTCACCGTCTCTGGCGGCAATGAGAAAGCTACATACATACACACATAGGTGTCATATGCAGGTGCCCCAGTCTCCAGTCTAAAGGCTGTATGAGACTGGTATAAACAGAGAAGCCAGAAGGAGAGGGATGAACCTCCTCTGGACTTCATGCCAAGGAAGGACCGAATAAACCAGGGAGACATCCATCAGTGTGCCTGACGATGTCAAAGTTCCACCGTTCAAGGTCAATTCAGAGTACCTCAGCTTTGGGGGCTGGCAGGGGCTCCCGAAGTCATCAGGCCCAATCTCTTACTCTGGAAATGGTTTGTGGCCCATTTTGCAAAGATGTCATCTGGGTGGCAGGATGGGGGAGTGGGAATTAGCACTCTGATCCGTAGGCCCTGTTCACCTTGGAACCCTGCCTTTGTCTATGGAGTGCTTGGGGAAAATGTAGATGGGTGGCTTTGGGGACTCAGAGCTCCTGCTGCATCCAGAAGCCTGGAGGACTCCTCCCAGGAGGAGAGGGCAGCTGGGGGTGCCCAGCCCTCTGGGTGCAGGCTCAAGGTAGGTGCCTGAGGGACCCACATTCTAGCTGGAGCTAGGAGGGCCAGAGGGACCAAGGTGAGTATTGCCTCTGGGAAGAGGCAAGGTGTGGTCACAGCTGGGGGCACGGCTGGATACAGAGCAAATGAGGAAGAGGGTTATTTTAGCATCTTACTTCTCTGTACTCAGCCAGGCTCAGAGGCCAGGTGGGGCAGGTGTCCTGGGCAGAGATGAGGAAGGCTGCTGGCTGAGGCTGGGGTGCGGGAGGGACAGGGGCTCAGCTCTCTGTACCTGTGGGCAGAGTCTCTGAAAGTCTCTCTGGGGCTGCTGGGCTGTGCTGTAGTGCCTCCCGCCCACCATCCGCCTGCCTGCCCCGTTCCTTCCTCCTCCTACCAGCACTGCCTGGGCTGCCTCCTTAATGACCCCCCGCTGCCCCTGAGCCTCTCAGGGCTCAGGTTTCCTAATTGGAAAACTCACAGCCAGCAACCCTGGAAAAGGCAATCACCCAGAGGCCTGGGAGGCTCAAGGTGGAGTATGTGGGCTCCTCCTGTCAGAAGTGATGGGAGCACACCTTGCCGCAAGCATCCAGGCCAAAGCAGTAGCCCCCATGGAAATAGAGTGTGTGTGTGTGTGTGTGTGTGTGTGTGTGTGTGTGTGTGTGTACATGTGCATGTGGGTGTTTGAATGACCAAGTCTCTCTTGAATGATCAAGTTTGTGTGTGGCGAAGTCTCTGCAGGTGGCTGGGAGGACAGAGTCACGGTGGTGTGTACCTGCATGTGGCACTGCCTGGTGTGTGTGCATGCGTCTGGGCATGCAGGCATCCTCAGCTGTGTGTGTACGTCTCTGTAGATATACGTGCATGTGTTTCATGCACAGGCGGGGGTGAATTTCTGGGTGCCTGTGTGACAACGCATACTGCTATGGTGTCTAATGGGTATGCATGTTTGAGTAACATGATGAGTGTCTCTCAATGGGCTGGAAGTCCACTGTAGGGTGTGTGTCTATGGGGGAGGTGGTGCTGGAGGGCTGGGGGTCTGTGGCTGCCCTGGCCAGGGCCCCTGTCCAGCCAAGCCATGTTTTCCAGCATCCTTTGCATGTGAGACCTGTCACCTACACCTGTGGTCAGTGTGTCGGGGGTTTGTCAGTGAGCTTGGTGTCTCCCTGGGCTTTGCTGGCCCCACTGCGCAACCCTGAACTTTCTCTCTGTCATCTTCGCTCTCTGGTTGGGCAGAGAAGGCTCCCGAGGGCACTACTATACCATCAACACTGCGGTGTCTGCCTCTGTCACTGCCTCCCCCCACCACATTCCATCCTGGATCTCAGGGACCCTATCCCTTCTTGACACCTCAGTGAAAGTGGGGGTTATGGTGAACAAAGACCTCAGGGAGTCCCCAGCTGTCCCCAGCAGGCACATTCTGCCTCCAGGCTCAGTTACGTGAGCCTGACACAGATAAGCCCTTAACATGAGTTTAAATGAATGAATGGACAGGTGTGCCAGACACATGCGCTTACCCTGTGGCTCAGTGGTTGAGAATCCTCCTGCAATGCAAGAGTTTCAGGAGATGCAACTTCAATCCCTAGGTTGGGAAGATCCCCCAGAGGAGGGCACAGCAACCCACTGCAATATTCTTGCCTGGAGAGTCCCATGGACAGAATAGCTTGAGTTCAGTTCAGTCTCTCAGTTGTGTCCAACTCTGTGACTCCATGGGCTGCACAGTCTGGCGGGCTACAATCCATAAGGTTGCAAAGAGTCGGACATGACCAAAGTGGCTTAGCACGCACGCACGCCAGACACATACATATGTGCAGAGAGGTGCCATCTGGCACGGTTTGAGTGGGCAGGTTACTGGGGGTGCAGCAGCATTAATGGGGAGAGTCCAGGCCAGGCAGAAACATCCCAGGTTGAAGTGGCCACTCATCGCAGGGAGCTTGAAACTTGCTGCTGGCCACCCAGGCAAGGGTCAGGACCTGATGATGCTTCTTCCTCCCCTCTGCCAGGGGTGCCCATGGCAGAGTTAGGGCACATGTACCCTGTGTCTACTGGCTCTGGGTGCTCATAGCCCTGCTGCTGCAAGATGAGAAGGTGAAGCTAGCCTCCAGGACACAGCTTGGGCACAAGGCTCTAAGGTACCCACCTTCCTTTCCTAGGGAGAAATCTCTTTCCCTCCTGATCCCAGGGGCCTCCTACACCCTCCAGATAGGCTCCTTCCAGCCCCAAGAAGAAGCTGGAGAAGGACTTCACTTGCCAGTTGCCCTCTTCCATCAAGGAGAGCTTTGCCTCTCTGGACACCGCAGGCCCCTACTCCACCCCTTGGGCCTCTGCGGGTCCAGCTGTCTCAGGGTTCCCAGGCCCGTGGGCCATCTCCACCACTGGGTCAAGCTGCCCTCCAAGGAGGAAGGAAAGAAACACACGTCTCTGCAGAAGGCTCAGCCCCTCTCTGAGCTTCCCTTTCATAATGAAAATACCATTATGTTTTCTGCTCTCAGCAACATCTCAGCAGAGGCAGCTGGCTGCCCCTTGGGCGACATACTCCTTTCCCATGCTGCCAGTCACAGCAGTTCCACAAAGACAACCGCAGCATCCGCGACCGCTCTGGCTGTCTCCTCCTCCCTGGCCATGGCACCTAGAGATGCTCCAGGCCTCTGTGCCACTGGAGATGGGGAGTGGGCAGATCCCAACTAAGGGTCTAGGGCTGGCGATCCAGAGGGAAGATGCTTTACCAAAGTTTGGAGTCCAGAGGGGAGCTTAGGTCCAACCTGTTCATTCACCAGATGGAACACCTGCAACCCAGAGGAGGCATGGGCTGGCCCAAGGTCTCCCAGCAAGCTCCTGATCATCCACATGTCCACAGCACTTGCTAAGTGCCAGGGACTATTCTGAATATTTTATTTGTATTAGCCCTATCAGGCTTGGGGGTAGTGATTTCTCCATGCACTCAATGAGGAAACTGAGGCACAGAACCTTTCCCAAGCTCCTGAGACTTGGTGAGCTGGAGCTGGTATTGAACCAAGTCAAATTCAACATCCGTTCACTCATTTGTCAGTGCTCCCTGGTCTGTGCCCAGGCTTCTCAGGTGATGGTAGTGGTAAAGAATCCTCTTGCCAATGCAGGTAGACATAAGAGACCCAGGTTTGATCCCTGGGTCGGGAAGATCTCCTGGAGGAGGGCATGGCAACCTACTCCAATATTCTTGCCTGGAGAATCCCCATGGACAGAGGAGCCTGGTGGGCTACAGTCCATGGGGTCACAAAGCGAGTTAGCATGCATGCACAGTCTGTGGCCACACCAGGAACACGACCCTGACTTTGGTTCTAGCACTGTTTCTGCACTGGGGGAGATTTGCAAGACTTCAAACATCACAGCGCCTGTCCTCTCCGGGTATCTCACAGCATCCCAGAGAGGTGATAAAGAAGGGAGAGGAGGAGTGAGGATTAGCCTGTCCTGGTCACAGGTGGTGAAACTGAGTCAGGAATTGCCGTACCTACAGTGAGTAAGGCAGGTGCCATGATCAAAAACTAAGACCCCAGCTTCCTACCCATGTAAGCTTTTCTACCCTACATAGGAGCTTAGAGCTGTCTTTATTCTTTGCTCAAGACACAGAGACACTCCAGTGGATCCTCTTAGGCTCCTCAGCATCACGGGGCTCGTGAATCCAGCGCCAGTGCAGGCAGGTGTGGTCTGTGAGTGGGGTATCTGCGCGGGTGGGGCTGCGCCTCCCCCTGGGAACCCAGAACAGAAGCTCTGTGGGCAGCGATTCTGTTTCGTTCCCTGCGTATCCGCGGCTCCTCAAACTGCATCTGCCACATCATGGGTGTGCCCACGATGTGCTGATTGAATAAATGAACGAATGGAACTGGAAGCTGCTCAGGGCTGCCCAGAGTGGCTGCCGCCTCCACCGGTGAGAACTCCTGGGTTTATTTACTCCTCTGGTCACCAAACTGTTAGTGCTGGTTTCTACCGAACCCTTGTCAGTGGCTGTCGGGGAAGAAACATCGAAATGATTGAAGTTGGGGAGGTAGTACCTCTGGGGCAGTGTGGACAGGATGGGGGGTGGTCAGTGACCCCCAAAAGGAAAGGCAGCCTCAGCTCTGTTGCAGAAGGCTTGAGATACCTGTGCTAGCGGGTGCTTCCAGCCTCTGCCCTCTGTTCCTCAGGCGTGGCCCTGGGACGTGGGAAGATGGAGGGGAAGGTGTCTCATTCTACAGGAAGGGTGATGGACTTGAGGCTGGGGACGGGGAGAGGGTAGGGTGAGTATCCAGCTGTCAGCTGCCCTGTGTCATTAGAGATGGAGGAGACTGGTGAGAGTTTCAGACTCCCCCCAACCACAGGGAACATGTGTCAGGCGGGAACAGGGCGAGGTGCCCGGCTTGGCTGCAAAATTTAAGTGGATGCTACAGGTAGTTGTGGAGAAGGCAATGGCACCCCATTCCAGTACTCTTGCCTGGAAAATCCCGTGGATGGAGGAGCCTGGTAGGCTACAGTCCATGGGGTCGCTAAGAGTCGGACACGACTGAGCGACTTCACTTTCACTTTTCCCTTTCATGCACTGGAGAAGGAAATGGCAACCCACTCCAGTATTCTTGCCTGGAGAATCCCAGGGACGGCAGAGCCTGGTGGGCTGCCGTCTATGGGGTCGCACAGAGTTGGACACGACTGAAGCGACTTAGCAGCAGCAGCAGCACAGGCAGTTGAGTTGAAGAATCTTTTAATGCAATGTTTCTTTAAAAAAAAAATAGACAATTATGACAAACACAAAAAGACAGGATCTGATACTGTGCTTACACGACAGACCCCACTCTCTGCCCTACTAACCCCTGTCCTGGGCCTGGTGAAGAATGGGGGTCCAGGATGGAGGTGGGGCTGTCATGAGGGGACACCCTGGGTTGGAGAGGATGAGTGTGGATGGGGGTGATTGGGGATGGGGTAGGATGTGTCTTGGGAGGTGTCCGTAGAGAGCTGTGATTTGGGAAAGAGGTGATTGGGGTTTGCGGTGACTGGGTGTGCTCAGGAGAGGCTGTGAGCGGTGAGGAGAGCACAGTGGCCAATTTGCCTGGCGCTGGAAGGGAGGGAGAGAGGGCTGTGGGAGTGAATGTTTCCCTTAAACCAGCCAATCTCTAATTGGGCCCATTATGTTTATGGTAATTCACACTGGGGTTGGGGTGCAGGAATCTGGAGCTGTGGTTGGGGCCGCCTTCTCTGCAATGAGCTGTCAGCAGGGAAGGTGGTGGGCGGTGGGTGGCTGGGGGCCCTGCAAAGGGGGGAGTGCAGTGCCAAGCAGAGACCTGGATGCTGGGGTGTTGTTGGACCTGTGGCTTCCCATCACCCCACCCAGCCCCAGCCCCTTCCCTTCTTTCCATGGGGCAGCCCCTCACTTCTGGCCCCTCCCGAGAGCACTGAACGCCCAGGACTCCAAGTAACTGTTTCTCCTGCAACCCTTTCTCATAACAGCAAAGAGGGAAGCAGAAGAGGCAGCTCCTCCCCTTAGCACCCAGGGCACAGAGTGGAGAGACAGGTGGTGGGAGGAGGCTCCGGGGCTTCCCTCTCTTTCTGATCCTCAAGCCCGAGCACGGTGAAGTTGAAGCCACAGGGGAGATGACGAGGCACAAGAGAGGGGGCTCCCTGGGCCATCCAGGGCCCCATCAGGTTCTGGGAGGTCCTAGTCTCGAATTTGCAGCTGGAGCACTGAAGGAGTTGGGGTGGGTAATGTGCCCCAGCTGCTCCCCGTGACCGCGATGGCTGTCCATCTTTTTTTTTTTAATTTTTATTTATTTATTTGGCTGTGCCAGGTCTTAGCGTCGGACACGACTGAGTGACTTCACTTTCACTTTTCCCTTTCATGCACTGGAGAAGGAACTGGCAACCCACTCCAGTGTTCTTGCCTGGAGAATCCCAGGGACGGCAGAGCCTGGTGGGCTGCTGTCTATGGGGTCACACAGAGTCGGACATGACTGAAGCGACTTAGCAGCAGCAGCAGGTCTTCTTAGCTGTGGCATACGGGGTCTTCCATCTTCACTGGGGCACCTGGGAACTTTGGTTGCAGCATGTGGAATCTAGTTCCCTGACTAAAGATAGAATGCTAGCCCCCTGCATTGGGAACTCTGAGTCAGCCACTGGGCCACCAGGAGAGTCCCAGCCATCCATCTTTAACACCAAGGGAGGCCCCCTGTTCTCTGCCCCCTGCTTTGGAGCTTGTGGGTCAATGGGAAGGTGGGGTCCCCCACACAGGCAGGAACCAACCCCATCAGGTGTGGCTCAGAACCAGGGGAGGGGTGAAGACAGTGGAAGTCTACAGGAGGGGGGCAGCAGGAGCAGTCAGGGATGCTTCCTGGAGGAGGGGGCATTTGAGATGGGCCTTAGTTTCAGCTCAGTCTTTCAGTTCCCATGGTGCTTGCTCCTTGGGAATTTCCTTGTTTGCATGTCCATTCCTGGGGCTCTTTCTGGCCACACTGAGTGTGGGGTTCTGCTGGAACCTGTGGCTGTGCCCTGGTTGTGGCCCAGGAGTGATGGGATGTAGCCCTACAGGATGTTTCTACTGGAGGAGATTCACTTCACAACTATTCCTGAGGACGTGTACCAGGCACTCTTCTCAGGGCTTAGGTCACTGTCCTATTGGACCTTCTATGTCTATAAGCCTCTGCTCTCTGCTTCAGATTATTCTCGAAGGTAACCTAACAAAAGCAGCCTTCCAGGTAGTTAGCTCCTAGTCCCTGGAAGCAATTGAGCAAAAAATGAATAGCCATATTGTAGATCCCCTGGGTCAGAATTCCAGCTGTGCCATGGTCTAGCTGCTAAACTTTCAGTGCCAACTTATATTGTCTGTGCCCCAGTTTCCTCACCTAAAGAACAGGAATAATACCTACCTACCTCGTAATGTTGTTTAAGAAAGCTTATACGCGAAGGTCATGAAAACAGTGCCGGATATAGGTTAAGTACTCAATAAATGGTGCTTTATGTTAATAGTGGTAATTACTGGTGTGAGTATACTCTGAGGTTTTCTCTTTGCCTGGGGACAGGAGATGAGATTCAAGGCCTCAGCGGCTCCACCAGATCTGAGTTTCTGGCTTCTTAGCTGCCCTCTATCTGTCCTCTATCCAGGAACCTGCCCTCTGAGAAGATGAGCCTCTGGTTCTGTTGTGGAGGCTGCATCCTGGACAGAGCCCCTCCAGGCCAGCCCTCCTTCTGTTCTGCCGGACAGGGCTGGGTTTCCCCAGCTATTACCTACCTCTTAGTGGCTCCCAGATGAGAACAGGCTCCTCTTCATGTTACCTGTACCTCCATTTATCTAAACATAGGCACAGACTCTTTGGTTTCATCACTCGGGTTCTTTTCATTTGCATAAATCAGTGAAGCTGAGGAAAAATCCAGGTACCCATCTCATCATTCTATTTAGTTCTGAATACACCGAGGGTCCCATCCTGACCTCGGGGTGTTGTTAATACCCACGTAAATTCCCTGAGCATCACTTTGGGAAAGGCAATACTTTTAACTTTTTTCACACCAGAAGCTTTATGTAAGTAGAGGTTAACTACATCTCCCTGAGAGCGGGGCTGTGTCTCCCCTCAGTGTGAGAGCTCTCCTAGGTTCTGACTGCCTTCTAGACTATTTTTCATCCTTCTCCCCTCCCCCTATGATCCTCCCACATCTCTTTTCTGTGCTGCTTCTGCCTGAAGAGTTGTCTGGTGACTGGTCACACGTAGCTGGCACCTGACCTCAGCCTCTTTTATTTCCATCTCTCACCTGACTCCCCGATTCTGGGCCTGTACAGAATCTTTCTAACATCCCAACTTGGGTCAGACTATCTGCCTGTACATCGCTGAGCCAGCTGCAAAACCAGGTCACCCTCCCTCTCTTTGTCTTTCTTGTCCCCTTTCTCTAATCGAATTATTTTTCCTCTGCATTGTGCACGTCAGATGAAGCATCAACAGACGCAGATTCTCTGCACTTGCTGGAAACCCTGAGCACAGCGATGAGAGATGGGTATAATGAGAGCCTTGATGTATAATCAGCAAAGCTCAGGCCCTTCGCACCTTCCTGTCCCCCCTCCCCCCTGCACCACCACCCCTGCTGGCTGCAGGACTGGGAGTGGGGCTGTAGGCAAGCTGCGGTGGGGTGCTGGCTCCCAGTCCTGCCACTTGCTAGTGGGGTGACCGGATTGGGGAGGACACATCCAGGTGGTTACTGGATTCCCATCAGAGCTGGTGTCTCAGTGGCCAGAGCAGGGATGTCTCCCAACCCCAAGTGGTTCCTGTCCATCCCTGGGACACCAAGCCCTGCTCCTCCCTCCTCTTTGGAGTTTTGGTTCAAGTCACAGCCTGGCTTTCTGGCTGCCCTAGGCTCTCCCGAGCATCCGGAACCCAGCTGTCCATCTGCTTACTCGGGGTGAACCATCGTAATCATCCTGATAATGACACTAATCATGCAGCCTTGTTGTAAATGCCCCAATGCCTGCCACAGGGCACTCCCTGCCATTACTGCATCTGACAGGCAGGGTGGCTGAGACGCAGTGATATTGAGAGGACTTTTTATGATCACACAGCATGGTGGCACAAAGGCCCCTCTCCTTTTGGCCTCTTTCTGGTTTCTGGAGTGACAGAGACCCAAGACCTGACCCTTGGCTGCCCCAGGGAGGTGATTCGAAGCCTGGGCTTTGGAGTCAGACATGTGTGCTAAGTTACTTCAGTCGTATCCTACTCTTTGCGACGCTATAGACAGTAGCCTGTCAGGTTCCTCTGTCCATGGGATTCTTCAGGCAAGAATACTGGAGTGGGTTGCCATTTCCTTCTCCAGGGAATCTTCCCGACCCAGGAACTGAACTCTCATCTCATGCCTCCTGCATTGCCAGGCAGGTTCTTTACCACTAGCGCCATCTGGGAATACTGGAGTCAGACAGATCTCAGTCCAAATCCCAGCCCTGCTGTTCTCCATCGTGGGCCTTGGGCAAGTTGCTTCACCACGCTGAGCCTCTGGCACCTCATCTGTGAAATGGAGTAGTGGCCTCTTGCCCGGGGATTTTAGAAGCAGCAGGCAGGGTGCCTGGCACTTGGTAGTGCTCAGTAAGTGGCATCCTTCTTGGTCTGGTCTAAGTGGTCTGACAGCCCACTGCCCCTTCCTCTTCCTCCCAGAAAGGTGGCCCATAGCCTTTGTCCAGGGTCCCATGGAGGGTGACCAGAGAGGGGAGGCAGAGAATGACTTCAGACGATATTAATAGCAATTCCCAGTGCATATCAGCCTCTTATTCTGTGCCAGGCAACGCCCTAAGTTCTTTACATGCAGCTTCTCAGTAAATTCTCAGAAAGTCCTTATGAAGTGTCTATTGTTATGAAGCTCACTTCCAGGAGGGGAAATTGAGGCACAAGGAAGCTACACAGTTGGCTTCAAAGCCTGCCCATCTCGCAGTGCCTTATCCAGGGTCCACAGGTCAAGGTGACAGAGCTAATACTGGGCCTTGGGGCTCCCAATCCCCTCGAATATTTAGAAAGTGGTTCAGATTCTGCAGCTCAGACTGCCTGGCCTGTGCTGTTTACCAGCTGTGTGACCATAGGCATGCTCCTTCGTCCCTGTGTGCCTCAGTTTTCTCATCTGGAAAATGGGGATAATAGTTATAAGACTACTTATGACGAAAGAATTAAATGAGCTAGTGCTTGGAAAGAAGTTAGAACAATGCCTGATGGAGTCCAAGTGCTCAGTGAACTTGGCTATTCATCATATTAGCATAATAACATTAGCACATTGGTGCTGTTCGATTCTGCATCTACCTTGCCTTCTCACTTTTTCCTCAGTTCAGGCTCTGCTGAGGTCTACACCCTTGGCATCCAAATCCCCTTTCCTCCACAACAGGCTTCTTATGATTTAGCAACCCCCCTTTCTATAGGGGCTTCCCTTGTGGCTCAACTGGTAAAGAATCCGCCTGCCATGCAGGAGACCTGGGTTCAATCCCTGGGTTGAGAAGATCCCCTGGAGACGGGAAAGGCTACCCACCCAAGTATTCTGGCCTAGAGAATTCCATGGACTGTATAGTCCATGGGGTTGCAGAGAGTCGGACGCGACTGAGCGACTTTCACTTTCTTTCACTTTCACTTTCCATAGGCGCAGTGCTCATCTCCTTCATCAGGACATCGGGTCCGTACACCCAGGGCGTGCATCGATCTTTTATTTTTTGTTCAAAGAAGGGATGTTCTGTCTTCTGCTCCAGGGGCATTTGGTGCTGTCTGGATCACCTGATGCCGTCTAGGAAGCTGTACCTTAGTTTGGTTGGGGTGATGGACAGGGTGCTTTTTTTCCCCTGTCAGTTGTCAGTAATTGAGAGAGGAGATGACTTGAGCATCCCTTAGAGGAAGTCTTGTGTGTGTGAGCGTGTGTGTGTGTGTGTGTGTGTGTGTGTGTGTGTGTGTTGAGCAAGAGAGCAGTAAAGTAGAAAACAGCCCACTCAGATACTTTTTTAGAGCAGGGAACAGAAAAAAATTCAATTGGTACAACAAGTAACAGAAAATATATTTTGATTCTGTTTTTCGTCCAGTTAAGGGAAAGAGAAAGAAAAGACAAGGAGACAGAGAAAGGGAGAAAGAGGAAGGAGGAGAGAGAGCAAAGCGAAATAGAGACCCATGAGTGAACCAAGAGAATGGTCACTGAGACATTCTAAAAAGCCCTGAGAAACATCCTCCTTCTGTCAGAGCTTAAGACCTGGCCACTAAGACCTTTAATAGTTCTGTTGCATTTTTATAACCATAGGCAACCTGTCACCTTTCAGTACTTGACCTGCAGTCCAGGTGAATTAAGCTGAGGGCTTGATTAAGCCTGAAGGCTGGAGGCCTTCATAACTGTCTTGCTGATATTATTCTTGTGTTGTGCTCAATGCCCACCTGCTGGGCTCAAGGTACAAAATTGACAGGGTTCCGCCCTTAATGAGCTCCCAGCCCCAGTCAGGGAGGCAGATACGTAAATAACGATTATCATAAAAGTCAGGCTGCTATAATTACTATGATAAAAGTTCAGATAAAGAGCACAGGGGAGAGGTGAGTTAATTCTGACTGGGAAATCCAGAACTGCTTTGTAGGAAATAAGTGATGAGGCCTCTGGGACGAGGACCAGGGTTTCTGTAGGCAGGGCAGAGGCGCTGTGGGTGGGCTGGATTTTGTATCTGACAACTTGGCTTTAACCTCTGTGCCACTTCCTAGTTGTGTGCTTTGGGACGGGTGACTTAACCTCTCTGTGCCTATTTCTTCATCTAGGAAGTGAGAGTAACAGTCTCCTAAGGCTATTGCTTTTGTTTTGTTGTTGTTCAGTCACTAAGTCGTGTCCAGCTCTTTGCGACCTCATGGACTGTAGCACACCAGGCTCCTCTTTCCTCTACTATCTCCCGGAGTTTCTCAAGTTCATGTCCCTTGAGTCGGTGATGCTATCTAACCAGTTCTTCCTCTGCTGCCCCCTTCTCTTTTTGCCTTCAGGCTTTCCCAGCATCCAAGGTCTTTTCCAGTGAGTCAGCTCTACGCATCAGGTGGCCAAAGTATTGGAGTTCCAGTTTCAGCATCAGTCCTTCCAATGAACATTCAGGGTTGATTTCCTTTAGGGTTGACTGCTTTGATCTCCTTCCTGTCCGAGGGACTCTCCAGAATCTTCTCCAGCACCATAATTTGAAAGCATCAATTCTTCAGGCTATTCCATGAATTCATAGTGCTATTACATGAAGAGATGAAATATGTGACGCTCTCTTATGAAATATCCACTGTGGAACAAAAGTGAAAGATAACACTGGGGGACCTGGTTGTCATAGGATGACCGTGACCACCGGGCACGTTACCCTCGTGTGAGACTACACACTTGGTGGCTGCCTGGAGGTGGAGGCTGGGCAGCATTTGCCCATAGCCATCTGTATTTCCTGACCACTGGGTACAATAAGGAGTGGAGCTGGCTAGGAGACCATCTGAGCAGAACAGGGATTGTCTTTGGCCTTTGAAAAGCCAAAAATGGCCCTTTTATGGGATATGCGGAGCTTCATGTACCCATGGCGGCTTAAATGGTTTGAGAAGTGTGTCAGCTTCTGTCCTTCTGCAGCTGGGCACAAACTACAATTTAGTCACGTTAGGATGAATGTGTCTTGCCCTGGCAATGGCTTACCCACTCCTCCCAGCCCATTTGGGCATGAACAAGGCAGCCTTAGTTCACTCTTGAGTGGGCAAGGTGAGCTACCATGAACTGGAGGTCCATCCCCACCACCTCTGGGACTGATGACCCCCAAGTAGGACTAGATTGCTGCCTGCGCTGTCTGCCTAAAACAAGCCCCAAAGGGGGGAAAGAATTTCAGGTCAAGGGAAGGGCACCTACCTGGTGCATGGTGGGTATGCAGTAATAATCCTTGGGCGACTCCATGGCTGTGTGTGGGGCAGCCGTCTCTGGTGCAGGGTCAATAGGGGAACTTCGGGGGATGAGATTGGAAGGGTCAGTGGGGGCAGAATGAGAAGTGGATCATCACATGTGTCTTGAGCTCGGAGATGCTCCGGGAGCTGTGAGGATGCTGTGAGGAGACCCGGCATCTGCCCACAAGGTGTTCCCAGGTTCCAGCATGGCCACTTTGCTTTAGACACTGGGCACTGTTGCTTCTTGGCCTTTCGGCAAAGATCAAGTATAGATCCTGGGGACTGTTAGGTTCTTGAGCAGAAAGTGGCAATGCTGGAGGACATCCTGCTGAGAGGTGGAGGCTGGAGTGGGGGAAGGGGGCAGTTCAGACTCCTGAGAAAGGACGGCAATAGGTGACAGCCCAGCCAGGAGAGAACGAGGGCAGGAAAGCAGATGGCAGTGGGACTAGAGAGGACGGCAGGGATTACAAACCTATCGTGTAAGTAGAACTAGCAGGACTCAGGGTCCGGGGGAAGTACCCTCAGAAACAAAAACTAGCACACAGGTAAGACAGCTGTAAATGCTCCTTGGAGACACGGGAGAAGGAGGGAGGAGCCACCACAGCTCCAGAGGCAAGTGGAGGGAGCTATGCTGCTGGAGGGAGGTGATGTCATGCCAGACACCTAGCAAGCCACGGGGCAGGACTGACTACAGCTGTCTCTGTGCGGAGTCTGGGTTCTGGGAATCTCTCCTAGTTGTACAGGTGGCAGAAATGCACACATATGCCCCCCAAAGATGTGTGCTCGGGTGTTCACAGCAGCACCCGATATCCACAATAGCTCCAATGGGGTGCGGCCCAGATGCTCCCCAGCAGAGGAGAGGAGGCGTGACTTAAAGAACACTGCCCGGTAAAGCAAGAAAGGCGAAAATCACAGCGCACTCTGCGACAGTCTCATGAACAACGTCTCCTGAACATCTGAAAAAAGCCAGACATAAAAGAATACAGGCAGCAGGAGCCCATTGACATAAATTACAAAGACAGATGATGTATCTGTGGTGATACAAATCCAGACAATAGTCACCCATGTAGGGGAGGGGCTTATAGGAGGCTGGGTCTGTTCTGTTTCTTGATCTGAGTGGTGTTTTCACACTTCCATGTGTGTGTTTATTTTGTGCAAATTCACTGAACTTATAATATGAAACTTTTCTGTATGCCTCTTATATTCCCATAAACAACTTTTTTTTTTTCCGTCGCACTGTCAAGGCTTGTGAGATCTTAGTTCCCAAACCAGGGATCAGACTGGGGCCCCATAGTGAAAGTTCCAAGCCCTAATCACTGAACCACCAGGGAATTCTCTCCACAAACAGCTTTTAAAAAATATTCCCTTTCCTCATCTCCCCAGAAAGGATCGGGTTTGGAGCAACCAGCCAAAGAGTGATGAGAGTAACAAAGGTCAGGAACACAATGGCAACAGCAGGGCTGAAGCAGGAGAGACTTTGGTTTGGACTCCTTGGAAGGAAAGTTATGACCAACCTAGACAGCATGTTAAAAAGCAGAGACATTATTTTTCCAACAAAGGTCCATCTAGTCAAGGCTATGGTTTTTCCAGTAGTCATGTATGGATGTGAGAGGTGGACTATAAAGAAAGCTGAGCACCAAAGAATTGATGCTTTTGAACTGTGGTGTTGGAGGAGATTCTTGAGAGTCCCTTGGACTGCAAGGAGGTCCAACCAGTCCATCCTAAAGAAGATCAGTCCTGAATGTTCATTGGAAGGACTGATGTTGAAGCTGAAACTCCAATATTTTGGCCACCTCATGCGAAAAGTTGACTCATTGGAAAAGACCCTAATGCTGGGAAGGATTGGGGGCAGGAGGAGAAGGGGATGACAGAGGATGAGATGGTTGGATGGCATCACCGACTCAATGGGAGTTTGAGTAAACTCTGGGAGTTGGTGATGGACAGGGAGGCCTGGTGTGCTGCGGTCCACGGGGTCACAAAGAGTCGGATACGACTGAGTGACTGAACTGAACTGAGGTTAACTTTAGGGTGCCTAAGGGGCCAGTCAAGAGAAATTGTGAACTGGGCCCCGGGGCCAGGAGAGGAGGTGGACGGCTGGCCACCTGGGGCTCCTGGAAGCAGGGGCAGGTCACCGCAGGAGGTAGACAGTGAGGAGAGAAGCCTGCACAGAGTCGGGTGCTGGGAATAACAGGGTTCAGGGGCAAGCAGAGAGGGAGATTCTCACAGGCAGCTGGGAGGGGGTGGTCAGAGGTTCAAACCCAGGAAGGGGTGGGATTCAGGGAGAAAGTGGTCACTAGGGTCACATGTTAGCGGAGAGGTCAAGCCTGGTCATTTTGACCATCACCACCACTACCACTGCCTCCTGTAACCTCCACTCCCACTACCTGCCTCCAAATCTGTTCTCTCATAATGATCTACTTAGTCCAGTTACCCTCCCCTGTTCTGAACATCACCGCCCACCTCTACTAACTTAACTCAGGCCCTTTTGGATTCCTAGAACGGCTTCCAAGCCAGAGCTCCCCTATCCTATGCCTGTGCAATCGATTGTTCCAACCCAAATGTGGAACTTTCCATTTATCTCTGTTACACTTCACCTTTCTGTCTCAGCCGCAGAGGAGAATGGAGGAGGGTGAGGCTTGGATGTTGGGTGACCCAGAGTCCAGAGTCTGGGTGGAGCAGGCAGCTGGCATCCCAAGGAGAGTGTCTGTCTGTGCTTCAGTTCCTTCTGGATCACCTGCCCCAGGCCTGCCGTTTCCCCAGGTCACAGCAGGCATGTTGCCTAATTCACTTCCCCGTAGGGACCACAGTTATTTCTAACCACCAGAAGTGAAAATCTATACTTCTGTTTGGGTGTCTGTGATATGAAATTAGGAAGTTGAGAAAACCCCTACAAACCCACAAGAATCCCTCACATTCAATTAACAACAACAATGATAAAACTACCTACCATTTACTGAACCTTACTTACTCTGTGCCAACATGCACAATGTAACCTGATTGAATTGTCACATGGACCGTGTGGGGTGTATGCAATGATTACTCCCATTTTATAGCTGGGGAAATTGAGGCACAGAGAGGTTTGCAACCTTGCCCAGAGTCACTCAGCTAGTAAGTGACAAAGCTGGGGTTTGAACTCAGACAGCTCAGACTCTCTTCTGCCTTTCATGAAATATTACTAGTGATGTGAACACAGGAAGCTGTGACAAACTATGCATAATCTACTCATAAGACAATTCTTGGGCCTTTCATTTGGGGCTTAAAATGCACAGCTTGATGACTTAACAACAAATTTATTTCCTTTCTGTATTCTATTTGGTTTAAGCAAATTTTTTTTTTTACCGACTTACGTTTTTTTTCAATTTTTAAAATTAATTGATTATTTATTTTGTTGCCGTGAGAGAGATTCCTCTCATTGAGAGAGGACTTCTCACTGCGGTGGCTTCTCTTGTTGAGGAGCACGGGCACCCAGGCTTCAGTAGTTGTGGTGACCAGGCTCAGTTGCCCCTCAGCATGTGGAATCTTCTCTCCTGCATTGGCAGGCAAATTCTTAACCACTGGATCACCAGAGAAGTCCTAAGCAAATATTAAGATGAGTTATATTTCCCTTAAGGCCACATTGACCAACTGCAGGAAACAATGTGGATAGTTAGGTACACAGCTTGGTCTACGAATTTAGGTGGGGACTAAATTTCACACTTTCTTGATTTTATTTCGACTGCCATAATACTGACCCTGAATCCTCACCTTGCACCTTTGATTGATAAGGAATTTCAGTTTCTGTCATGATTGGGATTTTTCATTCCTACTCAATTGAGGGTTGTGCAAAGGTCCTGGGGTCCTCTGAAGTGCTGGCTGACCTCCCACATCTTATCGGTGCCTTCAGAGCTCCTCTTTAGAACACCTCAAGTCATTTCCTCACCAAATTTATATTTTTTTTTTCCTAAAAAAAAGGGGGGAGGGCATGACCTCAAGCATTTTTTATTTTCCACCCTGAGAACATTTCTGAAGCCTGTGTGGGAAAAAAAAGAAAGAGATAGAGTCAAGACAAATTAGAACATGTATGTCCATGGGGAGGTCCCTGTCTACTAGAGCAGTGGGAGCTGCCCACACAGTGCCTTCCCCAGACATGCAAATGAACTTGGTGGTGAGATTAGGGGAACTGGCATGCCTAGTTGGAGTGACCATTCTAGGAGGCCTCCTAGAGAATCTGGGGGGACCCGGGGTGAAGATCAGACAGCCCAGAAGACTCTGCCTCTTGGAAGAGTGAAGGAAGGAGTATTAGTCTAGTCCAGGGCCCCCAGCCTCCGGAATGAGCCATGCTGGCTTTGATGGGGTTCCACCTTGGAACCCCGAGTATCACAGCAGCAGGGCAGACAGAAGATACTTAATACCCCAAAGAGGGAACCCCAGAGGAAGCAATGGAAGACAGAAACAAGGGCTCCCAACTTCTGAGCGCTGGAATTCTCTGGGGTCAGCTAGGTGAGCTTCCTCCTCGTATGGAAGGACAGATCTGTATTTAAGAGCTGGGAAAGCTGTGCCCTCCCATTGGGTTTCTCTGTTGGGCCCATGTGCCCACAAGGGTACCTGGAGTGCCAGGATATCCAGGAATTCCTGCTTTCAATCTGGTCTCCCTCAGCAAGCTGCCAGGGGGAAGATGGGTTTGAGGGTTGGCAACCAAAAATTAACTGCTTCCTTTAATATATTTAAAGACAAAACAAAACAAAAACTAGGATATGCTATAGGGGCTGTTTGAGCTCTGGCACCAAAGAAAAATGGATTTGAATTCCTGCTCTGGCCCTAACCAGCTGTGTGACTTTGGGCAAGTTTCTCAACCTCTCTGAGACTCCATATTCTGCTCTATTATCGGGAATAACTGCAGCCACTACATATGATTGTATGATTTTGTGTGTTTAAAGCACATGCCGTTAGTTACTGCATATTATAGCTATTAAAAGTTACAGTTATTATTATCTGGTGACAAGATGTCCCTCCACCTCCTTTCCATGACCTGAACTACAAACTGAACTTGGCTCCAAATCTAGGATCTAACTATGGAGTTTCAAATACCTTAGCATGTTTTGTTTTAATTAATGTAAAAACAGCATCATTAAGCAATCATGAATGGATAGAATAATTTATATTAGGTCATTTTCAAACTCTTCTCAAGTTCAATATGGTAGCTTTCTACTTAATCATTTATACACTCAGTATATCTCTGGCCAGGCACATATTCATTCTTTCTAAATGATCTGGAGTCCAGTTTGCTAATTTTCTTTCCGATTGGCATATCATCTGTAGTGGCTCATAACTGGAGTCTCTGGGCACTGGAAAGAGTCCAGGCTTTGTGGTTAGACAGACCTGCTTTCCAATTATGGCTCTGCCACTTGTTAGCTGTGTGGCTTTAGATGAATCTCTCTGAGCCTCACTAGCTCCTTGGGTATAATAAATAGCATGTTACCTCATATAGGATGGGGACCAATTAAATAAAATAAAATCTGCAACCTCTGGTTTAGGGTAAACATCAGTGGATGTTAATCTCCTTCTTGTCCCTTTCCATCCTTTCATCTTCGTGCCTTGGGCTGTCCTGGTATATTGCATTGTTGGATAGGAGACCAGAAGTTGAGGCTTAATCTGACTGCAGCTCTAGGCTTTTCTTTTTAGAAAGTTTCTGGAGAACTGCTCTCCAGTGCAGAGAAGGTCAATTTCCATTTCACTTCTAAGGGCTAGTGAAATAACCATCTCCCAGAGGAATCTCTAGAAGCACTGTATATGAGCCATAAATGGTCCCACATTCAGCGTCACTTCCCTCAGCCACCATAGCTGGTACAGCCACAAATGAACTTCCACTTGCAAACCCAGTTTCTGCCCTCAGTGGCACCTTTTAATACAAAATGTTTGTCTTTTCCTCTTGATGGAGATATAATGGGCTTCATCAAGACCCTGCCTGCCCTCCCTTTCTGCAGCCCCTTCTCACCAGGAACATATCACTTAATGCTGATATTGAGGAGGAAGGGATCTGGTAGAGCCACAGACCGCTCGGGCTGGATTCTTGCCTTCGGTTCCTGCAGTGAGGATCCGCGGGCTCTTAAAGCTGATTCCTATAGGAGGTGCATGTTCAGTCATGTCCAACTCTTTGTGAGTCCATGAACTGTAGCCCGCCAGCCTCCTCTGCCCATGGGATTCTCCAGGCAAGAATACTGGAGCGGGTTGTCATTTCCTCCTCCAGGGGATCTTCCTGACCCAGGGATCAAACCCACATCTCTTGCATCTCCTGCATTGGCAGGCAGATTCTTTACCACCTGGGAAGCCCTCCTATGAGAGAAGAGCCCCTGAATCTTTAACAGTAGGATAAGAGTCAGTGAGGATGATGGACAGGGAAGATATATAGGTGTGTCCTTCTCAGCCCTTTTCAGGTCATCCAGCTTAGGCCTTGACCGACCCTGCCTAAGGATGGACCTGACTGTGTACAGACCTGGCTTTGAGCCTGGCTGCTCCCACACCTGGGTATGTAACGCTGTGAGCACTGCTTCACTCCTGGGTCTCAATCTGCCAAGTCCCCAGTGCAGAATAAACATCAGTGGACGTTCAGTCTTTCTTGTCCCTCTCTATCAAACTTTATAGACTTCATCTATAAAACATGGGCTGAGAGTGGTTCCTAAAGCTTGGGGTTAAGGAGGTGGTGAATATGCAGACAGAAGAGGGGCAGGAGGCAGGTGAAGGGTGGGGGGTGGTTCTTTTGGCACCTCCAATGGCTCCACACATTTGTCTTCCGAGTGCCAGGTGCCCTGGGGGCACCAATGGAACAAGAAGAGCTGGCCTTGCCTTCACAGTGTTAGGCGGGGAAAAAATAAATGGAGAGAGGCCTTCCAGCCAATGTGAAGAACTGATGTGCTGAAGACAGACGGTCGTGCGATCCAGGCTTGATGATTTCCTGGTGGGACAGGCTGGAGAAAGGTGTCATTTTCCGGCCTTGCTAAAGTTTGTTTTGTGGCCCGTTCGAGAAAATTGTAAAAGAAGTTTAATTTGGCTCCCACAGCTTGGAATGACCTTTTCTGCTCACTGGGAAAAGGCCATAATATGGTTTTGAGACTGACTCTTTATGGTGCTACCTGGAATCAATCCTGCCAGTTTGCACCTGTCTAGGAGATAACCTCTCTGAAGAAGCATCGTTTTCGTCAACTGGACAGCAGTCAACAACAGCGCCCTCCCCCACTCCCCCGCAGAGGATGCCCCACAAGCTGTGTCCAGAGCAGTGCCCACCAAACAGAGGATGAAATTAAACCAGGAGCATCTTGGGGACTGGGACTTTTGATCCCTTCCTCTTTCCAGAATAGGTTCCCGCCCGCATGTTCAGTGTCCGCTTTGGCAAAAGGTGGTGACTTTTAGCTGGTTCCTGAGGGGGTAGATTTTAATACACAGAGATGGAGAGGGTAGAGATATGTGAGTGGGCAGATCATGTAAGGTGGGGTCTTGGGGGCAGAGTTCCAGGACAAGATTGTGTAGGAGGTAACAGTGACAGCCCCTGGTGGAGGCCTGGCAGTGTTGGAAGGCCAGAGGAACCGGTGGGCTTCCTGGAGGAGGTGAGAGGGGTGAACTGACATAAGGAAAAAGTGAGAGGGAGGTGTGGCAAGAGGAAGAGCCAAGGGGCAGAGGGTGGACAGGAGCTGGTGTAAATCTCAATTCCCTGAGCTCATAAAGTTCTGCAGATGCATATTTCTGTCAGTTTTATATTAACATTTACATAACAAGTAGATTGAGAGATTGCATTATTTACATATATATGGAGGCTGGCTGGAACTGGGGAATCCTTGTGCCTGTACATGACGTTTTATTGATTAATAAATTAGACACTTACAGATCAAGCACAAATCAAATTCATCCATTTCAGACACCCATCAGGTGCAAATGAATGTAAATTGGCGGCTTCATTTGCATACGGAAAGCAAACCATTTAGTCGTCATTTGTCACAGGCACCCTCGAGAGGTTGTAATTTGCCTTGTGGCGCCAGCCTGCAGCAGGGCCGCCTGGGCGTTGCGTGATTTCTGAGACTGGCACAGCAGCTCGGCTCCAGGCAGGTGGGCACCAGTGGCCTGGGGACTGTTCCTGTCTTCAGCTCCCTGTCCCCAGGCACCTGCCTGCCCCACTGGGGTCTGTGGAATTGAGCAGAGGCCGCTGCCTTGTCATAGAATCAGAGTCCAGTGACCAGAACAGCAGGACATCCTTTTTTTTTTTCAATTGGAGTCTAGTTGCTTTGCAATGTTGTGTTAGTTTTGCTGTACAATGAAGTGAATCAGCTATACTTATACATATGTGCTGTGCTAAATCACTTCAGTCACACCCAACTCTGTGACCTTGTGGACTGTAGCCCGCCAGGCTCCTCTTCCCATGGACTTTTCCAGGCAAGAATACTGGAGTGAGTTGCCATTTCCTTTTCCAGGAGATCTTCCCTTACTCAGGGACTGAACCTGCATCTCTTACATTTCCTGCATTGGCAGGTGGGTTCTTTACCACTGGAGAGTCCGTGTATACATATATCTGCTCTTTTTTGGATTTCCTTCCCATTTAGGTGACCACAGAGCAGTAAGTATAGAGTCCCCTGTGCTACGCGCGGGGTTCTCATCAGTTATCTATTTTATACATAGTAGTGTATACATGTCAATCCCATTTTCCCAATTCATCCCACCCGCTTTCCCCTCCTTAGTGTCCATACATATACAGAACTGGAGGACACCTTGAAGTCCATCTATACCAGTCCTCTATTTTATAGACAATGAACTGAAGTCCAGAGAAGGGAAGAGACTTTTCCTAAGGTCACACAGCCAGGTGAGTTCAATACCAGGACTAGACCCCAGTTCTCCCTACCCCAACTGCAATGCTTTATCTGTGATGCCACACTGGTTCTTTCTAATAGGAAAGAACCTATTTCTCCAGAGTCTGGAGCTTCTGGAACCACTGAATCCTGAGTCCCTTTTCCTGGAGCAGGGCTTAGGCATGAAAGTTCAGGATGAAGACAGGCTGGAACTGCTACTCTTAGGGTGTATATGTTCACAAGCCTCTGTCACAGCCTGAGTTCAGGACACCTGGTGGCCCTTCGCCCCTGGGAATATCTCCTCCACCATCCCTCTGATTCCTCAAATTTCTTTAAGGACAGAAAGCGTTTTCCATGACATAAGAAAAAGACACTGTTTAAAGGCTGGCTGGGATGGGAATAGATAATGAGCAGGAGAGCCTTTGTCCCCTACCTTGAGCCAGGCCCCAAGAAGGATGGAAAAGGTTCAAGAAGGGGAAATACCAGAGGCCAAGCTCTACCTACTTCACAATGGAAGGGAGAAGAGGTCTGCAGGTGTGTGTACACGATGTAGTGTCCAGAATGCGGTTCAGGGCAGAGGGAGGTGGCTGACCCTCTTGTCACTGACTGCCTGCGACCCCGGGTGACTCACCTGGCCTCTCCAGCCAGTATCCTGTGTTCATGGGGGAACCAGTGCTGACACCAAGCTTAGCTCTCACGGCCATGCACGCCAGCACCTGGTCCTGGACTGGCACACAGTAGGTGCTCAGTGGACTGAACTATTATTCACAGGGTCTCTGGTAAAAGAAGGTCTAGTTATGCTAACTTACAAGAGCTTTTGATGATAAAGCACCTGAAGCTGCTTCAGCACTAAAAGCAATGGGAGTGCTTTGGTTTAATGACTCAGTGTAATTAACTTTCTCCACTGAGCAGTGGGGCTGAGCTTGTAAAACCCGCTCCTGATGAGATCAGTGGTGATGCCATCAAACAGCTGTCCGAAGGGGAGGAACTGGAGTCCTCAGTGGACATTTAGAGGGAGGAAAAGGAGGGGTTCAAATTCACCAATACTGAGCATATATTGAGTGCCTACTGTGTGTGAGGCACTTAGGTATTATTGCGTTTGTCACCCTGGCCTTCAAACAGTCCCTTGAGCCTCTGAGCCACTGTAACAAAAATGGTAACAGGAAGGTAAAAGCTCATACCTGTGGAAACTTGCTACATCTTCATGTACTTTGACGCTCTTGGTCTCTCTAATGTCACTGGGACAGCAGCTTCGTTAATCCAGTCCTGGGCCCTCACCCCCCTTGCACACATCCAGTGGGACCCCCACTCCTGTCACTCAGCCCACCTCCCTAGCCCATCACACAGAGCAGAGAAGCCAACCAACAGGAAGCAGATAAAGCATCAGAGGCCTTGGTCCTCTACTCTCTTGTTTTCCTTTAAACACTCTGGGTTCACATGGAGATGCTGCTGCCTTTCCAAGCCAATGGTTTGCAAACTGTAGTGCTCGCAGGATTCCAGGGCCCCGCCCACAGGGGCTCTGAAGCAGTGATGGCTGGGGCCCAGGACTTCCCATGCAGCTAGACAATGACCTTCACACAGTCCCCTTGCTGACCTCGCTTGCTTGGGTCCCACCCCTGTATCAGCAGTGAAGTGGGTCACTGGTAGCTTTAGCCAGGAAACGCTCTGTTTCTCCCTCCCTTCTCCCCACACATCGCTTCTCCAGCTTCTCGTGAATTTCGGGATAAGGTCGCAGGTGCCTCGGGTAGGGGACTCTGCCCTGGGTCTTCTCTCCCAGCAAAACAGGCTGAACTGTCAGCTTTCTGGCTCCATCACATCATCTCTGAGCATGACATCCCCTTGGTTGGGGCCCACGTGCCCCATGACTCCACGCTTGTGGGCGCCCTCTAGACTCAGCCTGACTTGTACCTGGGTGCACCCCTCCCAGAGTGGGCAGTCAGGCCTTGGTTGCTGATTAGTTTTTCCTCATTTCTCCCTGCACCGGGGCAGCCTGCCCTAGCTCCCTGCTGCTCTCCCCCCAGGGTCTCCCAGCATGCCTTGCAGCGGGCAGCCGCCACCACCAACTACTTCTTGCTTTGCCATGAGGACCCACCCACCCCAGAGGCTATGTGATTTTCTTGCACTTCCATTGGCTGAGCAGCACCTAGGACTCCATATAAAGACTCTCTCCCTTACTTCTGGCCTTGGAGGTGTGGCCTCCCTCCCTGACTCACTCCCCAGGCTACCCATCTCACACATGAAAACCTGGGCTGTGAAACTCGCCTTGTCTCAAACCCCTCATCAAGCACCGTCTCACAGTGCCTTGGAAGGGGTGGAACTTTGCTAGCAGCCCTTCTGGGAGCTGTTTCCAACTTCCCCAGCCCAAGAGGCTCCTCCCCTCCTTATTGGTGGTGGCTTTGTTCCTTCCCGTGAGGGAAGTGAGATGGATAGAAAGAGGTGGCTCAAGGTGTGATTCACCACAAAGAAGCTCCTTGCCCACCTCCCCCCACACCCCCAAGATAGCCCTCAGCCGCAGTCCCTCAAGGGCAGAGCCCTAGAGCATCTTGTTGCTGTTTTGCGAATCTTGAGTGATAATTATATGTATAAAATTCGACTGCTTAAACTGCTCAGGATTAATCGGCACCAACACACAGAAACACGCCTTGCCTGTAATTAGCCATTCCCTGGCAAATGCATTTTGTAAAATAGCACTTGATTTTAATAACAGGCTGTTAGTATTAGAACACTATGCCCATTTTATTTCAAATTGTCAGAGAAGCCCCCTTTGCTCTGGTGCCCCTGTCTCTGCTCCCTGGTGCTTTGGGCTCTGAGATCCTGGTTGGGGGCCCCGGTGCCCCCGAGGGAAGGTTTCTTAGTGGTGTCCTCCAACCAGACCCTTCTAAGCCTCTCCCACCCCACCCTCCATCCTCTCAGGGTGCACCAAGATCTCAGCTGCTGGCAGAACAGAAGTGAGAATCGCAGCCCTTCTCATCAGAGTGCTCCCTCCCGTCCTCCTCTCGGCTCCCCTCCCCTCCACACACCCCCTCCTTGCACTTGCCTGCCTCCCCGTCTCTCCTTTCCCTCTGGCTCCAAGGTTCTCTGTGCCCCACGCTCCGTCTCTCTCCAGCCGAACAGCTGGGGTGACAGCAGCTCGGCATCTTTGAAGGCCTCAGCAGGTCTGTCTGTCCCCGCCTCCCTCACCCCTCTCTGGCTTTCTCATTGCTTCTCTGTGTCCAGGTCACTATTGTTTCCAAGCTGGGGTCGGGCAGAAGGGACCGGGGCTCAGGTGCAGTGGTTGCCTGCCCCTCTATCCCCACCCCTGCCTTCAAAGGCCCCTCTCCAGACAGGCACTGCTAGGTCAGCACGGAGCCAGCTGCTTATCCTCAGGATGCGTGGACCTCGTGGCCATTCGAGGGACCTTCTTGATTGCGGGCCGGGGGAAGACAGCAAGTCCAAGCTGCCTCTGGTTGGGTCGGACAGATGACCTCGTGGCAGGGTAGGTCCCCAGTCTACAAGGAAGGGCCCCCCTCCTGCAATGGCAGCGCACCCCAGCTGTGTCTCCTTCCCCCTCACCCCCACCCCCAGAACTGACCCTCCTCCCATTTCCCCCCAGCCCCCCAGCCCAGGTGCCCAAGCTGGAGACCAGGGCCTCATCCTTGGCTCCTCCATCCTGCCCCTCCCTTTCAGTCCGTATCCAAAAGCTGCCCCTTGTCCACCCCCTCCATCACTGCTCTGAGTCAGAAATGCTGCCGCATCTCTCCTCTTGGCTGGCCTTCCTGCCTTCTGCTCAGCAGTTCTCATGGCTGCCAGAGGGTTCTGTCTAAAATTAGAGCCAGGTCTCATCATCACACTACTTAACATCCTTCAAGAGGTCTCTGTCACCTCAGCATGAGACCCATCTCATCCACCTGGCCCATCTGCCTTTGCAGCCTTGTCTCCCAGATGCCCAGACACGCCAGGCTGTTCCCAGGACCACCATACCTTTGTGTATGCCATCTCTCTGCCTGGAATGCCCTTCCCTGTCCCTTCTCATCTGAAAAATTCCAGTGCCTAGAACAGTGCTTGGCACATAGTATGTGCTCATCTGGTGTTTGTCGAATGAGTGGTAGACCTTACTCATCATCTAACCTCATTTCAAATGTCTCCTCCTCTGGGAAGCTGTTTCTACCTGCCCTAGACTTACCTGCATCTCCTATGTGTTATTAGGACAGCTTTTATGTGTCACTTTTCCTACCTGCAATGAAAGCAGACCTGTTTGTATCTGTCAGCTGCTGCTGAGTAACAAGCCACACTCAAAGCCAGTGGCTGAGAGCAGCAATGTTAAGCTGGGCTAGAGCAGCTCTGCTCTCGTGTCTCTCATTCAGGTCCTGGGATAGCAGGCTAATCCAGGCGTACCAGCATGGCAGTGGCAGGTGCACAAGAAAGCCAGAGGAACAGGAAGGTGTCTTGCAGCCTCAGCTTGGAACTGGCACAGTATCGTGTCACCCTGTTCTACTGGCCAAAGCAAGTCAAATAGACAGATTAAAGTCAAGAGCGAGGCAGTATACTTACTCCTTCTGGGAAGCATTTCAAAGTCTTATAGCAAAGAATATGTATATAGGGGGTTGGGTGGGCAGATTTGTGCCCCCATCGCTGTTTGAATCTCTGACTCCCTGCTTATCGATATAGACAAGTCATTTCACCTGTCTGAACCTCAGTTTCCTTATTTTTCATGGGGTTGTTATGAGAATTACAAATATCATTCGTTCATGTACTTAGTGCATTGAGCACCTACTGTGTGTCAGATGCTGTTAGTGCTGTGGAGTTATCAGGGAAAGACAACAGAAAATGATGCCCGTTGCCTCTCATCTAGCCTCTCATTTACCAAGCACTTACCCTACGTGGGACTCGGGGTGTACTGGACCAAGTCCTGTTTGACATCTGTAGTCAGTAGATCATCTGAGTGCAGCAGAACAGGAAGTGACCTTAGCAATTCACTTAATTTGCTGTGCATCAGTTTCTCCCTCTGAAAAGTGGGATTAAGATAATTCTGGCTTCATAGAGGAGTTGGAAGCACTTATCAAACAAACTGATATTTATTGGTCATCAACCATGTGCCAGGCCCTGAAGAGAGAGCAGGGAACAAAATAAAATCAGCACAGGATCAAATAAGATGCTACATGAAACTGCTTAGCACAAGACTGAGTTCACAGCATACACTAAATGTTCACAACTGTTCCTATTGCCCGCAAGTCCAAATCTTGTCGCTTGACAATGAAATAACTGAGGCTCAGAGAGGGCGAGAATTCACCCAAGATCACACAGCAGATTAGAAACAGGGTTGGAACTAGACACCAGGTTGCCTGATGCCCAAGCAGGGCTCTGTGTACTTCACCACCCACTTCTACTTGGAAAGAGGTCAGCTAGGAGATGAGGGGTTGGCACAGAGAGGGTGGGAGGTGGGGGAAGACCAGCCTGACCCACCCTTGCTCTCCTCTTGGCACTTGAGTGATGCAATTTCTGTTGTCAACACCCAATTGTCCACACTAATGGAGCAGAGATAATCCCAGAGTGCAGCTAATCGCGTACACCGTTCTCCCCAGCCCTGTGACAGTGGGCCATCGTGTGAGTACTGCTGCTGGGTGTGTGTGTGTGAGGGGAGGCCGCTCACTGACACCCCTAATCAGGCTTTGCACAGAGTGATACTGAAATGAGCCTCCTTCTTTCAAGTGCCTCTGCACAGGCAGTAGGGAGCATCCTTGGTGGGAGATCCTGGCTGGGATGATAGTGCCCAAGATGAGCAGGGAGATCCGCGCAAGAGCTGGCTCTGCAGGTAGAAGGGAGTTTAAGACCTTTCTCTGCCCTTGTCCAGGGTCTATAGCAGCAACCAGGGCCTGATGCTCTGCCCTGATTGAAACTCACATGGTGCAGCATGCATTTTGTCTTAAGAATTTGAGATTGAGGTCAGTGGCAAGGTGTGTCCTCTAGGAGGGATTTGCCTCCCCATCCTGAACTTTCTGTCTATGTCTGGGAGGGCTTAGGTCCTCCACCTGAGAACCGAACCTTCATTCCCCCTGTGTCACAGGTAGAACTAACCTGCTACAAGGTGGTGGAGACAACCTGTCAATTCAATCCAGTAGGTTTAAGTTGGGACCTTGGGCCTGACCCTGGGGGTGTGGAGGAAGGGGGACGAGAGGGGTGGGACCAGTTCTCTTATCAGAACACCTGGGAGACCAAGTCTTTTTCACTGGCAGGGCAGTTGCATCCCAGCAAGTGATGATTTCTAGAGCTAGAATATAAACCCTGTGCAAACAGGCACTGTTTTCTTGTAAGCAGGCTTATTCACAGTATACATCCTGAGTGCCCAGAAGAGGGCTTGGTGCATAGTGGCTGCTCAATAACAAAAAAAAGTGGTGGAGGGAACCCATCACAGATGAGGGTGAAAGGGCTCCTTCCCTACCATTTCCTCAAAGAGGAGATCCAGAGAGATGGAGGTATGTTCCCAAGGCTCAGACTGGGGACTCATCCATCTCTGGCCCCTCGGGGGTGACTGTTCTCTTCTGGCCACCCCTTAATCTTTTAGGAAGCTGGAAACTTGAGTGGGAGCAGTCCATGACCAGCATGGGAGGTGTGTGAGAGACAACTGTGGGTGAGAGAGGTAGGGAGGCCTGCACCACCACGCGTCTGCAATACAGTGGCCGATGCTAGGAGAGAAGCCCTTGGGTGGGTAACTTTCTAATCAGGAAAACAGGTGATCGCCCAGTGATTTCTACAAATTACATCAGGTGACCCCATCCTGCCATCCCACAGTGTATGGCACGCTTCCTCTGCTGCCCCCAGATGAGACAAGGATGCATCCTTCTTTGACAAAGCATCTTTGTTCCTGTTTCTTTGTGAATAGTTTGGTCCCTGGGAAGCCTTCTTGATGACCTTCCCAGGCCTGACTTGGTAGAAATGATTTTGGCGGAGATGCTAACAGTTCAGTTCAGTTGCTCAGTCACGTCCAACTCTTTGCAACCCCATGGACTGCAGCACTCCAGGCCTACCTGTCCATCACCAACTCCTGGAGCTTGCTCAAACTCATGTCCATTGAGTTGGTGATGCCATCCAACCATCTCATCCTCTGTTGTCCCCTTCTCCTCCAGCCTTCAATCTTTCCCAGCATCAGGGTCTTTTCCAATGAGTCAGTTCTTCGCATAGGTGGCCTAAGTATTGTAGTTTCAGCTTCAGCATCAGTCCTTCCAATGAATATTCAGGACTGATTTCCTTTAGGATTAACTGGTTGGATCTCCTTGCAGTCCAAGGGACTCTCAAGAGTCTACTCCAACACCACAGTTCAAGAGCATCAGTTCTTTGGCGCTCAGCTTTCTTTATAGTCCAACTCTCACATCCATACTGGAAAAACCATAGCTTTGACTAGATGGACCTTTGTTGGCAAAATAATGTTTCTGCTTTTTAATATGCTGTCTAGGTTGATCATAGCTTTTCTTCCAAGGAGCAAGCGTCTTTTAATTTCATGGCTGCAGTCACCATCTGCAGTGATTTTGGAGCCCAAAAAAATAAAATCAGCCACTGTTTCCATTATTTCCCCACCTATTTGCCATGAAGTGATGGGACCGGATGCCATGATCTTAGTTTTCTGAATGTTGAGCTTGAAGCCAACTTTTTCACTCTCCTCTTTCACTTTCATCAAGAGGCTCTTTAGTTCTTCACTTTCTGCCATAAGGGTGGTGTCATTGCATATTTGAGGTTATTGATATTTCTCCCGGCAATCTTGATTCCAGCTTGTGCTTCCTCCAGTCCGGCATTTTGCATGATATATTCTACATATAAGTTAAATAAGCAGGGTGACAATATACAGCCTTGACATACTCCTTTCCCTATTTGGAACCAGTCTGTTGTCCCATGTATAGTTCTAACTGTTGCTTCTTGACCTGCATACAGATTTTTCAGGAGGCAGGTCAGGTGGTCTGCTATTCCCATGTCTTCAAGAATTTTCCACAGTTTCTTGTGATCTACACAGTCAAAGGTTTTGGCATAGTCAATAAAGCGGAAATAGATGTTTGTCTGGAATTCTCTAGCTTTTTCGATGATCCAATGGATGTTGGCAATTTGATCTCTGGTTCCTCTGCCTTTTCTAAATTCAGCTTGAACATCTGAAAGTTCATGGTTTATATGCTGTTGAAGCCTAGCTTGGAGAATTTTGAGCATTACTTTGCTAGCATGTGAGATGAGTGCAATTGTGTGGTAATTTGAGCATTCTTTGGCAGTGCCTTTCTTTGGGATTAGAATGAAAACTGACCTTTTCCAGTCCTGTGGCCACTGGTGAGTTTTTCAAATGTGCCGGCATATTGAGTGCAGCACTTTCACAGCATCATTTTTTAGAATTTGAAATAGCTCAACTGGAATTCCATCACCTCTACTTGCTTTGTTGGTAGTGATGCTTCCTAAGGCCCACTTGACTTTGCATTCTAGAATGTCTGGCTCTAGGTGAGTGATCACACCATCCTGGTTATCTGGGTCATGATGATCTTTTTCGTATAGTTCTTCTGTGTATTCTTGCCACTTCTTCTTAATATCTTCTGCTTCTGTTAGGTCCATACAATTTCTGTCCTTTATTGAGCCCATCTTTGCATGAAATGTTCCCTTGGTGTCTCTAATTCTCTTGAAAAGATCTCTAGTCTTTCCCATTCTGTTGTTTTCCTCTATCTCTTTGCATTGATCATGGAGGAAGGCTTTCTTATCTCTCTTTGCTACTCTTTGGAACTCGGCATTCAAATAGGTGTATCTTTCCTTTTCTCCTTTGCCTTTGGCTTCTCTTCCTTTCTCAGCTATTTGTAAGGCCTCCTCAGACAACCATTTTGCCTTTTTGCATTTCTTTTTCTTGGGGATAGTCTTGATCACTGCCTCCTGTACAATGTCATAAACCTCCATCCATAGTCCTCCAGGGACTCTGTCTATCAGATCTAATCCCTTGAATCTATTTGTCACGTCCACTGTATAATCATAAGGGATTTGATTTAGGCCATACCTGAATGGTCTAGTGGTTTTCCCTACTTTCTTCAATTTAAGTCTGAATTTGGCAGTAAGGAGTTCATGATCTGAGCCACAGTCAGCTCCTGGTCTTGTTTTTGCTGACTCTGTAGAGCTTCTCCATCTTCAGCTGCAAAGAATATCATCAATCTGATTTCAGTATTGACCATCTGGTGATGTCCATGTGTAGAGTCGTCTCTTGTGTTGTTGGAAGAGGATGTTTGCTATGACCAGTGCGTTCTCTTGGCAAAACTCTGTTAGCCTTTGGCCTGCTTCATTTTGTACTCCAAGGCCAAATTTGCCTGTTACAACAGATATCTCTTGTCTTTCTACTTTTGCATTCCAGTCTCCTATAATGAAAAGTACATCCTTTTTGCATGTTAGTTCTAGAAGGTCTTACAGGTTTTCATAGAACCATTTAACTTCAGTTTCTTCAGCATTATTGGTTGGGGCATAGACTTAGATTACTGTGATATTGAATGGTTTGCCTTGGAAACGAACAGAGATCATTTTGTCGTTTGTGAGATTGCATCCAAGTACTGCATTTCAGACTCTTTTGTTGACTATGATGGCTACTCCATCTCTTCTAAGGGATTCTTGCCCACAGTAGTAGATATAATGGTCATCTGAGTTAAATTCACCCATTCCAGTCCATTTTAGTTCACTGATTCCTAAAATGTCGATGTTCACTCTTGCCATCTCCTGTTTGACCACTTCTAATTTACCTTGATTCATGGACCTAACATTCCAGTTTCCTATGCAATATTGTTCTTTTCAGCATCGAACTTTACTTCCATCACCAGTCACATCCACAACTGGGTGTTGTTTTCACTTTGGCTCTGTCTCTTCATTCTTTCTGGTGTTTTCTCCACTCTTCTCTGGTAACATATTGGGCACCTACCGACCTGGAAAACCACAATCACAGAAAACTAATCAAAGTGATCACATGGATCACAGCCTTGTCTAACTCAATTAAACCACGAGCCATGTCGTATAGGGCCACCCAAGACAGACAGGTCATGGTAGAGAGTTCTGACAAAACTTGGTCCAGTGGAGAAGGCAATGGCAAACCACTTCAATATTCTTGCCTTGAGAACTCCATGAACAGTATGAAAAGGCAAAAGATATGACACTGAAAGATGAACTCCCTAGGTCAGAGATACTAACAAAGGCTCAGGATTATCCAGCATCAGTGGGGAACTCCAGAACCCTCTGAAGAAGTGTATGGAGCCAGGTCACGCGCCTTCTCCAATGCCGGAGAAAACCAGACTCACACCAGGCTGTGTCCAGCTCCCCTAGCCAGAAAGAGCTGGGTATCTTAGTTTGTGTTCCCTAGAAGTCAACCCTGAGACAAGATCTGAGTGTAAGCAGTTTATTTTGTAGCTTGGCTCAAGAAACACTGATGGGTGGTGTGGATGGAGGATGGTGAGACAGGACAGGGAATGCAGCCCAGAAGGGATGGGTTTTCAAGTCAGTTACCCCGGTGCCAACTCCAGCTTAATCCTACCGGGGAATCTAACAATCCAGCAAAGACACGAGCCTCAGAATTGCACCATCTGTGTGGTGAGTGAGCTGGGGTATTTATACCCTTCTCCAGCAAGCATTGGTTGAGGACCTCTTGCATTGGGGATAGGGGAGGTGTTAATTTCCTGGCACTTTTGACCTACCATGTGGGCAGACAGAGTGGCTTTAGTACAAGAGAAGACCTCAGGGAGAAAGATGCAGGTGCTGGCAGCTGGGAGTCGGGCACTGTCGAGGAAATGGCATGCTTCAGAGAGCTTCAGATCTCAGTGAGTGAAACTCCCCCAACCCTACCCCCAGCTCGTGTGTGCCTTTTGCAACAAATCTCTCTGAACCACATGTTCCACCCGTTTTTTTTTCTGTCACTGCTGATTGGAGCATACAGTTTCAGCACCAGATCAGCGCACAGTTTCCAGTAGGGGGTGGTTTTCAAGGGGAGAGTGAGGAAGGAGACACAAGCCGCAATGTGTATGAAATTCCCCAGCGGCTTCCCCAAGCATCTCCCTGGGCCCCCTTCCCCCTTCTCTCAGCGTGTGTTCCAAAAAAGCAGGCTCTTTTTAGCATGTGTCTGAGTGAGGCCAAATCAGGAAGGTAAGGCTGAAGTAAAAATAAATTCACTTAAGCATGCCAAAAATAAATGGCTTTTGGATTATCTGCTGTTTTGGATTATGCTATCTCTGTGGAGAGTGACCGGTGACTGCTGGGCTCACCTGCTGCAGGCTGACTGGGTTGGAGCCTGCCCAGATGGCCAGCCGGGTGGGGCTGCCATGGAGGAGTTCTAGAAACAGGACCTCGAGCCAGGCAGGATGGGGGCAGACTGCGTGAAGAGCACACACACCATGGGAAATGGGAACTGCTCGGTATCATGTCCTTCACTCTGCTCTTTCTCCAGGAACGTTCAGAGGTGTGAGGGTGTGGGGAGAGAGAAATGAAAAAGAACCGTGTAGTCAGGTTAGTTTGACCATGCTAGAACTGACAAGGTTGAAAGTGTCTTTACTGCAGACATCCTCAGATCCTTTACAATGCAAATCAGCATTGTGTTTTTCCCAAAAAAGGAATGTGGTGTACATAAATATGGGCTTCCCAAGTGGCGCTAGTGGTAAAGAAACCGCCTGCCAATGCAGGAAACATGAGACCCAGGTTTGATCCCTGGGTCAGGAAGATCCCCTGGAGTAGGAAATGGCAACCCACACCAGTATTCTTGGAGAATCCCATGGACAGAATAGCCTGGCGGGCTACAGTCTATGGGTCGGACATGACTAGAGCGACTTAACGCACATGTACACACACATAAATGTAAACACGTATACCTATTTTGTTTGTTTTTGCCAAAACTCTATAGATCATGAAAACCTTTGTTTCATGCAGAGTTCTTAGGGCTTGGGTGAGTACCCTGTGGTACATTCTCTGGGAATGCCATATGGCATTTTTTCCAGAGCTTTTCATACCCCATTTGCATCAAATCCCATTAAAAACAGAACACAGGACTTCATCACTTCTCAGCTTCAGATCCTCACATTTCCTCAAGCATGTTGGGCAATACTCAGATAATTTTAGCCTGGTTTAACTGGACCTTCATGACCTAGCTACTTCTCTCATATCTTTTCTTGCTAGGCCCCCTATTCTTGGTAGCTCCTTTGGGTGATCCTGAGCTTGCAGACCCCTGGATCTTTGCACATCCTGCTCCGTGTGTTGGGAGGGTCTTCCCTCTAATCCCCTTTGGCTTAGTGAGGGCCTGTTCATGTCTCAAGACTCAGTCTCAGGGTGAACTCTTGCTTTCCACCACTGTATTTCCCTCCTTAATTCTTATCTATATTGTTACCTTATCTGTTTTATGTACCGTTTGTGATCCATCTCTCATCTCCTGAACGTTGGCTCCAGGAGGGCAGGGACCACCATCCATGTTGTTCTCCATTCACAAGGCCTAGCGCAGAGTAAATGCTCAAAAATATTTGTTAAGAGACGGGATATAGTAAGCAATTCCTCAGCTGTTCTGCCTTAATAATTGTCCCAGCTCCCTGGCTTCTCAGGGGCAACTGTTCTGGGCTCTGCCTCGGGATCCCAGCAGCTGGTAAGTCTCTGCCACTACAGACTTGCTGAACGAACAGCTGTTATGAGCATTATCTGGATTTTTATAAACAGAGAAGCCATCTCTCCTCCTGGCTAAGCTGGGAGACAGAGGACTGGATCTAGTGACCCCCTGACCCTGTTCAGCCCAGGGCACTCTGTCTTCATTGCTCTCTCCTCTCCCTGGCTGACTATTGTCCCACAGCTCGGGGATGCTGACTGTAGTTGATTTTTTCCTGGGCAGAAACCTGCAGGGATTGTCTCTCCTTAGAGGCTCTGTGTAAAGGGTGGGGGCTTGGTGTCCTCCAGGGGGGACTTCCTTATCCCAGAGTGGCTCAGACAGTGGGTTCAGGAAACTTTGGGGCCTGGTGAGGTCTCAGGAGGGATCCAGAGTCTGTTCTGTGCATTTTCAATGCACCGAGCGGGAGAATCCAACAGGGCTGAACTAGGGCCAGAACCAGGGTTGGGGACCTGGCCCTGGGGGTGTAGATAGTCCAGGCCACCAGGGTGTGTCCAGGATTTTGAAGGAGGTACAATATTGCATGGAACCTAAGACTCCTTTCATTAGAAGATGGACTGTTATTTTTCGTATGCTTAAGAAAGTCATGCCACTGCTGATTAAATTTTGACATAGCATTGACTAAGACACAGTCCAGTTTCAGAAATGTTAAGAAACATCTGAGAATTGATGAAATGTAGCATCCTTACCCACAGGAAATGGAGGCGGTAGAAGGTTAAGTAGACACCTGGGCAGAAGAGGAGGATGACTCGAGGTCTTGGGTTTTGCAAGAGGCACAGAGGTTGGTTCTAATCTCGCCAACCTTCCCTTAGGAAAATGTGCAGGAGAGTCTCTTCATGGGGACTGGGGACCCTGGTTAGTGCATGGGAAGCTGGCAAGGGTGGGTGTCCCTGCCTTGATGATCTGGCTCCTAAGGGTCCAGAAGTCTGACATCAGCCCCAGTCTGCTTCTCTCTAGGGTTCAGTTGACTCAGGGGTTCCAAGGTGACCCTTAAAGGCCCCTCAACCACCCACTCTGCCATCTCCTGTATAGCTGCCCTCCGGGTCCCTCCCTCGCCTGTTTTTTTCCCTTCATTCCTCCTCCTTTCTCTCTGTCTCCTCTTGTCAGTGATGGATGTAATTCTTTGAAACCTATACCCTTGTATTATTTCTGCTTTATAGAAAACCCTGCCTCTGGCTGGGAAGGGTCATCATATTAAAACCTTGGATCACGATAGTACACCTTCTTTCTTCCCCTCATCTCCCTTCTCCTCTGCTGGGAGCTGGCCGCATCACCACCGCCCCACGCCTGGTTCTCACAGTCACCTTCTCAGCGGTCTCTTCCTCTCCTACCTGCCCCATGGGCTTCCTGGACCACACTTCATGCCTGCTCTTGAAACCCCACAGCACTTCCCTGTGATCTCTCACAGACAGGAAGGGGATGTTCTCGGGGCAGAAAACAAGCTCCAGAGCCAGACGGCCCGCATTCAAGTCCCCTTGCCCCTTGTAAGTTGTATGAATGTGGATCAAGTTACCAACCCTCCCACTGCCCCTACTTCCCGTGGATCACAAGGCCACGTTCCCAATGCTAAGATCTTTATTTTAACATCTCTGAAACTGGAACGCCTGCGACAATCCGTGACATGTCAGTTTAAATAGCCGCGACATTTCTATCTTGGGGCTACCAAAATTAACAGTCTATTTGCTAATCTAAAGAGCCTTAGATTTGATGAAATGTTGTAATGTCTACTCCAAGGGTGAGGATTCAATTACATAACACGTGAAAAGTTCTTATCATAGGCCTGGCACGTGATGGGTGCCCCCCAAATGTTGCTATAAATGTTGCCACAAGAGTAAACTCCATCTGATCTTCTGGTTTTCCTCAAGGTCTCCGCTTATTGTCCCCATCAGTGGGCATGATGACACTGCTGTTTGTGCCCTCCTGCACCAGACCCCATTTGCCCGTTTTCTCCCCCATCCCCTGGGATGCCCACTCGTCTCCTGTTCACCTATATTAATCAGCTCTGCCATTCCTTGTTGCAAAAAGGGAATCCTGTCTACACCTAGGCTTGCCCTTGCTCATCTGTAGCTTGCCCCACCCCATCCAGTTTTAACCCAGGCGTCTGGACAACTCTCCTCTATTTCTGCTGTAAATCTCATCTTCCTGCTGCTCCTCAGAGCTGAGAGCCCTGTCATCGTCACACACTTACTCCCGAACTCTGTCTGCTTATGGCCCAGGCATGAATAGACCATCAGCTTGGCCGCCCGATCTGAAAGAGCCTCTCTGCCTGCTCTTGACCCTGTTTTCATTTTCTCCAGCGTGTTGCCCAGCCTGGCATCCTGGGCATATGTCTGTGGGTTTCTTTCTTATTGGCTTCTCATGCTGGATGTTGAATTCCCTGGGGTGGTGGCCTGTCTACTCATCACTGCACCCCGGCACCCAGCCCAAGGCCTGGAGTGATGCAGGTGCTTGATAAATGTTCGTGGGATTCATATGCCTTTTCTTACTTACTGACCAGGGATTGCAAATGTTTGCAGAAAGGATATGCATTTTCTTCTCCTGTGACTGGTGTGTTGATCACCTGAGGGCAGAGAGTTCGGGGGCAGGGGTGGGACAGGTGACTCAGCTTCCCGCAGATTGAAGCTCATGTGTCAGGACAGAGGTGGGGGCTCCAGACCACCGGGGAAGAACTCACTGGGGTTTCCAGCCTTGCCTGGCTTGATGCTAGTCTCCTTTTTATTCTCATTTCAAAATCCCTTCCTGGTAGAGGAGGAGACTGAGGCCTGGGACATCAAATTATGTGCTCTAGGTTTGTGGCTTCCAAACTTCTCTGACCATGTCCTGTGGTAATACATGCAAATCACATCTCACGTCTATACTCGCCTCCTACTCTGTACAACACTATTTTCTGTGCCATTTTATTCCACCTTCTGCTCTGTCATTATTATTATTTTTTTAATGTTTATTTATGGCTGCGCTGGGTCCTCATTGCTATATGCAGGCTTTCTCTAGTTGTGGGAAATGGGGCTACGCTCTAGTTACAGTGTACAGGCTTCTCATTGCAGTGGCTTCTCTAGGCTCTTGGACTGTTGTGGTGCACTGGCTTTGTTGCCCTGGGCATGTGGGATCTTCCTTGTGCATCTGTAAGTTGCTTCAGCCGTGTCTGACTCTTTGCAATGCCATGGACTGTAGCCCACCAGCGTCCTCTGTCCGTGGGATTCTCCATGGCAAGAATACTGGAGTGGATTGCCATGCCTTCCTCCAGGGGATCTTCCCGACCCAGGGATGGAACTTGCGTCTTTTATGTCTCCTACGTTGGCAGGCAGGTTCTGTACCACTAGCACCACCTGGGAAGCCCTCATTACGTTTTAATGCCAGACACAACCCACTACACTAAGTTTCTGACCCACAGATGAATCATGACCCACACTCTGAGAAACGTGGCCCAGTGTCCCTGAGCCACCCGGTGTGGAGGGTGACCGTCCACCCAGGCTTGCTGGACACAAAGCCTGTGCTCTGTCCAGTGGGCAGTCCCACCTGGGAGACTAGGGACAGAAGAGAGAGAGATTATTCTTAGAAAGGAGGTGGGCGGTTCCATCAGAGCTGGGGAAGGAAGAGGAACAGGTGCGCCCTTGCTGGCTGGGTCATTCCAGAAGAGAGAGCCCACTTTGTCGGTGGGAGGCTTTCTGAAATGTGTGCTAACCAAATGAGTGAGTGAATCCCCCCGACATCCCCACACACCTCCAGCACAGATCCTGCCGGTGGAGAGAGAACCTGGCACACTGGTTGCCGTGGTCCTTAGAAAGACAGGATTTCAAAGTCCAGAAACGGAAGGAGACCTGGAAATCATCTTGCCCATTCATCATTGCATGGCGACGGGAACTGAGGTCCAGAGAGGAGCTGTGGCCTGTCCAACATCGCGCCCAGGTCACTGGCAGAGCCGGAGCTGGGAGCGGCCGTGCGCTGGCTCCCAGGCTGGTGCTGAGACCATATAGTGAATGGGGAGAGCCCAGACTTTGGGGACTAGTACACAGTGCTTCTGATATGACTCTTCCTATTAGTTATGATGGTATCTTTGAGCATTTATGGGGTGCTAACTTCCTGCTGAGCACAGCTTTCAATGTCTTACATGTATTAAACCCTTTGCTCCATATGCCAACCCTAGAAATAGGTGCCCTTATCAATCCAGGTCCCCTTCCATTTCAGGACTTCCCAGGGAGGAAACTGAGGCACAGAGGAGTAAAGTGGCTTGCTCTTAGGGGCCCACTAGTTCATGGTGGGGCAGGGATTTAAGCTCCTGCTGGAGTCGTGGTAGGGGAAGCAGAGCCTCTCTGAGAGCAGGCACAATACCCACCCCCACTGCAGGTCCGACCCCTCCAGAAACCTCCATCCCTTGAGCCTGTGCCAGCTGCAGAGGGAGAGGGATCGGGCTGAGGGTGCGGCTCAACGCAGGAGGCTGTGGGGTCACAGAGGGGGCCCTCCAGTGGGGCAGGGCAGGGAACCCAAGCCTGGCTCTGGCCCTTCCCCATGATGTGTCTTTGGGCAGGAAAAACCATAGCTGTTAACATTCATAGAGTGGTAATAGATGCCGGCACTGTGCTTGCATCATTAGATCCAAGACTAGGAGGTAGTGGTGGGTACTCAGAGGATGGGAAACTAGTCTCAAGTGACAGCTGGGTCAGGACAGAGCCAGGTGTGGGCACCAACTTGACCCAGTTCCCGAGCCTCAGCTCTCCCTGCACTGGTGCTGAACTGCAGGCTAGTGACCAGCTCTACACCCTGGCTTCCCCACCTTTACAGCGCAGAGGAGTCTCCCACCTCGAGACAGTTTTGATCGTCATCAGGTGTCTGGCATCTAAAAGATGGTTATTCATCTTACTGTCATCATGGCCTCCGAATCAGAATGCATGACTCTGAGTTGTGGCTCAAGGTTTAATCAGATTCAGATAGCATCTGAAACTTTTCAGGGCCTTCACGTTTCACGAGTAGATCGTTAAGAATCCGCTAGAGGCAAAACCAAAAAGACAAGTCAAAACAAGACGGCCCAGAACCTTCTTGGCTGGTGCAGTGTGCCAGCACTTTCTCCTCATTTTCTCATCAGAGCAACAAGTGAGAAGTATCATTCTGCCCAATTTTCAGATAAGAAAACCAAGGATCAGAGGGTCTGAAGACTCTGCTCACCCCTAAGAGAGGCCTTATGGTGTTGAGGCCAAGAACAGGGACTCTGAGGACCCCTCTTCCAGTTGGCTCTGTGTCTCTTACCTTCTCTGAGATGGAGCCTGTCTCAGCAAGCCGTCGTGAACATGAAAGGAGATGCTGTGTGTTCAGGGTGTACTGCGTGTCTGACACAGAGCAAGCCCTCAATAAATCGTAGTAATCAAAATTCCGTCTGTGTTTCATTAGGGTACAGAAGACGGAGGAGATATCCCTCTTTAGATCATGAACTAAACCAAGCTACATGAGTCTGACACAGGGACTAGCTGGAGGAGTCGAGGAGTGGTTATTAAGAGCCAGCCAGATGTGAGACGAGTCCAGGCTCTCTGGGTCTAGCAGAGATGCTGAGCAGAGCCTTGTAGGCATCAAATCCTGGCTCCTGACTCCAAATCCAGGGCTCATGGTATCCTCACAACACAGGGAGTCAACCTGAATCATTATCATTAGACACCATCAGTCGGCGTATCAGTGTCATTTTTTGTTTTTCCTTTCAGCTGTACCATGCAGCATGCGGGATTTTAGCTTCCCAACCAAGAACTGAACCTGCGTGCCATGCAGTGGAAATGTGGAGTGTTAACTACTGGACCACCAGGGAAGGCCCAGTGCTGTGTTTTTAAAACTAATAGTGGTACCTTATCTGTTGTGGGCTTCCCTGATGGCTCAGATGGTAAAGAATTTGCCTGCAGCGTGGGAGACCCTGGTTCAATCCCTGGGTCGGGAAGATCCCTTGGAGGAGGAAATAGCAACCCACTCCAGGATTCTTGCCTGGAGAATTCCATAGACAGAGGAGTCTGGCGGACTACAGTCCATGGGGTCGCAAAAAGTCGGACACGACTGAGCGACTAACACTCTCGCTTTAACGTCTGGGTCACTTGGGCCCCCTCACATATCTAGACGTCTCGGGGCTCTCTGGAGAGTCACAGCTGAGACCCCCAATGCCTGTTAGGAGGCATGAAGTTAAGATGGAGGTGGGGGTTAAGAAGATGAATGATCCCTGAGAAAAGTGAAATCACACAGCCAGCCCCGCTGAGAGCCACCCTAGAGGCCCTGCTGAGGCCACCTGCCTGGTGATTCCACGGTGGCGCCCAGTCAGTCAGGGCCCCAGAGGGTGCTGTGATCTCGTCCCTCTTCCCACCTGGGCAAGGGGAGGCTTTTGTGTGGTGAGTTTCCGATTTCACATTTTAATTTTCAAAAAGGAAATAAATTCTCTCCAGCCAAAGCTGTAATTGATTCTGGAGTTGTGACTTTATCATGCAAATGGTTATTTGTGGACTTTTAGGAACCTGCGTCATGGAGCGAAATTACATACTTAGAGACTTCTGAAGCCATGGATTAAGGTCCCAACAGATCCTAATGATTCTCTGGGTGCCATTAGGGTATAACGTGAAAATGCATATTTAGAGGATGATTAAAAAGCAAATGAGCACGCACGGCGAAATTCCTTGTGGAAAGTGGTGATTAGACGCCCTGTGAGGCCATTTTCTCATGTTAGGGAGCTCAGTGACCAACATCTCCACCCTGCCCCCTGCCCCTGCAGAGCCCAGAGAGGCCCTGCTGATAGGTTATAAACAATCACAGACACAAACCTGAAGGAGGAGAGACTCACCCCCCTCCCCCGCCTTGCAGAAGGAGCCTGTTGCCGGCTTTGCTGCAGCAGAGGTCTGGGACGGTCCTGTGCATGATCCAGGTGAATTTTCGGCACACACACCCTCCCCTTCCACTCTGGGCCCCATCACTTCACACATCCCAAAAACAGTCCAGTATGAAACCCCTTTGGCAGCAAGTGAGAGGGCTCCCCAACCCAGGTGGGACCGGCAGTTTGTAGGAACAGAAGCTTTAGTTCTGAGCAGGTTTGAGACCCTGGTTTAATGTCTAATCTGTGTGTGTGTGTGTGTGTGTACACGAAGTAATTTTGCTTTTTTCACTTAACATTTTATGATGTTTATTTTCCTGTGACTCTAAGTATTTTTTTAAAGGTTTTTTCAATGTGCGCCATTTTTAAAGTCTTTATTGAATTTGTTACAATATTGCTTCTGTATTATGTTTTAGGTTTTTCGGCCTTGAGGCAGGTGGGATCTTAGCTCTCCAACCAGGGACTGAGCCTGTACCCTCTACATTGGAAGGCAAAGTCTTAAGCACTGGACCATGAGGGAAGTCCCCTAAATATTTTTAAAATACAAATTTTAATAGCTGCACCTGTATTGTTAATAACTTCCAGTCAGTAGAGTAATTTTTGCTCAATGAAGAAAAGACATCCCCCAACCCAGAAATGTACCAAGGAATAAAACAACCACTGCCCATAATTTACATATTCAAGGGTGATGCAGTTGACATTTTTGTATATGTCCTTCACATACATTCTCTTTCCAAACCTGTGGAAATTATTTTCGATGGTGTCAGACTGCCCATAGACTTGGCAGCCTACTGTTTTTCTGAGAGGTGTAGTGACTGTTCCCCAGTATTGATGAATATGTTTGCACTCATTGTTCTCAGCAGCTGCAGTCCAGTTCACTGTCTGGATTACTCACTCAATGCCTGGTGGTTGGACCTCTAGGTTCCTTCCATTTCTTTTTTTGTCATTATAAACAACACTGTGATGAACATCCTTAATGTGAAAACTTCATGTGCTGCCATGACTGTCTCCTTGTACGTTGCTGCTTTCACTGTCCTCCAGAGTACTTAAGAAAGGGATTTTTCACAAAGGTGTGGGCAGAGTTGACAGATCCACAAGGATGCCAGGCATGCAAAGACTAGCAGTGTAGGAGCCATTAGCTACCTTCCCCATCCGGAAGTGATCAGGAGATGAAACAAAAGTGAGGTGCTGAAGCCAGAGGGAGTGTGAGCAGAGGTATCCAGCCTCATCTCCTCCTGTCCTCTGACCTCTCATTGGCCAGCCCGAGTGGAAAGAGAGGGAATAGGGCCTGGGGGATGCAGTCCATAGGGGCCAGGCTCCCGAAGCACAGAGCTGGGCGAGGAAGGCTGCGGGGAGGATGCAGGGACAATCAGAATAGTGCTCTTAGCAGTGACCCATCCATCCATGGATCCATGGTTTCGCCCTCCATCCATCCCGCAGTCTGGGGGCTGGATGCCACAGGCTGGGGAGAAGGGATAAGGATGGGAGGCTGACAGGAGCCGACATCCTCTGAGGGCTTACAGGACCTCCTCTGAATGATGAGTTTACAGTTCTTTATAATATATAGACTTGTTTAACCCTCACAGTAGCACTATGAAATAGGTGCTGTTGTTTTTCCTATATTATAGATGAGGAAACTGAGGCATAGAGAGATTTTAAAAAAAGCCCTTCTCCTACAGCTAAGAGAAGGCAGAGCTGGGGGCCCAAACCTGGCTCAGTGGCTCCAAATCCACTGCCCTGGACCCACTATGGAGCCAGTGGGTCCCTGGTCTCCGGCAGGGACCAGCTGCAGACCCAGCTTTCTGACCTCCTCCTTTCTGCCTGCTCTTTCTGTTGCCTCTCTGTCCAGCAGGGGAATAGAGAAACCACACTCACACACACCACAAGCTGAAGAGGAGGCCCGCAAAGCCCTAAATCCACCCCAATTGTGTTTTCTCTCTATCTCTTGGAAAATAAGAACTGCTGAACACCTGCTATTTTCTCTGAAATTCTGTAGCAGAAATCTTCTCCTGGGCTCTGACCCTGGGAGTCAGCTTTAAGCCCAAAGCACATTTTTACTGCCAAGGTATTTCTGATTCTTTAAAAGCCAAAGCAGAAGCAAAAAAATAAAATAAAAATGTCTGGAAGGAGCAGTCTTTGTTGTAATGCAACGTCTCAGCAGAAACCATTGGCTGCTCGACCCGCGTTTGGTTCCTGTCCTGATGGTGAGGCTGGGAGGCATCTTGAATAGCAAGTGGGGAGCTCAAGGCTGCAGGCAGCCCCTGGCGCTGTCATTATTTCAGGGACATGAGAGGGTGGAGCGGAGAAGATGACGTGAGGTTGGAGGAGAGGTGCACAGAGCTGGGGAGAGGAATGGGCCACTTACAGATCTGACTTTGGACTTGCTCCTCATTCTAAATGAACTGCTTCCTGGGGCCTGGTATAATAAAAATGCCTTGACTCTGGGTTTGTGTTTAAAATCAGCAAGAGGAGTGCATATGTGTGCACACAAGTGTGTGCATGCAGGTTGCATGTGACGCTGTTGGGCTTATGTTTCCGGGTGTGCCTTTATGGGGGCTTCCCTAGTGGCTCAGATAGTAAAGAATCTTCTTGCAGTGCAGGAGATCCTGGTTCAATCCCTGGGTCAGGAAGATCCCCTAGAGAAGGGAATGGCAACCTACCCCTGTATTCTTGCCTGGGAAATCCCATGGACAGACCATGGGGTCCCAAAGAGTAGACACAACTGAGCGACTAACACACATGAGGGCAGGAACCGTATTGGTTTTGCCCACCTGTGTCTCCTCCACACCAAGCTTGCTTCCTGGAACGAAGCAGGTGCTCAATACATGTTTGTTTGGAGTCAGTTTTGAGCCCCTACATGTATGTAAATAATCTATGTGCAAGAGTCTGAGGGGATGTGTCTGTGCTTCTCCGTGGATGGTGCCCCAGAATGTCACCTCCCTGAGGGCAGGGATCTTGGTCAGCTTCCTTCACTGACGTCCAAGCTCCTACCGCAGGGCTGTTTGCATCTCCATGTCCCTGTAGGGTCTTGGCTGGCCTGAGCATGGACATAGTGAGTAAAAGAGGTGGGTGAGAATAGGTGTCTATATATCGAGGTGCCTGGGAGTATCCGGGTTGCATGTAGCTGCACCTGGGAGCTTGAGATGCGTGCATGCATGCTCAGGTATGTCCAAGTCTTTGTGACCCCATGGACTATAGACTGCCAGGCTTTTCTGTCCATGGGATTTTCCAGGCAAGAATACTGGAGTGGGTTGCCATTTCCTACTCCAGGGGATCTTCCTGATCTAGGACCCACATCTCTTGCATCTCCTGCATTGGCCGGCGGATTCTTTACCAACTGCCCCAGCTGGGAAGCCCTTGTTAAGGTGGGGAAAAGACATATGTGTAGATAGTGACATGGCCAGTGATTAGAAGCAAAAACTTTAGAGAAATATCTAGACGTGTTTGTCGCATAGTCGTGTCCAATTCTTTGTGATCCCATGGACTGCAGCCTGCTAGGCTTCTCTTTCCGTGGAGTTCTCCAGACAAGAATACGGCAGTGGGCTGCCATTCCCTTCTCCAGGGGATCTTTCTGACCCAGGGGTCGAACCCAGGTCTCCCTTATTGCAGGCAGATTCTTAATCATCTGAGTCACCAGGGAAGCCTGAAATATCCAGAAATATCTTTACAAATATGTCAGGCTCCTCTCCCACAGGCTCTGGCCTCTCTGCTTACAGCCCTTGGCATATCTGGATTCAGGTCTTAATTGTAGACCCTTCAGTCACAAACACAGCTTAGATTCAATTACTAGGAAGGACCTGGAGGTAGGAACCTGGACTGCTGGGCACAGACACTCATTACTTACTTCTCTGGCTGTGATAGCCCTTCCAGCCATCTTTCAGTTTCCCCATTCAGTCTCTCGAGGCTCCCCTGACCTTCTGGAAGAGCCATTAGTGTGGACACAGGTCTGGACACCCACTGTCATTTGGCCCGTGTCCCCTCTGGACAGTCTGGGCTTCATCTGCCTCTCCTTGCTCCCCCATCTCTACCTGGCCCTCCCAGACACCTGGTCTCTGGGCACCCCAACAGGCACCCCTATAAGTGATTCTCTCCTTTCTCAAGGTCAGCTCCATCTCAGGACTGCCCCCCCACCACAACAGTAAGGATGATAAATGGCTGTTGTGGTCCCAGACTGGGGAGGTGACATTTCTCTAGCCTTCCAAGAATTCCCTGTGTGTAGCTGTTGCTGTCCCAATTTTTTTTTTTTTTTTTTGATCATCCTAGCATCCTGGGGAGCCCAAGGCCTTCTCTGCAAAGGCCATGCATCAATTCTGAGGAAGACAGGAAGGTGGGGTGGGGGTGGGGGTGTGTTTTGGAAAATCTAGGTCATCTATACTGCACAGCCTCCTCTGTGCGTACATGGAAACTGAGGCATTGTCAGACACTCAGCTGCTTCTTCTCTCCCCATCCTTGTATTGTTCTAAGTGCATTCTTTCCTGTTTCACCCCGCGTTCTGTGAAGCACAAGGGACTTCTTAGATGCTAATGTGGCAATGGGTGACTCCCAAAAAAGGAGAAGGTAAAGCCACAAGACAGGTTTGGAAGCAGGCATCTGGGTGGGCAGGGATGCGGCAGGAAAGACCAGGGGAGTCCTGGCTATCAGGGATTGACACAGATAGCAGGCAGAGTTCCGGGGGCTTGGAGAAGATGCTGGAAGAGAGGGATGCTGGGGTCCTCAGCCTGTGAGAACTGGGGAACAGTCTGCTCCACAGGGACAGAGAATCCAGAGGAATCGCCGAGGGGGAATCTCAGGCTGGGACAAGGAGCAGAAGCCAAGGTGAAAACAAAAGAACAGACTTCTGAGCTAGACAGCAGGTGACAGTAGGCTCAGAAGAGTCTCACTTTGGGATGCTATAGACTCCTTTCCGAGGCAAGCCCCTTTCTGCTGAGTCAGGTAGGGGACTGAAGCCTTTGCAGGGTGCTTTACAGATTGTAAAGCTCTGTCACATCCAATAACCTTATACCAGCCCCTAGAGGCACATCAGGTTTAGAACACTTACCTTAAAAACCAAGAAGGCACTGAGTGATTAACTGGCATTTTAGGGACAGTCAGCAAGGAACCGAAGATCGAGGACTAGTAGGTCAACTTAATAAGCACCTACTGTGTGCCAGATGATTTTTAGATACTAGGATTAGAGTCAGGAACCACATAGATGGAAGCCTTGCCCTCAAGGTCTAGTATTTCAAAGGGAGGAAGCCGATAATCACACACAAACCCATTGGGAAGATGCTTTTAAAAAAAAAAAAAACATTTAGAAGTAATTTTATTTATGTATTTATTTTTGGCTGTACTAGGTCTTCGTTGTTGCATGGGCTTTTCTGTAATTGCAGTGAGCAGGGGCTACTCTCTAGTTGCGGTTTCAGGCTTCTCAATGCGGTGACTTCTCTTGTTGCAGAGCACAGCCTCTAAGGGGTGTGGGCTTCAGCGGTTGCGATTCCCAGGCTCTAGAGCTCAGGCTCAATAGTTGTGGCAAAACGGGCCCAGTTGCTTCGAGGCATGTGGGATTCTCCCAGACCAGGGATCAAACCCGTGTCTCCTGCGTTGGCAAGCAGATTCTTTACCGCTGAGCCATCAGTAAAGGGAAGCCCAGTAAAGATGCTTTTCAGTACCTTTGAACAAGATGAAATAGGTTAGTGTAAGGGACGGTGGCAGTACAGTGGGCTTGGGGTTGCAGCCCTGTGACCAGGGTGGTCAGGGGTGGCTTCTCAGAGGAGGTGACACATGAAATGAGATCTGAATGATGAGGAGTGGGTGTGTGAAGACGGGAGGGTGGGGGAGCAGAAGGGATAAATGCAAAGACCCCAAGACTGGGAAGAGTTGCAGCTGGAGGTCTGGAGCTTCCAGTCTGAGAGCAGGGCTGGAGAAAGATGAGACTGGAGGGATGGGCAGGGGCTGGACCACACAGGGCCGTGAGGCCCATGGCTTTTATCTCCTGTGTAACAGGAGCCCCTGAAAGGTTTTAACAGTGGGCTGACCTGACCTGATTCTGGTTTACATAGTTTCCTCCAGCTGCTCTGTGGAGGGCAGATTGAAGGTGGGCCAGAATTACAGGATGGAGAAAATTAGAGGAGAAATAGAGTGGTCCAGCTGAGAGATGATGGTACTTGGACCAGGCAGTAGCAGTGGAGGTGGTGAGAAGGGGTCAGATTCAGGACACATTTTGGAGGTTCAACCAACAAGGCTCAGTGATGGATGGGGTATTAGACGTGAGGAAAATAGGAATCAAGAGCAACTGCGTGAGTGGTTGGTGGGGCATTGGAGATGGAGAAGGCTCCAAGGGGAGCAGGTGTGGAATGGGAAGAGGGGGTTTATTGTTCTGTTTTGGTTTGAGAAGCCAAATAGACATCAAGTGGAGATGGCATGTCGGTAGCAGTTCTGGTAGAGTCAAGAGGAAAGGTCCAGTCTGGAGGTAAAATTTTGAGTGTGATATGCTAAGTCCCTTCGGTTGTGTCCGACCATTTGCAACCCCATGGACTGTAGCCCACCAGGCCTTCTGTCCATGGGATTCTTCAGGCAAGAATACTGGAGTGGGTTGCCATTTCCTCCTTCTGGGGATCCTCCCAACCGAGGGATTGAACCCTCTTCTCCTGTGTCTCCTGCATTGCAGGTGGATTCTTTACCACTGAGCCACCAGGGAAGCCCAATAGAAACAGTGAAAGTTAAAGTCGCTCAGTCATGTCCGACTCTTTGCGACCCCATGGACTATACAGTCCATGGAATTCTCCAGGCCAGAATACTGGAGTGGGTAGCCCTTCCCTTCTCCAGGGGATTTTCCCAACCCAGGATCAAACCCAGGTCTCCCGCATTTCGGGTGGATTCTTTACCAACTGAGCTATGAGGGAAGCCCCAGTAGAGACAGTACTAACTAGTAAACCTTTGGATGGAGGTGAAGTGGGACAGGACAAGAAAATAGAGGGGCTAAAAAGCAATGTGGAGTCAAGGGAAAGATATATTTCTTCTAAGATGTGAACTAGTAAGACATGTTTGTCAATTGGGTTGATCCAAAGAGAGAGAGAGAGATAGTGGTGATGCAGGGAGGGAGAGAATCATAGAGAACCTTGGAGAAGATGAGCCCAGATAGGATTCCTGTTCACAGGGGAAGAGCTTGAAATCAGTGGTGTATGTATGTATATATATATATGTTTTTTTTTTTTCTTTTTCTTTTTAAGAAAAAAGGAGGCTGGGAAGGTGAGGACAGATGTAGGTAGGTGAGTGAGGTATGGGTAGGAAGAAGAGACAGGTCTTTGATGTCATCGATTTCTCTATGAAGTGCACATGAAAGCCATCATTGGGTGAGAGGGGCCAAGCAGAGAAGATGATAATTTCAGAGATGAGGGGAATTTTAGAAATAATGTTTTCGGAGAGCTGGAAAGTAGATTTACGAGAAAAGTACAGAAACATTACCTGGCAGAGTTCAAAGGTATGTCCAGTCATAAGTGTGAACTACTCCACAAAGTGGTATGATATTCTCTAGAGAGAATTCCTAGAGAGCAACTGGCTGGTGGGCTGGAGGTGCTGAGGCAGAGGATGGTGGGATTTAACCAGGGTGGGGGTTTTTCTGATGAATATGAAGGAGGGGGAGGGGCCAAGGACATCAAGCGAACTGGGAAGAGGATGGTTGGGGGTGAGGTGGGGCTGAAATCCATGAAATCTGGGCTGAGTGATGACCAGACTGGGAGGTCTCAGTGCGTGGGAGTTTTGTTAACACAGCATAACTGGAGTACTAAAGGGGATGAAGTTAGACTGCGGGTCCTTGGAGTTAAGCATTCTGAGTGAGGTTGTTACTGGTGATGATGTGGCCTACAGTGTAGCCATGTGTGTGGAAGGTGGAGAAGAAGGACAGGAGATGTTTGGTGCTAAGGCGGGGGTGGTGGTCCATGAACTGAGAGACCAGGGTGTGGAACAGACCGTCAGAGGGATGCTAAAGATGTTGTGGATGATGGCAGGAACATGGTGGAGAGGAAAAGAGGGAGGCAGCAAGCCAAGTGCTGAGGTTATCAATGGGTGGCTGATCTTTAATTCTTGGAGTTTCCAAATTATCTAGTGAAGTGGTTTGAAAACGATTTGTCAAACTCTCAACTCTTGTTTACAGGAAGCATTTTGAGGCAGCTTGAAACAAACAGTGAAAGTGAAAGCCATCTGTTGTTGGAAATAGGGTGGAGGAAACTGAGGCCCGAATTCTCACCTCTGCTCTGAGGGGCTTTTGGAAGGGCGCCACGGAAAGTGCCACGGCACATGGTTAGAAAACCACTGATTTAGCCCATTGCACCTTATTTTTCATTTGAGGAACAAGAGTGCTCCTTCTCCAAGGTCACCCTGGTAGATAGGAACAGAGGAAAGGATGGAGCCCAGGCTTCCTGTCTCCCATGGGACCTGGCTTCCATAACTACTCAGAACCTATTTTCCTACCCTGTGCTGCTTTCCCTGAGGCTCCCAACAGTCTGTGTTGTAAGCACAAGACTGACCACAGCACTAGCAGGAAGCTCCTCTCCAGCATGTCCTTAGAGAGGTCCATTTCATCCTGCCTACTCTTTTCCAGAACAACACTGTCCTACCACAGTAGGAGGTTAGGCTTAGCTGAAAACCAGGCTGGGATGGCTGAGAGACTCACTCAGCTGCAGGGTCTGCCCTTGGTCAGAACTCAGGGTCCAGGGTTAACTTCAACCTGGGACTTGCCCATTTCTGGGTTCTTAGAGCATTGGCTGGACGTGGGTGAAGCAGGATTGACTCACAGGCTAGAAATCAGTGCCCGGGGGTAAGGCCGGCACCCAGCCAAGTGGACTGACCAAGTCAGACATCAATGTGGTTGAGAGGTAGAAGCTAGCTGCAAAGCAATGGGACAAAAACCACACTTTAAGAGAAGGAGGAGGGTTGGGAGGAGGGGAGGAGACAGAAGTGGAGGGCTTTCAGAGATGCTGGAGAGCACAGGGGCTTTTCATACTTTCCATGGGGCTCACAGGTAAGCGAAGTGCTGGACAGGACTGTATAAAGGGGGCATGTCCAGCCCAAAGATGTCATGGGGGACATGAAGGAAGAGGGCAGTACCCAAGGCCAGCTGGGCACCCCGTCTTGATTTTGAGCTGTCTGCCCATGCACAGAGGACCCACCTAGCCTGGGATGTAGGAAACAGTGTCAGGGTACAAGTCAAGACACCAAGTGCACCACAGTGCCCTCCAGAGAAACATGCAGAAGCCCCAGCAGGTGGCCAGGAGCAGGGATGCCTCTTCCATCCCTGACCCCAGCCTTAGTTCAGGCCCCCACGCACAGAGGACTCGAGGGTGTCCCCTCTGCCCTGAAGCTCTTCCCCAGATGTCAGCAAGGCCCAGCTCCCGCACACGTCCCCTCCTAGGAGAGGTCTTTCCTGACCACCCCTGGCCTCATACCTCCTTCCTCTCCCAGCCTTGAACCTACTCTCTGTTCTCAGAAGCCCATATTACACCTGACATCTCAGAATGCATGTGAATACTGTTATTGTCCACCTGGCACGCTGGCAATGGACGAGAAGCCCCCAAGGTCAGAATTGGGTTTCCTTGTCATTCAGATCCTAGGACGAGGGACCGCCTCAGCAGTGAGTTGGGAGGAGTGCTCTGTGGCCTCTCCTGCTTTCCCAGCTCCCAGGGCACGGTTGAGTTGCAGCCATCATCACTCTCAATGCCTCACTGCTCTGTAGAGCTGTCTGAGTCTCGGTCTGCAGGGAGGCCGACCTCCCTGTCCAGGCCCATCCAGCCCCTCCTGCCTGGGAGTCCTGTTCCTCCCAGCAGAGGTGGGAGCCCTGGCTGCCATGCTGTGATGCTCACGCGCTTCCTGGGAGCAGGGCCTCACCTGAGGGCAGGTGAGCAGCACTGGACCCCTGGAAACACCTGGCTGGTTGTATCAAGGCTGATAAGCCTTAGTAAGTGGCTCTAAAGAAAATCAATTGTTTTCATTCTGAGTGAAATAACCCACTCCTAGGAACCTCTGTTTAAAAGCCGCACACATACGTCAGATCCACCTCTTGTTCAATTGTTGCGCGTGAGGATCTGATTTGACCTGGCAGCTTCAATGTGCTTCCTGCTCAGAGCCAGAGATGGGGCCAGCAGAGGAGCTGGGGCTGGATAGATGGAGCCGAGGGGAGCTGCAGAGTGAGGGGGTGGACAGCTGAGCAGGAAGAAGAGAGTCTAGGACAGACAAGGGGCGGAACCTCGCCTCCTGGCTTCCCCCACCTCTGGGACTCAGCTGAGGGCTCCTGTGGGAAACCCTGCCTTAACTGTCCTCTTCCTCCTCGGATCCAGGAGGATTAGTGGCTTGGCTGGAAGGCACCTCAGATCACAGGGTCTGAACCCTTGATTTTTCCAGAGAGGAAATTAGAGGTTCAGAGAGGATACGCTGCTTACCCAAAGTCACACAGCATAATAGTAGTCAAGTAGAGTCGGGGCCTGGGACACCAGAGTCCCACCCGGTATTCTTTGTAGGCAGCGCTGGGGAGGGTATCTTCTCTCTTCCGTGGGTGGTGGCCTTGACAAGGACAGGGCACATCTTGCCCCTTGCCTGCCCTCCAGGAACACCCTGAGATGGGCACCCAGTGAACATTGTTAAATGAGTGAAGAGGGGTCCATGGGGTCCCAGGGAGGGAGAGGTGACATCGTGGGGAGGCAATGGGCCAGCTTGAATAGATGAGGCTCCGGAGAACGGGTAAGCAACAATCTCTGACCACACAAGGCAGATCATGCCCCCTCCCTGCTCCAGATTCTGTTGTGGCTCCCCAGTTCACTCAGAGTAAAAGCCCAAGTCCTTTCAGGATCACAAAGGCACACGAGACCCTACGTGATCCCGCCCTGACCTCGCGGCTAACTCGTCTCCCCTCTCACCACCCTGTGGCCACACCGGTCTCCTTCCTGGCGCTCCTGCCTGCTGAGCACGGCCTCCGTTTTACAGGAAAGAACCATAGACTCTGAAGGAGTTGAGGCCAAGAGGCAAAACTGAAGGTGGCGGCCTGGGAGGGTGGACAGACAGGCAGGTGGGCAGCAGAGGGGGCGTAACACCCATTCTCGGAGCCGGGGAGAAGGTCTCCAGCAGAGGCTTCCTCAGGGTCCCTGTCCTGGTGGGCCTCACATGCGGGGTGGCTGCTGAAGGACCCCCAGCACCAGCCACGAGAGCTCCAGAAGGAGGGCAGGGACCAGGCAGCGTGAGAGGTCGGCAGGCCCAGAAGGGCCACAGTAGCCATGTTTTCACCTGACAGTCAAGAGTGATGTGGGACTCAGTCCCAGGGAGGGCGCTTCTACAGAGGGGCCGCCAGTGACCCGTGGGGGGTGTGGGGGTTCTGGGGGTGTCTGTGACTGAACCCCGAGCCTGCGTTTGCAGTCCAGGCAGCCCCACTGTGTCCACGGGGCAGCTGGGGCCCCTCCGCCGCTCCTAGTCTCTCCATGCCGGTGGTGGCCTGAGGCGCGGACACGGCCATCAATAACAGTAATAATGAGAGTCTGTTCCAAGCGAGAAGATTTTGTGAAATTACATTTTTGAAAAGGTTAATTCTTCCATCTCTCCGCTTGTACTCCAATCTGGAGAGGCAAATGTGGATTAATTGGTCCCATTTCCTCCCCGGCCGCCGTGGAACCCTGACAAGATGTTGGCTTCCGCCGGGGTCTGCCTTCTCCCGCCGTCTGGCCGGAAGCAGCAGACGCTGGGCCCTTGTTCCTTCTGGCGCCGGCCGACCTCCCGGTCCCGGCTCGGGGCGAGCGAGCGGCGGCCCGGCCTCCGCTGCCCACGCCATCCATCCGGGACCGAGGAGGGCTGGTGCGGAAGTCCGGCAGGCAGATCCGCAAGTCGCCCGGGGGGAAATCCTGGCAGACTGAGCTGGCAGGGGGTACGGAGGGGGGACCCGGAGAGGCCGTGGGGAAGTGGGCTTGGAGGGCACCGTGCAGAAACAGATGGGGGTGACGTGGGCCAAGTGGGGGACTGGAGCGGCGGGCCCCCCAGGCATACGTGTGGAGTGGGCTGGATGCCGTGAGTCAGAGAGGGGCAGTGAATGGGGACAGATGACAGACAGACGAGGGAGGAGCGAGTGCGCAGGCCCTCCCTCTGGTCTCTACTCCGGTACCTTTTCCTTGTTCTTTTTCCCTGAATCAGGCAGAGAACAGACCCCCAAGGGAAGACACTGGCCTCAGCGGGAGGCAATGGAGAAGGGGAAGGAGTATTTCTTTCCTCAGAGTTCTAAGGGTCACCCGAGCCCTTCCCACCACATCTGTTCATCACCTCCCCAAGGCAGCCCTAGTCCATCACCCCACTGTCTTCCCAGCAGTAAGGAGAGGAGGAATTAGAACAGACAGGGGTGGAACCTGCCTCCCGGCTTCCCCCACCTCTGGAACTCAGCTGAGGGCTCCTGTGGGAAACCCTGCCCTAACTGTCCTCCTCCTCCTTGGATCCAGGAGAGTTAGTGGCTTGGCTGGAAGGCACTTCAGACCCCAGGGTCTGAACCCTTGATTTTTTCAGAGAGGAAATTATAGACTCAGAGAGGGTAAGCTGCTTACCCAAAGTCACAAGCATAATAGTGGCAGGCTAGCATTAGGGCCTGGGACACCAGAGTCCCACCTGGTGTTCTTTGTAGACACTTCTGGGGAGGGAATCTTCTCTCTTCCACAAGGTGGTGGCCTTGACAAGGGCAGGGGTACATCCTGCCCCTTGCCTGCCCTCCAGGCACACCCTGAGATGGGCACCGCACCCACTGAACATTGTGAAATGAGTGATGGGGGACCCACGGGGTCCCAGGCAGTGCCTGTCTGAGGTGCCTGTCTGAGATGGTGCAGCTAAAGAGTGGCAGAGTTGGGGATACAATGCAGGCCTGCTGATGCCACCCAACTGTGCCATCTCAGACAGACACTGCCTCACTCTGGGCCATGGAGTTAAGAGGTCAGGCAAGCTTATTTCAAACCCCATTCCAGCTCTGTGGGGTGGAGATGGTTTGAATGGAGTTCAGGGGAAAGGGGTTTGCTCCGCTGTTTTGTTGTAGTAAGGCTTCATTTTGGTAACAGATCGTCAGTGGTTTTTAAGTGCAACAAAGTGGACCAGCAGGGATCAGAGAGGGCAGTGGGGTGGAGGCAGTCTGTGTGGGGGTGTCTGTCCCTGCTCATGCTGTGAGACACGTGCCTACATGTATGTAGGGGAAGAGGTTAGGGTTGTACTTGTCTCTGTACAGAGACGAAGTTTATACCAGGCTGTGTTCTTCATGCTGTGTGAAATGTTTACTCCAATACCTTGAGAACAAAATAAAATTGACCATAATCAATCCAATGGTCCTCCAGCAGGTGCTTTTGTGTGGCTGAGTCAGTTCTCCTCCTTGGGTTTGCTCCGAACATTTCACACTTTGTAGGCAATGCCTATTCCTAGTCATCCCCTAACCCACCACCCCAAAGCCTTGTGGGATACAGAGTGGACCTGCTCTCAAGGAGGCACAGAAGGTGAGGCTCCCTCATACAGGAGTGATTCACCTTCAGACCAGACCAGGGGGCTTATGCTATAACTGGAATTACCCCAATTCGCAGTGGGTACAGGGAAGAGGCATTAAATCTGGCAGTGAGCTATAGAGATCAGGGAGGACTTCCTGGAGGAGGAGACATAAACAGAGTCATTATATTCTAAGGGCCATGGGAGGTTGGGCAAATGGTCAGACAAGGGATCGAGTGGTGGGGGCGGTGCCCAGAATGTGTGGCTATGACTCAGCGGGTCTGAGAAGAGAAAAGTGAGGAAGGCTTCCACAGGAAGTGAGGCTTCAACGGGAGGTGGATTTGCTTCAGTGAAGGAGAAGACACCCTGGCAGAGGGGTGCTGGGGTCAGGAAGGACTGAGGTGGAGGGAATGGAGGACAGGTGTGGATGGGGAAGGGACATGCAGGTGGCCAACACAGTGGATCCCTGCTGCCTGGTGGTCCAGGAGAAGGAAAGTCTGGGCTGGAGAGAAGATTCAGGCTCACAGGCATCCTCCTCTCAGGGATGCCTCACAGGGCCAAGCCACCTATTTCCTGGTGTAACTCCCCTCCTGACAGGCGCTCTCCCTGTGTATTCCTGTTCAAAGAGTGGGGAAGACCTATTTCCCTCCCAGGAGACTATTTATTCTGCTTTCTCATTTTCCAGTTGAGTGACTTAACGGCTTTTTATTGTTCGGCTTCATCCTCCCAACAAGGGGAGCCATTCCCTCTCCTGCTTGACCAACCCCCGGATGGGGAGGAACTGGGGGCCGCAACTGTGACTGGGGAGCCCGGGGCCTGCTATGCAGAGCCCTTACCTGTGCACCTGCCAGATGGGCCTGGGGTCCCCACTCTCCACTCCAGGCCATTTCGGGCTGGGATTGGTGCGCACATCAGAGCTGCTGCTGTGGGACCAGGGGTTGCAGAGAGTGGGCAGTTCCCACTGCCTTGAAGCCTGGTGGGTGGAGAGAATTAATGCAGGTCAGGCAAAAGCGCAGAGGAGCAGACTGGGTCCAGAGATCAGGTTGGAAGCGCAGGGGAGGGTTCCTGGGGTGGCAGTGGATGGTGGGCCTGGGGGCTTCTTTTGGTTTGCTCCTATCATGTATCTGTCCACACTTCCGGGGTGGGGGGTGGTCTGTAATCCTAGCCATTCCCTTACATACCCCCCTTGGAGTTGCTGGTAAAACACACTGACTTCTCACCATCTATGTCTTGGTTCTTCAGGCTCCCAGCCATTGTTTTACCTCCATCTTTCCAAAAGTAAGAGGTCCTGCCCCTTCCACAGCCATCTGCCTACCTCCCCGCCTTTCCGTTGGCTTTCCTGGGACATGTTCAAGATACAAAGGTGGAAGGACGGGCTCCACAGGGTTGCCATTTCCTGAGATGAGGAAGGCTGCAGGAACAGCAGGCTTCAGGGGCAGCAGTGAGAGCTTGATGTAGCCCTGTTAGGTCTGAGATGTCTGTTGGTCACCCCAGGGGAGAGTTCCTAATGGTGGAATTGTGGGTCTAAGAGCTCAGGGTGAAATCAGGGCTGGGGACTGGAGGGGATTCATCAGCATACAATGATATTACCCCAAGGGAAAGGGAGAAAGAAAAGAAAGGGCTAGGAAGGGCCTGGGGCACTTCAGGGTTTTGCTGCAAGAACCAGCAAAAGAAGTGAGCAGGAGAGACCAGGAGTGACATGGTTTCCAGTGTCTTCCTGTTATGGCTGGTCCCTGGGGGTCTTCAGACCATTTCACTATATGGCTGCTCCCTGGGGATCTTCAGACCATTTCACATAGTGAGCTCATGTCTTCAGGGAACAGACCAGAAAAAACAAAGATTGAATCAGAAGCCCAGTCTCAGCCCCCACCCCCCAGCTGTGTGGCCTTGGACAACTTACTTTGCCCCTCTGCAGCACACTTCTCCACTCTGCAAGCAGAGGACTCAATAAAACCGACGTGTCTTACTTACCTGGCACCTAGTAGCCACTCCGTAAATGTCAGTTCTGCTGCCCCTCCTTACTCTTCCCAAAATAAAACCACCACAGCGTGCATCATCTCAGAAGGAAGTCCTGTAGAAGTTGAGATATTGGTCTTTAAATACACTATCTTACACTTGCCCACACCGTGTCTCATCTGTTGCTTTTCTGCCCACTCACACACACCCTTGTGGGATTCTGTCGTGTATCCCCATTGGCTTGACATTTCGCTTCCCCCAAAAAACTTAGTGCCATTTGCACATCTCCAGCTCTCGCTGCCGCATACTCTCTTCCAGATGATAAATTAAAATTTCAAATAAGATTCCCTGCCCTAACACAGGATGCCTCTGTTAGCCATTCACCATCCAGAGAAGTGGTCCAGAGCATCTTCCAAACTCTTGTCCGTTTCTAACCCAGAAAGGGTGCCGCAGAGAGGCCCTCCTGCCATCTCGAGGTTCCCTCTGTAAGCCTGAATCAATCCGCAGCAAGGGCTCAGTACCTGCCGATTCCCCGAGGAGTCCTTGTGCTTTGGGGCTCTGGGGTCCTGCCCTTTTTAGAGATGAGTGCAGCTCTTCTTACCGGGTCAGAAAGTGAAACTACTTCGTCCATGCATCCCAAGTCTCTTCTAAGATGCCTCCTGTGGGGGTCGTAGTCCTACTGGGCCCTGCTTACTCTCTCTGGAGCAGGAATGACCCATGACGTTCACATCAGCCCTCACCACTTCCACCTGCATTTTCATCTTATGGGCCTTCCCTGGCTGCTGGAGCACTCTACACAGGCAAGTCTCTAGGCCAGAAGTGCTGGAGGTCTTCACTGCTGGAACTGCCCTCAAACAGTGACCTTCGGGCACTTCCATCCTAACGCCCTCGCCCTGCAGCAGAGAGAACTCTGCTGTGGGTCCTACAAGTTGCCCAGAGGTCCCAGTGGGACTGAGCTCCATTGCTCATCATTGCAACTTGCTCGATAACACACATTTTTTGGGTTGCCTTCTGTTTTCCTTCTCACTTCCCCTACACCAGTGTTTTCAGGGATGACTCCCCAAGTAAACTACGTGTCCTTGAATCTGTGTCTCAGGATCTCCTGGGGAAATGTAAAATCGCTCGGGCTCATTGGGCTGTGATAACCCAGAGTCTCTGGGCTGGAACTGACCTAAATTTTGGGGGTGCTAGAAGTCCAGTCTCTGTGTGTAATGCCTCACTGAGTTCTCCCCAGCTCTGGCCAGCAAGCAGCCTGACCTGGTCCAAGACCTCGTGGGGTGCTGGGCCAGAGACCTCTCCTCTGAGTCAGGGTATTTCTGAGCACAGACTTCGATGCTGGAAGAGTTTATCTTGTCACTATCTGCATTGTCTGCTGATTTATCTCTGTCCAGCGAAGTGGGGCCCAGCTGCAGACAGCAAACATATTGAGTAAATTCCTAATGAACTGATTACTCAGCTTAGCATTTTAACTGCGGCATTAAGCACCCTCTCACCCTCATAAACATGTTGAACTACTGAAAGGATTATGGCTTCCAGGCTGGCCACTCTGTCACTGGGAAAAATTAATCTTGAGGTTTAATCAAAGCCAAAACCACACACTGCTGTAGGGAAGGGACCTTTTCTCTCCACGATGCCCAGTGGATGGTAGGGAATTCATAGATTTTCTCTGACTTGTGAGTGACCTTGATATGTCGCCTGGCCCATTCTCTTGTGTCTGAATGCACACAGATCCTCTTGGACTGATAGATGAGATCTTTTCTAGAGATGACCTGGCTGAGAAATACAACTTTTACAGATAGAAGTGTAAACCCAAGGGGAAGTAGGTTGATGGTGACCTTTCCTACACAAGGTTGGAGTGCAATTCACAAAACAGATATGGGGTTCTTACCATTCTTAGACTCTTTGGGGAGTGGTTCACTCTGCCCCTCAGATCCTCATCCGGGGGATTGTCTACTAGCCAAGACTACATCCCTGGCGGCTGAGATAGTAAAGAATCTGCCCGCAATGCGGGAGACCTGCGTTCAATCCCTGGGAAGATGCCCTGAAGAAGGAAATGGCAACCTACTTCAGTATTCTTGTTGGAGAATTCCATGGACAGAGGAACCTGCCTGCAGTCCATGGGGTCGCAAAGAGTTGGACGTGGCTGAGCTACTGACATACAAGCTGACATCTGGACTCTCACTGTGTCTTCCCTGAGCTTTCTTGTCTCTCCTGAACTCTGCCAGCATCTGTGGGATCAGACTGTGGGTGAGTGCAGACGACAGAGCCCTTCTGTGCAGCTCTCACCTGGCTGTGCTTGTTGGTGTGTGAGGTCTGGAGGGATCTAAGGACTGCATTCCTCCATGGGAGAGACCAGGTGCTATGTTTCATGGCTTAGAGGTATTGCACTCTGTGGCTCAGAATTCACAGTCTTAGTCTGAAGATGCTCGTGGGCAGGTCTGTATGACTGGTAGGCAGCAGCTGAGAGCAATTGTGTGATGTCTAGTTCTGAAGCAGGCATCCCAGAAGAAGGCCTTGGGGGGCCATATGAGGCTCTGGGGACCCCTAGACCCTTGGCTTTCAAAAGTCTTGCTCTTAGGATGCCATCCCGAGTCATCTCAGTTCAGTTCCAGTTCAGTCGTGTCTGACTCTTGGTGACCCCATGAACTGCAGCACGCCAGGCTTCCCTGTCCATTGCCAACTCCCGGAATTTACTCAAACTCATGTCCATTGAGTCAGTGATGCCATCCAGCCATCTCATCCTCTGTCGTCCCCTTCTCCTTCCACCTTCAATCTTTCCCAGCATCAGGGTCTTTTCAAATGAGTCAGTTCTTTGCATCAGGTGGCCGAAGTATTGGAGTTTCAGCTTTAGCATCAATCCTTCCAATGAATATTCAGGACTGATTTCCTTTAGGATGGACTGGTTGGATCTCCTTGAGTCATCTAGGCTCTCACTAACCCTGACTCCCAATTAATATCCAGAAAGCTAGAAATGTAGCATCTCAGGTCCCACCTGGATCTTCCGAATCATAATCTGCTCTTTCCCGGAGTCCCAGGTGGTTGTTGTGTGCGTTTGAGTGTGTGTAGCTCTGGCTCACACTAGAGAGGCGTCTGGGAGAAACCGCTCTGGGACTCAGAAGGTGGGGGCAGGGTCCAGAGAGGGGAGCCCTCCCTCCGCGGTTTGGACCTGCAGTGGAACAGGTGAGATTTAGAAGTGGCTAATAGTCAGGGGGCTGAGAAAACAAAAAGCAAAAAACTGCTGAGCAGTAAGTGGACAGAGGCCTCTGGAAATGAGAGCTCTCAGCCAGCCCTGTCCCTCGGCCTGTCACCACACTCTGTCCCTGTCAGGGCCTGCTGTCCCTGTCTGCCCGCTACTAAATCCTTGCTCCTGGAATGAGATGGTCTCCTTGACAGTGGGGTGGCAGCTGGTGCAGCCTCACTGCTGAGGAAAGGTGGTGAGAGGTGAGTAACGGGACCCAGCCCTACAGAGCTGGCATGGGCTGGCAGGATGGTGAGGGTTTTGCCAAAGGAGACTGAGAATTCTGCTGCCTGCAGGGACAGGCCCGTTCCTAGCAGGAAAGTAGACAGAGATGGCCACGTACTCTGTGTTGGGCACGTGGACAGACTCTGGAGGCTGGTGGGTGACCTTGAACTTGAATCAAGGATGCTTTCAGGGATTCAGAGTAGTTGAGGTATCACGGCAGGACCTGTCTCAAAGCCAACTGAGACCTGCAAAAGGAAGGGCAAGAAGACGCTGCTTGTCCCCCGAGCTGCCAGATCCCCTCTTCCTCCTTCTCTCTCGTGTCCCACGCTGTAGAATCGCAGCTCCTTCCATGTTTCCTGCCGCTGCTTGTTTTCCCCAGGCATGAAGCGGGGATGGCGGTAGTTAAGGGCCACACAAGGCCGGTGGGATGATTCCATGAGCTGATTCGTGGAACTCCCCAAAGAGAATCTGGCACGTTATAAGTGCTCGATAAGTGGTGTCCATCATTGTCATTCTTGTGCTCTCACTGGCTTCCCATCAGAGGTCAAGGCTGTCCCTTCTGGACACCAAGCACCTCCTACCCCCACCTTCCCCAAGAAGTCCTATGACCTCAGGGAAGAACCGGTGACTCCAGGCTGGAAGCAGTAAAGCCTGGGGAGGAAGGGGTAGAGAGCAGACAGAGCAAGGATGACGCTGGTGAAGAGGGGAAAGCAAAGTGGCTTCACGGAGACAGAAGACTACAGGGCAGGGCGGGCGGGGAGGAGGGATGGAGACAGTGGGAAGCAGAGCGGGAAGAGTGTTGCTCTAGCATCTGTTGTGTCTCTGATATTTGCACACACTTCTCATTTATGCCCCACAGCAGCGCTTAAGGTATGTATTAGTCTCCCTTTGTGGATGGAAAAGGTGAGGCTCTGAACAGTAAAATTCCTTAGCCAGGATCAAGCCAATCCATTTTCACAGAATCTTTCTTCTCGACTACACAGGAGCCTTCTGGGCTATGGTGGAAGAATAGAGAGCCCACAGGACAGAGGAGAGGCCAGGGAAACAGAGGGGACGGAGGCTGCTGCAGGGCCAGTGAGCTGACAGCACAGCAGGCCTGATCCCTTGGGCAGCTCAGTCATGTCCGGGCGTCCCTGGCAGAGGTCCCTGCCACCCAGGAGCACATTACTGTCACCCACCCGCTTGTGTGCCTGGTTCTTCTGAAGTCCTCTCCACCCCAGCCTGAGCCGTCTCCCCCTCCGCCCATGGCATCTGAACCAGCCTGGCCAGGAGGAACAGGAGGCTGGGGCTGGGGACCTGTGAGGGCAGGGACGGCTGGGGGTGGGGGTGGGGCGCAGGGTGCAGAAAGAGGGTGCAGGGGGGTGGGAGGGAAGCTGCCAAGGCCACTGGAGGGAACTGAGGCCTGACTTCAGAGGAGCTAGCAGGTGTCTCCATGGCAACCACAGACAGGCGACATCTTTGAAAAAGAAAAAAGACCACAAGTTTGGAGATTTTATTGGCTGTCCTTGCATCCTTTGGCAGGAGGAGGAGTGGGGAGCTTGGGGAATGCTGAGCAGGTGGGTGGGTGGGTGTCAGAGGTAAGATCCCCCTGTGGAAGCCTTTTCCTCCATGTGGGCCTCAGGACCCCAGACCTTGGCACCCTCTCCTCTTGGCATGCTGATCCAGCTACACTCTGCCTCCCAGATTCTGTTTTGAGAACTGGGGACTCTGTGTGGCTTGTCACCCGGGTCTGGCCAAGGGACCCACAGAGAAAGCCTTTTCAGACTTGGGCCCATCGGGAAGAGGGGATTTCAGAAACTAACATTTTCCCTGCCCTACTCTCCCCGCTCCTGCCTAAAAGTACCTCCTCCATCTGCACAGCGCTTGACATGCATCCAAGAGGCCCAGGGGACAAAAATTCAGACCCCAGAGTCACACTGCCTGGCTCCACAGCCCCAGTGTCCCTTCTGGCTGCTTGGGCGGGTTAACTATGGTGCCTCAGTTTCCCTCCTGCGAAGCAGAGACGATAATAATATCTATCTCACTGGGAGGTTGGAAGGACTTCATGTGTTAGCGAAAGTCAAACACTTAGAACAGTGTCATGGGTCTGGACTGGTGCTGCAGGGTTACTGTAATCTTCAGCCTCTGGGAACTGAGGCTTTGAATGGCTGGGCTGTGGGACTGAGCTCCTGGAGACCCCATCTCAGGTCCCCAGGCATAGGGACCTCTCAGACCTGGGCCCAGGGAGCCCCCAGCCATGTGGCAGCAGGGGAGGAGAGCCCCCTCCCCTCAGGCCAGCCTCTCTAGGCACCCTTGGGCCTGGCTGTGCACCCAGATCCCTGGACCTCAGTTTCTCCGAGCTGCTTCCCATTTCTGCCATTTCTAGAATTCCAAGCAAGAAAAATAAACAAACCTCAAACAAGCTGATTTCAATCCTCAGGGAGGACCTGTCTGCATTGATGACAGTCTGAACCAGACACTGCTTTTCAATAAGTAGTTTCTTTCCTTCCAGGCCCAAGCCCAAACAGACCTAGATGCTTGTCAGGGGCCTGTCAGCCATTGGTGACTCACTCAAATTAGCATGGTGTTTGCAAATAACATGTAAGTGCTCTAGAAAGGTTCTTGTGGATGTTTTCCTGTGAATATTTTTTTAAACCTGCTCTCCACATGTATAGCTGACGGTATTTTAGGCTCCATCTCAGTTACTATGAAATTCAGCATAATTAGGTTTTGCATTAAGCACCCTCAGCCATCTGATATTTTTATAAACCACAAATAATAGCACCTGCTAAGTGTTTATGTCCCACTAAGTCACTTCTGAGACTTGATGATATATTAATACGTTATCGATAATTCCCAATCACAACTCTGCAGTCTTATCCTTATTTCCGAGGTCATGGATTCATTCAACCACACAATGACCTGGTCAGTGAGTCAGGCTTCAGATCTAAGAACACTCAGCTCTAAGACGTTCAGGTCCTAAGACATGACCCCTGCTGGTGATTAGAGTCTAAACTCCCCACCAGACAAGAGGGACTGAATTCCAGTTTTCCTAGTATCCAGCTACATGAAACCAGCTTTCAGGCCTCCATTTCCTCATCTGAAAAACAGAGATCATACTGCTAATCTGGTGCTGTTAAAAAAAAAAGTAAGTTAATATATGCAAAGCTCTTAGAACAAAGCTTGGAACACAGTAAGTGCTAAATTTGTGTTTACTTTTATCATTTCTACTAGCCCTTGAGGCTTCCATATATGGACCTGGGAAATGGGAGTAGGTGTGAGTTACTACCCAAACACTGATATTCAAGAGTCCTTGAGATTTTCCTAGAGGCAGGCCTTAAAAACATCTCAGGGTTTGTGCTCAAACTATTTTGCCAAACTAATGGACACGACTGAGCGCGCACACACATACCGAGTTTCATAGCAGCACAGATTCCTCAGGCTGGCAAGGCCTTACCTAGAGGAGAAAGAAAGGAATATGGAGCCAGATGGACGTGATTTAGAATTCAAGTTCTGCCCTTCATAAAAGGGGGACCCTGGCACATTCTTCACCCTCCCTGGTGCCCCAGGACTTTCTAGGGAGAACTTGTGATAAGGACAGTCCTTCCACTTACTTGCCTGGGTTCCTGCTCTGGGTCTCAGCTTCCTCGCCTGTGAATCAAGGACCTTGCTCCTGTGTTTTAGCAACACAGACTCAGATTACCCCAAACTCAGAGTGCCCCTCAGAATCCCGGGTGACAGTACCAGATGTTCATAGCAGGAAGAAGGCAGGAGAGAGATCCTAGGAATTCCAGAAAGTGAGAGCGGAAAGGGATCTTTAAAGTTTACTTAGTGCACTTCCCATTTTACAGATGAGAAAAGTGAGGCCCCACTGCAGGGGAAGTGCCTTGTGTGATGTCAGAGCCGGGACAAAGAAACACACATGTCCTGTCTCTCAGGCCCAGGGACCTTGACACTGTAGCAGCTGTTAGCCCAGGAGAGTGGAACCTGACTCCCCCCGCCACCTCTGCGTTTTTACTACTTGTCAGCTTGAAGAAAGTGAATCTTCTCAAGTGCTGAGGCACAAAGATGGAGAGAGACGCACGTGCTATTAATTGTGATGATGGTGATGATGTGAGGATAGCCATAAATTACTGAGTGCTAGTGCCAGGCATTGTTCTAAGTGCATAATACTCTTCTAATCTTGTGAGGTGGGAACCATCTTCATCTCCCTTTACAATGAGAAGTTGAGGCACAGAGAAGATAAGCAGTTTGCCTGAGGTTTCCCATCTGGTATTTGTAGGAACTTGGTCTTTTTTAAAAAATAATTCTATTTGTTTTTTATTTTTGGCTGTGGTGGGTCTTTGTTGCTGCTTGGGCCTGTCTCCATTGTGGCGAGTGGGGCTACTCTAGTTGCAGTGTGTGAGCCTCTCATTGCGGTGGTTTCTCTTGTAGCAGAGCAGAGCTCTAGGGCATTTGGGCTTCAGTAGCTGTGGTTCCCAGGAGAAGGCAATGGCGCCCCACTCCAGTACTCTTGCCTGGAAAATCCCATGGACGGAGGAGCCTGGTAGGCTACAGTCCATGGTGTCGCTGAGAGTCGGACACGACTGAGTGACTTCACTTTCACTTTTCCCTTTCATGCACTAGAGAAGGAAATGGCAACCCACTCCAGTATTCTTGCCTGGAGAATCCCAGGGACGGCGGAGCCTGGTGGGCTGCCGTCTATGGGGTCGCACAGAGTTGGACACGACTGAAGCGACTTAGCAGCAGCAGCTGTGGCTCCCAGACTCTAGAGCACGGGCTCAATAGTTGTGGTGCACGGGCTTAGCTGCTCTGCAGCATGTGGGATCTTCCCGGATCAGGGATCGAGCACGTTCGTGTCTCCTGTATTGACAGGTGGATTCTTTACCACTGAACCACCAGGGAAGCCCCAGGAACTTGGTCTTGAGCTAAACAAAATTCTAAAGCCTGCCTTTCAACTATTTGTCTATACTGACTCCTTGGAAGGTAATGTTTCTGCATCTCCAGTCTATAGATGTGCAGGGAACAGAATGGTGCTGGATTTGATGCAGTTTAACTTCATCAGTATATTTGTTGAGACCTACTATATAATTGGGGCTTTCCAGGTGGTTCAGTGGTCAAGAATCTACCTGCCAATGCAGGAGATGCAAGAGACGCAGATTGAAGCCCTGGGTTGGGAAGATCCCCTGGAGTAGGAAATGGCAACCCACTCCACTATTCTTGCCTGGAAGATTCCATGGACAGAGGAACCTCGAAAGCTACAGTCCATGGGGTCACAAAATGTTGGACACAACTGAGTGACTAAACACACACGCACGCACACACACACACCCAGCACACACACACTATATGATCAGCTGCTGCTGCTGCTGCTGCTGCTGCTAAGTTGCTTTAGTCGTGTCCAACTCTGTGCGACCCCATAGACAGCAGCCCACCAGGCTCCGCCGTCCCTGGGATTCTCCAGGCAAGAATACTGGAGTGGGTTTCCATTTCCTTCTCCAGTGTATGAAAGGGAAAAGTGAAAGTGAAGTCACTCAGTCGTGTCCAACTCTTAGCGACCCCATGGACTGCAGCCCACCAGGCTCCTCCGTCCATGGGATTTTCCAGGCAAGAGTACTGGAGTGGGGTGCCATTGCCTTCTCCGATATGATCAGCAGGATAGCCCAAAACAGTGGCTGGTTCTTAAGTGTATCAGTATAAGATGAATTTCAAATCTAGCCTTTCATATACTACACAGGTGGATGTGCACACAGACACATGTACACACGCTTATCACACCTACACATACCCACTCATTAGAAAAGGCTGAGAGCTTGGTCAAGCAGAAAGTATACTGAATTCAGAGACCCAGAGCTCCTAATCAAGTCCTAACCCCACTGCTGTCCAGAGGAGAGAAGCTTGGCAACTTAATTTGCCTACCCTGTGAGAGATGTGGCTGTGTCTATTTCATTTGCCCCTGAATTTCCAGTTGTTCTTATTCAACAAAGGACTAGATTATTTCCTCACGTCTGCTTTCTAGCTGTGTGACCATTGGTAAGTTACTCAACCCCTCTGTTCCCCATTTCTCCCATCAGTAAAATAAGGATAATAATCATACTATTCATAGGACTGTTGCAAGAATTAAATAAATTGATATGTGGAGAAGACTCAGAGCTTGGCAGATAGTAAATACGCAGATGTTAACCATGATTGTGGGGATAATGGTGACAATATATGTGATTCATTGCTTTTTGCCTATGAAAGGAGCTAGTAATAGCATTTACCTCTTAGGGTTATTCTGAGGACCAAGCAAAAGTGTGAGGACCCACAGAGTATGGGTTCAGCCCCCTACTCAGGTCTTGGATCAGGGACAGAAGAAGGAAGGGTATGCAGGGTCCCTAAACACCTTGTTCCCCTGCCCAGGAGGAAGAAGAGGGCGGCAGGGTAGGCCCTGGCCTGGAGCCTGGCCTGGCAGCAGACAGGACACTTGGTCCCCTTGTGCCAGCATACGCCTGTGGCTTCCCGCCCCGGGCCTGCCACTTTCCATGTGTGACCCAAGCTGTCTCTTTAATTATCACGCGAGGGAGGAGAAGCTGCAAACAGGTTTACGATATTCACGGTTTGCTGCGTCTGTATTACATCCTGTGTGCATGTAAACAGCTTCTTGTGGCATTGTCTGAGAAATGAAACATCTCTGGGCTTGGAGAGGAGTGTTGGGTTCCCAAAGAGAGTGAGGGTGACTCATCGCCTGGGTCACTGCAGAGCTTCGCGTGGAGCTCTTAAAAGTGCTCAGGAGGATATAGGAGGTGGAGAGCGTGCAGCCGCAGCTTGGGGGTCTGTTTACTGACAGAGGACATGTGGGAGGACATGGCAGGATGTGCCCAGAGCTGGCCACTGAGAGGCTGAGGAGGTGTTACCCAGGGAGACAAAGCGGGAACACCTTCACAGCCCCAAGTGCTGGGAAAATGCACGCTGCACACCATCCCTAAGACTTGTCCATCTCACTTGGCCCCTAGTGAGAGTCCCTCTGCCCTGCCCACCACTGAATCGTTGGTTGAAAGAACCTACTTATCAACTCAGTTCTGCCACCTGCCTAGCTGGGTGACCTTGTGAAAGACACTCAATGTCTCTGGGTCCAGAGACAACAGAGAAAACCAAGTTAAAGGCAGGCTGCCCAATCACACCATCCAGGGGAAACTCTTCCCAGCCAGCCTTCCCCTTGGCTTAGGAAATGAGCCCAGAAATAGAACATCGTGAGAACAGAAGGGGACCCTTTTGATGAGAAAACTCATTCAACCCCAGGCTGAATGCTCGTCACCCCCTGATAATTAGAATCACCTGAAGAGTCTTTTAAAAACACCAAAAATACTAATACGGGGGTGGGTGGGGTCCCCCTTCCCAGAATTTCTGGTGTAATTGATCTGCCCAGAGCCCTGGCATGGGAATTTTATAAAACCTTCACACATGTCTGACATGCAGCCAGGGCTGAGAGCCGTAGATATGACCTAGATAATCCACTCCCTAGTGATCAAGAGTTGAAGGTGATTTTAATTAATGAAGAAGATGGGAAGAGATTTGGGGGAGCCAGACATCTAGGTCTTTTGGCATCTAGACCTGAGACATTCCTTGGGGTCTAGCCCAGGAGTCTGGAAACAGGATACTGCTCCTGATTCTGTTTCCCACTGAGCATGGGCTGAGGCTGGGGCAGAAAACATCCATCAGGTCACTAATGGCTCCTGAGGCCTGGGCTGAGCCCTGTTATCAGGAGAGCCCCAGTGTGCTGGGAAAACAGCCCCATAAAGCATGACGAGGGGGGTTTGTGACCTGTCCTCCAGTGGGTTGTGTGCTGGGAACTGAGGAGAGTGGGGAAAGGAGAGATGACTTCTCTCTGGGAAGGTAAAGGAGGGCTTCTAGAAGCAGGAGACTTGAGCTGGGGCTTTGAAGGATGTATACAAGTTTGCCTGGTGGGAAGCAGGGGAGGTAGCAGCATTCCTAAGCAGGAAACAGGTACCAGCAAGTACTTCAGTGTGTCTGGCCCAGGGGCTGTTCCTGCTCAGGGGGCTCCCTGTGTGCCCAGCGCTGTACCAGGCTTTGCTGGTGTACCTGGAAAGTGGTGCCCACAGGAGGGCCAGGGCTCACCCTTATACTTACAGTGAGGCTGGGAGACACACAGTTCAAAGGGGATTTCAAGATGGTTCCATACAAAGGGAATTCCAAGTAGGGTCTCCTAATAGGCTTGTTAGTTATCTGGGAAGGCTGCTTGGAGGTGGTGAGTCTGCAGAAATGTACAGCACACAGGAAGCAGGTGACATTTCAGGGGACTGCAGTAGCTATGGGCAGGGGAGAGCAGAAAGTCTGCATATTTGATGATCCATCCCCTGACATGGTCTAGGGTATGCGTGGGGCAGGGAGGCCCCTGTGATTGAGGTCCAGGGAGGTGCCTGGGGGGAGCTGCAGCAGACCGGGCTGGGGCAGGACAGTAAGTGTCCCTAGAAGACACACTGGACTGAGTAGACCCATTCTCAAGTCTTTATTAAAGTTGAAGAAAATATTTTAATGTTTAATCAGGCCTGGATTGTATTCCTCTTTATACCAATGCAATCATAAAATACAATTTTTAATATCTTTTTGTGGCAGAAGGAGCCCAGCAAGGCAAAGATGTCTAGAGCCCAGGAAAGTCACAATGCCACCCTGGGGCACACAGCTCAGCTGGGATTCTACATCCCTAGATCCTCTTCCGAGCCCTACCTTTGATTAACTGTGTGTCTTGGGGCAAATCACCAATCTTCTTTGAACCTCAGTTTTCCCTTCTGTGCGTGCCCAGTTGCTTCAGTCGTGTCCGACTCTTTGCAACCCTATGGACTGTAGCCCACCAGGCTCCTCTGTCCATGGGATTCTCCAGGCAAGAATACTGGAGTGGGTAGCCATGCCCTCCTCTAGGAAATCTTCCCAACCCAGGGATCAAACGTCTCTTGGGTCTTCTGCATTGACAGGTGGGTTCTTTACAACTAATGCCACCTGGGAAGCCCTTCCCTTATGAAACCAGGGGCAGTTGACCCAGCTCATTAGCAGTGCCCTCTAGGCGGTAGGGGGTGCCACCAACCTGGGGTCCATAGAGAAAGGCGCTCTGGAATGTACAACAGGATGGAAGGGGCTGCAAGAATGAGGACTCCGCAAAATAGGAGGCGTGAAACCACTTTATAAAAATGCAGCTCTGATGAGAGCCTTAGTCTTAGCACTTGGTTAAGGGATCGAGGGCCCATCTCTCGGCTTCAGTATCCCCCATTCCCTACACATCCCATCAAGTCTTCTCACTGAAACAAAGAGACCCGCTCAGTTTGAAGTGCTGATAATACCCTTTCTCTGCACAACATACAGAGCTCTGTTTGCACTCTCCTTGACACCCCCCCAGCCCCAAGGCCCAGGATCCGACTCTGTCCATTCCCACCCTGCACGCCCTGCACACAGCTCTGTCTAATGCTGCGGCCAGCACTGGTGGGAGGCCAGCCGGTGCTTGTCTGTGATACTGAGTGGAATCCCAAATCCTTCTCTACTTTCCCTTCAGGGCCACTGCTGGGCTCATCCTGGTCTCTGCCCTGTGATGCTCCTTTGTCCCAGCTGCACTCTCAGAGCAGTACAGCTACAGTCTCTGCAGGCTACGCCCCTCCTCCGAGTGTCAGGAACACGCAGCACTCCCCGTCTCCAGCAATCGTGAGAGTAAGTGCAGCCAGGGCCATCCCCACTGGTGGCCGCCACTGGTTGATGTAGTACAACCCTCCTCCTCCCAGAAGAGCACAGGGTCTTCTAGCACCATCTTCTCTATGTAAGGAGCATGAAGAATGTGTCGTGGGTTGAATCATGGCTGCAAAAGATAAGTGCACTCAGGACCTCAGAGATAATAAGGACCTTGAGATGAGATCATCCTGGATTAAGCTGGGCCCTAATCCCCAGGTGGGTGTCCTCATAAGCAACAAAGGAAAGGCATCATCTCCCCACGCCTCCTAAGATGCAGAGGGGCACAGAGAAGACCTCCACGTGAAAACAGAGGCAGAGATTGGAGCGATGTGGCCACGAGCTAAGGAAGGCCGGGGATTTCAAGGAGCACCCAGAAGCTGGCAGAGCCAAGGTGGGATTCCTCCCAAGAGCCTTCAGAGGGTGCACGGCATCGCCGACACCTTGATTTCAGACTTCTGGCTTCCAGAGCTGTGAGGGAATCGATTTCTGTTTTAAGCCACAGAGTTTGTGGCAATTTGTTAAGGTCACCCCAGGAAACTAGTGCAGAAGAGTCGTGATTTACTTGCCTGTGTCCTGCTCTCCTTGTTCTTTTTTCCTCTTCTTCTTTTCTGAAAAATCTTTTGGCCACTCCACCTGGCACATGGGATCTTAGTTCCCCACCAGGGATGGAACCATGCCCCCTTCAGTGGAAGCAAGAGTCTTAACCACTGGATGACCAGGGAAGTCCCTGCTCTCCCTTTTCCAGTTTCGCTTACTACAACAATCCCTTCCCAGTGGCCTGCCTGAAGACCCCATGTCTAGATTCAGTCAGTTCAGTTCAGTTACTCACTCATGTCTGACTCTTTGCAACCCCATGGACGGCAGCAGGCCAGACTTCCCTGTCCATCACCAACTCCTGGAGCTTGCTCAAACTCATGTCCACGGAGTCAGCGATGCCATCCAACCATCTCATCCTCTGTCATCCCCTTCTCCTCCTGCCTTCAATCTTTCCCAGCATCAGGGTCTTTTCCAATGAGTCAGTTCTTTGCATCAGGTGGCCAAAGTATTGGAGCTTCAGTTTCAGCATCAGTCCTTCCAATGAATATTCAGGACTGATTTCCTTTAGGATTGACTGGTTTGATCTCCTTGCAAGGGCATCTCCTTGCAAAGGGACTCTCAAGAGTCTTCTCTAGTACCACAGCTCAAAAGCATCAATTCTTCAGCGCTCAGCTTTCTTTATGGTCCAACACTCACATCCATACATGACTACTGGAAAAACCATAGGTTTGACTAGACAGACCTTTGTCAGCAAAGTAATGTCTCTGCTTTTTAATATGCTATCTAGGTTGGTCATAATTTTTCTTCCAAGGAGTAAGCGTCTTTTAATTTCATGGCTGCAGTCACCATCTGCAGTGATTTTGGAGCCCCCCAAAATAAAGTCCATCACTGTTTCCCCATCTATTTGCCATGAAGTGATGGGACCAGATGCCATGATCTTAGTTTTTTTGAATATTGAGTTTTAAGCCAGCTTTTTCACTCTCCTCTTTCACTTTAATCAAGAGGCTTTTTAGTTCCTGTTCACTTTCTGCTTCTGCCAGAACGATGGTGTCATCTCCATATCTGAAGTTATTGATATTTCTCCCAGCAATCTTGATTCCAGCTTGTGCTTCATCCAGTCCAGCATTTTGCATAATGTACTCTGCATATAAGTTAAATAAGCAGAGTAACAATATATAGCCTTGACGTACTCTTTTCCCAATTTGGAACCAGTCTGTTGTTACATGTCCAGTTCTAACTGTTGCTTCTTGACCTGCATACAGATTTCTCAGGAGGCAGGTAAGGTAGTCTGGTATTTCCATCTCTTGAAGAATTTTCCAGTTTGCTGTGATCCACACAGTCAAGGCTTTAGCATAGTCAGTGAAGCAGAGGTAGATGTTTTTCTGGAATTCTCTTGCTTTTTCTATGATCCAATGGGTGTTGGCAATTTGATCTCTGGTTCCTCTGCCTTACCTAAATCTAGCTTGAACATTGGGAGGTTCTCGGTTCATGTACTGTTGAAGCCTAGCCTGGAGAATTAGAAACCTAGCATTAATTTGCTTGCGTGTGAGATGAGTACAGTTGTGCGGTAGTTTGAGCATTCTTTGGCATTGCCTTTCTTTGGGATTGGAATGAAAACAGACCTTTCCCAGTCCTGTGGCTACTGCTGAGTTGTCCATATTTGCTGGCATATTGAGTGTCTAGATTACCAACAACCATAAGACCATCTTGCCTTTACTGAGTGCCTGCTGTGAGCTGGGAACATCTGGATGTTTGCATTCTAATGGGTGAGAAAGACGTGTGAGAAGTCGTGTGTGATCATGAGTAAGGCCACCGCAGAGCTAGGACCCAGTTTCTAGTCATGTGTCCCTGGGCAGGTGATTTAACCACTTGGTGCCTCAGTTTCCTCATCAGTGAAATGGAGGTGGGAACAGCCGTGCTCACCTTCGGGGTTGTCAGGAGGATTACCTGAATCAGCCACAAAAGGCACGGAGCACCACGCCGGGACTCAGCGAGTCTCAGTCATTATCTACCACTTCCCCACGGCTCAGGTGAGGAAGCAGAGGCCCAGGTGGGTTATGTCACTTTCCTAACCCCAGCTAGCAGATGGCCTGGCTGGAGATTGCTCTAGGTTTTTCTGACTTTGAAGCAGAGGCGCTTTCTAGTCTGACACACTGTCTCCTTTTCAGGAGCTTCCTGGAGACTTGACATTTAAGCTAAGGGGAGGCGTGACATTACCTGAGCTGCTTAACTGGGCCTCTTGTCAAGGGGCAGCAGCTAGGGGCTGTTCTGCTTGTCAGTTTAGAACCATCACTCCTGGCCACCAGCTGGCAGAGAACAGAGCCTTGGAGCTGGGCTGGGGCCCAAGAGGTCTCAAATTATGAGGAAAAAGAAGGTAGAGGAGGGGACTGGAGGCAGGGAAATGGGAAGAGGAGGTGTGAGTGGTCATGGAGAATGGGGGGAGCCAGGCACAGAGGAGCAGCAATGGGCCAGGTGTGCGCTGTGTTCCTCCGATGGCACAAGGTGGCCCAGCATCTCAGCCAGTGAGACCCGTTCCCATAGCAACCTGACAAACAGGTGTTTAAGGAGCTGCTGGAGGACGCAGCCCAGAGTGAACGAAGGGTGTGAACACCAGGATGGAAAGACACAGGAGATTCCAGGCCAAGGAGAATAGCAGTGGTGGAAAGTTGAGAGCCAGTGAAAGTGAGATTTGGGGAATGAATGACATGGTTCCTGCCTGTCAGCCCGCCAGGGTAGCTGAAGGAAGGGATGACTGCCCCAGGCAGAGCAGAGGCTGAGGGGGAGACTATGTCATCGTTGTCTCCATTGATGCTCGGAGTCATGAGATGTCTAGGGCTCCCCATAGGGCCTTCTTGGAACCACAGGATGCAGTTTCTTGAATGATCCGTACCAACATCAGCATCAGGAGGACGGACGTGCACTGGGCCGCTGGACTTCCCAAGGACCGAGGCTGCGGGTTCATAGCAGGGAGATCTGGAGCTCTGTGGGGCCCAAGGGGGTACTCAGCAGACTGTTCCCCAAGGTCATTGGGCTGGACCCCTGGGAGTCCTTATTGGACTAAAAATGATCACAGAGGCCCCCCACCCCCGCTCCTCATGCCCTCAAGTTCTCCCCCTAACAGATCAGGTCTTCAGATGCCAGCTCAGCTGGTGAACAAGTGAGAAGTTCAGGCAGGCAGTGGCGCTTATTGTGAGAATAAGTCCTCGGATTCCAGGCTTTCACAAAGCCCTGCCTGCTAGGTCCCTGAATTGGTAGAATCAACCAGTTGTTTTGACCTGGAAATACCTATTCCAGCTCTGGGAGAAGAGGAAACAAGAGAAACTGAAGGGGGAGGAGGGAGCGGGGGAGGAAGATGGGAAGCGTAGATGTGGAGGGGAGGGGAAGGGGAGGTGGGGGAGAGTCGAGTTTTTGTTTATAACCACCTTGTCTTTATCCTCTGTGCACACACAAGGGAGCTTATCATCAAGTCCCGTGTGTGGGGTGGAGCATGCATTCGGACAGGTCATTGGGTCCCTGAAACTGTGCCACCAGCACGTGGGATGCTTGGGGACATAAGGTTTACTACATAAGTGAATGGTGGGCCTCACTGATCCTGGGCACTTGCACCCTCTCGCCCGCCTTGCCTGCAGACATGGGGTCCCCATTCACCTTCTTCCTATGGGCAAATCTGCTCTAGCTATGGTTGTGCGACAAGTCACCTCACAGAGGGCATCTCTTGACGTGATACAAAACAAAACAGCGATCTTTCAAAGGGGCTGTTGTCATTTTCACCCCTACTGTACAGCAGGGAGCTTCAGCCAGCTGCCCTGGGCCACGCTGCTATTAATAACATAGAGGGGATCTGAATCCAGGCCAGCTGCCTCCAGTCTATGCTCTGGACTCCACACCATGCCACCTCTACAGGTCAGCTTTAGTGTATCAGGAAGAGATTTTATCCGTCAGAGTAACATCCTTTACAGAGGTCCACATGGCAGCACCCTTGAATCCCACAGCCCAGTTGGAACACATCCAATGATAGGCTACTTGTTACTTTTCCAGGAGGCCAGACCCATCTTCCCCGAGTTTGGAGCTTAGGAAAAAGCGTTTGGATGCTGAGCCCTAAACTTGCCTCCCTGTCCCCCCTCCTGCCCTGGCTGAAATTCTAGAACCACTGAGAAGTCTGTCCCTTCGGCCTGAGATCCCTCAGATAGTTGCAGGCCACCTTCCTCCCTGCACCTGCAGACTCGGATAGCACAATTAGGGTCCCCTGGTCCCTTAACCCTTCCTCCTTCTTGGCCATCGGCTCCCATGCCCTTCACTTGTCAGGCCTGGGCCTGCTGGACATGCTCAGTTTTGCCAGCATTCTTCCCAGTCCGCTGTCCTCTGGCTTAGGGACACTCTGGGTGTGAGCTGCCACTCCTGGTCCTTGGCCTCACCTGTAGAGACAGAGATTCGCTCAGGCACCCCTGATGTAGTGTCCAGCTCTGACACTGGAGCCGGTACCTGCGTGCATCCTCCACCCCATCCTGTCTCCTGCCTGTCATGTTCCGCCCCCATCCAGGTGCTCCCTGAAGTGGACCTAGGCCTGGCGGTTGCATATGTCAGAGCTGAACAGCCAGAGCAATGGGAGGTGACGTGGGGGCCAGAGCAAGAGGAGGGTGCAGGTGCTGAGGTCAGCGGAGATGAGGGGTGGAGGTCGTCACAAGCTGCTCAGCCTTCCAAATGTCTCCCTCGCTCCTCTCTCAGGGAATTCCAATGAGAGCAGGCAGAAAGCAGCCTCTTCGGTCATTGGCTAAGTTGGCATAAACACTTGGCATAATTCCACTGTTGGTTTCTGTTGCATGCGGAGGGGCACTGTTTTTCTCAGAGGCGGGCCCACCCTGCCTGCGGGCCCCAAGCCGGCATGCCCCAGGGGACCGAGCTGGCCAGGGCAGGGAAGTCCTGGGTGGGGTTCCACAGGGAAGCTGGGGATGGGTGACAGGTGAAGACATGGAGGCCTGGGCACCTGCCTCAGGTGACAAGGGGCCCATTGTCACCCCACGTGATAGTTTCGAGAGAAAACTCTGCCAGTGAGAATTCAAATGGAAGGGGCTGGTTCTGAAGTGAGAAGTCTGTCCCTCTGCCCCAGGCAGGTGGGCACTGGCTAGCAGGAACCCGGCTACAAGGATGACTAACTCCCAGTGTTACCAGAGGGATGAGTGAGTGGATGGTTTGCAGAGGTGTGGGCAGGGCAGAGGGACCCCCCAGGGCGGGTGCACTTCCAGCACAAGGCCAGCGACAGTTACCATCCCTGGGGGCTGCAGAGCAAGGGGAGGGGACAGAGGTACCACTGAGAGCCGCGGCCAGGGAGAGGGGCTGTCCCGCAGGAGCTGCGGCCACTGGACACAGCCACTGCCAGATGGCCACGAAGCCCACGCCACGGCAGGGCGGTGGGGAAAATGCCTTGCCTCACTCTCCAGGCTCCTGTCGGTGCCCCCGGAGACCAAACCCAAGAAAGCCAGAGCAAAGCGGAGTCTGTGAAATGCAGCTGGTGGGGGCCAGACCTCAGGAGTCTGAGCAGGAAAGCGAATGGATTGGAGAGGGGGTGCATCCACGGAGAATAGACTGCGTGAGCCAGTGATGAGAATTGTTTTTGTTTCCTCCACAAATTGGGTGGCTTAAAACAACAGGAAGGTGTCCTCTCTGTCCTCAATGACCTTCTTCATTATGTCTTTGTATCTCTTCTCCTGTCCTTTAGAAGGGCACTTGTCATTGGAGTTTGGTTCGAGGATGACCTCATCACCTTAACTGAATTACATCTTCAAAGACCCCCTTTCCCATATCAGGTAGCATTCACAGGTTCCGGAAGTTAGGAGGTGGACTTACCTTTTGGGGGAGTGGACCACTCACCCACTTAAATGGTCATCTCGGGTGAGCTCTTGTCCCTTCTCAATGTCCCCTACTGTGTCACTTCAGTGCATTTCAGAACTGGCCAGAAAGGAAGGAAGGGCTGACGCTATTTCCAGTTTACAGATGAAGCCAAAGAGAAGAGATGTGCCTGAGAGGATGGGAGTAAGTAGTAGAGGCGGGAGGGGAGCCTGGGGGTATTGCTTTTCTGTGCCATGTACCTCTCATCCCCACCCCAATCCAACAGACAGATCAGCCAACTCTCAGCTCCTCAGCACTCTGTCCACTCTTCGTATCATTTCCATTTTGTAGTTTTTCCTCTTTGGACTTCAGGAACCTAGACGTGGTTGAGTCGCATGCCTCACTGGTTTTCCATGAACCACTTTTATGTGGCTGTTTCATTCACTGTCTTTAGTAATGGAGAGTATGCACTAACTCCCAGGAAACAGCTTGAACATAACCCACATCTGCACTCAGTTCCCCCGTCCCATGCCCCTGGTCCCCCCAAATGTGACCGCCCCTGTCACTCTGAATCCTGGTCATTTCCCTTAGCTTTCTTTCTGTGTGGTTCTATTGCATGTCTTTCTCATCATGTTTCTTTTTCTTGTAAATTATGAACATTTCAAGCATCCAGAAAAGTGTAGAAAGTAGTGTATCGATAGCTGCCTCGCTGTGTGTTAAATGCAGCCGGTCACTGTTGAGCTCGCTGTGTGTTAAATGCAGCCGGTCATTGTTGAGCACCAGTTTTGGGACTGAACTCCATGATGGGCACAAGTCAGGGAGGCGGCAAGCCCGACAGCCAGCGAGGCTAGAACATGTCAACAGGGCATTACAGGACTTCTCAATAAGGCACTGAGGTGACACATGTAGGGGACGTTGAGAAGGGACAAGAGCTCACCCGAGATGACCGTTAAAGTGGGTTGAATGGTCCACCCCCCCCAAAAGATAAGTCCACCCCCTAACTTCCGGAACCTGTGAATGCTGCCTGATTTGGGAAAGGGGGTCTTTGAAGATGTAATTCAGTTAAGGTGATGAGGTCATTCTAGACCCAAACTACAAGTGCTTGGGGTAGGGAAGAAGGGCAGTGGGAGGAGGACTTTCTCACTTCTTCCTTTCTGATACTGGGTTGGAATTTTTGGAAGGCAGAGGCCAGATTCAAAGAGGTTCGTCTCTGAAGCCCCACTGCCTGGCTGAGAGCAGGGGCTCAGTAAGTAAAATTGATAGAATTAATAACAGAGGGTTTCTGGAGTAGATGCTAAACCTCCTGTTGTAGGTCAGCAGAGCCTGCGGTCCACTCAATAAAGTCATGAGCAAGGTATGGGATTGGATGGGTGGAGGTGTTTGCAAGGTAGCCCATTCCATATCTGATTCAGGGGAATCATTCCCAGATGAACCCATTATATCCCTTTCCACGTGGTGATGTTTGCGACAGACACTCTCTGTGTGTGTTTTAGTCCTCTCACTAGGAGATCCTTCAGGCCAGGGTTTGGGGATCTGAGGTCAGGTCCTGAATCAGATTTGGAGATTTCTGAAGCAGAGGCCGTCCATCCCCTTTTGATTGGGGCCAACTGCCACAGCCATGGGCTCTCTTCCGCCGTGATGGGAGATACCATAAGTCAGATCTGTCTCCCCTATCAGCTTGGGGCATCCTAAGGTGTCTTTCACCTGAGAGATTTTCCTGAAATCGGAGGTGGGAAGTTGGCTGGGAGTCCCCTGAAGACAGGGGCTATATCTCTCCAACAGACTGGACCATCTGTGAGGCTGGGGTGGCTTTTTTTTTTTTTTCATCAGAAGCTCCTGAAGTGAGAGCTGTCTTCTTGCCATTGTGCAAGAGAAAAGGTGCAGTTATCCTTCATGCTTCCAGAAAGCAGAGCTGGCCCCTTGCCTCCTGCCCCTGAGATGTCCTTGAACAGTGCAGACCTCTCTGAGGCATCCTTGTTTTCTCTTCTTACCTCTCAGCCTGGAGATAACTCACTTGAAAAAAAAAAAATCCCTGTTGCATCTCACTGGACTTTGCCAAGAGTCACTTACCATGTTCCCCAGACGCTGTGTCTCCAGCTCTGAGCATCTGAGATGTAAGCATGGTCGGACTGCAGGGGGGTTGCGGGCACAGGAGGGGATGTCATGTCCTGTAATCCAGGCTTTGGCTCCAGCTCAGAGCTTGCTACAGTGTCTGCAGGCTGAGTGCAGTCTCTGTAAACACGGGCAGCTGGGCCTGCCCTGAGATGGGATCTGAAGGAAGCTCTTCCCCTCTGGCCACCAACTGATGTCAAAGAAAAGACATCAGGGACCTGGGTAGGGGGCAGAGGGGAAGGGGAGAGGGCCTCATGTTTGGACATACACACTATCATCATCATCATCATCATCATCACCATTGTCATCTCATTCAAATTTCCAGCTACTGAGATAAGTAGAACATATGTTGTCTACATTTCGCCAATGAGAAAGTTAAGGTGGAGAGAGGCCTGTCTGGGGTGATCTGAATGTCAGAGGGCTTCCCAGGTGGCGCTAGTGGTAAAGAACCCACCTGCCAATACAGGAGATATAAGAGATGCGGGTTTGATCCCTGGGTTGGGAAGATCCCCTGGAGGAGGGAATGGCAACTCACTCCAGTATCCTTGCCTGGAGAAGTCCATGGACAGAGGAGCCTGGTGGGCTACAGCCCATGGGGTTGGATATGACAGCACAACACACAGAGAAGCAGAAGTAGGTCAGAGCATGTTCTACCTGTAAATCTCACACTGTGCCCAGCCCAAGACCCTGTGGCTTACCCTCTAGAAGGACTGATCATGGTAGATGCTTGAGTGGGGTCCTCTCCTTTCTGTCCACATCACGTTGTAGTGAACACACCCACTCTTCCAAGGCTTTGTTGGGTGTGTGGCCAATGGATGTCTTCCATGTGGGTGTCCTGATCCCCCACCCCCTGATTATATCAGGGTCTCCTTAAAGATAGGGCTGAGTCTCTGTCCTCAGACTGGGAGCTCTCCAGGCCAGAGCTCTGCTTCTGCCTTCTGGCCCTTCCCCTAGAGCAGGGGTCCCCAACTTCTGGGATCTAATGCCTGATGATCTGAGGTGGAGCTGATGTAATAATAATAATAATAATAATAATAATAATAATAAAGTGAACAATAAATGTACTGTGTTTGAATCGTCTGGAAACCATCCCCTACCCCACCACTGCAGTCCATGGAAAAATTGTCTTCCATGAAACCAGTCCCTGGTGTCAAAAAGGTTGGGGACTGCTGCCTTAGAGGAGGCAGTAGTTGTACCAGGAAGACCTTTGCTTAGTGCATTTATAGTTGTCCTGGTTTTCCCTTTCTTTGGCCATGCTGTCTGTTCCCTGGGGCGGTTTTAAGGTCATAAAAGCTCCAAACTCAGATTTGAATGGGTCTGCAAAGGTCATCCCATTTATTCTAGTTCCTGGACCCTTTGCAGAGAAATTCCACGCTCAAAAGATGTGCTGTCTGGCTAGAGAGACAGTGCCCAGCTCACAGCTGGAATCTGACATCTTCTGTGGCACCATTCTCTCCTTTCCATAAACTGGGTTTTTTAGAGCACTGCTCTTCACCACCACCACCCTATTCTCCAGCTACTGACCCTCCCCAACCTTTTATTCTCCAGGCTAAAGCCTCTTATTTCCTACAGGCACCTTTCTGAAGGAAGCAGGGGGTGAGTGGGAAGTTACTGCCTCCCTACCCTGGGTGGCCCTTCTGAGCCCCCTGCTGCTCCACCTGCCCTTCCTCCTCTCTGTTCCACCCCCTCTCCAGCCCACCTCTCCCTTTGAGCCCCTACTGGGCTTCCCCTCACCCCTGGTCACTGTGGAATATCTCTTAGGTCTCCAAGTTCCCATAAATGTGATCATCCTGGAAACTTAATCCCCCTAAAGTTCCTGAAGCTATTGGGTGTCAGACCTGTCAAATTCTACGTAAGGAGAGCCCAGACCTTATTATTCAAATAATACTCAGTTATTCCAATTAACTAATGCCTCATGTTGGGTCTCCCAGACGCAAACCAAGGTGAAGATTTGAGGGTAAATAGATTACGTGGGGATGAACTCAGGAAGAATTAGTAGAGAAATGGGGACATGAGACAGGAAGGGCAGGAAGCTAGTGTGAGGTGTGTTAATGAGCAAATTACTGGTTTGGACAGTTGGGACTCAGTCGCACTGGGGAGCTCTAGGAGTGTATTAGTTTCCTGTAGCTGCTATAACAAATACCATAAACTTAGTGGCTTAAAAGGACAAATGTATTACCTTATAGGTCTATAGTCCAGATCTCCACACTTGTTCACACGGGGCTGAAATCAAAGTCTTGGCAATGCTGCCTTTCTGAGGGCTCACGGGCAGAATCCTCTTCTTAGCCCTTTCCAGATTCTAGAGGCTGCTCATATTCATTGGCTCATGGCCTCATCCTTCAGAGACAGCCACAGAGTTTTTCACACTGCACCACTCTGACCTCATCTTCTGTCTCCCTCTTCCACATTTAAGTATCTTTTTGATTGCGTTGGACCTACCAAGATATTCCAAGATTATCTCTATTTTAAGATCAGCTGATTAGCAACCGTAATTACACCTGCAATCTTAATTCCCCTTTGCCACATAGCCTAACATATTCACAGGGTTAGGATATGGACATCTTTGAGGAGACCACCAAAGGAATTTATATAGATCACACCTCAGAGTTGTTCCACACAAAGAGTGAGAAAGTGAGAGTATTTATACACCCCCATCCAAGACTGGTTGCAGGGGAAAGTAATTTCTCAGCATTTCTGGCCTGTCTGCCCTAGCCCAGGGAATTCCTGTGGCCAGAGAAAGCCTTTAGACAGAGTCCCAGATGCTTGGAGTATGAAGCCATCAACAAGCATGGGAACGGTCCCAAAGTGAAATGGGCCACTCATCAACAGAGTATGCTACAATTAATTCACCTATTTATTCATCAAAAATATGAATGTCTAATTTGGCCAGGTCATTACCAAGTCCCAGTGAGAGAATGATGAAATTGATGCCAGTCCCTACTCTGTGAAAGGGAGACACATGGAAGATGGTTATAATGTAGTGTGATCTGTTTAGCATAGGCCTGAACCAGAGTTACATGGTCTGGAGTGGGGATCAGGGATAGATCAGAGAAGGTATCCTGCAGTGCTAAAGCCTGAGTTCACATTAAAGGAAATTTAGGAGTTTGCCAGATCACAGGGTCAGGTCACTGTTCCTGATGGAGGAGATGGCATGAACAAACACACCTGGGAAAGCAATGGTATGGTACATGCAGAGAAGATGGAGTGGAGTAAGCAGCCTGGCTTACGGGTGGGGGACTGTGGGAACTCCTCAGTAGAGCTAGGCAGGGAGTGGTCATGGAGCATTATCTCCCACCAGAATAGGTTTGAGCACTATCTTGCAGCAAAGGGGAAACCATCAAAAGTTTTGAGACAGTAAGAGATATAGCCAGATGGGCAAACTTGGTAGGTGCCTCTGTCCCTCCCTGGTGTATGAAATAGCAAGCCTGGAAGCAGGGAGCTATTGCAGTGGTCCAAGGGAGAGAAGAAGAGCCTTCAGATTAGGATTCTGGTTGCAGAGGTAGAAAGACTACGTCTGTGTTCTAAAGCCTGTGTTTGTGGATGAAACATTATTTAGGATGAAGTGTGACTTTGACTTACAGAAAATCTGAATTGGACAATAGAAGTTTATTCCATTTTACATAAAAGCCCAGCTAGGCAGCTGGGTCTCCTTCTACCTTGCTGCCCTGATAACTATGGCCTCCATTTCCAAACTCACCTCTTGGCCCAAAATGGCCAGTGCAGCTCCAGCCATCATATCTACATTCCAGGTACCAGGAAGGAGAAGAAGGACCCACCCAAACTTTCTATGATTCTGACACTAATTCCAACGAGTGTTCTTTTTCCACCCCAAAATTCTCCAAGGTCAGCTGTGTGTTCTACAACTCAATTCTGACAAAACCTACTTAGAGATATTAATAGTATCAGATCCCACAGCTTAAGGACTCAGTCCTGCAAGACTGTCCTCCACTTCAGACACCAGTTGTAAGTCCAGTTTGTCTCCTATGCTTCTGAGCAACTGACTATTGATCAGAGGTTCCCCACAGTCCTCTCCTTGGGTTTCATTAATTTGCTAGAGCAGCTCATAGAACTCAGACAGACATTTTACTTACTAGCTCACCAGTTTCTTATAGAAATATATACATTACTCAGGAACAGCCATTTGTAAGAGATGCACAGGGCAAGATGTGTGGGAAGGAGCAGGGAACACTCCATGTCCTGTACGAGGTGTTCACCAACCTGGAAGTTCTCCAGACCCTTCTCATTGAGGATTCGTCATACATGCATGGTTGATTAATCTTTGGCTACCAGTGATTGATTCAGCATCACTCCCCTCCCAAGAGAGGGTGTGACTAAAAGTTCAAACTCCAACCAAATGGCTGACTCCCCTAGCAACCAGCCCCCATCCTTAGGTGTTTTCCAAAAGTACCATTAACATAGCAAAAGATACCTTTATGACTCTCATCACAGGAAATTATAAAGGATTTTAGGAGCTCTGGGCCAGGACCAGGATGAAGACCAAATTATATTCTAATAAGAGTGTATCACACCTTCCTGTAAGGACACTTCTTTTTTTTTTTTTAACTTTTTATTTTGTATTGGAGTATAGCTGATTAACCATGTTATGAGAGTTTCAGGTGGACAGCAAAGGGACTCAGCCATGCATGTGTATGTATCTATTCTCCCCAAACTCCCCTCCCATTCAGGCTGCCATGTAAGATTGATCAGAGTTCCCTGTGCTATACAGTAGGACCTCATTAGTTATCCATTTTAAATATAGAAGTGTCAGTCCCAAGCTCCCTAATTGTCCCTTTTCTGCATCCTTCCCCACTGGCAACCATAAATTCATTGTCTAAGTCTGTGAGTCTGTATCTGTTTTGTAAATAAGTTCATTTGTATCATTAGGACACTTCTTATAAGTTGCATTTACCTCTACCACTTACACCTCTGTGGCCAGAACTCAGTCACGTGGCCACACCTAGTTGCACGAAGGGCTGGGAAATGCCTTCTTTCTAGAAGCCATATGCCCAGCCACAAAGAAGGGCACCGCGGACTCTGGAAGCAACTGGTCATGATGAGGTAATAGTGGCCATGTGCATTGTAACCTCTTGCCTGGAGAATCCCAGGGACGGGGGAGCCTGTTGGGCTGCCGTCTATGGGGTCACACAGAGTCGGACACGACTGAAGCGACTTAGCAGCAGCAGCAGCATTGTAACCAGACTGGCCTGGCTTCCATTCTTTGTTACTTGGACTCTTCCTCTGGACCTGGGTGCCCTTCTCCATAAACAGAGATGTACGATTTTTGTGAGGACTTGAAATAACAGACACAAAAAACTTCATAAACGGTCAAGTGCTGTCACTTGTGAGATATCCCTGAGCTTGTATGCACTGTGGCCCCACTGATGAGTTGGAACTGCTTCACCAGGATGTCAGCAGAAAAGTTTGGGATGGAAGAGGGAAGCGAGGAATGTGGTGTTGGGGTTTTTTCCAGACTGAGAGGGCTTAGGGCAGAGAGGCTGTGAATCCAGTACTGAAGGCACCTGGGGGTGTCTTGGAAGGGGGTCCCATGTATCTCTGGAGGAGACATCTTCGAGCAAAGCCCCGTGGTTGTACCTGGAATTGGGCAAGAGAGTATGAAAGCAGTTAGATAGCTTCCCTCGTAATCCAGTCATCTCTGGAGTCTCCTCCATCATCTGACCTCACAAAGCTTCCGTCCTTGGACCCAACCAAGGTGAAGATTCCTTGCTGAGCTCCTGTTTTCCTCTTCATGGGCAAATGAAATCATTGCTTGGTTTAGCTGAGGTGCCCTTAGTTCCTCATAGTAATTATTGCTCTATCAGTGAACGGAAAGGTTTTAATTTCATAAGGGTGCGTGCAAACCGTGCATTTTGCATTTACTCTGCCTTAATCAATACTGTAAGAGAATTAAGAGGTCCCAGCAAGCCTTGTGATCTTACCTAAGCTAATAAAAAATGAGCGTACATAACTACACACAAGACCGTAGCTAATGTTCTTGTCGATAACTGGGGACCACATTTTTCTGTCTTGTACCACATTTTCTCTAGTTTATTCAGTTATTGACTAAAAGCATGTGTGTTTTTAGTGGCAGGGCCAGTCTATCATTGCTGCTACAGTTTCAGGTTTTATGTCATCTTCTTTCACGTCAATCTGATTACATTGCATTTCAACCTCAAGTCTGTTCATCAGGAATCTCCATCCTCTCCCTTGCTTGTTTTTTCTCAACACTTACTGCCTTCTAGTATTCTCTTCATTTTGTTTATCTCGTTTATTCTCTGTCTCTCTTCTGTTTTTTTCTCATTTATTCACTGTTGTGTCTGTCCTTGGTGCCTAGAACAGTGCCTAGAACATGATAGAAACTCAAGAAATTATTTGCTACTGGAAGGAATGAAATAATCTGGTATGATGGTTGTGTACACAGCGGACACAGTTTCTAATGTCACTTTTGGCTCTAAAATGCTGTTTCCAGATGCTGGGTATATAGTGTATGCTTGCCCCAGCTGGTTGATTAAATAAATGGATGAATCAAATGTTACATTACAATGATGGAAAATAATGTCATGTTCCATCCAATAGCCTCCCTCCCCTCCCTAGCTGTTCCGCAGACCCAGCTGGCCAGAAGGAAGGAGGCATGGAGAACAAGCATATATTCTCTGCCCTTATCTCTCCAGCACACAGCCAATTTTTAAAATAGCATTTAATGACCATTGCATAAAGATGTCACTGCATCAGTGCTGTCCCCAGGCAGCTGGGAGACTGTGAAGCCCCCGTGTCTTTCTGCGACATCCCTCCCAGGGACCGCAGAGGGGTCTTCCTGGCCCAGCTCACCTGCTTCATTTGTAACCCAACTCCCAGGATAGGGTATTCTGCTAAATACACTGGCTCCCTTATCTGGCTCTCCTATAGTAATGCTCTTGCTACACAAGCCAGACAATTAGAGGTAATTGGGATAATCGGCATTTATTATGGCAATTTGCATTTCTACAGCAGGCAGTACAGAATTTACCACCCCGCTTGGGAATGTGCTTTTTGGATCTGTGGTGAATGCAGCACTCCATTCTGAAGCGCTTTTTTAGGGCCCACAGGATTTGTCCCTCCTTTGCTCTCCTGATGTCCTAAGGGCCACATTAGGTGTGAATCTCCCCAGCCAATCAAAGGGGAGCATGCAAATTAGGGTCTGGGAACTAGGGAAGCCTCAGTTCCATCATCTGGGACCTGGGGAAGACTACTGCCTGAAAGGAGCCCTGGGTCTGTGGCCAGACCCCCTGTGACTGATTTTTCACTACATTGACCAGATGTTTGGCTTAATTGGCAGAATTGTTTTGCTGTCTCAGCTGAGTAGCTCAATACTCAAGCCTGCGGTTATGTGATGGCTCTCCACACACGAGCCCAAGGGGCTTCTGAACACAGGGGTGCCTGTTCCTGCCTGCAGCCACCTCCTCTGTCATGAACACTTCCCTTGTGCCCAGCTTCTTGGGTATCCGCTTGTCCCTCTCATGAATGAGGGCAGCGGTGTGCAGCGACCATAGCTGTCAACCCTCTACTGCAGCTTCCTGGGTTGGAATCTCTTGTCCACCAGTTGTTAGCTGGGTGACCGTGGGTTCCTTAACCTCTTGGCGCTACAGTTTCCTTATCCTTAAAGTGGAGGTAACAATAGTACCTGACTCTAGGATTGACATAAAAATCGAGTGAGAAGGACTTCCCTGGTGGTCCAGGGGTTCAGACGCCACGCCTCCAATGCAGGAGGCATGGGGTCGATCCCTAGTCAGAGAATTAAGATCCCACACATTGCGTGGTGCAGCCAAAAAAATAAAAAGTTAATTTTAAAAAATCAAGTGAGCATATCCTTTGAGTCCTTTAGCAGAAAGCCAGAGACAGACATTAGATGCTCTCATTAAAAGGTCCTCTCTCCAGCCACTCTGCAAGCCTTCATTATGTATTTCCACCAAGCCATCTATAAGGTACACAGTTCCAAGGGTCCCCAAGGAAGCACAGATAAAAGTGCTTTACCAGTTTGGAGAAGGGAGAAATTGATCTGAGTGTGGACAACATGCAGGTTTTTCAAGGGAAAGAGGTAGCATTTGTTCTGGGGCCTAAAAGACTGAAGATAGGACTGACAGAGAGGAGATGGAGGCCGTTAGGAAGCAAGAAATGGTGGGCTGTGCATCAAGGCAAAGGGTACATGTTTGTATCTGTACCTAAAATATTTCTGTTTATATAAAAAGTGTTTTCAATTTCACTGCAATTTACAAACAAGTTATACAATACTCACATCCTCCCCAAGTCTCTTACCCTATTCCATCTATCACCCCTGGGCAGGGATACCAGGGCGCCTGTCATTCTTTTCTGTGGCAGCTCCTCTGGTCTAAGACTTTACTCCTTTGACAGTCCCATCATAGACTTTGTCCACTTTGTTGAGAATGTGGCAGCCAAGCCGGAGACACAAATTCCTTGGATTAACAGGGAAAGAGGAGTGTTAGATGATGGGGGCAACAGATCACTAAACTTTTCAGAGCCCCCAACTTACCTGCCTAGGAGAAGAACCTGGCTTTCCTTCTTAGGGAGGAAGCAATCTTTAGCCAGGCTCCACAAACAGGAAAGATTACTTCAGTTGCAATTGGCCCTATGGGTTCTTGGAAAGCATGTGTGAAATCAACCAAAGCATTCATTGCAGCCTCTTTTCACCCAGCATTTCAGTTAGGATAAAGGTGAAGTTGCTGTTACAGAGTCCTGAGAGAGTGGCTTAAATAAGAGGAAAGTGTGTTTCACTCTCATATAACAGTCTAGTTGGTTCAGGCTGGTGGGACCACTGTGATTGACAGAATGTTCAGACCCAGGTTCCTTCCATCTTGTGGCTCAACTCTCCCCTGAGCATTGTGTTCATTTGCATGGTTGGATCTGTGTGGCTGGCACATTTGTTTTCCAATACGTGGGGACTGGAAAGAGAAGCTGAGCATAAAGGCTCTTCCTTAGAGCAAGGGATGCAGAAGTTGCACTCATCACTTCTGCACAATTTCCTTTGAAAATACAAGATCTCATTGTCACACCTAGCCCTACAAGGGGCTGGGAAATAGTCTCTGGCTAGTACTTTGTGCCCAGTGAAGCCCTGGGGAAGAGGGATGGGTTCTGTTAGCATAAGGAATCTGAGGGTTAGTGTTTCTGCTCTGACTGTTGAGGAAATAGAGGCAGCTGAGAGTTATTTCCCATTGCTCTGGACCATCACCTCCTGATGAAGCCAGAACTTAGAGCCCAATTATGCAAAATAACAGTGGACAGCTGTGGTGTGTGCTCAGTTGTGTCCAACTCTTTGTGACCTTGTAGACTGTAGCCTGCCAGGCTCCTCTGTCCATGGAATTTTCCAGGCAAAAACACTGGAGTGGGTTGCCATTTCCTAAGGGATCTTCCCAACCCAGGGATTGAACCTGTATCTCTTACTCCTGCATTGGCAGGTGGATTCTTTACCACTGCACCTCCTGGAAAACCCAGGACAGCTGTGGAGCGGAGCGCTAAAAGGAACATGTGTTGCTGTTTTCTGAGACCGCTGGGCTTTTGCTGCTCTTAAGCAGGACCTCATTTCATGTGAATGTCCACCGCCCAGCCCTCTCTGCCTCCTGCACCAGGGCCATCTCTGCTCACATGGAGGAACAGAACCAAGTGTCAACAAAACCTCCCTTCTGGTGAACTGCCCATTCTCTGATCTAACCTGACATTGGTTCATGTTTGCAAAGCAGTTTCTATGGTTTCATCTGTTCCTTGTGGCTACCCTAGGATGAAGACTGGCAGATTTTCTCCATATCCTCAAAGAGAAGACAGGCTCAATGAAGTTATGCCATGTATTAGTTAGGATAAGCTAGTTATGCTTTAATAACAAACAGCCCCCAAGCTCAGTACCCAAACACAACAACAGTTTACTTCTTACCCACACAAAGTAAAAGGGGCCTGAGAGACTCTTCAGGGCAACTGTCTTCCATGTGGTCCTCAAAGATCCAGGATGATGATGGCTCCATCTTCTTGTAGATTCATCATCTGGAACATGAAGCCACCTCTTTGGTCCTCATAGCAGGGCAAGAGAGAGACTAGGTAATCATGTCTGATGATGATACACAGTCTGCTCACATTCCATTGTGACATAGTCACAGAGCTCACAGACCTGCAAGGGAGCTGAGAAGTGTTGTCTGGAAGTGGGAAGAGGTGGGTATGGGTGAATATTAGACATATTGAACGTAAATGTTTTGCTCAAGATCTCACGGAAAATAATGGCACTAAGCTTTTTTTGATGATTTCGAATTGTGGTGCTGGAGAAGACTCTTGAGAATCCCTTGGACAGCAAGGAGATTAAACCAGTCAAGCCTAAAGGAAATCAACCCTGAATATTCATTGGAAGGACTGATGCTGGAGCTGAAGCTCCAATACATTGGCCACCTGATGAGAAGAACTGACTCACTGGAAAAGACCCTGATGCTGGGAAAGATTGAAGGCACCAAGAGAAGGGGGCAGCAGAGGATGAGATGGTTGGGTGGCATCACCAGCTCAACGGACATAAGTTTGAGCAAACTCTGGGAGATAATGAAGGACAGGGAAGAGTGCTGCAGTCCATGGGGCTGCAAAGAGTCAGACACAACTTTAAGACTGAACAGCAACAGCAAGCTTTTTTAAGAGTTTTCTCATTTCTGATGTAACCCACCCTAGTCTGATAAGGCAAGCTCCACCTATTTTTTTCCTAGGAATAACAACAAATAATTACCTTTGTGACTGATAGGAGAAGGCAGTGGCACCCCACTCCAGTACTCTTGCCTGGAAAATCCCATGGACGGAGGAGCCTGGTAGGCTGCAGTCCATGGGGTCGCTAAGAGTCAGACACAACTAAGCGACTTCACTTTCACTTTTCACTTTCATGCATTGGAGAAGGAAATGGCAACCTACTCCAGTGTTCTTGCATGGAGAATCCCAGGGACGGGGGAGCCTGGTGGGCTGCCATCTATGGGGCTGCACAGAGTTAGACACGACTGAAGCAACTTAGCAGCATCAGCAGCAGTGACTGATAAGATAGTCATTTGGGGGAGAAAAAGGCTAATCCCATACCAAGAACCTTGTGAGATGCTAGGCTTTCTTGCAGAGTAGGCAGCTTACTTATATTTCAAGGCCCCAAACCCACATAATTACAATCCCTTTTTTTGGATTAGAGCCGTGGGAAAGCCCTCTTAAAATGCACACTTTCTCTTGGCTTGGAGACAGGCATGTACAGCCATCATTATTCATTCACACCGCCATATGGCAATGGTATTTTTAGTGGGCAGAGACTGGGAATCAGAACAGGTATATTTCAATAGAGGAAGAAGGGAAGAAAAAAGAGGAAAGGGAGGGGAGGTGCAGAAGGGAGAGTGTGGGATGCCCAGAGGGGAGAGATGCTGACCAGTCTAATCCTTCATCGAGTAAAAAACTGAAGGGCTGTATGGCTGACCGGTTACTGGCTAGAGAAAAGCATGTATGGGGTGAGGGGAACATTGGAATGCCATTTTCCCCAGGTGCCAAAATTCCTCTAAGGAAGCCTTAAGTAGGGCTGCCTTTCAGACTTGTTCTCATGGCCTTGACCCAAGGAACAGAGCTGCTCCTTCTTCACTCTTCTCTTTTCTGTTCCTCCTTGGAGGCACCCATGAGCCTTGAGCTCTGGACAACCGTTTAATAATGATGTAACCACAGAGAGGCTTTAACTCTCTGTTTTCATTTTCTTCACTTGTAAAATGAAGATGAAAGTATTCTCTCTGGAGTTCTTGGAGAATCAAACGTGCAAACAAATGTACCAGGTTTTTTTTTTTTTTTTTTTTTGCTATAGAGAGTTGTGCAAACTAAGGGGTTACCATTGTACTATCATCATCAGCCTCACCATTATTTTACTCCTGTGTATGAGAGCATAAGACACAAAGATAGCAGCAATTACTAGTACCCAGAGTAGTTATCAAGTCTGGCTATTTCCGGCTTAGGAAACAAATTAGTCAGCATGCCCAGGTCTGGTTTCCCTCAGCCTCTCTTTCCTTGATCCAGTTCTCCCTGGTATGATCTCATTTTCCTCTGACTCTCTGTGCAATTAGCTGCCTCCTCCTCTTAGTCTGAAAAGAATCCACACTTCTGGATATCTGGGTTAGATTTAATCACTACACAACAAATAACTGGGGCTTCCCAGGTGGCGCTAGTGGTATGGAACCCGCCTGCCAATGCAGGAGATGAGGGTTCGATTCCTGGGTCGGGAAGATCCTCTGGAGGAGGAACTAGCAACCCACTCCAGTATTCTTGCCTGGAAAATCCCATGGACAGAGGAGCCTGGCAGGCTACACACTATGAGGCCACAAAGAGTAGGAGATGACTGAGTGCCTGAGCGTGCACACACACTCACAGAACAAATGCTGTGGGTTAAATAACACAGATGTATTGCCTCACTGTGTCTTGTAGATCCTCTGCTCAGAATCTCACATGGCTGAGATCAGGGAATTCTTACTTGGAGGCTCAGCTAGGGAGATTTCCACTCCCAAGCTCTCTCAGATTGTTGGCATAATTCAGTTACCTGTGGCTGTAGGACTGAGGCCCCTATTCTCTTGTTGGCTGAATCCCATAGCTCCTAGAGCCTGCCTGCTGTCCCCTGCCACATGGCCCTTCCACAGCATGCTAGTTTGCACCTTCAAGGCCAGCAGGAGAAATCTCTCTGATCTTAGAAAGGGCTGAGTCCCTTTTAAGGGCTCACCTGATTAAATCAGGCCCATGCAGTACAATCTCCCCTTTGATTAACTCAAAGTCAGTTGATTAGGGACCTTCTTCAGTAACATCCACAAAACTCTTATGTCATATAATGTAACATAATCATGGGAGTAATATGCCAGCATATTCACAAGTCCCCATATTCCACTTCCTCACTCTGAGGGGGAGGGAATTCTACAAGAGCTGGACCTCTTGGAGGCCATCTGGGCATTCTTCCTACCACAGTATCCAAGAGGTTTCAGTTCAAGCTGAACTCTATTCAACAAAGATTGGGTCTTCTCTGGTACCCTAAATTTGAAAGATGCAAAGAGGCCTAGAAACAAGTAACTGTTGAACGGTTATCTTTGCCTGAGGTTCCTAGAAATGAGAGCCTGGGGCAGGGATGAAGCACTGATGCTTATTTAGGAGGTACAGTCCCAGGGCAATGAGAGTGAGGGCAAAGGGGAGAAAGGCAGGGAAGGATGGGAGACATGCATGGTGATGGGTCACTGTCATTGTGATGGCCATGGCTTCACAACCAGCTCACAAGGAGGCATCAGATAAACCTGCTCAGCCAGGCAAAACTTCTCTGGGCAGGTTGTGTGGGAAATCCATCCTTCGAAGGGAAGAGGCGATAGAGAAAGTTAGCTGTCTGGCTTTCTCCTATCTCCTGCTTTCCATTGGCTCCTTCATGGAGCTGCTCTAGAAGCCAGGTCCCATGCCCTGGGGTGTGGTTCCAGGTCATGCTTCTCTGCATGGAAGTGTTCTGCCAGGGTGGCAACTGAGATGCAGCTAATGATCTGGGAGGCGGGTACGGCCAGGAGATCACGATGTGCTTGGTAGAGTGATACACACTAATCCCGTGGTAATGCAAAGGAAGTCACTCACAGAGGAGGGAGAGCAAGGGCAACGGAGAGCACCTGCTGTGGTCCATGTGGAAGACATGGCTCAAAGGCAGGAGCAATGATAATATAGTGTATGAGGGGAATCAAGGTATTTATAACTACCTTTTTATTATAGAGGTAGTACCTTTAAATAAAGAATGGACACAGTAAAAAAGTATGAATGATAAAATGAATGTCTTTTTTATGCCCTAGATTTCCAAGTATAGTTCCCAGAGAAACCACAATTTTTTTGTGACCTTCCAAAAACTGTCTAGCTTGTAAATCAAATATAAGTAAATAGATAGACAGACAAATAGATAAGGTGTGTGTCCTTTTCTGGGTACATATAGGATCTCATGATACATTAGGTTTTGGCAACTCACCATTTCAAATAAAGATATGCTATAGGTGAATATTTAAATCATATAAAGTCTTTGTTGCAAACAATGCTGTAATGAAATCCTTGTATCTACTTATTTGTGCAGATGTACAAGTATCTATGTAAAATTAACTTCTTAGATGTGGACTAGTGGACGTCATTTGAATTTCTGTAGGTATTGCCCAAGTGTCTTCCAGGAAATCTATCCTAATTTGCACCCCCTCTCCCCACCACTTCAACAGTGTTTGGTTGTGCTTATTTGCCTATAGCCTCACAGCACTGGATATTAACAGTCTTTATCACCCTCTCAATGGAAGATGATATTCAGATGTTTTCATTTGCATTTTCTTAATTATGGATAAGGTTGAGAATGTTAAACATCGAGGGAGTTTTAAAGTAATGAAGTTCTGACTTTTTACTTGCCCATTGGATCTGGCAGTCCATCCTCTTGGTCTGGAGTATCCCAGCTGAACAGGGTCACTCCTAACAGCATAAGATGGAGCAGAGAGTTAGTCAAGCACAAAAGCTCATGGGAACTGAGGGTTAACCCAAATCAGGGAGAGGCTGGTAGATGTTTGAACCTGAGGAATGATAGATGGGCTTACATGCCTATTGATTTTGAGCTCTGGAATGTCTGTGACAACCTTGACATTAGTTTTCTGTAGAGGATAGTCAGTATGAGTGACTTTCTGATCCTGGACATGAAACTTGCCCCCAGAAAATCAGAGACCCTGTAAAGGATCAGGGAGTATAACTTCAAGCCCTTCTGCAAAACACCCAGTCCTGACCACATTTCCCTTGGGGAAATCCCTTTGGGGGGAAAAAAAAAGAGGGATTTTTGAACCCAAAGGAAAGAAGCATCTGGGCAGCAAAGCCAGACTCAAAGAGAGTAGTATGTGTCTGTGACTGTCTGGGTGGGGGAATGAGGGGGGACTTCCACTCCTGGGGAGTTACGGTGGGGAAGTGGCTTTGCTAAGGGTGGTGGCCGTGGGTGTGGGGGGGCAGTGCTGTTTATAAGGATGCTTTCCTCTTAGATTCCTAAAGCTAGAGAGAGCTGAGACTTCATCCATCCTCCGTAGTAGGATATAATTGAGAGTATCGGGGCTGGCCGGTCACATCTCCCTTTCTCCACAACAATGTTGCCACAGCCTCACTCTCCACTTCTCCTTTTCCCCTCTTCCTGCTCTTTCCAAGCTCCAGACACAACCAGTGACTTTCCAGGGTGACAGTAGCTTACAGGACACACATAGGGAAGCACTGCTGATTGTTCACTGGATCCACCTGCAGTGGTGAATTACAGTGAAGCAGGGCCATGGAACATCCCCCATGGGAAAGAATCACCTACAGCTTCATCTCCTGTACTTGACAACAGGACACTGTTTCTGCATTGGTAGCTTAAGCTACAACCAGCCTCCTGCCCTTGGGAGCCAGTGTGTCTGTTTCCAAAGCTCCATGTATTCATTTATGATTCTCTCCCTCTCTCTTCCTCTCTCTCCTTCCCTCCCCCTCAACTTCCTTCCTCCCTTTTTGCTCTTTCTCATTCTATCCTTCTCTCTAACTCCCTCCTGCCCTCTCTCTATATCTGTTCCTCTTCCTGCACTGTAGGGAGGTGTGGGGAAGAAGGGAGATTCCCTGATGGCTCAGTGGTAAAGAATCTGCCTGCCAGTGCAAGAGATGTGGATTCAGTCTCTGCGTCAGGAAGATTCCCTGGAGTAGGAATTGGTAGCCCACTCCAGTATTCTTTCCTGGAGAATCCCATGGACAGAGGCGGGCATGACAGTTCATGGGGTCGCAAAGAGTCGGGCATGACTGAGTGACTAAGGCAGCAGCAGCAGCCAGGGAGGAAGGAGTATTCCATTTGTTCACGGTTGACTGCAGGGAACCTTGCTAATGTCGTCAGTCATTTCTCTTCTGTTGGTGGCTTGTGTGGCTCCATTCAGGGCCCCTGTCAACCATCTGTAAGTTCTTCTCAACCTGATGGAACGATCAGGTGTGTCTAATCCCTCAGTTCTCACTTCTGATGTAGAGAATTTGAGGCAGGCTCCCTTCACACACTACAGATCCAAAGACCGAACGAAGTGCATCTCTCTACCACACCCAGGATGCCCTGAGGTGAGAGTCCAGCTGGGCCCAGAGCTCACCAGTGTGGACAGGGATGTTATAATCCTGACTGGTGTCACCGCTGGCTGCTGTAGCTTTGACAGCTCATGTGGTTCCTTATGGATCATGCTAATGGTCTTGCAGGAGCAGACAGATGGCATGGTGGACTCAGGATTGGGTGGCCTTGGATTTATGATGTTGAACAGCCATGACTCTGGCCTTAAGGCCAGCTGATACTATGGATGGTAAGCGGGCTGACCTAGAAGAACTCCCAACTGCACTGTCAGGTATGTGCGTGCATGCCAAGTCAGTTCAGTCATTTCTGACTCTTTGTAAACCCTTGGACCGTAGCCCACCAGGCTCCTCTGTCCACGGGATTCTCCAGGCAAGAATACTGGAGTGGGTTGCCCTGCCTTCCTTCAGGGGATCTTCCTGACCCAGGGATAGAACTTCATCTCCTGTGTCTCCTGCATTGGCAGGTGGGTTCTTTACCATTAGCGCCACCTTGGAAACCCATGCACTGTCACATTACACAACAAATCTGGTGTGTGTCTCACCTTTGTTTCCAGAAGACCTTCATGGAACAGGTAAGATTGATCACTTTAAACGTCCTCCCAGGGTTTTCCGTCAATGCCCCTGGCCTCTTTCCTGTGCCTCTGCTTCTCCTTGTGTAGCAAGGAGGATAATGGTGATCCCGATAGTGACCTGGAATGTCCATAATGTCATTTTCATCGGGAGAGGTATCCGTGGAAGTGACAAGATGAAAGAGTGATGGTTCCTGGAAGACTGTCCACCAGCAACCTGTGGAGTTCTTGCTCATTTCTAATCTGGATGGGAGAAGTGATGTGTCTCCTCATCATCTCTCAGCAGCCAGAATGGTCCAGGCCCAAGGGCACAGCCCCACTAGGCCTTCATGTACGTTGGAGTCCCCTACAAGGGCCTTCTTGCCTCCCCTGGTCACACAGAGCTACACGTGAGACTAGGGAGTAGATGAGAGCTTGTATGTTTTGAACGAGGCAAGGCTCACAAAAGGACTGTGCTTAGGACTCTGGCTCCTTCTCTTAATTGTCAGGAAACCAGGATCAACACAGCACCACTGAATTCTGCTAATTAAATGTCTGCTCTCCTGAACACAGGTCTCATGGCCAGTCCAGAGAGATGCTCATTAAGTGAAAGGGTGGATAATTCAATCACTGCAGGGCTGGACCTAAGGAGAGGATGCTGCTTCCTTGGAGAAGAGCTGGCTCTACCTGGACTCCCCCACCCCCACCCTGTTCTCTGCCCCCTGCCCCCCTCCCCGAGCTGGGGCTGGGGCTGGAACTGGTTTAGTCTCTCCAAATCAGATCTCAGGAATAGAGTCTGTGAAGGAAGGGTTGCATTTAGAAATCTCCAACCTGCTCTTCATGGAGTGGATCCATTTAGACAAATCATAGTTTGAGATCCAGCAAGGCCTTACTTCTTGCCACCTTCTAGAATAGGGGTTCAACTTATGGAGAGATCACCTCTACTTTGCAGAATTTGGTGGAGGCTATGCATATTCCTCCCAGAAAAGTGCTTGACTACACAAAATTCAGCACACAATTCCAATAAGTTCATGGACCACACAAACCCTTCCTTACTGGGTTACATCATGTGCGTTTAGCTCTGTGAGTGTATTTCCATCCAGTTTGGGGGTAACAATGATAGTAAAGCTAATAGTAATGTGGGTAGATGCGGCTTGTGCTATCTTTGAGTTGACTGTCCGCTTAAACCCTCCTCCATTGATCCTTCAAGCCTTGTGGCAAAGCCTTTGAAATTCATCCCTGATTTCTCCTTCCCTCTTTGTCTAAGAACCCAAAGAGCATTGTACCCCTGACGAGGATGACCATTTTCTTCTTACATTGTATGTTTAGATGCCTTCTGTCCTCTCTAAGGGAGGCCTATTCCCAGGAGGCAGGGACCAGCCATATTTGTCTCATCATCAGTTGCCCCTCATCCCCTCTTGTAGAGTCTTTTGCATGTAGTGAGTGCTCAGTAAATGTTCTCTGGATGAAGCGATGGATGACCAATGCATGTCCTCCCTTGGGGACTGCCCATGTCTAACCAGACTGCTCACAGTGGGATGAAGGTGGACTTTGACAAACACAGCCCACTCGGCCTTCCTGGTAGACTTCCAACACAGCTGCATTGCCCATACACACCCCCTCAGGGACACAGAGAAGGCTGTCCCCCCCGTGGAGATGGTCCTCCCTCCCTCCCAGGCAGCACACTCAGGAGCCTTTGACATTTAACTGCAGTGCAATTTGTTTGTTTTCACCCGAGTTGAAAATACCAACAAATGTCACCCACCTTCGCTTCCTTGTCCTGACATGTGACTCTGATGGGCTAGGAACCAGCAACAGTAATGAGCATCTCAGGTCTCCCTGAATTAGCAGGGGATGCAGAGCTCTGCATAGGTAAGAGGTGGGGGTGGAGGTGGATCCAGCAAGAGAAAGACGAGCATAGATTTAAGCGTGGGGACAGGGTGCCTGCCGAGGGCAGTGGTGGTGCAAGGAGGTGGGAGAGGACAATACTTTCACCAGCACCATCAAAGGGAAGATGGCTCAATAGTCCTGTGCCTCCCACTGTTTGAAAGGACTTCTCCACATTGCCCTGAAGGTTGTCTGGTTGTTTCCTGTATCTGGACCAGCTTCTTCTGCCTACCGTGTGCCTTTCCCGGGAGTGGAGTTTGGATGCCATCTTATACTTTTTGGAAATTATATGAGTTAGAAATTGATTTCATTGTGAGTGATAAAAAAAAACACAACCAAGTAGCCTAAATGAAAAAGACATTTATTTCTCTCTCATGTAGAAAGTGCAAGGAATAAGGTCTATATTCAAGTGAATTGCACTGTAATAAGGTCAAGTTCCTGCTTTAAAAATGTATTGATACTATGGGTATGTGAGATATTATCATGGGAAGAAGTGGGGTGAAGTGTCTATGGGAACTCTTACTATTTTTGAGACTTCTTATGTCTTAAACATTTTTTAAAGTTATAATTAAAACAAAAGCCAAAACCTTCAGAGAGTCCAGGACTGAATAGTGGTGCCATGATCACCAGGAGCCCAGGTTCCTTCTGGTTTGTAATTTTGGAAGAGTCGGACACGACTGAGTGACTTCACTTTCACTTATCACTTTCATGCACTGGAGGAGGAAATGGCAACCCACTCCAGTATTCTTGCCTGGAGAATCCCAGGGATGGTGGAGCCTGGTGGGCTGCCGTCTGTGGGGTCTCACAGAGTCGGACACGACTGACGCAGTATCCTCAGCACTTGGCTGCCAGTTCATGGACCAAGAGAGCTGCTCAAGCTCTGTACATACATCAGCATTCCAGTTCTTAGGAAAGAGGGAGGGGCAAAGAAGGGTGTATCCTTCTTTGAAGTACACCATTAGGGTATCACTGGCTTCCCTGATAGCTCAGTTGGTAAAGAATCCACCTGCAATGCAGGAGACCCCGGTTTGATTCCTGGATCAGGAAGATCCACTGGAGAAGGGATAGGCTACCCACTCCAGTATTCTTGGACTTCCCTTGTGGCTCAGCTGGTAAAGAATCCGCCTGCAATGTGGAAGACCTGGGTTCGATCCCTGGGTCGGGAAGATCCCCTGGAGAAGGGAGAGGCTACCCATTCCAGTATCCTGGCCTGGAGAATTCCATGGACTGTATAGTCTGTGGGGTCACAAAGAGTCGGACATGACTTTCACCTTCAGGGTATCACATAGTAGTGTTTTGCCTATAGACCATTGGAGAAAACTTGATCATATAACCACACCTAGATACAAGGGAGGCTGGGAAATGTAGTCTTTATTCTGCATGGCCTTGTGGCCAAATAACACTTGAAAATTCTTACTAGGAAGGAGGAGAGAATGGATACTAAAAGACAACTAGTAACAACTATAGAGCTAGGAGGCTCCATATTGTCACTGCACGGAGGAAGTGCACAATGCTGGGTATCAAGGAAGAGCTGACTGATTTGATCACCCTCTCAGCTCTCCAACCTGACTGCCCCACTACTCCTCCACTCAACTACAGAAGGAAGTTGCCATGCTTCCTTCTTTCAGCAAAGTAGGCTGAGTCCTTTACTTATCTAAGCAGCCTCCATCCCATCTTCTTAGCTCTTCATGAGAACTTAAGCCACAGGCATTTGTCCTTTCTGGTTCTGCTTTCTGTCAAAAGATGGGAGGCACTTTTGTGACGTGAATTAGGAGAAATGATTAGACTCTCCCCAGCCTCGCAGTCTCACCAAATACCACTCCCACAAAGTCAGGGGATAATGCCTAAAATTTCATTAGGGACTCAGTCCCTTGGTTAAGGCAGTGCAGAGTTCTCAGTTAACCTAATCAGCCATTAATAGTTTAACAATTGGTTTATTTGCCCTTTTAAAGTGTTGCAGCAAGAATAGGATTAGGAAAGGTTAGATCTGGAAGAGGACTCAGAGATCTCCTTGCTCCCAAACTCCCCTCCCCTCCCCTGTACATTGGAGGCAACTGAGGCTGGTAGGCTAGCTGTGGTTGGCTGTGGTCACACGGCAACAAGGATGGCTCCCCCTTGGCTTCAAGTTCACTCTGATCCCCTAATTTATCAGAATAAGGATTTTTTTAACCTTACCTGAATTGGAATCTCAAAAGGAGCACTGGCTTGCTGAGCACTAAACCCCCAAGGTTTACAGGAGAAACATACAACTTACCGCCTCAGCTGAGCACTGATCTACTTCTCCCATTCGTAGCAGGAAGGTGTGAATCCCTTCCCTGTGTTGGCAGCCCCCCTGAAGCCTGAGGCCAAGCAATGGTGTGATTCAAACTCCCCCACTAAGGCCAGTAAGAAGGATACCACTCAGGAACAATCAGCCCCTTGACCTCTCATGTACTTGGGCTCAAATTCTGGGAGCACTCTGACCTTTGACATGTCAGGGCAGGGAACCCCCACCCTGAAATTCTGAGATGAGCTCCCCATTCTCCTTCAGTTAAGTGTTTGATAATAAAGTGATTCTGCTGAGTGTTGGGCTAGAGCCCAGCTGCATTTTGTTGGTTGGCTCTCCTGGAAAATAAGTGAGTCCTAGGGTCCCAAGACTGACAATGTTGACAAAACTCTCATACAACCCAGAGGGACCAGCGGCCAGTGACTAAGAGAAGGACTTGGCAAGTCACCTAGACACCTCTCTGAGCCTCACTTGCTTCATCTGTAAAAGAATAACGATTACTCTAAAGTGTTCACCATTAGATCATGATAGATGATGTTGATGACGGTGATGGTGTCATGAACATTCCAAGTGCTAAAGAGTTAGAATTTCTGAAGCCACATTCAAGTCTTTGGCCTTCTGAGAAACATACCAATTTAAGGACAAACTTTTTCAAGATTCTCTAAGCACAGGTCCTCAGTTAGTTCAGGTGGGAGAAGGCATCACCAGACAGTGATGGTTGTGCCTGTGGTGATGCTAAAGGTATCCAAGTTTGGGGAAAGAAGAGACACTGAAGGTGAGGCTCACTTCTGAATCTGTAGTTAACAGCATAACATCACGGCAACTTTAAAGCTAACGAATGCCCACATTTACATGGGGGAGACTGATGCATGAAATGGGAGAATGCTGAGCTTGAGGTTAATGAAAAGGTCAATGGGGTATTCAGTTCTCTTTCTTTTCTTTTATTTATTTGGCTGTGCTGGGTCTTAGTAGAGGCACTTGGGATCTTTGATGCGTCTTGTGGAACCTTTCCCTGTGTCTCACAAACTCTCTAGTTGTGGCACCAGGGCTCAGTAGTTGTGGCTCGTGGACTTAGTTACTTCACAGCAAGTGGGATCTTAGTTCTCTGACCAGGGATAAAACCTGCATCCCCTGCATTGCTAGGCAGATTCTTAACCACTGGACCACCAGGGAAGTCCCAGGTGTTCATTTATTGCACGAAAGAAGCATAAACAGAGTGTTTATGAAGAGTTATTATCATGATAGTGAAATACAGGATTTTGGTACAAGGGAGCCCCAGTTGCTAAGAGGAGACACAGCCCATCCTCAGGGAGCCACAGTGTGAACGGAGAAACAGCCCTGTCCTCAGGGAGCCCCAGTCTTACGGGAGACACAGCCCTGCCTCAGGGAGCCCCAGTCTGAGGGGAGACACAGTCCTGCCTCAGGGAGGCCCAGTCTGAGGGGAGACACAGTCCTGCCTCAGGGAGCCCCAGTCTGAGGGGAGACACAGTCCTGCCTCAGAGAGGCCCAGTCTGAGGGGAGACACAGCCCTGCCTCAGGGAGCCCCAGTCTGTGGGGAGACACAGCCCTGCCCTCAGAGAGCCCCAGTCTGAGGGAAGACACAGCCCTGCCTCAGGGAGCCCCAGTCTGAGGGGAGACACAGCCCTGCCTCAGGGAGGCCCAGTCTGAGGGGAGACACAGTCCTGCCTCAGGGAGGCCCAGTCTGAGGGGAGACACAGTCCTGCCTCAGGGAGGCCCAGTCTGAGGGGAGACACAGTCCTGCCTCAGGGAGGCCCAGTCTGAGGGGAGACACAGTCCTGCCTCAGGGAGGCCCAGTCTGAGGGGAGACACAGCCCTGCCCTCAGGGAGCCCCAGTCTGAGGGGAGACACAGTCCTGCCTCAGGGAGGCCCAGTCTGAGGGGAGACACAGCCCTGCCCTCAGGGAGCCCCAGTCTGAGGGGAGACACAGCCCTGTCTCAGGGAGCCCCAGTCTGAGGGGAGACACAGCCCTGTCTCAGGGAGCCCCAGTCTGAGAGGAGACACAGTCCTGCCTCAGGGAGCCCCGGTCTGAGGGGAGACACAGCCCCTGTTTCTTGGTGAGTTGCAGTGTGAGGAGGAGGCAGGGCAGATCTTGCTTCTGTCATTTCTCCCCTCTTCCCTCAGGGCTGGCTCTTTCTGTCTTGCCTTTAATAGATTGCAGTCTCCCAGAGAACAGGAAGGAACTGTTTATTGAGAAATCTGCATGGTGCCCAGCACAACAGGTGCTCAATAAATATTTATAGCTGCTTAATGATTTAGCACAATAAATACGTACACAACACCTAAATGACAGAAGCCTAATGAACAGAGCATGGAGCTGCTGTTCTGGTGGGGTCACTGGTGTCAAGAAACAGGCTGGGGATGGAATTACTAAGAAGCCTGGAGTGAGAAGAGAGGAGAGGCGGGGACACTTTCTCTATGGCCCCATAGTGAGTGGCCATAAAATACCCTGAGCAGAGCTCATTATGACTTTCATAGGTTCTAAGCACTTTTGCATTTGAAGATTCTTTCCTTCACTTAAAAAAAAAAAAATTACTCTCTCTTCATTTCTGGCTACCTTTTCCCCGGGCTGGAGGCATCCTACATCCAAAGCAACCCTCAAGCCTAATCCTGGAATCCGAGCAGCTGAGTTGGAGGAAGATTCAGTTATTGCTCCTAGACCCCAGCTTTCCTGGCCTTAACTCCTCCCACGGAGCCTACAATGACAAGATTTCTTAAACTAGTGGCTGAAGTCCCCTGGGGGTGCTGAGTTCTATGAATATGTTTTACCTTTTAGCTCTTGATTTTAGTGGCAATCTAAGAAAACACCCAGTTGTGACTTAAAGACAATCCCCAGAAGAAGAATTATAGTGGGTGACACAGGTTTGCGATTTCACTCTGTGTGGCCCTGCTGAGGTGTTTAACACAGAGGGACCCAGTCAGCGTTCACAACCCTGTGAGATCATCTAGTTTTACAGATGAGCACACTGAGGTAGTGGCAGGGGAAGCAACTTGCCCAGGGTCACATGGCTTGTGAGTGATAACCCTCTGCCCGTGAAGGGGGCTGGACTCCGGAATCCACGTGCCTCCAAGTCAAGCTTCTTACCACAGTGCTTCTCAAACTGGGGCCTTCAGAAGCACCTTCCTTTAAAAGGTTTCTGTAATTACCCAGCTTCGTTACATCCTCCTCAGTCTACCGAGTACCATGAATCTTTGTTCTTCTAGAATAGTCTCCATAAGAGAATCGGCCTTAGTTGTTGATACCTTATCACCCATCCTTCAAGACCACAGTTCACGCCCCTTCCTCCAAGGGGGCTTCCATCACTCTAGTTAGGAGGGATGTCTTCTGAAGAATTCTCTGAAGACAGTGCCATCCATGGTAGGGTTGGGCGTATGGACTGGACTGGAATTACAGCTCTGCCTTTTGTCTTCAGTCATTGTGCAAGTTATAGAAGCTTCCCGAGCCTCAGTTTCTCCACCTGTAAAATGGGTAAATAGTATTGCAGCAGCAAATGGTTTAACTGAGATACCATGTGTAAAGTGCCAGATGCGCTCTACACACTCCCCTCTTCTGGTGGCTCCCAGTTATCCAAGCATGTGTGTGTAAGCTCCTCTTGAGGAGAGGGGAGATGTCCCATCTGATCTGTCCACCCTCATGCCCACGCTCTGCTTGCCACATAGAGCAGGTGCTCCAAGGAAGCCTGATGGAAGAACTAAGCCCTTGCTGCGGGATCAGGCTCATCCCCAAATCTGTGGGGGTGAGCAGAAGGTCATAGTGGGGAGGGATTGATTGTACTATTCCAGATCTCAATTCCAATATCTCCAGAGAGGAGGCTGAGAGAGAAAGGAAGAAGATGAAGCATACAGGCAGAGGGAACTCGGGAAGGATGGAGGATTATGAGAGAAATGGGAGCAGGGAGAAAAGGAAGGAGGTAAAGGGGAGGGAGAGATGAGTCTGTAAACAGAAAAAATACAGGAAAAAGAGAAGCTCTTTGAGATTTTCAAACATGAGGATGGATAGGGAGGCAGCCAAGGTCTCTTATTTCCCACATGTGAGGAAGGGACCAGGTTAGGAGTAGGCTAGGGGGCTCAGCTGGTCTAAGTCTCCTTTGCTCCCAACCCAGATCTCACCTGGCTGGGGCAGGAAATGGATTTGAATAGCCGACCCCTCACACCCCCTGCCCCCCACACCATCCAGCCAAATTGCCCAGATGAGGAAACCAAGGCCTGCAGAGGAGAGGCGGCTTGCTGAAGCCCGGGCAAGGCCAGGACGGGACCCAGGTCTCAGAACTCCTGCATCAAACTCTTCCTGCCGAATTAGTCTGCCCCTGGGAGCCAGAGTGCTCCTATTCCGACATGAAGAAAGACAACATTAGGAATGCAGAGAGCAAATCCCAGGATAATGGAGCCTGGTGTTTGCAATAAAAATTTAAATGTGCCGTCCTGGTGGCAATAGCGACTTTTATCTGATCAGCCTGTCAGCGCTTAAGAAGGCTGGGCTGTGTAAATGGCAAAAGCAAATTGAATTCATATTTACTGCCCTTGAGTCTGTGGGGTTTATTGTTTCCAATGGATTCATGTCTCTCTCCTCTTTCTCCCCTTCCTCCTTTTCCTCTCTTACACTCCTTACACTTACAAGTACTTTATTATCCGACAACTCACTGGGAAAGTTGACAAGAGAGAAGGCTGCTCTCTGGGTGTGCAGATTTTTTTTCCATCTGCTGCTCCAAGTGAACTTTGCCCCTTTATCTGCCCTGCCCTGTGCCCTGGGAGGCTGGCCTATATGAACTGCCTCCTACAGTATCCTTTGCCCTCTGGCTTCCTGCATTTGGTTGCTGGGAGGCGCAGCAGGAGGTAAGAAAGAGGATGAGAGAGAGGGGCCTGTTTCCTTGGCTGGCTCCCTCCCAGGCCATAGAAGGTCAGTGGGCTGTATCCATCCCTGTCTCTCTCCTGTGGCTGTAACCCTGTGTAGGTTCTAGGAACTGCCCTCTGCCTTCACCCCTTCAGGCCTGGGGTGAAAAGGTTTGAAGAGCCCCCTTCTGTTGCCAGCCCCTGGGGCCCTTGTCACCCCTCTTGGGTTTCCCTAACCCTGCCCATACGTGCATGCTCAGTCGCTTCAGTTGTGTCTGACTCTTTGCAACTTCTTGGACTATATAGCCCTCCAGGCTCCTCTGTCCATGGGCTTTTCCAGGCAAGAATGCTGGAGTGGGTTGCCATTCCCTTCTTCGGGAGATCTTCCCAACCTAGGGATTGAACCCACATGTAACCCTGCCCATACCTCCCTTCATGAAATATCCCTCAGGTACACCTTCGATTCTGTCATCTGTTCCTCCCTGACTGATGTCTCTCTGTCCCTTCTTTCCAGAAATGGGAGGGCACCGAGGACACTTTTCACAAAGTGGGAGGAAGCCTCAGGGGCTGGAGCTAGACCTGGACTGTGAGGAGGAGTTTGCACAGAGGTGGAGAGGGCATACAGGCCTGGCACCGCAGACCACCACCCCCCTGAAGGGCTGGACAGCCCTGCGTCACCACCCCTGCTGCCCCTTTAGTGCTGCTTGCCTGGGGCATGTGACACAGGACAGTCTAGCAGGCCTTTTCTCTAGTGAGACTTTTTCTCAAGACTTATGTCTGCTGAGGGAATTTGTCGGTTAGGGTTAGCAAAGGTAACCCCGACTGAAAAGTCCTGAAAAGTCTTCTTGCTTTCATGTGTCACCTTGTAAGTCTAGGTTGGCCAACAGGTGATGAGGATTCTGTCCCAAGGTCAATTAAAGACCTGACATTGGAGGTGGCAACATGGGAATCCTTGTCTGTAACTGTGTCCCCCATTGCAGCAGCCCCCTCCCTACTACCAACAAATAACCAAATAAACTCCCATTAAGCCAATTTGATTGCCTAAAATCTTTTTATTTTAATAATCAGAGGTGTTGTTAGGAGTCCAAGATTAAACATGCTATGCGCGATGTTGTACCAAATGCATAATAACAAGGAAAGGTAATAACCACAGGCCTGCGCAATGAGACATGGTCCTTCTCAGAGCAGCCTGTGAGTTTTCATGATATAATGCCGGCAAGCAGCCCCTGGTGAGGTCCAGCTGTGGACTTGTGGGCAAGGGCTGCTTCAGGAAGGCCTGGCCCTCAACTTGGCTTCCCAGGGTGGGGTGAGGAGAAGGAGCTGTGAGGAGCAGGAGGACACTACTAATAATCCTCATCCCAAAGGAAGAACTATGGGCAGATGCTAGTCACAGTCCAGCCCTCAGGGACCCCAGTCTGAGGGGAGACGCAGCCCTGCCTCAGGGAGCCCCAGTCTGAAGGGAGACACAGCCCTGCCTCAGGGAGCCCCAGTCTGAGGGGAGACACAGCCCTGCCCTCAGGGACCCCAGTCTGAGGGGAGTCACAGTCTAACCCTCAGGGAACCCCAGTCTGAGGGGAGACACAGACTTGCCTCAAGAAGCCCAGTCTGCTGAGTGAAATCCAACCCCTACTTCTATTGACCTTCAAGCCTGATATCCTAGTCAGATGTTAGCCTATAATTAAGTTCCCTAGCTGGACTAAACTTCAATGTTATCCCACCATTGCCTACCCTGTAGCCTGGGTGGCTTGAAGAAGAAAAGCCAATTTTAATTTTAGCCATAGCCAAACATAATGAGGAGAGTAAATCACAGAGTGAACATTCCCCAGCCAAATGGAAATGAGTTTTGGATTATCTGCCGCTTTGAATTATCCACCCCACTGCTCCCTTCATCACCAAGGTCCTAGAGGGGACCACACACTCAGTTTCCTCCCCTGAGTGTGGGGACTAGGGAGAGGCTAGGGGTGCTTGAGGGTGGTGCCGGTGAGTCAGTGAACCTGGGGATGCTCTGTGATTTAGAGCATAGAAGAATGAAAGGGCTAAAATGGCAGACTGGGTCATTGGATGTGAATCTGCTGGAGAAGTCCTTGGGAGAGAGAGCTAGGACCCAAAGGCTGGATTGACTAGAAGCGCATCCCTGTGTATCCACATTCTCCACACTACACTCTGAGGACACCCAGGTTCCAAGAGCTGAAGCCTTGCTTGAGGCTTCAGGTGACAGAATCAAAAAGATGCTTGAAATGGGGGCAGGGGGTATCGCCGAGAGAGAGTCTTGAAAGTCATGGCTGAATAAAAGCACAAAATCTCTGTGTGAAACCAGAGCCCCCACACACTCACACCTGAGGGCTGGAGTGGATGCTGACAGGAGGATATGGGGAGGAAGACGGAGGCCTAAACTGCTGCTGCGAGCTGCCGGCCCTGTGGGCTGTCTGTGTCCCGTAAGCAGGGCCAGATCACAGGCAACCATGGAGATTAATGCGTTTGTAGTTGACAACACGCCCGCAAAACAGTGTTTGTCCCTGTCAAAGCTGAACGAATAAGCTCGCCTCCCGTCCCTCACACACTCTCTACTCGCAGACAGCCTCATTCACATCCAGGCCCTCATTCGTAAAACCAGGCCCTCCTTCACCCACACAGCCCTCCATTCACCAAGCACACAAGTTCTCTCAGTCATCACCTCCATTCATGCGACGCCCCCTCTCTCACACACAAAGGCACATTCAGTCAGACACGCCCGCTTCTTCACACACACACACACCTCTCCACTCACACTCCACACCCCTCCGTTCACAGGTCTTCTTCGTTCACACACAAACACTCACCACGCACAAACACTCATCCACATATTGGCTCACACAGGTCTCAAGACAAAAGAGGACTAGTGTTCCACAACCCCGGTTGTGACTACATTGGGTAGAAGACATTTTTCCATTCAACTCTCATACCAATCACTTGTGTGGCAACTAAAAGTCCCTTTCCTTCAGTGACTGGCCTGTTTGTGTTAGTCTTTGACAAGAATGTATATAGCTTTTCGATCAATTTTTTTATTCCCAATGGTCCAGGCTCAGTAGGTACTTTAAATCCTGAGAGTTATGATTAAGAAGTGTTCCCTAGGCTGGATTCCCCAGAAATGGACTTGAAACAAGGATTTGAGCTTAAGTGGTTTATTCGGCCTGTGGTGGCAGGGCACCTGGAAAAAAGGAAGATGGGTTGGAGATGAGATGAAGAAGGGGACACAGCCAGGACAGGATGTGTAAGAAGCAGGTTACTGCGAAAGGCCACCAGGGCTCATTCTCACTGGGGACCTGAAGGAGACTGTGCAGAACATGCTTTGGAGTCGTCCCACCCAACCAGTGAGGAAGTTGAGGGGTTTACCCTTCATCCCCCTGGCTGGCCTTGGTTGGGGTTCTGCTCTCCAGGGCATGAATTTGCCCCAGCCTGCCTGGCCTGCCCCAGATGGGAGTGAGCACGCTCCTACAGTAAGAGGGCATGAACAGAGTGACAAAGGTGCCAAGGTATATGCTGGAGCACTCATCCATCCATTCATTTAGTCATTCATTCATTCCTTCTCTCCCCAAACGTCCCTGGTGCCTGCTCTGTGCTAGGAACTGGCCTAGCTACTGGGGATTCAGAACTGAACAAAATACAGTCCCTGCCAAGAAGAGGTTCCCAGGTGAATGGGGTAGAAGACAGGGAAACACATAATTACACTGCAATACAATAAAAGCTACCGGGGATGCTTTAACACGGAGGCAGCGTGCTGCCACCCAGAACAGAGAGGAAGCAGTTCTGAGCTTAATAACTTACTTACCGTAACAACTGCTTACCTTGCACAATAGAAGTTTACACAGAATCTAAATGGGCTCGATCTGCCCTCGGATGTTTTAGATTCCATTTCCCCTTTTCTTTCCTGTTACCTCTGCTATCTAAGACCATTCTTTCCAGCCAGTTTATGAAGCAGTCCCGGGATTCAGGATGTGGTTTCTGTCTCTGTGGCTTTGCCTGGGGACAGCACAGGGAATGTTTTTGCCCATCCTGTGTGGGTGTCTTTCTGCAGCCACGGAACTTGGACCTTCCAAGGGCAGACGAATCCCTTGGAGATTTGGCTTTTTCTGTCTCTCTCTGTCTCTCTCTCCTTCTCTCTCTTCAGACTAGAAGCTGTGACTCCAATATCAAAATTGAAGCTGCCTGAGGTCAAAGACTGGGCTTCCCAGGTGGCGCTAGTAGTAAAGAACCTGCCTGTTATTGCAAGAGACATAAGAGACACAGGTTCGATCCCTGGGTTGGGAAGATACCCTGGAGGAGGGCATGGCAACCCACTTCAGTATTCTTGCCTGGAGAATCCCAAAGACAGAGGAGCCTGGTAGGCTATAGTCCATGGGGTCTCAGAGTCAGACATGACTGAAGCAACTTAGCATGATGTCAAAGACTATGCCTCCCCCATCAGACTGAGAGATCTCTGAAGTCAGGAGCTATCTCCCTCTCCAACACATGCATTGAATTTGCCCACTCCCTTCTTTCTCAAGGCTCTAGAAGTATTCCTACACAAGGCAGCATCAGAAAGGGGAATGGGAAATATCAGTTCTCTGATACTAACTCATTTTTCTTACCCTTAGAAGAAGCCCTGAACTGTTACTTCTGGAGGGCCTGGAAGGTGGTGGGCCTGGAAGATGGGGCAAGGGCAGGGCTGGTAGCATCAAACTGGAACCACACACCAGGCTAGAGGCAGGGCCACCACCTGGCAGCTCCTAGACCAGAGAAGCAGCGTCTTCTGGAAGTCCAGGTCTGGAAATCAGGTTTCCTTTTCCAGTCCCCTGGCTCCAGAGTCGGTCCCTTCAGGGCTCGTCTTGAGTGGTGTGATTTATGGGGAGCAGCCAGCTCTCTGCGAGGGCAAGACGCAGGCAGCTGACTCTCCTAGCAGATTCAAACCCCTCCCACTCTTATTAATTCACACTTTCCCATCAGCCTGGAGCACCCTGGAGGGGCCATTTCTTTTTACCTGAAGCAGAGACAGGCATCTTACTTGATTTACAGGCTCCAGGGGCGGGTGGCTCCTCGGCTGGTTGCTAAGGTATCTTTTAAATGGAAATCAGGGTGGAGAGATATCACATATATCGTGCCAGCCATCTGCTAAATGTTGCCTCTTCTGTCTGGAACAGCTTGAGGTGGTTCTGACGGGGAAGCAAGGCCCAGGGGCTGGGGGAAGTGGGGGAGGGAAGTCTGTGGTCTCCACATCAAGTGAAGGAAGGGGAACTTTCATTTTATGCCACCATGTCTGCCACGTCCCTTAGCTTTCCCCTTTCTGTCCTCATTTTTCTTTTTTCCCTTTTGTTTTAAATGTAAAATCCCTTCCAGAGATTCTGATTACAAACCACCAGCCTCGTTCCACAACTCTAAATTCATCGCCAGTATATTTAATTGTGTGCATGCAGTGTGTGTGTGTGTGTGTGTGTGTGTGTGTGTGTGTGTGTGTGTGTGTACATGAGTGACTCACTACTGTTGGGCCTGACAGCCAATGAAGCCTCAGCTTCTGAGAACACCAGCATTCCTTCCAGGCCCCTCCCTGAGCAGGAAACACAAGTGCCCAAATTTAGTTGAACAGCTGGGCTGTCCCAAGTTACTAAGCAATCTCGTAGTAGAGGCAGCCAGTTTCTATGTACACCAGGCACATGGAAGCCTCTGGAGTGTCTCTTCTCTATCAGGTTCTTCTCTCTCCTCTTCTACTATTAGGATGGCCCGGAGCTAGACTCTCCTGAGTTCAAATCGTGATTCTTCTCGGGGGAGCTGGGAGAGTTTGGGCAGGTCCAAACCTCTTTGAACCTCACTTCCTGGTAGTTAAAATAGGGGTAGCAATACTCAGGTCGACAGGTATGGAAGGGCAGGTTGCTCACTGGACAAGCCTGCTCAGCTAACGAGCTCTCCAAACGCCCAGTGGGGACACCTCTTCCTAATTACACAAGAGCACTTTTGGACCAGCTTAGCACTCACCTTGCAGAGTTGTTAAAACTAAGTGCAGAACCTAGGGAAGGAGAGAGGAGACACTGTTCCTATCCTGGGTAAACTCCTAGAGACGTGCTGATTTTCTCAGGCACTGTAGGTCCAGAGGAGACTGTTTCTCTTCCTCTCTAGCTCATCGCCTCTGTTTCTCTGACAACTTCCCCGACTCGCCCCTCCCCTCCCCCAGTCCTGGCTCATAGACATTCTGAGCAGACAAGGTCTGGCTCCCTTGCAGATGGATTCTTCCCATGAAGGCTGATTCTGACATTTGATACCAGCATCCATTTCACAGCCTCCTTCAGATCCCCACGCACCTCTCTCAGTTTTGCCCACAAATAATCCTATGGCCCCTCCTGCCTGCTTTCATCGGCTTCTTTGTTCCTGATCCCAGCCTTCTACTCCTAATCTCCATCTCTCTGTGGTCCCCTCCACCACCTACACCATTCCTAGATGCTAAGAGGGACCTGGGTTGCTCCTTCTAGCATTTGCTAAAATCCCTTCTCAAAAGAGAGAGCCCTCTGTCCCCTAGGGTGTGCACTAATTGCCTGTTATTCACCCTGTTCCCCTCACCTCCCTCCCAACTTGGGATTTAAGCTGCTTTCTGTTGGCTATGAGAGTAATATATTAAGTGACAGTTCTCAGAATACAATTTTAATTAAGATTCAATAGTCACTTCTCTGTCAGTAATCTTCCATGCTGATTACTTAAAATATATTTACCCAGCTCTATTATGTCACTGATTTGAATTCATTAGACGTTTGTTAATCCTCAACAAACTTTTTTTTAAAAAATGTGGTTTGTTTAGCATAATTTACAAGGACAAAACTGTTTGAAACCATGGGCCCAATGCATCCCAAAGTGTCCAGCTATTTCCTGCTTGCTGGTGCCTTGTCACTCTCTCCCAGAGGGCAGCCAATGGAGGCAGGACGGAAAGGCACAAGGATGCCATGGGACAGGGCAGTCGGTCCATGTGACACTGATGTTGCCCATACTGGTCAGCCTTCCAGGACACAGGGCAGGGTTGGAGAGGGTGGAGAGAGGATCTGAAGGGGCAGGGAAGATACTGCCCACAGGCCACCAACAGCCCTGGCCCTGAACTCACAAGTACCTGACAATGATTATTACCATTTCCTGTGTGTGCTATGACGAGAAGACATTGGGAAGTGCTGCTGAGCCTCCAAAAATGCAGGGTTGATGGTTGTCTGAGGGGAAGGATGGGAGGAAGAGATAGTTAGGGAGTTTGGGATGGACATGTACACACCGCTATATTTAAAATGGATAACTAACAGGGTCCTACTGTATAGCACAGGGAATTCTGCTCAATGTTATGTTGTAGCCTGGATGGGAGGGGAGTTTGGGGGAGAATGGATACATGTATATGTATGACTGAGTCCCTTTGCCGTCCACCTGAAACTATCACAACTCTATTAATTAGCTACACTCCCAATACAAAATAAAAAATCAAAAAAAAGAAAAAGAAAATGCGGTGTGACAAGAGCTCATGAGGAGGATGCCTTTCTCAAACCCTGTCCCCTTCCTCCATAAACATACACATGCGCATACATGCATGCACACAGGCACACAGTCACCTCCAGCTTAACTAGCAAGGGACATCCTGGGTGTGACTGTCGCTGTCCCTGTGTCCCCAGTGAGTATAGGGGATACCTCTCACCTCTCCTTGAGCAGATGCAGTGGCCAGAGACATAGTCTACGACCGCAGTGAGCCAACCTGGGGACCATAGCAGATGACTGGCAGAAGATGCTTCTGAAGCTTCTGTGTGACCAGGCCACCCCACAAAGATGGTTTTCTCAGCTGATTAGCCAAGTGAGTGTTGGCTCTGGCCAGTGTTGATACAGAACTCAGAACTCAGTGACAATGGCAGAAATTCACTTAGCTCAGCACCATAGTTCATTCACTCATTCATTCATTCCATACTGATCGGGCAACTTACTATCAGGTGGGTGTGGTATTGGTGCTAAGATACAGTGACGGGTGGACATGATAGATACATTCCCTGCCTCATGGAGTTTCCGGTCTAGGAAGGCAGACATGGAAGTGATTCAGGAACTATGTAAGTGTGGTGAGCGATACATAGGATAAGTATAGGGTTGTTGTTGTCGTTCAGTCGCTCAGTCGTGTCCGACCCTTTGTGACCCCCTGGACTGCAGCATGCCAGGCTTCCCTGTCCTTTACCATCTCCCGGAGCTTGCTCAACTTCAGGTCCATCGAGTTGGTGTTGCCATCCAACCATCTCGTCCTCTGTTGTCCCCTTCTCCTCCTGCCTTCAATCTTTCCCAGCATCAGGGTCTGTTCTAATGAGTCGGCTCTTCGCATCAGGTGGCCAAAGTATCGGAGCTTCAGTTTCGACATCAGTCCTTCCAATAAATACTCATTGATCTTCTTTAGGATGGACTGGTTGGATCTCCTTGCAGTCCAAGGGACTCTCAAGAGTCTTCTCCAATACCACAGCTCAAAAGCATCAATTCTTAGGCACTCAGCTTTCTTTATGGTCCAACTCTTACATCCATACATGACTACTGGAAAAACCATAGCTTTGACTAGATGGACCTTTGTTGGCAAAGTAATGTCTCTGCTTTTTAATATGCTATCTAGGTTTTTTGAGTATAGTTTACTAAGGGGCAAATAGCAGAAGGGTCTGTTTTGGTCTAGATTTTGGAGAGGCTTCCTGGAGCAGGTGATGTTTAAGCTGAGCCTGGAGGTGGACTAGGAGTTTGGTTAGCCAGGAGTAGAGGTGGGAGAGAAGCCAGGAAGAGACCAGAGCGAGGAGGAAATCCCAGGGGAAGATCAGCCTGGCATCTATAAGTGAAAGAGGGTGAGTGCGGTTGGAGCAAAAAGAACAAAGGGAGAGAGAGTTGGGAGAAATAAAGTGAAAAAATGGGCAGAACCAGCTCTTGCAAAGACTTGTTCTTATGCCAAAAAGACAAGAAGAAGGTCAATGTAGATGGAGAAGATTCCTGTTTGTGTTATTAGGACTCAGTTAAGTGTGAACCTAGAAGGTCAGACATATTTGCTTGTTGAGAAAGTGGCAGGCAGACACCTCTGGGGCGGATATGCCTGGTGGTACCAGGGTCAGGGCAGGCTGGTACCCTTTATGGAAGAGGTCAGCGAGAGCAGGGACTGGCAAGGTGGGCAGTTGCTCATGGGACTTCAGAGCAGAGTTGCATGGAATTAGGCATGTTGACAAAGACTTTTAATGAGGGTGACCATAATGAAGATGAAAAGGAGAGATATCCTGTGGAACAGAGGTAAGCAAACTTTTTCTGTAAATGGCAAGACAATAAATATTTTAGGCTGTGCTGGCCCCATTCTATCTGTTGCAACTACTTACTCCCACCATTGCAGCATGAAAAAAAGAGCCATAGACAATATGCAGATGTGTGCAAGGCTGTGTTCTAATAAAACTTGATTTACAACTACAGATGGCAGGCTATATCTGGCCCTTGGAATACAATTAGCTAACCCCTGCTCTAATGGTGCTGTCCAGTGTGGAAGCCCATAGCCACATAAGGCTATTGAGTACTTGAAATGTTCTCTAAGTGTTAAATACTCTTAGATTTTGAAGACTTAGTACAAATAAAAAAGAATGCCACACACCTCATTCATAATTGTTTGTATTGATTACACATTGAAATAATATTTTAAATACAGTAGGCTAAATTAAATACCTGATCAAAATTGATTTCACTTGTTTCTTTTCACTTTTTTAATATGGCTGTGTAATTTAAATGTAATTTAATATGTATGTAATTTAAAATTACATTTATGGCTCATGGTACATTTCTATTAGACAGTGTTATTCAGGAGTAATCCTACAGATGAAATGTAGAGTAAGTTTCTAGCCCTAAAGTATCTCAGGTGAGAGATTTACCTTTAAAGAGATACAATGATGGAATTCAAATCTTCACAATAAAGTAATATTCAATTGGAATAGGTGTTTATATTTACAAAGCATTTTTTTTAGGAAACCATAAATATTTACTGAGATGTAAAAAAAAGTCTTGCTATATAAAGAGATGTCTCATATTTCATAGAAAATAGACTGACAAATATGTTAATTATTCTAAATTAATTTAGAGTGGGTTTTAAAATTTACTATATATCTTGGTTTTTTTGTATCAGCTAGTTGTTTGCATCTGTGCTCCTCAAACAGAGCAATGGAGCTCTGCTTTCTCAAGATATTAATAGTTGTTATGCAAAAAAGGAGTATATTTAACTAAAAAAAGAAGTCACACGGAATTAAACATTAATCCAAATTTCTTTACTGCCACAGAATTTCTCAACCCTTCTGAACTTGCTAGTGCGTAGAGAGCTTTCGCAAGAGTAAGAGAGGGCTGTGCTTCCCAATTCACTGGCCTTAGGCGTCTTCCTTGTAGAACCCAATTCACACTCCTAGAAGGCAAATTGAGAGGTGCTGGTCTGCGTGAGGCAACTAAACTAGTGTGCGTGATTTTCCAAAAGTCCAGCTCAGTGGATGTTTTTAGCACCTAGTAAATAGAGCCACACTGCCTGCAACATGGTATAGTGAGAAAACTATAAGATTTGAAGGTTCAAAGACCTGAACCAAAGCCCCATCCCTTCCTTCCCTGGATAGCCATTCTTGCAAAAGCATGTTCTATGTGCCAGGTGGTGCTTTAGGCCTTTTATTCAGTGGTGAATTAAAAACAAGTCCCAACTGTTTGGAGCTTTGTTGCCATTGAAGAAGACAAACAGTAACAAGACACATAGATGAAATATACAGTAAGGTAGATAGTGATCGATTCCAAGGAGAAAGCAGAACACGGAAGAGGGGTGTGCCCCGAGGGTAGGGCCTCCGTGAGAAAGTGACTTTTTCATAAGGACCTGAAGGGGGTTCTTAGGCTGCAGACACGTCCTCATCTATATACACTGATAAGTCCTTTCCTGTGAAGGGTGCTCCTGAAGCCCAGATGAGGTGATGTATACGAAGATCTGGGCAGGGGACCAGAACATACTGAGTGCTCAGAAGAAGTCTATGCCTTGGTTTCCCATCCCACCCCCTTCTTCACTCCCCTAAACTCCCAGAGACTTACCCACTCTGTGGATTCTCCATGATGAAGAATTTATACAAAGCCAGTTCCCCACTTACCCTGGCGACTTCCAGGGACAGCTCTCTCCTTGTCCACCTTCTTGTTCTTAGGGAATGCTGGTCCAATCTGATTTCACACTGAGCCTAATCCAGTTAAGAAGGCAAAACCGCTTCAAAAGGCTGCTATAATGTACGTTTCAAATCTAAAGATTACTAGACAAACCACTGGTATGGAATTATCCATCCATCCATCCATCCAACAAGTACTGAGCACCTACTGTGTTCCAAACACTGTGCTAGATGCACTGTTGTTTAGTCACCAAGTCGTGTCCAACTCTTTGTGACCCCCAAGGACTGCAGCCCGCCAGGCTCCCCTGTCCACGGGATTTTCCCAGGCAAGAATGCTGGAGTGGGCTGTCATTTCCTTCTCAAGGGAATCTTCCCAACCCAGGGATTGAACCCATGTCTCCTGTACTGGCGGGCAGATTCTTTACCACTGAGCCACCTGGGAAGTGATTAGAGTGATGAACAGAACAGACAAAAGTGCCTGCCCTCCTGGAACTGACATTCTAGTTGGAGAGATAGAAAATATTCCATAAACATAATTAATAAGTAAATCAAGTAGGCTGTTCCAAGGTGATAAGAGCTAAGGAGAAAGGAGACAGTAGAACCATTATCAGTGGGATTGCTAGAAGAGATCACTCCTGCATGAGCAGATGCCGTTCTCTCCTGCTCCCCAGGGCAGCCGGTAGGTGTGCGGGAGGGCGCTGCGGGTGAGGGCATTAGGAAGTCGCCTCCTGACTCTGACCTTGTGTCCCTCCCTTCCAGGCACCACGGCCTGAGGGACCAGACCATGGAGACCCTGCTTGGCGGCCTGCTGGCATTTGGCATGGCGTTTGCTGTGGTCGACGCCTGTCCCAAGTACTGCGTCTGTCAGAACCTGTCTGAGTCACTGGGGACCCTGTGCCCCTCCAAGGGGCTGCTCTTCGTGCCGCCGGACATCGACCGGCGAACAGTGGAGCTGCGTCTGGGCGGCAATTTCATCATCCACATTGGCCGCCAGGACTTCGCCAACATGACGGGACTGGTGGACCTGACCCTGTCCAGGAACACCATCAGTCACATCCAGCCCTTCTCCTTCCTGGACCTGGAGAGCCTGCGTTCCCTGCACCTCGACAGCAACCGGCTGCCCAGCCTGGGGGAGGACACGCTGCGGGGCCTGGTCAACCTGCAGCATCTCATTGTGAACAACAACCAGCTGGGCGGCATCGCGGACGAGGCCTTCGAGGACTTCCTGCTGACGCTGGAGGACTTGGACCTCTCCTACAACAACCTCCATGGGCTGCCCTGGGGCTCCGTGCGGCGCATGATCAACCTGCACCAGCTGAGCCTCGACCACAACCTGCTGGACCACATCGCCGAGGGCACCTTCGCCGACCTGCAGAAACTGGCCCGCCTGGACCTCACCTCCAACCGGCTGCAGAAGCTGCCCCCGGACCCCATCTTCGCCCGCTCCCAGGCCTCGGCTCTGACCGCCACGCCCTTCGCCCCACCCCTGTCCTTTAGTTTCGGGGGCAACCCGCTGCACTGTAACTGCGAGCTTCTCTGGCTCCGCAGGCTCGAGCGGGACGATGACCTGGAGACGTGCGGCTCCCCCGGGGGCCTCAAGGGCCGCTACTTCTGGCACGTGCGCGAGGAGGAGTTTGTGTGCGAACCGCCGCTCATCACCCAGCACACGCACAAGCTGCTTGTCCTGGAGGGCCAGGCGGCCACGCTCAAGTGCAAGGCCATCGGGGACCCCAGCCCCCTCATCCACTGGGTGGCCCCCGATGACCGCCTGGTGGGGAACTCCTCCAGGACCGCCGTGTATGACAACGGCACCCTGGACATCCTCATCACCACGTCTCAGGACAGCGGCGCCTTCACCTGCATCGCCGCCAACGCCGCCGGGGAGGCCACGGCCACGGTGGAGGTCTCCATCGTCCAGCTGCCGCACCTCAGCAACAGCACCAGCCGGGCGGCGCCCCCCAAGTCCCGCCTCTCGGACATCACCGGCTCCAGCAAGACCAGCCGCGGAGGTGGAGGCAGTGGGGGCGGGGAGCCTCCCAAAAGCCCCCCGGAACGGGCTGTGCTGGTGTCCGACGTGACCACCACCTCGGCCCTGGTCAAGTGGTCGGTCAGCAAGTCTGCCCCGCGGGTGAAAATGTACCAGCTGCAGTACAACTGCTCCGACGATGAGGTACTGATTTACAGGTGAGCAGGGGCTGCCGCAATGCAGGGAGGTGTCCAGATGGGCCTGGAGGAAGTGATGGGGAGGGTTTCGAGCTGTTTCCACCTATGCCGCCCCCCACCCCCACCCCCCAGAAGTGTTTGTGCGATTCCAGGGACAAACTGTGCCATTTGTGCAGGTGAGAGGAAATAGAATGAACATTATGTACAAGTTTAAGGAGAGGGTGCCCTACATGTGCAGCCTGAAGAGATGTGTATGTGGGAGGACGGTGCCTCCCAGAGGTCTGGCAGTGGTAGGTGGTTTCAATGATCATGATCTCCGAGTTTTCTGGGTTTTTTTTTAATTAATTAATTTATTTTAATTGGAGGAAATTATTTTACGATATTGGGATGGTTTTTGCCATACATTAACCACCATGAATCAGCCACATTTGAGCCTTAGATGGAGAACAATAATAACAATAAGCAGATCTCTTGGCCAGAGGATCTGACTCCTCCAACGAAGGATGAATCTGGCCTTCACCTAGATTCGTAGGCTGTCATGGCTAAGGTCAGAAAGTGTAGAATTCAGATCATCACTCTGCCATTTGCTAATCATTTAATTCTCTTGCCCTTCCTCAGTTTTCCTCATCTGTAAAATGGGGATAATCCACGCCTGACTTAGTCTGCAGGTGAAAGTGAAACTGTTAGTTGCTCAGTTGTGTCCAGGTCTTTGCGACCCCATAGACTGTAGCCACCAGAGTCCTCTGTCCTTGGAATTCTCCCAGAATACTGGAATAATGGACAGCCATTCCCTTCTCCAGGGGATCTTTCCAACCGAAGGATCAAACCTGAGTCTTCTGCATTGCAGGCAGATTCTTTACTGTCTGACCCACCAGGGAAGCCCAAACTGGCTGAAAGAAGAAAAAGGAAGAGGTAATGTGTTGGTTCACATAACTGAAAACTCAGTAACCTGCCTCAGACCCAGCTAGATCAAAGGGCCCACAAGCATCCTGCACTCAGTTTCTTTGCTTCCCTAAGTTTCGTTTTCTTCTGGGTTTGCCTTCACTGTCAGACACCTCTTTCCTCTGGGCAGCCCTAGAAGAAGAGCCTCCCTGTCCCAGTTGTTCTGACAAAGTCCTGGATGAGCTCTGATTAACCCGAGCAGGTCAGGTAAGCCAGTGGATATTAGGTCATCCTGCCAGCTGTTCTGACCTCTCTGGGTGTCAGTCTTTTCATCTGTAAAATGGAGACAATAGTGTTGACTTTGTTGATCTGCTGTGAGGATCAAAGGGTCATTTCTTAGGCTGGTAGAAGGGAGGTTAAGAGTCAAAAGGTGCAACAGAATTGCTTAAGTTGTTCAGAAGGAAGGCTGCATCAGATGAGGGATCCAAGCTAAAGGGTCAGGGTCTGACCACAGGTATGTTTCCTTTGCAGCTGGATTCCTGCTTGTGTTAAACATGACAGATGTGGCTTAGAGTCTTACAGCTCCAGAAATGTATGATTTCTTTTAAAATCCTGTGTGTTTTATCTTATGCATTCAAAATGATTATTCTGAGAAGGGATCCCATAGACTTTACCAGACAGCTGAAGGGTCCATGGTGCAAGAGAGCTCAAGAACCTTGATCCATTGATGAGGTTTCTTCCAGCTCTGACTTTCTCACTTGATGAATAGGCCTCTGGATGGGAAGGTGTGGACAAATAAAGGCATTTATTCACCAAATGAAGTTCATGAGATGGAGGGTGGGAGCACCATGGACACTGGTGGAGCCAAGGAACTTCCCTTACCTTGTGTCATATATGCGGCTTGTCTGGGGGGCAGTTTCTTTCTCAGGATGTAAAGAAAACAGCATTAGAACTTAACTATAGTATATGCATTCATATATATATATATATGAAATTAAATAATACATATTGTTATATATATGGAATGTATGTGACATACATGTGAAATTAAACAATATACATATGTATTTTTCTGCTTACAAAAGTAATAGTCTTTGTAGAAAATTTGGAACATTGACAAAATGATAAAGAGATAGATAAAAACGGCCTGTAATCCCACCACTCATAGTTAACCAGAGCATTTGGTCTCTAAGTTTTATTTCAGTTTAAAACAATACTCATGATCAATTTAATGTGTCCTTTTGTTTCTTAATTCTTTCCACCCAACATTGTACCTTGCTTAGATCCCATGATATTAAAATATTTTTCATTTGGCTATAACATAGTTTATTTAATCAATCTTTTATTTTTGGACATTTAGGCTGTTTCCATTTTTCAGTATTAAAAGCAAAAAAAGCAGTAAAGCAGCAATGAATATATCTTTTTACATAAATATATTTATGCAAAACTTCAGTGATTTCCTTAGCCTATTTTCCTAGGGGTTGAGTCACTGGTTTCATAGGTAAATAATGATCTTTATACATTGCATATAAACACTTAGTTATCTTCTCACCAGTGAGAGGTACCCATTTTGACTACACCCTTGCCAATTACAGATATATAATTACTTTCATTTTTGCCAATTTCATAGGTGAAAAATGGAACTTGTTTTAATTTGCATTTCTTTTATAGCATGTGAGGTTGACCTTTTGAAAATAAATATATTTCTTCACTTGTGAATTTATTATATGGTTTTGACTTTGATATAAAGTGTAAAGGCAAAGCTACCAGCTCTGAGGCCTACACAGGCATAGGATGAAAAGAAATGCAGTTTGTGAGGGAAGAGATGCTGGCATCAAGGTGGCAAAAAGCCAAGATTGCCAAGATGGAGCCCCTACCTGGGGCATCTCAGAAATCCTGGGAGGACCCCGAGAGGGGTCGGAGTTATGCTTCTGAAGTCACTTAAAGCTGAATTCAAACCACTTTTATGTGGTGATTGAGACCTTGGAGACACTAGCTTTATAAATAGAAATATAGGCGGACCTTGGAGACATTTTGGATTGGATTCCAGACCATGGCAATAAAGCGAATATTGCAATAAAGCAAGTCACATCAATTTTTTGGTTTCCAGTGTATATAAAAGTTATGCTTTATATATGGAATTTGAAAGATGGTAACAATAACCCTATATGCAACACAGAAAAAGAGACACAGATGCATAGAACAGTCTTATGGACTCTGTGGGAGAAGGTGAGGGTGCGACGATCTGAGAGAATAGCATTGAAACATGTATATTATTATGTGTGAAACAGAACACCATTCCAGGTTCGATACATGAGACAATGCTCAGGGCTGGGGTAATGGGATGACCCAGAGAAATGGGATAGGGAAGGAGCGGGGAGGGGGTTCAGGATGGGGAACACATGTAAACCCATGGCTGATTCATGTCAATGTATAGCAAAAACCACTACAATATTGTAAAGTAATTAGCCTCCAACTAAAATAAATAAATTAATAAAAAGAAAAGTTATGCTTACACTATACTGTAGTCTATTAAATGTGGAATAACATTATGTCTAAAAAAACAATGTACATACTTTAATTTAAAAATACCTTAGTGCTAAAAAATGCCAACCATTATCTGAGCCTTCAGAGAATCCTAGTAGTAACACCAAAGATCACTGATCACAGGCACCATAACAAATATAATAATAATGAAAAAAAATTGAAATTGCGAGAGAATTACCCAAAGTGTGACACAGAGACATGAAGTGAGAAAATGCTGTTAGAAAAACATCACCTATAGACTTCTTCAATGCAGCATTGCCTCAAATCTTCAATTTGTAAAAAATACAGCATTTGCCAAGTGTAATAAGCAAAGTGCAATAAAGAAAAGTAAATGGAAGCATCAGGAAGCTTAGGGAAAAAAATGCAGATAACAATGCTGACTTCCCCTTATTGAGGTCTTGAAGATTAGAAGAGAAACATCATGGAAAGCTTTCTGAATTGCTCAGGCACGTAGTAAGTGTTCAGGCAATACAAATGATTATTGTTGTTGTTATTAGCAATAGGGGTAGGAGTAACAGTAATGGTGAGAGTGAGATCATTATCTTGTCTGCCATCCTGGGGGGCAAAGGGAAGAGGAAGGTTAGATACACAGCTCAATCTTTAAGAAGCCGGATTTCCAAAATTTAAAGGAAGAGGACAGTGTGAGTCTGTAGCCAGTTAACAGTAACGGCAATCACTAGACAGCAATTTTGCCAGCTTACTGTGGGTTTTACACACAGCTTTCCAAGAAGTAAGTATCTCATTTCATTCTCCTGGACATATCAGGAAGTATAAAAGACCAAGAGAATTAAACTCTCCCAAGGTCGCGCCCCTGACTTCGGTTCCGAAATTCAACCACCGTGGCCATTCTACCTTCGTCCATACAGTACAACTGGCTGTTAGGACAAATAGGAGACTCCAGGGAAGAAGCAGCAGGTTTTTAGAAAGCACACTGTCCCCACAGGAAAGAAGAGACACCAACCGGTCTGCACAGTGGCTCTGTGATATGCTCAGCCTTCAACAGGGACGTGCTCACAAGAGGGGCAGAAAGGTTTCTATCCGAAGATGAATATGACAACACTCAAAAAACTATGATCATGGCATCCAGTCCCATCACTTCATGGCAAACAGATGTGGAAAAAGTGGAAACAGTGACAGATTTTATTTTCTCAGACCCCAAAATCACTGTGGATGGTGACTGCAGCCATGAATTTAAAAGACACTTGCTCCTTGGAAGAAAAGCTATGACAAACCTAGACAGCATGTTAAAAAACAGAGACACCACTTTGCTGACAAAGGTCCGTGTAGTCAAAGCTATGGTTTTTCCAGTAATCATGTATGGATGTGAGAGTTGGACCATAAAGAAGGCTGAGTGCCAAAGAATTGAAGCTTTCAAACTGTAGTGCTGAAGAGGACTCCTGAGAGTCCCTTGGACAGCAAGGAGATCAAACTAGTCAATCCTAAAGGAAATAAACCCTGAATATTCATTGGAAGGACTGATGCTGAGGCTGAAACTCCAATACTTTGGCCACCTGATGTGAAGAGCCAACTCATTGGAAAAGACCCTGATGCTGGGAAAGATTGAAGGCAGAAGGAGAAGGGGATGACGGAGGATGAGATGGTTCGATGGAATCACTGACTCAATGGACATGAGTTTGAGCAAACTTTGGGAGATGGTGAAGGACAAGGAAGCTTGGAGTTCTGCAGTCCATGGGGTCGCAAAGAGTTGGACAGGACTGAGCGACTAAACAACATCAACAATACATGATACAGAGATGCTCACAGCAGGGCTTTTAATCCATGTTTGTCGCAGGAAGGACAAACCTGCTGGCTGAGAAGGAGGCTGCAGGAAGACTAGACCAGAGCTGCAGGCAAAGCCACAGTTTCCAAATTGCCTCCCTTTCCCTGGCAAGAACAGCCACAGCAATAATGGTACAAATCTGCATTGAGAGCTTGTTTGAACCGAGCACTATTCTGAGGACTTTATACATATGAACTCAACAGTTTTCTCAAAACCCTGGGGGGTGGAAACTACTGTTATTCCACTTCCCATATAAGAAACTGGCTCAATGTTTCAGAGACAGAACTTGAAACCAGGCCATGTGGAAAGGGCAAGACCAATACTCAGGGAGGGAACCGAGGCCAACAGAGACACATCATACCGCCCTGCATATGTTCTGGTTCCCAGACCCCAAGGGTCACATCCCAGGACTAGAGGACACAAACCGAGATTCCAAGGCTGTGGGAGTGAGCTTGAGACAGTAGGGACAGAAAGAGAAGTGCCCAAGATGGGAAAAGTGCAGATACTCTGCTTTTGAAGACTAGACTCTATAAAGCATAGGATGCTAGGCTGGGCGTGGACATTCCAAATTCCAGAAAGGATTGCTCAACAGATGGCTGTAAGCCCTTGGCAAAGAATGCCGATTGCCAGAACCCCACAAGGAATCCCAAGGGGGAAAATCATGTCCAGGTATTGAGTTGTCTTCAGGGGACACGGTGACCCAGTTCTTTTTCATGTTTTAATTGAAGTATAGTTGATGTACATAATTTACAGATGTACAACATAGTGATTCACAATTTTTAAAGGTTATATTCCATTTATAACTCCTGCAAAATACTGGCTATATTCCCTGTGTTGTACAATGCATCGTTGTAGCTTATTTATTTCAAACATAATAGTTTAAATTATTCTTAATCTTTAAATCTTTAATCTTCTTAATCCCCTATCCCAATCTTGCCCCTCCACCCAACTGGTATAACCGCTAGTTTGTTCTCTATATCTGTAAGTCTTTCTTTTTGTTATATTCACTATTTTGTGACGCAGTAGTTCTTTTCATCTGCCTCCCTCATCATTCACAAGGACAGCCCTTCTCAGTGACATCCCTCCTGACACGAGATTCTCTCCATGAGACCCCATCCCCATGTGTCTCCATGGGGGAGGTGGACCAGAACCTCTGGGGTGGTAGATGCTGTTGGAAAACATCCTAGCGGGTTTCCAGTGGCTGTGACTTGCTGCCATAATCAGAGTGCATCACAATTGTAAAGGACAGTTGACAAAAATCCTACCCTGAGTTAGGGCCAAAACGGAGATGTGTAAACTGTGAAATGAACTTGTAACTGGTCAACCAGATTATTTTTCAGTTCCTTTTTTCAAAAATTTAGTTTTAATTGGAGAATAATCGCTTTACAATGTTGTGTCAGTTTCTGCCATGCGACAATGTGAGTCGCCTGTAACTATACAAATGTTCCCTCCCTCATGAGCCTCCCTCCCACCCCACCCTCATTGACACAATATACACTACCATGTGTAAATAGACAGCTAGTGGGCAGCTGCTGTATAGTACAGAGAGCTCCGCCCGGTGCTCTGTGGCCAGATTGCTTAAGAAATTGATGTGCACATGGGAGAAAGCCTCTGCCTTTTACCTCCACAGCTGCCCCATTCTGCGCTGCTCAGAATATTTTCTTATTGACATGGATAGTGACACAGAAAATATGTATTCTTTTTGGTTCAAAAACTCAGCTGCCATAGTTCAAGATGAAGAAAATCTGGCTTGATAGGAATTTTGTGTGGCATCAGCTCAGAGTTTTAGCTGATCTCAAGGATGTTGTGGCTGAAAAGTGATGGAACTGCCAAAACACTCCTGTAATTGGGGGCTGTGTTAACAGAAGTCAAGTGCTAAGATCATGGGAGGTTGCGATTTTAATCACTGAGTCATTTTGAGCTGGTCAGAGCAGAGCTGTAACACATTTACTGCAGGAAGACACAGTCTTCAGAGATTATCTTCACCAGTGGCAATATATCCAGAGATCCACTGATGAGAATGGGATTCTAGAATCTTGTGAGATGGGCAGAGGTTGGAGATGACGGGATTTGGGAAAGAAGTCATATATCCTTTAATTTATTCACAGAACATACAAGTAGAAGAGAACACACACTCGAAAGCAGGCATTGGCCGATTACAACAAGAAAACTCCAATAGCAGCACCTGTACATACCCCTCTCACTGCTCTCCATCTGGCTGCAAAGTGACTTGGCTTGTATCTTTCTTCCTCTCTAACATGTGCCGCTTGTGCATACTCATCTCTGTATCCCCAGCTCCTAGTGAGACCTGGCCCACAACAGCTAGTGGGTCAAAATCTGATGAACTGAACAGAATGCAAGTGAATATCAGGGTTGCCCAACAGCAGACAAAACAAGGGCTGCCACAGGGTAACGAGCTGCCCGTACCAGGATGATTTAAGCGGAACCCAGCTGACTGCATACCAGGGAAGCCCAGTAGGCAGCCTGACTGTAACATTTGACTTACATGATCCCACCCTGATGGTCTGTGACTCTGTTTAAGGCATATTATCCCATGATCAAGACAATATGGTTACCACAGTTGCTAAATCCACCTGCTTTTGCCAGCTGGGGCCACATGGTATCTTGCCTGCCAGGGTGAGGGTGCCCTGTCTCATAGGGGTTTGAGCCCAGGGCCTGAGGTCGCAGACAGGGACCTTAGTGGAGGCTTAATTGTCCAGCCAGATTGGACATGTCATTGACAGGTCACCAGTGACTGACACCATGGGCCTGCAGAAACCCTAGGAGCTGGAAGCTGTGTGTGAACCATCAGGTTCTAGTCGATATACCTAGGCTTCCCTGGTAGCGCAGCAGTAAAGAATCTGCCTGCAATTCAGGAGATGCGGGTTTGATCCCTGGGTCAGGAAGATCCCCTGGAAAAGGAAATGGCAACCTACTCCAGCTGATTCTTGCCTGGAAAATCCAAGGACAGAGAATCCTGGTGGACTACCGTCCCTAGGGTTGAAAAAGAGTCAGATACGAATTAGTGACTGAACAACAAAAAACAACAACAACCTACATACCAGGAAGGGGAAGTAGAGGCCTGGTTAATCCCAAACCATGGATAACCCAGGATTTGAATTTGGCTATGAAATAGTGTCTTGCTTTTTTTATTATCAGATAATTAGCTCCCTAATTATCTAAGGGTTTTGGCTGACCTCCCAAGGCATTTGCCTTCCCTGAGTACCCATGACTGAGCCCTGCAGGCAGCTCTGGGTCATACTAGACACAGACAGTCCACAAGTGGGACCATGTGACTGGGGAAGGCTGACTCCTGCATCTGTCAGCCCCAGGGCCTGCCCTTTCAGGAAGTGACTAGCATTCATGGGGGCAGTGTCAGAGGCGGGGAAGTCAATGAGGGGAAGAAGGCTGGGAGAGGGGAGTCAGAAAGAAGGGGGCCTCCTCTCCCCCAAGGAGAGAGCAACAGTCCGTCCCAGCTGTGCCCCATCCCCAGTATGACATGGTAAGTTAAGTGCCTCGCGTGTCATTATCAGCCCAAGTGACATTCACAAACACTCATCTCTAAGAGTCATCAAGAACATCTGTCACCAGGCATGATGTTGGAACAGCCCCCGGGAGGGCCAGGGGAACAGCCAGCGTACTTCTAAAGCACAGCGTGGAATTAGCCAGGATGCAGCCTTGTCTTCGTGAGGCTTATTCCGCTGTCATCATCTCCACGTAGCAAAAGTGAGGGCTTATGAGGCAAGAGACCCTGAAGGTGGTGGGAGATAGTTGCCATTCTATGCCCCACTGCAATTTTATCTGCAGCACCCCATTCCTGTGCCATATTCCTCCATGACATATTCCCCACCTTGAAGGAGACTGGACCACCTTACTGAGTTTTGCAGGGCTGGAGTGGGGCATTTTTTTTTTTTATTACTGTTGGTCTATCTCCCATCTAGGGAAAGAATAAGAGGGCAGATTCAGCCAGTTTCTACTCCGTCATTATGAATCAATACCCCAGTGGAGATTGCCCGTGCCCCCACCCCATGAAAATGCAGCTAATTGGAACTCCCCAATAGGGTAGAGGGAAATTTATTAACGAACCTATGATCCTGTGGATATGGGGAGAAACTTCTGGGGAGGGTGCTCCCTAAAGTGTTAGTCACTCAGTCATGTCCGACTTTTTGTGACCCCATGGTCTGTAGCCCACCAGGCTTCTCTGTCCATGGACTTCTCCAGGTAAGAATACTGGAATGGATAGTCATTCCCTTCTCTAGGGAGTCTTCCTGATCCACGGATCGAACCGGTCTCCTGCATTGCTGGCAGATTCTTTACCATCTGAGCCACCAAGGAAGCCCGGGAGAACCATACCAGATATAAGAGCTGCCATTTATGCAGGGGGAGGGTTCTTTAATCCAGCTGCTTCCCCGGACATCTCAGCCTCTACTGAAAGGGTGGATTTGACCCCACTGTCAGGGAAAAACTGTGTAAAGGAGAAAGTTGGGGTGAGTGAGGTAGAAAGATTCCTGGAAACTCCCTGGTTAGAGCCAAAATCAGCCTGCCTTGGGTTTTATATTTTTTTACACTGTTTGACTATTGAAATCTGACATCCACAAGCGGGGATAGACAAGACAAATATTATACCCATTTTATATCCGGTGAAACTGAGTCTTTAACGAATTGAGTCGATTTCCCAAGGTTCCACAAAGCAAAAACTAGAAATATTTTGCCCCACATCCAATGCCAGGTACATGCTGTGTGAAACCGCTCACTAATATCCCAAGGAGTTTTCCTTAAGGCTGGAGACTTGGGCTGAGGGACACCAACTGTGACTTCTTTTTCTCAGAAGGACGGGGTATTTTCTCTTTCAGTTTTAGTTGCTTTCCTCACATTTCTAAGGCCTAGCCATAGCAATTAGGGTGAACAGAAAACTCACCCAAAAGAGATTTAAATTTATAAGGGTTTATGTCTCTTGTATAAAAGAAATCAGTGGAAGGGAGTTTAGTCTGGGTTTCCGGGCAGCCTGGCCACTAAGGACCCAGCTCCTACCTTTCTGCTCAGCCATCCTCAGCACACAGGTTCTGTCCTTAAGGTCTCCACATGGTGTGAAGTGGCTGCTGGCATGCTAGCTATCACATCTCCTTTCTATACAGTGGGAAAGATGAAAAGCAGAAGGATAAGAGGGCAAAGGAGAGGAGGTTCTCCCCTCAGTAACTTCTGCTTATATCTCTTTGGGCCATATCTGTCTGCAAGGGAAGCTGGGAAATGTAGGTTTTTAAAGCTAGGCCAAATGCACTGCCAGTAATATAGCACTTCTAGAACCTGAGTTTGCATCCCAACTCTACCATTTACTAGTCCTGGGACCATGGGCAAATCACTAAGCCAGTCTCATAATGTATACCAATAGTGGCATGAACTAAATGAGATCACGTATCTGGAAGTGCATTTACGCAGTCAACTATGAAGTATCAGAAACATGTCAGTACTTACTGTTATTAGGGCCCTGACAACTTTCTCTACTTGGCCCCTCTTCTTGTCCTTATTCTCCAGGCTTCTTCTTGTGGCTCCATTCTTCAAAACTTACTCCAAGAGAGCTGTAAACTGGGAAAACAATCTGATAAAGTTTTAAGAGATCAAGGTATAAGGCGTAATCCCTTTAAGAAATCTTTGTAGTTCAATTGGAAACTCTGGAAGACCCAAAGGAGTGAATATCTAAGAGTGTAATTTCAAAACCCACTGCAGGTTTGAGCATAGGTGAGACATTTTTCAGGGGTGCCTTCCAAGAGCATCTCAAATCACATCACTACTTTCTCATCCTGCCCCTCTTGCTCCACACAAGATGAGTACCACTCAGATGCAAAAAACCTTCAGGGCATCAGCTCAGAGGTGACTAAATTCTCTATGTGTCATTCCCTTTATTCTCAAAAAGTTCTGTCTGAAGACATCTCTGAAAAGAGAAAAATTAGCAGGAGTAAAATTATCACAGTATATATCCAGCCTGCTTTTCTTTTGGAATGTGGCTTTTCCCCCTTGTAGTGAAGGGAGAACCAGAGAGCCAGCTCCTTTCAGCCTCATAACAGCTCCAGGAGAGCCGGGAGTCAGGTAGGTGTGAAACCCAGGCATTCTGACGCCAAACCCGAGGTTTCCCACCACCCTGCTGTTCCCCAGGCCTGGCTGTGCGCTGGAATCCATGGGGAGCTGCATCCTGTCTCCAGGAGATCCCAGGCCAGCTTCAGCTGGGGCCCAAGCATGCGTGTTTTTAAAACTCCCCCAGTGATTCCGATGTGTGTTCCGCATGGGGCCGTCATGCCTGGGGAATGGGCATTGCTGGGAGGCGAGCTGCTATAAATTCCCCAGCTGGGGCTTTGTATCTGAACTTCCGGTGAGAGAAGTCAGCAGACCAGGGTTCCCATCCCACTCTCCCATGCCCTTGTCATCTCACCTCTTAGACTTCGTTTCATCTGTAACACTGAAATACAAACGCTTTCAAACGGGGTCATCTCCAAAGAGATAGAGTATGTGAAACATTTAGGAAACAAAAGCACCTTGTGCATTTTAGTTGCTGGAGTCATTTTTCTTACCCCTTTGGCTGAGGCTGAGTGATGGATACCAGGAGGCTAGAATCAGGGACTCCAGACCTGGGCTCTCATCTCCCCACCCTTCCTTCTCTGAGCCTCAGGCTTCTTATCTGCAGAATAGGGGTGCTAGTGACTCCCAAAGGTGTTGTGAAATGTGAAGAGATGTAAGGTGTGAAGAAGAGCATCTTCAGATCGTGTGAAGTGTTTCTTATTGCAAAGATCTGACTATGGTGGTTTGACCAAATTGGGGATTTGTTTCTGTCATGTAATGGAATCCCAGATGGCTGGCTCTCAGGGCTGGCATGGGGGTTCCATGGACCTCAGGGACTGAGGCTCCTTCTCAAGTCAGTTGCACAACCTTTAACATGGCTCGCCGCCTCTGTGCTCGCTGACCCTTCCCCCCAGGACTTCCTCCTGTGTGCCTAGCCCACAGAGAGGGCAGCTGAAGTGGAGGGGAGCTGATCTCCCCAGAAGCAGCCCCAGTTTATGCCAGAGAGAATTGGAGGATTAACACCCCAGCTTCCTCCCCTAGAGGGGGAAGAAGGACAGCTGAGGCGTATTCTATGCAGTCTCCCAGAGGGTCCCGATACAACTGAGCCCAGATTGCTCACGATGGTAACTTGCTTAGTGACACACCCTGTATGGACCTTCTTCCCCAAAGGAAGAGAGTCCTGGGCCCAAATAAACTGTTGGCACTCAAATCTTTGTCTTAGAGTCTGCTCCCGGGAAAGCCAAATGAAGGAAGACAGGCACCAACCTTTTCACATGAGTCAGCCCCTTTATTTATTTAGTTTTTGAAAGTCTTTATTGAATTTGTTACAATACTGCTTCTGTTTTATGTTTGTTTGTTTGTTTTTTTGGCTGGGAGGCACGTAGGATCTTAGCTCTGCAACCAGGGATTAAACCCACAACCCCTGCATTGGAAGGTGAAGTCTTAACCATCAAACTGCCAGAGAAGTCCTTGAGTCAGCCCACTGAAAGAGTCCCCCAGGAATCCCACCCCGTGTCTCCCGCTTCTGTCCCATTGTATTTCCTCAGTCTGCCTCAGAGGCTGAGAAAGTTGGCCGTTTGTTCAGGCGTGTTGCTTTCGCAAATAAAATCAGGGATCTGCTGGGGGAGTCAGGGGAGGAGGATGGATGTCCAGCCGGTGTGCAGCCCCAGAGAGCTCTATGGGTGAAAGCATCAGTGTCGTTCACGTCTCTTGGCACCTACCTGCCCACACCATCCCAGGAGCCAGCAGCCTGTGTGTGTAGCTGAAGCCAGCCTGGGGAAGGGAGATGATCTGGGCTGCTTTTCTGCTCTGTGTGAGTGCTCTTTGCTCATCTCTAGAGATGCTGAGACAGAGAGAGAAGCCGAGGGGGTTGTCTGAGTCTTTGCCAATTAGACCTATGGTCTGGCAAGTGCGTGTGTGATGAGAGGGGGCACCCTGTGGGTGACAGAAGGGCTCCAGAAGTGAAGTCAAATTAACGCCCATCATCTTCAGAGCCTCAGAGGTGGTGGGGGTGGTGAGCGAGCAGGATCACACATAACCACAGACTGCGATGTGCCAGCCCAGGGTGAGAGCGGGGCCACGGAGACGTGCAACGCAGATGAAGAAGCTCATTAACTATTTACAAAGGAGAGCTATTTCTAGCTGGGGTGGGCTCCAGAGATGGCCTTCCACTTGTGCTGTGGCTGCAGTACTAATGCTGTGGGGCGGGGGAGCATGGGTCCAGATGTGGGAACTCACTTCTACTGCCTTGTCAAGAAGGTACCTGTTCAGAAATTAAACGTCACACGGAACTATTAAACACTTACCCTTCTAACCAGGTAATTCGTTAGTGATGATACTAAGTTAGGGGGCTGTTCAATTTAGTAATTGACCACCTAAAAGGTGAAAATGTAAATGAATTGCTTGGGGAAGTTGATCCCCTTGAGCTTTTTCATGAACTAATGAAAGTGCATTCACAAGCCTGAGTGGGGAGGGGTGTATTCTGTAGCTGGGCAGGCAGAGCTTCTGGAAGCAGGTGGAGTGGGCTATAAGCTGTGTCCTGGGGAGTAGGTGGGATTTGGAAGGAAGAGGGGCGGGATTAGCTGTTTTAGGTGGAAGCAATAAGAAAGAGGCCAAGGAAGAAGTGATCAGGCCTGGTCAAGGACCCCTGAAAACCCTGGTGTATTAGTCAGTGCTGCCACAATAATAATGCTGCATGACAAACAAGTCCAACATCTCAGTAGCTTACAGCCTATTGAATCTTCTTCCTTGTGGTTGTGCAGGTTGGTTGGAATTCACTGGGTCTCAGCTGGGCTGGGCTCCAGGCTCCAAGTCTGGCTTAAATTTCTATGTATTTCATTCTGGAGCCCAGGTAGGGAGGCAGTGGTCATCCAGAGTATGTTTTTCTCATGGTGATAGCAGAAATGAAGAGAGCAGGTGAAGAAGCAAATGTCAAGCCTCTGCTGGCATTACATCGGCTAAATCCCATGGGGCAAAGCAAGTTACAAGGCCAAGCCCAAAGTCAAGGGGCAGGGTGTGCACATCACCAACTATCAGACCATGGCAAGACTGTGGAGATTTCATTTTATTGGTGGTTAGTTGCTCAGTCATACCTGACTCTTTTGTGACCCCATGGACTGTAACCCACCAGGCTCCTCTGTCCATGAGATTGTCCAGGCAAGAATACTGGAGTGGGTTGCTATTTCCTTTATGCAGGGGATCTTCCTGACCCAGGGATCAGATCCACATCTCCTGCATTGCAAGTGGGTTCTCTACCACTGAACAACCAAGAAAGCCCTTCATTTTACTAAAGAGAAGTGAAGAAACAGGTCCAACAGCTCAGTCTACCACACCTGGCTTATCTGGTAGAAAGGCAATCTCTAGTGCAGTGGGTCTCAAACTTGAGCACGCATCCGAATCACCTAACAAATTTAGCACTGTTAGCACAGCGATGCAGGACCCTACCTCCCTGAGTTTCTGATTCATTCGGTCTGGAGTGGGGTCTGAGAATCTACAATCGAACATATTCTCCCAGTGATGCTGATGCTGTCCGTCTGGGGGCCACTTGCTGATACCCTCTGGTCTCTGGAAATAATAGGAGGTTTGTTTAGAGAGAATGGAAGACTGGGTGGCTTGGAGTGTCACACATAGTAGCTGTATTTGCTGCTGCTGCTGCTGCTGCTAAGTTGCTTCAGTCGTGTCCGACTCTGTGCGACCCCATAGACGGCAGCCCACCAGGCTCCCCCGTCCCTGGGATTCTCCAGGCAAGAACACTGCAGTGGGTTGCCATTTCCTTCTCCAATGCATGAAAGTGAAAAGTGAAAGTGAAGTCGCTCAGTCGTGTCTGACTCTTCGCGACCCCATGGACCGCAGCCTACCAGGCTCCTCCATCCATGGGATTTTCCAGGCAAGAGTACTGGAGTGGGCTGCCATTGCCTTCTCCGGTAGCTGTATTTACGGAGCCCTAACTACATTCCAGGTATTGTTTTAAAGATGTGCTGTGTATTTCATTCTCTTACGTGGTGCTTTAAGCCTATGACATTGCCATTTGACGGATGAAGACTCTGAAGGATAGGGAGGCATCATGACTTACAAGATCTCCCAGCTTGGAGGTGGTGGAGCTAGACTTTGTAGCTGTTCTGACTTCAGGTTTTCTCCTGTTGGCTGTGGGGAGCCAGGGTCAAGCTCTGAGGGGAGAAACGACCTGTGATGGAAAAACTCTGGATTTGGAACTGGATGGTCTAGGCACAAACTGCACTTTGACTCTTGGTATCTAGATTTTTTATTTATTCAACCAGTAAATACTTGTTGAGCGCCGGCTTTGGGGTAGAATCTACTCAAGACCATAGGGTTAGAACAAAATAGGCAAAGCCTTGGTCTACAAGGAGCTTACGTTCTTATGGAGGAGAGGGATGAAAAATTTTAAATGTGCATAGGAAAAGAAATAAGTAGTGTAAGGATGCAGTGGGGAGCTGCTGTTTTATATGAGTGGTCAGAGACAGCCTTTCTAAAGAGTGATATTGGAGCAGAGACCCGAATGAGGTGAGAGAAAAAGCAGACAGTGAGGAAACAGCAATGACAAAGGCCCTGGGGTAGGATGTCCTTGTCCTGTTGGGAGACACAGCCAGACCCCACTGCGTCTGGAGGAAGAGTCACAATGGGTGAGGTCAGAGAAGTGGATGCGGCTGGATCAGGTAGGGCCTCACAGGCCATGGGGAGGCCTTGGACTTTATGTGAGATGAGATGGGAGCCATTGGGGGGATGGCACAGGAGAGTGACATGATGTGATTAAGAAAGACGGTTCTGGCTGACTGCAGAATCTGGAGACCCCAGCGGGCAGGGGCGGAAGGAGGGAGACCAGGCACATGATGGTTGTTGGCGTCTTAGCTATGTCTTGAGACCCTCCTGCCCCTTAATGTCCATATCCATAAAATGGGAGAAAGACCTCTTCCACTGAAATTTCCCCTCCTGGGTGTGTTATGATAGTGGAGGGAGGTCAGGGTGTGGGCATAATAGTGAGCAGGAAATACTCAGGAAGGAAACAAAGCAGCATCTTGTGATGATTTTTCTGGCAGAATCCTTGGAACTGCATTTGCCTGGCCCAGGAACCTCCCCGAGGCCCAGCCCACAGCCATGGCAGAGAGAGGAGTTTCCCGTCTCCCCCTCCAGAGCATCACAGCTCACCCATCACTCTCCCAGCTCCTCCAGTCAGCACCCCGCCCTCTCCCCCCAAGTCTTCTCACTCTGATAGGGGAGTAATTATTTATGTTCCTATTTAATTAGCTCATTAGGCATGTGCTGCAGTATTTCTGAGAATAAATCTCCCTCTGTAGTGGCTCTTAAGAGCGTTTTTGCTGGTGCCTGGCTGCAACGATTGGGGCGGCCCTTGTGGGTTTGAGGGTGGCCGGTGGTCAGGGGCTGGGTGACCTGTGTTCTGGCTCCTGAGGTGTGTGTGTGTACGTGTGTGTGTGGACAGGTGGGGAGGCTGCTGAGGCCCTGGGCATGGAGACAGGATCTTGGAAACTGCGATGGTGGCGACAGCCGGCACTGAACACCAGAGAGATATTTTTACCACCCGTCAGAATGCCACTGCGTGTGAGCCATTGCCAAGGGCTGCTTCCAAAGGCTGCTTTTCCCTCAAGCTTTGATTGTCGATCAAAGAAAGGTCTGTGTGGAACAGGGAGGCTTTGAAAATTCCCAGGTCGGCTAGGCCGGTGCTCCGCTCCGCAGTCCTTTCCCTCTGGCAGGGAGGCTGGAAAAGAAGCTTCGGTCCTGCGGCAAAAGTGAGTGGGTGGAGCCCACCCTCCTGGGGTCAGGAAAAGAGTCCCACCATTGTCCTTCATCTTTCCTAGAGGGGGCCTAGGAATAGAATCCCACCCAGAAATACTGCCTTCATGTAAGATCAGGAGGTCTGACATTCCACCATTAGAGATGTGTTTCTCTCCATCTGTGATGGGAGATACTCACTCAGGCAGTTTCCTCTGGGACTGACAAACAGAGGATACAGACATGACAGAGGCCACAGTGGAGGTTCTAGCAGGAGGCAGCGGAGAGAGTCAGGAAGGGGTCGTTAGGAAACCTCGAAGCCCCGTTGCCTTGTGTGGACATATTGCTAAGGGCTTGAGAGAGTTCAGGGAGAGGGAGGGAAGTCAAGGTCTTGGGACCAACTCAGTTGTTCATTCTTTAAAACTCTTTTGTGACTCGGTTCTTCTGTCTTTAAAATGGGCATAGTTCTTGCTACTCCCATAGACTGAAAAAAGTCCAGAGTGAAAAGGGGACAGTTCAAAGTCATCCAGGCCCGCCTTTCCCTTTCTTCACCAGTCCTTACAATGCCCACCACCCTTCCTACCCATCACCCCCACCTCTACCACCTTCTTGGAATACTGACTGGCCCCACATGGGGGATAACTTCCAGACACAAGAACCTGCCCTCCTTTTTTTTATTCAAGAGCCCAGACCACTGCTGGTTGCCTTTTCGTTGAGGGGTTTGTTTCTTACAGGCCCTAAACTCCACCTCTCTCTACCGCCTAGCCTTAGATTCTGTCTTCATCCTCATCAGGCATAAAACTCATTCTTCTTCCACACTATTTAATTTTTGCAGATAATTCTCCTGGATCGCCTAGTACTATTTGTTTTTTCAGATTCAAGATCCTCCCTCTCTGCAGACTTCCACTTTTGCCTTTCACTTTTAGTCATTCGAGGTTTTTATTTGCTGCTTATGATGCCAGGTCTGGGCCACTCGTAGGGAAAACAGCCAGGAACAGGACACCCTCACCCTTCTGCAGCTCATATTTCCCAGGGAAAGAGGCATTTAAGGACTATGTACTTGTGTAGTCACTGGTTCAGATACCACAGCTGTGATAAGCTGTGTGAGGCTTGGCAAGAGCAGATCCTGGGGAGGTCAGAGAAGGCTTCCTGGAAGAGGTGACCCAGAAGGTCAAGTAGGAGTTCAATCAGTGAAGAAACGTGGGAGGCATTGCAGGTAAAGGACTGCCATGTTTGTCCCTGGGGCAAGAAGGGAACTGGGGTGTGTCCCTTGGCACGTCTCCTGGTCCCTTGCTTCAGATGTGTGTGGGGTTGTGCCCTCCTGCATGGGTGGGATCTGGCAGCTGGATGTGGCCTGACCAGAGCAAAGTGGACCGGGGCAGTTCCTCATGGGTCAGGGGTCCCCTGCATCTGAAGGCAGCTTCAGGCCCCCTGGTCTCCTCTGATCCAAGTCCCACACAGACAAGGTGGCCCTACAAAGCCACTCCCCTCACATGTTCTGAAGCCCTCACACCCACTCCTCCCTGGGCTGTTCCCAGGCCCCAGAGATGTGTGGCCACCTGGTTGGTATGTGGGCATTATAAGTGAGATCAGTGTTTGGACATCACAACAAACATCCTGGGGTCCTCTAGTTCAAGCCTCCTTAATGACTTTTGATCTGCCATAAAGCATTTAAAAAATGTATTCATCTTGTTTTATATGTGTTTTTATGTTGCAAGGCCTTGTATGCACTTGCTTGAAGGTCATGTGTGTGTGCTTGGTCACTCAGTCATGTCCAACTCTGCAACCTCATGGACTGTAGCCTTCCAGGCTCCTCTGTCCATGGAATTCTCCAGGCAAGAATACTGGAGTGGATTGCCATTCCCTTCTCCAGGGGATCTTCCTGACCCAGGGATTTAACCCATGTCTCCTGTACTGCAGGCGGATTCTTTACCATCTGAGCCACCAGGAAAGCCCTGGTTGGAGGTCAGTGGATTATAAGTCACAAAGTCAGTTGATGGGGATTAGGTCAAAAGTACCAAGTGGTTGTGGACAGTCTCTTCTCCAGCCACGACAATGAGAGTGAGGACCTACCTTTCTGAGAAATGGTTACATGCCAGGTACTCAAGTGTTCATTCATTAACTCATTTAATTCTTGCAACAGCCCAATGAAGAAGGTGCTGTTATTATGCCGATGAGAAAACTGAGGCCCGAAGAGGTTAAGAAGCTTACCCAAGGTGTCCCACCTGGGATTTGACTCCGGAGCCTACACCTTGAGGCCTTGATAATACGTAGTTAGCATCTGAGTGCTTGCTTCATGCTTCTCAGGGCACCGAGCATGCACAGCACCCCTGGGAGGCAGCTGTTACTCTTAAGCCCGCTTAACAGGGTAGGAATCTCTGGGATCAGAGAGGGTAAGTAAGCTGCCTAAGGTCTCCCAGCTTGAAAAGTGGCAGAGCCAGAATTCAAATCTAGGTTGGCTATGCTCCAGAGAGCTCCTGACCCTTCCTTTCCTTCCCAGGACATGAGTTAGGATGGAGAGGAGCAAGGCAAGTGTCTCGGGGTCACAGGTGGTGTGTTCAAAATAGAGATCGGTGGCCACATTTCCTTTCCAGACAGTCTAGCCGCCCCTTCCCAACCACCTGGGCTATTAGCAAACCCAGGTCACTGCCCGTTGTCACTCAGAAGCACCAGGAGGAAAACAGGGGGAGTCTGAACCAGACCAGACCATTCCCCCCCACATAAGGAGGGACCTAGAGGAGAGGCAGGAGAGGAGGGTGCTTCAGGGAGGGGTCTCAGTTAAGACACATGGAAGAACTTCCAGCCAGTCCTGGTAGTGTCTGACGAGCAAAGCCAGGCTTCTTAGAGAGCAAGAGGCCTCTGCTGCCTGAAGGGCCTGGAGGGTTCCATCTGCGGCAGGCAGGCTTTTCACTCCTTTATGCTGAAAAAAACTGATGTTGGTACCCGGGGTGTTCTAATGTATGACTTGCCCTTTGAACCATGGCTGCCTCCTCCCAGGGCTGAAATGAAACCAGGTCATGAGTTCAGCCCTGGTGAGGGGCGTGCTCCGGGGAGAGGAGGGAGATTTATGGCTCAGTCCCTGCCCTCTGTGAGCCATCATCCCCCGGAGCCACCGTGGCTGCTGCCTCCTCGGCCAAGCGAGGCCCAGGCCCAGCACCAAGGGGCAGGGGGTTGTGGGGTGGGGAGGGGCCGCCGTGAGTCTCTGACAGCCCTGGGGCTCCCTGGCCCACAGAAGGCTGGTGGGGGGAGCAGCCGGTAGATCACAGCTGGGCTGTTGACCTTGAGTCTTAAGCAAAGTGAAGAATAAAAGGTCATATTTATTCCGTCAGAGCCACGGGAGCCGTGAAATATCGGAGTGTGAATAAAGATGGTGCTAAATCACTCACCACCACTGGGGACTTGGCTGATCTGTCTTCTGGCCCCATCATCATCCACTGGGTGAGGTGGGGCTCAGTATACTCGGAGAAGGAGGGGAAAGAAGAGATGGGGACTCCAGGGAACCCCTAACCGAATAGAGCAGTGCCAAGACCCCTGCGATTCATAGGCTTCTGGAGTATAAGATGTTCCTTGCCTCAAATGTCACCTCTAAATACCCCCGACCAGCCCCCATGGAGCTGAGTCTGCCCTCCCTACCCCCCAGCCCTTTCACCTTCTTTTAACCTGCCATGCTTTTTCTTTTTCCCGTAGCACACTCCACTTTCTAACATATTATGTGATTTACCAGTTGTGTTCATCACTTACTGTCTGCCTTCTCTCTGCCCGGAGTGTCAGCTCCACGGGGCGGGGACTTGCGTTTCATGCTCATGGCTGTACCCCCTGCAGCAGCACTGGCACACGACAGTTAGATACCCCGTGAAAAGTCAGGTACCCCGTGAAAAGTCAGATGAACAGAGTGAGTCTGGGAAGACTTGAGCAAAAGTGTAATCGCAACCTCTCACCAGGGAAGAGTGGAGACTCAGATTGGGGATGGGGCTTGCCCCAGGCCATCCAGCCTAGTAGGGGCTGCAGAGCTGGGAGATGAATCTGGGCACCTGCCTCCGGGGCTCAGGTACCGCGTAGTCCAGGCTGCTCTCATACCCATCAGAGAACACACTTGCTGGTCACATGCTGTTAAATATCGGTAGGACCCCAGAGCCGTGCAGCCTGGGGTGGGGCAGACTGGGGTCTGGCTCGCTTCCTCCCTTAATTAAAAAACAACAAACAAGGACAACCAAAAATTCCCAAACAGATAGTAAATTTACTGATAATTAGGTTCCTAACCCAAAAGGGGTCCAAAACTATGGGTTCCATGACTGAAGGATGTCAGGGAATTTTCCTTCCTGGGAATTTTTAAGGCGTAGAGGGAGAATGAGGCAATAAGTGTTCATTAAGCACCTTCACCCTCGCGTAACCACTCTTGTGCTCGATCCCTCACGTGGATCATTCACTCGGTTCCATCTCCCAAGCTGTGACGGAGTGTAGTAATAATAGCCAGCCTGAGGTCTGTGCCAAGCCTTGTTCTCACTGCTTTTAGGTAATTCATTCATTTCCCTTCCCCAACAGCTCTTTGAAGTGGATAGCTTCTGTTATGGTCCTCATGTTACAGATGAGAAACTAGAGGCAAATACTCCATAAAATAAATGTTACTGTTCTGGGTGCTCTGGATGCAGTCAGTGAACAGAATACCTGGAGATCCTCAGCCTCATGGGGAAACGGGCAACAAGCAAGATAAATGGGCAGATTAGAGACGTGCGGGGAGCAGTCAGTGCTTTGCCCAGAAGAATCCAACCGCAGAGCAGGGTAAGGGGCATGGGGCTGGGGAGGGGGGTGGGCAGATGGTGATATTAAATAGGGTGGCTGGGCGGGCCTCCCTGAGAAGGTGAGATGCGGCAAAGACTTGAAGGAGGTGAGTCAAGCAGAGGTCTGCAGGAAGGGCATTTCAGGCAGAGGGAACAGCCAGGTGAGGCCTCAAGGGTGGAGCATGTCTGGGGAGCAGCGGGAGGCAGGGTGGCTGCTGTAGAGGGAGACAGGGAGGGGCGGGGTCCGGGAGACTGAGCGGGGAGGTCGTGGGGCCAGACCACGGGGAGCCTTGCAGGCCCTTGGAGCATGTTTTCTCCATGTACTGGCTTGTTCAAACGCTCGCCTCATCGAAATGCTCACGTTCACTCACAGCCTCAAGCCAGCACTCTCTCATCTCCTCACACACTAATGAGGTTTCTACCCTAGTCAGCAGACACGCACACACAACACAGCCACACGCCTGCACACCAGTCTGTGGACACACGTGCAGCTCCCCCGCCGGGCTTCACCCTCCATCCCGCCTGCATGGCTGGGAGAGTGGCAGGCCGCCCACCAGCCTTGCCCCCGCTGCAGCCCCAGCAGGGCCCCTCCCCGGCTGGACCAGGAGAGGGAGGAAAGTGAGCCTGGGGCCTGTGCACCCCCAATAAACAGAGCTGGAGAGGCTCCCAGGAAGCTCCAGACCTGTCTGTGCTGTGCTCACAGGATTACTTCCCTGCTGAGATCAGAGACCGCCCGTGGGGGGGGGGGGGGGGCTGTCCTCCTGGGACCCGGAAGCACATTTGGAGGCTCATTGTCCCCACAGGAGCTGCTGCCCCCAGGCTGGGGGAGGGGGTGAGGGAGGGGAAGATACAAATACTGCTTTTAGTTGTTCCCAGTTAAGACTGTGAGATGCATGGCTAGGCCCAGGCCAGCCTCACCTGAAAACTCCCAACTTGTGTGGAAGTCCCACAGCAGGGTTGATCTTCCCACTCAGTACAGGGGCGCCAACCCCGACACCCCACCAGTGACCCCAGGCAGTTCACCTTTGCCACTGCAAGAGGTCCTACTGGGAGATGGGTGGGTTGGATGGTGTTCATGTTCTCTGTAGAAACTATGATGATAGATAGATAGATAGGTGAAGACAGATAGATAGATATGATAGATAAACAGATGATAGATGGATAGATGATAAAGTAAGCATTCACTAGATAGATACGTGCATGGTCTATTGAGTATATATTGTATATCAGCGCTTTCCTTACTTTATTTTTAATTCTCATACAACTCTGCAGGTTAGCTTTGCAGACTGCTTTTACACAATCAAGATGACTAAGCTCTGGGAAGTTAAGCACTGGGATAAAGATTATGCTGCCAGTAAGATGTGAGTCAGGACTGAAGCCTAGAGCCCAGGTCACTCTGGTGTCAAACCCCATTCAGAATTGGGGACCCAGTGCCCAAATTCCCACAGCCCTTTGATGACTGTGCCTGGCCTTCCCTCCTCCTGCCTCTCCCTCACTCCCGTCACGCCTCTCCCTCTGATATTCTTGTGGAGTTCTAGATGTCAGAATTGGACACTGGAGCACAGAGAAGAAAAATGACGGGCCCAAGGTCACACAGCAAGCCCATGAGAGAGCCAGGGTTAGAGCCTTGTCCCTCCAGCTGGACTGGAGAATATTTGGTGGGTGTGGACAGTTCTACTTCTCCCTCCACTGGACAGAGTGGCCTCCCCATTGCCCACAGGGGTTTTCTCCCTACCCTGAGTCCTCCCTTCCCAGTCAGCCTGCTTGTTAGAGGCAGAGATGTCCAGGGCAGGATCAGCAGAAGTGCAGGCCAGAGAAATGCTGAGCAGGCTCCAGTAGACCACCAGCTGGAAAGGACATCTCTCCGTGGGGCAAGGGGGCAAGCACGATGGCCCTGCAGCTCAGTGAGCCAGAAGCTGAGCGGTCCCCTCGGTCGTGGGGTCCAGCCTCAGGCATGTAACTTGGAGCATCTGTCAGTTTCTCAGTCCGTCATTCATGCAGAGCTGTTGAGGGTCTTCATTAAAAAAAATGACACCTCACCTTTGCAAGCACTTTACCACGTGCAGACAGAAGCTTGGTAGGTTTTCCCAACAATCTCCTAGTCTCACTCAGCTAGTAGCTGCCGGGGCCAGGGTTTGAACTCGATCTTCAGGCACCAAATCCAAGTATCATCATGACTGTTTTTTTCCCCCAGTAAACTCTGAGACAATTAAGAAACAGCACAAAGAAACATTTATTGCTAAGTTACTAAAAGTAATACTGATTACTGCTATTTAAAAAAAAATTGTTGAAGCATTAATTTAAAATGTGTTAATTTCTACTGATGGCTGCTTTTTATTGCACAAACATATCTTGAGCACTGTACCCAGTACTTGACAAATAATATTGTGTTTAAGTGTCACAAAGATACTGTAGGATCCATGCTATTAACCCATTTTGCAGGCAAGAAAACTGAGGGAGACTTAGAGATGTGAAGTGACTTACCTAACATTGCATGGGTAATAAGCTTTTTTCACCCTAGCACAGACTTACCTGGGAAGTGATACAGTTCCAGTCTTCAAGAAGCTTCTGATCTGATAGAGGGAGGGGATTACAATGCAGGTAAATGGCAACAAGCATCTTTTTGGCCACTTTGTTACCGTGCTAAAATATACATAACATAAAAAGTACCACTGTAACCATTTTTAAGTCTGTAGTGCAAGAACCTTAAGTATATTTGCATTGTTGTAGAAGCATCACCATCATCCATCTTCACTTTTCCATCATCCTAAACTGAAACTCTGGACCCATCTGATGCTAACTCCCCATTTCCTCCTTCCCCAGCCCCTGGCAAACATTCTTCTACTGTCAGTCTATGAATCTGACCACTCTAGGTACCTCCTGTAAGGGGAGATACACAGTATTTGTCTTTTATGTCTGGCTTATTTCACTCAGCATTATGTACTCAAGATTCACCCAAGCTGTAACATGTGTCAACATTTCCTAGAAATATGGAATGCTTCATGAATTTGCGTGTCATCCTTGTGCAAGGACCATCCTAATCTCTTCTACATAGTTCCAATTCAAGTATATGAGTAGCTGAAGCAAGCGCCAGCATGACATTTTTAAGGAGTTGGTGCCACAGGTGACTCTGCCCCTGCACGGTGCCCCTGGGAAATCACAGATCTGCTGACTGGGCAGGGTTGTCTGATCTGGTACATCACTGGGTGGCACTGACTTGGTGTCTGCCGGCTGTTCTAGCGCGTTTGGAGGCGGCTGGTGGGGAATCTTCATTTTGTTCACTCCTGTGTTTACAACGAGGTATAATTGGTCTGACACCTTCTGTGTTTCTTCTGTAAGTGATGAATTGTTATTGAGCAAGTTTTTCTCAGCTCCTTGAGGAGATAAATGGCAATGATCATCGCCATCATCATCGTCATTGGGGTACCAAATGGCCTGGGAAGGGAGAGGAGGGGCAGACGTGTTTTCCCCACCAGCACACATCATGCCTCACACTCACTGCAGGAGGTTGGTACTGCTCTCCCCATTTCTCATGTGAACAAATCGAGGTTCAGAGAGAAAAACTGACCCTGAGTCACACCATTGGTCGGGGGCAGAACCAGCCTTCAACGAGAGATTTCTGCCAGGTTCCAAAGTCCACAGTTTTTTTTTCCCTGTGATGTGACTCAGACGATAAAGAATCTACCTGCGATGCAGGAAACCCAGGTTCAATTCCTGCGTCAGGGAAGATCCCCTGGAGAAGGGAATGGCTACCCACTCCAGTATTCTTGCCTGGAGAATTCCATGGACAGAGGAGCCTGGTGGGCTACAGTCCATGAGGTCGCAAAGAGTCAGACACGACAGAGTGACTAGCGCTTTGTATTTTGTATTGTGCTGACCCAATTCTTGGGGGTTGGAAGCTAAGGACAATTAAGTGCAGAGAAAAGTTCCACATCCATAGAAACTCAGATGAGGAGAGACAGAGAGAAGGATATACAGAGAGACAGAGGCCTGATGTGGGCAGGGGGCCTTGCCTGGGTTGGCTCAGCTTACAGTGGTAGAAACGTGACTTCAGGGAACAGGATGGGAGTGGTGTGGCTTAAACGTGGGAAATCACAGAGCATTTCCATTAACCACCTGCTCAGGGTGAGCTGTGGGTGCGATGCGGCTTCCCGAAAGGAGTGTTGTCTTGGGTGGTAGGGGCCTCAGGAAAAGTAGGATGTCTAGTTGGGGGAAAGTGACACTTTTCTCAGAGTTCAAACCCACCCCCGACACTCATTCATGCAGAGAGGAGGGCCAAAGACAGATGGGTGTGTGATCAGAGGGGAGCAGCTGGGGTGCAAGCTGGAGAGTGAGTCCCGAGGAGGTGGTGAGGAGGGATGGAAATATTCATCCCGGAGAAGTAGAAACGCAAGGCGGGCTGAGAGAGCTGCTGCACAATTTGGGAAGTGCCAACATATGTTCAAGAAAGAAACGCCTTGTCTCATGGGTGTCCCCATGGGGTTGAGTTGGGACCGGTGGGACCAAGTGGCAACTGTCAGACCTCAGCAGTGACAGCAGGGATTCTGAGCTGCTCAGAGTTGTGTGAGGCTGGAGGCAGGGCTTCCTGATGTGTCCGTCCAAGTGTGTGAGTGGAGGGCCGACAGCCAGAGGGGTCGACGGCCCCCTCGGCCCGGCCTTCCTGTGACCTGTGAGTGGAGATGACAGAGGGAGGACTAGAAGGAGCTGCAGCATCATGGCAGGTCAACCGGAGACGGGCCGGGCTGGAGGGCTGACTGGGCCAGTGCAGAGTCCAGCTGCCAGAGCTCGGCCAGCGGGGCTGGAGTGGGGCTGTGCGCCTGCCTCCCCAGCTAGTATTTAATCTAACCTCGTGCTGCGGATTCATCTCTGGCCTCGTTGGGACCAGATGACCCCCTCGGTCAGAATCGTTAGCATCCTCTAAGCTTGCGATGGACCAGGGACGGTTTCAATTGCAGGCACTGGCTCATTTCGTCCTCATAGCAACCCAGTGAGGGAGGCTCTATTGTCTGTCCCCCTTTACAGAGAGGTTAAGTGGCTTGCCCAAGGTCACAGAGCCGGTGAGCGATGGCACTGGGCTTGGAACTCTGGGGGTGCAGCCCCGGGCTCACATGCTGACCTCTTGGCTTTACCCTCTTGATGAAGGGATGCCATGGAACAGGGAGAAATTCCTGCCCTGACCCTGTGGTCTCAGCTGAACGTGGGGGCTGGGGGTTTCCCAAACCCTTTTCAGGTAGCTGGGTCTGTCACAAGTGCCGGGTCAGGGAGCAAAGGCAGGGCCTCCCTAGGTCAGATCCTCACCTGTCATCAGGTAAGTCCTAACTCTGGGGAGGTAGGTGAAGAGGCAGCTTGCTGGGACTTGGTTCCCTTTGGTTTATTTTCCAGTAATCTCTGCAATCACTCAGCTAGGGCTGAACGAACAGTCATCATGTGTCGTCTGAAGAAGACTTTTGGAGTCATATGCGGCGGGAGCAGGGGGGACGGGATGGGGGGAGACATGCTGTTGAAGCCACGAGGTCTCCTGTCGGCCCAGCCAGGATCCAGGCACCTCCCACATCTCCCATGAGATGCTTGCGAGATTTGCCAGCCACGAATCCTTGAGGCCTGGATTTCCACTGTCAGAGATAAACGTTACTTTTAGCTCAGCATCACCCAGTCCTTTACATAACAAACCTTCCAGTGGCTCTTACTGTGTGCCAGACACTGATCCAGGTTCCTCATGAATCATGACTCATTCAAACTTTATAACATCCCTATAGAGCGGAGATTATAAATGCCCAGTTTTACAGAAATAAGATATTTCTAGGAAAATAGGCCCAAACAGGTAAAGGATTTGCCACCCCCGCTCCGCCCCCCCCCCCACCAGCAAGTGATTTCAGCCATGAAGGGGCAGAAGCAGTGTTTGAACCCAGCATCTACCTCCAGGATCACCACTGCCCTCTACCACCTCTCTTTCTAAAGTTGTCTATTCCTGAGAAGGGTGACAGTCATAATGGTGACTGGATTCATCAGGGAATTTTCTTAATAGAGACACAGCAGAAGTCTAAGGATAGCTAGTAGATGAAAAGTGGGAAAGCAGGAACACGCTATAGCAATGGGGGACCAGAGGGGCCAAAGCCTCTCTGGTTTGGCCTGGGGCTGGCCCAGCCTGTGGACCGTGGGTAGAGGGAGGCTGCTTGGAAAGGGTCTGGACCACAGGCTAAGTGAGAGCGCTTCTGACAGTGGGGGAGGGGCAACAAGCTTGAATCAGGCCTGGGGGAGCCCCAGAGAGACCCTAGCGAACCTAGAAGTCCCAGGATCCAAGGGAACATGGAAGAGCTGAAAAGAAGGGTTGAAACTCTCCAGAGCCATGGAGAGAATGCCTAGGAAGATGGTAGAGCTCAGAGGCCCAGATTGAAGCCTACAAGATCAATTGTCCTTGTCTGGAGGGTGTCTGGGAGCCTCACAACACTCCCCGGCCTGGCCCACCTCTTTGGGGCACCAGGGCTCACATGGGAGACGGCAGGATTCCTACCACCTGCTGGAGAGGGGCGTAACAAGAGCCTCAGCGAGTAGAACTCTGAGATGGTGGGGTGCTTCCCAGCTGCACTGTCCACTGTGGCAGCCGCTGGCCACATGTGACTGTTGAGCCCTTGAAATATGCCTAGTGTGATGGAGGAACGAACTTTTAATTTCATTTAAATTAGTTTGAAGTTAAATTTAAAAGGCCATGTATAGCTACTGCATTTTATTTATTTTATTTGTTAGTTGCTCAGTCGTGTCTGACTCTTTGTGACTCCATAGACTGTAGCCCTCCAGACTCCCCTGCCCATGAGATTTTCCAGGCAAGAATACTAGGGTGGGTTGCCATTTCCTTCTCCAGGGGATCTTCCCCACCCTCCCACGTTACAGGGGGATTCTTTACCAACTGAGCCACCTGGGAAGCCCAGCTACTGGATTGGGCAGTGCCAGTACAGAACATTCACTTCATTCAAAACGTTTCTGAGGGCCTACTATGGGCCAAGGATTGTTCTAGAGGCTGGGGAAATATCAGTGAACAAAGGAGACAAAAAACCCTGAGTTTAACTCTGAACTGAGATTCTAGTGGAAGGAGAGAGAGATAATTAACAGGAAGCCTAGTAGATAAGCAAATGATAGTGTCTGTCAGGTAATAAAAGTGCAGTGGGAAGAGACAGCAGAGTAAGGGGCTTGGAGGGGGCAAGGTAGAGATGGGAGAAGCTGGCAATGTTAAGTGGGGCAGTTAGAGGAGGTGACATTGGAGCAGAATTGAAAGAGATGAGGCAGGGAGCATATGGGCATCTGGAGGAAGAGCATCCAGGTAAGGGCAACAGGCAGTGCAAAGGCCCTGTGGCAGGAGCACCCTCGACAAGTCTGAGGAGTAGCAGGGAGGCCAGGTGACTGGTGCAGGGTGAGCTGGGTGAGTAGGAGCAGGGGAACTGGGAGGGGTGATAAGAGATCACAAGGGTCCTGTGGGGCATGTGAGACTCTGACTACGTGAGACAGGCCTCACTGGGAGCATTGGGCAGAGGAAGGACTTGACCTGACCTGGGCTTTAACAGGACCCACTGGCTGTTTGTAGAGGACAGAAGGGGGTGGGGAGCCAGAGAGTTCATCCGAGGTCAGTCCAACTGGGAGTTTTGATCCTCAGCCCCACCTGCTGTCCTCAGGGCTGTGGGAATGGATATTGGGGTTCTCTGCCTCAGAATCTCAGCCCTGTTGAATGCGGCTCCTTTACTTTCTGATGGGCAAAATCACTGCCAATACGACAGAGTGCCTCAGGCACCCAGGTGGGCCCCCGTGTTTTCAGGAGAGGCAGGGGCTATAGGGCAGTGACCGAGCCTGACCCCTGGCCCCTGGCCCTTCTCAGAAGTTAATGAGAGGCTCTTGATTCTTGGAGCCCTCACTGAGTCGAGCTGCCTCGACAGGAATCCTGTTTTGAGGAGGAGCCACGGGCCTGCCCCTGTTATCCCTCTTTGCGACCCAATGGTCTGTAGCCCACCAGGCTCCTCTGTCCATGGGATTTTCCAGACAAGAATACTGGAGTGGGTTGCCATTTCCTTCTCCAAGGAATCTTCCTGACCCAGGGATTGAACTCGGATCTCCTGCACTGTAGGCAGACACTTTACAGGCTGAGCCACCAGGGAAGTTTGTTATCCCTCAGGGCCCTGCATTTAGAGAAGGCCAGCATTGGGCACAAGACCAGAAGAGGGGATTCTGCATACATATTGGTAATTACAGTCTTTCTCTCTAATTGCTCTCTGATCCCAAGACCAGAAACAACAAACACAAGAGACAGGTCCTTCCAGACCCGTAGGAGTCTGTCCTGCTGAGTTTGAACACAGCCTCAGAATTCTCAACACCAGCCCTTGTCTAATCCTCGGAGCTGGCACACAAGACAGTGTATTTGCAAAGCCTCTAGAACCCAACTCCTGGCTCCTAATTTGGTGACTTCATTTCCTACCACTCTCCCTTTCCATCACTCTGTTTTGGCCAAACCGGTCTTCTCACTGTCCCTGACTCAGGGCCTTTGCACTGGCGGCAGCTCCCTCTATGGGAAAACTGCCCACAGAGAACCAGGTAGCTCCTTCAGTTCCTTCAGACCTCCCAGAAGCTTTCAGAAGTATTAGGACAACACTTACCACTCATGGAACTCTCATCTCTAATTAGCTCTGTGGCTTCAGGTCAATTTTGTTAATTCCCATCTCTAAAATGGGGAGCATTATTATGAAAGATACTTCCCAGGGTTATCAAGAACATTGACTGAGAGTCCTGGGTTCAAACCTTGGCCAGGCACAAATGTTTTCTCTGTGAGACCTTGAGCAGATCACTTAACTCCTCTGAGCCTTGATTTCTTCTTCTGTAAATTGAGGGTAACAATAGTACCTCCCTCATAGAGCTGCTGTGGGGATTAAATCAGTTAATACAGGTAGAGCACCCAGAACACTGGTTGGCATATAGTAAGTGTTCAATAAATGTTAGCTGCCATTGTAGTAATATACGTTTGTGTTTTTGTGTTTTACTGGCTGTCAAACAGTTAGCTAGACACTGAGATTTGCTTCTGCTATGATCTGTTTCTGCTCAGTTCAGTTCAAGGTAATAATATGGTACAGGGAAGATCATGCTGGGTGGCCCGGCAGCCCTGGCTTACAAAGCTGGCTCAGCCGCCTTCCTGCTGTGTGAACTTGAGCAGGTGACTGATCTGCCTGAGCCTCAGTTTCTTCGTCTGTAGTGTGGGGATAATTATTCCTACTCATAGAGTCAGTGTGCAGAATCAGAGAGACCCTGCCTGTCGAGTGCTGGGTGCGTAGCATGTACTCAGTAAATCATATGCCAGATAGACCCAGCCTCATGGGTTCTGCTCCATTGCAGTTGTGCAGCGAAGCCAACAGGCCCCTTTGGCACTGGCAGGTGGAGGGAGAGGCTGGGGAGCCAGGCTGCTTGCTTTGGTTTAATGAGGCCCTTTCATGTGCCTTGAGATGTCATGGCCAGCCAGGGAGCTTGGCAGGCTGGTGATTCTGTGAAGAGCCAGTAATGAGGGTGCAGAGCCAGCGAAGTGGAGTAAGGGCAGCTTGACGTGGTCTCCAAATTAGCACCGGGGCTCAGCAGGAGGCCAGTGCATCACTGACGGGGGAGGGGAGAGGGGAGGGGAGGAAGGGAGAGCACCTCAAAGTGCTGGGAGCTGAGGGGGATAGAGGCTGAGGTGAAAGACGTGGAGTCGGCTCCCAGCTCCAGGAAGGCAGGAATTGTATTTCTTGTGTAGACCCTAGCATCGACTGCTTCCTCTTACACAAATATCCACATACCCCTTCAGTCACCCCCTTACACACACACACTCACCCCCTCTCTTTTTCTCTGTCACACACCTACACATAATGAACTCCTCAGGTTCACCTCATCGTATCTGCAGGGGGCTGGATTAGTCAGGAGAGGCCAACTACCAGGGCAAATGGAGGCACACGCATAAAGCCTCAAGCACGGTCAAGTTTGACTTTTTGCTTTCCCGAGGGTCCAGGGTGGTCTCCCGGGTTTGTCAGGGGGCTTTCCTCACATGCAGACTTGGGCACCAGGTTTTCAGCACCCCTCAGGTGGGCTGAGGCTGGTCACCACACCCAGGGTCCAGGGAGAATGGAGCGGGGACTCCCACTCTTTCCGGGCCTGGCCCAGAGGTGCACACACTGCTGCTGCCGTGTTCCCTTCACCAGAACTCTCCCCCTGGACGCCGCCCAGTGCACAAGTGGCTAGGAGTGAGGTCTGGAGTGAGCCCGTGAAAGGGGGACAGTCGTCGGTGGTCCGCTCACAGGCTTTGCCCCAAGGTGGCCTCTGAGAACCTCTCCCATTCCCATTCCCAGATGTTCCAGGAATAGTGTAGCTTTAATGGTAGTAGTAGTAGTAAAGCTAATAGTAGCTTTAAAGGTAGCAGTTAGGGAAAAGTAGACTTGGCCTGCAAGTGTCTCTGGGAGAGGTCACGTGGGGAGTCCCCTCAGAAGTACTGGGGGATATGTGGAGTCTCTGGGGCACTGGGGAAGCTGGGTAGAGGAGGGACATAGCAGTGACCAACACTGTACGGAACCAGAACCTTTGTGTGCCATTTGTATGTGAACACCTACACACAGACACACACACACACGTACACACACATGCTCACAAATACTCAGGCAGTCAACTCTCAATGACAGACACACAGACGTGTCTCCCACACGTGTTCACACACACACACACACACACACAGTCACACAGTCCAACACGTATCTACATGCAAGTTCATGAAGATTGTCAGGGGTGCCCATCAAAGATGTAGAAAAATGCCTTTCCAGGAAGATTTCCTTAGGACCAGCCAGTGTCTGAGAGTCACCAACCATCATGTTATATTTAACTAAGAATCCCTCAAATTTGTACAGGCCTTAACATTTAGCAAAGCACTCTTTCATTCACTGCTCAACCATAGGGCAAATATTTACTCAGCAGTGACTCAAGGCCAGATACTATGATTGGCAGAGGAGATGCAAAGATGAAGACACAGCCTATGTCCTCCAAGGAGACACAGGCATCTGTGGAGAAGGGCTCTATTGGAGGAAGGCAGGAGGGGCTGTGGGAGCAGAGAGCAGAGAGCAGAGATGGGGTCGGAGGTGACACTGAGTCAGGCCTCGAAAGATGAGGTCACCAGGTGGAAAAACACAAGTGATTTCCAGAAAGAGGGGCTGCTCTGTGCAAAAGTGCCAGGTGGTAGATTTAGGGAGTGATGAGTGATTCTGAGAAGGTGGCAAAGTGCTTCCTTCAGTTGGAGTTCTACTAGATAAGATGTGATGCTACTGACATGAAGTAATGACAGTTTTCTCCAGAAATGCAAGGAAAAAACAAAAATTTCCTTCTTGTCGTCTAAAGTATATGTTCTTGTGTCACCTAGGACTCAGTCAGGGGAAGAAAGGAACACTCTAGATCTAAGAAGGAATCTGGTACTGGGGTTGGGTTACAGGTAATGGAATTGCTGAGGGGTCAGCATCGCAGAGATTAGCTACAGCCAAAAGCCACTGCCACCACCCACCCCATCCAAGGATTTCAGGTACACGGAGGAGATGGTTTGATCAAAGCCTAAGATCCAGGTCTATCTGGCAGGAGCTAGAACCCCTGAAGGTGGGATCACAGGGGAGACTCAGGAACTGACAAGGAGATACCACTTGAAGCAGAAAAAGAGGAAGAAATACCTGGCTCTCCCCTCCCCCTATCTGCTAGGGCCTCCATTGGCCAACTCTACCTGGGAGGCAAAGGAGCTTGGGAACAGGCAAGGGAGTCTGGGAAATGTAGTTCCTCGTCGTCCAGGGGAGGGAAGGTGAAGGGAAGAGAGATGGCAGAGAATAACCAGTATGAGAATGATAACCACTATGAGAGAGTAACCAATATGCTCCTGTGTGATTTCTTCTAAAACCTCTGCTATCAACTATACAAATCAGCTGTAGATTTATTTGCTAGTGTTAAACTGAATGAACAAATACCAAAAGAATATTAATAGAAAAAAAAAAAGGAGGAAAAACAGCTCAGAAGCAGCCACTTAATGCTTGTTTTGTTTTTCCTGGGTAAGCGCTTGGGGTGCCAGTTTTAAAATGTGCTTTAGAGTGTATGAGTTTAATTAAATTTAACACTTTGGAGCAACTTAAAATAGCAATTCATGTTTTCTACTAAAAGAGATGTCGCCAGTTTATGCGATGGAAAGAAATCTATCAGGATTTCAAGATGAGTCTTTCACAAAGAGGGCTGTGACCCAATAGTTGTGCCAGGCATCTTTTTTTTTTTTTTTTTGCCTCTCCAGATCCATTTGGCCCTCCTGCCCACTGCTGTGTGCCCTGAAAGGCTGACCAATATGCGCCCATGAACTCTGGCTTTCAGCTGGGTTTGGTCATGCGGAGCAGTAGCAGAAGAGTGGGAAGAGGGAAGAAGTTTGAGGCTGGGGTACCTATTTGTCTGGTTCTCACCCTGTACGGTTGCCCCTGGTTGTCTCTGTCCCTCAACCAAGTTTTCTAGACTGATGAGTCTTGACAGGGGGTGATTTTGTCCCCAGATGGTAATGTCTGGAGACATCTTTGGTTGTCATAAATGGGGAGGAGGGCTACTGGCATCCAGTGGGTAGAGATCAGGGATGCTGCTAATGAACACATATAGTACACAGGACAGCCCCGCAGCCAAGACTTATTGCCCAAGTGTCAGCAGTGCCAAGGCTGAGGCACCCTGCTCTGCCTAGGTCAGTGCTTCTCAAGATATTTGTGGTGAAAAAGCTTTCTTTTTTGCAGACCAATGCTTTTGTAAGAATATCATAGAAACACTGTATCAGAAAAAAATGATCACTCATTTAGGTGTCACAACCAGCGCTAAATGGCTGTAAAACGTCCTTAAAGCTTACTGTCAGTGTCTGTGCTGTCTGATCATGGACCAGGAACAAACAGCTCATGAGCGACCACCCACCTGTGTGCCACACTCTGAGGAGTGCCGACCTCTGTGAGTCTCCTTCCCGAATCTGGAAACAGCTTGGCTGTGACTAGCCCTGGGTTACCGCGTGTGCTCTGTGGTCCCCCATTCCCGGTCCACTTCTTTGTAATGAGTCCCTTTACAAGTGGTCCTTTATCATCCCATTGCTCTGTGACTGTGCCCTCTGCACCACAGGGCCTGACTGATTCTGAGTTGTTTAAAGAACGTGGGCTAGGATGAGGGTGTGTGAGTGGAAGGACAAGAATGGGATGGGAAGTCTGGATTGGGAGCCCAGCTCAGGACCCTGGACGTCCCTTGTAGGTCCTGGCTAGCCTTTGAAAACTGTTTCAGTGGCCAGGGGACACGTCCAGAGTTGTGCTTTAGCTGGAGCACTCTGGAGATGATGCTGCTGAGCACAGACTTCAAGGAAGCACAACCAGAGGCGGGGAGGCCAGTTTGGAGACCACTGCCTCCATCCAGACCAGAAATGGCGAGCCCCAAGCAAACGCATGAGTGTGGTGATGGAAAGAGGGAGAGGTTCAGAAGGTATAACCTGCCAGCCAGAGTGCTAATAGGTCGTGGGTAGGAGTGAAGTTGTTAATAACCTGGGTTCTTGGACTCTTTAATCAATGGAAATTGCTAAGGGCCAGATGAGAAATTCAGGCAAGGCTTTATTGGGGCTCCTGCTGCAGCACAAGGAAGCAGAAACAAGTACAGGTGTCCTTACACCCCAGTGGGGAGGGGGCCTGAACTGGTCCCCTAAATGGGATGAGCATGGGACAGATTGGTGGGTCAGGCTCAAGGGGTGGCTTGGGTGGTCTGCCCACCCCTTTGTTGGTGCCACATGCAGAAATCATGCACAGGACCCTGCTTTTGTTTCTAGCACCTCAGAAGTGGCAGTTGGGTTTTAGCCTTTTTGTATCTTGTTGTTCATCATTTGTCCCAACTGCGCATGCACGCAGTTACTTTAAGTCTCTGGTAGCTTCTTTGTAGGGTTTCCCTGATGGCTCAGATGATAAAGAATCTGCCTGCAATATGGGAGACCCCAGTTCAATCCCTGGGTCAGGAAGATCCCCTGGAGAAGGGAATCTTCTTTGTATTCTGTTGCTCGAGGAGACGTTTGTCCAGGTGTAAGCACTGCAGTGAAGGGCCCCAGGTCCCAGTCTGTCTCAGAGAGGGATCCAGGCTCCCCAGATCTAGCCGGGGGCTGGTCAGTAGTCAGAAACAAAATGGGGTGGACATGGCCACGTGGGCAGGAGATGAGGTTGGTTCTGTCACTAGGGTTTGAATAGTGTCTGATTCACATGATCTTTTCAGTCAGGCTATCCTTTCGCTGCCTGGAGTGGTGAGCAGTCTTGCTTGTGATTAAGAAACAGGCTCTGAATCCCAGATCCAAATCTGGTCTCAGCTCCATTCCCCCAAGGGAAAGCGAAAACAGCTTAGTTTCCTCCTTTCCTAAGTGGGAATGATACCTTATCATTGTCAGGAGGCTAAATGAGATGCTACATGTAAACTTCCCAGCACAAGGTTAGCACTTGGTGAACATTGGTTATTATTGTCAGCAAAGGAAAGCTTGACTTCCAAGGCGGTTTGAGCCAGCTGGTTCTAGTTCTCCTGTTAAGTCCACACACACATTCCCCACACCCCACCCCCTAACCCTCCAGAGAAAACAAGAGCTGCTTTTCTGCTCTTAATCCTGGGAAGCAGGCTTTGCTATATGGCCTTGCTTCTGATGGACCGTTTACAGTGCAAGGATTTCCCCAGCCTGACCCTTCATCCCCAGCGCCAGCTGCTTGCTAAGGATCAGCCTCACCCTGTTAACACCTCCCTTAACAGCAGCCCAGTTGCAGCTTCATCATATCATGATCTTCCCTGACTTGGGAAGCAAGGGGGATGGGGAGAGGCCAGGCAGGGTCCACAAAACGTCACCCCAGGAAGTGCAGGAAGATAGGGCAGTGGCTGAGAGGCAGCAAGGCACAGCGATCAGGAGCAGAGGCTCTGGGGCCAGACTGTCTGGTTTGGATCCCAGCTCTGCCACTTACTAGCTGGGCACTCTCAGGCAGGCAGCTTAACCTTTCTGTGCCTCAGGTTCTTACATGTAAAACAGTAATAATAACGACCTCCCAACAATTATTGGATTAAATGAGTTAATCCTCTTAATGATCCTGGCACCGAGTGAGCCCTCAATGTTGGTTACTCTTAGTAGTAGTAGTAATAGCTGGGTTGGCTTCCAGGATAAGACGGCTAAACACTGAGATGATTTCTAGGCTCAGAGTCCCTCTCCTGTGTCCGGGATTGTAGTGAGGTTTAAACACAATATTGAGTGTGAAAACCCTTGTCACATACCAGGGGTTCAATAAACCAGCCAACCGATCCCCGCCCTGAAAGGATATGTTCTTTTATTGCTCATGACCCAGCGAGGTGTCTGAGTGAGGCGGGTCAGAGCGGCAGGAGCTGGACCGCCTGGGTTTGAATGCCGGCTCTGCCATGTGATGTTTGCCTCACACCTCTGCAGAAAAAAGGCCCCGACGGTGGCTGCTTCAGAGAGCTGCTGTAGGGCTAAGCGAGTTGATAGACATAGGGTCCCTAAAACAGAGCCTGAGACACATTGGCCACTAAGCATTTGCTCTACTGTTGTCGGCTTTCCCAGTGGCACTAGTGGTAAAGCACCTGCCTGCCAGTGCATGAGACTAAGAGACTCGGGTTCAGTCCCTGGGTCAGAAAGATCCCCTGGAGGAGGGCGTGGCAACCCACCCTAGTATTCTTGCCTGGAGAAGCCCCATGGATAAAGGAGCCTGGCAAGCGGAGAAGCCCCATGGATAAAGGAGCCTGGCAAGCGACGGTTCATTGGGTTGCAAAGAGCTGGACACAACTGAAGCGACTGAGCACACACGCTACTGTTGCTACCATTCTGGATGTGCATCGCTCCTGCCACTCCAACTCACGTCGCTCACGTGGCTTTCCTGAGGTGGAAGGAAGTGGACTCTGCACAGCAGTGGGCCCAGCAGAACCGAGGTCCTGTTTGTGGAGGAGCGTGAGCCTCAGTGGGCTGAGTTGCTCCAGGAAAGGGAGTGGCTGACCTGCAACAGGCCTGGGCAGGGTTTTCACTGAGATGAGGAAAATCATCCTCATTTGTGGAAAGGAATAAGCCCAGACTGTGGATCTAGAAGCTAGTGTCAAAGCCCCAACTGCCTCATCCTGGCAGTCCCAGCTGTGTGACCTCAGGCAAATCACTTAACTTCTCTGAGCCTTGGCCAGTCCTCCTCTATGACCTGAGGGCTCAGGATTACCGTGATGCACAGGTGGAACAGATAGACCTAAGGGGCTGGGTGCAGAGCCTTTGCTGGATCCAGGCCCCTACCTCCTCCACTCACCTCTTCTGCCCCAAGCACTGTAGCTATAGGATGGAGGTGGGCATGGGACAGAGGACTCAATTTCCTCGTGTGGCTTCCCCAGCAGCCTAGAGGGGCCACGGGTGAGGCAGGAGGCAGGAGCTTCCAGGGCTACCCACTGACGGGACGTCAATACCTGCCTGTCAGTCCCAGCCTCCATGCGCGGTTCCCAGGTGGAAGTCTTCAGGCTCCAGTATTTCATGTTTGAGGTCTCAATTAAGCTGCCGGGCTCTGGGTGTGAGCCGTTGACAGGCACAGATGGCGCTGGAGTAGCAGGGGACAGGAGGATACCAGGCTGTTTGGGGGGTGGGGGGAGGCGTGGAGGGGTAGGGGAGGCTGCAGAGAGACCTGACTCCTTCCGGCCGAGGTGAGTATTTCTGCAAGAGTGTATATGGGATGAGACAGGCGTCGTTTCTAAGAACTCCCATGCTGGAGGGGCTGAGGCTAGGGGGGACCGGCTTCAGTGTGGGGGGACTGCTGCCCCCTCCCTTAAGGTGGAGGGAGCCGTCTAGGTCTCCCCAACCAGTGATACCCGGATGTCTTTGGACGCCCCTGGCCTGCTATGGCAGTGACAGAGGGCCCCCCGCCCCGGGAAGCTGATTTCCCCCTAGTCTTCAACACTGCACCATGGCCTTCCCCTCCAAGCAACACCCCTCTTCGCGCCTCCAGTTTTCTTCTGCCTAGACCCCCCACCCACCCCAACCAGTCTGCAGGAGTGAAGTTCTCCCTCCTGAGACGTGAGAAAGCCATTTGGAGAGGAGGATGGCCTTGGCCCCTGAGGACAGGACCTTGTCCGTGACTCAGCACAGCTCAGGCTCGGAACGGGGCTCAGTCAGTGCTGAGGAATCTCCCAGGACAGATAGGGGGTGGATGCAGCCCTCGGGGTGGGCAGCCATGGCTGACCTGACTCTCACCCCCACGGCCCAGAGACTGAGGGGCTGGGTGAAGCGGACAAGGCAGAAGCGGGGAGGTAGGGAGTCCTTTTGCTTTGATTTCTGCTTCTTCACATCAGTAATCTCTCTGCCTCCCCCTCTACCCCTCCCCATGCTTCCTCTCTCTTCTCTCCCTTGAATCTCTCCCCTTTGTTCTCCGAACCTCCAACTCTAACCGCTTTCTACCGTCAATGATCTCCTGTTCCATTCCCTTCTTGGTCACACTCATCATCGATTTATTTCCACATCTTCCGGGTTGTTTCCCACACCTGGTTGCCGATGTCTCTTTCCCCGTGTACCTGGCTCCAACACATCTACCCCCTGCCCCGGAATCTTCCTCTCTCTTTTCCCTTTTCGCCCCATCTCTGTTCTCTTACCTTTGTCCCCCTCCTCTCTGTCTTGCCCTCCTATCTCCCTTTTCCTGTCTCTCCACCTGTCACCTCTCCTCTCTGCCTCATTCTCTCTGCATCTGTGGCTCTCTCCCCCTCCATGTCTCCTGTCTCTGTCACCCTCTCTTTTTTTTCTGCTTCTGCCCCGTCCCCCCGTCACCCTGTTGTCCCTCACCATCCCTCCCCCTCTGGACCTATCCCCTCCACCTCCCAGGATGATCCCAGCCTCCAACAAGGCCTTTGTGGTCAACAACCTGGTGTCCGGGACTGGCTATGACCTGTGCGTGCTGGCCATGTGGGACGACACGGCCACCACGCTCACAGCCACCAACATCGTGGGCTGCGCCCAGTTCTTCACCAAGGCCGACTACCCGCAGTGCCAGTCCATGCACAGCCAGGTCCTGGGCGGCACCATGATCCTGGTCATCGGCGGCATCATCGTGGCCACGCTGCTGGTCTTCATCGTCATCCTCATGGTGCGCTACAAGGTCTGCAACCAGGAGGGCGCGGGGAAGCCCGCGGCTGCGGTCAGCAATGTGCACTCCCAGACCAACGGGGCCCAGCCCCCCGCTCTGGGCAGCGTGCCCAGCGGGGCCCCCGCGCCCGGGCCGCCCAAGGTGGTGGTGCGCAACGAGCTCATGGACTTCAGCGCCAGCCTGGCCCGAGGCAGCGACTCCTCTTCCTCCAGTTCCCTGGGCATTGGGGAGGGGCTGGGACGGGGCCCCTGGAGGCTCCCGCCCCCCGCCCCCCGCCCCAAGCCCAACCTTGACCGCCTCATGGGGGCCTTCGCCTCCTTGGACCTCAAAAGTCAGAGAAAGGAGGAGCTGCTGGACTCCAGGACTCCAGGCGGGAGAGGGTCTGGGACGTCAGCCAAAGGCCACCCCTCGGACCGAGAGCCACTGCTGGGGCCGCCCACGGCCAGGGCCAGGAGCCTGCTCCCCTTGCCCCTGGAGGGCAAGGCCAAACGCAGCCACTCCTTCGACATGGGGGACTTTGCGGCCGCGGCTGCAGGAGGGGTCGGCCCCGGTGGCTACAGTCCGCCTCGGAGGGTCTCGAACATCTGGACAAAGCGCAGCCTCTCTGTTAATGGCATGCTCTTGCCCTTCGAGGAGAGTGACCTGGTGGGGGCCCGAGGAACTTTTGGTAGCTCCGAGTGGGTGATGGAGAGCACGGTGTAGGCCTGGGGGTGGGCATCCTCCTCCCACCCTACCAGGGTGGGAGAAGGGGAAGCATCTTTACCCACAAGTCTTTGTGGAGTTTCCATGGTGATGTTTACATTCAGGGACCATTTTGTCTCCCTGTCAACCGGCCTCCCCCTGCCCCACTAGCCACCCACACACACCTTCCCAGGCCCGTCCCCCACCCCCCGTCGGGGTGTGCTCAGGGAAAGCGGACTCGATCGCTCACATGTCAGACTGAGCCCTGAGTGTTTGGAAGGGCAGGGCTCCTGCCTTTCTAATCACAAATGTAGCCTATAAGCAAGCGGCTTTGGATTGCGGATGGTTCCAGTGTTGTTTCTGTTTCTTATTTCTTCTACTTCCCAGACTCCTCCTCTTCAGTGACACAGATAATGGAGAGTTTACGCTACACACAAAAGCAGGTCCCAGAAGCCCTGGTGGTGGGTAATCGCTGCCAGCTGAGCAAAGCAGGGAATGATTTGGGTGGCCATTTGTTCAGGGGAAGATTGAAGTCCTCTGCCTAGACCCCCCTCATTACTCCCAAGTCCCCACACTCAGGAGGCGTGAGTGAACCCCCCCATCGCTGGCTCAGCTTCCTTTGCTTCTCAAACACAACACCCCACACCCAGCACATCAGCTTAAACCAGAAGGGTAACTTCCAGGACTCTACATGTGGGAGAGGGAGAAGGGTTTTATGAGACCCATGGGTATAAGGTATGTTGATTTATGGAGGTGCTTTGGGATTTTTGCTTCTTTTAAGGGAAGCTGGGACAGGGAGTCCCCATGGTTGTGAGGGGCTTGCCAAGAGGTTTTCTCTTAAGGGGAGCGGACTCGAAGGAGCAGAAGGAGCACTGGACACAGAGTCCAGACCTGCAAGTCTGGGTTTCAGGGCCACCACCCAATACCCAGTTGAATACAGCAGGCAAGACCCTTTTTCTCTGGGACCTCAGGCCCCTAATTCATAAAATACTGAGATCATACCAAATCTCCAGCTCCCTTTCAGCTCGAAGGACTAAGGACTCTTCATGACTAAATGAGTTGTAGGATTTTGAAGCTCGAAGAGGTGTTTGCGATCATTTCACCCTTAACCTTCTCTCTCCTTCCCTCCACAGTCCAAGGGACCTGCCCAAGGTCACATAGTGAATTAGTGACCAAGTCAGGGCAGGGCCCAAGGCCACGTACCTTTTGGGGGTGGTGTCTGAAATCTGTTACCAAGTCTTCACCGTGGCTAGGGCCTTTCTGTGTCTAGAGCCCGTCCTTCGTTTGTTCTTAAAGAAGGTGGCTCAGGGTGGGACACAGGGACACAGAGGCTGCCTTCCATGATGCCAGTCATGAGGCAGATCTGTCATGGAAATGACAAGATGGCGATGGGAGGGGGACACAGGCTCCTGTCCATCTGGGAATTGAACCCCGCACTCAGACAGTGGTGAGAGGAGACAGAGGACTTGTGGCTGGGGCGGGGGAAGGCATCTGGAGAGTCTTCCCCCTCATCGCTGTCTCTCTTGGTCCCTGTCCGTCCTGGGTCTCACCTCATTGTCAACACACTACCTCTCCCCACCTCATTCCCTCCTCTCCCAGACCTCCACCACAGACCTCTAGCCTCTGTCTCTCATTCTCCCTCCTTCTGCCACTTGCCGACCACACAGCCTACAAAGCATACAGGTGAGTCCATTTGGGGCTGAAACGTTCTGATGGGCTCAGACCTGGAGCTGAGCTGGTGGTCCCCCAGCCCCGCCCAGAACACACAGGCAGAGGGCGGGGAACCGTCTATGCAGGACTGCCTTCTGGCTCCCGCCCAGGAGTCTCCAGACCCCATGCCTTCCTCCTTCCTTGCCCCCCTTCCTCTCTCTCCTCACCTTCCCTCCTCCTCCTGTCTTCATTCCTTTTCTTCTGGTGCCTCTCTGCCTCCCCCTAGTCCCTTTCTGGTCCTGACCAGGTCATCAACAGACCAGGCTGGCCTCTTCCTGAGACCACAAGCTAACTTCCAGCCCCAGCGCTGGAGCACAAGCTCCCTGCAGTCATGGGAGACCTCCAGCCTCGGTGACGTGAAAGAAAATCTCCCCCACCCTCCCTCTTTCTCTGCCCCATTTTCCTTTTCTCCTTTTTCCCTCTGCACTTTCTCACTCAGCCTTTTCTAAATGTAGCCATTGAGGAGGTGATCCCAGATACCACTCTCTTTTTGCCTTTGGGTTCAGACGCCTAGAGGAAAAGTGGTAGACTTGGGAAGCAAGGGGAACCAACTAACTGTCTGTTCTCGTCAGCGGCTCCAAGCTCTGTCGTGACATGATATGTACTAGCACTTGTGTTTGTCAAGTTTGGAAAGCGACATCCCTGTGGGTAGAATACAAATGCCAACCTTCTCCTTTGCTAAAAAAAAAAAAGTGTACAGTAAAATGTACAGTTTTAAAAACAACAACTAACCACACTTCTTGGGAGAGACAAAAAAAAAAAAAGAGAACATTCCTGTGTCTGTGAAGTCTGCTGTTTATTTCTCTGGAAACTCTGTGGTTTTCTGAAGGTGGCTTTGAGATGGCATTTTCTCTCACACCTGTGTTTGCTTCTGCCTGGTGAGAGCCTGCTTCCTGCCAAGTTCACATATAAGACGGGAACCTTCTGAACTAAGAGAGAATGGAGCTGCCCTCTTGGATTAAAGGTCAGTAGAGGGTCTGGAGTGAAACTCCAGGCTAAGAAGGAATAGTTCAGTCTGTCCAGGCTACCTACCACCTTGGGGCTCTGTCCTCTCACCTTCAGCCCTGCTTCCTTTTTCCTGGACCATGGCCACCACCACACGTAGCCACTAGGGGCGCCAGAGAACCCTCCACCCACTTTGGGTGAGCCCAAGATGGCTTTTTTTTTTCAAAAGGGTCTTTTACAGAGGAAGCAGGACAACAAGGTAGGGCCAGTGGTAAAGAACCCGCCGGCCAATGCAGGAGACACAAGAGACTCAGGTTCGATCCCTGGGTCGGGAAGATCCCCTGGAAGAGGGCATGGCAACCCACTCTAGTATTCCTGCCAGGAGAATCCCCCATGGACAGAGGAGCCTGGCGGGCTACAGTCCACAGGGCCACAAAGACTCTGACATGACTGAAGTGAAGTGAAGTGACGTGAAGAGCACGCATGCATGCAGGACAACAAAACAAAGCACAGACCCCCGGTAGAGAAACAAATGAGCTTCTGGAACACAGCTTCCCAACGCTATCTTCCTCTTAGTGTCTAGGTCAGCACTGTCTAAGAGGCATAAAGTCTGTGCTGCACTGTAATTTTAAATTTTCTAGAAGCCCATTAAATCGAGTCTAGAGAACCAGGTGAAATTAATATATAGTTTATTTAACTCAATATATCAAAAATATTTTCATTTCAACATATAATCACTACAGAATTATTAATAAGATATTTTACATAGTGTTGGGAATCTGATGTGTGTTTCACACGGCACATCTCAGTTCAGACTAACTGGCTTTAAAGTGCTTGAGAACCACACGGGGCTGATACAGTCAGCTCTACATGTACAGCCACTGCCTTGCAAGCACAGCTTCTAGAAGGGGAAGGAAGCTAACAGTTACTGAGCACCTACAGGTCTAGGTCCTGTGCTGCTGCTTCACCTGCATGTATCACTGAACCCTCACAGCAGCCTCTCAAGGTAAATGCTATTATGCCAGTCTTTCAGATGAAGGAGCTGAGGCTCAGGGAGGTTAAGTAACTTGCAGAAGGTCACACAGTAAGTCTGGCTGCAAAACTTTAGCTCTTCCCATGACATCACACTACCTCCTCTATCCTTTCTTCCTCCCTTCAGCTCATTCATTTCCGACAGTATTTTGTCCTGATTGAAGTAGTCAAATTTATAGTCTGATCTGAAAGTCCTTGGTTTGGCCTCAAGGACTAAAATTCTCAGAATGTTGACTCAAGGTCCTCTTGGTTAAGTGGTTTCTTCTGAGCCCACATTAGTCTTTCTGGCCTTTTTTGGCTTGTATACATTCCTACTCTGGCCAGGAAAATCCACCCAGGCTTCAGATGGTCCTGCCCAGACCTTACCATTCCTTCTCCTGGCCTGGTGACCTCTAGAGGTCCCTTGTTTAATAGTTTTCCACCTCCAGCCTCATCTGGTCCCCTCTGCCCTGAAAGCCTGTAACTTTGTCCCCTAAAGACAGAAAACCTCACAATAGCTCACTGCAAAGACCAAACCCATCTTCCTGTCTCTTCCTAATTCAAAAACCTGTAACTGAAGAGGTGTTTGCCTACCAGATCCTCTTTCCTGATAGACAGAAGGCTTTAGCTCTCTGATCTCTTGCAGAAGAGAGGTAGCTGATACACTCTGAGCCTGGCTGAATTATTAATCTTTCTGGCAAGACTTCAACCCTCTCTCTCCAAGTTCAGTCCACAAATTGGTACAGTCCACAGATTCTCCTCAAAGAAGATTTTTTTTTTCATTTTGCCATGATTACAGCACTAAAATTCCAAAAGAACTTAGACTTGCTATTTTTTTTTTAAAGAGATATCATTTCTAACCAGGTAAGAGGAAGGTCACTGTCTCAGATGTCCCCCTTCCCACAAGGGTAGCAACTTTTCTCCCAGAGTCTGTGGGTATCGATTTTTCGTAAGTACAGGCCAAGTACTTCTGTGTTTTCTGTTATCTGTTCTCAGTGTGTTTGCAGTAAATGTCTCAGGGCTTCAGTAAACTGGGTGGGGCTTCCTCTGTTTTTGCAGCCATGGGGATTTCTGCAAACTGCTGCTGGTGAAATAGACACACTTATCCAAAAGAAAGGGCTTTCCTGGTGGCTCAGACGATAAAGAATTTGCCTGCAATGCAGGAGACCCAAGTTCAATTCCTGGGTAGGGAAAATCCCTTGGGAAGGGAATGGCTACCCAGTCAAGTATTCTTGTCTGAAGAATTCCATGGACAGAGGATCCTGGTGGTTAGTCCATGGGGTTGCCAAGAGTCGGACATGACTGAGCAACTAAGCATGCAAGCATCCAAAAGAAAAGACTGTTGGCAAGGAGCAGGCAAAACCTGAACACATAGTTTTACATATCACGCTTAGATCCCCAGACCCATGTGATGCAGTTGGCAGCAGGAAAAGTTTGCTGTGAAAAGAAGTCTTCTCACAGGTAAACAACTGAGGTTTCTACCTTTGCATAATAAAATCAGACCCCTACACAGGTTGCTCTGCAAACATCTCAAAGGAACACTACCCCTTTCTCAGTCTAAAAATATCTGTGTTTTCAGCCTTTAAACCAAAGATCTTAGATTCTCAGCTTTCATTTTATTTCAGGTTCCCCAGCTCACAGCAGTGAATGTTTACAAGGCTCATAGGTTTCCCTTCCCTGCAGCCTCTAGCAGAGGGAAATTAATACGTTTCCCAACAGGCCAAAGAGGGAAGCTGACCTTTCCCTCTCCAGATATCCTGTGATCCCCAGTAGGGCCATTCAGCATCTTCGAACAAGTGCAGTGGTCTTGTCCTATGATCTTATTTGGGACAATGTTTGGCATCTTTCTTCTGCTCACTGACTCTGGGGAAATGGACCCAGATCGCAGGCTCTTGTCTGGTTATTGTTCTGCTTTGTTGGAATAAGGATCTTCTGATCCGTTTAGCCAACAGTTGAATATACTCCTAGTGAATCACACCAAGTATTCTCTCCACGGTTGAGTGCTGGAGTCTCTCTGGGGCTGCGCTGAGGAAGATCTCACTATCCAGTCCCTTCCTGGGATGTCAGTGCCGCCTGCAGTTACTTACTTGGTTTCCTATTGATGAGAGAGTGAATCTGGAATTTCACCCATCTCCATGGGATCCCCAAGCCCATCTGGTCCACAGCCAGTCAGCCTACTGACCAACCTCCCGCAGCCCTCGGCTTCTCTGTCCAGGCTGCCCATCTGGTTAGGTGATGATGAGCACACCCCCTCTTCTTTCGTCACCTCCTCTGTAACATGTGTTCATTGGTGCTTTATGGCACATCCAGCAGCGACTCCAGCATTTATATGTCTTGCCAGGGTGAATGTCTTTCCTTTGAATCCCCAGTGCTATATCTGAGGTGTCCTCGGTTCCCAAAACCATGATTACATCTATCAGCTGACCTTTCTGTGACCAATCCCACTTTCTCATGAGACAAAACCTCAGAGCCTCACATCTGTCCCCTCCATCTCTGACTTGGCATGTCCTGGTAAGAAGCAAGTATCTTGTTCACCATTTGAGAAGGAATATTACCAAGAAGAAGAGAATTAAGCCTTCAGTTACATCCAGTAATCTTGAAATGTTACCCTCCTGGGTTCCCTATCATACCCTTTCCACACATTACTTGGGGGATCTCTCAAGGATAATATTCTGCCTGTCTACCAGGGATTGGCTGGTTGCCTTAACTACCCTGACTAATTATGGGAAAGTTCTCATCCCTTCATAGGTTGACACAAGCTTGGTATTTTCCAAGTTGATGTTGAACTGCAAGATCACATTGATTATAGCTGACATTCATTGAGTTTCCTATGTGCCATGCACTGTTCTAAGAGCTTCCTATAGATTATCTCAATTTGTCATCAAAACAATCCAATCAAGCGGGTTACTATTATCATCCCCACTGGGGAAGCTAAGTAGAGAGGGGTTAAATAACTTGCCCAAGGTCACACAGCTAGTGAGTTGCAGAGCTGGGTAAACATTCAATAAATTGATTTACACTGAAGTTACCTACAGAACTGCAGAGACCATTAGAGATGCAGAATTTGCTGGGTTTTAGATCAGAGCCTGAATCTTGGTATGTGAACCTTGAATTTGAGAAAACGATCCAGAAGAAAAAGTGAGAGAGTCGGAGCAATCAGCACTAGGTGTTTCAGCAAGCATTTGCTGACCTACTGTGTGCCAAGCACTCTCCAGTATGGAGAGAAATCAAAGTAAAAGTGAAAGACACTGGGTGTGCACTGAAGGGCCTTACACACTTCCTCAAGGGGCAGCGCTTAAGCTGGTTTCCAGATCTCTGGTTTTACAGAGATGGCCTGTTTTCACTCCTTTAAAGATAACCTATGTATCTACTACCCAGGAGGAGATGGATGGGTGAATGGATTGGCCTCAAGCCACATGGCACCTCTGACTGGAAGAATTCACTAGATTTTAAGTTCCAAAGGGATCAGCATGGTGATGTGACTGGCTTTGGGTCAAAGGGACCCAGACAGGACTAGAATCCTGTATCAGACAAGCAGGGGCAGAAGGAGACAAATGTGGCAATCCAGGAGCATCTGAGGTGGCTGGGAGGAGGCCTGGAAGAGGGCAGATGGACAGCTGCAAAGAACTGGAGGGTCCTGAATATCCTGAGGCTGGAGCACCTGCTCCTGCAGGAGGAGGGACATCCAGCGTGAGGAGCTGGTTCAGAATCTGTTTCTTGGCTGAGTTTCCTTTCCTGTAAAGTAACAATGGTAAGTACCATCTCTGGTAAGTATGCCTGAGGAGTTACATTTAGTTATATAGATCACACATCGGGCTGGGAAAGGCAAGAGTGATAACGGTCATTATTATTAATGATATGCATCATTGAAAACATTATTATAAGTTACAGCATATTAGCAATAATATTAGGGATCTCAGGCTCAGCAGAATCTCAGGGCTCACAGAGCTATTAGAGGTCATCCACGCTAGCCTTCCTCAATGGGTGTTAGAATCCCCTGTTCAATATCCATGAAAACTGTTAGTAATCTTATTACCGGCAAGCTCGTGCATGATGAATTTCAGAATTCACCCCAGACAAGGAGCGGCTCCCTGTACTCCAATCAGACCAATGCCTGATGGTTATGTTTCCTGGTGGGCCCTTGCAGAGCCATTGGTCCTTCCTTCACAAGAAATCCAGAGCCCAGAGAGAAAGTAGCTTGCAGAGACCGCTGTGGCCCAACAGTGGTAGGAAACCGGGTGTAGAGCCATGGCCCTGCAGGGAAGATCTTGGGGGTGCAGTCAGGGGAGGGGAGGAGCTATTGTTTCCTTGCTGAATCAACCCTGGTCATGCCATTGAGAGAAGGAAGGAGCAGAAAGTACATGGTAGCCTCTGCAATCCCTGATGCTCCTTTAATTTCTGAGATCCACCGTCCCAGCAGTTAGAAGGGGCTGGAAGATTCCAGAGCTCTCCCCTAGGTTCCCGCACTCATCGATTCCCCAATCCCTGCTCCCTTCACCCTTGTCCCAGGTCTGACATAATGACGAAAATCTAACCATCAGGGCTCTGGAATGACAAGTGCTGCCACTAAAAACCTCCCACTGGCTTTTCCTTATTCCTTTGGGTGAAAAGACCCTTCTACGATGTAAATACTCATGGGAAGACTCTGTCAGGTGCCAGGTAAACCACCCAGGGAGAGGCTGGCTCTGTTCAAGAGAGTAGAGGGACCAGAGTGTCCCCACTGGAGTCAGGTGGCGAGTACTTCCAAGGGGTGGTGGGATGACCCCAGGCAGCCCTCTCACCAGCCCTCTCTGCCTCTCCTTAACATCCAGGTCTCCTGTAGCAAAAACATCTATCTGCTTGAGGTGGGAAGATCATAATTGGCTCCCAGTTTGGTTTCACTTCTGAAACATCACACTAGTCCCAGCTTGAATGAAGAAAGAATGTTAGAGAAACATTTCACTCTCTCTGGAGGTAGAGGGGGGCTGGCTGGAGTGTGCACAGCTGGACAGGTCAATTGTGAGAGCTGCCAGCACACAGTTGCTTCAGGAAGGGCATCAGGACGCAATACTGGGGATCACTGACCCCCACACACCAAGAGCTTGGCTTCCATGTTGAAAAATAAATGGAAACAACTATGGGTCACCCTAGAGGTCTGGGAGGAGGTGGGGAGTACCTCAACAGCAATCAAGGGGCCTCATTCTTCCTTTATCTTCACACTTTTAAGCCTTCTGTTGAGATTCTACCTTTTGAGGAATCCTTCAAATGGCTGTAGGTTAATTCAGCCCTGACCTGCTAGGGAAGCAGAGGCTGGGACTTTTCCTGGGACTTTTCTGTTGAGCTCTAGGGCTTTCCATCCTCCCTGAGATTGATAGGAAAATGGGGGTCTGTGCCAGGCATGATAAAATCCCCTTGCCTGAGCTGCCTCCATCTTTGGTTTGGAGTAAAATACAAGAGTATTTTACTCTTGGATACAAGAGTATTCAATTCTACCCTGGAGAAGGAAATGGCAACCCACTCCAGTATTCTTGCCTGGAAAAAATACCATGGACAGAGGAGCCTCGTGGGCTATAGTCCATGGAGTTGTAAAGAGTTACACACGACTGAGCACTCACTCACACTGTATCTTCTTTGGTGACCCGTGTTCTTTTTCAGGTGCCTTGGCTAAGATTTTAAAATCACACACACACACATACACTTCTACACATTGAGATTTTGATTGGCATTGCCCTGAATCTGAAGACCAAATTGCAGTCACCTGACATCCTTGCAATATTGACTCATAACTCAAACATGGTGTCTCACTCCACTAATTCAGGTCTCCATAATTTCTTCCAATATTTCCCCCACTTTCTGCATTGAGGGCTTGTATATCTTCTGTTAGGTAATTCCAAGGAATTTGATATTTTGATATGGTATAAATGGTAAAATTTCAAAATTCCAAAATTTTCATTTCATACTCTTTAAAAGACTGTTTGCTGTTTAAAACAATAATACTTTCAATGTATCATGAGGTTCATAATATGTTGAAGTAACCTATATAACACTGATAATACAATATTGAGGAAAGATAAATAAAATTATAATTAGGGGGAAAATAAATAAAATTATAATCAAAGAGTATCCAATTCCAGGGGTGGTCAACCAAGGTTCCTTCCCTACATCCAACTTTGTCTGCAGAATGGTGGAGGATGAAACGTAATTGGAGACACTTACAACACATAAAGTCAGCAGCAGAGGTAGAGAGACTATATGGCATCTCATTATCAAAAATAAATTGTTTCACACGGATTATCATTCCTTCCATTCCTTACCTAAAAACTCCAATTTATACATTACTGCTTTCCCCACTTTATAGATTTTCCAAACTGAGGATGAAAGTTGCCCATTTCCCCCCAAGTTCTTATAGAGCTTATGAAGCAGAAGTGGGTCTCAAACTTTAAATTTTCTGACCCCACAATTGGAGTTCCCTTCACATGACACCTCTGACACTCAGCCATCATAGTGTTATAGCCTCTGACACTCAGCCTGGCTGCCACAACAGGAAGGCAGGCAGCTGGAGGTAGGAAAGACAACCACACAGGCAGGTCTTGGAGAGGCAGGCAAAGGCTACAGGACCCTAGGAAGTTGAGAGATGGGACTGAGAAGGGCAGCTCTGCAGGAATTCTATGTGGATATGAGGCTTGGCCCTCTGGGCACAGCCCAGATGGGAGAAGGGTCATAGACTCTAATCCACCTTGGGGTAAGCAAAAAAGAAGGGATGTGAGAGGGGTCCAGGCAAGGATGAGCAGGACAGGAATGCAGGGCAGGATCAGAAGAGCAGTTGGGAGGACAGCTGTACAGGTCCAACGTGTGGATCTAGTCCATCGACCATCCTCCTCTAGAAGAGGGAGAAGGAGCAGAAGGCTGGGGTGCTCTCCACATGGAGTGCCCTTGAGGGCCCTCTATCTAGTGAAGCCAGGAGGCTAGCAGGACCCACCAAGGAGTTGGTTGTTTTTAGGATTTGAGTGACTGTGCTGTATGCTTTGAGGCTCTGGTTTCTCAAAGGAATTGGTCTGGCAAAGATTTTTGACCCAGGTAGTAAGAGAAGCACATTGAAAAATCGTGGCTATGTCTGCACCTGCATTTCAAGGTCTACTGAAGGAAGAAAGGGCTGGCTTCTCGATGCTACTGGAGGCTTTAGGGCACAGCTGCACCATCAAACCCACTTATCTCTTCCAGGTCTCCATGAGGGGATGGCTCCAGACTAGATGAATGGAGAATGATGGAAGGTAATGAGCCCCAGGCCTTTCAGATTGTTCCAGAATGCACTGACCTGCCACAGCCAGTTTCTAGGAAGAGGGCTGCTGCACAGAAAGATGGAAGTCTTTCAGAAAGTTTTACAGAATCTGGGTTGGCCTTGAACCAGCTTGGGGAGGGAGAACTTGGGATGCCTTCCTTTTGGTTGTGATACACCCTAAATAGGCTAGTTCTTTTCAGAATACAAAGGATTGTCCAGGCAGGAGAGAGGGAACTAGCGTTATTTACCAAACAGTGTGGTAAGCATCTCATATACTTCATGTATTGTTCCTCATAGTCTTCGCCCATCCTGGTGACCTAGGGGTTAGATCATCCATTTTCTGAGAAAACAGACACAGAGATGTTAACGACTGGCTGCAGGTCATACAACTAGTTAGGGAGAGGGCTGGAGATTTAATCGCTCAGTAACTGCAGTTGTCCCCAAAGTAACCTATGCAACAGCTAACGACATTAGAATTTCAGTGAATTTTCTGGATGGTGAGCAATGAAGAGGGACTCTAACATTAAAAAGTAGAAGACATGGAGAGATGCAGTGAGCAAGTATCTAGTGACTTCTCTGTGCCCCTCCCAGTGCTTCCTGAGTCAAACGTGTCCTGACAAACTAAGCACTAAATAAACCCATGTTGCTGTTTGCTTTTTTTGTTTTCACTTTCTAAAGTGTAAGGGTTGGAAAGAGAGGAGAAGTAATATAGAACAATAAGGCAAGCGCACTGCACACTCCTCCCTTCAAAGGAGTTGGGTCCTTTTTCCATTTCAGAAATGCTCATCTGTAAAATGGCCATAGTATCTCTCTACCTCCAAATCACAGAGCTCTCTATAGCACAAATAACCAATAGGATTTGAGAAATTACAGACTTATGATGATTAATGATGTGGAAAAGATCTTCATGACCCAGATAATCACGATGGTGTGATCACTCACCTAGAGCCAGACATCCTGGAATGTGAAGCCAAGTGGGCCTTAGAAAGCATCACTACGAACAAAGCTAGTGGAGGTGATGGAATTTCAGTTGAGCTATATCAAATCCTCAAAGGTGATGCTGTGAAAGTGCTGCACTTGATATGCCAGCAAATTTGGAAAACTCAGTAGTGGCCACAGGACTGGAAAAGGTCAGTTTTCATTCCAATCCCAAAGAAAGGCAATGCCAAAGAATGCTCAAACTACCGCACAATTGCACTCGTTTCACACGCTAGTAAAGTAATGCTCAAAATTCTCCAAGCCAGGCTTCACCAATACGTAAACCGTGAACTTCCAGATGTTCAAACTGGTTTTAGAAAAGGCAAAGGAACCAGAGATCAAATTGGCAACATCTGCTGGATCATTGAAAAAGCAAGAGAGTTCCAGAAAAACATCTATTTCTGCTTTATTGACTATGCCAAAGCCTTTGACTATGTGGATCATAATAAACTGCGGAAAATTCTTAAAGATGGGAATACCAGATCATCTGACCTGTCTCTTGAGAAACCTGTATGCAGGTCAGGAAGCAACAGTTAGAACTGGACATGGAACAACAGACTGGTTCCAAATAGGAAAAGGAGTATGTCAAGGCTGTATACTGTCACCCTGCTTATGTAACTTACATGCAGAGTACATCATGAGAAATGCTGGGCTGGAAGAAACACAAGCTGGAATCAAGATTGCCGGGAGAAATACCAATAACCTCAGATATACAGATGACACCACCCTTATGGCAGAAAGCGAAGAAGAACTAAAGAGCCTCTTGATGAAAGTGAAAGAGGAGAGTGAAAAAGTTGGCTTAAAGCTCAACATTCAGAAAACTAAGATCATGGCATCTGGTCCTATCACTCCATGGGAAATAGATGGGGAAACAGTGGAAACAGTGGCTGACTTTATTTTTCTGGGCTCCAAAATCACTGCAGATGGTGACTGCAGCCATGAAATTAAAAGACACTTACTCCTTGGAAGCAAAGTTATGACCAACCTAGATAGCATATTTAAAAGCAGAGACATTACTTTGCCAACAAAGGTCCGTCTAGTCAAGGCTATGGTTTTTCCAGTAGTCATGTATGGATGTGAGAGTTGGACAGTGAAGAAAGCTGAGCGCCAGAGAATTGATGCTTTTGAACTGTGGTGTTGGAGAAGACTCTTGAGAGTCCCTTGGACTGCAAGGAGATCCAACCAGTCCATCCTAGGGGAGATCAGTCCTGGGTGTTCATTGGAAGGACTGATGTTGAAGCTGAAACTCCAATACTTTGGCCACCTTATGCAAAGAGTTGACTCATTGGAAAAGATCCTAATGCTGGGAAGGATTGGGGGCAGGAGGAGAAGGGGACGACAGAGGATGCTATGGCTAGATGGCATCACCAACTCGATGGGCATGGGTTTGGGTAGACTCTGGGAGTTGGTGATGGACAGGGAGGCCTGGCGTGCTGCGATTCATGGGGTCGCAAAGAGTAGGACACAACTGAGCGACTCAACTGAATGATATGGATCAATGGTAACACTGTTACAGATTTCAGGCCACTAGTGATTATTACCTTTCCCAACATCAGGGTCTTTTCAAATGAGTCAGTTCTTCGCATCAGGTGATCAAAGTACTGGAGTCTCAGCTTCAACATCAGTCCTTCCAATGAACACTCAGGACTGATCTCCTTTAGGATGGACTGGTTGGATCTCCTTGCAGTCCAAGGGACTCTCAAGAGTCTTCTCCAACACCACAGTTCAAAAGCATCAATTCTTCAGTGCTCAGCTTTCTTTATAGCTCAATTTTCACATGCATACGTGACTACTGGAAAAACCATAGCCTTGACGGAGGAGAAGGGGACAACAGAGGAAGAGATGGTTGGATGGCATCACTGACTCAATGAACATGAATGAGTAGACTCTGGGAGTTGGTGATGGACAGGGAGGCCTGGTGTGCTGCAGTCCGTGGGGTCGCAAAGAGTCAGACAGTTAAGTCATGAGTGACTTAACTGATTATTATATGCATATTAGGCCCAGAACCTCAAGGCTGGAAAGATCAGAGGTTTCCAAAGAAGCCCTCTTCTATTCACCAGTATTCCTGCTGAGTGGCATGATTACAAATAGGTCCATATCTTTCATTCGTCAGTCCACCAAGAAACAGAACAGATGAACACATACTCTGTACTTCAAGGGGCTCCAGGTTTATAGAGACTCCACCATCCCTCCTCCTTAAAAGGTGCCCAGAGCCATTACAGAAGTCAACTCCAAGAATATTCTGTGATCATCACTGACATAGAAAAACACACAACCAGGGCCCCAGATGGAAAGTCTTAGGGAGGTCTGTTCTCTTGCCACATTAGCTCTGGTATCCATGGTACACAGGGAAGATAGGCCGGAGAGAGAGGCGGAAGCACTGGGCAACCTCTAAGGGCCTAGGAAGCAGGTAATTGTGTTCTAGGACTGTTACTCCCGACTGTGGGATCCAGGGAAGTTGCCCACACCTTCCAGGTGCACAGCATAGGCCAGTGATGTGATACCTGCACTCTTCCATTCCCGCTCTAATGAGGACAACCCCCCCCCCCCACCAGCAATCTATTCCTTTACAATACTCCCTTTATCCTCAATCAAGGACTAAAAGAACAAAGTTATAAATATAGCAACTAATAAAATTCTAGGGCCTTAATATGAATCACTGTTTACCTGCTTCCTCCTGACCTGACTTTCTGGTGGATAAATTTGTTCCCTTCTAGTTCCTGCCCTATAAAAATGCAAATGCTCAGAAAACTCTGCCAGGTGTGTAGTAAACCAGGTAATTCCAGGTCCCTAGAGGAGACAGTGAGGAGCTTCATTTAAAGGCAGGGGTGGGCAGGCTGGGGTGCCCATTATAACATCCCCTCCACCCACCTCTCATTGCCCATTTCCCTGGGGATGCAAACACCTTCCACCTGGTTTGAGTGGGAAGGATAAAAGGGATCCCTATAAGTCTTCACTTCTGAATCAGCATACCGAACACAAGCCACAACAGTTGAGAAGTAATGACATCTTTATTAAACTTCTCCACACGACCAGTGGTCTGAGAGGCTTTGGGGGAGCCTGGGTGACTGGCCAGGCCCCTTGAGTCCCACAAGCCTCCTTCACAAAAAGGCAGTTTTGGAAACAAGATGATGCACAAAAGAGGGAAAATATACCTATATGAAGAGTCAAGTTTCCATGTTGATGGTAAACAGAAAAGCTTTGGGGTTATAGCAGAACTCTGGGACAAACAGGGAAAAAAAGAGTGAGGAAGGGAAGGCGGTGGCCCAGACCTCTTAACCAAGGATCTTGGGAACCTTGGCCTTGGAGGGAACCAAAGCCCTTGAAGGTTTGGTTTTCTCCTGTTGCCTGAAGTTGAAGTCTCCTCCCTGAAGGCAGAGTACTGGATATCTGGAGGGAAGGGTTGTGGGTGTGAACAAAAGTCCCAGGTCCTACCAGCAGCTCTTTTTCCAGATGGCTAATGCCACAGCAAACTTGGAAAGGAAGAGTCGGGGAAGTCCACTGGAGCAGGGACCCAGGAAGGGTGTTTCCTAGTTCCTAGAAGATGACAGGGTGGACAAAGGGACTGCCTCCATGCTCTGTTATGGCTTGACTGACCCATCCTGTGGAAGAAAAAAGGCAGAAACCTGGTACACAGAAAAGACAGCAGCTGAGGGGAAGGCAGCAGGAAGAACAGAGTTAAAACCCCAGTAAGTAATTTGCAGTACATCTGTTTTCCAAAGACACTGACATAATCACTCCCGTTCTCACCATGATTCAATGAGCATTATGATTTTTGTCACTTTCCAGGTGAGAGCACACACTCATGAAAGGGTCAGTAAATTTCCCACGATCACACAGAGCTTGGAAGGGCATCTTTGGACTTGAAACTGATCCCGGACCCCCCACCCCCCACCCCCCAGATCTCCAGTTCATCCACCCCAACCCTTCACCAATCACAGCAGGGAGGGAGGTGATAAATGAGACTAAGAAGTTAGGAAAGATATCCGCAAACCGGGAAAGGGAGGCCGGGGAAAGGCCCGGGGCGCACAGGGATGGGCCGGTATATAATCGTCCTCAGAGCCCCAGTGTCTTTCAGGACATTGAAGGGGCTCTCCTCCTTAGGATGGAAGAATGGAATCCTTCCACAAGAGAGACACAGCGGCAAAGGGAGAAAAGAGCGGAGAAATGCTCGGATGAGGCCCAAGGCGAGGGGGAAGGGGCTTGCCAGGGGCTTGGGGGCCCATCTCCAACCACTGCCCATCTGGCAGGACCAGGAGCACAAAACCCCTGGGACCCCTCCTGCCACAACGTCTGCAACCAACCTACTGTGAGGGACGGGGAGCTCAGTTCTCCACATCCGGGGCCTCAGGGGTTTTCCTGAATCCTTATAGCAGTTCTCATCTTCCTGGAAGGGGAGATCCTCATAAGCCCGTTCTCCACCCAAGTCAGCTTCATGCCATCTTAGAGAATAATGAGCAAAGTCCCGCTTGAAATTAACGGATCCCAACGGCTTCTTCAGGGGCCGTTGGACACGCCCATCGCCCCGCCCTCTCACCAAGCTTCCTCCAATCAGAGGCCTTCCTCCCTCTCTGCTCCTTCCGCCCCGCTGTGTATAGGAGGCAGTGCGGGGGAGGGGCTCTGGGCCTGCCAGAACGTTCCACAGCCTCTGAGGAACTTTCCTAGTGGCTCATACGGTAAAGAGTTGGCTTGCAGTGCAGGAGATCCGGGTTCGATCCCTAGGTCGGGAAGATCCCCTGGAGAAGGAAATGGCAACCCACTCCAGTATCCTTGCCTGGAAAATTCCATAGACGCAGGAGCCTGGCAGGCTATAGTGCATGGGGTTGCAAAGAGTCGGACACAACTGGGCAACTTCACTTCACTTCAGACCAGCTGTTCCAAGGCAGGCGTGTAAGGAAAGAAGCCTGCTGGACTCCATGGAGTTTGGGGGCTTCTGGGGAATGTCTCCGTCTGGGATGAGCCAAGCACTGTGGGAAGGAGGTGGAGGTGTGGGGTGGGGGCAGCAGAAGGGGAGGTGGGAGAGGGACTGTGAGCCCCCAGAACTTTCCAAGATATAGATAGGCTACAGTCTGGCCTCTGAGAGCAGTGGCCAGTGCTTTTATAGTTAGCAGACCAGTAAACCACACTGATGATGATGTGGTGCCTCTGATCCCAGAGTCTTCACCTCTATTTTACCTCAGAGAAAAGCATCATCTAGAAGGCCCTGAGGTTGAGGCCTCGTGAGGGATAGGGGCAGATGTGGCGTTCAGACCCTGCTAATGACAACTTCTGACCTCTTCCTACCAACCAAGGCCCTGTCACGATAAAGGAAGCTTTAACCAGTCTCAGCCAGCTTTGGGGACTCAGAGTCTTCTAGGACTAGTTGCAATTATCCTCTGCCTCCCTGTATCCCTGCAACAGGACCTGGGGGACCAGGGTCCTTACTCAGAGTCGTGGTTTCAAGCCAATGGGAGAGGGTTGCTGAACAGATGAGGATGCCTCTGACTTCTTAGAGAAGAGGCCCATATGTTACTATTTGGGGCTTCCCTGGTGGCTTAGACGGTAAAGAATCTTCCTGCAATGCAGGAGACCGTTTTTATTGGGCACTTATTTTGAAAGACTCAGTCCTGAAAAGTTCAAAATACATCATTGTATTTGAGCATCTCATATTACTTATTTAAAAATTGAAATAAAGAGTTCTCTAGTAGTCTAGCGGTTAGGATTCTGTGCTTTAACTGCAGAGGTCAGGGTTCAGCCCTGGTGGGGGAACTGAGATCCCATTAAAAAAATTGAAATAGAATTCACATAACATAAGGTTTATCATTTTAACCATTTTTAAGTGTATGATTCAGTGGCTTTTAGTACATTCACAATACTGTCCAGTCATTCCCACTACTTATTAATAATTCCAGAACATTTTTTATACATCTCCACCTCCAGGAATTCCATACACATTAAGCAGTTCATCCCCATTCTCACCTCCTGTTATCCTCTGGCAACCCCACATCAGCTTTCTACTTTGATGGATTTGGCTATTCTAGACTTTCTATGTAAGTGAAATCACAAGGTATATAACTCTCTGTGTCTGACATTTTTTATTATTATTAATACTTAGCATAGTATTTTCAAGATTTATCCATGTTGTAGAATGTATCACTACTTCATTCTTTTTAAGGCTAAATAATATTCCCTTGCACAGATATACCATATTACATTTACCTATTTCATGTTGATGCACATTTTGGGTCGCTTCCACCTTTTGGTAATGAATAATTTTGCTATAACATTTGTATACATGTTTTTTGTTTGACCCTATGTTTTCAGTTCTCTCAGATGTATACCAAGGAGTGGAACTGCTGGGTCCTAATTGTTTAACTTTTGAGGAGCTGACATCATGCCGTTGATGTACCATTTTATAGCCTTACCAGCAATATACAAGGGTTCCAGTTTCTCCACATCCTCATTATCACTTTTTATTTTTATTTTAAAATGTTATAGCCATCTGAGTAGGCATGGAGTGGGCATCTCATTGTGGTTTTGATTTGCATTTTCCTTGCTTTTTGTTTTGTGACTTTTCTGCACTAGTTTTGTAAAGTTTGTATCCTTTGTCATATGTGGTCATTAAAGTCTGTTCTGTTACATTAATGGTCAGCTAGGGCTTCCCTGGTGGCTTAGACAATAAAGAATCCGCCTGTAATGCAGGAGACCTGGGTTCGATCCCTGGGTTGGGAAGATCCCCTGGAGGAGGGCCTGGCAACCCACTCCAGTATTCTTGCCTGGAGAATCCCCATGCGCAGAGGAGCTTGGCAGGCTACAGTCCATGGGGTCGCAAAGAGTCGAACATGACTGAGCAGCTAAGCACACACACAGTGATTCAAGAGAAATTTCCTTATGCCCTTAGAACTAAAAAAAAAAAAAAAACAACTCCCAGTCTTTGCAGATAGACTGTGTGCGTGTGCGTGTGTGTGTGTGTGTGTGTGTGTGTGTGTGTGCACTCAACACTCGGCCAAGCAGATTACAACTTGGCCTAAGCCTTCAGTCCTTGTTCCTGCAGAGCCTGAAGTCAGCCAGAGGTAAGAGCCTAGGGCTTTCTCAGGTCTTTTCTGAGCATGTGCCCAGCTGTGAATGTGTGCATGGACTTCTAGATTCCTAGCAATACGTGACAGCTTTTCAAAATCCTTATTCCCCAAAGCATCTCCTTCCCTAGCCTTTCCTTCCAAGCTTTCGGGTTATTGTTTTCCCCAACTGTTATTCCCAGTTTCCAGAAGCAACAACTATACATTTGCCTTTAAATGTTTTGAGCAAATTTTTCCTAGGTAGCTGCTTCAACCCTGGGAATGTTCTTAGGTGAAAATAAGCAAGCCATTTGAGACAGTTCTTCAAGGAGCTGCCAGATAGGTTAAAACAAAAACTACCTTTGAGAATAAGGTCTGTTCTGCTCCCTCTGATACCAGGTACACACTGGGAATGCCAGCCGCTGTCTTCAGGCCACTGCAAGCTGGGAAGCAGGAGATGGTATTGTACCATGGTAAGTTAAAATGTCTCAAAGGTCTGTTATCCAGACTCATCTTTTTTTTTTTTTTTCTTAATTATTTAATTATTTCCCTGCTTGTGGTAAATTTTGATTTGATTCCAGAGTTCTGAAAAAAGTTGATTCTCAGCAGGTTTTGCCAATTCATTCATTGCCTTTGTGTAGAACAAACTTTTGGAGTTCCTACTTCTCAGTTTTTGTGGATGTCATCTTCCCCATATCCCTTTGAAGTAAGTGCTTATTAGGAGCTAAGTTCCAAGGAAGTTCAGTAACCTGTCCATGTTGCATGAAGGAACTCTAAGAGCCAGGATTTGACTTGTCTGATTCTAGAGCTTGTTTTATCCAATTATACATTTATTCTCTAGTTCAAGAGTATCTATCTTCCCTCTACGAAATGCTAGGTACAGTTGTAGAAATAGGATTTCTTCATAGTACAAAATAGCAAAGATTCCTGTCCCTGAGAACTTGTATTTTTATGGAGGGAGATTCATAATACACAAACTATGTATTTGATATTAGAACTTAAGTATTATGGAATAAAAAAAATTGGATACTTAAGGTACAGAAGGGAATCATTGCTATAGGAGTGGTGTGAATACAATTATTTAACTTGTATCTTGTTTTAGTTGCCAATTTATAGAAAAGTCCCAAGGATAGTACATGAATTCCTATCTATGCATACTTAGATCTATTCATAGTTAACATTTTGCTGTATTTGCTTTATCATTCTGTCTCTCTCTCTCTCATTTAGTAATTTCATCATGCCTGTTTACTCCTTTATAATTATTTTTTTCCTAACAATAAGGAAATTCTGTTGTATGAGCTCAGTATTGTTAACAATCAGGAAAGTTACCATCTATACAATACTAGTATTTAATCAACAATTTATATTCTAATTTCCTCTATTATTCAAGCAGTGTCCTTTATAACAATTATGTTTTCCAGCCCGGGATTCAACAGCATAATTTTGCATTTAGTTGTCCCAGTGTTTTCAATTTGAAACAGTTCCCTCTTCTTTTGTATTTTATTACATGTGGATTGGATCCAGTTAATGTATTCTTGGCAGAAACTCTGCTTAAGTGAATTTTGTCAGTGAAATACATAAGAGGGCTATGATGTTGGCTTGTCCCATTATTGATAGTGCTAATGTTCATCATTAACTGAATCATCATCAACTGAAACAGTGTCAGACTTTATTTTTTTGGGCTCCAAAATCACTGCTGATGGTGATTGCAGCCATGAAATTAAAAGACGCTTACTCCTTGGAAGGAAAGTTATGGCCAACCTAGATAGCATATTTAAAAGCAGAGACATTACTTTGCCAACAAAAGTCCATCTAGTCAAGGCTATGGTTTTTCCAGTAGTCATGGATGGATGTGAGAGTTGGACGGTGGATGGATGTGAGAGTTGGACGGTGAAGAAAGCTGAGCACCGAAGAATTGATGCTTTTGAACTGTGGTGTTGGAGAAGACTCTTGAGAGTCCCTTGGACTGCAAGGAGATCCAATCAATCCATCCTAAAGGAGATCAGTCCTGGGTGTTCATTGGAAGGACTGATGTTGAAGCTGCAACTCCAATACTTTGGCCACCTCATGCGAAGAGTTGACCCATTGGAAAAGACCCTAACACTGAGAAGGATTGGGGGCAGGAGGATAAGGGGACGACAGAGGATGAGATGGTTGGATGGCACCAGTGACTCGATGGACATGGGTTTGGGTAAACTCTGGGAGTTGGTGATGGACAGAGAGGCCTGGCGTGCTGCAATTCATGGGGTCGCAAAAAGTCGGACACGACTGAGCGACTGAACTGAACTGAACTGAATGTGCATCACTTCATTAAAATATTTTTAAGCCAGATTTAACCATTGTAAAGTTGTAACTTTTTTCTTCTGTAATTACTAAGTAATTTGTTGGAAGATACCTAGAGAAGATGTAAATATCTTTTCCCTCATGTTGTTTCAATTTTATTCTTTGAATATGTAAAATATTAACGTGATTCAAAATTTCAAACCATATACAATGCATAATCAATGAATTTTTACTCAATCCCCTACTCTTTCCCCCCAGTTTATTTGCATATGTGTGTAGAAAGGGGCACTTTTTTTTTTTTTTTGAGTGTTCATTTTATTTATTTGGCTGCACCAGGTAAGAAATGACAACCTACTCCAGTATTCTTGCCTGGGGAATCCCATGGACAGAGGAGCCTGGCAAGCTACAGTCCATGGGGTTGAAAAAGGCTCAGACACGACTTAGTGACTCAGCAACAAAAAGCAAGGTCTTAATTGTGGCAGGCAAGTTGTAGCATGTGAGATATAGTTCCCTGGTCAGGGTTCGTTCTAACCTGGGCCCTCTGTGTGAAGAGCACAGGGTCTTAGCCACTGAACTACCAGGGAAGTCCAAAGAGGCACATTTTTTAAAACTTTCTATATATCAATGGTTATTTCTTCCTTGTCAATTCTTATTATATAAATTCATGCTTTTCTATTTTGTTCTAAATTAGATGAATTACTATTTTGTCTCTATTGTTAATTTCCAAAAACACCCTGGGATTATAATTTATTGTTTAGCTTTACTTCTGCCCTGTTGTCTGTCTCAGCTATTTATGTATTTAGCTTTATTATTTTCTTTTTCTGGGCTTTTTAGGGGGAATTCATTGTTTTGGTTTTTGAGGTGAAATTTTAATTGTATTATTTTCTTCTCTTTTGAGAGATATATGTGTTTATGACTGAATTTTCCTCTTATCTATGCATTAAATATGTCTTGATAGGATATTTAGTGTTTTAATTATTCTTTTATTTTTCCAGAATTCTCTAATTCCTTTTGGCATTTTTATTATCACCTAAGAATTGTTTAATAAAAGATTGTTTTTCAATTCCAGTCAGAAGGACATCTTACAAATATTTTTCCATCTGAAAGTGTTTTCTTAGCAGTTTTATTGAGGTATAATTGACAGAAGAAACTGCATATATTTAAGTACAATTTGATAAGTTCTGACAATTATAAACACCAGTGAAATCATCACCATTACAATCAAGTTAGTGAACAATTAAACTCAAGTTTGCTTGTATCCCTTCATAATTTCTCTCACCCCTCATTCCTTCAAGCAACCACTGACCTGCTTTGTCACTGTAGGTTACTTGGCATTCATAGAATTTTATGTAAATGGAATCATAAAGAATGCAGTCTTTTATTATCTGGCTTTTTTGACTCAGCATAATCATTCTGATAGTCATCCGTGTTTTAGTGTTCACTTCTTCCTGTTGCAGAACAGAATCAAATTGGAAATACGTACAACACTTTGTTTATCTATCAATATTTATCAGCTGATGATAAACACTTGTGTTGTTTCCAGTTTAGTTAAAACAAATAAAGCTGCTATGAACATTAGTGTAAAATTTGTAAGGACATATGCTTTCATTCTCTTGGATAAACACCTAGGAGTAGAATGACTGGATCATATGATGTGTCTACGTTGTAAAAATTGCCAAGTTATTTTCCAAATAGACTGGTTTTTATGTTCCCTAGAGAGTATATTACAGTTTCAGTTCCTCCACATTCTCACCAACACTTAGCACAGTTTGTTTGTTTTTTTAAATTTTAGCCATTATATAATGTGTGTAGTAATATCTTATTTTGGTTTTAAGTTGCACTTCTTTAATGACTGCTGATGGTGAGTATCTTTTAAGGTGCTTTTTTGCCATCTGTGTATCTTTGTTGGTGGACTGTCCAAGTTATTTGCCCATTTTCTTATAGATTTGTATGGTTTAAGTTTTGAGAGATTTTATATATTCTGTATATAAATTCTTTGTCAGGAATAGAATTCACAAGTATTTATCCTCGTGTGTAGCTTGTCTTTTCATTCTCTTAGGAATATAAGAAAGAACAGATGTTTTTAATTCTGATGAAGTACAATTTATAAATTTGTTCTCTTATGGGTCATTGTTTTGACATCATATGTGAAAAATCTTTGCCTCACCAGAGGTTGCAAATGCTTTCTCCCATGTTTTCTTTAGAAGCATTTTACTTTTATATTTCACATTTAGTTATACAACCTATTTTTAAGTTAACTCTCATCTATGATGCAAGGTATGGACAGAAAATTATTACTTTTTGCATATGGATATCCTATTGTTTCAAGACCATTTGTTGAAAAGGCTATTCCTTCTCCACTTAATTGTTATATGCACCTTTGTCAAAAGTAATTTGTTCACATATATGTGGGCTTATCTCTAGACTTTCTATTCTGTTCCACTGACTTACTTGCCTATTCTTATACCAATGCTGGGCTTTCCAGGTAGCTCAGTGGGTAAAGAATCTGCCTGCAACACAGGAGACCCAGGTTCAATCCCTGGTTTGGGAAGATCCCCTGGAGGAGGACATAGCAACCCACTCCAGTATTCTTGCCTGGAGAATCCCATGGACAGAGGAGCCTGGCGGGCTACAGTCCATAGCCTCACAAAGAGTGGGACACAACTAAAGTGACTGAGCATACAAGCATGCATAACAATGCTACATTGTCTTCAACTATATAATAAGTCTTGAAATCAGGTAGCATTAATCTACCAACTTTATCCTTTTCAAATGTTGTTTTGGCTATTCTGGGTTCTTTGGTTCCCATGTGATATAGGAAGTCAGCCTGTGAATTCTTACCAAAAAAACCCCCAAACACTCTGTTGACATTTCGATTAGAATTGCTTTGAGTCTAATAGTAAATTTGAGAATTCACATTTTAACAATATTGAGTCTTCTAAATTATGAACATATCTCTTCATTTACTCATGTCTGTTTTAATTTGCCTCAGCAGTGATTTATAGGCTTCAGTGTACAGGTCTTGGTCATCTTTTGTCAGACTTATTTCTAAGTATTTCACATTTTGAATACTATTGTAAATAGTATTGATTTAATTTCAATTTTCTATTGTTAGTTACTAATGTATAGAAATAAAATTGATTTTTTTCTACTTCCTTGTGTCATACAGACTTGCTAAACTCACTTATTCTAGTAACTGTTTTTGTGGATTCCATAGAATTTCTACATAGAAAATAATATAGAAATCTTCTACAAATACAGACAGTTTAATTTCTTCCTTTGTAATCTGGATGCTTTTTTTTTTCTTTGCCTTACTGCTCTGGCTAGAACCTTCAATTACAGAGAAGGCAATGGCAACCCACCCCAGTACTCTTGCCTGGACAATCCCATGGACGGAGGATCCTGGTGGGCTGCAGTCTGCGGGGTTGCTAAGAGTCAAACACGACTGAGCGACTTCACTTTCACGCATTGGAGAAGGAAATGGCAGCCCACTCTAGTGTTCTTGCCTGGAGAATCCCAGGAGTGGGGGAACCTAGTGGGCTGCCATCTATGGGGTCGCACAGAGTCGGACATGACTGAAGTGACTTAGCAGCAGCAGCAGAACCTTCAAGAAGAAAGATAACCTGAGCTATTTTAAAATTTTAACTTCTAACTAGAAACCTTCAAATAAAAATCCTTTCATCCCAAATAGCTTCACTGGTGAATTCTGTTGACACTCAGGGAGGAAATAATAACAATTCAACAGCAACTTTTCCAGAACATTAGAAAGAAGGGAATATTACCCAGCTTATTTTATGAGGCCAGTATAACCTTGATAAAAATAAGCAAGGACATTATAAGAAAGCAAAACTAAAGACTAATATCTGTTGGGTTTCCCTGGTTGTCCAGTGGTTAAGATTCTGTGCTTCCAATGCAGAGGGCACGGGTTCAAACTCTGGTTGGGAAAGATCACACATGTTGCATGGTGCAGCCAAAAAGTAAGGGAAAATAAAAGGCTAATATCTGTCATAGAAACAGATGCAAAAATTATTATTAATAAAATTTTAAATCAAATTCACCAAAATGTTAAAAAGATAATGTGTTATGACCAAGTGGGATTTATCCCAGGAATTCAAGTCTGGTTTAACATTTAAAAAAAAATCAATATAATTTACCATATTAAGAAACTAAAAGGTAAAAGTTATATGATCATCTTTGGGGATTCAGAAAATCACTTGAAAAAAGTCAAACATCCATTCCTGATAAAAAAAACTCTAAGCAAAGAAGAGAAGAAGACTTCCATAACCTGATAAAGAATATTGTTGGAAAACCTACAAACGTAATCACACTTAAAAGTGAAAAACTAAATGCTTTCCCATGAAAAGAAGGAAAGAAGATAAGGAAGTTGGTCTTATCATTTCTCATTCCTCTACCTTAACTTCTTTGTGTCTTTGTGTTTAAAGGGAGTTTTATGTAGGCAGCAATACTGGGGATTGTTTTTTTTATCCATTTTAACCATCTCTGCCTATTGTTTACACGTAATGTGGTTATTGATATAGTTAGGTTTAAGTACATCATCTTGCATTCTTTTCTGTATTTTCCCCATATCTTTTAGTTTTACTTTCTTCTTTTCTTGCTTTCTTTTTAATTATTTGAATTTTTACTCCCATTTTTCTATCCTTCAGTGGCATGTGGTTTATAGTTCTTTGTTTTGCTATTTTAGTGGTTGCTTTAGGATTTATAGTATGGATCATTAACTCATCACAACCTGTCTTCAAATGATTTTATATTACATCATATATATTATAAATCTCTCAGTAGTATATTTCCATTTATCTCCTTGAAGCCTTTATGATATCTCTGTTATAAGAGTTCACGTTTGCATATATTATAAACTCTACACTACAGTGTTTTTTCCTTAAATCTGATATCTTTCAAAGGGATTTAAATTAAAAAATTCTATTATTTATCCATATAGCAACCATTTTCAATGTTCTTCAATTTTTTGTGTAATTTTTATTTCCATCTGGCATTCTTTTCTTCTGCCTGAAGGACTTCTTTTAGCAAATCTTGCAGTGTGGTCCTGCAGGGTGTGAATTCTTCATTTGCATTAGTTTTCAAAAGATACTTTCACTGGGTATTGAATTCTAGGTTGACATTTAACTTTCAGTATTTTGAAGATGCTGCTTCAAGTCTTGCTTGTATTGTTTTTGACTTTTATCTGGTTGTTTTTAAAGTTTTCTCTTTACCTTTGGTTTTGAGTAAATTTATTATGATTTGACTTAGTCTTGTTTCTTTGTGTTTCTTGTACTTGGGGTTTGTTGACCTTCTTGAGTCTGTGGATTAGAGTTTTTAATCATATTTTTAATATTTTAAGCCAGTATTGTTTTCAAATTTTTTTGGTCTCTCTCTGTCCTGTCCTCTGGGGACTCCAATCATAGGTATAATAGGCAGCATGAAGTTGTCCTACAGCTCACTGATGCTCTTTTCATTTTTTTTATTATGATTTTGCTGAGTGTTTTGTTTTAGGTTGTTTCTATTGCTGTGTCTTAAAAAATTCACTGATCTTCTCTAATGTCTATTCTGTATTAATCCCATCCATTGTATTTGTTAATTCTAACATTTGCTGCCAATTCTGGTTGGTTTTACTTGATTTTTTCCTCCTCATTATGGGTTATATTTTCCTGCTTCTTTGTACATCAGGTAATATTTATTAGATGCCAGACATTAGGAATTTTAATTTATTGTGTTTTGGGTATTTCTGTATTCCTATAAAGATTCCTGAGCTTTGTTCTGGGTTTCAGTTAAGTTACTTGGAAAAAGTTCAGTCCTTTCAGGTCTTAGCTTAAAGATTTGTCAGGTAGAGCCATTGCAGTGTTTAGTCTAGGGCTAATTATTACCCACCTTTGAGGCAAGATCCTTCTGAGTACTCTGTGTAATTTACACGAAATTATACTATGAGGTTTTCCAGTTCAGCTAGCTAGACCAGACACTACTCTTGGTTCTTTGAGAATATCTGGCAATGTTTCTTTTTATCCTTTTAGGAGGCTTTGGGCAGTGCTTTTGGTTTGATTGTTTGTGTCAGCCTCCAGCCTCTCCCTGGCAAATTCATATGTTGAAATTCTAGCCCCCAGAGGTGATGGCATTAGTGGGTGGGGCATTTGGGAGGTGCCTAACTCCTGAGGATCAAACTCTCCTGAAGGAAATTACTGTCTTATAAGAGAGGTCCTAGAGAGCTTCCTAGCACCGCCCACCATGTGAGGATACAGTGAGAAGTCTGAGACCTGAAGAGGGCTCCCACCAGACCATCCTGGTGCCCAGATCTCAGACTTTCAGCCTCCAGAATTATGAGAAATTATAAGCTTATTACTTGCAAGCTTCCCAGTCTTTGGTATTTTGCTACAACAGTCTGAATAGACTAAGGTAGTTTCTTCACATGTATGAACTGATCAGCATTCTGTTGAATATTTGAGGAGAACTCTCATCAATTGTTCTCTCTCTGGTAGTCTGTCCTATGAACTCTGGCAACCTTGATCTCAAACTCTAAATTTCTCAAATCAGGAAGTCCACTTGGTTCTGCCTGGCTTCCACGTTCCTGTGCTGTGGCCTGGAAACTCTCTCCAGGCACCAAACTGATAGAATTGTAGAACTCATCTCATTTGTTCCCCAGCTCTTTGGGATCACTATTCTTCATGGTTTGATGTCTGGTATCTTGAAAATCATTGTTTCATATAGGGTTTTGTTCAGGTATTTTTGCTGTTGCTTTAGGTGGGAGAGTTAAGTCAGTCCCTTTTCTCCATCTTTGGAAGGGCATTTAACTTTTTTTTTTCCTTTTCATTTCTACTTTTACTGCATTGTGATCAGAGAATTCTGTTTGTAATATTCCTACTATGGAACCTATTTACGTTTCTTTTGTGATATAATATATGATCAATTTCACTGAATGTTTCCTGTCTGCTGGAGAAGAAGGGATATTTGTTATTAAAGGGTGCAGCATTTAACACATATTTATGATATCTAACTTATGATTCATGTTAAAGTCTTCTCTCTTCATGCTTATTTTTTGTTCATGTGTCCCTCTCATCCTGAGTGTTGTGTAAAGCTCTCTTATCAGTATTATTTCTATTTCTCCTTACATTGCTCTAATTTCTATTTTACAAAAAGATGGGGTTTTTTGGTAATCTTGGGCTTCCCTTGTGACTCAGCTGGTAAAGAATCTGGCTGCAATGTGGGAGACCTGAGTTTGATCCCTGGGTTGGGAAGATCCCCTGGAGAAGTGAAAGGCTACCCACTCCAGTATTCTGGCCTAGAGAATTCCATGGACTGTGTAGTTCATGGGGTTCCAAAAAGTCGGACACAACTGAGCGACTTTCACTTCACTTTTGGTAATCTGGTACATAGTTTGTATTTTAGATTGTGGCTTTTTACTGTATAATGTTTTTATTTGTCTTGTTTGATGTTTTTGGCCTAAATTCTGCATTACTTAATATTAGGCTTGCTACCCTTGCTTTAGAGTTGTTCTATTTAGCTGGCATAAGTTTTCCCATCCTCTTTCATTGTTTTAGCCTTTGAATCACTTTGTTTTAAATGTTTCCCCTATGTATGGAAGACACCAAAGTTTTCCTTTGTAAGATATTTTGAAAATCTATTTCTTTTACTAAACAAGTTAATCTTCTTTACATTTCTGATATGACTAATATATTGGGTGTAAATTATTTACAACATTTTGTATTATAATTAATCTATGTTAATCTATGTTATGTTATGCTTACTTTGTTTCTTTCTCTGTATGCCTTATTCATTCTTGAAAAAATTGCTTTGACATTTATAAAAGTGTACATTTTGCTCTGATAGTCTCCTTTGCATTGATATCTTTTAAAATATCCTCATTCTCCTTACTTAAGGAGATAAAAATTAAGATAAATCCTTACTTAACCTTTTACTATCTAGATGTTGTTGTTCAGTTGCTAAATTGTGTCTCGACTCTTTGCGACTCCATGAACTGCAGCATACCAGGCTTCCCTGTCCTTCACTATCTCCCGGAGTTTGGTCAAACTCACGTCCATTGAGTCAGTGATGCCATCCAACCATCTCATCCTCCATTGTCCCCTTCTCCTCTTGCCTTCAGTTGTCCCCAGCATCAGAGTCTTTTCCAGTGAGTCTGCTCTTCACATCAGGTGGCCGAAGTATTGGAGCTTCAGCTTCAGCATCAGTCCTTTCAATGAACATTCAGGGTTGATTTCCTTTAGGAATGATTAGCTTAATCTCCTTCCTGTCCAAGGGACTCTCAAGAGTCTTCTCCAGCATTGCAATTTGAAAGCATCAATTCTTTGGTGTTCAACCTTCTTTATGGTCCAACTCTAATATTCATACATGACTGCTGGAAAAACCATAGCTTTGACTCTACAGACCTTTGTCAGCAAAGTGATGTCTCTGCTTTTTAATACACTGTGTAGGTTTGTCATAGCTTTTCATCCAAGGAGCATGCGTCTTTTAATTTTGTGGCTGTCGTCACTATCCATGGTGATTTTGGAGCCCAAGAAAATAAACTCTGTCACTGTTTTCAGATTTTCTCCATCTATTTGCCACAAAGCTATGGGACCAGATGCCATAATCTTTGTGTTTGGAATGTTGAGTTTTAAGCCAGCTTTTTCACTCTATCCACATATGGATAGTCAATATTTTTCACTACTATCTGGATAGTCCATTCAAAATGGTATCATTTGATTTCTAACTATTCCCTATGCAACAATGATTTTACCCTACTTTCCTCTGTCTTCCTTCTTAGCTCAAATTTTAAGTTGCATTTTTCTACTTTATCAGAATGTATGACATTTACAAAGTATTTTCCACCTTTGTTCGTAATCCTTGTATAAATTTTAGATCGACATGCTTTAAATACACTTTAAATATACTACATCCTCCATCATTCTTTTGCCAAAAGTTTCCCCCAATTATCTCTTGATTAGATAGAGTTCATCCTCTAACAGGTCATCCAAGAAGGACTTATGTGCACAGATTCTTTCACTCTTTGCATATGTAATTTACTTTTCTATAGCCTTGATAATTGAATGATGGCTTTGTTGTGTATAAAGTCCTTGGCTCACAATTTGTTTCCTTTCTTTGTTACTTCAGAATAGTGTTCCATTCTTGCCTTGCTTTGCAGGTAGCTCGTAAATATACTGATGCCATCTAATTTTCATACTCTTGTAGGTATTATGGGTATTGTGCCTGGAGTCCTTGGGTATGGTTTCTTTGTCTTTAAAATCTAATCATTTTTAGGCTATGTTTCTGAGTTGATCATTCTCAGTCAATTTTCCCAGGCATATGGTTGACTTAAATAAATATAGGCTTTCTTTTATTTGTATAAAGGATTCTTGAATTTTGTTTTAAAAATATTAGCTCTTGTCTATTATTCCCTCCAACTTTCAGGGTCACCAGTGTTCTTGAACATGAGAGAAGGGGTGGATATAGCAGGAAAGTGGAGGGACTGGATTTAGATAGGAACACGGATGGTCCATTTATGTTATAGGAAGGAAAACAGAGGGTGTGGACATGGATGTTGACAGTTGGTACCCTAAAGAAGTGCTCTTCTTCTTTTCTTTTTTGGCCATGTCCCCCAACGTGTGGGATCTTAGTTCTTTCTCCAGGGATGGAATCCAGGCCCTTGGCAGTGAAAGCATGGAGTCTGGACCCCTGGACCGCCAGGAAACTCCCAGGAGGTTCTCTTATAATGGCTTTGGTATTCTCAGTGCTGAGAAGCAAGATCTAGGCTAACTCTCTAACTCCCTCACCTGAAAAAGGGTACGGGAAGAGTGCATTTGCCAAATTTAAATTTGTGTCCTGAGTGGAAAATCATTTACCAAAATCTGTGAATGATGTTCTAGAAGGAGCTCAGAGAACAATCAGCCCCTGGCCCTTCTACCTAGTAGAACAAGCAGAACTACTTCCTTCAGGCATTTGTTCACCTCCAGAGGGACTGAAACGGCATTGATGGGGGATTCAAAATGGTATCATTTGATTTCTAACTGTTCCCTGTACAACAATGATTTTACCCTACTTTCCTCTGTCTTCCTTCTTAGCTCAGATTTTAAGTTGAGGGGGATTCGAACTAAGAGAGAAGTCAAACAGATTGGAGGACTATCTGTAGGAGGTGGTGGAGCCCTGCCCTGTATTGCTTTAGGAGCAGTGAGAGAAAGCACGAACTTTGAGTGAGTATAAGAAAGAACTTCAAGGACCAGGTGAGACTGTTGTGTGAAGTGGTGAATCCTCTTTCCCCGGGAGGGAAATGTGCAGTAAGTGACTGAGCATCATGATGTCAGAGATGTTGAGTTGGAGATTCCTGGGTCAGCAGAGGGATGATTAGACCGTCTCCATTTTAACTCCCAGAGGGATGATTAGACCGTCTCCATTTTAACTCCCAAGTTGACCATTCATTTTCTCTCTCTATCCGAATGCTCACTGTAAACAGCTCTTGTCCACTTTATCTTCAACATATTTTCAGAACCCAACCATTTCTGACTTCTTCCATCTGAATTGCCTTGGACCAGTCCATGGTTTTCTCCCTCATGAATTATTTTGTAGCCTTCTAAATGATTCCTCTGCTTCCCTCTTGGCCCCCCACTCTCCTACCTCAATCTATTCTCAAAACGACTGTTGGCTGGTCTTTTTAAATTATGTCAGGCAATGTCACTCCTCTGTGTCAAACTCCCTGCTCCCCAAAGTCCTAACAGTAGCCTACATGATCACATGTGATCTGTTCCCCCTCACCCCCACCCCACCAACCTCTGACCTCATCCTCAACAGCACCCCCCTCCCCTTTGCCTTGTGTTTCCCACTTACCCAGGTCCCTTGGCTGTTCCTCAGACCTGCCAGACTTGCTCTCTCTGCCTTCAAAGGGCCCTGGCAATTTCTTCTTCCTGGAATACTTCTGCCTCAGATATTTAGAGAGCTCACATTTTTCTTTCTCCTAGATTTCATTACCTATTCACAGAGGCTCTGCCTGTGCACCCTTTATAAAAAAGCACTTCCAACCTTTTACTTTTTTTTTTTAACTTTTCACGGTAGTACTTATCTCCTATGTATGATACATTTAATTATTTGTTTATACTCTGACTGCCTTGCCTGACAATGGCTTTGTCTGTTTCTTCACTGCTGAATTCTCGGTGTCTAGAAGGGGCCCTGCACAGAACTGGTGCTCGAGAAATATTTGTGAGAGGGATGAATAAATGAGTAGGTGTGATGGGGAGGCAGGACAATGTGACAATCAGCCAGGACTTGTCTCCTTCCTCCTGGAGGGAGGAGAAGGACCAAGGGTTTTATAACTTGATGGGGCTTTGAAAGCTTACTGTGTTCCAGTTTCAGGAGAGATGTAGTGAACACATGGCAGCCCCTGTCTCTCACTGATTCCAACACCTCAGCAGAGTGTACCATACAGTCTCTGAAAAGTAAGTCTCTGAACATTAAGTACCAGCAAGCAGCTTGGGAGGTGGGTAGAACCATATTCCAGGAACCACTGAACAAAGAACTAGGGATAAATTGAGCCTGTTTGTTCCTTGGGCCTCCCCTGAGCAGAACTCAGCAGAGCCTGAAACCTAGAAGTGAGCGCTTAGTACAGAGAGAGATGCAAAAGAGACCCCCTGCTTCTGGTGAGAGCAATGCAAGAGGGGACTCCTAAAGCTCAGAACATGGGGAAGGACTCCTGATTTTTCCTTTCTTTTTCCTCCACTCTCTTGTCCCAGCCACTAGGGAGTCTGTGGCCGAAGTGGGTGTGGCAGGCAACATGTGTGTTGACACTGTGTGTCAGCATGCAGGCAGGGGCCAGGCCTCTGAGGAAGGGGAACCTGTGCTCTGGCCTGCTGTGGAGGCTGTATGCTTTGGAGGCTGTATCTCCCGTGTTGGGCACCTGAGGGCTCCTGATACCTACCACTCTTACCTGTCAGTTTCTAACCTGGATCAGTGGGTGTGGGGGTGCACATGCTCTCGGGGACACAGCAGCTATCACATCTGGGACAAGTTAAGAAGCCTGACTCCAGACTCACCTGTAAATAAATATTCTGTAGCTGGGCTCTACCCATCATCCCACTCAGGTCTTGACCTGCAAAGAGCTGAGCCCAGCCCATTGGACCAAAGTGCAGAGACAGAGACAGTGAGTCACTGGCCTTTTAAAACTCTCATTATCCCTGGGTCAGCTGCGACTCCTGAGTATGGGGAGTGGGGCTGAGCTGGAGATCAGGGAAAGGGGAGCAGAGAGGAGTTCCAAGATCTGGTCTTCCCTGATATTCCAAAGGACACGTGGATCGACCAAGCCATGGCATCTGTGATGAAAGATGGAGGCCCAGGAGGTGAGGCCACTGCTAGCCTTCCTTTACATTTCTGAGGTTCCATGATAAGGAAGGTTCTTAGCACTGCAGAAGGGGTTTGCTGAGTAGGGAGGCAGAAAGCTTGTGTTTCTTTGTGCACGTGCTCTGCCAGTTAATCTTCACTAAGCCTGTCACGTAGGGTAGGATACCCATGTTCTAGATGAGCAAACTGAGGCACAGCATGGTTAAACAAACCTCTGTGTCCAAGGTCACAGTCCTGGTAAGTGACAGGCAGAGGAAGCCCTCAATAAACACAGCTGCCTGTGTTGGAATTTACAGGGAACCCAGAAAATTCCTTAATTCCTAAAGCCCTAACACCTGGGTGGTGAACTTTAAGAAGGCAGAGGCCAGCAGTGCACGGAAGGCTGGAAGTCAGAACACTTCACATTCAGTGACTTGTTGAGTGGGCTTCCCAGGTGGTGCTATTGGTAAAGAACCTGCCTGGCAATGCAGGAGATATAAGAGACACGGGTTTGATCCCTGGGTCAGGAAGGTCCCCTGGAGAAGGAAATGGCCACCCACTCCAGTATTCTTGCCTGGAGAATCTCATGGACAGAGGAACCTGGTGGGCTACGGTCCCTCGGGTCGCAAAGAGTCAGACACAGCTGAAGCGACTTAGCACTCACACATGACTTGCTAAGTACAAGATGCTCTGCCCCTCGTGGTGAGAAGTGAAAACACAGGCACAGGCGCCAGGGGTCTCCACAGCTCTCCCTGAGGAACCATCTCCAGAAAATAGGACAGGTGCTCCCCCTCCTCCCATGCCCTTGTGTCTGAGGAATGCTGGCCTGAGCAAGGATAGACTGGTCAGAGGACTGCAGGGTGCAAGGTGGCGCTCAGCTGAGGATTCGTGGCACTGTTCGAGGGCCCCAGACCCGCACGCCTCACTCATCAGAGAAAGTGACTGAGACCTTCGAAGGGGAAGAGATTTGCTTTGAGTCTAACCAGGTGTCAGTTAAGACTGGCAGTTGTTTCTAGGGAAGAGGAGCCCTGAGGGAGCAATCGCTAGCTTTAAAGAGTGGGGGAACGTGGTCCTCTGGGCTTGTGGAGGGAGCAGACAGTGGGTCAAAGGGCAGTGGGTGGGCTGACAGTGAGGGGGCTGACGTCTCTTTATGAGTTGTAGTGAGGGGGTGGGACTTTAGTTTGTGGCCTCAGTTCCTTAAATGGTAAAATGGCAACAGAGAAAGATTGAGCTCAGAGGGCTGCGTTTTTATAGCTGAGAAACAGTGAGTAGTTAAGTCTATAACACACAGAACTGAAGAAACAAAAGACTAACAGCCTCCATCACATTCATAATATGCACTGTTGAACACATTGTGATCAGTTACATCATATTAATGATAATGTTGGGTATATTGGGACCTAGAATCACTGGACTGACAGAGTAAGGGCCTCAGAGGCCATCCAGCTTCATCTCGGATGTTAGAATTCCGTGATCAATATTTGTGTCTGGAGTACTGACATCCTCCTGAGTATAGGGCATGTGGAATTTAGAATTCATCCAGGGACCAGGAGAGGGGGTCGTGCAGACCTGCCTCCAAGTAGCCCTGGTTGACTAGATCCACTCTTGAACTCTTGGACCCCGAGCACAGACAGATTTGGCATCCAGGGTGGTCTGTGGTGCAGAGTACATCATGAGAAACGCTGGGCTGGAGGAACCACAAGCTGGAATCAAGATTGCCAGGAGAAATATCAATAACCTCAGATATGCAGATGACACCACCCTTATGGCAGAAAGCGAAGAAGAGCTAAAGAGCCTCTTGATGAAAGTGAAAGAGGAGAGTGAAAAATTTGGCTTAAAGCTCAACATTCAGAAAACTAAGATCATGGCATCCGGTCCCATCACTTCATGGCAGATTGATGGGGAAACAGTGGAAACAGTGGCTGACTTTATTTTTTTGGGCTCCAAAATCACTGCAGATGGTGACTGAAGCCATGAAATTAAAAGACACTTACTCCTTGGAAGGAAAGTTATGACCAACCTAGGTAACATATTAAAAAGCAGAGACATTACTTTGCCAACAAAGGTCCGTCTAGTCAAGGCTATGGTTTTTCCAGTGGTCATGTATGGATGTGAGAGTTGGACTATAAAGAAAGCTGAGCGCCGAAGAATTGATGCTTTTGAACTGTGGTGTTGGAGAAGACTCTTGAGAGTCCCTTGGACTGCAGGGAGATCCATCCAGTCCATCCTAAGGGAGATCAGTCCTGGGTGTTCATTGGAAGGACTGATGTTGAAGCTGAAACTCCAATACTTTGGCCACCTTATGCGAAGAGTTGACTCATTGGAAAAGATCCTAATGCTGGGAAGGATTGGGGGCAGGAGGAGAAGGGGATGACAGAGGATGAGATGGCTGGATGGCATCATTGACTTGATGGACATGGGTTTGGGTGGACTCTGGGAGTTGGTGATGGACAGGGAGGCCTGGCGTGCTGTGGTTCATGGGGTCGCAAAGAATCGGACATGACTGAGCAACTGAACTGAACTGAAATGTGGTCTGTGGTCACCACCGGAATAAGAAAATCAGCGCTGGGTGAGGACTTGGACTGGAACACTTTGTTTGTCATCCTCTCACCCCAGGAAGGGAAGAAAAGGGCAGATGGGCACGGTGAGTGGGGTGGTGGCCCACTCCCCCAGACCCAGAAGGAAAACCCCCAGACCCACTGGCCCAGTATCATCTGACAGGCCCCAGAGAGCTCCTGATACACTCCAGAGCACACATCACCGGCACAGGACCCCGATTCCCCATTGATCACATCCCCCAGGTGAGGTCAGCATCACCGCCACATTCATCTGTCACCTGGGAGTCACTCTGTCACCCAGTCGTTCTCAGCACAATCACCAAGCAACTACATGGGTGAAAAACACTGCCCACATCCTGCCCCCAGCATTGCCCAGTATCTGGCGCTGGTGGGGAGCCTCTTCTTTCGTGTTAACAGACCTCCTCCGCAAAATGTAATGACATTCCTTCAAGTGGTTGAGGCTCTCAGGAGAGAGCTAGGGGGAAGGCTGCCCCCTCCATCCTGTCTGATCTCAGACCTGCCTTCTCAAGACCCCTTGCCTGGCCTGGCTATATTTAGAAGCTCAGCTCAGTAACTAGAGTGACTGGACCACCCCAGCCCCTGTCCCTTCTGAGGACTCTGGAGCGGCTGATTCCTCCCTGCTTTTAATCTAGTCTTACATTTCTCCAGGCAACCAACACAGAAGGCCTGGGCCAGATGCTTGGGCTCCAAGACGGAGGTTCTCTTTTCTTTTCTGCATTCTTCCAGGCTGGGTGGTTATGGATCTGTCCGCATACACATTCTGTCTCTTAGCATTGGCTGCCAGAAGCTGGTCTTACCACTTCTGGCTGATGCTACACTGCAGAGCCCTATCTCATACATACGGCCATCTGTGGGCTGCTCCTGATGCAGAGGCCTTCATGTGCACGCTCCAGTCCACAGCAGTGTGTGCCCACTAGGGGCCAAGCCAAGCCCATCTAGGTGCAGGGCACACTGAAGTGAAGCAGAGGGCAAGATCACTGTGCCCGTGGACTTGACATCTTAGTGGCAGAAACAGTAAACCAAGAGCTAAGACCATGTCAAGTAGTGAGACATGCTGAAGGAGATAAAGCAGATGGGTCTGTAGTGAGTGAAGGGTGAATGGAGTGGCCATGGTGGCTACTTTAGATCATGTCAGGCTCAGGCTGTCCCAGGAGACTTGGAAGTCTGAAGGTCAAGCATTTTGAGAGGAGGGAACAGCAAAGACAGAAGCCCTGCATGAGAACTGACATGGTGTTTGTAGCTGGAGAGCAGTAGCAGAGCTGGGTGAGGAGGGATGGTAAGATCTGAGGGCAGAGATACCAGCAGGGCTCAAGGAGTCAGACCTTGGACTCCGCAGTCACATCCCCTGGGCCCTGTTCCCCACTGGGCCACTTACCAGCTGTGTGACTTTGAGCAAGTTACTTAACCACTCTGAGTTTGAAGGGGCAGTATGGATAGAACAACAAAAGTCCGTCTAGTCAAAGCTATGGTTTTTCCAGTAGTCATGTATGGATGTGAGAGTTGGACTATAAAGAAAGCTGAGCACCGAAGAATTGATGCTTTTGAACTGTGGTGTTGGAGAAGACTCTTGACAGTCCCTTGGACTGCGAGGAGATCCAACCAGTCCATCCTAAAGGAAATCAGTCCTGAATATTCATTGGAAGGACTGATGTTGAAGCTGAAACTCCACTGCTTTGGTCATCTGATGCAAAGAACTGACTCATTTGAAAAGCCCCTGATTCTGGGAATGATTGAAAGCGGGAGGAGAAGGGGATGACAGAGGATGAGATTGTTGGATGGCATCACCGACTCCATGGACCTGAGTTTGAGTAAACTGCGGAGTTGGTGACGGACAGGGAGGCCTGGCAGTCCATGGGGTAGCAAAGAGTTGGACACGATGGGGTGACTGAACTGAACTGAAGGATAGAACCTCCTTTTGAGTTGTTGTGATAGTAAGTTAACATATGTAAAGGGCTTGGAACACCACCTGGCACATAATAGGGGCCATGTGCAAATGTGTCACCTATTCTTTTTTAATAAGTGTTTGCTCTTGTAATAAGCCTTATTGTTATTACAAAAACAAACTTAGATTTTTAAGAAGTGTGTGTGTTTGTCTGCTGGTGCAAGTCCTGGCATGGAATTTAGGAGAGAATTGCATCTTACTCCTTGTTCTGTCTTCAAGTCTGTGGGTATCCTGTCCCTCTGAGGGTTACCAGGACAGTCTTGTAGGAACCCAGCTAAGCAGTTGACATGGGAGTTGGTTCTGAAGGGTTAGACCTTAACAAGAAGATAAGATTGTTTCCCAGGGAGTGAGTTTTAATTTCATCAAAGGACTGTCATATACTTGTGGTTTAGTCGTTAAGTAGTGTCTGACTCTTTGCGACCCCATGGACTGTAGCCCTCCAGGCTCCTCTGTTCATGGAATTCTCCAGGCAAAATTACTGGAGTGGGTAGCCATTTCCTTTTCCAGGGCATCTTCCCGACCTAGGGATCGAATCTAGGTCTCCTACATTGAAGGTGGATTCTTTACCAACTGAGTCACAGGCTTGCTCACCCTCAAAGGACACATCCATCACCTGGAGAAAGGGGAGAAAGCAGGCAGAGAAATGAGGGGCAGGCTTGGGCCTGGAGGAAACCAGATAGCAAGGCTACTTCCCAGGAGCCTTCTTTATCACTCTTGGCCTCACCATGCACTGTGAAGGTGGCTGGGGTAAGGCATGAAAGACCCAAGATCAAGTGGGCTCTGGGCTTGTGACAGGCCACTGCCCCATTTTTTCTTTTTTCTTTCATTTTTATTTGGCTGCACTGCAGCTATATGCAGAATCTTAGTTCCCAGACCACGGATTAAATCTGTGGCCCTTGCAGTGGCAGCACGGAGTCCTAAACGCTGGATGTCCAGGGAAGCCCCTGCCTCATTTTGTTTATCTGTCAAATGAGGGAGTTGGTTGATATGGTTAATAAGCTCTTTTCTAGCTGCTCCCATCAAAACATTCATGGGAGTCTGAACCACTGGGATGCTCAGGGGTATAAGAAGAGCATGCAGAGGTGGGGGACCTCTTTGAAGATGAGCCCTGGGTTGGGGTTTGGTTCCCTCTTTACCAGCTGGAGATGGAGCAGGAACTGGCATGTAGGGCCAGCTGGGAGCCCACCCTGTGACCACACCTCTCAGGTGTGTAGCTGGTCATCAGAAATGCCTCCTCCCACAGCTAGATGACCAGAGGCCCTGACAAGTTCTGCTTATTTACAGACACACATCCACACCCCTTCGGTGCACAGGCTTCTGAAAATGTACAGGTAAGTCACATTTTTGTAAATCAAATTCTATTCAATGCAGTTTGGTTGCTTACTGTTTAAAGCAACCCTGTTGCAAATCCTCTTGTGAAGTAAATAGCTCTCCCTCCATAAACATCAGTGTTCGTATTCTGGCTTTCAAAGTGTGGGAGCCCCATCTGTTCAAGAGAGTGTGTGTGTGTGTGTGTGTGTGTGTGTGTGTCCCCGTGTGTGTCTTCGTGTATGTGTGCATCAGCATTCACTCTGGTGCATGAAAGGATCCATGAATACAAATTGTTTCCTTTTCTTCCTGGCTTTGTTGTGATATGTTGCTGAAAAAAGACACACTGTTCTTAGCAAAGGGTAGCCCCCCGAGCAGCTCAGATCTCTATCTGAGCACGCGGCCTGTCCTCCCTGGCGTCCGACTGCGGCTCCCTAGTGGCATATCCCCAGGGAGCCCACCTCGGGGCGAGGCAGAGAGGGAAATTAATCATTTGGGAAAAATGAAAAATTCGTCTCTGCCTGGCAGGGGACAGGAAAGGAGAGGCAGATGTGGGAGGAAGTGACTGGGAATCCTCCTGGAATTCGTTCACTAGATTGCATTCTACAATCAATTATTCATCAGAGGGCATCCAGGGAGCCCATTGCCGTTTGCCTCCTGTTTGCAGGACCGGGACAGTAGCCCTAATGGTTGTATATTTCTGTGTCCAGAAGAGCGGCCTGCCTTCCCCTGGTAAATTCATGCCCCCTCCCTGGGCATCACCCCTTGTCTCACCACCCCCATGCTGATGAACTCCGTGTGGGGAAGGGTCCCCCTCATCGCCCTCCAGCCTTCCACACACTAGGCAGGGGCCAGCTGAGGAGACGCTAGAAAGACTCTTCATCGTTTATTTATGGTCCCTGGCCTGTCCCTGAAATAATTAGGGTTGGATATTTTCATATCATGCAGCTAATTGCCATCTGCACTGCTTAACAAGTCAGGGCACCGGGTAGCAATCTGGGGGCCCAGGAGGACGTGGAAGGATAGAGTCATGGTGTTGGCTGCCACAGCCTGGGGACAGGGAGGGGAGAGAGGGAGCAGGCTGTGGCTTGTGGGAGGTACCAGGGCTCAGGTTCCTGGAAAGGGGTTAAGAACCTGCTTCTCCTCTGGGAGAAGGAGAGGGAGGTGACACCCTGGCAGAAAGCTAGGTTCTCATCACAACAGCACCCCAGAATGGCCCAGGAACTGTCTTAAGAACATGCAAGTTTCGGGTCAGAAGCCCTGTATTCCAGCCCGTCAGGTTCCCCGGAAGTGGGGTCTTCACTGGGATCCCTGAGTGTGTGTGGTTTGCTGCGAGTGTGCTCTCAGGAGAAGCTGTGAGGGAATGAGTGGAACAGGAGGAGCAGAATGTGGGCCAAGAAGTCACTTCAGGTGAGGCTAAGCCAAGATCTGACCACGCAGAGCTCTGGACCTGAATGGCATGCAGAGCTGTCCCACCTGAAGGCGCTGGCTTTCCATCCCTGCCCAGTGTCATCAGCCAAGGGCCGTTCCCAGGGGAGGGGCATGTGGTGGTGGCCTTAACCTCCTGGCCATCTCCCAGGGAAGAGGCTCCTGATGTCTACGGACAATCCTCTGGACAAGGGCACAGTGTGAGCCGTTAGCAGCCAACGCCGCAGCAGCATGGGGTGGGTGCCTGGTGGGTGGAGATCTGGGTAGGGCACCAGAGACGTTGGATCCCTCTTCTACGCTGAGACTTGAACCAGCTTCTCTGAGGCCCAGGTCCCTCCCACGTGGAAGAGAAATAAACAGTCTTCCACTGCTGTCTTGTAGAGCAGAAGGGTAACTAATTGATGGAGTGCATGGAAGGCATCCTTTAGCTGTGATGAGCTTTATAAATGCCTGCTGGTATTACTGCATTAACCCCATACGGTTTAGGGAAGAGGACTCAAATTTAACTGTGTGTGTGGCTGGAGTGCACAGACCAACACTTGGCTCGATTCATAGACTTCTCTCATCACCCTCTCCCCTGGCCTGGGCTCCCTCTGTCAAACAAACCTCCTTTGGGGAAGGTATTATCCTTGGGGATAATTTACAGAGTGGAGAGGGTCAACTTCTGGTTCTCATTCATAGATTCATAGATGTTTGTAAGGACCATTTTCAGACCTTCTTAGACCAGAGCAAGACAGCGGCATGAGGGCCAAGCAGACAGCCTCCAGGTTCCACCGAGGTGACTGCAGGGTGACCTCTTCCCATCCCCATTCATTTGGGGGCAGACTGACATGGAGGCTAGAAAGGGCTGAACACTCAGGGGATGACAGCGGCCCTCTATCGCCCAGAGAGAATGAAGAGTTCAGGGAAACACTCCCCCCGCCCCGCTGAACCCCCTTCTTCCCTTTTCTTTGTCCCAGGACACAGGAAAAAGGGGGCCACCCACCGAAGGTGGCTCCTGTGGGACGAGTGAGACTGCCTCTGTCAGGACGCAGCCCAGAAAGAGAGGCGGTCACTGGGGGAGGCAGGGAAGGGGGCTGGGGGGACAGCCCGCCATTGTGACAGGTCCTGCGGGGACAGGCAGCTCCTGGGAGCCCAGCCAGGCCTGTGGGGTGGGAGGGGAGGGGGAGATTGGTCAGCAGAGCCCTCTGATGAGGCTGGGGCTGAGTGTGGCCTGCAGACTGCAAGCATGAACAGCATCAGAGTCAGAAAGGCTGACCTGCTGTCTGTCGGGCCTTCACGGGAGAGAGAACAATGACATTCTGGTGTCCTTCCCAGCTCAGGAAGGACTGTGTGCCTCAGCCACTCCATCACCTCCCTCCCCCGCGCTGGTCCCTGGTCCCTGAGGTGTCCTGTCTTGGTGCCCCTTTGTGGGGTCAGGTGTCACCCTGCCACAGCCCCACCTGGCCTCCTAGGTGCGCCCCATTTCTTGGGGGGCGGGGGGAGGACTGAAAAATCCAGAAAATGCCTGGGCTTGGGGACAATGCATGTTGGTTACCTTTAGTGGGAATGGGGGATTCTTTTGGGACAAACGGCGTGATTCTACCTTACCAGGGCATAAGCATAGTGTGTGTGTGTGTGTGTGTGTGTGTGTGCGCGCGCGCGCGCACATGTGAATGAGCATGCGTGTGCTGGGGTCTAGGACACACTGTCCCTCATCCAGGAATAGATGTCTGCACGGAGCAGACAGGTCCAGACTCGGCAAGGACAAGTGACTTAGGAAGCCTTTGGCTTTGCTGCCGCTCCCCCTGCACAGGGCTGGGCTCCGTGCACTGAGGTGGGGAGGAGAGGTGGGTCAGGCTGAGCCCCTGCCTCAGACTAGCGGATGAAATTTACTCAGAGCAATAATGTGGGGGGTCAGGCCTAGGGGATGGGAGAAGGGAAGCAGTGCAAAATCAATCAGAGTTGTTGGGGAAGGCAGCATGGAGGAGGTGGGATTTGAAAGAAGCGCAGGAAAGAGAACAAACAGAGAGGGCAGCTGTGCCAGCTAAGTGCGGGGGCAGGAAGGGGGGGGTCCGGCTGGAGGAAAACCTCCCCAGAATCGTCCTCAATCATCAGAGCTAACGCTAACCAAGCACCTGCTGTGTTCCAGACACCATTCTCAGAGCTTTACATACTAGCTCATTTAATCCTCACAATGATCCTGTGGAGTAGGGATATTTTCCCCATCTTCTGGAGGAAGAAACTGAGGCTCAGAGAGGTTAAGTAATGGGGACAAGGACACTTGGGGCTTTCCAGATGGCTCAGTGGCAAAGAGTCCACCTGCCAATGCAGGAGACATGGATTCAATTCCTGGGTTGGAAAGATCCCCTGGAATAGGAAATGGCAACTCACTCCAATATTCTTGCCTATAAAATCCCATAGACATAAGAGCCTGGAGGGCTACACAGTCCACTGGGTCACAAAGAGTCGGATACAACTGAGTATGCATGCACACACAATGACACTCAGCCAGTGAGTGGCAGCATCAGGATTTAAACTCAAGTAGCCTTGGTCTGGGGCCTCTACTCCTAATTAATAAGTTTTTCTATACAATCTGGCACACACTTAGTGCTTACAATGTGCCAGGCACCATCTTGAGCCTTCTAGTCATGGAAGCGTTGTTGTCAAGCCCATCTTACAGATGAGAAAAATAAGACCCAGAAAGTTTCACATGAGATCACTCAGGGTCACAGAGATCCATAGAGTCTGCACAGAACTGTAGGCCATCTGAGTCCTTAGTGAGCCCACCATCCCTCCACGAGGAGCTGGTGGGGAGGTGGTGTGGGTGAGAGCCTTGGACATGGTACTCAAGTGTGTAGGTTTGCCCCCCCCCCCAGCACTGGGCACCGTTGGGTGATTTGATCCCCAGGAGGATGCACACAGCTGGGGCATTTGTAGAGGGACCACTTGTTAGGAGTGAGTGGGAGATATAGCCTAGAGGCAAGCTTATATGGGTGTGGGAAGCCCTTTCTGGAAGCTCCACTTACTCAGTGGGTGGCACAGATTTTTTGGCTGGGCAGAGAGGCTCACTCATTCTGTCCCCTCACTCAGGTCCCACTTGCCGGGAGCCTTCCGAGGCTGGGGCAGGTGTCAGGACCTGCCTTCTCCATGGCTCCTGTGGCCTAGTTTCCAGACAGCCACCAGGTAGCTGGGTCTGGCAGGCAGGTTAAAAATATCCCTGAGTGACAGTAAGGCCTTCAGTCTGACGCTGATGTGGATTAAGCTGGAGGTGCAGCCTCAAGGTCATGGGCACAGCTATGGCATCCACTACTCTGGGAGGGTCTTGTTGAGGCCGGAGCCAAGCAAGCAATGGCAGGGAAGCAGAGACCTGAGCCCCCAGCTTTGGCCCCACTCAGACTTTCCTCCCGTGTGGACTGCATCCTTCACTCCTGCTCTTACCTGTTCAGAGTTTTTCTCTAAGTCTCCCCCGCTGCCAGCTTTCTCTGCCCTCCCTCCAGCCTGCCTTCAGCAGGTTCTCTTAGTCCAGTCTTGGCCCAGGGGCCCTCAAACCACAAGGCCTTGGTTATGGGATCAGGTTGTCAGGTGACGGATGGGTTGTCAGGTGGGGGATCGGCTATCAGGTGAGGGATGGGTTATCAAGTAAGGGGTTGGTGGGGGTAATGGGTTGTAGGGGGGATGAGTTGTTGAGGGGATGTATTATCAGGTGAGGGGGTGGGTTATCAGGTGGGGGATGGGTTGGCGAGGGGATGGGTTGTGAGGGGGGATGAGTTGTTGGAGGAGTGCGTTGTCAGGTGGGGGATGGGTTATCAGGGGATGGGTCAGTGGGGGGATGGGTTGGTGGGGAGGTATATTGTTAGGAGACGGGGATGGGTTATCAGCTGGAAGCAGTTCTGGCTTTCTGCCCATCTTCATCTCCAGCTGCACCCCTTCCCCAGCACCTTTCATCCCCCAACCCTTTTTGAGTATAGTTGGCCAGTGACTCTGTGTTGACCCAGCAAAGCTCTGCCCAGCTTCCCGGGGACTTTGCATGTGTGTATGTCTGTGGCCAACTCCATTATGCTCATAAAAACAGTATTTAGAAATCTCAGGGTCTCACCACCAGTCAGGACGTAAAGGATGAATTTATTGAGAATGAGGCTCAGAGAAGCCACATGATGTGTGCACAGCTAAAGCTCAGGCTTTCAACTCTGACTCCCAACCCAGTGCTCTCCAGGACAGCCTGCCTTTGGATTTGGTTCCATGTCAAAGGAGCCCCAAGGAGGTACAGGGACCTAGGTTGGGGTTAAGGGGACCTGGGTGTTGGAGGAGGGGAGTGGATGGGGCCAGTGTCTGTGATGAGCACGTGATGTCCTAGAGAAGAAGCTGCAGATGTTAGTAGAACCAGCGTCAGAGGCCCTCGGCGTGGCCAGGAGGGACTGCCAACTGGACTCAGTGACCCAGCTGATGTGGATGCCGGAGGAAAGAAAGATGGTGGAAATTCCAGCTAGAGCCTTTCAATCACAACCCAGTACTGCCCTCATTCAGAGGCCAAGGGCCCTTCCCTCCTCCAGAGGGTTGAAAGGAACAGGAAAGCAAATCCAGAATGCAGCTCACCATGAGCCTGAGGACTGAGTTGGGTCAGGCTGTGGAGACAGTCCCAGTACATCCAGGGGAGGAGATAGTGCCCAGTGAGCCACCCCCTTCAAGAAGGCTGGCTGGAAAAATGCACGCACTGTCAGGAACATTTCCTGGGAACTTGCCCAGGCTGTGTTGGCCCCGCAGGACTCGCCTCCACTATCTCACTGCCTCCAGGGAGCTCAGAAGCAGGTTGGCCCTGAAGGAAGAAGCATTGCAGGGGTTTGGGTGGCTCAGAGGTGAGGGCCCAGGCCCCCATCCTGGCATGCCTGTCCCACTGAGGCTGCCCCCAGAGGGGTAAGTGCCTGTGAGACCCACACCTGAGCACCCCACTTCCCTGTCCCCAGCTGCTGCCTCCCCAGGGCAAGGCAGGTGAGGGATTAACATGGGCGTGTAGGGCTCTGCTCCTCTTCTGGCCTGGCTTATAGGTGCTGGTGGGGCTTTTCCTTGCTTCCTTCTAGTTGAAGCTGGTCGCTGTCATGCGCTCCGATATCACCTGCTGACATTTAGGTCCCAGAGCTTTCTAAATGCGTAAAGGACAAGGTAGGCTCCAGCTTGGGCTGTAGAGCAAGGGCCACTGAGGACATGGGCCTTTCCAGCAGCATGTGAGGCACTGGCCACTCTAGGGCTTCCTTTGAGAGAAGGGGGGAGAGGCTTTCTTAACCAATTGTGGAGACTTAGAGCTGCCCTGGTTTGGTCTGAAGGCAGAGGGGGGACGTGCTCCTTCCCGATTCGTGCTCCATCCTCAACTCAGCCTGAATTCCACCACTGCAGCCGCCTTTATCTCATGGGTGGCAAATCAGACTCATAGCCTGGTGCTTGGTTTGGTCAACTTGGCATTTTATGATTTTGAATTTGAATACTGTGCTCTCTCATTCTCTCTGGTTCCTATCACTCCCTGTTGTCCTACTTACTGCTCTAACCATGTACTTTACCTGCCCGCTACCTTGTGAATAATGCCATCTCCAAACTTCTTGTAAATGCAGGTGGCCCTGGAAAAGGTAGAACCTATTAATTCCTGTGAGAATTCATTTTTCACAGTCATCTTCCAATAACCAGTTGACTAGGACTCTTGGGGGTTGGCAGTGAGCTGGGGTCATGTTGGAGCCTGGGACACTGGCCTGGACTAGAGCAGGTGGCAGAAGGGACAGGTGGGAGGTTCTTGAGCAAGTCTTCATGGGATGACTTCCAGCCACCATTTTTTAAGCACCCACCGTGAGCTAGGGAAGGTGCTGAGTGCTTCAGAGACATTATTTAAGCCAATTGTCCCCATACCACAGATGGGAAAACTGAGAATCAGAGAGGAGGAGTCACAGTGGATGGGAGGCCATGGGGGTCTTGCTAGCTCTACTTGGCACTGCGTGACATGTTATCTTCATGTAGCAGCCTCCCTTTCACTGATTCATCAAAGGTGGGTTCATGGAATGTGTCCCCCTCCCTAGGATCCAGGCTGGATACAGTCCAGGGCTCTGGCCAATTCCCAGGCTGATGGGAGAGACAGATGAACAAGTGAGAGTCTTCTAACTCTCAGAGGTGGGCGCTACAGGACTCTTGTACCACTGCCACCAACAAGACAACCAGCAGCCTTTCCCGGGGGCTCAGGGGCACCCGTCTGTTCTGGGGCTTTGCAGGTGTTAACCTCCTCAACAGCACGACCAAGTAGGTACTGTCACCATCTCTTTCTTAGATAGCCAACTAACTGGGTCTCAGAGAGGTTAAGTAATTTACCCCATGCCACACAGCTAGCAAGTACAGGCCAGGTTTCTTCCATGACATCACCTAACAGAGGTACGAACAGAAGCACAGAAGACTGGACAGCCACACAGAGTCCACTGGCTGCTCCCAACAGGCCCACGTGCAAGATGCTTAACAGCCTGGGGCAGGTAAGTGACCGGCCCAAGGTCACTCAGCGAGCAGATAGTGGAGCTGGGTTTTCACCCCTGGTGTTCTGTCTCTGAGATTTTGCTCATCCCTTTGTCTTCACTGGCTGGGAGGAACACCTTAGTGAAAGGAAGGAGGCAATGAGAAATGCCTCCTTAGAAATTCTCAGCTCCGAGGCAAAGGCTACCATAATTCAGTTTATGAAGTGCTGGGTCTGCTGACCTCAGTCTGTTGCAAGGGGTTCCACCAGCAGACTCTGTCCCCCGTTTGAGATGTGCAGCCTGCCTCTGACTGAGCCGTCTGAGCCTCTCAGTCCCCAGGAGTGATTCTGTCTCATGGATGAGAGCCTCCTACATCTGTACCTGTTGGGCAACAAATCCAGATGCACACTCCCTGTCTGGTTAGATACATTGGGTCTGATTAGGCCCGGGAACTTGTCTGCTGCTCCTGGATCCCTAAAGCAGAAACCACAAAGATAAAAGAAGTGGGGAGTAATTCATGCTGGGAAGTTGCCTGCTGACGCATTGTGAAGGGTCTAGAGTAGACACGTGAAAGGTTGGGCAGACGACAGCTCCTACCACCTGCGTGATGGCTGTCGGGGTGAATGTCTGCCTGGTGCAAGGCAAGGGGTCCCATGCCCACCAACCCCTGGTCCCTATCCAGCACAAGTGTCTTCCACCTCTGGAGCGTCTGGCAGGGAGCGTTCTTATCTTTTGTGGCCCTGCTCCAAGCTGGGCAGGGAAGGAACACAGGAAGCCGATGGGCAGAAGTAACCTGACATCAGGACGACAGTGTGATGTGTGCACAGCCAGGCTGCCCTGCTCCGTGCCTTCTGGTCCGGTTCTCTGGGTAACTTTTTTTTTGTTTTTTAACCAGCAAACACACCTGTGTAAGGGGCACCCCTGCTGCTCCCATCCATCCGCCCTCTCTAGCTTGACTGGATAGCTCCCAGGCAGGTGACCTACAGGTGGAAAGACACCACGGGTACACCTCACCTGCTTCCCAGCAGGACTCTGCTGGACTCAGCCGCCTCATCCTTACTGGCTCCTCCAGCCCTGTCTAATCACACGTGCTTTAGCAATACCTTCCCATGGCTTCCATGGCAACTGATGATGGGCTCTGTCCATCCATTCTCTGGGGCTGCACCTTGCTGAGTGCTGAAAGCATGTCTGCTCTACCCCTCTGGCTTTCCACACATGGAGCGCTGGAATAAATGTGGGGGATTAATTCAGCGAGTGGTCCCTCTGCTCAAGGCTCCTCCCCCTCTACTCCTGCACTCAGCCACCCCTCAGTGCCTCTAGGGGACTTTCCTGGTCACCCGCAGATCTTGAACACTCCTGTCCTTTTTGAGAATTTCCCAGTCTGGGAGTCCTGCTCTTGGAGTAAGAAACCAGGCTTTCTTCCCAGCCCCCATGACTGCTGAGGCACGGGTAGACCAGGACTCTGCCAAAGGGACTCCCCGTAGGAGGCTTGGGCTTGAGACAGGTGTGCAGGCACAGGTGCCAGGCAGCGTTTGTTTCATGTTCAGAGCCATGGCGGAGGTGTCTGGCTTCAGGGGGCCAGTGGTGGAGGTCCGGGACCCTGCACCGTGAATCAGCAGTGGGAGCTGTGACACGTGGGCCTGACCGCACAGCCATGGGGTCTTTGTGGGAGCAGAGCCAACGTGGGGGCTGGGCATCATTCCTGATCCTTCCCCAGAGTCTGGCTCCCCCAAAGGTCTGATGTCTTCTTATGATTAAACTACCCAGAGTTGATTTGCAAACACCCCAACTGACACAGCACTCCCTGGAGTAGGTCTGGAGTCTTGTTGATAGTGTGTGTGTGTTTTGTGTGTGTGTGTGTGCGTGGGTGTCCACACGGGCATGTACAGCAGTGAGTAACATACAACTCCTGCCCTTAGGCTTACAAATTAAATTTTATTTATCTATTTATGGCTGCTCTGGGTCTTCGTTGCTGTCCGCAGGCTTTTCTATAGTTGCAGCGAGTGGGGGCCACTCCCTGGTTGCAGTGCGTGGGTTTCTCATTGTGGTGGCTTTCCGTGTGGAGCATGGGCTCCAGGGCACACTGGCTTCAGTAGGTGTGGTGCACTGGCTTAGTTGCCCCTCAGCCTGTGGAATCTTCCTGGACCAGGGATCGGACCTGAGTCCCCTGTATTGGCAGGTGGATTTTCAACCACTGGACCACCAGGGAAGCCCTAAGCTTACAAACTGATAAGTAATGCTGGTGATGACAGTGAAGCTGTGTTGATGGGAAGGGGGCACAGTCTGAGCAGGAGGAAGTGGGTGACTGTGACCAAGACTCAGCGGGACCCTGCAGGGCAACCTGGAGGCCTGCCCCTCCGGAACCCCTAGAAATGCACGGGAGGAGGGGTGAGCAGGAAGGAGATGACTCAGCGTCCGCACCCGCGGCAGGAGATGGGGACTTGGGCTGCCTCCCTTGAGCAGGACGCAGGCATGCAGAAGACTTCTTTCTAGCTCCCAGGTCTGGACCCTCTGGCAGCTGCAGCGGCCCCTGCCACCTGCAGAGCTGCTGCCCTAAGTGCTCAGCCAGGCCTCTGTCCTCATCGGGGAGCCGAGTGGGGCATGTGGGGAATTAGGCTGCCATTGCCATCAACGTGCTCAACTCTGCGTGCCCTTGGCGGCCTCTCAACGAAGCGCCATCATTGCCCATCCTGCTCTGAAATGCAGCCTGGGGAGGCCCCTCCCTGCTTCTCCCCTCCCCCACCTCACTGTCTGCCTGTGCCCTCTTACCTGCCCCCACCTCTCTCCCAGCTCTCCCTTGCAGGTCGCTCACATCAGCCTCCTAACTCCCTCCCCTTTCTTTCCTCTCCCCGCCCCCCCCCCCCCCCCCCGTTCCCCCACCTCTCTTAGCCGCTTGTGGGCCACCTACTTTCTCTCCACCCTGGCCCCCAGCCCCTCCTCCCCTTTCCCGCCAGCCATTCTTTCCCAGGATCCCTGCCGGCCTCACTTCCCGCCCACCTCCCCTGTCTTCCAGCTCAGCAACCCAGGCAGAAAGGCACAGCAGGTGGCATTGTCATCCCCTCTCCTTGCAGGAGCTGTGTCACAGTTCTCAGGGAACGAATCAAATTCTCCCACATGCTGGGAAAGCCGACTGTCAAATGGACAGTTCAAAGAAGGAGGAGAGGGCGACAGTGGACTTGGGGGAAGTCAACTCCAGGAAACCCACACTCTCCTCCAGGACAGGGAGCATGGGTTTCTGTGTGGAGGCCACAGAATGATGAGGGCTGAAGTGGGCTGCAGGGAGAGGCATCCACTCTTGGCTCAGCATGTGTCTGCTGCCCTCTTTCTCTTCCCATCTCTCCGTTCTCTGCTCCTGTCTCTCTCTGTCTCGAGTCTCCCTTGGTCCCTTGCATCTCTGGCTCTGTGCAGTGTAGAGGGTGAGTTGGAGTAACTCCTCAGCATTAACCACTGCTTCTGTGTGGGAAGACGTTATCTTAATTGAGTCTCAGCTTGTTCACAGCCACTCTGCTGCCATAAATAATGGATGTCCAAATGGACTGTAAACCAGAGGGACTCAACGATGCCACGTGATGGGATTGCCACCAGGCTCTGCCTTCTGCGAGGAGCCCAACCTCCCTCTGTTACAACCATACATTATTAAATGTATGGTCCAATCCTGCCACAGTCAAACACCCAGAAAGTCCCATTGAGGAGTTGTGTTACTCTGTGGACAAAGGTGAAACTGTGGAGAAGGATTGGAAAATTGACCCCCATCCAACTGTTCCAAGGTGAGGGCAACAAGTGTCCTGCAGAAAGATATGGATCGCTTGGGTCTTCAGACCATCTTGTTTATGACAGCATCACTGGAACACTGGAGCTGACCCCCAGTCTGTCTCCTATGGGCACTGGCAGGTGGTCTTTTTGTCTATGACTTTAATCCTGGGGTATGAATCCTGTGACCATCTGCTCACCAGGTCCCTGATGACTGCATCCTTCTCTGTGTAAGAACAAGCTGCTGTTTAGAGAGTCCAAAGCTATTTAACACACTTTTCACACTTGTGCTGTTTGCAGAACCTCCCTCTGTTTGTAGAGCCCGCCAACAATTTCAGGATGAGGGCTATTTGCAGACCGATGCTGTTGGCTTACTTCTGCCCCCGGGATTCACAATCAGTGTCTCTGCTCCCACACAGAAGATGTCCCTCATCCCCAGGTCCCAGTTCCCACTGTGCATCCCCTCTCTGACGGCTCGGCCTGCCCCTGAAGTCTTCAACTCTGACCCGTGGACCACTCACGTCAAGGGTATCCCCCACCCACTCTTCCCCTAGGTCACAGCTATGCTCAGAAACTCCTCTGATGATGGTCTTCAAAACAAACTTCAGACCTTGAGATTTCTAGGGTAGGGGGGTGAAGGTACCCTGGGAGAGACCACTGTGTTGTTCAGCAGTGCCTGGTGGGTGCTTGTTCGCAGTACCCGGGGGCTGGCTTTTAAAGCTCAGGGCAAACACAAGGTATTAACGAATCTCAGTGTCTGCTTTCTTCTAACACATTCTTGTTGGTTTTGTTTTGGATGCCTGTGGGGTGGATGATAGGAAGCAAGCTGTGGTTGTTTAGTGGTTTTTAACTTTATAGCTCTGGTAATGTAGCTAAAGCCTGTTCAACTTCTGTTGCTATTGGTACCCAAACGCTTCAGGCAAATCATGCCCTGGTCTTCTGGTTATCTCCCGGATGGACCAGACTGGAAGCAAACTGGTTACTAGGATATTTGAGGTCCTCAGAGGCTCAGAGGATGGCCCCTCTGTGACCAGAGTCAGAGAGATCGCTTTGTTCAGTTATCACTGAGCTGAGCCTCCTGATGGGATAACCTTCACTTGGTTCCTCTCAATGCCCATGGGCTCACTGGTCACAGACAGATCCTGAAATTGCCACCATGCTGATGAATGATGCCACTAATAACAGCATCCATACAAGCCTGTGCACGGACAGCATTATCACAAACACGACTGCACTAGATGCTCAGTGAGCAGGAGAGAACCATAAACTTGGACAGATGTGTGGCGACTTCTCCAAAGGGCTGACCTCAAGTCTGCTGACTCCACACTCAGTGCTGGGGGCTCTGTTTAACCTGCTTCCAAGGAGGACTGCAGCTCCTGCAGGGCTCTCCGTGAATGCCCCAAGGTTCTTTTCAGAAAGTTGATGAGGATGTGTGCACAGTTCCCCCTGGGGCGAGGGTCTGTCGCCTTCAGGAGAGGTTCGTGGGGTGCAGGAGTGTTAGGACCGCATCTTGTCTCCCACGGCCAGCCCCCTGAACCAGGCCTTCCCTGGGGCTCATTTATTCACTTGGTAAGTATTTATCAAGCACCACAAGGTTCAGACACTGTTTTCGGTACTAGGGAAACAGGTGAGCGGGGTAGACAAGGTCACTGCCCTCAGGGAGGCTTTGTTCTAGTTGAGGAAGAGACAGGCAAGTGAGTCCAAATAACATAAATGACAAGGGGACTGCTTGGTTGTGAGAAGTGACGTGAGGGAATAAAGAGGATGACGGGATGCTGAGAAACAGGTGGGAGGTGGGGAAGGTGCCCCTGTGCAGGTGACGTGAGAGAGAACCTCCCTCCACCGTCAGACTGGGAGCCCCCTGAGGGTGGGTGCTCCCAGACCTGGACACCCAGCAGAGAAGGTACCATAAGCCCTCCACTCGGTCTAGTACGTGCCATGGAGGGAAGGGATATTCAGCCCCTCTGTTGCCTTGAAATATCGATGAGTCTGAAACGTTCTTTAATTTGGGGTGGGGGGGGTGGTCCTTCACTCAATTATGTAACAAATTCCTTTCCACTCCTGGCCTCTCCAGCCTCAAAACCCTGATCCTTCCTGCCCTTCCCGAAAGGGTTCCATCCCTTTCCAGTCCTACGGTTTCTTCCCCTGCATCATAGTCTAAGAATAAAGACTGTGGGCAAAAGCAGGACAGATTTCCATGCCCTCTGCCCTCCCACCTCCTCTGGCCCTCGGCTCTGCACCCCCTCTGCCCACCCACGAGCACTCAGCTTTAGAAAGCTCCAGCCGCCTGGCCCATTTCCCCCTTCACAGCTGAGCATGTAACCAAAATTGGCTGTTGTAATGGCAAACTAAACGGTGCCCTAATACCCAGATCCATCTTCCCGTAAAATAACTCATTATTCAGGCTCCAATTGCAGGGGATGGAATTAAGACAAGAACAGTTAAAGGAAGAACTGAAGAGCCAGGTAGCATTCAGGAAACGCAGGGGAAGGGCCAGCGAGGAAGGTGTGAGGGAGGGGGCTGGGCCTGCAGGGAGGGCTGGAGCATCAAGTCATTCCCCTCTTCTCCTTGAGAGGAAGGGGGGTGCCACCTTTGCAGTAAAAAAAAAAAAAAAAAAAGCAGAGGACTACTTTCCGGATGGTCCCGTGGTTAAGATCTTGCACTTCCAGTGTCGGGAGCCCAAGTTCAATCCCTGTTCCAGAATGATCCCACAGGCCACAGAGCAACTATGCTCACGTACCACAACTACCGAGCTCGCGTGCCTAGAGCCCACACGCCACAGCTAGAGAAAGCCTGCACCCAGCAAACAAGACCCAGTGCTGCCAGACACACACGCAAAACCAGGGCAAGCCAGCACCAGGCTACAGGGTTCCAACAGGAGTCCCTTTGTTCCTGTTGTCAGTGCTGAGGCCAGAACAGGTGACTCTGAATGGAGAGTGAGCCCCAGAGATGAGGGCCCGGGCCGTGACTCCTGGAATGAGGCTTAGTCTCAGAGAAGGGCCTGGGACCTCTGAAGATCACTCCAGGGAGAACAATGCAAGCAGACTTTAGGCACGTGGGAGCCAGTGGAGGAGAGAATGTGGGTGGAGGAGAGGTACCCTTGCCCACACGAGCGGTGGGGACCAGACCTGGTCTGGGGACCCACACAAAGGGTCAGCCTTCCTCCCCACTGCCGTCTGTTCTTATGTTGCTGGGCTGGGGCCAGAGCTCAGGAGGGGCTCCATAGAAAGCGAGGTGGTGGTGTTGGAGCAACTCTTCTCTCCTGACATTCATTCATTAAATGCTCCTTGTAGTCCCAGTATGTTTCTACCAGCCTGCCTCAGAAGATGTTCTAAGGAGAAGGACACTGGGCAGAGAGTTGGGAAGCCCAGGGTCAACTGCTGACTCTGGGACAAACTGGCCATGTGATCATGAAACTCGCCAGGTACCATTCTAAGTGCTGGGAAACAAAGACCAATAAAACAGTCACCCTCTGCCATCAAAGAACCATCCATGAGCATATGATAATTTGAAAAGTGAGCAAAATGTCAACCATGTCAGGGTCTCTCTTGCAGGGGGATCTTAATCAGCAATTCATGGACAATAGTAATAGCCACCACTTACTCTGGGTTCTTACTGACTAACTCAATCTTCACTGTAACCTTATGCTGCTACTGCTGCTGCTAAGTCGCTGCGGTTGTGTCTGACTCTGTGCGACCTCATAGACGGCAGCCCACCAGGCTCCCCCGTCCCTGGGAGTCTCCAGGCAAGAACACTGGAGTGGGTTGCCATTTCCTTCTCCAATGCATGAAAGTGAAAAGCGAAAGTGAAGTCGCTCAGTCATGTCCGACTCTTGGCGACCCCATGGACTGCAGCCTACCAGGCTCCTCCGTCCATGGGAGTTTCCAGGCGAGAGTACTGGAGTGGGGTGCCATTGCCTTCTCCATGTAACCTTATGAGGCAGATATAAACTAACCTTCTTTTCTAGGTGAGGGAGCTGAGGTACAAAGAGGTTAACAACTGTCCCAAGTTCGTGCAGTCACTAAGTGGTACAGCCAGGATTCAAACCAGAACTGCCTGTTCTCCCAGCCTGTGCTTCACGGTCACCCTCAGCAGATAGACTCGGAAACTTGGTATGGGAAAATAGAAACTGCCTTCCTCCAGCCCCAGGCAGGTGGAGGCGACTCACTTCCTACCAGGCAGCTTCATCCCAAGAAGGATCAATTCCTTCCCCTGCATCTGCTTTGTGTGATAATAAGGGGAAGACGGGTGTCTTACAAATAAATGCACCTTGCAAGAGAAAAAGAAAGGAACAGGGCTTTGCCCAAGTAGGCCCAGCCCGTGGCAGAATCGGAAAGCATGTCAGTTTTTCTGTGATGTTTTCCAAGCTGTCTCTAAGTGATAGCGGAGGGGTGGACAGAGTCTGTGACTGTGGACTAATGATTCATACTCCTTGAAACTCTATCTTCTCATCTGTAAAGCGAGCAGATTGAATTATGGTCACTTACTCTTCATTCTGTGTCCCAGACTCCCTTTCCCTTCCACCGTCTCTCTCCTCTTCTTCAGTCCTATCAGACATCACATCCACCGGTGTTGTATCAGAAACTGGTTCAGGCACTGGGCCTGGCAGGCAAGCAGTTCCCATCACACATATCAGATGGCTGTATCTTCATTAATTAGGAATCAATTCAGCTATCTATATCTGAAAGATACAAAATAATAGTAGCTAAAATAAGACAGAAGCTTACTGCTATTGCAAAAGAAATTCAAAGATGAACCAAGGACACAAATAGGGTGGATCTTCAGTGTCAGGGACCTGGGGTCCTTCCACTTGTGTCCCTCTCTGGTGACTCAGATGGTAAAGAATACACTTGCAATGCAGGAGACCTGGGTTCGACCTGTGGGTCAGGAAGATCCTCTGGAGAAGGGAATGGTTCCCACTCCAGTATTCTTGCGTGGAGAATTCCATGAACAGAGGAGCCTGGTGGGCTATAGTCCTTGGGGTCTCAAAGAGTTGGACATGACTGAGTGACTAACACTAACTATACTTGGCATGTGACTGCCAGCTCATGGTCCAAAATGCCAGCTAGAGCCCCAGCCTTTGCATCCATATTCCAACTAGCAAGTAAGAGAAAAGAAATTAAGAAAATTATGCCTTCTCCTTTTAAGGAAGGCTTCACAGAAGTCCCACATAACACTTCCACTTAGGTTTCATCGGCCAGAATCGAGTCATACGGACATAGCTGAATACAGGAAGGATGGCAATATAGTTTTATATGTAAGCTGAGTTTCAAGCCCTGTGCTCAGCTAGGGGATTTGTTGCTACAAAAGAGGGGAGAAATGGATATTTTGTAGACACTAAGCTGTCTTTGCCACTTTCTCTTGACTTTAAGTGTGCTGATACTCAGGTTGATTGAAATTATCATCTGGGAGGTATATCACAGAAGATGGGCCCTGGCATAAGCATCTAAGACCAGGATCTCAGAGTTCTATTTAGACTGGGGGAAGTTGAAGCTGTGGTCAATGGCATGAGTCAGGAACTTCAAGGGTGTGACATGACAGCCACACTGCCTGCCCAGGACCTTGAAACTTCCTGTGCCCTGGACCTGAGGCAGATCCAAACCTCAGGGACTAAGTTCCCCAGCTGTGGGGTTTGGGACAGTAAACAAGGAACCAGGCTGCTCACTACACCAGGCACATGGTCTGGGAGAGAGGGGGAGTGAACAAATGGAACATGTCAGCTGCTTGGACCCAGGATGGAAACATCTGGACCCCTCTTCAGGAGCAGCAGCTGACTCATGGCCTAGGGGTGGGTCCCCAGAGCAGGCAGAGCTGGGCATGCTTGAGGAATGGGAGGAGGGGCCTCCTGGAAGCTGGCTAATAGAAAGCCCCCCACTCCTGGCAACGGAAATGGTATTCTAAACAGAATAAAGCTTGGGAGGCAAAACAAAGCTATTCCGCTGAATAAATGTTCTGTATTAAAGCAGCCGGAATAGCGATGAATTAAACATCAGGTCTGAATGAAGGGAAAATGCTGTGATTTATAATTGCTTCAGGCAGGAGGCAGCCTGGGAAGGAAGCTGAGGCTCCACTAGGGACCAGGTTTCCCCACAGAGCTGCGGAGGCACAGAGAGGAGATGTGGGCTGTCTTTTGGTGGGGAGACTGGGATGGAGTCTTCTAGAAAAGCAGGCTGCCTGGGGAGATGAAAGGAACACATTCGGCCAGCCAGGAGGCCCAGCTGCGGCTTAGCTCTGTATGACCTTGGCTAAGTCACTTGGCGTCTCTGACCTCCTTGGCCCACTTGTCTGATGGAGAAAATGACACCTGTCTCATCTCACTTGGTCCTTGGGAGGGTGAAGGGAGGTAACGGGGGATGGAGGTTCTGCGAATGTAGTGTGCTGTCACTACTTCTTGGTCCCAGCGTCGCTGTGAAGGCAGCGATGACACCAGTTCTGAGTCTTCTGGCTTCCCTTAGGTGATCGGTATTTGGGGTGGCAGAAGGCAGAAAGGGATAGAACAAGAAGTATTGGCCAGTGCTGGGAAATGCCGCTCAGGAGGTGCCTATCAGAACAGCTCCGTGGTGTCAGACCAGCTCCACTTCCTACAGGCAGTGGCATGTAGTGGTTGAGATCTTGAGGGCCAGGCGTGGAGTCCCAGCTCCCCCACATGTTAGTGTGTGAGCTCAGGCAAGTTAGGAAGCTTCTCTGCACCTCCATTCCTTCCACTGTAAGATCAGTACAGTCATGGCACCTCACTGCAGAGTGTCCTTGTGAGAATTAAATGAGTTAATACAAGTAAAACACTTGTAGCGCTGCCTGGCACATAGACACGTCCCTGTAATTGCTAGCTCTTATTAAGTTTCTAATACTGAGCACATCAACTAAATATCTAGAAAAGAAGCCACGAGCTGGCTTCACAGGCTCCGGAAGGCTGCCGAAACTGTGCTACTCATACTGTGCTCTGAGCAGGGGTCTCCTGGGGATCTTGTTAAAATGCAGATTCTGAATCGGCAGGTCTCTGGTGGGGCCCGGGATTCTGCATTTCTAAGCAGCTCCCGGGTGATGTTGGGACCACACATTGAGTAGCAAGAGGCAAAAGGATGCTCCGTAGTTGAATCCCCATGGCGCCCACCTCGTCCAGTCCATGTAGGGCTATTTCAGGAGGCTGCTGGGTCAGCAGGTCTGCACTGCTGCGTTCTGTCCCAACCACCCCCACTCCCTACACCCCCACCCAGGAGTTGCCTTCCTGAAAGAAGGAATCATCAACCTACAAGAGGGATGAGTCTTGATTTTCAACTGACAGGATTTTATCAGCACACACGCACACACACACACACACACCCAAAAGTCTCAGGCAATCTGTCTTGCTGGGATATTCCTGATCTATTACAAACGACACAGAAATCCATCCCTAAAAATTCCCAGCAGCTGACGATGGTGCCAAGGCTGCTGGGAGAAAAGTGATGAGTGGGTGGGTGTAGCTGTGGGCAAGTCCCCACTGGAAGCTTGGATCCTGGGGGGCTGGCAAACCTGTCCCTTTTGGGCTGTGTACCCAGGGGCAACTAACCTGCCCTGAGCCTGGATTCTGCAGCAGTAAGTGGGGGCCCCCTACCCCACCCGCTGCTTTGTAGAGCAGTGTGCATGGGTATGAAAAATTGTCCAGGGTTGACTGTCAAGTGAAGAAAGCAAACTGCAGAAAAACTTAATTCTATTAAAAATGTACAATAACATACATTTGCAAACTCATGGGAAAGTCTGCAAGAAAATAGACCCCAGGGAGTAGTTATTTTGGGGAGGGGGAGATGAGATTAGGAGAGCCTTTTTTACTGTCAATATTATGGGTTTCTATATTGTTTGATTTTTAAAATAGTGCGTGTGCATTACTTTTGTAATCTGAAAACCTCCATTTAGGGCTTCCCTCTAGGCTCAGTGGTAGAGTCCATCCACCAAAGCAGAAGACACAGGTTGGATCTCTGTGTCGGGAAGATCCCAGATCCCACATGCAGTGGAGCAGCTAAGCCCATGCATCCAACTATTGAGTCTGTGCTCTAGATCCTGGGAACGCAACTACTGAGCCCTCACACCACGACTATTGAAACCTGCGCCCTAGAGCCGGTGTTCAGCAACAAGAGAAGCCACTGCAATAAGAAGCCCATGTACCGCAGCTAGAGAGTAGCCCCCACTTGCCACAACTAGAGAAAATCTCTTGCAGCAGGTGAAGATCCAGCATAACTAATAAATAAAACAGGTTACAGTTTCTGGTCTTACATTTAAATCTTTAATCCATTTTGAGTTTATTTTTGTGTATGGTGTTAGAAAGTGTTCTAGTTTCATTTGTTTACATGTGGCTGACCAGTTTTAAAACTCTTAGAGGAAAACATAGGCAGAACACTCTCTGACATAAGTCACAGCAAGATCCTTTATGACCCACCTCCCATAGTAATGGAAATAAAAGCAAAAATAAACAAATGTGACCTAATTAAACTTAAAAGCTTTTGCACAATGAAGGAAATTCTAAGCAAGGTGAAAAGGCAGCCTTCAGAATGGGAGAAAATAATAGCAAATGAAACAACTGACAAAGAATTAATCTCCAAAATATACAAGTAGCTCATGATACCAGAAAAACGAACAACCCAATCAAAAAAGTGGGCCAAAGAACTAAACAGACATTTCTCCTAAGAAGACATACAGATGGCTAATAAACACATGAAAAGATGCTCAATATCATTATTAGAGAAATGCAAATCAAAACCACAATGAGGTATCATCTCATGCCAGTCAGAATGGCTGCCATCAAAAAGTCTACAAACAATTAATGCTAGAGAGGGTGTGGAGAAAAGGGAACCCTCTTACACTGTTGGTGGGAATGCAAACTAGTACAGCTTCTATGGAGAAGGAGAACTGTGTAGAGGTTCCTTGAAAAACTGGAAATAAAACTGCCATACGACCCAGCAATCCCACTATTCAGCATACACACTGAGCAAACTAAAATTGAAAGAGACACATGTACCCCGATGTTCATTGCAGTACTGTTTACAATAGCTAGGACATGGGAGCAACCTGGATGTCCATTGGCAAATGAATGGATAAGGAAATTGTGGTACATATATACAATGTAGTATTACTCAGCTATAAAAAGGAATGCATTTGAGTCAGTTATAATGAGGTGGATGAAAATGGAGCCTATTGTAAGAGTGAAGTAAGTCAGAAAGAGAAACACCAATACTGGATATTAACGCATATATATGGAATTTAGAAAGATAGTAATGATGATACTATATGCAAGGCAGCAAAAGAGACACAGATGTAAAAAACAGGCTTTTGGACTCTGTGGGAGAAGGCAAGAGTGGGATGATTTGAGAGAATAGCATTGAAACATGTATATTACCATATGTGAAACAGATGATCTGTGCAAGTTCAATGCATGAAGCAGGACACTCAAAGCTGGTGCGCTGGGAAAATTCAGAGAAATGGGGTGGGGAGGGAAGTGGGAGGGGGGTTCAGGATGAGGGGGACACATGTGCATCTGTGGCTGATTCACGTCGATGTTTGGTAAAAGCCACCACAATATTGTAAAGTAATTATGCTTCAATTAAGATAAATTAACTTAAAAAAAAACCAGTTTGTAGAACCATTTACCATAAAAACCTCCATTAAAAAAATCTGCTTACAGATGACCAGCTTTAAAGGCCAGCGTAGAGAGAGCCTTTGGCACTGTCCCTTCTCCTGACCAGAACAGATCATAGACTCTGGGGTCAGAGAGCCTGGATGAGAATTTTGCCTTGTCCCTCACTAGCTGTCAAACTTGAGCAGGTTCCTCCGTCTCCTCGTCAGCAAACTGAAACTGATAATAACACCTAAACCAGGAGGTCAGCATCCTGAGCACCTGAGGACAGAGTGGTACCCACCCCCCACAGGAGGGAGGAAGGGGAGAAGTGGGGAGGGTCAGTCTACGAGAGAGGCTGGGTACCCCATTAAGCTCTTAGTGTAACAGTTGGGGTTTTCTCTGACTGACAAGGAAAGGAACAGATCCTGTTGCCCAGACTATGGCATAGCTCTGATCACCCCCCATTCCAGCCTGAAAACTGTCATGCCTCTGAGCCTCTGCTCATGCTGTTCCCACTGCCTGGGATGCCCTTTCCTCTACCTCCTACTTCCTGCTCACCTTTCAAGACTTGGCTCCTTCAGGAATCTTCCCTGAGACCCCTGCCACAGTTGGGGAGCAGTGGCCCCTCTTGGGTGTTCTTTCAATTGGCTACATTTCTCTAAATCCTTAGGCTCACCCGTCTGCATAGGAATTACTTGTTGCCTTGTTTGTTTCCCATTTAGGACTGAGAATTGGGCTGGTGTGGGTATCATTCACTTTCTAATCCCTGGTATCTGGCACAGTGCCGGGCACGCATTTCTATCTAACTTTCAGCTTTTTACGACTTTTTATTTAAGCTCCTTAGATTACACTGAGATTTCCTAGCTGTGCCAATATGAATCCTGTGCTATAAGGAAGGGGCAAAAAGGAGAAGGTGGGATTTCTAGGGTGGTGGTGATGGCGTGGTGCCCTCTAGTGGCCAGGTGCAGGGCTGGCTGCAGCATTCAGGTGGGAGAAAGATGGTAGGGGTCAGTGGGATTGAGGAGCTCCATAAGACCAGTAACCGTCCCTGGAAGCAAGTCAACTGGTGGGAGTGCGCTTTATCAGCCCTTTTGGCCTCCATGGACCCAAGTAGGCGCTGTGGTTTGGCTTAAAATCAACAGATTATCGTGAGGAAGCTCAGAGACTGCCCCCTTGTGGAGAGAAAGAAAGAGGCAGCCACCTGGCGGTGCCTCAGGGCTGTGCCCAGAGGAGGATGAAGCAAAGATCCTACAGGTGAGGTGCATCTCTGGCCCAGGGGCTTCATGTCTCCTGCCCAGACCTTGACGTAGGCCAGTGAAGAACAGAAGTCCTTCAGCTAGGGGGACTGGATCCATTTTCTCTTGCAGGAAAATCATATTTGAAAGCCCCTGGCTCCACCCAGCATCCTTCCAGTCCTGACATCCAGGGATCCATGAGTCTTCCTCAGTTCTCCATGACCCCTTCTCTAAAGCCTCTCCCAGGGCTATGGTTAGAACATGTCATCTGCTCCAAGAGACGTTAAGACATTTCCTAGGGATATAACCATACAGGATAAAACTGAGAGAGAAAGTGTCAAACACCAAATTACTCAAACAATGCTTTTCTTCAGGTCCTGTGAGGAGTTTCCAAACTCACAGAAGTCATCTTGTCCAGCCCCTTGCCCCGGACCCACATAAACCAGAGTTGGCAGACACTGGTCAGGGTCTTCTCCTTTCTGGTCATGTGACACCAGTGGCATTATCAGACCTCTTTCATCTTACGACACCTCTAGGGCCTCACATTTCCCAGTCGCCCTTTGTGTCTGGCCCTTTATGGGACCAGGGAGGGGCCCACTGAGGTGTCCTGAGAAGAGGGACAGCCAAGGGACGTGATGACGTCAACAGAAGCCCAACCACCTCCTTCAACCTATCACTCCTTTTAAACGGCGGTTCACTGCCTGGAGTCTAACTTGAGTCTTTCTTGCTGCTATAGGAACCCAGATCCCCTCGTTCTGTCCCCCAGAGTTGGAGAGGTGCTCATTAGCCTCTGCCTGCCTCCCCCAGCCTTGTTTAACTCCCACCCACCCCCTAGGCTTTTTCTACAAGTTCTATTTTTTTCCCAACTTTTCATCATTTCTCCTATTGGCTCTGGCTCCCCTCCAAAACCTCCAAATCCTTCCAAAATGTGACAGCTAAAATAAGACGCCGGGAGAAGGCCAAGTGCAGTGGGATGATTGCACCACGTCTCGCATGTGCGGCTTCCTCCTTCCTGGGCCCTGTCCCAGTGCTGGAGGCTGGCCCCTCCCTGAGGGTATTATCAGGCTCATGGTCCCTATGACCCTGGGTCCCCTTAGGTCTTCTCCTCGCCTCCTTCTGGACGGGCGGGGTTTGTGCTTAACTTCTGAAAGCCTTGCCTTGCATTTCATCTGTCCTAAGTGGATCGTTTTTCTAATCCATCAAGCTTCTCCTGAGCTATATTCTGCCTCCCTTGGATTGAGTGTTTTCCTTCTAGTGCTCCAGTAAAAGCCAGGTTCTAGTTCCGGTCTTGTTATTATTCATTTTTTTTATTCACTCATCGAATTAGTCAACAGCTTCTTTCCCCCTTGGTGTCAGCCACTCGGCTAGCTTAGGGATAATGCCATGATACTAAAGCAGTTCCTGGCCTCCGTGGAGATCACAGTCTCAGCGAGGACCACAGAAATGCAACCAGGGCTGCCCTGGTGGATACAGAAGTACATAAGAGGGGAACTGATATGGTGGGAGGACCTATTATAGCATACAGCATCTATATTGAGGTAATGTCAAGTATGCCGTGGTTAAAAAAAATCAGAAAACCCTTCAAAATCTATCTTTTTTAAAATTAATTTTTATTGGAGTACAGTTGCTTTACAATGTTGGATTAGTTTCGACTGTTCAGCAAAATGAATCAGCCATACATGTACATATATCCCCTCCCTTTGAGACTTCCTTCCCATTGGGGTCACCACAGAGCTTTATGTAAGTAGAGTTCCCTGTACTATACAGTATGTTCTCAGTAGTCACAAATCTCAGCATCCTAATGCAATAAAGATTTTTCTCACACACACATTCCATTGTTGGTTGTGTGATCCGCTAATGGGATCAAGGCTGGGAATCAAGGCTGCTTCTGTCTTGTGGCATCGTGTTCAATACGCCCCAGCTTCCAGGTGACCGTGGCAGAGAAACAAGAGCCCAGAACGTCACACCTGCTTTTAAACGCCTTGGACTGAAGAGACGCGGGAGGCTCCTGCTCACACGCCATTGGCTGGTTCTGATCACGTGGGCCCTGCTGGGCGCAGGGGAGGCTGGGAGATGCAGCCTTGCCAGGGGTTAGAGGAGGAGACGGGTTGGTGTTCCGACGGCCTTGACTCTCCTGCAGTGAATTACGTGGCCAGAGCCCAGAACGAGAAGCTCGGTGAGTCCTCCATCACCACAGTCAACCTTTTTTCCTCCACCATCTGCCTTCAAGGCAGTTCTTCGTCCTAAAGAACCGGGCCAGGGCCAGAGGCCTGCCATGTCCGGTCCAGGGAAAGGCTCGCGATGGGGGTCCCAGCCTTGCGGCGGTCAGCGGAGGCCTGAGTCCGACCCCCAACTGGCCGTGGGGTTTTGGCTCAGTGGCCTCGCAGCAGGTGCAGGGTGGTCTGGCGATCCCGTTGTGTTGGTCTTGGGCCTGTTAGCCTCAGTCCTTGCCCCGGTTTTCCGTCTGCCTTCTCCAGACTCCTTTTCAGCAGGGTTTCATGGCCCAGGCTGAGAGCACAGGGTCAGGAAAGACGCCGCGGGGTCTGGGCCCCTCTCTCCCTGCCGGGGGTCAGGTCCGGCCTAGCTGTGGCTCTAGCTGTGGCCTCGCTCTCGTCCCAGCTGTTCTGGTGGCTCCAGCTTCCAGGCTCTGCCAACACACACCCTCTCCTTTCTCCCCCGACTCATCCCTCCCCTCACCCCGTAGCCTCAGAGCTGACCATGGCTTCTGGATGCTGCTAATTTCTAAGTGGCGCTTCCCAGGTGGCTCAGTGGTAAAGAATCCACCTGCCAATGCAGGAGAAATAAGAGATAAAGGTTTGATGCCTGGATTGGGAAGATCCCCTGGAGGAGGGCATGGCAACCCACTCCAGTATTCTTGCCTGGAGAATCCCGGTGGACAGAGGAGCCTGGCGGGCTACAGTCCATGGGGTGGCAAAAGAGTCGGCCATGACTCAGCAACTAAATAACCATAACAATTTCTAAGTTGCTTTCCTGCTCTTTTTGACTCTCTGACTCCTCCAGTATCTATGTGACCAGGCCCCAGCATTACATTCCCTCCACTGTGTACTTAAATTGATTTCTGATTTCCTGTTTAGATCCTGCCTGATATGCCAACTACTTGGCAGAACCCTAGTTAGGGTGGTGGGAGGGGGTGGGCAGGAGTGGGTGTAAAGTGAGGTGTTAACAGCAGGAAAAGTAGAAATCAGGTACAAATGATGAGCCTGTCCCCTCTTTGTCGCCTCCAACGCAGACCTTCCCCACCCCACCCCTCCAGACTGGTTCTTGGCAATAGAAGGTGGGGGAGGGGGCTAAACATGCATTAAAACAAGATCCGGCTGACGCCCTCCTGGGCTGGTCGTGCTCAAGCAAAAGAATAAATAGGCAGAGCTGAGCCCTCTGAATTAGAACAGAATTTTCCAGGCACCCCCCCTCCCCCAAAGCCCTGTGCTGGGAAAGCTCGTGGGGGAGATGTTTGGGCGCAGGCAGGGCCTTGCCGCACGGCATAAATCACCCCAAGAAGGCGACCAGCTTCTCAGCCAATGGGCTGGACTAACTCTGCCATCCATCTTGGCCCGGATCACTGCGGCCCTGGGCTGGCAGGCAGCAGACAGCCGAAGTTCTCTGTATGCAGAAGAACAGCTCTGAGTCGGGGAAATAAATAAAATCAGAAACCGTAAATAAACCCACTGGCCTCACCGGAAGTGAACAAGCGGCCCCCTGGGGAGCTGGGTGCTGGTTCCAAGGAGGTGATTAAATTCTACGCCAACCCAGCACCGCCCCCCCCACTCCCCGGAAAGGCAGGGCAAGGACTTGGTGGCTGTGGGAGAGGATAAGAACACGCAGTACTTCTAAAAACCCGAGGGATTTCAGAGTGAGAATCAGAACTTGAAAACTGCAGGGGGCCTTCCGGTGGTTCTCAGCCCCAGCCGCACAGTGGGATCACCTGGAGGGCATTTGCAGAGGAAAGAGAGAGCAAAGCCAGGCTCCCCCCTTCTCACTGCTGAAGACGCTGACTCAGGCCGGATGGGGCCTGAGCCACTCAGGGGAAGAGCTCCTGGAAAGGCCCTCCAGTCCATTAGCTTCAGGCTCCACCGATAAAGAACTCGGGGGCTCTGAGAGCAGGGGCCAAGGGTTCCTCCACTCCAGTCGGATCACACAGCTCTTTTCCGCATGCATGGAAGAAATCAAGTTAAAATAGAGAATGTTCTGTATTTAAAAGTTGCCCCCTCCCCATAAACATTTCCTTTCCTTCTGGCACCTGCTGCTGCTTGCCTGCCAGTAGCCAGTGAGAGAGCTGTATGAACAGGAACTCCCAGAAGCCAGAGATCACATAAACTTTGATCACTTTTTTTTTTGGAGGGGGGAGGGGCGGTAAGCCATTGTGCTTAAGCTTATGTTTCTGTATTGTGTTTCTAGCAGAAATTTAATTAAAGGTAGCCTTCTATGCAATGTACGCTCTGGATAACAAAATCAGGTAGCAGTTCCCTCAAATCTTCTTTAGAAGAAAGTGGGTTAGGTGTGAATAAATATGACTCCATCTTTTGACCGTCCTCAAGGTATCCATAACTTAGGTGGTACAGCCCTCCTAGAGGTCAGGACACATCCCAGAATTAGTCCAGCAGGGGGTGAATGTCAGCCCCACTGCTAATTAAACAAGTGACCTTGAATGAGGTGACTAACATCTCTGTGCCTTAGTTTTCCCACATGGGGGCTAATAAAAAGTACCCACTTCATGTGGTTGTTCTGAGGACTAAATAAGTCTGTGTATTTAAAAGCCTTTCAGCAGCACCTGGCGCTTAGTAATGCTATTAGCTAGATACATTTTAGGACTCAGCGGGGGTGTGGGATAGCAGTTAGTATCTTTAGAGAGGATGCTTTAGTCAAAGGATTGGTCCTTTATCCGTTCTTTCCTTTTTTTTTTTTAAACTTTTTTGAGAACAGTTTTAGGTTCACAGCAAAACTGAAGGGAAGGTTCAGAGATTTATCATGTACTCCCACGTGTGCGGAGCCTTCCCATTATCAAGATCACCCACCAGAGAGCTGCCTTTGTTGCAGCCGATGAACTTATACTGACATCGTTATCACCTGAAGTCCATAGCTGGCCTTGGGGTTCACTCTTTGTGTTGCACATTCTATGGGTTTGGACAGATGTTTGCTATAATGGCACGTAGCCATCATTACAGTAGCGTACAGGACATTTTTGCTGCCCTAAAAATCCTCTGTGCTCCACCTATTCATCCCTTCCTTCCCTCTAGCCCCCGGAAACCACTGATTTTTTATTATCTCCATAGTTTTGCCTTTTCCAGAATGTCATAAAGCTGGAAACATACAGTAGGTAGCTTTTTCAGATTGCCTTCTTTCACTTAATAATATGCATCTAAGTTTCCTCTGGAGAAGGCAATGGCACCCCACTCCAGTACTCTTGCCTGGAAAATCCCATGGACGGAGGAGCCTGGTAGGCTATAATCCATGGGGTCGCTAAGAGTCGGACACGACTGAGCGACTTTACTTTCACTTTTCCCATTCATGCACTGGAGAAGGAAACGGCAACCCACTCCAGTATTCTTGCCTGGAGAACCCCAGGGATGGCAGAGCCTGGTGAGCTGCCGTCTATGGGGTCGCACAGAGTCGGACACGACTGAAGCGACTTAGCAGCAGCAGCAGCAAGTTTCCTCCACATCTTTTCATGGCTTGATAGCTCATTTCTTTTTAGCACTGAATAGTATTTCATTGTCTAGATATACCAGTTTACTTACCCATTCACCTACGGAAGGGCATCTTGGCTGCTACTGAAGGACATCAATTACGAATAAAGCTGCTATAAACATTCATGTGCAGACTTTTGTGTGGACATAAGTTTTCAGTTCCTATGAGTAAATACCAAGGAGCATGATTGCTGGATTGTATGACTGGAGTATGTTTAGTTTTGTAAGAAACTACCAATCTGCATTTCGAAGAGACTGTACCATTTTGCATCCCCACCAGCAGTGAATGAGAGTTTCTGTTTCTCCAGATCCTTGCCTGAATTTGGTATTGTCAGTGTTCCAGATTTTGACCATAGGAGTAGATGGGCAGTAGTAGTTTCCTGTTGTTTTAATTTGCATTTTCCTGATGGTATGAGGTGGAGCATGTTTATTTTTTACTGAAGTATAGTTGACTTACAATGTGCCAATCTCTGTTGTGCAGCAAAGTGACTCAGTAATACAGGTATATATGTTCTTTTTTAATATTCTTTTTCATTATGGGTTATCACAGGCTATTGAATATCCTATGCTATGAATTAGGACCGTGTTGTTTGTCCATTCTAAATGTAACAGTTTGCACCTTCCAACCCCAGACTCCCAATCCGTCCATCTCCTCCCCAGCGTTGGCAGCCACAACCAGTCTGTCCTCTATTTCTGTGAGTCTGTTTCTGTATTATAGGTAGGCTCACTTGTGTTGTATTTTAGATTCCACATATAAGTGATATATGGTATTTGTCTTTCTGACTTACTTCACTTGATATGATCATCTCTAACTGCATCCTTGTTGCTGCAAATGACATTGTTTTGTTCTTTTCACGGCTGAGTAATATTCCATTGCATGTATGTACCACATCTTCCTTATCCATTCATTTGCTGATGGACGTTTAGGTTGTTTCCATCTCCTGGCTATTGTGAATAGTGTTGCTGTGAACTCAGGGGTGCGTGTATCTTTTTGAATTAGAGTTTTGTCTGAGTATATTCCCAGGAAGGGGATTACTGGATCATAGGGTAATTCTATTTTTAGTCTTCTGAGGAACCTCCATACTGTTTTCCATAGTGGCTGCCCCAACTTATATTCCCATCAACAGTGTAGGAGGATGAGGTGGAACATATTTTTATGTACTTATTTGCCATCTGAATATCTTTTTTGATGAGGCATCCGTCAAGGTCTTTGGTCTATTTTTTAGTTGGGTTCTTTGCTTATTTTTGAGTTTTTAGAGTTCTTTGTGCATTTTGAAAACAGTTTTATTTTTTATCAGATGTCTTTTATTATTATTTTCTCCCAGTCTATGACTTGTCTTTTCATTCTCTTGACATAATTTTTTAATCACATAATAACACACGAATCATTCTTTTAAAACTCCAAACAATGCAGCAGGATATGGAGTGAAAAAGCCTCTTGGGACCCACCTCTCCTCCATGTGACTTCTTCCTGGAGAGAGACCCACTGCTCTCCAAGCAGCTTGAGTACTGCTAAGATTTTTCTGGAAATCCACAGGTAATTAAGACACAGATCCTGCTCTTTAGGGATTAACAAACAGTCTGGGAAGAGGTCAGACAGACAAGAAAAGAAAACAGTAGTGAGTGGTGACTGGAAAAGGCATCGAAGAGGAAGATGCAGATGTAGTGTTTCCAGCATTACCTGTGGAAGGTGCCAGGTAAGGAGCTAGACCAGTGATTCTCCAAGTGTGGGCCTCCAGCCAGCAGCATCAGCATCATGTGGAAGCTTGTTAGAAAGGAGAGTCTGAGGCCCACCCAGACCTTCCCTAGACAAATATCATATGATATCGCTTATGTGTGGAATCTAAAAAAATGGTACAAATGAACTTATCTACAAAACAGAAACAGAGTCACAGATGTAGGAAACAAACTTATGTTTACCAGGTTGGGGGGGGGTGATAAACTGGGAGGTTGAGATTGATATACACACTGCTATATATAAAATAAATGACTAATAAGGACCTACTGTATAGCAGAGGTAACTCTACTCAATACTCTATATGGGAGAAGAATCTGAAAAAGTGTGGATATATGTTTATGTTTAACTTTGCTGTACACCTGAAACTAAATACAACATTGCAAGTCAACTATACTCCAGTAAAAATTTAAAAAAAAGAAGCAGCAGCAGCTCTGGGGTGGGGCCCAGCTATCTTGAGTTTCCCAGCCCTCCAGGGGACTCGGATGTACCTGAAGGTTGAGAGTCACTTGCCCTAGACAAGCTAGCATGAGCTCCTTCTCTGAGACTCCCTCTTCTCCCTCCTGTAAACCCGGAAGGGCTATAGATAAAATGAGCACAGCCCAGGAAGATGCTGCTGTGGCCTTGAGCTCACCACAGGGTCAGTGAGGGGAGGAGCCAAGGGCACAGAGCTCCCCCCTGGGGGGGCGGGCAGGGGTGGAGAGGAATCACTTTACTCTTTGCCCCCAACCCTTTCCTGGGTGAACTGTCACTACACACCGCATAACGGATCCCTCCAGAGGACCCGGCAAAGTGCACACACCATTCCTAATGAATGAGCCCATGTCCTGTGCGAGGCAGATAGAGGTGGGACAGATTAGCCCTGGTTATGGAGTTAAAGTCAAGTTCATTTGTTTGCAGGAAGTCAGAGTCTCTACATACAGAGCAGAGAAGGTGGCAGCCTATTTCCTTGGTTGTGAGTCATGTTGTGTGTGGCCTGGGCTCCAGGCATGCCTATGTATATTTTCTTGTAGACATTCTCAGGAGAGAAAAAGGAACACAGATCATATTTTCATGTAGACATTCTCAGGAGAGAAAGAGGAACACTGATGCTTTGTCCCAGAGCCTGAGACCCTGACTGGGCAGAGTCAGGGCTGGGACCCTCCCAGGACCTAGTTCTGGCTCGACCCCCAGCCTTGTGTGGAGCAGGGAGCTCTGTGAGTCTCTCAATATGAGCTAATGATTTCTTCTTTCAAGATTCACCTACTTCTGGACTCTCACGTGTTAAGATCACAAAGCCTGAGCCGTGACCTGAGAAGCTGAACTGGAGGTTTCCCGAATGACTTGAAGGTATATAATCATGGCACCACATGCAGGCCAGACTCACACAGAGCACAGTCAGCGTTGGGCTGGACTTGCAAGGCCCTGGCCACCAGGCTCCAGGGAGGAGGGTCTACGGGCTCGGACCCGCAGCTCCTTCCTGGGAGAGTCCAGGTTTCAGGTGAGGGCATGCCATTCCTCTCTGGGGAAGTTACCCCCTGCCTTTGCCGAAAATCTCTGGATGAGCACCTACTTGGGATAAAATCCAAACCGCATGGTGCCGCCCACAAGGACCTCGCCCCACCTGGGTGTCTGGTCTGTCTGTCGCCAGCCCATCCTACGCCCCTCGGCTGTTCCCAGACCACCCTCTTGCTACCTTTGAACTCCGACGTACGGTGTGTAAACGTGACCTCCTTCGGGAGCCCTCCCTGAGGGTCAGGAAGACTTCCTTCTGTTCTTCTGCGTCCTCACAGTACCATTGTTCTGCCGTTTCTCTCACAGGACTCCACACAGCCTTTGGTAATGACTGGCGGCGAGCCTGACTCCCACTGCAGGCTGTGGGCTCCTGGCAGGAGAGGGGGTGTTTTCCTGCACATCATTGTCTCCCCTCAGCTCACACACCAGGGCACCCCTGGGAGATGCCGAATGAACAAGGGACCAAAGAGGCTCAGCCTCCAGGAAGCCCCGTGGAGCTCGGGAGACTGTGGATTCCCCAGGGATCCAGCCCCTCCAAGGGCAGCCATGTTCTTCCCCTAGTAGGGCCAGCTGTCATCGCCAGAATGCCTTTTCTTTCTCCCAGAATACGAAAGCAGAAACTGCGGGGAAGGAAGCGGGTAGAAGCTGCTCGATGACTTTTCTTGTTGTCTCTAAGCCAGGCATCCCCTGCAGGGTCAGAGCCTACTCCCTGCTCCTCCCACCCGCCAGATGGCTCCCTGAAACAGGCAGGGCTAATGTTACAGCCAGAAGGGGGCTGTGAGGATGGCACACTCCTGCCTCAAGGACGTTCATGCCCTGGCATCTTGATGGGTCAGGCTCCTTCCCAGAGAGCAAGGCCTCAGAGCCCAGAGCCAGGGCCGTCTTCGCGCGTGGGTGGAGGGGCATGTTGGCTGCAGTCTGATGAGGGAGGGAGTCTGTCTCAGGAGGTGGCAGCGCCTCCTTTCTCCCTTAACTACACCCTTGCCCAGTGACAGCCCCGCAGCTCAAAGGTCCCCCAGGAGCACTTCTCTCTTAGGGGGCTGGGTTTACACCCCAGGATTCAAGTGTCCCTCTGAGGGATAATAACTCAGCCATTAGCACTGAATCTTCAGGGATAGTTCCTTTAACAGATGGTGAGAACTGTCTTACTCCGCTGTGGCTGCCATAATGAAGTATCACAGACTGGGTGGCATAAGCATTAGGAATTCGTCTCTCACAGTCCTGAAAGCTAGAAGTTCAAGACCCGGGTGCCAGCATGGTTGGGTTCTGGTGAGGGCCCCCTTACGGGCTTGCAGACAGCCTCCTTCTTGCTATGTGCCCACCAGGCAGAAAGAGAGCTCTTACCATCTCTTTCCTGTGATGACACTGACCTGGTCTCAAGAGCTCCAACCCTTGTGACCTGATTATCTCCAAAGGCCCTACGTACACATCCCATCCCATCAGGGCTTCAACAGATGAATTTGGTTGGGACACAAATATTCAATCCATAACATTCCAGTCCTGCTCTCCCACCAGATGTGTGTCCTCTCATAAAAAATACATTCATTCCCTTCCAACAGCCCCTAAAGCCTTAACTAATTCCAGCATCAAGTCTAAAGTCTCACCTAAATATCAGATGTGGGTGAGACTTGGGTAGGGTTCATCCTGAGGCAATGTTCCTCTCCAGCTGTGAACGTGACTCCATAAGTGATGTGCTTACAAGCAAAGGTTACACATTTCCATTCCAAAATGGAGAAACAGAAAAGGAATAACAGATCCCAAGCAAGTAAAAACTTGCCAAGGGAAACGCCGCTAGATCTTCAGTCTTAAGGATAGTCCTTTTTGGTTCAGTGCCCTGCCTTCCAGACCCACTGGGCCAGGAGTCCCTTCTCTGCAGCTCTGCTGAGTGGGGTTCATGGCCCCAGGACTCTGGGCAGCCCTGGCCCCAAGGTTCCACAGGTTGTCCTGAACCCACAAGGCAGTCCTGGCCCCTAGGCTTCAGTCAGGGGCTGTCTGGCCTGTTGAAACTTAGAAAGTGGTTCTGATGACCTCTGAATTGCCTTTGGGGTCCATCTTTCCTTTTCCTGGAGAACAGTACATGCTCACTGTCAAACAGCTCTATGATGCAGCCCTGTTGGCTCATCAAAGAAGTCCAGCAGTTTTCCTTCATTTCATCTTGTATTTTCTGTCCCTTGTAGTTCAAATGGACAGTGTCATTGTACACAGTAAACCCTCTACATATCCAGGTTCCAATCTGCCACAGGGCAAAAGTACTTAAAAAAAAAAAAAGGTTCCAAAACAGAACAACAGCAATAGCAAAAAGCATTCCAGGAAGTTCCAAAAAGCAAAAGTTGAATTTGCCACATGCAGGTAATTTTTTACATAGCATTTACATTGTATTTACAACTATTTATATAGCTTTTACATTGTATTAGTTATTACAAGTAATCTAGAGATGATTTAAAGTGTATGGGAAGATGTGCATAGGTTATATGCAAATACAGTGTCATTTTATATGAGGAATTGGAACATCCTTGGATTTTGTTAAACGTGAGGTTCCTGGAACTTGTCCCCTCCCCACCCCCACTGGATACTGAGGCATGACTGTAATCCCATCTCCGTTTCTGGCTTCTGCTGAGATGACTGATTAAGTCTTGGAGTTGTACCCATGATCTCCTAATCAAATGGTTGTTCAGCCACACCCTTAATCTTCATTTCAGGTCAAGGCATCTCATTTTTTGTAATACAGATAGGCTGAAAAATTTCCAGATCATCCAGTTCTGGCGGCTTTTTGCTTAACAACTGCTTCAATTCACCTCTTTTCCTTTGTGTTTTACTATAGGCAGTAAGGAGGAACCAAACCACTCTTTCAGTGCTTTGCTTAGAGATCTGCGCAGCTAAGTGTCCAATTTCATCCCGCAGAGGTTTATCTTCCACAAAACACTGGAGACAAGTCAGTGGTAAAACAGGGGTCATGCCTTTCCTCTGCTTTCCATTAACATGTTCCTCTTTTCTGTCTGAGGCCTCACCAGAATCCCCCTTAACATACAAATTTCTAGAATGCATCTTAAAACTCTTTAGTCTCTATTGATCACCCAGTTCCTAAGTCAGTTCCACATTGTTAGGTATTTGTGACAGCAGCACCCCGCTTCTTGGTACCAATATGTGCTACTTAGCTTGGGCTGCCATAACAAAATACCACAGACTGAGTGGTTTAGACAGTATTTCCTGGGAGGCTGGAAGTCCCAAGATCAGCGTGCCAGCTTGGTTGGCTCCTGGTGAGGGCGTTCTTACTGGCTTGCAGGTGGCTGCCTTCTTGCTGTGTCCTCACACGGCAGAGGGAGAGCCAAGTGCCTCCTCTTCTTCCTGCTGCGCTACTATGCTTACTTGTATCTGACTCTTTGTGACCCCATGGACTGTAGCCCACCAGGCTCCTCTGTCCATGGAATTCTCCAGGCAAGAATACTGGAGTGGGTTGCCATTTCCTACTCCAGGGGATCTTCCCGATCCAGGGATCGAACCCGGGTCTCAGTCTCCTGCATTGCAGACAGTTTCTTTACTGTGTGAGCCACCAGAGAAGTCCCCCTCTTCTTCTGATAAGGGCACTAATCCTGTCATGAGTCCATCTTACCCCTGCCCCTACCAATGACCTCATCTAAACCTAAATCTCTCCTAAAGCCTCAAACACATGAATTTTTGTTGGCAGGGGTGAGTTTGGGGACCACAATTCAGTCCATAGAATAATGCCCTGCAAGAATAAAGGAGGTAACCTAAGCATCCTGGCTGGAAAAATAAGGCAAGCCTCATATATTCTCATAGGACCTCATATCCTGCAGGCAGGGATATATGTGTGTGGTTGCTCAGGCTGTACACCGAACAGTCCTACTGTCTACCAGTCACATTAGAGACTTTGAAAACTTAATATGACAATTTTTGCAACAGATGGCAATTATATATCTTATTCTAAGAAAATCAGTATTTTATGATAAATTTCCGTGTAAGGTAGTACAATCTCTTGAGGAAGAGTTCTTCCCACACAAAAGGTACTGTGTAAACTAGATTAGTTTTTCTGCATTGTCTCTCTTAAATTTTAATTGGGGGATAATTGCTTTAGAGGGCTTCCTTGGTGGCTCAGATGGTAAAGAATCCACCTGCAGTGTGGGAGACCTGGGTTTGATACCTGGGTTTATCAGTCAGAGACTTTGTGGCTTTGAAAACATAATATGACAATTTTTACAACAGATGGCAATTATATCTTATTCTAAGAAAATCAGTATTTTATGATAAATTTCCATGTAAGGTAGTACAACCTCTTGAGGAAGGGTTCTTTCCACACAAAAGGTACTGCATAAACTAGATTACTCCTTCTGCAGTGTCTCTCTTTTTTTATTTTAATTGGAGGATAATTGCTTTAGAGGGCTTCCCTGGTGGCTCAGATGGTAAAGAATCCACCTGCAGTGTGGGAGACCTGGGATCCATACCTGGGTTAGAAAGATCCCCTGGAGAAGGACATGGCTACCCACCCCAGTATTCTTGCCTGAAGAATCCCCATGGACAGAGGAGCCTGGTGGGCTACAGTCCATGAGGTTGCAAAGAGTCGGACACAACTGAGCGGCTAAGCACACAATTGCTTTACAATATTGTAATGGTTTTTGCCATACATCAGCATCAGCCATAGATATACATGTGTCTCCCCCAACTTGAACCCCCCCCCCACCTCGCTCCCCATCCTGTCTGTCAAGCTAAGTCTGTGAGTGGGTGTTTGGGGTTCATTTTGATGTAAGGAAGTTGACATGGACAAGATCAAAGTCATCTAGTGGGAAAGTAAGGAATTAGCCAACCTGCAAAGCAAGTCCCAAGCAGAGACCTATTCCCAGTGTCTGGCCCCTGTAAACATGGTCCTGTGTTGGGTTCCAGAACCTTCTGTGAAGATGTTTTTCTGTTGATTGTCCTCCTTCAGAGCAAGTGTGGAGGACTGATCTCCCCACATCCTGCCTCTTCAGGCACGCCTCCTCAACTCCTCCAGGGAGCTCCAGCCCCTCCTGGCCACACAAGGGCCCCCTGGCTCAGGAGAATGGGGTGCGAGAGCTGGAATCCTCAACCCCAGACCACCCTGATGGTTGAGCCCAGGGAAGTTGGGGGTCCCTTTGGAACTTCTGGATTTACTTGGTTGGAATTTGGAAACTGGGTAAGGGGGAGGGTGGAACCCCAGAATGGTCTCCTGAGTGAGGTCTCACTAAATCACCTGTGGGGAGATAAACTGAGAAACGAATCCAGTAGGAAGCCTAGATGGGGAAACCCCAAGTTCTCTTTTTAATGAATGAAAGAATTAAAGAACAAGTACCATTTGAAGGGCTTGTAACTTCAATCAAACCTGATAATGAATAGTTGTTTTTTACACTGAGGTAATGCATGCATAGAGTAGAGCACACAGCTCTGTAGTGTACAGCTTGATGCCTTCTTGTATGAATACACCCGTATAACCCATTTTCCAGCACATCCTCAGTCTTCTGGTGCCCCTTTCCAGTCTCTACCCCATCCCATGGGGTAACCACTATTTGATCCCTGTCGCCAAAATTGGCTTTGCTTCTTCTTGAACTTCTATAAATGCATGCACACAGTATGTTTTTTTGTGTGTGTCTAGCTTCTAACAAAATATCTGTTGTTGTGTACAAGTGTTCATTTTCTGTGCTGGGAGTATTCCACATGTGAATCTGCCACAAATTTTGTATCCATTCTGTTGTTGATTGATATTGGCTTGTTTCTAGTTTGGGGCCCCTAACTTGGGATCACTTGAAAAGAATGAGGGGTTTATTGTCTCAGGCGATCAAATAACCAGGAAGGCTGGCAAAGAAGCTGGCCTCAGGAAGACTTGGATACGGCAGCTCTGTCTTTTTCCCTCCCTCTCCTCTGCCTCCCAGCTTTTCTCTGCCTAAACTCTAATCTCACTGACCATTTTTCTTCACATTGTAGGTGGAAGGTGGGGTGTTGTTGAGGAGCTGATCAATAACCAGACCTGGACTCACCTCCATCTGGAAATTCTGTGACCAGGAAAGGCCTCTTTCTCCTGAGATTTTGTCCGGAAATCCCCAGGGAGGGTTCTAAGACAATAAATCCCCCATTCTTTTCAAGTGACCCCAAGTTAGGTTTCTGTCACTTGCTCCCATGACAGTTCTGACAAATATACCACATATGAACCTTAGATTCAGACCAAAGGCCCTTGAGGGACTCCCTTAATCTTTTTCAGGCTCATCTACTTAGTTGTTCTCTTTGCACCAAAACATCACAAGGATATTCTCTGAAGCCAAGGTCAGTGTGCACTTGTTAAGCACACACCTGGTGTGCCCCAGCCCTGGGGTGAGCTCTGGTGCATGGAGGCAGGTGGATAGCCTGGCCCCTGGCCTTGAACTCTGCAGTGCCCTACACAATTTCTCATAATTGCTCTCTGAATTATACTCCTTTCCTTGGCATGGTATTGACAAACTGAAGATTTGATAGGTTCTCTCCAGGTCATCTATTTTAAGGTATCAGCAGTTAATGCAGAAAAGAAATGATGTTCAGTTTTCAAGTGATTGAACTCTAGCCACATTTTATTTTCAGCAACGTGCCCAAAGACCTGAGTCACTGCCCTGTCCTGAGCTGGGGATGGACTTCTTGGCCCCAGGAAGACCAGCCCTGTTTGACTGCTGCCTTCCTAGGTGGCCCCTGAAGAGCCTAACATCGTGACCAGGAGCAACAGGTGTGTAGTGAGAGAGTGAGACACTTTGACTCTGAAGCCATGACCAAAGTGGTTGGTGGGAGGAGAGTTCTGTCTGTCTGCTCTCAAGTGCCTGTGGGACACCCTGATGGTCCATTACACCAGCTGCCTGACATGCTCTGTGCAAGGGGGACGCCTGACGCTGGCTGTGACAGGCTGCATCATTTGGTCACAATTCTTCCCCTCTCCCTACATTCACACCCTTTGTTGTATGTTCTCAGCTGGGAGAGTGGTACCCATCCCTTGACTCTCAACTTGTCATGTAACTGGCTTTGTCCCATGACATACCCATGGGTGAGACACATCTGAGGCTTGCATAAAATGCTCTCTTGAAAACACACCTAGGCCAGCCTGGAACAGAGCCACATGGAACAGAACAAAGTCAGCCCAGTCCTCCTAGCCAAGACCAGTCTGTGTCAGCCAATACGCAGCCCAGCTCCAAATATGTGAGTTAAACCCAACTGAGGCCAGAAGAACCACACAGCTGAGCCCACACTGGCTCATGGACTGTTTAAATGTTCATGGTTTAAAGCCACTAGGTTCAGGAGTAGCAACATATAGCTCACACATCTGCTATAATGCAGAGATTGTCAAACCAGATGCATGCATATTAACCAGGTGGATAAAAATGCTGAACCACTGAAAGATCCACTGAGTTAAGATATTTGAAGCGAAAAGAGTATTTTGAGAATTGCTTTTTAAGGCCTATCGTCACTGAAGTAAATGTTAACCACTTGTTATCAGGTAGAGGAATGGACTTCAAGGAAAGATAAAATTGAATTGTAACTAACTTAATTGATGGAGAAGGAAATGGCAACCCACTCTGGTATTCTTGCCTGGGAAATCCCAGGGACAGAGGAGCATGGTAGGCTACAGTCCATGGGGTCGCAAAGAGTCGGACACGACTGAGCAGCTTCACTTTCACTTTCACTTAATTGATATGTCAGGGAGAACTGCCAAGTCATTTAGAAAACAATTTTAGTTGTTAGTTACGTGAAATATTTTTCTTGCAATGGGTACTGATCCACAGTTTTTTTTCATAAAAATGTTTATCTTTCCTTTGTTGTTTTAACCCTAACTCCTCCATTTCTAGTGGCCTCTTCTCCCCCAGGGGTACACAGTGCCTTAAGCATGTCTTGAGGATCTTGGGTAAGAAAAGAAATAGGAAAACTAACTCAGATTAAAATGTGGCGAATTTTTGCACATTGGGGCACTGGAATGAGAATGGAACTTGAAGCAGACTTTTCTTCTAAATACTTCTACTCATGAATGGAGGAATGGCTAAAAAAGATATGGTATGTATACACAATGGAATACTACTCAGACATTATAAGGAACAGGAGTGAGTCATTTGTAGAGACATGGATGGACCTAGAGACTGTCATACAGGATAAAGTAAATCAGAAAGAGAAAAACAAATATAGTCTATTAACACATATGCATGGCATCTAGAAGAATGGTACAGATGAACCTATTTGCCAAACAAAAGTAGACACAGACGTAGAAAACAAATGTATGGACACCAAGGGAGGAAAGGGGGGCGTGGGATGGGTTGGGAGAGTGGGGCTGATGTGTATACATGGCTATGCGTGGAGCAGAGAACTGGTGAAACCTGCCATATAATGCGGGGAACTGTACTCAATGCTCTGTGGTGACCCAGAAGGGAGGGGAACCCAGAAGGGCGGGGATATTTGTGCACATACAGCTGAGCCACTTAACTGTACAGCAGAAAGCAGTGCAACATTGTGAAGCAACTATACCCCAATAAAAACGTACTTCTACTATTAGAGGAAAAGTGGACCTCAGTTCAGTCGCTCAGTCGTGTCCGACTCTTTGCAACCCCATGAACTGCAGCACGCCAGGCCTCCCTGTCCATCACCAACTCCCTGAGTCCACCCAAACTCATGTCCATTGAGTTGGTGATGCCATCCAACCATCTCATCCTCTGTCGTCCCCTTCTCCTCCTGCCCTCAATCTTTCCCAGCATCAGGGTCTTTTCCAGTGAGTCAACTCTTCGCATGAGGTGGCCAAAGTATTGGAGTTTCAGCTTCAACATCAGTCCTTCGAATGAACACCCAGGACTGATCTCCTTTAGGATGGACTGGTTTGATCTCCTTGCAGTCCAAAGGACTCTCAAGAGTCTTCTCCAGCACCACAGTTCAAAAGCATCAATTCTTCGGCGCTCAGCTTTCTTCACCATCCAACTCCCACATCCATACATGACTACTGGAAAAACCATGGGGGACCTGAAAAGAGCCAGTTGTAGCCATGGTAGCATGTCCTTGAAGATTCGTATTTAATCTAATATAGACATACCTCAGAGACACTGTGGGTTTGGTTCCAGACATAAAGCAGGTCACACACCTCTTTTTTTGGTTTTCCAGTGCATAAAAGTTTTGTTTACACTATAGTGTAGCCTACTAAGCATGCAATAGCAATATGTCTAAGAAAACAACACGCATACCTTAATTTGAAAATACTTTATTGCTAAAAAATGCTGCCCATCACCTAAGCCTTCAGCAAGTCACAATATTTTTGCTGGTGGAGGCTTGAAATATTGAGAGAATTACCAGCATGTGACACCCAGACACAAAGTGAGCAAATGTAATTAGAAAATGGCACCGATAGACTTGCAGGAGGCAGGACCACAAACCTACAATTTGTTATTAAAAAAAAAAAGGTATCTGAGAAGCACAAAAAAGTGAAATGCAATAAGATGAGATAGACCTGTAAATTTTTGTGAAATTTGCCAGTGATTCCAGATTGGTGGTATCCTAGGAGCCTTGCAGAAACCAAATCTTTTCTGGAAAGCACACTTTTTTTTTTTTTATCATTGAAGTATAGTTGTTTTACAATGTCATGTTAATTTCTGCTGTACAGCAAAGTGATTCAGTTAAATATATAGAAACATCCTTTTTTTATACTCTTGTCCATTATGGTTTATCACTGGGTATTGAATGTATTAATAGTTCCCTGTGCTGTACACTAAGACCTTGTTGTTTATGCACACTCTAGATAACAGTTTGCATTTGCTAACCCCAACCTCCTCTGTTCTCTATGTCCATGAGGCTGTTTCTGTTTTGTAGATAGGTTCATTTGGGCCATATTTTAGATTCCATATGTAAGTGATATCATATGGTATTTGTCTTTCTTGTTCTGACTTAATTTATTTAGTATGATACTCTCGTTGCCTCCATGTTGCTACAAATGGCATTATTTCATTCTTTTTTATGGCTGAGTAATATTCCATTGCATATATGTACCACATCTTTATCTAATTGTCTGTTGATGTACATTAGGTCATTTCTATATCTTGGTTATTGTGAATAGTGCTGCTGTGAACATAGGGGTCCATGTATCTTTCTGAATTGTAGTTTTGTCTGGATATATGCCCAGGAGTGACATTGTTGGAACTTATGGTAATTCTGTTTAGTTTTGTGAGGAACCTCCATACTGTTTTCCACAGTGGCTGCACCAACTTACCAGGAGTTGGGAGGGTTCCCTTTTTTCCACACCCTCTCCAGCGTTTGTTACTTGTAGGCTTTTTAATAATGGCCATTCCAACTGGTGTGGAGAACACACTTTAAATGCAGATGTCAAAGTATTCTCACAGATAAAAATCACAACATGAGCTTACAACGTAAAACCACCAAACACACAAGGAAACAAGCCACCATGAGCAAGAGTTACTAGAAACAACAAACTGAAGGGTCAGATTCCCCCAAATGAGAGTTTTGTAATCACGATGCCAAGTACAAAAGTAGTAAGTCCAACATGTCAGAAGAACGAAAAGATTGAAAGTACGGTGTAAAGCAAAGAACAGCTACCAAAACTGACCAACTTGCCAAAGAACTAAATATAACTTCCATAAGTTAAATGTAAAACTCAAAAGAAGGGGCAAATGGCAGAGTGAGGCACTGCAGCAGTGAGAATTTGTGAGCTAGAAACTAGATGGGAATTGACCTCACTGCCTAGGAGACTTAGTCTTTCTCATGAAGAGGGTGGATCTCAGTTCTTGGGAGGAAGGATGGTGTCTGGACCCAGCCTGGTAGTGCCCTGTTCCCTGAAGTGAGATGGGCAGATGGAAAAGCATCAGCCTTCACTTTCTCTATTAGGGGAGACAGGAGTCATGGAGACAGAAAAGGGGGGGCGGGGATATCTGCTCTGGTAGACAGAACACAGTAGTAAAATAAGCTACATCAGAGAGGACCACCCAGAGTCACAAAACGCTTCAGAAGACGGTCACAGGAGGTGTTCTGGTTGTCTATGGCTATGTAACAAACCACCTGAAAATTTAGGGACTTGAAACAGCAATACTATTGATTTTGCTCAGGACTCAACTATTTGGGCAGGGCTGGGTGGGAGCAGTTGGCCTCTACTTCCCATCACACTAAGTTACTCAACTGGGGGCTGCTGCTGCTAAGTAGCTTCAGTTGTGTCCGACTCTGTGCGACCTCATAGACAGCAGCCCACCAGGCTCTGCCGTCCCTGGGATTCTCCAGGCAAGAACACTGGAGTGGGTTGCCATTTCCTTCTCCAACGCATGAAGGTGAAGAGTGAAAGTGAAGTCGCTCAGTCGTGTCTGACTCTTTGCGACCCCATGGACTGCAGCCCACCAGGCTCCTCCGTCCACGGGTTTTCCAGCCAAGAGTACTGGAGTGGGGTGCCATTGCCTTCTTCGCAACTGGGGGCTAACAGTTAGCTTTTCAGAGTGTCCCCCCACCCCCTGCCCCGGGCTGGCTAGTTGGTGCTGACTGTCAGCTAGGAGACATGTGTCTCTCCAACAGTTATGTGGGTTTGCTCACAAGTTGGTGGCTGAGTCCCTGGAGAGAAGGCAGATGTGTGTGATATTTTTGTTATCAGGCTTCTGAAGCCATACGGTGTCACTTCAGCTACACTCTATTCATTGAGGCTGTCACAAAGATCTGCCCTGGTTCAAGGGGTAGGGGTAGTGGGGAGGTTCCCCAAGAGCATGTGGAATGAAAGGTGCTGTTGCACCATCTTCGGGAAATGCAATCTGCCACAGGTGAGGCCAGTCAAAGCTCAGGTGATGGTTGGGGACCTTGGCAGGTGACCCAGCCTGCTGCCATCGTTGGGCTGGGATCTGGTGGCAGAATGACAGACCTGAAGCAGGTTGTAGACACAAGCAGGGCCAAACCTGGGAGATTATTAGCAGATGGCATGATATAGTGTTTAAGAGTACCAATTCTAGAGCCTGTGTATGAGCCCTGGCTTCACCCACTAGGAGTTTATAATCTTGGACAAGGAACCCAACTCCTCTTTGCCTCAGTTTCCCCATCAGTTTCAGGGAGAATGACACTACTTAGCTGACAGGTGTGTTGTGAGGCTTCAGCGAGTTTAGGCAGTTAAAGAGCTTAGAACAGTGCCTGGTGCCCAGGAAGTGCTATCTAAGGATAAGCTAATACTGTTAATAGGCTGCTTCCCAGAAAAGCACTAAGAACAAAACAGGGAACCAAACAGCCAAATGGTGTGTATCGGAGCTCAGAAGTGAGGCTAACTTCCAGCAATGCAGACCACCAGGAATGAGAAGGGTGCTGCTGGTGGAGGAGGGGCCTGTGGTGTGGATCCTTGGTGCCCTGAGGGAGGTGTCCTGGAGTGGAGAGAATGGTCTCTCAGCCCTGGCCTGGAGGTCTTGCTGGGCTCAGAGGTAATGCCAAGTTCAAACACTATAAAATTCTCTGCAATGTTGTTCGAGCAGTAAAAATAGTCAGGAGTCCTGAGGCTACTTAGAAATAGAACAACTGTTTTCTCTTTAATGAGCTGCCATACGCAGTGTTTAATTAAAACTGCAGGAGCGTGCAGGAACGTGGACCCAAGGATCATGGAGGGCTATGGCTGTAGGACTTTGTTTGCCAGGGCTGGTGGGTAGGGGACCCTCAGAGGCTGGGCGCAGCCACACCCCCTACCCCCAGCTCCTTCCATGCAGGCCCCATGGCTGCCTTCAGGTTCCTCATGGGCCCTCATGATTATTTTCACCCTCATCATCCCAGTGAAGAGTCATGCTCTACCTGCTTCAAATATGCATGGGGCAAATAGAGCAGATTCCATCTCTGAGCCTCAGTTTCCCCTCCTAGAAAGTGGTGAGGATAAATGAGTCCTCCTTCACGGGGCTGTCACTGGATCAAGCAAGGTACATGTGGAAATGCTGGACACATGTTCACTCCCACCCTGTGGGCATCCCTGGTCAGAGCAATTGAGATGGATCTGATGCTTTCAAGGTTGTGGGTGTCGAATCCCAAGCCATGTCCCGGTGAGGTGCTCCTTGATTAGGGGATTCCGAAGTCAGATAAGTTTGGAAAGCTCTGTGCCGTCCATATGCTCCTCCCCACTTGCAGGGTTGTAGTGCCTGTGGGTATTGTATAGGTTCTGAGAAGTCCTGGTATAAGCAATCCTGCCATGTGTCATGTTTTCTAAAATTTCTCACCATGGAAACTCTGTTTCATACAAATTTTTCTTTACTTGTTTCACCCATTAGCATCATGGGGCACAGTCTCTAGGAAACACCAGGGTGGCAGAAATCACATGTGCAAAATCCTTAATTTCTCTGAACTCTCATTTCTCATCTGAAAAATGAGGGTAATTAACACCCACTTTGCAGGTTGCTATGAAGATTAAAGGCAGCGTGCACAAAACGCCTAGCCCAGGGCCAGGCACACAATGGATGAACAGTGAGTTGAAGCCACTCTGGCTTGGGTGGGGCCACAGGGACAGGGAATGATACTGAGGGATGCAGATACTAAAGGTGGGAACTGAGGCAGGGGCTTGACCATGAAGGGCCAGACCAGCACAGGCTCGCTGGAGCTGAGCGTAGGGGTCCAACATGGGAATTGTTCCCAGCATGAGGGGCACAGCTAGGTCTGTAGGAGAGGGGTATGCGGGCTTGCTTGGGGCTTGGGGGACTACTGGGGTGGGTTAGTGAACCATTTGTTAATGCCTTTGTTCCCCAAATACTTATTGAGCACCTATTGCATATATACCAGGCACTCTTAGCCAGAGAGGATGTGTCAGTTAACAAAACAAAGTTCCTGCCCTCCTGGAGCTCACGCTGTCAACCAATAAGCAGACTAATAATATTTTAGGCGATGATAACTGGCTACAAAAAAGAAAGTAGTGTGGAGGGGTAGAAAGATAGATGGATGTTATTTTAAGGTGGTCAGAGAAAGCCTCTGTGAGGAGGTGATATGAGAAGAAAGTGGAAAGAAGCAAGTGATTTCAAACTCACTGACTCATCATCGTCACTGTGGTCATCAGTATCATCATCATGCCAATTTCCCCACCCATCTCCTTGTCTTCATTGGTTGGTTGCAGCTCAGTTCAGTCGCCCAGTCATGTCCGACTCTTTTTGACCCCATGGACTGCAGCATGCCAGGCTTCCCTGTCCATCACCAACTCCTGGAGCTTGCTCAAAGTCATGTCCATCGAGTCGGTGATGCCATCCAACCATCTCATCCTCTGTTGTCCCCTCCTCCTTCCGCCTTCAATCTTTCCCAGCATCAGGGTCTTTTCCAGTGAGTCAGTTCTTCACATCAGGTGGCCAAAGTATTGGAGTTTCAGCTTCAGCATCAGTCCTTCCGATGAATATTCAAGACTGATTTCCTTTAGGATGGACCAGTTGGATCTCCTTGCATCCAAGGGACTCTCAGGAGTCTTCAACACCACAGTTCAAAAGCATCAATTCTTCGGCGCTCTCAGTGCCTCTCAGATTGTTTGCCTCCTCAGGGTGCAGTTCGAAGAATGTCCACAAGGTGGAGTAGTGACACTAACCCTGTCCAGGGATGTGAACTCGTAGATGAATCCAGAGGTGTGTGCTCAGTTGCTCCGTTGTGTCTGACTCTTTGCCACCCTGTGAGTAGCCTGCCAAGCTCCTCTGTTCATGGGATTTTTCCAGCAACAGTACTGGAGTGCGTTCCCGTTTCCTCCAGGGGATATTCCTGACCCGGGGATTGAACCCACGTCTCCTGCATCTCCTGTACTAGCAGGCAGATCCCCCTGCCAAAGGATCCAGTCAAGGTTGAGAGTAGTCTCAACTATAGGGCTGTCTGCAGCCACAGGAAGCCCACACAATTGGGTTGTAAACTTGACCAAGAGGCTTCCCAGGTGGCAGACTCCACCTGCCAATGGAGGAGACACAGGAGACATAGGTTCGATCCCTGGGTTGGGAATATCTTCTGGAGGAGGAAATAATAACCCACTCCAGGATTCTCGCCTGGGAAATCCCGTGGACAGAGGATCCTGGCAGGCGACAGTCCATGAGGTCACAAAGTCGAACACAACTGAGCACACACACACACTGTCTACTGTGCCACACATGACTCATGGTGTGTGTGTGGGGGGTCTCTGGATATCTGCCACCTAGCGACTAGAGGCTTTGGGGAAGGAAAGGAAAGCCCCCAGGAACTGGTAGGGAAGCTGAGTGAGGGAGGGGCTGTCAGGCCCCCAGCACGGGCTCAAGGGAGTCCCCAGGGCTGGGGCTGGCACGGCCACCAGGAGAGCAGTTCCAGCTAGGACGTTTTCTCTTCTCTCTTCGTGGTGAGGTGCAGCGGTGGGGGATTTAAGGCTCCATCTGCCTTTTGCTGTGAGGAAGGCAGGGGAGGACGCAGGAAGTTGGCTCTGAAAGCTGAGCCCTGCGTTCAGCACAGCCAGTCTGGAGAGAGTGTAACAACCTATCTATGTGTGGTTTGTGCCCATTTAGCTGCTCTCACTAAATCCATCTTTGTGTTGGGAGAGGGCAGCTGTGAGCTGGCTGGCTGCCAGCCCCGGTTTTTGGGGAGAAGGGGACTTGCTCAGACCCCAGTCTCACTCATCATCCCCTGAGCAGTAGCTGTGGGACCACCTTGGGGGGCAAAACTGCCACAACCCCCTGTTTGGAGTCTTCTCTCAGTGCCCACTGAAAGGGGCAAGCTGGCATGCTCCTCTGGGTGGTCCTCTGCCAGGACCTGCCTCTTCCTCTCCAGCAGGAGGGCTGACTGCCCTCCAGACGCATTCCAGCGAGTCAGAATTGCAGGATTTCCAGTGTCCCTAGCACTTTGCTCCCAATAACATGTGAACAGATGTGCATAGTTCTCTCCAAGGGCTCCCAGGTGGGGAGAGCAGCATCCTCTCAGTAAGGTTCTTTGCTTTGCTCGGGTAGAAGAAAATCCATTTCCCATGACTCCGGGATCTCACTCACCTGTAAATGTGCGGCTGAGGGCTCTGAGTGTAGCTGCATGTAGCTCCACCTGAGCCCTGACTCTCTCCATCTGCAAATGGGGCCAATAATACTCACCCAGTAGGGTCATCTGGTCAACGCAGGACTATGTCTGACAGCAGCTGGCACCCCATCAGAGTTCAATAAACAGTGTGTGTTTTATGTCTAAATAGCCTAAAACATGGAGAAGGAAATGGCAACCCACTCCAGTTAAGGGCCAACCATGTGTTCTTATCCCTGATCTTGTTTATTCCGCAGAAAAATCCTATTTGGTGCATTCCTCCTTTTTTTTCTTATCAATTTTTTTTTCTGCAAGGAATATTTGCAAACATTCTCATTGAGGCAGAGTCAAGCACTGCTTCAATATCTGAAGCAGAGTACAAATATCTTTCCTGACCACCTGCTTCATGGACCCCCTACCCCTCAACCCCACTCACCCCACACACAACATTCATTAGAGGTAACTTCTGCGTAAGTTTGGTGTTTACCTTTCCAGACTTTGAAAATATACACTTGTGTGTTTATAGTATAGTCCATGGAGATGTAAAATTCAGATCCTTGTCAGCATTAGGTGAACGTTCCTGGTAGAAGAAGCTTCCAGAGAAGGTGCAGACCAGCTGTTCCTCCCAGGTGGTGTTTGGTTCCCTGTCGACACCCATCAGAGTGCTCAGAGCACGTGAGCTTCATTAAAGTGGACCTTCAGAGGGGCTGGCAGCACTCTGTAAATAATTACCATCGAGGTCTAGGAAGTCACACAGGTGAATGTGTAGGGTCCACTTTCTACTAAATGACCTTGGCCTCTGTTTCAGGCTCTCATTGGGACATAGCTGCTGATTCCCAGGATGTGATTCTTCAGGCCATTTTCTGCCAAACTGAGGAGCCAAGAACAGAGGCCATGCCTGGCTGCACTGGGACAGGTCAGACATCGGGTCTGGGTTTTTGTTTTGTTTTATTGTGTATTGGCTGTACCAGGTCTTCCTTGCTGCACACAGGCTTTCTCTGGTTGCGGAGCGCAGGCTTCTCGTGCGGCGGCTCCTCTTGCTATGGAGCACTGGCTCTGGGCGCGCGGGCTTAGTCGCTGGTAGTATGTGGAATCCCCTCCCGGACCAGGGATTGAACCCACATTGCCTGCATTGACAGGCGGATTCTCAACAGCTGGACCACCAGAGAAGTCCGGGTCTGGGTTTTGAGGTCTGTTTGGGCAGGGAGGACAGTGTGCCATGGACACTAGGGAGCCTTAAGGCCAGAATTGGGCCCCCACCTCCCCCAGCTGTCCCGAGCCTGGAAGCACAACGCTTCCTGGGCAGGTCTTCAGGGCGCTCCTCACTGTCTACCCATCCACTCCTCACAAGGCCAGCTGTAAGGGGGGTACAGCCACTAGTACCTGCTTCACAGACATAGAAACTTCTAGAGAAGCAAAGGGTCAAGAATATGCATACACTGGGAACCAGTCAGCATTGGAACAGGGTTGCTGGATTGAAACCCCAGTGTCAACAGGAAGACTTGTTCTATTTTCTTTTACTTGTTTGTTCCTTCATTTTTTTGTGCACAGGGAATATGCGAGTACATTCCGATTATACCTAAGATAAAAATGAAGCTCTTTCAAACCGTAGCCTCCCTCCCCACTGGTAACCACCATTATTTGTCAAGTGTGTCCTTCCAGACCTTTTTTCTACACACATGCACACAGCTGCTACTTTAAAAATAGATTACCCTATACAAATATTTCTATGACCTTCTCTTTCTCAGTGTGTTTCTTTCCAGATTCACTTATTTAGACCTATTTCCTCTTTTTAAATGGCTGTACCATGTTCTGCAGTGTGGCTATATTGTAATTTCACTTCACCTCTATTAATATTCAGTTTAGTCTCTGTAAAATGTAGATAGTAATAGTACCTGCCACACAGGATTATTGCAAGATTAGATGAGATAATACATGCAAATTGCTTAGAATCAATCCTGGCACATATGTGCATGTACAGACACACGTTATCATGATCTTTACCAGCGTTATCATCACTGTTCTCGATAGGCATTAACATTATTTCCAGTCTCTTTTGCTATAAAGAATGCTACAGTGAAGATTTTGCATGTGAGTTTGCCTATAGAGTATTTTTCTGAAATGCTGGCTGAGGAGTCTGGAGGGTGGCGGGAGAGAGGGTGGGGAATTTCTTCCCTGGTTCAGCCCCGTGTCCCTGGCATTTGCATTCTCTGAGACCACAGCTCCCACAGGGCAGCCCCTCTGCGTGCCCTACCTCTTGTGGGACTTGAATCCCTTTAGCCTTGAGTGGTGACAGCCTCTGGGGGCCTCCCTATCCCTTGCTCATTCTCTTAACCCTGTTCACCCCCATAAGCTGATCCTTTATGTGAAAAGTGCAAGTGTTAATTGCTCAGTCATGTCCGACTCCTTGTGACCCCAAGGACTGTAGCCCACCAGGCTCCTCTGTCCATGGGATTCTTCAGGCAAGAATATTGGAGTGGGTTGCCTTGCCCTCCTCAAGGGGATCTTCCTGACCCAGAAATCAAAGCCCCATCTCTGACATCTCCTGCATTAGTAGGTAGGTTCTTTACCTCTTGCACCATCTGGCCTTACCATCCTTTGAACCTTCTAGGGGTGAACTCTGTGTCTTGTCTGGGCTCTGGCACACCAGCCTTTTGCTTGTTATAAATCACCTATTTATCTTCCTTGCCCATTTTCATAGCATTGCCTTTATGATTATTTATAAAAACTCTTCAAATAGTATAAACATTAGAATTTCATTAAATATGGTATGTTTTATCGTAGCTCATCTTAAAAAAATTCTAATGTAATACATGCTTGTAGTAAAATATTCAACAGTAAAGAAGAGTATAAAATGATAAAATGAGAGATGTCCCCAGAATGAGAGGCCTTCCAGTGAGCTCTGTGAACACGCAGAGCGTGGATGCTGACACAGGAAGGAAGGTGTGAGGGTGTGAGGGTGACCCCTGCGTCCCGGCCGTCTCTAGGAGGTTCTGCGGAGAGCACCGTTCTGGTTCCAGCCCGAGGTAAACACTGTCCCTGCAACCACTGTCCACACAGGGCCTGGAAGCAGACCACGGCACAGCCCTTCTCCGGACAGGCTCCCAGCTAATCACCTCGACTTTGACCTGCCATCCTCATCTGGCCCCGCGTTTGTCAGCTGCAAGGGAAGCAGTCTCTTCCTCCCCGCTGCCCTCCAAGTCCTGGTGAATTTGGGCGGCGGCCCTTCTGCTCTGGATTCCCCTGATGTGACTCAGTCTCACCCTTGCTCTCCACTGAGACCTCTGGTCCCTCCTGTCCTGTAGGTGTTGGATACTCTCCCTTTGGACCATCTTTGCTGCCATTTCAATGGGAAGGGGTAACAGATATGCTTGCCCTGTGTGGAAAGCCAGCAATGACTTGAACCACAGGAAACAATTGTTGTAGTTCCCAGGGAGGCGGCTCAATGGGCAGCCCGTGTCTCCTCCAACTTCGACCCCTACCCCTTCCTGCTAGTCTTCCCCCCACACATGTGCCCACGCCCACCCTGCCTGCCCTCCATCTCTCCTGTACCCACAGGTTAGATCCTCTGCCTCCTGCCAAAAAGCAGTTAAGCGCGGAGGTCGGCACCAGACTGTCCCCCACGTCACCTCCCTCCAAGGGCCCTGGCCAATATCCGGTTGGCACTGTGACTTCCCCACCTCGAATGCGCAGTTTGAGGTCCTTCCCAGGCCCTCTCATCCTCTGCTGGAGCCCAGTGCCCACCCCTCTCCCCCTGAGGCCCCCCTCCTGGCCCAGTTCCCTGACTCTGCAGGCTGTAGCCCACCACCTGATCTAATAAATGAAGTTTATCTTGTGTCTGTGGCTGCTTTCAAGACACAAAGAGTTAAGTCTTTGTGACAGAGATCACAGGGCTCCCCGTATGATTGACAGTATTTACTGTGTGGCCCTTCACAGACCAAGTTTGCCCACCCCTGAGCATACTGCTGCCAGAAGGGGAAGTCGTTGGTGACCTCCTGCCCTGGACCTTGCGACGCGGTCGGTGGCTCCTCCAGGAGGAAGCGTGGGTGACTCTTGTCCCCTCCCCCGGTGGTTGCAGTGACCTGCAGCCTTGCGCAGGTTCCATAGTTACACGGCCCTGGGCCAGGGAGCGCAACCCATGGCTGGAGGGCCGCACACGACCTGGGACACAGGCTGGAGGAGGAAGGCTGAACCCCTCCACCCGTGCGCTTCAGGAGGTGAGACGCTTCACCTGGAGGGGGCGCTGGGGAGCAGGGAAAGCCATGCAGGTCTGGTGCCTGGGGCACGGGGTGGATGTGGAGTGAGCAAGGCAAGGGGCAGTGGAGGTTTCTGGAAGCTGCAGCTCAGGTAATTTAGGGAACCTGGAGCTCGTTCCAGGAGCTCCGGGAATGCCACTCCCGCGAGGGGCCAGAGCATCACAAGACTGGTCTGAACCTAATCCCTGCCACCCTCAGCCACCCACAAGGCTCCTCCATGCTACCGCCTTCACCCTGCTCTGGGCCCCTCATAACTAGGAGGCAATGCTTTGGAAATTTCTACTTCTACCACCTGCTGCTGCTCTTTGAAGGTCACCTTTGCCATGTGGCTGAATCGCATTGGTTAGTCACCTGACCCCATCTTGCTGGGCCATCCTGCATCCTCTGATGTGTTCTTAAGTTCTCTTAGAGCTTTTAAACTCGCTCGTCTCTTGGATTCCGTGACCTCACACTTGTGGTTCTCCCTCTGCTTCCTGCTCCTTTTCGCCCTCTCTTGCTGGAGCTTCCACCTCGGCCCTCCCCCAGACACTGCATGCAGGTCCGGGACCCACTGGGACCTATCTTCTTTGGTCCCAGGTGTATAACCCCTGCCCTGGCTTCTCCCCTGGGCTCCAGACCCAGATACTGAGCCAGCTGCTTGACGTCACTGCTCAGATCCTCAATGGCATCTCCACCTTAGCGTGTCCCAAAGCAGAAGTTCTGATTTCCCCACCCCAGACCTGGTCCTCTCCTGTTCTTCCAGTCTCTACATGGCAGCACCTTCCACACATCACTCAAACCCCCCAAGTTCAGTTCAGTCACTCAGTTGTGTCCAAGTCTTTGAGACCCCATGGACTGCAGCCTGTGAGGCCTCCCTGTCCATCACCAACTCCCAGAGCTTGCTCAAACTCATGTCCATCGAGTTGGTGATGCCATCCAACCATCTCATCCTCTGTCGTCCCCTTCTCTTCCTGCCTTCAACCTTTCCCAGCATCAGGGTCTTTTCTAAGGAGTCAGTTCTTCGCATCAGGTGGCCAAAGTATTGGGAGTTTCAGCCTCAGCATCAGACCTTCCAATGAATGTTCAGGACTGATTTCCTTTAGGATTGACTGGTTTTTATCTCAGTTCCAGACTTTTCCCTCTCCCCTCACCTCTACATGAATAATACATTCTGTTGGTTCCAATTCAAAACATTACCCGTACCTATCCTTGTACCTACATCTCCACAGCCCTGCACCTCTACAGGCCACTCACTGCTGGTGCCTGTGGTTGCAATAGCCTCCTAACTAGCTGCCCTACTCTTTTATGCACCCAGGGCTGTTTTTTTATTTTATATATTAATCATGTCAATCCTTCTTCTGCTAAAATATCAAAGGTTACTCATCCCACTTAAGATAGTGCTGCTTCTTATCATGGTTCATGAATTTTGTGGCCACACTCATCTCTGCCTGCATTGTCTGTGCCTCTGTGCTCTGGCTTCACTGGCCTGTGGTCCTGCTACAGGACATCACACTTGTCCCCTCCATGCCTAGGATGCTTTCCTGGCTCATCCCTTGGCTGGATCCTTCTAGTCATCCCTGTCTTAGGTCAAAAGGCATCTTCTCAGTAAGGTCTTCCATGTTCATCAATTTCAGGTGACCACCCAACTCACCCACAGCCAGTTTGCTACCGTATCGCACTCGTCATTTTCCAAGCAATCTCCCCTCCCTAAAATGACATTGTTCATTAATGTGTCAAGAGGTTAAGAACTGAGGTTGTGGAGCCCAACTACCTGGGTGCAAACCTCAGCTCTGCCATTTCTAGCTGTGTGACCTCAGAAAACCTAGACGGTGTGCCTGTGCCTCAGTTTCCACATCTGTGAAATGGGGATGATCTAAACCTGCCCACAAGCTGAATCCAGTGCATCACCTGTTTTTGATTCACCCACAAGTTAAGAAGGGTTTTACATTTTTAAATGGTTGGAAAAAGTCAAAAGAATATTTTGTGACTCGTGAAAATTACATGAAATTTAAAATTTTAGTGACTATAAAGTTTTATTGAAACACAGCCACCTCCATACCACTGCTTCCATATTACCATAGCGGAATGGAGACATTGTGAGACTGCAGGGTCCACAAAGCCTAAAATATTAAAGCCTAAAGTTTCTACTATTGACTCTTAACAGCAAATATTTGCTGACCTTTTGGATAAATACCATCCAAGCTTGATATAAATGATTTATTACATGTTGTGCTTGATATCTATATAGATATAGATTAGCTGTAGATGTTAGGTAGATATGTAGATAGGTGGGTAGATGGATGGATGGAGAAAAATATAGGTGTATATCAACAACATGGAAGTGTCCACTGTTGTTTAATATCGGCCTTCCCTGTGCCAGCCTGTGCAGTAGAACTTTCTGCCACGGTGGAAACGCTCTGTATCCACGCCGTGTGGTGCAGCCGCTGCCAGTCACGTGTGCCTGTGGAGCATTTGACATGTGGCTTGTGTTACTAAGGAACTGAATTTTCAATTATAGTTAATTATAATTAATCTCAATTTTAATTTAAAATGCCACCCGAGGCTAGTGGCTACCAGATTGGACAGCCCGGCCCTAAAGCAAAGCCCACGAGAAAATGCGGGCCTGACATATGGCAAGGCCTCCATGAACACGGGCTGCCCCCTCTCTGGTCCTCCAGCCTCTGTTCTCCGTCTCCTCTCTCTCCTCCCCCGGCCCAACGCTTCTCCTTCACTCTTGGTCCGGCTTTCTCGCCTTAGGGCACGTCCTGTCTCTCCACATAGCATCCCCTGTCGCTACCCTGCAGGCCCCTCCTCCAGGGCAGGGCCTGTTAGCATCCAAGCCTCACCCTCAGCCGACCTCTCTGTGGTTGTAAATCAGCTCTGATAATTTTCCATCTGGTCCCGGCCCTTCACAGAAGAGAGGGAGCCAGGCCGGGCGGATCCTGGCTGGAGGCGGGGAGGGTAACTGGGCCCCTCAGTGCGGCAGCCAGGGATGCGCCATCGTTTCCGAGGCTGGTGCTGCGCTCACAGGCACCTCTGCCAGGAGCCGGTGCCAGGCCTGAGCGGGGCTGCCAATCACGGAGGAGCCAGGAGCCTGGATGCAGGTGCCCGTGGGCTGACGGCAGATGAATGGTCTGGAGGCAGGGACGAGGGGTCTGCCAGGCAGCGTCCCCAGAGCATTCTGTTCCTACTTAAGGGCCTTGTTACCATCACTGCAGCTGCGGGGCCCTTGTTAGCGGCAAGAAAAGGCATCGGGGAAGCCTTGTTCAAGAGTGAATTTCCTGTCCAATGACAGCCCACGCTAGGCCCCGTCCTCACACAGAGCCCATCGGCCACAGGGCACACAGCCCCCTCCAGGGAGGCTGGAACAAGCAGGAGGGGCCTGGTCCCAGCAGGAGGGTGCCAGGTTAGGGAGGGGACACTGGGCCCCAGGCTCAGAGAACACCTCAATCATTTTTCATTAACGTGTGAACAATCAAGTAAGGGCTGAACCGCCCCAGTGGTTTTCGGAACAAGCCGGTTCACGGCTCAGGAAACCTGCCCTCTACATCCGTCTAGGCCTTTCAGAACTAGCTGTGTGCTGCTGGACAAGTCACTTGCCTTCATCTGGAAAACAAAGGGGTTGGACTAGATGGACATTCCCTACCCGAATGCAGGGAGAGTCTTGAGCAGTGTGTGGGGTACTTCTCGACTGTCACAGTGACAAGCAGGTGGGATGGGCCGGGATTCTCCGCATCCTGAAAGAGCGATTATTCCACCCAAGAAAAGTCATTCCACCAGAATGCTGGTAGCACCCACTGGGACAGCCCCCTCAGCTGGGGCATCCGCCTGCCTGTAGGAGCCACTGTTGGCGCTCTACCCGCTCTCCCCGGCCTTGACTATTTAGGCACTCCCAGGCTAACTCTCAACTGGCAGCACCTGCGTTTCTTCGCAGAGGACTTTCCCCGGCAACTGGGTTCTTTTCTGCTTGCTCACGTGGCAGCCAGAACACTGGGAGCTAACGGGCCCTGGGATCAGCCCTCACCAGTAACAGAGGGTTAGGGTTTTAGATGTATGTATCTCAGGCGGGTAACTGAACTGCATTCCACTCGGTCTCCCAGAGGACGCCCGTGGAATCAGCCTTCGTCACCCACAGTGGGACCTAGGATGGTACCATGGGCTTCTTCCCTTCCTTGTCTTATCTCCCAGGTCCCTTATTCTCACTTGAATTCTTGTCTTGGGGTTGGTTTTGGGGGGCGTCCAGTCAAAGACTTTCCTGCTAAACTGTCCAGGGAGGCGGGAAGATGAGTGCCCTGCCCACCTGGAGTTTGGAGGGAGCGTCAGTAACTGCTTGGGACTTGAACTTAACTGGGAGGAGGTGGCTGGGTCAAAAGTACAGATGGCAGGTGCCCCACGCTGCCCAGGGTCCTGGTGTCCTAAGCAGACACAGGGGCAGCTGTGGGGACCTGGATCCCATTTTTCTCCTCGGCATCCTCCTTTAGGTGCATCACTGGGTGAAATCACCTCCTGGCCATGAGAGGAGAGCAGACACATCAAAACACATCCTTCTCATCACGGCCAGTGATCCGCTACTGAAGGAGTAAGATGATGGTCACTTCATCTCCCCAAGGGGCTTCTTTTTTCTAAGGGAGATAAAAGTGGAGGAAGGAAAAAAAACAGGAGCAACCCATGGTGATTTTCCATCTTTTCTTTGACTAGTCTAATGAAAAAAAAGTCCAGCATGTGGCCTAAATGGTCCCAAAGACCAGGGCCACTCAGGTCTAGCCATGAGTTAGAAATAACAGGAAGTGTGTAGTGAAATGGAATGGGCCAGCTGCCCCACAAAGAAAAGGAAAAAGGGCCATGTCTCGGTGGCAGACAGAACTGGTTAACTGCCCCAGCCCTCAATCCAACCCCCTCCCCTTCCACCCAAGAGTACTAAGTGACAACCCTTCTAGCCAATCAATGTGTACTGGAGGGATCATGGGGACAGCTCTTGCTGACCTAATAGAGATGCTACCCCTCTCCCTTCCACCATACTTCCACTTCCTGCTGGAAATGCAAATGTGATGGCTGGGACTGCAGCAATCATCCTAGGCTCATAAATCTCAGAAAGAAAATCTCGGTCTTTGGTGCTGACACCCTTGAACTTGTAGCCTGTTCTTACTATGGGAGGAAAAATGAACTTCTTTCTTTTTTGGACACTGAAGTTGGGTTTGCTGATCACTGCTGCCCAACACATTCCTGACCGAGGCAGTTGGTCATGCTGTCTTACCCTTGCATGGCTTCATCATGTGTCAAGTCCATCACGTGCCCAGCCTCTCATTCCAACTTTTTATCATGGCTGCTGTTGTGGGGACTAGCTTCTCACAGCATCCTCTGACAGCACCCTGCCTGCTCGGTTCCACCCCTCTCCCCACCTCGGCAGTGGACACCTAGAACCTGTCCAGCCACGCAGATGTACAAACAATCTTGAAAAGTGAAAATGTGTCAATACTGCTGTGGCATGACACAGCCATTGCTCAATGATGGTCAGGAACTGAAGGATAAACAATGCCCTCCCACCCACCCCCACCCTGAGTAGACATTTTAGAAGCACATAGAGGTCCCCAGTTTGATGGTAAAGTATTCAAATCAGCTTATTTGTCTTCCTATTTCATTCTTCCCAGGCCTCTACTTCTGTTTTTTCCCTTACCCCTAGACCCTGTTTCAGACTTTGCTTTGGGGGTTAGAGGGGCCCAGACCTAAGATATTTTAGGTCACTGCATCGGTCAGCTTTCTCACCCTCTCTGGACCTCAGTTTTCTCCTCTGCACAGTGGGTAGACCTGGGACTGCGTGCTCTCTGGGGTCCCTCCCTCTGTGCATCCCTGTGCCCTCTCCTTGTCCCTCCACATCACCGTGTCAGCCCCAACTGAAGGTGCCCCAGGGGTGGGCCCCGGGACTGCCTCAGCCTGTCTCTGGGGGACCCAGGCCAGCATCACACGTACAGTGAGTGGAGGAGGGAAGAGAACAGCAAGAAGAAAGTGTTAATTATAAAAGGAAGCAAGCCGAAAGAGATAAGGAAAAAGCCCTCAGGCTGGAAGCTCAGTCATGTGAAGGGAGAAAGGACGGAGGTTGCCAGGCAGGTGCTGAGCCCATGAAATGGGAATGAGCTGGGGTGGTGAGCGCCAGCCGAGGGGCAGGGGGCAGACACACAGCCGGTGCTAATTAGCTGCAAATGGCTTTGGTCACAGGTCACTGAGAGCAGAAAAACAGTCCTGCCAGGGCGTTGCTGAGTCAGCTGGGGGCCAGGGGAGAGAGGGCAGAAGACCGCTGACAGGCTGGCGGAAGGGCTGGAGGCTGGAGGAACGGCGGCTGGGATCCGTGGCCGGCACTGAGCTGTCGGATTCTTTCAAATCCCGTGACCTCCCAGGTGCACTCCTGGGGGAGGCTCCGAGGCAGGGCAAGAAGCCCCCCACCGCCCGAGTGCCCACCTGCACCACGTTCCACAGTAAAGGGCATGCAGCCCGCAACCTCACAGAGGTCAGTGCGGAAGGCCCTTCTAGATGAGGCCGCAAGCTGAGGGAGTGCTTCCAGAAAGTTTTCCAGGAAGACAGGTCATCTTTGTTCAGATCTAGAAGTCATCTAGAAAAGCAAAATGGGGATGGGGGAAAGCATGCCCAGCGGAGGGACCGGCAGGTGCAAAGTCCAGGAGACAAGGGAGAGCAGGGCAGTTTCAAGAGCTCCCAAGAGCTCCCAGCCCTTCTGAGATAGTTGGGGAGTTTGAGAGCAACATGTACACACTGCTACATTTACAATAGATAACCAACAAGAACCTACTGTATAGCACAGGGAACTCGGCTCAATGTTATGTGGCAGCCTGGATGGGAGGGGAGTATCCTGTATGTTTCAAGCTATAGGCAACATTCTTCACTTGTAGCAAAAGCACTAGAGTACAAAGGTTAAAGTAAAGAAACAGCTCAAACATGGAGTAGGTTTTGTCCCTGTTATATCAGGAGGACCTACTTGGTGCTCAGGTGTCTGCACCCAGCAAGCACCAGCTACCCTTGGTCAAAAGGGGATGGCGGTGACTGAGAATTTTCCTCCCTCTCATCGCCTGGTGTCCAGCTCTGAGACATCTGTCCCAGGCCTCCTGAGCTGACCCAGGGAGTCAAGCACCAGATGCCCACCCCCGTGGCCAGGACAACAGTGCAAACTTGGCTTTGCTCTTTCCCTCCCCGGTGCCATTTCCCCTTCGGTCGCAGGGACCGCTTCCCAGGAAACCGCCTGCAGCCCTGGGAGCCTTAGTCCCCGGGCAGGTCAACTGAGATGTGGGCTGTACAGGGAGGCCTCGCTCTCTCTCTGTCCCACTTTCCCTCACACACAAGCCACTGCCCAAGGGGCCCTTGACCTGAATTCGGAGACCAACTCCTGGGTCTGGACTTTGAGCTGTGAGTCCTTGGGCTCAGCCTCAGCCTCCCCACCTCTGTAAGCTGGCAGAAGGCACGCCTCGAGCCCCCCTCAGGGCGCTGCCCGCACCAGGGATGCCCTTGGTGTGGGACACGCCGCCCTGCTTACCCCACAGGGTGATGTGAGGCGCTGGGTGATTCTAGCCTGCCCTTGGCACAAGGAAGGAGCTTCGTGGAGTTCACTTCCCTCCCTTCTGCCGTTAGTCTGAGGATCTTCTGAGGGCAGGGCTCTGTCTCCCCTCAGACGGGGACCTCGAGGGCAGGGCCGGGAGCATCTCCCTGCCTTCCTCCAGCTCAGCAGCTGTCTCCACCCCCACCCCTGGCAACGCTCTAGTCTTCTTTCTGCTCCAGAAGATGTCTGTTCTCTCCCAGGCAGGCCTGCTGCCTCTGGATCTGGTGCTCATCCCTCCTCTCTCTCTCTCTCTCTGTCCTGCCTGTGTGTGTGAGGAAGAACATGCTGCATTATGCTAACTCCTAGCTTATCCTTTGGTGATTAGAAGGAACATCTTGCTGCAGGCAGAACCATCCTAATTACAAGGTGGAAAGCACAGCTTTTTACCAAGAGATGGCTCTTTACCAACAGGGACACTTGGTGCCTTTCCCAAGCACAGTCGGGGGTGTGCAGAGCTGGCGCAGTTTCCAGGGAGTTGGGCAGTGGGGCTCCCCCGAGAAGCTACCTGGTCCCCTCTCTGTTTCGCCCACCTTCCACCTTGTGACGGGGGAGAGAGTGACCTTTGCAGGGAGGAAATGAAATTCCTCCACAGGCCAGGTTCATTAACAGGCATCCGTGACCCCAAACCAACCCTCTTCCCTGCGAAAGCACAGAGGCAGCGGCAGGAACAGCATGCCAGGCGGGGGGCTGGAGCTAGGGGAGACGGTCAGAGAGCCCAAGCAGGGCAGTCAAGGCCTCCTCATCTCAGACTCATTCCCGCTGATCTCTTCCATCCCTACCCCCAGTCCCAGCTGAGGACCCTGCCTTCCCATCACAAGGGCAGCGAGAGCCCCTGGTGCTCAGCGCCTACAGCTTTCCAAGTCACTCTCACACTTTTCATCTTGGTTGTCTCCCTCCGCACTCTTCCCCTCCTCCCTGCATCAACCACTGAGCACCAGCTTTGGGACCGTGCTCCGCCCTGGGGATACACTGTGAAGAGGGAGACACGGCCCCACCCTCACAGAGTTCGATTGTAACAAAAGAGACAGACAGTAAGCAAATGATAGAAAATATTAGCAAATAGGGTTGAGATGGGTATTTGAGAGAAAAGTTCAGGGAGATTTACCTAATCAGGGGTTAAAATCTTACACAGTAAAGCTTGAGGTTACTATGTATCAGCAGCTGTCACAGTTCTGCTCATTGACTCATTCATTCATTCACTTCTTACTGAAAATCAGTTTGCCAAGCCTTGTGGCCTCTGTGGAAAGGAAGTCAAAGACACCCCTCTTCCCTCGAGGAGCCCACTTTCCAGATGGAAAGAGCTGGAACAGCCCAGACAGTGTAGTTAGGATAACACCCAGCGCCAGGCTTCCTGTTGTGTTTTAGATAGTTTGTAGGTTATTCCTTACGGCAATTCTGGGGATCGTTATCATCTCCAGCCTACAAATGAAGAAGCTATTGTGTCTATGAGGCCACACACAGACTTTTGAAACTCAGTGATGCCCTGAGTACTTGGAAGTTGTATATATGTAAATTCCAGCATATCAGGAATAACTCTGACCCTTCCCTGGGCTGGGAGTCACTGTGAACAGGCTCGTTCCTGGTCCACAACCCAGTACCAATGTCACCTGGGTGGTGCCTGACAACTCATTCCTGAGCAGATAAGGAAGGGCGGTCTTGTCTGCAGGACCACACAGCCATCCAAGCCCACAAGCGTTTCCAGGCTCAGCAGAGGCCCACTTCTCTCCTTGATAGGGACAGTTTCCTGAGGCCTGCAGGGGAGAAATCATTTTAAATGTAATGATTTCTTTTTACACATGTCTATTGACTTTTCTCCACTTTCCACTGACATTCTCCAATACTTAGCCCAGTTACACCAGTTCGCAGCAAACGGGGATGTATAAATTCATCACCACCGGCTCTCAGCTCCCGAGCTGGGCTGCTGCTCCCAGCGCACCAGGGCTCACAACTTCAGGGGTGGGTGGCCCTTTGCAGCGGAACATCCAGTCCCTTCCTTCTGCAGCCTGCATGCCTCATCTTGTGGGAGCTCTCCAGCCAGGGTCGGAGAATTAGGGACCTAAACAGGGCTCAGCATGCAGGTGTCATCCTGCCTCTCAAGGTCAAGGGTCGGGGCAGGACAGGTGAAGCTGTTGGATCAAGCGAGGTCTTTGTCTCATCCTTGAACTTAAAGTGCCCCATGTTGAGGCCTGATAGGCGTGTTCTGTGTCGGAACTTGGGGAAGTTCATGGAATGAGGCTGCAGGGGCTGATCTGGTAACCTGGGCAAGACTGGGTGGGGACATCACCCAGTGTATCAGGTATTTCAGATCTTCAAACGCTCACCCCTCTGGGTCTACCTGCTTCAATTTCTGAGCTAGAGGTGCAGATCCCTGTCGTCTCTGCCACCTAGAACATCGCAATGGCCGCACTGAGCACTGTTGGTTCCCCTCTCCCATGTCCCCCTGGTGCACTCCGGCCCACTTCCAAATGCTTTTTTAAATTTGTTTGGCTGAAGGCTTTGCTTGACCTTGGAAGGCTTTTGTGCCCCTTCATTACAGGCTGGAAGAGCTGGGGGATAACTAGCCCGGGAGCAGCTCAGCCTGTAATTGACAGGAGCACGTGTATAAATGCCCAGCTCCCTCATCTCTAGGGACTGCTGCTGCTAAGTCGCTTCAGTTGTGTCCGACTCTGTGCGACCCCATAGACGGCAGCCCACCAGGCTCTGCCGTCCCTGGGATTCTCCAGGCAAGAACACTGGAGTAGGTTGCCATTTCCTTTTCCAATGCATGAAAGTGAAAAGTGAAAGTGAAGTTGCTCAGTCATGTCCCACTCTTAGCGACCCCATGGACCGCAGCCTACCAGGCTCCTCCGTCCATGGGATTTTCCAGGCAAGAGTACTGGAGTGGGGTGCCATTGCCTTCTCCGATCTCTAGGGGCATACAAGCCCAAAGCGCAGGTTCTGCACCAGCTCCTGGACCCTCAACAGGATGAAGCAGGATCAGCTGGGGATCTGACTGTCAGTGCACACGGCACTGGCTTCCTTCCCTTCCCTGCCACCTCTCCACTCCTCTGCCTGAGTTTTCCAGGACCAGCTCCTGCATAAGCTACTTGCACACAAGTCCTTGACTCAGGTCAGGCCTGTGTAGGGGAACCCAGGTGAACAGTGGCATCATTAGTGTGTGGATATAGAAGCCATTTTCTCCACTTAGACCTTGGGCTAGAGACTTAAGCTCTCTTTGCCTCTGTGTCTTCGTATGTAGAATGGGCATAATGACAGACCCTACCTCATAAACTTGTTCTGAGGATTAGCCAGGAGATTACACTGACAGCCTGACAATAGCACCTGGCATGTGGTGAGTGCTCAAATGTTACTAACTGTTAGTAAACCACAGGTCAGGGGTGTTTCCAGCCTTGCTCACCTTGTGTGTGATGTCAACCATTCCCAGACCGGCAGAGTGCTTGGCAATATTTACTGAATGGAATTCTTGTCCTGATTCTGACCCCAGGGCCCCTGACCTTGGCGCCTCCTCTGCTCCTGACCACATGCAGTGTTGCGTGTCTGAGCTCTGGTTCCCAGCCCGGCCTCTGTCCCCACGATGCACGACCACTGTGCTGAAATCAGTGGTGTTGCTGGGCAGGGGAGCCCGAGGCTGTTCCCGGGTGACCCTGCCCTCCCGAGGCATGCACACAGGCCCGGGAGCTCAGACCTGGGGTGACGGCTTCGTATTCAATGAAACCTATTTTCTGGCTCCCCTTCCTTTCCTTCACCCGGGCCAGGCATGCCCACCAGAGGCCCGGGGCAGCCTCTCTTAGGACTGCAGTGTCTAATTAGCCTCTGCTCTCTGAAAAGAGTAAAATGCTACACAAATATGAGTTGTTAATAAGAACCATTAATCTTGTTGGGATTGAGCATGTGGCTGACGAAGCCTCTTCCTTCTCCTTGATAGAGGCAGAGTAATAGAAAACAGTACTGGAAGAAAGCAGTCCAGGAGTTTTCCCACCTAGTACTGATGCTGCCGAAATTCAGCCTCTGTTCACCGGTGCCAAATAGAAATACAGAGTTTTGGGTGAAGTAGAAAAGAGTAGCTTTTGTTGCTTTGCTAGTCAAAGGGGGGCACAGTGGGCTAACTCCCTGAAGACCGTGTGACCCCGCCTGGAGGGGGTAAGGAGGAGTTTTATAGTGTTCAAGGATCAGGGTGTGATCAGCTTTGGACAATTCAGGGATTGGTTGGCATCAAGGTGAAGTTTCAAGCATTATCAACCTTCTGGTTTCTACCAGTCTAGGGTCTATGTTTTTGTGGTCAGCAGTTTCCATCTTCCTGTAAAAACAACTTTGGAATGTGTGTCAGGCCTTTATCCATACCTTTCAGGGAACTGGGAGTTCCGTGGTTCTGTTATATGGCAGAATTAGAGTCTAAACTGTTGCCGGTGCCTTAGCCCAGCAGCTATTCTTTGTTTCTACATCTTCACATTTCCCAATCATGAATTCTTGAGTCAGCATTTTACTTCAAAAGACAAGGAACCAAAAAGACAGGGGCTTTTACACAGTTTCACTAACTTGCTGGATGACCTTGGACGAAGCATGTCTTCCATGCGGCCTCAGTGTCCTCATGGATACAACAAGGATTTTTATAGGTTCCTCCCATCTCTGATTCCACTGTAGACCTCACCAAGGATTGCAGGCGGGGGGCCAGACATTTAGTACCTGTTACGTGCCTGAGGATTCTCCCCCATGGACTAATCTATTCTGCACCGTGACCTGGATTGCTTCCAGGTTTCTAGATGAGAACATCAAGATTGGGAGAAGTTACATAACTCACCTAATGTCACATGCTAACAGGGATGGAGCTGGTGTGTGTACATGCACCTGTGTATGTTTGGGCATGTGTACACAAACAAGCATGTGTGTACACACATGACTATGTGTGTTTATGTGTGTGTGTGCTCAGTCGCTTCAGTCATGCCTGATTGTTTGCGATCCTATGGACTGTAGCCCACCAGGGTCCTCTGTCCATGGGATTCTCTAGACAAGAATACTGGAGTGGGTTGCCATATCCTCCTCCAGGGGATCTTCCCAACCCAGGGATCGAAACCACGCCTCCTGCTTTGCAGGCAAATTGTTTACCACAGAGCTACTGGGAAGCCCGTTTATGTGTGTACCTATGTACATGTACGTGCCTGGTGGTGTGAATGTGTGTTTGTGCATGTGAGTCTGCTTGTGTGTACTGAGCTGCAAGTGTGGGGTACACATCTGTGACATCTGATCAATAGTCAGTTTCCTCTGAGATACCCTGGATGGCAGGCTCCCCAGGTCCCACCTTCTTTCCTCTTCTGTCCTTCCCTCCTACCTGTGTCTCTAGGCAGAAGCACCGGGGCTGGTTTTCTTTAGGAGAAAAAACAAAGCCTGCTCTTTCCAAACTCCAAAGGCTTTTACTTGCTGGAAAAATCCATAACAATTAACAAGATCTGCTGGAGGGAAAAAAAAAGAAAAAACCTGGGACCTGCTTGAGAAGTCTGTAGGAAAGGTGGTGGTTCTACTATGCTGGTTAAAAATTCAGAAGGCACATTGGCATATGATATGAGGCACAGTCTTCAACTAAAGAGATTTAATGGCCCACAATTCAATTTGAACTGAAAGAATCCCCCCGATGACTCCTTATAAAGTCTTCCTGAGCCCCAGGTCGATATCTTGGGGGCTGGCAAGGAGCAACGATCGATTAGCTGTCTCGGTCAATGAGCATTACAAGCCGAGGAGGCTGGAGGGGAGTCGTACAGGCCGTTCCACAGGCGGCACCTCATAAAATCAGCCCATCGATGGCTGCAGGGCCGTCCCAGCCCGGTCAAAGCGTGGCTACTGCGGGGCCTGCGAGCTAATCAAACACCCCGGGAACCCACTGGGCCAAATGAATCCGGAGGCCTCTCTCCTACCAGGGGGCCTGTAGCAGGGGCCAGAAGCCAAGTTTCTAATAATTTCAAGCCAGAGGATCCTCAGGTGTGAGGTGAAGACCTGATCTTACAAGACCCAAAGTTTCACTGAGTTCTATCCAGTTCAGGAAAGTGAGACATTACTGTGATGCCGCGTTTTTCCTTAGGCCACCGTTTGGCAACCTCAGTTTTACAAGAATATAACAAGGACTCCAGAGTAAGAAAACGATGGCTTCGGGGCATCTAAAAAGTCCTCGTGATAGTCTCTGCGTTAAAACACATGTGCTCTTCAGGGAGAGGAATTCAGACCCTCACTCAGAACCTATGAATTCTCGCTTGATACACACTTCTAACAAGCTTTCTTTTTCTGATCTCACCTGACAGTTTGATACTAGAAAACGAGTAAGATTTAAGTGAGGAAGGGGTGGCTGTGCTAAAGGGAGTGACCTTCTTGGCGGCAAGAGGTAATAGCTCAGAGCTGAGGCAAAGAAACTATAAAACCAGGGTAGGGTGGACACTGAAATTTGGAGTCACTCAGGGTAAAGGCAAACCTCTCTACATTCTGGAGTCTCTGCACGAGTCTGTGCTCAGACTGCTAAAGCAAAACACATAGACTGGGCGGCTGAAACTGACACTGATTTTCTCATAAATTTGGAAGCTGGAAGTCCAAGATCAGGGTGTGAGAAGGATTGGCTTCTGGTGAGGAGTCTCTCCTTGGCTTGTAGATTGCGGTCTCCACACTGTCTCTTTTTTTCTTTTTAGTATTTATCTATTTATTTATTTGGCTGTGTTACGAAGTCCAAGCTCACTCTGCTTGCCGCACGACAGGCCAATGAATCCGACAGACGAGGTGTGGAGGCAAGGAAGAGACTTTAATTGTGGAGCCCACAGACTGAGAAGATGGAAGGCTAGCACCTCAAAATAGCCAACTTATTGGGGTCTGGATACAAGGTTCTTTTATAGATCAAAGAGAAAGCAGCAATGAGGAACTAAAGTCAGAAGACAGAATAGAGAGGGAGGGGCAGTGGGGAAGTAAAGTGAAAGGGTCTTCAGTCTTGCAAAACATCTCCAAGGGAATGGCCAGCATTTGGGAGGGGTGCTCACAGGTGGGCAGGGACAAACCATCTCTCTAAGTGCTGAACAAAGGCACTTTAGTTTACAGTCAAGCAGAGGGGCAGGGTCCTCCAGGCAAGCCAGTAATTATGATTGTAAAAACAAAAGCAACAAAAAGCAAGTCAGAGAAATTTTCCAACATGGAGTCAGAGTTGGCTTCCTCCCTGCAACAGCTGCATCACATCTTCTTTAATTGTCACCTGCAGGCTCTTTAGTTGCTGCATGTGAACCCTTAGTTGTGACAGGTGGGATCTAGTTCCCAGACTAGGGATTGAACCTGGGCCCTCTGCACTGGGAGCATAGAACCTTAGCCACTGGGCCACCAGGGAAGTCCCAGCACTGTGTCTTCACATGGCCTTTCCTCTGTGGGCACAGGAGAGAGAAAGCTCTGGTGTCCTTTCCTTCTGTTTATAAGAAAACCAGTCCTACCACATTAGGGACCCACTCGTATGGCATCGTTAACCTTAATTACCTCCTTAAAGGTTCTGTATTCAGATACAGTGAGTTGGGGTTAGGGTGTGGGACACTATTCAGCCCATAACAGTCATCAAAGTCTGCAGTGCCCAGCACAGGACAATAGTTGATGTTCATAAAGAGTAAGCAAGAGTGGCTTTTCAATCATGTGAAGTTACTTCTCTTTAAGATGGCAGGGAAATGATGGATGCATTTTATAAAGACTGCCAAAGAATATTGGCCAAAATGTTGGCTTTTCAGGGAGAGAGTTCCATTTTAAAAGAATGTCACTCTTGTGAAGTAGTTCTTTTTCAGAGTCTTGACAGAGCTGTTAAGCAATGTCACCCTCAAATGAGGATCATTTGAGGCGACTTTAATAAAGGGGTGTTTACAAAGGTGCAGGTAGGGAGGGGACCACAAGGGGGAACACTGTAGCCCAGGCAGGGGGAGGGTGGGGTGAGGTGCCCCAGGCCCCAAAGCCCCAGGTCAGCTGGACCCTGAGACCTGAGGGCTGTGAGTAGAGTGCTGCTCTGCAAGAGGTGGAATCTCAGTCCTAGGAGGGCAGGGAGACCCCTACAAAGGGGAGGAAGGAGATGGGAAGTAAGTCACCTGAGCTTGCTTTCTCTTCCCTCCTCCCCTCCAGTCTCTAATAGGTGCTCCCCATGTGCTGAATCCAACCAGAAGCCACACCAGGGAGGGCTGAGTGCATGGTTTCACCTTTCTGGGGAGGAGAGTGGATGCGGAAGAGTAAACTGAAGACGCTCTGGGGCCTTACCTTTCCCAGATGCACCTGGCTCTGTGACAGGTCACCTCGCCCATCCCACTGGGTGCTGGGTGGGTGCAGGGGCTGGTGGAGAGGTTGCCTCCTCCTCACTCCTCTCCTCCCAGCTCCAGCCCTGTTTCATTCCCTTGTCTTCCCCAAAGACAAGAGAAGGAAAGAAGTCACCTAAAAATGTCTCTCCAGCTCCAACCCACTGTGTGCTGCCATCACACACATACGTACCACGTACATGTCCCTCTCCTCAACGAGAAACTAATTTCACACCATTAAATGCTTCCAAATGGAGCTCCATCATTTGCTGAAGCCCCACCCATCCTGGAGCCCTGTCATTTATTCAAGCCCCGCCCTACCTGAGGACTCATCACCTCAGCCTCCACTGGTGCTGGAAAGAACAGAGGCAGCTTCTCCACACCTGCAATGACTGATTTGCACCAAACCACTCTAATTAGCACTTCCAAGCTGTGATTAGGCTTCCAGGGGAAACATGCCAAATGCCATTAATTATGGATATGATCTTAAATTATTCACTTGAAAATTTTTTTTCTTGATGTGCCCCTTTCATCTCCCACTAACTTTTTGTCACATCCAAGAATAGATCCAATTAAGCCTCCAAAAGTGGAAGTTTGTTATGTTAAAGAAAAGGTAAACTGAAAATGCATCACTTTTTCTTCTCCCCAGTTGTGGGGTTGGTGGTGATCAAGAAGCAACCACAAGAGGAAAAGGGATGTGGTTTTCTTCCCTCCCTTTCCTCTCTGCAGAGCTTGGTCCATGTGGCTTATCCGCGCCACCTTGCTCATTCTTATTGATGGAGATCTCTTAGGTGGGTTCCTTAGAAGTAGATCTGGAGCTGAGGATTCAGGCGCAAAAGATGTAATTAGGAAACTGGAAGGGAATCAGGGAAACAGGACAAGGAAGGCAAGGCAAAGTGTGATTTCAGGGCACATCCCTGCCCCTCAGCCTGATCCCACAGGGAGCTCTAAAGAACAAGTTAAAAAAGCCTTTGACAAAATTCAATATCCATTTATGATAAAAACCCTCCAGAAAGCAGAAATAGAAGGAACATACCTCAACATAATAAAAGCTATATATGACAAACCCACAGCAAACATTATTATCCTCAATGGTAAAAAATTGAAAGCATTTCCCCTAAAGTCAGGAACAAGGCAAGTGTGCCCACTCTCACCACAACTATTCAACATAGTTTTGGAAGTTTTGGCCACAGCAATCAGAGCAGAAAAAGAAGTAGAAGGAATCCAGATAGGAAAAGAAGAAGTAAAACTCTCACTGTTTGCAGATGACATGATCCTCTACATAGAAAACCCTAAAGATTCTACCAGAAAATTACTAGAGCTAATCAATGAATATAGTAAAGTTGCAGGATATAAAATTAACACACAGAAATCCCTTGCATTCCTATACACTAACAATGAGAAAACAGAAAGAGAAATTAAGGAAACAATACCATTCACCATTGCAACGAAAAGAATAAAATACTTAGGAATATATCTACCTAAAGAAACAAAAGACCTATATATAGAAAACTATAAAACACTGATGAAAGAAATCAAAGAGGACACAAATAGATGGTGAAATATACTGTGTTCATGGATTGGAAGAATTAATATAGTGAAAATGAGTATACTACCCAAAGCAATCTATAGATTCAATGCAATCCCTATCAAGTTACCAATGGTATTTTTCACAGAACTAAACAAATAATTTCACAATTTGTATGGAAATATAAAAAACCTCGAATAGCCAAAGCAATCTTGAGAAAGAAGAATGGAACTGGAGGAATCAACCTGCCTGACTTCAGGCTCTACTACAAAGCCACAGTCATCAAGACAGTATGGTACTGGCACAAAGACAGAAATATAGCAATCCCACTGCTGGGCATACACACCGAGGAAACCAGAATTGAAAGAGACATGTGTACCCCAGTGTTCATCCCAGCACTGTTTATAATAGCCAGGACATGGAAGCAACCTAAATGTCCATCAGCAGACGAATGGATAAGGAAGCTGTGGTACACATACACAATGAAATATTACTCAGCCATTAAAAAGAAGACATTTGAATCAGTTCTATTGAGATGGATGAAACTGGAGCCTATTATACAGAGTGAAGTAAGCCAGAAAGAAAAACACCAATTCAGTATACTAATGCATATATATGGAATTTGAAAGATGGTAACGATAACCCTATATGCGAGACAGAAAAAGAGACACAGATTCATAGAACAGTCTTATGGACTCTGTGGGAGAAGGTGAGGGTGGGACGATCTGAGAGAATAGCATTAAAACATGTATATTATCATATGTGAAACAGAACACCATTCCAGGTTCGATGCATGAGACAAATGCTCAGGGCTGGGGCAATAGGATGACCCAGAGGGATGGGATGGGGAGAGAGGTGGGAGGGGGGTTCAGGATGGGGAACACATGTAAACCCATGGCTGATTCATGTCAATGTATGGCAAAAACCACTACAATATTGTAAAGTAATTAGCCCCCAACTAAAATAAATAAATAAATTAAAAAAAAAAAGAAAGCTAATAAAAAAAATAACAAGTTACACCTTCACTTTTCTAAGGCAAGGGAGGTGGGTTTTCAGACTTCTGCACAGGTCAGTCATTAGCTAAGGACTACTGGGAGCTAGAAAGGGTGTAAACTCCTGGGCACTTGACTGCTGACTGCTAGGGTCGACCACGCGATTCCCAAAGGCAGGTCTTTGGTGAGAATAGCAGACACGGGCCATTAGAAACTACACTGGACTTTGCTGTTGGTCCAGTGGTTGAGAATCCGCCTGCCAATGCAGGGGACATGGATCGATCCCTGCTTGGGGAAGATCCTACATGCTGTGGGGCAGCTAAGCCCGTGCGCCTAGAGCCGGTGCTCTGCACAAGAGAAGCCACCACCAGGAGAAGCCTGAGCACCGCAACTGGAGAGTAGCCCCAGGTTGCTTCAGCTTGAGAAAGCCAGCACGCAGCAACGAAGACCCAGCACAGCCAAAAACAGATAAACTAATTTAAAAAACCTGAATAGAAGCTGGAGACTGGCTGCACAGAATCTCCACTAAATGGGGATCAACTGGATCACAGACAGACTAGAAAATGGAGCCCCCAGAAGTCAGCATGCCCGTGTGTGGTCTATGGGTGCGGATTCTCCAAGCACCCACGTAGACCCAGCACCGTATCTCCTGCTGTGGTAGAGACACAGGCAAGCCCTGTTGGCATCAACACTCTATGTCAGAAACTGGCCTAACACAAGTGAAAAGAAAAACGTGCGGGTTCCCAGATTAAATGCAGAATTGAGTCGTTGAAATGTGATGACTGGAAAAAGTGAAAATGCAAGTCGTTCAGTCGTGTCTGACTCTTTGTGACCCCATGCACTGTACCCCACCAGGCTCCTCTGTCCTTGGGTTTCTCCAAGCAAGAATACTGGAATGGGTAATCATTCCCTTCTCCAAGGGATCTTCCAGACCCAGGGACTGAACCTGTGTCTCCCACATTGGATGACTGGAAAGGTTCATAAATGTGAAGAATGTCTCCTGGGAGAGAGAAAACTGAGTTGGGCTCAAGAAGATAAGAAGAAAAAAATAAAAATTCCTTCCCTATAGTGCTGCACTAAAAGCAGACTGCCATCTGTTTTCTCATTTAAGCCTTAAAATGACACCTAAGGTGGTATAATATGCCCATTTTATAAATGAGAAAAATTGAGGCTCAGAAAGGTCTAATTTGTCCAAGGTGCTCAAGTACCATGTAGAGAAGCAGAACCTTGAGTTGCTGGCTTTAGATTTTAACGCCTGTGTTAAAATGACACCACACTGTCTCCCAGGGGGTATGAGCTAGCAGGGCAGGAAGACGTTGAAGGGCATTCTGGGTGGGAGAATAGCAACAAGCAGTCTTGGAGGCTGAAATGGGCATGTCAAGATGATGCGGGAAGGAGCTGGTTTGATTAACATCCATGTTATTGTAGCCTTGGAGGAAGGTCATTCCCACCCACGTCACAGGGGGATTCTTGAATCTCCCTCTAGAAGGAAGGAATCCAGGCCTAACAGCAACCCCATGTGAAAGTGGCTGCCCATACTGGCCTTCTAGAGTCAACAGGAATCATGTAGGAGGCAATACACAGGAGGCTGGGAGCCAGAAGGGTCCACAGGGCAGGAAGGACACTGTTGGTCAGAGACCCAGACCAAGAAGGGTGGCTCCAAGAAGGTATGTCCCAGATAGGTCAGCAGCCAAGAACAGCATCAGACAGCTAGAGATGCCCACAGACAGTGATGCCCCACACCAGTCACCACTGCCTCCTGTCCCATTTCAGTGTCAGAGTGGCATCAGAGAAAGATGGGCTGTCTGTCTAGTTCACCAGACATTTAGTTAGTGTCTAAGTACCAGACACAGCCACCCCATCTCCCATACACGACAACTAGGGCATTTTTTTGTATCTGCCCAGGTAATCATTAGCACTCCTCCCTTCAAAAGGAGGAGCTGAATTCCCTTGATGGTGGGTTGTACTTTGTGATTCTTTCCTAGTCAGTAAACTGTAGTGGAAGTGCCAATAACTTTATAATTTCCAAAGCTAGGTCATAAAGATATTGCTAGGTTTGTCTGCCTCACTCTCTTGAGTTGCTCACTCTGGGGAAAGCCAGCCAGCTTCGAGGCACTCATGCGACCAGGAAGAGGCTGCCCTGAGGAAGAACGGTGCCTCCTGCCAAGCCAGCATCAACGCAGCAGTCTCGTGAGGGAGCCATGCTGGAAGCTGCTGCTTCTCCTCCCAGGCTCCTCCAGCCCCAGCCAGGGTTTTCAATGAAAACATCCTTGGCCAGTGTCTTACAGACAGCTTCGTGAGGGATCTCTGGACAGTACTACCCGGCTAAGCTGCAGCCGAGTTTCTGACCCAGAAACCATAGATATTCATTGTTGTTTTATTTTTTATTTTTTTATTTTCATTTATTTATTCAATAGTGGCATGTAGGATCTTTGATCTTTTAGTTGTGGCATGTGGGATCTGGTTCCCTGACCAGAGACCGAACTTAGAGGAGTGCGGAGTCTCAACTACTGGACCACTAGGGAAGCCCCATTGTTGTTTTAAACCACTAAGTCTTCAGATGACTCATCAAACAGCAATAACTAATAATACAGAGCAGGACAGAGTGTCAGGACCTGTTGAAAATGGGCCTTCTTTTTTCCATCTAAGGAACACATCAGCATCACACTAATGAAACAGAATAAATTGTATCCAGAAGTTTTTGCAAATACTGCGCAGTTTTGCTGAAAATTCTCTAGAAGGGAGAGGAGTAAGGTAAGAATTACATCTCACAGAAGAGACCCAAGGGCTTTCCAGGTGGCGCCAGTAGTAAAGAACCCGCCTGCCAATGGTGGAGACACAGGTCCAATCCCTGGGTTGGGAAGATCCCCTGAAGGAGGCCATGGCAACCTGCTCCAGTATTCTTGGGCTTCCCTGGTGGCTCAGATGGTAAAGAATACACCTGCAATGTGAGAGACCTGGGTTAGATCCCTAGGTTGGGAAGATCCCCTGGAGGAGGGCATGGCAACTCACTCCAGTATTCTTGCCTGGAGTATCCCATGGACAGAGGAGCCTGGTGGGCTACAGTCCGTGGGGGTCACAAAAAGTCAGACACAACTGAAGCAACTTAGCACGCAGACCCAAACGCCTTAAAAATCTCCTTTAACCTCCTCTTCCTTCTAAAAACTGCTCTCTAGATGTCTCTGCTTTTTCCAGAGCTCTAGCCCGCCTATGTCACGCCTCCATGATGCTTCCATGGGTAGTGTTACTAAACCACGTTTGTTTTGTCAAATCCACAGCCAACTAAAATGCTGAGACACCAGGATTTGCAGCAAATAGAGGGTTTATTTACAAGACAGCCACTCAAGGAGACAGGAGGAGAAATCTCAAATCCTCCTCTCTGAAGGCAAGGGCCTTGGGCTGTTGATGGGGTAAAGAATAAATAAGCAGGGCAGTCTCAGGCATGTGAATGTGGGGCCCTTGGGGCAAGGTGATTGGAAAAATGTGCAGTAATTCCTTTCTGCACAGGTGTAACTAAAGAACACTCTTTCACACGTGCAAAGTGCGCTAAGGACGCTAGCACATGACCAGTTGAAGGGTCAGGGATCCCATTTGATCTTAACCTGTTCAGCTTGAGCTAGGCAAACTGATTCCAAGTTCCTGGGAAATGGTTTAGTGAATTATTGTTTAGGATACCTGCTGCTTGGAGGACAGGTGAGTCTTAAAACAATCTGGATAAGTGAAGGCTGATGAAGGGGATTTAACTACCAGATCGGTAGCACCATTCCAATATTCCTTTCCACCTGTGACTATGGCCAGGACAACAGAGGCATCACCAAGCAGGACAAACCTCTGGAAGGTGGGGACAGCTGAGATCCTTCAATAGGCTGGCCCTGCCATTGCAGTGAGAGCAGCAGTGGACAGTTGTGCAAAATCAGTGTGAGACCAGGGGAGGGCGTTACTGCTGGCTGGGAGTCATGCAGCTTTATGGAGGGGTGAGTGAGGGCTGAGATGTGAAAGACGCCAGGCAGAGAGGGAACCTAAGGCTGAGATCTCAGGTCATGCAAAGATATAAAGGCATGGCCACAGCGTTTGGGAACGTGAGGGCTGGTGGTGTGTTTGGGGGCTGGTACCCCATGACTCTTGCTCCCAAGAAGAGAGAGAACTCCAGAATCTAGAGGGCTCTGGCCAACCTGCCCAGGCTTGAGGGGCAGACATTGAGATTTCCAGGGCAACTCGAGCTTGCCTGAACCTTGAATTGTTGTTCTTTTATTGGAAAACAACCCTGTTTGGGGTTCACTTTGATTTTTAAGTGGTAGTGAGGGCTTTACCCAGCTGGTTCACCCCTCTGGGCCTCAGTTTACTCCTCTACATACAGGGTCAGGACTCTCAAGCTGTAATTAGCTCACAATCACACAGAGAGATGGTTAAATGCTGATTCCTGGGCCCCAGCCCCAGAGGTTCTAAGTCCTCAGAGTCAAAGCAAAGCCTGGGAACTTGCCATGTAACAAGGATCCCAGGGGCTTCAGCCGCAGGTGGCCCTCACGTTAGCAGCTTTCTGAGCTATCTTGATGTGAAGAACCACCTGGGGAGTTGTGAAAAGCAAAGATCTCTTCCCTGGAGGCTCTGGCCTGGGGAGCTGGCCTAGGGCGGTGATTCTCAAAGTGGAGTCCCAGGGCAACAGCAGCCGGCACACCCGGGGATTTGTTACTTGCACAATGCCAGGTCCCACACTCGGCTCCTGAGGCTCAATCTCCAGAGCCAGGGCCCTCATTTGCTTGAACAAGCTCTCCAGGTGAGTCTGATGTCTGCTAACATGACAGCCATGGCCTAGGATTTGAATTGCCTAACGATGACGGCAGGTGATGGGTAGCACTGGACAGGGTTGGGAAGCCTTGCAGTCATCAAGGTTCATCCAGCTCCTGTTGCCCAAGGTTCCTGAAAGGCCTGGCTACTCCCCAGCTTCCTTTTGGTCTTCTCCAGAAAAAGGGTGTCCAGGAAACAGTCACTGTTTCCCTTTTACAAGCAAGTAATTTTCAAAAGAGCTGGGGGCCCTGTAATTGAAACCCCCACCTCACAACCTGCTCACACAACCACTGTTTCGTACCTGGCTGCCAGTGCTCACCTAAGAAGCAGCAGAGGCCACGGAGAAACTTCCAGAATCCAAGATTTACTATGAATGAGCCTGGGTCAGCAGGGGCTACTTCCTTTTATTAATTCTTTCCTGCCAGCTGACATCTCATTTTCTGGAAGCTGACCCGAGGAGCCCAGCTCCCCTGCCCCTCCCCACACACCCCCCCTTCCTCCCTGCCAGGCAGAGCATCCCTGCTAAGAATAACAAGGAGATTTTAGCACTCTCTGGGCCCACCAGTCATCAGAAAAATAAACGGCTCCCTCTCTTCCTCTTTCAACTTGTTTTTAAATTCTGAGGCAGACCCATTAACTCAGGACTGACAAGGAGGGGAGGTTCCTGCAGGGTTGAGGGTGAAACCCAGGTTTGTCGTCAAAGGAATGGAATACTGGTCTGGCAGATGATCTGATTAGCTGCGATCTTGGAGGAGTCACTTTATCCCGAAGCCTCATACCTTCTGTGATGTGTGGGGGCAGGAGTTCTCTGTAAACTAGGGGTCATCATAAACATCCTGCCAAGAGCGTATGAGATCACTGTGGCTGCACCTTGCAGACTAGAAACAGCTGTAGATACTTACTTGGCGTGTGTGCCTGCTCAGTCGCTCAGTTGTGTCCAACTCTTTGCAACTCTGTGGACTGTAGCGCACCAGGCTCCTCCGTCTGTGGGATTCTCCAGGCAAGAATACTGGAGTGGATTGCCATTTCCTTCTCCAGGGGATTTTCCTGACCCAGGGATCAAACCTGGATCTGCTGCATTGAAGGCAGATTCTTTACGATCTGAGCCACCAGGGAAGTTTCACTTTAACACTTAATCCCTTTCTAATTATTTAGCTAATTCTGTGTATTTCACTCTGATCCATGCCCTTCCAGTTATTTACATCTATTATAGGCACAGAGTAAAACTGCTGTATGATAAAGGGCAACTGCCTCTTCTCCACTCTGCAGTCAATGTCATCAGGAGCTTGAAACTGGCCCTGCTGGGAGTATTTATACCTTGGAAATTGACAAACACTATAAATCACAATTGGTCCTGCCCTCTTCCAGAGAGGGGACTGCCAGTCTACCAATGCCAGCAGCCCCCTGCAGAGTATATCTGAGGCAGGAGCTCCCTTTCAAGTCTGCTGTCAGTTGGCCCCTGAGTCTGGAGGAGAAGGAGATGGGAGTTGGTGCTGAGGACAATCTCAGGGCCTGGTAGAGGCAGTCAGGGTATGCTGGCAGGGTCTCCAGCCCCACCTCCTCGCTGGAGCTGCCCTGACTGAGTGCTTGTCTGTCCTCCCTCCTAAATGAACAGCAACCAACTCGTTATCCCACACTGCACTTCAGGAGGCAGTCTGAACTCCTTGGAGTGCCTAGCCCCATGCCTGCAGCCTCCCAGGGACAATGATAATGATAGCAATTTACATTCATTGCTTTTAAAGTTCTCTCAACAACCTTGATCAGGTAGACATGGTCATCTTCCTCATCTCATGGAAGGCAAATCTAAAGCACAGAGAAATTTAGTAACTTGTGCAAAGTTGCACAGCTGTTACCAAATTCAAGCTAGTACTACTCACTGCATGGCAGGCCAGTAAACTGAGTGATGAGGTGTTGGGGCAAGAACAGCCAGCAGATGGAGAAGATGGTGGACTAGTAATGCAAAGAACCATCTTACCCCAGTTGGAATTCAGGCTTCTTTTATAGTAAAAGGGGAGGGGTGTGGTTAGCTATTGAAGACTTCTCCCTGTAAAAATCCTTTGTTCCTGCAGCTATCCCTGTAGGTCTGGTCACTATGTTCCTATAAACCTACAGCAATGTGAATGTTTGTTCTGCAACTTTTTATCTCTATGTGAATGGCAAAGTGTACTTTAAAGGTCAGAGCCTTGAGAGAGGGTTGTCCTGTATACTTCAGGCTAGAAGCAACATTCTTGTAGCAAAAGCAATAGAATACAAACGTTAAAGTAAAAGGAATAGGCCCAATATGGAGTCAGATTTGTTCTTCCCTATGACACAGCTACTAAGTAGCAGCCTTAAGTGGAGCCCAGGCTACTGGCTCTAGAGTCCACACTACTTACCATGAAGCAACTCTATGACATGAGAGGTGAAGGCCCTAAGCTCAGAGAGCTTATGCTGGGGTGGGGAGATTGGAAATGTCTGGGCTTTGAGGGACAGATGGCATTTTGCCAGAAAGAGATGGAATTGAAAAGAGCATCCCAGGTGGAGGCAATGGACAGTGCAAAGGCCCAGAGAGTGGGGGAGAAAGGGATACGTGCAGGAAACGGCCAATGGCCCCACCTGGCTGTCATCTTCCACAGCCTCCCCAACCCCAGAGAAGCCTGCTTTTGGGGCCTCAAAATGAGCTTTCAAAAATAACTGATCTTCAGCTTTGTGTTTGTCTTTGCTTGGTGATTCACATGTTCCTCAAGGTGGTAGTACAATGGATTAGTTCCATGAAAACAGAGATTAGGGAAGGTGTGTGTGTGTTGGGGTGGGAGGTGGCAGACAGGAGGCTGGGTAGAGAGACTCTGGTCTAGGATTAAGCATTTTCCTGGGGTCTGTTAATTATCTGCCTTGAGTAAGGCCACATGGTAGAGGCTGGTGGAGGTAGGGCAGGAGGGGCGATGACTGTGCATGATTGTCCTCGTCCCTCTCTCTAGTAGCCCAGAGTCACTGTCCTGGTCACTCTCAGGAGGTTGACGAGATAATGAACGTCTCTGAGTCAACTGTTCTGTTATCCAGTTATTCTTTGTAAGAGCCATTTATGCAATAGATCCCTCCAGGAAGTGCAGACTTCTCTTTGTGAACTCTGAGCAGAGACCACCCTCTTTGCAGGAGAGATTTCATCTCTCCAGATGAATCTCGGCCTCTCTTTATCTGCTCGTGTGAACTGTATAACCTAACCATCAACATCTAAGAGATTGCATCCTGTAAATTTCATGCTGCTCTGTGTATGTAATGGGCTCCAGAAAACAGAAAAGCCCCAGTGGAAATTTCCACTGAGGTTCAGCGTAACCATTCTTCCTGAAAAAATACTCTTGGACATGATAATAGAAATTTTCTTGTTTGCCTGGAATCTTAGAAGAGTGCTGGTGGAAGGAGCCCAGGGACTCTTGTTTCTCCAGAAGGTTTGGAAGATCTGAAGGTCATGGACTACTCTGGCAATAAGCACAGGACCTGGAGTACTGAGGATTCATGGTCGAGAGATGAGTGAACTGCAGCCAGTGTCCATGAGACTAGCAGAGGAAGAGTTAGGAATAAGCACCACTGCATTCAAGGTGGACTGGCAGTGAACACATGGAGTGCATGTGTCTGGAGGCTGAGTGTGGAGGGGCTCCCTGCCTGAGGGTTGGATGTGAGCCTTCTGCAAGGCAGTTATTGGGGCTGCTGATTCTGAACTAAGAGGCCAGCCAATCTCCCCCAAATGAGAACTCAATGTATTTTCCCTTTTGCCTGGGCTACCAGGACATTCTGAGGCAAAATTAGCATGTAGATAGTGACTAGACATTTCAGGCTCCTGACATATCTAGTTCTTAGTGAATCTGGTTTTGGTCCTTGTTAAAACTGTGCTAGAAGAAGAAAGAAAAAAAAAAAAGAATGGAGGCAACACTAAAGTAGAAGTGTTTTTAAAAATTAATCTTTAGCCTCAAAGAGTGACTCTTCATGAGACCCTGGAAAAGAATGTGTGAAGAACCGCATGATTAGCCAAGGGGATTTTTGCTTCTCTCTGCCCTTCTCATACGGATTCTCACATAGCACCTCCAATAAACCCATATCCCAAACAATTCTAGCTCCACGTTCTCTGGGCTCTATCCCATTCAGGTCCATTCACCTGTTCATCGGTCCATCCATCCTCCCTGCTACAGCCTCCACTCTCAGCAAGCACTGAGTGCTCTTCCTCTGTGCCAGGACAGGGCTGTGCATTGACTTGGAGTTGGTATCTGCCTGCCAGGAGCCTTGTATCCAGTAGGGGAGAAGACTTGCCAGTGGGGAAGTTCAAGAGATGCTAGGACAATGGAGAAGTTGTCCATTCAAGGTTCAGAGAAAAGGGAGCCTGGGCTTTGGTATCACGGTGTCTGGGTTTTATACCCTGGCTCCACCACTTATGAGCTGTGTGACCTTGGACAAACTACTTAACTTCCCCATGTCTAAATTTTCTCCGTTGTCAAATGGCATTCTATTGGACCTATCTCAGAAGGTTGTTCCGTTATCTACTGCTGCGTAACAAAATTCCCCTGCCATTTTATTATAGCTCACCATTTGGTGGTCAGTTACTCAGGGCTTGCTGCTGGGTGCTTTTGCCCCACGTGGCATCAGCTGAGGTCACTCAGTGGTTATTCAGCTGGAGGGTCCCATGCCCGGCACCTCGGCCAGGATAGCTGAAAGGCTGGGTCCAGCTGGAACTATTCACAAGGGTGCATGGATGTGGCCCCTCCTGGGTGGCAGCCTTGGGCTCCTCAGACTCCTGCCACCACAGCCTGGGGCTGCCAAAGAAAGCGTGCCGGGAGATGTGGGTGGAGGCCGCCAAGCGTCTAGCCTGGGTCTAGAAACTGGCACAGTATCACTTCCCCCACATTGGACTGGTCAAGCAGACCCCAGGATCTGTCCAGATTCAAGGTGAAAAGACTTAGACTCAAAACTCTCCAGTGGGAAGAATTTGCGGCCATTCTTTAAGCATCACAGTTACGTGATGATGACATGAGTTAATACGTGGAAAGCAGTGAGCGTGGTGACTGACAGCAAAAGGGACCTACAAGTGTTTGTTGTTGCTATTACCACCTCCCTTGAGCTGAGCTTTAATAGATGAGTCGACATTCTCTGGGTAGGCAAGGAGCTTGGGAGCAGTGGGCCAGATGGATGGTGTTATTTGCACATAGTTGCATTTTGTGGGCAATTTTGCCTTTGCTAATTCAAAGTAAATGATCAGACCAACTGACATATGCAAAACAGGTATCTGATTAGTAATTAACAGGATTCACATCCCTCCCGGGGGACAACTAGGAGCCTAACCTAGTGGGAGACTCGGAGGGTGGGATGGCTAGGAGGCCAGTCTCCACTCAGCATTTGCAGGCTCAGCTCTGAGGGGCTCACAGACCCAGAAATGTATGACGAGCAGACCCAGCTCTGGGCCACCTTCCTGGGCTCCCCCTCCCAGAGCCCACTGCCTAATTAGAAAGGGCCATTTCAACATCTTAACAGAAAACGGAGTTTTTCTTTCCTTGATGTCGTGATTTGACTGGGAGTTAGCAAAGCATCAGTAGAATCCTAAACGTCTATTTTAAAAAGAAATCAAGCCTTCGTCTCAGCTTGGCGCCGGGCTGTGCACTCCCTTTGTGGGAGGAAGATAAAATGCTTCCATGCGTGTCCTCCTGCCTTGAACACGGGCTGGTTAAACATCTCTGGTAATGGTTGAGCTGTGCCAAGGATTTTATCTCTTCCCAGTAACAGTTCCTGCCTTTAACCGGCTTCCGAGGGGAAGAGCCATAACACACACGTGCAGAACAGAGGCTGAGAAAGTCGTCCAGAAGGAGGGCTTATTTCTAAGGGGCAGGCAGAGCCGTGGTGTGGGCCACACTCGGTCCCACACGTTATTTACCTTGTGTAATCCTCACTGCACTGGGGTGAGAGATGAGGGGACAGACCAGAGTTATTTTTACCCCCCTTTATAGTCAAGAAATCTGGAGCCCAGAAAGGCTGAGTGAGCCGCCAGCATCGTACCCCTGTCGGGGCAGAGTTGGGGCTGGTGCAGAGCAGTTTCTACCTAAGTGTGTCTGACTCGGCGTTTTCACTCTGCTAGGAAGTCTGGGGTCCTCTCCACCTCCCAGTTGCTCCCTTCACCCCGGGTACAGATGAGGATCCCACTCTGTCACGGGGGCCCCCTCTCTGAGTGGACCAATGGTGGGGGTCACAGCTTGGAGGGGTGGTTCACGGAGGAAGACCCCAAAGCATGGCGTGTGCTGAATGTGAGTGAGAGCATGGGGGAGGGGGGGCACTCCGAGGTCCTCGAGGAAGGGGCATCTCATGGTGCTGCTCTGAGAGCCCAGAGCCGTGGGTGCACAGCCCAGCTGTTTCACTGGGGCACTGCTGCGTGGCCCCGGAAAAGCCTTGTCTCTACCAGGAGCCTTGGTTTCTTCATTTTAAAGTTGAGTGACTGCACTCTAGGCTTTCTGAGGTTCCCTTCAGCCCTGAGACTGGGAATTTATCAGGGCTGCCACACACAGGTAAGCAGGTTGTGAACTGCACAACGCCACGTAGGTGCCGCTTGTAGACTGCAGTGTGAGCCGTGCACTGCCTCCCACGCTATGGTCCTAGAATCTATAGATGGGGACATAGACAGAAAGGACCAGAGGGCAGAGAAGAGGGGAGAACTTCCAAACAGATGGTGGTCTGTGACCACTTTTTCTCTGATCAAGATGCAGACAAGTATTTATACCACACAAAGGAGTAGTCAGGTAGGTGTGTCAGGACCTGTGGTAAGAGATCTGTGGGATCTGTCACTAACCACACTCACAGCCTGCATCTAAGCATGACCACTTTGTGGTTTGCTTTTAATTTTCCAACTGCACCACGTGGCTTGTAGGATTTTAGTTTCCTGACCAGGAATCGAACCTGGGCCCTCAGCAGTGAGAGACCAGAGTTCTAACCACTGGACCTCCAGGGAGTTGCCCTGAGTAGGACCACTTTTATTTGGCTCTGATTTAAAAGGATGGAGTTGGTCCACTAGGGGTCTAACATGTGGGGCCTCCAGTTTTCAGAGGCAGCTTCCTATGGGAAGCCTTCCAGACAGTCCTATAAGCATCTGGCTCCTCGGCCACGCTTCCTCCAGGGCTTACGTGTTTGGACAGTACTTGCTCATAACTATTGCACTGCCTCAAGAAAAGCAACTGTGTCTCCCCTCAGACTGGGGCTCCCTGAGGCAGGGCTGTGCCTCCCCTCATACTCGGGACCCTGCCCTCAGAAACTATGTCTCTGTCCTTCTGGCACTTGCTGAGGACCTATTTAGTGCGAGACACTGTTCTAGGCTCTCAGAATATTACACTGATAAATAGCAAACAGTGTAAGATAACAAAGCTTACCATTGCTAAGTGCTAAGAAGCAAATGAAAAGCAGGGTAGATGATCCTGTAGGGCGGGGTTTATGACTCTGTCAACTAAGGTGTTCTGGGAAGGCCTTTCTGAGCCAAGAGATCAGATAAGGAGTCTGGGTGAGAAGCATTCCAGGCAGAACCAACCACAGTACAAAGGCCCTGAGGTATGAAGAGCAGAAAGGTCTGTGTATCTGGACACAGTGGCACAAGATGAGGTCAGAGGTTGGGAAGGTGGACACAGGGGGATGACACAGGGCCTCATAGACACTGTGAGGAGTGGGAGGTCATGGGGTTGCTGTTGTTCAGCTGCGCAGTCATTCCTGACTCTCTGTGACCCCTTGGACTGCAGCATACCAGGCTTCCCTGTCCTCCACCATCTCCCAGAGCTTGCTCAAACTCATGTACATTGAGTCGGTGATGCCATCCAATCGTCTCATCCTCTGTCGTCCCCTTCTCCTCCTGCCTTCAATCTTTCCCAGCATCATGGTCTTTTCAAATGAGTCTGCTCTTCGCATCGGGTGGCAAAGTATTGGAGCTTCAGCTTCAGTATCAGTCCTTCCAATGAATATTCAGGGCTGCTGACTACCATCCCGTGGATCTCCGTGAGATTTTTGTGGCTTCTCTGTGATACCGACTCGGGGCTGAGCTCCGTCCCCTGCCACCTTCCTCTGTCACCCCAGACTATCATGGAGGGAGTGTCCTGCCAGGACAATGCCTTCCTGCAGCCACCCCTGACGCCCTACGCGCCCCCACCCCAGCCAGTCTGTGAACTCCCTGCCCCAGCTTTGCTCTTGCAGACTTTGTCCCTGGAGCCTAGCCCCTCACTTCCTATTCCTTAGAACCGTCTTAAGTCAGCAAGGAGAAAATCTCCTTGACCTGAACTTGGGATTCACAAACAGGGAGCAGGAGAAGCGTGTAATTAGGCAGATTCAGCAAGGCTTCACCTCCAATCCGTCTTCTGGGACGGATCAGCCCCAAGCCTCATCCTTTCTCCACCCCACAGTGCAGACATAACAGACACCAGTGAGTACCTGGCCTTGTTGTGTCCCCTACACATGGGCTCTTAAGAGGCCAGGCTGGGAAGTCACCCTGAGCCATTGTTGAAACCAGTCGAGTTATGTAACCTCTCAGGGCCTTGGTTTCCCCGGCTCTAAAATGGGACTAATGTACTTTGCAGGGTTGACATTAGACACTAGATACTCGGGAGGGGGCTCTGTGTCACCATGGTAACAGTTATTGTTCTCTGTGCCAGGCTCTGGGCTGCACTTTTATCAGCAGTATCTCATTTCATCTTCATAGCCCAATGAGGAAGGCACCATAATCCCCATTGTTCATGTGAGGACACTGAGGTACAGGGAGGCCACCCCAGCTCTTTGGAAAAGGTGCTTAGCCAGGGTGACAGTCTCCCCAGGGACTATGTTGAGATATGAGTGTGTGTGTGGTTCTTGATTGTCAGTGGCTGGGGCCATGAGGGGGTGGGGAAGGGGTGTTTCTAGTGAATATGGGGATCCCCATGGGGCAGCGTGTGGAATAGTCCTACACAGGAAGAACCGACCCCCTCAAATTCCAACAGACTGCTGTTTTGAGAAACACGAATTCCAGAGCAACCCCCTCTTTGATAAATGAAAGACTGAGTCCCTGGTAAGTAAGGTGACTAGTCCAGGCTCACCTGGTACATCAGGGCACCACAGGACCACAGCCACATCCTCACCTTGACCATCACTTCACCACACAGAACCCACACCAAAATCTGAACTGCCTTCAGGGTCAGGCCAGATGACCACCCTGGGCAGGCGTGTGTCCCTCAAAAGCCACTGGCTGTGGCCTTTGACACCCTTTCCCAGCCCTGGCTTGAAAGATGAACTTGGTTGGGTTTCTTTGATGGGTTTCTCAGATTCCCATCACCCACAGCCACTTCCAACAAAGAGAAATTGTCGATAATGGTAATTACGTTTCTGCCCTCCCTACCGTGTCATTAATAATTGCCATTAAGCTGGCACACTTAGTCAAATAACGCAGGGCCTAATTGGCTATGTGTCTTTTCTCCTTTTGATTGAGACAATCCGTGTTCTGGGCGCTTGCAGTGCAGTTAGCTCAGCAGGACCTGTCAATGGCTTCTACAGGGGAATTTGCATGGCATTTGGGAGAGGAAGCTGAGCCAAGGGGTGAGGGTGCTGGGCCCTGGGAGTTGGGGGCAGAGGGGCAAAGATTAAGCCCTGGATTTGGGCAATGGGTTGTCATAGCTCTGTTTAACCCTGGACTCACTCTGGATGGCGCGTGTACCTTGGGGCTTACTCTGCTTCCCAACACTGATCAGCTCCTGAACCTTCCTCTCTCTCTGGGGGTGTGTGTGTGTGTGTGTATGTGTGTGGGCAGGTGGACTGGCTCTCTTCTCTTCTTGCCCCAGAGGGTTGGTTTGTTTCCCACCTGGTGGACATACCGCCGCTGTAACCCTGGCCTCTGTCTATCCAGCTCTCAGGCCACACGTGGGTCCTGGAGCATCCACTGTCTATGAAATCTGCGTTGGAGAACACCAGCTGAATCCTGTGTTACCAAACCTCTTCCTGAGATTTCCTTGCCATGCGCTTGAAATTTTACCATAAGAGATTCATTGCTTTGTGACCTGGCCTGGGATAGGTGAGTGGGTGGGTGGTTGATTCCCTCTTTTTTCCGCCTAATTGTATCAGGATTACTTTTATTATAAATGATAGGTGGAAAACTTAGCTTAGTGTTAGGTAACATAATTGAATGAATTAGTTTTTGAAAAGTTCAGAAATAGTCCTGCTGGCTTCTGGCATGGTTTGATCCAGGGGTTCCCACTGTCAACGGGACTCTGGCTCCATTTAGCTGTGATTTCCTGGGCTCAGGTCCACTCCTAGGTCAGTTTTTTGACCACCTGCCCACCAGCCCCTATCACATTGGGGGCTACAGAACCACCTGGAGAGAAATAGCTTCTCTCTAAGAGGTTCCTATACAAGAAGAAGTAGCTTTGAAGAAGCACCCCCCCGCCCCCGCCGCCAAAACATCTCATAACTCATTGAGCAAAACCGGGCAATGTGTTCCCATCACCGCCCTCCTTCAGCAATCACTATGGTCCAGGTGATGGAATCAGTTATCCCTGGACAGTATCATCATATTTATTACATAGTAAACTATGGTGCTAGGGCAGAGAGAACCTTCAGACCACAATGCAGACCTGTGAGCTGAGACAGGGAATGGAGTAGAAATGTCCCAGACCATCTCATGCTAGGTCACACACTGTGGCAGCATCTTGGGCAGCCCAGTGAGGAGCTCTGGACCAGAATGCCCATTAGACAAGTCTGGTTCTGGGTGGAAAAGACCAGGCCCCAACACCTGCCATGCTGTCTTTCACTGACTGGGCCTGACTGGGAGGAACTGGCCTGGGCTCCAGAGCTGGGGTGGCCCCCTGACGGTGCATAACAGAGGCTGTCAGCTAACCGCCCTCCTTGTCACTGAACAGGGAATTCCTCCTCCTCCTTGAAGAAGGAACTGAGAGGTGTGCCTCCAAGGCCATCTCACAGCCAGGAAATGAATCAGGACTCAGACTCTAGGGGCCTGGGGCCAGATGTCTATATACTTTCCTGCTCTACCCCTTGGTGGACAGTGTGGAGGGAGAGGGGAGTATGGAGAACACAGCCCTAGTCTTGGGTATCCTGGCTCTGCCCCTACCAGCTAGATGTCCTTAGGCAAGTTGCTACATCATTCATTCATTCTGGCACTTACTGAGCCTTTGCTGAGTGTCAAGTCATGTTCTAAGACCCTGGAAACACAGGGTCTGCTCCAGCAGATCACTAGTCTGGGACTAGGGTGTAGGTCCAGGGAGAGACCCAGCCAAGACCTGTGCAAACCGGGACACAGGCATTGCTGCCCATCACTCTTCCACAGAGGTGACCTGTTCTCTCTTCAAGCTGCCTCTCTGCTGCGAGGCTCAGTGGCTAACTGACCTTGGGGTAGGGTTTGTGTCCTGGGGTCTGGATACAAGGCCTTTGACACTCCAGACCCCAGGGTAAGTCCTCCATCTTTGCCTTCATCCAGTCGTAGCAGGTCCAGGCAGAGAGCCAGGCCAGCCAGGCAGAAACCTTCGGGTAAACAATAGACATTCATCAGCTGATGGACGAGTCGGAGAGAAATCAGCAAACTCATTTAAAAAACCAAGCACCCAGAATTTCCTGTTCCTCACCCAGCCAGCCTAGATACATGACCTTGAAGAGGTACCTTATCTTTCTGCAAATTATTGCCAGGAAAATCTATGGCCAGTTAAACAAGCAAATGTTTCTCTGCACCTTTTCCTTTCGCTCTCTTAAATAAGCTCTGGCCTGACCTGTGGAGGAGACGCTGGACTCACCAATTCCCTTCATCAGAAGAAACATTTCCCCCACAGCACAGGCTCCAGGCCTTGGTTATTAAATCAGCAAAACCCAAACGCTCCTAAGATAAACTCCTGATGTTGCGATAATAGCAGTCACCCTGGAGAATCCCACCTGCTGCGTGTCACCCGTGCAAATGCCATCAGCAGCAAGCATCCTGGCTAAAACAGCCCAACAGGTAATTTGCTGGTTTATGGCTCAGATGCTAAAACACGAATGTAAACAGGCTCCAGTGGCCAATGCAAAAGCATTGATAGTGCAAAATGCTTTTCCTCACCTTCTCCAGGGAAAGTCCCAGAAACACTGAGCATCACTGGTCAGAGAGCCATCCTTTCTCCTACTGCAGCCATTTTGGGGCCAGTGTAAAGGAATATAGAGACTAACAGATTGCAGGGGCCAGAGTTTCTTTCCTAAAATGAGCCAGATCCTACCCTCTCCCCAGCTCTATCTGTCGGGCAGGTGTGCTATGGTGCCTACTGCCCAGCCCTCGCTGTGACCCCCTCTCAAGAGTAGCTCCCTGTTTCTCTCTTCTCCTCTTTCAGTCTCTGCCTGTCTTATTCTCTCTCATCTGTTTTTTTCTTTATCATACTTTCTCCCCTCCTCTCCGTTTCTCTTTTTCCCTTTCCCCGAGGTGGGTCCTTCGTAACTTTCCACTTCAACACCCTCACGTCAGAAAGTCCTCCCTAACCCTGGGCCAGTCTTGGGGGTTATTTCCCTAACCTTAGGTCAGTCTTGGGGTGTCGGAGTCACATTTCCCCTCCTGTCCTCACAGAGGCTGTTCTTGCCCTGAAGATCCCAACCTGGTCCCAGTGAAAGGCCAGGCTCCCCCAGCAGGCAGATTGAGAGCCTTCCAGAGCCACCACCAGGCCACAGGGCAGCTCTGGGTAAACATGAGCTAAAGGAGGCAGAGGCAGCTCCCGTGTCAGGGTGCATATCCTGAGGACTTTGCCGTACCTGGGCTCCCCCCTTGGCCAGACTCCCTGCATGCACATGTGGAAGTTGGGGCTGTCAGGACCTATTTCTCTGCGAGACGCGGCCCTGGGGAGGGAGACAGAAGGACTGCTGTGGGTTAAGTGGGTTCTTCCCAATGCTGCAGAGGCAAAGCCCAGAGTGACCCTCAGCAAAGGCTCATGGCTATGGACTTCCCAGAGGAGCTTGCTTAACATGCAGATTCCTGGTCCAGCGAAGCTACTGCAGCCCATTTGACCTGGGCCCTGAAGAGAGCTCCCCAGGTGATGCTGACCCAGCCCACACTCTGAGAGCCCCTGGTTCCCCAGAGCAGTGACCTGGAACCTGTGCAGATTTGTATCCCAAGGATGATAACACTTGGCTTCTCACCCCCAAAATAAGGGTATTAACGTGTAAGTTTTATACATGTAATCCTGAAAGCCAGGATATTAAGTAATAGGAAAACATTTTTTTAAGGCTAAAAATAAACACAGATGGAAATTGTAATTCTTCCCTCCTGCTCCCTCAATTCTGCTTTCTAATCCTCCATGCTCCCCACTTTGGAGGTCATGGCCAGAGGGACTGGGAAAGGAGATTTAGCCACTGAAAATGATGCTAGAAACTCAGCCTCTGTGCGCCGGCACCAAATCAAATCTCAGAGGCAGAATTTGGGGTGAAATAGAAAAGAATAGCATTATTGCTTTGCCAGACAAAGAGGAACACAGCAGATGAGAGCCCTGAAAAACTGTGTGTCCCAACCCAGGGGGATTTGGTGAGGAGTTTTATAGCAATGGTTCAAGGGTGGAGTTGCTGATAAGGATCGAGGTGTGTGCAGGACCTGTGTGTGTGTGTGCTGTGCTAAGTCGCTTCAGTCGTGTCCCACTCTGTGCGACCCCATGGACTATAGACTGCCAGGCTCCTCTGTCCGTGGGATTCTCCAGGCAAGAATACTGGAGTGGGTTGCCATTCCCTTCTCTGGGGGATCTTCCCAACCCAGGGATCGAACCCGCATCTCCTATGAGTTCCTTTACCACTAGCGCCATCTGGTGCAGGGCCTGCACGCCTTTAATCTGGTCTCAAGTGGTCCCTTGATGAGCTTCTCCGGGTTATCAAACTATGGTTTTCTCTGGAATGAAGGACGCTAACATCTTCCATTTGTTGGGGGTTTTATTTCTATAAAGAGCAAGGATTATGTGTGTCCCTTGAGTGAACCAGGACCCTGCCCCAAGGCTGCACTATGGTTTCTTGGCTGCTTCTCCCTTGTCCCTGCCTCCCCTCCCTTCCCTGATTAGGAACTGTTTGGGAGCCTTCATGCCTAGGTGCCCCACAGGGTCCTGCTTAGTTTCAAAGACAGGAATCATCTTCCCTTATGGGCCCTTCAGGCTTCCCTGGTGGCTCAGATGGTAAAGAATCTGCCTGCAATGCTAGAGACCTGGTTTCAGTTCCTGGGTTAGGAAGATCCTCTGGAGAATGTTATGGCAGCCCACACAAGTATTCTTGCCTGGAGAATCCCATGGACAGAGGAGCCTGGTGGGCTGCAGTCCACAGGGTTGCAACGAGTCAGACATGACTGAGCAGCTTTCACTGCGGGTCCTTCTCCTTACCTCATCCACCTCTGCTTCCCCAGTTCCTGTTGGCAAATGCTGATTCTCAGGAGGGAACCCAGAGCTTACAATCAGGTAAAACCTCAGCTTCCTTTCACTCCACTGTGAATTCCTCATGATTCTGCGGCCTTTGGAAGGTGTGGGGGGGCTGTGGTGGGTCGTGGTGGGGACCTCCTGACCCCCCGGGGTGCTCCCTGACTGCACGTGCTGCAGGCCTCACTCTGTGGCTCTGCCTTTGCTGTAAGAGTGTGCGGACTTTTCTCTCTGTTGTTGGACCTCAGCCACTGTGCTGTGAATCAGGCCTGTGCAGATTTAGCGGCGAGTTGTATTTTAGGTGACATACTTCCTCACCTGTAAAATGAGAGGCGTGGGCTGAGTGATTACTTGGGCTCCTTCCAGCCCAGAGGAGCGTGGCTTCCATCAACCCTGGTGGTGCCATTCGTGAGTGGAAGAGTAAGTGGCAGCCTTGGAAAGGACAGGGAGTAAGAGGGAGAATCTGGTTAGTAAGGGGATGACCATCTTGTGGCCACTTCTGTGCAAGAGTCAAGGGTCCCCAAAGCGAAGGCTGCAGGACTTGGTCTGGGTGCTGCAAGTGGGGTCAGTGGCCACCTGATTCAAGTTTTAGTCCAGACTTTGTCTGGAGCAAGTTTCTATGACCAGTTAATTTTTCATTGAAGTATAGTGGCTGTAAAATATTGTATAAGTTACAGGTGTAAAATATAGTGAGTCACAATTTTTAAAGGTTTTACTCCATTTAGAGTTATTATAAAACATTGGCTCTATTCCCCATGCTGTACAATATATCCTTCTAAACCAATTCTTTTCCCTAACCTGTTTCCAAAATGACAGGATCAGGTTAGATGATCACTATGGATGCTATCATGGCTGTGGTATAAAATGGATTTTTCCAAAATGTGAGCCATGAAAAAAAATGTCATTATTTGGTGAGTCAGAGTAGGATTTGGCAGAATAGGATGTTTTCCTGAAATTTTGTTTCGTGGGTGTGTGGGTTTGTGTGTGGGTGTGTGTGTATACACACGCAAGCATACTGGGTCACTGTGCCTGAAGGAGGAAAGCAACAGGCCGAGCTGACTCCATCTTGAAAAAGAAGGAAACTCCATCTTGCACTTTCAGTGAGCTTTGGACCATGTGCCTGGTAGCCACGGGGATAACATACCTACAGCCGAACTGGCCCCTGGACTGATAAATACCAGATTCCATACCAAGATTTCCCGTTGCCAAAAAGAATGTAATAATCTCCTATGTAGTCAATCACCTTTGTAATCTTTATGGCACCCATTGGTGTGATCATGGTTGTAACCTGATTATATCTCCCTTTAACACTTTCCAGGCTAGGTTTAAGGAATTTGGGGATGTGGGCTTGAGCAGTCCACTTAAGGTATATAAGGTTTTCACAAAAGTTGGTCGGGGTCCTTGGCTAAGAGGAGACTCTGCCTTGGGCCCGCTGGTGTAATAAACTGCACTCCACTATCTGCATTGTCCTTCTGAGTGAGTTTGTTTCCCGGCACGCGTGGCTACCACATGCCAGTCACTTCAATGAGAATAATTTAAGCAGGGCTTCATGGACTGATAATGAAGGCAGAGAATAGGGAAATCAAAGATGCAGGACCAGGACCTGGCAGTCGCAGGTCTGTTACTACCCCTCAGACAAAAGGAATGGGGGGAGGGAATGCTTTCCAGAACCCAACAAGGGGGTCCTGCAGAAAAGGCGGCTCTGAGAGGAGCAATGGCCTTCCTTGGCCATTGCTTGGCCTTCCTTGGTCTTCCTGCTGAGACCCAGCAGGAAGGAAGCCAGGAGAGAAAATACCCCAACTTCACCCTCTACCCTTCCATGTCCTACTGGGGCTGCCCACTGGCAGAACGTCCCAGAGGCCAGAGGGCAAGAAAAAACCATGGCACAGGGCCCTGCAGCTCCTGGGGCAGAGGGCCCCCCAGGGATGAAGGGACAGTTTCCAGCACAGGGAAATGTCACATCTGTGTTTTCCCGTGACAACCATTGTCCACTGGAGACCAAGGAGGACTTGTAAACCTGCATGAGTTTGGAATCAGCCAGAATTAGGCTTGAATCCTGGCCCTGCCACCTGCAGGCTGGACAGACTACTCACCCTCCTATGTAGTATGAGAGCTGGGATGGTGATGCTCACTGCGTAGTTTGAAAATGCCAGGTACCTGGTATGTTTAGCATTAATCCTGTGCTCTCTCTGAGGCAATAGGAATGAGTCTCTGAGGACGGGCAGCCCTTTCTAGGCACCGAGGAGAGTGGGGTTGGATGGTGGTGGTGGTGGAGGGCGGCCTGTCTCTGTTTCTTTAAACATCGCCCCTGCCTTCCACAGCCCTTCTTTCTTCTCCATCCTCACCACTCAGTCTTTGGCTGCTTCGTTTCTTCTGCAGGCAATTACCGATGGAGTGATTTACAAATTACAAGGTGTTTACTGCTCTTGGAGAAAGCACAGGCTAGTTGTCAACAGAATTTACTGAGAAATTAGTGGTAAGAAGGATTAAAGCCCAAGGAAGGACCCAGCGTGGGAGGAGCTTTCCTGGGGAGCTGGAGGTCGGTCTGTATTTTCACTGTAGTTTGCCTGTGCAGTGGCTGCTCCTGGAGGCAAGGAGCCTGCTCTGCTCAGTGAAAGACTGTTGGGGAGCTTTGTCTGCACCTGCACTGCAATTTGGGTTGAACCTAAGTTTCCCCCTTGTGTCTCATCTGGGGACCCAGTCCCTTTGATTCTGTTGCAGAAAAAAATCAGTGTATTTCTCTCCTTAACAAACACTGAGATTCCTTTTTCATGGTAAATCAAACCAGACTGCTCAGGCTTGATTGATTCCATCTTATTGGCGCCTCAGTTTCCTCAACTGGAAAATGGAAACAGTAACTCCTGCTGTATGGGACGGCTGTGAAGTGTAGAGATGAAGAACCTAAAGAGTCTGGAAATTGATGTGGAAACTGATCGGACGTGGGTCAATCCTCCCACAGATAACAGTGCTGACCATCCTGCCCAGGCAGCCACGGCTCTTCCTCTGTCAGCTGGTCAGCCTGATTTGCCTGGATTCTCCCTTCGTGATTTAAAAGTTGTTGCTGCTGCTGAAGGCTGCCTCTGGCTCTGCTGAAAGACAGTGATAATTGTACTTGGTGCCGGCCTGGGGGTGGGGTGGGGTGGAGGAAGGCTGCTCCGCTGGAGCCTTTAGCCCTTTGTGGTGTGTGCTCATTTGCATTAGAATCAAGGGCATCTCTTACTCTCCAGCTACACACACACACAAAAGTTTGTGAGAGGCTGCGGATCAGGCTTGTCATTGGTGCTTTGGTAACTGATGCAGAGGATCAGAGGAGCAAGCCAGGAGCACTGCCTCAAAAGGGATGACAGTACAGGTGGCTCAGAGTATGTCCTTCAAGGGCAGTACTAACTAGTACTAAGAGCAGGGCTTCTGAACCAGAAGGCTTAGGCTGGGCTCTAAACCAAGCTTTACCACCTACCAGCTGGACGGCCTTGGGCAATATACTTAGCCTCTCTGTGCCTTAGTTTCTTTAATTGAAAATGGGGGTCGATGTGTGTTGTGATGAAGATTTCATGAGTCATACAGGTCAAGAGGCTAGAATAAGGCCCAGGACATAAGCAACATAATACATGTCACCTACCATCACCAGCTTCAGCTTCATCTGCATCATTTCCTCTTCCTCCCTCATCATCATCTTCCTACAATAGTTGTATAGTGAGAAGAAACTTGGACTAGGGAAGGCAGAACTAGCATTCAACTCATTCAATTATTATTATCATTTTTTCAAATGTATTATTCCAAATGGGATGTGTGACAAGTCATAAACATCCTTACACGTCACCAAAAGAGACAAAGTTCATGGGGGAATATGGGGGAGCAAGGGCAAGGTGAGTGTACGGAATGCTCCCTGTGAGGTCCTGTGGGGTTTCTGGTGAGTGTGAGTGAAAGTCACTCAGTCATGTCCGACTCTTTGCAACCCCGTGGACTGTAGCCCACCAGGCTCTCCTCTGTCCATGGAATTCTCCAGGCAATACTGGAGTGGGTTGCGTTCCCTTCTCTAGGGGGTTTATGGAGGGGGTCATAATAGCAGCTCTCAGCTCCCTGAAAATATGATCAGTTGCAGAATTCACTGACAAAGACGAGTTGGTTGCAAAATGGATGACCCTCCCCCAACCCAAACAGAAGGTTGAATAAAAGAAGTCAGATGCAAAAGAGTGCATGCTGTGAAATGCCATTAAATAATAAGTACAAAAACAGGCAAAACTAATCCATGCTGTTGTCAGTCAAGATAATTGTTATCCTTGGGGGTGGGGTGATGAATAGAAAGATGGTAGGGGAGGGTCCCCAGGGGGTCCTTTATGGCCTATTTCTCAATCTGAGTGTGGAATTGTGAGAATTCTTCAAGCTGCATTTATGATATTTATATGTTTGTGTATATGTGTTTCATTGACAATTTCAAGTAAAAGTGGTTGCTTGGTGGAAGCATAGCTTTTCAATACACTGTGTCTATAAGTGACTTTTTTTTTAGTTTTATTGAAGTGTAGTTGATTTACAGTGTGTTAATTTCTACTGTGAAGCAAGGTGATTCAATTATACACATGTATCTTTTTTCTTATCCTTTTCCATTATGGTTTATCACAGGATATTGAACATAGTTCCCTGTGCTGTATAGTAGGACCTTCTTGTTTATCCCTCCTATATTTAAAAGTTTGCATCTCAGTTCAGTTCAGTTCAGTCGCTCAGTCGTGTCCGACTCTCTGCGACCCCATGAATTGCAGCACGCCAGGCCTCTCTGTCCATCACCAACTCCCGGAGTCTACCCAAACCCATGTTCATCGAGTCGGTGATGCCATCCAACCATCTCATCCTCTGTCGTCCCCTTCTCCTCCCGCCCCCAATCCTACCCAGCATTAGGGTCTTTTCCAATGAGTCAACCCTTCGCATGAGGTGGCCAAAGTATTGGAGCTTCAGCTTCAACATCAGACCTTCCAATGAACACCCAGGATTGATCTCTTTTAGGATGGATTGATTGGATCTCCTTGCAGTCCAAGGGACTCTCAAGAGTCTTCTCCAACAACACAGTTCAAAAGCATCAATTCTGCGGCGCTCAGCTTTCTTCACCGTCCAACTCTCACATCCATACATGACCACTGGAAAAACCATAGCCTTGACTAGATGGACTTTTGTTGGCAAAGTAATGTCTCTGCTTTTAAACATGCTATCTAGGTTGGCCATAACCTTCCTTCCAAGTAGTAAGCGTCTTTTAATTTCATGGCTGCAGTCACCATCAGCGTGATTCTGGAGCCCAAAAAAGTAAAGTCTGACACTGTTTCCACTGTTTCCCCATCTATTTCCCATGGAGTGATGGGACCAGATGCCATGATCTTAGTTTTCTGAATGTTGAGCTTTAAGCCAACTTTTTCGCTCTCCTCCTTCACCTTCATCAAGAGGCTCTTTAGTTCTTCTTCACTTTCTGCCATAAGGGTGGTGTCATCCACATATCTGAGGTTATTGATATTTCTCCTGGCTATCTTGATTCCAGCTTGTGTTTCTTCCAGCCCAGCGTTTCTCATGATGTACTCTGCATATAAGTTAAATAAGCAGGGTGACAATATACAGCCTTGACGTACTCCTTTTCCTATTTGGAACCAGTCTGTTGTTCCATGTCCAGTTCTAACTGTTGCTTCCTGACCTGCATACAGGTTTCTCAAGAGACAGGTCAGATGGTCTGGTATTCCCATCTCTTTCAGAATTTTCCACAGTTTATTGTGATCCACACAGTCAAAGGCTTTGGCATAGTCAATAAAGCAGAAATAGATGTTTTTCTGGAACTCTCTTGCTTTTTCGATGATCCAGCGGATATTGGCAATTTGATCTCTGGTTCCTCTGCCTTTTCTAAAACCAGCTTGAACATCTGGAAGTTCACGGTTCATGTATTGCTGAAGCCTGGCTTGGAGAATTGTGAGCATTACTTTACTAGCATGTGAGATGAGTGCAATTGTGTGGTAGTTTGAGCATTCTTTGGCATTGCATCTACTAATCCCCAATTCCCAGCCCTTCCCTCCCCAACCCTGTACCCTGGCAACCACAAGTCTGCTCTCTATATTTGTAAGTCTGTTTCTGTTTTGTAGGTAAGTTCATTTGTGTTGTATTTTAGATCCCACATATAAGTAATATAAGGTATTTGTCTCTTTCTGATTTACTTCACTTATTAATAGTATGATAATCTCTAGTTACAGCCTTGCTGCTGCAAATGTCATTATTTCATTCTTTTTTATGGCTGAGCAGTATTCCATCGTGTATGTGTGTGTCACACACCACATCTTCTTTATTGGTTCATCTGTCAATGAACATTTAGGTGGTTTCCATGTCTTAGCTATTGTGAATAGTGCTGCTATGAACAGGGGTGCATGTATATTTTTGAATTGTAGTTTTATCTGGATATATGCCCAGGAGTGGGATGGCTGGATCATATGGTCGTTCTATTTTTAAATTTTTGAGGAAACTCCATACTGTTTTCCATACATAGGGATGACACGAATTTACATTCCCACCAACAGTGACACTTATCGTTAATGATAGAAAGAGAGCTGTCACTGGGCGTGGGCTTTAATCACTGGTGCGTATTTCCCCCACCCCCATCGTGTGAGGTGGGTGGCACCTCACCTTTAGAGAGGGGCAGCTGAGGCTTAATGAGGTTCGGTAACTTCCCAGCACCCCAGATCCCTTCCTGGCAGAACACACTGCTTTGTGAGTCCTCCCACCTCCCTCGCCACACCTAGTAGTGAACACCCCGAGGATACGGCACAGAAGCTGGTACACAACCGATGCTCTATGAGTGAGGGAAGGACAAGGCATGTCACTGCGTTGGCATCAGTCATCCAGTCTTGGCATTCTGAAATCATTTTCGTCTCCCCTCTTATTTCGATTGCACTTATGGGCGGCTCCAAACTGCACTTAATTGCTTACTGTTGCTAGGGCTAAAACGTTCTGTCACTTGGGCCTGCCTGCGCCTCCAAACTGCACGATTGTTTGATGTGATTGAGGGGTAAAGAGAGATACTTCTGCCCAGCACTGGAGAACAGACTGGGTGGAAGAGGGAAGAGGGACAGATGTGAGCTAGGGCTGGGGAGGGGTGGGGAATGATGCCTGTGCCTGGCTGCCTCCCTCCTGCCCAATCCCTTAGGTTCTCTCTTTTTTTTTTTTGAGGATAATTGCTTTACAGTGTTGCGTTGGTTTCTGCTGTACAACAACATGAATCAGCCATATGTATAGATACAACCCTCCCTCTTGAAGCTCCCTCCCACACATAACCCCATCCCACTCCGCGAGGTCATCACAGACCACCAACCGAGCTGAGCTCCTTGTGCTACACTGCAGCTCCCCATCAGCTATCTATTTTGCGCATACTAGTCCAAACCCTTGGAGCAGTAAATGGCAACCCACTCCAGTATTCTTGCCTGGGAATTCTCATGGACAGAGGAAGCTGGTGGACTCCAGTCCATGAGTTCGCAGTGTAGGACACGACTCATCAAATGAGCATGCATCCACAGCCCAACCCCTTAGGTTCTTAACCCAGCAACTGGAGGGAAAATGAGTGAGTGGCTCCCAAATGGAAACATCTCCTCCCCCACCCCCACCCCAGGGTCTCACTTCTATCTCTGTCCTGTGCAGGGGCCCTTTCCCATCCTAATGAATTCAGGTCAACAGTTAGCCCAAGTTGTGGTCGATTTCCCACAAAGCCTGCAGGTTTACTCTCCCTGCTGAAAGCCTGTTTCTCCGGGGGGACACTTTAGTGGACACTAGAAAGTTCCTGAGGAGATGGCACTCTCCTCCGATCCCCCAGAGTTCTTTCCATGTCCCTCTGGGATTGCTGGGGCCCTGGCTGTCCTGCCCTTTGGGAGGATCCTGTCTTTCCGCCACTGCTTGTGTTACATTGAGTCAACATTCAATGAATAATGAATTATAATAATAATAACTCGAGGAAATTTATGCCCTAGCTTCAACTAGGTCCAACGCATAAAGGGAAAACTCACTGTAAATTATACCCTGGGACTTGCAAGTGAATAATGCAGGCGCCTTTCCCCAGAGACCTCCAAATCAACTCATTTAAATTAATAAATCCCACTCTCCTCGGTGCCCAAACAACAGGCTTATTTATGTGTCTCAAAATTGGCTGAAATATCTGAGCAAGGGAACGGAGCAATTAGATTCCTTCTGTTCACAGAGAGCTCTTTGAGATGCAGTCTGAGCTTGCTCTTATTTTGGCTGAACGTAGGGAAAGAAAGGGGAAAGAAAGCCACAGTAACATTGAATTCAACCCAACCAATGGATTATTTCTAAATGTACATGCTGCCAAATAACCAAATTGACTGAATTTTTCACTTTCCAGTCACTTCTGTCTTTTCTAGCCTAAAAACCCTGATTTAGACCAGTCTTTCTTGACAAAGTCCTTGCAGAACTAAGACTAGAAAATATGGTTTGTTCTGACAGGTCTCCTACTGACACTCCTGGAACTGTGGACTGAAATTTACAGTATTTAAGGAAATGGGAGGCTCTGGCACTGACTCATGGGAGGGGGTGTGGCATCCCCGCTGCCCCAGATTGTTAACTCTTTAGCTTCTGTATCTCAGGGCAGTAGGTGTTGTTGGGGGAATCCTGAAGGAAAGGCAGGGCGGGGGTGCTGGAGGGCTCAACACAGCTGTGGGGATGAAAGCATTTCAATATTTCAACAGTGCCAAGGACTGACCGTCTAGCCTGCTTCTACCTACTGTGAACAGCTGGAGAGGGGGTGGGTTCTAGACTGCCTTTTGTGAGTCATTTGTTCCTGTTCTTTCCCTCTCACCTAGTTCTTCTTGCTTAGTCACGTAGTCCTGTCCAACTCTTTGTGATCCTGTGGACTGTAACCCGCCAGGCTCCTCTGTCCATGGAATTCTCCAGGCAAGAATACTGGAGTGGGTTGCCATGCTCCCCTCCAGGGGATCTTCCCAACCCAGAGATCGAACCCGAGTCTCCTGCATTGGCAGGCGGCTTCTTTACCGCTAGTGCCACCTGGGAAGCCCACTTTTTCTTAGACTGTCCTTGGAATGTCTGTCATCTCCACCCCAGCTCACACGGCGCTGGCCCAGTGCAATCATGATGCTAACCATTCAGAGTTAGGTCAGACTCCCTAAATTGAGGGCGCAGTCATCCAACAAGGTTGCCCTCACTTCAGACACTAGCCCCAGTTTGAAGGGTTCTCAGAGCCACCTGTACGTCTCACCAACTGGCTACAAATCCAAGGCTACCACGACCTCGTCAAGTTTGATAATTCACTGGAGTGACTCAGAACTAAGGAAAGTGCTTTATTTATGTAATAACTACAGTTTTATTGTAAAGGATATACATCAGGACCAGCTCCCCGCCCCTCACCCAAGACACAGAGGAGGTCCGGGAGGGCCCCAAACGTGAAGCTTCTGTGTCCTCAAGATGCATCACTCTTGCAGCTCATGTTGAGTGTTGCCAATCTGAGAAGTTCTCTGGAGCCATGGGGTCCAGGGTTTTTATTGGGATTTCATCATGTGGGCATGATTGAAACAGTGGCCATGTGATTGAACTCAGTCTCTAGCCCCCTGCCCCTCCCAGGAGCTCTGGCTGATATGTGGCTCCAACCATCTAATTAAATATTTCATCTTTCTGGAGTGGCCAGGCCCCATCCTGAGTCATCTTGTGGGCACAAACTTGGGTGTTGCTTAAGGGCCCAGCATGAATAACATGGGAAATTCCAAGGTGTAGAGGCTCCCTCCCAGGACCCAGGAACAGAGTCTTTTGTTATATAACATATGGTTTAAATGAATATGCTTTAGCTGAGGCCTGGCTTCTGTGTCCAGTAGGTATATGCTAGAAGGGTATTATGACTTTGTGTGTGTGTGAGCGTATGTGAATGTGGGTGAGCGGCACATGGAGGTGTCTGAGAAAGCATTATATGGAGTAAGGGCTGGCTGATGAAGCAGAGAGAGCCTTGGGTTGGAAGTCGAGCACTATCTTGGACTGAGTGGAATGTTATCCTCAACGAGGGGCAAGGACAGTGGTTGTTCTGCCACCAAAATTAGCTGTGTGCTCTCAGGGGTTTGCCTTCAGGCTAGAGGAGAGTAGGTCTGAGAGAGACCAGAGGACGGAAGGAACTGGGGAGTAAGTGGAGACATCTCATAGGAAATGAAATGTCAGAGCTGGGAAAGGCCTCTGTCCATGGTTTTGTATGTGCCTGTGTGTGTGTGTGTGTGAACATGTATTGGTGCCTATTACACACCAGGGCTTCCCTGGTGGCTCAGATGGTAAAGAGTATGCCTACAGTGCGGGTGACCGGGGTTCAATCGCTGGGTAGGGAAGATCCCCTGGAGAAGGAAATGGCAACCCACTCCAGTACTCTTGCCTGGAAAATCCCACCAATGGAGGAGGCTGGCAGGCTACAGTCCATGGGGTCGCAAAGAGTCGGACATGACTAAGCGACTTCACTTTCTTTCTTACACACGCATGAGTGTGCGTGAAGGTAAACGGGAAAAACGAGCTAAGTTGATGCGCTCTTCAGCTCTGCAGTGCCATCCACTAGGATGCAAACTGAACCCATGGCTGGTGAATGGCACACCTCTCACCATCGCTCTCAGCGAATGCGAACACTTTGAGGATTTTTGCTCTCTGTGCTCACAACCTTGTTCTCTGTCAGATTCCCAGGAAGGGGATATACTTCTCTCAGTGGATCATGCTGCACTAAAAGCTGCAACCCCAGTATGGTCAGTCTGGGCTGCTCCTGCCAGTGGACCAGCAAGCAGAGAAAGGAGTGACTCTGTAAGTGGGAATAATTGGCCCTGACCCTCATGAGGAGCTGGGATTGCTGGTACATGTCAGGAGCAGGGAGGAACCTGTCTAGAACTCAAGAATCTGCTGAGCTGTCTCCTGGGCTTCCATGCCTGGTCATGGTAAAAACAACAGCAGTCGTTGCAGCCTGACAAGAGCAGGGCCGCTGAGAGCTCAGAGCCCTTGAGATGAGGCTCAGTGAGATCTCACAGGTGAGCAGCTCAGACCAGCAGGCCAAGGGGGAGGGGTCCCAACATGTATGCTGGAGGAGGGAGATGATGAGTGTTAGCTTTGGTCTCAGGACTAGTTGCAATCACAGGAACTATAGCAAGTCCCACTTACCTTCCTGTATTAAGTTTTGACAGAGATTGTAGGCAGCCACCACTGTGAAGAAAACTCGATGATGGGTTGGACAGAGTGGAAGGCCCAGGAAGGTCCAAGTGGTTCAAGGGGTGGATTGTTCTAGACATGCGTGGGTGCTCTGTTGTGTCAGACTCTTTGTGACTCCATGGACTGTAGCCTGCCAGGCTCCTCTGTCCATGGGATTCTCCAGCCAAAAATACTGGAGTGGGTTGCTGTGCTCTCTTCCAGGGCATCTTCATGACCCAGGGATTTGAGAGAGTCATTTCCTAGGCAGGTTGATAAGAAGTCTAGGGGTCCCCAAGGAGAGAGGGGTCTGGAATTCTCAAGGAGGAAGAAAGGACAAACTTTTTTTTCTTTTCTCTCTACATTCCCTAGGATTATATAACAATAATATATCCTGCCTAAGGACAGTCTCTGGATTAAACTTTCTGGCTAACTCTGTTATCTTAAAATGTAAATTATGGGAGTAGGTCTGTCTTTACAAGGGTTATATAACAATAATATATCCTGCCTGAGGACAGTCTCTAGATTAAACCTTCTGGCTAATCCTGTTATCTTAGAGTATGTAACTCCACTGCTAACACTAGCAAGGTACTCTTTCTGCCCCCTTCTGATGCCTATGTCAGAAGTTTTCTCTATCTCCTTTATACTTTAATAAAACTTTATTACACAAAAGCTCTGAGCAATCAAGCCTCGTCTCTGGCCTCGGATTGAATTCTTCTCCTCTGGAGGCCAAGAATCCCGGTATCTTTACATGGGTCAGTAACAAACCTTTCATATTCAACCCATATCTCCTGGCATTGGCAGGTGGATTCTTTACCACTGCACCACCTGGGAAGCCCCTGGATTGCTCCAGACACCTCTTCTCTATGACTTCACACCCTCTTGTCCCCACTGCTCACTCCTGCCTCTGCTATGATGAGTGGTCCACTGCAGCCTACAGCCAGCCTCATGCAACATGGTGAGGGTGAGCCCAGGGGTCTTTGTGTCGACAAGCCCTCCAGAGGATTCTAAGGTGTATCAAGGTTAAGTGTCACTGCCCCAGGACACAGGAAGTACTCAGCAAGTGTGCCAAGGGCAGGGATGACTCTGGTGAGCAGGCCCACTTCATCCAGTCTATAGAAACAGGTTCTCCCTGGGCTCTTTCTCAAATAGGATCTGTTTGTGTATTAGGAATTTTGTCACTTTGAGGCAAAGAGGGATTTCTGTTCAAGCCTGTGAGCCTCGACTTGAGAGCCTGAGGGTCATCATAATTAACCCAACACGGGCTGCCTGGATGAAGTAAGAGGTACCTCAGTGCTTGCTTATCTCAGTATGTATAAGGTGTTAGGGAGGCAGAACTGCCATTTCCTCATGATACCTGAGCTGTTTTTCCCTTCTTGAACAGGGAAACTCAATCAGCAATGTTATGGTAGGTTATTTCAAAGGGTCAAAAAGGGATGGAGCAGAAGAGAGACCTCTGGGAAACCAAACATTCTTGACCTGCAGCAGGAGAGATTAAGGTTAGATCTCAGGAGGGACATTCTGAAAGCCAAGGAAACCTCTAGGGACCTAAGGAAATTACGAACTCTTCTCTCATAAATGCCTGAGTTGGGGTTGATCCTACATGTGGACAGAGGAACTGACGACAAAGCTTTCAGGACTCAGGGGGCTGATTGAGAGGTGACTGCCTTTCAGTGAGGAGTCAGAGAAGCAGGGATTGTCCCTCACTTGTCATCCAGGTGGATCTGAACCCATTTTCCTAGCTTCTCTGTACCAGGGTTTCTTAACCTTGACACTACAGACAGTTTGGGCTGAATAATTCCTTGTTGAGGGGCACCCCTAACCTCTATCTTCTAGATGCCAGTAGCATCCTTCTCCACAATTATGACAATGAAAATTGCCTCCAGAGATCACCAAATGCCCCTGGGGATGGGGGACCCAGGCTCTCCCTGTACTGTGAGGCTCAGAAGATCCATAAGGACCTTCTCAGCACCCGTGTACTGTCACATGGAGCACACGCCACCCCACGGCATTTAGGCAGCAGAATTATGGCAGAGCCTGACTCCAAGGGACAGAGTACACGACTGCCTCACCACATTCACTGTGGGCCACTGCAAGACCAGCCTGGCCCGAACTGGCTCTCTTTAAAATGCTTGTCTTCCAGACCAGCTGGCAGGGGCTTCATTGGCCACCTTGTCTGGGGAGTTTAAATTCTAATTGGGCTGGTAGGGGAAAGGGCCCTGATGTCACACACTGGAATCCCCCACCCTCATTTGAAAACCGGTACCCCAGGCCACACCTCAGGAAACCAAGAGGCCAATGTCATAGCCAAGAGATGGAAACGTTACTACCAAATTCCCAGTTTGCTACTTCTGAGGCATTATCTCCCGAAAGACTCTTAAGTGGAGGTGGAGGTGAATGAGGCAGGGTTTTGCAAGTGTAGGGTTGGATCTTGTCTTTCTTTAAAATATTGTTGTTTTGTTCATCACGGATACTTTTTGCATCCATTTTCATTTTTAGAAATATTGTATTAAAATACTATTTGGTTACTAGGTTTTTTTGGTGTCCCTCTGAAATTTTGCAGCCTAGCAAGTATCTCGCTCACTGATCCTGGCCCAGAGCACCAAAGTTTTATGATCCATAATTGTGGGCCTGGGGCTGAGGGGCCTGGCAAAGGGAGCAAGCAAGGCTTAACCTGAAGGCCCAGAACCCCAGGTGTTGCAGAAGCCCCTGGCAGGGACAGCCCCGCTGGAACATACTGCAGATAAACCAGACAGAGCCTCCCAGTTCTCACCCTTAGTGGATTAATGGTTCTAGGCTATTACACATAATTCATTTCTTTATTCACAATCATTCTCCAAGAGCCTGCTCTGGAGCAGACATTGGAGGGACCAATAAGATGCTGCTCCCTTCCTGGCTGAGAAGACAGGCTCGTAAACAAAGAAGCCTGATGCTGGCGATAAGGGCTGAACAAAGCACACGGGGTGATGATCCAGCAGTGATTCGTGGAATCTGTTCTGTGGCAGCAGAAACCCCAACATAAGACTCATTCTTAACCCATCAGAGATCTTGTCAACCACCAGTCATTTTCCAAGTTCTCTAACAAGCCTGCCAGAATCACAGTGCTGAGATATGAGCTGGGGGTTTACTTGGCTTCATTTCCTTCAGTCACTTAGGAAGAAGGGGCTTTCTCTGCTTCCATTCATAGAGCTGAGGCTCGGTCAGATGGAAACAATGAAATGATTCCCACATGATTAGAGTGCTTAATTGATGAAAAACCAAATTTTTTTTTTTTATTGCCCACTCTTTTTTTCTTTTTGAGATTCAGATGATGGAGTTGGTGGGGGAATGATGTACAGACGAGAAACAGAAAATAATATGCTTCTGAGCGATGTTCTAACTCTCCATTGTACAGATGAACAAACTGAGGCCCAGAGAGGATAATTGACTTGTTTCATGGTGTAGCCTTAAAAAAGAACTTATAATACTAGTGCAGACCTGCGGGAGTGGGCAGGAAGGGCAGTGTCTACTTCTATGTGTCTGCCTGTGCAGGGACCCACACTGCTTTCTTCATTAAGGAATTAATTAAGCAGCAGCTACAGTGGTGGTGAACAGAGCTAACATCCAAGCATTCGGTTTGTGGCAGGAGATGGGGTCCCTTGTGGGTGGTGCCAGGTGTCCCACTCTGGAGGGGAGAGGGTGGGTAGCACTCGGAAGAGATGGGGCTCTGGTCTCACCCCCAGCAGCTCCGCCATCCCTCCACGTTGCTGCTCTCTGGCTCCTGGAAAGAGGGAGGGCCGCAAGCATCAGTGGTTCCATTTTACGGTTGAGGAAGCTGGCATCCAGAAAGGGTTTGGCAGTTTGCCCCAGGGCAATCTTCTAAGTGAACTGCTGGCAGAGCCTGGCCTGCAGTCCAGACCTCTGTGTTTTCAGGCCTCCCTGGGTTCTCTCCCCAGCCTCACAGAGGCTCTGCTCCTGGAATACACAGATCAGGATGCCATCTGCCCACAGGAGACTGTATCCAGTCCTCTCTGCCGTGAGCTACCCATCTCTAGGGAGCTCCATCAGCGCAGAGAAACCCAGATCAGTCTGTCTCAGAATGCCTGCCAGGAAGTTCTTTCTTGGTTTGTGTTTTTTCATACAGACACAGCCCATCTCCCTTTCAAGACTCTGCACACTAAGGACCACCTCTCTCATCTCTCGTTAACCTGGCCCAGCACCTGGTTGAGTCTGTGTTCTAGAAACATCAGTTCCCGGCTCCTGCCCTTATATGGCTGACCCGGATGGAGGTGGGTCTGGGATTCTGATTATCTGCATTGCAGCAGATGCATTTCCTGAGAGCTGCAAGGGAAGGGCCTTTATGCCCCGAAACACGAGATTACAAACACAGATGCCTGGGGGTGGGATGGGGGCGTTGAGGCAGATAACAAAGAAAGGAAGCCTTGCCGATGGTTCTCTAGGGACCCCCAAATTCCACCTATGTTAGTGGGCATCTTTACTCAGCTTCAGCTCACACTGGTTTCAAGAAACTGGACCCAGTTTTGCATCGGCAAGGAAGGCAGAAATTTTAATTTCTATGTAAAATTTCCTGATTTGACAGTGTTGGCATTAAACTTGTCTTCTAAAAAAGGCACTGTGCCATCAGGTCAAACAAAACAAGTCTGAGCTGCCCCTTTGCAGACTCACTTCACCACTTTCTTAGGCATAGGGCTACACAGAGCACAGAAGGAGCAGGGTGGGTGAGGGTCTGTAGGAGAGGGGTTCATGGAGTCCTCCCTCTTCCCCTTTCCTGGAAACTTTTAGGGGGAGCAGAGACTCCCCTGCACTGTACCTGAAACTAAGTCCCTGGCCCCATTGGCACTGGGCCCTATGCCCTCAAACCATCCATCTACCCTGGTGTTCTTGGAGTCTCTCTCTGACTCACCCCACCATGCTCCTTCCTTCCCTGTGGGTAAATGAGAGGGAAAAACCATCAAGTCCCATGTGTTCCACAGTGTGGCTTGGCAGCGTTCATCTCAAATGTCTTCTCAGCGAATCTCCGTGTTTTCAATTACCTCCTAACTCACCTCCAGGGAGCCCAGCCAAGCGGGAGGATTAGCAGAATAATGAGTTTAAATTATTTAGTTTTTTTTTTCCCCCTCCCATCTCTATTCTGTGGCGATATTGAATCTAATCCAGGTCCAGATGCATTGGATGATACAAGACAGGTTATGGCTAATAACTGATCTCATTTTCAAATTAATATGCAAATTCCCCCTCATAGCTGAGGAATGAAAGAGGCTAGTTGGGACTAGCGGGGAAGACAAAGAAGGGAGGAGAAGGCTACAGTGTCCCTCTCCCCGCACCCCAGTCTAATCAGAATCTTTGCTCCAGAGGCAAGGAAGAAGAAATTGATGAGTCCCCAGGTGTACTCAGGTCTCCCTCTGCAGGAAGACTGTGGGATCTTTAAGCTGCGGAGCTGGAGGGGAATTCACTCCATTTTACAGATGAAGGAACTGAGGCCCAAAGATTCCATGTGTGCTGGGAGCAGAGTGGTGCCTATAAACCAGAGTATTTGAGGGCTCCTGTGCCAGCAGGAAGGCACAAGAGATCAGTCTTCCCTGAAGTGAATAGCAGGAGAAATGAGATTCTTTCCACTCCTAAGTGAAAATTCATCCCAGAAGCAGGTCCTCTATTGCATGATGTTCTCCATAGGGCCATACACAGCGTCTGGTCGGAGTGCTGACCACTTCTGATAATTACCAGTTGTACAGCTGAGTTAATCAATGAAGCCATGAGTTCAGCACACACCTTGGAATGTGCCAGTCATTGCACAGAGCGCTAGGCATAGACTTTTGTCCTGTGTTAATATGTAACCATCAATTCCACATAACAAACTGGAAAGCTGAGTCCTAGTGAGTGACCTACCTGGGGGAGAGATTTCCCGTAGAGGTGGGTCTGACTTCCATGGCTCCTAGGTTTGTTCTGGTCTCACCCTGTCTCCTGGACTGGCCCTTTGATTTCATGCTGGGTGCCCCTGATCGTGGTTGTACGCAGCCTGGCTTCCCTCTGTTTATTTTGAAAAGGCTCATGGAAAAATGTGTTGGCACCTACCCAGCTCACCTTGGAAGATGGTTTATTGGGAGGGGAGGGGTCACTGGCTGCAGATGACCCGCAGCTAGTGAAGAAGAAGGGGCCGCTTCTTGGCTGGATGGAAACCGGGGCCCAGCATAGGGTGTCGTGGTCCAAAGATTGGCGTCTGTGATGCTTCATTAGGCAGAGTTGTCTCAGCAGGAGCCCTGTTCCCTTAATCACTTAATCTTCATGTTGGTTTCCTTAATGTGTATTTACCCTCCTGTCTTTCCCCTTCTCCTGGCTGCTGTCTGTGCTGTCATTATAGCTGCATCTTGGATTCAGAGGCTGTTGGATGCTGGAAGATGGGAGGCTGTGGGGCTGCAGGAGGTGGGCCCAGGGGATCAAGGAGACCTTCCTGCTCACCTTTTTCAGACTCCGTGTCCCGTGTGGAAAGCAGTGACTCAGGCCAGATGCCCAGGGGAAATCCAGGAGGAGGAACTAGAAGGAGACGATCAGGTGATGCTGTCCAGTATGATAGCCACTAGCCATCCATGGCTGTTTTCACTTACATGGAAATTAATTAAAATGTAGCAGAATTAAAAATTCAGTCTTTGGTCACACTAACACTCTCACTTGTGTTCAGTGGCCACGCCTGGCTAGTGGCTGTTGTATTAGTATTTTATTAGCATGAATAGCGCATGTCTATCATCACAGGACATTTGGTTGGACAGTCACTCTAAGGTGGTTCCTGTGTCTTAAGCATCTGATTCCTGGTTTGAGTCCCAGGAGATTCCATCCCTCTATCTCCAGGCCCACCATACATCTGCAATACCCAGTTCAGAGCCTTGTCTGGGGTGGGGGGCTTGGTATGAGGCACCACATTGTCCAAAACTGGATGAGAGGGTGCAGTGATCCTGTTTATCCATCTGAGAGTCTGGGCCTGCATCTTAACAAGAGCACTGTTTTGAGGAACTGTTGTTTCAGTTCACAGATTGTGTGTGTGTGTGTGTGTGTGTGTGTGTGTGTGTGTATGTGTGTGTCTGTACTAGGTCACAACGTGCAATATACATTATTTGGATGTGGATAATGGTTAACAATGGTTGTGAACTAGTAACCAAGAGAGCTAGCCCCTTACTTTTCAATGGGGACAATGCTTTTCTTATCCCCTGCCTTGTCTCTTTTTACTTTTACTTCCATCCCCTTCCGCTTGGACAAATACTAGTCACAACCCTCTAAATTGATTTTGCTCCCCACTAATGGGAGGCAAGAATTCTACCACCGAGCCGCCAAGGGTCCTCACTGATGGGTCTTGACCTACAGTGTAATAACACCTGCTCCTGGTGATGGTCTGAGAATCTCTCACTGCCCTTCCTGCTCCCTGCGCTGCCCTCATGACCCTTGCTGTTTGGAAGAGATCATCTCTGGAAAGGTGTGCCACCTAGAACACCAGGTGATGCGGGTCTGTGGAGGGCTCCCTGAAGCACAGGGGAAGAAATGTCATCGCGTCTGCTTCTCAAACACAATGAAGCAGTTGATATGTATTGGAGGGACCGTCAATTTCCTGCCGTGGGTATTGGCTATTCCTGCAAAATGTACTAACCAGGAGAACAGAGTAGACGTTGGGGCCCCTGTGCGCGTGTGCCAGGCACTGAACTGCGAACTTTTCAGGTTTATCTCTTTATTCCTCACTATCACCCTGTGAGGTCAATACCATTAGTTCCACTTTACAGATGAAAAGACTGAGCTCAGAAAAGACAAGGAACTAGTCTAGGGTCACAGAGTGGCAGACCTGGGATTTAAACCCAAGTCTCAGTATGTCCAGAACCTCTGTTATCTTGGGAACGTGAAATTATTTGAACGGTTGAATATCAACATTACTCCAGAGAACAAAAACACCAGGGTCTGTGTCTCTTCTTCCCTCCTCTCTCTCGCTCTCTTTCACACACGCACACACACACCCACTCACACTCTTCACACCACATATAATTACTAGATCAAATCTGTATACAACTTACTGCCCCATTTGTTTTGACATGGGTGTGACATAAGGTCCAGCCATACTGGGTCTCCATAACCCTTTCTGAGTGGAAAATGGGGAAGGTGAAAGAGAACAGGACAGGGAGGCCCGGCGTGCTGCAGTCCATGGGGTTGCAAAGAGTTGGACGCGACTAATCGACTGAACTGAACTGATAAGAGAATGGGCAGCCCCCAGGGGAGTTTTACTCAGGCCCACAGCCCCCTCCTAAAGCAGGAGGCTGTCTGTGGGCGGCGCTATGGAGCAGCTTGTCCACCCTCCATTCCACCCTACTTCTAGGGTGTCTCCCTGCCCTGCCAAGGCTGGGAAGCTAAAAATGACACTCCTTAGACTTCTTTGTAGCTATCATTCTGTGTGTGAATTAAATTCTCTAATTTCAAGGTCCTTGCACAAGACCTGGGGGAAAAAAGGTGACTTGGAGGCCACCTTGCTATTGCTTTTGGCTATTTTCCTGCTGGAAAATGAGGTTGTAGAGATGTGGCTTTTCCCCCCTGTGGCAGTATTCAGATGCCTGTTCTTCTTGTTCTTGGGTTGAGAAGGAACAGCTGTGGACACATGGCGGTGGCTGAAAATCACATTGCAGCTGATCCCCAGGATTGAGAATGGTTCGAGACAGGCGGGCATGGGGACACAGCTGTAGGGCTGGCTTCCTGAGTCTGGATGCCTGGAGCCTGCATCACGGTTGTGGGCCTTGAACTCAGCAGTGACCAACAGTGGCGGCCTCTGGGGACAGCTCCATTGATAGGTCAGCTCCCGGGTCCTGGACCCAGACTGAAGCCCACATGGTTCCAGATCTTCTTGGAGATGTTCAGGAACTTAATCCCATGTCTTCAATCCCTCTTCTTGCACAGAACCTGGCTGATACATGTTCCTTCACCACCCCTGCCTTCCCTTGAGCAACCAACCCTGTTCTCCACATATCCAGTAAGGACTGTCCCTTGCCAGCAAGAATGCTCACTCCACCATTGAGGCTGAGTCTTGGTACAGAACCCTGCTCAATTTATCACTTCGTTTCAGTGATTTCTATGAATTTATCTGTACCTGTTCACAAATAAGAACGTTCAGTCTTGCGGACCGTGTTTGGATGGTTTCATCAGAGACATATTCAGTCTCGAGGAAGCCTCAGATACTTAATCGGGTAACTCTTCTCCTTCTGGGTATTCTGAGATCCTGAAGGCTTTCTGCAGAGGCAGGAAGTTCCCAGGAGAAGTCCCACACCCTGCTTTGTAACTTGGAGGTCAGCAGGTTGCCAGCTCTCCCCTCTGAGCCCTCAGAAGCCAAAGTTAGATCCTGTCTTCTACTCCCTGGTGTCCTAGGAGTGAGGGGAGGGGGTGCTTTGTGTGTCTCCTGAGGAAGATCTTGTTTGCCCCCAAGAGAAGGAGGAGTGATGAAGGTCTGAGTCATTGGACCTCCTCTCCCCCTGCAGGAGTGGTCCTCACTGATGTGACTGGCTGGCCCAAGGAGGGAGCACCAGCCACAGGAACCCTGGGCTTCAGTCATGGGCAGAGCCACCAGGCATGACCATCAACGCCATTACAGGTGAGCAGACTAGAGCCTAAGAGAGGGACTGATTCAGGTCACACCTGAGTCACCAGGAGGACAAGGACAAGCAGCCTGGAATGCCTGACTCCAGCTCGTCCACTGCCCTTTCCTCCACACAGTGCTGGGGAAAGGCATCTCTCCTGGAGAGTAGGGCTGGGACGCAGCCATCACGAGGAAAGCTGGAGTGTGAGTGAGCTGGTAAATGGTCCCTGCGCTTCTTCAGGGAGATCAGGTGCGTCCATCAGGGTCCTGATGGTAAACAAATGGCACCTCAAATCAGGTCATTTGAGGAGACTGAAATAAAGGGACACTTACAAAGCTGCCGGCAGGGAAAGGGAGATGATAAAGGATGGTACTGTAGTGGGGGAGAGGATTCTATTCCCCTCCAGGTCAGGAAGGCCAAGGGGAGGGCTGGCACGTGGAACCCCGAGGGAAAGGGAGCTGTGACCTTCGGGTAAGGGATGTGGCCGGCTCACAGCAACACCACCAAGAGAGGGCCAGGAGACCAGGACGCTGACTCCCCTCTTCCCCTGCTCCATGACTCCCCGCCAGTGCCTCCCGTTGGCCAAACCCAACCAGGGTTCGAGAGAAACGGGACCCAGTGATGCTGTGCACAGGAGAGCGCCTCCTGGGCACAAGTAGGGGGAAAAATCTGAAGGGAAATTTTTTATCTAGCCTGTGAGAGCCCTTGAGGGCAGAGAGAACCAGTCCTCTAGATGATCTGGGGGTCTGCCCACTGAGAGCACGGGCAGTGGATTCAGAGAGCCAGCCCTCCCCACCTGGTTAGGAGCCTGGTTCCCCTGCAGAGACATCTTTCCAGGGATGCTCAGCCTAGCCTGACCCTCAGAAAGGTTGGAAGGAATGGCTTCAAGGGCAACTGAAGAGCCTCCTTCCACCAATGCTGTGTTTCTTGGAGAATCTAAAGAATACTTTTCCATGGAGGGTGATTTCCTACCAACCTAAAGAAAGACACACAGAGACAGAGCTGATCTAAAATGCTTCAGGGAGGGAGTGGGAAGTAGCCTGAGAGATACCTGAATCATCCCTCAGGCAGTGGATGGTGTTTGGAGGTATCCCTTAGGCCGGGTACCTGGCATCTCTGCTCTTTGTAAATGCCTGCGGCCACCACCTGAAGAAATGGAAAGATGGACAGCAGTGTTGTCTGCCACTGGAGTGCACATGCTATTTTTAATACAATACAGGTGACTTCAGGGTACCAACCATGCAAAATAGAGATAAGGAGTGTGAAGCACTCACCCAAATGACTTAGCACCAATTCATGCATTCAGTGGGCTTGTCTCAGCGGTGCTGTTTCCCGGGTCCTCCCAGGCGCTGGCTCTTCATCTCCCTCTGTCCTTGGGACTGTCCTCCCACTGCCCTCTCCTGCTGGGTCACCCCCTCCCTGCTGGTCCCAGACCAGCAGAGTCTCCTTGCTCCTCAAGGTGCCTGATGAAGCATGGCCCCTTTGTGCCTGCACACCAGGTCCACCTTCTAACCTTGGGTCAAAATGGACATGTCACAGACAATGTCTAGTTCAAGTCCTTAAAAAAGAAGGTGCTAGACTGGAATTACATGTGCAAGGATTTTAGTAGGGGAGGCACTAAAGGAGAAAATGAGGAGGGAGCCAATAAAGGCTAGGAGAGTCCTCATACTGCAACGTAAAACTGGTGATGAATGAAGGAAAGAGAGAAGGGGGTTGGCTGGAACACCCTAGGGCTCTAAGCATGCTAAAGGGGGGTTGGCAAGGTGGCTGTTCTCAGGCCAAAATGCCCTGTCAGAGGTGTATGGGTCTCTCGGGGACCTGCTCCCCTGAGTGTCCTGCTGCACTCGGTCATGGGGCGGGAGCAGCCCACTGAGACATGGACCGTTGCCCTGGTGCAAACATGATACTGATTTCAGAGCACAGCAGTGGGGGCCCTTAGACAGCTAAGCTCCCTGCAGTTGGAAGTCTTCAGGGCATATTCTCAGGGCTGCCACAACCCCATACCATGCCCACCAGCTCATCCTGTTCTCTGCCCATACAAATTCCTCAGTTAGCCTTTACTCCTTGCCTTGTTCAGTGGCTGGATACTGAGTCTTCCACCTTGACCAGTATGTTCTTCATTTCTCCCACTTTCTTTCTCTTATATGGGCTTTTTTTTTTTTTTAATGGGCTCTGACCCCTTTTCCATCTCTTTCACTCTTAGGTAACTCATCCAGCTATTTCTCATCTTGTTGGATCCAGTTTTCCTGAACATCTCAGCATCCTCTCTTGAATCTCCAATCCATTATACTAACACCTATTTCACCAGTGTTGGATAGAAAACCCCTTTAGGGGAAAGGGAATTCTGCTTAATTCTCCATCTCCCTGGATTGTCCAATGAGTCAATATTCTTTCATACAACATTTCCATTTTCATATAAAACCTCTGAATTTTATTATATCTTGTTTTAGCTTGGATTCCCCTGAAAGCAGAGGCTGAAGGAAGCTTTGGGTGCAGTAAGTTTGTTTGGGAGATGAACCCAGGCTGCTGAAGTGAAGGAACAGGGAGAGAAAGACTGGAGAAAGGGAAAACTAATAAATAGGACATTATGAGTCTGGGATCTGATGGCTTCAGTGGTGAGTTCTACCAAACATTTAGAGAAGAATGAATACCAATCCTTCTCAAAATATCCCAAAATATAGAAAAAAGAGGAAACATTTCCCAATTAGTTTTTGAGGCTAGCATTACATAATAAAGCCACATAAAGATCCATCACATAAAAAATTAGAGACCAATGTCTCCTATGCCTATAGATGCAGGAATCCTCAACAGAATATTAGCAATCCTAATCCAACAGCATATTTAAAAGGTGATACACTATGACCAAATATGACTTATCCCAGGAATGCAAAGGTGGTTTAGCACAAGATAATCAATCAATGTAATAAACCATGTTAATAGAATGAAGGGAAAAGCCCAGATGATCATCTAATTGATGCAGAAAATATATTTGACAAAATCCAATATCCTTTCATGATAAAAACTCAGAAAACTGGAAATGAAAAGGGGCTTCCTCAACATGATAAAGAGCATTTATGAAAAATTCACAGCTAACACCATACCCAATGGTAAAAGACTGAACCTTTTCTCTATAAGATGAGGAAAAAGAAAAAAAAAATGCCTGTTTTCACCACTGCTGTTCAACCCTGTACTAGAAGTTCTAGCTAGAGCAATTAAACAAGAGAAAGAAATGTAAAGCATCAGAATTAGTAAGGAAGATTCCTATTCACAGATGACATATACTATATATAGAAATCCCAAAGAAACAATAAGAAAACTAATAGAAGCAATAAACAAATTCAGTAGATTTGTAGGAAATATAATCAACACAACAAAAATCAGTTGTGTTTCTCTATTCCAGTGGTGAACAATCTGAAAAGAAAGCAACTTCATTTACAATAGTATCTAGAAGAGTAAAATACTGAGGAATAATTTAACCAAGGAGGTAAAAGTCTTATACACTGAAAACTATAAAAAGTTGCTGAAAAACATTAAAGAAGACCTAAATAAATAGAAAGACGTCCTTTGTGCATGATTTGGAAGATTTAGTATTGTTAAGATGGCAGTACTACCCAGCACAATCCCTATCAAAAATTCCAAATCTTTTTTGGCAGAAATGGAAAAGCTGATCCTCAAATTTATATAGAACTACAAAGGGCCTGAGTAGCCAAAAAAAAAAATTTTTTTTTTAAAGAATAAGGTTGGAAGACACATTTTCCAATTTCAAAATATACTAAAAAGCTACAGTAAATAAAACTGAATGATATTGTTGTAAGAATAGATGAAATAGACTTGAGAGTCCAGAAATAAACCCATTTATCTACAGTCAGTTGATTTGCAACAAGAATACCAAATTCATTCAAGGGGAAAGGATAGTCAGTTTAACAAATGGTGCTAGGAAAACTGGATTTCCAAATGGGAACAAATGAAGTTTGACTCCTACCTCATACTATATAAAAATTAAGTCAAAATGGGTCAGTAACGTAATGTAATAATTAAAATCATAAAACACTTAGAGAAAAAGGGGTGAATCTTCATGGCTTTGGATTTGGCAATGGGTTCTCAGACATTGCACCAAAAGCATGAGCAACAAAGGAAAAGAGTATATAAATTGGGCTTTATCAAAACTAAAAGTTTTCATGCAAAGGACATTATCAAAGTAAAAAGACAGCTTATAGAATGAGAAAAAAGATTTGTAAACCATATATTGCAAAAGTGAATTACTAAATATATAAATAACTTCTAAACACAACAAAAAAAAGAACCTAATTAAAAATGACTTAGACATTTTTCTAAAGATGATATACAAATGGCCAATAAGCATACGAGAAGGTGCTAATCATTAATTATTAGGGAAATGCAAATAAAACCTCAATGATATACCACTTCTCACCTACTATGATCACAATAATAATATAAGAATGTGGAAAATTAGAACTCTTAAACATTGTTGGTGAAAATACAAAATGGTTCAGTTGCTATGGAAAACAGTTTGGAAGTTCCTCAAAAAGTTAAATATAGAGTCACCATATGACTCAGAAATTTCACTCCTGGATATGTACCTAAAAAGATGGAAACAACCTGTGTCCATCAGAAAATGAATGGATAAACAAAATGTGGTCTTTACTTGCAAATAGAATATTATTCAGCTATAAAAAAGAATGAAGTTCTGATTCATGCTCTTGATACAACATGGATGAATCTTGAAAACCTTATGTTAAGTGAAATAAGCCAGACACAAAAGGACAAACATGATTCAACTTATATGAAATATCTTAGATAAATTCCTGGTGACAGAAAGATTAGAAGTTATCAGGGGCTGGGGGTAGAAGGGGTTGAGGGATTTCTGGCTTAACGCACAAAATTATTATGAAAACGGCTTGGAAATCAATAGTGGTGATGATGGCACAACATTGTGAACATAATTAACACCACGGAATTGTACACTTAAAATGGTTAAAATGGCATACTTTATCATCTATTGAAATATATAATATAAATATATAAATAATATACATTGTCATGCTTTTCTCCAGGGGATCTTCCCAACTCGAACCCACATCTCTTGTCTCCTGCGTTGGCAGGCAGGTTCTATACGACTACCACCACCTGGGAAGCCCAAAATATAAATATATTTAAACAAAGTATACCATTTTAATCATCATTTTACGTCCATATATATGTGTATGTTTGCATGCGTACTCACTCAGTCATGTCTGACTCTGGGACCCCATGGACTATATGTAGCCTGCCAGGCTCCTCTGTCTAAGGAATTTTTCAGGCAAGAATACTGGGGCGAATTGCCATTTCTTTCTCAGTCCAGGGATTGAACCAGCGTCTCCAGCTTGGCAGGCATTCTTTACCATTGTGCCACCTGGGGAGCCCATACGTGTGTGTGTGTGTGTGTGTGTGTGTGTGTGTGTGTGTGTGTATAATTTGCTACATATCTTTTGAAAGACTGTATTACTGAGTGAGCTGGGTGTGTGTGTGTGTGTGTGTGTGTGTGTGTAATTTGCTACATATCTTTTGAAAGACTGTATTACTGAGTGAGCTGGGTGTGTGTGTGTGTGTGTGTGTGTGTGTATAATTTGCTACATATCTTTTGAAAGACTGTATTACTGAGTGAGCTGGGGACCACTGTGGAAAACTGGGTCCTGCTAGGACCGGCCTAGGGAACCATGTAGAATATACCTCAGAATTGTCCCTTTGAAAGATCAATAGCTGGGATATCTGTTCACTGGCTTCCGTCCTCCAGTAGTTTAGTTGCCCTTTGGATTATTAACTCTCTAGCACTCCCAGGCTGTGCTCAGGTGTGGACTAAGTCCTTGCAGCCCTAAAGAAAGCCTGGAGGCAGAAAGCAGAGGCTTCCTTGGTGCCCTGAGGCAGGATCTGTCGGCCACAGACATGCTGGAATCAGTGATGTGAGGCACGAGGAACCGCCTCATGTCTCACGCTCCTTCCTCCAAGTCTGGGAATCCCCTCCGATCAGCAGGGCCCGTTTGAAGGAAGCAGTGGGTGGTTTCACCAGGGAGAAGTTTGTACATCCTTGGGTCTCAGGACAACAACAGGGCTTCTACGACTGCCAACATCTGAGGCAGACAGACTGATGGGCTGGCTTCCCTGAGCAGCATCGCCAGCTTGTAATCATCAGGGGAACGTCATCTGTGACACAGAGGGTGTCCACCTGAAATCTAGCCCCTTCTGGGGTACTCAGATGCCACTGCATCAGTTTTCTCTCACTTCTGAACACCTGTGTTTCAGAAATCTAATAATGAGCATCCCCAGAGAGAAAGTGAAGAGATGATCACAGGGTCTCCACGTGGGGGGATGTAGACTTCCTTCCCAGAGCCCGTGTGTCTTGAGGACAAAACCTTGTACAAGTATGCACACTCAGATCGCGAGGGACAAAAGCAGGCCAGTTTCTAAATCTGACTCCCTTTCAAAAGCTGCATCACTATCACAAATAGGGATACTAAGGTGACAGATGATGGGATAAACCAGCGGGAAAAAAACAGACAAAAAGGTCAGACTGCCTCAGCCACCATGTTGGTGAGCAACCTGGCCACCCTTTCCTTCTCAGTCCTCCCCTCCCTGGACCCTGGTTCTCCCAAATGGAAAAAAAAAAAAGAAGAAGTTAAAACGAAATGACTCTTATGGTCCTTTCTACCCACATTCTTCATCAGTCACAAGACCCTCATCCACATCTATCCTGGGAAGTCCATCTAATTTGCAGGTTTCCTGAGGTTGAATCTTCATTTGCTGAAGTTCGGGGGCAGGAATTTTTGTTCCTATCATCTCCATGTTTAGTTTTGACTGAGCATCCTGAAGCCCTTGGTGCCAAGAGCCTGGTTCCAACCCTAGCAAGCTCCTGTCATCAATAAAAAACACAGATGCTCGTGGACCACAGATTAATCTCCCATGCCCTTCCCCATCCTCTTTGTGAGATGTACTCAGTGACTAGTGTGAGTGAGTTTGGTTATGGGTAGAAGTTGGTAGCAGAAAGGACCAATTAGATAGTAAAAACAAAACAAAAAAAAGTTAGCATGGAATAGCAGAAAAATAGCATTTTCAAAAAGTTAGAAGTAAGTTCAAATCCTGGTTATGCTGACTGCTAGCTTTATGTTTTTGAGCAAATTACTCACAACTCAATTTTCCTATTTGGACAACTCTGACACAGGGTTGTTTTTAGAATTAGTAATAATATAGTTAAGTAGTTGATGACTATCAGATATTCAATAAGTGGAAGCTATTATTATTTAAGGGCTTCCCTGGTTGCTCAGATGCTAAAGAATCTGCCTGCAATGCAGGAGACCCAGGTTTGATCCATGGGTCGGGAAATTTAAGGATGGGGGCTACAATAGTTAAGATTCTTTTGGCTGCAAGGAATAGAAATTGTTAAATAAAAAAGAAACTTTGTGTGAAGGATAGTGGGACAGCTCACAAAAAATTGAAAGAAAAGGCAAACAACCTGGATGCAAGATGGGCTGATAACAGAAACACATCAAGGATATCAGCAGCAGGAAGCACGGAATTTCTCCCAAGAAACCTCTTTTGGAAAAAGATTCCTGGGGGCAAAATCACAGAGTTCAGACATGGCCCTTGAAGGTCTGCCCATTCCTGGTATCAGAGCCAGACACTGGGGAACCCCATTAATTACTGTCGACTACAAGCGACTGAACTGAACTGAACAAGGATGATGTCTTTAATGATATCTGGGCTCCAGCTTTGCTTCAGAAGGGACCCTGGACCCTGAAGATGTGGTCACAATGTCTTTCAGCTGCTTTGACTGAGGTTCTTATAAGCTGGAGCTGCCCCCATCTCCCAACACATTCAGCCTCTGTAAGCTAGAGGGTGATTAATGGATGTTACCCACCATGTTTATCACTTACAACTACAGTCACCAGTTGCAGGCATGGTTGAGAAAAGATTGCAATCTGCACTTTGTGTTCATTGATTTCTACAAGCTTCCATTATGCATACTGCTCATTGATATCTGTCATATAGACAAATCGCATCATAGATGTTCTCGTGTTGTGCCTTTTACTTGCTGCTTATTCTCTTAGAAACCCAAGAAACAGAGTCCTACTGATATAATTTCCAACTTATTCAGCGATGTATCACAGTACTTCCTAGAAGGCCAAATGTGAGCATTGAAGGTCCTTCAAAAGTCAACTGGTGCAGCTTCTCAATCCCGGATATATGTTAGACTCACATGGGAGATTTAAATACTGAAGCCAAGACTTTGACCTCAGAGATTTGGTTTAATTGGTTAGGGCAGAGTTCAGAAGTCAGTATTTTAAAATAACTGCCTGGTGATTTTCATGTGCAGCCAGGGTGGGGAGCTATTGATTTTGTCCAAGCTTTATTTCACAGACAGGAAAACAGAAGCACAGTGATGAACACGGGGGCATGTGCTTAAGGTCACTTCACTGATAACTTGTTGAACTAGGACTTGAACCCAAGGGTCCTGATTACCCATTCAGCACTCTTTCTCTTTGGATGACTGATTGCTCTTGCCCCATGAAGAGTTGAAAGATTTCCAGAAGGTGTTATTAGATTTGGCATGGAGTTGGGAGGGGAGTTTTAAGCTAAGGAGAACCAAGACTGGGGCCAGCAACCCAGGGATTTTGCAAGTTTAGAACCTCAAATGGGACCAACAGAAATTGTAAGCAATAACACATCATACAGGCATCAGTTTCTGATGTGAGAGTGATCATAAGTGTGAGTGAGCACTCGGTCATTATTTTTCAATCCCTTAGTTAATGTGAAAGAAAAAGGCTGCCCCTTAACATTTCAGACAAAAAGCTATGGCGGAGAGACTCCACCCAGCTCAGCTTCTCCTGGAAGCCTTCATGTAACAGAGGTCATGTTACTCTTTTCCTTCTGTAGCTAGGTTGGTGCCTGATACTTAGTTTAGGCGTACATGCCTAGGTAGTAAAATGTTTTTAAAAAAGATTAAAACAAAAAATAATAGTGACATCTAGGGGTAAAGGTGATTGTGATTAGGTAGTTATACACAGGGGCTTGCTTCATTATTAGCTTAAGTAACAGAAAGTTACACTAGTTAGGAACAATTTATCCGAGCAAAGATGGCTGGACTTATGTAAAGTTTCGGAGTCAGGGATAACGTGGGGATTGTAATGGTTTTAGTGAAGGGAGTAAGCTGTGTTAGGCTTGGCAAGAATTAACTTAGGCAAGACTTCACTGCAGTAAGTTGGCTACTGATGGATTTTCAGTGGCTATCCTTGATTGGTTGGTTTGCAAGTGTGCTCAATGAAGCATGTTATCATTGATATAAGACTGAGGCAAGTTGTCAGCAATGGCACCCCACTCCGGTACTCTTGCCTGGAGAGTCCCAGGGACGGGGGAGCCTGGTGGGCTGCCATCTATGGGGTCGCACAGAGTCGGACATGACTGAAGTGACTTAGCAGCAGCAGCAGCAAGTTGTCACTGATTAATCAAACTCTACTTGCAGCCAAACTTATCATTCAAGAGTGAGGGTAGAGAAGATATTTTCTGATATTCAGAGTATCAAAAAATGGACTTCCTCTGCATCCTTCCTCCACAATGAGCTGTGCATTGTGCTTCACTAAAGATGAGAGACTAGATCAAGAAAGAGGAAGATGAAATATAAGAGGAGACCCATCACAGAGGCAAATATAATAAATGGAGATGCTGTGATGACAGCTGTACTGCAGGCATAGACAGATTTGTCCAGATACAGGCAGCTCATGTGTAAGGATCCCAGCTGCTTACCTTATTCTTTTGAATCTACAGATGGAAGTTTCTGCTGAGTTTCTCCTAGTTTTTCTCCTTGTCTGGCTCCTGTTACCTGTGTGCCCAGTTAACTGCTCCCAGACTCACCAAAAGACTCAGTTCAGCTTGGCTTTTCTTAGGAACTTTCATCTAACAGGAGCCACACTGCTCCATCCTTGTAGCAGCTAGATTTGTGCCTGACTGTTAATAGTTTAGAGAGTAGATAACATGGGTGGCAAAAAGCAAAAACAAAGAATGATTAAAACAAAACAGTATAATGGTTCCCTCTGCGGGTGGGGGACTATGCAATTGGGGAGTAACTCACAAGGGCTTCTAAGGCAGGGGTCCCTAATCCTGGGCCATGGACCGGTAGCCATCTGTGGCCTGTAAGGACCTCGGCTTCATAGCAGGAGGTGAGTGGTGGGTGAAACAGAAACCGCCCCCCACCACCAGGTCCGTGGAAAATTATCTTCCACAAAACTGGTCCCTGATGCCAAAAAAGTTGGGACCACTGGTCTAAAATGTTGGCCTTTCTTAACATTAGATGACCTCATAATGATTTTTTAAACTATACCTTAGACATTATTTTTTATTGAAGTATAGTTGGTTTACCATATTATAGTAACTATGTTTTTGTGCTCTCCTGTATGTATGATGTATTTCACAATTTAAAAATCTCTATCACTTGATATAAATACACCAGCAGTCATGCTTACTAAGCTTCTTTCTGAAGGTGCATTATTTTCAATACTGAAAAAAGCTCAATGAAAGCTCCAAAAGGTTATGATGAACAGCACACTGCTCTCTGCCTGCTGCAGAGAGAGTTTTTTTTTTAAAGAAATAAATAAGCTGATGTCTGCTGTTTTGAAACCTACAGACAATAGAACCCTTTTTAATTTTGTTGATTACCTTTTATGTTTATTAGCTGCTAAACAAATGTTCAGTCACACAAACACATGCTCACACACTCCCTCCCTCCTTCCTCTCTGTCTACAGTAACTACTATATACGACAAGGTGACAGAATCTTCCATCCTTCATCATGAAATTATATGAGGAGCCTCTCTTTTCTTAGGCTGAAGCCAGATGGGAACAGGAAGAGTAGGAGAAGGGTGTCTTTAGTCTAAGTGTGTTTGTCTGAGGGCAAGAGAATGTGCCCCAGGTGAGCAGCGGCCTTTTGACACTGAACCTACCCAGCTGTGGGACTGTGGTCAAAGGATGTCTGTGCTCGCCAATCAGAGTGGCTGCTCCTCTCTGTGGGGGCGGGGTCTAAACAAGATGAAGGTGAAAGGTTGTTGCTGAACCATGAAAGACGCAGGAAATCTTGGCCTCTGGAGGAGAAGAATTCAATCCGAGGCCAGAGAGGAGGCTTTATCACCCAGAGTTTTTGTGTAATAAAGTTTTATTAAAGTATAAAAGAGATAGAGAAAGCTTCTGACATAGATGTCAGAAGGGGGCAGAAAGAGTGCCCCCCTGCTAGTCTTTAGCTGGATGTTATATAGCTACTAGCAGTCTGCTAATTAAAGAAAGGAAATGTCTCAAAACTCAGAGAATGGCACCAGGCCCCTCACCCACAAGATGCATTTTGAGATAATCTTGGCACCATGTGAGTCATCCCAGGCCATAAAACGATTGACATGAATCTTGAAGAAAGGCAGATTTCCATACAAATATACAGTTTCATTAACATGGATTAGGAGAACAATGTTTGAGTATAACATATTGGTTTGTCAAGTCCGTTCTGAGCCTTTACTTGAAGACAGAGTCTGGGGTAAATACATAGCACATTAACATAGCTTAAGACAAACATTTCCTTAAGAAAAACGCATCGGTTAACTCAAGATTTGAGAAAAGTTAAGTTCAAGTGGAACCAGGTGTCATTATGGCAACACAGAATTTTAAGAGAAACCTCTTTTTAAATGTGTATAGAGAAGGGGAAAAAAAAATGTAATACCAGTTTGTTTCTTCCTGCTGCTTGAGAGAGAGATGAAAAACGTCTGACACTTGCAGCCTATTTCCTCTGTTTGGAGACCCCTGGCCTTCCTGCCTGTTACCCTCTCATAGGGAAGAAAGGCCAGTTGTAATCACTCCAATACTCAGTCTTCATAGAGAATGAAGTGAGAGTCATCTTTATGGAAACAGGAGAGGGAATCAGTCCCTGGCCTTGTCGACAGAGAGCAATATGCTAGATGCCACAGGGAGGGGACTCTTACCAGTCAGGATTCAACCAAAGAAGCACACCCACCCACACTGACCTTCAGAGAGGAAGGAGGACTACTTGCCTTGCAAGATCAGTTAAGTTCAGTTGCTCCGTCGTGTCCGACTCTTTGCGACCCCATGGACTGCAGCACACCAGGCTACCATGTGCATCACCAATCCCCAAAGCTTGCTCAAACTCATGTCCATCAAGTTGGTGATGCTATCCAACCATCTCATCCTCTGTTGTCCCCTTCTCCTCCTGCCTTCAATCTTTCCCAGCATCAGTGTCTTTTCAAATGAGTCAGTTCTTCGCATTAAGTGGCCCAAGTATTGGAGTTTTGGCTTCAACATCAGTCTTTCCAATGAATACTCAGGACTGATTTCCTTTAGGATGGACTGGTTGGATCTCCTTGCAGTCCAAGGGGCTCTCAAGAGTCTTCTCCAACACCACAGTTCAAAAGCATCAATTCTTTGGCGCTCAGCTTTCTTTATAGTCCAACTCTCACATCCATACATGACAACTGGAAAAACCATAGCTTTGACTAGACGGACCTTTGTTGGCAAAGTATTGTTTCTGCTTTTTAATATGCCGTCTAGGTTGGTCATAGCTTTTCTTCCAAGGAGCAAGCGTCTTTTAATTCATGGCTGCAGTCACCATCTGCAGTGATTTTGAAGCCCAAAAAAATAGTCTGTCACTGTTTCCATTGTTTCCCCATCTATTTGCCATGAAGTGATATGATCAGATGCCATGATCTTAGTTTTCTGAATGTTGAGTTTTAAGCCAACTTTTTCACTCTCCTCTTTCACTTTCATCAAGAGGCTCTTTAGTTCTCTGGTTTCTGCCATAAGAGTGGTGTCATCTGCATGTCTGAGATTATTGATATTTCTCCCAGCAATCTTGATTCCAGCTTGTGCTTCATCCAGCCTGGCATTCTGCATGACATACTCTGCATATAAGTTAAATAAGCAGGGTGACAATATACAGCCTTGACTACTCCTTTCCTGATTTGTAACCGGTCAGTTGTTCCATGTCCAGTTGTAACTGTTGCTTCTTGACCTGTAAACAGATTTCTCAGGAGGCAGGTAAGGTGGTCTGGTATTCCCATCTCTTGAAGAATTTTCCACAGTTTCTTGTGATCTGCACAGTCAAAGGCTTTGGCATAGTCAATAAAACAGAAATAAATGTGTTGTTTTTTTTTTTCCTGGAATTCTGTTGCTTTTTCAATGATCCAATGGATGTTGGCAATTTGATCTCTGGTTCCTCTGCCTTCTCTAAATCCAGCTTGAACATCTGGAAGTTCACGGTTCACTTAATGCTGAAGCCTGGCTTGGAGAATTTTGAGCATTACTTAACTGGCGTGTGAGATGAGTGCAATTGTGCAGTAGTTTGAATTCTTTGGCATTGCCTTTCTTTGAGATTGGAATGAAAACTGACCTTTTTCTAGTCCTGTGGCCACTGCTGAGTTTTCCAAATTTGCTGGCATAGTGAGTGCAGCACTTTCACAGCATCATCTTTGAGGATTTGAAATAGCTCAACTGGAATTCCATCACCTCCACTAGCTTTGTTCGTAGTGATGCTTCCTAAGGCCCACTTGACTTCACATTCCAGGATGTCTGGCTTTAGGTGAATGATCACACTATCATGGTTATCTGGTCATGAAGATCTTTTTTGTGTAGTTTTTCTGTGTATTGTTGCCACCTCTTCTTAGTATCTTCTGCTTCTGTTAGGTCCATACATTTTCTGTCCTTTATCATGCGCATTTTGCATGAAATGTTCCCTTGGTATATCTAATTTTCTTGAAGAGATCTCTAGTCTTTCCCATTCTATTGTCTTCTTCTATTTCTTTGCATTGGTCACTGAGGAAGTCTTTCTTATCTCTCCTTGCTAGTCTTTGGAACTCTGCATTTAAATGGGTATATCTTTCCTTTTCTCCTTTGCCTTTAGCTTCTTGTCTTTTCTCAGCTATTTTAAGGCCTCCTCAGACAACCATTTTGCCTTTCTTTTTCTTGCAGATGGTCTTGATCCCTGCCTCCTGTATGATGTCACGAACCTCCATCCATAGTTCTTTGGGCACTCTGTCTATCAGATCTAATCCCTTGAATCTATTTGTCACTTCCACTGTATAAATGTAAGGGATTTGATTTAGGTGATACCTGCATGGTCTAGTGGTTTTTCCTACTTTCTTCAATTTAAGTCTGAATTTGGTAATGAGTTCATGATCTGAGCCACAGTCAGCTCTCAGTCTTGTTTTTGTTGGCTGTATAGAGCTTCTCCATCTTTGAATATAATCAATCTGATTTCAGTATTGACCATCTGGTGATATCCATGTGTAGAGTCTTTTCTTGTGTTGTTGGAAGAGGATGTTTGCTATGACCAGTGCGTTCTTTTGGCAAAACTCTGTTAGCCTTTGGCCTGCTTCATTCTGTACTCCAAGGCCAAATTTGCCTGTCACTCCAGGTATCTCTTGACTTCCTTCTTTTGCATTCCAGTCCCCTATAATGAAAAGGATATCTTTTTTGGATGTTAGTTCTGGTCTATCATATAACTGTTCAACTTCAGCTTCTTCAGCATTACTGGTCAGGGCATAGACTTAGATTACTGTGGTATTGAATTGTTTGCCTTGGAAATGAACAGAGATCATTCTGTCATTTTTGAGATTGCACCAAAGTACTCTTGGGACTCTTTTGTTGACTATGAGGGCTACTCCATTTCTTCTAAGGGATTCTTGCCCACAGTAGTAGATATAATGGTCATCTGAATTAAATTCACCCATTCTGGTCCATTTTAGTTCATTGATTCCTAAAATGTCAATGTTCACTCTTGCCATCTACTGTTTGACCACTTCCAATTTGCCTTGATTCATGGACCTAACATTCCAGATTCCTATGCAATATTTCTCTTTATAGCATCGGACTTTACTTCCATCACCAATCACATCCACAACTGGGTATTGTTTTTACTTTGGCTGTGTCTCTTCATTCTCTCTGGAGTTATTTCTCCACTGATTTCCAGTAGCATATTTGGCACCTACTGATCTGGGGAGTTCATCTTTCAGTGTCCTATCTTTTTGCCCTTTCATACTGTTCACAGGGTTCTCAAGGCAAGAATACTGAAGTGGTTTGCCATTCCCTTCTCTAGTGGGCCACGTTTTGTCAGAACTCTCTACCATGACCCATAAGTCTTGGGTGGCCCCACACGGCATGCCTCATGGTTTCATTGAATTAGATAAGGCTGTGGTCCATGTGATCAGATTGGTTAGTTTTCTGTGATTGTGATTTTCAGTCTGTCTGCCCTCTAATGGAGAAGAATAAGAGGCTTTTGGAAGCTTCCTGATGGGAGAGACTGACTGAGGGGAAAACTGGGTCTTGTTCTGATGGGTGGGGCCATGCTCAGTAAATCTTTAATCCAATTTTCCGTTGATGGTGGGGCTGTGTTCCCTCCCTGTTGTTTGACCTGAGGTCAAACCATGGTGGAAATAATAAAGATAATGGCGACCTCCTTCAAAAGGTACTGCACTCAGTGCCTCAGACCCTGCAGCAGGCCACCACTGACCCGTGCCTCTGCTGGAGACTCCTGGACACTCATGGGAAAGTCTGGGTCAGTCTCTTGTGGGGTCACTGCTTCTTTCTCCTGGGTCCTGGTGCACAAAAGGTTTTCTTTGTGCCCTCCAAGAGCCTGTTTCCCCAGTCCTGTGTAAGTTCTGGCAGCTGTGTGGTGGAGTTAATGGCGACCTCCTCCAAGAGGGCTTATGCCATACCCAGGTCTGCTACACCCAGAGCCCCTGCCCCTGCAGCAGGCCACTGCTGATCTGTACCTCTGCAGGAGACACTCAAACACTCAAAGGCAGGTCTGGGTCAGTCTCTGTGGGGTCTCATGGTACACACAAGGTTTTATTTGAGCCCTCCAAGTGTCTCTCACAGGTATGGCTTTTGATTCTTAACCACCATTTCTCCCCTCCTACCATCTTGTTGGGGCTTCTCCTTTGCCGTTGGACATGGGGTATCTGTTTTTCATGGGATCCAACATTCTCCTGTCTACAGTTGTTCAGCAGTGAGCTGTAATTTTGAAGTTCTCGCAGGATAAGATAAGCACCTGTCCTTCTACTCCAGCATCTTGGATATCCTTGCCTTTGCCTTGCAAACTACTCAGTTTTTCTTGTGACCAACTCGAGCCTCAAACCATGCATTCCAGGAAATGCACTTCTAGTACAGCTAAGTTAACACGGGACAAACCCACCACAGCCCACACTGTAAGGACTTAACATCCATACACATCTCTGTTCCTCCCTCCTTCTCCCTCTCTCAGGCATAAACATGTTAGCATATTTTATTTATAATGTCTAGTAGACTTGCATTTGATCCTAGTGTACTACTAATAAAAATAAAATACCATTAATCGAATGCCTCTGTATATCTTAAGTCACATCATTTTAACCTTTACAAGTCAGGAATATATAAGGAAGTTAGGGCATAGGGATACACAGCTCTTTTAACTCTACTGACTGTCCAAATATAGAGAATAGCTAAGTCAAGCTTTTGCCTAACATGAGGCAACTCTGTCTTTTATACAACTAAAAACACCCCACCCCTCTCCTCAAAAGTAGAGACATGTTTTATCCATCTTTGCATTATGTTAACTCCCTTCAGTCCATGTCATATCTTCTCTTTACTATTGTGAAACTCAGACACTAAGATATAAAATTAACTGCTCTTAATACATTTTTACTTAGATGATAGAATGGGAGGGGGGAAAATGGGTTAATAGATGCAAAATATATTCATACCAAAATGAGGAAAAGTACTCATAATTCCTTGCCTCTTCTTTTCTGAATCTGGTTATATGGTCGTAGCTGGTATTTATAACTTACCTTCTTCCATGCTTCATTTTACATTCCCTTTGCTCCTTAGGAAGTACCACAAATGGTCAGTGGTAATTTCCACAGCATCCCAGGCAGCCAGAAATACATGTGCAAATGGATAGATAGGAGGAACTGTCTGGAGTTCTGGGCAGTCTTGGGTATTTATGTGTCTCACAAATCTCCCCTTTAAATGAACTCAGACTGGGAATGTGAAGCTGCCACTGGGTAAGACATCCAAGCCATATCCTGGTCTTCCACATCCTGGGTGTCTGTATCTTCACTCTGATGGTTTTCACGGCCCTAGGTCTTCTCTCTATATTCTGGCTCAGGCCATGGCCCATCAGCTTGGTGACCTTCTCTTGGACCCCCCTTCTGCCTCTGCCCTTGCTCTTCTTGTCCTGACCTCTGGCTTCCCTGAGAACCTAAGAGATGCCCAGGTGCTATAGCCCCCTGGACTCTTTCTAGAAAAGTTTATTGTTCAATAACCCCGATAAAAAGGAGGATGACAGGAAGTGGGTAAATGAATCATGTGAATAATAAATAATGATGACAACGATAATGAGCATAAATGGTCTAGCATCTATGGCTCTTAACTTTCTTTTCTGTGCTAAGTCTGGACCAGGTAGAATGAATCACACCCCTCCCTAGCTGCTTAGAGGGGCCAGTAACAGACCTCATGTGAGTCATGGTTAAGACAGTCTTGTAGCTGTTGAAAACCTAATGTGAAAATAGCCCATTCCCACCTCCTTAAAAATGGTTTGCTTGCTTTTGCTCATCAAATGTGTATAATTACACCTTAAAGTTGTTTTCATCTGCATATCTTTAATTGATAGTGTGAATACCTTTTTCCTGAGATGATTTGCTGCCTAAATTTCCTTGAATTAGCATTTTCTTCTTTTATTTTGTAGAATCTGGATATCAACCTTATATAGTTTATCAAGACTTCATATATTTTGAACAATAAATTTTTCTGATGATATTCAAATATATTTCCCTTTTCTGTTGCTTTTCTTCTGATATTTATTTTATTGCTTTTTATAGTACAAAAGTCCTTGGTTTTATGGATTGCCAACGCATTCATCTTTTTCCCATTGATAACCTCCATTTTTAATATTCATAAATTTATTTTCCCCAGAACTGAGATAAATATTCTGTTATGTTTTCTACTATTTTTTATGGATTGGATTTTGATCCCTGTGGAGTCTGTAGAGTAGCATTTAAGAGCCCAGACTTTGGTATCAAAAGATAAAAGTTCAAAATCTGTCTTTTCTCCATACCTCCCATGTGACCTTGGAAAAACACCGTTTGTCTTCTCTGAAGCTATTGTCTCAAATTCAGTTCAGTTCAGTTCAGTCGCTCAGTCGTGTCCGACTCTTTGCGACCCCATGAATCGCAGCATGCCAGGCCTCCCTGTCCATCACCAACTCCCGGAGTCTACCTAAACCCATGTCCATCCAGTCAGTGATGCTATCCAGCCATCTCATCCTCTCTCGTCCCCTTCTCCTCCTGCCCCTAGTTCACCATAATTACTTTTTCTGTCTCATATATATTTTGATAGTGAAGTATAAGAGAAAAGTTCATAAAACATACATGCATCCCTTATTACCTTTTATTAATTTTTGCATTTATTTAGTTTTGGTTGCACTGGGTCTTCATTGCTACATTGAATGGGGGCTACTCTTTGTTGCAGTGCACGGGCTTCTCATTGCAGTGGCTTCTCTTACTGAGGAGCACAGGCTCTAGGCACATGAGCTTCAGTAGTTGCAGCTCACAGGCTCTAGAGCTTGGGCTCAGTAGTTGTAGCGCACAGGTTTTAGTTGCTACGAGGTTTGTGGAATCTTTCGGGACCAGGGATTGAACATGTGTCCCCTGCATTGGCAGGCTCATTCTTATCCACTGTACCACTAGGAAAGTCCCTATCACCTTTTCTAAATTATTTATTCAGCACTTTTTGTCCCAATTGGATTCCATTCTATATTATCCCACAGAAGTTTGAATTTGAATTGCATTAAATTTCATATTTATATTGTCCAAATGCACTGGGAGCACTGCTGGCTAAAGTAATACCCGAAGAGGGGTGTCTGGAGGCTGGCCAGTTAAGACAACCACCAATTGGTTGATAGATGGCTCACCAAGAAGGGATGCTTCAAAATGAATGAGCAAGAAAATGAGCCAGAAATTGAGACCTGAAATTCAATGGGTAGGAATCAGAATTGGGAAAGTCAGACAGAGGCAGTGATGAAGAAATGGACAAAGCAGAGAGCAATTTTGGTGATTGTGTCTGCCATACTGTGTTCTCCCTTTACAGTGATGTTAGCACACCTGGGTATAGAAAGGGAGCACCAATGGGACTAAGGAGCATCAGGAAAGCACAGGTGCACTGTTACTTCACTGCCTTTGGTATTTCTAGGCACGATATAGTTCTTTCTCTAGGTATTAATGTCTTCTTTTTGCCATTGAATATTTATAACATTATTTGAATAAATCTCTCACAGTGCGGGTTGATATTCAAATTTTTTATTGCTATAAATGAGCTCTTGGTTCTCACTTTATTTTCAGTGTGCTACTAGGTCTATGACAACACAATTGATTTTTGAGGCTGCATGTTATATCCCATAACTCTACAGAATACATTTTTTACTTCTAATAATATTTTGGTTGATTTCTTTTGATTCTCTAGGCCACCAGCAAAAGGCAACATTTTTATTCCTTTGTTATTTGTGTCTTTTATTGTCTCCCCTCTTGTCTTTCCTGCAAGTTATTGCAGGCTCTTCTGGCACAATTATTAAATAGATACAATGAAGAAGGCATGTTTGTTTTGGTTCTGTTTTTTCTCTTTTTAAGGGTATAATTCTAACAGTTCTCCAACATGTATAATGTGCCCTGTATTTAACTAACACTCAAAATACGTAGGTTGAAATGAGATGAATAATCCATTTAAAATAAATAATTTAAAGAGAGAAACTACCCATTGAATCTTAGAATTGTATACAAAATGGAGCTTTCTTTTTCATTATGGTTTATTGGATATTGAATATAGTTCCCTGTGCTACACAGTAGGACCTTATCTGTTTTATATATGGTGGTTTGTATTTGCTAATCCCAAACTCTTAATTTATTCCTCCCCCTTTCCCCTTTGGTAGCTATAAGCTTGTTCTCTATATCTGTGAGTCTGTTTCTGTTTGTAAACAACATCATTTGCATCACATTTTAGTTTCCACATATAAGTGATATCATACGGTATACATCTTTTTTTTCTAGCTTACTTCACTTAGTGTGATAATCTCTAGTTCCATCCAGGTTGCTGCAAATGGCATTATTTCCTTCTTTTTGGGGCTGAGTAGTATTCCATAGTGTATATACACCACATCTTTTTTTGATCCATTCACCTGTCAATGGGCATTTAGGTTATCTCCATGTCTTGGCTATTGTAAATTGTGCTACTATGAACACTGCAGGGCATGTATCTTTTCAAATTACAGTTTGGTCCAGATATATGTTGAATAGGATTGCTGGATCATATGATAGATCTATTTTATTTTTTAACAGAATATACTTTTATTTTCAGTTCTTTGAAAGTGTGTGTAAGAAGCCATCTCTCCTGAGGCAGCTGAGCCACATGAATCACTTCCTCTTTTAGGGAAATACTAATATTCATTTTCCAGATGTAAAATGAATATCAAACTTATTTCTAAGAGTCCTTCTGTTGTTTAGCTGCTAAGTCAGGTCTGACTCTTTGCAACCCCATGGAGTGTAGCCAGCCAGGCTCCTCTGTCCATGGGATTTCCCAGGCAAGAATACTGGAGTGGGTTGCCATTTCCTTCTCCAGGTAGCTCTATTTTTTTTTTTAATTTATTTTTTATTGGAGGGTAATTGCTTTACAGAATTTTGCTGTTTTCTGTCAAACCTCAACATGAATCAGCCATTGGTATACATACATCCCCTCCCTTTTGAAGCTCCCTCCCATCTCCCTCCCCATCCCACCCTTCTAGGTTAAGTCAGAAAGAGAAAGATAAATACCATATTCTAACACATATATACGGAATCTAGAAAAATGGTACTGAAGAATTTACTTACAGGGCAACAGTGGAGAAACAGACATAGAGAATAGACTTATGGACATGGGAAGAGGAGAGGAGAGGGTGAGATGTATGGAAAGACTAACATGGAAACTTACATTACTATATGTAAAATAGATAGCCAATGGGAATTTGCTGTATGGCTCAGGAAACTCAAACAGGTAGCTCTATTTTTAAAGGACCCTCTATACTGTTCTCCATAGTAGCTGTGCCACTTTACGTTCTCATTAGCAGTTTAGGAGGGTTCCCATTTTTTCCATACCCTCTCCAGCATTTGTTATTTGTAGATCTTTTAAAGATGGCCATTCTGACCAGTGTGAAGTATTACTCATTATAGTTTTGATTTGCACAAAATGGAGTTTTAAACACGCCAAAGTTATTTCCAGAACATATAAAGATAATGTAACAACACTTGCTATTTTGGGTTTTATGCTAATATGATTAATTATATTGAGGCTTTTAATTTCTGTATGATGGTTTGAATTTCATGATTAAACCTGGCTTGGGTTTCATGAGTAATTTTCTTAAGGTGTTTTTATTTCCTAAGTTTTTAATTGGGATTTTTGTATCTGTTTTTCCAAAGTGAATTGTTCTAGTGTGCTTTCCTGACTGGTATCTGTCAGATGTGAGAGTCTCTATTTGCCTGCAAAAATGTTAGCTGACATTTCATCTTTTTTTATATTCTCAAAACTTCATAAAACGCAAGTATCCTTGATTTTCTGAAAGTTAAGAAAAGCACCTAGGGAATCCATCTGGAGTAGCTTCCTTGTGCAGGATAAGTCTTTAATCACACCGCTTACTATATCTCACTCTGTTATTTATTGGTTTCATAGCAGTTCTCGGAATTTAAAAATATGTATGAGGAATTATGTACTTGCAGTTAGATATCAACTTTATTACCATGGAACCAAGAATAATTCTTCTACTAAATTATAAGGAATACAAAAGAAAGATATATTTCCTTTCTCATCTAGCAACTTTGTTCATAACCTCACTGGGCCTGAGACTCTGCCTTTTTGACCCATTTTCCCACAGAGCCAAGTGTCAACCACTGTCGGCATTAAGTAAATGTGCATGGAATAAGTGAAATAAAGGGAGAGGCCTTTTTCTGCATGGGAGGTGAGTTCAGTTTTCAGAGTTGTCCCTCCTCTATTTTATTTTTGATTCATGCTTGTTTATATCTTGGGGGTCTGGGCTACTTGATGAAAGAATGTATTTTTCAGTTCAGTTCAGTCGCTCAGTCGTGTCCAACTCTTTGTGACCCCATGAATTGCAGCACGCCAGGCCTCTCTGTCCATCACCAACTCCCGGAGTCTACCCAAACCCATGTCCATCGAGTCGGTGATGCCATCCAACCATCTCATCCTCTGTCGTCCTCTTCTCCTCCCGCCCCCAATCCTACCCAGCATTAGGGTCTTTTCCAATGAGTCAACCCTTTGCATGAGGTGGCCAAAGTATTGGAGTTTCAGCTTCAACATCAGACCTTCCAATGAACACCCAGGATTGATCTCTTTTAGGATGGACTGATTGGATCTCCTTGCAGTCCAAGGGACTCTCAAGAGTCTTCTCCAACACCACAGTTCAAAAGCATCAATTCTGCGGCGCTCAGCTTTCTTCACCGTCCAACTCTCACATCCATACATGACCACTGGAAAAACCATAGCCTTGACTAGATGGACTTTTGTTGGCAAAGTAATGTCTCTGCTTTTCAATATGCTATCTAGGTTGGCCATAACCTTCCTTCCAAGGAGTAAGCGTCTTTTAATTTCATGGCTGCAGTCACCATCAGCAGTGATTCTGGAGCCCAAAAAAAATAAAGTCTGACACTGTTTCCCCATCTATTTCCCATGGAGTGATGGGACCAGATGCCATGATCTTAGTTTTCTGAATGTTGAGCTTTAAGCCAAGTTTTTCACTCTCCTCTTTCACCATCAAGAGGCTCTTTAGTTCTTCTTCACTTTCTGCCATAAGGGTGGTGTCATCCGCATATCTGAGGTTATTGATATTTCTCCCGGCTGTCTTGATTCCAGCTTGTGTTTCTTCCAGCCCAGCGTTTCTCATGATGTACTCTGCATATAAGTTAAATAAGCAGGGTGACAATATACAGCCTTGACGTACTCCTTTTCCTATTTGGAACCAGGCTGTTGTTCCATGTCCAGTTCTAACTGTTGCTTCCTGACCTGCATACAGGTTTCTCAAGAGACAGGTCAGATGGTCTGGTATTCCCATCTGTCAGAATTTTCCACAGTTTATTGTGATCCACACAGTCAAAGACTTTGGCATAGTCAATAAAGCAGAAATAGATGTTTTTCTGGAACTCTCTTGCTTTTTCGATGATCCAGCGGATACTGGCAATTTGATCTCTGGTTCCTCTGCCTTTTCTAAAACCAGCTTGAACATCTGGAAGTTCACGGTTCACGTATTGCTGAAGCCTGGCTTGGAGAATTTTGAGCATTACTTTACTAGCATGTGAGATGAGTGCCATTGTGCAGTAGTTTGCGCATTCTTTGGCATTGCCTTTCTTTGGGATTGGAATGAAAACTGACCTTTTCCAGTCCTGTGGCCACTACTGAGTTTTCCAAATTTGCTGGCATATCAAGTGCAGCACTTTCACAGCATCACCTTTGAGGATTTGAAATAGCTCAACTGGAATTCCATCACCTCCACTAGCTTTGTTCATAGTGATGCTTTCTAAGGCCCACTTGACTTCACATTCCAGGATGTCTGGCTCTAGGTGAGTGATCACACCATCGTGATTATCTGGGTCATGAAGATCTTTTTTGTACAGTTCTTCTGTGTATTGTTGCCACCTCTTCTTAGTATCTTCTGCTTCTGTTAGGTCCATACCATTTCTGTCCTTTATCGAGCCTATCTTTGCATGAAATGTTCCTTTGGTATCTCTAATTTTCTTGAAGAGATCTCTAGTCTTTCCCAATCTGTTGTTTTCCTCTATTTCTTTGCACTGATCGCTGAGGAAGGCTTTCTTATCTCTCCTTGCTATTCTTTGGAACTCTGCATTCAGATGGGAATATCTTTCCTTTTCTCCTTTGCTTTTTGCTTCTCTTCTCTTCCCAGCTATCTGTAAGGCCTCCTCAGACAGCTATTTTGCTTTTTTGCATTTCTTTTCCATGGGGATTTTCTTGATCCCTGTCTCCTGTACAATGTCAAGAACCTCTGTCCATAGTTCATCAGGCACTCTGTCTATCAGGTCTAGTCCCTTAAATCTATTTGTCACTTCCACTGTATACTCATAAGGGATTTGATCTAGGTCATACCTGAATGGACTAGTGGTTTTCCCTACTTTCTTCAATTTAAGTCTGAATTTGGCAATATGCAGTTCATGATCTGAGCCACAGTCTGCTCCTGGTCTTGTTTTTGCTGACTGTATAGAGCTTCTCCACCTTTGGCTGCAAAGAATAAAATCAATCTGATTTCGGTGTTGACCATCTGGTGATGTCCACGATGTATTTTTAAATGATGTCTATCTTGCCTAGTCCAAAGAAGTGGATTGAAATAGTTAAGGGTATACAAATGTAAAATTAAAGATAATAAAAGATTAAGTGTAGGAAAACACATGTTAAACACTGAGAAGGGTTAGATTGCCATGATATGGTAAAATTTAATCTTTACACCTTAAGGTCTCTCACAGTGTGTGTTTAATTTCCTGACAGTGTTGACTTTACATGATTAAGTGTGGATACTGTCAAAGTGGAGATCCACTTGCCTCTTCTAAACTCTCTACTTTCCCTCTTTGTCTGGTTAATTCTGTGCTCTTGGCTTTTCCTGTTTCCTCTAATGAATCCTGTTCCTCCAGGGTCTTCCCACCTGGAGATGTGGCCCTGACTGTGCCCGCCATGTGGGGGCTAAGAACGCCAGTTATCTGTGCCCAGTGCAGCTTCTTCCTGAGCATTCGTGTTCGGCAGCTCCCGAATCTTACACTTTTATCAACACTTTCTTTTTGAGCTGGGAATAATTCTCTCCTGCTTTTCCTCTCTGTGGGTCAGGTTGCAGGTTAGTGTCCCAGGAAACAAGCTCTCAAGGAAAGAGCAGCATGCAGGATGTTTCTTGAGGCATCCTGGGGGTCAGTGGAATTCCCAGGTGTCACAGCGATAAAGAATCTGCCTGCCAATGCAGGAGACACAGGTCCAATCCCTGGGTTGGGAAGATCCCCTGGAGGAGGAAATGGCAACCTATTCCATTATTCTTGCTGGGGCAGATTCTGTGGACAGAGGAGCCTGGAGGGCTACCGTCTGGGGGGTCCTAAAGAGTCAGACACGAGTAAGGGACTGAGCACGCACGCACTGGGGGTCAGCGTCTGGGCAGAGAAGGAGGCACTGAGCTGGGATGCTGGCCGCGCACAGCCTGAACCCCCCTGTGGGCTCTGGTGCCTCAGAGTTATTTCCTCACCCCCACCCCCAGGCATCAGGCACTGAGGAGGGGCTGCTCCAGCGGGGCGTGACCTTGGGCAAGTGGCTCTGGGAAGCTGCAGGAGTCCCCAGGGAAAGAGAAGGGCCTGCTGGCCAGCACTCCAGGATCTGGGGCAGCAGTGAAGGCAGACAGGCTCTCCAGAGCCCATCACAGGCAGGGTCCACGGCCTGAAATCATCAGGTCAGAGAGCCTCTTCTTGCAAACCCTCAGACTTCACAAGGTGGCAGGCAGAAAGGGCAGGGAACAAGCCATGTTATTATTAATAATACAGTAATTATTGTAACTGAAGTGGGCTGTAACTGAGAATGTCAGCGTGGGCTCGTGTGTAATTGTGCATAAAGGATTATTTACAACTGTATAGGTTTTTAATTGATTTTTAAGACAAAATGTTTTGAAACTAGCTACCAGGTGGCTCAGTGGTAAAGAATCCACCTGTTAAGTAGGAGATGCCAGTACAATCCCTGGGTTGGGAAGATCCCCTGGAGTAGGAAATGGCAACCCACTCTAGTATTCTTGCCTGGAAAATCCCATGGACAGAGGAGGCCGGCGGGCTACAGTCCAGGGGGTCACAAAAGAGTCGGCCATGACTTAGTGACCGACCACAGACGCCACACTCAATTACAGTGCTGGCTTGTTGTTTTATTTACAGATCTAGTAAATTTTAGATAAAGTGAAATGATCACTCTTCATGAGACTTTTGAATAACGTCCCATCAATTCAAGTTGAACACATTTCTCTCTGAAGAATCCAATTTACACACTTAGCTAGGTTTGCTAAATATTTTTAACTGTATTCATATAGTTACTATATTTTTTTCTCTTTAAGACCATCAACTGCCTCAGAGGGAAAACTTACGACAAACAACAAAAGGTTCCCAGGTGTTTAAATAACTGTAGTAAATTGATTACATTTAATTTATGAATGCAGCCATGAAATTAAAAGACGCTTACTCCTTGGAAGGAAGGTTATGGCCAACCTAGATAGCATATTTAAAAGCAGAGACATTACTTTGCCAACAAAAGTCCGTCTAGTCAAGGCTATGGTTTTTCCAGTGGTCATGTATGGATGTGAGAGTTGAACGGTGAAGAAAGCTGAGCGCCGCAGAATTGATGCTTTTGAACTGTGGTGTTGGAGAAGACTCTTGAGAGTCCCTTGGACTGCAAGGAGATCCAATCAATCCATCCTAAAAGAGATCAATCCTGGGTGTTCATTGGAAGGTCTGATGTTGAAGCTGAAACTCCAATACTTTGGCCACCTCATGCGAAGGGTTGACTCATTGGAAAAGACCCTAATGCTGGGTAGGATTGAGGGTGGGAGGAGAAGAGGACGACAGAGGATGAGATGGTTGGATGGCATCACCGACTCGATGGACATGGGTTTGGGTAGACTCCAGGAGTTGGTGATGGACAGAGAGGCCTGGCGTGCTGCAATTCATGGGGTCGCAAAGAGTCGGACACGACTGAGTGACTGAACGGAACTGAATTTATGAATATCAGGCTAATAGTGACATTTTCACCAAACTTACTCAAATAATTTTAAAACTTCGATGTTCAAAATCACAGGCCTAAAATCAATTATTAGTTTTAAATTAGTTTCTTCAACAAATCAGTTACAAGGAAATTTAAAAAAGAAAAATGAAGTGGTCAATTTAAAAAACTATAAGAAAGAACCCTGGTGGCTCAGGTGGTAAAAGAATCTGCCTATAGTGCAGGAGACCTGGGTTGGATCCCTGGGTTGGGAAGATCCCCTGGAGGAGGGCATGGCAACCCAGTCCAGTATTCTTGCCTGGAGAATCCCCATGGACCGAGGAGCCTGGTGGGCTATAGTCCATGGGGTCACAAAGAGTTGGACACAGCTGAGCAACTGAGCACAGCACAAGAAAGAACCAGTCTTTATGTGTGGAACTTATTTGCTTCTTGATTAAAAAAAAAAGCAGTTTATGGCATTCATAAGACAGAAATTCAAACACTGGACACTTGATATTACTAAGGCATCACTGTCACTTCATATATATATATATATATATGTGTGTGTGTGTGTGTGTGTATATATATATATATATATATATATATATATATATATATATATATAGTGCTATGACATGTGGGATTTGTTCCCAGGGGAGAAGTGGATGAAGAAGGGAAAGTTTGTCCTGAGTTGGCAGTTGCTGAAACTGTGCTTGGGTTCATGGGGAATCACGGGACTATACTATGAACATTTGTATTTGTTTGGAATTCTGCATAATAAACAATTTAAAAAATCAAATTGGAATTTTAACGCCAATTTCTGAGATTTCTTAAGTGATCATATTTTCAAAAAAAAAATCCATCAAATAAACTCACACATTATCCTTGTTTGTAAAATGTATTCCTTAACTAATCTGAAAACATAAATGCCATGGATTTGATTTGTTTCGCCATCTCTTCTAAAACTACTTAAAGTTGGCACTTCCCTGGTTGTCCAATGGCTAAGACTCTGCGCTCCCAATGCAGGGGGCTCAGGTTCAATCCCTGGCTAGAAAACTAGACCCCACATGCCTCAACAAAGAGTTTGAATGCTGCAGTGGAGATTCTGTGTGCCACAACTAAGACCCAGCACAGCCAAATAAGTAAATAATTTTTTTTAAAAGCTATTAAAAAATAAAACTACTTAGGGTTGAAAAGACATCCCCTAGGCATTGGGGCTCAACCCTGGGGATCAGCGTCCATCATTGATTCTAATATGCAGCCAAGGATGTGAATCTCCTGCAGCACTTTCTAGCACTCAGGTTGCCGGGCCCTGACCCCAGAGATTCTGAACTGTGGGCCTGGGACAGGGCTGAGGCTCTCCTTTTCTCACAAGTTTAGGCTATGCTGATGCTGCTGGCTCAGGGCTCGTGTTTGAGGATCACTGTTGCAGGCAAGCAGAGTTACTGCCTACAGAGAGTGGAAGTTACTAGGTCAGTAACTCAGGTCTGTTACACTGAAACTATCTCGTGAACTGCAGTTGCTTCCTTCCCTGATTCCTGAGTGGACATGGAGATGGTGGCTGTATGCGAGAGCATATGGGTGTGTTTGGTCCTTGGATGACTTCTATGACAATGGGGGAGGTCCTCTTTCTCGTTTGGGCTTTTGCAATCCTTGTTCCTGTGTTCGAATCACATCCAAAACTAACTATATCTTCTGAGAAGAGTCAAGGGAATGGATGCATACCTTCCTTTACCCACCCAGCTTCCTTCCTTGCCTGCCTGGACTTTCCATATTTTTCTCTCTCTTAAGACATCTTAGTATCTTCTGCTCTAGCTTGGAAGACATTTGAATGCAAGTCTGTAGGGTCCTGAATTTCCTCACATTTTGTCTGATGTGGCTAATGCTCTCACATTCTATCAGTCATATAACTGGAGCATTTCAGAGTCTGCCTGGGGAATCAGGGAAGGCTTCACAGAGGAGGTGGTTTTGAGTTGCACCTCAAAGGATGAACAGGAGTATGGCAGATGGACAGGGAAGACTGTCTGGTGTTTTCATGGAATGTTTTCTGGAATGTCAGTTGGGGCGTGTTGGGGGTTACGGGGTGTGGCAGTGGGGAGGGAAGAATGTGAAATGAGGCTAAACAGACAGACAGTCAGGGGCCAGGTGTTTGGAGAGGAAAAGAGAGATTTATCTTGGAGATGTTGAGGGAACTACTGAAGAATTTTGAGCAGAAGAGTGACCCTAGGAACTTTGCATGTTTGAAAGATTAACCTGGCAGCCACATGGAGGATGGACTGGGGGTCAGACCCAGAAGTAGGCCATTTTACCAGTGAGAGATTATTTGTGTAGCAGCCATGCATGAGCACCAGTCTGGGGTAGTCTTGGGGTGGGAAGAGATAACATTATTGACAATAATAAGAGGTAGACCTGTTTGCATGCTGATGTGTGTGTCTCTGTGTGTTTTCAATCTGCCTTGTCTTGAAAAGGCAGCTTAGATAAACGCATAAACAATCAAATCAAATTAAATGTAGAAGGAAGCAAGACAAAAGGAAAAAACAAAATAGGAAATAAAATGAGATCACGAATGAAGTTCACATTGGGGTATTTGAGTCCTTACATTTGCCTAGGGTGAGCCATGAATTTGGCTGATTTTCTGAAAATCAGTGGAAAGGGAGGCTCAGTCCATCAGCTGATTCACAGAGCCCATCACATAGAAGCACTCTGGTTGCCTGGGAGAAACACAGGGAGCGCTGGTTCTGAAAACAGAGAAATGTCTCCGCAGGGAGCCTCAGAAAGAGGGGAAGGATTGATATGCAAAAAAAAAAAAAAACCAAATAACTCTTAGCATTGCTGAGCAAGGGGATCTTGTTTTTCCAAGAGAGAGTTCCTCCAGGTGGAGATTCTAGAATTCAGACTGAAAGATGGGGCTTGGTCACTGTCCTTCCCTTGGTGAAAAGCTTGGTGGGAAGCTGCCCACCAGGCTATCTGATTGGCAAATACCTGTCTTGTCAAGGAAGAAGGGAATGCCTTCCTGGAGACAAAACAAAACAAACTGGTAAACAGCAGTGAAGCTCTGGAGGATGACAAGCCATAGCCAAGCAGACATGGAAGATAGTGGGCCTCCCCAAGGGTGTTCAAAGATAGAGTGGCTGGATGAAGGACTCTGTGCTTCATGATCTGAGGAAGTGAGGGATCCATTAGCAAGTTAGACCAATGGCTTGGATCAACTGGTTGGATGGTTCTGCAAAAGGTGATGAAGCAAGAGAAGTAGCTGCTTTGGGGGTTGGCTGATGGGAAGGAACAGTGTGAATTCCTTTGGTGTCATGTTAACTGTAATGTGCCTGGCAATATTCAGGTGGCCACACCTGAATAACCATTTGTGTGTGTGTGTGTGTGTGTGTGTGTGTGTGTGTGTGTGTGTGTGTGGTTTAGTTTTCGTTTTCATGAGCTGTTGGTGCTGCCAACCATATCCTCCTGTGCTATCCAGTAAGTCACCTGTAACTCTTGCCCTGGCCACCCGTGCCTTACTGTGTCTCTCTCTTAGAGTGTTTCCCCATTGCTGGAACAGCCATGTTGGAAGTGTTCAGGCTTACTCCTAGGAGTGACCCTCAACCAAGAATGCACAGGAGTTAATGGATAAGTATCAAACTTCTTGCCCCACCAAGTGCACAATTCTCAGGCGCACTCCTCACAGTGTCTCAAAGGGTCTCCAGCAGGACTGAGCACCAGGTACCCACAGGGGTGAGCCCCTCATCCATGAACTCCTTCCTGGCTTTCTCTCGTCCCTGCCTCACTGCCCTACTCCTCATGGTTCTTCCTAGGACTGCTTTCCAATGAGCCATGTGTGAGTGCTCAGTCACTAAGTTGTGTCCACCTCTTTGTGACCCCATGAATTGTAGCCTGCCAGGCTCCTCTGTCCATGGGGTTTTCCAGGCAAGAATACTGGAGGGGGTTGCCACTTCCTCCTCAAGGATCTAACAGATGTGGAATCCCTCTCACTTAGCATGCTGCCCTGCCTCAGGGAGCCCCTGACTGAGGGGAGATTCAGTCCTGCCCTCAGGGAGCCCCAGTCTGAGGGGAGATACAGCGCTGCCTCAGCAAGCCCCGGTCTGAGGGGAGACACAGCCCTGCCTCAGGGAGCCCCAGTCTGAGGGGAGACACAGTCCTGCCTCAGGGAGCCCCAGTCTGAGGGGAGACACAGCCCTGCCTCAGGGAGCCCTGGTCTGAGGGGAGACACAGCCCTGCCTCAGGCGGCCCCTGACTGAGGGGAGACACAGCCCTGCCTCAAGGAGCCCCTGACTGAGGGGAGACACAGCCCTGCCCTCAGGGAGCCCCAGTCTGAGGGGAGACACAGCCCTGTCCCCTGGAAGCCCCAGTCTGTAAGGTGTTCCTGCCCCCTGGAGCACCCCATTTGATGAGGGAGATGGGATGTGCACCACTGGTTTCGTAAAGGGGAGCTGACCCTAGAGGTGAAGAGGAAAAGTGCTGAGAAAGGGATTCACCAATGGCTCAGGTCTGTGACGTGTGCACTGCAGAGTCAAAGGCCAAGGGCAGTCACCTGGGGGGACAGAGGGGCGGGTCCCTGCCCTCAGGGAGCCCTGCCCTCAGGGAGCCCTGCCCTCAGGGAGCCCTGCCCTCAGGGAGCCCTGCCAAGGCCTGGTGCCCACCAGCCTGAGCCCCTCACAGGTGTTCTGCTCACAGGCTGACACACCGCATGGTCAGTTTGCCACAGGGGCTTTGGGGGTATTGCCGACTGTATCTAATGCTGATTGTCGTGCTCAGTTATAAAAAAACAAGCTGAGGGCTAAAGGTTGGGTGCTCGCTGCCCAGCTGGCCCTGGAGGGATGGGGGCAGTGGGGGAGGGACTGGCCCTTAATGTGATGGGAAACAAGGCTCGGCATGGCGAGGGGACAGGTCAGGGTGCCAGGAAGCGGGCAGTCCTAGGTCTGCAGGCAGCTGGACGTGCCTAAGGGCTGGCGCTCTTTGGCGGCCATGTGAAAGCTGCCCTAGAGAAGGGCGTGGGGGAGGGCAGGGGAGGTCTGCCGCCTGGCATTTGGAGTCTGACGACCACATAAGTCTGTACCCAGGGGTCCCCAGCCTCCAGGATCTAATGCCTGATGGTCTGAGGTGGAGCTGATGTAATCATAATAGAAATAAAGTGCACAGTAAATGTAATGTGTTTGAATCATCCCCAAACCAGCACCCCTCCCCACCCCCCCGCACCAATCCATGGAAAAATTTTCTTCTACAAAAACGGTCCCTGGTGCTGAAAAGGTTGGGGACCACTGTCCATACCTATATCCCCAGTCCCGGGTACAAACACATCCATGCATTTCATGGAGCAGCCTCCTGCCTCCTGCTGGCACCCAGCACCTTTCTCTTGTCAACTAGGGCAAAGGTCATCACCAGGCTTGGGGCCAAGAGAGGGGCAGGGGTTCCGACAACCCCCTCCTGGTGCGTGACATGCCAAGCTGGTGGAAGGTACTGGGGATGTGGGGAGAGCTCCCGTTGGGGGAAGAGGCGAGGGGGTGGGGTGAATCTTGGGAAACGGTTTCCTGAGCTCCCAGCTTGGGCCCAGGGGACAGTTGCTCCAGGAGTCACAGGGACCATGCTCCAATTCCTGCCGTGATGGCCGGGTTGGTGGGGAGATTCCAGAAAGTGCGGAAGTTGTGGGTTCCATCACAGTTCTCCGTCGAGTTCCCTAAGATCAAGTGGTCTTAGAACCTGTTGGCTGTTGAGATGATCCAGTCCGAACCCTTCTCTGGGTGCAGAGAGGGAAACGGAGGTCCAGACAGGCCCATTGGCTACTCCACAACCGCACAGCCCCTTAGCGGCAAAACAGGAAGCAGAGGAGAGAGTTCCCATGACACCTGGTCCTTCTCCTGTCTCCTCAGGTGTTGCCTCCCTGGCACTCCTAGGCCTGGGGGGCAGGGGCTCCCCTGAAGCAGGCTCTGAGCTGGAGGTTAGCAGGCAGGAGCTTTGTCGGGGTTGCTGGTGAGGGGGAAGGGGGAAGCAGAAATGGGCAGAGGGAGAAGTTGGGCTGTCATGCAGCCTTCGTGGGAGCCTCAAGCCTCAGCCAACCCCATGGGGGAATAAAGAAGGGGCTGGTCTGCCTTGGTCTGTCCCTGGTTGAGGGCTGCTCCGGGAGGGTGTGACCTTGGGTAAGGAGCTCTCTTTAGTCTTGGCAAGCCCTCAAGAGACTGGCAGGTGGGAAAACAGAGGCTTCCTTCCTGAAGAGGACCCCAGGGGCTCATCACCGAACCACCACATTGGTAAAGAGAGAAACTTACCACCTGCCTCCCGTAACCTCCACAGGTGACATGCATTAAACCCAGCATCACCCACAGATGCCCTCTGAGTAAAGAGCAGACGTGTGAGGAGGTCTGTAGCTGGACTGCTGTGGGCAGCTCTGGTTCAAGTGTGAAAAGCAGGACCACGTGAGAAGAGCTATGTCTGCTTCTGTGCACATCTGTGGGGACCTGGGCAGGGAGGCATGTGGCCTACAGGCCCCATGCTTCTCTGGGTGTCACTGTGTGCCCCCTGGCAGAACATCTCTCCCCTGGCATTTGAGTATCTAAGCCAACAGGGCCCAGCACCCTGCGAAAGGAAGAAGGCATTTGGGTCTGTGGTCCCTGGGTCTGCTAACAAGGGCACCCGCCCCCTTCTGCCCTTGGCCTCCCAGACCCATGTAGTCTGGCAGAAGGAGAAGTAGCACCATAAACTTCGGGGTGAGGGTCTACAAAATTTGCATAATAAACATCCACCTACATGATCAGTGAGTGGAGATGGAAACACAGCAAGCTTTGTACACGGCCTTGAATTCACTGCCAGCCCTGACCAGCTGTGTGGCCCTGGGCAACTTCAGTGTCCATGCGAGAGAAATGAGAATAATCACAGAGATGATGAAATGTCCTGACTTATAAAATGCATATTACACTGTGTTAGGCCTGTGGAACATTCTGGATACCTTTCCTCATCTTTGCTCCCATCTCTTGGGGAGACTGCAGGGACAACTATGCAGGGAACAGGACTGGAGGAGCCATCACTCCTGCTAATGTTTTTTTTCTGAGGGGGTAGGACATGCAGCTTGTGGGATCTTAGTTCTCTGACCAGGGATCGAACCTGGGCCCTCTGCACTGAGAGCTCAGAGTCCTAACCACTGGACTGCCAGGTAATTCCCTCCTAATGCTTCTTAAGGAGAGAGGAATCAGTTCCCCCAAACTTGTCACCCTCCTGTTGTTTCAGAGCCTTTGAAGACAAAACCTGTGGCTTCAGCACTTTCTTCCTCCCAGAGTCCCTAGCCCGTCATCACTAGCACTTTAACAGTGGAGAAAAGCACGTTCGCAAGGGAGGAAAGGTCTGGGAGGTGTGGGCGTGCCGCAGGACTGCTGATGCCTTTGGGGGAGGCTCTCAGGTAGCATCTGGTCTGTGTGAAACAAATGACTCACTCAAGAGGAAATATGATTTTTCTCTGGTCTGTGGAGCTCGTCAGGTTAGGCCTGGCTGACTGAAATCTTGAGAGATTAAATAAATGGAGAGGAGCTTTGAGACTGAAACTGTGTCTCCTTGCCTCAAGAAACCCCGTGCCTTCCTAGAACTCAGTCCTACCCTATGCCCAGCTTCTAGAATGTTCACCCTCTAGCCAAGGCTCTGCAATGGGGAGGGTCAGGACCCAGGTTCAGCAGAGACAATTAAAGCAGGACGCTGTTGTCTTTTGATAAGTTCCCAGACTGCCAGCAGCCCCTGACACACAGGCTTTAAGCAGGACAGAAAATGCGGACCTTACTAAGGACTGGCTCAGGGTGGCTCACGGAGGGCCAGACAGGAAATTGGAACTGAACACTGACGGGAAAAACCTATTACTTTGTTGCTGGGGCGTGTGCCCTTTTCACACCACATGGGGCAGAGGCAGGGAGAGGGTGAGAACAAAGCTTCTTGGGGTTTCCCTTTCAATGTAGGGGTGGAGGCCTGGTCCCCACTGACTGATAACCCAGCCCGCACCTCACTCCCCCATGTTGTGAAGTTGTAGAGGAGATGGCAGGTGTGTGTGTAGGTACAGAGAGAGGTGGCATGTCCAGCTATGAAGGGGACCCTGGCGTAAGATGGCCAAGGAGAGAATACTCACAGCACTTTCAAAAGCACATGAAAACAACCTGATATTTTAAAAATAAAAAATTAAATTAGACCAAATTAAAAAAACCCACTAGCCCAGAAAAATGCCTAATATTCCAACGTTAGGATCAAGAGTGTGGTGTGTGTACATAATGTGGGGAGGATGACTCTCATTTCTGGAGACAGAAACTGTCACAGCAGTCTGAGCCCCTCAGAATCTAAGCAGTATTTTAGCATCCATTCTGTTGCACAGTATCTAAGCAATATTTAGTAAAGTCCTTCAAGATAACGGTTAAGTACCAGCTGGAATACTGCTTCCTTATCAAACCCTTACAGGGTCATCTTTTCACACCTAGGTATTCTCTGCCTCCTAGTCAACCTCCCACAGCAGTTCGATTTTATGCCGTGTAAATTTCTTGTTTGCTGGATAATTAATTGTTTTTTCCTAGTTCCCTCTGTAGACTGCAAGCTCCTGAGTTCAGGGATCAGCCCTTATCTAGCTCCTTCTCCTCATGGTGCTCACTGGCAGAGTTCACAGGTAACAGTGACCACAGAAAAAGCTACCAAGCTTGTAATACTACAGAAGGCCTGTAGAGGGCGATGCTGGTGCCCCTGTAGCTCCCCGCGGCCACAGGTGTTTGTCAATTCAGAATTGAAGCTGTCTCCTGAATGGCGGATTGGCTCCCCTTCAAGAGAATTGCCCAAGGCCAAAGGGAGCCTCCACCAGGAGGCTGATCTGGAGGATGACAAAGAGGGAGGGCCTTGGCCAGAGGAGGCTGTGTCCCACCTCCTCCCCACACCTCAGCTGATGTCCAACTGCAAAGGGGACACAAGACTGACCTCCTGGCCTCAAGATAGGACCAGCTCTGTGGTGCAATTTGCGCCCCCCGATCTCCTGCTGGGACCACGTCCTTACCTAGCTTTTTTTTTTAAAAAAAACTTTTTGTGTGGTAAAAGTCATAGAATATAAAACATACCATTTTAACTGTATTTAACTGCACAGTTCAGTGGCACTAAGTACATTCACATTGATGTACAGCTTTCATCATCTCCCCAATTTTTCACCTTCCTAAACTGAAACTCCGGCCTCATGAAACACTAACTCCCCATTCCCTTCCCCACCCCCCCCACCCCCTAGCCCCTGGCATCTACCACTGTACTTTCTGACCCTATGAATTTGACTGTTCTAGGTAGCTCATATAAGTGGACTCAAACAGTATTTGTCTGCACCTAATATATATTGGAATGCATTTTTAAGGTTAACTTAATATATGTCCTACAAAGAGATGATTACTCCCCCTCCCATGCTAATACAGTAGGTTCTCATTGGTTATCTTTTTTGTACATAGAAGTGTGTATATATCAATCTCAATCTCCCAGTTTATCCCACCCCACCCCCCTTTACTCCCCTTGGTGTCCACACATTTGTTCTCTACGTCTGTGTCTCTCTCTGCTTGTGAGTCAGTTCCTGAGCAGCAGAGCCTGAGGTGGAGATTCTCCTTCCTGACTTACTGGGAAGGGGGAGCAGTGCTTTTGGAGGAAAGGAATAGGGGAAGCGAGAAAGGGCAGGAGATAAATAGCTAACTGAACAAGACTCTCAGGCTCTGCTGTTCAAGAACCAACTCACAAGCACAGGCACCGTATAAAAAGCTGACCCAACGAGGCAGCCCTAGGATAAGGATTTGAGTGCATGTGGCTTATCGAAAGGCTCCCCAGGTGGCTCAGGGGTAAGGAATCTGCGTACCAATGCAGGAGACAATGGAGATCTGGGTTCGATCCCTGGGTCCTCAGATGGGTGAAGCAGGCTGGATGCCACCCTGGATGAAGCAGGCTCACTTCTGCCCATGTTCAGAAACATCCTTACAATAACCTCCCTCCCCCGGGTTTCATGGCTCCAGGTCTTCATGTTCTTAGTAGCCTTGTTTCTAGATCAAATCACCTTTCATTGTTTCCTAGCCTCTCTGACAAATTTTGTAAAAGAGAAGGTCCCAGGATGTTAACAGACAGAGAAGTTAATGGGGAGATTAATGCAGGGTCTACTTACAAAGTTCTGGGCTGGATGAAAAAATAGTCAAAAGTCAAAATTAGTGGCACGGTTGTGTCTGACTCTTTGCGATCCCATAGACTTTAGCCTGCCCAGCTCCTCTGTCCATGGGAGTCTCCAGGCAAGAATACCGGAGTGCATTGCTATTTGGACATGGGTTATCCCAGTGTGATAACAGCAGGAGACTTCTGCCTCCCCTGGGCATGATGGGATGAAAGGACAGCATTACTTCCAGAACCACAGGTGGTGGTTGTAGGAAAAGTGTCCAACAGGAGCTATGGCCTTCAGTGGACTTCAGCCATCAACGGAGTGACCTGGCAAGAAGGCATTGTTGCTGTTTGTTGTTTAGTCGCTCAGTCATGTCCTTCTCTTTACAACCCCACGGACTGTAGCCCACCAGCCTCCTCCGTCCACGGAATTTTCCAGGCAAAAAATACTGGAGTGTGGTTGCCATTTCCTTCTCCAGGAGATCTTCCTGACCCAGGGATTGAACCCATATCTCCAGTGTCTCCTGAATCAGCAGGCGGATTCTTTACCACTGCGCCACCTGGGAAGTCTGGCAAAGAGGGATCCGTGGTAATAAATACTTCGTCTCACTTTCCACTTTTTCAGAAGATCTCCTGCTGGTACTTTTCACTGACTGAACCCAATTAGGAGCCCAAAGGCAAGGCACCCATTCATGTAGTTTCTGTAGGTACAGCCTCTCCAGGGCCAGAGCTGGGTGCTGAGGGGCAGAGAGTGGACCTCGACACACAAAAGGAGAGATCAGAGCTGTTTTATTTCTTCCAGGCCTTTCCTAGTTTCCAGCCACGAGAATACAGGGCACTCTCTGTCTGGTCCATTAAATGCATTCTTTTTTGTATGCTGACCGTGGCAGAAAAAGCCCCATCTGCCAAACCCTGTGCTAGACTGTGGTGCATAGAGATAAGACATGAATTCTGCCCTCCTGGAGTTCAGAGTGATTTTCCTCCCATCAGACGGCTCCAGCAGCAGGATTAGCCAAATAAGGAGTAGAAAGGAAAATTAACTTATGGACTCAAACCTGCACATCATAACCATCAAACCAAGATCAGCTCTTTGTTGCCTGCTTTTCCGTAGGTTATTTCATTTACTCTTCCTGGCAAACTCACAGACCTTTTCCATCCTTGTGTTGATGCAGAGGACATAGCTCTAAGAGGTAATGTGATCAGCTCACGATGACACAGCTAATAAGCCAGAGAATACTCTCTTCTCTGCACCTCACCATCTGCCACTGCCTGAGCCTTCCTTGCTCTATGCATCTACCTTGAACTACTGTGGCTGGGGCTCACGCCCCTCCCCTCTGCCTGCAGGCAATAGGAGTGACGCGAGAAGGTAGCACAGTCTGTCAGTAAAGAAGGTTTCAGCAACCAGGCCCCAAAGACATCTGAGCCTTTTGGAAACCACTCACTGAAAACCAGGGTTGAACTTGACCTGTGAAGTCAGAACTCTCGGGTACTTGTCATCAAGACTTGGCTATATATATAAAATATATACAGGCTACTCTGAACTGAATGGGCAGACCCTAGGCTGAGTCTTCCCAGGTGGCTCAGTGGTAAAGAATCTGCCTGCCAATGCAGGAGATGCAGGTTTGATCCCTGGGTGGGGAAGATCCCCTGGGGAAGGAAATGGTAACCCACTCCAGTATTCTTGCCTGGGAAATCCCATGGACAGAAAAAGCTGGTGGACTACAGTCCATGCAGTTGCAAAAGAGTCACCACCACTTATGCACTGAACAACAACAAACAACAAAGGCTTGGCGGTTTACGGTTTACGGAGTCTTAAAAAAGCCCAGAGATCTTTGCAGGCTCATTTGACAGATAAGGAAGGGAAGTTCCCACAGATTAAGTAAGTAGCTCGAGGCCTGGCCTCTAGCAAGTAGCAGACCCGGGACTTGAACCCCTGACATGTTTGCCAGGTCTTGGCTGTCTCCCTCTCTCCATGCTATCAGGCTTCCCTCTGGTGGTAGCAGGACTCTGCCACTGAGATGAGGAAGCTTGCCAAGTGGTCCGTTGTAATCCTCCTCTCTCCCACCACCCACTCACTTCCCCTTCGCCCATCCCACCCTACCCGGTCCTTCCCTCCCATCCTCCCCTCCGTTTCTGTCTAGACTCACTCAAGATCTCACAGCCTGCTCCAGGGAGCAGACCCGGAGCTGCTCACACAGCCGGCTCTTCAAAGGCAACCGTTGCTCTGTCCCCTCGTGGGCAGATAAAAACAAAATACTGCAGCTAAAAAAAAAAGAAGGTCCGTTTCACATTTCATTTTACTTGAGGAAATGGAAAATGCCAAGGCAACACATCAAGGTCAAGCCCCCCTGGATTCTGGCTCAGAGCCGCGGCTGCCTAAACCAGCCCCCTCCCTGGACCCCAGCTGATGACTCCGTTCACTCATTTCACTTCCCACACCCGGCCTGGCCCTCCCGTGAACAAACACCCATGTGTTCCTCCCACCATCTCTAGTTCCCCACACACCAGGCTCACTGGAACATGATAGACAGACAGAGGCCACTTGCTAAATCCTCGTGTCTTAGCCTGGCCCCCAGACGCTCATTTCTAATCACATCTTCGAAGCCTTGAGCGAGGCACAGCCATAAAAGAAAAAGGAAGCCATTCATTTATACTTTACAGAGTTTCAATTTTTCTCAGGTTTTCACACAATCATCTTTTATGAGCTATAGTAAAACCACATGTTTATACAGTTTCTCTCCCGAAGTCCCGAACATTTTAGTAACATTATCTTATGTAACACCTGGGGTTTGGGAAACAGGGTCTGAACAGCCTCGCATCGCTTATGCAAACAGTTCTGAATTTTCCAGATGTATCCATTTCCCTTCAAGTTAGTAAAAAGCTTATTTGGACGATATCGCCTTGCCCCCCACCCCCACCCCTTTCCCACCACCCGAAATCCCTTCCCTTCCACCTGCAGGTAATATTTGCCTCTAAAAAGAATCTCTGCCTTGACAGTCACATGGAAGCAATTTTTCTGATTTGTTTTGCAGTTCCTGATGAATATCTTTATCTACATCTCTGTTATAGAGCGGCAGAGCACTGCCTAAAATTAAATCACGAAGTCACCGCTTTTCTCCCTCCTACCCATGCTCATATCTGGGATCCTCTTTTAACTCTCCCTTCCTCTGCATCTCCTTTCTTTGTTTAGTTTCTACAAAGTGGCTTTTACATTTCTTTTCATTTGCTGTTGCTGCCATCCTGCTCAGACTTTAATTCACAGCTGGGCTGTTTCACTCGGCTCCCCACGAGTCCCCTGTTTCAATCTATCTGGCACATTCTAGCCTCATAAATCATCTTTGGGTGCTCTCCTTTGTTGAAACACTGCGTCGCTGCTCATTGTCTATGACAGGGGAAGGCAAATTCATTCTGCAGGCCGCTTCCCTAAAAAAAGTTTGCCTAGAACACAGCCACACCCATTTCTTTACACATTGTCTGTGGCTGCTTTTGTAATAAGACAGCAGAATTCAAAGCCTCTGGTAATTACCGTCGGGCATTACGAGGCTTGCTGACCCCCTCTGATGGATGGAATACAGTCTGTGTCCCCTAGCCCCGGATGTGGGACTCTGACCTTGCCTCCCTTAGTTTTCCCACCTTGCCTGTGTGTCCCTCCTCCCTAGCCGGGGGCAGCCACCTGCATATACGGTGGGCCCCTTCACCAGCCTGTGTCATGCCTCTAGAGCTATTTGTGCATTCCTTCTGCCTGGATTCCTCTTTCGCATATCCCAGCTTCTGGCGAATATCTGCCAGTCACCCAAAATTCAGCTCAAGGCAAAGCTCTTCAGTGATGCCATCTCTGCTCCTTCACACGCCTCTGTCCCTCTCTCCCCGTGAATTCAGTGCTTCTATTTTCGTGCCCCACCAAACTCATACAAATGTTTTCTACAGCTTCTGCTTATATATGTGTTTCTCTCTCTTTAGACTCCCTGGAAAGCAAGTGCTGTCTTAATCTTTTTTTTTTTTTAATTCCCAGAGCCTAGTAATGTGTCCAGAATATAGCAGATATTCAGTACATGTTGAATGAATGGATGGATGATTGAATGAATGAATGAAGCACCGACCCCTAAACCCCATCTTATTCCTTCTCCCCATACCTTCTCTTTGTCTGGCCTGGGCCCTGATGTGCTTCACTGATTCTGGCTCTAAGCTTGTCCTGTCCACTCCCTCTGGTCTCTAGCGCCTTCTCCAGAGGCGGCCCCCTGCCTGCTCCTCCCACACTCATGTCCTTCACACTCCAGGTCAGGGTGGCTCTCTGTGACCCTCACATCGTGACCTGCTGTGTGCCTTTATTCGGCATCTCTCGCCTGACCAGCGTGTACAGGTGCCATGACTGAGGAGTCTTGAATCTGAATCCAGGCTTTGTCATCCTCTAGCTGGGTCACCCTCAGGCAAGTCAGTGCCTGAACTCTGGTTTCCTCATCTGAAAATGCAGGTGATTCAATGTCCTTCACCGCTTAGTTCATGACCATGATACACACACATTTATTCATTCAACAAATATTTATGGGTTGTTCATTATGCACCAGGCAGTAAACAAGACAAAAGACCCCCCAAAACCAAGAGACCAAAACCAAATCCCTGCCCTCCCGGGGCTTACTTTGTTACTGAGAAGACAGGCAATAAACAAGACAGATACGGTGCTTAGAAAGTGAGGGGTGCTTGGGACCAATAAACCAGGGATGGACAGGGCTTGTGATATTATTAGGTGGTAATTTATTAAGGTCTTTCCATGTGAACCTGAACGTTCCTTTCTTATAATTCTTAGGAGTCCCCCAGGGGAGGCTTTATAATGTTAACCAGTGGGGGTTAAGCATTTCATACAAGCACCAGTAACAAAAAAGAATGAGGGAAAGAAGAAGTCTGCCTTCAGTTGGCAATATTGGGTTGGCTAAAAAGTTCATTTGGGTTTTGCTAAGGGAAAACACAAACAAACTTTTTGGCCAACCCAGTACTTCCTGAGCACTTCAGACACCAGACAGGAGAGCCATGCGTGTTCAAAGCATTCTTCCAGGGGGATTGATTTGGTAGAATACCGTGTGAGATGGATCAGTGAGGGAGAAACTGGAAGTTAGGAGGCTGACCCAAACGTCTGGGCTGACCCAGGCACGTAGCTGTGGGGCCCACTGAAGGACTCTGAGGTTGCACATCGACTCAAAAAGTTGCACAACCTAAATGTTTTATTCTGTGGACGTTCTGAGAACTTCAAGCCTGGGAGACGGCCTCTCAGCTTGAAGGGACTGCTGAAGAGGTAAGGGAGGAACCAGGGTATATAGGAATGTTTGCAACAAAGCCCAGGTAGTCAGAACTTCAGAAGATTACTGTTAAAGAAAACCTGATGTCCCAAATTTAGGAATTTAGCGCTTTTGTATTATCGGATGCAAGAGTCTGGGGTCACTGAAATCATTCCTTTGACATGTCCTTCAGCTATCTGGGGCCAGTACCCTGCGTTATCCCCTCCTGGGCCTCCTCTGGATGCTCTCTCATGGGTGGCTGCAGTGGCTGATGGCGGGCATCCTGTTTCTTTCTCTCTTTTTTTCAGATACTAGGGGATTTGTCTGCTTTTTAATTTTTACTTTATTGTATTATTTTAAAATATTTATTTATCTGGCTGTACTGTGTCTTAGTTGCGGTACGCAGTATCTTTCGTTGCAGCATGCAAACTCCCTGTTTTATAGAGCGGGATCCAGTTCCTGGTACCCTGCATTGGGAGCACAGTCTTTAGCTGCTGGACCACCAGCTGCTGCTGCTTAGTCCTGACAGACTCTTTGCGACCCCAGACTGTAGCCCACCAGGCTCCTCTGTCCATGGGATTCTCCAGGCAAGAATACTGGAGTGGGTTGCCATGCCCTCCTCCAAGGGATCTTCCCACCCCAGGGATCGAACCCCGGTCTCTTATGTCTCCTGCATTACAAGGGGATTCTTTACCGCTGAGGCACCAGGGAAGCCCACTGGACCACCAGAGAAGTCCCTAAATTTTTTTTTATTTTATATTGGAGTATAGTTGATTTACAATGTGATGTTAATTTCAGGTGTATGAGCATCCTGGCTCTATCCTGAGATCAGCTGTAATGGCTACAACATCCTTTGTTTACTGACAGGGCAGGCAACATATATATATATATATATATATTTTTTTTTTTTTTTTTTCCACTCAGAGCATTTCATAGGAAAATCTGGGGACTAAATCCAAGATCCTTCAGGATGGAGACTGAGACTTTCCCATTCCTCACTCCACACCATAGCTACAGAGAGAATTCAGGATGTGGCAGGTAGTGGGAGGTGTTTTGTAGAAAAAAGGGAGGGACATCTCTCCTGTCCCACCCATCCCTTTCTGTGCTCACACCCAAGCCCTTCTCCAGGGACTTAGCTCTTCTCCACCTAAGTCCATCCCTTACCCACCCACCTATCACATGAACAGTAGTGCCCAGAACCCAGGCTGACCCTGCTCCTTTGTCTCTTCCAAGAGTAATTACTCCTAAGTGTGAGGCCCAGGCCCTTTAAACCTCCAGGACTCACACAAAGCAGGAGAGAAAAGGCACAGTGCAGGACCTATTGAAGCCACTTCATAAACTGGAAAGAACCAGACAGACCCAAGGTCAAATCCCATCTCTGAGATTTCTACCTGTGTGACCTTGGGCAAAGATTTTCTCAATTTTCTGATATGCAGTATTTTTAAATTTTTTATTTTATTTTTAAGCTCTTTGTGTTGGAAAGTATTTTTTATGTATTACAATTTTTTTTTAAATTTAAAGGATCTGCCTTACAATGTTGTGTTGGTTTCTTCTGTATAACAAGAGTCAGTCATAACTATATCTATCTATCTATCTGTATATATTCCTTTCCCATTGAGCCCTCCTCCCTCCCCCTGATACCCCTGATATGCAGTATTAAAAGATAATTTTTAAAAGCTAAAATCATGACTCATATAAACATAAAACAAATACATGGCCAAGAATTTATTTAACTCATTAGTTAATGAGAGAACCAGCAAGATACGACAACCAGTTGAGGGAAGAATTCAAAGAACACATATATGTGAGCAATCGGGAATACTGGAATAAATTTACAAATATCTGCAAAACTGGTCAATAACCATTGGGTAATAATGAGCTGCATGGCCACCAAACATTTCATTTGCATTTCTAAGGATGAGAATTATTTCATTACTGTCAGTGTTCTAGAACTTGCACAGTTATAAATGGCTCAAAAACAATAACATACACAGGCCCCAATAGAATCAGATAACCTGGTAGGTTGCACTGAAGAGAACACCCAACAGTTTCTATTTTTGTTGTTTTTTCCCCATTCCAAAGTTTTTCACAAAATTTTTTAACAGAAATATGCGTGGAGGTGACATATTTGAAACACCCCGCATAGCTCTTGGCATATTGTAATGTTGCTTCAGTCGCATCCGACTCTGCACAACACCATGGACCCTAGCCCGCCAAGCTCCTCTGTCCATGGGATTCTCCAAGCAAGAATACTGGAGTGGATTGCCACGCCCTCCTCCAGGGGATCTTCCTGACCCAAGGATTGAACCCTGGTCTCATGTCTCCTGTATTGGCCGGTGAATTCTTTACCACTAGCGCCACCTGGGAAACTCTCTTGGCATATCATGGACACTCAATATTTGAAAATTCCCTTCCACGTCTTTCAGTCTGAAAAAAAAAAAAATCACAGAGAAAGATTTTCTTTTTTTTTAATAAATTTATTTATTTTAGTTGGGGGCTAATTACTTTACAATATTGTAGTGGTTTTTGCCATACATTGACATAAATCAGCCATGGGTTTACATGTGAGAAAGATTTTCTTTGAAGCAAACGCTGCTAGAAGAATGTGTATCAGGGGTTTCAGGGCTCAGCAGTGGGAGTAGTCACATCTGACCTGGAAAGTCTCCTCAGTAGAAGGAATCTGGTCACTTCAGATCCTCTCCCCTTGGTGTGCTTATTCCAGAGAAAATCTCCCAGGGGTTCTCAGTCTCCGGATCTAATGCCTAATGATCTGAGGTGGAACTGATGCAATAATAATAGAAATAAAATGCCCAATAAGTGTAATGCACTTGAATCGTCCTGAAACCATCCTCCCCTCTGTCTTTGGAAAAATTGTCTTCCACGAAACCAGTCCTTGGTGCCAACAAGGTTGGGGACCACTGGCACAGCTACAACACCCAGGCCACATTTCTCTGTCCCTTTGAAAGTGAAAGTGTTATTCTCTCAGTCATGTCCAACTCTTTGCGACCCCATGGACTGTAGCCCACCAGGCTCATCTCTCCATGGGATTCTCCAGGCAAGAATACTGGAGTGGGTAGCCTCCAGAGGATTTGCCTGACCCAGGGATCGAACCCGGGTCTCCCGCATTGCAAGCAGACTCTTTTATCATCTGAGCCACCAGGAAAGCCATTCCTCTGTCCCTTTATGGCATATCAACTGTGGCCACACAAATATCTCATCTCTTACTCATGTCTCAGTGGGCAAACTATCCAGTATGGTAATCACTTCCATTTTACAGAAGAAGAAAGAGGTTCAGAGAGATTAAATAACTTGACTAAGGTAATACAGCTTGCCAGTGGCAGAGCCAGTATTGAATGGAATCCGGTGTCTCAGAAAACTCAGGGAAAAAATTTACAGCTGACTCTTCCCCTCTCCTCAAGGCCAGAGTTTATAGCTTGAGCTCTGTGCTTCTAGAACATTATAAATCAAATTCAGTTTTTCTTGAGCTGACAGGTTTAAGGAAGTAATAAGTTTTACATTGCAGATTATTAATCTATTACAGCGATTTCATCAGTTTGTGAAATAACTATGTGATGTAAGCTGTGTAGCTTCCCCTGCAAACCAAACCCACAAGCATCCCCATGGATGCTGGGAGCCCCAGGGGTCAGTGGCCCTGGGGTTCACAGGGGTGGTCCCAAGGGCAACTCACTGGGGGAGCCCTTTGCTAAGTGCCTGAGGAACATGACTTGCCCTTCAGACAGGCTCCCACCCCCAGCCCCTAGCCCTTTCCCCTCTCTCTCCCACACCAGACTCTCAGAGTCCTCCTCCAGGGCCCCTGACTGACTTTCCTTCCACCCTTTGAATCTAGAGTTATTCTTGTTTAGTTGCGAAGTAGCTCAGTCGTGTCCAATTCTTTTGCAAACCCATGGACTGTAGCCTGCCAGGCTCCTCTGTCCACGGGATTTCCCAGGCAAGAATACTGCAGTGGATCACCATTTCCTTCTCCAGGGTGGGATTTTCCGACCCAGGAACTGAACCTAGTCTCCTGCATTGTCAGGCGGATTCTTTACCACTGAGCTACCAGGGAAACCATCAAATCTGGATGCTCTGCTCTAACTCCCAACAAAAGCATCCTAACAGTTGTCTCAGCTTCACCTCTTGCCTCCCTTTAATCACAGACTGTTAATGTGAAAGTCAGGTCAAGCCACATACATGCTCAGAAAAATCTAATGGCTTCCTATTGTATATGGAATTTTCTGGAAGAGACTATACAAGGCAATTTAGTGTTCAGGATGTGCACTAGGGAGTGCCTTCAGGATTGACATCTTTAGGAAAGGAAGGAAGCAAGGTGGAGTGGAAGGGGACGTTAAGCCGCAATGCAGATTCAACCAACAGCAGCTTCAGCCCACGAGGACTGTGGACAACTCCCTTTGGGGATGGTCCGTGTTTCTGTAGCGTCCCCCAGCCACTTTCATCTCAACAATCACAGGAGCAGAAGACACAGACCCGAGGGCTTTCTCCCTTCTGATTCCCTGCCTTCTCATTACCCCGGGGCTATGTCACACCAACAGACAGGACAGTATGGCTGTTGTCTCATTAACTGTCTGATTTCATGTCTCCGTGTCAATTAAATGTTGCTATATTTCCATCTCGCAGCTTGAGGAATAATATTAGTTTAATGTATTAAGAGGAAAGTAAATATTTGTTCTTAGGTAATTGTATATAAACTGAATGACAATTGAGCTGGTGATGTTATTAGTGAATCTTAATTGGAGGCCCTTTTACAATCAGTGTTTAATTTACTAACAACTGTTTTGGCTTAAGAGCGAATTAAATGCGTGTCATTGGCCTTCCACACCCACGTTGTACAGAGTCAGCCCCTTTCCTGGCTGGCGGAGGGGGAGACCTTCTCTGCTGTCAGTTGGCCACGTGACCTCTAGGAAGTCTTGTAGCCTGTCTGGAACTCAGTTTTATTATCTGCAAGTTGGGAGCCTTGGAAAGAAAATACTGAGGGATAGTGTGTATTGAGCACCTACAGTGAGTCGGATATGCACCTCATAAGCTCCCGTGGTACCTCATTACATGTGGGTAGTCCATTATATGTGTTCTAAGCACACGTGTTAACTCACATGTGGGTAACTCATTTAGCCCCAACAACAACCCTACACTTAGGTGCTGCTATCTTCATTTTATAGAAAAGGGCCCTGAAACGCACTGTAACTTGCTCAGGAAGTAGCGGAAAGAGCCGTGGTGTCAGAGCCCATTCTGTCGTCAGGTAAGGCTGTCATCTCTGATGACAATTTCTAGCTTCTTTTCTATCTCAAAGGGTCTATATGGGCCAATCCTCCAGACACCCACATCCCTCCATCTCATTGCCACTGTCTATCCCTCCCTGGGATGGAGCCCTTTGTATAGCCGAAGCCTTGGCTTTGACCTTTTCTGATTTGTTGCCAGCACCAGAGCTGTCCTGCCTCATCAGCCCCACGGCCTCCCTTGATCAGTTAGAATGGGCTAGAGGATTCTGCAGTAACAGCCCCGAATCTAAGTGACTTTTGTAACAGAGGTTTATTTCTCACTTATGTTCCATGTTCAGTGTGGGAATTGTTGACAGATGTTTTGTCCTGTTTTCTGGACTTCCAGCTGTCCACTTAGGGCCCATCATCAATGCCTGCAGTCCAGAAAACAGAGCACAGTGTTTCTTTACAATCTTCAGCATCTTCTTACGTGACGCCTCACTTCCCTTCCCTTCTGGACTTCTTCCTTCTCTGCCTCTGCCCTACTCACAAATTCCTGGCTTCATTCTGCCTGGGCCCTACATAATTAAGGCTGGAAATATCTGATCAATTCTTTCTTTATCTTGTAAGGGTCACAGTGGTTCTTATCCCCTTGGGAGCAGACTCTGGACTATCAGATATTTCAAAGGGGAGCATCTGTTAGGATGATAAATGCCTCTCCCTTGATTATAATGATGATAAGCTCAATTCACAGCAATGGATGCATCACCTCCACCTCCCTTCCTGCCAATCAGAGTGCAGATGGGAAGGAATAAAGCATAAAGAGGATGAAGGGGTCAAGACCCCTGCCTGCTGTTTCTCAGCTGTTCCCTTCAATCCTAACCCCACCCTGTCTCTCGTCTCAACGTCTTTCTCTTACAATCAATATGGCATCCTTTCCCATTCCCTTCAGTCTTTATTTTGACCTTATGCTGCTGCTAAGTCGCTTCAGTCGTGTCCAACTCTGTGTGACCCCATAGATGACAGCCCATCAGGCTCCCCCGTCCCTGGGATTCTCCGGGCAAGAACACTGGAGTGGGTTGCCATTTCCTTCTTCAATGCATGAAAGTGAAAAGTGAAAGTGAAGTCGCTCAGTCGTGTCCGACTCTTAGCGACCCCATGGACTGCAGCCTATCAGGCTCCTCCATCCATGGGATTTTCCAGGCAAGAGTACTGGAGTGGGGTGCCATTGCCTTCTCCGATTTTGACCTTATACTCACCCCTCATCGTCCCAGTTCCCTTTGTCTTATTCTCCATAATGCCCTTCAACCATCTCCATCTTTCTCTTCCTGTGTGCCTCTCCCTGTCATTAATGGGGATGATTCTGGGAGACAGGTGGCAGGGGACAGAGGACTTCTTGCCCCACCTTAGCCACTCACAAAAGAGGATGCTTGCAGGATGATGCTGACAGAGGCTCCAAGGGCAATTTTATTTATTTAATAATTTTATCTGTTTATTTATTTTTAGCTGCGCTGGGTCTTCGCTGCTGCATGGGGTTTTCCTCTAGTTGTGGCAAGTGGGGGCTACCTGCTGCGGTGGCTTTTCTTGCTGCGGAGCACAGGCTGTAGGATGCACCGGCATCGGCAGTTTCGGCACGTGGTCGCAGTTCCTGGGCAGGCTGGAGAGCACAGTCCCAGTAGTTGTGGGGCACCAGTTTAGCTGCTTCTCAGCACGTGGGATCTTCCCGGACCAGGGATACAACCCGTATCTCCTGCATTGGCAGGCAGATTCTTTACCACTGAGCCACCGAGGCAGCTCCTAATTATTTATTTTCAAATCAATTAATTATTTGGCTGTGCTGGGTTTTAGCTGAGGCACGTGGGACCTAGTTCCCTAACCAGGGATCAAACCCAGGGCCCCTGCTTTGGAAGCTTGGAATGCTAACCATTGGACCATCAAGGAAGCCCCCAGGGACAATTTTAGAGTCTCTCTTACCCACTGCTTTATCTCAGCACCCAGCCTGGCACATAGTAGGTTGTCTTTATTTCTAGGATAAATGAATAGCCGAATGAATGGCTTAATGATGTTTCCTCTAAAAGGCTCTCCAAGGACCCTCTTAGCTCTGAGGTCCTATCGTTCTATGTGATTCTATAAAATTCCCACTTCCAGACTGTCTTTTGGGACTGACAGGGCAGAGATACCAACTCAAATAGCAGTAAATGTGCAAGTGATTTTACACCTAATTGACAAACTAAACCTAGATAAATCACCAGGACCAGATGGCACTCACTTGAGAGCAGTGAAGGAACTCGAGGGTGAAATTGGGGAATTGTTGGCCAAAATGTGTAAGTGCTCATCACAAAAGGGACATGGTGCCAGAGAGCCGGAGAGGGCAGCTGTGCCTCCACGGAGGACCCTGGGAGCTTCAGCAGTGAGACTGGCTGTGAAAACGGGCAAGGGATCCAAATATAGAATAAAGAGTAGCAGTGCTAGCAAAAGCTACATGCCAGCGAGGAAGACCCCTTTGGTTCTGTACAAGGAAATCTTTCCTGGCAAAACCTTCTAGGATTATGTGTGGGGAGACATATCGATAGTGGCAGGGGAGCTAGCAGAGGAAATGAATCTACGCTCTCTGAATTATATGCTAAAATCTATAGAAAATGAAAAAACGAACCATCCGAGATCAGCTGCTTTAGAAGAAATTCTGATTTAAGATAGAACACTTGCATGGGACTAATAATAATTTATGACCACAAAGGTTATTTCAACTTCTCAAAGATACTCTTGAAAGGTTGATCTTTACAACAACTTTGTAAAAATGGTAGAACATTTTTTTATTGACTGTCACTTGAGAAGTGACACAGAGAAAATAAATGACTTGCCCAAGTCCTCTACTTCTTCAGTTCTCTGCTGTATCATCCCTAGGGTAAGGAATGCTGATATAGAAATAGTCACACCTCCATGAACTCGCTTGTCATTGAGAGAGCCAAAGCAACAATATCCCTTTCTCACTGCCACTTTCCAGATCTCCCATGAGTACATCCAGTGTTGGGGGAAGCGAGGCGGCTAACTTGCATCCAGAATCCGAGCTGCAAGAGAGTCTGGGAAAAGCCAGTTTTAAGCTTTCCAGCCTTTGCAGTAATGGAAGAAAATATTAGAAGTTGAGAATGAATGCTGAGGGCTAAATAGCTGTATGCGCTGTACTCTGTGAAAAAGGAGGGGACATTCCAAGAGGAGGAAAAGGTGTTTTCAAAGGAGGGGATTACAAAAGATCATAGTGCTATATACACTGAATGTTTGTGTCTCCCCAGAATTCACAGGCTAAAACCAAACCCCCAAAGTGATGGCATGAAGAGGTGGGGCCTTTGGGATGAGATTAGGTCATGAAGGTAGAGCCCTCATGAATGGCATTGGTGCTTTTATAAAAAAAGAGACTCAAAAAAAAAAGAAAAGAAGAGAGAGTGCAAGAGCTGTCACACTTTCCACTATGGACAGTCACAGCCAGAAGATGTCTTATGAATCAGGAAGACACTGAAGCTGCTTGTGGCTTGATCATGAACTTCCCAGGCTCTAGAACCATGAGAAATAAATGATCATTGTTCATGTGCCACCCAGGTTAAGACACATAAGTTAGAAGCATCCTAGCCCTTTGGCAAGACTGTACAGTGCCAGGGGCTCAGTCAGTGGCCGATTTCTCTTCCCCTCTCCTCGCCTCGCCTCCCTCCTGGGAAACACTGACATTAGACCTTGTCCCACTAAGAAGTGCTGCAGGGGGAGGACTGGATTGCTTGCACGACCAGTCAGCTATCATTCCTGTCCTTCGGGGGCTACAAGCTGGTAGGATCAGGAGACGGAGGGCACGCTGTGACAGGAGTCACCATGATCTTCCCTAACCCACCCACATGGGGCTCTCTGTACCTCAGAGAGGAACAAATAAATACAAGTCACGTACGTTATTGAGTGTAATTACATTGTTACTTATAGGTTCAATTAAATATGCTGGACATTTTTATAACATAATTTGAGGTGTGATGCGTGCAGCAACGGCATTAACCTTTAATCACAGTTCTTTCCCTTTGAATTGCAGTAATGACCCTATTAATTAGTAATGAAATGATTAGATAGGAATAGAAGACATCAGATCATGATTCCTCTCCCTGGGCCCTCTCCTTAGATTGAAAGGTGGCCTTTTGACCTTCCTCCCCCAAGAAAACACCTCTCAGGTTGTGGGTGTGTATCTTAGGGGGGAGATGTTGAATTTTATACCACCTCTTCTCTCCCAGAACACAGGGTAGAAAAATAGATAGGACGAGTGTTGCATAATCAGGGATGTTCAGTGTTCACTCTTAGGATGTTCACTTGCCCCTTGGGTTGTTGATAATTGTCCCTTCCGGGTACCAGATTTGGGACTGTGATGACATGAGTTAGGCGCTCAGCCCTGACCGTTTCCTTCTGTTCACTGCCTGCCCCCACCTCCCAGTGCACCCCGCCACCCATGATCTCAATGGGCTTTTAGAGAATCCATTCACTGTCCACCTTCTGTGATGTCTGAGGCCCCCACGCTGTGCTTCCAAATGATCCGATCACCCACCCATGTGCCCCTGTGGTCCCATTCAGGTGAATTTTCTCCCTCCAAGTATCAGCAATCATGGGAAACACTGAGGGTATCAAAGCAGAGATCACTGCTCTTGGGCATCTCAGTTAAACTTGGTTATAAGCTATGTTGCAATCATTGTACTCCTGCAGTAATTGACAGATTAATAAGTACAGTAGAAGAGCATGGTCTAGGGGAAGCTCAGAGGGGGGGCAGTTGACCTAGCTATAATGACATGGAGGGCTTCCTGGAGAAGGTGACACCCAAGACAAGTCTTTTAGGATAAGTGAAGCTAACAAATGGAGACACAGGCCAGGGCAGGGATTCCAAGCCTAGGATCATGAGCGAGGACACAGGGTCAAAAATTGCTCCTTGTTGCCCTTCTGAATCTTTAATTCAATAGAATACACCGTATACTACCATACTCCATGTTACTCACCTGTATGCATGGAAGTCATCCCAGAATCTGCTTGCTGGGCCCGCCATCCTAGTCCCCAACTATTGGATCTGGCTTTGATTCAGCATCTTGCTCTGGCCCCTGTACACTCAATGTCTGTATTAGGAACTTGTGGCTGCCTTCCATGTCTCCCACCGGAGTTCCTTACACCAGCTTTCTGCCCTCTGCTTCCTCATGTAGCACACCTTCCCCAGCCCTTCTCCACCTGAGCTCCAAATGCTAGCTTGAGTCCAGTTAGCAGTCACTTCTATCCAATTTGAAGAAACAGCAGAACCGCAGCAGAGAATGTTTCAGAGCACACATGCATTGTGCTCTGAGCCTATCCAGCCACGCGGCTGCCCTCAGCCCCAGCCTACACCTGCCACAAATCCTCAGCCCAGCATATCTCTGGGGTGTACTTTCCTTTCACTCCTTCAGAACTGATCAGACTTATAGAATGTGTCTGGCTTTAGTTAAAATACAAGTTCAGCTACTTTAACTGGGAGACCAAATAAGACCAAAAAAGACAACAAAGAAGTTTATTCTTCTCCCACATAAGAGTCTCAACTGAGTGGTCTAGGACTGACAAGGTGGCTCCATAAGCATTATGGGCCCAGACTCCTTTTGACTTTTTGCTCTGCCAGCCTCAACATGCAGTTCTCACCTCATGATCCAAAGCGGCTGCCCCAGTTCCTGCCCTCCCAGGGAACACAGGGCTCTTCCTTTTAAGAATATAATTTGTAATTTGTTGTCACACCATTTCTGTTCACAGACATCAGTACTTAGTCATAAGATGGAGGCTGGGAAATTTGTATCAGAAGAGAAGAAGGGGTTTGAGGAGACAAGAAGTAGACTCTTCCATCATCTTTATGAATTTGCAACTGTGGGCCTCCCTGGTCTTACAACAGGGTGCCAGGAAGCCTGATAATTGTCTGCCTGTAGCCTCTCAGGCTCTTTTCCCCCCACCAATTGTTCATTCATTCAAAATGTATTGAGTAGCTACTAAGGGGTGGGCCCTGGGGCTTGGTAACTGATGAACTTACTCATTGTTAAATGAGAGACAAATGATGGATAACCAATTGGAATACGTGTTTGAAAACAAGAATGTTCATTAAAAGGAATGTTCATTAAAAGAGTGAAGATAAAGAACTACTGAAGTTTAGAGCACAAAGGGGTCTTTCTGGAAGGATGAGAGAGACCACATGGAGAAGGGTGCATTTAAGCTGGGCCTTGGAGATCAAGAAGGATTTGCAGATTCATATGCTGGGATGAGTGACCATTTGCTTTTCTATGTATGTATTTACTATTTAGCTAGCTAGCTAGCTACACCAGGACTTAGCTAGCTGTGCTGGGTCTTAGTTGTGGCACGTAGGACCTTCGATCTTCATTGCGGCATGTGGGATCTTTAGTTGCAGCGTGCAAACTCTCAGTTGTGGCATGTGGGATCTAGGTCCCTGGATCAGGGATCAAACCATGGCTCCTTGCATTGGGAGCTCAGAGTCTTAGCCATTAGATCACTAAGGAAATCCTTCACTTTTCTTCATAGAGCTTTTAGGAAGGCTGTGAGGAGCTCAGGTCTTTCTGTAGGTGAGAAACCAGACACAGCAGAGATAGGAAAGAGGGGCCTCCCCACCTGGCTCTGGTGCCCGGGAGATAGCTGTTCCCTACTGAAGGAGTTTGGGAAAATCCCACAGTTCAGGCTACCCCCTATGCCAGGCTCTGTGGGGACTTAGACACAGGCCTGGCCTCAGGGTGTTTATAATTTCTTTAGGGTTTAGAATTGAAGCCAGCAATTGTATGCATCAACAATTATTAGTTATTATTATTCATTATTAATGTTGAGAAGAAAATAAGAACATACAACTGTTCTAAATGCTTAGAAAGGGCTATAGCTACCCAGGAAGAGAAGAGATCTTTGTGGGTTGATGCAATCAGGGAATTGGAATTTCAGATGATCCTTGAAGGGTGGGTCAGACTTTGAAAGGTAGAAAGGAGCTCATGAAGAATTCCATGGAAAAAACTGGAAGACGGGAAGGGATATTATTCCAGGAGACAATGGTGTCTTAATTTGGATTTCCCCAAAACAGACTGAGAAGTGACTTGTGTACAAGCAGTTTACATTGGAATTAATCAAGGGAATGAAACAGGGAAGGAATGAGAACCAGCTAAGGATGCCCTGTTGCAAGTCCCCTTCCCACCAGGGCTTCCCACAGTGAACCACAGACCTGGGCAGAGGATGGCAAAAGGGGAAAGCCTTCACCCTCCACCACCGCGAGCCAAGGGTGTGAACTCCCCTTGTACTGCCAGGTGTGCCAGTGAGAGTGCCCAGTGGGTCTCTGCAGCTGTCCCATCCCTCAGCACCAGAAAAGTCCAAGGACAGGGATCCAAGGTGTGCAATTCAGGCTTAGATGGGGTGGGAGCTGTCCGAACACATATGAAGGAAGCTGTTCTCAGCCTGTGTGGAACTGGGTACCACAGCTGGGGCTGGAGGACGGGAAGGCCAACAGGATGGGAAGTGGTACCCAAGAGATGCCTGATTCAAGGGATCTTGTTGAAGTGAGGGCATCTCAAGTCTCCACAGCCCCGGGAGGGTAATTCAACCTGCATAGACAGTGGTAGCAGGAAAAGAGGGGAGGGGACGAAGAGGAGGGATGGGGGATGTGGAGAAAACTGGAGGGAGGAGAGAGGAGGAGGGATGTATTAATACTTGTGATGTGCTGTCTCCACTCCATGATTTACAAAAAAATACCTCCCTTGAGGAGGCTGCAGTGCGTGCCTGCAGGGATGGGAAGGAAGAAATATTGGGAGTAGGGTGGGGTGATCCTTCTGAGTGGGTTCCCAGAGAGCAGAGAGGCCCCCAGAGGGCAGAGGAGGCAGGGCTGGAGTTAAAGCCAGTATGAGTACTGGGAAGTGGGTGGACATCTAGGCTCTCCTGATGTGAGGACAGATCCAGTCCACTCAGTGTCCTTATCCAAGGGGCTTGAACCCATGCTCTCCTTCTTCAAAACTACTGACATATTCTTCAGAGTCCCTGGAGTCAATACAATCAGGAGGTGCAAGCCTTGGACAGCATCCAGGATGCCATAAGTCTTGATCATTATATGAAATTGCATGAATATGATGTGCCAGGTGGTGGGGGAAGGTCTGCTTGGCAGAAATGATACTCCATACAAAAGCTTGGAAGAGGATGACATGTTAATAAGAGCTAACAGCGACTGCACACTGCCTAGGGTCCAGGCACTGTTCTAAACTCTTTGCATGAGTTAATCTACTCCATTCTTGGGCTTCCCTGATGGCTCAGATGGTAAAGAATCTGCCTGCAATGGGGGAGACCTGGGTTTGATCCCTGGGTTGGGAAGATCCCCTGGAGGAGGGCATGGCAACCCACTCCAGTATTCTTGCCTGGAGAATCTCCATGGACAGAGGAGCATGGTGGGCTAGAATTCATGGGGTCGCAAAGAGTCAGACATGACTGAGTAACTAAGCAGAGCACAGCACATCCTTGGAATAATCCCACGAGGAAGGTGCATCTAGGGGAAGTGTGCCTGAGGGAAGGACACGGAAACATAAAAGGAGTGACTTTTGTTCTTGACTGGGACCCCAGATGGCCTGTGAGCAGCTCATCTCTGCCCACTGAGTCCCTCTTCTAATGTGCAAAACACAGATGGGGGCACTCACTGTGCAGATTAGTCATCCTATTCAGAAAGACATTTATAGAGTGCCTGGCCCATAGTAGGTCTCAGTCAGTGGTACCTAAGAGATAGAGTTTGGATACACAGACCCTGAAACTCCAGGACTTTTCAATGTTTCAGGAAAAGAGGAAGGATTGTTTGAAATCAGCACCATCCTGGACTCGAAAGTACACGGCTTGCCCATAGCATTTTATTTACTCATAAAAAAACAAGTATCTTCAAGGGCCACCCTGTGCCTCGAGTCAGGCAGACATTCCTTGACCTTGTACAAGTTAGTCCTTGAGGGGAGCCACTGGATGGAGTTGAGTAGTTGGAAAAGTCAGCACTCTTTAATATGTCGCTCTGGTTTGAATGGAGAGAAAGGTTAAAAGAGGGAAGTGGGGTAAAAAGGTTTTGCAAAGCTTTGGGCAAGACACAGCTGAGCCAGGCAGCTTCTTTTTGCCTCTCCTGATTCGCTTTTGGCCCTGCTCTGTCCGTGCCTGTGGGAAGCAGACCTGAGCCTTCGTTAATGGGCTCCTGTCTCCTCTGGTTTCCATTTGGGTTTGGCCAAAGAGGAGCACCAGCAGGAGATAGGAGGGAGGAAGGAGAGCGAGGTGGGGGTGCTTATCCTCCACCCCAGGTGACGCAGGGAGACTGTGCCCCTTGTTCCTTAACCTAAATCCGTATCTAAGGACCACAATTTTCTAAATTATCCTTTGTTAACCTCAACAAATTATCCCATTTGTATGTGATATCTGTGTCCTACAAGCATCCAACGGACAGAGATGGTGGCTTGAATTAAAGTGTCGACTGTGGACCTAGAGCAAAGTGGATGGATTCAAGGGGTATCTAAGAGGGGCCTGTGACTTCTGCTCCTCGAGTGGCTTATCCTGTCATTTAATCTTTCTATAAACAATGGGTCTTGGTTCCTCTGGGAAACAGACGCCAAGATAAAAGTGCAAGAGACTTCTTGGGAGAAACTCTTGTGAAAGATTAGGGGTGAGGGGTGAGGGGAGAGGGATCAAGAGGAGACAGGGAGAGCCTTCAGACTGGGATGCTGATCTGCCTATTGAGAAAGGAGAGAGGGAAGGAAGAGGGTGGGGCAGAAAGAGCCTCAGACAGGAGTGCAGCTCTGAGGAAGTCTCAACCAGGCTCTGGGAGTCTTAGAGCCCCCCTGTTAAAGAAGTTCCACGCTGGGCAGGAATGACTCAGCTCTAGAACACACACCCCCCACCCTCACCCCATGCTCTGCCTCTGCTGAAAGCAGCCTGGGGAAGACTGTGGCCTCAGTGTGAAGCTTCTCATAGATTCCAAAGGCAGTATATTCCAGAACTTGAAGGGAGATTGGAGTGGTGCACCGCCAAGATGGTCATAGTTATCCAACTTGGGAGCCTGAAATGTTAACAGTACTGGGCATATTATGGGAATTCAGTAAGCCCTGGAATGAACTCAAGAATGAATGCCCTATTATATCCTACAGGTGTGAACAAGGGCATGTTCTGTAAATACCAGCCCATGGAAGACTGTAGCCCACTAGGCTCTTCTGTCCATGGAAACTTCCAGGCAGGAATACTGGAGTGGGTTGCCATTTCCTTCTCCAGGGGATCTTCCTGACCTTCATACCTGTGTTTAAAGTCCCACTGTGATTAGACTGAGCCTGTTTTTTGGTTTGTGGGCAACTGTTTCACTTTCCCTTGAACCCCTGGCACCAGCTGATAAGGACTGTCTTCATGGATTGAGGCTGACCCTCTGGAGAACAGATCTTGCATTTCCCAAAGAAGAACGGTTATGTACATTTTCCTCGGTGGCACTGGAGATCAGACAAATCAGGGTTTAAATTTCAATTCAGCTACTGACTAGCTATGAGCCCTTGGGCAAAACTAACCTCTCAGATTCCTCATTCTAACAATAACTTATTGGGACTGACTGTATGTTAGACACAGTTCATTCTAGGAGTGTTATGCACTGTTGTGGCCTGAATGTTTGTGACCCACCAAAATACATCAGTTGAAGCCTAATCTCCAGTAAGATGGTGTTTGGAGGTGGGGCCCTTGGGAGATGATTAGGTCATGAGGGTGGAGCCTCATGAGTGGGATCAGGGCCCTTTTCAAAAAGGCCCCTTCATTCCACCCACCATGTGTGGTATAATGAAAAACAGTTGCCCATAAATCAAAAAACAGGCTCTCACCAGACACCAAATCTGCCTCAATCTTGGATTTTCCAGCCTCCAGAACTGTGAGAAATTTCTATTGTTTATAAGCTACATAGCCTATAGTAATTTGTTATAATAACCTGAACAGACCAAGGCATGCATCTTATATAGTTAACCTTCATTTTACAGATGGGGAGCAGGCTCAGAGAAGTTTAGTGACTTGCCAAAAGTCACACGGGTCAAACAGGGTAGGATCAGGAATTAGACCCAAGTCTGTTTGATGACAAAGCCCATTGTCAATACATCCCCACTGTCTCCAGATACATTCAAGAGAGGAACATCTGAATCTAAGACTGAAAACCTCTCCATGGGTACCCAGCATCATTGGTTTGCTTTCTGAATGTTTTCTCCAACTTTAAAAATGTTCCATGGAGAAGGAAATGGCAACCCACTCCAGTATTCTTGCCTGGAGAATCCCAGGGACAGAGGAGCCTGGTGGGCTGCCATCTATGGGGTCGCACAGAGTCGGACACGGCCTTAGCAGCAGCAAAAATGTTCCAGACACGGTGCAGTCTGCTCCCGCTCCCTTGCTCTGCGTTCTTCCTCTCCCCCTTCTGCGCTCCTTGCAGAAACCTTCCTATCTTTGCCCCTCATGCTGCCCATTTCCCTGCCTTCCTCACACCCTCCAGTTTCTCTGGTTTCTTCCCCACCCTACGTCCTCTCCCAGCTCCTCCTCTGCCCTCCGCCTTGCTGGGCCATGCTCTTCAGACATCTCATTAAAGTAATTGTTGACCTGAATTCTTCTTCCAGTGCATCTATAATTATGCGCCACAGGAAACCCTGAGGGATTCAAAACAGACTCTTAATCTATTTCACATGATTCAAAAACAACTCCCAGGAAAGCAGTTTAATAGCCACGATTAACAGAATGCTGCTCGGCCATCGGTGGGAGATGTTCCCAACCCAGCACTGCCCGCTTCCCTGGACCTGGTGCTCAGAGACATCAAAGGTCCCCTCCAAAACTAGTAAGGCTTTTAGGGTTTAATTTAGTTAATTAACTGGATGTGAAGACAGCTGGAGAATTTTGTGAGAAGTGTTCCCCTGTCCTTTCCTTCTCTCCTCTGAGCTCAAGGACCCTGCTGGACTGTTGTTCAGGCCTCGGAGACTCAGTGTGTCTCCGCCAGGTGCAGAGGTCAATTCTGTTCATCAGCCCAGGGGCTGTGTGTATTTGTCAATGTTGTACTGGGTTAGCAGCAAGGCTCGAGATCCCTACCCCTTTCTCTGCATCCAGTTTCTACCAACCTCAAATCCTGGCCACCTCTCCTGCTTCTGTGAAAGGCTTCCCCTTGTGGATGCTGGGAGCTAGCACTGCAGGAAAGCCTCCTTAGCAGAATGAGTTCCTTTGGAAGATCCTGTGAAAGGTGCCCCCTGGGCAAGGGACTTGTTCCAGGGCCCACCTGGAAGAGGACTTGGCTGGGTAACCTCTTGGGCAAGTCTCCCCGCCCTGGGGCTCTTGGCTAGTTGAACACCACTTTTCTAAAACCTCATCTGTCCTTCCAATGAGACTAGTTCATGTATCATCTGTAACAGTGACTCTATAATTTGAATACGCACCAAATGTCCCTTGTCTGCTGGATGGCTTGTTAAAACAAGTTTCTGGTTCTGAGGTGGGGCCCAAGAATTTGCATTTCTAAAGAGCTTCCTGGTGGTGACGGAGCTATCAGATACAAGGTCTTTGACTTTGTCAAATTCTTCCCATTACCAGCAGCATGAACATCACCTGGAAACACTTGAAAATGCAGAATCTCAGACCCCAACCCAGACCTACTGAATTAGAGTCTATGGTTTAACAGGGCCCCTAGGGGTTTTGTGTGTGCAGTGCATGTGAGAAGCGCTGGTTTAGAGAAATGCTCTCAGAGTTCCAGGTAATGGTGGAATGGGGAGCAGGTGGGCAAGAATGATTGTCCCCATCCTGCCAGGGACATGACAAGAAACCACTGTCTTCAGAACAGACTCCACCCGTCCCTCTCTCACACCCTCACACCCCCTTCAGCCACCACCAATGCAAATGACCTAATCGCCCATCTCTGCCAAGGCCCCAGCTCAGGGATGGGCATTTTCCCAGGGAATTTCACTAGAGAAAGAGACTCTGCCCACAGGTTGTAGGCTTGTTGTTCACACTTCTGTTCCTCCTTGGATACTCACTGCCAGGCTACCCCAGTCCCAGAGCTGTTTTTCAGTTCCACCTTGGGGAGGGAAATAGGCAACCATTATGCTCCTTTTGCTTCTTCCAGAAACTAATTAGAAACCCAGAAGGTTGTTTTGTCTTATTGTCGTTATACAACGACAGCCCTCATGATGCAAAGTCATTATATATCACAGACAAAATTAATCATTTATAGTTTGTTATTTCTTTGCAAATAGATGAGAAGTCATCTCCTCCAATAATAAGAATATGAACACATCAGTCACCCTGTCCATCCTGAGCCACACAAAGCCCTCTTGTGCTCAGAGCTCTGACTCTAAAAGGAGCATGTGTATTAGGTGGGGGAAGGCATGAGTGCCCTTGAAATGGGTTTGTTACCGAGTCCAAGCTTGCTCTGCACAACAGGCCAGTGAATCTGAGAGATGAGATGTTGAGTCAAGGAATACGACCTTATTCAGAAAGTCAGCTGACTGAGAAGATCTTACCTGGGTCTGGATACCAGTTTCTTTTATGGATCAGAGATGGGGAGAGGTGAGGAAACAAAGTAAAAAGGCCATTAATCTCACAAATATCTCCTAGAATGGCAAGCCTCTGGCAGGGTTATGTGTTCATTTCTTCCTTCCTGCCATCTACAGGAGAACAGTGTTCTGAACAAAGAAAGGCAGTCTAGTTTAACAGTCAGGCAGAGGGGCAGGATTCTTTGAGGCAGGCCATTATGTGTGATTATAATAACAAAAGCAACAGAAAGCAAGTCAAACAGTTCCAACATGGAGTCAGAATTGAGTTATCCCTGCAACAGGTTAGGAGCCATGACCAACAACCCCTTAACCTTGCAGCAAGTCTCAATATGCCTCTTTGGTCTACATCTGTGTTGAATTTACATTTTCCCATTAGAACAAGTGAATAATATCTAGCTCAATAAGGTTTAGCTGTTATGATTTAGCCAAGAATGTTACATGGCAGATGTTGATAATAATTTTGTACTTACTCTGTGCTAGTCACTATTCTGTTTTTTATGTATTGGCTGATTTAAACCTCACAATAATCCTGAGAGGTAAGTAGTATTATGATCGTAAGCATCTCCATTTTGCCTATAAAGCAGCAGGAGCTTAAAGAGATTACATAACTTGCACCAAGTCACATAAAGTCACAGGGCAGTAAGCCACAGAGCCAGGATGTGAAGCCCAAATCTACATATTTAATGACCACACTATACCACCTTCCAAGTTCTCAAAGTTTATTCATAGCTGTGTCAGGCAGTACTTGAACTCATAAACTGTAGATAAGGGAGAGGGGACTTAGTTCTTGCTGTGAAGTCTCTCCCCTCTCTCACTCTGGTAATATCTGTTCTTCCTGATCTGACTTTAGGGAGTTGGAGCTGTTTCTCAAGCCCAAGGAGTACTAGAACTTTATCTCATTCCCACCCTGCCCCAGACCAAACTGAAGCTACAAAGAGAACACTGAAGGAGGCAGAACTTTCTTGATTTCTTTGCAGTCATTTCCTCCTCCTCTTCCTTTTTTCCCCCAATCATTCATTCAAGAAACACATTACCTTTGTACCATATTCTTGACACAGAGTTGAAGCAGTCATTTTACCCTCCTAGCAGGCACTTGCAATGCAGTGGCAGTAGACAAATGTGATAGCAGCCAAACACCAAGCAAATACAGTGTGTGTTACATGGAGATGCAAGGGATGCTATAACAGAGCAAGGCAAGAGTGATCTGTTAATCAGAGTGTGAGGTCCTTTAGGGAGAAGACCAAGTGTCAGCCATCTGAATTCCCTAACCATCTCAGAAAGTGAGGCTAGCAGATGGAATCAAACTGGGAGATCAGAGAAGACAACACAAAGATTTAGCATCTCAGCTGGGTCTTAAATGGCTGGAATTTTGATTTGTGGCCAAAAATGAGGAAAAGGACTGACTGAGGAACAGCAGGAGTAAAGACAGGAAGTCAGAAAAATGAAGGGCCTGTTGAAAGGAGGGAATCAACAGTTACTTTGATTAGGAAACAAAGTAATGCTTATGGAATCAGCTTTCAAATAAGCAACAAGAGAATTAACCACCGAGTTTAATGCTTTTTCCTTTCTTGAAGTTTTTCTGATCCCAGGGGGGATATCTTATATTAAGTTCACTTACCACAGGCATGGTGCACAGACAGCTGCCTTCTTGCCAAAAATTTTGTGTGTTCCCACCATCTTCTGGCTGCCCTCAAACTTTCATCACCTCAAACACCCCAGTTCCTCTCATCAAAAGGCTCCTCTATCCTGTGACCTCACTCAGGACCAGAGGGGAATGGCAGCCAAACTCAAACTGACTCAGGTGAATTGACTTATGAAAGCTACTTCACACCTGTGGTTCATTCCTTGAAGTGCAGAGAAATGGTGAGATCAGGATAAGGCCACCGCCTCCTAAACGCTGCATTTTTCTTTCTTTTCCAGAAACAACGCTAATTTGGGGCAGCTGCTGGAAAAACTCAACTCTAAAGGACGAATTGGGAATACGGGGAGAACCATAAAAGGTAAACAGAAGCCATTTCTTAGAAGCGAATTTTTCAATACCAACTTTTAGTAGTATCCTGGCTTCCTTAAAGACAGAAATCTTGACGGTGCCTCTGAAAAACCACAGATTCCAAGGCTCTCATCAAGATCTCCTGAAACATAATTTCCAGGAAAGAGCCCTGATTCACATGATTCTTAACAACCGGGAAGTTGGGTGAACATAAAAAAAGAATGATATATTCTGTCTGTGAAAAGGCTCTTTTTCCAATCAAGATTGCTTCTGGAATCTTGCCTAAAAACGTGAGAAGCCACATTTTTAGGCGAGGGTTGAGTGCAGACTGTTATAAACCTCCCCTTGTTTACACTGCTGTTGGTGACTTACAAACAGGAAATGAGCAGAGGAGGGTGGGGACAATCTGCTGATTGAGAGAGAGGGAGCCAATGAGAGACAGAGGAACTGCTTCCCACCCAGAGTGCTTTGGGGTTGGGGTGGGGCTAGCCTCCATAGCCTATAAAACCCACAGTCCGAGCCTTAGTGTTGCTTGGTTCGGGTGGTTGTGGCTGCTGAGGGCTTCTCAGGGTTGGAGTGGGGAAAGTAGGATAAACCCTGGAGGGTAGGGTTATAAGGCTTCCTTTTCTTTCAGAAGAGAAAACTCAGGGAAGGGGGGGTGCAGGGCGCTCTCTCTCCAAACACCAGTCTCTGTTAGTGCTCTTCCATGTGGATTTTTCTCTTCTGTTTTCTTCACAGATAGTCCTGGGGTCAATAAGAATACAAGCCCTGCCTTTTTCTCCCAGGGATTTTTTTTCTGCCTGCTTTCTTACATCTGTAAAGTTTGTGTGTGTGATTTGAGAAACAGTACCGATTTATTAACGCTCTGGAGGTCAGAAGTGTGAAAAAAGGATCTTACAAAGCGAAAATCAAGGTGTTGATAAAGCTGTGATTCTTCGAGAGGCTCTAGGAGAGAATTTATTTTCTTGCCTTACGTAGTTTCTAGAGGCTGTCTAAATTCTTTGGCTCAAGGCCCCACGTCAACCTCTGTAAAAACCTTTCTTGAGAGTTTTTTTTAATTAACTTGAAGCCTTTAAAAGAAAAAAAAAACCTCTCGGTACATAAAGCAGAGTTAGTTTCTTCCTTTGGGAAGCTGTCTTTTCTTCCTGGGAAAGATCTTTCTGGGAGTGGGTTGTTCCAGGGACTAATGGTGTATATCAACAGACAGGAGGATGGAGGGAAACTGTCTCTGCCTAGCGCCACAGGTATGAACTCTGAGCTCACATGAAGAGCATGGTACCCTGAGTTGGAATATATGCACTGAAGGGGGGGATGACTTTCCCTCAAGTCAAAAACTCAAACTTCTGGCAAGCAGTGACTAAGCATTAGCCCTTCCTGTGACAGGGTGATAAACTTGACTTTTCTCCTCAAGCCTGTTTTCAACCTGGTGGCCTGGCTTCTGTCGTCAGGTCTCGGAGGGGAGGCACTCCCACTTGCTTATTTTCCTTCTCCTTTTAAGCATCCTGAAGTTTTCCTCTGGAAATAAGGTACTCCAGAGTAGACTTGCTAATGGCAAATCCAGGATAGATGTGAACTCAAATGGGGCAAAAACTAAAATGTTTGGAGACTCATGTATCTCCCCAGCTGAAAAGAATATCAATATGAATTGAACTGGGACTGCAGGTCGTAGTTAAGTCATCAGCCCTTGGAGATGAGGGTTTTCTCCTATGATCTGAGCTGTTCAAAACCTCCTTAGTGGGGAGAATCCACTCCAGGGGGGGTGCCCAAGTAGGAACTGAACTGACTCGAGTTTCTCTAATATGGATCATAGGTAAATGGCTCCTAGGGGACTCCCTGCTGGCATAGGTCTAAGATCTAGGTCCTCGCTCACCTGGAAGAGTAGCTCATAGAGCCTGTAACAACTGGTGATTGTGGAAGGGCTCAGTATTAAACTCCAACTGGCTGAAGGCTCTAGAGAAGCAAGTCAAGTCTTTTAAGTGTTAAGAAAAACTCGAGGTGAGTCAGCAGGCAACTGACCATGTGGGCTGGCCTGAGAAGTGGGAGAACCTGGGGCCTAATTGCAGTTCAATCTGCTGAAGTGGGAAACTGAGTGGGTGGTGCTGACCTCACCTGAAAACTGGGCGTGACCAGTTGATGTGGAGTTCATCCAGCTGAACCAGTTTTGGGTCAAACTTGGGTGAGGGCTTAACCATCAATTTCTAAAGGCAGCTCCTCTGAAGACAGCTGAAAGCTTCTGTCGAAATTGTTGAACTTGGAGGTGGGAGTGTTGTAGTCTGGAATCTTCTTTCAGGTCTTGCAGTGGAGCCACTGTTGACTGGAGCCTTGGTCTCATGGAAAGACCTTCATAGTCATGTGGTGTGTGACAGGATACGGGCTGGAGCTCACCTGGGTTCTTTTCCTGGCTCTGTCGCTTACTAGCTCTGAGAATCTGGGAAACTGGCTTAAACAGACCTTGTGGCGATAGGAGACTGTGTAGACCAGGACCCATCATGGGATGTGCTCAGTACACTAGCTGCTGCCCCATAGACTGCCTCACCTAGTTAGTGCAGGGCTCATGGGGTTCTGTGCCACAAGCGTCTTACTTGGCACCTTCATCCTTATAGCATGAGACTCCTGTTCTATGTTATAACCTTTCTGTAGCCTGGCAGGCTCTCTGAACCCAACTTGGTACCTCATGCTTGTGTAGCTCCCTCACCTACCTAGGCAGACTATCTGGATTGCATGGGTTTGTTCTTGTCCTGAACAATTGCTTCAAATGCCACATCTTAAGGTCTGGATGAAAGTTACTTGTTAACTGCTCAAAGTATAGCTGACTTTCTAACACGGTCAGAGCTGGGCCAGCTAACGTGAAAGGGTTTTCTGCCCTAAAGACTGAAAGCAGGGGGACCAATAGAATCTTGATCATCTAGGTTGAAACGTCTTTACTGGATTCCTTGACAATTCACAGACCTCTATAGAGAGGCTGTAGTCTTACAAGGACCAGTGGCCACAACCTGAGTTCTTAGCCTCAGTGGCATGTAGCCAGAGCTTGTAACGTGATCTTGTAATGATAACCCAGGAACTCATTCATTCAGCCCTAGCACTCGGTTTAGTGCCAAGTCCCTGGGAGAGGCAAAAGGATGATGGGCACATGGTATGGGGGCTTAAACCCAGTCTGATATGTGCCCAAGCCTATGGAAGGGCCTGGGTATTTGTGCAGTCTGGGCCATCACTCAGAACCACCCAACTTCATCTAGGTGACGCTGGGCACTCTGCCAGGTCATGAAGTGCACACAATCGCACGTTATAGTCCTGGGTTTGGGGGCGGTCCTAGCTTTACTCAGCTGGCAGCCAGGTAGGAGCATGCTAAGCAAGGGCCAACACAGGGCTGCCAGCTGCTACTGGACTGATAAGTCCAATTGCTTGTCTGGACTTTCTAGATCCAATTTTCTTCATACCAGGGGACTCCTGAGTGGAAAGGAAAAAGGTCCCAGAACTAGACAAAATCTAGACTGTAGCCACAGGGAAGCTGCTTCTGACAAAGCTTGGCTCCCAGGCTCTCAAAATTGGCTCACCACATTCTTTTGCCATGGAGGGTCTTAAAATTGAAAGGTTGGGGTCACAGACCTTGGGCCACATACTGCTTGAGCCTGGTTTCTACCTTTTATTTCTCATATCTTGAGTGAGTTGCTTAAATTCTCTAAGCATCTCACCTGTTACAATGGGTAAGCTAAAAAGCTAACTCCTGAGCTATGAGGCTTCAGTGGTGATCATGGGAAGTTTGACTTAACCGCCAGTCCTATGACTACTGACAGGCCAGTACTCATTTACCTCCCCCAAGTCAACTGATACCCGTTCCATCCAAGGTTGTTTGAAAGGCTTCTCTCCCCTGCAAAGCTCCTTGTTTAGTGTAATCTACCCTCAAGCCTTACCTTGGCAGCATCTCCCTCTTCCAAGTTCGTTCCTGGGGTCTCCTCCCTATCACTAAACTGTATAGCCTTTGTGTAACTCAGGCTTATCCTGGGGCCAGTGGTAGGTAAGAGGGTAGTGGGGGTTCATGTAGTTAGGTCCCCCTCAAACTCAGGCCTCTTGGCAGGAAGAACAGAAGCCACTCCTTGAGGAATAAGGGAACCTCCCTGCTTATGCCCCAGGGGAGAAGGCCCTCTCGAGGGCAGCTCTGTTTATAAAGAGCTGGACTCTACTTGTCATAAGCCATGGGCCTCTACAGAGGTGGCCTGGGCTCTGAACACTTGACTCCCTGTTCTCTGGCTCATCAGGCTCCATAGGCCTGGGGCAGACTTTGGACCAGCTCATAGTGTGTCTAGTCTGATTTTACAAGTGGCCCTGTGGCAGCCCCGACGGTGTTAGGGTGACTTGAGGAACCATGGGGACTTGAATGACAGTCTCAGACTAAAAGGAAGACTTCGGTGGGGAAGATAGGCTTCTGCCATCCTTTTTCTTTTGAAAAGTTCTTCAGGGAACTTGAGGTGAAAGGCAAACGGAAACCTCGCTCTTGTTTCAGTATCAGTCATCTCTGGTTTCCTCTCACCTCTCTGGGAATGTCCCAGAGTGACATTCCTTGGGGACAGGAAGGCTATTTCAACCACTTCCCAGAGACCCAAGTGTCTTAACCACTACAGACTCTTCCGGAACTTGCTTTAAATCTTCACAACCCCTTCACTTCAGTCAGCACCTGAATTTCTCTTTAGTGTGGTTTTCCCTCAGTTGTAACCGACTCTTTGCAACCCCCATGGACTGTAGCCCACCAGGCTCCTCTGTCTATGGAATCTCCAGGCAAGAATACTGGAGTGCATAGCTGTTTTTGTCTCCAGGGGATCTTCCCAACCCAGGGGTGGAACCCAGGTCTTCTGCACTTCAGGTAGATTCTTTACCATCTGAGCCACCAAGGAAGTGGGGAAAACCTAATTGGTAGAGGAAAATCTTAAGAGTAAATGTTTTGTGCTTTTACCTTCTCATTTCAAGATGAGAATCCCAGAGAAGTGTGAGATCCTGCAGATCTGTCCATACTCCTAACTTCAGAACGAGTTTGTTTCCCTATAAAGTCTTTTTCAACAACATTCTCCAAGTTCCTTTCCTTTTTTGGAAAGGAGCACCTTTTGTATCAAGGATGTTGCAGATTTTCTGCCCATTTTACACAACCTTGTAAGTTAGACTTGTTTCATACCTAGTTGGCCAGTGGGCCCTCCTCAGGGCAGCTGGAATTTCCTAGAAAGGCCTTCCTTGCTTCAGTAATGGAATGGAACAGGACTTCAGGCTTCCATCCTTTTAAATATTAATACAAAGGGAATCTTACTCTAAATCAGTACGAAAGATTTCAATGAAATGTCCCTGATTGTCACCCTCTTTGCTGACTTGAGATCCTCTATATTCTAAGTTAACCTAACTCTGACTTTCTGTCCCCAAATGAAAAGAGCTTGGAAGTTAGCTGACTCTTGTAAAGGACAGGAGTGAGGAAGCAAATGAATCAACAACTCTTAAACCAGAGACTTGAAATCACAGGACAAAATTCTGCCCTGAAAAACTGGAGGAGACAGAAAAACCAGTGAGTAACCAGCAGAATCACTTCACAGGGTAATTGACAAACCAGTGGAGGCGTCTGTAGACTTACCTTGAGGGGTAAGCATTAAAGGACCCAGTTCTAGGGGCCTCCCTGCTTTCATGAGTTTTCTCCCCCAGGTTTGGGGTGTTGGGTATGGAGAAAAAGGGTCTGAGGTCTTCAAGAGAAGTACCTTGCCCGACAGAACAACCTCCTGGAGATCTGCCCTACCTGGCTAGTAAAAGATACAAACACTGCCCTCAAGCAGGAAAGAGGGGTAGAAAGTTAACGTCAGCTTGAGTCCATGGGTCCCACCTGACCTTGTTCATTGTATACAGCTGGAGGTGGGGGCAGGTAGGATCTGTGAGGGGCACTATAGGATCTGGGCTCAAAGCTCTTTCAGGACTGAGTGCACTTCTGGCTGAGGGGTTCTTCCCTCTGCTTTGTTGGGAAGTCAGTCCTATTTTTCATCTCCAGCCAGGGAGTTTCTTGCTCTAGCCTGCCTCGCTTCATGTGGAGAGCAACAGTGAAGCTTCAGCTCTTCAGCAGTACCATTGTCTAGTGTTGCTAGAGTAACCTTGTATGCCTGCTCCCCAGTTGCTAGTGTTTGGGTAGGTGTTGTAAGTAGGCATACGTCTTAAGTGATGACAAAAAAATCGCTCACAGCTTTTGAGGACCAAATTCTCCCTTCTGAATCACAATTTACGAGTACTGGAAGTCCACCAACTTGTGTGTTACTGGACCTGGTCACAGGACTGGAGCTCCCCAGTGAGGGGGACATGGTCTCCTTAAATCATCCCACTGGTGCCTTGCTGTAGATGAACTCTTGTTCTGTGTCATGCATTTTTAAAGAGAATTAACTCGAGGTGTTCTATCTGAGCCGCTTTTTCAGATAGTTAACTGCCAACGGGCTTAACTGGGAAGAAGTCCACTGAAGGACAAGATTCCCCACCTGCCCAGTTCACCCTAGTCAATATTCTTCTGGGTGTCGTTTTGTTAGTAGTGGGCAGGTAGTGGGTGGGGGTGTTGACAAGCTCACTATATCCTCACATCTGTTGCCACCAACTGTCCTCAAGCCTTCCACCTTCAGGAGGACCTGTAGACCTCTGTATTGCTACCTGAGGCCTGTTTTCTTCCCTCTCCTGGCCAGGTCCAATCCTTAGTCTCTTGAGCATCATTGTTGCTTAAGAACCTCACGTGCACACTCAGAAGGACTCCCCCTGGTCCATCAGGCGTTAGACATGACAACTTCATGACAACTTCTGAGAACTATCTTGGGATGTGTCACAAATGAGAGATGGGAGTATGTTCTTTTTGTACTGAGCTGGAAAAATTTGTTCTAGCGATCTCTCCTCTGGCTTAATGAGCTACCTGCACCTTTTACATAACCACTTAGAAATGAAGATACAGATGATCTAATTAACAAGAGTCAAACATTCATGATGACTGGCAGTGTCAGTCCCACCTCCTGGGCTAACTGGTAAAGCGGGTTGATTGTCAGCATTCCCTGTGATAGGACCTCCTCCTGGCATGCTTAGAGCAATGCCAGTGGCCCTCATTGAGGGGCAGCATGTGAGGAGAACCTGCTGATCTGTCAAAGGAGTGGGAGGTGTAAGGTGCTGGAGACTCCCTCTGCCCTTAAGAGTTGCTGGAGGAACTGGAAGTACTGTGGGGAGAAGGTAATAAAGGGTCTTTCGTTTCTTGCTAAATTGAACAGAATGAAGGTCGTGCTTGGAATTGGTTCATATTGGAACTACCCAGATCCAACTACAAGTAACTCAACACTACCCAAAGTGTTGGATAAGCAGGAGAGAAGGCAGCCATGTGGGTGCCCGTGGGGTTAGAGGCAGCATGAAGTGTCCTAGTGGAAGGAATGCCCTCTCCAAAGAAGTATCAGGTGGCAGAGATTAACAAGTGGGAGAGTGAATCAGAACAGAAGCCAAGACCAGGGATATGTGGTCGAGAGGAAGACTCTAGGATAAAGGCTTCAGCAGAGGCTTTAACCACCCAAGGGCCTCAGGCACCCCTTACCATGGCTGCGCAGAGGGTGACAAGCTAAGATTGTGCTACGAGAAATGGGATATACACTAGTGGGAAACATTTACACCATCAAAGGTATATCTTGTTAGAGATGCTTTCAGGTGAGACCAGACCTAGCTCTTCAAAAGGGGGGGGACCTTCTCTGTACCTACTCTGCCAGTCTGGGGATGCTGAGAAGTTGGGTTTGGAGAGAGAATGCCCCAGGCTCCTATCACCCCCTCCAGCTGTGTTTGCAAATGGTCCCTGCTAACTTGACCAATTGCTTACATCTTAGCCTCTTCCCAGCATCTCTGGTCTTTTGGACTGTTTGTTTTCCCTTTGTTCAGATCCACCATTGTTTCAAACTTGCAGAAGTTCTGAGACTAGAAAGTTGACAGGAAGTAGGATGTAATACTAATAGTAACTATTTGAAGCTGGTTTGAGCTTTCTGAGATTCTTTGAAACTAGCTCTACCTGGATCGATTTTTAGGACCACCCACCTTCTTATGAGCTCCAAACTGGATATTCCATGGATTTAGCTGTTAGAATGCTTTCTTAAAGTGGATGAAACCCTAAGAAACTCAACCTGCTGAGAACCCTTCTAGAAATTTCATTCTGACCTCACCCTGAGACACTTAACGCTCTGTTAAAAGCGGCCTATGTGCATGCCTAATGGATGCTCACCAGCGTCCAGCTTCTAGGACTATTAAGTAGCAACTTAATAGATTTAGCTCTAAGTCTTATGGCTGAAGCTTTAACTTTCATATGAAATTCAAGGGGAAAGATTTAATATTTCCACTGTCAATTCAGTCTTGAATTGCCTAGGAGTTGGGTAACTGGGCTGTTAATGCCTACTCGGGCTTATAAGCAACTCTGCGCAGACTTACATAGAGACTTCTCTTTTGGAATTAAAGAATATTCATCAGCTACTTAGTCATGCTCAGGATTCCAGAATGTTTATGGGCGGCAGTGAAATTCTTCAGTGTAGGGTCCTAGTGGGGTGACAGTGTGTGAGTTTGGAGTCTGGAGGGTTGAAGCATTTCATGCTGACGTGAACACCACTAACAGAACTTGAAGTTAGTAGTTTCATCAAGTAATGTCAAGGTGGACTTGGTTGGAGAATCCTTTAATGTATACGTGTGTATGTCTTTCTCCAGAGCCTGCTTCCTTGAAGTGACTGGACGGACTTAGTTCCTCTTCTTTACTTGTTCACCACCAGCCACCACCTCACTTGCTTCAAGACAACACCTCTGAAGTTTCTGTGGGGCATGCTTTTATCAAGTGTCTATTTCCAACTCCTGCTGTTAAGTTCCACAAAGGCTTAAATGTCTCTTGAAAAGAGGGTTTCAGGTCTAAGATGTGGGGAAAGAACTGAATCAGAACTGGGTAACAAAGTACATGGGAGAAGTGAGAGGTCTGGGCAGACTCAGTTCTCCTTGTTGGAAAAGTGCTGGAATTTAACTTATTCTTCAGACGCTTCAGACTTAGTCCTTTTGCTGAAAGTTTTCACTTTCGTCTCAGGTTCAAAGGATCTGTTAACAAAATAAGCCACTCATTATATACAAATAATACCAATATTAGAGAATTATCTAGCTTACTTTCAATATACTAACATTAAAAGAAATGGAAACAGCAGAGGATGCATCACCAAATTGGGTTTTGACCAACATCCAGACTCGAACAGTGCTGAGAAGTCCTGTGATACGTCACATCTGGCATCCCAATTGGAAACAGGTCCCCACGGTGTCTGCTCTGTGGGTGAGGCTTCAAAATTGCAGTTCCGGTTCCGCTTATAATCCCAGGATGCAAACTGATATTGTCAGTCTGTGAGCAAATTGCAGCTTTGGCTTCGTCTTAATGCTGTTTGTTCTGTCATGTAAAACTTGGAATGTTAAGCCTGGGGCTTGGTTGGCTGGACTTCCTCCAGGGCCTCAGTTTTAAGATTTGTCCCTTATCTTGTCTATGGTGCTTCCAGGCTTGTACTCAAAGCAGGCAGTTAGGGCAGTGTCCAGGCAGGATAGAAGCAAGGTCAGAGGCAGCCTGCTCTTTGTCTCTGAAGCCTAAATAAGACTATTTAGTTTTCCTAACAGTCCTATCTTCCTAAAACTTCCCCCTTATAAACTTGATGAGACTGTGTGTGACAAGTCCCTGAGCAGTGGTAGGCAACCATTGTGTTATTCAGTCACCCACCTGTGTCTAACTCTTTGCGACCCCATGAACTGTAGCACGCTGGTCCCTCACCATCTCCCGAAGTTTGCCCAAGTTCATGTCCATTGCATCGGTGATGCCATCCAACCGTCTCATCCTCTGACACCCTCTTCTTCTGCCTTCGATTTTTCCCAGCATCGAGGACTTTTCCTATGAGTTGTCTGTATCAGATGACCAAAATACTGGAGTTTCAGCATTCAGTCCTTCCATTGAGTATTCAGGGTTGATTTCCCTTAAGATTGACTGGTTTGCTCTCCTTGCTGTTCAAGGGACTCTCAGGAGTCTTCTCCAGCACTCGACCTTCTTTACGGTCCAGCTTTCACAACCTCACCTGACCACTAAGACCACAGCCTTGACTAGACAGATCTTTGTCAGCAGAGTAATGTCTCTACTTTTTCAACACGCTGTCTAGGTTTGTCATTGCTTTCCTGCCAAGAAGCAAACATCTTATTTTCATGTCTGCAGTAACCATCCACAGTGATTTTAGAGCCCAAGAAGAGGAAATCAGTCACTACCACCTTTCCCCCCTCTATTTGCCATGAGGTATGGGGCTGGATGCCATGATCTTAGGTTTTTTTTAATATGTAGTTTTAAGCTGGCTCTCGCTCACTCCTCCTTCACCCTCATCAAGAGGCACTTTAGTTCCTCTTTGCTTTCTGCCATTAGAGTGGCATCATCTGCATATCTGAGGTTTTTGATGTTTCTCCCACCTATCTTGATTCCAGCCTGTAACTCATCCAGCCCAGCATTTGTCATGATGTGCTCAGCATATAGATTTAAACCAACAGGGTGACAGACAGCCCTGTCGTACTCCTTTCTCAATCTTGAACCAGTTGTTTCATAGAGGGTTCTAACTGTTGCTGCTTGACCTGAATACAGGTTTCTCAGGAGACAAGTAAGATGGTCTGGTACTCCCATCTCTTCATAGAGCTTTCCACAGTTTATTATGATCCACACAGTCAAAGGCTTTGGCATAGTCGATGAAACAGAGGTAGATGTTTTTCTGGAATTCCCTAGCTTTCTCTGTGATCCAGAGAATGTTGTCAATTTGATCTCTGGTTCCTCTTCCTTTTCTAAACCCAGCTTGGACATCTGGAAGTTCTCGGTTCGCATAATGCTGAAGCCTAGCATGCAAGATTTTAAGCATGACCTTACTAGCAGGAGAGATGAGTGCAACTGTCCAATGGTTAGTACATTCTGTAGTACTACCCTTCTTGGGAATTGGGATGAAGATTGACCTTTTCCAGTCCTGTGGCCACTGCTGGGTCTTCCAGATTTGCTGACATATTGGATGCAACATCTTGATGGCATCATCCTTTAGAGTTTTGACTAGTTCTACTGGGATTTCATTACATCCACTAGCTTTATTAACAGCAATGCTTCAGTCTGCCTACCTGACTTTGCGCTCCAGAATGTCTGGCTCTGTGTGGCTGACCACACCTTTGTAGAAATCCAGTTCATTTGAATCTTTTTTTGTACAGTTCTTCCATGTCTTTCCATTCCTCCTTGATCTCTTCAGCGTCTACTAGATCTCTAACATTTATGTCCTTCATTGTGCCCATCTTTGGGCAACATGTTTCCTTTATCTCAAATTTTCCTGAAGAGGTCTCTAGTCTTTCCCCTTCTTCTTTTTTTTTTTTATAAATTTATTTATTTTAGTTGGGGGCTAATTACTTCACAATATTGTAATAGTTTTTGCCATACATTGACATGAATCAGCCATGGGTTTACATGTGTTCCCCTTCCTGGACCCCCCACCTACCTCCCTCCCCATCCCATCCTTCTGGATCATCCCATTGCCCCGGCCCTGAGCCCTTGTCACATGCATCGAACATGGAATAGTGTTCTGTTTCACATATGATAATATACATGTTTCAATGCTATTCTCCCAGAACGTCCCACCCTCACCTTCTCCCTCAGAGTCCATAAAATTGTTCCATGCATCTGTGTCTCTTATTCTGTCTCGCATATAGGGTTATCATTACCATCTTTCAAATTCCATATATATGCATTAGTATACTGTATTGTTGTTCTTTCTGGCTTACTTCACTCTGTATAATGGGCTCCAGTTTCATCCATCTCAGTAGAACCGATTCAAATGTATTTTTTTTAATGGCTGAGTAATATTCCATTGTGTATATGTACCACAGCTTCCTTATCCATTCCTCTGCTGATGGACATCTAGGTTGCTTCCATGTCCTGGCTATTGTAAACAGTGCTGCGATGAACATTGGGGTACACGCGTCTCTTTCAATTCTGGTTTCCTCGGTGTATATGCCCAGCAGTGGGATTGCTGGGTCATATGGCAGTTCTATTCCCAGTTTTTTAAGGAATCTCCACACTGTTCTCCATAGTGGCTGTACTAGTTTGCATTCCCACCAACAGTGTAAGAGGGTTCCCTTTTCTCCACACCCTCTCCAGCATTTATTGCTTGTAGACTTTTGGATAGCAGCCATTCTGACTGGTGTGAAATGATACCTCATTGTGGTTTTGATTTGCATTTCTCTAATAATGAGTGATGTTGAGCATCTTTTCATGTGTTTGTTAGCCATCTGTATGTCTTCTTTGGAGAAATGTCTGTTTAGTTCTTTGGCCCGTTTTTTGATTGGGTCGTTTATTTTTCGGAAATTCAGCTGCAGAAGTTGCTTGTATATTTTTGAGATTGTTTGTCTGTTGCTTCATTTGCTATTATTTTCTCCCATTCTGAAGGCTGTCTTTTCACCTTGTTTATAGTTTCCTTTGTTGTGCAAAAGCTTTTAATTTTAATTAGGTCCCATTTGTTTATTTTTGCTTTTATTTCCAATATTCTGGGAGGTGGGTCACGGAGGATCCTGCTGTGATTTATGTCGGAGAGTGTTTTGCCTATGTTTTCCTCTAGGAGTTTTATTGTTTCTGGTCTTACGTTTAGATCTTTAATCCATTTTGAGTTTATTTTTGTGTACGGTGTTAGGAAGTGTTCTAGTTTCATTCTTTTACAAGTGGTTGACCAGTTTTGTTTTATACACTGTTCATTGAAGGCCTTGTCTCTCCGTGCTGTTCTTTGGAAATCTACATTTAGTTGGATATACTTTTTCCCTTTCTCCCTTTTTGCTGCTTTCACTATTTGTAAGGCAAACGTTAGTTGATTGAAATGAACTTGGGGTATATATTAAGCGACTTTCTTGCCTGAGCCAAACACTTGATTTTCTTAAAAAATCTAACTTGATTTTAAAAATTCAATTGACCCCTTCTGAGTCTGGGTTCCTCATCTGGCCTGGGTAAAAAGGGATCGTGTCTTAGCCTGGATTCCCTTAAGAATGAGGGTGGGCTCATGTAGGTGTATATTATTTGGGCTGTGGTCAAAATAGGGTAGGAGATGGAAGTAAGGACTTTGGTAGCCCTGCTGTTAGTATCAGGGGCTTAGTTTTGCTGAGACCCCTTCAGAACCATTCAAATACCTCCAGGATTTATTTCCTTGAAGGATAAGGATCCAGGCATAACCATCAGTTTTATGTGCTGTGTGAGCTGCTTTAAAGCTTAGCACGCTCCTCCCTGCATCAAGAATTGGGGCAGCCTTGAAGCAGAAAGTGAATGCAGGAAGGGCTTACTCTGGGCAAGGTGCTGTCAGCTTGAAGTGAGTTGCCTGCATGGAGTGGTCTGAAATCTAGAGGCTTCAGATTCAGGCCATGGCTGAAATTGAAAATCGAGCTTATCGGTTGGGGTACCTTGCATGTCAACTCTCAGCCTTGTTCACTTAAATGTCAGTGAGGACATGAGCTCATGTTGAGGCCAACCTGGGAATTTATCATGCAAAATGTTTTTATTTCTGAGGTGAGTTAATCAGTATGTAGTTATTTTTTATCTTAAAACTGGAGTACTAATGCATTACACAACCTCAAGCAACATTCCTTACTGCCAGACACCCTTCTGATGTTGACCGAAGTTACTGTGTAACATTGACAAAGTTCTCAGCAGAGTGCTATGCTAAACCAAACGCAAATTGAAAAGAGATACATTAACTTGTTTTACATCTGCTAGGGAGAGAACAATCCCTAGAGTGGTGATGTTTTCTTTCCTTCCAACAATCCCCAACACAGCTTTCCCTAGCTGAGATGCTGGCACCTCTCCTAACAGGAGGGTTCAGTTCAATCAACTCAGTCATGTCCAACACTTTGTGACCCCATGGACTGCAGCACGTCAGTCTTCCCTGTCGATCACCAACTCCCGGAGCTTACTCAAACCCATGTCCATCGAGTTGGTGATGCTATCCAACCATCTCATCCTCTGTCGTCCCCTTCTCCCTCTGCCCTCAATCTTTCCCAGCATCAGGGTCTTTTCCAGTGAGTCAGTTCTTTGCATCAGGTGGCCAAAGTATTGGAGTTTAGTTTCAACATCAGACCATCCAATGAACACCCAGGTCTGATCTCCTTTAGGATGGACTGGTTGGATCTCCTTGCAGTCCAAGGGACTCTCAAGAGTCTTCTCCAACACCACATTTAACAGCATCAATTCTTTGATGCTCAGCTTTCTTTATAGTCCGACTCTCACATCCATGCATGACTACTGGAGAAACCGTAGGTTTGGCAAGATGTACCTTTGTTGGTAAAGTAATGTCTCTGCTCTTTAATATGCTGTCTAGGTTGGTTATAACTTTTCCAAGGAGCGTCTTTTAATTTTATGGCTGCAGTCATCATATGCAGAGATTTTGGAGGCCAAAAAAAGTCTGTCACGGATTCCATTGTTTTCCCATCTATTTGCCATGAAGTGATGGGACCAGATGCCTTGATCTCAGCTTAGAGCTCAACATTCAGAAAACTTCTTCACCTTGCACTTTCATCAAGAAGCTCTTTAGTTCTTTCTGCCATAAGGTTGGTGTCATCTGCATATCTGAGGTTATTGATATTTCTCCTGGAAATCTTGATTCCAGCTTGTGATTCATCCAGTCCAGCATTCTGCATGGTGTACTCTGCCTATAAGTTTGAGAGACAGTATACAACATGATGTACTCCTTTCCCAATTTGGAACCAGTCTGTTCTACGTCCAGTTCTAACTGTTGCTTCTTGATCTGCAAACAGATTTCTCAGGAGGCAGGTCAGGTGGTCTGGTATTCCCATCTCTAAGAATTTTCCAGTTTGTTGTGAACAACAGTCAAAGGCTTTGGCATAGTCAATAAAGCAGAAGTAGATGTTTTTCTGGAACTCTTTTTTGATGATCCAATGGATGTTGGCAATTTGATCTCTGATTCCTCTGCCTTTTCTAAATTCAGCTTGAACATCTGGAAGTTCACAGTACACATACCGCTGAAGCCTGGCTTGGAGAATTTTGAGCATTACTTTGCTAGCATGAGAGATGAGTGCAATTGGGCGGTAGTTGAGCATTCTTTGGCATTGCCTTTCTTTGGGATTAGAATGAAAATGGATCTCTTCCAGTCCTGTGGCCACTGCTGAGTTTTCCAAATTTGCTGGCATATTGAGCACAGCACTTCCACAGCATCATCTTTTGGGATTTGAATTAGCTCAACTGGAATCCCATCACCTCCACTAGCTTTATTTGTAGTGATGCTTCCTAAGGCCCACTTGACTTTGCATTCCAGGATGTCTGGTTCTAGGTAACTGATCACACCATCATGGTTATCTGAATCATGAAGATACCTTTTGTATCGTTCTTCTGTGTATTGTTGCCACCTCTTAATATCTTCTGCTTCGGTTAGATCCATGCCATTTCTGTCCTTTATTGTGCCCATCTTTGCACGAAATGTTCCCTTGGTATCTCTAATTTTCTTGATTTCTAGTCTTCCCATTCTACTGTTTTCCTCTATCTCTTTATGTTGATCACTGAGGAAGGCTTTCTTATCTCTCCTTGCTGCTATTTGCAACTCTGCATTAGAGTGGGTATATCTTTCCTTTTCTCTTTGCCTGTCACTTCTTTCTGGCTTCCCTGGTGGCTCAGAGGTTAAGCGTCTGCCTCTGACGCGGGAGACCCGGGTTCGATCCCTGGGTTGGGAAGATTCCCTGGAGAAGGAAATGGCAACCCACTCCAGTATTCTTGTCTGGAGAATCCCATGGACGGAGGAGCCTGGTAGGCTACAGTCCATGGGGTCGCAAAGAGTCGGACATGACTGAGCAACTTCACTTTCACTTTCACTTTCTTTTCACAGCTATTTTTAAGGCCTTCTCAGACAACCATTTTGCCTTTTTGCATTTTTTTTTTCCCTTGGGGATGGTCTTCATCACTGCCTCCTGTACAGCGTCACAAACCTCCATCCATAGTTCTTCAGGCCGTCTATCAGATCTAATCCCTTGAATCTATTTCTCACTTCCACTTTATAATTGTAAGGGATTTGATTTAGGTCATACCTGAATGGTCTAGTGGTTTTCCCTACTTTCTTCAATTTAAGTCTGAATTTGGCAATAAGGAGTTCATGATCAGAGCCACAGTCAGCTCCCAGTCTTGTTTTTGCTGACTGTATAGAGCTTCTCCATCTTTGGCTGCAAAGAATATAATCAATCTGATTTCGGTGTTGACCATCTGGTGATGTCCATGTGTAGAGTCTTCTTTTGTGTTGTTGGAAGAGGGTATTTGCTATGACCAGTGCATTCTCTTGGCAAAACTCTATTAGGCTTTGCCCTGCTTCATTCTGTACTCCAAGGCCAAATTTGCTTGTTACTCCAGGTATCTCTTGACTTCCTACTTTTGCATTCCAGTCCCCTATAATGAAAAGGACATCCTTTTTGGGTGTTAGTTCTAGAAGGCTTTGTAGGTTTTCATAGAACCGTTCAACTTCATCTTCAGCGTTACTGGTTGGGGCATAGACTTGGATTACTGTGATATTGAATGGTTTGCCTTGGAAAAACAGATCATTCTGTCATCTTTGAGATTGCATCCCAAAACTGCATTTTGGACTCTTTTGACTCTGAGGGCTACTCCATTTCTTCTATGGGATTTTTGCCCACGGTAGTAGATTAATCATGGTCATCTGAGTTAAATTCACCCATTCCAGTCCATTTTAGTTCATTGATTCCTAAAATGTTGATGTCCCCTCTTGCCATCTCCTGTTTGACCACTTCCAATTTTTGCTTTGATTCATGGACCTAACATTCCAGGTTCCTATGCAGTATTGCTCTTTATAGCATTGGACTTTACTTCCATTACCAGTCACATCCATAACTGGGTGGTGGTTTTGTTTTGACTCCATCTCTTCATTCTTGAGTTATTTCTCCACTTACCTCCAGTAGCATATTGAGCACCTACTGACCTGGGGAGTTCATCTTTTGGTGTCCTATCTTTTTGCCTTTTCATACTATTCACAGGGTTCATCAAGACAAGAATACTGAAGTGGTTTGCCGTTCCCTTCTCCAGCAGGCCCCATTTTCTCAGAACACTCTCCCATGACCCGTCCATCTTGGGTGGCCCTACACAGTATGGCTCATAGTTTCATTGAGTTAAACAAGGCTGTGGTCCATGTGATCAGATCGGTTAGTTTTCTATGATTGTGGTTTTCATTCTCTCTGCCCTCTGATGGAAAAGGATAAGAGGCTTATGGAAGCTTCCTGATGGGAGAGACTGACTGTTGGGGAAACTGGGTCTTGTTCTGATGGGTGGGGCCATGCTCAGTAAATCTTTAATCTACTTTTCTGTTGATGGGCGGTGCTGTTTTCCCTCCTTGTTGCTTGACCTGAGGCCAAGGTATCGTGGAAGTAATGAAGACAATGGCGACCTCTTTCAAAAGGTCTGCTGCACACACTGCTCCCAACCCTGCAGCAGGCCACCCCTGACCCATGCCTCTGCTGGAGATTCCTGAACACTCATGGGAAAGTCTGGTTCAGTCTCTTGTGGGGTCACTGCTCCTTTTCTCCTGGGTCCTGGTGCACACAAGGTTTTGCTTGTGTCCTCCAAGAGTCTGTTTCCCAGTCCTGTGGAAGTTCTGGTGGCTCTTTGGTAGGGTTAATGGCAACCTCTTCTAAGAAGGCTTATGCCATACCCCAGTCTGCTACACCTAAAGCCCCTGTGGCAGTCCACTGCTGACCCATTACCTCCATAGGAGACATTCACAGTTCTGTCTCAGTCTCTGTGGGTCTTCTGGGTCCTGGTGCACACAAGGTTTGTTTGAGCCCTCTGAGCATCTGAGTATGGGGTTTGATTCTAAATGCTATTTTGCCCCCTTTACCATCTTGCTGGGGCTTTTCCTTTGCCCTTGGACATATGGAGTATCTCCTCAAATTTGTTCCAGCACTACTGGAGGGTAATGACCCCTTAATCAGAATTGATTCATCATCAAATCAAGCTCCATTAGAAAATGAAGGTAGCTGGCCTCCCTGGTAATAGGATGAAGAAAACGAGGTTAATCTTAGAGAGGGTGTATGGGAGCTGCACAGAGCCTGGAAGCCACGTACCAGAAATGTCCACAGGCTGAGGCCAGTGGTGGTGAATTCTGCAGCTGGAAGGGTCTTCACCTCTACTTAGCTCTATAACCAGCAGCAATTTAACTCTATTTTTGGATGAATAAAATATTGCAATTTTCCTATCTCTAAGTCAAAATTATTCTGCTCTGAATTCCCCAATTAGCTTTTGGGAAACCCACTTTGTTCCTGTAGGAAGGTCCTCTTGGCACTGCAGACTTGCTCCAGCCTCTGTGGTCCCTGCCAGGTGGCACCTCTGGAAAGAGTGGGGGTCAAGCCCTGTACTCTATTCTCTAAGTGTTATATGGCTGTTCCCTTCTGATCCTCACTTTGCATTGGCCCCCAAGTGAGTTGACTGTCATCCATTGCTCCTTAATTTTGATCTACTCTGCTCTGTGCCCCAATGAGAGGAGCTTCCTGTGGATTGCAGAAGAAGTCCTGTGATTTCCTACTTTCCCAGATTCCCTTGAAAGTTGACATTTCTAGGTGGGTTTGGCCACTGAGATGCACTGGCTAGAAGACAAGAGGTTTGGGTACATTTTCCTGACTTCCTCTCTGCTTAAGCACTACATCTCACAGTAGGTAGGTTCCTCCAGGCCCGTTGCTCTTGCAAGGGGCCCCTCTTCCATAGTTCTGGTTCTTGATGGGCTCTCTTTCCTGTTGGCCCTGTGGTTGGCAGTAGGTTAACATCATTGCTAGCCCCTACTGCTTCATCTTTTGTTCATAACCATTCATGTTCCACTAGGTTCCTTCATCATTTCATACCCAATGGGAGAAGTGGGGTTCCAGTTCCCATATCCTGTGTACGTGGAATTTCTTGGCATTTTGAGAGATGTGCCTGATAGCCTCTGAATGGAGGAAGGGGAGGACTCACCTAATGTTTCCAAGTAGCTAGTTCAGCCTAGTACCCCCAACCCATGACATGAGACATAGGAAAAAAGATCGACTAGGGCTCATGTAGGTAACAAACAGAATCCGGGTGTCCATACACCTGGATACGTGTTGACCTTTGAACACGAAGCTAGTCTTGAAGCTGCAGCCTGAGGGTGAGTTGTTTCTGGAGAGTGTACGCCCTCAGTTTGCCCCTGACAAGACGTGGTCAGGCTTCAGCTCCAACTTCGCAGCCTGCCTATCTGGTTCAATATCTTCAGATGTCTGTGCACCTCCAGAGGGACCACAGGGGCCCAATACAAGGTTAAAAATCTTCAGTGAGTTTCTGAGTTATAGAAGTAGAAAGGAACAAGACCTGCACACTGCCAGCTCCCTCAGGTGTATCCACGTTGTCTCAAATTTCCTTGTGACTCCCTATATTCTTGTCCCTGACAGGCCCCTGACCACCAGCTAAGTAGTTACTCACTAACCAGGAGTATCTATCCTTGTCTACCTCTCCCTCACCAAGCACAGGGCCAGATAGTGCTCAAGTCTAAGAGGACTTCTCTCACCGCTGCTTTTGGGGCTGTGAATAAGGCTGCAGGACAGCATATTTTTTTTGGCCTTATACCAATACTTGACCATCTTGAACAAGACTTCAGTCTTTCGACCAACTTGAATTCCCAATAAGGTCTACATGTGAGCTGGAGAGTTATTGGTGGCATGGGGCTCTGGGCCCCTGTGTGTTGCACCCACCATGCCATTTCTGTTCATAAGTTCTTGATATACCAAGAATTAAGTTCAAAATATGTGTACAAATGGTGGGTCCAGTTCCCATAGACACTTGATGTCTTGCAGTCAGTCTGTACCTTTTAGAGCCTCGAAGGTAGATCAGGGGCTGCTTTTATGAATAGTTCTGTGCTACAGAGCCTGTCTTGCATGTGATATCTTTGCTACATGTGGCACCACCAGCATGGAGGGCCATATGGTTGAAGCTATAGAGAAGATTGTATTGATTCCTGGACCTGCAGCACAGCTCTCATTCTGGACTCAAAGTAGTACTGAGCCCAAGCATGTGATTATGTTGTCCCTTAAATCCAAAGAGGCTACCCAAGGGTTAGGAGGGGCGAGGCACTAATGGAACTAGTCTCTTGAGTAAAGACGCATACCTCAAACTACTGACCCCTTAAGTCAAATATGGCAGACCCCTAAATACCTGAAAGGTTTATCTTCCCTTTGTCTTATGTGTCCTGGTAGGGGCATTAATCATCTGCTCATAACACTGAACATTTGCTACTGATCTAGTGGGCCAGAATGATGGCTTTAAATTCAAGATTATAAAAGCCATTGGAGGCTATTGTGGCAGAGCAGGGAAACCTGAGTGTGCTGCTGCCCTTCCCTAGTGAAAATGAATGGCTGGCCATCTCATAAGGGTTAAGGAGTTGCCAGTTCAACAGCCTTGATCAGTGGTAGAGATGCCACATCTGGCTGAGAAGCTTAGAACAGAACTGTTTTGTTTACAGTATAGAATTATGCATGGTTCACCTTGTTCTAGGAGCCATCCTCGTGGATCAAGCTAGATGAAAGAGAGCCCCACCCCTTGTACTATTAGCTCTTTAGAACGTGGTACAGCTTCTGAGTTACTCTTGACTTTGGGTAGAGAACAGTTTTAGGAGATTCCCCTTGGTTTTGCCCACTGAGGTGGCTTCTGTCGTGTGGGCCAGGGAACTCTAGTGTTAAAGCTTGTCAGTGGCTACATTTTCATCTGACCGCTACTCGGGATGAGGAAGATGACCATGTTAGTTCTATAGTCATTGAAGCCACTGCAAGATTCCTGGTCTCCCTGTCACTTAGCCTCCATGTACCTGCCCCCATCCCATCAAGGGGACTAATCAGGCTTGAGATCTAGTTATCAGCGTCAGTTCAGACCCTCTATCCAACCAGCTGTGACAGGTATGAGTGTTACCCTTCAGTAGTTACCCGAGTAAATGGACATTGGTTCCTAGTGGGTAAGGATGAGGAAATACTGTACTTGCCATAGCACGGCAGGGCCTTTTGTAAGGCCTCCAATCCATGGACTGAGTCTAGTAAACATAACTATGGAAACTAAGTGAGGGTTGTATCAGTCCAAGATTAAACCAGAGAAGCAAACTCTAGAACAGATACACCCACAGGCTGATTTCTTGTAATAAACTCAGTCCAACCTATGTGATTGTGGAAGCTGGTGTGAAGCAAGTCAAGATCGTAGGGTTGGCAGTCAAGATAGATCACATTTGCGTGGAACTCACAGGCATGGGCCAAAGCGCTATTGTTATAGGCAGTTAAACTGAACTTTTCAGCTGATGGAATCAGGCCCACAGACTATGTAGGATAATCTCCCTTAAAGTCAAATAATTACGAGCTTTTAATCAACTCAAATACTTTCATGACACCTAAAATGTTTGGCTTAATGTCTAGGACTGATGTCTAGCTAAGCTGATGCCAAAAAATCCATCATAGGAGCCATGATTTTCCTTTGCAGTGGCTAACTTGCCTTCTCCCCTGTTGATCATCTCGATCACACAGATCAAGCAGTAATTTTGTTGGCTGTCCACCTCCCACCCCTAGGCATACCATGGTCTGCTCTATTGCCAAAGATTCTTACAGGTCAAGACCATTCTGCCCTTGCTGCTTATCATGCCTTAGTTAAATACAGCCACCTGGCCCCTACTCTAGACTCTTAGAATCACAACTGACACCAGGGAGCCTAGTCTCGTGGCAGAATCTATTTCCACTCTGACCCACAGGACGTTGGTGACCCTCACTCCTACATTCACTGTTCCTCTGGTGAAGGATTAGGCTTTTCCAGGGAATATGGTCAGGTAGTGGGTTCTCTGGTTATATTACAAAATGCTACCATGATTGCCTTTCAGAGGCTATGGATCCCTTAATCCCACCTCCTTTTCTACAGGCCACTGTGTCCAAGACAAGGGAACTGTTCCAGTAGCATGTTATCACTGGTCCTAGGCACTTAATGTTAAATGCTGTCACAAGATACTCCTAATCAACACCCTCCTGTACCACCTCTATGTTCTACACTTTCCAGAAATTGTCCCGGTTCTCTTTGTTTGTGTTTAACCACATCCTACAGTTCTTCCCATGAAATAACCTGCTCTCTCCCATTGCAGAGACCTTACTATTCATTACAGGTTGTGACCCTACCCTGTTAGCCAAGAACCTCTTTAATCTTGAGTGTTCAGATAGCACCAACTAACGTATCCTGGTGGGCTGGCAACCGGCTGTCTCCTAGATATTAATAAGGGTCTGGGCTTATTGAGACTATATTCATTACTAGAGCTTTCAGGGACCCGCATTCCTGCAAAAACCATATAAGCTTCTCCAACAGGACCCATGAAAATTGATTTCTGAATGGAAATTCTTACCCAGCAGTTACTTAGCTATCAAAAGCCAAGTCCTGGTACTTGTTCTTTATGGAGGTCAAATAACTTGGTACAGAAACTACTTCCATGTGAGATGAGAATGCAGAGTGACTTCTTAATGCATCTGTTTGCTTCAATGATTGAAAGTCAACTCCTGTAAGTTAGATCTCCTTCATCCTTTCAGCAAAATCTAATTTTATGAACTTCACAGAGCAGAGAACCATCTAACCTACTTACTGAACTGGAGTAGCCTTAGTTCAACTTTGGGACAAGGCAAGGACTTTTCAAAACAAAGCACAATGCCAGGGAGTGGATGTTTTCAGTCACTGAAATTGGTCTAGCTCAAGGCAGTGGCCAACCCTGAATGGGAAATTGTTGAGGCAGATTACTGAGAATCAGAATAGAATACTAAGGTTTGGTGGTTGGAAATTCAAAAGAATGAAGAAAAATGCCACCTAACTCCTCCTGGTCACTTTCAATATATAGCCTTCAACCCCAGTCAGGGCAGAACTTTAAGTGTGAGAGAATTGGGCAATAAGATGTCATAGAAGTCAGAATCAGATAAATTACACCTTTCAGACCTTGTAGGCCTCAATCACACTGTGTCCCTAACAACTAGGACTCATTGCCTGCATGATCCACCTCTATGGGCCTGGTATGTGAGGAACTAGAAATTTTAACTCCCCAGACTTCAGATAAGGTCTGTCTCACTGTTGGAATGGAAGGCAGCCTTGAGGATTCAGTAGGCTTGGTTTAGAACCAATGCTTTTGATCAAGTGTTTGATCCCTGTTTTAACTTGGTATATATGAAGGAAAGCTATGGTATTCCATGTGAAAGTGGGAAATATGAGTACACATGTCCCTAAGTGGGACACATGTATGTTGTCACTTTAGAATGTCCTCACAATAGGACGCCTTGGAAGAGTCTGACAGGTGCTGTTAGCAGAACATGAGCATCAGTCTTGTCATTCTGCATGAACCAGTGTGACATGACAACTGTGATCCAGCATTAGCAGACTCACCATGCCTTATCCATCCCATCAATGTCCAGTTCCTTGCTGTATTGAAAACGATGCATCCTAGTGGCCCTTTTTCAGTCTAGATGCTCATTCTTGACATTGTGATGGGTCTTCAGTCTAACTTGATGAGCCCAGGTGGATTTAAGTGATTCTTGCATCAAATTTAATCTGCTTGACTAATTTGTGGTTCACCCTTTATCTGATCTTTCCCCATTTCTGGCAGAAAACCCAGGAATAGACTCTTAGAGGCGAGAGTTATCAGACTTGAACTCATTCCTCACTGTTAAAGAGCAATTCTTAGCCACAGATCCTTTATGCTAGATTCATGGTAATCAGTCTACCAGGTTATAGGTTGCCCAAGGGGTATATGGACCAACTTATCCCAGATGAATTCAGATAAGCCCTTCACCCAAATATGCTGGCATAGATTTCCTGAGAGCCTCCAGATCTAGCTGGCGCTCAATTTCAAAAATAACCCTTGAATGGCCTGTTATATGATCAGTCTTCCTATTCAGGTGCCTGATAATGCTCCCACATTCCATGGAATGTAGACACAGGGACTCCATGAGTCCTCTAGATTCATGGGACTCCTGGGGGCCTCTTGGGGTACAGAAGCCTAGCAGCTGTTAAGGTATTGATATCCCTATTGAGGCATAGGGATGGCTTTAACTGTGGCACAGCGCTTTGATAAGGATCTCAGGGAAGGAGGTTCCTCGATGCAGGGTGAGCAGTTACCAGTCCTTGATCGATGTCCCCAAAGACGATTCTGGTTGACTAGAATACCATTGTACCCTGACTGTCCTAGAACCAAACTGGAGCATCAGCTTCAGAAACAGGAGCTGGGCCATCCAATTTAGTCAAAATCAAAAGACAGAGCTTAGCCGTGAACCCAAGGTCAGTTACTGAAGGTCAGAAAGAAAGAAACCAGATTGGTAAGTGACAAGTAGAAGGCAGACTCTGAACACCTGAGGGTGTACAGAGACTCTCTATAGGCTCTGTAGCCTCCAGAGCCAGATAACCCGCTCAGACGTAGCTCTTATCTCTTGAAGGATAAGCCCCTTGACAAGTGTGAACTGAAACTATTGCTCCTAGTATAGTAAACAAGATGACAGACCATTGAGCCTATCAGGCTCATGTTCATTCTAGAACATGAAGTCAGGAACTACCCCCTGTATAATCTACTCATTATGAAGAGACCACTGTTGTCAAATGGGTGCAGAATTAAACAATGGTGTTGCAGATTGTTTAGCAAGCTGCAAAGTAGATCTGCTATTAGCCTCCTCTGACTTAAAGAATTCTAGACTCCGGCCAGAATGGCTACCAAAATCCTGGATAACAGCATCTTTCACTTCCACGTTTTATCAGGAAGCAAAACTTCCAAGCTTTCATACACCAAAATGGCAATGTCTACAGAACTTCTCAGGACTGATCTGGATCATACCTAAGGAGAGGTATAATCCAGTGGCCACGTAGTTAAGAATAGTGACAAACTTGCCAGTACAGGGTGGCAGTACCTTGGGAAATGCTCAAGCTCAATAGTAAAGAGTTTAGGTAAAATAAAAGTGTCATTTTTGTACTTTATACATCTTTCATTAAGGCCATCTGTACATAGAAGTTGACTTGGCCCTTTCAAATGTCATTGCTGGTCTGAGTTACCAATTTGCTTTCTGGAGGTTGTGACAACTAAACATCTCGACCCATCTTAAGCTCTCCTGAATGGAAGTGATGGGATGGGGAAAATCTGACTTGTACAGACCAGCTAGCCTGAACAATGGTGTTTATGACAGAACCACCTCTCCAGTGGTGATGGGGACATGTGTGTGCTTGGTAGAAGTGGGAGAGCCAAAGAGCAAAATGCTGAATGGCTACACTGGAGTTGGAGTTACTGAACCCGTTTTAAACTTAGTGCTGTGACTAAGTGCTCATAGCAAAATAAATGAGTTTTAGGACTTGGACTGACTTTAGGTTGACTAATAGTGCTGCATCCAAACTGGCACTAGTAGCCCTGAGATGAAGGGTTTGAGGACATTGTCCTCTTCCTCCGGTCTAACAATGCTCAGGAAACCACTTCTTGCTGTGAGATGGCAGATAGGTTCTGATGCCAGACTAAAAAAAAATAAATGAACAATCTACTGCTGGGGCTCCTTGTTGGCTCCAGCACCTATTCCATTTGGATCTTAGTCACTTTCTCCCTCAGGTTGGCTTGGATGGCTCACCCCCAATGCCTGGCCACACAGCTGGTTGTGTATTAAATAGGTTGAGTTATTATTTGTGAGTTATAGCTGGTACTCAGCTTTTAAGGCAGTTAGCTTTTGAATCTCTGAACCAGAGTCCTGAGCAAAGGTCTTCATGTTTGATCTTAAAGCCCTGCTCATGGGTTCTGTGTCTAGATTTCTCTCCTTGGGAAGGTTAAATTGTGTGTGCAGTGGACCTGGAGAGGATCTGGGTTCTATCCTAACAGTCCACAGAAATCCCTCAGATAGGGTGCATAAGTCAAGTCTGGGGTTTTCTGAACTTCTGTGCTTTTGCCAGGGAAAAGTAGTGTGCACACTTAAAAACAGGATATCCCTGTGTTCCTGTTTCTAGTATGTACTCTGGTAACTGGTAGTTCTGGATTGAGCCCAGGTGGAGAAACAAATGCAGTGGGGACAGAACGAGTGACTTCGTGAGCTTGCCATGAGAGTTATGACCACATGTCCCAGCTGGCCTGGGAATCAGGAGTGTTCACATGCTGAGTAAACATCATGGGGAAGCCAGGACTAGCTGGGTGCTTGACATAAGGGACAGCTTGGGTGAGCCATGTCTCCTGAAGGCAGGAAATCACTTGCTTGAATGTCTCCATGACTTGACTTCCACGAGTGATCTATGAGCATTCAAAGACACATGGTACAAAGTAGTACATGTTGGCATGCCAGCTAGGATGGTCCCTTGACATCCATGGCCAACTAACAAGTGCTTTGGACTGATTCTTAGTATCAGATTTTGAGTGGCTTCATATGCTAATTCTTACTTGGGGCTGGTGTTGGTTCCCAGTAGATTGGGGTGAGTCTTGTGAATGAAAGTGGCCTTTATATTGGGGGAAGTGGCAAATAGAGCATCTGTCTCCAGGTAACCAGGGCTGGGACAGAGTCCAGAGGCCAAAGGGGGGACAATGAGGTCCTTACTAAGCACAGCTGAAAGGTCAAAGTCAAAAGTTTTAGAGAATCAATGCTTATAAACTAGCATAAGAAACTAAATGCTAGATGGGCCAGAGATGACTTGGTGGGGATTGCAGAGCTCTGAGAATTTAGATGCTAAAGATAAGAGTTACCAAGTAGTGTCCAGTTAAGTAACTGCAGCTGATTTAGCTTCCACGGGCTAACTAGGAGTTGGGGTTGTCCAGTTGGTTTAACGTAGGATAAAGGATCCAGGTGGTAGGAATGGAAATCTGTGTGCCGGTTTCATAATGTCCCGGGAGAATGCAAGTTCCCCAGGCACTTGGAGCCTCTTCACATGTAAATAAGTTTCTACTGTCCAAACAAGGACAGCAAAGTGACAAAGGGATTGAGAGGACATGAGCAGAGCACTGAGATCATCTGCCCCAGACTTCAAGGCAGGCAAGAGTGTGTGAACCTTTCCTGATGTGAATATTACAGATCACCACCCCTGCCCTCCCCACTCTCAACCTGTTGCTATTGCTGGGAGCCCTGTGGACAGCATGCAATCGGTTTCTACTTGTGGATGCGGATGGGCTAATAAGGTAAACTGAGGACCCTATACTCAGAGTCGAGGCCAGCCATATTTTAAATGATGGAAATGGTACAAGATGTGTCCAATTACTTGGAGGTGTAGTTGGTCCTGGTCTCAAACACAGAAGCTCTCATTGCCATTATGACTGCTCATGTGAGTGCTTGAGGTTCTGGAAGGTGATCGTTACTATCCAACTCTAAATACTGTAAACAGAATATTGTGAATAACAAAATCATGGTTGGTTAGTTTGTTGGCAAAACTGGACTATACTAGATACTCAATAGTCCAGTTCGGTAGAAACATGTCCAGGATTGTAGGATAGAATAGAGGAGCAGTGGGTATCCCATTCAAATTGGGTTCACTTCATTTAAGATGAACATCAGGGGCTCTTAAGATTTCTTTAAACTGACTTCAAATCTTAATTTAGTCCTATCAGCGGATGTCTACAAAGCCTTATGCCCAAAGGCAATGAGGAATACTTAGCAGATGTTCATATCTCTGAACTAGTTTCGTGTGGCCTTCATCTTGAATTCCTACCATGAGAAAGGTCTGTCGTAAGACCTGAGAGTTGATTCTTTGATCCATGGGCTACAGAATAGATGTTAATAGGAAGGAGAATGGCATGAATCTCATTGTACATGTCCATCCAATCTTGGGTGATCGGGTACATTGGCAGTAAGTAATTTTTTTTTGAAAGGAATCTTTTCCTGAGCAGTAGGTTTCGACAGTGGGCTTAAAATATTCAGTCAACCATGTTATAAATGCTATAAAAAAGTGTGTTGTCACCTGGGCTTTGTAGAGTGCAGGGCCCTAGGATTTGGGGAATGGTAAAACAGTATTGGCTCTAACTCGATCACCAGCTACATTAGCTAGCTCCCAAGAAGAGCCAGTCCTTTGAAGCCAGGACTTGATTTATCTAGCTATTAAAGTCCAAGATGGCATCATCTTCCAAAATGAGTCTTTTTCTACATTGACTGTTTAGTGGGGCTACTTTGATTAGTAGATCTCCTGGATAATGTGCTACAGCTTCTACATCAGCACTTTCAGCTTCCCTTGCACTTTTGTTACGGAGATGGCTTCTTCCCTTAAACCTCATGAACCAACCTCTGCCAGCTTCAGTCTTTTCTTCTGAAGCATCCTTCCCTCTCAGCCCTCATAGATTTGAGCGTTAAGCCAAAGCCTAACCCAGAGCAAGGCCCTAAGTATATATTGCAGCTGGTTTGATCTTATTCAGATGACTTACTGCATCCAGATCTGCAATAGGCTTCTCTGTGTGTTCACCGGAACAGAACCTTGAATTTCCTTCAAGAACTTTAGTTTGCATTCACAACTTGCCTGTTTGCAAGAGGTCTAGTTTTCATCCTATTTCGGCTTTTGAGATGCCTTCTTCACTAAGCTTAATCATTTGCAGCTCTTGATTTAAAGTGAGACACATGACTTTTCCTTAAACACTTGGGCCTTCCTAATCCCAAAACACAATATTGAAGTTAGAGGCCATATAGGGTTATTGACTGGCCTAAGAAGAGGGAGAGATACAGTATGGCTGGTCAGTGGAGCAGTGAGAAACTCACAGTGCTTGAGTTTGCTGTATTTTGGGCAGTTTGTTTTGGGGGCACCATAAAGGTCACTGATCACAGATGACCACAACAAATACAGTAAAAGTTTGAAGTATGGAGAATTAACCAAAATATGACACACGAAATAAGCAAATGCTGTTGGAAAATGTGTCCACGGACTTGCTTGACCATGTGGTAGGGTTGCCACGAACTAATCTGAGAAAATGCAACATCTGTTAAGTGCAATGGAGTGTCTCTAGATAGAGAAGGCCACCATCAAGATGAGCCTATGCTGCTCACAGGTTAGGTGTTCAGCGGTGGCAGTAGCTAGGTAAGTTTTGTTGAGAGGACACTTGTGCTCTTGAGTCAATGCAATAGCCCTCATTCCTGCCACCATGATTCTTCATTCATGAATCTCTTGAGGAAGCCCTGTAGGGCTCAAGGACACAGGCTGGCTGACTTCAAGTGAACCAGTCCATCCATTCATCTTGGTCAGTTTCTTTGGATGCCTTTTGAGCCTCAGAAGGAGGCACCCAGATCCTTCTCCATTACCCCTGTTAGAGATCCAGTGACACACTCCTTCCCTAGACCTTCATATCCATCCTCCCGTTCTCATTCCTTCCAGGCACCTGACCAAACAGTAAAGCCATTTGCGTACAAGTCCTGCATAGCCTTCCTTCAGGTCAATGTCAGTGCGTGACTGACTTCTCTGAAGCTCTGGCCACTAATCGGCTTCCCTCTATGACTGGTCTCTGGGACTCTGCCCTAGTAGAGTAATGCCACAGCAGGGGATATTCTGCTAGCACCTTTACTGTGCTTTGAACTAGAGCTGGATCTTTTTACTTATATTTTGTAGGGAAATGCACCCATTGCCTCATGGGGAGTAGATTTTAGGGAAAGAGGTAGGTGGTATTGGGTCTGGACCACCTGCTTATATAACACGTACCGTAAGACCTCATACTTTACCTGAATGTACTGTTTATTTTTAAATTGCTTTCTGTTGTGCCCACCCAACTTTATGATTGGGTTTCTGTACCAGCTCCTGTCATGTAGTCGCTTGATATCCCAAAGATAGACTCCCAGTCTGAGGGCCTAGCACTGTGTCAGGAGCTGTCCTATAATTGTAGTTCTGTGCGACAATTAACATGACTTCGTTCTAGAACCTTAAGGGCTCTCAAATGCTCTTGAATTGTGGCTTGCTCTACATCCCTTATTTCCACCTTTTGTACCAAAGATGTCTCTGGTAGCCTTGGAATGGGCTGGATGATACAGACCAATTAGCAGAACAGCTGGCACTGTTCAGAACAGCCTGAATCTTGTCTTTGGGTCCCATTTGAAACTAGAAACCTTCAGTATAACTTGACACATATGCTGGAACGATGTTCCAAAGTATATTTTCATGCTGTCCCTATCCAAAAAGCCCACCAAATTTCATGTTGCTCTTTTGGTAGTAGGAGTACTACCATTTGCTCTTTTGGTACAAAGCACAATAATCTGCCCTTTCTGTCAATGCCCTGGCATACATAACATGACTAGATGCTTAAACCCTAGGGAGGTAATAGTTCCATATTTGAGTGTTTTTCTCTCCCCACCTGCCCTGTGTGTGTCTTGGGTAGCCAGAGAACTTGTTCCACTCTGTCAGATCTAAGTAGCATGATATCGACATAAAGGATTAATGTGGTTTTTTTGTGGTATGTCAAGGTGATCAAGACCTTGTGGTCTATATAGCAAGGAGTGGGAGAGGTAACAGCCTTGCAAGCCTGCGCACTTGTTTTGTTGACTTTCCTGCATAAGCGAGAGCTGCCTCAAATCCTCTCAATGGGGCTTAAGGAGAACATCTTGGCCATGCCTGCAGAGCATATTAAGTGCATGAAGCATATCAAGTGTATATCATGCTGGTATTAAAGATACCACATCTAACAAAGCAGCTCAGGTGGGGTTCACTTGGAGAATACTCTCTCGACACTTGCCATGACCCTTTACTTACACAAAGACCATAAATGTAGTGAAGGATGCAGTGGTCCTCACACCAAGTATCTGCTACTACTGTGCTGTAGCTGCAATATTATTTAGAACCAGTAGGCCAGAAGAGAGTAAGTCCCACCCTTAATAGGAAATTGTTCCTCCTATGCCCTACATCCCAGGCCAAGGAATGAATTGAGAGCTCTTCCAGATTCAAGTCCATCCATCTTAAGTAAGCACTCAGACTTAGGAAATAATACTTTCTAGAGTTGAAGATATGCCCCTGGATCCATTAGACTTAGACTACCTTGAGCTACAACTGTTATTGGCACCTGCTCCGATGGACCAGGTTGGCATTTTTAGTCTCTTGTTTTGAGTTTCAGCTCAGACTTGAAGTCAGCCTCTTATGACTCCCCTAGGTACAACTCGGGTAAGTGGCCTTGGCAGAGGACCAGAATACTTATAGTAAATGCTTGTAGTAGCATTCCAGAGTCACCCTTCAATGGAATCTGGGTCTGAGAACTGCTTGAATCTGAAAATGATGTAAAGAAATGATTTCACATTGCTGTGGTTGACACCATTCTTATCAGCACAAATCTTTTTAAAATTAGTCTCAGACACTGGTTAGCTGCCCACTTACTTCACCAACTAAGAATATGATTGTGTGTTAGCCATGGTCAAAGGTCCCTGCAGGTCAAGATAACACTGGCAATACCAGGCTTGCTGCCCATTTATAATCATGTTCATGCTGCCTCTAGGCCGAGTACTAATTCTGATCACTATCATTTACATGTATCCCGGGAAACCTGTTTCAGGGTAGCACAGGCTTGCTAACAGAGGACAAATAGCCCACACTAAGCTTACAAATGACCATTCCCTCCTGCATTCTGTGTCCTAGTGAAGGGTCCTCTCTCTCCCCACTAGAGGGCTTGCCTGGGAAATCCCATGGACAGAGGAGCCTGGTGGGCTAGAGTGGTTTGCCATTTCATCCTCAGGGCGTCTTCTCGACCCAGGGATCAAACCTGCAACGCCTGCATTGGCAGGCAGATTCTTTACCACTTGAGCCACCAGGGAAGCCCAAGATGTGCCCCTTCCGTAAGGTTATTCTCACTGCCTGAGCAGCTGAGCCTCCCCAGTATATTCTGAACCATTCTGGAACTTCTATGTCACTGGCTAACCTAACGGTCATTATGTCCAAGCTTCAGGGAAAAATCCCAGCAGTGTAATAGCAGTTTCAAGTGTCTTATCTAAGATGTTAAACTCTGAATCATGGGAGAGAACTCTCCTATCCAGCCTTCTATTCAGCCCATTCCATTTCCAACACCTGCAAGATCACACTTCCCAATTCCTATAGATGTGTGTTAGGTAATGCAGGTATTTCAATAAATGTTCATTCCCTCCTGAAGCAAATGGTGTATATCTGTCTTCAGAGTATGCTGAGCACTGATCCCTGCTTACTTGCTCTGGTACAATTAAAAAAAAAAAAAACACAGGGATAATCTTGACACATGTTACCTTGTATCTACCTCCAGTAAAGCTGTCCGATCTTTAGACAATGGGCAGTGGCTCGCCATTTGTAGGTGGTAGGGGCCTTCCTGGAGGTTTCAAAGGAATCTGCCTGAATATTCTTGGGCGTGTCTAGTTAGCACAATCTTGACCCAGGTCTGAGTCCTGCTGCTTTATTGGGTTTTGACTTCAGTATGGGAAATGTGCTAACATTATACATGTAAGTCTCTTTTGCAACTTACCAAACCCTTGCCACTCTCGAAACCCATAACCTAATTATAGCCCTTTAGCTGTAGGACGTGATGGTCTTCCAAGATTGTCATGAAGGCCTACTGGCTATGGCCACATGCCCTGAGCTAGTTGACCTTTTTTAAGTTGGTTTCTGAGGCTACCATCCTTTCAGTACCAGCCAACTCTGCAATTCATAATTACCGTTGTGCCCACATTGTTCAGTGCTGGAACTGTTAGATAAACCAAAGGTTTCTCCTTCACTTTGTGCCTCATCCAAATGCAACACAGGTTGTTCACTCAGTTGTGTCCGGCTCTTTGCAACCCCATGGACTGCAGCACACCAGGTTTCTCTGTCCTTCACTATCTCCCAGAGTTTTCTCAGCTTCATGTCCATTGAGTTAGTGATGCCATCCAACCATCTCATCCTCTGTTGCCCTCTTCTCCTTCTACCTTCAATCTTTTCCAGCATCAGGGTCTTTTCCAATGAGTCAGCTGTTCACATCAGGTGAACAAAGTATTAGAACTTCATCAGTCCTTCCAATGAGTATTCAGGGTTGATTTCCTTTAAGATTGACTGGTTTGATCTCCTTGTTTTTCTAGGACTCTCAAGAGTCTTCTCCAACAGCACAGTTTGAAAACATCAATTATTTGCTGTTCTGCCTTTTTGGTTCTGCTCTCACATCTGTACATGACTACTGGAAATAACCTTGACTAGACAGACCTTTGTCAACAAACTGATGTCTTGGCTTTTTAACAGTCTAGATTTGTCATAGCTTTCCTGCCAAGAAGTAATTACCTAATTTCATGGCTGCAATTGCCATCCGCAGTGACTTTAGAACCCAAGAAGAGGAAATCTGTCACTGCTTCAACCTTTTCCCCCCTCTATTTGCCATGCAGTGATGGAGCCAGATGCTATGATCTTAATGTTTTTAATTTTGAGAATTAAGTCGGCTTTTTCACTGTCCTCCTTCACCCTCATCAAGAGGCTCTTTAGTTCCTCTTTGCTTTCTGCCATTAGAGTGGTATCATCCTCATATCTGAGGCTGTTTATTTCTCCCAACAATCTTGATTCCAGCTTGTAGCTCATCTAGCCTGGCATTTTGCATGATGTGCTCTGTGTAAAAGTTAAACGAGGTGACAACAAAAACAGCCTTGTTGTGTTCCTTTCTCAAATCCTGAACCAGTCAGTTGTTCCATACAAGGTTCTAATTGTTCCTTCATGACCTGAATACAGATTTAGCAGGAAAAAAAGAGGGTTTGGTATTTCCATCTCTTTAAGAGGTTTCCACAGTTTATGTTCCACACAGTCAAAGGCTTTAGCATAGTCAATGAAACAGAGGTAGATGTTTTTCTGGAATTCCCTTGCTTTCTCTATGATCCAGCAAATGTTTACAATTTGATTTCTGGTTCCTCCTGCCTTATCTAAAACCCAGCTTTTGAACATCTGGAAGTCCCTAGTTCATACAATAGCTGAAGCCTAGCTTGAAGGATTTTGAGCATAATCTTACTAGCATGGGAAATGAGTGCAACTGTCCGGTGGTTTGAACATTCTTTAGTACTGCCCTTCTTGGGAATTGGGATGAGGGTTGACCTTTTCCAGTCCTGTGGCCATTGCTGCGTTTTCCAGATTTGCTGACATATTGAGTGCAGCACTTTAATAGCATCATCTTTTAGGACTTTAAATAGCTCTGCTAGAATCCATCACCTCCACTAGCTTTATTGGCAGCAATGCTTAGTAAGGCCCACTTGACTTCACACTCCAGAATGTCTGGCCCTGAAAGGTAAGTCTTAGTAATTGTGATGCTGTACTGAGCTGGGCATTATCACCACTCTGCTTAGCAGCATTGCAATACTCGCTACTCTCAGGCTGTTCTAGTTCCAGACTTTTATCTCCAGTCTGCTTTCTAAGGCTTTCTACTGTCTTAGCTCAGCTTCCTTCAAAACAGAGCCCAAGACAAATGGGCTTCCAGGCAAGTGGAATACCTGGGGATGAATCCCATAGAGCCAGAGTTGAGGGAAACAGAGGAGTGTGTCGGAGCCAGCCAACGAGTCAACGTAGGCACGGACGCAGGATTCCTCGGCTGAGAAAAGAAACAGACACAGAGACACAGAGAGACACAGACACAGCGGGGCGTTGAGAGGATCACTGCAACCTGTAATGCCAGTGATACCTGTTTATTCTTATACACAGAATTATATACCCTTATACCAGGAAAATTCTTATACAATACTATTATTAAAAATTACCTAAGTAACATGCATCAGAGATCACCTAAAAAACATAAATCTATTAACCAAACTCCCATGATTTTCCCATGATTGTGTTTCTCAGGACTTAGGTCATAAAAGCCATTTGTTCTGCGTCAGATATGCTCCAGAAAGCTGCAAGGAGTTTCCCTAGTAAACAATAAGAGGTGGCGGGACAGAGAACTATGTCTGGACTCGACCCTTGAGTTAACAAAGGCAGCCCCAGCTCTCAAAGCAGAGCCTGCGTGCCAGGTTGCCCTGGAATTAACCCCTGAGTTAACAAGGCAGTTCTTCAAGGCACGTCCTGCTCGCAGGTTGCCCCCCGCAGAGTGAAGAGGAAAGTAGTGAGGTTGTTAGCGGCAATAGGAACTTGACTCTTTCTGAAACCTTAAGGATGCCTTGCGGCATTGTCAGCCAGAAGCTTGGGATGCAGGGACATCAGTTGAATAAATTTTTGCATTTTCCTGGTAGATGCTAGGCTGCTCTCACATCTGGGGCAAGAAGTATAGAGCTTAATTTCAGCCTTGTTCCTTGTGTATCAACCTCAGCTTCCATGGAACTATAGCTAAATCAGCAGTGGGCAGAGGATATGTGGTAACAGACATTGCAAGAACCAGTGACCCCTTAAAGTATCTTAATACACAATTGAATAAGTAACACTTGCAAGTTATATGTTACTGTTGCTTCATCTGTTATGGCTGCTTGGAATAAGAAAATATCCTCTTGGCCATCTATAATGTAAGCCAGTCACAGACGAAATCAATGAGTTTCTTATGCAGTAAACATCACAACAGGAAGTACTTAAAGCCAGCACCTTCTGTTTGTGTTAAATGGAGTCATAAAAGAGATTCACCAAAACTGATCTAGAGGCAGGGAGGCCTTACTAAAGGGCATGATGAATGAAGTCAGTACCTGTGGTACATGTCCAACTTCTATTTTTATATTTAACCAAAGTGTATATGCAAAGATGTTGTAGCTACATAGCTTACCCTGTCAATACCAGGAGTAGAAGGAACCTACTAGACCACTTAGATACTGGCCTACAGAGTCCTTCCATTCCTTACGGTGGAGGATCCCCTTTAGGGGCAGGTGTATTACCTATTGGGGGGTTGGTGTAAGTCAACTTACAGACTGAGCAGAGGAGGAGAGGCTACGAACCTCAAGGTTTCCACTTCTGTCCATGTCTAAATGACTTTTGTGATAGAGGGTTGCAGTAGAAAGGTGTCTTACAACTTAGGAGTGAAGGAGAAATAGCCAAGGTCCCTTGGGCCATAATGGGGCCCTTCTTAGAATCATCTTGGCAACTTGGGAAGATGGTTGGGGAGATGAGTGTGAAAAAGGCCCTGGAGATAGAAGCCAGGACTTCCCTGGCCCCCCAAGCTAGGTGGGACTGGCCTCGGATGAGGAAGGGGAGCAGCAGGGGAAGAGGCTGAGGGGCTACACCTGGGAAGTAGATCCACTGGTCCTCACCTGGTAGAGATTTTTGCTTCAAGCTATCTACTGTCTTGAGCCTTGCTCACTCACAAAACAGGGTGGCTAGGATCTTGGTGGAAGCACTGTCCTAGAATAAACCCTAGTTAACTGGCCAAGGTCTTATCTGAGTCATACTCCTTCCGTCAGCCCTTGCTGCTGACCATCATAGACTTTTGAGGTATTCTTTGGGAGTTTATGGAAAGGAATTACAACTGAAGTACCCCAGTGCCCAGGCTCTGGGATGGGAGGTGGAGTGAATCACCTTGAACATTTAACTTCATTCCTTCCTTAGTCCACTGGGGCTGAGGTGGCTGGTGCTAGAACTCGAGTCTAACCCACTGCCTGTTGTCTACCTGCCTGCCTACTTCTGTAGGGTAAATAAACACTTTAACATATGTAGACATAAGTATCATAAACCCACTCCCTGCCTTATTGCACTGGCTATGACCCCTAACGTGGTATTGAATAGAAGTAGATATTGAATGTTTTCCCCCAAGACTGGAAGCAACAGTATTTCAGAATTAAGGATTGTGAAAGTTGTAGGTCTTTCATTAACATCCTTTCAGGTTGAGAAAGTTGTCCTTTACTCCCAGTTTGTTGAACTGTTATAATGAATGGGTATTAAATTGACTTGGTCTTCATTTCCCAAAGATGATTTCTCTATTACTGTGGGGAATTACTGACTTTAACTAACCTGGCATTCCTAGGATCAATTCCCGTGGTCATGATTTTTTATATTTACCTGATTTGATAAGTTTAAGGATCTTTGCAATACTTATGGGGAATTGGCCTCTAGTTTTGTCTTCTGGTAATATTCTTTTCAGTTAATATGAAGGTTCTCCTGGCCTCAGCAAGTTGGAAAATGAATTTATGTAGGATCACTTCAGGTGTCTGATATATGGTGAAGGTGAATCCTGTCACTGAAGAAATGTGGTCTAGGTTCTGCAAGATAGATGCCAAGGCCAGATTAAGTATGCAAGAAACACCTGTGAAAAAATGGGGGCAAGATCCAAAGAGGCTGGAGAGCTGTCCGAGTGCAATGCAGGCCTGACCTCAAGTAAAGGAATGAAAGGCAGAATAAAGGTTGAACTATGTCAGCCTGCAATACAACTTGAGAGTCAAGCCAGAGCTGCTTGTCAGTGGCCCCACATCTCCCAGGAATAGACCTCCTTTAGTGTTTGTTTTATAATCCGTCATTGGTTGGCAGTAATCATGAGAAGTGTGGCCTTGGTAAAGGCAGTGAAAGATCTTACAGCATAGCAGTAACAGATCCTGATCAACTCCCCTCCCACGCCCCACCGCCCCGCATTAGATCCAAGACGCATTCTCAGGGCTGTCGTGGAACTCTGCTGCCTGTGTCATGCCTGTGTCTTCCACAGCCAGCCTTGGAGTCGAAGGGCAGACCTGCTGCTGCTCTGGACCATCTCTTCCCTGGAGCTGAAGCAGATGCTTGAGATGTGTGATAGAATCAGTCTGTTCTCTGGCATCAACTTGTCATTGACCCCACAGCACTGGTCTGCCAGATCTTTGAGGGTCTACGTAGGCAGCGTGGTCCCCACAACCCAGGGCTGGGTGTTTGTCCTGACTAGCAGTGCCAAAGAAGTACAAGCATAGTAGTGATGGCTCAAGTTATAGTCAGAAGTGCAGGGCTGGTCCTACGAGACGAAATGCTCCAGATCTCTTCCTTAAAAGAAAGTCTTATTAGCAAGAGCAAAAACCTCTAAAGAACATCTTGGTTTTGGTGAAATCCCCTACTTGGCATGAACTTGAACTAATGTGACAGTGTCCAGGTTCCAGAGAACTTTCTAAAACAAAGCTGAGGCACTATTGAACCTGTATTTCTACAGTAATTCTTCAGTATTTTAATGTGTCAACAACTGTCTCCTGCTTCTCAAGGGCCCCCTAAAAAGACACCTCCATTTCCCTCTCAGAGACCAGAACTGGCTTAGTCAGGCACTAGTTTAAATAACAGTGACTTGGTTTGGGGGAACCAAGGGCAGAGAGGACCTCCAGAGAAAATAGGTTGGAGCCACAGAGACAAGTGGGAACCATAAGATGAAGTAAAACTCAACTCCTACAGCTGACTGACTAGGAAATCCATGTCCAGAGGGATTAGAAGTAGAACTTGAGAGGCACCTTTATGTCAATGTCAGCCTACTCAGTTCATGTCTAGGTGCTGTCAGTTGCCAATGGAATGAGTAGTCTTGATGAGAAGAGGTCAGTGATGTGTCTCTAACTAGGGTTTCCCTAGATTCAGATGGTGACAAAAGTGGGCATCCTTGAGTTAGGCAGAACTCTCAAGATAGTTTTCTTGGCCATCATCCCTCTAAAATTTCAAGGATTGGAATGGTCACTGAGAATGTTGCCCCTTTGTTCCTTACTCCCGCCTTTTCATTTATTGAGGCAAAATGAGTTTCCAGTAACTCATGCAGGTCCAACTCATCTTCCAGTTTCTGCAATAGTCAGTACAAACTCTCTTACTCAATATTTGCATCCAGCTTTGACAACTTGAGTAGCCTTCTACGCACCCTTTCTAAAACATCTTACAAAGTGAGAGCTGGAGAAGCCCTGCCTTTCTATCTTAGCACCAAGTACCACTTAAATATCTGAATACCTACAACATGCCAGGCACTGTCCAAGGGTACTGGAGTGTACATCCGATATGCTGGTTGAATCCTCTGGAATTGAAAGTACAAGAGATTTACTGGGCTAATGTTAAAGGGAGCCTGAAGTATGCAGAGAAAAGCCTTCAGGCTACAAATTTAAGTCTGATGCTTACACAGGAAGGCTCAGACCACAGCTCAGTCTAAGAAGCAGCAGCAGTTCAAATGTCCCACGGGAAGAGTTCTGACAGTGAGCAGAGACGGTCAAGCCCTGGACTCCTGCCATTCTGATGGAGTACCCAGAGGGTGGCTTCAGCTCACATGCTGTGGTGGAGCCCTAAGGTGTTGGAGCTGGAAACGGTCAGTTAACTTCACTCCTCACAGGTGTATGAAGTCCCTTCTTAAGTGGGAGTTTGGATGGCATGCCTCTATGGCTGTTGCAGTCCACCCTTGTGCCATATGAATGTAGTTCTCCACGTATGTTCAAGGAACATGCATGTTCAGGGTCCTCCAGCACTCCAGTGTGCGTCTCCTACTGGATGAAGACATAGAAATACTAGTGGGATGACTGATAGCCCATTGCTGCAGTGAGCTTCTGAGCCACCGCTAGTATTCACTCCCTCACTGTGCTGTACTCATTCTCTCTTCCCTCAGAGTTCACCTCTGTTGGTTTTCATGGCTTACTTAGTGATATGACCCAAACCTAAATTCCTAAGGAGTCTGAGCCCTTGACCATATACTATTTGGGCTGAGTGGCTGTTAGTCACTGTTGGTCAAGGCAGGACCAAAGGGTGCCCAAATGGACCACGTGAGTTCCATACTTCTCTGCCTGCCCTCACTACATAACGAGGACCATGCCTCCTCCCCGTGAATCAAGTGTCTTCTCTTTTCACTGCTGGTCTCTAGACACAGGAAGTCCAAAGTATCCTAGAAACATCTGTAGCTTGTGCTTCATTGGAACCCTTGCAAAAATGAAACCCCTTTGGGACTAGGGCCTCTAACACTTCTGTGACCAGGCCTGTGGAGGTACAAAGTCCTCTGGTGGGTCACTGGTAGTGAAAGTAAGGGGGACCACTTTCTGCTTGGCACCCTTGGTTCCCAGGCCCATGATACCTTCTATTGAGGCACAAAGATGCATCCTTGGTGATGCCTTGCCATCATGGCAAAGGAATGCCTCTGACCTGACTTACTGGCTGTGCCTTCAGTTGGCAGCCTCCAGGTGGTGGTTTGTGACACCAGTGGGCCACATTGTCATGGACTGTCTCCCACACCTTCACTGTATAGAAGAGCCTCTGGTCAGATGTCATGTTATATGGGATTCCATGACTGGGGATCAGACATTGTGTAGGTCCCTGGCGGAAGAATGTTGGCTGAGGCTCTGAGCAGAATGGGTAAACTCATATCCAAAGTTGGTGTCAACCTCTAAGAATTCATCGTTGGCCTCTCTGGGATGGAAGGGGGTGTAAAGGAATTAACTTTCTACAAAGTGGTTGTTAGCCTATTCATGGAGGCCTAAATCAGAGGCTTGGTTGGCCTCCATTGATAGCAGGTCAGACATTCATAGGTGGTGGTACCTAAATCGACCTTGGTGCGTGGGAACCGTGCTTTTGGGTTCTTGCATGGCTGCCATCTCTGCTGCCCAGTCTATGTATTTGACTGTGATGGCATTTGGATGACCAATGAAGCTGACTGATGCCAACTGTTCAAATTATTTTGTCAACTCAGTTAAATGCTAGTCCCACGTTGAATGTATTCGGATAGGCATTAGCGTGTGCCATGTCTTTACACTTTGTGCCATCTCCCAAATGTTCTTCTACTTGCATCTACCCCAGACCACTTTGCCTCTGATCCTCCAGTCTTTCTTCCAGACCACTGACCAGGTTACCTGCTATTGCCTGAAGGTCTGTGTATATCCTTACTTCAGGTTGCTATTCTTTCTATGGTGTACTCCTCAAAGACACACAACCGGGGAGATTTTCCCTCACCACTGCATTTCTGGCCCTAATTTTTTGAGGGAACCTCCTTATTGTCTTCCACAGTGGCTGTACCAGTTTATAATCCCACCAACAGTTCACACAATCTCCACATCCTTGCTGGCACTTGTTATCTCATTGATAACCATTCTAACAGATGTGAGATGCTGTCATCTCCCATTTTGACTTGCATTTCCATAGTGATTAATGATATTGAGTACTTCTTTGGTACCTGCTGGTGATTCACATATCTTATTGGGAAAAGTGTCTATGTCTTTGCCCATTTAAAAACTGAGTTTATTAATTTGTATGAGTTTTATATTTTGGATATTAACTCCTTGTAAATGTTTTCTCCCCATTATGTAGGTTCTTTTCACTTCCATCATTTCTTTTGCTGTGATGAGGCTTCTAGTTTCTAGTCCCATTCGTTCCTTTGTTTCTTATACCTTAGATATCTTATCCCAAAAATCATTGCCAAAACCCATGGCAAGGAGATTTGCTCTTAAGAGTTTTTCGGATTCTGGTTTTACACTTAAACCTTTGAGTGTTTGTGAATGGTGTGAGATAGTATGTATAGAAAGATTGATTAACTTTCCCAGCACACTTATTGAAGAGACTGCCTTTTCGCCATTGAGTATTCTTGAGCATAAGTGCATGCTTTTATTTCTCGGCCCTCAATTGTTTAAACTGGCCTATGCCTTTCATGTCAGTACCATATTGTCTTGACTACTACAGCTTAATGTTATGACCTGAAATCAGATGCCTCCTGCTTTGTTCTTTCTCAGGATCACTTTGTATTCAAAGCCACCACTGAGTGTGTCCGTCCTCTTCAGCTTACCCGTCCACTCTCAAACTTAAATTCTTTCTTCCTTCAACTGGTCATAGTGGACCTCAGTACATCATAGGTGTGAGCTTGAGGGGTCCTCAGACAATTGGTATGGGTGACAAGAAGAATCTGGGCCACCTGCCTTTGCACCTCATGCTCTCTGATGTTTGGATTCAACTCTGGGCATACCATTTTCATCTTTTAATGGATAGTTCCTGAGGCTGGACGAATTTGGTCTAGTTGTGCTAATTGACCCCAGATATATGCCTACTTGGTATCACGTGAATATGGTTTCCTCTACACCAGAGGCTGGTAGTACACCAACCGCTTCTTATAGCATATGGTTGCCTGCATCAGATGACATGACTAGGCTTGTTAGCCCTAGGAGGCCCCATTTTGTTTGTTCCTCTGGGGCTTGACTTAAATTTTATACTGTCAAGTTCTCATGGACAATTCAGTTCATAATCCCCTATTACAAACTTCGATAGGCAATTACTTATGTCTATATGACTTGATTCTAGACACATGCAAACACTTGTGAAAATGTTACCACAATTAAGGTAACAGACTTACCCATCACCTCACTGGATTGTATGGTCCAGGAGGCAGGGGTGCTTGTATCAGAGCCTTAGATATACTACAGCATCTTTTCCTGTCCTGGGATCATCTCAGAATTAACATTCTATTTTATGGGCTAAAGCAATATTCCTATGTTTAGTATATATTTCTGGAACCTAAAAAAAATCCTACATGGTGTTGTAGCAATGAAGGAAACACATCTTATGTCTAACACAACTTGTGTCTTATTCTAGAGGTGGTCACATTACTCCCAGCCCTGAACCTCAACTTTTCCTGAAGGGGCAGGTCCCTGAATCTTCACGGGGGTATAACTTCCATCCTCTAAGGGGCACATATCTTAGCAAGGCTTCCAGCATACTATCCATTTCTTACACTGTACAATCAGTGTGACTCGATAATAGATGCATGTTCTAAGATGTCCAGATGGCCTAAGCATTCTGCATAGATTATGACAGAGCCTGAAAGGTATCACAGCCCTGGGGCAAATCTCTAATTGTATATTAACAATTCCACATGAATTCAAACTGGCTCTGACCCTCTCTTGTGATGGAGAGGGAAAAGAACTTTCACCTTAAAATTGACTACATACCATATGTCAGAGGTCTAATTCATCTGCCCTACCAAAGACGTCTCTGGAATGATAGCAAGTAGGACTGACTACTAGGCTGACTTTATTATGGTCATTGAACCCATCTGAGTTCTACACAGTCCAGACTGAGTTACATGATGCTGTCACAGAGAGCAGCAGCCCTGAAGCCTTCATCCTTAAGGCTGGTGCTAACACGTGTCAACCTGCTACTCCAAAGTGTGACTTTATTCACTCTTGACCAGGGGTTGGCTAGCTATAGAAACTTCTACTTGGCATTTCCTGCTCTGATAGCAAGTTACTCTTTGGTCCAAGAAGCCCATGTATGGGTTACTTCAACTGTTCTGTCCCTGCCAACTATACACTCAAGAGACAAAGGATGAGCTCTGAGTGAGTGTATGGACCCAGCAGACCCACTGAACCTCATGCTCTGACCATAACCCCATTTATTATCTGGACCCCTTAGGCTCATACTCAAAGTTCTTATGAGACTTTTGGTTTTGAGGTCTTGATAGCTTGGACTTTATGTCCAAGTAAAATTTAATGTCTGAACATTAGTAACCGACTGCCCAGTTGGTGTCTTTGGAGAAGAACCAGAGATATACTTGATGCAGTATGCCAGGAACCTGGCCACTTTTTTAGTCAACAGATTACAGGTTTAAAAACTGTTCATATCTGGGAAGTGGCTAAGACACTGTAACTCTGAGGCAGCTTCCCCCAGCCTCCTTTTCATGCTCGCTTGTGTGTAAATACAGCAGCATCTGTTGGGAGCTGCCATTATGTTTTGCCCCAGAGACTTAATCATCTCTGACCTTTCTGTGGGACAAGCTACCCTTTTGGCTACCCTTCCACCTTTCTAGCGGATATAGTGATGTCTCCTGGTTAAATGCTACCACTAAGCATTTGTTTTTCAGAGTCCACCATGTTTAAAACTGTTACTGAACCCAGCTTTGGGACTGCATCTCCTATCAACAGCCTTAGTCTGTAGGAGACATGCCAGTGAACTTAGTGATATGGAGTCCTTATCACTCCATTGTTGATGGCCTTGATTAGTGATGATCCATGTGTCCTTTCGTGGAACAGAATATCTGCTGGCCTTGCATAGTTCGGCCATTCCGGTATACTCACCTCCCCAAGCTGTTTAGTGCCGCCTCCTTTGTGCCAATTTAGAAGGCTAGAAAAAGGCATCTCAGATTGGCTTAGATGACTCTTCAAGATGGCCAATTCTAAGAATGACTTTGCCCCATTCTGTGGGGTCGTTGCCAGGGTTTAAATATAGTATCCTGACATTGCTCCTAAGTTTTACATTCTGGCCCTTTGAAAAAGCATTCTCAAAATCCAGCCAGAGAAAAGTTCCTCAAACCTCCTGATGGTGCTTGTTTTCTAGTTCTGGGGATATAATTGCTTTCCTCTAGGCCCAGTCGGACACGACTGAGCGACTTTACTTTCACTTTTCCCTTTCATGCGCTGGAGAAGGAAATGGCAACCCACTCCAGTATTCTTGCCTGGAGAATCCCAGGGACGGAGGAGCCTGGTGGGCTGCCGTCTATGGGGTCGCAAAGAGTCGGACACGACTGAAGCGACTTAGCAGCAGCAGCAGCAGCAGCAGCAGCAGGCCCAGTACATCCTGAGATTGATGAAGCTTGGGAATGCTGAGATTTAATCCTAGTTTTAAGCCTGGCATCCAAGAAAGGATGTCTCTTTGTGGGGCAATTACTGTGAAGAAGAAGCCTTTGCAGTGTCTTTCTGTCTGTGGGAAGGCTACCTCCTAATAGAGGTGAGTCATCTCCATAGGCTCTGAGGGTGTTGGTTCAGGGCTATTGGAGAATCACTCCTTGGGAGCATATACCCAGATGTTCCCTGGCCTGTTTCACAATCCCTAAGTTTTTCCACCCAGGGCTCTGATACTGTAGCAGACTCAGCCTTGACAGCACTCAACCATCTTTTAAGCTTGATGAATTTCAGTTTCTAAATTTGCTTCTCAGCTCTATCTGCTCTCCCACAGGAGATAAGGGTTTCTTACAAGATAAAGGTCTTTTTACCAAAAAGACCCTCTGGTTTTCCTTGGTCCTGATCATGGAAATGCCTGTTACCTCATCCTTCTATAGTAGATCATCGCTTAACACAATGTAGTAAGTAGCCAGTTCCATTTTCCCTGTACTTTAAGGCCTGAATCACTGCCTTGGCCAGAGAACGCCGTCTCCATAGGAGTCTTCCTGTCAAGTCACTGTTGATGATATTTCCAGCCATTGGTTTGTCACTTTGTGTCAGGAGCTAGTCATGCCACACAAGCAGCTGGCATTCAGTCTTCTTCGCTATTGGGTCAGTAAGGTGTTTCAGTCCTCAACCACTTAGTATCTCAGGCTGTTCTTATCAACTATGCTGGGTCCTTTGGAAAACAGATGTTGCCAAACAGAGTCGGAAGTATAAAACTTACAGTTGATCAATACCTATAAAAGACAAAGGGGAAAGGGGGCAGGCATAGACCAGGTTCAGCCTTCAGATAATGCTGATCCAGCACCTGTGAAAGGAGAAGGGAAGGGTGGAAAACTGGGTGGGAACAACTCAGACCACAGTGCATCCCCGAGAGAGCCTTGGCAATCCCCCAAAGTTCTGGTGCAGTGAACACCTGCAGGTAGGAGTCCCTCAACTATCCTAGTCCCTGGCTGTGCTCCATACTCAAGACTGTAGCCTTATCTCATGCTGGGGTGGATCCCAGGAGCTGCAGATGGAGGCTGTTAGCTGTATTAATACTCTCTACAACTCAACAGCATCTTCTTTCTTGAAGTTCTCCCAGCATACTGCTTTGCCTGACTCTTACTAACCTAATCAGATGAGGTCCATGGGTACAGGATCTTATGCTTTCATGGGAGAAATGAGTAAGAGTCAAACAAGCTGCCTTTGGTTAGTGATACATTTCTTACTGGTTAAAATGAACAGGAAAGCACAGTTACCCAAGCATGGGTAGTCTAGGACTATTCCTTCAAGGAAGAACTATCCTGAGAGTGACAGGTAGAAACAGAGGGAAAGATAACACTTGGCAGGAACTGTGGAGGGCAGTGATAAGGTGGTCAGGAGTTCTTCCGAGATGACCCTTCCGTTTGCTCCATCTTAGATTTCTGGATCTTGGGCATATAGGTGCTCTAGCATAAAGTCACTTGAGATGGAGAACATGGGAAATAAAAACCCTGAGGCAGAAGCACTTTGGCATGCTTGAAGGTCTGAAAGGAAGCAGTGTGGCTAAAACTTAATGACTGAAGGGGAGAAGCAGGAGCACTGTGAAGAATCCTGAAAGGAAGGTGGGCTTCATCCTAGGAAAGCCTCTAGGAAAATTTCTAGCAGTGGAACAACATGAATGATTCTCTTTTCAAATCTTAAATCACTTTGCCTGCACTATTCGCCCCTGCCATCTGCTCATAGAGAAGCAGATGAAGTGTTGCTGGGACTATGATAAGGCAGTAGAAATGGAAATGTTGGGTAGATTTCAGAATATAACTTAGAATCCATCAAGATCTGCTCATGTCATTGCTGTATAGAGAATGATGGGTAAGGAAGAATTTAGAATGATCCCTACCTTCTTGTCTTGACATGGAATTTTTGGTGCTGACAGTAATATGGGAAAGATTAGAATAAAGTTTTTGGCAAATCCAAGTGGTTTGCATGTTAAACCTGAGATGCTTATCATGGCACCCACATGGACATGTCATGTAGATACTTGGATATGAGCTAGGAGCTCAGGGCTGTATTCAAAGAAAGGGATAAACTTAGGAGTTCTGTTCATTGTTCTCCATGGTTATGCAGAGAACTTGTCTTGGAGATGTAAACTGACCCGATCTCCAGGTTATTGACCTACTTGTAGTTCTTAATAACAGGTGGCAATCGTGGTTCCAATCAATTCATTTTGGGAAACAAAAGTCTCACCATTGGTTACTACAAAGATCTAGTATTGCTTTATGAATTTGAGGCAGTGAAGGTCTCCTAGAGAAGCAGGAGGGAATGCCCTGGGTTGAAGGGGCACACAGACCCCCAAAGAGCATCAGGCGTTGAGACACTACTCTTTGACTTCATGGATTGCAGCACACCAGGCTTCCTTGTCCTTCACTATCTCCTGGAGCTTGCTCAGATTCGTGTCCATTGAGTTGGTGATGCTATCTAACCATCTCAACCCCTATCACCTCCTTCTCCTCCTGCCTTCAATCTTTCCCAGCATCAGGGTCTTGTCCAATGAGTCGACTCTTTGTATCAGGTGGTCAAAGTATTGGAGCTTCAGCATCAGTCCTTCCAATGAATATTCAGGGTTGAATTCCTTTAGGATTGACTGGTTTGATCTCCTTGCAGTCCAAGGTACTCCAAGAGTCTTCTCCAGCACCACAATTCAAAAGCATCAATTCTTCAGTGCTCAGCATTCTTTATGGTCCAGCTCTCACATTCGTACATGACTACTGGAAAAACTATAGCTTTGACTATATGGCAATTTGGTGGCAAAATGATGTCTCTGCTTTTTAATACACTGTCTATGTTTGTCATAGCTTTCCTTCCAAGGAGCAAGCGCCTTTTAATTTCATGGTTGCAGTCACTGTCTGCAGTGATTTTTGAGCCCAAGGAAATCTGTCATTGCTTCCACTTTCTCCCTTCTATTTGTCATGAAGTGATGGGCCCAAATACCATGATCTTTGTTTTTTGAATGTTGAGGTTTTTTTTCTTTTATTCATTTTGTTTTCATATAAATTAACATCCTAGAAAAATTAAAATAGAAACACTAAATACAGTATTGCACATAGCAATCTCTGTTAAATGCCCCATTATATCATTGAAGTTCATACACACATGGAGGGTCTAAAGGAGACAGGAAGATGGCAGAACATCAACCCAAGAGCCACTACTGTGTCTGTGCACATCAACTAGTTGATGTGATTTACATAAATAGAAACATAGTTACAATTCAGATTTTCTTTTTAAGTTGTTGCTTCCATAATTGGTTTGCAATAGCAACAGATTCTCCCATTTATTCATAGTCATACCCCAACACATATCATTTTAAAAAATCTATTACTGTTAAACAAAGCCATCACAATGCTTCAGGAGTGACTTAAAGAAAACCCCAAACAAGTCACAATACTCAGGCAGGTGGGTTTAATGAACAAGTCTTAGGTAGATATCAATCCATCTAAAAGTTACTTTTTTTTGCCAACAGTCATGTTTGGCAACTTTATGAGGATCATTTAAAGGCACTGTGTCATTTTCTTTGAGAAGGGCAATGGTAAAAGTTACAGAGAGGCACAACTTTGGTTTAATTGACCTTTGCTGCAGACTGGCTTTATGTAGGTCCTAAAGGACATGGTTGATAAAGGCCTTCATTTAACTTAAAATTATGATTTCTGCCTATATTAAATGATGTATAGAAAGGGTTTTCCTTTTGCTATATTTTTTTTTCGTTGTATGATGAGTAAAAAAGATGATGATCTTCTTTCACAAATATATAGTTACAGAGACCAACCCAAGAGCTGGGAAAGCCTTATCCATGACATATAAACGGTACCTCAATTTTAAAATAGAAAATTTATATGTAGATGTGAAACTGATACAAATAAGTCACTAGAAATAACGTGTTAACCATAAATCGAAATGCAGTGACGTGGAGTACTGGTCATCAGGAGAAAGAATGTTTCGCTGTGACAGGGAATAGTCTCACAACAGTAAGTTGGAGGTTACTGTTCAACATGTTCAGAATTAATGCAGATACTGCCTCTTACACATGCTGTTTGGGTCTATTGGTAAAATACCATAAACTTTTACAAAAAGAAAAGGTGTCACATTCTCCACTGGCCTACTGCTTTTGCATTTGCATTTTTATATGAAGACAGTGTAGAATTCAACAATCAGTAAACTGTCTGGAAAACGTAAAGATTATGCAAGAAGCCAAGAAGAAACTTGATGAAAATGATGAAGAAACTTGATGAAAATGATGAGTTTCCTTTCTGCCCTAAGGCCGGCTGAACTCTGTGGAAGCGGCTGCAGTGACTCATTTTTGTTCTGCTTTTCATTGGTCAGGTTTTCATGCTTATTTTTGCTTTATTTCCAGTCATGTCTTGGTTTTATTTTATAGGGTGACTTTCCCTTTTTCTGCCTACACACCTCTTCAGCTTCTTCTACTCTTTCTTGTAGAATAAGTTTAGAGACTTTTGGAAGAAAGAGAACAAAATCAGAGCTGAATTCATGCCAGATACCAAAGAAAACGTTGGGGAAACTTCCTTCTCTCCAATTTTTGGTCTCATGAAGAAATAGGCTGTAGTCTCCAAAAAGCACTTATGAGTCTCTGTCAGAGAGTTCTCTGCTTCTTGGTCAATTTTAGCTTGAATAATAAATTGTTCCATGTTTTCTTTGAAAGGCTGGATGTGCTCTTTTGAGGACACTTGGTAAACTTTCCCCACTTCAATTTCACAGGCTCTCAGGTCTTTCTTGAGTTTTCTGAGGTCTTTTTGAAAATCTTCAAGCTTCAGCTGCAAGGTCTGAAAGGTCCTGGGGTTCGGGCAGTGGAAACACACACTGTTCTTTCCCAGCGTCATTCTCATAGAGAGCTTGAAGGGTCTCCAGGTCAACCACAGAATTGTCCAAGTTCACCACAGCGTGTTGTATATCTTTCATATCTAAGTGAAGGCTGCTGCTGCTGCTGCTAAGTCACATCAGTCGTGTCTGACTCTGTGCGACCCCACAGACGGCAGCCTATCAGGCTCCGTCGTCCTGGGATTCTCTAGGCAAGAACACTGGAGTGGGTTGCCATTTCCTTCTCCAATGCATGAAAGTGAAAAGTGAAAGTGGAGTTGCTCAGTCGTGTCCAACTCTTAGCGACCCCATGGACTGCAGCCTACCAGGCTCCTCCGTCCATGGGATTTTCCAGGCAAGAGTACTGGAGTGGGTTGCCATTGCAATATTCCAACTGCTTGAGACTTTTTGTTGCTTAGTCATTTGACAACCCGCAAGTACAAATCTTATACAGACACCAGGTCCTTCATGCTCCCGACTCCTCAGCTCGAATGTTGAGTTTTAAGAAGCCTTTTCACATTCCTCTTTCACCCTCAAGAGGGTCTTTAGTTTCTCTTCACTTTCTGCCCTTAGAGTGGTATCATCTGCATATCGGAGGTTGTTGATATTTCTCCCAGCAATCTTGATTCCAGCTTGTGATTTATCCAATCCAGCATTTTGCGTGTTGTACTCTGCATATTAGTTAAATAAGCAGGGTGACAATATACAGCCTTGACACATTCCTTTCCCAACATTGAACCAGTTTCATGTCTGGTTCTAGCTGTTGCTTCTTGACCTGCATACAGTTTTCTCAGGAGACAGGTAAGGTGGTCTGGTCCTCCCATCTCTTTAAAAATTTTCCACAGTTTGTTGTGATCCACTCAAGTCCAAGTCAAAGGCTTTATCACAGTCATTGAAGCAGAAGTAGATGTTCTGTAATTCTCTTATTTTCTCTGATTGAATGAATGTTGGCAATTTGATCTCTGGTTCCTCTGCCTTTCCTAAATCTAGCTTGTACATCTGAAAGTTCTCAGTTCATGTACAGCTGAAGCCTAGCTTAAAGAATTTTGAGCATTACCTTGCTAGCATGTGAAATGAGTGTGATTGTATGGTAGTTTGAACATTCTTTGGGACTGCGCGTCTTTGGGATTGGAATAAAAGCCAGTTCCCATGGGACTCTCAAAACTTGGTGTTTGACTTGGGCTGACAGAACCAAGGGATTTATTCCAGTAAACTAAAAAAAAAAAAAAAAGCTGGGTCAGCTGTTTCCTCGATAATTCCAGAGAGAGACTTCAGGACATGACCAAGCCCAGTGTAAAGTCACTTGTAAAAATAGAGTAGGCAAAGGTACCTGAACATATGTATTCCTAGGAATATTCTTTCAAAGAAAAACTATCCTGAGTTTGAGTGGTAGAACAACGAAGATTCAAGAAATGACCTGCAAGGTCATATTAGAAGTTGCCATGATTTGTTAGGAAAAACTAATCAGATTTGCCTCTTGTGCTTCTCCTTATGAAAATGATCATGTTAAAGACCCCCTCCCCAATGATACCCTTTCTTCTATTTAAGCAGATAGCATGACTTGGAACTAGGGGTTGAGACAGAAGCTCTGCCCTCCAAGGTAGGCATCAGTGTCTCAAACACTTTCAGATCTAGTCTACAGCAAAGACAACCACCAGAGCACTCTAGAAATGCCCATGCCAGAATTTTTGATTTCCTGTCCACTGTTGTATACCTGGGGGTGGGGTGGGGTACAGAAGAGTTAACAGGTAGAGAGGTCGAAGGAATGGATCAACTTGAGTTAAGAATGAAAGTTAAGGGCATTTATAATAGATAAATGGCAGATATTTGAGGCTCCTTGAAAGGGTGGTTAGAATTAACACGGTGTCTAGAGTTGATGCCACAGCCTTCTGAAGCACAACTTCCCGGACTGGAGGATGGCTAGCCAATTGTATTAGAGCCTGAACTCCTGGGGGTAGTCTGGGGATCAATCAGTATTTATAGCTTGACAATTAAAGTTTTATCTCCAAAATAGATATGAAACTAGTGTTGATATGAACTAGATTAAAAAAACTAGCATTTTTGAAGACTTGAGAAAGTTACCATTATTTGCTTGATATGTAAGGATCCTGTGCTTTATAAGCTGACTTTGGTCTGTTTGAAACCTCTGTGCTGAGGAGCACCTTGTAAGAGAGAGACTCTTGTTTGTTGGCGCAGCTACTTTATGAGCAAATTGATTTGTAGCTATTGTCTTCTAGATCTATTACTTGCTACTTATGATTAATGGCTCATGTATTAAGATACCTCTAAATAATCCCATGCCCTCAACATTAACCTATGCCAGCTGAAAGAGATGGTAATGTAATGGCTTATTCTTGAAATAAATCAGCTGTTAATCATCTGGGTCCACTCAGGAAGCTGGAGTCAAGTAGTTCAACAGCAGGATTTCAATGTGGGCAGCAAGCTACAAAGGTATTAAAAGCTGGAAGCCAAATGGGAAATAGTGACACAATCCAGACTAACAGCAAGTAGCCACTTCCAGCCTTAGGGCTAAAGGGTTGAGGTGGGGGAAGAAGCAGTGTCATGACTACAGTGGCAGAGACTGCACAGAGGCCTGAGTCATGCCAGGGATTCTAGGAGGAAACTGGGAGAAGAGAGGGTTGGGCTCGACATGCTGGAGACTCAGAAGTGGGAAAAATACCCCAGCGTTTCCTGTCCACCCGCCTTTCAATCTCTCAATTACTATTGGCCAAATCCAGATGAGAGCCTAGAACACTTTTCTGAGGGTTACTGAAACGTCCATCCCTGACTATGGTCTGTTGTGCTAACCTTTGTCTCTGCTATATAACCACCTAGCCACTTAGATCTGGGATAAGCTCCCCAGTGTTGACCAGATGAGCATTCTCTACCTTCTGGTTCCCCTGATTGCCTCATTTGTGAATAATGGACTTGACATATGTTCAAAATCAAGTTATCTAAGATTTTATCATGAGACAGATGGATGGGACTTCCCAGATGGTTCAGTGGTAAAAAATCTGCCCGCAGTGTAGGAGATGTGGGTTTGATCCCTTGGTTGGGAAGATTCCCTGGAGGGAAAAAAAATGGCAATCCACTCCAGCATTCTTGCCTGGAGAATCCCATGGATAGAGGAGCCTGGCGGGCTACAGTCTACAAGGTTGCAAAGAATCGGACACCACCGAGCAAATGAGCCCCCCCCCCATTATGATGGATAAAGCTGGTATTAAGAAACAGCTTTTTTGTCACTGAAGCATGTAAATTATCATATGTGAAACTAATCACCAGTCCAGGTTCGATGCATGATACAGGATGCTTGGGGCTGGTGCACCGGGATGACCCAGAGGGGTGGGATGGGATGGGGAGGGAGGTGGGAGGAGGTTCTGGAAGGGGAACACTTGTACACCCATGGCAGATTCATGTCAATGTATGGCAAAACCAATACAATATTGTAAAGTAAAATAATTAAACAAATCAGCCCATAGCCTTATGGGACTTCCTTTATGTTACTTGCTGCTTTTCCCTTGCTGCTTTTAATATTCTCTGACTTTGTAATTACAATGTCTTTGTGTTCTTCTTCTGTTTAATCATGTATGGGACTCCATGGTCCTGGACTTCACTGAGGCTTTCTTAGAGCTACACTGACTTCTTTCCTTTCCCAGGTTAGGGAAGTTTTCAGCTATTGTGTCTTCATATGTTCTCAGCCCCTTTCTTCTCCTTCTGGGATTCCTATAATACAAATACTAATGTACTTGATGTCTGAATTTTCTTAAACTGTCCTAATTTCTTTTCAGTGTCAATGACTTCTACTCTGCCCCCAGCTCACTGATCTGTTCCTCTGTATCATTTAGTCTGTTTCTTCTAGTGTAAATGATCAGGGTAATGTGACTGAGAATTCTGGATGCCTCTATTCAACTTATGTTGGTAGATCCAATAACATCATACTGTGATCTAACTGGTTTCAGCTGAGGAACTCAGCTAACTTGAAACCACAGCTCTAGGAGTGAGCACTCTTATATGACCTAGTAACCTATGACAACATCGGGGTAATACCCTCCAAAGAGTGGTTCTAGCAACCACTGGAGGAATAAGGTGAAATACAAATCTAATTTTAGTAAGAGTTTGCACAGCTACTATCTGAATGAGGCTGAGACCATGAGCACTGAAAATACCCCTGACCCCTTTCCACCCCCAGCCTGAGATTCCTTGCTAAGACAATAAACCAGAAGTGGCTTCTGCCTCCCTCCTCAGCCATCAACCCTGGAGGAACTATATAGAAGCAAACGTATGGAATAACTACTATAAGAGGCTCTGGGCAGACTGAAAGGTGGTGGGGCTTGACCTTCTGTAGGGGCCGTAGATGAGATGACTGGGTCAATTCAGGTCTGGCAGGAAGACACCTAGAAGTCAGTGCAGCTCTAAGAAAGCCTCAGCATCACAGGGACCTTGGGCACAAAGGCTGCCCATAGGAGAGTCCTCGTCTGGCAGAACTAGACAGGCACAAGTGCCCTGCCCTGCCCAGCTCACTCATTGGTTGGGAACTCCCTGGGTGAAGAGTGTCCTTGATTCTGATGCTGTAACAGATTCCAAAGAAGCTCTAACTGGAGGCTGTGAGCTAACTGCACTCCTCAAAGCTGACTATGCCTCCAAAGGAGATCTGAGTGATGACATCTCCATGGTTGGCACAATCTCCATGTAATTGTCCAAACAGGATGCCTAAGAGTCAAAAGGACACTAATAATTGTACTTAAGGCAACAGGCATACTTAGGGAACAAGCATAAATGAGAACTGCCTGGATGAGTTCATTCATACGGCCCCCATGGATATAGCAGCTGTGATCTGAGACAAAGGGCAGTTTTAGAGCTGTGAGCATTAGAGAAAAGTGGCTTCAGTTCTGCACTTGCCTCTTGCATATGACTGGTTTGAGATCATCACTGGTTATTGCCTGGCAGAAAGATCAGTGGCAAAAGAACAAAGGTTAATGCAGACATTCACTTGGTAAAATGAGGGAAGCAGGAGAGCCCTATGTGGTGAGGGGTCAATGAACGCAGGTGGCAGCTGATCAATTTTAGGCACTCAGCGTTTCATCTTGTCCCATTTGGAGCTGGTGGATTCCAGTCCAGAGAGTCTGCTTCCTCCCAGTGCTGCTTCTCCTGGGGAGGGAAACCCTGACCTATTTTTTTTCCTGGAAACTACAGAATGTCCTTACAGGTTTCCCAGGTGGCTCAGTGGTAAAGAATCCACCTGCCAGTGCAGGAGACACAGGTTTGATCCCTGGGTTGGGAAGATCGCCTGAGGAGGAAATGGCAAACCCCCTCCGGTATTCTTGCCTGGGAAATCCCATGGACAAAGGAGCCTGGGCGGGTTACAGTTCATGGGGTTGCAAGGAGTCAGACATGACTGAGCACGCACACACACACAGTCCTTGACCCTTTTCTCCCCTGTCAGTGAACTTACCAACGCTGAAACAAATGAGAATCTTGCCTTTGATCTCTACCTAATATGACATTACTAGATAAATCATTTTCCTCAGAGGGAGCTGGATACCTTCACAGGCTAAAATGAGACACTAGAGGAGCACAATGACCACTGGAAGCAGAAATGGTAGAGCACTTAGAATGGGAACGTAAAGTATAACAAATATACTCAAGATATTTTCATTTAAAAAATAGCAAACATTTTTAAATGTAAGAATGAAAAGTATGAGTTAACAGAATGTAATAGAAGTGGGAGACTAGATACAGCTGAAGAACAAACTCATGAGTTGGAAGATCCAGTTGAGGAACTCTTCCAGAAGGAAAGCAGGAAAGATACATTAAAAATATAAGAAGGTAATGGAGGGTAGAAAAACTGTAAACATATTGTAAAAATCTCCAAACAAAAGCTGAAATAATAGATTTCCCTGAATGATCAACAAGCTCATTTTGAAAGCGCTCATAGAATAAAGCAAAACCCCACAACTAGATAGTGTAACAAACGTTAAGTCAGTCAACTGACAGCTTTCAGTGAATCTACAGAACAAGAACTAGAATTTCACAGGACTCAAATATTGGATAAAGTAAAAAATAGGAGTTAAAGTTGATTTTTATAGAAAACTTTTAGAATGCACACATGGAGATGGTATAATGAACCATGTTCCCACTATTCAACTTCAGCAGCTCAACATTTTTTCAGTCTTGTTTTATTATCCCCCTAGGTGATTTGCTTTATTGTACTTCACTGGAATTCTTTCAAAGCAAATACTAGGCGTATCTTTTACCCACAAATACTGATAAGGTCTCTCCTTGTGATCACTATAAGACATCTAACAAGGGCAGCAGTCCTTTTAATATCTAACAGTCAAGCTTCACTGCTTGCCTCAAATGTCCTACAGCTGGTTTATTCAAATTGAGCTCCAAACAAGTTCACTAATGCATTTGGGTCATATGCCTTAACCCAAATCCAAGCTCCCCAGAAAACAGAACTGAGGCAAACATTCACTGCTGAAGCTTAAGAGGTGCAATTGAAGTATCAACAATGAGAAGATAAAGGAATGTAAGAAAGGGAAGAATGAGAAATACATATAAACTCCTGGATGAAGGCTAAGCTGGCTACTGCTTCACAAAGGTCACAGCTGATTGCTGGGTCTCATGAGTCATAGACAGTATGGCAAGGGGGAGAAAGAATTAGTTTATTTCTATCTCTTAGCAGTCATTGGTCAGAATTTCTCCTAAGGAATACTCTCCCACTCTTCTGAATGGTTGGTTAGCCTATTTGACAACCAGAGAGAAATAGAAATTTCATCCATGCAGTGTAGCACTTCCTGTGAGCTCACCATCACTGGAAGGAGCCAGAAGTTCCAGGTATGAAGCAGCCTAAGGTACAGGTCAACATGGCATCAACCAGTGTCTGGCTGAGGGTCTAGGAGATGGGTGATTCTAACAGAATCTGAGGGGCTTGCCTATGGTATGTCTCCTAGCATTTAGACTACTTAAATTTACTTCTCATCTCCCATGTCATTGATATATTGGAGAAATTAGGTCACTTGTCCTGGACAATGTCCTATGTTCTCAACTTGGCAAACTTTTTCAGTGTTTAACTTGTTTTTTCCTCCGTAGTATTTGCAAATCCAAGTTGATGCTGTGGGTTTTATTAGACACTTTTTGGAAAGAAGACTCCATATGTGACTGTACTTCCTGTATTCTCATGTTCAGAAGTGCAATGCCTCTCTGTTACATCTATAGTAGTGTTCAATTTAGTGAATGGATGAGCTGACATCTGAATTCACTGTTAGTTTCTCATCAAGGTTTCACCTAAGGATTTTTGGCAATGTGGTTGACCAACAATACAGAACCCAAATCATGTCCTCCATCCTTTATCTACACCCTTCACAAGGTGATTTCACTACTCTTCCAGTTGAGCTTATTTCCTTGCCCTTGAAATCTGAGTTGACCTTGTGACTTGATTTGGAAGATAGAACATGGCAAAAATTGCCCATCCAAACCAAGGCTTCAACAGGCCTTGCATATTCACCCCTCATCCACTGCCACTGTCATGAGGATGAGCTGAGCTAGGAGGAGCCTGCTGGAGACCAGACCCTGTGGATGGAAGTTCTTCTGTCCCATCCCAGTCCATTCTAGGCTTGTCTTAGGTGAGTTGACTTCCCAACGTGAGCCCAGCCAGATCAGCAGAACTGCCTCCTAACCCATGGCTGGCTGCATAGAAAATAAGCAAAAGGGGAAATGACTTACTGCAAAAGGCTTTTCAGGGAGCCAGAGCCCCTTCAAGATACTGTCATCCGATTTAAGTATATTCAATCATTGTACCTGGTAACTTCCTGCTGTTCGAAGATTGTTGTTGTTCAGTCACCAGGTCATGTCCAACTGTTTGCAACTGCATGGACTGCAGCAAGACAGGCCTCCCTGTCCCTCACCATCTCCCAGAGTTTTCCCAAGTTCATGTCCACTGAATCAGTGATGCCATCCAGTCATCTCATCCTCTGTCACCCTCTTCTTCTGCCTTCAATTTTTCCCAGCTTCGGGGTCTTTTCCACTGAGTCTGCTGTTCATATCAGATGGTCAAATATCAGAGCTTCAACTTTAGCATCAGTCCTTCTAATGAATATCCAGGGTTGATTTCCTTTAGGATTGACTGGTTTGATCTCCTTGCTGTCCAGGGGACTCTTAAGAGTCTTCTCTAGCACCATAGTTCAAAAGCATCAATTCTTTAGCACTCTGCCTTCTTTATGGTCCAACTCTCACATCTGTACGTGAATACTGGAAAGACTATAGCCTTGACTATATGAACTTTTGTCAGCAAAGTGGTGTCTTTGCTTTTTAATACAGTGCCTAGGTTTGTCACAGCTTTCCTTCCAATAAGAATAAGATAGGAATAAGTGTATGGAGGTAACATCTACCTCGATAAAATGTATCTGAGGCCAAAAGTAATAAAAGTACAAGATGGGGGAACAGGGCCCTTCAGAATAATTCCCAGTGTTAATAACAGTCTCTCTGGCTGTGTTTGCTAGGCAGGGACACCAGTCCTAACAGTCAATGGAGAATAAGGTTAGAATCTGTGCCAAGGTGCTGGAGAAGTCATGCTGGTGGCTTGAAGACATGTTTCCTTAGCCTCCAGCAAATGATGCCTCTTGGAGTTTTACAAAGACTATCCATAAAAGAATTCTTAATGGAAAACTGGTTTGAGCTACAGACACAATTATTACACCGAAAGAAGGTAGACAGCATCTTCCCACTTTGCTTGCCTTCTGGATGATCCTGGAATTCTAGCAAACAAAAAAAATCATCTGATTTCAAACCATGGTATTCAACAATACTCCCACTGGAGTTTTCACTGGAACTTACAGCTCACAAGTGGATGCTGCAGCTGGTCTCCTGCCAGCCTTGTCAACACCTGTGTTGTCATGATGCTATTGCATGATAATTACAAAATGGTCTCAAGGTTCTAAAGCATAATGGTTTCAACTAACATGGTATCTTTAACCTGATCCACATCATGTGCTTATTTGCACATCTAGAGCCTTGATAAGTCAGTCCCACTGCAGGACTGTTCTCTGGTCAGCAGGGCCCCTAACTGCTAGCCAGACTTCTTCCAAGGGAGTTTCCTTTTGGTATTGAGAGATGGATGGTATTCAGTGCCCTTGAATTAGCTTAGTGTTCTCATAAGAACACCCCATCCACACTGAAATGATAGTCTTAGTTTTAATGGTATTAAATAGATGAGGAATCCTAAAAATCTAGACTATGTAATCTCATACAATTTCTTAAAGGTTACTGAAATAGTGGGCTTTAGGTTTGGAATAAGTGACAGCTCAAATACAGGCCTTGGTTGCTAAAATCCTATTCATTAGTTTGGAGGAAACCTGTTCTCTCTGTAGGATAATAAGAAATTTCTTGTTAAAGTGTTTTTGAGAGATAAGCGTCAGTCTGGAATCCTGTTACATCTTGGGGGATGCTATAAGCCCTGTAGGATCCGCAAGAGAAGCTCACTGAGTCTGTTCAGCTGGAGCCTTTTTTTCTTTCCTCAAAAGGAAGTTTTTAGACTGGCAAGTAACATGCCTTATTAGAATAAGTGAAGGTTCTGAAATTGGATCCATGTTTAACTCCCATGTTAGTGTCTTACTATGTGACCTTTAAGCTCTAAATCCCTGAGCTTCTTTATCTCTAGCAGCTCTGTAGTAATTCATTCATTCTGAATAGAAACTTTATCCTCAAAAGGTATTAAAAATCTAAAATCCCAGGAAGGACTGGTGGTGAATAAAAAACTCTATTGAAATTTTATGAACTACCTTAAAAAGTAACCAACTATGTTGAAAATGAATTCAAAAGGACAAGCCCTATCCTGGTAACCACTATAGTAATGGTTTCAGCTTCGCAATGAAAAAAAAAAACCCAATAAGACAGTGAGCCAAACACCACCCTTGTGATCTAAATTCCTGTTGCCGGAGGCATCACAAATCAATAGACAATGCCAGGATTATTCAATAAGTTGATACAGTTAAAATTGAGTATCAACTAACTGGAACTTGGAAAATGGATTGAGCAGTTCTTGCTCCACATTCTGAAACTAGAGTAGAGTGTATAAGAATAGACTAGAGAAACTAAACAAGGATGCTTATCATACTTGAGAGGTAAAGCAGTTTATTTCCTGAACTTTTAACAAAGACAACTAACATATAGAAAACGGAAAATATACTGAAGATACTAGGAAATTTATACAGTTATACACCGTGGTGTTATAGGGCAGTACATGATTCAGTTCAGTCAATTCAGTTGTGTTCGACCCATGGACTGCAGCACACCAGGCTTCCCTGCCCATCACCAACTCTCAGAGCTTGCTCAAACTCATTTCCATCGAGTTGGTGATGCCACCCAACCATCTCGTCCTCTGTCATCCCCTTCTCCTCCTTCCCTCAATCCTTCCTAGCATCAGGGTCTTTTTCCAGTGAGTAGGTTCTTTGCATCAGGTGGCCAAAGTACTGGAGTTTCAGTTTCAGCATCAGTCCTTCCAATGAGTATTCAGGACTGATTTCCTTGAGGATTGACTGGCTTTATCTCCTTGAAGTCCAAGGGACTCTCAGGAGCCTTCTCCAACACCACAGTTCAAGCATCAATTCTTTGGAGCTCAGCTTTCTTTATGGTCCAACTCTCACATCTATATACGACTACTGGAAAAACCATAGCTTTGTCTATACAGACCTTTGTTGGCAAAGTAATGTCTCTGCTTTTTAATATGCTATCTATGATTCAGTTAAAATATCCCTAAGTCCCAGCAAATTAATTACAAATTAATACTTGTAAATATTAATACAAATATTCTCACTCACTGGATCAGGGAGGGTTGAGTTGTTCATCTCCAAGCAGTGACTTAAGAATTCCTGCTCCTTCCATCTCAGTTACTCTATCTGGACTGTGTCCTCCAAAGTGTCCAAGGGTATGGAAGAAGGAATGATATCTAGAAGGCTTATGACCAGGCCTACAAGTAGTACATATCAGTGATACTGAAGATGTTGGACCATAGTCTATTTCACTTGTCAGTGGAATAGTTTGTACCAGAATGTAGATCAACTGCATCAATAAGCACACTTCAGTTCAGCTGGGGGTATTCTGACAGCAAATCTTCTCAGTGGTAGGAAATGCATGTTATAGTCCAATGTAAGCACATTAACTCATGGACTAATAAGTTTGTATACTGGCACTGGTGTATGGATTGGACTTAGGAGCACAGGTGCATATCACTTTTCACACAGTGGGACAAGAACTCAGTTGTGCTCCTACTTTACTCCAGGAAGGTAGGAAACATAGTTGTCGGTGCTATGTGCTCCCAAATCATATTTGGTCTTCCTGCATGGATACAAGGAAGGGTACAAGGGGCTGATATTTTAGCTAGGTATATAAACCCAATAGATGAATGACATCAGTGACAACAGAAGAATAAAAGTGTTAGTTGCTCAGTCGTGTCCAAGTCTTTGCAACCCCATGGATTGTAGCCCACCAGGCACCTCTGTCCATGGGATTTCCCAGGCAAGAATACTGGAGTGGGTAGTCATTCCCTTATCCAGGGGATCTTCCCAACACAGGACTGAACCCAAGTCTCCTGAACTGCAGGCAGATCTGAGCCACCAGGAAAGCCCAAAGATCCTCCATAAAGAACAATGGGAAAATTGTCAAAATCAACTATTTCAGAACTTGAACTAAAACCTTGCAGCAATTCAGGGAAATGTCTGACAGCAAGCTCTGTGGTATTTTTTAAATGTTATATTTCTATTCTCTACCACCCTCACCCCCAGCTCTGTGGTAACTTTGACAACCAGCAAACTTGGGAATCCTCAGAGCAGAATGAAGTCAGAACTCTTTTGAAATCCTATGTCTGGAGAATATAGTCACTTTTTGACCTGTTTGTTCCACTGGAAGACCCTACCCAAAACACTGTCTTTGTTTGACCTGACTCGGTGGTCATCTAGGTCAAAACTTTTCCCTGGGAGAACTTGTCAAAAATAGAGGCAATAGTTTAATGTATCAGTTGCCTAAGATGTTGGATATCAGTTGGGGGAAACTTTGGGATAACCAAAAAACGTAACAGGAAAAACTGGAAATTATATGCCCAGATGATCTTTGAAAAGCTCCAATACCTTCCTAGGAATCTAGAAAGTCACATACGTAGGGCTGCACACATTCCAGAAAAGACACTCGAGAAGGTTCTAAGCCTTACCTCTCACTGATCTTGAAGCACTGAACAAGCAGAAAATGAAGGCTAAGGCAGTTTTCAACTGCCAGGCTGAGTCCTAAAGGCATGTGCTAACACATGCACAAACCCCCTCAGCAAATACTGGGAGCCTTTATGGTCCCAGGTGATTAGCTACTGATTGGCAGATTTCCTTACATCACTTAGCTAACAGATTAGACCTCAAAAGTCACGTGATGAATCCTAACTTCATAGAACTTAGTTACTAAATGAGCAAATGACAGATGGCAAATCCTAGGGAGAACCTAATCTCCAGAGCTACCATATTAATGTCCAGTTTTCAACAAAAAGTTGAAACGGTGCAGCCCATCCATAAGAAAAATAGCTGTCAAAAACTATCCTAGGAACCATAGATATTGGACTTATTCAACTTTAGATTGGCTATTTTAAATAGTTAAGAAATGTAACCATGCGCAAAAGACTAATTGCCAAAACTTGGAAGAAATCAAGATGTCCTTCAGTATGTGAATGGATAAATAGGATAAATAACTGGTGGAAAAATAGGATAAATAACTGGTGGTCTATCCAGAAAATGGAATATTAGCCAATGCTAAAAAGAAATGAGCTACCAAGCCGTGAAAAGACACAGAACACTTCAATGCACATTACTAAGTGAAAGCAGTCAGTCAGAAAAGGTTGCACACTGTGTACTTCCAACGATATGACACTATGGAAAAGGCAAAACTGTGGAGACAGTAAAAAGATCAGTGGTTGCCAGAGGTTGGGGGAAGGGAGGAATGAACAGGCAGAGCATGAAGGATCTTCATTGCTGTGAAGCTGTCCTGTGTGACACTATAATGATGGATACAAGTCATTATATATTTATCCAAACCCATAGAATATACAACACCAAGAATGAACCCTAAGGTTAACTATGGACTTTGGATAATAATGTGTCAGTGTAGGCTCATTGATTGTGACATATATACACTTTGGTGGGAGATGTTGAGATGGGGAAGACTGCAAGTAGGTGGGGAGGTATTCAAGGACTCTGTACTTTCTGCTCAATTCTGCTATGAACCTAACAGTGCTGAAAAAGATCTCTAATCTTTTTAAAAAAATACTGAAGGAAAATATGAAGTCTTGTCATTTAGAGAATATCCAATATTTTTTAAATAACCGAAATAGAAATTCTTAAAGTATAACTGAGATAATTTCAAATATGCTGTTAACTGCCTCTGAACAGGCAGAAGAATGTGAACTTGTAGAGGAACTAAATTAAATATCAAAATGTCCTAGAACTAGATGAGGGTTGTCGTTGCACAATTCTAAACTGCTGAGTTAATGTATACTTTTAAACTGTCTTAAAACAACATAATGGACTAGGGACAATTTACCTTACAAAACACAACCAGTAAACATACAGAAATTAACTGCATAAGAGTAGATGTAAAAACTAATGTGAGAGATTGTTACCTACTTGAACACTTGATGTTGGTGGGATACTGTGATTGACCTCATCAATTGGCCCAAGTCAATAGGATGCTTCTGAAAGGCAGTCAGGCAATATCAACCATTAGGTCTGTTCTCACTTCAATAATTTTACCTAAAGCAGTTGCGTCATAAAAGACCAAATACAAGAAAAAGCTAAGATACTAAATATTTAATCATGCCTTTATTGAATAAACCATAGTACAGACACTAGATAGAGTATTATTCATTCTCAGTATCAGAAAAATTCTTTATTGATAACCATAATATAGAGCTATATATACATCAATTATAATTGAATTTATAATCAGAATTTGTATTCTAACTATAACAAAATCATAGTGTATAGCTTCTTTTTTATATTTTTCATGAAAGTACTTAGACTTGATAGAACCAGGGATTTAGCATAATATACTCATGATATATTACTGAAACAACAACTTGTTTTGCTACCATCAAGCGGACAATCCTATCTCTAAATGATTGCACATGAAATATTAAAAGATCCTGGCTTTTGCATCTGTTCTCAGATTACACTGACCTGAGATGTCCTCAGGGAAGCCATGCTTGTTCTAGAATTATCAGGCAGTGAACTTAAAATGCTGTGATGTTTTAGACAGTTTGGGTGGCCTTGTAAAAGCGCTTTTGGTACAGTAGGTACCACCAAAATCAGTTGAATGAGATTAAGAGGAGGCAGTTGAAGTCAGCATCTTCAGCTTGTCCTGCAAATAAGGAGAGGACTGACATGCAGCAAGATGAGGTCCCATCAAAGACAGCATTAACAAGATGGCCAAAGTCTTTGGAATCCCTGAAGCAGATGTACTGGGGAGGTATGTGCTTGAACTCCTACACATTTGTTCACATCTGAGTCCAAGTAGGTGGCAAATTGCCCATCACATTTGCCTTTGAATCAGGCTGTCCTGTGTTAAAGGGTCTCCTATGGGGAGCAGACTCTGGTATCCCCATCTTAAAAGATGGCTATGAATAACAACTTTCTTGACTTCAGTGGCTAAAAAAGTCCTTTGATGACACAACTAGTTATAAAATTGGCTCATTGGCATACAACAGACACCCTTGTGAGACTTCTTTTCAACCTTCCTTCCCTAAGGCCCCTAAACAGTTGCAGTTCTACAAATTTAGTAACTACTGAACTCACATCCCAGACATCACTTCAGAGGAAGTTGCATCTCAGGCCAAATTCCAAAGCCTTTTTCCCTAGACTTGAAATGGTGGGGATATATCCTGCCCCACAGGAGCCTGAGGTCTTTAGGATGGGAGGTTGGCTATGGGAAGGAATGTCCATTGGAGGGTGGGCTTAAGCGTTCAAAGCTAATACTGCCTAGATCTGCTGTAGGAAGAGATCCCTAGAAACTTGGCCTTTGACACGTAGACCCAAAGATGAGACAATGAACTGATACTCTTTTCATAGGTTTTTAATTATTCAGGAGCCTCCTGGGTGAATATCGTCATCTTCTCCCTTTGGGTCCAACAAGTGGGTAAAAAAAGGCTCACAGGCTGGTGTGATTAAATGTTCTTTGATTTTAAAGTCTATTTCTGTCACCCCACCACCACCACCACCACCACCACCACCACCGTTCAAGAATCGAACAATTTCCTGCCTGGGGGCCTTGGTGAGTGGTCTTAAGTCCCTAGATTAGTGAAATGGGAAGAGCATTCTCCCCAGGATACATAGTCAGAGGTGGGGATGGATCAGGAACTGCGAGATCGTTTCAGGGAATTCTACTTGGTTTTTCCTATGTTAATAACTTATTCCACCAGCTGACAAGCCAGTTGTGAGTCTTAGAAAGATGCTAAGTTTATCAATTTCTTCACTGAGGACTGGGAAACATGGGAAGGATCCAGTGAACCATTGACCACACTGGCATGAACTTGCCCCGGGACTCAATTTATCACCTGGTCTCCATATACTTTAGACTCTGCTGCTGCTGCTAAGTCTCATCAGTTGTGTCCGACTCTGTGTGACCCCATAAGACGGCCGCCCACCAGGCTCTTCTGTCCCTGGGATTCTCCAGGCAAGAGTACTGGAGTAGGGTGCCATTGCCTTCTCCAGTGCATGAAAGGGAAAAGTGAAAATGAAGTTGCTCAGTCGTGTCCAACTCTTCGCGACCCCATGGACTGCAGCCCACCAGGCTCCTCCGTCCATGGGATCCTCCAGGCAAGAGTACTGGAGTGGGTTGCCATTGCCTTCTCCTACTTCAGACTCTAGTAGACCTCAAGTCTGGATGTTCTTTACCTAGTATAGTTACTCTACAATGATTTTCTGAGGAAAGACTAGGGAAATACTTCGATGATATTGTAGGCCTTTCCTCAAGGAAACCCATTCTCAATGAGACAACTGGCTCAGACTAGAAACTTCATAGAGATTGTAACTATTTTCTTTAATTGTTGTAGCTGACAAACTTGCTTTCTTGCCCTTGAACGTCGTTTTCTCATAACAGAAGTGAAAAAATATTATTGCCCATCTATCTCACCCTAAAACACCAGCTGTACTGACCTGCAGAGAACTGACGCTGGTTAAGATACACTGCACGCAGACCTTGCTTATTATTTAGTATATATTACCATCAAACACAAAATGCTAATCAGGAGACAAAATGCTACTGCCTGACCTCTGTATAGAATCTTACTTTCCCCATTGATGCAAGGAGCCTAATTCCACAGCAGCATCCTCTGCTATTATGCTGCTGCCGCTGCTAAGTCACTTCAGTCGTGTCCGACTCTGTGTGACCCCATACACAGAAGCCCACCAGGCCCTTCTGTCCCTGGGATTCTCCAGGCAAGAACACTGGAGTGGGTTGCCATTGCCGTCTCCGCTCTATTATACGTTAGCTATAAAGACAGCTTCTCAATGATGATGTTGCCACCCTAATGCACTCTTTATTGCCTTTGTCTTTGAGAAGGGCCCAGAAGACACAACTTTCTCAGTGGATTTTCTGATCTTAGGGGAAAATTCATTGTAACATCCTCCCTGTACGGTCAGACCCCTTTCTCAACAGTCTGCCAAAGCAGTTCAAGCATCTCCAGGTCACTTACTACAGGTCATCATCATCTCCAAGCTTCAAAACATCCATCTCAGCAGTCTCTGGTTAGGTCATCTCCAGATGTCCCTGCCCACTCCGGTACTCTTGCCTGGGAAATCCCATGGACGACGGAGGAGCCTGGTAGGCTGCAGTCCATGGGGTTGCGAAGAGTTGGACATGACTGAGCGACTTCACTTTCACTTTTCACTTTCATGTATTGGAGAAGGAAATGGCAACCCACTCCAGTGTTCTTGCTTGGAGAATCCCAGGGACGGGGGAGCCTGGTGGGCTGTCGTCTATGGGGTCGCACAGAGTTGGACACGACTGAAGCGACTTAGCAGCAGCAGCAGATGTCCCTGCCAGGATATTAAGTCCTGGGGAAGTGCTATCATGTCACACTTTCCCTTGTGCAGCCCAACATTCTTAACCCCACTATGCAACATTCACGCAGACCTTCCATGCCTGTTCTCACAGGTGCTACAGTATGTACCTATCAGGCCTTGGGACATTTTCAGTGAAGAAGCTTCTTTCTCTCAGGACAAAGACAATTCCTGGCTTGGGGATGGAGGGGGCTGTCAGCCAAGTTATTTTTGAGATAATAAGAAGAGGTGAATTTTTAGGAGGGTGTGTAACATCTTTTACAGTTTAGATGTCAAGTGTGATCTTTTCATGATCTCTTAAGCAACAGGAAGCTGTTTCTTCGTAGCCTAGGTTAGGGGGAGCACTTCTCCAAACCTGCAGGTTTGAGGGGATATCTGAAAGTTCAGGATTCTCAGGGACATCCACCCAAATATACCCATCCTGAGTCTCGGGGTCCCATTCTTTGCCCATAAAGGCTCTGAATCTAGCAAAGGAGACCTGTCAACTTTTCATTCAGTGTCCTTTGTATCTCTACCACCTTTGCAGTCAAATGCTCACTGTGAATTTTCAATACAATCTGTCATCTAGCTGCAGGAGATGAAGATCTCTTTAAAGCAAGTCACTGAAATATCCTGGTTTTCACAGCGTGTCCCGAGTTGCTAGGAGGCTGATATAGGCCTCTCATTCATCAGGGTTTCCAAATTAGTCTTTTAAAGTCATGCTGTCCTACAAGCATGGGTTTCCGTTATCTGATACCGTCGAGGGACTGGAACCACTCCATCAGCCAGTGGTTTCCTCTTCACCTGTAACTCAACCCAGGACAGACGAGCCTTAAACAGTGCTGCCACAGAGTCTTGCTTCTGCTGAGGAAGAGAAAGGAATGTCTTCCAAACTCCATCTCTATGAAGAATGGGCATCCAGGGTATTTAGCTGTAACTCGTCCTTTCCCATTGGAGATGTGCCCTGAAGATATCAACACCTCTTCACTTTGAGTTTACTTCAAGCCTGTGCTTGCACAAAAATGGGGCTGTCTTCAGTGGCTTTGTGAAGACCCTGAGGCAGAAAGCATGAAGACATGTAGGTCACTTGAGGCTGGACACTGTCAGCAGGAAATTCAAGCTTGTCTAGAACTATCCAAAGCATCTGCAGCTGAAATTAGAGGTAAACCAGAGGGACGTGACTCAGAGCAAAACTTCCTGTTAGTCAGGAAAAAGTGCAACAATGCGACTGACTTCTCAAGACCATCAGACCCTCCTCTGAAACTTGACGTAGTCTGTGTCTGTCAGTTCATTTAGGGACAGAAGGAAGAACTGACCTGCCAAGTCCCCTCTGCTGTGTGTCAGAGGCTGACTTGTGCAACATTACCTTTCCATACATCTTCATTTGCACACACACAGGCACTGAGCAGAGGCATGGCCACTCTGTGCCTCCATCTGAAGAGGGAAACCCAGGGGCAGGAGCTGGTGTCAGTGTGAACACCGTGGCATTTATGTCAATGTGAAATCAGCTGCCAGAAGGGGCAGGTCAGACGGAAGGGATTGTGATGTATGTAGCATGTCTGATATGTGCTGTGTATGTGATATACCAAGTAGGCAAAGATAAGAATGTGGAAGAGCGAACAAAAAATACGCTTAGCAGAGATGACCGCAGGCAGGGGTTCCCAACCTCCAGGATCTAATGCCTAATGATCTGAGTGGAGCTAGCATAATAATAGCAAAAAAGGCACAATAAACATAATGCAACTGAATCGTCTCAAAACCATCCCTCACTCCCCAGTCTGTGGGAAAATTATCTTCCATGAACGGGTTGCCAAAAAGGTTGGGGACCACTGCCCTGAGGGAAACACAGATCAGTGAGCTCAGTCACTTCGACTACTCAAGTATACATTAAATGCCGATAAACTGACCAGATACTAGGCCACAAAGCAAACTTCATCACTCCTCAAGACACTTAACATCCTGTCTTGGTCTAGTGTTCCCAGAAACGAGAGCCTGAGAGAACACGAGTGTGGGTCACTTAGTTGGGAGGTGATCCCAGGGAACAGGGAGGAAGAATGTGACAATGAAAGCAGTAAAGGGAGCATTATTTAGCTGGTTCCTGCTGTGGGCAGCTGGGGCTTCACCCTGTAAGGGACCTGAGGAGCCCTGGAGGATGTGCTGCGGGTGTGTGTCTACAGGTTGGGAGGCCAGAGCATGTGCCCTCACTGCTCATCCCCTGCTGCTGGAGTGTTGCCCCCAAGGAGTAGCAACTCTCCACTTCTGAACTGCTCTGCCTGTAGGCTGAATAAGCTCCCAAGTTTGAGAGAAAGTGTAAGGATAGAAGAGGTTGGTGAGCCCTTGAGACGGGACGCCGTCCTCCACAGCCACACTGAAATCAGATGTGCTCAGGTGTGCCAAGGGGGCAGAACTGGGGCCACCACAACTCTGCTACATGTAGATCACCTTCTCTGACCAAAATACAACTTTGATATCTTTGACTTCAGCCTGATTACCCACATGTTTAGAATTTAGAAACTACTGAAATTCTCTGTCTCAGAACAAGTGATGTAAGTTACTAGAAATGAATGATAAGTACCAGGAATCATGACTTGTGGGTTAAGCTGAAGCTGCAACACTTTGGCCACCTGATGCAAAGAGCTGACCCATTAGAAAAGACCCTGATGTCGGGAAACGTTGAGGGAAGGAGGAGAAGTGGGCAACAGGATGAGATGGTTGGATGGTATCACTGACTCAATGGACAAGAGTTTGAGCAAACTCTGGGAGATAGTGAAGGACCAGGAAGCCTGGTGTGCTGTAATTCATGAGGTTTCAAAGAGTTGGACATGACTTAGCAACTGAACAACAACAATGGAAAGTAAAATTTAAAGAGAAACTTAAGCCATTCTTAACATTTTATATTGACGGCTAAACCCCAAACTTACTGTTTTTTTCCATCTTTGGATTCTATAGGTATGTTGCAAAAGATATATATACACAATAGCAGAACCTAATGAAATACATGATGCAACAAGGGCAAGACTCTCTGGAAAGGCCAAGGAGGGAAGTAGACAGATCTGGTAAGACTGGTGTGTGTCCACCCACACCCCTCAGGTCTTAACATACCAGCAGGTGCTGGCTGGTGTCTAACTGCCAGTGTTGCATCTGAGGGCTCTTCCAAAGCCACGGAAGACCCTTTTTCTTTGCACAGGACAGGGCCCAAGTGCTAGGAAATATCTTTGGAGCAAGGGTTAACCAGTTATTGATTGGAATTAGTTTGTAAATGCCCTATTCTTTTGCCCTTTAGGTGGGATATCTTTAGTTTCCCAGTGAGACTAGGCTCCAATCACTTCCAGTGTTAAGTCTTAATAACGCAAGACATTGGCTGCCTTCTTTCATCTCGTCACTCTACTCTCTAAATACTGGTGTTTCCCAAATCTGCTTGCACTTATCTTTGGGTCTGCTTTTGGGAAAACTCAAACTAAAATAACTGGTCAAAAGATGCTCCAAGTAAATAATATTTGGATTTAGGAAATGGAGTTTAATTACACAGTCAGAATGCTGTGAGCCACTTTATGTCAATTTGAAACTTGGATGATATGAACACACAACTAGAAAAACAGAATTTTACCATAATGAAATGAAGAAATGACTCATATCTCTATTCCAGTGAAAAATAAAATCAGGCCCAGAGTATTTCATAGCTAAACTCTTTCAGTTAACTCTAATCTTTGGAGTTACCAGTGACTACCAGAGAAAGGAAAAGGGGACGTTTTTCTTAGCTTATTTCAAAGCCCAAATAATCTTGGTTATGAAAGTAAATCAGGAGAGCACAAGAAATTTCTGAAGCTGGATATTCCAAACAGTCTTAAGACCAGCTAAACTGACCTAGCAATATGTACAGATATAAAAACACGATAAGTTTCTTTTATGGGAATGTAAGTTTAAGTTGGCGGTCAAGGTCCAATCAGGAAAAAGTTCCTTTGCTTGAAATATTCAGAATGGTTTCTAACACAACTGATTTTTGCATGGGTGATAAGAACAGTAAATCTTAACAGAGAAGATGAAGCAACACAGGTTGACAAGGGTATATATCTTAGGACCCTGTTCGTATGGAGTTCTAGAACAGTCAACTTAATCTATGAGAGAAAGGATCAGTTGTTTCCTGGAGTAAGAGGAAATTTTCTCAGGTAATAAATATTCTACATCTTGCCTAGGGAAGTGCATGTGCATGCGTGCCCAGATGTGTCCAACTCTTTGCAACCCCATGGACTGTAGCCTGCCAGGTTCCTCTGTCCACTGGATTTTTCCAGGCAAGAATACTGGAGTAGATTGTCATTTCTTCCTCCACGGGAAGTGGTTAGGTAGATACAAAACTCATATACCTAAAATGTATACACGTTGTGTATACCTTATATCTCAGTGAATACTTAAAAATAACGTCTTTATTTGAAGAATAAAATAAAAACAGTCATAATGTACCCATCAATTCATTTTGTTGTAACCCCAATACCCTACTCCCTGACAAGCTCTTGAACTGCTTATCAGTTCATTTTATCTTTTGAACAATATAAATCCATGCATTTGTGGTAGTTTTGTAAGCTTTTATCTAAATGAATTACTATAATCCTTCAGTAATTCACTTGCTGTGAGATATGTTGCATGTAGTTTACCCATTTTTCATCATCAAATTATTCCAATGGGTAAATTGTGACCCATAGAGGTATATGATATTTCCTAGGGTATATACCTGGGAGTGGTTTTGCATATGCACATTTTTAATTTTGGTAAATATTTTTGAAGTTCAGTTCAGTCGCTCAGTCATGTCCAACTCTTTGCGAGCCCATGGACTGCAGCACATCAGGCTTCCCTGTCCATCACCAACTGTCGGAGCTTGCTCAAACTCATGTCCATCGCGTCAGTGATGCCATCCAACCATCTCATCTTCGTCCCCTTTTCCTCCTGCCTTCAGTCTTTCCCAGCACCAGGATCTTTTCCAGTAAGTCAGTTCTTCGCATTAGGTGGCCAAAGTACTGGAACTTCAGCTTCAAGCATCAGTCCTGCCAATGAATATTCAGGACTGATTTCCTTTAGGATGGACTGGTTGGATCTCCTTGCTGTCCAAGGGACTCTCAAGAGTCTTCTCCAACACCACAGTTCAAAAGCATTAATCCTTCGGTGCTCAACTTTCTTTATAGTCCAGCTCTCACATCCATACAGGACTACTGGAAAAACCATAGCTTTGACTACATGGACCTTTGTCGGCAAAGTAGTGTCTGTGCTTTTTAATACGCTAAGTTGGTCATAACTTTTCTTCCAAGGAGGAAGCATCTTTTAATTTCATGGCTACAGTCACCATCTGCAGTGATTTTGGAGCCCAAAAAATAGTCTGTCACTGTTTCCATTTCTTCCCCATCTATTTGCCATGAAGTGATGGGACTGGATGCCATGATCTTAGTTTTCTGAATGTTGAGTTTTAAGCCAACTTTTTCAGTATCCTCTTTCACTTTTATCAAGAGGCTCTTTAGTTCTTCTTGACTTTCTGCCATAAGGGTGGCATCATCTGTGTATCTGAGATACATGGCATGTAGACATTAATATGGTAAATATCTATCCTGAGACTCAGAAGTGGCTCACATCTACAAGGAACAGACATCATAAATTTGATTTTGCCCTAGAGTTATGTTAACTCTATTGTAATTTGAGATCAGGACCATCTGAATATACTGAAGGACATATTGATCCACTCTGTTGATGGCATGCTGATTGGACCGGATGAGCAGTAAGGGGCTAACACATCAAAAGTACTGGTAAGGAGTGTACTTCTTAGGGTGGAAGACAAACCAAAGATTCCAGGGTCTGTCACATCAAACTTTTACAAGATCAGTAGTCAAGGGTATTTTAGGATATTTCGTGCAGAGTAAAAGATGAATTATTGCACCATCCACTCTAAATAAAGCACATCCCCCGGTGTGGCTGTCTGTAAGTTTGGGATCACTGCCCTGCAAATATTGAGTGGAAAGAAATCCTGCAAACTCCCATTTGGGCCCAGAGAAGGACCAGGCTCTTCTGTTCAGGAAGGTTCAGCCTATGCGGCTGGTACCAGATAACCTAGCAAACTCAATAGAATGGCTGAGCAAACCCTTTCTGAAAAAGCTGAGGTTCTAAATAGTTTAGGCTTTGAGAGCCAAAACTATTTGTCTCTGTTGCAAATTCAACTCTGCCACTGTATTAGATTGGCCCAAAGTTTTATTCCATAACATCTAATGGAAAAACTCAAATGAATGAACTTTTTGGCCAACACAAATATATGAGTGCAGCTGTAAACCCCTCCAGAAGGGAGGATAAACAGGTCAGTAGCAGTCCTATGTAAAATTCAGAAACTTTCTATAGCTTTGGCATTTAATTTGAAATTGCTCACAGACCTAACTTAACCTATGTGTGGGTTGAAAATATGAGGTAGGATTTGTGGTTAACTCTCTTCTATATGATATATCTAGTTTTAGTTATATTGTAAAACATATTCTCCATTGAATTGTGTGGGTGCCTTTGTTAAGGATCCTTTGAAACCTAGGAGACTATTTCTGGATTCTCTATACTGTTGATGCATTCAGGAAAGGGTTCAATGCCCAGGTAGAAGAAGCACAGTTATCTGACATCTTCCAGTTGTTAGCTGTTCAAGGTCTGCCTTAGCTTTTGCCATGAGGTCTCCTGCTTTTCAGGGTCTCTCCCAACCAGTTTCTGTACCACTACCTTGGTCAGTCATGGGTTTTGAGGCTACCCAGAGAAGAGCTTGCCCTCATCCACCACTACCTTGATCAAAGACTAGTTATGTCTATCCATTATGAACCTCCCCTTAGGACCAAATTTCCCCCATTTCAGAGGGTTTTGTCAGGCTATACTGCAACCTGATGGATTCTCCTGATCCACCTTTCCTCCTCCTCCTCTTTCAAAGGCATTTCTCTTTCAAAATGTTTGCATTCCTAACTCAGTATCTGCTTCCCAGAAAGCTTGATGTGACAAGTGATGTATGTCTACCTTATGCCAATACCACACTGCCTTGGTTGTTATAGCTCTATTAAAATCTTGAAATCAGGTAATAAAATTGCTTTGTTCTGTATTAAAATGACTTGGGCTACTCTGCTTCTACTCAGATGAATTTTTGAATAGTGTCAATTAATGTAGAAAATTATCTTCATTTGGTATTGTTTGATTATATAGATCAGTGGGGGAGAATGGGCTTTGTAACAATAGGAATTATCCAATCCATAGATGACATATCACTCAGTTCTTTTGTTTCTCAATATTTTACATGTATTTATGATACTTCATTAAGAAATCAAGAACAAATCCTTTGGGCCTTTTGTCAACATTGGCTCAGTTTTCCTTGCTGGAAAGACTTCAAGAGAATTCGTTACATAGCTACCATAAAAATAAAGCAAAATATAATGAGTGCAGTAACCCAGAGATGAGCAACAGCAGGCTTGTGAAAGTGAATATCTGATGTTCCCAGAGCTTAGGAGCCAGGGTCATGTGAGGCTATCTGGCAGGAGAGGGCAACCTGCAATCGCTGAGATGATGCTCAAGCTGAAAGAGAAGGTAAATACATGAGCTTGTCTGTCCTCTATCCAATATCCTGTAAGCAAGCCATTTTCTGAACCTAGCCAGAAGTTTCTGATGGATTCATTTCTTAACCGTTGCCACATAAGAATAGGACTGAACTTGGCAGTTGAAATCAATACAGCTATCACAATTCCTAAGTATCAAGACTCCAGGCACAGCCTCACTGGTCCTCTGCTTTCAGAGTCTCTCAAAATTGCAATCCTGGTGTTGGCTGGGCTGCACATTTTCATACTGAGACTTGTCTGAGGAGGAATCTACCTCCAAACTCAGATGGGCAGTAAAATTCAGCTCCTTGGTAGCGTTTGAATTGCAGTTTCTGACTGGCTTCTGACCAGAGGCAATCCTCAGTTTCTAGAGGTTTCCTGCATTTCCTTGCCATATGTGTTTCCCTAACACAGATGGCTGCTTCATTAAAGCCAAAAGGGAAATCGTGACCTTCATCTCATGTGGATGCTGTCTCATAAAACACAAGCATGGAAGTGACACCCTTGCTGTATTCTAGTATTTAGAAACAAGCAACAGGTCCTGCCCACACTGAAGGGGAGGGTGTTAGGGAATGATGTGAATTCCAAGAAGCAGGGATCATAAGTGCTGTCTTAGAAGTTGCCCATCACAGCAGAGGAATCTGCAAATAGTAGTTTGCAGGGGTGGAAGGCAAAGGATCTCAGAACGAATCGGCTAACTTGCATGAGCCTGATGTCTTAGGTGTGTGTGTGCGCACGCTCAGAGGAACCAATATCAAATAATCTAAACCAGAATGATTGTAACCTCTTTCCTCTTCTCTCCTTATCCTTGATTTTTCACTCCAATTTCAACCTCTCCTATAGCTAATCACTCTAGAGTGTGTTAAATGTCTGAAAATATGCATTTATCCTTGGATAATATAAAATGTTAATGTATTTTTCATTTACATAAATGATATTGTGCTATAGATCTTTCAGTTTCATTTAACACCAAAATTGGTTGTTATACTACATGCAGTTCATGTCTTCTAACTTCTGTAATTCTATTTTTCATTTCCTGTAATGAGCATCTAGGTTCTTTGCCAACTTTCCTTAACACCAAGATGAATATTCTAGAATATTTATGAATCTGAGAATACTCTGGAATATATCCAAGAATGTGACTGTTGGGTTACATTTCTTCATCTCCTATCTGATTTTCTTAGGAAAAAAATGGAGCTCTGTGCTAAGCTGATAATTATACATTGAACTTTGTACCCTAGTAAGAGTGTGACTTTTCTAAGCAACCATGAAAGACTGATAAAAGTCAACTCTACTGGGCCAGAGAATCTTACATTTCAAAAGACAGAAATTGCATTATCACAACAGAATATAACTTATGCAACAGAAAAAATTCCCATGCTCTTCCAATTTAAAATGCTCTGCTTCATAAGTACTGGTTCAAAGAATAAACCAAGTGCCCAGAGGTAAACTCATAACTTAAATAATTTTTAAAAACACGTGTTTTTTTAAAGACATTACAGAAGCTTCGAGTGTAACTATAATTTTAGCCAAATCCCATAAACAAGTTGTCTGTTTAAATGAGATCACTAAAGAAAGTAACAGAAGCAGAAATTAATGTATTAAAACAGCACCGATAAATGCAAGAGCTGGCCTGTCTAGGTACTGGAATGGATGGGGAATAGCTTTCTTTTTTTGGTTATGGAGTAGACATGTCAGATAATAAACGATGGGGATTAGGGATATCTGGCCGTTCACTAGTCACTTAGCTTTGGACAAACTGTTTCTCTCCTCAGTTTATGCTTATCTCTAAGCTAAAATGAGATTGGAAAGGGAGGGGAAGAGTTGACTACATAAAGCTTCAGTAAACACTAGGAATAATGTGTTTTTTTAAATGTACATCCCTTCCTTTTAATTTTGTGACTGTGCTGGGTCTTTGCTGCATGAGGGCTTTTTCTGGTTGGGGCTACTCGAGTTGTGGTCAGGTCTTTCCCTGCAGTGGCTTTTCTTGTTCTGGAGCACAGACCCTGGGGCACAGGCTCAGCGACTGTGGTGCACGGGCTTAGCTGCCTCGAGGCATGTGAGATCCTCCTGGATCAGAGACTGAACCTGAGCCCCCTGCATTGATAGGTGGATTATTAACCACTGGACCACCAGGGAGACCCCACTAACAGTAATTTTGACTTTTGAAGGGAATGAGCTAGTGTATCCGAGCCCATGGATGTCAAGAGGCCTGAGTAACTGGGTTTATTTTGGTTGGTATGGGTTCCTCCCCACTCCCCACTTTTGAGCATGGGCCACAGGAAGTTATCTTTGTACCTTCCCCAAGGGGATGGGGGTAAGTGTCCTTGGGAAATGTTGTCTTAAGCAGAAGAGAAAGTCACTCATCACAACTAGAGTTGGCGTCCTGGGTGCCTGCACGGAGCCCTGTCTTGGGTCTAACACGTCATCTGCCCTCCCTCCCCACCATTTTGTGTGTGTGCATTTGTGACTCTGTGACACCATGGACTGTAGCCTGTCAGGCTCCTCTGTCCATGGGATTTTCTGGGCAAGAATACTGGAGTGTGGGTTGCCATTTCCTCCTCCAGGGGATCTTCCTGACCCAGGATAGAACCCATGTGTCCTGCATTGGCAGGTAGATTCTTTACCACTGAGTCACCTGGGAAGCCCCTTGGTCATTTTAAGTATGGCTATGTTGTCTTTCATGAGCTTTCTGAAACATTGACATATGAGGGGAGGAATAATAAGTATAATTCTAGCATGTACTCAGTTTGAACTTGAATTTTCTTCTTGAGCTTGAAGTATGATCGTAGCTACAAATATTTCTCCCTGTTTAATGTTAGCAGTATATAATTTCCCAGGACAGTGTTAATAACAATAGTAGTAATACCATCTCAGTAAATTGAATGCTTCTAATGGTTCATTAAATGTGATGTTTGCTCTAAGCCTTTGGAAGATTCTCTGTCGAGCTAGAGATGTTTCTTTTCATTCCTAGCTTGACAAAATTCACTCATTCATAAAGGTTGCAAATGATTTTTTTAAACTTGAGATGATGTGGGGTTTTTTTCTCTAACATAGTAATGAAATTATTAATATCCCCCAATAGTGATCTATCCTTGCATTTCTGAGACAAACTCTACTTGGTCTCTATTTATGTTAATACACTTCTGTATTTGATTTTCCAGTATTTTTAGACTTCTTGCATCTGTTAACGACATTGACATATACCTTGCTTTTCTCTGTCTGTGGTATTGGAACTATGCTAGTTTTATACAAAGAACTAGGCAATCTTCATCTTTGACTTTTTTTTTTCAGTGCAGTGTATCTTCTAACTCTTAATTGGAGTCTAAGTCTGGAAAAGACTTCCCTGGTGGTCCAGTGGTTAAGACTGCCTGCTCACAATTCAGGGAACCCAGGTTTGATCCCTGGACAAAGCACTAGACCCCACATGCAGCAACTAAAGATCCTCTATGCCACGACAAAGTCAATCAAATCAGGTCTGAGTGTTCACTGGAAGGACTGATGCTAAAGCTCCAATACTCTGGCCACCTGATATGAGAAGCCAACTCATTGTAAAAGACCCTGATGCTGGGAAAGATTGAAGGCGAAATAATGGAGCCGCAGAGGGTGAGATGGTTGGATGTCAATCACTGACTCAGTGGACATGAAACTGAGAAAACTCCAAGAGATAGTGAAGGACAGGGGAGCCTGGCATACTGCGGTCCATGGGGCTGCAAAAAGTTGGATCTGACTTAGTGACTGAACAACAACAAACTTGGGAATGAAGCATCCCAAATATTCACTACAAAGAGAATTCAAGCCAAGTAATGAGTCGTTTCTGAAGATTGAGGTGCTAGGAAATGGACTGATATGGTGGGGAAACCAAGAAATGAACAGTTTCAGGGGTATATTACTGTCTCTAGGTTGGGGAGACGGAGTAGGGAACAGAGTCTTAGGAAGCCCAGGGTGGAGCCCCTGGAGAGGCAGAAACAAGTCTGGCCTTCCTGAGTCGGAGGAGCTTCCTGAAACAAAGACTAACCAGAAAGAACATCCTGGATTCTCCCACCCTTCAGCCCCTCACCAGGCCTTTCATTGGCCAAAAAGCAGCTAAGAGGTAGCTAAATGAGGAGACAGGGAAACGCAGCTTGCAAGTTCAAGGGTGAGCTCCCTACTCCTCCCCCGGCCCCCCGGGGGAGAGTAACAGTCTCTCCCCTTGGTCCTGCACTAACCACTGTGCTTCCCCTACACACCACCAACACCCTGTGAGGAATCCCTCAGCAAAGAAGCCCTCTTCGTGGTCTAAACCGAGGGAACCATTTGTCTTCTGCTGGGACTCAGACTGATAGTCAGGTAGTCTTTACCTTAACAGCTGCCCATCTGGTGCTTCTGTAATCTTGTTTAACTTCTGTCCATGATTTTCCGTGTTACCGACCACCTTTACTGGTTAACTCTGTCTGTGTAAACTCTGTTTACGACTTGCTATCGAGGACTTTTTCTTTCTTACTGACTTATGGGAGTTCATTATATAATCAAAACACTAGTCTTTTTAAGTTGATATGATGTGAATATTTTCTTCCAGTTTATAGTCTTTTTCTTGGATACTTATCCACTCTTAATTTTTTTAACTGGAGTATAATTGCTTTATAATGTTGTGTTAGTTTCTGCCATACAACCAAGTGGATCAGCTATATGTATATATATACCTCCTCCCCTTTGGATCTCCCTAAACCCCCCTTCCCATCTAGGTCTTAATTCTTTATAGTAAATTATTCAACATTCTTGTGTGCTTTGTACATGCCGCAAAATTCCTTCTATCTTATCCCCAAGTCAAAACAACTTTAGAAAGACAACATAGAATTAGCTGGCTACTACATCTACATCTTTATATCAGCAGTTGGTAGATATTTTGCCCATGATACAGTCCATACTCAAATTTTTTCCCATATGAATAACGTTGTCCTAGACTTATGTGCTGAAGCATTCATTCCTGTCCCCTCCACACCTGCTATAAGGCAGCTGTCATTTTAAACTTCTGCATACTCGAGTCTGTTCTGGGTCCTCTCATGTTGTCTAACCCTTCCACCGTGTCCTCTCATAGAATCCTAGTTAAAGTGCCTGTGTGATGCTCTAGCGTCTGAAGCATCCTTGAACTGGCTTTGCTGACTGTATCATCCCTTTGCAATTAGTTACCTTCTTTCAATTCTCAACATGTCTGAGTGCCAGTTTTATGAACAGTACAGATAGATCTTGCACCTGGAAATGGGCTGTTGGGCTGTTGACTGTATGTGTGGGGAGGTAGGATAGTGAGTCTAGTCAGATGTAGGGTTTTCTTTGGGGCTGTTGTAGCTTTCACTGCTTCCAGTATCTCCAGCAGAGTCTGTTTCTGCCTTATGTTTATGGTGCTAGTCCAAAGTAGCTTCAGTTATATCTGACTCTTTGCGACCTTATGGACTAGAGACCACCAGGCTCCTCTGTCCATGGGGATTGTCCAGGCAGGAATACTGGAGTGGGTTGTTGTGCCCTCCTCCAGGGGATCTTCCCAGCCTAGGAATCGAACTCATATCTCTGGAGTCTCCTGCATTGCAGGCAAGTTCTTTACCCACTGAACAGTCTGGGAAGCCAGAGGCTTACGGTGTCAGAGGCTTTTCCTGTGTTCTCATTCATCCTCAGCTTTCAACTCTTCTGGGCCACAGAAAGAGTCTCTCTCCATGACCTTGTCCTGCCTGGGCAGTGACCTTTGTGCTTACTGCCCATGCTAGGCCGCGGTGTGGGCAGAGGTGTCCTCTGTTCTTGCCCAGTGTTCGTCTCAGTCTCACTGGGTTCCTGAGCCTCTGGAATGGAGGTTTCTGAGCAGCTCCACCCCATCCCCATGGCAGCCACGTGCCCTCTGGTCTTAGCAGGAAAGTGCCTTCTGCCTTGTTCCAGCAGCAGCATGCCTCCATGGGTGTAGGAGTTGTGCTGGGGCTCCAGGTTTCCCTCTCCTGGAAGCTGTGACCCTTACGTTTTGTCCTAGAAATGGGAGAGGAAATGCCTCCCCTCCTACAGAGGCAGATGGGTTTGGCTTCTCTTCCTTTAGAAGCTTTGGTCTTGGCCAGGCTCAGCGGGGGGAGAGCATTTCCCACTCCTCTTCCAGTGGCGTAAGGCTTTCGTGCCTTCTGAGAAGAGGTCCAGGAAAGAAGAGGTGTTTGTACTTGCGTCCAACAGCATCCAGTCTTACCTCGCAAGCCTGTCCTTCCAAGCAGGGCTCTCTCTGGTCTCTGCCCCAGTCTTTCTCATAAATAGCCGTTGGGGATCCTAGGTAAAGAGCCTGAGCAAGTGAACTTCTGTGTCTTGGGGCACCAGATATTCCAAACTTAAGCCCATGCTTGGCCTTGAAGTCCCTAATGTTTTCCCTGATTTTCCTTACCCACGTCTATTTTAATAATTCCTGGCGTGCTGTGGTGGTTTAATTGTTAAGTCATGTCCAACTCTTGTGACCCCACAGACTGACCCCACTAGGCTCCTCTGTTCATGGGATTTCCCAGGTAAGAATATTGGAGTAGGTTGCCATTTCCTTCTCCAGGGGATCTTCCTGACCCAGGAATTGAACTCTGGTCTCCTGCATTGCAGGCAGATTCTTTACTGACTAAGCTGCAAGTTATATAGCCTGCCTTGCTATATACCAATAATTCTCACATTTGGGGGATCAGAATCACCTGGGGAATTTGAAAATACAAAGTCCAGACTCCTTCCTGCTTCAGTGAGCCTGGGCCTCTGAGCTTGACTAGTATTCCAGGGAATTCCAACACTAAGTTTGGGAACCTCTGTACTATAGCATCATGATTACTAAGACTTATCCAATATGAATGGGGATGACGGAGGTCAGAGGGGATGTACTTGCTCAGACAATTTCGCCAACATTTGAGAGAGAGGGAGGCAGTAGTGATCACCAGGACTGAGAAGCTGGCTAATGGCTGGAGTAGCACTGAAGAAAAGTGGGAGCTCGGTTCAGCAAAATGCAGACTGTGGCTGTAGAGGAAGAGAACTCCTTTAAATGATGCCAACGTGCACATGGAGCTGAGGACTGGGCCCCGTATAATATCAGGACAACAGAGTTATGGGGACGTTACATTCCCACCCTGGCAAGCCTCGTACACTAACAGCGGACCCTAATAGAGTAGGATTCTGGTCCAGGGACCTCCGGACAGAGGCACTTCAGGTCCTTGAACCACCCAGTCCCGAAGAATCCTCTCAGCCCCTCCCTTTTCTCACCTGAGACATATCCCAAGCTGATGTTTGCTCCTTGTAAGAGGTGCCCTGTATCCCTCGCAGCTTCTAGGACAATTATGGGTGTCAAGTCCAGCATGGCCCAAGAAGGGCAGTCTGTCCTTGTGACAGAAACAGGATTATTCCCTGAAGGATACACAGGACCTGGTGACTCTGTCAGTAGGAGCTCTAAGACTTAGAAATGACTTGAAGGTGCTGGAGCGGGGATGCAGAACATGAGGCTGGATGATGGAGAGTTTCTGGGGTTCTCTCAATGGACTAATATCTTGGCAAAGATGTATGGAACCAGTCTTAATACGCTGCTGGTATAGTTATCAGCAGCTTCGGCAAGGGAGGGGGTATGAAAAGGTGGCACATACTGTCAGTCCTCAAACTGGCTGTGTATTCACATCACTGTAAGATATTTTAAAAAAAATCTTGACCTTTAAACTTCCCATAATCTTCTATAAACCTCAGACAAGGCCCAAGCATCAGGATATTTAGAACTCCTCAAGTGACTTAAACTTCAGCCAAGTTTGAGAGCCATTGACATCTGCAATGCTGCAAATGAAGAAGAGATGGCAATGACCTTGGGACCAGAAGTGGGCTTTTTAAAAGACCTTTATTATACATCACCAGAGAAACCAGGATGGTCCTCAGGATGCTCCTAAAACAAGGAGGGTACAACTGATGAAAGGTACCAGCATCACTGAAAAATGGGGGTGGCTGACATCTATAGGCCAGGGTTGACAGGAGTAAAGGTTTATATTGAACTAGACCTGCTGCTGTCCTTGGGGATGGTAGGATTTGGAAATAGCAAAGGCCAGGCAATAACACTTGATCACATCCACATTGCCATAAAGCCAGAACAGCAAATGAAAGGCCTTGATCTAAGAGGCAACTAGACCTTGTGTAGCTAGTGGTACAATCAGCGGCCATGCAGGTATTGCTTGACCTGTATAACCAAAGACCACGGGTGGCTGAGCAGACTGACACTAACTCTCCAGTGAGAAGCCACTATCCCTTACTCAGTTCTCACCTAAACCAGTACCAGTTAACTCCCCTTGAAGAAAACTCCTACACCAACTACATAGGGAAGCGATTCCCGAAAGTTTACCTCAAAAGGAACCTATAGTCCACTTACCTAAGTAGCAATATGCTGGAGAAAAAGAAAATGCTAAGCTCTTTCAGGAGCTGTTAGATAAAGGGTTGGACATGTTAATATGAAGGATGGAAAAATTCTTTATGAATTTCCAATTAGACAAAGGATGTATGGGGCCAGTTAAAGTCCTCAGTCAACTAGTCCAGTGAGTGGTACTGTTCAGTGGTTATTTCCCTAGTCCTTGTTGCTTCAATATAAACATATGCTTGGGAAGGCCTTTGTGGTGTCTTCTATCCTTGGAAGAAGTTGAAAAGTCTAGTAAGCAGGTGGTCTGGATGGTTTGGATATTGGGCCAGATAAGCTGTGTGCTATTTGTTCTCCACGATGCCACAGAGATTGTCTTTTTCGCTAGACACAAAGGAGAGTGTTAATGAGGACACCAGACACGATGAGCCAAAGTGGACAGCTATGGATATATAGAGCTGGGCTCCCTGGTATCCCTGGGGATGGTACGATTCAGAAAAGCAGAGGCTGGCTCCAGTCCTTAACTACATCCACATTGCCTCTGAGGGTTCCCATAAAGAGCCACAAAGCCAGAGTGGCAAGCGGAAACCCCAAACCACAGGGCTGCTAGACCATGATCCATGGAGTGGTGAAAAGGATGACCACCAAAAGTGTCACCTGACTTGCCCAACCAAAGGGGATCAAGAGTGGATGAGCAGGATGTTGACACTTGCTGCCCCAATGAAAAGCCAGTGTCCTTTGCTCACTTATTAAACCTGAGCCAGTAGTGGCCAAGACCCCCTGGGGAAGGACCCACAATATCATGACCAGTACACGGGGTGATTCCCCAAGTCCCTCCCCAGAAGTGTCTACGCACAGTTATGTGAGGAATTCCACCCTATGGAAAGGAAACTACTCAGATCAATCAGGAGTCATTGGACACAGGGTCAGATATGTTACTGATGAAGAACCCATACCGTTCATTACAACTTTGCTATTAGAGTAAAGCTGTGTGGAAGGTAAAGTGCCCCCCCCCCCCGCCAAGTTGGCCTTACTATTGGTCCAGTGGGTCTCTGGATCCACTCTGTGGTCATTTTCCATCACACTGAAGGCTTGAGAGGATTGACCTACTCAGCAATTGGTAGAGCCCTCATGTCACTTCTTGATTTGTGGACTAAGTGATAAAGGTAGGGAAGTCTTTCAAGGAGAATGACCATGAAATTAGTGGAAAAGTAGAATTAATACTATGTGCAGAATAGAAGAAACTACTGTTGCCCCAAAGTCTTAAAGGATGTGGGAATCATGGTCTCTGTCAATCATCTCCCCATTCAGTGTGTGTGTAAGACCTGCAGTAATCAGATGGGTTCAGTGATCATCCACCGCGACTCTGACAACAGGCCGCATAGGAACACAGTCTACAGTGGTAGACTGCACAGTCCTGGCCTGACAAACCCAAAGTATGGCCTCTTGTCCAGAGCTGGTGTATCAGTTTTTGATGCCTGACAACTTACTATCTTAAAATGCATGCATAGCCACTACTTGATGTCACTAATAGGTAGCATCTGAGGATATTTAGTGTGAGAGTGGAGGTAGGAGTGGCCACTTCTACCTCTCCAACTCAGGATCTGTTTTGGAAATTGTGCTCCCTCTTGCTACAACGTTAGATGGCCTGATTTTTAACAGAGGAAGGCAAAGTGGGTAATGTTCCCATAAAAGGACACAAGAGTTTCACCAAACATAGGATACTACCAGACTCTATAGGACCGACTAACAGGTGAAAAAATTTAATAATGATATGATTGACTCTAGCCATTATGAAGAACGAAGGCTGCTGCCACATAATGGGAGCATGTGTGGGCCTCACTAGGCCCTGTTTGCTCATTCCTGCCTGATGATAGCAGGAATTTCAGAATCAATGATCTGGTAAGAGACTGGTAAGCCAGGTGAAGACTAAGGACTGCTCAGAGATGAATGTCTGAGTTACCCACTCTGGGCAAATCTAGATCCACAAGTGAAGTCTAGAGTGGGTGGTAGAGAAGGAATACAACAGCAGCAGTGACCCATTGCAGGTTGGATCCTCCCAAAGCAAGGGCTGATATATAATTGGTGGTATAAGGTAATTATCAGGGATCAACATCTACGAGGAAACACTGGGCTGATGAAGTCAGACTGGGAAGCGGACCAGAGAAAGCTTCAGCCAACTCAATGGGCATGGTCACATCAGAGTCCCTCATCAATGTCCTGCTTGGGTCAGAAACAGCCATGATGCTTCACTCCATCACAGTTCTTCCCTAGAGAGAAATTCACCTTGAACAGGAAGGCTCTGACTAACCAGTGAAGAAGCCAGTGAACTTGCATATTCTAATTGCTGACTTAGTGGAAACACATCTGTCCACTGGGCTAGGTGTGTCAGATGGCTGAGCAGAGAAGGGGGTAAGGTGTGGGGAAGAATGAGGACAGACCATGCAGCAGCCTCGGCACTGTCTGTGCATGCTCCCACGGCCCCCTTCCTGCTTGACTGTGAGGTTACCTCTCTCCTAAACTGCCTAGATAGTCCAGCTATGGCCACCTCTATTTCCCTTGCTCTGGTCTCAAACAAGCTGGAATTGTTTCCTGTGGAATATAAACGATTTCACCTACTATCTCTACTTGAAGTCTGGGTGATCTCACTCACCTCTCTACGTCATCCCATTCTTTGGTATGACCTATGGTCTCCAATGACTGATCATCTCGTAGGAGCATCTCTCTTCCCATTCTAGCATGGGTCCACTGCAGTGCCCAGTGTTGGCAGAATACCTAGGCTCAACTACATCAGGCAGTCCTGATCAGTGCTGGTGGGGAGTTCTTACAAGTGCTCTGGATGGCTTGAATATTGCTCCAGAGAAGCCATGTGCTGTCTGTCTTCCTGGACACCCCAGGGGTTACTCCTTTCTCTGGATCCAAAGGAGAACAGTAGTGAAGCCACCAACCCCTGAGAAACTTGTGGGGAATATCCTCTGTAGGCCAAGGTAGATGGCAGCTGGGCTCCCTGGTGTCCATGGGGATGGTAGGATTCCAAAAAGCAGAGGCTGGAAGTAGCCCTTAACTAGATCCACATTGCCACCAATAGAATATCCTCATCTTCTACCTAGCATCAAGGAGTGGAGATAGGATTGGCCACTCTTATATTCCCTACTTGGGACCCACCCAGGGAGGGTGTTTCCCTCTGCCACAAGTTTATGCTTTGTTGCAAGTTTTTGATTTATGAGTTAGAAGGAAAGAGGGAAGTTTCCTGCCAAGGAGACACAAGAAAGCAATTACTATATAACTTTGGCTGTGGTGTGGAGCTAAGTCTGCTCTTAGATAATGGGGGGGTGGGCAGGAACATGTCTGGGAATCATTGGGTGGCATCTTTTGGTCCCTCTATGACTGTCAATAGCCATGAATTTCAGTAACCAAGAGCTTGGTGGCTGGAGTTAAACCTTCAGGAATGAAAACTGTTAACTTTTCTGCAAGTAACCTAGACCATACAGGCAAGATCTGAAGGTGAGAAATCTAGAATGAGTGGTAGGGGAGAAACACATGGACAGTGAGCTGTTGCAGGTTGCGTCTGCCTAAGACAGGTGCTCAAAGTTTGGGGTATGAGATGTTGGTCAGCAATGAGCAGCTGTGAAAAGAACAGGAGGAAGCAGATTGGATAGGTAAGAGTAGTCAAGCTGTGAGGCATGCTAGAGAAGGCCTCAACCAACCCAATGAGGGACTCTGAGTCATCTATCGGTTCCCAGATCTATGCCTTTAATGGCTGTGACCTTGTTTCCCATCGCTCAGTGCTGCCTCAGGTAGAGCTTACTTTGAGCAGGAGGCTCTATGACCGCAGACCCTGAAGGAGCAGTGAACATGCAGATTCCAGTTCCAGGCTGGGTAATACATGGAAATGGTTCTGTTAGCCAGGCTGGGTTGCCATCATTCAGGCAGAGGGGAGCTGACGTCATGTGAAAGGCCTGAGATGGATGCTGATCACATCAGCAGCCTTGGACACGTGCTTGTTCTCGCCCCATTGCCTACATTTCTTCTGACAAGATGCCTGCTCTCCCTGAGGCTACCAAGGCAGTCCCCTTATTGTTGTCTTTTTGTGGCCTGGGAAGCATGAGGCTGCCATCTGTCTATCCACAAAGTCAGTGTATCTGTTCTTCTCTAACTCATTCTGTTCTTTGCCATGACCTTGGATTGTGTCAAGATTACTGATTTCTCCTCCCCTGGTAATCCTATTCCTGTTCCAGGATGGGTATACTTCCAAGCCCAGTGGTAGCAGAATTTTAAAGGCTGACTACATTAGCCCATCCTGCTCATTGGGGGAAATTGAGCTGGTAGGTGGCCTGGATGACTTTTAATAGTAGGAATAAGGGTACCCATCCTCATTCAAGGAACACAAAAGGTTGAGCACCTATCAACTCAGGCACCCTGATGTCAGGGGAGGCTGAAGTAAGCCCTGAAAATGAATTACAAGCACAGTCAACAACATGAATAAATCTTACAGTGAAGGATTTGCCTGAGTCTTGTAGCACAGAAAATAATGATTTTAGAAAATGATCAATGTATTCTCTTGTCAAAGAGATGAGACATTTTGTGCCTTCTGATCGAAGTCTATGGCACGGCAGTTCTGGATTCAGATGTGCACCATTCTAACTCATTCACTTGGCTGGAGTCCAGTGCCTCTAGTGCTGGGCAGTACTTTTCTGTAGTCTTGAGGAGAAATTGCTGCTGCCTCAGCCACTGCCTGAGAACGAGGGATCTGCGAGGGCTGTATGGGGGGCATCCGGTTGCTCACAGCCTTGCCTTATGGTGACTCCCTCTGGGAACATGAGGGCACTGGAGACCCTCTGAATGCACATCAGATGATGGGGGTGTGGTGCGGAGTCTGTAGTCCCTGGGGCAGCTCTGGCAGTGGGAGGAAGGAGCTAGTGGACAAACCATTCCTTCTCAGAGGGATTTGAGGGGGACTACCTTCCTTGTCCTCTTGAAAGACTTCCAGAGAAATCAGCTGGTCAGAGAACTGTGGCCAACTCAGAGGTACTCGTCATGTTTGCCATCCCTTCTTCCTTTTCCCCATTTTTCTTGGTATTTTACTTTATTACAATACAGTGTCAGAACCTGTGGGAAAAATATTTACTGTGCCCCAGAACAGCTGGCCTGAAACAGTCCCCTATTAACTGTTCTTGCCAAAATACAGGCTTGAATCCAAAGTGTCTAGATCTAACTTTCAATTTACAGAAGATAGGGACAGAAGAACATGACAAATGATACCATGGGAATAAATTCTGCAAATCTAGATTCTAAATCATCTGCCTTGTAAATGGTTCCAATTTCAAGGAACTATTCAAAGAAATGGGATGGGTTTGAATTTGGATCCTAAGAGAAAATAGAGGCTTCCAAGCGTAGTGCTAAAACTCCATTTCTTAGTGAGTAGTTTATACACATAGATGTTTACTGAATTAATCTTTAAACTATGTTATAAATATTCATAAAATTAAATGATTAAAGCAGGTAAAAAATGGGGTGAACAAAATCAAATGAGAGAGCAATTGGGTTTTTAGTTAAGATTCTAACTAAGGCTTCTATGGCTGAGGAAATACAGATACAGCATTTAGAATTCTGATCTGTTAAAGGAGTGACAAAATAGAGATCTCAAGAATAATTTGAGGTCCTCAGAAGTGATCAACTCAAATGATGGTAACTCTTACTAAAATAAAGGGAAGATAAATGAGTTTTTCTCTTGGGCCTTGAGATTCCTGCGGGTCATTCAGGTAGACGTGGACATTGGCAGTTAGGCTGGACAGATGCCTGATGGAGGAGACCTGTGGACGTGGAAGTACAAGCGGTTGGTGATGGAGCTGACCCCATGTCTTTGTTTCAGATTCTATTTCAAGGGGACCCAAGTGGAGACTGAAGTGAAGGTAGTTTTTTGGGAACATAGTACAAATGGGAGCTAGTGATGCTGAGCAAGGGCTCACTGCCCAGTGCATGTATAAACCAATACTATAGCACTAGTTTCTGAGAAAAGAAAGCTTTATTGCAAGAGCAATGCTCAAACCTGTCTCCCTGAGTCAGAGTTGGGGGCAAAGTTTAAGGGGTTAGGGGAATTTCAAACTTCGCTGATAGACTAGTCTCAAATCAATCCATATATGGTAATGTAGCTACTTGGGCTGCTGGAAACTGGTTTTTCTCATTGAAGAACATCTTGTTTTATAAAAGACTCTAGTGGCAATATCGTTATTACTTGGGTTCCATAAATTTAAGATTCTTGATTCCAGGGTCATGCTGGGGACAAAGGTTCCCATCTTGCACATACACAGTGCTGTTCCTGTAAAATCACTCAAGGTTTGATTAATCAACAAACTGCTTTAAGGAAGCAAAACTAGTTTAAGCTGTTCAGTGTCTTACATGCTATCCCAGTAGTAGGGAAATGAGAGACAATATATCACTTTATTGAGCTGGTCTGCACTTCAGGTGACTGATTGCTCCAGCCCATGGAACTTCAGGAAAGATCAGAAGAAACAGGGAGGCATTTATCCTGGAGACTTTATCGTCCCTTTCAATCAAGTTTTGCTGAGTGTATGTAACTCCTTGGTTTTCTGGGCTACATGTGTCAGCCCTGAGCAGATTCCCACAGGCGTCTGTGAGGCATGTCAGAAGCTCCAGGCCAGGATGCCAGGTGGGTGAGACAATGCTGAGCTGCTCTTGATTGGGACTGGTCCCTGTGGCAATGGCTCAAGGATGAGCTCAAAGGGTTTGAAGTTCAGAAATACTCCAGTTCCCTCCAGGGGAGTACATAGAAACACATACAGCTGAGTACCTGGGGAACACCAAATTTTAAGGGACAGGTGGAATGAAGTGCCTGGAGAAAAACTTCAAGAATTAACAGTAAAAAAGAAGAAAAGTTGCCATGAAACCCATGAGAGAGGAGCTTTCATGAGGAGGAATTAGAAAAATGGTGTCAAATCAAGGTAGATTCAACTGATAAATGTGAGAAATCATTGCTAAGTCTGCTAAGTCACTTCAGTCGTGTCCGACTCTGTGCGACCCCAAAGATGGCAGCCCACCAGTCTCTGCTGTCCCTGGGATTCTCCAGGCAAGAATACCGGAGTGGGTTGCCATTTCCTTCTCCAGTGCATGAAAGGGAAAAGTGAAAGTGAAGTCGCTCAGTCGTGTCCGACTCTTAGCAACCCCATGGACTGTAGCCTACCAGGCTCCTCCGTCCATGGGATTTTCCAGGCAAGAGTACCGGAGTGGGGTGCTAAAATCTAATTCCTGGAATGAAAAAAAAAGTCACAACATACTAGCCAGCAAATAGATTGTGATCTGGGAAGACAAGTGATACTGTTATGACTGTATACTTATACCAGGGCTTCCTTGGTAGCTTAGTGGTAAAGAATCTGCCTGCAATGCAGGAGACACAAGTTCGATCTCTAGGTTTGGAAGATCCCCTGGAGGGGGTCATGGCGACCCACTCTAGTATTATTGCCTGGAGAATCCCATGGACAGAGGAGCCTAGCGGGCTACTGGGGTCGCAAAGAGTCAGACACGACTGAAGCAACTTAGCACAGAACACACACACACTTATGTCATATGTATACACAGCTATATTAATGTAGTATGTGTATTTTATTCTCAAATATCATAAAATACTCTTGATACAAAACCTTTCTTCACCAAAAATGAAAACACTAATTTGTCAATGATGTGAGTACAAGTGCTCTGTTTTCTAAAGTTTGTTTTTACCACTCTGTGATATACAATTTTGAAGCTCTAAATTTAGTTTGTTTTGATTCTTGGTTTTAAGGGTTGTCACAGCTGAGAAATATCTTAGATGGGTAGCTGCAGATGAACCACACTGTTCTCTCTTATTAAATTGTGAAATTCACTGGTTACTTCCATTTACCAATTACACAAAACTTTGTTTTTGAGATTCTTCTGTAAAGCTCACATCTTCCCCATCAATCAATTGTTACAACTATTTGGAAAATGTAGAATTTCTACATCTTCAACCAATTAGCCCAGACCTGCTGAAATTGTTTGAAAACAGAACCTTCTAATTTGTTTTAAAACCCTCCCAGATTTTAGTATGCAGACACAAGAGACTTTTAAGCATTTTTTTTTTTCATAACAAAATCTCAACATTGGAATCGTGTCAAAATGAGATTTTACAATACGGTTCTCCTAGCATGAATTTCTTCAAAAGTAGTTTGTCCTGTCTTTGTTACAAGTTCACTTGAAACTCTCCAGGAGGGCATCCTATTGTCAAGGTCAGCAAATGTGGAATATCTGAAATTTTGAAAAGACATGCATCACTTGTCTTCGTTATTTTTATTGGGTTAGTTTCAGGTGTACAGCAAAGTGAATCTGTTATACATATATCCACTCTAGATTCTTCTCCCATATATTTTCTCTTTTTGCAATAGAGAATGGTGAATGGTTTTTATTGCAAAGTATCATGAAGATTCAACTATGAAGTCTTCAATTCAGTTCAGTCGTTTAGTTGTGTCCGACTCTTTGAGACTCCATGGACTGCAGCATGCCAGGCTTCTCTGTTCATCACCAATTCCTGGAGCTTGCTCAAACTCATGTCCATTGAGTCAGGTCGGTGATGCCATCCAACTATCTCATCCTCTGCTGTCCCTTCTCCTCCTGCCTTCAATCTTTCCCAGCATCAGGGTCTTTTCTAAGGAGTCAGTTCTTTGCATCAGGTGGCCAAAGTATTGGAATTTCAGCTTCAGCATCAGTCCTTCCAATGAATATTCAGGACTGATTTCCTTTAGGTTGGACTGGTTTGATCTTGCAGTTCAAGGGACTCTCAAGAGTTTTCTCCAACAGCACAGTTCAAAAGCATCAATTCTTCGGTGCTCGGTTTTCTCTATCGTCCCACTCTCACATCCATACATGACCACTGGAAAAACCAAAGCTTTGACTAGATGGACCTTTGTTGGCAAGGTAATGTCTCTGGTTCTTAATATGCTGTCTAGGTTCATCATAGTTTTTCTTCCAAGGAACAAGCCTCTTTTAATTTAATGGCTGCAGTCACTATCTGCAATGATTTTGAAGTCTGCAGTGATTTTATGAAGCCTTGCTTTCATGAAATTAGTCCCATCAATGACAACTTAACACTATATACACTATTTTCAACTTCATCCTGGAGACTCCTTGTTTGTGAATAATATGATGGATGGATTGCACATGTGGTATGATATCCATAAACCTACCGATATCAACTCTGGTTATACTTATATTTTCCACGATGGGGTCATTTCATGTTGTAGTTGGCTCACAAAAGTAATTTTAGTTGTATATCATTTTTGAAATAGAATCTGACAGATACTATAATCTAAGACATGTTCAAACTGTATTATATTTTCATCCAACTGTATATCAACCTCCCACACTATGTAATTTGTTCTAAACCTATTTCTTCAAATCTTCAGTATTTTCCATGCATCTGCCAATAGTATTTGGAGATAAAGGAATACATCTGGTTTTATTTTCAGTGTATTCTAGCAATTTCCATCATGGTAGGGAGAGCCAAATGCTTCCCCAATGGTAAATGGATTTTTTATCTTTCACTCCTAAACACTTATGGCTAAATTTAGTCAAATTGTGCGGAGCATTGGAATAATTACATAACTTTACAGAGCGCTGACAGAATTAGAGGTTTCTCTGTATTCTGTATACTTACTATAAATTTAACGTGCCAAGTCACTGTATACATCTAAGAAAAGGAATTTGTCTCCTAATGACAAACTTTACCGTGTCTTAATTTTCAGTTAAATATTTTGGTAGATTTATTGAACTATCGTGTCTCTTAACATGGCTATTGAAGAAACACAGGAGTAAAACTGATCAGTTTCTCAACCCTATTCTCAGGGGCGTGCGTTAGTTTCTTCAGTCTGTAGCAGTCTAAATCAACACACCGCCCTGTGTGTTGATTAGTTTAGTTAAAATAATATGCTGCAATCCACTTAGAACAACGCATTGTGGAGTAAAGTCTGCGCTATGCCCGAGGGAGCGCCGGTTAGCACCTCTAGGCTGGAGAGCTCCCCCTCTTTGCTCATATCTCTTGTGTCCAAAGTGCCCCCGACCATCCAATGCACAAATGACCAGGGCTCAACCTGTGTGTCCAGTGTCCTAATCAGAATTCATCAATATTCATGTGAATCTCTACACCCCCGGAGAGTTTATTGGGGTAGTTTTGAGGGCACAATCCCTCAATTTGGGATCTGCTGATATAATGAATAAGTTCTTCCAGGAGCTGGTCTGTGAGGAAACCCATGATAATTAGGAAACACATTGAAAGATTTTTAAACTAGATCAGGGAGACAGGAGTATTAAGCTATGGGGAAGGAACCACTGGGAGAGACGTTGAAGGTGCAGGAGGATGGATGGATGGATAATCAATAGAGTATATCAGAGAAAGGGAAAGCCTGGGATGTAGGAAACACGGAAGGATTAACCTAGCTCAGAAGAGGCCGCCCCCTGCTAGGTTGAGGGGGTGGTGTGTGGTCCTAAGTGATGTTTGGGATGAGAGGGAGCTGAAATTGTTCCAAAGTTGGGAGTGGGGACTTGTGTTGAGAGAAAGGAGCAAGAATGGGTTTGTGAAAGAAACCAACTTGCAATAGCTGCCATATATAATGAGTTAATGAAGGGTACAAGTCAATTTCTTAATGGCAGGATAGTTATCTTGTCCATCATGTAAGAACTAACTGGTTTATGAGCACTAAAGCTGCAGTTGGATTAGCCCAGGGGTCCTACTTCTGAAAGACATTGTAGAGTAAGGCCCTGGGCTCCATACAGACAAATGAGCACCCTTAAATGCCCTTCCATCTTCCAGTGAGAAGACATAAATGTTTTCTGGACACAGTGAATATACACTCTTAGTGCCAAAACTGTCAAATGTCTACCAGTTGGGTTAGATATACCCTTAAAGTCATCAGACATTTCTTTTCAATACTGCTTTTTTTAGTCACATAACAATCCACGCTTCATATGTAGCTCTGACATTTGTGTCATCCCAAGTGACATACTGAATCATAAGTTTTCCAGAGTTCGTGTGTTTAGTCACATAATAGGCAATATTTGAATCAGACACAACTGCAGGAAACTTGATCCCAAATCATGGGGACCAATTCCCATAATGTAACACCAGTCTTTCCTCTTAATCTTTCAATGATCAGATGCTTGTTTCCCATGGTTAACTCACTCTGCTTTTTAAAGTGATTCCTCAAAGGCTTCATAGTGACACCTGAAATTTGGCTGAGCACACAGGACATACACCAGAGGGTAATGAACGAGCCGGAGTCACTGCGTGTGCTCACGTGTTTGTGTGTACACACAGCTAACTACCGTCACCGATTCCGTCAGGTGACCTCTAGCAGTCCAAAACCAGCATGGCTTGGGGTCTTTTCTGGTTAATGTGTCTTTCTCACATGACACTCTGTATTTTAAAAAAATAAAAACAATTAAGACGGCATCAAAACGAGTCACTGTAGACAGTCGTCGTAAACTCAGGTCATTTTAGAGTCTCATAATTTGACTCCATCTTTCTCAAGGAATGAATTGAAGGGAAAATTCTGATATCTAGGCATATGTTCTTCCTAACCCACAATCCTGGCAGAATACTACATGACACATGGCTAACTTCTAGAAAATAGTCATTAGTGTGATACGGTCAAATGGTGAATGTATGAGTGTTCTCTGCCAGCTCCTCCATCTCCCTCATCTCTGCCATCCCTCCAGTACCTGGGCCTCATTCAGATCCAAGTCATCAGGGAAGCTGTGTTTATAATGGTTACTTTACTGCCGGCAGAGAAATTATTGCAGAAGTTACAAAGAGAAATACTGGGATGAGTGAGCATGAGTCTGTTTGGAGGCTAATCACAGTTTAGGGAGGAGCTGTTTCCTGTGGGGGTTGGTGAAGGGCCTCAGTGCCGAGGCTGTTTAAGCTGTCTCACTGAGCAGAAGACTTCAGTTTACTGAGATTTTACTCTGTTTTTAGAGAGCAGAGTACATGTCATGACTGTTTAGACTGTTCCTTTGAAGAGACTCCAGGCTCTGCCAGAACCTGGGTTGTCTTTGGGGCTGTGCTGTAATCACCTGATGGTGCTGTGTGCTTGACCGGGATTCCTTCATCCTCCACAGCTCTGAGCCAGGTTTTCAGATAACAGTCCTGAGGTTCAGCAGACCCCTCTTTAATCTAGGGGAGCATCAGTGGTGACGTTGTGTGAGGATCCCAGGGACTTCCAAAGAGATCACCTTTATTTTCCCAGCTCTGCACTTCAGGCAAGAAGTAGTGGCCCCTGAAGTCATACTGCAAAAGGCCTGAGTTACAAATGTATCCCAGGGCAACAATTGAAGAGCCCAAGTTGATCACTACAAAATGCCTTTCATAGGAAAAAATTCTTAGGTATAGCGGACTCTCATTGCTCCTTCCAGACTCGAATTCCTTCTAACCGTGACATAATATGTAACATAAACTTTATCTTAACCATCTTTGAGTGTACACTTCAACATCACAAAGAGTTAACCCTTGAACAGCACATGTGCAGGTCAACTTAGACATTTTCTCAACAGTAAGGACTACTCAATCCAAGGTTGGTTGAATCCACAGTTGTGGAACCAGGGATACAGGAAGTCTATAAATATAATTTGAGGGGGTTGACACCTCTAATTCTCATGTTGTTCAAGGGTCAACTGTATATTAACACTGCTGTGCAACCAATCTCCAGAATTCATTTTGCAAAACAGAAACTCGAATAGCCATTAAACAACAGCTTTTCATCCCCTTTCCCCCTCCTGCATGGCAACTACCATTCATTCTGTCTCTGAATTTGACTACTCTAGGTAGCTCTTAAGTAGAATCACAGTATTTGTCTTTCTGTGGCTGACTTTTCATTTAACATCAATGTCCTCAAGTTTCAACTATGTTGAAGCATGTGAATTTGCCATATGTCAGACTTCCTTTAAGGCCAGACAATATTCCATTGGATATGTGTGTATACACACCACATTATGGTTATCCATTCATCTGTTGATGGACACTTGGGTCGTTTCTATTTTTTAGTTGTGAATAATGCTGCTATGAATGGTTGTAGTGGTTTAGTCACTAAGTTGTATCTGACTCTTTGCAACCCTGTGGACTGTAGCCCACCAGGCTCCTCTGTCCATAGGATTTCCTAAGCAAGAATACTGGAATAGATTGCCATTTCCTTCTCCAGGAGATCTTCCCAATCCATGGATCAAACCTACATCTCCTGCTTGGCAGGTGGATTCTTTGCCACTGAGCCACCTGGGAAGCCTACTGCTATGAATATGGGTATATACATTTTTTTTAAGATCCTGCTTTCAGCTTTTTTGGGTATAGGTCCAAAAGTGAATAACTGAACCACATGGTAATTCTATCTGTAGTCTGAGGAACCAGCATACTGTTTTCCATAGTGACTGTACATTGCTGGGGGGACTGTAAAATGACATAATCTCTCAAATTTCTCCACTGTCTCTTATCTTGGGTTTTTTTTTTTAAATAGTAACTATCCTAATGAGACTGTATTCATTATAGGTTTGAGAATGGAGAGGGACTCACTCAGTCATGTCTGACTCTGCAACCCCATGGACTATACAGTCCATGGAATTCTTCAGGCCAGAATGCTGGAGTCAGTAGCTTTTCCCTTCTCCAGAGGATCTTCCCAACCCAGGGATTGAACCCAGGTCTCCCACACTGCAGGCGGATTCTTAACCAGCTGAGCCACAAGGGAAGCCATAGTTTTGATTTACATTTCCCTAATGATTAATGATGTTAAGCATTTTATGGGCTTGTTAGCCATTTGTATGTCTTTGGAGAAATAACTTTTCCAAGTCCTTTGCCCATTTCTTAATTGGATTATCTGTTTTTGTTGGATTGGAGTTCTTCATTTATTCTGGGTATTGAGTTCAGTCACTCAGTCGTGTCCGACTCTTTGCCACCCCATGAATCGCAGCATGCCAGGCCTCCCTGTCCATCACCAACTCCCGGAGTTTACCCAAACTCATGTCCAATGAGTCGGTGATGCCATCCAGCCATCTCATCCTCTGTTGTCCCCTTCTCCTACTGCCCCCAATCCTTCCCAGCATCAAGGTCTTTTCCAATGAGTCAGCTCTTTGCATGAGGTAGCCAAAGTATTGGAGTTTCAGCTTCAACATCAGTCCTTCCAATGAACACCTAGGGCTGATCTCCTTTAGGATGGGACTGGTTGGATCTCCTTGCAGTCCAAGGGACTCTTAAGAGTCTTCTCCAACACCACAATTCAAAAGCATCAATTCTTCAGCACTCAGCTTTCTTCACAGTCCAACTCTCACATCCATACATGACTACTGGAAAAACCATAACCTTGACTAGATGGACCTTTGTTGGCAAAGTAATGTCTCTGCTTTTTAATATGCTATCTAGGTTGGTTATAACTTTCCTTCCAAGGAGTAAGCGTCTTTTAATTTCATGTCTGCAGTCACCATCTGCAGTGATTTTGGAGCCCCAAAAAATAAAGTCAGCCACTGTTTCCCCATCTATTTCCCATGAAGTGATGGGACCATGATCTTAGTTTTCTGAATATTGAGCTTTAAGACAACTTTTTCACTCTTCTCGCACTTTCATCAAGAGGCTTTTTAGTTCCTCTTCACTTTCTGCCATAAGGGTGGTGTCATCTGCATATCTGAGGTTATTGATATTTCTCCCGGCAATCTTAATTCCAGCTTGTGCTTCTTCCAGCCCAGCGTTTCTCATGATGTACTCTGCATATAAGTTAAATAAGTAAGGTGACAATATACAAGCCTTAACGTACTCCTTTTCCTATTTGGAACCAGTCTGTTGTTCCATGTCCAGTTCTAACTGTTGCTTCCTGACCTGCATACAGGTTTCTCAAGAGGCAGGTCAGGTGGTCTGGTATTTCCATCTCTTTAAGAATTTTCCACAGTTTATTGTGATCCACACAGTCAAAGGCTTTGGCATAGTCAAGGTATTGACGTATCAGAAACGATCAGCAAATAGTCATCTCTTCATTCTTTGTTGTCCTTTGAGTTCTAAATTTTTATATAATTTTTTTACTTTTGTTATAGCTGAGAAATTATTAACAAATCCAGCATTACAAAACTTTTCCCTTGTGTTTTCTTCTAAGAGTTTTGCAGTTTAAGCTCTTAGTTGTTTAGGTCTTTGATCTGTTTTGTTACTTGTTTATAGTGTAGTGTAGGTAACTTTCTAACTTTATTCATCTGCATGTGGATATTCAGTTTTCCCATTACCATTTGTTGAAACTCTTCACTCTCTATTAAATAGTTTTGACACCCTTATCAAAAATCACTTGACCACATGTGCAAAGGTTTATTTCTGGGCTATTTCCTTGGTCTATAAGTCTATCTTTATGCATATGTAACACTGTTTTGATTACCGTGGCTTTTTAATAAACTTTGAAATCAGGAAGAATGAGACCTCCAACTTTGTTTTTCAAGACTGTTTTGGCTATTCAGGGTCCCTCAAGATTCCACATGAATCTTATGGATTTTTTTCTGCCTCTACAAAAAATACCATTGAGACTTTGATAGGGGTCGTATGAAATCTGTACCTCAATTTGGGCAGTGTTAATATTACAATATTAAAGTCAAATCCATGAACATGGAATGTCTTTCTATAAATTGATGTCTTTAATTTCCTTCAGTATCTTAATATGAGGCTCTGATCTTCTTAGTTTACTCCTATGTATTTTATTTTTGATGCTATTGTACACGGAATTGACTTCCTTTTTCAGATCATTGTAGTATACAGAAATACAACTAATTTTTTGTGTTTGTATCCCAAAACTTTACTAAACTCATTTTTTTCTGGTGTTTGTCTGGAATATTTAGACTTTTCTACATATAAGATCATGTTTGCTAACAGACTTTCTACTTCCAGTTTGGATGCCTTTTACTTATTTTTCTCCACTAATTGCTCTAGGGTTTCCAGCACAATGTTAAATGGAAGCAAAAGAAAGCATCCTTGTGGTGGGCCCTGTCTTAAAGGAAAGGTTTTTAGTCTTTCACAATTATGCTAGCTGTAAACTTTCATATGTAGCCTTTATTATTTTGAGTTTACTTCTGGTTTCTTGAGGTTTTTTTAATCCTGAAAAGATATTGAATTTTATCAGTTTCTTATACATAAATTGAAAAGTTCATGTGATCCCAACCCACTTTTCATTCTGTTAATGTACCTTATTTTCATATGCTGAACCATCCAGAAATTCTACTTGGTCATGGTATGTAATCCTTTAATACGCTATTGAATTGTTTGCTAGTGTTTTGTTAAGAATTTCTGTATCAACCTTCATCATTAATATTGTTCTGTAGTTTTGTTTTCCTATAATGTCTTTATATGCTTTTCGTATCAGGGTAATGCTGGTCTCATAGAATGAGTTTGAATATAGTTCCTCCTCTTCAAGTTTTTGGGAGAGTTTGAGGACTATTCTTAATACTTTAAGAATCCATTAGAACTCACCAGTGACGTGATCTGATCCTGGCCTTTGCTTTGGGAATTTTTTGAATAGTGATTCAACCTGTTTACAAGTTCTAGGTCTGTTCAAATAATCTAGTCATGATTTGTTTTGGTTGTGGTTTCTAAGAATTCATCTGTTTCATTTATGTACCAAAAATGGGATTACCTAATTGTTCATGCTCTTACAATCAGTTTTACAGGAATAAAAATTACAATGTCTCCTCTTTCAGTTATGATTTCAGTTGTCCTCTCCTTTGCTTAGTCAATCTAGTTAAAGGTTTGTTGATCTTGTTGATCATTAAAAGAACCAAGTCTTAATTTTGCTTGTTCTATTTTCTATTTCATTTATCTTTAATATTTCCTTCCTTGTGCTAACTTTAGGTTTAGTTTTCACTACTTTTTATAGTTCCTTAAGGTGAAAAAGTTAGGTTGTTTTAAAATTCCTTTAAGTGTTAAAAATTATCATCACGATATTCCTTTCATTGCACCTCACAAATTTTGGTATTTTTTTGTTACTTTCTAACTTCCCTTATGATTTCTTTAATCCATTAAGATCATGTTGTCTAACTTCTAGGCATATGTGTATTTTCAAGTCATCCTGTTTCTATTTTCTAGTTGATAAGAAAAGATACTTTGATTTTGATCCTTTTAATCATCGTTTTGAGGTCTTACAGTATATCATGTATGTTCCATGTGAACTTGAAATGCATTCTTTCGTTGGGTGAAGTGTTTTGTGTATATCTGCTAGGAATGATTGGGCTGTACTCTTCAAGTTCTCTATTTCTTTACTAGAGTTCCTCATTACTGAAAATGAGGTACTGAAGTCTTGTATTATTGTAGAACTATTTCTCCCTTCAATTCTGTCAATATTTGCTTCACATTTAAGAGCTCTAATGCTTGATGCATATATTTTTAGTGAATTGATATTTTTATCATTATGTCCTTTGTTTCTTGGGACAGTTTTTCATTTAATCTATTTTGTCTGATCCTGTTACAGCCATACCTGCTCTTGTAACTTTGTGCATGGAATATCTTCTTTTCATCCTTTCAGTTTGAACCATTTTCTCACCTTAAATAGTCTGCAAGCTATTTCTCTAGCCAAAAAAAAAAAAAAAACGTTTCCTTGGGATCAGGAAAGAATTGCAATTTGGGATCTACAACCATGGCAAGCTAAGTGCAAGTCCAACACAAGGAAAGGGAAAAGTGAAGTTAGCCCTATGGTAAACAGAGTTCATGGAGGAGCTCTGTTCGGAGTTTAGAGTGGCTTTTCGTTGGTGGATTGTGACGGGGTCTCACTGGCTGAGGTTTCAATTTCCTGTTGGGTTCAATGCTCAGAGCATGAGAGCTCCCCCTTCTGGCCTCAAAGTCTTTTAATCGAGTTTTGTTGGTTATTTTGGTTGGTTTGTTTTTTATACCACACATGTCCTTAGATCTAAAGTGAATCTGAAGTTTCTCATGTCAGGAGCTTGGAAGTTACCACTGTGTCTTAACAAGTGGAAAACTCTGTAGACTGAAAAATCAACAATTCCTCTTGAATCTATAAGAGAGGGTAAGGCACAGGGCACACTGCTATCCCCAAGATTAGAGAGAGGAGAAAACAGGTAGTCACTGTGTACCGGGGCCAAGATTCTCAGGCAACACCTGTGGGAACCAGTGCTGAGTTAGAAAGCCTATGATTGACAAATTGCTAGGAGCTTAATGTGGACAACTCGATTAAAAACTTCAGGGGATACTGTATTTAAATTTACCTCTAAGTGTTCAACCATGTTCCATAATAAATACTGAAGAATCCTCACACAGGGGAAGAGAAGCACTATTTTGAAATATACCAGAGCCATCTGTTCTTAACAAGGACTGCCCTCAGGGGAAACTAGTTTTGTTTTTTTGTTTTTTAATGAAATATAGTTGATTTACAATGTGTGCTAGTTTCAGTTGCACAGCCAAGTGTTCAGTTATACATATATCCATGGTTCACAGGGTTTTTCAGGTCTACTATATCCTTCTACTTCTCTGTATATTCATTCTGTTAATTTTTAAGAATTTGATATTGAAACTCCAAAATCTTTATCTAATTTCTTTAAAAAATATAATATATGGTGGAACTATATGTAACCTTGTTCTGTATTTTCCAAGTTTCCTGTTAATGTGTTACATACTTTCATAATTTAAAAAATTATGATTATATACATATATAGAATAGAGTTCCCTGTGCTATCCAGTAGGTCTTTGTTGTGTGTGTGTGTTCATCCCAAGCTTCTGATTTCTCTCTCCTCTCCACATTTCCCCTTTGGTAACCATAAGCTTATTTTCAATATCTCTGTTTCTGTTTTGCAAAGAAGTTAATTTCTTAAGATACCACATATGAGTGATATCATATACTTATCTTTCTCTGATTTACTTCAATTAGTATAATGATTGATCTCTAGGTCCATCCATGTTGCTGCAAATGGCATTATTTCATTCTTTTTGTGGTTGAGTTATGTTCCATTGTCTATATGTACCATATCTTTATCTATTCTTCTGTTGATGAACATTTAGGTTGCTTCCATACCTTGGCTGTTGTAAATAGTGCTGCAATGAACACTAGGGAACATGTTTTCTTTCAGATTATGATTTTATCAAGATATGTGCCCAGGAGTGGATTGTTGAATCATATGGTAGTTCTATTTTTAGTTTTTTAAGGAAGCTCCATACTGTTCTCCATAGTGGTTGTAGCAGTTTACATTCCTACCAATCATATAGAAGGGTTCCATTTTCTCCACATCCTTTCTAGCATTTATTATTTGTAAACTTTTTGATGGGAAAGTAGTTACTAAATCCCAGATGGCTGGCATATTATTAGAACCTAACTGATCTGAGGAAGGGACGTACCCCACTCCACTAGACAATCTGTCTACCTCCAGGTAGAGAAAAACTGAAACACTTGGGAAATTCAGTCATGGGACTATAGAACGTCCCCACTCTCTACCCCCATACCTCACCACATTACGAAAGGCCTGTGAACACAGTGCCTTTTACATAGTATATTATCATATCTGGCTGTCAAGAAAAATGTGATTTCACAATACATACAGATACTGAACCATTACCGTGTACATGTGAAACTAACGTTATGTCAATTATAACTTAATTAAAAACAAAGCAGACCAATGGCAAAAGAGCACGATTTAAAGAGACAAAGTATTAGAGCCAGACATGGCAGGGATGTTGGAAATATCAGACTGGGAATTTAAAAAGCTATGATTAATATGCTAAGTACTCCATTAGGATAAAGTCGGCAGCATGTGAGAGCAGATGGCAATGCAATTAGACATAGCAATCCTAAGAAAACAAAGATGCTAGAGAGAAAAATCAAAACACTAATAGAAATGAAGAACGTCTTTGGACTTCATAGACTAGATAGACATGGCAAAGGAACGAATCTCCAAACTAGAGAATATACCAATAGAATCCTCAAACCAAAAAGCAAAAACAAAGACTAAAAAATAATCCAAAGACTGAGAGACTACTACAAAACCTGTAGCATATGTATAATGAGAATATTAGAAGACAAGGGAACAGTTAAAAATATTTGACACAATAATGACTGAGAACTTCCCTAAGTTAATATCAGACACCAAACCCCACAGATCCAGAAAGCTCAGCACAATCAGGATGAATGCTCCCTGAAGGAGGACACGGCAACCCACTCGAGAATTCCATGGACAGAAGAGCCTGGCAGACGACTGTCCGTAGGGTCACACAGAGTCAGACTTGACAGAAGCGACCTTGTTTGCTCACTCTCTTCAGAAACCACTCAAGCAAGAAAATAGTGGAGTGAAATAGTGCTGAGAAAGTTATGAGAACCAATCTAGTATTTTGTACCTTACAAAACATCCTTTAGGAGGCTGGAATTGACATACATACACTACTATGTATAAAACAGATTACTAATGAGAACCTACTGTATAACACAGGGGACTCTACTCAGTTCTCTGCAATGACCTGAATGGGAAGGAAATCCAAAAAAGAGGGCATATACATATAGCTTATTCACTTCGTTACACAGCAGAAATTAACACAACTTTGTAAAAGAACTATACTCCAATAAAAATGAAAAAAAAAGTAAAAGACTTACTCTCCAACAAATTGAAGGGATTTGTTGCAAGACAGGCCTACTGGCAAGAAATGTTAAGTTGTTTATATCACAACACTTATCACCTGACTTAATGAACAGATAAAGTTTAGAACTTCTAGCATGGAGAGAGGTCAGCATCGCCTTTTCTTTTCATTCCATAGTTTTGTCCAGGAACATAGAGGTTTCTGATACACCTGGTGATCCTCAGTAATATTGATGGATTCTGGAACTAGGTGGATGGGATGGACTAGGAGACCAACTTTAAGAACTCGAGTCCAGGCCAGCTAGGTTGATTGGCTTGGGCCCTGGCTGAGTAGAGATGAGGGCTGAGTCCACTTCTACCCCAATGGCAAGTGACATGACCTCTGCTAGAGGCCCCCCCACCACTCTGAGGCTGACCTGGGCAAGGCCAGCTAGCAGGGGTTGCTGAGCTGCTCCCTGAGTTCACTCATCTGTGGAAATGGCAGAAATGGGGGAGGCTGACCCCTTCCCACAGACCCCTAACAAGACCTCTGTAGATGAGGAGTCGGCTCTGGGAGACTGGAAGCAGGGCTGTCATTAAAGACTTTCCTCCTTAACATTAAAAGATAGAGTTCCTAAGTTTTTTCCAGTTTTGTTGAGGTATAATTCACATAATAAAATTGTAACTAGAGAAGAAAAATATAGGTCAGAGACTCAAATCTACCTATAAAGGGAAGAGCATCAAAAAAGGAGTAAGAAAAAACTGAGTCTTTTGTAGACCACATATAGTTGTATCCTGTGTTTGTTTATTCTGCCAATGTGTCTTTTGATCAAGTACATTAATTCATTACATTTAGATTACTGATAGTGAAGGAATTACTGTTGCCATTTTGTTGTTCTCTGTATTTTGTGAGGGGCTTCCCTGGTGACTCAGCGGTAAAGAATCTGCCTGCCAATGCAGGAGTCACGAGTTCGACCCCTGGGTCAAGAAGATCCCCTGGAGAAGGAAATGGCAACTCACTCTAGTATTCTTGCCTGGGAAATCCTGTGGACAGAGGAGCCTGGAGGGCTACAGTCCATGGGGTTGCCAAGAGCCAGGCAGGATTTAGAGACTAAGCAATTACAATATGTCTTGTAGCTTTTTGTTCTCCTTTTCCTTTTTACTCCCTTCCTCTGTGTGTAACTGAATTTACTTCTGTAGTGACATGTTCTGATTTCCATCTCATTTCATGTTGTGTGTATTCTATAAATACTTTTTATGGCTATTATAGGATACATCAAGCATCCTAAAATATAACAATTTAAACTGATACATTCAATTAAATACAAACTACTCCATTATAGTTTTACCTCCCATATTTGGTCTTTTTTGATTGTTTTTGCACATTTTATTGAAGTATCAGTTCAGTTCAGTTGCTCAGTCGTGTCCGACTCTCTGCGACCCCATGAATTGCAGCACGCCAGGCCTCTCTGTCCATCACCAACTCCCGGAGTCTACCCAAACCCATGTTCATCGAGTCGGTGATGCCATCCAACCATCTCATCCTCTGTCATCCCCTTCTCCTCCCGCCCCTAATCCTACCCAGCATTAGGGTCTTTTCCAATGAGTCAACCCTTCGCATGAGGTGGCCAAAGTATTGGAGCTTCAGCTTCAACATCAGACCTTCCAATGAACACCCAGGATTGATCTCTTTTAGGATGGATTGATTGGATCTCCTTGCAGTCCAAGAAACTCTCACGAGTCTTCTCCAACACCACAGTTCAGAAGCATCAATTCTGCGGCGCTCAGCTTTCTTCACCGTCCAACTCTCACATCCATACATGACCACTGGAAAAACCATAGTCTTGACTAGACGGACTTTTGTTGGCAAAGTAATGTCTCTGCTTTTAAACATGCTATCTAGGTTGGCCATAACCTTCCTTCCAAGTAGTAAGCGTCTTTTAATTTCATGGCTGCAGTCACCATCAGCAGTGATTCTGGAGCCCAAAAAAGTAAAGTCTGACACTGTTTCCACTGTTTCCCCATCTATTTCCCATGGAGTGATGGGACCAGATGCCATGATCTTAGTTTTCTGAACGTTGAGCTTTAAGCCAACTTTTTCACTCTCCTCCTTCACCTTCATCAAGAGGCTCTTTAGTTCTTCTTCACTTTCTGCCATAAGGGTGGTGTCATCCGCATATCTGAGGTTATTGATATTTCTCCCGGCAATCTTGATTCCAGCTTGTGTTTCTTCCAGCCCAGCGTTTCTCATGATGTACTCTGCATATAAGTTAAATAAGCAGGGTGACAATATACAGCCTTGACGTACTCCTTTTCCTATTTGGAACCAGTCTGTTGTTCCATGTCCAGTTCTAACTGTTGCTTCCTGACCTGCATACAGGTTTCTCAAGAGATAGGTCAGATGGTCTGGTATTCCCATCTCTTTCAGAATTTTCCACAGTTTATTGTGATCCACACAGTCAAAGGCTTTGGCATAGTCAATAAAGCAGAAATAGATGTTTTTCTGGAACTCTCTTGCTTTTTCGATGATCCAGAGGATATTGGCAATTTGATCTCTGGTTCCTCTGCCTTTTCTAAAACCAGCTTGAACATCTGGAAGTTCATGGTTCACGTATTGCTGAAGCCTGGCTTGGAGAATTTTGAGCATTACTTTACTAGCATGTGAGATGAGTGCAATTGTGTGGTAGTTTGAGCATTCTTTGGCATTGCCTTTCTTTGGGATTGGAACGAAGACTGACCTCTTCCAGTCCTGTGGCCACTGCTGAGTTTTCCAAATTTGCTGGCCTATCGAGTGCAGCACTTTCACAGCATCACCTTTGAGGATTTGAAATAGCTCAACTGGAATTCCATCACCTCCACTAGCTTTGTTCGTAGTGATGCTTTCTAAGGCCCACTTGACTTCACATTCCAGGATGTCTGGCTCTAGGTGAGTGATCACACCATTGTGATTATCTGTGTCATGAAGTATAGTTGATTTATAATACACCATTTTCAGTGTACAACATAGGGATTCAGTATCTTTGTAGATTATACTCTACTTAAAATTGTACAAAACAATGGTTATTTTTCCCTTGTGCTCCACAACATACCCTCGTTGATCTATTTTTTACACAGTAGTGTGTATCTCTTAATCCCCTACTTTATTGGGCTCCTCCTTTTCTCTCATCACTGGTAAGTTTGTTCTCTATCTGAATCTATTTTTGTTTTCTTCATATTCATTTTTTAATTTTAGATTCTACATGAAGTGATAGTATAGAGAATGCCTTTCTCTGACCAATTTCACTAAGCATAACACTCTAGGTCCATCTGCATCATTGCAAATGGAAGAATTCCATTATTTATGACTGTGTAATATTCCATCGCATGTAGAACTACATCACATCTTTACTATCCAATTCATGTATTGATGGGCATTTAGGTTGCTTCCATATCCTGGCTATTATAAATAAGCTGCTATGAACATTGAGATGCATATGTCTTTGAAGTCGTATTTTCATTTTCTTAGGATATATACCCAGGAGTATAATTGCTGGATCATGTGGTAGGTCTATTTTTGTTTTAAGCCATACTGTTTTCCACAGAGAATGCATCAATTTACAATCCCCCCCAACAGTGTACTAGGATTCTCTTTCCTCCACATCTTCACCAACATTTATTTGTAGGTTTTATGATGACAGGTATGACGTGATACCTCATTATGGTTTAGATCTGCAATTCTGATTAGTGATATTGAGCATCTTTTCATGTGCCTATTGGCCATCTATATATATATATATATACATACATATATATATGTATGTATACATATATATATGTATATATATATATATATAGGATAAAGGTCTATTCAGGTCTTCTGCCCATTTATTAATCAAGTTTTTTGATATTGAGTTGTATGAGCCATTTATATATTTTGGATAGCAACCCCTTATTGTTCATATCATTTGCAATTTTCTCCCATACAGTAGGTTGTCTTTTTGTTAATGGTTTCCTTTGTCCAATGTTTTCAAGTTATTTAGGTCCTGTCTGTTTATTTTTGCTTTTATTTCTTTTGTGTAGCTCTCTAGTTTTCCCAGCATCACTTATGCAAGAGACTGTCTTTTTTCCATGTGCATTCTTTTCTCTGTCATAGATTGACCGTAGGTACATGAGTATCCCATACTTGATATATCACAATGACATCATTAAATATTGTGTACCAAACATTTAATTTTCCTGTTTTTCTTTTAAAACTTAAGAGTTATAGAATGTATATAATACAGGCTTTTATACTTGTCCATACGTTTACCTTTAACAGAGAACTCTATATTTTCAGGTGACTTTGAGTTACTGTCTACAGCCCTTTCTTTTAAGCCTGAAGGACTCCTTCAACTGTTTCCACAAGGACAGTCTAGTGGTCATGAATTCCGTCAGCTCTTCTTTATCTGAAAGAATTTATTCCTCATTGTTGAGGACAGATTTGCCAGATAGAGTATTCTGACAATTTTTTCTTTCAGCACTTCATCTTGTTGCCTTCTGGTCTGTAAGTTTTCTGCAGAAAAAATTGATAGTCTATGGGTGCTCTCTTTATGTGATGAGTTGTTTTTCTCTTGCTGTTTTCAAGATTCTTTGGGCAGTTTGATAACATCTCAGTGTGTGTCTCTTTATCCTACTTGGAATTTGAACTTGTTGTATTTGTATATCCATTTCTTTCCTCAAATTCGGAAGTTTTAGGCCCTTAGTACTACAGATAAGCCGACTCTTTTCTCTTCTGGGATTCGCATAATGCATTTATTGGCCCATTTGATATTGTCCAATAAGGCCCTCGGGTTTGACAGTGGGTTTCTGCTAGTGAGCTTGTAGCCACTTCTCTTTTTTGACTCTGAGAAACAAAAAGAATAACTTCAAATCACTCAAGTTCATTGATTCTTGTGCCTATTCAGTCTGCTGTTGAATCTCTAGTAAAATTTTCACCTCAGTCACTGTAATTCAGCTCTAGACCTTGTTTGGTTTTTCTGTAGTTTCTATCTCTGATATTCTAATTTTGTTCATAGATCATTTTCCTGATTTAGTTGTGTATTACTTAGCCCATGAGCATATTTAAGATGATTTTTTGAAGTCTTAAGTAATTCAGAGGACTGCTTTTCTTTAGGGTCAATTTTTAGAGATTTATTTTGTTCCTTTAAATGGGTCATGTTTTCCTGTTTGTCACATGGATTACAATTATTTCTTGAAAATTGGGCATTTGAAAAAACACTTCTCTCAGTCTTTGCAGAGTTTTATGTAAGAAAAACTTTGCTAATCAGTCCAATATAACCGCTCAACTTTCTCGCCAACCTTCTTTGATGATGCATCTTCCTATGTGTGCTCTTACTTCAATCCTCTGTATGCACAGTTGCCTTTAGAGGTTTTCAGGTCCCTGAGAACCTCACCCCCAAAGGGACCTTCATGTCCTATCATAGTCCTTTGCCCATAATCTCCTGTCCCCAGGAGCCCCTGTGTCTGCAGTCCCCCAGCAGCTCTCACCTTGTGGTAACTGCCACTGCTTTCAGGGGCCTCTAACCTGATACCCAAACTATTCTGCCCTTTCCATCAGTGCTCCAAGTCGAGTGAGACAGAAGCCATCCTTCAAGCAGATAAGCCAGAACATTGCAAGCAAGTTCTATTCTTTTCCTTCCTTCCTGGGGGATGACCCAGGAGTTGGGGCAGCTTCCTCCCGACTGACCACAAAGCGGGTAGAGTAATGCAAACAAAAATCCCAACAGCGACTGCAGCTTTTTCTTGGTTAGGTTGGTTGCTGCAGTTTAACCTGGTTCTAGGGTTCTTGTATGGAGAAGGCAATGGCACCCCACTCCAGTACTCTTGCCTGGAGAATCCGAGGGACGGCGGAGCCTGGTGGGCTGCCGTCTATGGGGTTGCACAGAGTCGGACATGACTGAAGCGACTTAGCAGCAGGGTTCTTGTAAAGCTGCTTTAGCCTGCTTCTTGTTCAGTGTTTCCATGGGAGGAGGTGGGGGATGAAAAACTGGTGCTTTCTCTTCTGCCATCTTGTTCATGTCACTCCAACCCATTTTCACCATTTCTGTCCATCTCTCCCTGGCTTTAAGCTTTTGCCTCCAATAGTCTGTACCTCTACTAACTCCTTTTTGGAGGACTGCCCTCAAGCTTGGAACCACCTCATCTACAGGAAGAGACCCTGAGCAGCCTGGGAGTTTGCTTCCCTAGGGCGGTCCGTAGTCAATGACTGTGCCCTGCTGGGGCAAAGGTGATCCACACCCATCAAACCTGGAGGCACAGTTCCTGTTAGAGTTCCCTTGTGGGGTCAGGCTGCTGCTCCCCTACGTGGGACCTTCCCTGAGTCATACACCTACTCTGATTCCCTCCCTTTCCTGCTTCCCAGACTCTCTTCTATCCTCTTTGTAACCCTTTCTTAGTGAATCACTTGTACCCTATCTTCATCTCAGGATCTCTTTCTAGGAAACGTAACTGAGATCCTAAGTGTAGGCTGCCTTTTTTCACTCTGCAGACAGCAGCATGTCGATTACGGAGATTAAAAAACTGGTTTGGAGTGAGGGGTGGGGGGCAAGACTGGTACCAAGTCCAGGCTCGCTCTGCTAGCTGCAGGAGAGGACAACGAATCTGAGACGAAGAACTTAATTTAGGAGCTGGCTGACCAAGAAGATGGCAGGTTAGCGCCTCAAAATAACCATGTTGTCGGGGCTTGGTTGCCAGGTGCTTTTATGGATCAGAGGTGGTGGGGGTGGGAGGGAGGGGGGCTGGGAATGAGAAAACAAAGGAAAAAAGACTATTCAGTCCTTGTAAATGTCCCCTAGAAGGGCAAACCACAGGCAGGGGAATGTGTTCCTTTCATTTCCTTACAGTCCTTCACAGGTGGGTGTCTCAAGTAATCTCCCTGAGGCAGGCCATTAAGTATGCGCCTACAACCACAAAAAAACAGCAAGGTGATAGTTAAAGTGGCAGAAGCAGATCCAGCATTAAATTCAAAATTAACCCTTCCGGGTTATGAGTTGACTAGAAGCAGGACCTCAGTCCTTGTCTTCTTTGCAGGGGGGGGAAATCAGAGACCAGGATTATGAAATAGATAAAGCATTTATTAGAAGCAAAGTACATGCAGAAGAGCACAGAGGCGAACACACAGGGACTTGCACCCAACTTGGGCAGCTTAGATCACTAATACGGAGGCAGTCTTCCAGGTTGTCTCTGGCCGATCGTCCTGCTTGTGGCTGTATTTGAGCTGACTCGGGTCCCTCCTGGTAGGCGTGTGCCTCCCTCAGCCAAGATGGACTCCAGCCTGAGGGTTCCTGGGAAGTTGACTGGTGTCTCTTTCTCCCTTTGACCCCTTCCCTAGACTGACGGCCTTCTCTGTGCAGGTGTGGGCTAGGAAATCCCCTTGACCACAAGAATGAGAAAAATGTGGGTGCTTTGTCTTTTATCCAATCAGAGCCCAATGCTTCTGCTAGTATTTTATCTCCCAGTGTCAGGAGACAGGTTGCGGCTGCTCAGCCTGGGGCCCATCTATCTCCTATCTCCAAAGGTATAGTATGCTACTACCTTAGACGTTGCAAAGGAACGTGGGAGAAGACCACCAGCATGAAGAGAATCCCTGGATCACTGGTCCAATCAGATCCTGGCAGGAAGGAGATGGCATCCTACGTGAATGTAATTACAGAGTGGTCAGTAAAGGGGTCTCTTGAAAGAGAGGAAGGGTGGAGGAAACTAACAAAATAACAGTGACACAGCAAGGGTGTGTAGACAGAGGAGAACTGTAACCACCACAGCACCTGGTGGGATGTGGGGAGGAGGTTGTTCCTGGAACCTAGTCCAAGGTAGCCCTGATGTGGAATCCGGAGTAAAACACTCCTCGGAGGACACTGAGAACAGTGGAGCACAGTTTATCACACCAGCAGATTCAAGGGGAATCAGTTCCCACAAGGACCCTGATGTTTCTGAGAGACTTAGTTTTATACCCCTAGCTAAGTGACTGGTTACATGTTAGCAACCTCTTTGATGTGTATGATTGGGTTTTACAACAAGCAGGTGCTAGCAGAACAAATGGGGAACAATGAGTGTACATCACGGGGGATGTCTCCATGGTTAACCTAACAGGGGCAGCCTGACCTTAACTCCAATCTGCATTTGCCATCTATAGGGAGGGAAGTCTCCAGGAGCCCTGGTTTTCATTAGCAATAGTTTCCTCATTCTTGGGCAGAGTTCAGGCCCAGTTCACATCCCTTCTTTAAGATGGATAGTGGCCCCAACAGCCCAATAAGAGCTGTGGCTTTTGGTAGAGGGACTCAGTCCCTCCAGAGATGGTGGCGCATCAGGAGGCCTGGAGAATAAACTCTGCAACCTCATTCCTCCCACTCGGACCCTCCTCTGTAGGTGCCTTCCATGGCCTGAAAGCACTGAACGTCAGAAGGAAGGTATGGGAGGTAGATCCCCTTTCAAGGCCCAGCTTGTTGCCCAGCAGGAGACAGCCATCATTCACGGTCACGCTGACCTGCGGCAGTGACTCCCGAGCAGTGGCTCAGGGAGGCAGGGTACGCAGGTCCTGTTCAGTGTGGCCTGTGGGGGATGGCATAGCTGAGCAAGACTTCAGCAATCCCTGTCAGGCTGGCCAGAGTTCACTGGGTGCGCATTACAATTTGATTTCTGTTTTAGTCCAGCTTCCTTACCTCCCTCTCACAGGTGTTGATATCTAGTAACACCTTGCACCCCCAACTCCATTTCAACCTATGGCATCAAGCAAGACGGGTGTTGCAGTCCGCACAGACCAGCCACCTGCACGCACAGCAAAATGGAATAGCACTGAGGGGTAAACACAGAATAACCCACAAATAGCCAATAATTGATACTCACCTCCCATTCTTGCGTTCTTACTACTCTATTCCTCCCCTTAAAGTGTGGAGTTAAAGCGAACGTGGTGCCCTTTGATCGGAGGAAGCCCAGGCAGCCAGAGGATGTAGGTGGGTGACCTCCACATCCCATCCCCGTTGTCTGCTCCCCACCAGCTGTGTGGGAACCTACACGTGGTTGACACTGTCTCCAGGGGCATGCGTGGATGTCAGCCCTGTGTGCAACGCCCCTGTGTGCTGTCAAGGAAACCGCCACAATGCTGTTAAATGATGCAGCTCTGAGTGAGGTGATTAAGCAGTTCAGTGACGAATCCTCCCTGGGAGAGCAGAAGGCTTCTGAGGACCGGTCTGAGTCGGGTAGGGGTCCCAGTGAAGGGAGCTGGCTGATGTCCCACAGAGGCCAATGTCCTTTATCCTTGGGAGCACAGCAGGCAGGGCAGGCTGTTCTCAGTCTGGAGGGGTGGTGGGGATGACCTGTGCACCTCGAGCTAAAGACAGGGAACTGTTAGACTGAAGTGAACTTAAGGGCAGAGTCACAATTTTTGCTGCTATACCATTTTCCCTAACCACACCCCCCCCCCCCAACCTCCATGGCCTGTTTGAATGATTCTGCATTTCATCTAGATTTCCTTACATTTAAATAGCCTTTTAAATCCTGCTCTGGATTCCATCTACCATAGATGGAGCTCCTTTAAGGATGGACTATGAATATCTCCTCTGTATGTTATTTCTCCATCACAGGTGCAAGTCTGTTAGGGATCAGCAACTAAGAAAAGAAGAAAGGAAGCAGGATAGGGCAGAGGAAGAGCTGTGAAGCCAACTCAAAGCCTGTAGCCACCCTGCAGGGCGCACTGCAGCCCATCAGTTTGGGGCCAAAATGACCAGGGCATTATACTGATACCCGCTGTCACTGGGCACAAACTTCCCTGGAAAGGCACGACCTCAAGTCCCTCCTTGATATGCAGATGTACCACCCAGATCCCCCCTCTAAGACTTTCCCAGGAGCCTGCCCTTTGCCAATTCTGTTCTGGCTCCAGGCTATGGAAGCCAAGAGGACAACTCCTGAATCCCCGGGGAGGGTGCAGGTGGGGTCCCTGCTGCTTTCACAAGAGACAGTGGGGTTTTGTCATGGGTCTCCCCTTAGTTCCTCCTGACATAGATCTGAATCAAGGTGCTACTTGGAGTTGGCTTGGAAAGGATGGGCCAGAATCAAACCCGTATCCTCTTCTGCTGCCTTCCCATCTTCCTTCCTTCCAGGAACAGCCAGACTCAGACCGAGACAGCAGGACTGAGGCCCATGGGAATCATTCTTGGACAGAGAGCTAGTGATTACAGAGCAGTAAACGCATTAAGGAACTAGGTAATTAGATAAACATCGGTAATTAATTGAGAGTTAGCAGGACTGCAGCACTTCCTGGTGGGGGGGGAGAATGCTTCCCTTCTCTTGGTTGGTTTTCTCTTTTACAATCACCTAGGATGGTAGTCCTGGAGCTGGGGGAGCTAGAGAAGTCTGTCCTTTACCCACGAGTGCTTCTGACCAGCTCCTAGCTCTCGTTGATTCCTGCTCTTGAGTGTTGAGATCAGGGGAGCCCTGCTCGCCCTGCTGTCTGACCCCGCAGCCAAGGAGTGGCCAGGCTGATATCAGGAGCAGTGGTGGTCAGGATTCCTCTAGATGTGTTCTGCCTGCCTTCCTCCAGCTGTGAGTGCCAGACTGGAGGCTGAGCTGTATGAAACTAGACCCCAGACCCGTTAGCATCAGTCCCCACCTGGCCCCTGCTGCAGCCACTTGACTACCCTGTTCCTTGTCTGCTTGAGATGAAGTCTGGACAGGCAAGGCCATATTACCTGCTTCTTTTGCCCAGTTCCAGGCAGGAAGGAAGCTAGGGGAGTGCCTGGGTAATTAGAAATCCCCAAGATACCCTATGGACTGAGATAAGCCCATCCCCACAGGTGCTGAGTCCAAGCTCCCCAGAGTCTCAGGATCCTACTTGGCTGGGGTTCTCAAGGCTCTCTGACCTGAAACTTGCCCAGGCTTTGTGTAAGAGCTGCTTTTTCCTTGCAGTTGGCTGTGCCATACACTACTCTTAGGGCATGTCCCACTGTTAGGGGCTCTTGGCACAGCTTAAAATATTGCTTATCACAACCTACATGTCCATCTACCTCTAGAGGAATCCTGACCACCACTGCTCCTGATATATATATAGAGTGGAATATTACTCAGCCATCAAAAGGATTGAATTTGAGTCAGTTCTAGTGAGGTGGGTGAAATTAGAGCCTGTTATATAGAGTGAAGTCAGAAAAAGAAAAACAAATACCGTATATTACTGCCTATTTATGGAATCTAGAAGAACGGCACTGATGAACCTATTTGCAGGGCAGAAATAGAGATGCAGACACAGAGAACAGACTTGTGGACACAGCAGGAGAAATGCAGGGTGGGATGAATGAGAAGAATAGCATTGAAACATATGTATTACCATATTTAAAATAGATAGCTAGTGGGAAGTTGCTGTATAACACAGGGCGCTCAACCCCATGCTCTGTGACAACCTAGAGGGATGGGATGGGGTGAGGGGTGAGAAGGAGGTTCAAGAGGGATGGGGACATATGTATACGTATGGCTGATTCACAGTGTTGTGTGGCAGAAACCAACACAATATTGTAAAGCAATTGTCCTGCAATTAAATAAAAATTTAAATATATTTGCTTATCTGAATGGGGTGGTGACATAGTACTGACAGATGTTAAGGCTGTTCCTGTTTTATTCCCACCTGTCAACAGAGTTTGGACCAATTCCCAGATCCCCCCTGCACTGTCCCAGAGAGCTGCCGGCCAGGTGAGGCTGTTGATGCTGAGGTCAGAGCCCAGCAGTGGCTCACCCCTCTGCATCTGACCGTGGGGTCCCGATAGGGAACAGATGTTTCACTCAAGTTTGGATCCTTCGGTGAGGACTTCTTTCGAGAGGAGCTCATTTCAGAGCTGCTGGTGGGGGTAGGGGAACCACAGGAGTGGTCAGTAACCAGCCACACAGCTGTTACCACCCATGGGCCTGGAGGTTGGAGGTGAGGAGGGTGAATGAGTCCCAGAGAAAAATCACGGCTCTTCTTCACAGCGCCCTTTGGTCAAGGGCACAGCCGAGGAGAAATGACCTGCCTCCCCTACTCTGATATTCTGCCCAGGCTCCTTATGGACTGAGCCCCTCCAGACAGCAGTGATGGAGTCAGTCCATACAGATCAGCCTCCCAGGGCACAGAGGGTAGGGGATGAATGCATCTCAAGGAACACATCTAGGGCCAAGTTCTCCCATTTTTCTCTTCATTTCATTTATACCCCCATCAAATTTCACTCCCAAGAATTGGCAGAAAGTCTGCTTCTTTCCTCTGTGCATGTATTTGTCATCTACTTCTGTACAGCAAGTTCTTCCCAGGTGGCTCAGTGGTAAAGAATCTGCCTGCCAATGCAGGAGACACAGGAGACGCAGGTTTGATCCCTGGGTGGAGACGATCCCCTGGAGGAGGCCATGGCAACCCAGTATTTCCAGTATTCTTGCCTGGAAAATCTCATGGTCAGAGGAGCCTGGTGGGCTCTAGTCCATGGGATCGCAAAGAGTCCGACAGGACTGAGTTAATGGGCACATACATACGCTGTGCAACAAGTTACTCTAAAAGTTAGCAGCTTAACACTGTTTCAGGTTCTGTGGATCAGGAATCGGAGGCAGCTAAGCTGGGTGGTTCTGGCTCACAGCAGCTCTGAAGGCTTGACTAGGGCTGGAGGATCTGCTCCCAAGGTGGCTGGTACACACTTCTAATGAGGGTCACCAACTCATCCTGGTGTTCCCAGGACTCCTTATATAACTGGTTATGACTGCAGAAGCTTTCTACATTGGAAGAATTGAATCATTCAAATAGAACAGATGGCCCTTAAATCCTAAAATGTTTAGCGCTTTACAGAAAACTTGCCAACCCTTGACATAGGTCTATGGTAAGAGTCAGCTCCAGAGGAGACACAAAGATGTTCAACCCCCACATTTATGGCAGGCCTTGTGCCTGAGTGATAAGACACCCCCAAAGGCCCCTTAACTGAGCTGAGCCCATTCCCACAGGGGCTAGCGCCAGGCTCTGAGTCTCAAGATGTCACCTGGCTGGGGGTTCCAAGGCTCTGCAGCCTGGTTCTTAAATACATGCAACAGTGCCCTCTAAACAGATGCTACGGAACCTGGCATATGTGAGAACCCATTTAGGTCAGATGGTGTTGGTGGCCTGCCCACATCTCCTGGCTTTCACACTGCAGTGGACTCAAGTTCGACTTCAGCTGCACCTATGATTCTTCATCTGAGGGCTTTCTCTGGCTGTTGACATCTGGCACATGGCAGCTTGAAGGGGCAGGAATTCAGCACCACAGGGAGCAACCCTCAGCCGGTGACTGACAAACAGGAGCTGATGAATGAACAGCCCGGCTGCCTGAGATGCCTTGGCTCTCTGAATGCCCTGGAGCAGTGCTGAGCTTGGTAGCATCATCATTCACTGACTGCCTTCCTTTCTTTGTCTCACTTCTCCCCTGCCTTACCAGTGTTTTCCTGGACTCACCTCTCCTCTCTTTAGTTTTTGGCTACTCTGGGCCTTTGTTGCTGAGCACAGACTACCCTCCAGTTGTGGTATGCAGGCTTCTCATCAAGGTGACTTCTCTAGTTGTGGAACACAGGCTTCAGTAGTTGTGGTGCATGGGCTCAGCTGCCCCTCAGCGTGTAGGATCTTGTTTCCTGGACAGGATCCAACCCAAGACACTGGGCACTTCACCTTGGGGTTTCCTGAAAAAGTATTAGACTCAGCTCAGACCACTGATTCCAGTGTCTGGTTTTGCCACTTAGTTGTTGTATGACTTTGGTTTGAAAGTAGAATGGTCTCCCCAATTTTCATCAATAAAATAAGACTACCATATCCGAAAATCCCAACTGACTAAGGCTAATCAGACTAGTCAGAACGCCTCGAGAGTTTTCTGATATGAATCTCCCTGAAGACCAAAATTGTGACTAGGTGTTGAACATCCATCGATAGGACAACACTGGAACCCACCAAAAAGAGATACCCCATGTCCAAAGACAAAAAGCTGTAACAAGATGGTAGGAGGGATGCAATTACGATGAATCCCCCTGAAAAATACCCATTAACCAGTCCCAGAAAGGTATAAGGATTCTTCTAGGTATTCAAGGTGAGTCTTTAGCATCTGTGCCTTGTATAGTCCCTTTGCAGGGAGCTGCTGTGTGGATGTCTGCCACTGCATCCTTCAGGAGAACTTTTCTTCTAGTGTCCAGACAGTACTACCGCCTCTCCCCATGCCCACAAAATTAGGGGGGGGGAGTGGCGAGAGGGGGCCTGTTTTTCTTGTGGACTGAAGAATTAGCAAATTTATGCCTAACTTTAAATGCATTGTTTCGCCAAAGGGAGGTCACAGACAGTTGGGGAGAGTTGCGGGAGACTGAGGCAGCTGCATGGAAGAAGGGCATGGAAGTTCTTATCAAAATACTTTAATTCTACTGATCTTTTCATACAAAAGGCATCCACTTCTTGAGCCTCCATCCTATAACATTAATAGTGATTCTGCTTATTGTTGTCATCACTGTTGACAAAGTGAGTAAGTAATCCTCTTGGTACAAATCCCAGAAAGCACTCTGGCTGCCCCATCTGAAAAGAAGTAAAACTCAGTCTGTAACAAAGTCAGTTTCTTCTGGGCGAAGGTGAGGTGGGAGTTCAGGCAGAAGATCCTGGGAGGCCTCAGGGCACTGGGGCTGGGGTTTCAAAGTGATGATGGATTCTCTCTACTTCCCTCGTCCCACCCGTTCCTGTCCATGGATGCAGTGCACCGGGGACATAAAGACTTTCACATTTTGAGGAGAATGTGGTCTTCTAGGCCGTGTGACAGGGCCTGTTCTGTGAGCTCAGTCTCCCCTTCTGTGTAAAACTGATGTAGGGTTTAATGATGGAGTGATGAAGGAGCAGAGGAGAAGCAAGTGATCTGTACAAGGAAAACTCTGGACTGTCCATTTGAAAGTGTCCAGTCCTTTACAAGTAAACATCATTTGTAAATAATTGGCTACCAGCATATTAAGTTATACCCAAAGGCACCAGAAACGTCAATCAGTTCCTTGGTTTCCTGCTTTCACAGATACTGAGAAGTGCCCCCTCTACCTTCTATGCATGGCATCTAGGAGACTTCTAATAGAAGGTGGCACTTCAGATGGCATCGTGGAGAGGAAGGGGACAAAGGAAGGAGGAACACAGGGAGGTTGCTGAGAGTGCACTCGGTTCTACACGCTTGGGGTCCTGCAAGCCCTCCAATTTCCCCACCTGGATAATCAGACTCCCGTGACTTCTGTTTTTATGTGTGTGTAGGGCAGGGGTTAATTTATTTCTGGCTCTGCTGGCTCTTCCTTGTGTGTGGGTTTTCTCTAGTCATGGCGAGTGGGGGCTACCTTTTTTTGCCATGTGCAGGCTTCTCATTGCAGTGGTTTCTCTCGTTGCGAAGCATGGGCTCTAGAACATGGGCTCAATAGTAGCGTTTGGGCCTAGTTGTCCCTAGGCTTGTGGGGTCTTCCCATACCAGGGACTGAACCCACGTACCCTGCATTAGCAGGCAGGTTCTTAACCACTGGACACCAGGGAAGTCTGTTTCTTTTTTTAATTTTTCGTTTGGGGATGTTCTTTTCAAAAATTCCTCCTCAATTTAAATTTCAGAGCAAGTCTTGCTGTGGGGAGAAGAGGAGGAGAAAGATCAGCTTTGCTAAGGGTATACCTCTCAGGACGTGAGTAAATTGTGAAGAATGACAAAGACTTTTACCACTTGACCCCAGAGAAAGGTGTATGGACCAGGTATAGATGACCAGGGTCACACAGCAAGTCTTTAGCATCCATTCCCTCCTGTGATCCTTTTGATGGGGGTTATAGTGAAGCTCTGCAGAGTTTATCCAGGGGTGAGCAAATCATCCAGCACCGAGGAGCTGGATCAGTTTGCAAACTTCAATGTAAAACTGTAAGCTTCCTCTAGGAAGGATTGTCTTATTCATCCTTATTCCCTGGTGATAGGCAATATGTTTTAATTAAATGTGATACATGTTTGTGTTCAGAAAATGCATGTTTGAACAAGTAAAGGAGCTCCAGGGGGCTGTCTGGGCTATTGGAGGCGAGCTTAGAAAGTGGGGCTCTGTGAATGTCAAGGCCTGTGAAGGAGAGAAGTAATTACAGCCCTGACATGTGGAGGCTTAGGTAGAGCTCAGGGAAGGGCCTGTCTCAATGAACTACTGGGTTGGCCAAAAAGTTCATTTAGGTTTTTCCATAATACATTACAGAAAAGCCAAAATGACCTGTTTGGTCATTATACTTCGTTTGGAGATGGAGATGGCAGCCAAGTTTGCAAAAGGGGATGGGTCTCTTTCATCTTCCAGGTTATTCTCCTTTCTCTCTCAGCCTTCCCATCCATAGGGGTCCAACTCTTTTGGTTCTTATCAGTCCAGACCTCCCTCATTTGTAACAGAGGAGCTTTCAGTTCAGAATGGCTCTGGGGTCATCAGGGTACCCTAGTTAGATCGGGGTGTTGGTATGTCCCTTTTTCCTGTGTTCAGTTCTAAGTTAGTCTTCCCATCCCTTTTACACACCAGGGAACTCACAGAAAATGATCATTGTACTGGGGTCACTGAAGGCCCCTGGCCAGGGCATTCTGGCTGCTGTCCATAGGGCTGCAGGAAACTCGACTCAGTTCACTGGTAACCCGTTCCCATCCGAAAGCATCCTTCTAAGCAGTCTTCATTACCAGTGGTTCCCACAGTGCCTCTATTTCCATGAAAAAATAAAGGGAAAGCAACTACTTTCGCAGGCCAGACCTTGATGAGATAATGTTAAAGCTCAGGCATTCAACGAATGTCTTGGGTGCCTTTCATGAGCAAGGCCTGGAGATGAAGCCATGAAGCAGATGGAAGCCTCCTGGTCCCAGTCACCACAGGGTGGGGGTTTAGAGAGTTTCAAGAATAAGTCAGGTACATACAAAGAAAACACTCCCTTGAGTTTATTCTAAAGATCAACAAATTTTTTCTTAAAGGGCCAGATAATTGGTCTGTGTCTCAAATATTCATCATAACATCATGGCCCAGATGCAGCCACAACCACAGCAATACATAAAAGAATGGCTGTGGCCATGTTCTAATAAAAATACAAAAACAGTAGTTTGGGGCTGCATTGAGACGGTCAGAGTTTATTAACACCTGCTCTAAAGGAAAAGCCAAACACTCTGTCAGTTCCCTTTGATTTAGAAACAACTAGTAAGAGAGGATTCTGTTGGAGAAGTTGATCTAATTCAACTTTGGAAGAATCAATTTTAAATGTTCTGTGATTTATTAATCTAAGAGAGTGTTGTTGAGCCCAAGTTCATGTGCCTGATGCATGGGAGGCCAAGCAAACTGAAACATTGCAGTTTGGATCAGAGAATGGTTTACTGCGGGTCCAATAAATGAGGAGAACCAGTGACTCATCCTCAAAAGACTTGGTGGCTTTCAGGGAAGAAGTGTTTATAGGACTGCAGGGTGTGTAACCCTCCTCTGACTGACTGGTGACAGGGGAGTGTTCCAGGAATTGCAATCATAAGCCGCCTGCTTTCAACCAGCCTGAGATTGTGCTAAACCTAAAGTTACCATCCTCCACCTGGGTAGGGGCCTTAGTTCCTGTAGAAGAACTCAAGTGTGTATCAAATTGTTATTCACACCCCCCGAGGAGGAACAAGATCAGCCCCATCCTGCACTGTTCTGTCTTCACTCACTTTCCTAATTAGTTACCAATCCAACCAAAGGGTGGATCTACCCTTTAGACCTCATGGAAGGTCTAGAAGGCTGGCAGCTTTTTTCCTAGGAACAAGAAATGAGGGACACACACAGAAGGGCTTCAGTGCCCCAGAGGGCCCCACAGAATCTTGCTCTGCTTTGAATGGAGACTGTGACAGATGATTCCATTTAGGCAAGAGAATCGGTACCTCCCTTCTTTGCAAAGACTTTGAGAAAGCAAAATAGATACCATGTGGGATGAAGAGTGAGCATCCAATTAACTTCATTGGGAAGGAGAGGATATTTACCAGGAGATGTTAGCCAGATGGGTTCCAAGGGAACATGAAGAAATTCCTGGAATGGGGCTAGCTGAGGATTTCAAGAAGGATTTTAACATTTTGCTTCCAGCTTTGCAGGGGTGTAATCCCTCATCCTGAACCCCCAACTTTTCAGCAAAGGATGGATAATGGGTGAACTAGAGACAGCGGGCTTCCACAAGGGTGGATAGTGGCTGAACTAGAGACCATGGGATTCTACCAGGACAGATGGTGAACTAGAGACAGCGGGCTTCCACCAAATAGTCCATGTGCTCCTCATTTTCTCAACCTCCCTTGCGATTAGGTTGGGACAATTTCTGGCCAATGGAATGAATGGATCTAACATGTACTGATATAAACATCTGATGCTTTTTCCTCTGCATTCTCTTCTCCAGCCACAGTATTGCTGAAGACCAAGTGTTTCAGATAGTACAGCTCTAAGACTGAGTGCTGTCCCAATCTATACTGTATTTGATGTGAGCACCAGTTAAAATATTAATGTATTAAGTGACTGAGCTTTCAAAATTTGTAATAGATACAGCCGGCTTGCGGTGCTTTGGGAAATAAAAACACGAATGGGCAACTCAAAGTGGCAGCCACAGGAAGGAAGACAATGAGTTGTTGATACCTGCTTCGAATGTTTGGAGTCTGATACTACATAATAGAGGCTTCCTAGGTGGTGCAATGGTAAAGAATCTGCCTGCCGAAGCAGGAGACATAGTTTTGATCCCTGGGGTAGGAAAAGACACCCCACTCCAGTATTCTTGCCTGGAAAATCCCATGGACAGAGGAGCCTGGCAGGCTGAGGTCCATGGGGTCGCAAAGAGTGGGACACAACTCAGCGACTGAGGACATGCACGCCACATAGCAGGCAGGATACGCTATGTTATGCTGTAGTAACAAACAGCTCTGAAATCTTAGGGTCTCTATATGCCAGAAGTTCATTTTTCACTCATGTTAAAATCTACTCTGGTGGGACCATCCACTAGAGAGAGAGTAGCTCTCTCTCACGTGACTCTGAACTTCGACGTCAACACCTGCGTCCACTATTTACTGAGGTTGCAGGGGAACCAGAGAGATGGTTTATCAGCCATGGGGACTTAAATGCTTCTACCCAGAAGTGACATATCATGTTTCATTGATCAAGTCATGTCACATGGACACACATGGGGGAGTAAAAGTGCTCTTAATGAAATCAGTGAACAGTGGTACTATTTGCTATGCAGTCCTGCTATGGAGGTATTAGTTTTCCAGAAGTCTGGAAGACTTAAGACTTAAAGAATGAATAGCAATTAGCTATGAAAACAAGGATGGGAGAAATAGGGGGAAGGTGTTGTGTTAAATAAAGGTCTGCATGAATTTAAGTGGGGATAGGGAAAGCAGCCTAGGATAGAGGAAGAATATTTACCATGCATTTAAACATTTGTGCAAGACATTTTAAGGCAAAAACTCCCTTATGAAAGATCTATACCCAAGGTGAGGATTTTGGAATGCAGGGTACTTATGGTCATTTGTTCCACACTTTTTGGATCCAGCCTGACTTATGTGTCCATGTGGGCACCTGCTACAGAAAAGGTGGAGAGCTTAGCTTGAGGACATGCAGGGCACTCGCACACCCTTGATTTTTCTGTTGGCAAGAGTGAGAATTTCCCAAGGTCTTCTTAGATCATTGACTAGATTCCTGAGCTGAGTGGACCCCTCTAAGGACTTACTAAGAACCTCAACAGCTCCTCAGTTAAGGACAACTAGGTAGAGATCCCCACCATAACCTTATTATCAGGGATGTAGGTAGTGTCCATGGCTCCATTTCATTACACAGTCTTTTTTTTATTTTGGCTGTGCTATGTAGCATGAGGGATCTTAGCTTCCTGACCAGGGGTCAAACCTGTGGCCCCTGAAGTAGAAGCATGAAGTCTTAACCGCTGGACCACCAGGGAAGTCCCTGCACCAGCCTTAAGATGGGAAGGAATGGGATGAAGTTGTAGCAGCAGGAAACATATGACTTTAGACTCAAGTCTGATTTTTGATTTGGAAAATAGAGGCTGCTATTAAAATGATATAAAGTCTGACAACTGGAATACTCTGAGCTCTTCCAATCTAATTATCAACCCAATCTCCTGGTATCTGATTGTACTTAGAGGAGCCCAGAAATAATTTGGAGATAGGGCTCCATCTGAAGTTAAGGCAATCCAATATTCTAGATTTTAAGAGGCCATCCTCCAGACTAAAAGGATAGTGACTCTTAAGCAGAGTTCCCGTTGCTTCTGTATTCTCTAACCCCTGATGCTGGTAAGAGCAGGTATACCATTGTTGTTTAGTCACTAAGTCGTGTCTAACTCTTTTTGTGATCCCATGGACTGTAGCCCTCCAGGCTCCTCTGTCCATAGGATTTTAGTGGCAAGAATACTGGAAAGGGCTCCCGTTTCCTTCTCCAGGGGATCTTCCCTACCCAGGGATTGAATCCAAGTCTCCTGCTTTGGCAGACGGATTCTTTACCATTGAGCCATGCGGGAAGCTAGGTATACCATAGTACTTGTTAAAATTCACAGGAGAAGAACAGAGGAACACTTAGAGTGTGTCCATTGTAGTAGGTTTTTAACCAGAACATTCTAGATATAAAGCTTTGGTGGTTCATAGGCATAACTGTGAAATCAGGCAATGGGGCATGATTTGGGGTGTAAACATGTGTATATGGGGGCAGGAGGGTGTTTGAGGTCTTTTTCCCTCTGAACTCTTAGCTCCTGAAGATAGAAACAGTCATATTTATCTTCCTGTCCCCACTGTCTGGCATTATAAGAACTCCAATGATTGAATGAACTTCTACAGAATAATTGAATTCCTGTCAGCTGCTTCTGATCATAAATAGGTTGGTCAAAAATGAATGAGCCCAATGAAAGGACTTTTTCTAACCAAACTTCACTCTCCTTCACACTCACTGCTCTGGTCCACCTGGTGCCAATGACCCAAATCCCCCAGACCTAGCCTTGCTGACCTTATTGGAGAGAGTAGCGACAGCTGTGACCAAGTCCACCAAAATACCATAGTCTATTAAAAGCATCAGTTCATCAAAGTCCACGATGTTAATTTGCCAAGAAAGAGTCCCACCGGATTAAACTTTTAATTGGTATGAAGTGCAGCTCAGAAAACGGGGGTCTTGGGGAAATTTTATTCTGCAGTCTGGCAGTAATTAACCGACCTCCTCCAGAGTTACTGCCCCTGGGAGTATTGGAGTTGTTAAATTACCAGGCAGGGAGAAACGCTATTATCCAAAAGCCCAACCCTTACATCTTCCCAAGCCTCTCTTCCACTCCCTGTCTTGCTCAGAAGGAAGTTGTAAATGAGTGATGATTAACCTAAAGCTTCCAGAGCCTCTCAGAGACCCTACAGAATTGTACCAAGAAAATCCCCAACCCCTTGGGCATTAGATCATCTCCAGCTTATTTTCAGGGGCAAAGACGTGGGGATCTTTTAGACCCTGGCATTCTAGGACTTAACCATTTTCCTGTACCCTCTCTGTAAATCAGAATTATGGGACTGTGGTACAGTCATCCCTTGGTATCTGTGGGGAGATTGGTCCCATGAGCCCCATGGATACCAACATCTGTGGATGCTCAAAATCCTTCTATAAAATGGTGTGGTATTTACACATAACCTATGCATGCTCTCCGGCTTCCCAGTTGACTCAGTGGTAAAGAATCTAGGAGATGTGGGTTCAATCTCTGGGTCAGGAAGATCCCCTGGAGAAGGAAATGGCAACCAACTCCAGTATTCTTGCTTCAAAAAGCCCATGGACAGAGAAGCCTGGCAGGCTACAGTCCATAGGGTGGCACAGAGTCAGACACGACTCAGCACACATGCACACACATCCTTAAATCATCTCTAGATTACTTTTAATACCTAATGCAACATAAATGCTGTACAAATAGTTTCAAATACAGTGTAAAAGCTAGGTACATAGTTGCCAGCACACAGCAAATTCAAGTTTTGCTTTTTAGGACTCCCTGCTGATCCAGTGGTTTAGAATCCCACCTGCCAGTGCAAGGGACACATGTTCAATCCCTGGTCCAGGAAGATTCTGCGTGCTGTGGGGCAACTAAGCCCGTGTGCAACAACTACTGAGCCCACGCATCTAGAGCCCATGCTCCACAACGAGAGAAGCCACTGCAATGAAAGCCCAGGAGTAGCCCCCGCTCTCTGCAACTAGAGAATGCTCATGAGCAGCAACAAAGGCCCAGTGCAGCTCTACGTAAATAAATCAATCTTTTTAAAAAGGACAATAACATTAAATCAGCAGAAGACAAATTACAGCATTTTTGTCAGAGTATAATAAAAATTACAATAAATGCATAAATATAAAAGTAAAAAAGAATGATCTGTGGATGCACAAGACAGTATGGGTGAGTCTGAAAAGTAGGTTCATTGAAAGTCAGATACAGAAGAGAAATCATATGATTCCATGTTTAAGAAGTTCAAGGAGAGGCAAAGCTAATGGGAAAGAAATCAGAATAGTGTTTGCCTATGAAAGGTAGGGTTAGAGGTTGACTACTTAAAAGAGCATGTGAGGGAACTTTCTTAGGTGAGTCAAATGATTTATATCTTGAGTAGGTGTACACTTTTGTCAAAATTCATTGGGTTGTACCCTTCAGACCTCATCTGACTGATAAAAGAAAATTAGGCTTGAAAGGAAAAAAATACACATACCCTTTTAACCTAGCAAATTCTGCTCTGGAAAATTAATATCATTAGACAAGTATTTAAAAGCAGTCATTGTAGTGCTTATAATAGGAAAAAATACACAAAATTACAATTTAAATACTTGGCAATGTGATTCAAATATGGTAGCTCTATACAATAGAATGTTCTACCACCATGAAAAAATGCTGATGTACTTTGACATGTGAAAATATAAGATGTAATTAAAAACAGTTCAACCTCATTTTTACAAGCATTAAATATAATAGTGGCTTTTTCGGGTTGATTTTACTACAAGCAACATTTATGCTTTTCCAAGTTCTATAGAAGTTCTATAGAGTACCTATTGGAGAAGGCAATGGCAACCCACTCCAATACTCTTGCCTGGAAAATCCTATGGATGGAGGAGCCTGGTAGGCTGCAGTACATGGGGTCGCTAAGAGTCGGACACGACTGAGCGACTTCACTTTCACTTTTCACTTTCAAGCATTGGAGAAGGAAATGGCAACCCACTCCAGTATTCTTGCCTGGAGAATCCCAGGGACGGCAGAGCCTGGTGGGCTGCCATCTATGGGGTCGCACAGAGTCAGACATGAGTGAAGCGACTTAGCAGCAGCAGCATAGAGTACCTAGCAGATGTGCCTATAATCTGTGTTCATTACTTTCAAAGTACCTAGTTGTTGAGCATTTTCAATTAGGCTCAGATATCTGAGTGCCTAGACAGCCAACACTTAGAGCCTATTCATTCATTCATTTCTTTTGCTTCCATCCAGCCTCTCAATCTTGTACTCTTCTCTGGACCAAACCTGGAAACCTTGTATTTCCAACTCATTAACACATGGCCACCATTTAGTCCAGAAAGGAATGCCTTTGTATTTCCTTTAGAGCATGGATTTTGAGATCTAGTTAATTGAGATCTAGATAATTTTGAGTTATCTATTCTCCTCCCGGACCTGTGCATTCCATCTTCCATGAAGGTGCAAAGTTACCTCAGTGAGATCTAGTTACCTTTGAAATTTGTTTTAAGGGTCCGCTTGTTGGGGCCTGGCTCCTACTTATACAAGCTGCCTAGGTACTGTGAGAGATACCCACACACTGGTTACATCTAGCTTCTCAGACTTGCATTTTGGCCACTACTGCACACTGCACCACCAGGCTCTTCTCCCTCCAGCTCTTTTTCTACGCTTGCACCTTCTCTTTGCCTGACTTCTATTCTAGGTTTTCAGATCCTGAGATTCTCAGCTCAAGGTGCCTATATATCCCCACATTTTCTGCAAAGGCATTGTATAATAGGGTGAATAATGCCCCCCAAATATGTCAAAATCCCAACCCACAGAACCTGAGAATGTAACCTTATTTAAAAATGAAACAGTCTCTCAGTCATGTCTGACTCTTTGTGACCCTATGGAGTCTAGCCTACCAGGCTCCTCTGTCCATGGGATTCTCCAGGCAAGAATACTGGAGTGGATAGCCATTCTCTTCTCCAGGGGATCTTCCCAGCCCAGGGATCGAACCCGGGTCTCCTATACTGGGTCCCCTATATAGCTTCAGAGGTAGTGTGGCCTCTGATTTTCAGTCGGCATCTTGATTTTGAACTTCTGGCCTGCAGAACTAATGAGAATAAATTTGTTATTTTAGGCCACCAAATTTGCAGTAACTTGTTACAGAAGCCTCAGGAAAAAAAAAAAAATTGTAGGTAGTAATTAGCAAACCATCCATATCAGTCCTGCTCCCACCCCTACCACCTGCACTGGTAGAAGAAGGAATTATGATGGTCTTAGCTTGAGAGACACAAATGGAAGCCTAAAGGCTTGTGTGTAGGCAATTCAGTTGGAGAAGTGAGTCCAAGAAGTTGAGCGAGGAAACAGATTACAGATTAAGTGCAACAGGAAAAGAAGGGATCCCAAGGTAAGTATGTGTTATCCATCAAACTGGTCAGATGTGGACCATGAAGGTGTGCTTTCCTGAGACTTCAGGAACTATGTCAGGATCCCCAGAACCATCCATCCAAGGGACAAAATTGAAGAGCATTTATTTCCTGGCTCCCTTCTTTCATTAGTCAAGGAGCCCTGGTGACTCCAGATTTCCTTGGCTTGTGGCTACATCACTCCAGTCTCTGTCTTCACATGATCTTTTGTGTCATAGCTTCCTCTTGTTTCCTTCTTCCCTTGATACCCCTTTGGACATCAACTGCTTGGTGCCCAGGCTTCCAGCTTTGCCTGCAGGGGTCAGGAGTGAGAGGAACTTCTAGGCAGAATGTGACAGAGTTGCACCCTGTGAGGTCAAGGGTCTGGTTATGGCCCAGAGAGAGGTGTCATCAGACTTGAATTGGAGGACCAGCTTTGAGACTCTGGGAAAATTTTCCCCAAACTCTATGCTCATTTGATTTGCAACTGGTAATCTGACCTCATAGTTCTGTTGAGGATTCAATAAGAATGAATATGGAAGTGTTTTATGAATTTTAAAACACTGATAAGTATCTATATTATTCAGCCCAAATGTGAGCACATATTTTCCTACACATCTCATCCTCTGACCTGCACGTGCAGCACTTTCTCTTCCTGTCCTGTCTAGCATGTGGTCCTTCCTTTCTCTAGCCTTTTCCCATCCCCATCAGGACTCACAGCCTCTCCTTCAGCCAGTCTCCCATCTCAAGCGAACTGTTAACCTAGCCTGAGAGGAATCAAAGTCTCTCAGGATGCTGCCCTGTGGAAGGGAGAGTACAGGATCCCCTGATACAGAACGAGCTAGCTCTCAGAAGCATCTTTTTGTGTAAAATCTAATTGCATCTTCCCTGCTGCTCCAGCAAATGAAGTTTAAATATTTAACAAGGATGTCAGCACCATTCGGATTGGCTGTGGGTCCCCCGCAGATGAGAGCTCAGAGGGAAGCAAACTGCCTGCAGGCTGCACAGTCCATGACTGCGACCGAGCAGGCCTGCTTCTCTCCCTCGCATGGCCCAGGGCACTGTCTGGGGCTGGGCTGGGCTAGTGCTGGGCAACCTTGTCACACAGAACCTGGGTGGGGGTGCCTGTGCTCAGCCAGCCAGGCGCTGGGTGCCCAGTCCTCTGTCAAACCAGAGACTGCATGTGGCTCTGCCCTTGCTTAGCGGGTTCCAGTACAAGCTGCTCACCAGCCAGGAAGCAGGGCTGCCTGTGCCCGGGGCAGGGGTTAGCATCCCTCTTGAAGGCCAAGTGGCTTCTCATCCTCTATTTTCTCCAAGATGCCAGTGTATGATCACAGACCCTCTCGTGTATGTGTATGCGTGCGTGCGCGCGCGCATGTGTGCACATGCGCAGTCATGTCCGACTCTTTGTGACCCCAGGGACTGTAGCCTGCCAAGCTCCTCTATCCATGGAATTCTCTAGGCAAGAATACCAGGGTGGGTAGCCATTTTCTACTCCAGGGGCTCTTCCTGACCCAGGGATCGAACCTGTCTCTCTTGTGTCTTCTGCATTGGCAGGTGGATTCTTTACCACAATCCATCACTTTTCAGAAGAAAAATTGTACCAGTGTAGTAATAAAATACTAAGCTATGAAACCCAAGAAACATATTTATAATGACATTTATATAAACTGTACTTATAAACATATTTTATAAAGTTATAAATATCAGTCAAGATCCAAACTGAAACAGATGGCTCCCATTAGGAGAACTCCCATTAGGAGGAAGGTTGATTTGTGGAGCGGCTCTTTACCAGGCGAGGCTGAGGCAAAGAACTCACAGAGGATGACGTGCCACACTATGGCAGTCACGGTGGAGCTGTCGTCACCCTCAGTCTGATAGACGAGGAACCCTGACAAGGAGAGACATAGCCCACTGGCTGCCTGGGGAAATGTCCTCTGAACAAATGGATAGAATGCCACTGTGCTAGGCACCAGAGAGAGAGAGAGAAAGGGATGCCTTGCTTCCCAGAAATCCTGCTTAGAAAGGGAGTGAAAGTGTTAGTTGCTCACTCAGATCCAGTTTTTTGTGACCTCATGGACTGCAGCCCACCAGGCTCCTCTGTCCATGGAATTATCCAGGCAAGAATATGAAGTGGGGGTGGGAGGAGAACAAGATGGCGGAAGAGTAGGTGGATGTGGAGTACATCTCTCTCCACGGATACATCAGAAATACACCTTCAGACACAGAAGTGCATGCAGAACACCAGCTGAGAGCGGACAGGAGTACCTGACCAGCGGAAAAGAATATATAGAACCACGTAAAACTCGGTAGGATGAAGGAACTAGGGGAAAAAACAGGAGTGTTAGTAGGACTGGACCTGCCCTTGGCGGGTGGAGGAACTGAAGCAGGGGTCCGATCCCCACAGCGCGGCAATTGTCTGAGGCAGAGGAGAAACATTTAAGGCTGAGACTGAAACAGCTGATCTGTGGCAGCCGAAATGGAATGAGAATCAGACAGTCCTTGCCGCAGCCATACATACCCCGGACAGGGACACAGGTCCCCTGAAAGGTACAGCGGCTGGGAGCTGGAGTTTGGGGATTGTGGAGCAATCCCAGAGCAAGGGCCACTGTTGACTGCGGGAAAATGGATCCGAGGGGATGTGAGGGAGGAGAATGTGGTGGGAAATGCCTGTGGAGCAAAGTCGGGCAGCCATGGAAGCAAGGCGATACTGCTGAGTCACACGTCGGGGGTGGACTCATCACCAGAGTCTCCCTCTCCCCACACGCCAGCACTGGCAGCTTAACAATAGAGAGGTTGACCCATCAAACACCTGATGTACTGAACTACAGACCTGGACCCCACCCACGGTGCCCTTCTATGTACCTGATGCGCTGAACAACAGAGAAGGACCCCAAGCAAGGGAGCCCTCTAAGTGCCTGAATGGTTGGAGCTATGGAGATAGAGTGGCCAAAGAAGCCTTCTGATCACCAGCTACAAGAGGCTCGAAAAAAGACCCTGATAGGGCCATAACCCCTGCAGCTGAGGCAGTCCGTGGCCCTGCACACTTCGCGCTGCCAGGGTCCCTGCCAGCCAAGCAGCTGCACCACCTTCACACTCAACTCTCACTGGGGCAGAGCTGCCACAGGCAAAAAAATTCTTGGATCTAAGTGCACAGGATCGCTTCGGTAGTGTCCGACTCTGCAACCCTGTAGACTGTGGCCTGCCAGGCTTCTCTGTCAGGGAGGGGGCTCCTCAAGCAAGAACACTGGAGCGTATTGGCCAATACTAGTTGCCATACCCTTCTAGAGCACTGTATTTCCAGCTGCCCTAACTGTCAACTCCCCTGAGTACCTGGTGCTGCCAGAACCCCTGCAACTCAGGCAGCTGCACCACCTCCACACCTGGCCCTCACTGGGGCAGACCCAAGTCCTCCAGGGCAGCCTCAGGAACAAACCCTAGTGGACGACCCACATGCAGAGGTGGAAATAGAACCACAATTGAAACCCAGGGGCAGTGTGACTAAGGAAGAAGACCCAAAACCTTCCCACCAGCTGTATAAGCTGCAGATTAAATCCAGACGATCAACTAGGTAGACTCTGTGGCTATGGAATATATAAAAGTCATTGAGAACTCCCACAAAACAAAATGCACTAGTTCTGACAGTTGTGGACATTGGAGGCAAGAACACAGAGGAGTAGGACCAGGTTAGAATCTGAGCTGCCCCCACAGCAGGTCCAGAGATCAACACAGTGCTGGAGGGCATCCTAGGGAGGTGAGGTGGACTGTGACTACCAGCAAAGGAAAGGATTCTGACACCAGTGACTCAAGAAAAACATTTATTATTCCTATGTTTTGACTTGTTCTGTAGATTCTTTTGGATTTTTTCTTTAATTTTCTTTTTTTACACCTCTGTTGTAGTTTTTTTATTTTATTGGCACTATGAAATCTAAGCTTTTGAGCTTTTTTTTTCTCTTTCTTCAGTCACATTTTTTATTGTTGTCATAAATCCCTGTCCCTACTCTGGGCTTTTGCAGTTCTGGGGAGTTTTCCTCTTATTTTTTCCCTTTTTTCTTTCTTCTTCCTTTTTTTTCTCTTTTTTATAAATTAACTTTTAATCTTTTAAACCTGTTATATTTTTCTACATTTATTCCTTTGCCTTTCCTACTGTTCTTTTCCCCTTGCAGTTAATCTTTGATGTGCATAAATCTTATTTATCTACCTCTATTTAACTTTGCATATCTCTTCTTTCTTTCCTTTCCTCTCAATATATTTGTTAGTTTTGTTTTCATTGCTTTACTCCCCACTGAGCACCTTGCTTTAGTTTTGTTTTCCAGTTTGTGCTTTAGTTAGTTTTGTTCTTAACTGGTAAATATAATTTTTGATTTCCTTTGTTTGCCGGGTCAATCTGTTGTACTTTATTTTTGTTGGACTGTTTTGACTTTACTCATGTGTGTATATGTATATGTGTATATTCCATTATTTTAATTATTATTTGCCTGATTTTGTAACTGTCATTTGTCTGGGGTTCATCTTTGGTTTCTTGTTTTTGGATATTTGTTTTAATCTCACTTAATGCCCGGAGACAGCAATGGCAACCCACTCCAGTATTCTTGCCTGGAAAAATCCCATGGACAAAGGAGCCTAGTAGGCTGCAGTCCATGGGGTTGTGAAGAGTCAGACAAAATTGAGCGACTTCAATTTCACTTTTCACTTTCATGCATTGGAGAAGGAAATGGCAACCCAATCCAGTGTTCTTGCCTGGTCAGACATGACTGAAGCGACTTAGCAGCAGCAGCAGCAGCAGCACTTAATGCCATAACAAACCACTTGCAGAATCTTCATTCCTGACCAGAGGTCAAGTCCTGAGCCTTTGGAGTGGGACCACTGACTCCAAGGCCCTAGATTACCAGAGAACTAACCCTAGGGAGTATCAAACAGTGAGAACTCACACAAAGGAAACCACTTGAATACAAGACCTGGCATCACCCAACCACCAGTACTACCCTGTGCAGGACCCCTCATCTAAACAATAAACAAAACAAAAATACAAACCCGATCATCTGCAGACAGGATTACCACCTCACACAGCCTTGCGCATCAGAGGAAAAACAAACAAAAACTCTGCACAAATCTCACCCTATATAAAGCTTACACAAACCACTGGACCAAACTGAGCAAGGCAGAAACCAAAAGGAAGAAATAATTCAACCTTGGAGCCTGGGAAAAGGAGACCTCAAAAACAATAAAAAAAAAAAAATAATGAAAAGGCAGAGAAATGCTACACAAATGAAGGAACAAACTAGAAACAAAAAAGTCCAAATAAATGAAGAGGAAATAGGCGAGCTATCTGAAAAAGAATTCAGAATAATGATAGTAAAGATGATCAAAAACCTTGAAAACAAAATGGAGAAAATGCAAGAATCAATTAACAAAGACCTAGAAGAATTAAAGAATAAACATAGATACAAACAACACAATTATGGAAATTAAAAGTACTCTAGAAGGAATTAATAGAATATCTGAAGCAGAAGAACGAATCAGTGAGCTAGAAGTTAAAATGGTGGAAATAAGTTCTGAAGAGCAGAATAAAGTAAAAAGAATGAAAAGAACTGAGGAAAATCTCAGAGACTTCTGGGACAATATCAAACGTACCAACATTCCCAGAAGAAGAGAAAAAGGGTATGAGAAAATTTTTGAAAAGATTATAGTTGAAAATTTCCCCAACATGGAAAAGCAAATAGTCAAGTCCAAGAGGCACAAAGAGTCCCATACAGGATAAACCCAAGGAGAAACATGCCAAGACACATACTACTCAAACTAACAAAGACTAAACACAAAGACAGACTACTATTAAAAGTGGCAAGGGAGAAGCAACAAGTAATATACAAGGGAAACCCCATATGCTTGACAGCTTATCTTTCAGCAGAGACTGCAGGCCAGAAGGGAATGGCAGGATATATTTAAGGTACTGAAAGGGAAAAATCGACATCCAAGATTACTGCACCCAGCAAGGACCTCATTCAAAATTGATGGAGAAATAAAAAGCTTTTCAGACAAGCAAAAGTTAAGAGAATTCAGTACCACCAAACCAGCTTTACAACAAATGTTAAAGGGACTTATATAGTCAAGAAATACAAGAGAAGAAAAAAGATCTACAAAATCAACCCCAAACAGTTAAGAAAATGGCAATAGGGACATATATATCAATAATTACTTTAAATGTAAATGGATTAAATGCTCCAAACAAAAGACACAGGCTGCTGAATGGATACAAAGACAAGGCCCATATATATATTGTCTACAAGAAGTCCACTTCAAACCTAAAGACACATACCAGACTGAAAGTGAGAGGATGAAAAAAAAAATTCCTTGCAAAAGGGAAGCAAAAGAAAGCTGGAGTAGCAATCCTCATATCAGACAAAATAGACCTTAAAATGAAGATTACAAGAGATAAGGAGGGACACTACATAATGATCAAGGGATCAATTCAAGAGGAAGACACAACAATTGTAAATATCTATGCACCCAACACAGGAGCACCTCAATACATAAGACAAACACATAAAAGGAGAAATTGACAGTAGCACAGTAACAGTAGGAGACTTTAACACCCCACTCACACTAACGGACAGATCATCAAAACAGAAAATTAACAAGGAAAAGATGTCTTAAATGGTACATTAGATGAGATGGATCTCCTTGATATCTTCAGGACATTCCATCCAAATGCAGAAGAATACACCTTCTTCTCAAGTGCACATGGAACATTTCCCGGGATAGACCACCTCTTGGTCACAAATCAAACCTCAGTAAATTTAAGAAAATTGAAATCGTACCAAGCATCTTCTCTGACCACAACACTATGAGACTAGATATCAATTACAAGAAAAAAAAATGTAAAACACAAACACATGGAGGTTAAACAACACATTTCTAAATAACCAACAGATTACTGAAGAAAGAAAAAGGAAAATCAAAAAATTTCTAGAAACAAATGATGATGAAAACATGACAACTCAAAACCTATGGGATGCAGCAAAAGCAGTTCTAAGAGGGAAGTTTACAGCAATACAATCCTACCTCAAGAAACAAGAAAAACATTGAATAGACAACCTAACTTTACACCTAAAACAACTGGAAAAAAAACAAACCCAAAAATTAGTAAAAGGAAAGAAATCAAAGATCAGAGCAGAAATAAGCAAAAAAGAAATAAAAGAAACAATATTAAAGATTAATAAAACTAAAAGCTGGTTCTCTGAGAAGATTGGCTAAAGGTTTGTCAATTTTGCTTGACTCATCAAGAAAAAAAGAGAAGAATCAAATCAACAAAATTAGAAATGAAAAAGGAGAGGTTACGACAGACAATGCAAAAATACAAAGGATTGTGAGATTATTATGAACAACTATATGGCAATAAAATGGATAACCTGGAAGAAATGGACAGATTCTTAGAAAAGTTCAATCTTCTAAGACTGAACCAGCAAAAAATAGAAATTATGAACAACCCAATTACAAGCACTGAAATTGAAGCTGTGATCAAAAATCTCCCCCAAATCAAAAGCCCAGGACCAGACAGCTTCACAAATGTTTGAATTCTATCAAACATTTAGAGAGGAGCTAATGCCTATCCTTCTAAAATTCTTTCGAAAAGATGCAGAGAAAGAAACACTTCCAAACTCATTCTATGAGGCCACTATCACCCTGATACCAAAACCAGACAAAGACAACACAAAAAAAGAAAACTACAGGCCAGTATCACTGATGAACATAGATGTAAAAATCCTCAACAAAAAGTTCATACACCATGATCAAGTTGGGTTTATTCCAGGAATGCAAAGATTCTTCAATATACTCAATCAATGTGATACACCATATTAACAAACTGAAAGATAAAAACCATACGATAATCTCATAGATGCAGAAAAATCCTTTGACAAAATCCAGCACCCATTTATGATTAAAACTCTTCAAAAAAAAAATGGGCATAGAGGGAACCTGCCTCAGAATAGTAAAGGCCATATATGATAAGCCTACAGCAAACATTATTCTCAATGATGAAAAACTGAAAGCATTCACCCTAAGATCAGCAACAAGACAAGGGTGTCTACTCTCAACACTATTATTCAACATAGTTCTGGAAGTCCTAGCTATGGCAATCAGAGAAGAAATATATATAAAAGGAATCCAGATCAGAAAAGAAGTAGTAAATCTCTCACTGTTTGCAGATGGCATGATACTGTACATGGAAAACCCTAAAGATAGTATCAGAAAATTACTAGAGCTAATCAGTGAATTTAGCAAAGTTGCAGGATACAAAATCAATACACAGAAATCACTTGCATTTCTATACACTAACAATAAAAAATCAGAAAAACTAAGGAATCAACCCCATTCACCATTGCAACTAAAAGAATTAAATATATAGGAATAAACTTACCTAAGGAGACAAAAGAACTCTACACAGGAAATTATAAGACACTGATGAAAGAAATCTAAGATGACATAAACAGATGGAGAGATATTCCATGCTCCTGGGTAGGAAGAATCAAAATTGTGAAAATGACTCTACTACCAAATTCAGCCTACAGATTCAATGCCGTCTCTATCAAATTACCAATGGCATTTTTCACAGAATTAGAACAAAAAATTTCACAATTCATATGGAAACACAAAAGACCTCAAATAACCAAAGCAGTCTTGAGAAAGAAGAATTGAGCTGGAGGAATCAACCTTCTTGAATTCAGATTATACTACACAGCTACAATCATCAAGAGAGTATTGTACTGGCACAAAAACAGAAACATAGACCAATGGAACAAGCTAGAAAGCCCCAAAATAAACCCGTGCACCTATGGGTACCTTATTTTTGACAAAGGAGGCAAGAATATACAATGGCGCAAAGACAGCCTCTTCAATAAATGGTGCTGGGAAAACTGGACAGCTACATGTAAAAGAATGAAGTAAGAACACTCGCTAACACCATACACAAAGATAAACTCAAAATGGATTAAAGGCCTAAATGTAAGACCAGAAACTATAAAACTCTTAGAGGAAAACATAGGCAGAACACTCGATGACATAAATCAAAGCAAGATCCTCTATGACCCACTGCCTAGAGTAAAGAGAATAAAAAGTAAACAAGTGGGACCTGGTTAAACTTAAAATCTTTTGCACAGCAAAGGAAACTATAAGCAAGGTGAAAAGACAACCCTCAGAATGGGAGAAAATAATAGCAAATGAAACAACTGACAAAGGATTAATTTTCAAAATATACGAGCAGCTCATACAACTCAATGCCAGAAAAACAAACAACCCAATCAAAAAGTGGGGAAAAGACCTAAACAGACATTTCTCAAAGAAGACATACAGATGGCTAACAAATACGTGAAAAGATGCTCAACATTACTCATTATTAGAGAAATGCAAATCAAAAGCACAAAGAGATATCACCTCACACAAGTCAGAATGGCCATTATCAAAAAGTCTACAAACAATAAATACTGGAGAGGGTGTGGAGAAAAGGGAGAGCTCTTGCACTGTTGATGGGAATGTAAATTGATACAGCCACTCTGGAAGATGGTGTGGAGATTCCTTAAAAAACTAGGAATAAAATCACCATATGACCCAGCAATCCCATTCCTAGGCATATACCCTGAGGAAACAAATTGAAAAAAGACACATGTATCCCATTGTTCATTGCAGCACTATTTGCAATAGCTAGACCGTGGAAGCAACCTAGATGTCCATTGACAGATGAACAGATAAAGAAGCCGTGGTACATATACACAATGGAATATTACTCAGCCATAAAAAATGAACACATTTGACTCAGTTCTGATGAGGTGGGTGAACCTAGAATCTATTATATGCAGTGAAGTGAGTCAGAAAGAGAAAGATAAATGTCGTATTCTAACACACATATATGGAATCTAGAAAAATGGTACTGAAGAATTTATTTACAGGGTGGCAATGGAGAAATAGACATAGAGAATAGACTTATGGACATGGGGAGAGGGGAGGAGAAGGTGAGATGTATGGAAAGAGTAACATGCATGGAAACTCACATTACCATATGTAAAATAGATAGCCAATGTGTGTTTGCTGTATGGCTCAGGAAACTCAAACAGGGGCTCTGTATCAACCTAGAGGGGTGGGATGGGGAGGGAGATGGAAGGGAGGTTCAAAAGGGAGGGAATATGTGTATACCTATGGCTGATACATGCTGAGGTTTGACAGAAAACAACAAATTTCCGTAAAGCAATTATCCTTCAATAAAAAAAATAAGTTAGAAAAAAAAGAATATGTAGGGGGTAGCCATTCCCTTCTCCAAGGGATCTTCCCAACCCAGGGATTGAGCCCAGGTCTCCCACGTTGAAGGCAGTTTCTTTACCATCTGTGCCACCGTCTGAAGCAGTTACCAAAGGTGGTGCAGTATGATGGTACATCACATCTGACACTTTGTGGGTGCTTCTAGTTAATAGCAAAGAAGGTAGTCAAAGCCCCCCTCTTAGGAAGGGGGTCAGAAAGAAGACATGACTGGCTACTTCATAGATGACAGCTAGACTGGATTTAGAGGGAGAAAGGCATTACCTAGATTAAGTGGGGAAAGGAATTTAAGTAGAGGGAGAGGTGAGTGGATACACCTTGGGGGATTGGCTGCATGCCAGATCTTGGGGATGGCTGGAATTCTGACATGGTTGCAAAGGCTTTAGGAAATCAGAAAATGTCCTTTTCAACGATACATATCCAAAACTGATCTTCCCCTCCTTCCTACCCACTGCTGTGAGAAACAGGGTATTTGGTGAGGGGAGGCACTCTTGAAGCTGTTGTGTGGTTAGACACCCACACAGCTGATGACAAACCCAAAAAGTCTGAGTTAATGGCTCCAGGTTACTGTTTCGATCTCTCCATCCCTCCCTCCACTTCCTTTCCGGTGTCTGTTGAGCCAGGAGGATAGTCAGATGTGAAAAGACAGAAGATTTGTGCAAGATTAGAGTGAGCATCCTTAGGGGTCTAGAGATGGGAGACCACATCGTTTCTGCAGCCCTTGCCCGTGCACAGATGTGTGAGTTCCCATCTCTGGTACCTGCAGGTGTGATAAAAGCCCCAAATACTCTTCCTGTTGATCCTTGTTCTTAGGCTGTCTCTCTCATGCCAGTAGTTTCTAGCATCTCAGAATCAATCCTAGGGAAGAAAAAAAAATCAGTCCATGATATATACTTCTCCAAGGTACCTACTTACCTCTAAATATTTTCAATGCTCTTCTGGAATTATGAGCATTTTAAAATAAGATTGATAACATACCTATATTAGAGGGGAAGATCATAAATCTACCATGGTTTATTATTCCTAGCAGTATAGATGGTTCTTCATGCTATTAAGGTAAAACAAGGGATTGACAAGCTTTGAAAGGGAGAAGGAGGAAAAGATGAAAAAATATTGGGCTGTTGAATGCAGATTAAGGAGAGTTTTGCAGCTTGAGGGTTCTGGATAGATAGGAAGAATCATGCAATGGAGATCAATAGGCTTGAACTTATCTAATGGTTACTTGCCTATTCATGTCTTGGTTTCATTCTTATCCAACTGAGCCTGGTACATGTCTCGACTGGAAACATGCTTGGGGCAGAGCCTCGTGATGGTTATTCTGTATTTCATTTAGTCTGTGTGGGGAATTTCATTAAAACTGCCTAAGAGGAGGTATGATCTTGACAGCCATGGGTTAGCAATAGAGGAAGTTGACAGGAATATGGTTCCTGACAAGCTGTGTGTTCCTTTATCTTGAGGGTGAGTGGGAAAGTAGGAGAAGGGTGATGCAGGTGGAAGGTCAGAAGAGCCAGCCCAGACCTCGAATGGGGTGGCTTGACTGTGAAGATCATCCTGGTCTCTGGGCTGGTCATTGAATGTTGTAAGCCTTAATTCCAATCTGGAGCTGGGTGGGGAATACACTTTGACCCCCTCACACAAGGTTGTAGGTAAAGAGAACCTTTGAAGCCATGTTGAAGGATGAAAAGCCACCAATGTGCTGAACTAACTAACATTAACTCCTTCCTGCAAGATTAGCACTGGCAAAGTTAAAGCAAGAAATGCTGAAAGAGGAAAGGAAGAAAACTCTCAATATTAGAAAACACATAAATACAATCTGGGCTTCCCTAATAGGTCAGTTGGTAAAGAATCTGCCTGCAATGCAGGAGACCCCAGTTTGATTCCTGGGTTAGAAGGATCCCCTGGAGAAGGGATAGGCTATCCACTCCAGTATTCTTGGGTTTCCCTTGTGGCTCAGCTGGTAAAGAATCCACCTGCAATGCAGGAGACCTGGGTTTGATCCCTGGATTGGGAAGATCCCCTGGAGAAGGAAAAGGTTACCCACTCCAGTATTCTGGCCTAGAGAATTCCAGGGACTGTATAGCCCATGGAGTTGCATAGAGTTGGACACAGCTGAGCGACTTTCACTTTCAAGTACAATCCACCACAATACTAGGTTAACAGAAAATGTTGAGAGACAATCCTCTGTGGATCTTATATTTAAGCATCTTTTGTGAGCAGAAACTCCTGTGACCTTCAAGACCTCCCATATCTTCAAGATCATTGTGTAAATAGGTTGAAAGATATTGTCTTTTTGAAACAGATGACAGACTTTTCACTCTCCAATATAATAAAGATAATGTCTTACTTCAGACCAAATGTTGGATAGATTTGCTTGTAGTCTATTTCAAAAGATTCAGGTTTTCTTAGCTATAATGCAAATCCACTGCATGTGCATCATTCACCTTTACTGCCCTGTGTTGTTTCTATAGGTATTGAGAGGCAGGGGGATATGATGTTAGCATGAAGATAATGCTGCTTGCTGCACCATGAATAATAGTCCCTTATTTCTTATAAGAGCTTCATGTCTTTTGCCAGAGTCTATAAAGCCATGGTAGGCTCACTGACGAGCTTGCATGGGATTAAAATTTCAAACCCTCAGAGTTCATGACGATTATCTAAAAAGCTCATAATAAAGCATGTCATAATGTTCTGTAGCCATTTGTGATTGAAAATTTTAAAATGGAATCATTAAAAGCATTTATTTTAAAATTAGAAATGAAACAAAAATTTTCACAAACTTATTCAACATTGTATCGACAGTCTTAGCCAGTGTAATAAGACAAGAAAAATATAGGCATAAGGACTGGAAAGGAGGAATTAAAACGTCATTGACTATAGAAGGTAATCTGTATATTGTTGTTGCTCAGTCACTACTCATGTCCAACTCTTTGCAACCCCATGGACTGCAGAACGCCAGGCTTCCCTGCCCTCCACCATCTCCCAGAGCTTGCTCAAAGTCATGTCCATTGAGTCGGGTATTCCATCCAACCATCTCATCCTCAGTCACCCCCTTCTCCTCCTGCCTTCAATCGTTCCCAGCATCAGGGTCTTTTCTAATAAGTAGGCTCTTCACATCAGGTGGCCAAAGTATTGGAGCTTCAGTTTCAGCATCAGTCCTTCCAATGAATATTCAGGGTTGATTTCCTTTAGGATTGACTGGTTTGATCTTGCTGTCTAAGGGACTCTCAAGAATCTTCTCCAACACCACAGTTTAAAGGCATCGGTCCTTCAGTGCTCAATCTTCTTTATGGTCCAACTCTCACATCCATACATGACTACTGGAAAAACCATAGCTTTGACTACATGGACCTTTGTCAGCAAAGTAACATCTCTGCTTTTTAATATTCTCTCTGGGTTTGTCATAGCTTTTCTTCCAAGGACCAAGCATCTTTTAATTTCATGGCTGCAGTCACCATCTGCAGTGATTTTGGAACCCAAGAAGATAAAACCTATCACTGTTTCCATTGTTTCCTCACCTACTTGCCGTGAAGTGATGGGACTAGATGCCATGATCTTAGTTTTTTTAATGTTGAGCTTTAAGACAACTTTTTCATCCTTCTCTTTCACTTTCATCAAGAGGTTCTTTAGTTCCTCTTTGCTTTCTTCCATAAGGGTGGTATGATCTGCATATCAGAGGTTATTGATATTTCTCCTGGCATTTCTAGAAATATCTCCTGATATTTCCAGTTTGTGCTTCATCCAGCCCAGCATTTCTCATGATCTACTCAGCATATAAGTTAAATAAGCAGGGTGACAATATACAGCCTTGACATACTCCTTTCCCAATTTGGAACCAGTCCATTGTTCCATGTCCAGTTCTAACTATTGCTTCTTGACCTGCATATAGGCTTCACAGGAGGCAGGTAAGGTGGTCTGGTATTCCTATCTCTTGAAGAATTTTCCATAGTTTATTGTGATCCACAGAGTCAAAGGCTTTAGCGTAGTCAATGAAGCAGAAGTAGATGTTTTTCTGGAATTCCCTTGCTTTTTCTATGATCCAATGGATGTTGGAAATTTGTTCTGTGGTTCCTCTGCCTTTTCTAAATCCAGCTTAAATATCTGGAAGTTCTTGGTTCATGTACTGTTGAAGCCTAGCTTGGAGAATTTTGCATATTACTTTGCTAGCGTGTGAAATGAGTGCAATTGTGGAGTTGTTTGAACATTCTTTGGCATTGCCCTTCTTTGGGACTGGAATGAAGACTGGCCTTTTCCAGTCCTGTGGCCACTGCTGAGTTTTCCAAATTTGCTGGCATAGTGAGTGCAGCACTTTAGAAACAACATATATTAAGTCTGGTCATATACGTATTCAAAGTTGGTTATATTTCTAGATACCAGCATTGAACAATTGGAAAATGTAGTTGAAGAGAAGAAACCATTTACAGCACTATCAGAGAATATAAAGGATTTAAGAATAAATCCAACAAAAAGATGTAACACCTGTATAAACATAAATCTTAAATATTTTGAAAGATTTAAACAATTAGAGTTACAGCATGTTTGATTGAAAGCTTAATGCTGGAGTGTTTGAAGACTCAGTAAGATGATTGCAAATTTTATATGGAATGGTAAATAATCCCCCCAAAAATGGCAGGAGGTGGGAATTTTCCATATCAAATATAATTACTAAGCATGATGCTACATTAATTTAAACTGGCTGCTACTGAAAAAAAATGGACAAATAGACAAATGAAATAGAATTGGGAGCCCCAGAAACATACCATGACAGTAGTATGTTCTGTTATAGGTGAAGGAACAATTTTTCAACAAGTATCCCCCCAAAATTCTAACCATGTGTAGTAAAATCAAATTGAACTGTATCTCACACAAGTCTCAAACACACATCCAGTGTGTATCCAGTTACATACACATCCAGGAACTTTACATGAATTTAAAAAATCACTTATTTCCTACTGAGAGTTTTAAAGTTTCATTTTTTGAAACTTGGAAAAAATTGTTGGAAATTTTTCTTAAGCAGGAAGAGTATTTACCATGACAGAAAACTGACAAACATGACTGTGCTAAAATTAAGACTTTTTCATGCATAAAGTGAAAAAAAACAGTTTACAAACTGAGAGATTTCTGTAATACATACTGATTATAAAATACTAGTATTCAGTATATATAAAGAGGTCCTACAAATAAATAGCAAATAGGCAAAGGTATAAATGGGTATTGCACAAAAGATGAAAGATACATAACCAATAAAACAAGACAGTCATCACTGATCCAAAAAGTACAAATTAAGATCACAGCAAAATACCATTTTATATCCATTCAATTGGCAAAAAAAAGTCTTGAAATCTAGCAATACTAGGTTGGAAACGCTATGCATCCACAAAATTTCTTATCATGCAAGTGGAAATATAATTTGGTACAATCACTTTGGAAGATAGCATTAATAAATGCCACAGTGTGCAAAATTCTTTGCATAGACACACAGGAGGGGAGTGACTCAGTTGTAAAGTGTTGGACATTATCTCCTAAAGCTAAACCTGTTTTCTAAATATACCTCTTCTGAGAAAAGGAACTTCCTGGTCTCTTGTGATTGAGTGATCCATTTCTCCAGGGGATCTTCTTGACCCAGGAATTGAACCCAGGTCTCTTGCACTGCAGGCAGGTTCTTTACCAACTGAGCTATGAGGGAAACCTGGATGGTCCATGGGTCTAGTTTTGACCAATGAGTTCTAAGTGGAAGCGATATGTCACTACCATGCTGGAGCCCTGAAATGCTGATGCCAAAACCTTCAGGGCTCCCTTTTCTCCCTCTGGCATACCTACCATCAACATTTGAAGTGGTGACTATTTTGTCAGCCTAGGTCCTTAAGTGATTATAATAAGCAGAGCCTTTCTTCTTGACAACAAAAAGACAAAGCATGGTGAGAAATAAACCTTTGGTGTTTTAAGGCTTAGATTTTAAAGACTGTTACTGGAGCAAACTTCAGCTTATTCTGACTGATACATACACAACAGGAGACATGTAAAAGATTGTTCATAGCACTATTATTCCCAGTGGCTTTGGAAACCATCCAAATGCCTATCTCCTGAAGGAGAATGAATAAATTATGATATATTTACTGTGGCAATTATTCAGCAGAAAGAACAATATAAATGCAGTGACATATAATAATACATATGAACTTTAACCAAGTAAGTAAAGTGAAACAATCCAAAGGATTGTTTTTAAGTATAGTATAGAAAATTATATCAGATGCCTTTTTATAAAATTAAAAATACTAAAATGCAAACATAGACTCTTTATGCCAATAGTTGTAATAAAAAGGAAGCAGAAAAGTAGAAAAGTAATCAACACAAGATTCAGGATGGTGGTTCCCTGAAGCAGGAAGAACTAGGGCAGGGGATGGGTGAATCTGCATTGTTAGATGTAGGTGACTGGGGGGGGGTGGAAGGTGGAGCATATAAGATAATAATATAATAATGTAAGATATTATTAAATGCCAAGTCAGTCATGGGTTGATGATGAATGCTTTGTAAACCAAGGTTACAGCTAATCCATAATCCAATTCTATGTGAGATTGGTTTTTTAAAAAAACATGAGAGGCTGGTTCTATTGTGATTATATTTGAAAAGAGGGCTATATGGACAGATTCTCAAACATTCAGAGGTTGAGTTAAAATATGGAGGTGGGAGAATCTAGAGCCTGTCATACAGAGTGAAGTATGTCAGAAAGAGAAAGACAAATCTATATTAATGCCTATATATGGACTCTAGAAAAAATGGTACTGATGAACCTATTTGCAGGGCAGGAATAGAGACACAGATGGACTTGGGGACACAGATGGGGGATGGAGAGGGTGGGACGAACTGTGAGATTAGAGTAACATTGAAATATATACACTACCATGTGTAAACCAGATAACGAGTGGGAAGTTGCTGTATAGCACAGGGAGCTCAACCTGGTGCTCTAGGACAACCTAGAGGAGTGGGAGGGAAGATCAAGAGGGAAGTAATATGTGTATATTCATGGCTGGTTCATGTTATTGTATGGCAGAAACCAACACAACATTCTAAAGCAATTATCCTCCAATTAGAAATGAATTTTACAAGAAGTATGGATGTGCACCATCCATTAGCATTAAGCCCTGAGAGTAGGGTGACCCGAAGCCAGCGAATCATTCTAGTTGTTGCTCTTTTTGTAGGATCCCTCTCAGCCTGAGAGTTCCTGTATCATTCCTTTCCTTATAAGGTTCTTAGTTATATACCACAGTTGCAGACTGAGCAGGAGATAACTTCTGCAGGAAACAAAACCAATGAACAAGTATCATGGTCACTGACCTGTTGACCATCCTGTTCCTTTCCCAGGCATTGTTCCTGAGACTGGAAGTAGGATGGTACAAAGGAGATCTCAGGAAGGCAGGGAAATCATAGTTTGCTGGGACACAAGAGCAAATAAACCAGTGCCATGAAAACCAAATCCCTAAACCAGACTGTTGATGGGAGAAGAGGTAACAGTCAAGCTAAGACCTAAGGTACAAGTAGAATTCATCCAGATAAAGAGATGGAATTGTAGGGCTCAAGGATAAAAGATACTTGAAAAAGAGGGCATGTTTCAGGAAGAAAGAAGTGCAATCATCCCTCTTTAACCACGGGAGATACATTCCAAGACCCCCCAGTAGATGCCTTCAACCAGAGTACAAAACCCTATATAGACTATATTTTCTTCTCTGCATACACACATGTGTCAGTTTAATTTATAAACTGGGCACAGTAAGATATTAACAACAATAGTAAGATAGAACAGTGACACCAATATATCGGAATAAAAGTTATATGAATGTGATACCATGACAGTCCCATAACCCAGATGGCTGCTAAGTGACTGACGGGTGGGTAGTATGCACAGCATGATCACGCTGGCCAAGGGAATGAGTCACGTGCCAAGCAGGCTACAGCAGAATGGCACGGGGTTTCATCACACGACTCAGAATGGCTGTAATTCCAAGCTCATGGATTGTTTACTTCCGGAACTCCTCATCTCGTGTATTTTCGGCCCACAGTGGACCATGGGGAACTGAAGCTACAGAAAGCAAAGCCATGGATGATGGGAGACAGCTGTGTGTGTAAACATTCAAGACAAGGAGGGTTTGAACAACTATAAACTTTGGTTTGGCTGGACTGAAAAGGGAAAGAGGAAAGATGGCGAGAGGAAACATGAGAACAGATCATGCAGGATCATGTAGGAGTTTGGACTTGAGCCTGAGGGCACCTAATCATGTTTGGTGTGTGCTACTCAGGAGGAAAGTAGCAGGTTTGCCTTTTAGAAAAATGGTTCTGGGCCATTGTGTGCAAAGTGGATTATAGGGGTATGTTGCAGGGGGATCATTTAGAGGGTGTCTCAGCTTACCATGGGAAATGCATGACACATTATAGGGTTTTATTGAAAAGTTAACGAAGGACTGTTTACACAACCCAGAAAGGATGGTGCAGCACCTGGGGACTAGCACTAGTGAGAGCCTTTACTACACCAAGCCCAAAAGCTCAAGGGGAGAGAGTTGGAGTCGTAGGAAGCAGGGCCCTCCAACAGAAGCTGGGATGGTAGAAGAATGCAGCCAATGCCATGAGGGAGACAGGGGAGACCCCTCTCCTGTGAGCTCAGTGCATGCTTCCCGCTAGCCTGACCTAACCGGAAGGCAGATGTCATGAGAACCTCAGAGATGTGGCCTGTGGGAGTCAGCCTCCTGGGGCACAGGGAGGAGTGTGGAGGGGCAAATGAAGAAAAGTTTGCACATGAGGCTCTGGTGGTGATCTCAGCATTTTGGTGGCCTAGGCTAGGGGAATGACCCAGGAGACAAAGACATGAGGTGACTTGAAAGAGATTTAATAGGTCTACCTGCTTAGTAGACTTGTGATCAGTGGAAGAATGGGCATAAGAGCACTACAGACATGGACCATGAAAGAAGGGACCTCCTTTCCACCTCCCTGTGGGAGCATGAGGACAGAGGACTTCTAATACCCTTCAGCATCACCTCGTTCCTCTGTGGGAGGAGAATGGCTAGTACAGTAGGTCAGGATCTGACATCCATGGGCCATGCTTCACTAGTGGGGTAGAGTCACTGTCTCAGTGCCTTTACCTAGAATAGTTTTCCTTGTTTTTTCACATCTAGAAGCCTCCTAAGAAAGGCTGGCCAACCTCATCCATGGGTGGAGCTGGTCAGCTGAGCCAGGGCCCATCCTATGTTCAGGTCATATATTCCATCCAGTGATTGTGGGCAGGTGTATCTGCTCTAGATTCCTCGTCTCTCCTCTAGGGGTGTAAGGTCTAGACTTGCAGAGCTGGAGAGGGGAGGATCTTAATGAAACTGAGATTCAGATCCAAGCGACATTCTCCAGTCCACCACTAGCAGCAATTAGGATTCTAGCTCGGTTGCTGGTGTTTACCTTCCAATTGGTTCTGAGAAAACAAATGACACCCCCGAAACCCACCATGTTTGCTGTAGGTTGTCCACATGTGGTGTGGTGGTACCCATCACAGTGGCCCCCGAATGAACCTTTCAAAGGTCAGTCTTCAGCCAGTAAATGTCCACTAATGTCCTGACCAGCAGGGAGAGCTTTTAGACAGTAGTTAGTCAAAAAGTGGTCTTTTTGCCCCCAAATGAGAGCCACGGTTCAGAAACACCATCACTTGTGGCTGTCACTCATTTCATAAAGTACATTAAAGGGAAGTAAATTATGTTCTAAATCACGGGGTTGTGTTAGCAAATTGCAAATAACTAGGACTATGAAAACACAGCTGATGCAAGCTGAGCAGTGATCTATTTTATATGTGTGGGTGTGTGTAAATAATCACTTATATGTGCAAAGTTCACCACCTGCCTGTCTTGTGCACTGTAACAAAGGATTTAACATAGACCTGTAGAAGATCTGGAACAGCATGGGCTCAGAGGAGGATCAGCCAATAAACCCACCCACCTGGGAAAGGGGACGGCTTGCATGGGATTAATCGATTTCCTAGTGCAAAGGATCAGCAATACTAGGTTCACGCCATGCATCCGTAGCTTGAAATTATGTTTGTAAACTAAGCTTAATATTGCAGCCTACCAGCCACTTTAAATTTATTCATACCTACTTGTTCCAAACAGGATTGAGTGACTGTGCGTATTACGAAATATTTGCAATTTATAAAGCCATTCTCTTGTCTTTATATAAAGTCTAAAGTTCAAGAACCCCTTTGAGTATTATAGACAATTAAAGGTGTTAAGTTCAGATATCTGAGCACGGAGACATTCTCTGTGACGGAAGAGAATGCTTATTTCTATCTGAGAGCATCACCTTTAAATATGCAAAAGTAGCTGAGCTATAAACATAGGGGATTAGTTACAAGAAGTAGGCAATCCCAATGTCTTTGTCTCAGCATCTGTTTGTGGAGGAACTCAAAGTTTCCAGGGCAAGTCGTTTATTTTGGATGTGATCCCAGGAAGCCTAGGTTGGGGTGTGGGGAAATGAGACAAAAAAATGAGAGCAGCAATAAAGGGTGTGTTACTTGCCACTGTGGGCCCTGAAGCTTAATCCCATTGAAGAGTTCTGGGAACCACTGCAGGAAACGCCCCTCAGAGTTATCCCACCCATGAGGCAAGGAAGCTCACACCAACTCCCATCAGTCATCAGTTAAGAGATTCGTCTGTGTGTGTTACTGTATCCGAGGAAAGAACAACAAGTCTTCAGACAGAGAAGCAGGTGCTGGGAGATGGAAGTTGGACCAGTATGCATTGAAACAGAAGGGGTAGCAGGAATCTGGGTAGGACCAATAGCTCCTGCTATACCCAACTGGACACCTTTGGTTCTCTCTATCGTTATTTAGACAGCTGAGATGGAATGGGCGCTGTGGATGGCCGAAGAGGACACTAGTGATTGCATGGGGCCAGCCCATCCAGAAAGTACTGGGTATCCTGATATGATGAGTCCACCCAAGGACTGTGACATGGGGCCAAAGCGTTTACTGCAAAATGTCACTGAGTACTTTGCTTATGTCCAAAATTGTAAGGACTCAGAAGAAATGGATACATCTTTATAAAGCAGAAAGAGGTTGGTTGAGCCCGAGACACTAGCCTATGGTATGGCCTCCTATGGCCCATCTAAGCAATTCACATCTGGGTCTCTGCCATCACAGGGGATTTTGTGTTGTTGGAGGGATTCTCCCACTCTCCTGACAGCATCCCAAATTTTTCCCAAGGATATCTCCATCTACGATAATTACAAGGAATGACCATCTGCTCCAATATTCTTCACAAAATTTGGAGGAACTGTTCCTTAAGGCTGGTTCCACTCATCTAAACCATAAGTGAGCACCCAAGAATTCTGATCTAAAGCAGTGCCTCTCAGTTGTGGTTCTGAGAACCACTGCACCAACCGTGGGGAGGAAGTTGTTTAAAAAAGTAGCTTTCTGGGCTTCATCCTCCATCCACTGAATCTGAGCCTGAGAGCAGGTTATCTGCACTGTTAGGAAACAACTTGGGTGATTTTAATACATGACCTAGACCCATGGTTCTAAATTTTGCAACACAATAGAATCACCCGGGAAAGCATCTAACCACCGCAACCACTGTTCCTCACCACCTCTCATGCTCCCAGTGCTCAGGCCACACCTAAGACCAGTTCAGGCAGAATCCAAGAGTGATGTCTGGGCTTTCAGATGCTTTAAAACTTCCCAAGTGATTGCAGTGTGAGGCCAAATTTGAGAACCTGACCTCTAGCTAATAGAGATGATACTATTAAACGGTTGGCTGAGAAGCTAGAAGCTCTAATCTTTAAAGTGTTTTTTAAAACTGGCCTTAGAAGTCTTATCTAAGACTCTCAATTGACAAATGAGGAAGCTAAATCCCGATAGGTAAGCATTCAGCAGTCAAATAGCTGATTGAATATTCTTGAATATGCAAAATATGCAAAATATTGGTGTCTATACCCAGACAGCATTTAATAAGCCATTGTCTGATGTAGAATCAGATGCGTGTACCAGGCATTTCATTGCCTGACTTAAAAGAAATTTTTATGGCCTTGCTCTCTCTATAATTTTTAAAAACATCTTGATATTTCAGTGTCCTGACCACCTCCTTATAAGCAATAAAAGCAAGATTTGGAGGGCAAAAATGTAAACATTTTTTTTTAAATCCTCAAACAAGAATTAAGAAGTTTTACAAATCACATATTAAAAACTACAGACTTTTAGTAAGTGAAAGAATCACATACAGAGCTTTGCAGATACAAAAAGAGTACAAGATTGAAGTACCTTTGATTTTTATCTCAACTGTTCGCAAGCATATGCAAACTGCCATTACCAACTGCCATACTTGGGACTAGGTATATTACCATCGCCTTGTGAAATTCCCCAGGTGTGGAAATTAAAAAGTAACTCATTTATTGGTGCATTTTAGTTTTGGAGAAGCTTGTGTGCATTGAAACAGCATAAGGCACATCTTTAAGAACTGTTTTGTTTGCTTCCAGCATATTTTGCTTTGCAGAAAATTGCTAAAATAAGTAACATAACTTCAGTTCTTTCACTTCAGTGCACCCCACCTTATCTTTATTTTTTTATATTTACTTAATTGGCTGCATCGGGTCTTAGTTGGGGCACATGGCATCTCTTGTTGTGGCACATGGACTCTCTAGTTGTGGCTCTCTAGAGCATGGGCTCAGAAGTTGTGGCATGTGAGTTTAGTTGCTCCTTGGCGTGAGGGATCTTAGTTCCCTGACCAGGGACCGAACCCACATTCCTTGCATGGCAAGACGGATTCTTAACCACTGGACTACCAGGGAAATCCCCTTATCTTATGAAGACAGTCCCACTCCTAGAGAAGGATGAGACCAACTCCTGACTGTAGCCTCCTACAGCCAACACAGACTCAGTTCCCTCAGTGTACAATATGCCTGCATGGGAAATGCAATGCAATCAGTTTTATCCAGTCAATGTGCCAGGAAACCATCAATGGGTTTTGGTATTAGTAAAAGAGCTTTCAACTCAAGAGCTTTAAAATTGAATAAGAAGGACAAAAAAATAAAACCACCTCTTAAAAGGAAAATTATAGTTTTCCTGTAGGGGTATTTCCAGTATTATAAAGGCAATATAAAGGTAATTTAATTGCCTTTATAATACTGAAACCAAATATGCTTAGTCTGATTTTTCCTGGAGCCAAGGATCATTTGCTTCATACGTTGCACATTCTCATTTTTGTTTTCATGCTTCAAGACTCCTAGTGAAAAATATTAAGCATTCAAGGGAATAATCTGTATTTTTTCCTACCTTAGGTTTAGCCTAGTGCGTAGGAAACTTCACCTGGGACGTTGCTTGAAGTCACCCCTGAGCAGTTAGTGGGAGGCACTTTTGAGAGTTCAGTTCTGCCTGAAGTGACTCCTTTGGGAAAACATGACCTGCTCTGGCTCCCTCCCTCTCCCATGTGATGAGAGAGCTCACCTGTGGGATGCCCCTGCCACCTGGAGCAGCCCACTTTGGAGAGCCCGAGCAGGAGGCTAGAGTTTCAACACTATGACCTCTGTGTACGCCTAGTGAGATGCAAAAGTCACCCCAACTCTGTCACTTTATTCCAAAGTCTCTTGCTGTAGCATAATAAATATTTGACTTTTGTCCCAAGTTCCTGGCCCAGAGCTCCCAAAACCCTTGGAATTTACTATCTTTTGTGTGCTAGTGAAATGACTCCTGGGCTGGAGGAGAAGTCACTAGATAACTTCAGGATAGGACTAGTTGTCACAAAAACCAACCACGTGATGAGAATGTTGAAGGCTTCAGCCCCACCCCTCAACCTCCAGGGAAGGAAGAAGGGCAGGAGATTGAGTTCCATCACCAATGACCAATAATTCAATCAATCCTACCCACATAATGAAACAGCCAAAAGACCCGTAAATGTTGAGGTTCAAGGGACTTCACAGCTGGTGAACACACTGAGGTGCTAGGTGGGTGACACTTCTGGGGAAGGCATGGGGCCCTGGGCAACCCCTCATCCTTACCTTGCCCTGTGCTTCTCTTCCCTTCAGCTGCTAGTGTCAGAATGGGATTTTTAGACACCTAACTCCAGGTGGGTGTCAGCCCTCTGCTTGTGATGGTTTAATCTAACTGACCCTGTCTCTGTCTGAGAAGGGACAGTGACCCACCCCTGCTAGGGGCATGGCATCCTGGTTTTTCCCAACCTGGAGATACATGACTTCCTGGGTTAACAGCACCAAGAGGGAGAACAGCTTCCTCTCTAAGTTGAAGGTGGTTCTCATTGGCCCAGAGCTTCACTCTGTGTATCATAGTCTCTCCCCTAAAGCAGGTCCAACCTCTGTCACTGTGACTGTGGGGCTCAGACCTCGAACTACCTTTGCTTACACTTGCTTCTTAGACTTTCCTTTCCTGCCCAAACTGCTTCCCCAATTTCCAAAGCAAAATCTCTCATCTGGTATCTATGTGCTTAGTCAGGTATGTTTGGGAGAGAGGAAGTGGAGGCGTAATCTGCACAATGAGAAAAGCCCAGCTCAGCCAACAAGAAGACATTACACAGACAATAAAAAGAAGCATTTGCATAGGTATGAATAAAAGTAGAAATCTCAAACAGCTTCCTTTCTCCATCACAGGATATATAACCATCCCTTCCTATTCTCTTGCCCCTCTGCTTCCAAATGGATAGAGAGAGTTGATGGGTTGGTTTTGTCTTTTAGTGCCCAAGGTCATGGTGCTCAATTCCAGAAGGCAGAACCGAGAGGCTGAATGTTGCTTCAAATTCTGGTACAACGTAGGCCACCAGAGGCTTGGAAAGGTCCCCAGGGTTGAGAGAGCCATTGGCTTTTTATTAGTTACTGATTGCTATGTACCAAAATACTGCAGAAGTTAGACTAAAAGGACAAACAGCATCTTGTATAGTTTCTAAGGGCCAGGAATTTGGGAGTGGCTTAGTTTGGTAGTTCTGGCCCATGAAGTGACAGTTAGCTGTTGACCAGGGCACCAGGCATCTGGTGCCGAAGAATCTGCTACCGAGCTCACTCACGTGGGTGTTGGCAGGCCTTGGTTCCTCCCAGGCTGTTGGAAAGAGGACCACAGGGGCCCCTCTCTCCACAGGGCTCCCTCCAGGCTCAAAATACACGGCAACTGGCTTCTTCCAGAGCAGGTGATCCAAAAGGGAGAGAGAACCCAAAACAATGCTTCAATGTCTTTTATAGCTAGAGGTGGCTATGGCTGCATGCCGTTAATCACAAAGACCAATCCTGATACAAGGTGGGAGGAGATGACACAAGACTCTGGGTATCACTAGGCATGGGAATCATTGGGGGTGTTTGAGTCTGGGTATCACTAGATGGGAATCATTGCAGGTCATATTGGAAGCCAGCTACCATCCCCCTTGACCGTCCTACCTACCAAAGAGTGTCAGAAGGAGGAGGCCCTCGTCTATCTAGCAATCAAGGAATAATTGCTGTGCTTTTCAGTTCAGCTCCTCTTCCTTGTGCTTCTCTAAGGAACACTGTGAACTGGAAGAATCACTGACACTCTAGAGTCCCATGGAAACGCCATCTAGTGCTATTAAACTCCTCCTCCTCTGCTCATAACACTTGGACAGTCATGGCAGACAAAGTGGGTACGTTCACAGAATCTGGTAACCAATCACTATATTGTTATTAATAGAAGGTTATGGTCTCGAGTGGTCTTCCCTGGTGGCTCAGATGGTAAAGAATCTGCCTGCCGGAGACCCAGCTTTGACCCCTGGGTTGGGAAGATCCCCTGGAGAAGGAAATGGCAACCCACTCCAGTATTCTTGCCTGCAAAATTCCATGGACAGAGGACTCTGGTGGGCTACAGTCCCTGGGGTCGCAAAGAGTTGGACACGACTGAGTGCTAACACTGTCTCTAGTATATGACTGGTTCTTGGATCATGGCCTGCATTAGAAATGCAGGGGTTCAGGGAAATCCTAGGGTCAGGGGAGACTCTCTCTGAGACATTAAATTGTGGAAGTGGCTGCACCTGTTATGAGTCTCTGCTGACTAATCTTACTCCACCTGGAGAGGGCAGGGCTGTGGCCTGGGCCAGAGAAAGTGCAATTTCAAACAAGCCCTTTAATCTTTGTGGGTAGAATGGCTTCTGCCATCACAACTCTTCCTCTCTCATCTCAAAATACTCATTCTTAGATGCTTCTCAGGATATTTTTTGCTTCACCAGTGGGGAACCGATGCTGCCAGCAAACTGGTAGAAAAGAGAGACTGGATGCTGTCTTTAGAGTATTAAAGTCAGCCATGGCCTGGGGGATGCAAAGGCTAAGGAAAGACTACGGTCCTGAGAGCCTGATGCATTGCATTGGGTTTTTGGAGCATAAGCAAGGGGACATGTTCTGTAGCTCTTCAAGTGGGGTTTCTGCAAGGTTTAGAAAGAAGTGGCAAAGGTCATTGAGTTCACTGGACTACTACTGTGTTAAAAAAAAAAAATTGAATCAGGATAAGCTAGATTGTTTGGGCTTCCCAGGTGTCACAGTAGTTAAGGATTTTTTCCTGCCAATGCAGAAGGCGCAAGAGATGCAGATCCGATCCCTGGGTCAGGAAGATCTCCTAGAGAAGGAAATGACAGCTCACTCCAGTATTCTTGCCTGGAAAATTCCATGGACAGAGGAATGCAACTCCACAGTACCTGGAGCTGCAAAACACTGGACATGACTGAGTGGCTGAGCACACACACAAGTTAGATTGTACTGTAATAACACAGAATCTCTCCATCTTGGGGGCTCAAAGATGTGTTTTTCTGTCACACATCGTGTTCATAATGGATTAACTTGGTGGTTCTCATCATAGTCACTCAGGGACCCAGACTGGTGAAGCAGCTAAAATTTTGAACTTGACAGCTCATCTCACCAGAAGCAAAGAGCTCTCCTGGGAAGTCCCACACCAGATAGTCAATGCTCAGCCACAGACAGACACATGTCTCTCCCAGTCATTCCAACTCAAGATTCATTGGCTAAACTAGTCATAACACCCTAACCAACCACAAGGAACCAGGAATGGGAAAGATGGGTAAATATTTGGTGAACAGCATTATTGATGACTGCTCTGGCATCCAGTGAAGCTGAAACTCAGATTTCGTCTTCTCTTTTTGCTTTCTTGTCTGCCTTAATTCCCCCCAGGTAGCACTTCGTCTGTGTTAGTGTCGACAGCTGGCAACAGCAATGTGGGTCTAGAGACTGTAATAAGCACTGTGTTCTGGAAACATCACTCTTGTTTAGAGACGGCTATTGTACCTAAACGGGATGGATCTAGGATTGGTTCTATGACATCTCTGTGTCTTATTACACTTTGGAACTTTGGGAAAGTGGAACAGATGAGACTTCAAGTTGGAATTAATTCAACAATGCAGGTGCTGAAATGACTCCATTTACATTGGTGGAAGACATCCCAGAATCCTGCTGCTAGAGAAGGACCTAGGGTGCCTGGTACCAGGTATTGAAGTGTGAAGTCAAGATCACAGCAAGTACCAGGATGCAACACCAACGCATCAAAGGAAGAGGATGTACTTAAAGGACTATCTGAGGTATGGACAGAGTCAAGAGAATCAACAGGGAGGTTGAGCCACCCAAGGCTGTCAACAGCAGAAAACTGGTAATACCCTTAAATAAGAAAGGAGAGGAAAAAATGTTATCTTAGCCCCGTGAGAGAGAGAACTGGGGAGAAGGGGCTGCCAGATAGAAATCTACAGTGGTTTAGGCAAATAGCCACTGCTGGAAATGTGTCCCAAAGCAGGGAGAAAGCTAGAAGAAATATTCCAGTCTCTCTTCCCATCCTCCAGTCTATCAATGGTGCTCATTGGCTGAACCTAATGAGAAGCCAGCAAGCAAGGGACCTCCAATGATGCAGTTTCCAGGGACCACCTCCCAGGGCAGAAAAGGACCTGAGAAAGGTGAGTGGAGTGTGCAGGGATGTAAATAGAATCAACACAGCAAGGCTGTCTCTAGTTCATTGAGATAAATTAGAAAATTACAATGAGACTTGCTTCTAATTTCTCTGAGACTTTTAATTTCCCCCAGGGATGAGAGATTCTGTTTTCTCCATGGCAACAAAGAAAGGGAGAGTTTGTTGCTAGAACTTAAATATCTCTGAGGGAATTTAATAAAGGGTGGGGATTCAAATGGTTTCAATTTGGGACCATTTCTATATTGTGGCCATTGTACATGTGTTACTTTGCTGGTCTAGTGAACTTTGCTGCTCTAGATTTTTCTATCAGTTCAGTCACTCAGTCGTGTCCGACTCTTTGTGACCCCATGGACTGCAGCAAGCCAGGCTTCCGTGTCCATCACCAACTCCAGGAGCTTGCTAAAACTTATGTCCATTGAGTCAGTGACGCCATCCAACCATCTCATCCTCTGTTGTCCCCTTCTCCTCCTGCCCTCAATCCTTCCCAGCATCAGGGTCTTTTCTAATGAGTCAGTTCTTTGCATCAGGTGGCCAAAGTATTGGAGCTTCAGCATCAGTCCTTTCAATGAATATTCAGGATTTATTTCCTTTAGGATTGACTGGTTTGATCTCCTTGCTATCCAGGGGACTTTCAAGAGTCTTCTCCAACACCGCAGTTAAAAGTATCAATTCTTCAGTGCTCAGGTTTCTTTATGGTCCAACTCTCACATTATACATGACTACTGGAAAAACCATAGCTTTGACTATACAAACCTTTGTCAGTAATGTCTCTGCTTTTTAATATGCTGTCTTAGGTTTGTCATAGGCTTGTAATTATTTGGTTGGGAAATACAATAGGAGGTCAGCCTTTGGTAACTCTCTGATTTGAGGTTAAATGTCTTATTCTATTCATTCGAGATGTTTCTAGAATCAACAGAACTGCTCGTTTCTCTAGTCCCAAGAGTTTATAAAAATTAGTGGTCAATGTTAGGCATAGCCTCAGAGGTTTCCCTTGGTGACTGCTGCTCTCCCCCACTGAGGGAGGTTGTCTCATTCCTGGTTGACCAGAGCCACGAGTGAAAACCATAACCTTGAGCTCCCTGGGCCAATAGAAACAAAAGTGAGTAAATGCAGAATAAAGAGTTCCACTAATCAACCTGCTTCTTCCTAATCCTACTCACCACCCAGGAGGATTTGCTATCTACCCTGATGGCTGAGATGCCGATTGGGTCTCATCTGCTAGTTGGGGAAGAACTGGGCCTCCTGGGGGCTCCTGACGCAGTGCACCGATTCAGTGACTTGGAATGAGGGAGGCCTTCAGAAAGTGTTGTGATCTTATTGTGTGAGTGGTTGTTGTCTAGTCACTCAGTCGTGTCCGAGTCTTTGTGAGCGCATGGACTGTACCCTGCCAGGCTCCTCTGTCCATGGGATTTCCCAGACAAGAATATTGGAGTGGGTTGCCATTTCCTCCTCCAGGGAATCTTCCCAACCCAGGGATCAAACCCGTGTCTCCTGCATTGCAAGCAGATTCTGCTCAGATTGGCACTTCTTGTTTTGATTCAAAAAAAAAAAAAAAAGGTTCTACAGTTCTAGAAGCAGAACCTAGAGTCATTGCATTGTCCTTAAAAGTCTGAGGCAAGGAGAATGAGACAAGGCTAGTCGTTGGTATGCTCGGAGCAAATCGCCCCGCCTCCCCATCCTCCATCTTCCCATCTGTGAAATGACATTTTTCCATTGAGCCCCCTCTATTCGCCAAGAAACCTTTGCAGACTCATGTGCTGACTGACGCCGCCATCTAGTGGGCACCTTTGGAAATCATTTTGCAGGATCACCACCCCCGCTCCACCCTCCACCCCTCCAGCTGCCTCTGTACCTCATCAACCTAGGAGACAGGGATACCCTGTCCTCTCTGCCCGGTCCCTCACTGATTGTCTCTCTAAATTCAGGCTCTCTTCCCCTAGTCTTCTCACTTCTGTGCACATGAACACAGTTCTCTACCTGGAAATATGGGGCTCTACAACTTGCAAGCGATGCTCCCTTACCATCCTCCATGGCCCTCGTCATTAACATAGACATGAGATGGCAGTCCTAGCAGAATGTGGCATTTCTCTGGGTCCCTCACTAGCTGTTTTGAATGACCTTCACCCCCTCTTATTCCTTCTCAATGATTTTGGGAGTTGTCAGTGCCAGTCAACAACTCCAGTCATCTTGGTAACAGTAATGTCTGCCATATTTGCTTAAAAAATAAAAAAAACTCTAGCTCGCCGGGCTGATGTATCCTTCTGCAGTTCATTCATGAATACCACCCCCCTCCCCTTGCTTGATGAGCCACCAAAGCCCATGTGAGATATTAGGGGCCCTATATCTACGCTGAAAGGGCCACCGTCACTAGATATGCCCTCATGTCTGATATACTGATGCCGTTGTCAAGGACACTGGCTATCCACAGTTGCTATTACCAAGACAACACCCCTCCTCCATGTCTCCTCCCCACCAGCAGTTGTGACCAACAGCACTCTCACACATGTCTTATGAGGGCATCAGAAGATGAGGTGTCTGCTCTACAGTCCAAATATTTCTGAAGATTTCTGAAATATTTCCAGTTCTTGACCCCAGCTTCTGTGTACAACTCTTTTCGCCCTGGGGTCAGAATAGCAATACCTCTATTAGCGGCCTTGGCCACAGTTCCGGCCCAGCAAGTTGACTCTTCCATTCCCCACGATTTAAAACTGGAGCATGGCCAGGCTGGAGGCTGGAAGGAGAAGAGCAACTGGAGAGCCGTGCCTTGTGTCTGTCTGTCTGTCCCTCATCTTGGGAAAAGGGTAGGTGATGCAGCAGCCACTGAGCAGGACTCCTGGCCCCACTCCTGGTGGATTTCTAGGACCAGGAAATTCCCTGAACGTTATCTACTTCAGCTTTGAATCTTAGTTGGAGGAAGAGGGGAAAGAGGAGCTGGCAGAAGGGAGAAAGAGACAAAGATAAAGAGGATATAGTCAAAATTTTATGAAAAAAAATTGTCTGCTCTTTGAAGTCATTTGTTGATCACTTAACATGATTCCCTGCCTTTTTTCATGTTGTGTGAAATTGAAATCATTGAAATTTTTTTACACTTAATCTATTAATGAATGTAATACAGGATTTTGCAAATATTATACTGTGCCCAAGATAATTTCAGGATTCATAGAACACAATCAGGTCATAGCATACTGAAAATTGTCTGATACTGGGCCACTAATTTTAAGTTCCACAAACATCTTTCCATCCCTTTATGATGTGCCTAGGATTTTAGCATAGACGATCTTATTTGAAACCAAGCTTGAAAGTCTGCAGTTGAGGACTTTTGTGAATATGAGGCCCACTGCCACCTGCAGAGACCTTGTTTGTGACCTTCCCTGTCCTTTAAGTATGTACCCTTTGCCACTGAGTTGTGAAGCTCGGTTAACACTTATGAAATCATTGAAATGGACTGACTTGCAATCTGTGCAGTTCTGCCAGCAATGAAACAGGTGCAAAAAAAGCAAGATAAAACAAAATTCTCCCTCTGTTTTGCGGAATGATTTTGCAAGGTTGCGTTATCAGCATAAATCCCAAGGATTATGTCTCTTCTCTCCTGTCGGCACAGGACTCCACCCTGCTTTCCTGAGATGCTGGGCCTGTTTTCCCTACCCATCACTAGGGAAAGAACATGGAAAGAGGGGAGGGGAGGGTTGAAAGGGTTTCCTGAGGTAGAAGTGGAACTGGCCTGAGGGGAGGCAAGTGGTCAGGTCCGTGGAGCAGAAGACCTGGCTTTTAGCTGTTCACTTGAATCACTGCCCCTGCGTTGACCACTGTTCACTCAGCAAGCTCTCGCTGCATGCTTCCTGTATGCCAGGACTTGTGTTGGTTGCAAGAAATCTACATGTCAGCCGAGTGTCATGGTCAGGAGAAGATATCTAAAAGATGAATCTGGATGTGTATGCAAAACTGTAGCATCCATAAAGGAGGAAGCAATTCAGTTGGAGTGAGTAGCCCAGAGCAGCAGAAATTGGAAGGGCAATTTCAAAAGGTTCTGCAGAGACATTTAGAACTAGTATGCATCTGAAATCCTACAGTGTCAGAAATTGAGGAGAATCGGGTGAACACTAGTGGAACCTACCCATTGTGACCATGAGGTGGTTGAGTCTTGATTCTGACACCACTTTCTGGGCAACATCAGGCAAGTTTTTCTACCTCGAATTCAGGTGGCCTGATTTGCATCGTCCCAAATTCCTCTGAGGTTGGCAGAGCCCGTGTGGCAATGAGTAGAAGGAATTGTTGACTGTGAGACGTTAACATGGCAAGAGAATGTGACGTCCTTGCTGCCGGCTTTGGAAAACCCAAGGAGCCAGAGTAAGAATGTGCACTTGTGAAGCCTGGAGATTGGGTGTCCTCATTCACCGATAGACTGAATGTCTGGTATGTGCGAAACTATTTACAAAAAGCTAAAAAAACAAAACAAAACAAAAAACTCCTGTTCTGAAAAAATTCATAATTATACAATGTATTCACATTTTGCTTTCTCCAGATCATCCAATTCCAACATTTCTTTTTCGACTAAGCTCCTTTCTTCCATTCCACCCTCTGCCCACACTTACTGATCACCAACCACCCCAGCAGCCATCGCCAAGTTTACCCAGGCTCCCGACCTCTGCCCCTTCGTGTCTACCTTGGAATCCATGGCCATCTGTGCCAGCTATATCCTCACCAACTCCAACTCCCCAGTGCCCTTGACCTTTGCTCTCTCTACCTTGCCAGTTGCCAGTTTCCATAGTGATTAGGGCTACTAAAAACAATAAGAGTGGCCAGGGAAAGGCTCTTTTAACCTGAATGGAGTAAAAGAGTGAGGCAGGAGAATATCTTGGATTAGAAACACTACAGGAAGAATCAATGTACCTTCCCACCAAGAGTGCAAGAGGGTTCTCTTTTTTCCACACTCTCTGCAGCATTTATTGCTTGTAGATTTTTTTGGATGATGGACATTCTGACCAGTGTGAAGTGATACCTCATTGTAGTTTTGATTTGCATTTCTTTAATAATTAGTGATGTGAGCATCTTTTCATATACCTTTTGGCCACCTGTATGTCTTCTTTGGAGAAATGTCTACTTAGGTCTTCCACCCATTTTTTGGTTGGATTGTTTGTTGTTTTGATATTGAGCTACATAAGCTGTTTGTGTATTTTGGAGATTAATCCTTTGTCAATTTCTTCATTTACAAATATTTTCTCCCATTCTGAGGGTTCTTTTCATCTTGTCTATGGTTTCCTTTGTTGTGTAGAAGCTTTTAAGTTTAATTAGATCGAATTTTTTTATGTTTGTTTTTATTTTCATTACTTTAGGAGATGGGTCAAATAGGGTCTTGCTGTGATTTATGTCACAGTGTTTTTCCAACGTTTTCCTCTAAGAGTTTTATAATGTCTGGTCTTATATTTAGGTCTTTAATCCATTTTGAGTTTATTTTTGTGCATTGTGTTAGGTAGTGTTCTAAAATAAAAATTTTTTTTAATTCCAGGAAGAGACCCTGAGGTGAGAAATGTGGTTGGTATATTTGTTGTTGTTTAGTCACTAAATCGTGCCAAATTTTTTGCAACCCCATGAACTTTAGCCCACCAGGTTCCTCTGCCCATGGGATTTTCCAGACAAGAATACTGAAGTGGGTTGGCATTTCCTTCTCCAGGGGGTCTTCTTAACCCAGGGATCGAACCTGCATCTCCTGCATTGGCAGGTAGATTCTAAATGAGGATGGTTGGATGAGTTGATGGAAGAAGTAGGAAATGGAACTAGGGCCAGCTCAGATGGCGCCTTGGGGGCCATATTGAGTTTCTATTATAATTGTGATGGGAAGTCATTCCCAGAGGGAGAATTTGAGTAGGAGAGTGACATGATCACTGGAGAACAGCGTCGAGCACTATTGCAGGAATCCTGGGGAGGAGTGTTATATTGGCTTATATTAGGAGGTGGCTGTCACTGGGAATGATAGAGTGCTCAGGGGCAGGACAGAGATGCATAGGCAGAACTGACAGGATCTGCTGATGAATTGAACATGACTCAGAAGGGAAAGATGACAAGACAGACTCAGGAATGACTCCAAGATAAAGAGAATTGTCATTTTATGAGATGGGGAATCATGGGGGAGGAGTAGGCTGGCAGAGGATGAAGGGGGAATCAAAAGTCATTCCTTTTACTTGTTTGAGATGCCTGTTGGATATCCAAGTAGAGATATTAAGTGGGCTGTTTGATAGACAGTATCAGTAGGGCGTCCTCAGATTACCAGTGGCATTTAAAACCAAGATGCCAGAGGAGATCATCCAAGGGGTGGAAGCACACAGAGGGGGTCCAGAGTCTGGGTCTCAGCGATACCCCTACATTTAGAGGTCTGGAAGAGTGGACCCTCCTAGCCAACTAAGACTGGGGCAAAGTAGTCAGAGGGGGTAGGAGGAAAACCAGGTGAACACACGGTCCTAGAAGGAAAGGAGAAGATGTCAGAAAGGAACCTTTGATTTTCTCCACACCTGCTGGGCAGCCACGAAGATCATGAGCCAACCCAGAGAGCTAGGGAGCTAGCCTCTCCCACACACTCATCTTTTCCTGCCCCAGGTGAACTCTCCTCTTGGTCCTTTCCGGGTAGTTTTCTTGGCCAGGTCCTACAGTATTTTTCCACTTTCGCACCCTCCAATGTCATCACATCTCACAAGCAAGCTCTTATTTCCCTCTTAGATCAGAGGCGCAGAGCACCTAGTTTTCTTCTCTGGGCCTTTCTACGTTTGCCACCTTGATTCTCAGTATCCCACCCTCCCAGCTCCCAGGACAGATCAGCAACTGCTCACCCTGCCCTGAACTGGCTGCCCAGTCCCAGTCGTGGGAACAGAAATACAGGTTTCCCCTATTGTGGACAGGCTCCTATATCCCTCTCTAAATTTACCTTCTACCAGAAGTATCTTAATAAAACCCAAACATAGGGATCATAGTCCCTATTCAAAAAAACCTTCAGAGAATTCCTTCAGGAGAAATTCCACATTGATTGCAGGGCCTTCAGGTCAGGCCCCTGCTGTCTTGACTCCCCAGCCCTCCATCCTAGCCTCATCTCCTGCAGTAGATGATCCCCGCTTCTTCCACAGCGGTACATAATCTTCTCCGAAACTACGGTGTACTTTCTTGACCTCAGGCCAAGCTAATCCATATGCCTGGATTCTACAATGGAGCCTTCAAAGGCCAGCTGAAACCTCGTCACCTTTGACGTTTTCCAGACCATCTCCTCCCACACAGAGCTCGGGCTCACTGGGTCCTGATAAGGGGTGGGAGGAAGGCTTTCCAACACAGTGAATTTTCCATCACTCAAGTATATATTCTCATCTCCATAAATTTAGAACACATAGGTTGTACTGAAACAAATACCCTCATAACCACAAAGGGTGTGTTTCCAAGCTCACAGCCTTACCTGGTGAGAGCCTAAAGCCACACACACCTGGCTTGGTGTCTGCTTTCCCGTGGTTCTCTCAGGGCCTCTCTCCGCAGATCTTGTTCTAGTCCTACCAGCTGACCTGGGCGTCTCATATTCCCAAACCAACTACTACAGGAAAACAAACAAAACCCAGCTCTTTTGCCAAGACATATAGTTCTCGTGAGTGTAAACCTGAGAAGTTCTAACAGAAGTCTCAGAAGAACAGAACAGAGGAACTGAGGGTGAGACAAGGGGAAAGGAAATCACTAGGAAAATAACAGCTAAGAATATGGCATTAAATTGAAAGAGCCCGGCAAGTATTAAGCAGGCAAAAATTCTAAAATACACACACCTAGGTACCTACTAGTTGAGGTTTCTGTATCTTAAGAATGAGAAAATTTCTAAATGTTTTTGCAAAGAAACAATAAAAACCTCATCAGCAGTTCTGGATACTAAAGGACAATGGAGCAATGCCATCAAAAACGGGGGAAAATGACTAGGAATAGGACTCTTGGTGCAAAAAAATCAAATGTGAGGTGAAATTAAGATGTTGTGAAAGCTCAGGTCCTATAAGAAACATGCCAAGACAGAATTGTGTATGAAGCAAGCACCTAAAGAGACAAAGGCATCCAAGAGGGTGGCTGAGGCTTCAGACCACAGACCACAAGGCTAATCCAACTCCAGGGAGAGGGGAGAAGGAAGAGAGAAAGGGTGTGGGGGAGTGTCTTAGACTGCAGAGAAAGTTTAGAAGAGTTCAAAAAGGCTTCCAGGAAGTCCTCAAGCTGAAGTGGAGTCCCTGGTCTCCCTGCTCATCATTGGCTGGAGGCAGCCTATGGGAAGGCTTAGCATGAAATCTGTGATGGATCTCACAGGCTGCAGTGGGGACCACGGGTCCATCATGCTCTCTGTAGTCAGAGATCCGAAGAGTGTGCACTCATGACAGCTGCTCATGTGTTCTGATGTATAAAGATCCAGAAAGTTTGCTACCCACTAGCCCTGTGTGTTCAAAATGAAAGAGGTACCATATCAAAAGGAATCCAAAAAGATGTAGTGAAATCTGAGACATGGTAGCCACTGAGTACATCCCAGAACCAGCAAAGTAAGCTGTTCAGTTCAGTTCAGTCGCTCAGTCGTGTCCGACTCTTTGTGACCCCATGAACTGCAGCACGCCAGGCCTCTCTGTCCATCACCAACTCCCAGAGTCTACCCAAACCCATGTCCATCGAGTCGGTGATGCCATCCAACCATCTCATCCTCTGTCTTCCCCTTCTCCTCCCGCCCCCAAACCTACCCAGCATTAGGGTCTTTTCCAATGAGTCAACCCTTCGCATGAGGTGGCCAAAGTACTGGAGTTTCAGCTTCAACATCAGACCTTCCAATGAACACCCAGGATTGATCTCTTTTAGGATGGATTGATTGGATCTCCTTGCAGTCCAAGGGACTCTCAAGAGTCTTCTCCAACACCACAGTTCAAAAGCATCAATTCTTCGGTGCTCAGCTTTCTTCACCGTCCAACTCTCACATCCATACATGACTACTGGAAAAACCATAGCCTTGACTAGATGGACTTTTGTTGGCAAAGTAATGTCTCTGCTTTTCAATATGCTATCTAGGTTGGCCATAACCTTCCTTCCAAGGAGTAAGCGTCTTTTAATTTCATGGCTGCAGTCACCATCAGCAGTGATTCTGGAGCCCAAAAAAATAAAATCTGATACTGTTTCCACTGTTTCCCCATCTATTTCCCATGGAGTGAAAGTAAGCTGAGTAATTATAAAAAGAAAGTGCCTGTAACCTCAGAGCCTGGCCCATTCCTCTTCAAGGGGCACCAATTAAATACATGGTTTCCCTTGTGGCTCTGCGGTAAAGAACCCGCTGGCCAATGCAGGAGATGCAGGTTTGATCTCTGGGTCGAACCTACCAAACATGAGCACTTAGCCTAGTCTACTTTAAATGTGCTCAGGATCCTTACATTAACACACAGTTGGGCAACATCATCTAACACAAAACCTGCCTTATTATAAAGTATTGAATATCTCATACAACTTACTGAATAATGTACTGAAAGTAAAAAAAAAAAAAGTTTGTACATTTGCAACAACCCTTAACAGAATGGTTAAGTGTATATAGATTTTTTTTACTCTCATGATAGCATGCCTGACTGGGAGCAGCAGCATCACAGGATAGTACCGTGTCACATAAGTCTAACCCAAGAAAAGATCAAAATTGAAATTTCTAAGTTTGGTTGCTATACAATGCATATCATTTTTGTGCCATTGTAAATTGTAAGTCAGAGACTGTCTGTGTTCTACATTACTTGGGCTTTATACATGGATTAACTCTTGTCATTTTAAGATCTTAACCATATAAAAGACCTTCTAGGAATAAATATGTTATTTTAGAAAAAGTGTAGGAAATTCCCTGGTGATTCAGTGGTTATTAGGTCTTGGCACTTTCACTCCCAGGGCTCATATTTGGTCCCTGGTCGGGGAACTAAGATCCTACATGCCATGAGGTGCAGCCAAATAAAAAAGAAAAAGTGTAAAAATAGAACCTTTAAATACTCCAACATGGAATAACCCAGCTTTCATTCTTGTGTGTGTGTGTGTCTGTGTGCAGCTCAGTCATGTCCAACTCTTTGCGACCCCATGGACTGTAGCCCACCAGGCTTCTCTGTCTATAGGGTTTTCCAGGCAAGAATACTGGAGTGGGTACCATTTCCTTCTGCAGCTCTCATTCTTAGAAAAAAATATTGATGCCACCTTTAACCTGAGTACAGATTTGTTAGACTAAGGTATCATATTAGTATTAGTATTACTAGTGGTGTGATTAGTATTGCTAAGTATGGCATCGTCAGAACTTCTTTTGTCTGCACAAATGTCACCCGCTCCAGTGTCCTTGCCTGGGAAATCCCATGGACAGAGGAGCCAGCGGGCTAGAGTCCATGGCGCCGCACATAGTCAGACATGACTGGTCGACTAACACACTTTAGCTTTTTGGTTTCTGAAATATTCAGCTTCAAATCTGGGATTTATGAGGCAAAAAGAAAACCCAGGAAACTCACTACTTTGTGGTCCCTAGCTGATCAGCCTACCCTCTACCTTTCAGAGTCGTCTTAGGTTTGTTTTATATTTAATGTTCAGGGTTCTTGGTTGTACTCTGAGTAGAGAATAGGGAAAAGTATATTTATTCCATCATGTATTTCATCAGAAGTCTGAATTACTTGTTAATTTAAAAAAATAGTTTTACACTTACTCAGATTTTCTCTTTTCTTTCAGTTGATTTCAGTAAGTTGTTTTTCTAGGACATTATCTACTTTAAGTCTCCAAATTTATTGGCATCAAATTATTCACGGCACTCTTTCATTTTAAAGCTCACTGATGTATCTATAGCTCAGTCTCCTATTTTATTCATCATTTGGTCATTTGTTTCCTTCCTCTCTGTTCCTCTCTCCCTCCCTTCCACTCCCACCTCCAATCATCCATCATGTCTGGCAAAAATTTCTGATAGATGTCTTTTCAGAAGATTGGATTTTAGATTTGGCAATGCCCTATTATATATTTTCTGTTTCACAAATGAATTAGCTTTAGCTGCAATTGTTCAGTCCCTGAGTCATCTCTGACTTTTTGCGACCCCATGGACTATATAGCATGCCGGGTTCCTCTGTCCTCTACTCTCCCAGAGTTTGCTCAAATTCATGTCCACTGAGTCAGTGATGCTATCTAACCATCTCTTCCTCTGCCACCCTCTTCTCCTTTTGCCTTCAATCTTTCCCAGCATCACTGTCTTTTCCAGTGAATCGGCTCTTTGCATCAGGTGGCCAAAGTATTGGAGCTTAAGTTTAGTCCTTCCAAAGAATATTCCGAGTTGATTTCCTTTACGACTGACTGGTTTGATTTCCTTGCTGTCCAAGGCATTCTCAAGAGTCTTCTCCAGCACCATGATTCAAAATCATCAATTTTTGGCACTCAGCCTTCTTTCGCATATCAAACCACAAGTCAGCATTTAAACAAGATTTCTTTCTAAAGGATATGTGAGTCAGCTACATCAGCAGGGTTCGGCTATAATTCAGGATCTAGACTCCAAGTTTCAGGTTCTGTTCATGTCTTATCCTCCTCAGTCTGAAACCGTGCCCTTCAGATTGGGACTTGAACCCAAATGGCCAGGACTTGAACCCAACCCAAACTCATGGTCTTTGAACTAAGAGCACACACTTGGCCTCAGGACTTAACGAAGCCCGGGTTCTTGATATCTAATCGCAGAAAGAATTCAGGGAGAAATAAAGTGATAGGTGAGAGGTGGATTTATTTAGAGAGAAACACACAACACAGGCAGACTGTGGGCCATCCTAGAAGGGGCTGTCAGTTTTTATAGGGGTGGATAATTTCACAGGCTGATGAGTGAGTGTGGGTGTCGATGTATAATCCTATTACAGGAGAACAAAAACTGAGACTAATAATCCAATCTACTACAATTAATTGCTGATCATATCTTTATTATCCTCTATTTAATTACTTTGAACTCTGTTCTTTCTAACTTCTTGAGTTGCATGATTAACTCATAAATTTTCAGACTTCTTTGAGGATATGAGGATGTAAATTTCTCTAAAGGTACTGCTTTGGCTGTACCCCGTGAGTTTTGATATGTAGATTTTCATTATTGTTCAGTTGAAATATTTTTTAATGTCCCTTACAATATTGTCTTTGACCCCAAAACTGCTTAACAGTGAGGTTTCTAAATTTCCAAATATATTTCTGTGTGATCTTTGCTATTGCTTTCTAGCCTAATGGTACTATAGTCAGATAATGTAATCTGTGTGATATTGATTCTTTTAGTATTTGTAGAGACTTGATGTGTGGACTAATATGTAGCTAATTTTCATAAATGTTCCATTTATGTTTGAGTAAATTTGTAATTTTAAATTTGAGGTATAGAGTTCAATATATGCTCAGTTCGCTCAGTTTAGCGGCTCAGTCGTGTCTGACTCTTTGCAACCCCATGGGCTGCAGCACACCAGGCTTCTCTGTCCATCACCAATTCCCAGAACTTGCTCAAACTCATGTCCATTGGGTTGATGATGCCATCCAACCATCTTATCCTCTGTCGTCTCCTTCTCCTCTAGCCTTCAATCTTTCCCAGCGTCATGGTCTTTTCCAATGAGTCAGTTCTTCACATCAGGTGGCCAAAGTGTTGGAGCTTCAGCTTCGGTACCAGTCCTTCCAATAAACATTCAGGACTGATCTCCTTTAGGATGGACTGGTTTGATCTCCTTGCAGTCCAAGGGACTCTCAAGAGTCTTCTCCAACACCACAATTCAAAAGCATCAATTCTTCGGTGCTTGATTTCATTATATCACATTTATTATATCATTAATAGCTTCTAAATACTTATTATTTGTTCCATCAAAACTAAGATATGTGAAAAATCTCCTTCTAATTTATTCATTCATTTATTTATTTGGCTGCACCAAGTCTTAGTGGAAGAATGTGGAATCTAGCTCTCTGATCAGGAGTCCAACTGGGGTCCCGTCCATTGGGAAAACAGTCTTTAGCCACTGGACCACCAGAGTACCCCAAATTTCCCTTCTGTTGATTTGACATTTTTCCTAGTAGGTCTCTCAATTTTTTGTGTTATATATTTTGAGGCTATGTTTGAGGTGTATATTTAAAAATATCATTTCTTCGTTATGAATTGAAAATGTGTCATTATGAACTGACCCTCCTTACAACAAAAAGCATTTCTAGAGATGAAGTCTGTCTCATTTTGAGTTAGCTATACCAGCTTTGTTTGGTCAGTATTTGCTTGGTGTCATCTTTTTCAGTTCTGCCAGAGTCCCGCTCCAGCTGGTCCAGGGGTCCCCAAGGGATGAATGGCGTCAGCGAAAGGAAAAGAAAGGAGACAGAGTTTTTGATGGCCCAAGGACCATAATCTTTATTGCTTTAGTCTCTATTTATATAGCACATGATCTTCTACATAATGATTCTTACAATATTTTTCCAATCAGATCAACATCCCCTGATTCTAAGATGTGTTAAAAGTTTTTTCCTAGTCTATTATCACATATTGGTTACATGTTTACCCTGAAACCTATTTCTATTTTACTAAAACATAGTCTATAAATCATATTATTCCATCTACTTATTTTGTACAGCCTGCTACTACAGCAAATACAGCGTCTTGCTTCAGTGAGTAAGTACTATAGTGGTGGTTAAGGGCAAAGTTTTTCATAGTACAGCCATTGTCAGCGGTGGCTTGTTTACCATCTACCCACATACCACAAGACTATTTCTGGCAGAGGGAAGTCTCTTGCAGTTTACCTAGAAACTATTTACAATGCAATTTATGTATTTCTTTTCTGTTTATGCTTAGATTCTGAGGGGAAAAGGCAATTGGCTTAGTTTCTGTAATTTTCCCTGATACATGACCCAAGTTTTCCAGTCATCAATAACAATTTCCTCATGAGGCCATGTCACAATAGGCTTAGGGCTTGTTTTCCAAATGATCATGGCCTTATTCCCTGGATGAGTGTTAGGGACCCACCAGCCAGGGACCTCAGTAGGTTTAATCATTTTTGGACTGTTTCTCTGGGGCAAGGGATCATTTTTCTTTTTACTGGACTCTCATGACCTCATCATGGAAGCCCCTACAACTCCAGCCATCAAAGAATGAAACAGAGTTAGCCACAACAAAAGCATAGAAACAGGAAGGAGGGAAGGTTTCGATCCTGGAGAGAAACTGCTTCTTGGAGAGAAACTGTTTCTTCTTAAGTGGTGCCGTGACTTTGTCATCCAGCAGTAGATCCAGAATGGCTCCCAACAGAAAGAAAGAAACACAGCTAACCACAACAGAAGCATAGAAACAGGAAGGAATGAAGGCTCCAATCCTGGAGAGAAACCGCTTTGCAGTTTCTTCTTGATTGGTGCCGTGACTTTGTCACCAGGCAGTAGTTCCAGAACGGCTCCCAACACAGTTCTTTTATGTGTGACCTCATATTTTATGTTTGAAGTATGTCTCTTATGAACAGCGTACAGCTAGTTTTCAAAAAAATACAAGCCTAATTAGACAATTTGATCTTCTAAATGATTTTAGCCCCTTCATATTATGATTATTGAATATTTACTTTTATTTCTAAAATCTTACTTTGCACTACCAAATTTCATCAAGTCTAAGACACACATTTCCCCCCACTGTTAAACATCTTTGACATTATAACACCTGTATAATTGAAGTTGTAATTGGCAGCTTTTTTCTTCCTTATTAGCATGCAAAATTTTAGCTGTATTTTACAAGTGATGTCATCTTACATTCTATGAAATGTGACATTTACTCTCTTAAGTTTCTCTCCCCCTCCATCACTTTCCTATCTTTATTGACTTAAGACTTTTTAAAAAAAATTTCTCCTTTTCACCTATATTTGTTTGTAAGTTACACATTCTATCTGTTCCATTTTAGTGATTTACTCTTAAAATTGTCACAAGCATCCATAAATTTAATGCTGAAACTAACCAGTGTGTTAAGATGGATTCTTCCAAGAGTTGCCCTTAGGACCCGACCTTGAGTACAGGCATTTGGGAGGTGACTTCAGGAAGGGCTAACAAGGAAAGGGGAAGTGAGGCAGGGGAAAGAGAAAAGCAGGTCTAGGAAACGCTCATGAGCCGTTTATTGTTGTGGATGACAGGGGCTCAAATCCTATGAACGACCACATGAAGCTTGGTTCAGAGCTTTACTGTGAGGAGATAAGAAGGTTGGAACATTTATCTACTGACTCCTCCATTGGTTGAAAGTCATCCCTGGAAATGTTAACTCCCCTGCATGTTCAGATTACACCTGCTTAAGGCAGAGAAAGTTCTATGATGCAGCAGAAAGACATCAGGCATAGAAGAGAGACACATGTGCTTGAGCAACACCTGGCATCCCATTACACTGTCTATCCCATCAATAAGTGAACTAGGTGGACAGAAAGAATGTGGGCTGAGTGACAACGGTGTCTTCTACAATCAACATTCCTAAATGTCTACTGCTGTTTGCCAAATCTTGAACTTGTTCATTCACATCACCTATCCTACTTGACATGTTCAGTGCATATTTTATTTATGTAGTTTTTGTATCTCCCAAAAACAATTGTTTTTTTTTTATTATTTTAAACAATCAGGGATCACTTAGGTTTATCTATATGCTTTGTCATTTTTCTAGCTCATCGTTCCATCTTGAGACTCACTTCTTTCTTTGTGAATTAATTTCTTTCTTTAGTGTAAGTTGTTTTCATCATCTGAATTTTTGGGTTCCTAGATTTGGGTAATGATTTTGGGTATTGAGATTGAAAAGTACACCATGTTATGCAAATCTTTTTCATTCCTGAGTTTCAGATAGCAAATAGCAAGGGTTTTCATACAGAAGGGTTTTTTTTTCAGCAGTTTTTTTTCAGTGTGTGTTAATGAAGTTAGACTTCGCCTTTCTAAAAATGACTTTTGTTTTCCCATTCCTGAATGATAGCTTGACTGAGTATAAAAGTGTAGATTCACTATTTTCTCTTGCTTCAAAGACACTATTCAACTGTTGTTAATTAGAACTCTGCTATCTATCACTCCACTTTGATGATGTAATTTTTCTACTTTTTTTTAACTTAAAGACTTTATTACCTTTATAAGAGCAAAAGATGATGCTTAGAACTGCATCACTTGACTCTTTCTCTTCTTAAATCCTCCCAGTTCAAAATGTTTACATCTCTTAATAGCAAGAATCCTTTGATCTACAACTTCAGCACAGTCTGTGATTTTAGTTTTTCCTGGAAAATTGGCTTAGTCTGCTCACCATAGCCACTCTGCTTCCTTTCATAATGCCACTTTCCCTGGACATACGCAAAACTCTTGCCCTTGTATTGTGTCACTTTGAGGGGTTGGTGCTTGCCACACTGCTTACAGGAAGTCCTGCAGGTTTTAGGCATGTTCACCATGTTTGTAGGAGGACTGTTGGCACAAAACTCTGGTTGTTTCAAGATATTCTCTGTCTTTGTTGTTATTCTGTGCTTCAGTGTGTCTCAGTGTGCATCTATTTTTATTTATGCCATTCATAATTGTTGTAATCATAAAGCCAAAGACTATAGATTGCCAAAACCTGTGACCCAAAGACATAGGGAGAAAAACGAAAATAGAGTTCAACCAGACAGTAATGAGATGAGTGAACAAAATCAGTTGCAATCTGGTTGGAGGTTGAAGAATTCAGATGATCAAATCAAGTCCTCAAAAGAGAAAAAGGTTACAAAGAATATTATGTGGTTGTGTAGTTGAAAAGAGGAGGTATCAGCCTCACCTGAAGGGTATAGACATGGAGTCTCCTGCAATTTCGAGATTACTAAAACGGGACTCAGTATGTCAGTGTGTGATCCAGGAAGGACCACACTGGACATAGGCAGCTGCAGGCCTGACATTCCTGAAATAAATGTGTCTGTTCAATAAGCAACTCCAACTTGCCCCAGGTGACAATCATATTCTTTGCTATTAAGCCACCTGGGAAGCCCGACATCCTGAGTTATTGGCTTAGGAATTTAAAAGTCACAGTAAAGTTCAGTGGTTTGTGTCTCTTAACTCCAGAAATATGAAATTATGAAATATGTCAAACCCATGGTGTTAATCATTTTGTATTACAATCAAGATAATCACTGTTTGGCATTTAAGATACTTATAAAATATGATTGAATTTGGCATATTAAAATGTATGACAAATTGACCTGTGATTCTAAATTAAACACTTAATTTGAAGTTGAATGATATAAGTGACTTAGTTTATAAACAGTGGTAGAGTAGTTAAAAGATCTTACATTAGAGAGTTTAACAATATGGGAAAGGTTAGCTTATTGAGTTATAAGTTTGTTGAGTTTGGACCTTGTAAGTCTTAAGGAAAACTGAATACATTAAACATATAAATATTATTTGAAGTATTTAAAGGTAATTAGTCTGTCCTATTCAAGTTTACTTAATATTATTTAAAATCAAATTCCCTTAAGTAATCAGGCCATTTATGTGAAAGTTTCCCTGAAAATTGTCTCTATTTTATATAAAATTTACTGGATATAAAATAGTGTAATAAAACTTATAATATGAATTTAGGAGTTTAAGAAAAACTAGGCTTTTAAATTTATAATTGCAGTAGGTAAAGTTGTAAAAAAATCAAACCCAAATAAATGAAAATCACCTTCTCTGCATACAAAAGCTGTCCTTGAACATCAAAAATATCACATAGAAACTGAATCTAAGGATTCATGTTCTTTATCAGTGTAACCTCTTCCTGTCTACTCTCACCTTCTGAAATTCCTATTGGCTATAAATTTCATCTTTTTACTCTTTCATGCCTCAATTTTTCTTTTTTATTCAGAATATAGCATGCTGCTGCTACTGCTAAGTCGCTTCAGTCATGTCTGACTCCGTGCAACCCTATAGACGGCAGCCCACCAGGCTCCCCCGTCCCTGGGATTCTCCAGGCAAGAACATTGGAGTGGGTTGCCATTTCCTTCTCCAGTGCATGAAAGTGAAAAGTGAAAGTGAAGTTGCTCAGTCGTATCTGACTCTTAGTGACCCCATGGACAGCAGCCTACCAGGCTCCTCCGTCCATGGGATTTTCCAGGCAAGAGTACTGGAGTGGGGTGCCATTGCCTTCTCCAGAATATAGCATAGAGATGCTTATTTAGGGCAGCACACATACTAAAACTGAAATGATACAGAGAGGATTAACATGTCCCCTGCACAAGGATGACACACAAATTTATGAAGCATTCCATATATATATATATAGCATAGAGGTATAACTTCTTAAATTATCTCTTGCAATATAAGATTTCATCTCCAGCTGTATCCATATACTATTCAATCTATCTACTGGGAAGTATTTAATTTTGATGACTATTTTTAATTTCATATCAGAATCTAAGCTTGTTCACCACCTCAGAGTCAAACTGCCTCTCTATCCTCAAAGTTCTTCCAACTCCTAGTAACTCACACAAATGTGTGGGTACTCTGCCATCTCTGCTGAGCTGCCCAAGTTGGCTGGAGGCCTGGGATCACAATGCTTCACCTTCTACATGCTAGGGTGTCTGCACCAAGTTGTCCCTCTACTTCTGGACAGAGGATCTAGTTTACTGAGTAGCATCAAAGGATGAACAACACTGCACTTATGGGTTAGCTCTCCATGGAGTGGATTTGAGCAATAGGAAATGGGAAGAAGGAGGGAGCTGGGGAAATAAATTCTCCTTCCAAATAGAGGTGGTGTTTCTTTCTGAAAACTTTTCAGAGAAGTCCTGGGTGCTAGGCAAAATTCCTGCCAAGTGACCAGCTGTTTCTCCATGGCTTATCAAATAGTGGCCAGCACTGTAACATACCCTATCACCTTGCTTCACATCTTTCCTTGGCCCACTTCCCCTTTCTTCCTTGCCTTCATCTCAACAGGCTTCATCTCCTGAATAACAAATCAATAGCCTAAACCTTGCCTTCAGCTCTGCTTTCTAAAGAACCTCAGATAAGAAAGTCTTTAAAACTTTTGTTTGGTTATTTTTGAGAATCTCGATCTTTGGTTTTGTTTTTTTTTTTAATTCCATTCTTTAATGTGATAGATTATATCAGCCAGAGATTATCTAAAATATTTAAAATAACTACCTTAAGTTGTTGGGAATCTAATCCTGCTCCTCACACTACTAAAGCTCACTCATGGTGAATTATTTCCTTGTTGGTTCTGCAGTTTTGGATTGTGAGATCATCTTCAGGGCTATGTCGAAGAGAACCCTGAGAATTCACTGAGGGTTTATCCCTCCAAGAGGACTTGTATTCACTCTGTCACTGATATTACCAGCTTGGGAGTTCTCAGCTACAAGAATGGTATAAATGCCAAACTCTGCCCTCAGTGAGGGCAGGTGTCTTGAGGAATCTTTTTCCTTTATCCAGATATAAGTGAAGATAGACAAGCTTCCTTGATCTCTTTTTGCTGATGGTTTGGCTTTTAGTCCCCACTTTTGTTCTAAAGCTCTTTGACAAGTCTCAGCTTTAACATTGTCATGAAATTCCCTGGTGACAGCTACACTGTGAACTCAGGACTGCTGCTCTGGTTTTTAGGTCCCTCTTCATTTTGCCCCTGGGGTTTTTTATTTTTTATAAACTCAACTATGCAGGTAGAAGACTATTTTCTGTATTTCATCATAATTTTGTGGTATTTAATAATGGAAGATTTGGGGATTATCTAGTCTGCTGTAATAGTAGTCATGTAAGATCTGGTCTTTAATAACTGAAATGGATTGAATTATTACCATTTGTCAAATACTATTGTAAACACAGTAAATGAATTAACTCCTTTATTCTCTCAACAACTCAGTGAGAGGTAGGAACTAGTATTATCCCTACTGTGTTAGTCCAGGTCCTCTGAGAAGCAGATACCAAGACCAGAATAAACGTGTGAAGATTTTATCAAGGAAAATGCCTTTGAGAAAGGAAGTGAAGGGGAGCTGGTAAAGGCTGGGAGAGTCACTAGACCACAGTCCAAGTTTAACCCTGAGTGAAAGAGAGAAGAAAGGTTGGTAGAATTGTCTTGGATCCCAGAGCAGTCTTAATGAAGTTCACCAAAGCTCAGGAGGGGTTTGTCTTCAAGCTAATGTTAGCTGATGGAATCTAGTATCTTCCAGAAACGAGCCCGCCTTGGTATCCCTGCCATATTCCATCACTGGTGGGGAGAAGCCCATGGGAGAAGTGGCCGTGTCACAAATGTCACAGTGGGTTCCAAAGTGCAGCAGCAGGGCCCTTAGCCACTGTGCTCCTTGAACTAGAAGGTCTGCCAAGTACCTCCTCACGGCCACTCCATCTACTTTATGGATCAGGAAACAAACATGGGGGCTAGATAACTTGCTCAAGGACACACCACTGGTATACGTGGAACCAGATTTCAAACTTTAGTAATTTAGCTCCAGGACACAATTTCGTAACAACTATGCTATGCTTTAAAAAAAAAAAAAAGACTTTATTGCATTGGATTTTTGTGTAGAAAGAATCCTGTTAAACAATTGTGCATATGGTTTACATGTATTTTTTCAGAGTTAAAAAGGCCTATTTTTAATCAGATTCTTACAAGAGGCTGTATAAGAGAGGGGAGAAAAAGACCTTCAAAGTTTGGAAACTTCAAGAGCAGTTGCCTATGAATTTGACAGTGACCTTTAAAATGTGGGGCTTCCCTTGTGGCTCAGCTGAAAGAGCTGCCTGCAATGCAGGAGACCTGGGTTTGATCCCTGGGTTGCGAAGAGCCCCTGGAAAAAGGAAAGGCTACCCACTCCAGTATTCTGGCCTGGAGAATTCCATGGACTGTATAATCCTTGGGGTAGCAAGGAGTCGGACATGACTGAGCGACTTTCACTTTTAAAATGTGACTGCTACTTGAAATTCAATGACTGATGCATTGTGCCGCTCTCCTCAGACTGGTTAATGACAAATTAATGTTTCTCAGAGGTATACACATGTCCCCTCCTCTTGAACCTTCTTTCCACCTCCCACCCTGTCCCACCCCTCCAGCTTGTCACAGGGCACTGGGATGAGGGGCATCTTTATTTTTCCCTCTATCCCCCTTATAAGAGAACCATCTAGCTGCCTACACAGTGTCTAGTCCTCCTTCTTCATTATTAATGACCAGTCCCCTGACCACCAACAATAAGCCATATGTATATCCCTACATCCCTTCAGCAGAATGGCCATCTAACTTATAATTGCGAGAAGAAATTGTTGGGTGAAGCTTTTAGGAAGACTTCTTAAAAGAGGCTGACTCAGCAGGCCTGTGACTTATATCATTCTGAATTCCAGCAGGGAAACAGCTGGAACACTGAAATTAGGATAACATGGAAGGTTTTATATATAATGGGACTGTTGATAAACATGTGAGCAGAACGTATAGAAATCATGAAGAATAGAGCAGGAGTACAAGATTAGTATGCAGTGGCAAAGAATCTGCCTGCCAGCGCAGGAGACGCAAGAGATGTGGGTTCAATTCCTGGATCGGGAAGATCCCCTGGAGTAGGAAATGATAACCCACTCCACTATTCTTCTCTGGAAAATTCCATGGACGGGGGAGCCTGGAGGGCTACAGTTCATGGGGTTGCAGAGTCGGGCACCACTGACCACAAGCACAGACACAAGATTAGGATCAGCCAAACTGTTATCTCCTTCTGTGCCGGTAAGGAGAGGGTCAGGTAGAACAGATTGCCTTGAGAACAGTGGCCTTCAGGTGGCAGCCAGCCAGATGTGACTTTGTAGAAAGGGAGTCAGTGAAGAAAAAAATCCTGAGCCCAGGCTCTTCTCACATTCTAATCTCCTGCAATGGATCCTGTGGGCTGAACCTATCAGAATACCAAGGGCAAGAAAGCCACTGATGTAGCCCACACAGGCCAGCCTGCTGAAACAGAGAGCATATGGGAAAGGAGAAGAACAGAGTTGAAATGAATCGGGATAAATAGGAGAGAGCAAGCACGTGCACTGTTGCCCTTTCTTCTTTTTCTTTTTCCTTTGGTATCTGGATATGATGGCTGGAGCAACACTGACCACTTTTGCTACCTGAGACTACCTTCTAAAGATGGTAGAACAGAAATATAGAAGAGGCCTGAGAATTAATGACATAATTGAACAGCTATATCAGCCCTTAAGTGCTCACCCAGACTTCCTTCATATGAGAAAAATATAAATCTTTGTCTTAAGTCACCGTTTCTTAGATTGCTTGCATTTGTAACTAAGCTCAATTCTCAGTGATATACATCCCCACTATCTGAATTTATGGCTTTATTTCCTGTACCTCTGCCACCAGACTATTGTCTTTTCTTCTTAGTTGACAAATGGGCTTTTGTTCCTTCCACTTCTTTAGCCTCTGCCTTCTCAATCCATTCAGACATACGGGGTCCCCCAACAGTGGTTCTCTCAGAGAGGGAACTTGGTGTCTGAGGGTCAAGGGGTTGGAGGGAGACTTTTCATGTACTCTGTTTTACAATTTGAACTTTGTATTGTGCATACATATCACCTAAGCCAATTGAAAACGTAGTTCTCTGAAAAAAAAAATTGTAAAACTAATTAAAAATATTCTATCACATCACTGTTTCAACTGGATTTTCAAAAGGAGCTCTGGAGTCCAGCTTCTCCATGTAGATTTCTCCCATAATAATATCTGACCAACTTGAAGATTGGCACATTCACATTTTAATACCTGAGAATTTAACAGATTCTTACAATTGCTGTTATCCAGGTGGCAGCTGCAATGCAGTTGTTGTTGCCTGCCTGTGCACAAACTTTAGATGTTAGCCCACGTTTAAATTGTCTCTGAAAGGTCTGTTGGCCAAAATGTAGAGGGTTTGCAATTGACCAGTATGCCACCAGAAATATGAGTCCTGATGGTCTGCAAACATTTTATTTGACATCTTTTAGTTAGATCAATAAAGATCCAGCATCAAAACTTATAGGATGAGCATCAGCAGCTTGAAAGAAAATCACAGATGCAATATTGGAGATCGCTTAAGAATAGACGCTTAAAATCAGCACCTGTTGATTCCCCAGAGAATGATAGAGTGTGAAAATACTCTGACATCAACTCTCACTGAAAATAATTCAGAGGACTTGAATTCTATGGGAAAAAATTAGGGATCCCTTAATCAGTGTTTACAAATTTAAGTCAGATTGATTGAGGTAAACTTTACATATTATAAAATACACCCTTTTTAGGTGTACAATTCTATGAATTGATAAAAATGTATGATGTCATATATCTACCACTGAAATCAAGAGATAAAATATTTTTAAAATTTTCCTTATTCCCCCTTTATATCCAGCCCCCAACCCATACTCCAAGCCCTCGGCAACCACTGTTTTCTATTTCTATCGCTTTCTCTTTTCTGTAATGTCATGCAGCATTTTGTACCTGGCTTCTTTCCCCTAACACCATGTTTTTGCATTTATCAGCAGTTCATTTCTTTTTATTGTTGAGTAGTATTCCATTATGTGATTATATCAGGGTTTGTTTATCCATTCACAATAGAAGAACATTTGGATTGTTTTTCATTTTTGGCAACTATGAACAAAGCTATAAATGTGTAGGTATAGGTTTTAATATGAATATACAGTTTTATTTCTCATGGGTAAATACTTAGGAGTAGGATTTCTGGGTCATATGGTGAGTCTATGTTTAACTTTATAACAAATGGCAGAACTGCTTTCCAAAGTGTCTGCTCTATTTTACGCTCCCACCAGCAATGAACAAAAATTCTAGTTACTCTGCAACCTCACCAGGGCTTAGTATGACCAGCTTTTTAAAAGTATAGGCATTCTCTTAATTTATAGTGGTATCTCATTCTGTCTTTAACTTGCATTTTCCTAATGATGTTGGGCATCTTTCCATGGCTTTATTTGCTATTTATATACTTCCTTTGAAGAAATGTCTGTTCAGATCTTTATTTATTTATTTATTGGCTGTGCTGAGTTTTTGTTGCTACAAGTGGGCTTTCTCCAGCTGCAGTGAGGGGACGGGGCTACTCTCTCGTTGTGGTGCTGGGGCTTCTTGTTGTGGCCACTTTTCTTGTTGTGGGGATGGGCTCTAGAGTCCAAGCTTCAGTAGTTGTGGCACGTGGGCTTAGATCACATGGACCTTCCCGACCAGGGATTGAACCCCTGTCTCCTGTATCAGGAGGCAGATTCTTAACCACTGGATCACCAGGGAAGTCCCTCACATCATTTTTAGTTGGATTATATTCTTATTGAGTTATGAGAGTTCTTTATATTCTGGACATCCTTTATCAGATGTTTGGCAAATATTATCTTAAGTCTGTGGTCTCGCTTCATTTTCTTGACGCTGTCTTCCCAAGAGCAGAATAATTAATTTTCATGAAATCCAATTTGTCAAGTTTTTTTTCTTTTATGGCTCATGTTTTTGTGTCCTACCTAAGAAATCTTTGCCAAACACAAGGTAACAAAGATGTTCTGCTAGATTTTCTGTAGAAGTTTTATGGGTTTTGTGTGCTATGTGAGACTAGCTCAGCTGTGTCTGACTCTTTGCAACCCCATGGACTGTAGCCCGCCAGTCTCCTCTGTCCATGGGGATTCTCCAGGCAAGAATACTGGAGAGGGTTGCCATGCCCTCCTCCAGGGAATCTTCCCAACCCAGGGATCAAACCAGGGTCTCCTGCATTGCAGATGGATTCTTTACCAGCTGAGCTACCAGGGAAGCCCCTTTTTGGGTTTTAGGTTTTACAATTAGGTCTATAATCCATTTCAAGTTAAGTTTTGTATATGGTTCAAGATTATAGATTAATATCCTATTGTTTCATTATTGTTTGTTGAAAAACTTTTTCTCCATGTAAATGCCTTTCAAATTTTATTGAAAATCAATTGAACATGTGAGTCTATGTTCTGTTCCACTTACCTGTCTAAACTTTGGCCATTTTCATATTATCTTGATGGCTGTAAATCTCGAAATAGTGTAAGTCCCCCAAATCTGTTCTTGTTTTTTAAAATTGTCTTGACTATTCTTGTTCTTTGCTCTTCCTTATAAATTTTAGAATCAACTTTTCATTTCTATCAAAAAAAACCCTCTATAACTTTGAAATTTGGGGGTTATATTTGAAGAAATTGGTACCTTGACAATATTGAGTCTTCCAACACATAAACACAGTCTTGTATTTCTCTCAGCAATGTTTATAGTTTCAAGCATAACCTTGCATGTATTTGATTTATCTCTAACTATTTCATGGGCTTTTTTTAGTGCTATTACAGATGGCATTGTTTTAATTTACAATAATTCATCAGTAGTATGTGAAAATACATTTGATTTTTATATATTCACCTTCTATCCTCCAACCAAGATAAATACACTACGAACTTTTATTTTAGATTCTTTAAGATTTTCTATATAAACAATCTTGTTGTCTGCAAAGAGAGATAGTTTTATTTCCTCCTTTCCAATTTTTATGCCTTTTCTTTTTTCTTATTGTACTAGCTGGTCTTCCAGTGTAATGTTGAATAGGAATAGTTTTTTTTTTCTATGTATATACAAGGTTGAGATATGATGAATCTGTCTCAATAAGTATTAAAGAGTCCTTTCAATAAATATACAGTAAAAAATCAAAAGAGCATTTTTGTCTTGGCTTAATTGGCAGCTTCCCTCTACTCCCCCCACCCCACCCCACCCCACACAGTGGCACCCAAAATAATGTGAAAATACACCCATCGACTGTTAGGAACAATGAAATACTGCAATTTAGTGGGAGCAGCCACATTGCATATTTCTAGACTGTGATGTGAATAGTTTCCTGAAGTTGCACAATGTGGAAACCCTGGTATTAGGTTACAAGTGCCTACAGGGGCTTCATAGTTGATACTGTCACCACTGATATCATTTCATTTAACTGCGCCCAGGGTGTTCAACTTAAGTGTGAGTGAAGTCTGCTGCTTGGGGTTCCCTATGTCTAGAGATCATTACTGAGCCAGAGGGAGCTAGTCAGTGTTAACCATGATACATTTGATCAGGTAACTCTGAAAAACAGAAGGACCTGAGATTTTACCTTACTAGAAAGCTGACAAGTTACCCTGGTACAGTTTGATGGTTGCTTCTGGGAGACACAGAATGCCTGGGTAGAAGTGAGGGACTTGATTACTCATAGCAAAGCAGGCAGCATGAGCCTCAAGTCTGCACAGGTTCCCCTTGCCCACCAAGTGGGGCAATGCAGGGCATCCAGTGGATGCTGACCACATAATAGTTTTCCTTCACCCCTGAGGAGCCCCGAGCACAGGGAACTTCAGTCTTTAATGGGGCTGCAAGCAAACCTGTCTAACTTTTGCCCCAGAGGGAGACATCTTTTTTATCCTGAACATCAAACTAATGTGTCTTCAGCACTGGAGGGAGACACTCTTTCCATCTTCTGAGGATCTGTAGGACCTCCATGAAAAGATAGCCCAGGGTGCTGTCAGGTTCTCTGCTCAGAGGACGATGCCCACAGAGAATTGTTTCCCAACAGGAACACAGACTCAGCTGTCAACTGGGAATGTAATTTTGAGTAGAGAGTAATGTCTATCCCTCATTTGGTCCCCAGCTGTCATAGTCTTCGTATATGTCCAACAAACCTGTTTCTTTTTTGTCTGGACTGACAGATTTCCCTACCTCCCTTGAAATTTGGCCATGAATTAGTTGGCCAAGGAAACATAAATAGAAGTGATGTTGCCATCTTTAGGCATGACCCATAAACCCTCCTACAAAATTCTCTGTGCCTCCATTTTCCCACCCTCTTCTAACTCTTTCCCACCCTTTTCTAGCTCTGGTTGACTGCAGAAAAGGGCATCTTCCTAAAAGATGGTAGAGTCTTATGTAAGACAATTGGGTTCTTGAATGACTGCATGGAGTTTTCCCTAATATGCATCAAACTGTGAAGCAGATGAAAAATAAACCAAAGACTTTATAGTGGCTTGACCATAAAAGTTAATTCTGGTGGCTAGCAATAGGTACTCTAATTAATACATCAGCTTTACCCACATGTCCATGGGGTTGCTAAGAGTCAGACACGACTGAGAGACTTCACTTTCATTTTTCACTTTCGTGCATTGGAGAAGGAAATGGCAACCCACTCCAGTGTTCTTGCCTGGAGGATCCCAGAGATGGGGGAGCCTGGTGGACTGCCATCTATGGGGTCATACAGAATCGGACACAACTGAAGCAACTTAGCAGTAGCAGTTACCCACATGTCATCCCCATATTAAATCTCTCTCTTCATTTCCCTCCCTGTCCATCAGGCCTAAATGGGTATCAGTATCTGTTTTCTCTTAATAGCCCTGTACAGGTTTCCCAGGCAGCACTACTGGTAAAGAACCTGCCTGCCGATGCAGGAGACCTAAGAGATGAGGGTTCAATCCCTGGGTCAGGAAGTTCCCCTGGAGGAGGACATGGAAGCCCACTCCGGTATTCTTGCCTGGAGAATCCAATGGACAGAGGAGCCTGGCAGGCTACAGGCTGTAGGGTTGCAAAGAGTCAGACACGACTGAAGTGACTTAGCAAACATACAGATGTTATAACACGAGAAGCTTTCAACCATATTTGCTATGAATATAGTGTAATTTGTGTAGTTTTTGGAAGCACACAATGCCACTATCTGGTTGTGCAGGGTTGTACCAGGCACAGGTTGAGGGCAAGAGTTAGGGGAATTAGCATCTAAAGGGCTGAGCGCCTTTCACCTGGCAAAGCAGGCCTTACTAACAAAATAAAGGTGGTAGGGAGAGATGAACAGAGAAAAAATAGTGTCTGTTGTATTTGTTAGCATCTTTGAGACATCTACTGGGATGTTAGAGGCCAAAGCTATGTCAAAGAAATGCAAGGAAGTAGGTTTCAACGCTCGCCCCATACTCTTTTTATACTGAGTCAAACCCTGCCTGCTGCCTGTTTTATTAAGATTTCAAGTTTCTTTTAAGAGCAGTTTTAGTTTCATAGCAAAATCTAGAGGAAGGTACAGGGATTTCCCATGTACCCACTCTGTCCACACAGGCACAGCCTCCACAGTATCACCACTTCTACCAGAGTACTGCATTGATCCATCATAATTACCCAGAGTCCATAATTTACATTAGGGTTCACTCTTGCTGTTGTACATTATACAAGTTTGGACAAATGTATAATGACATGTATCCATCATTATGGTATCAGAGTCTTTTCACTGCCCTAAAGATGTTCTGTGCTCCACCTATTCACCCTTCCCCAACCCCTGACAACTGTTGCTTGCTTTTTTGAAACTATCTCCATGATTTTACCTTTTCCAGAATGTCATATGCTTAGAATCATACAGTATGAAGCCTTTTCAGATTGACTTCTTTCACTTAGTAGCATGTATTTAGTGTTCTTTCATATCTTTCATGGCCTGACAGCTCATTTCTCTTTAGCAGTGAATAATATTCCATTGTCTGGATGTACCATAGTTTGTTTATTCATTCACCTACTGAAGGACATCTTGGTTGCTTTCAAGGGTTGACGATTATAAATAAGGCCACTAGAAACATCTGTATGCAGGTTTTTGTGTGAACATAAGTTTTGAACTCCTTTGATAGATGCCAAGGAGTGCAGTTGCTGGATTGTATAGAAAGAGTGTGTTTAGTTTTATATGGAACCACCGAACTATCTTCCAAAGTGGCTATACCATTTTGCATCCCCACCAGCAATGAATGAGCATTCCTGTTGCTCCACATCCTCAATAGCATTTGTCATTGTCATCGTTTTGGACTTTGGCATTCTAGTAAGTGTGTGGAGAAATCTCATTATTGTTTTAATTTTCATTTCCCTGATGAATTACAAAGTAGAGCATCTTTCCATATGCTTCTTGCCACCTCTATATCTTCTTTGATGAGGTGTCTGTTAAGCTCTCTGGCCCATTTTTTAAGTTGGGTTGTATGTGTTCTTACTGTTGAGTTTTAAGAGTATTTTTATATTTTGGACGACCATCCTTCAGCAGATGTGTCTTTGGCAAATGTTTCCTCCCAAGCTGTGGCTGATCTTCTCATTCTCCTGACGTTGTTTTTCACAGAGCAGAAATAATCTAATTTTAACGAAGTCTATTTTTTCCATGGATCATGTCTTTGGTGTTGTATCTAAGAAGTCATCACCATACCCAGGGCCATCTAGGTTTTCTCCTACATTATCACCTAGAGTTTTATAGCTTTGCATTTTACAGTTAGTCTGTGATTGTCTGTTTTTGTAAATGAAGTCATATTGGAACACAGCCTCACTCACTGTTTAGCATGCTATCTGTGGCCACTTCCCTGCTATAGCAGCAGGATAGAGGCAGTGGAGACCCACCAAACCTGAGATATTTAGTCTCTGGTCCTTTAGAGGAAAAGTTTGCTGACCCCTGGTATAAAGCCATAGTTAAGCTCATTGCATATATATAGAAACCGAGGGTCTGTATATTGAAACAATTGGATTTAATTCACAGAACCTGTCAGTGGTCAAGCCAATCAGCTAAAAATTTAGATTCCATCTAAGACTCCTCCTGCCTGCACATGCTGTTAGAGATTCTGTACACATCTACTTAGCCTAGAGTATGTGTTTGATTAAAAAATAAAAAAGCTAGAACATATATTATGTATGCTATTCCTGGCACACTTCTTTTCCATTCTTTTCTGTCTCAAGAACTAAGGTGACTTGACCCATCCTGGAAGAAAAAGGCAAAATAATAAGAACAACGAAACAAAACAAACTTTTTCAAAACCCCTGACTGAAGGAAAACTGAGGTGGTCTCAGAGTTTTATAGACAATTTTGGAGACAGAGGAATGGCCAGTAGCCCCCAGGGACCCTTCTGTCCAAAGAATCCAGCTGGACTGACAGGACACGCAGACAGATGAAACCTTGGTGACATGTCTCATATTTCTGAGGCTGGTGGGGGGGGTTTAGATGTTTGCTGGGTTGTTATCAAGCCCACTGCTTCCCCAGTGGCTCAGTGGTAAAGAATCTGTCTGCTAATGCAAGAGATGTGGGTTCAGTCTCTGGATTGGGAAGACCCCCTGGAGAAGGAAATGGCAACCCACTCCAGTGTTCTTGCCTGGGAAATCCCATGGACAGAGGAGCTTAGTGGGCTACAGTCCAAGGGGTTGCAAAAGAATCAGACAGGACTTAGCGACTAAAACAACAACATCATCAAGCCTACTATGACCTGTGTGTCATAATGTTTTCATTGAGAAAACAGAACCTGGGAAACCCCTTTCCAGCACCGTCTCTCTCTGAATTTTAAATACCAGTATCTCACCCTCTCCCTTTTTTGCTAGCTTTGTCTCTCTAGCTCACTGCATCTTTCTCACTGTCTCTCGGCAGCATTCACAGTCTCCTCTTCCTCCCACCCAACATTCTGTGAGTTCTTCTGAACCTTCAGTCCCTGAACTGCTTCATTTTTATCTTACTCTATCAGCCACCTTCCAAATTCCCAGCTTCCCCATCCATCATTTCAAGCCCTCTGTCACCCTCAGCTTGCATCTTGCCTAGTTGTCCTCGCAGACCAATCCTCCAACTTTGGATCAATCTTGTCATTCACTTTCTCCTCTCCTACCACCAGCCTGCTGTGGACCGTCATAAAACCAAGAGGTATGCAGCCGCTACAGATTTCTCTGTTCCGTAAGCATCAGAACCCTACCTGAGCACAGCACACCTTTGAAGCCACACTCCTTCTTGGGTGGGGCTTGAACCCAGCCAAAACTCAGATTAGGACTCAAACCCATGAACTGGGACTTGAACCCACCCACATCTCAGTTTGAGACTTGAACCCATGATCCCTGACTAGAAAGGGACTAGAACTCACTGTCTTTTGATTACAACTGCTCACTTGCTGTCAGAACTTACTGACACTTGGCTTCTTTTGTCTCGTCGCAGCAAGAATTCAGCATGAGGCAAAGTGGCAAAGAGTGAGTTTATTAGCATAGGAGGCTTGTGGGAGATATTAATACAAGCAAGCAGGCAGGGGAGCTCAGTGGCCCCCAAAACAAAGAGGGCTACATTTTTATAATTAAAGAAACAGTAGGAAGGAAAGAAGACCACCTTCTTCCTCATTTCTGGGCAGACACTAAGGCTTGCATAATTAGTTCTTCCTTTGCCCCATGTGGTCTAATCAGGACTGTCATGGTGCTATTTAAATCATGTGTGAAAGTCACTCAGTTTGTGTCTAACTTTAGCAACTCCATGGACTGTAGCCAGCCAGGCTCCCCTGTCCATGGAATTCTCCAGGCAAAAATAGTGGAGTGGGTAGCCATTTCCTTCTCCAAGGGAATCTTCCCGACTCAGGGATCGAACCCAGGTCTCCTGCATTGCAGGCAGATTCTTTACTGTCTGAGCCACCACAGAAACCCATTAAATCATACATATATATATATAGCAGCCTGGTGGTAACATATATGAAAATATGGTAATTCATTTCAAGTTTCAGAATAATGTCCTTTTTCACCTAGCTTCTTTCCTTTTTCACCTATATCTCTGTCTTGGCTCTATGCGGAAATGTTACTCTTCAAGGACTATAACACTCTGACTTCATGTAACAAGATTCAGACACCCACATCTATTGTCTTACATTTTAACCATCAGGGTTTGTAACTTGAGTGTGTTTGGTGTTTGAATGCACCTGGTCTTGCTCTAAGGTAGTATAGATTGTTGCTAGGTTACTGGATTTCTTTCTTGAGTGGTTATTAGATTACAACAGTCGCTAAACTCCTTTAAAATTTCCCTTCTGTCCTTAATCCCCTAGTGCAGTTTCTAAACTACTTAATTATCCTGCTCTACCCCGTCACCTTGACAAATGTTTCAACAGTTGCTTCTCACATTTTCTCCGGAAATGAAGTATGGTGGACATTTGTTGGTTGAGTTACCACATCTGTTCCCTGCCACCCTCTACCTCAACCGTTTCCTCCAAAAGCACCCAAATTTTCCTTTAAGATAGTGCCCGTCCCCCAGACTCAGTGCTGTTACTTGGGTGGGTTTGGCTTCATTTGCATTTCCAGCAGTGAGCTTCAGCCAATCAGCTCTCCTGTTCTCTGGATATGGTGATTGGTTCATCACGGATGAGCCCATCACCCAATTTGGGCCAATGAGACACCAGGAGACAATTGTAGGCGCTTCTGGGAAATAAGCATCCCCTGTCTTCTGCTGGAGTCCCAGAGGAGACCACATCCCTCTGGGTGTTGGAGTGAGGACATGGTGTTTATAACTGCGAGGGCAGGAAGGTGCGGTTCAGGAGTCAGATGGAATCCTGACTCTCTGGGCCAAATGATGCCTGCACCCAAGTCTACCTTTAGACTGTCAGGTTGTATCAGTCAATCTCCTCGTTTTCTTTTATAAAAAATTTTTATTATTTATGGCTGTACTGAGTCTTCCTTGCTGCATGCGTGCTTTCTCTAGTTGCGGTGAGCAGGGACTCCTCTCTTGTGGTGGTGTGCGGGCTTAATAGTTGTGGCACACGGACTGTTGCTCTGCAGCATATGGGATCTTCCCGGACCAGGGATTGAACCTGTGTCTCCTGCATTGGCAGGTGGATTCTTAACCACTGGATCACCGGGCATTCCCTCTACCTTGTTTTCTTAAAGCCAGTTTGTGCTGTGCTTTCCACTGTTGCAACCTAACTGGTGCCCCATTCCGAAAGTTTGCCTCTATTCTCGAATCCTCCATTTCACTCTACCCCCAGCAAGAGATCTAGCCTCCTGGTTCAAGCAGGAAACAGGCTAACTGGTGGGTGACATCAGCATATTTCCCTGGCACCTGCAAGTATCTGAATCTGAACGTTCCTTCCTCCTTCCTTTTAATCATTCCCCTCTGCCTTCTCAGAACCTCAGCTCCTCCCATATCTTTGTCACCTTTCTTTTTACTAGTCTCCTCCATTCACCTTTCACTGGGTTAGCATACTTACCAAGGTAGAGATGGTCAGAACCTTGTCCAACCCCACCTCCTCACGTTCCTGCCTCTCTCCTTCTATCCTCCTCTTCCAGACTTCTTAGGGGGGAAAAGTACCACCACAAAGACTTCAGTTGGTGAATGCATATTCAGTCACTCAATCCTATCTGACTCTTTGCAACCCCATGGACTGTAGCCCACCAGGCTCCTCTGTCCGTGGAATTCTCCAAGCAAGAATATTGAAATGGGTTGTCATTCCCTTCTCCAGGGGATCTTCCCGACCCACGGATTGAACCCAAGTCTTTTGAGTCTCCTGCATTGGCAGGTGGGTTCTTTACCACTGAGCCACCTGTGAAGCCCTTATCTGAGGATCCACGGAACATTCAAGAGGCTCCATCCAGTGGGCAGGTTTGCATAGGAGGAGACTCAACCCAGAGGTCTGGCTGGGATGCGAGGGTGGGGGCATCACTGGCATTTGTTGGAATGGAAGCCAGTGAAGTTGGTGGTCCCCCAGGGAATGCAAGGAGTGAGAGGTGAAAAAGAAAAGGAAGGGGGCATCTTTGAATGAGACCATGGCAAGAGGAAAGCTTACCACCAGAAAGCTCCATGGTAAGAGGAAAATGGGAGAGAAGGCTGTCCCAAAAGCCAGGAGAGGAGTGTGCACCAAGGAGGAAATTGTCCGTCAGCTGCTACCCGGAGGTCAAGTGTGATAGAACAGGACCCCTGGATTTGGCAATATCTGACGATTCCAAGTGGCAGGGACAGAGCCAGCTCTCAGTGGGATGGGGAAGTAAATGAGACATAAGAGGAGGAGAGAGCAGCTAGCAATGATTTTATTTTCCTCTCCAACTGTCTTAGTTTAGATTTCTCCAAATAGACTGTGGACGAGTATTTGGGTACAGGTAGTCTATTTGGAAGGTGAAACCAGAAGCACGGTGAAGCAGGGTGAAGGAGGCAGGGAAGAACGAAAAGGCAGGACAGCAGGGTCCTCACAGGCAAGACAGCCATGCACAGCGAGGGTGCAGTCCTTCTGCCCGCCCCCCACCTTGAGGACCGTGTGAGCCAGGCCTCCGAATGCTCCCCCAGCCATGGATCTGCTGCCTCCCGTGCCCCGCTTGGTGAAGGTTGCCTCTGGGCGTCCCCGCCACCAACGCTGACCAGCTTACAGCCTCACCCTTGCCAAGGGAGCTCCCCTGGCTTCTGAGAAAACCGTTGGGCTCCAGGTGGGAAGAATTGCTGTGCTGGGACTGAAAACCATAGCTACTGTGCACCCTGGAGGGTTTGGGGAGTGTGGGCCAGGCATCAGCCCACACGTGACCCCATCAGTCACATGGTTAAGGTAATAGGAGGGAGCCTTTTCAAGTGTAATTAGAGGCAGGCATGAGAGAGAAATTTTAGCATAATCAAAGAGAGGAGCAACACAGTGTGCCAGCAGGAGATGAATCCTGGCAGAGGTGGGAGAGGTCTGATCTGGGTTGTAGATAAAAACTTTTCTTAGCCTTGCATTGTTCTCTTCTTGGAACTGGGGCAGGAGGAGGGGGAGGTGCAGAGGCTGTGGCAGTGTCCTGCCATTTGACCCTTTGCTACAGAAACATGGGGAGGCATGTGGCCATCCCCCTGCTTGTCAGGTCATCTTCCCACATTTTTCCTCCCTATGACTGACCTCTGTATACTCTGCGTTAAATTAGAGAACCCGACGACTTGATCTTTCTTTTCTTGACTACACCTGCACCATGACTGGTCATGCACCATGTGCTAGGCGCTGGAGAAAAAGTTTATCTTAAAAGTGAGCAATGAACCAAGAAATGGCAGCTGCAGAACTGTAGCAACACAGCCTTGAAGCCAGCGTAGATGCCAGATGAACGAGCCAGCATCAATCACTCTTTTTTTCTCTGTCCACTTTCATCCCTTTTCCTGAAGGTCAGGGGTAGAAGACAAACAAGGTGTGACCGGGGAAGGAGTAAAACTGGGGCGGGGGTGGAAGAGACTGGCAGGGCCGAAAGCTGGTAGTGTTGAGCCCGTGAACAATTTCCAGTTGCCCAGAAGAAGGTCTCCCTTCTAGGGTATCCTAGAGGCAGAACTCTAGGTCACACCCATCCCTTCTGACTATATACACTATGAAGGAGGGAAAGACAGGCAAAGAATGAAAAGCCAGGTGACCAAGGTCATCTCTTAGGAAGAGTGATTCCTGTGAAGGCCCCAGGAAGGGACCTGAATGATCGGATGCCTGTCCTCTTGGGTCTGTCCTGGATGACCTTGCCCTTGACATCTTTGGCCTGATCACTGGGCCCCTCAGACATTTCTGAGGGCCCTTCCTGTGTCTCAAAATATAGACCTGGGGTAACAACACATGAGGAAGAAGCAGGCTTATTTGCAGAGTTTCAAATACTGATAAACGGGAAAGGGAGATCATACACATAAAGGTATAGGTGAAACCCCAAGGGAAAGTGCAGTGTCCTGGAGCTGGTGACTCTGAGTGTGTGTGTGTGTGTTGTGGGTAGGCCTGAAGGAGCAAGGAAGAGGGGACAGGTAATGGACTCCGGGAAGGAGAAAGTCATGTCAGAAAGGATGCCTTGACAGAGGCTGTGACTCAGCTTAAGGACACGGGCCTCCCAGGGCAGCCACTCAGGAGCCCCGGGGCTAGCACCCAGCCACTGCCCTTCCCTACTCCCATCTCCTGCCAGGGTCCCCGCTGGACGAGCCCCATCAGAAGCTAGAGGCCAACTGTCGCCCCTGTAGATCAGCCTTCTGAGGCCCAGGGCAAGGTGGAGAAGATGGAAGGGGGTCTGGAGGTGCAAAGAGAAGCTATTTCCACCTCCAAAAGCAAACACTCTGATGTCTGTCTTAGGGTCAGTGTTTCATAGAATAGGGACTGCCCCAGTCTACCAAACCACAAGGGGGAAAAAGATCTCTTTCACTTGACCCGGAGAAGGGACAGAGCCAGAAACTGCATCCTCTTTCCCAAGGAAGTAACTAGAAGGGGGAATTATGCGCTCCTCCCTCTGGTAAAAGTTTATTAGGTTTATTATCCTTGGCCCGATTCTGTATTACCTCATGCCCACAATCTTTCATCTCTAATTCTCCAAGCCAAGCTACTTCTGAAAAATCAAGTTCTTCATTTGTCAACATAACATGACCTTCTGATATGAAATACTTATCACCATGATCTATTCCACTTAGTGTGAATGTCTGTTTTCTTGAGAAAAAAAGTTTGGTTTCTGAAGGCTTCCCTAGACCCTGTGTTATGTAACATATTCATACACTTTTGTGTACACATATAGTGTGTATAATATACTAAATAAGACTTTTCAAAACCCTGAAACATTCTTAAATTCTGAAATCTATCTGGCCTCTAGGCCTTCCATTAAGAGATCTTGGACTTGCATTTTCATTCACATTAGCTTCATAATATTTAGGGAAAAAGCTAGGGAATGGTATGTTTTTCATTTATAATTAATATACTTTACCTAGAATTCAGCCCTGAAATAAAATGTAAAGTTCTTTTAACTCAAAACTATTTTTTAAAGTAATTCCCAGTCTCTTTTTTAATCTTTTGTAAGACTGTGAATACCATAGACTATAGTACAGAATTACAGCAGGAAAGAAGTGAGGGCTCTAGAGAGACACTCAGAGAGTTAACTGAAGGGACTATCTGAGGGATGTGGTCAAGGTCAAGGCTACCAACAGGGCAGAGTGCCTAAGAGAATGGATTCTAGAGCCAGACTTCCTGGATTCAAATCCCAGCTTCACCACTTGCTATCCATGTGTTCTTGGCCAACATTCTTAACCTCTTTGTGCCTCATCTTATGTTTAATAACCCAGCAAAATGCTATTTAACTGATTTTTTTCATAACCACCAGCCTGTGAGGTAGATAAGACAAACCAATTTCCTTCTGAGAAACCCAAGAAGTTATTTGCCCATGGCTAGGCTGTGAACTTGCAAGTGAGGACAGGCAGCCAGGTCTCCCTGCTGCCAAGCCAATCTAGCACCCGCCTTATTCACAGAGGCTTGCCCCCTGACTGCTCTAGCAAGGGAATGTGTCACGTGCAGCGGTCTCAGTTCAGTCAATCTCAGCTAAGTCCCAAAGGAGCAGGAAGACCTTCTGAGGTATTTCCAGAAGTATCAGTCTTTGATACTCCTTGTTTCATTTCTCCACCCTGATAATTACCCCAATGTAATTTAATAAACAATCACATAATCTGGAGAGTGAGACTTAATTTTGCTTGCCAAGGAATCAGGCTTGCGTAAGTGGATCTGACGCAAGTGGATCTGTCTTCAGGGAATTACAGGCTGTTTTCCAGTTCAAAGGACGAACTGAATCAAGAGGGAGTCGATTTTCTTTTAAATGCATGGACCTTAACAGGGTGAACCCTTGCTCTGCAGGTCTGGGTAACACAAAGCCATGTTAATATCATCTCTTGCCTCCCTGGTGGGAAGGAAATCAGTCAAAGGGGTAGATGTCCAGACCTCTCTCTTGTCCTGCCTTCTGCTCCCCTACCTGTGTTTTCCATGGATGGAAACCAACCAGAAGCCTGAGGGCAAGGGAGTCCACACAATCAACCTCTTAAGAGCAGAGAGAGATGGAAAATGATCCCACATAAGGGTGGGGCAAAATGGAGAGCAAACAACTCAAAATTCCACTGATACAGATATCAAGTTTACTTCAGTTCAGTTGCTCAGTCATGTCCAGTTCTTTGAGACCCCGTGGAGTGTATGCCAGGCTTCCCTGTCTGTCACCAGCTCCCGGAGGTTGCTCAAACTCATGTCCATTGAGTTGGTGATGCCATTCAACCATCTCATCCTCTGTCGTCCCCTTCTCCTCATGCCCTCAATCTTTCCCAGCATCAGGGTCTTTTCTAGTGAGTCAGTTCTTCGCATCAGGTGGCCAAAGTATTGGAGCTTCAGCTCCAGCATCAGTCCTTCCAATGAATATTCAGGACTGATTTCCTTTAGGACTGATTGGTTTGATCTCCTTGCAGTTCAAGAGACTCTCAAGAGTCTTCTCCAACACCACAGTTCAAAAGCAACAATTCTTCAGCACTCAGCTTTCTTTATGGTCCAACTCTCACATCCATACATGACTAATGGAAAAACCATAGCTTTGACTAGACGGACCTTTGCTGGCAAAGTACTGTCTGTGCTTTTCAATATGCTGTCTAGGTTGGTCATAACTTTTCTTCCAAGGAGAAAGTGTTTTTTTAATTTCACAGCTCCAGTCACCATCTGCAGTGATTTTGGAGCCCAAGAAAATAAACTCTGTCACTGTTTCCATTGTCTCCCCATTTATTTCCCATTAAGTGATGGGACCAGATGCCATGATCTTAGTTTTCTGAATGTTGAGTTTTAAGCCAGCTTTTCACTCTCCTCTTTCACTTTCATCAAGAGACTCTTCAGTTCCTCTTTGCTTTCTTCCATAAGGGTGATGTCATCTGCATATCTGAGGTTATTGATATTTCTCCTGGCAGTCTTGATTCCAGCTTGTGATTCATCCAGCCTGGCATTTCACATGATGTACACTGAATAGAAGCTAAATAATCAGGGTGACAATATACAGCCTTGATGTACTCCTTTCCCAATTTGGAACCAGTCCATTGTTCCATGTCCAGTTCTAACTGTTGCTTCTTGACCTGCATACAGGTTTCTCAGGAGGCAGGTAAAGTGGTCTGGTATTCCCATCTCTAAGAATTTCCCACAGTTTGTTGTGAACAATACAGTCAAAGGCTTTGGCATAGTCAGTGAAGCAGAAGTAGATGTTTTTCTGGAACTCACTTGCTTTTTTAATGATCCAATGGATGTTGGCAATTTGATCTCTGGTTCCTCTGCCTTTTCTAAAACCAGCTTGAACATCTGGAAGTTCTCGATTCACATGCTATTGAAACCTCGCTTGGAGAATTTTGAGGATTACTTTGCTAGCGTGTGAGATGAGTGCAATTATGTGGTAGTTTGAACATTCTTTGGCATTCCCTTTCTTTGGGATTGGAATAAAACTGACCTTTTCCAGTCCAGTGGCCACTGCTGAGTTTTCCAAATTTGCTGGCATATTGAGTGCAGCACTACCACAGCATCATCTTTTAGGATTTGAAATCGCTCAGCTGGAATTCCATCACCTCCACTCAGTTCGGTTCAGTCGCTCAGTTGTGTCCGACTCTGCAACCCCATGAATCACAGCATGCTAGGTCTCCCTGTCCATCACCAACTCCCAGAGTCTACCCAAACCCATGTCTATCGAGTCAGTGATGCCATCCAGCCATCTCATCCTCTGTTGTCCCCTTATCCTCCTGCCCCCAACCCTTCCCAGAATTAGGGTCTTTTCCAGTGAGTCAGCTCTTCGCATGAGATGGCCAAAGTATTGGAGTTTCCGCTTCAACATCAGTCCTTCCAATGAACACCCAGGACTGATCTCCTTTAGGATGGACTGGTTGGATCTCTTTGCAGTCCAAGGGACTCTCAAGAGTCTTCTCCAACACCACAGTTCAAAAGCATCCATTCTTCGGCGCTCAGCTTTCTTCACCACTAGCTTTGTCTGCAGTGATGCTTCCTAAAGCCCACTTGACTTTGCATTCCAGGATGTCTGGTTGTAGGTGAGTGATCACACCATTATGGTTATCTGGGTCATTAAGATCTTTTTTGTGTAGTTCTTCTGTGTACTCTTGCCACCTCTTCTTAATATCTTCTTCTGTTACGTCCATACTGTTTCTGTCCTTTGTTGTGTGCATCTTTGCATGAAATGCTCCCTTGGTATCTTTAATTTTCTTGAAGAGATCTCTAATCTATCCTATTCTATTGTTTGCCTCTATTTCTTTGCATGTATCACTTAGGAAGACTTTGTTATCTCTACTTGTTATTCTTTGGAACTCAGATGAATATATCTTTCCTTTTTTCCTTTGCCTTTCTCTTCTCTTCTCAGCTATTTGTAAGGACTCTTCAAGCAACCATTTTGCGTATCTTCTTCTTGGGGATGGTTTTGATCGCCATCCCCTTTATAATGTTATGAACCTCCACCCATAGTTCTTCAGACACTCTATCAGATCTAATCCCTTGAATCTATTTCTCACTTTCACTATATAATTGTAAGGGATTTGATTCAGGTCGTACCTGAATGGTCTAGTGGTTTTCCCTACTTTCTTCAATTTAAGTCTTAATTTTGCAATAAGGAGTTCATGGTCTGATCCACAGTCAGCTCCTCGTCTTGTTTTTGCTGACTGTATAGAGCTTCTCCATCTTTGACTGCAAAGAATATAATCAATCTGATTTCAGTATTGACCATCTGTGATGTCCATGTGTAGAGTTCTCTCTTGTGTTGTTGGAGGAGGGTGTTTGCTATCACCAGTTCATTCTCTTGGCAAAACTGTGTTAGCCTTAGCCCTGCTTTATTTTGTACTCCAAGTCCAAACTTGCCTACTACTCCAGGTATCTTTTGACTTCCAACTTTTGCATTCCAGTCCCCTATGGTGAAAAGGACATCTTTTTTGGTGTTAGTTCTAGAAGGTCTTGTAGGTCTTCATAGAACCGTTCAACTTCAGCTTCTTCAGCATTAGTGGTTGGGGCATAGACTTGGATTACTGTGGTATTGAATGGTTTGCCTTGGAAACAGATCATTCTCTCATTTTTGAGATTGCACCCAAATACTGCATTTCAAACAATTTTGTTGAGTATAAGGGCTACTACATTTCTTCTAAGGGATTCTTGCCCACAGTAGTAGATATAATGGTCATCTGAATTAAATTTGCCCAGTCCAGACCATTTTTTTTCACTGATTCCTAAAATGTTGATGTTCATTCTTGCCATTTCCTGTTTGACCACTTCCAATTTACTTTGATTCATGGACTTAACATTCCAGGTTCCTATGCAATATTGTTCTTTAAAGCATCAGACTTTACTTCCATCACCAATCACATCCACAACTGCACGTTGTTTTTGCTTTGGCTCAGCCTCTTCATTCTTTCTGGAGCGATTTCTTCACTCTTCTCCAGTAGCATATTGGGCACCTACTGACCTGGGGAGTTCATCTTTCAGTGTCATATCATTTTGCCTTTTCATACGGTTCATGGGGTTCTCAAGGCAAGAATGGTGAAGTGGTTTGCCATTCCCTTCTCCAGTGGACCACCTTTTGTCAGAACTCTCTACCATGACCCATCTGTCTTGGATGGCCCTACTCAGCATGGCTCATAGTTTCATTGAGTTAGACAAGGCTGTGATCCAAGTGATCAGTTTGGTTAGTTTTCTGTAATTATGGTTTCCATTCTGTCTGCCCTCTGATTGATAAGAGGCTTGTGGAAGCTTTCTGATGGGAAGGACTGGCTGTGGGGGAATCTTGGTCTTGCTCTGATGAGTGGGGCCATGCTTGGTAAATCTTTAATCCAATTTTCTGTTGATGGGTGGGGCTGTGTTCCCTCCCTGTAGTTTGACCTGAGGCCAAACTATGGTAGGGGTAATGGCAGTAACATGCAACCTCCTTTAAAAGGACTTATGCCAGGATGGTTGTATCAGTGCCCTTGACCCTACAGCAGGCCGCTGTTGACCTATGTCTCTGCCAGAGATTCCTGGACTCTCACAGGCAAGTCTGGCTCAGTCTCTTGTGGGGTCACTGCTCCTTCTTCCTGGGTCCTGGTGCACACAAGATTTTGTGCCCTCCAAGAGTCTGTTTCCCAAGTCCTGTGGAAGTTCTATAATCAAACCCCACTGGCCTTCAAAGTCAAATTCCCTGGGGATTCTCAGTCCCTTTGCTGGATCCCCAGGTTGGGAAATCTGTTGTGTGCCCTAGAACTTTCAGAACAGTGTGAGAACTTCTTTGGTATAATTGTTCTCCAGATTGTTTGCTTGGTGGCTCTATGGTGGGGCTCACACACCACACCTCCCAGGTCTGCGGCAGTCAGAGCCCCAGTCCCCGCAGAAGACCACTGCTGACTTCTGCCTCTGCAGGAGACACTCAGACACTCAAAGGCAGGTCTGGCTCAGTCTCTTGTGGGATCCCTGGGTCCTGGTGCACACGAGGTTTTGTTTGAACCCTCGGAGCATCTCTGGCAGGTATGGGGTTTGATTCTAAATGTGATTTTGCCCCTCCTACCATCTTGTTGGGGCTTCTCCTTTGCCCTTGGATGTGGGATATCTTTTTTGGTGGGATGCAACATTCTCCTGTTGATGGTTGCTCAGCGGTTAGTTGCAATTTTGGAGTTCTCACAGGAGAAGATGAGCACATGTTCTTCTACTCTGCCATCTTAGCAAGGATATGCTGTCAAAGGGCACCCCTTTCCTGTAATTGGGCCAGGCAATATATTTAAAGAAATAATAACACAGGAGGACTTGGCATACTGTATTAATTATCCATGGCTGTGTAACAAGTCACCCCAGATGTAGTGGCTTGAAACAAACATTTTCTCACAGTTTCTGAGGATCATGTCTCTTGCAGTGGCCAGCAGTGTGATTCTGGCTCGGGTATTCCAAGAGATTGCAGTAAGATACCCACAAAAGCTGCAATCATTGGAAGGTTCAACTGGAGGTGAAGGGTCTGAGTTCAAGATTGCATACTCACAAGGCTGTTGGCTGGAGGCCTCAGTTCCTCACCGGCTGTCAGCAGGAGGTGTCCTTTCCTGGTCTGTGGGCCTTTCCAAAGTGCTGCTCACAACATGGTAACTGGATTCTCCCAGAAAGTGAGTGATTAGAGAGCAAGGAGGAAGCTGCTTGCCTTTCACAAACTACCCCTAGAAGCCTAACACCATCACCTTTGCCACATTCCATTTGCTACTCTTCCTAAATCCAGCCCACACTTAAGGGGAGGGAAACTAGGCTCTACCTTAAACGAAAACAAAAAACTAGTGTTTTTATTTATTTTTTATTTTAAATTTATTTTTTAATTGAAAGATAATTGCTTTACAGAATTGTGTTGGTTTAACCCAAACATCAACATGAATCAGCCATAGGTATACATAGTCCCCTCTCTCTTGACCCTCTCTCCTACCTTCCTCCCCATCCCACCCCTCTAGGTTGTTACAGAGCCCCAGTTTGACTTCCCTGAGTCATACAGCAAATTCCCACTGGCTACCTATTTTACATATGGTAATGGAAGTTTCCATGTTACTCTCTCCATACATCCCACCCTCTCAGTTTTTTTGGTCTTGCTGCATGTCAAGCAGGATCTTAGTTCCTCGATCAGGGATTGAACCTGAGCCCCTGGCAGTGAAACCACTGACTCCTAACCACTGGACCACCAGGGGATTCCTGGCTCCACTTTTTGAAGTAAGGAGTATTTCAGAATTTATGGGACCTCCCTGGTGGTCCAGTGGTTAAGAATCCACCTACCAATGCAGGGGACACATGTTTGATTCCTGGTCTGGGAAGATTTCATGTGCCGTGAGGCAACTAAGCCCATGTGCCACAACTGCTGAGCCTGCGTGCCCTAGAGACCATGCTCTGTAATGAGAGAACCCACTGCAAGAAGAAGCCCGTGCACTGCAGCTAGAGAGTAGCCTCTACTCACTGCATCTAGAGAAAGCCTGGGTGTATCAACGAAGACCTAGCACAACCAAAAATCAAAAAATAAAAATTTAAAAAATATGGACCAATCCTAAACCACCCTACAGTCAGAAAGAGATTAGGAGAAAGAGTTCAGAGTGATTTCCTGGCAGGAGTGGGAAGGTCTCACAAGGTTCTCAACGCTCTTCCACACCTTCCTCTTCTCCCACATGCCGAGGGTCTCAGGGCTCCCTGGTAGTTGGTTTGCCATTGGGACCCATCCTTCCTGGCAATCCCTTCTCAACTTTCCCAACTCATTATCATACCTACCTCATTTTCCACGATTGCTATTGGCTACCTATCCTTGGAAAGCAGTTAAGCTAATTTGACTTGAGGTGTTCATGACGTGGACTCACAGACCCCTGGAGGCTTAATGAACCCAATGGAATCAATCTAATCTCTTTCATGTGGGGCAAAGATGGTTTTGGTGACACTAGTAAGGCACTCTTTGCTCCTAAACAAATTATAAAAACAATAGAGCAGTTGCTTATGCATTATGATTTAATCCTAGGGAAACTGAAAACCTGTTTATGATTCCTAACTGATGAGGAACCTGAATCAAACGAATAGAAGGTGACTAAATGGCAGAGGTTACACCTGAAGCGTGGGGTTGATTTCCAGTGTGGGGCTCCTTCACTGAACCTGGTTTCCTAGGGAGGATTCCCTGAAACCATCATCCTACCACCATCCTCTTCATAAAACAGATAGCCTACCAGGTGCCCAGGGAAATAGGGAATTGGTCTGAGTTTATATTTTTTTACAGTTTAGGGAAGATGATGTGATCAGAGAGTAATTATAAAGCACTATTAGGATGCCTCTGGGTCTGCAGAAGATGAAAAGGCATATATTAAGGCAGAAATCCTCAACCTTTTTGTCAAGAATCCTTTCTACTCTTTAGAAGTACAAAAGACCCATAGAATTTTTGCTTCTGTGTGTTATGTTTATTTAATACATATTTAGTATGCCAATTTGTTTAATTTATATTTATCATATTAAAAAGTAAGACAGAAATTTAAAAATATTTAACTCATTTAAAAATAACAAAATCAATACCTATTATAAGCATTTTTACTAAAATATCTATATTTTCCAAAAATTGGGAAGAAAGGTGGCATTGTGTTCCATTTTTGCAGATCTCTTTGTTGAGCTTCATAGAAGCCAGCTGGATTTTCATATCTGCTTTTGCATTCAATCTGTTTTGAATCCACTATTGCATAACCTGTTTAAAATTCCTCTATAGAGCCATAGGAGCGTGAGAATGGAAAAGGCAGATAGTATCTTAGCAGTATTAGGAAGACAACTGACCTTGGAAACCCACACTTTAAGAACCACTGAATTAAAGACATACTACAAACTCTCCCCGCTAATTTTGCTGATGACAGACAACTAAATGCTGAAGTCAGCACTTCATAGCACTGGGACTATGGTGACATGTGCAGACACATAAAACCTCCATGGCTGGTTTCAGTATATAATGCAATCCACAGGAATGAATAAAGGCTAGAGTTGTCCAGAGGAACAGAACAGCTTGGATGATATTGCATTAAAACACAAGGGGAAGTTTGTTCCCTGGGTAAAATTTTTTCTGTTCACCAATATCTACTTCCCCTCTCTGCCAGGAAGCTAAGCTTTTGAAATTATATGTAGCCACATGACTTCCTTGCAGCAGAATGATGTGTGGCCTTTCCCAGGAAAAGGCTCTAAGAGCTGGTTTTGCTCCTCTGCACACTCCTTCTCTCTCCACACGTTCTGTGTGGATATCAGCTCCCCCATTAACCTGGGGCTCAGAGTCAGGACAACACCGGTGAGAAACAATTTTCAGCTAACCCTTACTGGGCATGTAACACATTTGAGAAACACGTGTGGTTTTCAGCCATTGACATGTTGGGATTGGTTTGGCAGCAGCCCTCAAAGAGCTTATATTGCAGAAGGCACGTAGATAAACCGTCACTCTATTGTAATTACCACTATCAACAAGGGTGAATCTAGGCTACTATGGGAGGGAAAAATCCTTGACTCCTTTATCAGTCTTGGAACCAGAAAGAAACCGACAGTACATTTAGGTGGGATTTTCCAAGGGATCATTTTTGAGGTGTGGGCAGAGTTCAGGTGGCTAACAGGGACACTGAGGCATCTGTAACCATCAACAGAGGAAAGCCAACACCACCCCAGCTTGAAGGGACAATGGCTAGAAACGGTGTTGGACCTGGTGTTACTGGACTCATGATGGAAGGGCCATTTAATTACAGCCGTAGAAAAGGACAGTCAGTGCCAGACCACAGCAAAACAGGCAGGAGGAATAGACACTCTGACTTCTCTCTCTTTCTCATCTCTAAACCCCTGACTGTGCCTCCTGCTAGGCAGGAAACCAGAGATAAGGATGCTTGGGTGATGCCTTCAAACAGCTAGTAGACACCAATGTTCTAGTCCTCAGAGCAGGGTGGGGAAGGTCACAGAGAATCTGGAGAGGCAAATGGAGAACAGCATGAATAAGGTCCAAACAACATAGACATTAAATGAATTGTTGAAGTAATATTTTTCAAAACTTTTTTTTATTTCATTGCTTAATTAAAATGCCTAAATTTGCAGAGTCCCACAGCTACTGACGGAGTGAAGAGGGATTTGAATGAGTGTAGAGGGCTGCATACTTGAGGCTTCTATTATGAGAGAGGCAATGGTCATATAGCCAGAAAACCAATTGTGGGTTTTTGTTGAATAAAGATTTTGTTTTTTAGAGAAGTTTTAGGTTCACAGAAATATTAGGAAAAAGGTACAGAGATTTTCTACATACGCACTGCCTCCACACATACACAGGCTTGTCTACTGTCGACATCCCCCGCCAGGGTGGTACATGTTACAACTGATGAATCTATGCTGACACAACATAACTATCCAAAGTTCATCATTTACAATTTGGTTAATTCTTAGTGTTGTATTGATACGTCCTGTGTTTTTGGACAGACGAATAATGATCTGTACCATCACTGTGGTATTATAGGGAATACTTTCACCGTCCTAAAAATCCTCTGTGCTCCACCTATTGATCCTTCCCCGCTAAACCCTGGCAACCACTGATCTTTTTACTCTTGTCATAGTTCTGCCTTTTCCAGAATGTTCTATAGTTGGAAACATACAGTCACATGTAGCCTTTTCAGATTGGTTTCTTTCGCTTAGTAGCATGCATTTAAGGTTCCTCCATATCTTTTCATGGATCATTAGCTTATTTCCTTTTAGCATTGAAATAATATTGCATTGTCTAGATGTACCACAGCTTATTAACCCATTTACCCACTGAAGGACATCTTGGTTGCTTTCAAAAGTTTTGTCCTGGGTCCTTGTTTGGGGGGGAGGGTGTTGGGAGGAGGGAAGACAGGTATCAAACTTAGCTGTGGACAGAGCTTGAATGGGTTCTCAGGCCCTTTTCAAATAGATTTCCATCAGGCCTGTCCCACTGTTTCAAATGTACCCAAACACACCTTCAACCCCTGCATATATTGTCTGAACTTTGCCTGAAACATACTAACTACCAAGTCTGTATTAGGAAATAAGGATACAGTTCCTGGTCTTAAAAAACTGATAAGACTAGTGGAGAGGAAAAGATAACTGACAATCATTGACTTGTACAAATGCAGTGAGACTTTCAGAAAAGCTAGGGTGATTTTAGCTTCAAACTAAAGGTGAGTTTCCTATGATGTTTTTCAGTGTTTGGTTCTTGCAGTTCCATAGTGATATAACAGATAGGCTTATTTGAGTGTAAGGATTCTTAGTACATAGATTCATTACTGAGGGTGCATTCCATGGAAAGTTTTAAAGACTATGTTCTTTGTTTTTGAGAGAGAGAAAGGGATCCTTCTCCCCAATTCCTGATACATACTGAATCTTGACTTTAGGAATCATATTGTCTTGGGTTTAAATCCCAGTTTTGCCAGCTATCAACCATGTGACTCTGGAAAAATTACCTATCCTCTCCAAGCTTCTGTTTCCTAAGTTGCAAAGCTGACATTCTATTAACTATAAGACTATTGTAAGTATTAAGTGGTACTTAGCATGGTGTTTGGTGTGTAGGGAGCATTCCAAAGATGATATCTGAATTATTCTATGACTTCTTGCTACATATGTTTTTAAACACAGATGCCAAGATTGTTAGTGTCCTTTGGGGCACTAACTATGGGAAAAGCACTGTGCTGAGCACTGTAGGTGATACAAAAATGACCGTGAGCATTGATCTCTTCTTTCTAGAAGACTGCAGTCACTGGGTATAGGAGCATTACAAATATATATAAAACTATAGTACATACCATAATAGGTTAAAGGATTTATGACAAAGGAAGAAATAAAAGCCTAAAAGTTTCAGGAAAAGAGAACATTTGGTTGAGTATGTGTTTAGGGCTTAGGGCACTGTTAAGGTTAGTGAAATGGAATTTCTTCTGCATCTGAGCATGGATGACCTTTAAATCAGCAGAGATGGGCAGAGGTGCATAGGTAGGAAAGCACAGTTGAGGAAATGGCCACTAATCCTGTGTCAGGGAATGCAGGACATACTTTGGGGAGAAATGGCTGATAATGCTAGAAAGATTGTGAGGGAAAAGCCTACAGCTATTACTCATTTATGTCTTTTTTTCCTCAGATCTTTTTATGTAAGATGTTGATATTTTGTTCATTGTGTTTTTGTTTTTTTTTTTTGCATTCTGACTTTTTGAGATATTGCATTAAAACATTATGTTGAAAATCTACTTTTATGGCACCTCCTTAAATTTCACTCACCTGGCCCTAAAGCACTTAGGTCGTGGTATAAGACTGGCACAAAGTCCAGAGCTGCTCGTAGGAAAAGACTCAGGATCTTTGGCTGAGTTTGAACTTGGCATTTTCCAAGCCCTCCCTAGATAGAGCACAGCCTGCCAGGGGAAAGTAGCCGCGGGAGTGGACTACAACTCCCAGAAGGCCGCGCGGCACGGCGCCCACGCCGATTGGCTGCTCGGGGCCCGCCCCTACCCCGCCCGTGCCTCGAGGACCCGGGGCGGCGCGTCTCGGGCTAGCGTTCTCCCGAATCGGCTACCCTGTGGGATCTTGCACCGCCAGCAGGCTTCAATGGCGGCCCAGCCAGTGTCCCGGGTGGTGCGGCGGGTCCTGAGAGCCGGTGTCCGGAGCTGCAGCTCGGGGGCTCCGGTGACGCAGCCATGCCCTGGGGAGCCTGTCGTGGAGGTGAGCCCGTCCGTATCCACACTTTTCCTGGGGGAGGCAGTGGCCAGGCAGCTCGCTGCCCAGAAGCACCCCGGCCCCTCCGCGGCAGCTGCTTCTGAAAGTGGTGTCCGCTCCTGGGAGGGACCCCCCTCGGCGCCTAATTAGGGGTACAGGGAGAGGTGTGGAAAGATGTTCTCTAGATCGACCGCCCAGTCCCACCTGGAATCCCAGCTGGGCGTAGCGGGGTGGGGTTGCTCCCTGGGGTCTGACTCAAAAGCTTCCCTGCCCACCCGGCCAGGCAATCTCCTTCCAGATCTGAGTGACTCCCAGAGATAGGGGAGCAGGCGGGCAGGACTCTGGGGTCAGTGTGATGTTATTAGCACCCCTCTCAGCCCTGCCTCACACCCTTAAACAGCTTCTTCCTTAAACAGTTTCCTCACTGTACCCCCCGGGGAGGTTGTCTGTGTGATCAGGTGTTTTTGTGACACCTACTTCATAATGTGGCACTGACTAAAAATGTCGCTTTGTAGTCACCTGGCTGTGTGACCCGTCCTTCACTGACTCTTTGTAGTTCATCTTCATTTCCCTTGGGAGGGTTCAGCCTGATTCTGGAGCAGAGTGGAGCCCAGAACCTGGGCTCTTGCAGGTTTGGGAATTGGCTCTCTCTTTAGGGTTAGGATAGACACCCCCGCCCGAGTCCTTAACAGTATCTCTCAGGGATTTTGGGGGTGACAAGTTTTCAATTTGTTTTGCCCATGTTGTCAGGGTATCATTTTGGGAGAAGCATCTCTTTTTATTTGGTGGAACCTTTTCTGGGTCCATTTGGTCATTCCTTTCCTACCACCTGGCACAGGACTTCGGGTTCAGGGGCTCAGCAGATCAACAGATTGAGCACTTGCTGTTGCTCAATCAGGAGGAGGGGCTCAGGCTAAATTGCTTTCCCCAATTCTGACCTCCCTCCTCACCCTCAGGATCCTTAGATAAGCAGATTGCATTGCTGGGAGGTGAAGTGTGTCCAAATTCTTGAACTCTGAACGTCATGGAGGGAAAAATGGGAAAACAAAGATGGCTGAGAGGTCTTTAAAGAATTCCGGAAAAGGGAAGTTTCTCCTCCCCACCCCAAGCCCCTAACTTACTTTGTACTTTTCATCCTGTGCTAAGTGGCTTCATTTATGGTCTCACTGAGGCCTCACAGTAAACCACCTCAGGTGAGTCGAGTTTGTATCTTCAGGTGAGGGAGCCCATGGATGTGAACTTCCCTGGACCCCCGGGAGCTGTAAAGTAAGTGAGCAGGAGCTCAGACTTTCGCATCTGTGCTCCAGCTTCTTTTCTGCGAAGAGGATGGGAGAGGCTGCTCCTGCCCTTTCCTTTACACTGTGAGGGAGGAGGTATCATTAGCAGATAGGAAGGTGGACTTGAGCAGAATGCCTCAATTTGAATCCCAGCCCTGCCACTTATTAGGTGTGTGAACTTCAGCAAGTCCCTTCACCGCTCAGTGCCTCAGTCTTCTCCTCTGTAAAATGGGAATGACAGTGTCTACTTCTTAGGGTGGTTATAGACATGAAAGGAGTTAATGTAATGTATATATACACTTGAAAAGTCTGGCCCGTGTACATGCTGTGCATGTGTATTTCACGTTTGTCTTAATTATTATCCTTGCCACCACTGTCACGTGCTGTGTCCCATAAGTCCCCTCCCACCTGGACACTCAGGATACTCATTCTGTCACCTGTTTGATCACAGACCACCCACCCTGGACATCTCCCACCAGGGTTATCCTCCGCAGACAGGTTGCTCCCCTGTATTTCTAGGTACACTGCTTACCCGATGCTCTGAGGGCAGTGGCGTCAGCAGATATTTGGGGCCATTTGAAACAGACCTGGTGAGGGAGCATGTGACAGAGCACTGGACAGGACGCCCCAAGCTTTCACACTCAGTGTGCCCCCAGTGTGACCTGGCTCCTGGGCCTGTGGCTTCCCCTCCTTTCATGTCTTTAAGACCAGGGGGTGGCCAGCCCATCTGTACGCAATGAGGGAGGGCATGGAATGTCCTTCGAAGACTCTCAGAGGTGAGCGAGTCTTGGAGACAGGTGTGTTCCGCCCATCCTCTGAGCTTGCCAGTTGTGGGGAGCAAGGGGGGGTGGTTCCTGGGATTCCTGACCTTCCTTCCCTTCCAGCAGGGAGCCTTTTCCCCACACCGTGCCCTGGAGGTCTGGTTTGGGATGGGAGGTGCTGGGAGAGACAAGGGGAAGCCCGGAGGTGGTATCTGTCTCTCAGGGTGTGGGCAGGAGAGAGATGTGAGGTGTGGGGAGGGAGTTGGCTGCGAGGCTGGTGGAAGGGGGCCTTGGGCTGGGTCCACTGGCAGCTTGAGGAGCTTCTCTAGGTGGACAGGGGAGGTGAGTGGGTACACGGGGAGGTGGGTAGGGGAGACAGAGCTCCCTGCCAGCCTGGTTGGCACAGTCAGGACAGAGGGCTTCCCACAGTTGCAAGCACTACACCCCTTTTTCTTCCTCTCAGGCTCCATGCAGGCTTTTTTGGGGTGACACGGGGCTGGCCTCAGGTCCCGGGCATGCTGCCTTGGTTCAGGGGAGAGGGTGACTCTGTGCCAGTGGCACCTAGGTATTCGGGGGGCCGGGAAGAACACGTGTTGGAGAGGTTTCTGCAGGAAGGGACTGGGTACATGAGGAGAATGGCCGGGCCAGGCCTGGGGCAGTCACCCTCGGGAGGAAAGCAGACTTTTCTGGAGGGCTGTCTGAACGTCCAACCTGCCCAGCTCCTCAGAGGCTTCGTTTCAGTGAAGTATGACTGTTCTTACAGGTGTGCAGACCTCAGACTTAGGGTGGGGCTGGAGGGAGAGTGGAGGTCAAGGCCTGGGGCTGGGCACTTTGCCCAGATCCCCTCATTTAATAGAGATTACTTTTGAACATCCCTGGGTATACCTCTTCCCAAAGTGGGTGTAAATTGGGCCAGTGTTATTTGGGTTTGGCCTGCCTCTTTGTCCCCTAGCTCCTCTGGTATCTACACTCCAGAGCTATTTGGAGGTTGGCCTTTATCAGTTAAATCAAATGCCCGATGTTAGTGGATACTAAGGAAGGCACTTGTAACTGACTCCTTCCTACTCCCCTTCCCCACCTCACCCAGTCTGCACTAGTAGGAGACGAGATGTAACCAGTAGCGCATGGTTGGCTGCCTTGTGCTCAGTTACTTACACTGGTGTCCATGGTCCCTGGGTGGCTCAGACCCTGTTTGTCCTGCTTCAAGTGGTGTGAGAGCAGGTCTGGAAACCCCAGCCTTGGGCCCTCTGCCATTAAGTAGGGCTTTGCAAGACTAGGGAAGCTGACATGAGTGGGAAAACTAGTCACAGAGTATACAACTAGTGCCCCTCCATGGCTCTATGATGACTGAATATTTCTAAGTAGGAGTTAGATTAAGTGAATGGGAGCAGTCTCTTCCTGAACCCCTACTGTGTGCCAGGAGCTCCTCCGGTTGACAGGTAGGATCATTGTCCATACTTTATGGATGAGGAAGCTGAAGCTGAAAGGGTAGTAGGCAACCGGGCCTGTCGTTCAGGTTTGCCTGCCTCCAATGCCAGTGCTCAGAACTGCAATCACCCGGATTAACATGGCACCGAATTCTGGTGTGGCTGGGCCAATGGTTCTCAACCTGGGTTGCAGAGAAGAATAGGAACACTGCAAACAAAGCTGGGGCCCCAACTCAGAGCAGCTGAGACAGAATCTTTGGTCTGGGGCTCTGGCATCAGTACTACTAAGAAGTTCTTCAGGTTATTTTAATGTGTAACAAGAGTTGAGAGTCACCATTAGAGGCTAAACCATGTTTGTTTGTTTGTTTTAAACTTTGGAGAAGGGCATGGCAACCCACTCCAGTATTCTTGTCTGGAGAATCCCACAGACAGAGGAGCCTGGCGGGCTACAGTCCATGGGGTCGCAAAGAGTCGGACACGACCGAGCAACTGACACACACATTGTTGCTTTACAATGTTGTACAACAGAGTGAATTAGCTGTGTGTATACATTTACCCTTTCCCTCTTGGCCCTATGTGGGGCTAAAGCATTTTGACAGTAGAGACCAGCCTAGAAATGAATGGCTACCCCAGTGTAACTGGGTTTTACACACACCACCTTTCTCTCCAGATTGCGGACCTGCCTATCTGTCCGTTGACACAGGTGGTTCGACAGCTGCTGTGACACTGGGATGCTGAGTCAGGCAGGAAGACTTCCCACCCCAGGCAGGGCCCAGGGAGTCTGAGCAGCCAAAGGTGTTCTGCTTGTGACATGTCCTAGCCTCTCCTGGGTGAGAGGCTTCGCTGTCAAATCTGCCCAGTAATTCCTCCTAGATTCCAATCTCTTTTGACTGGTGCTAATATTTTTTCCCTCCAGGGGGTTTAAAGGAAAGGAAAGAAGAAAAAAAAAAAGGAAGAATGAAAGTAGGACATGCAGTGTTGGAGGAGAGAGGAGGCAGGGATGGGGCATGTTGATATCCAAATGATGAGTTTGCAGTCCTGGCAGGGAGAGGGAGACGACAGATGTGTTTTGTGTGTGTTTAGGAGGCTGCTTCAGGTACTGGCTGCATGATCTGAATGAATGTAAATAAGGTCTCTCTTGGTTTCGAAAATGAAATCGGGCCTGTCCCACCCTTGGCCAGAACAGAGGCCCTAATTCCATGCTGGGTTGCCCCATTCCACATCCCCTCTCCAGTTTCTGCTGAGTCATGCGCCTCTGTCCGCTCACTGGCTCCCCTTCCGGGGATTCATTTGGGTTCCTCCCTCACCCAGCCACCTCCCCCAGGATGTTCATATTAGGGTGAGGAGGGCATCTTGGTGAGTGGGAGGAGGGGCCCTGGAGTGATGAACCAGTTACTGAATTGTGAATAGCTGTTGACTCCTGGGTGTCTGGGCTCCTGGACTCTGGTGGCCAGTGGGGATGGGACTCTTGATTCTGCTGTGTGTCCCTGCCCCACTCCCAAGGGTATGGGTGGAAAGACAGTGGAGTGAGTAGGGAGGGAGGAGGGAGCACTCTTGTGATTATTTCAGACTGCAATTCAGGGAAGTGACGGCTACTTTCTCATCCCTGGACCATGAGCAGAGTTTCTTAGAGGATTGGGAAACCAGTCCTGGAGTGAGCGGAGCGAGGTCAGTTTTATGGACCCAGGAAAAGCCTGAAGCACCCCCTGCTCTCTCTCTCTCTCTCATTCCTTCTGCCTCTTGAGTCAATCAGTGGCCCTTGACCTTGGCTGTAAATTAGAATCGCCCAGAAAGATGAAAAACAGGAGCACCTGGAGATCTGAGTTCAACTGGTCTCCATGGGAATGTTTTTCTTCAACTCCCCAGATGGTTCTAACATGCAGCCAGGGCTGGGGAGGTCCCTGAAGTAAATGTTTCTCTTTCCTGGACTGCAGGAGACCCAGAGACCTGCTTGCTTTCTTTTTTAAACATTTTTTAAAATTTTTTATTGGAATATAGTTGATTTACAATGTGCTGTAGCTGCTGTACAGCCAAGTGCATCACTTATACATATATCCACTCTTTTTTAGATTCTTTTCCCATATAGGCCATGACAGAGTACCGAGTGGAGTTCCCTGTGCCATGCAGTAGGTGTTTGTTAGTGACCTACGTTATATGTGGTAGTGTGTGTACGGGCTTCCCTGGTGGCTCAGTGGTAAAAGAATCCGCCTGCTGCAGAAGCTTCGAGTTGGATCCCTGGATCAGGAAGATCCCCTGGGGAAGGAAATGGCAGCTCACTCTGGCATTCTTGCCTGGAAAACCCCATGGACAGAGAGAGGAGCCTGGCAGGCTACAGTCCATGGAGTCGAAAAGAGTCAGACATGACTTAGCAGCTGAGCACACAGCACACAAGAGTGTGTATGTCAACCCCCCTTTATAAGTCTTCCAATTTATCCCTTTCCCCCTTTCTCCCTTGGCACCCATAAGATTGTTTTCTACATCTGTAACTTTTTTCCTATTTTGTAAATAAGTTCAGTTGTACCATTTTTTTTTTTTTGATTCCACATGTAATTGATAGGATATTTGTCCTTCTCTGACTTCACTCAGCATGACAGTCTCTAGGTGGTCTATCCATGTTGCTACAAATGGCATTATTTGTTCTTTTTTATGGCTGAGTCATCTTCCATTGGGTATAAGTACCACATCTTCTTTATCCATTCCAGAGGCCTGCTTTGTTAGGTTATAAGATGGTGATAATCTGGGGTGTTTCTCTGCCAGCATCCTGACCAGCCCCCTCTTTTACAGCAGGACACTTTTAGCCCATACCTGTCCTTGTTTTATAGCTGGGAGAGCAGATCAAGGGGAGTCAGAGAACTTTGCCAGTCTGTCAAAGAGCCCGGAAACCAGGGGTTCTTGCCCCCAGTCCAGAGCTCTATCCATAGACCTCACAGATGACCACCACAGTCATGATTTCTTTGTTCTAAAGACTCTAGAGAAATGACTTCTCCCTGCCCTGTGTTCCATCCTGGGTACCTTCTTGGACACACCCTATGCAACTAGGAGAAAGACTGAAGAACTTAGAAGACCTGGATTTGAGTCCTGGTTCCACCAGGGGTGTTCTTGGGCCCCATCCAAGCATTGTTTATCATAATCCTTGCAGGTGTGGGGATGGAGCAGAGAATGTTCTTTGGAAATCTCAAGATGCCTTGCAGATATTATTTCTGTGGGGCAGTTATCATCAACATCTGTCATGACCCAGGGTTGTGCTCTAAAGCAGGGGTCCCCAACCTTTTTGCCACCAGGGACCAATTTCATGGAAGACAATTTTCTATAGACTGGGGCTGGGGGCCCGGGGGATGGTTTCAGGATGATTCAAGTGCATTACATTTACTGTGCACTTTATTTCTAATCTAATGCTGCCACTGATCTTACAGGAGGTACCAGTCTGCAGCCTGGACTTTGGGGACCCCTGCTGTAAAGGGAATGGGGGAGAGAGAGCAGATGAGCTCAGACTTGGGAAATGGGGAGGGAGGTTGGCTGCCTCCTTTCTCTCCCCCAGGATGAGTTTGCGCCTTGTGAGCAGCCTCCAGCAATCCCCTCCCCCTTATACGCCAAACAGTGGGTGCTTTCCTCTCTTCTGGCAGTGGGTGGGTGAAGGGTAAGGACTGATGTAATCTGGGCATGGGGTTAGCGTGGGGGCCGTCCTGGCACCTCCATCCTCCCTTCCTTGGGGCTGGTGGCCTCATTGCCTCTGTGGCTTCCCCTGGTTGTACTGTCCTTACCCCAGGGCCTTCTACAGGAGGGGAGCCCCCCGTCATAGGTGTACCCACCCTGGCTGGCTGCGGCTCCCAGCTGCTCCTGGGGGTGTGGTCTGTTGGGTCCCCCTGGGCAGTGGGAAGGGTCCAGAGAGCACCTCCCCCATCGCCAAGGGGGAGGCAGTTTGTGTGACCCCCTGTGCCACGAGGAGTAATTGCTTTGAGCTCAAGGTAAGGAGAGCTTCCCTTGTGGCTCAGCTGGTAAAGAATCCGCCTGCAATGTCGGAGACCTGGGTTCAATCCCTGGGTTGGGAAGATCCTCTGGAGAAGGGAAAGGCTGCCCATTCCAGTATTCTGGCCTAGAGAATTCCATGGACTGTATAGTCCATGGGGTAGCAAAGAGTCGGACATAACTGAGTGACTTTCACTTTCAAGGTAAGGAAGGGGAAGCCTGGATTGGAGAAGTGGTTCCAGGCCACTGGCCCTCTCAGCTGCCTGCTCCTCCCTCCTTGTTTCTGGACATGTTTGTTGGGTGCTGAGAGGCACGTGCCCTCCCGGTGACCTGTCCAAAAGATGCTATGGATGGCTGTTTCTGGATGGGCGTCCTTTGAGGGAGGCGTGATGGGGAGGAGGTGGGGGCCCGTTGGGGTCTAGTGCCCTTTGCCCTGTCCTGATGCCCAGGCAGCAGGCAGCTGCACCCCAGCAGAAGCCCCGCACACCCAGGGCAGACTGCAGGGCTTGGAGGGGCAGGTCCTTCCTTCTAGACCTGTCTCTCATCCTGTGAAGGAGAGGAGACTTCCAGACCCCCAGAACCACGGAGCCCACATATGGATGGAAAGGCAGTGTGTGCGGGTGTCAGAGGTGAGGGAGGGGGTGGTTGGCGGCGGGGTGGGAGGTCAGGTCCTGGAGGTGGGCTCTTCCCATGCCTGCCCCCAAGCCCGTGGTTCCTCCCATCCCATTGCAGGTGCCGTTCCAGAGGGAGCGCACAGCCCCCTTCTCCGCCTTCCTCACCGACAGCTTCGGCCGGCGCCACAGCTACCTGCGGATCTCCCTCACCGAGAGGTGCAACCTCAGATGTGAGTAACCCCCCTGGGGGCCCTCTCTGGGCCCCTGTCCCTCTGCTGCAGTGGCCCCTGCAATCGCCCCCGGTCCAGGAATCCTCCTCCCCATTCCTCTTTCTAGAAAACTCCACCCAGCCTTCTTCCTTGCCTGTCAAGTGGGGTTCAGGGGCAAGGTGGGGATCAAGAGTGAGTTTTATGATCCTGGAAGCTGGGTTCTCCTTGGAATTAGGCTGGAGAACAGAATTGCTTTTGGATTCAGGATCGAGGCTGACCCGGGACCTACCACGGGCTCAGGACTCTTTCTCTCTCCCTCCTAATTCCCTGAGGTCCGCACAGTGCAAGACATGGCATGGAGCCCACCAGGCACTGTAAACAGGTGAAATAGGCCAGTGCCCATGGCCAGCACTGCCGGGTACAACAAAACACTCCAGTTTCATGAGACAAGTTGTCTGGGGCCAGGCTGGTACACAGTCCTCGTTGCATAACATCATACAGAGAGCTCTGGGGCAGATCCACTGCTGGAGGGACTTCAAAAGTGTGTGGGTCCATCTGTCCTGCCTTTCTTCCATCTTTCCTTCCTCCCTCCCTTCCTCTCACTGTAATTCACAGTAAGAAATGTATTTACTTCATGCTCCAATAAACACATGCCTGTGTCGTAAATGTGCAACCTAAGAATACTTACCCCATGCAGTACTGATGTTCTGATGTTCTTACCTAATCTGTTCCATCGTCAAAGACCAATTCTAGACCCTTCCTTAATCTGACTGACTCCCTCGCAGGTCCTGACCACTAGTGCTGGTCAGCCTGTCCCACGGGAACTGAAGGGAGGAAATGGTGCCCCACTCACCAGCCAGGGCTCGCCTCATTATCCCCTTTTGCTGCCTTGCCCTGAACAGGTGGTACCTCAGTCTTCCAGTCTGTGAAATGGGACTGGTGTTCAGTCACCTGAAGGATCGTAGCCTGGGTGTGAGAACACGTGTTGCCACAGAAGGGAGTGGCTTTGCCCAGGGCAGGGAGCACCTCCTGGCCTCCTGTACCTCAGGACACACAGAGGTGGAGCCCACTGTTTGTCAAAACCAGATGAGGTGAAGGAACTGAATGCTGGCAGGAGGAATGGGCTCAGGGCCCTGGCCTTCCGGGCAGACCCAGCCCAGCAGCCCCTCAGAGGGAGTCAGTCTCTGCCTGCCCTTACCCCCAGCCAGGCTGCCCTGGCAGCTTGTTCATCACCTTTAACCCACTGAGGGACATCAAGGCCAGATGGGGAGGGGTGTAGAAGAGGAAGGTGAGCCTAGGGTTTGTGCCACCTCAGACTTGGCCGGTTTCTCCTCCTAGCTGGGTTGGGATTCCGGAGAAACTTACAGCATGGTGGGCGAGTTGGGGACCGGAGGCCTCGCAGCCTGACCGCTGCAGTCACTTCCTTCCTCCACGTCCCCTCCCTTCCCTCAGGTCAATACTGCATGCCCGAGGAGGGGGTCCCTCTGACCCCCAAGGCTGACCTGCTGACCACAGAGGAGATCCTGACCCTGGCCCGGCTCTTTGTGAAAGAAGGCGTGGACAAGATCCGGCTCACGGGCGGGGAGCCGCTCATCCGGCCAGACGTGGTGGACATTGTGGGTGAGTTGACCAAAGTTGTCACCACCTCTCCCAGGTCCTGCTTCATCCAGCTTGACTCGAGTACAAATATCAGAAGCCAACACTCCCTTGGGACGTTATGCTCACAGAGTCCTGCCACCCTCTGAAAACAGGCACCATCATTATTCTCCTTTTTCTTAAGAAATGAGGCACAGAGAAGTTGGAGAACTCGCCCGAGGTCACAAAGCTAGTAAGGGCCAGAGCCCAGTGGTTTGACGTCAGATTTAGACTAACGTCCTCCCCAGGGCTTGGAGGCCCGCATGATCTGGTTCCATCAACCATAGAGACCTCTCTCCTGCCGCTCCACCCCCACTGGCCCCCCTATTCACGCCACCAGGCCTTTCCACATGCTGTTCCCCTCGCCAGGGGCAGAGGGCTGCCAGCCTGCCTCGTTCAGGGCTCTGCACCAGTGTCATCTCCTTAGGCGAGGCCTCCTTGACCGCTCTGTCTAAAGTCCCTCCCTGCGTACACCCCCCCAGCTGTTTTGTCTCCCAGGAGTTGGCAAGATATAGCCCACGGGCCAGAACAGGGCCACCACCTGCTTGTGTGTAGCCTGTATGCTAAGAATAGTTTCTCTGTTTCTAAATGTGACTGAAAAAGAAAATCAAAAGACTAACATCTGTGGCACATGAAAATTATATGAAATTTTAAATTCACCATCCATTAATAAAGTTTTATTGGCACGTAACCACACCCACTCATTTACATATCTCCCACGTTGCAGAGCTGAGGAGTTGCTGCAAAAACAATACGGCTGGCAAAGCCGAAAATATTTACCTTCTGGTCTTTCCGACAGAAAAAGTGTGCCGACCCTACACTACCACATTCTGTTGTTTGGTTGGTTTTTGTCTCCTCATTAATTAGCATGAAAGCTCTCAGGGATCTGGGCGGATTCTGTTCATAGCTGTGTTTCGAGCACTTAGGAAAGTGCCTGGCACACAGCTGGTGCTCACCGGTGTTTGCTGTACGAATGAAGGTGGTTCAAAATGCAATCTCTGAAGTATGGTATGCCCTTGTGGGAATCTCAGCTGCACCTGTATACTACTGTTAACAGTAGTATATCTTGGGAAACTTTTAAAGTCCATCCTATGCACTGGAGAAGGAAATGGCAACCCACTCTAGTACTCTTGCCTGGAGAATCCTAGGGACGGCGGAGCCTGGTGGGCTGCCGTCTATAGGGTCGCACAGAGTCGGACACAACTGAAGCGATTTAGCAGCAGCAGCAAGCCTTCAGATGAAGAGGGTAACCTACCTTATAGGCTGGACCTGGGGAAGAAATAAGAAGGAAATGTCCAGCAAGTAGCAAGCGCTGTGCGTGGGGTGGCCCTTGCCGTACGCTGCTTCTAAGCCTTGAGGTCAGAGACCGTGAGTGTGTGATTATAGAAGATGAAGTCAGAGGAAAAAAGGTTTCATTTTCTTGATTGCTGAGGCCCCCGCCTCTGCTGCTCAGGATGGGACACCCCCCCAGCCCTCAGCTGTCCACCTCATTTGCTGGTTCAATGCACGTTCTCTAGAGTGCCTGTTTGTGTGCCTGGCACTGTGTTGGGGTCAAAGGGGAGTGATTGCAGGCCCCACCTTTGAGGATCCCAGCCCATTGGCCGGAGTAGCTCCTGAAGACTGCCATCTGACACGGAGCTCAGCTGCTGTGGGGGCTCTGAAGAGGGGCCCAGGGACCCCTGCCAGCTCTTTCCTCCCTCCTGCCCTGTGGCCAGCTCCCTGCAACCCCCACCGATCACTTGACCTGGAATCCTGGCATCATTCCTGGGCTGCACACGCTGGCCAAGGGGAGTTGACTTGACCCGGCCTGTTCCAGGCCGCTTCTCGGGGCCTGACGGGCAGATTGGGTTCCAGGAAGGGGCCGGACCTGACTGGCTGCCGTCGGTCAGGGCACTACCTCTGCTGTCTATCCAGGGCCTGTGGGTAAGCTGGGGGCTGGTGATCACTGCTGGTCAGAGAGGGCTGGCTGAGCACAGTCAGGGGGACACAGAGCTCTCCTTGCATAGGAGGAGGCCAGGGAGCCAGGAGAGGTGGCAGCTGCGTTCCTGCTCTGGGCTTTTCCACCTCCTCGCCGTGTGAACTTGGGCAGGTTCCTGCCTCACCCTGGGCTCAGTGTCATAATCTACGCAGCGGTTGCTTCATGCGCTCTCCTGCTCTGATGGCCCTGGGTTATTGGTCCTGGCTTGGTAGCATGGGGGTAGTCAAGGGTTGATCACCACGTAGACGCTGGTTTGGACAAGGAACCAGCTACAGTGACCTACTTCGAATGATTTATCTCTTTCTTCAAGGGTGTGTATTGGTGGGGCAGGGCAGGGGGGACTGTACCACTCCCCCCAGCTCTCCCCTAGTGTTTGAGACAACGGCAGTCGTAGGGCCTTGAATTCCTGTGTTGCTGTGTTTGCTGCCACTTTGACGTCTCCCAGCCCAGCTCCTTTGATTGGCAGAGGTACTTCTTCAGAGTAAAACTGCCCTGCAGGGCAGTGTAAGTGGGGCTAGTGAGGAAGAAAGGCTAGAGGGGGAGGGGAGGGGAGGGGGCAGCAGACAGAGCTGAGATGTTCACAAGCATTTGTCCCCCACCCTCCAGATGAGAGTTTTTAGGGACCCCATCCAGAGGGCAGAGTGAAGGGGTTGAGGGTTTCTCTAAGTCAGCCGTCTTGGTCTCTCTGGGTCCCTGCTTGAGGCTGTCAGCCCTGGGACTGGTGCTGCAGAACTCCCCCTGAGAAGACAGCTCAGCTTGGGAGCCCCTCCAACAATCCTGAGCTGATCCTGCACTGCTCCTCCTGGCTTGTGTATGAACAAGGTCCTCCCTCCTTGTCATGGGTTTAGGGCAGTGCTGGCGCATAGGACTTCCCGGGATGATGAAAACGTTCTGTGTGTTGTCTGATTCAGTAGGCAGCCTTGGGCTTCAGATGCTGCTACTGTGACCGAGAAACTGAATTTGTAACTTTAGTACAGTTTCACTGATTCAAATGGCCACGTGTGGTTAGCAGCTGCCATGTTGGATGGTGACGGTTTGCGATTTTCAAAAAAAGGAAGCATCAAGTAGGCACACCTTACTTGATGATGCTTCGCTTTACTGTACTTCACAGATACTGCGTTTTTCTACAAATGGAAGGTTTGTGGCAACCCTGTATTGAGCAAGTCTATTAGTGACATTTTTCCAGCAGCATTCGGTCACTGTGTCACATTTTATTCTCACAATATTTCCAACTCTTTTTTGTTATTACCTTTGTTATGATGATCTGTGATCAGTTATTTTTTTTTTAATTTATTTATTTGGCTGTACCAGGTCTTAGCTGAGGCATTCGGGATCTTCAATCTTTGTTACAACATGTGAGATCTTAGTTCCCTGACCAGGGATCGAACCTGGACCCCCTGCCTTGGGAGCTCGAAGTCTTAGCCACTGGACTGACGGAAATCCAATGTGATTGGTTGTTTTTAGATGTTACTACTGCAACTCCCTGAAGGCTTAATAGTAGTAATTTTTAGCAATAAAGTATTTTTTAATTGAAATATGTACATTTGCTTAGATTAATGCTATTATACACTTAACAGACTACAGGATAGTATAAACATAATTTTTTCTTTTTTTGACCATGCTGGATCTTCGTTGCTCCGAACAGGCTTTCTCTAGTTGTGGCCCATGGGGGCTACTCTTGGTCACAGTGCATGGGTTTCTCATTGCAGTGGCTTCTCTCATTGCAGAGCCCGGACTGTAGGTGCTTGGACTCAGTAGTTGTGGTGCACAGGCTTAGTTGCTCCGTGGCATGTGGGATCTTTCCAGACCAGGGATAGAACCCATGTCCCCAGCATTGGCAGATGGATTCTTAATCACTGGACCACCAGGGAAGTCCAACATAACTACATGCACTGGAAAACCAGGAAAATCTGTGTGTCTTGCTTTACTGTGATACTTGCCTTAGTACAGTGGCCTGGAATCAACCCCACAGTATCCCCAAGGTATGCCTGTAAACACACAAGTCCTGTGATAGTGTTGGCCATGTTTGCAGGGCACTTACTTTGGCTTCTGACTTCAAGACTGACTTGTCTCTGTCAGATGATGTCTTAGTTGGAAAATCGCTCAGTCCTGCAGGCTTTCCCTTTTTTGTTTTGTTCTTCTATCTTCCGTTCTGTTCTTCCATTATGTTGAAGAAATGAAATGTGGAGCATCCAGGTCTCAAAGCTTAGAGCCCATAATAAGAGGCCTGATGCAATGGAGAGGCATTAAAGATTTTTGAAACGGGGTGAAGTTTTTTAATTTTATTTTTGATGGACTCTAGTTTACATCGAATTTTAGAGTAAATCCTAATCCTGGGTTCGTTAAATAATCTCATTATTGATCCATGCATGGCCTTTCTCACTTTATTCATACAAATGTATTTACATGTTTTGATAATGCTATGAATTCCTAAGGAAACCCGCTACCTCATCAACTTTTTTTGTGTGTATGTGTGAAGAATCAGAACCCTGGCAAAAACCTTTAACCACCTCTGTGGACTTGACTACCTTGTATTTCTCCTTCCTAAGAAAACACTTAAATGCCATATTTATCATTCCTTTACTTTTTACGAGTGAGATAGTGTGCCTGAATTTTTAAGTATCTTGCTGTGTGCAGTCTTTCAGGAATTACTCTTATGACACAGCTGACATTCACAGACGTCACCCTGAGTTGCGGTTCATTCCTTTTCACTTCAATTGCTTTTTCTCTTTGATCTCCTGTTCCATTATGTGAATATACCACACCTCCTGTTAGTGAACATTTGGGTTGTTTCCAGTTTCTTGATGTTATAAACAGTGCTGCTTCAAACACTTGTATTCCCATTCATGCATCTTGGTATATAGCTTCTCCAGGAATAGAATTGCCAGGGTATGGAATATGTGAATGTTTAACCTTGGCAAACAATCCGGCATTGTCTTACAGTGGTTGTACAACTTTACACTCTCCCTAGCAGTACCTAAGTAACTTTTGGATCCTTCCCAACATTCAGTGTTATCATTCTGGATTTTTTCCAGTGGACTGTGTATATAATGCCATTTTATTGTGGTCTTGCTTTGTACTTCCCTCTTTAGAATGAGATCAGGCATCTCGTCACATGTTTATTAGCTATATATTTATTTATTTATTTTCCTGTGTCATACCAGATCATGTCATCTGCCCATTTTTCTGTTTGGTTTTTCATATTGGTATGGTCCAAGTTCTTGATATATGTTGCAAATATCTTCTCCCAGTTTGAGAAAACAAGCCATACTTTGGGTAACAATTTTTTTTGATCAGTAGTAGTTCTTGAATTTATTAGTTCTTTTATGGTTAGTGCTTTTTGTACTGAATGAAACACGTCACTCAAGGTCAGAATAATACTTATGGTTTTACTAAAATATTTGAAGTTTTGTTTTTGCATTTAAGTCCTTAACCTGTGGGTAACTTCGGGGAATCCAGTTTCATTCTTTTCCATGTGAATAGTCACTTTTTCTAGTTCCATCTATTGCATCATTCCTACTTCCTCCATAAATCAGCTATGTGTGCATTGGTCTGTTTTGGGTTTGTTTTATTCTATTTAGTTTGTCTATCTGTATGCCAGTATCACACAGTCTCAATCTCTGTAGCTTTATAAGTCTGTTATCTGATAAGGGAAGTCCCTTTTACTCTTCAACAGTGCTTTAGCTAGCTATACCTAGCTTTGTCCATGAGAATTTTAGAATCCGATCACCATATTCCCTGGAAAATTCTGTTGGGATGCCCTCCTTTTTTTTTTGTTGTGTTTAAATACACATAACAAAATTTACCATCTTAAATGTACAGCTCAGTGGTAGTAAGTATATTCACATTATTATGTAGTCATCACCGCCATCTACTCCTATTCTCTTGTACATCTGAAATTCTGCTCCTATTAAACAGTGACTCCCCATTCTCTTCCTCAGCCCCTGGCATTATATTTTCTATCTTTATGGTTTGGGCTGCTCTAAGACCCATAGCAGGAAAGCTATGACAAACCTAGACAGTGTGTTGAAAAGCAGAGACATTACTCTGCTGACAAAGGTCCATATATAGTCAAGGCTGTGGTCTTCCCAGTGGTTATGTACGGTTGTGAGAGCTGGACCATAAAGAATGCAGAACGCCAAAGAATTGATGCCTCAAACTGTGGGGCTGCAGAAGATGCCTGAAAGTCCCTTGGACAGCAGGGAAATCAAAGCAGTCAGTCTTAAAGGAGATCAACCCTGAATATTCACTGGAAGGACTGATGCTGAACCTGAAGCTCCAGTATTTTTGTCATCTGATGCAAACAGACAACTCATTGGGAAAGTCCCTGATGCTGGGAAAGATTGAGGGGAGAAGGAGAAGGAGGGTGTCAGAGAATGAGATGGCTGGATGGCATCACCAATGCAATGGGCATGAACTTGGGTAAACTTTGGGAGATGGTGGGGAACAGGGAGGCCTGGCGTGCTGCAGTCCATGGGGTCACAGTCAGACACGACTGGGCAACTGAATAAGAAAGTCAAAGAAGTGAAATCCTGTAGTATTTGGGTTTTTTTGTGTGTGTGATTGGCTTATTTCATTTAGCACAGGTCCTCAAGATTCACTCGTGTTGTAGCATATTGAAGAATTTCCTTTCTTTTTAAGGCTAAATAATATTCCATTGGATGAACGTGCTACATTTTGGTAATTCATTCATTGATCAACTTGGGTTGCTTCCATGTTTTAGCTATTGTGAATAATGCTGCTGTGATCATGGATGTACAGATATCTCTTTGAGACTCTACTTTGAATTCTTTTGGGTGTATACCCAGAAGTGGAATTGGTGGGTCATATGGTAATTCTGTTTTTAAGTTTCTGAGGAAGTTCAGCACTGTTTGTAGGGAAGTCAGCTTCCCAGTTGGTGCTAGTGGTAAAAAAAAAAAACCAAAAAAAACCTGCCTGTTAATGCAGGAGATACAAGAGATGAAGACTTTAATTCATAGTTTTATTAAAGTGTAATTTAATTATATGGCCAGAGAATCTTATCTGTATGAAACTTATCCTTTCAAATTTATTGAGCATTGCTCTATGACCTAGTATATTGGCAATTTTTATAAATTTTTTTTATTCTTGAGCAGCTTATCCTTTAATTATTGCATGAAGGAATCTATATTTGTTTATTAGACCCAGCTGGTTAATTTTCTTGCCTAAACCTTTGGTTGTCAGTCTCTGCTGACTTTCCATCTGCTTGGCCTGCCAATAATAAATAAGTGGGTTGATTTGTTGGTTTCTCCCAGAGGTCCTATTGCTTTTTATTTTATCTATAGTTGAGGTGATTTTATTAGGTTCATATATGGTTAGAATTGTTATGTCTTCTTCATAAATTGGATCTTTTATCACTAAGTAGTAGATCTCTCTCCATAATGATATTTTTGGTCTTAAGGTTTATGTATTTGATTTTACTAAAGCTATATCAGCTTGCTTTTAGCTTTCATAAGATTATTTTATCTGTTTTCCTCTATTCATTTTTAACCGCTATGTGTTCTTATTCCTTCGGTATGTCTCTTACAATAGCACATAGCTGTCACTTTGATCAAATTTGACAAGCTTTGACTTTTAACTGGCAAGTTTATTCTAGCTGCCTTTGTTGTAATTATTGAGATAGTTGGACTCATTTCAACAGTTTTTAAAAATCTGTTGTACTTTTTTGTGTTTTTTCCTCCTTTTTGGCTTTTAAATAAATGACACCGCCCCCCCGCGCCCCCCCCCCCCCCCCCCCCGCTTTTCTTCCAAACAAGGCAAAAGCTTTAGCACACCCTTAGGCCTTTGATTTTTTCCCCAGCCTTCCCCACTGTTATTGTTGATGTTTTCTAGAATTTTACTTTCAGGTTATTACGAATAGTCTGTCCCTCTGTATCTCTTGTAAGCACCCTCTCTGTCTTTTTAAGATAACTTTACCAAGATATTTGATCATGTGTAAATGCACATTTCTTGCAGTATCTCTTGGATTTGTTTCTCTTCTTATATGAATATTTTTGTTCTGTTGGTTTCTAATGGTGACTCCAATATTGATGGTGAATCTAATTAAATCTGATGTGCCAGGTAGTTTTTATAATGTTTTAAAGTAATTCAGTCCAGTCGCTCAGTCGTGTCTAACTCTTTGTGATCCCATGGACTGCAGCACACCAGGCCTCCCTGTCCATCACCAACTCCCAGAGTTTACTCAAACTCATGTCCATTGAGTTGGTGATGCCATCCAACTATCTCATCCTCTGTTGTCCCCTTCTCCTCCTGCCTTCAGTCTTTCCCAGCATCAGGATCTTTTCCAATGAGTCAGCTCTTCACATCAGGTGGCCCAAAGTATTGGAGTTTCAGCTTCAACATCAGTCCTTCCAACGAATGTTCAGGACAGATTTGCTTTAGGATGGACTGGTTGGATCTCCTTGTAGACCAAGGGACTCTCAAGAGTTTTCTCCAACACCACAGTTTTATAATATTAAAGTAGTAAGTTTATAATATTATTTGAATGCATATACAATTTTGTGTTCAAGGTTCGTTCCTTCATTATGTTAAGAATGTCACTGCATTGTCTCCTTAATCAGTCTGGCTATTGGGAGAAATCTTATGTCAGTCTGTTTTTTGCTGTTGGTGATATGCTCTTTTTCTCTGGATCGAGTGTTGCATTTGTTGTCTAATTTCCTTAAATTTTACTATAATATATCTAGGATAAGCTTTCCATCATCTGTCCTGTTGGCATTCAGTGAAATTTTCCTGATATAGGGAAATTTTTTTCCATTATTCTTTTCCTTCCTTCTCCCAAGTTTAATTTTTTTTTTTTCTGGGACCTCTATTTGGATGTTGACCCATCTACTTAGATCCTCCACTGTTCTTAAATTATATTTTGGTGTCTTATTCGCTTCGTCTTTTTTCTAGAAGAGTCCTTTAGTCTTACCTTCCAGCTCATCAATTTCTCCTTCTGTGTGGATGTTACCATTTATCTTCTTGTGTTATTTATTTCACAATAATGTTTTTAGCTACTGCTTTCCATCGTTCCCTTTTACCATGAAAAATTTTGTTTCATTTTGTTAATATCCTCTGTTATTTGTTTTGTTGTATTTATATTTCTCTTACAGTCTTGGTCTGTTTGATCATTTTTTTTTCTATTGATATGAATGGAAGGTTGGGGTTTTTTTGTTTTTGGTTGAGGAGGCACTAGATATACTTCTCAAGGATCTCCTTAGTTTAGCCAGTAAATATACTACCCTGAGGATATGAGCTATTCTGTATGACACTACTTAACAGGAAAAGGTTCAAGGCCAGATCATAGTCTTTGATAGGCCCAGAAAGCTCAAGATGCCAGAATATCACAGTTTTTCACTCATGTTTGTAATCTTCCCCACCAGGGACCAGCCTAACCCTAAACCCTAACCCAAAATAAGTCTATGGCGTTCTCACTAAGTAAGGTCTTGATATTATCTCTACTCAGATCACTGACACTGCCTATCATAGTGGCCTGACTCTTTTCTAAAGACACTGATGCTGTCCTAACTCACTTCCTGTCACTGGTCATAACTATAGCCTTGATGCTTGCCCCAACAACCTGCCTGACAATGTCCCTAATGGCCTTAAATGCCCCTCACTATCCCCCTAATCTTGTCGCTAACTAAGCCCCTGATGCTGTCCCTAACTAAAAACCTGTCTCTTCCTAGGGCCCTCAAGTTTTCTCCAACAGAGGCCCAAATACTGTCCCTAACTAAGGCTCTGAGGCTTTCCCTAACTAATGTCCTGACTATGGCTCTTAACTAATGCACTGACGCTGGCCCTAACTGAGGCCCTGAGGCCCTTCCTAACTAAGGATGCTAACGCCAGACTGCAGGTTGTGTATTATGCAACTCCAGGAGATGCTGTCCACCTAGAGTGTGATGAGAACGGCACCTCCCGGAGTGATGTAATCCTGGAGTGATGTAATATGGTGGTCCAGCAGGCCTTCTGCCCTCAGGGAGAAGCAGGTTGGAAGGAAGCAATGACCCTCAGTGGGCTTTGGAGGAGGGAAGTGGAGGAATGGATGCCTGGGGCCAGACGGTCCCCCAATGTGGTCTTCAACTCCTAGCAGGACATTGACAGCTTCACCCCCCCCACCACCACCCACCTGACCCCCACCCACCTGACCTCTAGTGAATTCCTGAGCTAGTTCTCTGGTGCTCCTATCACCAGATTCTTCAGTAAGGGGACAAGCAGTTATCATGCTGAGGCATCAGTGGATAAGGGCAGGGAGAAAGCTTACCCACCCATCCCCAACCCCCGCTGGCTTCCTCTTAACTGCTTTCATTCGCCTTTCCCCTTCAGCTCCACACCCACTTCCGCAAACCAGCTCAAAAGGGACTGTCCATCATCCTGTGAGTTTCTGAAGGTTGTTTTTTTTTTTTAAGTTTCTAGATTTCTGTGTTTCTTCAGGGTTGATTTGTTGAAGGGAGCCAAGAACTACTATTAATTTTTTCACATTGGCAGAGTCCCCAGAGTAAAGCTCTTCTCTTTGTTTTTAAAACAACAACTTTTATTTTTACACTTTCATTTTCTTATTGCAAAAGTAGTATGTGTTTATTTCAGATAAGCAAAAATAATATCCTGCTGCCCAACTGAAACTGCTGTCAACATTTTGGTTTGGCGACCTGCCTGTCTTTTTTTCTTCTCTCTCTAATTTTTAACCACTGTTTTTAACCTACCCTCTGGACTTTGTGTATTTCCCAACATCCTCACATATTTTGGTACAGTCATTTTTAGTTGCTTGATATTCTATCATTTAGACAAAGCATAATTTACCAGTTTTCTGTTTTTGACCATCTGGATGTTTTCCTATTTCCCTTTATTATGTATTGCTCATTGATCAATACATATTTGTTGATGAGTATTGTTCACATCCATGATTATTGTTTTTTTTTTTTAGTTTTTTGGTTTTATTTAGATTCCATGTTTAAGTGAGATTATGTGGTATTTGTCTTCTCCGTCTGACTTATTTTCATTTAACATGATGCTCTCAGGGTCCATCCATGTTGTTGCAAATGGCCAGATTTCTTGTTTTATGGCTGAATGCTATTCCAGTGTGTGTGTGTGTGTATACCACATTTTAATTATCCATTTATCCATTAATGGACAAGTCTGGGTTATTACAAATAATGCTACAGTGAACATAGGGTGCATATATCTTTTCAAGTTAATGTTTTCACTTTGTTTGGATAAATACCCAGAAGTAAAATTCCTGATCCTAGGTAGTTCTATTTTTAAATTTTTAAAGACTCTGTGCGTATTTCCATAGGGACTGCACCAATTTACATTCCTACCAGCAATGCATTGGGGTGCCCTTTTCCCCACATTCTTGCCAACACTTGTTATTTCTTGTCTTCTTGATCACAGCCATTCTAACAAATGTGAAGTGATATCATTGTGACTTTAATTTGTGTTTCCTTGATGAGTATTAATGTTGAGCACCTTTTCATATATCTGTTGGCCATCTGTAGATCTTCTTTGGAAAAATGTCTATTCAGATCCTCTGCCCATTTTTTAATCAGGTGGTTGTTTTTGTTTTTTCTTTTTTTGATGTTGAGGTGTATGAGTTCTTTGTATATTTTGGATGTTAACCCTTCATCATATGTATCATTTGCAGATATCCTCTGCTGTTCAGTAGGCGGACTTAAGTCCACCATTTCCTTTGCTGTGTGCAGGCATGTTCCTTTGATGTAGTCCCACTTACTTATTTTTGTTTCTGTTGCCTTTGCTTTTGGTGTCTAATCCAAAAAAATCATCACCAAGATCAGTGTCAAAGTAAGCCCCTTTGACTCACTGCCTGTTTCCTCATAGGAGTCCTATGGTTTTGCATCAAGATTTAATCCATTTTGAGTTCATTTTGATTTTTGTGTATAATAGAGTGGTCCAGTTTCATTCCTCTGCACTTGGCTGTGTAGTTTTCCCTGTCCTTTCTTCATTATGTATTTCTGGCTTCTTTGTTGTAAATTAGTTGACTGCACATGCACAGCTTTATCTCCGGACTCTGTTCTGTTCCATTGATCTGTGTAGCTTTATTTATTTATTTGGCTGCTCTGGGTCTCAGTTGCAGCATGCGGGATCTTTAGTTGCGGTATGTAGGATCTAGTTGCCCGACCCGGGATTGAACCCAGGTCCCCTTCATTGGGAGTGTGGAGTCTTAGCCACTGGACCACCAAGGGAATCCCACACGGGTCTTTTTTTATGCCAATATTATACCAGTTTGATTGCTACAGCTTTGTAATATAGTTTGAAATCAGGGAGTGTGATGCTTCAAGCCTTGTTCTCCTTTCTCAAAATTGCTTTGACTATTGAGAGTCTTCTGTGGTACCATATGTATTTTAAGATTGTTTGCTCTCTGTGAAAAATGCCATTGGCATTTTGATAGAGATTGCATTGAATCTGGAGATTGCTTTGGGTTAGGATGGCACATTTTAACAATATCCATTCTTTAATCCAAGAGCAGAGAATATCTTTCCATTTATCTGCGTGGCCTTCAGTGTCTGTCATCCGCGTGTCAGTTTTCGGTGTCTAATGACTGTCTGCAGCTACTCAGGGTTGCTCCCACCCCCTTCAGCTGCCTAAAGTGCTGTATGTAGCCTTCGGGTAAAAGTTGCTGCCTTCCCCCTGCTTGGGGGTATGGGAGGGTGACCAGCACACTCAATTCATCCATATACAATTCCCTAGAAGGCAGCCTCCCTGCCATGCCCAGGGCCCCCGCTCCTGCTCCTTGTCTAGGTGACTGCTAAGCTTGGTACAGGCTAGTTTCCTCCCACTTTGTACAGAACCTTCTCTGTGCTCTGGTCTCCTTAATCCATCCGATCCCATCTGCACTCTAGCAAAGTGAGCACTTTTGGTTCTTTTTTTAGATCGTTGTTTTTATCCTTATGTTTTTTATTCAGCTAAACCTAGTTAGGAGTAGTTCGCGGAGAGCCTGTTTTCTATCCATCTTACAGAGTTTTTCCTCTCAGCCCTTCTCCCAGCCTCACCAAGAACCAGCAGGCTGATACCCCTCCCTGTTCTCTCTCCAGCCCAGCTGCACCGGCTGGAAGGGCTGAGGACCATTGGCATCACCACCAACGGCATCAACCTAGCCCGGCTGCTGCCTCAGCTTCAGAAAGCTGGTCTCAGCGCCATCAACATCAGCCTGGACACGCTGGTACCAGCCAAGTTTGAGTTCATCGTCCGCAGGAAAGGTGATCAGATGCGGTTCACGGAGGGTGACCCTCCCAGGCCCTTGTAGCAGGGGAGCCGCGGCGAGTGCGAGGGGCCTGCTCTCTCCCTCTCCGTGTCTGGGCTCTCGCTAAGCCTAGATGTTTATTCCTCCCTCCTCACTCTTGCTGCATGTCCCTTTCCTCTGTGGCCACACCCTTGAGAACATTTTGGGATCAGATGCTAATGAACCGTGGTGACCTGCCTCCCCCTTCCCTGCCCAGGATAGAGAGTGTTCCCAGAACACAGGACATTCCGTTTTAAAACCAAAACAGTCCCTGGCACGCTGGGACAAGTTGTTTACCCTGTAGTGGGGTCTGAGGAAGTGTGGGGCAGCGTAGGGGTGGAAGCTGCCGTCCTAGAGGGCCAGGGATGGGGGGGATCCCCTAGCACCCAGGGGTGCTTGCTGGGCCCCTCCTGATGTAACAAACCTCTTCCTTCACCCCCTGCAGCCAGCACACCCACAGCCACCTCCTGCCAGGCTCCATCAGGGAGGGGCCGAGCCCTGGGTCTCACTGGACTGGCACCTGCTGTCCATGAGCCCTGGGTTGGGTGGGAGGTTCTGTAGAGGGTCAGACGCCCTTTGATTTGGGTCGGGGAGGGGAGCGGTATACTACCGAGACTGCTCCCAAGGATCAGAGAGATGGCTGGGGAGATCCGGCTTTCCTTCCCTTTCTCTGGAAACAGCCTGGAGCTCTCAGCCCCACCTCCTCTCCCACTAGCATGTGACTTCCTGTTTATACCCAGCAGTGTGCTGAGGAAGCCTGGGACAGTCCTTGCTTCCTGCGAAGGGCCGCTCTGGGCGCTCAGTGGAGGGACAGACACAGGATGCTACTCTGCCTCATAGACTACGAAGGGCTGAGAGTGTGATGCCAGGGGACCACCTTTGCTGGTTGTGTGGTATCAGTTCAGGCCTGCAGAGGGGACGAGAGAACTCTGTCTCTAGGACTGTCTCTTATGGCAGGGGCATACTGGGAGGGCTTCAAGGAGGAGGCATTCCTGCTGGGCCTTGAGGAATGGGGTGTTCGAATCAAGGGAGCTTACTCTGACGTGGAGCATCAGTTGAACCTGCAGGGGCTCTGAGGCGGGGAGGTGGAAGGTGTAATTGGGAGCTTTATTCACACCCACCTACCCCTAATGCCCACCCGCAAACACACACCTCCCCACACCCCCTGCCTGCCTCCTTGACTTCTTTCCTGGAAGGAAGATTAGAGACAGTAGATCCTAATGTCAGATCTGCCCTCCCATTCGCACCTCTGTGTCCCCTGCCTCCTTTTGGAGGGAGAGTGCTTTACAGAAGAGAGAACTTTGTAACAGCATATGGTGTAAATGCTGCCCAGTCTTTCCTTTGCCGTCTCTCCCTGCCGTCTTGGGGAGGGCATGGCAACTCACTCCAGTATTCTTGCCCGGAGAATCCCATGGACAGGGCAGCCTGGTGGGCTACAGTCCATGGGGTCGCTAAAGAGTTGGACACGAGCGACTGAGCACTGCCGTCTCACTCCAGAAATGCTACGGGGAAGCCATGGAGGCCAGCTGGGGGCAGGGGAGGGTCTGTAGGCCCCTAGATGTTTGGGTGCATGAGTGAGCTAGGGCAGGAGGAGAAGGCAGCCTGGGACCACAGTCACTGCACTAACCACAGAGATCGGTGGGACCCGCATGCACAGGACGTGCTCACCAGCCGGCCTGGCCCAGTGTCTGGGCGTTCTGGGTGCTTGAGGAGAACGTGAAGAGTGGGTGAGTGGATGCACTTGGGGAGGAGGAAGTGCAGTGAGGGAGTTGGGGAACCTGCATTCTGAAGGACGGATGCGAGCCCCTCCCCCCTAGCCCTGATGGGCACTGCCTGTCTCTTTGGACCTCGGCTTCTTCCTCTTGACCATCAGTGGGTTCACCTAGATCAGGGTCCCCACACTACAGCCCACCAGCCACGTCCAGCCCCCGTGCCTGGCTTTTTACAGCCCGTGAGCCAGGAATGGATTTTGCTGATACCGTTTGCCATGAATTTAATGATAAGGAACATTCGCTATGAATCCCAATTAAGCGAAATATTGTCCCTGCAAAAAGAACTTCACTCTTCCATTCTATTTAAAGAGCTGTGTTATAAGTTATACTCAATTATTATCATATTCTGAATTTAGTTAATGAAGCCTTTATGATACATGTCTACATAATACCCTCAATTTTGCTTCTTGGCCTACAGAGCCTGAAATATTTACCCTCTGGTCCCTGGACGCTGTGGTCTCTGAGGCTCTGGTGGCTTTGGCACTTCACTGTGGGTGTGAGGTCGGGGGAAGAGGGAGGCGGTGCCTTGACCCTTGCTTCTCTCCCTCCCCACAGGCTTCCACAAGGTCATGGAGGGCATCCACAAGGCCATCGAGCTGGGCTACAGTCCCGTGAAGGTGAGGACTTCCTGGCTCCTCCAAGACAGCCTCCATCCCTGGCCAGAGCAGCTGCAGGGTAGCCCCCGCTACCTTTGGCCCACTCCCTCCAGCCTTGCCCCTGCTCCCCACAAGAGAGGGGAGAAAACCAGTGACCCCCTCTGGGATCTTCTACCCCATGGAGAACTGGGGGAGAGCTGCCAGGAACGGGACCCTGGGTGGAGAGCCTAGGCCGGTGCCAGAACCAGCCCTCCACCCCGGAGAAAGAACACCGCAGGGCTAACCCTCATGGTTCTCTCGTCCCCCGACCAGGTGAACTGCGTGGTGATGCGAGGCCTGAACGAGGACGAACTCCTGGACTTCGTGGCCTTGACCGAGGGCCTCCCCCTGGACGTGCGCTTCATCGAGTACATGCCCTTTGACGGTCAGTGCTGCAGGGCAGGGTGGGTGGGGTAGAGGAGGCCAGGCCTGTCCGCAGAGCCTGACCAGGGCCTCGCTGAGAACACAGCGAGGGGACTGCCGAAGACCCCGGGAAGGGCTGAGTGGGCAGACAAGCTCTGGCTGACCCTGTGGATGCTGCTGACCTCCGAGCCCCCTGTGTGTGTAGAAATTTCTCCAGGGATGTTGGGGAGGGGTCTGGCAGGCACCAGGCCCGTGGTGAGGATCGGAGGCTTCTCATGGAGGGCGTAGGTGTGGTTCCATCCCCCCATTTCAGGCTGAGTCTCATGCCCTCCTGGCTCAGAGGCAGACAGCTGGTTCCTGGGCTGCGGGAGGGTGAACTTGAAGCCCTGGCACCCCCATAGCATGCAACTCAGTGGCTCCCACCCCCAACACAGGCAACAAGTGGAACTTTAAGAAGATGGTCAGCTATAAGGAGATGCTGGACACCCTCCGGCAGCAGTGGCCGGAGCTGGAGAAGCTGCCCGAGGAAGAATCCAGCACAGCCAAGGTTGGGGGCAGGATGGTGGGGCTGGGGCTGGGAGGAGGGTCATACCACCACCCTAGGACCCTCGGATGGGAGAGCTAGCAGGGGTCACTCTGGGGGTGGAGTCAGTGATACAGGACAGTGCTCTTTAAGCAGGAAGCGTTTCAGGGTCATCATAGCGGACTCCCTGCTTCACTGACAGAGAGGAAGGCCTGACATGGGGTGAGGGTTAAGGAACTTGTGGGGCACACCGGAGTAAGTGGTGGAGGGGTGCTCGTCTGGCCCTTCCACATGGCCATCCCTGGCCATGCTGCCCCCGGGCCCCTGAAACTTTAGGAGCCTTTGTCTTGGGCAGGCCAAGTGCGGGCAGAGAGCTCAGGGTTTCTGTTGTCTGAGGGCTCCCACGGACAGGGAATGGTGTCAGGTCTGATGTCAGGGAGGTAGAGCTGGCCCACCCCCATCTCCTCCTCCACGCTCGCCCACAGGCCTTTAAAATCCCTGGTTTCCGAGGCCAAGTCAGCTTCATCACGTCTATGTCTGAGCATTTCTGCGGGACCTGCAACCGGCTGCGAATCACAGCGGATGGGAACCTCAAGGTGAGTGTCTCCTCCCCCACGGGACCCGCACCCCTCTGCGCTCTGTATGTGTCTTCCCAGCCGCGCCCCCAATTGGAGACGAGGCTCGCAGGGTACACGGGGTGATGGTGAAATAGTGTCAGGTTTAGGGGGGTCTTGGGAGCAGCAGATGGAGGTGAACTTGAGGCTCCCATGGAACTGTCACCCTGGTTATGTCGTTGCTTGGGTCCCTGAAGTAGCTTCTGCTTGATCGGGAGCCTCCCTCCAGGACTCAGTGCTATGGAGGGTAGGGGGCCGGGCAGGGATCAATGTGCCTTTTGCCCCCAGCCCCCACCCCAGTTGCCCTTCCCACCAGGCCAGGGGCTCGTCCTTGAAACCAACATCCATTCCTCGTATCTAATCAGACGTGCTGTGCTGTGCGTTCAGCGCTGGGCATAGCAAGCGGAAGGGAGGCGCAGACAGGCCCATTTCTTATGGGCACAAAGGTTCCTTCAAGACCAAGGAGCTAAGGGTGGTAGCATGTGATTCTTTGTCAAATGAGCGGCCGGATAGGCCTCGACAAGCCTCCCTCCAGGTGCGGGGAAGGAGGCATATCTGAGGTTCACCCTAATTTGGCCAGGGCAGATTTCGGTCAGCTCTGGGGAGATGAGTGCCCCCTTCAAAGGTATAGAGTGTGTCCTGTTGGCAGTAGGCTGCTGTGCAGAGTTTTTGTACAAGGTGGAGGTCGGATGCCCCATTCATATTTTAGGAAGAATCACTCCCAGCTTGAATTTGGAAATAGACAGTTAAATAGCTGTTTAGTGATGTTCCAAACATGTAAGAGTTAAGGTGAAGGTGGGAAGGAAGAGAGAAAGAACTTGGAGATGCAGGTGGCGGTGGAGAGAGGGGCGCCCGGGTGTCTGATGGGCTCTGGGACCTGCCTGGGGTTGGGGGCGGGGGTGCTGGTGGACTGGTTTAGACCATCAAGTTGGACATCAGAACGGAGCTGTGCAGCAGATTGTCATAAAGCCAGGGGCTGGATTCCCTGGCGGTCTAGTGGTTAGGACTCCATGCTTTTACTGCAGGGTTGAGGGTTCAATCCTGGTTGGGGAACCGGATTGGGGGTGGAAGGGAAGTGCAGACAGCCCCGTAAACTCCTACATACTGTGTGGCGTGGTTCAGCCAAAAAAAAAAAAAAATCAAAACCAAAGGCTTATCTGGGCTGGAGGCATAGGCCTGACTGGGCTGTAGATGAGAGATGATGACTGTGTCAGTCAGCCTCCTGCCCCTGCCCTGGCCCCAGGAAGTGGAGCAAGGATTCTGAGCAGAATGTGAAGAATAGGCTGTTTACAGTGCAGGGTTCAGGGGGCCTGTTAAGGGGTGTCGAGGCACTGGATGAGCTGCAGCAAACTGCCGTCCCACCCCTGGGAGGAAGGGGCCCAGGAGGACATGGTGTCCCTAGGGCCCTCGGAGGGCTGGAGCCTGGCAGAGTGGCCGCCTGGCTGGGGCTGTGGGTGGAAGCTCCACTGCTGAAGTGCGTGGCCTCTCCCTCCTCTCTCCTTCTAACCTCCCATCAGCCAACCCCCCGGGCAGAAGGCAGCTGGAGGGGCCCCCCGGCTGCAGAGAAGGGCAGAGAGTGGAGCCTCGGGGCTGCTGGGGAGCGAGGAGGGGCACCAGCCCGCACTGGGAGGTGGCTGTGCCGTCCGCTTAGCTCTCGTTCACATCCTCTCTGACCATCTCAGTTTGTCAAAGATGCTTCGGTGCCTGTGTCCAGAGCACCATGTACAGAGCTGGCACTTAGTAGGGGCTTTATATGACTTCGTGGGAGGCAGTAGGTATCTCGCTTTGTGGGACTGCCCCATCCCCCGTGAGCCCAGAAGCAGCGGAGCGTTGAAGCAAATTTGACCGCAGGATGCCATCTCCACCAGCCCTCTGCTGATCATCTGCCAGTCAGGGACCACAGAGTCGGGGCAGGCGGTCAGGGTCCAGGAGCGAAGGGACGGGGAGAGGATGGAGGGGAAATGGTCTGTGCGTGCTGGTCCTCCAGGAGACTGTTTGGGACGCAGCTCCCTCTCTCTGGGATCTGTTCTTCTGGCAGCAAAGAGCCCATTCCATGAAATGTCTCAAGAGAAGGTATGAATCTAGATTTTGATGCACTGTCTCTGTTGGCAATTAATTTTTTTAAAGCACACTCTACGCGCTGAAAGAAGCATGACTGGAAATCAGACACAGGCCTTGTCTGGTTTTGCTTTGTGCCCTTCCAGCCCCTCTGACTACTCCATCTAGCACCTTCGGCCTCTCATTGCAGGAAATCTTGCTTCGAGTCTGACCAGCCATGGGAGGCCCTCCTGCTCCGCCCAGGGTGGGGGGTACTCCTCTAAGGATGGGGGCCAGGGCTCAGGATGCAGAGGGTGTGTTGGCCTCACCCACCATGTGACCCTCTCCAGGTCTGCCTCTTTGGGAACTCAGAGGTGTCTCTACGGGATCACCTCCGGGCAGGGGCCTCCGAGGAGGAGCTGCTGAGGGTCATTGGGGCTGCAGTGGGCAGGAAGAAGCGGCAGCATGCAGGTAGGGTTACAGGGAGGCCGGGAAGGGTGGCGAGTGGGGCTGTTGGCAGCAGGAGGGAGGTCCGTAGTTTTGGGGCAGGAGGATGAGGGGCAGCCTGGCGGGAGCCCGGGGGACCCCACCCCGTGTGGTCTGTGCTCTCCATCACTCCTGTTGGACCTCTTGACTTGGGGCGCAGTGATGCTTCTTGGCACAGCAGAGCCCGTGCAAGACAGGGGAGCCCAGAGGCTCTGGGGCCGTTTTCATTGGGTGTGTGGGGGAAGAGGGGTGTCATTGCCTCTCTGTCATCCCACACATTGTCTTCTACCAAGGCAGGATCCTGGCATCCAAACTGTGTTCTGGGCTCTGTCATGGGCGACCTCGCAGTGTCCTGTGGGGTTTTTGTTGGGGTGCATGTAGGTGAGCGCGTGTCCTCGTGGCTGTCACACCACTGGGTCCATCGTGCGTGTAGTGAACTCTCTTCCCTGCCCTCCCTCCCCCCATCCCTGCTCTCCTCTCCCCACCCTTCCCTCACTCCAGGCATGTTCAATATCTCCCAGATGAAGAACCGGCCCATGATCCTCATCGGTGGGTGACCCATCAGTACGTAACCACGCACCCTTGTCATTGGAGGTCCCCTGGGGCAGGGCCCCTGCCATAAGGCAACGCCCCCAGATCCTGCACTTCATCCTGAGGTTCTCATCCTTCATCTTTTCCTGCCCCTTCCAGCCTTTGCTGCTGCTTTTCTTCCCTTCCACGGCTCCCCCTCACTACACATCCACAGAAGTCATCATTCTGTCTCACAAGAGATCAGGCTTGGGGAGTGGGGTGACTCTAAGTTTTGATCGCTACGTTAGTGGTCCCCTGAGAGTGGAGCGGAGAAGGCAATGGCACCCCACTCCAGTACTCTTGCCTGGAAAATCCCATGGACGGAGGAGCCTGGTAGGCTGTAGTCCATGGGGTCGCTAAGAGTCAGACATGACTGAGCGACTTCACTTTCACTTTTCCTGTTCATGCACTGGAGAAGGAAATGGCAACCCACTCCAGTATTCTTGCCTGGAGAATCCCAGGGATGGCGGAGCCTGGTGGGCTGCCGTCTATGGGGTTGCACAGAGTCGGACACGACTGAAGCGACTTAGCAGCAGCAGAGAGTGGAGCTTCTGGTTAAGACAGAGACCTGTCCTCGGTTCTGGAATCTCCCAGCTCGGATGCAGTCATTGTCTGTCCCTTCCCTTCTGCCCTGTGGACCAGGCCATGAGTGTGTCTAGACCATCAGTGCCATTGGTCCACGTGTTGTTGTTTCTGTGCTGGGCAGTGCTTAGGCAGCTAAGCAAGCGTATTGCTCAGCTTTCCATGGAGGATGCAGCCAGGATCGCAGCTACCTAATTCCTGAACTCCTGGGAACTTATGTATATGCCCAGGGCGTCTCTCCTATGCCTAGGATGCTTCAAGCAGAAAACCTTGTTATTGAGCTTCCTGTGGGCTCCAACCCTGGGGACCTGGCCAGTCCACAAGGAGCTTTAGGGATGCTGTCACCCCACTGGCACATGCCCAGGCTAGAGCAGGGGAGGGCTCGCCCCCTTGGCCGCAGGCAGATCTGGGCCCCTGAATCGTGCCCTAAGCAAGAGAAAGCAGAGACAACAGCTAGGGGCAGGGGTTCTTTTCTTCAGCGCTTGGAGCAGAGCCAGCCAGTGCCCTGAGGCAGCCCAGGGACCACACCAGCCTCCCTCACCAGCTTGCCATCGACAGGAAAGCTGTGTCACCTCTCTTCTGCCCTCACCTCCACACCCTCCTCCTCCCGTACTGGGCCTTGACCCAGGCTGTCACGCCTTGATGGCAGAGCATGCAGGATGCCTGGATAACACCCCCACCCCGCCCTCCCACCGAGGGAGGTTATATCTGTGACACTGACAAGTTAGGGGACCCAGAGCATGTTGGAAGGCTGGGAGTTGGGAGACCTGATTGATTCACAGGAGTAAGGTTACTGTCAGGATATAGAGTAACTAAAGTGGTCTCATTTTTTATAAAACTGAGAGTTGTCCCGAACAGGGCCTCTTAGACTTTCACATGCATATGAATCCCTTAGTGATCTTGTTATTTTAGACTCGGATTTGAGAGGTCTAGGCTGTGTCTCTAACAGTTCTCAGATGGTGCTGGTCCCTGGACCACCCTTTGAATAACAAGAGCCTACAAGGTTCGCGAGGCCCCTGGGACCATGTGAATCAGCCTGTTGCTTCGTGTGCAATTCTGATGTGCTTGAGATGTCACTGAAATAGATTCATTATTTCCCTTAGAATCTGTCTGCAAAGCAGATGATTACTGTTAGCCCTTCCTGGAAAATCTGAAGATGAGAGTAACTAATTGGTAATTCAGGCTGAAGCCTGGCTATAGTTTTAAGAAAATGAAGGGACAGAGTGGTCATGTGATCGAGGCTTCAGTCTTCAGACCTTGCATGGTGGCGCCAGGGGGGAGCACCCTCGCCCTCCACTGCAGGACAGGTAGAGACCCTGGGACCCTTGCTCTCTGTACCTCCTGGTGAGGAAGCCTGCAGAGTTATATTCTGGGGACCCCCTCTCTGTGAATCTTCTGTTTTCTGTCTTCTCACTGTGCTCTCACTTTGCCCTTCATTCCACATTCCCTAACATGAACGGGGGAACTCGGGGTAGGGTGGGGAGAGAGTTGGGGAAGGAGGTGGTTGTGCAAAAGACCCTCTTGGACTGAGTCTCCTCTTCCGTCTTCATTCTAGAGTTATTTCTGATGCGCCAGGATTCCCCACCAGCCCTTCCAAGCACTTTCAGGAACTCTCTCCGTGTTCATGTTCTGAGACACAGAGTGAGCTTCTCTAGCCATATGGTGACTTTATGGAAAGGAGGCGGGGCCCCCCAGGCCCCTCTTGTTGCCCAGCGGTGGCTGGGGTCCAGCCTCCCTCAGAGACACTTCAGTTCCCACCTGGACTCAGACGCCAACCCAAAGTGCCTTAGCCCAACAGAGCCCCAGGCTCCTGCCGCCTCCTCAGGACCTCTGCCAGCCTCTGACCAACTGACCCACGTGGACACGGAAGGACAGATGGCTATGGTGGATGTGGGCAGGAAGCCAGACACAGAGCGGGTGGCCGTGGCCTCGGCCGTGGTCCTCCTGGGGCCTGTGGCCTTCAAGCTCATCCAGGAGAACCAGCTCAAGAAGGGAGATGCCCTGGCGGTGGCCCAGCTGGCAGGCATCCAGGCGGCCAAGCTGACCAGCCAGCTGATCCCTCTATGCCACCACGTGGCCCTGAGCCACGTCCAGGTGCAGCTGGAGCTAGACCGCGCACGCCACGCTGCGGTGATCCAGGCATCTTGCCGGGCCCGGGGCCCCACCGGGGTGGAGATGGAGGCCCTGACCTCTGCTGCCGTGGCCGCCCTCGCCCTGTACGACATGTGCAAGGCTGTCACCAGGGACATCGTGTTGGCGGAGATCAAGCTCGTTAGCAAGACCGGCGGTCAGCGAGGGGACTTCCATCGAACGTAGAGCTCCTGCGCATCCCCACCCCCAGGCCAGCAAGGTCAAGAAGAAATGGGTTGCGATTTCAACCCAAGGGAAAGAGGTCAAGTTCCTTTCACCAGTTTCCTTCAGCCAACAGGAACCTGAAACCAGCCCACCCCTTCACTGCTAGATGACCTGCACCGACCTACAGGGTTTCCTGTCTTCCAAGAGGAAACCAGCAGGCCCTTCAGCCTTCCTGGGCCCTAAGGTTGTGCCTGGGAGGTTATCTAGCCTTGCTAGATCATCAGTGTGATTTGTGAACTCTTTGAGACAATCAGTCGATCCCATGACCTCCACTTCTAGAGTGGGTTTTCTCTTCTCCTCCTTTTCCCAGGAGGAACAAGGGCTCATAAGCAGAGGAACCCACTCTGAGGAAGGGCGCACGGCTCACCCTGGGAATGGATCACTTCCCTTTAACTGCAGCCCCAGCCTCTCCGCCGTGCTCCCTCGAAAAAGCAGGTTATCCCGCTCCCATTGCCTGAGTCTGTCCCATCAGACACACAGGCTCTCAGCTTATCAGTTGTACCGTCCTGAAGCTTCTTTCCTTGGCCTCTCCTCCTCCTGAGCAGTATCTCCTATGGGCCACAGCCCCCAGGCCTCCTGACCGAGCACACCTCCTGTACCCCTTCACCCTGGGACACACCAGGCAGGGAGGAGTGGTGGAGCTTGCCTTCACCCTCACAGCGCACAAAATAAAGCCACGACGCCAGCTTTGGAGATGCGGGAATGAGGACTGTCTGTGCTGAGGGTACCAAGCCGTGATGTTGGGTCTCCCCTGTGGCCCAAAGCCCCACCCCCTGGTGGAAGAGGCACAGCAGAAATGCTGGAAAAGTCAAGGGGCATGTACTCCGCATGCCCCCGCCTTCCCTGGGGGAGAAGGGAGGCATGGAGTGGGAGGCACGGAGATGCAGCGTCTCCCATGGCACCGTCAGCTGGGGGCGTCCGAAGCGCCTCCCGTCGCCGATAGAGGTCAGGGAGTGCAGTTAGAGGCGCCTGGTTTTCACATCCTCCCAAAACACCGGACGCGCTTGCTGGGTTCTCTTGACGTAGGGTAGGTTCCTCTGGTTCTTGTCTTAGTGTGACCCACCCTCTCACCCCACCCTACCTGCCTTCCGTCTGCCCTACACCCATGTCTGCTGGTAAACCGTTAACAGCCACGCAGCTCTTAGACCACGGAAACTGGCTTTTTCTTTTCCAAGTCCTCCCACCTTGGCTGATTTCAAGGTACCGTGCGATGTGAACCGGCTTGCGGAATCCCTGAGGCTGTAACAGTCGGTGCTCTCAGCGCTGGTAGGATCTGGTTCCAGCACCCCACAGGCTCTGCCCCCTCCCCAGCACACCTCACATCCCCACCTGGGAAGGAGGCACAGGTTTCAAGGCAGGCTAGGTGAGGATGGTACGGATTTAATATTTTTTAGTATTACAATATATTCTTATAAAAAAAAAAAGGTGCAGGCGAAAAGAACGCTGCAGATTTTGTACATTAGCCTCATCTGTCATCTGAAAGAGCTGGTGAGAACAGCCATGGTGTGGAGGTGGAAGAGGTGAGGGAGATGGTCACGCCCCCCCAACCCTAGTGGGTGCAAAGTGGGAGGGTGAAGCCTAGATCAGACCCTTCCCCATCCACCTGGAGAGTTTTCTCCTGCCACCCTAAACACACCCTACTTCCATCTCTGAGAGGAGGGGGTGGGCGGTGGGTGCTGCTGCTGAGAAAGGGACAGGTTGCATCAGGTTAATTGGAACTTTACACTGGACACAAAATAAGAGAAATTAACCCATAGGTGGCAGGTTGGGGGGGCGGGAAGGGTATGGGGGAATGACCAAGGAACAAATATAACAGGCGTAAACACGTAGTGTATCGAGGACCAACTCGGCCATCTCTAAGACACCTGCCTTTCTTGCTGAGTCGGCCACGATGGTCCACGGTCCAAGGCACTGTTGGCCACCTGGCTACAGCAGCATCTGGTGTCAGAGCCACTGGCCAGATCTAGAAAATAATAAATAGAGAAGGCAAAACCTTTAGAAGTGAGACGCCTGAGCCCTGGAATAATATACGTGTCCTCTGTAAACAGTTAAACCAAACTGTGCTTTTTCTGTGATTCCCAACGTGTCTTGCCAAACGCTTCCATTATCCCTTCTTTTCCTGGTGCGTATCTAGTCTTCCATGGTGGGTGGGAACGCTGGGATCTGGACAGGCCTGCTGCATAGAAGGGGAGGCCTCCCTGTCCACATGGGTGAGGCGGACTCTGGCCTGGCCAGTCTCGGGAAGGGCCTTAAGAGGCCCGACCACAACCTTATCATCATCCCAGCGCCAGCTTCTTGACAGTGGGGGCTCGTGGGTACCATGTTGCTCTGTGGCCAGTCTTCCTGGAGGCCTTCCCCTGGCCCTCACATGGACTCCAGTGGCCTTTTCACACCTGTCCCTGTCACACTCACACTTACTCCAGTCCCTTTCCCTCGAACCAACACACGTGCTGGGCTGCTCACCAACCCTGTGTTTCTCCCCCACCCCGCAGCTACTCTGGTTCCACCCCCAGAAAAGGCAGCTGAAGAGTGGGCCCCAGCCCACCAGTCTGTCCACTGGCAACAACCCTGAGCTGGAGGAGGTCAGAGGTGAGAATCAGAAAGGGAGGGGCAGGGAGCCTGTTGATGGGAGGGGTAGGGGGGAGAATCAGGCAGGTCTCCAACACTGAGGATGAGGGGTTAATTGTAGGAGATGGGAAATGTATTAAAAGTTATGAACCTTGCTGGAGTTGGGCTTACCCTCCGTCCTTTTACAAGAGAAAACTATAGATACCAGTCGTCATCCTGCCCCACGAGGACAGTTCTAGATGGACAGAATGAAGGTGAGACTGGGCAGGAGAACCAGAATGGGCCCCCTGGAAGTCAGGGGGACCAAAGCAGGCACCAGAGATGGGTGAGTGGGACCCCCTCAGCTTTCCACCATTGGCTCCACTGGGCAGTGTACTCCCCGGCTTCTCCTGCCTTGCTCTGCTGTGCCCCCTGTCTGAATGCTGCTGATGGTGGGAGCCCTCTTACCCCCTTAGAGGTGGCAGAGGGGTAGCTCTTGCCCTTGGGACCCTCTCAGGAACCGATGCCCCAGGGCCAGCCTCAGCCAGATACAGGCAGTTTAAAGTGGTCCCGTGCAGGCTGAACAGAGCAGGAGGTCACTGCAGATGTTAAAAGAAGTGCAGGCTCAGTGACGTGGGTGACCCAGGAGCTCTAGGGTGAACCTAGCCATTCAAACGCTGGCCTCTGGAACCCCCAGCTGACGTGTGAGGTCACTGTCTCCAAGAAAGCGGTCAGGGAATACCAGGTCGGGGTGGGGAAGGAGAGTTCTGTTCCAGGATCCCTGTGCTAGCATCCAAGGTGTGGTGATGAATGGGGTCTTTCTTGAGCCCTTACCAGATCCATCAAATACCTGATAGTGAGCCACAGTCACGGGAACCCAAAGGTGAGTTTCGGAATTCTGGATTAGTAGACTGGAGATGGCAGGAGGGAAAGGAGAACTTAAGACATGCCAGAGGGGCCAGTGGACTTGTGATAGAGGAAATGGGCACTGCCACCCTGTCATGATGACTTGGTCCCTGCAGCATCCTCCCAGCATTTTTTTTTCTGGAACACATAGCTGGCATCTCTAATGCCTCTTCCATTCGATAGGATACTTTACCCCAGATCAATGTTCCATTAAGCCTACTCTTGAGAGATGGGGGCCTGGGTGCCCCCACCCCATTGTTAACTCCCCACGGCATGGGAAATCTGGACACGGTCTGTGGACCTCTCTCCAGTCTAGATCAGGAACAGCTCTGTGCCAACACACAGGTGCACATGCTGCAGGGTGGGGAACAGGGCCCCTTCAGCCGGGGCTGGCCAGGGATGTCCAAGTCAGCCTCAGGAGAGTGACCCCTAGGGCTGGGGTGCAGGAAGAATAATGGGAAGGGGAGATGAGGGGAACCCCTTCAGATGGGGAGACACCGGGGTCCTGCCACACACAGCCCGGCCCCCAAGACCCAGCCCAGGGCTCTAAGCCCAGCACCAAGTCGTGTAAGTATCACTCTCGCCGCCTCCTCCACTCGCCCCCTCGGGGTGGGGGGGCATCCCTGTCTCCCAGTCTCCTGCTGCCGGCCAGTCCTCAGGTCAATAATTTAGCCTGTTTATCGCCCGCTCCCGGGTGGCTTCCAGGGCCTGGCTCCCTGATCGCTTGCGGCTGCGTTTGAGTTTGCACAAGTCCTTGTCGAAAACTTCTCCGGAGCGCAGGGCAGATACCAGGTCGTCAAACTCGCCGCCTTCCTCCAGCGCGCTGCCCGCGTGCACCTTCCGCTGCCGCTGCCACCGCTCGCGTTCCCGCTGCTCCTTCAGCTGCGGGGGTGCGGAGGGGGAGGCGAGGAGGGAAGGTGAGGGGCTGGCAGCCACGGGGTGACTGACGCCTGGGCTGGGTCTGCCTCCTGGTCCCCGGGGCACCCCGAGCCTCCCACTCCCAGTGAGCGCTCCCCCGCGCCGGGCTCGGCACCCTTACCATGGCCTCCATGCGCGCCCTCCGCTCCTCCTCCTCTTTCCTCCTGCGCATGGCCTCCAGGTCCTGCCGGGCCTCCGAGAAGGCCTGCAGGAAGGTATCAAAGATACCGAAGAACTCGTCCGGCTGCATCTTGCTGTCCTGCTCCCCAAAGTGCGTCAGGGCCTTGGAGAACTGTTGGGAGAGAAGGGTTGATGGAGAGTCCCCCGCCTGAGCCCAGTGGGCAGGTGGGTTCCAGCCAGAGCAGAGCTCATCCAGGTGGAGGACCTTGGGCTTGGGGGGGGCAGGACTAGAGAGAGGAGACTCCCACTGGCATCGGAGGTTAAGGGCAAGGCTGAAGGAAAGGCTTAACACCTGCCAGAGGTGAGGGACCCAAGCCACCTCTGGGTCCCTTAGGGTGTAGATACAGGACCAGGAGCTACAGAGCTAGGGAAGCACATTCACAGGCCAGGACCTGCCTGGTTAGAAATCAAAAGGATGTCAGATCATCTAGTTATTGGGCTAGTTGTTTAAACCACTCTGTGCCTCAGTTTCCTCAGCTGTAAAATGGGGATAACAGGACTACTTCATAATGTTGGGGGAGTTAAATGAGTTAGTGATGTAGAGCGCTAGCTACGTGCCGCGTACTGTTTACTGACAGCTATGTCTCTAATTCAACCTGCTGAAAACCCTCTAAGACAGCCCTCACGACTCTTAAGCGTGCTCCTCGGACCGGCAGCACGGGCATCTCCCAGAAGCTGGTTAGAAGGCTGAATCTTCAACCTCACCCCAGACCTTGAATGAGGACCCACATCTCAACAAGACCTCGCAGCAGGGGTCCAGGGGCATGGCTGTGGGAGAGGCAGAACAACAGAGCAAAGCTGGGCTCCGGAGTCAGGCTTCTCAACCCAGCTCTGTCTAGCACAGCTGGGCAACCTTGGGCAAGTTACTTAACCTCTCTGGATCTCGCACATCTGTCAAATGGGACAATACCCCTTCAATAGACCCATAAGGTGGATGGTGAGGCAGATGGTGGAAAACACTCAGCAGGGTGCCTGACACTGGTCCGGGATGGTGAGTTTTGCAACAGAGTTGCTTTTCTTGCAGGAGGACAGGGTTTCTCCTCAAAGCTCTGTGCCTCTGGGTGTGTCCCTTCTGGGCCCTCTGTGGTGGGAGTGGTGCAGGTGGAGAGGAGTCGGAGTGGGGTCAGCCTGCGGGCTTGGGGCCCCCTTACCTTGGCCCTGGCTTCATTGAGCTGGTCCTCCAGCTCTGAGAAGCTGAAGCTGGAGACCGTGATGAAGTCGCTCATGACCGGGACAAACTTGTCATTGGGATCCCGCACCTGACGTTTCTGATATTCCAGCTCCTGAGGAGGGAGAGCCAAGTGCTGGTCAGACCTGTGCCAGGACGAGAGTCAGGATTCCCGGCTCACCCCATCCCCCACCCCTCTTGCCAGCTGCAGGGCTCTAAGCCTTCCTTAGGAAGGGGAAACACCCCAAGCCTCCAATTCCAGGGGTGGCCAAGATTGTGAGCTATCAGCCAGTCCACCTGCCTTGATCCTTCCCTCATCGCCACTGCCATCTTTCTCTAGGTCCTGGGACCAGCACCGTGAAGTTTTCTATGAAATAGGTTCTCGGGCTCACTCAGAATTAGAATCCGCATTTTAATAAGACTCTCAGGCAATTCATGTGCGGATTAAAGTGTGAGACGCATTTCCAAATCTCCATGCTGCTGCTGGTCCACGGACCACATTTCAGGTGGCGCTTTAAAGAGCTATAAATTAGGAAGCATGCCCCCTCCTGCCCCCATAATGGCAACAAAAGGTTCTTTCTCCTACTTCTTTCTCTAAACCCATCACTTCCTTAGCTGCCTAACCACCCGCACACAGTGAAGATGAGAAGGTTCTCCAGTTTCTAGATGTAGGGGCCATCCCCATACTGGACGCCAGAGATAGCATATCATCTGTGAAGCCCTTAGAGTGGGAATAGGACAGACCAGAGATCGGGGTCGCCAGCAAAAAGGACAGAGGTCCCCATGTCACACTGGGTGCTACCTGCCCTGAGCCATTTCCAAGGCATGCACATCCTCTTTCCCATCCATCTGAATCAATCTTTTTTTTTTTTAATTGGAGGCTCATTACTTTACAACATTGTTGTGCTTTCTGCCATACATTGACATGAATCAGCCATGGCTATACATGTGTCCCCCATCCTGAACCCCCCTCCCACCTCCTTCCCCATCCCATCCCTCAATATGTGGCAGATTTTCCATTAATTCCCCTCCCCTCTGTCTTCGATGGATGTCCCCTATTCAGGAGTCTAAATCTAAGCTTTGGATAATTCAGCTATCCTTTCCTGAGGGCCCACTCTGTGCTGGAGGCTGTATCCATTGTGCCAGCTGTTCTGTCAGTCCCGCCAGGAGCTCTGGGTCACAGAGACGCCTCCGCCAAGGTCTGCAGCTGGGGCTCCACCCTCTGGCCCAGCGACAGATAGCCGCCAACCCAGGCAGCATCCCTTCAAACCCAGGCGGGCACAGATGATGTACTCACCACCTCGACCGCTCTGAGGCCCCTCCTGAGGTTGCCCACCTCCTTTTCCAGCTCTGCCAGGCTTGGGGGGAGGGGCACAAAGGGAGGGAGAAGAGCTGGGGTTAGTTCAGGGCAGTGTCAACCCCAGTGGCCTTGGGACTCAGTGGACCTGGGTTCCAGCTCTGCTTTTGCTACTAACGTGGCCCTGGCAAATCACCTCCCCACTGAGCTCTGACTGTGCATCTCTTGGAGATGCTTCTATCAGCCTGTATATGTTTAGGACTGACTTCTTGCCTGTAGCAGATGGCCTTGGTGCCCCCACTCAATATCTCCTTGGACCATCCATCCCAGTGCACAGCCCTGACTTCCAACCACTGAGCACTTTTTCTGGGGGGAGTCACAGAGTCATTGCCCCCCCCCAAAATTCCGCCAGGGCCCGACAGGAGATGATGTTCACCTCCTTTGCAGTTTGGGGGGATAAGCAGAGTGAGTGTCCCGTGCTATCGCCCACACTCTGCAGGCAGGATTAAGCTCTGATTGCCTGCAGTGGTAATTGACTTAACAACACTCCCGTTGTTGGCGTTCTTCCCATCCCTGGCTCCCTTCCCCACTCCCCACTGTGTTTCCTGGGAGAATCTCTGAAATGAGGATTTGAGAGCAAATAATGTCTTTTGTTCTGGAGAAGGAAATGGCAACCCGCTCCAGTATTCTTGCCTGGAGAATCCCATGGACAGAGGAGCCTGGTGAGCTACTGTCCATGGGGTCGCAAGAGTCAGACATGACTTAGCGACTAAACGACAACTACTAGTGTCTTTTGTTGGGTTCTCCCAGAGCAAACCCCGAGACACTGTTCCTAGTCAGCCCAGAGTAGCCCCGAAGGAGGAAATTTAGAAGAGAGAGTACGTGATCACAGGGAAAAGGAAGCCTCAGGGGTCCCCTCACTTGACTTTGGCGGCTTCTGGAAGATGCTGCAGCTCAGAGGGCATGTTCAGGATGTCAGGGAAGTGCTTTTCCAGGATCATGATCAGGTAATGGAGCAGAGAGATGTTTCTGTGGGTGAAAGTCAGGTCAAGGTCAGGGGCCAAGGGAATTGGGAACGAGGGTCTGGCAGAAATCAGGCTGAGGTGTTAGGGGAAAGCTGTGACCTATTTTGGGAGGGCTTCCCCGGTGGCTCAGTAGGTAAAGAATCCACCTGCAATGCAGGAGACACAGGCAGATACAAGTTTGATCCCCGGGATGGGAAGATCCCTGGAGAAGGAAATGGCAGCCCACTCCAGTATCCTTGCCTGGAGAATCCCATGGACACAGGAGCCTGGTGGGCTGCAGTCCATAGGTCGCAAAGAATTGGGCACGACAGAAGCAACAGCACATAGGCACATGAGAGGGAAGAAGGGAGAGGCCAGGGTGGGGTGAGACGGAGGCTACAGAAGCTGGAAGCTGGCAGGTCCCACCTGTCGATGCTGGACTTGGTGTCAGCGATCTTGTTGAGGCTGGCCACCCGGAACCCGTAGGCGCCCCCACGCTGCCCTTTGTTCATGAAGTTGCCGATGGCCAGGACCACCTCTAGCATCCGCGCTAGACGCTTGCTGCGGATCAGCTCCCGGGAGGCCAGCAGGATGGCTGGAGGAGGAGGGACAGGTGAGAACCCCGCACACACCGGGACTCTTGGACCCTCGGATGGTACCACCAGAGTCCAGAAAAGGAGTCGTCAAGCGTCAACTTCAGAGGGGCAGAGGCTATTCCCATGTCCCAAAGGACGTTCTTCTCCACACCTGCCTAACTCCAGGGAGAAGCCGACAAACTCGCCAAAAGCCAATTCAACCACATAACCCTTTCTCGAATGTGCCAACATTTCCTAAGACTAGACTTGAGAACGTATCTTTCCTTCCATATAAGATTCCTGTTTTTTCCTATGGATATATGCATGAATATAATACTTTTACTTTTCTAAAGTGAAAGTGTTAGTTGCTCAGTGACTCTTTTGTGACCCCATGGACTGTAGCCCACCCGGCTCCTCTGTCCATGGGATTTTCCAGGCAAGAATACTGGAGTGGGGAGCCATTCTTTTCTCCAGGGGATCTTTCCAACCAGGGATGTAACCTGGGTCTCCTGCATTGTAGGCAGATTCTTAACTATCTGAGCCACCAGGGAAGTCCTTTACTTTTATAAACCTAGTAATTAAAATTTTTAATTTCAGCATGTTACATACTATGGGACTATTTTTGCCTCTTTTGAAGTGCTGTATTTTGTTGATTTTTTTGGAAAGGAAAAAATCCCTGTCAAATTAAAACATCAATTTCAATAGTCTCATATTTTTTCTTCTATAATATTATGCTTTTCAGTTGATGGTGTCTTAGATTTGATTAAATAGGTTATGTGACAGCCTGTTGAATAGCATTTAAAAATGTTCTCCAACCTTTAGACATTTAAAAATTTCCCTCTAATGCCTTAAATGATACGTTTGCTGGAAATATAATCTAAGGCTAACCCGTCACCAAAACTTCAGTATTTCATTCTGATAGGCTGTTTTGGCCCTTCCCTCAGCAATTCTGTATTTATGGTGGGTGTGCAGAATTGGGACACAAATCCTACACTGAAAATTTGGCTACTGGTTAAAGCATATGATTTTGGATTACTAAATGTGATGAGAAGACCAAGCCATTGTATTATGATTTTGGCCTCTGCCAAACTGAACATTCCTTAAGATGCTGCTATGAAGATAAAATGAGAACCACTTGACTAAAAGTATGCAAAACTCTTCAAAAGCAGTTAAAGTAAGTAGCTGTCAAAAAGCTATAAAAAAAAAAAGAGAGAAGTAAGGTTGGGCTGCTGCTGCTGCTAAGTCGCTTCAGTCGTGTCCGACTCTGTGCGACCCCATAGACGGCAGCCCACCAGGCTCCGCCGTCCCTGGGATTCTCCAGGCAAGAACACTGGAGTGGGTTGCCATTTCCTTCTCCAGTGCATGAAAGTGAAAAGTGAAAGTGAAGTCGTTCAGTCGTGTCCGACTCTTAGCAACCCCATGGACTGCAGCCTATCAGGCTCCTCCATCCATGGGAGTTTCCAGGCAAGAGTACTGGAGTGGGCTGCCATTGCCTTCTCCAGTAAGGTTGGTCAGTGGCTTCTAAACTCAAACATATGCCACCTAACAGAGGCATTACTCTTGAAAGGTAATTGAGTGGTTCCTAGTCTGCCTTTTTTTTTTTTTAATTACATCTAGATTAGTTAAGTACATTATGGTATATTCATACAATGGGATAAAATGCAGCACTGAAAATAAATAACCCACTGTTCCTTACAATCATAATGCTGAACAAGAGACCAGCATAAGATCACACAGGTGAATTCACTTTGGGATGGTTCATCAATTAGGACTCTTAGGATTTGTGTACTTTTCTAACTGCACATTTCAGTAATGAGTTTAAGTGCATGCATGCCTGCTAAGTTCCTTCAGTTGTGCCTGACTCTGTGCGACCCTATGAAGTGTAGCCCGCCAGGCTCCTCTGTCCGTAGGATTCTCCAGGCAAGAATGCTGGAGTGTGTTGCCATGACCTTCTCCAGGGGATCTTTCCGACCCACAGGCCGAACCTGCATCTCTTATGTCTCCTGCCTTGGCAGGCTGGTTCTTTACCACTAGTGCCACCTGGGAAGTTTCTGGCAACATATATTGGTTGTGGTAGTTTTTCTTAGATTGATACGCTATTTGAAAAATCTGCAGAGGAATCCTAAAAATGTTGACAAAACAGAAAATGACAAGAATTCAAAGGGAATCAGTATAAATGGAAAAACTGCCATATGCAATGCAGACATTTTAGATATAAGAATAATGTATTCATACATATATTCATAAGAATATATTTCCATGTGAAGCCATATTCATCTTGACTATACTCAGTAAATATGTTCATAATGAGAATTGGTGAATTTGGTATATTCAGCAATGAACATATTTATAAGAAGAAAATATACAAGAAGACTATGTTCATGAATATATTCATAGGAGGATTGGTAAATTTGTCAGATCTGATGAATGGATTTTTGGCAAATTGACCTGGGGATGGATGGATGGATGCTAGGGAGGAGAGGTAACAGCTCATCAACCATCTAGGACAGGCAAAATCTTAGCTTTCCCAGGAATGTTTCTTAGGGAGAGTTTAGGACTGAGCTCCTGGGAACAGAATTATCTGAGATTAAATCTACCCAGTGGCTAAACTAGTTCCACAGCACAAAACTGCAGGCTGTTACTCACAATTACTCCGCTGATCTAAGACACACAAATAGTTGAGCACATGTCTTGGGCTGAACCCCTGTGTCCCTGCCTCATGCCCCAAAGGCAGTCAGCAGCAGAACAAAAGTAAGGACTCGCCCATCAGCAGGGCAGGAGGTGCCTCCAGACTACAGCCCTGCAGCGTCACTGCTCAACCCTTTGCTTCCCGCTCGGACATGTTACCTGTGATCATACAGCCCGCAGACCCCTTGTTGTGTGTATGCGCAAGTGAGTGTGTGTCCAGATTATAGAAAATGTCAGCCCCGAGCTCTGTCACGCCCCACCTGACCCCCCCAGAGTCCTCCCGAAGCAGCTCATCAAACTCCAGGAAGGACCATTCTCTGGACCTGGCCTCCCAGGGCCTGCGGGCCAGCCCGGTGTCCAGCAGAGGGGGCCCGTGCTCTGCTCTGCCCCGAGCCTGCCCCCCCCAGCACCCAGGACACAGGCTGTCTCCAATCTGCTCCGCCTGTTCTCACCACAGCGCGGGGCCCACAGCCTCTCCTGCTTCTCCCCACTGGGGTCTTCATGGCTGCCCACCCTCCTGACCACCTGCCCTTTTCCCCAGCCCCCTGCCCCTCCATCCTCTGCCATCCCCAGGCAGTTCCACGCGCCCTCTGGGATAGGACAAGAGGGGAGGGCTGGATTCTGAAGAACGACATCTGCATTCCAGTCCAGGCTCCACCACTATCAGTAGTATCACAGCCTCGGGCCACTGACATCCATCTGAGAGGTGAGAGAAGGGCCCCCAAATGAGACTATCCACCGGCTGTGTTTCACACAGTGCTTGACCTGTGGTTCTTGTCTAATTACAAAGTTTCCACCTGAAATAGGTGGGAGGGGTTCCCCAGCCCAGAAGATCAGATGCCTCTGGGGATCACCTCACCCAAGTTCCCTACTTTCTGAGTAGCTCACACTTCAAATAACGTGTCTGGAGGTCTCTGCACCTCGGATCTCTCCCAAGCAGGGTAATGATGGACTAGTCCATGCCAAGAAGGGTGCTAGTTGCTTACTATTATCATCATTTTTTCAGCATTTCCGTCCCAGGCCGGGGCAGATGTCAGCAGGTCCCTGGCCTCAAGAGAACCTGCATGCTGAGCCACAGGGAACAGGGTGCGTGGCTGGCATGGGTGCTCATATACACAAGCACCACACCTACAAAAAGCATAGATTCACATCTTGTCCTTGGTTTTGGGGGTGACTCAAGAATAAGGAAGGAGTTTCCCTCTGTGCCTGTCCATTGACTCCCACCCCCCCAACCCAGGCTTGCTCCCCAGCCCTGAGCCGTACCTTCTACTTTGGGCTTGGCCTCAGCTAGCCGTTCCTGGAACTTCTTCTTGAAGAAGAGAGCCTGCAGCCGCTGCTGGTAGTGGTCGATCCTGTGGACAGGGCGAGCGGCATGGTGAGGCGGCCCGCGGCCCGGCCAGCTCCAGCCCCGCCTCCTTGGCCCGCCCACGCCCGCTCCCTCCCGCCACGCCCGCCGCTCTGACCGGCTCATCTCGTAGAGGAAGCGGTCGGCGCGGGCCATCCGCTCGATCTCATGCTTGTGCTCCTCTAGGAGGTCAACGTCACTCTTCTCCGGGACGAACTTGAGGAGCTGCAAAGGGGAGTTGAAAGTCAGGAAATTGGTGAGAGGCTGTCATGGGGGTGCAGCCAGTGGAACCCCCCCCCCCACTGAACAGGCTCAAGATGAGAAGGGTCCCCCCAACTCTGTCAGAGAGACACATCCTCACGTGGGTGGTTTATGTTTCATCTGCTCCAAGGGATTCAGAGCACCCAGCTCCAGACTTCCTTCTTTTTCACTTTTTAAAAGTGAGCTATAACTTACAGTAAACTTACATACAGTGTTCTTAAGTGTACAGCTCAATGAGCTTTTTCTTTTTAAACCAACGTGATTGAGGTATGTGAAAGTCGCTCAGTCAGGTCTGACTCTTTGTGACCCATGGACTGTAGCCCGCCAGGCTCCTCTGTCCATGGAATTCTCTAGGAAAGAATACTGGAGTGGGTAGCCGTTCCCTTCTCCAGGGGATCTTCCCAACGCAGGGATTGAACCCAGGTCTCCTACATTGCAGAAAGATTCTTTACCATCTTTTTATTGCAGGCAGATTCTTTACCATCTTTTTATTGCAGGCAGATTATTTACCATCAATTTCAGTTCAGTTCAGTTGCTCAGTCGTGTCTGACTCTTTTCAACCCCATGAATCGTAGCACGCCAGGCCTCCCTGTCCATCACCAACTCGCGGAGTTTACCCAAACTCATGTCCATTGAGTTGATGATGCCATCCAACCATCTCATCCTGTGTCATCCCCTTCTCCTCCCGCCTTCAATCTTTCCCAGCATCAGGGTCTTTTCCAATGAGTCAGTTCTTCGTATCAGGTGGCCAAAGTATTGGCGTTTCAGCTTCAGAATCAGTCCTTCCAATGAATGTTCAGGACTGATTTCCTTTAGGATGGACTGGTTGAATCTCCTTGCAGTCCAAGGGAGTCTCAAGAGTCTTCTCCAACAATTTATTGAGGTATAATTTACATAAAATAAAATGCACCCATTTTAAATGTACAACTCAATGAATTTTGACAAAACTATCTTGAGAGTCCCATGGACAGCAAGGAGATCAAATCAGTCAATCTTAAAGGAAATCAACCCTGAATATTTATTGAAAGGACTGATGCTGAAGCTCTAACACTTGGCCACCTAATGTGAAGAGTGGATCCATCGGAAAAGACCCTGATGCTGGGAAAGATTGAAGGCAGAAGAAGGGGGCAACAGAGGATGAGATGGTTGGATGGCATCACTGACTCAATAGACATGAGTTTGAACAGACTCCAGGAGACAGTGAAGGGCAAGGAAGACTGGCATGTTGCAGTCCATGGGGTTGCAAAGAGTCGAACATGACTTAGAGACTGAACAACAACAAATCCATTAATTGAACCATCCAGATTAAGATACAGAAGATTTTCATCCCCTGCAAAGTTCCCTTGTGCTACTTTAATAAGCAAAGCCACCTCTTCCTCCAGTATAGCCTCTCAACTGAATTCTATCACCTTAGATCAAATTTAGCTATTTTTTTGGCCATGCGACATAGCATGCAGGATCTTAGTTCCCTGATCAGGGATTGAACCTGTGTCCCCCTGCAATGGAATTGCAGTCTTAACCACCAGACCACTAGGGAAGTCCCAAATTTGGCTATTCTTGAACTTATTCTTGAACAAATGATGCTGTGCGCTCTCTCTGGGGTCTGGTTTCTTTCACTTAACAGAATGTCTGAGACTCATTCACATTTAGGTATTAGTAATTCATTTTTTATTTATTTATGAAAGTGAAAAGTGAAGGTGTTAGTTGCTCAGTTGTGTTTGACTCTTTGCTGACCCCATGGACTGTAGCCCACTAGGCTCCTATGTCCATGGGATTTCCCAGGCAAGAATGCTGGAGTGGGTTGCATTCCCTTCTGCAGGGGATCTTCCTGACCAAAGGATTGAACTCAGGACTCCCACATTGCAGGCAGATTCTTTACCATCTGAGCCTCCAGGAAAGCCCTTTCATTGCTGAGCACTATTCTATTGTAGGAATATATCACAATCTATTCACTTTCCTATTGATGGACAGTTGGGTTATTCACAGTTTGAGGGTTTTATAAATAGTTATAAATATTCCTATAGTCAGTATTTGTAACCAGTGGGATTGCTGGGAAACAGAATAGGTGTGTGTACTGCTAAATCGTTTTCCAAAATGGTTTTACCAAAGGAGAGTTCCAGTTGCTTCACATCCTTGCCAACACCTGGCACTGTTGGCCTTTTCAGTTTTAGCTGTTTAAGTGGGTGGTTGGTTCTCCCTCACTGTGATTTACTGTGTTTCTCTAAGACTAATAATACTGAACATCTTTTACCGTATTTCTCTGATGAGTGATAGTATTGAACCGTTTGGAGATTCTCTTTCATGAAGTACCTATTCTAATCTTTTGCTCATTTTTAGGTTGCTTGTCATTTTTCTCACTGATTTGTAAAGTCCTTCGTTCTGAATATGAGATCTTTGTGATCTATACATAAAGCAAAGATCTAAAGCTTGGCTTGCCTTTTCACTCTGGTAATAGTGCCTTTTGATCAACAGAGTTCTTAATTTTAATGTCCAACTAATTGTGGCTTTGTTTGGTATTTTCTGGGTTTCTCTTAAAGGATACAACAGACTGATGAGGAAGAGATGCGAAGCCGTGTCTCCAGTATCTCCTACGTTACAGGCAGATTCTTAACCTGCTGAGCCATCAGGGAAGCCCTCAGCAGCACGTGGCTGTGGTCACTGTCTTTGCTCTGAGACTCATGGGGGAGTCACTCCTCATGTTTCCTCTCTAGGGGCCTCAAGCCCCTGAAAAGATGTAGTCTGTTCTGGTTCTCCTCTCAGAGAGGTTGATCCAGGGAAGTTTCTCTAAACCTCTCCCTTGCTACTCCTTTCTCCTTGACCTAAGAGTCTCAGCCTCCCTGGGGGCTGTCGGGAAGGGATACGGCTGCCCCCTAGTTTCAGGGGCCTCACCTGCTCCAGCATGTCCTTAGCGAGGTCCTCCTGTTCATCCATCTTCAAGATGGCCTGCCGGATCTCCTCGTTGGACAGCTTCAACCTACGGCAAAACCCCACCCTGAGCAGCCTGGCCTGGCCCCTCTGCCCAGGACAGACCCCAGACCTCCTTCTGAAGCCAGAGCTGAGGCCTTCTCTCTCTCCCTTACCTTTGATAGCACTCCCTGCTCGGTAAAACCTTTGACACTAAGCTCACATGGTTCCCTCTATAACTCGAGCCTGAGATATTTTAGTCCCTAAACAGAGATGTGAGTCTCTAGTCTCTTGCTTGAGTCTCCATCCTCATTGATGGGGACGTTTGGGAGGAAAGGGCCATCTTCAGTGTAGACTGAGACAGGGCAAAGAGTTCTGATCCTCCTCTTCATGCCCGAAATACCCACAGCATCTCCACGGGAGGATGGGAATATGGGCAGGCCATTAAGGAGGCAGGCTCCTGCTTCCTTCAAGACAGAACAGCTCCCAGCCTTCCAGCAGCCCCTCGGCTCCCACACAGCTGTTCCAACACTGGGAGAGGGAGAAGCAACCCCCTGCACGCACTACACGCACACACACACAAACACATACACACATATATGCACACAGCCCCTCGGGATGCACACCCATCGGGAGACCTGGGGAAGCAGAAGTCTCCTTTGCCATCAAGGGGGAGACACCGAGCCCTGGGGCCCTGTGGGAGGGAAGAGGGGATGGATGTCCTAGGGCAGCACTAAGAATAGTAAGGGAGGCGGTGCCCTCTGACCCCAGCTCAGGCGGGAAGCCCCCGCACAGAAGCTAGGCTGTTAGCCCAGATACTGCCCTGTTTGTTCTGCAGCCGCGGGAAATGCTTGGGGGCTGACATCATGCTGCTCTGTGGCCTAAGCCAAGCGGGGCCCTCTGCAGGCTTAGAGCAATGCCACTGCCAGACGCTGACCAGGCAGGTCAGGGGCCTCGTGACTGGGGCAGTTTCCTGTCTGCAGAGCCCGCACTGCTGCTCCACGGGGGCTCCGGGGAGAGGATGCTTGGATCAGGGGCCCTGTGCCATTCCCAGGGGATAGCTGGGAGATGGGGGGAGGCCAGAGGTCACTACCACCCCATCCCTCTGCCAGGCACACCTCTCTCCTCAGGCACCCAGCTCCTTCCTCTTCCTCTATAGCCCCAGCCCAGGCCTCCGCTTTCTGGGGGTGCCTCCCTCCCACCCACAACCTTCCCTGGAGCAGGGGCCGCAGAGCAGTGCGGGCACCTACTTGGAGAGAAGGATGATGCAGTTCTGTGCCCTCCGGCCGTCAATGACGGACAGCTCTTTGACCTTGCGTGAGGCCAGGTAGATGTCCTCGGTGGAGCCCAGCTCTTTCTGCAACCGACAAGCCAAGCGTAAAGGGTGAGGTGTGTGTTTCCCCAGTCCTCTTCCTGCCCACCCCCCACCCCAGCCCATGAGCCACCCCCGTGCCAACCAGGGAATGCTCCTGCTGTGAGTGGAAGAAAGAAAGGGAAAGAAAAAGACTGGGAAGAGAGGAGGGTGGTTAATATCTGACTCTAAATAGGACACTCTGGGACTTTAGTCTGGGCTAGAGGGGTTGGGAGCAATGAGAAGCCCCCTTTTCAGACACTGCCCTCTCTGGGCAGGCTAGAGGGGGAGTGACTGATCCCTATGGTTGTGGGCAGTGGGATTTGATCCATGCCACGTCCCAGACAATCAACCCCCACTCCTCCCACCCTGCCCAGAGAACCTCCCCAATCTTATGGTGAGAAGTTGGCCCCAAGTCCCAAGGGCCATGGTTCCTGGACCTTTGAGGATTTTGGGTGCCACCCAAGGTGTTCAAGGTGGAGAGTGTCCACAAGTTCAGAGGTGGGGAAACTGAGGCACAATTCCCTGCAAAGTTCTTTCCTCTGGGGTTCTAGCAGGCAATTCCCAAGAAATCAAAGACCCCTCTCTTGCCTTCTCTTGGCCCCTGATGATGTAGACAGGAGGCTGGCTCCTCCACTGGGAGGTCCTTCCATGCACATGCTCCAGGGGCTGCCATTCACATCACTGCCTTTGTGGACTGTGCCCCTGGAATTGTGCAGTGCCCAACCTGTGCAGTCTTACAGGACAGCCTTGCCTTGGGCTTGTGGGTAAGACAATAGACCTAGAAGCTTCCTCCTCACTCCTGTAGACGTTTACCTCCCTTGTGGTAGGGGTCTGTTTGCATTAGCTCCTTTCCCTACATTTCTACTTTTTCTTTGGGGACCCAACCTGATGCTACCCTGTTAAGATGAGTAATAAGGCAGAAGGTAGAATTGACAAGCCCCCTCTTTTGAGCCCAGTACAGGGCAGCAGCCCAGGACAGTGGTTAAGAGTTATAGTGTCCAGAGCCCGAAGAGTGACTCACCTGCTGGGAAGGATTAGTTATCAGCTCCTAGGCAGGTAGCAGCCACAGCCAATAGAGAATCAAACATGCACAACGTTAGCCAAGAGGTCTGGGAACCCAAGAGTAGTAGGAAAGGTACAGGGACCCCTCAGCATCTACTCTGTCTGCCCCACCCCAAGGGAGACCCCCGTGGTTGGAGATGGAGACTGCAGGTAGCACCGAACAGGAGCTGCTTCCAGCAGACATGCACTCACAGAGAAGCCAGACCAAGCGGAGGACAGGCAGCCTCATCTGTGCCCTGTGCCCAGGGAGACCACCACTTCCTGGTCGGACCAGGCCCCCAGGCTGCCCCACCCCAGGCTTTGACTGCACTTCTTCCCTCTCCTACATAGGGCATCCCGGTACCCCTGCAGGACTTCACTCTTCCCGAACAGGGGAGAAGACACAACCACAACTGAACTTGAGCTGAAAGCACATGGATGTTGCATCCATTGAGACAGAGGAAAGCAGGTGTCCCTGAACTTTGTCCCTTGCCCTCTGCCCCCTGTCTGTCTCTTGATTTCCAAGGAAGGGAGGGGGCAGAGTCCACACCTGGCCCTCCCTTCCCGACCCGGGTGGGGTTGAAGTTATCAACTCAGGACCGGCAGAGGGCACAGGACAATTCCTGTCCCATGCGCCCAGGACCCCAGGACAGAAAGAGGAGGCCACCAAGGCAATGCAGCCTCTGGGATCTCTCCAGCTCTGCTGCTGAGAATTCATTCCCCCAGAGTCCGGGCGACCTGCAGTGACAGTCCTCTGGGTGAGCCCAGCTCTGAGATGGGGTGATAGACTGAGCGGGCTCAGAGAGACAAGGGGAGAAAGAGCAGGGCACTGTCCATCTTAACTCTTCCCCATCCCCAAACTGGGGGTCGGGGGGGGGGCAGGCACCGCTTGTCCTAAATCCCCGAGTCCCACCTTCCCTACTGGACCCTACCCTGGTCCTACCCCAGGACCTTGGAGAATGGGCAGGCAAGGCTGAAACCCTGGCCTGGAGGAAGACTCTCAAAATAGGGGGGAGGCCAGGCTTGATTCTCCCCCTACCCCCCGCATACCCTCCGCATCCCTCCCTGGTGCCCACTCCAGAGCACTGATCACAGGAGCAGCAAATGCCCCAAAGAACCTCTTCTGGCTCCAGCTGGGCCGCAGTGGCTGCTCGGGCCATGCCAGCCAGACATGCCCATGGGGCTAAAAATGCTTCCTGGAATTAGGGGTACAGAATCAGACACCCTGAGCACCTACATTTAAGCTAAACAAACAACTGTCGGGTTTTTCTAGAACCCTAAGGCAGGGCCAGAGCCCCACACCCACCGCAGCCCTTTGGCTAGTCTCCGCCCCCCCCCCCCCACCCGGAGCTGTCACAGTGCCCTCGGTCCTGTCTGCCCTCAGGAGGGGTCACCGACAGCTCCAGGCTTGGCAGAAAGCAGTGGGGAGATCGGCCAAGACATGCAGACCCAGGAGGGCACAGAGCGTTCTCACAGGCACTGGGGGATGTCCTTGGGGTTGGAACCCCGGACTCAGTGGAGAAAACACGGAAGAACACAGCACAGCCCAGAGAACAGACAAGCCCTGGGAGGAGGGCCCGAGCGAAAGCAGAGGCTCCGAGGCCTCTTCCCACACTGGACCTCCGAGGAAGGCCCCAGTTCTGCTGTGCAGATTCCTGGGCCCTCGTACTCTTTATGGGAGGATGACATCGAAGAATCGGCATTTGTGGTTATCCCAGCAATTACCGCCTCGGGTTGGCCCTACATCCTGCTATCCACCCCACTCCCTGTCCTGCCTCGGGAAGAGCAGGCTTGCTGGTCCACCTCTGCACAGTGTCCACAGAGCAAAGCCTGGGGCCTCTCCTGGCCTGCTCCGCCCAGCTTCAACCCCTCAATGTGACCTGGAGCAGCGCCACTGTCCTTGACACGTTAGCATCCTCTGCTCCACTCATGGGAGTGTCAGGATATGACAGCAGAGTGGAAAAAGTGGTTGAAAAGTTATCATGCCTTGTAGGTATAATTCCTAGGTCCCGGGTCAGAAAAAGAACAAGGTCCGCAGTGGCCTGGCCCTGTGACTCTGCCTTCAGAGTTCCGAGACCAAGGAGAGAGATGGACAACATATTACATCATCCCGTGATGGGCAAATACAAACTAATACAGTGGGATGCTTCCCCTGTGCACTGCACCCCTCCCCACCCCCCACCCCCAATTCATGTCCCAGAAAGAACATGGTACCTGATAAAGAATAAAATCAATCAGTGTATGGTATGTGGGAGGAAGGAAGAGAGGCAAGGAGGGGCTGAGGGTCGAGTCCAAGGGGTGGCGTCAAGTCAAGACTGGAAGTCAAGACTCAAGACACCAGAGCGGGCAGGGTCTTACCTGATGCCTCTGATAAGCTGAAAACATTTTTTCAAAGTCCTCGAGGTCTAGAATCCGAAACACCTGCATGTCATCAATCTCATTCCATATGGTGCCAGGGACACGTTCCTAAGATTCAAGGGGAGGGAGGAGACCTGTGGTTGACTCGGCTCCTTCGTGATGGAGATGCTGGTGCCCCCCAGCTCCACCTGTCCTCCAGGTGCACAGACGCCGGCAGCCAGGCTCCCAGGCCTTCAGAAGGGGGGTGATTCCTCCCCACGTCCCCCCTCCCTCAACACTCTGCTCCAGGGGAGAGACGAGAGACCACCTCCTTCTCCTTTTCACCTGGGGCCATATGTCAGCGCACCCCAGCAATCAACAGTAGCACTGGAATGACGGGTGGGCAAGCATGAAAGAGGGGTAGGAAACTCCTTCCAGAAAAAAACCAAGCCAGTGTTCTCAGAGGACATCCCCCCGCAAGGTCGGGGTGGCTGGAGCGATGGCAGGAAGAGTGCCCACACATACTCGGGGATCCTCAAGTCCTCAGGGCTGCCTGCATTTCCTGTGTCTGAGATGGTTGTCTTCTCTCCCAGGGGGTCTTCCTCCCACTTGCCCAGATTCCCAGAAAGTAGACAAACGGCAGAGGCCAGGCCATCCTGGCCCCGTTAGTGACTGCTCCAGCCAGCAAGATTCTGCCATGAGTTCCTGACGGTCAGAGGCCGTCTCATCCCTCGAGACTGGAAAGGGCCCAGGGTTACATTCCAAGGTCTTCTTTGAACTGAGGCAATGTCCACCTCTGGATCCTTGTATTGAACCCCACTCCGGGGATCTGGACAAGATCTGATACCCATGCCAGGAATGCCCTAGTGGTCTTGCAACATCCCAATAACAGCTTAGAAGTTGAGACAAGAGGCCCTCGCCCAGGACCCCTCGGCTCACCCCAAGCTTTGCTGCTCTTTAAAACAAAATGTTTCTCACCTCTCTGCCTGACGGGGCAGCTAGGAACCTTCCTAATGCCACCGCTGCCTCCTGTCTCCATCACCCCTCAGCAAGGCTCAGGAGAGAAACATACCTTTCACTCACTTTTATTTTCTTAAACTCTGCAAAGGGGAGGCAAGGCCAGAGCAGGAGGGGGGAAGTGGGGACATTCCTGCGGCCTTCCTAAGGCCAGGGACCCTCTCGTGGAATGCCGGGCTGGGAGGCTCGGAGCAGCAAGGGATGCAGGCAACTGGCCAAACCCAACACAGACACATTCTTTTCATGGCAGAAACAACCACTCTGTGTGTGTATGGGTGGGTGGGTGGGCACGTGTGTGTACAGGAGCACGTGTGGGGTAGGGGACCAGGGAGAGGAGCCAGGCTCTCGGACAGGGATACGTGGGAGGCAGAGAGGAGATGGGAAGGAGAGCTGGACCGGAAAAGGCAGGGAGGGCGGGTCAACGTGGGGAAACATTTCCATGAGTTAACAGGCTGAGGACCCAGCTCCCCCTCACTGCTTCCCAAACATTCCCCCGGTCACCAGGAGAACCTACGATGCTTTGTGAAGGTGGAGCTGAGGTCCGGGGCCAGGGACTCATACACTTCTTCCTAACACCTTCCACGTCCTAAACGCCACCACCCCACCCCAACGTGTCCTCACACAACCGTTCTCAAATTTAATCTTCACACCGCTCTGGCCAAGACCTCACCACTTCCAGTTCCGATCCCTGAAACTTCTGCCCCTCTAGGGACACCCTTTCTAAGCCAGGGAATCTTGCTCAAGAACACATTTCATTATGTGTTTCCCTCGAGCATCTGGGGTCACACAGCCTCTAAGTGGGGCAGCTGGCAAACAGAGGGGTTCTCTTCTCTCCCCTCGTCCCGTGAAAGGAAACTGAGTCTCACTCACGTTTACCTGATTGAGCTGGAGTGAGGATGAAGTGAGAGGGCACACTTAGAGCACACGTGGTAGTCGCACTGATAGTAACTCATCTGCTCATCTTATTTTAAAGGCTTTCTATGTGTCGGTCGCTTTGCATGTATTAAGTCAATCCTCACAACAACCTTTTGATCTGGTTATCATAATCACCCCCATGTTACAGATTGGGAAACCAAAGCCCACATGATGAGATGACCTGAATTTAGTCATGCAATTAAAAGCTTGGGGCTGGGATGACAAAATGTGACTCTCCACACCCTACAGGAAGCTCATCAATTCTGTGTTCCATCAAACCTGGACTTCCCAGTCTAGGAACAAGACTCTGCCCATCTCTGGGTCCCTGAGGAATTGATACAGACTTTATTATTGCTAGATCCCAGAGAAAATCCTAAGCACAAAGTTTTTAAGATGAAAATATTACAAAAATGTTAGATGCCTTATCTGTCTTCCTTAATTGTGGAGATGCCTAATCAATCCCTCATTACATTATCAAAACTGTAAATTGTAAGTTGCAAGCATGGGAGGCAAAAGCAAAATTCTTTTTTTAATAGAAACTTAAAAATACTACTTCTGATCATGAACAATGAACATTTCTACACAGCCTATGGCCTTCGGTTCTGCAGAACCATTTGCCTGCTCATATGCAGCTGGTCTTTCTGGCTGGTCTCAAGACCACAGAGAAGCAACTACAGGGCACAACTGTGCAATGCAGTTGTCACAAACTTTAACGATATTGCTTCAAAGTGCTGCTAGCAGGTGGCTCTACAATTCGAATAACTCAAAGTGAAGATGTTATCAGAACTCCAGGAAGCGATGAATGGGCTATATTCATACTTTGTCTTTCTTTCCACTTAGATGACAAAACCAGAGGTAAAAGGAATCAGAGATCATCTCACAGATGAGCAAACAGGTACAAAATGAATGACTTCTGCAGACCACACAGTTAGTTTCAGCCAAACCTGATTTGGTTAAAAGTTAGAACCGTTTCTTCAACCCATCCCCAGGACCTCAAGGTAGTTCCTTGGACACATTTCCTAATTTGCCAGATCCAAAGCTCTTTCAGGGCAATATTATGTCTCACCTTTTGTTATTATCCATCACAGCCCGCTCTCCACAATGACAGAAAGCTTTATACAAAGCGCAGCTCAGACTGACAGGCTAGCTGGTCTACCACCAGGAGAAGGCACCTGGCAAACAGCTGACCATCTACTTAGCAATCCATGTCTCCTCCCACTGAAGTCTCCACTTGAGCTAATTTAAACTCAGAGTTGTATAGTAATGATTTCCCCAAGAGTTAGTCCCTGGGCCATACAACAAGGTGGTGCCCCTCTGGGGCTTCCATTGGTCCCAGTTCCAAACTGTTTTTGCAGTGTGAATGTGGGCCAGGCTAACTGTGGCCAGTTCCCTTGTATCACTGAAGTGAAAGCTGCTCAGTCGTGTCCAACTCTTTGTGACCCCATGGACTGTAGCCCACCAGGCTCCTCTATCCAGAGTGGGTAGCCATTTCCCTCTCCAGGGTTTCTTCCCCAGCCAGGGATCAAACCTGGTCTCCTGGATTGCAGGCAGATTCTTTACCATCTGAGCCACCGGGGAAACCTACTGTATCTATTAGGTTGGCAAAAAAAGTTTGTTTGGGTTTTTCCATGTTGATATGAAAAAACCCAAACAAACTCTTTGGCTAACTCAACATTTACCTCAAGGATGAAGCCACTGGTCCTTGCAAGAGGACCAGAGCAGGGCTCGGACCAGGCTGGAATTGGCCTTCAATTACTAGAGGTCCAATGTGACCCAGGGCATCTCTACACTCATGAGAATCCAACAGAGGAATCAAGTCCCACATGTCAGCCTGGGATGAGAGGTTCTTAGTGGATAATATCCATGAGGACCTCTCACTGCTAAGTGGTCTAGAGAAGTAGCCAATGCATGCACCTTCCCCTAAGAGTATGTCAAAGTGGCTGGATCTTGACATCAAACTCTTCCTTGTCCTTTTCCTGTTAGCCTCTCATAGCCTCATCATTTCAGTCCTTTGTACACACTGGTCTTGATCATCTCTAGACCTTGGCCAAAGATCTTCACCTATACGTTCCACCCTCTTCCTCAAATCAACCCTATCCTTAACATTCTAGCCAAGCCCTTGTCTAGAAAGCACCCTTGGCTGGCCCTACATTACTCCATGAACCCTCAGCACACTCATATTCCATTTGTAAGTGGCTCTGCCAATATAAGCATCACCACATGCCAAACCATCTCCTCCCTGTGCTCTTCCCAACAGACAGCCTGCCATCAACAGCCCTCTTTTGCATCCACTGTGTCTATCCTTACCCCCACCAAAGAAAGCATTCGCCATGGAGATCTGCAAACAGCAGGCTGGAGATCTATGGGGCTGACTGCCCCGACCTGTAGAATGGACCCACAGACAGACCTCTTCCTTGTTACTCACCGCATTCAGCTTGACCCAGTTGAAGGACTTCAGTGGGTGTGAAGGCTGGGGGACACACTTCTTCCTGAGTGGGACATCACTGCTGGGGAAGGGGTCTGGGGGGAGGGGCATCCCCATGCTGAAGCAAGGCGGGGCACCGGGGGGAGTAGGAGGCCCCCCGGGGGGCAGAGGTGGGGGTGGCGGTGGGGGGCAGCAGGCGAATGGAAGAGGGGGCGGGGGTGGAGGCAGGTCGTTGGTTGTCATTGAGGAAGACAAGGTAAGTGGGCCCCCAGGGGGAGGTGGGGAGGATACAGGTCCTGTCTGTGGGGGAAACAGAGACATCAGGAAGACAAAGCCATCAACAGGGATGCCTTTCAAGTCCCCAATCACTATGCCTTCCCTTACTCTTATTCCCCCTCTAGACCCCAAAGTCTGCTCTCACCTCCCACACACACTGAGCCCTGTTTTCTCGCCCTGCATCCTGAATACCCAACACATAGGTGCACCCACAAGTCAAACACAGACAGCGGACAAAGTCAGTCATTGCTGGCAACAGCAGGACTGATACAGACTGGTCTGCACAAGGGCATCCAGCTGCGAGTGGGGAGAGGAACCAACACCCAACCAGCCCTCTGCTTTCCAAGCTGTGCTTCCTGTTTCCCTGAAGGAACATGGTTTTCGTCTAACACAAAGGCGCCGACCTGGCAGATAAGGGTGCCCTCTATCCTGGTCTGAGGTCCCCTCTCTCTCCTCCTTCATCCCGGGGTCTTTGGTCCCTCCTTACACCCACTTTTCCCGGCCTGACCTGAAGGCCCCGGCTCAACTCTGCAAAAGGAGAGGAGGGGCCACCTACCGAGATTTCACTGAGTTGGGCCACCAGCTCTGCCACTTGTCCCCGAGCCTGGCGCAGCTCCTGGGACTCGCGGGCCAGCTTGTCCTTCATTTTGTTCAGCGTCCGCATCATCTCTTCCTTCTCCAGCGTCTTGGTCTCGCATTCCCGCTCCTTCCTCTCCAGCCTGCTCACCAGCTCTGTGTGTTCTGGGGTGGAAGTGGGACAGGAGGGGAAATGGGAATCAAGGACGTGAATGTGTGTGCCTTCTTCTCCTAAGGGGGAAGGACTTCCCTGAGACTCCACCCTTCCACTGCAGGGGACGCGGGTTCAATCCCTGGTCTGACAACTAAGATCCTACATGCCCCGTGATGCGGCCAAAAACCTCTTTTTTTAGAAAGAAAAAAGATGGTACATTTAAAACTAAAAAAAAAAAAAGTAGGAGATGGAATGATCCTGGGCTGGGCAGGGGAGGGTGGGGAGCAGGTGGTGGGTTTAGGCAGAGCCCCTCACCTTTCCGGAACTTCTCTGCCTGGTCTCGCCACTGTTTCACTTCATTCTCATTGATGAGCCTGGGGTTGGGGTGAGGGGGTTGAGAGAAGGATCTGTTGACTGTTGGCTCATAGCTTCCCAGAGGGCATGGCACCTTCCAGTTCCCCACATTGGTACCCTGATCTCCAATCTGTGCAGCCACAATAGGGAGGCTAGGGTTCTGACTCTCCAGATGTCTTTCCAGGTCCCACCCCTGACAAGTTCTCATCACCTGTCTCTCTGTGGACTGAGAAAGTGAAAGCACCCTTGAGTCCAACCCCTCTGTGATAAAGACGATGACAGCTAACTCGTGGTCAAGCTAGGATGACGTCCCAGATTTCCCCTAGTTGTACAATAATTTGTACGCCTTTGTAATAATAGGTTCTTGCATCTGAGAGAGGTCAAAATATCCGCCTTACCATGATTCGGACTTCCAGTCTGTTACAGTAAGAGCACTCACTCACCCCAGCAACACAGAGTGAGTGGCAAAGGGTGTCTAAGTCACACGCCCTATTCATGTCAAACTCTCATTATGTGGGGTTAAAATGAGGGCTGTACCCAGACACACCAGCGTATGAGAGGTAAAGTTCCAAGGTGAGATCCCAATCATCATTTCTTTTGTAAATCTGAAAGCATGGAGGAGATAGATCCATGATTCTTGGCCTCCTCAACCAGATCAAGGATACAAAGAGGGGACAGGGACTTCCTTGGTGGTCCAGTGGTTAAGGAAATGGGAAGAGAGGATGTGAATGCACATGTGTCCTTCTCCAGAGGAGGAAGGACTTCCCTGGTGGTCCAGTGGTTAAGGCTCCATGCTTTCAATGCAGGGGGCCTGGGTTCCATCCCTGGTCAGAGAACTAGATCCCATGTGCAGCAACTAAGTCCCAGTGCAGCCAAATAAACAAATAAATATTTAAAAAAAATAAAGAGGGGGCAAGGTATGAAGGAGGAAATAATTTATGAAGAGATTTCTCTGGAGCAAGCTATCGCCATCCTCCTTTGGTGAAATGGTGGGTGGGGGTAGGTTTGGGGAGGTTCTCCTTCACTGCCCCCTAGTGGACGTGACTTCCTTGCACCCATCCAGAGAGTCTGACTCCTGTCCCCTGCTGTCGGGAGGGAGGCATGGTGGACTGGGGCTAGGCACGTCCAGAGGGTGGGCTGGCACCCATGGCACTCCAAGAATTTGTTAGTATGAGAGATTGCATGAGGGTTGCTCATGAGTCAGAGAGCATCATGCAGGAACCAGGCTGAAGCTGTTCTAAGTCTCACCCAAAAAATTCATCTGGGAGAAAAGAGGACACTTGGACAATGTAAGTCTACATGTACTATTGTTGTTCAGTCGCTAAGTCATGTCCGACTCTTTGTGACCCCATGGACTGCAGCATGCCGGGCTTCCCTGTCCTTCACTGTCTCCCAGAGTTTGCTCAAACTCATGTCCATTGAGTCAGTGCATCGTATTGCCAGTGAATCAGGATCTGACAGAAGGGATGGTACCAGGCAGGCTTGGAGGAAAAAAAGAAAAATGTGCCTAGCCAGTGACCAGGGTTTTGTAGTGAGAGGCACCCAGCAAGGAACATCTGAAGACCGCAGTGATATACGTCATCTCTTTATCCATGTGCTAAACCCAGAGAACAGGAAATCTATTTACTAAGTTACCTGATCAAGCAGGGCCTTTTCCCATTTTTCCTTCCTGCCCCCATGCTCCCTCTGGTGGGGGTTCAGAAAATGGTTAGCTAGAGGAAAGGAGGGGATAGAAGGGGCTGGAAGAGAAAGAGAACAGAGAAAGAAACCAACCATCACAGTCACGCACGCACGCACGCGCGCGCGCACACACACACACACACACACACACACACACACACACTCATACTCACTCACTCTTCCCACTGTAGTTTCCAGCTCCAACCCAGGAAGGAAAGAGATTTAAGGATGAATCAAATCTAGAATGCTGATTCACATCTAACACTGGCCCTTCTTCTTGCAGATTTGAGACTATGTGGATGGCTTAAAGTGAGCCTAGGACTCTCATTGTCCAAGAAGCTGCAAAAAGTTCAGTGCACCTGAGGAGTTGTCATCCTCAGCAGAGGAGAAGCTTCCTCACTAAATAGTGTAAAGAATCAGCAGAAGATAAAAAATAAAGCTGTTTTCACTATTTATAATAGCAAGACATGGAAACATCTAAATGTCCATCGACAGAGGAATAGATAAAGAAGATATGGTATGTATAGAAAATGGAATATTACTTAGCCATAAAAAAGAATGAAATAATGCCATTTATGGTAACATGGACAGACCTAGAGATTATCATACTAAGTGAAGTAAGTCAGGCAGAGAAAGACAAATACCATGTCATATAACTTATATGTGAAATCTAAAAAAATGATACAAATGAACTTACTTACAAAACAGACTCACAGACATAGAAAGCAAATTTACGGTTGACAAAGGGGAAAGGTGAAGGGAATAAATTAGGCCTTTGAGATTAACATATACATACTACTATATATAAAATAGGCAGTCAACAAGGATTTACTGTATGGCACAGAGAACTCTACTCAATATGCTGTAACAGCCTACATGGGAAACAAATCTGAAAAAGGATAGATACATGTTTATGTATAACTAAATCACTTTGCTGCACCCCTGAAACTAACACAACATTGTAAATCAACTATATTCCAATATAATAAAAATTAAATTAAAATGTTTTCTAATAAAGCTGCCTTCTGATTACTTTACTGGTTGTATTCGTCCAGCGTACCAGTTAGGATTTTGACTACAACACCCAGGTATTTGTGCAAATGAAAACAGTAGCATGAATAGTTCAAAAATCATTTTCTACTTGGGTTTGCAATGCAGCACAATGAATCATTGAGAGCCAATGTATCTCCTTAAGGGCAACAGACTCAGACTGCTACTGAAAGCAAAAGTTTAAAATTAAAAATCAGTGTGTTAACATGAGGCCTGGTTATTAACTGATGTGACTGTAAACTCATTTCTTGGTGTTTCTTTACACCCAGGGTGAGTCAAAGATGATAAGCCAGAGACCTTAGGCTCTGACATCCTTTTCCGATAATTCAATTGTCATGCTCTATTTTCAGTGGTCGGCAGACCATCTCTAAAGGGCCGGAGTAACTATTTTAGGTTTCATATGTGAGGTCTCTGCTGCAGCGTCTTGTACGTGATTTTAACAACTCTTTTAAAATGTAAAACTATTCTTAGCTCATGGACCACACAAAACAAACTGGAGGATGGGGACTAGCCCACAGCCATAGGTTGCTGACTCTTCCTCCGTGTTACAACATTACCTTCTCCTTCAATCCACTCCACGCAGTGGATCATGGGGAGCTGTAAGCACCCTCTATAAACCTCTGCTATCCAATATGGTGGTCACCAGCCACATGTCACATGGCTACTTGAGTTTAATGAAAACGAAATAAAACGTAAAACTCAGCTTCTCAGTCACACTAGCCACGGGTCAAGCACCCAGGAGCCACATTTAGACAGTGTGCATAGAGACCGTTTGCGCTGTCTCAGGGAGTTCTATTGGATGCTGTGGCCCAAGGCCCATCAGGAGCCCTGTCTGGGTTTGCGAAAGGGAGCTGAGATTTTGCTGGTGAGACGCCAAGTAGGAGAGAGATGGGGAAGGAAGACGAAGACAGGTGAGGGATGGCCACTGCTCACATGTTGACGATGTTCTTGACGTTGAAGTTCTCCAAGGGAGCCAGGTCAGGATCCACACCCCTCTCGTCCTGGAGGACAATCTGCTGTAGGATGCGGTCCAGGAGCTGCCACTGCTGGAAGTAGCCACCGTTTCGCTTGTCTGCGGGACAACAGACATCCTATCTTGACTGAGCTGCAGAGCCCCCTGGGGCCCTGCCCTGGGGTCACCGCCTGGGGCCAGGCTGGGGAGGCAAGCCCCTCCCCTCCCTCAGCAAGCTCCCCAGCTGATGGAGGAGGAAATGTGATTGCTGATAATGAAGGCTCATAAATCCTATTATTTCTTGCTGATCTGCAACTGACCTTTTATGAATGTGTCAACCCTCTAGATATATTTCTCCACTCCCTGAAATGCTTTCTGGCTGCCTTCTTCCCTGTTGGTACCCTGAGCATCCCATGCCTTAGGAATGCAAATTGCTTTTTTTTTTTTTTTTTTTAACAATTATCTTAGAAAAGCACATTCAAGAAAGTAAATCTGCTCCAAACATTACATGCTGAATAATGAAGTCTCTAGGGAACTTTTTTTTTTTTTTTAAAAGCAAAGGCTCTAGGATTATTGTCCTACAGAGAAAGATGAATGGAAAATAATTACAGGTATGTACTGAGACAGGGGGTCAGAATGGGCTGGGGAAGCAGACTTGGAATCCAGGCAGATTTCTTGGTGAAGGTGACTCTGGACTGTGAAGGCAAAGGCACTGTGTGGGCTGTGCCTATTTCTACAGGGCCCTATTGCCATCCGCTCTAATCATAGTCTGGCTGGAGAAGGACTTTCTTTTCATGGGATCGCCACAAGCTCCTCTTCCTGGGTTCTTGATCCAAGTACTGTTTCTACTGACCACCAAGGTGGGTCAGGCAGCAAGATCCTGACCTCAAAGGCAGACCATAATGCCTACAAGGAGGAAGGTCATGTCTGCACAGCTCCATTTTGAGGCAGACTAGGGAGACCCATTCACAATGCCCTTGGAGCACCAAACACAGGAACTCATGGGAGCAGAAGTCAGAATTTCCAAGTGTTTCACCAAGATCTTCTAGACTGGGTTTTGGAGACCTGGCAGCTTCCTGGTCCAGGTCACTCTGTCTATCTTCCCATCACTCCACTGGAACATGCATTGCAAAATGATAATGTCTTCCATTTACCTTTCATCTAGGAACAGAGGGTAAAGCCTGTGTTCATAGAAGTAGAACGTGATTCATCTAAAGCCCTGACCCCTGGGGACTTCCCTGGTGGTCCAGTGGCTAAGACTCCATGCTCCCAATGTGGGGGGCCCTAGGTTCAATTCCTGGTCAGGGAACTTGATCCTGCATGCTGCAACTAAGAACTGGTACAGCCAAATGAATAAATATTTTTAAAAAATTGTTCTTAAAAAAATTAAAAAATTAAGTCCTGACCCCAAAGAAACAAAATTCTTTTATATGTAAAGACTGTCTGAGCCTCAGGCTCACCCCACTATAAGCGGGAGATAATAATACACATGCCTTGAGCCATTTTGAGGCTGAGAGACACGATATTAACCTCCCATCACACCCAGCCCTGAGTTGGCAATAATAAATTGTAGTTTTCACCACCACCTTGATTACCAACACCATCACCACCAATAAAGACAGTCCGTCTAGGTTGACTATTTTGTTGGTCCACGCCAGTTTCCAAATCTGCTATTTTACGAAGAGCTTAAATACCAAATGGTGCAGTTACAACTCATTTCAGATCGCACACTGGGGTGGCTACTAGTAACTATGTATAATTTATTTGGTCACTGTACACACCTGGATCTTAAGAGTTTAGCATCTGCTCCTATAGATACGGACATCTGGTATTTGCAAAGTGAGGCAGGAACAAGGGTGCTAGGGTGGGAGCCAGCAAGGGCTAGATGGAAGAGTTGATAAAATCTTTAAAAACAAACAAAACAGTGAGTCTGCTTTCATGTGATCACCACAACCTCCGTTCCACAGCTGCACAGCTCCCGCAAGCACAAAACTTCTTTCTGGAACGCCCTGAGAAGGCCCATCACAACCCTGCCACGAGCTGGCAGTCAGGGCTGTTTGATTTAGCAGGGATCAAGTTCTGTTTGTTGGACCAGGATGTTGGCATTGCTCAGGGCTGAATCCTCAGCCCCTGTGCTGGGGACAGTGAAAATCCTGACTCCAAGAAGGACGGGTAGAGTAGGGGCCTGAGTCCTACAGTGTGACCTCCTGGGAATTGGGGTGCCAAGGGAGACACCCCAACCCTGGGAGCTTCTGACACCTTGTCTCAAGATGCCCTGGACTTGGGACTTGCCCCGTGCCAGGGACTCAGACTGGGCAAGGGGGTGCTACTCACAGGGCATCTGTAGGCAGTGGTGTAGGACAGACAGCAGGCAGGGGTAGGCCTCCGTGTGCTTCAGCTTCTTGTGGATCAGCTCAAACATCTGGGAAGCACTCTTGGTGTCAATGTGTACCTGAGGGTGTGGGGGTCACAGTGAATGGGGTGAGGGGAGGGGAAGGAGCAGGGGAAGAGAATAGAGGGGGAGACGACCCTGTTTCCATCACTGAGCCCCATCCTACAGGAGAGCATTCCCTCCCTGCCTCTGGTCCAGGCTTAAAAAAAGAGAAGGGCAGAGAAAAGGAGGAGAGAGATGTGCTAATTACCAGGGTTCCCCAGCCTTGGCACCACTGGCATCTTGGACTAGATGATTCTTTCTTGGTGGGGGTGAGGGGCTGCCCTGTTCACTGCAAACAATTTAGCAGCATCCTGGCCCTACATCTACCAGATGCAGAGGCATCCTCCTCACAGCTGCTGTGACAGCTAAGACCGCCTCTGAACATTGTAGATGCCCCCAAGGGAAGTAAACTCGCCCCTGGTTGAGAACTACTGATTCAAACTAAGGGGAGGAAGCAGGGCCTGCACGTAGCCTAGGTCCACAGCCTGGGTGCAAACGCCAGACCAACTCTGCAGGTATGTGACAGCAAGAAGCTGTTGGTCCTCTCAAACATCGGTTTCCTTCTCTTTAAATTTGAGGCTCTTTTTAGAATCTAAAAGGATGGTGCTTGGCCACTGAAGCGCCAGCCCAAAGTAGGTCTCTATTTGGACAGGGATTTTCTAGTACCATATTAAAGCAGCAGGTGTGTGTGTTTTCAGAGTTACCAAGGCTCACATGGAAACGATTTTGTTTGCTGAGCAGGATCGGGTTAGCAATGGGGAAAGGTGACTCAGGAGATTACTGGAAGACAGGGAGAAAGTCATCCCAGAGGAGGCATTCGAGAGTAGCTGTGTGTAAGAATTGTCTCTCCTTCCTTTAGGGGTTGCAGTCTCCTCCAGCGGAGATGCTCTCCCGGTTTAAGGTGAGGCCCTGCAGAGCTGCTATAGTGCCAGGGCTCCAGAAGTGAGACCTGACCACGGTGGCACCACCAGGGAACCAGGCCAACACACAGCACAGGAGTCGGGACCCACTGCAGTTGCCCTGCCCTTGCAGGCAGGCCCCTCACCATGTCAAACCTCCTGGCCAGCTCCAGGTCATCCTCGTTCCGGACCATCTCGAAGAAGTCCAAATGCCTAGACGAGATGGGGGGACAGAGGGAGTAGACATCACCGCCAGGTCAGCCCTAGGTGAGGGTTACAGCCCCTGTAAGCCTCTGAAATGACTAAATCTGAAGGCTTCATGCAAGTGAGGCCAAGGCAAAACCAGAAAGAAGTTAGCTTCTTGTACATTGACACTCTCGTCCTTTATAGAATCTCATGCCCGTCCTTGGAGAGGCCAACCCAGGGTCCTATCACCTTCAATCAGGCTTTCTCAGGTTGACATTTGGGGCTGGATCATCCCTGACTCTGTAGGGGGAGGTGGACCTGTGAGTTGAAGGACATGTACCAGCACCCCTGACCTCTACCCACCAGATGCCAGCAGCACCCTCCGTTTTGAGCTGCGATGACCAAAAATGTCTCCAGGTGCTTCCAGATGTCCCCTGGGTTGGGGAGGGGGTGAAATCACCCAGAGTCGAGGATCACTGCCCTAGCGTTCCAGGGTCACGTTGGGTGACCTTCCCCAGCGTTCTCAGAGCATCCTATGTCTCCACTCAAAGGCGATCTCCCATTTTCTACCCCATCCACTCTGCACTCCACTGCAAAAGGATCCATACACCCTTCCTCTCTCCCTTAAGACCTAGTGTAATAAAATAGCCTGTGTGAATAGGGTGGACCAGAGAGGCCCACTGGTGATACACAGGAGCCTCTTTGTGCTCTTTAGTCAACAAAGGCCTTGACGGCTTGCACCCTGAGGGGTGTGTCTCTGCTGAGCAGGAGGGCACTGTGGATGTTTGGCATTTCTGGCTCCCTACAACCAATGCAAGCAGTGCCTTCCCCACCCAGTTTGAAAACCGAAGAACACCCCTACATTTCCAAATTCCCCCCAGGATTGGTACTGCCGTGGCAGAGGACTACTGGGTCCACCTGCCTCTAACATCAGAGATGAGACAGGAGGTTGGCCAGGAGGGGACATAGGTGATGTGGGACAAGGAGGTGGGAGAGCCATCGTCCACCTTTCCCCCAGACCCAGAGCTGCTTCTGAATCGATGCTGGGTGTGGCAGGTGGTCTCCCAGGGAACAAAAGCCTCTCTGAGGGTCTCGACCATCCCCCACTGAGGCGCTTTCCCCATAGGTTTGCAGTGGGGATGGGTGGCTTGGGCCTTACTTGTCCAGGATAGCATTCTCGTGCTGCCGGAGTTTGTCAATCACGGGCTGTATCCCCAGCATCAGGAACTCGTACCGCAGATGCAGACGGAACTCCAGATTATCCTGGGGGTCACCAAGGGGGTACTAGGCTCACTGGCTGGTCTCCATTTCTGCAAGAGTCCCCCAGTGGCCCTCTCACAGCCACTCCAGTTCCACTACATCCCCAGCAGCAAATGCATCAGAACTGCTTCAGGTCCCAGAGCAGCAAGAAGGGGTGGGAAGAGACATCCTTTCACCTTGTCAGTCACCTGCTTCAGCTCTCCTGCCTCACTTCCTTTAAGTCCTTCACCAGCTTTCTCTAAGATTTTGGCCTCAAAGCGTGGTGCTGAAGAGTGATACAGAGCACGCGCTTTGGAAATCAGACAGATCTTGGTTCCAACCCCTGCCCTGTCACTTACCAGTTTTGTGACTCTGCAGAAGGCTTCGTTTTCTCATCAGTTAAATGGGTATGACATTACTTACCTACAGGAATGATATTCATAAAACCTACCTAATGAGATATGGTTAGCAACTAATCAGAACAGATGTCAGGATAAATAGCTGGTACTGACCCAGGTGATGTCAGCATCTTAGGGACAGGTAATTCCCTCAACCTACCTCACCTAACTCAGGTCATCAGGATGGGATGCAAAAAAGAGTATGTCAGCAGAAAAGAGAGGAAAGCAGAGATCATTAAGTTGCCCCTTTTGACCTTCAATAAGCTGACCTTCACCGAGGCATCAGGCTGCCTTAGAATTTGGGAAGTTCACCTGCTTTTCAAGTTCATCTTCCATTTCTGCTACTTTTAAGGTCTGTGAATCCCATTTCTGACCCCATTCTGAAGGAAAATCAGAAGTCACATGCCCTAAAAGAAGATTCTAGAAGACTGACTGGCCAACTCAGAAATCAGTCCAGAAACAGTATTTATTTATTTATTTATTTATTTTTTTCCTACTTTATTTATTTTTTTTTTCTTTCTTCAATTTCTTTTTTTTTTTTTTATAAATTTATTTATTTTAGTTGGGGGCTAATTACTTTACAATATTGTAATAGTTTTTGCCATACATTGACATGAATCAGCCATGGGTTTACATGTGTTCCCCTTCCTGGACCCCCCACCCACCTCCCTCCCCATCCCATCCTTCTGGATCATCCCATTGCCCCGGCCCTGAGCCCTTGTCACATGCATCGAACATGGAATGGTGTTCTGTTTCACATATGATAATATACATGTTTCAATGCTATTCTCCCAGAACGTCCCACCCTCACCTTCTCCCTCAGAGTATTTAGAATGCTCTAGAAAGAAGGGCCAACACCTGTCCTCCTCCTATAAATGATCCCCCGCCATCCTAAGCCATCATCAGCCAGACAAGCTTGGGTTTTGACCATGACACACATAATGCATAATGCCACCTATACAGGGAGCTCCCCAGGAACCCCTCTTTCCTTGGTGTCCAGTGCAGGGGGCAAGACAGACAATCTGAAGACACGATAAAGGCAGTGGTGGCCACACCAACCCTCTGCCACTTCCCCAGGCAACACTCACGCCCTCGTCCCAGGTCCACAAAGTCAGAACAAAGTCAGAGCACAGCAAGGACACGGAGAAGAGGCCTCACCTCTCCGGCGCCAGCATTGAGGACAGCGTTGATGAAGGACATGATGGCTGTTTTCAGATTCACTTCATCCCGGTATCGGCCCAGACTTCGGTCCAGCTCATTCAGCAGGGTCTGGATGGAAAGGCAGGACAGAAAAGAAGGGAGGGATCAGGATCCTACAAGTCCAGCCTCACACCTTTGCTCCCACCATTCCAACCACCCAGAATGCTGCATTCATTCTCTGCACCTGATCTACCCAACTCATCTTGAACGTTCTCTAAGCTTACCTTTTCCAAGAATCATCTTTTGCCTCTCCACATCTCAGCCCCAGCTCTGTCTTATTCCTCTCCACTCAGCCTTGGGGACTTGCTCTATTTTGCTGGGTGATGCCAAAATGCTGCTTTGGCACTTTACAGATGTTTACAGCTCATCACCCCTCCATATCCATGGGTTCAACCAACCCCACATTAAAAAATAAATATATACATATATACATATTTTATATTTCAGAAAGATTCAAAAAGCAAAATTTAAATTTGCTGTGCATTGGCAACTGTTTACATAGCATTTATATTGTATTTACAGTTATTTACAGAGCATTTACATTATAGTAGGTATTATAAGTAATCCAGAGATGACTTAAAGTATACGGAAGGATGTGCACAGGTTATATGCAAATACTGCACAACTGTAAGAGATTTGAGCATCCACAGATTTTGGTACCCGTGAGGGTCCTGGAGGAGGAACCCCAGAGGATACAGAGAGTAACTGTCTTCACTCTCAGCTCCTTAATAGCATGGTCACTACCTTTTATCTCCTTTGTATATCCTGCAAACGGCCCAGGGTCACTTTCCAAACAGAGTCGGTGCTTTAAAATGTTTGATGACAGAATAAGCATGTAGTCAATTCTGGTGGACAAACCATGAAGTTTGTAATGACAGGTCACATCTTTTGAGACTTACTCTGTCCCAAGACACTATACTTATTGTCTGTCTCTTTACTGGAGCAGTCAGGGAGAAGAAAAGGCACTAGTATGGCCTGAGCTCCTGGGACTGGTCCCAGTGTCCCCAAAGTAGGCACTGGTCCAGGCTTAGGGCCTAACACCTTTTATTTTATCTGGCCATGCCGAGCAGCATGTGGGATCTTAGTTCCCTGACTAAGGATTGAACCAGTGTCCCTGCAGTGGAAGTGCAGAGTCTTAACCACTGGACTACCAGGGAAGTTCTGAGGCCTAAAATCTTGATTCCAACAATGGCATTCAATTCAATAATTCTTGATGGAGCCCCTATCTGAGCCAGGTACTGGGCTAAGAGTTGTAGAGCCATAAACATAAAGCAGAGCAATGTTCTAGCCTCTAGGAACCCATGGTCTAGGTAAGAGTGCATTATCCCAGCCAAACTCCCCTCTCTTAAGGCCCCTTGGGGCTTCTGACATAAGCCCTCTGCCAGGCCCTTACCTGGAAGCGTGTCCGCTCGGCCGCATACACCTGGTAGTGGAGCATGGCCTGCAGCACCTTCCTGTGGCCGCCGGGCACCAGGCACACGGCGCCCAGGATCTCCAGCACGGCCACCTTGGTCTTGCTGTTCTCCGTGCGCAGGCTCTGGGCGATGGTGCTGATGGCCTCAGGCTGCGCCAGCACGTGCGCCCTCCCCTGGGAGTTGTTCATCAGCGCCTTGATGCAGCCAATGAGGGAGGTGTGGATGCGGCTCTCGCACGTGGCGTGGTCCATGCTCCGGAGGAAGTTCAGCAGACAGGTCAAGCCCTCCAACTCGATGAAGCGGGTCACAAACCTGCCCAGACCAGAGCTGTCAGCCAAACAGGTATCCTGCATTTGCATATTATTCTGTCTGCATTTTGCAAATAGCTACCCCTCATCTAGGGACCACTGTGTCCCACCTACAGAAGCCACTTGGTTCATTTATAAAGTTTATCTAAAGCACTAATCCCTTCGTGGTTGCTATATGGTCAACTTATTAGGGCTTCGCTGATGGCTCAGATAGTAAAGAATCTACCTGCAATGCAGGAGACCTAGGTTCGATTCCTGGGTGAGGAAGATCTCCCAGAGAAGGGAATGGCAACCCACTCCAGTATTCTTGCCTGGAGAATCCCGTGAACAGAAGAGCCTGGCGAGCTACAGTCCACAGGGTTGCAAAGAGTCGGACGTGACTAAGCGACTAACACTTTTACTTTCAAAGCACTGAAGAGCTTATGTTTTAGAACTGTGGTGCTTGTGAAGACTCTTAAAGAGTCCCCTGGACTGCAAGGAGATCAAATCAGACAATCCTAAAGGAAATCAATCCTGAATATTCATTAGAAAGAATGATGCTGAAGCTCCAATACTTTGGCCACCTGATGTGAAGAGCCAGCTCTTTGGAAGAGACTCTGATGCTGGGAAGGATTGAGGGCAGGAGGAGAAGGGGGTGACAGAGGATGAGATGGTTGAGCAAACTCTGGGAGATAGTGACCGACAGGGAAGCCTGGTGTGCTGCAGTCCATGAGGTCGCAAAGAGTTGGACATCACTTAACAACTGAACAACAACAACAAAGCTCTAAAATCCTTACCACCTCACAAGGGACTCACATCTTGTTTGCATTTTAAATACTGTGCATTTGCACATCACTGACTGTCACTGACACAACTATGAAGGTATATATGTGAAAGGGATCATTATGATAATTATTAGGATAATTATCCAGAGAAGGCAATGGCACCCCACTCCAGTACTCTTGCTTGGAAAATCCCATGGATGGAGGAGCCTGGTAGGCTGCAATCCGTGGGGTCGCTAAGAGTCGGACAAGACTGAGCGACTTCACTTTCATTTTTCACTTTCATCCATTGGAGAAGGAACTGGCAACCCACTCCAGTGTTCTTGCCTGGAGAATCCCAGGGACAGGGGAGCCTGGTGGGCTGCCGTCTATGGGGTCTCACAGAGTCGGACACGACTGAAGCGACTTAGCAGCAGCAGCAGCAGGATAATTATCATGGCTGTTAAATCACCAGTGAGGATGGGAATGAAGAGAATTACAAGCAGACAACAAGGAAGACTTCCAGAGAGGGGAGCCATCAGGGTCACCGCACAAAGGGATCAAGGTTGGGGAAGGTACTCTTTAAGGGATCCCTAAGAAAACATCTGAGTTAGCTTAAATGTTAGCAAAAAACATTAAAAACCATTTAGTGCAGGAGTTCCTAATCTGGAATATGTGTTCCCTGAAGGGGTCTATGGCTAATGAACTTCCATGGGAAACAAAAAATACACTTTTTTTCTTTGCTAATCTCTACCTGAAATTTAGCATCGCTTTCAATGATGAATGTAAGCAATAAAATATAGTGGCATTACCAGAATTTCTGACTTTCTCACCCAAAGAAATCACAGCTATTTTCATCTCCAATTGCAGTTGTTACAGCCGTCTCAAAATATCATTTCCACTCATCAGCACTTGGAAATTATGGTGGTTGCTAGTTCTTTTTATTTAAGGCATAAAGCAGTACATTTACTGCTACCTCACAAATGTTTAAAATTTGGTGGCTGTATTTCAATTTAATTGGTTTATTTTTAAACCTTATCTATTCCTATCTATTTTATTATTTAAAAACATCATTCTAATAAGCAGTCAACAAGTTTCATCTGGGTACCAAAGTCATCCATGGCACACATACACACACACACACACAGGCTTAAAACCCTTGATTTAGTAGAACAATAATTAATGATCTGAGGCCATGCCATAAATGAAACTGAGGGAAGCACTATATATAATGAATACATTTGATTCCAAGGGCATCTGTGTGTATTTCTACATAATTATATAAATATGCCTAGAAAAACAGAATGCATTCTTAAGTTGTTAACAATAGGTATCATTTACTTTTTTCTGTTACACACTTTTATGTATCCCACAAAATTTCCACCATGACTATGTGTGACATTTGTAATCAGAATCTGATTAAGAGAAAGAAAAATAGATGGAAGTGGGAGATGAACTGGGCAACATCCCCTCAACCCTTCTATTTCCTGACTTTCTCAACCTTCCTGTATCGCCTTTCTAAATCAGACCCCCACCCCGTCTGAGCAACAAGCAGGGGTTAGGGAGCCCCTGTTCTCCTTGAGGCTCTGCTTCCAGGCTCCTGGGGCAGAATGGTCAGCCCAGACCATACACATACATACACACAGGCAGACTAGTGTGTTGGTAACAACTGGCACTCTGGAGAAAGAAAAAGGCCTGACTGTGCTGTTTGCCAATTTCCATGGTATAAATACTCCCAGCACAGCTGACTTCAAGCTAGTCATGTGATGTCACTGAACGTGGAGCTGGGAAGACATGTACCATTTCCATATTCCCACCAGGCACACACAATGGGGGCAATTTCAGTGAGCACACACGACAGGGTATAGTAAAATGTAGTCAAATCATCAGGTAATTAAGGAGTGAGAAGTTTCAAGTTCTTAATTACCTTTGGTTTTTATATCATTTTTTAAATCATGAGTTGATATAATTTACATTTTAATCATAGTTTTGTTTAACAAGCAGCTTGCAAAACTGCTGAAAATTTAACAGTTGCCTCCCCTAAGCCGGAATGAGCCAGTTTCCAGACACGAGAGCAGCCTGTGGCTCTCTGGGGCCCTTACGTGGCCTGAGACGCAGGGAGGTTCTCTTCAGCCCTGGAGACATCCATCACCTGCTTCCTTGCCTGCTCCCACGCTCGATGGAGTAATCTCATCTGGAGACAGCACATTGCCCTCTAGTGGCTAGAGCATTTCTCACCCACTCTCACCTCCCCGGTGGGGCTCCTCCCTTCTCAGAGCTCTTAAGCATCTTGCCGGTACGCCCACCTCTGGACCGGCGGTTTATCCCATCTTCCTGTGTCCATCTCCCCTCCCCAACATGCTCATCTTCTGGAAGCATCCCAGCTCCTCAGGGGGTGGGGTGGGGAGTGGGAGCCCGGATGTGAAAGAGGGCAAACCAAGCACTAGGGGATGCTGAGCGTGGAGTCCGCCAAGGGGCCTGGGACCGGAGCATAGCTCTGTGTGAAGCTTCGAGAAGCTGAGGGGACCGCTGGAGGAGGGGCATCACCTCATAGGCTGTGTCCGGAGGGCAGTCTTCAGGTCTTCCACGACTTGGTTCCTCATCTCCGTCTCCTCCTCATCAAACGCGTACAGACTCTGCATCTGAGGTCAGGGAAAGGGGCAGAGGTCACGCTGGGCTGCCTGTCTCACAGCTCCCTGTGCCCCCAGCCTGCATGTGAACCAGGGGCCACCCTCGCCTCAGGAAAGGTGAGGCCCCACCAAATGGTTTACTGAGACAAGAGTGTCAGGCTCTGAGAAGACCCAGGTTCCAGTCCCGGGCTTCACTTTCCTCATCTGTAAAATGGGCAGAATGATTAGCCTGTTTCTCAAGCCTGGTGATATACACATAATTAATCACTGTTTCAATGGTTTGGGGACTCTATAGTCACACAGGGGAGGGAGGGGTCATGATACAATCTTGGGAATAACTGGAAAGCTGCTGATCCCCAGATGTGGGCTGCAGGGGGATATGAGGGCCACTCTCCCCAGAGCCTTTCCAGGTGGGGCCGGAGCAGGACAGGCACGAGGCTCACCGCGGCCATGGAGTTGATGCGGTCGATGTAGTAGTCAGGCCAGCTGGTCGCCAGCTTGTTGGGGTCCTCCTGCTCCTAGAACAAGAGGAAGGGTTGAATGGACCACCGGGCAAGACAGGCCCACGGTCTGGAGTCCTGAGCTTCATTCCAGGTCAGCATTCAGGTTCATCTCCCAGCCCCGCCTAGACGGGGTGACTTTGAGGACATCACGGATGCTCCCTAGGCTTCTGCTTCTTCCTCAGCAAGATGCAGATCACGAACATCCAAACCTCAGGACCAGATAATGACATGGGCAGAAACCATGCAGGTATATACACTTTCAATGAACAAGATATATGTTTAAAAATAAATTATTTTTTTCCCCTCTCATACTTGTTCTGACTCCATTTAATGAAATACGACTTTAAGTCTGTTGAATCTTATAAATGTGCACTTGTACTTTGTACCTCTACTTTTTCAAACTTCACTTTTTCTGATATCATCCTCACTCTATTTTACAGAATAGTATTGGTCTGTGACAGTCTGGACCTTTAAGAATTTGGCCTTTTGGAGTTATGAGAAGCATTGATTGATATTAAGGATTTGGTGCAATGCCTGGCATAGAGTAGGTGCTCAATAAATTGTAACTTTCAAAAAGGAGAGAAAGAGACACCCTCCGCCAAGGTCCTGGCTTTTGGAAAAGGGGGTGGGGAATGAGGTCTGTGCAGCCGGAAGGCAGAGCCCAGATCAGACCCAGCCCTTAGGTCCCAAGAGAAAGCCTCAACTCCTCCCCAAGGTGGGCAGGAATGATGGGAACTGGACAAGCATTGATGCGGATTGAAAATTCAGACCCCTCCTCTGGCCAGTGGGTCTGCTCTTCACATTCCCTCCTCCTTCCTCTGCCTGTCCCATGTGGACGCTCCCCTCTATTGGCTTTCTACCAATTTCCTGCTTTCAAATTAGCATGAAACATTTACCTCCTCAAGAACCTTCCTGATGAACCACCTGCCTGCCAGCCAGCCTGGACTTTGCCCTGCATCTCTCAGTCCCATCCACTTGGGTTTTATGATTTTGTTTCTTAAAATCCACATTTTAGATCAGTGAGAAACCTGCTTTGATTGGATCTTTGTGACTTTACCTGGCTGTATGCCTGAAGCCACAAGGCTCCCAAATTCTAGCTTCTGCTTTACAGAGGGGATCACAGCACATAAACAAATATATCATAAAAGACACACTTTCCTGCCTTCACTGGCTTCCCATCTAGCCACTCCATGTGCATTTAATGAGCACCGACTCCATGACAATCACTGCTGTGAGCCCTGAAAGTACTGAACAAAAAGCCATCCATGTAATAGCTTGTCTAATACCAGAGGCAGGGTGACCAGTGCTCTGTGATTGGACTGTCCACTGTGGGCCCTGGAAACCGGGGTGGGGGTCATCTAACACAGAAGGCTAATGGGGAAGATGGGGTGGGGGTCTGAGAGGACTGAGCTGAGTTATTCCAGATTATTGAGGCTAAGACAAGGGGAGAGTGTTACAGGCAGAGGAAGTGTCATGTGGAAAGATGGGGGGTGGGAAAGTATATTGGGAGATGACACAGTCTGGTCTGGAAGGTGGTGAGAGGCGCCCTTACATTTTAGTGCATTTTTATTTTAGCTGCATAAGGAATCAGCTTCAGGGACCTCCATCGTAAATCGATTTGGAAAGTGGGGAATCACGAGAGAAGATGAATTACTCCTGAAATTCATTTCCTCCTTCTTTCCTTCTTATTTCTATAGTGTGAGTTTTTTAAAGATCTGCTTTCCTCGTAATGAGACTCCTGGACACGAGCATGGTATTCTGCAGCTGCTTAATAAATGCACTGGGTATACTAGACGGCAGCTTGCAGTGCCTGCAGGTTCTCAGCAGGCTGGCATTCCAGCGTCAGGGCGGCCACTTGTCATGCTGGCTGGTGACCCTGGGTGAGGCCATCACCCCTCCAGGCCTTCCTTGCGTCCTGTGTAGAATAAAAAACTGGGCTGGGTTGCTCCTCGGTTCCTTCCAGTTCTAGAAGAGTGACCAACCTTACCAGCTCAGTCTGGCCCAGGATGGAGCCCGGGATAGAACAAATATCCCGAGCAAGAAGACTAAGAAAAGAGCCAAAATGAAACAACAGCAACAACAAAGAGCCAAAATGGGCTTCAGGGCACGTGAAGGAGAAGCAGTCCCACGCTGCCCCAGACCTGCCCATCGTCTTCCCGGAGGGAGCCTTCTAAGCCTGTGGGTGCTGGAACAGCAGGTCCCAACTCCCAAACATCTGTACGTTGAAGTGAAAGGATGAAGCTGCAAGCCTGGGAGATGAGAGGCTGGAGGGATGGGGAGGAAAGTGGGCCAAAGAAAGAAAAATAGAGTGAAAGAAACAGACAGGCTAAAACATTGGGTTGGCCAAAAAGTTTGTTTGAGTTTTTCTATAAGACATTATGGAAAAACCAGAATGAACCTTATGGCCAACCCAACAGAAAGGAGGCAAGAGAGACTCAGAGAGAAAGAGATGAGGTAAGAGAGGTAGAGAGAGGGAGGAAGGGAGAAGAAAGCACAGCCACTGGGAAAGTGGAGGGAGAGAGAAAACCCAGCTCAGTCCTGACTGCAGCCCAGCACGCCCTGCTAGGGAGGACCGGGAGCAGGAGACTGACACATTTTAATGAAGGAGAGGAGGAGGGGGAGGGGAGGGCAGAGACTGATGTGTGCTCCTGACCTGCATGCTGCCCTGGGACAGGGACACAGCCTGGGACACGGCCCGGGCTAAAGATCCAGCAGAGTCCATTCACTTCCCCCAAACCAGTCCTTCCAACAGGGCTGCCCCCAGGTACCGCCCAGGGTGGCACGCCCTCCCCGCGTGCGCACAGGCACGGAAAGGGAATCTGGACTTGTCAGCTTGCATCTCCCTGACCCGGCACCCCTCCTGGAACCCGGAAAAACAGAATCCTAAACCCCTGCGTGTAAGCTCCATAACAGCAGGAATTATGTTTTGTCCTGATTCATTACTGTCGCTCCTCCGACACCTAGAACGGTGCTGCTGCTGCTAAGTCGCTTCAGTCGTGTCCGACTCTGTGCCACCCCATAGACGGCAGCACACCAGACTCCCCGTCCCTTGAACGGTGCTGGTGTGGAACAAAGGCTTGCGAAATGAATGAGCTAGCGTGGAAGCAAGGGCTGCCCGTGCTGTGGACCCTGCGGGGCAGGGGAAGGGGTCAGAGAGGGTACCTTCTTCTTGCTGCAGTAGATCTGCCATTTCTTCTCAGGGGGCAGTGCAAATACAGCCTCCCGGTTTTTGTCAGTGAGATCCAATTCATCCTGCAAAGACACAAAAACACGTCTGAAACCCAGAGATGGTTGATCTTAGGATATTCAGCCTATAGGAAGTTACAGTTTCCTCAAATTCCTCAGCCTGCTGTCTTACTTCAAAGAGCGTCAAAGATAGGACCGGGCAATCTTTCTGTAGAAGCACAGCGCCATCCTCCCATTCCCTTGCATCAAGCCCTCAAGCTTCTATCCAGGCTTCCTTCACTTCCTGTCTCCGCCCCCAGCTCCTCCCCCTCCAGGGTCCTGTTCCCGCCCATCTCCTCATTGTTCTGCAAGCTCCTAGTCCTCTTGCATGAAGTTTCTTGTCTTCTTCCTCTTGTCCTTCTTAAGCTAGTCAACACCATAAATCAAGGCTTGACAAAGAAAGAAATCAGTCTACCAATCCAGTCTCTTATTTATTCATTTATTATTTGGTTGGCTGCATCTGATCTTAGTTGCAGTACTTGGGATTTTCCTTGCATCATGCGAGATCTTTCCTTGCAGCAGCATGGACTCTCTCGTTGTGGCACGGGGGCTCCAGAGTGCATGGGGCTCAGGAGTTGCCATGTGCAGGTTTTAGCTGCCCTGCAGCACGTAGGATCTTAGGTCCCCAACCAGGTATCAAACCAGTATCTCCTGCATTGCAAACAGATTCTTAACCACTGGACCACCAGGGATGTCCCCTGATCCACTTCCCTCTTGGCCCCCCATCCTTCAAGTCTCTGTCCCTTCAAGTGTGTCCCCTAGAAAGTCTCTGGCTCCCCAACCCCAGCATTGACTCCAGCATGGTTGAGGAGACCTGGTAAAGATGAGGAGCTGGGTAACTCATCTAACTCAACTAACTCATCAACTCATCAACTCGTCTAACCCAACCTCCTGCTAAGGAGGGCACCTTGTGCCATGGGAGGTGTTGGTCTGCTTCCCATGGAGGTGTGCCTGGCAGAGACAGCCCTCCGGCTGCACCGCCACCCAGACCATGCTGTGCACACACAAGGCTGGGCTCCAGCGGCGAACCCATGCTTCCCTGGGAGTCGGACTGGGAAGTTCCTGACATCATCAAGTTTCAGGTAACTCTGTAGGCAGTTTGGGATGACTTTTATAGGTTTAGCTGTGCTGATTGGTGCCTAAAAGGCTCTCTTACTGCAAATTCTTCTCCCATGATTCATGAGCTATGCTAGGACTCAATAACAACAACAACACGTCAATGGGCCATGGAAACAGAATGGGCCTTTCCACACGATTCTTGAAAGCATTTTTTTTTTTAATAAAAGCAAAACTTACATTAAGACCAAAAAAAAGCATCATATTACTAATCTTTGTATTTTCTAAAATGATAGTGAAAGTAATATCTAAGAAAGTACAAAAGTCTTAAGTATATCTATACCTGTATTCAATGAGAACCTTTTAGACTTTCCTTCACAGAGACCTGACCTGTCCAATAGAAATATGAGCCACGTTTTTAAAAAATTTTCCCAGTCACATTATAAAACTAAGAAGGAATAGTTGAAATTAATTTTAATAATGTGTGATAAGTCAATTCAGTCGTGTCTGACTCTTTGTGACCCCATGGACCGTAGCCCCCCAGGCTCCTCTGTCCATGGGATTCTCCAGGCAAGAATCCCGGAGTGGGTTGCCATGCCCTCCTCCAGGGGATCTTCCTGACCCAGGGATCAAACCCATGTCTCCTGCATCTCCTGCATTGGCAGGCGGGTTCTTTGCCACTAGCATCACCTGGGTACCTTGTATTTAACCCCAAATATCTAAAATAGAGTCATTTTAACATGAAATCAATGTAAAAGAAAAAGATCAATGAGCTATTGTACATTCTTTTTTGCAAACAAAGTTATCAAAATCTGCTGTGGATTTCCTATCTTGGTTCAGACCAGCCACGTTTCAAGTGTCACCAGCCCCACGTGACCAGCAGCTGCCATCCTGAACGGCACCTACAAAGACAGCATGAATCTATGCCCACCAGGTTACCTGCTTTTTGAACTAAAGACTCCTGCAGATCAAATGCTAAGGAACAGTTCTTCCCTGGAGCCACTCTCTCCATATCCCAAGAATGTTTCAGACCCTGCTAGAGGCTTCTGAAGCATTTCCTTTCTGTGGTCAGAATCAGAAATTACAGAGAGTTCTGTGCACCTGACACTGCCTAGCACACACTGCATCCTCTTCTGCTTTTGCTTATACAATTGGTTCTGCCCAGCCTGCGCTCCTGGCCCACCCAGCCCACCGTCTAATTCCCAAGCTCAGAGCTGGCATCCTCTGGCAAGTCTTCTACAGCTCTTCCCAGGTAGGAACACCCCTCCCTACCTGAATCCAGAGCTGTTGTGTTCAACTTTGTATTCTGGTTATTTAGACACTTGTCTTGTACCAATCAATTTGATGACCCTCAGGTACCTCATACAATCACCTAAGTGTGACAGTGTGCCAGGCACTGTTTTGTTTAAAGTTTATTCATTAAATTTGCAACAACCCATTTTACAGATGAGGAAACTGATGCACAGTGAACACAGGCAAACTGAGTTCATCATCCCAGTCCCCTCAGCCTGGGTCTCCTTGGCACCTCCTGTCCTGTTCAGGGTCTCACCATCCACCCACATCCTCATGTAGGAAACCTGGCATTCCCTGACTCCTACTCACTCATCAGTCCCAACAAGTCCTATTATACTTCCTTCTCAGTGGCTTCTGAATCTGTCCACTTTTCCCCATCTCCACGGCTAACACTTTAGTCCAAGCCACCATCCTCCCCAGCTTGGGTTTGCACCAAGAGCCCCCAAATGGTCTACACAGTGCCCTTAGAGCCCATTGGTACTCCAATAAAATACCCAACATGGTCTTTTTAGAAAAGTATATTGGAGAACCTCAAACCCCTGCTTAACCTTTTCACTGGCTTTCTATCACACCTACGATTGAATCCCAAATCCTCAGATATTCTCATCATAATGATATCCCCCAAAGGACCCAGCTTTTTCCTACTCGAGACTCTCACACCTGCTGCTGCTTCTGGCAGGGACTCCATGGCATTATTCTGCACCTCTACTCACTTACCTGACCATCACTCTGCTTTAAGATATGTCACTGCTTCAGGGGACCCATCAGGACCCCCAATCTAGAATAAGGCTCTCTGCTAGACACTCCCACAGACTGCCCCCCCAAACATTCCCTCTCAAGACACTCTCCACACTCATCATTACTGTTCAAAACCTGCCTTCTCGTTAAGACTTCATATTCCTGGGGGAGGGGCTGCGCCTGTGGGCCCACCACTAAATCCCTGGCAGCCCATGGAGCCCAGCACATGGCAGTCTCTCAAATATTTTTCGTTTGATCAGTACCTCATGCTAGCTTGCAGACGAGACAAGGCTGACTCATCCTTGTTTTTTGCCCAAGTACCTAGGAAGAAACCCTACCACTTAACATGCTCAATAAATGTTTGGAGACTAAAAGGGCCAAAGGAATGGATACCGCTTGCCATGTTCTTCTTTCAAAACTCGTGCACTCTTCTCAGGAAGATGTCCCTGACTGGGATAATATAAGAAATATACTGGGTTGGCCAAAAAGTTCGTTTGGGTTCTTCCGTAAGATGCTATGGAAAAACCTGAACAAACCTTATGGCCAACCCAACATTTTTTTTTAATCTGTTTTGGTTTTTTATGCTATCATGCTTTATTTTTTTAACTTTTTATTTTGTACTGGGGTACAGTCAATTAACAAACAATGTCATGATACTTTCAGATGAACAGCAAAGGGACTCAGCCAAATGCATATATGTATCCACTTTCCCCCAAACTCCCCTTCCATCCAGGCTGCCACATAACACTGAGCAGAGTTCCCTGTGCTCTACAGTAGGTCCTTGTTGGTTATCCATTTTAAATACAGCTGTGTCAACCTAATATTTCTGATCTTCATTCCCGGTTCCTATCTTAGAGCTCCTAAATCCCTCGGAATTTCATGAATGATAGAACTGACAGGAATATCTTTTGTTCCTGACATAGAGCTCCTAAACCCCTTGGAATTTCCTGGGTGATAGGAGTCCCTTTTCTCCTACTGCAGGGACTCTTGGTGGACCCTAGATAGCTTCAGGGTGGGGGCTGGTCACCAGAAGGATCAGGCCTTGATTAGAAGCCTTGAACTTTCAGCCCTACTCCCGAAACTCTGAGGAGAGAAGGGCTTTAGATGGAGCTAAAAATCTATCATTCCATTACAAATGAACTTATTTACGAAACAGATTCAGAGAACAAACTTATGGATACTAGTGGGAAAGGGTGGGAGAAAGGGATAGTTAGGGAGTTTGGGATGGACATACACACACAGCTATATTTAAAATGGATGAGCAACAAGGTCCTACTGTATAGCACAGGGAACTCTGCTCAATGTTATGTGGCAGTCTGAATGGGAGAGGAGTTTGGCGGAGAGTGGATACATATATGTGTATGGCTGAGTCACTCTGCTGTGCACCTGAAACTATCAAAACATTGTTACTCAGCTATAAGTAGCAGTAGTAGTAGTATGTTAGTTGCTCAGTCATATCCGACTCTCTGTAACCCCGTGGACTGTAGCCTGCCAGGCTCCTCTGTCCATGGAAAAGCAGGAAGATACTGAAGTGGGTTGCCATTCCCTTCTCCAGGGGATATTCCTAACCCAGGGATCTAACTAGGGTCTCCTGTATCGCAGGCAGATTTTTTTACTGTTTGAGTCACCAGTTCAGTTCAGTTGCTCAGTCGTGTCCGACTCTTTGCGACCCCATGGACTGCAGCATGCCAGGCTTCCCTGTCCATCACCAATTCCTGGAGCCTGCTCAAACTCATGTCCATTGAGTCGGTGATGCCATCCAACCATCTCATCCTCTGTCATCCCCTCCTCCTCCTGCCTTCAATTTTTGCTAGCATCAGGGCCTTTTCCAATGAGTCAGTTCTTCACATCAGGTGGCCAAAGTGTTGGAGTTTCAATTTGAGCATCAGTTCTTCCAATGACTATTCAGGACTGATTTCCTTTAGGATTGACTGGTTTGATCTCCTTGCTGTCCAAGGGACTCTCAAGAGTCTTCTCTAGCACCACAGTTCAAAAGCATGAATTCTTTGGCACTCAGCCTTCTTTATGGTCCAACTCTCATGTCCATACATGACTACTGGAAAAACCATAGCTTTGACTACACAGACTTTTGTCAGCCAAGTGATGTCTCTACTTTTTAATATGCTGTCTAAGTTTGTCATAGCTTTTCTTCCAAGGTCACCAGGGAAGCCCCATAACCAGCTATACTACAATATAAAATAAAAAGTGGAAAAAAAAAAACCTGTCTTGCTGAAACCACCACCAAAGCCCCCAAAATGGCAAAGCTCAGAGAGCTTCTGGGTGCGTGCATGCGTCCATGTGATGGGAGGGTGGGACACCCCAAATCCCACAGGGACAGATGCTCCTGGGCTCAGGACAGCAACCTTACCCTTCTGGGCTTTACGCTCCGTACGCCTTCCTCTGGCTGTTCACTTGTATTCTTTATCATATCCTTTATACTAAACTGGTAACAGTACATAAAGTGTTTCCTGAGTTCTGTGAGCAGTTCTAGCAAATTACCAAGCTTGCAGAGGAGATCGTGGGGACTCCTGATTTGTAGCCATAGGAAACCTGGGACCCACCACTTCTGATGGGTGTGTGAAGGGGCAGTCTCATAGATCTGAGCCATTAACCTGTGGGTTCTGTGCTAACTCTGGGCAGTAAGTGTCAGAATGGAGTTGCATTGCAGGACATCCAATTGGTGTCCATGGAAAACTGGAGAACTGCTTAATGCAGAAAAAGGTGTTAGCAGTATTTGAGTGAAAAATTGATCTTAGCAGGACTGACTGACAAACACGGATTAGGCTCCAAATATTCTACACAAGCAAAGAAAAGTGATAGTCACTCAGTCATGTCCAAATCTTTGTGACCCCATAGACTGTAGCCCACCAGTCTCCTCTGTCCATGGGATTTTTCAGGCAAGAATACTGGGGTGGATTGCCATTTCCTATCTCCTACCCCTGGCTCCACTCCGAGGAAAGGCATAACTCAGGACAGTGAGTTTTCCTGAACCTGATGTGGTGAGGAAGGTGGGTCACTTTTTCTCACCACATGCATGGCTCCATCTTACAGTGGTCCTGTGCTTTGAAGAGCTGGATTGTCTCCATCAGATACATCCATGACCGAATCCAAGTAGGAAACCCCATTCCAATCATGTTGTATCGTTTCTCTGCAGGCCAGCCATGAGAATGAGTGACCCAGAGCTGATGGTAGATGACCCTGTGTTTACGACCCTCTCTCCCAGGGGTTCAGGCTCGAGTCCTGGGCACGGATCCTGTTCCCCCGTCTGGGAATTTCTTTGGTGTGCAGGCTTTGTCTCACCACCAGACCTCCAAAGAGAAGAATCATGCCTTCTTCCTGTTCTGTCTCTTTGTGGTCAGAATAGGATGTTTCACACACAGGGTGCTGCTGTGGTCTGAATGGGTATCACAGAGAGTCCGGAAGAGCTGCCGCCAGTATGAATGACAGAGCTCTGTCTTCCCCAGGCTAGACACGAGGTGTTATCATCCCAGTCCTAACCTGTGTTCCAAGTGTCTTACAGGCGTCTCTACCTCCCTGTTTCTAGTTAATCATCCCTTGATCTGAGACTTGTGGTTGCCAAGGGGGAGAGGGTTGGAGGAGGGGTCGAGCGGGAGGTTGGGGTTAGCAGATGCTAGTTTTTATATATAGGATGCATAAATGACAAGGTCCTACTGCACAGCACAGAGGACCATACTCAATATCCTGTGATAAACCACCATGGAAAAGAATATAAAAAAGAAGGTATATATAGTTATAACTGAATCACATTGCTGTACAGCAGAAATTAACACAACATTGTAAATCAACTATACTTCAATTAAAAAAATCATCCCCTAAATCTAAAAAGAAATGATACAAATGAACTTACAAAACAGAAAGAGACTCACAGACTTGGAGAATAAACTTATGGTTGCTGGAGCAGGGGGCAGGGGGAAGGATGATGGGAGGAAGGGATAGTTAAGGAGTTTGGGATGGACATGTACACACAGCAATATTTAAAGTAGATAACCAACAAGGACCTGCTGTATAGCACATGGAACTCTGCTCAATGTTACATGGCAGCCTAGATGGGAGGGGAGTTTGGGGGAGAATGGACACTTGCATATGTATGGCTGAGTCCCTTTGCTGTTCACCTGAAACTATCACAACACTGTTAATCGGCTATACTCCAATATAAAATTAAAAGTTTTTAAAAAAATCCCCTGTTCTGAGGTACCCAGAATCTGCCTACAGAATCCACCCTGTCTCTTATGTCTGAGATAAGAGGATCCTGGGGAAATTCCAGCCAGAAGATGAGAAAAAGGTGTCAAGTGCTCTGATGTTCTCTGAGGTTCCTCGGTGCCGACTTCACAAAGCCTGCACCTGCTCCTCTCATGGGAGTCTACCGCTGCCCTGTGAGGTCTAGAGTCCAGTGGAGATTTGAAGAAGGTCCATCTTCTGGGGACAGGCTTCACGGTGTCCACCCCTGTGCTGTTTCTCCCCCACAGCTGAGGTGCTCTGGGACCCGTCTCAGCCAAAAGCAGACTTTCAGCAGGTGAAGATCCCGGCACACAGGCCCCCACCCTCTGTCTGGCTCCTTCTGCTCCAGCGGGGGCCCGCCACTCCATGGCCAAGCCCTCCCTACCCCGCCCCTCACTCTGCCCCCGCCCCCTCACTCTGCCCCCGCCCCCTCACCCTGCCCCCGCCCCCTCACCCTGCCCCCGCCCCCTCACCCTGCCCCCGCCCCCTCACCCTGCCCCCGCCCCTCACCCTGCCCCGCCCCCTCACCCTGCCCCGCCCCCTCACCCTGCCCCGCCCCCTCACCCTGCCCCCGCCCCGTCACTCTGCCCCCAGCCCCTCACTCTGCCCCGCCCCTCACTCTGCCCCGCCCCCTCACTCTGCCCCACCCCTCACTCTGCCCCCGCCCCTCCCTGCCCCGCCCCTCACTCTGCCCCACCCACTCTGCCCACGCCCCTCACTCTGCCCCGCCCCCTCACTCACCACCAGCTCTGCAAAGCGGATGTTCAGCTCCTCTGGGTTGGGGATAGGACTGGAGAACTCCATGTACTGCAGAGGGTGGTTGTCCCGGAGGTTGATCTCAGGGAGGTCGCTGCCCCCAAAGCAGCACAGGAAGCCCAGGCCATGGCGGCTCCTCTTGCGGGGGGCCATGGTCACTGCAGGCCAGGGGGACAGTCCGCAGGCAGATGCCCTAGGTCCTCATCGTGATCTAGGTAGAACAGAGAGGACAGAGTGGTCAGGCCTGGCAGCCCAGTGGGCTGGGACGTGGCCGCTCTGCCACCCCACCATAACTTCTTTGGCCAACTCTCAGGGGCCTTTGACCCCACAGCCAAGCTCCTTCTTTCTCCCACAGCTGCAAACACTTCCAGATTCTCCCTCTGTGCCCTGAGAGAAGATGGAAGGGCTGTAGTCACAGAATGTGACTTGCAGGGCAGAGCTGGCACTCAGCCTACCCTGACTGTACAGATGGGAATCCTGTTCCCCGTCCACTGGCAGACCAGTTTCCAGCATGGCTTCCTTATTCATGTGATTATTCCAGGGTCTGGAATTACCTGCTTTAAAGTGTCACCTAATGGAGAGGGAAGGGCTGAAGCCAGATGGCAGAGGAGACACTGAGCTAATTACATGGCCAGGCTCCTGCAGTGTGGGCCTCCATGGGAGCAGAGGACAGAAGGCTTGCACAGCTTCTTCCCAGTCTGCTATAGCCAGGCATGTCTGGATGAATGTGAAATATCAACAGGGTGTGGGTTCACCCATCCATCCAGAAGGAGGTGTGACCTGGGGGAGCCATTAGAGTGAACCCTGGGTAAAGAAATGGGGCTGATCATTGGAATGGTGTTCAACCAAGAGTTATGGGAATCTGGTCAAATCTGCTTTCCACACAGAATGAAAACAGAGGACACCACTATGGCTAAAGCCCAGAACTGAGAGACACCCAACAGATGGGTGGTCACTGGAACAGAAAGGATTAAGTATTCGGTTTCCCTCTGGGAAAGGCTAGTTCTATGATGACCAGCCTAAGGATGAACACTGGCCCTAGTCATTGAGGCCACATAGCTTCTAGGTGGATTAAGTCCAACTATCCACACATAGGCTTCCTGAACGGGCCAAATGATCCTTGACCAATGCTTCCTAAACATAGTTTCAGATCTGGGGGGGTTCAACAGAAAGACCACTGTTTACCTACCACACTGCTTCTCAACATACTCTCCCCACACTTTTGTGTCTTAATTTTTGAATATAAATCCGATTCTACCTTTATCTGTAATATCTTTGATATATCACAGGTTTGGGGACAAGATTTTGTTAAATTGTGGGTAAAATGCATATAACATGAAGTTTACTATTTTACCATTTTTCACATGTATACTTCGGTGGCATTAAATACATTCACATTGTTCTGCAACCATCACCACCATCCACCTCTATTACTTTTTCCATCTTATAAAACAGAAACTCTGTACTCACTAAACAATCACTTCCCATTTCCCTCTCCCCTCAGCCCCTGGCGACCATCGCTCTACTCTCTGTCTCATATGAGTAGAATGCTACAGCAGTTGTCTTTTTGTGACTGGTCCATTTCACTTGGCATAATGTCCTCAAGGTTCATACAAGCTGTAGCAGAATTTCCTTCCTTTTTAAGGCTGAATAATATTCCACTGTATGCAAAGACCACATTTTGTTTATCCATTCATCTGTTGACAGGCACTGGGGTTGCTTCCTCCTTTTGGCTATTGTGAAGAACGCTGCTACCAACGCGTACAAATATCTGTTTGTGTCCCTGCTTTCAGTGCTTGGGACAATATACCCAAAGGGGTCAAGGTATTTTTAAGTTGTTTCTCTATATCTGGGTCATTAACAGAATGATCAGAATGTCCCCCTGGTCTTTAGTTACATCATTGCTCTAAATGTTGACCACAACAAGGACACAGACAAGCTCAGATGACACAGCTTCCTCATCTGGGAATGCCAAAGAACTAGTCATTAACACTCTCAGGGGACAGTCCTTCAACCAGCTTTGAACCCCATGCACTGATCTAGCCTTCTTTCTTTTTTTTTGTTGTTCTTTTTGGCCGCACTGCACAGCATAGGGGCTCTTAGTTCCCCCACCAGAGATTTAACCTGTGTCCCCTGCATTGGAAGCATGCAGTATTAACCACTGGGTCATCAGGGAAGTCCCTGCCCTCTTTTCTTAAAGACACCACAGGAGACTGTTTCCTGAGTCCTTGGAGAGCTCCAAATATGTCAAATCTAAGGCATTCCCTTGAACCAAGTTCTAGAACCTTATCGAAAAAAGATGCCTGTGGCATAACTTATTCCTACTGAAGTCAAGGTAACTCAAGGAGAACACTGCTTTATTTCCTAAACCCTAACAAACTAGCTAATAAATTAGTCATCTGAGCTAGCCTCTCATACAAGGCATGATGCATGTTACTCATCATTCAAGAGGTGTTTTTATTGATTCCATTTTATCTTTTTTTGGGGGGGTGTACCACAAAGCATCTGGAATCTTAGTTTTCCCACCAGGTATCGAACCCACACCCCTTGCATTGGAAAGTGAAGTCTCAACCTCTGAACCACCAGGGAAGTCTCTACTTTATCTTTCTTTATTAATTTTGTGACAGATGTTTTAAATGTTTGCTAGCATTTATTAAATGTATTTGGTACATATCTACAATGGAATACTACTCAGCCATTAAAAAGAATGAAGTAATGCCATTTACAAGGACGTGGATGGGTCTAGATATTGTCATACTGACTGAGGTCAGACAGAGAAATATCATATGATATCACTTACCCCCAGAGTCCATAATATGATACAAATGGACTTATTTAAAAGAGAGAAATAGACTCACAGACTTAGAGAACGAACTTATGGTTGGGGGAGGAGAGGAAGGAACAGTTAGGGATTTTGGAATTGACATATACACACTGCTGTATTTAAAATGGATAACCATCAAGGACCTACTGTATAGCACAGGGAACTCTGCTCAATGTTCTATAACAAACTAATTAGAAAAGGAATTTGAAAGAGAACAGATACATGCATATGTTAAGGAAAAGAATAAGTCAACCATATTGTTACATTAAAAAAGAACAAATATATTGTTACATTAATAAATGTATTTGAACATAGAACTTTTAAAAATTTTTCTGAAGATTATTTTTCAAAGATATTAAGAAATATTGCCCTATGCAATCCAAGAATTATGTTTTATATATATATAAACTTTAGGTTATTCATTCAAAGGGATTTAATCCTTCCTTCCCTTTACCTACTAATTTATTAAATTAGGAGTTTGGGATTAACATAGACACACTACTAAATATTAATGGATAACCAACAAAAACTTACTGTAGAGCACAGAGAACTATATTCAATATTTTGTAACAACCTATAGGGGAAAAGAATCTGAAAAAAATAGATAAATATGTATGTATAACCGAAATCACTTTGCAGTTAAACTCGAAACTAACGCAACATTGTAAATCAACTATATTTCAATTAAAAACAAACGTTTTAGTAGACCCAGGGATACCTAAAATAACACACTATCTGAATCACTTTGCTGTTACATGTGAAACTAACACAACGTTGTACATCAACTATACTTCAATTTAAAAAAAAAAAAGACTTTTTAGTAGACCCAGGGATACCTAAAATAACACACTATCTGAGCCTGCCTGGTATTACTGGCCATCTTTTCTAGGTTTGCACATTGTCTCCACAGCTACAGAGAAGGCTCTTTGAGGACAGGGGCCATGCCTCCTGCTTATTTGACACCCCCCCCCCTTTATGGCTAATAAAAGGCCTTGTGCTTAGTAGGTGCTCAATAATATTTTTTGGTCAATTGGGGAAAAAAACCTGTGCTCATGGAGAGAGAAAAAGAGGGGTCTTTATCAATCAGTCAAGAAATACTGATTGAAATCTGACTCCTAGTAGTTAAGACATCAAGAATCCTTGAAGGGAACAAGGGGACAGTCTGGAGGCTAAGGGTGGAGGAGGCAGCTAGCAGACTAGTGAAGAATCCTGGTTTATGTCAGCAAAGACCTGGAACAGGCTGGTACTGAGGACATCAAGGGAGGGAAGAGAGACCCTGAGGCTTTCCGGGGGACTTGATAGCCAATGGGCAGGAGTGGGTGGGATGAAACCCTGGCCTCCGAGTGTCAGGCTCAGTAAAGCATTAATTCCATAGGTAGATAGGGGTGGGCCTCCCTGGGTCCCCTGCCCATCATCCGTTTGGAATGTTGATGCAGAGTCCAGGCCAGGTCCCGCGGGCAAGACTGCTTTGCTGAGGGCACAGAGCATGGAAGGGCAGGTCCCAGAGGTGTGATAAGATGGGCTAGACGGCATGACGGGGTTCTAGGGAGGGATGGCTGATGTCTGGGAGGAACTGCGAACTCTAGGCCTGCTCCAGGTCTTTGCCAACATATGCTGGGATTCTACACTAGTCTGCCAGCTGCTTCCTCTACCTCCAGACTGTCTCCTTGTTCCCCTCAAGGATTCCTGGTGGCTTAACTACTAGGAATCAGAGACTGTAGTCACTGTCCCTGCGAACGGTCTTCTGTCTTCAGTTCCTTGACTTCTCTCTCCCTAGCCTCCCTCCTGGTCCTTCTCTGCCTTTCAATGCCTGAACCAGGTTTTCCTGGGGCGGGCATCAGGGGCAGGGCTGACACACAGCCAGAGCATGCCATTAGTCTTACACCCGCGTTCATAGCTGTGACCCCTGATTGGTTGGCGACAGGCCCATACCTGTGTTTAAATATTTTTAAGGTCTCGCCTGAGTATGAGGAGTAAGGTGGAGTGGCCTCAGGAGGAGCGAAGAAGGAAGTAGACACAGACCTCCAAACGGGAAGTGCCGGCCCCACAGAGAAGGGCCTTAACCACCCTCCCTTCCCCCCACCCCCGGGCCGTGCTGCATATTTGCCCTTTTAAGGGCGGCCTGCTCCACAGCTCCTGAGTGTTTATGTTCCTGAGGGTGTCCTCCCCAGGAACCCTTCTTAAGTCTGTCCCTTCCTTCTTTTCTTGGGGCCCCTTCTGAACATCCAAGACTAAAACCATAAGCCCTGAGCTGGAAAGCATCTAGCTTCACGGCAGAGATCCAAAAATGGAAGTCCGAGAAGGAAACGTCTTCTCGGAGGCCACCTAACGATGGAGACAGAGCTGGGGCTGAAAACCAGGATGCGGCATCCAGGCTGCGGTCTGGTCACTGCCTCCCCAGAGCGCCTCTTCCCACATCAATGCCCTCGGTTCCCATCTTGCCCCCGCTCCCCGCAGCAGCCTCCTTCCACCTCCCAGCGAAGACCAGACTCTACGGCTCAGTATAGAAATAGCTCCAGGGAGTTCCCTGGGGCCCAGTGGTTAGGCCTTGGTGTTTTCACAGCCAAGCCCCAGGTTCGATTCCTGTTTGGGGAACTGAAATCCCAAAAGCTGCATGGCACAGCCAAAAAATAAACAAAAATAAAAACCAAAATAGTATTAAAGAAAAAAAAAGAAACAGCTCCAGTAAACAAGGTCCCTTCTAGACCAGGAGAGGCTATGAAGAAGATTCCAAAGGCTGCCTGCTTCTCCTCCACTGTGGGGAATTGCCTCCATCACCCACCACCCCAATTTCTGTCCCACCCCAACTCTAATCTTTCCTCCACTCGAGCAGAGGCTCTGAAGTCAGACGGACTGGGCTTTGACTCCTGGCTCTGCCTTCCCAGCTGGGTGACCCTAAGCATGAGGTCTTAACCTCCAAGTACCCCAGGTTCCTCATCTGTGACACCAAGGCAATAACAGCATCTTCCTCACGCAGTTTCAGTGAAGAATAAATGATATAATGTAAGTAAAATGCCAAGAGTACCCCCAGACATTCATTAAAGAAGGTCGACACCGCTGCTGTGGCTTCACTATCACCATGACCGGCAAGGTGAGACTGGCCCTCCCCAGAGTCTGAACCATGAGCCCTTCCCCGGACACAGATGGGGCCATCGAGGCCTGGCATGTAGGAGCTTACTTAGCCAGATTTAAGAAGCCACCCACCTTTGCCTTCAGTAACTGGGAAGCCTGGACCAGAGAGGGAAGGACTCTTCCTCAGGCTCTGAGTGACCTCTGGTTGGAAAGATAAACCCTTGTCACTGACCCTGGGCAAGGAGTGGAAAGGTGGAAGTGGCCAATGCTGTTCATTTCTGCAAAATCCCTTTTACAAAGAGGAGCAATGGAGGAGAACTGAGAAGCAACACGGAAGAACAGGAAGCCACAACAGAACAAAACCCAGTGGACTTGGACTTGGGTCTGAGAAACTGAACCTGCGCGCACCCCACCCCCACCACCCACCTTTGTCTCCATGGAAACGTCCCTAACACCAACAGCTCCATGCCCTACACTTCCCTTCTGCCGGCTTCCTCCCCGTATCCCTGTGGGGACAAAGCCTTCCCAGGACCATCCACCCTTAAACACAGAGCAACTGGCCTACAACGTCAGACTATCGGGTCACCATCCACTGGCCCTCCCGTAACTCTCTTGGGGTCTCCTCTAGTCCTCTGGTGTGACCGGATCTCACTTCCTTATGGTCACATCCTCCACATTGTGAAGAAAACACAGCTTCTTAACTCAGGGGACAGGGCAAGTCACGAGGCAGCAGTGGGTCGGGGGCCACAATGCCGTCCCCTCTGGGCCTCAGTTTCCCCTCCGTGCTGTGTCCGTGTTCGACTGAAGACCTCCGAGGGCCCCTTTAGCCCTGACCGTCCACACCGCCTGGCTCAACCTCCTTTGCAAAGATTCCCCCAGAGGCTGTCCTCAGCGTGCCCTGGGCGCTCCTCCCACATTCCACCCCAGGCCAGGAAGTGCTTCCTCTTACTTGAGTCCAGAACTCCCATTTGGTTTTTAAAGATGAAAATCCTAACCTTTGACCCCAAACCCTGGCCCCTAGGTCCTCGACTCACCAGTTTTTATTTACATTAATTAAAGCTTCAAAATTCCAATATCATTACTGCTTACTCCTAAGTCTTAAGTGAAAACAGAACAATATTAGTACTTGAGACTTTGGTATTTGCTGGCCACAGGGCTATAGCTACCCCTCATGCCCTGAGATGGAAGGCACCAATTTAAAGAAGTTACTTAAACGGGGAAAAAAAAAAACCCTGTGGTCCAGAGAAGTAACTTGTCTAAAGACACAAAGCTAGTGATGTCATAACTAGGATTCAAACACAGGACTGTTTGACTCTAAAGCTACAGACCACTAAGCCAGAGGGCACGTGTCCATGGAAGACATGTCCTGATCTGAGACCCACTCAGAGCTTTCTCAAGGGTTCTTTAGGCTCAATAACTCATGATTGAGCATTTCCTATGGGCTGGGCCAGGGGTTTCACAGCTCTGCAATTGCATTTCAGCTTCACAGTGACCCTGTGAGGTGGTTATTACTATTATCCCCCCTTACAGATGACGAGACTAAGGCTTCAGCAGCTGTTACACGGCTTATCAGTGACACCCGTAGCTTAGGGACAGGGCTGGAACCCTAAGGAAATATTCTGACTCCAAGTTCAGAGCTCTTGTCACAGAAGCAAAGTTGACTCATGAACCCTTCCTTTAGCTCTTGGGACCAATGCCAGGACCCTGGGATGTTCTTCTCCATCCCCTCCCCCGAGCTCCACACATACATGGCAAGGGTGTACTGTAGCATCTCCCCTTGGCCACTTCCCCAGTGCCAACCAGGAGCTAGGCACTGAGCTGACAATATTGCCCTTTATCTCAACCCTCTAATAGCCTGACTATCCCTTCTCACCAATGACTGAGACTCCCAGTTCAGGCAACTTGCTCAACCATCACGTCCTGAGCACAGTGGTGTTGCCGTGGAACACACATGCCTTGAATCCGTTTCTAGCCCTTGTGCTGGATGCTGACCTGGGTGGGGAGGACGCAGGAGTAAACACCGTCTGGTCCCTTTCCTCAAGCAGGACCTCTTCTGGTGGGGGAGCTGGGGGAGTCGAGGCAGTGACAATACAGAAAGGTGGAGTGAGAAAGTCTGGGAAAGGGGACCTGGCATAGCCTGGGGGGTGAAGAGGAAGTCAGGGAAAGCTTCCAGGAGGAGGTGACATTGAGCTAGCTTTGAAAAAAGTCTTTTTTGTTTTTGGCCAAGGCACATGGTTTGTGGGATCTTTGTTCCCTGACCAGGGATTGAACCTGGGCCCTTGGTAATGAGAACACAGTCCTAATCACTGGACTGGAAGGGAATTCTTTTTCTTTCTTGCTTTCTTTTCTTATTTTGGCCATATGGCTTGCAGGATCTTAGTTCCCCAACCAGGGATCGAACCCATACTCCCTCGTCTTGAAAGAGAGAAGAGAATTAAGGAAGGGTGCTAGAGATGGGAAAGGCACTCCTGGCAAGGGCATAAGCAATGGCACAGAGGGAGCAATAGTACAGAACACATGAGGTCAGAGTCCCGACCAGCTGCCTGTTAATCTGAGGCTAAACTAATGGGCAAAGGGAATCAACAGGGTATCCGAGTGCTGTGACTTGTTGGCAGAGACCAGACATCCTGGAGATGGGGGGTGGCATTCCTCTGCCCTCCTCTCCCAACCAGGTCCCCGGGGTCCGGGTCTGGGAATGGGGCCCAGAGCTCCCCAGAGTGGCTGCATGAAACAGAGAATGTCAACCACGTCCTGTTCCCCAGGCAGATTCCTCCCTACACACTGACCCTTCATGTGCCACTGGGCGTCACCTGGGAAATGGCCCCAGGCCCAGCTTACCCAGAACCTGGTTTCCCAACAAAGAGTCTATGCTTTTCCAGCCCAGGCCACAATACCTCCCAGGCCTTCTGCCCACCCATCTCCCCACTGCTCACCTATACCACACCTGCTCCCACTTCAAGTCTCTGAAGACCCTCCCCTCATGCTCTGTGGACCGCAAACAGACTCAGGACCCCTCACAAGCCTACCCCTGCTCCCATCCTGGACTGCTGACATCCCATTCTACCCCACAAACTTGGCTGGGTTCTGTTCAACTGCCATCAACTCTGTGTGACTTCAGACAAGTTACTTGGGCTCTCTGAGCCTCAGTTTCCTCATCTGTAAAATGGGGAAATAACAGGGTTGTCATTATTGTCCTTGAAGTGTCAACACATTTCATAGGGTTGTCATAAGCATTAAACTAGCTAATATTTGTAAAGTATCTAGAATAGTGCCCAGTAATAATAATAGTTAACACTTAATAGCTACATAGTAATAGTAAACACTTAATAGCTACATAGATAAGCTACTGTTACCATTATGAAGAAACCTGAATATTGACTGTATATATTACAGATGGGTTCTCTATGTGAATGGCTCTCACATATTCACAGATTCTTTACCAACTGAGCTATGAGGGAAGCCCACATATTATTACAGGGGTTGGGAAATACTGTGGGGGTCAAATCCAGCTGCAGCCTATGTTTGGAAATAGTCTGACTAAAGCACAGCTACAAGCAACCACATTCCAATGAAAGTTAAAAACAACAACAACACAACTATACTCGCTCATTATCTATAAATGCTTTATTCAGCAGAGACCCTAGGGCCCACAAAGCCAAAAATATTTCCTACCTGGCCCTTAACAGAAAGTGTACTGATCCCTGTGTTATTAGCTTGAATCGTATGTAGCTGACTGTTCAACTGTTTTTAACCCACAAAAGCATGCATTTCATATGGTTTAACTTAGTATAGCCTACTGGCTCATCATGCACCCTTTCTTACCCACGAAAACAGGAGTGAGTGCGTGCCTGCGTGCTAAATCATTTGTCATGTCCGATTCTGTGCGACCCTATGGACTGCAGCCCGCCAGGCTCCTCTATCCATGGGATTCTCCAGGCAAGAATACTGGAGTGGGTTCCCATGCCCTCCTCCAGGGGACCCTCCCAACCCAGGGATTGAACCTGAGTACTTGTGCTTCCTGCATTGGCAGGCAGCTTCTTTACCACTGTACCACCTGGGAAGCCCAAAACAGGAGTGCCGCACTTTAAATCCAGTGGTTCTGATCATAATAAAGTGGCAATGATCATTCTTTGAATACTTACCATGTTCAAGGTTTATCTGGAACTTCTACCACACTCCTGCAGGGTAAACACGGTCACTGCCTGGATTCCCTCCCATATCTGAGGCTCAGAAAGATGTTAAAGTGTGAGTTGAGGATCCAAACCAGGTCTCCAGACTCCACACCTGCCATACCGTTCCCAATGGGAGCCGTCTAACAGGCTGTCGAGAGTGAGATCCATCTCTGATAGGACAAAAAAACGACAGCCTGAAGCCCTCCTATCTCCCTACTTCTCTGCAGGTCTGCCTCCCAGACAGTGTTTGCCCACACGGTGGATGGGGCCCAGTTGTGACTTCCCTGTCAACCTCAGGACAGGACTCCGAACAGTTTGACTTGTCTTGTGAACCACGGTCAGGGCTGGGGAGGGGGTGGGGAGCACTTTCAAAAATAAGCAAGCTCTCTTTCCAGGACTGGGGGAGCTATTTTTAGCAGCTGCCTAAATGATGGTTTCCCCCTTGGCTCTGGGAAAAGCAAGAACGCTCGCAGCCCCAGGGTCCCCTCTGTGCCACCTGCCCCACAAGGGGGCAGGAGGAGAGGGAGAGAAAGGGGTGTGTTGCTGGGAAAGTGAAACTGAAAAAGTCCCCCAAAGTGACATTTCTCTGACTTGGGAGGGGGGCAAGTGTGGAAGTTGTGGGTTTTCCAATGGGTTTTCTCATTTTGAGAAATGATCAAGAGAACAGAGGTTTCTTTGTCTCAGTAGGACAGAAAACAAGCAGATAGTAGCTCTCCAAGGCCATGGTCAAGTATGCATGCATGCCTTCATTCATTCATTCATTCACTCATTCATCCATCCATCCATCCACTCAACCCCCAAGGGACTGCCATGCACAAAGCAATTTTCTAGGTGCTTTAGATGAGCCAAACATCAAATCCCATTCTCACCCCAGTTTACAGTGTTGTTGGGGAGCTCTGTGTATAAACCACCAGAATTCTAAGGGGGCGGAGGGAGGGAGTTCCAGGCTCTGGGACCGCAGGGAGAGGACAGTGGCTTCTGGCTGGGGTGGTCTGGAACATTCACCAGAGGAAGTGGCCTTGAAGCCAGAACTCAGAGGAAAGAGGTGGACACATGTCAGTTGGGAGGGTCTAAGAAACCCGGTCAGGACAAAGGTGTGCCGGGGTGAGGACTTGGCATCCAGGTGAGTGAGGGGCAGAGGGGCTCCCTTTTACTAGGCTGGAACACAGAACTCAGAGAGGTGCAGTGGGAAACAAGATGGCAACCAGGTAAAAACAGGCCTTGCAGGGCAGGCAGAAGAGGAGGAGCAGGAGGAGGGGGCAGCGGCAGCTCCAGGCTGGTTGGCATATTGGCCGATTAGTTGGCTGGCTTACGGGGAGTCTGCGAGGCCTGCTCTGAGCTGGGATTTGGATGGACAACTTTTATTTTTAATTGGTTGATCATTGCTTTACAGTATTGGTTTGATTTCTGCCATACATCAACATGAGTTAGCCACAGACATACATATGCCCCCTCCTCTCGAACCGCCCCTCCCACCTTTTCCCACCCCTCTAGGTTGTTACAGAGCCCAGGTTTGAGTTCCCTGAGTCACACAGCAAACTTCCACTAGCTATCTCTTTTACATACCAGTATACATGCTCCCATGCTTCTCTCTCTCCAATCATCTCTCTCCATTCATGATACCCTCTCCTTCCCCTCCCCTGTCCTTGTCCGTAAGTCTGTTCTCCATGTCTGCATCTCCACTGCTGCCCTGCAGAATAGGTTCATCAGTAACTGTCTTTCTGGGTTCCATATATATGCGTTAATATCCGATATTTGTTTTTCGCTTTCTGACTTACTTCACTCTGTGTAATTGGCTCTAAGTTCATCCACCTCTGTGGAACTAATGCACACGTGTTCCTTTTCTACATTCTTCCTTTACTACATCATAGTATCCGGATGGACAATTCTGGTGGCACTGTCTCAGTGTGGATTATTGGAGGGACACAAGAGAGGAAGAGCCTGGAAGCAGCTCTGAGTAAGAGTTAACGAGTCCCCGAGCAGCCCAGGAAGACAGGAGGGGCCGGACGCCCAGGATGTCATGGACGGGTGTGCATGCCCACGCGTGTGCGAGCCGTGAGCAGACGTGGGGGCTTTGGCAAGACACCGACTGGGCACAGAAAGCAAGAACTTGGGCTGAGAATGGGAGGGAGCAGAGGGGAGTTCTTTGAGCAACAGCTGTGAAGTAAAAGAGGAGGAGGAATTTCAACACCCAAATCTCTGCTACCCATTAGAGGCAGAGGCCTGAGGCTCCCGGCCAAAGGGAAACCACCCCACACGTGACAACCCGTCCTCACCCCCTTCTGCTTCCGGGAAGCCGAGCCCCCTCCCTCGGGCCACAGGGATGGAGAGGCCTTACTGAAGGGGGGCATGGAAAAGTGCCCCCAGCTTCCTCCTGGGTGCTCCTCCAGGTCTCCCGCCAGAGTGCCAGAGAGCTGAGAACTCACACCATTCTAGGCAAACCCCCGGCTTGGGAGCAGCTCCCTACAGCCACCCCTCTTGGGGTCCCGCACAAAGGCAGTCTGGCACTCATGAGGGCAGGACCTCGATGTCCCATCGAGGCAAGCTGGCCCTGGGACCCTCGCTGGGCCTGTGCGCCCGGTCACACTCTGGACCCCGGGCTGATGGTCCCGCTCGTCCCTCTCCGCGTCCTCGCTCACACCAGAAAAGGCCTTGCATGTGCCCCGGCCCTGCCGGACATAAATCCTGGACTGCAGGCACATTCCATCTCTTCAGGCAACGGGAGAGGGCAGGAGCTGGGGGAGGGGAGATGAGCGGACTCCTGGAGGACAAGTGACTGAAAACATAGACCCCCTCCCCTCACCTGCCCCTCAGTCTTATTCACACAATTTCACCCATTCATTCATTCTAACTAATATTTGTTAAGCACCTAAGTGCCTTGCTAGGAACTGGAAAAATACCAGAGTAAACAAAAGTTCAGCTTGGTGGGGAGGGGAGACAAATGAACATAAAAAAGCGTGGCTGTGAGCTTTCCTGGTGGCTCAGCAGTGGCTTCTGCCAATGCGGGAGATGAGGGTCCGGTCCCTGGGTTGGGAAGCTCCCCTGGAGAAGGAAATGGCAGCCCACTCCAGTACTCTTGCCTGCAAAATCCCATGGGCAGAGGAGCCTGGTGGGCTACAGTCCATGGGGTCGCAAATGAGTCGGACACGACTGAGCGACTCAACCCCCACCGCCACGTGGTTCTGTTAGGGGCTGGTGTTTGGGTCTGGGGATGTTTGCAGAGCTCTCTCCCAGTGTGGGGCTCCATCCTCTCCTGAGCCCTCCGTTCATACAAAGGGTATCGTGCATGGACAGAGCACTGGAAGGCAGCAAGGCCCTCAAGGATTCAGAACCAGATACCCGTCAGAGGGCTACTAATATCGGGTTGCCTAAGAAGTTCGTTCGGGTTTTTCTGTAAGGTGTTATGGAAAAGCCTGAATGAACACATTTTGGCCAACTCAATACTACAAAAGACTGAAAACAGCCAAAATGTTAAAACATAAAGACTGGTTAGATAGATAACAGACATACACATATGTACATACGACAGCTTGAAGTAATTATCTTTTGAGTTTAAGGTTATTTATTCCCAAAGTAATTATCTTTGGGAGTTTAGGGTTATTTTTCTTATCCTTTTCTGGATTTTTCCAAATTTCCAACAATAAGCACTGATTCATCAAAAAAGATGATATTACTTTTAAAATGAGATAAACCCTAGACTAAAACTGAGGAGACCCAGGAGCGAGTCCCAAATCTGCCCCAGCAGGCAACCTGAGCAAGACAGGAATGACCTTGGCTGAGAGCATCATTTCTCTGAGCCCTGTCTGTGGATGAGGAGGTCAAACCGCATGCTCTCCAGAGTTCCTTCCACCTTGGACACTAGGCTCTGTGCCACAGAACACACGAGGTGCTAAATGATGCTGGTTGAATGGAATCCTACCCCAAGCTCCCATTAGTTAGTTCATCCTCCATTTAACTGTTCACTCAGTCCACCTCTACTGTTTTCAGCACTCGCTCTGGGGCTGGCCCTGCTCACGGTACTGGAGAGTTAAGGGCAAACCACACAGGCACAGCTCCTGCCCTCACGGAGCTGTAGCCTCCCAAGGTCAAGGTCCCCTTCCATGGCTCTTTGTCTTCTCTCCCTAACGCCCCATCCTTTTAATGCTTCTTGTCACCTTTCCCCCAAATACCTCGGGTGCATTTGTTTCATTCCCAAACACCAAGCTCCAGTCCCACAGGGTCTCAAGCTGGGATCGCTGCCAACCTCTCATTTGCCCCCACTCCCAGCATTCTGCAAACAGCCATCTGAATGATATTTCTAGGAGCACCTGATTCTACATTCTTAGGTTCAGCATCACTGGGCATCCCTGTCCAACCTGAAAGCCAAGTGGTTCAACTTCCAGGTTTGGTCATTTTACGGGGCTCACAAATTCCATACCAACCAACCCTTGAAATCAGAGCTACATCCGTGTGCCACTGAGGACATGGGAGGACTGGAGCTCTCCTTACTGCTGGTGGAAAACCGCTGGGCTGTTTCTTAAAAAGTTAAACTCACACCTCCATAGGAACCAGTCTTTCCACTCCTAGGTATTTACCCCAAACACAGAAAGCATGTGCCCATACAACACTATTAATGAATGTTCAAAGCAGCTTTATTTGTAGTAGCTCCAAACTGGAAACAACCCAAATGTCTGTCAATGGGCAAATCAATAAACAAATTGTACAGTGTACCCATAGAATAGAATACTCCTCAGCAATCAAAAGGAATGGACTGCTGCAATGCGCCACATGTAGATGGAGCTCAAAATAATTATGCTAAGTACAAGGAACCAGAGGATAAAAGTGTACATGTTGTATGATTCCACTTCTCTAAAATTTGAGATAACCCAAATTAACCTATAGTGACTAAAAACTAAGGCTAAGATCTATTGATCACTTGATCAGTTGATCTTTCTAAAGATTGCGGGTGGGTGGTTACTTATGGAGGGGGTGGAGAGTGGGAAGGGAAAGATTATAAAAGGGTTAAGGGAACTTTGCGGGATGATGGTTAAGCATGATCTTGAGGGTGGTGATGGAGTCAAAGGTATTTACATATGCCAAAATATATCAAATTATGTACTTTGATGATGTAAAGTTTTTGGTACTTCAATTAAATCTCAATGAAGTTGTTTAAAAACAAACAAAACAGAGATATTCGTAGCCTCACAATACCCAGCCACCAAGGGCTTTGGTGTCTGCAGGTGGCAACCCTCTAGAACAGCAGGTGTCTAGCAGGATAGGTCCCCTCCTCTCTCACTGGTTTGCTCTTGGTTGCCTTCTTACTTCCTCTAGGCAAGCAAGAATCAACCTGATGAATTGTTTTTTCGTAGGTGAGCATCTCCTGCAGTGGTTCCCAACCATTTTTGGCACCAGGCACCGGTTTCGTGGAAGTTTTTCTATGGACCAGGGTAGGGGATGGTTTCAGGATGATTCAAGCGCATTACATTTACTGTGCACTTTATTTCTATTATTACTACATCGGCTCCACCTCAGATCATCAGGCATTAGATCCCAGAGGCTGGGGACCCCTGCTCTAGAAGACTACTAGTATCATAAGCTTCTCTACAAGTTCTAGGAAAGATCTCACAGCCCAGAGGTGGTGGGAAGGTGAACAAGGAACTCTCTTCAGGTTTAGGTCTCAGCTGATCTCGTCTGGCCTTCCAGGAGGCGGGATGGTTTCTTGTAAAGAGTGTATGCTTTCATATTAAGCCTGTGGCTAAGTTACTTAGGACCTGTGAGCCTCACTTTCCTATAGGCACACAGAGGACAACCCCCACCTCCTAGAGGTGAGCATCAAACAAAGAGCAGGCATCAAGCAGCCGGCACAGCTCTGGGCACATCACAGCCCCTCCATCAGGGTTCCCTGCCCCTGTTCCGACCCCAGGCTCCTAGCAGGGGTGGTTACATTCAGGGCTTTACGAAAGCATGAGAAAAGCTGAGGGATCCCCAGAAGCCTAGTGAAGCACAGGCCTGATTCTACCTGGATGCTGCTGGAGGTAGAGCTGAATTGAAAGCAGCCCCAGGCTTCTGGTGGGTAAAAATAAGACACCTTCAGCCAAGGTTACAGTTCTGGAATTTGTTAGAGACAGACGACATAGCAGATGGGATTGAAAAAGGTGGCCATGACTTGGAGATTCTAGGACAAGACATCAAGAGAGATGCGGGTAGAGGTGGGGGAGATACCCAATCCTTGCTCACTGGACAAGTATAGGAGATGCTCAGAAACAACCAGAAAACAGAGGGAGGGAAGATGTGAATGCATGCTGGCATGTGGAAGGGTTTGATGCCATGGTACAGAGGTGTACGTATGGTGTGGTGTGATGACGTTATTCAGTCACTCAGTCATTCCAACTCTTTACGACCCCATGGACTGCTGCACGCCAGGCTTTCCTGTCCATCACCATCTCCCAGAGCTTGCCCAAACTCATGTCCATTGAGTCGGTGATGCCATCCAATCATCTCATCCTCTGTCTTCCCCTTCTCCTCCTGTCTTCTATCTTTCCCAGCATCAGGGTCTTTTCTAAAGAGTTGGCTCTTTGCATCAGGTGGCCAAAGTATTGGAGCTTCAGCATCAGTCCTTCCAATGAACACCCAGGACTCATCTCCTTTAGGATTGACTGGTTAGATCTCTTTGCAGTCCAAGGGACTCTTGAGAGTTTTCTCCAACACCACAGTTCAAAAGCATCAGTTCTACGGCACTCAGCGTTCTTTAGGGTGCAACTCTGGGTGGTATGTGTGTGTGTGTTTGTAGTGTTATGTGTGTGTTTGTGTGTGTATGTGGCATGGTACAGATGTATAGGTGATGTGTGTATGTATATGTGTGTTCATTCCCAGGAAATAAACACACACGATTCTACTGACTTTCAAGTTTCTGCAGAGAGAAGACCCAGCTAGCTCCCTGATGTATATGAGCAGGGGGAACAGTAATATCATTGACAATCAGCCTCCATGCCAATTTAAATTTGGCCCACGCTTGGTTTATGAGGAGCTGCCCAAATGTAACATTCAGGAAATGTTACTGTGGGGAAGACACTGCCTTGTATTCAGTTTCCTGTGAACCACATGATGGCCTGGGAACAGAGATCCACCAAAAACCGCTTGTACCTGCCATGGACCAGAGAACGCAGTATCCACATTCAGCATCTCACTGAATCGCAACACAACCCAGCAAGGTCAGTATTTCTGACTGATAAGGACCCGGAGGTTTAAAACCAGGAGATGACACCCACACTCTCCTGTCATACACCATCTCATTCCAACCCAGTTTCAACTCAGTTCTGTAATATGTATGTACACATGCATGTGTGTATTTCTCTGGGTATATGTGTTTGTACAGAAGACATAACTGTGTTTTCCTCAGCATATATTAACAAGGTGTACACATGCACCCCAGTGTTCACGCAGCACTATTTACAGGACATGGAAGCAACCTAGATGTCAATCAACAGATGAATGGATAAAGAAGTTGTAGTACATATATACAATGGAATATTACTCAGTCATAAAAAGGAACAAAATTGAGTCAGTTGCAGTGAGGTGGATGAACCTAGAGCCTATTATACAGAGTGAAAGTAAGTCAGAAAGAGAAAGTTAAATATTGTATATTAACACATATCTATGGAACCTAGGAACATGGTACTGATAAACCTATCTTCAGTGAAGGAATGGAGATACAGATGTAGAGAACAGACTTGTGGACACAGTGGGGGAAGGAAAGGGTGGGCCAAACTGAGAAAGCAGCACTGACGTAAATATACTGCCATGTGTAAAATAGCGAGCTAGGGGGAAGCTGCTGAACAGCATCGGGAGCTCAGCTCAGTGCTCTGTGATAAACTAGAGGGGTGGGAGGCTCAGGAGGAAGTTATGACTGACATGGTTACGACTGGTTCTAGTTGTTGTACAGCAGAAACCAACACAATGAGCAACCCTCCAATTTAAAAACACAATGTGTACACTCCCTCTGCCTCTATTTGAAATTCCGATGTTATAGTTTAGCCCCTTCCCCAATGAGCCTAAGATGGGGAAAAAAAAACAAATTGCTGACAATAATGTGTCCTCAAACTAAACCATGCCCCATATTTTACAAGATAGATATTCAGCACATTTTTAGAAAGAAGGATGCTAACATTTACTAAGAGCTAGGCTGGGCTCAAACATTCACCTTTTTTATTTCACTTAATCATCCCAGCAGCCTGCAAAGATGATCTTATGCATTTTTACATATAGGGAAATTAAAGCTCAGGAGAAGGTAAGCAACTTGCCCAAGCTAGCAGAGATCATAAAACATGTGAGCCTCAGTCTAATGGATTCCAAAACGCAGACACAGCCTTCCCACTGCACAGAGATGGCAGCATCATGGTAAACAGTTGTCGTCCCCGCCCCCCACCCCATCGCCCCCCAGCCATGGAAGCCTTCCCATCACCCACCCCAATTCTCAGGGAAGAACTGACCACTGGCACAGAGAAGCCCTATCCCTTGGCCACGGGCAACAATCAGGCCCCATCATCTTACCGCCCACGCTGAGCCACAGAAAGATCCAGGCTACCCATCTTCAGGGCCAGCCTCTTGGGGATGAGCGCCAGGCACTCTCACAAGAGCCGCTGGCTTGGTTTAAGGCTCTGCTGCTGCTGTCCTGAAATCTTTAGTAATTTCTGAACAAGCAGCCTTGCCTCTCCATTTTGCGCTGGGGCCCGTGAATCTCGCAGCTGGTCCTGCCCATCTTCCAAGGAAGCCAGCTCGGGCAGCCTTTCCCAGGAAGAGCAGCCCAGCCAGCCACTCCCTGCGTGTTTCCAAAAATGTTACCCACAGTCCCTGAATGGTCAGGACAGGACGCAGACAAGTTACTTTAATCTGGGGTGGCTTCCTGGCCCTAACTGCCTTGACGGGGTAACACAGTAACTGCTGGGTTGCTCCCCACCCTGCTCTCTCCTCCCCATCCCACCTCACCCTCCGGCCGCTTGCTCCCTGGTCACTCCTCCCTCAACACACCATTGCTCAAGGGATTAAAATTCCTGGAGGGCACGGACACTTCCGCTCTATCTCCAACTCCCCTGACCCTCGCTCTTTCTGCACACACAGCAGGAACTTGATGGGAGCGGATGGATTAGCTACACTGCAGTATGTATTTCCTGAATTCTTGACCCCATCAGTTACAGGATCTATCATCAATGTGATGACTTTACTCAGACACAAAGATTGTAGGTCCTTCTGCAATTGGATAAATATTAAAAGCAAGAAAAATGTGTTAGCATTGAAATACAGTTTAAAAAAAAAAATTGGTTCTGCTTGTTCTACATTTGGGTTTGCAACATTATCCCCCAGCCCAGGCCTACCTCTGCTTCCTCCTCCTCTCCCTTCCCTGTGCAGTTCCCACCTTCTCCAAGCAGCCTTCTTATTCATCCTCGGCTACCTGAATTCTTCCAAATAAACTCAGAGCCCTTGATGTCTACCCTTTTTATAGGATGCTGCATCATATACTACTCTGCAGCCCTTCATGTTATTTGACGTCTTATATTCATTATTCTTTCTTATGCCAATGAGCTTTTCCCCCATCTATACTGAGTGCCCCAGGAACATGACATAACGCCATGTGTGGCATGAATGAAAGCCATCTGACGGCAGGGGGTGTGGGTGGGGAATAGAGAAAGGAGGAAGTTATTAACCCCAGAAATAAAATCTTCATGGCAAACGCAATGAACTCAGGTCCTCCAACCATTTTTCTTCTTAAGAGTTCACTGGAGGTCAAAGGCATCCAGACCTTGGCCAGACACCATCAAGAGGTGTCTCAAGTGGCGCTTAGCCAGAGGTGAAAGCGTGCAACTTGACAGACGACCTGCGTGGCTAAATGAGATCTTGGCATTCCCAGACGAAACGCTGGACATTTTCATTTCTGTTTGTTTCTGCTGCCCTCACTCCCTTCCAGCAAACAAAAGACATCTCGTATGTAAAAGGCGTAAGATATTTTTCCTCCCTGTGCGTCTAGAATGGGATGCTTCCTCCAAGGGAAGTGAGACCTTGGGTGGGAGACTTCAGGCTATAGAAGCTGGGGTTTCCCCTTTGGAACCCAGACGGTCCCCTCCGTAGCTCCAAGCCCAGGGGCAGGCTCCGCATGCACTCCCCCATCCCTAAGACACATTCCTTTGACCCAGACACCCCTATAAGCAGTGCCTGGATTCTCTGCACTGAAGAAACTTTATTCACCGAGGGCCCTTCATGTCTCCTTCGCCTCCCTCCTCAATGTCCACCTAGCCTGGAAGCTGCACTTCTGCACATCAGCATCACTTCTTTCCAGCCTGTCTCCCCAGTTCTGTCTACATGGTGTTTCAGAACAATGTGACTTCCAACCCAGCTGTCCCCACGCTCCACTCTTTCTCTCATCTCCTTGATTTCAACCAGCTGGTCCTCCTGTCTGGAGCACCCATACCTGGACCCTCCCCCTCCTCCGGCCCACCCACCTGGCAGCCTGTGCCCTTGCCCACAGGTGTGGTAGGCGCCCCTCCTTAGCATCCTGCTTTTCTCCATCAGACATCAGAGCTGCCGCTGCTGCTTCCTGAATAGTGTCCCTCTCAGTGGGCTGCAACATCCTTGAGTTCAGGACCAGCGTCGCACAGTCTCTTGGGAGCCCTGCACCCAGAAGAGCTGGTCCCGAAGCTGATGTACTGGGGCTTGGCCAAGGCTCACACCTCCGGTCTCTGTCCTTCTCCCTCACCCTTTCTCCCTCCCAGCAAACCTTCCGTCTCATTTCAGATGAATTCAGCCAGTGGTCACTCCCGAAGCATCGCCTCCCCCATCTCCAGCTCCTTATTTCCAACGACCCACATGTCTGTTCTGAAATGCTGGCACTATTCCCACCGACTTCCTCTCAAACCGTCTTCACTTCTCCTGCCTGCAGACCACCTCAGCTTTCCTCTGTGTGTGACGCCACAGTCCGAGGTTCAAACCACAGACTCATCCTTAACACTTCCTCTGTCTTGAGACGTGCCACATGCCAGGCCTTTACACGTATTATCTCATTTCTTGACCACATCAGACTCCGAGAAGTGGGTATCAGCATCCTGAGTTTAGACCAGGAAACTCCTCATCCCCTTCCTTTCTCTTTCACATCTGAGGCTGAGAGAAGTCTGGTGATCTGCCCAAGGTCACAAGCACATAACTGACTGGGCTGGGATGAGAGGCAGGTTTTGACAGGCTGTCCAAAAGACCACCAAGCGCGTGCGCACACAAACACACAAACGCACGATGTTCCCTCCTTTACGTTATAATTATCCAATCAGTCTCCACGCCCAGTCGATTTCCACTTGGAAACGCTTCCTTCATGGGCCCTTTGATCTCCTATGTGGACCCAACTCAGACACACAGGGCATGGCTGTGTGGTCACAGACCTGGGGGGATGGGAGGCCATGGGTCCTGCCTGTCTGGCCAGCAGCACTGACCTCACCTCGTGCTCACAGCTTGGAAGAATTTCTCCAAGGCCCCATCCTTTCTTACCAGTTTGGCTGACCTCCAGCCCAGGCAGAGGCTGACCTCTTTTCCCTGGACCTGCACCTTTCCCTTCTCTACCTGTACTCACTCACTGCTCCTCTTGGCCTCAGGCCCAAAGCCGTCAACAGGCTACCCACCTGGAGCACACACTGGGTTTCCAGGTCTCTTCCTTCAATTTAGCTCCTGGTTTTCCCACTCTCCACAGAAGAATCCCAAGGACAGTGGATCCCACCCTAAGGGGCTTCTCAACATTGCAGATCCCAGGGCCCTGCTCTCAGAGTTTCTGAATCAGATCTGGGTAAACGTAAATCTGCATTTTAACAAGTTCTTCAAGGGATTGGGATGCAGCTGGTTTCATTGACTCTTCATCCTCTTCCCTTCTCTTTCACATCTGTACCCTTTTTTTTTTTTTTCCAGAATTCACCCTTCTTTCCAGAGTAGTGCTCAAATCCCCCAAGTTCTCATCCATGGCTGCACAGTGGAATCACAGGACATTCTGAAAATATTTATGCCTGAATCCCAACCAGAACCAATTAAAACAGAATCTCTGGGTGGGTGTCTGGGCAGAATCTCCCAACGGGGGAGCCACTGGGGTGAGTAGCTTATCCTCCTTTGCTCAGGACTGTCTCAGTTTTAATCCTGAAAGTCCCACATCCCTAAGAAGTTCTGACTCCCAGGAAAACGGGATCATTTACCCTACAGGGCTCTGGGGGCGAGGGAGGGGCAAGGTGTAAATCTTTCCTGGTGATTCTAATTTGCAGCCAAGCTCGCCAAACACTGGACCTCATCCACGCTCACCTGCCTTTTGTTTTCACTCAGCTCACCTAATCTCAAACTGTGTCCCTAGACCAGCAGCATCAGTGTCAACTGCGAACTTGTTTTAAAAGGTAGAGCCAACTCTAAATAGAATTTGTGCTTTTCTCTGACACAGAGGGCTGCCCTGGTGGCTCGGTAATAAAGAATCCGCCTGCCAAGCAGGAGACACAGCTTCGACCCTTGGGTCAGGAAGATCCCCTGCAGGACGAAATGGCCACCTACTCTTGCCTGGGAAATCCCAAGGACAGAGGAGCCTGGTGGGCTACAGTCCATGGGGTCGTAAAGAGTTGGCTATGACTGAAGCAACTAAACAACAACAATAAGAATGACAGACAGCTACAGAGGGATCCTTTGATACCCTACCCAGAGCCACCGACATTCACTGACTTAAGTGAGGACCAAGGAGTTAACTGGTGGTGGAGGTTTGAGGCTGGGAGGTTTCAGTTCTCCCTGGAGAGGTGCAGTGGTGCTACACCACACAGAATGGGCTGCGTTTTGATTCAAAGGCAATGACCCTTTACTGACCACTAACTAAACTAACTGGCTTGTTCATGACCTCCCACGAAATTCAACACTAACCTGTCCAGCCTAAGGTGTTGGGGTTTTGCAGGGTCCATCTATGAAACTTTTCTCTTCTGACTCAAGTTCAGGGCCAGCTGAGAAAGAGATACACGGAGCAAACAGATGGAGGTCACAGTATCAGCCACGTTCCTGATAAAGCTGTGGGAGTGTGCGGCTGTCTCTTTAGACAAATGGGCTTCCTGATATTTCACCCGTGAGTGAGGCCAGCTGACGTGTCCAGTCCTTGGCAGACTAGGGTGACCGTGGACCTTCCATAGGAGCCGGTTTCCAACCTCACCACCCAGAGCTGGCCAGATGCGCTCACCCTGCAGATAGCAGAACCCAGAGAAGGGAGGAGTGCTGGCCAGCCCAGCTCGTTACCTCCCAGAGTCACTGGTCAAAGATGCCTCGCCTCTTCCCCTGGGGACGTGATGGGGAGGGAGAGGCCAATGTTCTCCACCCCCACGTCCATTAAAGCCTGGCTCCCTCCTCGGACCAGGCCAGCATCTCTGAGGGTGGGATCAGGGCATAAGTGGCTTTAATATCTGATGGTTGTAAAAGTTCCCTGGGTGACGCTAAGGTGCTGTGAGTATTGAGTAACCACTCTTGGGAAGATCCTCTCCTGGAAATGAGAAGCCAGAGAGATGCTCCTCTCTAAGGGTGGGGGTTGCTCCTATTTCTCAACCAGGGAAACAAGGTCTGAGGAACCTTGGGCATCTAGCCCTCTGCCTGGAGCCAGTCAACAGAATCCTAAGGATGAGTAATAGCAGTGAATGAATCAGCTTTCTCCAAATCTTGGGTGGACTTGGAGGTTGATCAGCCAGGTTGGAGCCAGATCAGCTGAACCAGTGGTTCTGGAATCCCCTGGAGGGATTGTTAAATGCAGCTCAATGGGCCCCACCCTCAGAGTTTCTGATTCGGAGGGAGGGCTGTGCAGCTGTGAGAAGAGAAGGGCACAGGTTTGTCAGTTGGGTAGATCTTTGCCACCAACATTAAGGATGGCCTTGCCTGGGGTTCACACAACCTCTCTGGGGCTCGTTTTCTTCAAACAGCCATCATCACAGGAACAATGACCTCATGTGTTTCTTGTGAGTTGGACCAGTACACATGACGCACCTAGTGTGGTGCCTGGCACTTAGTAGGACTGAAGACAAACTGTCGATGTTGATTATTATTTGTAGATGATGTTGTTTTTCAGGGATGGCTTCTTTGAACAGACTGGGAAGGAGGTTTTGGAAGGCAGGCAAGAATACCAAGAGGCAGAACACCAAAGAGAGAAACAGCCAAGTCTGAAAGGATGCAGGAGGGGAGCCAGAAACGGAGCAGAAGCCAGTGCACAGAAGGGGCAAGCAAACTGTGTGCAGAGGGTGGGGGTCTGCTGCAGACCTGGCTGGGAGAGAGGCTGGAAGTCAGAGTTGCCCAAAATAGAACTCCCTCCTCTCCAAGTTCTCAGTGCTCCCCCCTCTCCCCTCCCTATCTCTCTGGGCCACACTCCACATGCCTCTGTCCAGACTCATTTGTTAGAACTGACCCCCCTCCAATTGCACCCCCACCCCTGCCCTAGGGACTCAAGGAATTTTAGCAATGTGTTCAGTTCCAAGTGCTGGAGGAAAAGAAGCACAGCAAAAAGGGGAAAACCCTCTCTCTAGGCTTGTGTCTTTGTATGGCTTCCCACAGCCCCCCAAGTCTTCCTCTCCCCTAAGAGATGGGCATTCGGAGTCAGCATCTGGTTAGAAGTGTCCAAGCCAACTGGTACCAATGGCCTGCCTCCCCTCACCCAACCACAAAGCCCTCCCTTCCATCTCTGCCAACCCATGTCCTTTCCACTTTCATAAAAAAGAGGAAAGCTCATCAAAGCTCATCTCCCTGAAGTCTTCCTTGGATGAACTTCACCTGATTGTAAGAGTTTCTTCCTCCATGTATGCATCCATCCACCCATCCATTCATTCCACAAATGTTTACTCAGCATCTGCTCTTGTAACAGAGGAGAACAAACCTGACTCCATACTGGATCTGTTTCTTTAGCTCTAACCCTTGTGCACTGTTGCCAGTGCTTAGTCATGTTGGCTCTGTCCATTGGTAAAAGAATGTTGCCTATAGCCTGAAATACACATAATAGCCCATTCTCAAGACTCTGACCTTTAAAGGTATAATACTTTCCCATTCATATAGAGATAAAAAGTAGAACAATTATCAATAAATATCTAATTAATGTTGGATATTTATAGGAATACTGTGATCAGACCTACATGGACAGCTGCAAGAACCAAGGATTACTGCACCAGGTTTGCAACAACCAGCCACACCCTCTGCTCTTTAGGTATAAAACTAGCCTGAATTCTAACTCAGGTAAGATGGCTCTTTGGGACACTAGTCCATCATCTTCTCAATCTGCTGGCTTTCTAAATGAAACCTCTACTCCTTGCCCCCCAAAATCATCTCTTTTGATTTACTGACCTGTCGCACAGTGAGCACTACAAGCTTGGCCTTGGTGACCCTCTGACTAGGCACGTGCTGGGTAGCAGGGACTCCAGTCTCTGCCCTCCTACAGCCTAAGGAAGAGAGCGCTAGAGTGGGAGCTCACGGTCCAAAGGAGGTAACAGTGTCCCTTTGACATCTTCAAGTTCACGCTCATGCTCTTCAATCCTCTTGTTTAGCATGAGAAGAGACCTCCCAGCCAGTGGTGAGACAGCATCCTCTTTGCTGACACACAAAAATCACACCAAAGAAAATACACCTATATAACATGTTTTATGGCTTCATGTTGCTTTTCGTCCTGTGGACTTTAGAAACATGTCTGAGCCTCAGCGCATGTCACCTTCAGTAACTCACTCAGCCTCTGTATCCGGCACCTTAGGGACCATCTTAACCAACATTTATTGACCTTTTGGATGTACTAGGCATGAGAAATAAGAGCTGAATAAAGTACCTAATGATGACAGTCTAGGGGGAGAGCCAGGCAGGCAAATAGCTAGTCTAGCACTATATGGGATGGACACAGGTAAGGCACTGTGATGTAAGTGGAGAGAGGCATCTGCTACAGTCTGGTTGTTGACCAGGAGGACACTAGGGAGGCTTCCTGGAGGAGGCAATGAAGAGAAGTAGTTAAGTCTTACACTGAGCCTGTGCAGTGGCTTGGCTCCTGCCATTTCAGATCATCTTAACCATGTCTCACTGACTTCGCTTCTGTCCCTTCCTTGTCCCTTCATCTCAGAATGTCCCGGGTATTGGGGCTTCTGGGAAAATGAATCCATGTACATGTGGCCAAAGGGAAAAAATGTTATAATACCAATAACTTCATTATGTCATAAAAGCTAAATATATAAAGCAAAAGGTTATTTCCCCTCGCTATTTTTAGGTGGTGCTCGCCTTGGCCTATTCAACGTCAGTGCAACCAGGGGCCAGAGCTGAATTTTCAAATGTGCACCACGGTCTTCAGAGCTGGAAAATAGTTACTGGCAGATGGAAAAGGGCACAGCTTCATCTGACTTGTGGGCTGAGTCAGGGCTGTACCAGGCTCTACACAAAGCAGCTACAGCTGTGAGTCAAAGGCCTCTTTAGCTAGGGAAGCTGAGTGAGAAGGAGGCTGTCACATCACACTTTTTATCAAGCACAGTCATCATCCCAACAGGTAGTGAAAGTCATTGCTTCCAATGCATGCAGGGGGCAGGGGTTTGATCCCTGGTCAGGGAACTAAGATCCCATGCCTGACAGGACACAGCAAAAAAAAAATAACAAGAAGGATGAAAGTTTTTACATACCTAGGAATAGGAGAGAATCTGAAGACAGCCCTTGCTAACACAGAGTGAGATTTTCTATGATATGAGAGGTTTGCCCTGATATTCACCCCTGGCTGAGTCAACTTGAAGCCAATCCCCCTTTCTCTGGGGAGGATTATGTTATTCAAGGGGCAACATTTTATTTTTACTGAGGGCTGAAGAACTTCGACCGCAAGACTCCTTTCTGAGAAGCAAAGGCCCTAGGAATAGAATGGAGCCGAGAATCCAGAATTTGAGCTTCTAAACTTGGCTCTGCCAGTAACCCACTCTAAGACCTTAGGAAAGTCTGCTTCCTCAAATGCCTCACTTTCTTTGTCAGGACAGGACATACCACATAGTGTTGTCATGAGGAGTAACTGACAAATTCAGGAATAATATTGCAGATCTGTATAACAGAGTATTTTATGAGGAAAATATTTCCCAATATATTTTGCCTCTGGGAAATACAGATGTTTAATTTTTTTTCCTTTTCTCCTGTACCCTTCTGATTGTTGTTATGGGTTTGTTGATTTCTGGCCACATCATGTGGCCATGCAGGGTCCCTAAACCAGGGATCAAACCTGTGCCCCCTGTATTGGGAGCCAGGAGTCTTAATCACTGGATCACCAAGGAAGTCCCTCCTATATCCTTCTATTAATATGAGAGCTAAACCATGGCCTTTTCTCTGGTCAAAGAAGATTTATAACCCCCCCAAACAAAAAGGTCAGCTGAACAGGGAAGGGTCACTAAGAGGCAATGCTGTTTACTCTAGACAGGAAGTGGAAATAGAGAAACTTTCTAGGACTAGGAGGGGAAGGAAGTAAATGACCAGGATTTCACTTCCACAGCTGGGAGGAGGGAAATGATTAGAAAGGAGCCAATGACCTGTCCCTGGGAGAGGGGCTGCACACTGGGGAAATGCCACGCCCCGTGGAGAAGCCCCACCTTCAGCTGGGCTCGGAGCAACAGGGCTCTGCCAGGGGCAGGTTGGGAAGGACCGGGGGCTGTCCTCGGGCCCACCCAAGAATGGGCCTTCAAACCCAGGCAACAGCTGGACACTCGGGCCCTCCAGGGGAAGGTGGGTGTCTGGGAGAGTGGGGGACCTGAAGGGGCCACAGCGTCAGCAACAGGTGCCAGGGAACCCTTTAAAAGCCCCAGGGACAAGAGCAGACCTGGCCCCTTCAGCGGATTTCAATACATCGACTACAAACTGGCACTTGCCAAGAACAGTTGTCAGCAACTGAACAACAACATGGGCATCTGCCATGTGCTGCTGCAGAGACCGAACCCTATGCCGCTGCAGCTGTTGACCTTCAACACCCCCTGAGAGAGTTCAGGGTGCAGTGAGGCACTCTGTGCTCCACGGAAGCTGGTGCAGCAGTTCTTTAGAAAGGCAGATATCTTCAGGAACTGACTGCATGATCCCAATCTTTGCATCTCTTCGTAACTAGAAAAGTACGAAATCTCTTCATGGTGACATCAGCTGCTCGTGACTAGCAGAAAACCTTTTGTAAAGTGAGCACTTGATTGTATTGAACTCCCCCCTTCACCAAAATCTTATATATTGACCTTCCCCCACTGCCTCTTTAGGTGGTCTCTCCGAGCTATCGGAGGTGCTGTTTCCTGGGCTGCAGTCCTCATTTCGCCCCAAATAAAACTGAATTCGCAACTCCCAAGCTGTGCATCTTTTTTGAGTTGACAAGCACCAGGATCCTAGACGCAGAGGGAACACAGAACACATGTCAGTGCACATCAGCGGGGAACCTGCCGCCGTGAGAAAACGGGAGCTTCCCCAGTGAGCAGATCACTAAGGGGGGCGCTCTGGAAGACCGAATCCTGACTTCACTTGACCATAAGTCTCTGTCTCACATCACAGAAAAGATGAAGATAACTTTATTGACCAGACTAAGATGTTTTTATTGCAAGTGATCAATGCCAGCAAGTAATTATTTTCCTTGCACGTGTGAGTTGTAATGTACACATGTTCCCCAGCCATTTCAAGAAGTTTTCAATAAATATTAGCTGCCTTCATCATCATCATAACTAAGTTCTTCCCAAGCTGATATGGAGGGAGGGCAGGTTAGAACAAGAGCAAGAAACAGTCCTACTTATTTCAGATCTGAGTCCTCTGGGAGCTGAAGGAGCCTAGAGGGACCAGGAGAGGAGAGAAGAACTGGGGGTGGGGGAGAGCTGCATCTGGAGGGTTTACCCTCTATCATTTTCTGCAAACATACTCAAGCCCTCCCTTCTCAATCAGTTAAAGAATCCACCCATCGCTCTGCCCTTTCCTCCCCCCTCAAAAGGGATACAGAGGAGGGGGCACCAGGACACTTGCCCCCTTAGTACCTGCCTGGCCTGTAATAGGGTCCTGCAGGCCCCCTCCTCTGCCCACCCACTTACTGTCTGTGTAGCCCTAGAAGGGGAACATAGTGGTAATGAGCCAGAACTCAGGTTGCATGAGTGCAGATCCCAGCACCACTGATTGGCTATGTTTTCTTTGGCAAGTTAGTTTGGCTCCCTTTGCCTCTGGGTCCCCAACTGAAAATGTCAATAATAGTAATTTGCCTCCGGAGGTAGTTGCAGGGATTAAGTTAGTGGGTTAGTGGTCTCGTACATGGTGATCAGGGTCATGCCTGGCTCCCAGCAAATACTGTGTAAGTAGCAATAACTACTCACTCACCTTCTCGATGAGATTACTTAAAATAACCCTTCTTCCATGTACAAAAAGGGAACCCTCCACACTGTTTGTGGAAATATAAACTGGTATAGCCACTGCGGAGAACAGTATGGAGGTCCCTTAAAAAAACTAAAACTAGAACTATCATACGATCCAGCAATCCCACTCCTGAGCATATATCTGCAGAAAGCCATAATACAAAAAGATAGATGCCCCCCTCATGTTCACAGCAGCACTACTGACAATGGCCAAGACATGGAAGTAACCTAATGTCCATCAACAGAGGAACAGGTAAAGAGATGTGATATATAAACACACAATGGAATATTACTCAGCCATAAAAATGAATGAAAAAATGCATTTGCAGCACCATGGATAGACCAAGAGATTATCATACTAAGTGAAGTAAGTCAGAGAAAGACAAATATATAATGCCACTTAAATGTGGAATCTTAAAAAATGATACAAATGAACTGATCTACAAAACAGAAAGACTTACATAGAAAACAAACTTAAGGTTCCCAAGAAGAAAGGTGAGGAGGGAATAAATTAGGAGTTTGGGATTAATATATACACACTACTATAGATAATAAAGATTATCAACAAGGACCTATTGCATAGCACAAGGAACTCTACTCCATATTCTATAATAACCTATATGGGAAAAGAATCTGAAAAAGAATAGATATATGTATATGTATAACTGAATCACTTCTCTGTACATCTGAAACCAATACAACACTGTAAATCAACTATACTCCAATATAAAATAAAAATATTTTTAAATGAAAAGAAAATTAAATGCAACAAATATAGTCAATGATGAATATGTAACAACAGCAATAATAAAGGTTTAAAATAAAAAAAAAAAACCTCTTCCAACACCATCCACTCCCTTTTCCCTCCTCCTATCTTCCACATAGACCTATCACCATATGAGATGCTATATATATTATTTTCTATCTCTCCCTGAGATATTTTCGTCCATCATTCATTGTGTATCCACAGTGCCCAGAATTACCGCCTAGCACATAGCAGACTGTAATAAAGGAGGAATATAGGAACTTTTCTTACTAACTGTATAACCTTAAGCAGATTATATGGGCTTCCCAGGTGGCACAGTGGTAAAGAATCCACCTGCCAATGTAGGAGGTACAAGAGACACAGGTTCAATCCCTGGGTTGGGAAGATCCCCTGGAGAAGGAAATAGCAACCCACTCCACTATTCTTACCTGGGAAATCCCATGGACAGAGGAGCCTGATGGGCTATAGTCCATGGGGTCGCAGAGTTGGACACTACTGAGCACTACCACCAGCACAGGCAGATTATGTAACTCCACACACCTCAGTCTACCCATCAGGAAAATGGGACTGACATGAGGATGAAATGAGATAACATTTGCAAATATGTCCTCTCCAGTCCTTGGTACATGGTGGATGAATGCCAGCTGATCTGGGAGGACCAGTCTCAGTCTGGCTCAGGCAGGGCCTGCAATGGTTAATCCCCAAACCTCTTCCCCCATGGCAAGGCAAAGCTGGACTGCAGGGCTGCTGGCAGCTGTCCAGGTGGTAGAGAGATGTCAGAGGTGGGTGCCTATGGAGCTGCCCTGGTCCTGATGCAGGGTCCTGACCCAGGCAGCTGGAGACTCCCCCCACCCCCTCCTGCTGGGAGACACTGCCTGGGCTTGGAGTGTTTCGGATGCAGGAGCCAAGTGGTGGGAACCTCCGCCTGCCTGGGTCCCACGCCACATCCTGGCCTTGGGGGAAGGGGGCCCAAGGCCGGGCCTGACTTCCCAGCCATTCCCAGGCGGCCTGCTCTCCTGCAGGCCCAGCTGGGCAGACTGAACCGGAGGCCCACTGGGGCAGGTCTGTCCCTCAGCACTGCCTCATCTCCACCCACGAAGAGGGAGTCCACACAGGCCTCAGCAAGGAGGGTCCGCGTTCATGGCTCAGCTCTGTCAGCCCTGAACCCTACTCGCCTTCCCAGCCCGGGGGAGGGAGTGTGTTCAAAGGCAGATGAGCCTCCAGCGGCCACGTTGCAGAGAGGACACTCAGAGGAGCTGACTGTGGCCAGGGTCTTCTCCCATTTCCTCCAGTTTTCCAGCTTTCTGGAAGCTTCCCCAAGAGTTCGCCCCACTCCAAGGCTCAACCGGAAAGAGAGGAGAACAGATGTGCAAGCTGAGCGTGGATGGGGAAGATGGATAAATGAAACCAAGCGTTTACCCCATGGCTCATTAATTCCACAGTCACATGTGGAAGCCCCACTCCATGCCAGGCACAGCATGCTGCAGGGGTGTGGTCATGAATAGAAGACAGACCTGGGGACTTCCCTGGTGGTCCAGGGTAAGACTCCACGCCCCCAGTGCAGGGGGGGCCTGGCTTCAATCCTTGGTCAGGAAACTAGACCCTGAAAGCCCAGGCTGCAACTAAAAGACCCAGCATGCTGCATTGGAAGGACTGATGCTGAAGCCGAAGCTCCAATACTTTGGCCACCCGATGCCAAGAGCCAACCCACTGGAAAAGACCCTGATTCTGGGAAAGACTGAAGGCAAGAGGAGAAGGGGGCGACAGAGGATGAGATGGTAGGATGGCATCACCGACTCAATGGACATGAGTTTGAGCAAGCTCCAGGAAATGGTGAAGGACAGGGAAGCCTGGCGTGCTGCAGTCCATGGGGTTGCCAAGAAGTAGACACAACTTAGCAACTAAACAACAAAATACTGCACAAGAAAGACTCAGTGCAGCCAAATACATTTTTTAAAAAACAAACAAAAAAGCATAGACCTGGTTACCAAAAAGGCTCTCGGTTGGTCAGGGAGAAAAGGTCCACAGGTAAGCAGGTTGGGGAGGGGGCAGAGTTGTGCAGGGTGTGGTGGGAGTCTAGGGGAGGGGTCTCTAACACGACCTGGGGAAGGAGGGAGGGCTGAGAATCTGCAAGGGTGATGCCAAGGTGCTTCTGGCAGGCAACATCTTGGGGAAGAATGCCAGGACTAATGAATGGAGAAAAGATACCCCTCTCCAAGAGGCCAGCTCAGAATAGCCTTGGAGGGGTGCACCGGCCTCGGCTCCCATCCTTTCGGTGTTCCTGGACTTTCACTAGAAAGTAAGCCTCCCCGAAGGCAGGGACATGGTCAGGTAGCTCCCTCAAAGCTTAGAACAGTGATGGACACACGTGGGAGGCACTCGGCAAATGGACCTGAAAATGCTGGGGCGTAAACAAACTCACTCCTGACTCTCAGCAACCCCTGGTCTCCTCTGATCCCCCTGGCCTTCATGCAAGTTGACATTGCCCAGGTTTCTCTTGATGGGCATGGAAAGCTTGACCCACTAGAACTCTCTAACTGGTACCAAGTAAGTTGTCTCCTCAGCCTCCAACACAGGTGTCTGTCACAGGCACAAACAGTGTGGTTTTCCCCAAGTGCTGCTAGAAGCACAGGCCACTGGGGACGATGGCCAGGAAGACCCACAAGTTGTCACACCTTGGTCCCTAGAGAAGGACAGCATGGTGCTGCCACCTACACCAGCCCCAGGCTCCCTGCATGCCCATCAGCCCAGCTCTCAGTCCCTGGCATGGAAGGGATATGGGGCAGCAGGGGACTGATTAGCATGCTCTGTTCAGACACCACCATGGAGCTGGGCCCCGGGGAGGCGGCTCAAACACAAACCACTCCTGCCTGCTTGCTTCTGGAGCCTATTATACAGAGCCAAGTAAGTCAGAAAGAGAAAAACAAATATCGTGTATTAACGCATATATATGGAATCTAGAAAGATGGTACTGGTGAACCTATTTGCAAAAAAACCACAAAGAGCACAGGTTGCAAAAAAACCACAAAGAGCACAGGTTCCCTTCACTTGTCATTCGGCCAATGTTTAACCAAGACCTACCTACTCTGTGCTAGAACCTGTCACTGGGGCTAGGAAAGCCCAGTTGAAGCTATTGGAATCCTTGCCTTCTGGAAGCCCCTGGTTTAGGGAGAGCCAAGCAGAAGAGTGGTTTTCAAGCAACCTGCTAAGTGCTACATTAGCGGCAGATCTGCCTGGCGGAGGGAGGAGAACTTCATCTCCCTGAAACAAGGGCAGGGAGGAGACTTTACAGAAGTGGGGGTGTTTGAACTCAGCCTGAGGGAGGGCAAGATAACTCACTAGGTGTCAATCTTCAGGCAGAGGGGACAGAAGGGCAAGAGTGAAGATATAGCCAGTGAGAGGAGGGGCATGCAGAGGTGGGTGTGGCCAGACCTGAGAAGTAGCCCAGGGCTTGGTCTTGAGAGGACCACCCTCCTTGGACTCTGAAACTGGGTTTGGGATTTTCCAAACTCTCCTTAGGTCCACTAAGAGGATCCACGCTCAGACCAAGGAGGCCAAGGGGAAGTACACAGAGACAGAGGCCCTGAGCGGCAGCCCAGGCTCACGCCCCACAATCAGCCAGGCACAGGGGTGTCTCAGTGGACCCCCACTCAGACAGCCAAGGCAAAAGGGCTGCTGTTCTCTGGAGTGACCAAGCTCCATTCCACAAGCTCAGGGGCAAAAATCTGACCCTGGGAAAGACTACTCTGTTCTGCTTCTGGATGGTTCCACCTCCTCCCCTCCCTCCCCATCCCCCCAGCCTGTGGGTAAGGAACCCGACTCCTCTTTTCTCTGACTGTCCTGCAAGGGGCTCCCTCAAGGATTTGGGGAAGCACAGGATTTTTTTTTCTAATTTATTTATTTTTAATTGGAGGATAATTGCTTTATAATATTGTGTTGGTTTCTGCTGTATATCAACGTGAATCAGCCACAGGTATACATATGTCTCTTCCCTCTTAAACCTCCTTCCCACCCCTCTAGGTTGTCACAGAGCACTGGTTTAAACTCCCTGCATCCTACAGCAAATCCCCACTGGCTATGTATTTCACATATAGTGACGTGTAATGTTTCCAGGCTACTCTCTCAACTCGTCCCACCCTCTCCTTCCCACCCTGTGTCCACAAGTCTGTTCTCTGTGTCTGCGTCTTCACTGCTGCCCCGAAAATAGGTTCACCAGTACCATCTTTCTAGATTCCATATATATGCGTTAATACACGATATTTGTTTTTCGCTTTCTGACCTACTTGGCTCTGTAGAGTAGGCTCCAGTTCATCCACCTCATTCAGAACTGACTCAAATTCGGAGAAGCACAGGATGCTGAGAGTGGACGTGACTATCCTTTTCAAGACCACTTTACAGAGGAGAAAACTGAGGCCTGAGAAGCAAGGCCACTTGCCCCTGGGAAAAAAGCAAACTCATGAGAGCCCATGGCTAGAACTCCATCCTCAAGTTCTCAGCAGCAGACAAATCCTGGTTTGGTTTTAAATAGTCTCTACTGAAGATAGTGTATCTAAAACAACAACTACAAAAATGTAGTAAATAAAAAACTCTGAAAACCTTCACCCAGATTCCTCAATGAATATTTCCCTAAAGACTGTGAATCCTGTGAGGGCCTCTCCCTCTGTAAGATGTTCCCTAATATTCTAGAAACAAATTCACAACTTATTTTGGTCTTTATCTCAAATGTTCTCTTTGAAGCCTGGAGGATATTTAGAAACTCTTTAAAGAAGAGACGGTCTTCCCAATAGTCAGTCCAAAAGGTTCTGACCTGCCAAGTCAGTGTTATAGAAAGCTGTGACTTTGCACACAATTAGCATTATTCATCTACCATCAGTACGCTGTCTCATATTCCATGCCTGATTTTAAGTATATTTTCCTTAATTAAAAAAAAATTTTCCTGAATTTTTGCATGCAAATGGTCCTAAGGCAAAGTGAGAAAAATTAGCGACAGAAGCTGAAAGCAAACAAATCCACCTGGTGTCCAGGGATTTGGGAGTTTGGGGAGGATCAGGTGGCATTTTGAATAGCTTTTCCAGGAAATAAGAGCTATTGGTCATATCCGCTATACAACATAAGGACTGATTTGGAAATTAAAAGGGAAAATAAGTGGGCAGGGGGGAAGCAAGGGGAAGAGGGAGGAAATGAAAAAAAAGAGAAAGATCTGAAACTCCCCCTCAAAACCTCAAATGACTTGTGTCCCACTCTAGAGCACCACCATGATTCTCACTTTTTGAGAGACGTGCTTTCCCCAAATGACCCCACCTTCCTGCAGAATACGGCCTTCCCTGTGAGTGAAGTCGTCATTACTTGGGGAAGGCAAGGAGTCCTGAGATTCCCCAGGGGATAAAGGCAAGGGTCTCAAAAGTCAAAAAATAGCTGCTACCAACTGTTGCTCATTTGGACAGTTAAACCAGATATGGAGAGCTCACCCTACAACCCCTTCTTCCCCAGGCTGAGCAGGAACTAATCACATCTTTGTTATTCCTCCCCGGCATCTTTTCAGGGAGCCAGACACCTGGCTAGTAGGCAGGATGGAACAAGACAGACATCCAATGGGGGAGGAAGCCAGGTTGCCCGAGCCAGGCCAGGTATGCATATGTCTTAGCCAATATTTGGAACATCCCTGGTGGCTCAGACCCTAGAGAATCTGCCTGCAGTGCAGGAGACTCGGGTTCGATCTCTGGGTCGGGAAGATTGATCCTCTGGAGAAAGGAATGGCTACCTACTCTATTATTCTTGTCTGGAGAATTTCATGGACAGAGAAGCCTGGTGGGCTGCAGTCCACAGGTCACAAAGAATTGGACTAAGCGACTAACACTCTATCCAATATTTACACACACCTACACCTTCTGGACACACATTCTGTGTGCGCCTCATCCCCCTTCCCATTAGAAACCAGGTTCACAAAGGCCAAATGATTTGTCCTGGACTGTTTAGCGGTGGTAGAGCAGGACTGGGTCTCCATCCTGCGCCCTCTGCCCAAGGGCAGCAGGACCACTGCATGCAGGCTGTGCAAGAGAATCCCCCTTCCACGGGGCTGTGTGACTTCACGGTGGCTGCAGGGCCAGCACACCTGGAAGAGAAGACACAGGCTGGACCCTCAGCACCAACGCCTGGAGCAGCTGTGCTCCTGTACCGCCCAGAAGCCCAACTCCAATCCCCACAGATGTCAAATGACACCTATGTCAGGGAAGGGCGCTGGTGGAGGCCCGGCATTACTGCCAGGTACCCTACAGAGGGTGGGCCAGGAAGAGGGTGGGCTGGGCAGCTTCTGCAGCAATCAATTGATATTTAGCTACATTTCCCTTAAGAAAAAATACCCTTTTAAATTCACACCAAGTCTCTGCATGGGTGAGCAACAGCCCTGACCGGGGGTTCCCCCTTGGCAGGTCAGCCCAGCTAAAGCCACCCCCAGACCACCTCTCACTGCTCGCTTCCACCAGCCAGGAAGCTGGAATAACCTGGTTCTGGAGAAGACGACTGGCAAATTCCAGGCTCTCGAATCCTCGTCTGCTACTCTCATCCCTTTGGCCTGGATCCATCCTCCATCCGTTCAGAAAACACCCTGGGAAGAGCAGGTGGAGCAGAAATTCACACTCTGGGCCCTGCCTGGAGTCGGCTGCCCAGGATGCAATTTCAGAGCACCTTCTTTTGCTGAGAAGGCACGGCAGCACCTCTCTGGCTCACCTTGCCTACAGAAGCTGGGAGGCCTTTCCTGCACGCTGACGTGCACCTTCTGCCCTGAATCTGCAGAACCATCGCAGCGAGGGATTCAGGGCTTGTTTTCTTAATTAACTGAAAATGCTAACACAGGAGCCCGGGAGTTGGCAGGGGCCTGGCCTTCAGCGGCTACCAGAGAAAATTCTTGCTTTGAAATCAGGATCTCTTGTGTCCCCACTTGGGCCCCTCACAGGATATCAAAACAAACAGGGCCACCTGATCATGGGGTGCAGGGAATGGGGAGGCTCAGGTTACAGGCCCAGAGATGGATTTGGCTCTGGGTATTTCAGGGCCTGACGAGATCTTGATTTCCCAAAATGGCTCGGCTAGACCCCAGAAAGCCACCAGCTGGGGCAGGGGCTCTGGAAGTGGGGAAGGGACAGGTCATGAGCCTTTGTGCCAACAGGACTTCCTGCCTGCCTGCTGCCTGGCAGGCACAGAGCCAGGGATGGGGGAGGCAGGGGAAATAGCCAAGTCTATCAATTCCTGCCCTTGAAGAGATACGGTGAGGGACAAATTACTAAAGTGTAGGGTGAGAAGGCAAGTATGAAGTGACAGAATCACAGAGGAGAATTCGCTGTGTTGGAGAGGGTTCAGGGATACAGGGTCATCGCAGGACACAAACAGAGAACAGCTGACCTGAACAAGGAGTCAAAATCTTGTGAGTAGATAGGATTGGGCGGGGGGTGTCGGGGGGGACTAGGGGGACTGCACAGGCAGGAGTTCAGAGGCAGGAAAGAGACGAGTAATTTCAAGGGCGGGCAGGCTGGGCGAGACGGCTGGAGACTGGGGCTCATGGGGGAATGAGAAGGACTCAGTCCCGAAGCTGGGCCCAGAAATGTAGAAGCGGGTGGGCGCAACACGTTAAGGAGTCCAGCTGGCCACGGGGAACCAACTTGTTAGAGTCAAGTGAGAGTGACGGAGACCTTGTGGCCCCCAAAGTCAAACTCTGTGCCCTCAGGACTTCACAGCTTGCCGACTCCTAATGCAGGAGCTGGATGGGGCCAGAGAGAGGTCTGGAAGAGGAAGCCCAGGATGATCAGTCAGGATCCAGGGAAAGGACAGGAACCAGAGGATAAAGATAATGAGCCCGTTACTCACAGGGAGGTATGACCACAAGTGACCTCACAGCAAGACCCAAGACCTCAGCAGGAAGAGGAGGAGGAGGAACAAGAGGTGAACGATGAGGAAGGGGCGGTCTGGGTCCTGGGTCTCGTCTCTGGCCTCCTGCACCGGCGGGCTCTCCGATCCACCCGGAGTGCCCGTCACCCAGCCCTGTCCAAGGGCCAAGGCTTGAGGCCAGCACAATGCGCCTGCTCGTGTCCAGGGTGTCGAGGTCTGGGTTGCATCCACAGTTTCAGATGTCAGGGAGCCTGCTCTGGCCTTCTCACCCAACAGCTGGACGCTGGGAGAGGTCTGAAGTTCTGGGGTGGCCAGAGAACACCCCTCTTCAGGAGGAAACCACACAGCGCTCTCAGGAGGCCTGGCACTTTCCCTTCCCAGCCTCGGCACAAGCTGCCCCATCTGGAAAGACTTACAGAGAAGCATCCGTTTGCTAGAGGTCAGAGAGGGTGTGTTGGAAATGGGGCTCCCTGCCCCTAATTCAGGGACTTTCCTCTTTCCTGACTTGCATGTTCCTCTCTGAATCTTTGGACTGGGTCCCCCTTGATCCTGGAGACCGGGAGCCTGCAAGATCAGAAATCCATGCTGCTTCACTCCCCCCTGGACTGAGTCCAGTTCACTCTGTCCTGAGGGAGAGAAGGGATGTTAAACCATCTCTTCCCAGGATACCCTTACGGCACCTCCCCCTCCCTGCAGTAGAGTCATTGTAGCCTTTCTTAATGTTTGGTATTTGGGCCTTCCAAGCACACAATGCAGAATCCGGTTTAAGAAACAAAGCATTAACGTTAAAGACTATCATTTTAGGAAACCACTTGGTGCCAACTCGCACAGAAGCATAAACTAGGGGACTAAAATCTCAGGCCAGCAGTAGGTTCTGTGATGCCTATTCAGATGATTCAGAATGAATGCATTCATTTTTAAGATTATTATTAAAGTGAAAACAAAATGAAACATTTAAGGCAGAGAACATTCTCAAGCAGAGTTCTCAACACAACTCTCTCCCAGGGTCTCTGGGTTCCATTGAAAGACTGCCTGAGGCTGAGGACTGGGCTGTGGAGTTAGGCTGGTCAGGCTTCCCCCAACTTAGTGCCCAGCCATGTCTTCAGTGCCCATCAGAATCGCTGGCACACAAAAGGCTCTCAGGCTCAACATTTTTAAACCAACACAGGAATGAACGATTGAATGAATGAAGACGTTCAAGTCCTGGTTCTGCAATTTACCAGCTCTGTATCCTTCACCTCTCTGAGCCTCAGTTTCTTCATCCATAAAAATCACCAGGGACTTCCCTGGTGGTCCAGCGGCTAAGACTCTGCACTCCCAATGCAGAGGGCCCTGGTTCAAACCCTGGTCAGGGAACTCGATCCCACATGCCCTAGCTAAGCGTTCACATGCCTCAACTGAAAGATCCCACAACACCAGTGCAGCCAAATAAATAATAAAATATATTTCTAAAAAAAATCTCCAAAACTATTCATGACTCAAACAATTACTGCAAGGATGAAACAAAATGGTACCCCAAAAGCCCTTGGCACTATGACTGGCACATTCAGTGTACAGAATAAATGCTAATTATTATTGTCACTTGTCAAAGACAGCTTTAATCTCGTATCCAAAACATCTTTCCAGATCTTCTGCTGCTGCTAAGTCGCTTCAGTCGTGTCCGACTCTGTGCGACCCCATAGACGGCAGCCCACCAGGCTCCCTCGTCCCTGGGATTCTCCAGGCAAGAACACTGGAGTGGGTTGCCATTTCCTTCTCCAATGCAGGAAAGTGAAAAGTGAAAGTGAAGTTGCTCAGTCGTGTCTGACTCTTAGCGACCCCATGGACTGCAGCCCACCAGGCCCCTCATCCACGGGATTTTCCAGGCAAGAGTACTGGAGTGGGGTGCCATTGCCTTCTCCATCCAGATCTTCACACCCTCCCAATTCCATCATGGCATTTTTTTTTTTTTCTCAATCTCAGTAAACCCTCAGCCACAGCCTGGCACAAGATGGAACAGCGGAAAGGACTCTTGGAGCAGAATTTGGCAGTGAGCATCTCTGATCTGGAACTCAGGGACTGAACCAGCTTTTGTAGCCTGCATCTTCTGTGGGGATCACAGACCCCAGCCCTCCCAACCGTATGTGGGCATTCTCAGCTAGGCAGCTCACCTGTGCCCAAGCCTCAGGAATAGGGCTGGGGGACCTGCAAAGTGGGGAGATACCAGGTCAGCTCCTTTCTGCCTACGGACCCCTCCCCCACGCCTGCTCAGGCTGAGCTGGGGCAGCGTGGGCCTCCCCCCAGGGCAACGTTCCCAGGCTTTGGAACAACAGGCCTTCATTCTTCCCAACCCTGGGCAGACCTGCCTCCTCCCGCTCCAGCCCTGCCTGCTGTCGCTCATGGGCAGCTGACCGGGTCCCAGAGCCCTGGAGACCAAGCCCAGGGCCTGGTCTGTCCCCTCACCCCTGAGTTCCCAGCTGAGGCAGAATCACAGTGTCGCTCACTGCTTCTGGCCTGGGGTATCTTCGCACACAGCCCTCCCAGGCCACACTTGGTTTTCCCCAAATGAGAGAAAACTAACATCTGCCCCTCCTTGATCTTCACCCCTCGGGCCTGGCTCCAGAGATTTTCAGATGTCAATCCTCAGCTCCCTGCCTCAAGGGTGACAACTACTAGGAGGAGGGGTGGGGCTGGCCCCAAGTCCAAGGCTCCCTACCCACTGGGAATTCCACCCCCCGCCCACCCCACCCCCCATCTCCTCCTTCCCACATTTACCCATCAGATTCCATCCAGCAAGAATCACCAGACTCAATCCCAAAACTGTAATCCATAATCGGAGGTTTCTCTCACTTCCCAAGTTTATCCAGCTATTTTCTAACTTTCTTTTTAGGGATCCTGAGCTCAGTCTTTAAGAATGATCCTTGTATGTCCCAGAGCCAGGGCAGAGGGATGGGAGCCCAGGGCTGCAGTGGGGGGCTCTGGCCAGAAAGTCCTTTCTTGGGCATGGATTCCTGGGGGTGTGCACTTGACACAAAGCAGCCTCCTTCCTAGGGAGGGTCCAGCCCACAAATCCAGCCCGGGAGGGTCCCAGCTGCAGCCTAAGGAGGCACCCAGCAGGGGAGGCCGGACTACCGGTGGAGTACACAGCTTGTGGCTGCTTTCTTAAAGGGACAGCCTGCCTGGAAAGCCCATGGGGAGAAATATACACAGGAAGGAGGCTGTGGGGATAGTGGAGCTACACAGGAAAAAGCTGACAACAAGCACTAGGACCCTGGCTTGTTCACAAACCTAATTCTGGGACTTAACAGGCTTGACCTTCTCCTGCTGTGTAGGACAATGAGACAGAAAGACAGTTCTCACAGGCAGAGTTCTCCACCTGCAACACCCCCCCAACCCTCCTCCCCCCACCCCCAGGGGCAGGAGCTGGACTCACCCAGAGGGCAGTAAAAAAAAACCCCATTAACAAATGTGAACCACTTCCTGTGTGCAAGGCCCCTTCCTATGTCCTTTGCACAAAAGAACTTATTTGGTCTCCACTCCTGAGTGTGTACACATGCAGGTGGTGCCAGGGGTGAAGAACCCGCCCGCCAGTGCAGGAGACGTAAAAGACTCAGGTTCAATCCCTGCGTCAGAAAGATCCCCTGGAGGAGGGCAAGGCAACCCACTCCAGTATTCCTGCCTGGAGAATCCCATGGACAGAGGAGCCTGGAAGGCTCCAGTCCATAAGGTTGCCCAGAGTGGGACACGACTGAAACGACTTAGCATACACATACTTGAGTGTCGAGATACTGTTATTTTCATTGTTCCTATTTTACTGATGAAGAAATTGAGGCCTAGAGAGAAAACTGCCAAACTTTGCAGGTAGTGAATGGACATATTTGGGGTTTGAACATACCTGGTTCTATTCAACCAGTTTTCCCTCAAGGGGTCTAGGGGAACCTCCCTGTATCAATCGACAATGCAGATGAAGCTCCTACCAGGGTCAGGTTCATACAGTGAGAAAGGCAACATGCAAGACAAGGTGAAGTGATGAAGTGAAAGTCACTCAGTCGTGCCTGACTCTCTGCGAGTCCATGGACCGTAGTCAGACTACATGGACCCCAGGCCAGAATACTGGGGTGGGTAGCTTTTCCCTTCTCCAGGGGATCTTCCCAACTCAGGGATCGAACCCAGGTCTCTCACCATTGCAGGCGGATTCTTAACCAGCTGAGCCACAAGGGAAGCCCAAGAATACTTACTCGCAATCTCTAACTTAAAAGGGAGTGGGTAGCCTGTCCCTTCCCCCTGGGATCTTCCCAACCCAGGAATTGAACTGGGGTCTCCTGCATTGCAGGCAGATTCTTTACCAACTGATCTATGAGGGAGGCAAGACAAGGTGTCCACCCTCAAATGCTCGCTAGAAGGAATTACCCAAATAGTAGCACCAAACTTGTCGGGAAGGTAGAATTACTTGTATTTTTCTTCTTCTTCTTTACTGTTTTATTTCCTACACTTTCTAAAATAAGCACTTATTCCTTAAAGAGTTGGACCTGACTTAGCAACTGAACAAAGTTTTAAAATAAGATTCTGCCTCCTATCTCCTACTTGAATATTTAAAATGACCAGGCGAGAGCAGGGAGACCTCTCTACTCTACGTGGAAGTTCTAAGAGGTAGGAGAGTAGCAAAATGAAAAGGACAGTGCAGCACCTCTGTAATGAAACCTACATTTTGCCCATTATCAATCTACAGGCAGCTTCTCAATAGATCTAGAGCAATAGCTTTTTTTTTTTTTCCCCAAGCCGATACTGAAATTAGAAAGTTTTTCTACATCTGGTAATTAAAAGAAAACAAAACTCAGCGAAGACCCAACTCCTATGCTATTCTAGATCCTTCACAATGTAATCACCAACGCCCTGCTGCTTTCCCCTCACTTGGTCCCATGCTTTCCCCTCACTTGGTCCCATTCGCCTCACCCAGCAGCCAGGTTCAGCTTCCCGAGGTCTCCCTAAGCCTAACCAGCACTCTGACCTTTGCTCGTGCAGAGCCTTCTGCCTACGGTGCCCTTTGCTTCCTCCTATAAAGTCCTTGACGCTAAGACCCAGTTTACAGTCACTGTTCCTAGGGAGGCTTCCACTCTGACGAGCAGAATCGACTGATCCCTTCTCTGAGTTCCTATAAGCTTTGCCCATCCAGAGTATGTTGAGATCTGGCATCATGATGTATTCTAATAAACTTAGTGCCTCTGTTCACCTTTCCATTCCTAGCGCCAAAATATCTATGGAATAAGGAAGCACATGATAATAATTTTTTTAAGGGGGCTACTGTGATCCTCTCAGAGAAGGAAATGGCAACCCACCCCAGTACTCTTGCCTGGAAAATCCCATGGACGGAGGAGCCTGGTAGGCTACAGCCCATGGGGTCACAAAGAGTAGGACACGACTGAGCGACTTCACTTCACTCACTTCATACTTCATCACTGGAGAAGGAACTGGCAACCCACTCCAGTACTCTTGCCTGGAGAATCCCATGGACAGAGGAGCCTGGAGGGCCATGGGCCATGGGGTCGCAGAGAGTCAGACACAACTGAAGTGACTGAGCACGCATGCATGCATCATGATCCTCTAGTTTCTGATTGAAAGAAACAGGCTCCTTCAGAGGAAACATTTTGTTTATTTTTTTTTAATATTTATTTGGCTGTTTTGGGTCCTAATTGCATCATGCAGGGCAGTGTGACACGTGGATTCTCCAGCTGGGGCGCACAAGCTTAGCTGCTCCATGGCATGTGGCATTTTAGTTTCTGGAGCAGGGATCGAACCTGCATCCTCTGCATTTCACAATGGACTCTTAGGGAAGAGGACCCCTAGGGAAGTCCTGATAATATTAATTAATGTTTGAACAGCATGTATAGCTTTCTAGGTCCTTTCTCCAACACTATCTCACTGGAGCTACAAAACAACTGGTTGGGATGGGTCCTGGAAGCAACAAATATGAATACTGTGACAGCAAATCATGTTGAGGTCCTTAAAACTCTCCTCTTTGGGGGTTAGGTTTGCCTGGATGGCCATAAAGGGCTGGCCTGGCTCCCAGACCCCACTTTTAGGTAAGATGGATGGTTCCCATCTCCTAGTCCTCTCCTCTGCATGCTTCCCAGAGCTGCAGTGCGATACATCCTTGCCCTGGGCTCCCCCACCAACCAGAAAAGGAGATGGTGCTTCCGAGCTGGGCTGAAGAATGGATTCTCTCTGGGCTCATGAACCCAGCATGGCCAGAGCACTAATGAGGCCACAGCTTCAAGTGAGAACCCAGAGTGACCCTGCCAGTTTCATGGAGGAGAACCCTGTCATGCAGCCCCCACTGGACCCAACCAGGCAGCCAGTCCACAAACCCTGGCTCTGGAGGGCGCAGGTCACTAGGAGAGGGTATGGACCAAAGATGCCCAGAACGTTAGATCCAGAAGGAAACATAGAGATCCCAGGGCTCAGTGCCCCTCTAGATAGCTGGGGAAACTAGGCCCAGACTAGGGAGGGACTTGTCAGAAGTATAGCGTGCGTGAATGGCAAAGTGAGGCCTAACAACTGAGCCTTTTCTCATCCAAGCAAGAAAAATCAACCTGAAGACTCTGTACTAAAAAGAAAGTCACAAAGGCCAAATTACTGTTTCAGGGCATTCTTCGAGTACACAACATGCAAGGATTCTTGAATGCAACATCACACACAGAAAATAGTAAAGGAAATAGTAAAGAAGTAACAGAGGAAGATGTTTAGTAACAATCTTAAAATTTAGTACCACTGGAGGCCAGGACGTGTCATAACCCACCCCTCATAACCTCTCCTGTGAGCGAAGAGGGCAGGCAAGTCTCAGTCTAAAACTAATTCCACATCAAAAATAAACAAACAATGATAACCCTGTATGCAAGACAGCAAAAGAGACACAGATGTGTAGAACAGTGTTATGGACTTTATGGGAGAAGGCGAGGGTGGGATGATATGGGAGAATGGCATGGAAGCATGTAAATTATCATATGTGAAACAAATCGCCAGTCCAGGTTCGATGCATGGTACAGGGTGCTCGGGGCTGGTGCACCGGGATGACGTGGTGGGATGGGATGGGGAGGGATGTGGGAGGGGGGTTCTGGATGGGAACACAGGTACACCCATGGCGGATTCATGTCAATGTATGGCAAAACCAATACAATATTGTAAAGTAAAAAAATAAACAAAAAACAAAAACAAAAAAAACGGAAAAAAAAGTGATCAGAGATCTAAATAGACATTTCTCCAAAGAAGACATACAGATGGCCAAAAAGCACATAAAAAGATGCACAACACTGCTAATTATTAGAGAAATGCAAATCAAAACCACAATGAGGTACTATCTCACACTGGTCAGAATGGCCATCATTGAAAAGTCTACAATTAATAAATGCTAGAGAGAGTGTGGAGAAAAACCAAGCCTCCTACACTGTTGGTGGGAATGTAAATTGGCACAGCCACTATGGAGAACAGTACGGAGGTTCTTAAAAAACTAAAAGTAGAGTTACTGTATGATCCAGCAATCCCACTCCTGGGCATATGTCTGGAGAAAACCATAATTTGAAAGGATACATGCCCCCCACCATGTTCACCGCAGCACTGTTTTCAATAGCTAAGACATAGGAGCAACCTAAATGTCCATCGACGGAGGAATGCATAAAGAACATGTGGTACATATGTACAATGAAATACTACAACAGGCATAAAAATGAAATAATGCCATTTGCAGCAACATGGATGGACCTAGAGATAATCATACTAAGTGCAATAAGTTAGAGAAAGACAATTATCATTACATCACTCATATGTGGGATCTATTTTTAAAAGTGATGCAAATAAACTTATTTACAAAACAAAAACAGACTCAGAAATCACAAAAACAAACTTGTGGTTACCCAAGGGGGAAAGATGGGGGTGAAGGATAAATCAGAAGTTCATAATTAACATCTATGCGTTATCTATAAAATAGATAACAAATAAGGACCTACTATATAGCACAGGGAACTCTACCCAATATTCTATAATGACCTATATGAGAAAGAATCTGAAAAAGAATGGATATATGTGTATGTATAACTAATTCACTCCGCTGTACACCTGAAACTAACACAATATTGTAAACAAAGTGGTGGTTTAGTCACTAAGTCATGTCCAACTCTTGTGACCCCATGGACTGTAGACTGCCAGGCTGCTCTGTCCATGGGATTTTCCAGGCAAGTGTACTGGAGTAAATTGCCATTTCCTTCTCTAGGGGATCTTCCCAACCCAGGGATTGAATTCAGGTCTCCTGCATTGCAGGCAGATTCTTTACTGACTGAGCCACCAGGGAAGCCAGGTTAATCAAATATACTCCAATCAAGTAAAACAACTGAAAAATAAAACTATTTCTACATCAACTTTGCAGAATGCATTGGAATGGGGACCACGTGGACTGAGGCTTTCTTTAATCCTCAGGTAACAGAATTCACAGCTGTGATCGTTATTGGTGCTTCATCAATATCACTGGTTTCCACTCCTCCCTCTAGGCACATAATAATAGATCGTGCATCCTGGACTCTTTGCGTCTGAGTGAGGCCATGTGACTAATTCTGGCCCATGACTTGAGAGTAGACGCTGAGTGTTAATGATGGTTAATTTTATGTGTCAACTGGGTCAGACCATGGTATGATCCCAGATATTTGATAAAACTAGATGTCTGCATGAAGGTAATTTTTTTTAGATAGGATAAACATTTAAATTGGTAGACTTTGAGTAGAGCAGATTACCCTCCATAATGTGCGTGGGCCTCATCTAATCATCTGAAATGAAATGGCCTTAAAGAAAAGATGGACATCCTCCAAGAAGGAATTCTGCTTCCAGACTGTCTTTGGATTTGAGCTGCAACACCGACTCTTCCTGGGGTCTCCAGTCTGCAGGGGCTTCCCTGCCCCCACAGTCAAGTGAGCCAGTTCCTTAAAATAAATACATGACAGGAAGGAGGGAGGGTAAGCAGGGAGGAAGGGTAGCGAGGAGAGAGGAAGGGATACAGGGACAGAAATATACACATCCTATTAATTCTCTCTGGAGAACCCTGACCAACACAAGCATCATTAGTGATCTTGATTCTAGAGCATTTAACTGTCAGAACCAGATCCTTTTACCCTTTGGCACGGCGATCACCTACACTTAGGGAGGTGCCTGTTCTGCCAGGCTTGGTTCCTAAGTTTTACTATAATGAGTACAGGTCTTACGTTGACCCACTACGAATAAGCAGCATGAGTAAGAAAGAAACCTCTGTTTGATGTCACTGAACTCTGGGGACTCTGTGTTACCACAGCATAATCTAACTCATACCGGCTGAAATACTGGCTGTTCCTCTTAGCTTTGAGATGCTAGAATGTAAGGGAGAAGAAAAAAATCAAAAAAGTAATGGAGCCATAAAAGGATTTTCATTACGGCCTCCCATGGAGCCCCAGACACATGGCTCTTCCTCTGGTTTCCCTCATCTGTCTTAGATCCTGGGAAGTCTTAACACAGAATCCAACCTCGGTCATGTACGTACACCAAAGGTACAATCTCCCTGGTGAAAGAAACTTCCCTAGAAAATGTTCAGAGTTCCACTGAGGAATCTGACCCTATGCCTGGAATGGGAAATTCGCCAAAGAACAAAAGTTTCCACTACGGCAACAAGAATGTTAAACACGATAAAAAATTTTTTTCTCAGTAAGAAAAATGAGACTGTGAGTATTTATAAGCCAAAACCCAAAGGCCATTCCTAGTTCCTGTGAGGTTTCCTGATGTAGCAGGGGGGTGGGGTGGGGGCTTGGGAGTCAAGAAGCAGATTAAACAGGTACTGGAGAGAGAGCAAGATGTCCTTGGCTCAAATGTAGGTGGGTTAAGTGTGGAGCCTTTCAGGAAATGCAGTTACAAAGTGTTGGTGATTCTCCCTAGGAATCGCTGGTGACCCAGGACCTGCTGGGACTCTGCATCTTTCTACTCAATGGATAAATACAGTCCGCTAACCATGTATATGGGGCTTCCCTGGTGACTCAGTAAAGAATCCGCCTGCTAATGCAGATGACCCTGGTTCGATCCCTGGAGGAGGAAATCGCAACCCACTCCAGTATCCTTGCCAGGGAAAATGCTATGGACAGAGGAGCCTGGTGGGTTACAGTCCATGGGGTCGCAAAAGAGTCAGACACAACTTAGTGACTAAACAACATCAATAACCATAAATACACTACAGAGGTAAGTTCTGGGAGACAGTAAGGTATAATGGATTTAAACTACTACAGAAGATTTAGCTTAGACCATTCTCAACTGAGTGTGTGTAGGGGGATGAGGGTTGGTGGCGGGCAGTTCTAGAGACACCTGGTAATGTCTAGAGACAACTTTGGTATCACGACCAGGGAATGTTACTGGCATCTAATGGGTAGAGGCCAATGATGCTGCTAAACATCCTATAGAGCCCAGAAAGACAGCACCCCTCCTCAACAAAGGATTATCCAGGTAGTATCAAGATTCAGAGACCCTGGTTGAGACTAAACCCCTAGTTGTACAGGTGTGATGGTTTACAGCAAACAGCAGGAAAAACATTCACAGACAGATGTTCTGTCTGTGAAAACATTCATAACATGCTCCGACAAATAAGATAAGCAGATCCAACTCAATATTCATATACATATATAGATAAACCAAAGTTGACTGTCACTAAGGCACGGTACCTTAGTACCATAATGTAGTTCACATGCGAAGGGAAATATATTTCCCTGCTGCTCTCTCTTCCATGATAGGCAGGAAGCCAGGGTGAAAGTCAGATGAGAAGGCCCGTTATTCAAAAGCTGTCAGATTTACAAAGGAGGCAAAGAGAAAAATTTACAAGTGGGGCTGGAGGAAAGGTAGCCAAACCACTCTGCAGAATAAAGAGAGGGCTGGTTAAGTTTCTGATGAGCCCAAGAAAGGAGCAAGTTAAAAAGTCCAAACCGTAAGACTGCTCACCAAGCAATCAGCCTCTTAGAACAAGGCTGTCCAATCTTCAATTTCAACTGTTTGCAGTGTTGTAATGTAAACACCATCCATTTCCTCAAATCTCCCTAAAGTTTACCATATTCACAGAGCCCTTGGGTAAATGGTATGTGTGTGTGTGTGTTGCGTAAATCAGGGTATAAGGACTAAATTTCACATCTAGGTCAACACAGTGCAAAAGAGAGTCCGCCTGCACAAAACCAGCAATAAAAAAAGTGAACGTTGACTGCAGGCCTACTATGTACCAGGCACTGTTAAAGTAGTTGACATGCGAACACACCAAAGGCTCCCAGCTGCCTTGTGGGGAATATGATGTTAACCTTATTAGGGATAAGCGGTCTGAAGGAGAGGGAATTTAAGCCTCTCACTCAGGGACCACAGTGAGTAGAGGTCAAGAATTCAAATCCAAGTGGTCCAGCTCCAGAGCCCATGTTCTTAACCTCACAGCCACCCTTGTTCATGACTCACAGTAATTAATAATCTTAACTGTGTGTGTGCATGTATGCAAACACTAAGTCATGTCCAACTCTTTGCGACCCCCTGGACTGTAGCCCACCAGGCTCCTCTGGCCATGGCATTTTCCAGGCAAGAATACTAAAGTGGGTAGCCATTCCCTTCTCCAGGGGACCTTCCTGACCCAGGGATTGAACTCGTGTCTCTTGCGTCTCCTGCTTTAGTAGTCAGATTCTTTACCACTGTGCCATACTAGTTGGATGGAAATAGGAACTCAGAGCTGGAGGTGACAGGAAAAACTGAAGCCATCACCTCTTACTTGGGAATCTCTAGACCAGTGGTTCTCAGCCTTTACTGTGATCAGGATCACCTACTGGGCTTGATAAAACACAAACAGATTGCACCTGCTGCTTCTGATGTAGCAGATCTGGGGGGAGGGGTTGGGGGAGCAGGGCAAGGACTTGCATTTCTAGCAAGCTCCAGGTGATACTGATTCTGCTGGTCTACAACCACTCTTTAAGAAACACTGCTGCTTAGGAGGGATGTGGGGCTCCCTGTGCTTTGCGGGGCTGGATCCAGAGACAGGGCTGCTCAGGTGACATCTGGCCACAGTATTATCTACTGTATAGCTGGAGACTGGAGAAGGCTAATGCCAAAAAGGATGGAGGAAGGGATGGATGAATGGCAATTGGACTTCAGCCTGGAAGACTTCCTGGAGGAAGAGTCTAGTGGTGAGAAGTGGTGACACTGGACTTGTTGATTTGATGCCCACTCTAGATACTAGGACTGAGGCTTTCGAGTTCCCTCCGTAGGAAAAACACCATCATTCAGTTACATGCCCTCCCTGGAACCATTTGTCTTCTCTGGTGGCTCAGTGGTAAAGAATCTGTCTGCAATGCAGGAGACTGCCTGCAGTGCAGAAGACGTAGGTTCGATCCCTGGGTCAGGAATATCCCCTGGAGAAGGAAATGGTAACCCACTCCAGTTTTCTCATCTGAGAAATCCCATGGACAGAGAAGCTTCGTGGGCTACAGTCCATGGGGTCACAAAGAGTCAGACACAACTGAGCGACACCCCCACCTGAATCTGCAGCCACGAGAGGTTCCTTTCTCAACTGAGCATCTTTCCTTGCACTGACCTGAGATGCTCTGAAAAGCAGAGCTGCCCCAAAGTAGGAGAAGATGAGCAGCTGCTCTCACTGTCTGTATCCTGGGATCCACTCCCCCACCTCCCAAAACAAAACCTCACTAGCATGTTCTTCATGAGGTAAGTGGCTCAAGCCAAGAGGAGCTACACGAAAGAGACCAGCAGTGAGGAGAACTGTGTACACATACGTATGCATGCAGGCACCCCAATCTGCCTCTTCCTTCCTTCTGTATCTGGAGGAAATTATCATCTGGTTAGTGCCCTCAGATGAACTGGGGAGGCAAATTTGCCAGTTGTGGTTTGTGAGGGGGTGAGTAGCCCGGGAGATGGGTGTCAGGGGGAGCCAATCCACTTCCCTCTGGCTCTGAAATCCACAGTTATTTGCCTCGACCGGCCTAGGATCTCATTTCCCAATGTGAGGAATCTCGCTCTCTCGGTGACACACACTTTCCCCAAGAATGCTTGACTTTTCAGTGAGGAATTCTTGTATATCTGGGATTCTTGGAATCAGGACAAACACTAACGGATTGCTGGCTCTATCCTAGGATTGCAAACCCTCCAGAACTCACAGGAGTAGAAAGAGAAGGGGGGCTGGAAATGGGGAACACCACGAGGAGGCGGTGGCAGGACTGAGATGCAGGACCCAAGGGTTCAATCCCCAGGCTCTCCAGAAGCTCCCCACTGACCCCTGGATCAGAAGACACCTTCCATGCTGTGACTAGATGGCCACTTGGGTGCGGGCTTAGTCATTAAGTGGTGTCTAACTCTTTGTGACCCCATGAACTGTAGTCCACCAGGCTCCCCTGTCCATGGGATTTCCCAGGCAAGAATACTGGAGCAAGTTGCCATTCCCTTCTCCAGGGGATCTTCCTGACTCAGGGATCGAACCTACATCTCCTACGTTAGCAGGCAGGTTGTTTTACCACTGAGCCACCAGGGAAGCCCCCAGGCAGGGTGGAAAGGTAGAAACATAGAATAATGCTTGCTGTTGCTACAGAGTTATAGCATGGTGGAAGTCACAAGGTTGGTGAGATCCCCCTGGAGAAGGGAATGGCTACCTACTTCCAGTATTCTTGCCTGAAGAATCCCATGAACAGAGGAGCCTGGCGGGCTACAGTCCAAGGGATCGCAAAAAGTCAGACACGATTTAGCAACTAACCACGCGTGCCCCTTGCCCAGGCAGCCATCTAATCACAGTGTAGAAGGTGCCTTCTGACCCGGGGGTCTGTGGGGAATTCACTGTAAAAAGAGATGGGGACGTCCCTGGTGGTCCAGTGGCTAAGACTCCATGCTCCCAATGAAGGGGGCTCAGGTTCAAACCCTGGTCAGGAAATTAGATCGTAAGTCCCGCAACTAAAGATCCGGTGCAGTCAAATAAATATTTTATATATATATATTTTAAAGGAAATAGTTATGACATATCAGGGTGTAGTACAGAGGACTGGGGTCTTGGAGTTGGGCCCTCTGTGCCTCTACCTATCTGTGTGGCTTCAGGCAAGGTACCTCTCAGAAACTGGGTTCTCTTTTCCGTAAAATGGGATAACACACGCTTTACACATCTGTTGTGAGCATGAGGCGTGCCGAAGTGTGCAAGTGCTCAGCCCGGTGCTTGGCACAGAGTAGGCCTATGGACATATGGCGGGTATTGCTCAGCGAGTTTGAGGAGGAAGAGTCTGGAAAGCCCTCTGTGCTGCGGGCCAGCTGCAGGAGGCCCGGCAGCAGAAGACGCAGCTCCCGGGGTCAGCGCAGCCAAGCTTCCTAAGCATCCTCCAGTGCCCCCCGGGGGCTCCGTATGTTCTGGCAGGTTAGGGCCAGGCCACCCCTCCCCAGGCCGCAGTGCAGCCCCAGCTGCTTTCATCTAAAGTGCTAATGTGTGGGTTCCAGGTCACCAGAAAGGAATGGTAGATGGTCCACAGGGGTCTTGGGTCCCTTGGCCTCCTCCGCTTAAAATGCTGGCCTCTCCATAAAGATCAGGCCAACACTCCAACCTTGCCGTCTAGAGAACCCCAGGAGTTCTTCAACCAACCAGAGAAAGCAGGGGCCTGAGTGTTTGCCCCCTACCCCCACCCCCTCAGCTCCTCACACAGCTCCTGCCAAGAGCTCTACTAACCTGGGCAAACAGACCAGGCCCCCAGGGTGTTTTCCGTCTGAGAAGGCAAAACATAGACTTGAAAGGCTTAAGAAATACAGAAAAACAAAGGGGAAAGACAACAGTTGTCTTTCCAAGGAGCTCATGTACGCAGAGGGATCATGAGGTGACCTGGGGAATCCACAATCCACAGGGTTAATCTGGGGAGACTTTCAAGGGGGAGCGGCGCTCGGTGGGGCAGCCACTCAGTGTCACCCGCCAGCTCTCCCCCCAAAGTCCCCTCTCTTAGGCCCTGTGGCCTGACTGCTGGAGAATGGGCACTCTTGCCTGAAATAGTAAATTTACATAACCTCTCCATTGCAGCGATGCTCCGCGCGGCTCTGGTTACAACAACAAGGGTTTAAGAACAGGAGAGTTTGCAATGGCAAAAGCAGAGGGGGGAAAACAAAACAAAATCCACATGAGGTTTTCATTTGCTTTAGCCACGTGAGAATGGCCCTGTAGATCCAGCTATAAATACCCACTGCCATTGCCGCAAGATGGAAAATCGTGCGCGCGCAACCGCGCGCGTGCGCGCGCGCGCGCGCGCACACACACACACACACACACGTCCTTTCAAACAGTTTGTGGGCTTAAGAATGCAAATCAACGTTTCTAAGAATATCTGCCTTGAGAAGATAAGAGTGCTGTATTCCATCTTGTGCCGAGTCCTCCCCAAACATACTGGACAGGACTGGCAAGGACGTTGCCCCACAGTCATCACCAGGGTGAAATGCAGAGCTGTCCCCACAGCCTCCAGGCCAAGCCAAAGAGACCACAGACAGGACTGAGGGGTCAGGTTTTATACCAAATCCCTTAGAAGGAAGTGGAGACCCTCCCCACCCCTCAAGCTGTTTGACCCGGGACACCTTACATCCAATTCCCTGGAAGCAGAGCCTGAGACAGAGGTTCGTATACATGGCATGTACTGAGGTCGTGCTCTCAGGAGAGACCAGGAAGGGAATAAGGGAAAGAAAGGGGAAGGATCTGCCAGGAATGTGGTTTTAGGAGAAGTAGAGCTTCAGCCCAGTTCAGGGGGTGCTCTGGAGAAGGAAGGGCATTGCCATATCTACCCCAGTTGAGGCAAGGGAGTGGGGCTTTTGTACCTTTTCCCCAGTTAGTCATTGGCCACAGGATGCAGGCGAAGCTGGGGGTAAGTATGATGTAATTCCCAGGCACCTCGAGGTGAGAAGGTTCAATAACCCCAGGGCAGTCCCCACAGGTGTGAGCCATTAGCTGGAACACCCACAGCGGCTGGGGGCAGGGGTGGTAGGGGAGCCTGCACGGGGCACCAACAGCATCTTCCCAATGAGTCTGTGAGCCCAAGGGCTTTGTTGCTTAGAGTATTTTCTACTGATTACAAAGAGTAGTTGGTTTCCTTGCTTGCTTTTCTTTCTTTTGCATGGGATGCTTTTAGAATAAACCCACTGACGAGAGAAGCAAAGATTTGATCAATCAATGTGGCACATGATGTGAACGGCCCACCTAACATTAATTCTCTCCTTCTTCCATACTAATAGGTCCTGGTCTGGTTTGAAGCAGCAAAATACCCATTTTAAAAGTTTTTAGCTTTTCCTCAGACTCTTGCAGTTTAAAGTCCCCTTAACAGAGTTTCAACCAATTTCTAGAGGTTGGAAAAAAGCTTGTTAAAAGCTTTTCAGTAAAGCTTATTAAAGAGAACGAATTAGCTGATATGCACTTTTTGTACTTTGTCCTTGTCTTTCTTCCTGCTTGGAATGCAGATGTGAAGCTAGAGGTGATGCAGCCATTTTGTAACCATGAGACAATGAGTGCAAAAACAAAAGTCTATTCTAAAGAAGGCTGAAGTAGAGAGACAGAAGGAGCTCAGGTCCCTCATAGCACTGTGGTGCCACTCTGCCAACTCAGGACTGCATCTACTGTCCTGAAAATGAGAAAAATACGGAACTCGAGTTGACGGGGCCACTCTAGCTGGGCTTCTGAATTCCATGGACAGAGGAACCTGGTGGGGCTACAGTCCATGGGGTTGCAAGAGTTGGACACGACTTAGCAACTAAACCACCACCACCATCATCATGTAGCTGAACAAAAATTCTAACTGATACATGTCTAAAAACACTAGTTCTGTGGGGTGTCCTATGGAAAAAGTCCTCTTCAGATAAAGAAATTGAGAGAACACTATTTAAACAACGTGAAACCAGTTTTTGACTACAGTGCCACTCTGAGCATTGTGGCTCTGTGAGGGAAAGAAGGGCAAAGATGGAATGGCTGCTTCAATTTCTTTAACCACAGAACTTTCTTCCCAGGGCCACTGTGGGAACCCAGTGGTTTATCAAACAAGGTTTGGGAAACATGAGCCAAGATGGCCCTTCAGACTTTTCCTTCCAAACACTTCACGATTCCCCACCTAGAGGGGACCAAGCTGATGGCCAGGTCCGCAAGCACCCATGTCACCTGTGATGGGACGTGAGTGGGAGTCAAAGAATTGAGGCCTGCGAGGTGGTCTGGAAAAGGGCAATGACCTAGCTCAGTTAAAAGACTCAAAGAGATGCCAAGTCCTCTGGAAACTTGGAGTCCTTACTCCTTTTCCCAAGTGGTGACTGGTATTCACCTCCAGGAATAACGGTGGTGTTTGATAATCGCCAACCTTTACAGAGCATTTATTGTGTACTAGGCCCTGTGCCTCATATAATGTTCCCCTGTAACCCCTGCAACTGCCTAATGAGAAATAGACCTTTAGTTTTCCCATTTTACAGATGAGGAAATTGAGGCCTACTGAGAGATGTAAAACGTTTAGTTAAGGTTGCAGGACGAGTGGGGCTTCCCTGGCAGCTCAGCGGTAAAAAATTCGCCTGCCAAAGGAGACTTGGGTTCAATCCCTAGGTTCAATCCCTGGAGAAGGAACTGGCAACCCACTCCAGTATTCTTGTCTGGGAAATCCAATGGACAGAGAAGCCCAGTGGGCTACAATCCATGAGGTAGCAAGAATTGAACACAACTTAGCAACTAAACCACCCCCACCCCCACCCCCACAGGGCTATTATTCTCCGACCCTCTTTTACCAAGCACACATTTTGTTTGTATATTGTGAACTTTCTCATGATATGTTGCTTCACAGGGGTTCCTTATCTTTAGTGTGTACAACCCAATTCTCATACTAGATTTGGAATTCTCAAGGGCAGGTCCTGTATCCCCACTAGTTCAGCTACATTAATTTCTCCTTCCTCGGTATCCTGCCACAACGTTTAGAGACCCTGTCTATCAGGGTCATTTGATCAAGGCTGTCCCTCTGACATGTATCACACAGCCTTCACAGGTAAAAAGTGCTCAAGTGAGCCTCTGGGCGAAGGTAATGAATAACGCAAATCAAAGTGGAGCCAGGAGGAAAACTCCAAGATCATCTCCAGCTAAGAGCATCATCAGCCTCACGTGCATACGTATACTCTGGGCACTCATGACCAGCGTGGTGTGTATCAGTTGGGTTAGGCTCAGGAAAGGTCTCAAGGCTAAAACTCGCCACCTGAGATCACTAAGTTCAATCATTTTAAGGTATGATAACCACCTGGAGCATGAGAAACAGCCAATCTTCGGGTCTCATTCAAATCATCTTTTCAAAGCAAAGAACAAAGTACATGACCCATAACCATGAAGGTCAGTCCCTTTCCCTCCCAGATCTCCTTCCTGGCTCACCCATCTAAGCCAGGAGTCAGTCAGTCTCAGAACCATAGCCCAAGCTGCCCAAAATGCTATTACTGGTTGAATGCTCATTACACCTGGTCTTCCTAGTTACACGGTGACAGCACGGAGAAATATACATGGTGCTGCCTCCTCTCTGCCTGGCCCTCTGGCTCTACTCCCTGCCCTTCGCTGCCATGCTCCTGCCCGGGGTGGCTGGGGGCTGATCTTTCCAGAATGCATCACACAGCTTCCTTGGCTTCTAGTACCCAGTGGGAAGCAACAGCATGTGACTGGAGGGCGGAAGGAGAGAGATCTCAGGTGTTATTCCCCTATTCTGTCTCTGCTAAGCCATGGTTCTGGCAGGGCCCGTGTTCCTCTAGGGCCACATCTCCAGCCACACAGCCCTTCCTCCTTGGCTTCAGCTGGCACAAGGCTTGATGATAACACCAGAACTTCCTCTGGCTTCTGCAGGCGTAGGAGTGTTAAGAGCTTCTTGCTGTTGATGGCCCCTAGGTGCCTCATCATCTCCTTAGCCCTTTCTCTGCAAATATCCCTCTCATTACATTCTTATCAGTTTAACCCTTTTGGGCGTGCCAACTGCTTCCCGCCCAGAGCCTGACTGATGTGGACTGCTGCTGCTGCTGCCGCTAAGTTGCTTCTGTCGTGTCCGACTCTGTGCAACACCATAGACGGCAGCCCACCAGGCTCCCCCGTCCCTGGGATTCTCCAGGCAAGAACACTGGAGTGGGTTGCCATTTCCTTCTCCAATGCATGAAAGTGAAAAGTGAAAGTGAAGTTGCTCAGTCATGTCTGACTCTTCACGACCCCATGGACTGCAGCCCACCAGGTTCCTCCATCCATGGGATTTTCCAGGCAAGAGTACTGGAGTGGGGTGCCATTGCCTTCTCCGCTGATGTGGACTACAGTGTCCATTCTCAGAGTAACCACGTACCTAGGACTTGCTCCCCAAAGTCCCAGCTTTGAGCAACTTTCTCCCATTTAAAGAAGATGAGTTATATGATGTATAAATAAGCTGAAGGCAGAGAGGAAAGTCACCCCCAGCTACAGTCCCCAGCGCAAGCACCATGGAAGCCAGAGAAAGGGGCTCACTGTTGCAGAACCACTGAGCAATGAGGTTCACGGGCTCGGTCAAGGACAGAAGCTGCACAATACGGGACAGGGCACTCAAGGCCAATGCAGTATGTGTCACCGGGATTGAACCTGGACCAGATGCCAAGGGAGACGGGGCTGCAATAAAAAGGGAGGCACATAAAAGAGATGGATCGACTGCATTTCAATGAGCACCCAGAGGAGAAGTCAGCATGGCTTCACTGGCAAGCAAAAGAAAGTGAAGCAGTTCCCAGTGGTGGGTACTTTCCCATTTCATAATGTTTGCAACAGGAACAGAGCCGGGGCTGTACTAATGGAACTTAGAAGGGATGGAGAGCTTCACTGAAACCAGGCAGTTATGGTGGAGAGGGGGGACTCCTCCCCCCACCCTCGGGCAACCAGAAATACTTAGAATGTCAGTCCCATGTCCTTATCAGAGGGATGTCAGGATGGTGCTCACTTGCCAGCACTAGCAAGGGACCCCAGTAACAAGGAAGAGATGGGATGCAAGGAGGCTCCAGCAATTTGCTAGCTGGAAAATAAGCCAGAGAGATGCTGTTTGGTTTCTATTGCTATGGCCCTGTTCTGCGTCTCCACCAACAAATCAAAATAAGACCCCAACCAACCCACAAGTCAGGGGAAAAAACATGTTTAGTTCAAAAATCAGTGACTACCATGTGCATACAGGATCCAGTGTAGATGTATGGGGGATGTTCCATTCGAAGATGGTCGTGCTTAGTCATGTCCAACCCTTTGCAACCCCATGCACTGTAGCCCACCAGGCTTCTCTGTCCATGCGACTTGCCAGGTAAGAATACTGGAGCAGGTTGCCACTTCCTACTCCAGGGTATCTTCCGAACCCAGGGATCGAACCTGTGTCTCTTGTGCATCTCCTGCATTGCAGGCAGACTCTTTACCATTGAGCCACCAGGGAAACCTTTGAAGATGGTCACATCTACTTAAAATTTCCCACATGGACCCAGAGCAAATGGGGAGATCTTCCCAGTCACTCACTGCACAGCATCTCTGTACCAACAGGCAGAGGAGACAGAGCAGGAGTTTGTGCCCATTTTATAAAGTTACCTTGTTTTAGATTAGAAAATATTTCACATATCGACAAAAAATATATAATAATGTAGATAATAATAAAATAAGCATCTGTGTAGCCATCACAAGCCATAGATATCACGGATACAAATGGAGGCCCTGTGTGACCCCTCCCTGGTCTTCCTTCCTGTCTTCCCTGCAGGGAGCCACTTCTTTGAATTTGGTGTTTATTCCAAAATAACGTGTTTCTTATACTTTAATTACACAGGTAAATATATGCAAATAAGAGTATTACTTTGTACGATTTAAACTGCATAGCAATGGCATCCTTCTGTAACTTGCCTTTTCCACTTTATACTGTTTCTGAGATTATGGAGATTATGTCTCCATAGCAGAGTCTATTCATTTTTTTCACTGCATTTCATCACACATAAATATCAAATTATGTAACCAGTTTTCTGGTTGATGATAGATATTTGGGTAGTTTTCTAGCTCTTAAAAAACATGCAATCATGAATATTCTTGGATATTTCTTTTTTCACATGTATTCGAGTTTCTCTAGACTTACCTAAGAATGAAATTCCTGGGTTGTAGGGTAAGTATATCTTTGGTTTTACTGGATAGCACCAAATAGCTCCACCAATCGTCTGTACCAATTTAATGCCTACCATGGGTGAATGGGAGATTTCTTTAAAGGAAACCAGTCCTGAATATTCATTGGGAGGACTGATGCTGAAGCTGAAACTCCAATACTTTGGCCACCTGATGCGAAGAGCTGACTCATTGGAAAAGACCCTGATGCTGGGAAAGATTGAAGGCGGGAGGAGAAGAGGATGACAGAGGATGAGATGGTTGGATGGCATCACCGACTCAATGGACATGAGTTTGAGCAAACTCCGGGAGATGGTGATGGACAGGGAGGCCTGGCGTGCTGCAGTCCATGGGGTCGAAAAGAGTTGGACACAACTGAGCGACTGAACTGAACTATATACAATGGGAGGAATATAATTTGGGGGGCCAATCTGATGAGTGTGAAATGGTTGTCTTCCTAAGACTTCAGTTTAGGGTAATTCCCTGATCCCAAGTCAGGTCAAACATTTTTTCACATGTTTATTATTCTACAGCATCACTGCAGTGTTAGCACTGCATTTGCATGCTCTGGAAAACCCCAAGAATTTTTCTTTTAATTTATGAAAGTTTGAATAAGTCAGATAGTATTTCATTACTTCTTCACTAGGAAACTTGGAGAGGGAGGAAGAGCTGTGGCTGGAGCCAGAGGGAAGACTTCCTTTTGTTAAACTGGCTTTGAGATAGACAATTTTAAAAATGAGTCACAACATTAGAGATGAAGCCCATGAAGCAGAAATCCCAACAATCCCTGGGCACTGTGAGACACACATTAGTGTAGACCTTGTCAACACTGTCTAGGAAAAGTTCAGAGTGTTTTCTCATCGTGCCCTTTACCTGCGAGACACACAACTATGTGGACATCACAGACATGTGAAAGGAACCACAGGAACCATCTATCCATCCTGCTACCGCAGGAAGCACCATACATTTACCATCCCATCATCACAACAGAAACCTGGAAGGAGATTCCTGAACTTCCTCACATTCCCAAACACTCTTAAGTGGAATCTAAATTTCTCAGCTTTGAGCATCTCCCACTCATGGCGCTGATGGCATGGGATAGTATTCTTCACTGCTAGATCCCTTCTTGACAACACTGTTAGTACTTGCAGGACTCATCTGAATATCCCCCCATCCCTGACACAAGGATGGAGGAAGTACTTTGGAAGTAATGAGCAGGGGCTACTCTCTAGTCACAGCACACTGGCTTCTCATGGCGGTGGCTTCTCTTGCTGTGGAGCACAGGCTCTGGGCATGTGGGCTTGGGCAGCTGTGGCACACAGGCTTAGTTGCCCCATGGCATGCAGAATCACCCCGGACCAGGGATCGGACCCGTGTCCCCTGCATTGGCAGGCAGATACTTAACCACTGGACCACCAGGGAAGTCTAAACTATGTCTCTTAAGGAGAGAATTTTTTCCACAGTAAATCTTCTTTTCCAAGCTTGAGGAACAGAGAAATCATGGGCATAAACTTTCTGCTCCGAGTGTAAAAGAATCAACCTTGAGGATGCTTCTTTTCCACAAAGCCTTTCCAGACATCCCCATCACAAAACGACCTTCCCTTCTCTAACTATGTGTTGTATCAGCGCATCGTATACCAATGGACCACACATTATTTGGCCTATAACACAGGTTTACAGTGTACATACTGTGTTCTAGGCACTGCTCTAAGTACTTTTCAAGTCTTAATTTTGTCCTCATTGAGTGGTAAAGCGAAAGTCACTCAGTCGTGTCCAACTCTTTGAGACCCCATGGACTATACAATTCTCCAGACCAGGATACTGGAGTGGGTAGCCTTTCCTTTCTCCAGGGGACTTTCCCAACCCAGGGATCGAACCCAGGTCTCCTGCATTGCAGGCGGATTCTTTACCAGCTGAACCGCAAGGGAAGCCCCATTTAGTGGTAGGTACTATTATAATACTATCACCCTTTTAGAGATGAGGAAACTGAGTCTCAGGGGAGATAAATACTTGCCCAAGGCTGCAATTGTAGTAAACAGTGGAATCTTAAATTTGGATCCTAGCAGTTTTGACCCCAGAATCTACATGAGAAACCACCACACCATATCAAAGATACTGTGGGATACACATTAAGCCCTTAAACGCTTCTTTCTGTTGTTCTGGAGAAAATGCAGCTGTGGACTTAATGAGAAATTAATCATCCTTTGCATCCTTATCTTTCGACACCCACATCAAATCCCTAAGACCTTGAAGAATCTGCTGAATGCTTCCTGGTTTATTAATAAGAGCTCCCAGTCACATGGAGTTGCCACGTACATGCTGATGCCTCGCTTTGAGAGACCAGAGGCCCTGGGGGGCAGAAATAGATTTAGCTGATGGGGATTCATTCAGCTGATGGAGGACCTGCCTCAGCACACAGCGTCTCCCACTGGTGCTTCTCAGAGAGCGGCTGAACCACTACAGCCACTAACAACGAGGAATTTACGCACTTCACAGCATACTGAGCGCGTTTCATATACCCTGCTCCCCAGACACATTTCACTCCTTTACCCCTGGTATTACTGTGTTTCCACTCCACACATGGCCGGAACAGAGGCTCAGCAATGTTAAACTGCTGTATCACTTATCTAAGCCAGCACAGCTCATTAGTGGATGGTTGAAACTCAAACCTAGATCCTGACATCAAATTCCATGATGTGTTTGCTATTCATTAAGTTGATCCCTTTGATTCTTCATTCTTTGTGTGCATGCACCACCCCCCACCACACACACACACACCTGACTTCTTTCTGGACCAGTGGAATAGGAGTCAGATGAAAAAAAACAAGAGGTTAGGATAAAAAGGAATAAATCTGAGTCAGCTGAACTGAGGTGGATGAACCTAAAGCATGTTATAGAGAGTGAATTCAGTTGGAAAGAGAAAAACAAATATGGTACATTAACACCTCTATATGGAATCTAGAAAAATGGTATTGATGAACCTATTTACAGGACATAAATAGAGACGCAGAAGTAGAGAATGGACTTGTGGATACAGAAAGGGAAGGAGAAGGTTGGATGAATTGAAAGAGTAGCATCAACATATATGTTTTTGTTGTTCAGTCGCTCAGTTGTGTCCAACTCTTTGCAGCTTCATGGACTACTGCATGCCAGTCCTTCACCATCTCCTAGAGTTTGCTCAAACTCATGTCCATTGAGTCAAGGATGCCATCCAACCATCTCATCCTCTGTTGTCCCCTTCTCCTCATGCCTTCAATCTTTCCCAGCATCAGGGTCTTTTCCAATAGCTTGCGGGAAGTTGCTGTATAACACAGGGAGTTCAACCCAGTGCTCTGTGATGGGGTGGGGATTGGGAGGGAGGTTCAAGAGGGAGAGGATATATGTATACTGATGGCTGATTCACGTGCTTGTACAGCAGAATCCAACACAACATTCTAAAGCCATTATCCTTCAACTAAAAATAAATTTTTAAAAAGAGGCTAGGATCTAAACTAAGCTCTTTTTTTATGAACTATGAATGAATAAGCACATGGATAAACATCATATATAGTCAAGCATTCCTGGAGTGCTCACTCTATGTCTGTCACCCAGCTAAGCGCTGTAGATATCACAGTGACTAAGGCACCGTCCTAGGCTTCTAGAAGCTTCTAATCTGTTGGCGTATGCATCTCAGTGTGACAGGATCTGTTTTAAAGGAAGCTTACCTTGTCGGAGCCCCATTTGGGCAGGGAATGTTGTATAGAAGGGAAGAAGAAAACCAGACTCATTTTTAGTATAAACAGAGGCGGATAGAAGACTTTACATCAGGGCAGAGTCCAGACAGACGGTGTTCTGAAAGAGTTAAAAAGAACCTGTGCAGCCCCACTTACCAGGAGAGCCATACCCACTTAGACTTCTGGGGGGCGGGGAGCAAAACTGGGAGAGTCCCAATTTATGCCTGCCTCCCCAGCGTCCTATCCAGATAGCACGCTTTCACTCTTGAAAGAGTCCTGGTTTAGACAGTAAATTACATGGTCGCCCTTGCCTTCCAGGAAAGTTATGACTTTCTCCAACCATCCCTGGGCAGGAAAACAATTTGACCTCCCAAGGTCACTTAGTTGCTTATTTCTGCTCCCTCTCACAGACCATCTTCTCGGCCACCACTCACAGCTGGCATGGGTTTCTAGAGTGGTCTGTGTTTCTCTCTGCTGTTAGCACCAAAGGCAAAACAATTCACCATCGGATCCTAAAAGGCACATGTTTTAGCTGCAGGCACACTTGTTTTCTGCCCTGACAGTTTCTTCCTGAAGGACCTTAGGGATCTCATTCAACTGCTTTGAGCCTCAGCTGCCTCATCTGTAAGAGGGGTTGATAACAGCATCTCAGCTTGTGGAATGGTTGAGAGGATTTGGTGAAGGGACATAAGTGATACACCTTGTGCAGTGCCTGGTAGAGAGGACATGCCTCCCTTCCCAAGGCTTTCTACAACCAAAGCTTGGAGAAGATGCACATTTCAGGAGCCCCAGGATATGACCAGGCCTCATGCCGCCACACTACCAAGTTGGAACAGCTTCTTCGTCTTCACAGAAAATGCAAAACATGGTAAAACCACTCCGTAAAGCTGTTCGGCAGTATTTCCTAAAGTTGAATATGTGTATTCCCTAGTACCTAGGACTTCCCTAGTGGCTCAGATGCTAAAGCGTCTGCCTACAATGTGGAAGACCTGGGTTCAGCCCCTGGGTCGGGCAGATCTCCTGGAGAAGGCAATGGCACCCCACTCCAGTATTCTTGCCTGGACAATCCCATGGACGGAGGAACCTGGTAGGCTACAATCCATGGGGTCGCACAGAGTCAGACACGACTGAGCGACTTCACACACACAGTACCCAGCTGTTCCAGTCCCGGGAACACAGCAACAGAGAAGCATCCCTATCTTCATCTGCGAACAAGCGCACAAGTGTTCACAGCAAGGCTGTTCACAACAGCCCCAAACCTGGAAACCACCCAAATGCTCACCAACCGAAGACTGGATCAAGCGTGGATGGTCCCGTAGTGGAAAACTACACAACAAGAATGAGTCATCAGCACACCGTGCTGAGCAAAAGTGGACACCTACAAACAAGTACACAATGTATGATTCCATTTACACGAAGTTCAAGAACAGGCAGAACTAATCTTTGACATGAGAAGTTAGGATTATGAAAGGGGAGTAACCAGAAAGGGACATGAGGGACTTATCAGGGCAGGGGAGGTAGGAGTTTCGGAATGTTGCATTTCTTGATCTGGATGCTGGTTACACAGGCGTGAAAACCCACTGGAGATATACAATTACAAACTGCATTTTTCAGAATCATGTCAAACTTTAATAAAGTTGAAATAAAAATTTTAAATGGAAAACATTTTTTTTTTAGTAGAGAGTTGAGCAGACTAATCAGGCAGTGGACACTTGGCAAAAGGCAGTGGCATATTTCACCTGATACATGCTTGGTGGGCCCCAGCTCTGCGCCGAGCACTGTGGAGGATGAAGGACCAATGGGGCTAATGAGACTGGATCCCTGTTCTCCATCATCACCTCCACCACCATCACCTCCATCACTAATACTTCCTAGTGCTATGTGACGGCCATGGTTTCAAACAGTTTTTTTTTTTTTCTTTTTACCAAATCATGCACTAACTTCACTTTCATAACAGCCCATTTTACAGATAAGGAAATTTAGGCACAAAGAGATGAAGTAACTGATGCAAGGCCACACGGCTAGCATGAAGTAGACCCAGAACCTGAAGCCGGTACCTGTGCTCTGACTCACAGCTTTATATTCAGAAGTCTGGTCTGTTTATCAGCTGTCAGTCCCAGCTTCCATGTAGGAATCACAGACATCAATAACATCACCTCTGTTCAGGGAAGTGGTAATGGTAAGTTATCAACTGAGTGTCTCGGAAAGGCAGAGGCAATTCCTAACTCTCTTTCTCTGGGCAGCTGCCAGCTCAGTGTCACATGATCAGGAACAGACTGATAAATATATTGATGGAGAATTTTTTAAAAAAAAGAAAACTTAAAATGGCTTCGCCTTTCTATTGCCCAAAGTCCACAGAAACTCTGAATTTGCTTCAAATGAATTTCAAAGCTGCCTCTGGCACTGTGGAGATGCTGATGAATCTCCTCACTGACCTGGAATCACTCCCTTCCCTCATTACCTTATCAGGGGAACCTGAGGCTGGGGGCTGTGGTGTCTGAGAGGAAGTGATGGAGGGAGTGTTGACACTGACCCCCAGGAATGCGGTCAGATATGAACTGTGAGTCTGGCACATCGGGAATCTGCGATGCAGGCAAGCTTTGCTTTGGCACTTGGGCAGGTTATCAGTGTACGTAACCCAGAAGGTGAAATGTTCAATGCACAGCCCCAAAGACCTCCCTCGCTTGGGACAAAGCAGTAAGAAACAAACACCCCCATAAGAACAAATCAGATCTGGCAGAGACCCAGGCAGGCATGAAAACCTATGCAGGCAGGAAGTTGGCTCCCAGTGAGCCAACAGAGCCCCTTGAAACCACCCCCTTTATATAGCAGACGCACTGGTAAGACAGAGAAGAATTCCCAAAGGTCAACTTGTCCAGATCCTGTCTCCAGGCAGGATGGCAACAAAGCTATCCAGTCATGCTTCTGACCTGATACACCCACACCTCTCAGCCTAGACTTGAGGATCTGAGGGAGGGAGAAGGTGCCAATGCAAATCTGGCAATAAAATCAAAACATGTGCTCAGCCTTCCCAGTTATAACACAACTCTATTTGAAGAGAAATCAGTTGGGTCCCGCCTAGAAAACATACAAAATAGAGCATAAGAGAAAAAAGAAAAAAAATGTACTTTTTCATATAGTGACAGAGCCACCAACAATTATCTGGATAATAATGGGCTGCTCCAAAACGATTCCATGTAAAATAAGTAAAACTTCTAGGGGCAGGCAGGGGGTTATTAGGAAGGATTCTTAGAATTAACCAGGTATGGGAGGGGGGTTCAGGTAGGAGGGGAAGTACAGCTGTCATGCAGCATCAGTGAAGGCCTCAGCCAACCCAATGGGGAGCTCTGAAGCCAGGGTGCCCTTCAGAATTTCCCCCACATCGGGGCAGAGGGGACCCAGTAGGAGAGACTGCAGCTGAGGCAATTCTTAAGAGGGCTGACCACTGCCAGCACTGTCTGCTGCTGGGAACCAGTCGTGCTGGGGGCTGGTGATCTGTATGCAGGGTCCATACACCTGACCATTATCCTGCACTGCCTGACTTGTTCTATCACCCTTGTTCTCCAATCCAAGGTATCAGTCTTTGCTGTTTCCTGCAGCTCTTCCTACATATTCAGTGACTGAGGAGACCCAAGGAGGGAAGACTAAATCTGATGAGAAGGAGGGGGCAGCCACAGAGACTGAGGCTCAAAAGCTTTCCTAGAGGACAAACAAAGACCACACACAGCAGGTGGGCGTACCCAGGATGGTCACAGGCTAGGGTACAACAACCACTCATCTTTCCTGGGTGATGGATGCTTGGTATGTTAGACTCAGGTACTCAAGCTGGTGGTCACCCAGGATGAAATCACATGTAATAGCTGACTGATTGAAAAAAAAAAATAATGAACTTTGCTGCAAGAATGGCATGATCTCAGATATACAGAGCTGTGTGTGTCTGTGTACTCAGTCGCTCAGTCACGTCTGCCTCTTTTGCAACCCCTCCAGGCTCCTCTGTTCATGGCATTTCGCAGGCAAGAATACTGCAGCAGAGATGGAATTTGCGTGCCCTGCATTGCAGGGGGATTATTTTCTACTGAGCCACCTGGGAAGCCCCTGTGTGTGTCTAGGCATATAAAGAAATCAGAAAAAATAAACGGTTCCATTCAGCATAGGGATGACCCTGATAAAGGGTCAAAAGAGAAGAAATGTATGCTGCAGAGTAATACACAGAGATCCCATTTCAGTGAAAAACAAACGAATCAAACAACAAGAAAGTGAAAGTGAAGTCACTCAGTCGTGTCTGACTCCTTGCGAGTCCATGGACTGTAGCCTACCAGGCTCCTCAGTCCATGGAATTTTCCAGGCAAGAGTACTGGAGTAGGTTGCCATTTCCATCTCCAGGGGATCTTCACAACCCGGGGATCGAACCCGGGTCTCCTGCATTGCAGGCAGACGCTTTACCGTCTGGGCCAAGACCCCACCATAATGGTACACACCTGTAGTAGTTGTATGGACACAGGAAAAGGTAAGGAAGGATTAACTCTAGGCTGTAAACATTAATTCCCAGGGTGTGGAGGAGGGGTGGAGATGCTATTCGCTTTCCATTTGTCTTTTTGTATCTCTGCATGATATTGATTCACATGTTTAAGCAAGGGAGAATTACCATTGTAATTTTGAAAAATCAAATAAGAAATACATTTAAAAAAAATTATCAACATGGTGCTACTTGCATAGCGGGACCTACTAACAATACGATTTCATTCCCTGTCTTCCTTTCCCTCTTAGACATCAGCTCCTAATTGTCCATTTGGTGTTGCTCAAAGAGGAATATTTAATTTAAGGATGACATTTTCCCATGCCTTCTCCATCATTAGAAAATAACAATTTTAATATTATTCCATATATGACGTGTATTTGCCATGAGTATACATCTGCCACTAAAATCCATAAAAATTATGCAACACATTCTGCGTTCAGATGGCAATATTGTGAATTATCTGCTGTTTGCTATTATGCATGACTGTGCCTCTCTTTGTTACCGTGATAATGAAAGCTGACCGTCCCAAGCCAATTCCCAATTATCTTGGCACGTACACATGAAAAGCCCAGAGAAGCCAAAACCCAACTTCTCACCGCATCTGCTGACAAGAAGTCAGAGGGTTGGTTTCAAGTTTCTTCTCTCTTTCCCTGTCCCTGGCTACCCCTTAAGAGAGGTGCTCCAGAGGGCAGGAGCCACCACAGCACGGAGGATAAGGACACAAAGCTTCCACGTCGTCTATAAACTGGACCGCTCTTCTCCATCTGGTTGGCTCTGGGGATTTGCTCTCACCATCCCATCAGCACATACCCTAGGCATTCCTCAAGAGTTAGCTCAGCTGTCAGAGTTGAACCAAGGGTTTAATTGACACTGGCTACCAGGTGTGGCTTCTACAATGTAATTTGACTTTTATGAGCTCCAAATACGTAGAAGGCAAGACAGAGACTCAGTCCTTCCCGGACTCTGATGCCACGTGTTAGATGTTATGTCAGAGCTGCCTGCTAAGTTTGCAGAGCGAAGAGGGAGTGACTGGGCGGGAAGGGAAGCCTGGAAAAGGGAGTTTGGGACAGAAGGGGCCATCAGAGCAAGCCTGGTAGGACAAGCAGTCCCAGGAAGAAGGGCCATCCAGGCAGAACAAAGTACAAGCGAGGGAAGAGAGGCGGGACATGCTCGTGACTAAGCTCAGTGCAATAAAGCCCAAGTTAACCCTTAGGGCAGGGTTGGGAGGGAAAGGGCTTCCCAGGTTGTGCAGTTGGTAAAGAATCTGCCTGCTAATGCAGAAGACCAGGGTTCAACCCCTGGGTTGGGAAGATCCGCTGGAGTAGGAAATGGCAACCCGCTCCAGTATTCCTACCTAGAAAATCCCATGGACAGAGGAGCCTGGCAAGTCTACGATCCAAATGGTCACAAAGAGGAAGACACGAGTGAGCCACTGAATACAGCACAACACTATTCCTTGAGGGATGATGGAACTGACGGCTGACACAGCCGTCAGCCACACAGCACCTCACTCGCACGTCAGGAGCCTGTCTTGTGTTATGGTAAAAAGATCCCCTTTACCTCAAAAACCTCACATCAGTCCTTCTTCCTCACACCAGCTTACCAACTGATTATTTTTTCCCACCACATCCCTTATTCTGGATTCAGATTTTGACTTTAGTTTTCCCTCCAATTGGCTAGTTGCCAGGAACTACAACGACCACCACCATAGGGATAGTTAACATTGATTGAGTGCTTACTCTAGGCCGGGGGTTGGCAATCTTGGCAACCATCCTTCAAGAATGGTAGCATTTATTATCATCCCCATTTTTCAGATGAGGAACCTGAGACTCAAGTGAAATAATATACAAGGTCTTACAAGAGGTTAAGTGGTGGAGCCAGGATTCAAACATAAATCTGATTCTAGAAGCCATATTCTTGACCACCAAGCTGCAACAATCTTCCCTAAACTGTACTTGGTCTGTTCTTGCTGAGAACCAGGGCAGGAGCCACCAAACTTTGTCTGTTAGAGGGCCAGACAGTAAATATTTTCAGCTCTGCAACCCATACAGCCTCGATGACAACACTCCAACTCCACCCTTTTCTCATGAAAGGGGCCACGGATAACGCATACCCAAACAGCACAGCTACGTTCCAGTAACACACAAGGCTTGCTTTACTTACACATAAGGGGAGAGGTTGGACTTGGCTGCTGAAATTGTCAGCTCCTAACCTATAGCAGTTTGTTCATTCCTTCAGCCAACGTGGATCGAATATCTACCTTGTATCCGGCATGTTCTAGGTTCCAGGTAGAGGGAGAACCACGCAAGTTTCCACCACCATGGAGCTGAAATCCTAGTAAAGATCTGTTTGTTTCACCTCTGCCTGATAAGACTGATTCCTCACCTTCGTCCACTTCTCGCTTCCCTTAGACCTGTGGCTCTCAACTCATACTTCACATCACCTGGGAACCTTGCAGAACAACCAGTGCCTTGGCCCCACGCCCGAGATTCTCATTTAATCAGCCTGGGCTGGGCACAGGTACTGATGATTTTACAACCTTCCCAGGTGATGGGCTGAGACCTGCTTCTTGGGTAGCTGTTTGCCTCCTGTTTCTTTCACTTATTTACCGTCTGAAATAGGGGAAGTCTTTTAAGCCCCCCACTTTGAGTTGTAAAATGTGGGTTATACCCCTCTCATAAGATCATCATGAGGATGAAATGAGGCTACATGCTTTTCAAACATGAGGTACAACTGTCATTGTGCCATTATCATTCAGATTTAATGCTGGGTCCTACATCAGTGATTTCCCTCTCCAGTTTTGACCTCAATTCTTTGAACCAAGATGGTGTTTGGGACTTCTACACCAAGCTCTAATGGGAGCTCACTCATAGCCCGGGTTCATGGGTGAGCGAGTGGGTGGCCTTTTCGTTTATGCTAGTAGACCCTCGCATGGAGCTGCCATTTGTCTGGCATGGGGACTGCTGATCTGTGCCCCACTTTTGTAGTGAAGGTCTCCATCTCCAGGCAGACAGCTGACCTTTGAGCACTGTTGTGAAGCCTTGAATAGGTGGCTTATTTACTTTGACCCATGGACAAATGTCCAAATCCAGGTACTTTCATGAGCTTAAGGACTAGAAAGTGAAGGGCATTGCCATTTTGCTGAACACTGATCAGTGTGCTAGGTCCTTCCCATATACTGTCTCCTTTCACCTTCAGAACAACCCTTTAGAACACTTATTGTTCTCATTTGACAGGTGAAAAAGACTCAGAGAGGCTGAACAGCTTGTGACCCGATGGTCCCAGGACTGGGCTCACACCTGGGTCTTGTTGATTCTGAAGCTCTTTGCACAGACCCATGGGGCATCCTACAAATAATTCAGCTCCTCTGTAGCCAGGATTCAAAGAGCTACCCAACTGCCTGAGGTTTATTTTTCTCGGTTTTCTTTTGTCTTTCCTTTTCTTTTTCTGAAGCAGGCGAGGGGTGGGGGGGACCCAGAAAGAACCCCACAACACCTGCTAATGCCCATAGCCTGACAGCCTTGCTCAGCACTAGCAGGATGACCCCAGGGTCCAGAGAAAAAGGCATTTCCTCCCTGCACAGCATTCGGATGGTGCAGTTTTATAACCTCATAATGAAACAAAAAAACAAACAAACCAAAAAAATGTGAGGAGAGAGTTTGGAGAAATAGATACTGCCAGGAGCGAGGAATTCACCGACCCCCAATCTGGGCCATCTCAAGAGAAGTTGGCCACTGGCTGAGTCTCTTAAAAGCTGAAAAGTCATCCCAGGCCATGGTTAAAGAGAGAGCTTGAACAAAACAGAAACAAATGTGATCTTCAAAGTCTTAAATGTCAACTTGAAGGATAACTGAGAAGCGCTGAGATGGGCCAAGAGAACCTGCAGCTGCTTTCCCCACATCAGATGGTCCTTCAGTCCTCTGGACTGGCCACCCCACACGGCTGGACAACATGTCCATTGGGGAGGGGGCAGCCTCCCCAGCCCATACCCGCCAAGCTGTTTACAAATGGCTAAAGCTTCCATTTTTACCACCCATCAGATTCTCTCCTCTCACCCTGAGCAGCAGTGACCGTCTCTGACCTGGGGCTTGTCCTTCAGGATGCCTTTGCTCTTTGATCTTCCCGCCCCACTCCCACCTTCCCACCCCATCCATACAACCGGCTCTGCTGCCCTCCTCCCTCCCAAGAACAAACAGGAGAGTGGTTTCGAGGCCAGATATCCAGGATGCCTGGTACCTCCTCTCAGCCCTCAGGATAACGGAGCAGCCACACTCCTAGATAATCCCCACTGGCTACGGCTTCTAGAGGGAGGAAGTAAAGGTGACCTGACCCCTTGAATCTCCACCCATGGGTCTTCAAGAATGGAAAACAACGCAGCCAGATTTGGAGAGAGGTCCTTCCCAAACCATGTGGGTGCCTGATGGCTAAAAAACTAGAAAATAAAATTATGAGATTCCCTTTATGAAGGGTCTGCAACATTTCTCGCTCTGTTTTACTCCCTTTGCATAAATACCATGTTTGTAGCCACCTTGAGTGGTATCATTCTCGTTTTACAGGTGAGGGAACTTAAGCTCAGAAAGAATAAGTATTGTAGCCCAGGTTACTGCTTCCCTGGTGGCTCAGTGGTAAAGAATCCACCTGCAAAGAAGGAAACGCAGGTTCAATCCCTGGGTCAGGAAGATCTCCTGGAGAAGGAAATGGCTATCCACTCCAGTGTTGTTGCCTGAAGAGTCGCACGGACAGAGGAACCTGGCAGGCCACAGTTCACGGGACTGCCAAGAGTGGCACGACTGAGCACACATGCCCAGCTTACTGATTCTCTCCCAGGCAGACTGCACTGAGGTCGGTCCTTTCCACTGTGCCAGGCTGCATCTGAAGTCCAGAGCTGAAGGACACCAGATCCCTGAACACAGAGACTCTAGTTGTGGAGACTTAGGTCAACTGCTGTCAAAGCAAAGGACACCTTCCAAGTGGTTCTTTCTGCCAGGTGCCTTTGACCTTTTGACCTTCTGGAGAGCCTGAGAATGCACCCTAAGTATTCTGATCTCAGAGATGACCAGTGAGCTGGTCAGAAGCTTGAGCTGACAGAAGGGCCAATGAGAAGGCTTCCATATCAGCTCAAGCATCAGTGGTCTGAGAATCCAGTGAAATGTCCCCCTGAGCAAACTCTAAAGGGTCAGGATCCCACTGACCCTCCAGAGAGGGTGATGAAAGAGCTGAAAGGCCAGATCTCAGCCTCAATTGTCCCTGAGGGGGCCTGTGCTGGGACAAGAGGCCACCCTAGACTCCAATTTTTTTTTTTTTTAAGCAAGCTCTGGAAGATAGTGAAGGACAGGGAAGCCCGGCATGCTGCAGTCCATGGAGTCACAAACAGTTGGCCATGACTGAGTGACTGAACAACAAGACTCCAGGATGGGTCCCCTCCACCTCTGGATAGTCAGTCTTCTATTTGTACATGGTGGGAATGAATGGGGACGTTTCAGTCATTACTTCCATCAGCTCCACTGTGAGGCCAGCCTCTGCCTCACTGATTATCTTTGCATCCTCCTGACCACCTACACTTCGCTCTGCCCTCTTCTTTATCCCTGGATCCCAGGCTCTTCAGTCATGGCAACAGTTTAACCTGTTCTGTGTCAAAAAAAAAAAAAAAAAACTTTGGTGACAGGGGGCTGGGGAAGACGACTAGGGAGGAGACTTTTTTCCACAGAAGGCAGTGGCCTTTCAACCTCCTCCACAATCACCAAAACTAAAACCCTCCACCTCCACCGGCCTTTCTACTGTTCCCCCCCTCACACCCTCCCCTTTCCTGAACTCCTCACTCTCTTCTCAGTGCTGAGGTCCACGAGAAGTTTCTCTCCTCTTTTTGTCCTGATGAGGGCACGTGCATTCCCTCAGCATGTGAGGATCCGGAGGAAAAACCTTGGAAACGCAGCTAGGAGTTAGGAGCTGGACTGTGCAGCTACCAGGGAACCAGACAATAATAGCACAGTTGTTGTGTTTTGTTTTGTTTTAATGGAGAGATGAAGGTCGATGCAGCTCCCAGAGCAACCAAGAAATGGCCCGTTTATGCTTCCAGGCCTGAGGCCACGACCATCCCCATGCAGTCCCCAATGCATAAACAGGCGCCTACACATGCATTTCGTGGCGGGTACCCCACTATCCCTTTACAAGCACTTTTGTTTAGACGGCCCTTAGCGTGATTTCCTCCTCCTTCACTGCACTCAAGTTAAAGACATACTCCTGAAGTTAAAGAAGTCTAGAGCTGACTTGCTGTCTGCTCAGTCTCTTACAGCTCTTCTCGAGGGGTCAATTTGTACAATTTCTAAAACCTTTCCCAAATCTTCAACTTCCTGTGGGTCCGTTTTTTATATCCACATTTCCTCCCTGATCCTTTTTTTTTAATTCTCTCCTTTTTTCTAGGACACAGGGAGAGTCCAGTAATCTTCCTCCCACCCAAATATTGCAGGTTGGTTCTATTGCAAAATATAAAACCAGAGACCCGGGTAGGATGACACTGAAAGGGCTCTCTTTGTGGTCACTGGTTTGCTGAACAGCTATGGACATCCAATGTGTGCATAGGGCAACCCCGGGCTGGTGGATCCATACTGCCCCGCTTCCTCCCACACTCAAAGAGCACAATTCCCCCTCTAAGACCTAGGGAAAATCCATTCCCTTCTTCAGCCAACTTTTCAGAGAAACTCAAGAAACTGACACCAAACTTGGAAGGAGGAGGGGGACACAAAACCTGAAACTATTTAAAGATAGAAAGTTGCTCTCTTTCCCTTGTAGGTTTCAAGGAAAGTCTCCAGAGACTCTTTCCTGGAGAGGTAGGGTTTCCCCCGCCTTCCCATCTTCCTAGGAACTTTGCAAAACCACCACAGGACTTTGGAAAAGTGGCCAAGGCAGAGAGAGAAGAGTTAAATCAAGCCCAGACCTCAACAATCTGTGTTCAATTTTGATAAAAATCTCTCTCCCTCTCCCCCTTCCTCCACCCCACAACTCAGACATGTCTCTTTACGTTACGAGCTTGCATCTTGTTTGGGGGCACCGAGGGGCTCCCAGAGAACCCCCAACGGCCCCCACAGTGGGCACATGTGGCAGACACATTCAGTCCACTCTCCGGCACGGCTGGACACAGAGTCTCAGTTCTGCCCACCACCTCCTTCTTCTCCTCCCCCTTGCAGTTACCTGCCTCCAGCCCAGCTCCTACCTTCGGGGTAAGTCAAAGCCCCATTGCCCAGCGCTGTCAGGGCCCCAACAGGCTGACGGACGGGCAGCAGCCGCAGGTGCTGGGATCCCCACTCAGGACGCCTTTTCTGGGACGCTCCTTCCCTCTCCCAGGTCCCGCTGCTTCTGAGAGCAAGAAGCTCCCCGCTCCCCCCCGCCTAGCCTGCTGGCCAGGGGCCAGGCTTGCAAGTGGGAGCTGGGAGCGTGTGAAGAGTTAAATCGCCCAAAGGCAGGCACAAGCGAACCGGGAAAAGCCACCACCAAAAAGTTGTCCGTTTGGGGGGCACCAGCTCTCTCTGTCCACTTATGACAAGAAGGAATCGGATTTCAAAGCCATAAACATTTTTTTTTTTTAAGTTTCCGAGGACATTTCCTGTGTCCAGATGTGCCCATCCAGGCAGACTCGACACGCACATCACACCCGCCGGCACCAACGCGCACGCAGCACCCCCACCACCACCCCCCAAAGAACCCCGCTCAAGGATCCTCGGCGGCTCCTGCAAAGCACTTTGGGGACACAAAAACAGGCAGCCGGTGGAGCCGCTGCCTCGCCAAATCCCCTTTCAGCCTCGGAAAGAAAAGTAGAGGAGGAGAGAAGTGGGGAAGTGGCCCGGAAAGCCTCCCGCGGTCCCCTGGCCCCCCGGATGCGAAGCAGGGAGGAGAGCGGGGCGGCCGTACTCACCCCGGGCCGCCCATGGCGCGTCCTCGGCTCCCGCAGCCCCGCGCCCGGCTGCGCGCCCGCCCGCCCGCCGCGCCCGCTCCGCGCTGAGCCGAGCCGAGCTCGCCGTCTCCCGACCGAGACCTCGCTGCTCCCCCTGGGCCGGCCTCGCGCCCGCCCGCCCCGCTCTGACGTCAGGCGTCTTGGAGCGGGATATTTATGGCCAGGATACTCTGAATTTTCCCTAGGTAGAGTTCTGATTGCAGTTCCTTGGGATTTGTAATTTTCACACTTTCAGACAGAAAGCAGCGGAGGGAGGGAGGAAAACGCAGCCGGCAGGGCGAGGCAGATAATGAGGGTAGCTGTTTTCCAACTCTGGCAAAGAGCCTTCTCAGGGCTTCCTCTGTTTTGGAAACAGAGAAGGGGGTCAAGGAGGCAGGAGGGGTGACCTGAGACGGTGGGTTTCTCCTTGTTTCTCTCCTGGTTCGAGCAGGCTGGGAGGTCAGGTGCTTGGGGCCCAGGAGCCCTGCCCTTCGACCAAGTCCCTTCACGTGATACTAAGTCCCAGGAAGGTGCTAGGGCAAGAAAGGAGATAAATCAGGAAGAACAGAACAGCTAATTAGAAGCCTTGGTCCACACCCTAACAACTTTTCCATTTCTTCTTTGGGAGTGGGTGCATAAAAAAAAAAAAAGTTTATTTTTATTAAATTATGTTCCACACTCCCTGCCCCTGTATAGCTTTTCCAACTCAGTACCAGTCAATTCATCTTACTTCATTGCTTACATATAGAGTTTGAGCCATTTACAATAGTCCTTATTCATACTTTATAAAATGGCTTTTAATTTTTTTTTTTTTTTTCCTTAAATGTGATTGTGATCCGTCTCCTTGTCTGGACGGAAGTTGCCTTAGTCAAGAACAAGAGTCTCCTCCATGCCTGGCACCATCATCAGGATGGAGTCTGGGTTGTTTCACTCTCCCAGGAGTGAGCAAGCAGATGGAGCCCACAATTGGTGATGAGCCAGGTGGAGTTTTCTGGCTCTTCATGTCTGGCTTCTGGATTCTGATGGTTGTCTATTTCTCTGCCTTGCTGAAGAGGTTTGGGGACATGGCTTGGTTTAATGGCCATCTTTCCAGAGTAGAGAAAAAAAGAGCACGTAATGCCTTAGCCTACTTGGTGCCCAAGGATTGGAGAAGGAACTGAAAAATGAGATACATGGGATGCAAATCGCTCGTTCAGTTGGATAACATAAGTGTGTAGGTATTCAACTCCCCATTAAGGAGAAGGAGGATAACCACAAATCATCACTAAAACAACACAGCTCTAGCGAGCATTCCGTTAGCCCAGATGGGGTAAAGGTGGGGGTGTGTCTTAACCACAGTTACAGTGCAGCAGGGACTCAAGGACTTGGAATGTGTTTACCCCTTTGGCAGCAGCTGGTTAGGGCTGATTGCCAGAAGGAGCCAAATCTTGGGACTGGGCCTCTTGGTGGGAGACAGCCAAGATGTTTTGGTCCAAGCCACAGAGAGCTCAGAGCCCTGCTGTTTGGTCACTGTCTGGCCGTCCTCCTGAGCATCATACCCCACAGCAACATCTCTCCATCCCCTTCCTCCCATCAGGGTTCCAAGATGAACTCTGCTTTGTGGTGGACACTGCACGTTGGCTTCCAAAATCCCCTTCTCCCTTGCCTTCCTCAACTAAAGAAACTGGAGGTCTACAAGTCACCACTCCAGACTCTCTTGTAACTAGAGCTAGCTGTGAAACCCATTTCCATCCAGGGAGGTTGGCATGCAGAAGGCAGGGGTCAGCTTCCACAAATATTCTTTAAGAAAAAGTCAGATTCGGATGGCATGCCCCTTCAACCCCTTGACAGTCCCTATTTCTCCTTCCTCCATTTCTTCTCTCTTAGGACGTAGATATGATGTCTGGAGATACAGCAGCCATCTTGCAACCTTGAGAACAAAAACCACCCTCTTAAGAATGGTGGTGCAGGAAGGTAAAAGGAACTGGGGCGCTCGGTGACATCTGTAAGTGGCTGAACTTTCCTCTGACTTCTTGTCAGGTGAGAAAAATAAACTCCTATGTGTTCCTGTTATAATAGTCGTCTTATGTTTTTTTACAGCCAAATATAATCTTACCTGACACATTTCCATCAATCCACCAAAATACAATATTGGAACGATTCCTGAACATTAGCTCACAAGTATGATGATTCCTTTTAACCTTATGTGTGCTTAGTCACTCAGTCGTGTCCGACTCTTTGTGACCCCATGGACTGTAGCCTACCAGGCTCCCCTGTCCATGGGATTCTCCAGGCAAGCATACTGGAGTGGGTTGCCATTTCCTCCTCCATTTAACCTTATACTGACATCACTGTTTATAGTTTTCAAAGCCTATCCACATATATTCCCTGACAAACTTCACAATTTGGAGAAGTATCACAATAACCTCCATTTTTCATATAAGAAAAGAAGCCAGATTTAATACATATTCTGCCCAAGATCACACAGTCTACAAAATAAGGGATGCTTGAGCTCTAACCTAGTTTTTCTCACTCCAATTCTGTGTGTTTTCTGCAAAATAATAAAACCACAAAGCCCAGTGAAGATGTCTAATCCATACTAAGTCTATTTCAACCAAGAGGCAAGAGACTGAAAGTAAATTCTGGAACTAGAAAGTGCCACAGTCCACTTGGGGAATTGAGTCCAGCCCATTGTCTCCCCCAATCCCCCTCACCTTCCAGCTACCCTCTGATATTCTGCCCTGAATCCCCATAGTTGCGCTTGCTAAGGTCACATGACCTTTTAGTTGAATTAGGTCTTGGGATCTTCATGGTCATGTCCTGTAAGATGCTTAGAGTGTCCCTTTTTTGAAGCACTCCCCTCTTTCAGGGACGTCTTAGCACAACAACTTCCCTTGTGCAGTTTCTCTTCCTGGTCCTTCTTCCACCTGACTGTGGATGTTCCCCAGGGATCTGCCAGCCGCCTTCCTTCTCTTGCCAAGAAGGAGAATGAAACTCATCTCATGTGATTTCATCCTTTCTTGTTAGTTCTCCCACAGGCTCCGTGACTGTCTGGGAAGGTCAACCATTGTCTCAACACCCAAATCTAAATTCCAACCACCATTTTCCTCTCAGTCTTAACCCTGCTTTTCCAACTGTTTTTGTCCATATTGCCCAGCATGTGGTGAATAGTAAATAATTGGTATATGTTTTAAAATATTATTGTAAAAAAGATGCAGAGAAGTGACTAAAGCATAAGAGGATTTTGTGACTGACTCATTTCTAGGATCGGGAGCTTTGGTGTGATCATCCTCCCTTGAAGATCACCCCACAAACCAATCTACTTGTCTCCAGCCATAAGGAAATTCAGCAGAATTAATGGAAGTTAGCAGGAGCAGACCCAATAAAGAGGCAGACCTAATGAGAAATGGCCTCATTAACTCCTTTTTACATGTATACGTATGGCTCAGTCCCTTTGCTCTCCATCTGAAATCATCACAACATTGTTAATCGGCTAGACTCCAATATAAAATAAAAAGTCTGATAAAATTAAAATGTCAAAAAAAGAATTTACTCCTTTTAGAATAGCCTCATTAACTTCTTCCAGACAAAGTGAGAGACAGAAAGGGATTAAAGATGAGGTGAGATAGGGCCAGTCCATCCTAAAGGAATTCAGTCCTGAATATTCATTGGAAGGACTGATGCTGAACCTGGAACTCTGATACTTTGGCCACCTGATGCGAAGAACTGACTCATTGGAAAAGACCCTGATGCTGGGAAAGATTGAAGGCAGGAGGAGAAGGGGATGACAGAGGATGAGATGGTTGGATGGCATCACGGACATGAGTTTGAGCAAGCTCCAGGAATTGGTGATAGACGGGGAAGCCTGGCATGCTACAGTCCATGGGGTTGCAAAGAGTCGGACAAGACTGAACTGAACTGAGATAGAGCTGGCGACTTAGAAGTGGTAGGTGGGAAGCATGAGGAGGATGGGATCAGGGGAATGAGGCCGTGCACCAGAATATTCCAGGTCTGAGGAGGGGAGGAAAAAAAAAAAAAACTCCATCCCTCCCCAGGTAAGTTTACTCAGGTTCTGCTGGGAAGAGGAGCAGGTGAAGCTTATAAAATACATGGCTCTCCATGCTAAGTGGCTGTTTTTGAGGTTGTTGAGTCTTGAAGAATCCATAAAGTAGGAGGGGCCCTTCCAAGATCATCTGTTTTCCCCCTACCCCCAACACTATTGCACACAGAACCCTAATGTAGGGAGGATGGAGGGTAATCGCTTATGCTCAAGACTGCCCCAAGGGTTGGCGTGGGGCCCATTTTTCTTCACCTGTCAGTCACCTGTATATCCCAGGAATACGACTCTGTGTAGCACACTGCTCATTTAGAAAATTCCACCTGCTTTCTAAGGGACCCCCAAACAATTCAGCAAGCTTGTCCCTCCATCCAAACCCAACTATACACTTCCAAGGCCCAGCTAACTCGTGGGAGAAGTAGGCATCACAAATGCCCCTCCTTGCCCACTTTCCAGGGCCAGACCTCTTGGTCCTATACCGCACAGGCCCCAGGAGCACTCAGCAAAGACCTTGTAAAGGATCAGTGATAATCCCATGAGTAGCCATCCAATCAGTACAAAATTGCCTTCCCCAATTTACACTGACAGTCTAAAGAAGATGGTGCTAAGAACTCAGGTGTTAGAGATCCTGGTTAAATCCCCACCTTGCCTCTCACTGCAGTGTGAGCTGCCTGTGACAGGTAACTTTCTGAAGCTTGGTGTTTTTGATGGTTAATTTTACATGTCAACTTGGCTGGGCCACATACCCAAATATTTGGTCAAATATTATTCTGGATGTTTTCATAAGGGTGTTTTTTAGATGAGATTAACATTTACATTGGGGAACCACTATAATGTAGGTGGGCCTCATTCAGTCATCTGAAGGTCATAATAGAACAAAAGGTGACTTCCAGGATTCTCCCAACGGATGACATATCAGATCTGAACTGTAACTCTTCCCTGGATCTCCAGCCTGCCAGCCTACCACAATTAAATGAGCCAATCCCTAAATATCTACCTGTCTATCTATCTATACACACGCACACACACACACACCCCCAACCACCCACCCACCCCAGTTGGTTCTGTTTATCCAGAGAACCTTGACTAATATAGTTTCTCAACAATAACATGGGATGAAGAACATTCCATCCCTAAAGGATTGTTGACAAGATTAAATGAGGCAAATGGATTGAAAGCCCCTACTCCAGTGAGTTCTTCTAAGACTGAGGAGAAAGAGGAACCCTCAGAGTTGTGAGGTCCCTCTCATCCCACCCCTGAGGCCATCAGAATCCACCTTCGGACCCCAGGCTCTGCTCAGGAAAATGCCAAACTCTGTCTCAAGGGCGTTGGTAATGTCGAGAGGGCAGAAGAAGGTTGTGGTAAAATGGGCCCAGTTCAGCACAGATATATAACACACCAGGTGTTTTGATAATGGACCATTCTGTTTCTCTCACTTATATTTCAGGGTATAATCTCCATTGATTAGAAATGGCCTCCTGCACTTCCATTATCCAACAGTAACTTCTTTTTTTTTTAACTTTTTATTTTGTATTGGGGTATAGCCGATTAACAAACAATTGTTTTGATAGTTTCAGGTGAACAGCAAAGGGGCTCAGCCATGCATATACATGTACCCATTCTCCCCTAAACTCCTCGCCCATCCAGGCTGCCATATAACACTGAACAGAGTTTCACATGCTATACAGTAGGGCCTTGCTGGTTATCCATTTTAAATATAGCATTTATCCAACAGTAACTTCTAAGACTACAACTAAAGAAGGAAGGTCAGTTTCCACAATTTCTTCCTGGAAAGGACGTGAAATCAGGACTAGAACTGCCTGAAAGATGTTTTAGGTTCTTATCATGGTGTGGGGTTGTAGAATGGCCTCAGAATATGGCATCAGTAAAAGCCTGGTTTCTAACCCCAGCTCAAGATCTTACAGCTAATTAAGAGCATCATTTAGTTTCTCTGGAAAAACATGGAATAATAGGAGGATCAAGCCCATGGTGCCGGAGCGAGGATTGAATTGCAGAATGTTTGTAATTACAGATGGCCATTATTCTTACATGCCTCTTCCTCTCTTTGCCCTTTTCCATCTCCACCCCCACCCCCCACCACACACAGTGCTTCTGTTAGTTAATACCAAGAATGCACTTAACATTAATGTACAATTCACCAGGTTCCTGGCATCTAGCTCTCTGCAAATATCTTTGCCTGGAGTTAAGAAACCTCCCCTGGCTCGGACATGACCACACGAAATAGGCAGCGATTGGAAAATTGGGCCCTTAAAAGCCGTCTCCTTCCAAGACGCAGGACAGCATTTTTGAGAAGCCTGCTCAGGTTGTTTGCAGCAGCTTTGAGGGTCGGCTCTGCTGCCTTGCCTATGTCAGAACCCTAAGTGTTTAACCACAAGACACACAGTGCTGGGACATCGTGGCGGCAGCCATCCACCCCCACAGCAAGGCAGGCCCTGCGTGCGTCTAATCCGGTATGTGCCCCCACTCCCATCCCCAGCAGAGGCCAGACAGGCTCCACACCTGGCCAGATGTGGGATAGGGTATGGCCCAGTGTGCAAAGTACTTCAGCGGCTGAGAAAGGGGGTGGAATTCCTTCCTGATCCCCCTAGACAATGTATGATCTGAGTCTAGGGTCCCCAGCATGGGGAAAGGCCATGCCCACTGGTAGCCGCAGCGGCTTATGTTATTTCTGGAGACAGGGTCCTTGCAGTCGGGGCTGCATACAAACTCCCATGGTGGTCTCGCCTTCAGTAGCTCAAGACTCTTTGAAGAATCATGCTCAGGGCTGAGTGCTGCAATCAAGTTCAAGATGAAATTGTCTTTTGAAACGTTTGAGAGAAAGAAAACTTCCCACCCGATCTATACTGGGAACGAAGATGGGGAAAACACACACATACACACTCATTTTTCTCCATTGAAGAATAAGTGGAGGCTGCTTGGAATCGTCAGGTCTGTGTGACTTTGGGCAGGCGCCATGTGTGTGTATGCAACTGAGCAGGGACTTGGGGGAGGCCGAGGGACATCAGAAGAAGCGTAACACGTTTCATCATTCGGTGGTTTTGTCTTTTAAAGGAAAGACCTTAAACATGGTAAAGTGATGATGTTAGGAATCTGTTCTTAATTACCACTCAGTAACTTGGCAATCTGTTTTATCCCATTCATTTCTTTTGGAAAGTCTCAGCGACTCATCTCTTCAGCTGTGTGTACACAATCATATGCAGAAATAAAGAAAGAGAAAACCCACCCTGGTTGCCCTTGGAAAAAGCAAGGACATCTAATGAATCCTCCTGCAGATAGTCATGAGCACAGATTTTTAGATATTTTGGGGGAGTTTCATAAACACAAAATAGGCATATTTGATGGATGCATATATGTGGTTTTTGGACTCTAGCGTAGGGACTTTTTCTTACTTTCTTTAAAAGAAAGAAGCAGGAGCAGGAGCAGCAGCAAAGAACTCCTTCACTAATGCTGTTTATTCACTCATCCTGCTACGTCTCAGGCATTGTGATAAGCCCTGGAGATGCAAAGTTGCATTGGATGGGGTTTCCATCAATTAGGATTTTAATCTAGTGGGAAAGAAAGCTCAACTTCATGCAGGTTAAAAAATAAATGAAAGCACATTAAACTTTCAGAATCACGGTGGATCGGATGCCGTGAAGCTCAGTAGTAGATTGCCTGCCTTTGGATGAAGAAAATACATTCCCTTTCCACTGGTAACTTCCAGGCCAATTGCGATTCCAGGCCAAAATTCAATTTCCAAAATGCATTCTATAGAATGCTAATTCCTTTAAATGGCTTGCCAAACAAGGCAGAGGGAGTGTTTTTCATGATCAAATAAGCTCAAGAAAAACTATATATATTCTACCTCCTTCCACACACACACACCTTGAAACTTCACAGTGCCTGTTAGCATATGCAAAGTTCTAAAAGGTCCAAAGCAAAAGAGATCTCCTGAACTTAGCTCAGCATAGTGCTCCCCAAAGTTCTTTCCTCACAGGACCTGTTTTTCACATAACATCTATGAACATCCCGTAACTTTCAGAAACATTGTTTAGTCTGAAGGGGACCAGAAGAAGTCTCTAAAAATAAACACAAGTGTAATGGGATGCTGAATTGGAATTTTTAATGAGGCAGCAAGATGCAATAGATAAGAAATTCTAAAATAATGTTTCATAGTGAGAAGCAGATTTTCAAAAGGAAGTATTTGGGAAGTGCTTTCATGTCTCCAAAAACTCCTTCCTATAAGAAGAATCAGAAGCATGGAAGTTGAGAAAAAATGTAATGAACATTTCTCTGAGATGCCTGCACCAAAATTCCTTCCCTTTAGCCCCACCCCTCCCTCCCAGTGAGAACAGCTTGAGGAGGGTGACTCAAGGACCTAAGTGCTTCCTGAAGCTGGGAATTGTGGACAGTGTCAGACTCCAGCCTGGAAATCTAGAAGGCAAGACACAGATGGTAAATTGATTTGGTGGTAGATCAAAGGAGAGAAGTTGCTTCTTTATTGGGAAGGCTGGCACTCTATGTTTGCGAGGACAAGGATTAATACATGTGTCCCAACAATCATATGTGGGCCACATGGGTGAGAAAGTGAGCCAGGAGACATATTTGGACCTTATCAAAGAGAACTACCTGGAAGAACTGTGGACCCATGATATCAAGGGTTGGTACAGAGTGGGCCACTGGCAAACCAACTAAGTGGGAGAAAATCAGCTGAAGGAAGACAATGCACAGCCCGTATCACAGGAGGTGCAGTTGGAGAGACCCAACAGAAAAGTCTTTGAAAAACCCACCAAAGGCTCACAGGGAAGAGTCTGATATATGCAAACCATTTTGCAACCATGCCAAAAAATTCTCTGCAGAAGATGGAACTTCCACCTATGGCTGAGTAAGGAGATCAGCAAAACTTATCCCCTCACGGTTCAGTTCAGTTCAGTCACTCAGTCGTGTCTGACTCTTTGCCACCCCATGAATCACAGCATGCCAGGCCTTCCTGTCCATCACCAGCTCCCGGAGTTTACCCAAACTCATGTCCATTGAGTCGGTGATGCCATCCAACCATCTCATCCTCTATTGTCACCTTCTCCTCCTGCCTCCAATCCTTTCCAGCATCAGGGTCTTTTCCAATGAGTCAACTCTTTGCATGAGGTGGCCAAAGTATTGGAGTTTCAGCTTCAACATCAGTCCTTCCAATGAACACCCAGGACTGATCTCCTTTAGGATGGACTGGTTGGATCTTCTTTCAGTCCAAAGGACTTTCAAGAGTCTTCTCCAACACCACAGTTCAAAAGCATCAATTCTTCGGCCCTCAGCTTTCTTCACAGTCCAACTCTCACATCCATACATGACCACTGGAAAAACCATAGCCTTGACTAGACAGACCTTTGTTGACAAAGTAATGTCTCTGCTTTTTAATATGCTATCTAGGTTGGTCATAACTTTCCTTCCAAGGAGTAAGCGTCTTTTAATTTCATGGCTGAAATCACCATCTGCAGTGATTTTGGAGCCCCCAAAAATAAAGTCTGACACTGTTTCCACTGTTTCCACATCTATTTCCTATGAAGTGATGGGACCGGATGCCATGATCTTAGTTTTCTGAATGTTGAGCTTTAAGCCAACTTTTTCATTCTCCTCTCTCACTTTCATCAAGAGGCTCTTTAGTTCTTCTTCACTTTCTGCCATAAGGGTGGTGTCATCTGCATATCTGAGGTTATTGATATTTCTTCTGGCAATCTTGATTCCAGCTTGTGTTTCTTCCAGCCCAGCGTTTCTCATGATGTACTCTGCATATAAGTTAAATAAGCAGGGTGACAATATACAGCCTTGACGTACTCCTTTTCCTATTTGGAACCAGTCTGTTGTTCCATGTCCAGTTCTAACTGTTGCTTCCTGATCTGCATACAGGTTTCTCAAGAGGCAGGTCAGGTGGTCTGGTATTCCCATCTCTAGTAAAGTAATGCTCAAAATTCTCCAAGGCAGGCTTCAGCAATACGTGAACCGTGAACTTCCAGATGTTCAAGCTGGATTTAGAAAAGGCAGAGGAACCAGAGATCAAATTGCCCACATCCGCTGGATCATTGAAAAAGCAACAGAGTTCCAGGAAAACATCTATTTCTGCTTGTATTGATTATGCCAAAGCCGTTGACTGTGTGGATCCCCCCACAAAGCAACTACAAACTGGGATTAAATTAACAAAAACAACCATTTTGACACTATGGAAATCAACCAAATGCAAAAGACAATCTGAGAAGTTTTCATATACTTTGCATAGTACTTTACAAACTGATGAACTTTGGGTAAGAATTTTGGGATTCTTTAATGTTCTGACTTGAGGCTGTGTGAAATCATTGACTTACCACTATACCAGGAAGATACAAGTGTGATCTTTAGGAAGCCAAGCTTATAAATGAAAGTAAGGGTATCAAAATAAAACTGATGACACTGCACAAACAAGTTGAAAACAAAAGTTTGGAAAAAACAATACATGGTGCAAACTGCATCCACAAAAAATCTAGAGTGGCTATTAATATCAGATAACATATATTTCAAAAGCAGAAATAGTATGAGGCAAAGAAGCCTATTTCATAATTATTAAATGGTCAAATCATCAGAAAGATATAATAAATAACAACAGAAACTCAAAATTCATAAAGTAAGAAGTGACAGCATTGAAAGGGGAAATAGAAAACTCAATAATAACAATAAAGGACTTCACTATTCCACCCTCAAGAACTGATAAAATCACTAGACAGTAAACCAGAAAGGATATAGAAGACTTGAACAACTCTATCAACCAACTTGATATAACAAACACTTTGTATGTATGTGTATGTGTGTCTTAAAGTCTATTTTGTCTGATACTATAATTTAATCTCCTTGTGGCCAAACATCATACTTTGTATGACTTCAATGTTTTAAAATTGTTTGAGACTTGTTTTATGGCCTAATTTATGGTCTTTGCTGGAGAATATCTCAAGCATGCTTGATAACCTGCAGCCGTTGGGTGATTATTTTATCATTAGGAAATATTTTCCTTGTCTAAAATTCTATTTCTAGTGTAGCACACTTGGAACCTTCTCTAGAAAATACCATGGCCATAAAACAATAAATTTAATAAATTTAATAAATTTTAAAGTATTGAAATCATACGAAACATGGCATCTTATCACAGATCATCTAAAGTAAATTATAAAAAAAATCAACAAAAGGAAATCTGGGAATCCCCAAATATTTGGAAATTAAGCAACATACTTTTAAATATTCTAGATTGAAAGACTCAATATTGTTGGGGATAAATTTGGCATTTATCCCCAAATTGATTCTTTAATGATGTAAATTGATGTATAGATTCAATGCACTCCTATCAAAAACTAAGCAGGGTTGGTTTGTTTGTCTTTGGCAAAAAGTTACATTGGCAAGCTTATCTTAAAATGTATATAGAAATGCAAAGGAACTAAAAAAAAAAACAAAACAAATTTGAAAATGCAGGACAAATTTGGAGTTTTTATATTACCCCAATTAAAAATCTGACTATAAGTTTACAATAATCAAGACAGTGTGGTATTAACATAGAATGGACATATAGAATCTACATATGATCTATATTGTAGATCATCAGGATGAAATTAAAAGTTCAGAAATAAAACCTTACATTTCTGTACAAATGATTTTCAACAATTCAATGGGAAGAGGATAATTTTTTTCAACATGCTGCTGAGCACCTAGATCAAATATGAAAACATTAGCTTTAATCATAAATAAATGAAAGAACTAAGACTATTCAACTTCTTAGAATAAAAATAGGAGAAAATGTTTGTGAACTTAGGTTTAGCAAAGAGACTTTAAATATGACACTAAATGCATAATTTGTAACAGAAAAACATGATAAACTGGACCTTGTCCATTTTTAAAGTTTGAAAATGAAAAGACAAGCCATATGTGAAGAAAATATGTACAAATCATTTATCTATGTACAAATCATTTATCTGATAAAGGACTAATATTCAAACATATAAAGAACTCTTACAACTCAATAAGTAGATGACATATGACCCAATTTTTAAATGGGCAAAATATCTGAACAGACATTTTGTAAGAGGAGATATACAGATGGCTAATAAGTACATAAAGAGATACTCCACATAATTGGTCATTAGGGAAATAAGAATTGAAATCACAATGAGATTCCTCTATACATCTACTAGAGTGGCTACAATTGAAAAGATAGACAACAGTAAGTGTGGAAAAAGTGAAGTTTTCATACATTGTTGATGGGAATGAAAAATGGTACAACCCTTTTGGAAAACAGTTAGTATATTTCTTAAAACTTAAATGTAAATTTACTATTAGACTCAGAAATTCCTTTTCTAGGAAGAAATCCAAGAGAAATAAAAAGATGTATCCCCACAAAGACATGTAAGTGAATGTACATAACAGCATTGTTCATGATAGCCCAAAACTGGAAATAACCCAAATGCCCATCAACTGTGAATGGATATGGTGAATGGGTAAATATAACATGATATAACCATACAACTGAATACTATTCACTGATAAAAAGGAACAGATTTCTGATTCATGCCACAATATGGATGATCTTTGAAACCTTTATGCTAGATTCCACATATAAGTGATATCATGTGATATTTGCCTTTCTCTGTCTGACTTACTTCACTCAATATGACAGTCTCTAGGACCATCCATGTTGCTGCAAATGGCATTATTTCATTCTTTTTTTATGGCTGAGTAATATTCCATTATATATATATGTACCATAGAAAACAAATTTAAGATTTATCCCCATCAGGGGTAGGGGGAAGGGATAAATTGAGAGATTGGGATTGACATATACACACTGCTACATATATAATAGATAACTAATAAGGACCTACTATATAGCACAGAGAACTCTACTCAATATTCTGTGATGACCTATATGGGAAAAGAATCTAAAAAAGAAAGGCTGTGTGTCTATGTATAACTGATTCACTCTGATGTACACCTGAAATTAACACAACATTGTAAATCAACTCTACTCCAATAAAAATAAAAATTAAAAACTTTATGCTAATGAAAGGATATGACACAATATAGTACATAGTGTAGGATTCCATTCATAGGAAATATCCAGAAAGGCAAATTATTTACAAAGACAGAAATCAGATCAGTGGTTGCCTTGGACTGGGGGAAGGAATAGGACTTGACTGCAAATGGGCACAAAAGAACTTTTGGGGGTAATGGAAAGTTCTAGAAGAGTTAAAATCATAGTGGTTGCACAACTCTATAAATCTACTAAATATCACTGAATTATACACTTACAATGGGGTGAATATTATAATATGCAAAACTGTTTTTATAAAAGAACAAATTCACTTTCCTGCCTCTCCTGCTTCCTCCCAACTTTAAACCTGAGGGAGGAGAAGAGGGGGGCAGAATCAGACCAGAAAGAGGAGAGAATGTAAACCACATCCTCTCCCCAAAGGTAAGCAGTTAGGCTGTAGCTAATTTTAGCTGGGGATGAGGTGGGTGTAGGGGGTTCAGAGAAAAAAGTACTCTGAATAAATTGAAGTGCTAATTAATATACAGGATTGGATATTTTAAACCAAGTCTATGTTTTACCCTCTAACATATTTATAGAACCTTCTATTGCCTACTAATGAACAGAAAAGTCGCTTAACCTGAGATTTCACCTAGTGAGAGGTAAAATAAGACACCCCCCACATGGGATAAGACACCCCCCACATGGCAGGAGCAAAAGGTCAGTGGGGGACAAAGGTACAGTTGTGAAAACAAACCTTTTAGCCTCTGGTGACACGAGAATCAGAAACAGAGCAACAAAGACACAGTTCAGCCATATAAAAAAGTTCATATTCAAAGTGTTTGGGGAACAGAAGAAATTTGAACTCAGGATCTGTTAGACCTGAGTTTGAGTCCTGGCTTGGCTATTTAATAGCTGTGTGATATGGGGAATGTCACTTAGCCTCTCTGATTTCAAATTGCTTATCCTCAGATTGATAGTAATATCGACCTCAAGGGCTTCTTATAAGGATAGGTGGTGTAATGTATATAAGAGAATTTTGAGAGAAGACTTACTTAACAGTCTAGGTATATCAGTCAGGGTTCTCTCAGAGAAGATGAACCGCTGTGAATGATATAGAATAACGATATAGAATAACGATTTATTATAGGGATGAGACCAAGCATGGGGGTAGTATGGCAGTCTATTTAAAGCTATCACTTCTGCATCTCATGTTGGTCCCAAAGTCAGCAGAGTTGGCAGTTGTGAAGGGAAGATGTCTGTGAACTATGGAGATTTAGGTTTAACTAGAACTTGGGAGGGCAGACTGGAACTGTATCAGTGTCTCACCACCGCTACTCCAGATGACCCAAGTGGCCTGCAGGATAAGCTTCACAAGTACCTGGTCCAGGATTCAGAGATGGAAGGAGGATATCAGGGGGGAGCTGGTAGAGCTGTGTGCCCAGTTGCTAACCCTCACCAACAAGCCAGCAGATCAGTCACAAGATGCTTGAGTTGCAACAATGTCTGCCCTTCAGCCACCTTCAGAGCATACTAAAAGGACCATAGCATCCCTTCCGCCTTTCAACTCTTGTGCAAATTTCTCTTGTGGCCAGGCTTAACCTGGAACCACGCAGAGAAGCGAATTCTGGGAAATACAGTTTCAGCTTTACTAAATTGACAGAATACAATGTTACCACAGTCCAGGCCGTGACAACTTGGCATCCACACCTTTTTCTTTTCATCATATTTAATGTCCAAATAAAGACGATAGCAAGATCTTGCTTTGCCTTACATGATGCAACTATCTCATGTACCACCCAAAACACAACAACCTTCTCTGTAAAACAGCGGCCTCCAATCTCCAGGATCTAAAACCTGATGATCTGGGGTGGAGCTGATGTAATAATAAGAGAAATAAAGTGCCCAACAAATATAATGTGCTTGAATCATCCTGAAATGACCACTCCCACCCCACCCCCTCCCTGGCTCCATGGAAAAACTGTCTTCCACGAAACTGGTCCCTGGTGCCAAAAAGTTTGGGGACCGCTGCAGAGGATACAAAGTTCTTTTATCCATCATTGCCAGATGTTCATTCCTCCTCCAGCTGAGTCATACTCATCTGGAGATATTTGGTAACTTAAGTTCTAAGATATCAATCAAGTTTACTATTAACATATCTTATATTAGATGGTGAAGAAATGGGAGAGGGAAAGAAAAATATTAATGTATTCGTAGTAAAATGAGGAAGAAACACTATTATAGTCTTCATTTCTACAACTGGTTATATGGTCATAGCTGGAGTTTACCTTCTTCTGCTATCCGTTCAATATAACTTTTGCTTTCAGTAAACATCTTCAAGTGGTCAAAATTTCCTACCTGATGGAGTGACTCCATCTTTATTCCTAAAGGTTATGGAGCACTAACACTCCAGCCTGTACTAAGCTGCTGTCATTTACCACTCATCTGTTTTTTGTTTTTAATATTTTGACAGTGCTACATGGCATGTGGGATCTTAGTTCCCTGACCAGAGATCAAACCCATGCCCTCTGCATTGGAAGCGTGGAATCTTAACCACTGGATCAGCAGGGAAGTCCCTACCATTGGAGAACAAAGAGATGCTCTGAGAGATTTGCATCCAGACATACTAGTGTACTCAGTCTTCCCTCATTGTACACATGTGCTTCAGTTGTGTCTGATTCTTTGGACTGTAGCCCATTGGCTCCCCTGTCCATGGGATTCCCCAGGCAAGAATAATAGAGTAGATTGCCATGCCCTCATGCAGGGGATCTTCCACCACCTGGGAAGTCCCCACTGTACAGTAGTCATCAATTTCCCCTTGACAAGATCAATCACCAAGGTTTGCACAGTAGTCCACCTTCTTTTTCTGTTGATTCTCCAGTGTGAAGAACCTAAAGAGGTTAAGAGGCAGTCCCAACTTCCAGTTTAATGAATCATTGCTGTGATGGACAGATTTCCTCTTTGGAAAGAAACTAAGTCCTCTCAACAAGAAGGGCCCAAAGATGCAGAAACAAAAAGCAGAAGTTTAAGTAGAGGTAATAGAGATCTTAATCCCTTTCCCACTCTTTAAGAACCTATGAATCCCAGCTGTAAGAGAAAGAGCATCATCACTTCATCACCAATTTAGAGCATATGCCTTACGCTGTAGGATATTGGTCTTCTCTGGTGGCTTAGATGGTAAAGAATCTGCCCACAGTCTGGGAAACCCAGATTCAATCCCTGAGTCGGGAAGATCCCTGGAGTAGGAAATGGCAACCCATTCCAATATGCTTGCCTGGAGAATTCTGTGAATGGTAGGACATTGCCTCAGTTCTGCAAGGTATTGACACCCAGCTGGTGCCATAACTATATCTGCAAAAGGTCATTCTACAGTTCTGTCAGTCAGCTTCTTCACAGTGATGGGGAACAAGGTAAGATCAGAAAAGTCCATGAGCAAGAGTCCACTGCTGTACTTCACTGGCTGTGAAATGAGTTCCTTGGGCGGCAGCAACACTGCATTGAATACCATGACAGGGGACAAAGCATTCTGTTTAAGCCTGCAGATACCAGTTTTGACAAAAGCATTGTGAGCAGGAGAGGTCAGTCCATATCCAAAGAAAGAATCTACTCTGATAAGAACAAAGTGCTGCCCCTTCCACGATGGAAGCAGTCCACTGTAATCAACCTACTACCGCATGGTTGGCTGATTCCTCCTCCCTCCCCACCCCCAATAAATAGTGTACTATCAAGGGCTCACTGTTGGTCTCTGTTCTTTGGCATATTGGGGACTCAGCAGCGGCAGTAGCCAGATCAGCCTTGGTGAGTGGAAATCTATGTTGCTGAGCCTCCATTCCTGCCATCAAGGCTACTTTGTTCACAAGCTAACTGGTCAAAGAAAAAGGACTGGAGAAGGGGCTGTCCGACCTGCAGAGTGAGTCATCTCGTCTACCAAATTCTTAAACTCTCCCTCTACTGAGGGCATTCTTTGGCGAGCACAGAGATACAAAGTTCTTTGCATTATGTGTTCATTCAGAGAATTTAACCATATACTTCTTCCCCAGGCCTCCTTGTCACCGATTTTCCATGTCTTTGGCCACCCAATCAAACCATTATCCACTATGCATGAATCAGTATAGCTCCCAACCTTTGGTTATCCCTTCTTCCAGGCAGGATGAACAACTCTGCCCACTGGAAGGATTACTTATTCACCCTTATCCTTCAGGGACATCGGGAGTAGGACTGTGGTTTTTGTCCTCTGCTGTCTTCACATAATGTCAGTATCTTGCAGTGAATCATACATAAACCAAGTCCAAATCTTTCTTCTTAAGTCAACGGGTCATAGAAAACCCCCATGTAGCCATAGGGACAGGTCAAGAGGGAGGAAGCAGGGTGCAGGAACAAAGCCAGCTACATCATTTGTGGAGCCCGGAGCAAAATGAAAATGAAAGACCCCTTCCCCCCAGATTACGAATTTCAACACGGTGAGAGGAGAGCATTAAGCCAAATGTGAGGCCTTTCTGAGCGCGGGTCCTGTGAGCACGCCCAGGACCATGGGCCCGGTGAGCACCCCCAGGACCCTCAGCAGGAGCATGGGCCTCAGTTCCTGGACTTGTTTATGCATGTTATTTGTGCTTTAGGACTGGTTTGAGCCGTTTCATGTATGCCACTTTCATTTTTTTTAAAGGAGGTTATCTTCTTGTTAAAAATCAGTTTATTATTTATTTTTGGCTGTTTTGGGTCTTCCTTGCTGTGCACAGACTTTCTCTTCTTTTTCAGCAAGTGGGGGCTAGTCTCCAGTTGTGGTGTGTGGGCTTCCCATTGAAGTGACTTCTCTTGTTGTGGAGCACGGGCTCTAGGCAGTAGCTGTGGTGCATGGGCTTAGTTGCTGCATGGCATGTGGAATCTTCCTGGACCAGGGATTGAAATTGTGTCCCCTGCATTGGCGGGCAGATTCTTAACCAATGGACCGTCAGGGAAGTCCTGTCACTTCCATTTGATTGTGGAGTGGTCCTTGCGTGCCCAGCTTTGTGTTTTAATGTGTCAGATATTGACACCCAGTTCATGATGTGTCACTCAAGTCTTATGGTAATTTGGCCCATGGTCAGGTGGTTTTCAGCCCCTACTAGGACCCAGGAGCAAAACAGAGCTATTTCTCAAAGAATAGTTATCCACATAGGATGACATATCTGCTCAAAGTTCTGCTGGTTTATACTGTGATTCACCTATGAAAGCCTGCCAAAGGCTACACAGACACATCCCAATCTGCCTCAGACACTTTGAGCATCACTGGATGTGCTGGATCACATAGTCCAAGAGGCAAAGCACATTGCACCTTAGTCTGGATCTACTGAAATGCCCTCTCCTGTCCTAGGTCCCATTCAAAACTATGCAAGCAGGAGTTGAGAATTTACACAAGCTCTACCCATTAAACATAGGCCATAAATATGGCCATAAAGCACAGCAGATCAAAAACAGTGAACAGGTCTATGTGACTCCATCATCACCAAAGGAAAAAAATCATTCCAAGGATATGGTCTATTGATGTTTGGTGAGCAGTAATAGATTCCTTGAACACAAAAAATAAAATCTTCAAAGTCTAGAAAGCCATATGGCACACTGGTTAAGGCTGGGGACTCTGGAATCAGACTCCCCAGAACCCAAACCTAAGCCCCATCACTTTCAAGCTGTGTGAGTTTAGGGAAAGAAAGTATCAGTCATTCAGTAGCATCTGACTCTTTGCGGCTCCATGGACTATAGCCTGCCAGGCTCCTCTGTCCATGGGATTTCCAGGCAAGAATACTAGAGTGGTTGCCATTTCCTTCTCCAGGGGATCTTCCTGATCCAGGGATCAAACCCAGGTCTCCCACGTTGCAAGCAGATTCTTCACTGCTTGAGCTACCAAGGAAGCCCATGTGAGTTTGGGCACGTTATTGATAACCTCTCCGAGACTCAGAAGGGATAATAATGGTTATCTATCATTTATACTTGTCAACAGTTTTAATAGTTACCTAAGAGTTATATCCATCTTGTAAGCTTGTTACAAGGATCACGTGCGCTGTGCTGTGCTTAGGCCCTCAGTTGTGTCCAACTCTTTGTGACCCCATGGACTGTAGTCTGCCAGGGGAGTTCTTTACCATCTGAGCCACCAGGGCTAAGGCACAGAGTGAAGACTCGACAAATTTTCTCGAGAAAGCTTTTCTTAGAAATGAACAGAATATAGAAGTCACTAGATTGGGGTAGGAAGAAACCAGAGGTGTGGCTCATGTAGCCCCTTAAACATAAAAGTCGGACTCTATATGCCTCCGACTTGAGGTGTAAAGGGAGAGAGGGAAACCCGTGTTCAGGTTATCATTATGCTTTCTAAAGAGTGAAACTGTGGCAAGTCCTCTCTATCTCTGCATCTCAGTTATTTCAGGCATAAAACAGCAAGGCTGATCTTCATGATCATGATGGACCATAAAGAAAGCTGAGCACCAAAGAATTGATGCTTTTGAACTGTGTGTTGGAGAAGACTCTTGAGAATCCTATGGACTGCAAAGAGATCAATCCAGTCAATCCTAAAGGAAATCAGTCCTGAATATTCATTGGAAGGACTGACGCTGAAGCTGAAACTGCCACCTGATGCGAAGAATTGACTCACTGGAAAAGACCTTGATGCTGGGAAAGATTGAAGGCAGGAGGAGAAGGGGACGACAGAGGATGAGATGGTTGGATAGCGTCACCAACTCGATGGGCATGAATTCGAGCAAGCTCTGAGAGTTGGTGATGGACAGGGAAGCCTGGCATGCTGCAGTCCATGGGATCACAAAGAGTCAGACACGACTGAGCAACTGGACTGAACTGAACACTGAACTGAACACTGAACTGAACTGATCTTCATGATTTCCTTGTCTCCCCCATCCCTGACAGGGGGCTTCTGTGGTGGCTCAGACAGTAAAGAGTCTGCCTGCAGTGCAGGAGACCTGGGTTCAATCCCTGAGTCAGGAAGATCCCTAGAGAAGAAAATGGCAACTCACTCCAGTATTCTTACCTGGAAAATCCCATGAATGGAGGAGCCTGGCAGGCTACAGTCCGTGGGGTTGCAAAGAGTCAGACACGACTTAGCGACTTCACTTTCTTTCCCATCCCTGACAGTCTATGATATGATGACTCCCATCTCTAGTGAGATGTGGGATCTTCCCCTGCCGCAGCCATGCAATCCCACCCATGATCCCAGCAGACAGTGCTTTGGCCAGGTCCCTACAGCTCTTTGTTCTTAAGAGCAGGTCTGGAAAAGACCAATCAGAGGTTTTGGGTATTTATTAAAGCTCTGGCAATGGCTCCCACGTCTACAACTGAACTATTTTCAGCCCCAGCTATTTTCTTTTCCTTTTGAAGAGTGGGTGGATTTTAAGACAAACAGATTCATTAGGTATATGTTAGCATTGCCACAAAAGCAAAACAGTCAGATTTCCCAACACACCACCAAGTCAGGGCTTGGAATTTGGAGGATTACAAGGGAAGACTGGTGGTCTTTCCATTTCTCACACCCGAGGGTCTTGTCTTTTGACCAACTGGCCTCTCCCTGGGACAAGTAAGGGGGAGCTTCTGGGGGTGGAGGGGCGGGGATAGCAAGATTCCCTCCTTTCATTCTTCAGGCCCCCAAGTTAAGAGCAAAGACACCACAAACACTTAAGCAATTAAAGAATAATTTAAAACAAATGTGCACTGGAGTCCGCGTGGAGCAGAGCAGGCTTGGCTTAATACACAATGTGGCGAGAGTCTTCCTAGGGCTTTATCTTTCACTAGGGAAAAGGGGTTCCTTCCTGCACCAAACACACCCCGGATTCTGGTGAAACCTCCCCTGCCTCCCCACACACAAACACACACAGGGCCCTCATGACTTTGCTGTTCCAAAGCAGCCTCTAGCCCAGGGGAGCTGCCCTTGAAGAGAAATTCCCTGGCATATAAACCAAATAAGTTTTGGTTACATGTGGCAGGAAATCCAAGATAGCGGTGGCATAAATGAAATAGAAGTTTATTTCTTCTATTCATGCAAAAGAACCCCAGAGGTAGGCAATCCAAGGCTGTGTATGGTATAGAGGATGAGGGAGGTACCCAGGGATAACCAAGGAATGAGGCTGCTCTGGCAGACCTTCCAAGGATGTGACTCTGACCTTGAGATTGTATCTGGCCAGCAAGGAGGAGAGTATTGGCCCCAACCTGCTCATTGTCTGCCCATTGGGCATGTATGTATTATTTTTCACTCATTCATCCCACAAGATACTGGCTTAGCCAATAAGTTCATTCAGGTTTTCCCATAAGAAAAACCTGAAGAAACTTTGTGGCCAACCCAATATTTGCTATTGAGAAGTCATTATGCGCCAGGGACTACATCAAGTGCCAGGTTATAATGTGACTAAGGCAACTACAACCACACTCTTGTGAAGTTCCCAATCAAGTGCAGAAGACCCATAAGAATATGTAAATAGAAAAATGAACTCTCTGGCTAAGCAGTACCTAGGAAACAGCCAGGACACTGTAATAGAGAATAGCAGGGGAGACTGACTTAACTCAGGGTGGTGCAGGGCACAACTAGAAGGTTGTGGACGTGGTAAGGGAGAGACATCAATGGAGAAGGTCATCAAGCCAGCCAAGGTTCACAAAAAGCAGATAGAAACAATGGCAGATCTTTTTTTTTTTTTTAATAAATTTATTTATTTTAGTTGGGGGCTAATTACCTTACAATATTGTAATAGTTTTTGCCATACATTGACACAGATCTTTTGAACATGGCTGATGTCAGCCAAGTAGTCGCCAGTCACCCTACAAAGAGACCCAAATAGACTCAGGAGAACACTGGGGCTCTAATCATCTGCCAGGCTCTAGCCCTGCCCATTTCAGTCAAACCTATGTGATAGAAGTGATGAGGCCCATTTAATGCAACCACGATGCACTTGGGACAGTTCAGTGACTGGCCTGACTTCATTAAACAGCAAGAAGGAAGCAAAGCTGCAGTTTACACTCAGGTCGTCAGGATCCAGGTCCTTTGCATACACAGATACTCAACCCATAAGACGAAATTGATGTGTTTCGGCGCATGCTTTTGGGTTAAGGGGAGCAGGATATTGGCCCCAAAAGCCGAGTGCTGATGCCCATGGAGAACTAACAGACCAGACAGAGAAGGGCACAGAGGCCAGCCAGCCTCCAGCATCGCATTACACTCCCCAGACCTAATTGCTTTACAGACTAAACAGCACAATTTACAGTCAGCCCTGGGATAATGACGTCTTCCCGTCCAGTTCTGCTCCGTTCTGAGGGATTCCAGCGTTTTCCTCAGAGACATTAGACCAGGGGCCCGCAAGACCAAGGTTCTCGGACTCAAAGGCAACCATTGTGAGAGAGGCCGAGGAGGGGCCCGTGGGAGGAAGGGGGACTAAGTGCTATTGCAGGCCCAAGTGCGGCCGAGGGGCCACCCCAGATAAATCTCACCCGCACGCATCTGGAGAGGACATGATGACACAGAGGTCAACTAGAAAGCCGGCAAATTAACTGACTCATGCTCATTCAAGTTTTTAAGTAATCAAATAACTCAAACCCAGGTAGACAGTCTTAATCCCCAGAAATAGTTTGCGTTATAAATCACCCACAGAAAACTGTTTCTCCTTATTTCCCCCAAGTCTCCCTTTTTTAGTAGAAAGTCGTTATTTCTAGATTAAAAAATAAGCCTTATGAACAAGTCAGATTATCTTTCTGTGTCACTGCTTTAAAATGTAAAACCTGAACTTCATAAAGCGTTCTTCCCTTTTTTTCCAGAGTGTCATCTCCATCTATTTCCAGGCCGTGACTTTTATTTATAAGCAGAAGGCCAAATTGTACAAACGCCATGACCTCATATGCAGAGATGTCAGGCCAAGAATTGTTACGAGTCTCACTTAAGTGTGCACTCCGAGTGTGTGTGAGCACAAAGTCACGGTCAGCAGGCTTTCCTGTTCTCTTTATTCCTCTCATTTGTTTTCCAAGTTCCCTTTGAAGCTAAGAAAAGAAATGCATACATATTGGACAAAATCAGTTGAGAGTAAATGACAACATGAGTTGAAGCTAAGCTAGTAGCATATTTATCTGCTCACAGAGTTCATCAGTTGTTTGGCGATCTGTGCTTCTGGGAAAGTTGGGTACTTGTAACCATCATCAGCCTTATGATGAGGCTAGATCAGAGTTGCTCGGAGGGCTAGGGCTCTGCCCTCTTTATTTTTTTTCTAAGCCCCTCACCAGACACAAGATCTGCTGGAGTATTTTTTAAATATTTTTTAAATTATTTTTTCGGTCATATCGCATGGCGTGTGGGATCTTTGTTCCCCAACCAGGTATTGACCCCACACCCTCTACAGTGGTAGTGTGGTGTCTCAACCTCTGGACAGTCAGGACATGTCCTCTGTTCACTTTATTCTTATATTTAAGTGTCCCTTGGGTGCCTTCTCACTTTCTCCCTGAACTAGAATTCCGGAATTCTGCTGGTTTTGTTTTATCAAACTTCTCGGCATTTCTATGTCTCTAGAAGCACCCAACATCAGACAGTAGTGTGAAGGAGGAGAAGGTGAATCCCAGAAGCTGCCAGATCTGGGTCTGAACCCATTTGCTATGCCTTAGGAGCTGTGTAGTTATGACCATGTTACCTAACCTCTCTGTGCTTTGTGTCTTCTGCAAAAGGGGAATGACAGGAGTAATGCCAGCACAATGCATGTGAGGCACAGTGCAGGGAACACAAAACACTAGCTGCTGTTGTTGCAGCGTTCGTCATCATGATTGTTATTATTACCCACATGAACAGCCCTAGAATAGATAGTACTGACGTATGCTCTTTAACAAAACAGATTTCTCTCTCTAGACAAAATCACACACACATAAATCATTGCTATATTATTTTTGACCTTGTCATCTGCTACATCTCAACAATAAATAAATCTATGTACATAGATGAAAAACCCTTTGAACAGGATACTGGAAAGGAGCAGTGGTGTGGGCAGTTCTAACTGGCGGTTAATCAGTATATGCAAGACCTGTAGTGTAGACAAACCCAGGGCATTGCTTGCTGGTCTCTATAGTAAGATTAAGGGTGTGGATCCACACAGCAGGCAATCATGAATACAGGCTGGGCTCCACACCAGACTCCTGCCTTCTGCCCCAGCGAGAGGACTCCTTCTAGGCCAGACCATTAACACACGGGTCCCTGACCAAAGAATAGGATCTTCAGCTCAAAGGCTCAGTGGCCAGTTCCAAATCAGAGACTCAAGGACTGGCCAGGTCAGTGAAACCAGAGAGAAGAATCACACAAGGAAGCTGGGTTGTGGCCAGACAACATCCATGCTTTCAGATGGTTCCTTGAAACATCTTTTTTTACCATTTCTCTGCACATCCCCTATTTTGTTTGGTGTGATTTCAATCTCTGCACCTCAGATGCCTCTTCAGCAGCCTATCTTCTGGTTACTAGAGCTCTTTAACCCTTATGCAGCTGAAGGCTGCTCACAGCCTTCTCTTTTAACCCATGACTGGGATGGGAGCACGAAAGTCCAGGTCATTTGCCTTCGTTGGCAGTCACTCAGAGGCAGGATCTCAGTCCAGTGGTCCCCTGTAGAATCTGGCTGAACTTTTTCTCACTAAACTCCTGCCCCAGGCAGCTCCTTGCTCATCTTCCACTCCTGTCCAGCCTCCCTACTCCCTAATCGGCATCCCCAGGAACTATTTCTTAATAAATTATTCCTACATAGGTCATTGTCTCAGGTCTGCCCCAAGGGCATCCCACCTAAGCCATGAGTCAAGGCAACAGCCTATCGTATGAGAAACCACTGAATTCACCCCTAAGATTCCCTTCCTTCTAGCCACATACTGAATCAGCATTTCTTTCTCCGTTTTGTCTTTTGGAATTTTATCCCTATCAGATGAACCAAGACTCTTTCTTGAGTTTGCAGCATTCCGATCCCTGATTCTGATTCTTCTCCATCTTCAAACCCGTAGCACATTAATAGTGACACATGAGGTCTTGGGACTAAGAGAGACCCCTCCCAAGGGATCAGGCAAACCTCCTGAATGCAGTGCAATGGGTGAATCCTTTGCAGGGTGAGACAGTGGTTACCAACCTTACCATTAAGTCCCCTTTCAGCACTCTTTCTGGGATCTACGTAGCCTGATCCGATAATGAATGAGGATGACGAACAAGATCCCTTTGGGCATCGGGGTTCCTGGCTGGCCCCACAACTCGTCCCCTCTCTGGAAACTCCTCCCAGGGAGACTTAGTCGTTTTTCAGGACCCACACGGAGGCCGCTGGAAGATAAAGTCCTGCTGAGTTCCCACCAACCCCCTTGCTGATGTTTGGAGAAGACAGGTGAGGAGATCAGGAAAGTCCTTACACCGTGCTCTCTCTAGCCTTCATTCTTGTGTAGGGTGGTCACCTGGGAACCTTGGCTTGGGAAAGACAACAGAATTCAGGAGTGAAGCAGGTGTTGTACATCGTGGAAACCTAAGCAAACAGTGAGGAACTGGGCAGGATGCATGTTGGAGGAAAAAGAGAAAAATAGCCTGTGGCTCGGAGAACCAGAGCTGATGCACTAAAAAAGTCCCAGCTAGTCCAAGATACCACCAATAGTGAATCAACATTCAGAGCAGGATGTAATAGCATTGTGACATTTTGAGCTAATATAATACTAGCAGTAAGCAAAGAAACCTATTCTTTAGCCAATACATGCAGGCCTATTACGAAAGAAGTAGACTTAAGAAAACTTCTTGAAATACAGAAAATAGTTCTAGCTATTTTCGACATAAGCTTCTTTATTGTAAACATTTTTGCTGCATTTTGGCCACAAATGTTTTTGCCACATAACTAACCGGCCATAACACAATTTTGCCATGAACGATAAAATATGAAAAATAAAAGAGGGATGTTTAAAAGGACATAAAGAAACATGGGAAATAAATTTTTTAAATTAAGATTTTATTGTGGCATACAAGATATTTGAATACATTTTAAATGGCTGTAGATTCATGCCAATCTGTGCAAATAATTGATTTTATTTTTATTTTGTGGGTTGTTCCTAAGCACTTGTCTTCTAAGTCTTTCTTAGTATCTTACATTTTTTTTGCATGTTTATTTGTCTCTTTATTTGATATTGTACTGATTCTTTCTCTTTTTTTGGCTAATAGTTCTTCCTTCATTAAGAGAGGTATCAGGGGCTTCCCTGGAGGCTCAGTGATAAAGAATCCACCTGCCAATGCAGGAGACATGAGTCTGATCTTTGATCCAGGAAGATCACACAGGCCATGAAGCAACTAAGCCTGTGAACCACAACTATTGAACCTGTGCTCTAGCCCGGGAGCTGCAACTACAGAGCCCATATGCTGCAACTACTGAACCCGAAATCCCTAGAGCCTGTGCCCCACCAAAAGAGAAGCCGTCACAATGAGAAGCCCATGGACTGCAACTAGAAAGTAGCCCCCACTCCCTACAACTAGAGAAAAGCCCACGCAGCAACAAAGACTCAGCACAGCCAAAAATGAATAAATAAAACTTTTGTAAAGAGAGAGTGGTATTAGGCCCTCCCTGGTGGTCCAGTGGTTGGGAATCCTCCTGCCAGTGTAGCAGGGGACACCAGTCTGATCACTGCTCCAGAAGATTCCGCACATCGAGGGGCCACTAGCCCGTGCGTCACAGACACTGAGCCCACGCTCTCGAGCCGGAGTGCCGCGACCGCTGAAGCCCTTATAGTCTAGAGCTTGTGCTCTGCAACAAGAGAAGCCACCACAGTGAGAAGCCCGTGCACCTCAACCAGAGAAAGCGCGTCGAGGGTTGCTTTTCGGGGACCGTGCTTCTTAGCCTGCCCACAAGGTAGGCTATCTGTCTCCTTTTTTTTTTTTTTTGCAGAGAGAAATGTCAAAGTGGATATTCAGTTGGGCAATGGAGGAGTGGCTTGGTTTCACTGAGTGAGGCCAGAGTCACGGGGGAGACAGTTATTTCGGATGCTGGCATAGTCCACCCTGTCCCTCTGAGCCACTGAAGACCATGAGAGACCAGATCGGGTTGTCTGGTCCTGATCCCCAAAGACCACCTGTAGGTATCACCATGACCCTCACTGTAGCCTCATGCGCAGCAATGAAGACCCAGCACAGCCAAAAATAAATAAATTTTTTAAAAAGGTAGAGAGAAGTATCAGTTTCCCAACACAGGATGCATGCTTGTAACAGCTTTATTGAGTTGTGAAAGCCTTTACACCATTGTGTGCCCTTGGCATATTGTCATGTGTCCACGGAGAGACGTTCCAAAGTTCTGTGGGAAATGAGGTTTCAACTCTGTGCCCTCAAGGCCTCTTCTCCTTCAGTGTAGTGTGTTTCAAAATTAAGAAATCAGCTCTCAGGGCAAATCATTTTTATCTGTCATGATCTTCGTACTGTATATGTCAGACCAAAGTGTCAACCAGTTATTTTTCCTCTTATGACACAATTGCTTTATGGCCAATTACTTATGCAGTGAAAATGTTCAGGGCAAAAATGTTTGTAGTGAAGAAACATACTGTGAAAATACTGGGTACAAGTCAAAACAACTCGTCACTTCTGGTGGACCCCTAGACCCCGGAAACCCTAGGCAAGGAGACATGGAGATGGACCTTTTCAAGATGCTTGCCATATTGATGATGTTCCCAGTGCAGGGCTTAGTAGCAGATCCAAATGGATATAGTTGGCTGCACTGATTTCCCCTGAATCTTTTCTGTCAAGATATGGGCTACAGTGAGGGTAATGGGAATACCTACAGGTGGTCCTTGGGAATCAGGGCCACATAACCTGATCCAGGTACAAGTCTCTTGTGGTCTTCAGTGACTCAGAGAGGCAGAAGGGTGGACTATATCCTCATCCAAATAACTCAGTTTCCCCGGGGCAACCAAGCCACTCCTCCACCACCCAACTACATATTCGCTTTGGCATTTTTCTCTGCAAAAAAAAAAAAAGGAGACAGATAGCCATGGGCAAACCTACCTTGTGGGCAGGCTAAGAAGCACAGTCCCAAAAAAATCACAGGGAGGCGACAGGTAGGGGTCTTTTCCTGGTATGTCTTAGCATCCACGCATGGCAATTCCACAGACATCAATTTGCTGCATTCCAGGCGTCTGGAATCCCCAGACAGCAGACTCCGGTGGGGTAATTTGGGGCAGCGATATTCGGCTGCAGCACAAATGGCTTCACTCCATCGTGCACTCCTTGTTTCTTTTTATCCTGCCCCTAACTTTTTATGGGATCCTGCATGTAAGGCCAAAGTTATAGTGCCAGCAAGCACACAATGTATCCATAGGGAAATCATTATTCTTGTGTGTTTGAAGCGTTTGTTTGAACCGTCTTTAAATTATTTCTCTGGAAATCGGTCTGGCTTAAATATGTTTATCCCTCTGCCTTTGTGAGTCCTTGTTTGCATTCACTGGGCATTGGTAACAGATGAGAAGAGTCATCACAAGGTATTTAGCCCTTTGAGACACTGTAGTTGCTTCCACATTTCGAGCCTAGATAAAATCAACAAGAACCGGGAAAGGACGCCATGGCTAGGTGCCCAGGATGGGGAGAGGAGAGTTTGACTGGGGATAAAGAACTCACCAGGGCTTCCCAGGTGGTGCAGTGGTAAAGAATCCGCTTGCCAGTGCAGGAGATGCAAAAGACGCGGGTTCGATCCCTGGATCGGGAAGATCCCCTGGAATAGGATACGACAACCCTCTCCAGTATTCTTGCTCGGAGAATTCCACGGCCAGAGGAACCTGGCAGACTACACTTCATAGAGTCCCAAAGAGTTGGACACGACTGAGCCTGCATGTGCACACACAAAGAACTCACTATGGAGAAGCTAGAGAAGAAATCTTCATTTACAGAATGGAGTGTGTGTGTTTGTGCATATACACATACACACATTTCCCCCCTTTTCTTTCTGAAATGCAGTAGATATTGCTGGAATCTCAAATGAGAACCAACATTGCAAGGGACTAATGAGTGAGAAATTATGTCCAGAGACAGAAAAGAGAAGCAGTGTGGAAGTTCTTTGTTGGGCCTTTCCCTGTCTCCTGTGTGACTGAATAAGTGACTTTCCCTCTCTGAGTGGTGGAAAACTTGGACCAGAACTGAGAGGCCTCCCAATTTTGATTTTCCATGGTTCTCAAATATAGGAGAATTAATGGTGAAAAAGATCCCTAGGGTGCCCAGGCAGGGGGACGTTCCCTAACTCAGAAGGTGTATTATGAGATGGTAACGTGGCACAGGTGGTAAGAAATTGTTCTTAATTGTGCAGGTTCTGGAGTCCCATGGTGCAGGTTCAAGGCCAAGCTTTGCTCCTTTCCAGCTGTGCAACATTGAGCTGGTTCTTAACTTCTCTGTGCCTTTATTTCCTCATCTATAAATCAGGGCTAATAATAATAGCTACCTCAGAGAGCTTAAGGAAGGAATAAATAATGTGCCCAAGGCAATTAGAACTGTGTCTGTATCAAACCTGGGTCTCCTGCATTACAGACAGATTCTTTACCATCTGAGCCACCAGGGAAGCCCCTGACTCACACACAAGGCAATCAGAATTGCCCACCCACCTATAAAGTGCTCAGCAGGTACTTTTTAATATAAATACATACTTACATGTGCACCAATGTGTGTACGTGTATATGTACATATATTGTTCCCCTGGGGTTGGAAGGTCTAGTGAGTGTGGCAGAGATTGCTGGAGGCCTGTTAAGAGCTTTTGACCCTTAGGGAAAAGTAAAAACAAAATAAAGCTCTTGTCTAAGATGCTAGGTTTCAAATCCCAGCAAGCTGCTTTCGGAGCCTTGGCTGCAAGGTGTCAGGAGGGTTGATGGACTGACGTCAGGAAGTTTAATTGTAGATGGAAGTATGAGGGGCCAGAGAGCCTTGTCTGTGTCCTGAAGACAGCATGGAAGCCTCTAGAGCTACAGAGCAGGGCCGTGGCTGGATCTAGAGGGTTTAGGACAGGGTGGAATGAATGATAGGGCTGTGGCAGGGAAGCCAATGGAGGCTGTTACCACCCTCTATGGAGATGAGGGAGACCTGAGCTGAGACAGTGGCTGAGGGCAGGGTCTGGGCATCAGAGGGTTCAGAGGCAAAGGATTCAGAATTCTCCTGCTTAGGAAAATCAGGAAGAGTCACCCCAGTGATCTCAGTCCACCAACCCTCCTCACGCCCTGCCACCAAGGCTCTGAAACCAGCTTGCCGGAATTTGAATCCTGGCAATGAAGGAGACAGGAAGCAACAGTTAGAACTGGACAGGGAACAACAGACTGGTTCCAAATAGGAAAAGGAGTACGTCAAGGCTGTATATTGTCACCCTGCTTATTTAACTTATATGCAGAGTACATCATGAGAAACGCTGGGCTGGAAGAAGCACAAGCTGGAATCAAGATTGCCGGGAGAAATATCAATAACCTCAGATATGCAGATGACACCACCCTTATGGCAGAAAGTGAAGAGGAACTAAAGGGCCTCTTGATGAAAGTGAGAGAGGTGCTTGCAGCCATGAAATTAAAAGACACTTACTCCTTGGAAGGAAGGTTATGACCAACATAGACAGCATATTAAAAAGCAGAGACATTACTTTGTCAACAAAGGTCCGTCTAGTCAAGGCTATGGTTTTTCCAGTGGTCATGTATGAATGTGAGAGTTGGACTATAAAGAAAGCTGAGAGCCGAAGAACTGATGCTTTTGAACTGTGGTGTTGGAGAAGACTCTTGAGAGTCCCTTGGACTGCAAGGAGATCCAACCAGTCCATCCTAAAGGAGATCAGTCCTGGGTGTTCATTGGAAGGACTGCTGCTGAAGCTGAAACTCCAATACTTTGGCCATCTGATGTGAAGAGCTGACTCATTGGAAAAGACCCTGATGCTGGGAAAGATTGAGGGCAGGAGGAGAAGGGGACGACAGAAGATGAGATGGTTGGGTGGCATCAATGACTCAATGGACATGGGTTTGGGTGGACTCCGGGAGTTGGTGATAGACAGGGAGGCCTGGTGTGCTGCAGTTCATGGGGTCACAAAAAATCGGACATGACTGAGCGACTGAACTGAACTGAACTGAATGAAGGAGAAGGATGTTTAAAAAGTATTCATTTATTTTATTCTTATCTATTTTGGCTGTGCCAGGACTCAGTTGCGGCATGTGAACTCTTAGTTGCAGCATGTGGGATCTAGTTCCCTGACCAGAGATGGAACCTGGGCCCCCTGCATTGGGAGCATGGAGTCTCAGCCACTGAACCACCAGGGACGTTCCAGAGGAAGCAGTTTTAAAGAGGAGAAAATGGTCGTCTCAGTTTGGGATAGTAAACAAGGTACCCGTGGGGTCTTTGGGGGGATATGCTCAGGGACTGTCAAAATAGGAGCCAGTTACTTAGGAGAACAGTCCAAGCTGAGCACAGAAATACAGGCGGAGGGAAGCTCGTCTCGATCCAGGTGAAGACTGAAGCCCTGAGAAGGGATGTAGCAGCTCAGGGAGGCCTCACTGAGCGCGAGAAGACAGCGTGGCGAGAACCCAGCTTGCACTGCTCTGCGCCTCCCCCAGCGTGCCTGGAGTGCCTCATGCCAACACTGGTAAGCCAGCCAGCCCCCAGATCATCACAGCGTCCTGGTACCCTCTGTGGTTTCCCCTGAACCAAGCCCAGGGCCTGCCATCTAGGGCCTTGGCTCCCTTTCAAAGCCTTGCAAGTTCCTGTTGGGAATTCTGTTGCCAACCACTGACCAGGCTGCCCAGCCCTCCCTCTGATCTCTGGCCGCAGCAGGTAGCCTCCCTCCTCTGGGTTCCCTTTCCCAGATGAGCCTGAGGCTCCTTCAGAAGAGACCAGACATGGGGGACACTCTGCTTTGATCTTTGAACTACATGAGAGGCTCCAGCAGGCTGCTCACATGCTCAGCCAGCTGTGTCTAATGGCCTGGGCAGTGCTGGGCAGGAGCAGTGGCCTCCCTACCTCTCCTGGCCTCTTTGTGCTCCTGTCAGCTGGATCTCCTCAAGGACATTTTTCAGCAAAGGAGTTTAATACAGCATTTGATGTGTATAACTAACTCAATTCCCCTTAACCTCCCATTTCCCTTTCCTTATCTTTTAACTCAAGGATGGTGGGGAATAAGATGATCATGGAGGGGGCATGGGGAGAGTAGAGGTGTGGAAAAGATGGTTAAAAACACTGAAGATTTAGTCCAAGTTGGACTTTTAGTTGGGAGAGGCCAGGAAAGGCTAAAACCTACACTGAGTTCCTGCAGACGAGACTGATTTTCTCTGGCTGCTCTGTTGTCTGATCTAAGGGGATGAATTCTCCCCCTCCACAGCGCAGCTATTTCACAACCCAGAGCTCTGTGAGGTGGTTTTATAGTACGCTGCTCACCCTCTACATTGGAGAAGGAAATGGCAACCCAATCCAGTATTCTTGCCTAGAGAATCCCATGGACAGAGGAGTCTGGTGGGCTGCCATCTATGGGGTCACACAGAGTCGGACACGACTGAAGCGACTTAGCAGCAGCAGCAGCAGCTCACCCTCTACAGTAAGAGCATAGCAAGAGAGAAGTCTTCAAAGTACAGCAAGAAATATTCGGGTCAGTCATAAGAAAGAACTTCCAGGCAGTGAGAACCATTAGGAGAAAGTCCTAGAAATAGTATTTATCTGAAGTTGTCTGGATGTAGTTTTATTGGAAGGCAAAAGAGTGGATGAGGCAAAAGTTTCCAGCTCCAGTAAGGCACAGCCAAGAAGAAGGCTAAATACCCCTCAATTCTGAAGAAAAATTAGTTGGTATGGAAGTGTGATGAAATGGCTGATGCCTTGGCTCTGGAGTCAGAGGGACTTAATGTTTTATTCCAACTTCAATACTTGTTAACACAGTGGCCCCGCCCAAGTTGAAAAGAATCACACCAAGCCTTGATTTTCTCATCGATAAACTAGGGACAGCAGGGATCATAATAAACTTGCGGGGTTACGTTTACCTACTAGAGAAAATATATGTAAAACAATCCACACACAGTGGGGACTCAATTTTTAAAAACTTGGATTGGGTTTTTTCACTTCTTTCTGTTTTTCTGTGCCCATAATAAAGCCCCCAAATGCTTAGCTCTGGTTTCTATTACAGTTGAAAATGCATTCAGATCTGACTGGGAGCGAGAGCAGATTCCCGGGGCAAAAAACAAACTCCATTGTCTGTTTGTTTATAATTAGTGACATATTACCCATTATGTCTAGGACTGGCTGTGACTGGCGAGGGAAACAAGGGTGCTGTGAAGTGTCTAGTGCTCTGGTTTAAGCTGTGGAGCTGCTATGATACCCACCTCCATGGCGTATTGTCGTGGAAGCATGGTCCAGGTCCCTTTGAAGATACCCAACGCCTAAAGAACCCCTGGGGAATGTAAATGAGAGGAGATATCACTTCAAAGTAACATGAAAGCCAATCCTTTGTCTTTTCATCATGTCTCTAGCGCTAACCATACAGCTTCTCTGAAGCGCAGCCTTATTCCTTCCTTGAGCCAGAAGCTGATTTTTAAAAGTCTCTTGTATTGGGAGACTCTCAAAAGCTAAGGCAATGATGCTATGTTGTATTTGTGAACTCAGAGGAGCAAGGACAGCAGGAAAGCATCTCGTGATTAAGTGTATTTGGCAAGTGAAAAATACCCTCCACCGCAAGCCCTTCACTGATAGCGTGGATCCACTCACACCATCTCACCTGGGCCCTCCGGGGAAGCCTACGTGTGAGACAGCTGGCAGCATTGGGTGGCCTTCGTGTCCATGAGAAATGGACGTGAGCTGACTACACGGGGATCAGGCCCTTCAGAGTTACACTCCGTGCGGTGACTCGCCCAGCCGACGCTGGTACAGCTACTAGTCTCCGAGTAGTTGAGCTCTTGGGAACACTCTGAAGCACCAAATGTCATGCCTTTCTACTTCTGGTCCCACCCTATTCCAGAAGGACCTCGGAAATCCCGGGGATAAGAGCAACAAAATTCTCTTAGGTCACAGACCCCACACATAATATCTCCACTTGGTGTTAAAATGCCCCCATCAGCTAATAGGCCCTGGGCTATGTGAGACACGTGGCTTATATACACTGATGAAACCTATTATGCTTCGTATGTCAAGAACATGTCATAAACAGTGTTAATATCCAAAATGTATAAGCAGCTCATAGAACACAACATCAAAAAAACAAGAAACTTGATTAAAAATGATCAGAAGACCTGAATAGATATTTTTCCAAAGACATGAAGGTGATTAACAGGCGCATGAAAAGATGCTCAACGTCGTTAATCGTCAGAGAAATGCAAATTAAAACCACAATGAGATGTCACCTCACACCTGTCAGAATGGCTAATATCAAATAGACCACAAATAAATGTTGATGACGATATAGAGAAAGGGGAACCCTTGTATACTGCTAGTGGGAATATAAATTGGTGCGGCCACTATGGACAACAGTATGAAGGTTTCTCAAAAAACTGAAGACAGAACTATCATATGACCCAGCAATTCTACTCCTGGGCATATATCTGAAAAAAATGAAAACACTAATTCGAAAAGATACATGAGCCCCAATGTTCTTAGAAGCATTATTTACAATCGCCAAGATATGGAAGTAACCTAAGTGTCCATCAACAGATGAATGGACAAAGAAATACGTGATACATATATAAAGTGAATACTACTCAGTTATTAAGAAGAAAATTTTGCCATTTGTAACAACATGATGCTGGGAAAGATTCAGGGCAGGAGAAGGGGATGACAGAGGACGAGATGTTTGGATGGCACCACAGACTCAATGGACATGAGTTTGAGAAAACTCCGGGAGGTGGTAAAGGACAGGGAAGCCTGGAGTGCTGTAATTCATGAGTTGCAAAGAGTCAGACACGACTGAGCAACTGAACAACAACAAAAACATCGATGGACTTGGAGGGTCTTACGCTAAGTAAAATAAATCAGGCAGAGAAAGAGAAATACTGTATGACATCACTCATATGTGGATCTAAAAAATAAAGCAAAGCAGTGATTTTTAACAAAAAAGAAACAGACTCACAGATGTAGAGAACAAACTTGTGGTTATCAGTGGGGAGAAGGAAGAGGGAGGGGCAAGAGGATTAAGAAGTACAAATTACTTTGTATAAATTAATAAGCTACAAGAAAATGTTGTACAACTAGGGGAATATAGTCAATATTTTATAATAACTATGAATGGAATATAACCTTTAACAACTCCGAATCACTATGTTGTACTTAAATGATATTTGCACATCAACTGTACCTCAAGTTAAAAAATGCAAACATCAAATAAAAGGAAAATAAAAAAGAACATGTGTGACCACTTAGCAAATATGTAGATAAGCATCTTTAGGGCTTTTAAATAGAGCAGTGCATGTGAGTCAGGGACCCGGCAGGAAAGAGGCAGCCATTCAAAGGGCTAACTGAATGGATCCTAGTGGGGGACCATTGACGTGGTGTAAGCAGAGTTACGGGATGACGCAGCACCCAAGGGGGGTTTTCCAGGTGGCTCAGTGGTAAAGAATCTGCCTGCCGATGCAGGAGATGTAGGAGACGTGAGTTCAACCCTGGGTCGGGAAGATCCCCTGGAGAAGGAAATGGCTACCCACTCCAGCCTGGAGAATTCCATGGACAGTAGAACCTGGCGGGTCAGACACGACCCGCTAAGCACCTTAACCACACCTGCAAAGCCCCTTTTGCCATGTAATGTAGCGTGCTTACAAGTTCTAGGGATTAGGCTGTGGTCATCTTTGGGGGGCAATTACGCCCACCACACCTCCTAGGACTAAAAGGACAAAGGGCTGGGTGGGGGGTACTTTTACAAGAATGCAGCAAAAGCTGTGGCCCTGGAGAGAGTGACCTGGTAGGCACTGTGACTGTATATAAACAACTACTACCAACTGAACCCCAGCCGCACCCTCTAAGATCTCTCTCTGTTCATACGCTCATGTCCTGCCACTGCCTTCCACTGCCTGAGCCCAAATGGCACCAAGAGGGCAGGGGGGGCCGAAGTGGTGGAATTCATAGAATTTGGCATTTCCAAGCACAGATTGATGCAGATAAGGGTAGAGGGTGGGGTTCTAGGGGCACAAGTAGAATGGCCAGAAGACTGAGGGTATCGAGTGAATCTAATCTGAATTCCCCGGAGGATTCAGACATTTCTAGGCAGGTCTGGAGAAATAAATAACAGGGCAGCCCCAGAGAGTACTGTTTACATGAGAAATCTGACTCCTGAGAAAGAACACTTCCCAAGGGAAGGATAAATGGAGGTGGGGAAGTTGGTTTAAGGACAAGGGGATGCATGATTCTGAGATCAGTGCATGATCTTTCACGTAGACTAAAACCTGACCCATTCCACTGGGCTTAAAACCAAGTCTTTGGCCGAGTGGGTTCTGATAAAAAGCAAGCAAAGATAAAGAGTATCATTTCCATGGAACACTGAGAATGGAGGAGCGGAGTGTGACAGTGGCAGCCAGGACTGGTGACGGCAGCTGCAATTTGAAAGCCACAGTATCAGCTATAGAGGCAATTTTAGGGTCCACACCAGGGACCTTGGCCCAGACACTCTGCAGCAGCTAACCTAGAGGAGCCAACAGGGGCAAAACTGGCTCTGCTGCCTTTTGAAAAGGTTGGAGTTGTCCACATACCAAACTGGGGCAGGAATAGAGGAAGGCTGTGCCTCCAAAGGGTCAAATCAAGCGGACTCATTGTTAGGGCACTAAGGAACTGAAATTTCTGCAGGAAGCATGGGGGCAAAGGACCAAGAGAAACACTCTTTTGTGTCTGTTATTATTATTGCACTCCTACCTGCAGCCTGGGACACATGGAGTCACATACAAAGAGAAGCGAACTAAGTCTATGTGGTCATCGGGGTTCCAGCAGAAGACAGGCCATCCTACTCACTGGGTTACCTAAGGCCAGCCTAACAAAGGGGCTGCACGCACGCTCAGTCACTCAGTCATATCTGACTCTGTGACCCTCTAAACTAGTCCACCAGGTTCCTCTGTCCATGGGATTATACAGGCAAGACTACTGGAGTGGGTTGCCATTTCCTCCTCCAGGGGATCTTCCCAACCCAGGGATCGAACCCGCATCTCCTGCACCTCCTGCACTGGCAGGTGGATTCTTGACCACTTGACCCAGCTGGGAAGTCCAACAAAGGGGCACTTCCAAAGATCTGGGTGCAAAAGAGAATCTAGAAAGGGTACGACAGCAACCTGGGGCTAGTCATAGCAGGAGCTATCGCAATCCTAGGCCTGAAAGGATGAAAGGAAAGAGTGGTTGCCGAACCCAGAAGCAGAGTGGACTGCCCCAAAGGAGCCAGGGACTTAAGTAGAAACAGAAGATAGAGGGAAGTGGCTACCAGGTAGGTGAGGAACCAGGAGTGGGAGCAGTGATCTGCTTTCTTGGAGTCTCCCAATGCTATATTCTCCCTCCCTATTGGGCAAATCCAAGATCAGCCTCCCTGAACACAGAAAAGGGTGGAAGAGGGTAGGAAATGAATCTGGAGGGACAAGTCAAAGACCATCAGAGCAGTCACTGGGCAGAAATACATTCTACCACCAACTGCCTGGCACTATGTAGCCTGTCTACCTAATGGATTAGGTAAACCCAGTGGGGTTTGGTCTGTTACATAGCTCACCCCATTGATCTTGGGACATACTGAGTTGGCCAAAAATTTTGTTCAGGTTTTTCTGTAAGTATGAACTTTCCGGACAGCTCAATAGGTCAGAAAGGCCATCCACCTTGATATGATGAGCATCAACACGATAGAGTTTTCTTTGCTTTTGGTGAACTGTACTTTTTTTTTTGAGAAATTTGTTGGATATAAAAAGATTTACACTGTGAGTAAACAGTTTTTCCATTTACAGGTGATGTATCTCTTACCATTCAAGGATAAATAATGCTCAAATCAATAAAAATGAGAATTACTTGCTATCATGTATTTTTTTACCAAAACAAAAAATTTAATGAGTGGCATTTGTTTATAATTTTGTTAGTCTCTTTAATTTGTAATATTTTATAATCTGGGTTCTCATCTCTGCTTCTTTCTTTCTTTTTTAAAAAAATCAATTAATTTATTTTCATTGGAGGCTAATTACTTTACAATACTGTAGTGGTTTTTGCCATACTAATGTTTTTAAATTTTTTAATTTATTTATTTAGGTTGTGCTGGGTCTTTGTTGCTGCAAGGTTTTCTCAGTTGTGGTGAGCAGGGGCTACGCTCTAGTTGTGACGCTTGGGCTTCTCATTGCGGTGGCTTCTCTTGTTGCAGAGCACAAGTTCTAGGCCCATGGGCTTAGTAGTTGAGGTAAATGGGTTTAGTTGCTTCGTGGCATGTGGGCTTTTCCTGGACCAGGGAGTGAACCCATGTCCCCTGCTCTGGCAGGAGGATTCTTAACCGCTGGACCACCAAGGAAGCGCTGGTGAACTTCTTGTGTGTGTGTGTTTGCTAAATCACTTCAGTTGTGTCAGAGCCTTTGTGACCCTATGGGCTGTACCTCACCAGGCTCCTCTGTCCATGGGATTCTCCAGGCAAGAATACTGGAGTGAACTTCTTAGCAAGTCCCAGTTTATGTGTCTGGTTACTACAGGCCAAGGCCAAGGTGACGGTATTAAAAGGCAGTGTCTGGTTAATGCATTCAGTGTAAAGGATCATGGAGTTCCTGAATTGCATTTGAATTTGCCATGGAAAGCTCAGGTCTGATGTTCCATGTGCGGTAGGAGGACCTGAGTCGGTGCACGGGGCCAGACTCAGTGCCATGAACTAAAAGGCCACTGCACAGTTCCCTAGTGACTGGAGTTAATCAGATTTCACCAAACGCCTAACCACGTTGTGGAAGAGAGTCTACATGTGGGAGACACTGCTCGCTGCATCTCCATTTAATCTCTTTCTCCTTTGAAGCAACTTATTTCCCACAGGGTAAGTTTCTAAAACTCAGACCATTTAATTTGGGGGAACAATTTTTTATAAAGGGAAAACTTAACTTTGTTTGCTTCCAGATCCCCCTGACTTTCTGAGATTATGTATTTTGCTGTTGGGGAGCTTTTTTCCTCCTTAGTTCTACAATAAACTCTTTGTTGTTTAACATTCTATTAACCACAACCCTCTAGTAACCGGCACATCTGTAAGTCTCCAGTACAATAATTGTTGTTCATAACCATGACCCTGGGGCTCTGCGTGGTCTCAGACGCTTCCAAGTCATCAAAGGGAGCACACTAAAATGATTTTGCATTCCCAGAGCACACATCAACCAACCACAGAGGGAAGGAGTCCAGATAAGTGCTAGGTAGAAGAAGAAATAACGTGAGGATTTCGAATTTGCCACAGGTAATTCACTGTATGGATAATGAAATCTATACTACATCTGTTACAGCTTGCCCCTACTCGATGACTTTCTTCATGGTCAGTGTAGACTCAACCAAAATACTCATGCACAATTTTCAAAAGTACACGGCGGTGAAAGCAGATGTCAGTGTACCCAATTAAATCACTGCTTGTTTGTGCCGAATTTGTATTATCCATTGACAAATTAGAGGTCGTTAAAAAGCTTTTAAAATTGGAAACTTTCTGAGCTTAGGAGTGGGTGAGACATAGCCATCTGCTGACCACACAGCGGCAAACACCTAGGTCATTTCCAGAGCTTGGAATGGACAGTACTAAGCTTCACATGGAATGCTTTCTTCCCTCCGAGAAAAATCTCTGCATTAGCCACAGCTACACAAAAGAGTAAAAGCATAAAAAGAAACAAAGGAGGACCAGAAGAACAAGATTGACATTGGGAGGAGCAATTTCATGGCCAGACTGATCAGGACTCCCAAATTCAAGCTCACTTCTTAAATGTATCACTGCAAGAGAAAGGCTGCAGAGTATGTTTCTGCCACATGAGGTGAAGTTTATTCTAGAGGAAAAGCAACACGTTAGACCCCATTTAAGGTTCTATGTGTGAGTCAGTTTCCTCTGCCATCAGAGACTGGACTTGACAATGTAAACCTGGTGGATTGGCAGGTAGGAGAAAATCAGTTGGATTGGGAGAGAATAAAGAGGATTCTACATATGTTAGTAGAAACATCTCTTCACAGCAAAAATGAACATATTTTATTTGGAATAAGAACAACAAAAATAGGATGCAGTAATTTCCACAGATGGAGATAAGCCAATCCTTCTTTTCACTAGATTATGGTACAATCTTATTTCTATAAAAATATTATAACATTTTTTGATTCTCCAGCTATCATTTCAGAATAGTTGAGATAAGTGAGGAAATGCTGCTTTCAAAGGTAGCCTTTTTGGGGGTACACGATCTAAAGAGTGTATTTCCTATAGGCACCATGCTTCCTACATTTTAGCAGTGACTTACTGGACTTACTAAAAGACAGCAGCCCATCATGGGATCTTGCAGTCCCTGCATCTTCCAAATTCCATATTTCCACCCAAATACTCAATATCACCCCGATTGTCTACCTTATGTTTCTCAGTCAGGGTGCCAATGGTATCTGGGCTGCAATAATTCCCTGCAAATGTGCAGGGTGTTTGAATACTTAGCCTCCCTGGCTCTTATCGACTCAACACCAGGAGCACTCCCACCAGCAAAGGTCTTGAGGATGACCACATCTACAAGCACTCCCTAGGAGAGCACCGCCTTCTCCTCAATAAGAACACTGGCCATTTCATATGAAGCCTCCAGAGCTCCGATGAGGAAGTCGAATGCAGCCAGAACAAGGTTAGGCAACTGACTGTGCTTTTCTGGCCCCATCTTTTCTGAGCCATTCATCTCCTTGCTCTTTACATAAAGTCATAAGCTTAGAGACATCAGTAAAATGAAGATGATGCAAAAGGACCTTGTTTTTATAAGATATTTGACTTTGCTTTTATAAAACAATATATGTCAATATATGTCATTGGATTTTTTTAAATTTATTTATTTTAGTTGGGGGCTAATTAGTTTACAATATTGTAGTGGTTTTTGCCATACATTGACATGAATCAGCCATGGGTTTACATGTGTTCCCCATCCTGAACGCCCCTCCCACCTCCCTCCCCATCCCATCCCTCTGGGTCATCCCATTGCCCCAGCCCTGAGCATTTGTCTCATGCATCGAACATGGAATGGTGTTCTGTTTCACATATGATAATATACATGTTTCAATGCTATTCTCTCAGATAGTCCCACCCTCACCTTCTCCCACAGAGTCCATAAGACTGTTCTATGCATCTGTGTCTCTTTTTCTGTCTCACATATAGGGTTATTGTTACCATCTTTCAAATTCCATATATATGCATTAGTATACTGAATTGGTGTTTTTCTTTCTGGCTTACTTCACTCTGTATAATGGGCTCTAGTTTCATCTATCTCAATAGAACTGATTCAAATGTATTCTTTTTAACGGCTGAGTAATATGTCATTGTGTATATGTACCACAGCTTCCTTATCCATTCGTCTGCTGATGGGCATCTAGACTGCTTCCATGTCCTGGCTATTATAAACAGTGCTGCGATGAACATTGGGGTACATGTGTCTCTTTCAATTCTGGTTTCCTTGGTGTGTATGCCCAGCAGTGGGATTGCTGTGTCATATGGCAGTTCTATTCCCAGTTTTTTAAGGAATCTCCACACTGTTCTCCATAGTGGCCGTACTAGTTTGCATTCCCACCAACAGTGTAAGAGGGTTCCCTTTTCTCCACACCCTCTCCAGCGTTTATTGCTTGTAGACTTTTGGATAGCAGCCATTCTAACTGGTGTCAGATGGTACCTCATTGTGGTTTTGATTTACATTTCTCTAATAGTTATGTTGAGCATCTTTTCATGTGTTTGTTAGCCATCTGTATGTCTTCTTTGGAGAAATGTCTGTTTAGTTTTTGGCCCATTTTTTGATTGGGTCGTTTATTTTTTTGGAATTGAGCTGCAGGAGTTGCTTGTATATTTTTGAGACTAATTCTTTGTCCATTGCTTCATTTGCTATTATTTTCTCCCATTCTGAAGGCTATCTTTTCACCTTGCTTATAGTTTCCTTTGTTGTGCAAAAGCTTTTAAGTTTAATTAAGTCCCATTTGTTTATTTTTGCTTTTATTTCCAATATTCTGGGAGGTGGGTCATAGAGGATCCTGCTGTGATTTATGTCAGAGAGTGTTTTGCCTAAGTTTTCCTCTAGGAGTTTTATAGTTTCTGGTCTTACATTTAGATCTTTAATCCATTTTGAGTTTATTTTTGTGTATGGTATTAGAAAGTATTCTAGTTTCATTCTTTTACAAGTGGTTGACCAGTTTTCCCAGCACCACTTGTTAAAGAGATTGTCTTTTCCTCATTGTATATTCCTGCCTCCTTTGTTGAAGATAAGGTGTCCATAGGTGCATGTCATTGGATTTTTTAAAAATTTTATTTATTTATTCATTTTTGACTGTGTTAGGTCTTTGTTACTGCACATCGACATTCTCTAGTTGCGGCAAGTGAAGCATACTCTCTAGTTGTGATGCTTAGGCTTCTTATTTCAGTGGCTTCTCTTGGCTCCTGAGCACAGGCTCAATAGTTGTCGGGCACAGGCTTAGTTGCCCTGTGGCATGTGGAATCTTCCTGGACCAGTGATCGAACCCATGTCCTCTGCACTGGCAGGCAGATTCCTAACTATTGGACCACCAGGGATGTCTGATGTTTGACTTAAAAAAAAAAAATCCATGGTATTGTGGGAAGCCTGATTCATTTTGGTATAATGTTCCCAGATTCCTTTACTCCTTGCCCCTAGGATTCCTTAGGATCAACTTCCTGTTGCACTATGTCTGAACTCCTACCTGAATTTTGGTGCCCAACTGCCTAAACTTTAATAACCACTCACACATCAGCTTTGCCTCCAGATGCAGCTCTCCTTGGCTTAGCCTGATTTCATGCTCTTCTCCACAGCCATCAGCTGCCAGCCCCACCTTCTCAGACTATGCTAGAGACTCTCCAGAGAAGGCTGCCATCAGTTCTTTTCCTCCTTTAAGATGAACAAAGGTGCACGATGCACTGTCAAGATGAGGGGTCCACGTCTCTTCCCTTTCAATCTGGGCTGGCCTTATGTCTTGCTTTGATCAACAGAATGCTACAAAAGTGGCGAGTGGTAACTTCTAAGACCTGGTGAAACCAGTTGCCACGTCAGCAGCCAGACTACCCAGAGACCACCATGCTGTAAGGAAGCCCAAGCTAACCATGTGCAGAGGCAACCTGATGGGGAACCAGGTCGACAGACCTGTGAGCATAGCCTTCCTGGACCTCCCAGCTCAGTTACCAGCTGAATGCTTCCAAGCTCCCCAGCTGACACCACTTGGAGAAGAAAACTGCTCAAATTTGTGCCAAATTATGAAAAATAATAGCTTGTTATTTCAAGCCCCAAGTTTTGAGATAATTTGTTATGTAGGAATAAATGACTAAAACACATGCCAAGGACTAAGGTTAAAAAATATCTCTCTGCCAGGTTGCACTGTGATGTGCTTTAAGTCTCTGAATTTGGGCAAGACTCTCATAAACATCTTTTTTTAAAAGAATATTTTTTTGTTTATTTATTTTTGGCTGTGCTGGGTCTTTGCTGCTACATGGGGGCTTTCTCTGGTTGCTACAAGCGGAGCTACTCTCTAGTTGTGGTGCATGGGCTACTCATTTGCAATGGCTTCTCTTGTTGCAGAGCATGCATGGGCTGTAGAGTGTGTGGGCTCAGTAGTTGTGGCACATGGACTTGGCTGCCTTGTGTAATGTGGGATCTTCTGGGACCAGGGATCGAACTTGTGTATCCTGAATTGGCAGGCAGATTCTTAACCACTGGATCACCAGGTAAGTCCCTCTCATAAATATCTAAAACAATCTCCCAACTCACACCAGGAAAGGAGGACTTGCCTACTGCCACTCCAGCTGTGGTACTATAACCCTCATCTATTGGCATTTCTAAAACCCTTTTGGTAGGATTCTACTTATTGTTTGTCTTTTGTCAAGAAAAGGAGGTTCTTCCTATCACCCTAGGCATAACCTCTCCTTTTTGTACAAAGGACATAATAATCCACTGTGGCTCATCTTCCTGGGATTTGGCATTCCACCTTACATGACTCCATCCCAGTTTTATCTAAGTAGATACAATTTTTCTCCAAGGGATGTCTTAGCAACTGCATCCAGAATTTCATTCTATTCCTCAAAAATCATTTTTTTCTCTGAAGTATAGACTCTTGTTTAAATAAATCAATCATATAATGTGTATGATTTATTTCACCTTTGAATGTGAGTTGCTTATCTAGCAAATTTTTAGAGTATCCCAGTGTTTTCATTCTCAGCGCCAAAAAGTTTTTGTTACATCTCTATTTCTATGTTTTATTAGCTTGCAGGAGTTCACCATCACACTTAAAAAATAGCAAAAAGGTTATGAACTGCCTGTTACTATCTTTGCATAATCCTACCCTTCACTTCAGAGAGATTTCAAGTACTTTCTAATCCATTTTGTGGGAATTTTTTCTTTAAGCTTGAAAATCTGTAAGAAGCAAATTTTGATTTGCAGTCTCTGTTACATACTCTTACCCCATAGCAAATCCCTTGCAAACCAGGGTGGAAAGAACAATTCCAAATTAGGCACCACTTTGGCAACTGCTTTAGGAAATGTCTTAATTTTTAAAAAAATAAAGTTTCTATCAACACGTTTATATATATATATTCCTCTGAAATTTGGACACATCAAAGTCCAAAACATTAGTCCATTTAAAGAGATCATTTTCTCAATGACTGCTGCTTTGGTGATATTACTTACTGTCCTGTTTCGAAGTTCATTTTGTAAACTTTGAAGACACTTTGAAGACATGTTTACAAAGACCATGTGTGCTCACCATTGAGGCAGGGGGTGAGAATTAAAAACCATGTTGATAAAACCAAAGCCAAAGTTTGGGGAAAGAATTGGGTTTGTTGAGCTATGTATTTCTTTCAGTATTTTTAAATGACCCTAGAACAGCCGCTCCTGGACTGCAGGAGTAAATGACAAGACAATATACATGTGAGAAGTGACAATTCCCACGCACTGCTGAGACATTCACAGTGAAGATGGCTTATTTGAGTTATAAGTCTGGCAGTCTGGGAAGCCTTTTGGGTCTTGAAATTCTTCCCTCCAAGGGAGACAGATGGGCTCATCCAGGTTCTGTGGATAGGTTATCTCAGTGAACTAAAAACAATCCTAATGAAACAACGTGGGATGCCCATTTCTTCAGCCCCCAGCATGGGAGTTTACATCCATCATCTTGTTAGTTAAGCCTCACAGTAGCCCAGAGCGGTAGAAAACATTCGGAAATTAAGGAAACAAAAGCTCAGAGAGCTTAAATAATTTGCTCAAGGTCATTCACTTCTCTAATAAGATTCCCTGGGATGTAAACTCTGAACTGATGACTAAGAGACTTTCCCAGAGCCTCTCCTAAATCTAGATCAAAGGCTATTAGCTTGTCTCTGTACTAACCACCAAGCCCACTCCTAATCCTGGCAGAGAGCTGACTAATGAATGCCCTAGATGATGGAGGTTAGATGGGAGAACATGGCCGGGTAGGGAAAAACTCAACTAGCTATGAGCAGGTGGTAGGTCGTGCTCGTTTCTGTATTCTAACCCTACCCTTCAAAAACATACTATCTCTCTCCTGGATCCTAGTGTAACACCTGGCATGTGCTCATGATTTTGTTGCACTCAATCTGTCACTAATGAGACTTATAATGGTGGTGATGATAACAATAGCAGCAATAAAAAGAGTTAAAATTTAATGAGCAATTTACTATAAGATAGACAATGTCCTGGGCTTCCCAGGTGGCTCAATGGTAAAGAATCCGCCTGCAATGCAGGAGACTTGGGTTCGATTCCTGGGTTGGAAAGACCCCACTGGAGAAGGAAATGGCAACCAACTCAAATATTTTTGCCTGGGAAATTCCATGGACCAGAGGAGTCTGGCAGGCTATAGTCCGTGGGGTCGCAAAAAGAGTGAGGCACGACTTAGCAACTAAACCACAAACAACAGACACTGTCCTACACATACCAAAACCATTAACTCTTTGGGTGCTCACAGAAACCAATGTGGGAAGTACTATTCATTATAGCATCTCACAGATGAGGAAGCAAAGGAGCTTGTCCAAGATTACATAGCTAGAAAAAGTCAGAGAATCAAACTAATCAGGCTATGTTTAGTACTTGTAATCTTAACCAGTCTACCAGTATTTTTCAAACATTGTAATGGGGCATCTGTCTAAAATACTCTTCCCAGTTCCCTTCTCTGGAAAATCTAGTCTAGGAGGTTTGGGTTGGGACCCAGAGCCCTGCAACTTTCTAAGAGCCCCGTGAGATTCCTGCGATGATAAACACAGCATGCATGCCTGCTGTCTCTCACTACTGACAAAACCCCTCTAACAGCACATTTGAGCACTGTCAGAAGCATCAGGTTTTGCAAGGAAGAGTGAATTTATTTATGGGTGCAAGGAGAATAATTCCCTATGGAAAAGGGTGTTTTTTTTCCTTCCTCCAACATCCACAGCTCAACAGAAGGTGTTGAGGGTATACGTCCTTTAGAAGGGTTGAATTTTCTCTGGAGTTCCTGCTCTTCTTACTCTTAGTGGAAGAGTCTGGAGACCCCTCCTCCTGTGGGCCTCAATTCTTGGTAAGAATGCAAGAAAGAATCTAAAGTTTTACCTGTTGCAAGAGAGTTTATTGAAGGTAAAGAGAGAACAGAGAGAACACCTCAAGAGAGAGGTGGGCCAGGCCAAGGAAGCCAATGGCCTTGGGGAGAGCTGGGGTGTAGGGTTTTTAAGGCAAGGTTCTTTTGCATAATCCAGGAGGCTGTTGATTGACAGTCTTAATGGACAGCTGCAAGTTGTATAACAAGAGGTTCTACTGCACCTTTCCTTCCAATAATTCAGTCTGTTATAATTAGATGTATGTATTCGTAGGAGATTTATGAACACTTAATGAGCCCTATGGCCACCAAAGGTTATCTAAGGATATGATAGCATGAGGTCTGTACACATGCCAGAGTGGGGAAAGTTCCTCTAGTTGGCCGATGGGGGATTTTTTCAGTCCCCTGACCATTTTGGAGTACTGATGGGATATGTGTTGGGGAAGGGGTTGGCAAATGGCTTGAGATTAGGGGGCTATTCCACATGCAGTCAATGGGGCCACCTCTTGTTGCTCATGGCTAACTTCCTGCCTAACATTACTCATATAAGGCTTCCTCAGCACATTATCATAGCCTTTCTACTACTGCAGATGGATTTTCCTTCTGCTGCTTCAGAAGTCTGAACAAAAGAGATCAAACTGGCAGAAGAAACCCTGGTTCCTTCTATAGTCATCATGAACTGGAAGAAGACACAGGTTCACTGACAACTGAGGAGTCAGCAAGATTATAGAGGGGACTGGATCAGGAATGGCCTTGCCTGTTGTGGCAGGTGGGTTCTCTGAGAAGCAGATGCCAAGGTAGGACTAGACATGTGAGTGGTTTATTGGGAAAAACACCTGGAAGGATAAAGGGAGAGAAAATAGCAGAAGGTTAGAAGAGCCTTCAGATTGTGATGTAGGTTTGACACCTGTGAAAGGAAAGAAGGAAGGAAGAGGACTTCTTTGCAGTCCAGTGGTTAATACTTCACCTTCCAGCAGGGGATGAGGGTTTGATCCCTGGTCAGGGAACTAAGATCCCACATGCCTCGTGGCCAAAAAAGTAAAACATAAAACAGAAGGGATGTGGTAACAAATTCAGTGTGTGTGTGTGCGGGGGTGTGTGTGTGTTTAGTCACATCTAACTCTTTGTGACCCCATGGACTGTAGCTCTCCAGGCTCCTCTAGGCATGGAATTTTCCAGGCAAGTATACTGGAGTGGGTTGCCATTTCCTACTCCAGGGGCATCTTCTCAACCCAAGGATTGAAACCCCACCTCTTGCATCTCCTGCATTGGCAGGTGGATTCTTTACCACTGCATCACCTGGGAAGTCCAACAAATTCAATAAAGACTCAAAGAAAGAGAACAATTCACAATGAAAATTATAAAATTAAAAAAAAAACAAAACAGAGGAATGAAGAAATTGAGTTGGAAAAGCTCCAGAGACTGCAGCAAAATCCTGAAAAAGCCTTAGCAAAGCTGATTAGGAGCTCCTAGCAAGGGTCGCCTGTTAGGAGAGTCTTGCATTGTGTTCAGTCACTGTCTTGTGCAGTTTGGAGCAAGAGTGGCCCTGGAGTGAGTGCTGTGGCAGACCCACAGCTCTGGTGGCTGGATGCTGACAGTCACCATGCTCTCTGCAGCCGGTTGTTTGGGAAGCGATGTGAGGAGCATCCCTCCGTAGTTGTCACATATGCTTGGCTACAGAACTTATGTTTAGTCCTGAAAGCAAAGGTCATTTTAGAAAATGCAATGGGGAAATAAAGCGACTAGTCAGTAGGCTACTACAAAAATTCAGCCAAGAATAGAAAAGAGCTGAGCTCAAAGAAGCGGCTGTGGGAAGAGAGGCATGAGCCACATTCAAAAGTTAAGAAGCTAAATGTTGGCTCTTCAAAAAACACCATGAAGAAAATGAAAAGGCAAGTTACAAACTCTCAAAATATTGGCAAAACATATATCCAATAAAAGATTCATATCCAGAAAATACAAAGAACTTTTATGACTCTATAATAAGAGACAAACAACTCAATAAAGAAAAGCAAATGATATTAATAGATACCTTACCAAAGAAGATAAATGGATGCAAATTTCATGAGAAGATGCTCAACATCATTAGTACTTGGGAAAATAAAAAATAAATGATATTGAAATGCGCTGCTACTCCTATTTGAATGGCTACTATTAAAAGATGGCTTCCCTGGTGGCTCAACAGTAAAGAACCCACCTTCCGATGCAGGAGACATGGGTTTGACTGATCCCTGATCTGTAAGGAAATGGCAATCTGCTCCAATATTCTTGCCTGGAGAATCCCATGGACAGAGGAGCCTGGTGGACTCCATGGGGTCACAAAGAGCTGGACATGACTTAGTGACTGAACAAAACATCAACTATTAAAAGATGGAAAATTCGAAGTGTTGATGAGGATACAGAAAAATTGGAACCTAAATACACTGATGGTGGTATGTAAAGTAAAGCATCCAGTTTGTAAAGCTACAGCAGTTTCTTAAAACGTTAAGCATACACTCACCATATAAACCAGCAATTCCAGTTCTAGATATCTACCCAAGAGAAACAAAAATCTGTGTCCACACTAAGACTTGTATGAGCACATTCTTAGCAATATTAGTCACAATAGCCAAAAACTGGAAAAGCAATCAAATGTCTATAAATAAGCAAAATATGGTATACTCATACAATGGAATACTATTAACTATAAAAGGAACTGCTGAAGCTGAAGCTCCAATACTTTGGCCATCTGATGAGAAGACCTGACTCATTGGAAAAGACCTTGATGCTGGGAAAGATTGAAGGCAGAAGGGGAAGGGATGGACAGAGGATGAGATGGTTGGATGACATCATCAATTCAATGGACATGAATTTGAGCAAACCTCACAGATTGTGAAGGACAGAGAAGCCTGGTGTGCTACTGTCCATGGGGTTGCAAAGAGTTGGACATAACTGAGCAATTGAACAACAACAACATAAAAGGAACAAGCTATTGATACATGCAACATCAATGGATCTCAAAAACATTATGGAGAGTGAAAGAAGCCAGATACAAAAACCATCATATTATGTAATTCCATTTATATGGAATTTCTAGAAAAGGCAAAACTGTAGAAACAGATAGGCTGTTGTTTGAGGCTGGGGTGGGAGTACAGAGAGAGGTATAGAGAACTTTTCAGTATAATGGGAATGTTTTAAAACTGAATTATGATGACAGTTGCCCAACTATATACATTTATTGAGACACATTGAAGAACCTATTTAAAGTGAGTGAATTTTATGAAATGTAAATCAAATCTCAAACAACTGTGAAAAATAAAATAAGCTAAGAAGGCAAACAAGATGGGCGATATGGCAACTCACTGTATCTCTGGAGAGTGAGGTTGAAGAAAAAGTCAAGGATGATGCCTAGGTTTCTGGCTAGGGTCCAGTAGGGAGGATAATGTTATAAAATAATATTTGGAATAGGAGGAAGAGCATATTTAGACTTTAGCTTTGCACATATTAATTTTAAGCTGGCTTTTGAATGCTCAGTGAAGATTTCCAGTGAAGAGTTGGAATGAATTGTCTACAGATCATGAAAGGGATAGGAGTTGGAAAGTGTTTGAGAATCATCCACTTCTAAGGAGGTAGCTGAAACTGTGAGAATGGCTGAAATTCTCCAAGAAGAATGTTCAAGTGAGGGTTCAAGTTTAGTTGAAATACATTTTCAACTAATTGTGAGCAACCTAATGAAGGTCAGCTTCCCTAGAGAGTATTTCACTATTTGTGTGATGATAGGAAGGAATTGCCCTATACTTTGTATATTTTTCCAGTAGCTCAAGACCTTAGAAATTCCGCTTATAAATGTCAGAGCTATTATGTAGAGGTAATTTAACCCAGCCTGTATTATCCAATATTTATCTTACGTCACATAACTGGAAGCTGAACTATGGCCAAGTGAACAATATCTGAGGACCTACCCTACACATGATGATGTGTTAAACATTCTTGAGATTGCAAGGGAATTTAAGTTTTCGGAGCTGATTTCAAGAAGTTTGCAGTCTGGTCCTATTGATGCTGTACCTTTTCAGCATATGGATTCTGGGGTAGGCAGAGAATGGTGGCAACGAACACCTGTTGCAGCGAAACAAATAAAAATAAATATTAAAAAAAAAGAAGGTAGCCCATAGCCTGAAATATATAGGATAGTCCATTCTTTTAAGGGTGTAACACTTTTCCATTCATACAGAGATTAAAAGTTGCTGAAAAGAGAATAACATTTGTCTTGTTAGAGATTTACAGGAACACTGGAAGCTGATGGCAGCAAGAACAGAAGATTTCAACCAGAAGAAGTCTTTAACAACTAACCACACCCCTCCCTCACCTTACCTTTAAAAATGCTTTGCAGATACTATAAAACACAGGGAACTCAGCTTCGTGCTCTTGAGGGAGGCTCAAGATGGAGGGGATACATGTATACTTATGGCTGATTCATGTTGTTGTACAGCAGAAACCAACACAACATTGTAAAGCAATTCTCCTCCAATTAAACATAAATTTAAAAAATGAATTCTTTGCCAATAAAAAATGCTTTGTTGAAACACTTCAAGAAGTCTGGGGTTGAGGGGGCACAAGTCATCCTTTCTACTTGCATGTGCTGCAATAAACTTTTCTCTACTCCAAAATCCAATCTTTCATTTTGTTTGGTCCCTCTGTACATTGGGCACACCATCTTGCATCCGGTAACAGTAACTGTTGGGTTATTTGTCTCTGTAATGATCCTTTACTGGAAATAAACTTGAGGACATTGCTCAGGCCAAAAAGGCTTCTGTTTAGTTTCAAAGAGTGAGTTCTTGTGGGTTTCTTTTTTAAGTTCACATTGGTCATTTTATTTGAAGTGAATTTTATCCTGATTTTCCAAGAGACACGGTAAGCATTATTTTCAGAAGTCATGAATATGTTGCGTAATTCCATGCAATGATGGGTGTGCTCCAGACAATGGAGAAATGAAACAGGTCCCTTGGCCTTTTGTAAACAACCTCCCTACATGGAAATACGGATGCAGGAGCTGGAGGTAGTTCTGACAAGTGATTTGAGCGAGAAAGGCAGCTCTATAAACTCTGTGGCCAGAGGGAAGGAAATTATTGGCTGAGATTGGCAAATGGATAATGAGGGCTTTGAAAGCCACTGAGGAGGAGTAAAAGTAACAGCCATCAAGAAGTAGGAACACAGAGAGACAACATATTCTGATGATCCCGGCAGGGAGTGGCATCCCCCTGCGGTGTGATAAGGAGACTGCTGTGTCAATAACTGCAGTCATGCTCCAAATGACACAATACAGCTAAGGGAAAGAGAACTGGAGTGGGCCATCAGTTCCACCATCAGACAAGGGAAGGGACCCACCTAATGTGTTCCGTCCATGTTAACTATGAGTGAACTGAAAATATAATGTCATTCTTCAAGTTTGCTCCATAAAGGAGGGCAAGCTTCTTCTGTCCTCCAGTACCGAGTCAGCCAAGAACTCCAGGATGACCTAGAGCAGCGGTCCCCCACCGTTTTGGTACCAGGGGCTTTTTTTGTGGAAGACAATTTTCCCTTAGACGGAGAGGCAGAGAGAGGGGTTGATGGTTTCATTTCACCTGCCATTCACCTTTTGCTGTGCAGCCTGGTTCCTAACAGGTACCAGTTCATGTCCCAGGGTTGGGGACCCCTGGCCTAGAGAAAAGAGGATGCCACCTGTCAGCATCCACAGCACAGCAGCCTCAGACTCTGTGCACCACTAAGCTGGATGTGTCTCCACAGACAGTTCCAGAACTGTCCAGCAACTGAGGACCACTACAAGACAGCAAAATACAGAAGTATTCTCTGGACATTTCTTTTTCCTTTTGCATGCAAAATGAGTTTTCGCAACATCCAAGTTTTTTCAGCTCAAGAGCATGTTTTTAAATTATTTAAAAATCACTTAGTTCAAGAGGAAAATTTTTATATAGTCATCCTTTAGTTTTTTTACATGAAATTTGGACTCATTTCTGATTTACACAAACTCTATTAAATTATATCCCCAGTATTCTTTTACTGCTTACAAATCTTCAACAGACTCCTGCCACCATAAAAGAAAATGTTTGTGACTTTAAAAAAAAGACACACACAAGCAGGTGATCTCTGTATAACTTGCCAATTGCCAATGGTGAGGATAAATAATGTACACACAAGGAGATTCTTAGGTGGTCATTATAATCATTACATCTTGCTTCAGAACTGTCGTTGTTGTTGTTGTATTGCTACCACAATGGAAGGGGTCAAAAAACTTGGCATGAGAAGAAGGAGCTCACAAGATCCAGAGGGCTTGGGCAGGCATGAGCAGTGGTCCAGAAAAGAAGTTCCAGTTCTTCCTGGTCCTCCCTCCTACCAGCTTAGCTGCACATCTACTGAAGTTCCCATAAAACATTTGGTCCAACCCACATATTCATCTGCCTTGGATAGGATTGTGTTTTGTGTCCGTATCTAGCTTTGATGCCTCTGAATTTTGTAATTATGATCATTTTCTTTAAGAAAAATCTTGCAGGACTTCCCTGGCGGTCCAATGGCTGAGACTCTGGTCCTACTGCAGGGGGTCTGGGTTTGATCCCTGGTAAGGGCATAGACCCCTCATGCCATAACTAAGAGTTCACATGCCACAACTAAAAAAGATCCCACATGCCACAATTAAGACCCAGATAAACAAATAAACAAGCAAACCTTTTTTTTCAACTTAAGAAAAAGAAAAATCTCGCTAGTAACTTACGAATGTTTTTGCACAGGTTGAGAACTTAGATTTAATTTTAATACATATTGATTTGTTCCTGAATAGGATTTTACTAAGCCTCTTTGGTTTGAAATTCGCCCCACCTCATCTGATGCATATTAGAGTAGGAACGCTTGAGAAGTGATTATGCCTTCCATGATACAGTGGAAATGCACAGTCAGCTCCTTCTAACCATTCAGGCTTTGCCTCTGAGCTTATAACCAGAGTTTTAGGTAAAACTAGTGAATGCAAAACTTTCTTTGATATTACTGGCTTTTTAATTGTCAAGAGGGCACATTATATCATAATCTGTTGGTTGTTATAGGCGTCAGTTTCATCTCATAAATTGAATGTTCAAGCTGGTCTCATTGACCATGTTTGTTAAAAGATCATATTTATTTTTCTAGTTAATCTTTTGTTGTCATTATTGTTCAGTGACACAAAAGATTCAATTTCTGTCCTATGAAGTGTCTATTTGTGTAATAATTTACACGTAAGAACCAAATTGCCACATCATGTAAGCTCTTGCTATTAAATAATCTGTCTGCTTAACGGGAAGCCTTGTCCCACAGATGTACGCTCAGTGTGGTTCTCAGATAGAAAGATCAGTCATGATATGTGAAATCAGGCTTTTTCTTCCTCCAGAATGTGTCTGACTGTAAAATATCAGAGGTAGTCTATAAATCAATCAGGGCAGACTTATAAAGATTGTTAGTTTTAAAGTAATTTGTATTTATGTAAATTAGTATATCTGTTCATTCACCATTACTCTGGGTGAAGATGCATATTTTTCTGTTAGCTGTTATTTTTAACTTAAAAAAAACTGCCTAAATCACCACTCTTCTTTCTGTTGGTTTCAGTACAACACAGAAATGAACTTTTGTATATTCCTTCTCAGGCATAATATATTTGCCAATATATGTCCTACCTCACATGTATATTGGCATATATATATCTCACTTCATGGGCTTTCCTCATAGCTCAGTTGGTAAAGAATCTGCCTGTAATGCAGGAGACCCCAGTTTGATTCCTGGGTTGGGAAAATCCCCTGGAGAAGGGATAGGCTACCCACTCCAGTATTCTTGGGCTTTCCTTGTGGCTCAGCAGGTAAAGAATCCACCAGCAATGTGGTAGACCTAGGTTTGATCCCTGGGTTGGGAAGATCCCCTGGAGAAGGGAGAGGCTACCCACTCCAGTATTCTGGCCTGGAGAACTCCATGGACTGACTGAGCGACTTTCACTTTCACATCCCAACTCACATAGTTTTCTTACAATGTGGCTGTCCCTCTCTTGAGTCAGACTGGGGAGGTCATGACTATGTCAACCAGCAGAGTATGGTAGGAAATCACGCAGTGTGCCAAGTCATGTCCAACTCTTTGTGAACCCACGGACTGTAGCCCACCAGGCTCCTCTGTCCATGGAATTTCTCCAGGCAAGAATACTTGAGTGGGTTGCCATTTCCTCCTCCAGAGAACCTTCCCAGCCCAGGGATCGAACCTGCATCTTTTACATCTCCTTCATTGACAAACGCACGAGAGATACTATGTAATTTCCCAGATAGATCACAAAAGTTTCAGCCTTATTCTCATTCTCCCACCCTCTCCTACTCTCTATCTGTTTTTCTCTTTCTCTAAAAGTGCTAACTCTGGATGATGCCAATCCTGGGCCATGAGGAAGATCAATCTAGTCTCTGAGGGAAGTCCCCCTGGAGAGGTCCTCACAAAGAGTCTCTGAGACTCCCAGCCAGGGATCATCATCAACAGCTAGACAAGTGAGTGAAGGAGCCTTCAGATGACTGCCTAATTTCTATCCCCAGTTCCAAGTCTTCCACCTGAGGACTCAGTCACCTGAAATAATGGACTCAGGGAACTGCATTTACTTTAACCTTAATTATGGAAATAACTTTATCTGAAATAAAGATTTGTTTTTAACTTCAAAAAATAAAATAGCTGCTCCAGCCATTGTGAGGCAGAGACAAACCTTGCTCACTCTACCCTGTCAGAATTTCTGACCCATGAAATCCATGGGTAAAACAAATGGCCACTTTCTGTCACTAAGGGTGACTTGTTACACATCCATAGTACCTGGAACACTTCCTTTTTTCTCGTCACATTTTTTCCTGGTTCTCTAAGATTAGTACAGAATGGAGCTGAGGATGTCAAAGAAGATGTGATAATGAGGTATACGGTGGAGGTACACTTGACACTCTTGCTTTTTCTTTCCTGTTTCCTCTCCTTTTTTTTTTCATATACCAATATTTAAAAAACTGATTTTTGGAGCCAGACTGCTTGTATTAGAATCCTGGCCTTGCTCTTCACTAATTGTATGACCATAGAAAGTTATTTAACCCTCTTGGGGCTCAACCTTATCATCTGTAAAGTAGGACTAATAATTATACTTCTCAAAGAGGGTTGCTAGGAGATGGTCAAATGAGCTAATACATGTGAAGAGCTTAGAATAGGGCCTAGTACACAGGAAGTATTCATTAAAATATAAAATATTACCTTTCATTTTACTTTTATGATTTATGTTTAGTACATAAACATATTTAAATATAAATAATGGAAAATTTTAACACATACAATCCAAATACCCAATAAACTTATTTCATTTCTCCATGTTTTCTTTAAGACCCCATCTACTCATAAACGTAATTTTTAAAGTCATAATCATTGCAAAGATACAGAAGGACAGAAGTAATTACTTAGAGTATACCCTGTGAGATTAATTATTGTGAGCCAGGCAGCTATCCCAAGAGGTAGGAATATTCCTGTCTTATAAATGAGGAAACTACCATTCATTTGATCAACAGAATATTATTCAGATACCAAAATTATAAGACAGGAAACTGAGTAACATTATGTGAACAATATAATGTAAAGTGAAAAAATGTAGGCTATAGGACTGCAGATATTAAAATTACTAGAGACAGACTACCAAGAAAAACTATGTGTAGTGTATTCAATAAGCTAAAAAGACAATCTGAAAATTACAGCATGGAACTGGAAACCATAAAAAAGTGACCTGGAATTTTTGAAAGAAACTGAATAAAAAGTTGCAGAGTTGAAAAATATAATCATAAAAATAAGATCTCAGCAGGGAGGTTTAATACCACCTAAAGAGAGACTTGGAGAATTGGAAGATGGATCAAAAATATTAAAAATGAGTCGGGTGTAGAGTGTGTGTGCAGAGGTGTCCAGAGCCAGCAGGGCAAGAACCACGTTGCTTCCAAACACCCTGCTCACTGGTACACCAGGGGTTGGAAAAACTACATTAGGCGAAGAACTTGCATCAAGGTCAGGACTGAAATACATTAATGTGTGTAATTTAGCTCAAGAAGTTTGCCAACCAAATCTCAAGGAGTCTGGCAAAATGGCTTCTCCCAAGAGCATGCCAAAAGATGCACAGATGATGGCACAAATCCTGAAGGGTGTGGGGATTACAGAATATGAACCAAGAGTTATAAATCAGATGTTGGAGGCTGCTTTCTGATATGTGACCACAATTCTAGATGATGCAAAAATTTATTCAAGTCATGCTAAGAAAGCTACTGTTGATGCAGATGATGTGTGGTTGGTGATCCAGTGTCCTGCTGACTGGTCTTTTACCTCTCCTCCCCCAAGAGATGTTTTTTATTAGATATTGCAAGGCAAGGAAATCAAACCTCTTTGCCATTGATCAAGCCATATTCAGTCCCAGATTGCCACCTAATAGGTATTGCTTGACTGCTCCAAATTATAGACTTAAGTCTTTACAAAAAAGGGCACCTACTTCTGCAGGAAGAATGGCAGTTTCACAGTTTAGTGTTGGTTCAGTTACTAGCAGACCAAGTACTCCCATGCTTGGCACATGAACCCCACAAGCCATGTCCATTTCAACTAAAGTAGGGACTCCAGTGTCCCTCACAGGGCAAAGGTTCACAGTACAGATGCCCACTTCACATTCCCCAGCTGTAAAAGCATCAATTCCTGCAACGTCAGCAGTTCAGAATGTTCTAATTAATCGGTCATCAATTGGGTCCAAAAATCCTATTACCACTAACATGGTGTCATCACAAAATACTGCCAATGAAGCATCAAATGCATTGAAAAGAAAATGTGAAGATGATGATGATGATGACTATGATAATTTGTAATCTAGCCTTGAAGCATGTAAACATGTATACTTGGTTTTGAATCTATTGTACTGAGATGCATGCTAGATGTTTCATGTTGTGTTCTAGAAAAATAGTATTTAATGAGTAAATATGTTTACCATACTTTTCAATTGAGCTGTCGTGTTGGATTTTCTTTAGTAGGATTAGTAAAGGTTTCTCATCAGCCTTTAAGTGTAAAAAATAGAGTTGCAATTCATGCATTTAAAAAAATATTAAAAATGAATCCTGGAGAAATGAACAAATCCTTAGAAAATGCAGAAGTGAAGATAAAAGGTATAGAGTATGTAATAGAATTCTAAGATGCTTAATTGGATTCAAGAAGAAAAAGTAAAAGATAAAGGAGCAATATTTGAAGAATGATGGATGAGGATTTGCTTGAACTTATGAACACCACCAAGTCAAGGAGCATAGTGAGTCAAAAACTAGATGGATAAAGGAAATTCACACATGAGTGCATTAGAGGGCACCTTTAGAAAATCAAAGACAAAAACAAAATTGTAAAATCAGCCAGAAAGAAAAAAGGAAGCCTTCAAATGAGCTGTAATTAGATTGACAGCTGACTTCTCAACAACAGTGATGGAAGCCAGGAACCAGTCTTTGGTGTACTGAAAGCAATAAATAAATGATGACTGCTAGAATTTTGCACCAGGAAAAATGTCCTTCAGGCATGGCATTTTCTTTTAAACACTTAGCTCACCCCTAATCAATCACAGCAAAGGATTTTCTAAAAGGTATATGTAGGTAGAAGAAAATAATCCCAAATCTCATACTAAAGTATCTAGATGGTCTTTAAGTCTTTTTTTTTCTTTTTTTTTTTTTTACTTTTCACATTGTGTATCTTTATTTATTTATTTATTTTTTTAAATAAATTTATTTATTTTAGTTGGGGGCTAATTACTTTACAATATTGTAATAGTTTTTGCCATACATTGACATGAATCAGCCATGGGTTTACATGTGTTCCCCTTCCCGGACCCCCCACCCACCTCCCTCCCCATCCCATCCTTCTGGATCATCCCATTGCCCCGGCCCTGAGCCCTTGTCACATGCATCGAACATGGAATGGTGCTCTGTTTCACATATGACAATACACATGTCTCAATGCCATTCTCCCAGAACGTCCCACCCTCACCTTCTCCCTCAGAGATAATCCCAAATCTCATACTAAAGTATCTAGATGGTCTTTAAGTCTTAAATAATACAGTTTTTAAATCTGACTTTTGATTTTGTTAAGAAGGAAGAATTTTCACTATCTACTATTTTTGTTCCTTGGAATTGTATTCATGATTTTAAAAGTCAACATAGAAAGTGTTTCTCTTAGTGCACTTTGTATGTTAATATAGCTAGACTAAAAGAAAGTTAACCCCAAAGTTGTTGTGGTTCAGTTCAGTTCAGTTCAGTCGCTTGGTTGTGTCCGACTGTTTGCAACCCCATGGATTGCAGCACGCCAGGCCTCCCTGTCCATTACCAACTCCTGGAGTTTACTCAAACTCATGTCCATTGAGTCGGTAATGCCATCCAACCATCTCATCCTCTGTCGTCCCCTTCTCCTCTCACCTTCAATCTTTCCCAGCATCAGGGTCTTTTCCAATGAGTCAGCTCTTTGCATCAGGTGGACAAAGTGTTGGAGTTTCAGCTTCAACATCAGTCCTTCCAATGAACATCAGGACTGATTTCCTTTAGGATGGACTGGTTGTATCTCCTTGCAGTCCAAGGGACTCTCAAGAGTCTTCAACACCACAATTCAAAAGCATCAATTCTTCGATGCTCAGCTTTCTCTATAGTCTGACTCTCACATCCATACATGACCACCGGAAAAACCGTAGCCTTGACTAGGCAGACCTTTGTTGGCCAAGTAATGTCTCTGCTTTTTAATATTGTTTTCAATATTGTTGTTGTGGTTAGAACTAGAAAACAGAGTAACAAGCTCCTTTCAGAACGACAGCAGGAGGTAGTAAATTAACATGATCCCAGTCATAAAGATATATGCATATTCATGCTTCTAAACAGTGGAGATCAAGCTGTAGGTATAACAAAAAACTAACCAGCACAATATGAAAAAGTAGAATGCTCTCTATCTTACTATGTAAGATATTTCAATTTGGATTCCACAGAAGTCAGGAGTATTCAGAAGGACCTACTCGACTCAAGACTACAAATTCTGTTTGACTTTTTCATTTAATCACAGAATCATGAAACTGCTATAGCTGATGTTATCCTGCATTGTACACTCATATAGATAAACTGAAGAGAATCAAATAGATCAAATCATAATATTTTAAATTCGGAAGGTACTCAGAGATGTAGGAATTATGTGTTTATTATGCCTGAAAAGTTTGAATCCATTCACTGACAAGGACTCACTGCTTTTTATTCTATGAATGCTGCTGCTGCTGCTGCTAAGTCGCTTCAGTCGTGTCCGACTCTGTGGGACCCCATGGACTGCAGCCTACCAGGCTCCTCCATCCATGGGATTTTCCAGGCAAGAACACTGGAGTGGGGTGCCATTGCCTTCTCCAATTCTATGACTGGACATTACCAATTGATTGAAAATTTTTAATTGAGCCCCATTTCTTTTCTATAGGAGAATTTCCCTGACAATTCTTTTCTATGACTTGTTCTACCGTGTTTAGCTCCATCCTTTCCATAGCAACAGAGGACAAGCTTATTCCCTCTTTCTTTCTTTTCTCTAGCATATTCCCTTTTTTATATAACAGGCCATTGCATGTTAAAAGGTGGCCATAAGGACTTCCCTGTGGTTAAGATTTCTTGCTTCCATTGCAGGGGGCATGGGTTTGATCCCTACTTGAGGAACTAATCCTGCATGCCATGCCATGCAGCCAGAAAAATAAACATAAATGAAATTTAAAAGGTGACTCTAATGTCCCCCTTTAGTGTTTCCTCTCTCAGGCTAAACATCTCTCTTGTGACAAAGCCTTGCTCAATCTGCCTGGATTTGGCTAGTCAGAAGAGAAACAACCAGATTCAAGGAAGAAAGGAGTGGCCGGATAAGAAGAAGAAAAAGTTAAAGCGCAGAAGGGGAGGTGAACTTTGAGAAAATGAACAGAGCCAACACATGTTTTATAAGGTTAAGGATGACTTTTATGTACTTGTTGATTCTTTTTAAATATTTAGGGCTCATGTGATGCATTAAAAGTAGGAAGACTCTTTGATCATGTTGTAAAGATACAAATCTGAGGCTCAAGGTGGCCTAGGAACTTTCTGCCAGTAAGATGATGGCATCTAATTCTGAGATGGGCTTGGTAAACAAAATATCCAGCTATATCCTTAGATTTTGAAAGAGCACACTGTAATAAAAGATTCCAATTAAAATTATCTAGCTAGAAATCTAGGTGTAAGGAAATAGACTCCTGAGGTCTGGCCAAGCCCAGTAATGTTAACTGCAAAATATACCTATGTTCATGGAGCAAGGAATGTAAGAAAATGTGTTCATTTGGGGATTTGGGGATCTCAGGAAGACAAAGGACAGTCTGTCATTTCATGCTGATGCTCGCTGAGCATTGCAATGGACCTTAACTGCTAGTGATGAGAGCTTATTAATATTCTTGGGTAAAGGCTGAATTTTAATAGTGCTTTCTATTGCCAAGAAATCTGGCTTCTACAGCTTAGAACCTGTACCATTGCCCATGTATAAATCATAACATAACAGCTTGATAGAGGCTTCCGTTATTGGGATCCAGCACTTGTGAGGACCACTAGGAAATGACAGCCTTCACATTCTGTAATTCTACACAGACTAATCTTACTAAAAGGATGCTCAGAAAAATCTGCTCAGAGTGGATTCTAGAAGATTGGGGTAGACTGGAGAAAAATCCATGAGAAGACGGTAACCCATCTGACTCATGGCTACAATATTCACTTGTTTCTCCTAGCAAATAACAGTTTGTTCTAGGTTTCATATGGACTTGACTGCCTGTGGGAAACATGACTGAGAGATAGATAAGTGTGTTAGTCATCTCTTGCTGGAATAATGCTAAGTAACAAAACTCAACAAGCATAAACAAACAAGAATTTTTACTTTCCTTACTCACTGGTCTGTGGACTGGTTAGGGTAGCTCTGCTTCAAGCTGCAGTTTGGCTAGTTTAGGTCCAAGCTGCAGATGAGGTTTGGGTCAGTTCTGGGCCCATATTAAAGAGAGGCAAGCCATAGCAGGGCCGTGTTCTTATGATGATGATCACAGGAATGCAAGAGGGCAAGCTAAAACATACAAACAGACACAAAGCCTACGTTCACGCCAATTCCACAGCACTCCACTGGCCAAGCCAACTGCCAACAAAGTGGAGTTTGGGGGGAAGCAAACTCTTCCCACTGTCCCATTGTCCTGTGGGGGTACAGTGCCAGCTGCAAAGGGAAGGGTGTGGATGTACAACCCTATTGCAGGGGAGTGAAGAGCTGAAACAAATAATCCAATCTTTCACAGTAAGTATCCTGTGTTTTTTGGTAAAGGCTGGCCTAGATAACTGCCTTTTTATTTAATTCAAAGAATATATTTTAGACTGAAGCCTGACAGTGTTATATTAAGTGAATCCAGAAACACTGAAGAATTGACAACAGAGAAAGTCGTTAATCCTAAACCTGAGACATTTAGAAGGCTCCCAGCTCCACGTGAAGGTCTCATGGTGCTGAGTGGTAATGGGGATGCTGCAGGCCTCAAGCTCAGTGGGCTTGGCAAAGAATCCCCTCTGCCATTCTGGTGGATTCAGGGTAAGGCAAAGGCACTCAAGCTTCTTGACGTTGCCAACAATGCCAAAAGGCATATGCTGGCAAGAGGGCCATTAAAACATGAAAATGAAATAGAAAAAAAGTAAAAGTTGGGATAAAGTGTCTAAGTGTGTTTATGGAAAGGCCTATCCATTTCTAAATGATGTAATGGAAAATCCATCTTCGGTCTACCCAATCAAGTCCGTTTTATAAACTGAAGAATGTGACAGTTTGTGACAAAGTCTAAAGCCACTAACCAAAATCTCCTGCCTCTGGGAAAAGGGTAGCTGGAATTTCTGAACAAGTAAAATTGTGGCTTAAAGCTCTAGGGAGAAGCAATAAACTCAGAAATATTTAAGAGTCTACAGATGTGTGTGCATGTGTGAATAAATGAACAGATGCATACATACAAATAAACACATAAATACTGTATGTTGATTTTGCCAACCAGTGCTTGTCAAAGCAAGGACTAGATATTTTAGTATCTGCATTTTTTATTCTTTATCAATATTCATTCCTGTGAGCTTGTCTGGTTAAAATTAAGCCTTTCTTCAAATCAAATTTGCCCAGCCTCAAAGATTCTCACTAGTGATAACCATGACATAAAAAATAAAGCATCTTGCAATGGCTGAACTGGAAGCAAGGTATCCCAAGGTAAAGGTAAAATGTCTCCAAAGACATTCAATTCCATGTACCTCACATCTTATAAAAATTAATTTAAAATGTATCAGAATGCATCATAAGCCTAAACATAGAAATTGATGTCAAATTATAAAACTTTTAGGAAAAAATAGGAGGGAAATCTTTATGACTGTGAATTAGACAGAGTTCTTAGATATGACATCAAAACCGTGAAGTATAATGGCAAAAAATGATAAATTAGACTTCATTAGTCCTTTTAAAACTTTTACTCTATGAAAGAAGCTGTTCAGAGAATGAAAAGATAAACTACAAATTTGGAGAAAATATTCATAGATCATATATAAACATATGTATATATGATATGTATGTGTTTGTATGTGTATGTTAAGTTGCTTCAGTCGTGTCCGACTCTTTGTGACGCTATGGGCTGTAACTTGCCAGGCTCCTCTGTCCATGGGGATTCTCCAGGTGAGAAAACTGGAGTGGGTTGCCATGCCCTCCTCCAGGGAATCTTCCCCACCCAAGGGCTGAGCCCATGTCACCTGCAGCTCCTGAACTGCAGGCGGATTCTTTATCGCTAAGCCCTGTGATATGTAGAGAGTTAACAAAAAACAAATAACTCAATTAGAAAGCGGCCCAAAGGTTTTTACTTTACCAAAGATATGTAGATGACAAAGAAGTCCATAAAGAGAGGCTCACTGTCATTTACCACTAGGAGAATGAACATTATAACCATGTGATATGCCAGTACTTATTAAATGACTAGAAAGTGTTTTAAGAATGTGAATACCAAGTGTTGATGAGGACAGAAAAAAGAATTCTTAAATATTGCCACTTAGAGGACAAAATGGTAGAGTCACTTTGGAAAACAGTATTTAGGGGTTATTATAAATGTAATCATATGCTAACCACATGACCCAACAGTCACACCACTAGGCATTAATTTTGAGAAATGAAGACTTATGTCCTACCCTGGATGAATGAATAAACACATGGAAGCACATCTAACTCACGGACCACTACTCAGCAAATCAAAAGAACAGACTACTGATGCCCACAAAAGAAATATTTGAGCCTCAACCACGGTGAGTACGTAGCGTTATAAGTAATAACGATAGTGTGGAGTAAGGGTGCAATAGGGTGTTCAGGGAGCTAAGGGTTCACGGAGCTAGAGTGCGGTATGGCGTCTGAGAGCATCAGTGTGTAACAGGGAAGAGCCATACTTGACTCCATTTTGGATCCATTCCTTTTACTTCAACCTTTGCTTTTTGTTGCTTTTGTTATTATAATCACTAAAAGGATGCTGTCTGTAGCTAAAAGCGTATATAATGGCCTGTATCTTGGAACCTTGCCCCTCTGCCTGAATGTTAAACTAAAGTGCCTTTGTTCAGCTCAAGGAGAGACGTTCTGACCCTGCTTACCTGTGAACGGCTACAGAAAAGAAATTAACACATCCCCTCTTGATGCTGGCCAAGCCAGGAGATACTTTGCAAGACTAATGGCCTTTTTACTTCACTTACTCACCTCCTCCCCCTCTCTGTTCTATAAAAGAACATGGCATCCTGCCCCTGATAAGATGGTACTCTACGGCGCTAGCCCACCATCTTTTTGGATATCTGGCTTTCTGCAAAAGGTCACTATTCCTTGCCTCAACACCTCATCTCCCAGTCACTGGCCAGTCATGCGAAAAGCAGAGTGAGCTTGGATTCAGTAACAAGGAGAGGTTGCTCAGAGAAAGTGAGGTTTCACCTGGGCCTGAATACCCAGCAAGGGCCGGGAAAAGAGGCGGGAGAAAGCGGTAGGAGGCTGTGTACTTTAGGAAACATTCCTTTATTGTCTGGGGACTAAAGCTCCTGGGAGAGCCCTTCACTGAACTGCCAGAGACTGCCTTTGTCAAACTGTCAAACAAACCCTTTTCAAAGTGAAACTAAAGAAGGTGAATAAACATTTAATTTGTCATTTGTAAATAGCACATTCTTTTTAAAATGAAAAACAAGTTTATTCCAAGATTCATTAAATGCTTCCCAGACTTCCTGGATGAAACTCACTGACTTAACAATGGGGCCCCTTTGCTTCTATGACTTATCGCTCTGTTTCTGTTCTCTTCCAATGACACCGAAGTTAAAGCGCTCTCTTTATCACCCTGGGAAATTGGTAACCATCTTTTTGTGCCTGAAGAAAGAGGGTCCAGAAATGGAAACGGTGATGCTGTGTTTGCTTCTCTTCCTCCTGTTCAGTGTCTACTCAGTCTGCAGGCTACCTTTGTTCTCTGGGCTGAGAGAAGGAGGAGGATTTTCGCCATGGAAATATGAACCTTAGATAAAAATTTTCAATTGTGGGGGTTTTATTTTATTGATTCCTTACAATGAGTTATGCATGCGCTCATTCATTCATGAGGCATGTAGAAATCTCTGGTATGTGTGTAAAACAGTATTAGTCACTGGGCATACAGAGGCAGAAGCAGGAAACAGTCGAGGTTTTAAATAATCCCTGGCACGAATGGAGGACAGATTTGTACAGGCAATTTTGACAGGACAATAAATGCTATTACAAAGGGACACATAAGATGTAGCTGCACAGAAAAGCGCTCTCTTTATCACCAAGGGGAGATGAGGGTGACAGCCTTTACAGAGCAGGTGGCATTTGAGCTGGGTCTTTGAAAGGTGGGTTGAGTATTCTCAAGGAGCAAGGTGGAAAGGGCACTGGAAACAGTAGGGACGACACAGACAAAGGCACAGAGACTTGCAAAAGCATAGCATGTTTGGGAACTGCAGGAAATCAGCAGTGAGAGTAGGACAGGGGAGTAGGGGTGGGGATGCAAAGTTGATGTAAAGACAGTTTGGGATCAGGTAAAGAAGGCTCTTTGGACTCGATTCTATTCATAACAGAGAAGCATTGGTGGTTTTCAAACAAGGAGTGACATGAACTGATTTGCACCTCATAAAGATAATCCAGTAGCAGGTGTAGACTATGAAATAAAGGGGGAACAAGATTACAGGCAAGCAGAGCAGTTGGGAGATCTCTGCTAACTGTCACAAAGAATGGAGAGTCACATTAAGGCAATAAGAAGCATACATGGAGTTGACCAGAAGGAGACAAAAGTGGTTTAGGAGACAGGATCACTGGGACTTGGAAACTGTCTGGATGTGGCTATCTCAGAGGAAGAAAGCAGCAGGGAGCAACTCTGAGGTCAAGCCTAGACAGCTGGTCTATCACGTTGTAATTCCAGGATGTACACACAAAAAGGTATCACTCTGGAGCTGCAGAAGGCAATGGCAACCCCCTCCAGTACTCTTGCCTGGAAAATCCCATGGACAGAACAGCCTGGTAGGCTGCAGTCCATGGGGTCGCGAAGAGTCGGACCCGACTGAGCAACTTCACTTTCACTTTTCACTTTCATGTATTGGAGAAGGAAATGGCAACCCACTCCAGTGTTCTTGCCTGGAGAATCCCAGGGATGGCGGAGCCTCGTGAGCTACCGTCTATGGGGTCACACAGAGTCGGACACGACTGAAGCGACTTAGCAGCAGCAGCAGCAGCTGGAGCTGCAAAGCGTAAACAGGTTCTGTGGAGTGTTGGGGGATGAAAGCCACGCTGCAGGGGTTGAGAAGCAAATAGGAGATGAGGAAGTAGATATTCAGGTACATGAGATGGCTAAACAGCTAGATCCAGGATGGGTAAGTTGGATTGCTGGATTTTGTGGCAGTAATAACACATGAGGGACTTCCCTGGTGGTTCAGTGGTTAAGAATCCTCCTTGCAATGCAGGGTACGTGGGTTCGATCCCTGATTGGGGAACTAAGCTCCAACATGCCCCGGAGCAACTAAGCCAGCACACCACGAATACTGAACCCTTGCTCCACAACTAGAGAGTCTATGTGCTGCAATGAGAGATCTCATGTCCTGCAACTGAGACCCAACACAGTCAAATAAATAAATAATGTATTAGATAAACTCTGCTCTGAGAGCCATTTTCTTTTCTTAAGTCTTAAGCCATGCTATGTGTTGGTAAGCATTTCTTGAATTCTGAAATATGCAGGGAAACATGTTACAGTAAACACCCGGAGGAGATAGGACAGCATGGGTAATTTACTTAGAAGAGAGGCATTCTGCAGCTATTTTTAACTCAGCCCATCCCTTGCTTCATTGGGATGTTGGTGAAACATTCAGGTTGTTTATGAGGAGCCTGTATATAAATACTCAAACAGTCATATTTTCCATTCAAAACTGGAGGCTTCACCAGCCTTTCCTCTGTGCCATGGCACTGTCATTTGGTTCATATGCTACACTCTGTAATCCGGCAAGAGCCTGGGCTGTAATTCCATATGGCTGGCCACCAGCTTCCAGCCATAAATGACTTTGATGTTGCTGCTCAGGGAGAGCCCCAGGAGAGATGCAGGAAGAGGATCAGACAAAGCAGGAGGAAAGGGGCCTCTGCCTCTGAGCCAGAGGGGGATGAACCAGAGAGAGGTCCCAGTATAACGTCGCAAATCTGCATCCACCGTCTGATAGGGAAAGGGAGGCCTTGCAAGTTTACCAAACCCGGTGATTCCCACTGTGATCTGATAAACCCAAGGGCTGGTAAAGTTTTATGAATTCCACTCTGCTCTGTATGCAGAGATGGTTATGTTAATGAAGTTATGCTTTAAATTAGCTGAACATATTCTCAAAAGAAAATTCCTTGCTGAAATTATATATTACAGATTTTGTGGTACACTTACTCTGCAATTTAATGGCATGTTGTTATTATTCTGCACTTAATGAGTACCAGAAAGTGCTCTGTGTATTCTCCACTTGATTCAGAAACAAGGGAATAAACAATTCTTTTCATCCTACCAGGTATGAGCAGATCTGTCTGATAATGACCATACTGACCACTCGTAAGACTAATGAACAAGAACTCTGCTGACAAAGGGATTTCTAAGGAAGAAAAGCATCCACTATCGAAAATATGCTTTCTTCTTCAGCTTTCAATTCCTTTCTGTGGAATCCGCAGTGAGGGACACTCAGGACTCATGAAGGAATCATGTCTGATATCCTTCCATCATCCCCAAACACATTCTTGAGTTCTTATTATGGATAAGAGCAGCTTTCAAGAGAGTAGAGAGAGAGTTTACATTGGTTGACTTTTTACTCTATTAATAATGCTATTTACAATAAGCAACCAACTCCATTATTCTTGCCTGGGAAACTCCATGGACAGAGGAGCCTGGCAGGCTACAGTCCTTGGTGTTGCAGAGAGTCAATCACGACTTAGCAACTAAACAACAACTAGTAAGCAGCAAAATTCTGGTTCCTTGTCTTGCCCCTTAGAGTAAGTTAATGGAAAAAGATCTCAATCAAATGTTTTCTGTCCCATTTGCGTGGACTCAACCACCTCTGTCTGAACATGCTTGCTCATCTGATACAAAAGAGAATTGCTGTGTCAGTGAAAGATTTTTGAACAAAGTATCATAAATCGCCCAAAGCCACTGAATAAAACAGAAGAAGGGGAAGTTTACTTCAGCTGGGTAATTTTATGTACATATTCAATAATATCAAAATTACCAGCCCATACAATTTTAGCTGGTCCCTCTTCAGACCTACAAAGAAGATTAATGCATTTTATAGCTGTAGTATCAACAGCTAAAGAGCTAGTTGAAAATTAGTACTAGGTCACAGTTACAATTTTTCTTAAAAAACATACAATCAGACACACAAAACCCAACTAACTTGCTTACAGACTAATTCATTTCAGGCACAGCCTTAATTTCTTTCAGATTTGAGGCTTCTAAACCTTGGCTAATTTGCCTATGCAATTATACGTTATTTTGACAACTGCAGAACTCAAGAATCTTTTAAACAATTCGAAGGGATCTTAATTCCGACATTTAAGCAAGTGGATAAGGTGCAAATAATAATACCAAGTATCGTTCTAGTTGTGGGAAAGACATTGTAACTCGGGGATTTAATCTCAAAACTTATTTAATACTCATTAGAACCATCTGTTTGAGATTTAAGTAAACCTGTCAAAGGCGCTGGGCCTGCCGGTTACACCAGGAAAAGAAACAGAGGCTGCAAGCTGGGGACTCACAGTCGAGCTTTACTTAGGAAGCCTTGTGCTTTAACCATTTTAAACGTGAATGTTTTTAGTTGGGGGCACTTCGTCTCCAGTTCACATGACTGCACTCTATTGTCATATATCTATCTGTCTGACATGCTTACTCCATCAGTCTGGGCCCAGGAGATGCAAGTTTGTAACCCCTGGTGTATCTCCTATGCATATATATGTTGAAGTTTCAACTCTTGAGGAGATGTTTACAATTAAAAGAATACAGACCAGGGGCTTAATGGTGGTCCATTGTTTAAGAATCTGCCTGACAAGGCAAGGGGACATGGGTTCGATCCCTGGTCCGGGAAGATCCCACATGTCTCAGGGCAGCTAAGCCCATGCACCACAATGACTGGAGCCCAGGCATCTAAAGCCCATGCTCCACAACAAGGGGAGCCACCACAGTGAGAAGCCTGGGCACCATAACTAGAGAGTGACCCCCGATTGCCGCAACTAGAGAACATTTGCGCAAAGCAACAAAGACCCAGCACAGCCAAAAATAAATAAATGTATAAATAAAAACTAAAAAAAAAAAAAAAAAGAATTCAGTTCAGAAGTCAGAATCTTTTGGGTACTGAGCATTCTCTATTCACCCTAGAATAATGTTTTTACATTCATGTCCACATGTGATCTTTCCAACTCAGTGACATAGCTATTTATTATCCAATCCATCCTCATGTATTGGATGAGGTAAATGACATTTAAAAACATAAATGATCCGCCCCATGTCACACCCTTAGGTATGAAAGAAGCAGGATCTGAACACACATTTCCTCCCCATCAATGCATTTGATCATGTGGCCTGGCACTCAAGACAAAATGTGTCCATTTTCTGTATGCGGCACCCACAGGTATCTCTCTGAAACTCACAACGTTCCTCCATGTCAAAGGTCTCTTACCTCTCTAACCAACCTAAATTCCATGATTCAGCACTTAAAATGAGCTTTTTTGAATGCCTTTGGCTTCCTGGCCTCTTGCACTGCACCATCTTGGTATAATGCCCATTATTCACATGGAGCAAACACATATTATCTTCTCTCTGTCCCATACCTTCAACCTCTCCTTCCTTATTGGTTTCACTCCCTCACATACAAACAAAAGATTCTTCCTTCCCCCCATGTTCCTCCAGTTTTCACCCTGTGTTTTGTTTCTTTGCAACCCTTTGCCGGCAAGCTTCTGGAAAGGTAGCCTCTCGGAGGCCTCTATTTCCTAGCCTCCCCTTTACTTCTCAGCCTCCTGTAATCTGACTTTTGACCCCATCACTCTACTGAAGCTGCTGTCAAGGTTACCAGTGACCTTCTAATCGCTAAACTGCATGGACATTTTTCAGGGTATCCTCTTTAGTATCCAACACCACTGGACACTTCCTTCTTAAGTGCTCTCTCCTCCTGGTTTGCATGTTGCAGCATCTGCCTTTCTCCCTCAGAGCATCACTTCAGCTGCTCCTCCAGTCTCCTGTGCCATCCTGCTTACACCACCAACCATAACTGTAAGGTTTGCAGCTTTCTTCCTTGTGAATAACTAGATCGCTTTCTAGAAAAGAAAAAAAAACCCTGGGATGACTCCCCAGTCCGTATTTTCAGCCATAGCTTCCTCCTAAAATTTATCCAGTTACGGATGGACGTCCCACAGGTACTTGAAATTAAGCACATCCTTGACTCCTCATGCTCCTCTTTCCGGCTCTGATCGAATTACCTGTCCAGTTGAGTACCTGCACCCAACTGCCCAATCTTCCCCCTCCTCCAGCTTTATTAAGGTATAATTGAAAAATAAAATAGTATATATTTAAAGTGTATGATGGGATGATTTAATACAGGTATACATCGTGGAATATTTACCACAGTCAAGTTAACACATTCGTCACTTCACATAGCTACTTTAAAATTTTTTTGTGGTGAGATCACTTAAGATCTATCCTCTTAGAAAAATTCCAAGTATGCAATAGAGTGTTATTAGCTACAGTCACCATGCTGTACCATTAGGTCCTCAGAACTTACTTATCTTATAACTGAAACTTTCACCAGCATCTCCCCATCTCCGACTCCACCCTAGTCCTGAGTAACCACCATTCTACTCTGTGTTTCTGTAAGTGTGACTTAAAAAAAAAAAATCCATATATAAATGATACTATACAGTATTTGTCCTTCTTTGTCTGGCTTATTTCACTTACCTTCATCTATGTTATTACAAATCACGACTTCCATCTTTTTATGGCAGAATAATACTCCATTGTATATACACACGCCACAACTCCTTTGACCATTTATTTCTGGGTGGACAAAGGTGGTTCCACTTCTGGGAATAAACCTGAAGGAAATGAGACCAGTATCTTGAAGAGACATCTGCACCCACATGTACCCAGCAGCATGATTCACAAGAGCCACCATATAAAAACAATGTAACAGCTCAATCTTGAATCATTTCTTCCTTTCCACTTAGCACCAGGTGAAAAAAACTCTTAAAATCTGTTTCACAGTTGGTTCTCTCCTCTTCTCCAGCCTTGCTACTGCCCCACCTGTTCATTCTCCATTCTTTTTTTTTTTTTGCTTTTCTTATACTAGTTTACATACAGTATAATTTACCCTTTTAAGTATGTAGATAGTTTTATGACTTTTGACAAATGTACATAGTAATGTTGTTGTTCAGTCACTAAGTTATGTCTGACTCTTTGTGACACCATGGACTGCAGCACACCAGGCTTCCCTGTTCTTCACTGTCTCCCAGAGTTTGCTCTAATTCATGTCCACTGAGTCAGTGATGCTATTTAACCATCTCATCTTCAGCCCCCACCCTTCTCCTTTTGCCTTCAATCTTTCCCAGCATCAGGGTCTTTTCCAGTGAGTTGGTTCTTTACATCAGGTAGCCGAAGCATTGGAGAATCAGCTTCAGCATCAGCCCTTCCAGTGAATATTCAGCGTTGATTTCCTTTAGGATTGATTGATTTGATTTCCTTGCAGTCCAAGAGACTCTCAAGAGTCTTCTCCAGCACCACAATTCAAAAGCATCAATTCTTTGGCGCTCAGCCTTCTTTATGGTCCAACTCGCACATCCGATTATGACTACTTAACATGTTACTGTGCATGTAATCAAAACTAAAATCAAGATGTGAAACGATTCCATCACCCTCCAAAAACTACCATGCTCATTTGTAGTCAATCTCTTTCCCTACCCCAGCCCTTGGCAACCACTAATTTGGTCAGTGATTCTATCCCTATAGTCTTGCTTTTTCCAGAGTGTCATAAAAATGGAATTTTAAAGTGTGTAACTTTGAGTCTGGCATCTTTCACTCAGCATTATAAATTTGAGGTTCAACTATGTTGTTACAGTCATCAGCAGTCCATTCCTTTTTATTGTGTGGACGTACCATTTTGTTTATCCATTCAGCAGTTGAAGAACATTTGCTTTGTTTCCAGCTTTTGGCAATTGTGAATAAAACCACAATAATCATTCCTGTTTACCTTTCTGTGTGAACATCAGTTTTCAGTCCACTTAGGTAAATGCTGAGGTGTAGGATTGCTGGGTTACATGGTAAGTATATATGCAATTTTATATTTAAGCAACTCAAAAGGTGGTTTTGCAAAGTGGCTGGTCCATCTTGCATCCTCTCCTGCTATGTTTGAAAGTTCCAACTGCTCTGCATCCATGCCAGTTCTTGTTAGTGCCAACTTATTTTCTTCTTTTTAGTCATTCTAAAAGGTGTGTAATGGTATCTGATTGTGTTTTTAATTTTTATTTCATTATAATTATGTTGAACATCTTTTCATGTATCTGCCACCCTTACAGTAGAAACTGTCTGTTTAAATCTTTGACACCCTTCTTTATAAAAATAAACGGGGTTGTTTATTTTCCTATTTATTATTAGGTTTTAAGAGTTTCAAAGTATTCTGGATGCAAGTCCTTTATCAGGTATGTGTTTTGCAAGACTGATCTCCCAGTTTGTGGTTTGCCTTTTCATTCTCTAAGAGTTTCTTTTTAAACCTTTTTATTTTGAGATAATTGTAGAGTCACAGGCAATTGTAAGAAATAATGCAGAAAGATGTGGCATCCTCTTCCCCCAGTTTCTCCCGCTGGTAACATCTTGCATAACTATCATACAGTACTATAACTGAGGAATGAATGTTGATACAATCCATTCATCCCATCCAAACTTATTAAACTTTCAGCTGTTTATATGTAGTGTGTTTGTGTGTGTGTGTGTGTGTGTCTCCTCCTGTGTGGTGCTATCACATATGTAGATTTCTGTGACCACCGCAGTCAAGATAAAGAACAATCCATCACAAAGATCCTTTTACAGCCACAGCCACCTCCCCCCACTCTGTCTCTCTAACCCTTGGCAACCACTAATCTGCTCTCCATCTCTATAATTTTGTCATTTCAAGAATGTTATATAAATGGAATCATACAGTATTTGACTTTTGAGTCTGATTCCTTCACTCAGCATAATTCCCTGGAAATTCATCCAAGTAGTTATATGTATCAGTAATTTCATTTTAATTGTTGAATAGTATTCCACAGTTTGTTTGGCCATTCAGTGGTTGAAGGACATATGGGTTCTTGCCAACTTGGAGCGACTATGAATGAAGCTGCTATGAACACTCGTGTAATAGTTTCTGGGTTTTTTTTTTTTTCTTTTTATGAAAGAAAGTGAAAGTGTCAGTCACTCAGTCGTGTCTGACTCTTTGAGATCCCATGGACTGTAGCCTGCCAGGCTCCTCTATCCATGGGATTCTCCGGGCAAAAATACTGGAGTGGATTGCATTCCCTTTTCCAGGGGATCTTCCCCACCCAAGGATCAAACCTGGGTCTCCTGCATTTTTTTAACATTTAATTTTATATTAGAGTATAGCCGATTAATAATACTGTGACAGTTTCAGTTGGACAGCAAAGGGACTTAACCATACATATGCTCATGTATCGATTTTTGTGTGAACACGCTTTCATTTCTCTGGGATTAATGCTGGATTTTATAATAGCTGCATCATTAGTTTTGTAAGTAACTACTCAACTGTTTTCTAGAGTGGTTGTATAATTATCCACAATATATTTTACACTTTACATTCCTACCAGTAATACATAAGTGATTCAGTTTTTCTATATCTTTGTCAGCATCTTGTTTTGTGGCTATTTTTAATTTTAGCCATTCTGATAAGTGTGTAGCATTGTGGTTTTTTAACATGTATCACCTTGATGGATATATGTGGAACAATTTTTCATGGGTTAACAGTGTTTTTTGAGGGCTCCATCTTTTCTTTTTATTATTTTCTTACTTCTTTTCCAGATTTACTGAGATACAATTGACATATAAGCTTAAAGTATATGATGTGATAATTTGATCATGCATATAATGTGAAATGATTATCACAATAAAGCCAGTCAGCAACTCTATCACCTCACATAATTCCTTTTTTTCCTGGTAAGAACATTTACGATTTACTCTCTTAGCAAATATATAACCAAAGTTGCCACGCTGTATGCCAAGTCCCCAGAACTTATAACTGGAGCGTTTTACCCTTTGGCCAGTATTCCCCTATTTCCCCCACTTCCTGGCCTCTGGAAACCACCATTCTACTCTCCGTTTCTATGAGTTCAACTTTCCTAGATTACACATGTAAGTGAGACCATACAGTTACATTATTTGTCTTTTCCAACAAATTTCACCAAGCATAATACCCTCCGGTTTCATCCATGTTGTTAAAATGGCAGGATGTCCTTATTTTCTTGGCAGAATAATATTCATATATACATATATACCTCCATTATAGAGACAAAACATAATATATAAAATAATATTCATATATATATCACATTTTCTTTTTCCAGTCATCCATTAGTGGGCATTTATGTTGGTTCCATATCTTGGTTAATATTTCTGGTGCATTTGGGAGGGCAACTATCTCTCTGATTTCAATTCTTTTGTATATCTACCCAGGAGTGGAATTGCTGAATCACATGGCAGTTCTATTTTTAATTTTTTTAAGGCCTATGCACACTGTTTTCCATAGTGACTGTACCAACTCACATTCCCACCAACAGTGCACACCACACCAGAGCCCATCCTTTCATGACAGGACTATTGCGTGGGAAATAGTCCCCCTTCCTCCAGTTTTGGCCTCTTCCAAAACAGAATGAGATAAGGTGCCCTTCCACAGGACTCGGTCTTACTCCATCATAACTTGTGATTTCCCATTAAAACTCTGTCTCCATCATCAGACCCTAATCTCCAAGTGGGCACAGGAAGTTTTTGCTTAGCTCAGAATCCCCAGGCAGTACATTGCTGTCACAAATCAAGTGCCATCTTTTCAATAAATGAGTAATAAGAACCAGAACGACTTCAGTGCTAAAAAGAGGTGTTGGCAGAGAGAAAGAATGGCTTAAAGAACGGGCAAGGCATAACGGTTGTCACCCCATTAACCACTCTCCAGGCCAGCTTTAGCTCTAAGTCAGGCGCCAGACTTGCTCATGCGCACGCGCAGCTCTCTCCGCGTGGCCCCGCCCCGCCCCGTCCTCGGCCCCGCCCCGTCCTCGGCCCCGCCCCCACCCTCAGTCCCTCCCTCCGGGCCTTCCCACCTGTCAGCAACCAATTAGGGCGAGGAGGCGGTCCTTCTGGCGCGGTGCTCCATGGGTAGTGTCCCTAGTTACTGTTGCTAAGGCTTCGGCTTGCCTGAGGTGGCGGGAGCCAGAAGTTTTGGGAGCCAGTACCTGAGAGAGGTCAAGGGTCGGTGCAAGAGCCGAGGAGGAGATGGTGAAGCAGACGATCCAAATTTTCGCCAGGGTGAAGCCCACTGTCCGGAAGCAGCAACAAGGGGTATGGGTCGGAGTAGAACGGGCGCCGGCGAGGCGGGGCCTCTCAGGCCGCGGGAGGGGCGGCACGCGAGGGTCCCGGGCCCGGGTGAGGGGTTCGGCGCCCGGCGCGTGATGCGGCCAGGCGTCCAGCACACTCGGTTCTGGCACTCGAGCAGCCCACAGACGCCAACACATTGCTGTCAGGGGGCGCGGACAGACAGACATCCAGTCCATTTCCACCCGACACAGACCTGCGGGCCCCGATTAACCTGTACAGAACCACCTGTGTACTCCGGGACACACGTGTTCACGTAGTTGCAGACCCGTGCACGCACCTGTACATCTGCGTGTATGCGTGATCATAGACTAGCCTCAGCTTTGTGCCGTTATTGCACTTTTCTCGAAAACAGTCACGCAGCTCTGCCCACCCAGGAGCATTCAAACTTCTGTTTCACCCTCGGGCAAAACGTGCAAGCCAGAGATACGTGTCTACACGCGTCTAAGATGATACGGATGATAGATACAGATAGAGACACATAAAGCCTACATGGTGGTTCTCACGCAGTGGGCCCTTAGAGTTTTTTGACTATATTGTCATTCTGAACATAAACGTTGACATACACTCGTTGCAGATGTAAATAGGTATTTATGCAACTTACACAAAGAATATACATACCTTTTATTCTGAAAACAGTAACTGAGCATTTACTAGGCGTTTCCTCTAGGATGCTAAGCTCAGAAGTGTACAAAGAAGGCTAAGGCATGATCCTACTCTGAGCAGAAATACTTTGAATGCTCCTCAGATGTTTCAAAACATTGTTTTCTTTCCTTGGGAAGGGGCATAGTCACTTTTACCACTTAGATCCTTTGTCTGCATCATCCCTGGGTCTCATGAAAACCCTGCAAGGCTGATGTTTTCCTCATTTTATAGATGAGGAAGCTGAATCTCAGGTTAAATAATTTGGCTCAGCCAGCCACCTGGTGAGTGGCAGAACCCTGATTTTAATTAAGGATTTTTTTATTCCAAAGCTTTTGGGACAAAACCTTTCTGCCTCAGAAAATAAGGATATAGGCACGGGCAATCTGAGTCATATTCATGAGTCTCTGGAATAGGTATATTTTTAATAATATTTTATCTCTCCTCCATATCTTCAAAGAGTGTATGTATGTATGTAACAACATTTGCTGTTGTCTAGTCATTAAGTTGTGTCTGATTCTTTTGCGACCCCATGGACTGTAGCCCACCAGGCTCTTCTCTCCGTGGGATTGCCCAGACACGAATCCTGGAGTGTGTTGCTATTTCCTTCTCCAGGGGATCTTCCTGACCCAGAGATCAAACCAGTATCTCTGTCTCCTGCATTGGCAGGTGGATTCTTTACCAATGGGCCACTTGGGAAGCCCGTGTAACATCATGTGAAGTGAAAGTCGTTCAGTCGTGTCTGACTCTTTGCGACTCCATGCACTGTAGAGTCCATGGAATTATCCAGGCAAGAATACTGGAATGGGTAGCTTTTCCCTTCTCCAGGGGATCGTCCCAACCCAGGGATCGAACCCAGGTCTCCCGAATTGCAGGCCAATTCTTTACCAGCTGAGCCACAAGGGAAGTCCATGTAACATCATAGCAGCTCATAATTTAGGATTTGCTTCATGTAAATTTATATACTTAAAACATGGAGAATATATTGTCTTTGTTTTCATCTTCAGTCTTTTCATTCATGGAATACGGTTAGGAAAAGATGTATGAAAACACTCTAAAGAAATTATTGGCATTTAAAAAATTTAAGGAATGTAGAATATGGAAAGCAACCATTGAGTATTCCCATTTTTTCTCCTCTTACATTCACTTACAAGGTTTTTAAAGTACATCACATATAAAAATTATCCACACACCCACATTTTCCCCCACATCCACCCCCAGATTCTTAGCTAAAAATACTGAACCTGTCTATATTGACTCAGCAGTCAGAAACAGGTGCTTGGATGTGATCATGTGACAGGATGGATAGAGGTGGGGCTGGGGGGGTGGGTTGATAGAGAACATTGGATTTAACTTGAACTTCTTCCCTTAAAATGCAATGTTTGTATTTTTAAATGTGCCTTCTTTTGCATTTCTTCAGTGAGATTCTATGGAATGTCTTGTTTGCTACTCCAGGAAATATTTTTAGGTATCATATTGTACTTTAATAATGCCAGATTCTTACTGAGATGCAACATTATGCCATGTACAGTAAAATGAGAGAACACAGATGAACAAGTTTTGAATTAACGTATCCCTACCCTTCCTTAGAAATCCCACTGTTAGCACCCTGTACTTTTGCTCCCAAAGATTGTGTGGTTGTTTCTCTGATTAGATATACTCCTTGTAGCATTAAACTAAAAGTGACTCAAAGGTATTTTTTTTTCTTCTTCATTTTGTGGCTCTGTTACTTCATTAATCATACTCCCTGAGACACTATAAATTAAATGATGATAATTTATAGATTAATACATTAAAAGATACATAAGATGACCCTCTGTGATAATTTTAACAGTAGCAGTGCTTTTCATTTGCATAGTGCTTTGTATATTTTGAAACATCTTCATATCCATCCTTGCATTTGGTCTAATTGTCTCCTATTAAAGAACAGCTCCATCTCAAATATTTTTATGACTAACGGTAGAAAGCCAATCTATTAGACTAAACAAGTTTTCTTGTTGTGGGCTTTTCTTAATGCCTCAAAGAATGGCTTAATGAGAGGAGTGGAAAGTCACTGTTCCTACTCTGTTAATAGTTATTGGCCCTTTTTGTTTTCTGAGTACTGTTACAGGTTTTTAAAAAATGTATGGCATTCCTCACTCCTGTATGCTTTTTTGTCTTACTTACCCTTTTCACTCACCTGTCTAACCATTAACCTTTTTTAAAAAAAGCAATGTAGTGCCCTATAGAATATAATTTTTAAATGTCTCTTGAGAAAATCTAACCAGAAAGCCTTGGACCTGATGCCATAACTTTCTATGAATAATTTTATTTTACAGCATGACTTTTCTTACATGAATTCCTCACATTTTAAATGAGAGAGCTCAATAAAAATCTGCTTAGGAAAATTATTCAGACTTTCTGGAGATTTAGGTAGGCTTTTTACTTATTTCAGAATATGACTTTCCCCCCATAATCAAGCATCTAAATGAGTCTTAAACAGGAAGTATTTCTTGTTAGAAAGAATTTTATTTCTTGGTGAAAGACAAGAAGTCTTTTTTAAAAACCTCTAAACCTAATGACTAACATTTTTTATGGTGCATTACAAAATGCTTCCATTTCCATGACATCATTTGATCCCCACGGCAATCTTGTAATGGAGGCGATTCTGTTTTCTTCATCTTATGTATGTACTGAGATGCTAAAAGTGGTGGCTGGCCACACAGCTGGTAAATTGAGATCAGTGTTAGACCCAGGTCTTTGGACATCAAATTGTAGACTTCTGTTTATTCCCTATGATCTGTTTATAGGCTGGACTCTTGCTTTTCCTGGCCAATAAGTAAGGGGGTAGATAACCAAGAAGAGAATCAGAATATTACAGTTGTAAAGGGGGTTGGTGAAGACCCTTCATTTCCCTATCTGCTTGAAGAGGTTAAGTGATTTCTCTCAGGTCATTTTCTAATTAGTGGCCGAGCTGGGAGGAGAACCTAGAAAATGACATCAAAGACGTGAATTACATGTGTCTTTTGAAACCACATGTCTTTTATCAAATGCTTAAATATGTCTCATGGAAACTTGGGCTTCTTTGAACATAACTTGAATTAGGGCATTCTGTGAGCTCTCTGAGAAGGCTCAGACCCAAGCCTTTCATCTCTGTGTCTAGCATTTTGTAAATGCTGAGAAATGCTTATTGGTTGCAGTAAAATGTTAATTTCTGGTACATAATTCCAAAGCAATACTTAGATAATATGTTGTTGTCAGGGCTATTATTTTCTCAACAACGGATACAGACACTCAAATACTCAAATTTGAGTATTAGATCATTCAAAGAGGATCTGAGCTTTGATCAGGTATTGATTTAGGTTTTACTTTTTGTTCAGTTCCATATATTTGTTTGAGTGTGCACAGAGTTTAAACAGGAAAATTATCCAAGTTGTGCTATGTTATGACTTCTTATCTGAAAAGTACAGGTTTTAAAATACTGTCACAATGCATGTCATAATAACATGGTCATTGTTCAAGTCGTAATTTTATCATTTTATATTCATTTGTTGTCTTCATATTTGCAGATTTATTCCATAGATGAAGATGAAAAATTAACACCTAGCTTGGAAATCATCTTACCTCGTGATTTGGCAGATGGATTTGTGAATAATAAGCGAGAAAGCTACAGATTTAAGTAAGCTTTCCTTTCTTCATCTTCAGTTCTGTTTTACTATTGAAGTAACTCTTGTACTGCTTTAATATCCACTGTGAAATCATTGGTATCATTTCTTGCAGAGAATGTAGTACAGTTCTCTGTCTTATCTAGTAAATAGAATTCAAGTTGTCTTTTCACTGCTGTGCCCAGAATTAAAAAGGGGGTATATTTCTGTATCCAACAGGATATCCTAAGATCCTACCCTTTTTTTTTTTTTTTTAAATTACATCTGTTTATCAAGTGTTATATTTTTCCTTCTTGGCCCACTTATACGACGTTCAATGCATGACAAAAATTTATTAAAGATGACAACTAAGGAATAATCTGTACGCTGAATAGGTGAGCTTTCTTAATAACATAAAAGGTATAGTGACCTCACATGTGCATATGTACACTCTGTACGTGTACTGTCTATTGTACCAGCCACTAGCCACATGTAGCTCTTAAGCACTTGAAATGGGGCTGGTCTGAATTGAGATGTGCTGTATGAGATGTATCAAGGGTTTTTGAAAGATTACTATGGAAAAAGAATATAAAGTAGCTCAATAATTCTTTTCATATTAATTACACAGTAAAGTGATAAAATGTTGAATATATTGTGCTAAAATACATTATTAAATTTAATTTCACCTGTTTCACTTCAGTTAAAACATGTGGCTAGTAAAATTTTTAAATTACATATATACTCCTATTTATGGGTTGCATTTTATCTCTCTGGCACGGTGTTGAACTGCACGATTCAGGTGAAAAGCAACATTCAGCCACTCCAGGATTGTCATCAGTGCATTTGGTCCAAATACTTTCCTAGTAGGCAGGCCTTAAATTTGGAGATTACGGCTGTTCCATACTGTTTTTATTCTCCAGTTTCAGATGGCATAATTTCCTTTAATCCCCACTTTTAATTTCTGGAGAAGTTTGAGCCCAAGTTAAACTCATATTTAATCTCTGGGCCAAATGAGAAGGGAATGGCTACCCACTCCAGGATTCCTGCCTGGAGAATTCCATGGACAGAGGAGCCTGGTGGGCTACAGCCCACGGCATCACAAACAGTCGGACACGACTGAGCGGCTGTGTGTGGTCCTGCTGCAGGCGTCCTAACCGCCCTCTTGTGCTCCTCTCTAGGCTGTTCTGCATGGGCCTTAATCGGAGACCGTTCCTGCCCTTGCCCATGGATAGAACCACCTCAGATATTTTTGTGTGTTTTTCTCACTCTCTACTTCTTATTTCCCCTCCTTCCTCATGATGATGATGATGATGATGATGATGATGATGATGATGACGACTTTGTCTCATAAAGATTTTCTTTGGTCTTCACAACTCCCCCCCTTATGTCTGTCATGGTTATCTCTCCCACCACCTCCAGCCCATCTTTGTCTTGTGTCGCCTTTTACAGTAAGCACAGCAGAACGACCAGCCCATGGTTGAATGGTGAAGCAGTTCTAACCTTGTCTTTGTGGCTCCTCATTGCCTTTTATTCTGTCCTTTAAAGAGTAGCCTTATAATCACAACTTACTTTTCAGAAGGGGGCATTCTCCCATTGGTATAAGCATGCTACATGCCTTACTAGCTATGACTTAATGACAGCTGGGCTAGGCCTGTCTCCACAAAACCACAATTTCCTAAAACATTGTATTCAGCTTGATTCTGTTTGATTGCTAAGAAACACTTGGCCATGTCCCTATCTTTTGGCCATTTCCAAAGTATGCTGTATGTTATGCAGATATGAACAGTGTATTTGCACATATGCTTATTGAAAAAGTGCTGTTTGCTTATTTTTAAATCTCTTGATCATTCTTTCTAAACCTATGAATTAAAAATCTTTATTTTATTTGATGCAATAAAGTAAGATTTATTTTCATAGAAAGATATCTGATTACATTGCTGAATGAATTTCAGTTACAAATACAGAGTGTGTAGTATGATCCATGAAATAAGATCAAATTTAGAAAAGTAAAATTAAGGGGTTTTTTTCCTCATGAGCTTCCCAACATCCATTGAACTTTCCAGTTTCCATTATGTTATCCTGACAAGTCAGAGAATAGGAATTGCTTTCAATTTGTATCACCTATAGGATGATAAAAACAAAAAATATTGGCTTTAGTATTTTAAATAAAGAAATTAGTAAATTATGTATGTTCAGAGATAAAATATTTAAGCATTTTAAAGGCTGTTTTCACCCACAAAAATTTATGCAGTCAGTAAATCTTTATTACCCATCCACTGTGTGCTGTTTTAATGGCTGGGAATACAGCAAGGAATACACCAAACTTCTGCTCTCAAGTGCTTGCGTTTTAGTGGGAGAAGATGAATGGGCAGTGTGTGTGTGTCAGAAAGTTTTGAGTGCTGTGGAGGAAAATATGGTAAGGAGAGGGGAATAAGGATTGCTGGGATGAGGGGCAGCAAACTGGAGACATGGCTGCAATTTTTCACAGGGGCTTCAGGGAAGGTGAACATTTTAACAGAAACTTGAAGTGTCTGGTAAGGAAACCAGACACTCTGCTGTGTGAGGGATGGGAGTTCCAGGATCAGCACAGAGCAAGAATGAAGTGAGAGAGTGCCTGGCTTGCTTGAAGAAGTGCAAGGAATGTGTGTGGCTAGAGCAAGAGGGCTGGAGGGAGACGAAGGCTAAGGGGCAGCAGAGTGGCCAGGTCTTTTGGAGTTTTTGCCGAAGTGCTCAGGGAAGGTAATGGAGGGTTGTCAACAGAAGAATGGACCAATTTCACTTATGTTTTAGCAGGATCATTCTTGCCAATGTGTAGATAATGGACTGTAAGGGGGCCAAGGGAGACCAGGCATGAAATTACGGTTGCTTTGGCCAGAGTAGTAGCAAGTAGAAATGTTGAGAAGTAATTGGGTTCTTCTGGGTGTATTTTGAAGGTCAGACTGGCAGAGTTTGCTGATGGGTTGGATACAGAGTATAATGGAAAGAGAGGAGTCAAGCATATATCCTAAGGTTTTAGACTGAACTTTGAAAAAGATGGAGTTGGCACTTACCAGGATGGAGAAGACCAGAAGAAGCTGGTTTGGGATGAGAAGTAATCAGCATGTACCACATTTAAAACGGAAGGTAGGAAAAACCTACACAATCTTCCAATCCCAAAGAAGGGCAATGCCAAAGAATCTTCAAACTACCACACAATTGCACTCATTTCACATACCAGCAAAGTAATCCTCAAAATCCTTCAAGCCAGTCTTCAATAGTATGTGAACCAAGAACTTCCAGATGTACAAGCTGGATTTAGAAAAGACAGAGGAACCAGAGATCAAATTGCCAATGTCTGTTGGACCATAGAAAGAGCTAGAGAGTTCCAGAAAAAACATCTACTTCTGCTTCGTTGACTATGCTGAAGCCTTTGACTGAGTAGATCACAACAAACTGTGGAAAATTCTTAAAGAGAAGGGAACAGCGCACCACCTTACCTGCCTGCTGAGAAGCCTGTATGTAGGTCAAGAAGCACCAGTTAGAATCAGACATGGACAATGGACTGGTTCAAAATTGGGAAAGGAGTATGTCAAGGCTATTTGTCACCCTGCTTATTTAACTTATATGCAGAGTACATCGTGTGAAATTCTGGGCTGGATGAAGCACAAGCTGGAATCAAGATTGTGGGGAGAAATATCAATAACCTCAGATATGCACATGACACCACTCTTATGGCAGAAAGTGAAGAGGAACTAAAGAGCCTCTTGATGAAGGAAAGTGAAAGAGGAGAGTGAAAAAGCTGGCTTAAAACTCAACATTCAAAAAACAAAGATCGTGGCATCCAGTCCTATCACTTCATGGCAAATAGATGGGGAAATAATGGAAACAGTGACAGGCTTTATTTTCTTGGGCTCCGAAATCACTGCAGATGGTGACTGCAGCCAAGAAATTAAAAGACACTTACTCCTTGGAAGAAAAGCTATGACAAATCTAGACAGTGTATTAAAAAGCAGAGACATTACTTTGCCTACAAAGGTCCATATAGTCAAAGCTATGGTTTTTCCAGTAGTCATGTATGAGTGTGAGAGCTGGGCAATAAAAAAGGCTGAGCACTGAAGAATTGATGCTTTCAAACTGTGGTGCTGGAGAAAACTCTTGAGAGTCCCTTGGACAGCAAGGAGATCAAACCAGTCACTCCTAAGGGAAATCAACTCTGAATATTCATTGGAAGGACTGATGCTAAAGCTGAAGCTCCAAAACTTTGGCCACCTGTTACAAAGAGCAGGCTCAGTGGAAAAGACCCTGATGTTAGGAAAGATTGAAGGCAGGAAAAGGGGACAACAGAGGATGAGATGGGAATGGCATCACCTACTCAATGGACACTAATTTGAGCAAGCTCTGGGAGATAGGAAGGATAGGGAAGCCTGGCGTGCTGCAGTCTATAGGGTCACAAAGAGTCAGACATGACTAAGTGACTGAACAACAGCAATAACATGACCTCCTAATAAATGAAAGACCTGCTTGGAATCAGGAAACTTAAGTTATGTCTCAAGGCACACTATAGATTAGCTGCAGCACCAAGAGTAATTTGCTTTATCTCTCCAGGCGTCAGTTTCTCCTCTGGAAAAGATTAGATTAAACCTCTTAAACTCTAAGATTTTATTTTGCTTTTTATGGCTTTTAGAAGACAGCTCATCATAATGAATTTCCAGATTATTGTACAGCTCTGTTATATAAAATAAGATGTCTGAGAGTGATGATATTTGATGTTTAATGCACAGTGTATGATTTGTTGAACCTCCTCCCATCTCTTTGGTTTACTCGGTGGTAGATGTCATTCCCCTTAAGGAAGTGGGGTTGTGAATGTATGTTAGTCCCTCAGTCGTGTATGACTCTTTGCAACTCCATGGACTGTAGCCCACCAGGTTCCTCTGTCCATGGGATTCTCCAGGCAAGAATACTGGAGTGGGTAGCCGTTCCCTTCTCTAGGGGGATCTTCCTGACCCAGGGATCAAACCCAGGTCCCCTGCATTGCAGGTAGATTACTTACCATCTCAGTCGCCAGGGAAGTGTAAGGAAGTAGGGTTGGGAATGACTAATTCATTTACTTAGTCATCACCAACTTGGTAAAAGAATCAAAACAGCCTCAGAAGCATCATCATCACCAAATAGCACCACTGGGTCCGTGCTCAGACATCACAGTGGGCAGTTCTCCAAAGAGCACTTGAGCAGCCGTGTTATCTCAATATTCATATCTGAAGCTCTCAAATGCCTTTGGGGTTTTGAGGAGTATTCTGGGCACACTCAATAAATATTGCTAAATTATAATCCTGTCTGCTAAATGAGTATCCAGAGTGCCTTACAATCTCTCTTTATATACAGTTTCATTATTTGCTTCTTCAGAAGGGTGGTTGTTATGCTATAGGAATCTTTTGAAATGAATGTTGTTGAAAGACAGTGAAATTCACTCCATTTTATATTTCCAACCCAGCTCCAGACATCCTTCTGAACTCCTTAGTAGTGAAAACAAATGTACATTTCATGTCATCTCTACTTTAATTGAACTTGTGTGGGGAGACGCACACACCACTTTGAAAGCTGCATAGGACGTGTATGTTTCAAAGGCTTTGCTCTAAAATCCTCCCCCTCCCAATTTTTATTTCAAAAACTTTTAAATATGCAGAAGAAGTGGAGGAATAATGCAATCAAATCTCCTCTCCCCTTTGTGGGAGAGTCACCAATTATTAACGTTTTGCCCTGTACACTTATATTCTCTCTCTGTCTCTCTGCCTTCTCCTTGCCTTTTCCTCGCTTCTCACCTTTCCTTCCCCCATTTGTCTTGCTGTCTCTCTCTTCTTGGTGTTTGAAATGGGAGCCATACTTGCTGGTAGTGAGTAAACACACTGTATAAGGATGGGTTGTGCATCTTCCTTGGGCTTCCCTGGTGGCTTAGATGGTAAAAAAATCCACCTGCCATGCGGGAGACCTGAGTTCAGTCCCTGGGTTGGGAAGATCCCCTGGAAGATGGCATGGCAACCCACTCCAGTATTCTTGCCTGGAGAATCCCCATGGACAGAAGAGCCTGGTGGGCTACAGTCCATGGGGTTGCAAAGAGTCAGACACAACTCAGCAACTAAGCACAGCACAGCCCAGTGCGTCTCCTCCAGGTGTTTGGCAGTGCTTGTGATCCTGTCCTGAGCTAAGTCAGATGCCATTGCAATAAGGGTGCAGTGGACACCATCCTATCTCCCCAGTCCCCTAGCTGTGCCAGTCAGATCAAGATTTCCTTTACAATACAGCTCTATTTTAATTTACTGTTTGACTTTTGACTTTGAGCAACAAAATGAAACAAACTATCCTGAGAATTAAGTAGCTGATCCTAGGATGCAGTAATTAATGGAATATAAGCTTCAATTCAAAACATTAAAACTGAGTTCAATAATCATGCATTTCACAGCTGCATCTTTTTCTTACAGGTCAGACATCAGAAGTTCTTTGGCTGTTTACGTCCTGTTCTTGGGTTTCCATTTCATGCACTTAATCTCGATCTGAATTTGATGCCAATTGCAGACACTGTCCCTCTTGAGAGCTAAAAAACACACAGTTTATTATTTGGTTCAAAGCTGCTGCAGTTTTTCAGAGGGATTTATTGTGCAGATCTTGTCAAAGCAATACTGTTTACCCACCATTTGTATACAGGGGTACAAGAGCTCAGTGTGTTTGGGGCTACAGGGCAAACATTGTGTTAGGTTAGGTAAGCCTAGTGATGTAAATATGGGGTAATTTACAGAGCTTTTAGGAGGAAAAAAATGGATTAGTCCAATAGTGTTTGAAGGCTCAGCTTTTAAATAATTACTGTTTTCACATTTGCAGGTTTCAAAGGATTTTTGATCAGGATGCAAAGCAAGAGACCATTTTTGAAAACATTGCCAAACCAGTTGCTGAGAGGTAGGATTTCCTATATTTTGTTCAGTGGGTTAGTGGTTTTTCATCTTGCCTTCAATTCTCAGATAATTGTGGTAATGCGCTTCAGTCTATCAATTATATACTCAGGCTGCAGGGCATGTGATAATGGTAGCACTAAAACTTTCTCTTCTTACAGCTTGTTTGTTTTAGATTTAGATACTGAGCCTCAAAACAAACTGGTGAGATGGATAGAATAGCTATTACTACTCCCATTTTTAAAGGTATGTAAATCTCTGAGGCTTGGAGAGACTAAGTAGCTCAGGGTTGGTAGCTAGTGGTGGCAGAGTCCTAGATGGTTGTTTAACTGTCAAGTCCAGTGCTGTTTGCTCAGTACAGTATTTCATGCCTATGGTTATACGGATGAAGGACTGTGACACCTGGGAGGCCTGATTCTGATGGAGCCAACTCTACCTCAGGGTAATAACTGTATTGCAAAACTTGGCTCTTCACTTAGGTCCCTTTTGTTTCTGCATATCCAGGTAGTTCTGGGCTGCTGACTATTAAAACCACACTCTCCTGAGAATAAATAATTCTGAATAAATCCGAGTGCCATTTTATTAATATATGTTGGTGAAGTCTCCTTGGTACTCGATGCTCAAGTCGTTAAATAAGCACCCTCTCCTATAGGGAGTCTATATGGGAAACTAAAGGTCCGTCTAGTCAGGCTATGGTTTTTCCAGTAGTCATGGATGGATGTGAGAGTTGGACTGTGAAGAAAGCTGAGTGCTGAAGAATTGATGCTTTTGAACTGTGGTGTTGGAGAAGACTCTTGAGAGTCCCTTGGACTGCAAGGAGATCCAACCAGTCCATCAGAGGATGAGATGGCTGGATGGCATCATCAACTCAATGGACATGAGTTTGAGTAAACTCCGGGAGTTGGTGACGGACAAGGAGGCCTGGCGTGCTGCAATTCATGGGGTCACAAAGAGTCGGATGCTACTGAGCGACTGAACCGAACTGAACTACTAATAACGTGGCTTTCTGCTCCTGAAATCATTGGGTGATTTTAGTGATCTAAGTATCCCCAGATACTTCCATCTTTATGACTAGAATGAAAAATGCATCTGCTGAACAAACTCATTTTTCAAGTCTACTGATCAGTGCATTCTCAGTCACAACCTTGCCGAAAATATATCGACACATATTGTCTCCTAAGTGCCTGTTTCATGAATATTACTCAAACCATGCTCTTCTCTTTTTTTTCCCCAGCTTTATCGAGATATAATTGATATATATGACATTGTGTAAGTTTAAGGTATACGTGTTGCTTTGACACATTTATAAATGATGTCACCAAAATGATTATCACCATAGTATCAGCTACCACGTCCATCTCATCACATAGTTCCCATTTCTTTTTTGTGCTAAGAACATTTCACATTTGCTCTCTTAGCAACATTTAAGTATTTGGTACATATAAAAGTATTATTAGCTACAGTAACCATGCTGTCCATTAGATCCCTGAACTTAAGCCCTTCTCTTTTTATACTGTCTTCCATCACAGTTGGTAAGATATAATTGAATAGGCTTAAGCTATTTTAGTTGTAGTCACAATCCAGTAGTATCTCTCTAGACTAAATTCAGGTCTCCTTGACTAGGTGTCACACATTTCTAAAATTCTGTTCTTTTTAGTAATGTTTCAGGTTGTGTCATTTTTCAGGTAGCTCATCTCGTGTGTTTTATTTTGTGATGTCCTAAAGTCATGTGGGCAGGGGACATCAGTTTGTGTTTCATGGATGTCTGTTTATTCCCCCCATTACTGACTACCTGTCCCATCTGGAGCCCACTTCCCACTCTGGCTCCTGCTGTGCCCTCTACCTGGAATTCTCTTCCTTCAGGAATCTGCCTAGTTGCTTTCTGAGCTCTTTTGAGGCCTTTGCTCATGTATCCCCTTCTCAGTCAGGCCATCTGTTCCTAGTACCCGACTTGAAACTGTATTCCCTGTCACCCTTCTCTATATATTTGTTTCAGCATCTGACGTACTATATAGTTTCCTTACTAGTTTTTTTTTTTTTTTTTTGCTTGTTAGCCTTCTACTAGAACAAAAGCTCCATGAAGGCTGGGGATTTATTTGTTTTGTCCACTGACTTGACAGAGATACCCGACCTGATGATGACAAGAACTCAAAAATAACAAGCAAGAGCTTTGTTATCCAGGATGCTCAAGTTGTTATCAAGGTTACTCAAGTGAATTATATCATTTATCATTAGGAAACATTCCTCATTGTCCTTTTTAATACTTTTCTTCTTGTATCCCAATTTTCCTGAAACTGTTTTTGCTGGGTTTTTTTCCCCTTGTTGGGCTTTATCTAGTTTCTCTTTCTCAATCTCTTCACTCAGCTGCCCTGTGTCATTTTGTTTTTAAATATAGGTCTGGCGAATAAAATATAGCTGACTTTTGCCTTTGTAGCCAAACTCAGAGTCCCTGATATTTAATTAATTACTGTAACCTATTTATATTTATTATAGTTACTGTAATAGGGTTTGGAGCAATTCTTCTTCTCTATTTATTGTTTTTTCCATGTATCATACTTCCTTATTTTTTTTCCTTTCTTGCTGTTTGTTTGTTTGTGCTTTGTTGTTGTTTTTGCTGCTTTATTTTCTCTCTCAAGGTGTAAACCCTTCTCTGTGATTTAATTCAGATATTTAAGCTTATCTGTGCTTTTTCTCAACATCTAAACTTCTTCCCTCTTGCTTGTCTGGCCCTCTTCTGCAAAGGCAGTGCCCTTAGCACACGTTTGCTTTGCCTTTCCTACTCTCCTAGCACTTTAATTGTTGAGATCTACCCATAATTCCATTCTGGGTCATTAATTATTTTCATGATCAGCATTTACTTAAGCTTTTCTGTAAGTTTTATTTGTTTCTTTGCTCATCGCTCTTTCTTATACTTAGGTCTGTTTCTTGGGTTCTCTTTTAGTTTTGCTGGTAATCATCATTAACAATTTTTCAGAGCGAGCTCAAGACTGAGAAGCTTTCTGAAGCTTTCATTCTCCTTCACATTTAAATGACCATTTGGCCAGGTATAGAATTCTAGGTGAAAAATCATTTCTCTCATCACTGTGAAGACATTGCTTCATTGTCTCTTTGTACGCAGTGTTGCTGAAGAGATGCCAGGGTCTATCTGGACCTTATTTCTTCTTAGGAATTACCCCTTTGTCCTAGATGTTTTTGGATTTTTTTTTTCTTTTTGTATTCTCTATCACCTCCCTTTTAAATTCTTAACTTTTACAATTTTATTTTTTCATTTGTAGGAAATGAAAAAAAAAGTCTATTCTTGTTTATCGGTGTGATATCCTTCTTTCTCCTTCTGAAGAAAATTAGCATCTCTTCTTGGAAACACTGGCTTTTCTTTCTATATACGGTTTCTCTGTGTGAATGTTCTTCCGTTGTAGAGTTGGTGCCTTGCTTTTCCCCTACAGAATTTTCTCAGACGTTTGGTGATTCTCAGTGGTGGGCTCACCTCTGTCAGTTGCAAGGGCCGTCGTCTGTTTGGGAACGTGGTTTCTGTTCACCGCGGCTCCCCTCGTGTCTATGGGAAGGAACGGTGTGTGGGCTGCGGGCAGGGTGCCCCTGAGCTGGTCTGCTGGGTGTGAGAACACTCTTTTCTCCTAGTTGTTGCTTACCACCAGGGACTCTGGTCACTGTCAGTAACCCAGGCTCTCCTCTGCTGGAAAGTGTTCTTCAATGTTGGATGGACAGATGGAGGCAAACTCACACCTCTCTCTGATTCATCTGCAGAGGAGAGGGTCATTAAGCAAATTAACACTGGACTAAGAAACTGGGAGAATCACTATTTCCATTGCCTTTAAATAGGTCATATGCAGTATGTTCACACTTTATGGAAACTTGAATTGTGTGGCTCTGAAATGTTAAAATACAAGGTAACAATAAAATCTCATTTATACACAATATTTGAAATAATAATTACCCCCATAAATTGAAAAAAAAAATTAAAGAATTGTTTAACTTGGCAGTCCTGGTGAATGGAATCTGTGCCACTTTAAATGTTAAACAGAAATGCCTGCTCCTGGTGAAGATTAGTCTCCAGGAACAAATTCCCAGCATAAATCCAGTTCATCTCCACCATCCCTTTACAGCGTTTCCATTGGGCTAACCCATTGTAGCTTAATTCTGGTTACTGTGTGCAATTGGAGCTAAATAGAATTAATCGTATTTCTTTCCAAAATTCTGTAATTCAAGAATCTTACTATTTTTAGACATTCCTTTTCCTACTTAATTCAAATCAGTAATATGACTCATGACTGCAGAATTGTGGGACTGGTGGTGAGAATTCATAAAGCTTTAAACTTGTATCTTTGTGGTTATTTGCTGTTCAGCAGTCTCCACTAGGAAGCACATCCCGCCTCTTCTAAACTTTGATTTTTCTGAAATATATCCTTTGTTGTCTAGTAACAGATAAAAACCACCTTCTGTGATATTAATTTTGCTCACTGGTTTTGGAATAACTTTTTGGGAAGATAAAATTTAGTAAGTCCACAGAGGTGGGTGTGCTATTGAACCATATAAAGGAGTTTGTAGCTTTATTTGATAAGTTACCTGGGGTTATGCTCCTCAGACTGGAATGTGTAGATCTTGGGAGTATGTGGTGCTCTACAAGGAGATACTTGAAGCCGCAGACTGAACACGGCACATCATTCTGGAGTATGAATTTTACTTAAAGATTGACTCAGAAAACTTTGAGGTCTAGACTTTTTGGAGGTTTTATCACATGCTCTCGTAAATCTGCAGAATCCCAGTGTTCCAGCCAATCTTATGTTTTACTTAAAAGCTTCAGATGTAGGAAATTTATTTTAGGTACAGTGAGTGCTTTAGGAAAAGTTTGGAGATTTAGTGTTAGAGAAGAACATGGTTGGACTAAAATGAATAGAGTGTACATTGCCAGGAGGACGGGTTGTGACAAAGATGTAGGTCCCCACAGCGGGCCCCACAGGACGGGTAAAGCCTCGGAATTGCAACAAGGCAGCCAGGTTGGTTTTGAAAATCTACTGTGAACCACTGCTTTTTAACCTTTGATTTCATGAATGGTGAACAATATCAAGGGCAGCCTGTCAATTTATGAGAAGAGCATGAGGGGACAAGAAAGCTCCCAGGGTCACGACCTCAGGGAGAATGTCTGTCCACCTGTGCTCTGACTGGGTAGGCGGCCAGGGCTTGGTAGAGGGGTTTCCTCCCAGAGCAGGTAGTCCCACCCTCCCTTGGGGCCGAGGCCAAGTCCACCAGGGCTCTCATCTGTGCCCTAGGAAAGAGGCTTGGCTGGTGACGCTGTGGGGCACATCACTTGCCCAGTCCTGCAGCACAAGCAGTGAATATAGACCCTGCACCTTCAAGACAAGAGAACCAGCATGGGAGACAAGGAGGGCCACAGAAGAGCATTTAAAATAAATATCATTGGCCAGCTATTCACCTCCATGTACTCATGCTTCTACTTTGTCTGGCTCAAAAAAATTTTGCAACAAGTAGAATAATCGCGTTACGGCCTCAGCCCTGTGATCATTCACTGTGTGACTCTGGGTCAGGCCTGTCCCTTCTGAACCAGTTCTCCCACATGAAAAAAGCTGTTGCTAATAATACCAAGTTTACCAGGTCCTGAGGATGCAAAGAAGCAATGCCTGTGAATGGACTTTGTGAACATCAATGCCCTGTTCAGTCTAAGGGTTGAAAAGTTAGAAATCTTGATTATTTTTTGCACTTTAAAACTCTGCCCACTCACTTCTCTCTCCAGATGAAGGTGAAGTTGATGTACTTCTCTGTAAGCCTCTTCCTTGTTATTTTTGTTGCTAAGTTGTGTTTGACTCTTTTGGAACCCCATGGACAGTAGTCCACCAGGGTCCTCTGTCCCTGGAATTCCCCAGGTAAGAATACTGCAGTGGGTTGCCATTTCCTGCTCCAGGGGATCTTCCTGACCCAGGGATCAAACCTACATCTCCTGCAATCTTCTTACTAAGTACTGCTAAAAACTCTGGGCATTGTATTTAAAAGAACATAAAAGGTAGAGACGGAGAAGGCAATGGCACCCCACTCCAGTACTCTTGCCTGGAAAATCCCATGGGTGGAGGAGCCTGGTAGGCTGCAGGCCCATGGGGTCGCTAGGAGTTGGACATGACTGAGCGACTTCACTTTCACTTTTCCCTTTCATGCACTGGAGAAGGAAATGGCAACCCACTCCAGTATTCTTGCCTGGAGACTCCCAGGGACGGCGGAGCCTGGTGGGCTGCCGTCTATGGGGTCGCACAGAGTCGGACACGACTGAAGCCACTTAGCAGTAGCAGCAGTAAAAGGTAGAGATAAAAGGGTAGACTGGTCAGGGAACCTCAGGACCTAAAGGAATGACCCAGCAGTGAGTTCCCAGTGTGTTTTTTTTGTTGTTGTTGTTGCCTGGTGTATTCCAGACTGGATGCTAGAAAATCTGGCAACCAAGAAACACCAGTGGACTTAGACAAAAGTGCCCCCCAAATTCTGCTCTCTATAACCAAGGCACCAGGAAAGGGGGCAACCCAGTAAGACAGAAATTTTTAAATACTGGTTGCCCTACTCCATCCAAATACTATGGGAAAACCCATGGCCCCACCTTCACCCCGACATGAAAGCCTGGCTATAACAAGGCACCCCATTCTGCTGCTGCCAGGGTGGTATCTGAGAAAGAGTGGAAGGACTTTCCTCCCCTCTTGGAGGTAACAGCTTCCCCTCTCCCCTCACCCAGGTTGTCAGTGGAAGTCTTACAGGAATCCTGGAGCTCACCACCATCAGCAGTAACACGGCCTCCCCACCCTGCTGTGGAGTCACAAGGGGCCCCGCCCTCTCCTCTCCAGGGGGCTGTCAGTTGAGGCCACGAAGGGAGCCTGGAGCCTCACCTCTGCCCGTGGGGATAAGGCCCCTCCACAGGTGCCAGGAGAGGCAGAGTGGGGAACCAGCCCCCTTTCCCTGCCTGGCAACAGGGAGGTGACACCAGTAGCATGGTGTCAGGAGAGACCTGCTGAAACAGAAGTTTTAAGTATGATCTAGAATCTATAACTCACGCCTAAACGTCCAGGACACAATGAGAAGTATGCTTGAAATAAGAAATATCAAGAACTAGGAAGTCACCAACTTCCATAAGGAGAAACTATTAACAGATGCTAAAACATAGATAACACAGATCTTAGAATGATCTGACAAGTGTTTTAAAGCAATCATCATAACAGTGTTTCAGTGAGCAATCATGCAAGTATTTGAAAGAAATGAAAAGATATAAAGTCTTGGCAAAAAAAAAAAAGATATAAAGAAGAACCAAATGGGAATTTTAGACTTTAGATATAATAACTGAAATTAAAAATATAGTGGATGGGTTCAATAAAGGGATGGAGAGGTCAGATGAAAGAATCAATAAATTTTAATATGTAACAATAAAAATTACTTAATATGGGCAATAGAAAATAGACTGGGGAAAAAAAAAAAAAGATGCCCAGGGACCTGTGAGAACTACAGCAAAAGATCCACCATTCATGTTATCAGAGTCCTGAAGGACAGGAGAAAGAATATAGTTGAAAAGCATTCAAGGAAATAATGACTGAGGATTCCCCAAATTTGGCAAAAGGCATAAACCTAGAACTTTGTGAAGCTGAGAAAGTTCCAAACAGGATAAACTCAAAGAAATCCACTTGAAGACAACCATTAAATTTCAGAAAACTAAAGACAAAGAAAAATATCTTAAAACAATGAGGAAGAAATGATATCGTACCTACAGGGAAAAAATAATTTGAATTATAGTGTTTTTCATGTTCCACTCCTGAAAGCATGGAGTCTGGAAGGAAGTAGCAGAATATTCTCAAGTGCTGAAGGAAAAGAACTATCAGCCAGAAACCTATTCCCAGTGTAATTAATTATCCTTCAGGAATAAAGGTAAAATAAAGACATTTTCAGACAAAGGAAGACTGAGAATTAGCTGCCAGCATATCTACCCTAAAAGAAGGGAGAAAGGAAGTTCTTAAAAAGAAGGAAAATGAAAAAAGAATGAATCTTGGAACATCAGAACAAAAGAAGGAACAAGCGAAAGAACAGAAACATACACTAACAAACTTTTCTTCTCTTGAGTTTCAAAAATTGTTTAATGAAGCAAAAAACAAAGCATTACCTGATGAGTTAAAAACAGGGAAGGGTAAAGGGACTTAAAGGGAAGTAAGGCTTCCCAAGTGGCACAGTGGTAAAGAATGTGCCTGCCAATGCAGGAGCCACAGGAGATGTGGGTTTGATCCCTGGGTTGGGAAGATTCCCTGGAGAAGGAACTAGCAACCCACTCCAGTATTCTTGCCTCAAAAACCCCATGGACTGCCTGGTAGGTACAGTCCTTGGGGTCACAAAGAGTGAGCACGCATGCAGGGTTTCTATGCTTCACTCAGATTGGTCAAGTGTCAACACGTCAGCAGACCTCTGGTAATGGAATGGTTCTGAATCTTGATTGCAGTGATGGTTGCTTGAATCTACATGAGATAAAATGGCATAGAACTCTACACATGTACTGGACCAATGTCAATTTCCTTGTCTTGATAATATACTCTAGTTATGCGAGATTTAACCATTGAGTTAAAGTTTGAGTTTGAGTTTCCCCAAACTTGGTGAAGGTACACAGAGCCACTCTGTACTCTTTTTGTAACTTCCTATAAATTTATAATTATTTCAAAAGAAAACATTAATATTCCCAGATATGAATATTTTAGTGTCAATTGTTTAATGATATTCTTCTATTCAGCAGATTCAGTAATCCAAGTGATTAGATTTGAACTTCTCCCCCTGGGGTCTCAATTCAATAAAACTAATTTCATTAGACATTCACCCAGACGTGCCTGCCAGTAAACGTTTTATTTTTTTCAGAGTTGGCTTTCAAACAGAACACACTGGTCAACCACCAAATTGTACAAAAACCCCTTGGCTCCCACAGATCTGTTCAACTTCAGGCTGCAACTTCACTTAACAAACGCATTGTTTATAAACGTGTACCTGTACTTGGCTCCACTTCCTACTACTCCGAATTTCCCTATAACATCACGTTTATGGCTTTTGTGATTTTACTACTTTTCTTAAAGTTTTAACACTTTTAAAATTATACTTTCAATTGAAAACACGGCTCTGTGTTTAAAAACAGCAACATATATCAGCTTAAGGGGCCTCCCAGGGGGCACTAGTGGTAAAGAACCTACCAATGCAGGAGACGTAAGAGACTCGGATTTGATCCCTGGGTCGGGAAGATCCCCTGGAGGAGGGCATGGCAACCCACTCTGGTATTCTTACCTGGGGAATCCCACGGACAGAGGAGCCTGGTGGGCTACAGTCAACAGGGTTGCGAAGAGTCGGACACGATGGAAGCAACTTAGCACACACGCATGCATATCAGCTTAAAACCATGGATTATATAAGATCATGACTTCAAGGTGCTCCAAGACCTTGGTGAGGAAGACGATAATAATGCCACTCCATCCACAGCTAGTAAAGTTGGAGAGAGCAGTCGTAGTCCATCAATTAAGCGGAGATTGAACTTAGGATGCATTTTTAAAATATGGAGTTTAGTATAGTAGGTAAACAAATGAGTCTAAATCTGGGTGTCTCTTCATAAGAGTGACCAATCAAGAAATTGTATAATACCATCATTTTTGCAATGATAGCTCTGTGGTTAAAGCTATTTTTGATTCATTTAATAAAATACCTCTGAAAAAATGGCCTGAGAGTTAGTTACATGGAGCCATTTATTTGTGGGGACTGTGAGTTCTCTGACACAGCATATAATGTGATGAAAATCGCTGGGCCAGTGGTAAAATGGAAAAAAAAGCTCTACTTGAGTTAAAGACAGTAAAAAAAAAAAATAAATACTGACCAGTGGATCAGAGATGCCCTCACACAGGGATGTGACTCCTCAGCTAGAAGATACTGGTCTTAGGCCACCTCCCCACTTCCCTCACACAGGTCCTGAGGCCAGGAGTTGAGTGGAATAATAGTTTACTTGGGAGGTGAGCCCCGGAAGTTCCAGTCGAGGCAGGGAAGCCACTTCAGGTACATGAGAGGGCAGGCGGCACTGTGGGCAGCAGGGACCCAGGCTCACTGGTTTCCTCTGGGGGACAGTGAGGAACAGGCCTTAGAGTTGTCCCCATGAGGGATGAAGGGGTGCCTTTGTATTTAACAACCCCCCACCCCTGTCCGTCACTGGTCGAAGGGCTGCTTCCTGTGTTAACACCTTGGCACGTCCAGCCTCATCTGTTCACAAGTTACAGAAGCACCTTAGGCAGAAGAGTATGTGGCAGAGTGGGCGACAGAGCCGCAGGACCCTGCAGCAGGAAGCCATCGACTGAAGGGGCGCAGGGAGTCCTGAGGAGACAGGGCTGGAGAGACAGTGAAAGTGTTAGTCACTCAGTCATGTCCGACTCTTTGTGACTCCATGGACTGTAGCCCGCCAAGCCCCTCTGTCCGTGGAATTCTCCAAGCAAGAATACTAGAGTGGGTTGCTGTTCCCTTCAACAGCACATCTTCCTGACCCAAAGACTGAACCTGAGTCTCCTGCATCGGCAGGTGGATTCTCGGGGCACCACTAATTCTGTTGTGATACACCCATATTTCTACTAATTGTAGCCTGAACACTTCTGGGCTTCTCAGCAATTACTCAACAGAAAAGCAGGTTGCAACAGAAAAAAACAAAATCCAAAAGGAAACTTGGAAGGCGATGTTATCTGTATCTACATTTTATGTGAGATCGGGTTCTCAAAACATTGCAACACCAGAATGAAGAAGAGAAGTTATCTGCAATATTGGGTGTAGCGAGAGCTTTCCTCATTTCTTCCCAATATTCTGACATTCACATACTCAGTGTCAATTTGCCCATTTACCCTTGAAGGTAATAGAAAACTTCCCTCATCCAAAATATATATACCTGGAGTAACAGGCAAGTTTGGCCTTGGAGTGCAAAATGAAGCAGGGCAAAGGCTAACAGAGTTTTGCTAAGAGAACACACTGGTCAGAGCAAACACCCTCCTCCAACAACACGAGATACGACTCTACACATGGGCATCACCAGATGGTCGATACCAAAATCATATTGATTATATTCTCTGCAGCCGAAGATGGAGAAGGTCTATACCGTCAGCAGAAACAATATCTGGAGCTGACTGTGACTCAGATCATGAGCTCCTTGTTGTAAAATTCAAACTTAAATTGAAGAAAGTAGGGAGAACTACTAGGCCATTGAGGTATGACCTAAACCAAATCCCTTATGATTACACAGTGGAAGTGACAAATCGATTCAGAGGATTAGATCTGATAGAGTGCCTGAAGAACTATGGGTGGAAGTTCATCACATTGTGTAGGAGGCAGTGATCAAAACCATCCTCAAGAAAAAGAAATGCAAGAAAGCAAAATGATTGTCTGAAGAGGCCTTACAAGTACCTGATAAAAGAACAGAAGCAAAAGGCAAAGGAGAAAGGGAAAGACATATCCAACTGAATGCAGAGTTCCAGAGAACAGCAAGAAGACATAAAAAACCCTTCTTAAGTGAACAGTGCAAAGAAATAAAGGAAAACAATAGAATGAGATACCAAGGGACTATTTCCTGCAAAGATGGGCACAATAAAGGACAGAAACAGTAAGGACCTAACAGAAGCAGAAGAGATTAAGAAGAGGTGGCAAGAATACACAGAACTGTACAAAACATGTTTTAATGACCCAGATAATCACGATGGTGTGATCACTCACCTAGAGCCAGTCATCCTGGAGTGTGAAGTCAAGTGGGCCTGAGGAAGCATGACTACAAACAAAGCTGGTGGAGGTGATAAAATTCCAGCTGGGCTATTTCAAATCCTAAAAGATGATGGTGTGAAAGTGCTGCGCTCAATATGCCAGCAAATTTGGAAAACTCAGCAGTGGCCACAGGACTGGAAAAGGTCAGCTTTCATTCCAATCCCAAAGAAGGGCAATGCCAAAGAATGTTCAAACTACCATACAGTTGTGCTCATTTCACGTGCTAGCAAAGTAATACTCAAAATCCTTCAAGCTAGGCTTCAACGTACATGAACTAAGAACTTCCAGATGTACAAGCTGGATTTAGAAAAGGCAGAGGAACCAAATTGCCAACATCTGTTAGAACATAGAAAAAGCAGGAGAATTCCAGAGAAACATCTACTTCTATTTCACTGACTATACTAAAGCCTTAAACTGTGGAATCTTCTTAAAGAGATGGAACCACCAGACCACCTGGTGAGAAACCTGTATGCAGGTCAAGAAGCAACAAGTAGAACCAGACATGGAATAACAGACTGGTTCAAAATACGTCAAGGCTGTATATTGTCACCCTGCTTATTTAATTTATATGCAAAGTACATCATGTGAAATGCAGGGCTGGATGAATCACAAGCTGGAATCAAAAATGCTGGGAAAAATATCAGTAACCTCAGATATGCAGATGACACCACCCTAAAAGCAGAAAGTGAAGAGGAACTAAAGAGCCTCTTGATGAGGCTGAAAGAGGAGAGTGAAAAAGCTGGCTTTTCACTCAACATTTCTTTTCTTTTCTCAACATTCAAAAAATGAAGATCATGGCATCCAGTCCCATCACTTCGTGGCAAATAGATGAGGAAACAATGGAAACAGTGACAGACTTTATTTTTTTGGGCTCTGAAATCACTGTGGATGGTGACTGCAGCCATGAAATTAAAAGATGCTTGCTCCTTGGAAGAAAAGCTATGACAAATCTAGACAGTGTATTGGAAAACAGACATTGCTTTTCTGACAAAGGTCTATCTAGTCAAAGCTATGGTTTTTCCAGTAGTCATGTATGGATGTGAGAGTTGAATCATAAAGAAGGCTGAGCATTGAAGAACTGATGCTTTCAAACTGTGGTGCTGGAGAAGACTCTTGAGAGTCCTTTGGACTGCAAGGAGATCCAACCAGTCACTCCTAAAGGAAATCAGTCCTAAATATTCATTGGAAGGACTGATGCAGAAGCTGAAGCTCCAATACTTTGGCCACCTGATGCGAAGAGCCAACTCATTAGCAAAGACCTTGAGGCAGGGAAAGTTTGAAGGCAGGAGGTGAAAGGGGTGACAGAGGATGAGATGGTTGGATGGCATCACTGACTCAACGGGCATGAGTTTGAGCAAACTCCAGATGATAGTGAAGGACAGAGAAGCCTGGCGTGCTGTAGTCCATGGGGTTGCAAAGAGTAAGACACGACTTAGTGACTGAGCAACAGCAGTGGTTCTCAAAGTGTGGTCCCTGGACCAACAGCATCAATGTAGTCTAGGAACTAGTTAGAAATGCAGTTTCTTGGGCCCCATCCAGGCCTGCTGAATCAGAGCAATCTGCGTTTGAGCAATCTCTAAGTGATTCTGATACACTAAATTAGAACTGGGATCTTGATCTTGGTACAAAGCTTAATACAGGTTGGGAGGGCTTGGGAAACAGGGAGATAGTGACAGAGGGTACTTGTGGTCTTTGTCTTTAATGATCTTTCCCAGAGATCTGAGATGTACTCGACATAACTTCCTGATTCCAAAATTGGTATTTGTTTGCTTATAATTTTTGTTTTCTTTTGTTTAGTTGCTGAGTAGTGTCTGACTCTTTTGCGACCCCATGAACTGTAGCATGCCAGGCTACGCTGTCCATGGGATTTTCCAGGCAAGAATACTGGAGTGGGTTGCCACTTCCTTCTCCAGGAGATCTTCCCCGCCCAGCAATCAGACCCCCATCTCCTGCATTGGCAGGTGGATTCTTTACCACTGAACTACCTGGAAGCCCTTATTTATAATTTACATCACATTTATTTATAAAATCAATCAAGACATGTTACCCTGATGCTAGGGCAGCCTTCATGTTCAGAAGGGGATCCATCTTGATTTAACATTTATAGGAAGATGAAAAAGTAGCAGAGATATCAGACTATTTGGACTAAATTAGGTAATTAATTATGATTGATTAGTTTTTAGAAATTTAATAAAGCTCTCTAAAGAAGTAATTGTGGGAGACTGTATAAAACATTGATTAAGATCATGAGCTTTGGAGCTGTTGAAGCTTGGTTCAGCTCCCAACTTGAATACTTAATAGCTGCATGGTTTGGGCAAATTACTTAATCTCTCTGTGTCTCAGTTTTTAACCTGTAAATGATGCCATAATAGCTACTTCATTTGCCATGATGATCAAGTGAACTATATATGAAATGCATATGCCCCAGTACATAGTATGTGCTCAGGAACTATTAGCTATCATCCATTTTTGGCTCCTCACCAACATTTTTACAGAAAAAGATTTTTCATTCCAGTTCAGGATTTTACCAAGTTATGAATGTTTTTTCTTTATGGATTTTTTTCCCCCTTGACTGTTTTTAGATTTGGTTTCTCCTGAGGCACAAGTTTGCAATTTTACCATAGATCTTTACTTCAGGATTTGAGGATGCATTTACAGATGATCCAGAGATATTCCTGGTTATTACTATTCACTCTTCTACCCTCCCAAAGAATGATAGACAAAGAAAGCAAATAGAATGCAAAGCATTCTGGAGAATCCTCCCTAGACAAATGTGCAGTGATTGATTATAACTGGCAAGATTTTTACTATGGTTATTTGAATTTATAATAGACTGTGGCAAACAGCACAATCATAGTTAAAATATGTTGTTTAAGTTGTTGGGGAAATACGGCAGTAAATTCATCTAGTGTTTTATCACTTGCGGATCTAAATATCTTCCTCACTTGAACGTTGCTTTCCTTAGAGCAGAGCTCTTTTAGCAGAAATTCCATCATTCTCAGTGAATCTGGCCTTTCCTATATCGGCCATGTGGTTTAAGTCAGATTTTTAGTGTCCTTCTTGCTAATATAACATCAACAGATTTACTTGTTATTATTTGATAACAATGAGCACCTTTCATTTTATAAAGAGTTTTGCCAACCTTACAGTGCTTTCACATGTATTATCTCACTTAGTTTTTACTATAACCCTATGGGTAGATAGATATGATTTCCCATTTTAGATGAGAAAACCAGGGCTCTGAGCATTTAATTGCCTTCTGCAGGGTCACACAGTAATTAGGCTGTGGAACTGAGACTGGAATAGATCTTCCTTTCATAGTCCTTTGATCCTTAAACTGCTGTATCACACAGCTGTGTTTACGTATTCCCCTCCCATTTCACAAAAATTGACCTAGGTAAATTCACCAGTGATGTTCCTTTCACGGAATCAGTGGATACCTTTCAGTCTTCATCCCCTTTGACCTTTTAGCTTGGGCATAGCGGGCAGCACCCACACAGTAGGGTTTGGCCAGCTGCACACCTGGGAATAGTCCAGAGCACTGTGGGACCCTAAGTGGGTGGGCATGCTGGAACTGGGACCTAGATAAGTGAGGGTGACCGCCACAACATCTGTAGAATGGTCACACGGGACAGTAGGGGCCTCCTGAGGAGGCAGCACCTGGACAGCCGTGCGAGGCTGGCTGTCCCTTTTATCCCCAGAGCTGGTCTTGGCAGCATCTGATATTTAAGCCTCCAGCCTGAGGACCGGGACAGGAACTGCTGGCTCTTGGGCTGCAGGCTTTATTGGTAAGATATTACAAAATAAAAGCAGATAGGGACTTCCACTGCAGGGGGTACAGGTTCAGTCCCTGGTCAGGGAACTAAGATCCTACATCCTGTCAGTGTGGTCAAAAAAAAAGAAAATACCCATGTACTGACCCCTCTTTTAAAGGCTCTACTTGTGTTTCCAAGGCCCCTCATGATTGGGAAGTTTTCTACCACACACTGGTTTCTGATCTCTAAGGCTATTTCCAGCTATAAAAATAATTAATTAATTAAAAATAGACATATGAACATTGCAATAAAGTGTATCAGAGAGTTGATGGAATTGAAGTTAGAATTCACATTATTGAAAACTGCTGCAACATTGTAAAGAAACTATCTGCAGGCTTAGAAATAGAAGTTAAATTTAAAGATCAGGTTCCACAGAAAAGGACACTATTTTCCTATGAATTTTCAGGTGAACCACTTAATGAAGACAAATTTAAAATTAAATTTTTCATTGTAATCATAGATACAGTGATCAAATGTATAAACATGTGTCTTGAATTATGTACAAATTATAAAATCTACACAGTTTCTTATTCAACCTCCATGACTTACAGGAGATGTCAGAGGATACATTAAAATGCATTATATATATTTGCATTTAAAGTTAAATTCAAACTAAGATGCAACTGATTTGTATGAAGAATTAAATCCTTCTAGTGAAATTGTTTTATAAGATTCAACAGCTTAGATACACTAAATTTTACATTTTGAAGTAATTTATAACAAATTTTTCTCACTGTTGTCGCAGCTTCTGAAATACTGTTAACAACTCCACCAACAGTTGCATCAGCAGAAATATCTTTCTCAAAATTAAAAATTATCTGTGCATTACATACCCATAGCTTAGTTATTTTACAACTGAAGGTTGGACCTTGTGACCACCTCTGCCTACCATGGTGACTATAGTTAATAATACTATATTGTATATTTCAAAGTTGCTGAGAGAGCAGATCCTAAAAGTTATCATCACAAGAAGGAAAACCTTTGAAAGAAAAATTATTTATGATCTTGAATTTGCTAAGAGTTTTCAGTTATATCAACTGAAAATGAAATTGCTAGAAACACAAATTTTTATGATCTAATAAATGAATATGTAGAAAAACTAGTCAAGAAAATTGTATGATCAATCAAGATATACTAATAAAGTATTATTAATTTTGTGTTATATAAAATTATAAAACCAACATGCTACTTTTTTTTACAATTTGAAAATTAATCACTACTCATGTACTATAATTATTCATCTAATTATAAATAATCACTCTAAGTACTAAATATTTTTAAGGAAAAGCTTTATATTGTAATATCTTTGATATAGCACTTTTTCCGTTTTGAACAAGGAGTGCATTTTCATTATATCTTTGGCCTCACACATATGTAACAAGCCCAACCAAAAAGGCCCTCAAGGTCTGCTTCCCCCTTGTAAACAAAGAGGCCCCAATTTTCTCATATTCCCCTCTTTGCTCACTAGGCTTCAGATTTTGACGGTCCAGGAATCGTCAGCCCCAGAGCATTTGCCCTAGCCATTTTCCTGAAATGCTCTTCCCTCAATACCCACATAGCTCGCACTGTCACTTCTTTAAAGTCTTTGCTCAAATGTCACCTTCTTAGTGAGGTGTGCCCTGACCATCTCAGTGAAAACTGCAGCCCAGCCCTCTCCCCCACTACCACTGACCCCCCCCCCGTATTAGTCTACACTTCCTATTTTTTCCCATAGAACCATCTGACATTTATAATTTACCTGTGCACTCGGTCTGTTGTACATTATCTGTCTCCTCTGCTAGAATGTCAGCTTCGCAAGGACAGGAATCTTCTGTTCTATTCACTGATGATTCCCAAGCACCGATAACAATGCCGACCTGCACCCATTGAATATTTGTAAAATGAATGAAGTCTGAAATTAATAGATAAACATGTAATTGCTACCCAAGCCAAAATCATTCACATAACTGCAATGTGTTTTTCTTTGTTGCGCAATAGGCAGATTAGATTCTTGGTTTCTCAAATTGTTTACAGCTAATGCTTTTGTATTTTCCATCTATTTTAATTAATGAAAATTCCTACTATAGAGCCATACACTGAATGCATGCTAATTAAATTATGTTGTTCATATAATTGTAGCTGTAAAAGGCTTTCAGAACACTAAAAACTTTGTTATAAAAGCTTAAAGAGTTGAATGAAAAGAAAACCCCAGTGGCGGAATTCTTTATTTGCTTGTTAAGAATATTTATCTCTTATGAGACCCTGTTTTGCCTCAATCTAAATGATAAAAGAAGTACAGTATGTTTTCACTTAGGAGTGTCTGTATTTTCACTCAGTTTAGGTGCATAGCCAAATATGTTAGGAATTAGGAACTATTCTTATTCTTAGCTAAAATATTCTTCATCCATGGCTCTGTAGAAATTCAAATGTATATTTACTAACTTGTGTTCACTCTCAAACACTAGGAGCTTTGAAAAATCAATATTTCTTTTATTTGTGATTTAAGTTTGGTTAATTTATCATGACACCACCAACATTTTTTCTCCCTGAGACAAAATCAGAATTACTGTTACAAGTAGGAAGTATCCATTTTTAAGTAACAAACTTGTGCTGCCTGCTACTTTTAAAGATGGAATTGCTTCTTTAGTGGGAGAAATTGTTACTGAAAGTTGCTGTGTATGTTTCTGGTAAAGGGAATGTTTATATCATATCAGTAAAATTTGAATTTCCAAGGAAGCCAACAGAATAATGAAACACTTAAGTGGCACACCAAAACCATTTTCTGTATGTTGATACAATGTAAAAACATGATCAGCTTCTTTAAGTATAATTGTGTGTGTGTGCTAAGTTGCTTCAGTCGTGTCTTACTCTTTGTGACCCTGTGGACTGTAGCGTCCCATTAGAAGGGTGAAAATCATGCCAATAGTTTCATATCCACATTAGTTAAAGTTATAACTCCAAAGATTTCTCAGTTTCCATCTAATGTTAGTGAGATTATATAAGTAATATGAATAAAAATTTTACAGTACTAAGAAGATAACCAATGCAGATACTAAAAGGTTGTTGATTCTAAAGTTTCCCAATCTATTTTATCCTTAATATGTCATTGAATCATGAAAAATGACCCATCTAATGTTCGTCTACTGAACTTTGTCAATGACAAGAGATGAAAACCCACCTCAAATCAAAGAAAAAGAAATTTATTGGCTTACATTACTAGGAAGTCTAGAAATGTGTTGACTTCGGTCTCAATTTCCTCCATGTGGCTGGCAGCTCCAAGGTTACAGGTTTGCAAAACCACAACCTTCAAACAGGACTTTATCTTTCCTGCTAGCATTAATAAAAGGCCCATGTGAGGATTCAGAGATCATGCCTATTCCCAGACAAATCTATCACTACAGGATGGGGTACCCTCTTTACCTGTATTCCCCCAGACTCACTGATAGCCCTGCCTGTGTACCACTTGGAGATGGAGAGAAGTTCTGCCACAGGACAGGATGCTGGAGATGCCAGAGAAGAGGGCATCAAGAGAAGCAACAAGCTGGACAGATAAACCTCTGCCTTGAATAAGCAGCAAATTAAAGAAAGCCAGGGGCTTCCCTGATGGCTCAGTGGTAAAGAATCTGCCTGCCAATACGGGAGACGTGGGTTTGATCCCTGGTCTGGGAAGATTCCACATGCCGCAGGGCAGCTAAGCCTGTGTGACACAGGAGCCCAGGAGCTGTGACTGCGGAGCCTGCATGCCCTAGATCCTGTGAGCTGCGAGAGAAGCCCATACACCACAAGGAGAGAGTAACCCTTGCTTGAGAAAAGCCCACACAGCAACGAAGACCCAGCAGAGCCAAAAATAAATAAATAACTGAAAGTGAAAGTGAAAGCCTCTCAGTTGTGTCTGACTCTTTGTGACCCCATCGACTATACAGTCCATGGAATTCTCTAGGCCAGAATACTGGAGTGGGTTGCCATGCCCTTCTCCAGGGGATCTTCCCGACCCAGGGATCGAACCCAGGTCTCCCGCATTGCAGGCGGATTCTTTACCAGCTGAGCCACAGGGAAAGCCCTAAATAATTTAAATAAAATTATTAAAAAAAAAAACAACCCAGAAATCCAGATGATTTGAAGATACCTGTGAGATACTGAAGGCTTGTGACTTTCAAGGTTTATTATAAAAGGTGAAGAACAAGAACAAAGCTTGTTTTGGCTGCGTCCTTCTAAGGTATCTAATAGTTACCTCCTCTATCTGATAATGGGAAGTGAACTGCTGCTGCTGCTGCTAAATCGCTTCAGTCGTGTCCGACTCTGTGCGACCCCATAGACGGCAGCCCACCAGGCTCCGTCGTCCCTGGGATTCTCCAGGCAAGAACACTGGAGTGGGTTGCCATTTCCTTCTCCAGTGCATGAAAGGGAAAAGTGAAAGTGAAGTCGCTCAGTCGTGTCCGACTCTTCGTGACCCCATGGACTGTAGCCTATCAGGCTCCTCTGTCCATGGGATTTTCCAGGCAAGAGTACTGGAGTGGGGTGCCATTGCCTTCTCCGATGGGAAGTGAACAGAGGTCTGTATATTTCAGGTTGATTGTAGGCATGTCATACCAAATAAAGAAGAACTAACATGCACTGGGCTTCTATCACGTGTTAGGCTGTAAACATTTTGGTATATTTTACATATATATGTGTGTGTGTGTGTGTGTGTATAGTTGAATCAGTGATGGTGATTCAACTGTAGTTGAATCAGTGAGGTGTTAATTCATCTGTGAGTGACAGAAAAACTTAATATGGCTTAAAGATATGAGCATTTATTACCTCACGTAAAGGAAACCTAGAGGTAGGCAGTCCAGTTCAATGAACACCTCAATGACCAGCTCAATGACCAATAAACGGCTCAGTGACTACCTCCCTACCACATCACATCATGGTACAAGATGGCAGCCCAGAGATACACCTTCAGGCAGGAGGAAGGAGTAGGAGGAGAAGACTGCAGCCGCTGCTTCTTAGAGGGAACGGTTGGCATTCCTGCATGACATTTCCACTTAGATTTCATTAGGTCTTAACCTAGTCAGGTGGCCACACCAGGCAGTAAGTGAGGCAGAGAAATGTGAATCTTTAGGCTGGGAGGCCAGGTGCCCAGCTAACATCTGGGGATTGGTTACTGAGAAGAAGGAGAGATGGACTGCTGGGAGGCAGCCAGGAGTCCCTGCCTCATAATTCACCTCCTAAAACATACACAAGCATCAGTCAGGAGCTGGAAGACCATGGGACCTAAGTTAGGAAGGTCCTAGAATCTCTGGGGTCTTCCCTGCTGGCTCAGACGGTCAAGAATCTGCCTGTGATGCAGGAGACCAGGGTTTGATCCCTGGGTGGAGAAGATCTCCTGGAGAGGGATAAGGCTACCCACTCCAGTATCCTTGCCTGGAGAATCCCAAGGACACGGGAGCCTGGCGGGCTATAGTCCATGAGGTCGCAGAGTCGGACACGACTGAGCGGTGTTTTAAGAGTTTCCTTCCTTCTCTTGCCTACAGGCTTCCGACATGCTTTAAAGAGGCTCTTGGTGGATCTTTTCAGAGTCCTGCTGTGCACCGACTGGCCCCGGGCATGTGTGTATTGTTAAGGGCGATGGTGTGTTACCCTTGCCCCACTTGTGAGCACTGCTGTACCATCTCATGCGCTGTTACATTACCACCACCTTTGTGTCACTTTTAAAAGTCAGGCCTGTATGTACTTTAAGTACAGCACACTGTTCTCTTGTGAAAAAAGATTGAGTCTAACTCTTCTGTTTCACCTCACACATTGCATCTCCTTTAAGGAATAGTTTAAGAGTACAATAGGGTTGTATATTAAGTAGCTTCCAGTCAATGTATTAAAGTGTAGGTATGCTAAAAATATTTCCCCTTGGAGATTGCTTGACAAAATAAGTAATGAATAGAGGTTCAGAAAACATCTGAGTGATAAAACCATCATTCTTCTTTGTTGGACACATTTTATTTGAACTGTAAACACGTTCAAATGTGTTTAAGGCCTGACTCTGGTGAGTCATATATCACAGCTTCAGTATATTGAAAAGCTGTTTGGCTATTTACCTGTTGTTTTCAACCTCTCTAAGATTGGAAGTACGGATGGAAAAGCAAGTGTGAAACTTCCTCAATAAAATTCTTTTAGAGCATGATTCTGAATGATCTAGTACTGTAACCTTGAACTAAACCAAAGTCTATCATGTCTCCATTTGGCCATCACTTTATGAAAAGAATGGTAGTGGTTGCCTTGGGGAAATTAGGGGGTTTTAAAAAATTTGAACTTAAGTTCATTTCCTTTAGTTTTATGCTTCTTTTTACTAATGTACCACTTAGGCCTTTGTCTCCAGTTCAGTCTGCCTCTTTCATCTATTTCTTCACTTCTTCAGCTAGGGTTGCCAGATTCAGCAAATGAAAACAGAGGACACCCCGTTAAATTTGAATTTCAGATAAACAATGAATAAAGTTTTAGTATAAATGCATCCTAAATGTTGCTTGGGTCATACTTATACCAAAAAATTATTCATTGTTTATCTGAGATTCAAATTTAACTGGGCATCCTGTATTGTATCTGGCCGCCCTACCTCCAGCCTTTGTTGCTGTGAAATATCTGTATATTTTCTTTGTTGGAATTCACATCTTCATCAGTGGATTTCTCCTGTTTCTGCATTTCCCTCTGCCTCTGGTCACTTCTGTCTGGATGATGTCTTCTCTGTTTTTTTTTTAAAAAAATAATTTATTTACACATTTGGTTTTGGCCGTGCTAGGTCTTCACTGCTGTGTGTGAGCTGTCTCTAGTTGCGGCGAGCGGGGGCTACCCTCTGGTTGTGGCTCACAGGCTATTCGTTGCGGTGGCTTCTCTTATTGCAGATTGCAGACTCTGGGCACCTGGGCTTCAGTAGTTGTGGCACATGGGCATCTAGTTACCTGAGGCAACTAAAAAATGAGGACTCTTCCCAGACCAGGGTCAAACTGGCATCCCCTGCATTGGCAGGCAGATTCTTATCCACTGTACCACCAGAGAAGTCCTCTCTTTGTTGTTTTATTAGCTTAATAAACCCATCTGCCCCTCCTCCTCCCTCTCATATAAATGACACGCAGCAGTGTTTATACTTGAGCCTTTGAGGTTATTTCGAGTCCTTCTGTACCCTTGTCCTCTGTATTTAGACAGTAACCAGTGCTGTCCAGTTTTCTTCCCTGTCTGCTCCTCCCTCCTTTCCTCCTCCTTCCCTCCCCATCACAGCCTCTCTTTCTTGTCCGCACCTGTGTATCCATCCCCCACCCTACCCTCAGTTCAGGCTCCTGCTCACACGAGGTCTCTGCCCATCTGCCTTTCCAGCTGGCCTCCTGCTTGCGCTCTCAGGCCCAGGTCATTTTGCCTGCCAGCTTCATCATTGTCAACTGTTGCACCAATCTTATTCCTTCCCAGCTAAGACCCTTCAGGGACCCACCGTGGTCTACAGAATGATGTTTAAGCCCCTTATTTGAGGTCTTACAGGGAAAACCTGAGTTGGTCTCTGCCTTTTTATCTAGTTATATCATTACCTTATATTAGTGTTCCCGAGTCTAATCTCATACTGCTCACTGCATGAGAGGCCAGTGATTGAGGGATGAGTTGTTGGGGCAAGGAATAATGACTTGACCCAGCAAGTCAGCAAACCAAGAAGATGGTGGACTCATGCCCTCAAAGAACCATCTTGCCTGAGTTTGAATTCAGGCTCCTTTTATATTTAAAGGGAAGGGAGTAAAGTCAAACACTTCCTGGTTCCCATCAGCCTCCAGAAGGGATGTGTTAATTTTTCCCTCCCTGCAGTTATTCACAGGTTGGCCTGGTCAGGAATTTTCTGGGTATTTTGGCTTAATGCTCATTACCTGGGAAGCAGGGTTCCCAGAGATGGGCCATTTTGTATGGCGTAAGCTTACAGGCAACATCTCTTTAGTGATTAACTTGTGATATAATACAAAAGGCTCTTCCTTATTACACTAGTGTTTATCACCCTTTTAGATTAATTTTCCGGAGAAGGCAGTGGCATCCCACTCCAGTACCCTTGCCTGGAGAATCCCAGGGACGGCGGAGCCTGGTGGGCTGCCGTCTGTAGGGTCGCACAGAGTCAGACACGACTGAAGCGACTTAGCAGCAACAGCAGCAGCAGATTAATTTTCTCTTTCACCACAATACTGAAAATCCCTTTAGGGATATTTTAAATTACATAATAATTTGGCATAGAGATTAAAAGGAAGAATTATCCTAGGCTCTATATTAGTAAATATTATATTATAACATTTATTTTTAATAAAAATTTAATAATATTCTAATTACACAAAGAAATGTTTTGACTTTTCCTCACTTATCAAATGAGGCATAGTTTCTTGTATTTTTAATTTAGTTAGATAATAAAAATGTGATTTATTAACAACATTTAAAATGACACTTGCATTGTATTCGGCTTTGTGACCAAATATATATGGAAATGTACATTATCATTAAACTATGTGACAACAGCATTTTATGACCTGATGTTTAAGTCTTACATTTTGCATTTAGAAGTTAATCTCTTCATAATCTGAAATTTTTCATACCTTTTACAGTACATTTCTAAGTGATGAGATAAGAAAGCAGGTTTCAGGTGGCTATTTCCAAGCATTTTTTACAATGAGTGTATCTCATAATTAGATAGTCTTTATTCACAATAAATGAAAATCCAGATTGTATACAGTCCTCCCCTCCCCTCATGACTCTCCATTTGTTCTGTTGTAGAAGCTCAGGCTCAGGAGAATACGTCCCAAGCTGTCCCTTGCCACACTTCTCTTTATGGCTTTGGCTTGACTGCAAAATATCGTGGCAGATTCTTATTGGGCAATCTGAGAAAGGCTTCAGCTAGTTCCTAGGATACTTCCTTTCTCCTGGGTCATAATAAATTGAATAAATAAGGAGTTCTTGATTCCTGGTCTGTATCAAGTCAAAGTGCAATTTTGGGTATATTAATCTTGCAGTGTGTAGAGGATCTGTTCTTCACAGTTGGTACTGACTGGTATGACATAATTAATTGCTGTATAGTTAATGTGTATTTGTGGAAGCTAGGATGTTTAAAATTGTCAGATGGTTTTGGTGCCTGGAAGTGCTTGAGCTGGATCTGTTTGTTTGTGCCTCCAGGCCTCCTGTCTTCCCTTTTCTACCTGGTCTCTGTCTTGGTTGCTGGACAGGTTGTGGGCTCATCAACCTGCTTCCTGCCCCCAAGCTGCTGGGCAGTTTTGGCCAATGGAAAGCCCAGCGGGAGATCAGAGGGGAAAGGACATTGAGGTCGCTTCCCCCCAGATCTTCCCTGCAAGGTCACCTTGATCAGATGAGTTACTTGTTCAGGCAGCCTGCTCTCAGTAATTCTCTCTCCTCTGGATTCCAGTTGCCTTCCTTCCCCTTTGTGCTGATATTGTGTAAGCCCTAGGGGGTGATATCAGATCCACTGATACCAGCTGCAGGTCTCAGGTGTTCTTTGTGGGCTCCCCTGTATGTCCCACATCTTTGTAAAAAGACCCTCAATGAATAGAGTGTGCATCTGTTTCCTGTAGGGATCCTCACTGATACAGTGCTTTAATGTGGGGTAATTAATTCCTTCAACTCTGCTGTGAAGTAAGTATAAATAATATCCTTGTTTTAGGGGAAGGGAAAGCGAAGCACAGAAACACTGAGTAACCTGCAAAGGTCACAGGACTATGCTGTGATAGAGCCAGGATTCAACCTGGCCCCAAGCTACATAGTCTTAACCACCATACTGTTTCCAGGTATGATAATATGAGTAATGCAGGATTTCATTGTTTTTCCAGGAATATTCACAGTAATAAAGCACATTAACATTAATCATGTTGATGACAGATAAGGTTGATCAACCACAAATTATCAGCACTGCTCCCTCCTCACCTGGCACTTTCATCTGAATACTTCAAAAGAGAGTAACTTTTTTTTTCTCTCTGTTACCCAGGAAAGATGGAAAGATTGATGTTCTTTGATGTTAAGAAATTCAAATTTTACTTATAATCCTCAGCCCTGTTTGAAAAAAACTTCCTTTGCCAACAACTAAGTATTCTCTTTAAAATATGAACTCATCAAAGGTTCAAATTTAGCTTCTTTCTTCTCTTAAGAGCCTGACATGAGGAGTTGGTATTCATTTCTCATAATGACCTAGTTTTTACATCATTTCAGTCCTGTCAGTCCGTTCCCAGAACTGACGTCGTCATGGTTTCGTTGTCTGCTCTGTGTGGGAGGATGTGTCCTCTGCTGCCCTACGGCCCCACGCTCACCAGCCATTCTTCATTGTTCATTGTCCTCCCTGTCCTTCTGTGCTGTGACCTGTCACATTTTCTGTCCTCTTGGCCTGTGCCACGGGGCTGCTGTTGACGGCAGCTGCAGCGTGTTGATTCTGGACTCGAGGTACCCCTGGTTGCTACAGTATGCTGCTTCTGGATGGCTGATTTGGCAGTTAAAATTTTTCCCAACACAGCAGCTTCCTTAAAGTGTAGCTTCATGTCTTCATGCTCAAATACTGAAAATAAGGAAACAGCCCTACAACAGGTCCCTTTGGGATCCTTGGATCATTAAAACTTCATAGAACGATAGCCTGTAATTTTTTATTTATTTATTTATTTTTTGCAGTCTCAGGTATACACAAACTTTTAAAATGCAGTTGATTTGTAGGAGCTCGGAGAAGAAAAAAACATACATTTTTATGATTCAGGTGTTCTTGTTGTTAAAAATAGGACCTTTGAATGAGTGGCTGTTTATAGTTTGGGTTTTGGGTGGTTGTTCTGTAGAGAAGGTTCTGTTCTTGACAGATGTGCTTCCCAGTCATTTTTCCTAGCGTGGGCGGTTGGGTCATGGGAGAAGGCCAGCGTTTCTTGGCCGTTCTCTCCCCTTGATGCCTGGAACCCCTTACGATACTACTGTGGGCTTAAACTGCCAAACTTGGGAATTTGACAGGAAATTCAAATCTGTGAGCACAAGCAGTCATTTATATTTTCTCCAAGTACTTACCTTGGTGTTGTATTTATTTAAGAATTAAGAATTATTCTGCAGTAAACCATAGCTTTAAGACTATAATAGAAAGCTGCTGATTAAAAGGTTTCAGTTTCGGCACAGGATTGGTGTAAATACTAGCATCTTTTTGGTCAAATGTTTTTACATGAAGCTAGTGCGTGTGTGTGTGCTGCTGCTAAGGCGCTTCAGTCGTGTCTGACTCTGTGCGACCCCATAGACAGCAGCCTACCAGGCCCCTCTGTCCATGGAATTTTCCAGGCAAGAGTACTGGAGTGGGTTGCCATTGCCTTCTGCAGTGTGTGTGCTAAGTCACTTCAGTCATGTCCGACTCTTTGCGATCCTGTGGACTGTAGCCCACCAGGTTCCTCTGTCCATGGGATTCTCCAGGCAAGAATTCTGGAGTGGGTTTGCCATGCCCTCCTGCAGGGGATCTTCCTGACCCAGGGATCAAACGCGCTTCTCTTTGGTCTCCTGCATTGGCAGGCAGGTCCTTTATCACTTACTACCTGGGAAGCCCCTTGAAGAGAGTATGTAAGTGTGAAGATTTGCTCAAATAAATGAGGAGTTTCTGGTTGCACCTACCTTGGGCAAACTGCCAAAAAAGATTAATGTGGTATCTTTTCTTTAAAAAAAATTACCATTTTATGTACATTTGAGATCTAGATAGAATTATTAATCTAAATATAATACCTTACCAAAAATGACTTACTCTATCGTCCTGGCAAAGACTTGAGAAGATGTCATGTTGAGCTCTTTTGTCTATTTTTATCAAGCTCCTTTCATCTGCCATCCAAATAAGAGATATTTAAATTCAATGATGTCTTAAAATCCAATCCTCATTATAAAAGAACAAAATTTTTAAAACTATTCATTAAATTCAGTTAAAACAAAAATAAACTTATGCAGCAGAGTTTTGCATTATAAGCTTTGATATCTGTGGGTTCCATTAGCAACAAAGGAAGAGTAAGCGCAGAGGTTGCCCAAGCAGAGGAAGAGAGAAGGAGAAGTTTTTCAAGGAGTTTGAAAAGTTGAAGGAGCTGTAGCCTTTCAGCCACTATAACTACCATCACATGGGGTTGGAGCCATGGCCAAGAAACACCATACATTCTTCCACCTCTTTCCGGGTCATGTACTCAGCAAAACTCCTTCTCTTGTGCAGCCTAAGCAGCCACCTTCTTTGCGCCTACACTTAGGCCCCTAAATATTGCTAGAGAAAAGCATTAATTGTGTTGCTGGGTCTTACCATAAGCATGGGTCATGCCCACATGCTTCAAAGAGAGACACGATATGGCCACATAGATGCAATACACATTCCTGGTATGTTTGCTGTCTTACTCTCAGAGATGACTATTTCCCCATTTAATTCTCAAACTTCCCGTATTCCTTTCCCTTCCCTTTACTCTCAGCCGCTTCGTACTTGACTGAGTAAAGAAACCCAGTTAGACAGGTCCTACCTCATTCTCCCACCCAGAATCTGCCAGCCTGCATCAGTGCCTAACTCTCTGGCTTCCTTCCTCTTCCTCTGGTTATTAGACTCCCCTGTCCCTTCCAAAAGTTAATCCTGCATTTGTTTCCTGAGGCCTTCTTCTCTTGTCTCAAGTATATGGCACTGGGAATTTTCTTCTTCCTGCAACATCACTGATTTTTCAGATCTAAAGGGATTATCTTCATTAGTATGTTCTAGTAATGTTACTTCACTTACCCATATCCCTTTTAACTGTTTCTCACTTCTTTACTCCCTCTTCCCAGCAACACTGTCTTCTTGTCTACACTCCTTCGCTTTCTCTGCACTCCTTGGCCTTCTCCAGTTGGGCTTCGGTCTTCTCTGCCCTCCCGAGACGGCTCTTGTTGAGGTCATTGATGACCTCCGTGTTGTCAGAATCAGTGGTCACATGCCCATTCTTGTGTTACTTGACGTCTGTGCTGCATTGGACAGGGTTACTGCTTCTTCCTGTTTGGATCTTTTTCCAATCATTTGCGTACCATCACACTGTGGTGGCTGTGGAGGTGTCCCCCCAGGGCTCCCTTTGTGAACATATATATGTTCAGGATGACAGCTGAGTGCCTCCAACTCTCATGCTCTTAGATCCATTACAGTGGGAACAAAGCCCAGACTTCCTGAGTGTTCCCAGCCAATAAGTGAGCCTGAAGGGGGAACTAGAACTGGGACAGTCTCACTACACAAGGTTCTTCTGTTACTTTGGATCAGGAAGTCCCCACTGGCCAGGCCAAGCCTTCTTTAGAACTGAACTGTGACCTGAAGCTCTTCCTCCCTCCTTCCACCTTCCTCCGCTTTCATAGATGTCAGACCCACAAAAGGCCTGAAGCTCTCTTCACCTCCTCCTGATCCCATCTCCTTTGTATCTTTCATATGTCTAGTTGCATCTTGGTGTCGCCTTCCTAGAGGATCCACATGGACTCACACACTATCCTGTTCCCTGACCCACTTGGCAGTCCCTTGTCTGTTTGCCTCCTCTTCTCCAAGAGCCCTTAACACTGATGGCTTCATCTTTGGACGAACTCTTCACTTTTTGATGTCTTTGGGATCGTATTCATTCCCATGGTTTTAAGTATAATCTTTGTATTGTTGGCTATCAGACCTTTATCCCAACTCTGATGTCTCCCAGAACCCCAGACTTCTGTATCTAATCATATTCTTGACATCTCCACTTGGATATTTAACGGTAGTCTAAAAGGTAACATATTCTAAGGAACTCGTAATGTTCATCCATAACTGCCCTTCTTCAGTTGCCCTCATCTCTGTAAATGGCTCCAGTCACTCTTGATTGCCCTTTTCTTCATGCCCGTCAGCAAGTCACCTGCTTGACTGTGGCTGCCCTGATCAGTGTTTCAGCAACTTTCCTCTCAATTGCTCTCTTGCCCTCTCACAGACCATTCACCACTCGGCAGACAAAATGAGCCTTTAAAAATGTACAGCCAATCTAATCATCCCCCTGATTACAGTACTACAAAGTTTCTTCGTTGAACTTTGAATAAAGCCCAGATTCCCTCACGTTGTTTACAAAGCCTGCACAATTGGCCTTTCCTGGCCCCTCAGACTTACTCCTTCCTTCCCTTTGCTCCTGTCTCAGTGGGTTTCTTTCTGTTCCTAGTATAAGAAGAGGTTATTCTTGTCTTTGGGTCTGTGGTTTCATTCCTTAGGTGTTCTTCCTTCTTGACACTCAGGTCTTAGCTTAAATGTTACCTCCTCACTGAGGGCTTCTCTGACCTCCAGTCTGAAGTCATGAATCTGGTTACTCTCTCAAAGACATCCCTCTGTTTTCATTCTCGTCATAGCCCTTATGTTTTCTTATCTTTCTTTTATTTATGGTCTGTCGCCTCTCAGCTAGAATGTGACTGCCACAAGAACAGGGTCCTTTTCTGTCTGGTTCATTGCAGCATTCCCAGCACCTCCGTGAGTACCTGGTGTGTGGTAAGCATCCTTGTACTGGGGAATGAGTGAACTGATGGAACTGCTTTATTTCACCTCCACGAACATATCTTCTTTCTTCTGAAAGACAAAGGCAGTGAATTTTCCTAGCTCTACGCTTCTGAACCTGTAGCTCTTATTAGGTTCACTGTTCTCTAAGATGTCCTTTTCCTTGAATGTGCACATAATGCCAATAGAGTTAAAAATCCCATTATAGTGAATCCACGGGGCATGCTGTTTGCTGGCTTTGTTCCAGCAGAATTTGTCGCCGAGCCAGAAATTGCATTTCCAGGCTAGAGAAACTAGGGGTGAAACAGCTGATTCTCCAGTTCCCTGCAGGACCGGGAAGGGGAATGCTCCGACTCTGAGACGGGAAGTGAGTGAGGTCTGGTGGACCTCCCACCTTCCTCGTCCAGGCTCCTTGACGTTCTATATGGAATGTTGGCTTTGGCTTTTTGTTTGCTTGTGTTTTGCTGAATGATGTGAATATTAGGAAAAGAGAGGGATGCTGAGAAGAGAGAAAAATGAAAAGTCAATTACTGTTTGGTGAACAAGAAAAGACTCTTTAGTTATTTTTTAAAAGTTGAGAGTTGTTCTCTCCTACTTTTTGTAGCATGAAAATGTACATCATCAGGTGCTGTTTCTACACATGAAAATATACCTGAACAGCGGTCAGAAAATGAAACGACAAAACAGAACACAGTTCCTAGTATGAAATATTTGGAGCTGACAGTTTGTTGTAAACAGAACAATGAAGAGCTTTGATTTTGTGTCTAATTGTATATTATTCCAAAATGGAGAAGTAGTTCTGATATAGAAATCTTTCTTTCACTGTAATGGCAATTATGTCCAAATCAGGTTGTCAAATTTTTATTTTCATGGCTCAGTTGTTATGAGCCACGTACATGTTATGTTATGTAAAAGTGTCCTGCCGCGTGCTCATTTGCTCAGTCCTGTTGGACTCTCTGTGACCCCATGGGCTGTAGCCCACCAGGCTCCTCTGTCCATGGAATTTTCCAGGAAAGAATACTACAGTGGGTTGCCACTTCCTTCTCCAGGGGATCTTCCCGACCCAGGGAACGAACCCGAGTTTCGTGAGCCTCCTGCGTTGACAGGCAGATTCTTTTTTTTTTTTTTTTTATAAATTTATTTACTTTAGTTGGGGGCTCATTACTTTACAATATTGTAATAGTTTTTGCCATACATTGACATGAATCAGCCATGGGTTTACATGTGTTCCCCTTCCTGGACCCCCCACCCACCTCCCTCCCCATCCCATCCCTCTGGGTCATCCCATTGCCCCGGCCCTGAGCCCTTGTCTCATGCATCGAACATGGTATGGTGTTCTGTTTCACATATGCTAATATACATGTTTCATTGCTATTCTCCCAGAACGTCCCACCCTCACCTTCTCCCTCAGAGTCCATAAAATTGTTCTATGCATCTGTGTCTCTTATTCTGTCTCGCATATAGGGTTATCGTTACCATCTTTCAAATTCCATATATATGCATTAGTATACTGTATTGTTGTTTTTCTTTCTGGCTTACTTCACTCTGTATAATGGGCTCCAGTTTCATCCATCTCAGTAGAACCAATTCAAATGTATTTTTTTAATGGCTGAGTAATATTCCATTGTGTATATGTACCACACCTTCCTTATCCATTCGTCTGCTGATGGACATCTAGGTTGCTTCCATGTCTTGGCTATTGTAAACAGTGCTGCGATGAACGTCAGAGAAGATGGCTGGGATGATTTCAATTTTTTTGAATTTACCAAGGCTAGATTTATGGCCCAGGATGTGATCTATCCTGGAGAAAGTTTCATGTGCACTTGAGAAAAAGGTAAAATTGATTGTTTACCACTACACCGCCTGGAAAGCCCAAAATGTCCTGAGTTACTTTTAAAAGTCACTTATTAAGAACTCTTCTGCTTCTCTCGGGTAGGAGTGTTTCCACCTCCCTCTTGTACCTGTGGTGCTTGCTGCACGGCCCTTATCATTCTGTCTTACCGTCCGTCCGTATCCCGTACAGTGAACGCCCTAAGGACAAGTGTTCTCTGCGTTCTGTTCATCTTTGCATTCCTCTCCTGCACTGCCCCTCGCACTCCCCATCTTTCCTGATAACATGGTGCCTTGGGAAAATGGGTTTTAAATACATGTTTGTGGAATGTCTATTTCTGTAGTTACCTTCATCTATTACTTGTATCCACTCCGTCTTATCCTGCCCTAGTTTAAAAAAAAACAAAAACTGCTTGCTTAATGGCCAGTTATTTCTAGTCTTGGTCAAGCTGTCAAAGTAGGAAGGGGGAATTTTCGGGGGTCCTCAGCCTATTAGAGTGCATCCTCCCATTTCTGATTCTTAGATTAAGATCTTCATTGATAAGCCTGTCTTGTCTTCCTCTTCCAATGAGCACAGTCTGCCCACTAAAAAACACCTGACCGATTTCCTTTCTATTTTTATATAGGCCTCAGTGGATTTTGTGTTGAAGTTGTCTTAATCGTCTTCCCACCACCCCCCGCCCCAGTTCTTTATCTTATTAGACTCTAGGTTGTTTGAGGTCCAGTCTAAACCAGTGCATACTCACCAGAAGAGCTGGGGAGGTGCAGTAGTACCTGGTCCTGACAAACACTGAGGCACTTGAGAGCTCTCACGTGCCTGCTCTCAAGGAACTGATCGTTTGTTTGGGGGAATTAAAGCTAACTGTTTTTGCTTTATTTGGGATGCTGGACTTATATGACATACCACTAAGTTATTAATAGCTTTCATGTAAGAAAAGTAATCCTGCCATATGATATCTGTGCACAGATCTTAAGACTGATCTCAAATTCTGGGTGGCATTCCAGAGAGATGGAATGACATGTACAAAAGTAGAAAGGAATTTAAGGAAAAGCCAAAGGATCTAGAAGTTCATAGGACAGATGATGTTTCTGTTAATTTTTCTTCCGTCCATCTTGCCCTCTCCCTGCTGTTGCCCTTCCCAGGCCCCCCACCTAGGGGGTAAAGTAAGCATCAGTGAAGATAATACTTCCCTAATGCTTCCCTTAAAAATGATATAAAGTAAATAGATTAACTGGACTCTCTAAAAAGGGACACTCAGATATCATAAATTTTCAATGTAAATTCATACATGAGTACGCAAAGAACTATTTTCTACACAAGTAGTTACTCTATGAACCAGTTAAACGATGGCTGCCTTTTGTCCTTATCTGTTTTTATAACAGTAGAACTGTACTTGTATATACAGACTGATGTTTGGACCAAGTCTGTCTGTAAATATGTTAGTTATAAATTTAGCCCATTATATTATTTCAATATGTGCTCTGTTATTTATTTTTTTCCTTCTGGAATGCTGCTGTCATTTGTTTGTTGAACATCAGTACACAATTTTTTTTTTCTTTTCCCCATGGTGAATGTCTAGGAGGAAATATTGCTGCCTGGCGAAGGGTACTGGGGCCTTGTGTGATTTATTCCTTCTAATTTTATTCCATTGTAAAGACTCCAAAATGTTATATTGTAAAGACTCCAAAATGTTATAGAAACTGGAATAGTTTTGAGTTAAATCTTTTGAAATCTAGCCTTTTGCTCATCTTACAAACTGAATAGTGCCTGACATGTCTGAGGTTTAGGAAAATTTGGCTCCAGCTGATGAGGGGCGTCTAATATAGGTCTTTGTTGCTGAGTGAAATTCAGTGGTTTTGGCTCATGGGAATTTGTGCAAAATTGTTGGTTCGTTTGATTTGGTTCCCTTTGGACTACACCCATGAAGTTTCCTTTGGGTTTAGCTTGGTGATCCCCACCCCACTCCAAACTCAAAGTGGAACACAGTGGGCATGTTGAGGTTTATACCTCAAGCTATAACTCATCCTAGAAGCTTTACCCAGTTTTGAAAAAAAAAAAGAAAAAAGAAAAAAAAAAAGGCTGAATTTTAAACCTTTGAGCAAAATATTTACTGAAACTAGACTAAACAATCCCAGAGTTAGTTAGGCTCCTAGAGGTCATTTGACCAGTCTCTCCACCTGATACATGATTCCAGGAACAATTTCAGATTGTTTAAAGTCTTATAATAGCTAATTAACTTCTCTGCAGGATTCCATATTTGTCCTCTGGTTTAAGCTTGTTGACTTTGTGGTTGAAGTTTGCTATATCCGTAGAATTTTTTTTTTCTTTTTGATCTATCAAGATCCAATGGAGATGTATAAAGACTTACATATATATATTCATGTAATTCATGTCAATTCATTTCTTATACCCTTGGAGGTTATGTTATTCATTTGGAATTGCTTCATCTTCCTGAGAATCTTTCCTTTAATCCTTTGTCCTGATGGATTCCATGTCTAACAATTCTTTATCTTAAAGTCTGTTAAAAAAAAAACCCAAAAAACTTCATAGGCCCATGTCTAAAGCCTACTGTACATGGACAGAATATTACATAATAGCACCACAGGGTCTGAGGCAGCATGCAGTAATCAAATACATTGATATGATCACAGTAAAATATGTGAATGTCCACACTGAGTAGGACATAAAAAATGTAATTTCCACCTTTTGATTTTTATTTTCTACTGAAATATAGTTGATTTACAAGTTTTCCATCTTTTAAAATGTCATGGTCTTGCATCTTAATTTGTGTCTCTTTATAAATGATATATAGATGACTTTTAATTTTCTATCCAAATTTCAGTCAGTTTAGTGATTACTGATATTTACAGTTGGTTCTATCAGGTTTACATACTGTTTATCCTTTTTCTTTGTCTTGTTTTCTCCTCTTTTCCTCCTTTCTGTTTCGCTGACCACCTTTTTCTTATTTTCTTCACTTCTTATCTGGAAATTTTGTACTATCTTTGTTTTCTTTTAATGGTTATCATTAAAAATTTATAAGTCTACTTGACTTCATAAAGTTTAAAATTAATCTTTCTAATCTTCTGATCTATATTATTAACTTCAGTCATATTTCTCCTAGTTTATCTGATTTGCCAACTATTTTAAATTTCACATTGTTTTTATATGACTCAAATCAATTATCATTATTGTTATTTTATAAAAGAAACTTAGTAAATGTTAAGATTTTTCTCACATTTTCCCAGTTTCTTTGCTCCGTCTTTTTTTCCTCTTCTTTCTGGTTTCATTTCCTTGTTCTTGAAGGACATCCTTTGGTGGCTTCTTCAGACATGGTCTATTAATGATTAATTCTGTCAGCATATGTTTCTTTTGATTTATATATTAGCTGAGCTTGGAATCCTTGGTTGACAGTTATATTTGTTCAATACTTTGAAGATATCTTTCCATCACCTTTAACTTCTCGTTTTGAGAAGTCTGCTTTAGTCTAATTGTGGTTTTTTTTTTTTCATGCAGTGTCTTTTCTTGCATCGTTGTAAGAGCTTTACTTTGTTTATGTGTTCTGTGGCTTCATAGTGATATGTCTCCATGTGAATTTATTTTTATATATCCTGCTTAGGACTCCTGATTCCTAAATCTGAGAATCAGGTCTGTCATCAATTCTGGAAAATTCTCAACTATTCTTTGAATGGGTTCCCTCTTTCATTCTCTTTAGTGTCTGCTTCTGTAACTCATATTCATTTTCCTTTCCATTCACTGCTATTTCTTTGTATTGTTCTTTGTATTGTTCTTTGCTGCATTTTGGAGAATTTCCTCAGATAATCTCTCCTAACTCACCAAGTGTTTCCTTACCTGTGCCTAATTGGTTTAACCCTTACATTAAGTTTTTAAAATTTCAGTGATTATATTCTCATTTTTAGAAGTTCTGTCTAGTCATTTTTCTGCTGTCTGTCCTTGCTTTTCATAGTGTCTTGCTATTTTGTTATTTTTTATTATTTACTTTAAGTATTTAATCACATTTTTTTGTATAGTCTTTATATCTAAAGCTCTTGTAGGTCTGAACCTGATGTTTATTATACCTACTGACTATTTTCTGTAGATTGTGCCTTTGTGGTTTTGCTTTTGGATTGTGAGCTCATCTTCAGTGGAACTTGGTCTTTTGGAATCCTATTCTATAGCATTAAGGGCATGTCACTATGACTAGATTTATTTTTGCTTCTTCCTGCTACCCCGGGGTTGTCATCAGCTTGAAACCACTTTTTATATTAATTTCAGCAACTGAGATTTGCAGACCAGTTGGGTAGTGTAAATTTATACCTCAGTTATGCACATGAGTAATTCAATGGTTACAAAGGCTGAGAGAAGACTTTTCCTTTTCCTACCCGTAGTACAGGTGGAGACAGACATGCTTCCTTGTTGTTCCCTATGCTGATAGGTGCGTATACTTTTTTTTTGTTCATTACTTTAGTAGGATATTACTTATAGGCCCAAGGCTTATAAGGAATCTTATTTCAAAATTCCTAGTTCATATAGGGCTTCCCTGATAACTCAGTTGGTAAAGAATTCACCTGCAACGCTGGAGACCCCAGTTCGATTACTGGGTTGGGAAGATCCCCTGGAGAAGGGATAGGCTACCCACTCCAGTATTCTTGGGCTTCGCTGGTGGCTCAGCTCATAAAGAATCCTTCTGCAATGCAGGAGACCTGGGTTCCATCCCTGGGTTGGGAAGATCCCCTGGAGAAGGGAAAGGCTACCCACTCCAGTATTCTGGCCTGGAGAATTCCATGGACTGTATAGTCAATGGCGTCGCAAAGAGTGGGACAGGACTGAGCGACTTTCACTCACTTCACTCACTCACTCATTGGACCGAACCCTGGTTATTGACATTAGCATTCTCTTCCTATCCCCTATACTTCTAGGGTAGTCCTAGCATTCCCTCATACATTTTTACTTTGTTTTTCATTTACTTCTTTAACTTGGGTCCTGAGATATTTTCCTTACATTTTGGGGGGCAAATTCAGCTATGCACTTGAGAGGATATACATTATATTTCATCCAGAATTTCTAAGTAGATTTTAGAAGGAGTGATTTCAAGCTTTCTGGTCAGCTTTAGAGGAAGAATTGGAAGTCTTAGTCATTTTACATTTCCTTATCCTGTCCTAATGCAGTTGGTCTGTTAATGTTGAGCTGCAAGGCTTTCTATTGATCTCTGTTACACATTTATTTTGTTGTCATTAAGTTTGGTCCCTCATTCTAGGTTTTTTTTTTTTTTTATCATGACTAAGTTATCTGTTAGTTTTACCTCCCATACCTGAATCATTTGTGTATTTGATATACAAACCATCTTGATTTTCCATAAGCATTTAATAAAAGTAATTAAACCAGAGCAGTTCATGTACACAGCCCAGGTGTATGCCACTGAAGATATTTCTATTAGTGGAAATGGATCAGAAATACTTGAAATTACTTACAAATGTCTCCAATCTGTTATTCATTTCAGTTTACTCTTCAATATTTGGCTCACAAGGCTTATTCTTAATGAACTTGCTCAGATCAGTCCAGTTCACTCCTGCCAATATTTCTAAGTACATACTATGTACCACTGTGTGTACTTTTTGTACCAGAGATATAAAGAAGAATAAGCCATAGCTCCTTCCTTCCTGACACTCAGCCTGGTAGAGGAGAAACACAGGAAAGCAAACAGGCTAGCCATGTGATGATCTCTTCCTGTATTTTGCTCAGGAATAACTTCCATCTGACTGATCTGTAGTTTATGGCATCTGTCCCCTTTACATTTTTTGCCATGTCATAGACATGTAAGTTAAGCTTATACAATTGATTTGTGAGAAAATTTTCACAAGGCTAAGTTCCATGTCTCTTCTCTCTATAATCTTTCATGAATAAATTCATTTTGGTATTTTATACTTCTATATTTTGTGCTTCCCTGGTGGCTCAATGCTAAAGAATCTGCCTGCTATGCAGGAGCCACAGGAGACATGGGTTTCATTCCTGAGTTGGGAATATCCCCTGGAGGAGGACATGGCAACCCACTCCAGTATTCTTGCCTGGAGAATCCTATGGACAGAGGAGCCTGGTGGAGGAGTCCATAGCTTCAAAAAGTTGGGCACAACTGAAGCAATTTACCATGCACCAACTCCTATATTTTAGAGTATTTTTACATCAATAAAAAGTACTAAAAATATTGGCAGTAAAGTACTAAAAACAATGGCAGATTTTATTTTCTTGGGCTCCAAAATCACTGCAGATGGTGACTGCAGCCATAAAATTAAAAGATGCTTGCTCCTTGAAAGAAAAGCTATGACAAACCTAGACAGCATATTAAAAAGCAGAGACACCACTTTGCCAACAATGGTCTACATAGTCAAAGCTATGGTTTTTCCAGTAGTCATGTATGGATGTGAGATTTGGACCATAATGAAGGCTGAGCACCAAAGAATTGATACTTTTGAACTGTGTTGCTGGAGAAGACTCTTGAGAGTCCCTTGGACTGCAAGAAGATCAAACCATTCAATCCTAAAGGAAATCAACTCTAAATACTCATTAGAAGGACCGATGCTGAAGCTGAAGCTCCAATACTTTGGCCACCTGTTGCGAAGAGTTGACTCATTGGAAAAGACCTTGATACTGGGAAAGATTGAGGGCAAGAGAAGAAAGGGGTGACAGGATGAGTTGGTTGGATGGCATCATTGACTCAATGGACGTGAGTCTGAGCAAACTCTGGGAGATAGTGAAGGGCAAGGAAGCTTGGCGTGCTGCAGTCCATGGGGTCGCAAAGAGTTGGATACAACTTAGTGACTGAACAACAACAAACAACAAAAATACGGAACACGTGTTAAGCTACTTTAAGATTTTCCTCCCTTTTTATTCCTATTCTATTTTCCCCTGGTTAAAGTCTTTCTCAAAATTTTTCTCTTCTCTGAACTTTCTCTTTCCCAGAAAGGCAGTACAATATAGATGTCTGATATCAATTTGAACTTTTTTTTTTGTCTGGCCCCTTGTGCTGAGTTTTTCACTTAGGGTTTCCTACTTGGTCCAAGACTCCTGCTCATTTTTTTATTGAAAATATTTTGTTATAAAATTTTCAAATACTTGAAAATAAATAAAATTTTCAAATATTTATTTGCAAATATTTCGAATATTTGTATTTGAAAATTTATTAGGCAAACTAATGATGTAACCACATTTTCAGAGAAGGAATCTAATCTGTTTAAGAAATAAGTTTTTATCTGGACTAGAAATTGTGCATTTGATCTTTAGTCTTTTCTCTCCATAACCCCAACCAACATTCATTAATCAAGAAGTCCTGTCAAGGACTCCCCTGGTGATCCAGTGATTAAGACTTTGCCTTCCAATTTAGAGGTTTCAGGTTCAATTCCTGGTCTGGGAGCTAAGATCCCACATGCTTCACGGTCAAAGAACCAGAACATAAACAACAGAAGCAATGTTGTTACAAATTCAATAAAGAATTTAAAAATGGTCTACATCAAAAAAAAAACTCCAAAAAAAAAAAAGAAGTCCTGTCAATACCTCTCCTTCAAAACATTTCATATCTGTTCCCAGTATTTTGTTGCCACATTTAAGGCCCTAGCCCACACTCTAATCCTTTCCTGCCTGACAATTGTATAACTTCCTAAATGTTTTTCCTATCTTCTGACTTTAATGTTAGTCCTGTGTTTTTTCATATTGCAATTCAGGATCCAGTAGGTTATAAAATCAATTTACTTGTTTGCGATCAGAAGTTTTTAATGATATAAAATAGATGAGATAGACAATATTAGAGTTCATGGCTATGATAAGGGTGTTTTTTTTTCACGAAACTTTTATTTTAGTTATGTATATGGGCCAGACTATTAACTTATCCTTTGTAATAATTGTATAGGTAGTTGTCATTTGGAGGTGTGTCTGTCTAGCATCTGAACCTTGTTCCTGTGTTTAGAGAACTACATAGCATATGAGTCTTGGTGGGAGGTGGGGCCTGCCTTGCATTGTGTGTGTGAAAGTCGCTCAGTCGTGTCCAACTCTTTGCGACCCCATGGACTGTACAGTCCATGGAATTCTCCAGGCCAGAATACTGGAGAGGGTAGCGTTTCCTTTCTCCAGGGGATCTTCCCAACCCAGGGATGTAACCCAGGTCTCCCACGTTGCAGGCAGCTTCTTTACTAGCTGAGTCACAGGGAATCCCAAGAATACTGGAGTGGGTCCCCTATCCCTTCTCCAGTGGATCTTCCCGACCCAGGAATTGAACCAGGGTCTCCTGCTTTGCAGGTGGATTCTTTACCAACTGAATTATCATGGAAGCCCTCCTTGTACTGTAGAACCTTAAAATATCTTGCTTTACCAACATCCCCTGCATCTAAGGTGCTGCCTTGTGACCTAGGCTTCTTAATCAGATATCTGGGATTTTGGAAGGCTTCTTAATCAGATGTCTGGGATTTTGAGTTAGGACAGAATCAGGGAAAGTAAGTTCCTAGGCTGTTGGTTGTGGAAGTGCCCATGACACTGGCATTTGGCTTTCTAGGTATCAGGGCTGACAGCCTCAGCTGTGGCTTCCAAGGGTAGCAGTGGGGCCTCATCAGAATGGTTACAGGCATAGTTTGGGAATGTTTCTAGTTGTCTAGCCTTCTTCTGCTCCTGCCTATTTTCTGGGTCCTGGGCTCTAAATTTACTGGAGATTTTATGAGCAATTCCTTTTCCATTCTAGCAATCTCTTTTGTATATCTATGGATTGAATTATTCCCTCGTCCCACACCCAGTTTGTATGTTACAGCTCTAACCCCCAATAAGACAGTGTCTGGAGATGGGGTCTTTTGTTGTTGTTGTTGTTGTTGTTGTTTAGTCACTCAGTCATGTCCAACTCTTTGCAACCCCATGAACTGCAGCACGTCACACTTCCCTCTCCATCACCATCTCCTGGAGCTTGCCCAAACTCATGTCCATTGGGTCAATGATACCATCCAACCATCTCATCCTCTGTTGTCCCCTCTTCCTGCCTTCAATCTTTCCCACCATCAGAGTCTTTTCCAATGAGTCGGCTCTTCGCAACAGCTGGCCAAAGTATTGGAGCTTCAGCTTCAGCATCACTCTTTCCAAAGAATATTCAGGGTTGATTTCCTTTAGGATTGACTTGTTTGATCTCCTTGCAGTCCAAGGGACTCTCAAGAGTCTTCTCCAACACTACAGTTCAAAAGCATCAATTCTTCAGAGCTCAGCCTTCATTATGGTTCAACTCTCACATCTATACATGACTACTGGAAAAACCATAGCTTTGACTACGTGGACCTTTGTTGGCAAAGTAATCTCTGCTTTTTAATATGCTGTCTAGGTTTGTTGTAGCTTTTCTTTCAAGAAGCAAGCATATTTTAATTTCATGACTGCAGTCTCCATCTGCAGTGATTTTGGAGCCCAAGAAAATAAAGTCTGTCACTGTTTCCATTGTTTGCCCATTTATTTTCCATCAAGTGATTGGACCAGATGCCATAATCTTCATCTTTAGAATGTTGAGTTTTAAGCCAGCCTTTTCACTCTCCTTGTTCACCCTCATCAGTGGATCATTTGGTTCCTCTTCACTTTCTACCATAAGGGTGGTGTCATGTGCATATCTGAGGTTATTGATATTTCTCCTGGAAATCTTGATTCCAGCTTGTGCTTCATCCAGCCAAGCATTTCTTATGATGTACTCTGCATATAAGTTAAATAAGCAGGGTGACAATATACAGCCTTAATGTACTCCTTCCCCAATTTGGAACCAGTCCATTGTTCCATGTCTGGTTCTAACTCTTGCTTCTTGACCTGCATACAGGTTTTGCAGGAGGCAGGTCAGCTGGTCTGGGATTTCCACCGCTTTAAGAATTTTCCACATTTTGTTGTGATCCATACAGTCAAGGCTTTGGCGTAGTCAATTAAGCAGAAGTAGATGTTTCTATGGAATTCTCTTGCTTTTTCTATGATCCAACAGATGTTGGCAATTTGTTCTCTGGTTCCTCTTCCTTTTCTAAATTCAACTTGGACATCTGGGAGTTCTTGTTTCACGTACTGTTGAAGGCTAACTTGGAGAATTTTGAGCATTACTTTGCTAGCCTGTAAAATGGGTGCAATTGTGCGGTAGTTTGAACGTTCTTTAGCATTGCCTTTCTTTGGAACTGGGATGAAAACTGACCTTTTCCAGTCCTGTGGCCCCTGCTGAGTTTTCCAAATTTGCTGTCATATCGAGTGCAGCACTTTAACAGCCCCCAGTTTGTATGTTGGAGCTCTAACCCCTAGTATGACAGTATCTGGAGATGGGGTCTTTAGGAGGTAATTACAGTCAAGTGAAGTCATAAGAGTGGGGCCCTATTCAAACAGGACTATGGTTTTATGAGAAGAAGAAAGGGAGATTGTTTTCTCTCAGCCACATGAGGACACAGGGCAAGGCGGAGCGGCAAGCCTAAAGGGAGCGCTCACCTGAAGCCGCTCACCTCCTGGACCTGCAGGAGAAGGGATCTTGGAGAATGGAGAATGGCTACTCACTGCAGTATTCTAGCCCAGAGAATTCCATAGACAGAGGAGCCTGGTGGGCTACAGTCCATGGGGTTGCATAGAGTTGAACACAACCGAGAGACTAACGCACACACACACATACAATTTCTGTGGCATTTTGTTATGCAGCTGAACTGACAAGTACAGATTGTGGTACAGAGAAGTGGGAACAGCAACAGCGTACCTTCTCAGAAAGAAGGAAGCAGAGCCCAATGGATTTCTCAGAGAGTCACCATGGAGTGGGGACTTCCCACCTTTCTGAGCAGAGATGCAGGATAGCTTTTCCATTAAAGGACCTTTTCTCAGTGATTCCTAGGAGAGTGGCCTTTTCACTCCCTCCTCGTGCCTGGGCTCCTCAGAAAGGAAGTTTTAAGGAAGAGGAAGCAAACAGCATGTAGTTTGCCACTGTGGGCAACATTTCCACAGATCTAAGTGTGTTGCAGTCCCCGGCCGGGTATCCAGGAGCTGGCCCCGTGGCCCCTGCCACCTCTGCCTTGGCCTGGCTGCTGGTTCTGACTGCAGGGTCCACGCTGCATCCAAGAGGGTCCTCGCACCTTTAAACACGGCTCCTCCAGCTAATAGGACTGTACCTATTAGCCTCTTCTATGAGGTACAAAGCCCAAGTACTTGGTATGACAGAGATCAGTCAAGATACAGAAAAAGAAAAAACCCTGAGAGTTTCTTATTACAATTAAAGTTTTGAAAGTAGCTGGCTATGAATGAACAGTAACATTTTCTAAAGAAAATAAACTGAGAATAGACCTGTGTGAGATGTGGAAAATATTTTAAAGCAAAGGAAATGATTCACCACCTCAAAGACGTGGCACTTAAATGAATTATGCAGGTCAGTTTTTCACTTCTGTGGAGAGCCTCTATGTCTTGGATAAATTCATATGTGTGTGCTTTGCATAATGCTCATGGAAGATTATTCAATATTAGTATTCAGAAAGAAAGGAACTCCTTTGAATAATTCTAGCCATTTCCTCTAAGTCAGAGCAGTGGGGGAATTGTATGCCTTGTGGAGTAGGGCTTTGTTTACATAATGAATGCTTTGTAAAGTAATTAAAAAGTGACCTTTGAAACATTTAGCTTGATTTGTTTTGTTAGATTTTCTCGTTTATTTTTTTTCCCCTTAGATCTGTTTTTGCAACTTCTCGTAAAATCTAAGCAAATGATTTAAGAGAATGTATTTTATCCTTTATTTCATGAGTCCAACGTATAGGTATTAAATAAAAATAAATAGATAACTTTGAAAAGTCAATACTCAAGTTACATTCACATTCTAACCATTACCTGAAATAAGAATTTTATGGTATAGTCAGGGTACTTAATATTTAATCTTGGGAATAAATGTTTCAATGGTTTTTATAACTTTAGGTAATTTTGCAGGTAAATTTCATTCTTAGTAGATTTCACTTTTCATTACTGAAAAGAAACCAAAATAATATATAGTCACAGAATTGTTTTACTACATTGAAATTAGCATTAAACATTGCTTAAAATTATAATGGAGGTGGATTTGAATTACATTTGTGTTTCTCCTTTGAGGGACTTAAAAAGAATAATTCATTGAACTTGGAGGACTTGACGACAGAACAGGAGCCATCAGGGAACGTTCCCAAGAGGCGCTCTGGGTACAGAAGGGCTGAGTAGCTGGTAAACTTGACCCAAAGTAAAGTGGCTGCTGTGAGAGATAATGAGTGTCTCATCACAGAAAGTATTCAAGCAAAGGCTGAATGACCTTGTAATCAGGGATCCTGACATGTGCTGTGTCTCTGCACGTTGTGGGGAGTTGCTCAGTAAGGAGAGACTTCTCCGAGCTCTTTGGGTGCTAGGATAAAAATTCTACGATGTTTTTAGTTTGTCGTAATCGTGTGCTTTGTGTTGGATGAGTCAGTGTTTGAACTCGTCTTGGGCTCGCTCTTCTTGCTCTTTGTTATTTAAGATACAGTCGAATACTCAGCTTTTCTAATTTTCCAAGCCTTAAATAAATTACATGAGGATGAAGGATTTATCCAAGTTTTGAAGGCGTGCAGAAAGGTCTCTCTAACTTGTCATGCTCGCAACTCTAACTCAGGCTGGAGAAGAGAAAAATGAACATGTTTTCCTGTTTCTTTTTTCCCCTCTCTCTCTTCTGTGCTGGTAACTGAATGCTGCTCATGGTGAGCACATATTTCTTCTTTCCCTATCTAATTCCATGTTTCACATACAGTCAAGTCCACTGTCATGAAAAACACTGTGTGTTTTGGAGCCAGAGGACCCTCATTGATTGAGAAATTCTGTGAGAGGACCTGTTACAACAGCTCCTTTCACGTGCAACCATCTGTCAGTGGGAAGTTAAGGGGTAAAAAAAAAAGGCTCAATACTCTTCAGTCTCAGAATCAAGGCTGCCATCATGTGGGGAAATTAGAGGTAATTGTCGTGCCATTGTCTCAGGCCTGCGATCCTTCTGGAGACGGCCATTCTTAGGATACCCAACCGTCTCTCTCTCCTTTCTCAGTTTTCTCTCTTCCACCTTCAAAACTTCAAGCTTGAACCCGCTGATCGGCTCCTCCTCGTCCTGACAATCCTATAAACTCCTTTCATTCTCTCTCCCCTTCCCCTGCTGTATTATTTTTCTTCATGGCAGTTATCACCACATGAAATTATACTATCTACAGCATTTGTTCTACTTTTTAAATTGGTATGCGTCCTGTTCCTCATTATTTCCCCTCGAGTTTAAGTCCCATGTGGACCGGGAACCTGTATGTCTCAGTCACGGCTGTATCCCCGGCTAGTAGAGTGGTCCCCACCTTGCACACTTTAGGTACTTGGGACAAGTCTTCAGCACTTTTATTGGCCCATTTGTCTGCTTGGGTGTCTGAAGGTGTTCACTGAATTGTTTAGAATTCTCTCTTAAAACTACCCTTTTTCACCTGATGTGGTTTCTTGCCTCTCCCTTATCCTCTCTTTTACTGTCATGATGTTCTCCTCTGCTTATGCCTTTAAGAGAAGCTTAAAAAATAAATAAAGGGCAGCTGCTTCCTCAGACTCGACTCTGTCTTTTTACTTCCTACTTGTAGTTACTTCTCTTCCCAGCTCGGGTCTTGGAAGTGACCATCTATCCTGGCTGCCTTGGCCTCATTCCCTCCAAAGTCTTCTGCAGCTTGATTTGTGAGATACTCATATTTCATAAGCTCCTCTCTTCAACATATGTTTTTCCTGGAGCTTCTCACTGTCAAATCTGAAAGTGCCCACACCGTGCTCGTTCTGACCTTTTCCACGTGTCCAGCACCACACAGTCTCCCGCGTTTCTGCTTCGGTTGCAGTAGCACATGGGACCTCTTCCTGGGGAAGCCCGAAGGCAAGGTAGTTTCATTGCTGACTCTGCACTAGACCACCAGCTCCTTACTTCTTTCTTCCTGTAATCCATCTCCGATCACCAGCCAAGGAGCAAATCCTAATACTCCCTCACTTAACATTTCGTTGTTATCTGCAGTGTCCCTGGGCAGTCTTGTTCCAAAACTTAAATTTCCTTAAATCTACAAATATTCTAGAACGCAGGTTTTTCCATTAGTGTCAATGTGACTGGTCCCACGAATTGGATCTTTAGAATGATAGGAAGTTGAAGTTGAAATAGCTCCAAATGGATTCCTAGCTCAAAGCTCTACCAGTATTATTTGGTAGGTATTATTTGGTATTCATTTGACAAGTATCTCCGACTGCCTGCGTTGTACAGGCATTGTTTTAGGCTCTGGGGACACCAGGGTAAACTCGGCAGAGACGATTCCTGCTTTTATGGAGCTTTCTTTCATTTCACGTATTATTGTCCAAGGGGAATTTTTTAAAGGACTTTTTATGTTTAGTTGGGTTTTAAATTATTATTTAACCTATAAAACCTGTGCATTCAGAAACTTATTTCAACACACAAATCTTATTCTATTTTTAAATCTAGTCATTTTATGGAAAATAAGAATAGTCTCATTTATTATTTCATTAACAATTAGTTAATTCAAGCTTAAGAGTTGAAAGTTCTCTAACAATTAGTTCTGAATTCAGTTTAAGCAGTTCAGTTCCCTTAAACAGCTTAAACTTCATCTACTCATTTAATATCCGATTTCTCAAGTACCTCAACTGCCTGGTAAGGCAGACTTACAAACCTAAAAGCCAATCATTCTTAAGAACATAACCAACTTAAAATATAACAATAATCAAACTTACATGTGTAGTAAATCAGCCTTTCTTAAACATTTCCACACTATTTCCAAAATTAAATAAAATGTTCTTACACCTTCTGATTTAATATCACAAGTGTGAAATCAATTACATATTTCAAATGGAAATCATAATCTCTCTAATTATTTCAAACTCTTTAAATAAACATACCTAGAATAGCCCAGTGATATGAAAATTACTCTTAAAGGTATTCCGTAAAAGTACTTTGCGTATGGGTTTGATTTGCTTCATTATCTCTATTATTATTTATTTAAATTTTTCTAGGGTGGCAGAGTCACCACCACAGTTAGGGTAAGTAGTTGTACCATCTTGGGGTGGCTGAGGTTACTGGGTTGAAAATCAAAATATCCCTGGGCTGAATTACTGCTCAGAGATTGGCCTGACTTGTGTTTTTAAAAGATGGCTCCTGGTTGCTGGTGGTGAAGGATTGAGGGAAGTCAGAGGATATCAATCTGGTAGTGATTCCTTCGTCTCGTTGGCTCTTCATCAGCTTCTTCATGGGAAGTCACTGTATTTGATTCTCTCCAGTTTCTCCTTATTAGTTCCCAAGATGCTGTTGCCTCTTGCAGCCTTCTCTTCTAGTTTTTGCCTGTCCTGTATGTCTTTTAAACTCCTTTTCTGATCCTTGATTTTCATTTCCTCCCAGTTCTACTATTTGAGGTAGGGTAGAAAGGAGAAGGCAATGGCACCCCACTCCAGTACTCTTTTGCCTGGAAAATCCCATGGATGGAGGAGCCTGGAAGGCTTCAGTCCATGGGGTCGCTAAGAGTCGGACACGACTGAGCTACTTCACTTTCGCTTTTCCCTTTCATGCACTGGAGAAGGAAATGGCAACCCACTCCAGTATTCTTGCCTGGAGAATCCCAGGGATGGCAGAGCCTGGTGGGCTGCCGTCTATGGGGTCGCACAGAGTCGGACACGACTGAAGCAACTTAGCAGCAGCAGCAGCAGGATGCCTCAGATTCTAAGGGTGGAAGAAAACCAGGACCCAGGAAGAAAATGGGATTGGCATTAAATTTAGCCGAGAAAAAGGAAAAAGAAAGATGTTCTTGACAGGTGCATACTCAGTTGCTCAGTTGTGTCCGACTCTTTGCAACCCCATGGACTGTAGTCCACCAGGCTCCTCTGTCCATGGAATTTTCCAGGCAAGAATACTGGGGTGGGTTGCCATTTCCTATTTCAGGGAATCTTCCCAAACCAGGGATTGAACCTGCATCTCTGCATTGGCAGGCGAATTCTTGACCGCTGAGCCACCTGGGAGACCTGTTCTTGACATGTAGACAAAGACAAAAATCCAGAAGTATAAATAGCATGTGTTAACCTGGGTTATCTTTGTGACAGGTTATGGAGGACTTTGACTTTCTACTCTAATCTACACTGTGCTTTTGACAAGAAGCATATATTACTTGTACAATCAGAGAAATTAAAAGTAAATTTAAAAATTTTTAAAGAAATGAAAAGAAGTGCAAATCAAAGGGATTAGTGTGGCAATAGAATCCAAAAGACTTTATGAAGAAATGAATCTTGATAAAGAATTGAGGCCACCCATTAAAAAAAGATACTATGATTGTTATTAAATTTTCTATCAATACGCAACTGTAGAGTAAGAATAGCTTTTGAAGTAGCAGACTTTGATGTGTCTTTTCAAACTATGAATGATAGTCACCGTGTACCTATCAGCCTTTGGGGAGTGATTGATTTCATAGAGCAATAATTGCAGTGAAAGTAAGACCAATTTGGATTCTGCAGCTCTCACTGAGAGCAGTGCAATAAACAAACATTTAGGCACCAGCTTTTTGTGTGAAGCACGACAAGATGCTGTCGTGGGATTTACTGGTGGTAGAAAGGAAGCTATCACTTGCCTTAGAAAACTTGATGTAATTATGGAATCATTCATACTGGCTTTGTTGACCGTAATAATTGCATTTTCACTTTCTACTTATTTGGAAAGAAAATAGATGCTTCCAGATCATATTATTCTACTTAGATGATGTTATTATCTCAGGCTACCAAGTTATTATTCTGAAGTTGCTGTAAAGTTCTTTTACAAGGGTCCCAGTGCTGAGCATGTTTAGACTGATGACACTCACATCACTGAATAGCATGAGGTGAGTTCCATAAGATTTGGCTCTTTAAACTTCATTTTAGATGGCCTGGAGAAAATAAAGTGCAAGATTTCGGCTGTTGAAGCAAAGCTTCATTGACGAAATTGTGTGAGTGCTTTATATATATGGACTTAAGCCACCTGCACCTCAGATCATCTAAAGAGACACTGGCAGCACAGCTGAGCCTCTTACACCCTCACAGGTGGCTGGCGGTGGTTTAGTTGCTAAGTCGTGCCTGACTCTTTGCCACCCCCATGGACTATAGCCAGCCAGGCTCCTCTGTCCATGGGATTTCCCAGGTAAGAATACTGGAGTGGGTTGCCATTTCCTTCTCCAGTGGATCTTCCCTACCCAGGGATTGAACCTGGGTCTCCTGCATTGCAGGCAGATTCTTCACCAACTTCCCACCAGGGAAGCCACAGGTGGCTACTCACACAATATCCTGATGCAGTTTGATGATAGCCTCCAAGTGACTGAGCAACACCCTGTGGTTAGAACATCCCCTCCAGGTGTAGACCAGGCTCTCTTTCCATATGTGCTGCTACAGCACATGGACTTTCCTGATTTGTATTGTATTGCTCCTAGAACAGTGCTGTGGAAGAGGGGGAACCATAACTGTTTGTTGGAATGAATGCATGGAGAAATGGATAAGCAATAGGGCTTCAACAAATTTTTTGATTGGCAGTTTTGATGAAACATTTATTCCACATACATGGATTTGTGGGTAAATATGATATGTCTAGGTTGGCCAGTTTTCAGCATGGCCAAATTGAATCCGTTTCTTTTAGGCTAAGTAAATCATTCAAAATACAACTTTACTGACTCATATCACCGTGTAATTGAGCTGATTAACCGTGATGTGATCAACCATGAATATGGTGAAAGAGCCAGTCTGACTGCTGACTGACCAGGGCAGCGGTAATATATAGAACTGGTCTTCTTCGATATTCTGCTGTGGCTTTAGTCTTGTGGCCAACATTTAAGGAAAGAAACCCAGATTAATGAGATGATATTCCAAATACTGAAACCAAATAGGACATATATTTTCTGTATGTAACACTTTCTTGGCCCAGATGTTCTAAAGTAACTGTTGGAAAATTGCTATAAAATATGTGGAGAATTGGTCCCATTGTATGAGCCTTTATGGTCCAGTATAACCTTCAGGTTAGGGGACCACATGTTAGAGTCTCACTGGGGCCAGTTTTCCGGTTTAAATTTCAGCACAAAGGATTTACTGGAGGTATTGGGAGATTTCATGACAGAGCTATTTAATACTAGAATGAATTATTGGGAGCAATTGTGGAGTCTCCTGGCAGGCTCTAAATATAGTTCAGTTTCTTCTCTGTTCAGGATAGTTTGGGTGGACCTCCCTGCAAGGAGAAGTACAAATCAAACTGGTCCTTTTAGCCCAAAGTTTTTGCAATTCATTATAACCCAAAAGGAGGTTCTGGTACTTAAATGAATTAGTACTTTTTCGATAAGAGCCACACAGCATGTTGGACTTTTATGCTCTAGCATAGAAGACCTTCATTATTGAGTTTTGTTTTCATTCACTCTAAACTTTTTCCCTTGGGTGGAAATATGTATGTTTAGCCTCAACTCATAGGGAAGTTATTTAATGTATAACTCTGAACTTAATATGCTGAGTTAAATAGTAGTAGAACAAAATAAGCTTTTCTTCTCATTTGTGAAACAAATTATACACTTCAAGAGAGGTGGGTGCTTATTTCCAAGCTGACAGAATTCTTTCTAAAATTTCTGGATCAAAGGCATTTAGAGAGAAAATAAAACAGTGAGAAGAATTGAAAAGACATTGTAAGATTGTTAGGTATAATTATTTTTGCTCTTTCAAGCATTAAAGAATTTTCAAGATACCTAATAAGATCACGTACTTCTCTTATTTTGGAAATAGATGCTTTCTACATTTTTGTTTGAATTTTTTGGCCTAAAAATGTAGTGAAAATGCATAGCAATTTTTAATGCAGAGATGTTTTTAATGCAGTATAAATATTTAAGTTTAAACCACCTGAATATTTAAATGAAATAAGGTCTGTTACAACTTCCCTCTGTATATATCCATTATGTATGTAGAAAATAAATCATATTAGTGTGTAGTTCTTTGAAAACAAAGATAGACATGCTAACCAAGATGAGCACTTGGATGGTTTATGACTGTTCTCTTTTTGTGTACCAGTTCAACGTAACCTTTTAGTACCTAAGCCTAGCACATGTAAATATATGAAGAGGGTTAGCTGAAGTTGTTATGAGAGTCATAACTTCTCAGTTGCCTCTGTGTTCAAACTTGAAACCTTAATGTCGTATTAATGGAATTTTGTCTTTAATATATACATGCACGAGTCTTCTAGACAGATGCTAAAAATGCCAAGATGGGATTGATACAATGGAAAATGCAACTAAAAATACAACTAAAAGTGTTCTATAAATGTGATTAAAGGGGCTTAGGCATTTTATTGAGATCAGTTCTGGTTTTGGTTTTTTTTTTGACAAAGCTGCCCTAGTTGATTGGTGTTTGAACATTTTGTGCAAAAATGGACTCAATAAAGGACAGAAATGGTAGGGACCTAACAGAAGCAGAAGATATTAAGAAGAAGGGGTAAGAATACACAGAAGAACTGTACAAAAAAGATCTTCACACCCCAGATAATCATGATGGTGTGATCACTCACCTAGAGCCAGACATCCTGGAATGTGAAGTCAAGTGGGCCTTAGGAAGCATCACTATGAACAAAGCTAGTGGAGGTTATGGAATTCCAGTTGAACTATTTCAAATCCTGAAAGATGATGCTGTGAAAGTGCTGCACTCAATATGCCAGCAAATTTGGAAAACTCAGCAGTGGCCACAGGACTGGAAAAGGTCAGTTTTCATTCCAATCCCAAAGAAAGGCAATGCCAAAGAATGCTCAAACTACTGCACAATTGCACTCATTTCACACGCTAGAAAAGTAATGCTCAAAATTCTCCAAGCCAGACTTCAGCAATACGTGAACCATGAACTTCCAGATGTTCAAGCTGGTTTTAGAAAAGGCAGAGGAACCAGAGATCAAATTGCCAACATCCGCTGGATCATCGAAAAAGCAAGAGAGTTCCAGAAAAACATCTATTTCTGCTTCATTGACTATGCCAAAGCCTTTGAAAGTGTGGATCACAATAAACTGTGGAAAATTCTGAAAGAGATGGGAATACCAGACCATCTGACCTGTCTCTTGAGAAACCTGTATGCAGGTCAAGAAGCAACAGTTAGAACTGGACATGGAACAACAGACTGGTTCCAAATAGGAAAAGGAGTACGTCAAGGCTGTATATTGTCACCCTACTTATTTAACTTATATGCAGAGTACATCGTGAGAAACGCTGGGCTGGAGGAAGCACAAGCTGGAATCAAGATTGCCAGGAGAAATATCAATAACCTCAGATATGCAGATGACACCACCCTTATGGCAGAAAGTGAAGAAGAACTAAAGAGCCTCTTGATGAAAGTGAGAGAGGAGAGTGAAAAAGTTGGCTTAAAGCTCAACATTCAGAAAACTAAGATCACGGCATCTGGTCCCATCACTTCATGGCAAATAAATGGGGAAACAGTGGAAACAGTGTCAGACTTTATTTTTCTGGGTTCCAAAATCACTGCAGATGGTGTTTGCAGCCATGAAATTAAAAGACGCTTACTCCTTGGAAGGAAAGTTATGACCAACCTAGACAGCATATTGAAAAGCAGAGACATTACTTTCTCAACAATGGTCTGTCTAGTCAAGGCTATGGTTTTTCCAGTAGTCATATATGGATGTGAGAGTTGGACTATAAAGAAAGCTGAGCGCCGAAGAATTGATGCCTTTGAACTGTGGTGTTGGAGAAGACTCTTGAGAGTCCCTTGGACTGCAAGGAGATCCAACCAGTCCATCCTAAACGAGGTCAGCCCTGGGTGTTCATTGGAAGGACTGATGTTGAAGCTGAAGCTCCAATACTTTGGCCACCTGATTCGAAGAGCTGAATCATTGGAAAAGACCCTGATGCTGGGAGGGATTGAAGGCAGGAGGAGAAGGGGACAACAGAGGATGAGATGGCTGGATGGCATCAGCAACTTAATGGGTAGGGGTTTGGGTGGACTCCGGGAGTTGGTGAAGGACAGGGAGGCCTGATGTGCTGCAGTTCATGGGGTTGCAAAGAATCAGAGATGACTGAGCAACTGAACTGAACTAATATGTGAGAAGAATGTTCAAAAGAGCATCCCTCAGTCTTATTTGAATACAGGTTGCCTTAACTACTGTTAAATACCTATGTGGAAAGCAAGCATTTGTGTACTTAATCACTTATTACCATCAAATTTCTTTATTATTTTAGCAATGAAATTTTTAAAATATATTGGTTTTAAGACAATATAACCTTAAAAACTTTAAGAGATAATTTGCTTTTGGTAGTCACAAGAAATAGTTATGTAACTGTGGCCACTCTCTTTGGGGCTTCCCTGGTGGCTCGGAGGTAAAGCATCTGCCCACAATGCAGGAGACACAGGAGACATGGGTTCCATCCTCGGGCTGGGAACATTCCCTGGAGGAGGGCCTGGCATCCCACTCCAGTATTCTTGCCTGGAGAATCCCATGGAGAGAGGAGCCTGATGGGTGGGCTACAGTCCACAGGGTCACGAAGAGTCAGACACGACTGAAGTGACTGAGCATGCACGCACACCACTGTGTTAAAATACAGGACAAAGTTAATCCCACTCTCTCCTTGGAGGTTTAGTTGTTTGGGTTTGTTGACTATGTTACTGTTCTAGAATTCTGAACAGAATTCTACATGACTCTACGCTTTCCAAGAATAGAGGCAATCATTGAGCCATCAACCCGCCACCCTTCCTTCTCTCTGTAAGCTGCTCTTCCTTCAGCCCACAGGTTTTGTTGAATGTGTATAGACTTCTCGTTACCCTGTCCTAGGAGATAGTGTATTGATTAACATAGCATTTCTGACCACAAGGAGAACACAGTCTTGGGGTCAAATAGACAAGAAAACCAATAACTCATTGATTCAGTGGAAGTGTAATGACTGGAAGAGGGACACAGAAAAAGAGCCTCAGCCCTTTCTTGCAGTGGTGGGAAGGTGAGAGTGACAGTGGAGAGGTGGTCAGAAAGAACTGCGGAGAGTGGAGGGTAATAGGATTGAGCCCGAGACCTGGACATGTAGGTGTTATACAAGTAAATACCTGTGAAGATGGCCATCATTAAAAAATCTACAAACCATAAATGCTAGAGAGAATGTGCAGAAATGGGAATCCTCCTTCACTGTTGGTAGGAACGTAAGTTGGTACAACCATTATGGAGAACAGTATGGAGGTTCCTTAAGAAACTAAATATAGAGCTACTATGTGATCCAGTAATCCCACTTCCTTGCATATATCCAGAGAAAACCATAATTTGAAAAGATACACGCACCCCAGTGTTCATTGCAGCCCTATTTACAATGGCCAAGACATGGAAGCAACATTAATGTCCACTGAGAGATGAATGGATAAAGAAGATGTGGTACGTATATACAATGGAATATTACCATCCTCAGCCATAAAATGTTATCAGCTATAACAAATAATGAAATAATGCCACTTGAAGCAACATGGATGGATCTAGAGATTGTCATACTGAGTGAAGTAAGTCAGGAAGAGAAAGACAAATATATATTATCACTTATATGTGTAATCTTAAAAAAATGGTACAAATGATCTTATTTACAAAATAGAAATAGACTCACAGATATAAAAAACAAACAGTTACCAGGGGGAAAGCAGCAGCAAGGGGGAGGGATAAATTGGGAGATTGGGATTGACATATACATACCACTATATACAAAATAGATCAATAATAAGGACCTACTGTATAGCACAGGGAACTCTACTCAATACTCTGTAATGACCTGTATGGGAAAATAGTAAAGAGTAGCTATATCTATATCTATATCTATATCTATCTATCTATCTATCTATCTATCTATCTATCTATCTATATCTGATTCACTTTACTGTATACCTGAAACTAACACAACACTGTAAATCAGCTATATTCCAATAAAATTTTTAAAAAAATACATATGAGGAAAGAAGGAGTTTGAATGGGGCAGAGAGTTGGAAAATAAGGCTTATGGGTGGTGGAGTGACTTGGCCTTCCAGGCAAACAACTTAAATTCAAGTATGGATGGATACGTGGGAAACCTATGGGGAACCGTAGCAGACAGATCAAATGGCTAGAGAAGGGATAGTGTAGAGGTGATGGGAAATTATGCATGAAAAGTATTGCAGGTTATGAAAATGCTCATGTGGCCCACAGAGAAAACTGGACCTCAGCCTAAAAGCTTTCAGAAGTTGCCAACTGATTTAAATCAGTGTGGTGGCTCAGTGATAGTTATTTTCTATAGGTGTTATAGAAAATCATTCTGGTGGCAGTGCAGAGAGAAGATGAATTGGAGAGACTCAAAACTTTTATGATGGTGTTACTGTAACGCCGGGTTTTCAGAGGCAAAGGCAGTCTAGGGTCCAGGCACATAGCACACAAATAAGCGAAATGGGCCAAGTTCAGAAACTGGAAGACTTGGACTTAGGGACTAAGTAAATACAAGGAGCCTTCACCACTTGGCTCCAGCCAGTTGCTGCCTTTTGGGAAAGCAAAGAGCCCACCACACACATACAAACATTCTGTTGCACATTCATTATTTGCGTTTGGCTCTCAGATGGGTGTCAAACGTTTTTAAAAACATGAGTAGGTCAACACTGTACTGACCAAACAAAATAAATCTTTAGGCCAGATACAACCTAAGCCAATATATCACTGAATTGTGTTCTTTTGAACAATGCTCTTTGAAAAATTGGTTCTGTGGTCAAATAAATTAGAAGCAATTGGAACTTGACAAAACCGATCTTAAAATTCACAAGGAAAAGAAAATGTGCAAGAATTAGCCAAGACAATTTTGTAGATGAGCAAAGATGAGATACCAAACTATATTATAAATCTATGGCAATTAAAATAGTGTGGTTCTAATACAGGAATGAACAAATAAATTAAAGGACAGAGTGGATATTTCAGAAACAGTCTCATGTATATATGAAAATGTATGGTAAAGGTAGCGTTTTAAGTGAGTTGAGGAATGGAATGATGGATTATTTAGTAAATGGTACTGGGGAAATTAGCTATCAACTGAGCAAAAATGATGTTAGATTCTAACTCATGCCGTTAGCACAAAAAATAAGATGAATTAAATAACTAATTGTAAGAAAAATAAAGTGACAAATAGAGGGAAATGGAGAAAACATGTTTATGATATTGGGGAAAAGAAGGTCCTGTTAATGATACAAGATGCAAGAAGCAAATTTGACCTGATCAAAATTTTTTAAAAATTTATTGCTTCCCTAATGTTCTAGTGGTTGAGAATTCACCTTACAACACAAAGGACACTGGTTCAATCCCTGGTCTGGGAAGATCCTGCATGCCACAGGGCAACTGAGCCCGTGTGCGCCACCTACAGAGCCTGTGAGGCACAACTACTGAGGCTGTGTACAGCAGCTATTGCAGCCAGCAGTCCCTACAGCTGGTGGGCCACAAGAGAAGCCACTGCAAAGAGCAGCCCGCCCCCCACCACGAGAGAGCAGCCCCTGCTTTCCACAACTGGAGAAAGCCTGCGTGCAGCAACAAATACCCAGCCCATCCAAAAAATAAATACCATTCTAAAAAAGAACGAGGTAAAGAAATTGGATGACAAAAGCCATCATAAACAGTATTAAAAGATAAGCTACTATCTGGGAGAAAACATGCAACAACATAACAGGATTAATATCTATAACATGGAAATAACTCCTCCCACTGAATAAGAAAGAGACAACCCATTATAAATTAATCAAAAGACACGAACAGGCAGTTTCCTGAAAAGGAATTATAATTAGTCAATAAACATATGAAAGCATGCTCCATATTAATAAGAAATGTGAAAATGAAAGCATGCTTAATATGAATAAGAAATATGAAAATGAAAATATGCTTAATCACACTGCAATCAAACAAATGAAAATTAGAAATATTCTCATATTCTTCCTACTCACTAAATTGGCAAAATTAAAATTTGGTAATATAAGAGTAAGTGAGAGAACAAGCAAACACGAACTCTTCCATTTTGGATGTGAATGTACATCGGTATGGCTGCTTTAGAGGATGTTACTGTCAGCATCTACCAAAATTGAGAGTACACCTACCCCAACTTCTGGAAATTTCACTTCGAAGCATCCACTTGTAGAGAAATTGTAAAGGCTGTTGTTCCTTCTAGCATTATTTGCAATGGCAAGAAACTGGACGGAATCCACCTATTCATCAGTAGAGTGTGTGTGTGCTCAGTCGTGTCTGACTCTTTTGTGACCCCATGGACTGTAGCCCACAGGCTCCTCTGTCGTTGGAATTTTCCAAGCAAGAATACTGGAGTGGGTAGCCGTTTCCTACTCCAAGGAATCTTCTTGACCCAGGGATTGAACCCATGTCTCTTGCATCTCCTGCATTGATTGGCAGGCAGATTCTATACCTCTAGTGCCACCATCAGTAGTCAGTCAGTCATTTTGGTCGCTTAGTCATATCCGACTCTTTGTGACCCCATGGACTGCAGCACACCCAGCTTCCCTGTCCATCACCAACTCCTGGAGCTTACTCAAACTCACGTCCATCAAGTTGGTGATGCCATCCAACCATCTCATCCTCTGTCGTCCCCTTCTTCTCCTGCCTTCAGTCTTTCCCAGCATCAGGGTCCTTTCAAATGAGTCAGTTCTTCCCATCAGGTGGCCAAAATATTGGAGTTTCAGCTTCAACATCAGTCCTTCCAATGAAAATTCAGGACTGATTTCCTCTAGGATTGACTGGTTGGATCTCCTTGCAGTCGAAGGGACTCTCAAGAGTCTTTTCCAACACCACAGTCCAAAAGCATCAATTCTTTGGCACTCAGCGTTCTTCTACCATCCGTAGAGGACTGGTTAAATAATACATTAAATACTTTTCTACTGTGAAATGCTACACAGACTTAGAGCATAAAAGAATGTGGTCGATCTACTGATGTGATAAGGCATATCACTGAGTGAACAAAATAAGTCACCCAACAACATGGAGAGTATTAACCCATTTATTTGAAAAGAGAAAAAGACCTAAAACAATCCTATATGTAAACATGTCTGGAAGTAACACTTGCAAAAGGGATAACAGGGATTAACTATGATGACAGCTTGAGGTTGGTCAAGGGCAGTTATGTCCAAGGCAGATCCAATTTTACACATAATTTAAATTTTTAATAAGCTTATATTCATGCATTTGTGAATTACTTTTACATAATCAAAAGTAAAAACATTTCCAGTGATGGGAGAAACTTGAGCTTCTTATTTTCCAAGGAGTAAGCAGTCAAATAGGAAGGAAGGAGTCAAAAGTATTAAAACAAGAGAGGAGTTATGATGGAGAAAGGTCCCTCAGAGAGTTTACAGAGAACAGTCTAGAGTTTAGCCAGAAGGGATGAGCTTTGGTTGGGAGGAGGACCAGTCCTCTAGGATCAAAGAGAAGGAAGGGACAAGGTTAGTGGAGATATGTTTGTGTATGTGGGGGTGAAGTTTGGGAGGGGAGAGAGGAGCTGAAGAATTTCCCGAATGATGACCTGTACGTTCATTTCGAAGTAACAGCGTGTTCCCCACCACCGTCGGGTCCTGTCGTCCTCACTGTGGATGTCAGTGAGTGTGACTACACTGGCTTCTCCACCTGCCCACCTGAAGCACATTGGCTGTTATTAATATCTCACTGGGCTCTTTCCTCTTGTCAGCTTTGTAAAGAATAGCTTGTCACCGCCCTGGCATATGCACCCACAAGTCCAGCAACCCTACGCTGAGAAACAAGGTCATAATGGGCCACATCAATGAAGCAGTCACTTCCTCTTGTTTGAAAGAAACCTAGGGATTGGCTTTCAAATGGCTCACTTTCCGGGTATCCCATTTTATACTCAAGAGTATTTCTGTTTCCTGTGCATCCAGAGGTCCCCGTACCAGCTTTCTCCCCAAGGAAGTCTATAAAACCTCCCCCCTCCCACCGACATTCTCTGGAATTTCATTTTTTGCAGTCGCACAAAGCCTTCTGCTGTTCCTCTCTAACACTCAGCTAACTGTGAGGTTAGAGAGAAGCAGTTCTGAACTGCCCTCTCCTTTAGATTTTTAAGAGTCTTTTAACCACCTGGCCTCACCTATTATGTAAACTCTATTTAGCTACTCATTACAAGTTACAATTCCTTTGTGATCCTTGGGTTCCAGAAAGGGAATTGAAATGAGTTTTTAGATATCGGGCATCAAAGGAAGTTGAGGAAAATATCCGAGTCCTTTTCTCTTAAACTTCCGCCTTTCCTAGAGGCTGTCCCTGAAGTCCCTGGTACTTTCTCCTTTTGACAGCTGCCTTCAGGAGGAAAACCTTAAAAAGATTGGACATTCTTTTCTGTTTCCTATACTATTAATGCCGTCACTAACGTGCAGATGTTACTAACATGCAGATGTTACTAACATGCTGATGTCTTTTTCTTCTCTCTGAACGGGTGACACAGATTTTATGTTATTATTTTTCTGTTCTGGCTTTAGCCATCCTAGTTAGTGGTGTTATGAAACAGCGCTTTGCAGGATTTTACTGTATGATTAATGAAAATCAAGGTACTCAAGATGAAAGAATTACAGATCTGCACTACATTCACACTGATAAGATTCTCACTACATGCAGTGTGAGCCACAAAGGTGTGGTTTTAAGATGAGCACAAACGGAAAGTATTAGAATGGGTAATTTAATTGTAACAACTTAATCCGTCATCTTTTTGTTATGATTAGCTCTCACCTTAAAAAAATGGAGCCAGTAAACATAATTTCTAATAATTTGGTTTTTTTTTTCCTTTGAATGTGTGAGCAAGGCAACTTTGAGATGCATATTTAACTGGATAAGATTCTAATGAACACACTGGATTATTAAGTTTTAAAAAAAAGATGGTCAGATTCATTTTATAACTTAATTAGGTAGTAGAAAGGATATTATGTGTGGAATTAGATAGACTTTAATTTTGGCCTTATCACTTACGAAGTGTGACCTTGTTCTAGTTAACTTCTCTAAAACTCTGTTTTTTCATCATAAAGTGGCAATAATAGCAGTCTCAGGAGAAATTCTCTGGAGAATGAAAGAGGAGGGATATGTTTGAGAAGAAAATACTGAGTTAGGTTTTTATCAAACTAAATTTGAAGTGCTACAGAAAAATTTAGATATGTAAATTTTTATTGATTGCTTTAAGACTAGAGATTTTTTAGTTTATTTAAGACCATGTTGCTAATAGCACTTGATAAGATGGTATCTCAACTACACTATCCATAAACTAAGAGCAGGATACATTTCTCACAAAATTTGGTGAACACTGTTTCCTCCTGTTTTCTTCATGTCTCTTCCCACGGTGGTTCCTAGAAGGCCGCTCATAGGATGTCCTCTCAACCAACATCAGCCTGCCTGCCTCTGCTCTCATGCCCGTCTAATGACCACCTCTCAACTCCTTGGCCACCACCTACCTGCATCAACCCCTCAGTGACTGCCCATGGCCTGCAGGACGAGCTTGATGTTACTCAGCTCAACAGTCAGCTCAGTAATGGTCTGGCCCATTCTTTTTGCCTCGTTTTCTGCTCCTTTCTCCTCATTCCTTTCTGAGTGATTCCAATCAGGTCACATCCTTCTGCTTCAGACCCTCAGCTCGTATATCTCACTGGATTCTTGCTTATGCATGATAAAACCAAAACTACCTTGAAGGGTGCTTAGCAACTTCATGAGATGCATTTTTATTTACCTTTCTTTTCGCAAGGGCAAATTCCTCCCTTGATTATAGTCAATCGAAATCAAAGTGTGTTTGAATTTCCCCAAGAATGCAAAAAATGTCTCCCATTTCACACAAAATTGAAATCAAGTTAGAAGATCTTACTTATCAAATAATTCTGAGACTAAAACTTTGGAGAAGGCTCATAACGCAGATATAAACTAGAGCTCCACGTGGTCCAGTTTGTGCACAGTGTCATTTTGAAGATACACAAAAGTCAGGTTGTTTTCAGGCTCTCAAGCAAATGCAAGGGTTAGGAGAGTGCATTTTTAATGGCTGCAAACATCTTTGGGTTCGATCCTGTGGCTCAGTGGTGAGGCATCTGCCTGCAATGCAGGAGATGTGGATTCTATCCCTGGGTCGGGAAGATCCCTTGGAGAAGGAAATGGCAACCGGCTCCAGCATTCCTGCCTAGGAAATCCAGTGGACAGAGGAACCTGGTGGGTTACAATCTGAGGGGTCGTAGTTGAGTCAGACGTGACTTAGCGACTAAAACAACAACAACCAAGCATCTTTAACATCCTTGGTCCACTGCTGCTTCCCTCAGCATCCTCCACAACTATAGCAGCCACCTGCTGTCCTCCCTCACCTTCCTTGGTTCCCATTTTCCCACCCTCCACTCTCTTTCAAAACTCTTCAGATAACTCATCCCCACAGCGTAGGCCCCCTTTTCCCTTCTTTTCTGTGCCTGTATTTCCCACCTCTTAGCCAAAGAATGCTCAAACTGCTGCACAATTGCACTCATCTCACACGCTAGAAAAGTAATGCTCAAAATTCTCCAAGCCAGCCTTCAGCAATACATGAACCATGAACTTCCAGATGTTCAAGCTGGTTTTAGAAAAGGCAGAAGAACCAGAGATCAAATTGCCAACATCCGCTGGATCATCGAAAAAGCAAGAGAGTTCCAGAAAAACATCTATTTCTGCTTTATCGGCTATGCCAAAGCCTTTGACTGTGTGGATCACAAGAAACTGGAAAATTCTGAAAGAGATGGATATACCAGACCACCTGACCTGACTCTTGAGAAACCTGTATGCAGGTCAAGAAGCAAGAGTTAAAACTGGACATGGAACAACAGACTGGTTCCAAATAGGAAAAGGAGTACGTTAAGGCTGTATATTGTCACCCTGCTTATTTAACTTATATGCAGAGTACATCATGAGAAACGCTGGGCTGGAAGAAACACAAGCTGGAATCAAGATTGCCGGGAGAAATATCAGTAACCTCAGATATGCGGATGACACCACCCTTATGGCAGAAAGTGAAGAAGAGCTAAAGAGCCTCTTGATGAAAGTTAGAGAGGAGAGTGAAAAAGTTGGCTTAAAGCTCAACATTCAGAAAACTAAGATCATGGCATCTGGTCCCATCACTTCATGGGAAATCGATGGGGAAACAGTGGAAACAGTGTCAGACTTTATTTTTTGGGGCTCCCAAATCACTGTAGATGGTGATTGCAGCCATGAAATTAAAAGACGCTTACTCCTTGGAAGAAAAGTTTTGACCAACCTAGATAGCATATTAAAAAGCAGAGACATTACTTTTTTAACAAAGGCCCATCTAGTCAAGGCTATGGTTTTTCCAGTGGTGATGTATGGATGTGAGAGTTGGACAGTGAAGAAAGCTGAGCGCCGAAGAATTGATGCTTTTGAACTGTGGTGTTGGAGAAGACTCTTGAGAGTCCCTTGGACTGCAAGGAAATCCAACCAGTCCATCCTAAAGGAGATCAGCCCTGGGTGTTCGTTGGAAGGACTGATGTTGAAGCTGAAACTCCAATACTTTGGCCACCTGATGCGAAGAGCTGACTCATTAGAAAAGATCCTGATGCTGGGAAAGATTGAAGGCTGGAGGAGAAGGGGACAACAGAGGATGAGATGGTGGGATGGCATCACCGACTCAATGGACATGGATTTTGGTGGACTCCGGGAGTTGGTGATGGACAGGGAGGCCTGGCGTGCTGCGATTCATGGGGTCGCAAAGAGTCGGACACGACTGAGCGACTGAACTGAAGTGAGCCTATATTCCTAGATTTCTATTTCTACCTACTCAGACAGCTGGAGAGTCCAAACGCTTCATGCAGTCTTGAGTGGGTAAGAATGGAGTCTGTAGGAAAATCCAGTCTTCTCACTTTGCCATTTGAATGACAAATCCTTATAGAGGACTTTTTATAAATCCTCCGTCTCTCTGTAAGCATTTATAAATAAGCCATTTGGAGTTTTTTGTTATAGACTAATGTGTAAATTAGAAGATTATACAGATATAATATATGCACATGCTTGTATACTTGAAGATACTTACCTTGCTAATTATTTTGCACTGTAAGGCTTTTTTCCCACCTATAAATTCACACAGCACATGATGCCAGGCTTTTAATGTAATATGATGGATGCTTTAAAAATGTGGTTGATCAATTCACTGACATAGAGCGCAGTGTACAGTTTTAAGGAAAATTGTTTTCTATTTTCTTTTGTACCCCTTCAGAATATGCACAAAGAAGCCAGTTCAGACTTTATGCAAAATTCTGCTTGAATAAATTTCTATAGACAGTGGATTTTTCCACATTACTGTATAAAACTTTTGTTGTTTCATTTTAGTTGCCTCTTTAGATGGTCATCTGAAAACAATTATGTATTTAATGAATTTAAGTGTTTATTCTCAAGGGTAGCAGAAAAAATATCTGTCAGAAATGCTACATTAAATGCATTTTCCATAATGTTAATAATTTAGCCTTCACCTTTTAATACAATTTACTGGACTTCAAACTAAAACACAGTTCAGAACTGGATTGTGTTCAGAAGGGGTCATTTTCTTCTGTTGAAGTTTCATGCATATATCTCATGTTTCCAGATTTAAGCTGCCCACTCCAGTTCTCTTGCCTGGAAAATCCCATGGGCAGAGGAGCCTAGTAGGCTACAGTCCATGGTGTCACAAAGAGTCTGACATGACTGAACGACTTCACTTTCACTGTTGTTAATGCTGAGACAAAATGGTTTCTTCAGAAACTTGGGGATAAGTAAACAGCCTCATTTAGAGAGCATTTTGGCCTGGACTTGGTCTATGAACTTACGGACATGAAGCTGTTTCATGTGTGTGAGGTCTTGAGGGTCCTTTCAAGGGAGACTGTTTGGATTATGTACCTCGTACGTGTGTTTGCCTCTTGCAAAATTTGGTCTTGAAGTCACTGGGACAAGACTATGAACAAATCCATGAGAATCATACAGCTGGAAGGAACTTCACATGGTCCTCTCTCTTAGCCCCTGTATCCAAAGAGAAAAATTTGCAGATCATTCAAGACAGATGGTTGCTGATACTGTTTTTGTGACACATCCAAGAGCGGGAGTCCCGATTGTACCAAAGGCACTGTTTGAAAAGAAAGCACCCAGCACCCCTGTCCTCCTGTTGCGTTTTAAAATCTTATGCAATGTGAGCAATGATGGAAGATATTCAGTCTGTTTCATGGGTGATTGGTGGTTTGAGGGGGTTTGCCTATGACATTTCAAAATCTGGAAGTTTTTTCCATGCTCATATCATTCTTATATTTAGTTCAGTTTAGCTTATTTAAAAAAAAATCATAGTGTTAATCTCTTAACATTTATCTGAGTTACTTTACACCAGGGGTTGCAAAATTCAAAATTCCACAGAAGGCAGGCAGCTAAAATAACCTGAAATAAGCCAATGAGGGCAGTAGGGAGTGATGATGTCACTGCCAAAACTGGGAAGCACAGGTCCCCGGGGGCTACAGGCATTCAGATTAAAAAAGAAAACAAAGATAATGCTGGACAAACAAAAGATCGTTTTGACTGAATCTGGCCTGTGAGTGTTTTTGTTTGTGACTCTAGTCAAATAACCAGTCTCTCAGTCACGTCCAACTCTTTGTGACCCCATGGACTGTAGCCTACCAGGCTCCTCTTTCCATGGGATTCTCCAGTCCAGAATAGTGGAGTGGGTAGCCTTTCCCTGCTCCAGGGGATTTTCCCAAACCAGGGATTGAACCTGGGTCTCTCACACTGCAGGCAGAGTCTTTACCACTTGCGCTGTCCGGGAAGCCCTAGCATGCCCACAGACACAGAAAGCTTTAAATGATGACCCCAAGGGTATCAGTTACAACTTAATCTACCTTTACAGTTTAATTTTTCTGTCAAAAACACATTTTGGATGTGTATGTTAATTGTTTTCCATCTAGATATCTTTGCCTTGAATATTCCTTTCCAAAAAACAACTAATGGTTTGATTTAGGTCAACTAAGGTTAGCCATGGAACCCACTTTATTTCTCTGTCAGGATTTATGGTTAGATCAGTACATCATGCAAGTGAATCTCTCAAGACCTTAGAAGGATATCTTGCCAGACATGCTTTTAGAAGGATGATGTCCAAACCAGGGGAACTAAACCCACATGCCTTTAACCAGTACTTGCATGTTACATACCTCAAGGGGGCATGATCCACTGTAGTCTGCATGAATGACGGCCCCGTGCCCCTCTGGGGGAGTGGTGGTGTTCACAGGGACCACACTGTGGTTGGCACTGTGTTGTTGTACAGGGATATAACCCTGTCTTCAGGTCTAGGCTGGTATCATACGTTTGAGAAGCAACTCAGTCTAAGACAGTAGAGAGTTTTGGGGACTGTGGCAAACTGGAAAAAACATGTCCCACATGAAGGCATTAACATTTTGTTGTTGTTATTTAGTTGCTAAGTTGTGTCCAACTCTTCCGTGACTTCGTGGACTGTAGCCCACCAGGCTTTTCTGGATTTCCCTGGCAAGAATACTGGAATGGGTTGCCATTTCCTTCACCAGGAGATCTTCCTGATTCAGGGATCCAACCCGGGTCTCCTACATGACTGGCAGATTCTTTACCATTGAGCCTCCAGAGAAGCCCCATTTACATTTAGATAAGTTTATAAACATTCCTGTAGACAAGATTCACTACCAGCCTGAGATCGCTGCTCTAAACCAAGGTACAAAAGATGCTTTGCAGATCATGCTAGAAACTGTTTTAGTTAGGACTCTCTTGGTCATGTATAATAGAATCTGAACTCAAAGAGGATTTCTTGACTCACATAACTGAGTTAGTTCAGAGAATTGAAAGGAGTGCTGAGAATCAGGGTCATTGCTACTTGAACTAGGTCCCTGACAAGACCAAGATTTCTTCCCCACCCGTCTGACTCATGTTTCCTTCCAGAAGAGCAGGCGACACGGCTTCTGTCAGCCAAGGTTCACAGACTGCAGCAAAAGGAAGCTATTTTCCTCTCAAAATTCATATTAGAGAGACTCCTATTTTATTCTGCTTGCGGTATGTTCTCAGCCTCTTAGAAGAGTAGCTGTTACAGACATGGCAGGTGTTGAAGGGACCATGGTGGAATGAGGGGGTGTGACTGGCCAGGCCTGAGTCCTGTGCCCTTGACACTTGCTTATTCCTCATGAACTTGAACAATGGGATGGAGTGGGTAGGGGGTTATTGCCAGAAGATGATGGACTGAGGAAGCTTACTGGGCAGAACCATTTAGCTCTCCGAGTCTACCGCCTTCTCAAGTTTCCCTGAAGGATAGGTCCCCATCACTCTATGCTTTTCTCCCTCCTTCCCCTTTGTAGCAAAGGGGATGCCCCATGACCAAAATTTGCTGGAAATTTTACAAGTTAGAGGTTCATTTGGCTCAATAGATGGGAAGATTATTTTTATTTATGGCAAAGCTGAGTCATGTTAATTGTGTTAATTGTGAACTGCTACTCTTTTGGGTTCAAATTCCTCTTAAAAATTCAAGTTGTGGAATTATGCACTCAGAAATATTCTGAAAGTGAAACAGTTGAGAGTCACTTACAGTGTTCTCTATAAACACAATGGACTTCCCCAAATACTGCTTGAGGCTACTTCTGAGGGACTTTATTCTTGAAAAAGGGCTGCAGTGGACAGAAATGAAAATGTTCTGAGAATGAAAGCCAAATCAAAACTAGTGAATTTCAGCTACTTGGGTTCTTAGAACTGGGTGAAAGACAAGATGAGCTAATAGGGTTACCTTGTATTTACAGCTTAGTTGCTCAGTTGTGTTTGACTCTTTGAGACCCCATGGCCAGGCCTCTCTGTCTGTGGGATTTCCCAGGCAAGAATACGGGAGTGGGTTGCCATTTCCTCCTCCAGGGGAATCTTCCCAACCCAGGGACTGAACCTGGGTCTCCTGTATAGCAGGCAGATTCTTTACCGTTCGGGCCACCAAGGAAGTATTTACAGTAGAGGCTTTAATTTTGATAATTCTGGTTCAGATTTATCTGTACTAATGGTCTTAGTAGTCAAATTAAACATATAGTATAATTTCTATTTGCTTAAAAATTCTGCTCTTAGAACTAATTGGTTTATTTGTGTTTTCTGGTGAACTAATTTGATTTGTGCTGATAAAATTTTTAAAAATGATAAATATGTATTTTCCTGGCAGTATTAATTTTTCCCAGGCTCAACTGCATGAATCTTTTAAGGTACCCTCTTAGTTGCCCCTCTCTCCTCAAAAATGAAGGGAGCCCCACCCAGATATGATTCTATCCTGCTCCTCAATCAAACAGTTGTTGAAACATAGTTCAGATATCTATTTTTCAGAAATACCTTAGAAAGGGTTCTTCTGTCGGACAAAAAGTAGTTAGAAAACCTCTAATGACACAGTCATAAAACCCATAATCTTACTACTTTGTTGCTGTTTTCAACTCTGCTTATCTCTTCAAATTTAAGAGACTATAATATCATTTCTTTGGTTCAGTGGGCTAAATTATCAGCACAGTAATAATTTGTTGATGGTTACTTTGATTTAGATGTTGTGTAAGGAGATTTTTAAAGCCTTCTCATCAAGTTAAACAAAAAGAAGTCTCACTTCAGATACATCTAGACAGCTTTCTTCCTCTTGGGGTTAAACAAATAAAGAGTAATAAAAGTGAAAAACTAAACTAAAATGGCTTGTATTTTTTCTAGGATGTAAATGTGATGTGTGTGGAATAATACTGCAGTTTGTAATCTGCAAGAGGGGAGAAGCTTTATTTTTGTTTTATTCATGCAAATATTGAAAGATAAGAAATGACAAAATAGCTTTGCAATTTAAATTGCTAGGGAAAATGTGTTTTTCCAAAGGAGGGAGAGAATTTCTGCAATGCAACTTTCATCTGATCATCAAAATTTGGTTTATAAGGCATTGATTTGCTTACATAAGTCATAAAAGTCTCTAGCTAGGATGAATTAGGCAGTAGCCTTCATTATTTGTTTTAGGAAGTACAGAAATATTTCTTACCAAAAATGTATATCCCACTATTCATTGCTGAAATTCATCATTTCCTTTTTGTTACTTTTATTAATTACTATTTTCTCTTTCTGTCTTTTAAATAATTACTACTGATGGGACTGTAAATTGGTGCAGCCATTATGGAAAACAGTATGGAAGTTCCTTAAAAAACTGAAAATAGAGTTCCTATGTGATCCAGCAATCTCACTCCTGGGCATATATCTGGAGAAAACTCTTAATTTGTAAAGATACATGTATTCCAATGTTCTTTACAGCACTATTTAATAGCCAAGACACAGAAACAAATTTTTATCAAGAAGTGAATGAATAAAGAGGATGGGATAAAGATTCCACATACATACAATGGAATAATACTCAGCCATAAAAAAAAAAGGCCTATGGATTATCCATACTAAATGAAATAAGTCAGACAGAGAAAGACAAATCATATGATATCACTTGTATGCAGAATCTAAAAATATGACAAAAAATGGACTTATTTACAAAATAGAAACAGACTCACAGACACAGAAAACAAATTTATGGTCATCAAGGGGAAAGAGAGGGAGGGATAAATTAGCAGTTTTGGATTAGCAGCTATAAACTACTACATATAAAACAGATAAACAACAAGGTCCTACCGTATAGCAAGTGAGCTATATTCAGTATCTTATAATAATCCATGTATGAGCTCAGTTGCTTCAGGCGTGTCTGACTGTGGCCCCGTGGACTGTAGCCACTAGGAGTCTCTGCCCATGGAATTTTCCCAGCAAGAATACTGGAGTGAATTGCCCTTTCCTACTCCAGGTGAATCTTCCCGATTCAGGGATCCAACCTGCATCTTTTGTGTCTCTTACATTCAGTTCAGTCACTCAGTCATGTCCAACTCTTTGACCCTGTGGACAGCAGCACTGCAGGCTTCCCTGTCCATCACCAACTCCCAGAGCTTGCTCAAATTTATATCCATCTAGTCAGTGATGCTCTCCAACCATCTCATCCTCTGTCATCCCCTTCTCCTCCTGCCCTCAATCTTTCCCAGCATCAGGGTCTTTTCCAATGAGTCAGTTCTTCGCATCAGGTGGCCAAAGTATTGGAGCTTCAGCTTCAGCATCAGTCCTTGCAATGAATATTCAGAACTGAATTCCTTTCAGATGGACTGGTTTGCATCCAAGGGACTCTCAAGAGTCTTCTCCAGCATCACAGTTCAAAAGCATCAATTCTTCAGTGCTCAGCTTTCATTATGGTCCAACTCTCGCATCCGTACATGACTATTGGAAGAACCATAACTTGACTAGACCGACTTTCGTCAGCAAAGTAATGTCTCTGCTTTTTAATATGCTGTCTAGGTTTGTTATAGCTTTTCTTCCAAGGAGCAAGCATCTTTTAATTTCATGGCTGCTCTCATCATCCGCAGTGATTTTGGAGCCCAAGACAATAAAAGTGTATTACTGTTTCCATTGTTTCTCCATCTATTTGCCATGAAGTGATGGGATCAGATGCCATGATCTTTGTTTTCTGAATGTTGAGTTTTAAGCCAGCTTTTTCACTCTCTTCTTTCAGCTTCATCAAGAGGCTCTTTAGTTCCTCTCCGCTTTCTGCATAAGGGTGGTGTCATCTGGTTGTGAAAGTGAAGTCGCTCAGTCGTGTCCGACTCTTTGCGATCCCATGGACTGTAGGTTACAGTCCATGGGATTTTCCAGGCAAGAATACTGGAGTGGGTTGCCATTTGGATATTGGTATTTCTCCCGGCAATCTTGATTCCAGCTTGTGTTTCATCCATTCTGGCATTTCACATGATGTACTCTGCATATAAGTTAAATAAGCTAGGTGACAATATACAGCCTTGATGTACTCCTTTCCTAATTTAGAAGCAGTCCATTGTTTCATGTCTGGTTCTAACTGTTGCTTCTTGACCTGCATACAATTTTATCAGGTGGCAGGTAAGATTGTCTGGTATTCTGATCTCTTTAAGAATTTTCCACAGTTCGTTGTGATCCACACAGTCAAAGGCTTTCGTGTAGTCAGTGAAGCAGATGTAGATGTTCCTCTGCAATTCTCTTGCTTTTTCTATGATCCAACGGATGTTTGCAATTTGTCACTGGTTCCTCTGCCTTTTCTAAATTCAGCTTGAACATCTGGAAGTTCTCGGTTCACATACTGTTGAAGTCTAGCTTGGAGAATTTTGCTAACGTGTGAGATGAGTGCAATTGTGCAGTAGTTTGAACATTCTTTGGCATTGCCTTTCTTTGGGACTGGAATGAAAACTGACCTTTTCCAGTCAAATTTGCTGGCATATTGAGTGCCACACTTTCACAGCATTATCTTTTAGGATTTGAAATAGCTCAGCTGGAATTCCATCACCTCTACTAGCTTTGTTCAAAGTGATGCTTACTAAGGCCCACTTGACTTCGCACTCCAGGATGTCTGGCTGTAGGTGAGTGATCACACAGTAATGGTTATCTGGGTCATTAAGATCTCTTTTGTACAATTCTTCTGTGTATTCTTGCCACCTCTTCTTAATATCTTCTGCTTTTGTTAGGCCCATACCATTTCTGTCCTTTATTGTGCCTATCTTTGATGAAATGCTCTCTTGGTATCTCTAATTTTCTCGAAGCAATCCCTAGTCTTTCCCATTCTATTGTTTTCTTCTATTTCTTTGAATTGATCACTGAGGAAGGCTTTCTTTCTCCTTGCTATTCTTTGGAACTTTGCATTCAGATGTATTCAGATATCCTTCCTTTTCCTCTTTGCCTTTTGCTTCTCTTCTTTTCTCAGCTGCATGTAAGGCCTCCTCAGACAACCATTTTGCCTTTTTGCATTTCTTCTTGGGGATGGTTTTGATCACCACCCATTTTACAATGTTACGAACCTCCATCTATAGTTCTTCAGGCACCGTCTATCAGATCTAATCCCTTGAATCTATTTCTCACTTCCACTGTATATTCATAAGGGATTTGGTTCAGGTCATACCTGAATGGTCTAGTGGTTTCCCTACTTCCTTCAATGTAAGTCTGAATTTTGCAATAAGGACTTCATGATCTGAGCCACAGTCAGCTCCCGGTCTTGTTTTTGTTGACTGTGTAGAGCTTCTCCTTCTTTGGCTGCAAACAATGTAATCAATCTGATTTCAGTATTGACTATCTGGTGATGTCCATGTGTCTCTTGCTTTAGCAGGCAGATTCTTTACCATTAGTGCCATCTGGGAAGCCCCCATTATGAGGTATAATGGAAAAGAATAACTAAATCACTTTTTCTTTATACCTGAAACTAGCATGACATTGTAAATCAACTATATTTTAGTTAAAAAAGAAGAGTAAGAGACACTAAAAAAGGAAGACAAAAAAATCTATGTGCAACCAGAGAATTCTGTAGCTTCAAACCTCATTCTTCAAAAATGGAGAAATTAGGACATTCCCATATAAACATAAACTGAGAGAATTTGTCACTAGTGAACTAGCCGGTGCTTTTAAATTTAAGCAAGAAAATGAATTAAAGATACCTAGATTGGGAATGAAGAAGTAAAAGTATCTCTTTTTGCAGATGACATGATTATGTATATAGATAGAAATCCACTATAAAATGATTATGAATAACAAGAGAATTAGCAAGTTTGCAGGATGTAAGATGTATATATAAAAATCACATGTATTTCTATGTAGTAGCAATGACCATTCTGAAAGCAAAATTAAAATGTAAATTTTAGGAGATAATTGTTAACTTCTGCAAAGAAAGATGTCCAAACTAATCTTTTGGCATTTTGAATATGTCCTTCCACTGCCTCTGGCCTCCATTTGTTCCTATTGAAAAAATCCACTGTTAATCTTATTGAAGATTCCTTGTAGGTAATCAGTCACTTTTCTTTTAAGGTCTAGATTTGGATATCTTTGAGTTTTTTCTACTTGGAGTATACTGAGATTCTTTGAATTATAGATTCATGTTTTCCATCAAATTTGGGAAGTTTAGGGCCATTATTTCTTTAAATATTTGTCCCCTCTCCATTTGGGACTTCAATTATGTATATGTTGATATCTTAATTTTCTATTTATTTTTCTTCTTAATTTCTGTTCCTCAGACTGGATAGTTTTAATTGACCTATCCTGAAGTTTACTGATTGTTTTTTCTATTAGAGTCAAATGTTCTGTTCTGGTGAATTTAAAAAAAAAAATGGTCATCTTAACTTTCAACTCCAGAATTTCTACTTGGTTCTTTTTTTTAGAAATTATTTTTGTTAATATTCTTTTTTATGTAAGATATTCTCATACTTTCTCTAGTTCCCTAAACATGTGTTACTTTTGTTTTTTGAACATATTTGTAATAAATAAATTATACATCTAGATAATGAGTCATTGTCTGGGCTTCCTCCAGGACTGTTTCTATTAAACATTTTATTTCTTGTGTATGGGAAATACTTTCCTGTTTCTTTGTGTATTTCAGATTTATTTACTTATTTTTGGCTATGTTGGCTCTTCGTTGCTGTGCAGTCTTTACTTCAGTGGTGGCGGGTGGAGGCCACTATCTAGTTATGATGTGCAGGCTTCTCATTGCAGTGGCTTCTCTCATTGCAGAGCACAGGCTCTAGGGTGCACTGGTCTCAGTAGTTGTGGCTTATGAGCTCAGTAGCTGCAGCTCCTGGTCTCTAGAGCATAGGCTCAGTAGTTATGGTGCATGGGCTCAGTTGCTCTGTGGCATGTGGAATCTTCCCAGATCAAGGACTGAACCTGTGTCATCTGCATTGGCAGGCGGATTCTTCACCAGTGAGCCACCAGGGAAGCCCTCAAAATTTTTGGGGTTGGAAAACTGGATGTTTTATGTTATGTAATATGACAGCTCTGAGAATCAGATTTCCACCCTCCCTAGAGTTTGTTGTTGTTGCTGCCACTGGTTTGTTTAGTGAATTTTCTAGACTAACTCTGTAAAGTCTGTATTCTTTGTTGCTTGCAGCCTCTGAAATCACTGCTCAGCTGCTTAACCATCAACTACTAACTGGACGGAGCTGTCTTTTAATGCCTTAAACCCGTCCACCCGCAAACCTTTGATGAAGGAGTCTGTGTATGTCGGGGCACCCCCTCAATGCTCTAGAAGTTTATAACTGCCTTAGCCTTTACTTCATGCTGTGCAGAGCCTCACGGTCAGCCAGAAGTGAGATATAATGACCTTCTTGGGTCTTTTCTGGGCATGCACATAGCCCAGCACAAGTATGTGGCCTTCTAGAGACTCAGGAATATATCATCACTTTTCAAAGCTCTCATAAACATATCATTCCACAGATTTTTATTGTAAGCCTTTTTCACGCTCTTGTTTCCCTCACTAACATTGCAACCTAGGGCAACTGTAATATTAAACACTTAACACTGATTTTTTTTTTTTTCCAATAAACACCATGGGGAGAGGGCTGTTTGCACTGAGTGAGCTCTGAGTCAGGTCAAACAATGATAAATGCTGTCAGTGGGGCTTTTCCAGGGAGTTTCCAGACAGGTCAGAGAAATACAATTCTTTGGGCTCCAAACCTGTACTGCCCCCCCAGTTGTTGCTAGTCTCCTGGTTGCTAGTTTGCACCATCACACTTGCTCTGGTTGCAAGGCTGTTGTCTTTTCAAGGCTACCATGGAGTTAGGGAGAAGGGAGTGGGAATGGTTAGGTTAAAACACCATAAAGGTCACTGTTCTTACTGATATTCAGTCATTTTTCTTGAGTGAGCACTCCTTGGACTGTTGTGAACCTTTGGGTATCTTCTAGGGTTCTAAAAAAGTTGACTTTTACTGTATCTGCCACTGTTCTTATTGTTCTTGTGGAGACATAATTTGGAAAGGTCCTTACCGCACTATATTTATTTTTAATTAGTATTTTTCCTTTTAGGCCAGATGAGATTAGAGACATATGAAACTTCCCAGTGCCCAGTGAAGAGGGGGGCAGATTGAGTTTGGATGAGGAGGCTCAACAGAAAGGAACTGGAGACAAAATTTTCCCATTTCTATTTCTTTATTTAGTTTTTATTGTAGCAGTGTAATATAGAAATAGCCATAGAACATGTATATGTGGAGCCTACATTTAAAAATTTTTATATAGCATCCTTTGAAGCTTTGCCATTTGGTTTTCTATTCCACTGCAGTTTCAGGGAAGGGAGAGTAAGCACATAGAAGATGGTATAATACTAGAATAACTGATAGAAAGAGAATGTTTAAGTTTAAAAAAGTAGAAATAACAATCATCAGGTACCAGTATAGCACACTACAGTGCTCACTTTTCATAGGTTGTGAAAAGCTTTTCATAGCTAAGTCAAGATGAAAATGCTAATTGATTCTCTGTGTCCATTACTTTTCAATATTAGAAATGTCTAATATTTTAGAAGGTTTTCTATCAAAAATCAATAAAATGTTTAATGTTTGATACTTAAAGTCATAGACTTCATTTACCTAGTGCATTTGTGGCCAAGAAATAGATTTCCAAATGACATTGCTAATGGGATATTGCTATAGAATTGGTGACAGATTCTGTGGAGTAGAAATATTCTGTAATAATTCAGCTCCAATGGCCCAAGGCTCTAGACTGGCCTTACCACCAGGCTGGCTCCTATGAACCCAGCCTCCAAACCAGCTCCTGTGAAACCAGACTCCCAGTCCACCCTACTCTTGACTAAACCCTAGGACCCAGATGCCAGACCCACCTCGGTGATTCCCAATGTCGAGTCAGCCCCTGTGGACCCAGCATTCAAGTTCACCCATGCAGGCATGACATCACCAAAGGAAATTAATAAAGCTCCAAAGACTAGCCCTAAAGAAATAGAGATCTGTGTGCTTTCTGAAAAAGTATTTACAATAATCCTCTTAAATTTAGGTAACCACAAGAAAACAAATGTAGACAACTAAATGAAATTAGGAAAAAATACGTTAGCAAAATGAAAAATTCAACAAAGAAATAGAAGCCATTAAAAAACAAGCAAACTAAAGTCCTAGGGTCAAGGAATACAATAACTTAATTGAAGATTCATTGGCAAGCTTCATAGCTGACTCAACCAAGCAGAAGCAAGAATTGATTAACTAGGAAAAAAAAAAAAGTCATTTGAAATCATCCAGTCAGAGAAGCAAAAAGAAAAGAGAATGAAAAAGAGTGAAGAAAACCTACGTGAAGCACGAGATACCATTAAAAGAAGCTACTCATTGTTAAAGTCTCAGAAGAGAGGGATAAAGGGACTCAAAGCTTATTTAAAGAAATAATGAATAAGAATTGTCAAATCTGGGGAGAGATTTGGATATCCATGTTCATGAAACTAATATGTCACCCTAAAATTTCAGACCAAGACACATTAAAATAAAACCCTCTAAAATCAAAAACCAAGAGAAAATTTTAAAAGCACCAAAAAAAAAACACAAACAACAAACCACTCACAATAACGGAAACACCATAAGGCTATCAGCAGATTTCTTAGCATAAACTTTTCAGCCCAAGTGAGTGAGATGACATATAAAAGTGTGGGGAAAAAAAAAACAACAAAACTCTGCCAACCAAGAATACTTTACTGGCAAAGTTGTCTTTCAGAAATGAGGGAGAAATAAAAGTTGATAGAATTCATCACTAGACCTTCCTTACAAGAAATGCTGAAGGGGGCTCTTCAAGCTGAATTGAAAAGACACTAATTAGTAACATGAAAACATATGAAAATATAAACATAATGATAAAGGTAAGTATATAGTCAAATTCAGAACACTTTAATACTGTAATATGGTGATGTGTTACCAGGCTTCCTTGGTAGCTCAGTGGTAAAGAATCTGCCTATCAATGCAAGAGATGCAAGTTTGATCCCTAGGTCAGAAAGATCCCCTGGAGAAGGAAATGGCAACTAACTACAGTATTCTTGCCTGGGAAATTCCAAGGACAAAGAGACTTGTGGGCTACAGTCCATGGGGTCACAAAAGAGTCAGACATGACTTAGCAACTAAACAACAATGACATGGTCATGTGCTAATTGCTTAACTCTAGTATAGAGTATAAAGGACAAAAGTATTAAAAAATAACTATAGCTACAATATTTTGTTAATAAATGCACAATATAAAAAGAGGCAAATTGTGATATCAAAAACATAAAGTATGGGACAAGGAATAAATGAGTAGAATTTTTGTATGTGATCAAAGTTAAGTTATCAGCTTAAAATAATCTATTATATCGTTAAGATATTTTATGTAAGTCTCATCTTAACCACAAAGCAAAAACCTGCAAAAAACACAAAAGATAAAGAGGAGAGAATCAAAGCATCAATTCCCAAGGAAAGACAGGTGAATAGGAAGAAAGGACAAAGGAACTACAAAATAGCCAAAAAGCAAGTTGTTGGTTTTTTTTTCTTAAACTAAATTGACAAAATTTTAGCTAGCTGCCTAAGAGTAAAGGTAGAATTCCCTAATAAGTAAAATCAGAGATGAAAATGGAAACCTAACAGCTAACATCAAAGAAATGCAAAAGATCATAAGAGACTACTATGGGCATTTATATCCCAGCATGCTGGATAACCTCGAAAAAGTTTTTAGAAATATACAATGAAGTGAGACTGAGTCATGGAGAGATGGAAACTTTGAACAGATCAATAAAAATAAGAAAACTGATTCAGTAATCTAAAATCTTTCAACAAAGAAAATCCTGAGTACAGATTGTTTCACTAGTGAATTCTACCAAATACTTAAAAATTAATGCCAATCCTTCTCAAACTCTTCTAAAAAAAACTGGAGAGGAAGGAACATTTCTACATTCATTTTACAATGTCGGCATTACACTGATACCAAAGCCAGATTAAGGACACCACAAGAAAACTATAGACTAATATCCCTGATGAATATAGATGCGAAAAATCTCAACAACATACTAGCAAACTGAATTCAACAGCACATTAAAAGGATCACACACCATGTTCAAGTAGGATTATCTCTGGAATGCAAAGATGATTTAACATGTGCGAATCAATAAATGTGATACACCACATTCACAGAAGATAAAAATCATATGATCATCTCAATAGGTGCAGGAAAAGCATTTGACAAAATTCAACATTCTTTCATGATAAAGCACTCAACCAAACTGAGTATAAAAAGAATGTACCTCAACATAGTAAATGCCATATATAACAAAATTATAGCTAACATCATACTCAATGGTGAAAGCTTTAAATCTTTCTCACTAAAATCAGGAATACAACAAAAGTACCCACTTTTACCACTTCCATTCAACATAATACTGGAAGTCCTCTTCAGAGCAATTAGGCAAGGAAAAGAAATAAAAGACATCCAAACTTGAGAGAAAGAAGTAAAAATACCTGTTTGTAGATGATATGATCTTACATAGAGAAATATCCTAAAGAGTCCACCAAAAAACTGTTGGAACTAAGCAACAAATTCACTAAAGTTTCAAGATACAAAATCACTGTACAGGTATCAGTTGTGTTTCTATACACTAACAACAAAATATCTGAAAAAATCTTAAAAGATGCAATTTCATTTACAATAGTATCAAAACCAATAAAATAAATTTAACCAAGGAAGTGAAAGATCTGTATGCTGGAAACTACAAGACATCAAAGAGAAAATTGAACAAGACACAAATAAAAGGAAAAATATACCATGTTCATGGATCAGAAGAATTAATATTATTAAAATGAACAAGCTGCCTACAGCCATCTATAGATTCAATGCAATCCCTATTAAAATTTCAATGGCATTTTTCATAAAACAGGTAAAAACATCTAAATTTTTTAAGGACTACAGAAGAACTTGAATAACCAAGGCAGTCCTGAGAAAAAAGAGCAAAGCTGGAGGCATCATATTTCTGGATTTCAAGAGAAGAGAAGGGGACTTTTGTATACTGTCAGTGAAATGTAAGTTGTTTTGCAGCCACCATTAAAAACAGTATGGAGTTTCCTTAAAAAATTAAAGATGGAACTACCACATGATACAGCAGTCCTACTTCTGGGTATACAGACATCTGTCAGTACCTGTAGAGGATTGATTCCAGGACCCCTTGTATTTACCAAAATCCAGAATGCTCAAGTCCCATACTTGATTCTCTGTATCCATGGGTTTCGAATCTGTGGATTCAATGAAACTTGGGTGGAAACTTGAATCTACAGTTGGTTGAATCTGCAGGTGCAAAACCCACAAATGCAGAAAGCTTTTTGTATTTACTGAAAAAAGTCCATGTCAAAGTTCTAACCCAAGTTGTTCAAAGGGTTAAAATTTGAGACAGTGATTTCACTGTCTCAAAGAGATATCTGCACTCCCAAGGCATTTGGCAAGGCATGGAAAAACTTGTGTCCATCTATGGATGAATAGATAAAGATGTGGTATATATTCACAATGGAATATTATTCAGTTATAAAAAAGAAGAAAATTCTTTTTATGACAACATAGATAGACCTTGAGAGCATTATGCTAAGTGAAATAAGTTAAAGACAAATACTATATGTTCTCACTTACATGTGGAATCTATAAAAACAAACTCATAGAAATAAAGAGTAGAATGGTGGTTACCTGGGGCTGTGGAGTAGAGAAAAGGGGGAGATGTTGGCCAAAGGATATAAGCTTCTAAATATAGGATGAATAAGTTCTGGGCATCTAACATACAGCACAGTGACAATAATTAGCAATACTGTATTATGTATTTATAAGTTGTGAAGAGAGCAAATCTTAAATGTTATCACCCACAAAAAAGATAATTATTTGAGGTGATGAATGTGTTGCTGGATTTATTAAGTCAACTTATTGTGAAAGAGATGGGAATACCAGACCAGCTGACCTGCATGCAGGTCAGGAAGCAACAGTTAGAACTGGACAAGGAACAACAGACTGGTTCCAAATAGGAAAAGAAGTATGTCAAGGCTGTATATTATCACTCTGCTTATTTAACTTATATGCAGAGTACATCATGAGAAACGATGGGCTGGAGGAAGCACAAGCTGGAATCAAGATTGCTGGGAGAAATATCAATAACCTCAGATATGCAGATGACATCACCCTTATGGCAGAAAGTGAAGAAGAACTAAAGAACTAAAGAGCCTCTTGATGAAAGTGAAAGAGCAGAGTGGAAAAGTTGGCTTAAAGCTCAACATTCAGAAAACTAAGATCATGGCATCTGGTCCCATCACTTCATGGCAAATAGATGGGGAAACAGTGGCTGACTTTATTTTATTTATTTTATTTTTATTTTTTATTTTTCTGGGTTCCAAAATCACTGCAGATGGTGATTGTATCCATGAAATTAAAAGAAGCTTACTCCTTGGAAGTAAAGTTATGACCAACCTAGATAGCATATTAAAAAGCAGAGACATTACTTTGTCAACAAAAGTCCATCTAGTCAAGGCTATGGTTTTTCCAGTGGTCATGTATAGATGTGAGAGTTGGACTGTGAAGAAAGCTGAGCACTGAAGAATTGATGCTTTTGAACTGTGGTGTTGGAGAAGATTCTTGAGAGTCCCTTGGACTGCAAGGAGATCCAGCCAGTCCATCCTAAAGGAGATCAGCCCTGGGTGTTCATTGGAAGGACTTATGTTGAAGCTGAAACTCCAATACTTTGGCCACCTGATGCGAAGAGCTGACTCATTGGAAAAGACCCTGATGCTGGGAAAGATTGAGGGCAGGAGGAGAAGGGGACGACAGAGGATGAGATGGTTGGATGGCATCACCAACTCGATGGACATGAGTCTGAGTAGACTCCGGGAGTTGGTGATGGACAGGGAGGCCTGGCGTACTGTGGTTCATGGGGTCGCAAAGAGTTGGATACGACTGAGCAACTGAACTGACTGACTGACTGATTGTGGTAATTATTTCACAGTATATATTGTATTGATTCATCACATTGTACACCTTAATTTTATATATGTTATATGCCGACTTTATCTCAGTGAAGCTGGGGGAAAAGAGAAATTATGTTAAAAACTAAGGAGATTTGTGTAGAGTTTGTAATAATATATTTCAATATTGGTTCATTAATTGTGACAAATGTACAATATTAGTCTAAGATCTGAACAATAGAGGAAACCAGGTGTGGGGTATATGGGAACTCCCTATACTATCTTTGCAACTGTTCTGTAAATATAAAAAGGTCAACTACATTTGGCCCTTGAAAAATGAGGGGTTTGAGGCACCAACCCTCCCCACAGTTGAAAATCCAAGTATAACTTTACAGTTAGCCCCCTGTATTCATGGTTTTGCATCGATGGATTCAACCAACTGAGTATCATGTAGTATTATATTATGTATTTAGTGAAAAAAAATCTGATTATATGTGGACCCACATAGTTCAAACCCTTGTTGTCCAAGTGTCAATTATATTCTAAAATAAAAATTTTATTCAAATAACAGAAGAAAATATTTAAGATGACTGGATCCCATTTGAGTTACTAGTTCTTAGAGAAAAGGATTGATGTGCTAAGACTCCTAAATAAAAAATAATTCCTAGCTAGCTAGTCACATCCATAAATATTTCTATAGATATTTCTGTCAATGTCTTTTCAGTAGTGTTGAATCAAATTGCTATTAGAATAGCCATATAATACAAATGATCTTGGAGGATGGCATGGCAACCCACTCCAGTATTCTTGCCTGGAAAGTCCCATGGACAGGGGAGCCTGGCGGGCTACAGTCCACAGTGTCACAGAGTCGGACACGATGAAGCGACTTAGCATGTATGCATGCATAATACAAATACAACTAGCCATTTTGATATTAAAAGTGTGTCATTTCTTTATGCAGTGTCCTGGCAGGTTACAATGGTACCATCTTTGCATATGGACAAACAGGCAGCGGTAAGACGTTCACCATCACGGGCGGGGCGGAGCGCTACAGCGACAGAGGCATCATCCCAAGGACACTGTCATACATTTTTGAGCAATTACAAAAGGTATGAAGCTTTCATTTCATTTTATGCTTGATACATTCAGCAGAAATTTACTGTGGGTGGAAAATTTATTATGACACTTTATTGTATTATATATAAATGAAGAAATATTGTATAGTAACTCTGGCCATAATTTACATTTAAGGAAAGTTTGGGGTTTTGCTGAAAAGGTAGAAATCCAGAAGGTGCCTCATTTAAGTGATTCTGCTTCAGCAAAGTCTCAAAGGGAGTTCCTTCTGATACACCCACGGAGGTTAAAAGAACAGATAACATATTTTTCCAACTAATATCTTTTATTTCTCATTAAGAAACTGAAAAATATCTTTTATTTTAGCTACTAAAGCAGTGAATAGGATAGTGTGGCTTTATCTTCTTCACACTTTTATTGGAAGCCCAGAGGAATTTACCATGGTAAACATCCTATTGCAATTAATATTGTTAAGAAGAGGAGTTTCCTATCTATAGTATATGCATCATTTATTGTATAGTTCCAGATGCCTGTTTCTTTTTTCTTTTTTTGAAGTAGCAAAGGGTAGCCTTATTACTTTTGCTGGGCAAAGGGGGACACAGCAGGTTGCTGCCTCAAAAAACTACGTCCCCCAAATACCTGTTTCTTTATAAAAATTTAACACAACTGACAGTGTAGGTATCTCTATCCCCATTTTATAACTGAGAAAACTGACAATCAGACTGGCTTTATTTTGCTGGTTGTGTTTAAACAAATCCTACACAATGAGTTGCTTAAATTCTCTAGGTTTCAGTTCTCCCTCTGAAAACAGGGACTACATTGTACTAGACAATCTCTGGCATCTCTGCTAGTTCCAGCACTTCTTTGGTTGTATCAGTTCTGTGTAACAAATGGCCTAACTGGGTCAGTGTAACAGTGTTTCCAAAATTTCTCCACTGTATACTGCTTGCATTTTGAGTTGCAAAGTTGAGAATTGCTGAGATATGCATAATTCTAATTTCCACCCATAAAGTAGCAATTACCCATTAGTTCAGCTCATCTCTCCCTAGCACAAACATGCCAGCTCTGCATGCCAGAAATTTTGGGAAGGAAAGGATTGAGTATAATATATATGTTGACTCCAAATTCTTCCTTTTCATTTACTCATTTATTTCTGACATTAGCTGTTTTGTTTTGTTCCCAGATCTCACAAACTGGGAATATAATTTCTAGTAGTTTTTGTTGCTTAATGTAGGAGTGTGCTGTCTTGGGGGAATCACTGAAGCTGGTGCAGGCCAACCTGGTTCTACGTGCACTGCTTAACAGGGTGTGGACTTGGGCAGTTGCTCAATGTCTCAGGCTTGTGGAGTAGCTTTGAGAGTTGAATATACTGTATTTAAAGATATTGTCCAGTTCCTGGCACATAGGCAATGCTCAAAACATGATAGCTATTACTACAGCCATTAATGTCCATATATATATATATATATATATATATATCCATGTGGCCAAATGACTTCTGACAGAACGAATGGAGCTAATCTGCTAAGTTAAACAAAATAAATTATTTTCTAATAGAAAATATACTTGTCTTCAAATTTCATCTGTGGTTATCAAAATATAGTTTTTAAAGTCTAAATATCTCCCAAGTACCTACCATCTGTTGGGTTCATTGTTTTATATCTGTTTGTCATTGACGTTACTCTAAACCTCATTTCATTCTGAATGATTCTAAATAACCTTCCGGACTTGGAGGGAACCCTTTGGACCAATTTAAAGCCAGGACAACTCCTTGTAAATGAACAGATTAACAGGATGGGGCACAATGCATTTGTTATAAACCGACTGAACTGTGGCAGAACGAATCAGAGGCAACTTTGAAATTCTTCATAAAGTTTGTCCTCACTTCTTAGCTGAAAAATGCTGACAGGTACTCAGCTGCCCCCAGTTGATTGCTTTAGAAGTCACATGGTGCTCTCCAGACTCCTTAAATGAAACATTTGACTTATGCAAAGTATTTATCTCAAGATAAACTAAGAACTAGTGCATACTGGGTGCTAAAATGCCTGTGAGTGGGTGATAGGAGCACATTTGCAAAGATTTTCAAAGATGAAAATTGATTCCATTTATTTTAGAAATCATTGCTCATTATTTTTGAGTGTTTTGAGGCTCATACTTGTTTTGGGGCAGGAGAAAATGCTGCCTGCAGGGAACATGTGTGTTACATTACAGTCTGGCAGTCCTAAACAGTAAAAAAAGGAGTAATAAGGAAAGGTAGCTGCCACATAGCTCAGTGAATTTTAAGTGTGTATTCCAAGAAAAGCCCAGAATACGCAGAAGCTGAAGAAGCCAAAGGAATTATCCCTATCATCTCAGGGCAATGGACTTGCCATTTTGCTGACTTTTTTATGATTTCTTCTAGTTTCTAAAAGAAGAGAGTTTCTCCACTGCCGATGAACATACAGTTTGGCTGTTCTTTTTGCCTTTCTTTTCCTTTCTTTCTGTGTTCACATACTGAATTCTCTGTTTGGAGGCTTTCAGAAATAAAAATAATAACAGCAATAATAATAATAGCAGCAGCAGCAATGATTTATCGGTGCCTATTAACACTTATCGGTGCCTAGCATTGTTGTTAGGATTTAAACTACAGAAACTTATTTCTCCATTACAATAATTCTGCAATTAAAGGTTATTATCCCCAATTTCATGATTAAACAACTGAGGTTAAGGGTGCAGGATCACTCAGTTATAAAGGCAGATCCACTGCTCTAACCCAGCTTTGTCTGATGCTGAGATAAATTCATATTTGTATGCTAAAATCTCAAACCATAATCGATGGGACATGTCAGATATGTTCAGGTAAATTTTAGTAATATGTTGTTTCAAACAGGATCTCAAGATGTTGCTGAGTAATTGCCCTTGAATTTTAACTTGCTCTAAGAATCTTTCAGGGATGGACAGCATGTACTTTGATCAAGGAACACTTTTTTCCACAAGTATTTTAAGTGACATTTTAGGAAACATTGGATTAGACTAAAGGCCACTCATCCTGTGTCTAGTATTTGTAGTCTCTTGTTTCCTGCACTAATGTAAGCTATAACCCCTGAAATTATGTTGATTTGATGCCTTTACTAAATGAGGACACTAATAGAATTGATAGATCATTTGTCAGTGTTAGCAGCCAGCGTGACCCACATCAACAAGATTTCCAGCATTTGGTTGGGAGAAGTCGCTTAGTAGAGATTCAGTCCATGCTGTCACTTTGCAGAACACCAGCCATGGAATTTCAGCTGTAGTTTGAGTATCTCACTATAGTCATGTGCTAGCTGAGAACTGCCCTAAATTTTCGTGTATTATTTCATTTTTATGAAGTGGTAGTATCTTTATGTGGATAGTTTGGGCCATTTTAGGGCCAGAGAATCATATTCATTTTAACCTGAAGAACATATACAGAGTCCTTATCCAACTTCCTCATTTCAGTGGGTGTGGAACAGAGGTCTGACCTGGTAGCAGCTCAGAGTTGCCAGGACTAGGATTCCAGATTTGGATTTGCAGGCCATGATTCTTTTCCCATCTTCTCCTCCTTTGAATAATACCTGTCAAATGGGTTTTCTTGGATATAGATGAGAATCCTGTCGATGAATATCCACTCTGACAATCTGCTGACCTTCTTGCCAGAAGACACAAATATATTCTCCTCTTATGAGTAACAGGACTCTTAATATTTGCAGAAATGGAAGCATTTCTGTCTTGGGGGAAGCAAGAAAAGGTGCTCTTATTGATACTTTGTATTGAAAAACAGCTTGGATCTTTCTTGAGAGCTGAAAAACAAAAATCCCCTGTTTTATTCCATCTCAGAGGGAGTGAGTTCTTTCTGTTGGCAGAACTGAGACTAGGACCAGTCACCTTGACTTTTAGCTTAATTACATTGATGCCTGTATCATTGTATCTCAGCAATGACTCACAGAAAAGGCCTTTCTCTGTCAATAGCTGAATATCTCTAATATCTCTAATTTGCCTCTTGGGCAAGGAAAATTAACCCAACAGGTAAGGTATAAGTGGAGTAGGAAATGGCAACCCACTCCAGTATTCTTGCCTGGAAAATCCCATGAACAGAGGAGCCTGATGGGCTACAGTCCATGGGGTCACAAAGAGTCAGACACAACTGAGCAATTGAGCATGCAAGGTACAAGTAGTGAACTGTTAATGTCCATCTTACTGTTACTGTTAATGTCCATCTTACTGTTATCCTCTGGAATTCACTTTCCATATCTATTTACTGTCTTATCTGTCATTGGAAACTTGAATATTAGAAAAGTTAAAAAGGAATTACGATTGAAGATAGAAATTCTTTGGCTGCTGAAGTTTTTAAACCGAAATAACAATTCAGTGTTCTGTTGTGGTTTTTTTTTTTGCCTGTCTGAAAGTAAAAAAATAGTGTTTTATACAGTTCTGCAACTAAGTTGGCCCATTTCAAGTGTATATTGACTTTTTACATATAACGTGGAAACAATAAAAAATAACAGACTGAAGTTGCTTGTAATCATGGATGTTGGCCATCTTAAAAAAAAAAGCTTCATGCATATGGTAACTGGCAACTTGAAAGTGTCACGAACTGAAAATGAAAACCATGCAAAGTGAGAGAGTGAAGGAGAGAAAGTGTAAGGAAACTAAAGATAAATGTGTTCATCTCTCTCTAAGCTGAATCATGATTTATAGCCATTTAATAACATTTTTCTCTTTCCCAATCAGGACAGCAGCAAAATATATACAACGCACATTTCCTATTTGGAAATCTACAATGAATGTGGTTATGATCTATTGGATCCAAGACATGAAGCCTCCAGTTTGGAAGATTTGCCGTGAGTAGCAGAACAACAAAGAGTGGGGGAAAATTACTTTCAGATGTTCCCTTCAATTGTTTTCTTTGAAACTTTGTATGTTTCTGGTCTCAATCATAATTAACAAATACTGGATAACAGAATCTTTTTGTAGTGTAGTGGATATTTTTTCCAGTTATGACAAATAGACAGTAGTGATGGGACCTAAAATTGCTTGAAACTCCATTCCTGAAACAATCTCTCTGAGAGTTGGTACAAGTGGATGCAGTGAATGTTCTCAGAGAGTGGGTGCCGAGAGGACTGATGGGCTACACAGCACCGCTTTACTCCTGCCACGTGAAATGAGACTGTTTTACTCCTCCGATTGTGGCCTTTCTCTGAGGAAGGTATTCAAATTAGCAATAAAAGAATTTGAAAGAGAGAAAGTAAACCTCTAGTTAGTGTTGGTCACTCAGTCGTGTCCGACTCTTTGAGACCCCACGGACTGTAGTTCGCCAGGCTCCTCTGTCCAGGGAATTCTCCAGGCAAGAATACTGGAGTGGCTTGCCAATTCCCTCCTCCAGGGGATCTTCCCAACCCAGGGATCCAACGCCGGTCTCCTGCATTGCAGGCAGAGTCTTTACCATTGGAGTCACCAGAGAAGAGAGAAAATAAAACTTTGTATTCCCCAAATGCTTCTCTACAGTTATTGACTAACATTAACATGCTTTTGGTCAGATTGGCTCTGATTGTTTCCTAATGACATAGAAATAGTCTTCAGAGCTTATCTCATAATGGAATAAGTTACTCTGTAAGCATGTATGTAATATTCCTCACTGTTTGCTTGAATATTTGCCTAAGTTATCCACATATTTAGTAATAATTCATATACTTTTGTCCAGATATCTTTAGAATGTTGGTAGAGCCAAGAAAATGTATCGTGATATTTTTCTTATTAACTATTCTAAGGAAGTTTAAACTATATGTTAATCCTCTACCAAAAAGATCAACAGCCATTTTCTTATTTTAATTTGCAAAGGAAACAAGAAGAGATAATAAAATATATATATATAAAGAATATATGTAAAACATACATGTTCTTCTGTAAATGTTGATTAAGAGTTTTTACATCTCATCTTTTTTATGCTAACAGTATTTACTAGAGGGAAGTAGGAAAGGGGAATATTGTTGGTATTCTTAATATTTGTATAAAAATTAAGAGAAAGGAAAGACTACTGACTCCATGGAAGAAATTGCTCTTAAAGAAACCGTTGGAATTAAGTTTACAGAAATGAAACACCTTCCTCACAGAAAGGATAGAAACAATAGCGTTTAAGACAGAAAGGCTATGTGCTGAGGAGTCATGTGAAGTGAAAGCAGAAAGGCCAACGGAAGCCAGGCTTTGGGGCGCTTGCATGACAGGTTTTTGGTATGAGATTGATCTTTATTCTAATAGGCTTCTTAATTAGTTTTCTAGCCTCCAGTCTAACCTATATACCTCTAGGATAACTCTTGCATTCCAGGTGATGCTAGTGGTAAAGAACCCACCTGCCAATGCAGGAGACATAAGAGATGTGGGTTCAATACCTGGGTGGGGAGGATCCCCTGGAGCAGGGCATGGTAACCCACGCCAGTATTCTTGCCTGGGGAATCCCCATGGACAGAGGAGCCTGGCGAACTACAGTCCATGGGGTCGCAAAGAGTTGGACACAACTGAAGCGACTGAGCAAGCACGCAAGATTGCTTTTAACAAGCCATATCTACACTGAAGAGCTTGAAGCATGTTTACTAATAAATCCAGAAATGAAGGGCTTGTCTGTGATGAACATGGAGGAAAGAGAAATCTGAGAGATATGCAATAAATAAATAGGAGGAAAGAAGGAAAGGAAGGAAGAAAGGGAGAGAGGGAGAGAGGAAGACAGAAGACAGGTAGATTCTGTCTCCCACCTTGGATTTGACTGGTTCTTCAGAGAAGGTGAATCCCAGAGGTTACGGCTCTATTTGTTTCGCTAGTTGAAGAGAGGAAGCTCAGACAGTCAGGACTTGCCCAGGGCCTCAAAACTACTCAGTTAGTGGTAGAACAAGGATTAAAAAGCAGACACTCTCACTCTTATGCCAGAATAGCATGCGGGTGGTTGTGATGCATTTCACAGGTGTAACTTGGCTTCTGAGAACACCGGCCTGGATGTGTAGGTTTATACTACATTCCACAGAGGGAGGGAGCATGCCTTCCTTGAGCTGGTAGTCTCTTTCCCACCTCGGCTGAAGTAACTCCTTAAAATTTCTAACAATTGTCTGTCAAGTTGAAACCATGAAGGAGACTCTTGGAAGATGAGAATGTATAGGGAAAACAGCATGAGCTCTGTGAGCCTGAGTCTATCTGACGTAATTAGGTGCAGTCTAACTATGGGAAGACCAAGGAGTGAGAAAAGCCCTTTGAGTTCTAAGAGAGGTGATGTGATCTAGAGGAAAGAGCACTTGATTAGAAGGCGGGAAATTTGGATTCTGGTCCCAAAACTGCAATCTTAAACCATTTTTTTTTTCACTTTCCTGGGTTTCTCTTTGCCTGTAAAATGTGGGCATTGGATTATATAATATTTAACAACCATCCAACCTCTAGTGTCTAAAGTTCAAAGATTAGTGATCTCATACGGTGGAATTTATTTGGTGGTTCTTCTCCCCTTCACAGAAGAATAAGAAGTGCTCTGGGTATTTTCTGTTGTCCTGTTAGAAAATGCCCTTAGGCCTCTTGAGAGCAAGGGAAAGGCTTAATTCCCCCTGTGACTCTCCTTTTCCCAGCACGCCTGGCATTTAGCCGTGGTTCTCAATGTTGGTGAGGTTGTCTCTATAGCTGGTGCCAGCTTCCTGACTAAAACTGCAGTTCCTTCTTTAGTAGCTCTGTCTTCTTGCTGGAGAAGGAGTTCACTGACTCAAATCAGAAATGCCCTTAGTTACAAAACAGATGTTTTTAATGAACTACCCCACACCACACACACCCCCCCACCCCACACACACATGTACAAAAGTGGTCTGAAAGTTTCTTATGTTTCAGACTATAATTACATGACAACAAATCTCATTAAAATAAAAATGAGAATATTCTCATTAAGAAAGGAGATTCCCATATCCCAAGACTATATCTTGTGTACTTCAGATGTATCCAATAGTATGAAATCCCAGAACAGCTCAGAGCTGTGTAGTCTTTTGGTGTGGGGATAATGGGATTTGACTGGTATTGAGTCTGCTAGTTTTCTGGGGATTTTGAAGGTTTTACCTTTTACTAAGATGATAAAGCAATTCTTTATAATGGGATGTGACTTTTGCTGTACCTGGATTGGATTAAGAGTGTGGATGCACTGTTAATCTGGTTTCACACTCTTGAACCAGAACAGGCTTTAACTCTAAAATCCTGTCTGTCTGGTTGACTGGCTGTATTTGTTGTAAGCAGGAATGTTCCAAACACTCTGAATATCATTCAAAAACACTAGGCAAGATGTCTGTTGACTTTGGTTCTCTCCTGAAGTCATCCATTTGAGGGACAATGACAATACACACTTTTGATCCCTTCCATATTCTTATACTTGGGTTAACTATGTGAGGTAGAATTCAAGGTTATTTTGATATGGCACAATAATAGCATCAGTAACAGGTTCCCTACCACTGAGCAACACAGCTTCCCCCCGGCTCACCTGGTGGACACCCACCTTTGCTCCTCTCATGTGTGCTTTGCCTCTTCTGTTTCTTTTCCCTCTTATATTCTAATGGCTTCCACCTCTCTGCTCTTGCAGAAGCATTTACAAGCCTGTGGACTTCCTGTGGACTCTGTCTATATACTGTCAGGGCACCAGGCTAAAGTCAATCACTTTTTGCAATTATTGCTCTAGTCATTTGGCAATGAGTTTTTAGATATAAGTCCAAAGGTATGACTTGTGAGAGAATAAAACAGGTAAGTTGAATTCATTAAAATTAAAAACATCGGCTCTCTGAAAGGCACTGTCAGTAGTATAAAAAGACAAACCAGAGACTCAGAGAAGTTATTTACCAAACGCATATCTGATAAAGGGCTTGTATCCAAAGCATTCAAAGAACTCTTAAAATGCAACAATAAGAAAACAATTCACTTAAGAAGTGAGGAAGAAATCTGAAGAGACAACTCACCAAAGAAGATATATAGATGGTAAATAAGTATATGAAAAGATGATCAACACCATCTGTCATTGAAGAGTTGTTAGTTGAAACACAAGATACCACTACACACCTTTTAAACTGTTAAACTAGCAATATCAAATGCTGACAAGAATGTAGTGTAACTGAAACTCTCATTCATTGCTGGTGGGAAAGCAAAATAGTATGGCCACTCTGAAAGACAGTTTCTAATTTCTTACAAAATTAAGCATAAGTCTTACTATATGATCCAGCAGTCACACTCCTAGGTATTTAACTAAATGAGGTGAAAATTTATGACAGCACAAAAACCTACCCACATATGGATATAGCAGCCTTATTCATAATTACCAAAAACCAAAAGTAACCAAGATCTTTCTCAATAGGCAAATATAAAAACAGTGGTACATCCATGTAGTGGAATATTATTTGGCAATAAAAATAAATGAGCTATTAAACCATGGAAAGACATGGAGAAACATTAAATGTATGGTGCTAAGTGCAAAAGCCAGCATGAAAAGTCTACATGCTCTATGATTCCAACTGTATGACATTCTGGAAAAGGCAGAACTATAGATACAGTAGAAATATCAGTGTTTGCCAGTGATTGAGGAGGGTTGCCAAGGGTAGAGGGATGAATAAGTGAAACACAGATGATTTGGGGGACAGTGAAACTATTAAATTTGATACTGTAATGGTAGGTACATAACTTCATGCATTTGTCTGTAGTTTAATAAAATGACAATAACAGAAAGGAATGAACTGTTGATACACTTAACAACTTGGGTGAATCTCCAGGGAATTATGCTGAGTGAAAAAAAGCCAGTCCCAAAAGATAATATGCTTTGTGATTTCATTTATCTGATGTTCATTAATTGGCAGAGTTATAGAAGTGAGTAACAGATCAGTGGCTGACAGGAGTTAGGGTGGGAGGGGGGAATGGTTATATGAGTCCATTGATAGATCCTTGTGGTGGTGGACCCTCCTGTGTCTTGACTCTGACGGTGGATATACAAGCTATCAAAATGCATAGAACTAAAGCACATATACATAGGTGAGCAAAAACAGAACTGGAACATCTGAATTAAATCAGTGGATTTTATTAATTTCAAGGTCCTGGTTGTGATGCTTTAATATCATTTTATAAGATGTTACCATTGCAAAAAACTGGGTAATGGGTACATGGGATCTCTCTGCATTATTTCTTACAGCTGCTTGTAAATCTACGATTGTCACAAAATATAATTTTAATTTAAAACAGTAAGTGGCTATATTTTTATCTATAGACATATATATGCTTATGCACAGATGTGTAGTAGAGCTATTCTGCATTTAGTAATTTAAATGAAAATAGAAACTCTTCTTTTGAGAGCTCCTTATGTCATATGCTATAAAGGGAATATAGTTAGATTCTAAGTATGTCTCATGAATTAAAACAGTATAACTGCTGGTCTTAACCATAGGGAAAATAGTCACCTTACTTTAGTGTAATTTTAGTATTCCTAAATATGGATGCATATTCCATTTAAGGTTCCAAAGACAGTCATGGTTATTACTGTTAAAAAAAAAAAAAGTCAGTAAATTATAGCATTCAGTATTGAAGTCTTGGCTATGTTGTGTTTTTTAAATAATTTGTCATCAAAAGAAAAAAACTGACAGATGTTAAGTTTAAATTCATGACATCTCTAATACCTACTGGATATAAAACTCTGCTAAGTGCCACAAGAGTTACAAAAAGTATCTGCCTTCCTGGCTTACAGCCTAGTCATGTGGAATGGATTTAGCAAACATTTATTGAGATCCAACTTGGTTCCACACACTCTGCTAGGCCCTGAATTTACCAACATAGGCTTTGCCTTCCTGGAACTCATAGCGCAGTGGATAAAAATAGTACAAAATAGCATCAAGTGGAATATGAAAATCCTAAGAGAGGCACAAAGAATGGCAAGGCCTGAGAGGAGAAAGAAATCACACCAGGTCAAGCAATCAGAAGAAGACTCAAGGAGAAGATGGCACATGGAATAGTGCTGGAAGGTGGGGCTAGGACTTTGTCCCGTGGAGTGTGGCATTCAGGTGGAAACAGAGGCAGGAAGTTGCAAAGCAGAGAGCTTGTCCTGGACAGTTAATAAACCTGTTCAGCAGGAACCCAGTGAAGAAATAGGGAGAACTTTAAGACTGGAAAGGTACAAAACAAGGATTCGGCAGACAAGGTGCAGCCCTTGAAGATTTTTAATCCAGGGCATAGCATGACTGGAACTACCTTTCAGGAAGAAATATCACTCAGCAGTGTCAGCACAGGAATGAGATGAATGGAGGTCAGAGAGAGTCTGGAGCATTGCGGGAAGTTATTAGGACCATTCACGTGGCAATAGGAGTCAGGAGGGGCAAAACCGGAAAATGTCATAATCCAGTGGCTTGAAATTTAACTGTGTGGAAGAATCACGTGCAATGACTGTTAGAGATGCAGATTCCTGGCCTCTACCTCCAGAAGGTTCAGTTATGTTTGAACAAGCATCCCAGATGCTTCTAATGCAGGCCCGTCCACCTTAATCTCTTCACTCATCCGCCTAGGGAAAGTTTCTCTTTGAGATACCAGGAAAACCTCACTGTTTACAGAGTCTAAGCTTGTGCTGCTCACCAATAATCAAGAGACTAGTTGTGGGGGCAAGGAATAACGATGCTGTTTGGAAAGCCAGCAGACCAAGAAGATGGCAGGCTCATCCCCTACAAAGAGCCATCCTGCCTGAGTTTGAATCCAGGCTCCTTTTACTCTAAAAGGGGAGAGAGTAAAATCAAACACTTCCTGGTTCCCATCAGCCTCCACAGGGAAAGTGTTAATTTCTTCCTCCCTGCAGTCATTCACAGATAGGCCTGGTCAGGATGTTTCCTGTGAGCTAAACAAAGGTCTTTTAGCTTAATGTTTATCACCTGGGAAGCAGTGTTCCCAGAGAGATGGAAGATTACGATCTAAGCTTATAGGCAGCATCCCTTTAGTGATTAATTTGTAATAGAATACAAAAAGTTCTTCCCTATGACATCATAATCCGTGTTTCATGGATGACTAAACTAAGGGTCACAGAGATTGTGTGACATTTCCCCAAGATTCCGTGTTCTGGAAAGAGATAGGAGATCAGCCTCAGAGCTGGGAGTGATGGTGCTCTTCTTGCCTGGACAACCCCGGCTTATCTTGGTTCTCCATCTGAACTCTGGGAGGACTGTGATTTCTGGGCGTCTTCCGGCCCCAGGAGGCTCTTGTGTGAGCCAAAGCTTTGAGTCCAGTGCAGTTCTGTCTGTTGTGTGTCAGACGCTCTGCGGTGGGGCTGAGAGCACCTGCTCCTGACCTCAGAGGGCTCTAGTCTAGCAGAACAGACTTGTAAACTGATCAGTTCCTCAAACACAAGTTCCCTCAACTTGCTGCCTCCCACCCTTTTCCCTCCATCATTTACATTCCTCTAGTCTCAGGAAACTCTGTCCTTTTGAAAGCCAGTCCTTTCACTTATGCTGTGGACACTCCTTGCATCAGTACCAAATATGCTTTGTTTGGTCTACACATTTTATGTTGAAAATTTGTAAAGTGATTGCCTTTAGATGAAGCAGGCTGCCTTCAGTTCTTACACCTACCTACTGCATTATACTTTTCTTTTGTGTCATTTTCTGGCCCCATTTAGCATTTGAGATTCCTAGACCTGTACACATAGATCTCAAAGTTAAAACTAACTCCACCCTTCTCTTTTACGGAGTCAATTACTGACACACGTGGGAAGCGACCTCTTGAGAAACTAGAGCTTCCACATTGCGGGATTATCTGGGCAAGTGACCAGTGACCAGTGATGGTCAGTTGTACTCTGTGTCCTTCATGGATTGACCAGGGACTGTGTTCCTGGAAAAATGGAACATCGCCGATGACCATTGTAGAAGAATAGAGAAACTTTCTAGCCTGAAAAATGAGGAAGCCTGTCCTGCTAGAGTAAATAACAAGGGGGAAGCTGCTCTTCCCTACTCCGAACAGCCGATTGGAAGAGATCGTTCTCAATAGCAGAAATGTCTTAGATAGAAGGTTGTCTTAGTCACCTTGGCTACCATAACAAAATACCATAGCCTGGGAGACTTAAACAATAGACGCTTATCTATCACTGTTCTGGAGTCTACAGTTCAACATATGTATTTGGAGGGAGGGTGCACAAACATTCAGTTCATAACAGAGGTGCTTTCACCATCAATTACCTAATATGTGATAAGTAGGACTATGGGAGAAACAGCTGCAGTATTTTCACTCATACATTAGGAATGTGGATTTTGGGGGTATTTAGTCACATGAGATTAATTATTGACATGTAAAACGTTGTCACCACAGTCTATTCCATTTTCCTTGTAATTTGCACATAAACAAATGCATATAATTTCTTTTCCTGAGATTAAGAGGTAAAATACACTTTTAAAATTATGTATTGGTATGGATTTGTTTTTTTTTTTTTTAATTTACTGTCCCGGTACTCTTCATAATTGTTGTCTGACTGTTTGATTTATTCTGATACTACATTATGTTTTTTTGAAATCTCTTCTGAATTTTGAGCATGTAAAGTAAAACCATAAGTTACCTAAAAGAGTTTTGAATAATGTAGGCTTGCCAGGTCACTTTATTCTGTCCTGCAGATGAATACATAGATTTGGAAACACCTCTAAGTCTTACAGCTCTACTAGTAGATAAAAAAAGCATTACAACCTTTTGAGAGTGTCAATACCATACATACGAAGTATTCACTATGTTGCGAGAATTTCAGTGAGCTCTTTTCAGGCGTTATAAAGAATTTAGACTGTATTCTTAATTTCACTAACCATTTAGTTGGAAAATGTAACATGCCCATGAAACACCTCAGGAGACATCTGTAAAACACAACTCCTCAACTATACAGCTATTATAATAATGTCTGTAAATGCAAAAAAGGCATAGTTTGAAGCTGTAGTAGTTTTATGAATAGAGCCCGTATCAGCCAATGATTTTCTGTCGCAGCTCACTTCAGTTCCCTCACACCAGTGTCTTTGCCTCCATGACCCTCAGTGATGTCCTAATTTTGCTGGCATGTGCCAAGGCCAGAGTTCTGACCAAACCACAAACTGACAAGTGCTGCCAAGGCAGGAGAAGTGCTGAGCCCTCCTAGAGAGAGTGCATGTGGGGAAGAGCCTTTAGAATGAAATCTCGGAGAGTGAAGGGAAGAGGCTCCATCAGGTGGCCAGAGCGATCATTTGGACCAGGTGACTAGGGTCACAGGTAGCATATTATCTCCCTGCTCGGAAACTTCTATAGCAGTTACAGCCTGGGCATCTGTAGCAGTTTATCCAGTTACACTGGACCTTATGACTTCAGATCAAGTCCTAGGGTAGTTGAAGATGTTTTAGAAAACCAAAGCTAGTGATTATGAACCAGAGGTCAGACAGAGGCTCTTCAGGCTGGCTGATGACCTATTATCTTTCGGTACTTATCTAACTGAATCCAAGAAGCAAGCCCCAGGAATCTCACAGGTAGAAGAAATAATGGCAACATTGAACTCTTTTAAGATAGCAAAAATAAAAGGTGAAATACTCAGGAAACTTTCAGAGATTTGTGAAGATAATAGTACAGTGTGGGGTGAGAAATAAAAGAAGATGAAGGTAAATGAAACTATTATGAATGAGAAGTGTGACCGCTTTCAAGAGATCAGTTCTTCCCATATTGATGTAGAAGTTCAGTGAAATTCCAAGCAAAACATGAAAGACTTTAAAAAAAATGATATTATTCCGGGGTTTATCTGAAAAGATAAACAACCAAGAAGAGCAAAGAGAAATGAGGGCAAACTGGTGACACCATATACTGAAATGAAGTAAAAACCCTAATAATGAAATTGTGTTATACTGCGTGAAAATTATACAGGTGAAAAACAGATAGACCAGAATCAGATCCTATACTGTGTTACTATTTAATGTAGGCAGAGGGAAGAGTTATTCAGTCAATGATACTGGACATTTTTGTTAGTGAATCAACTAATAACTGCAGCTAACAGCAGTCCAAATTACCTTGGCTTAACCAAACAGTTCCTTCCTTCCCCATCAACTGCTGGAGCACAGTAAGTGTTCTGCAGACTGCAGCCAGGGCTGCCTCTGAAGCTTCAGGAGGCCTTAGGGGCTTCCTTGTGTCTTTCTGCTGAGCCACCTCAGCAGGTGACTTCAGTCTGCAAAATGCCTGAGTTACCTTCCACATCACATCCACATTCCTGGAAGAGAAAAGGAAAAAAAATTACTGGTTGAGACTACCCCTTTAACAGTCTTCCCAGAAGCTCTACCCTTTGATTTTCACTTACTTATCACTGACCAGAATCATGTCACGTGGCCAGCTAGGGTTGCAAGGGAGTCAGGGAAAGACTAGTATTTTGAAATAATTCCCTGAACAAAATCAGAGCCTAATAGGGTGAAAGGGACATCAGAACCCCCCAACCCCCACCCGCGACAGGCAACCTGCATTGTGAGCCACACTTAGTTATTTAGGGGAAAAATCCATCCATGTAGACCCCCCATTCCTTTTCTTGCACCTGTATCCAAAAATAGTCAAAGGAAAATAGCATCATTAATATTAAGCGGTATAGCAACATGTATACATTTATAATTTTACCACAAGTCTGCAAAATAGTCATAAGAAAATTGAGGAATTATATCAATATATTTATCATTGTTTTCAACTTAAGCAAATGCACAACGTGAGAGCTGTGAGTTAAGTTTTATTTGGGGCAAAATGAGGGCGGCAGCCTGGGAGTCAGCACCCCGAGAGCTCTGAGAAGCTGCTCTAGAGGCGGGGTGGGGGTGGGGGGAGATCAGGACGTGAGTGATTTTGGTGAAGGGAGAATGCATACAATCAAGCACATATTTTTCCCAGAAGTTTTCTCCTAGCCTTGTGATGCTTTTGCTAGTCACTAGGAACACTCGTCACCATGAAGGATTTTGATGCTTTCCTAGATACGAGGAGATACAAAAATTGGGATCATAAAATCAGTTCCTGAAAATATCTATCTGAAGACCTGTCCTGCCAGTTTTTCCCTCATTTGTGCTCTCCCCCCTGAACTCTTTTCAGGCGGTGTTGAAGGTCAGCAGCTGCAGCAGCTCATGATTTAATCGTTGTAGAGGTAGATGGCAAGTGCCCATGGCAAGTGTCAATTTGTAGTTGATATTGTCCTTGTGATGGGACTCTTTTAAAATTCTTTCTACTTCTAAAATTTTCAAACTTTTTTACAAGAAGCATGTATTACTTTTATACTTGGAAAAATAATAAAGTTTATGTTAAAATGAAAGTAATAAAAGTAAATAAACTCAGAACTTGTAAAATGCCATAGAGTAAACTTAGAGGTGTATAAAGCTATTTACTTGGCAGAGGAAATGCTATGTTTTTCCAAAATTACAAATCCATTGCCTCTAGGTCTATTTATTCCTGTAATTTTCCCAAATGTGGAAAATTGAGCACATAATTTGTGATGCTGAAACTATAAACTCTGAACTAGAAAGCAAGTATTAGTGCAAATGGGAGGAAAATGATTTTCCTTGAAAAAAAAAATGTTAGTATCACTGAAGAAGATAAATTTTAGTGTATGGCTTTGTAATTACCATATGGATTTAAGCCAGACAAGACATTTCATTCAATGATGAATTATCTGTGAGCCTGGAGCACTAATAAAAGGAAGGTGGCAGCTGAATGTTGTTGGAAATTAGCAAAGGGTATTAGTGTTAGAAGGAAGATAACAAGTGTAGTTTTTTTTTGTTAAATATTTACTTCTGGAAAATCATGCAAATGGTGGTTGCTGTAGGCAATAGATGAGTCTGTGACAAGTCATGCTCACCTATGTTACATTTGGGAGCCATTCCGTCTGTCAGTGGTTAACGATGTGATATTGTTTGGGTGGGAGAAGTTTGGTTAATCTAAGATAATACAGAAAGATGATCCTATTAAGTTATTAGCAATCTAAACTGTTATCATATTTGGATACAATTTTGTGAAAAAAGAAATGAAAGAATGTTTCATATTCATGCTAAATCTTAGTGAAATAATTAAATGACAGTAGCCAATAAATTAATAAATGTAACCACTGGTGAGAAAGGTGTTGGTTCTCCTACACATTAATTGTGCCTAATCTGGCTCTGTCTTTGCCTACCATGGATAATTCTCATTTTGGTTTTGCATCTCCATGGCAGTAGCCAGCAGGTCTATTTCTTGAGTTCTTTTGATGATACTTGTTTTCATAGCATAGGGGAGCCTAAGCACAGCAAGAAGCAGAAGCTTCTTGAAAGTTGTTGCCACACTGGCACCAGGCATTCTTGAGTTACGTAGGATACATTACAGTAAGTCCCTTACATTCAAGCTTTCAAGCTGTTAACCTTTAAAGATGCTAACATGCGTTTGCATGTCCAGTCACATAGGTTCACATGTCTGGCATGTGTTGTCACATGTGTGCATCATCTACCAGTGGTTGTGCTTTTGTGTACAGTACTGTATAGAGTGGGCTTCCCAGCTGGTGCAGTGGTAAAGAATCTGCCTGCCAATGCAGATTCGAATGCAGGTCCAATTCCTGGGTTGGGAAGATCCCCTGGAGAAGGAAATGGCAACCTGCTCCTGTATTGTTGCCTAGAAACTTCCATGGACAGAGCCCTGGTAGGCTACGGTCCATAGGGTCGCAAAGAGTCAGACACAACTGAGCAACTGAGCACACACACCACAAGTATAGAGTACAGTAGTATAGTATCTTTATTTTAGTCCCAAGATGTTCAGAAACAAGTGTAAAAGCAGTGGTGATGTAGCTGGTACCACTAAGAGGTGCCAAGCAATAACAATGGAAATGACAAAGTAAATAATTGAGAGAGTAGAGTGAGGTGAAAAGATAGTAGGCATTGCTTGTTCTTAAAACATGAATTATTCAACAATTGGCATGATTATAAAAAACACAGACAAGATCATGGAACATATGAAGTCTGCTCTGCCAATGATGTTGATAATAATATCAGAGAAGCATGGAAAAGTTATAGAGAAGATGGAAAAACTTCTCAGTGTGTAGATATAGGATCAGCACCAGCTTTGAATCCCACTTAGCTTAATGCTGATTCAAGAGGAAGCTAAAAGCCTTTATGAAGACTTGAAGGAGAAACTTTTGGGGGGGCTCCAAAATCACTGCAGATGGTGACTGCAGCCGTGAAATTAAAAGACGCTTGCTCCTTGGAAGAAAAGCTATGACAAACCTAGATAGCATATTAAAAAGCAGAGACATTACTTTCCCAACAAAGGTCCATCTAGTCAAATCTTTTGTTTTTCCAGTAGTCATGTACGGATGGAAGTGTTGTATCATAAAGAAAGCTGAGCACCGAAGAATTGATGCTTTTGAACTGTGGTGTTGGAGAACTCTTGAGAGTCCCTCAGACTGCAAGGAGATCCAACCAGTCCATGCTAAAGGAAATCAGTCCTGAATATTCATTGGAAGGACTGATGCTTAAGCTGAAACTCCAATACTTTGGCCACCTGATATGAAGAACTGACTCATTTGAAAAGACCCTGACGCTGGGAAAGATTGAAGGCGGGAGGAGAAGGGGACGACAGAGGATGGGATGGTTGGATGGCATCACTGACTCTATGGACATGAGTTTGAGTAAGCTCCAGGAGTTGACGATGGACGGGGAAGCCTGGCATGCTGCAGTCCTTGGGGTCACAAAGAGTCAGACATGACTGAGCGGCTGAACTGAACTGAACTGAAGAAGAAACACGGCAAAGAATCAGAAGGTGCATCTTTTAAAGCCAGCCATGGCTGGTTTCATCCATTCAAGGCTATAGTCAACCTTTTTAATGTAAAAGTTAAGTGGCGAGATGGTGAGTGCATATACAATAGCTACCTGGGAATTTCCTGAAATGCTTTGAGAAATTTTTGAGGAAGGTGTGTATTTACCAGAGCAGGTTTTTTATGTGACTGAGACAGGACTGTACTGAAAGAGGATGCCAGACTGAAGTTACAGCAGTAAGGAGGAAAACATGATGCCAGGCTATAAAGCAGCAAAGGATAGACTGGCTCTGTTGTTTGGTGGCAATGCTTCCAGCAATATGAAACTGAAGCCACTCTTACTTTACTGTTCAGAAAACACAAGATCCCTTAAAAACAGCTGCACAATTCTCTTCCTGTTAACTCCAAAACCTGGGTTATACAGGCCATTTTCCAGGACTGGTTTTTTCCACCACTTTATCCTGGAGGTAGAGAAATATTGCTTGGAGAAGGACATCCCACTCAACATTCTTTTGCTGCTTGACAGTGTTTGGGGTACCCCCATCCATGGATGACTTTCATCCCAAGGTCAAAGAAGTGCATCCGCCACCAAACACTACATCACTCATCCAACCTATGGACCAAGAAGCTGTAGCGACTTTCAGGAAATATTATTTACATCACACTTCTCCTCAGACAGTAAAGGTGAGTGATGAATCAGGAACAACCTCACAACAATTTTGGAAAGACTGTAACATCTACAAGGCCACAAAAAATATTGACTTTGCTTGATGTGAGATTAGGACCATCACCATGAATGGGGTTTGGAAGAACCTTTGCCTGCAGTTAGCTCACAGTTTTCATGGATTTGAGAAGGTGGATGAGAAGTCCAAAGAGGTCTTCAGCGACTTAGTGACCCTCAGCGAGAAGCTGGAGCTAGTCTGCAAGAGGACAACTTCATTGAACTCCTTGCTGTGCGGCATAAGGAGCTTACTAATGAAGACCTGATGGAATTGGAGACCCAGAGAAAGGACAAAGAGAGACAGAAGTAACTGCAGGACCGAAGAGATTAACGATGCAGGAAATGCAAGGGGGTTTTCTTTATTTGAGAGGCTCTGTTAGTTTTTGAGGCACAAGATCTGAAAGTAGAATGGTACACGAACACTCAGCAGCCATTCAGGATGCAGTCTAGTGCTACCATGTCATCTGTGCCAAGAAAAGAAAAAAGAGCTACTACTGGTGGGCTACAGTCCATAGGGTCGCAGAGTCAGACACGACTGAAGCGACTTAGCATGCACGCACCCAGACATCACTGGATTGTTTTTTCAAGAGAGCAGATAGAGTTGAATCCAGCGAGGAACCAGAACCTGTGCCATCAGCGTCAGGCATGAGTGACATGCCTGACATGCCTGACAGCTCACCCTCCATCTCCTATTGGTGACGATCCTTCAGCGCCACCATCTCGCACCTCCTCTGCCTCCTCCAGTCGGTAACTCTTCTTGCCTGTTCACTCGATGCCAGCCCCTGGACACCAACTGTTGTGCTATACCACTGTACTTTTCAAAGTACTGTATTGTAGGATTTGAAATGTTCTCTTTATTTTTTGTTTTTGTTTTTGAGGTATTATTTGTGTGAAGAGTGTTATAAACCTATTATACAGTACTATATAGCTGACTGTGTTAGTTGGGTACCTTGGCTAATTTTTTTGGACCTACAGACATACACTTAGAACAGAATTTGTTCATATGTAGGGGACTTACGTACATTAAATGACCCATTTAAATTTTGCTCCTCTTTAGACAGGGGATTAATCATATACAGGTTGCTCACACCTCTGAAATGCAAGACTTGTGGTAGTACAGTTAGCTTAGGTGGTTGATTAAGTTCTTTGGGAAATCAAAAGACCAGAGTTCAAGTCTGATAATATTATCATAGAAATAATAATGATAGTATTAAGAAAAGGATGTTAGCCAGTTGAAAAGAAAGAAGTTAATATGGGTATCAAGACAAGAATTCATCACAACAGTAACTCAGAATATTTTGCAGCTTTGGGGATTAAGAAGTACAAAATACTATGTACAAAAAAAAGCTACAGGGTATATTGTACAGCACAGGGAATATAGCCAATATTGTACAATAACTTTAAATGGAGTAAAACTATAAAAATAATGAATCACCTTGTTGTATACCTGAGACTAGTATACTACTGTAAATCAACTATACTTCCGTTAAAAAAAAAAAGAATATTTTGCAGCTTTCAGTTTGAACCTATTTTTTTTTCTTGATAAAGTATTTAGTTTTAGGTTCACAACAAAACTGAGAGGAAGGTACAGAGATTTCCCTTATATCCCCTCCTCACACACATGCATGGCCTGTCCAATTACCAGCATCACTCACCAAAATGATATGCTTGTTACCAAGAATGGACATACACTGACACATCAAAATTACCCCGAGTCCGTAATTTGTCATAGGTTTCACTCTTGGTGTTGAACATTCCACAAGTTTGGACAAATTTATAATGACATGTACCCATCATGATAATACACAGTGTTTTCACTGACTTTGAATCCTCTGCACTCTGCCTAGTCATCACTACCCCATACCTCCACCCCTGGCAACCACTGATCTTTTTATTATCTCCATAGTTTTGCCTTTCCCAAAATGTCACATAGTTGGAATCATACAGTATATAGCTCTTTCAGACTCATTTCTTTCACTTAGTAATATGCATTTAAGGATCCTTCGTGTTTTTTCATGGCTTGATGGTTCTTTTCTTTTTAGCACTGAATAGTATTCCATTGTTTGTTTGTACCAAAGTTTATCCATTAGGTGAAGGGCATCTTGGTTGCTTCTAGGTTTGGGATTGATAGGAGTAGTTTAGTTTTTTGAGAAACTACCAAAATGGCTGTACCATTTTCGCATTTCCACCAACAATAGATGAGAATTCTTGTTGCTTTACCTCCCAGCATTTGATGTCGTTAGTGTTCTGGGTTTTGGCCATTTTAATAGGTGTGTACTGATATCTCATTATTTTTTACATTTCCATTTTCCTGATGACGTGTGACGTGGAACATCTTTTCATATGCTTATTTGCCATCTGTATATCTTCTTTGGTGAGGTGTCTGTTAAGGTTTTTGGCCATTTTTTAATTGGGTTCTTTGTTTTCTTATTGTTGAGCTTTAAGAGTTCTTTGTATACTCTGGATACCAGTCCTTTACCAGATGTGTCTTTTGCAAATGTTTTCTTCCAGTCTGTGGCTTATTTTCTACATCTTCAGACATTGTCTTTTGCAGAACATAAGTTTTTAATTTTAATGATTATCAGTTATTTCCTTCAAGGATCATGTCTTTAGTGTTGTATCCAAAAAGATGTCACCATACCCAAGGCCATCTGGGTTTTTTTCTATGTTACCTTCTAGGAGTTTTCTAGTTTTGCATTTTACATTTAGGTCTGTGATTCATTTTAAGTTAATTTTTATGCGTGGTATAAAGTCTGTGTCTGGATTCATTTCTTTGTGTGTGGAGGTCCAGTTGTTCTAGAACCACTTTTTGAAGAGGTTGTCTTTGCGCCATTATATTGCCTTGATATCTTTGTGAAAGATCAGCTGACTGTAGTTATGTGAGTCTATTTCTGAATTCTGTGTTCTATTTCACTGATCGATTTATCTATGCTTTCATCAGTACCACATTACCTTGATTACTATAGCTTTATAGTAAGTCTTGAAGTTGGGTAGTGTTGGTCCTCCAACTTTGTTCTTCTCGTGAAATTTTGTTTTTGCTATTCTGGGTCTTTTGCCTCTCTATATAAACATCAGAATCATTTTGTTAATATCCACAGAATAATGTGCTGGGATTATTGGGGTTTCATTGCATATGTATGTCAAGTTGGAAAGAAGTGATATCTGGACAGTACTGAACCTTCCTATCCATGAACATGGAAAACCTTGACATTTATTTAGTTCTTTGATTTCTTTCATTAGAATTTTGTAGTTTTCCTCCTATAAATGGTGGGCATATTTTGTTAGATTTATATCTAAATATTTCTTTTTTTAAGTGCTAAGGTAAATGGCTTTGTGTTTTTAATTTCAAAGTCCACTTGTTAATTGTTAGTATATAGGAAAACAATTGATTTTTGTATATTAACTTTGTGTCCTGCAGTGTTGCTATAACCACTTATTAGTTTCAGGAGTTTTTTTGTCGGTTCTTTCAGGTTTTATGCATATATCATCTGTGAGCAAAGACATCTTTATGTTTTTTTCCACAATCTGTATAGCTTTTCTTTTCTTTTCTTGAATTATTGCATTAACAAGGACTTCCAGTATAATGTTGAAAAGGAATGATGAGAGGGGCTAGCCTAACCTTGTACCTGATATTACTAGGAAAGCTTTGAGTTTCTCACCATCAACTATGATATTAGCTGTAGGTTTTTTGTAGATTATCTTTATCAAGTTGAGAAGGATCTTCTCTATTCCTAATTTACTGAGAGTTTTTATCATGAATGGATGTTGAATTTTGTCAAATGTTTGTTCAGCATCTATTAATATGATTATGTGTGATTTTATTTTTCAGTTTGTTGATATGATGGATTGTATTGACTGATATTTGAATGTTGAGCCAGCCTTATATACCTGAGATAATCCCACTTAGTCATGGTGTATCATTTTTTTTATACATTGTTGGATTTGATTAGCTAATACTTTATTGAGGATTTTTGCATCTATATTCATGAGAGATATAGTCTAGAGTTTTCTTTTCCCATTATGTCTTTGTCTGGTTTGGGTATAAGTGTAATGCTGGCCTCATAGTATGAGTTAGGAAGTATTTCCTCTGCTTCTCTCTTTTGAATGAGATTGTAGAGAGTTGGTTTAACTTCTTCCTTAAATATTTGGTTGAGAACCTGGTGTCTTTGTAGCTAAAATAAATAACTCAACCTAAAGTGTCGTGTGATTGGCTATATTTTTCCTTATCAGTAAGAAAGTATAATATTAGATAAAACAAGAAAGAAAAGATATCCTTTTCAAGATACTAGGAAGAGTTTTCAAAATATCTCAATAGTGGTTAAATAGAAGAAGTATCCTTTTAGCCCAATCTATCTAGGTTAAGACCAACAGAAAAATTTATTGCACATTTGTAAAACTTTCTTAAGTGATATGTTTCAATTATTTATATTTTATAACAGAAGAAATATTTGAGATTTTTAATCAGTCTGAAGGAAGTCTACCTTTGAAATTGTTTAAATGCAGGAAGGAGGGCTCCTCTTACATACTTCTCCTAAAAATTTATATCCTCCCTTCCCCCAAATCTTTCCTGTAGAGAGTTTCTGAAAATGGGTTGGGTGGGGTGAGAGGGAAGGAGGTTGAAAAACACTAACCTATAGAATTTTCTCTTTACTGAAATGAATAGCAAGGCTGTGTTTACAACATGCGAGATACTTTCAGTTATTTAGAAGAGCCTCATGGATACCCTCCCATTTTTATGAGGCCCACCTGCTCTTGATACTGATACTGTTCAAAGTCAAGGTGACTAGACAGGGCTACCTCTTGTCTGTATGGCACCTTCATGTGATTATTAAAAGGCACCCCTGCCATCTGTTGGAAAATTGTTGTAATATGCTGGTTTTGTTAGAAGACAGTTAACTGCCCCTGACCAGCATATGTTATAATAAATCTGCAGGCACCTGATGTGGATTGTAACATCTTGAACATGGTGCCATTGTACAGGGCATGGCCTGTACCAATATGTGGGGCCCCTGCAAGTAAAAAAAAAAAAAAAAAAATAGAAATCACCATAGCAGTATTTGTCTATCACATGAAAGTGAGAAACCAGATTCATTGTAATAACTCCTGGAAAGTCCCTGTTCAGCGAGTGGGTGGTACTGGAATGTCGTGGAGGTGGGATGGAGAGTAGGGAGGGTTCTCCCATTGATGGCTTCCATTATTGGGAACAAGAGCTTGGCCATTGCTCCTTATATGTCTTCCAGTCAGTTAGAAAGCCTAAAAATTCCAACTACTTAGCCAAATGGAAAAGATTCTCTGTTTACAGAGAAAACATAAAGCTTGCTTCTTCCCCATCATTAAGCAGGCTGAGTGTAGTTAGCAGAACTTTTCCACTTAGGGGTCCAAGTTAAGGCTATCAGTGACTTCTTGCTCAAAATCTAAACATTTTAGAAACATTTTGTAGAGAAAACTATTCACAGGCCCTTTCAAAGAGAATCAAATAAATAGTTTGGGGGGTTTCCATCTTGGAATTAAGATGTTTATTTAAGAAACTCCAATAAAGCCCTCTTTCAAGCTATGAAAATTATAGCCAGAATGGAGTAGTGGACTAAGGATTCAGGAAATAGCTATCGATTTGTGAGAGAGCTGGGGAGTTGGGGGTGGGGAGCAGGGAAGGAAGCAACTTAATAAGAAACTTTTGCTAATGATTCTTATTTCCTCTGACTTTGAAAAGTTCTCCACCAACAACAGAGTTTAAAACATCCTCACCCCCATATTAACCAGTTTAGGTAAGAGGAAGTACCCCCCGCTCAGGCCGTGCTTCTCTGAGCAAAGTGTAAGAGTGGGTGGGGCTGATGTGTGGGTTGTGAGGCTGAGTGCAAAAGGAATTTTCAATAAGAGCAGGCAGGGCAATAAGGGAAAGTCCAAAGCCTCATGCCCAAGGGATTGGGCAGAAACCAGGAAAGAATCTGAGGAGAAGAACTGGCAAGGGAGACCCTGATTGGAGAGAGATGCACCGCAGAAGATTCCAGAAGCAGAGCCTTCTTATTAAAGGATGCCCACAGATGAGCCCAGAGCAGGGAGAGAACCCTGAGAGAAGCCAAACTAAACTGGACACCAACCTGTCTTTTTATTTACTTTTCAAAACCTCAGTGGGCAAAAATAAGAAAATAGTGGGGGAAACAGAACCAGAAAAGACTCGCTTCTTGTCCTTTTGGCTAAGCTCAAGTGAAGAGTCAGAAAAGAGTCAGAGAAATACGTAGTGATGAGTCACAAAAGACGACTGAGATTTCTATGCAGAAAAGTTGAAGCACGTGCAAATTGTGATCAAAGTGACACAGCTGGACAAGCACCCAGAAGTAAATACAGAAGCATAATACTTCTGCAATACATTGCAGATCAGAGGCTCTGAGTGATTTAGCCAAATGCTCCTGATGACATTCTGTACTTCCTATGTTATAATTCTAACTATTCTTTGTAAATATAACCTAAATCTGTGAGCCATTCAGGTTGTCTAAAAGGTTGAACACTTTTAGAATTCCGTACGTGCTGGTTTTCTGCATTTTTTTTTAAATTTCAGTGAGGTAATGGTGAGGAGATTATGTATGATATCGCATTTAAATTTTTTGATTCAGCCATGATATAAACCCTGTTCAGGAAGATCTGTAATCCCCAGTTGAGCATTAGTTATTGCTATGGTTAATGGGTGACTTAGTTTACCCATCAGTGGCATGATCAAAGAGGTGGAAAAAGGAAACTTCCTGTGGAAGGACAAGCTTTTTAAAATTCACAGGGGAAGCCTGAGCAGGGTAGACTGGGAAAGCACACACGCCATGAGCAGGGGCCAACCCAGTGCGGCTGAGACACTTCGAGTTCTCCACACACACGCCAGTGATATTAGTTTGCAGTGTTCCTCCCTTCCCATAACACGACTGAACAAGTGAACCTAAAGAGACCACCTCCGACCCCTTGTGTCAGGGCAGAAATTAGACACTGAAGAAACCTGCAAACAGAAGCCAAATAAACAGAGGGAACTGCTTTGGAAGTGACAGGTGAACAGATTAAAATCCCTGTAATTAACACCAGCTACATTGAAAGGGGCCTATAGATCTTGAAAAGTATAAGCAAGAACAAGGAACTATCTGAAACTGAACTGACCCCACACTGCCCACAACAGCTCCAGAGAAAGTCCTGGATGTATTTTTACTATTATCATTTTTTTTTAATTTTTAAAATTTTTTTCTTTTTTCTTTAAGTCCTCTATTACACCTTTAATTTTCATTTTTATAACCCACTATTACCTTGCAAAAAAAAAAAGACCCTATTTTTAAAGCAAACTGCATATATATATCTTATACTTTTTGTGATTTTGGTTTTTTTTTTTAATATTGTATTTTTTTAAGAGTCTAACCTCTACTCTAGATCCTTAATCTTTGTTTTATAGTATTTGATATCAATTTTGTACATTTAAGAACCCAATCTTTAGTACCCATTTTTACTCAGGAGTGTGATTACTGGCTTGATTACTCTCTCCCCCTTTTGACTCTCTTTCTTCTCCCCCAGGGCACCTCTATCTCCCCCCTCCTCTTTCTCTTCTCAACCCAATTCTGTGAATCTCTGTGGGTGTTCTGGGCACTGGAGAACACTTAGTGCACAGAGTACTGCCCAGATCTCTCTCTCTCCTCTTGATTCCCCCCTTTCTCCTCATGGTCACTTCTATCTCCTTCCTCCCTCCTCTCTATGTAACTCCGTGAACCTCTCTGAGGGTTCCAGACTGTGGAGAGCACATAGGCAAGTGTTTACTGGCTAGATTGCTCTCTCCACGTTTGAGTCCCCCTCTTCTCCTCCTGGTCACCTCTATCTCCCTCCTCCCTCTTCACCTCTCCATGTAACTCAGTGAACGTCTCTAGGTATCCCTCACTGTGGAGAATCTTTTCACCATTAACCTAGAAGTTTTATTATCAGTGCTGTATGGTTGGAGAAGTCTTGAGGCTACTGCAAGAATAAGTCTGAAAACCAGAGGCAGGAGGCTTAAGCCCAAAACCTGAGAACACCAGAGAACTCCTGACTCCAGGGAACATTAATTAATAAGAGGTCATCCAAAAGCCTCCATACCTACACTGAAACCAAGCTCCACCCAAGAGCCAATAAGTTCCAGAGCAAGACATACCACGCAAATTCTCCAGCAACGCAGGAACATAGCCATGAGCATCAATATACAGGCTGCCCAAAGTCACACGAAACCCATAGACATCTCAAAACTCACTACTGGACACTCCATTGCACTCTGGAGAGAAGAAATCCAGCTCCACCCACCAGAACACCAACACAAGCTTCCCTAACCAAGAAACCTTGACAAGCCAATTGTCCAACTCCACCCACAGGGAGGAACCTCCACAATAAAGAGGAACTTCAAGCTACCAGAATACAGAAAGGCCACCCCAAACACAGCAATCTAAACAAGATGAAAAGGCAGAGAAATACTCAGCAAGTAAAGGAAAATGATAAATGCCCACCAAACCAAACAGGAGGAGATAGGGAATCTACCTGAAAAAGAATTTAGAATAATGGTAATAAAAATGATCCAAAATCTTGAAAACAAAATGGAGTTACACATAAATAGCCTGGAGACAAGGATTGAGAAGATGCAAGAAATGTTTAACAAGGACCTAGAAGAAATAAAAAAGAATCAATATATAATGAATAATGCAATAAATGAGATCAAAAACACTCTGGAGGGAACCAACAGTAGAATAATGGAGGCAGAAGATACGATAAGTGAGGTAGAAGATAGAATGGTGGAAATAAATGAATCAGAGAGGAAAAAAGAAAAAAAAAATCAAAAGAAATGAGGAAAACCTCAGGGACCTCTAGGACAATATGAAACACCCCAACATTCGAATCATAGGAGTCCCAGAAGAAGAAGACAAAAGGAAAGGCCATGAAAAAATACTGAAGGAGATAACAGTTGAAAATTTCCCTAAAATGGGGAAGGAAATAGTCACACAAGTCCAAGAAACCCAGAGAGTCCCAAACAGGAGAAACTCAAGGCAAAACACCCCGAGACACATATTAATCAAATTAACAAAGATCAAACACAAAGAACAAATATTAAAAGCAGCAAGAGAAAAACAACAAATAACACACAAGGGGATTCCCATAAGGAGATAATAGTTGAAAATTTCCCTAAAATAGGGAAGGAAATAGTCACACAAGTCCAAGAAACCCAGAGAGTCCCAAACAGGATAAACTCAAGGCAAAACACCCCGAGACACATATTAATCAAATTAACAAAGATCAAACACAAAGAACAAATATTAAAAGCAGCAAGGGAAAAACAACAAATAACACACAAGGGGATTCCCAGCTGATCTTTCAATAGAAACTCGTCAGGCCAGAAGGGAATGGCAGGACATACTTAAAGTAATGAAAGAGAATAACCTACAACCCAGATTACTGTACCCATCAAGGATCTCATTCAGATATGAAGGAGAATTCAAAAGCTTTACAGACAAGCAAAATCTGAGAGAATTCAGCACCACCAAACCAGCTCTGCATCAAATGCTAAAGGATCTTTTCTAGACAGGAAACACAGAAAGGGTGTATAAACACGAACTCAAAACAACAAAGTAAATGGCAACAGGACCATACTTATCAATAATTATCTTAAATGTAAATGGGTAGAATGCTCCAACCAAAAGACAAAGACTGGCTGAATGGATACAAAAACAAGACCCCTATATATGCTGTCTACAAGAGACCCACCTCAAAACAAGGGACACATACAGACTGAAAGTGAAGGCCTGGAAAAAAATATTTCACACAAACGGAGACCAAAAGAAAGCAGGAGTCGCAATACTCATTTCAGATAAAATAGACTTTAAAATAAAGACTGTGAAAAGAGACAAAGAAGGACACTACATAATGATCAAAGGATCAATCCAAGAAGATGTAACAATTATAAATATATATGCACCCAACATAGGAGCACTGCAATATGTAAGGCAAATGCTAACGAGTTTGAAAGGGGAAATTAACAATAACACAATAATAGTGGGAGGCTTTAATACCCCACTCACACCTATGGATAGATCAACTAAACAGAAAATTAACAAGGAAACACAAACTTTAAATGATACAATTACCAGCTAGATTTAATTGATATCTACAGGACATTTCACCCCAAAACAATCAATTTCACCTTTTTCTCAAGTGCACACAGAACCTTCTCCATGATAGATCACATCCTGGGCCATAAATCTAGCCTTGGTAAATTCAAAAAAATTGAAATCATTCCAGTCATCTTCTCTGACCACAATGCAGTAAGATTAGATCTCAATTACAGGAAAAAAACTATTAAAAATTCCAACATATGGAGGCTAAACAACACGCTTCTGAATAACCAACAAATCACAGAAGAAATCAAAAAAGAAATCAAAATATGCATAGAAATGAATGAAAATGAGAAAACAACAACCCAAAACCTATGGGACACTGTAAAATCAGTGCTAAGGGGAAGATTCATAGCAATACAGGTGTACCTCAAAAAACAAGAAAAAAATCAAATAAATAACCTAACTCTACACCTAAAGCAACTAGAGAAGGAAGAAAAGAAGAACCCTAGGGTTAGTAGAAGGAAAGAAATCTTAAAAATTAGGGCAGAAATAAATGCAAAAGAAACAAAAGAGACCATAGCAAAAATCAACAAAACTAAAAGCTGGTTTTTTGAGAAGATAAACAAAACTGACAAACCATTAGCCAGACTCATCAAGAAACAAAGGGAGAAGAATCAAATCAACAAAATTAGAAATGAAAATGGAGAGATCACAACAGACTACAGAGAAATACAAAGGATCATAAGAGACTACTACCAACAGCTATATACCAATAAAATGGACAACTTGGAAGAAATGGAAAAATTCTCAGAAAAGTATAACTTTCCAAAACTGAACCAGGAAGAAATAGAAGATCTTAACAGACCCATCACAAGACAGAATTCGAAAGTGTAATCAGAAATCTTCCAGCAAACAAAAGCCCAGGACCAGATGGCTTCACAGCTGAATTCTACCAAAAATTTAGAGAAGAGCTAACACCTATCTTACTCAAAGTCTTCCAGAAAATTGCAGAAGAAGGTAAACTTCTAAACGCATTCTATGAGGCCACCATCACCCTAATTCTGAAACCAGACAAAGATGCCACAAAAAAAGAAAACTACAGGCCAATATCACTGATGAACATAGATGCAAAGATCCTTAATAAAATTCTAGCAAACAGAATCCAACAACATATTAAAAAGATCATACATCATGACCAAGTGGGCTTTATCCCAGGAATGCAAGGATTTTTTAATATCTGCAAATCAATCAATGTAATACACCACATTAACAAATTGAAAGATAAAAACCATATGATTATCTCAATAGATGCAGAAAAAGCCTTTGACAAAATTCAGCATCCATTTATGATAAAAACCCTCCAGAAAGCAGGAATAGAAGGAACATACCTCAACATAATAAAAGCTATATATGACAAACCCACAGCAAACATTATCCTCAATGGTGAAAAATTGAAAGCATTTCCCCTAATGTCAGGAACAAGGCAAGGGTGCCCACTCTCACCACTACTATTCAACATAATTTTGGAAATTTTGGCCACAGCAATCAGAGCAGAAAAAGAAATAAAAGGAATCCAGATAGGAAAAGAAGAAGTAAAACTCTCACTGTTTGCAGACGACATGATCCTCTACATAGAAAACTCTAAAGATTCTACCAGAAAATTACTAGAGCTAATCAATGAATATAGTAAAATTGCAGGATATAAAATTAACACACAGAAATCCCTTGCACCCTATACACTAACAATGAGAAAACAGAAAGAGAAATTAAGGAAACAATACCATTCACCATTGCAACGAAAAGAATAAAACACTTAGGAATATATCTACCTAAAGAAACAAAAGGCTTATATATAGAAAACTATAAAACACTGATGAAAGAAATCAAAGAGGACAGAAATAGATAGAGAAATATACCGTGTTCATGGATTGGAAGAATTAATATAGTGAAAATGAGTATACTACCCAAAGCAATCTATAGATTCAATGCAATCCCTATCAGGCTACCTGGTATTTTTCACAGAACTAGAACAAATAATTTCACAATTTGTATGGAAATATAAAAAAACTCGAATAGCCAAAGCAATCTTGAGAAAGAAGAATGGAACTGGAGGAATCAACTTGCCTGACTTCAGGCTCTACTACAAAGCCACAGTCATCAAGACAGTATGGTACTGGCACAAAGACAGAAATATAGATCAATGGAACAAAATGGAAAGTCCAGAGATAAATCCACGCACCTATGGACACCTTATCTTCGACAAAGGAGGCAAGAATATACAATGGAGAAAAGACAATCTCTTTAACAAGTGGTGCTGGGAAAACTGGTCAACCACTTGTAAAAGAATGAAACTAGAACACTTTCTAACACCATACACTAAAGTAAACTCAAAATGGATTAAAGATCTAAACGTAAGACCGGAAACTATAAAACTGCTAGAGGAAAACATAGGCAAAACACTCTCCGACATAAATCACAGCAGGATCGTCTATGACCCACCTCCCAGAATATTGGAAATAAAAGCAAAAACAAACAAATGGGACCTAATTAAACTTAAAAGCTTTTGCACAACAAAGGAAACTATAAGCAAGGTGAAAAGACAGCCTTCAGAATGGGAGAAAATAATAGCAAACAAAGCAACAGACAAAGAATTAATCTCAAAAATATACAAGCAACTCCTGCAGCTCAATTCCACAAAAATAAATGACCCAATCAAAAAATGAACTAAACAGACATTTCTCCAAAGAAGACATACAGATGGCTAACAAACACATGAAAAGATGCTCAACATCACTCATTATTAGAGAAATGCAAATCAAAACCACAATGAGGTACCATTTCACGCCAGTCAGAATGGCTGCTATCCAAAAGTCTACAAGCAATAAATGCTGGAGAGGGTGTGGAGAAAAGGGAACCCTCTTACATTGTTGGTGGGAATGCAAACTAGTACAGCCACTATGGAGAACAATGTGGAGATTCCTTAAAAAACTGGGAATAGAACTGCCATATGACCCAGCAATCCCACTGCTGGGCATACACACTGAGGAAACCACAGTTGAAAGAGACACATGTACCCCAATGTTCCTCACAGCACTGTTTATAATAGCCAGAATATGGAAGCAACCTAGATGTCCATCATCAGATGAATGGATAAGGAAATTGTGGTGCATAAACACAATGGAATATTACTCAGCCATTAAAAAGAATACATTTGAATCAGTTCTATTGAGATGGATGAAACTGGAGCCCATTATACGGAGTGAAGTAAGCCAGAAAGAAAAACACCAATACAGTATACTAACGCATATATATGGAATTTGAAAGATGGTAACAGTAACCCTATATGCGAGACAGAAAAAGAGACACAGATGCATAGAACAGTCTTATGGACTCTGTGGGAGAAGGTGAGGGTGGGATGATCTGAGAGAATACCATTGAAACATGTATATTATCATATGTGAAACAGAACACCATTCCAGGTTCAATGCATGAGACAAATGCTCAGGGCTGGGGCAATGGGATGACCCAGAGGGATGGGATGGAGAGGGAGGTGGGAGGGGTGTTCAGGATGGGGAACACATGTAAACTCATGGCTGATTCATGTCAATGTATGGCAAAAACCACTACAATATTGTAAAGTAATTAGTCCCCAACTAAAATAAATAAATTAATAAAAATAAATAAATAAAATAAAATTCACAGGGACCTTGCCTGTTAGTAGATATGTGACCCAAAGTGACTTCAACCAGTAAGATGAGTAACTCTCCTCTTTGGGTTTAGGTGGAGCTGGGTGGAAAGTAACCATAAAGAAACCAGAAACCTTCCCATATGTCCACCTTGTATGGTCATTAAAGATGAAGTCAGTAACTCTCAATCTTGGCTGCACAATAGAATCACCTGGAGCCTTTACAGACTCTGGTACCCAGTCTGCACCCCAGAATATTCAAATCAAAATCTTTTAAGAGGACACGTGGTGCTGATGTGTTTTTTTGTTTACGTTCTGAAGACTGGCCCTGTGTGCAGCCAGGGTGAGAATGACTGGATTAAAGGAGACTTCCAGTGCCCAGGGAGTGTGAGCATCCTCCCCTTTGAATCATTTTCTGCTCCCTCATCTCCCCCTTTTCTGATCTTGCACAGGATGGTTTTGTATCTAACTTGTGGTCTTACAACGTATGTTGCAGGTGACTTTGCCTCAGAGTTGAAGAATTTGTTTTCTTCTTCATGCTGAAAAAGAACTCTTCTTTCTCACTTGTGATGTACTTGTCTCATCACTCATTTCATGCTTTTATCTTCCTTCCCATATTACTTAACTTCTTTCACCTTTAAGATGTAGAATCTGTAGATTTAGGAAGAATTCTGACTTCTGTATCCCTAGGGATTGCATTTACCAAACCTTCTCAAGCATTTCAGAAGAATCACAGTGGAAATAAAGCTTAAGGAATAAAGAGGGTTCCTAAAAATAGAGCACAATTCATCTATTTCAGTTTAAAAATGCCTTCATATTTTCCAAGCATTTTTTTTAACTCTTAAGCATTTTTAATAAGCTGACTTATGAGCCTTGTTGAAAAATAAATAAAATACACTTGTTTCCATTAAGGGAAGAGATCTTTTTCCATCTCATTGGTATTATTGAAGGAGGCAAAAAGAAGTCCAAAACTTGGCAACGAGTTGCATTATTAGTGACATATTGGTCACAGATGGGCTGGAAAAACTACATTTTCTTCCTTCAATTAGTATTTTAGTGCCCACAAATTACATATGAAAATCCAGATAGTCCCCTTACAAAAGGGAAGGCTGAAAAATTATGGTCTTTGCAAAATCTTCATTTTTGAAGTTTTCTAAGCGTGTTTTTGTCAGTAGGCAAGTGACACATGTCCACTTGCTAGTTGTACTCTGAAGGGAGGCAGTGCCAGATGATGCCAGCGTTGACCTGCTGTCATCAGTTCAGCTGTTGTAACCAAGTGCAGATACCTGGAGAGACACTTGGCAACACTTGTGAATTACAGATTTCCTTTCCTCAACAGTTTTTAAAATGATCACGTAGGCAAAACTCAAGAGGTAGAAGGGCACTCTCTTTAGTAATTCTGTTGCTTGAATTTGTAGTCCTTTGAAAGAAGACTATTAGGAGTTTAGCCAAATTGTGTTCCAGAAGTTGCCAGAAGTCCTAACAGGACTCTGAGGAGAATTTTGACAAGCCAGCTCCTGAGACAGTGTTAAGATTCACATGGGAAGAAACAGTGTTGGCACCAAAATGTCTCTTGAGGAGTTTTAATAAATGAATGTAATGCCAAACCTAAGGATTCAGTGGAAGGAAAAGTGATGCTGTAAAAGAAGAAAGGTCAAAAAACATATCTGATGGACAGAAAAATAATAATTATAAACTAGAATTTTATTACAAGACTTCTTGGGAATTTTTAGCTCACCTTGATAAGAAAACCAGGGAATAACTCCTAGAGGGATGATAAATGCCTCAATTATCATCGTGTTTAAATTGGTGAGCTAACCAGTTTGAAATGTCACATAGATTGAAGTGTTTGAAATTGAACAAAAGGAAAAAATTAGAAGGAGAAAAATCAGCACCACGTAATGTAAGAAACTGAATTATGACATGGCAAAAAAAAAGTATAGCCAAGTTTCCTGACATAGGTAGAAGGTTATCTACTGGCATTTTAAATTCAATAAGAATATGCATTTTCATATGCTTTGGGGATCTGACGATTCCCAATAAAGCTGCCTTTAAATCAGGAGCTTGTAATGTACTTTTCAGCCCCAAAGCTATTTGGTAGTACTATCAAGGGAATGTCAGTATTGGATTAGATGCTAATCCAGTACTGTCTGGTGTCTTGTGTACTTTTTGATTTTATAAATTCAAGGCGTCATACATATGGCCTTTAAAAAAGAAACCTGTAAGAAAGACTTGAAGTTCTTTTCCTTCTCAAAGCATCTTGTGTTGTTGCTTCCTATTTCCTTAGGAAAGTGACAGTATTGGAGGACCCTGATCAGAATATCCACCTGAAAAACTTGTCTCTTCATCAGGCGACCACAGAGGAAGAAGCTCTGAATCTGCTTTTCTTGGGCGACACCAACAGAATGATTGCAGAGGTAATAAGCTTTTCCCTGCAAGCCATGTTTGCACACTGTAAGATATAATGGAATCTGGGGGACAGCAACGACTTTAAAAATAATCTCCTCTAAATCCCGTGTTTTAGGAGAAGGAAACCTAGAGCCAGAGAACTGAGGAGACTTTCTCAAGATCTTCTAGCTAGTTAATGAGCAGGGACTAAAATCTAGACTCTTTTAATTTTGTATTTTTAAATTTTATACAAATTGATTTGCAGCCAGCCCATGACAACTCATCAGAAGTCTTCATTATAGGAATTTTTGCATAATTTTTGAAACTTAAAATTACATAGCTTATTCTTCCTAACCTCCAGTCATCCATATACTGGCATTTGTTTACCTATCCATGGATTTTCATGGGTTTAGAGAATTAATGAAGAATTTAGAATAACCCATGGAACCTAGGAAGTGCTCTTTGCATTTGCAGCTCTTGTTGGCAGATCCAGGAACACTGCCATGGTGTGTGGTAAAAGTATGCCTCGGTGCAATATTGGGGATATAGTGTGCTAAAAGCTATTTATTGCTAATCTGACGTTCACACCTAACTGGTCACCTATATTTTGCCTTGGAACCATAGGCAGGAGACAGGATTGACCCTGCTGGATCATGGGCCTCAACCAGTTACTGATCGGAGATGGAGGGTCACAAAAGTCTCATTCAGCGCCACTGCACTGAAAGGAATTAAGTAGTTCTACTGATGATTCGGGTGGTGGTGGTATGGGAACAGTGAACAGCTTACTGTAATCACAGGCACTTTCCTTTTTAAATCATGCTCCCTGAATTCTGTGTTCTACCTGGTCTCTGATGACAAACAATGGAAGAGACAATAAGCTGGGAGGAAAAGTAGTCTGAGAAAGTCTCCCTCAAGTGACTTTCTTTCTGCCCCATTTTCACCCCTTGGAATGTACCACCTTAAATACAAGATAGATAAATGGGAAATCAGGTAGTGAAAGCATGGTGCTGACATCTGTCATTGTGCTGGGCCCTTAGTTTCATTGTTGTTTTACTAGTTCTGCATCAGTACTTTTCAACAGACTAGCTTAAAAATGTTGATTTTACGTGCCACATATAATATGGATTTAAGGACCCTTAAATTATTATTTTCACTTAAAGAGAGCTGTGCCTAGTTTTCAGAATCTTTTCTGTCGGTTACAATGTTTTGCGTCTGTGTATTGTGGCAGCACTTTGCCCATGCAGTCATCCATCGTGCTCATTTGTCACAGTAACTGAAGAGACAGGAATAAAGGCAGATTAAGAAGTAGGGAGTATGATAATGAAAGATTTAACATGTTTCATTAAAAATCCTCCTCCTCCATACACAGTTTAATCAACAGCAAACTGAGAGGTACAGACTTTTAAATGGGCCCTGCCCACCAACGGAGTATGAAAAAGAAAAATGGTGGATCATAAATGCTTCTGGAAAACATGAGGGGAAACCTGCCCCCGCCTCTTTGTTGACCGTCTTCCTGATGTGACTCATCCCTGAGGAGTCTAGGCCTTGTCCTCACAATTCTATCCCTTCACCTTGAATGCGTCAGGGAGGGCTCCCGGCCCTGGTTCACCATGACCCCTGTTAGCAAATAAGCTTGGCCATTTGCTCTTTCAAAGTTATGCCTCTAACTTGAGCCAACTGCATCTTTTCAGACTATTGTTGTTTAAAGTTTTGAGGACCTCGAGCTTCCTTTGTATAAGCTTTTCTGTCATGTTCTACCATCTTACAAAATTCTGACAGTCTTTTCCTATTATTTACTGTTGAGTGTTTCACAACAGTATAAATAGCTGAAACCTGGAGAAGTCCAATTCTAACAATGCTGGTTGTGCATTACTTTAAAATTTTATTCTTTTTTTTTTTTTTCCTGTGTGAAGCCTGATTGCTTTTAAACCAAGTCTAATAGGTTTTGGATGTTTCTGTGCTTGCTTTTATTTTTTTTCTTTGGTAATAACTACCATGTTCTATCAAGAACCTACTCAGTAGACTTGTCACTGTTGTAGATACTCGTATGTATTATTTCTGACTCTCATTTTTTAGATGGAAACTAAGGCTCAAAGAGTTAGACTGCTTGCCCAAGGTCGCACTGCTAGTAGGTGGCAGAACTGGGCTTCAGCTCCAAGTCTGACCATTTTGGAAGTTTATGTTCTTTCCTTACACCACAATTCATGAGCACAGTAATCAAATTGACACATGTCAGATTTTTCAAGTGAGGATACATTTCTGAATTATTTAAAAAGCATAGCAAGTATGGAACACTTCAGTTTATCTCTTGAATTCATTGAAAGCAAATACATAAAAATATAAACGAAGAATAACTGTCAATCCCTGGAAATACTTTATTATTCAGAGTCTCCAGAGAGGCATGTTTTAGATTACAACTGAGCTGTCAGAATGTAATTTGTCAGCATGCAATGAGCTTACCAGGATAAAAAGAACACACTAATCATTTTTTTTTTCAGAAGACGAGGTTCCCAATTTCCCATTTACACAGAGAAATCCAGAAGTTGCCTTGGTAACCAGAAAACATTTACAAAACAAAGCCTGAATATGGGGACCAAAGCAAGCGTGCTCTTCCCTTTTAAGTTCTCCTACTGAGAGCCAGAGTTTTAAGGAAAATTTATTAAGAGTAGCTTCATCCTCTTCTTATTTTTAGAACCCACTCTTAAATAATTTCTGTAATTCTACCAATGTTTTGAATAAAACCTGATTATGTCCTTGGGGTAGATTTTTTTTTTTCAAAAGTTGGCTTGCTATGCCAAAAAGAATATATATTGTAAAAGCTGAACTGTGGTGACCCAACATCAAAGCCCACTTGGTACTTTTTGTCTTAGCATTGAAGTGTTGCTCTCAATTAATTAAACCTAATTGGACAAGACATTCTGCCTTTGATTGGTAGGCCCTGCACAGTCCCATTGCTGAGATGATTTGCCCAGCCCCGCCAGCAGTCTAGAGCACACTGTCGCCAAGTGTGGCCCGAGGATAACTTGTATCAGGATACCCCATGCTAGTCCAGAGACACAGGATCCCATATCTGATGGATGGATTCATGCTGTCAGCAGCAGAGCACAAGAATACGCATTTTAACATCTTAAGTGTGCTCAGTCTAAATTTGGGGCAGTTCGGGTTTTACTGTTAAGAAGCTGGTTGAAATCTACTCCCAGAGAAGTATGTGAACAGATCCCTATTCTGTACCCTTGCCAACACCACAAGATTTGAAAGTTCTGCCAGTTTGGTAGTCAAAAGAATTTTGTTCTAACTTGCATTTTTGATTACCAAATTCTTTTTTACCTTTATTAGCCATCTGCATTTCTGTTTTTGTTTATTTCTACTTGCTCCTCTGTCAAGATCCAGGTAAAATCCAGGATTTTTTTAACTGCATCTTGACAGAAGCTGTCCTGGATTAACAAAATCAGATGCTCCCTCTAGGAGCAATCTCCACTGGTAAAAGTGCCATTAAGTATTCATTTGAGGAAGTCATAGTGTTGCTCAAAGTGAATAATTAGACTGCATGCATGCTAAGTCACTTCAGTTGTGTCCAACTCTTTGCAACCCATGGACTGTAGCCCTCCATATTCCTCTATCCATGGGATTCTCCAGGCAAGAATACTGGAGTGGGTTGCCATGCCCTCCTCCAGGGGATCTTCCCGACCCAGGGATCAAATCCCGGGTCTGCTGCATCTCCAGTGTTGGAAGGCAAGTTCTTTACCACTAATGCCACCTGGGAAGCCCAAAATTAAACTAACACAGCATTATTTTACAAGCAACTTTGGAGAAGAGAGTAGTGTCTGGGATCCTTTCTACCAAAACTTCACAGTACTGTCTTCTGTGAGTTAAATTGTCTCACCTTATCTAATTCCCATGTTGGAGTCCTAACCCCTAGTACCTCAGAATATGTAGCCTTATTGAGAGATAGTGTCTTTACAGAGGTGATCAACTCAAAATGGGTCATTCATGTGGGCCCTAATCCAACATCACTGGTACCCTTATAAAGTGGGAAATTTGGAGACAGACAAATATAGAGGGAGTGTTCCATGTGAACATGAGAAAAGTCATCTACAAGCCAAGGAGAAAGGCCTGAGGCAGAGCACTTCCTCACAGTCCTCAGAAGGAATTACCAGCCCTGCCAACACCTCCGTTTGGGATGTCTAGCCTTCAGAACTGTAAGAGAGCAAATTTCTATTGTTGAAGTTGACTAGTTTTTGTACTAGAGAACTAACACAGTGGCCAAATAACCTCAGTTATAATTTCTTATATGATTGTTACCTGGTATTGCTCTTTACCTTGATAAATTAAGAAGCAATAATATGATACATTCCCATGTGGTGCTAGTGGTAAAGAATCCACCTGCCAATGCAGGACACATAAGAGACGCTGGTTCAATCCCTGGGTTGGAAAGACACCCTGGAGGAGGGCATGGCAACCCACTCTGGTGTTCTTGCCTGGAGAATCCCATGGACAGAGGAGTCTGGCAGCCACAGTCCATGGGGTCGCAAAGAGCTCAGTGCAACTGAAGTGACTTAGCACACGCCCCATATGCTAAATATATATAGTATAATGGGCTTCCCAGGTAGCACTTCAGTTCAGTTCAGTCAGTCGCTCAGTCATGGCCAAGTCTTTGTGACCCCATGAACTAGTGGTAAAGAATCTGCGTGCCAGTGCAGGAGACACAAAGAACATGGGTTTGATCCCTGGGTCGGGAAGATCCCTTGGAGAAGGAAGTGACAACCCACTCCAGTATTCTTGCCTAGAAAATCCCATGAACAGAGGAGCCTGGTGGGCTACAGTCCATGGGGCCGTAAAGAGTTGGAGAAGACCGAGCGACTGCACACACACATATAGTATAACATTTGGAAATACACTACAGTTCTCAGCTAGCAACTGTTTAAAAACATTTAAAAACAAGACTATAGTCATGTTCTGCTGTAGTCTCTCAGCACCTGGCAACTACGTAGTTGGTCAGTCATTTTTATTTTTTGAATTCATGTGGAGAAGACTTGATGATTTCAGGAGAAAGGACCTGTAATCCCAGGCCCAGAATTGGGGTGATTTTATGGTACACAGTGCCTCTTGGGGAGTACAGAGGATATCACAGATGACTTTGACATTTTAAAATTTAATTTGTGGTGTTGGAAGAGGTTACTTTCTAAATAACCAGCCTACCAACAGCATTTATGGGATTTGTAAATTATTTTCCCAGGAGCTCTTAGAGGTCTTTCTGCCTAATTCTTCAGTTGAAATAAAAAAAAAAAGTATACTCAATGTATTTGAGTTGTACTGATGTGTTTTGTAAGTGCTCAGACTTTGCACTCCACAAACTTTTATACTGAGTTGTGTGACCTTGTGGAAGTGCAAAGGCAGTTGGGAGACAGGCTGTGAATGGAGTTAGTAGGTTTGTGCAGATACTGGTACTGAAACAGCTGTCATTGGACACGTTGTCTAATAGTATGAGGACAGCACAGGAAGGAAAGAGCAGCTTTACTGTGTGATTGTGTTTGTCAACAGCTCTCTGAGCCTCAATCTCCTTGTGTAGTGTGTGTGAGAAACAAGAGAATTTGGGTTGCAATTAGAGTTCTGGCATCATGTTCCACTAGACCATTAGAGAGACACTGAATAACACAACCTCACAGATTTTTGGGGAAAGATTTATTAGTTGTATATAATTAGCAAGTGTACTCCAAGATTTGTAAACCTGGGAAGCTCAAAATACTTGACAGGCTAAATCCATTTCACCCTGCTCTTATTATAATAAGAAGAGCATTTGTTTATCATTAAGTCTCAACAGGCAGCTAGAAGCTTTAGCAAAAGATGTGTTGACAATTCTAACTTCTTCTCTAACCTACTGAATATATGTTATTAGGTATAGAAAGAAGGGAACATGAATTTTGAGCCCTTAGTATATCCCAGTCATTTTTCTCCCTCTTTTTTATATTTTATATATGAGAAATATACAGTCATTCTTAACTAGTGATTCTGTCTTATAACATCATTTGCATTCTGCTCTCATCTAACCTGATTAATAGTATTGCGTGAACCATGAATTTCAAATTAAAACGTTTATTAAAATAAATGAAGTGGTACAGTGCAGCCATTATTAGAATATTAAAATGTACTTAACCCATATACATAATTAGAGAAACACAATCTTATTGGCTGTAAAAACTTAGCTCCTGAGTTTCTTCTGATCTTTAAAATTCTGATTTCTGATTAAACAGCAGAAAAAAGTAGCCTTTCCTCTACTCCCTGTTACTAAAATCCAGCAACAACAGCAACAAAAAATGAAAAATAGAAGGAGAAAAGCCATCATCAGTGAAATAAGAAAATACTCATAACCTCAAACCATGAGGAAATCTGCCAAATATTATGAAGTTTGAATTACAGTGAGGGAGGTTGCTGAGAGCCAAGACATATATCCTCCAGCCTCAGGCAGGATATGGTTTCACCTTAAAGAAAGGGTCACAATTCTTAAATGCAAATCCAGTGATCTTCTGGTTAGAATAATGAGATCTAAGAACACAGGCAAGTAAGATAGGGAAATGTTATTTAGATATCCATTCTTCACTATAGAAGATGAGTCCAAAAGAGTTAAAGACAGGCCATTTCTATGGTTAGTAGTCTAGCCTTATGGCCAAGAAAGATGGCCTTTGCTGAGTGGAATTCAGGCAGTTTGCGACTTAAGAAATTTTACTACCCCAGATCTTTTAGTGCAAAAATTTGAGTAAAGTATATGCTCTCAAGGGCTTCCCTGGTAGCTCAGATGGTAAAGAATCCACCTGCAATGCAGGAGACCCAGGTTAGGTCCCTGAGCCATGAAGATCCCCTGGAGAAGGGAATGGCTACCCACTCCAGTATTCTTGCCTGGAGAATTCCATGGACAGAGGAGCCTGGCAGGCTACAGTCCATGGATTGCAAAGAGTTGGACATGACTGAGCAACTAAGCGCACACACACTTAAAGTTAAGTGTGTGCTCTTAAAGTTAAGAATGAAATGTGCAGAGTAAATCTATGTAATACACAAAGTGAATTCGAACTCTCTAGGAAAAAGATGGACATGCTTAAAGATAAAATTATCAGAAGGAAAATAGCTAAAGATCTTTTCATATATGTGGAGTGTGATGGGTAAAGCAACATACATTTGAAGACTGCCTACATCAGGAAACAAGGTCATATACTTCATAACCTTAAATATGTTACCTAAATGCAATCTTTGGTTTTAAAAATACCTAAAAATATAGAAAAATTCAAAGAAAAGATTGCAAGACAAGAAGATAAAAGCTTGAAGAACTCAGAAATGAAAGAGAAGAAAACCATTATAGAGATGAAAGTTCCATTAAAAAGCAAAAAATAAAGAAGAAAAGGAGGAGAAGGAAAACAAGAAGAGGAAGAGATGGAAGAGAAGAGGAGGAAATGTGGCTGAAACTAATCGGAGAAACCAACTGTGAGTAATTAGAAATCCTGAAGAAAAGAAAGAGGGCAACAGAAAAAAACATGAGTAAAGAATGAGAGAGAGAGAGAGAAGTTTCCTGAAATCTGGAATTACTTGAATCTGCAGATGAAAAGGACACGCTGTGTCTCAAATTGAAAGAGCTCTACTCCAAGATAAAATCTACTGAGGCTACTAATTTCCAAAGCTAAATAAAGGACTTTATGAACATCCAGTCAGAAAAATGCAAGCCAACTAGGAGTGAAGATTAAAAAAAAAAAGTTTGTACTTGAACTTTTCCACAGCAATCTTCAATGCCAGAAGATAGTGGAACAAGTTCTAAAGCAAGGATATTGTGTCCCAATAATTTTATACCCAGCCAAATTTTCAAATTGTCCTTAAAAAGCAAAAACATCAGACAAGTAATTTTAAGCGTGTGTGAATTCTGGAAGAAAATGAACCCAGTGATCCTTCTCAAAAATTGCTTGACAGTCAAGTCTAACCAGTTAAAAGATGAATCAAATTAAAGGATGTGGGAACCCAGAAGCATTACAAAAGGTATGGTGGAAAACATTGAATTTATTTAAATGTAGATGTAAAACTAAGCAACTGTGTAAAGTGAATATTATAAACCTTGAAAATATAATTAATAATAGATGCAACACAAATTTGGAGTTAGAAAATAGAGGAGGGGGTGGTGTTAGAAGTGAGCTGATTTCGATATATTGCAAAGCAAGAAAGGAGTTGTTTAGTGACTGAGTGGTGTCTGACACTTTTGTAACCCCCATGGCCTGCAGCTTGCCAGGCTCCTCTGTCCATAGGACTTGCCAGGCAAGAATTATGGAGTGGGCTACTATTTCCTTCTCCAGGAGATCTTCCCACCCCAACTCAGGAATTGAACCCACATTTTCTGTATTGGCAGGTGGATTCCTTACTGCTGAGCCACAAGGGAAGTCCAAGAAAGGAATTGATGCTGTCTAAATATCAGCTATATGGTTAAAAAATATAATGACCCAAGTCCTTTAATTTCATGAGCTTTCCTTAATTCTAAAGAGATAACTTTTAGAAAAAAAGATATGCATCTCTTACCATGAAAAAAAAATTTATTGGAAGGTCATCAGTTCCTTCAATTTTATTTCTTTTTTCTTCTATTAAATTCAAATAAAATTAAATCTAATAATTTTCAATTAAGAATAGTTACGACAACAGTTAGAACTGGGCATGGAACAACAGACTTGTTCAAAATTGGGAAAAGAGTATATCATGGCTGTATATTGTCACCCTGCTTATTTCACTTATATGCAGAGTACATCATGAGAAATGATGTACTGGATGAATGAATGCTGGATGAATCACAAACTGGAATCAAGATTACTGAAAGAATTATCAACAACCTCAGAGATGCAGACGATACCACTCTAATGGCAGAAAGCAAAGAGGAACTAAAATAGCCTCTTGATAAGGGTGAAAGAGGAGAGTGAAAAAGCTGACTTAAAACTCAGCATTCAAAAAACAAAGATCTTGGCATCTGGTCCCATCACTTGATGGCAAATAGAAGGGGAAAAAGTGGAAGCAGTGACAGATTTTCTTTTCTTGGGCTCTAAAATCACTGCAGATGGTGACTGTACCCATGAAATTAAAAGACATTTGTTCCCTGGAAGTAAAGCTATAACAAACCTAGACAGCATATTAAAAAGCAGAGACATCCACTTTGCTGACAAAGGTCCATATAGTCAAAGCTGTGGTTTTTCCAGTAGTCATGTACAGATGTGAGAGTTGGACTGTAAAAAAGAAGACTGAGTGCCAAAGAACTGATGCTTTTGAACTGTGGTGTTGGAGAAGACTCTTGAGAGTCCTTGGACAGCAAAAAGATCAAACCAGTTAATTCTCAAGGAAGTCAACCATGAATATTCATTGGAAGGACTGATGCTGAAGCTGAGGCTCCAATACTTTGGCTACCAACATAAAGAGCCGAGTCACTGGAAAAGATCCTGATGCTGGGAAAGATTAAGGACAGAAGGAGAGGGGGGCGATAGAGGATGAGATGGTTGGATGGCATCATGGACTCAGTGAACATGAATCTGATCAAACTCTGGGAGACAGTAAAGGACAGGGAAACCTGGTGTGCTGCAGTCCATGGGGTCGCAAAGAGTTGGACATGACTTGGCAACTGAACAACAATAACAACATGTGTAGTATGCTTTTGTTTTGGTAAAGTACTCTTATATGTTCTTACATTTGTATACATATATTAAAAATTAATAATTTTTATCAAACATTAATGTTTTTTGAGGGAGATTTTCATCTTTGTTCTTTTTTGTGTTGTTTAGATTTTTTAAATAATGAGTGTGGTGGGGATTACCAGTGTTTACCAAAACTTCTGGGTTATTCCTTCTGGCACATGCTTCTTTGAAGTTAATAGAGTTCAAGTGCTCTAGCCAATGAAATCTGAATGACAGTGGCATGTTACTTTTAGCCTGAAGCCTGTAAGAGTTAGTATGACGTTCCCCTTAATCTTCTCTTCTGTGGCAAACTCTGAAAGCTCTATGTTGGGGTGGTGACCTTAGAAGGTGGCAGCACCCCCGCCAGTCTCGTGGGGTCAAGTACATGGACCAGAGCCACCATTTTACAATATTGGAGAAATAATATGAGCAAGAAAGAAACCTTGTGATTTAAAAATTGTGATTTTTAAGCCCCAGAGATTGAAAGTGAAAGTGAAAGTGAAGTCGCTCAATTGTGCCCGACTCTTAGCAACCCCATAGACTGCAGCCCACCAGGCTCCTCCATCCATGGGATTTTCCAGGTAAGAGTACTGGAGTGGAATTGCTGCCGTAATATGACTCAGTCTGTCTTAATGAATGTGTGTCATTTGTGCAAAATTATGACTCATTATTCTTCATAAAATTCAAATGTAGCATGGCTTTTTTAGTAAGAAAACAGTATTTATGTGTGTGTGTGTGTGTGTGTGTATGTGTGTATGTATAAATATATAATCTATTTTCCAAGTGGGTTTGAAGCAAGTTACAATTTCAAAACACATATAAACCAGGTCAAAGAAAATGTCAAAGAGAAAAAAAATTAAGGTGAACTTAGTTTAAAAGAAGACAGATGGATATGATAGACGACTGAAATAAGTTAATTATTGCCATTAAGGACAAAGTTTAGCTATGATTCTTCAGGCAGACAAATAAAAACCTGGGAAACATTTTGACATTTTTGGTTATATGGTTTTCATTATTCAGATTGCAAACTTTCAGGCACTGAATTACTGGTTAATTGTATCTATACTTGTTTAAAGTGCTTTCCTGGTGGCTCACTGGTAAAGAATCCACCTGCTGATGCAGGAGACACGGGTTCAATCCTTGGGTCAGGAAGATCCCCTGGAGAAGAAAATGGCAACCCACTCTAGTATTCTTGCCTGGAGAATCCCATGGACCAAAGAGGCTGGCAGACTGCAGTCCATGGGGTCTCAAAGAGTCAGACACTACTCAGCAACTAAACAACAGCAACGTACTTGTTTAAAGGATATTCTGTGACAAAATGGGTAGTGTCTTGCCTGTAATTTTGAAAGAAATACAAAAGCTTTATACTTCTATCAGTCTTGTATAACATCTTGGAGCTTTATATTAAGTTGTGTATTTAACTGAGTGTATCAATCAGGATCAAACAAGGAAAATAAACCACTCGGTTTTTAAAATAGAGGAAATCAATGCAGATACTTTTGTTTTATGGATGGTGGAAGAATCTGAGATGCCAACCAGGGGGTGGTGATGCAACTCAGAGATGACTAGCAGCAGGAAGCTACTATAAACTCTAGATAGGTCTCAGCTGGTGGGAGGCATTGGCAGGGCAGTGGAAGGCATGAGACTGGGAGAAGCCAGAGTATTTCTCCCCCTCCCTTTCTTCCCAGCTGGATACCAGCTAAAATGAGTCTTGGGGAAATGCTGCCTTTAGGACTCAGTGTCCCTGCAGTGTAGAGCACAGTAGAGGAAAGGGAAGGAGTGGAGCAGAGGGCAAAGAGGCAGAGATTAGCCCATGAGTAAAGCTGTTTCTATAAGAAATTGGGATAATAGTTTAGATAGATTGCTTTGGCTTATTTTACAACCAGGAATACACATGAGGGAAGCTAGCAGGAAATCAATTTTGGGTATAAGAAGTCAATGTTTCTTATTAGGTAGCAATAGAAGAAGCTATTTTTCTAGCACTTCTTATTGATAGATACTTTCATTTTTTGGCAGACTGACTTTTACATCTATTCCTTGTGTTAGTTTCAAGCTAAGGAGGGAGGAGACAGGTGTCTTATCAGCTGCCCCAAACCTTCAACAAGGAAATTGATCATGTTTGGGACTTGCCAGTTCTAACAGCAAGAGATCTTCATAGCCATAGAGAGAACTGTGAAATCCTCAAAATGTGGAGAATATATTATTAGACTATAAAGTGGAGTAAAATAATGTATGTAATAACTAGACTCCTGTGCTTTGAGAGTTCTTCCTTCAGCATCTGTACTGTGAATGAAATTTTCCTCAGATCTGTGTTGGGTCCAGATTTTGATGTCTGAACTCAAACATTGCATTGAGAGCTATCACAACCAATTTGACAGGATAAACTTCTTTCATAAGAATAAGATTATTCAAATACATATCTGAGTTCTGCTGGGTGTGCCATCACTGCCTGTTTCTAGTTGTCTATACATGGGATAGTAAAGGGTATTTTCAGTTTACTTATCATCTTGAGGTATATAGAAAGTATAAAAAAAAGAAAAAGGTTTTCCCTAAAGCCAGTTTAAATGAACTGCTATAAATTCTTGAGAAGATGATTAGATTTTTAATCCTTGTAATATTATTTTTTCCAATTATGTGTATGGTAACCCTTGGAAATTGTTAAGTGAAACTGAATTTTAATAGGAAGAGAAGAGACAAAAATTTAAACTTAATTTAAAAGATGAAAAATGAATATACTAGACAACAAGGATGCCATTGAGGACCAAATTTAGCTATGACTCTTCTTGCAGTCAAGTAAAAAAAAAAAAAAAAAGATGGGGAACACTTGAGGTGATAAATTTTCCATTGTTCAGAGAACAAACTTTTGTTCTGGTGTTGATATGATGATTCCCAGTTCAGTGATATTAAACAGAGATGATAATTGAACATAGCTCTGATTTAAGATATAGATTAATTCTTTCTCAATTTGCCATATGTGCTGATTTTAGCATGCTTATATTTTTTTATAAATGTGTTTGACTTTGATTTGCCTAATTTTGAAGAAATGACCCATAGCAAAGCAATCTTCTGAATCTTGACATCCACCTGAAGAGCCATCACTAATTCTGACACTCAATTTTCCTAAAATTTTGAAGTCAGCTAACAGATCTTTGAAAGCTTCCCCAGTGGCTCAGCAGTAAAGAAACTGCCTACAATTCAGGAGACACAGGTTCTACCCCTGGGTCAGGAAGATGGCAACCCACTCCAGGATTCTTGCCTGGGAAATCCAATGGACAAAGAAGCCCGATGGGCTGCAGCCCTGTGTGTGTGCACTTAGTTGCTCAGTCATGTCTGACTCTGCAACCCCATGGACTGTAGCCCACCAGGCTCGTCTGTCCATGGGGATTCTCCAGGCAAGAATACTGGAGTGGGTTGCCATTCCCTCCTCCAGGGGATCTTCCCAACCCGGGGATGGAACCCAGGTCTCCTGCATTGCAGGCAAATTCTTTACCGTCTGAGCCACCAGGGAGGTCGCAAAAGAGTTGGACATGACTTAGTGACTAAATAACAACAACAAGCAGATCTCTGAAAGCATGAAAATCAAAAATCCATCAAATTGATTCCAGACTTGTTAGAAAGGATATATAATAAAACAAACAGGCTATTCTTATCAGAAAGGTGAATCACAATTGCTAACACATTCTTTTTTTCTTTTAACTTTACAACATTGTATTTGTTCTGCCGTACATTGACATGAATCCCCCATGGGTACACATGCTTTCCCCCTCCAGAACCCCTCTTCCACCTCCCCCCCATCCCACCCCTCCAGGCCATCCCAGTGCACCAGCCCCGAGCACCCTATATCATGTATCGAACCTGGAATGCCGATTCGCCTCACATGATAATTTACATGCTTCCATGCCATTCTCCCATATCATCCCGCCCTCTCCCATAGAGTCCATAATACTGTTCTATTTGTCTGTGTCTCTTTTGATGTCTCGCATACAGAGTTATCTTTACCGATTGACTAAATACCATATATATGTGCTAGTATACTGTATTGGTGTTTTTCTTTCTGGCTTACTTCACTCTGTATAATAGGCTCCAGTTTCATCCACCTCATTAGAACTGATTCGAATGTATTCTTTTTAATGGCTGAGTAATATTCCATTGTGTATATGCACCACAGCTTCCTTATCCATTCGTCTGCTGATGGGCATATAGGTTGCTTCCATGTCCTGGCTATTACAAACAGTGCTGCAATGAACATTGGGGTACACATGTCTCTTTCAAGTCTGGTTTCCTCAGTGTGTATGCCCAGCAGTGGGATTGCTGGGTCATATGGCATTTCTATTTCCAGTTTTTTGAGGAATCTCCACACTGTTCTCCATAGTGGCTGTACTAGTTTGCATTCCCAGCAACAGTGTAAGAGGGTTCCCTTTTCTCCACACCCTCTCCAGCATTTATTGCTTGTAGTCTTTTGGATAGCAGCCATTCTGACGGGCGTGAAATGGTACCTCATTGTGGTTTTGATTTGCATTTCTCTAATAATGAGTGATGTTGAGCATCTTTTCATGTGTTTGTTAGCCATCTGTATGTCTTCTTTGGAGAAGTGTCTGTTTAGTTCTTTGGCCCACTTTTTGATTGGGTCGTTTATTTTTCTGGAATTGAGCTGCAGGAGTTGCTTGTATATTTTTGAGATTAATTCTTTGTCCGTTGCTTCGTTTGCTGTTATTTTCTCCCATTTCAAAGGCTGTCTTTTCACCTTGCTTATAGTTTCCTTTGTTGTGCAAAAGCTTTAATTCTAATTAGGTCCTATTTGGTTATTTTTGCCTTTATTTCCAATATTCTGGGAGATGGGTCATAGAGGATCCTGCTGTGGTTTATGTCAGAGAGTGTTTTGCCTATGTTTTCTTCTAGGAGTTTTATAGTTTCTGGTCTTAAGTTTAGATCTTTAATCCATTTTAACACATTCTTAACTTACGTTTCAGATTGTTCCAAAGCTTTCTTTTAAACTTGAAACAAAATTAGTATGCCTGGTCTGTTTTTCCCTTTTACAGAGCTACTTTGATAATGCGCTGGACCTAGAAATCTTTCTACTAGGGCAATGAGTTTGATTCCTTTTCTAAAGGCCAGGTATCTGATAAAAAGGAAAACCAGAAAGGAAAATGAGCCGTTTAAGGTCATTAATTCCAATAGAGGGTTATCTAATTGGGGATATTTTGCTACTAAGCAGTATGTGTATTCTGAAACAACTTAGATTTTGTACCTTAGTGTCGTTGGTACCTCTGTCTTTTGATCTGCCTTGTAAAACTGCAAAACTCCTAAAGGGTACCGGCTCAAGATTCATCATGAATGAATCTACCTCTGACAACCCTGGGAAAATGCAACTGCTCTATTTGGGGCGGGGGGGGCAGGTCAAATATAATTTTCCCATTACTCTATTATAAATATGTTCTACTGAATTTCAATTATTAATTTACGTGGCATGCTGTATTTTTCTTGATATTCCTGGTGCCATAGGTATAGTGAGAAGTCAATACATATTAGTTGGTTAAAAATAAAAATAATGCTGCTGTCTTAGAAAGAAAAGATCAAAATGGGTGTTTTTAGGGTCTCATGCTAAACCACTAGGTTTGGTCAGGCCTCACTTTTCCAGGCTGAGTTAGAGTTCATCGGGTACATGGTGGGTCTCGTAACTGACAGATGTGCCATGGGAGGAATTAGATAAGAAATCATTTAAACAATCAGAGGAGGGCTAGATAATCCTTGGTTAAGGGTGAGCTTTAATCTGAAAGGCTCAGATATTAGTCTGGGAAACACCTGGCAATTAGTATTCTCAGTCTTCAATTCAGATAGAGCAGATGAGCAGAGGAACAGGCCAAATAGCATATCTGCTTAGAAAGTGTTATCAAACAAGGAAAATTAGAGTGAAAGCTGAATTTTGGATGTGCTGGCTGCTGTTGTTGTTCTTAGTTGGTTTGCTGTAAAAGCCACAAGCATATATATTACAAACTCCTCTTCAGCCTAAGAGAGATTTCTTTCCCCTGACTTATCCTAAAATAAGGGAAATTCTTATTGAGCTATTTCAGTCTAAAATAGAAAAGTGAGTGAAAACAAAAGTTTTTTTACATAAGAATGGAATATAAGCTATAAGATCCGACAAGAAAAAGCAAGTATTCAAAGGATCCTAGGAAATCTTATAGGTAATATAAAGAAATTATTCAAATCACTGAAGACTGTATTAACTATTTATAATCATTTTTGAAGTGATTGAAAACATATGAGATTAACTGAAAGTAGAAAAAAGGTACGAAAAATGTAATAGTGTATTGTGTGTGTGTGCTAAGTCACTTCAGTCATGTCCGACTCTTTGTGACCATAGCCTGCCAGACTCCTCTGTCCATGGGATTCTCCAGGCAAGAATACTGGAGTGGTCTGCTATTTCCTCTTCCAGGGTATCTTCCCAACTCAGGGATCAAACCCATCACTCTTAAGTCTCCTGCATGGGCAGGCAGGTTCTTTACCACTAAGCCCCACCTGGGAAGCAACTTAATAGTGTATTATGTAAACACAAAAATCATATTTCACATATCATTTTTTGCCCCTAAAATCAAAATTTTCAATCTTTTTTCAAATGTATGATATTTCTTTATTTACTTTTAATATGTATTTATTTACTTGTTCAGTTGAAGCATGCAAATGTTGCAAATGTGGGATCTAGTTCCCTGACCAGAGATTGAACCCAGGCCCCTGGCATTGGGAGCGCAGAGTCTTAGCCACTGGACCACCAAGGAAGTCCTCAAATTTTCAATCTTGAAAATGGCCACACCCACACAAATCATGATGAAATAATGAACAAAAGTGAAAAGTTGGTTGCTCTACCAATAAGAATATGTGTAACAAAATCATAGAGCATGGGGATTAGACGTTGTACATCTGCAGATTACAACAGGGAAGATGAATAGACAGGCTTTTAAAAAAGCTTATCACTGTTTTCCAATTCTTGTTGCTCTACCATTTCTTTTCAAATTTCTCTTTCAGCCTAGGAATATCTCCTGCTCTGTAGGAAATGATTCTTGTCCAGTGAGAGAGCTTCTTAGGATGGTAGCCCAGCCAGTGGCAGTAAATGGCTTGAAGGGCTGGAGGAGAAGAAGCTGTGGCCTTCAATACAGAGGTGTGGTGTTTCCTCGATTGAAAGCTCTGTCTTGTAAAGCTGCAAAAGCAGATTCAAATACCACTCCACTCCGCAAGTACATTGCAACTCCAGGTCCCTTTTAGATACACAGTTTGAAGCCACCATTATCTGACAAGGTCAGTTTTGAGTCATTTTTTACATTCCAAAGGGCTTCCTGGGTAGCTCAGCTGGTAAAGAATCTGCCTACAATGTAGGAGGCCCCAGTTTGATTCCTGGGTTGGGAAGATCCTCTGGAGAAGGAATAGGCTACCCACTCCAGTATTCTGGCCTGGAGAATTCCATGGAAGATCCGCTGGAGAAGGGATAGGCTACCCATGCCAGTATTCTTGGGCTTCCCTTGTGGCTCAGCTAGTAAAGAATCTGCCTGCAATGCGGGAGACCTGGGTTTGATCCCCGGGTTGGGAAGATCCCCTGGAGAAGGGAAGGGCTACCCACTCCAGTATTCTGGCCTGGAGAATTCCATAGACTGTATAGTCCATGGGGTCGCAAAGAGTCAGGCACAACTGAGCAACTTTCACTTTGAGCTTCCCTTGTGGCTCAGCTGGTAAAGAATCTACCTGCAAAGCAGGAGACCTGGGTTCAATCTCTGGGTTGGAAAACCCCCCTGGAGAAGGGAAAGGCTACCCACTCCAATATTCTGGCCTGGAGAATTCCATGGACTGTATAGTCCATGGGGTCGCAAAGAGTCAGACATGACTGAGCGACTTTCACTTTCACTTTTCACTACAATCCAAACCACTCTCTATACTGCATGACATCAGTTAACCACCAAACATTCCATTGTAGCCTGTAGATTCTACCATCATTCCTTACTACCCTATGGCAAACTGTCCGTTACAATGTCATAATTTTTTAAGTGATAGACATTTAAAACTCCATTTAGAACAATGGATTTTTCCAGAGTTTGGATATTAGTTATCTTCTACTATATGCACAAATGTTTAAATGGCCTTTCTGAACACAGTAGTTAATGCCAGTTAGAAATTTGTTGTTGTTCAGTCGTTAAGTCGTGTCCAACTCTGCAGCCCCATGAACTGCATCACTCCAGGCTTCTCTGTCCTTCACTATCTCCCTGAGTTTTCTCATACCCATGTCCATTGAGTCGGTGATGCCATCCAACCATCTCATCCACTGTTTCCCCCTTCTCCTCTTGCCCTCAATCTTTCCCAGCATCAGGGTCTTTTCCAATGAGTTGGCTCTTCACATCAGGTGGCCAAATTATTGGAGCTTCAGCTTCAGCATCAGTCCTTCCAATGAATATTCAGGACTGATTTCCTTTAGGATTGACTGGTTTGATCTCCTTGCTGTCCAAGGAACTCTCAAGAGTCTTCTCCAACACCACAATTCGAAAACGTCAGTTCTTTGGCACTCAGTTAGGAATAGTGCAAGGAATTCATGAAGATAAATGAATTTTGAATAGGCTTATTTGGAGAGTAGGAGAAGAGCATACTTTTGCAGTAAGACATACTGACCATCAAGAGGACAATCTGGGGAGGAGAAAGGGTAGTTGAAGATGTTCAGGCTAGTGGTTAATCAGAGCTCTGGAATCAGGCACAGAGGGTAATTGAGTCCAAGATAGATTTAGAGATTTAAGTCAGTCTTGCTGTACAAAGAATTCTAATTTTTAGACTCAAATTATATTTCATGGATTTAAAGACTTTGTGTATGGAGTTCTGAAATTATCAAGCATGCCGTAGAGATTCTGGAAAACTAGAAATTAACAAGAGCCAACAATTTAACAGACATTTTTGAATTCTGTTGTGTATTGCTATGTGAGGGTTACAATGATGCATCAGACCTAGTCCCTGCCTTCAAGAAGCTCAGAGTCTAGGTGGGAGGAGGTGGGAAGCGAGAGCCTCTGTAGAACCTTTCAGATAGGCCTTCCCTGAGAAGTAGGCTTCTGCCAAGTTGGAGGAAACTAACTTTCATCGGCCACAGACTACCAATATGACGAACCTGTAAGGGACCGGTGAGCCTGGGTTTTAGACTTTTACTCTATAAAAGAAAATTATTTATTCTCAATCCTCTGAAAAGGGAAACATTTGGCAAATGACAGATTAAAACATTTTTGATACCAAAGCCTCAAAAAGAATCTGAAAAAAAAAAAGGATTATTAAATAATGGTCAATAACCAGTTAGAAAAAAGTCAGCACTGATTCATCTTAATTTCATTCACTTTTCTGATAGGGTTATAAAAAAATCCATAGGTCAAGTAAATTCAATTTATTTAATAAAGTCTCTCAAAATATCCTTGGGGATACAAAGAGAAATTGAAGATATCTGAAATACTTGGATTGAAGCCAATTAGAAGATACCCATGAGCGGACTAGCAAGCAAAGGTGTCTTCGTGGAATGCTATTGTTCTGCCCTACTCCGTGTCCTTCAAAATTGTTTGGGTGAAGAGATGTAAGATAGTGTCATTTGTAGATAGCACAAAATTGCAAAACAATAAAATTCCAGAATTACCTCAACAGATAGTCATGCTGGGAAAAAACTAATCAAATGCAGTCATCAAGCAAACAAGTATGTGTGTTTCCCAAAGAAATTCCGTAGCACGGGTGAAAGGCTGGAGCAAATATGATTTATCACTTTGTGTGCTATTTATTGGCAACACTAGATTTAGATTGTTCAGATTCCAGTATTCTCTGCTGTGGTTAGGCTATGTTTGAAAGAATATACTCAATTCAGAGTGTCAGAGAACCATATTTTAAACAGAGTTTGATGAACAGTCGTGTAAGGCACAGCAGAAGAAACTGGAGATACTAGTCTCAGCGAGTGTGTCAGTTTAATTGAGTGATTTAGGTGGGCTTGTTATAATCAGATATGTGCTTTTAAAGCATTCCTCTGACTGCAAGGTGGGGAACAGTTGGAGGAGACAAGAATAAATTTGGGGGTGGGCACTAGTAAGGAAAGAATGTAGTAACCCAGGTGAGAGGTAAAGGTTATTTGGAGAAGGAAAGAAGAGGATGGGGGTAAATGCCACAGAATGGATTAGACTCAGCATGCGGGAAAGTGATGAGGGTGTTTGGGGTAACATTAAGTTCAAGATGCTGGTAAGGCATTTTAATGACGATTATCAGTCCAGCTCTTGGACATTCTAATCTGGGGTACAGAGAAATTGTGGCTGGAAATGAGGACATGAGAGGCATCTGAACAGTAAACATCAATAGTGAGACATTTTATGACATTTTACAGTTCATGGACCACTTCAACACTTCAATTGGTAATTAGTATAACTCTCTGCAGCAAAGCGAGTTTTATTATGGCATTTCAAAGGCATGAAAACCAAAATTACTTTATGTAAATTTGCTTAAGATTTCAACACTAGTAAGTGATGGAACCTGGGCTTAAAGAAACCGGGTCATCCAATACCAAGTTCTAAGATTTGGGTGTGTGATTTTTGACTACATGACAGTACCAATCCAATGAATGACAGTACCAATCCAATGAGAGTCCGTTGGACAGCAGTGAGATCAAATCAGTCGATACTAAAGCAAATCAACCCTGAATATTCATTGGAAGGACTGACACTGAAACTGAAGCTCCAATACTTTGGCCAGCTTATGTGAAGAGCCAAATCATTGAAAAAGACCTGATGGTGGAAAGACAAGGCAGGAGGAGAAGAGGACGATAGAGGACAAAATGGTTGGAGGCATCACCGGCTCAATGGACATGAGTCTGGGAAGCTCTGGGTGATGCTGAAGAACAGGGAAGCCTGGTGTGCTGCAATCCATTGGGTTGCAAAGACTTGGACATGACTGAGCAACCGAACAACAACCAATCCAATGAGAATCAGAGCTATGGAAGAGTTCCCCAAGAGGAAGAAATATGGTGACCATAGATAGCTTCAGACATGGCTGTTTTTACAGACTGGAGGGAAAAGAGCCCAATAAAAGAAAAGCAGGCTGAGCAAGCAGTTAGAGGGTGAGAGAGAGAGAGCACCAGGATGACCTTTGGCTCTAGAAACCTGGGAACAGAGGGAGGGTGGAGAGCTTCCACAATGCAGAAATGGTTAGCACTGTTAGGTTTTACCTAAATGATCAGGATGCTCAGTGCTGAAAACAGATCACTTTCTATCCTGCACATTCAGCTTTTTTTCATTGTCCACTCTCATTTCACACATTTTGTCAGTAGCTCCTGAACTGTATTATAAACACCTTGAGGGCAAGGTCCAGGTCTTCTTTTCCTTCTTGTCTCTGTACTGCCTAACATGGGGCTGTATACACAGACTGATACAAAACGTGAAAGCTCTCTGCATGCAGATGATTAATCATCGCTAAAATTTTTCCAAAGGCACTGTCGCTAGTGCCAACAGCACATTTGTTTAAAATGTGCGCTTAAATTTGAATGAATCTGCCTAAATGGTGCCATCTGTTCTTAGGCCGTTTCAGAAAGGTTTTAGTACAGTTTTACCTTTAAAAGGACAAATGCAAGGGCATGCCTATGAGACATAAAGACGTCCTTAAGTAAACACAGAGCAGGCACTGGCACATTCAATCACACTTAAGCAGCTACACATTAAGAATGTTTTCTGAGGTTTAAGAAAATTTTAGCTAAGAGGACACCAACTACTACTTCATGCAGAAAATATTTATGAGAAGTTACAAAGTTGTAGGCATGGACTCCTACATATATTACTGCATTTTAATTACAGACTATAGAAATACAATTTAATTTGCTGTACCCTTTGAAATGGGTTGACTCTTCCACTCTTTGCTAATGGCCCACATTTTACTGTGATTTCAGTGCGTCAATTTACAGGCTGAAGACAGCTGTTGGGGATAGTCTCTATGTTAGTCATTTCTATCAATTGTCATTTGACTTTTGTTACAGTGCTGTAGGATTTATTGTTGTGTGAATATAACAGTGAAACGAAACCCATGTTTAAGTTCTGCAAATAACTTACAGTCACTTCCAAAACACCTCAACTTAGGTTCTAAATTTGAGTTTGCGGTTTTACATGCACGGTTATTTGCTGATCCACTTTAGCATGCAAAATCACACACTGGCTAGGTTTGGGTATAGTTATTGTGGCAAGGAGTAATGGGTCAGATTTTCAGCCTATTTAATTCACTAGCTACATCATCATCACCAAAACTATGCCAGCATCTGGACATCTGTATATTTTGCCGTGTGTGTGCCAAGTCGCTTCAGTCACGTCCGACTCTTTGTGACCCCATGGACTGTAGCCTGCCAGGCTCCTCTGTGCATGGAATTCTCCAGGCAAGTATACTGGAGTGGGTTGCCATGCCCTTCTCCAGGGGATCTTCCCGACCCAGGGATCAAACCCGCATCTCCTATGTCTCTGAATTGGCAGGAGTGTTCTTTACCACTAGCACCACCTGGGAAGCCCCTGTAGGCAGATTCTTTACCAGCTGAGCTACCAGGGAAGTCCCTGTATTTTGCTAGTTGGTATAAATCTACAATGGTGTATATCAAGAATTTACATTTACAGAAAGAATAGCATCCACATATGTTACCCTATCTGAATACATGTGTATCCATATAGAAATTCTTTTGTTAAATCCCATTTTGCAAAGGTGGAGATCTGAATGGCTTTATGCATATGAACATTCCTTTGGAATATTTTTGATACTTTTTATTTTAGATGTTTTTAGATGTCTGATATCTACCTACTTCTGATAATTTTTAAATAAAAGAAGTAGGATATTTAAGATAATGGTGATGTCATCTCTCACAGAGGCAACCACTATCACTAATTTGCTATATCCTCTCAGTCCATTTTTTCAACTTTTAATGGCCTAGGTTATGGCACCATGAGCTAATGTTTTTAAATAATATTGCCTTCTTAATTATCTAAGTTTTATCATAGTATTTTTGTCATTAACCTTCCATTTTTCTCAACATTCTGCTTTAGAAATCAATGTCAACCTACACAAAAGTTGTTGCGTTTTACTGTTCTGTAGTTTGAATTAGTCTAGTTTATTCATCTTTCCACTGCAAAATGTCCATTTAGGCTGCACATCTTACAACAACTTCTTGCTGCCCTAAGCAGTGCTGCAGTGCCATTTGACTTTTGTCTCCGTCTCTGTCTCCCTCTGCCTCTGTTCTCTCCCCTATAATGTACCTGGCCCAGGTTTCCCTTTTGGAAATATTCCTAGTGAAGTGAAATGAAGTGTTAATGGCTCAGTCATGTGCAACCCTTTGCCGCCCATAGACTGTAGCAGACCGGGCTCTTCTGTCCATGGTATTCTCCAAGCCAGAATACAGGAATGGGTTGCCATTTCCTTCTCCAGGGGATCTTCCTGACCCAGGGATCGAACCTGGGTCTCCGGTATTGCAGGCAGATTCTTTACTATCTGAGCCAGACCAGTAGTCAGCTTCTTATTGCTGGCTTGTGGGTCATAGGGAATTCTCTCTCAAAAAAAAAAAGATTTTTAATTTGCAATCCCACCAGCAGTATATAATATTTCGACTTCCTTATATCTTTACAAATACTTGTTTTGTTAGACTTTATTTCTTACATTTTTTTCTGGTCTGATAGAGGTGAATGAAATAGTTAATTGTTGGATTTTAATTACTTGTCTTGAATATTTGTAAGCCTGAGCATTTTTTCAAAGACATGTTGACCGTATTCAGGTTTCCTCTTTATAGGATACATATTCATATCCTTTGCTCATTGTTTTCTGAGTTGTTTGTCTTTCTCTTATTGTTTTGTGGGGATTCTGTATTTCAAATGTTAATCTTTTGTCAGCCCCATATACTGCTAATATCACCTCCCAGTCTTTTAACTTTATGGTAGATATCACGGCTTCCCAAGTGGCTCAGTGGTAAAGAATCCACCTGCGACTGCAAGAGACATGGGTTCCATCCCTGGGTTGGAAAGATCCCTGAAAAAGGAAATGGCAACCCCCTTCAGAATTCTTGCCTGGGAAATCCCATGGACAGAAGAGCCTGGCAGGCTGCAGTCCATAGGGTCACAAAAAGTCAGACAACTGATCTACCAAGCAGCAGCAGCAGCAGATATCATCACACAGAAGTTCTTTAATTTTGGATTTTTGATCAAGTATTTCAACTCCATTCATTTTTGTGTTTTATGTTTTTTCATAAATTATCTATTACTACCTTGGGTTGATTACAATATGCTGCTATATTTTACTAAGGTTAAAGTTGTGTTATTTCATTCAAAAAAGCAACAACCAGACTTGTGGACATCTCCTGATAAAAAGGTGCACCACCACCGATAGCCCTGCTAAAGGGATAGGACGTAAGTCTGGTCATGCCCTCGATCCAGCTGCTGATACCCAAGAAATAGAGCTGACAGGACAAGTTGAACTCTCCCATGAGCACGTATGCAATCAGCCAAGTCCAGACCAAGAAACTTTGGTCAAATGGCTGAAGTTCTTCAGCAGATACGTTGTAAAGAAAACAAAGGGGTGGAAAGGGAACCTGTGGATGGAATGAGAATCAAACACTTATCAAGCTAAAAACCTAAGGACAAAGCTAAAACTATAATCTAAGGATGCATAATTAAGTGATAAAACCCAAAGAAATCTAAGGAAGGGATTACTACAGAGTCAGGAAGAAAATGTTTATTTTGGGGAGAGGATTAGGATGGGTCTTCTGGGGTGCCTGACAGAATTGTTTTTTGACCTAGGAGGTAGTTAGCACTATGTTTGCCTTGTATAATAAATCATTTCACTAAACTAAAAGAAAAAAAAAAGAAGTTGTGTTATTTTGCACATAAATCTTTATACATTCTGGAATTTATTTATGTGTATAGTATGAGAAAGCAGTCTAAATTTACATTTTCAAGATGGATAGCCCATTATTCCAACACCATTTGTTAATAAATCCATCCTTCCTCCTCTGTGCTATGATGTCACCCATGCCTTATGCAGAGTTCCTTAAATGAGCATAGCATGTTTCACTGACCTAGTTATCTGCTCCTGCAGCAGTACCACACTGTTTTAATTACTCTAGTGTTATGATTATCCCTGGATATATAGCAAGACAAGACCCTTTTCCTTATTATTCTTTCACAGAATTGGTTTTGATTATTTTCAATATTTGCTCTCCCATCTCATTTTTAGAATTAATTTGTTTTGCACTGTAAGCAAAACCAACAGCATTTGTATTTCAATTGCATTGAATATATTGCTTAATAGAAAGAGATTAATACAGAGATTAATTTTGGATTTTCCCATCCATGAAATGGTATATTAATATCTGGCATCTCAATTTTTCAGGTTTCCATTTAGTATTCTTTAATATTATTTTATCATTTTCCTTGTAAATTACATATCTTTTATAAGATTAATCTCTTATTATCTCATCATCTTTGTTGCTATTATGAATAATATATTTCCTGATTAATTGTTGCTGGATTATTAGAACTTTACTGATTTCTCATATTTATCTTTCATCCAACAACTGTGCTCATCTTTTTAGTCCTTAACAGTTTATTTGTAGATTTTCTTGCATTCTCTATGTAAACCACAATGTTTTCTGTGTATAAGACACTTTAATTTCTTATTTTCCTATTACTATGCCTCATATTTTTTCTTGTTTATTATTGTGACTGGGAGCCCCAGTTCAGTGTTGGATAGTAGCATTGATGTTAGGTGTCCTTGCCTGTGGATTGTGTGTACAATTGTGTAATGAACTCTCAGTGCACCCATTCCCAGATCTTTTCTTATGAAATTCACATTGAGCATTTTCAGTATGGCTAGCCAAATTTAAGGTATGGACTGTGGTCATGTAATGGGGTAAACTTACTGTATTGTTTAAGAAGACCCAAGTTTTGCCTCATTCAAACTCTTACTTTCTGAATGAACCCACCCATATCTGTTATCAGTCATTCAGGAGGTAACATGAAATATATGAAAGTAATTCATATTAAGGATCTCCACTGCAAGCATCTTTACTCCATTTGAAAGTATTCACTTCACGGGAAATGTCTTAATCAGTGGAAATATAAATTTAAATCTGTTGATAGTCTTCCAAAATTCTCATTGTTCACGTTTGTTTTTCAACTTATATATTATAGACTCCTATGAACCAAGCTTCAACCCGTTCTCACTGCATTTTCACCATTCACCTGTCAAGCAAGGAACCAGGATCTGCAACCGTGAGACATGCCAAGCTGCATTTGGTAGATCTGGCTGGTTCAGAGCGGGTTGCGAAGACTGGAGTCGGAGGCCAGCTTCTGACAGAGGCCAAGTATATCAACTTGTCCCTGCATTACTTAGAACAGGTGAACAGGTGGGGTAGGATGACCTATACCTACCATGTTAATAAATTTCATTCATTTTTAACTGGAGGCTAATTGCTTTACAATATTGTATTGATTTCTGCCATCGCCGTGAGTCAGCCGTAGGTATACATTTGTCCCCTCCCTCTTGAGCCTCCCTCCTTTTGACCATGTACCTAGCATCAGGCATTCTACTAGCAGTTTTTCCCTGTTTTGTGTCTCAAAACAAAACATATATGATGTAAAATTATATTATATTGGTAGCAAAATATATATAATGTAACATTTACCACTTTACTAATTTTTAAGTGTACAAGCGGCATCAAGTACATTCAAAATGTTATACAATCATCATCACCATCCATTTCCAGAAGTCTCATAGTCCCAAACAGAATCTCAGTACCCATTAAACAGTAACTCCCATCTCTTTATACTCCCAGCCGCCATTGTGCCTATTCTACTTTCTGTTGCTATGAATTTGCCTATTCTATATACTCCTGTAAGTTGAGTTATACAATATTTGTCCTTTTGTGTCTGATTTCTTTCACTTAGCATAACTGCAAGACCCATCCATGTTTTTACATGTATTGAACTGTCCTTCCTTTTTTTAAAGTACTTATTTACCTATTTGGCTGCATTGGGTCTTAGTTGTGGCATGTGGGATCTTCACTGTGTCACGTGGGCTCTTTCGTTGAAGTGTGTGGACTCTCTAGCTGTGGCCCAGAGGCTCGGTAGTTGCAGCACAGGCTCCAGAGCACTCTGGCTTCAGTAGTCGAGGCACCCGGGCTTAGTTGCTCCACGGCATGTGGGATTTAATTCCCCAACCAGGGATCGATCCTCTACATTGAAAGTGTGTAAGTGTAGATATTGTTGTTGTTCCATCTCTAAGTCATGTCTGACTCTGCAGCCCCATAGACTGCAGCACGCCAGGCTTCCCTGTCCTTCATTATCTCCCAGAGTTTGCTCAAACTCACGTTCATTGAGTCAGTGATGCTATCCAGTCATCTCATCCTCTGTTGCCACTTCCTGCCCTCAATCTTTCTCAACATCAGGGTCTTTTCCAATGAGTCAGCTCTTCCCATCAGGTAGCCAAAGTTTTGGAACTTCATCTTCAGCATCAGCCCTTCCAATGAATATTCATGGTTGATTTCCTTTAGGATTGACTACTTTGATCTCCTTGCAGTCCAAGGGACTCTCAAGAGTCTTCTCCAAAACCACGGTTCAAAAGCATCACTTCTTTGGCACTCAGCCTTCTTTATGGTCCAACTCTCACATCCATACATGACTACTTGAAAAACCATAGCTTTGACTCCACAAAGTTTTGTTGGCAAAGTAATGTCTCTGCTTTTTAATATGCTGTCTAGGTTTGTCATAGCTTTCCTTCCAAGGAGCAAGCATCTTTTAGTTTCATGGCTGCAGTCACTGTAGGACCATTTCATGGCAAATAGATGTTGTGGTCTTAGTTTTTTGAACTAAGTTGAGTTTTAAGCCAGCTTTTTTACTCTCCTCTTTCATGCTCATCAAGAGGCTCTTTACTTCCTCTTCACTTTCTGCTATTGGAGTGGTATCATTTGCATATCTGAGGGTGTTGATATTTCTCCCAGGAATCTTGACTCCAGTTTGTGATTCATCTAGCCTGGCATTTCCCATAATGGACTCTGCATATAAATTAAATCAGCAGGGTGACAAAGCATCGTTTCCACTTTGCCCCAGCTGCTTCATTCTCCCTGGAGCTATTTCTCTGCTCCTCCCCAGTAGCATACTGGACGCCTACAGACCTGGGGCTCATCTTCTGGTGTCATATCTTTTTGCCTTTTCATACTGTTCATGGGATTTTTGAGGCAAGAATACTGGAGTGAGTTGCCATTCCTTCTTGTGGACCACGTTTTGTCAGAACTCTCCACTGTGACCTGTCTGTCTTGGGTGACCCTGCATGGCATGGCTCATAGCTTCACTGAGTTGCACAAGCCCCTTCACCACAACAAGGCCATGATCCATGAAGGGGGAATGTAGATATATATATATATGTAATATTTTGTTGATGAACATGACTTCTTTCCTCCTTTTGGCTCTTGTGAATAATGCTGCTATCAACATTGGAGTAGCTCCTATAATTCTGTATAAACCATTTCATTTAAACCTCAGAACAGTTGTGCACTGGGCATATTAGTTATTACCCCCATCTTACAGTTTTTATAACTCATGTCCTCCCTAGGCCTTCCAAAGATCATGTAGCTAGTGGTGAGATAAGGATTTGAACCTTGAATTGCTTGACTCCAAAGCCTGTGCTTTTTTTTTTTTTTTTTTTTACTTTGCTTATTGTTTTTATTGTAAAATTAGTAATGGGTATGAACATAAGAAACACCCCTCTTGGCCTATTTGTTTCAGGCTGGTAGATTAGCTGTGAGGCCATAGTGTGGAGACGACTAGTATCTTTTCCACTTGTGGTGACTTCATCTGGTGGTGACTCTGACCCACAGTGGTTCTCTTTATCCAGCTTCCCTTCCTGTCCCCACTGCAGGTTTACTACAGTCCATCACAGCGCATGCTCAATTTTTAATTTCTGAGTTTTATTCCAAGGGCAAAGAAAGCTCATCTGAATTTTGCCAAATAAATCTCCCAGAAAAAAATTCTCCTCTCTGAAAGGAGTGAATTGAATTAAATTTCTTAAGTTCTTTTCAGCTCTGTGAGTATAAATGCTGTGAGTTGAATGTTAAAGATGGCAACTAATTCCAAGAATAAAAAAAGAGAAACATGATCAAAAACTAGAGTGGAGAAATACAGAGAACATTGGCAAGGCAGAATGATTTGTTGATGAATGTTGGAGACTGAAAGATTTGAGAAAAAAATACTTTTTTTAAAGCTGCCTAATGAACCCTTTGGAGAATGATGTCCTGATGTTAAATGCTTTCTAATGGTCAAGTTGGCTGAGAAAGCAGTTTGAGAGAAACCTAAGGGAACTCTCTGTGAACAAGGCACACACAATTAGGCTCTGACTAAATGAATCCCACTAATGCAGTGCTCAGAGATTAAGGCCTGCATGTTGTTCAGATAGTGTTTCTGACAATAGTCAGCATTCCTGAACTCCTTCTTGCTCAAATATTACATACTAATTTTACTTAACAGATCTCTTTACTTTACAGGATGTTTACGTAACATTGATATGAAAACATAATGAACTATATTCAAAGTGCTTTATTTCAAAATACACCTACTTGTTTCAGATGTTAACATTGTCCTTTAACTCCCATTATATCTGTCCATTCATGTGAAATTGTATTTATATTTGCTAGTTGAACCAAAATTTTCACCAATTATAATCACTCAAGAAAAACATTCTGTCCCTAATCCTTTCTTTTTTCTTCAATGTATACAACCTTTGAAAGCTGTTACTTGTTATTAAAACTCTTCCTCTCCCTACCTTTCTTCACTTCAAAATTCTTGTACCATCAGCCTCATGTAAGTAGTCATGGTGGCATTTGGTTTTCTGTGTAGCTAGTTTATTTAACAGGTATTTCTAAGGAGCAATAATGTGCTGAGGACTGCGCTAGGTCCTGGAGCACAGCACTGAACAAAATTGGAAAAGGTCCTTGACCTGAAGACCTCACGGTCCAGTGGAGGATGGAGGGGAACACACTTTGAATAAGTAATCTGAGTGAGAATACTTATATAATATAAGAATAAACCTGGCTATAATCCTGACGGGAGCCTGCAGAGCAAGGCCAAGGGGCGAGAAGAGCTTGTCATGGGGGACTGGACTTAGACTGAGAGGGGAGAGTTCATGAAAGTTCTCTTGGGACTGATGCAAAGCAGAGATCTGAGGAATGAGTCAGGGTGAGCCCAGCGAGGAGGTGGGGTCGGGGCATGTCAGACAGTGGGAACTGGGAGCCTGTCGGCCCCTGGCTCCAGCCGGGGGATTGATTCACCCAGGGTCCCAGTGACATTCACATGTCGTTGACTTTTGGCTCCCCAAATGTAACTTAACCGTTTCATAGACACCGACTGCATCACTGCAGCTATTTGCTAGCTCTTTACACTGATGTACTGTCTTCATGGAGGTCATGGCATGAAATAATGGAGAGAGGAAGAGAAGGAACAGATCAGCATGCGAGGAAAGAAGAGCCTAAATATGGAAAAATGCAGAGTATGCACATAGGTATGTGGGGGTAAACCTAGGAGCTGCTGCCGTAGAGAATGTAAGTGGACAGTAGTCAAATATTGGAATTTTACACAGACAGACAAGTGAGAGGGAACCAAAGAGTACCTGGGAATGAGAATAATAGAAAGAGTGACCAGATACTGTTGACGAAATAACAGAATTCAAGGACTTTTATAAAGAAAGTTTCCTTATGAAGGACTTACTTATGAGGCTATGAGATTGGAAGTATAACACAATTTAGTTTAATCAGCTTCATTCATTCATTCAGCAAATTGTGACTGAGTGTCCACTCATGCTACAAGTTACGTTAGGCAGTGGGGATCGACTTATGATTGAGAAATAGCCTGTGCTACCATGTCATTCAGTGAAAGAGCCAAACATATAAACAAGCGCTTACAGTGCTGTAAGATAAATGCTATCACAGAAACTCATGTAGAGGTCGGTGACTAATTACACCTCTTCTGTCTCAGTTTCAATATATAAGATGGAGATAGACTAGGAAAAGACAATTTGGTAACCTTTCTTACATGAATTCACCCACACTGGGTACAGAAATTCCATGTGATTATAACTGCCCCCTGGACATTTCTACTGCAAGACCTTACACCTGCTTTCAGGGCACAGCCATTCTGAGTTGAACGTACCTTATTATGCTCAGAAGTAAGTAAATTTCTGAGTGCCCGAGTACTGTTGGTTTTGGAGTTTTCCTTGTGTATGTAGCACTTCTTCCAAAAAGCCTCCTCTAAAACATCTTAAGCCACAAGAACAGGGTGCATCTTGGCCCTAGAAACCGAGCCCTGGGAGCAAAGGGAAGGAGCCGTGTATACTTGTTCCAACCAGAAGCCTTGCCGAGCACTCCTCGGGTGACCCTGGGTCTCTGTCAGGCCAAACATCAAGTGAGAAACCACTGGGAACAGAGAGTGTTTGCTCTGCACTCCCACAGAAATCAGAATCTGGGTCACCCCTGCCAGTTAGCCAACGTGAGCGGGACTGTTCCAGAGTGTCGCTTTCCACTTGGCTTCCGCTGAATTTGCCGCATTCAGGCGAGAAAGCCGATGGTGCCGTGCTGGTTGTAACTCTGTCAGTTCTTGGGGGATAATCTTCCTTGGATGTCTGAGCTCTTTATTTTTTTAAAGGTTTCATTTTTTTTTATTAGATTTTCCTTAATGTGGACCATTTTTAAAGTATTTATTGAATTTGTTACATAACTGTTTCTTTTTTATGTTCTCTAAGTACTTAGAAAACTGTTAGATATTTAATTGATGATTCATAAACAATAATGCTACCCTCTCTGCATATCTGTCAGACCAGCACCTGTTTGGTCTTGTATTTGGTATTTGGACCATCCTTGCCTATTTCAGATGTTTGTCCCCTGGTTCTTAGGATCCAGAGCTCTACTCAGCACCCCATGCTACCACCTTGCCTGGCAGACTGTAGTCCACCATATTCCTTACTTTCCTTCCAATTACACTGAAACTTAGTTTTCCCAAATCTACTACTAATGACCCTTACAGTGCCTTCCTAGGTAAAACTAATAGGCCACTCCTTCATTCATTCCTATTCATTTAACAACTATTGAGATTATGTTGTATTACTCAGATTTCTTAGTTGCAAACTGGGAAATTCACTAATTTAAGTGGCAGAGAGTTTATTAAACATAAAGAATCTTGAGAAAAATTAGAAAACTGGGCTGGGGTATGACCCAGCTAGGAGCAGAGCAACCAAGAGAGACTTCTAATCAGACCCCTGAACGACTCTGTTAAACACTGCTGTTATCCCCACTGCACATGTAGGACATTAGGTCCTGCAAAATGCTCTTCCTACTTATGGCCTCCAATCTCATTTGTTGTTGTTGTTCTGTCACTAAGTCACGTCTGACTCTTTATGACCCCATGGACTGCAGCACACCAGGCTCCTCTGTCCTCCAGTATCTCCCAGAGTTAGCTCATATTCATGTCCACTGAGTCTGTGATGCCATCCAACCATCTCATCCTCTGCCATCCCCTTCTCCTTTTGCCTTCAACCTTTTCCAGCATCCCAGGGTCTTTTCTAATGAATCAGCTCTTTTGCATCAAGTGGTCAAAGTATTGGAACTGGAGCTTTAGTAACAGTCCTTCCAATAAATATTCAAGTTTGTTTTCCTTTAGGATTGACTGGTTTGATCTTGGATTTCAAGGGACTCTCAAGAGTCTTCTCCAGCACCACAGTTCGAAAGCATCAATTTTCAGCACTCAGACTTCTTTGTGGTCCAACTCACACGTCCGTAGATGACTACTGGGAAAACCATAGCTTTGACTATGTGGAACTTTGTCAGCAAAATGATGTCTCTGCTTTTTAATATGCTGTATAGGCTTGTCATAACTTTCCTTCCAAGGAGCAAGCAACCTTAATTTCATGGCTGCAGTCACAATCTGCAGTGATTTTGGAGCCCAAGAAAATAAAATCTGTCACTGCTTCCACTTTTTCTCCTTCTATTTGCCTTGAAGTGATGGGATCAGATGTCATGATCTTAGTTTTCTGAATGTTGAATTTTAAAACAAGTTTTTCACTCTCCTCTTTCACTCTTATCAAGAAACTCTTTAGTTCCTCTTCACTTTCTGCCATTAGAGGGGTATTATTTGCATACCTTAGGTTGTTATTTCTCCTAGCAATCTTGATTCCAGCTGGTGACTCATCAAGCCTGGCATTTTGCATGATGTAATCTGCATATAAGTTAAATAAGCAGAGTGACAATATACAGCTTTGTCATAATCCTTTTCCAATTTTGATCCAGTCAGTTGTCCCATGTAAGGTTCTAACTGTTGCTTCTTGACCCACACACAGATTTCTCAGGAGACAGGTAAGGTAGTCTGGTGTTCCCAATTCTTTAAGAATTTTCCACAGCTTTTTGTGATCCATACAGTGGATTCACTAAGCTTTTGCATAGTGAGTGAAGCAGATGTTTTTCTGGAATTCCTTTGCTTTCTCTATGATACAATGTATGTTGGCAACTTAATCTCTGGTTCCTCTGCACTTTCTAAACCCAGCTTGTACATCTGGAAGTTCTTGGTTCACAAACTGCTGAAACCTAGCTTGAAAAATTTTGGAGCACACCCTTACTAGCATGAGAAATGAGCCCAATTGTATGGTAGTTTGAACATTCTTTGTCATAGCCCTTGTTTGGGACTGGAATGAAAACTGACCTTTTCCAGTCCTGTGGCCATTGCTGAGTTTTCCAAATCTCTCTTATTATCTCTCCTTGCTGTTCTCTAAAATTCTACATTGTGATGGGTATATCTTTCCTTTTCTCCCTTGCCTTTCACTTCTCTTTTCTAAGCTACTTGTAAAGCCTCCTCAGACAACCACTTTGCCTTCTTGCATTTCTTTTTCTTGGGGGTAATTTTAGTCATCCTGTTCTATGTTATGAACCTCTGTCCATAGTTCTTCAAGCACTCTTCCTACCAGATCTAATCCCTTGAATCTGTTTGTTACCTGACCTAGTGATTTTCCCTACTTTCTTCAAATTAAACCTGAATTTTGCAGAAAGGAGCTGATAATCTGAGCCATAGTCAGCTCCAGGTCTTGTTTTTGCTGACTGTATAGAGCTTTTTCATCTTCAAATGCAAAGAACACAATCAATCTGATTTCGGTATTGACCATCTGTTGATGTCCATGTGTAGAGTCGTCTCTTGGGTTGCTGGAAAAGTGTGTTTGCTATGACCAGCATGTTCTCTTGATAAAACTGTTTTCCCTTGCCCTGCTTTATTTTGTATTCCAAGACCAAACTTGCCTGTTATACTGGTATCTCTCAACTTCCTATTTTTACATTCCAATCCCCTATGATAAAAAGAACATCTTTTTTTGGTATTAGTTCTAGAAGGTCTTATAGATCTTCATAGAAGTGATCAACTTCAGCTTCTTGGGCATCAGTGGTTGGGGCATAGACTGGGTTGCTGTGATGTTGCATGGTTTGCTTTGAAAATGAACTAGGATCTTTCTGTTGTTTTTTGAGGTCAGACTCTTCTGTTGATTATGAGGGCTACTCCATTTCTTCTAAGGGATTCTTGTCCACAGTAGTAAATATAACGGTCATCTGAATTAAATTCATCCACTCCCATCCATTTTAGTTCACTGATTCCTAAGATGTTGATATCCAATCTTGCCATCTCCTACTTGACCATGTCCAATTTACTTTGAATCATGGACCTAACACTCCAGATTCCTATGCAGTATTGTTCTTTACAGCATCGGACTTTACAGTCACCAACAGACACATCCACAACTGAGCATCATTTCCGCTTTGGCTCAGCTGCTTCATTCTTTCCGGAGCTGTTAGTGATTGCATTCCACTCTTCCCCAGGCGCATACTGGACATCTTCTGACTGGACTCATCTTCCAGCTTCACGTCTTTTTGCCTTTTCATACTGCTCATGGGGTTCTTGTGACAAGAATAGTGGAGAGGTTTGCCATTCCCTCCTCTAGTGGACCACATTTTGTCAGAACTGTTCACTATGACCTGTCTGTCTTGGGTGACTCTGCATGGCATGGCTCATAGCTTCACTGAGTTATGCAAGCCCCTTTGCCACAACTAGACTGTGATCCATGAAGGGGACCACTCTCACTTACTCACCTGCAAATCCCAAACAGGGGTGTCTGCTTGATGGAGGTAGGTCTCTTGCAAACTGTGAGCTATATGAGAGACTAGGAAATGACATTTTGTAGGAAGCAGGACTAGAATCGGGGCTGTCATGAGAGTTGAAGAAGACAGCTTAGTTTCTGCCAAAAGTACTGGTTACCGTTCTTGGCAGTGAGGATAAAGCCATGGACAAGAGAAACAAAGTGTTTTATTTCTGCCTTGTGGAGCAGAAACTCTAGTAGGGAAGCAGATAACAAGCAATTAAATGAATAAAATTTACTTGTTTGACTAAATAATAAATGAATAAAATTACTTAAGAAAAATAGCATAGACTAAGAACCTGGATATTGGAGTGTTACTTTTGATAGAAGGTTCAGGGAAAACCCTGTTGAGGAAATAAAACTTGAGCAAAGACTTGATTGAGAAGAAGCCGGAAGATGTAGGAAAGTCTGGGGCAAGAGCATCCCGGGTTAAAAGAAGCAAGTTCAAAGACTGCAGCATTTGGCCTGGTACAGCAACAGCAAAGCCAGTGTGGGCCATGAATGCACCATAGGAGATGAGGTCAGATAAGTAGACAGGAACTGGCACACAGGGCTTGGCTCATCATACCATGTACATGGGAGGCTGTAAGCAGGACAGTGACCAGATGTAACTTATATTTTATAAAGATGCCTCTGACTGCTCTACAGAGAGGAAACCACGGGAGGGCACATGGAGAAGCAAGGAGACTGATTGAGACCCTTGAGCAATTGTCCAAGGAAGGGACAATGATGGCTTCAACTGGAGTAGTGGCAAAAGAGGTGGGGAAAGTGGTCCAATCCTGAGTGTATTTTGCAGGTAAACCTAATAGAAATTGGATATTGGGATTGGGGAATTCAAGAATGATGCCTAGAGTTTTGGACATAGGTGGATGGTGGGGCCACTCATAATGATGGATAATGTCTGAGAAAGAATGAGACTTGAGGGTAGAGGAGAGGGGAAGTCAGGAACAGACATCCAAGTGGAGATACTGAGTTGCCACAGGGATAGTAGCTCAGGGAAGGGGCAGAGCCAATGCTGTAAGCTGGGGAGACATCAGGACATGGTTATATTGAGTTGGCCAAAAAGTTCATTCAAGTTTTTCCATTGCATGTTATGGAAAAACTTGAATGAACTTTTTGGCCAACCTGATATTTAAAAACAGGAGGTTGGATGAGATTACATAGGGAGAGACTATAGATATAAAGAGATGAGGATCCAAGACTGGAGCCTTGGAGCACTTCAATAGATTGAAGTGAAGATAAAGAAGCATTTGGAAAGAAGATAAAGAAACATTCATTAACTAGTTTTTAAGGAAAGATAAAACCCAGAAAAATGTGGTAGCCTGATTACCACGTGAATAAAGTGTTTCCTGAAAGAGGCAGTGAATACCCACGTTGATGCCTTCCTCAAATCAGAGGTCTAGTAAGATAGTGGTCAGTGATTTTCATTCACTGGGGTCACTGGTGGCCTTGGCAAGATCCGTTTTAGTCTAGTACTGTTATGGGTTTGCAGGATGGGTGTGATCCAGATGAGAGAGAGAGAAATTAACACAAAGAAAGGGGTTAATTTTAGGAGCAAAATAGGTGAGAGAACAGGGAGGGGACAGAGGGCTGGACTTGGGCAAGGACCAGGCAGTAACAGCAGGAAGGGTGGGATGTGAGGAGGATTTAGGGGTGGCTATAGGCTGCTTACACCTAGAAGAAGGGTGTGTAGCCATCATCTCAGATCAAAGGCAGGGAGAAGAAGCTGGGTAGATGTTTGAAACAAATGGATAAGGTGCGAGGGTCCATTTCCCAGAGTGGAAAATTGGTTTTTGAGAAAATCTCATGGGATTTCTGATTCATAGTAAAACCTGTGGTCATTCGTTTAAAGCAAGACCAGTGGTATCATTACATGATTTTGCTAAAAGCATCCTTTAAAAGCAATGCTCCCATCTTATTTTGTAACTAAAGGAATAGAGAAAGTTCTGGTGATGAGAATTACACACCAGGAAAGAGGGAAGACTGGCAGGTATTGGCAGAATGCTCAGGAGCCAGGACCTGGTGATTCCCTTGAAGTCACATGCCACATCTGTGGGTGATTTATTCCTGATGCTTTGCAGTGGGCATCCTGGCACTGGATTCATCTTCCCCAGAAACCCCTGATACCCTGGCAGCTTCCCTTGGGGACAAACCATACCATCTCTTCATCCATCTCCCAAACATTCATCTACTACCTTCCTATTAAGTACCTAAGACACTCCTGAGGAGCAAGATGAGCAGGTTCTAGCTGAATCAAGGTCCACTTGCCCATCACTTAACAGTGAAAGGAAACAAACATGCAGCACTTATTATGGGCTAGTTCTACTCAAAGTAATTTGCACATTTGAACTCTTCTAATCATCCCAACTACTCACAGGGTAGATACTGTCTTTTCCATGTTTGGCGGATGAGGAGATTGAAGGCAAAATGTTGAATGACATGCCTTGGAAGGCTGGAATCTGGACCTGGACAAACTGATGCCAGAATTTGGGGTCTGTTGCCTCTTGTAGTTCTGATTCAGTGTTCTGTCTCTCTTACCTTGAGGAAGAGGCATTCAGACCAGTTTTGGTAGGATTTTTAAAATCTGTCATGATTTACCCTTGAGTTTTTAATATAGATTTCCCAGTGACTGAAAAAGAGAATAATGATATATGCAATTCTGTACAAGTTATATCATCTGTCCAGCAATTCCAGGATTCATCTTGGACAAGTTTTGCTACATCTGCTTCATTTCCTCTTCACCGTGATTGTACTGACTATTGCATTTTGTATCAGTTGTTTGTCGGCTGTGCATCTTCTGCTCAGTTAACGCTGCCGTTTCTCTCCTTCCCCACAGGTTATCATTGCCCTCTCCGAAAAGCACCGCTCGCACATTCCGTACCGGAATTCCATGATGACCAGCGTCCTGAGGGACAGCCTGGGGGGGAACTGCATGACGACCATGATCGCCACACTCTCTTTAGAGAAAAGGAACATTGACGTACGTTGCTTCTTCTTTCCAGAGATCTTAGTCTGAGTTTTTGTGCTAGCCTGTGAGATGGAGTTGAGGGTCCTGGGTGGGTCTCCGTCTTTTCAGCTGGGCTGGGGTGTGCCTTCAGAGGTAAAGATGCCCCCAGAGTTCAGAGCCTTGGGTTATGTGCCAGTGCTGAAATTCCCCCTTTTGAGAACTGAGTTCAAATAGCAAGGGATGGTTTGCAGAAAACTTCACGCACACATTTTGGAAGACCTGCTGATGGGTTATTTACCTTGGCTGGAGGCCTGAGAGAGGAGACCCATCAGTTTCTCCTGACCCTTCTCTACTTCTGGTTGCTTAGATGCCTTGGAGACATCACCAAGATGTGACCCTAGATGCGTCCCTGAGCCCAACACCAGGACGCCTCGGTAAAGGCTGGCTGCCAAATGTCCCAGGTGGCTTTAGAGCCAGCTGATGTTTCACAGCATTTCAGTTTAATGAATGGGATTCAGACTTTCTCTAAGAGAGGAAAAAGGGAAGTAGCCGGTATCTCCCCAAACAAAGCCCAGCCCCAAGTGCATTGTGAGATACCGTGGAAAGCCTCTCTTTGGGGCCTGTTACAAATATTTATTTTGTACCCTTTGATGCTTATAGATGATGATACCTGCTATGATTCTGGTTTGTTTAGTGTGGTTCTGGTTTGACAGAAAAGTAGACAATTACATGCCAATTGTCACTTAGAACCTCAGATCTTCCACATTTTGGGCATTGGTCATTTTATTAAGCTCAAGCAAAACTTTAATGAAAAATAAATTTCCAGGGCAAAGTTTCCTAATTTGGAATCCTGTTTCCTCATTATGTTTTATGAACATCATTGTATGCATTTTTCCTGTGAGCAGAAGTTGTTTTCTATGTGCAATAACACTTCAAGGACATAATCTTGCTTTCTTAGGAATCTATATCTACCTGCAGATTTGCACAACGAGTGGCACTCATAAAGAATGAAGCTGTTCTTAATGAAGAAATCGATCCCAAATTGGTAAGCAACTTTTACCTGACTATGTTAAAAAAAAAAAAGTATGTCAAAGCTTAGCTAAAGCCTGGGGGGAACTCACTTCCCATAACCAGGCAATGTTCTAAATATTGGAAATGTGTAAAATCATTTAATTCTCATGACAGCCTCATAAGTAGATGCCATCTCTTCCTCTGCCTTGGGCTTCCCTGGTATCTCAGTTGGTAAAGAATCCACCTGCAATGCAGAAGACCCCAATTCTATTCCTGGGTTGGGAAGATCTGCTGGAGAAGGGATAGGCTGCCCACCCCAGTATTCTTGGGCTCCCCTGGTGGCCCAGCTGGCAAAGAATTCACCCCCAATGTGGGACACCTGGGTTTGATCACTGTGTTGGGAAGATCCCCTGGAGAAGGGAAAGGCTACCCACTCCAGTATTCTGGCCTGGAGAATTCCATAGACTGTATAGTCCATGGGGTTGCAAAGAGTTGGACACAACTGAGTGACATTCACTTTCACTTTCCTCTACCTTATAGGTGACAAAATGGAGGCACAGGAATGTTTAATGATTTGATCTGAGTTGCATTGCTAATAGGTCTCAGAACAGGACTCAGACACAGACAGTCTGACCCCAGGGCATGTGTTCTTATCTACAGCCTCCTGTCAGGTACTCAGACAGTCCTGAGGACACACATGGACTCATACACAATTATATTTCTAGAAAGGTCCTAGCCTTTCCATGGTTATTAAATAGAATATTATTCTGCATAACTGTTCTGTTACTTATCTAAAGATTTTAAAAAGTTAGTAGTTGATTGGATCCATGGAAAAATGGCCAAGCCTCTATTTTTATAACAGCTCATTCTTCTTTATCAAAGTGCTTTATTTAAGGAAAGATATTTGCAAGTTACCTGATTCAGCTACTCATCATAAATGCAGATATGTTTTCTTTCTTTTGTTAGTCTTCTTCTACAAATAAAATAAAACAAGGAATTAATTTGTGCCAACACGGAAAATGTTGAAGTACAGTATCTCATTTTTGTAAAACTCCAAAATTAAGATTATATTACTTTTTAAATCACTCCCCTTTAAAAAAATTTTTTCTCTAGAAAATAAGCTAGGGTAAGTTTGTTTGTTGTTGTTCAGATGCTCAGTCATGTCCAACTCTTTGCGAACCCATGGACTGCAGCACAGCAGGCTTCCCTGTCCTTCACCATCCTCCAGAGCTTGCTCAAACTCATGTCTATTGAGTCGGTGATGCCATCCAACCATCTTATCCTCTGTTTTCCCCTTCTCCTCTTGCCTTCAACCTTTCCCACCATCAGGGTCTTTTCTAATGAGTGGGCTCTTCACATCAGGTGGCCAAAGTATTGGAGTTTCAACTTCAGCATCAGTCCTTCCAATGAATATTCAGGATTGATTTCCTTTAGGATGGACTAGCTGGATCTCCTTGCAGTCCAAGGGACTCTCAAGAGTCTTCTCCAACACCACAGTTCAAAAGCATCAATTCTTTAGTGCTCAGCCTTCTTTATGGAAAAATGGGCACAGAGGACAGAAATGGTATGGGCCTAACAGAAAGAGAAGATATTAAGAAGAGGTGCAATAATACACAGAAGAACTACACAAAAAAGATCTTAATGACTCAGATAACCACAGTGGTGTGATCACTCACTTAGAGTCAGACATCTTGGAGTGTGAAGTCAAGTGGGCCTCAGGAAGCATCACTACAGAGAAAGCTAGTGGAGATGATAGAATTCCAGCTGAGCTATTTCAAATCCTAAAAGATGATGCTGTTAAAGTGCCGCACTCAATATGCCAGCAAATTTGGAAAACTCAGCAGTGGCCACAGGACTGGAAAAGTTCAGTTTTCATTCCAATCCCAAAGAAGCGCGGTGCCAGAGAATGTTCAAACTATGGCAAAATTTCACACGTTTCACATGCTACAAAGTAATGCTCAAAATCCTCCAAGCTAGGCTTCAACAGTACTTGAACCAAGAACTTCCAGATGTTCAAGTTAGATTTAGAAAAGGCAGAGGAACCAGAGATCAAATTGCCAACATCCGTTGAATCATAGAAAAAATAAGAGAAGTCCAGAAAAATATCTACTTCTGCTTCATTGACTACACTAAAGCATTTGACTGGAAAGTTCAAACTGAAAAATTCTTCAAGAGATGGGAATACCAGACCACCTGACCTGCCTCCTGAGAAACCTGTATACAGGTCAAGAAGCAACAGTTAGAACCAGACATGGAACAACTGACTGGTTTCAAATTGGGAAAGGAGTACGTCAAGGCCGTATATTGTCACCCTGCTTATTTAACTTATATGCAGAGAACATCATGCGAAATGCCGGGCTGGATGAAGCACAAACTGGAATCAAGATTGCTGGGAGAAATATCAATAACCTCAGATATGCAGATGATACCACCCTTAAGGCAGAAAACGAAGAGGAACTAAAGAGCCTCTTGATAAGGATGAAAGAGGAGAGTGAAGAAGCTGTCTTAAAACTGAACATTCAAAAATTGAAGATCATGGCATCCGGTCCCATCATTTTATGGCAAACAGATGGGGAAACAATGGAAACAGTGACAGACTTTATTTTGGGGGGCTCCAAAATCACTGAAGATGATGACTACAGCCATGAAATTAAAAGATGCTTGCTCCTTGGAAGAAAAGCTATGACAAACCTAGACAGCGTATTAAAAAGCAGAGACATTACTTTGCCGACAATGGTTCATATTTTCAAAGCTATGGTTTTTCCAGTAGTCATATATGGATGTGAGAGTTTGACCACCATAAAGAAGCCTGAGTGCAGAAGTTTGGTAGTGTATGTTATTAAAAAAAAAAAAATCTGAAATCTCTTTTTCTCAAATTCCAAAAAATTAAAATCTTGAATTCACCTGTTGCCCATATTAATTACTTCCTCTTGAGGGTTTGCCCTTCCTTCCCTGAAATCATTCCATCAAAGAGTAGAGGAAAAGGAGGAGAGAAGAATAGTGGGACTGACCATTTTGTCCTTCTTGCCTCCAAGAGCCTGAACTCGCCTGATGGAATTCTCTTCTGGAGAAACCAGTGAGTGGGGAACATCCGTTTTTCCAGGCCAGCCCCTGCTCACATACCAGCATCACAGGGCACCACCCACCCCCCTGAAAAAAGGAGACACAATGCAAAGGCCTAAGACAAGTGGAACTTGTCTTAGGAACTTAGGAATTCCTAGGATGAATCCCTCTGCTGTTCCTACCCTGCTAGCCACCCTGTAACATTACTGTGCAGAATGAGAAAGACAAGAGTGGGCTTATTAGCCTGAAGACAAAAATTACTTCATAACTAAAGAAAAATAAACATATTAACATTGGAGGTTTTTCCCTTCAAATTTGGCTGCAGAGACTTTTCTTTGAAGGAACTTGAGGAATTTGAAGAAAGATGAACATTATCATGTGTTTGATGTAGGTCTGTGAGAGATTTAATGAAACGAGAAATCAGGAGTCAAAAGCTAATAGCTGATAATTGAACAAATGTTGAGGTCTTCCTGGTGCAGAATAATCTGGTAATTGACAAGTGTTGTTTCCTGATCTCCTTTATAATTGCTTCTAAAAACTGACACTACTGTTCATTATTTGATGTACAGAGCTTTTCTGAAACACAAGTGGCAATTGAAAAATTGTCCTCAAAACCACCCAGAACACAACTGGATGGGAAAAATACACACCAGATTTAGGGTAGTGGTAATGGGAAAGTCATTTAGGGAAAGCTCTATAGGGGTAAGGGCTTCCCAAGAGTCTGCAGTGTTTTATTTCTTAAGCTAAGTAGTCAGTACCTGAGTGTTCACTTAAGCTTAGAAGTAGGTATAAGGTATTATTTATACCTCTTTGTTTATCTGAAGTAGTTCCTACTAAAATGTAAAATCACATGAATTAAGGTAACTCATCCCATTCACAGTTTAAAAGAAAAAAATTATATCATCACATCATTAGATACAGAAAAAAGCATTTGATAACATTAAACATTCATCCATAGTTTGAAAAGGCTCATCAAACTATGAATATAAGCGAACATCCTTAGAGCAATTAAGGGTATCAACTAAAAACTACAGCAATATTTTAAAGGTGAAATGTTAGAAGGAATATGACAAGAATGTCTTAAGCACTGTACTTGGAGTTTCTAGCTAGGAAAGAGACAATTTTTTTTTTTAATTTATGAGGATTTGAAAAGAATACCAGTCGTTACTTGTGGACTATTTGATTGCTCATCTAGAGCATCCAGTAGTGGGACCTTCCTGGTGGTCCAGTGGTTAAGAATCTGCCTACCAATGAAGGAGACACAGGTTCAATCCCTGGTCTTATGGAAGGAAGATTCCACATGTTGAGGGGCAATTAAGCCTGCACGCCACAGCTACTCAGTCCATGTGCCTTAAAGCCTGTGCTCTGCAATGAGAAGCCACCACAATGAAAAGGAGAGGAGGCTACTCTCTACTTGCATACCCCAAGTAGAGCACAGCCACCCCTTGCCACAGCTAGAGAAAAGCCCATATGCAGCAATAAAGGCCCAGTGAAGCCAAGAAAAAAAAGTACATCCAAGTGTTCAATAACAAAAAAAATGATAACCAAAATAATGTTCAGAAAGGTATTTATTTGTTGTGTAATCCATAAAAATGAATTGCCTTCCTGTACATCAAAAGCCAGTGATTAGAAAATGCGATTTTATAAAAATTTCATTTATAGTAGCAACAAAAGCTTTAAAATTCTAGGAACAGAATCTAATTAAAGATATATAAGGTATTTATAGAGAAAACTATAAATCTGTATTGAAAGGAATCAATGGAAAGCCATATCATGTTCGTGGATGTAATGATTCATTATTGTTGTGTTGTTTAGTTGCTAAGTTGTTTCCAACTTGTCTTGCGACCCCACTGAATGTAGCCCACCAGGCTCCTCTGTCCATGGGATCTTCTGGGCAAAAATTCTGGAGTGGGTTGTCATTTCCTTCTCCAGGAGGTCTTCCCAATCTAGTGATCAAACCTGCATCTCCTGCATCAACAGGCAGATTCTTTACCACTGAGCCACCTGGGAAGCCTGGTGATTCATTAGTATTACTTTAATCTCTTATCAAATTAACCTTTTACTCAAATTTATCTACAGTTAAAATTTGAGGGGAGCCTTTGATAGGATTTTACAAGCCAAGTCTAAAATTTATATGAAAGAGCATATGATCAAGAATAGCCAAGTCTATTTTAGAAGAGAACAAGATGGAAAGGGCTTGTTCTATCTAGATGCCAAAATTTCTTAAGATACAGTAGTTAAAACAGTGTGATATTGCCATGCATATAGTCAAGTAGGCAAATGTTTTTAACCAATAGCCCAGAAAAAGACATGTCTTATATGTGGAAATACATAACAGAATTGTAATAGCAAATCTTGCATGGTTGGCCATAAAAAAATTAAAATTAGATCCATATCTTTTACTTCCTACAAAGTAAAATCAACCTAAATGTAAAAAGCAAAACTTTAATACTTTTATAAGAACTTATAGAGAAATACGGGCTTCCCAGGTAGCACAGTGGTAAAAAATCCTCCTGCAATGCAGGAGACACAAAAGACTCAGGTTCGATTCCTGGGTCGGGAAGATTCCCTGGAGGAGGAAATGGTAACCCCCTCCAGTATTATTGCCTGGAAAATTCCATGGACAGAGGAGCCTGGAGAGTTGCAAAGAGTCAGACATGTACTGAGCATGCACATACACTATAGGAAAATATTGCTATGGCTTTAAGTAAAATAGATCTTCTCAAATAAAACACAGAAATGCAGCCCATAACAAAATAAGTTGATAATGCAATTGCATTGAAATTTAAAACTTTTGTTTCACAGAAAGAACACCACAAAGTGGAAAATATGACATAGATTGGGAGAAAATATGGGCATTGCATAAAACTTACAAAGAGTTCACATCCTGAATATATAAAGAAGCCTGAAAATCTGTAAGGAAAAGAAAAACAATTCAGCTGAAACATGGACAAGATGGTGAATAAGAAATTCACAGAAGAGAAAACTCAAACAGTGAACATACATTTACAAAGGTGATCATCAACCTCACCAATAATCATGAAAACACAGATTAGAACTAGGAAAGAGACCATTTTACACCCACCAAATTGGCAAAATTAGTGTCTGGCAATACTACATACACAGTGACAAAAATGTGGGGAAGCAGGAACTTACATATATAGTTGATAAGAATATAAATTTATACAGCTATTTTGCAGAGCAGTTTACCAATATATAATAAAGGGAAGCTACACTTACTCTGCAAGTTTGCTACAGAGAAACTTGGATGTGCCCAGAGATTTATAGTATTCACCGCAACACTGTTTGTAATAGAAAAGGTAAAATTCCAATGTCCATAATGTCCGGGAGACGTAAATACATCAATTGTGATGTAGTCCATTATTGAAATACTATATATCCATGAAAATTCATGAACTAGAACCACACAAAACAATATAAATAATCTCCAAACGTAGTGTGAGAAAAAAAAAAACCAAGTTGCAGTTACATGCAATGTAATAGCATTTACATTAAGTGTAAGGCATACAAAACAATATATATCATTTACAGTCATACCTATAATCTATGGAGTAAATATTTAAAACATGCAGGGAAATGCTACCCACTAAATGCAGGATTGCAGTCACCCCAGGAAGGTCAGAAGGAAACAGGAGTAGGGGCTTCCAGGTTCCATCAGTGACGTTTTATTTGTTAAGAAAAATTCTAGAACTATTTTGACAAAATGATAAGATTTAACAAAGCGAGGTGGTAAGTACAAGAGTGCCTTTGATATCCTTCTCTGTACATTTTTGTTCATAATTTTAAAAGATGTGTGTTCTTTGTCTCATAGTCCCCTCAATGAGGAGCTGACATTTACGCTCCCGCCTTGCAATTTCAGATGATTATCCGCCTGCAAAAGGAAATCCAGGAACTGAAGGATGAACTGGCCATTGTCACTGGGGAGCGGAGGACAGAGGCGCTCACAGGAGCAGAGCTCCTTCAGTAAGCCTGCAGACGTTTTCTTTAACAGTGCGAGTTTGTGTTAACTTCTGTGTTGGCCCTAATGTTATGAATTCACCTCAAAGTGCGAAGGTCTCCTGGGACAGTCTGAAATTGCATGTAGGCGCCAGTTAAGAGTGGCGGCTTTCCATGAAAAGCTGGATAAGGCTGGCAGTGTTTTTTGCCGCCTCAGCTTTGAGGAAGAAAAGAACAGAGCATGGAGAGGATGGGAGTATCCTTCTCATGCCAGCTGAAGAAAAAGGATTGTATAATAGTCACGCAACTTTTAAACGTATCCGCCACACACTCTGTAAGCTGTGGACCTCAGATCTGAAAGGAATTCCAGAAACGTCCTTTGTATTAAACAGCATCTTGCTGCAAGCACCAATTTATCCCATGCCAAAGTAAGCTCTCTCCTTTAATAAATAGATGGCCCATATATTACAGTTCAAACACTTGAAATGGGAATGAAAGCAGGTATTCAGGACTTCATACGAGTGCGGCATCTCTCAGAGCCTTTAGACTTGCAGCCGTATGGCATGCCAAGGGCACAGCGTGGCTCGAGCTCTTGCTCTGATCACGAGCCACCACGGCGGGCTCTCAAGTTTCTGTGCTGTTTATTAAGCATTTGTGAAGTGATAACAATGGACTAAGCTTAGAAGGCAGTGGTACTCTCTATTTCAGAGTAACAAGCTACACAAGCTCTTTCTGAAGGTTTACTGTCATTTCACATGACCCTTTCTCAACAGACAAAATGGTAACTAACAGAGGGTGGAAGTATTTTCTTTAAACAACTTCATGGCTGCCCCTGAATGCAGGTCTAAAGTTTGAGAAGCCTTAAGCAAGGTTTCTGTTATACGCCAAGCCTTCCTCCTCTGGGATAGCATTTCCTCATTTTAGAACACTGTGTTTAATAATGTGATAGGCCCCTAAGGCTTTCCTTACCAAACTGCTTCATGACATATGTGAGATTAAAGTGAAATATACTGCCAGAATTCACATTTTAAAGAATTTCATGTCGCTCCTTGAAATAACCTGGGATAGCTTAGATACTGAGAAATCCAAGTTTCAAATCCCTTCATTATGGTGCTCCCAGCCCCGCGAAGAAAGGGCTTATTGTTGTTGTTTAGTTGCTAAGTCATGTCCGACTCTTTGCTACCCTATGGACTGTAGCCCACCAGGGTCCTCTCTCCATGGGATTCTCCAGGCAAGAAGACTGGAGTGGGTTGCCGTGCCATTCCTCCAGGGACCTTCCTGACCCAGGGATTGAACCTGCATTTCCTGCTTGGCAGGCGGATTCTTTACCACTGAGCCACCTGGTAAGCCATAAAGAAAGGGCTTACCCAATATTATGTTTGAAAGTGCCTCTTCAGAGTTTTGATCTTCAAATCAAGATCCAGTTGGAAAACAAAAGCATTCTAGGCCTCTCAGCAGCAGGAATTAAATATAGGAAATTCTATAGTATAGGAGATGGTATTATGGAGTGCTGCAGCAACCCAGAGATAGGAGCAGGAGGTCCTTCACCCTGACACTGGAGGGACATCAGTAGAAGGTTGTGTTACCGAAGCCACAGCCTGGTGCCAGCTGCACAAGCTGAGTGCTGCCTGTCGGGACGGAAGCTGGGGCCTTGGAAGAGCCATGGGTGCCACGGAGGCCTCATCCCACAGGGAGCCCTGGCTTCCCCCTCATCTCCCCTTCTAGTCTCCACCAGCGCCTCCCACTGGCTGAACTTACCCAGAGCCAGTTGTTAAAAGAGTCAAGCAGTGTCGTCTCCTGTGATGTAGTCAAACAAAGGAAAAGTGGAAACTGGATCTAAGAGCAAACAGAGAAATGGCCCACATGTCAAATAAGCAGCAGTGTTTTCTCTCGTTCCTGTGTGCTCCTGTGTGGCTCAGAAGGCTCAGTTTAAGGGTAAGATTCTGAACGTGGTGGGTCAAGATGTCAAAATGAGTAAGCATATGCCGCAGGTTCCCTCCACACTGGGTGGATGATAGAACTGATATAAGACACATCTGAATCTCTAGCTATACTCAAGAATGAGAAGTAGGTTTCACAGGGGTCTAGAAACTTCAAGGAATTCCTGGGAGATCAAATGGTAGGGTTGAGATAGACAGGCGGAAGGGATCAACCAAGTGATGGTGCAGCACCAAGGCCCCATGTCTAGAGGTGGTGGCACCCTGAAGCAGGAGAGGGCTGCAAACAGCCTCTGAAGGTTGGCAGAGCTCTCGGAGTGGGAGGACTTTGTTCCTGTGAAGCCCCTGTGTTCTCCTTCTTCCCTTCATCCCCTGGTAGTTAGGTCAGTATTCCCAGGAAATAGGGAAGTGCCCCAGGTAGCTGATGATGCCCAGGACAAAGAGGGACTGTGTAAGCTCTGGAGACAGCTGCTGCCTCCAGCTCTGCCCCTTTCCTCACTGAAAGCAGCCAGTAACACAGGTACCCACAGCTGCTTCAGTCCCTTACCCAAGATGGGCTGCCCAAGCTGAGAGCTCGGAGTCTAGGAAATGTGAGCTCACAGTTGGGAGTGACTAGAAATATGAGGACAGCCAACATGGAGAAGGACAAGAACAAGCATTTACAGCGTGGAGGCCTTAAGAACTAAGCAAGAGAAGTGGCTGCTGTCTCTAGAGATATAAAACATGGCACTCCATCCATGAAACAACAGCAGGATCAAGAGACCTTGAAAATGAAAATGTGTACTTGTTGCCATTAAGAACTTGATGATGGCTGAATAGCAGGATGAAAACACAGAGCAGCAAATCAGTGAGCCAGGAAAGTGGGAGCTAAGAATATAAGTTCCAGAATATAAGTTAAAAGGGTAAAGATTTAGAAAGTTTAAACAAAAGAATCGTAAAGAATAGCCCTAGATTTACCAGTATCAACAAGAAAGAGTCTCCAAAAAAGAAATAGATAGAATGCAAGGGAGCCAGCAGTTAAAGAAATAAAACCTAATTTTTTGGAACATAAGACTTCAGAGCAAAAGAGTTATCATATGCTAAGTAGTGCAATAATACTGAAGAAAGACTTTGGAACTTCAACATATTGAAAATAATCCTAGAAGTTGTTAGAGAAGAAAAGTAAAGAATCTGATTTAGTGAAGACTTCTCATCAACAGCTCTGGAAATAGGAACTTCTAGTACTGAAACACAAAGCAAAACAAAAAAGGGCTGTGAATGGAGATTTCTGTATCTAGCCTACTATTCAAAGGTGAAGGTGGCCATTTTTCAGACATACAGACTTTCAGACAGGAAATTTCCCACGGTACATCCTCCCTTAAACAGACCACCACAGACTACACTCTCACAAGAAGAAAAATTCTATAAAGCATAAGAAACAATAATAAGCAAAGTTTGTTATACCTTCTCTATGATATTTAATATCATATTATATTTACATTACATCTTTCACTAACTTGCCGTGTATTACATAAACAGATGTTTCTGATTAAAACTTATTGACAACAAGCAAATTCTCATGATTCTCCTCTCACAGGAGTTTTTGCGGGCAGAATCGTGAGAAATAAAATTGTGACAACAGGTTTAAAATACTGACAAACTGTTAGATCTTGGATTGGCTTTCTTTGATCCACGGATAACAGATACGCAAATGTCAGTTGGAACAGTTTCTACATAGACAGTATGTAGGGTTGCCATTAGTTTTTCTGGGCAGTTGATTCACTCACTCAACATTTCTTATTCATCCAGTACTCACAAAAATCTACCATAGGTCCTGAAAGGAACACCAAAATGGATCCCTCTCTCAACGGGTTCACAATTTAGTGGCTGCGACAGACACAAGCGCAAGTAATTATGGTGCAATATATGAGTATTGTGTGGTGATACGTGAATAAAACATGAGACTGCAGAGAGAGTAATGATTAATTTTGAGCTCAGGTATAGTGCGTGCTCTGTCGTGTCCGACTCTTTATGACCCCATGGATTGTAGACCACCAGACTCCTCTGTCCATGGGATTCTCCAGGCAAGAAGACTGGAGCAGGTTGCCATTTCCTACTCAAGGGGATCTTCCCCACCCAGGGATCAAACCTGCGTCTCTTGCGTCTCCTACATTGGCAGGCGGATCGTTTACCACAGCGCCACCTGGGAATCATGTAAAATTGGTTCCTGTGCAAGTAAGTAAACGTCGGCAATTCACAATGAAGTCGCTTCTCTGGTGTCAAGATAAGTACACTATATATAGCATTGCGTCTCTTTAATGATTTCTGATCAGCAGTTGGGGAGAACACATGTTGCAGACTGAATCCACCCTGCCAAAACCAAAGCACAGTTTCAGAGCAATCCAGTAACTCTGGTGCTTGTTCGTGCTGACAGCGAGGATTATTCAGATTATGTGGCTTTGTGTTACTGTTTTTGCTATACTGTTGTTGCAGTTACATTTTGGCCTGATTAGCTAGACCAATATTGGTATAGCTTAAAATTCATCAGGTTTCAGAGTTCTTTATTATGTTAAAGTAAAAGAAGGAAATTAAAATTTGCCCCTAATGTGGCTCTGCTATTTAATATCATTGGTGCTTCTTTGTCTTCTGCCACCCTGGACACTTGCTCAGGAATGTGAACCAGCTTCAGCCTCTCATTGTGCCCAGGCTCCCTGGTGGTGAGGGTGGGAGGGGGATGGTGGTGTGGGGGACAAGAAGGGACCCACCGAGTGGCAGGGCACAGTGGCAGGAATGTGCTAGCCTCGTCTGCTTCTCTGTCCTGCTGATCCCTGGGCTTACGTTGACTGGCATGGCATGAGGACATTCCTATCAGGGATTCTGTGAAGGACATCAGAAAGCAGGATAATATATTCTGTGTAGCATGCATTGGACAATTTGGAGATGTCTATTAATACCTAGCCCCACCAAATTTTTGAACTATTTCCCAGAATTTCGGTTCTCAATGTAAATATTTGTTGCATTGACTTGGATGCTCCAACTGAAGAGGATTTCAGATGTCAGCCTCCAGTTATTGGGATATTTTTAGTTTACATCTTTTTTTTTTTTGCCTGTGTAAATTTGAAAAGAGACAGCTGGATGAAGGCTGTGTAGCCAAGTTAATGTTTATGCAAAACTTCTTGGGTGAAGATTTGATTCTGATTGATTTTCTAAACACATACCTCTTTCTTCCTTTGGTTTTTTTTCTAAAGCCCTTAGGCCTCTGGTTAGGATGGAAGCATCATTTCCTGGCCCAAATCTAAATGAGTAGAATATTTTCTGCATAGCGACATTTTCTTTCTGAGATGCAACTGAAATGGATCTCTTGGGCTCAAGTTTGCTCAAAGTAAATTTACAAACATCTTGATCCTTTGCTTTTCTTTTTTCTTCCTCCCTCCCCCCGCCCCCAGCTTTATTGAGGTATAATTGACATATAACATTGTATAAGTTAAAAGAGTACAGTGTGATGATTTAATATATTAATAGGTATATATATTGTGAAACGAAGACCATGATAAGGCTAGTCAATACCCTCATCACCTCACATAGTTATCTTTCTGTTTCTGTGTGTGATGAGAACCTTTGACATCTACCCTGTAGGCAATTTGCAGGTATACGGTGCAGTATTGTGGAGTATAGTCACCATGCTGTACCTCAGGTCCTCAGAATGTATTCATCTTCTTATAAATGGAAGTTTGTACCCTTTGACTCATGTCTCCCTGCCCTCCAGCCCCTGGCAACCACTGGTCTACTCTCTGAGTTCACCTTTTTTATTTTGTACAAATAAGTGAGTTCTTAACAGTATTTGTCTTTCTCTGGCTTACTTCCTTTAGCTAGTGCAAATCAGTAAATCCTACAGCCTGAATGTAGTGAGTACCTACTAGATGCTAGTCATATTAATAGGTGTTTTGGGGGGGTTCAGGAATATAGGATACAGAAAATAATTCCTAGGAGTTACAGTTTTATTGGGAAAATAAGATATATGCAGACATACACACATTTATACATGTATATATGTATATATGGGGCTTCCCCAATGGCTCAACGGTAAAGAATCTGCATGCAATGCAGGAGACACTGAAGACACCAGTTCAATCTCTGGGTTGGGAAGATTCCCTGGAGGAGGGCATGGCAACCCACTCCGGTATTCTTGCCTGGAGAATCTCATGGACAGAGGAGCCTGTCAGGCTACAGTCCATAGGGTCGCACAGAGTTGGACAGCACTGAAATGACTGAGCACAGTGTATGTATATATAAAACAGAGAATAAGAGGGTGTATTAGTGGAAAGAACAAATGGACACTGAGAACTGTAAAGCCTTAATTATACTTTAATTCTACTCATATTAGTTTTTTAATGAGTCCTTTATATGTAAATGCTGTCTTATGACTAAATGCTATTTATGTACACTTTCAGCTCCATGTTTTTAAATCTAATATCAGTTTATTATACATGGTTTAATATATTATTTGCTCACAACCTATGATAATGAAAAGCTAAATAGTTACATAGAAATTAAAAAGTGGGGGTGCAGATATCACTCCCTGAGCAAGTTAAGTCTGAAAGGATGTCATGAGGGAGAAGGTGCCACCCTAAGATGAAGGGATCTGGGTACACTAAGTTGCCTGGAATGAGTGAGCACAGTGTGTGTGTGTGTGTGTGTGTGTGTGTGTGTGTGTGTGTGTGTGTGTGTGTGTGTGTGTATTGGGGGTCAGGGTGGGAGGGGTTGCCAAGGTCGCTAGTAGGGGAGGAACCTGTGAAAAGGAACAAGAGGGAGGTATTAAGGGTGATTGAAATACTCTATATCATGATTGTCGTGGTGGTTACATAAGCATACACATTTGTCAAAAGTCGTAGTACTATATATCTAAAAAGGGTAAACTTAAAACTTTACTGTCTATAAATATAACCTCAACTAACCTGACTTTTAAAAGACTGGAGACATCTGTATGACAAAATACAAAATTAAAAGACCAGTCATTAAACAAACCAAAGCAAAATAAAACAAAACTGTACCGTGAGAGATTTTCTTTTCGGTAAAATTTTGCCATGGTTAAAGAATAGCAACTTATCTTTGATGACAAGCCCCTCAAAGTACACAGACATATATTTTTACAGGTAATTACTACATGTACAAGTTGAGGCATCTTCCTCACTTTCCTGCTCTGCTCCAAGCCTGCACAGCAGCCCACACCTGTCCCCACATTTCCCTCCTTCCTGTTCAGTAGAGAAGGTGTCCCCTCCAGAGGCGACCTCACCAACCATACTTGCAACCCCAGTCCCTTCTACTATAGCAGGGACCTCAACCCTTCTTCTGATTTTTCTTTATCTGCAACTTTTCTCTTTTTGTTGGACTCTTTACCAGACTCTTTTATTAGTATTCAAATACAATGGGTTCAGTGTTCCCATAATTTGAAATGAAATGCTCCTCCTTGACCTTTCCCCCAACCCCGCTCAATCTACTGTTGCTTTCATCTCCTTTAAGCTAAACCACTCCAGGAAGTTGCCTTCACTCCCAGTCTCCTTTCCTTTCCGTCCCACTCACTCTGCTACACACTCCAAGCTGGCCTTTGCCCCGTTGCACTGGTCGCTGATGGACCTCAGTGTAGATCAGTTTGATAGGCCTTGTAAGTCTTTATCTTCCTTGACCTCTCAGCGGTGTTCAACATTATTTTGTTAAACAATTTTTTAAAACAGTTCTATTTATTTATTTGGCTGTAGTGGGAGGCATGTGGTTCTCTGACCAGGGATTGAACTCACAGCCCCTGCATTTGGATGGCGGAGTCTTAACCACTGGACCACCAGGGAAGGCCCTGCATTCCTCATGATTGACCACTCTCTGGTTGAAGCTCTCTCTTCTCTTGTCTTCTTCTTATCTCCTGACTGCTCCTTGGCCTCTTGGGCCAGATTATCCTCCTTTCATGTGGACATTCCTCAAGCATTGTCCTCGGACCTCCTTTTCTCTTTTTCTTTGTACTTTTTCCTAGATGATTTCATTAACACCCACTCCTCAGTTGCTGTCTAGATGCAACTAGATGATGCAACCCTGATGACTCTATTTTACTCATTCATATTTATTCTTCTCTGAATGCCCTACTCATTTTTGATCACATTGCCTCACTGACAGCTGATCCTGAACTCAACATGCCCCAAATTGATTTCTCTTTTTTAAAACTTTATCTATTTACTTGTTTTTGGCTGTATGGGGTCTTCATTGCTGCTCAAAGTCTTTCTCTAGTTGCAACAAGCAGAGGCTACCCTCTAGTTGCAGTGCACGGGCTTCTCATTGAGGAGGCTTCTTGTTTTGCAGAACACAGGCTCTAGAGTGTGCAGGCCATCAATAGTTGCACTACATGGGTTTAGTTGCCCCATGGCATGTGGAATCTTCCTGGACCAGGGATCGATCCCATGTCCCCTGCATTGGCAGATTCTTAACTGCTAGACCACCAGGGAAGTCCCCTGAACTGAATTCTTCTTCATCTTTCTCCACACCTGGTCTCTGGCACTAGATCCCCATCAATGTCTCTACAAGCCCTACAGTTGCCAAGGCCAGAAACTTAGAGGTTTCCTGCGATTCTATTCATTCTCACCTCCCAAATTCAATCAATTTGGAACTCCTGTTGACTCTATCCTCAAAATACGTCTTGAATTGGACGACTTCACACCACCCCGACTGTTGCTGTCCTTGCAAACCTCTGTCTTCTTTTTTCTCCTACTAAAATAGTGTCATAATTAGCTTTTTTTGCTCCCCTCTAAATCTTGTTCTGTGAAGCCAGAATATTCTTTTTTAAAAGGACAATTCTTACCATTTCACTCTTCTTCTTAAAACTCCTCAGTGACTTCTGACTTCCTGTTGATCCTGGGAAAACACCAAAATCCTGCATGTGGCCTACAAGAGTCTGCCCGGTCTGACCCTTTTCTGTGTTTTCAACCACATTTCACATTCCTCTCCCCTTTGCTCCCTTTACTTTGACAACACTGACCTTTCAGTGTTTCATTTCATCCTGTCTTCCACCCTGGGGACGTTGCACAGGCAATTGGTGCTGACTTCTGCCTGGGGTGACTTGTGCATGGGGGCACGTACACGCATGCATGCACACAAACACACATGTATCTTGTTTAGTTTGCTCTGCTTATCCTTCAAGGGTTAGTCGCTCAGTCATGTCCGACTCTTTGTGACCCCACAGACTGTAGCCCACAAGGCTCCTCTGTCCATGAGATTCTCCAGGCAAGAATGCTGGAGTGGGTTGCCATTTCCTTCTCCAGAGGATCTTCCTGACCCAGGGATCAAACCTGGGTCTCCTGCCTCAGAGGCAGATTCTTTACCGTATGAGCTACAGGGAAGTCCCAGGGCTAGGAAAGTCATGCCAAAGACTTATCACAGATTTCACCTAACAGATCTGAGTGAATTCCTGCCTTCTCAAGGTCTCAGAAATTCCTTGGGATTTCTGTACCTGTTAGTGATGTAACCTTCTTAACTTATCTGATAAAGTTTCTGAAAACCTAAGCGTTTCCAGTCTCTGGAGGGGTCAAACTCTATCCTTCAAACCTCAACTTATCCTTCAAACCTCAGTTTAAGTTGTGTTTCCTCAAAGGCATCTTCTCTGTCCCGCTGCCCCAACTCAACATGACTGTGCTGCACCTTTTCGCATTTGCAGTGCTTTTCCTTTGGAGTACTCATCTCCTCATAATCACGTACTTGTGGTATTGTTTGGGTGTTATCTGTGTCCCCACCATGCGGAAAGGCCTTTGAGGGCAGGAGCAATGTCCGCTTTAAATGAGTGAATACATCAATGCTATGTGCCAGCCTGGATGGGAAGGGGGCTTGGGGGAGAATGGATTCGTGTATATGTATGGCTGAGTTCTTTTGCTGTTCACCTGAAACTCTCACAGCATTCGTTGTTAATCGGCTCTACCCCAATACAAAATAAAAAGTTAAAAGTTTGAAAAAAAACTTTAAAAAAAATGAATGTACACAACACCTTTCTTTGTGTCATTTTGTGACACACAATCAAAGAATATGCAGTGAATATCAGTATAGCAAAGATTATGCGTAACTACATTAAATCCACAAGGGGAAAAACTTGAGAGGTCTTTGACTGGCTCATGAACACATGATCACACAATTTAAGATATTGAGCAATGGAAATCCACTTGTGCAAATAAGTGTTACCCAAAGGAAATGGTGCCCTAGTTTGACGTACATTTTACCAAACAGGAAATGACTTGAGGCCCGGGCCAGGGCAGCCTTCACGCCTGTTCTTTAGAAGTCCCCAGATTCCTCTTTGCCCTACTCACTCTCCTGTTGGGGAATAAGCCCATCCTTCCAGGCTGAAACACTAGCTAAAGCTGGGAGCTATGCTGGAACTGACCCTTGGCCCCGTAAACCATGTGCAACATGGAAGGTGGGACCTCACCTTTCATCCTTTGGGCTTTGCTTGATATTTGGAAATTTTTATCTGATAGTATTTCTTTTAATACAATTAAATAAGACTAATACATTTTTTTAAATTGGAGTATAATTGCTCTACAATGGTGTGTTAGTTTCTGCTGAACAATGAAGTGAATCAGCTATGTGTATGCATATATCCCCTCCTTTGTGTACCTCCCTCCCTCCTATCCCTCTCCTCTAGGTCATTACAGAGCACGGAGCTGAGCTCTCTGTGCTATAAATATAGTTTAAAACCAAATACATTGTGTCATCAATCCCACAAACAAAAAAATTTGTTTCAAAAGGGTATATCTGTACTAACAACTGTTTCATTGATGTCCAAGCTTCTGTTTCAATGCAAATAAACACACCTAAAGGAAGAGTCTTAAAGTCCCATTCTCGCACCAAATAAATCTCACTTTGAAATAAGATTAATTTTTACCTTTATTCATTCTTTCTAGTGAATAAACACTGATTGAATATTATTAATACCATGTCAGGCACTCAGACAAACCAGAGTCCTACAGGAGGCTGGCCATTGGAGAGAGAGGGACAGATGACCAGACATATGTGCTTCGTGATGGTGTCAAACTGCTGTAATAAACATCTAGGTCCAAGATGGGGAGAGCGAGTGTTTTGGAAAGGGCAGAGGACCAGGGAGGAAAGACTTGAAAGAGGAAGTGACTTACAGAAAACCCATCAGTGCTTTCATCCTTTTAAAGTAAGCATTTAAAGGTGACTTCAGGAGAAGTCATTTCCACCCGGTTTAACTTGCTGTTCAATTTTTTTTATTAGACTAGTCTAATAAAAGTTTAATTGGGTTGCGTTTCTCAATACGTTTGAGCTGGATTAGAACCATAAAACAGATTTCAACTACGGGTATAGTGGCTCTCTTGAACCTAACAATTGATAACTTGTTCCCAAAGGCATGGGATAGAATAATTAAAATCAAGATTATCCCATATAATTTGAAATATGCCATCATCATAATAATAAGTCTTGTCCTGTGACCCTCAGACTGTTTATGAAGTGAAAAGCAAGCAAGAAAAAAATAAATGATACCCTCCAATATTTGAGTTAATACAGTCCTAGTGAGAATTAGATACCAAACTAGTCTTTTAGGGAGACTCTCTTGTCAGTACTTAACCCTGGATCAATAATACTTTATCCCTTTAATATTCAGCTTATTGTCACTGGCCTCTAAAGTGATTTTATTTATCAAACCACTGTTACAAATTTTTTTAATTAAAAAAAATAAATTTCAGGTGTAGAGCATTATAATTCAACATTTGTATAGACTATAAAGTGCTCACCACCACATGTCTAGTTACCATCCATCACTATACAGTTGACCCCCTTCAGCCATTTCACCCCCTGAAACACCTTCCTCCTCTGGTAATCACTAATCTGATCTCTGTATCAACGAGGTTTTCTTAGTTTCATTTTGTATGTTTGTTGTTTGTTTGTTTGTTTTTTAGATTCTGTGTATGAGTGAAAACATATGGTAGTTGTCTTTCTCTGTCTGACTTATTGTCCTTAGCATAATACCATCAAGGTTCATTCATGTTGTCAGAAATGTCAGGATTCCATTCCTTTTTATGGCTGAATAGCATTCCATTAGGTATATGTTGCACATCTTCTTTATCTATTCATCCATCAATAGACACTTAGGTTATTTCCGTTATCTTAGCTGTCGTAAATAATGCTGCAGTGAACATAGGTGTGCATGTATCTTTTCCAACTAGTGTTTTCATTTTCTTCAGATAAATATCCAGAAGTGGAATAGCTGGGTCACATGATAGTTCTATTCTTAATTTTTTGAGGACTCGCCATACTGTTTTTCTTAGTGACTGCCCCACTTTGCAGTCCCACCAACAATACGTGAACCGTGAACTTCCAGATGTTCAAGCTGGTTTTAGAAAAGGCAGAGGAACCAGGGATCAAATTGCCAACATCCGCTGGATCATCAAAAAAGCAAGAGAGTTCCAGAAAAACGTCTATTTCTGCTTTATTGACTATGCCAAAGCCTTTGACTGTGTGGATCACAATAAACTGTGGAAAATTCTGAAAGAAATGGGAATACCAGACCACCTGACCTGCCTCTTGAGAAATCTGTATGCAGGTCAGGAAACAACAGTTAGAACTGGACATGGAACAACAGACTGGTTCCAAATAGGAAAAGGAGTACGTCAAGGCTGTATATTGTCACCCTGCTTATTTAACTTATATGCAGAGTACATCATGAGAAATGCTGGGCTTGAGGAAGCACAAGCTGGAATCAAGATTGCCAGGAGAAATATCAATAACTTCAGATATGCAGATGACACCCCCTTATGGCAGAAAGCAAAGAACTAAAAAGCCTCTTGATGAAAGTGAAAGAGGAGAGTGAAAAAGTTGGCTTAAAGCTCAACATTCAGAAAACTAAGATCACGGCATCTGGTCCCATCACTTCATGGCAAATAGATGGGGAAACAGTGGAAACAGTGGCTGACTTTATTTTTCTGGGCTCCAAAATCACTGCAGATGGTGATTGCAGCCATGAAATTAAAAGACACTTACTCCTTGGAAGGAAAGTTATGACCAACCTAGACGGCATATTAAAAAGCAGAGACATTACTTTCTCAACAAAGGTCCGTCTAGTCAAGGCTATGGTTTTTCCAGTAGTCATGTATGGATGTGAGAGCTGGACTATAAAGAAAGCTGAGCACTGAAGAATTGATGCTTTTGAACTGTGGTGTTGGAGAAGACTCTTGAGAGTCCCTTGGACTGCAAGGAGATCCAACCAGTCCATCCTAAAGCAGATCAGTCCTGGGTGTTCATTGGAAGGACTGATGTTGAAGCTGAGACTCCAATACTTTGGCCACCTGATGCAAAGAGCTGACTCATTGGAAAAGACCCTGATGCTGAGAAAGATTGAGGGCGGGAGGAGAAGGGGACAACAGAGGATGAGATGGTTGGATGGCATCACCGACTCAATGGACATGGCTTTGGGTGGACTCTGGGAGTTGGTGATGGACAGGGAGGCCTGGCGTGCTGCGGTTCATGGAGTCACAAAGAGTCGGACACGACTGAGCGACTAAACTGAACTGAACTGAACAACAGTGTATGAGGGTTCCCTTTGTTCCACATCTTTTCCAACATTTGTTAGTCTTTGTCTTTTCAATTATAGTCTCTGTAACAGGTGTAAGATGATATGTCATTGTGGTTTTGACTTGTGTTTCCCTAACAGTGATGTTGGACATCTTTTCATATGCTTGTTGGCCATCTGTGGGTATGTTTTGGAAAAATATCTGTTCAGATCCTCTGCTCATTTTTTAACCAGGTTTTGTTGTTGTTCTTGAGTTGAATGGCTTCTCTGTATATTTTGAATATTAACTTCTTACTGGATATATGATTCGCAAATATCTTCTCCCATTCAGTGGTTTACCTTTTCATTTTTATGGTTCCCTTCATTGTGCAGAAGCTTTTTAGTTTGATGTAGTCTCATTTGTTTATTTTTGCTGTTGTTTCCCTTGCCTTTAGAGTCAGATCAAAAAAAAAATGTGGCTAAAACTGATATCAATGAGGTTTCTGCCTATATTTCCTTATAGGAATTTTATGGTTTCAGGTCTTACACTCAAGTCTTTAATCCATTTTGAGTTAATTTTTGAGTACAGTGTGTGACATTGGTCTAGTTTCATTCTTTTGCATATGGATGTCCAATTTTCCCAACATCATTTATTGAGAATATTTTCTCCATTATATGTTCTTTGCTCCTTTATCGTAAATTAATTGTCCATGTATGTGTGACTTTCGATTCTGTTCCATTGATCTGTGTGACTATTTTTGTGCCAGGACCATACTGTTTTGATTACTATAAACTTGTGTATAATTAGAAATCCAAGTGATTTTGTCAAACAACTATTAAAAATATGCTTCAGAATCATGACTTATGCTATCCAAGTCCCGTAACATGATGAGCTATCCTGATTGTTCTTCCACTGTGGAGAGAGGAAAGGGTGGATTTCAGGAAACTATGTTCCTTAAGGGTTAAAGGAGGAGGGCATGGCCACCCACGCCAGTGTTCTTGCCTGGAGAATCCCATGGACAGAGGAGCCTGGTGCGCTACAGTCCATGGGGTCTCCAAGAGATCGGGCATGACTGATGCAACTGAGCGTGTGTGCAAGGGTAAAAGAGATGGAGATAGGGTTTGAGGCAGGGAGTGTGGGAGGGACAGAGGTAGATACAGAGAGGAGGCTGGAGAGACAGAGTGAGAAGCTTATACTGGAATCTGAGCCATCTCTTGAAAATTATTAGAGATATGACTGAATGCTGTCCTACACCAGGTTGCTCATTGAAAAATGAAAAATCTCAAGAAAGCTTGTGCCTAATTTCTCATTTTTAAGGATGAAACTGTCCCAGTGAGAGTGACGCTGCCTACCTGTGACTACCCAGAACCTCTTTCCAGGGCCCAGTGACCCCACCAGGCCTGGCCCCTGGCAACCTCTGCAGCCTCAAACCCTCCCAAGCCCCTGCTTGTCACCATCCCTCCCCTGAAACAGTCCTCTCTTACCTCACTATTCAAATGTTACATTATCAGAAAGACCTTCCCAGCCACAGTGTCTAAAATACGTCTTGCCCTACCACACTTTACCTCCTTTATGCTGAGTTATTTTTCTTCATAGCAGCAACATCACATTTAATGTCTTCTATCTATCTCTACTTCATGAGGACTGGGACTTCATCTGTGTTGTTTTCTACTATGTACCTGGCCCATGGTAGATCCTCCATAGGTATTTGTTGAATGATTTGGTGAACATTCCATCAGGGCCTTGATTCCCTCTCACACTTCTTTCTTGAGCCGTTCGTTTTCCATCTTCAGGGTCTCTACTCAGAGCTGCCTGGGTTTTTGGTATGAACAAGGGTCCTCAGAACCAGTCTCTGTGGGCAGTAAGCACTTCCTGATGTTTAGACTTAACACCCACTGGTTTGGTATCCAGTGTGTGGGTTTCATCTTGTCAGTGTGAATGTCACTCAGGAGTTATCTGAAACATTCAGGATCTTGCTCACAGCTCTTTTCTGAACTTTATCCAGAGTTGTCAACCAAAATAAGGAAGAAAAAATTTATTTGAAAGGACTGAGAGTCAAGAGACTTGATTTCTAATCTTGACTCTCCTCCTCATCTAAGGGGATGTGTTATCTTAAATGACACCCCCACCTCAATTTTCTAAGCTTTGCTGTGTGACCTTGGGCAAATTATATCATCTATTGGGTTGACCAAAAAGTTGCTTTGGTTTTTAAGTAAAAATAAAAGACACATTTTTCATTATCACCAAGAACTTTATTGAACAACATAGTCACTGTCTTGTTCCCCTACCTACCATTTTTCAGGCAACTTCATGATTCCATCTTTCCAAAACTTTATATCCTTTTAAGCAAAGAAGCATTGCAGGTGCCTTTTACAGTCTTCCAGGGAACTGAATTTTTTTTTTTTTTCCATTAAGAGAATTTTGTAAAGATCAAAATAAATGCAAATCCAAAGGTACAATGTCTGGTGAAAGCAGTGGATGTTCAGAACTTCCCAGCCAAGCTATAACAGTTTTTGCCTGGTCTTCAAAAACATGTAGTCTTGCGTTATCCTAATGGAAGTTATGCATTTTCTGTTGACTAATTCTGGGCAGTTTGCATCAAGTGCTGCTGTCAGTTGATCTAATTCGAAGCAGTACTTGTTGGAATGAATCCTTTGGTTTTCTGGAAGGTGCTCATAATGCAGGACTCCCTTCCAATCCCATCATAAACACAATGTCACCTTTGGAGGAAGACCAGCCATTGATGTGGTTGGTGGTGGTTCATTCGCTTGTTCCTTTATCTCTTCTGTTCCACGTTATTGTACAGTATCCATTTTTCATCACTCATCCCAATTTGTTTTAAAAACAGACATCTTTATTGTGTTTCAATAGAGAATCACATTCAGAAATACAGTCAAGAAGGTTTTTTCCGCTTATGTGGGACCCAAGCATCAAAGCAATGAACATAACTAAGCTGGTACAAATAATTTTCAATGCTTGATTTGGAGATTTTTGAGTGTGTCAGCTATCGCCTGCATGATATAACATTGATTGTTCTCAGTGTCTTGATTTGATTGCTATCAACTTCAACTGGTTGACCTGACAATGGAGTACCATCCAGCAAGAAATCTCCAGTGTGAAACTTCACCAACCACTTTTGACATGTTTGGTCAGTCACAGCACCTTCTCCATACACTGCAGAAATCTTTTATTTTATTTTTGCATTTCATTGTGTCTTTTTGTTGTTGTTGCTTTTTGTTGTTCAATCACTAAGTTGTGTTAGACTCTTTGCAATCTTATGGAATGCAGCAAGCCAGGCTTCCCTGTCCTTCACTATCTCCCGGAGTTTGTTCAAACTCATATCCGTTGAGTCAGTGATTCTATTTAACCATCTCATCCTTTTCCACCCTCTTCTCCTTTGGCCTTCAGTCTTTCCCAGCATCAAGGTCTTTTCCAACGAGTCAGCTCTTCACATTAGGTGGCCAAAGTATTGAAGCTTCAGCTTCAGCATCAGTCCTTCCAATGAATATTCAGGGTTGATTTCCTTTAGGATGGACTGGTTTGATTGCCTTTGCAGTCCAAAGTCAAGAGTCTTCTCCAGCACAACAATTCAAAAGTATCAATTCTTCAGCGCTCAACCTTCTTTATGATCCAAACCTCACATCCATACATGACTACTGGAAAAACCATAGCTTTGACATTACAGACCTTTGTTGGTAAAGTGATGTCTTTGCTTTTTAATATGCGCTCTAGGTTTGTCATAGCTTTCCTTCCAAGGACCAAGGGTCTTTTAATTTCATGGCTGTGATCACCATCCGCAGTGATTTTGAAGCCCAAGAAAATAAAATCTGTCACTGCTTCCATTTTTTCCCCTTCTATTTGCAATGAAGTGATGAAGCCACATGCCATGATCTTCATTTATTGAATATTGAGTTTTAAGCCAGCTTTTTCATTCTCCTCTCTCACCTTCATCAAGAGCCTGTTTAGTTCCTCTTCACTTTCTGCCATTAGAGTGGTATCATCTGCATATCTGAGATTGTTGATATTTCTCCCAGCAATCTTGGTTCCAGTTTGTGATTCATCCAGACCAGCATTTCACATGATGTACTCTGCATAGAAGTTAAATAAGCAGGGTGACAATATACAGTTTTGTCATACTCCTTTCCCAATTTTGAACCAGTCAGTTGTTCCATGAATGGTTCTAACTGTTGTTTCTTCACCCACATACAGGTTTCTCAGGAGACAGGTAAGGTGGTCTGATACTCCCAGTTCTTTAAGAATTTTCCACAGTTTGTTGTGATCCACACAGTCAAAGGCTTTCATGTAGTCAATAAAGCAGAAATAGATGTTTTTCTAGAATTCCCTTGCTTTCTCTATGATCCATTGGATGTTGGCAATTTGATCTCTGGTTCCTCTGCCTTTACTAAACCCAGCCTGTACATCTGGAAATTCTCAGTTCACATACTGCTAAAGCCTAGATTAAAGGATTTTGAGCATAATCTTACTAGTATGAGAAATGAGCATGATTGTCTGATAGTTAGAACATTTTTTGGCATTGCCTTTCTTTGGGATTAGAATGAAAACTGACCATTTCCAGTCCTATGGCCACTACTAAGTTTTCCAAATTTGTTCACATATAGAGTGCAGCACTTTAGCAGCAGCATCTTTTAGGATTTTAAATAGCTCAGCTGGAATACAATACCTCCACTAGCTCTATCTGTAGTAATATTTCGTAGGGCCCACTTGACTTCACACTCCAGGATGTCTGGCTCTAGGTGAATGACCACAGCATCGTGGTTATCCCAGTCTTTAGACCTCTTTTGTATAATTCTTTGTATCCTTGCCACTTCTTAGTCTTTTCTGCTTCTGTTAGGTCCTTACCATTTCTGTCCTTTATCGTGACCATTCTTGCATGAAATGTCTCCTTGATATCTCCAATTTTCTTGAAGAGATCTCTAGTCTTTCCTATTCCCTTGTTTGCCTCTACTTCTTTGCATTGTTCATTGAAGAGGGCCTTCTTAATCTTTCCATGCTCTCCTCTGAAACTCTGCATTCAGTTAGATGTATCTCTCCCTTTCTCCCTTGCTTTTCACGTCTCTTCTTTCCTCAGCTATTTGTAAAGAGCTTCTTCAGACAACCACTTTGCCTTCTTGCATTTCTTTTTCTTGGAAGTGGTTTTGGTCACTGCCTTCTCTACAGTGTTACGAACCTCTGTCCATAGTTCTTCAGGCACTCTGTCTACTGGATCTAATCCCTTGAATCTATTCATTGCCTCCACTGTACAATCAGAAGGGGTTTGATTTAGGTCATATCTGATTGGCTGAGTGGTTTTGCTTACTTTCTTCAGTTTAAGCCTGAATTTTGCAATGAGGAGTTCATGATCTGAGCCACAGTCAGCTCTGGGTCTTGTTTTTGCTGACTGTATAGAGCTTCTCCAGTTCAACTGCAAAGAATAAAATCAATCTGATATCAGTTTGACCATCTGGTGATGCCCATGTGTAGAGTCATCTCTTGTGTTGTTGGAAAAGGGTCTTTGCTATGACCAATGAAAACAACTTGACAAAACTCTGTTAGCTTTTTCCCTGTTTCATTATGTACTCCAAAGCTAAACTTGCCTATTATTCCGGGCATTCTCTTGACTTCCTACTTTTGCATTCCAGTCCCCTATGATGAAAAGGACATCTTTTTTTGGTGTTAGTTCTAGAAGGTCTTCACAGAACTGGTCAGCTTCAGCCTCTTCAGCATTAGTGATTAGGGCATAGACTTGGATTACTATGATGTTGAATGATTTGCCTTGGAAATGAACCAAGATATTCTGTCATTTTTGAGCTTGCACCCAAGTACTGCATTTCAGACTCTTGTTGACTATGAGGGCTACTCCATTTCTTCTAAGGGATTCTTGCCCACAGTAGTAGATATAATGGTCATCTGAATTAAATTCACCCATTCCCAAGTTTAATTCAGATTCAGATTGTGTTTTTACTTTTCTTGAAATAATAGACCATAATATCAGAAAATTTTCCTTTTTTTTCCATTTTCAATATTAAAATGGCTACACAAAAATCACCAATTTTGATAATTTTTCTAAGGCACACTGACATGACAGCTGTCACAATACAATCTAAAAAAATTGTTTTGAATGAAGTTAAAGAAAGCTAAGCACTGCAAGAGCCATCTTATGGGGAAACTGAATAAACTTTCTAGTAAACCCAATACATGTGTCTCAGTTACTCATCTGTCCTGAATGTAATAACCATCCCCACTCACCATGCTATTATGAGGACTGATGAAATAATTCATCCTCTGCACTAAACACAATTATGATGATTATTATTAACATTATTATTATATTACCCCCTGTGCTTCTTTGATACAACTTTTATTGCTGCTGAAGAATCTGTTCACTTCTATTAGGTATTCTGTCAGGCTCCTCTATTAGAAACAAAGAAACCATGTGTTAACGTCTTTAGAATATACACACTCACACATTCATGCACAAAGAAAGAGGTAGTACCAGAAGGAAAAACCAGGAAAATGTTTTTAGAATTACTAGTGGTGGTTTTTGTTTTGTTTTATCTTGCTTTTATTTTGGCCATATTTCCTAAAATTTCTCCAGAAAATTAAAGGTTATTTTTGTAAAATTCACGTCACTTGCTGACTTTTCACCTCCAAGTGGCAAAATAAATTTTTTTTCGCTTAATTAATGAACAGCAGAAAAAAAATGCCCTTCTTTATTAATTCTATTTTTATACTACATTTCACAGCAGAATTAAAAACAAATGTTCTCTCTTGGCACATAACAAATTATTGCATAACGCACATAGTTGTTTCTGAGATCTAAATTACATCTGCTTCTGGCATTTTAACTTTAAAATATCTTATAATATTTATATTCTTTTTTGTATATTTGGGCTATAGTATTGTGTATTATTAATCAGTCATTTCAGAGTGGTACTTTTCTAATACAGTTGATATAAGATTGTATTTCTAAAGGGCTAAAGAAAACAAAAACTGTAAATTGCCAGAATGGAATGTTCATAAAATGCTTCCAAATTGGACTTGTTTGCTTTGCATCTTACTGTCCACTTCCTTAACCATAACAAGCTTCACATACCCTCCAAGTGAGAAACATGTGCTGAGACCTTTAAGATATTTGGAAATTTAAAGTAACAGCCTGAGTCACATAACTGAGGCATAACATTTATACTTGGATTTAAAACAGAATTATAAATTTGACAAAAATCTTTATAAATATATGTACATATAATTACTTGATAAAATATGTAAGTGTATAAATGGTATGCACTTACAGAAGTTCTGTAAAATATAGGCAGACATAAAAGGGAAAACAACCTGTATAGATGCTCATATCTGAGCACAAGGAAACATGCCAAAAGTAAAAGGCAGATCCTTTTTGCTTGAATGATGTTGGCGTAGACTTTTTCTGCTAGATGACTTTGCAAGGGACTTATAAATATTATATCCAACATCAAGATGTGGACTCCAAGCCCCTGTTCTCTCTTTACCCTGTTCTTCAGGGTTGTTGCCAGTTGGAATTTTCTGCATCTCTCTATGGAAGTTCAACATACATACTTTATTTTTATACTTTAATACTTCTTTCAGCTGCTTCCCAGGGTCTTTATTTTGTACTCTCCATTCTTTCTTTCAAATGCTAGATATGTCAGCAAAGCCTTCTGTTTTCCATTTTCTGAATTTAGCATTTCAACATCTGTGTAATAGTTGTACTAAAAATACACAAAGATAAAACTGTTAGGGAACATCCTAAAATCTTATAAATTGGTAAGATGAATTGAGTTGAAGTTTTGTGGGGTTTTTGGTTGTTTTTTTTTTCAGTTACTGAGAAGGATTTTGTTTTGATTAGTTGTTTTGGTGGGGAGAAGGGGAAGCTCACTTTTTGTATGATTTTAGGAGTCTAACCTTTGGGTATATCTTCTGATTTATCTTCATTTGCTTACAAATCTGTGGGCTAAAGAGAGTTCAGAGAGAACAGTTGGTCTTAGCTTCATCCCCTGAGGCTTGGGAGAGGAGGTGTTAAGATTTCTCCTTCTATTTCATTCCTTGGCCTTGCAGCCGCTGTAATCTGGGGATTCCGATCCATCCTGAGGTCTTACTTACCAGTCCCCGAGTATTGCTATTGGCACACCAGAGCCTCGTGCTAGGAGCTGTCAAAGTAGCCAAAGCAAGACGCAGCAGATTCATGGTGCCTGGCCAGAGAGAACCCAGTGATGGACACCTGCTTTTCCAAAAAATAAAGACAGGTAAATCATCATATACAAAGCAGGAATAAAGACCAGGAGTGTGAGGGACTAAATGAAAGAAAGGTTCATTAATCACCCAAGTATTTGTAATAGATCAAGCTTTCTAAATAAAATGCCAGAAAGTGGCCTGCTTCAGGAACTATCCGTATGCAATATCAAAGCAAACTTGAGGACTCTCAGCATCGCTACCAAGTGGCTAGGATCCAGAAAATAGACACTTTGCTTTTATTTTTCAGCTGGCTTCTCTGTAAAGTATGGATACCTACCACCCTACCCCCACCCCCGGACATCCAAGTAAAGATCTGAGAACCTGTGAGAAAATTCAGGGTTTTTTTTTTTGTATTGTAGAACCACAATGCATGACATCCTAGTGCCAGTAGAGTTAACAGTGCCCTAAAGTGGAACAGGGATAATTTGTGTCATTCACTGGGCTCTGAGATGACAGTTATTTTGTATTCAGCTGAACATTGGGATAAATCCTACCTCTTGTTACTTTGACACCTGTCAAAAAAAAAAAAAAATGCTAGTTTGACAGACTGTTCTAGTTCGGCATAATACAGTGAAGAATTATCTCCAAAATAACATGTAAATCTGAGTTCACAATGTACATCCAGCTCCCTACGAAGGCACCAAAGTAAAATATCAAGTGCCTCTTGTAGGTAACCCCTGTTCCCCCTCCAGCCGACCCCATCCCAAGCACCTAGAGCCCTTTTTGCTTGGGGTTCACAGGCTCTCTTATCAAGGCTCTCCTTTTTTACGTACCTTTACATCCTTAAAGGCAGAAGACAAACATCCCTCAAGACAATGTGAGGACAGGCTCTCAGCCTGCTCTGGTTGTCCTGGCAAACAACATGTCCTACTTCTAGCCACCTAACTCAAGGGGCTAAGCTCAGTGATGACCCAGGACTGTTTTGTTTATTGTTTTGTTTTTGTGTTCTAGTCCTCAGAATATTCATTCCCACTCCCATCCTCCCAACCCAGTTCCCTAGTGGTTGCCTCTGTGTTTGTCATTAACTGAGCAGGCTCATGACTTTTGCTACAGCCTCGAAAATATGTCATCGTTAATGTCAAGGTAACTAGTGCTGCCTGTGTGATTTCTTCAGTTTACTGAAGAAATCAGATTCCCGCTTCCTGTTCATAAGCTCACCTCCTACTACTCATGCTTTTCAACTGCTTCCCTCATCAATTTGCTTTCCGATCAGTCAAATACCATGTGCTGGGCAGAGTACAGTACTGTATATTTACTTTTCTGTTTAATCTGAAATCCCTTGTTGAAATTGGCAGCCACGTGTTTCCTCTTCTTTCTGCATCTCACTTTTTGTTACGTTCCCTGTCTGATAGCCATGAGTTTTCCTCTGAGTTTAGTTAAAGAGAGCAACCATCAAGAAACAAAGAGTTGCTAATTAACAAAGAAATGCAGATCACGATGAGATGTAATTTTTTGCCAGTCATGCTGGTAATAATGAAAAGATGATGATACCATGTCAGTGAGGGCATGGATGAGCTCTTACTCTGCAGGCAGAGTAGACAGTCCCAGTGAGGGGTGGACAGACAGGGAGGCCGGTTCTGAGGCCTGGGCAAATTTTTAGCTTGTCCCTCTTGGGTGGCCTAGTGGTAATGAATCTGCCTGCAATGCAGGAGACACAGGAGACACAGGTTCGATCTCTGGGCTGGGAGGATCCCCTGGAGGAGGAAATGGCAACCTTCTCCAGTATTCTTGTCAGGAAAATCCCATGGACAGAGGAGCCTGGCAGGCTACAGTCCGCAGGGTTGCAAAGAGTCGGACACAGCTGAGAAACTGAGCGTGCACACACAGCCCTTGTTGGACAGTGGTCAGCTCTGCAGAACATTTGTGCAGACTTTTACATGGGTGTGCTTTCAGGGTCAGCAGTTTAACTCTGGTAATCTGTCCTTAAGGACAAAGGTACAAAGAGTATGTATAAAGATGTTTATCAATATCATTTGTAATAGTGAATTCGGTTATGACACATTCATTTAATGAAACATAATATGGCAATTTCTTATATTAATAAAGAACCATATATTATATTGACCTAGGAACACTTCCAAACTCTATATCTCATTTTTTGTAACCAAAACATGCATTTACATGTATACACTTATATGCATATATATATATATATATATATATATATATATATATATATATATAGTTGCTTACAAACAACTCTGGAAAGATAAACACTGAAGTTTCACAGTGTTATCTCTGGGTTCTAAGATTGGAGTAATCTTTTTTATACTATATTTCCTAAACTTTTTGCCTTAGACATGCATCAATCTATGATCTGACAAAATATTTAAAAGGGTATTTTAAAGTATCTATGGTAAAGAAATAAAAGTGAAATGTTCTCTAACACATAACACTTTCCATAAGTTATCATCAAATCACTCGGCAAACATGTAATGATAAAGGCAAATGCCATTTATTGAGCATTTGCCAATAGGCATTACCTTACACTTCTTATGTACATAGTCTAATAAAAATTCCACAATAACTTCATGAGGCAAATTGCATTCAGCTAGCAAGGTGAGAAGCAGAATTAGAATTTGAACCCTGTTATGTCTGTTTCCAGAGCTGCTCCTTTGTGACCTTGAGCTACAAAGATGTAAGGTGTACAGTGATGACTTAAACCTGACTCCTGCTTCTAGGAGTTTGCAGGGCAAAACGCATGCTGCTGCTGCTAAGTCGCTTCAGTCGTGTCCGACTCTGTGCGACCCCATAGATGGCAGCCCACCAGGCTCCGCCGTCCCTGGGATTCTCCAGGCAAGAGTACTGGAGTGGGGTGCCATTGCCTTCTCCGAAACGCATGCAGTATTCTAGAATTAGCTAGGTTTTTCTATGTTGTTTGTCTCAGAAACTAAGGTCTGTCTGGAATTCTGGATTTTCTTCACTGTTGTTCATTCACTCTAGCCATGCCATCTAGAAGCAGTCTTATCTGGAAAATGTGCCGAGAGACAAGGAAAAGACTTAAATGTTTCCCCTGGTAGGAAATGTGTCCTCCTTTCCATCCTAAGGAACTGGTTTCTGAAGTAAGACAGAGAACAGTAAAGTTAACATCCACCCACTGCTGTTGGCTCATTTTTGGTGTGTTAGAAGTATATTAACCAGTGCTTGTTTTCATATGAGACAGTTTATGTAGAAGTGACCACAGCTGATAAAACTCAAGAGTTCATGCCAATAATTAAATTCCTCACAGTTCAAGTAATCATAGGGCCGCTAACCTATGAGGTATTTACTAAGAAACACAGGGACAGATCCTAATTATCCTTATTAGCCACGATTCAGGTCAAATGACTAATTTTTCTAAAGGTCATTTCTTATTCTTCGTTGTTATCAGCTAAAGAGGAAAAGCGGAAATGTATGGGATTTTTTTTTTTTTATGTTTGATACAGTCAGTATCACTGATTTCACAGACACATGTTCTCACATGGCTTCTGTTGACTGTGTCACATGACTAGAAGCCCACATGGCAGGGGAGAAGGCCTGGGGCCACCTCATGCCCGATCTCGTAAACTCCCTCTTTGGAGTCTCCCTGGATGACCCCGTCCGTCATGCTCATGGCTTTCCCAGGCACCTCCACGTTTGCTGAGCCTTCTTCTGTGACTAAGCTGGGCTTTGAACCTCCAGAGCATCACATTTCCTCACTGAGTTAGGAAAGCAAAGACTGCACACTGTTTGTTTCTAAAATGTTTGACTTTACTACTTATGTTTTTGCTTTCTTAGTGTTTTTTTTTTTCTGAAAAGAACTTTATGACTTAAACTCACCTTCATAAATATTCTGTGCAGATAATAGTATATAGGTTAGTAAAAACTTATTACATAGGTCCTGTTTTAGCTGTCCATCCTGTTCTAGGGGTGGGTTCCTTCTGATTCTGGCTTAGGTCCCTTTCTTTCACTGTCCTGGTTCTGATTGTCTTCTGAGTCAGGTGAACTTCCCCTCTGCACCCACTCTGGCCATGCTTTCTGATCAGAATCCTGATGCTGATCCATATTTTTGTTGTAAAGGCAACTTATCTGCTCAGTCCATAAGTGCCCCCAATCAGCCATTTTTAAAATGCAGGGACTTCTGACTGCAATTACACAACCTCAGGAGTGCCTGCAATAGGATTTTCATTGCTTTAGCTATTTCTGTTTCTGTTTGCTATTGCTCAGTTCTGTACAAAGGCATTTTTGAGGGTCTGACTTGAATCAGAAAATGCTCAGGCAATGACTTCTGCGAAATGACCCTAAAAAGTCTGCCTTCCTTAGAAGCACATAGAAAAGGCTGAGTCCTCAGCCCACAGCAGGGACATTAAACAGAACGAGGCACTTGATGCCGGGATGGCAGGGCGGGGATTACAAAGACGAATGAGTGACAGGTTCTGGCTTTAGAGAGCTTCAGTCACGGAAGGGAGTCAAGACCAACACATGAATATCTATAAGATAAAAAGTGATACCTGTCACAGGAGAGGTGCTGGGGTAACTGGAGGAGCAGAAATTACTTTTGAGTGGGAAACTCAGAGACAACTTTTAGCAAACCCGTGAATTAAGGCAAGATTTAGAAAAGCGAAGTTGGCCAGGGAGAATATTTCAGATGGAAGAGGGATCGATACAAGCAAAGCTGCAGTCTGGGTTTCTTGTTTTATAGATTCATCTGTTTAGTCCCAGAGAAGTGATGTGACTTAACAAAAGATTTCTACCAAGTCAGATTTTTTTTTTTTAACTCTGAGAGAACCGGCCTTCACCAATTCTGGCTCCCTGTAGGCGCTAAATAGCTTTGTAACTCTCTGAATTTTTAGCTTTAAAATCAGTTGAAAGTGTAGTATATTAGTAGTGGGGAAACATTTAGATGCCGTGGGCAATGCTTCCAGTACTTTTCACCCTCTCAGAAAAGAACAGTGGCATTGGGCCTCTCCTGTCTTTATTTCTAGGGAGGAGGTTATTAACCAACAGCAGTTGTAATCACCCTCCCGCACGCCTGGGACCACACGCTCCCGCAGCGGCACCCACAGGCCAGCTCCACGCTGGAGTAGCTGCTGGCTCTCTGGCTTGCAGCTCAGGGTGGCCAGGTTTAGCAAATAAAAAAAAAAACAGGGCATCCAGTTAAATTTGAATTTCATGTAAACCGCAAATAACCTTTTAGTATGTGTCTGATGCAATATTTGTAACCCTATTTCAGTTTTGTTTTGTATGATCAGGGTTATTTTCATCTGCATAATTTCCATGAATACTTTTGCCTTGAAAACAGCTAATTGATGTTTCTGTTTATATCTTTTTAAAATTACCATTGAACCCACCACCTCAAGGATTTTTAAAAATCGAGATCCAGGAGGACTTTTAGAGAGTAGACTTGGGTGGATCTTACTGTCTTGAATGATCTAACACCAGGGTCATGGTAGGCAGGTAGTAAATGCTCTGCTCTCTGAATCAGTGTAAGAATAAGGAGTTAGCACATCCTCAGTTTTTATTCTTCATCTTCTTAGAATCTGTCCTTAAGCAGTGACATGTATATTTAAGCCTTAAATATAGTTTCCTCCTAGTATGTCTCACTCAATGAAGAATTGAGAAACATCTTATACATGGTCAGTATTTTTCTTTCCTTTTTTTTTTAAAATAAATTTATTTATTTTAGTTGGGGGCTAATTACTTTACAATATTGTAGTAGTTTTTGCCATACATTGACATACCCAGCCATGGGTTTACATGTGTTCCCCTTCCTGGACCCCCCTCCCACCTCCCTCCCCATCCCATCCCTCTGGGTCATCCCATTGCCCCAGCCCTGAGCATTTGTCTCATGCATCGAACATGGAATGGTGTTCTGTTTCACATATGATAATATACATGTTTCAATGCTATTCTCTCAGAATGTCCCACCCTCACCTTCTCCCTCAGAGTCCATAAGACTGTTCTATGCATCTGTGTCTCTTATTCTGTCTCGGATATAGGGTTATCGTTACCATCTTTCAAATTCCATATATATGCATTAGTATACCGTATTGGTGTTTTTCTTTCTGGCTTACTTCACTCTGTATAATGGGCTCCAGTTTCATCCATCTCAATAGAACCGATTCAAATGTATTTTTTTAATGGCTGAGTAATATTCCATTGTGTATATGTACCACAGCTTCCTTATCCATTCGTCTGCTGACGGACATCTAGGTTGCTTCCATGTCCTGGCTATTGTAAACAGTGCTGCGATGAACATTGGGGTACACGCGTCTCTTTCAATTCTGGTTTCCTCGGTGTGTATGCCCAGCAGTGGGATTGCTGGGTCATATGGCAGTTCTATTCCCAGTTTTTTAAGGAATCTCCACACTGTTCTCCATAGTGGCTGTACTAGTTTGCATTCCCACCAACAGTGTAAGAGGGTTCCCTTTTCTCCACACCCTCTCCAGCATTTATTGCTTGTAGACTTTTGGATAGCAGCCATTCTGACTGGTGTGAAATGCATGGTCAGTATTTTTCAAACAGTTAATTCACACCACCTGAAGAGGAAAGGCCCAAGTAATTATGCAATGTTTGGAAAAAAAAAAAAAGATCATCTATTAAATGATCCTGAATTCACAACTCATGGATCCTAGGCATCCTTACCCCAACTTCTAATAATGGCTAGCTGAAGAGAAATAACCTAAGCTTTGCAGATTAAATATCCCAGAGGGTCATTAATAGCTAATGCTCTCTCTTTTATTTTATAAGAAATCAGATCTCTGAAATCATTCATGAGATATAATTCACTACAGATGATGTTCCTCCACTTCAGTACAAAGTGTTTCTGGTCCTGACACCACATTTTGAAGATATTAAAATGAAAACTAAAAGCTTGGTCTACAGCTTGTGTTAATTATCCTTGGGAAGTTTATGGAAGCATTTGAGTTCTTCAGACATAGTTATCTAATATGATTAAAAAGGCCTGACTCCATCTCAGGGCTGTTTCTGTACTTTAGTGATTATTTTATTCTCCTGAAGTTTAAGTGCTTTGGGTCCTAATAGACCAAATGAATAAATATCAAAACCAGATAACCAAAAACGGACAAGGCATGAATGGCCGTTCCACTTATCGGACTACAGTTGACACATTGGATTCTTCTGGCCTAGACAGCTCTTTCATCAGCAGTCCAAGTACTTGATTCTAAATTAGGACGTCTCGAGTGTGAAAGTATGACCATACCATTTCATTCTTCCCATTATTTAATGCTTTCTCAATGTTAAGGCTTTTTGTGAGTTGGATTCTGTGAGCTCCGGGGAATTCTTTTAAAAGAAGGAATGAGACCCTTCATCACATCACACAGGAATATTTGTATTTCTCTCCTGCCTTCCCCCGTAACCTTTTCACAGGAAAGGTTTGCATTTACATGGAGCTGGATATTTTTAAAGACTTCCTGAAACAAATGTTTGTTCTAATTACAGTTTTATATGGTTTATGCCGCTTACAGAAAACCCACAGTGTGAAAATGTGCACTTATGGAAATAATAAATTACACGACGTCTAACACCTGGTTCCTGATAGCTTGCTCAAAGGATGGATAAACAAATGCAGGAATAGCCACCAACTACTATAATCAGCACCATAAAATAAGTAATTAGATCATATCAACAAATCAAACCCGTCTGGAAGCAATGGAGGAACAGCTTTAGGATTTAACTGTGGATTTCATTTCAAGGGGGCTTTCCTGATAGCTCAGTTGGTAAAGAACCCGCCTACAATGCAGGAGACCCCGGTTTGATTCCTGGGTCGGGAAGATCCGCTGGAGAAGGGATAGGCTACCCACTCCAGTATTCTTGGGCTTCCCTTGTGGCTCAGCTGATAAAGAATCCATCTGCAATGCAGGAGACCTGAGTTCAACCCCTGGGTTGGGAAGATCCCCTGGAGAAGGGAAAGGCTACCCACTCCAGTATTCTGGCCTGGAGAATTCCATAGACTGCACAATCCATGGGGTCATAAAGAGTCAGACACAACTGAGTGAAAGTCACTTCACTTCACTTCACTTCTTTTCAAGGACCTAATAACAAATAATGTATGTCTCTCTCCCGTAGCATTATCCTCAAGGAAAGTAACTTGAAATGTTAGAAACTAAATTTGTAATTTTATCTATTTTTTTTTAATTTTACTTTGAGAATTGTAGGAGTTTTAATAATTTTTCATTTTACGACAATTCATGTTCACCGGGGGAAAGTGATAATGGACAAAGATAAAAATGGGATCATTTGTAATTGCACTACTCAAAGATAATAGCTGTTATCATTAAATGGTATAATTCAGATAAGGAAAAAAGATAACAACTGTTTATTATTTGGTTGTAATCCTCCAAATTTTTCAATGAATACATATGTATTCCAATAAAAATGAACGCATGCTTTTAAAACTGTCTTTTAACCTATGTTTTTCATTCAATTGTAATATCTTCTCATATCAGTATATATGTTCATCTTCAGCAGAGGTGCTGTCAGGCCCATGTATAGATTTAGGGGGATTTATAGACCCTTCACCCCAAAAAATATGAATAAAAATTTGTAGGGTTTGTGTGTATATGTTTTTTTTTTTTTCTGGAAAAAAAATAGTGCGTTGAAACTTTCATTGGATTTGCTTTAACTTTCAGTGATAATTCAGGGAGAGATTACAGTTCTACATCTTCTCAGGATCATAATGACTCCCAGTGTGTTCTTTTCCTCTCTGATCCCTCTGTTAATTTGTATTTTTCTTTATGTGGGTCTTGCATCGTTGTTTTAACAATTTAATGGTCATTTCCTTTTGAGGTGAAGTGTTAGTCACTCAGTTTTGTCTGACTCTTTGTTGTGTTGCGTTGCAACCCCATGGACTGTAACCTGCCAGGCTCCTCTGTCCATGGGATTCTCCAGGCAAAAATATTGGAGTGCGTGCCCATGCCCTCCTCCAGGCATCTTCCTGACCCATGGGTGAAACCCAGGTCTTCCGAATTGCAGGCAGATTCTTTTCCATCTGAGCCACCAGGGAAGTCCATTTCCTTTCCAGTATTTGATTTTTAAGGTTTCAATATTCCTTATTGTGATTTTTTTGTTGTTGTTTGCATATTAGAGTCTCCATCTTTGTTTTATCTTCAATGTAATATAGAACTTGAGTTTGGTTCAATTTACATAAATTTGTCCTAGATTTACTATTACATGAACACATGTTTCCAGACAGCGATAAGCTATTTTCCATATGATAGAGTAAATCAAATGATTAGTCATCAAATGGGGACATACCCACAAGGATTGACTTTGTATTTTTACATAACAAAATCTTTTTAAATCTCTTTTAAAACTTTTGCAAGTTTTCTAATTAAAAAAATTGTGAAGTAATTAACCTCCAACTAAATAAATAATAAATATTAAGAAACAAACAAACTATATATATATATATTTATGTTCTGCATTTTTACATGTAAACCAAGACTACTTTAAATTTTTACTAAAAGAACCAACTGAGAAATCTTTATTTCTAAACATTAATGTTGTCTACAAACATAATTTCATATAAGACAGAATTATAGGAAAAGAGTTCAGAGAATTGGAGCAAAGGACAGATAAAGCTTTCACTGCTCCTTCAAGTTAATGAACTATCAGGGAAGTCTATAACCATGGAGATGAGCTATGTAAAAGTGTTAGTTGCCTCTTTGTGACCCCATGGACTGCAGCCCACCAGGCTCTTCTGCCCGTGGAATTCTCCAGGCAAGAATACTGGAGTGGGTAGCCATTCTCCCTTCTCCAGGAGACCTTCCCAAGCCAGGTCTTCTGCATTGCAGGCAGATTCTTTACTAACTGAGCTATCAGCGGCGAAATGAGCTATATAGCTGTCTATATAGCTTGTAGAGCCCAATCCCCTCCAACTGGCCCCGGTCCTGCAAATTCCCCATTGCCCTTGTTCCATAGGTGCACTCTAGTCTTAACCACCTGAGGTCTGTCTCTCCCCTCCCTCTCTCTCCACCTCACCCTCTCCTTTGCCTGCCTGTCCTGACCTTGCTTCCCAGCCCCACCCCGCCCCGCACCCAGCCCCTTCCCCTCCCCCCTGCAGCCTTTCTCCTCCCTCTTGCTCCACACTCTCCCCAGTGTGCTTCTCGAAGGGGCTCTCCTGGCAGCTCCTCCGTTTTAACACAGTCCATCCCTGTCCCCGTCTTTCTCCGTCCTCGCCCTCAATGTCTATCTCTCTGCTATCAGCTTCTCTCTGCTAGCTCTTTCCATCTCCACCGTAATGAAACCTTTCCTGCCTGTTTCTCCTGTCATTGCACACTTTCTGAACAGTAACTTTCTTCACCTTTTTCTGCTGCCAGCTGTCCTGCTCCCTAACTGGCTTCTCTGCCCCATTCTACCTCCCCACTCTTCTCTTTCCTATAAGTCATTTTTCTTAGTTATGATGGATTTGTGGAGATAGGTGTTTGTTCACATTAAACACAAAGGCTTCCCTGATGGCTCAGACAGTAAAGAATCTGCCTGTAATGCAGGAGATCCTGTGTTCAATACCTGGGTCAGGAAAATCCCCTGGAGAAGGGAATGGGCAACGCACTCCAGTATCCTTGCCTGGAGACTCCCACGGACAGAGGAGCCTGGTGGGCTATAGTCCGTGGGGTCCCAAAGAGTCGAACATGACTGAGCAACTAACACTTTCACCCTTTCACACAAATAATGGAGCATTTGCCCACAGCGAGCAAAGGATTCAAAAGATATAGAATTTAAAGAGGCAGTTATTAATAGGTAGGGATTAATTAATTTATATTAGTTTGATTTCTTACTTATGTTTGTTCTAAACCAATGAAACTGTCTATGTCTGCTGAAGTTAAAATGTTTGGTCATATAAGATATGTGTATGCCTTTAATGAATTGGATATACGAAAATGTAAGTTAAAAAAACAAAATTAATTTTTATAACTTATCAGAAGCCTTCATCATAGAATTTTAAGAGTTTTTTAGGGTCTTTAAAGTTTTTCCAGTTTCTTTAAAAAATATTTTAAAATAATTTTTAAAATGCCATAAACTGAAGTACATGTCTATGAATGTATTTTCCTATAAATAGGCTGTATCTTCAGTGTTACAAGCGAGTCTGGATTCTGATTCGGATGTTTTGGATTTGCTGTTTTGAAACACTGAAAGTATCCAGAGGTTAAGCAGCTCTGCATTTGAGGGGCTATATAACTGCTTTTGTAGAGGCAAAGGGAATGTGTATTACTAAGAGAAATCTTGTTGGTAAACTCTGCATAGGAATTTCCTCTGTATCACCCAAACTAGGAACTTTCTGGCCCCCTGAAAGAAAGTGAAAGTGTTAGTCGCTCGGTTGTGTCTGACTCTTTGAGACCCATGGACTATCACCCACCTGGCTCTCCATGGGTGAGATTCTCTGGGCGAGAATACTGGAGTGGGTTACCATTCCCTTCTCCAGGGTATTATCCCAACCAGGGATTGAACTTGGGTCTCCCGCATTGCAGGCAGATTCATTACCATCTGAGCCACCAGGGAAGTCCTTATCTGGCTCCCAACTGTTATTAAAAAGAGCTCATTCCAACAAAGTGGCTGACACTGAACTCAATTCCTTGCACATGAGGGCCCATGTCTTTCACTTACTGGTTAGGGCTTGGTAAGTGTATGCTGCTACTGCTGCTAGGTCGCTTCAGTCGTGTCCGATTCTGTGCGACCCCACAGACGGCAGCCCACCAGACTCCCCCGTCCCTGGGATTCTCCAGGCAAGAACACTGGAGTAGGTTGGTAAGTGTATAAATGTATATAATACTTGTCATAGACCAGAGAAGTCTAAAAGAAAAAAAAGTCTTGAAGTAACCACCTTTAAGCCAATTGGGAATAGTTCTTTCAGCAGAATCTAACAAAAAGCAAATGTGAAACTAATGACCCCGAAAAATATTTGTGTAGTTTCCTTTGGTTGTTGTCCTGTTGGCACAATGTCAGCCTTCAGTTTTTCATGTCCCATGGATTGTAATTAATCATAAATTGTGAATTTATTGTTCTTATCTGAACTTTCCTTTTATAAATTATGTGCTTTCCCAACTCTATGTTTTAAAGGGTCATACCCATAAAAGAAGCTTGTCATGTTAGCAAAGTCAAAATAAGGCTTTCCTTCACCTTCCACCACTGGGCCTCAAGGACCCCCTCTGTAGCATCTTGTTCAAAATTATTTTCTTTGAAATGCAAGACACCAAGTTTATCAGATGATCACATTCCCCTTGTTGTTTGCATTTTGCTTGTGTTTTAAAAGTCTGTAGGAAGGAAAGTTCTGAATTGAAAATATGAATTTAGTATATTAGAGATTATAGCAAATGCAGGACATTTTTCTGAGTTTATTGAGAGCCTTTGTGTAGAAAGGGTAGGGGTTCCTGATTCAAAAGACCTGTTTTTAAATCCCGATGTTTCAGTTTCCTAACTTATATACAATAAGTTGCATATAATATGCAACTAATAGTATGCAAGTTACTTAATTTCTAAGAGTGTTCCTGTCCTTACCTGTGAAAGAGGGAAGATAATTTTTAGGTTTATGGTATAGATAGATAACAAAATACATGTGAGAGTGGCTGACATGTAATGGACCTTCAATAAAAGTAATAATAAAATAATTAGGGGAAGGCAGTTATAAAGAGAACCAGACTATAATAATCTCTTTAATTCTTTTCCCTCTTAAGTAAGAAATCATGTAAGGTCACTAGCCCAGTAACCAGGATGTTGACCATCAAGGGATGCTGTTACTCTTTCATTTAATATCTCAAGTTATTTCTTTGGATTCCAAGGCCAAAAAGATGTGTTTATATTCATAACTCAAAATTCAACAAGTTGCCGTGTTGTATGGCTTCTTAAGCATTGATGCATACAGGCATCCCCAGGGAATGTTGTTTCAATGTAGATTCAGCAAGTGTGGCATGGGGCCTTCGGGTCTACATTTCTTCAAGGCTCCCAGGTGATACCTAAGAAGTTGGCCTGCTATTCACACCGAAGAGCAAAGCATTCATGGGCCAGACAATAAATACCCTCTCTTTGTTCCTTGAATTACATTGTTTCATAGAGCTCAAACAGTCTAGAGATGATGTTGTTTAGCTCATTTCACAGCTGAGAAATTTGTGACCCACAGAAGCTGATGAATTAGTTAATGGTTGAGATCATTCACCCTAATTGTTCAGCCACATTCTTTATATACAGTGACCAGTATTTTTAATTTTGTAACTATTCTCCCATTCTTCCTATTTAGTTATATTCTTAGAAGCTGAGTTCTCCAGTTTCCTTTTATCTTTATCATTATTTTCAGCTTTTTAAGAAAGATCTTTGCTCACGTTAATATTTAACTAGTTTGTCAGCAACCTCATTGCTAAACCCCGTTGGAGACAACCTGTCCTTGACAGCACCATCTTTAGTGGCAGAATGACTGATAGAGGTCAGGCAGATTCTGATACATTTTGGTATTATTAGTCCCAGTTAGCTTGTCCAATCAGAACTCCTTAATGGCCCCCGAGAATGAACCACCTATTCCTCTCTCAGAACCAGTGAGAAGCCAGCAGGGCCATCAGCTCAGGGGCACCAGGCATCTCCATAAGCCCTAACCCACAAACTGGGGTATTTTGTATCCCGCTCACTCTTTCCAACTCAGTATCTGAGGAGAAGGTCCCAATGCCTTGCATTCCCTAACCTTGTTTTTCCCATTAGTTCCCTGGAATAAGACTGTGTCATAGGACACTTCTGCCATCGTTTTCCCCCAGTTACTCCCTGCGCCACACTTCCCATAGCTGTCCCAAGGTTTGGAACCAGCCAGGGTTTCCATGTCCCAGTTTAGGTGCATTCCTTGCTTATACCCATTCCTCTTTTCCCCCAACTTTCCCACAGCCAGTACCACGGAGACATGGTTTCTAGTTCATTCTGAGATGCTAATGCTGTCAGGAACATGCTAAATTTTTTTTTACAAAGATTATTTTAGAGACACTAATGCTGACGGGAACATGCTGAATTTTTTTTTAATTTAAATTTATTTATATATCTATTTTTATACTTTACAATATTGTATCGGTTTTGCCATACATTGACATGAATTTTTTTAACAAAGATTATTTTAGAATACTGAGAACATCGTAATCGTGCACAATGTATAAACAATGAACTTCATTTAATAAACAGTTGAATGTAACATAATGATAAAAACACAGCAGAATAGCAAGTTTCCCTTGGATCGCTAGTCTCTCTTTTCACAAGGAGATAATAAATGTTCTTGAGCCAAAGGCAACTGGGCCAAAGTCTCAGGATTTTTTTCTTCCTTCTGTCTTTCCTTCCTTCCTTCTTGTCTGTTATCTTCTTTGTGGGTGTATTGCAGGCTACTTGCAGAACCCCTGTAAAGGGATTCATTATTAACCTATCATAGCATATCATGACTATTTTAATGCCGATAAATATACCTCTTCGCCATCATTTTAAATAGTTGCCTAACAGTGTAAACAATTATGCCATAATTTATTTAATTTCCGAATGTGGGGCATTCAGATTCTTTCCCAACTTCTTTTGCTGTTATAAAGCATGCCAGTCAGTGACCTTATTAAGATCTAAGCAAGTGCACCTCAGTTATTTCCCTCTTGTCTATTTGACTATTTACCTTTTCAAAAAATTCTAGATGGTGTGGCATTGCCCTTTAGAAATACATTGCCCAGCATGATGTCCAAATAAATGTAGTAACTTTGCCCTAGTATGGTAAGCACAGTGTTTAAAACTTGAATCCTGAAGTCAGCCTCCCCGAGTTTGAATTCCACCTCTGGGGTCTGCTAGCTGTATGACCTTGGGCAAGACATACCGCCTCTCTATACGTCAGGTCCTTTACTTATGATAAGAGGACAGTAATAGTACTCAGCCCATCTAGTTGTTGTGCAGATTAAGGAAATGTTGTATTCAAAGGGCACAGACCAGTAGCTAGCATTTAGTGCTTGCCCAAGTAATACCAGCTATTGTTGACGATAATTAACTGGCTTTCCCTTTCCATTCACACTACTAAACCTAAATTTCCACAAAAATATGGCTGCAGATAAAACTTTGTTTTTTTGGCAAGAAATATTGGGAGCAAAAACAAAAGAAGTCCAGTGGTCTTGAGGGGATAAAACATGTATTAGAAATTATGGTCAATTGTTTAGTGTGGCCATGGGCTTCCCAGGTGGCTCAGTGGTAAAGAACCATACTGCCAATGCAGGAAACCTGAGTTCGATTCCTAGGCCTGGAAGATCCCCTGGAGGAGGAAATGGCAATCTGCTCCAGTATTCTTGCCTGGGAAATCCCATGGACAGAGGAGCCGGGCGTGCTACAGTCAATGTGGTCACAAAAGAGTCGGACATGACTTAGCAACTAAGCAATGACAGCTTGTGATGTGGCCAGGAATCAAAATTTATATTACAACAGAATTGCTGATCTGAGCTACAGGCTGTCAGCGCTGTCTCATCAACAGTCAGTTTGGTGGAAACAAGTATCATCACCAACATTCTCCAGTCACCTACCAGCCAGGCTTAGTGTTCAGGCACATAGATTATCTACCATCTTTCTTGTCTATCTGAACTAGAACTGAATGGCATGCATTTACTTTTACTTCTCCAATAGGATTCTTTTGCTTCTTTTTTTCCTAGTGACAGAGAACAAGTAAAATTTCTTGTTTACTTGGGCTTATCCTAAAGAACAGACTTATCATACTCACTTGACCTCTTGGGAGAGCTTTCCTGCAGACAGTTCTTCACTGGCCAGCAGGGTTCTGGCAGCTGGGAGACCCCCAGTGGGAGCAGTGACTAGGTATGAACTTAGGAACTATTTTGGGAGATAGGAAAATGCAGGGAATTTAGGGTCAATCGTTCACTCTTAACTATGAGAGGAGTACATCAGAAACATCTGAATAGGCATTTTTCTGCGTTTTAATTGTTAGGCCAAGTCCTTGGCTGATAAGAAAATTAATTCAACAATAAATCATTTAATGGATGAAGGGAAGACCAGGCATTTTTTTCTTATCTGAAGAGGCTCTGTTGTGTCAAGTACGAAGGAAAAAAAAATTGCACGGCGAAAGGCCTGATCTTTATTCTTACTTTTATATCCAACTAATCAAGTCTCAGGGGAGGTGAAACAATCCAGTCCTTTCATTTAGGCAGAAGTTCTTCACCATTTCTTTGGATTCCTGGTCTTCCTTGTATCCTAAACTCTTATTGTGCAAGACAAGAGTCTTGATGTAACAACCAAAGTCCAGTGAGACAGAGTGATTGTGAGTTAACTCAGCTAATCATCAGGCCTGTACAATCTTACAGTGCTTTCTTGTGAACTTGGAACCCACTTCAGTCCTGCTTAATGGAGTGTTTCCTGGAATATTTACTTCATGATCAGACTATACAGGAGAAGTTATTTTCGAAAGAAAAAGCAAGGCAGAAGAATAGACTAGCCACTGCTTCTAGTCCAATATTGGCTGTTTGAAATTTTAGGGACACTGGAAACCAAAAACATTTCTACTCCAGAGAATAGTAAATTCTATTTACTATTGTGGTAAATTCTAGAACTAATGATAGTTTTCAAATTTCCAGAATTTTTGCTAAGTATTCAGGGCCAATACAAATGGATATGCATTACTGTTTTTTGAAACTTCGTTAATTGGCAGTTGTGCATCCAGGCCGCCTCATGAGTGACAGAAGAAAGTAGCAATTATGAATATGTTGCCTCAGTGTCTGTCATGAGAGGCTCAGGACACACATACTATACCATATTACATAGCCATTAAAAATGAAATAGTCCTATTATATATGTACTGGCATGGAATATTATTTCTTATAAATTGTTTAGAAAAAGAATGATACAGAACTCTATTCAGCTGCTGCTGCTGCTGCTGCTGCTGCTAAGTCGCTTCAGTCGTGTCCGACTCTGTGCGACCCCATAGACGGCAGCCCACCAGGCTCCTTCGTCTCTGGGATTCTCCAGGCAAGCATATTGGAGTGGGTTGCCATTTCCTTCTCCAGTGCATGAAAGTGAAAAGTGAAAGTGAAGTCGCTCAGTCGTGTCTGACTCTTCGCGACCCCATGGGCTGCAGCCCACCAGGCTCCTCCGTCCATGGGATTTCCCAGGCAAGAGTACTGGAGTGGGGTGCCATTCTAATTTTTGTATAAACAAACAAAATCTACAAATGCATGTAAAGCTATAGGTAGCTGCTTATTAAGAGCTAGAAGAATGTATTTCAGCTGCTAAACCATGGATTCCCCGAAGTATTGAGAGTCAATAAAGATGAGAATGGTGGCAAGGGAGGGAGAAGAGTGGAGTGTTTACTTTTTAATTTATTCACATCTGTATTGTTTGGAATTCTTTCCATAAATATATATTTTTATAATATTTCACATAAAATCATAAACACATTTTGTATCAGAAACTAATCTCTCTGTGTCTCTGGCAGTTTGAAGCCTGCTACAAGGTAAGATTAAGTCAATCAGCAAATGGTATAAATAAGTACCCCTCCACCCAAAGATGCTCCTTAAAAATAACAGTGCAAATTGGGAAGCAACAGTTGTCACATGTCACAGACTGTAGGAAGAAATAGGAATGACATCCAAAGCTGCTTGTTGTCGTTCAGCCACGAAGTCGTGTCCAACTCTTTGCTGATCCCATGGACTGCAGCGCACCAGACCTTCCTGTCCTTCACTCTCTCCCAGAGTTTGCTCAGATTCATGTCCGTTGAGTCAGTGGTGCTATCTAACCATCTCATCCTCTGCTATCTAAAGGAAATCATTACATTTTATTTGAGTGGGCTGGTAGTACTAGTGGAAAGGAAATGTGTTCTGTTCAAAATGATGCTGCAAGTGTGCAGATATTTTCAAAACAATATGAGAAAGATAGACTGCTGCCATATAATGATAGTGAGCATCACAGATAGTGATTGCCATTCCTACACCTCTCTTATCAAGAGTCTTATCTCAACATAGAAGGAATCATTCGATTGATTCTATACTGATGCTCTAGATACAGGGTCAGGGAGAGGGAACACAGGGAAGAATAAGAGTCAAGAATTGCCCCATGATGCTCATAAACTAACGGGGGAGTGACGATGCCAGGCAGACCCTAGAATGCAGTGTGGACACTATGAGCCACAAACTAAACTTCATGGGGTGGCCTGGATGATCCCTCCAAAGGCAGATGTTTGTTTTCTACTTTTTCTTTGTTTTAGACTAGGACTAACATGAAAATCATTGTAAGGAGAAGGGAAAGATCAGCATGGAGAGGTGCTAAGGAGGTAACTAATCAGGTAACCCTGCTAGGAGCCTGAAGAGAGTCTGGAGAGAGGTTGGCCATGAGAAGGAGGAAGGATATTATCCAAAATCAGAAGGAAGAGGGCCTGAGAGGTGAGACAGAGACACTGGCAAGTGGAGGTAAAGGAAGCTGAAGGAGCCCCCTTGAAACAGCTTTGACTTGCTCAGTCTGGTGAGAAGCTGCGTTATTGATGGAGAGTGAAAGCAAGGTGGCGGGCTGGGGGCTGTGGAAGGATTTGGAAGAGCCACTGTGAATACTGTATGTCAACCAGGAGTGATTCAAAGGGTTTGGGGCACCACTAAGGTCCCAGCTCAGACTGAGCAGCATGAATTTTTAATGAAACCAATAAAAAAATTTTTTTTAATTACTTTTCTCTTTAGCAGTGTTGCAGCTAGGCACAGGGGCACAGAAAGCTTGGCTAGAATGCATATCTTGTAGAAATGAAATGATTGTTGAATTGAAATCTGCATGTGGAAGTCCACTGGAAATTAGTCAAATAATTGCATCATTTCTAGATTTCACTTTGCCAATTTGTTTCTTCCCCTTTAATGTTTATAGTCAAATCAGATAATGAAGTGAGAACAATATCCTGTACTTCAAATGTTAACTAACAAAGTAATGCCACTAGAATTTCTAAAGTTTCAAGCTTGTAGTTGATTCTCATACATTATGTATTTTTAGGCTGGAAAATCTAATAACATCCTTTTTGGAAGACCAGGATCCAGAGAGTAGACTAGAGGTTGGCGCTGATATGCGTAAAATTCATCACTGTTTCCATTATTTAAAGGTAAATTTAAACATTTCCACTAGTAGAAGCCATTGTCTGCTGTGTTCAAACTGCAATAAAGCTTTTCTAGTTGATCTACTCTTGAAAGGTTGAGGAGCCAGTTTCCCATTTCCAGAACAGTATGATCTTTGAACCATTGAGATGGTTCAAACAGATGATCACTGAATTTCTTCAGAGGTTGTATCTTACTTTCCAGTGGACAAGCTCAGACCTTAGACTCCCAAAGCTTTGGCCAGGAATCTCTCTACCTTCTACACAAAATAGTTTCGTGTTCAAAATCCACTTATTTTCAAGCTATGTCAAAAGAATTGTGTCCTTCATTTTTCTCCAGCAGCTTCGGTCTTAGGTTTTACTTTCATGATGACACAGTGTGAATATCATTAACCTCTATGTCTGCCTGACTTGTAATTTAGCATACTTCATTAATATAATAGACATTTGTGTGAGTCTCATTTGTGTGAGACATTTCTGGACTAGGCATAGAGAAGGCAAAGTTGAATAAGTAAGTCACAGAGGAGACAGATATGTAAAGAATAATTATAATACGTGACAACTGGGTTTGTTTTTTTTTTAAGTGTGAGTTAGTGGTATAAGGTGATAGAGAAAACAAAAGAAGTTCAAGAGAAGACAGTGTTTGAGCAGGAATTTCCCATGTTAGGGAGGGAAAGACAAAGGGGAGGGATATGATGAAGGAGGATGGAAAGACAGGTAGGAGGAGGGAGACACACTGCAGCAAAGGCAACTGCATTGCAAGGCGTCAGAGGAGAGCACCTACTGTGTGCAAGGCATTGGTAGAGGCGAGAAGAATCAGAGACTCAAAGACACCGGGAGTAGAGATATGCATGCTAAGCTCTTGTTTCATCTTACAGAAACTACTGAATGACAAGAAGATCCACAGACGGAGCACAGCCCCCTCTGAAAACAAAGATCAACACTGCCAGGAACCATCGAAAGAGGAAGAGTATAAAAAGCTACGTGATATTCTACAGCAGAGGGACAATGAAATCAGTATCCTTTCTGCAGAGATTAGAGACTCTCTTTTTCTATGGGCTTGGACCAGGAAACCCTTAGCTATCTTCCCCTAGCCACAGCGCCCAGCTCCCCACCCAGCTTCTAGCTCACGTTGTTTCTTTCCATTTAGAAGTAAAATATCCCTTCACCAAACATGTTGTTGCAACTAGTGAAAATACAAGAGTTGCCATAAAAGAAAAAAAAAAACTACCTTACTTTTAGCTAGATATCTTACCATTATGGGAGACATTTCAGTTTATTGGAAGCATGGGTTTTCTTTCTCTCCACATTAAAAAATTGTTAATATATTTTTGACTACTCTACAACGCTCTTCCTGTTTTAGTCCTGACCCAGTAAGCTAGCTGGTTATCTTTAGCTAGCTGGCCGGACACCGGGCTGACCACAGCCTCACCACGGCCAGAATTTGTGACCTCTGTGTGGGTGAAACTCGAGTGATGGCCGAGAAATGACGAATGGTATTTAGCTTATAAAGAGCAGAGATTGATTTAAATGTAACTTTTTATGTAAAAGCCAGATCTACTGCTTTGAGTTCCACTTACAAATGTTCCCAAATTTGGAAGTGAGTGTAGATGAGTGTTAAGGATAGAATTCTTGCGTCTCCAGGAGACAGCGTATTGGGGACTGAAAATGGTAACAGCACATGGGAATGGCCTCTCTTACAGATGAGGTGCATGCGTGCATGCTAAGTCGACTCTCTGTCACCCCATGGACTGTAGCCCGCCAGGCTCCTCTGCCCATGGGGTTCTCCAGGCAAGAGTACTGGAGTGGGTTGCCATTGTCCCCTCCAGGGGATCTTCCTGACCCAGGGATCAAACCTGTGTCTCTTACATCTCCTACATTGGCAATGGAGTTCTTTACCACTAGCGCCACCTGGAAAGCCCACAGATGAGGTGGTTACCTCTAAAGAGCCCCTAAATGGATGGTTAGACCTCGGGTATCCCCAGTATTTCTTCAGTATTGTTTCTTATTTTATCTTCCAAGCTTCTTGCAAAAGTTTTGGCATTTTCATTACATTTGCAGGCTTTAAACATGCATAAGAAATGATTTCGGTCAGTTCTTTATGAACAAATATTTTTGTTCACTTCTCAAAAATTGCTAAAAGGTATTTTAGCTTTAGCTATTATGCAAAATTCATAAAAATAGCTTACATGAAGGAAATCCAGTAATAAAGAGGCAAAACCAAACCAAATAGGAGGTAGGCACTCTGCCTGATTAACTTCAGCCTCTAATTTTAGTTGAGTGTTAGCAGACCCCACGTGTCTGATTCAAGTGAGTTCGAGCTGCTTTATTATCGGGCCAGTAACAGTAGATCTGACTGTGACTTGAACTCCCACACAAGCCCTTGTCTCCGAGTGCTGCCCACAATGTTGTCGCCCTTGCATTCCTTTTCCTCTCTCCTACCCTATCCATCTCCAGAGATGGTCCCAGCCGAGACCTCAGTCCTGGCCCCAGCCCCAGTCTGAGCTCTGCTTCTTTTCCTGGCCTTGATCCTAGTTCAGGATAATCTCCCCTAAATATTCCTACCAACTCCTTAATCCCCTTCTGGGCTTATGAATGTCTGTGCATATGGGAGGGATGAAATGAGATATGACAGAGAGGGAACAGTCTAGGCTTGTTCGTATATGTTTATTTTACAAAGGGAGTGAGAGAGAGACATACATCATTTCTTCACTGGTAAATCCAGGTACCGCTGTCCACGCAGGGCTGTGCTAGATTCTTTCCTGACTGTGAACAATTCCAGCGGGGTCCTCGCCTTCTGAGACTCATATTTGCAAGGAGAGTGTGTAGGAGGCATGGTGAAAAGAGCACTGAACTTGGAAGTTCACACCCAGATGGATGTCCTAGCTCTTCATCCATCATCTCTGACAACACTGCCTCTTGCCAGCGTCTCAGCACCGAGCAGAGCTGGTAAGATGCCGCCTCGCTTGTGCTCTGGGCTCTGTCGAGTGCTGCACCATGGAGGGTATGACCCCGCAGACAATGGGCAGACTCAGAAGAAGGAAGGAGAGCTGCTCAGACATGCTCATCACATAGCTGACATTTATCAAGGGCTAATGACCAAGAAAGGCTCCTGACGTTTCATAGTGTCTCACAGGCAGGTTGGAGATGATTTTCATTATCTTTTTGGGTAGAACCAAGAAGGCCAAGATAGTGACAGGAGGAGTGAGAAAGATATGGCTTAAAATAGGAGGAAAAGTGATCCTACTAGAGCTCAGCAGAAGATTGTCCTGCAAACAGACAGTGCGCAGCCTGGAATGCTCTTCTTGGAAAGGGAGTGAAAACGGTGTCATTTCAGCAGCCTTATCAGTTTGCATAAAGTTCAGACATCTCTTCACAAAACACTTAACAGGGTGACACTTGGTCCCCAGGGCTGCACTTGGCAGGAACAGAGGCCCAAATGAAATGGGAGCTGGAAGCAGGGCCAGACAAAGGGAACCAGAGAGAAGGGAGGCAGCGAGCAGATGGGTCTCTGCTGTGGTCTTTGTGCATGTCCATCAGAACACCGTGTTTCTCTGGTTCAATCCTTCCAGCAGGTTCCCGTTACACTTAGAGTAGCAGTCACGCTTCTTCTACCAGATGAGGAGGCCCCACGTGATCTTGCGCCCACCCAGCCCCTGCTTCGTGTCTTCTGCCCCCGCCCCGTGCACGTTAGACTGTGGACACGGCGCCTTTCTGCTCTAACTTATAACACCCGGCTTCTTAACCTCAGCGGTGCCACCATTGGAGCTGTCCTGAGCAATCCTCTGCCCACTGGCCTCCAGGAGCACCCCCAACCCCCCTGCAGAAGGAAAGCCCCACAACAACCCAAAATATCTCCAGACGTGGCCAAGTGTCCCGTGGGTGGTGAAATAGCCTCTGTTGCGAACCACTGCCCAGCCCGTTTCCCCTTCGGGTTTCAGCACTCGCCACCTCCTCTGCTTGAACACCCTCCCTTTGTCTGTTTCTTCTTGTCATTCAGATCTCAGCTTAAATGTCATTTTCTAAAAAGCCTTTCTTGAGGCCTGAACCTTTCTTGAGCACCCAGTAGAAAGCGGCCACTCAGGCACTCTTGACCTTTTTAAAAAATGAGCAATCTGGCACTTCTACCCTCTGATGTGTGTATATGTGTGTGTCTGTGTGTGTGTGAGAGATCCAGCTTTCTCCAGTAGACATCTGCTTCATGAGAGCAAAAAGCCAGTCTGCCCCTGCATCTTTCTATCTCTGTGCCCAGAACACGGTGCTGCCTGGCACCCAGTGCAAGCTCCAAGGGGTGTCACTGACTGAGTGCAGGAAGGACACAGCCACGGCCAAGCACAAGACAGTGAAAGCACGTGATGGTCTCGCCAATCACCCCCGCACAGAGGAATGGGGAATTCCTAGACACCACCAACGTTGTGAACACCTTTGATAAATACAAGCTTGTTTGAGCTGAAGAACAGAGGCTGTGTCAGGGCTTGTAAGAGAAAAACCATGCTTCCAGAAATCACAAAAAGCTGAGGTCAAAGCTGAAGAGGAAAATGGAGGTCAAGTGCTCTCCGTGTTCCCTGCCCAAGAGTGAGTGTGCCTGGATGCCTCCCCCGCTTCTGTGTAGCCGTCTTCTCTCCTACACCTTCTTTGTTTAAATGAAGCCACCCGCAGGGCTGGTGAGGCCTTGGATTCATCTCAGTGCACATGCAGGGAGAGTTATGAGATCCTCCAAAGGGAGTGTCGTCCTCCCTCATGATGGCAGAACCCCCTAGAGGTCTCGACAACTTGAACTTGAAAGAACAGTGAAGGAGGGTAGAATGGAGTAACTTTATCACTCATCATCAGTGCTCCTAACAGATCCATGTGGCCCACAAAAGTTCTCATTTAAAATGATTTATCTTTACTAATGGGGCTTCCCAGGTGGTGCTAGTGGTAAAGAACTTGCCCGCCAATGCAGGAGACATAAGAGACGCAGATTCGATCCCTGGGTCAGGAAGATCCCCTAGAGGAGGGCATGGCAACCCACTCTGGTATTCTTGCCCGGAGAATCCCATGGACAGAGGAGCCTGGTGGGCTACAGTCCATGGGGTCGCAAAGAGTTGGACATGACTGAAGGTGCTTAGCATGCACATCTTTACTAATAACTCACCTCTTTTAGTGAAATTAGAGAGACCAAAAATTAGAGACTTTTAAAAAGATGACTTGAAGCCCCATTCGAATGTACACTGAACGAGCACAAGTTAGATGTGGAGGTAGTCTGGCCACCAGAGCTGACTCTGCTGAGCTGCCTGTTGGCCAGGCTCTGCCTTCTCCCTGCTCCTCGTCCTGCTGATTCCAGAGCTGCTTCCTGCATTCAAGTCTTATTTACTCAGAGATGGAGACAGCTCCATTGTCTACCACTACCCAGGGTTCATCTTCCTTTTTACAAACACCTTCATGAAAGCTTTAAGCCCAAATTAGTTTGAACTCAAAGAGTTTAAAGACCTTTTGGCTTGCTCATTTTTCATGTAATGATAATGGTGCCCTATTGAAAGGCCAGCAGCCTCCTACACGGTCCATCACTTTATCAAGGACCTCAGAAGGGTGAAGTCTTTCTTTCGTCTGTCTTTGTCACATGACCATAGCAAGTGTTGTTGAAACTATCAATCTCACTTGAAAATAAGTGTTTTGATCATTCTAATCTGCCATAAATCACTAAATCCTTAAGTCAAGTTTTAGATATTTTGGTAAATATGTTAAAGAAGGAGAAGAAGAAAGCTCAAGATGCTCTCCACCTCTCCAGCATGGACAGAAGTGAACTGAGACACGGCCAGAGCTCCCCCTTCCCACCTGGGAACCCTGACGGTCTGAAGACATTGCCACTCTCAGCTCCCACTCAGGCCCTGGACTCCAGCACTTCTCCATACAAATCCAGTTTGCTCCACAGAAAAACAGGTCAGTTATACTTATTTATACACACAAACTCTATAATTATAAGTAAATATAGGCTGTCAAATTATACCTCCATATAAAAAATAAACAGGTAAATGATTGTAATCTTTATTATTATATTAATCATCATAAATATTACCGTTTTTAATGTTACCAACATTTCTTGAGGTCTTGAAGTTGTAGTAGAAACAGCTGCAGCAGCAATAACAGAAAACCCCAAGTAAAGTATGTGCTCGGTTGTTCAGTTGTGTCCGACTCTTTGCAACCCCACGGACTGTAGCCCACCAGGCTCCTCTGTCCATGGAATTTTCCAGGCAAGAATACTGAAGTGGGTTTCCATTTCCTCCTCCAGGGGATCTTCTTGACCCAGAGATTGAACCTGCATCTCTTGCATTGGCATGTGGATTCTTTAGCTTTATCACCATTATTTCCATTCTGAAAGAAAAAAAAAAAATCATTCTCCATAACAGAATCCAGTGTAGCATCCTTTAGCTTTAAATGTGCAAGGACAAAGGCTCTAACAACTTATCTGTCAGAATTCATTTTTATAATTATCAGATCTCTTAAATGCTAGTTTCTAAAACTGATGACTAAACTGAAAACACAAAGTATGGACTGTCCCAGAGGCTGAAATAGAGGGTCCAGGGCAGCAGTAGAAAAGTCAACTGCAGAGAAAAGAACAGAAACCTTCCTCCAATAGGAGGGAAAGAAGAATCACCACTAATGTGATGAAGCAGTATTTATTTATAAATCTAAATGAGCTCTCTGCAGCAAACTTATTTTAGGATATGATCACAGTCTGCCTTAAAGGACAATGAACACACACAATTTTGTCAGATAATAGGATTTGTCAGGGTTGGACTAACTCCGAGGCACCTTCCCCAGGTGTAGTTTTTGATAAGTGTGTCGGCACCACCACTACAGCAGACTTCCCAGGTGGTGCTAGTGGTAAAGAACCTGCCTGCCAATGCAGGAGACGTAAGAGATGCGGGTTCTATCCCTGGGTCAGGAAGATCCCCTGGAGTAGGAAATGGCAACCCACGCTAGTATTCTTGCCTGAAGAATCCCCATGGGCAGAGGATCCTAGCAGGCTACAGTCCATAGGGTCGCAAAGAGTCGGACACGACTGAAGCAGCTGAGCATGCATGCACCTCACTACAGCAGCCACAGAACCATGCTAGAAGTCCAGGTTGGTTTTATACGTTTCTCTTTCCATTAGATTGGCAGACCATGATGTATAGTTGACCAATGCCTTTCTTGTGAAGACACTGAGGAATCTGAAGTATGGAATGTTCTAGAACAAAGGGATGAAGAGCTTCCCTTTTGCAACTTAGGTTGAAATTTTCTGTGTAAACATTTGTTAGGATGAACAGCCTGATATGCATGGTTTTCTTACGCATCTAGCTTGGAAATAACTAAAGAGTATGGTGCTCATTAAGGAGCACACTTTTTAGTTAATAGAGATAAGACTGAGAAGCCTGGAAGTGTATTTGGTGATGTTGTATCCCTCTATCTCTTCATTCATTCCAAATTTCCTTGCTGTGACTATTTCTTTAGCAACACAGTAGGATAAGTTCAAATCCCAGGAAACAAAAATGCTATTTTTTACCATTGATCATGGTGTCAGTAGACAGGGACAAGCAATCATTCTTCTCTGTGATTGTTCTGCATACGGCATTTCTATACTGCCTTATGGGTAACAGCTAGCTGGAAAAAAGGAGGCCCTCTGGACTGGTGAATTCAGCCATCATTTTTTTCATTTCTTTATTCAACATATATTTATTGAGTACATGCTTTGTTCTAGTTACTGTGTCAATTATTGTCATATGGCTAAAGCTTACGTGGGCTTCCCTGATGGCTCAGAGGGTAAAGAATCTGCCTGCAATGCAAGAGACCCAGGTTTGATCCCTTGGCTGGGAAGATCCCCTGGAGAAGGAAATAGCAACCCATCCCAGTATTCTTGCCTGGAGAACTCCATGGACAGAGGAGACTGGTGGGCTACAGTTCATGGGGTTGCAAAGAGTTGGACACCACTGAATGACTCAGATACAGAGCTTATATAGTCCTTACATGTATCAGGTATTAGTTAAGTTCGCTACCTGAGTGAACTCACCTAATCCTTATTCTGTTAAGTTGTTGTTTTACCCCCATATTACAGACAAGGACATGCATGGCCCAGCAGCCCCTGACCTCAGAGCACTTACAGACTGACAGAGAAGAGAGTCTCAAACAGTTAATTTCAAAGTACACTTCTGTATGACTGAGAGAGCACACAGCAGGGAGACTGTCCCTCAAGTTAAGACCAGGAAGATCCAAAGTGGGCATGAGGGTGGGGTGTGGCCAGGAGGAACTCTGCAAGCAGAAGGAATAACTTGAACGGCTTCCACTGCGTCTGTGGTGGAAAGGAGCATTTATGAAGCAGAAAGGCCAGGAGTGGTGGGCTCTGGGGAGTGAGAGGCTGGGAGAACAGGTTCATGCTGGGCAGACAGACTGGCAGCAGAGGACACAGGACCAGACCACCCTTTAGGAGGCTGTTGCAGTCCAGGAGTCCCAGCCAGAGGGTGGGGAGGATGAGGGAGGTGGAGTATCAGAAACTCTCCAGGAGGAGCAGGGCTTGTTGGCGTAAGGGTGGTTATGGGGGGTAAGTGTGATGATTGGCCCCCAGGTCTCTGGGTGGCTGGTGAGGCTCTTCACAGAGGTGGAGAGCGGTGCCTCGCCTCCCCTAGCCTGGCAACAGCTGGCATTGTTGGCTGCAAGAACATGGCACTGGCCATGAAATGGAAGGTCACCGTCAGTTCCTAAGTTAGAATCGCTTGCTCATGATGGAAGGAACTCTTCCTGGGCCTTTTCTGAAGACACACACCATCGTGCCTGTGCGCTAGTGGCCTCCAATATCACTACCCTGTCCCTCACCACGTGCCAGACCTTCTCTTATTTCTATTTTTTCTTGCCCACACCACCTCCCTTCTCATAATTCTTCTTCCCCGCAGCATCCCATCATCTCTCCCAACTCATAATTATAGCCAGTTTTTTTCAGTAACTCTTTTATCCCTTGATATTGCTATCAAGACAGAGTGTAGTTTTGTTTGGAGGATGAATTAAGTTCACCTGAATATAAAATCACTGAAAAAATAATGGAAATTGTTTGCAAAGTCCAAGTACGAAGGAGGTAAAGCAGTTTTGGAGAAAAGCCTTAGAGATGAAAGGGTTTTCGAGTTGTTTTAACTGTCAGATATAGTTCTCGCAATGACTTTAAATAGGCGTAGGCTCACAAATGGGTTGATAATGATCTAACCATTTGGAGGAGAGATTAATGGTTTTATTTTTTAGCAAAACTACAATTAGGATGAAAACTGCTTGGATGAATCAGATGCCGCAAAGCAACAGGTAATGGTTTGTTGTGATATTTAAAATCCTGGGCGCTGATTGGGCTTTTATTCATGTACTATTTTATATACAAGAGGCTTGTGTAAACTAAACCAAATACAGAGAATTAATAAGCATGTTGTTTAGATGGAAAGTATTACTGCCTTCTGTAGGTGTTGTCAGATTCTATTAACCATCCCTGTCTTAATGCAGAAAGCAAGTAAATTTAACCATCTTCCACTCTGAGGCTATTGTGCAACTGTTTCCCCTTTGGCATCCCTCCCCCTTTTCCCATTCATCTCCTACTTTATGCTGAAAATGACTTCTTTCAAATTCCTTGTGTGAAAAGAAAATGAAACCCAATTCATGATTCACCAGAGAGCACCCCCCATCCCTACATGAGCCACCCACCAAGACAAAGGGAGATTAGGGCTTCCAGAGTCTTTTGTTGTTGTTTTGGAGGTTAAATGTCTGTTTCACTTTCACTGGAATAATGAGAGGGGTTGTTCAGCTCCATATTTTGCAAAGAACCATTCATATTGTTCTCTTTAAAATAGAAAGAATATTATAGTTTGGGTTTTTGCTGTTGTTTTGTTGTGGGTTTTTTTTGTTTTTTTGTTTTTTTTAAATCTGATTTAGTTCTCCAGCCGTTCTTCCAAATAGTTACCTGGAACCAGTCAACATCTCAGAAGCCCCTCAGGACTCACCACTTCCTTTAATGATTTGAGATGCTAACAGAACCCACTCATCACAGATGATGTCATTGGCATCTAAAAAAAAAAAGTTACTCAGTCATGTCCAACTCTTTGAGACCCCATGAACTGTAGCCCACCAGGCTCCTCTGTCCCTGGAATTCTCGAAACAAGAATACTGGAGTGGGTAGCCATTCCCTTCTCCAGGGGATCTTCCTGACCCAGGGATCAAACCCAAGTCTCCTGCACTGCAGGTGGATTCTTTACCATCTGAGCCACCATGGAAGCTCTGGAGACTCCAGACTCTTTTTCTCTTACTCAGGGAGAATTTGTTGAGTCCCTCATCTACACATGAAGGGCCCAGGGTACCTGTTGAAGCAGGATGGAGGTGAACTGAGAAATGCTTTTGGGCTATGGGGAAAGAGCAGAGAATAAAATAACAAGTGCTATAAGCAGGAAGTACAAGAAATGCTACTACAGGAATTCGAAAGAGAAGGGAAGAGTTTTAATAAGTAGATCAGCAAAAACATTATGGAGCAAGTGACATGGAAGTTAGACCTTTAGAGTTTGGACAGTCAACGATGGAGGGAAGAACTTTGTCTAACATTCCAGGTTTAAAAATTAATGTGAACAAAGGCTTGAAAACGAAAGCAATTAAAGTGGCAGGAATGTCTGTTTAACTGCTGTCTTGGAGTTTGTTTGTTTTTTTTTAAATTTCAACTGAGCATATTTTAAAAATCTTATTGTCTTTCTTCAACAATTTGTGAATCAAGCAGCATCCAGTCTAGCAGACAGTAAGGAGCCCTGAGGAGCTGTACAAAATGAAAGACTTTGCAGGCAGACAGCAATGGGAACAAGCAAGTAAAACTACTGGCAAAAGGCAGGTTGGTTATAGCAAGGTCACTTTCCTTTCGGGCACAACAGGAGTCTGTCGGGCAAATTTTTTTTATTTGTTTATTTATTTGACTTCTCCAGGTCTTAGTGGTATCATGTGGGATCTTTAGTTATGGCATGAAAACTCTTAGTTGCAGCATGTGGGATTTAGTTCCCTAACCAGGGATCAAACCCAGGCCTCCAGCATTGGGAATGCAGAGTCTTAGCCACTGGACTACCAGGGAAGTTTGTGTCAGGTAGATTCTTGATTGACTGGTTTAAGACTCCACTTCTGGAGGAGCCAAAGCTGTAATTAAGTTAAATCTTCCGTTGGTGACGTGGGGTTTAGCGTAAGTGACTCCATTTGGGACCTGTTGTCTTGTTTTTAGCAAGAGGTACAGGATGTCAGAATAAATAAGGTAGAAAAATGTTTGGGAAATTATTAGGATGATTGCTTCTGGGAGAAGGGGTAGAAGAATAGATGAGAACTTCTTTTAATATTATATGTTTTCACATTATTTTAATTTCTAACTTTTATTTATTGAATAAATAGGCCCATGTTATGAAAACACATAAATACTTCACTAGGGAGTTGCCTGCTTTCAGTTGCAAGGGAACCACCAAAGCAGAGGGGGGCATGGTGATCATTGTGCTCTGGGTGGTTTTTCTGGAAGAAATCTGTAGGATGTATTGGAAATGAGGCACCAGGAGACTTGAGTAAACGGTTTGGAAGCTAGCATAATAGTCTGATGAAGGAGTGATGGGAACAGAGGAGCTGAAGAACTTGCCACAACAGCCCCTCGTGGCATAAAGGACAGTTCTGTCCTCCCTCTTCTCAGCTTCCAGAGTTCTCCTGGCGCTGAGGTTGCAGCCAGAGGCACATGCAGGAGGATGGGGAGTTGGTGCCTCCGGGGGGCTGATGCAAACCTTGAGGCAGTTCCTTAAATTTGCTCTCCTCTGGCTCAAAGGATTGCTCTCCAAAAGCTACTGTTATGAAGGCTTCATATACCCAGTTCTCCACGAAGTTGAAAAGAAATGCTCAAAGAGAAGTTGATGGAGGCAAAATTCATCCACAAAACAATTCTTCCTATTCCAGAGAAGAATCACAATTAGATTTTCTAAGATCCTTTCCAGCTTGCTTTGTTGTAGACCCCAGGCACAAATACTGACCCCTGGCTTTTCACATCTCTCATGATCCATCTCACCCTCTCTTGGAACTGACCACACTCATCTTTGCACTTCCCCATAAATGCAATCAAAGAAAGAGTGGGTAAATGATCATTGCCTTCTCTGTAGCTCTGTGGTCAATCTCATTTCTGCAGGAAGCATTACTGACCAGGTTTACTCCAAGGGCTTCCTAGGTAGCTCAGTGGTTAAGAATCTGCCTGGCAATGCAGGAGACCTGGGTTCATTCCCTGGGTCAGGAATATCTCCTGGAGAAGGGATTGGCTACCCACTCCAGTATTCTTGCCTGGAGAATCCCATGGACAGAGGAGCCTGGTGGGCTACAATCCATGTGGCCACAAGGAGTCAGACACGGCTGAGCGACTAACACTTTCACTTTTCACTGTCTCTGAGGAATGCATCTTTGCATCTTTCATGTTTGAAGGGTCTATGGATTACATGAATAAATGACAGTTATGAGAGAGAGAACAGATCACTTGCTTTAGCTCCAAAATCAGTGCTCACAACCATTTTCAAATGTCTGTTTAATCTGATAGTCTTTGCAATCCCAGTAAGATCTTCAAACTTCAAAAGTGAACAAACGAAAGTCTAAGTGTTTTCTATTGGATATCTACATTGCTTCTATTTTTAAAAAATTATGTAATGCTATAATGAACAAGTTTATACACATAGATTTTCCTATAGTTAAGATTATTTTATTAGAAAAGATCTACAGAAAAATCCCTGGCTCAGAGGAATTGGATCTCAATAAAACTTGCAAAATTACTACTACTACTACTACTAAGTCGCTTCAGTCGTGTCCGACTCTGTGCGATCCCATAGATGGCAGCCCACCAGGCTCCACCGTCCCTGACGGCCACATGGATTGTAGCCCACCAGGCTCCTCTGTCCATGGGATTCTCCAGGCAAGAATACTGGAGTGGGTTGCCATTTCTTTCTCCAGTGCATGAAAGGGAAAAGTGAAAGTGAAGTCGCTCAGTCAAAATTACTGTGCCATAAATTCAACCACAATAAAATCTCCACAAGTTTTTAGTGCTTGTTTCACCATACCCTCTCCAGCATTGGGAAATAGACATTTTAATTTTTTGTCAACATCATATGTGAAAAGTGGTATCCCACATTATCATAATTTACATTTCTAGTTTTTAAAAATATTTGTTTATTTGACTATGCTGAGTCTTAGTTGAGCCATGCAGGATCTTTTAGTTGTGACCTGCAGATCTGGTTCCCTGACCAGTGATCAGGCCCAGGCCTGCTGCATTGGGAGTGTAGAGTCTTAAGCACTGGACCACCAGAGAAGTCCCTACCTTTCTATTTTAAATAAGGGATAAGAAAAAAAAGTCTAGGTGTTTTCTAAAGGAAAGCAACAGGGCCCTAGGTGGAACTGAGCTTCTGACATTTCGCTGGATTCAGCAGACACCTAGAAGCATCCATGTGCTTTATCTATCTGTCTGTTTATCCATCTATCTATCTACCTACCTACTGCATATCTTAGGAGTCACCATCTATGAGCCCTTTAGGCATTTTTAATCCAGTGGAGGAGACAAACTGGTAGATAGAGATGTCTTTCAAAATAGTTACTGCTCAAGAAAAGGGTCCAGATCATTGGACTTTCAATCAGCCAGCCATCAGTTCCTGACTCTGTAGGAAAGACAGTGTGGTCAGGAGGGGGAACACAGGTTCCAAATACAAGGAGAGTTCAAAAAGTAGAGGCATCAAAGAGTCAGAAAGTAGTTTGGTAAAATGGATATTTATTCCTGTGGATATCAAAATTACCTATAAAAATTGTTGGGTTGAATATGCAGGGGAAGACAATGAATGTGCTACTCAAGTGCTCCATGAAATGACTTGGAGAGACCTCTGCGGATGACAGTGCAGAGAGGGTGGAGGAAGATACAGCCAGCCAGAGTATTGCGTTGTTTGTTTGTGTGTTGGCTTTCATCAGTATAAATGACTATTCTAGAATCGCCAAGATAAAACAGATAAAATGCAGGCCAACACCCTCCCCCTTTTCCCATCTGGTCATAGGAGACACCATTTTCTGGGATAATGCTATTTTCCTCAACTGGCCCTGAAGCTTTTAGGGTGAAAGACTGTATTTCTCTTCAGTTATGTCTATAAGTAGGTTGGGTACTGCCCGCCCAAGAAAATAATTTCTTCAGGTAGGAGGGATATCCTCAAACCTCCTTTTAAAAATTTCTGGGAGAAGGCACTCCTCTGCCCTAACCAGACACCTGTGGGAGACCAGCTGCCCACAGGGACTCACTCGTGTGCAACAGAAAAGTTAGGGAGTGTCCTGGGCACAGGAACTCTGTCTTTTGGCTCTAGGATAAAGGATAAATATGAAAGTTGTGTCAGAACACAAGTTATTTTCATCTTATTAAACTTTGCATTCAAAACTTAGTTTTTCACTTGATTATTCTGAGCTCAGATTTTGTTTTCCCATGTACAGGTAGGTTGAGTTTCCTGGGAAACAAAGCTAGACATTTTTATTAGGAAGAGTGCCTGGGACCACCATCCTTGGAAGTTGGAGGAAGGATGTCCAGGATTGATGGGGGGAGAAGCTGGGCTGTGATGCAACCCCAGCAAAGACCTCAGCTGCCTGAGGAGGGGCTCTGTTGCTGAGTGGGCCTTTCAGAGTCATCCCCAAGCTGCGGCAGCGGGGCAGGGCCTTTCAGCCCTCGTGGTGATCATTGGATATGGGTTGCCCCTGAAAGGAGGTATGGCTTTAAATGAGGCAGTTTATTTTCAGCTGAGAAAAATCCCCAAATAGGATTGAAATGTGAGGGCTTTCCGCTAAGGTGCTCCTGACAACTGGAGGAATAAGTCCTTTGTTCATGAAGAAGTAGCTGGGTGGGACATCCCAGTATCCACCACAAGTCGTCAGTTTTATAGGATATCTGAAATACAGTCCTTAATTTAGCTGAATTATATAACTTTATAGCCCATGATGTAACTCAATAGCAATATGACCCATAAAACTGAAAAGAAAGGAATCATATAATCTAATCACTATTTTTAGCATTGTTTCCATGACAAAATGTATTCTGCTTGGGATGCCAAGAACACAGGCCCTTCACTCTGCCAGCAGGGGAATAGAGGTCTTCTCTGTCTCTTAGTCTGTCTTTCTGTCTCTCCCTCTTTCACACACACCAGCACATGTGCACACACATGCAGAGTCTTGCCCAGACTTTGGCAGTAAAACATTAATCTTCCACCAATTATATATTTATTTACTCCCTAGAACACATGAAATAGTGTGCTATTCGAGATAATGTGGAGAATATGAGACATTCTATTACAGAGCTCATGGAAAGCATGAAGGATTATCCTTAGCTGCAGGAGTAGCGGCTTCTGTTCATTCATTAAGTACATGTTCGTTAAATTTATTAAATACATGTGAAAAAGCTGGCTTGAACCTCAACATTCAAAAAACTAAGATCATGGCATGTGGCTTCATCACTTCATGGCAAATAGAAGGGCAAAAAGTGGAAGCAGTGACAGATTTTATTTTCTTGGGCTCCAAAATCACTGTGGACGGTGACTGCAGCCATGAAATTTAAAAATGCTTGCTCCTTGGAAGGAAAGCTATGACAAACCTAGACAGCACATTAAAAGCAGAGACATTACTTTGCCCACAAAGGTCCGTATAGTCAAAGCTATGGTTTTTCCAGTAGTCATGTACAGATATGAGACTTGGACCATAAAGAAGGCTGAGCACCAAAGAACTGATGCTTTCAAATTGTGGTGCTGGAGAAGACTCTTGAGAGTCCCTTGGACTGCAAGGAGATCAAACCAGTCAATCCTAAAGGAATTCAACCCTGAATATTCATTGGAAGGACTGATGCTGAAGTTGAAGCTCCAGTACTTTGGCCACTTGATGTGAAAACCTGACTCATTGGAAAAGGCCCTGATGCTGGGAAAGATTGAAAGCAAAGGGAAAGGGGGGCAGCAGAGGATGAGATGGTTAGATAGCATCACCAACTCAATGGGCATGAGTTTGAGCAAACTCTAGGAGACGGCAAAGGACAGGGAAGCCTGGTGTGCTGCAGTCCGTGGGGTCACAAACAGTTGGATATGATTTAGTGACTGAACAGCAGCAATGATACGTGCTCATTGAATTGAAGCAGTGAACCAGACAGAGCTCAGTGTTAGAGATTAGAAGGTGAACGAGACACAGTGCCCGTTAGAGGGTGTACAGTCTAGAAGAGGGCTCACAGTGGATATGCACATACACTGTCATGGGACATGGAAGAGGAAGGTCAACTCTTCCTGGGCAGGTTTAGGAAACCAATGTGGAACAAGTGGGACTTGAACAAGGTATTCAAAGAGTAATCACATTTACATCTGGAAGAATGAATGGGGGCCGGGGGTGCAGGGGGAGAAGGACAGAGCACTGAGGACCAGGAAGTTTCTCAAGCAAGTGCATAGAGGTGTGGAACACATGGTATGTTCGTGACATTGCAAGCATTTGATTTGGGTGGATTTTAGGAGTTGTGTGGATAGGAAATATTAAGCAAGAAATAAAGCTGGAGAGAGATCAGCTCATGAGAAGCTTAAAAGCCTTGCTTCCAAATTCAGAACTTTATTGTGTTGGCAATGGGGAGCCATAATGGCTTTTTAATATGAGAGTAATGTCGCCAGATTTCTGTTAAAGAAAGATCACTGATAGCAGTGTGCTAAGTAAGTTGGAAACTGAGGGGAAAGTAAATAGGATGTGGTAGTAGCCATCGAGGTAGGAAATTAAAAGTGTTTGAATCAAACCAGCCCCAGTGGAGACTGAAAAGATGAGAAAAGTCTGCAGTATCTAGAAGGAGAATGGATTTGTGACTGATCAGTGTGGGGGTGAGATGAAAAGTCTAGGATGTCTCCCCAGTTTCTGAGTAAATATGGTACCATTTAACCAAGGCAGTGAACACATGAAGAGAAGCAGGTTTGGAGGGAAAGATTCTGAGTCAAATTACGGAAACATTGAGATTGGTTATAAGATGGAAGTGTCTAAGCCAGCACATACACAGTGTTAGTGCTCAAGGTGAGGGGTTAATTAGAGATATGGATCTGTGATTGACCTTTAGCCATGAAAATGGAGAAGGTCGCACAATGAGATGGGTAGTAAAGGACCAAAAGTAGAACACTTAGGAGCCCCAGTATTGATGGCATAGACGGAGACAGAAGAGCCAGAAAGGGAGAACTTGACAGGCAAGACAGTCAGGAGAGAGGGAGACCTCAAAAGCCAGGCTAGAGACAGAGTTCTAAGGGAAATGGATGTGACTGACTGTACTGGATATTACAGTGTGGTCAAGTAAGATGAGAACCACAGAGAGTCCACTGGCGTGGATGCAAAGTGAGCAGTGACCTTTGCCAAAGCAATTTCAAAGCGTGAGGAGGCAGAAAGCTCTCAGTACCAGATTGAAGAGTAGGAGGTGAGGAAGTGAGATGAAAGTGGTCACACAGGTCATTGCAGGTTAAGGAATTTGAGGCTAGGGTTGTTAAGTGGAGTTTCTTTGTGGGTGTTGAAGTCATTCCGGATATTGGCAGGAAATGGGGCAGAAAGGAAAACTATGAGCCAAGAGTTTAAGTCAGCTTGGGTTAGCTGGCTGGTTTGTCTGCTATTGGTCCTATCTATCTATATATATATAAATATGTATATATATACTGAGTACCCTTAAGTTACAGCATCATAGAGAGTCAGTAGCATAACCAAATAACACAAGTTTCAAAGGAGAAAAGTATTTGGCTTTGGTGTTTAAAAAAAATTTTAAAAAAACAGTGATTTCAAAATGGTATCGAGGAGTCAGAAGAAGGCCAGCTCTGCCTCTGGCCCTTCTGTTGTCTACAATGAAGGAGGATGAGCGTCCTCCACTGCACAGGGCTGCAGAGCAGACAGTATCCTTGTGGGGAGAGTCAGATTTCAGTGATTAGAAAGAGCCACAGGGGTGCTTCATGAAGATGTCAAGGGTGAGAGAGTTTAGTCAACAGTGGAGCGTGGGGTCTGGAGAGCAGCTTAGGACAGACTCTCCAGGAGCCCTGCGGTGGAAGGAGGAATGGGTGGGTGAGCAGAGGTAGAACAAGGGAGTCAGGGATCACGAGTGAGGTGACAGCTGCCTGGAGGGGGCCTTGCATTTTGTGGGCGAGCGAAGATGGCAGGGATAAAAGTCGTGGTAAGATCGATTATCCTTGAGGCCACGAATAGCAGATTCAGTCTCTTATTGGGTTTTAAATTATATGCTTCTGAGAATTCTCTTTGAAATGAACTCTCCTTGGATGAATGTGTTGGAATGGGGGTGGGGAGAAAGACCAGCTGGCTTCTAGAATGTTCCACCCCCAGGGAAACCCCAGCCCCTGTGGAGGTTGGGACACGGATAGAGCATGGAAAAACGTGAGGAGGAGTTGAGAGTCCCCCCTGGGGTAGAACTGCCCCTGCTTCGAGGGGAAGCAGTAGGTATGGCTCTACAGGCTCATCTCTGGGTAGAATCCAGCTGGGTTCTAGCAGCAGCAGCAGCAGCAGCAGCCCTCCTAGGGAGGGGGCACCGGCCTGGAGGCTGCTCTTGTGTCAGTGGTAGTGGTTTTGTGGGTTTATAGATATGGGTCGTTCCTAAGTCAGCTATTTATACATTTGTATTTCCTAAAGTGTAAGCTCCTAACTATGTCTTCACTGTTCAGAGGCCTCCTCAGAGCCCCCTCTGGAGGTAACACAGAAACACAAAAGCAAGAGAAACAGAAGGGACTCCAGGAGCTTCTTTCTCTGGTCTGCGTGACTTGGGCCAGGCTCAGCGCTGAGAATCCTTAAGTCCTCCAGTCTGACGGTGTTAACTCTGTTAGTTCCCTGGGGCCATAACAGAATCAGACTTCATCTCACGATGAGAGACAGTAATCACACGAAGAAGCTACAGTGTCTGCTTCACCCCGGAGCTCGAGAATTCCATCAACACTTTCTTGCTCAAAACTGATGTTCTGGGATTTATACCAACAAAGATAAAAATGGTTTCTGTCAGTGCGTTTGGTAGGGAATGTATTTTTGCAAACATGATAGATGAACCCTGACTTTGTTTGGTGCATAAGACGTGATCTTTATAAAACATCTATCAGTTGCTCTGACAGCCGGGCCAGAATTTAGCACTCTGCTCCTACTACCACAGTGAAGTTCAGCTAGATTTCCTGTGTATGATTATGTCCCTCATATTTACTGTATTCAGTGGGTGCTGAGTCGGGTGTAGGTGTGACAGAAAGGCCACCTCGGAAGCAACAAGCCTTTCTGCACTGCACACATGTGATGCTTGTTTTTTGACTAGAAGCCCAGACATTGTTTGAAAAGTGCTTTGTCACCTTTTGGGCTTCCCTGGTGGTTCAGACGGTAAAGAATCTGCCTGCAATGCAGGAGACACGGGTTCAATCCCTGGTCGGGAAGATCCCATGGAGAAGGGAATGGCAACCCACTCCAGTATTCTTGCCTGGAGAATTCCATGGACAGAGGAGCCTAGTAGGTTACAGTCCATGGGTTGCAAAGAGTGGGACACAACTGAGCGACTTAACACTTTTTCACACCCGTCACCTGTTTCTCTGCCTCTTATCATCCGTCCTCCAGAAAGCTTAGCTCAGCAGCACTGCTTCACCCCTTCTTGCTGCATTTCAGGCTGATCTGTCTCCCTATCCTCTTATTATGCTGAATTGGTTAATGCTATGCTTCCAGGAATCTGTTAAATTCTGTGCTTTTGGTTTTCTACTTCATTTTGGTGAACAGAAATTTCCTGGGGCTCCTAGAGCCATCTCTCTCCTATACGTCTTGAGCCTCATAAAGTCGTGTTGTGTTCAGCACCCTCTACAAATGATAGAAGAGGGTTGTGTACCTTCTGGCTGGGATAACAGAAGTAAAATAGAGGACAGTCAGTTACATTTGAGTTTTATATAAACAACAGATTTTGTTTTCAGTATAAGTAGATACCATTCAATATTTGGGACATACTTCTACTAAAAGTTATTCCTTATTTATCTGAATTCAGATTTAAAAGGGAAATCCTGCATTTTATCTGACAACATTACCCATGGCCCTTTCCTTTGTCGTGATGTTTCCTTGGTGTCAGGAATCATGGGTAGCCTTAAAGGAAGTGCCCCAGGAGGGGAATAGGGAGGTCTCTGTGGGCTCATTAGGATGACTGCAGGGCTGGTTTTATTTTGGGGGGTGGGGGCTGGAGGAGGAGATGGAGCTGATCTTCATGTCATATGAGCACCATATACTGCAGCTTTCTGTACTTCTTCCTTATCTGTTTCCTCCCAGGCTGGTGGAATTCCCGGTTTCTGAACCTAGGAGGAGGACAGAGGTGCTATAGTACATAGTATTTCTCAAACTTTTGCCTCAAATGCTTATCCACATCTCGCCGGATGTTCATGCTCCGTAGAACATTGTTTGGAGTATTATTACCCATGAACATCTTTTGCTGCCTGTTGAGTTCATCTGATACTAGTGTATTGAGCTATTTATTCTTCAGATCTGTTGTCAGTGCCCATGACTGGCTCACGGCACTGCTGCTATCATGGCACCATGGCTGTATCTCATTGTGAGTGAGTTTCTAGAGCCCAGCCATCTGTATGCGGTTATTTTCAGAAATATGTTGTGTAACCACTACATTCATTAATAATGTGACCTGTTCCATTGGTAGTTTTTCAGGTGCCCAGAAAGACCCTGAGCCTAGTTTCCTCAAGCTGACAAGCCAAAACAGAACTATCATATATGCTACTTTCTTCCCCTGAGAAACCATCCACTCTTACTTCACCAACCATACAATCAAAAGAACTTCTCCAGGTATCCAGACTTAAAAGAGTCCAGAGCTCAGTTCTGTACATAATGTCATATGCCTTTGCCAGGTTGACAGATACAACAAAAAGACATAACTCTGTAGTGTTCCCATCTTCACTGCCGGGTGAGAATACTCACGGCCACCCTGCGTTTTCTCCAACTGTGCTGTTGAGATATATTTAAAGATCTCTCTGCTTAGGACTTGAATTTCTTTAGAAGCTCAACATTTACCATTTGGATGGTTTGAATGACATTTTGCAGCATATGAGTGACTTCACGCAAAAGAGTTTAATGGGTTTAGACAGTGGTACTTCCAAGAAGTACCATGTAGCCACTAGCTCACCCTTCAGGCCTCGTCACCAAGCAGCGGTCTAACTGAGGTGTGAACGCCACCCAGGCTTTTTCTGGTATCTTTTCCTTTCAGTAGAAATTCATGTTAGTGATCACAAGGTAATGCCTGGTTTGTTTTTTTTTATAAGACTATAGCATAATATTTCATATTTTAAGTCCTATGTTGCTTAATCATTCTCCTATATTACTGTAAAACTCTGTGAGATATGTAGCCTCAGTATTTTATAATCCATGGCTCTGACATGAGAAAGAGAAATTGAGGATTTTTTTTACCCATTAGTCTGCAATGCTCATCACTTAAATCAGATGACACTGAGGAGTGACTCTAAATCACGTCCGTCAGTCCCAGCTGTGCAAATATATGTGTGTACACATACTTTCATGCACACACACAGAAGACATTCACGCAGAATGCACGGGGCACACACAATAGCACGCATGCACTCTACACACGTGCATGCACACTCTCATCTTTGGGGCTTTTCCAGTATACCCTGCTTTAGTTCTCTTTGTCTGCACTAAATTAAACAAATGTCCTGCCATACTTGCTGGCCCAGAACTATCTAAATGGTTGATTTACTGACTCATAGGTTAAATTTCCATTTTTTTCCATTCCATTAAGTCTCGCAGCTACTGGGTCTCTATCCGCTAGCATTTCTCTTGCCCTTTATAATCTCAGTGAATTCCTTTGACCCATTTTATTCTGTAAACACAAGCAGGACCAGAACAGCATTTTGTATGTATGAGATAATGGAAAAGTGATGTTCTGCCTAATGTGGGGTTTTGGGTGATTTTTCTCACCAAGGCCCAAGATAGTTTTTTGATAATGTCCTCTGGGGAGACAGACAGGATTTAGTGGTCTCTTCTGCTCTCCAAACTCATCAAGGTCTGTTAAATGAATTACGTTAGCTCGGATGTATAACAGATAGGCTCTTGCTTAAAAAATGTAAGCAGAAGTGAAAACTTAATTGGTTATCACATCATTTCATAACATCATTGCTCACCACCCCTTCCATTTTGGTGACGCTTACTCTGTGTGAAAAAATCAATTCTTGCCTTTAGCAAACAGAGTCCACAAAATCTCATCACCCCCAGACTCATTGCTTTGGTGTTCAGTGTACCGTTTTTGTGGAATAGTGTTGTTTGACAGAAGATTGATCCTGGGGTGTTAAATTCTCCTTTATCACCAAGTGCAGGCAGGTGATGGGGCAGCAGATGGTGTCTAAATGTGTCCAGGAGAGGACTCTCTTCAGTCCACATCCTTCACTGTCCCTCACCAATCTGCCCAAGGTGAAGATGGAAGATGGCCCAGCTGAGCACCAAAGCAGCTGGGCTCTCAACATGACTCTCTCCTCTGCATCCCTCCTGATCCCTAACAGTTAGAGCCTCTGGTGGGGGTTAGGGATGCTCTGCCCAGAAAAGCCTTCTCCCCAAAGCTTGAAACTGCTTCAGTCTCACTTTCTTTTAGGCAAATGAAATAACAAGCTTAAAACAGTTAAGCTTGAAACATCCATTATTCTAATTCAGTGCATTTCATTTAGTCAACCCCTTTCTTAGCTAAGATAAACACCGGTAATCTGAGGAAGTGACGCATGTGGGTGGGATACCACTGTGATGTGGGCCTGTTTTCTAGAGGCCTGGAGAGCCGGCCACTGGGAGAAGGACGGGGCACTGGGAGGGAGCAAGGAGAACGAAGTGTGCTGCTGGGAAACGTCGTTGCTCTGGCCTTTCTGTCCTGCCGGGCCTCACTCCACACCAGGTGCAGCTGTCCTCTCGCTGGAGTTACCTCCTAGGGTTACAGAGGTCAGGGAAGAGAAGAAAAGTGGTCAGAGAACCAGTCGGTCGCAGTCAGCTGGCCTCCTGGTAGCTGACGCAGAAGTCAGGAGAGTGTATTGTCAAGACAGACCTGACATTTGTGTGCAGCCTGTAGAGAGATTTTGTAAGATTATTCTGTGTCCGATGACCACACATCCTCATGGCTTAGCAAGAATGATGCCATAAAACTTTTCATTTTTCGTTTTATAAGTAATGAAGTGAAGTGAAGTCGCTCAGTCGTGTCCGACTCTTTGCGACCCCATGGATTGCAGCCTACCAGGCTCCTCTGTCCATGGGATTTTCCAGGCAAGAGTACTGGAGTGGGTTGCCATTTCCTTCTCCAGGGGATCTTCCTGACCCAGGGATCAAACCCAGGTCTCCTACATTGTAGGCAGATGCTTTACCATCTGAGCCACCAGGGAAGTCCTTATAAGTAATACTTGTGCATATTTTCCTTTTAAAAAATTGAAACCTTACAAAGAACACTGTTTCCTTTGACAAGCCATGCCAATCTCCCAATCCCCACCTCCCCAGTCAAAACTGTTAAAACTGTATGTATGTTTACTTTGCTTTTTCTTTAAATACATACATATATATATATATACATATATATATATACTTACATATATGTATATGTGTGTATATTTGTTGCAGTAGGAAATGGCAACCCACTTCAGTATTCTTTCCTGGAAAATTTCATGGACAGAGGAGCCTGACGGGCTGCAGTCCATGGAGTCACAAAAAGTCAGACATGACTGAGCACATACATAATTATATATAAATAACATATAATTCAAAATATATAAATAATATATCTATATTTGTAATATATAATATAGATTGTATTTTAATATATTCACTTAGCATATAATATAGATCTTTATATGATAAATTCATAGACAATGTATAGCATTATTTAACATGTATATAGTTGTATATTTCTCCTTAAATTCATTCATTCAGCATTCAGTAGATGTCAAGTACATACTCTGCACTTGAACTGTTCTAGGTGTCGGCCACTGAACTCTGAATAAAACAAAAATCTTTGCCCACATGAAACTTACATTGTAGTAAATGCTATCATTCTGAAACATCTTTCTTCACTCAGTAGTATGTCTTGGAGGTTTATCCACTTTAATACATAGATCCACTTCAGTCATTTTAAATGATGCATAAATGTATTTATACTACAGGTGATTTAGACATTTCTACACTGATGGAATTAGTGTCCTGAAATGTTGACCTAGCAATCTGGTGTACTGGATATTTCTTTACAACCGGGCGGCGGTGGAGAGGGACCCCTTGCAGCTTTTGCTTCTGTTGCTGGGGTGGCCGAGATGAAGTAACTGCATCTCCTACATCACTTTGTGATGATTTTGTCGGGTGCATTCTGGGCTGTCAAACCAGCGTACAAAGCAAGAGGAGTATTTGAGAGAGCTAGTAAGGAGAAATCTCTTTTCCTACTTAGGATAATGCATCAAAGGTTTAATGGTAAGAATCGCAGTCAGACCAGGAGAGTAGAAATGGAAGAGAACCATGGGCAGTGGCCTTGTGAAAGGAGAGCAAGTGGGAGAGAGCCGGGAGGAACAGGTGTGGACCACAGCAGCAAGTGGCAGGATCACACCAAAGAGAGAGGGCTGGGCCAGCTTTATCTGAGTCCACATCAAACACTGCAGGAAGGTCTATTTTAGTGTTTTAATCTTTAAGTATGGCTATTTTTAATCTTTCAGTATGGCTCGGTTTCATGACACCATCTGTGTATGTCCAACTCTTTGTAACCCCATAGACTGTCTCCTGCCAGACTCCTCTGTCCATGGAATTCTCCAGGCAAGAATACTGGAGTTGGTAGCCACTCCCTTTTCCAGAGGATTTTCTCAAAGCAGGGATCAAACCTGGGTCTCCTGTGTTGCAGGGGAATTCTTTACCATCTTAGCCACCAGGAAAGCCCCATGACTCCACCTAGCTCTCTTTTTAAATCCTCCTGAACTATGAAAGCCTGCATGCCTGTTTCTAGACATTCGGGTTTGATAAAGATGTGGAAAAGCCCTTCTGTCTGGACAAACAGAATGAGGCTTATAAGACGAGCCTTAAGTATATATAGAATGAAATCCTGTCCTTGTAATTGAAATATTTCCCTTACCTCATTCCAATCCACATGAATTTAATGTGCATTACATGTAGAAATTTTTCATATAGTTTAAAAAGAAGTAGGTTTTATAGTTTTCTCTTTGCAGTTAAGGTTTCAGAGCATTTTTTAATTTTAGATCAGCTTCATCAAAATTTAACGTAAAACCATCATTTAAGCATTTCTTTGGTTTGTTCACCTTAATCATCAGTGAAAACAATGCTGGTTTTTCTATCATTAATCAGGTTTTGATGTTCAAATTAATGCTGTGTTATTTTCCATTTGTCCATCCATTCATTTAACGTGAAAATGACTAAATCATGTGGTAGGGGAAATCATCTCCAGAAAAAAAGAAAAGTCTTGAGTTTGAATGACTATTTCTGGAATTGTCATCCAAATAATTTCATAAAATGAAGTAATTAAATGTGTTTCATTACACCTTTTTTTTTTTCTATGTGAATATTTCTGTGTGAATATATATGACCTCTTATGTGTTGACTAGCAGGGAAATATCAGGGGACTTCATTGAAATTTAAATCATTTCACTTCTTTGTGTTTCTAGGTTAGTCTGAAGGATGCAAAAATTAAATCTTACGCATTTTGTGTTTATGTATGTATGTATATAATTAGAAGATATTTAGGAAATACACTTGCCTTCTTTTTCAACTGTGTGCCCTACGTGAAAGAGGTTTTCTGACTCTCAGTCTCCCATGTCATGCTCTCTGCTTAAAGGCTAATGCACAGATGGATATGCCGGTGTACAGGTGGGGGCAGCAAGGTAAAGGCAGGGATTTGCTCCTCATTTGAGCATTCTGACTTCCCAAAGGAAAGAGGAAAACAACAATTTTTTTTTACTTTTTATTGTAGTATAGCCAATTAGCAATGTTGTGAAAGTTTCAGGTGGACAGCAGAGTGAGCCAGCCGTACACACGTATGTATGTATCTATTCTGCCCCAAACTCCTCTCCCATCCAGGTTGCCACATAACACTGAGCAGAATTCCCCAGTGATACACAGTGGGTCCTTATTGATTATCCATTTTAAATATAGTATTGTATATATGTCGATTCCAAACTCCCTAACTATCCCTTTTCCCCACCCCTCCTTTCTGGTAACCATAAATTTATTCTCCAAGTCTGTGAGTCTGTTTCTGTCTTACAAATAAGTTCATTTGTATCATTTCCTTTTACATTCTGCTTGTAAGGAATATCATAGATATTCCTCTTTTACTCTCTGAAACCTACCAACATTTTCATGTTTCACCCCTAGATCTAGACAGCTCTTTCATAAATGCCACTATTAGAAGAGAATCCAGGTTTGTGAGGCCTGAAGCTTATATAATTTGTGGGGTCCTCTTTAAGGAAAAGAATAAAAAATAACTAAGTCAAAAGTAGATATGAAATTTAATATTTATGAAATAATGAGCGAACTTAATCACAGCACAGTACAAATCTTAAAAAGTTAACAAAATCCAGAAAAATACAGTATTTCAATTAGTTAACTGCTTGACGCACCTCTGTAATCCTTTCTCTCTACATTTTCACTGCATAATCTCTGACCTCCACTTCATAGGACCATTTGATAATAGTATTTTCCATAGAGAGATTAGAAAGATGACTCAATTTTTCTTCTAAGCATGGTTGGCCGAAACTTGTTTATCTTACTGGTAGTTTAGGAAAGACTTTCAGCTTTTCAGCTTATTGCTGATGTCATGTAAATTGTTAGACTTGTCGTCAAATTTGGAAAAACTCCATTATGTTTTTTTTTATGTGAGCTCTCGGGTTTGAAGGAATGTTTCTACCTCCACAGACCTGTCTCCACGTTCATACATTCAAACCTTGTTTCTATTCCCTTACCAGAATCTAGCGCTGGGTGCCACGGAGCATGTCACAGGGTAAACTCAAGCCTGTACCTCCTGCTGCAGTGCCGGTGAGAGGGCAGTGAGTGGAGAATGCACTGCAGGGGGTGCTATTCTGCCACCAGGACCACTGGCAATAGCTTAAGCATAGACAGCAACAACTAAACACTATGCAACTCTTTTATTCCAAAGCAAGATTTGTACAACAATTATACTCCAATAAAAAAATAAAACCAAATTAAATGTGTTCCTTAGTCAGATCCCAAACCACCAGTGGTCCTGCCAGTACTCCACATGTCCAGACTAGACGGGAAGTGAGAAGGAGGGGCAATTCAAGTGGCTCGATCCGGGGGTCTTGACCGATTGTTATTAGAATGCCTTGCTTTTGAAAATTTTATTATACTTCATGACCACATCCCTATACTACTAAGATATGCTCAGGGGCTCCTGCAAGAGGGGCTGTGAAAATAGAGCCTCATTAGTTTCACAGTTCATTTAAAAGCAGAGATATCACTTTGCTGACAAAGGCCTATATAGTCAAAGCTATAGTTTTTCCAATTCAGTTCAGTTCAGTCTCTCAGTCATGTCCCACTCTTTGCAACCACATGGACTGCAGCATGCCAGGCATTCCTGTCCATCACCAACTCCTGGAGCTTGCTCAAACTCATGTCCATTGAGTCAGTGATGCCATCCAACCATCTTATCCTCTGTTTTCCCCTTCTCCTCCTGCCTTTGATCTTTCCAAACATCAAGGTCTTTTCTAATGAGTCAGTTCTTCATCTTAGGTGGCCAAAGTATTGGAGTTTCAGCTTCAACATCAGTCCTTCCAATGAACATTCAGGACTGATTTCCTTTAGGATGGACTGGTTGGATCTCCTTGCAGTTCAAGGGACTCTCAAGAGTCTTCTCCAACACCACAGTTCAAAAGCATCGATTCTTCACCGCTCAGCTTTCTTACTGGTCCAACTCTCACATCCATACATGACTACCGGAAAAACCATAGCTTTGACTAGACAAACCTTTGTTGGCAAAGTAATGTTTCTGCTTTTTAATATGCTGTCTAGGTTGGCCATAGCTTTTCTTGCAAGGAGCTAACATCTTTTAATTTCCTGACTACAGTCACCATCTGCAGTGATTTTGGAGCCCAAGAAAATAAAGTCTGTCACTGTTTCCATTGTTTCCCCATCTATTTGCCATGAAGTGATGGGACCAGATGCCATGATCTTTCCTGTTTGAATGTTGAATTTTAAACCAGGTTTTTCACTCTCCTCTTTTACCCTCATCAAGAGGCTCTTTAGTTCCTTTTCACTTTCTGCCTTAAGGATGGTGTCATTGGTATACCTGAAGTTGTTGATATTTCTCCTGGCAATCTTGATTCCAGTTTGTGCTTCATCCAACCTGGCATTTCGCATGATGTACTCTGCATATAAGTTAAATAAGCAGGGTGACAATATACAGCCTTGATGTACTCCTTTCCCAATTTGGAACCAGCCCATTGTTCCATGTCTGGTTCTAACTGTTGCTTTTTGACCTTCATACAAATTTCTCAGGAGGCAGATAAGGTGGTCTGGTATTCCTATTTCTTTCAGAATTTTCCACAGTTTGTTGTGATCCACATAGACAAAGGCTTTGGCGTAGTCAATAAAGCAGAAGTAGATGTTTTTCTGAAACTCTCTTGCTTTTTCTGTGACCCAATGGGTGTTGGCAATTTGATCTCTGGTTTCTCTGCCTTTTCTAAATCCAGCTTGAACATCTGGAAGTTCTTGGTTCACATCCTGTTGAAGTCTTGCTTGGAGAATCTTGAGCATTGCTTTGCTAGTGTGTGAGATGAGTGCAATTGTGTTTTAACATTCTTTGGCATTGCTTTTCTTTGGGATTGAAATTAAAACTGACCTTTTCCAGTCCTGTGGCCACTGCTGAGTTTTCCAAACTTGCTGGCATATTGAGTGCTGCACTTTCACAGCATCATCTTTTAGGAGTTGAAATAGCTCAGCTGAAATTCCATCACCTCCACTAGCTTTGTTCATAGTGATGCTTCCTAAGGCCCACTTGACTTCGTATTCCAGGATGTCTGGCTCTAGGTGAGTGATCACACCTCATGGTTATCTGAGTCATTAAGATCTTTTTTGGTATAGATCCAACAGATGTGAGAGTTGGACCATAAAGAAGGCTGCATGCGGAAGAATTGGTTTTTGAACTGTGGTGCTGGAGAAGACTCTTGAGAGTCCCTTGGGTAGCAAGGTGATCAGATCAGTCAATCCTAAAGGAAATCAACCCTGACTATTCACTGGAAGGATTGATGCTAAAGCTGAAGCTCCAGTGTTAGCCACCTGATGCAAACAGCCAATTCATTGGAAAAGACTGATGCTGGGAAAGATTGAGGACAGGAAAAGGCAGCAACAGAGGATAATATTGCTGGATGGCATACCGACTTAGTGGACATGAATCTGAGCAGACTCTGGGAGATAGTGAAGGACAGGGAAGCCTGGTGTATTGCAGGCCATGGGGTCTCAAAGAGTTGGACACGACTGAGCGACTGGACAATGAACAACAACAATGATGCCTCAGTGTATTGTGGATGATGATGAGTAGGGATCAAGAGTGTAGAAATCATCAGCCTGCCGGTGCCTGCTGCTTGTGAGACTTGGGCAGTTTCGGGCATATGGGAGTCTTGCAGGTGGAAAAGGAAGAAGCCTGATGCTGAAGCAACAGGTACTTGGGGAAGCAAACCTCCCATCGGGTTGACCGACCCCTCAAAAGGCAGCCGGATCACTTGCCATAGCATTTCAAACATCATGGTAAACTCCGATGGGAACACCAGCAGGAAGCCAGCCACTACTTCATAAAAGAAAGAATATGAGTTCTGGGGCCATGGAGATCTGAACTAGAATGTTCATTCATATGCCTTCAGTAGCCAAGTGGCTTTCAGCAAGTTGCTTAACTTCTCTGAGCCTCTTTTTTATTAATCTATATAAACCTGCAGATGATACCTACTTCTCTGGCTTGCTGAAGACCTAATTGGAAAACAAAACCAAAAACATATAAATGTTCCTGGCTCATAGGACCAAATTATAGTAGACTTCCTTCCAGGAGGCAGACTAAACACAAAGTCACGACAAACATTCCTGTAACTCTTCATGTGAAAGTTAAAATCTCTCAGTCATGTTCGACTCTTTGCAACCCCATGGACTACAGTCCATGGAACTCTCTAGCCCAGAATACTGGAGTGGGTAGCCTTTCCCTTCTCCAGGGGATCTTCCCAACCCAGGGATCAAACAGGTCTCCCACATTACAGGCAAATTCTTTACCAGCTGAGCCACAAGGGAAGCCCTTCATTGTTGGTTTGTATTAAGAACCTAGCCTATGGTTAGAGGCGCAGGAAAAAGAAGCTTGTCCACTGGCTAAAGGACTGTAGAGGCCCAGCTGGATGTCAGCATTCTGGCAAATGTGAATGAAGCCTGGGATGGGCCTGCAGTTCAGCGGGCGAACTGTAGGGAAAGAAGCTGGGGCAAAATGCTTTCTCATAACTTGTGCCTAGATGGAGGAAGGAAGAGAAAGACAGTGATGGACAGACACAAGGGAGCCTGGGCGCTCCACCAGGAGCCCTAGAACCCTGGCATGAGGTGGCAACACTCACCCCAGAGCTCAGTGGCTGAGGCTGTTTGCGTGCAACCTGCCACAGCCAAGCCTGGTACAGGCTGTGCGTGGGAGGCCATAGAGACCGCGGGTCCTACAGACAGGCTGGGAAAGAGTGAGCCAGCACCCTCCAGAAAACCTGTAAATGCCCCTCTTCTTTGTGGTCCACCAGCATCACAAGCAGATGAACAAAGGATGGCAATGAAAACATACACAAAATCCTACGTTGGACAACGAACAAGAATCATAGGAAAAAGAAAAGAAAATAGTTTAGAAAAAAAAACATCATTTCTAACCATCACCACCTCTTTAGTCCCTCTGTAGAGACGAAAGAGTCTTCTCTTTATTTCTGATTCTTCCTGCTGGCTTCTTCGATAATAGTCGTAGTCTCTAGAACCCACCCCTCTAGTCCAGTGGTCATCAAACTTTAATGGACATAGGAATCCCATGTGAGGATCCTGTGGGTGGACCCTGGGAACCTGCATTGCTAGCACAGAGCCCACACTTTGCAAAACTCTGCTTCAGATTATACTGGAACCTTACCAACCCCAATCCTCACCTTTCTTCCAGGGTTCTGTTTCTGATCATCTCCACGTCCAGGCTGCTAGACACTAAAGGTATTGGACAAACGGTGTGTCATACCTGGAGAAGGTGACTAAAATTTTTTTATCAAAAACAGGATGACTTTCATGGCAGTTGGCTGCACAGCAAAAAAGAAAATGTTTTACAGAGAAATGGAAGTTGTAAGTGTGGTTCCATGGGGAAAATATATATATTATAAATGCATTTTTATTATTAAAAATATTTCTCACCAGCCCAATGGTTGCACACTCCTGAACTGATAGAAGAACAACACACCAAAGGCCCCTGGAGAAACAACCAGGTGAGGGTCAGGACCCTCAGGATCTGCTTGTAACGAATCCACGAATCATTCTTCCTTCCCCTAGTTCCCCACAATTGAATTGGTTATTCATGCTGACCGATTCTCCCCCGAACTCAGGATACTGCCCTTTCTTTTGCATTTAATCCTCCCTCTCCTGGATTATTAAAGCTGGTTATTTTTTCTCCACTCTTGCTCTCCAGTCACTTCCATGCTACCACCAGGTGGGTTGTCCCCAGGACTGTCTGGATCTCTCTCACCTGCTCAGCTACCTGCATGGTCTTCCCATCCCTGACACGTTAGAGTACTTGGAGCACAGCCCTGCCCACCTCCCCTGAGCATTCCCCCTCTGTCTGTATTTCCCTGACTGCAGCCACCCCAGATGGGGTGCATCAGACTCAACTGAGAAGCTTTTGAAAGTATAAACCATGTACAGCCCAGGAATTAGGAAGAAGGGAAGGTCTTGGTCTGTGTCTGGAACACCGTTTCTCAAAACACCAAATCCTAAGCTCCATGGGGGCAGTTGGTGAATATGGGCCCCACTTCATGCAAACTACAGTTTTCCAAGTTCCGTATATGATTCTGAGGTACCCTAAAGTCACAGAATTCTCCTTTCCTTAAGACATCCTGGATTCCTAGTTAATAGGATAGAATTTTCCTTTAAAGATAAGCAACCAGAAATATAGGGCTTCCTTGGTGGCTCAGATGGTAAGGAGTCCACCTTTCAGTGCAGGAGACTTGGGTTTGATCCCTGTGTTGGGAATGGCAACACACTCCAGTCTTCTTGCCTGGAGAATTCGATGGACAGAGGAGCCTGGTGGGGTCCAGGCTCCTCTACAGTCCATGGGGTCATAAAGAGTCAGACATGACTGAGCAACTAACACAACCAAGAATAAGTTTCCAAAATAACTAAGTTGACTCTCTAGTTCCAATCATTTATAATCTATTAGATGTTCACTTACAGAAATGTGGAGGGGAACAGAACAGGGAGATGGCTATATGGTAAAGAGGACAGGGAAAGGGCATGTGTAAGAACATTAAGAAGTGTTAGGAAACATGGGTTTGGAGCGGGGGTAGGGGAATGATAGGAAAGTAAAGGGTTGTCAAAAGTGACTTCAGTGTGGCTTTATCTGGAGGCCTGACCCCATGGAACTACATAGAAGCTGTCACTGTGGTTGAAATTTCATACTGTTTAATATACAGGATAAATTTGGTTCTGAGCCTGCCTTAGACTGGTTGTCAGGAACCCTGAACACTGTGCTTTGTGCTAGAATTGCGTGAGTCATCAGAGCAAACAATCTGTTTCTCTCCAAACAAATCCATCTGCCTAGGACAGTGTGTGTGTGTGCGTGTGTGTGCTTGTGTGTGTGTGTGTGTGTGTGCGCGCGCGCACACACACACGCGCGCGCACTCAGTTCATCTTCTCTGACGCTTTGCAAACCCATGGACTATAACCTACCAGGCTCCTTTGTCCATGGCATTTTCCAAGCAAGAATAGTGGAGTGGGTTGCCGTGCCCCCTTCCAGGGGATCTTCTCAACCCAGACATCGAACCCACATCTCCTGCATTGGCAAGCAGATTCTTTACCACTGTACTACCTGGGAAGCCTGGCTAGGATATTGGAAGGTTACAGTTAGTGTGGTGAGCCCAAGTAAGGAGTCGGTCAAGTAAGGAGCCCACAGTTCTTAAGGTCTTCCTCAGACTTGGCTAATGACAATGGACTCAACCAGCCTTGACTTCTCTCCCTGACAACTGTGCCAATTTTCATGCTGATTGATCTGTTTTTCTTGGATCTGGGACGTCGTCTTTGAGTTAGGAATGGTGGGTAAGCAGTGTAGCTCCAATTCCATGTATTAGCCACACGATGCTGGTGTTTACATTGGACCATATCCTGACACTGACATTTTGGCAGGCTGGCTCTTGTCACCGAGGAACTTACTGAGATTGCAAAAGGGAGTCAATGTAGAATGAGCAGTTTTCCATTTTTAGTGTAGTCCAGCTGGTGCCCCCAAGGAGGAGCTGGACATGGACACGTGGCCTCTGCAGTCAAGCTTGCCCCTGTTAAGCAGGCAAAGCACTGAAAACTCCAGTTTGCAATCTTTACTTTGTGACCCTAGCAATTATTTCAGTGTAGTGACAGTTTTGTAAATCTGGTACAAAAGTTACACTTTTTAAATAATTTGATTAAGCACTATAAATCAAAATAGAATTCCTTAATTTGCTAACTTTCAGAAATATCTTACAAAAGTAGGGTCCCTGAAGCGTAACACAGTATTAACCCAGGCTTCGACTCATTCTAGCTATGTAAGAATTTAACTAACTGTATACTCATCATTCTGGGCTCAGTGTGAAAATGTTAATACTTTACCATTGTTAAGTGGCTTCTGTTGACTCTATAGACGTTGAACGTAATGGGTAGTTTCTTCATAAAGAAGGTTTCCATATAAAAATCGGTTAACTTACTCTATAACCGTCTCAGGCTTGAAAAAGGGGAGTGCTCACTGTTTTCTAAACTTCATTCCCTCAAATGACTGTGGGCAGGAAGGAAAATGGTGTGGGGGGCTGGATTCTGTCACTTACGAGGAAAGAGGAAGTTTCTGAACCCTCAGTGGGTTACTGTGAGTCTAAAATCTAAAATATGTTTCATATACATATATACATATACACATGCATAAAATTTTGGCTGATCAGACTAAGTACTCAAGAACTGTTAGCAGTACATCAGTATCACTGTTCTTGTGGGAGGCAGTTCAGCCCTTTGAGCACAGCGTGTAGATGCAGAAGGCTCTGCCTCCCCTTTGACTTCCACCGATCCTGTGGTCACGTGGCGAATGAAGTGTGATGTGACCATGCCATCTGAGGGGCTTTGGGTAGATCTCCTTCGGTAGAGGGCGGATATAGAAGCCAAAGTGTCATGGGTTGTGTGGGATTTGAAGACGCAGAGCAGCCAGCTTAGAGGTGTAAAATTAAGGGAAAGAAGAAAAATGGACTGGCATCTTGAGGAGAAGGTAGAATGGAAGAACTAATTTGCGATGGAGAAACTTTAGCTCATCTGGCTCAAGTTTCTCCAGACCACTGCAGCCTGGGTAAGACAGCTTCCTAACTCTCACTCCTACCTATTCTTCTGGTATCCCCAGGCCCCTGAGAGCATTTCCCAGTCCATTAATTGTCCACAGGGAGCTTTTCACATGTGCACATGACCAAGGTCTCGCCTCCCCCCATATCATGGCAGCTGTGCCCCTCCTCTCTCCCCAGGCTTCTGTGGCACCATCTGCTGCCTGAGGGGAGGATGCCTCGCCACCTCCCTCTGTTGTCGAGTACAAGGCCAGTGCCAAAGTTTGTGCCAGTGGTGCCTCCACTGCTTCTTTTTTTAAACTTTATTTTTTCCCAAGCTTTGTTGAAGTATAATCGACAAGTAAAAATGTATATATTTGAGGTATACAGTGTAATGGTTAGTATATGTATGTCTTGTGAAAGACTAATTAACACATCCATCACCTTACATTGGAGAAGGAAATGGCAGCCCATTCCAGTATTCTTGCCAGGAGAATTCCATGGACAAAGGAGCCTGGCGGGCTACGTCCATGGGGTTGCAAAGAGTTAGACTGAGCAGCTATCACTCACTCACTTGCCTTACATAGTTACTGTATGTGTGTTTGCATGTGAGTGTGTGGTGAGAACATTTAGGATTTACTCTCTTAGCAAATTTCAAGAACGTAGTACAGTATTATTACCTATAGTCACCATGTATACATTAGATCTCCAGAATTGATTCATTCATTCAATTTCAAAATTGAAATTTTGAACCTGTTGACAAACATCTCCCCAACTCCTGAGTCCCTGGCAATCACTATTCTACTCTCTGCTTCTGTGAATTTGTTTTTTAGATTCCTCATATGAGTAAGATAATGATGTATTTGTCTTTCTGTGCCTAAATTCCTTCACTTAGCATAATGTCCACCAGGTTCATCAATGTTGTGAAAAATGACAAGGTTTCCCTCTTTTTAAAGGCTGAATAATATTCCATTGTTATATATACCACATTTACTCTATCTATTCATCCATTGATGGACACTTGAATTGTTGCTGTTGTGAATAATGTTGCAGTCAAGGTGGGAGTATAGCTATCTCTTTGAAATACTGATTTCATTTCCTTTGGATATATATACCCAAGAGTGGGATTGCTAGAACTTCCATACTCTTTCTCATAATGGTTGTACATCGATTGCTTCTTGAGGCTGCCATTCCCTGCCTCTGATATGGCCCCTTGGTACTGTGAAAGGGACGATTCTGAGCACCACTTCTACCACTGTTGAATTTCTGGGACCCTAGAAATTTTTTTGGCACCCATGTTGTTTAACAATTGTATCAGTTAAATACACAGAACATAACTAGCTTACCAAAATTGCAGATCCATACCACATTCGTTACTTTTACAAACATTTATTGAATGCAAAACACCAGACACTGTGCCAACTGCTGAAGATAAAAAGATGAATTGCAAACAAAATACACTGGAAAACTATAAAAAATGGAGAGAACTGACCTATGGGTTAAAACAAACAAAATTAAATGGAGTAGAAATATATGTAAGGTTCTGCTCTTTGTGTTAAAAAGTCAACATCATAAAAGGTATCCAGACCTGAAAAGGAAGAATTAAAATTGTCTGTCTTCATAGATGAAATGATCTTATATATAAATAAAAAACTATTAGGACTAATCAAAGAGTTCAACATGGTTACAAGGTACAAGATTAATATGTAGAAATCTATTGTATTTCTATACATTTTGTAATGAACAATTTGAAAATAAAATTAAGGAAACAATTCCATTTACAACAGTATCAAAGAGAATAAAATATTTAAGAATGAATTAATAAAGGAAGGCCAGAGTTATGCTTTGAAGACTATAAAACATTGTTGGAAGAAATTAAAGAAGATATAAATAAATGGAAAGGTAACCATGTTCATGGATCAGAAGACTTAATATTGTTAAGATAGTAATGCTCCCCAAATTGATCTAAAGAGGCAATCCAGTCTCTATCAGAATCCCAGTTTGCTTCTTTGTGAAAATGACAAATTTGTTTGGAAATGCAAGGGACCCAGAATAGCAAAAATGTTCTTGAAAAAGAAAAACAAAGTTAAAGGACTCAACACTTCCCAATTTCAAAACTTATTATAAAACAACAGTAATCAAGACAATATGATACTGGGATAAGGACAGAAATATCAGCAAATGGAATAGAATTGAGAGTCCAGAAATAAACCCATATATCTATGGTCAGTTGAATTTCAAAAGACTGGCAGGACCATTCAATGGAGAAAGAATGGTCTTTTCAACAAATGGCACTGGGACAACTGAATACCCACATTCAAAAAAAAAAATGAAGTTGAACCCCTACCTCACACCATATGCAAAAAATTGCTCAAAATGAATCAAAGAGCTAAGATTATATAAAATGCTTAGAAGAAAACTTAGGGATAACTCTATATGACCTTGGTTTTGGTAATGCTTTTCTGGATACACACTTAAAATATAAGCAGCAAAGATAATATAGATAAATTGAACTTCACCAGAATTCCTAACCTTTGTGCTTCAAGAGATACCATCAAGAAAATGAAAAGACAACCTGTGAGTTGGGAGAAAACATTTGCAATCGATAAGGGTCTGGTATGCAGAATATGTAAGAATACTAACAACTCAACGATAGAAAGTCAAATAGCCCAGTTAAAATATTGGCAACAGATTCAAATAGACAGTTCTCCAAAGAAGATATACAAATAACCAATGAAAAGGTGAAAAGATACTCAACAACATCAGTCATCAGAAGAAAGTAAATCAAAACCACTGTGAGATTACCACTCCAACCACTGTGGGAGCTAGATCAAAAATTTAAGTGCTGGAGAGGACATAGAAGTATTGGAACTCACACACTGCTGATGGAAATGTAAAATGGTACAGTCACTCAGAGAACAGTCTGGCAGTTCCTCAAAAGCTTAAACTTAGAGTTACCTGATGACCCATCAGTTCCATTCTTAGGTACATACCCAGAGAAACTGAAAACATGTTCACACAGAAACTTGTACAGAATGTTCACAGTAACATTCTTCACAACAGCTACAAGGTAGAAACAACCGAAATGTCCAACAATTGATGAATGTGTAAACAAGATGTGGTATATTCTTGCAATTCAGCCTCAAAAAGAAAAGAAGTACTGATACATGATTGAACCTTGAAAATATGCTCAGTGAAAGACGCCACTCACAAAAAAACCCACACATGATTCTGTTTAAATGACATGAACAAAATAGGCATGTCTGTAGAGACATAAAGTAGATTAGTGGTTGCCTAGGGCCAGAGGGCATGCAAGAGACTGTGGAGTAATCACTAAAGGGTACAGGGTTTCTTTTCAGCATAATGGAAATGTTCCGAAGTTGACTGTGGCAATAGTTGCACAACTTGGTGAATATACAAAAAAATATGGAATGTACAATTAAAGTGGTTGAATTCTATGCTATGTGAACTATATCTCAATAAAGCCATTTTAAACCAACCATCAAACAACAAGAAAATGGCAAAAGGAGAGTCTCAGAAGAAGCAGCTCCCTGTGTAGGAGAACCAGAGATCTTGGTTAACTGCTAACTTTGTGGGATGCCTGCCAACAAAGCTGGTGTGATCCTGGGCAGATGGAGGCGGGCAGTGTCTAAAACGCAGCTGTAGTAACAGTCTCATGGTTAGATCACCTTAGTTGGTGGGATCACCTGTGAAATGGTGGATTCATTCTGGGCACCTTGTTTTTGAAGGTCATTAGTGATCATACCCAGAAAAGGGAGCCCGTGGGGATGTGTGGTGAACCTGCCCTCCCAGCTCTTACAATGTGGAAGGCATACAGACTTTCATAAGTAATGAATAGAAAGAAAGTATGATGATCATTCCAGGGGAAGAAACCCTAAAGAGAGTGTTTAACACTGTAAAGAAAAACACCAAGCAGAAATATGCAATTCTTGAGGAATACAGATGTAGAAGGATAACAAGTGCAAGAGGAAGACTTATTCAACATCAATTCAATTCAAAAGATGTGAGCATCTATCATATGGAAGGCAATCTTCCCCAGAGCATTCCTGGGGGAAAGTGAATGAGGAGTTCTCCTGTATGCTAAACAACCTGCCCTCCCCTTTATTTTTTTATATTGATTTTTGATAGAGTATAGTTGCTTCCCAGGTGGCACTAGTGGTAAAGAAACCGCCTGCCAATGCAGGAGACATAAGAGACGTGGGTTCGATCCCTGGATCGGGAAGATCCCCTAGAGAAGGGCATGGCAACCCACTCCAGTATTCTTGCCTAGAGAATCCCATGGACAGAGGAGCTGGCGGGCTACAGTCCCTGGGGTCACAAAGAGTCGAACATGACTGAAGCGACTTATCATAGTTGCTTTACAATGTTGTGTTAGTTTCTGCCATACAGTAAAGTGAGTCAACTAAACATATACATCTATCCCCTCTGTTTTGGGTTTCCTTCCCATTTAGGTCACCACAGAGCCCTGAGTAGAGTTTCTGGTGCCATACAGTAGGTTCTCATCAGTTATCTGCTTTATACATAGTAGTGTATTTATGTCAGTCTCAACCTCCCACTTCATCCCACCCTTGTCTTCTCACCTTGGTATCCATTATGTGTGTTCTCTACATCTCTGCCCCCCTCTTAAAAAAATCACACTCTGTATTAATTTACCAAAGATCTGGAAAATCTACACACACACACACACACACACACACACACCCATACAGCTGTTTGTTTTGTTTAACCATTTTTCAGGCATGTTGGATCACTGCACTGTTCACCCCTTTTATACGCTCTTTAACAGAGCAGACACTGGGTGCTCTTCGTAGGGTGGTGGCTGGGGTAAGGAAGCGCCCTGGCTACTGAGGAGGAGACACCAAGTACAAAGGCGGTGGTTCCTCTGCCTGCCCTCAGGAAGCAGGGCTTGGAGGAGAGAGTGCCCTGAGGAAGGGCTTACACCCAGGGAGCCCAGGCCTGTTTCCCTCTCACTGCTGCAAACAGCTAACCGTGTGTGCCTTCCCCGCCCAGTTCCCCTTTCGTGCAGAGACACGGAGAGCAGAGCCCCCCTTCGCTAATGCCTCAAAGAACCAGGATGCTGTGGAAACAGTTTTAATTACAGTAGTTTGTCCGTGTTGTGGCTGTTTGGGAATGCAGTTATCTCATCAGCCGAAAATGCTGCTGGTGATTGGTTCATTCTGGAGCCACCCCGGACGTGGGATGTGGGAGCTGCAGATACAGATTTTTTCCACCTTTACATCCTTTCTTTAAATAAATGTGGTGGTTCTGAGGCCTCTGATGTCCACATCTCCACATGCTCTGAGAAATGCTCTTGATGCAAAAAGTATGTTTGTCTGCTGGTGAAAGACGATCCTGGCAATTACCCTGCCTATTTAGGAAGTTTCTGTGGATTCACCATGTTCATATAGACTCCCTTATCTTTCTTTGTCTATAAAGTCATAAGAGGAACTTCTGATAACTTTGCAGACAGAAAATACAGTAGATTTTAACTATTACTATTGGGGAGCGACTGAACTAATATACCTCACCATCTATTCATCTTGATTGTCTTTCCTACAGAAAGGACAAAGGATAGAGAACAATCAAATGTCGCAGTATTTTTTCTCTCCGTGAATAAAATACCCCATTATTTTGCATCTGAATATTAGTCTTTCTTTCAAAAATTCAGAATTTCTGAAAGCAATTTGCTTGTTATCAAATGTAACATATGCTTTATTTGAATGATGTTGTTATCCATATTTCTTTTTACAAAAATACTACTTTCAGGTATTTGAAATAGTATTGTATAATCTGTCCTTCTGTAAGTGCTACAAAAATTATTTAACCTTTTAAAAAAATATCTTCTTATTTGGTATTTGGTATGAATTTCTGTTAATTTATCACTTATTTCACTGTAAACCTTTCCTTTGAGAAACTTCTTAAGGAAGAATTTAGATCTACCTCTTAATATATAAACATCCAAGGAAATAAAATGGAGCTATGTTCCCAGGACTTAGTGAGTTGAGTGAGTGTGCAATCTTAAACTCAAAATGTAACACTAAATTCTCTTGAGTGCATGAGGATTCCCAGAGACTATCCAGAGTCACTTACCAGATATCCCCCTTGCCTTCTAAGCTATGGACCAAGTCAGTAATAAGCACTAGATGAGAAAGAAACACTGGTAAGAATGGGAGGGAGAATCCATGCTGCACACTTACAGTCCCTAGAGGGATTAAAAAGGAAGTGGGTTCTTTGGTGAGGTTTTCCCAAGAATATCAAGAATGTTCTTAATGGTTTGGGGAGCAGACAATATTCTTTATGTAGGTAATTATGCAACAAGAGATTTGTTGCTGGGAGCAGTGGAAGATTCTGATGAAAGATGCCAGGACCTCACCCATATATATGTAGAAAGAGACCAAAAGAAGGTTCTTTGAACTTCCTTGGTCCAGTGGTTAAGAATCTGCCTGCCAACACAGGGGACGTGGGTTTGATCTCTGGTCTGGGAAGATCCTACATGCCGCAGGCAACTACTTCTGTGTGCCACAGATACTGAGCCCACTCACCCTAGACTCCATGCTGCACAACAGGAGAAGCCACTGCAATGAGAAGCCCACACACCGAAACTAGGGAATAGCCCCTGCTTGCTGCAACTAGAGAAAGCCCACACACAACAACAAAGACCCAGCACAGCCATAAATAAATAAATAAGAAGGTTTTTCAAGCCACAAGAGGAGCTCCAGGTTGAGCTCTATTTACTGAGAAGCAGTGATGGGTTTGGGGGAAGGCCAGGGAATAATCCAGAGCAAAGGAGAGAGTAATGCAGTGCTTCCCATCTCTCCCAGCATTTCCCATCTGAAATAAGAACTCTGATGGCCCGGCAAACATTTTCACTTCTATTGCTTTCTTAATATCTTTGGAAAGATACTACAGGCCAAATTTGTCCTTTGAGCATGCACATTTAACTCTCATTTAATTTACTAAGAACTTTTACATATATCCAAGAGTGAAATCTGGCCAGAGGATAAGCAGAACAAAAATGTCATGGGTCAAGTGCACCACCAGTAGTTCATTTCTGAATGTATTATCTACTTTCCACTCTTTGAATTGTTCCCTAGACTCTATGCCCTGCTCTCCGAAAGACCTTAATTTTTCTTTTTGAAATGACTGATAACGATATAAAGTCATAGTGCCTCTAGGTCTGTCTTAAGTAGTTTGGTGCAGTTCAGTTTGCTCATTTATAAGACCTTTATCCTCCCATCCCCTTCCCACGTGGCTCTCCCCTCGCAGCTATTTTCTTAGTTCCAGGAAGCCAGTCACTGGGGAAAGCAGTTCCTCCCAGCTCCAGTCACAGTTATCATCCCTCTCTGGTCTTCACATTTCCTGTTTGAGATTTTTTTTTTCACTCAAGTGCTAATATTCTTCATTTTCTACCCTGGCAATAAGTAAGAAATAAATAGTCCAAGGTTATTTTAGTGATAACATTAATTACAAGAGGTCCCTGCAGACCTCAGTTTGAGCTGAGATAGCTCTCAAGTCCATTGCCATGACCATCCCTGACTTTCTAAACCAACAGATGCATGCAGTGAGCACCAGTTTACATGATTTGGGACAAAAGCAATTTGGAAAATCGTTAATAGCTTTCCTTAGAAAGAAAACTCGGAGCCTCAAAAAGGAAAAGAAATAAATCCTACAAAAGAAATCCAAATAGTCAGAGGCAATTTAGAAAACAAAGGTTTTATATGAAATTTTTTAAAATGAAAAAATACCTTAAACCTATTTCTAAGACTGTCATCACAATAAGTCAGATGAAGATATGGAAAGTAGCTGTATTTTTTAAAGCCTCAGATTTCATATATTGGCCCTGAACTTATAATCAATGTCAGGGAGCAAGGTAGGGCTGTCAGAATTAGACACAAGAGGACTGCTGTCAAGACTTTAGAAGGTCACATTAATTCAGTAAAATCATAAAGGTCTGGTAGTCAGCACTGCCATTCCAGAAACTTAATTTTGTGATTTCTCTCAGAGTTAATGAGAGTAATGGGGACTGACTCACGCAAACTAAACCCACAAAAGACAAAGTTATATCTAAATCGCAAAATGTCAATCAACAAGAATTTACAATATTGTTTATGTTTGCCAAGCAAGTTGGAATTCTAATGTTTGATTGAGGAATGGCTGGTCAGGACTGTCTTTCTCTAGTAAGAATATGTACATGGTTCAGTTCAGTTCAGTCACTCAGTTGTGTCTGACTCTTTGCGACTCCATGGACCGCAGCACGCCAGGCCTCCCTGTCCATCGCCAACTCCCGGAGTCCACCCAAGCCCATGTTCATTGAGTTGGTGATGCCATCCAACCATCTCATCCTCTGCCGTCCTCTTCTCCTGCCTTCAGTCTTTCACAGGATCAAATGAGTCAGCTCTTCGCCTCAGGTGGCCAAAGTATTGGAGTTTCAGCTTCTGTATCAGTCCTTCCAACGAACACCCAGGGCTGATCTCCTTTAGGATGGACTGGTTGGATCTCCTTGTAGTCCAGGGGACTCTCAAGAGTCTTCTCCAACACCACAACTCAAAAGCATCAATTCTTTGGTGCTCAGCTTTCTTAATGGTCCAACTCTCACATCCATACATGGCTACTGGAAAAACCATAGCCTTGATTAGATGGACCTTTGCCAGCGAAGTAATGTCTCTGCTTTTTAATATGCTGTCTAGGTTGGTCATAACTTTCCTTCCAAGGAGTAAGCATCTTTTAATTTCATGGCTATAGTCACCATCTGCAGTGATTTTTGAAGCCTCCAAAAAATAAAGTCAGCCACTATTTCCATTGTTTCTCCATCTATTTGCCATGAAGTGATGGGACCAGATGCCATGATCTTAGTTTTCTGAACGTTGAGCTTTAGCCAACTTTTTCACTCTCCTCTTTCACTTTCATCAAGAGGCTCTTTAGTTCTTCTTTACTTTCTGCCATAAGGGTGGTGTCATATGCATATCTGAGGTTATTGATATTTCTCCCGGAAATCTTGATTCCAGCTTGTGCTCCATGCAGCCCAGTGTTTCTCATGATGTACTCTGCATATAAGTTAAATAAGCAAGGTGACAATATACAGCCTTGACGTACTCCTTTTCCTGTTTAGAACCAGTCTGTTGTTCCATGTCCAGTTCTAACTGTTGCTTCCTGACCTGCATACAGGTTTCTCAGGAGGCAGATCAGGTGGTCTGGTATTCCCATCTCTTTCAGAATTTTCCACAATTTATTGTGAGCCACATGGTCAAAGGCTTTGGCATAGTCAATAAAGCAGAAATAGATGTTTTTCTGGAACTCTCTTGCTTTTTCAATGATCCAGCGGATGTTGGCAATTTGATCTCTGGTTCCTCTGCCTTTTCTAAAACCAGCTTGAACATCTGGAAGTTCACAGTTCACATATTGCTGAAGCCTGGCTTGGAGAATTTTGAGCATTACTTTACTAGTGCGTGAGATGACTGCAACTGTGTAGTAGGTTGAGCATTCTTTGGCATTGCCTTATTTTGGGATTAGAATGAAAACTGACCTTTTCCAGTCCTGTGGCTACTGCTGAGTTTTCCAAACTTGCTGGCATATTGAGTGCAGCACTTTCACAGCATCATCTTTTAGGATTTGAAATAGCTCAACTAGAATTCCATCACCTCCACTAGCTTTCTTCGTAGTGGTGCTTTCTATGGTTAGACAGATATTTGCTTATTTGACAGATATTTACCAAGTGCTTGCTCAGTGCCACACACTGTGTCAAGTGCTAGGGCATCATAACCAAGTATAATATAGTCTTAAGCTTTTGGAGCCCACCACCTAGTACACAGGCAAGGGTAATACAGTCGGCTTAGAATACATAGAAGAGAGACCTAACCCAGCCTCAGATGGTCAAGGAAGGCTTCTGGGGGAAGGAAAGGGCATCTCTGATAGGTCTTGATGGATGAATAGGAGTTGTTCATCAGGCATTACTGGGGTTGGGCAAAAGGATCAGATTCCAGGCTAAGGGACCAGCATGTGCAGAAATGACAGGTCAAACTATGTAAACTGATTATTGAGTGTGCAATCAGATCACAGCAGTCAGATAAGAGATGTCAACACTAGTGTCATGAAGCCTGGCAGTGGCTGGGTGGGGGTCTCCACCCTCACTCTGCTGAGTAAATGGAACATTGGGATTGGCTGACTTGAAGCATTGCCTCGCCTACACAATGCCCATTCTCTGAGAAGCTTCTCCTCGGTGCCCATCCTTCCTCAGACCGCTGGTGCTGACTCATTGGTGGGTCAGGAAAGTAACTTAGTGGGTCATAATGAGTATTTTAAAAATTAAATAGAACAGATACCATCAGTGTATATTACACAGAATAAGGGCAATATTGTGAGATTTAATTTCAGATGGATGGATGGGTGGATAGATGGATGGATGTTTACAATAAATGCGAACAACATGCCTTGTTTTATTACTAACACTGCTGGCTTCATGCAGCCTATGTGGCCACATCATCACCAGTCACTCACAAGTTCAGAGACTGCAGAAACGATGTCGTGTTAGGCTCTAGGCCACCTGCACGTTCAAAGTCTGGAGTCAAAACAAACTTCAGTTCAGTTCAGTCGCTCAGTCGTGTCTGACTCTTTGCGACTCCATGAATCACAGAACACTAGGCCTCCCTGTCCATCACCAACTCCCGGAGTTTACCCAAACCCATGTCCATCAAGTCGGTGATGCCATCCAGCCATCTCATCCTCTGTCATCCCCTTCTCCTCCTGCCCCCAATCCTTCCCAGAATCAGGGCTTTTTCCAGTGAGTCAACTCTTTGCATGAGGTGGCCAAAGTATTGGAGTTTCAGCTTCAACATCAGTCCCTCCAATGAACACCTAGGACTGATCTCCTTTAGGATGGACTGGTTGGATCTCCTTGCAGTCCAAGGGACTCTCAAGAGTCTTCTCCAACACCACAGTTCAAAAGCATCAATTCTTCAGTGCTCAGCTTTCTTCACAGTCCAACTCTCACATCCATACATGACCACTGGGAAAACCATAGCCTTGACTAGACGGACTTTTGTTGGCAAAGTAATGTCTCTGCTTTTTAGTATGCTATCTAGTTTGGTCATAACTTTCCTTCCAAGGAGTAAGCATCTTTTAATTTTATGGCTGCAATCACCATCTGCAGTGATTTTGGAGCCCCAAAAAAATAAAGTCTGACACTGTTTCCACTGTTTCCCCATCTATTTCCCATGAAGTGATGGGACCAGATGCCATGATCTTAGTGTTCTGAATGTTGAGCTTTAAGCCAACTTTTTCATTCTCCTCTCTCACTTTCATCAAGAGGCTTTTAGTTCTTCACTTTCTGCCATAAGGGTGGTATCATCTGCATATCTGAGGTTATTGATATTTCTCCCGGAAATCTTGATTCCAGCTTGTGCTTCATCCAGCCCAGTGTTTTCGTAATGTGCTCTGCATATAAGTTAAATAAGCAAGGTGACAATATACAGCCTTGACGTACTCCTTTTCCTATTTAGAACCAGTCTGTTGTTCCATGTCCAGTTCTAACTGTTGCTTCCTGACCTGCATACAGGTTTCTCAAGAGACAGGTCAGGTGGTCTGGTATTCCCATCTCTTTCAGAATTTTCCACAGTTTGTTGTGATCCACACAGTCGAAAGCTTTGGCATAGTCAATAAAGCAGAAATAGATTTTCAGGGTTTCTCTAGTGCCTGTGTGTGTTTTCTCAAAAAGATACTTCTTTCTGTGTGTCTCATTTGGAACCTGGGAAGAAGACACTGTTCTGGTTAATGAAGCATAATTGTGTAACAAACTGTCCCCAAACTCAGCAAGGTGTAGAGCAAGACCGTTTTATTAACAGCTTGAGGTTTTGTGACTCGGGAATGTAGATGGGGGTCAGCCAAGTGATGATTAGCTCTGCATGATGCTGATTAGAGTCGCCCAGCAGAGTCAGCCGGGCAGGGCTGGGCTCCAGGTCGGCTCAGCCACATGCCTGGGGCCCCAGAAGGGGTCCCTGCCCAGTGCCTCTCTCTCCCTGGGGCCTTGGAGCCTCTCCACTCGGCCTTTCCAGCAGGTAGTCAGACTCCTGATGTGGAAGTTCAAAGTTCCAGAGGAAAGAAATGGAAATTCTTAAAAGCTAGGCCCAGATCTGATGCAGTGATACTTCTGTCATTCCTTATGGATCAGGTCAGCTGCAGGCCCACTTGGGCTCAAGGGGAAGGCACACAGAGTCCCCCCCTCGATGGGAGGAATGTCAGGGTGCTCGTGGCCATCTGTAATCTGCCACAAGCATTGCTGTGGATTGCCTGGCGTGCCCTCTAGATCATGACCATCTGGTTTTGAATCCTACTCCCTGGCTGTGCAACCTCGGGCAAGCCCCTTGACCTTTCTGTGCCTCAGTTTTCTTACCTACAAAATGGAGATAATGTATACCATCTCCCTCAGAGGACCATTGTGAAGATTCAATGCTTGTAAAATGTAGAGCACAAGGCCCTTTGCTGGGCCTAAAGTCAGTGCTTTGTACGTATCAGCTCTTTCTGTGACCATTTCTCCTCATGTTGGCATATTCTTTCTAAAACATCCGTTAATGCCTTCATTTGGGCCTGCTCCTCTGTTCTGCTCCAAACACTTGAAGGGCCAACAACTGCTTGTGTGCCAGTGGTTCTCCACACAGATTATCAGTGAGAGAGGCAGGGATCAGAATCTTTGGAGGGTGGGACCTTGAGTGGTGCTTTGTCAAGCTGTTCACTTGAAAATCACTCAGCTGTTGGCTGCTGTAATCCATCATTTACTATGTCCCAACCCCTATTCTGAGTGCAGAGATCAGAGTTTGGTGAAGACACAAAACCCCAGCCTTCGAGGGCCTCGTGTACAAGTGAGCGGACAGTTACCAGTCAGGTACCTGAAGACGTCAGAAGTGCTTGGAAGAGAACCATCCAATAGTAAGACTTGAGGTGTTAGGCTAGGGGAGGATGTTTTTAGATAAAGCATCAGGGATGAACTCTTTGAGCTTCCTAAATTTCTAGAACTTTCCTTTCTTCCTTCACTGCATGAGACATCCTATTTCTGAAATGGCTCTGCCAGTGGTTAGTCTCACCCGCTATAGGTGTAGGCTGTGCTGACATCACAGCCAGGAAGTAACCTAGCGTCCCAGCGCCGGGGGCACCACTGCAGGGCCCTTTCTGTTAACTGCGCTTACTACGGAGTGACGGGGGCAAGTCTCTTCACCCCTAAGGTTTCATTTTCTGGGGCAAGTCTCTTCACCCCTAAGGTTTCATTTTCTCATCTGTAAGGTGGGAAAATCCCCAGGTCAAGAGTAGAGCCCGGGGTAGGGCTGGGGACCTGACAGCGACTTGCTGGAGAGATGGAACCTGATGGAGGAATGACCAGAGTGAAGAGAGGAGGGCAGAGGGCGGGCCCAGAGGGCTCGCTGTGTGGACTTGGTGGGAGAGGTTTCCCCAGGGGCGGCAAACACCAGGTTGAGGAGGAAGAGGGGCCAGGATGACGAGTTACCAGTGCAAGCTGACCGCCAGAATGTCTCCAGTGCCCCGTGGCCTGGCCTGTGAGTGAGGAAACAGCGATACTTTTTAATAAAAAGGCCCAGTCCTTAGCACAGGGAGTGTAGCTTAATGCAGAGAAAAACAGCACCAGGGTTCACAGTCCAGGTGTTAAAGTGAAAGTGTTAGTCACTCAGTCACATCTGACTCATTGCGGCCCCATACCCTGTAGCCCTCCAGGCTCCTCTGTCCATGGGATTCTCTAGGCAAGAATACTGGAGTGGGCTGTCGTTTCCTCCTCCAAGGGATCTTCCCGACCCAGGGATCCAACACAGGCCTTCTGTGCTGCAGATGGATTCTTTAGCATCTGAGCCACCAGGGAAGCCCACAGTCCGGGGGGCTGTTACTTAACTCTGGTAACACCGCCAGATTCCCATACACCTGAGACTCCTGAAATTAATCACTCCCATTAGTCAGTCAGCAATAGGCTTTTTGTTGCCTTGAAAATAAAGTCCAAGGTCCCCAGTGTGGCACTGGCCTCTCTCTTTCCGACCTCTTCTGCAGCTTCACCCCCACTGTACTCTTTCCTGCAGTTCACTTCTACTCTGCTCTGCACTCTGTCCCTACCCCACGCCTCCCTGTCCATCCACACAGAACTGATCACTCCTGGTCCTGCCTTCCAGCACTTTTGTTTGTGCTGCCTTTATGGCCCTGTAGCACAGTGTGCCTTTCATTATCACTGAACGACAGTCCTGAGTGGGGGAAGGATGCATTCCTCACAACGAGCCTCCTCTGCTCTCTCTGCTTCACCAGGTACCAGCTGCTCGATCGATGTCTGTGGATTTAATTATTTAGGAAGCATCTGCTGTAGGACAGGCCCTGTAAACAAAACAAATATGTTGAAATGTGGCGCCAGCAACCTACCAGCAGAGATGACAGGGGCGTGCACAGGTGCACGTGTAGGGCAGAGTATAAAAGCACAGGATACCTATTAGCAGCAGCGGGTCCCCTTAAGTCCCTTTTGAAAGTGTTCCCAGAGCTCCGAGCCCTTGTCTTCGTCACTGGGTGTCACACCGCACCAAAGTCACCTGTTCACGTGGGTGGAGGCCTCCCCACACAGTGGACTGAAGAACATGGACTGTGACTGCTTCGGTTTTTATCCCCGCTTCCTGGCCCTTGCTCAGAATTCAATAAATGTTTCTGGAATGAATAGAGCAGCTTATCACCGAGAAATGTCACTCTTCGATACCTTGTCTTCTGTCAGAGGCTGTCTCATTTCATTTATTGCTCCTGAAACACTGGTAGGCTTTTTTCCATTTCCCTTTTCTCATAGGGCTAATATCCTGAATATTGCACTAACAGTCCTTGAGTTTTCCCTTTGAATCCTGGATAAAGGCCTGGAAGAACAGCAAAACATTTAAGTGCCCGCGCCCTCCGTGTTGGGGTCAAACCTTAGATCTCTTTCAGATGCTCGAAAGGCACTAGTTTAAAACCTGGTCTGTATCAATGGGTTTCAGATTGTTATTGTGAGTGAAAGACTGCCTTTTAAGACGTGAGCAGAGAAACCTGGCATGTCAGATGAAGGTACACCCCAGTGTGATGACTCATGATGTGATGTGGCAGGTGGGAAATCGTAAAAGATCACTATTTCCTCATAAACCCAGCTGCAGAGATCAGATGTGGAGCTGGGTGGGGTTGGAGGTGGGGGTGTATGTGGTAGGGGTGGAGGAAGGAGCTTCAGGAAGACAGCAGCTGTGAAGGGAAAGGATCTGAGGGCCTACAAGAAAGGTTTGCAGGCGCCATAGATTCTAGGTTATTCAACTATATTTTCCAACTTGCTTCTCCTGCAGACCACCTATATTCTGTCTATTTGGTTTCCTTTAGTTCTCCACCTTACCCCCCCAACCCTCCCCCCGCCCCGCCTCAAGGAGTAGGCAGAGAGCCAGAGAGAAAGGAGAAAGTCTCAAGTCTGTTGACTATTTTATGAGGAACTCATAGTTTCTTTGTGTGTGGGTGGAGGGGCAGAGAGAAGGGATGGGCTTCTCTGGTAGCTCGGCTGGTAAAGAATCCACCTGCAATGCAGGAGACCCCGGTTCGATTCCTGGGTTGGGAAGATCCCCTGGAGAAGGAACAGGCTACCCACTCCAGTCTTCTTGGGCTTCCCTGGTGGCTCAGATGGTAGAAGAATCCACCCACCTGCAATGCAGGAGCCCTGGCTTCGATCCCTGGGATGAAAAGATCCCTGGAGGAGGGCATGGCAACCCACTCTGGTATTCTTGCCTGGAGAATCCCATGAATAAAGGAGCCTGGTGGGCTACAGCCCATGCGGTTGTGAAGAGTCAGACACGACTGAGCGACTAAGCACAGCACGGTAGCACAGAGGGAAGGGATGGAAGAATAAAACTATTAACTAAAATCAAAGTTTTGAATCATTCACTATTTTGATTATCCTTGCTTTATCCTCTTTCTAAAAGCAAACCAAAACAAAACATAAAGAAACCTTATAAGGCAATGGAGAAGCCATAGGTCCTGGTTCTACCTTGATAAGGAGCAAGCCAGTCCCCTTCTCTAGGGCTCACTTTATCTGTCTGTAACACAGAAGCAAGGATAACAGATCCACAACAAGTGTGCCCTCCCATTCTGAGCCCAGGGCAGACATGTGTCGAGTGGATTATGGTGTTCTTTCCCAGTGAGCCAGACTGGGCTTTGAAATACTTCCTGACGGGACTCACAGCTGCCATTCCCAGTTGATGAGAAGGAGTCAGCACTCAGGATGCAACCTGCTGGCTCTTCCTAACGCTCACTCTGAAATTCTGTCACTCAAACCGTGGGTTCATTACCAGTGAGATCGTGGGCCCCCACTGCGGGAGGAACTTGTTGATGAATGGCAAGTGTAAGCCAAATTTCACAAGGTGTTTTCTGCTTGGGGGTGTGGATGAGGTCACACCAACAGCAGTCATCTAAACATCTCTGGCTCTTGCTTCCATCCACTCCCATCACCAGCATCCTGCAGAATCCCCAAAGCACCCAGGGATTTCTGACAGCCCCAATAAGGATCTTAACGTTGCTCAAGAATTTCTATTTCTTGTCCATAGCAGTCCCCTCCCTCCCATCCATGGCTTGAGAAGTCACTTGTCCCGGGCTCACCAGGCCACCTGGCTCAAACTCTGGCTCCTGGTGCTTCTCCAGCTGTAACTCAAAATCTGTGGAAGCCACCTTGTTTGCTCTCCACTTCTCACCGTCCCAGAGCCAGACTAGCCTAGCAGATGCTCCCTCGCAGACTCGGAGTCTTGCTGTGTGGTTCCTGGCATCCCTCATGGAAACGGGACCTTTGGTTTGCTCTGCAGCATTCGCTCCATAGCACTCGGACACAGGCTAGCAGGACTGGGAAAAGACACCGCATCCTCTTCTCTCCTACCTCAAATGTCCCCCCGCCTCTTCCCTCATCTGGTGGTGATGGTGGGAGGTAGGGGGCACTCCACCTGGGACCACCCTCTAGTTCACCAGGCACAGCCAGTAATGTTTGGATTTCAGTTTTGTCTCAAGGTAGGATGCCTATTGGCCTTCCCCAGTGGTTCAGCAGTGAAGAATCCACCTGCAATGCAGAAGATGCGCAGGAGCCACAGGTTCAGCCTCTGAGTCGGGAAGATCCCCTGGAGAAGGAAATGGCAACCCACTCTAGTATTCTTTCCTGGAGAATCCCATGGACAGAGAAGCCTGGCGAGCTACAGTCCATGGGGTCGCAAAAATGCTGGACATGACTTAGCAGCTAAACAACAACAGGATGCCTATTATGCAAGTAACATTTAATAGGAATCAAAACAGAATTTGGCTCAGGGTCCCTAAAGCGCCATTTAAAGCATAAAGTGGGAGATGAGCTGAGGTCTAGCCAGTCCAGCAGCTGTGACTGGACAACCTCTCCTAAGACCCAGAAAACTGTAGATGTGTATGGTTGATATTGCTGCCTCCCAAGGGTCCCAGTGGGGTGTATGTGTGTGTGTGTGTGTGTGTGTGTGTGTGTTTAGGTGCCATTGGCTTTATCTTTAAGGACATAACAATCTCACACAGAGTCAAAGCCAAGCCTGGAGCACTGAAGGTAAGTATCTCGGAGGTCACATAAGGAATAGATCAGTGTGGACTCAAAGCACAGTCTTTAAGGAAGGGAGTGGCCTTGGGAGACAGTGAGGCTCAGAATAAACAGAAAGCAATGTGGAAGGCATCCCCAGGGACGGGGGAAATAGCCCAAGTGAAAGCACAGGGATGGAATCTTTCAAGGACAACGCTGAACCCAGCCTGATAGGACCATGAGACGCTAGTTGGAGATCTCAGTAGTGGACGTTAGATTGCATCAGTTGGATGGAGTGAGTTTGGGGAGAGACCTAAAAGTCGAACAGAGATGTTTGAATTTGATGCAGAGACCATAAGGAAACATTTCTGACAGTCTGTCTAAAGGGGTATTTGAGAAGATTAATCTGGCAAGGGTTTACAAGAGAAATTGGAGAGGGAGAAAGCATCTGAGAAATTAGCTTAAAAGGCTCTTATGTGATTCATCCCTCAAGGAGTTTTAGATTTAATAAGAAAATATGGCCCAACATGTATCGTACACATTATTGGAACAAGTGTGTGCCTTCTCTAAAAAATATTGTTAAGTAGACCTATCATTTTTTGAAGAGGTAGTAACAGCCACGTGACTCTTAAATCCAAACAATACAGAGGCACAGAGTGAAGGGTTTGCTCCCGCCTCTGTTCCCATCTGTCCCCTTCCCATCAAGCACGATATGTCCCCACCACCACCACACCACCACCACTCTAAGACACTTTCATGACCTCCTTGTGTATCCAAGAGTTGCTTTGTGCAAACTCAAGGAAATATTAATGCATATTCTATCTTCCTTCTTAAAAAAAAAAAGGTAACATGCATCTCTGGATTTTGCTTTTTGCACTTGATAATAGATCTTGAAGATTTTTCCACATCATTCTTCTTGTCAGCTACATGGTATTCCATTATATGTAGAATCAGACCCTTATTGATGGATATGTGTATTTTAATATTCTCTCACTGTTACAGATGATGCTGCAAAAAAAAATAGTTTGCTCTTATATCATTTTGTATGTGTGCCTATATAACCATAGAATACATTTCTGCAAATGGGCTCACTGCATCAAAGTCTACATATATTTATAACTTGCATAGAGATTTGAGAATTATCCTCTTTGGGGAGTAGTACAACTTTTCATTCTTGTCAGCAATATCTGGGATTGCTTGCCCACACCCTTGCCAACACAGCGGGTTACCACTTTGGGGGCTTTTCTAGTCTATTGGGTAAAATCTTTGTGCAGCTCTAATTTGCTTTTCTCTTATTATAAGTGACGTTGAGCATCTTTTCATATGTTCTTGGGCCCAGTGGATGTTATGCTCCTTCTTCAGGGACTGACTTCATCATTTCTCTGTTCCTCCCAGAGCTTTCCCCAGTGCCTTGCTACAAAGTAGGTTTTCAGTCAAAATTTGTAAATCCAATAAATGTTTGTATGAATGAGTAGATAAATGATTGCATAAATGCTTGTACTATTGGAGTTATAAATCTTCAATTAGATATGATTCTTCCCTCAAGCAGCATAAGATGTGATAAACTCACAGAGAAGATTTAAAGCAATGTGTGTATGTTCAGATATTACATGCAGTATTCTAAGAGTGAATAATTATTTGCCTCAAGCTGAAAAGTGGAGACTCTTACATGAAATACCTTGTTCATCCCCAGAAAGGTGAGGGACTTGAGGGACAAGGAATTCTCTTTCCCATGGGTTCTGGTTCACTTAAAGATTTCATTTAAAGAGTGTTTTGGAGCTGGTATGATTAAGTGGATTCCATAGAACTAGCTAATAAATCAGGACAAACAAAATAAGGCTCCTTCCAGCTTCATTCTTCCTCAGAATCCACCCCAAACTCAGCTCCAGTGGCCAGGAAGACTGTCATTAGCTGGAGTTTCAAGCTTGCTTTCTTTGTTTCTCTGTTGTTTCTATGCATTTCCACAACAGAATACCATAAGCCAGAAGCAAAGCACATTTTGATTGTTTGTCTGTTTGATTGTTTGTTGTTATGACTTTCATGGAATTCCATTCTCCAGGAACACATTTGCCAACTGTCTGTTTTATACTATCTTCAGTCCAAGAGAAGCCACTACTAGGTAAGGGATGAGAGTAATTTTCAGCAAGACCACAGCAGAACTTTCCACGGTGCAGTGTTAGCTAAAGTGACTTTTCTAACAGCTGTGCCAAAAATTAAGCCCATCCCCCAAAAGGAGCATGAATCCCTCCACCAGCTCATTAAGGCCTCCATTCCTCCTCAGAGAGTGAGACTTGCCTCCACAGTTACAGGGAGCTCTCCTAAAGCAGAGCCCAGCCCAGAGTACAAGATCAGGTCAAGCCAGGGACTGGGTCAGGGGTGACAGCCACACTAAGGATCAGCAAGTCAGAAACGGGGCAGGAAAAGAATGAGAAGGCAGACCTGAAATCCAGGTTAAGACCCCAATTCCAGACCCTCTGTGACTGAAAATAATCCTAAAAACTACTGTCAAGGGACCTAGGAAAATAATGTGAATGGGATTCTACTGGATGTTTTAGTTCCATTGATAGAGATTAACTGTTGAAAATCAGGACATTTGGAAAATTAGGATACTTAGTACCATTGGTTCTTTTCCTTTCTGTTGTCACTTTTGGGTGTGTGTGTGTGTGTATGTGTTTAAATGACCAGTCAAGAAGAAGCAATTTTAACATGTGTTAGCATGTAAGAGTCCGTCCCACATACCTGTGTTCATTGTGTTATTTCCTCTCCACAACACTCTTACAGTCACTTCTATCTCTACCACCCACCCATTTTGTAGACAAGAAGGAGATGGGAGAGGTTGAATGACTTGTCTAAGGTCACACAATTCAAAAAGAGAAGCCAGGACTTTGACTTGAGACTTCTGAACACAAAGCCAGGGTTCTTTCCAGGATTCGGTCCTTTGCTCATTGAAATTAGTTAAAGGGAAGGAACTGTGGCGCTGAGAGAGGCAGGAGAAGAAGCTAATCTCTGTCAACATAAGAAAGTGATGGAATAGTGGCTAAAAACTTCCCTAATCCAGGGAAAGAAACAGACATACCGTTCAGAGAGTTCCAAATAAGAGGAACATGAAGAGACACACACCAAGGCATGTTATAATTAAGATGGTAGAAATTTAAGGATAAAAAGAGAATCCTAAAAGCAGCAAGAGAAAGAAAAAAGTGCTACAAATAAGAAAAATCCTGTAATGCTATCACAAGATTTTTCAATAGAAACTTTACAGTACAGAAGGGAATGGCATGGTGTAGTCAGAGTGTTGTAAAGAATAAATTTCCAACCTAGAATTCTCTACCCAGAAAGATTCTCATTCAGAACTGAAGGCGAGATAAGCAAAAGCTAAATGAATCCACTACCACTAAACCAGCCCTACAAGAAATGTTAAAGTGACTTCTTTAAGCAGAATGGTAATGATTAACAATAAGAACCATCCAAAAGTAAATATATCTCACTGGAAAAGGAAAATATTTAATAAAGGCAGTGGAAAGTCAGAATGAATGTTAAAAGGCAAAAGTAGTAAAAAAAAAAAAAACTAAAAACTAAAATTACAATAATTGGTTATGAAATACATAAAATAGAAAGATATAAAATGTGTCATCAAAAGTAAGTGGGAGAGGTAAGTAAAAACTTAAAACAGACTAGTAATTATATACAGCAGTATATGTGAACTTCATGGTAACACAAGGAAAAAAACTTACAGTAAATGCACAGAAGAGAAAAAATGAGAAGAGTCTAAACATAGCACTAAAGAAAACCACCAACAAACAACGGAAGAAAGAAAAAGAAGGCGGGAATAGACAGGAACCACAAAAACAGCCAGAAAACAGTTAACAAAATGGCAGTGAGTACATACCTACCAATAATTACTTTAAATGTAAGTGGACTAATGGAGAGAGTAGCATGGAAGCACATACGCTACCATATGTGCGATGTTTAGCCAGTGGGAATTTGCTGTATGACTCAGGGAACTCAAACCAGGGCCCTGTGACAACCTGGTGGTCTGGGATGGGAGGGAGATTCAAAAGAGAGGGAACATATGTATACCTATGGCTAATCCATGTTGATGTATGGCAGAAGCCAACACAATGTTGTAAAGCAATTATCCTTCAGTTGAAATTAAATAAATTTTTAAAAATTTAAATGGGATAAGTTCACCAATCAAAAGGCCAATTAAGTGGTTGAATGGGTAAATAAAAACAAGACCCATCTGTATGCTGCCCTCAAGAGACTCACTTCAGAAGTAAGGACATACAGATACTGAAGGTAAGGGATGGAAAAAACACATTCCATGCAAGTGGATCTGCTCTCCCCTAGCAAGATCTGCCCTCAGGAGAAGCTCTTTAACCAGAACCTAACCTGCTGGGGTTTTATCAGAGTCTAACTGACCTAGGGGAGGAAAAAAACCAACTCCAGCTTACTCTAGCCTTCCATGAAGGAAAAGGGAAATATCCACCTCTAGCCCATTATAGGTATTCTATCCCATCTAAGGAAGTGTAGAAGAAAGGTGTGGACTGAGAAACATGTGTAAAGTTCACAGTCCAGAGGCATAGGCTCACTGAAAGACTGAGAAAGTCTCCCTCTTCCCACCCCCTCCCACACAATACCATACAGTACTAAAGTTTCCAAGGCAAACCATTCAATATCACAGTAATCCAAGTCTATGCCCCGACCAGTAATGCCGAAGAAGCTGAAGTTGAACAGTTCTATGAAGACCTACAAGACCTTCTAGAACTAACACCCAAAAAAGATGTCCTTTTTATTATAGGGGACTGGAATGCAAAAGTAGGAAGTCAAGAAACACCTGGTGTTAACAGGCAGGTTTGGCCTTGGAGTACAGAATGAAGCAGGGCAAAGGCTAATAGAGTTTTGCCAAGAGAACACACTGGTAATAGCAAACACCCTATTCCAACAACACGAGAAGACTCTACACGTGGACATCACCAAATGGTCAACACCGAAATCAGATTGATTATATTCTTTGCAGCCAAAGATGGAGAAGCTCTATACAGTCAGCAAAAACAAGACCGGGAGCAGACTGTGGCTCAGATCATGAACTGCTTATTGCCAAATTCAGACTTAAATTGAAGACAGTAGGGAAAACCACTAATCCATTCAGGTATGACCTAGATCAAATCCCTTATGAGTATACAGTAGAAGTGACAAATAGATTTAAGGGACTAGATCTGATAGACAGAGTACCTGATGATCTATGGACAGAGGTTCGTGACATTGTACAGGAGACAGGGATCAAGACAATCCCCATGGAAAAGAAATGCAAACAAGCAAAATGGCTGTCTGAGGAGGCCTTACAGATAGCTGGGAAGAGAAGTGAAAAGCAAAGGAGAAAAGGAAAGATATTCCCATCTGAATGCAGAGTTCCAAAGAATAGCAAGGAGAGATAAGAAAGCCTTCCTCAGTGATCAGTGCAAAGAAATAGAGGAAAACAACAGATTGGGAAAGACTAGAGATCTCTTCAAGAAAATTAGAGATACCAAAGGAACATTTCATGCAAAGATAGGCTCGATAAGGGACAGAAGGTATGGACCTAACAGAAGCATAAGATATTAAGAAGAGGTGGCAAGAATACACAGAAGAACTGTACAAAAAAGATCTTCACAACCCAGATAATCACGATGGTGTGATCACTCACCTAGAGCCAGATATCCTAGAATGTGAAGTCAAGTGGGCCTTAGAAAACATCACTACGAACAAAGCTAGTGGAGGTGATGGAATTCCAGTTGAGCTATTTCAAATCCTCAAAGGTGATGCTGTGAAAGTGCTGCACTCGTTATTGCAGTATAGGAATGCAAGGGATTTCTGTGTGTTAATTTTATATCCTGCAACTTTACTATATTCATTGATTAACTCTAGTAATTTTCTAGTAGAGTCTTTAGGGTTTTCTATGTAGAGGATCATGTCATCTGCAAACAGTGAGAGTTTTACTTCTTCTTTTCCTATCTGTATTCCTTTTATTTCTTTTTCAGCTCTGATTGCTGTGGCCAAAACTTCCAAAACTATGTTGAATAGTAGTGGTGAAAGTGGGCATCCTCGCCTTGTTCCTGACTTTAGGGGAAATGCTTTCAATTTTTCACCATTGAGGATAATGTTTGCTGTGGGTTTGTCATATATAGCTTTTATTATGTTGAGGTATGCTCCTTCTATTCCTGCTTTCTGGAGGGTTTTTATCATAAATGGATGCTGAATTTTGTCAAAGGCTTTTTCTGCGTCTATTGAGGTAACGATAACCCTATATGCGAGACAGAATAAGAGACACAGATGCATGGAACAATTTTATGGACTCTGAGGGAGAAGGTGAGGGTGGGACGTTCTGGGAGAATAGCATTGAAACATGTATATTATCATATGTGAAACAGAACACCATTCCATGTTCGATGCATGAGACAAAGGCTCAGGGCCGGGGCAATGGGATGACCCAGAGGGATGGGATGGGGAGGGAGGTGGGTGAGGGGTCCAGGAAGGGGAACACATGTAAACTCATGGCTGATTCATGTCAATGTATGGCAAAAACTACTACAATATTGTAAAGTAATTAGCCCCCAACTAAAATAAATAAATTTATTAAAAAAATAAAAAAAGAAAGAAAGAAAGTGCTGCACTCGATATGCCAGCAAATTTGGAAAACTCAGCAGTGGCCACAGGACTGGAAAAGGTCAGTTTTTGTTCCAATCCCAAAGAAAGGCAATGCCAAAGAATGCTCAAACTACCACACAATTGCACTCATCTCACATGCTAGTAAAGTAATGTTCAAAATTCCCCAAGCCAGGCTTCAGCAATACGTGAACCGTGAACTTCCAGATGTTCAAGCTGGTTTTAGAAAAGGCAGAGGAACCAGAGATCAAATTGCCAATATCTGCTGGATCATCGAAAAAGCAAGAGAGTTCCAGAAAAACATGTATTTCTGCCTTATTGACTATGCCAAAGCCTTTGACTGTGAGGATCACAATAAACTGTGGAAAATTCTGAAAGAAATGGGAATACCAGACCATCTGACCTGTCTCTTGAGAAACCTGTATGAAGGTCAGGAAGCAACAGTTAGAACTGGACATGGAACAACAGACTGGTTCCAAATAGGAAAAGGAGTACATCAAGGCTGTATATTGTCACCCTGCTTATTTAACTTATATGCAGAGTACATCATGAGAAACGCTGGGCTGGAAGAAAGCACAAGCTGGAATCAAGATAACCGGGAGAAATATCAATAACCTCAGATATGCAGATGACACCACCCTTATGGCATAAAGTGAAGAAGAACTAAAGAGCCTCTTGATGAAAGTGAAAGAGGAGAGTGAAAAAGTTGGCTTAAAGCTCAACGTTCAGAAAACTAAGATCATGGCATCTGGTCCCATCACTTCATGGGAAATAGATGGGGAAACATTGGAAACAGTGTCAGACTTTATTTTTTTGCGGCTCCAAAATCACTGCAGATGGTGATTGCAGCCATGAAATTAAAAGATGCTTACTCCTTGGAAGGAAGGTTATGGCCAACCTAGATAGCATATTTAAAAGCAGAGACATTACTTTGCCAACAAAAGTCCGTCTAGTCAAGGCTATGGTTTTTCCAGTGGTCATGTATGGATGTGAGAGTTGGACAGTGAAGAAAGCTGAGCGCTGCAGAATTGATGCTTTTGAACTGTGGTGTTGGAGAAGACTTTTGAGAGTCCCTTGGACTGCAAGGAGATCCAATCAATCCATCCTAAAAGAGATCAATCCTGGGTATTCATTGGAAGGACTGATGTTGAAACTGAAACTCCAATACTTTGGCCACCTCATGCGAAAAGTTGTCTCATTGGAAAAGACCCTAATGCTGGGTAGGATTGGGGGCAGGAGGAGAAGGGGACGACAGAGGATGAGATGGTTGGATGGCATCACCGACTCGATGGACATGGGTTTGGGTAGACTCCGGGAGTAGGTGATGGACAGAGAGGCCTGGCGTGCTGCAGTTCATGGGGTCACAAAGAGTCGGACATGACTGAGCAACCGAACTGAACTGAACTGAACTAAAGGCCTTTTTATAGCAGTTCCTTTTACCCAGTACATCATATCTGGTTATCAAGAAAAAAATTACATGATGTACTAAAAAGCAAAGCAAACGAACCACAACAGCAACAAAAAGGAAATCCAGACTGAAGAGGCAAAGCAAGAATTAAAACTAGACTCAGATATAGACAGGGGTGTTGGAATTATCAAACCAGAAATTTAAAAAAAAAACCTTTGATTAATATTCTAAGGGATTCTAAGCCCTCTAATGTTTAAAATAGACAATATGCAAGAACAGAGGGCAAATGTAAGAAGATAGATGGAAATTCTAAGAGAGAATTTTGAAAAAAATGCTGGAGATTTTTAAAAGACTGCAACAGAAATAATGTCTGATGGACTCACTAGTAAACTCATTATGGCTGAAGAATCTCTTAGCTTACAGATATCTCAATAGAAACCTTTAAAATTGAAAAGTAATAAGAAAAACAAAGGCTGGAAAAAAATAGAATATCCAAGAACTGTGGGTCAACTACAAAAAGTGCAAAATTTGTGTGATGAAAATACCAGAAGAAAAAGAGAAAAAGGAACAGAAGAAGCATAAGAAACAACAATGACTTAGAATCCCTCAAATTTAATGCCAAACACCAAAACACAGATCTAGGAAGCTCAGAAAACAGCACATAGCATAGCTTCCCTGGTGGCTCAGACGGTAAAGAATCTGTCTGCAATGCAGGAGACCTGGGTTTGATCCCTGGGTCAGGAAGATACCCTGGAGAAGGGTATGGCAACCCACTCCAGTATTCTTGCCTGGAGAATCCCATAGACAGAGGAGCCTGACAGGCTATAGTCCATAGGGTCACAAATAGTCAGACCAAACTGAAGCAACTTAGCGTGCACAGGATAAATTCCAGGAAAACTACACCTAGGCATATTTTTTTCAAATGGCAGAAAGGCAGAGATAAAAATATCCTGGAAGAACCTGGGTGGGGAGGGCGAACACTTTACCCGTAGAAGAACAAAAATAAGAATTACATTCAATTTCTCTTCAGAAACCTTAAAAACAGGAAGAAGGGAAGTCGCTCAGTCGTGTCCGACTCTTTGCGACCCCATGGACTGTAGCCTACCAGGCTCCTCCGTCCACGGGATTCTCCAGGCAAGAATACTGGAGTGGTTTGCCATTTCCTTCTCCAGGGGATCTTCCCGACCCAGGGATCGAACCCAGGTCTCCCGCATTGGAGGCAGACGCTTTAACCTCTGAGCCACCAGGGAAGTCCAAAAAAACAGGAAGAGGTAGAGTGAAATTGTTTGGTGTTGTGAGAGGAAAAAAAAAAAAAACACCAACCTAGAATTCTGTGCCCTGTGAAATTATCCTTCAAAAGTAAAGGAGAAATAAAAGCTTTCTCAGACAAGCAAAAACTGAGGGAATTTGTTGTCAGTAGATGTGTCTTGAAAGAAACATTAAAAGAAGTTTTTTCAAGAGAAGGAAGATTACGTAGGTCAGAAACTCAGATATTCATAAAGAAAGGAAGAGCGTTGGAGAAGGAATTGGTGATGGTAAAAAAAATTTACTGTTGATCTATGGTCAGTGATCTTTGATGTTACTATTGTAATTATTTGGAGGCCCCATGAACCATGCCCACAGAAGACAATGAATTTAATTGATAAATATTGTGTGTGTTTTGTTTGCTTTACCAGTCATTCCCCTGTCTCTTTAACTCTCCTTTCCCTATTCCATGAGACACAACAATATTGAAATTAGGCCAGTTAATAAACCTACAATAGCTTCTATGTGTTCAAATAAAAGGAACACCTTCCACTTTAAGCAACAAGCTAGAAATTATTAAGCTCAGTGAGGAAGGCATGTTAAAAGCTGAAATAGGCCTAAACGTAGGCCATTTGCACCAAACAACTAGCCAAGTTGTAAATGTAAAGAAAGAATTCATGGAGGAAGGGGGAAAGTGCTGCTCTAGTGAACAAAAGAACGACAAGAAAACTTATTGTTGATACGGAGCGAGTTCTAGTGATCTGAATAGAATATCAGTATTTCCTCAAGCCACAGTATTTCCTCAAGCCAAAGCCTAATCCAGATCAAACCCATATTTCTCTTCAATTCTAGAAGGCTGAGAGAAGTGAGGAAGCTACTGAAGCAAAGCTTGAAGCTACCAGGCATTGGTTCATGATATGTAAAGGATGAAGCCGTCTCCTTAGCAAAATGAGGCAGCAAGTGTTGATGTAGAAGCTGCAGGAAATTATTCATAAAATCTGGCTAAGATAGTTAATTAAGGTGGCTACAGTAAACAACAGATTTTCAGTGTGGATGAAACAGCCTTATAATGGGAAAAGATACCATCTAGGACTTTTATTGCTAGAGAGAAGTCAATGCCTGGCTTCAAAGCTTCAAAGGACATGCTGATTCTCTTCTTAGGGGTTAATGCATCTGGTGACTTAAAGTGGAAACCAATATTCATGTCCCATTCTGAAAATATTAGGACCTTAAGAATTTGTTAAATCTACTTTGCCTGTGCTCTATAAATGGAACAACAAAGCCTGGATGACAGCACATCTGTTTACAACATGTTTTACTGGATATTTTAAGCTCACTGTTGAGACCTACTGCTCAAAAAAATTTTTTTAAGATTTCTTTCAAAATATTACTGCATTAACAATGCACCTGGTAACCAAAGAGCTCTGAGGGAGATATCCAGTGAGATTCATATTATTTTCATGCCTGCTAACATGACATCCATTCTGCAGCCTGTGAATCAAGGAGTAATTTTAACTTTCAAGTCGTCTTCTTCAAGAAATACATTTCATAACTCTATAACTGCCATAGATGGTTATTCCTCAGATGAATCTGGGCAAAGTAAATTGAAAACCTTCTGGAAAGGATTCACCATTCCAGATGTCATCAAGAACATTAGTACTTCATAGGAAGAGCTCAAAATATCAACATTAACAGAAGTTTGGAAGCAGTTGGTTCCAGTCCTCATCTTCATGTATGACTTGGAGGGGTTCAAGACTTCAGTGGAGGAAGTAAGTAACTACAGAGGCAGTGGAAATAGAAAGAGAACTCGAATTCAAAGTGGAGCCTGAATGTGTAACTGAATTACTACAATCTCATGACAAAACTTTGTTGAATGAAGAGTTGCTTCTTGTTGATGAACAAAAAAGTGATTTCCTGTGCTGGAATCAACTCTTGTGAAGATGATGTGACAATTGCTCAAATCACAACAAAGGATTTCGAATATTACATAAACTTGGTTGATAAAGCAGTGGCAGGATTTAAGAGGATTGACTCTAATTGTGAAAGAAACTCTACTGTGGGTAAAATGCTATCAAACAGCATTGCCTGCTACAGACAAATCATTCATGAGAGGAAGAGTAAATCTATGCAGCAAACTTCCTTGTTGTCTTATTTTACTAAATTGCTACAGTCACCCCAGGCTTCAGCAACTGCCACCATGATCAATCAGCAGACATCAAATTGTAGGCAAGACCCTCCACCAGCAAGAAGATGACTATTTGCTGAAGAATCATGATGATTAGCATTTTTTATCAACAAAGTATTTTTCATTAAGATATGTTGTTGTTGTTGTTTAGTTGCTAAGTTGTGTCCAATTCTTTGTGACACCACAGACTGTAACCCTCCAGGATCCTCTGTCCGTGGGATTTCCCAGGAAAGAATACTGGAGTGGGTTGCCATTTCCTTCTCCAGGGGATCTTCCTGACCCAGGGATCAAACTGCATCTCCTGCTTTAGCAGGTGGATTCCTTACAACTCTCACATCCATACATGACTACTGGAAAAACCATAGCTTATTCTAGATGGACCTTTGTTGGCAAAGTAATGTCTCTGCTTTTTAATATACTGTCTAGGTTGGTCATAGCTTTTCTTTCAAGAAGCAAGTGTCTTTTAATTTCATGGCTGCAGTCACCATCTGCAGTGATTTTGGAGCCGAAGAAAATAAAGTCTGTCACTGTTTCCATTGTTTCTCCATCTATTTGCTGTGGAGTGAGGGACAGCATATTAAAAAGCAGAGACATTACTTTGCCAACAAAGGTCTGTCTAGTCAAAGCTATGGTTTTTCCAGTAGTCATGTGGACTATGAAGAAAGCTGAGTGCTGAAGAATTGATGCTTTTGAACTGTGGTATTGGAGAAGACTCTTGAGAGTCCCTTGAACTGCAAGGAGATCCAACCAGTCCATCCTAAAGGAAATCAGTCCTGAGTATTCATCAGAAGGACTGAGGCTGAAGCTGAAACTCCAATACTTTGGCCATCTGATGTGAAGAACTGACTCATTGGAAAAGACTCTGATGGTGGGAAAGACTGAAGGCAGGAGGAGAAGGGGATGACAGAGGATGAGATGGTTGGATGGCATCACTGACTCGATGGACATGAGTTTGAGTAAGCTCTGGGAGTTGGTGATGGAGATGGAAGCCTGGCATGCTGCAGTCCATATGGTTGCAAAGAGTCGTACATGACTGAGCAACTGAACTGAACTGAACTGAACTGATGAGACTGGATGCCATGATCTTAGTTTTTTTAATGTTGAGTTGTTTTTTTTTTTGATAAATTTATTTATTTTAGTTGGGGGCTAATTACTTTACAATATTATAGTGGTTTTTGCCATACATTGACATGAATCATTCATGGGTTTACATGTGTTCCCCATCCTGAACCCCCCTCCCACCTCCCTCCCCATCCCATCCCTCTGGGTCATCCCATTGCCCCAGCCCTGAGCATTTGTCTCATGCATTGAACCTGGAATGGTGTTCTGTTTCACATATGATAATATACATGTTTCAATGCTATTCTCTCAGAATGTCCCACCCTCACCTTCTCCCTCAGAGTCCATAAGACTGTTCTATGCATCTGTGTCTCTTATTCTGTCTCGCATATAGGGTTATCGTTACCATCTTTCAAATTCCATATATATGCATTAGTATACTGTATTGGTGTTTTTCTTTCTGGCTTACTTCACTCTGTATAATGGGCTCCAGTTTCATCCATCTCAATAGAACTGATTCAAATGTATTCTTTTTAATGGCTGAGTAATATTCCATTGTGTATATGTACCACAGCTTCCTTATCCATTCATCTGCTGATGGACATCTAGGTTGCTTCCATGTCCTGGCTATTATAAACAGTGCTGCAATGAACATTGGGGTACACGTATCTCTTTCAATTCTGGTTTCCTCGGTGTGTATGCCCAGCAGTGGGATTGCTGGGTCATATGGCAGTTCTATTTCCAGTTTTTTAAGGAATCTCCACACTATTCTCCATAGTGGCTATACTAATTTGCATTCCCACCAACAGTGTAAAAGGGTTCCCTTTTCTCCACACCCTCTCCAGCATTTATTGCTTGTAGACTTTTGGATAGCAGCCATTCTGACTGGCATGAAATGGTACCTCATTGTGGTTTTGATTTGCATTTCTCTAATAATGAGTGATGTTGAGTTTTAAGCTAGCTTTTTCACTCTTCTCTTTCACTTTCATCAAGAGGCTCTTTAGTTACTCTTCACTTTCTACCATAAGGATGGTGTCATCTGCATATCTGAAGTTATTGATATTTGTCCTGGCAATCTTGATTCCAGCTTGTGCTTCATCCAGCCCAGCATTTCACATTGTACTCTGCATATAAGTTAAATAAGCAGGGTGACAATATTACAGCCTTGACATACTCCTTTCCCCACTTGGTACTAGTCTGTTGTTCCATGTCTGGCTCTAACTGTTGCTTCTTTACCTGATACAGATTTCTCAGGAGGCAGGTAAGGTGGTCTGGTATTCCCATCTCTTGAAGAATTTTCCACAGTTTGTTGTGATCAACATAGTCAAAGGCTTTGGAATAATCAATAAAAGAAAAGTAGATGTTTTTCTGGAACTCTCTTGCTTTTTCTTTGATCCAACAGATGTTGGCAATTTGATCTCTGGTTCCTCTGCCTTTTCTAAATCCAGCTTGAACATCTGGAAGTTCACAGTTCATGTACTGTTGAAGCCTGGCTTGGAGAATTTTGAACATTACTTTGCTAGCGTGTGAGATGCATGCAATCATGCGGTAGTTTGAACATTCCTTGGCATTGCCTTTCTTTGGGATTGGAATGAAAACTGACTTTTTCCAGTCCTGTGGTCACTGCTGAGTTTTCCAGATTTGCTAGCATGTTGAGTGCAGCACTTTTACAGCATCATCTTTTAGGACTTGAAATAGCTCACTAGAATTCTATCACCTCCACTAGCTTTGTTTGTAGTGATGTTTCCTAAAGCCCATTTGACTTTGCATTCCAGGATGTCTGACTCTAGGTGAGTGATCACACCATCATGGATATCTAGGTCATGAATATCTTTTTTGTATAGTTCTTCTGTGTATTCTTGCCACCTCTTCTTAATATCTTCTGCTTCTGTTAGGTCCATGACATTTCTGTCCTTTATTGTGCCCATCTTTGCATGAAATGTTCCCTTGGTATCTCTAATTTTCTTGAAGAGATCTCTAGTCTTTCCCATTCTATTGTTTTCCTTTATTTCTTTGCATTGATCACTGAGGAAGGATTTCTTATCTCTTCTTGCTAGTCTTTGAAACTCTGCATTCAGATGGGTATATCTTTCCTTTTCTCCTTTGCCTTTAGCTTCTCTTCGTTTCTCAGCTACTTGTAAGTCCTCCTCAGACAACCATTTGCCTTTTTGCATTTCTTTTTCTTGGGGATGGTCTTGATCACTGCCTCCTGTACAGTGTCACGAACCTCCATCCATAGTTCTTCAGACACTCTGTCTATCAGATCTAATCCCTTGAATCTATTTGTCACTTCTACTGTATAATCATAAGGTATTTTATTTAGGTCATACCTAAATTGTCCAGTGGTTTTCCCTACTTTCTTCAGTTTCAGTCTGAATTTGGCAATAAGGAGTTCATGATTTGAGCCACAGTCAGCTCCCAGTCTTGTTTTTGCTGACTGTATAGGGCTTCTCCATCTTTGGCTGCAAAGAATATAATCAATCTGATTTTGGTATTGACTGTCTGGTGATGTTCATGTGTAAAGTCTTCTCTTGTGTTGTTGGAAGAGGCCGACAAAGGTCAGTCTTTGTCGACAAAGGTCAGTCTTTGTCAACAAAGGTCCATCTAATCAAAGCTATGGTTTTTCCAGTAGTCATGTATGGATGTGAGAGTTGGACTATAAAGAAAGCTGAGCACCAAAGAATTGATGCTTTTGAACTGTGGTATTGGAGAAGACTCTTGTGAGTCCCTTGGACTGCAAGGAGATCCAACCAGTCCTAAAGGAAATCAGTTCTGAATATTCATTAGAAGGACTGATCCTGAAGCTGAACCTCCAACATTTGACCACCTGATGCAAAGAACTGGCTCATTATAAAAGACCCTGATGCTAGGAAAGATTGAAGGCAGGAGCAGAAGGGGACGATAGAGGATGAAATGGTTGGATGGCATCACCAACTCGATGGACATGAGTTTGAGCAAGCTCCTGGAGTTGGTGATGGACAGGGAAGCCTGGCATGCTGCAGTCTGTGGGATCGCAAAGAGTCAGACGTGACTGAGCGACTGAACTGAACTGAACTGAGCTTCTTTACTGCCAGTTTCTTAACTGAGCCCAGTTAAGATATGAAATATATATATTTATATTAGAGTATGTGTGTGTGTCTACATATAGTCATTTGCCAGTATCCATAGAGGAATGGTTCCAGGACCCAAAACTATAACTCCTAGAAGGATAAAATCTATATTACCTAGGGTATAGCAATGACTTTTTGTATACAACACCAAAGCACAACCTGAAAGAAAAAAAAATCAATAAACTAGACTTCTAAAATTAAAAACTTCTGCTCCCCAGAAGACACTGTCAGGAAAATAAAGAGAAGCCACAAACTATGAGAAAATATTTGTACTAGTAAAAGATACATTTGATAAAGGACTGTTATCCAAAATATACCAGAAAACTCTTAAAACCCAACAGTAGGAAAACAAACAACCCAGTTAAAAAAGAATAGACCAAAGACCTTAATAGCCACCTCATCAAAGAAGATACATGTGGCAAATACACATGTGAAAAGATGTTCCACCTCATAGGACATCAGGGAATTGCAAACTATTAAGAAAACAACTGTGAGATACCACTATCCACCTATGTGAATGGCCCAGATCCCAAACACTGACAACACCAAATTCTGGGGAGATTGCAGGGACTCTCATTCATTGCTGGTGGGAATGCAAAATGATACAGCCCCTTTAGAAGACACTTTGGCAGGCTTCCCTGGTGGCTCAGTAGTAAAGAACCCACCTGCCAATGCAGGAGACACGGGTTCAATCCCTGGATCAGGAAGATCCTAGGTGCTGCAGAGCAGCTAAGCCCGTGTGCCACAACTACTGAGCTCCCTGAAGCCAACATGCATAGAGCCCGTGCTCCACAAGAGAAACCACGGCAAGGAGAAGCCCAGGTACCACAACTAGAGAGTAACCCCCACCCTCTGCAACTAGAGGAAAGCCCGCACAGCAACAAAGACCCAGCACAGCCAAAGTAAATAAATAAATAATTTTTTCTAAACTTAAAAAATGATGACACTTTGGCAGTTTCTTACAAAACTAAACATATTCTTACCATAGGATCCAGCAATCATATTGCTTGATATTTACCCAAAGGAGTTGAAGATTTACTTCACACAAAAATCTGTACATGAATGTTTATAGCAACTTTATTCATAATTGCCAAAACTTGGAAGCAACCAAGATGTCTTCCAAGAGTGAATGGAAAAGTAAACTGTGGTGCATTCGGGCAATGGAATATTTTTCAGCACTAAAAAGGAAATGATCAAGCCATGAAAGAATTATCAAGCCATGAGGAAGAACCACAAAGGCACATTACTAAGTAAAAAATAAATAAATAAAAGTCAATATAAAAAGGTTACATACTGTAGGATTATAACAATAACATTCTAGAAAAGGAAAACCATGGAGACAGTAAAGAGATCATTCATTACTAGGAGTTGGGAGAGGGGAGGATAAATAGAGTGAGCATAGATGATTTGTAGGGCAGTAAAACTATTCTGCATGATACTGTAATAGTGGATACATGTCATTATACATTGGTCCAAACTCATAGGAAGTACAACACCAAGAGTGATCCCTACCATAAGCTGTGGGCTTTGGGTGGTAATAATGGGTCAATGTAGGTTCATCAGCTGTAACTCTGGTGGGGATGTCAGTGATGGGGAGGTTGTGCATGTGTGGGGATATAGGGTAAATGGGAAATCTCTGTACTTTCCCCCTCAGTTTTGCTATGAACCTAAAACTGCTCTAAAAAATAAGGTCTACTAACAAAAAAAGGATTATTGGGTGTGGCAATAAGGAGGTGAAAGTTGACCTGAGAAGAGCAATTTCAATAGAGTGTCGAATATAGAAACCAGACCACAGTGAAATGAGATGTGAAGAGTAGTTGAGAAACTGGAGCCAGAGAATACTGAGAATTTATAAGCATTTGCTTGTGAAGGGGAGGAAGATGCAGGTTAGCAGAGGATTGGAAGGTAGAGTACAGGGATTTATTGCTACCTGTATTAGGATACGATGCTCTAAGACATAGATTTTTAAGAGCCACTTGTGCTAGGACTCCTGGACTTTAGGCTACCTTGGTGTATCAACAGTATCAATGGCTTTGTTTAAAAATGGAAGAAGTAGAAGGCCATATATTTACAGTTTACTCCACTCTCTATGATGTCTTTAATGTTTATTCAGCAAGACCATACATATATCCCCCAAATTTAGTTCCTCAGCAAGTATGTAGGGAGAGTCTCTCTTTCCTAAAGTATTATAGTTCTATTGGGAGGAGTACAAGGATTTGAATTACTTAGACCTTTTCTACTTGGAGCTGTCCCTCCAGGTGTGCTGGGGGATTATATTTACTACTCTCTCACCCTCTCCTGGTGACATTCAGGGTCAGGACATCTGAGAGACTCAGAATAGCCTGTAGCCATCGTGGGTACACATTTGCTGAACACTTGTGTCTTTATGAATGGAGGACCTATAAAATGACCACGGAAAAGTAAAACTCAAGATGTAAAGTGACCAGTGTCCTCATCCAGAAAGAGTGTGATGGATCCATGTGCACAGCTGGCAGAGAGGAGAGGGAGGGCTCCATCTTATGGCCAGACAAAAAGGCGGTGAGAAGACTGGGTGAGGACCACAGAGGCATGATGGTAAAAAGGGTCAGGGAATCAGAGCGGAGGAAGCCAAAATAGCAGCAAATGCAGCCCCTTCCCTGGGAAGAGGTGGTTCCACGAGCTGGAGAGACCGCCTCAAAGAGGCAACGTGGAGACTATAAAAGATACCAGGGGAAAAGAAGACCAGGATAAAAAGGAAATGAAAACAGAAGAGAGGGGTGTCACATTTCTTTTGGCATTTAAAACACTTCCAGATTGCATCCTGAAAACTCACTGGACCAAGAATTGCAAACTTCTGACAAACTCAAGGCCTTTTACCTTTGACATCTATGGTGTGGCAATATCAAATCACGGTTCAATGTTAAGTTTTATCATTCACTGTGAATTAAAAGATCAGGGAGAAGAAGGGCTTGGTGGTGTTCCATTAAAGGAAAAAATCTGATCATCTTAAAGCAATATGATCTTAAGGGAGCCCACGTGAAAAAGGGCATCGAATAAAGGAACGTGGGCGGTCAGTGCTTACTACTCCCTTGGAAGCTCACGTACCTGCCAGGAAGGGTAGGGAATTCACGGATGAAGTTATTGCTTCTCTCCAATGCTCAGTAGGAACAGCTGCAGTAGACGGTTACCTACATGGGTGAACAAATGACATAGTATTCCTCTTTCTTTCCCTAAAATCAGTCAGTCAATTCAGTCACTCATTCGTGTCCGACTCTCTGCGACCACATGGATGCCAGGCTTCCCTGTCCATCACCAACTCCCAGAGCTTGCTCAAACTCATGTCCATCAAGTCGGTGATGCCATCGAACCATCTCATCCTCTGTCGTCCCCTTCTCCTCTTCCTTCAATCTTTCCCAGCATCAGGGTCTTTTCCAGTGTGTCAGTTCTTCACATTAGGTGGCCAAAGTATTGGAGTTTCAGCTTCAGCATCAGTCCTTCCGATGAATATTCAGGACTGATCTCCTTTAGGATGGACTGGTTTGATCTCCTTGCAGTCCAAGGGACTCTCAAGAGTCTTCTCCAACACCACAGTTCAAAAGCATCAATTCTTCAGCGCTCATGACTACTGGAAAAACCATAGCTTTGACTAGACAGACCTTTGTTGGCAAAGCAATGTCTCTGCTTTTTAATATGCTGCCTAGGTTGGTCATAGCTTTTCTCCCAAGGAGTAAGCGCCTTTTAATTTCATGGCCGCAGTCACCATCTGCAGTGATTTTGGAGCCCAAGAAAATAAAGTCTCTCACTGTTTCCATTGTTTCCCCATCTATTTGCCATGAAGTGTTGGGACCAAATGCCATGATCTTAGTGTTTTGAATGTTGAGTTTTAAGCCAGCTTTTTCACTCTTCTCTTTCACTTTCATCAAGAGGCTCTTTAGTTCTTCTTCACTTTCTGCCATAAGGGTGGTGTCATCTGCATATCTGAGGTTATTTGATATTTCTCCCAGCAATCTTGATTCCAGCTTGTGCTTCATCCAGCCCGGCATTTTGCATGATGTATTCTGCATTTAAGTTAAACAAGCAAGGTGACAATATACAGCCTTGGCATACTCCTTTCCCAATTTGGAATCGGTCTGTTGTTCCATGTCAGGTTCTAACCTGTTGCTTCTTGACCTGCATACAGATATCTCAGGAGGCAAGTAAGGTGGTCTGGTATTCCCATCTCTTGAAGAATTTTCCAGTGTGTTGGATCTACACAGTCAAAGGCTTGGGCATAATCAATAAAGCAGAAATAGATGTTTTTCTGGAACTCTCTTGCTTTTTTGATGATCCAACGGATATGTTATCTAAACTTGACCCTGTGAATGTGCAACATCTTCCACATCACCTGGGAAGCATGAAAAGAGACCCCTCCTAATCATCCTCCTGTGTGTCCCAGACATCATCCTTAGATAATCTTTATCCAAAATGGCACTTGCCAGCACAGTGTCCTTATAGTAAAATGAGCTCCCCAAAATGGCTGCCACCAGCATCTCCGTCCCCAGAGTGAATACCAGTTGCCTCTTTCTCAAGATCAGAAATTATGTCTGACACAGGCTCTTTTCAAATTACTGCTTCTATGCGGGATCTTAGAGTGTGTGGGATTTTGTGTGCACTCTTTAAAAATGGAGTCTCTGTTTCCTATGGCCCTCTGGCTCTCCCAGGAAAGCTGGCCTTCAGAGCAAACATCCTTGGGGGCTCATCTTCCCAGTGCAGGATCCACAGGTTGGGGAGCCTGGTGTGGGGTGTGGACCTCTTTACTTCTTGGGGAGAACCTCTGCAATGGTTATTATCCTCTTGTTTGTGGGTTACCCAGCTCAGGGTGCAGGTCTTGACTATATTGCATCTTAATTCCTCCTACCCATTTCATTGTGGTTCCTACTTTATATTGTTAGTGGTATAAGATCTTTTCTGCTAGTTTTCAGGTCATTTTCATCAATAGTTGCTCTGTAAATAATTGTGATTTTGGTGTCCCGTGGGAGGAGGTGAGCACAAGGTCTTCCTACTCCATTGTTCTCTCTTATGGATCTGAATTCTTATCTGGAGTCACTTGCATTTGGCCTGAAGGATATCCTTTAGTACTTTTTGTAAGGCAAATCTGCTAACAATGACTTCTCTCCATTTTTTGTTTATCTAAGAATATCTTTATTTCATCTGAATTTTTGAAAAATATTTTTGCTGGATATAATTCCTTGGTTAGCAGATTTTTTCAGAACTTTGAATATATTATCCCATTGCATTCCAGTCCCCATCGTTTCTGAGGAGAAGTGAGCTTTTAATCTTCCTAGAGTTCTGTTACACATGACAATTCTATTTCTCTTAAAGTGACACTCCTGCTTTATGACTGTAGTGCTAGTCAGGTACAGTAACCTTTTGTCTTCTCAGCTTACCTCTTTCAGCAGAGAGCCATCACTTTATGAGAAAACTAGGGCAAAGGAAATAAAGTCCCAGTATTCTTGACCTGCTATACTTAGGTTGGAGATTCTGCTTTTAAGATGGAGGATGGATGAAGACTTCTCATCTTCTGCCCAGAATAAAACTTCTGAAACACCTGAGCTGGGGATCATGAGAAATGTTGGCAGCCTACCCCTCCTGTCAAGGTACCCTAATTCTAGTCTGGGGTCTGTGGGTAGAGGGAGCCTTGTGTTCTAATTTGCATTCACCTGGAGTAAAACTTCCATCACCCTGAGGTGGGAAACGGGAAGCTCCTGGCTCAAATACCATGAACTGTCACTATTCTTACCAAGATATTGTAGATTTTCTTGAATAAATATTTCTCCATCTGCTCTGTCCCCTTAGGATGATTTCCAGAATTTTAAAAACCTTTTTCACTATCTATGGTTGCTTTCTGGTAAGAAGGCCCTCTGAGCTCCTCGTACAGCCATTTTGGAAATGCCAACTCCCTTATCTTTGATTTTCAACTAAGGAACAAATTGCTCTATGTTCTTCTAGAAAGTATGAAAGAGTTCTGGTACCCAGTGTTTGTTGGAAGGAAGGAAGAAAGGTTAGGATAGTGGGAAGGAGGGAGGAAGGGAAGCTGGTCTTGTTGTCACACAGAATTGTTGATCAGAGTAACTTCCTATATCACCTTATTTATTTATGTATTCAGCAAACCTGAATGAGCAGGACACACGTGAGGCTCTGTGCTAGTTCCTGGGATACTAAGTGCTGAGGTCAGGGAACCCACAGAGAAGTGAAAGAGATGGACAAAAGTAAAGGAGACCTCGGGTAACCAATAAGGACCTACCGTATAGCAGAGGGAACTCTGCTCAGTGTCATGTGGCAGCCTGGATGGGAGGGAGTTTGGAGAAGAGTGGATGCGTGTGCATGTATGGCCGAGTCCCTTTGCTGTCCACTTGAAACTCACATTGTTAACTGGCTATCCTCCGATGTGAAATAAGGAGGGTGCTATCCCATGCAGTGGAGGAAATGACCTTCTGTCCTGGAGGAAGGAGGGTGGGCTTCAGGAGTAGCAACATTTCAGCTGCCTCTTGAAATAAATTCATCCTACAGAGGTGACAGGGAAGAACATTTGAGAAACAGGGAACAGCATGGTCAAAAAAGAACAGAGATGTGCAAAAGCCTGGTAGGTGTGAACTGGCTAGAGGACTTGAAGTGGCTGAGTGTAGTTAAAACAGAAGATGCACTATCTGGTGGGGAGCATGGCAGAAATAGGGGCTTAAGATGAGGCCCAGTGTTGAATCCATAAGGTTGGGAAATGGTACAGTAAGAGTAAATACTATCAGATCAACATTAGAAGGATATTCTTGACAAGCATAAGGAGAGGGTTAGAATGGAGTCAGAGAGTCAATCAGAAAAATGTGAGATGCAGTTGTTTAGGCATGAGATGATGAGGCTTTGAAGCAAGGCAGTAGTGTTGAAGAGGAAGAAGAGATGAGTGGGCGATATTTATATGAGAGGAAATCAAAAGGCCTTTGTGACCAATTAAATGCCAGTGTTGGGGAAGGAGGATTCAAGGATGATTCAGAGGAATCACATTTGGCAGCTGTTTCTCAATTGCCTATTCTTGTCTCTTGGTGGCAACGTCATTGCTTTGGTTTCTGAAGAGACGAGTTACTCGCCCAAAATTCTTCATTTGCCAAAGATGTGTCCATCACACCCTATGGTTACATCTGACCTTTCACTGGTGCCCTCCCTTGATAACTTCATGGCCTGTGATGTTACCAACCAAATAATAGGGCTGCTTCCTTCACAGTCTGTGCACATCAAGGCTATGGCATCCCATTTACTATGGAAGCAAAAGAGTTAGTCCACAGACTGTCCTGGAAGTAAGAAGTACACTGCTAGCTGGTAATGCTGGAAACATTTGGGAAAGTGAGTGACAGAACAAAGTCCTGACCAATCAAAATCTACTGATACATCTTAAAGCTGCCAGCTCCCATCTAGCTTTTTGCTCAGGTAGCTAACAAGCACAAAACCTGGTTTGCATGTAGCTTTCTTTTGCCATAAACTGAAACAGTCATGCTTTCAGGAACCTAAAGTTTGTTGTACATTAACGAGGGTAAAAATGATCAATTGAAAAAGGCCGTTCTTCAAAGGCCTTTCATCCATCATAGGTGTATCCCTACACAGAGTTCATCAAGCTGTAACCATCTCGGGGTCACAGTCACTCAGTGGTGCTTGCAAACACTCTACCTGGCCTGGCCACCTCCGCCTGCTGGCTTCTGGGCTGTGTCAAGACCAGCTGCCAAGTGATGGCCTGACCAGGCTGAGGACAAGGAGGCTAGTGGCTGTTTTATATTTGATTCAGCTTTTAACTCAAAGTTTTGAAGATGCTCACAACTTTCAATTATAAAAGAAGAGCTGTGTGAGATAAACATTAGGTACAAAAGTAGGGAGCCTTCACTGGGACCCTTCAGTTAGTGCACAAGTTTGTACTTCACACACCAGCTAACCTAAAGCAGATACAGGATTTAATTGAGATCACTTTTTCCAAAAAAAAAAAAAAAAAAGGGTAAGACTCCCATATACACAGAGGTTCCCTCATCCTCCAGATACTCCACAGCCAAAATAAATATGTTTTCGTTTAGCCTGGAAATGCAGATGGTCTCCAAATGCCTGATAGTCTATCTTGTTAATCACAGTCGGGCCAACGTTAGCCCCTCCCCGCTGCTGCTCAGCCCCGAGCATGAGAACACGAGTTCTGGTCTCCCTTCTAGAGTTGACCAGACCTTGCAAAGTGCACTGGGGGGTCAGGGGTGGGGGGCTCAAGAAGAAGGGACTCCCAGCGCCAGCTCCACTCCTCCTGCTCTCGTCCCGTCATGCTGGCCCCACCCTCTGTCAGACAGTAACTCACAGGGGTAGAAACATATATATGAGCAGCTACACACGGCCCAAGTCATAAATGTGCACATTCGAGAAGCTGGGACCTATGAAATATAAAGAAAGGGACAGTGGGAGGTTACTGAATGACACCTGAGATAAATTTTAAGGAGAGCAATGATTTGACAGAGAGAGATGTAAGAGGAAGAAAATGAAGGATGGCTCAGAGGCAAAGAGGCGAGCTGTGTGGGAAGGAAAGAGCTGGTGTATTTGGCTGGAACATGAAACACCAGCTGGAGGGTCGAGGCAGATGTCGAATGACGGCACCTGACAGGATCCAAGAGTCAGAATTTTTATTTAATGCAAAAGACAATTGGCAGTTACCAATTGGGAAATCAGGAAAGTGGGAAATCAGGAAAGAGAAGTGACGGTATAAAAATACAGTTGCGTTAAAGAGCGGCCATCTGATGGAATATCGTGGTTATTTTTCTTTTTAACACTTTTGAAGCATTTTTGATTACACAGGAAATGTTTCATGGTGTGATGAGAAACCAAAAGGATGAATGCAAACTTTGTTTATGATACAATTTTAATTACATAACATAGTCTCAACGTGTATAGAAAAATGTCTGAAGGAAAGTACACTTAAATATAGTTATTCTCTCTTGGTAGTCAGATTAGATATTTTTTCTTTTTTTTAGGTTTATTCCAAATATTCTATAAGGAGTGTGTATTTTAAAATCTGAAAAAAAAAATCACATGTCCTTTAAAATATAAAGTCAGAGGAATTTGACTAAATTGTAGGTTGCGGTAGATGAGACAGGAGGCAGACTGGCCAGTAGAGGTCTGAACAGTGTTTGAGCTGTTAGAGGCCTCACACTGGGAGTGGGATGTGGAAGTGAGATAAAGGAGAAAAAAATGGGGGAGCTTAGTTCAGAGGAGTAAGGACAGAAGCGACACCATGAGGTTAGGTACTACATCTTCAAAGAGATGGAAATAGATGCCCAATGTCAGAGGAAGGATAAAGGTACAGCCTAGTAATTAAGTTGAAAGTGGAGAGGGTTTTTAGGCAAAACTCAATTCAATGTTGTACTTTTTGTTTTAGGTATCTATAGGATAGAAAAGTTAGGCTAAGGACTTTCTATTTGACACATTAACTCAGGAACTCTTAATAGGATTTCTTACTCAGAGCTTTAGCTTGCTGGGTTTTCTTTCATGTTAAACATCTGATCTGTGCTAAAGAGGCAGTCTTGATCTCTCCAGTTCTATATCTGATCATTCAGCTCATGAATATTTACTGAATGCTTTCCCTGTAAAAGTTCTCGGTCTTTATAATCTAGTAAGTGAAAAAATAACATATATATATATATATATATATAATGCTATAGAAAAGACAGAACATGACAAGGTCCATAAGACAGATACAGTTACGTTACTCTGGGCTTCTCAGCTGAGGCATCCAGTGGACCCTCCATCTTCTGGCTCCACCCCATCTCTGCAAACTTATTACTGTTCTTCAACATGTTCTTCTACTCTATTAGACTGCCTGTTGTCTCTTTTCCTGCATGCCATGCTCACTGTATCAGTTAGGAATGCTTTCAGTGCAAATTTTATTCTCTATTAGTGTATAGACTTTTCGTCTTCATACGAGTTGCCTCATGGCAACAAGAGGTCTGCTGTTGCTCCAGGCATCACGTAATGTTCACATGCAAAGTAAGAAGAAAGAGAAGGGAATGGTACTAGCAGAGTCTTGAGTTTTTCCCTATATCAGGAAAGCAAAAGACTTCCCAGAAGGCCACTCCAAACGCTGTCATGCATTTTCTTTGGTCAAAAATGTGTTACACAGCCATGCTAAGGTGCTAGAAAGGCTGGGAACATGGATGTATGTCTTTTCTAGCCTCTAGAGCTGCACTGTCCAATGTGGTAGCCACTAGCTACCTGTGCTTATTGAGGACTTAAAATGAAGTTGGGCTTCCCTGTAGCTTAGACAGTAAAGAATCTGCCTGCAATGCAGGAGATCCAGTTCGATCCCTTGGAAGATCCCCTGGAGAAAGGGAATGGCAACCCATTGCAGTATTCTTGCCTGGAGAATCCCATAGAGAGAGGAGCCTGGTGGGCTACAGCCCATGGGTTCGCAAAGAGTCGGACATAACTGAGCAACTAAACACCCACAAAATGAGGTTAGTGCCACTAATCTCTTAGTGCCACTAAGGCTCTGAATTTCTAATTTAATTTACTTTAATTTCTCTCTTATTAATTTATAATAATTTTATTTTATATTTAATTCAAATATAAAAATGGAAGCAGTAAAAAACCTATCTCCATTAGCTACAACTTTATTGTTTTGGTAGGAGTACATTTCACTTTAATCTTATACTTTAATCATTATGTCGTACAAGATTTTAATATTGTAGTACGTGTCAATAGGCACATGCATTGGTTCTAGTACTAGACATAAATGTTTAATTGACCAGTTCTGTCAATATGGATGTGACTATCAATAGACAATACTTTTTTAGCCCTCATTTTGGTTACTGGAAGGGCTTCCCTGGTAACTCAGATGATAAAGAATCCGCCTGCAATGTAGGAGACCCCAGTTCAATTCCTGGGTTGGGGCAATCCCCTGGAGAAGGGATAGGCTACTCACTCCAGTATTCATAGGGTTCCCTGGTGGCTCAGACAGAAAAGAATCTGCCTGTAATGTGGGAGACCTGGGTTCTGTCCCCATTTTGGAAGATCCCCTGGAGGAGGGCATGGCAACCCACTCGAGTATTCTTGCCTGCAGAATCCCCATGGACAGAAGACATGGTAGGCTACTGGAAAACCTTTAAGGATATTTAGGAAAATTGTAAATTCTATGAAATATAAATATAGATCATGTTTTCAATATCTATTCAGTGTCTGAATTGTGATGTACTACAAGCATAAAATATGTAAATGAATTCAAAGATTTATCATAAAAAGCAAATGCAAATATCTTAATTTTATACATATTGATTGCATTTTAAAATTATAATATTTTGGATATATTGGGTTAAATAAAATATATTATTAAAATTGACTTTACCTGTTTCTTTTTATATTATTAATGTGTCTACTAAGAAAACTTAACATTATGTATAAATGACTTGCATTATACTTTTATTGAACAGTGGCTTTCTAGAGTGAGAGGAAGGCAAAGGTGAAGTGGATTAGGGCTGATTCTTAGCCAACCAACAGGGTTGGCCTCACACATATCATCTGAGTCACCTGCTCATGAAGAATACTTATTCTCAACTATTAACTGGTACAGAGCAGTGTTCAATAAATCTTAAGTATGATTTATTGCTGAGGTTATTCCTATTGCTATTAAGTTTGGCCTTAAGCAAGATCTAGCTCAGTTTTAAGCAAGTTCCAGTGGTCATGTATGGATGTGAGAGTTGGACGGTGAAGAAAGCTGAGCGCTGCAGAATTGATGCTTTTGAACTGTGGTGTTGGAGAAGACTTTTGAGAGTCCCTTGGACTGCAAGGAGATCCAGTCAATCCATCCTAAAAGAGATCAATCCTGGGTGTTCATTGGAAGGTCTGATGTTGAAGCTGAAACTACAATACTTTGGCCACCTCATGCGAAGAGTTGACTCATTGGAAAAGACCCTAATGCTGGGTAGGATTGGGGGCAGGAGGAGAAGGGGACGACAGAGGATGAGATGGTTGGATGGCATCACCGACTCGATGAACATGGGTTTGAGTGGACTCCGGGAGTTGGTGATGGACAGAGAGGCCTGGCGTGCTGCAATTCATGGGGTCACAAAGAGTCGGACACGACTGAGCAACTGAACTGAACTGACTCTAAAGCCGATGTCTTCCCCAAACTCTTCTTTGACAACCAGGTTTAGGATTTTTATTCATGCATGCATGCTCACTTTCAAATTAAAAAGCATTTTATATTGAAATGATTGTAAAAAAAAATGCAATAAGGAAGTTAATAATTCTACCAGGATGAGTTATGAAAGATTACCCAAGAAAAGGTAGCACTCGAACTGAAATTAGAAGAATGAATTGGAGCCTACCATGTGGAAAAGGGCATTCCAAACCAAGGAGGCAGTATTGCAAAAGCATAAAAATACATAGTATATTTAGACACTGGTGAAAATTTAGCCCCAGAGTAAATTGCTGGGAATTGAAGGTGGAACTTGGGTTTTCTATAAAGGCAGAATAGGAAGTAAGCAGGATATTTCTCTAAGCAGAGGAATGATAAGAACAGATGTGTTCTTCTAATGTGCTTCTTTCTTGTAAGGGATTTATCCTGATGTTGTTTCTCTACCTTTTCAAGATATATGCTTATTTCATTGACTTAAAGTCTTCCTTATTTTTTGATAGAACCCTGAAGCTATTAATTTGCTATTAATTACTGTTTAGCTGCATTCCACAAGATTTGATATGAAAACTTTAACATTTTAATAAATATTGTCTAGGGCTTCCCAGATGGCATTAGTAGTAAAGAACCCACCTACCAATGCAGGAGATGTGAGAGACACGGGTTTGATCCCTGGGTCGGGAAGATCCCCTAGAGAAAGGAATGGCAACCCACTCCAGTATTCTTGCCTGGGGAATCCCATGGACAGAGGAGCCTGGTGGGCTACAGTCCACGGGGTCACACAGAGTCAGACGTGACTGACGTGACTTAGCACACATGCAAATATTGTCTACTTTCCTTCTTGGTTTTTCTTTGACCCATAAGTAATTTTGAGATGTTCTATAAATGATCAAACATATAGACTTTTTATTACTAATTTTTAAATTATTTGTTTATTTGGCTACGTTGAGTCTTAGCTGTGGCATGTGGGATGTTCATTGTGTCATGCAGGATCTTTTGATGTGGTGTGTTGACTCTAGTTGTGGAACGCAAGCTCCAGAGCACGTGGGCTTAGTAGTTGCCATGCTTAGGCTTAGTTGCTGCAAGGCATGTGGGATCTTAGTTCCCCAGCCAGGGATGAAACCCACATCCCCTGCATCGCAAGGTGAATTCTTTACCACTGGATCACCAGGGAATTCCCATGGACTTTTTAAAGTTATCTTTTTGTTTTTTTTAATTTCTAATTTTATTGCACTGTCATCAGTGAACATGGTTTCTATAAGTAAATCTTTGTACTTGTTGAGACCTGATTTGGGACCTAGTACATTTTTTTTTTTTGGCAATGTTCCATGTATGTTCAAAAAGAATGTATGTTTTCCCATTTGGGGATATAGGATTTCTGTGTGTTCTTTGGATTGACCTCACTAATCATATTATTTCAAATTCTCAACAGTTTTAGTCATTTGGTCTAGTTATCTTTCAATTATTGAGAAGGTATATTTAAAGGTTCCATTATAATAATGGATTTGGCCACTTTTCTGTAATTTGTTTACCCTGGTTCTGTCCATTTTGTTGCCATACTATCATGCTTTCAATTTATAAATTATTGTTATTGTTATTATCTGCTTTGTGATTTCATTTTATCAACACATAGTGAGCCTATTAGCCCCTAACAATGAATGTGGCTTAAAATTTATTTTGCCTGATATTAACTTTGCTACACTAGCTTTGCTTTGGTTAGTGTTTGCAATCTTATTACTTTCAGTCTTTATTTTCAAAATCCAATCTGACAATCATTATTATTATCATACTAAATTTGATCTATTTCCATTTATTGTGATTACTAATATCTTGGACTTCTGATTTTATTTAATTTATCCTTTTCTATTCATTATAATTTGCCTTTCCTTCTATTTTTATTTCTTACTTTCAGTAGATTTATTGAGGGTTTTTCCTTTTATTTTTATATTGACTTAGATATTTCACAGGCTGTTTCTATTATTCTCAAATTTAACAAACAACTTTTACTTTATGAAATAAAATGGTAGTTAATAGTTCTACCCCTTCCTAAGCAAAAGAACTTAGAACATTTTAATTTCAAGCACCCTCTATCTTAAATATTGTAGTTGTTCAACATATTACCAGGTTTATTTTCATTATTTTATTCCAAATTAATAACAGTATTAGTATTGTTATATACAGACACTACTTATTTAGATTTATCTTCCTAGTTTCTTTATTTGTTTAACTTTACTTGCCTTTATTAATTCTTCTTGCATCTTCCTTCTTTTTTTACATTCGATGTTTTCTTCATGAAGTAAAATACAAGAATAAACTGGAGCCTGCCGTGTGGAAAAAGGCATTCCAGGCCAAGAAGGCAGCATCACAAAACCCCAAAGTCATGAGAAGATACAGTGTATTTGGATACTGGTGAAGATTTTTGTGTAGCTGGGGTAAAGATTACTGGGCTTTCTGTAAGGAGGGAGAGGGGAGTAAGCATTCTGTTCCCCAGATTTGAACGTCAATTTGGCTGAGAATAGAATTCTAGGCTGGTACATAATTTCTTTCAATACCTTAAAGCTACCATTTTACTGTCTTTTTCCCATTGTTATGATTGGGAAGTTTGCTGTAAATCTAGTTGTCCTTCTTTAGTAAGTAATGTGCCTTTTAAAACCCCTGATTACTTTTAAGATTTTTGTCTTTGGTGTTCTCAGTATCAATATTATGTTCAGGGAATGAGTTTTGGTTTTATTTTTCCTGTCCAGGATTTATTGTGCTTCTTGAATACCAGGATTCACATATTTTTTATTTCTGGAAAATGCAAAGCCATTTTCTCTTTTAATATTGACTCTCCTCAATTCTATTTCCTTCTTTGGAAACTCCTACTAAACATCTACTAGGTCTTATTGTTCTAGCTTTCACATTTCAGTCTCTCATATTTTCCATCTCTTTAGATATCTGTGCTGTGTTTTGAGCGACTTCCTCAGATCAGTCTTTTCTTTCTTTTGGTTTTTGAGTCTTTGTATCAAAGAATGCCAGAAACTAGCATTGCCTTTGCATTTTTCAGTTACCTGAACTAATACAATCCATTTTTTAAGGTCGTCTTAAATTTTGGCTTTCTATTATTGCAGCTCAAGAGTTCTAATATACACTCACACAGTGTATGTCATCAGATTCCATCAGAAGCATTCACAGAATCCAACACTTCCACCCCACTGACCTCCTTCTTGTCAGCTCTGCCACTTAGATGGGCTGCCAGTAGCAGAGGTTTGCAGTGATCAGTCAGAGACATAAAAGGAGAATAAGGAGAGAACTATGTGGAGATGCTAGAGAGGAAAATTTTAATAATTAAGGAATATTTAAATATTGCAGAGAGACCAAGAGGTATGAGAATTGAAAATATGTTCTGGAATTGCCAATTAGGAGCAGACTGCTGACAGTTATATTCTGCCTTTACTTTTTATGGCTTTTGCTGACTCTATCAGTTACCATAATTAGCAGAATGCATAAAAGGTGGATATTCCAAAAATATTGAGAATTGATAAGTGGATTTTAGCTTGGGGAGTTGGGAACATACAAATATACAGTTTTTTGGTATATGGTTTCTATGGAAGGAATGAGAAATGATGTTTTCAAAAAACAAGAGAGGCTGTTTTAAATTGAAAATAATCTAGAAAGGATGTAGAATTTGTAAGTCAGACAACTCAATTCAGAGCCAAGTTCCCCATGTAGCTTATGGAATCTTCCCACAGTGGTATGGGTATATGCTGCTAAGTCGCTTCAGTCGTGTCTGACTCTGCATGACCCCATAGACGGCAACCCAACAGGCTCCCCCATCCCTGGGATTCTCCAGGCAAGAACATTGGAGTGGTTTGCCATTTCCTTCTCCAATGCATGAAAGTGAAAAGTGAAAGTGAAGTCGCTCAGTCGTCTCCGACTCCTAGCGACCCCATGGACTGCAGCCCACCAGGCTCCTCCATCCATGGGGTTTTCCAGGCAAGAGTACTGGAGTGGGGTGCCATTGCCTTCTCCGATGGGTATATGAGAGGCTATTTAAAGAGATTAATTAGAAATTTCAAGCCATTTTTTCAAAACACACACACAAATCCACTCTCTGGGCCCATTTCCCCTTATTGTGGTCCTGGGAAGTGTTCATCACACCCAAGGCATCAGAGAAGAAAAATTGTCTTTTCAGATCAATTACTACTCTTGCAACTGACAAAACTAATCATTTGAAATGATCATTTCAAATGTTTCCTCAGCCAAAGACCATTAACATAGCAGATGTCCTTAGGAGAAGGCTCTGGAACAGAAAGCCCTGGAATTCTCCTTCCACAACAGACTCATCTCTAGATCGCATTTATTCACTGTGATTGCTGTGTCTCTAAGTCCATCTGTCTAAGTCACCAGGTTTGGGCAACTCAGAGGCATCTCTCATCATGGACTCTTCAACAACTTTGTGGATTAAATCAACCCAAAGAAAGATATTTCTTCCTTGACCTCAATTCTAGTAGGTCCAAGTGAGCTGGAAGGGGGCAGGGGAGAATGTCCAGAAATCACAGCGCTATAGGAATTGTATGCTGCTTGCTGAAAGAGTTGCTTTTGCATCTGTTCTGAAACGAATTTTCCCAATCGTTGGCTTTCTGTGCCATTTTTTCTATTTATTTTGTTGCTTGGCTCACACTGGGCCTGAGCTTGACTTGGGTCCATACGTCTGAAAAGCATAGTGCAGCTTGCTCTCCTTCCATGCATCCTGCTCTTTTAATAAAACAGTTCCTTTTTTTAATATACAGAATAACTGATCCCAGCATTTGGTAACAGGGAAAACACTGATAATTTGCTTAAAATGAGTCACTTTTGCACCAGACTGGGAGCCCCATGACTCATAATTACAAGTTCAAAGACTGGCTGTTTGTAACAAGAGGAAGCCTAGCCAGGGGGGTTTCAGCCCGCTCACTCTTCGCATTTTTTTGTCTCCAAAGACCAAATTACTGCCCAAGGCAACCTAGAGCTCATTAGTGGACCCAGTAGAGTGAAAGGCGGCTTCCTGGGCCTGGGCAGAGGGGACAGTCTTTCTCCCCAGCCACTGGAATGCAAACAGTTAACCAGGTCCGAGAGCATCTGCCAGGGAACATTTTCCACTGCAGATGAAAGCCAACCCAAGACGCTTTTAGGCAAATCAAATTGCGATTCTTCATCAGGCTACTTGACTTTTAGCATCCTTTCCCTCCCCCGCCCCTTCCTGCCTTTGCAGCAGATGGCAGCAGTCAGGGCCCCGTGCCCTTGGCGTTGTTTTCCAAAAATCCAGTTCTGCTTCTGGCTTAAACAAAAGACAGGATGAAAAAAAAAAGAAAGAAAGAAAGTGAGGGAAGAATCAGACAAGAGCTACTACTGCAAGTGTGGAGAAAAGCTGTTCACGTGCTGCTGCCACGTGTAGAGATGAGGCAAAGAGAGCGGAAGAGAAATACAAATGGGAACCACGAGGCCAGCAGGAGCTGGAGTGGATCTGTGGCCTCCCTTGGATGCCTCTGGAGCCAGGACATCCCTGGAGTTTGGGAGAGGCAAGGATGGTACTGGCGGGCAGGTCTTGCCTATTTCTCAACCCAGACAAATGCGCACAACCCAGGCAGGGTCCACCTGGTCCCCACCTTACAAAGAGCCTCCACTTGGATCAGAAAGGTGTGATGGAGGAGAGAGAGATTACAGCAGGACCTGTGGCAGTGGAGGGACTTGGAGCCGAAGGGGAAACACTGCTGGAAAGACCCAAAGGAAATATACGATTTGAGTTGTTTTCCAAATTAGGTGGATCATTTTAGATAAGGAGAGAATTTATGTCTGAGGCTACAATAGATGCCTTTGATAACTTTACTTATCATCAGCCATCAGCCAAGGCCTTTGAAACTCCTTCCTTGGAGTTTTTCTATCAACATTAGCCGATATTGTCTTATATGTGACAAAATGTTTCTTTTTTAAATTGTGGTATCATTGCTTTACCATGTTGTGTTAGTTTCTGCTGTACAACAACATGAATCAGTTATAAGTATACATATATACCCTCCCTCTTTGACCTCCTCCCACCACCCCCCATCCCACCCCTTTAGGTCATCACAGAGCTCCAGGCTGAGCTCCCTGGGTTAAACTGCAGGTTCCTGCTAGCTATGTATTTTACACATGGTAGTAAATATATGTCAATCCTAATCTCCCAATTCATCCACTCCTCTCCCCCGACCCCCCATTCCTCGTATCTGTTCTCTATGTCTGCATCTCTATTACTACTACTGATCTCAGATCTCAAAAAGATACAACCCAAACGCTGTTTATTTGCATCGGCAAATAAGCAGCCCGGTTCTCGGGGCTGGGGTTTAAGCCCTCCCCGCTCTAAGTGCTTTAGACCACTGCCCCTTCTCTCACTGTCCCAGAACCTTTCCCACACAATCACACAAGTCAAGGGAGAGAAACAGCATTTATCAAAAACCTTCTGTGAACAAGTCACAGCATCACGTTCTTTCCAAATTTCAAGCCCACTTAATCCCCCAAACAAGCCTATGAGCCAGGAGACATTTCTTGTCCCATTTTATGATTGAGAAAACCAAGGACACCACTCATTTGCAGACTCACCAAGGAAAAAAGACTTTCTTTGTAGTGTCTTCTTGAAGGTCACGAGCCACAGGGCACCACTTCATGACCAGTCATTTAAGACCTTCCCTTTCTCAGCCTCCAACCATCAGTCAGCTCTTCTCGAGAGGTTGAGTTCCTCTCCTTCAGATCACCTGATTCGTCCCAGACACAGTCAGTGTTCATGCCATACCTTTCAGAGCCCTCTTTCAGTTATGCTTTCTCATCAGCTAGAGTGCCTCCCACACACTCAGCAACCTGATCTTTCACTTTTCACAGACTCGCATTTGCTCCCTGACCTCATTCTCCTGGGATGCAGACCCTTAACATCCCTTCCCTGTGGCCACTTGGCAGCCCTGCTGCCTCTGTCACACAGACACACACAGACACACACACACACACACACACACACACACACAGACACACACACTGTACATAAACAGGTGCAATTATTTCCACTTCCCATAAGAAAACTAAGGAACAGAGGAATTAAGTCACTTGCTCATTAACATCATGCCCTAGCAGGATGCCTTTCTACAGCTGGGGTTTCTTCCAGGCACTGCTGAGAACTGTAAACCAGCTTCCTAGAAAGCACGAACTTTAATTCAGAAACTCCCTCTAGGAATCTAGCCTACAGAAATAATCCAAAATGTCTGTGTGCAAATACCGTGTTCTCAGAGAGACACTCCTCCAGTCCCCCTAAGGAAAATCACCTCACCCCGCCACTCATCGCCCTCTGTCCCCTTACTTTGCATCATCTCTCTTCACAGAGCTGATTAGCAGTGTGGATTAATTTGATCCTCCTGACCCTTCACCCTCAGGATGATGTACGCTCTCCAAGGAAGTGGGCCTTTGTTCACCAGCTTTCAGTAACTGGGGTATAGTGGGCACTCAGTAAATGCTAGTTATGTTAATTAAGTAATAATTCAATGTGGAGTAAAATTTATACACCAAGATGCTCGCTGCAGCATTAACAGAGCATATATATAAAATAATGTGTAAGTCCAACATTAGAGAATGGACTATAATGAAGAAATATTAGACAGCTGTAAAAGGTAATAATATTCATGAAGAATTTAATGACTTAGAAAAAAGGATTGTGAGATAATTTTAAGTGAAATAAACAGGCTACAAAATTGTATATACATTATCATCTTAACCATGTAGTAAAATGAAGTATAGGAAAAACCAAGGTGGAGGAATGGCAAGTGAATTTTTTTTCCTGCTTATTTGTACCATTTTTTATTTCCTAAATTTGGGGCAGTGGGCAAGTTATATTTTGATAATAAGGAAAATAAAATAATACCTTTTACATATTCTTACCTCATTAGGCAAAGATATGGGCTTTAAATCTTTAGGACTTGCCTTCTGCGTCAGCTGTATTCCTCTCTGAATCCCTGTAGGATAATGCATCTGTGAAAGAAAAATCCTTCAGAAACTTCCCTGAATGACATAATACAAATGGTTCATAATGGCAAATTTACTTCTCCTTGTTGAGATATATAAATGCCAGGCACAGATGTTAACTTGGATAACCCTGTAGCATCCCGAAATGATGCTGGGTAGCTCCAAAGATGGGGCTTCCCTGGTGGCTCAGACGGTAAAGAATCTGCCTGCAATGTGGGAGACCTGGATTTGATCCCTGGGTTGAGAAGATTCCCCTGGAGGAGGGCATGGCAACCCATTCCAGTATTCTTGCCTGAAGAATCCCCATGGAGAGAGGAGCCTGGTGGGCTACAGTCCATGGGGTCCCAAAGAGTTGGACATGACTGAGCAACTAAGCACAGCCTCAAAGATTCTCATTTCTCTGTTTTAAAAATGAAAGGTCTTGGACTTCCCTGATGGTCCAGTGGTTTAGAATCCACCTACCAATGCAGGAGATGTGGGTTTGATCCCTGGTCCAGGAAGATCCCACATGTTTCAGAGCAACTAAGCCTGTGCTCCCACAACTACTGAGTCCGCAAGCCACAGCTAAAGAGTAGCCCTGGCGCCCCACAACCAGCAAAAGCTCACACGCAGCAGCAAACACCCAAAGCAGCCAAAAATAAATAAATAAATAAAAAGAAAAGGAACTTCTTTCCAGGAGAAAGAACGGGAGCTGTTCTCAAAGGCCCCCTCGCCACTTCATGTGGAATGCAGGTTAGTTCCCTTTAGAAATAAATTAGTTCTGGGTTCAATATTCAGCAAATAAAAACAAAACAAACACCACACAAGTGAAAACTTGGTGAGAGAGAGGGAGCAGCAGGGTGAGGTGATGGGGGTACCCAGGAGCTGGATGAACAAAGGCCTGTGCGAGTTTGCCAGGGCAAGTCCCTGAGAAAGAAGAGTCATTTTAAAATTCTGATTGTGGGTGCAGGGAGGAGGGACCGCAAACGCAGGAGTCTTCATAAGGGGCAGGTTGGGCTTGATGTGGAAGGCAGGATACGGGCACAAATCTGGTGCCTGTTAGGGGACCTCTTTCCAGTAGAACTTGTAACCCCTCTCTTCCCTCCTCCAGAGCCTCCTTCCGTCCCTCCTCTCTCCCTCAATTCCTCCCTTCCTTCCCACCTTCTTCCCTTCTTTTCTTCCTTCCTTTCTTCATTTTTTTTTTTCCTTCCTTCCCAACACCAGAGAAGGAGTAGTGAAAAAACATCTAGACCTACGTGGAGTTTTCACTTCACATAATACATACATGTAGTTTCAGATGGTGACAAATAGTAGGAAGGTTATAAAAGAAGAATAATAGAGTAGGAACCAATTGGGGTGGGTTGAGGACCAGAGGAGGTGACATGTGAGCTAAGATCCAAATAGGGAGTTGATAGGCGTAATGATTCAGGGAAAGAACATTCCAGACAAAAGAAACAAACCGCACATGTACAGACACAGAGGCAGGAATACCGTCGACATATTTGAGGAGCTGAAAGATCGGGGAGCCAAGGAGACACGAGCAAAGGGGGTGTGAGTGGGAGATTGGTGGGGAAGGCACGTAGGCAGAGACTAGATAAAGGGAGGCCTGCCAGGCCGAGGAGTTTGGGGTTTGTAGGGCTTCCCTGATAGCTCAGTTGGTAAAGAATCTGCCTGCAATGCTGGAGACCCTCGGTTCGATTCCTGGGTCAGGAAGATCCCCTGGAGAAGGGAAAGGCTACCCACTCCAATATTCTGGCCTGGAGAATTCCATGGACAGTCTATGGGGTCGCAAAGAGTTGGACACAACTGAGCGACTCTCACTTTTTCTTGGGGACCATGAGAAGCCACCAGAAAATTTAAAGCAGTGAAGTGACATGATTGTGTTCTTAGGAAATCACTCAGGTTGTTGTGGGGAGCAGAAATATCGTAGGAGAGCAAAATGGAAGCTTCCCAAAGCCATTAGGAGACAGTCCAGGTGAGCAGAGGAGGTGCCTTAGGGTGGGAGAAAAAAGAGACCAGGAGAAGCAGAGATGTAAAGCGTATTCATAAAGGATCGCTGACCGAACGCACCGGCAGAGCTGAGATGGAAACTGAGGGATCATGGAAAAGTCCTAGGTTTTTGTTTTGTTTGTTAGAGCAAGTGGTGCCATTGACTGATATGGAAATAATTAGGGGAAACAGCTTGGGGTGGAGTTTGGGATGGAGCATGAAACTTGGGGTTCTGCTTGGGTCATGTCAGGTCTGAGATGCCAGTTAGAGATTCAAGTAGATTTCAAGCAGTCTCTTACATGTCCCAATCTGGCCCTCGGTGGAGACGACAGAGCTAAAGATAGAACCCTGGGAGCCTTTGGTGTTTAATGCATACTAAAACCGTGAGACTGATTGAAATTACATGTTGAAAGATAAGAATGCCCAGAGCTGAGTCCTGCTATACTGCAGCATCTAGAGGCTGGAAGAAGAGCCAGCCTGCCCATTTAAACCACTCTCTCTCCCTATGTTGCTAGACTATAGTTTGCAGCCACCTTAAAAATTCTGCTTGTGTGTTAAAGTAGTTCCCGCACTCTAAACAGTTCTCTGAGAGGAGGTTCTTAGATGACTCACTGTTACTTATGATGATAATAATAACTCATTTTTTACACTTTCACTTTTTATAGGGTATTCCATATTTATTCATTCACTCTGTCAGAGACATAAATGATTCAGAGCTGCCATATTCGGCTTTCTTTATTTTTATTGTAAAATATATACACAAAAAACTGCACTGGAGATATATGTACAGTTTAACAAATAATGCTTTCAAGAAAAACAAGTTGACCAGAGATATTATCTCATCCTTGCTCACTCATTCAGTCGACAGACCTTGCTTGGAGCACCTACTGTGTTCCTGGCCCTGAGCTTGGAGCTGGGGCTACAAACACAGAAGGCAAATCCACTTGCCTTTTGGAGCTCATGGCCTGAGGGGTGGGGGTGATGGGCAGGTGAAATCATCATGAAAATGCATCATTACAAAAGATATTCAGTAGGGTTTTCTTATATTTATTTGTATTTATTTGGTTGTGCCCTGTCTCAGTTGGGGCAGGCAGTATCTTTCATCTTCGGTGCAACCTGTAGACTCTAGTTCCCTGACCAGGGTTCGAACCCCAGGCCCCCCTGCATTGAGAACGTGGAGTCTTACTTAGCCACTGGAGTACCAGGGAAGTCCCAGGTATTCAGTAGCCTTAAAAGGCAGCCTTAAAAGTGCTGCCTCCTCTCATTAACCCTTCACAGTAACATTAAGAGATAGGAGGTCCAGCTAGCTTCACTTGACAGAGGAGAATGCTGAGACTTAGTGTAAATGGCAGAGACCCCAGGTCCCACAGCTGAAGAGAAGCCAACACTCAGACCCGCGGCTTCTCAATCCAAATCCTACGGCCTTTTCCCAGCCCCTGGTTGGGAGGAACACCGAGATTACCCGCTAAAGCATAATGCTCTTCCTCAGCCATTAGCAGAAGGGGAGAGTTGCCTGAGGAGGCTGTGGAAAACCCCAGTGGTGTCTGCCTGGGGCTGCCCTGAGCAAGCAGGGAACCAGTGAGGAGTGTGGTGTCCACCCCTGGAGGTCACTTGGGCCCCAAGTCCCACCATAGCCAGAGGAAACCACCCCCCCAGGTCCTCCCCATCAGGCTCTGTGCCAGGCTGAGCTCCTTTCTTCCCTCTCCTCCTCTTCATTCCTCTAAAACCTTCCCCAGAAGGAACATTCCTCCAAGAGCCCCTCTGCAGTCTGACCATGGCCCCCGCGAACATCTACACCACCTGTACCGCATCACCATCAGCCCTCTGTCTCTGTGCGCTCACGTACTTCGTCACATAAGCTCTGACCTCCCCATGTCCCCACGGTGCTTTGCATCCTGAGGCCAAGGGCAATGGCGCCTCCATTTATCTGTAACTAGCCAGGGGAGAGAGGGCTGTCAATAGGGTAGACACTTGGTACTTGTTAACAGATGGTCCGCTTCACCAACCGACTCACTGCCTAAGTGAACAAACAGATGTTCCATGTAAACAATGCGATGCTTTCCAGAGAAGCATCAGTTAGGATGTGAAGAGGTCAAAGGGGAAATGACGGCCTCCTGGAGCCTTTTCACCTCTTTTTCCCAACCACTGCTGATTTGGGGTAGGAGGTTAGTCTCTGAGGAGTCCACACTGTGAACCGGGACCCTGCCCCTTCTCTTTCCTGGAGCATCCTCCCCCGCTTCAGTCCAACAGAACCGTCTTCAGTGCACAAATCCTGTCATGGTGGAGACCCTTCTGCACACAAATTCCGTGTAGATGAGGGAAAGATAACTACTTAGCTGGTCCTGCCATAGCAGGCTAACTCACACAGTCCTCATGGCAGAAGGACAAGGCTTCACTGCAGGTCAGCCAACCTCCCCTTCACCTCTGATCTCTACCCCACCCCGCAGGCCCCAGGTGAAGCGACTCCTCCCAGCCACTTGTGCCTTCTGTTCCCCCTTCACAGAGATCTCCAGCTTTTCTGAGCTGCTACCATGCTTTTCATGGTTTTCAGTCCACATTCCAACCCTCCCACATCTGCCTTTTTCTTGTTGCCACCTCTGACTCCATCAGTCTGACCACAGTGGTTTGCTGGTACTTATGAGATTATTTCTACTTGGCAAATGACTTCCATCTCGCAACACTATATGCACAGGGAAGTGTTTGAAATCAGGCAAACCTGGGATCGAGCTATGGCTTTGTCGTTTTACTAACTGTTGTGCTGGAGTCACTTTTAGTCTCCTTCAACCTCAGTTATCTTACCTGTAAAGTGGGCCCCACACTCCCTAGTTGACAGAATTAAATGAGACGACATATATAATCCACGTACTACAGAGTTCTCAGTCAGCACTAGCTCCCCACCACTACTAGGAGAGTTATTGCGAAGATTAATTGAGTTAATGTTTGTGAACTATGAAACAATGCCTGTCACATAGAAGACACACACACACACAAAATAATTTTCCCTCTTTTTTTTTAACCCCCAAGGAATGAGTATGTATCTAAACTCCATTTTGCCTTATATTTGTTTCCAAGCCAGGGAAACAGAATTTTATCTAAACCCACATGCATTTCAGAGAAAGAGCATTTTGCTACTAGGCTAAAATGTAATTCTTTCATTATCTTTTCAAAATGCATCAAAATAAAATTTGAGACGAGGGCGGCGTTCCTTCCTAATATAGGCGTACACAGACAGTGTGCCTTGTTTTCAGACAACAGGACATGTGAACTCTGCCGTAACCACCACTGACCCCAGAGCACAGGCTGGCATGAGAGCCAAACTCATCGAGGTGGGATCCAGGCAACAGAACCCTGTTAACCATGGCCTTTAGAAGTGATCAAGACACGTCAGACTCTGGCAATTCAGTAATTTTCAGGTTTCGCAGAATTTGGAGCCTCCCTCTAAACTGAAGAGAAATGCTACCTTTCTGTTCAGTGGGCCTCTCAGTCAACTGCCCTTTAACCCACAAAGGGCTAGAGCACACGTCCTTCCTCCTAGGGTTGGTCCAAATATTGGGCACGGAATGAGACACGGAGGCCCTTTGGGGGCTGTCACATCTATGGACTGAAATGGATGGAAAAGACCCCATAGGTCCAGGTCAGCCTGGCAGCAGAAGCCTCAGGATGCTGTCTTATTTCATGGAAACATCACTGGCCTCCAGATTCCTGAGTGAACTCCAAAACGCAGAAATGCCAACATGACCCAGGCTGCTCTCCAAACTCCAGGCCCATGTCTGCCCACAGGTCTCTCTAAGCAGCCCACATGGGCACTTTGTCCTGAATAAAAACACTTACAAAATAAAAAACCGCAGAGATCCTGGGTTAGGAAAATGACAGTTTTCTGCAGATGATCTTCGGGACCACTGTCTGCAGGTTTTATGTTACTGCTGGAAATGGGCAGCTCAAACAGCTGCCCTTCCTTCAGGGATTCTAAGACCATCCACTGGGCTGGCACATGGGGCTTTCTCTCACCTGCTGAGGCCCACATCCAGGACACAGCTGCACCAGGAGGGTGGATCAGCCCCGGTTACCAAGACAAAAAGGAAACAGCCCGCGTCACATGCTGCCCCTTCATTCCGTCCAGCTCACATGGTCTGTGCTGCCTGGCCCTGGTAGGGGTGCTGGTGGGATGTGTGACTTCTGGCACCAGAAGTCAGGAGCCCATTTGATTTATTTAGATGTGGTGCCACCATTGGGTGGGTCTCCTAAGGTTTCAGTGGCTTTCTTTCCACTTCGATTCTTCCCTTCACTCCACTCCCTGCCAAGCCCGCTCCAAGCCACCCCTAAGAATCTGCTAATTAAAATTCTCCTTTGACATCTTTCATGTGGCAGTTTAGGAAACTCCAGGGCAAGTCCTCATCTGAGGACTTTAGCCCAGGTGGTATCGTCTGGTTTGAATGTAAGGTTTTTGACCCCAAAGCCTTTGGAGGCATCCACCCACTCCAGAAATTGTCAATCCGAAGAGGGGAACTAGGTTAAGCAAGTGTCCTTGGTCACCCTCCAAAAGATCTACCCTTTGGTCTTCACATCTGCAGCCACTTGGATCGTGGCTAAGTGGTTTTGTCTTCCCCTCCTCCTCTTGATTCCATACCCTGCTCTACCCGCCCAGCAACCCCTCAAATTGTAGATGAGCTGCTCCTGGCCCTCAAAGTAAACAGAGCCAAGTCACGGCTTCCTGTGGTGACCTCTATCGCCCCGGCGGTGGGGAGACTCGGACACAGGGCTCCTCAGCGTCTCCTCCCAGCCGGCCGCTCTCAGGGATCCAGGGCTGGATGCTGCTCCCTGGCAAGAATTACCTTCATGTCAATCCCTAAGGTGACGGAAGAAGGCGACTGTTTTTCCCTAAAAGCACAGGAATGATGAAAGCAACAGCAGTGGTCGTTTAATCGGGAGTAACGTGAGGGCCCTATTACAGCAAGAGCTGTTATGCCAGAGATAACTGACGAGGAAGAGCTGCTATGCCTCAGGTAGTTGACTTCTAGGCCTGAAGAGCCCTAATGAAAACTCTAGAGCTACAGTTAGTTTCTCCAGCAAAGGATACTGTGATTGGTTAGCACCATCTTCCATGGGTGTGAGAAAGGAAAGGGGGAACACGAGGGCTATGTTCATCTCATCTCTGTCTTTCATGTAATTGCTGAAACCTTCCTCCTTTCTAGATGACAGCATCCGCCCCACAGTGGGGGCAAGACAGTGAAAACAGTATCTCAGATGTCCTTTCTAGGTTTTGCAGGAGGCGGTCCATTCTTAAGCACCTCCTGATCTCATGAGTTCATTTAATCAAAGGACCCTTTTCTGTCCATGCTTGAAGTTGCTGATGTGTCCTTCACCCGAGTTTCTGGCTGAAGCCATCACTTCCTCTGTATGGCCCTGGGGACATCCTTGTTCCAAGCACCATTCCCAAGAATGCTGGATCATGGACTTTTCCCTAGGTCCTCCTATCCCAAAGGTCCTCCTGGCCTTTATGTTTCATGCCACCTTGATAGATTAGCCCTTCCTTTCATCTCAATTCTTTATTCCTTTCCCTCCCATCAGTCTATTCATGCTAACTTCGCACACTAGAGGGTGGGATTCTCTTCTGATTATTTGTGTAAGAATATTTTTGTGTGGGATTTCCAGATGTTGGCTGTGGTAAAGAATCCACCTGCCAGTGCAAGAGTCTCAGGAGACTCTGGTTCAATCCCTGGGTCAGGACGATCCCTTGGGGAGGAAATGGCAATCCACTCCAGTATTCTTGCCTGGAAAATTCCATGGACAGAGGAGTCTGGCAGGCTACAGTCCATCAGGTCGCAAAAGAGTCAGACATGACTGAGCACACAGCATGCACGCACACACATTTTTGTTTATTTCACCTAAGTCAACACTTACTGAGAAATTTCAGTGCATATGGAACTTAGATACCAGAGAAACTACTCTTTCCTTACTTATTGCTTCTCATCCCCATGTACACTTCCATGGTCTGAGTATTGTAGGTGTTCATCATAGCACTGCATCAAAGCCATTCCCTTACCTTCAGCTTAGAACACTTCTGCACCAAGCCACAGAGGGTGTGGTTATCCCACCGCTCATCCGGCTTCCTCCCTGCCTACGCCCGCACGTCCCCTCCTGGCTCTGAGTCTTCTCGTGTGTCTAGTCCCCAAAGGTGGGCTCAAGCCCCCTCTGCTTGGAATCCACCCCAATTTCCTCATTCCCTGTTGATCTTCTTTTCTCCCCTTCCTTCTTCAGTCAGAAGGAAGTGAGGCACCACATGAATACATGTCTTTCCCAAGGAAAATATATTTCTGGCTCAGACTAGCAAATCATTTTTCAGCATGAAGAACACAACGCTCCATCATTTTTCTCCTGTCAATTTTTAAGCAATAGCTGAAGCAGTAGTAGGTTGTTTGGGGGCAGCCAGGAAAATGAGCTCTGGCCCACAGGCCCCAGACTAAAGGAAATCAGACAGCAGGCCCAACAGCAGCAGCATAAACTCTCCATTTCCGATGTTTTTTTCTTTCCATTTGGTTTCCATGGGACCCTGGGTTGGGGGCAGGAAGGGCTTCCAAAAATACTGATTTGCATTCTGTAGAAAAATAAGGAACAAAATTTCAAGCTGGCAAGAAGAAGAAGCTTTCAGAAATGTGTAAGAGACCAGTACCTACGAACTTTTCAGAAACCCAACTCCAAGGCTAATTTTGAGGACACCTCATTGAGTGCCATCTCTACCTCAGTGCTCTTTAATAAGTACCAAAATCCAGAAGAGGTTGCACCTTCAGGACTTGGAAATATATTTTCCATCCGACTCACAACCCAGAATTGCCATGTCCTATTTTGGGGACTGAGGTTGAGAAACTCCTGTCCTTTTGGGCTTGGGGGGGATTTTGTTTCTTACTTTGTTTTATTTGAAACCTTATACTACCCTGTGATGTTTTGTTTGCTCTCCTTTAGGTTTTAAGCGGTTCTGTGATTCAGCAAACCAGCAGGCTTCCCTGAGTCATTTATATTTTCTGGGACTCAACACTGGGACCTCTGGTTGAAATCCACTAAAAGGAAACAAATCCAAGAGCTCTAAACAGGCATGGCAAGTCAGAACTCCTGAGGGCTGAGACTGATAAACCTCTGAGTCGGACAGACTAAGCAAAGTTGGGAAGAAGGCAGAGTGTATCATCCCTTTTAAACTCAGATCTCCCTCCAGCCCCACACTGATTCTGGCACCAGCCCGAGACACCATCTTACGTCTCATCTTTGTAGGACCTGTTAGCTACTTGTTAACAAATGATGGAGTTTTTCTTGGCTAACCCTAAAATAGATACCTTCGAGAGTATTTGCATTTTTAACAAAAGCTTCTTGGAGATGGAATTCATCTCTAAGGGTAAGATAGAGTGGGGAGAAGATGGTGTTGAATTTCTAGAATCACACCACGCAGGCTTCCCAGATGGCTCAGTGGTAAAGAATCCACCTGCCAATATAAAATCGTACCATTCAGTGGATGGACCCAACCTCTAGCCTGGTGGTGGAGGGAGCGACAGCAGTGGATGCTTGCTTCTCCTCCCGCATCGCATCACAGCGTGCTGTTCCAAGAGGAACAAAGTAAAGCATCTAAAACATTCATTCATTCTTTCAAAAGATGTTTGGGGACTTCCCCGGCAGTCTTGTAGTTAAGACTTCACCTTCCTGTGCAGAGGGTACAGGTTCCATCCCTGGTCGAGGAGCTAATATTCCGCATGCCTCTCAGGCAAAAAAATAAAACAGAAGCAAAAAATTGTGACAAATTCACTAAAGACTTTTAAAATGATCCACATCAAAAATATCTTAAAAAAAAAAGATATTTGATTGAGTTCCACTGATGTGCCAGGTACTATCTGGGTGCTAGTAATACTGCAGCAAGCCAAACTGACAAAAATCCCCTTCCCTCCTGGAGCTCACAATTCGAGAAATACCAATAGAACATATTAACAGATGAAGCAAACTATGCAAAGAGTAAACAGAACTCATGGTTCTGTTTCTTTGATGATACTGTAAAAAAGAATTCAGAATTTTAGATAAGATGGACACTAATAATCTACAAGCTCGTGGGTAAATCTGTTGCTACCAGGTCACTCAGAGCCCAGCACCTGCCTTCTCTATCAGGCATACTTTTCCCTGGAAAAACTGACCAAAGAGTAGATCTACCTTCCTCTATAAGCTGGGCAATTTTTTACCCCCTTTATAACCATTTCTTTGAATGAGCCTCAGTTTCCTCCTCTGTAAAATGAAATTATGACCAGGGATCACACAGAAGTTTAACTGGCATAATCTTTAAGAAAGCACTTGGTAGCATGATTAGCATTGGATATGCAAAAAATTAATTCCTACCAGGTGGCACTACCACAGATATTAATCCACTTGCCCTTTATTTTAAAAAAAAAATTTATGGGAGTATATTTGCTTTGCAGTGTTGTGTTAGTTTCTGCTGTAGAGCAAACTGAATCAGCTGTGTGTATCCATATAGCCCACTGTTTTGGGTTTCCTTCCCATTTAGGTCACCAAAGAGCACTGAGTAGAGTTCTGTGTGCTATACAGTAGGATCTCACTAGTTATTTTATATATCGCTCGCTCGCTCAGTCGCGTCAGTAACGTCCGACTCTTTACAATGCTATGGACTGTAGCCCACCAGGCTCCTCTGACCATGGGATTCTCCAGACAAGAATACTGGAGTGGGTTGCCGTGCCCTCCTCCAGAGGATCTTCCTGACCCAGGGATTGAACCTGAGTCTCCTTCATCTCCTGCATTGCAGGGAAATTCTTTCCTGCTGAGGCCACTGGGGAAGCCCCATTTTGTACACAGTAGTGTATTTATGTCAATCCCAATCTCCCAATTCATCCCACTCCGCTTTCCCTGCTTGGTGTCCATACATTTGTTCTCTGCATCTGTGTCTCTATTTCTGCTTTGCAAATAGGTTCATCTGTACCATTTTCCTAGATTCCACATATATGCATTAATATACGATATTTATTTTTCTCTTTCTGACTTCCTTTACACTGTATCACAGTCTGTAAGACATACAGATGGCCAAGAGGTAGGTGAAAAGATGCTCAACATCACTAATTGTTAGAGAAGTGCAAATCAAAACGACAATGAGGTGTCCCCTCACACCAATCAGAATGACCATCATCAAGAAACCTACAAATAGTAAATGCTGGAGAGAGTGTAGAGAAAAGGGAGCCCTCTTACACTGTTGATAGGAATGTGAATTGATGCAGCTACTATAGAGAACAGCATGGAGGTTGCAGTTGCCCTTTTAATCTACAATCCTCCGGCCGCTTCCTTCCCGGGGATCTCCCCACTTCTCCCCCTGACAAGTGCTCCGTCTTCAGGACTCTCCCTGCTCCCGCTGACAGACCTGGCCCGCCCTCCCCTCTCCTTGTTTCCCGGACCTAAGCCTGCCTTAGAGCAAGCAGCGATTTCTTTTGTAATTATTTGTTCACCTTTTTCCCTTACTGAACTTTGAACTCTTTAAGGGCAAGGATCCATGGCTCGAATCTTCGTGTTCCAGCTTGTCTCTCTGTCACATGCCTAGCACAGCACCTAAGATGAATAAATACTTGTTGAGAGAATAAATAAATCGTTAGCGAGGTGAGAAGCTCCTGCTCTTTTCAGCGCTGAGAGGGGAGAGGTCGCCAGACCAGAAAGAGCTGTTTTCTAAACCCTGAGAGAGAAGGGAGGTGGGGCTATCTCTTCTGTAAATAAAAAAGGTGTGTTTTTATTTTATTTTAACTTTGTGGCTGACCCCAAACTGGAGTGAGAGCTGGTCTATTAGCACAGTCCAAAAGGCTCTGAGCTGGCAGAGGTGGATGAGAGGAGGAGTGAAATGGATCCAGGATCACGCACTGCAGCTGCCTGTGGGGTCCCTTTCAGACGCTCCTCTCAGTGGACCCAGCCTCACCCTCCAGGTGAAGTCGTGAAGCCCTCAGAGGCTTCAGGCCTTGCCTTGCCTCTTGGCCTTCGGTCCATGGGCATCCTCACCACCTCACCTTGACCTCCCGGAGCCGTCAGCACTCACTCTCATGCCCACTCACCTGAGGTCATCACCATCAGAGAACTCCAGTCCCAGAATCTTCCTCCAGTGTACCTGGAGGAAAATCGGTCCCCCGCGTTCCTGACAACAAGCCATGGCACTGCAGGACCCCAAGTGCCTTTTAAATAACCGAGAGTGTCAAATACTTCCAGTGGAACTATCCCATAATGTGCACTTTACTAAATTTTAAGTCTCTGAAAATTGATGATTTGTGTATATGTCATGGCACCCGCCCCCAATTTTCTTAACCCGACCTTCCAAATTCTCTGCAAAATGCTCCCAAACTACCCTCTGGGCTTATCACCTCCGTGTGTCCCTTGTCCCTTCTGCTCCCTCCTGCCAGGACCCCTCCACCCCTCGGTGGGGTTTTCCGCTGATTCCAAGTTCTTCTGGGCCCTGTGACCATATCAGTGCCGCGGGCTCTGAGAAGCCTCGCCGTGATCTTTCCACCCAGCTGTCACCTTGGTCTCTTAGCTCCAAAGAGCGCAGAGCCTGGGAGAGAAAAGGCCACGAGCCCTTCTCCTCTGCAGCTTTTTGGACAACCTCCACCCTGACCCCACCTCCTCTGCCTCTGGCTGGTGGAGGCCCTCTCATCATCTCCTGGGTGGGAGGCGATCTAGGGGTCCCACAGGCAGACGGGTTCCAGTGCGGTCTTGGTGGAGTTTCCCTCTCCCCAAACCCAGCTGTTGTTGTTTAGTCGCTCAGTCATGTTGGACTCTTTGCGACCCCATGGACTGCAACACTCCAGGCCTCCCTGTCCATCACCAACTCCTCGAGTTTGCTCAAATGCATGTCATTGAATCAGCGATGCCGTCCAACCATCTTGTCCTCTGTTGTCCCCGTCTCCCCCTGCCCTCAGTCTTTCCCAGCATCAGGGTCTTTTCCAGTGAGCAGTCCAGAGAGATTCAGTCCTCTACCCTCTGTGGTTAAAACAATTCCTACAGATGATAAATCATAAAAGTAAGGCGGTAAAAGGGCATACACTGTCAGAGTTGGGTGTGGACTAGGGTCGGGGGGAAAGTGTGGAAGGAGTCCTTTGGCTCCTGGCGGGCTCTGCTGGGCCAAAGCACCCTCCGGCTAATGTCCCTCATGCATCAGGGCTCACCTTTCCGAGCGCAGCTCAGACCCGCTCCCAGGCCCACCCGAATCCGGAGTGTGCAGGGCAGACATGGAGACAGGACTGAGACAAGCCCATTTGCTTCTGATTGGAAAAGGGTGGGGTGTCTTGTGCCTCACCATTCAGACATTCTCCGTGGTGCTATTTTTATCAACAGTAATCATTAAATTGGTGTCAGATGGGCTGGTCCAGTGCCTCACCCCGGGACTGGGTGATGGAACACCACGGGTTTTTTTCCCAGGCCAAAGGAGATGTGGTACATGGTCCATATGAATGCACCTCTCTCACACCCCAGGCGAGCCCCTCTAGGTCTGGACCCTGTTCCCATGGCAATGAGAGCAAGGTTCTACATCACTCCTGGTTCATGCCTGACCTGATTCATTTAACAGACATATGTTGTGTCCCTTCTAAATGCCAGACATTGAACAAGACACTGGGGACTCACGAAACATATTATCTCTACCTCCTGAGAGACGTGCGTTGCACGAGAAAGGCCTGTCACGTGAAGTGGCAGTGTCTGCTGAGCTGTGCAGGTCACAGACGCGTTGCTAGGAACAGAGTGGAGGGAGGATTTGTTTAGTCTGGGGCTCACGGCAAGCTCCGTGGAGGTGGCGGCACTCAGCCAGGGCTTCAAAGATAGAGTTAAGTGGATGAAAATACGCCAAAGGGAACCACGGGCAGAGGCATGAAAATGACTCCATAGATTCATCCAAAATCCAGCTGTGCAAGCAGCTGTCACCATGGGGTCCCACACCTGCCTGGAGCCTCACCCTGAGAGGCTGCGAGGAAGAGGCCTCGGGGCAAGAATGCCATCTGCTCACCCCCAGGGCCCTAGCCGTTCTGAGTCTGTTTTCAGAGTTTGGCCCCACCGAGCAGGGCCCAGCAACCCCGCTCAGCCGGTAGTGGCTCCAGAGATCCAGGAGATTGAAGTTAGTTGTGAACTAGGAACCTCCACCGCCGTCCACTCATGGGTCTTGTGACTGAGAACCTGACTCTGGAGTTAGAACTGGGACCCCTCGCTAGACACAGGAAACAAGGATGGGTCCTTCCATGGAGGCTCAGGGCAGAACTTTCTAGATTCTAAGTCTTTCAGTCGGGACTGTGCTTCTTCTAACTGGATGCCTGAAAATTCAGGGTGAAATTTAACAGAAAACCCAAATGGGGCATTAACAGGAGAATGGGGAGAAACGTGGCCCTGAATGATGGCCAAAAGTGCTTTGGCAGATGTCCCCGGCCATCCAAGGCTTGGGGCTATGGTTTTCATTTCCTCTGACCAGACATTCCAGACTCCGCCCCGCAAGAGTCAGGAGGAGGCCAAGGCTCAGGCCTGGCAGGTCACAGCGGGTGTCCCTGGAAGGGCCTCCTCCTTGGGTGGCAGTGGCCAGCTGGAAGGGCCTGGGGCCACCTGTCTGGTCAGGAGCCTCTGCTGTGGGCCTCCGGAGCCAGGGTTGGCTCTGAGGTTAGACTAAAGTAACAACAGAATTAGTGGGACCCCCATGCCATCACTGAGACCATTTCCCTGTGTCTCCAAACAGGGATGAGAGAGGAAATGTCGTTAGGACGCCAGGAGGCTTTTGAGATTTTCAAGAGGGACCACGCTGACAGCGTTACCATCGAAGACAACAAACAGATTCTGAAGCAGAGGTAAGGCCACCACGGAGAGCAGCTGGGCCTCCAAGGCTTGGCCGGGCCAGCCTCCGGAAAACTTGCTGCTCTGTCCTCCCTCATCTGCCCAGTCCGGTTTCTGAGAGAAGGGCACAGGGTGTGTGCAGCTTCACATTGGTTGAGTTGCGTCCAGCCTGGTGCCCTTGTCTCCCATGTGTTAAGCCTCATTATCCCAGTACAGCTGGGTCATCAGCAATATTAGTACAGGGGCTGTTCAAGGGCTATACAGGACAGCACTTTGCATACAGTCCTCACATCTTGCATTAATTCCCAGCAGCCTGGGACTCTATCGCTATTTCACTGCTGCAAAGGCAAGGAAAAACAAAAAACAGTGCTTACAGTCCAGATGGAGAAGGAAATGGCAACCCATTCCAGTATTCTTGCCTGGAAAATCCCACGGACAGTGGAGCCTGGTGGGCTGTATAGTCCTTGGGGTCACAAAAGAGTCAGACATGACTTAGTGACTAAACAACACAGACCAAACGCCGCATCTTAGAACTCCAGGCCCTCCAGCGGCTCTGGAGAGCCACCCTGCACTTCTTGGTCACAGGATGTGTATACACACGCATGTCCTGTGACCCAAACACCTCTGATGTGTTCTCCCAGCCAGAAGCAGAGCAGGCAGCACCATTTGTTAACAGGTTGTCCAGCAAAGCCTGTGTTCTGGACCCTTTAGAAAAAGCTTAAAGGTGCATCATTTGTTGCAGCTAATGCCTGAATTCAGTGCATGCCCTCAAGCTGGTGCAAACAGAAGACACTGCTGGACGTTTGGGCCTAGAATTTAAAAGAGAGGGTTCTAGACTGCGAACTCTCAGACGTCATGTATGACTCTACATCGCAGCACACAGAACATTTTCAAAAAGTATTTGTTGAATTAAAATGAGCTCCAGCTTTGAGAATTGTATGTTTATAAATGCTTCAAGGAAGCTTGAGAAGGGGACAGCTCTCTCAAGGAAACAGGCTGAAGTACAAGAGCCTGGAGGGTAGAAACTTAGGGGAAGCTTTCAAGAAAGGAGGGGAGGGAGCTGAAAAGAAAGGAGAACCAGCAGGAAAGACCAGCCTGAAAGCCAGGAGGGGAGATGGCTCCCAGAAGCAAGTTGTCAGTGGTGTCAGATGCTACAAAGAAATAGGCAGGGGGGACTTCCCTGGTGATCCAGTGGTTAAGACTCTGCTTTCCAATGCAGGGGCTGCAGGTTTGATCCCTAGTCGGGGAACTAAGATCCCACATGCCACAAGTCACATCCAACTCTTTGTGACCCGATGGACTGTAGCCTGCCAGGCTCCTCTGTCCGTGGGATTTCCCAGGCAAGAACACTAAAATGGGTTGCTATTCCTTTCTCCAGGGTATCTTCCCAATCCAGGGATTGAACCCAGGTGTCCTGCATTGCAGGCAGATTCTTTACCATCTCAACCACCAGAGAAGCCAGCCAAAATTGTTTTTTATTTATTTTGTAACTGAAGAATAATTGCTTTACAGGGTTTTGTTGTTTTCTGTCAAACCTCAACATGAATCAGCCATAGGTATACATATGTCCCCTCCCTCTTGAACCTCTTCCCATCTCCCTCCCCATCCCACCCCTCTAGGTTGATATAGAGCCCCTCTTTGAGTTTCCTGAGCCATACAGCAAATTCCCCTTGGCTCTCTATTTTACATATGGTAATGTAAGTTTCCATGTTACTCTCTCCATACATCTTACCCTCTCCTCCCCTCTCCCAGTGTCCATAAGTCTGTTCTCTACGTCTGTTTTGCCATTGCTGCCCTGCAAATGAATTCTTTGGTACCAAAAATTCTAAAAAGAGGTCAAATAAATAAGGCTTGTTTTCAAAAACTTAAAAAGTAATAAGCTGGAGGAAGCAGAAAAAGTGCCCGGGGAGTCGGCAGCTGAAAGAGCTGGCACTGGGTACAAGGAGTGAAGGAGCAGGTGAGAAGGAACTGAGCAAATGAGGGAGGGCCAGCCGTGTGTTCAGAGAGCCTGCAAGAGGAGGAAGACATCTGTGGAAGGAAAACGGGAAGTAGCCTGGGGAGAACAGAAGTTTGTTTCAGGAGGGAGAACTGGTCAAGATTGTAGGCGGCAGGCAGAAGCAAGCTATTGGGGGGAGCAAGCAGGGAGAAACAGAGGGGGCGGGAAAGTAGGGAACAAAACAAGGGAAACACTGAGCCAGCAAGGCTCCAGGGAGCCGGGCAGTAGGGAATGTCAGAGGGAGGGGAGCCTGGAAGGAAGTTGGAATAGAGAAACACAGCAAGATGGGCTGACGCTGATGCATTAAGAAGCAGAGGGGGCGCGTTAAAGATGGCCTCTGTTTTCTCTGTGAAAAAAAGAAGTTGAAGCAGGACAAGAGATTGAGGATGGTGATGAAGGTTCAGTAGGTACAGCTGCCATAGGCAACAGGAACGAAGACAGAGCCGGGAAAAGAAAAAGGGAAAGCCTGCGGTACTGAGGGCCCAGCCCACCTGTTACAGTTGGGGGCGTGGATCCCAGATCACTGGAGGAATCCAGTGAAGGCCGAAGGCCGAAACAGCCCTCCTAACCAAGGAGGTGTCTGCATCCCCTGTGACCCAGCAATTCCCCTTCTGGGTTTACAGCCAGCACGTCTCAGTACCTGCAGGGATGAGTTTCAGAACCCCCACAGATACCCAGGGCTTCCCCAGTGGCTCAGACAGTAAAAAATCTGCCTGCTTTGCAGGAGACCCAGGTTCGATCCCTGGGTGGGGAAGATCTCCTGGAGAAGGGAATGGCAAGCCACTCCAGTTTTCTTGCCTGGAAAATCCCCTGGACAGAGGAGCCTGGCGGGCTACAGTCCATGGGGTCACAAAGAGTTGGACACAACTGAGCAACTAAGCACGCATTCACAGATACCAAAATTCACACGTGCTCAAGTCCCTTAGGTAAAATGAGTAGTACAATCAGCCTCCAAACACACAAGTTCCACCCAAGGGCCCAGAGGGCTGACTGTAGCTCCCAAGAAGTTCTCCCAGCTTCAGAAGGGGCCATAGATGAGGATGTTCACAGCAGCTCTGCTTGTGGCTGAGGAGAGCTGGAAACCCCAGGGTCGTCTGTCCCTGGGGAAGTGGAGAGGTAGAAGACTGGGGGCGCTCCGTGCAGGCCACAGCTGGGGAGTTGGATATGTCAGGCAGCGATGGATTACTGAGCACATGCCAACAAGGACAGCACTAAGTAAGCGCACAGAGTTTATGTAAATTATAAATAGATGCACACAAAACAAACAAAAACAACAGAACAAAAAAGTATACTTCAGCCTACTTTACCAGTAAGGATGCCTACCTCTGCAGGGAGCAGAATAGGAGCCCGCCGTTGCAGGTGAGTGACAGATGAATAAAACAAGGAGTAGGGAGAAGGTGGTCTTCCCTGGTGGCTCAGATGGTAAAGACTCTGCCTGCAATGCAGGAGACCTGGGTTCTATCCCTGGGTCAGGAAGATTCCCTGGAGAAGGGAATGGCTACCCACTCCAATCTTCTTGCCTGGAGAATCCCATGGACAGAGGAACCTGGTGGGCTACAGTCCATGGTGTCGCAAAGAATCTGACATGACTGAGCAACTAGCACTCACACAGGGAGAAAATAATGTGGCTCTAGTGAAAGTTGAGGACTCTGTTTCCAGGAAAATGGAAAATGCACACCCACACAGACTTGAGCCTGTGAATCCAGGGGGTTTCACGCAACTTCCGAACCTCCCGCTGGGGCAGGCCATGTATTTTCAGCGGGACGTGTTGGAGCAGCATACCTTGTTTGTCTGGAGACACGCATATCAAGCTGGAGGACAGCTGCCTCATCCAGTGGCTTCACTAGAGCCCTCAGCTATGTCAGCACCTGGGGCTTCAGGGCTCATATCGGTGACCTCGTAACCCTGGCTTCATAGTAAAATGACCCTTGGAGCTTGTACAAGCTGCCAGAGCCTGGGCCTAACTCCCCGGATATTCTCACTGAATTAGGTAGAGCCCGAGTATCCATTTGTTTCAGAATTCCAGCATGCCACCAGGTTTGAAAACCACTGGCCAGACAGAGAGCTTGTCCAGAGACCTTGAGAAAGAACAAAATATGTCATCTCTCTCATTCTAGAATTGGCATGGCTCCTAGATCAGGCTTGTACTCTTGAGTTTAGGTCTCTTTCCAGCGGGAGATGGGTTTGGCAAAGATGAGGATGTATGGGCTTCCAGTACAGAGTCCACTAACTCTAGAACAGCAGAGTTCTGACAGCCACATGACAGATGTCCTTTCAGGGTCACACACATGGAAATCACACAGGACGGGCTGGTTCAAATGGTGGTCCCGTCTTCCTCAAGGCCCTAAAGCAAAGGAGTTAATGAAACTCATACAAAGCTCCCCTCTGAGAAGAGGTTTCCCAGCAGTAAATCAGTCTTTTAAAATCAAATGAAAAGTCAGCAGACCAGCCCACATTTTTAAAATGTCTACATCTGTTCAGCGTTACCAATTATTAAAGGAATATTTGGGACCAGGGAGTGTAAGCCAGGTCCTACTCTTTTCTCAGGATTGGAACCTTTACATTCACAGAGAGTATTCAATTAGCAGATATTACATGCTCATAACTCTTATGGCAGAGGACAAAGAGAAATGTTTTTATAGAAAACAAATAACTACAACCAGTGCTCCCATAGCAGACATCGAAGTCAAGTGTGAAAAACTTCCAGGCCTCCATCTCTTTAGGAAATAGTCTGCGGCAACCCTGATCCCATCCACCCATCTTCTCCCAGTCCCTCTAGTGACCAAGAGCATCACGTGGACCATCTGTTGGAGGAATGATGGGTCCTAGGTTCCCCAGGGTGGTTAAATTGCTATTCCCAGGGACTTCCCTGGCAGTCCAGTGGTTAAGACTCTGCCCTTCCAATGTAAGGGGCAAGGGTTCGATCCCTGGTCAGGGAACTAAGATCCCACATGCTGCCCAGCCCAGCCAAAAAAATTTTTTAAATAATTTTTTTTAATTGCTGTTCCCTACCTCTACTTCTAATAGACTTCCTGTTGGAAAGTCTTACCTTTCTGATTATCCTCAGCCAGCAGAACCCATGGGCCTGGGCTCTCCCATTTTATTCACTAGTTCTCTTATCAAGTACCTCTGCCACTCCGTGGCTCTAGTGCTAAACTCTGGTATGGAAAAGTCCAGAAAAGAGCTTAGGACAACCCACCCACCCTCTGCCGCTGACGCAAGCCTTGGTCCAGCTCAGCCTTGTTAACCAATGGCAAGTAGCTTCTAAGCCCAATACAGGGACTCTTGATGACTCAAATTCCCTCAGCTCCCCTAGAATATGGGAGTTGATGCCGAGTTGCAGGAGGGGACCATCAGTGGCTCAGACGTTAGTGTCACTTAGTAGGAGGGATTTCTACCCCTTCTTGCCAGCATGTCTCAGCTCTGTCCCCAGCCTGGGGAAAGTTGTGCTGCCTGCCTGTGACAACAGAAACAAGATGCTGGCACATTAATAGGATATCTGCCCTCCAGTAAACTGGAGCACGTGAGCCAATTCTTAAGCCAGATTTTTCAATAGGAGACAATTCAGATAGAAGTGCAGTTGAAAATCACTACATTTTTCAGGCATGACTCATCCTCACAGTATATAATAGCATGAAGAGAGGTTGGAAGCCCCATGCTTGGCTAACTCCAGTGCCCAGGCACCACTAGCTGACTTTATTTTGTGACAGGTCCCTCATACAAACTGAATCCCCCTGTCACAGGGTCCCATTCAGTAACAAAAGAGTAAATCAATGGGGAGCTCAGCCACAATTGGAAATGAAGGCATTGATAATGTGAACAAAACCAAGAAAAGCACCCCCCTCACTCAGCTGAATCCTTTAGATAGAGACTAGAACAACAGTATCACACCAACAGGAAAACTGGACCAAGAGCATCGACAAATCTGACACCATCATCTGGAAATAAAGTCCACCCCAAATAGGAGTTCCCTGGTTCCTATTAGACTTCAGTTTTAACCTTTTTATTTTTCCATTTGTTTTTTGTATTTACACCTTGTCTCCTGAATTAGAATTATGAACTCTGAGAGCAAAGATTAGATTAGAATCTTCTCAGCCTCCCCATAGTTTTTTTTAAAAACAACGCTAGCCATAAAAATGGTACTCAAAGACTTTTTTCTTTTTGGCTTGAGAATGACAATTTGAAATTGACTTTGAGAAACCTTAGCAGCCCAGAAAGCTCCCTGAGAACTGCTTCCTAGAAGTAGGTGAACGTAGCAGCGGCTTCCTGTGTCAGGGAGGAACCCCTTGGTGGGTGACAAGAGGGCAGCCATCTTGATGGGGAAAGGGGACATGATAGAAAGGAATTTCGGTATTTTAAAAAGTGTAATAGAAATGAAAATTGGATCTTCATCACAATATAACAGAGGCAGCCAAGCTATCATATCAGGAATGAGTCAACAGAGAAAGGAAAGGGCATAGACACAGACCCAGTCTTTCTGATGAGGAAGCGAATTGAACGTTCCCTCCATGAATAGTCAACACATTATGTTAATCACCCTAGACAAGAAGACAAAGACTGAAATGTGGGAAGTAGCCCAAAGGCAGGCAACATAAATGCAGGGAGCAAGTAGCAGTTGAAGTGGTATGGGGGCGAGATGACAGCGCCCTCTCAGGGCGGGTGGTGCAGGGTGAAGCTGAGTGGGATGTCAGGGTAGGTACTGAGGACAGAGAGGGGGCAAGACTCCAAGACTGAGTGAAGGGGCTGCTGGAGAGAAGGGCAAAGACGGTGTGGTGTGCATGTTAGTGGCATGAGCCCCTGGGTGAGTGTGGGCACCAGGCACCGAGGGGAGAAAGGCAGGAGGTCTTCAGGGAAGACCCAGCCCTGCTCTGGATCCCATGGGTTTTAGTCATCTGCAGGGCATCAAATAGAAAATAAAGCAGGACTGAGATCTGAGAGGTGTCCGAAGAGGTGGCCGATGAAGGCACTGGCCTGAGTGGAGTGCCTAGAGAGTGGGTGTCATGAGAAGAGGGTCTAAGACTAAACCCTGACCACTGAAGAAAATGGAAGTGTTGGCCACTCATTCGTTTCCAACTCTGTGACCCCATGGACTGTGGCCCACCAGGCTCCTCTGTCCGTGGAATTCTCCAGGCAAGCATGCTAGAGTGGGTAGCCATTCTCTTCTCCAGGAGATCTTCCCGACCCAGGGATCGAACCCAGGTCTCCTGCATTGCTAGCAGGTTCTTTACTATCTGAGTCGCCAGGGAGGTCCAAACCCTGACCATTACCACCATCTAAGGAACAGACTGCAGAAGAAAAGCCTGAAAAAGAGTCTGAGAAGTAACAGTCAGGGAGAGAGGGGGAAAAAAAAACAGGGAGATACACGATGTAACATGGAAGCCAATGAAAGAGAACTGTTTTCACTCTGTAGTTCTCTCAAGGTAGATGAATTCTCATCTAGAACTCAGGCTGGGGCAGGAAGAAGGCGAGGGGGTGGCTCTGAGGGAGCCGGGCTGGGGGCTTTGGAGATGCAGGAGGAACAGGGCAGGAATGCAGAGCCACGTTTCATCACTCTTGACTCCCCTCCTTCTCCTTCCCGGCTGGGCTTCCTCAAGCAAGAGTCTGTCCTGACAACCCAGGAGCAGGAAAGCATGTGGGTGTGGTGGCCTGGGGTGGCGACAGCTGCAGAGTGAAGGGAAAACGGTCTCTCAGAGATGGTTCAACCCTCAGCCCACACCTCTCCAGTGGGAAAGCCCTTTTTAGCTCGGCTCCGGGCTGCAGAGAGCCTGGAACAACAGCCCACGGCTTCCCGGCTGTGTCTACCAGCCCGGCATGGGGCGGCTCTTGGAAGACGGTTGACCACAGCACTCAGCAGCTCCTCACCACGGGCCCCACACCCCGACTCATGTGGGCGACCGCCAGGGCGGGGGGTGCTCCTCCCATGCCTGTGGGGCTCCTCTGCGGAGATGGCCCTCTCTGCCCTCAGGATCTTCCCTTCTCCATTGATATAAATCTCAGCAGCTTTGCAGCCTTGCTCTTGTAGTTTCCTTATTCCCAAGAATCTCAAGCTTCCAGAACTCTGTGGAACAGGCTGTCAGAGGTGTCATCCACTGGGCTGTGGAGGACTATCAAACCCCATGAAACCGCAGGTGCCGAGGATAGACCTGGCACCCACCAACAGTTAGAGCACCGCCCACCCACCCCACCACCACCTCCACTTGGCAGAGCTTAAAGGATGAAGATAGTCCTCATTTGAGTGGCCCAGACAAAGCCTCAGTCTACCTGCCCAGGGTCCAGAGGCCAGAGTGAGCCCCCAGAGCCCAATACAGTGACCCACCCATGTGATGAATGTTTGCTGAGCTGAATTCAGTCTGCGTGGCATCCAGTGGGCTTGTACTCCTCTCCAGAAGGCGACAAGCCCTAGCTGCAGAAGGGACATATGTCGCCTGGGATAAGGCTGAACACCGTTAATAAGGAACCAGGGTGGGGAGTCCCAAGAAACCTAACGCTGAGAGAAAATTTCGTCCCCTTCCCTGGAAACTTCTGTCTGCAGTCTCCAGCCAAGCAGACTCAGTCGGAAAATAGCAGTGACGTAATTCACGCTTCTTTCCCAGCCAGCCCAGAGCATTCTGGGCACTCTGGACTTCACTTCTGGTCTTCCTGTACCTGGGAGCCTTCTTCTCCCCACGTCCTCTAACAAAATCCCGCAGGACTAAAGTGCTTATGGATGAAGCAATAGCACATCTGGGATTTACTGGGATCCAGAAAGATTTGCGGGTGGAGCAATAACATTTCCTAAGGACCCACTATGTGTAGGCCTAGACGGCATGGTTTTCATAGAGGTCATTTCTACACTTGTCCAGCATAAGACTGGGCTCTCAGGGGACTTCTCAAGAATACCTGCTGGAAAATAGAGAGGAGTCATTAAGTAAATGTCAACACAACATCTGGGGGACTAGTAGGCAGCCGTCTAAAGATAGTGGAAAAGTTTCTAAGAACATAGGGAAGGACTTACAATGCTAAGTGAAAAAAAAAATCAAAGCACAAAATCATATATATATATATATATGTGTGTGTATGATCTTAAGTCTGTAACAACTGGCTAGAGAGAAGGCTAGATCTCAAAATAGGTCTATTTCTGCATAGAGAATAATGAGGGTTTTATTTTTTTTCTTGCTTTGATAGTTCCAAAATGTGGTTTAACATCATCTATAACAAAAGTAAACAAATTTTTTCTGGAAAAAGCCAGATAGTAAATATTTTCAGCTCTTCAGGCTCCATAGTCTCCGTCACAGCCGCTCAACTGCCTTTGCAGTGTGAGAGCAGCCTTAGACAGTAAACAAATGAATCCATGTGGCTGCGTCCCATATGACTTGATTTATAGAAACTGATGATAGTGTGAATCTGCCTTATGACCAGCCATAGTTTACCAGTCAGAAAAGAAAAAAAAAAAAAGATCAGAAAAAAAGTTCTATAAGTATCCTTTGACGCTAAGATCTTGGTACTATGATTAATAGAACACCGCAGATAAGGCGTACAGCCCTGCTTTACTCTGGTTTCCATGTATCATAAAACATTAGAAACCAAAAGTCATAAATTAGAGACTATGAGAAGGAAGTTCTACACTGAAGAGAGGAGTAAAAATTCACGACACCAGTAATTAATACAAATTTTATCTCTGCACTTAAGCCAAATATATTTCATTCATTTAAATTGTCTTTTTATGTCCCTTTCCATGAAGTTTTATAACAGAGACCTCTTGGAAATATCTTATTTTTAAAACATAATTTAGGATGAACAGAAAAGGTTAAACTCTCATTTCTTCTTTTTTTTTTCCCCCTCCAGATTTTCTGAAGCTAAGGCCCTGGGAGAAAGCATAAATGAAGCAAGAAGTAAAATTGGTAAGCAGATGACACTCTGTGAGCCTCTTTCACAGGCCATTTTCCTGGTGAAAAGCAGGTCATGATGTGCTTCCAAACAGCCATGAGGACCAGTTTCAGGAGGCCCCTGCCAAGGAGGCTGCTTTGAGAGCACCTTTCCTTGGAAGTTTGTCATCTCTCCCACCATTCATCAGGGAAATCACTTTCTTTTGTCTAGAACTTGAATTGTTCATCCTCATACAGGCCTGAGCTTGAGCATCCCAATGAGCAAGTTTTGTTTGTCCCTGGTGTTTTCCAGCAACAGCTCAGCTGGTCATAACTGTACAATTGCAGCGACGTCTCACATTTTTAAGGACTGTGGAACACTTTCACACCTCCCAGAGCTTATACTTATCGTTTTTGGCCCAGGTGTGCATTTTTCGGCACCATTTCATCTCCTTCAGTAACTAGGAGAATGAGAGGCAAAAACGAGTCACTCTGCCCTCCCAGGACCTGGGCTGCCCAATGGGGCTCCCCCACTTAGGTGAGCATCCCTGGAAAAGCGAGGTTAAGGGAAGAGGCAAACTCGGTAACACCGTGCCTCAGATCTTTGTCAAAGTGAGAGGAAGACGCTTCTTTCAGCCGAAGCTATTAGACACACAGAGACCATCTCCCAGTCTGGGCGGCTTCACCAAGGGGGCCCCTGTGGCTTCGTCTCTGTGCTAGCTAAGACAGGAATTACCTGTTCCAGCGGACTCCTGTGTCCCCCTCATCCCGACCTCTCTTCTCTTACAAGTGAGGACAGGACTGAAGGCCACCATGAACGTCCCTTTTGGCTTTTCCTACAAAATATGGCAACTCACGATAGCCTGCAGTCATTTCAGTTAGGAACCGGCTAGCCCTGCATTCTCTCCTGCGGCCTGAACAAAGAACTGAGGCCGACAAGCCCTGAGCCATGCCCAGCACCAGGACTAGTATCTCTAGAGTCTCAGAGGTTCTTGACTTGAGGTCCAGCAACTTGGATGGAGGGAAAATGCACCTTTATTTTCACTAACCTCTAACTGCAGTTTAGCGCTCCGTCCAACGATGAATATCGGCAGCAGACCACAGTAGAAGTAGCAGCACCTGTCCCAGTGGAAATTACCGACATTTTCATTTCACAGCACCGTTGGCAGACATTGTAAAATATCTTTTATACTCATCAGTGCTTCAAAATTACAGTAGTTATTAGACTCACCAGTAGACCTTGTTATTTAATGCACTTATATAAAAGCACATATAGCTATTTCTACATCACAAAACTTTCTAAAATCTTGGTAACTATTTCAACATAATTGGTCTCTCTTAAAATTCTATGTAAAACTCCTTTCTTGGCCTGAATTCTCAAAACCCCTAAAACCATATGAAAAAAAAACGGTGGGTCAGGAGCACTTTTCTAGAGATACCATTCGTAGTTTATCTGACTCTCATAGAGATCAGTGACCCAAACCAACAATAAGGGAAGGGGAAACAGGCCTAAGTGGATTCAGAGCCAGCTTGTCAGAGTCATCTGACTCAAGGGACCTGATGGTCTGTTTTCATTCCTGGGGAGACAAGAGGGGAGGACATTTTATGAATCGTTTCTCCCCAAAAAGTGACATAAAAGTTTTGCCCTTGGAAAACATCTAACTCTTTAAACCAAAATAAAACTGTTCCAACACTAATGAAATATACAAACGGTAGAAGGCAACAATGGCCCATATAACATACTTAGTGTTTCACTCTGAGTACAGCGAGTTGTTGTCACAAGTAATTCTAAATTCGCCATAATTTTGATGCAACAGTACACATTGATGGATCCAGTTTGCCATATTTCTTGAGATTAGGCAAATCAGAAGCTGCCCCACAGCTGCCTAGGCCAGGGATCTGAAGGCTGTAGTTGGTATTCCAGAGAATATGTCTGTAATTTACACACAAAAAGGTCCAGACCTACTAGAGAAAGCCCTGGGCAAATAAACCTTTGTGTTTTCTGGATAATAGTAAGTAGAATTCATAGCAATGTTAAAACTCAAACATTTATTGCTAATGAGAAAGTGGCTGGTAGTTCAGTGGTGCTAGTAAAACCAATGTCACTCTTTAGTCATTTTATGCAAATAATAGACTTAAAACCCACCTCCTGGCTACCCATCTTTCATATGTGCTCTTGATCCAAGGCGGGCCAAGGCGAGTGGATCGTTGAGACTCAGCCCTCTTACACAACAAGCCCCTGACAGGGCTTGACTGCAGCGAGTAGCCCCCCACCACCACCGCTGCATCTCAGACACAGGGTTAAGACTGAGGAAGTACAGGGTGGAACTTGTACACATATTTAAAATTTCCAAGGCAACCTTGAAGGAAACTGGTTTCAAGAGATTTACAACATTACTGAGTGCATTTTTTCCTAGGGAGAAATTAAATCAAGTGGAATTTTCATCCCCCTACAAGTCCTTTAGTGAATCTAAGAGCCCGGAGGTGGGAGCGTGGCACGGATGTGCCATGACGTGCGTGGGGTGATGACTCAGCTCCGCCCCCAGGCTGAGCCACATCCTCTCTCCCGACCCTTGGGCCGGAGTGAGAAGCTGGGGGCGCACGTGCAACTGGCCTGCCGAGGGGCTAGGGAAGCGTCTGTGATCTACATACACACCAGCTAGCCCACACGCTTCAACTGCAGGTTGCCACTGTCTTCTCGGGCAATTTGGTTTTTCTCTGATGTTGTGATCTAGAGCTGCCACTTGAGTTTCATTCTTTTTTTAAAGAAATATATATATGTTTTTTTTTAATTTTTGGCTATGCCAGGTCTTCGTTGCTGCACATGGGCTTTCTCGAGTTGTGGCAAGTGGCAGCTACTCTCTAGTGGTGCTCAGGCTTCTCCTTTCGGTGGCTTCTCCTGTTGCAGAGCATGGGCTCTAGAGCACCTGGGCTTCCGTAGTTGCAGTTCCCGGGTTTAGTTGCTCTGAAGCACATGGGATCTTAGTTCTTGGACCATCGGCAGGCAGACCCTCAACCACTAGGCTACCAGGAAAGTCCCTGAATTTCATTCTTAAAAATCCCTAGAGGTTATTAGTTCAGGAGTGACCATATAATATCTAATTTTTACATGGCATAATCATTCAACCAAAATTTCCATATTATTTTCTTTTCTTATAACAAACCAACCCAAACTGAGTAGATTAAACTCTTGCCACAAGCTCCTTTTTTCGTCCTTCTCTGTACACCATTTACATCAGTCCTGATGCTGAAACAAGTTGAAGTCAGAAATGGGAGAAATAACTAATTTCTTCAGGATCTCCTCCCCAGATAATGAGGTCTTTGTTTTCAAAAGGAGAGCCATTTTCATTGCATTTGCCTGCCCCATACACAACAGCATTTAGGCCACTTTTCATCATAGGTTCCATCACACGTTCATATAGGCCCTGCCTCCATTAATCATATCTCTAAAAATGTCATTAAACTGCAGGGAAAGAAATAGATGGCTTCCAAAGCAGAGGCACAATCCAGGCCATTTTTCACTTGTTAGAATCCTGGCATTGGCTTCTCTCCATCAGTGCGCTACCTCTGGCAGCATTGTCTTTGGCACCAGAAAACAGTGAGTGGCTGTTCCTTGGCATGAGGCCCATACTTGCCCAGTCTGGGAACCAGCAGCTTCAGAGGCAGGTAAAATAGCCTTACTGACACATCTTGGCACCTCTTCACCCTCCACAGACCCCTCCAGGCCTAACTGAAGATGCCCATCAGCGGATGTAGCACAGAAGGGTTTTCCCTGGGGAGCCAATCAGTGATCACTTCAGAAATCATAGGAAATGTAACAGAAGTAGATGTCAGTGAGCAGGGAAGAAGAAAACCCAAATGCTAGAAAAGCTGACAGAACATTCTGGAAGTTTTCCTTCTCCTGCTTCACCTTCAAACAAGGACCGCTAGCCCACCATTTGAACAGTACCCTTTTAAAAAGTGTTTCTCCAGCACATCTGGGGTTTGGGAGGATCATTGCTCAGATCTGGGTCTCCATCAGCAGAACACGTGGGACCATTTTTCCATTGTGCATCTTCTGTACTTTCATCTTCTTCTGAGGTTTATTTCTGGACTTGCCCATGCATGTTGGCTTCTAGTATCTCACCCTACATCCAGATTGTCTTGTGAGGCTGTGAAGACCTTAGTCAAGTCTATTCTCTTGTTACTATCTGTCACCAGTTCCAAATAACAACCACACCCATTGCAGCTTCACTGAGCACTGACTCTGGGCCATGCCAAGAACTTAGCAAGTGAGTTATCTCATTTAATCTCCACAGAGAAGAACCATAGTCTATACATGTGTCATAGATTCTAAAATACACAATTTTTACAGTCTTAACACCTCTGAAATCAGGAAACATTTAACAATCCATTGGCTATCTTTTCATTTTAAAAACCTCTTTAATGAGACCAGATCTTACAATTGATGTAGATTCCTGAAATATTGTATGATCATTATTTTGCAGATTTTTAAAAAATGAAATTTCAGGGAGGTGGCCTGCTAAGTGGCCAGTCTGGGATCAAAGTCCATTTCTGTCCAACTATAAAACTTTTAAATACAGTATATTATCTCCATAAATTCAGATTTACCTGCCTCTGAAATTTTCTTTCCTGAGTTTAATATTTCATAAGCTGTTACTCAGTTTTCCTGAATCTTTGCTCTTGATCTGATATCCCCAACAAAAGGCTCATACTAGGCCCTAACCGTGCATATGGAGCCCAAGAAGATGAAAAGGGTCTCTGTAACATGGTTAATGATTGGTCTTTCACCCAGTGGAGCTCAGTTGCAAGGATGAGTGGGTTTGACACCCAGCCTGCTTGCTCTCCATCCCATGTGCACTGGCCCATGGTTGCACTTCCCCTTAGAGCAGGGCGCCTTTTTCTAATTTGCAGAAAGGTGTGCTGCAGATCTGCAGCAGCCCTGGAGGGTTCAGTGCCCCACATGGGTCTCAACTCTCGTTTCCAGCAGTTTGCAAAATAAAATAGAGGGGTCGTATGTTCAGGCTCTATACAGTTCCAGCTGAGTGCACTTACTGATGCTTCAGAAAATATGAGAGATTTCAAATCATAAACTTAGATGAGGTTTAGTAGAAATGGGTGTAATGAAGTACTTATGCTTAAGTACCAAAATAAGCACCAATCAACTGGACCAGAGAAAGCCTGGTTAAGGGCAGGCAAAGAAATCATCAAGGACCACAAAATAAAAATATGTCACCATAATGTGAAAAAATGCATGTTCTCAAAATTAAGAAATGCAAAAGTCAAGGTGACACCCTTTCACTCTGCCCAGCATTTCTATGTGTGTGTGCTGCATTTCCTGGGAATTCTGCCTCTCTATGGGAAAAGAGATGGTTCAGAGAAAAACAGTAAAGTCAAGATGAAAATGTTACAAGGGGGATTTTTTGCTTTATTAAGTAATTCATCACATGAATTTTAAATAATAAGCTTTGTTTGCACATTAGTTTGATTTTTTTAATTACTCTTATCAAACAAATTTAATTAATTTGTGTTCAATTTGTATTGGCCAGGATGTTTGGCTGTAATCATGAAAGGAATTTAATTGTCTCGTGAAAGCAGGAAATCCAAGGAATGCATTTGGCTTCACGTGCACCCTCCTCCCCATCCTCCACTCCCTTCTCTTCCTCCTCCTCCTCCCCCTCCCTCTCCTCTCCTCTCCCCTCCTCCCAACTCGACTGGGTTCTCTGGGATTCTCTCCCAATTTAGTGGGAAGTTGCTTCTCAAAGGTCTAAGCCGACGTGGACTATAGCAGGGGTCATACAGCATGATCCCGGGGGCCACACAGCATGAGGTGAACGGTGGGCATGCAATCGAAGTTCCTTCTATATTTATAGCCACTCCGCATCCCTCTCATTACTGCCTGAGCTCTGCCTCCTGTCAGATCAGCAGTGGCATTAGAGTCTCTAGGAGCACAAACCTGTGAACTGTACATGTGAGGGATCTAGGTTGAGGGCTTCTTATAAGAATCACCCTGAAACTGCCCCCACCCCTACGCCATCTGTGGAAAAATTGTCTTCAATAAGACCAGTTGCTGGTGCCAAAAAGGCTAGGGACCTCTGGTCAATAGAACTCATAATCCCAGTAAACAGGGTCTTTTCCAACAATGTTGGCAAAAACCCCTAGAGGGGGAATGACTGGCCTGGCTTAGGTCACGCATCCATTTTCTGAAGGAGACCTGCATCCAGGGAGTGAAACGCTCTGATTCACTGGTGCTACATCCTATGTCCCCTCCTCAGGACTCAGCCCACCTGCTCCATAGAAGCTGAAAACGGGTTTTAGGGAACTGAAGAAGTCTCTGTTTCCAAAGGAAGAAATGCTGGGCCGACAGCAATCACATGCACTACAAACCTCTAAGATATTGATCTGCGGCTTGAAACAGGATACATCTGTAAAGGAATGGATAGTAGTTCCTATGAGGGACCAAAACGCTTAGAGTTATTTATCCTGGAAAAAAAGGAAGTTGTAAATGAGGAATTTTAAAACTGGCTTTACGTACCGGTGCCTCTGCTGTAATGGAATAAATGCAGTCACATACTAAAAAATATAGTGGGGATTGTAGGACAATTAAGACTGGAAAGACTTCTCAAAGCCCATGCAATTTTATAACTAGTACTCTAATTCAACCAATTACAATCCTGGTAAAAAATAATGATATAAATAAAAAGACATATTAAATTCCTAGTGCATAAGGAAACACTACGCAAAGCATCCATTTTTCTCTCAAAACGAGGCTATGGTGATAGAAGACCACATTGGAAGGGCTGAGGGCTCAGTCATGGAGACGTGAACAACACATGCAAAGACAGAAGGGCCCCACAACAAGAAAGAAGCGCTTCCTTCTAAGACCAAGCACTGGCCACACTGGACTCAGAGGAGGCATGTGGGGAGAGGGGCTGGGTTCAGTCCTGACTGTCCCCGTTGCTCCCTGGGGTCAGCTCTACTAGCTTCCTTTGTATTTAACAACCTTTTCTTGAACTTTCTAGAAAAAAAGTCCTATGTCAACAAATGAACCTGTTGTATGACACTGACTCCAGCTCCATCTAACCAATCCCGTGTGAGTGGTTCCTGTTAAACATAATTGCATGAGGGCACACTTGCTGTTGTGCAGAGGGATCAGTAAATTGTAGTTCATCTTTAAAGAGACTCAAAAAGGAAGAAATGATTTTCAGTTGTATTGAACCTATAGCTGATCATGTGAAACAGACATTTTGTCAGAAAAGGTGATTAACGGAATATAGATTCTCGGAATTGTTAAAAGCAGGATAGATTGGCACCTTTTGAGATATATCCAGAGATGTAAAGAGACTCGGTGTATCTAGAGATGAAAAGAGCAGAGGGAAGACTTCTTCAAGTCCTTCCTTTAACAATTTAGAATGTTGAAATTCCAAGACGTGCAGTTACCGGAGTGACAGCCCATAACCAGTATGACTGATATCTTCATAGACTTGATTGAATGTTTGCTGTCTTAGTTTGGAGATCAGACAACAACAGCAAAATGATCTGAGCAAGCTGGAGGACTGTGGAGTGTATTAACTGACAAGCGGTAACACTAATAATTGTCACATATAAAGAAGGAAGCAGTGATTTGGTTGGAATGTCAGCCAAAAAAAAAAAGATGGATGGCTGCCTCCCAAGAGTCCTGACAGAGTGGTCCTACCTTAGTGAATGAAACAAGCTCCAGGATCTGGCCCATGCAGGGTGAACTCGGGAAGGCTGTCCCCTGTCAGTCATACTCACTATAACCTAGAGAGGCAGGTCTATCAATTTACCATGGAGGATGTTCCTTTATAGACAGGAACTCTTAAACTGCCTCTATCCAAGGCCCCTTCTCCCAGGAACAAAATAGATTCATTACTGGAAGGTTAGTAAATAAGCATCCCCAAGCACAAAGGGAGTCAAAGCAAAGAGAAGTGTTTTGAGAGCAAGGTTCTCACAGTCACGGTGAAGCCCTGCCGGGCGTCCAGTGCCCACGGGAGTGAATATCCCCACAGATTCCGGGCAGCCTCCAACCCAGCCACCTCTCTTCTGGGCGCAATACAGTTTTCTCCAGAAAAGACAGAATACCATATGCTAGGTTTCTACTAACTAAACTATAATTATACACCACCGCCGCCCCACTCCCCCACCCCCACTGCCTCCCAAAGATGAAGCTCAAGTCACTTCGTTTCAGATCATAGGAATAATCAGTTTCAGTTTGGCTCCCTTGGTTTTCAGAAATAGGTGAGCTAACTCAGGCCTAGGATGTATGTGTGGTAATGACAAGAATCTCCCTGGAAGTTTGGGGTGGTTGTGTACACACTGCTGTATTTAAAGTGGGTAACCAACAAGGACCTACTGTATAGCGTAGACCCCATAGACTGCAGCACGCCAGGCTTCCCTGTTCTTCACCATCTCCTGGAGCTTGCTCAAACTCATGTCCATTGAGTTGGTATGCTATCCAACCATCTCATTCTCTTTTGTCCCCTTCTCCTCCTGCCTTCAATCTTTCCCAGCATCAGGATCTTTTCCAATGAGTCGGCTCTTTGAATCAGGCAGCTGAAGTATTGGAGCTTCAGCCTCAGCATCAGTCCTTCCAATGAATATTCAGGCTTAATTTCCTGTAGGATTGACTGTTTTGATCTCCTTGCTGTCCAAGGGACTCTCAAAAGTCTTCTCTAGCACCACAGTTTGAAAGATAAATGCCACTACAAAATAAAAAGGTTTTTAAAAAAGAATTAGAAAGCAACAGTTTCTCTGCACTCTTAACTTATAATTTCAATGTCAAGATACATTATTTTCTTTAAAGTGAAATCTCGAAACATCCTGTCTATCCATGCTGTGTATCCATCCATGCTTAGTCCCTCAGTCGTGTCCAACTCTTTGTGACCCCAAGGACTGAGGCCCACCAGGCTCCTCTGTCCTTGAGGATTCTCCAGGCAAGAATACTGGAGTGGGGTGCCATGCCCTCCTCCAGGGGATCTTCCCAACCCAGGGATCGAACCCAGGTCTCCTGCATTGCAGGCGGATTCTTTACCAACTGAGCTACAAAGGAAGCCCCCTATGTCTTCAAATATAAATACTCCAAATAGCCACAGATAAAGAAAATGACTTGGATTGTTCATCTTTGAGGACTGTCACTCTGGTATTCTCTAAGTAGATGCTTTCAAGACCTCCTGTCAATGACCTGCTCCCTCTGATATCTCCTATTATAATGCATCTCAGCGTATGCTCCCCACCCTCAGCCACAGACCTGCTCAGTGCAGTGGCTTCCTCTTGGATTTACCTGCTGACTGACTCTTTGCATGACAGTGAACTTCTCTTTCAGATACATAAGCCAATTCAAAGTCAAAAAATAGTAAGATTGCAGGGAGAAATACCAATAACCTCAGGTATGCAGATGACACCACCCTTATGGCAGAAAGCAAAGAGCATCTAAAGAGCCTCTTGATGAAAGTGAAAGAGGAGAGTGGAAAAGCTGGCTTAAAACTCGACATTCAAAAAACGAAGATCATGGCATCTGGTCCCATCACTTCATGGCAAATATGTGAGGAAACAATTAAAACAGTGACAGATTTTATTTTCTTGTGCTCCAAAATCACTGCAGCTAGTGACTGCAACCATGAAATTAAAAGACACTTGCTCCTTGGAAGAAAGCTATGACCAACCTAGACAGCATATTAAAAAGCAGAGACATTACTTTGCCAAAAAATGTTCGTCTAGTCAAAGGTATGGTTTTTCCAGTAGTCATGTATGGATGTAAGAGTTGGACCATAAAGAAAGCTGAGAGTGAAGAAATGATGCCCTTGAACTGTGGTATTGGAGAAGACTCTTAAGAGTCCCTTGGACTGCAAGGAGATCAAACCTGTCAATCCTAAAGGAAATCAACCCTGAATATTCATTGGAAGGACTGATTCTGAAGCTGAAGCTCCAATACTTTGGCCACTTGATGCAAAGAACTGACTCATTGGAAAAGACCCTGGTGCTGGGAAAGATTGAAGGCAGGAGGAGAAGGGGACGACAGAGGATGAGATAGTTGGATGACATCACCGACTCAATGGACATGAGTTTGAGCAAGCTGCAGGAGCTGGTGATGGACAGGGAAGGCTGGTGTGCTGCAGTCCATGGGGTAGCAAAAGGTTGGACACGACTGAGTGACTCAGCTGAACTGAACTGAACTGAGATACAGCAATGATATCTGAGAGCCCAGCAAGCTGAAACAGGGGCCAGAGCCAGGTCATGGGGTGGGGGTGGGGCAGGGATGGGGGAATGACATCAGGAACCTGTGCAGCTCCAGAGCCCAGCACCCTCCCCGTGCCTCCCTCAGGGCCTCTTGCTACCTCTGTGCACAGCTGCTCTTGCAACCTGTCAACCATGCTGACCATGGGTCGTGCTTGCTCGTGGTTTTGGTCTGCTCTGGCCCCAGCTGTACCTGAAAGCATCCTTTAACTCTGTCCCCAAGGTAACAAGCTAAAGATTTGCTTGTTTCTTAGCTCAAAGTTCCTTAGCTCAAAGGGCTTCTCTGATGGTTCAGATGGCAGCAAATCTGCCTGCAATGTGGGAGACCTGGGTTCGATCCCTGGGTCAGGAAGATCCCTGGAGAAGGAAATGGCAACCCACCCCAGTATTCTTACCTGGAGAATTCCATGAACGGAGGAGCTTGGCAGACTACAGGGAGAATTCCATGGACAGAGGAACCTGACCGGCTACACTCCATAGGGTCACAAACAGATGCAAAGAGTCAGACACAACTGAGTGACTAACTCGAGCTCAAAGTTATAAGAAAGAGAACTTGACTGGCCCAGTTTATGTTTTCCAGGCCTTCAGGACAGCCGCTGCTGGCAAGCTTAAGAACGTGCTGTCTTTGGGTCAGAAACACACGTCTGGTCCAGGCAGATGTTACCAGGGAGGAAGAAAGTTCTTGTATTTCAGAAAGTGTCCACCTAGGCAAAAGAAGGTGTTATGGGGAGGTTTCTGTTTTAAAAACAGAAGGTGTAGAGCAGTCACAATGATTGATATCTCATGTCCTCTTGGCTCTATCTCACAGGTGTGAAGGTTTTGCCAGTTCAACACTTATAGTTCAGTTCGGTCGCCTAGTCATGTCCGACTCTTTGCGACCTCGTGGACTGCAGCTCGCCAGGCTTCAACACTTATAAGGCAACATCAATTCTTTTATTTCTAGGTTCCCAGGAAGCACTTTGCCATTGTCCCTTTGTTTTACCAACAGTAATAGTAACCAATCTTTGTAAAGAATTGGTCCCATTATAATATATAGGGATTTTATTTATTTCCATCTAGTCAAACTCATTGGTCTTTTCTTTTACAACTTCCTCCAGTGCTTTGATACTTAGGAAGGGTCATTGTAATAGTAATAATGATGGATTGTTCATTGCCTGATATTTGTTTAATGCTTTCCTAAATTTTCTTCTAGTTTTCTTATTGTTCTATTTTTCACACTCAACTCATTTGGAATTTATTGTGAAATGTGGTATAAGCTGAGGCTGTAAGTTGAATCTTTTTCAAAGAGCCAATTTCCCCAACACCTATTTCCTTTAATGAAATGCTTTAAAATAAAATTTCTTCTCCTCATAGCAGTCATTTCAGATTTTAAGAAGGCAGCTGATGCATTCTAATCTCATCATAGCAGTAATGTGCATTCTTCACATGATCATTTTCATACAAGTATCTCAAAAATAACTTTGCCAGCAGATACTGTTATTTAGATATCAGAATCACCCTGCAGAAAAGTGCCAACTTCTTTTTAAATTAATTTTTATTGGTGTGTAGTTGATTTGCAGTGTTGTGTTAGTTTCTGCTGTACAGCAAAGTGAATCAGTTATACACATCCTTATATCCACTCTTTTAGATTCTTTCCCCATATAGGTCATTACAGAATATTGAGGAAAGTTCCCTGTGCTATACAGTAGGTCCTTATTACTTACCTATTTTATGTATAATAGTGTGTATATGTCATTCCCAATCTCCCAGTTTGTCCCACCCCCTCCCTCTCTCTCGATAATGATAAGTTTGTTTTCTACATCTGTGACTCTGTCTGTAAACCAGGAAGCTCGTGGACGGGGAATGACAGGCACGTGTCTGTAAGTGGGTGGACCCCGCAGGCTGAGGGCTCTGTCAACACCCTCTGAAGGGGAAAGAGATAGTCTTTAAACACAGCAGCATGAGCTGGGCTCCCCTTACACATTTGCTGGAGGAAGATAGTTGGCACCATGGGAACAGTGGTAACTGAAGTGGAAGTGGGGGTAGGGGCTTTGTCAGTGATGCTGAACAGGGAAGAGCTGAAAACAGCTGGTTTTCAGCTATGTCCACTATCAACCACCCTGAAATCACTGATGAGCCCCCTGCTGAAAACCACCAGTAGTTTTCAAAAACACAGCATATGCAAGAGTGGGACTGTCCCCACCTCACCTTGATCTGCCTGGGGTGGAGATGGCCATGGTTTGGTGTTGGCCTCAGGTAGGAACAAAACCCTGTGGACCAGCCCCACTCTCTAATGCTCTGTCTGCACCACAACTTACTTAAGCCTGAAAAATGCACACACAGCTCCACAGCAAGGCTGCTAGGTACTGCTCAGACTTTCAGAGAAGGCGATGAAACACCGCACAGAGACATTCTCACAGCCACTACAGGGACTCTGCGCTCCCCTTCCGGCAGGTAGGTGTCTGCAGTTAGGCAGCATTTACAAAGCAGGGACGCTCCCTCCCAAGCACATCTGGGCTACATCCCTCATCAGGCATCTCATGAACAAAAGCCCAACCCAGCTTGTGTGCGGGAAGTCCTAACAGGACACTGGGCAGCTGCCTGAACAAATTTGCAAGGAGGCAGGAGGCAGAGAACCTGAGGGGGTGCCCCAGGGACTCCCCAGAGTCTAGGACCAGCGTCTGGTCAGTGCTGGGGTGCCCGAAAGGACTGGGAGTAAACAGAGATGTTTGCAACCAACTATCAGGTGTCTAAGCACAGATTTGGGGCCACTAAGAGTCAAAAAGATCAAGTCCCCATCATCATAATAATAGTTAACTTTGATAGAGGTGCTATTATAATATTATCCTCTTAATATAGACGAAGAACCTGAGGTCTACACATGCCCAATAATACACAGCTAGTAAGGGGCAGAGGCAGAACTGGAGCCCATTTTCTGCTGGGCTGGAAAGTCAGTGCCCTCACATGGCAGAAAGTTCACAAGCCATCTGAAAAGGAGGTATTAGGTCACACGTCCTCTCTGAGTTAAGTTGATGAAAAGAAAGAAAAGGAGTCAGTGAAGGAGGCCTTTCCCCACCGTTACTCCCAGGAAGATAACGAAGGAGGCAGAGAGGTTGGCGGGAGCTGAAGAAGGGCTAAGTCAGTGACAGGACCCTTACTAGGGTCCTTTTAAGCTCTAGGGTATCTCTAGAGCTTAAAAGGTTATGGATTCTTTTCGGAGTTATCTTTGTACTTTTTAATTGCACAAGTGATTCATGGGTGCATTTTGCTCAGAAATGTTCAAACACTACATTAGTAAACATATCAAAAGCTAAGAATCCTCTTCATTTCCTTTTCCTGGAGCCAACCAAGACCCCTCCACAGAGCAGAGTAACCACTTTCAACAATTTGATGCATGTCCTTCCATTCCCTTCTATGCATTTGGGCATAGATAGATGATCGAAAGATAGGTAATAGGTAGGCAGATAGATAATAGATAGCTAGGTAGAGAGATAGATAGACAGAAGTAGACCTATACAAAGATGCCTTATCTTGTTGAATAAACAGGACCATAATGTACATGTTATTCTGCACCTTGCTCTTTTCTCTTTACAGTGAGCACAGGTCTACTGCTCACCATTTTTAATGGGGCTACTTTTAAGTATAAGTAAACCATGATCTATTTAACTACTCCCTTGTAAGAGAAATTTCTTTTTTTTCCTCCAATTTTTCTCTGTCACAATGCATGCATTTTTGTGTACAAACATGAGTGTTTCTTTGAGGTAGATGCCAAGTAGAGCTGGGGAGAACACTAATGGGTATGTATTTTTAATTTTCCTGAATACACCCCAGTTGCCTCTGCAAAAGGGTTTCATTGGTTTATATTCCCATCAGTGTGTGACAGTACCCATCCCTCTGTATCCTTGCTTTTACATGATAATATCAGTCATTTTAGGCTTTGCCATTGGAGAGCAAAAAAAAAAGGTATCTCTTTATTGTCTTAATTTGCATTTTGCTGACAGCTGGTGGAAGTGAGTGCTTTTCCCTGTGCCTCATATCCTTTGCCTATTGATTGTTGAATTTCTCTTTTTGATTTGCAGGAGCACTTAGTACCCTCTGGATATTGGGCCTTTCTCTATGGAACATGTGGCAGATGTTTTCTTCCAGTCCATCACTTGTTTTAATTTTCTCTTACGGTTTTTTGGAAGAACCCTAGGATAGTTGCCTCTCTCTAATTTTTAAAAATGTCCTTGGATAATAAGACTGATCTGTCTGTTCTTTTATTTTCCCCCTCAAACTTTAAACTTTTTATTTTGTATTTGGGTATAGCCAGTTCACAATGTTGTGATAGCTTCAGCAAAGGGACTCAGCCATACATATACATGTATCCATTCTCCCCCATGTCTGTTTTATTGTGTTTTTTTTTTTAATTGTCAATGACTGGGAGTTATCAGGGCTTCCCTGGTTGGTCAGTGGTAAAGAATCCATCTGCGATGCAGGAGCCACAGGAGACATGGGTTTGATCCCTGGGTAGGGAAGATCTCCTAGAGGAGGGCATGGCAACTTACTCCAGTATTCTTGCCTGGAGGATTTCACAGACAGAGGAGCATGGCGGGCTACACTCCACGGAGTCTCAAAAAAATTGGACATGACTGAAGCAACTTAGCATGCATGCACAAGTCCCCTTCCCAGCCCTACCACACCACAGCACTATCCCTCAAAACATCTAACATAACCTTGGTCATAGTGCACAGACCTCACTGAAACAGACATGGGTCAAAACTGAACATGATGGTTGCAGATCATGGTCTCTTCGCCACTAGCCCCTGCATGATCACATGATTCTTGCCTGCAGATGTTTAAACCTTTTAGCAGACCACGAGTCTGGCAATCTTACTGCTGAAAGCATAAACTTTGTAATGAGGTAAAGACTGATTTTATTGACTTAATCTTTATTGAAGACATCTTTAAGGATGCCTGAATATTTTAAAAACTTAATTGTGTTTTGCAAAACAACTTATTAACACATGTTTTGATGATGCTTAAGTCTAGACAACCTGCTAATAAATAATTGGAATGTTGCAAGTACCTATAACTCATTAGCAAATACTAGGGGTCTTGGGTACTCCCTTTGTTGGAAGACAAAAGTGAATAATTAAGGAATGAGTACAGAAATGGGTAATGTGCCAAGTAAACGTAATAGACAAGGGACATCAAAGACATAAAGTTTATTAATTGCCTGCACCCATAATCCAAAGCAAGGCCAAGTCTATGTTTGAAGGTGGTGAAGCAATGTATTCAGCGTATTCCTGCAGAGGTGTCTTGTGAAAAGAAAAGGCTGCGACATGGAGTGGAGTCGGGAAGGGCTTAGCTTCGCCTCATCCCCAGTGCGATAACTAGAACATTACCTTTATTAACTCCCATTCCAGAGGTGACACCACGTGCAAAAAGAGGCCCAACACTTGGAAGGCAAGGTGGTGAATCCATAGTCAGCCCTCAGTGGGACCCTAACGGCAGTACCTTTCTGTCGTTGTTACTGGGGGCAGGAGATGAACAGAGAGGAAGGAGGTCAGAGTCAGGGTTGATTCAGACTGCTGCCAACAGCAAAAAGCTGTTCCACTACTGAAGTAGAATCCAAGGACGCTGATGCCAAAAGAGAGAAATCCATTGGACAGAAGGGTCTAGTGGAGAGGGAAACAGCAGATATGGCAGTAGTCTGCCTATAGGAAGTTGTTGTTGCTCAGTCCTGTCCGACTCTTTGCGACCACGTGAACTGCAGCACGCCTGGCTTCCCTGTCCTTCACCATCTCCCAGAGCTTGCTCAAACTCATGTCCATTGAGTCAGTGAAGTTGGCCACCTTTAAATTAGAATTCTGGGTAATAAGTAGTAAGATTGTATCCTAAAGATTAATATCTCCAAGCCATAGCATGCGGCAATCTCTTTCCTCCTCACTCCCACTCAGAAACCTCTGAAGCCTACCCATTGCCAAACAAAAATGCCCATGCCCCTTTAGCCTTTCTAAATCCTTTATCCTTGTCAACATAATAATTATACTATGTCAACATTAATAATTATATTAAATTCATATTCTTATATGAAAGACTGGGCTGCTTGTCTTACCAGAAGAGGCAAAAAGCATATTATGTACATTTCTCTACATCCTGCATTCTGAATTTCATATACATATGAATATACATATAAAATCCCTCCAAGTCAACTGCTGTGGTTATATATCTTTTAATTTTTATTTATTTATCTTTTTAATTTGGCTGTGCCAGGTCTTAGTTGTGACATGCAGGATCTATTTCTCTGAAAGTGAAAGTGAAAGTGAAGTCGCTCAGTCCTGTCCGACTCTGCAACCCCATGGACTGTAGCCTACCAGGTTCCTGCATCCATGGGATTTTCCAGGCAAGAATACTGGAGTGGGTTGCCATTTCCTTCTCCAGGAGATCTTCCCGACCCAGGGATTGAACCTGGGTCTCCCGCATTGTAGGCAGACACTTTACCATCTGAGCCACCAGGGAATTTCCCTGACCAGGGATCAAACCCAAGCCCCCTGCATTGTGAACCCAGAGTCTTAAGCACTGGGCCACAAAGGAAGCCTCTCAATCCTTTTAAGGCTAAAGTGGCATGAGTATTTTTGTTTGGCAATGGGTAGGCTTTAGAGATTTCTGAGTGGGAGTGAGGAAGAGAGAGATTGCCCCAAGGGTGGAGATAGTAATCTTTAGGATGCAATCTTACTCCTTTTAATGCCTGCATAATATTCTATAGAAAGGTTGCATCACCATATTTTTCTATCATTTTCCAGTTGACAGGCATTTTCTTTATTCCATTTTTCTGCCATACAAAATGTGCTGCAGTAAACACCCACTCATATATATCCTTATACACTGGTGCTTTTACTTCTATAGCAACTTTTCTTTTTAAGGACCAGATAGTAAATAGTTTAGGCTTTGTGGGCTTCCTATGGTCTCTGTTGTATATGCTTCTTCTTCTTTTTTTTTTAACAACTCTATAAAAATGTAAAAACCATTCTTAGGTCAACAAAGTCCAAAGCCAAACAAAAACAGACCGCAGGACAGATTGGCTTGCCAGCTCTGGTTTGCCAATCCTTGGAATAGAGTTCTAGGAGTAGGATTTCTTCCTAAGAGTACTATAATTTCACTGCTTTCTTGAATGGAATATTGTTCCATTTCCTGGGATAGAAAAAAAATCTACTTAAAAAATAGATTTTGTTCTTGTACCCAGTTATCTTACCAAATTCTCTTTTCAATTTTAGTGGGCTTTCTCTTGCTACAGTCTCTTGCATTTTCTAGAAATGAAATCATATTCATCACAAAAAAAAAAATCTCTTTCCAGTGCTTGCACATGGTATTTTATTTTCCTATCTTATTGCATTCATTAGAACCTCTGAATCACTATTAGCTAATAACAGGAACAGCTTCTTCTCTCTTGTTCCCAAGTTTAATGAAAATGGCTTAAGATTACATCATTTAAAATGACAAAAGACATTTTATGAATATGGTAAGTATTGTCATACATCATCCAAGTCCAAGCTGTTAGAGTTTCTATAGTATGAATCTGATGTGAGGCACAGTGCTCTAAACACAGGACCACAAGGCAGGTAAATAGAGAGATTCAGTGTTTCAGAGCTGGCCTGGTTGGTAGGTCAGAGGATCAGGTAGTAACAAATGTCTGACCTTTGATAAGAAGTTAAATATAGCATATCTATTATAGAATCAGCTAATGAGCTGGGTAAAGGAAAGAAATGAGCCTGCTCTTATGACAACAAAAGAAAATGAGGACTTCCCTAGTGGTCCAAAGGTTAAGAATCCACTTGCCAATGCAGGGGACATGGGCTCAACCCCTGGTCCAGGAAGATTCCACATGCCACGGGGCAACTAAGCCCATGCACCACAACTACCGAGCCCATGCACCTAGAGCCGCGTGCTCCACAACAGGAGAAGCCACCGCAATGAAAAGCCTACTCATCACAACTTCAGAGTAGCCCCCACTCGCCACAACTAGAGAAAACCTGCATGCAGCAATGAATACCCAGCGCAGCCAAAAATAATTTATCAATTAAACTTTCAATAAAAGAAAATGAAGAAAATATTATGAAAGAGAGTTTTAATCCCTAACAGTGAGAAGGACATATTCTTATAATAAAAAAGTCAAAAACACAGTGTGAGTTTCCAGTTCTGAACACGGTAACCATACTCCATCCCATCTGTCCTACTGAAGGCAGCTATAAACCATGGACAGAACATATGGAGCAGCTAACTGAGAATTCCAAAAAGTAAGTGGTAGCAGGCAGCTCAGGGAAGGAGATAAGAATTTAAAGTGCCATCAAATTGGCACCCCCAGAAAATCTGGTAGCAGTGACAGCAGCAGAAGCCAAACAGAAGCCTAAAGCTCAGATGGAGGAGACTCCTTCATTCAGAACAGGGGAAATAGGGTACCAAAATCATGGGAAGATTTCCCATTGCTCTTTCCTCTCTGTCCTCCCACTGTTTGGTGCCAGATGCAGACATAGTCATGGGAGTTGCATGGCAGCATCGAGGAGACTCAAGAAGTCATAATGTGTCAGGAAGATCACAGAGGAAAGGAAAGGAGATCAAGACAGTAGTAATTCCATAAATTTGTTTAGATTAACTACTGGGCTCACCTTCAAGTTGAGCCTGCATGGTTCTGAAGAGCATGCCAAAGACTCTGACAATACTACTATAAGGTAGTAAAAGTGAAAATGAAAGTCACTCAGTTGTATCAGACTCTTTGTGACCCCCATGAACTATACAGTTCATGGAATTCTCCAGGCCAGAATACTGGAGTGGGTATCCTTTCCATTCTCCAGGGGATCTTCCCCACCCAGGGATCAAACCCAGGTCTCTGGCACTGCAGGCAGATTCTTTACCAGCTGAGCCACAAGGAAAGCCTGCCATAAGGTAGACCAACACCCAAGTCCCATACTGACCTCTGAGGGGCACACACATGGGACGAATCTGAAAAGCACTGCAGAGCCTTTGAAAACAGAGCCAACATTGGAGCCACAGTCCAAAGAAAACTTACTGGAATTTGCCACCTGAACCTCATCAGATTGCTGAAACACAAAAAAACAAAAATCAGTAGCCTTAGGATTTAAATAAGACCCTGAAAATGTTCAAGATGTGATCCAAAGTTACTTAGTTTAAGAAGAACCAAGGAAATCTCAACTCACAAGGGAAAAGATGACAGATAAAACCAGCCCTGTCTTGACACAGTGTTCAAGTTACGGGGCAAAGATTTAAAGCAACTCTTAAATCCATGCTTCAACAATGAAGGAGAAACCTCTTGAAACAAACCAAAGAAGATATATGATGGCAAATGAACATATCCAAAGATGTCCAATATCATTAGCAGTTAGAGAAAGGTAAATTAAAACAATGATGAGATTGTTTTAATCTAATGAGTACCTTTATTGAAATACGCCGCTTTTTAACTTTGTAAACTGACAGTATATCAAGTGCCGACAAGGATGTTGAGCAGTTAGAACTCATACTCTGCTAATGAGAATGCAGAATGGTAAAGACACTTTGGAAAAGACTGGCAATTTCTTATGGAGTTACACAGGGATATATTATACAACTCAGCTATTTAACCTAGAGAAATTAAAACTTATCTTCAGTCAAAAACTTGCATACAGATGTGTGTAGCAGTCCTTCTCATAACTGATGAAAACCAGAAATAACCCAAATGTCTTTTGATGAATGAATGGCTCAACTACATAAAATAAAATTCAGTTCAGTTCAGTCGCTCAGTCATGTCCCACTCTTTGTGACCCCATGAATCTCAGCACGCCAGGCCTCCCTGTCTATCACCAACTCCCGGAGTCTACCCAAACCCATGTCCATTGGGTCGGTGATGCCATCCAACCATCTCATCCTCTGCCATCCCCTTCTCCTGCCCCCAATCCTTCCAAGCATTAGGGTCTTTTCCAATGAGTCAACTCTTCGCATGAGGTGGCCAAAGTATTGGAGTTTCAGCTTCAACATCAGTCCTTCCAATGAGCACCCAGGACTGATCTCCTTTAGGATGGACTGGTTGGACCTTCTTGTAGTCCAAGGGACTCTCAAGAGTCTTCTCCAACGCCACAGTTCAAAAGCATCAATTCTTCAGCACTCAGCTTTCTTTATAGTCCAACTCTCACATCCATACATGACTACTGGAAAAACCATAGCCTTGACTAGATGGACCTTTGTTGGCAAAGTAACGTCTCTGCTTTTAAATATGCTGTCTAGGTTGGTCATAACCTTCTTTCCAAGGAGTAAGCGTCTTTTAATTTCATGGTTGCAATCACCATCTGCAGTGATTTTGGAGCTGCAAAAAAATAAAGTCTGACACTGTTTCCACTGTTTCCCCATCTATTTGCCATGAAGTGATGGGACCAGATGCCATGATCTTAGTTTTCTGAATGTTGAGCTTTAAGCCAACTTTTTCACTCTCCTCTTTCACTTTCATCAAGAGGCTCTTTAGTTCTTCTTCGCTTTCTGCCATGAGGGTGGTGTCATCTGCATATCTGATGTTGTTGATATTTCTCCTGGCAATCTTGATTCCAGCTTGTGCTTCCTCCAGCCCAGCGTTTCTCATGATGTACTTGGCATAGAAGTTAAATAAGCAAGGTGACAATATACAGCCTTGAGGTACTCCTTTTCCTATTTGGAACCAGTCTGTTGTTCCATGTCCAGTTCTAACTGTTGCTTCCTGACCTGCATACAGGTTTCTCAAGAGGCAGGTCAGGTGGTCTGGTATTCCCATCTCTTTCAGAATTTTCCACAGTTTATTGTGATCCATACAATCAAAGGCTTTGGCATAGTCAATAAAGCAGAAATAGATGTTTTTCTGGAACTCTTTTGCTTTTTTGATGATCCAGCGGATGTTGGCAATTTGATCTCTGGCAGGACACAACCTAATTGCATACAACCTAATTCCACCCATATGATATTCTGAAAAGGGTCAAAGTGTAGTGATAATGAGCAGGGGTGAAGGAGAGTGTGAATCCAGTAGGGCAAGATGAGGGACTTTTGTGAAGACATAGAACTTTTGGGAATCCTGATTGTGATGGTGGTTACACAAATCTGTGTATGTGTTAAATCTCATAGAATTGCTCATGCATGTTCACGTACACACAGCCAAGTCAATTTTACCATATGCTGATTTAATAAAATTTCAAATGAAACAGGATGGAAAAAAGAAGATGGAAGGGAATATTAAATAACATATCTCAGCTATGATTTTGAAATGAATCTTATGTAGAAGACAGACTTTTTTTTTAAATTTCTCTAGGAAGGGTGCTGGAGAAGGCAATGGCACCCCACTCCAGTACTCTTGCCTGGAAAATCCCATGGACGGAGGAGCCTGGTGGGCTGCCATCTATGGGGTCGCACAGAGTCGGACACGACTGAAGCGACTTAGCAGCAGCAGCAGCAGCAGCAGGAAGGGTGCTTTAGGCAATTGTGTATGGGTTAAAAATACAAATTTGGTCAGTTATCTCAGGCTGAACACAGTAGGAGTCTTTACCACAGTTTTTCTACAATTTGGGCAGGGCTAGCAAGAGTGAAAGAATAGGAAGATTGAGGGCTTCTACGACCAGGAATATTGGTGGAAACTTGAGGTTTTGTGATTTGTTCATTTGGTGATTTTTGTGCATCAATAAAATCCAGGATTGTGTGGGGTACACACAGATCCCTAGATGAGAGTCCCAGCTTCCAGATACTTAAAAGCTGGTTGAGAAGACAAAGACGGGGTGGGGGGTTCGGGAAGGGGAACACATGTAAACCCATGGCTGATTCTTGTCAATGTATGGCAAAAACTATTACAATATTGTAAAGTAATTAGCCCCCAAGTAAAATAAATAAATTTATAAAAAAAAAAAAAAAAAAAAAAAAAAGAAGACAAAGACGACTGTTGGGGTCGGACCCTGTGGTTACTCTGTAGATCCCCGGATAAAACAGATAGTCAGGGCTTCTCAGCCAGGCCTTGTTGGTGGAGTAACAGGTCACCACAAATAAGTGTCCGTAAGAGATCTGGGGACATCTGATCAGAGATAAACATCTATAATTCAGTTTCCCCTTCTGTGGTCAACCCAGAAAATCTAGGGGTTTCTTAAATTCACCTCTGGAGACTTTCTGATCCCTGTACCGCTTAAAGACAGTTTGCTTATGTTTTTGTCTCTCTCCACATAGCAGTATTTCATCAAGCTCCCTCCAACCAGGGGTGTCTTTCCCTGACTTCCTAGCTTGCTGCAAGTCTCTGCCAGGCATGGCATAGAATGGGTAAAAGGAAAATGTGTTGTTCCCCTTGTCCTAGCATCAGTCCTTGAAACAGCTGAAGTCCCTCGGGCTTCCACACGGTGTCCCCTACCACCAGGGTTGGTCAAAGTGGCATTCACCATCATAGCAACCTGTCAGCACCTTTCCACGGTGCCAAGCGAAAGCTGATCTCCATGAAGAAGCTCCTTAAGGAGCTTCTGATATCAAAGCTTCATTTCCAAGGTGTCACCCCAGAGAGGGAAACTGAGGCAGTGAGAGAGAGAGAGTAGCTCGCTCCAACATGCAGAATGTGAGCCAAGGTCCAGGAAATCTGCTTTGTATTAACACATGGTCAAAAGAAAACTAGGGGCTGTTACACCAGAAAATAAACCTGCATCCCCCCCCTCACCCCAGCCCAGTACCAGCCAGACCTCTAAGAAATCAGGCAGCAGACTGGCCAGAATATTTCATTTCCTCTGCCTCTCTCTTTGCTGGCTAGCTCTGTTTGTAAGAAATTGTATTGCCTGAGGTCTGTATTGCCTCTTGGTCTCTTCAGACCAAGAGGATGAAGAACAAGAAATAAAGGCGAGAGCAGATGCTGTCAGGACTCCACCTGCACCCTTGATGCATACGGTGTGTGCACCTGGCACAACCTCACCTGCTGGTACCTCCCAGTGCCCCTGAGAGCCTTCTCTGACCCTCCAAGAGATGCAGGTGGGGCAGGCTAGTGCCAGGGAGTTGATGCCCCTCCCCCAGGGGGCCTCCCTGTGACTGTTAGAAGTTGGTGTATACACACCCTCCCTTCCCTGCCCCTCACTCACCCCCAGGAGGGACAGCTCAGAGAAGTGTCCTGCACTGACCCCCAGGGGTCCCCAGTGGGACTGGCTTGCTAGTGCCCAATTCACTGGCTACTTGATCAGTTTGTCCAGGGACAGCCTCCTAAATAAGTTGCTTGAACTAGGGTCTGCTTCTGGAAGACGCCTCCCTAAGATAGGGGTCTCCTTAACTCAAACAGTTAAGGGAAGATAGAGGAAACTGGAAGTGGGATGACGCAGACCGGATCCGAGAGAATTAAAGTGAGTGGGGAAACCACAGACAGCCTCGGAGCCCTCGACAGCCTCCCAGAAGTCCAAATGTCACTTCTGGTAACGTCACGCTGTTAGGAATCAGGGCGGCTCTGTTTGCCCTTCAGAAGCTTAGCTGTTCTTTTCCTGCTGTACATTCACGACACAAGTCAGTGATTTCCTAAGTTCCAGGTGAAAACCGCCAATCCCACCAAACGCCCCCTCGTGGCTAAAATAACAACCACGAATGGTCATTGACTTCAGTCAGCTGACATGTAATCCATGAAAAACAGATTTCTGCAATTCTGTGGTTCAGAAAGTCATTACCTCAAGCATGTTGTCTCCAGCAGACGACAGCCTACGGCTCAGAGCAAAGTCCCCACCAGAAACCGCGTGTCCTACCGTCTTCACTCTTCACCGGTACCCTGGACGGTCAAGAGAAAAGATGACAAATATTCATCCCCGTGAAGGAGTCAGATCTGTTGCCAGTGACAGATCAGCATCAAAATCCTTTCATGGGAGCCCGAATGAATTCAAACGCTTCTCCCCACATCCCTGCTCCCTCTCCTTGTCACACGCCCACTCAGCTCCTGCAAAACGAGAGCTATTTCAAATGGAGGCCTTTCGGGAGGAGGAACAATCCTCAGATTCCTCTCCTAATTCCTTGGCCACTTCTTGGGCCTCCTGATGCTGACCAAATCTAGATCAGGTGTGTTTGTTTTGGACCCCACAAGGTCAGGCCCGCGTGGCCAGGATAAGAGCTGCCTGCAAAATATTAGCTTTTTGATATTTTTAAGAAGAGTGAAAAAGAAGAAATTTAACCAGATTTCGTTTCTTCAGCAGTTTGTAAGTTCAGATTGGCATCAGTCAGGAACATAATCGGCTGGGCCACGTTTGAGAGAAGGCCATCCTTTCCCAGTGTGTACGGATCCTCACCTCTGTCTGCCCCTCTAAGCCATCATTCCCACTCCTGGCTTGGGGCTGGGGGCGGGGGGGCAGAATTAGAGGAAACTTCTCCCCAGAGTCTCACATATCCCTGGCTAACTAGCCTGTGACAGCCAAACAGCCTACGCCTCTTTTTTATTTCCAAATCATCGTGGCCAGAGTCCCTGCTGGCTTCACTGCTGGAAATCCAGCTAGCCATCTCAAAACAAGTCCCCACACTGTTCCTGGGAGGGTCTCCCGGGGTTGCCTCCTGAAGGCTCTGGAGCAGGGGTCCAGGGCTCCTCCCCTGGCTTCGTCTTCCTGCAGGGGCTGCCATCTGCTGAGCCTACCGCCCTCCACTGTGGGCATCACCAGTGGCCACTGCTCCTGCCTCAGGGACCCTGCTCCGCTGGCTACCATACAACACCAGGCCAGGCAGACTTTTACAAGAATTCACCATACATTTTTGAGGCTAATGGAAATGCTCCCTGGAGAGTAGCTTTTCTAAATCCTACGTCTGGCAGTGAGACCCTGGAGAGTCCTGACCCAGTGGCTCTGGAGCCTTGTTTACCGAGGCCGCCATATCCCCTGAGTCAGGTGTTCCGGGAAGCAACCTGCTTTAAACTCCAGGCCCAAACACATCTTCCCATATTTACTCTCTCCAGGCCACTGGATCATAGCCATGACAAATAGTTCATAGCAGTTTGTTTTTCCAAACTGAGCTGTTGTCTTTTTTTTTTTTAATGGTTATTGAAGTCTAGTTGATTTACAATGTTGTATTAATCTCTGCTGTGTATTAATCTCTGCTGTTCAGCAAAGTGATTCCATTATACATACATGTATTCTTTTACATATTCTTTTCCATTATGATTTATCACAGGCTATTGAACATAGTTCCCTATGCTACAGAGTAGGACCTTGTCATCTGTCTATTCTATATTTAATAGTTTGCATCTGCTAATCCCGAACTCCCAATACTTCGTTTCCCCTTCCCGCTTCTCCTTGGCAATCACAAGTCCGTACTCCATGTCTTTTAATATGTTTCTGTTTCATAGATCTGGTCACTTGTGTCCTGTTAGGTTGCTGCTAAGGTAATTGCAGTTTTGCATTGTTGAACTTTGCCATTTGATATTGGAATACATTGTTAAATAAATGTGGTTATGTTATACATCATTTTAATGTTCATTTCTCTATTTTTTTGCTAATGACTTATTACTTGCTGTTTATTTTATATTTATTTTAGGCTATAGAAATGATGTTAGGCAAAAAGCGAATTTCAGTGATTTTCTTTTATTTGTGTTCAAAATGGGTCATAAAGCAGAAGAGACAACTTGTAACATCATCAGCCCATTTGGCCCAAGAACTGCTGACAAATGTACAGTGCAATGGTGTTTCAAGAAGTTTTGCAAAGGATACAAGAGCCTTGAAGATGAGAAGCATAGTGGCTGGCCATCGGAAGTTGACAATAACCAACTGAGAGAATCATCAAAGCTGATCCTCTTACAACTATTATGAGAAGTTGCCTAAGCACTTAACATTGATCATTCTATGGTCATTCAGCATTCGAAGTAAACTGTAAAGGTGAAGAAACTTGATAAGTGGGTGCCTCATGAGCTGACCACAAATCAAAAAGATCCTCATTTTGAAGTGTCATCTTCTCTTATTCTATGCAACAATGAACCATTTCTCAATCAAATTGTGATGCATGATGAAAAGTGGATTTTATACAACAACTGGCGATGACCAACTCAGTAACTGGACTGAGAAGAAGCTCTGAAGCATTTCCCAAAACCAAACTTGCACCCAAAAATGTCATGGTCACTGTTTGGTGGTCTACTGCTGGTCTGATCCACTACAGTTTTCTGAATCCCGGTGAAACCATTACATCTGAGAAGTATGCTCAGAAGTATGCAAATTGATGAGATGCACCAAACTGCAACGCCTGCAGCCAGTATTGGTCAACAGAATGGGCCCAATTCTCCACAACAATGCCGGACTGCAAGTCACACGACCAACGCTTCAAAAGTTGAAAGAATCAGGTTACAAAGTTTTGCCTCATCTGCCATATTCACTTGACCTCTCACCAACTATCACTTCTTCAAGCATCTCGACCACTTTTTGCAGGGAAAAGACTTCCACACCAGCAGGAGGCAGAAAATGCTTTCCAAGAATTCATTGAATCCTGAAGCATGGATTTTTATGCTAAACAAACAAACTTATTTCTCAATGGCAAAAATGCATTGATTGTAATGGTTCTTATTTTGATTAATAAAGATGTGTTTGAGCCTGGTTGTAATGATATAAAATTCACAGTCCGAAACCACCATTACTCTTGTATTAACCTAAATATTTTAGATTCCACATAAGTGATAACATATGGTATTTGTCTTTCTCTTTCTGACTTGCTTCACTTAGTATGATAATTTCTATATCCATCCATGTTGCTGCACATGGTATTATTTCATTCTTTTTAATGGTTGGGTAATGTGTGTGTGTGTGTGTGTGTGTGTGTGTGTATGCATCACATCATCTTTATCCATTCATCTGTCAGTGGACATTTAGGTTGTTTTCATGTCTATTATAAGCAGTGCTTCTGTGAACATAGGGATGCATGGATCTTTTCAAACTATAGTTTTGTCTGGGTATATGTCTAGGACTGGAATTGCTGAATCATATGGCAACTCTATTTTTAGTTTTTTGAGGAACTTACATACTATTTTCCATAGTGGGTGCACCAATTTATATTCCCACCAGTAGTGTAGGAGGGTTACTTTTTCTCCACACTGTCTCTAGCATTTACTTTATGGATTTTTGATGATAGCCATTCTGACTGGTGTGATGTGAGACCTCATTGTAGTTTTGATTTGCATTTCTCTAATAATTAGCAATGATAAGCATCTTTTCATGTGCCTACTGGCCATCTGTTTGTCTTATTTGGTTGTTGTTGTTCAGTCACCAAGTCATGTCCAATTCTTTGTGACCCCATGGACTGTAGTATGACAGGCTTCCCTGTCCTTCACTATCTCCCAGAGTTTGCTCAAATTCATGCCCATTGAGTCGGTGATTCTATCTAACCATCTATCCTCTGCTGCCCTCTTCTTTTGCCTTCAATCTTTCCCAGCATCAGGGTCTTTTCACATCAGGGGGCCAAAGTATTGGAGCTTCAGCTTCAGCATTAGTCCTTCCAATGAATATTCAGGGTTGATTTCCTTTAGGAATTACTGGTTTGATCTCCTTGCGTCCAAGGGACTCTCAAGAGTCTTCTCCAGCATCACAATTTGAAAGCATCAATTCTTTGATGTTCAGTATCCTTTATGGTCCAGCTCTCATATCCATACATGCATGTCTAGAGGAAAATCATAGCTTTGACTATATGGACCTTTGTCAGCAAAGTGATGTCTCTGCTTTTTAACATGCTGTCTAGGTTGGTCATAGCTTTTCTTCCAAGGGGCAAGTACTTTAATTTCATGGCTGCAGTCACTGTCTGCAGTGATTTTGAAGCCCAAGAAGAAAAAATCTGTCACTGCTTCCACTTTTTTCCCTGCTATTTGCCATGGAGTGATGGGACTGGATTCCATGATCTTAGTTTTCTGAATGTGGAGTTTTAAGCCAGCTTTTTCACTCTCCTCTTTCACTCTCTTCAAGTGGCTCTTTAGTTCCTCTTCACTTTCTGCCATTAGAGTGGTATTATCTGCATATCTGAGGTCTTCTTTGGAGAAATATCTATTTTGGTCTTCTGCCCATTTTTCATTTGGTTTGATTTTTTATTGTTGTTGTTATTGAGCTGTATGAGCTGTTTGTATATTTTGGAAATTAAATCCTTATGAGTCACATTGTTTGAAAATATGGAGGAGAGCCTGCATTCATATACAAGATGAGGACAAGATTATAGCCTGTATGTCCATCCTATGAGGGCTTCCCTGGTGGCTCAGCAGTAAAGAATCTGCCTGCAATGCAGGAACCACAGGAGATTCAGTTTCGATCCCTGGATGGGAAAGATCCCCTGTAGGAAGGCATGGCAACCCACTCCAGTATTCTTGCCTGGAGAATCCCATGGACAGAGGAGCCTGGTGGGCTATAGTCCATAGGGTCACAAAGAGTCGAACTTGACTGAGGCTACTGAGCATGCACGCACGTCCATCCTATGATGCTCTGTCCTCTTCTCCCAAAGTGCTAGAGCAAGTGCTTAGACAAGTACACACACCCACATCACCTGTATTAGTCAAGGCTCTCCAAGAAACAGAACCAGTAGGATATGTGTGTGTAGATAGATAGAGGAGTGCTCAGTTGCTCAGTCATGTCTCACTCTTTTTGACCCCATGGACTGTAGCCCACCATGGTATCCTCTGTCCATGGTATTCTCCTGGCAAGAAGGCTGGAGTGGGTTGCTATGCCCTCCTCCAGGGGATCTTCCCGACCCAGGAATCAAATCTGTGTCTTCTGCACTGCAGATGGTTCTTTACCACTGAGCCACCAGGGAAGCCCGAGAGGAAAGTAGTTTCTACTGAACTGAGGATTCTCAACAGTTGCTGAGCCCTGAGATGCATGCTGTTGTGTCTTCTCATTTATTGAGTACAGCTGTTTATCCATCCCAGCAACCAGGGACCTGTATATCCTGCGATAGGAAAAGTCAGAATTAAGGACTCAGACTTTTTGTGAAAAACAGGACTCAGTTTGTGAGTAAACCCATGAAAGCTCCTGCAAATATTTTTATATTCATCAAAACAAAAAGACTAAAGCCAGGACACTAAAGAATCCATTTCCATCACAACATCTGATTCCTCTTCAGTCTGTCACGATGGGTTCTGCGTGTTCGACTTCCCCTTACCATTCCTTATACACTGAAAAAAAAAAAATCAGGATCTCTCTCCCTTGAAGTTTCAGCATGCGGCTTGTAAATTATTTTTGTGTTTGAGCACGAGGGCAGTCCCTTCTCAGTGTCTGTTTTCCTCCTCTCACAGCGCTCACTGCCTTTCTGATGTTAGCACTTGGAGCTGCTGACTGCCCTGAGACGCAGCACCAAACCCCGGGGCCGTCAGCCCTGCTTACCTGTGTTCCAACCACCACCCCGCCCCTCGCCCTCCTGACAAAGGAAGAAGTGTAAGTCTCAGGCTGGGGGACTGCCCCTGTCGGCTCCCTTTCTCTCTCCCCAAACTTCACCGCAAAAGCCTCCCTCCTGGTTCTGTGATCTGCTCTGCCTCCTTTATCTGCTCCTAACTTCCTGGGTTCCACTTATCGCCCAGATGACCAGTGGGACTGAAATCTGTCCTGAAATGGAGCCATGTACACTAGAATGTCATGAAGTTCCAGTTCAGGGAGGGGAACGGTGTTCTTCCTGAAGAGCATCCTCTATAACACAGCTGGCAAGCTCTGCCGCTCTCCCCGCCTCCCCTCCCTTCACTGGGGATACTTAGCCACCACAGAAACCTCAGGAGAAAGCGCTAGAGCTAATTTCTGGAAAATGCAGCAAAATAAAAGAATGAGGGTAGGAATCATTTCAGGCTCTGAAAGCAGGGCCATTACCACCACCATTTCAAGCAAGCTTATTAAAAGGTCGTTTACCTCCGCTTAGGAGGTCAATCATATTTGCCAATGCCAAGGAACATGAAAGACCCCATTACGATAGAAAGTGATGATGAGTTTGAGGCTGAGTAACTGATCCAAAGACAGAGGTTTTGTCCATGGGGTCCTACATTTGTAAAAATTTGGAGTTGAACTCAGTGACTGCTGAAGCCCTGAGTTGGGACTGTTGCAAGGACATTGCATCCACTGGGCCCAAGGAAATGCGTTAATTTAGACTTTAGATGACTTTCAAGAAAGGGTATAGGGGAAAATGCAGATGTCATATGTGAACATAATCAAGGCTTAAAAACAGTTACAGTGGATTTGCTTTCTCCTGTCCTCTTTGTGGTTATTAGTTGGTTTTTTGTTTATTTGAAGTCTTTACTGAATTTGTTGCAATATTGCTGCTGTTTTATGCTTTGATTTTCTTGGCCACAAGGCATATGGGATCTTAGTTCCCCAACCCAGGATTGAAGCCACAACCCCTGCATTGGAAGGTGAAGTCCTAACCACTGGACACCAGGGAAGTTCCAATATTACTTGTAATTCACCCCCCATCATAATCACTCTTACTATTACCATCACCATCGCTACCTCATTTTTTTGCCCCTACAGTGTGCCAGGCACTATGCTGGGTAGGTGATGTATTTCTTATTCAGTCACTCAGTCTTATCCTACTCTGTGACCCCATGGACTGCAGCACACCAGCCTTCCCTGTCCTTCACCATCTCCCAGAGCTTGTTCAAGCTCATGCCTATTGAGTCGGTGATGCCATCCAACCATCTCATCCTCTGTCATCCCCTTCTCCTTCTACATTCAGTCTTTCCCAGCATCAGGGTCTTTTCCAATGAGTTGGCTCTACCCATCAGGTGACCAAAGTATTGGAGCTTCATTTTCAGGATCAGTCCTTCCAGTGAATATTCAGGGTTGATTTCCTTTAGGATTGACTGATTTGATCTCCTTGTATATCTTGTCTAATTCTTGCATCAACCTCACTGCAATGGTGTTATTACCTGATTTTAGTGAAGAAATTGAAGCTGAAAGGGATGAAGTGGCCCAAGATGACTCACTGGAAGTCACTGGCAGTCCCAACCCACCTGCTCCCAAAACCCCTGTTCTTTCCATTCTTCCAGGCCCAGGGTCCCGCTGTGATTTCTCCTGCCAGTTTCCATTGTCCTCCTACCAAGTGAGCCCTCACCTCTACTGGGTGGTCTCAGAAGGCCCGCCACAATTTTCCGGCTTCTCACTTCCACCACGACTTCCTAGTCTTCCCACTGGCTCCTTCCCTTAGGCTCAGCCCCTCTTGGCTACCCTGGGTGATTCTGCTGAGCTGTACTCACAGATCCCAGCCCCCAGTAGGTGACTGCAGAGGCGGAGCTCAGAAGCCCTCATTACAAGAGAAAGATGCAATGGGTATAACAGCACATTAAAAAGTGACTTTTGAACCTGGAAGCTGAAACCACTTCCGTTTGATTTTATCTGTTATTTACAAACCCATTGACACATTTCCCCTAATCTCCAGCCTCTCCAGTGGGGAGAACAATTGCTGCATCAAGAAGCACTCTTTGTAAGGCAGTTATTTCACACACCAGCTGGCACTTCGACCAGCAGTGAGCCTTCACTGGGGCATGTTTCTTTCCATTGACATTTTTTAAGCACTAGCTGATTTAAAGTCAAGTGAATAGAACCAAACTTTATCTTGGAGTGCAAGAGTTTATTATATATACCAAAGAGCAATGGAAACTCACTATTTTCATGTTAGTCCACCTAAAAGCTATATACATTGCCAAATCAAACATCTTATTTTATATCCCTTAGGTGAACCCTGCCCTCTACCTCCCCAGTCAATGAGGGGTCCATACAAACTTGCCTCCCATGTGAGTGGGGGATGTCGGGAACAGGTGTAATATCCCTACCCACCCCCAGCCTGGAGCAGGAGAGTCTTGAATGCGCTCAGGCAGTTCTGAGAGCATCCTGTGCTATGTTTGGGCTGCAGGGATGGAGGTCAGAAGCCGTGATGCAGGGGCCCTCCCCTCGCCCCAAATAGCATCCCTGGCAAACAGAGCCACATTTTCAAATGGAAAGAAAGATTATGATCTACATCTTCTCCTCCAGGGCAGGTCTTAGAAGCTGGGTATATTCCTCCCTTGCTGAGATAAGGACTTCCAGGCATCTAAAGTAACATCTTTTGAATGGATGCCAACACAATCATGAACCTTCAGCTCCCTGAAATGTTTAGTACTTAACAATTCATGCTGGTTACTCAGCGGAAAATTTTCCTTGCGCTTACCTAACCTGCACATTTGTTTGAGCTTTTCAACAAATGCACTCATTTACTTAATTCTCTGAATATGTTCATGGAATATTATCACATACTGGAATAGTGATATCAATAAGCTCCTCAGCTTAATTAAGCATATACAATAGCCAAATGCCTAAGCTTCAGACAGAATGTGCTAATCTCATGTAAATATTATGATTCCTTGAGTAGCCAGGATGAGTATCCCATAGGAAAGGAATCTGGTCTCTCAGACATAATATAATTTGATCATTTTTTTAATAAATGAGAGCGTCTCGCCAAATATGATCATCAGGTACTATTCTAGTGATAAGAAAGGAGCCCAGGCCTGGTGTTTTCATCCCAAGCTGAAATGCTCATCAATTACGGGGCACGTCCTCCTCTACAAGGGAGGGCCAGGGTGATGGGGTGCCCTGGAGAGAAGAAGACCCATGAGGGGAATCAAAGCAAATTATGATACGTTTTTCTTAAAATCACTGATAGTTTTAGAATGAACTGCATTTTTTCTCTCTCTGTGAATAATGTTACCAAATATGATCTTAAATGGAAGAAACATCTTGAAATTCCGGAGGACTGAAATACCATTTTGGAATGAAAAGGCTTAAAAACACATGCCAAGCATTAGACAATTTCTGGTCTCCCACCTTGTGCTCCGTCCCTCGACCTTTGTGTCTAGGGAACCGAGGGAAGGACCTGACTTCTTCTCCTCCGGGGGAGGGCTGCAGACTTCTCGGACGCCTTCCTCCAGCCCAGGCCAGTGGGAAAGCTCTCGGGCCGTGCTCCTGCTCTGGGTCCGCCCTGACTCTCCGTCCTCCATCCTCCTCCCTTCTCAGTCAGGTTCCTGAGCAATAACAGAGCCCTGACTAATAAGCCGAAACACTCCCCATGTCCCCCAACCTATCACTGCGGCTCAGGTCGTGAATATTTTCAGTCCTCACATGTGGCAGGTCCCCCAGCACAGTTTTCAGCATGCTACAATAGCATCACATCTGAAGCATACTGCATTGGGTCTTTAAATTTTAATTTCTTTTTATAAACTCACACAGATACACTTTTACATAAACCATAAGGCATACTCACTTATTGATGTGTGATTTTGTTTTCATCTTGCTTGGCTCTCACTTTCTCACCCAATTCATCCTCCACCCATTTCCACCCCCAGGTAACCCATCAGAACAGCTTTGTAGATTCCCGTGCAGATCACCTCCACACTCATAAGTGCATGTATATAGGTGTGCACGCCCACGCACACACACGCACATGCACGATTATACACATATACATGTATGGGAGGGTCTTATCATTGTTTGACCAAACAGGATTATTTATGCCTTTTTCCCCCACTGTCTTCTTTGCTTCTTTTTTTTCTTCTTTCCTGCTGTGTTGAATTGTTAAAATTGCAGCCCTTTCCTCTCTGCAACCCTCTCCCCTGCCTTTTTTCTGATTCTCTATTATTTGGCTGCTATGGCACATATTTTTATTCTTCTAGAGTTAAAAAGTAACTGAAACAAAGTCCTCGGTTACAAATCCACCCTCCTCCACCCACAACCAGGGCTATAGCTTGTTTCAGCTCCCCTTTGGACATCCTCTCACCTTAGGTCCAAGTTCTTGCTGCTTAAAATTTTAGTTTTTACACACACACACAGGGTGTTTTTAGTAGCTACTAAATATTTTTACTTAAATACTCTACTTTTTATGTACATCTTTGTTTCTTTTATTTTCCGTATTTGTCTGAGTTTATTTTTCTTCTTGCTGATCATCATAATAAGGTTTTACATTTGCCTTGTTGTTGTTGTTCAGTTGCTCAGTCGTGTCTGACTCTTTGAGACCCCATGGAGTGCAGCACACCAGTCTTTTCTGTCCATCACCATCTCCCAGAGCTCAAACTCATGTCCATCAAGTTGGTGATGCCATCCAACCATCTCATCCTCTGTCATCATACATGACAAGGGGCCCTGAGGGAGGCACGGGGAGTGTGCTGGGCTCTGGAGCTGCACGGATTCCTGATGTCATTCCCACCCACCCCTGGCCCACTCCCACCCCAGGACCTGGCTCTGGCCCCTGTTTCAGCTTGCTGGGCTCTCAGATCTCATTGCTGTATCTTGGTTCAGTTCAGTTCAGCTGAGTCACTCAGTCATGTCGGACCTTTTGCTACCCCATGGACTGCAGCACACCAGGCTTCCCTGTCCATCACCAACTCCCAGAGTTTACTCAAACTCATATCCATTGAGTCGGTGATGCCATCCAACTGTCTCATCCTCTGCAGTCCCCTTCTCCTCCTGCCTTCAATCTTTCCCAGCACCAGGGTCTTTTCCAATGAGTCTGCTCTTCGCATCAGGTGGTCAAAGTATTGGAGCTTCAGCTTCAATGTCAGTCCTTCCAATGAACACTCAGGACTGATTTCCTTTAGGATTGACTGGTTTGATCTCCTTGCAGTCCAAGGGACTCTCAAGAGTCTTCTCCAACACCACAGTTCAAAAGCATCAATTCTTCACACTCAGCTTTCTTTATTGTCCAACTCCACATCCATACATGACTACCAGAAAAACCATAGCTTTGACTAGACGGACCTTTGGTGGCAAAGTAATGTCTCTGCTTTTTAATATGCTATCTAGGTTGGTCATAGCTTTTCTTCCAAGGAGCAAGTATCTTTTAATTTCATGACTGCAGTCACCGTCTGCAGTGATTTTGGAACCCAAGAAAATAAAGTCTGCCACTATTTCAACTGTTTCCCCATCTATGTGCCACGAACTACACTTGCATGGTTCTTATTATATGCCAGGCAGTCTTCCAAGCACTTTACATATGTGACCTAGTTCAGTCCTCTCAACAGATACTGTCCCTATCTCTATTTTGCGGATGAGAAAACTGAGGCACACTGACATACCTACCCAAAGTTGCCCAGCAAATGACCTGGCTGGTCTGCAGATGAGGGAGCCTGGCTCCAGAGCCCGTGCTCTCTTGTTTGGCGGCCTCTTAGCGAGTCTTGTTGGAGAGGAGGCTCTGTGCATAATGAAAGTTTAGTCCTCTTATGATGGAAAATTACTTCTTGTGTCCTCACCTATTAATGATAGTTGGACTGTGTATAAAATTCAGGTTGACAATTATTTCCCTCCATTGTCTCCTGGACGTGTTGCTGTCACTGAGGTGGGGCCTGTTGTCTGAGTTGTTCTTTGCAGGTTCTCTGGAGCCTGGTAATAGTGGTTCTTTTCCCCTGAAGTTCTGCAGTTGCCCTGTGATATGTGCAGGGGTAGATTTATTTTTATTTATCCTGCTCAGTGCTCAGAGTGCACTGTCAACCCAAGGGCTTATGTTTTCCTTCAATTCTGGAAAAATCTCAACTGCTATATTTTCAAATATTGCTTCTTCACTATTGCCTCATTCCCTTCTCCTAGGACTCTTATCAGACTGATGATGAAGCCTCTCAGTCACTTCTCTGTGACTCTTAACTGCTCTTGCCAGCTTTACCTCTTGCTTTCTGTGCTGTGTTTGGGGTGGATTTTTCTATACTATCTTCAAGTTCACTAATTCACCCTTAAAATGTGTCCAGTCTGGGGTTTAGTCCCTTATCCCTTCTATTATTTTTTGTTTGTTTGTTTCAATGATTCTAGTTTTCTTTTCAAAATTTCTTTCCTATCCACTTGCTCTTATTTCATTTATATTAATACCTATTTGCTGCATGATTTCTTGTTCCTTTTAAAGAAAACTTACGCCTGCATTCACCTCTTTGAATATTCTCAACATGCTTATTTTGAAGTCTGTCTTGGGAGTGTAGACTGGAACAGTTGTGATGAAGAATAGTATTAATTCAAAACACCAATCTGCTGAGACCCAGCAAAGGAGATTTCTCACAGACTTACAAGACTCCATGATGAATGGCCATCCCAGCGCTATTTCTGTTCATGGAAATGGGGGCAATCTAGTTGTTCCAGCCTCTGGAAAGGGAAGTAAAATTTGGGAGTCGAGGGTACTTACTATGGAATGTATGTAGCAGTTACAAACTGATAATTAGATGCACATATAGCAAAAGAGGTAGATGTCAAAAACACAGTACTGATAGATAAGCAGGAAGCAGAATGAGATCTGTAGCACAGTGTTAGTTCTATAACTTAAAAATTGCACAGAAAGCTTATAATGCCGCTTGTAATATTACATACAATACAAAGATGCACATTAAACAAATTAGTATGTGTGCCTGCTGGAAGAAGAGGAGAATACGAATAGGGGTGGGGTGTAAGGCACGGGGATAAAAATGCACATACACACACACACAGGAGGCTTTCTCCAGACTGATGAGGATGGTGTGCAGTAAACAGAAGAGTAAGACTAATTCAACCCTCTGTGTTTCTGTATCAATAAATGTCTTCTTCTGCCTTTCCAGAAAACTACTTTTTCATCTCTCACAAATTCATGTCCCAACTATTGATTTTGCTATCTTTTCTTAGCATTAGATTTATTCATATGTTTTGGCATTTGGGTGGACAGGTTCATTTTTAATGAAAAACCACTTTCTTTCTTTCTCTTTCTCCCTGTCCCCTGTGCTCACCCCTCTCTGTCTGACAGCCCCTCCAGGACCCCAGTCCAGAAGCAACTCTAAGAAGGAGAGTCTGAAGCCGCTGCTCCCAGAGGTACTGGGATGGGGCTGTAGCCAACCTGGTCAGAAAGTTAGTGGGCATCTTGGCTCAGCCAACAGAGACTGAATTTTCCCTTTCTTCCATCTTGGGCCTGCGTGGGGTATGAACTCAGACCCAGGCAGCTCAAGAAGAACTAGTTTTCCTCAGTCCCCTTTCACTCACAGGCTGGGTGGCAGGGAGTCTCCCCGCAACCTGCAGCTTCAAACTGTGTCTTGCACAGCACACTCTTGGTCTTCTTCCTGCTTCTGGACCAGAGTCCTGAGGCTGAAGGCTTAAGCTCCACTTTCCACTGTGCATTTCTGTCCCGCTTCTGGTCTTCAGAAATATGTCTTGTCATCTAATACAGCAAAGCCTTCTCGATAGTCTTTTTTAATCTTACCCACCATTGCTGAGGTGGGAAGAGGTGATTCTTGCCTCAATAGGTTCTCAAATTACACAAACATGTTTGGATAAAGCCTGATGAAATATTTATTAGCAAGGAGGAGACGAAGGTGCCTGATTTTAAGGCTTCAAATGATTTATGTACTCATTTATTGGAAATTCGTCTAAGACTGCACACTTGCTTTATGCTCGGCCCATTCTTTTTACTAACAGCCTTACAAACCGCTCAGAGAATACAACCTATGGTAATCACAGTCCTCTGTTTAGAACACAGAGAAACCAGCTTCCATATCACTGTCGAAAGCAATGCTCCAAATTGAGAACCACTAACTAGACCTTCCCTTTCAAAGAGGCCCCTTGCAGTAGACATTCTCTGTGTTCACCACACACCTGAGTCCTGCTACTGAAGTATATTTTCATTTGATTTCCCTGGGCTACAATACAATAGTAGTGTAGTCAAATAGAAGAAGAGATTTCTACCTGGGTGCAAAGCCCTTGGGAACTACCTAGGACTCTAGTATAAGCCATCCTCCCCCGTTCAACCCTTCCCCAACCAGTGTACACCTGGTCTTCTCCACTCTCTTACCCCAGCAGCTCTCTTTGACTGGCATGGCTTTCCCAACCCCCCCTTAACCCTTTTGCTCTTTCTGGAACCCACTCAAATCTCACCTTTAGTAATGATGCCTTTCCCAACACCACTAGCCCACCTTTTCTTCCTCTCAACTTCCCTCTACCATTGTCCGACATTTAGCCATTTGCCCTTCAGAGCCTGTCGCCTTATAAATATAGTTTCCTTCCAATATGTTTGAAAGTGCCTCATGCCTAAAGCTAACGTCTTGTGTCACAGATTCTGATTCATTATCTTCTGATCTCATCCGAGAGTCTGGATATACAAGAAAGCAGATATTACCACAGTAATATTATTATTCCCTATTTTTCAAATGATAAAATTGAGGCTTAGTGATGTTAAGTAAGCTGCCATACTAGAAAGTAACAGAGTTGGAATTTGAACTTGAATCAAAATTACTGCAGACAGTGACTGCAGTCATAAAATTAAAAGATGTTTGCTTCTTGGAATAAAAGCTATGACAAATCTATACAGCATATTAAAAAGTAGAGACATAACTTTGCCAACAAAGGTCCATATAGTCAGAGCTATGGTTTTTCCAGTAGTCATGTATAGATGTGAGAACTGGATCATAAAGAAGGCTGAACACTGAAGAATTGATGCTTTTGAACTGTGGTGTTGGAGAAGACTCTTGAGAGTCCCTTGCACGCCAAGGAGATCAAACCAGTCAATCCTAAAGGAAATCAGTCCTGAATGTTCATTGGAAGGACTGATGTTGAAGCCCCAATACTTCGGCCACCTGAGGTGAAGAGCTGACTCATTAGAAAAGACACTGAAACTGGGAAAGATTGAAGGAAGGAAGAGAAGGAGACGACAGAGGATGAGATGGTTGGATGGCATCACCAGGTCAATGGGCACGAGTTTGAGCAAACTCTGGGAGATGGTGAAGGACAGGGGAGCCTGGTGTGCTGCAGTCCATGGGGTCACAAAGAGTCAGACATGACTTAGTAGTAGTGTAGTGTTAGTCGCTCAGTCATGTCCAACTCTTTGCAGCCCCATGGACTGTAGCCCGCCAGGCTCCTTTGTCCATGGGATTCTCCAGGCAAGAATACTGGAGTGGATTGACCCAGGTCTCCTGCACTACAGGCAGATTCTTTACCATCAGAGCTACAGGGAAGTCCTTAGCAACTGAACAGTAACAACTCTTGACCTGCGCATTTGTAGTCACTTTGTAGTATAATCAAAATGGCAAAGAGGTTTGCTTCATCTCAAGTCCAGCTTCAACTGACTGGTTATCACTGCCCAAAGTGCTGGGTTGAAGAGCCAAAGTCAGGCTCAGCAGGAAGGCAAACTATCCACGACAGAGGAGCAAGGTCTGCTGCGGGTTCAGCTTTTTCAAGGAAGAGCACATGGGCCACCTGTTTGCCGTCCATCACATACTAACTTTCCTGAGCTGGAACAGAGTCTTCTATTAGTCTAGTCTGTATGTTCCATAGCACTTAGAACATAGTGCTTAACACAGAGTGAAGGAGCAATAAATAGGTATTGCTTGACTGTAACATCAACAACCTCAATAAGGCACCACATGGTGGAATCTGCACAAACAGCTTGCAACAACTATACTGGGAGAGCGTAAGTGAAGGGCTCTGTCTGGACCAGCTAAGCAGCTTTCACTTGGTGCATGATTTCAAACTAATATGCATGCAAAACAAAGTATGAAACTTCAGGAAAATTGTTTCATCCAGAAAACCGAGTATCAACGTGAAAATTGAGTTTTGCTTCTGCGTGATGGTTATACCTCTCATGTGAGCTACCACTTGGTACAGACAAACTGTGTATGAGGAAGTGCACCGCCTCCACGTACCTTCCACGCAGTTGTTTCTAAGGTCCTGTGTCTCTTCTGGAGCTCTGTGCCCTCCTGAACCTCTTGCTGCCACCCCCACTCTGTCAATTAATGAATCCGAAAGGAAGACAAGGTGTTTCTAGCATGTACCGCTGTAAATTACCGGAGACCAAATTATTAATTACCACCATTCTCCTACAAGCAGAGCGCTCCTCCCCTCCGCGGCATCTCCTGCCTCGGGTTGGGAGTCCTCTGTTTCCGTTTCATCTCTTTTCCATACCTCAGGACAGGGACGTGTCCAGGAACCCAGGCCAAAAGCAGCAGATTTATCACCATGCTAATGACAGCAAGCTGCATGCAGAGTGATTTCTGCAATCCCCCTCAACTCCTTTTGCCAAGACCTGTGGAGCTGCAAGACCCAGCCGATTCCAGAGACTGTTATCATCGCGTGAAGAATGGCTCTGTTGGAAAACACAATTAGATATCAGCCATGAGGCTATCTTTAGAAGCTTGTTGGCGAAGATCTCAAAAACAAAAATCGCCATGTGGCGGATTTGTAGATGTTAGCCAAATTGGCCAAAACTGAGAATCACTAAACACGTTTTCAACCTACCTCTATCAATACGCGGCATTCTGACAACCCACCTCGTGTCTCCTACGTATGGCTCGCTGTTCAGGGAGTGGGTGTCTATGTTTGCAGAGTTTCTAGAACTCTCAGTCCTGGTGGCAAAACCTCTCTCTTTATTTTCATGACCACTGTTTCCTAGCCTGGGACAGTGAGAATCTTTCACCCTATCATTCCAAAATAGCTTCCCCAGGGCTTGGGAATGGAGAAGGAAATGACAACCCACTCCAGTATTCTTGCCTGGGAAATCCCATGGACAGAGGAGCCTAGCGGGCTAAGGTCCATGGGGTCGCAAAGAGTCCAACACGACTGAGTAACTAAACTGCCGCCAGGCTTGGGAAAATGGCCCTGTGGGAGGCACGTAGATAAGGAGGCACCTGGTCAGAGAGATGAGTTGTCAGGGAAGCCAGCTGTCGAAGATGTTCCTTGTGGGGAAACTTGTTGTCATCAGGGAAGTAGTTTCTAGAGGGGCAGGCAGCCCCATGTGGCTCTAAAGGAGCAGGTCATTGTCCAGTCTCATTAAGAGGGAGGCACCCAGGCACGTGGGGCTCCCCTGATAGCTCAGCTGGTAAAGAATCCACCTGTAGTGTAGGAGAACCCGGTTCCATTCCTGGGTCAGGAAGATCCCCTGGAGAAGGGATAGGCTACCCACTCCAGTATTCTTGGGCTTCCCTGGTGGCTCAGATGGTAAAAGAATCCACGTGCAATGCAGAAGACCTAGGTTCAATCCCTGGGTCAGGAAGATTCCCTGGAGGAAGGCATGGCAACCCACTCCAATATTCTGCCTGGAGAATCCCCATGGACAGAGGAGCCTGGCAGGCTACAGTCCATGTGGTTGCAAAGAGTAGGACATGACTGAGCAACTACGCACAGCACAGTACCCAGGCACATAAGAGGCTTGTGGTGAAAGGCACCTGTGCAGATATCCAAGAAACTAGCCAGGAACCACGTAGCATCAGCACTCCCTACTGTGGACCTGAGAAAGCCCTTGATGACCTCCTCAAAATCAAGAGAGGGGTCTCAAGGGGTACTGCGTTTGCCACAGCATGTCTCCTTTTATTTGAAGAGTGTGTATCCTTTAAAATGCTTCTTTAAAAATCAAGTCAGCAATGTTGGAGGCTCAACCCAGCACCGCCTCTGTGCCCCCAACTTGTTGACTCTGCTGGCACAGACAGTACGATCATGCGGGGAAGAGACGGTTCTAGGTTTCAGGTCCTGATGACTCCAGGCTCGTCCAGTACTCATCCTTGGGCCAGATTCCCACCTCCCCACTCCCTTCTAACACAGTCCCTATGTTCTCATGGCCCCCACTTGGAGTTGGGGTGTGATGATTGCTCTGCCCAGTCCTTGGCTCCCTCTCTGTGCCTAGTCCTCTCCGGGGGGTGGGGGGGACACTGGAAGTCATGGCAGACTTGCACTGTGACCCCCCGGGAGATGGTGGTCTCCAAGGTGAAGCTGAGGGACCTGGGGATGTTTAACCTGGAGAGGACACATCTAAGTGAATAAACCATAGCATCCTCAGATGTATGAAGGGGTCTCATTGACCATGAGAGAGGACCCTTTTTCTATGCTGTTCCAGAGAACATACCAAGTCCAAAACGGAAAATTACAAGGAGTCATGCATCAACACCACATCAGTAATTCCTTCTGTATAGTTTAACTGGTGGAACAGCCCAGGTACATGCAAGTGAGAAGGGAAATGACCATTTCATCCTGTAGAAGGGAGACTCCTCAATTAAGTGAGCAAATTAAACTGAATGGCCTCTGCCACCCCTCCCAATCTTAATAGTCTAGGAATGCCCTAGAACTTTCAGGGAATGACCAGGTCTCCTGTGACCACTTCACTGGAAACTCAGTTCAGGCGAAGCCTTTGAGGCATGTGCTGTGCTAAGTCGCTCAGTCGTGTCCGACTCTGCGACTCTAGGGACCGTAGCCCACCAGGCTCCTCTGTCCATGGGATTCTCCAGGGAAGAAGACTGGAGTGGGTTACCGTGCCCTCCTCCAGAGAAATCTTTCTGACCCAGGGATCCAACCTACATCTCTAAAGTCTCCTGCATTGGCAGGCAGGCTCTTTACCACTAGCACCACCTGGGAAGCCATCTGAGACATTAGAAGGTACTTCATACGAGGAATGGAGGCGGTGAAGTTCCCAGGCTCCCTCAGAATCCCCCAGTGACCTGATCTCGTATCCCAGATGGGATGTGCAGTACAGACAGCACTGACATGTTAACAAGTGCGTGGAGCCCTGGGACATAAACAAACCCCAGGGCGGCCGCTGCAGCCAGGCCTCAAGCACGGCATCACGGAGTTTCAGAGGTGGGGGAAGCCAGGCGGTCATTCCGTCCCAGCTCCTACCCCAGGCAGGAATTCTCCGTCCAACAGCCCAACACGTCGCTGCCCAGCTTCTGCTTGAGCGCCTTCAGGAGGGGACCCGCTGCTTTGCCAGGAGGTTTAGTCCATTTTGAAACAACTTAATCCACGCGGAGACAGTCCTCGTGAGCCATTTCTTCCCCACACTGAGCCCCAAATATGCCTTCGTTCAACTTGACTTTTACCCTCAGCAGTAGGACAGAAATAAATCTGTTCCCTCAGCCATATAACAATGTTTAGATTTTTAAAGACAGCCATTGTCTCCAGAACTCCAAATATTTTTTTTTTCTGTCTAAACATCTCCAGTCACCTTAGCCATTTCTCACATGGTGTGGTTTCAGACCCCTCACCAGCCCGGTTACCATCTTCTAAGTATTTTCTGTCTTACGAATGTTCTTTACAAAAAGTAGCCCCTAGAACAAATAACCAACTGTATTCTGACCACTGCAGAGTACAGAGGTGCTCTCACCTCCCTCGTTCCACTCACTGTGAAAAGTGAAAGTGTGAGTCGCTCAGTCTTATCCGACTCTTTGCGACCCCATGGACTGTAGCCCGCCAGGCTCCTCTGTCCATAGAATTCTCCAGGCAAGAATACTGGAGTGGGTTGCCGTTTCCTCCAGGGGATCTTCCCAACCCAGGGATTGAACGAACCTGGGTGTCCTGCATTATAGATGGATTCTTTACCATCTGAGCCACCAGGGAAGCCACTAGACCTCTATTAATGCAATATGGTATTAGGTGTGTTTCCTGCCAAATGACCAGCTGTTGTGTTCATATGAATGTTATCGTCAACTAAAACCACAGTACTTTTTTATTTGACACAGTTTCTTTATAGCTTAAAAGAAAGAAGTGGATTTCAAGGGGGTCCTATAAATTATTAAAAGATCAAATCCTGCCTCCCCCTGCATTAATAATGGACACACAGAACTATTTAAGAGACTATAGCCCCAGCAAAGATTATGAGAGACAGACTAAGATAACTGAACTGACGGATACTGACTCCAAAGGTGGAATGTGTGCTTGTACTGTGCCAGGGGCCCAGCCTCTGCAGCTGCTTCTTCCAAACATCCAGGGCATGAAGGGCTCTTCTTGGAAGCTGTACCCACCTTTTTAAAAAATTTTATTTATCTATTTTTCTGTGCCAGGTCTTATTTGCAGCATGTGGGATCTTTAATTGTGGCATGTGGGATCTAGTTCCCTGGCCAGGGTTCGAACCTAGGACCCCTACATTGGGAGCACAGAGTCTCCAGGGAGGAGAGGTCCCTGTGCCCACTTCTGTCTTTCTCACTCTGCCTAACGTTTTTAACTGGCCACCTGCTTCCAAGGCCACCTCTTCCTCCAGCCTGCTGAGGACTCACCAGGGGTTTCCTTTGTGTCTTTGACAGGTCGCCTGAAGGAGGAAATCACCCAACGGCACGCACAGCAGGTGGCTCTAGGTGGGTACAGAGTGGAGCCCACAGGCGGAGGGTGACGGTAACACAGACTGACCTGGTCTGGGGAAGCCACGCCTCGCTGAACCTCAGGAAGGTCAAGGATGGGGAGGACCGCTGTCAGGGCAGCTTTCTCTGGATGCCCCTCCTGTCTGGAGCCAGGCTCCCCCTCCAGTGTGCTTGCTTCTGGCAGTCAGCACCTGGCATCCAGCCTCCCAGCGACTGCCTCATCCTCTGACCTTTTCCACCCCACATTCCAACCTAAACTCACCCGCTATGTCCCAGCTCCTCAGGGTCCTATTCAGAGCTTTCTAGAACCATGACTAGCTAATCCCAGAGGGGCAATTGGTGGTGAAAACAGCTCCCAGTGGCTGAACTCTCTGTACTGTGTTGTGTGCCCAGCAGTCCTGAGGTCAGCATCTTTTCTGGATGAAGGTGATTCAGGGGCTTGCCCAAGGTCACAGGCTAGCAACTGTTGGCGCTAGGACTTGAACCAGGTCTCTGAGTCCACCCTGGGCATGCTTGGTCCCCATGCTATTTACTGCCCACAACAATGATGGGCCCATAATGCAAACACTAAATCAACAGAGTGATATTCTGAGAGGCGCTGGGCACATTTTAGGTGGTGGGCATCCACTGAAAATGCCCCCTTGTGATACACAACCCAAGGAAGTCACCCAGGGGGAACATGACTGGAAAGCTGGCAGAGCAGAGTTCCTGGGCAGGACCCCCGTGTCCTCACCGCCTAGCTGGGGATCAAACCATTCTAGAGCTTTGATTAAGTAAGCTATTCTTGTATTCCAAACAAGGGGGTTCCCCTTGAGAATGTCTGACCCCCAGAATCACCTATAGCTGGAGAAACCTTGCACCCAGGGTCTCTGGGGGCTATGGAGCTGAGCCCCAGCATCATGAGGGTAATCCATTTGACTCCAGTAACTTGGATTAAGGGGGAGGTTGGTTGTTCAGTTTCGGTCATAACAATGATCATATCAAGTAACTAGCGATTACATCAGAAACATACAACAAGGAAGCCTAAGACACACAGACAGAACCCAAGCTTTCTCCTGTTGGGCCTGGGACTGAAGGGTCAGGCAGATGTGCGGGGCCTGCACTCCTCTTGCCAGAGGCCTGTGCAGGGGCTTGGAGCTGAGATTCTATGCAGGGTCGGCAGAGCGCCTTCCTCCAAATGCAGCCAGGGCTCCTGGGGTCCTCACTCCCAGGGCCAGGCTTGCGGAGGGGTGGGGGGCACAAGGACCTCCACTGCAAGCTGTGTGGAGGTGCAGGTCCCTGGATGGGGAGTTATCCCTGGGGCTGCCGCCTGGGCCTCTCCTCCAGCGTCCATCATGCTTGTTGAACAGAAACAATGATGTGGAAAATACCACTCAAATCATTCCAAGGGCAGTTTTGCTCTAGGGCCTGGGGAACCGTTTCCACGGCTTTCAGGGCAGGACGTGTTCCAGTCTTTGACCCTGCCGCATGTCTTCAACAGCAGGCTCCTCCTTAATTCCTCTGCTCACCTCTCTGGAGCCTTCTTCTGAAGTGTAGCTGGTGTCAGGTTCAGCAGGGTCCATCTTCGCCCGAAGTAATCAGCAAACCTCAAACGAAAAACACTTTGGCTGAGTCTAATTAAGAGCATGTGAAATGCCTATTTAGTTTGAAAGCTGACTGTCCCAATTAAAGAGGAAGTGGTGCCATCTCCAGCTGCCATCTTGAGATCAAATGCCACGTTGCTATCCAGGCGCCTTGGGAGCTTGTCTAATGGGTCTGTGGACCCGCCGGTGCGCTGTGTCCCAGGGGACCTCAGTTCAGAAACTTCCCCTTGAGAGAAAGTCTTGATGCAGCAGGTCGCTTGCAGTGCCATTTCCTGCCTTAACCCTCGCCCTTCAGACTAGCGTTGGGGCTGAAGGCCAGGACCCACAGCTTCTGTAAGACCACAGACAACTCACTCAGTGTATTTAGCTCCCTGACATTCTGTAGTTTGGGCTTCGGTGGAGCGATGAGGCGGTAACTACGCCCACTCTCGCCCTTCCACTCCTGTGGGTTTGTTTGTTTGCCAGTCCCTTCCCTGTCTGTTCTGTTTCTTTGCTTCTTCTCCTCTCTACTTTCCCTCCATTTCTGATATTCCCTTTGGTAGTATTTCTTTCTTTTGTTTCCATGTTCCTAAGTTTCCATGAATGTGTAGGTGAGGGTTGGTTGGTTGGGTCTGGGATTTTAGGGGGTGGGGGGGTTCAGGAGTAACAATCGAGTCTGAGCAGGAGAGGTTTTCTCATGCATTTTGCATAAGAATGCGTCTCTCTTTGTGGGAGCATATGCCCAAGAAAATTTGCAGAAAGGCAATCTTGAAAAGCAGAGGTTTAATGGTGAGGTGAAAGGTGCCATGGGGCTTCCCAGGTGGTGCTAGTGGTAAAGAACCCGCCTGCCAATGCAGAAGACATTAGAGACCTGGGTTCAATCCCTGGGTTGGGAAGATCCCCTGGAGGAGGGCATGGCAACCCACTCCAGTATTGTTGCCTGGAGAATCCCATGGACGGAGGAGCCTGGTGGGCTACAGTCCCTGGGGTTGCAAAGATTTGGACATGACTGATGGGACAGCATGCACACATTATTCTATCCACTATACTCTTCCCACTGTAGCCCCAAACCAAGTTAACTTTGACCGTCCCCCACAAAGTCTCACCTGCCCCCTTCTCCCCAGGCTGCTTGTCCTCCAGCCGCAGGCACCTCTGCTGGAGCACCACCCTTGTCCTATAATTATTTATCTCCATATCTATTCTACACATGAAAATATGAGCTCCTGGGAAGCTAGGTGCAGTTGAATTCATCTCTGTCCCTGCAGCAGCTGGCACAGGCAATAAACAGGCCAGAGTCAACGCTTCCCCAGATGACTCCGAGACTCACGCATCTTACAGAAGTATAATGAGACATTTGAACATAAAATAAGTCCATTTAAAGGAAGTAGAAGGAGTAAATGCCTTTGGACCCCACAGTTGAGCAGATTACAGCACGCAGGCAGTAAATCCGACTCTGTCTTATCTAGCCACGGAGCAGAAAGAGGAGCACCCAGAGTTCCATAGTTTTCATTTTTGGACCACAGAAAGCATGCTAATTGATCTGCAGAAAGAGAATTTCTCCTGGAACTAAACACAAAGCAGAATTTATTGAGAGGACCTTTGTAAAAAGGACTCTGAGTGACAGAGTGAACGACATCGTCAACTGCAGTTTTGCAGAGGTTACTGAAATGTCGTCCCACAAGACGGTTCCCGCATCGACCCTCTGTAGAAGCGAGAGGCCCGTCAGGAGCGCGTGACTCGCTGAGGGTGTCCGGGCGCCCAGCCCTCTGATGGCCACATGGAGCAGGAACAGGATGGGGAGAAGCCGCCCCAGGACTCAGGGCTCTGCCCTCTCTCCCAAGTGTCTCTTCTGAGCAGTATTTGATCAGCTCACAATCAGAATTCTACCAGGTGCCTGTGATTAAAATTAAAAAGGTGCATGGCTGCCGAGCAGCATGTGAAATGTGACAGGTGAGAGCAAGCACCAGGCCCTCGGAGCTCCGAGCACTGAACAGAGAGTGGGCCCCGGGGTGTCACCAGGGCTGTGGGCCTGAGCCGAACCTAGAAGAATGGGCAGGACTCAGAACCTCAGAGAGGAGCGTGCGGGCAGAGGGGGCTGGGGTGTGTGTGTGTGTGTGTGTGTGTGGTATATATGTATATGTATGTGGTGGATGTGTGCGTGTGTGTGGTATATATGTATATGGTGGATATGTGTGTATGTAGTTTGTGTGTGATATATATATGTATGAATGTAGGGGGTGTGTGTGATATGTATGTGTTTGTATGTGGAGAGTATGTGTGTATGTAGTGTGTGCGATATATGTGCATATGTATGAATGTAGGATGTGTGTATAATATGTATGTTTATGTATGTGGGTATATGTGTGGTATATATGTATATGTATGAATGTAGGGTGTGTGTGGGGCGGGTACACATTTATATGTATGTGGGGAATATGTGTGTATGTAGTGTAAGTGTGATGTGTATGTATGGGGGGTGTGTAGTGTGTGTGCTGTGTGTATGAGAGAGATATAAATGTATGAATGTAGAGTGAATGTGTATGGTATATATGTATCTGTATGTGGGGGGTATGGATGTATGTAGTCTGTGTGTGTATTTGTGTATGGGGGGTGTATGTGTGTTTGTAGTCTGTATGTGTTTATGCATATGGGGTGTATGTGTGTGGTATATATGTATCTGTATGTGGGGGGTATGGATGTATGTAGTCTGTGTGTGTTTATGCATATGGGGTGTATGTGTGTTTATAATGTGTGTGTTTATGCGTATGGGCTGTATGTGTGTGGTATATATGTATATGTATGTAGGGGATATGGATGGATGGATGTAGTCCGTGTGTGTATATGTCTATGGGGGTGTATGTGTGTTTGTAGTGTGTGTGTTTATGCATATGGGGTATATGTGTGTGGTATGTGTTCGTTTCGTGTATGGAGGAGGTGGGGGGAGGATGACTCCATAGGGAGTTGATCTGAAGTTGTCCAGAAAAAAAGGCTAAAACGGTGAGGAGGGTCAGTTCATTGAGAGCCTTGAACCTGAGCATTTCCCTCACAGGCAGTTGAGCCACTGGACATTTTTGAGCAAGGAAGGAAGTCTTGGTCAGAGAGACCTTTTAGGAAAAGAAAGCCCCAGGCAGGAGCACACGTTCCTCAGCATTCACTACTTGACTGACAAGTAAATAGTCTGCACCACCCTGGGGACCACCCCCCCGCCCACCCAGCCACCCAAGCCTGCACCCAGCCTCTGCACTGGCCACCTCCTCTGGGTACACATTCCTGCAGCCCAGCCTGGGGGGGATGGTGCTCCTGCTATCTCTGAGGAAACCTGCTACAGATGCTGCCCAGCGAGATCTGGGGCTGCCTGGGAGCCCCACCCTGGCCACTTGCCCTGCAGAAGCAGCCCCTGACAGCAGCCCACGGTGGCTGCAGTGCCCCGTGGGCCCTCGAATGACCACCGGGCAGGGCCCACTAACCCGACCTGAAGACCCAGCAGTGAGAGCGCTGAATCCCAGCAGGGCCTCCAGGAGGGCCAGGAGGGCCCTGACCCTGAAGATTCCTCCCCGTTCTAGCTCCAAGAGCTCTGAGAAGCTTCTGTCTCCCAAACAGAATCCCTGCAGTGGCCTCTTGTGGCATCCCGGCTGTGCTCCACACACAGGCTGCTGCCATTGCCACCTTTTGCCATTCAACAGAAAATTATTTAAGATGGAGTCTTGAAATACTTTTTTAGAATTCTGAGCCTGGGAACCACAAATTTGAGAGAAAACAAAAAGACAGACTGTCATCAATTTATTCAGCGGATTTGACTGAGCACCTAGTATGATCCAGACCAGGAATTCCAGGGTATGGAAAGGAACCACTAATGGAGACAACTGCAGGGACCCTCCTGGATCAGGCAGCCCAGTGGTTTTCAGAATGGGCTCTGTGGGACCCTACATTCTGCACAGCCCCTTTGGAACCACGAAGTGAGGGTGAGAGAACCCAGGGTACAAATGGCAGCACCCCAGGATTCTCCCCTGGATCAACCAAAACAAATTCTAGTTCTCTTCTTTACACTAAGCCTTTGTTTGAAAAAAAAAGAAATGTTCTGTAGCTTTCAACAACCTTCCCCCCTCACATTTGTGGAGGCTGGAAGCCTGAGATCACTGTCAGGTTCTGGTGAGGGCCCTCTCCTGGGTGCAGACTGCTGGCTTCTCATTGTCCTTGCATAGTGGAAAGATCAAGCTAGATCTCTGGTCTCTTCTTAGAAAGGCACTAATCTCACTCATGAGGGCCCCACCCTCATGACCAAATTATCTCCCAAAGGCCCCACCTGCAGATACCCATCAAGTTAGGGCTTCGATCAGTATGTGAATTTGGGGAGGGGAGGGACACATTCCGTTGGTAACAATCAAACACAGAAGACAAAATTCTAACCCCTCAATCTCATATGTAGATTAAAATGTATCATGGCCAGCTACTCCACCTGTCCTTGTGCTTGGCCAGTCTCAGCCCAGAAAAGGTCTCAGTGTTTGGTAGGTCCTATTCTATTGCCAATGTAGTGGAGCTGAGTGAGACCCTCTCACTTCCCCCAAGGAAACCAATGATGAATTTGGGGAAACCAGGGTCATCTGTGCTCAGATACAAATGATGGGTGCTGTGTGTTCCAAATAACCAAGAAGAAGCTCTTAAGTGGTGCTTTGAAAATACTGGTGTTGGGCTTCCCTGGTGACTCAGTGTGAAAAATCCACCTGCCAATGAAGGAGATGCTGGGTCCAGTTTGATGAGAATGTGGCTGGGTTTTAGGGATTGCCAAGCTTCCTGCTAATGTCTCTCTGAAAAGCCACCAACACTGAGGCATGTGGTTACCACTGGTCAGTGAGGCTAACGTGACAGAGGGTAGAATTGCCAAGGGACTCAGGCCCGGAGAGAAACCCTGAGTTCAGAATTGTGGGCACTTCTGAAGGGTGAGGCAGCCTCCATAGGCTGGACGCAGGCAGGAGCAGCCTCTACACAGACTTGCCCCAGGGCAGGCAGAGGGGGGAGATGCCAGCCCCAGGGCAGGCAGAGGGGGGAGATGCCAGGAGTCTCAGAAAGAGGGTCATCGTGCCAGGCTCTGGGTGGTGCAACCAGAGAATGCTGAGGAGAAAGTGGAGGTGCAGCTGGGGTCCCAGCAGGAAGGACTGTGGAGAGAGAGGAGGAGGAGAGAGCTGCAGTTTGAGCAGAAGTGATCGTAGTTGGCGAGTGAGTGAGGAGACCAGACACACCTTCCTGTGAACACAGGGTGCTTCTGGGGTCCCCCTATACCGCTTGCCAGTCCACACTGACCTTCTGTGCAGGCTGCATCCTCCTCCAGGAATGCAGTGAGGGGAGCAATGTGGAAGGAGAGAGGCCCTCATCCCCATGGCCTGATTGTGGCAGAGAGGCCCAAAGTGGATGCAGAGGGGGTGACTCAGGCAGGAGGGAATGTGGCAGCCTTCTCTGAGCAGAGTCCAGGCTTCAAACAGGTGTATGGAAGGATCTTGATAGTACTATTGACCATCTGAAGGGAATGGCAACTCACTCCAGTATTCTGGCCTGGAGAATTCCATGGATAGAGGAGCCTGACAGGCTACAGTCCCTGGGGTCGCAAAGAGTCAGACATGACTGAGCAACTGACACTTTCACTTCCACCATGGCCATCTGTGCTCTCAGAAATCGCCCCATTCTCCCTTCAGGGAAGATGACGGTGATGAGTCGGGGCCAGAGAAATGATCTGCCACAGCCCTGGGTCTGCAGGGTATTCATCACACCCTTGAGTCTGAGCCAGCCGCGGGCAGCAACAGTGTTACACAAAATCAACACTAAGACGGATGGCAGCAGCCAGCGCCCGGCAGCCTGTGATCACTCCAGTTGGTGATTCACTTGAGCCATTAAACAGGAAATGGTCTGATGGGGAAGCCAGAGTCTTTGCCTCTGAGCTGCTGACCGTTGTGGTCCTTGAGCCTACTGACATCATCCATCTTCGGGAGAACAGACACACTGACTTCTGAAAGGGGATGGGGCTGGGCGACCTGGGTTCTATGAGACAGTCTAGCCCAAGGAGGCCCAAAGTGGGTGTTTGGGAAGCGGACCCTGAGTCAGATGGCTGAGGCCACCCGCCGGAATGCCTCCATGGCTCTGATGTCTTGTCTGCCACGGGAGAGCCACATAATTCACAGCCTCCTCCGCACAGGGCCCTGGCCTTGTTCCCCGGAAGCCCACAGGGCCCCTTTCGGTTGTTCAGTTCAGTTCAGTTTAGTCGCTCAGTTGTGTCCAACTCTTTGTGACCTCATGGCTGCAGCATGCCAGGCCTCCCTGTCCATCACCAACTCCCAGAGTTTACTCAAACTCATGTCCATTGAGTCAGTGATGCCATCCAACCATCTCATCCTCTGCCGTCCCCTTCTCCTCCTGCCTTCAATCTTTCCCAGCATCAGGGTCTTTTCCAATGAGTCAGTTCTTTGCATCAGGTGGCCAAAGTATTGGAGTGTCAGCTTCAACATCAGTCCTTCCAATGAATATTCAGGACTGATTTCCTTTAGGATGGACTGGTTGGATCTCCTTGCAGTCCAAGGGACTTTCACTTGTACCTGGCTGGAAATGTCAATCCTGCCTTCCTTGAGACTCCTAGCAGACAGTTAAGGAGACAAGCAGGCTGACTCAGGGTGTTCTGGGGCCTGACCTCAGGTGCCAGTCTCCCATGGGTAATGTGGATAAGACCGCTCCTCACACCCAGCAGGTGAGCTGCAAATGCCAAGTGGGATCAGGGTGCAGGCAGTGGGTTCGGTTAGGAAAGGGCAGTCCACGCAGGCCAGCACACAGGGGAGAGACTGAGACTTTCTCTCAGCCCCCAAGCCCCACATCAGAAAGGCATTCTTGCAAAAGAGCATCACCTGCAAATACCAAGGACGAATCAATACCGACTTCAGTGATCCACCCTGTGGCAGCCTTCACTGTGCGGGTCACTTGCAGAGGAAGAAGAACTAGCTTTGAAGTCAGACAGAGCAGGGTCCTGACTCCGGCTCTTTTTGCCAGTGGTGTGAACCCAGGGAAGGTCACTTCCCCTGTCAGGACTCAGTTTCCCCGTCTGTGATGGGAACTACTGTAGAAGAGACACGGAGAGCCACGTGTTCACATTTTATCCTCCACCTGCAAGGGCCAAGTGCAGGTAGCTCTAGCCCCACAGGGACCGTGACTTCTTGCTGCAAAGCCCTGAGTCCCTTCGCCCCACAGTGGCTTCCAAAGATCTGGAAGGTGAGCGGTGGGTAGAGTGCCATTCTGGCCTCCGTAGAGCACCTTACCTGAGCCCCTTGCAGATCTGGCATCCTCGGTGATTCCCACATGAAGTACTTGCATTGAAACTGCATGTAGAGCCTTGAGCAGTTTCTTTTTTTTTTAAGACTCTTTTGTTGTGGACCGTTTTTAAAGTCTTTATTGACTTTGTTACAATACTGTTTCTGTTTTATGTTTTTGGTTTTTTGGCCACAAGGCATGTGGGATCTTAGCTCCCTGACTAGAGGTTGAACCCGCGCGCCCTGCATTGGAAGGTGAAATCTTAGCTGCTGGCCTGCCAGGGAAGTCCCTTGAGCAGTTTCTTAACAAAGGGTGAGCATTGACTCACAGGGGCATCTGCCATCAAATCCTAACTCCGTGTGCCTGTGGTTGGGCCCAGCGGTCTTTTGCTTTTACAAGCTCCTTAGGTGATTCTCAGGTTCACCCCCAGTAAAGAGCCTGTGAACAAAAGAAGTGAGATTCACACATTTCAGACATGGACTGACTGTAGGAGAGTTTTAGGGGGTTGTGTGTGTGTGTGTAGGGTGCAGGGAGGTGATCTTTCCGGTGCCCCCCAAATCACGCCCACAGGAGGCTGGCCTTCCCCACCAGCGCCCCTCTTGTCTGTATGCTGCTGATTCCTGAACACCTGACACATCAGAGGTAGTGGGGTCACTCTGGGGCCGCGTGGGCCCTGCTTGAAGTTCCAGTCACTCTGACTGCTCGGGGGCTTCCTCTGTATGTGACATTCAGACCCACAGCCTCTGGAATTAAGCCCTCCTTCTTCGCTCGTGTGTTGTTTGGGGGCTGGCTGCCCACAGTGTGACCTCCTGGGCCCCGCAGGGCTGTGACCTCCTCTGCTCCCGTCCCAGCCAGGGGCCCGTGCTTGAAAGGAGGTGGCTGTCAGGTGACCGGAGGCCCTGTCGCTGGCCACAGGCCCAGTGGGCACCCACCAAGCCCAACTGCCCTTTCCTTGCTCCCTCTTCCTCTGTTCCTGCTCAGCCGCTTTGTCTGGTTCCCATTGAGCTCCCAGCCCCTCTTTCTCTTGAGAGACGGCTGATAAGCCAAGCCTCAGGAAGCAGCAGAAGTAGCCAGGGGCCGTCTCCTGGTGGGGTTACAATGCATTTCACTCGGCAAACATCACTTTGGCTGAGAGGCCCCTTTGGTTGCCATGGCAACGAGGGTGGCTTGCGTCTTGGGGGTACACTGTGCCCTCATTCTGGCTGCCAAAGTCCCTGAGTCCCAGGTTTCTTTCCCAGATCCTTTCACCACCCTGGCGCCACCTCACATTAACTATTCTATTCGCAGCAGCTTTGTCTTAACCGGCAAATCAACTACTTGGCTTGGCCATCAAAGGAACAGATCACGCCATTCCCTCTCCTCAGCAGCCCCCAGCCTCTCAGCTCTCGCAAAGCCAACCTCCCCCCCAGGCTCGTGAGGTCCAGCAAGATCTGGCCTCAGGTGAAGAATCCGCCTGAAATGCAGGAGACCTGGGTTCAACCCCCGGGTTGGAAAGATCCCCCTGGAGAAGGGAAAGGCTACCCACTCCAGTATTCTGGCCTAGAGAATTCCATGGACTGTATAGTCCATGGGGTCAAAAAGAGTCAGACACAACCTAGTGACTTTCACTTTCACACCTTCACTTGCCCCAGAGCAGGGTCTTCACTGCGCCCCTCAGGGAGTTCCTAGGTCTGGGTCGAAAAATGTTAAAAGGAAGCAGAGTCACAGCTTTTTTTCTTTTAACAGACTCGGAGATACATGTGCCCAATGCTGAAACTGTTAGGAAAGGAAATATTCCATTTCGAGTCCCATAGCTATCAGCTCGGTGTTGAGGTACTTCCTGACTTTTCCCAGAGAGGACAAGGGCCCATGAACACTGTGGGCACTGAGGGCACCTTGGACATGGAGTCTGGACAAAGAGCAGAGGGACCCGTCCCTGCCCTCAGGGACTTCCGCTGCCTGGGTCTGGGGAACCCACGGGCGACTAGGACGGGCATGTCTGGATCATTAGGGCCACTAAGATGCACCGGCTTAGGGGACAGCACAGACTTCCTCTGGGAAGTCTATGGTGTCCATGGAGTGAGACGCTTGCTCAGCCAGTTTACAAGTGACAGGTGACCCTTGACACAAGGGAGAGAGAAACAGGTGCCCGGCAGATAAAGAACAGAATCCCAATACGCTTAGCATATTTATCAGTGAGTTAAATAGCAACATAAAAAGCAACCGAAAGGGAAAGAATAAAGGCATGCCAGAATGAGGACCCCTCAGCAGGCTAAACCCTCAACGAATGGGAAATATTGCATTTGGGATCCAAAGGCCAGTCGCAGAGAAATAGAATGCGTTTTGACAACCACTTGTGAAAATAGGAGCGTCTGTCAACTGCCTATAAGATTAATAGAGAAGAGTGACAAACTGACATGGCCATGACAATGTCCATGCTGCTGACATACAAAAGCAGCACTAGATGTGGCCTAGTATAAGCATTTCGCTCTTTAGAACCAGAGAAACTGGGTTCAAATCCCAGCTCTACCACTTGTTGCTGTGTGAGTTGGAGTTAGCTACTGATCTCTCTGAGCCTCAGACTTTTACCTTAAATGAGTTGGTAATGCCTCTCCTGCTGGGTTATTTTGAGAATTAGCAATAAGGTGAATAGAGCACCTAGCCCAGTGCCTCACAGGACTTGGCAGGATCTGGAATACAGGAGATGCTCAGTAATGGTCATTGCTAGTCATTCACCTCCCATAGAAATATCGAACATGAATTTTTCAAAGCTAGGAGAACTGTCCTCTACCCTGCCCATCCTGGGCTTGTCTGGAATATGATGTCCAGATGCAGACTCCGTACTTAGGATCAGTTAGAAGATCACCATGTCACTGAGCCCTAAGATGAGGGACTTGGGCGGAGTCAGCCTGAGAATAAAGCTCCAGATGTATGTGACAGTTTGTTGGTGTGGTTGTTGTTAAAATATTTAAAGAATCTTCAGATTAAGAAGGAGGACATACTATGCTGCTCCAAAGATCCAAAGTAGAGGTGAAAAGAAGTTAGTGGGGCAGGTCTCAGCTCCAATTAAGAGGAAACAGAAAGAAAAAAAAAAAGGAAACAGAGCTGCCCTCAATGGAGTGTGCTCTTGGGCACAGCAGTGAGCCCAACGCCTGGCAGTATCGCAGCAGAAAGCAGTTGACCATCCTCAGAAATGTCATCGAAGGAGTTTCTGAATCCAGAGCCCTTGCAACTAAACAAACCTGGATTTAGATCCAAGCTCCTCTAGTTAGCTATGTGGCCTTGGGCAGGCTGACCTCTTTGAACCTCCATCCCCTTATCTGTAAGACAGGAGCAATGATACCTCCAAGAGTTCTGGACGGACTGTCTGATCATGTCCAGAAAGTGCCTGGCTCATGGTAGAGTCTCCCCTCCAAGGTGCAAAAAGTGGGGCTACATGACTTCTAAGATGCCTTCTGAGTAAAACATGCCGTACAACCACCGAAAGCCTCCTGGGAGGATAGACAGACCCCCAACCACCGGGCTATGGAAAGATGGGCTCCAGACAAGCCCAGTAGCACCCAAAGTGGGCAACCTGGCAGCCAGCAGCAGCGGCTGGCATGTCTGGGTCGCAGCCCTCACCTAGGACTTGAGAGGGTCCTGTCACGCTGCCCACAGGACAGGGCATCTGAGCGTGGTTCTCAGCCCCAGGTGTACGTTGGCTTAATCAGGCTTAGAAGCAGTGCTTCGGAGGGAAGTCAAAAGTGGGGTACGTGGATTGAGGCTGGAGAACTCGGCACCTTGTGTGGTGCAAAGTAAGATGTGAGCCATTTTAGTGATGCCTTCTTGGTTTATGAAGGGCTCTGTATCAAAAGAGGGGGGGAATGCTCTTTTGCATCTTCCCTAATGACTCAAGAAGGAATGAGGGAACCGCATGGGGAAAGGACTGATAGTGACATAAGGAAGAATTGCCTTCCAGTGACAGGCTTTGGACTGTGGGTTTATGTCCACAGCATAATCACGGAAGCCTCCTCGGGGCCTTTCGGCTGAGCAGAGGCTGCCACCCAGAGGAGGTGTGTGAAGCAAGCTCCCATCCAGAGACCATACGGGGACTCGCAGGGTCTCCTCTCACCTTGGGAGGCACGATAACTCTGTCATCTGCTCTGAACATCATCCTTTCCCTTTCTTCCTCGTTGGAGTGAGCTATCAGCATCTCCCTTCTCCAGGTATCTCAGAAAACATCCCCGTGCCCTCGATGCCAGACCAGCTAGAAGAGAAGCTGCGATCACAGCTGGAGGAAGAGAAGAAAAGGTGCCCTTTCCTTTCACTGCACACACCCTGATCCCTGCCCCCCACCCCACCACCACCACCCCTGCCCCTAGAGGACCCTCGGGACCACCTGGAGCTGTGGGGAAGGCAAGGGGGCCACCACCCCCACCCCGCCGACCCAGGCCTGCAGCTCCTCTGAGAAGTGGGTCATAAATTAGCTGGAGGAGGCACCGCCTTTAAGCAGGCAGTCATGAGGTGCAGGAAGCCAGCCGAGGCAGGGTGAGGCTGGAGTGGGGAGTAGAAGTTCCAGCCAGGCTCCAGAGCCAGGATCCCTGACTCCGGCAGGGAGAGCTGGTCGCCATCTGCAGCCTCTGCAGCGTGGGGCCCGGGCTGCAGCCCCGGAAGCAGCGAGTCTTGTCTGCTGCTGCCCTCTAGGGGAGCCCGGGAGTATGACCACGGAGGGCCTCCGCCTCGCTTCTCTTCTGAGGCTCCGTACCTGCAGGGTGACGAGAACATCAGACCCTCCTGCAGCCACTGAGGGCCCCAGAATGATTTAACCTGCAGAGCGAGGAGCCTCAAGCGTAAACAGACCTGCGGTCCTTACTGATACAAGCATCTCGGTTCATTTCTTCGTTTAGGCATTCAGCACAGAGGTTGGCTATCTCTTCTGCCCTGGAGAGATTTGCTTGCCGGAAACCAAACAAGAAACTTTCCTTGCTCTCAGGGGGCAATGATGTCGTTGCCACCCACCCCTGAGCTGGCTAGGCATGTGCCCCAAGTGGACCCTGTCACCCTGCCCTCATCCCCAGCTGGCCTGGGTTCAAACCCTGGCTCCTGTGTTTATTAGCTCTGTGCTGTGGACCAAGTTCCTTAACCTCTCCATGTTTCAGGTTCCAGACCCATGAAGGGGAGATGGTTATAATAGCGCCTTCCTCCTAGGGTGGTGAAGAGGATTGAATGAGTCTGTAGACAGCAAGTAGCTAGAACAACGCCTGCCCCTCAGTGCCCAGTAATGATCGCCAGCCTTCTAGGGGAGCCCTGGGCCCACTGGACAGAAACACACGGCTCTGGGCTCACACACCAGCGCAGTGCTCTGGCCTCGGGCACCACGGCCGCTCTGCTGGGCTTCTGAGGCTCGCCCTGCTCTCTCGAACCCCCCCTCCCCACCTCTTGTCTGATTCCACTGTAGATACAAAACGATGTTCACGCGCCTGAAGGCCCTGAAGGTGGAGATAGAGCATTTGCAGCTGCTCATGGACAAAGCCAAGGTGAAGCTGCAGAAAGAATTTGAAGCCTGGTGGGCCGAGGAGGCAACCAGCCTGCAGGTACTGGCCACTGTGCCCCTCGCTGCCCCGGAGTCCACCTTCCTCTTGCAGCCTGGCAGGACTGGCAGGCAGCCGGGGAGGGGCCGGACAGGCAGCCCTCCCCTGGGGGGGTGGGTGCAGAGGGAAAAGAATGGGGGGCCTTGACCCACACCGAACGCACTCTCAGCCCCTGCCTTCTGAAGTGAGTGCTCAGTAGTAACAAGGAACGTGAGTGGTCCGGGGCTCACTCTTCCCTTGCCAGTGCCTGACCCATGGAAAGGTGGGGGTGGGGTGCACAGCTCCCCAAAAGCCAAGGGATTTGCCACCGTTGCTCCCTGTGATGGAGTGACAACACTTGATTGTTCTTTATTACAGTTATATGTATATTTTTGATATATGTTATAAACATATACACAAGGTAAAATTACCATAATCCCACCACTTAAGGATAACCAATATCACATGTTGGATTATATTATTTTATATTTTTATGCATGTACATCCATCTGCTTTTATAAAAATAGAGTCATATTAGTCTTTTTTTAAGAAAGAAATCTTCCTTCTTTTTAAATATGAATTTATTTATCTGGCTGTGCCGGGTTTTAGTTGCAACCCGCGGGATCTTGGTTGCTGTGTGCGGACTCTCTAGCAGTGCTGCACAGGTTCGGTAGCTGTAGGGCATGGGCTTGGTTTCTCCACGGCTTGTGGGATCTTAGTTCCCCGGCCAGGGATCGCACCCGTGTCCCCTGCACTGCAAGGCGGATTCTTAACCACTGGACCACCAGGGAAGTGCCCATATTAGTCTCTGAGTATTACAAATGCCTTTGTTTTTACCTAGCTGTCCAGCCTGCCACCTCTTCCATATTATTATTCCATGACATCACTCCAAGGCCCTCGCTGTTCAAGCATGTGGATCTATTTTAATATATTTAATCTCCTATTGTTTAATGTTTAGGTTGTTTGGGGACTGGTTCCCTGGAAACGTATTTGAAGAAACATTTTTGCATATTTCCTAGGTAAATTCCTAGAAGTGCTCTATAATATCATAAAGGCTAGAATAACCTGTTAAGAAATGTTAGTACGAACCCCAAGTTCCAACCACCCTCATGCGACCTCCCCTCAGTTGTGTACAACGAAGGAGATGACATACACATAATTCTACCACTCGTGGGGCTGGCAGAACCCTTCAAGGTCCTCCCACAGGCTGCTCGCTTCATTTTAAGGATGAGGAAGCTGAGAGGCACGGAAGATATTTTCCCAAAGACACAAGCAGCCAGTAACCCGTACGTTCCTGCCGCCTGTGACCAGACAACGGAGAAGCCTATTTGGATAAAATTAAATACACACAATGACAAATAAAACCAATGAGACGGAAGTACAGTTTTTGCAATATTTTAGCAGCAAAGTTATGGTATAATAATATGTATACTGTTTTACAAATGCACGAATTAGTAAGATCTGGGGGAGTGCTCAATATTTACCAAAATTTCAAAGTAGTGAAGAACACAGATATTTCAAGATTTCTGCCCCAACTGTAGTGTGGTCTGAAAATAACTGTGATCTCTGCTGGTTACGGAGTCACTGGTGCCACCCACACTGCTGTAGTCTGTTGTCGATGTTTAATCACCGAAAGAAAGGTTAAATTTCAGGTAGAAGTTAGGAAGGATAAAGATGTCCCCATCACACTCACAGCGCCCCTGGGTTCTGCCCGTTCTCCAGTTAGGAAGCCCCCCTCGGAGGTCATCAGTGGGTGAGGCCGTTAGCCCCTGCTGGTGCCCACGGGCATCTGGCCGCGGGTCAGTTGTGTAGGTCATCCCGTGTGACCCAGGAAGAGTCCCGTCGAGGCTTCAGACCGTTTATTACTCACATGGACAGTGAGAGCCAGGGTAGCCAAGGTGTCTCTGTACGTGCCTTCCACCCTGCAGGATGTCCCAGAAGCAGAAGGGACCAGGCGACCCCAGCAGGGGCGGTGGATCACGTGTAGCTGGGGGGTCAGCTCCATGCAGCCACAATGCCTGGGGAGGAAGCCTGAGTGGGGCAGGCAGAAAGCCATAAGCCTCATCAGAAGGCGGGAGGTGACGAGAAGCTGCCTCTTGACAGTCCCCGAGGGAGATGGCGAGGCACGGGGGAAGTGGCCTGGCAGCAGCTGCTCACCAGCCTCCCACGCCCTCCTGTTCTGGGAGAATCGGGGCGGTGGGGGGCGGGGGGGGGCGTTCTGCTAAGACTCGGATCAGCTGAGGTTTAAGTGCTGCTCTGGAGACCTGTGTGGAGATGTACTAGGTCTCTAGGACCCCAGCCTGGATGCCCCCACATACAGTGCTGAACACGTCACCCCTGACTCTGCCAGCATCTCTTTGGGACGAGGGAAGGCAAAGCCAAAAGGACTTCTGGAGAACTGTCAGATCACATTTTACATTATCTTTTCTTAACCTCAGAAAGTAATACAGGCTCTGTGCTCTAGAGCCCGCAAGCCACAACTCTTGAAGCCCTCGTGCCCTAGAGCCTGTGCCCCGCAACTAGAGAAAAAGCCCTGGCAGCAAAGAAGACCCAGCACAGTCAAAAATACATAAATAAGATTTTTTTAAAATTGTATTTAAAAAAAAAAGTAATGCAGGCTCAATTTGGAGAACTCAGAAAACACAGAAAAGCACACAGAATGAATCAAACATCACCCCTTAGCCTGCTGTCCAGGGAGAATGTTTCCACGCCCATCAGTAGGGTCCATGGCTACATCTAGATCTATTTTTTCCCCATACATGTTGTATATTCCAACTTTTATAGCCAGTTCTTTCCCCTTGAGAAATACATCAAAGACAGTTTCCCATGTCATTAGATTCGTGCTAACACTGTGAAACTTTCTCCTGGACCAGCAGGTAAACTCCCCAGCAGTAACTCCATCGAATCACATGAAGCCCTTTCCCCAGATGTCAGAATCCCAGCTCGAAAGGTCCCAGCTTCTCTCTAACAAAAGGTAAGAGGAGAACCAACCTGCGACAAGTTGGGGTGCCCTACCTCTCTCCCCCAACTCAGTCTTGCTGCTCTAAAAGTCTCTCTGTAGGCTGCGTCATCCAGGAAAATAAGTGACTTGTACTGTTAAATTAGTTGAAGATAGCCAGCCAGTGGCTTTCACTGAGGCTTGTGGGAGAACCTCCCCACTCCCAGCCCTGTCCCTCTGGCTCTGACAGCCAGGGGACCTGCTGCCACAGTGACAGGAAGAGCAACTTAGCCAGACCGTGGGAGCGGTCCTGCCCCAGGGTAGGAAGAAACGATTGGCAGAGGGGAGAAGGAGACGTGACCTGGGGAGGCGGGGGGATGTTGGTGGAAGGCAGCAGGGAGCAGGACCCAGGGAGCTCTGGCAGAGGACTGTGCCCTTGCCCAGGCTCAGGAGGGGGCGCAGAGCAGGTGGTGGAGCCAGCGACACCTGCCTGGTGCAGCCTCCGTCCCTCAGATGGGCCGGCCAGCGTGGTGGCCAGGCCAGCGGGAGCGGGGCCCCGACCTCTGCCACCAGGACCTGATCCTCGACTGGGTCTGAACGGGAGCTGAGCTCTCGTGCTGGAATGTGAAATAGAGCTTTTCTGAGGGGGTAGGGATGGGGATGCCAGACAGTGTCCTCTATATGATGCTATGATGAGAACGGCGCTTTGCCTCTTGGTCTTCTTTTCAAAAACCCATAATGCCCATTGAATCATGAGGAAAAGGTAAGACAAGTCCCAGTTGAGGGGCATTCAACAAAATACCTTCCCAAGGACATCAAAGGCAAGAAAATTCTGAGAAACCATCACAGGCAAGGGGAGCCTGAGGAGATGTGATGGCCAAATGGAATGTGCTGTCCTGGATGGGGACTGGATAAGAAAAATTCAGAAAATCCAAATAACAAGAGGACTACAGTTAATAACAGTGTATCAGCATTGCAACAAATGTGCCTCACGAATGTGAGATTATATAATAAGGGAAAGGGATGTGGGGTACATGGGAACTCTCTGTACTAGCTTTGCAACATCTCTCTACATCTAAACCTACACTTGGCATCCCCTGGTGGCCCAGGGGTTAAGACACCAGGCTTCTATACTTCAGGGGGCATGGGTTCAATACCCCATGTTTAGGGAACTGAGATACCACATGCTGAGTGGTGTGGCCAAAAAATTTTTTAAATTTTTTAAAAATGTACACATATTGTTAAAGCAGCCAACCAGTGAGCCATCCACCACATGACTGACATGTTCCCTGGACTTCTTCACGCCCCCTAACCTAGCCCTTGGGGCCAGCACTTTGGCTTATATTCCAGCTTTAGGAAACATTGCCAATGTGAGTTCTTAAGCCCCAGGCTAACAGCCAGCAAGGTGTGTCCTCTTTGGCTACCCTGGTGTTTTAAAAGACAGTTTAGATCCCACAACAGAAAAAAATTGAGAAGTTTATAAATATGAAAAAATGCTGCTCTATGAAAGACACCGTTAAGAGAATGAAAAGATAAACTACAGACTGGGAGAAAATGTTTGAAATATATATATAAATGTCAGCCAAAGATCTGAACAGCCACTCACCAAAGAAGATATACAGATGGCAAATAAGTGTATGACAGGCTGCGTTATAGGACATTGCAAATCACAATTAAAGCAACAGCCAGATATCACTGCACACCTGTGAGAATGGCTAGAATAAAATATATAAGACAGATACCACCAAATGCTGGTGAGGATGTGGAGAAACAGCAACATCATTCATTGCTGTGATGTTCTGAATTCTGAAATTAACAAGAGGTGTGGCCAAAAACAAAAAATCAAACAAAAAACAGCGGAAAGACCTGCAGTTTCAGCCCAACTCCAGGCTCCATGTTGAGCAGCAGTTTTTCCTTCCCACTACCCCCCCCCGCCTCCTCCCTCCTGCTCACTCCTTCACTCCCTTCGTCCCCTCCCTTACCCTCCCTTTCTCGCTTTCCCTAACCTCCTGCATCCTACATTTTTTTTTCTCTTTTCTCATCTTCCTCCCAATGCTTCTCTCCCTCCTCCCTCTCCACCAAGGCAACTCTCTATTACTTGTCCATGTGTCCATCCACTGCCAACTCCTCTAAGAGAATGTCCACCCTGGATTGGGTCTAAGACCCAACCACTGGGCAGACCTCCTAGGATCTCCTTGGGAAACACTGTTACAACCCTCCCCCATCATCTGCCTTGTCTGAGAAGAACGGCCCATCTGGCCTTGGCCTTCCAGGACATTCCTTGGGTATCCCAAGTTTAGGGCTTCCCAGATTGTGCAAGAGGTAAAGGACCCACCTGCCACTGCGGGAAAGGTACGAGATAGAGGTTCGATCCCTGGGTGTGGAAGATCCCCTGGAGGAGGGCATGGCAACCCACTCCAGTGTTCTTGCCTGGAGAATGCCATGGACAGGGGAGCCTGGCAGGTACAGTCCATGGGGTCGCAAGGAGTCAGACACGACTGAAGCGACTGAGTATGCACACACCCATCCCAAATTAAAGTGATCCCTGGGTGTGCTTATCATAGATCCTAAACCTTGAGGTTCAGAACCTTGGACCTCGAAGGTGCCCATCAGCTCACCATGGGTTACCTGCAAGGAGTCTCCTCAGTTTAAATTTTCACCCAGGGTGCTCTCCTGAGCCGCAGGCCCTCGGGCAGGTCAGCATTCCCCTTTGGGATGCCCTTGTCTCATACATAAGCTGTGTCCAGGTCCCTCTGTCACTATCCTTCCACAAACAGATGAGTGTCCCAGCTTTCAGCATTGAAAGCTGCCAGAGCGGGAGAGTGGGAGTCCAGCTGCTGGTCTCCCCTGAGCCCCAGAGAGGCCACTCCCGATGGACCCTCCACAGCCCGGAGGCTGGTCCTCTACTCCTCAGGCTCTGACAGAAGCCTGACTTCATCACATCCCAAGGGACATTTAGGGCCTGTGGGCCAATCACATTAAATTCACAGCACTCTGATAGGCAACCCAGGAGGCCTAATCATTATTAATAATACTTATTAATCCTTATGAAGAAAGAGATAATCAGTTCTGATGGCTGGCATGCTGTCTCTCCAAGAAGGCAGTCTGCATGAGAAATGAATTCACTGTCAAAGGCTGGAGGGTCAGGAGAGGGGACAAAGGTCATTGCGGTATGACCCTGAGGGTTCAGAGGCTGTGGCATCCTGGGACGCTCCTGCAGCCTCGGGGCTGGAGGAGTCCTTTCCCTCCACCCACCCCTGCCCCCCACACCCTCCACACCCCCATCCCCCCTGCCCTGGAGTCACAGCCTCCATACTGCACCATCCTCGTGCATGGGCTGCTGGAGGTAATGGGCTGGGCGGCTGGGGCCCCACAGAGGGTGCTGGATGCCCCCTCTGCCCTGGTGTGGTCACGCCCTCTGCCCTGCCAGGTCCAGCTCCGCCCTCTTCCGCCCACTCCCAACTCTCAGCAGCTGGCACCTGTGAGCATTCTCCAGCATCTTATCTGGGAAACCATTGAGTTCCTGAGCCACTTTGTGTGCTAATGGCTGGATCTTGCAAGACTTGCTACAGTCTCCAAACTGACCTCGGCCTGGTGTCGTCACAGCACCTGCAGGATGGAAAGCACTTTCTCCCTCCCGTGTTGAGGCTGCACCCCAGACACCATTCAGAAGGAGCTCTAGGAGCCGGCGTCTGTTCTCCAAAGAAAGGTGTGCAGAGCCTGCCACCTTGCGGCCCCCTCCGGTCCTGCAGCAGCCCTGGCCAAACAGCACAGATGCCCCGCTCTCCCAGACTCAGTGCAGAGTCTCTGAGATGCTGGGGGTGAAAAAAAATCCCAGGTTCTGTTTGCTTTCCTGTTTGTAGGACTGGCAGTCCTGAGCCAGTAGAGGCAGGTCCAGGGTAAGAGACCCTGCCACTGGCTGAGACGGGAAAAGGCAGAAGGCTGGAGCTGGGGAGGAAGCGGTGCTCGCGGCTAGAACAGCAGCTTGTGGGCAAAGCCAGAGCCCCTGTCTCCAGCCCTACTGCCAATCGTCCCGCGAGTCCCCATCGGGAAAAGGAGGGCTCTGGCCACGTGACTCTTTAGGCCTCGTTCTGCTCTGACTCTGCAGTCTAGGCAGGACAGAGTAAAGCACGTGAGGGGATACCTCGTGTCACTACCATCCTGCACAGCTTATCTCTTCACCTCCTTGGGATGCTGCTGGTTTCCACTGTCTCCCAACCGGGGTCCAAGGCAAGGAGCCCACATCCATTAAAGGTGCAAAACTGCATCTGTGGAGCTGCTGGCTCTGACTCCTGACTCAGGGAGCAGAGAGTCAGTCAACCAGGGCCACCCAGGGTCATCCACATGGCCAGCAAGAAGCCGTGTGTCTCCAGCATGTGTGTCCTCAGAATGCCAGAATTGAGTCTGGTTAATAAAGCACAAGTGGTTGGGAATCCACCTTCCAGTGCAGGAGACACTAGTTCCATCCCTGGTCCAGGAAGATCCCATGTGCTGCGGGGCAACTAAGCCCGTGTGCCACAACTGCTGAGCCTGTAGTCTAGAGCCCGGGAACCAAGACTACTGACCAAACCCCGTGCCTAGAGCTGAGTGCCCCACAGCAAGAGAAGCCACTGCAAGGAGAAGCCCATGTCCCACAACTAGAGAAAGCCCACACGCAGCACCGAAGGCCCAGCACAGCCAAAAGTAAAAATAAAGCTCAAGTTCTGAAGCTTCGCAGAGTTGTGATTAAATCCAGATAACGCCACTTCCCAGCTGGGTAACTTTTAGAATCTCTTTAACCTTCCTAAGCCTCAGCTTTTCTCAACTATATAATGGGGATGAGGAGGCTCTCGAGAGGATTAAGTGGGGTGATGTTTGCCGAGCGCCCTCCCAGGACCTGTGTGTAGCCGGCGTCTATAAATGACAGCTGTGATCATTGTTGTCTTTGTTCAGCTTTCACAGCCAGTACATGCAATGCTCTGACAATGAGAATTAATGTGTAAACATCTGTTATAGACTGAATGTTTGTGCCCCCGCCAAATTCATGTCAAACGCTAATCCCCGGTGAGATGGTATTAAGAGGTAGGGCCTTTGGGAGGTAATTTGGTCATGAGGGTGAGGCCCTCAAAAATGGGATTATTCCTTGTAAGAGAAGTCCAGGGACTTCCCTGCTGGTCCAGTGCTTAGGACTTCGCCTTCCAATGCAGGTTGTGTGTGTTCGACCCCTGGTCAGGGAGCTAGGATCCCAAATGCTTCGCGGCCCAGAAACCAAAACATAAAGCAGAAACACTGTTGTAACCAATAAAGACTTTTAAAATGGTTCACACCAAAAAAAAAAAAATCTGAAAAAGAAAAGGTTCCGAGAACTAGCTCTCTCTCTTTCTGCCTCGTGAGAACACAACAAGAAGTCAGCAGTCTGAAACCCAGAAGAAAGCTCTCATCAGAGCACAACCATGCCAGCACCCTGACCTCAGACTCGCAGCCCCAAACCAAGAGAAATGATGAATTTCCATTGTTTATGAGCCATTCGGTCTATGGTACTTTGCTCTAGCAGCCCAAACTGAATCAGTCAGAAATTAGTACAAGACGTAGGGTGTTACTGTAACAAATACCTAGAAATGCAGCAGCAGCTTCGGAACCGAGTCACGGGTAGAAGCTGGAAGCGGTTTGAAGCTCGTGCTGTAAGACACTAAGATCATCATGAATGGACTTTTAAAGGCAGTTCTGGTGAGGGCTCAGAAAGGAAAGAGGAGGGACTTTCCTAGTGATCCAGTGGTTAAGAATCTGCCTTCCAATGCAGGGGATGCGAGTTCAATCCCTGGTCTGGGAGCTAAGATTCCCCATGCTGTGGGGCAAGTAAGCCCGAGCACCCAAATGAAGACAGAGTGCGGCCAAAAAAAAAAAAAAAATAGGAAGGAAGGAAGAAAGACAGGAAAGAGGAGAGCTGTAGAGAGCATGTCCATCTTCTTAAAGAATAAAAAAATAACCATGTAGAGAATGTTGGCAGAAATATGAATGGTAAAGACCATTCTGGTGAGGTCTCAGAAATGAGGAGCATGCTACTGGACACTGAAGAAAAGATGATCTTGTTCTAAAGTGGCAAAGAACTTGACTGAACTACATTCACGTTCCGGCCTTTTGCAGAAGGAATAATTTGCAAGTGACAAAACCGATGTTTAGCTGAGGAGATTTCTAACCAAAGTGTTGCAGGAGTGGCTCTGGCCCCTTTTGACTGCTGAGATCAAAATTCAAGAAGAGAGAAATGATTTGAAGATGGAATTATTAAGCAAAAAGGAACTAGAACGTAAAGATTTGGAAAATTCTCAGCCTATTCATATTGCAAAAACCGAGGAAATGTTTCGGAAGAGAACGCTGGGAGACTAGTGTGGGTGTGGATTGCAGGCTTCATCAGCCTTCCTAGAGGGAAAACTGTGAGACTGAACTGAAGGGAAGGAGATGAGAGAAAGAAAGGAAGGCTGGTGGACCTCTTGGATCTCACAGGACGGGACTGTAGAGCTAATCCAATGTGAATGGGCATTAGCCCTTAAGTCAAGGAAAGAATGACCACAGAGGCAATTCACAGATCATCACAACTGCCTCCTCTGTTTCAAAAGGGGGGGGGCGGCGGTGCATAGCCTTGCTTTCAACAAGCCAAACAGCCTCTGCCCAAAGATGTGGAGGTGGGGCCGCTCAGCAGAACCATAAGGGACCTCCACCCATGGGTCCAGAAGACAGGACCTTCACCCCTAGTGGGTCTGGAGAGCAGAGCATCAAGCCAAAGAGGGTCAAACCTTAAGATCCCGTGAAGTTTGCATTGTAAGTTTTGAGTTTGCTTGGGACCTGTCACTCCCTTGCCCTCTCCTATTTCTCCCTTTTGGAATGGAAAAGGTAAAATGGATAGAAATGTCTATCTTATGCTTTGTCCCATCACTGCATTTTGGAAGCACATAACTTGTCAGGTCTCACAGGTTCACAGCCAACAAGGCATTTTTGCCTTAGGATGAATCCTTCTTTGAGTCTCACCCATATCTGATCTAGATGATATCTCAATGGATGAGATTTAGCATTGATGCTGGCACAAGCCGGGGGCTGGTGGAGTGAAATGAATGTATTTTACATGAGAAGGACATGAATTGGGGGAAGTGGGGTCAAGGGCAGAATGTTATAAACTGTATGTGTCCTCCAAAAATTCGTAAGTGGACATCTAACCTCCAAAGTGATAGTATTTGGAGATGAGTCTTTAGGTCATGAAGGTGGGGCCCTCATGAATAGGATTTGTGCCCTGATAAAAAAAAAAAAAAAGAGGCCAGAGAACTCACTCTCTTTCTACCATGTGAGGACACAAGGAGAATCTGGCAGTCTTGACCTTGCAGACACCTTGATCTCAGAACTCCAGCCTCCAGAACAGTGAGAAACAAATTCCTGTAGTTGAAGCCATCCCATTCATGGCATTCTGTTATAGCAGCTTGAATGGACTGATCATCATCCATAGCAGAGAAGTCTCGGCTTCTGCCATAGTCAGGTAGAGCCACCATAAGAGAAACCATAGACTAAGCAGCTTAGACAACAGAAATTTATTTACTTCTGACAGTTCTGAAGGCTGGGAAGTCCCAGGCGAAGGTCCAGAGGGATCAGCTCCTGGTGAGAACCTCCTTCTGGTCTGCAGACGGCTGCCTCCTCTGTGTCCTCACACAGCAGAGCAATAGCTCTGGTTTCTTTCTCTTCCTCTTCTTGTAAGGGCATTGATCCTACGATGGGGATTCCACCCTCGTGATCTCATCCAAGCAAATTACCTTACAAGAGCCATGGGCTCCAGATACCATCATGCTGGGGAATCAATTCCCACATCTGAATTTTCGGGAGACACAAACTCTCAATCCATACAGCTCCTAACTATAAATTCTAGATTTCTCCTCTGCAAACCTCCTTCCATACATTTTTCTCCTGTTGATCTGTCTTTACAGTGATGTGTATGCCAGGAAGATCCTGCCCTCGCCTGGCCCCGTCCTGCACAGCCAGGAGCAGAGCAGCCCTGGTGCCCCCAAGGAGAACAGGTCTGTGGTCTTCTTCCCCCTCTGACTCCCGCAACAGCCCTGCCATGGGTACAGCGGGCTGAAACTGCCAGTCGGCTTCTCTCACAACCCCAGCAGCTCCTCAGGGCAGTGGCCTCACAGACGGAGCCCAGGGCAGGCCTGCACCCTGGTACCCCAGGAATTCCCCGGAATATCTCACAGATGCCAACTCCCAGAGCTGAGGAAGTGTCCCCAGAGTCCCTGGGGCCCCGTGCAGGCAGAGTTGCTTCACGTGCGTGCGTGCATGCTAAGTCGCTTCAGTTATGTCTGATTCTTTGCAACCCCATGGACTGTAGCCTGCCAGGCTCCTCTGTCCATGGGATTCTCCAGGCAAGAATACTGGTGTGGGTTGCTGTGCCCTCCTCCAGGGGATCTTCCCGACCCAGGGATCAAACCCACGTCTCTATGTCTCCTGCATTGGCAGATGGGTTCTTTACCACTAGCACCACCCGGGGAGCCTGAGTTGCTTCATATGCATGTGTGCTAAGTTGCTTCATTTGTGTCCAACTCTTAGTGACTCTATGGACGATAGCCCGCCCAGCTCTTCTGTTCATGGGATTCTCCAGGCAAGAATAATGGAGTGGATTGCCATGCCCTCCTCCAAGGGATCTTCCCAACCCAGGGATTGAACCTACATCTCTTACGTCTCCTGCACTGGCAGGCGGCTTCTTTAGTACTAGCACCACCTGGGAAGCCCATGTGTCCTTGTAAATCGACGTACCTGAGGCCGCTAAAGGAACAGGAGCCAGCCCAGGGGCAGTTCCATGTAGCCCACCAGCCCCACACGGAGTCCCCAGGTGGGAAGGGATGGAGCTGACAGGCCTGGCCTCAGGCTGAGCAAAGCTGATGCGGCCCCTACCCCCAACGTGTGTCTCCACTGCCCTCTGACTAGACTATCCTGTGAGCCCTGCTTCACCCGGCAAGCCCTGCTCTTCTCCACAGGCTTCCCAGGGGTGAATTCCACCCACCACCACCCCCCACTCCACCCCTACACCCCCCACTCTGGACGGAAGGCACAATTGCAGGGCAGCCCCCACCTCCCTGCCCCGGCTCTGCTCTAGTTCTCGCTGAGCTGCAGTCAGAATGCCAACTATTGCATGAGATGACAAGCAGCCCTCTGTTATATACAGTCCTCCCCACCTCCGAAGGGAGTGGATACTGTCCACGCCGTGTGGAGTGACGGGTATGAGGACGGATGCATGCCAGAGCCAGGAGAGCACCTCGTTTGAATTTCTCAAGGAGAATTTCACATGTAGGGGTTGGATGGAAAATGAGAAGGGAGAGGGGGACTTGCATCCCTCCGTTTTTAAAGGGGAAAATCTCACTTCTTCCAAATCTCATTGACCAGAATCCGGTCACCTGACCACACATAGCTGCAAAGAAGGCTGGGAAATGTAGTATTTTGAATGTGGCAACTTGCTGGGCTAAATAGTATGGTTCTGTTTTTAAGGAGAGAAGGGAAAAGAGCTACCTCTGTCTCAGGAGCAACTAGCTAAGGGCAAGCCAGGGGGCTCCTCCAGGGCCGAGGTCATGGTCAGGCCCAAGGCAGGGAGGCCAGAGGGGCAACTAGAATAACAGGGAGCTGAGGAAGCAGGAAGCTTCTGCAGGTTCCCAAAGCCTCGGGCCAGGCCTTGCGGTCACCTCCCGTGGGGGTGGGGGTGCAGTGGGGTCACGTCCTAGAGGATATGACACCTAAGCCAGGGGCTGAGGAAGGCAGGCCCACCATAGAATGTGGGGCAGAGAGAGGTGGGGGTGAGGGGATGGAGGAGGTGCTAAAAGCACGTGCAGCCATGCGAAGGTCTGGGGATGGAGCAGCCCAGAAGGAGGAGACAGCAAAGCAAAGGGCCAGAGGCCGGGAGGAGCCTGGTCTATCATCAGAGTAACGAGGTGGCTGGAGTGCAGTGAGCAGCCTCCATCACACAGGGATGAGTCTGAATTTCATTCCAAGGCTGATGAGAAGCCACGAAGGGTTTGAGCCAAAAGACCAGGTGCCACGTGCCTCGCGTGGGTGCAGAAGGCCTGCTGCGGGGGCTGCAGAGACGCGGGGGTGAGAGCGGGCAGCAGCCACCGATGCTGGATGAGATCCAGCCGTGAGCACGGGAAAGCACCCTGGAAAGGTGAACCGCAGGGCCAAAGGTCAGGCATGGTAAAGCGTGATGTGTCATTGTCCCCAGCATCCCTGAGAGGCCAGTGTCGTCCGTCCCTCTCACAGGGGACAGCCAGACGGACTCCGACATCCTGGCCTTCATCAAGGCCAGACAGAGCATCCTGCAGAGGACAGGTAAGAGCCCCTTCCCCGGCAGCTCCTCCAGGGCCCAGGTCATGGTCAGGCCCTAGGTTGGGGGAGTAGGGGCACGGGTGGGGAAAGTTGGAACAACAGGGAGCTGAGGAAGTAGGAAGCTTCCTCAGGATCCCAACGCCTCGGGCAGGGCCGTGCGGTCACCTCCTGCATTGCCCACCACTGCCTCCTCCTGGAGACAGCCCCAGAGGGCAGCCTTGGACACTCCGAGACGGGCCAAGGGGGTGGCTGGCCCAGGGGCCCCTGCCCCACTTGGCAAAGCGTCCCTCCATCCCCAGCTCTTTAGGATCTCTGGTCACCTGTCCCCAGAGCCAGCTCCCCTCTGTCAGCCCGCTCCAAACAGGAAGGGCCGACCGACGGTTTGGGGATTCGTTCAACCCCCAGCTCGAAATCTTACTCTCCTGTTGGAGCCTGGTTCTTGCCAGCGAGTTGCAGGTGTGAACACCACTTGAAGGCCCGGGCCCAAGGACATGGGAGCAGTTAGAGAAGAAATATGTGGTGTGTCAGGAGTTGGAAGAGAAAGAGAAGGCCCTGCCTGGCCTCTGTCACTGGCCTCCCCTGCTTCCTCGTGGCCCCTGCCCTCCCGCGCGGCAGGACTTCTTCCCTATCCCTGGAGACCCACAGGGACCGGCCTCCATCTGGGGCCCCTGATCCCAGCCCTGCTTTTAATCTTAGCCTCATCCCAGTAATCCAAAGGCTACTCGTCTGGCTTAGCATCGCTTTCACACGGCCGCAAGGCACCAGACGGGCGAGATGGCCGCCTCTTGGACCCTCTGCGGGCCGACACCTGCCGTGAGAGGCCTACAATCAGCTTCACCTCCAGCTCCCTGCAGGTTAGACTGCAGGAGGTTTGCACACGGGTAGAGCGAACCTCTATCCATGTCATATTGTCCTCCACCCTCGCGGGGATCCAGCCTGCCGACTGTTTCTCTCCTCACCACTATCATCAGCAACACCAGCACCGCTGTCAAGTCTCTTCTGAGAGCGGGGACAGGCTGGCTCCGCCACCACCCTGCTATGACACCTGGTGACATAAGTCGCCTTCTCTCATCAGCAGCTTCCTTGTCTCAAAAAGAAAAATCTGAATTCAGATTCAGTACTCTCCAAGCCACCCCCCTGCCCAGTCACCCCCAAATACTCTAATGATACGTATCAGACACAGAGCAATACTGGACAGCTAGTCAGTAAATAAGCACTGTGTTTATTAGGCACCTTCTGTATGCCGGGCACTGGACCATAGTGCTGGGGCCATATCGGTGAACAAGACTGAAGCCCTTGACATGCTGGAAGGAAGGAAACAGTGAACACATCCCAGAGACATAAGGTCATCCTCGGTACCAACAAGCACTCCAAAGTAGCTGGAATACGTGATGCATAGAGATCCCCAGAGAGATGCTTTTATCTGGGAGAGGGAAAGGGGGGACTCAAAACTGAGGCTGAGGAGTGCGGATGACGCAGCCATGCGGCTTTGGGGGCCAGGGTTCCACTCACTCTGGGAGGAGCAGCAAGGGACCAGCCCGGAGGGGAAAGACTCAGCTTGGTCACGGGGTGGGACAGAGACTAGCACGCCTGGGGGCAGGCGGCCAAGCCAGGGAGGAGGGCAGGATCCCACAGGCCTCCTGGGCTTGGCTTCCGCTCCAGGAGTGCGTGGTGGGAACTCGGGAAAGAATTGAAGCCATAGCGTGATGTGATCTGACCAGTGATTTGGAAAGCTCACTCCGGCCAAGTGTTGTGCGGGCCACGGAGGACCAGGAGCCAGCGATTCTCAGGGAAGTACCTTCCTGGGAAGGTCCGGATGGCTCGGACTTACTGCTGCCAGCGTAGGACACGTGGGGGGTCACAAAGATTTGTTTATACACTGAAAGGAATGGCCCAGGAGGGAGGGAAAAAAAATGGAGGGGAATTTATGATGTGGGAAAGAGGACCAAAATGCAAGAGAAAGTTCTTGGAGCTAGGAGACACCCCCACCCCCCCGGAACAAATTCATAAAATTCAACCATTTGTCCTGTCCAGAAGTCTACAAATACGCAATATTTTAAAGTTCCGCTTACTCAGCTTTTGTTTCACATATTAGCAACGTGACCCTCCAGCCCTCTCCGAAGAGAAGAGGCAGACATCCAAGGTCTATGTCAGGATGGCATATCTTCCTGCTAACATCAGGCCTGGCTGGTGCAGAAAACTGGATCAAAGACTGGGGCACTCTTTTTCTTTTTTTTTTTACTATTTATTTTTATGTATTTATTTTATTTGGCTGCACCAGGTCTTCGTTGCAGCATGTGGGATGGTCCATTTTCGTTGTGGCATGCGGAATCTTAGTTGCTACATGCACAATCTTAAGTTACCTGACCAGGGATCGAACCCGGGCTCCCTGCATTGGGAGCAGCACCCACGGAGTCTCAGCCACTGGACCACCAGGGAAGTCCCCGAAGCCTGGGGCGCTTTCATTATGATGTTTAGAGCAGGTTACCAGTTATACGTCTTCTTCGTGAACATTATTCCATGTGGCGCCCTCAACATGCCTGTAAGGCGCACAGAACCATGGGTGTGATCCCCCTTTTGACAGGAGAGGAAGCTGAGGCACGCGCCCCCCTCCCCGCGCACCCCTCTGCAATGGCAGAGCCAGGAGAACCCAGGCCTCCCGCACTCTCCACTGGGCCCCGCCGTCTGGAAAGCCAGCCTGCCGGCGGCTGTTTTCCCTCGGCCTCCACCCTCCCTGCAGCTGGGGAGCTTTGTTCTCCAAACAAACGGCAGCCTGGAAGCAATTCATCAAAACAAACACTAGTTCGAGGGTTCAGTTTTTATTCCCCAAGGGGAGGAAAATAATCCTGGGTTCTTAGTGACCGTGGGGCCCCAGGGAAGCTGAAGACAGGGTGACAGAGGGCCCCTCTCCGGCCAGGTCTGGGCTGCAGAGCAGCAGGTGCGGTCTCTTCCGCCTGCCCCCGCCCCCGACGCAGGGCAGATGGCCCTGGCCCACCATACCACGCTGTCTACACAGCCCACTTATCAGGCCTCCCTGTGGGCAAACACATGGGCCGGGCCCAGGCACCTTGCCCCACCCGCCCCAGCCAAAGCAAACAGTGCCCGTCCCTGCCCTGGGCCCCTCTGCTCTTAATTCAGTGGCTCTGTCTGGCCGGGCTCCTTCACAAGTGCTCGTTATAGGGGATTTGTGACCGTCAGCCAAGGAACAAGAGCCCGGAAAGGGTGATTTAGCCGGCTCTTAGGCTTCACCAAGGGCCAGGATGAATCTGTTTGATTTAGGATTCCTGGGGAAGCTGTGGAGCGTTTCAATCCCTGCCAGGGGCACACGTGGACAGGTATATCTCCCCCGGAAGGGGCGTTAGTCATCCACGGTGTCAAAGCTGCTGTTTCTAGCTGCCAACGGTGCCTTTGAGAGTGGAGAAAATGAGATTAACCCCTTTCTAGAATCTTCCTTAATCCCTGAGTTTGGAAGAATGTCTGTCTGGAAACTTGATGTTTGCTGTGACCCGCCCCCACCCCGTGACCACAACGCCCTCTTCTCCAGCCAGGAGGAGCACCCCCAAAGCCCCCCTGCACCCCCAGCCCCAGCACCTCCACTCTGAGAACCCCTGGCTCTCTCCTTCCATCAGGAGCCCTCTCAGAGAAACGGAAACAGCACAGATCTGGGAAGGAAGAGACCCGGACGTAAAGGCTGTCCATCTCTGCCCTGGGTGACCCTGGGCTGCTCACCTCCTCCAGCCTGCCTGTCACCCCTGTCGGGTTCAGATTCCACCTTTGCCCCGGTGGGCAGCTCTCCTGAGACAAGGTCCACAAAGTTCCCTCGTAACCTGCTGAGCGCCAGGGAGCCATCAGTGGGGAGACTGGCCTGTGTGTTGAGAACTGATCCAACACGGTGAGGTGTGGTAGTGGTTTCAATGGTGTAGCAGTGCCCTCCACCCTGAGAATCCACAGTCACAAAAACCCCAGCATCGACTGGCCGCTCCATTACTTAAATGAGGTTCATAGGGAATGAACTGGAACCAGCACATTTGTTGGGAGTGGAGGTCGATCTGTGCGAGGAGCTATGTCTCTGCATATCATGCACTCTGAGCCCAGCCCTGGGCCCTTTCCTCTCAGCCCCATCCTCTCCCCAAGTCCTCACCGCAGGCAAATGTCTGAGGGGGGAGCAGTGACAGCCCTAGGGGGCAGCTGGCTTGGACTCTGTGCTTCTTACCAGGAATCCTGGCCCGGGATGCTTGTCAGTAGTGCAGAAGAAGCCTCAGACCTGTGACTTGGTCCGCAGCCACATGCCTCACGGTCCCCAGTACCTGCCCTCGCCAACCCTTGGAACAAGAGAGATGAAAGCAGCGGGTTTGGGCCTGGCTGTTCTTCAGAACAGCCGGGGCCCAGAGATTCTGATTTAATCTGTCCCGAGAGTGGCCTGGGTATGAGGATTCCTAAGGGGGCCCTAGACGTTTCCAACCTGCACCAGAGCTGGGGGAACCTTGGGTCCAGAGTGACTAGAACACATCACCTTCCCGCGCTCTGGTGCATCTGACCTTCTCCCTTCCTGCTCTAGGAGTCAATTAGGACAGCCAGGAATGTCTTCAAGATAAGGACTGGACTTCCCTGGTGGCTCGGTGGTGAAGAATCTGCCTGCCAATGCAGGAGACATGGGTTCAATCCCTGATCCAGAATTATCCCACATTCCACAGAGCAGCTAAGCCCATGCACCACAACTACGGAGCCTGTGCTCTAGAGCCCGGGAGCAGCAACTACTGAGCCCACGCGCCCTAGAGCCCGCGCTCTGCAATGAGAGGAGCCCCGACAGAAAAGTCCGAGAAGCAATGAGGACCCAGTGCAGCCAAAAAATAAATGAATTTTTTTAAAATAAATAAGGACATCTCAGGACTTCCCTGGTGGTCCAGTGGCTAAGAATCCACCTGCCAGTGCAGGGGACACAGGTTCTATCCCTGGTCTGGGAAGATCCCACATGCTGTGGAGCAACTAAGCCCACGGGGCCACCACTACTTAAGCCCACGCTTCAGAGCCCGTGCTCCGCAACAAGAGAAGCCACCGTAATGGGAAACCCACACACCACAAATACAGAGTAGCCCCCGCTCAGCACAACTAGAGAAAGCCCGCACAGAGCACTGAAGACCCAGTGCAGCCAAAAATAAAATAAAGTTTTTAAATTACAAAAAAAATAAGGACCCATTGAATTAGACAGTGAAGTCCACGGAACTAGATCTTGCACACAGAACTAAATCTGGGGATCAAGGGTTCATAGCCTTGAATTGTTTTCAACCTCTTCCTCCCCGTTACTTCCCACATTCTCTGCGTCGCAGAGAATCACCGATTCCCCCTCCAGAAGAGCAAGCAAGCCACACCCACACCCCCCACTGCCAGGTCCCCAGGTCCACACCTGGATGCTGCAGCTGCCTCATCCCTCCGTCTCTCTATTCACTGCAGTTTTTTTTTTTAAATGCCATGTCTTTACCGGAGAATCTTCAGAAATTCTTATTATGGTAGCCAAACTTTAAGCAAATTAACTGCACGTCCCCCGTATTAGTTCTCATACTTTTCTGGGTCCAGTGAGTCTGAGTGGGGCCCAAGAGTCTACATCTCTTAACAAGCTCCTCAAGATGCCCGTGCTACTGGTTGGTGGATCCCACTTTGCACAGCAAGGAACCACACTAGTTACTTGGCTTTTTCCAGGTACCTGGTCTACTCCAGCAATTTGGAAGTAAGAAAAGTGAGGCCCAGAGAACAAGCATGTTTTACCCAAAGTCACACAATGGGTTGGGGGCCATCCTGGCTAGAAAGAACCCAGGGGTCTTGCTTCTTAGGCCAGAGAACCCTCTCTCCATGCCCCGCCATGGGAAGCTACAGGAGGGGGCCACGTGGTCACGAGAAAACATCATGGAATATAATGAATACATAGGGCAAAAAGCAAGGAGTGAATCTGCAAGAGTGAAACAGGTGTGTCAGCAAAAACCATGGAGTTGGAAAATGAGTGTGGGTCCCGGCTCGGGGTGATGAAAGTTTTGCAAAGAGCAAAGCAAGCAGGCATTTCCTACAGTGTTTGGGAAGTAGTCACTGCCCCCTGGGAGTAAGGCCCTGAGCAGTGCGCCACCTGACACCCAAGGCAGGTGACCTGCTCCCCTTGCCCTTCCATCCGAGAAGTCCGTGACCCGAGCAGAGCCTAACTGAGAACACCCGTCTCCTTTCAGGTTTCCAGTAAGCACCCGCTGTGCATTGTAGCAGCAAGAATGGACTCCAGACGAAGGTCTCGGCTCCAGCAGCGATCCGTGGGCTGCTGGGAGCAGTTGGTGACCTGGATCCTAGCCAGGGGTGGGGTGGGGGGAGGCTGTGTTTCTTTAAGGATGGAGCCCTGGATGCTGCCAGTGAGGCTGGGGCCAGGCTTACGGTGCTGTCCGCGCTGTGGGTGCTGGAGCCGTGGGCAGCCAGGCAGTGCCGGGTTCTAGGGGTGGAATGAGGGCTTTAGCTCACCCTTGCTGTGGTCTTACACATAGATGACTACAGGACTTTGAGATCCTGAAACAGTACCATCCTAGCGCAGTGGCAGGGAAGCTCACACTGGTAGAAGGAAGCGGAAATGATAATGAGTTATCTTTAGCTATGGGGTTGGCCAAAAAGTTCCTATGGGTTTTTCTGTAACATCTTACAGGAAAATTCCGAATGAACTTCTCGGCCAACCCAATATTTTCCCGCCACTCCCCTGCCCCAGCCCCTGGTTGAGACGCCCAGGAATGGCTGGGGCAGCCACACAGCAGGTCAGACCAAAGACAAGGCAGCAGAGAGCAGCAGGGCATCTGGATGGCCAGCCCTGCCCTCCCAGGCCAGACCCCGCACCATCACTCTGATGGTCCGGATGACCCATGGGCGACACCCGAATCAGCTACGTCTCCAGGGAGCCACCCCTACGGCTGCACCCAGAGGGCAGTGGATGGCCCTCGGGAGCTCTGCTGAGAACCGAGAGGAGCGGTGTGGGCGCCCTGGGCCTTCCCTTCACCCCGTGCCTCGGGGCTCAGCAGGGTTTGGGTCAATTCTCCGCGCTCCCATGGGGGAACGTATCTCAGGGAGCCCTCTCAGCACTGCAGACCCAGGGCCGGCGAAGGGTGGGCCGCCCCCTAGAGGCCCTTTGGGGGACTGCAACCCGTCTCAGGACGCTGGCAGGTCCAAGCAGCAGCTGTAGCCGGGTGGAGTGGACGGGGGAAGGGGAGGGACCCTTGAAATGCAGCTCACCGAATAAAAGCGCTTGTCCACTGCCCTGTCACCTCTGGCCTATGAGTCGCCCTGGGGAGGGAGCAGAGAGAGAGGACGCATAGTCAGTTTCCCTACCCGCCCTCCCAACCCTTTCAGGTCTGGGTAACGGGATCCTGCAGGAGAAGCTAGGTCATTACATTTCAAAGCCTCTGACCCACACCCTCCTTTATAACATTAGAAAACTGAAGCGGGGGTGGGGGTGGCTTCCCTGGCGGCTCAGTGGTAAAGAATCCACCTGCCAATGCAGGAGACGCAGGTTCCATCCCTGGTCCAGGAAGATCCCACATGCTGGGGAGCCACAGCTATTGAGCCTGTGCTCTAGAGCCCGGAGCCGCAACCACTGAAGCCCCTGTGCCCCGCAACAAGAGGAGCCACTGCAGTGAGGAGCCCCAGCACCGCAACTAGAGAGTAGCCCCAGCTCCCTGCAACTAGAGAAAGTCCGCGTGGCAACAAAGACCCAGCACAGCCAAAAATAAATGAATAAAATTATTTTTTAAAAAAAGAAAGAAAAATGAAGTGAAAGGGAGGTCCTGGTTGTTAATTATAGAGCCAGTTAGCGGCAGAGGTCCCCTCCTCGGGCGGCTTCCCCTGATCGCCCCAACTAGAGGGACACCCCCCCCGCCCCCGGTCACCCTCTATCCCGTCACTCTGTTATCTTTCCATCACTACCTGACACATCTCAGATCTTTATTTGCTTTTCTGTTGTTTTTTCCCCCCTTTATTGGCCACGGTGCACGTCTTGTGGGATCTTAGTTCCCCAACCAGGGTTTGAACCCAGGTCCTCGGCATTGAGAGCAAGCTGTCCTAACCACTGGCCTGCCAGAGAATCCCCTATTTGCTTCTTCTCTAATGGTCTTCAGAGCCCACCACCACCACCAAGACTAAAAGCTCCACGACAACAAGGGATTGTTTGTCCTGCGCGTCCCTGTGTCCCCAGCACTGTGTCCTCATCCTCCGTTCACGAGTGGCAGAGTCAGAGCCACTCTCCTGCTTCTTGGGCCCCCATGACCTCCCCCGGGCCCACTGGGCATCCTGGCCCCCACGGGGCATGTGGTAAATCCTTGGGAAAGTCCATGGAACCAGTGAGAGGGGCGCAAATGGCCCTCACAGCCTGACTCTAGAAGCCTCCCCAGGAGTCTGCAGGGCACAGACACGCTCTTTCTCCCTCTTGCTCTCTCTCTCAAGAGCCCTGAGGATGGCAGGGAGTGGGCCAGGCTCCCTCAGAAACAGACTCAGAGTACCTGGCACACCTGGGAACCAGCCCTCTGGAGCTGGTTGTCTGCGGACCTTAGCGCTCCTGCCCAGAAGTTACCTCCCAGACCCAAAGGCCTCGTTGACAGGGATGTGTGACATGGCACCAGCCCGCCTCCTAGAACAGTCACTGAGGCCGGAGAGGAAAAGACAGAGGAACACAGACAGCCCCCGAAGTCGTGCCCTCCCCACAGAGGCTGGCCTCTGACAAGGACGGCCGCTTCCCAACCGTGCAACTTCCCCTCAGCCCTGTGGGGCCTGCAAGTGGGAGGAGCGGAGGAAACCTCCAGCAGTTCCCCCTCCCCGCCCCCGCACCGGGTTCTGGAGAGCCGTGAGGAGGTCCAGGGTGTCTGAGTTCACTCCAGGTCGAAATGTGGAGTTTTTCTAAAATGTCTTCCGGAGAGCGGCCTGGCCAGTGACTTCCCACCTGGGTCCTACTAGGACCGAACTGGCTCTGCCAGTCCCGTGGCAGGAAGTGTTAGGAGGAGGGAGGCTTAGAATGTGGCTCTCTCAGATCTTGGAAAGGGCGGTGGCTTTTAGAAAGCAGATAGAGAAGCTGTGGTAGGCTGAATAACCTGCCTGAATTCTTCGCCCCTATGTAACAGAGACAGGCATCCAAAGCTTTGGCCATGGCCTCATCAGGGCAGAGTATGCCTCCCACCCTCTTCAATTTGGGCTCAGCCCTGCGTCTTGCTTTGGTTGGTGGGGATGTTGGCAGTTACGATACAAGCAGAGGTGTGAAATGTGCCGGCCTGGCTGGGCCCGCCTCTTGCCAGGCTGGTGATCTTTGCTTGGCAAGGACATGCCCCGGGCAGGCACTGGCCCCTCGAGCCCACACCCCAGAACATGTAGCGAGCAGACCCGAGCCCAGGCCGCAGCCTGGAGTCGAGCCCTGCAGCACTGGAGCCTGGATTCCCTGTCAGGCGGCCCAGGTCTGCTGGGCCGTGGCTGAGCCGAAGACCCATACACCTGAGAATAAATGCTGGCTGTCATTAGCCACTGAGACTTGGAGGGCAGGGGAGGGTTGGGGTGTGTGTGACTTGCTATGAAGCATTAACTCTAGCAAGAGCCACTGAAATTGAAACCCAGAGATCGTATGTGAACAGACCCAGAGTTTCTCAGAGTTCATTTCCTTCCTTCTATGCCGCCTATCGAAAGGCACTCGAGGGTTTCCATGCTGGTCCGGTGGTTAAGATAACGCCTGCCAACACAGGGGCCATGGGTTCGCTCCCTGCTCCGGGAAGATTCTACATGCCACAGAGCAACTAAGTCCACGCCCCGCAACTACCGACACCCATGCCTAGAGCCTGTGCTCTGCCACAAGAGTAGCCACCTCAACGAGAAGCTTGGGCACCACAAGGAAGAGTCGCCCCCACTCACTGCAGCTGGAGAAAGGCCGCACACAGCAGGGAAGGCCCAGCACAACCAAGAAATAAAAATAAAGGTAGAAAGGCTCTTGAGAGTCAGTTGTATGGAGCTGGTACTTATGGCCACGATACAGCAACAGAGACCTGATTCAGCCTCCTGCACTAAGCAACTGAAAACTAGACAAAACACATAAATCAAGGGTTCTCTGACATGCGACCAAAGGCAGTACAAGACCTGGCACCCCAAGAGAAGAGAAACAAGTGAGGTGAGCCCTCTAGTCGCCTATGTGCAGGGCAGGCTGGCAGTGCAGGAGGTAACCTCCCTGGTCAGCCCTCAACCGGTAGGGTTGGGAGTTGGGAGATAAACACCCCAGCCTCCTTCCGCCCCATGGGACAACCCTGAGTGAGCCCTACACAGGCCCCACACACGTGGACCCCTGGATGCCCACAGCGGTCACTTGCTCCATCACACGTGCGGGGCTGCCCACTTTCCTCCCCTGCCCCCCTTCCCCGCTTTCTTGGAATCCCTTCCTGGGATCACTTCCCAGATAAACCACACACACCCACATCTGGTCTCAGAGTCTGCTCCAAGGTCAATCCAACTCAGGCAAGGACATCTATTTCAGAGTCACGGGGCTGGGGGTCGGGGGTGCAGTGGTGCGCGGGGCTCTTGCATCAAGCTCTCTAGGCTAATGAGAATAGGAGTCCCCCCACTTCAACTAGAGCCCCACTCTCAACCTCACTACCCACTGGGGCTCAGGGAATAATCTCTCGCAAGAAAGGAATCCCACTGCCCCAATAAACAATGGAATCTTCTGAACAAGATCAATACAGGTGTGCTTGTCTGATTGTCTGTCTTCAGCCTCCTTCCCCTTGGCTTTCCCCACCCCACCCCACCCCACCCCCCGGGGGCCACACAGCCTGGCGGGACCCCCCTGACCCTCTGGCCAGCAGGGCACTCACACCCACAGGCCCTGCCTCCCACACGGGAGGCTCTCCCACACCCTTCACTGTGGGGACACTGCCAGGAGCCCAGACAACCACACACCAGGCTTGTGGCTCTGGCCCCATGCACCACCATGTAGGTGGGCACCGTTAGGGCGGCAGGATCTGAGACCGGAGCTCTCCACCTGCCCTTCCTCCTGCAGGGGACGCACCTGGGCCAGGTGGGCCTCAGCCCCTCCCCTGAGTTCTGGTCTGGAACGTGCCTTTCTCATTTGTGCAGATAGGCGCCTATCGAGCCCCTCCGTGAGTGAATACCGATGTTGGATGGCGGCTGGGCGAGCTAGCCTGCCCTCCCCTCCAGGCTCATTCAGATGGAAAGAGGCCCACGTCCAGCTGCTCTGCATCCTCTGACCACTGTACATGAAATTGATCGGGGGGTGGGGGAGAGGGTTGTTTTTCTTCTTTTTTCCTCCAATCTCCTTATTAGTTCAGCCTCAGAAGGTCCCTTATCACTGCCGGATGTCAGGCCACACTCTGCCAGCAGGCCTGGCCACGTTTGACTCTCTATTAATTGATTTTGCCCTCCCACCTTGGGGAAGCACAAATTGGCGCTGCCCATTAGCAGCAGTAGTTCCCCGAAAGGGATTATAAATCATGCCCTGTGTCCATCCGTCGCTCCCAGTGGAGTGGCGCCCACGTGGGGAGATGTCATGCAGGCAGGGACTATGTCTGATGGGCAGGGGAGGTCCCCGCGGGCCTGAAGTTTCCCTCCTAAACCTGCCCAGGCCAGTCCACAGCCAGGCAGGGGAGCATCCAAGGCAGGTGCCAGCACTCAGAGGGCACCCAGCTCGCATACTGAACGGGTGAAGGGGGCGGCGGGTGGGCAGTCACTTGCCCTGGAGTGCGGAGTGCTTTGGGGACCAATCGAGCTGAGCCCCTAGCAAGTCCACCATGAAGGCTCCATCCTTTAGCTCTGTGGTCCCGTTAAGCCAGAAGAGCTCCTGGGAAAGACTGTCTTAAACTCCAGTCAGGTTATGCCCTGTGAAGGATTCCCTGGTGGCTCAGACAGTAAAGAGGCTGCCTGCAACGTAGGAGTCACAGGAGATCGGGGTTTGATCCCTGGGTTGGGAAGATCCCCTGAAGAAGGGAATGACTACCAACTCCAGTATTCTTGCCTGGAGAATTCCATGGACAGAGGAGCCTGGCGGGGTGCAGTCCAGGGGGTCTCAAAGAGTCGGACACGACTGAGCGACAAACACACAATGTCCTGTGAGAGGAAACAGCAGCTGCAGGGAGAAATGGGGCGAGGCCCTCAACAGGGGGGCGAGGCCTCCCAAGGGAGTGGGGGTCTTGGCCCACAGTGAGCCTGGCATCCTTCCTGTCCAGGCCCTGAGGGAGCCCTGCCCTCTGGCAACAGACGGCCCTCCCCCTGTGCTCGCCCGTCTCCCCCTTCCTTTCCTTCCACCACCAGCACCTGTAGACCGCGCAGACTCAGCAAGGATATTCGCACTGAAAAGGTTGCGAAGACCCGCCCGAGTCCCCAGACAGCAGCTGGTGAGCTTTCCAAATGGTAAAGGAGAACTCTTCACATACTGAGCTTCTCCCGGGCAATAAACTGGGATTTGATTATCACACGCCTGGCAGGTGTGTAAGCATAGCCCTAGCTTAGAGCCAGGACCGAGGGCAAGATGTGTGACCCACATGCTTGCTTCTGCCCCAAGACCAGCCGGCCTCCCAGCATGGTGCTGTCCGGGAAAGCTCTGGATGTGAGCAGGGCCTTACAGGAGACAGCCGTGGACCCCCAGGTGGCCTCAGGGACCCAGAGCCAGCAGGACTGCAATGAAGGCACCTGCCACCCCCAGACAGGGCCCCGACTAAACCTTGAACTTATCTAACCATCGAGAAGTAACAATCCCTAACTGTGGCTTAAACAAATCGGGCTTAGGTTTCAAACCTGTTTAAATCTAGAGGTAGGCGTTTGCAAGAATCAGCTGAGCGTCTTTGCGATGCTCTTGACCTTTCCCACAAGGACACGGGGTGGCTGAGCAGGGGCCAGCATCCGTGCATTCAGGGCAGACAACCTCAGCCCGCTCCTCCGCGGCGGTCTCTGTCCACATCTAATTGGGCAGAACCAGGTCTCGAGGGGGCGGCCCTGCTGCAAGGGGGCTCTGAAAGTGGGTGCTAGGGGCAGGTGATCCCCTGATCCCCGTCCCCTTTCTGGGCCCCTCTCCTCCGCTTTCATGTGTGTTTGCTTCCAATGGCCTGGCCACACCTGGGGCTCCTTGGTGGAGTGTCCACAGGCTCCTGGAGCCATTTTGCCTGCAGATGCAGAGCTAGAAACGCCAGAATGACCGCCTGGGCTGGGAAGGTGATAGCCTGGCCTCCTTGCCTCCAGGGTGCACTTCACCCATCAGGGCTCCCTGGAAACCAGGAGAGGACAGGGCTACGGTGCTTTGTTTAACCCCCTATGAGTCTTCACTTACTTCACTGCCCATACACAAAGCCCCCTCACAGGGCTGTTCCTGAGACAGTGAGGAGTGGGATTATCCTGATGGGTGAGATGAGCCAGGCTCCACTGCCTGGGGCTGACATGTACAAATGTGGGGTTCTGTTTGCCGAGAAGGAGGGAAAATCTATCAGCGTGGCAACTTGTGGTGTCTGCGGGCGCCGCTCGTTACAGGAAACGCCAGAGAACACAAGCAGATTATACTGACAGCCCTCACACACTGCTGGTAGGGATGCAAAATGGCACAGCTACTTTGGAAAACAGTCTGGTGGTTCCTCGAATAATTAAACATAGAGTGATCATGTGACCCAGCAATTCCACGCCTAAGTACAGTACAGGGGAGAAATGAAAAGTTACAATCCCACTAAAAGAGACTCGTACATGAACAGTCACAGCAGCATTATTCATAACAGCCAAATATCTATCAACTGATAAATGAGTACATAAATACACATAAAATGTTGGTACATATCCATGGAATGAAATATTATTCAGCCATAGAGAATGGAGTACTGACACTTGCTACATTTTGGATAAACCTTAAAAACATTATGCTCATTGAAGAAGCCAGACACAAAAGTCCACATATTATAAGACTGCATTTATATGAAATGCTGTCTAACAAGGTCCTATTGTATAGCAAAGTGAACTATTGATATATTTGACATCCTGTGATTAAACTATAAAGGAAAAGAATTTTTAAAAAAATGTATATATGTGTATAACTGAGTCACTTTGCTGTACAGCAGACATTGGTACAATGGTGTTAATCAACTATACCTCACTTTTTAAAAATTTTTAAACATGTCCAGATTAGGGAAATCCTGAGACAGCAAGTTAAAGGTTGCCAGAGGCCAAGGGGGCAAGCTGGACGGATACGGGTGACAGCTAAAAGGTACAAGGTTCCGCTCTGAGGTTTTAAAAATATTCTAAAATTGATCTTGGGATAGTTGCAGGCCTCTGAATATACTTGAACAGAGAAACCATTCAATTATATATTTTAAGTGTGTGAATGGTAGAATGTGAGTTATAAATTAAAAAAAAAAAAAAGGCTGCTGCAAATACACACACACACACACACAGAGGAAAACACCCTCGAATTCACCCACCCAGAGTGAACCACTGCTAACACCTCCAAACCGGGAGGTACTTTTTTTAGTTTCTTTACTCACACACACGTCTCACCGACGTAGCCTCCCAAGGGAACCTGCTAAGGATTTCAAGTGAGGAGAATTTTCAGCAAAAACTCTAAAGCAAACGCATCCAGTTTATTGGGAACATCAACCCTCACACTTTTCCTGTTTGCTTTCTCCTGATTTGTCACCCAGGTCCCTCATCCTCGGGTTACCCCAAGAGGCGGGCCCATCCTTCCAGCCCCGTTTCGTAGCCAAGGCAACTGAGTGCAACTTTTATTCACACCCGTTCTGATTTCTTCCCGGCTCCTAAGCCTGGGGCTCAGAAGACGTCATGGGTGAGAAGCTGGCAGCTGCCAAGGGGGCCGGGGCAGAGTGAAGGGCAGCATCCTATTTGGTCCCCAAACACCCATCCAGCTTGGAGGCAGAAAGTGAGACATGATGGCCTCAGGAGGACCGTTAGGTCTCTTTGAGGGGTCCCTGCCGCTGACCTGCTGTTCTCCATGGGAAAAAAAAAAAAAAAGCCTGGGCGGGGGGTGGCAGGCCTGTTTGCACTCAGGGCACTTAGCGCAGCCAAGCTGAGCTGCACTGTTCAAACAGACTCCCCAGCGTCCGGACACCTGTGCCGCCAGGGAGGGTGAGGCAGGCAGGAGGCTGGATGCAGGTCCCCGGGCGCTTCCCGCCTCTGTTTCCACAGCCACCACCACGGCCCTGGCACAGTCCTGGGCCCGCCATGCCCTGCGCCGGGCTCTGCAGCCGCTGGGGCGGCCGGGTGCTGCCCCTGCTCCTGGCCTACATCTGCTACCTGCTGCTCGGCGCCACCATCTTCCAGCTGCTGGAGAAGCAGGCAGAGTCTCAGTCCAGGGACCGGTTTCAATTTGAGAAGCTGCGCTTCCTGGAGAACTACACCTGCCTGGACCAGCAGGCCGTGGAGCAGTTTGTGCAGGTGAAGGGGAGAGGCTGATGTGGGATGGGCGCGTTGGGGGCGTGTGTGTGTGCAGAATTCGGGTCTTACTGCAGGTCCAGAGCCATGAGGCTCCATTTGGAAGCCGAGCGTGATGGGAACAGAGAGCCAGGGGAGACCTAGGCTTGGATTCTGGCCCCTGGGGTCTATAACTGGATTGCTGTGTGACATTGGGAAAGTCACTTAACTGCTCTGGTCCCATTCTAGGTGAGGAGAATAGTCTTATATGTGCTGCAGACGTTTGAGAGTTGATTAAAAATTCTTTCTAGGCTGCCACTTGCTGCATGAACGTGAACCATGTGTCAGGGCTATCTGCACTGTGCACACTTCCGCCCCCACACTACAGAGCTTCCCCTTCCCTGGCTCCAAGCAGCTTCTTCCTCTGCCCTCCCACTAGCTCACCTCCCCTCTCCCCCGGGTGCTGACCACACTGTGGGTGCGAGACACAGATAAAGGTCAGGAGCAGCCACCACGCCGGCCGCCGTGGACCTGCTTGATGAGCAACAGCCAGGGTGACTGAGCCCCACCCCTCTGGTGCCCACAGGGCATCTCTGGTGACAGAGTGGGTCACACCTGCTTGGGTCCCTTCTGTAGAAACTCTGGGGCCCCAGGCTCTTCTCTCCCAGAAACCAGCCAAAACCAGGGTGTTGTGGGGGAGGGTGAGACCAGGGGGTCCAGTGGGGGACAACACCCGCTGCAAAGGAGTAAGCCAGGTGCAGATTCATCACAATGACTGGTGTTTATTGAGTGTTTATTATGTGCCCCAAACAGCAGGGAGCAGGGCCATCACGATGGGGTCAGACCAGTCCTGATCCATCCCCCAGGGCCTAGTGTTTTCAATGTGTTTCCCCATAATTACCTATTGCCACCACTCTCTCAGATTTGCAGGTGGGGACTGGGCAACAGAGAGGTGGAATACGTTGCCCAGAGTTGTGTAGTTAATGGCAGAGGCAGAACTCGAACCCAAGCCAGCTGCTCCTCGCCACATAGGTTAACATACGTGCAGGGGGCAGTTCTGAAAGTCTGGGTCCTGGCCTAGCAGCATCAGCCCCACATGGGTGCTCATTACAAAGGCCACCCCTCAGGTCCCACCCCAGACCTGCTGAGTCAGGAACTCCAGGGGGCAGCCAGGGCAACAGGCTGTGTGTTAACAAGTCCTCAGGCCACACTGATGCCCCCTGACACAAGACTGAAGAACAGCAGGCCTAGAAGATGAGAGGTGGGCTGGCTGGTCAGAGAACTTTCCAGAGCCATGAGAGGCCCTTTCTCCCAGGAAAAGGGGCTTCCGGCCTCAGGTTTCACTTCCTCGCTCCCTGGCAGCACAGGGCTGGGACCATAGCACCTCAGTCGGGGCTGAGAAGGGCTCAGGATGGGGAGTAAGGCAGAGCCCCTGGAACCCCTCCACCCTCAGCTCCTGGTTGGAAGCAGTTCCGGGAGCTGCAGAGGGAGGCGGGCTGGTAGCTGATATGTAATTAAAGGCACAGGCTTGACTGCAATCCTGAGGTAGGTGCCACTGATGAAAGGCCCCCAGACCTCCCCGGGGGTCCTCACATCCTTGGGAGGGACCCTCACTTGCCAGGGGATGTCCAACTGAGAGGCAGAAGAATGCCAGGATAAGATTCCCAAAGAACACACAGGACAGCCATTGCTCGGTGTCCGCGCGGGATTGCTTCCAGGAACCCCAGCGGATGCTCTCCGTATCTGTGAATGTGAACCGCACTGGTGTGAATCATCTGGATACTGAGGGCCTGCTCTACTGTTCAGATGACAATGGGGGGAGCGGAGCTCTAACAGTAATAAGAACGGTATTGGAGACCGACACCATCAGGAAAGTTGCCCAGGTTGCAAGTCTGCCTTTCTCACCTGGTCACGGGGATTCTTAGAGAAGAATGGACAGTCCGCACTGGGAGCCCCACCCCCAGCTCCCTCGGCATGGCGGCCCCTCCTCCGCAGAATGGAGACCCCCAGGCTGGCGGAGAGGACAGCTGAGGCTTAGGGCCAGTGCTTCTCCCACAGGCGAGGGTCTCTGGGGAGCGGGTGTGTTCTGAAATGTTCAGTTCTGGCCTCTCTGGGTGTGTGGGAAAGAGAAAGAGGCCAAGGTTCACATGAGAAGAGGCCAATTCTGCCAAAGTGAGGAGAAGCAGACAGCCCCGGTCTCGACACCCAGACTGGCCTGGCCCTCAGAGGGGTCACCTCCAGCCCCGGCAGAGCTTGCTCACCCAGCCAGCGGGGAAGTGGTTCCCACAGGCCGTGGAGGCCAGAGCTTTCCCCTCCCCCGCTGCCTCTCTCCAGCCTTTGGGGCTCTACCAGGTGGCCGGGCTGCACAGCTGTCCTGGGACAATTCACAGCTACAGGGGAGGGGTCTGGGAGCAGATGGGGGCGGGTGTCCTGCCCACCTCCAAGAGGGCTTGGCTGGGGACAGAGGGGCTTAGGCTTGAGTCTGCAGGGTTCAGGTTCTATAAACAACAGCATGCACACACGCGCAACATACGGCACCCATGCACACACCACACGTATACAACACACCATGCATATACACCACCAACACACACACACAGGAGACCTTTGCCCTGGCCTCTGATGGAATTTCTCCTATAGATCTGGGACTCACCAGGGGGCAGCAGAGAGCAAGCCTGCCAGCTCACCTGGAAGCTCAGAGAACTCAAGGTCCCCTGTCCACCATCAGCCCCAAGAGAGGGCAGCCCCATGGGTTTCCTGTGATTCCAAACCTCATGTTCGCAAGTACACCCTTCCAGGAACATCCAACCTGAAGTCTTCTCATTGTCCTGACAACCCCTGGGGTCTCACCCTCTTGGCTATAGGCAACATCTCCCACCTGGACCGCTCCATGAGCACCTTCTGCCCTCTTAGCGCCATCTCCCCTCCACTAGCCACACTTAAAGCCCACATCACACTCAGCCCTTGGCCAGCGAAGCAGGAAGTGAGCTTGGAATTCAGCAACCTTGGACAAGTCAGCCACTTTGAGCCTTAGTTTCCTCTGCCATGAAATGGGAATGTAACTAAAACTTCACTAGGTGAGACAGCAGGGGAGCAGTCAGTGGGGAGGCTGGCCACTGGCCACTCAGCCAGTGCTGTCAGCAACCTCTTCCTCCCACTCCATGCTGCTCCCTCTCCCCAACAGGTCATCATGGAAGCCTGGGTGAAGGGCGTGAACCCCAAAGGCAACTCCACCAACCCCAGCAACTGGGACTTCAGCAGCAGTTTCTTCTTTGCAGGCACAGTCGTCACCACCATAGGTAAAGTGGCGAGGTGGAGAAGGCCACCCCCAGTACCCCCGCTGAAGTTTGAGCTCCCCCAAAAGCAGAGGCCGAGACAAGGATGTGGTTTGTCTCAGAGATGATTCTGAGAAGCAGGAGAAGTGGGAGAGTGAAACAGGAAGAGGAACAAGGGCAACGAGTCTGCAGCGATGAGCAGGGGACTGGTTAGGGCCACTGGGTTCACCAGTGCTGGGGACCCTCTGAGAAGCCAAGGAGAGCCCAGCCAAGTGGGGAGGAAGCAAGCGTATTTATCTACCGACTCCTGCCCTGGCTGGTTGAGGACTGAGTCTGGATGTATGAGTCCTCCAGCATTTCGGACCTGCCGACAGACCAAACACGCTCCTGTGGCCCGAAGAGCCCCTCGGGTGGACAGAGAGGCAGGGACTTGGGGCGGGGAGTCCCCTGTGTATCCAAGAGCTGTCCACTCTGCTGCAGCTGCCATCCCAGTGTTCCCAGGGGACAGAGCACCAACAGCATCCGCTCTACTCCCTCGGCCAGAAAACCCACTCCCCCTCCCACAAGGAACCCCTCGAGCCCGCGAAGCCCTGTCTCCCTGTTCATTCAATTAAGTTCAGTTCCACACACTGTCCTGGAATTCAGGTGACATTAAAGCAGATAGAATGGAGGTAGCAGAGTATGAACTTGGATCACACCCAAGGATAGAGTGGAGATAGCAGCGTATGACCTTGGATCAGACCCAAGCTTGGTTCTCAAGGAGCTTCTGATGCAATAACGAAGGATAAGATAAGCACGCTAAAAATAGGAGCCCAGGGCAAATTAGATAGCTAGATAGGAATGACACAAAGCACTATGGGGAATCACACCTGGTAAAGAGGAAGAGGCTGGCAGTCAGGAGGGCTTCCTAGAGGTGGTGTTTTTGGAGATGAGCCTTCAAAGGATATTTACCAATCGAAATCTTTCTAGAAGAGGTTGAGTAGAGTGTTCATGGGAACAGAGGAGCTTTCTTTCCACCCCACCCCACCCCCCTTTGCACCTCTCCTCCCTGTGGTGGTGGAAAACCAGCCTCCGCTAGAGTCTGTCAGGGAGGCCATTCCGAACTCTCCCTTCCTCATATTTGCACCCTCTCCCCCGCCTGCAGGATATGGGAACCTGGCGCCCAGCACAGAGGCAGGCCAGGTCTTCTGTGTCTTCTACGCCCTGGTGGGCATCCCACTCAATGTGGTCTTCCTCAACCACCTGGGCACAGGGCTGCGTGCCCACCTGACCATGCTGGAGAGGTGGGAGAACCAGCCCAGACGCTCCCAGGTAAGGTCCTCCCTCCGCACAGGCCCACCGGGATAGAGTCTGTTGCAGGTCAAGTCCCCCAGAAGCTGACATGGAGACAGAGTTTGGCTAGCAGGGTGTTAGGGGTCAACGCCCATGGAAGAAAAGGACCAGGTAGAGGGAGAAGCAAAATTGTGATGCAGGCCGGACAAAGCCTCGGCCCACCCCTCAAGGAGCTGGGCAGGTGCCGGTGGCACAAGCTGTCTGTCCCACAGTGGGCGCTGACGTGGCCAGGACTCTGCCCCAGCCTCAATCAGCCATGGCAAGGTGTGCCCTTGGGCCAGGCTGAAATACACCCTGAGCAAGAGAGATGGCTGGAGGCTACCTGCTGGCGGCTCGGCTAGGCCTTCTTCGAAGGGGGATCTATCTGGGCACACACCTCCATGGTCATCACAGAACTCCAATAGCCATCTCCACGCCACCCTGAACACCCCAGTGCCCACCCTGTCATCTGGTCCCTTGCAAAGCTATGCAAAGAGGCAGAGGTGTAGAAGGATTGGGGACAGCTCAGTGACCGTCTTCCATTCCAGATCTGAGTCCTCAGTGTCCTGCACACATGGACACCAAGCCTAAGGGCATCTCCAACTTGATCCACAGACACAATCCTGCTGACCAGCTCTTTCCCTGGCCTGGACAAGATCACACACAGAGAGATACAACCCCCACCCCAAAGGGGTGCAGGCTAAGGATCTGACTATAGCACAGCCCACTTCCTAGCTCGCCCCAGAGCCCCTCCCCTACTAACCATGGGCCTTCCGAGCGAACTCAGAGACTCCTCTGCTTCCAGCTGCTGCAGACCCTGGGCCTGGCCCTCTTCTTGGCACTGGGGACGCTGCTCATTCTCATCTTGCCACCCATGATCTTCAGCCACGTGGAGGGCTGGAGCTTCAGCGAGGGCTTCTACTTCGCCTTCATCACCCTCAGCACCATCGGCTTCGGGGACTATGTCGTCGGTGAGAAAGAGGCAGTCACAGATCACAGGGTGGGGGCCACCAGGATTCGGGGGAAGGGAAGATGTCAGCGGGGAGGGGGTGGTAATTATTGAGGACCAGTGAGCCCCTGGTTATTCAAGAGAGACAAACCCTTCGTGAGGCTGCTGTAAATTCTCACAGCATCCTCCGAAGTCACTGGTCCAGGAACCCATCACCCTTCCCCCTCCCCAGGGGCCTCGCCTGCTGATCCTTATTAGGGGGAGGCTGGTGGGAACCCTTTTGGAACCTGGAGGGTGACTGTCCCTCAGACCCCTGGCACTGATCGTGTCTCCCTTCCCTGCCAGGCACGGACCCCAGCAAGCATTACCTCTCAGTGTACCGGAGTCTGGCGGCCATCTGGATCCTCCTGGGACTGGCGTGGCTGGCGCTGGTCCTCCCACTGGGCCCCCTGCTTCTGCACCGGTGCTCCCAGCTCTGGCTGCTCGGCAGAGGCCTCGGTCTCAAGGAAGGGGGAGCCCCCGAGGCCAATGGGCTCCCTAGACCTCAGAAGATTCCCATCTCTGCATGAGCACCCTCTCCCCGCAACATGGCCACAGAAGCCCCTCACAGCATCCTTTGTCCACCCCATAGACCCCCTGGATTTCCTGCCACACCTCCTCCTCGGCCAACCCACTCACTTCCCAGCCAGAGCTGGTCTCAGGAGCTCTCCAGAGAAAGAAAGGAGACAGGAGGGCCTAAGAAAGTGACAGAAAGGAGACAGAACGGGAGATGGATGTGTACAGAGCAAGATGTGCACTGTGGTCCCCGAGCCCCTCCTTCAAAAGTGACCTGAGGGGACGTCCCTGGTGGTCCAGCGGTTAAGGCTCCATGCACAAGGCATGGGTTCCATCCCTGGTTGGGGAACTAAGATCCCACATGCCATGCAGCGTGGCCAAAAATTAAAAAAAAAGAAAAAATGACCCAAAAAAGTTGAATCCAGACGTGGATCATTATGGCCAAATCTCCATCACGCTCCCTGTACTACACCCCACCCCCCACCCCCAGAAGACCTCATACAGGACAGCAAACAGAGGGCCGCTGTATCTGTGCCTCATTTGATATGTGGGGGGCGTCATCAGGCCCCCAGTGCATGTCAGGTGCTGGGCCAGGCTCCAGGGCAGCAACGCTGACGCTCCTACCCACCAAGTGGAAGGACTAGATAAACAGAGAGGCAACTCCGACCCAGTGACCAAAATGCAGACCAGGGTATGATGTGCACCCTTGGGACCCGCTGGCGCAGGCAGGGACTCTGGAGTCATCATCATGCAAAGAGGACCCCTGCCCTCAGGAAGCTCCCAGGTGGAGGAGTGGGCAGGCTGCCTCTAAGTCTGCCAGTTCCCCTTGCCTAGAAGTCTAGAGCTGTCCGTGAACAAGGCTTCAGCACTCCTGGGCGTCCCACCCACTTTCCTGGGTTTGGCCTCCCTTGACTGCCTCAGGGCACCCTTTGATCTCATTACCCCTTCTGGGCTCTTCCAAGCCCTTCCAAACCCTCCCTTGGAAAACACCAGCCAGCTGATCCCAGGAGATTTCCAGGAAATGAGCTGTGAGGAGGCCCAGCCTCCACTGGGAATACCCCACGCCGCCTGGCCTCTCTCCTGCCACCTCTGGCCAGAAGGAGAAGATGGATTTATACCAGTCCATCCCAAAGTGGGGGCTTCCCAGGTGGGGGCACTAGTGATGAAGAACCCACCTGCCAGTGCAGGTAGATGTTAAGAGACATGGGTTCAGTCCCTGGGTCAGGAAGATTCCCTAGAGGAGGGCACGGCAACCCACTCCAGGATTCTTGCTTGGAGAATTCCAGGGACAGCGAAGCCTGGCGGGCTACATACAGTCCATAGGATCACAAAGAGTCATACACGACTGAAGTGACTTAGCACACACACACATATCAAAAGGCCCGAGCTCACCAAGGACTGCAAAGCTCTCTCAGCAAGACAGACCCATCAGTGGCTGGGGACCTCTGGACAGGACTGAGGTCAGACCGTGAAGCAGAGGAGGCTCTGGGTGGGACACCCAAGGAAGGATCTACAGCAGCAACATACCTGGGTTACACCCAGGACTTCCTGGCCTGGAGGAGAAGCCTGAGAAACTGGGAACCCCCAGGACTCTTTATATTGAATCCTTCCTCCATCCTGGGTGGAGGAGGGAATGGGGGGGGGCGCCTCTTCAGAAGCAGGGAATGGACAAGCCCACTGGCCAAGACTCCTCTTGCCTCCCAAGTTCACAGGCAAGTGGCTATCGATGGCTGGGGTCTCTCATCGTTGGGTATATAAAGGCAAAGATGGTGATGGGAGAGATCCAGAGAGGATTTGACAGGCAGCGAGTCCTTGGTGATAATCCCAGGGCCCCAGGAAAATAAACTTGCCTGCCACTTTCTCTCCCCCCCCGAGTGCGGTCTGCAGGAGTTCCTGCCACTGTTTGCTACATGCAGGACACGGGGAGGCCCTGGGCCGGCCTCTCGCAGCGCCTGCGGTCACCAACGGTCCTCCCCTTCTCCCTGAGCTAGGCGTGCCTAGGGGTGGGCACTCCACACGCATTCGAGGCGGGGCCAGATGCCCACAGCTTGGCCTCTTTTTGTCCCTGGGATTGGATCCCAGTGCGGGGTGGGGCAGGGCTGTCCCATTCCCCAGCACACACCTCCTCTGCTGAGAAAACGGGGCAGAGGCGCGCGTTGGCTAGAGAAGGGACCATCCTCCCTGGCCCTTCCTTTGCGCCTCGGTCCTGGTCCATGGCTCCCGAGTCCGGCCTCTCCCCCTCTCCGGCTAAGTGCGGACGGAGAACCTGGGATGCCAGCGAGCGCGGGGGCCGGGGCTGCGCGGTGCCGGTGCCGAGCACATTGCTCCTGCTGCTCACCTACCTGACTTACCTGGTCCTGGGCAGCTGCGTGTTCTGGGTGCTGGAGAGCCCCGCGGCGCACGATTCCAGCAAGAGATTCCAGCGCGACAAGTGGGCGCTGCTGCGGAACTTCACGTGTCTGGGTGGCCCGGCGCTGGACTCGCTGATCCGGGTGAGGGGCGAGTCTGGGCGGCTCGGGCGCGGGGGTGCTGGCGCAGCTGAGGGCACGGGCATGGGGTGAAAGGGCACGGCCCGGCTCCGGTCAAGGCACCGCCGGGAGTACTTCTCCGAAATAAAGTGGAAGGGACAGACGCGCGGACAACTCCGGGCGCGCGTTGCAGGGTGGAGACCAGAGTCCTGGGCTGGATGGACCCCGATGCAAAGTTTACCCCGGCTCGGGCGGGCGAGAGATGCGCAGCGCGGCGCGGTGAGCCCAGGGTTCGAGGCAAGAGGGCGGGACCCTCCGGGCGGGACCCTCCGGGCGGGACCCTCCCCTCCCGGGACCCTCCCCTCCCTGTCTGGAGAGTTGCGTGACGCATACATCCAAATCGGGGGGGTGACGGCCATAGGGGGCGCGCTGACGGGGTCCAGGGCGGATGGGGCCTGACCGGGTCCGGGCAGCGTTAGGACAGAGCGCGCTGCTCGGCTTGGGAGAAGGCGGGAGGGGTCGACCTGGGAACTCAGGGCGCTGTGTCCGGTCGGACAGCGGGCCAAGGGCGAAGGGGCACCCATGGTCCGTTCCACAGGAGACCCGCATGCGAATGTGAGACCTGGGGGCGGGGACAGCAGAGGGCGCTGGCCTGGTCTGATGGTGAGCGAGACCCGCAGCAAGTCGTTGGAGGCTGGGAGGCCAGGAGGTGCAGAGAGCTCTTGTCGCCGCTTACACACACAGACACACACACACACACACACACACACCCCTCACCCCGCCCCCGGTTAAGAGAAATGGAGCCGAAGTGCAGGAGCCAGGGTCCCGGGGATTCGAGGTGCTCAAAAAGAAAGCAGCAGACACAGGGACGTTCGGTGCCTGAACCCGGGTTTCTCCGAGTCTGAGGGCACTCGGCGAGGGCCCGGCGGGTCTTCAGGGGTCGGCGGGTGGGAGAATGCAGAGGTCGTGGAGGGCGGAGACTGCTAAGGGGGTTGGGGAAGACTCAGCGGGGCGAGGGGTGAGGGGCAGACAGGGGAGGGTTCTTCCGGGCCTCACGATGGATGAAGGTCTCCTTCGACCCTGGGCTGGACAGAGAGCTGCTGGGATCTGACGCAAGCTTCCATCTGCGGGTCCCTGGCTTGGTCCATGAGCGCAGACAGCTCCACCCCTAGCCAGACGTCCCCACTCTACAGTCTGGGCGCTTTTTCTGGCGAGGAAAGCAGGGCCTGTGTCCCAGAGTTGCCAGCCCAAAGCTGGTACCCAGAAGGTAGCAGGGAAGTGTGTCTGGTGGCAAGAGACAAGGGCACTGGAGCGGAAGTGAAGTCCTGAGCCCTGGGACTGGGCGGATGTGTCAGGCCTGGAGCCGGGCAGAGGAAGGACTATCTCTGCTAAGAATCTCAGGTGACACCTCCACCCACTATCTCTAAACTTCTACAAATATAGACCACCTAGTCCCGGAGGCTGTGTGACAGTCCCCTTGAAAAGATGGTGAACTTAAGTTACGAGCAGCTTGACCCCCCAAAATGTGACAATGACGGCAGTGGGAACAATAGGAAATACTTCTGTGCGGTGCTTACTGTGTGTCAGGCACTGTTCCTAGTGTGTGAACTCGTTCCAGCTCCACCTGTATCACAGGTAGACGCCATTATTATCGTCCCCATTTTAGAGATGGAGAAACTGAGGCTCAGATAGATTACATACAAATGCACAGCTTCATAGTCAGGGCGCTGGGGCTGTCAACGACCCTGAGGACTGCCTCAGTGCAGACTGCATATGGGGGCATTTCCCAAGTTTCCTGGTGGAGCTCTCATCTCTTCCCCTCTACCCACCTCCTGCTCACCTCCACTTCACCTCCTTCCTCAACCCCCTGTGGCTTCAACCATCCCCAGGAATACAGATGTGGTGTCTCCAACTCAGATCTCCCCAATGAGGGTAGACATGTTCATGTAACTTCCTGTTGTTGTTCAGTTGCTAAGTTGTGTCCAACTCTTTGTGACCCCGTGGACTGCAGCATGCCAGGCCTCCCTGTCCCTCACCATCTCCCAGAGTATACCCAAGTTCTTGTCCCTTGAGTTGGTGATGCCCTCCAACCATCTCATCCTCCACCGCCCCCTTCTCCTTTTGCACCTTCCTAGCAGCCCTCAAATTCCCCCAGAGTCAAGAGTAAGCAGCTCTGCTCTTCCCTGCTCCAAATCTCTGTCCCCGCATCCACACACCTTCACAGTGCTCTTAGATGCGTCCCTCACTACCCACACCAAATAAGGCCAGAGCCCTGGACTTCTGTGTACCTCCTCTCTGTGCCTCCTGGACCACTCCATGCTGGGATGCAGGCCAGGCCCTCTCCATCACTCACCCCTGCAGGACTCTCTCCTCTCCAGATCTGCTGGCATCTTCTGTGCTGCTAAGTGCCACAGGGCACACATACCTGAGCTTGCCTCCCCTTTTCTCAGTGACCTGGGGAGAGGCCCGCCACTCCATCCCCGGCCTGGCAGAGCCAAGCATGGCCTGGATGCCGACTACCTTTCAGTCTGTGTCTGTCTATATCCCAGACACAGTCCTCCCTTCCAGCCTTTGCTCCTGTGGTCCTATTTACCTAAATGTCCTTCTACCAGGAACAATCCTAGCTAACCCTCTAGGAAGGCCCAACTAAAACATCACCCTCAGCTGCCTTCTCACATTTGTACAGAGTGCTGGAGTTGATGACACACATTTTTTACAGTATATATGGAGGCAAAATGAGCACATTTCAAAAAATAGAGAATTATGGGGGAAAACACCCATAATTCTTAATAAAACTGTATTTTGTACTTTGGTACATTAAAAAAAAACAATCACCCTCTCCATGAAGCCTTCTGCCCCTATCCCCAGCAGAATGTACACCCTTCCTATTCCATATTTTTACAGCATTATATTCATAATAATGATAATGATAGCAGTTGCTAACCTTAACCGTGTTCCAGGTACTCTTCTAAGCCTTTACACCTAATAATTCATTAAACCTCAACAACTCTATGAAGTGGGTGCTATTAGTATTCCCATTTTACAGAGAAAGAGACTGAGGCACAGAGAAGTTGGCTATCTTGCCCAGAATCACATAGCTGCACTGTCTGCGTGCCGAAAGCTTCATGGACGACACTGTACCAAAGTTAGCTGAGTTTGGGGACTTCCCTGGCAATCCAGTGGTTAAGACTGCACTTCCAATTCAGGAGGACAATTCCTGATCAGGGAACTAAGATCCCACGTGCCGATTGGCATGGCCAAAAATAAATAAATAGATAATTTAAAAATTAAAAGAAACATAGTTAGGTTTGGCTTTGTCCCACTGAAAACTGAAGTCATGTCTCTTTCATCTTCAGCTCCCCTAATACCTCACATGCTGGCCCTGACCAGGGCTTGTTGCAAGAATGAGAGTGAACAGGAGAGAGAACAAGTGGAGTTCTTCCAGCCAGCGAGATACCCTGGGCTGATCTGGGCTCCAGGGTAGAGAGGGGAAGGAGCTGTCCCCATGCTCCCTGCCCTGGGGGAGGCCCTGGTTGGACAGGAAGTGAGTGCCTCCTTGCCCTGGACAGGCTGGGATCAGAGTGGTTACAAGGACGGTCGTGCGTGTGTTGTGTGTGTGTGTTTGGGTGCAGGGACCCCGTTGCCCCAGAGAGCCTGGTGGTCACTACAGCCTCTCCCCCAGGGCATCATCAAAGCATACAAAAATGGGGACATCGTCCTTGGCAATACCACCAGCATGGGACGCTGGGAGTTCGTGGGCTCCTTCTTCTTCTCCGTGTCCACCATCACCACCATCGGTAAGGGAAGGATGGGGCTGGGGAGGGGTGCTGGGGAGGGTGGCCTTGCCTGAGAGACCGGGGACCAGCTACTTTCGGAGGCATTACTAGGACCTCAAGCACAGTCGGGCTGAGCAGCCTGGACACCGCCTGGGAGCAGAACCTTGGTCTTTTGGAAGATGTGCTGAATCTGCTCCTGCCCTCCACCCAGCTTCCTGGGAGGTTTGTGAAGTGCTGCTCTGGGGATTTCTGCTACACAACCTCTCAGGAGGCAGAGGGTCCCCTGTGTAGCAGTAAAGACCCCTCTGGACACTCTAAGGGTCTTGGTCTGCGCAGTCAAGCCCACCTAACACTGAGCCTGGACGGGCGGCAGGAGGGGGTGCAGGAGAATAAGGGGAACTTGGGAAGGAAGAAGGAACAGGATTCCCTGTTCTCAGCCCTGGGAGAGGTGGCCACTCCCAGAGGCCTCCCCCCAGCTCACTGAGGCACCTCCTCACCCCCATCACCATCCTCCCCAAGCCCCTTTCCTCCCCCACACACAGGGACACCCAGACTAGTTCTCACTCACGTTCCCCTGGCCCCGTCCTCAGGAGAGCAGAGGCGAAACTTGTCCTGGGAGGGTGTCTGGGGGGCTGTTGTTCAGAGAAGAATGGCCCAGACCTCTCCAGCTCCACACCCAGGAAATAACTCAGTGGGGCTGCCCGATCACCAGCCAGGGCACCCGGCCCCGGCACCTGCATGACACCATACTCACCACCAGGTGGCAGGCTGACCCCACTGGTGGCTACTGCTACCTCCTCCAGCCGGGACGCTGGCCCCAGGAAACCAGGATCCCAGCCAGCCACTCCCCTACTCCCACCCTGCCCCACCCCACCCCCTGCCGCCCCTTCCTCCCCAGAGTGGAGCTAAGCAAATGCACCCTGAGCACTCTCTATCTGCCTTTAAATTAGACAGTACTTCTTGGAAGCAGATCTCAGGCTACCCGGGGGCTTGGGCAGTCCTCCACCTTGAAGGAAGCATGCTTGGGAGGCCCCTTGACTCCATGGGCCCCAGAAGGATGAGGCAGGATGATGTTCATTCATTCTTACACTCCAGGGGTCTAGTATAAGCCTGGCATACAATCGGTGCTCAACAAATGCTGACACATTAATAAATTCCAAAATACCCATTCCACCAGCATTCCCTGAGCTCCAGAGCAGGAGGGGGTGCTGATGTACAGTCACTGTGGTCCAGGCCTCCCTGGTGTGCAGGGTGCTGTCATCTCTGAACCACACACCCCCTACACCCCCCAGGCCCACCTGATTCAGAGGTTCGCAGCCTCTCTGCCCAGCTCTACCCAGCTCTACCATCCCCAACGGGCACTCTGTCCCTCTCCCTTCTCTCTACTTCGTGTAGCCCTAAAACTGTCTGGGCCAGCTCTAAGGGGGAAGAGGGCCGAGGAAGGGGTCCCCATCCTACCCCTCCATGCCTGATCTACCTACCAGGCTCTGTAAGGAGCACTTTCACACTTGAGATCTCATTTTGTCCATATGGTCCAACCTCTAAGAATAAGGCTGCTTCTTTTTTCTTTTTTATTAGTTTATTTATCGATTTTTTAACTTTACAATATTGTATTTGTTCTGCCATACATTGACATGAATCAACCATGGGTGTACATGTGTTCCCCTTCCAGAACCCCCCCTCCCACCTCCCTCCCCATCCCATCCCTCCGGGTCATCCTGGTGCACCAGCCCCAAGCCCCCTGTATCATGCGTGGAACCTGGACTGGCGATTCCTTTCTTCTTGTGTCAAAGATGAGGAAGCTGAGGCAGAGAGGTTGCACAACTTCCGCAAGGTCATGTAGCTAGTTAACACCAGAGTGGGAATTCAAAACCCAGCTGAGAGCCAGCTTTGCCCCTTCCAATAGTGCCTACCTTTAGGGTAGAAATTCTAAATAGTAGAGGGAAAGAGAGCACCCTTCTGGAATGGACATCAGGGAAGCCTCTTATTCGGATTGACCACACACACACACTTACACACACACACACTTACACATACAAACACACATGGAAGAAATGCAGAGAAAGGAGGAAAAGGGTCCGACCAGTCCATCCTAAAGGAAATCAGTCCTGGAAGGACTGATGCTGAAGCTGAAGCTCCAATACTTTGGCCAGCTGATTGGAGGAACTGACTCATTTGAAAAGACCCTGATGCTGGGAAAGATTGAAGGCAGGAGGAGAAGGGGGCGACAGAGGATGAGACGGTTGGATGGCATCACCAACTCATTGGACATGAGTCTGAGTAAACTCCAGGAGTTGTTGATGGACAGGGAGGCCTGGTGTGCTGCAGTCCACGGGGTCGCAGAGTCGGACGTGACTGAGCAACTGAACTGAACTGAACTGGAATACACATGAACGCACCACGAGGGAAGAAAGGGCTTCTAAGAGGCACAGCCCCCTCCCTGGCACCCCTGGCACCCTGGGGCCAGCACCCCAGGAGGGCTGTACTTTCTAAATCCTAGAATGAAACAGGGCCTGACAGGCCCACGGGGACTTCTGGGCCAGTAGGACCAGCCTGAGTCCCAAAATTATTCATCATCTGTAAAACCTATCACCAGCTTGCTCAATGATTCAGTCAGCTACCCATCCATTCATTCAGCAACAAGACTGAGGACCTGGTATGGTCCAGATAGTTGGAGGTGCTGGAAATACAGTGGTGAGCGAAGTTGGCGGGTCCCTGCTGCCCAGGGGGGCTGACGTCCCGCTGGGAGGGGACGCTGGAGGGACTAACAGATCTGTCCTGAAGGAAGCGGCTAGGGCCTCTGCATCCTTCCGTTCCCCTCCCGCATCCGTCTGCCCTGCCCAGGGAGGGAGAAAGGGAAGCGAGGACAAACGAGATTCTCCCATTTTATGGTGTGAACACCGTCCCTCCTAGAGCTTTGGTCTTCCAGTCTGCAGGTTTGGGGCATGACCTCCATGGGAAGGGTGGCTGAGGCTGGACTGAGGGAGGGGGTGTGTCGGGCCCTGCACGTTGCCCAGGAAGGGCACACCGGCTGCTGCGTGCCGTCCGTAGCAATGGTAGAACCAGGGCCCCTGAGGATGGAAAGCCTCCCTAAAGTGTCCCCTTTCTGGCCTCAGGCTACGGCAACCTGAGCCCCCGCACGATGGCCGCCCGGCTCTTCTGCATCTTCTTTGCTCTCGTGGGGATCCCGCTCAACCTCGTGGTGCTCAACCGCCTGGGGCACTGCATGCAGCAGGGGGTGCACCGCTGCACCCGCAGGCTGGGGGGCGCCTGGAAGGTGAGGAGACCGCGGGGGCAGGGCGGAGGATGGGTCACTGGAATGAGGGAGGGGTGGTGGGAATCGGGGCCTCCGACAGACGGGCCGTCACTGCCTAGACGGATGCTGGCAGTCAAGGGGTGCCCCGGGGGTGGGTCACTGGTGAAAGCAGAGGGTCTTTCTGGAAATCAGGGTTCCTGGTGGGAGTGTAGTGGGATTGGGGGGTCACTGCCCAGAATGGGGGTGTCTTCAGTAACAAAGGGGCATCGGTGGGGAGACATGGGAAAGGCAGCCAAGCCTTTTTCAGGAGCCTGGTGGAGAAGCACCGAGGGCAGCTCCTTCCTTACCCAGGGGAGTGCTAGCCCTGTCTGTGGCTCAGTACCCCCCAGGCTGTCTGCCTGACCCCCGCCACTGCTGCCGGGCAGAACTAGCCTCACGGGGGCTGGGCGCTGTGTACACCCACAGGACCCAGCCAAGGCCCGGTGGCTGGCGGGCTCCAGCGCCCTTCTGTCGGGCCTCCTGCTTTTCCTGCTGTTGCCCCCGCTGCTCTTCAACCACATGGAAGGCTGGACCTACGTGGAGGGCTTCTACTTCTCCTTCATCACCCTCAGCACTGTGGGCTTCGGCGACTACGTGATTGGTGAGACGCAAGGGGCACCCTGCACGCATCTGCTCGTAGCCTGCGTCCCTGGGCACCTGCTGCGTGCCAAGCCCCGTGGGGGTTTGGGGACCCAAAGTCCAGAGCACACAGGCTTAGTTTGGCTGGTTCCACCTGCCTTTGTGGTGTGATGGGGTTAAGGCCGCCCAGCTAAAAATAACAACTGGAGTTTGAACGCAGCGCCTCAGGCTGTAAGCCACATTTCTAGTCATTCCAACAAGCCTGAGAATCCCACAGGGTCCCCTATTATTTTTAAATCTTATCAGATAAAGGGGGCCTCTGAGTTCCCTCCCCCATCCATCTTTGGCCAGGGCCTCTCTCATTCACCTCTCCCCCACTTCACCGTGCCCCACAAAATGCCAACTTCTTCCTGTCCCTGGGTTGAGGGCCACGTCACCCCCATCACAGTGCAGGGGTATCTGGCAGGAGAGTCTGGGAGAATCAAAACACCCCAGTCTTTCCCAGCCCCCCCCCAGCCCCCAGCCAGCCTCCAAACTCTTGAGTGTTAGTAAGAAAGGGCTGTGTGGTCCAGAGCGTCCAGGGTGGGGTTTATTCCATGGTCATCACCCATCGTGGGCAAGGTAAGGGCCCAGGAGCAACTGTCCTTGCAGAACAGATCCGGGCGGGTTCCCAGCAGGGGGCAGCAGAGGGGCATTCTGTGGGCGCAGAGGCGGCCGGGCGCTGGGGGCAGCCTCATCCCCCTTCCCTCCCTGCCCCTAAAGGGTCACCAAACGAGCAGTGGCCCCCGGCACCACCGCACGCAGGTCTCAGGGGGACTCTATGCCCCCCCTCCCATCGCTGATCGTAAACCAGGGAGGAGTCCCTTCTCTCCTTCAGAGACAGACAGAACCCAGCCTGGAATACAGAAATGAGGTCCCGGGACTTCCCTGGTGGTCCAGTGGCTAAGACTGTGTGCTTTCAATGCCAGGGGCCTGGGTTTCATCTAGTTCTGGTCAGGGAACTAGATCCTGAGTGCTACAACTAAGACTCGGTGAGCCAAATAAATAAATAAATTGAATAAATAAAGAAATGAGGTCCTACCAAAGTAACAAACAGCTAGCCCATTAAGAGTAATGGTTGTCACTGCGTTTTACTGAGGAGGAAGATGACGCTCAGAGAGGCCAAGCCATTTGCCTGAGATCACACAGCTAGTAGGATACAAATTCTGATCTGTTTGCCTCCAAAAATTCTTACCCTTTTCAGATGGCCTCCCATAACCCACATCTGGGACGCAGTGTTCCTGTCTGTAAAATGAGGGGCTGGGCTAGGTGATGGCTCAGTGCCTTCTGGCCTGTGTGCCGAGCCTGGTTCCCTGAACCTCTCCATCCCCAGGGTCCAGTGTCAGGGCCTCATGCTGCCCCTTCCTGATGTCCCCTATCCTGGAAGGGACACTGTTGCTCTGGAAGGAGTCTTTGGGATAGTTTCCTCCAAGTGAGTCATGCTTCCACTCCTGGCCTCAGAGGAGAAATGTGTCTGAGGAGAGGTGACGCCAGTGTCCCCAAGGCCTCATCTGCCCCCCAAACACACACACACACATACAGCTCAGAGAATGAGTTTTGGATCTGTCCTCTCCTCTCTGTTCCCACTGCCATTTCCCTAGTCTAGGTAGGGCCATTGTACATGGCTGGTTGTGCAGGTTGGGCACTGCACAACCCTAAGTGGTTGCCATTCACACAGAGCACAATGAGAAGGGCACCCAGGTACAACCTCTGTCCTTGTGCCCCTTTGGCTCTTATGTCCTTTAAAAATTACAAGTTCTGGAACTTCCCTGGCTGTCCAGTGATTAAGACTCTGCTTCCAATGCAGAGGCCTTAGTACAACCTCTGTCCTTGTGCCCCTTTGGCTGTTATGACCTTTAAAAATTACAAGTTCTGGAACTTCCCTGGCTGTCCAGTGGTTAAGACTCTGCTTCCCATGCGGAGGCCTTAGTTCGATCTCCGGTTGGGGAACTAAGATCCCACATGCCATGGGGGGCAGCCAAAAAAAATTCATGTCACCTGCCCAGCTCGTCTGAAAACCTCAGGGCTTTTCTGTAGTAGTTCTGGCCCCCTCCCACCAACTCTCCCCCCACCCCAGGGCTCAAAGGATGATACTCAGGATTTGCCCCAATTTTAAACCCACAAGTCCTTGCTCTCTAAGAGTGCCCAGCACAAGAAGCAGGGAAGAGGAACGGGAATGGGACCCCTAACTACAGTCTCTTGGTGCCCACTGATCACTAGGGCTCCAGAATTCAGTCCTAGGTGGGAAGAGCTGACAGTAGGCTCCTTAGAAGCGTGTCTGGACGAACCTCTGTGGGTTGTTAGGACACTCTGTGAGGATGTCCTGAGGCCCCATGGTCCCCTGAGGGAAGGCAGGGCCAGGGGGAGGGGGCAGGCCTCTCTAGACATGGCACCCTGGAAATAGGAGACAAGGCATCTGCCACCCCTGGGTGGGGGGAGGCTGGGGCTTGGGAGGTGGGCAGCGACCTCCACACAGCTATCTCTGCAGGAGTGAGGAGGGCTGATCAGAGGGTCCCTGCTACCCTGTGAGCCACCCTGTGGGGACTGACAGGGCAGGGAGGCTGGTGTGTGGGGTGCAGGGCCCCCAGAACCCCCTTCCACCACATGCTCTGACTGAGAAGGCCTGGTATGAACCCATGAGGGCCCTTTAAGTCCACAGGGGTGCCGAGCAGACCACGCCCTTGGAGTGGCAATAGGCAGCTCTGTCCCCTGCACCACACACTTTTCCTTCTGCGGCCATCTCAGCACCTTGTGACGAGTGATCACACGTGCTCTCATTTGCCCTCTCCGTGAGATCACACAGCTCCGGCTTGAGGCTGCTGCAGCTGGACTGGTCAGAAGAGTGGGGAAACGGGGAGCTCAGAGTAGAGAGGGAGGCAGGGCCTAGTCACATAGAGGGCCCTCTCAGGCTGAGTCATGAATTTTGGACTCTGTCCTAAGACTACAGAAATGTTCTGAAGGCTTTCAGAGGAGCTGGGTAGGTGACATGATAGTACTTGTAATTCTTAAAGGTCATAGAGCCAAGTGGGGACAAGGACAGAGGCCATACCAGGTCCACAAGCACATCTTCCTTGTGCTCGGTGTGAATGGCAACCCTTTAGGGTTGTGCAGTGCCCAGCCTGCACAACCAGCCCCCAGCTGCCTCATCTACAGCCCCAGAGAGGAGAAAGAAGTTGATGAAAGTCACAGTGCAAGCAAACCAAGGAGAGGTCTAGGATAGACTCCCAAGCCAGGGATCCTCATATGCATATGTTCTGGAATCTTCCATAGATGAGAGGGGACAATCCACCTTCACCTCTTCCCCATGTCTCTCAGCCCTCCTTGTCCTCTAGGGACAGGGTCAAACCCCTTTCTCAGACGGGAATGCTGAGGTCCACCACCTGGACTCTGGGCCTCCACTGTCCATGTCAGCACCACAGTGGGTGTTGTCTTCACAGCCTCTCCTCTTGCCCAAACACCGTGGTCAGAGCAGCCCCCAGGTCCCAGCCGCTTGCTTCCTCCTTGGCACTGCAGCCAGCCCCCACTTCCCCTAATTGCATTTGCAACTCAGTTGAGCGCCTTGCCAGCTGCCAGGTCTCCTGCCACTTACAATTTCGGCTAAAAAAAAATGAAATAAGAGGGGAGAAGAACACCTCCTCCTCTCCATCGACAGGAGCAAGCCAAGCCGACTGGTCGCCGGGGGCAGAGAGCTGGCTCACAGCTGCTCTCATTTGGGACGGCCAGCGGAATCGTGGCCTCGTAACCCAATCAGCGTAATCCAATCCAGGCTCCTGCCAGGTGGTGATGTCAGATCCAGGGCTATGCGCTCATCCTTGAGCTGGGATCCAGGAGAAGGGTCCAGGCTGGGGAAGACAGGGAGGAGAGGTTGTGTTGGGGCCAGCAGGACAGAATGGGAAGTGGACAGAGGTGGGTAGTATCGAGATCGGATGCAGAAGAAGATGTCAAGGAAATAAAAGGCCAGATCTCTGCCCTTTGAACAATCTTGATCTGATGAGGGAGATAAGATAGACCCCCAGGACAGAAGGAAGAACTAAGTTATGAGCAGCCTCTTATATATATAATTTTATATTTTTTAATTTATTTTTGGCTGTGCTGGGTCTTCGCTGCTGTGAGGATACTCTCTAGTGGTGGTGTGCGGGCTTCTCATTTTGGTGGCTTCTCTTGTTGCTGAGCACAGGCCCTAGGGTGCTCAGGCTTCAGTAGTTGCAGTTCCCAGACTCTAGAACACAGGCTCAGTAATTGTGGTGTGCGGGCTTAGTTGCTCTGCAGCATGTGGTCTGGTTCATCTTCCCAGACCTGGGAGCGAACCCTCGCCTCCTGCTTTGGCAGGCGGATTCTTGACCACTGAGCCAACAGGGAAGCCCCGGAGCAGGCTCTTGACATGACCTAAGCGTCACGGGGAGCTCCATCTGTTTCCTCCTTCAGTTGTTCCTTATCCAGTCCCGATCAGTGGGGCTCCAAAGGTGAGAAAAACAGTCACCTGACTACAGATCTTATAGGCCAGGCACCACCCTGAGCAGGTTACGATATGAACCATATGATAATCACAACAGTCCTAGAAGGTGGACCCTCTCATTGTCTCCGTTTCACAGATGAGGAAGCTGAGGCCCAGAGAGAGTAAGCAACTTACCCGGCCAAAGCACAAGGGCTGTGAGAGAGGGTAACACAGGGAGGGGCTCAGTCTAGTCTCTGAGCTGAGATCTGAAGGGTGAGGCAATGAAGCGCATTCTGAACTGAGAGGACAGCGAGTGCAAAAGCCCTGTGGCAGGAAGGTTGACAGATGGAGAAATAGGGGAATGACCAGAGTGACCGGAGCAGAGCGCTCGAGGGGGGAGACGTGCAAATCCAGTCTGGAGAAGTAGACGGTTGGCACTGGGGTGAGAATGTAGGACCTATCTAAAAGCCAAGGAGGAGAAATTATGGTCCCCATTTCACAGGTGAAGGACATTCAGGCAGACGACGGTCACATAGCTAGTGAGAACTGAGCCAGGATACAAACCCCAGCAGTTCCATTTCTTCTTCCTAAAGCTCCTGGCAAGCTGCCTTTCCTTTGAGAAAACCAAACATAGAAACAGGCAAACCGCAGAGCAGGTATTACACACTCTTGGAGGATTTCCTATGACACAGTTTCTGATTCAGTGATCTGGAATGGAATCCAGACTATTCGCACTTCTAACAAACTCTCAGGCGATGCTGATAGTGCTGGTCCACAGACCCCACTTTGAGAACCACTGGGATAGAGCATAAGCTGAGTCCTTCAGAAAGACACAGGGGCATTTTAGGGCCAAAACTCTAGGAGTTAATCCAGGGAGGCTTCCTAGAATCCTAGGGAGGTGATCCCAACAATCTCAGACCAGTTTGGACCTCCCACATTCTGCTTATACACACAAAGCCATGTGTGTCTGTTTCTGTTTGGGGAACTTGGCCCTGACTTTCCCAGGTCTGCATCCCCTGACCTTGCTTCTCCCTCAGGAATGAATCCCTCCCGGAATTACCCGCTGTGGTACCAGAACACAGTGTCACTGTGGATCCTCTTTGGGATGGCGTGGCTGGCCTTGATCATCAAACTGATCCTCTCCTTACTGGAGGCTCCACGAGAGTCATACTCCTGCTACCCTCAGAGTTCCAAGGGGAACTTCAAGCCCCAAAGCTGGAGGCAGGGCCTGGATGAGGAGGCAGGACCCCACTCCCCACAGTCAAGCTGCTCTCCAGAGGGGCAGCACCCAGAACCTTCTACTCAAGTCTCATGCTGCGGAAAGGACAGCTAGCTATATTACAGCATTTGTCCCACTTTCTTCTTCAGCAACAAGATTATTGATTTTAAGCTCAGCATAAGACCACCCAGACTAAAGTTTACAGTTTTGGGTCTTCCCTTGAAGCTAGATGCAGCTATATGATTAAATTTTATCCAGTGGGATATACAGAGAAGTAATCTGTGTGACTTATGGATGTGACTTACGGTGTGTGGAGGATACTCCTCTTTACCACTCCCTTCTAGCTGGCTGCAATGGTGGCTGGAGCTCTGGCAGCCATGTTGCACCATGAGTTAGAGGCCATGTTTGAGACTGGTGACAAAGTGAAATAGAAGGAGCCTGGATTCTTGATGTTTGCAGAGCCACCATAACAAACCTGGACTGGATTCCACCAGACTTCATTTATATAAGAGAGAAATAAAAATTGAGCTTATTTAAAACACTATGAATTGAGTTTTTCTATCACTCATAACCAAACCTAATTCTAACTTCAGGTGAGGCCTCTCCTGAGACTGGAGTGTATTAGAGAGAAATCACTCCTTCCCCAGGTGGATTTGCCCCAGACAGGAGGAGGGAATGGAATGAGGGCTGCAGTGCAGGCTCCACACAGCCCCAGAGACCTTCCAGGTAAATTCATTACAGATTTTCTGATAACTCTCAGGGCTCATACAGCCAGCAGGCTGCTGGTCCCAGTTTGGCTGCTAAATTCTTACTCAATCACTCACTACACCACAGAAAAGCCCAGGACAGGCCAGTGGGCTCCTCCTGCCTCAACCTGCCCCACTACATTTGAAGGCTCCAACCACTGTTTGTAAAGCCAGGTAGAGTTTGCAGAGGTCATTTCTGTTTGCAAAGCACGTCACTCTAAGCATTTCTATCTCTCACTCAGGGTTGCTATTAAGGCAGCACAGAGCTGCGTGGTCCCCACTACACCCAGGAACCCAAGCCAAGCCAGGAGGCCCTGCCAGTACCAACCAGCACCTGCAGGTCACCTGGGGCAGCTGGGCCCTTGGTCTCAGTGGGCACCTGCAAGTCTGCTCCCCTCCACCATCCTATAGATAGCATCACAAGGACCTCGGGGTGCTCCATGTAGCTCCTCCCTGTGGACAAACCCCTCAGCCTCAGAGCCGTCGTGGAACTGAGTCAGGGGCAGCCTCTTGGCCGAGGAAGAAGGAAAGGTTGTTACACCATCCAGCTTGCGCCATCTGGTGTGGACCGAAGTGGACCAAGGCCAGATTCAGGAGCAAACACCAGCGAGTAAACATCAGGGCCCATGCCCACTTCTTAAGGCTGGGCAGAGGAAAGTCGAAGTGCAAAAGAGTTTGCTGGAGTTCTGGAGGTATCATTCCTTGTACTTAGCACAGCTCAGAAGGAGGGCCTAGCAATTCAGAACTAGGAGAGAGGAACCCAGAGGGCTAGGTTGGCCTCTGTGGTTCCAACTCTGTCTTGCCTTGACCCTCTTTCTTCGCGTGCCTCTCTAGACAGAGTCCGTCTCCTTCTACGCAGCCCATGACCGCGTGCCTATCCCTGCTAAGAATGTCTGCCGCACAGGGAACTGACAACCTGTGATGCTGGGGGCGGGGCCGAAGAAAGCTTCTGATTGGCCAGTTCCTTACAGACGTCTGCCCTACAGCCAATAAGAAGAGACGCTGGGACTCTCAGTACAAATCGGGAAGTGGGGACCGGTAGAGGAGAGAGAACACAGGTGAACAGCGAGGGGCTGTAGAGTGGCGAGACAAATAATAAGAAATAAAAAGAGGTCGGGATCTGGGAAAGGGACGAAAACAGAAAAGCCGACCTCAGGACCGAAATCATAGAGCAAAACGGGCAGCGAGGTCTTTCCCACATAGTCAAGAGGGAGGGGAAATGGAGCCATGATGCTGTTATCACAGTCAGAGAACGGTCCACAGTGTGCAGGCAAGGAACCAAGTCCTTCATTCACTCACACAACCTCGGCCACCAAATCCTGGAGGAGGAGGGGGAAGGGGCCCCTCAGAACTGTATACTGTCGTGGTGCCTGGCTCACCCTGGACCAGCTCCGTGATCCCCAACAAATCACTCGAAGTTTCTTTGCAGCAGTTTTCTCCTCCGCGAGATGGAGATAAGAGCAGAGCTGATCTCCCGGGATTAAATGAGTAACTGTGCGAAGTACCAGAAGAGTGTGCGTCAGCCCAGAGGAAGCTGATGTGGATGTCAGCTGCTGGCGGTCTACAGCAGGCCCGGCGGCTGAGGCAGGAGGCGGACGCTGTGCCGGCCGGCAGCCACGTGGCAGGCAGCTGGCCTCTGCTGATCCCTCTGGGGCTGGGGTGGGGTTGAGGGTTGGGGGTGGGGGAGAGTGGGTGGCTGGACAGGGGGACTGGGCTTAGCAAGTGGTGATGCAGGACTAAGCCTGCCCTTGGGGGCTCCCAGGCTGATGCCGTGGTGCTGCTGGCCAGGAGGGGTCTGGACTCGCATGAGTCACAGGGGAACCTCCTAGCAGAGACCAGGAAGGGCAGACCGAGAAGGCAAATGCAAGTCTGGGGACCGTGATGCAGAAGGGCAGACAGACCCCTCACCCCAGACAGCTGCTATTTCTCCTTTCCCTCCTGGATGGGCAGCCCAGCTCTGTGGCTCCAGCACAGCCCGGGCAAGATCAGACTCAATGTCAAACGGCCGTCACCTTTAAAACAGTGGCATCTTTTATGATCATCGCCGCCATCATCATTATCATGTCCTGACATTTATTGGGTGCTTACTACACACCAGACACTGTTGTAAGCTCTTGGTCATTTTCTTCTCCCATCACCTCTGTGAGAAAGGAGCTATTTATTTAATGCTGTTTTTAAATGAGGGAAATGAGATTTTTGATGGATGTTAAGACCAGAGGTAGCCACTGATCCCCGTCAGTGGGTCATCTTAACGATCGCTGCCAGTTCTCTGGAGGGTAGTGGGGGCCTGGCTTGGGGGGGGCAGGAAGATTCCCTTTTATTAAGTCCTGTGAGATCTTAACCAGCCACTCCTCTGTCTATGCCTCAGTTTCCTCACCTCTAAAAGAAGAGGCTGGCTTCAAGGAGTCTGAGTCTTACTACTTCTACAACCTCAGTCTGGACTTAGCATGCATGCATGCATTGGAGAAATGGCAACCCACTCCAGTGTTCTTGCCTGGAGAATCCCAGGGACAGAGGAGCCTGGTGGGCTGCCGTCTATGGGGTCACACAGAGTCGGACACGACTGAAGCGACTTAGCAGCAGCAGCAGCAGCAGGGAGGACAGTTCCTGGCTCCACCTGTCTCCTGGAGCTGTCTTAAGAGTTTGGATCCAACGGATCTCTCTCTGCCTTTTTCTTTCTCTCTGTCTGTCTGTCTCTCTCATACACACACACACAATACAAGTTCCCCAAGCCCCTGCCCCCTCCCTTATGGCCTGTCTGATGCTGAAGGCCCAGCTTGGGGAGCGATGTCCATTCATTTTAGGAGCCAAGCCACAGAAGGACTTGAATTGGTAGGAGCTGAAAGAATCCTCAGCCTGGGGCAAGAGCGATGCTGAGACTTCCCTGTTCCCCATTCCCCTCAGCCCTTACCTCACCAAGTCCCCACCCCTGGGCTCCAGGCCTAGAGAGCACTGCCCTGAAGTCGACTCCATGGACCACCCCCTCCAAACCACCCACACTGCTGGCCTCAGGACCTCCCAGCCCACAGATTCACTCACCCACTGACCCACAGGGCTGGTCCCTGGCCTCCTGCCCCAGTCTATCCCGCCTCCCATGTACGCACAGTGCTGGCTGGGCCTCTGACTCTCTCTGACCCTCCTTCCCCCTCCCCCCAACACACAGTGCAGGACTTCCTTATCTCTTGTCACTCCTTTGCCCTTTGCTGGGAGAAATCATCTCAGTTAAAATCGTTCCTTGGCGCCAAGGAGACAGCCACCCTTCCCTCCCCCCAGGCCTTCTCATCTCATCCCTAGGGTCTTAAGATTACCAGCCCCAACCTTCAGACAGAGAATCTTTCCCAAGCCCTCCAGGACCCATTGCAGCTCACAACCTGCAGGTAGGAACACAGTTAGAGCTGGACTTGGCGCCGGGGGTGGTCCCCACAGCTTACCAGCATATTGTCCAGAAGTATGAAAGAAAAATTGGCTGGCTCCTCTCCAGCCACTGACCCAGTCCCTTGCTCCCTGCCTGGCACTAGGGGTAGAATCCTGTTTGACCTTTGCCCACATTCCAATCTTTTCATATCTTTTCAGACCAACATTTACCTCATTTAGTTCTTAGCCTGCACTCAGGCAGACAAGAGATTATACCTTGACTCCCATCACTTGCTATGCAATATTTGAGAAGTCACATAACCTCTCTGAGCCTTAATCTTCCCATCCTTAAAATGGAAATACTGATACCAACCTCAGGATTGTTTTGAGGAATGTGGGGGAACGAGTAACTGGCGAGAAAGCACCCATGTTGTATCTAGCACAGTATAGGGCTCAGAAATATTTGTTTCCTTCACTTTCTCTTCTTCTTGGCCTGAAACATCTCCCCCCTCCACCCTCTTTCATCAAGCAGTTCATGAAGCCCTTCTGTGCCCCTTCTTTCCAGACCTGGACCTGCCTGCCCTTTGGCCTCCAGTGGACTTGGGAGGGGCAGGAAGTAAGGAGGAGATTGGGGGAATAAATTTGACAGAGTTCTGGGAAGCAAAGAGACAGACTGTAAAATGAGAATGTTATTGTGAATCCCAGAAGGGCAACTCCTGATCCACCCACCAAACAGGGCCTTCCCCCCGAGGGTGGGGTGGGGTAGGGGGCAGGCAGCAGAGGGGGGAGCCTTCAGCAGCTCTCTGTTTGTTAATCTCTCTTGATTCCTCTCCTATCCACCCTCTGTCTTTCTCTGAACTTCTGAACCTTCCAAGGTGGGGGACTGGGGCTGACACCTGAGGACTGCATCACCAAGGCTCATTTGGTCTTTGGCTTCAGATTTGATTAGGCCTGAGAAGGAAAGTAATGAGGGGTGAGGTGGGGACAGAGGCATCAGGGTAGTTGCTCCCCTCTCCCCGCAGGTCCTGGTTTTCACAGTGGCTGTGTCCCTCGCCTAAGGGCACAGTGTCCAGTGGCCCTTCCCAGGGTAGCAGCATTGGCTGGCTTCTCACAAGACCGCCCTTCCTTGCCCCCTCAGCCTGGGGGTGGTAATGACTCCCCGCTCTTTCTGGGCCCTGAGAACCACACCATCGGCTAGACCTGCCCACACAGTGCACTCTCTTGTCGTGGCATTCTTTGCCACGAACTCATGGAAAGTGCCACCCGCTCCCTGCAAGGGCTTGACTGAGCCAAGCACCCAGTTCACCAACCTCTCACCTTCTCCTTGAGCCAAACTTAAGCCAGGTGGTGGGGATGGAGGCTCAGAGCACTGAATTAATGCTTGGAGGAATCAATCCAGCCACCCTGGTCCAGGAGAGGCTCCAGCTCATGCTCTGGGTGGCGAGAGTGGAGACCCAGATGGGGTTCCAGGCCAACCCTGTCACCCTTGCCTGGTTCTGCCTGGCTGGAGACAGCAGCACAAGGGAAGGCGGGGAAAAGGCTCCTAGAAACCCTGTTCTGGGCCCTGCAGAGAAGTCAGAGAGGAAGGGACAGCCCTTGCCCCCAACAGGAAACCCCTTCATCAGACTGGGGGCTCCGTGACGTGAGAAACCAGGTCTCTCCCATCCAACTAGATGCTCCCCGAGTGCAGGGGCTGCATCTCACTCATATATTTTTATTTATTTATTTAATATTTGGCCGCACTGGGCCTTTGTTGCTGCACGTGGGCTTTCTCTAGTTTCGGAGAGCAGGGACTTCTCATGGAGGTGGCTTCTCCTGTTACAGAGGACAGGCTCTAGGCGCACAGGCTTCAGTAGTTGAGGTACGCAGACTCAGTAGTTATAGCAGAAAGGCTTAGTTGTGCCAAGGCATGTGGAATCTTCCCGGACCAGGGATTGAACCCATGTCCCCCGAATCAACAGGTGGATTCCTATTCACTATATCACCAGGGAAGTCCTTGTTTGTTTGGTTGTTTTTATGATCCCCAATATCTAGCTCAATCACCAAGAAACATCTCCTCAGTGCAAAACTTAGAGACAGAAATGTACGAAACGTGACCCCACCCTCTGGTGGGAAGCAGGCCCCTTTAAAAGCAGAGCAGATCGTGCTGTAGGGGTGGGGTGGTCCAGAGCACAGCCCTGGAGCACCTGCCTGGCTCCCACCCCATCTTCCCACTCACTCTTGTGTGACCACCAATCCTGATTTTCCCTAGACTGTCCTGGGAGAGTCTCACATCCAAGGAAACCCCTTGGTCCCCAGAAAAAAGAGACAGTTGTCCACTCTACTTAAAGTCCCTGGGCCTCAGTTTCCTCATATGTGAATGGAAGTGATAAATAGCAAGATCTCCCTCGTGAAGAAGGCTGCAGTATAGGTGAAGTGAGTTCAGGGGCTTCCCTGGTGGTCCAGTGGTTAAGAATCCGCCTTGCAATGCAGGGGATATGGGTTTGATCCCTGGTCAGGGAACTAAAATCCCACTTGCCCTGGGACAACTAAGCCCGCACACCACAACTAGAGAGAAGACCATGTGTCACAGCTAAGACCCAATGCAGCCAAAAATAAATAAATTTTTTAAAAAAGAGTTGATGCAAATCCAAGACTTAGAATGTTCTGTGTGATTCGGACAGAGTAAGTTCTATGTGATCTACCTTCTTTGTTTGCGTTCCCTACAAGCAGATCATGGGACAAGATTTGGCTGCAAGTAGTTTATTTGGAAAGTGGCTCCAAGAAGCACTGGTAAGAAGTGAGGGAAGCACAGGGAAGAAGAGGTAACCGAGGCAGAGAGAATTCACGAGCAGGTGATTGCTGTGGGCGGCTGGGGCGCCACTCCACCCAGAACCCTGGAAACCTGGGTGGCTTAGAGTTGCCCTTCTGAGGGACAAGTGATTGGGATATATAATCCTCAAATCTCATCTCACTTCTTGAGGGCTCCTCCCTAAACCCAGAGGTGCTAGTTCCCCACCACACGTGGTATAGAAGCCTGCAGAGTACATGGTGATGTGAATAGAGGGTGGACAGGGCACTGTCAGTGTCTGTGCACGTGTACCTTAACCACACATGTGATGTGCAGGGGACATGGCAGCAGAGGGGACCCTGCCCACCTGTGGGAAAGAGAGTCCAGACCAGTGGAGACAATTTCTGGGAGAGCTCTGAAGCATGAGTAGGAGTTTTCCAGGCAGAGGAGGAGGCAGGCTTTATGCATGGTGGGTACACAATAAATGTTTAAATAATGCCAAGTAAGTGGAGAGTGATTCAAATGCTTGAACTTGTGGGATCAACTAGATGCTGGAGGGCTGTAGGCAGCCAGAGGAGGAAGTGATGCAGTCAGGTCTGTGGGCATCAGGAAAGGCTGGATCAAGGCTTGAGGCTCTGGGCTAATTTCTGGTCACCAGATGAAAGGGAGAGAGAGTAGACCAGGTGGAATAACCTTGAGAGCTAAGGCAAAGAAGTGAGAATGATCAAGGGTAGAAAAGAGTATTAAAGAGAAGGATGGCAGTAGAGAGGAAGGGAGGGAAAGGGAGAGAAGGCAAGGAAAGGAAAAGGAAGGGAAAATAGCAGAGAGGAAGAAAGTGAAAGTCAAAGTCACTCAGTCGTGTCCAACTCTTTGTGACCCCATGGACTATACAATCCATGGAATTCTCTAGGCCAGAATACTGGAGTGGGTAGCCTTTCCCTTCTCCAGGGGATCTTCCCAACCCAGAGATGGAACCCAGGTTTCCCGCCTTGCAGGTGGATTCTTTACCAGCTGAGCCACAAGGGAAGCCCAGAGGGGAAGAAGATAAGAGTCAAACTTGGGAGAAAAGGAAAAGAAAGATGGAAACTCCAATCACAGGTGTTGAGGGAGAACCACAGAGGCTTGCATCACAGAGGTCAATGCAATAGAGAGCACACAGTTCTGAAGAGCTGAGTCCCACCCAGAGTGAAGGCATGTGAGCCATCCTGGAAGACTTCTCAGAGGAGATGAGTCCTAAACTAGCTAGAAACTGCTGTTAGTCCAAGAACATGATTTTCATGGAACGAAAACTGAAGGCACCCTGAGAGTGAGAGTGAGCTGAGGGTAAGACACTGCCAGGAAGCCAGGAGGAAGAGCAGTTCTAGTGGTTATTACCAGAGCTGTACAAATATTGTTGTTTTGACTGGTAGTGAGAATTGGTTTATTTTTTCATGGGAACCACAAGTGTGATGCGCAGGTTCCTTTTAGAACATGACACCATGGAAAGAGCAACAATCTCTGGCCTCTACATACCCACTTTTCCTGGTGAGACATATACGTGCACACTGGGTCCTAAAAAATAACCCAAACCGCAGATGTTTAATCCACCAACACCAAGGGTCCACTAGAAATATCTCACTTTCTACAACGGTAAGAACATTGCACTTTTTAAAAATACATAAAGCACTTACAACAGTGCCTGGACCATTAAAAGCAAAAAACTTCTTAAATGTCTTTACTATTATTTGGAGTCTGAATAGCTCAGCAGCTGTGAGTATGGACACAGCAGCCACGTCATCTGTGTTCAGAGGTCAGCTTCACTGCTTACTGTCTGTGAGACAGCAGGCAACATGCTTAACCTCTCTACGCTTTCGTTTCTCCATCTAACACAGCGTTAATAATAGTACCTCCCTCACGGGATTGTGAGGATTAAATGAATTCATGCATATGAAGAGATTAGAAAATGGCCTGGCTCAGAGTAAATGCTACAGATGTGATAGTCATAAAAACACCATAATCATCACCTTCTGCCCTGGAGGGAACCAGAAATGACCAAAGTCCTTGAAGCTTTCGCCATAGACTCCCATCTTCCCTGCTGAAAACCAATCGTACGTTGGACAGTAGTGCCCTGGGACTTTGAGAGAGGGAGAGACAAACAGAGAGACAGAGAAGACACATGCGATCTCATACATTTAATAGGAGACATCAGATACCTAAAGACTTGACCCCAAAATGGTGTAAACCTCCACGCTTCACCCCAAAACTACATCCCTCTCCACCAGCCCTTTTATGAGTCTCATGGGGAGAAGACATAGCCATCTCCCCGCCCCAAGTTGACTCTGCCTGCACCAGTTAAGTCAAGTTCCAGTACTGGGGCTGGTAGGTGAACTGAAGCCTGGATCTGGTCAGGGTTAAGTCTCTCTTTGTGGTTGGGTTTGTCTGGGGAGGGAGGAGGTGAGGGCCCCTGTACACCATTTTCAGGTTTGCCTTGGAGCAATCTGAAACCACTTGGAAAACTCTCAGCATTGAGTTTACATCCTTATTGCCAAGAAGGCTAATTCAAGCACAGGTTGCTGACCCCACCTCTTGAGTATGTGACTTCTAGGACAATTTGCTTTTCCAACAAGTTCTTAGGCTGAGGCTGCTGGCCCAGGAAGCACACTTTAAGAACCAAGCATAGGTTTAGGAGCTTGAGTCTAGACAGACATCTGTCTGAATCCTAGTTCTACTCCCAGGAGCTGTGTGACCTTGGCCAGGTTACAACTTCTTGGGCTGCAGACTTCCCACTTCTAAAACTGGGACTCTAATGCCTATTCTCAGGATGACTGTGAGGTTCCATAAGGACATGGAGGCAAAGCCACCAGCACAGCACCTGGCCCCACTATGACTGTGGGTCTACTATTATTATTCCTCCAGTGGGTGGGATGGGTAAGTTGCCTCCAGGATCTTCTCTTTCTCAGGGATGCACCTCCAGTCATTAACTAAACACAAGACTGCCCAGAATAAAGGCCACATTTTCCAGGCTCCCTTGAAACAGAGTGGCTTTGTGATAAGTGTGTCTAATGGACTGTGCATTAAGGGGATATTGGTTTGCTACTGAAACGAGATGCAAAATAGTAGTGACCTAAATAATGGAGAAATGTATTTATTTCCCATATAAATACATGGTAGATGGTCTATGGGCTAGAGAATTGAGAATTAACTATACTGCTAGCCCCTGGAGAAGGAAATGGCAACCCCCTCCAGTATTCTTGCCTGGAGAATCCCATGGACAGAGGAGCCTGGCAGGCTACAGTCCATGGGGTCGGACATGACTTAGCGACTGAAGAGAGAGGTGGTCTATGGCCCTTCTGTCTTATTATTCTATCATTCTCAATAGAAGACCTTCATCTCATCGTATAGGATGGCTCCGGCCATCACATCCACATCCCAGTTAGTGGGAAGGGGAGGAAAGGGAAAGGGAGATCAAACTTCTTCCCTTTAAGGTGACAACTAGTGGGTGTAAGCATCATTTCTACTCACAGTCTATTGGCCAGAAGTTAGTCACATGACCACATCTACCTGCATGGGAGGCTGGGAAATGTTGTCTTCAGGGAAGCAGCTAAAGGATCCATCAAAAATGCTATCACTATGTAAGGCGGAGAAGGCAATGGCAACCCACTCCGGTACTCTTGCCTGGAAAATCCCATGGACAGAGGGGCCTGGTAGGCTGCAGTCCATGGGGTCGTGAAGAGTCGGACATGACTGAGTGATTTCACTTTCACTTTTCACTTTCATGCATTGGAGAAGGAAATGGCAACCCACTCCAGTGTTCTTGCCTGGAGAATCCCAGGGATGGGGGAGCCTGGTGGGCTGCCATCTATGGGGTCACACAGAGTCAGACACGACTGAAGCGACTTAGTAGCAGCAGCAGCACTATGTAAAGAGGGGAGAATGGCTTCTATGTTTGCAACAGGATAGAGTCAGAAGTTGTGTGTACAATTGTCCTTGAAAAAAGGGAGTATTCCCTTTTTCAGCCATCCTTCTTTCTGTTTTGGAAGGTAGCACTTCCAACAACCCTCTTGGACTGTGAGGTAAAACCTGTGTTAGGGTAGGAAGTCCACTATGTAGGAAGGTGTTGACTAAAAAATATAGTCACAACCTAAAAATATTTTATTTTGTTTTAAAATTTTATTTTAAAAATATTTTATTATCTTATTTTATTTTAATAAAAGAGTTATTTTATTTAGTAGGAATGTTTAAGACCCCAAGCCCAGGAGACAGCTTCTCAGTAGCTCTGAGAAAACTGCTCCAAAGAGGCAGGATGGGGAGTCAGACTATATATAAGTTTGCAACAAAGGGAGCAGGCAGTCTGAACACAAAAGATTATTGTGAGGTGCAAGAAATCAGATATCAAGTTACGGAATTCAGCATTCTATGTATGGGAAGATGCAAGTCTCTGGGCTCGCTGAATTCATTAATTTCATATGCACCTCAGCTCTCTGGGGCCAGATCTTATTTACTTGTTCACCTTAAGGAGTGGTTCATGTGGTAGATGGCTGTTTCTTGCTGGACTCCAGGCACTCTGTTCCATTTAGGGAGCCCTCATTCACATTTGGAGGCCAGAAATAGCTGATGGCTGTGACATTTATTGTTTATTGACATGGTAGGAGGTATTTCATTTCACAAGGTCATGTGTTCCTATCAATTGAGGTGCTGCCGTACCAGCCTTGACCTGCTTCCCGCTGGATTTTTTTACATGAGAGAGAAGTATCTACCTCATTTAGCACACTGTTACTTGGGATTTCTGTCGCTGGCAAGCTAAACCTACTCTTAACTGACAGTATTCTTCCTGGCTAACTGAATTCTCTCCCTAGCTCTTGCCGTGTGCCATGGTCAGTTGCTCCGTCATGTCTGACTCTTTGTGACCCTCTGGATTGTAGCCCGCCAGGCTCCTCTGTTCATGGACTTCTCCAGGCAAAAATCCTGGAGTGGGTTGCCATTTTGTCCTCCAGGGGATCTGCCAGACCCAAGGATCAAAGCTGTGTCTCTTGGATCTCCTGCATTGGCAGGTGGGTTCTTTACCATTGGGCCACCTGGGAAACTCCCTAGCCCAGAGTCCCCCAGCTATCAGTCATTACATGTTTGGTGAAATGGGAGGGAAAGGGGAAATCCTGAGAAGTTCTAATGTTTTACAGAGCTTTTAGCTGTGTGCTCCTGGCCCTGTGTTGCTTGCTGTACAGCCTGGAAAATACTCCAAAATCTTCATTCCCTCCCTGTCATGTGACTTCGCAGTGACTTCTATGGACTATGAACAACATAATGGAGTTACTTATGTCACAGGCTTTGTTTTTTTCGTTTTCTTTTCCTTTTTGGTGGATCTTAGTTGCCCAACCAGGGATTGAACCCACAGCCTTGGCAATGAAAGCCTAACCCTAGACTTCCAGAAAATTCCCTTACAGGGTCTAAAATGAAGCCAGGACACCATTAAGAAAGTAGAACTTACATCCATTCACTCTTGAATGCAAAATAAACTTTCAACCCAATGATCCTGAGACCACCTGAAACTTGTCTTCTTTACTCCCTAGACAACGCAGTTCAGCAACAAATCTGCTACTCACAAGTGACCGAATGCCTGTAGGCACCAACCCTTAGTTCTGCAAAGATAACGTATATAACTTCTCTGGAATGCCTTTGTGTATGACCTTTATAAACCCCTGACATGTCTATTTCCCTCAGAGTATATTTTAGTTGCTACTTGAATCAATGCCTCCCACATTCTTAAGACCCCAAATCAACTCTTTTTCTTCTTTGCCGCCTTCTGCATTCCTTTGTCCATAATTCTCATGACTATACAAGTTTGGTCATGTGACTTTCTTTGGACAATGGAATGTTAGCAACTGAGATGCCAGTTCAGTCCAGTTCAGTAGCTCAGTCATGTCCAACTCTTTGCGACCCCATGAACTGCAGCATACCAGGCCTCCCTGTCCATCACCAACTCCCTGAGTCCACCTAAACCCATGTCCATTGAGTCGGTGATGCCACCCAACCATCTCATCCTCTGTTGCCCTCTTCTCCTCCTGCCTTCAATCTTTCCCAGCATCAGGGTCTTTTCAAATGAGTCAGCTCTTCGCATCAGGTGGCCAAAGTATTGGAGTTTCAGCTTCAACATCAGTCCTTCCAATGAACACCCAGGATTGATCTGTTTTAGGATGGACTGGTTGGATCTCCTTGTAGTCCAAGGGACTCTCAAGTCTTCTCCAGCACCACAGTTTAAAAGCATCAATTCTTTGGCGCTCAGCTTTCTTCACCGTCCAACTCTCACATCCATACATGACCACTGGAAAAACCATAGCCTTGACTAGATGGACTTTTGTTGACAAAGTAATGTCTCTGCTTTTCAATATGCTGTCTAGGTTGGTCATAACTTTCCTTCCGAGGAGTAAGCGTCTTTTAATTTCGTGGCTGCAGTCACCATCTGCACTGATTTTGGAGCCCAAAAGAATAAAGTCAGCCACTGTTTCCACTGTTTCCTCATCTATTTGCCATGAAGTAATGCGACCGGATGCCATGATCTTAGTTTTCTGAATGTTGAGCTTGAAGCCAACTTTTTCACTCTCCTCTTTCAACTTTCATCAAGAGGCTCTTTAGCTCTTCTTTGCTTTCTGCCATAAGGGTGGTGTCATCTGCATATCTGAGGTTACTGATATTCCTCCCGGCAATCTTGATTCCAGCTTGTGCTTCCTCCAGCCCAGCATTTCTCATGATGTACTCTGTATATAAGTTAAATAAGCAGGGTGACAATATACAGCCTTGACGTACTCCTTTTCCTATTTGGAACCAGTCTGTTGTTCTATGTCCAGTTCTAACTGTTGCTTCCTGTCCTGCATACAGGTTTCTCAAGAGGCAGGTCAGGTGGTCTGGTATTCCCATCTCCTGCAGAATTTTCTACCAACTAAGGCTCAAAAGTGCTTATGAATTGACTTGTTCTCTCTCTCTCTCTCTCTCTCTCTCTCTCTCTCATGTTCTCCATGAGAACATTTCTGTACTAACCTGCTGGAGGAAGAAGAGACACACACAGAGCCAGGCATTTCATCTCAGAAACAATAACCAAGCTCAGAGACCATGAACTGCCCATGGGCACTCTTAGCAGAAAATGGGGAGGGACTTTCCCGGTGGCCCAGTGGTTAAGAATCTGCCTTGCAATGCAGGGGTCACAGGTTCAATCCCTGATAAAAGAACTAAGATCCCATATGCTGCAGGGCAACTAAGCCCCTGGGCTGCAGGTAGAGAGCCCACACAAGGAAGAGAAAGATCCCACATGATGCAATGAAGATCTTGCATGCCACAACCAAGACCTGACTCAGCCTAAATAAATGTTTTTAGAAAAGAAAATGGGGAAAGAAATGAAACTACAGCTTCCTCACCACTTACTATGTGTTGATGTAGTCATTCATTTTGTGAGGTGGTACTGCTAGGGCCAGGGTTCAAACCAGCCTTCAGCCTGACTTCAAAACCCTGGTGTTCACACCACCCCACAGTGCCTCCAAAGACACACCCTGACTGAGCTTCCTCACTTGGCTACATCCTTCCCCCAACTCCAGTGAAGAATTAGACCCCAGAGTGTCTCTCTGTAAGGACAGATGTCTATGTTATTAAGTCCAGGTATCTCTGGCAGCTATATAAAAAACAAAAAAAAAAAGCCATAGACTAGGTGACTTATAAATGACAGAAATTCATTTCTCACAATTCTGAAGGCTAGGAAGTCTGAGATCAAGGTGTTAGTGTCCGGCCAGTGCCCATTTCCTGGTTCCTATATAGCCACCTTCTCACTGTGTCCTCATAGGGTGGAACGGGAGAGGGAGCTTTCTCCTTGATAAGGGCAATAATCCCATTCAGATGGGCTCCACCCTCATGACTATGCACCTCCCAAAACCCTCACCACCTAAGCCTATCACCTTGGGGGTTAAGATTTCAACCCCCCCTTTAACATAAATTCTGAAGGGACCCAGACTCTTCTAGACCACAGCACCAGGTACACCGTCCAGTCTTATCTGACTTGCCCATCTCAGAGACTCGGCATTTGTGTCCCTGCACTTTCTCCTGGATGCCCACCTGGCTGCATCTTTCAAATGTAGCAGGATGGTCTGTCTGTCTTTATTTTTTTCCTTTTTTTATTCTTTCCTTCCTTCCTTCTTTTCTGAAATGGAGGACAACTGACCTTCTCTGTGAGACAAAGGGTCAGTTCTGGAGAACACTTAGTTACTTCAAAGTAGAACAGTTGGGCATCCATTGTTCTGGGTTTAGGGGAGCAGGTGGACTAATTTGTGTAAATTCTTAGAGATTTTCAGGAAGAGGAATGTGTTGCACCAGTTTACAGAGTGGCCTGTGGCCATGAGATTTATGAGCAGATCAGACTAAAAGGCTACAGTTCTCTCTGAAGCAATGCTTTAGCCTCAGGACTTAGCCCACTGGGACCTAAGAGTCTTGTTAATACGGGCATTCCAGAGGGAGATAATGGAGTTGCAATAGTCGAGCTGGTGGAGACTGAAGCCTTTAACTAGAGTCAGGTCTCCCACTCCATGACCATCTGTAAACCTGAAACTGTATAGCCATGAAATAATGACTCTCTAACCTCTCCTCACCTATAGCCCCTTGAAACCACCCTCCTACTTTCTATCTCCATGACTGGACTACTGTAGTGAAATTATACAGTATTTGTCTTTTTGTGACTGGCTTATTTCAGTTAGCGCAGTGTCCTCAAGTTTCATCCATGTAGTAGCAATATTGCAGAATTTCCTTCTTTCTGAAAGCTGAAAGATATTCCATGGTATGTATTTATACATGTTACTTATCCAGTCATCCGTCATTGAACACTTGAGTCACTTCTACATTTTAGCTACAGCGAATAATGCTGTTATGAATACGGGTGTACAAACATCTCTTTGAGATCCTGCTTTCAATTATTTGGGGTATGTATCCAGAAGTGGAATTGCTAGATCACATGGCAATTCTATTTTTAATTTTTAAAGGGACCATCAAAGTTTTTCACAGTGACTGTATCATTTTATATTTCCACCAACAGGGCACAAGTGTTCCAATTTCTCCACGTCCTCATCAACTCTGTTGTTTCCTGGGGTTTAGATAGTAGTCATCCTAATGGGTATGAGGTGATATCTCATTGTTGTTTTCATCTGCATTTCCCTAATGACAGGTAGTGTTGACCATCTTTTCATGTACCTGTTGGCCTACCTAGAAAAATGTCTATTTGGGCCCTTTGCCAATTTTTCAATTGGGTTGTTTGTCTCTTTGTTATTAAGTTGTATGAGTAGATCCTAAGATTTCTCATCACAAGGAAAAACACTTTTTTTCTTTTTTTGGAGGGCGGGGAGTAGCTATATAAGATGATGGATGTTAACTTATCTTGCTAACCATTTCACAATATATGTAAGTCATTGTGCTGTAAGCCTCAAACTTACTACCCAGTGTTGTAGGTTAACTATATCTCAAAAAAGTGAAATGAATTAAAAAAATTTTTTTTAATTTATTTATATTTGTCTGCTCTGGATCTTCAGTGCTGTGCATGGGCTTTCTCTAGTTGTGGTGAGTGGAGGCTTCTCTCTAGTTGCGATGCATGGGCTTCTTGTCCCATGGCTTCTTTTGTTGTGGAGCATGGGCTCTGCGGGGCTTCCCAGGTGGTGCGAATGGTAAAGAACCCACCGGCCAGTGCAGGAGACGTTAAGAGGTGGGTTCAATCCCTGGGTCAGGAAGACCCCCTGGACATAGGGGAGCAGGAAGCAGCAGCTCCCTGGCTCTCATAGCTCCTCCTCCTAGGGGTTTGCCCAGCTTCCGGCAGGCAGCACCCCCACAGCGTCTGCCAGGAGCTGCCACGTCCCATGTGCATTTCTATCAAGTGGCCAGGCCCAGGGGCGTGACAAGGCCTCCTGGGACTAGACATGGTGGACACCCCCACTGTCCATGGATTCATCAACATCCTTAGTCCAAGTGTGTGATCCTTCTTCAGTCTCTTCGGGGAGCAGAGCCAAGCAGCTCTCCAGGAGGAAGAACCGCAGTGCCCTGCATCCAGGGGAGCAGCTCCCTGACGCTTCCCCCACCCTGCCTGCACCCTCAGGGGGCCGAGAGACCCCTGACCTCCAACTGTAACACCTGGGTAGTGGAGGGCAGGCAGGATGGAGCAGCTTCTTGCACAGCTGAGGCTGGGTGGTAAGTCTGCACTGGAACTAAGTCTGAGGCTGCCTAGGCCCCTGCTCCACTTGCTCTGGGCTCCCACTGCTGTCACCAAGGGGCCCAGGGCTGCAAAGACAAAAGATAAATGTGCCCCCAGCTTCCTGCAACATCCATTTGACTTCAAAGAACATGAGGAAGATAATGGATGTTTTGTATTAAATGCAGCTGTGATGGGATAGAATGTAACATTTACGTGTGGGTTTTAGATAGAAGACTTGAGATCCTACCAGGGCAACGAGGGAGCTATTTTGAGCCAGAGCCCTGGGGCAGGGGAGGAGATCTGGCTCTTTGGGGTGTCATTCTGGCAGGAAAGTGCCAGAAGGAGCAACATTGTCTAACACCCACGACCCCAAGGACAGGCTCTGCCACCAGTAGCTGCTGGGGTCACCTGGGTGAGCCGCTGCCAGGGCCAACAACAGGGATAGTGGAAATGCTGGCTGACATTTGCCTCCCCGGGCCAGCCGGTGACCAGCAAGCCATGCCTACTATGGACGTGGCACCAGCCAGTTCTCTCTGACCCAAGGCTCCTACTAAGGACGGAGCCAGAGGCACCCGGAGTGCCTTCACTCAGCCGTTGGCAGGAGGGGTGAGAGGCAGACACCCAGACCTCACCCCGTCAGCCTGGACTCTGGTTTCTCCACAGTGCCTGATTCTGCCACCTTTGCTCTCTGGTCAATGAATAGCAGAGTGGCTCTCAAATGGAACAGGGGACCAAAGGGCAGGGTAGGGGTGGAAATGTTGTGGTCTGAGTGGGAGAGGGGAAAGGAGAGAGGAGGAAGGAACACAGGAGAGAGATGAGAGATTTCATGTCTGGGCATCTTCCTCTGATGTGAGAGGAATCCCAGGAGAGGACACCAAATACCTAGTCTGTTCCCAACAGTGGGTCCAACTATAGCTATGAGGGGGCACCCAGTGAGCCGCGGCTACAGGGGATTGGTACAGAAAATAAGAGCTGGACGCTCCTCTCAGGAAGACCCTGATAGAAGGGGAAGATACAGCCTCAGGGAAACCCAGTCTGAGGGGAGACACAGTCCTGCCTCAGGGAGCCCTGAGTCTGAGGAGGAGATAGAGACTTGTCTCCAGGAAGCCAGGGTCTGACAGGGAGACCCTCGCTGTGCCCTGGGAGACCCCCAGTCCAAGAGGGGTATCTCCTTAGGGCCCCTTGGAGGGCCTAGCCCACCTCACCACAGGTATGTCTGTGGCATGCCTCTGAATTCCTGTAAACAGAATTGGGAAATCCCAGAAACTACAACACGTTTAATCACCCTTGTTTATTGCTCTTCCCGGGGTGACTCAGCGGTAGGAAAATCACTGCTAAGTGAACCCGGAATGAAACCAGAAAGGGAGAGTGATGAGAGAAGCTGCCGGGATTCAGCTCCTGCAGCCCCTGTCTCCTCCACGCCAGACTTGCTCTCAGCTGGTCGTCAGCAGCCCCTGAAGCTGCCAATGGGGCCAACTGGAGGGGCAGAGAGGAGGACCGCCAGCCCCTGGGGAGCCCCCACAGCAGGGCTGAGCCCTGGGTCAGGGCAGGGCCAAGTACACAAGCAGGGGAAGTCTAGGGGGTCTAGGGGAAGGGGTCACTTGCAGCCCAGGGCTTCTGACTTCTGCCTTTTCAGACACACAGCAAGTCCCCTCAGCTGAAATACTCACTCCTTCCCCTCGGGGTGCCACATCCTGCTCTCCTTCAGCCCCTCCCACAACACGCTCTGTCTGGGTACCCTTGCTGTCTGTCACCTGGCTGATGTGGGGTAGACGGGAGTTTGTTTCTCTTCCTTCTGTTTTTTTTAACTTTTTTTTTTTTTTTTGCTGTAGACCATTTTTGAAGTGTTTATTGAATCTGTTACAATACCCCTTCTGTTTTACGTTTTGATTTTTTGGCCATGAGGCATGCGGGATCTCAGCTCTCTAACCAGGGATTGAACCTTCCCACGTTGCGTTGGAAGATGAAGTCTTAACCACTGGACTGCCAGGGAAGCCCCCCTTTTCTTCCTATCTTGGATCCTCAAGCCTTGAGAATAGATGTTTTAACTGCAGCAGGATGGGCTCAGTCCTCAGGAAAACAGAACAAATGAATGAATGAAAGAAATTAGAACTCAGACTGTTTTCATGGCAGAGTAAGAGATCAGAGAGTGCCCAGCCCCGCTGCCTTTCCTTGGGAAGGGAGGAGGGAGACATCTTCCTGAGCTGATGGGACCTTGGAAATTTCCTGAAACTGAGGTCCTGCAAGGGGAAGGGCTCTGCACCAGGATCCACTGTCCCTCTCCCTCTGCCTGACTTTCCAGCCTTGTCCCTGGTCCCAGGGCTCTGGGCCAGGCTGACACCCAGAGGGAGACACACTGTTCCATTCTCACTCCAGTGGGTAGGGCGGTGTATCCATGGCAGTGGCTGACAGGCTCCACCCAGGGTTGGTACATTTCATCACCTAGAAAGCCTGGCCAAGGCTTACAGTTTCTGAGGCCCAGAGAATGATTTACTTTGTACACACCTAGCCACTTGGTCCCCATCCCAAACTTTATGCAAGCACCCAGGACATTCCAGCCCTAGCCGGCAGCAAGGGCAGGGCTGCGTGGGTGCTCCTCACCTGCCAAGGCAACCTTTGGACTCACTCTAGGCTGGGGGTCCTGGTGTAGGCTGCTCTGAAGGACCCCTGCCCAGTTTTTCCTCCTGACCCTCAAAGGCAACAGTGGAGATGATCATAAAAATTGCTATTCTAATATCGAATCACTATGTTAACTCCTGTTGTAACAAGAGTTAACATAGTGATGTAGCTTAACTATATTTCAAAGTAAGCTCATAGAGGGAATTCCCTGGTGGTCCAGAGGTCAGGACTCCATGCTTTCACTGCAGGGGGCATGGGTTTGAGAACTAAGATCCTGCAAGCCTCGTGGCACAGCCAAAAAACCTCATAGAAAACGAGATCCAGTGAAGGGAGGAGAAGTTGGCTGAGGGCAGTCAAAATTTACAGGCTTCCAGTTATAAGGTAAATAAGTACATGTACGTAATGTACAACATGATGAATATATTTAACGCTAGTAGGAATAGTAGTAGTTAGTCATTCAGTCATGTCCAGCTCTTTGCAACCCCACAGACTGTAGCCCACTAGGCTCCTCTATGTTTGCATGGAATTCTGCAGGCAAGAATACTGGAGTGGATAGCTATTCAGATCTCCAGAGGATCTTTCTGACCCAGGGATCGAAAATGGGTCCTAAACTGCAGACAGATTCTTTACCATCTGAGCCGCCAAGGAAGCCCTATAATTGATGCTACTATATATTATGCATGAAAGTTGTTAAGAGAGAAAATCCTAAGAGTTTTCATTGGAATAAAAAATTGTTTTCTATTTCTTTAATCTTGTATCTGTATGAGGTGGATGTTCATTAAACACTGTGATAAGTACACCTTAAACTTAAATGACGCTGTTGTGTATGTCAATTACACCAGGAAGAAATTCTCAATAAAACTGGAAGAAGAAAAAGAATTACTAGTCTAATTTACTCTGCCCATCCTGTGACATATATTTCCTCACCTAAGTCTCTTAACAATTCAGTGAGGGGACTTCCCTGGTGGTTCAGTGGCTAAGACTCCACACTCCCAGTGCAGGGGGCATGGGTTTGATCCCTGGTCAGGGAACTAGATCCTATGTGTTGCCATGAAGATCGAAGATCCCACATGCCACAGCTAAAACCCAGCTGAATAAATGAATAGATATTTTTTAAAAACTCAGTGAGGTAGCAGTGTTGTTATGTTATTACCCCTACTTTACAGGAGAAGAACACTGGGGTTACAGGAGACATAGTTACATGTCCAGGTGGCATAGCTAGCTGGTAAGTAGTTGAGCTGGGAATGCCCAGCTCCAGATTCTTTCTTTAAAAAAAAAATTTTTTTTCATTTATTCTATTTATTTATTTTTGACTGTGCGGGATCTTCACTGTTGCCAGGGCTTTTCTCTGGTTGCGGTGCCCAGGCTTCTCTTTGCAGCGGCTTCTCTTGTTCTGGAGCACAGGCTCTAGGGTGCACAGGCTTCAGTAGTCAGGGCATGTGGGCTCAGTAGTCTCAGCTCCTAGGCTCTAGAGCACAAGCTCAATAGCTGTTGTGCACAGGCCTAGTTGTTACACTTAGCATTTACTCTCTTAACTACTTTCATATATAACATATAGTAGCATCAATTATTATAGGGCTTCCCTTGTAGTTCAGCTGGTAAGGAATCTGCCTGCAATGCGGGAGACCAGGGTTCAATTCTTGGGTGAGGAAGATCCCCTGGAGAAGGAAAAGGCTCCCCACTCCAGTATTCTGGCCTGGAGAATTCCATTGACTGTATAGTCCATGGGATTCCAAAGAGTTGGACATGACTGAGGAACTTTTCTCTTTTCTTTAGTTGTTACACAGCGTTGGGATCGCCCCCAATCAAGGATCGAACCCTTGTGTCCTGCATTGGCAGGCAGATTCTTTACCACTGAGCCACCAGGGAAACCCCAAATTCTTGCTTTTTATCAGAGCGCTGCCAGTGGCCCAGCTTCTGCAGCACCCTTGCAAACCTCTCAAACTCCTCCCTAGGAGAAGGGTACCCAGAACCCTGAGAGAAGGAAAGAGACTCTCTGGATAAATTACAAAGTGGCTGCAGGTGCTGGGGAAGTAGGGGTGGTGGGCGGGTGGCCCTCTGTCTTGCCATCAGAGTGGTGTATACTGTGTATACTGGAAACCAATTTGCACTGCCCCCTGTGCCCACCTCCACCTGCTAAGAAGGTGGAAGTAGGAACAAGCCTTTGAGATCAGTGAAGTACCAGCCCTGGATCAGGCACTTGTAAGATGATATTTGCAATATCATCTTGATACTTGTAAGGTGATATTTGGCCCAGGGTAGTGCAGGTAATTTCAAAATTCTTTGTTGTTTGAACCAACTGTATTTGTAGGACTGGTGCCCTGAGGAGGACAGCCTCTACCGAGGGGGTCCAGGGCTCTGCTCTTAGATCTTTCCTGCCTGGTACTGTCACTAGAGCCTGCCCACCGCCCACCTACTGAGTTTCTAGAGAGGGTCATGGAAGGGGGAGGTGGTAGTTGCTAATGAATATTGTGGAAGACAGAATTCAGAGGGCATTCTTGTTACCAAAAGCTTGACCTCTCTGTACACTGATGCCAAATCAAATCCTGGAGGCAGAGTTTCGGGTGAAGTAGAAAAGGATAGCTTTATTGTTTTGCCAGGTGAAGGGACACACACCAAGCTTCTGCCTCAAAAGACTGTGTCTCGACCCCAAAGGATCTCATGAGGGTTTTTATAAGAATGGACTTCCCTGGTGGCTCAGATGGTAAAGAATCCACTTGCAATGCAGGAGACCTGGGTTTGATTCAAGGGTTGGGAAGATCTCCTGGAGATGGGAATGGCTACCCGCTCCAGTATTCTTGCCTGGAGAATCCCAGGGACAGAGGAGCCTGGTGGGCTGCAGGCCATGGGGTCCCAAAGAGTTAGACACGACTGAACGACTAACATCTTCACTTTTATAACAGTGAGTCAAAGGTGAGGTCTCTGACAAGATTAAGCCTGGTTTGCAGTCCTTAATCTCAGGTGGCCCAGTCTCCTAATCTTGATGAGTTTCTCTGGTCCCTTTCATCTTGCCTCAGGTGGTTAGTAGTAATGTACATATGTGAGAGTTGGACCATAAAGAAGGCTTGATCACTGAAGAATCGATGCTTTCCAGTTGTGGTGCTAGAGAAGACTCTTGAGAGTCCCTTGGGCTGTGAGAAGATCAAACCAGTCAATCCTAAAGGAAATCAACCCTGAATATTCATTGGAAGGACTAATGCTGAAGCTGAAGCTCCAATACTGTGAGCACCTGATACGAAGAGTCAACTCATGGAAAAGACCTTAATGCTGGGAATGATTGAAGGTAGAAGAAGATAATGGTGACCCCCTTCAAAAGGTCCCATGCATGCATTGTCACACTCAGTGCCCCTAACTCTGCAACAGGCCACCGCCAACCCACGCCTCCACCAGAGACTCCTGGACACTCACAGGCAAGTCTGGGTCGGTCTCTTGTGGGGTCATTGCTCCTTTCTCCTGGGTTCTGGGGCACAAGGTTTTCTTTGTGCTCTCCAGAGTCTGTTTCCCCAGTCCTGTGGAAGTTCTATAATCAAATCCCACTGACCTCCAAAGTCAAATTCCCTAGGAGTTCTTAGTCCCTTGCCAGATCCCCAGGTTGGGAAATCTGTTGTAAGTCCCAGGACTTTCTTCACGGTGCGAGAATTCCTGTGGTATAATTGTTCCGCAGTTTGTGGGTTGTCTGCTCAGCAGCTCTATGGTGAGGTTAATGGCAACCTCCTCCAAGAGGGCTTATGCCACAGGCTGTGTGACCAGATCTCCTGAACCCAGAGCCCCTGCCCCTGCGGCAGGCCACTGCTGACCCGTACCTCCTCAGGAGACACTCAAACACAGTTCTGGCTCAGTCTCTATAGGGTCTCTGGGTCCTGGTGTGCACAAGGTTTTGTTTGAGCCCTTCGAGCATCTCTGGCAGGTATGGGGTTTGATTCTAAACGCGATTTTGCCCCTCCTACCGTCTTGCTGGGGCTTCTCCTTTGCCCTTGGACTTGGGGTATCTTTTTTTGGTGGGATCCAACATTCTGCTGTCGATGGTTGTTCAGCAGTGAGTTGTAATTTTGGAGTTCTCGCAGGAGAAGATGAGCACACGGCCGTCTACTCCACCACCTTGAGATCAAATATATGGTTGGATGGCATCACTGACTCGATGGACATGAGTTTGAGTAAACTCCGGGAGTTGGTGATGGACAGAGAAGCCTGGCATGCTGCAGTCCATGGGGTTGCAAAGAGTCAGACTTGACTGAGTGACTGAACTGAACTGAGAAGGAGAAGGGGGTGGCAGAGGACGAATGGTTGGATAGCATCATCGACTCAATGGACGTGAGTTTGAGCAAACTCAGGGAGATAGTGAAGGACCGGAAGCCTGGTGTGCTGCAGTGCATGGGGTCCCAAAGAGTCAGGCACAACTGAATAACAACAACAGGTGATTTCTTGGCTGCCCCACCCTTGATTAGCAGCTGTTGGAATCCACCCTTTGGAATGCAGGGAAGGTCATGGAGGCTGGAGTCTTGCCTACAAGATATGGGGGAAGAAAGACGTCCACGTCTGGGATCCCCACATGGCCCTGCTCAGTCTTAGTCTCCCCCATGAATGATGACTTGGTGTCATTCAATTTTCTAGAACAGCCACTAGAGACTGTGTGCAAAGCCCTAAGGAACCAAAGGGACAATGAGGGATCACTGTACAGGTAGGGGATTGAGGGGAGCCACAGGAACCAATGCCAGACTCAGAGGCTGCCCAGCCCCCCACTCCCATCTCCATGGAATGATTAGCCTGGGGGTGGGGTTGGGGAGAAGGATTTTCTGGGGATGGGCTTATCTGAACTGAACTTTGAAAGGCAAATCAGAAAATAGGGCTTCCTGCCCAGATAGGATTAGTGTGACAATCAAAAGATATAATGGAGGGGGAATAACCACAGGATTAGTGTGAAAATGAAACAAGACAATGGAGGGGGAAAGTATCTTGTGACCTGATTTTTAAAAAGACAGTTTCGAGGTCCTATTATGACAAGTGAGGAAACAGGCTCCGGGAGGCCATGACTTGCCCATGGTGAGCCAATAATTTAAAGGCAAACACAAGACTTGAATCCAGATCTTCTGATTCTAGAATAAGGTTTTGGGTCTTCTACACTGACTTCTGCTTCATTGACTACGCTAAAGCCTTTGACTGTGTGGATCACAACAAACTGTGGGAAATTCTTAAAGAGATGGGAGTACCAGACTACCTTACCTGTCTCCTGAGAAACCTGTATGCAGGTTCTGTTAGAACCAGACATGGAACAATAGGCCGGTTCAAATTTTGGAAAGAAGTATGACAAGGCTGTATGTTGTCACCTTGCTTATTTAATTTCTATGCAGAGTACATCATGTGAAATGTTGGTCTGGATGAAGCACAAGCTAGAATCAAGATTGTGGGAAGAAATAGCAACAACCTCAGATATGTAGATGATACCACTCTGATGGCAGAAAATGAACAGGAACTAAACAGCCTCTTGACGAGAGTGAAAGAAGAGCGTGAAAAAGCTGGCTTGAAACTCAACATTCAAAAAACTAAGATCATGGTATCCGGTCACATGACTTCATGGCAAATAGAAGGGGGAAAAGTTGGAAGCAGTGACAGATTTATCTTCTTGGGCTCCAAAAATCACTGTGGACAGTGATTGCAGCCATGAAGTTAAAAGACACTTGTTCCTTGGAAGGAAAGCTTCCTTTCCAATGACAAACCTAAACAGCATATTAAAAAAGAGACACCACTTTGCTGACAAAGTTCTGTATAGTCAAAGCTGTGGTTTTTCCAGTAGTCATGTACAGATGTGAAGTTGGATCATAAAGAAGGCTGAGCAATAAAGAATTGATGCTTTTGAATCATGGTTCTGGAGAGACTCTTGAGAGTCTCTTGGACCAGAAGGATATCAAACCAGTCCTTCCTAAAGGAAATCAAGCCTGTATATTCATTGGAAGAACTGAAGCTGAAGCTGAAGCTTCAATACTCTGGCCATGATGCGAAGAGTTGACTCATTGGAAAAGACTCTGATGCTGGGAAAGACCAAAGGCAAAAAGAGAAGGGGGCGGCAGAGAATGAGATAGTTAGATAGCATCACCAACTCAATGGGCATGCTTTGAGTAAACTCCAGGAGACAGTGGAGGACAGAGGAGCCTGGCATGCTGCAGTCTGTGGGGTTGCAAAGTCAGACACAACTTAGAGACTGTACAACAACAACACACTGACTTCTCTAGAGAGTGAATTCCTTTGTAAAATTGTTTTTATTAGAATCTTGTTTATGAACAGTAATATAGAGTAGGAGTCTTTTACACTATAGTAAAAATTAGTGGTCAGCACATTTTGCAAAGAGATAGCAAAGAACAGGACAGTGAAGGAAAAGTAAAAGTGGAGACGGAGGTCAGGATTGAAAAGGGACACTTTGGGAATATGTAAAGCTTGGGTTCAGGAGGGTTTTAAAGAGCCTAGACAGGTAGGGACAAGAATGAGATAACTCAGGAAAGAGAGTGAGAGTGCCAAACACAAACTTTATCAGATTATCAAAGGACTTGGTGCCCAGACTCTTCCTCTTCAGAATGACGAGCTGAGCCTGGTATTAGATTGTAGAGATCTCTCTCCATAGATCCTCTCTGAGCCTCTGACTCATCACAGAGCTGCTCTAGGGACAATCAGGACCTCCGCTTCCACTTCCCTTCCTTGTGTCAAAGGGAAGAATAAATGAGAATCTGAGATGATCATTCAGGCTTCCTGGGCCATCCTTACTTCCATCTTGAATGGGGTATAAAGAGCTTTGGTGGATTTCTTTGACTTGTTTGCTAGAAACCGTAAGCTGACAGTGGATTCCTGTTCATGCCATGAAAATGCTGAGTCTAGAACCTCATCCTAAAGTTAAATAGATTCTGATGATAATACATTTTTAAAAAATCCTTGTTGACTTCCTTCACTTCACCCTCCATCTACCTACATCGTCACCATCCGTGGAGAACAAATTCAGAGAAAACAAAAAAGTATAAAAAAGAAAATTAAAATCACCCCTTATCCCACTCCCTAAGTGAAAAACCAATGGTTGACACTTTGATGTATTTCCTTGCAGTCTTTTTTTTTTAATTATTTATTTTTTAATTGAAGGATAATTGCTTTACAGAATCCTTTCAGTCTTTATTCCGTATGTACATGTAGAGTATTCCACAGAGCCCCAGACCATATAAAGGCCTTCTTTATATGCAACCTCCTGCCTCCTAGGAGGAAAATGCAACAGTTTCCTTTTCTTGTTGTTGTTCTTTTTTTTTTTTTTAAGGTACTAACGATATTTTTTATTTTATTTTATTTTATGGTTTACTTTTTGGCCACAGCCCCTGGCATGTGGGAACAGTCTCCTTTCTAAAAAGCCCTGGGCACCCACAGAAATGTAGATCTGTGGATCTTCCTGGTGGATCCAGGTACCAAGTCATTTGTATGTATTGATCCTTCAGGCTTATTTACATCAGCATCCCTGGGACGTTGACTAAACCCCAATCCTGTAAATACGGAGGTTATTCCACCTCCCACACTCCACACCAAGCTCTGCCTTCAGCTGTAAACTTGAGGATTCCCACTGCTCTTCACTCTTCCAGCTTGTCCCTGGCTCCCAAGGAGCTTGGCTCAGCTCATGTCCATGTTCGCTGTGGCCTCAGAGTTTGAATGCTCTCTTATTCTCAAAATGAATGGCCTCTGTCTCGACTTGGGCTTCCCAGGTGGCCCTAGTGGTAAAGAACCTGCCTGCCAATGCAGGAAACATAAGAGATGTGGGTTCTATCCCTGAGTTGGGAAGATCCCCTGGAGGAGGGCATGGCAACCCACTCTAGTATTCTTGCCTGGAGAATTCCATGGACAGAGAAGTCTATGGTCCATAGGGTCGCAGAGAGTTGGACATGGCTGAAGTGACTTGGCACTGGCATTGTCTTGACTTGGTCCATGCAAAGCAGTTAGGCTTGTGGCATTCATGTCTATCAACTCCATCTTTGAAAAGGCTTTGATGGGCAGGACTTCCCTGGCAGACTAATAGTTAAGACTCTGCAATTCCACTGTAGGAAGCACTGGTTTTGATCCCAGGTTGGGGAACTAAGATCCCACACACTGAGTGGCATGGCCAAATAGTAAAAAGAAAACAAAAAAAGGTTTTGATGGGCATTAGTTGATGATAACAGTAGCTGCCACTCTGTGCTGGGCTAAACACTGTCATGGGCTGTTTATATTGTGATCTGATCTAATCCCCACAGCCCCCATAACCAGACATTCCTAGATTTCACTTTACTGATGGGGAAACTGAATCTCAAGAGAGGTAGGATGATTCGTCTGAGGATACCTGGCGCGACAGTCCAAAGCCATTGACCTTCCCACTGCTCTCCTCTGCTCCCATTATGCCCAGTGAAAAACATGTTTATGTATAGGTGCTGACGGGAATTATTGCTTATCCAAGATAAGCCGATGTTGCCACACTGCTCTGATATCATTCCCACCAAAAGCAAAAAGATTGGGTCCTTTTGTGAACCTGAGTGGCCTTATCTCCTCTAAAAGCATAGATTGCAGGAGAACATTTAAACCGTGGAAACAGCTCTGCCGCCTCCATGACTACCTACAAGGGTGCCAAGGCCAGCATATCTAGTCACTGGACTCCCACCAGGCGTTCAGACCCTTGGGGGTCTCCTCGCTGTTCAGTCAGTCCTGTGATTTATGCCAGGCACTAGGTCCAAGACGGGACGAGGTACTCCCAGGGGCATCGGTGCTTTGCTTTGTAATCTGGATGCACCTGCTCGTCAGGTCAGGTTCACCAGGAAGCAGCTGCTGAGATGAAGATAGGCATGGGAAAGGGTCCCTGGGGAGTCACTGCCATGAAAGGAAACAGGATTGGGCAGATCTGACAATTCTCCACAAGCCTGATGTGCAACTCCCAAGCAAAGCTAGCCAGCCCATGGGAGGAGCCCGGCCTGAGCTGGGCAGCAATGACCAGGCCCTAGGACCACCGCTGTGCTCAGCCCCCACTGGTCCTCAAATGCCAGGACTAGAGAGAGGTGAGTGAGGTGCACAAAATAAAAAGAGGTATTTGCATGACCCTGGGAGCCAGTACCACCTCACATTGCGTGTGCTGGGTGCCTTGCTCTCCTCACCCTACCCCCATCCCTGGGGACCAGGGAGAGACTAAGAAGTGGACCCATCAGCTCACCACACTCCTGCAGCAGGTAGTAAGTCCTTTGTTGGAGGGAGGTCTGCAAGCACACCTCTGTGTCTGCTGTATTCTTCTTCTCAACAAATAGTTACTGAGTGCCAGGCTTTGGGGCTGTTCAATGAGATCAGGCTCTGCCTTGGAGACCTTCCAGTCTAGCCCATCTCTCTGCACAGACTTGAGTATGTGCCCTGATATTTTGTGCCAAGGTCAGGGTGACCACTTGCTGGATCAGAACACACCTACAGCTTAGCACCTAAGAGGTACATGCATGGATGCACCATCAAGGGGTTCCAGAAGGGTGAAGATTTTCAAAGAAGCTACAGCTTCAGGATAAAGGTGAGGGAAGCCAAGAGGAAGGAAGGGGCTGCCGGGCAAGAGGCCTGACAGATGAACAGAAAACCCCAGGTGGGAGAAAGGGAAATTGAGTCAAAAGCCATGGCCCATGGCAGGTGGGGCATTTCCCTGCAGGAATGAGTAAGGAGCAGGTGACTCGGAAAGGGACTCATGCAATCAATCCTTGGCTGATAGCTGGGCTCAGAGCCAGAAAGGAAAAATTTTTGCTTCCTTAAGAGCTGGAGGGTGGAGGGAGGAGAAAGGAGCCTGAAGGATATCTACAGACCAAGAACCAGGTCTGAGCCCGTAAGAGCCAGTGGAGCCTGGGAACAGGCCACTTGTTGCCTCTATCAGTCATCACTGAAGAGGAGCCATAGGCAAACAGTACATTTGAGTAAGTGGAAGTAACACTTGTGTGCGTGTTAGTCGCTGTAGCCTACCAGGCTCCTCTGGCCATGGAATTCTCCAGGCCAGAATACTGATGTGAGTTGCCATTCCCTTCTCCAGGGGATCTTCCTAGGATGAAACCAGGTCTCCTGCATTACAGGCAGACGCTTTTAGTCTGAGCCACCAGGGAAGCCTGGTGTAGCATTTGCATAACACTTGTGTAGCATCCACATAATGTCTCTCTCCCCATACTGAGTCTGTTTTCCAGGCCAGAAATCTGGGAGTCATGCTATGCTCTTCTCTCTCCTTCACCCATCCTTGGTCCCCAAGACCAGTCTCCTTCTATTTATTTATTTGGTCATACCAACTAGCTTATGAGTTCTTAGTTCCCTGCTGCTGCTGCTAAGTCGCTTCAGTCATGTCCGACTCTGTGCGACCCCATAGACGGCAGCCCACCAGGCTCCCCTGTCCCCGGGATTCTCCAGGCAAGAGTACTGGAGTGGGTTGCCATTTCTTTCTCCAATGCATGAAAGTGAAAAGTGTAAGTGAAGTAGCTCAGTCGTGTCCGACTTCTAGCGACCCCATGGACTGCAGCCTACCAGGCTTCTCTGTCCACGGGATTTTCCAGGCAAGAGTACTGGAGTGGGGTGCCATTGCCTTCTCCACTTACTTCCCTGACCAGGGACCAAACCCGTGGAAGACTAAGTCCTAACCACTGGATCGCCAGGGAAGTCCCATCTCCCTTTAGAAGACTCTGTGAGTCCTGCTGTTTCCTGCCCCTGTGGCGTCTGCCCTCGCCTAGACCACCCTCCGCTCCATCATCTGGTATTAACAGTCTCTCACCTGCCTGGTTCCCCTCTGCTTGCCCCCTCAGATCTGTTCCTTTTGCCATAAAATTTATCACAGTATTGTCCTGCCTAAACTCCACTGTCCTTAAAACAAAGCCCTATATTCTTTTAACTATTTATTTTATATTGTAATGCAGCCAATTAATAATGTTGTGATAGTTTCAGGTGAACAGCGAAGGGACTCAGCCATACATATACGTGTATCTATTCTGTCCCAAACTCCCCTCCCTTCCAGGCCGCCACATGACATTATGACAGGAGCAGAGTTCCTTATCAAAGCCACATATTCTTAGTTTGGTCCTCAAGTATGATCCCTACTCTGTCTGCAGCCACCTCTGCTCCCCTTTTACAGTTCTACCTTGTAGCTCTGTCATCTTCAAACTCACTCCTGTCCCCAGCCATACACAGACACCTCCCCCCCAACCCCAACTGGGGCTCTCTTGCCTCTGGGCCTCTCCAGTATTATTCCCTCTGCCTGGAACACACCTGCCCTGACTAGCTCCTATCATGACCTTCAGGTCTCAGCTTCTGTACTGCTCACTCCAGGAAGCCTTCCTCACCCTCCACCCCAAGGTAAGGTGTTTTGGCCCCAGTACCCTGCTGTGGCATTTGTCAGGATTACTGGTTAATTATAATGATTCAAGACGGTCAATCGCCATCTTGCCTATTATATCGCAGTATATGATAGTACCCTTGTCATCAACACATCATTAATGCATATTTTTTGAGCATCTACCTAGTGCCTGTACCACTATAAACCCTGGGGGAATGATGGGGAATTAGCAAGCTCTTGTTTTCACGGAGCTCACACTCTCGGTTTTTGCATATTCCAAAGTTATTTAAGGGAAGGTTATTTTAAGTTATTTTAGGTACTGGTTTTCTAAAGGCAGAAGAAAAAGTGAAAAAACAAAGGAAGGAGGGGAGAGAGGGAGGGAGAGGGGCAGGAAGGAAGGGAGAAAAAGAAAGAAAGGAAGGAAGGAAGGGAAAGTTTGACTCCCAAGTGAGATAAACCAAGTTGGTCACAGTTCAGGGTTCTGGGATGCCCCAGTTTCTTGCCTCACTTCCTTTCACTTCCCTGCATAAACTTTTTGCTCCAGAGAAAATGCAGTTCCCCAAAGCTCATGGGCTTTCCCAACCCTGATCCTCTGACTCTGCTGGCCCTCCGCTGGCCGTGGGGCTCCTGTTCCTTCTCCTGTGTCAGCTCCTCAACCCTGAGAGATGCCTCCTCCTCAGGGCTCCTATGGCACAGGCCCACACCTCCCTGGTGGCTCTCACTGTGTTGCATTCAAGCTGTTCATCCAGATGCCACATTTTCCTCCCACCAAACTGCGAGCCCCTTGAGAGCTGAGACCAGGTCTCACTCCTCTCGGATCCTAGAGAAACAACCGAGGCTATGCAAAGGGCTTTGGACTCAAATCCTGAACTTGATTTACAAGCACGTTAGCCTTCCCAGCCCTGCTCCAGCCAATAGGCTGCTCAGGCCAGGTTAGGGGGCTGATCGTCCAGCTCACTCGGTCCTTGTGGGGCTCCCCACTCTTCTCATACATGATGACTTCCCTCCGCCACGTTGTCCCTCATCCCTGTTTTCATGTTGCTCTTCTACCTTGGGGCACCACAGGCCCTGTACAGGCCCAGGAGGGGTCCGGGATTCCGAGCCCAGGAGAACAGAGACAACACTTTAGAAACCCCCCATCACCGCTCTCTCTCCCTGCAATGGTCACCACAACCTGACACCAAGCTCTGTAGATTCATGGTTGTTGCATCAAATCTTTGCACAAAGAGTTCCATATGCCCCTTGTGAATCTGGCTTTCTCAGCACATTCCTGGGACACACCCAGTCGTGGGTTCATTTTCATCACTGTTTGCTAGCCCATTAGAGGAATATTTTGTAACTTTTTTATCCATTCTGCCTTCCATGAGTTGTTGGATGTTTCCGAAGGTTGACTCTTAGGCCTGATGCTGTGATGAACATTTTTGAACAGTCTCATGGTGAGCAGACACGGGCCTCTCTGTCAGAAAGAAACCTAGAAATGAAACTGTGGTTATAGGATATACCAGTGGTCAGTTTTCAAGATACCGCCAAACAGTTTTCGAAAGTGGTTGCACAACCTTTATATTTTAAATACAAGAGAAAGTCTAAGCTCATATAACCAGCTGCATTCTCATCACCACCATTTCATACATTGTGTGTGGTGGGAGGGAGGTGCTGCCAAGTGTTTGAGGCGAAGGAGGGAATCTGCGTGTTTGGAGGACAGGGCTGGGGGAGACAGATGTCACTCAGCACTCCTTACACCTAATGGTAAAGAACTTGCCTGCCAATGCAGGGTTTGATCCCTGGGTCAGGAAGATCCCATGGAGGAGGGCATGGCAACTCACTCCAGTATACTTGCCTGGAGAATTCCATGCACAGAGGAGCCTGGTGGGCTACGGTCCATGGGGTTGCAAAGAGTCGGACACTACTGAAGCAGCTTAGCACGCACGTAAAGTGTAACCTAGTACCAATCTTATTCATTAAAAGAGAAGGGGGAAGCCCACATGCTCTACAGATACCTGCTCAGGGTTTTTGTAACAGCCCTTTCTTTCTACTCACCCTTAGATTCCTGTCTGAGAGTGACACTCGCCACACAACACTCTGCTCTTAGCTTTTACCTAAATGCCGACAGTTATCAGGGAGCAGAGAGCCCCTAGTCTGAGGAGGGAGGCACCATCCCCAACAGGAAGGAGCCCCCAGCACGACATGGGGAACAGGGAATACAGAGTCTTGGAGGGAACAGAGGAGACAGAACAATAGGAGTGAAGGAACAAACACAGATTAAATCACATTCCAGATTCCCTGGAGATGATGTGGAAAGACAAAGGGTGGCAAGGGCAGGGTGACAGAAAGCAAGGAAAGAAGGGAAGTACCACCCAAAAGCACATGGAGGGAGGCAGTGGTGAATATATGCGGACTGTGGGGAGCTGCCCCCCATCTTCTTCCCTCTCAGAAAATTCCATGACTCCCACCTCCCCACACATGAACCCCCCCCAACACTTCTCATTCAAGAACATACCCACCACCCCCTATTCACTCAGGCCCAGGGGAATAAACAGGGTCTCACCCCACCTAACCACATCCCTGAGATCAGGAGGGCACCCGCACTTCTAACTGTAGCCTCTGCGGCCAATAGGAAGTGCCCGCTGAGCTGGGTCTGGAGGAGGGAACCAGCGCCTTCTGGCTGCCTCTGTTCCTCTCCACCCTGTATCCTCTGAGAGGGGCTGAGATGGGGAGAAGTGGCCTTTCCAGTGCTGCTGTGACACCTGGGGAGTCAGGGGCTGTCATTCAACTCACTCCCTCACTCATCCATTCATCCTATCAGTAGTGTAGTAGTGTTAGTTGGACATGCTCAGTCATGTCAAACTCTTTGCGACCCCATAGACAGTAGCCTACCAGCCTCTTCTGTTCATGGAATTCTCCAGGCAAGAATACTAGAATGGATTGCCATTCCCTTCACCAGGGGATCTTCCCAACCCAGGGATCAAACCCAGGTTTCTTGCATTGCAGGCAGATTCTTTATCATCTGAGCCACCAGGGAACCCCATTGTATAGTACATTATTTAAATCAGGACTATGTTTCAGTTCAGTTCATTCACTCAGTCGTGTCCGACTCTTTGTGACTCCATGAATCGCAGCAAGCCAGGCCTCCCTGTCCATCACCAACTCCCTGAGTCTACCCAAACTCATGTCCATCAAGTCGATGATGCCATCCAGCCATCTCATCCTCTGTCATCCCCTTCTCCTCCTGCCCCCAATCCTTCCCAACATTAGGGTCTTTTCCAATGAGTCAACCCTTTGCATGAGGTGGCCAAAGTATTGGACTGTTTCAGCTTCAACATCAGTCCTTCCAAAGAACACTCAGGACTGATCTCCTTTAAGATGGACTGGTTGGATCTCCTTGCAGTCCAAGGGACTCTCAAGAGTCTTCTCCAACACCACAGTTCAAAAGCATCAATTCTTTGGCACTCAGCCTTCTTCACTGTCCAACTCTCACATCCATACATGACTACTGGAAAAACCATAGCCTTGACTAGACGGACCTTTGTTGGCAGAGTAATGTCTCTGCTTTTCAATATGCTATCTAGGTTGGCCATAACCTTCCTTCCAAGGACTAAGCGTCTTTTAATTTCATGGCTGCAATCACCATCAGCAGTGATTTTGGAGCCCCCCAAAATAAAGTCTGACACTCTTTCCACTGTTTCCCCATCTATTTCCCATGAGGTGATGGGACCAGATGCCATGATCTTAGTTTTCTGAATGTTGAGCTTTAAGCCAACTTTTTCACTCTCCTCTTTCACCTTCATCAAGAGGCTCTTTAGTTCTTCGCCTTCTGCCATAAGGGTGGTGTCATCTGCATATCTGAGGTTATTGATATTTCTCCCGGCAATCTTGATTCCAGCTTGTGTTTCTTCCAGCCCAGCGTTTCTCATGATGTACTCTGACTATGTTTAGTGGGTCACTATATCATGCCCCCTTTGATATACATAAGGGTCGCGGTCCGGATGCGGATTGGGAAAGTTTCCTGACGTGAGAGCCCTGCTTTTGGGTGGCCAGGCTCGCTGGGAGGCTGACGTCACTCTGCTGAACTTGTGACTGAAGACGGTCCCCTGGCTCGCTGTGATTTTACACCTGGTGGGAAGATCCCCTCCCACACGCGGGGCTTTCCCCCGAGCTGGCCTCAAACCTCACAGTTATCTCCGCTTAACTATAGATCAGCAGTGGATTGTGGGACCGGAAGCCCCAGTGTGGGAGAGAGGTCTCTCAGAAAGAGAATTCAAATGACGATTTTTACAAAAATATGCTACCCTGGGGACACCACGCCAGGGTCCATCGCAGCCTGGGAAGGACCTGTTGTAAACCGAGGCAGATGCTGAAACCACAGCTTCCTGCTGCTGCTGCTGCTGCTGCTAAGTCGCTTCAGTCGTGTCCGACTCTGTGCGACCCCATAGACAGCAGCCCACCAGGCTCCGCCGTCCCTGGGATTCTCCAGGCAAGAACACTGGAGTGGGTTGCCATTTCCTTCTCCAATGCATGAAAGTGAAAAGTGAAAGTGAAGTCGCTCAGTCGTCTCCGACTCCTAGCGACCCCATGGACTGCAGCCCACCAGGCTCCTCCATCCATGGGATTGAGCTTTGCGGTAAACCCAGCTCACTGCTTCTTAGAAATGCAGAAATGAACAAAAAAAAAGCTGATCCTCCAGATGAGGCTCTTGGGTAGGCGCTGGGCACTGAGGAACGGCTTTCTGACAGGTCAGGAGAGGGGAGGGGCGTGGCCTCGAGAAGATGGTAGGAAGGGGCGGTGCCTAAGGCTCCCCGTACACCTGGCTGACCTTACCTCACCGCCCTCTCCCCCACCCCCATGGGCTCAGCGCTCAAAGAATCTGCCTCCCCTCTTGTAGCTAGTGGCAGCCTCTCTTCCCCTTTCCCAGCAGAGTCAGGGAGGCGTGCTCTATGCAGAAATATGGCCCAGTTTGAGCTTACAACCTCACCTGGGGGTGCCTTGAGAAGAGAAAGCAGTGCCCCCTGAGGGAAAGCGGGTGGGCTGTTCTACACCAACCCTGGCTGGACTTTTCCCTCTCTGGGTCTGTCTCAGCCTTCACTCTGATTCAATGCAGAGGTTGGGATAAATCCGTTTGTACCAACCAAAGGCTAGTGAGAGCCCAAGTTCTCCCAAAGTCTTCCTTGTTGTTGTCGTTCAGTGGGTTAGTCTTGTCCGACTCTTTGTGACTCCATGGACTGCAGCACAACCAGGCTTCCCTGTCCTTCACTATCTCCCAGAGTGAAGTCTTCCTAGCCGGAGAATTTTAAAGGAGATGATGGGGTCTAGTCCAATTCTATTTCATACAGTTTTACTAAATTAAATAATCATTTTTCTCACCTTTTCTAATTGGAAGGCCTTTCTAATTAGGACACAAACCCAGAAGTCATAAAAATAGAAGCTTGATAAATTCTACTCCAAGAAATTATACATATATATTTCAAAATTTTCTGCATGACAGAAACTATGATAACAAAACTGAAGGATAAACAACAAACTTGAAAAAGTATTTGTGGTTAATGTCATAAACATACAGCTAGTTTTCCCTCGTAAATAGTTAGTCGCTCAGTCGTGTCTGACTCTTTGTGATCCCATGGACTGTAGCCTGCCAGGCTCCTCCATCCATGGTATTTTCCAGGCAAGAATACTGAAGTGGGTTGCCATTTTCTTCTCCAGATCATAAATAAGGAGCTCCTCCAAATCAATTAAAAAAAAAAAAAAACCCAAACCTACAATCCTCAATAGAAAAAAATAAACAAGGGATATCAACAGACAATCTACAGGCAGAAAAAAATTCAAATGACTCAAACATTTGAAAAGATGCCAATCTCACCTGCAGTAAGAGAACTGCATATTTAAACTAGCACTAACATACCACTTCCACCTATCAGATTGGCCAAGATCAAACATTCGTCAGTACCCTGAGTTGGCAAAGATGTGTAGAAACAGCACTCAGATCTTTCTGCTGAGCATGTAAATTGGAACAAGCCCTCTGGAGAACAGTCTGGCAACAGCTATTGAAATTATAAATGCATGTTGAATTCAACCCCGTAATTCCACTTTGCTGTTGTAGTTTTTACATTTAAAACCACCTAACCCTATTAACTGCTTAAAAATAAATTAGAACACATTAAAAAGCTTCCCCCAGAGCAATGGGAGTACTTACTGAGTGAGCAAGTAGTTCTTGTGACTGCCTCTCCAGGGCATAGCTTCTTACTCAGCAGCACATGATAGTTGATGTGTATTTTTTGACCATTAAACAACTTTAAATAGTTTTTCAATACTGTCATTTATCATTTTATGTCTAACCACAATGGCTGGTTGGTTAGTAAGGAGAAAGAGAAAAAATACTGATGCTGAAGCAAAGCAACTTCATGAGGAATCTTGCAATTTGCCTCAAAGTGTTCATCGCCAGGTTTATAATTTGCATTCAACTTTGATTGAAATTATTGGGTTGGCCAAAAAGGTTGTTCAGTTTTAAGTGAAAATACAAGACATATTTTTCATTTTCACCAAGAACTTTATTGAGCAACATGTCCACCAACCAAAAGAACTTTTTGGCCAACTCAGTATTTAAAACACAAGATATCTTGGGTTCTTCCAAAAAAAAAAAATTAAAACAAAGCAAATGCTGATTTCTTCCAATTCGGCCTTGCTTTTATTGGAAATGGAGACTGTATAGTGTTAAATATGGAGACGTGCTTAGAAAAACCAGCCCAAAAGTTTCTCTCCCACTGAGTAGAAATCAGGCTTAACATATACAGCAGGGAACCTGTTGATTATTCAGGATGGAAAATGCAAGAATTCTATGCACCATGTCCTGAAATTGTTGATGTTCTAACGTATAAAATAGTATCAATCCACTTTTAAATACATTCAATCCCTATCTAAACATGATATAACTTATCATTTTGAAGTTATCCAACAAATCATTTTCTTCCTTAGTAAGTCGCAGTTACACTGGAAAAACTCAACATTAGTCTTTATACATTATGTGGCTCAAACAGTAAAGAATCTGCCTGCAATGTGGGAGACCTGGGTTTGATCCCAGGGTTGGGAAGATCCCCTGGAGAAGAGAATGGATACCCACTCCAGCATTCTTGCCTGGAAAATCCCATGGACAGAGGAGCCTGGTGGGCTACAATCCATGGGGTTCACAAAGAGTTGGACATGACAGAGTGACTAACATACACACTTTAGTTAAAATGAACTCTACTATAAAACTTTAATAATACACCTCCAATATATATATATTTTACTGAAAAACACTTAAATTTTTAAAAGTGCTGAAATGCCCTTTAAAACATTTTTTGGCAATTCTCAATACATATTAGTGTTGAAAATGTCAGAAACTTTTAAATAAATGAGAAATGCTATCCAACTTATGACATTCTTGGCTTCTAAGACTTCACAGCTGGACATATGATTTCTTAGCATTTGGTACCACAGTTACACAAATGCTGCTAAAAGAAGTCAAGTGAGAATTAAACGTTTTTTTTCTCGTGGATCATTCTTCTTTTCAGCAATTTAAAAATATTCATGATCTTGCTTCAGATCTGCAAAACTTCCGTGTGTTAGTCGCTCAGTCGTATTGAAACAAACAGACAAACAAAAAAAACTTCTAGTATCTATCTATCTAGGTTTTTGCACTTTATAGATGAGGACACTGAGACCCAGAGAGGTTGACATCACTTGCCTAAGATGTGGAAAGCCAGATCTCCAGCTGCTTGACCTATCACTCAGAGGTGGCTGTGACCAGAACAACCCCAGCCTCCCCACTGCACCCCCTCTCCCCTGGCCTTCTCCTCCCATTCTCCTTGTATTCTGGGGACAAACCTGGTGCTTTGGTGATAAAGTAACTCAGAACAATGGTGCCTGGGGTCTGGGAGGTGGGCCAAGGCTGAAGGGCTGTCGAGTGGCAAGGGCCTTAGTGGGGACCTTTGTAGGGGGTAGGGGGCATTAAGTCAGTGCCAGCAATTCTGCTCCATGGACCGCTGAGTGACGCTCAGTGCTCATCAGTGCCTGACAGGGCCAAAGCTCCTGGAAAACCACCTGATCAGGCTTTGGTAAATGTTTAAGCACTAGGGGTGGGGCAGGGCGGTGGGGTGGTGGTGGTGAGGAGTAAGACTTGGGACTGAGGGGGTGAGGGGATGGTGTTCAAATGCAAGAAGCACAGAAACAGAGACTGTACCCCCAGGGGTGGTTGCCCCCACCTCCATCGTGTTCTTCTGAGGCCAGGAAGGGGCAGCAGGGGCAGCTGGCAAGGCCCCAGCTCAGAAGTCCTGCTCTGAGCCATTCCAAGAAAGGAACTCATTTTCCCACTCATGTCCCAGTCAAGATCAGCTAAGCTGGGACTGGGCTGCATTGGTGTTTGGCTGATTCTTTTCTGGGGTCAGATTCTTTGGGGGTATGCAGCTATCTGGCTCTCTACTCCCATCCCTTTGCCATCTCCTGAGCGGGCCAGTTCATGGCCCTCTGCCTTCCCAGGACCTTAGACTTCTCCCAGGCACAGAGCCACTGACCCCTGAATGTCCCCTGGCCCAGGCAAGTGGAAAATAGTAAGAGTTAGTGTAGCTGAGTCATAGAAGAGAGAATGCAAGCTGGACCCATGAACAAGGCCTGCTCTCCTTTGGCAGAGGCCACTGGGCTTCCCCAGTGGACTTGCCGCCAGCCAGGAGCACTTGCCTTAAGCAGCCAACTCTTCTTTTTCACCGTCAGGTTCATCATCATCACCATTTGATGACTAGGCAGAGTATTTATTGCACAACTGGAGTTTTATTCCACATATTGTGTCTGCCCTGAATTGAAACCAGTTCCTTTGGGGCCAGAAGATCACTTAGCCCTGTGTTGAGGCTGTTGGTTGCTATTTCTCCTAAATGGTCCAGTGTTCCCCTAAATAGTCCATTTGGTGTTTGTAGTGACTTTATCCTGAAATGTGAAGTCAAGTGGGCCTTAGAAAGCGTCACTACGAACAAAGCTAGTGGAGGTGATGGAATTCCAGTTGAGCTATTTCAAATCCTCAAAGATGAGGCTGTGAAAGTGCTACATTCAATATGCCAGCAAATTTGGAAAACTCAGCAGTGGCCACAGGACTGGAAAAGGTCAGTTTTCATTCCAGTCCCAAAGAAAGGCAATGCCAACGAATGCTCGAACTACCACACAATTGCACTCATCTCACACGCTAGTAAAGTAATGCTCAAAATTCTCCAAGCCAGGCTTCAGCAATACGTGAACCGTGAAATTCCAGATGTTCAAGCTGGTTTTAGAAAAGGCTGAGGAACCAGAGATCAAATTGCCAACATCCACTGGATCATCGAAAAAGCAAGAGAGTTCCAGAAAAACATCTATTTCTGCTTTATTGACTATGCCAAAGCCTTTGACTGTGAGGATCACAATAAACTGTGGAAAATTCTGAAAGAGATGGGAATACAGGCCACCTGATCTGCCTCTTGAGAAACCTGTATGCAGGTCAGGAAGCAACAGTTAGAGCTGGACATGAAACAACGGACTGGTTCCAAATAGGAAAAGGAGTACATCAAGGCTGTATATTGTCACCCTGCTTATGTAACTTATATGCAGAGTACATCATGAGAAATGCTGGGCTGGAAGAAACACAAGCTGGAATCAAGATTGCCGGGAGAAATATTAATAACCTCAGATATGCAGATGACACTACCCTTATGGCAGAAAGCAAAGAAGAGCTAAAGAACCTCTTGATGAAAGTGAAAGAGGAGAGTGAAAAAGTTGGCTTAAAGCTCAACATTCAGAAAACTAAGATCATGGCATCTGGTCCCATCACTTCATGGGAAATAGATGGGGAAACAGTGGAAACAGTGTCAGACTTTACTTTTGGGGGCTCCAAAATCACTGCAGATGGTGCTCGCAGCCATGAAATTAAAAGACGCTTACTCCTTGGAAGGAAAGTTATGACCAACCTAGATAGCATATTAAAAAGCAGAGACATTACTTTGCCAACAAAGGTCCATCTAGTCAAGGCTATGGTTTTTTCAGTAGTCATGTATGGATGTGAGAGTTGGATGGTGAAGAAAGCTGAGCGCCAAAGAATTGATGCTTTTGAACTGTGGTGTTGGAGAAAACTCTTGAGAGTCCCTTGGACTACAAGAAGATCCAACTAGTCCATCCTAAAGGAGATCAGTCCTGAGTGTTCATTGGAAGGACTGATGTTGAAGCTGAAACTCCAATACTTTGGCCACCTCATGCGAAGAGTTGACTCATTGGAAAAAACCCTAATGCTAGGTAGAATTGGGGGCAGGAGGAGAAGGGGACAACAGAAGATGAGATGGTTGGATGGCACCACTGACTCGATGGACATTGGTTTGGGTAGACTCCGGGAGTTGGTGATGGATAGGAAGGCCTGGCAAGCTGCGATTCATGGGGTCGCAAAGAGTCGGACACGACTGAGCGACTGAACTGAACTGAACTGAACTGAAGTAACTTTATAAAACACAACCACTGCAAATAATGAAAAGTGGCTGTTTATACAAACATGTCCTAGCTCCTTCCTAAGGCCTAGAAGTAATGATACCCCAGTAACAGCAGCCCAATAAGCCCCCTGATCACAGTTTCTAAATACTGCCCTCCACTAAAAGAAACCAGGGCTCCTGTAGCAATGGCTGATTCCAGGGCCAGAGCAGGGAAGGTACAAATGAGCCTGGGACATTTGCTTGTGCCAGAATATAACAAAATGCTCAAAGAATGATGTGTGTGTGTGTTAGTCATGCAGTCGTATCTGACTCTTTGCAATATCATGGACTATAGCCGGTCAACCTCCTCTGTCCATGGAAATCTCCAGGCAAGAATACTGGAGTGGGTGGCCATTTCCTTCTCCAGGCCATCTTCCTGACCCAGGGATCCAACCTGCGTCTCCTGAATTGCAGGCGAATGCTTTACCATCTGGGCTATTAAAGTTTGTCATATATTTTTATGTCATATATATATGGTTAAACAAATAATGCTTTAATTGTTAATATATTTTATTTATTTATTTATTTTTGGCTGTACTGGGTCTTCATTGCTGCGAGGGATTTTTCTCTAGTTGTGGAGAGCAGGGGCTACTCTCTAGTACACGAGCTTCTTATTTTGGTGGCTTCTCTTGTTGCAGAGTACAGGTTCTCGGGTGCTCAGGCTCCAGTAGGTGTGACATGTCGGCTCAGTAGTTGCAGCTCACGGGCTCGAGACACAGAGTTCAGTAGGTACGGTGCACAGGCTCAGTTGCCCTGCAGCACGTGGAGTCTTCCCGGACCAGGGATCTAACCCATGTCTCCTGCTTTGGCAGGCAGATTCCTTACCAGTGAACCAACAGGGAAGCCCTAATGGGTGTTTATTAAATGACAGGTGGGACTTCCCTGATGGTGCAGTGGTTAAGAATCAGCTTTGCACAGCAGGAGACACAGGTTCGATCCCTGGTCAGGAAACTAAGATCCCACATGCAACAGAGCAATTGAGTTCTGCACACTGCAACTACTGGGCCCACAGGAAAAGATCCCGCATGACACAACTAAGACCTAGATGCAGCCAAATAAATAATTAAATTAAATATGTTAAAGAGAGAGAGAGAAGATGACAAAACAAATGTGGAGAAATGTTGAAGAATCTGGATAAAAGGGACAAAATGTGGAGAGATGTTGAAGAATCTGGATAAAAGGGACAAGGGCATTCTTAGCACTGTCCTTGCAGAGTTTCTGTAAAGTTGAAATGATCTTAAAATATTTAAGATATGTAAAAAAGAAGTGTACCTGAATGCTTTGCAAACTGCAGGGAAGCTAAGGAGGGGACTGTTGTTATGTAACGTGTTAGAATGTGTGATTATTCCCAAGGAGGTATGCTGTGTGTGTAAGGGGGTGGGTGGCAGTGTCACTTAGGAGTGTGTGCTTATTTATTTTACGTCCCCCAGATTAACCCCTTCTTTTCTGGGGCAACAGGTGATGCAATCTGAGCTGTGGCAGGAGAAAGGCCACACCTGAGCAAACATGGAGCCCGGGCTCAGCTGGGATGAAGGTTGTGCCAAAGTGTTTATGACCCTTCATGCCTTATCACCACTTCCTGTCACAACGGAGTGTGTCCCTGCCATCTGTTTATACAGATATGTATAAAACAACATGGCCTCCTGCCTTGCTTGCTCAGAACCTTGGGAATATCGATTCAGTGATGCTGGCTCAAACAACTTGCTTCCTGCTTCCTGGCCTGAGTTTTCCCACCCCATGTAGTCTTCTGTCTAGGATTGGAGAGGGGACCCAGAACAAGGAGTAGGGACTTTCCAACTTCAATCACCCAGCAAGGTCAGGCAGGGTGGGGTCGACTGCAGTTCAATGCACTCGGTGTTTTGTTGCTGTTGTTGTTGTTTAGTCACTAAACAACATGGGCTCTTTGCAACCCCATGGACTGTATGTAGTCTGCTAGGCTCCTCTGTCCATGGGATTTCCCAGGCAAGAATACTGGAGTGGGTTGCCATCCCCTTCTCCAGGGAAATCTTCCCAACCCAAGGATCAAACCTGCATCTCGTACATTGTCAGGTGGATTCTTTACTGCTGAGCCACCAGGGAAGCCCTGCTGTAAATGTTTACTATGAGCCTAAAATGGACAAGGCCTAACATCAGGCAGTGAACAGGCATTTCTTTAAACTGTTCAATCAGGCACAGAGAGGCACAAGAACAGAAAGTCACCATTACCACCACTACCATAACCATCACCACCCTCATCATTACTTTTATGGGTTGTGTCTTCTCTAAAAACGTTGAAACCCTAACTCTTAGTACTCAGAATGTGACCTTACTTGGAAATAAGAGTCTTTGCAGATGGTCAGAGAAGATGAGGTCATTACGGTGGGCCCTAATCCAGTGTGACTGGTGTCTTTATAAAAAGGGGGCATTTGGACATAGACACACACACTGGGAATGCCATGTGAAAGCAGACATCGGGGTAATGGGTCTTCAAGTCAAAGAATGCCAACACTTGCCATCCAACCTAGGAGAGAGGCACAGAACAGATTGTCCCTCACACTCTCAGGAGGGACCAACCTTGCCAACACCTTGACCTCAGACTTGCGTGTACTGGGAGACAATAAAGAACAATGAGACAGGGAATTCCCTGTAATCCAGTGGTTAGAACGCTGAGCTTCTTGCCATTCTGAGCACTTTACTTATCTAATCCTTACTACAACACTATGAGGTGGGTCCTATATTACTATCCCCACTTTCCAGAGAATACGCAACTGAAGTTCAGAGAGGTTAAATCATCTTCCCAAGGCCACACAGCCAGAAGGTGTCTGTGCATTGGCCTCACCGTTCCTCCAGGACTACTCCTTTCCTCTCACTCATACATCATGGCACACTGTGCATGCTCAATCGTGTCCAACTCCTTGCGACCACATGGGCTGTACCCCCCCAAATCTCCATGTGATTTCCCAGGCAAGAATACTGGAGCGGGTTGCCATTTCCTTCTGCAGAGGATCTTCCTCACTCAGGGATGGAACCTGCATCTCTTATGTCTCTTCCACTGGCTGGCATGTTTGTTTGTTTGTTTACCAGCTGAGCCACCAGGGACAGCCATCTTTCTCCCCAGCTGTCAGCTGGTGTGTCTATGCTCCAAGCCCATCATCTCCTCCCAGAAGGCTGCTTTAATCAAGCAAATGCTTCAGCCTCATTCCCATGCTTCTCTGGAACCTAGGGACACAGGAGCATGCAGGGATCATGAGCTGGGGTGGTGCCTTGCATGGAGTCCTGGCCCCAGCCCTGGTCCATTCTTTGCCCTTAGATTACCTGTGTCCCCACAGGCAAGGTTCTCCCAGCCCCCATGCCAGCAGCCATTGTCAGAGGTGTCAATCACCTTTGCATGCAGTATTCAAGTGGATTGTGATATGCTTTTATTGCTCTGGTTGATAACCAGGGCATTAGCCAGGTACACAGTAATCATGACTCAGAAGGAAACCAGTCTGGGCTGTGTGCAGGTATTCCCAAGGGCTATCAGAAAGGGCCCAGGGGGCATCTGAATTTCCAAGATCAGTGAGAGCACATAGCTCTCCACATTTCTCATTGTCCCTGGCACTGCTCTCAGCACATCCAAATGTTTGTTAAATTATGTGGACACATTTTCAACCCAACCAGAGCCCCTAACCATTTTTTATCAAATTTACTTGCCCTTCTCCGATCCCTTCCCATCTTTATTCTAATAAGTATTTCCTATTTAAAGGGATGATCAGTTTCAAAAGCTCTAACATTGTTCTCAGGTTTGGGCCTGTGGGTGATACTTTTAGCCTATTGTCAAACTGTTTGCAGAACCTGCAGGCACTTGTAGACTGCAGGTGTTGACAGAGCTTGTCTCCTTTTGCAAAGCCTGTAGCTATTCACACATCTCACAGCTGGCACAGCTGTTTGCGGAGCCTACCCCTATTTGCAGAGCCTCTGGTCTATAAATTTTTCTCTGATTTTTTTTTTTTTTTTTTGGTTTGGTGGAGAGGGGCCTGCCCTGGGTCTTCATTATTGCACATGGGCTTTCTCTAGTCGCAGTGAGTGGGGACTTCTCTCTGGTTACAGTGCAAGGGCTTCTCGTTGCGCTGACTTCTCTTGTTGCAGAGCACAGGCTCTCGGCGCACAGCCCTCAGTAGTTGCAGCAGGTGGGCTCAGAAGCTGCAGTGCATGAACTTGGTTTTCCTCAAGACGTGTGGGATCTTCCCAGACTGGGGATTGAACCCATGTCCACTGCATTGGCAGGCAGATTCTTAACCACTGGACCACAAGGGAAACCCTGTAAGTGTTTTTTAAATCTCAAATCACAATCTTAAATAGTAATTGCTTTGAAATATATAGCTGTTTGCCGAACTTGAAGGTATCTGCAGAGCCTAGAGTTGTTTGTAGAGACTGCAGCTGTTGGTGGGGCTCTTTCTTGTGTGTGCAAAATCTGTTGAAAGTGATTACTCTACCTTCTGGATGCTTGGTTTCTGGCTGGGCTTTTCTCTTCCAGTTAACAATGGGCCCTTCTTAGAAAACAGAGACTGTGATGCCAAGAGATTCAAAGTTCACTGTCAGTATAAGGAAAGGTCGCTGGAAGAAGAGGCTTTCTATGATGTTGAGGAACAATCATGGACCATTCATGGACCACTCAGAGCAATCCGCAAAGGCTCATGGAGGATGTGAGCTACTCAGAGGATCAGCTCTACCGGTCCCCACACACATCTGGAATAGCATAGCTGCACTTCATGCAGACCCCTCCCATGCCGGACCCCTCCCCACCTCGTGCCCACAGCTTTCAAGCCGCACCACCCAACCCTCTCCCACGCCATGCATTACAACAAATTGCACAACTACCTCTGTCCTTTCCTTCTTCCTCGTTAATATTCCTTTCTCTCAGAGTGCTGGTCCTAGCAACCCCTCCAGGAGAAAAGAGAACTGAGAAGTAAATTCATAACAAGTTCTTAGCCTCTGGGATGTGCTACCCTAACGGGATATTTACATTTTGAAATAAGATCTTTGGAGGCTGTCATGCCTTCTCCCCAGTGGCACACCCCCTGATAGATAGTGAGATCGGGGCATGATGACAGACAGCAGGCCTGAACGGGGTACAAGGCAACCTGGCTGCCCAAGGGGGAGGCTTGTCCTGCAGGCACACCCCACTTTTTGGCCACAGCTGTAGTCAAATTGAATCTTGGTTAATCGAATCCTCTTTTCCCAGTGACTCATAGGCCCATTTCAGAGCAAGGACGCACTAGGAATGAGAAGTGATTCTAGGCATGAGCTGAAAGACGATTCGCTTGGTTCTAGGCAGTGGTTGTTACTGAATAGAGAGATCTGCCTCTCCATGTCCCTGTGTGCTTGTTTTCTTAAACTTCAGCTTGGTCTGACTCAGTACATGTAATTGATGGCTGTTTTGGTTCCAGTCCTCTGTTCAGAGGCTGAACCAGTTCTCCCCAGTTTCTGTCTCACCCCTGGGATTGGTTTGCATCCTTGTCTCAGTCAAGCTTCCTCTTCCTCTCCAAGAGCTCTGAAGCAGCCACAGCTGCCAACATTTTGGTTTTCCAGCCCGAGGACAGGAGCAGGGCTGTTTGATCCGCTGGGGAGAAGGCAGTTGCCAACAAACACCATCTGGGTGCTGTGGCCCCCGACTCTGGTTCTTCAGATTCCTGAACTCCTGGTCCTCCGTCCTCACTGCCATCTGGGCCTCTTCTTCCAGGTGTGCCAAGAGCATCTTACCTGTAAAAAGCCCAAGGTGAGCTCATTATCTCTCCTCCTCCACTGGACTCTCTCTGCAATCCGTGCAGTTGTCCAGGCTAAATGAATTCTTTCTCTCTCAGTCCTGATAGTCCTACCTCTAAAAGGTCTCGTATTCTCCAACTTCTGCACACCGTGCATCATTCCCCTCTCATCCTTATCCAGGCAAAACAGGAGCCTCTTCCTGCTGTCAGCGGCTCCCATCTCTAATCCAGACCCCAAGGATCAGCATTTGGTCAGTCAGTAACAATGACTGAGCACCTGAAGGGAATGGCAACCCGCTCCAGTATTCTTGCCTGGAAAATCCCATGGACAGAGGAGCCTGGTGGGCTACAGTCCATGTGGTTGCAAAGAGTTGGACATGACTGAAGCAACTAATCCACAACAATATGCCCATCGCAAGGGATATCACAGAGACCAAGACAGACATAGTCATGCTTCAAGGAGTTTGTAGACAATAGAGTTTTTCTTTTAGCACTTGTCTGGAAAGAATGTTTCTCTGCTGTTTGGTTTTTATATTTTTAAGACACAGCCACAGGTGATCATTGAGATAGAATTTGAAAATGCACTTAAGTATAACCAGGAAACTAAAAATTACTCTCTTTTTTTGTTGAGACAATTGACATGTAACATTGAGCAAGTCTAAGGTAAACAACACATTGATTTAACACATTTGTATATTGCAATGTGATTACCACCATAGCATTAGCTAACAGCCTCCATCAATCACATAATTATCATTACTTTTTTGTGGTGAGGATATTTAGCTTAAGATCTAGTTTCGTAGCAACTTTGTAAAACTCACTCTTCAACTTACCACTCTTTCTAAACTCCTACTATCTTCCCCTAAGCCTCTCCCCACCCCCTAAAAATATGGTTAACCTTTTGGTGTATTTCTCTTTAGACATTTTTCTTTCTCCTATTTGATTGTTTTAAAACACCGCTGATATCCCTTCCCACCTCAAATGTATTTATCTATTCAGCAAATATTAAGCATCGGGCACAGGGCTGGGTGCTAGTGGGGGAGACAACCAAGAATCACACGTATTGGACTTCCCTGGTGGTCCAGCAGTTAAGAATTCACCTGACAATGCAGGGGACATGGTCCAGGAAGATTCCCCATACCGCGGGGCAAGTACGCCCTCACATCGCAACTACTGAGCCCTCGCTCTAGAGCCTGTGCCCCACAAGAAGAGAAGCCACCACAGTGAAAAGCCCGCACATGGCAGACAAGACCCCTGCTCTCAGCAACTAGGAAAGCCTGTGAGCTGCAACAAAGACCCAGCACATATTAATACGTGCTTCTCCACTGTGATGCTGCTCATGAAGCCAGGGTGTAGGGAAGCATGAGCACATATGATGGGGCCATGAGCTCATCATGAGGACTTGGGGTGGTCAGAGAAGGCTTCTCCAAGGAAGAATAGGGCTCGCCAAGATGGAAGAGGGAGGAAGAGTGTTTGGGGAGGTAGAGACTGAATTCATGAAAAGGCTGATATCTCCATTAGCCATCATGGATACAGTGTCAGGGGCCCACCACACTGAAAGGAGCTCATGCAGATATTTTAATTTCTTTTAAAATCAGAAGAAAAGAAATGGGCTCTGGGTTGAAGAAAACATTTTATGTGTAAATATTTATGCATTGTTCTTCATGTTAATACATTCGTAAAATGCAATGTATGGAAGAAGGGACCCCCACAAAGGCAGAAGTGCCCTTTAAAGTCACCATGTGGTCCTGGCGTGAAGGCCGCATAGCTGAATCTGAGAGAGTGGCCCAAGATGGTGGTGGGAGATGTGACCGGGTGGGCAGGCAGGGGTTGGATCCAGAGGTTATGGTAGGTATGTAGGACTTTATCCTTGAGCAACAGAAAAACAGAGAAGTGACAAGATTCTTTGAATGTTTGATTTAATCTCTAAAAAGAAAAATGTCTTTTTTTTTTTTTTTTAGGCCAGGCTGCATGTGGGATCTTAGTTCACAGACCGGGGATGGAACCCAACCCCCTGCAATGGAAGCGTGGAGTCTTTACCACTGGACTGCCAGGAGGTCCGAGAATGTCTTTTTCTAAAACCACAATGCCATATTATACCTTAAAAATGTGAATATCTGGGAATGAATAGGGTGATGGTCTAATAACATTGGGAATGTATTTAAGACCACTGAATTATAAGCTTAAATATGATTAAAGTAGTAAATTTTGTTACTATGTTTTGTCACAATAAAGAAAAAATAAGTATCAGATAGCCAGGGGTCCAGCAAAAAATTAACCAAAATTCCTGAATATCATCAAATGTCCATTTGATGATGTTCACTTTCCCAATTGTTTCTTTAAAAAAATGTTTTTTAAATTGAAGTATAGTTGACGTACAATATTATGTGAGTTACAGGTGTATGGTATAGTGATTCACAATTTTTAAAGGTTATACTCCACTTAGAGTTGTTACAAATTTTGGCTATATTTCCTGTGTTGTACAATACATCCTTGTAGTTTATTTTATACAGAATAGCTCTAATTATTTCTTAAATGTTAGAAATTGTTAAGCTCTTTTATTTTTATTACTGTTAGAATCAAGAACCAAATGAAGTCTCCACATGTAATTGCTCTCTTTTAAGTCCCTCGAAATCCATAGATCTCTGCTGAATCTTTCTCCCTGCCTCTCATCTTTTTTTCTTTTCTTTTTCGCCTGTGACTTATTTGTTAAAGAATCCAAGTCATTTGACTTGGATTTTATCAATTAAACCCCTGTGGTTTAGTTTAACATATTCCTCTGTCCCCCTGTATTCCCTAGGAATGTAGTTGTAGCTAGAGACTTGATCAGATTCAAGTGCAGTCTGGGGCAAGTCTATTTCAGAGTGGTGTTGGGTACTTCCCGTGGGGGCACCACTTTGTCTCCCTTCTGGGGAGGTTGACAGTCATGGACAGTCACTGCCTAGGACACCAGTCCTTCAGGAATGGCCCCCTGGCGTCAGGCGGGGAGGGGAGAGCAGGTTGGAGGCCTGCAGTGTCTCTCTGTCCCTCTGGGAAGGGCTTGCCGGAAAGAAGGGGCAGCTGTGGTCCCTGGACTTTTTTCTCTCCGCTACCTCTGAGCACCAATAATTCTCACCCTAGGTAGGGAAGCTCTCCTGTGTAGGTACTTTCTCCTGGCAAATGAAGACACCCTCAGCTGGGCTTTCCTTGTGGCTTAGGTGTTCAGCTTTGAAATCAGTAGCAGGGCCAGCACTGCTGTGCCCCAGTAGGTAAACATCTGACTTTGGAGGGATATGGGGCCGGATGCTGGAAGCACAAAACTCACTAGGGTCCCACCCTGTCTAAGTGCTCAGAGGTCTCTGCCACCAGACCAATCTGGGTCCCCATCCTGCCATCCTGGCTTCCCCACCCACCGGACTGGGTGAGTTACTTAACTCCCTGAACCGCAGTTCCCTCGCAGGTAAAAGGGGGATAATTACCAGGCTTAGCTTAGAGGGGTCCTTGTGAGGTTAGATGCAGTGACATGTTTCAGCGCTGATTGCAGTGCCTGACATGTGAGAAGCACTCACTGCCCATGACTCCTATCACAGCATGGCTTAGCCTAGCCCCCTCCTTCCCCTGACAGTACAGTGGTAAAGAGTAAAGGGGCTAGATCGTGCACCCAACATGTTCACCTTCAGTAAGGTCCCAACCAAAGGCTTTTCCAGACCAGGTCAGCTTGGGTCACTGACACAAGGATAGGAGAAGGTTTGGGTGGCTGGTTTGAGGACTGGGGTGCTTTGTGACCAGGGCAGAGATTCCAGTCCCTTACGATATTAAATGAATAGCCCCTTATGTGTTATGAATCCCATAATAAGGTGTGGGGCTCTGAGCCTCTGGAGACCCAGCGCCTGGTGAGCCATCGCCCAGATACACATGTCTCGGGTCCCCAAGGCCAAAGTCCTGTGTGCGCCTAAGTTCTGTTTATTGCCCAGCTCGCTCTTGGGTGTTGGCTCAGGAGGCAGAAATTCCAGGAATCCCAATTCCTCCTTCCCCTTGGCACCGTCCTCCTCCTTCTCCTCCTCCTCCCCTCCCCACTCCCTTCTCCACCAATCCCCAGGCACCTCTCCCATCTGGGAGACAAGTGGCCAATTGTCTCTGAGATCTTTATGTCTCTTGGGTAAAGCCATGGTGGGGCCGGATGGGGCTGTTGCAGACATGAGATAGTGGATTTGAAGGAAGCCTTCCGGGGTGGCTTAGACCAGCCAAGGGGTGAGGGAGGCAGGGGAGAGGCTCCTGTGTGAGCCAAGGACTCGGGCAGTGGGGGATGGGAGGCAGTATATCCCGGGTGCCAGACTCCAGAATGCTGGGGGGTTTCACCTACAGCAGCATAAAGTAGGGGGGCTCCGAACACGGGGATGGGCCCCAGAGCTTCTTAACCTCTCCTGAGCCGTCCCAGCCTCTCACTGCCCCTGCTTCTACCATCCTTCCAGTCCCCACTGTCTCCCCTCTGGACTGTGGCCATCCCCCCCCCGCCCCCCCCCCGTAAAGGACACAGCTGCCTGGGTGAGCTCTTGAATATGCTACAGGGATCAGGACACTTGGTGCTTAAAGCACTCCCAGGCACAGTGCTTAAACTTATTTTTGTTTCATACACTCCTCTGGCTGTCTGGTGAAGCCCGTGGACTTCTTCCTAGTAAAATGTTTTTCAATGCCTAAAATAAAATGTGCCGTGTCCCAAAGGCAACCAATTATATCAAAACACCATTGTCAAAATAGTTCTTAAAAATAAAGTTTGTGTATAATAATATATGTGGTTTTGAAATAACATGTAGTATTACAAGGTATATCAGTGGGTCTCATAACTGACATCTTTTTGTTTGTGACAATATTTTGAGATCTCAGCCACCCTTTTCTTGTGATAGCCAAAGAACCATAATGTCTGTGGGTGACCGAGTCTCAGGGGCTGTTAGCACTACCGCAAATTGTCCTTGAAGAGGATGCTAAAGTTCAGATAGAGGTTAGTTCAAATAAAGGTATAAAATGTTTTTGCATTCAAGTTCGAGGAGTCCAGCTCATGTCTTTGCCTTCTGCCTTCATGATTGATTTTTGTCCCCACCCAGTGCCTGGTGAACTCTTACTTAGCGTCCAAAGTGAATGTCAAGGTCAGCCTCTCTTTGAAGTTACTTGACTCTACCAGATAGAATTGACCCTCTCCTTTATGCTTCCTGCTCCCAACCCTGGATAGTCTTTTACTGTTGCTTTGTCTCCTGGTCATGCGAAGGCCCTTGACTTCACTTCCCTGAACCTCAGCATCCCTCACGTGTAAAATGGGCTAATAATCCTCCATGGTGTCACTGCAACCATCAAATGAGTAAATAATGACTAAATGCTTTATTGATCTGCATTATCTCATTGAGTGTTTATTGCATTTCTAGTACATAGTGAATGCTTAAAAAGCAGCTAATTGTTATTGCTACAGGCAAATTTGAAAACACAAATTAGCTCCTTGGGCCCTCCATCCTCTCCATTCACCTTTTCTTCTTTTTTTCACTTGCCAGTTTTATTCATTTATTTTTTCGTTGGCGTATACTTGATTTACAATGTTGTGTCAGCTTCTGCTGTACAGCAATGTGAATCAGCCATGTGTATACACATTTCCCCTCCCTCTTGAGCCTCCCTTCTAGCCCCATTCAATCACCCTGAGGCTCCCTGCCCGAGGTGCTTACGGAGTCCCGCAGCCAGGAACAACTTTGGTGGGCGGTCAGGGTGGGGGGTTCCTGTGAAGCATCAGAACTTGTAAAAAATTTTTCAGTTTTTGCATGAGTGCATTTTTTTCTGAGAAAATGTCCATACATACTCAAAGCAAACAGACAAAAAAAGATTAAGATGCACAGAGTCTTAATGCCCTACTCCCTCCCTGAGTTTCAAAAGAGATCTTAGAGGGAAGGACAATGTTTAACACAAAGGAATGATTCTCAAATGGTAGAATTTCAAGGGTCAATGATAGTTGGAGAGAAAATTTGGAGGTAGGTCCCATAACTCACGCCCTGCTGTGTTACTCTAAAAATGACCCTATCTAAGGAATAGCTTCAGGTGATGTCTAAACTAGTTGGAGTGGGGGCCTCTCTTGTTACCGAGTTGTTGGGGGGGCAGTAGAAGTTTCATATGTTGCCACACTGCAATGAAATTCTAATATTATCATGCTCCTTTTTAAAGGAAAAGACATTGGGAATTCCCTAGTGGTCCAGCGTTTAGGACTCTGTGCTTTCACTGCCAAGGCTCTGGGTTTGATCCCTGGTTGGGGAACTAAGATCCCACAAGCCAAATATCGTAGCAATACATACAAACATACATACATACATAAAGGAAGATACATTAAAAGGGCATTGGAGACCTATCAGAAATCTTCAAATATAAATAATTCAGAATCCATGCTCAAGCTCAACCCTTAATTTATGAGGACACATTTCTCCATAGCTTAACTGGCTCTCAGAGCAAAGGAATAGTATCTTTGCTGTTCAGAGTGATGGAAACCCTGATAAGGCAACACTTACGTGATTTTATTATGGTTACTTAGCCATATCTCTTTTCTCAATACTCAGCTAATTCTTGTCCCTTCAAATATCTAACACTGGATTTACAAGTCTAATTTTCACTACTTCTTTTTTAAACTGTGTTTTTACCGTAAACTTTATACATAACATAAAATTTTTCATCTTAACCCCTTTGAGATGGACAGCACAGTAGAGTTAACCATATGTATCTCATTGGACACCAGATTTCTAAACTTCTTTATCTCACAAAACCGAAACTCTATATACGCAGTGAATAATTCTTTTTTCCCTCTGCTCAGCCCTGGAAATGACTGTTTCAATTTCTGTTCCCAAAAGTTTGACCAATTTGGATACCTCATATAAGTGGAAGCCTGCAGTACTTGCTTTTATGTAACTGGATTATTTCACTTACCATTATGTCCTCAAGATTCATCCATGTTGTAGCAGATGACAGGTTTTCCTTCTCTTTTAAGGCCAAATAATATTCTATTATCTGTGTATACCATTTTCACTACTTTTTTTTTGCTACAACTATATTGCTCTGAGATTTCATTTTGTGCTGTGATTTTATTTTGTGTTTCCTGGTATAAAACATAAAGGAAGTCTTATCACATACCTTGAATTTACTACTCAGAAACCTTTCTAAATTGAATAAACAGAGGCTTTGTAGACATGAAAATTTAACAGATACTTTCCCCAGGTTTCCAAATGATCCATTAGAAGCAAAGCAAGTTTATAAGTTAACTGATAGTCTTTTACAGTGCAAGGTATTTTATAAGTATTTGTAACTGTCTCTCTTCCAAGCAATATGACAAGAACAAAAATAAACCTTTTGAGTTGAGAGCTAGAAAGTTTTTTTTTTGCTCTTTGTTTGTTTAAGGATACAAGGTTTTCAGGTGATGTTGAACAACTTTTTATTCTTTCAATGGTTTTTTATATGCCTCTTTAGATCAGTCATGAATTTCAGAGGAGGATTATTCCCTCTGAAATTCCTAAACAAAATACAAAGAGAAATAATCCTAAGCAAAAATAAAACAGTAAATATCTTAACATTATTAAAGGATCATCAAACCATTCATTCACCAAGAGGATAAACCCTTCATCTAATTGAACCGAGGAAGAAATGATAAAGATGAGTCGGGATCATTTTGCAGCCAGGGTTTGGGAGCATGGCCTTGGAGAAAACAACTGATCTGCTCTACCAGTTTCTGCTGGGACCCAGCTGACTCGAGTGAAGGTCTAGCCTAGTACCAAAGTGAAATTCAATCATTCTCAAAGCTGATTGCCTTGCAAAGAATAGCACTCCAAAGCAATTACCATCCATAAGCATAATAATAAAGCCATTGGAATGTATTTTTATTAGCGATGTAAGAAAATACACCTCCTCCCCCCAAATACCTACAGTTTCCTTTTCTGTCCCTGAGGCTCAAGCTGTCCAGACATTCACGGGTTTCAGTACAGTTTCTATTTCCCAAAGCCCCCACTGGCTGTTGTGCAGAGAATGGGCACAGCTCCTGATCTCCATCAGAAATTGCTGATCCAAATGTGTGGATGGGGCCAGGGAAAGGGCGGAGGAGGAGAGGAGAGCGTTCAACGTAGGATGGAGCCAAGGGAAAGAGGGAGAGGCTGGAGCGGGGAAAACAGAGAACTGGGTTAAGGGGGTTGGGAAAATGCAGGAAGGTAAGGAAGGGAGCCCGCAGAAGGAGAGGGTGAGGAGAGGATGAACACGACCTGGAGGGGGCGAGAAAGAGGAAGGGGTGGGAGAATGGAGAAATAGCGTGGAAGGATAGAGTAGAAATGATAAAAAAAAAAAAAAACTTCAAATAAAAGCCAATTCACCCCAAAGTTTTCTGCAGTGTTTTTGTGAGACAGGGAGACTGAAATAGGAAGAGGCCCTTTATTTTCTTAGGAAGAGAACGCTGACCGGAGGTGGGAGAGGAATGGGAGAGAAATTTCCAAACAAAGAGAGAGCCTGTGGCCTCTTCAACTGCCCCGACCCCACGCTGGGTAAACTGTTCACACTGCAGTCCCCGACATTATCCAGAGAGAGGGGTCTGCTCTCCCTCCAGGCTGAGCACTGGAGTGTCATTGTGCAGCGTGATAGCGGGGCAGGGGTTAAGAAAGAGGGGTCTGTCTGGAGTGGGTAAGGGACTCTGGATGGAGAGTAGGTGGTCTCCAGAGGGGTCACCCCAAGGCCTTTGTTGAGGGGGCTTGGCTCCCGAAGGCTTCAAGAACGCAGAACCTGGGGTTTCCCAGCTTCCTGTCTCAACCTGCAGGGGACACACACATGGTTCCACAAAGGAGAAACAGAAGCATCCACAAACCCAGGGCATTCCTTCAAACCTGCATCCCTAGTCCCTGGGCTCCAGCCTGACTTGAAGATATCACTTGTATCATCTTCCAGCCCCCAAGGAAGAACTGCCCTAACTTGACCCTTTGAGCAAAGGCCCCTTCTCCCCCAGTGTGGACAAAAAAAGGCCTTGGCCAGGGGTCAGTGTGCAGCCCACTGCATTGCCTGCCCCCACAGAGGGGCCCGGGTCAGGGCCAGCTCTCTTACAGAGCGCTGTGCCCCTCCCTAACTTCTGACTCTGAACAAACTAACCCACACAGGCTTCAGTTTCCTCACTGCAAAGTGGGTGTAATGATAGGCCCTGATGAAGATGCCTGGAAAGAATATAGTGCAGCCTGAGGCTTATGTTATTTATTATTAGGCTGTGCTCAGTCGTGTCCAACTTTTTGCGACCCCATGGACTGCAGCCCGCCAGGCTCCTCTGTCCAGGAAATTCTCCAGGAAGAATACTGGACTGACTTGCTGTTTCCTCCTCCAGGGGATTTTCCTGACCCAGAGATCAAACCAGCATCTCCTGCATCTCCTGAATTGGCAGGTGGATTCTTAACCACTGAGCCACCACTTGGTAAATATTAGCAAGGTGAATGAGAAAAAACCTGGGTGTTTTTTGTTGTTGTTGTTGCCCTGTTTTGTTTGTTCTTTTAAAAACTAAATTTAAAAATTCAGGTATAATTGAAATATAACATTAATTTCAGATGTATTTTATTATGTTGGTGCAAAAGTAATTGCGTTTTTTGCATTGTTGAACTTTGCCATTTGCTGTTGGAATACATTCTCAAATAAATGTGTTTATACATCATTTTCCTGAAGGAGGACATGGCAACTCACCCCAGTACTCTTGCCTGGAGAATCCCCATGGACAGAGGAGCCTGCCGGGCTGCAGTCCATGGGGTCGCAAAGAGTCGGACACAACTGAGTGACTAAGTACACGTACACATCATTTTATCACACACTTCTCAATTTGTGATTTTTGCTAACGACATTACTTGCTGTTTACTTCATATTTATTTTAGACTATAGAAATGATGTTAGACAAAAAGGACATCGATTGCTTTTTTTATTCGAGTTCAAAATGGGTTATAAATTGGTAGAAATAACTATCAACGTCAACAACACATTTGGCCCAGGAACTGCTAATGTATGTTCAGTGTAGTGGTGGTTCAAGAAGTTGTGCAAAGGAGATGAGAGCCTTGAAGACAAGGAGTGTATGGTCAGCCACCAGAAGGTGACAACGACCAACTGAGAGCATCATCAAAGCTGATTCTACACGAGAAGTTGCCCAAGAATTCAACATTGACCTTTCTATGGTTGTTTGGCATTTGAAGCAAGTTGGCAAGGTGAAAAAGTTTGGTAAGTGGGTGCCTCATGAGCTGACTGAAAACCAAAAAGATCATTGTTTTGAGGTGTCATCTTTTCTTACTGTACACAACAACAGCAAATCATTTCTCAATCTGATTGTGACATGTGATGAAAAGTAGATTTTATACGACAGCCTGCAATGATCAGCTCAGTGGTTGGACCAAGATGAAGCTCCAAAGCACTTCTCACAGCCAAACTCACACCACAAAAAAAGATCATGGTCACTGTTTGGTGGTCTGCTGCCCGTCTTATCCACTGCAGCTTTCTGAATCCTGGTGAAACCATTACATCTGAGAAGTATGCTCAGCAAATTGATGAGACGCATGGAAAACTGCAATGCTTGCAGCCAGCTTTGGTCAACAGAAAGGGCCCAGTCCTTCTCCACGACAATGCCTGACTGCATGTAACACAACCAGTGATTCAAAAGTTGGGCAAATTGGGCTACAAAGTTTTGCCTCATCCACCATATTCACCTGACCTCTTGCCAACCAACTACCACTTCTTCAAACATCTCAACAACTTTTTGTAGGGAAAATGCTTCCACAACCAACAGGAGGCAGAAAATGCTTTCCAAGAGTTCATTGAATCCCAAAGCACGGATTTTTATGCTACAGGAATAAACAATCTTATTTCTCATTGGCAAAAGTGTGTTGATTGTAATGTTTCCTATTTTGATTAATAAAGATGTGTTCGAACCTAGTTATAATGATTTAAAATTCACAGTCTGAAACTGCAATTACTTTTTCACTAACCTATCACAATATAATGATTTGATATTCGTATATGTTGCAAAATGATCACCACAGTAAGTCTAGTTAACATGTGTCATACACAGTTACAAAGAATTTTTTCCTTGTGATGACTCTCTTAGCAACTTTCAAATATGCAATGCAGTATTATTTAATTATAGTCACCATGCTGTCTGTACATTACATCCCCATATCTTATTTTATAGTTGTAAGTTTATACATTCTAACCTATTCCCAACCTCCAACCTACCAATCTGTTCTCTGTATTTATGAATTTATTACGTGTTTTTTATTCTCCATATAAGTAAGGTCATGCGGCATCTGTGTTCCATGTCTGACTCATTTCACTTAAAATAATGCCCTTAAAGTTCCTCTATATTGTTGCAAATAGCAAGGTTTCTTTCTTTTCTATGTATGTCTTTCTCATTTATGTATTCTTTCTTAGTATTCCAGTCAGTTCGGTTCAGTCGCTCAGTCGTGTCTGACTCTTTGCGACCCTTTGGGCTTCAGCACGCCAGGCTTACCAACTCCCATAGCTGGTTCAAACTTATGTCCATTGAGTCGGTGATGCCATCCAACCGTCTCATCCTCTGTTGTCCCTTTCTCCTCCTGCCTTCAATCTCCCAGCATCAGGGTCTTTTCCAAGGAGTCTGTTCTTTGCATCAGGTGGCCAAAGTATTGGAGTTTCAGCTTCAGCATCAGTCCTTCCAATGAATATTCAGGACTGATCTCCTTTAGAATTGACTGGTTTGATCCTGCAGTCCAAGGGACTCTCAAGAGTTTTCTCCAACACCACAGTTTAAAAGCATCAATTCTTTGGTGCTCAGCTTTCTTTATTGTCCAACTCTCACATCCATACATGACCACTGGAAAAACCATAGTTTTGACTAGATGGACCTTTGCTGGCAAAGTAATGTCTCTGCTTTTTAATATGCTGTCTAGGTTGGTCATAGCTTTTCTTCCAAGGAGCAAGTGTCTTTTAATTTCATGGCTCCAGTCACCATCTACAGTGATTTTGGAACCCCCAAAAATAAAGTCTCTCACTGTTTCCATTGTTTCCTCATCTATTTGCCATGAAGTGATGGGACCAGATGCCATGATCTTAGTTTTCTGAACGTTGAGCTTTAAGCCAACTTTTTCACTCTCCTCTTTCACTTTCATCAAGAGTCTCTTTAGTTCTTCTTCACTTTCTGCCATAAGGGTGGTGTCATCTGCACATCTGAGGTTATTGATATTTCTCCCGGCAATCTTGATTCCAACTTGTGCTTCATCCAGCCCGGCATTTCACCCAATGTACTCTGCATGTAAGTCAAACAAGCAAGGTGACAGTATACAGCCTTCACGTGCTCCTTCCCCCATTTGATGTACAGCACAGTTTCTTTACCCATTCATCCATCAGTGGACACTTAGGTTGCTTCCGTGTCTTGGTTACTGTAAATAATACTGCAGTGAGCATAGGGGTGCATGTAGCTCTTCAAGTTAGTGTTTTCATTTTCTTTGGATAAATACTCAGAAGTGGACTTGCTGGATCATATGGTGGCTCTATTTTTACCTTTTTGAGGAACATTCATACTCTCTTCAATAGTGGCTACATCAGTTTACATTCCTACCAACAGTGCTGGCAGGTACTGTGAACCCTTTTCTCCACATCCTGGCAAACACTTGTTATTTGTTGTCTTTTTGATGATAGCCATTCTGACAGGTGTGAGGTGATTTTGATTTGTATTTCTCTAATGATTCATGACGTTGAGCATCTTTTCTTGTACCAGTTGGCCATTTGTATGTCTTCTTTAGAACAATGTCTATAGAGATCTTCTACTTTTTAATTGAATTGTTTATTTTTAATAATATTGAGTTATATGGGTTCTTTATATATTTTGGATATTAATTCCTTATCAGATACATATTTTGCAAATATTTCCTCCTATTCAAACTGTTGCTTTTTCACTGTTGATAATCTTCTTTGCTGGGCAGAAACATTTTAATTCAATGTAGTCCCACTTGTTTATTTTTGCTTTTGCTGTCTTGGCTTTTGGAGTTAGATCCAAAAAATTATGGCCTGATGTCAAGGAATTTACCACTTATGTATTCTTCTTGGAGTTCTATGGTTTCAGGTCTTACATTCAAATCTTTAATCCATTTTGAATTAATCTTTATGGATGGTATAAGATAGTAGTCAAGTTTTTTTTTTTTTGCATGTGACTGTCCAGTTTTCCCAACACCATTTATTTGAAGAGACTATCCTTTCCCCATTGTGTATTCCTGACTGCTTTGTTGTAAACTAATTGACCATATTGTGGGTTTATTTCCAGGTTGTCCTTTCTGTTCCATTGATCCATGAGTTGTTTTTAATGCCAATATCTTACTGTTTTGATTACTGTTGCTTTGGAATATAGGTTTAAATCAGGAACTATTCTGGATCTTTTGTGATTACATACAAATTTTAGGATTGTTCTATTTCTGTGAAAAATGTCATTGGAATTTCAATGGGGATTGCATTGAATCTGGAGATTGCTTTGGTGACTATGGACATTTTAACAATAGTAATTCTTTCAATCCATGAGCACAGGATACCTCTCCATCCCATTTATTTGTGTCTTTTTTAATTTCTTTCACCAATGTCCTATAGTTTTCAGTGTACAGGTCCTTCACCCTCTTAGTTAAATTTATTCACAGATATTTTATTCTTTTTGATGCCATTATAAACAGAACCGTTTTTATTTCTCTTTGTGATAGCTCATTATTAGTGTATGGAAACACAACATATTTTTTATCCTGCAACCTTACTAAATTCATTGATCAATTCTAGCAGGTTTTTGTTTTTTTTTTGGTAGCATCTTTGGGGCTTCTATGTATAACAACACGTCATCTGAAAACACTGACAATTTCACTTTTTTTTTCCAATTTGGATGCCTTTTTTTTTTTCATTCGAGATCCATTTGTTCTCTAATTTTGCCAACATGGCAACACTCTTCCACGCAAGATCTTGCAGCTTCTCCAACCACTCGGCTGGAGGATTTTAGGATGAGGACCCCAAGGGGTGCCTGCTGGGCTGTTGTCACTGTAGATAAGACTCCTGCTGCCACAACCACCACTGCCCCCCTCCCCAATTCTGTCCTCTCCACTAGACTTTCTGTCATCTTTAGTTTCCCTGGAGTTTTTCAGATTCCAAACGGTCTTTGCTCATACTTCTGTAACATGCCTGCTCCCTCAGCCCTGTTGATCCACACCAAAGGGGTAGAAGTGCTTGCGTGCATAGAACACACAGAACTATTTTTCAGCATACCAACATTCCACGCAAAACTATCTTATAAGCCTTCAGATTCTTCTTCATCAGAGGACATTCCCAAGGCCATGACTTTCCATAGCTCTGCATTGCCCTTGTGGTCACTAGGCTGCGTGAGTCGGGCAGCACCCCCAGATAACTGAGGATTGTACCCTGAAGCTCCTCAGCCGGATCCCCATCTTGGGGTGGAGACCTCATGACAGCAGCACAATTCTGGAATGTTCTGTCCTGAAGCGAGTCCTAGAGTGACCAGAGCCACACCTCCAGGTCTTATTCTCACTGACCAGCCGCACAGGACCAAGCTGGGCCAAAGGATCTTGATCTAGATCTGGATGCCTTTTATTTCTTTTTCTTGCCTAAGTGCTCTGGCATTGGGTGTGTGCTTTTGACAAATTCATAAATTCATTCACCTCATTTGACAAATGTTTGAATGTTTGCTATATAACACACACTGGGGTTATGTCAGCAAACAGTCCAGCCTCCACAGCTGTCATCATTTTAGTGTTTTATATTAGAAGGAATTTAGTGCCAGGAAGAGAATAAGACCAACAAGGGCGATAAGGAGTGTGTGTGTGTGAGTGTGTGTGTTTATGTGTCTGTGTGTATATGGGAGGAGGTGTTTGCCATTTTAAATATGTTTGGGAGTATGAAACAGGTCAAGTGTTTCCTGTAGAGTCACAGCGTGTTTGTGGGGAGGGGTATGCACAGGGTTGCCTCTGACTGCTTTTTCCTTGATATGGGGGGGTGGGGGGGGTTGGAGGGGCGCTCACACCAGGGCAGGTGAGACTGGAATGAGAGGGAGGAGTCATGCACGCCTTATTGACTGGTTTAGTTCCTGATATCCTCTGCCTCTCTATAGCCTCCCCAGTCCCTTTCTAATGGCCTTTCCCCAGGCTTACAGGAAGGTGTGTGAAACAGAAAGAGACAGAGTCAGGTGCTCTTGGCAGAAACATGAGCAAATGAAAATTGGCTTATAAGGAAAATAGCAATAGTAATACCTTCCTGACCCCAGTCATTAGGCACACACTCATTTTAGTTTATACACCAGCACTAGTAAGAAACGCGAGGCCACGAGACCACAACCTCTGCGGGCAGCGGACCCTGGCTGTGGCCTGGGGCTGGGGGGAGAGCGCACGGGGTTGGCAGCTGGTTCCAGCGGGCACCTAGCGGTGACTCCGGGGCCCGCCGCCGGCCCTGCGCGGGGCGGGGCCTGCCCGGGGGCGGGCCCTCGGCGGTCCCTCCCCCGGGACGAGCGCGGCGGGCCCGGGTTAAAGAGGCTCCCGGAGGCGGGCGCGGTGCACACTGCTGTGGTGCGCGGAGGAGTGGCGCACGTGGCTCCGGGAGTTCTGCCCCGGGTTCCCTCAGCTCCTTTCCCTCCCGCGATCCGGGGCCCGGCGCCTTGTGTGTCCGCCCACCCCTGGCGCGCGTGAGAAGGGTCCGCACAGTTCCCCCGCGCTCAGTGGACCAACTTGGAGCCGCAACTTTGTTGGTGGAGCCGCGCCGGGTTGAACGGAGCACTGCGCATGCGGAGCTCCAAATTCAAACAGCTGTTTCCAGGGGCTGGAGGGTGGGTGGGACTGGGAGCCGCTGGGGCTAGGGGAGGCTTTCTCCAGGAGGCAGCCTCTCGGGAGCCATGGTGGACCGGGGCCCTCTGCTTACCTCGGCCATCATCTTCTACCTGGCTATCGGGGCGGCGATCTTCGAGGTGCTAGAGGAGCCGCACTGGAAAGAGGCCAAGACAAACTACTATACCCAGAAAGTTCATCTGCTCAAGGAGTTCCCGTGCCTGGGCCAGGAAGGTCTGGACAAGATCCTGCAGGTGAGCCGGAGGTTTAGGAGTGCTGAAGGGGAGCCCCTCGCAGCTTTGGATGACCCTCAGTCTCTGTGGGTGGGTCTGGGGGGTGGTCGGTGAGGATGTCTCACCGTGAGTCTGACCACTGGAATCCATCGTTCACTCCTGGACGCTGGAATCAACGCACGCGCGCGGAGACTCTTCGGAACCCAGTTTGTGCCGAGAGAGAACTTAGGCTTGACGCGCGGGTGAACCAGGCCCCGAGGTGGCTCGGTGTGGGTGCGCGGGTACCTCCCTGGTTGGAGGAGGCTGTGGGGCGGATAAGGGCGTTTATCTTCCCTTGGAGATGCTCCCAGCGTTCGGGGCACCCGCCGGGTGCCACCCCCTCGCGTCTCCACCTCCCAGCTCCCGGGCCAGTGCGGCAGCCCGCCGGCTCTTTTTCGGCCTTTCTTCATCAGCCGGGGGGAATGGCGCGAGGCTCCCTCGCCCCTCGCAGGGCTGGGGATGGCGGGGGGGCGGTCCGGGGCTCTGTCGGGCCTGACCCCTCCGGGATGCGGGCTGGTGGCTGGAACGCTGGAGACTCGCGCAGGCTTCCGGGAAGGCTTATCTCGTGGAGACATCCCCGAAGGGCTTGGAGTTCAACTTTGTGAAAGTAACCAGTGGAACAAAAGGACGGCACCCGGAGCGTCCCTTTTCGGGGGTGGGGGAAGGGAGGAGAGGTTGTGCAGAACGGGAGGCGGTGGGAGAGTTTCTCCTCCGTGTTGGGGTAGATTCGTATGTACTATGGTTGACATTAATCTCACTGGGATAAACTGCGGGGCTTGTTTGGGGACCGAAGGCCTGTACCCCAGTTTCTCGAAGGTTCTTAACTTCAACCGTTCACCCTCCTTGGCCTACCGTGATGGCCTCCCTCCAGCAGAACCACCAGACCTGGGTAAGAGCCGGTGAAGGCTCTAGGTGGTGAGGTGGAGTACAGAGATTGTCCAAGGTGTGACATTTCTCTTGAGGAACTTTGATGAGGAACAATGTTTAATCTACTTTGCCTCCCCAATCCTCTATGGCTGTGTAGTTGTCTCTCATTTTTCCCGCCTCAATGTCCCTGTATGTACAATGGGAACGAACCGGTCTTCATCTGTCTTTCCTGCTCTGGTCTGTTGGAAGGTTGAAAGCGTTGGAAAACATGACAGTGTCTTGCCTGTGGATTCCCCTTTTTGTCCCCAAATCGATGGACACCTAAATACCCCTATAAAGGTGCCTGCTAGCAGCTGGTCAAATAGATTTGTCCTCTTAGGAGCCAGTGGAAGATTTAGAAGGTTGGGTGTTGGATTTTAGTGGAGGGTCTCCTGTCTGGGAGCAGTTTCCCAGGCTGGGGGCTGTTGGGAGATAAGTTTGGTCAGAGGATGCGCTTCAGGAGGGAGCTGGGTGATGTCGCTCCTAAAAGCAGGAGATCTGGGTGGCTGCGCCTTCCTTGGGATGGGTGTCTGCCCTGTGTATGCGTGTTGGGGGAGGGGGGGTCACTTTATAATTTCCCTTGAGGAAACAATTCCTCTGGAGAAGAGTTGTTGTTTACTTTGCTCCAGGGCTTTGTTTAGAGGGGGAGGAAGGCAGGCGGGGATGATAAAGAATCGAGCTGCCCTCGAAGTGTTTCCCTCTTTGCTGCTCCTCCGCAACTGCAGGGGAAGGAAGGAAAGAATTCAAGGCTGAATGTGGGAAAATAAACTTCAAAACATGAGGAGTAGGGAAAGGGGGGGTGGTGGTCCGGGTGAGGCACCCGGGTGCAGCTGGTGGTTATAGCTTTGGAGGTTAGACAGCTTTCTTAAGGTGTTGGAGCAAGCAAGAACCCTGACATTTTTGAGGTCCTTTCAAACCCGCCAGCAATTAGCATTCCCCTATCCTCTTCCCCCGCGCCAAATCCAGCAGGTAACTTTAGGAAAAAAATTGGGGCCTCAGGTTAGTTTGATTGGGACATGCTTATAGACAGGCCAGCCTCTCAAGCCATAGCCAACATGGCGAGTCCCCTCCCTTCGTAGGAAAAACCCCAGAAATGAGAATGGATCGGTGGAAGCGTTATGCCAGCATTGCTTTCCGTCCACAGAAACCTGCCTGGCATTGCTTTCTGATCTGGGACTTTGGGCATTGCTTCAGGTCTCAGGAAATTGGTTTAAGGAAAAATGAAAACTCAAAATCTTCTTACCCGTCTAGCTGCTCCGGCATTTTCCACCTGAGTTCTGTGTTTTTATCAAGTACAGAATAATCACCTTTGTAAGCCTAACAGAGTCTCTGGTTAGGAATTCCTGGGGCTGTTGGAAGGCAGGGGGTGGTGCAGCCTGGTGTGGGGTTTTTCTTAGAATGGAAGTTTTATGTATTCTTTCAAAGAGAGAAAGGGAGTTACGGCCCCCCTTTAGATCTTTGTAAATAGTCCCTGAGTTGTCAGGTACTTCCTCCCTCTGCATGCTGTGGTTGAACTGAGGCGGAGGAGGCTGACTTTCAAAGGCTCTGTGCCACATTGGCCCCAGGCTACGTGGTCGCCCTCCTTCCAGCCTTCGGAACCATGTTGAACCCTTGCTCTCAAGCCTGCTCCTCCAGGTGCTGGATGACCCATTCCCCCAGCCTCTTCCTAAATTGCAGAGGCTCCCACAAGAGGAGTTGGCATTGGCTGAGCACCTGGCATGTTGGGCGTTGTGGGCGGCAATCAGCATTTTATGAGAGAGGTCCTAAGCTGGTTTTGCCATCTGGCTTGGCCATTTACCCATCAAACCATTTGACTTGGCCTCTCTTTCCTCATCTGCAAAGTGAGGGTCTGGTGAGGGTCGAATAAGTGGAAGCATTAGGCATTGGGTGTGTACAGGTGTAACCAAACACACTGAGCCTCACACCACTGCACACTGTCACTGGGGACACAGTGACCAGGGCAACCTGCTAGGTGCTTTACCTGCCTTAGTCAGGCACAGCACCCTTGCATGTTCTGATAAGGGAACTGAAGCTCAGGGGAATGACCAGGAGGGCACACACAGACTCAGCTAAGACCTGGACATCTGCCGCCAGAGCCTGCTCCTTGTCCGTACACCCTTGCTCTCTCCCTGAGGCATGTGAAGCTGTTGGTCTGTCGGTGAACTTAATAAATTGGTTCTGCTGGACTCTGGTCGGCTGGGAAATTCTATTTGCTATTTCCCCTAGAACAGGCATGGGCACGCAGGCATCTCCTGTGTTGTGCCTGGCTGAGTCGGCACCTCCTCCCTTAACAGCAGCCGTCCACCCCACCCCACTTCTCCTTGAGAAGCACAGAAAAACCAGAGGGTTGGGATGCCGGGCAGGAATGAACCTTTCTCAACCTTCACCTCTGCAGCAAAGGTTTTCCAGGGCTGACTGTGTGCCAGGACTTTGAATAATCACTTTACCTATGCTCTGATTTTAATCTAGTCTTTCCTTTTCAATCAAGATGAAGACTTGAAAAGATGATGTAATTTGCCCAGGATCTTACAGTACAGGGTCAGGTTTCAAACTGAAGTGAAATTGAAGTATATTCCAGAGTATGTGGGAATTTACCAACAAGTGTTTATTAAGCGCCTGCTACGTGTGCAGCAGTGGGCAAAGCACTGGGAATGCAAGGATGAATTAGACACAGCCAGGCTCAGACTGGCCTGCTGGGGAGAAGGATGGAAAAATCCACCTTGACAAGACAGTACCCCAGGGCCCCCAGGTCCGGCTGACTTTAGGAGGGGCTCTCAGGAAGAGATGCCCTCCAGCCCCGAGTGGGATCTTGATCGTTATATGGTTTTTTTTGATTGTTTGTTTTCTGGCAGCACCTTACCCCACAGCCTGGAGTAGGAAATGGCAACCCACTCTCGTATTCTTGCCTGGAAAATCCCATGGACAGGGAAGCCTGGTAGGCTGCAACCTGTGAGGTCCCAAAGAGTGGGACACAACTGAGTGACTGACACACCCCACGGCATGCAGGATCTTTGTTCCCCAACCAGGGATCAAACCCGTTCCCCCTACAGTGGAAGCGCAGAATCCTAACCCCTGGACCACCAGAGGATTCCCAAGAGTGGGAACTGGGAATTTATGAGGGTGTTACAGAGGAGGGCATCAGAGGATGAGATGGGTGGGTGGTATCACCGATGCAATGAACATGAACTTGGGCAAACTTCAGGAGATGGTGAGGGACAGGGAGGCCTGGCATGCTGCAGCCCGTGGGGTCGCAGAGAGTCGGACACGACTGGGTGACTGAACAAAAACAATAAAGCAGGAGAAGAGCGGGAAGAGGATCCTAGCAGAGGGCCAGGAGGGAGACCACAGGCTTCACGATGTGGCTCTTGGGAATCCTTTGTTTCCAGGGGGTGCAGGGGTCACCCCAGGCCCTGCCTTCTGCTGGGGCACCCCATCCCTAACCAGATTTTCTTAGACTGCTCACAGGGTTGACCCATTCCTGGAAGCCTCTTGGATCCCACCAGCCTCCTTACCTGCCTTGTCCTTCTCCGAGGTTTTCTGTATGTGCCCAGTCTCTCTCCTTTTATCTTCTGGGCCCTTCACACTCCCCCACACATATTCTGGTCCATAGAGCAAGGCTGATTCCAACATTGAGGTTTGGACACCAATCCTCCTCCTAAAAGTTTAAAAAAAATTAACTACGAATCATGTAAAAGTACATCTGACCAAATGCTCAGACTGGGCACAGGACTTGAATTTGGTGGTAGGGGGGGAACCTAGGGTTAACATGAAAGCCTCTTTTGTTTCAAGCCTTGCTGGAAATTGTAAAGCGCACTGGTCCACTTAGCTGCCTTTGTAAGTAAAGGGAGTACAATCGATCTTTTGATTATCCAGGATCACAGAAGCCTCCGGGTCATTCATTCGAAACTGAACTCTCACCGTCTAGGACTGCAGAAGTGGGGAGTGGAGAGGTTGGGATTTTTTGAGAGGAAACAGAAGAGGTTCCTTCCTAAAGGCTCATTTTCTTATTTTTGTTCCGCTCAACATCGAGGGCAGCCAAAACAAAAAGAATTCTCAAATTGATAAATCTGCTGTCGTTGACTACTCTGGTTAGAATTTTAACAGCTAAGGTGAATTTTTATTGAATCGTTTTGAGAGTTTTACTAGAGCCCTTAGGATGACTACAGATGGCATAGTAATAGAGGCTTGTTGAGGGCAGAGATTAGCAAGTGTTGAAAGGTTCTAGTGGGGGTGGGGGGAGTCCTATAGGAGGAGGGCACAAGGGAGGCGATGACTGCGGCTTCTAAGTGTTTTCTTGGGGTTTTGCCCTATTTACAGTCGGGCGTTTAAAAGAAACACAGTCCTCCAGTTTTGGAGGCTGTGCTTGGCTGGCTCTGACCTCAGGCCAAGAGCTTTCATCTTGAACTTGGTTGTTTGCTGTTAGATTGGCCTCAGCCTTTGAACTCGATGTGTGTGGTGAGGGGGTGGGGGAAGCAGGGGACAGGGAAGTACAAGGCTTTGGGGAACAGGGAAGCCAGGCTCCTGAGACGGTGAACCCCAAGGAGAGTCTTTGTACAAATTGAGATGCTAGAGCTGAGTGGTACCACGAGAATGGAATGGCCTGCACTGGGGTGATAGAGAGAGGCCAGGTGAGGTAGGTGATCATAGGAGAGCATGAAATAGCGTGTGAACACCTCCAGATGTTCCTCTGGGGGGAGTAGAGAAGATAGAGGTGAATCCCCTTGGAGATTTTTGCTGAGAGTCCCTCCGGACCCCTGGAATAAGTGGAAGAGCCCTGACCTTTTCGTTCTCCCCAAGGATGCGTTGACATGGATAAGAGGACCTGCTGCTCTGGGCAGGCATCTTTGTCCACGTGCCATTTGGCTTATCGGTGTGGGCCCCTTACTGTTGCTGAAAGAGTCACCATCCAAGCTGTGTGTCTGATGGTGACGGGTGGCCTCTAAGTGCATGCCATTATATCACCTTTCATAGGTTGCTTATTGGAAACAGTGCTTGACACACAGCAAGGGTCATTAAATGTTAGCTGCTGCCGCCACTGACCTCCTAAGTGCCCCTTCTATGTGATGCCCCATCCACACCCCAGTGTAGAGGGCACAGAGTCAGAAGATCTTCCTAGAGCAGAATAAAGGGCAACTTTCTTTTTTTTAAATTATAGTGAAAAGCACATAACAAAGTATACCCTTTTTACCTTTTTTTTTGAATGCTGTTCAGTAGTGTTACGTGTATTCACGTTACTGTGAAACAGATCTCCAAAATTTTTGCATCTGGCAAAACTGAAACTCTAGACCTGTTAAACAGCTCTCCTTCCCCCCCACCCCCCCCCGCCGTCTCCCCAGGGCTGAGTGATTACCATTTTACTTTATGTTTCTGTGAATTTGGCTACTCTAGATACCTTACAAGTGGAATTGTATAGTGTTTGTATTTTGGTGTAAAATGGTGCGACCACTATGGGAGACAGTATAGAGATTCCTCAAAAAATTAAAAATAGACTACCAGGTGTGTGTGTGTGGGTTACTTGCTCAGTTGTGTTCATTTCTTTGCAACTCAGTGGATGGTAGCTTGCCAGGCTCCCCCAGGCAAGAATACTGGAGTGGGTTGCCGTAACTTCTTCCAGGGGATTTCCAGACCCAGGGATCGAATCTGGGTCTCCTGCATTGCAGGCAAATTCTTTACCGTCTGAGCCACTAGGGAAGCCCACATGATCCAGCAATTCCACTTCTGGGTGAACCACCATTGTATTTATTTATTTATTTGAAGATTTTTTGGGGGAGGGGGGGATGTGGACCATTTGTCTTTATTGAATTTGTTCCAATATTGCTTCTGTTTTATGTTTTGTTTTGTTTTGTTTTGTTTGGCTAGGAGGCCTGTAGGGTCTTAGCTCCCCAACTAGGGACTGAACTCACACTCTCTGCATTGGAAGGCGAAGTCTTAACCACTGGACAGCCAGGGAAGTTCCTCCACCACCCTTGTAAAAAAGCTAGAGAGAGGGTAGGATGGAGGATCCATTTTCATTGCAGCCCTCCTCAGGGAGGTGTGAAACTGCCTGATGGTTCTGGTCTGCAGCCACATGACAGAGGGGTGAGGGTCAGATGACCAGGCTCTCTGGGTTGAGCCAAAGAATTTGAATTCACCAAATTTTTGCAATTTTCCAGTAAGGGAGTGAACAGCACTTCTGAAAGATTCCTCTTCCTTCAACAGCTGCTTGCAACTTAAAAGAAGTGGAGCATTCTATTATAAACTAACGTTTCTGTGGGCTGATCCTTTTACCCCCAGGGTGTTCTGATAAAGATGCCTCCTCCCTCTCTCCTAATGTGATGGAGTGTGGTTTTTTCCACCGAAGCCCATAGAGATCACAGCCCCGTAAAAGAGCCCACCCACACTCCCTTACACCCAGCTTGCAGATAGGGTACCTCTCTCTCCCTTCCTTGTTGGTCCAGGTCTGGGTCCCCTCCATTGATGACATTCCCAGATGACGCCTTAGTTGCCTCTTTCGGTAATCGTGGGGGGCAGTGTGCTCCAGCTCTGTACAGCTGCCTGAGGTGACTTGGCTTTTTATGAGCAATTCATCTGACACCCCAAACCTCAGAGACCTGTGCAGAGTTAGGGGGTCACAGGGGGACCCCTGCCTGCCAGCTGTCACTTCGGTGTGACAGAAACCTCACTTTGAAGCCTCAGAAACCAGACGGGGGCTTAGCCCTCTGGAGCTCAGTCTAGCTGGGGAGACAAACAGGGCCGTGGTGGTGAGATGAAGGGAAATACAGTCCTGGTGCCAAGTGATGGGTTGCAGATGGTGAGGCTGGAGAGATGGACGAGGGTCAGGGGGCCTCGGAGGGTTTAGTTCCTGTTTCCTGTGGCCTGTGGTGGGGAGGGGTCTGGCTCTGAACAAAACATTTCGCCTGCCCTCAGGGAGCCCCTACTCTAGAGAAAGACAGGTAAGGAGCTTGTTACGTGAGTGATGTTCATAGGTGCAGCTGGAGGTCCCAGGCATGTACCGTTGAGAGGTGAATTTCTGCTCTTGAACTTAAAGTGGAGGAGGGAGCATTGAGGTAGGCAGAAGTGATGAGTGAAATGGGCTGCAGCCCCCTTGAACTTTCTGCCAAATACCTCTCAGGTGCCAGGCTGGTTCTTACCTGATCTCATTGAACCTGTCCTGTGGGTTAAGTGTTACTGCTCTGCTGAGGTCAGGGGATTTGCCCAAGGCTGCATGGTTAGCTAGAGGCTGCGTCACCCTGCCTTGCTGATTTCAGAGCCTTGGATCTGAAGGGAGGTAGAGTCAGGAGGTAGAAGTGACAGACTGAGCAGGGATTGGGGCCCGGGGTGGGGGTGATTCTACCTAACAATTACTGAGCACTTGCTTCACCACCGGCGGTGGGAATGGTTTGTGTGCGTCATCTCATAGTCCTGGGGCAACCCTCTGCTGGAGGGTTAGCAACCCCACCTTAGGGCAAGAGCAACAGAGTGGCTCCTACAACTTCACTCTTTTGCCTGAGGCTGTACAGCTAGGAGGTGGAAGAATGTGGATTTGAACCCAGAGCCCACACTATGAAACATACAAAAACAAGGAGCAAAGGCCCGGAGGTGGGGAAGTACAGGGTGTATGTGGTGGCTGCAGAACCCTAGGGTGCATCAGGAGGTTCTCTGTGTGATTGGCTGTCGCCATGTGACTTTGAGCAAGTCAGTCTCCTAATGTGTGAAATGGGACTATAGTATAGCATTGCCCTCATTCCTGCAGAATCTATATAAACACACTTGACCGGCCCAAGCAACTGGTGATTCCCTCTGTTAGCTGCTGCTCTTGTTACCAAAAGCTCGGCCTCTCTGTACACTAGTCCTGAATCAAATCCCAGAGACAGCGTTTTGGCTGAAGTAGAAAAGGGTAGCTTTATTGTGCTTTTCCAGGCAAAGGGAAACACTGAGCTTCTGCCTCGAAAAAAATAGGTATCTCTCGAAAAAATAGGTGTCTCTCATCAAAGAACTTGATTAGGGTTTAGAATAGTGAGTCCAAAGTGGAGTCTCTTTGATGAGATTAGGGTGTGCAGTTTCAGGTAGTCAACTCCTAATGTTGATAAGTTTCTCTGGTCCCTTTAATCGTGCCTCAAAAGGGTGGTTTCTTGGCTGCTCCTTCCCTGATTAGCCACTGTTCCAAATCTGCCCTTTGGAACTCGGGGAAGGTCATGAAGGCTGGAGTCTTGCCTACAAGAAATGGAGGACAGAAAGGCATCCAAGCCTGGGAGCCCCACAGGGCCCCACTCAGTTTCACTCTGGTACCTCCATGTCTGGGCCAGGGGCTGTTCCCGATGCCTCCTTCAGGCCCCGCCATGTATTAAGCTCCCAATCTGGAGATGGAGACACGGATGATAAAACCCACCAGAAGTCCTGGTGGTGTCACCCACCATTTTTCATCTCCTGCAGACTCACCCACCTCCCTCCCCTCAGTACCAAGAGATAAGGAAGCTGTATCGCCTCTTGCCTTCCAGCAGAGCCCTGCCTCCTCCTCTGGAGAAAGGGGACGAGTCCTGGCTTATCCCAGGCCTGGGTTAAACCTCTTCCCTTCCGGAGGATCCTGGGCCCAGATGACCTCACGGGTGACATCCCTGGAGGGTTGGTCACACAGGATGTGGGGATCTAAGTTGTGCCCTCCTTGGGGTCAGACGCCACCCACCTCCCCTCTCCATGGGTCCGTGGTAGCCAGGTCCCTTTGATTGGTTTTGAAGTGTGCAGTCTGTTTTTCCCCTCCTCTCTCTAAATATTTGGGTTTCCTGCTGAAATATTTAGGCAGGATTGTGTACTTCTGACTGTTGTCACCTCCCATGGCACTCTGTAATTAGGCTGCCTAGCTGGCCCCTCCCGTTAAGGGAGAGGCTTGCCCCCAAGCTCTGTGAGCAGCTGTGGAGGGGAGAGGGTGACCTGGGGGCAGGGTCAGCCTGGCTCTTCCTATACCTAGTGGCTGGTCCTGTGGGTTGCCTGGGGCCTGCTAGGCCCCAGCAGCTGGCGAGGACGAGGACTCGGTGGAGCCCCTTCATTGCATGTGTGCCCAGTGCTTGGGGCCGGAGCTGGGGCTGGGAAACCCTTGTCTGAACCACTGTGAAGGGAATAGCTGGTTCTTACTCGAGTTCTGATTCTCCCTGCAGTACTGGTTTGTGCTGTGTGACCCTGGTCAGATTTCACCGCTCTGGACTCCATTTCCCGGGAGTGTGTGTGTGTGTGTTTGTGTGTTAGTCGCTTAGTCTGACTCTTTACGACCCCATGGACTGTAGCCCACCGGGCTACTCTATCCATGGGGTTCTCCAGGCAAGAATACTGGAGTGGGTTGCCATTTTCCTTCTCCAGGGGATCTTACTGACCCAGGGATCAAACCCGGGTCTCCTGCATTTGTAGGCAGATTCTTTACTATCTGAGCTATAGGGAAGTCCCACTTCCTTGGAGTAAGTTCATCCATTCATTCAGGAGGGCTTAGCAGGCCCCTTAAATTAGGCCCAGCTAGACTGCACACTTCCCCTGGTGGCTCAGACAGTAAGCAAGCTGCCTGCAATGCAGGAGACCTGGGTTCGATCCCCGTGAAGTCAGAATGAGTCGGACACAGCTGAGTGACTAACACACACATACCCAACACAGGTTGCAGGAGCCCCATATGGGCAGGGCCCATACCCTGGAACAGGGGCCTCCCCACCCAAGTTCTAGCCCAGTAAGCGACTTGCTTGGAATCTGTTTGTGGGACCTCTGGGTGCCCAAGCAGTGTAGCTGGCTCTGGTGGGGAGGCGGAGAGCTGTGTGGGCCTTTGGGTTGGAAGTCTAGTCACAAGGGACCCAACCTACAAACTCAATGGCCATGAGTTTGAGCAAACTCTGCCAGATAGTGAAGGACAGGGAAGCCTGGTGTGCTTCAGTGCATGGGGTCGCAAAGAGTTGGACAGGACTTAGCGATTGAACAACAACAAGCCTCCTGCAAGGTCAAGGTGGTTACCTGGGTAAACCGAGCCAGGACAGGCTCTGGCCCCAGCGAGCAGAAGGGAGGCGGCTTTATCAAAATAAAGCTGCATGAGGTGGGGCCAAGGTGCCTGGTGGTCCAGCATAGGCTTTCAAGTCACATAGTCTCCGAAAGCTGGACCCTGAGCCTCTGGCTTCATGAGAAAGTGATGGTTCCCATCTTGCTGGGCACAGAGACCACCAAGGACACATGTGGAAGGCGCACTCCGATCTTTTCCCCTTTGAGGGACTTTACAAGACAAACAGCTCTGCCTCTCTGGGTCTGTTTATCTCCAGGAGTCCCCTTACTCCTTTCCCCTGGGATTAACAAGGCCCGTCCTAGTGAGCAGGCCTAGCAGGCCTGTCCTCCCCACAGGAGGTGATTTCTGCTTTCAAGGAACTTGAGACAGAGCGGAGACCCAGTCCTTCCTCCATGCAGATGTTTACCCAGTGTGTGTGCAGGCCTGGTGGAAACGTGCTGCAAAGAGGATGAGCAGGTCCTCCCGCCTGTCTGTCGGGGAATGTCCCCAGACCACGTGCCATGGAAACCACGGGGGCATGTGGATGTGCAGGGGGGTGGAGGGAGAAGCAGGGAGGAAGGAGGAAGGCAGCACTGTTCCTAGCCCTTTGGCATGACTGCAGCCTGCCCTGGGTCTTTTCTACCCCATGGCCCACCCCTCAGGGCTGATGGATGGCGGCCCCAGGGGATGGAGCAGGACTGTTGCACAGTATTGCCTGCAGCACCTGGGTGACCTCTAGGGTTTGCACCCCCCCACACCCTATTCCCACCCTTGGCCTTACTGTGGGCTTCTGCACAGCCACTCATCTGGGGTGCCTTCCAGTGACCTCTCTGAGGTCTGACCAGGAACTGTCATCCCATTTGCTTGATGGCAAAACTGAGGCCTGGTGAAAAGTGTTTATTCGTTTATCTATTTTGGCTGTGGTGGGTTTTCTTTGCCGCATGTGGGCTTTCTGTAGTTGTGGCGAGTGGGGGCTCCTCTTCATTGCGGTGCCCGGGTTTCTCATTGCAGTGGCTTCTGGTTGTGCAGCTCAGGTTCTAGGCTCACAGGCTTCAATAGTTGTAGCGTGTGGGCTCAGTCGGTGTGGTGCACAGGCTTAATTGCTCCACGGCATGTGGGATCTTCCCTGACCAGGGATCGAACCTGTGTCCCCTGCATTGCAAGGCACATTCTTAACCACCGGACCACCAGAGAAAGCCCTGAACAGCCTTTAAATCAAAATCTTCATGTGTGTTGGGTTGCAGAGCCTTTATTTCACTTACACTAACCTGGCCTGATTTCCTAACCTGCCCCACCCCAGCACACCCTTTCCTGGAGCACCACTAGTGGGTAGCGCCGTTTCCCTACCCACTAGTGAGTTTTTCTGGAATAAGAGGCAGAGGTTGAAATTGTGGTCAACCCCCTCACCGCACAGGGTTTGGGGGGGCCATCCAGAGCCTGGGGCAGAAATGACGTGACGCCTCACTGGTCCTTGGCAGGACCCTGCTCCCCAGGTGTTTGAGCCTAAGGAGGAGGTGGTGTTGGCTGGTTTCTTGGAGGCTGGCAGGGATGGGGGAGGAGGAGGGTCAGGCTCTGGGCGCTCCTCCTGGCAGCAAGTCATAAAATGTGAAGCTGTAGGGAGCTTAGTGGTTATCTAACTAGCCTCCCTTTACAGTCCTGGAGCCAAGGCCTTGGGAGGTTATGTAACTTTTCCAAGGTTACTGTGCTCTCCAGGGTGGTGCAGGTACAATAAAGGAGGAGGTATTGCTAAGTGGGGCAGTTGGGGAAGGCTTTTTGGAGGCAGTGGTCTCAGGAAGTGGGAGGTGGTCACTGCTGCAGCAGTCAGGGATTCTGATAGAGTTGCATCAGGACCACCGACTCAGAAAACCTGTCATGGTTTCCCCCGCAGACTTAGACCACACGGGGGGAGCAGGCTCCAGACCACATGGGCCGCTGCAGAGACCTAGGCTCTGAGTCTGGTCCTTGCCAAGAGCCAGGGTCCTTGCAGCGGCCCCAAGAGATCTAGACTCTGCTCCCCGTGGGGTCTTGCCTCTGTCTGGATCCCTGCCCTTGATTCCCACTGCAGACAGGAGGCCGTGCCCCTAGGGCGAGGGGGCTATCTAAAACCCTGCATGCTCACAGCACATCTCAACCTTTACCAGGAACTCAGGTCTGTGTCCACTGATAACGTAAGTCACCTTGCAGGTGGTGGCAGAGAGAGGCGTTCCAGACATCACTCGACAGCAGGGACCGCAGCTGGCACCTGGTTGAGGGAAGGACAGATGGGAGCCATCCCACACCCCAGGGACTCCCAACAGGAGGACCATAGATGCAGTGCAAATTCATCTGAAGATAAGACAACTGAGGCAGAGGATTAAATAAGTCCTTCCAGGTCACGCAAAAGCTAGTTAGTGGCCTGAACCCAAGCCTCTGAGTTCAGAGCCCTGCAGAGTTGCTCTGTTTAGACTCTGTGGTGTCCTAAATCAGGGCCTGTTTTACCAGCTGTGCTGGGCCTCCTAGAGATGGGCTTTCTCCTTGGACCCTGTTGGCTCTAGCCACCCCCTCCCCACCCCCTCCCCCCCGAAGCACACCAGGCTTGCTCACTGACCCTTTGCTGAGCACCGCTCTCTTCAGCCTTTGTGGGTCCTGACACTGCTGTTTCCTGACCTGGTTTACGTTTGTTGACCATTTGCAGCGTGAAAGGTTTGAAAGCAGGAGAAACTTGGGTTAGGTAAGTAGGTGCCACAGTTCAGGGCAGGTGCCGTCAGCTCCATCCCTGCCCCCTAGCCCGCTCCCCTGGCTTCCTTATGGACCTTTCCAGCCCTGACCCTTCACTGCAGGATTTGTGGGTCAGGAGACCCAGAGACTGAGCTCTCAAGAAAAAAAAAATCAAAGACCTGGAAGGGAGAGGTTCAGCTTGCCTCTTGGCCGTGGGGTTCCTGTCTGAATCTGCCCGGCAGCTAAAGCCACACTTGTGACATGTCCCCCACTTGGCTTCCCCAGGGCTAACCCCTCGTGGGACTGTGGTGTCCCCCTGGGGAGGGGACAGCTGTCACCTTGCCTTTCCCACCACCCGCTCAGAATCTGCCTGCATGACTGGGGTCAGGCTGGCTATTTTTGCGGTGAGCAGAGGACCCCCAGGGTGGGTGAGCCCTTCATGGACACGAGTGTTGGTTTTGGCTTGGGTGCCCCTTTGTCTAATTCAAGGTTCTTGTTCCCCCCATGCATCTGGGTGCAGGACAGCACCTGTTCAGACTCTCCGGAGGAGAAAGAACCGCAGGCCCAGGCCCTCCCCATAGCTCCTGTTCAAATAAAACTCTCCCGTCTGCCTCCCAGGTCGAGGAATGCATCCTGACAGTGTTAGCTTTGGATGGGTGCCCTGCACTACCCCCTCCTGCCCCCACCCCCCCAGCATCCCGCCCCCTTTGGAGCAGCGGGTGGAAGGGCTGCCTCTGGCCGAGGGAGAGTGCTGAGTGGGCTGAGCTCACTGGTGCAGTAATGTCTTGTCAGCACCCCCCGGGGAGCAGGAAAAGGGAGGGTGTCCTGGTTATCAGCTTTTCAACACCCTACCTCCCCCAGCCCCCAGACTCCAGCCGCAGCCCTGAGGTCTACTGAAGGGTGGCTCGAGGACCGGGGATGTGAAGACAGAGCCAGGTCCTGGGCCTGGCTGAGCGGACTTGCTGTGTGGCTAGGCAGGGTCCCCGCCTCTCTCTGAGCCAAAGGACTTGTTCACTAGGCCGATTAGAGTCTCACCAAGTGCCAGCACTTTGCCCAGTGCTGGTTCAAGGTTTGTGGGAATTATGAGCCATATTTAGACATTAGCCTTGCCTTTGAGGTTGGGCCAGGCCTGGTGGCTTAGTTGGTAGAATCTGCTTGCAATGCAGTAGACTCAGTTTCGATCCCTGGGTCGGGAAGATCCCCTGGAGAAGGAAATGGCAACCCTCTCCAGTATTCTTGCCTGGAGAATTCCATGGACAGAGGAGTCTGGTGGGCTACAGTCCATGAGGTCGCAAGAGTCATTCGTGACCTACCTACCTACCTACGGCCCTGCGATGTATATGAAGGATTATGCAGGTGCAGCAGGTTGCAGGGGCCTCTCATGTGCTCCAAGGTAGAAACGTTGCCGTAGGTGGGGGGGCGGAGGGAGCTGCCAGGGAGGGCTCCCCTGACTTTGAGGGTTGCCTTCTATTGAGCCCCCTCCTTTTCTGAGCACCTCCTTGCCCCCACATTAGAGCACATTGCTCTGGGGTTGTGCCTTGTCTGCAGCCCTTCCCCCCTCCCGTCAGGCCCTCGGCTGTGCCCCACTGGATCTGAAATCTCTCGCTGTGTGAGAGGGTAATGATTAATGGACATCCGAGCCACGATGCCATATCTCCCTCTCCTTTGGCCTCTGTCCCCCAGTCCCCACATCCCAAAGGTAGGACCATCAGAGCCCACCTCCAATCTGGAAAACTCCTGTCCTTCCAGTGGGGGCCGTGCCTGGCCAGATTCTACCCCGACCCTGCAAGAACTCTGGGACAGCCCCCCACCCACCCCACCCTGCGTGCGCAGCGCACCTGAGCAGGGACACTCTGTCCTCTGTCGGGATGGGTCCGCAGGTTGCCTGGAGAAGTGCGTCAGTGTCCCCCTCCCCCACGCCCTGCCTCCTCTGCACCCCAGGTGTGCATGTCTGGACCCAGAGCTGGCTCTCAGGCCCACGCCAGGGCAACTTCCAAGTCATGTGTTGAGGGGGCACTTTTCAGTCCTGCTCTAGAAAGTGCCAGGGCAACTTCCAAGTCATGTGGTGGGGGGGCACTTTTCAGTCCTGCTCTAGAAAGTGCCCGCCTCCACCAAGCCAGGGGTTCAGAGTTCACAGGTTTCGGTTTGGGGACGCCCGCTCTCTTTGGAGTGCCCCAGAGCCTAGAGCTGCCTGATGCCCTGTCTCTTCTACTTGCTCTCTGTTGGGGTCATGGTGTACAAGTCCGAAAATGTGCCCTTCCTGAAGCTGGTTTCCATCTGTGCACACACTCTTCACTCCCCCCACCCAGCACCCCCAACATGCTCCCCCCACCCCAGCCCCCGCTCTGCTTATAGCTGGATCCCTGCTTATTGAGTGACCCGGTGGGCTCTGACCGTGGAGTGGGAGACCCTCAGACAGACCAGCAGGGGCACCTGCTGGGGCCCTGGAATGGGGTAGCTTTCCGGGGCTTCGATTCCGTGTTCTCAGTGGGGCTGAGCTATGAGCCAGACTGGAAGTGAGACAGAAACAAGACGGGAGTGAGGGCCGCCCAGAATCGGTTTTCTGAGTTGGTGCCGTGTTAGGGCTGAATCACTGCAACTCGATGTCAAAACAGAAGGCAGGCTGCGCTGAATTGGAGGCAGGGTTATTGATGCCTTTTCTTTCTCTGCCTCCCTAATTTTCTAAAATGCTGTTGTATTGCAGTTGTCCTGTAGGAAATTGAGTTTTCTGAAAGGGTAAGATGCACGCACATAGCATTGGCCACTTCTACCCTGGCTATTTTTAATGCGTGAGGTACACAAAGCACAAATAAACATGGGTTTAGCGGCAGTGGTGCATACTCTGAAAACTAGTATCACTTCTGAAATTGCTAAACAATGTGTGATTGTTTTTCAGTTTAGCTGCCAGAGGGCTGACTTCCTGGGCAGTGGGGCTGTTGAACACTTTGAAGAGAAGGGTCTCAAAGACTGGGGAAACCAGGCGGGCTTTTGGTGTGCAGACCAGTAAGTTTGAGATTGAACACGATCTGATTGGTAGTCACCAAGAAGAGAGTGTGGCTCCCCCGGGAGAAGCCTTGCAGAGCTGGCGGAGTCCCAGGGGCTGCCCCTTTTGTTGGGGTCAGTGTCTCCCGCAAGGGAAGGGGTGCTGCAGAGACCAAGGCCTCAGTGTGTATTCAGCTCTTACAATTCCCACTGGGGCCCAGGAAGACTTTGCCTGCCTTGCCTTTTTGGATGGACCCCCCCCCCCCACCAAAGAAAAAAAACGCAGGCAAAGGAAAGATTTGGGACAGCCCATGACCATGCATGTCATTCAGAGTCAAGAGTACGCTGCAGACCCTGGCCCAAGGCTTGGGTGAGCCCTGGGGGTCGGGGGGAAGGCAGGCCCTCCCTGCCTAGGTAGGATGTGTTGTGTCGGACTGCATCAGTATGGTAATTACCACTCACAGGTCACGAATCGGTTTTAACGTGATATTACTAACTATGGTAGCTGTTTAGTTTTTCATTAAAATTAATAAAATTTAGGGACTTCCCTGGCAGCTAAGACTCTGTGCCTCCAGCGCACGGTGGGGTGTGGGTTCGATCCCTGGTCAGGGAGCTAAGACCCCACATGCTGCACAGCATGGCCCCAAAATTTAAAAAATAATAAAATTAATAAAATTTGAATTTAGTTCCTCCTCACACTGCCCACAGTCCTAGGGCTCAGTAGCCACAGGGTTTCCTCAGCACTGAGAGTCCTATTGGGTGGTGCTAGAATGCTAGTGGAACCTGTTGAGGTTCCTAAGGGCACATTGGCTTCTCTTGGTATCTAGTTAAATTCCATCCTGCTTTGGGGTGGGTGAGGGCAGAGCTGGCTGGCAGCCTTGGAGTGGAGAGGGTGATGTGCCGAGAACCCATAGATGGAGCGGGTTGCCCCATCCCCCGCAGCGGGACACTTGCAAGCTCCCCGGAGGTGAGCATCCCCACCAGACTGGTTGACGGAAAGCGTGGGTTTGCCAGGGTCTGTTGACTGTCCTGCCCGTTCCGTCCCTCCAGACTCAGATGAGTGTGTATTTGGCAGGGACTGTCCCAGCCTCGCCTTGGCTTGTCTGCTGCCTCCTCCTGCTGCCTTCATGTCGTGTAATACCTCCCATCTGCCTGTCTGTCCTTAGATGTGAGGTCCGACTGGGAAGGGCCTGTGTCTTGTTCGTTTCTTCTTTTGTGCTCAGCAAGTACTTAAGGAATCACTACCTGAGCTGCGTAGTGCGAGGAAAGATTGCCTAGGACTCTGGTCTCATCCTCCCTTGGGTTAGCTTAGGTTGGGTGGTTGGTTCTGTACAGGCATTGGGGGCTGGTGTCTGGCCAGCTGTGGCATGTGTACTGGGCATGTGTGAAGGACAGGGACGCCTGGCATGCTGTAGTCGGTAGGGTTGAGAACAGTTGGATGGAACTTAGTGACTGAACCGCAACATGGGGGCGGGAACAACTCCAGAAAGGGGAATGGCTCAGCGCCTCTGGGTGGGAGGAGGGGTGAAAGGAGCCCCCTTCCATCTGGTCCTCACGTCACCCTGCTGTTTCTGGGAGGTGACCCATGGGGCAGAGGGCAGGCCGTGTTCTGGAAGCCCACTGCTAGGTCTCTAGTTTAGAGCTAAGCGGCCCAGATGAGACTGCCATCTTCAGCAGACCTGGGGGTAAATGGACCTCCCTGGACGGACCTGAGAAGTGGCCACGCCAGCTGCCAGTCAAAGTATTTCATGAGAAGCTCGGTTCTTCAGGAGGGCAGGATGTAGGCACTTGAGGAGCAGGTCTCACTCCCCCGCTGACCCTTGCGTGACTTGGAAATCTGCTGGCATTTGCTTTCCTGTCTTTGAGCCTCCCCTGGCCACACACAATGCACCGGGAGGCTGGGAGAAAGCCTTACCGCCAACAGCAGCAGGCATTTAGAAACTAGGAGTTCCAAGTCGGGGGCATCTTCAGCTTTATTGGTGCATCCGCCGCATGCTCATCCCGTTCATGTCTACTGAGCCTTTCGACCCATAACCCTGTGAATTGATGCGGGGAGGGGAGGGAGGGAGGGCAGCACTACTTCCATTGTATCAGTCAAGAAACTGAAGTCATGACAAGGAGGGCCAGGAAACAGCTGATATTGTGCAGGCCTGGGTGTTGAAAGTTCCTGCACGATCCTAGGAAGGTTAAGGGCTGCCAGAGCCTGGGTGGGTGTTAGGGGGGTTAAGCAGGCTTGGAAAATGCCCTTGCTTAAAATCACAGCCCTGGTGAAGGAGGACGAGAGAACGTGTGCCTGGTCTTGGTCCTTCCTGCCTCCCGGTGTCTCACAACGGGGCTGTCTCAGAGTCTGGGTTCTCCCGCTGCACCACTGGGGGAGTTTCCATTTCCTGTGGCCTCGCCTGTCCCTGGTCCTGGGCCCCAAGTCAGAGGACAGGAGGTTTTCCTAACCCCCACCACAACCCTTCACCTCAGCTCAGCCTCTAGAGGTATGAGGCGGGTTGGCTGTACTTTTCCATACCTTCGTACAAAACAGTTCTGTGTTGCTTTACCCTGGTCATGCCCCAGTCAGCCCAGGATGGGCTGGCGGAAGGTGGGAGGGTCTGTCCCCACAGGGTGGAAAAAGCAGAGGTAGCTATGCCTTTATGCTTTGTGCTGGGCAGCAAAGGCAAGGTGGTGGAGTGGTGGGGTGGGGGGCACCAGTTGTGTGTATCAGGCTCTGTTCCTTTCCCCCTATTTGGAGATCTCTTTCATTTCTCATCCCTGTGATCTCCACATAGGGGCCTTGGTGGCTGGAGCTCTGATTCAACTGGTGTGGTGTGATATCTGTGTCTGGCCGCCTGGCTGGGGGCTTGGGGAGTCTGCACCTCAGGGCACCCAGCCCCCCTTGCATCCAGCCCAGGGATGCTCACAGTTGTCAGCAGCGTGGTCTTGGCTCTGGTCTCTCATTGCATCTTCTGGTGGTGAGAGCCATCCAGGCAGAAGGCTCCCCACCCTGCAAAGAGTACCACTCACCCCAAAACGCTTGTGCCAGCGCGCTGGTGCTTCCTTGTGCAATTTATTCCAGAGACGATGGAGACCAGCTGTTGTCCGTCTCCAGCTGGAGACTGAACCAAAGGAAATGGGCTTGGACTGCAGCCGGTGGGGGGATTTAGGTTGGAGGCAGACAATAAGGAAGGGTTTTGTGGCAGGTGGCTGGCTCTCAGGGGGCTCCTGCAGGGGGCTTTGTGGAGAGGGGAGAGGGTCAGGTCGGGTCATGCTTGGAGGCCGCAGGGCCAGGCTGGGGCGGACAGGGGTGGTTTGTAATAAACCAACGGGGAGGTGACCTCGTAGGTATGGAGAGGCTCCGCTGCCACTGCTTGTGCAGGGCTAATACCACCACCTAGTATCTTTCTGGCTTTTTCTTGTTTTCATTAGTGAAGAAGTTTACAGTTTAACCACCTGGTCATCTTAAACAAATGATGATAAATGGGTAGACTTAATAATCCCTTATCGTCAGAACCCTAAACTTCAAGGATGGGCAGTTACTTATTACCCGGAGCTTTGGCCACAGCAAAGGGAGAGGGGAAGGAGGAGAGGCAGATGGAGAAGCCGCTCTCAGGGCCCCTGGGTGGGGACAGTTTGCCAGGGGTCTGGGGTGTGGTCCTCTGAGGGCCAGAGGTGAGGGTGTCAGCCACATCCTTCTCCCAAGGGCATGGGCATACCCGGGTGGCATGAATGTGGGGCTGGTGGGGGCAGCTCTCATATCCTGGAGGGGGGACCTGGGGGTGTCGGTTGCGGAGGAGCCTTGTCCTCAGGATCCCAGTAAGGGGACCTGGGACGGGGTGCTGCATCCAGAGGAACAGAGCTGGTAGCACCCTGGGGCCCAGGAGAGCTTTATGGAACAGAGCTTCATTTTCTTCCCCCTCTTTCGGAGGAGCCACAAAGCAACAGCACCCAGGGGACCTGTGGCCCCCAACCCTGAAGTTTCCCTCCCCCACCCCGGGCCCCTACCCTTCGCCACTGGCCAGCCTCCTTCCTCCAGAATCCTGATGGTTCCAAAGTCTGCCATGCAGCTGAGTCACCAGGGCTGGGACCTCTGGGGGCTCCAGACTTGCAGACAGGTGGGGTGGAGTGGGGTGACAGGCACACTGGGCAGAGAAACACAAAGCCATCAGCTCAGGCCGGTCGCATCTGCCAGGACTGCCCACCTTATCCAGCCGGAACCCGTGTTAAATACAGAATCAGCACCCACCTCCGCGCCCTGGAAGGCATATATCTCGGAGACTGAGTCCCTCGTTTGGCCAATACTGAGTACCTGCCAGTGCCAGGTTCTGGGAATGAGGAATGAGGGAAACCTCTTTCTCTGAAAGCCTTCAGAGTTCATAGTCTACCAACCGGACAGCAGATCCTAATAGAACGTCCGGGGACATGGGGCGATAAGTACTGTCCCAAGCTCTGATCTTCCAGGTAGTGGTCGCCAGGAAGGAGGGCATTCCTGGTGATGCCTGCCCAGCTCTGTGTCTACAGCTCTGGAAGCCCTGTGCCCTGGGCACAAACCCCAAGAATGGAAGGGACCTCCCCACCCCCCTGTTCTTCCCAGTTTACTTTTCTGCCCAGTACACACCCTGTATGCCCAGCACCCAGCTACACATCATTTCACGTAATCTGCATCCCAACCCAAGAGAGTCTTGGTGCCCCTGCTTTCCAGAGGCGGAAAGAGAAGCTCAGATTGGTGAGAGGACGTGCCCTAGGTGACCCGCTGGCGGGCCATGGAGCCAGGAGCGGAACCCACGTGTGTCTGCGCCAAAGCCCAGTGTTAGCTCCTCCGCCCCAGGGCTGCCGGCAGAGGGTCCCGGACTTGACGGGTGTGGTCGGTCTCCCAGTGGGTTAGCTGTCCCAGCGTGTGTGTGTTGTCCAGGCTGCCTTGAAGACGGGGGAGGCTAGCTGGCCCAGGGAGGGGCTGCTGATGAGCCCGATCTCTGTCAGGTCGTCAGCCCAGGACGGGGAGACAGCGGATCAGCAGTTCCCGTGACCTCCTTGCGGGGCCGGTGACTTCCCATGCTTGCTCCTTCCACCCTGCTGCCAGGCTGGGGTAAACCCAAGGCGTCTCTGGGGAGGAGGGGAAGACACAAGCAAACGCTCGCCTGATACAATCGCAGGATTAAACTGCACACCCTTTTATAGCTCTCCATCACCTGTGACCCGTGTCTGCCCCTCTCCTATCACTCACCTTCCTTGCTCCACTTTGGTTGGCATTTCTGAGCCTGACCCCTGCTTGTTTGGTGGAAGGGTCCCTCAACTGAAAGTCAGGGGGCTTTTGGCTGGTTCTGCTCTGTCCTTTGTCATGAGCTTGCTGTGTGACCTCTTCTGTGTCACTAGCCCTCTCTGATCAGTTTCCTCAGCTACAAAATGGGAATACAATATCCATGTTGCTTGCCTTGCCTACAAGGTCTTGAGTCTTGAATGAAATTAGGGCCAGAGGAGTTGTTGGTAGGAAAGATACCTGATGAATGGGGTTTTGGCCAGAAGGAGGGAAATGTTGGCTCTTCCTCCAGACCTTTGTTACAAAGGAGCTGAATGGGGCCCAGAAAGGTTTGTCAGCTTGCCGGGAAAGAACAAGCCGGGAGCCAAATCCCCTGCAGGGACCTCTCGCTCCCTGGTGACCCACACCCCTGTGGGGAAGGAGGGCCTGTTGGAGGGGTCTGGCTGACTAATTTCCTGCCCTTGAGTTGTTGGCCCAGAAGTTGGGAGATGTCTCTTGGTATCCATCAAAGTAGAAAGACATCCCCACCCCGAGGATCTGGATTCTGGGGGCAGGGAAGGAGCCTGGTCATGAACCCAGGCCAAGCATCCCAGACAGGGCAGAGATGCCAGCATAAGGCCATGGGCCAGGCCACAGCCACCCCGGAGCACGACAGTGGTTGTGATTTGGGGATCAGGAAGCTGCAGGTGGGTGAAGGGTGTCCTTCTTGTCACTTAAGCCTCATTGGACGTTCCACCTGCCCCAAGTCCTTCAGAAAATGAGGCAGGGGGTGGAATCTGAGAACATGGCTCCGGGGGATCATCTGGTGTCTCTGTTTGGTTGCCAGGGGTTTTCTCCTACTCCCCAGGGTCGCTCTTGGGCAGCACGGGGACAGGACTGGCCCTGGAGGGTCCCCTGTGTCCGCTCACACCAGGATTTCCAGTGTCACTCAGCAGCTCGGCCCTCCAGGTGCCTGAGAACACTTGCTGACATCCCATCCTGAGCTGCAGCCCCTCCAGCCCTAGTCTGTTTGCTTTAGCCAAACCCAGAGCCCTCCACAGGGCAGCTGGGCCCTGCAGGGCTCTGCCTCAGCCTCAGCTCTCATGGAGAGGCGCCCAGCTGCCCCAGGGGAGGAGGAGGCGTGTTGCCGACCCAGCCTGAGAACAATGGGGGCAGGGTCACCTGCCTTGTTTTCATTGTCTCTCCTGAGAGCAGACGGGGCTCCCGGGCCTGAGAAAGTCGGAAACCCAGAGGTTTCTGCTGAAAATGCGCTTACCTCTGGCCCCGGCTTTCCCCACGAGCGTGAGACCTCGCAGTGCCTCTGAGTTCTGCAAAGGCTGCTGAGAGATGGCCCGGGAGGGGAAACCCAAGGGCAGACGGGAGGACAGCCATCCATCCCTGGCTGCCGTGCTGACCCCTGGGGTGGGCTAGACTGGGCCTTCCCCGTGACTAGGAGAGAGGGTGGATTGGTTCTAGGATGGTGGTTCTGAAATGGGCTGCACATAATATTAGTTACCTGAGACAGCTTTTCAGCAACTTGGTTCCCAGTCCACACCCCAGACCATTTCTGTCTGAATCTCCCAGGGTACCACCCAAGCAGGAGTATTTCCCCAAGCTGCCCCCAACCCCGGGTGATCTCCACATGCAGCCCGGTTAAGAAGCAGTACTGGTGACCCCTCCCCTGGGGAGATGCGTTGAGGGTGGGGTGGGGTGCTGCCTTCCGCCTTGCCTGATGAGGATGTGTGGGTTTCTGGGGTTGGGGAGGGATTATATTTTGTACCCCAGGGCATCCTCCGGTTGCTATTTCCTCCCTGGGCTGAGGGAGGGCAGCCTGGCTGGCACCAGGCATGGTCCTTTAGGGACCAAGGCACAGTGAGGCGCCTTCCTCATCCTGCAGTGGGATCTGGGGGGATCGAGGAAGGAAGTGGGGTGAAGAATAAGACTCACTTCTGACTCAAGCAGCCTGGCTTGCTGGGGCCTTGGGGAGAGCTGGAGCTGGTGGCCAGTAGGCTGAATCCTGAGAATAAGCATGTATTTTCTCAAATGGGCTGTGGATTTTTTTGGTGGGGGACGGGAGGGGAGTGGTGCTTGGGAGGTGCTAAACTAGGCTCAGAAGTTATGGTTCTGGACATAGGAAAATGTGAGTTATACAGAAGTGTCACCTGCTCAGGCAGGGGGACCCCTGTGGTCCTAAGCCAACCTTGGTTCCTGGAGAATCTCAGTAGGTGACCTGAGCTGAACCAGGGTCTTCAGATTCTCCATTAACTTCCTAGTGTACCAACCATGTCTCCAGCAATTTGTCTTTCCTTCTTGGCTCTCCTGGTGGCTCAGACAGCAGAGAATCTGCCTGCTGTGCCAGGGACCTGGGTTCGATCCCCAGGTCTTGAAGATCCCCTGGAGAAGGGAATGGCTTCCCACTCCTGTATTTCTTACCTGGAGAATTTCATGGACAGAGGAGCCTGGCAGGCTACAGTCCATGGGGTCACAAAGAGTCGGACATGACTGAGCGACTAACACTTTCTACTAAAACCATGATAGGTATTTGAGTAGACACTGGAGCGGGCTTCCCTGGTGACTCAGTGGTAAAGAATCTGCCTTCCAATGCAGGAGACTCGGGCTCAACCGCTGGTCTGGGAAGATCCCCTGGAGTAGGAAATGGCAAGCCACTCCAGTATTCTTGCCTGGGAAATCTCATGGACAGAGGAGCCTGGCAAGGTACCGTCGATGGGGTCACAAGGAGTAGGACACTACTGAGCAACTAAACAACAGGCATTGGAGCAAAACTGAAAAAGCAGATAAGCAGGATTGGAGCAAAAGTGAAAATGTAGATAAGCAAAATACAAGTCTACAAAGTCCACATTGCAAGGGCCCAGGTCAAGTCTTAACAGAGACAAGACGGGGCCCTGCCCCCACGCCCCTGCACCTGCCCCACAGACACCTGTTCCCCGCCTGGGAGAGTCAGGGCCGGGGTGAGCCCGGCCCACAGCTGGGAGGCAGGTGTCAGGGTGGTGCCGTTGGGCCCCTGCCAATGCCCAGCTCCTAAACCGAGCCTGCCCTCCGAGCCACACCTGGTCACCTGGGCTGCAGGGAGGGGGCGGGGGAATACTGAGGATCCTGCACATCTTGCCTCCTGGCCGGGGAGCTGGGAGGCTGAGCCCCGCACCCACGTCACCCCCACTTAGGCAGCAGGTGAGGGGACGAATCACCCATGAAGCTTGTTAACTGCTTGCTGGGCACCTAGGTCAACCACAAGGAATACCTGTGAGTGAGGCCCAGGCGTTGTGTTTACTTAAACGCCCAGGTAGTTCCACCGGGTGAAGGGAGAGCCCCTGCCCCAGGGGCTGGGTGGTACTCGCGGTCTCTGAGCCTCAGTTTATCATCCAAAGACTAGCCCAGTGCCCCTTCCCCACCCCAGCTGGGGAAGATGCTTTCGATGCTTTTGAACCGTGGTGTTGGAGAAGACTCTTAAGAGTCCCTTGGACTGCAAGGAGATCCAACCAGTCCATCCTAAAGGAAATCAGTCCTGAATATTCATTGGAAGAACTGATACTGAAACTGAAACTCCAATACTTTGGCCACCTGATGCAAGGTTGAAAGACTGAAGGCGAGAGGAGATGGGGATGACAGAGGAGGAGATGGTTGGATGGCATCACTGACTCGATGGAGATGAGTTTGAGTAAGCTCTGGGAGTTGGCGATGGACAGGGAGGCCTGGCGTGCTGTAGTCCATGGGGTCACAAAGAGTCGCACACGACTGAGCAACTGAACTGAGCTGAGGAGCTGAGTCAGCCTGAGCCTGGGCGAGTGAAGAGTGGAGATGATGGAGGGCTTAGATAATCACCGTCACACCTCTAATTTGTCCTGGGAACGCTCACAGGTGCTCACCTGCTCACCAAGGTACTGATACTCTGGGTCTGCCGGCAGTCCCCAAAAGACATCAGAAGGAGGGCTGGCCAAACAGCTGGACAGGCGAGCTCTAGCCACTGTGCGCCCCCCCCCCCGGCTTCTCCCCCTCCTCACACTGCTGCAGGGAGCCCCAGTGCATGGGCTCTGGGGTCCTCCTCTGCTCTCCTCTATCTGCTCATCAGTTTGCAGTATTAAAGAACGTGAAAAACATTGCTCTGAACAAGCCGAACTTGTTCAGCATGTATTTGCCTCAAAAGTGCCTATGATAGGTTTACTAATCCTCACTTCTGTCTGTTCTGTTAAGACTCGCCCCCCCGACCCACCGCCGCAAACTCCCTATGGGGTCACGATCCCACCCTGGCCCCCTTCCCTGAGGATGGACGTGCAGACAGACATGGACACACAGGAAGAGCCCAGCCCAGAGACCAGGGGGTGGATGGGCAGTGGGCTGACGATGAAGCTGGGAACATCTTGGCTGGGGCTTTAAGACTGGGGTTCAGAGAAGCCCCCGTGCCTGGCCTCCGCCCCACCTTAGCAAGCACAGGGTGGGGGACCAGCGTGTGTCCTTGCTTGGCTGTGCAGGCGGCCGGCCAGGGTGGCTGGGAGCCCCTAGGGAGGCAGAGGTCCGGAGAGATGGGCCGTCTGAGGGCTGTGGTGGTACGGCCTGGGTGTGCCTCAGTTTCCCTGCCTCTGCTGCCTCGGGGGAGCCTGGACACCCTCAGGCCTCCTGACTCCAGCTGATCTCGTCCAGGCCTGGCCTTTAGGTGCAGAGACGTAAATTCCACGCCCTTTGATTTATCTTTGTGGGCCAGCAGTCTCCCCAACCCGGGGTGTCAGGTCACTGCTGGGGCTGGTTTCCTGAAGGCCACGTGTACCATGTAGTCATGACACTGACTGCAGTTAACCTTTATTCAGGGCTTCCGGTGTCCTCAGTACTTTGCATGTGCTCAAGAATGGGTGCTGTTTTTGACCGATGGAGAGACTAAGGCTGATAGGCTGTGATTTACACAGAGACTTGGTGCCAGCACTTGAGAGGACCCCCCTGCCTACCACGTAACCCCCAGGTCCTTCCCACGCGTCCATGAGCCTCTGCCCAGGGCTGGGGCACGGGTTTGGTTGGAGAACCCTATCGCCCTCCTTTGTAGCCCTCTCCCTGCTCTCTACACATCCATTGACCCCTAGAAGTTTCAGAGGGGGCAGGCGTCCCCTTCCTGCAGGAAGGACGGTCACTCCAGGGACTCTCCCGGCACCACTGCCACTCACTCTGCCATCTTGGACAAGGGGGCTTTTGTTTGCCCCCCTCACCTGGCCCCTTTCCCAACCCCTGACCTCCAGGGTCTGCCCTCTGTTCTCACAACCTGGTGACCGACCCCATCCCTCTACCCCTGGATGCTGGTGGTCCCAGCAGCCCTGCGTCCCTCCCCTGACCCCACCAACTCCACTCTTACTGGGGTTTGACCCTGCTTCCCACCCTCTTGCCAGATAAAGCCGTGCACCTTATTGCTGATGAACAATATAATCCACAGGGTGGTTTATGAGATCCTCCTGCAGAGTAACGCTGAGAAGGAGTTGAAGGAAGGATGTGGGAGAGGGAGTCAGTCAAGGTCAGGGAAGATGCCCTCATTCATTCGTTCACTCACTCACTTAACAAATGTGTGCACTGCAGATAAAAGTGCTGTCCTCACAGAGCTTACCTTCTAGGGGAATCAGTCTCTGCATTCCTGTGGCTATTTCCCTTGCATTTGCCTGACTGTGTTCTAGAAACCTGGATTCACTCCTGTAGTCGAGAAGCCTATACCCTACACCCCCATCTGTGGTCAGAAGAGGGGTTGAGAGCCAGACGGCCTGGGTCCATGCTCTGGCTCCACCACTGCCTAGCAAGTTACTCAGCCTCTGTGCCTTGTTTTCCTCAGCTGTAAATGGAGGGAAGAGAATCTCCTTTACAAGTTTATAAACACTCAACGAGCTGATTTAAAATGCTTTGATTGGTGCTTGTCATAAAACAAGTGGTCAAATATCAGCTACTATTCAAATATGAATTATCATAATCTATGAAATAAGGAGTAATAAACCATGCCCTACCTACCTCCCAAGGTGGCTGGGAGGGCTAGGAGGGCCAGGTGAGAGACAGTAAATGTTCTTCCTACTCTGCCACGCGCTGTGCACACATGACCATTGGCCTCGTTCTCTTTGCAGGCCAGAGGGACCAAGTGAGCGGAGATGGAATGGGTTAGGGACGGATGCAGCCAGGGATGGTGAGGGACGGCCACTTGTGTGCCTCTGACACGTGGGTCCAGCAGAGGCTGGCATCCTTGAGGCCGATCGTGCGTGGCCAGGAAGGGGCTCTGTGATGCCAGTGTGAGGTCTGACGCGGAGCTGAAGGCAGGGTGGGGAGCGGCCCCATAGCCGCCGTCCACAGGCTGGCTGCCACCCGAAAGTGTTCCCTTACTGGCCTGATGAAGGGAAAGGCCGGACCTCAGCCCCGCTGCCTGTGTCCGCAGGTGGGCAGGATGGGCCCTCTCTGGAGCTCTGCAGAATGCATCTCCAGGATGAGGGTGCCTGGCAGCTACCTCTGCACAGGAAACCCCGGATCCCTGGAGGATAAAGCACCGTAGGGAACCCAGACTTCGTGGACAGCAAGATTCTGGGAGGGTGGAGTCAGGGCAGCATGTTGCCTGAAGCCTGGGCAGAGGCGTGAATGTCCCCTCCCTGAGGGCTCTGTCTGAGTGGATGGGCTGGTTTTAGGGCACTGTTTTTCCAGGTGGTGCAAAGGGGTGGATGTACGCACCAGCCTCCTTCCTGCAGCCAGGACCCAGACCCGGGCTGGCTCCCCCACCCACCCCGCTTCCTCGATTTTAGCATCCCTTAGATTACTTACTTAACCTCTCAGCCTCAGGTCCTCGTTTGCAAAATGAAAAAAATTAGGGTGACTTCCCAGCAGGATTCTTTGCTCATTAATGAGCTGGAGGCACATAAAGTGCTCAGCACAACGTTTGGTGCATGGTAACCCCCCCCAATAAATCACAGCCGCTTCTTTGCAAGGATGACAGGTGGGGAGGGGAGCTCCATTCCGTCCTCAAACTAGAGCCAGGCCCAGGCTGTTTGCGGGATCCCCCCTCTCCCATCGTTCTCTAGGGTGATGTAGAAAATGAAAATATTGTCTTGTGTGAATCTGGAAGCCAAGTTAAATCATCTTGTATGTGATCAAGGTCCACCTTCTCTTGAGAAATCAGCTTCCCTAACCCTGGGAGACCAGACAGTGTGTCTAATGGCTCCCCTCACCCAGGGATGACCTCAGTCCTGGGTCAGCCTCTCTGTTCTGGGGGAGAGGGTCCCACCAGCCTGTGGGACCTTGCCTCTGGCCTTAATCAGTGAGATGTTCCGACTGGAGCCACAGAGACCCAGAGTGGGGACAGGGAGCAGGCTGCCCAAGTTCACATCCGGACCTCTGCTCCCTGAGCCTCGCTTTCCTCACCTGTCAGGTGATGCCTGGCAGATTCGGGGAAGAGCCAGTCAGGGAATATGTATAAAAGCCCCAGCAAGAGGCATCTGACACACAGCAGCGCTGAAATCCTGCTCTGTCTCCCAGCATGGGGATGGAGCCAAGCTGACCCCCAGGCCAGCCGCTTGGGAACCCTGGGCAGAGAAGCTTGGGGCGTTCAGGAGCAGGGAGAGCAGGGAAGGAGGGAGGTGAGGAGCCCAGCTGACTTGCAAGAGAAAGTCTAGAACCTGGCCCAGTTCTGCCAGTTAAGCTCTCAGCCTCTGTCTCCTGACCTGACCTGTGGATGTAACTACTGCCAACTACAACTGCTGTTGTAAGGGCAAGTGGCACTTCTGGCCCTGGGGGGCTTAGGGCTCTTTGGAATGCCCCCATTTGTCCACCCCTCCCTGGGTGACCGTGGAGAGATAATGGGGGTGAAGGGGACAGCACATAGGGCTGTGACTCCCTGATAACCCAGGACGGAGGCCCTGAAGGACACACCATCGGTGGGGTGAAGGGCAAGAAGCCAGCTTTTCTGCTGCAAAGCTCCCAGCAATAACGCCTTCTTCGGTCGCCCTGTTTGGGCAGCTCTTACGTGTGATGTCTCCTTGTTATTGCTGTTTAGTCGATCAGTCGTGTCCGACTCTTTTGCAACTCCATGGACTATAGCCCACCAGGCTCCTCTGTCCATGGGATTTCCCAGACAAGAATACTGGAGTGGGTTGCCATTTCCTTCTCCAGGGGATCTTCCCGACCCAGGGATCTGTGTCTCCTGCAGGAGACTTCTTTACCACTGAGTCACCAGCACTTACTAAATCGTTCCAGAGTCACAGATAACCTTTGGCAATCCGGTGTGGCTCAGTGGGAACAGTGTGGGCGTGGCGGGTGGGGCTGTCCTGGGCATCCCACCTCTCTGGTCCCTGCCCACTTTATGCCAGCAGCACCCCATCACCCACGAGAGTAGGTGTGTGAGAGGACAGGGATTCTGTCCCTCCACAGCTCTCTCCCTGGTGCCCGAACAGTGCCTGGCACATAGGAGGCTCCCACTCAGGCAGCACTGGCAAACATTTCCAGAGGGTGCCGCCTCCCCACCTGAGAACCCGTGTTGCAATCACAGCTTCAGTATCCCTGGATGTGTTCTGGTGTTCCTGGATCTAAACTTCCCATGATCAGAAATGGATGCCTAACCAAGGGCAGTCCATTCTGGCGTAGCTCATTATCCAGCAAAGTCACAGCTGTCCCCTCCAGGACCTAGGCCCCTAGGTTAGCGTATCATGAAGTCTAACAACCAAGACTGGAGTGGAGCACCCCACGTGGGGCCTGGCCTGCAGAGGACAGTGGGCTGGTTGCCTCCCAGCCCTGAAGAGATAAGGTGTTGACACTGCCCGAGATTGTATTTACCTTTCTTTCTCTTGGCAGCCACCCTGGTGTTTGTTGGTCTGTGGTCAGCTAAAACCCAAGGACTTTTCCCTTCCACCCTTTGGGTCAGTCTCTTCTAACCCAAAGTATAAGACGTGAAAAATTTAAAAGACAGCTGTATCTTGTTAGTTTGGGCTCCCCCCCACCTTTTTTTAAGCTAGATCTTAACTCTTTTTCTTAAAAAATTGATCATTTATTTGTTTATTTTGGCTGTGCTGGATCTTCTGTTGCTGTGCGGGCTTGTCTCGAGTTCCAGTGAGCGAGGGCGACTCTCTAGATGCAGTGCACGGGCTTCTCATTGCGGTAACTTCTCTTGTTGCAGAGCATGGGCTCTAGAGCTCTTGGGCTTCCGTAGCTGTGGCACGTGGGCTCAGTAGTTGGGGGTCCCAGGCTCTAAATCACAAGCTCAGTAGTTGTGGTACAAGGGCTTCATTGATCCGTGACATGTGGGATTGTCCCAGACCAGGGATTGAACCCATGTCTCCTGCGTTGGTAGGCGGATTCTTCACCACTGAGGCAGCAGAGAAGCCCTGGACCCATTTTTCCAGTCCAGATGGTGCCATTGCAGTGTGTCAGCTGTCTTCCCACCCCAGCCTTGTCCTAGGTTTGCATCCATTGTAGATTAAACTGGTCAGCCACCTATGTCCTTGCTGTGCTGTGGATTAAAAGATTCAAGGGGCCTGGCCTTTGGCGTGATGATGGAGACCAGACTGATAATGATCAGTACTTCTTGGGGTTGTTTATCTGCCTTTATGTGGATCCAGATTAATCCCAGTTCCTCCCTGCATTTCTCTGTCTTCTCCACACAAATATCTTTGCACCCATCTGTTCAGCTGCCTCGCTGCTATCTGGATTGACTGCATTCCACCGAACTTCAAGGCTTTGCAGTCTCTTTGGAGTGGGAGATGCACTTAGCTGAGCATGACTTGCTCTGGTGAACCTGTGCTAGCAGCTTTCAGTGCCCACCGCTTCCTCTTTGAATCCGCCAAGTGTTCTGCTGTCTCCAGAGAGGAGTCAGCGAGAGTTCAGTTTGGAGTTTCTCGAGTCCACCCTTTCCTTTTGTATGAGAAGGAGGTGGAGAGGCAACTTCTGACATCTCTCCTGTTCCTCTGAGACTCCACGGGGTTGACCAGGGGTGGGGTTCAAATGCTATGATTTCCCGGTCAGTTGTCAACCATCTCGGGCTGTGCTTCCTGAAGACAGCGCTGCTCTCATCACCCCCCACCCCCATAAGATGGGTATCTCAGATAGCAAAGACTGCCGCCAAAGGCAGCTGAGTGGTCCTGCTTTCCTTGCCATCTGTTTACACCCCAGGCCCTGGGACATTTCATTCTCCTGCTTTGAACATAGATGTCATGGCTTAGGAAACCTTTTGAGTTGACCTACAACCGGATGGACCAGTTGGCTTCTTTCCTATCTGAATGTTCTGGTGTAAAGCGCCCGGCCAGCTCCGCGGCACCCTCTTTCTATTTTGCAGAGAAATGAGCAGGAAATAGCAGGGTGGGTGGGGAGGGGGTAGGCAGGGCAGTGAGCCCTGTGGTTTGACAATCCGTCAGATGAGCATGTCATCATGGAAAATTCTTGACAAAGTCTGCAGATCCACTTACATTGGCCTTCTGCCGCTGCAAACGGCACACTCCTTCAGGACAACCCACCCTTCCCTCTTTCCTCACCAAACTTCAGTCATGCCGTGGGTAGAAGTCCAGTTTTTCTGTCTCCTTCCTACTTCCATGCTTCTCTCTGTCTTTCCTCGGTCCTAGGCTTGATTTCTAGGGGGAATTCGTCTGCCTTCCTGGTTTCTGGGCTGGATGGCCCATCCTGGGCCTCTCCCTGGGGGCAGGGCCAGGACCCCCAGATACAGAATCGATCCTGGCCCTTCGTTGGAGCCGCCTTGTGAGGTCCTGGCCCCCGCTGATGGTGGGTGTAGTGAATGGAGGCAGCCCTCAAGGATGGGGTGGAGGCCGGGTGGACAGGTTTGGCAGCTGTCCTTGTTCCTGGAAAAGATAATAAAGGCCTCTCCCCAGGCCTCCCAGTAGACCTCCCCAGGTGACCTCTCACCTGCTCTCCAAAGTGGCCAGGAGCTTCTTGGGACTGATATGATGGTTTTGAGTCAGCCTGAAAAGTACACACCACCTTGATGACCAGGCCAGCTGAAGGGTCCGCCCTCAGAAGATGGGTCCGCGAACTTCTGAGCTGACCTTAGCCAGTGTCCCGACAATGAGGGGCAGGGTGTGAAGGGCCTGTGGGGGGTCCCTCCCAGGCCAATCCTGAAGTAGCACACTTCTCTGGAGGTCTTCCTGTCTTTTCTATATCATATCTGCCTTCTTTCAGAGGCATAAAGTCTGGCGCGGTTCTCAAAGTGTGGTTCTTGGGCCATAACGTCAGCATCACCTGGAAACTTGTTAGAAAGGCACATTCTCTGATTCCTTCCAGATCTACTGAATCTAGTTTACCCGGATTCATAGTCTTCCCAGCTGTGTGTCCGTGGGCAAATCACTTGACCTCTCTGATCCTCTATAAAATGTTTCTTCTCCTATAAATTGAAGACAATAATTGCCACTTTCTTATTGTGATGATTTAATAAGAATGCTTATAAGGAGGTTCATAAAGTGCTGACCTCCTTTCTGATCTTCACTGTATATCTCTTTTTAGGTAGTATCTGATGCTGCAGGACAGGGCGTGGCCATCACAGGAAACCAGACCTTCAACAACTGGAACTGGCCCAACGCAATGATTTTTGCAGCCACAGTCATCACCACCATCGGTAAGCCTTCTGAGACCTTTCAGGTTACCCTCTTCCATGCCCCAGCTCTGGTCATGTGACCTTGTCAGGGTTAAAATCGGGCCAGTTGCAGGCTGTCCTTTTGACACACCCCTGGAGATTTAGTAAGTCCTTGGTGACTGGCCATGCATGGGAGACTGTTTTCCAGAAGTCCTGACCTGGGCTCTTGGAGTAGAAACGACACTGCTTGATAGCCAGAGCCATGCGGGAGGTCAAGCAGGTTTACTCACTGCATAAGCCTGGCCCCTGCTTACTCACCCATCTGGGTGTCTGCTCTGGTTATCTAGAACTGATAACCAACCATTCCAGAAGTTAGGGGTTTAGAATATAACTCATTCCCTGGTGGCTCAGACAGTAAAGCATCTGCCTGCAATACTGGAAACCTGGGTTTGATCCCTGGGTTGGGATCCCTGGAGAAGAGAACAGAATGGCTACCCACTCCAGTATTCTGGCCTGCAGAATTCCAGGGACAGAGAAACCTGGCAGGCTATACAGTCCAGGGGGTCACAGAGAGTCGGGCATGACTGAGTGACTTTCACTTTCACTTTCTTGCAATGGTTCCATCCCTGGTCAAGGGAGATCCCACATGCCCCAGGGCAACTAAGCCCATGAGCCACAACTGCTGAGCCCATGCTCCACAAAAAGAGAAACCATCGCAATGAGAAGCCTGCACACCGCAACTAGAGAGTAGCCCTTGCTCCCCACAACTAGAGAAAAGCCCATGCACAGCAACAAAGACCCAGCACAGTCAAAAATAAAATAAATACTTTTTTTCAAAAGAAAAGAAATGAATGGCCATCTTCGGAGACCATCTACTACAGTGCTTCTGGAGTGTCTACCCAAGGAAGCTATTGACTTATGTCTTCTAATTTGCACAAGGGTGCCATACAGACTAGGGGGGGACTTACTAACGGTGGAGGTTTAGTCCACCTTCAGGGAGCTCCCAGTCTGATGGAGAAGGCATAGCCCGTACCATCGTTTGCTATGAATGATCAAGAGCATAGCATGGTCAAGGAAAATTTCATTTCTTAAGTATTGATATTAGATCAGGGTCAAGTGATCTTCAAGAATGGGCTTTCCTCCAGCTGTGTGTGTGTATGTGTGTGGTGGAGGCGGGTCCATCACCCCCACTGTGGCCCTGTTGGCCTCACTCTCTTCTTCTTCCTCAGGTTATGGCAATGTGGCCCCCAAGACCCCCGCTGGGCGCCTCTTCTGTGTCTTCTATGGTCTCTTTGGGGTACCGCTCTGTCTGACATGGATCAGTGCCCTGGGCAAGTTCTTCGGGGGACGTGCCAAGAGGCTGGGCCAGTTCCTCACCAAGAGAGGCGTAAGCCTGGTATGTCCCCAACCCTGGGTCCTGGGCAGAGATGGGGAGGACCCTGGCAAGTGACTGTGGAGTGGGGGTGGGAAGGATCCCTGGGTCCCGATACGGAAGTGTCAGGACAGATGGCAAGCGAGCCATTTCAGAGCCCCCTGCCCTCCCAGGTGAGGCTGGGAATGCTGCTAACACCCCTCCTTCCCTGGGCAGTGAACCTCCTCCCAGGCCCGGCGCCCAGCCGGCCTCCCCTCTGGCTACCTCCTTGGTGCGCTCTGGGTGCTTTGCTGGGTCCCCCCGGTCTCCCCCCGTTGTCTGACTTGGTCTCCCTGCCCATCCCTCAGCGCAAGGCGCAGATCACGTGCACGGCCATCTTCATCCTGTGGGGAGTGTTGGTCCACCTGGTGATCCCGCCCTTCGTGTTCATGGTGACGGAGGAGTGGGACTACATCGAGGGCCTCTACTACTCCTTCATCACCATCTCCACCATCGGCTTCGGAGACTTCGTGGCCGGTGAGTCCTGCCCCTTGCCTCTGCCCCCCTGCCCTCTCTTCCTCTGCTTCTCCTCCAGTTTCAGCTCAGCTGACCTTGACCAGGGGCCCCGGTAGGCGTCCAGTGTCCTGGGTCTCCATCCAGTGGGGTCCTGACCCGGCCCTGCCAGTTGTAGAAGGAAACCAAGACAGAGAGTCATTGTGGGCGTTTTCTCTTTTCCTTTCTTGCGTGTGTGCTGAGTTGCTTCAATCTTGTCTTGACTTTTTGTGACCCTGTGGACTGTAGCCCGCCTGGCTCTCTCTGTCCATGGGATTCTCCAGGCAAGAATACTGGAGTGGGTTGCCATGCCCTCCCCCAGGGGATCTTCCCGACCCAGGGATCGAACCCAAGTCTCTTATGTCTCCTGCATTGGCAGGCGGGTTCTTTACCAGTAGCGCCACCTGGGAAGGCCCCTTCCTTTCTCAGAAGGTGGCTTTTCTCTCCTTCTCTGTTCATGTTTTGCGTCTGGTCTCTTCCTCTCTTCTCCCTGTTGTCTGAGCTTAGGTGCTCTATGGACTAGAAACAGGACCTTCCACCTACCAGGTTTGTGTCTGTTACCCCAAGATCCTGTGGGCCAAGTCAGGGGCTGCTCCGCATCACAGCTGCCTCCTTCCATCACTCACAGGTGATGAGGGCGCTGTGTTGGACACTTGACTCAGAGGCCAGATACTTGGCTCTTGCCACGGGCAGCTTAAAAGACAAGAAAGGCCTCCTCCCAAGCTGCCCCGCTCCCTCTGGCCCCTCCCACCCCTCCCCTCCTTAATCCAGGTGGTGATAAGATTCTTTGGCCACATTGTCAGCCACTTATGTCCTTGTGCCTGTGGGCTGCACAGCATCTTGATTCTTAATCTTCCTGAAAAAGCCCTGTTTGCCTTTTCTGAGCCGGTGTTTGCTTGCCCGGTGCCTGCTGCCCTGCCCGCTGACCCCTAGCTCTGCCCCAGGACCTCTGATCTCTCCCCGCCCCCTTCCTTGGAAGCAGGGACAGGTCATTGCCCTCCTGCCCCGTTGTAAATGGAGACTTGGAATGCTGGGATTGGGCGGCTGAGTGGGTGAGAGAAGCAAGGGAGGCCTGAACGCTGCATTGACACTGGCAGATCTGAGCCTGCTGCCCTGGGAGATAAATTTAGACGGAGGCACAATCCTGTCTTTGTCTAGCTGATGTGGCCCAGAGCAGGCTAAGGGGAAGCCTTTGAATTAGGGAAGCACAGAAAACATGTTTTAATTATGCTTTCTTAGCTCCAGCAAGATGCCAAACCACTGCCTCAGTTTCCCCATCTGTAAAATTGGTTAAAAAAAAAAAGGGAATAGTGCCCAGCAATGACAAATCAGATGAGTCGCTCTGCACATGTGTAGAGGGCAGGGCCCTGGTTGTCATCATAACCTGCTTATGACCAGAGCTCTGAGCAAGATCAACAGCACCTCCTGTCTGCCAGGGAGACAGCCCCTGCCTTCAGAACCCTTCCAGTCTGATGAGGGCTTTATAGTCCTTGCCCTAAGGGAGCCCCACTCTAGAAATGGCCCCCTTCCTGCAGTTACTTATACAAGTTACTCCCAGTCTCAGGGCGGGAAGGGGGACATAGGATAGGTAATAATACGGATCAACATGCCTGGAAATGTAAGGTGAGAGCTCCATGATCCTGGAGGGTAAGGGAGCAGCCAGAGCTGTGCAGGGTAACCCAGGAGGGCTCCCTGGAGCAGGTATCTGGAGCCTGGCCTCGATGGAGAGGGCACGGAGAGGGCAGGGCCCTACAGGCCACAGGAGGAACCAGGAGGAGGAGGGTAGAAACAGGAAGCCAGGAGGCCAGCCAGACATCAGCGGAAGGAGAATCAAGAGTGTCTAGGATATTCTTTCCAGGACCTGTGCTCTTGGACATCCCAGGCTCCTCCGCCAGCCTCACTTATGCTAAATGAGTGAGTCCATGCCCAGCAGGAGGATGCCAGCTGCCCTTTCACTTAATTTCTATCTGGGTTTTAATGGAACTGTAACACATACACCCAACACATACACCCAAAGAGTACACAAAACAGTGTTGTGAATCAGTGTGTTGGTGAATCATTGCAAGGCCAAGGTTCATGGCTGAGTTCCTGAGCTGGGTGCTGGCTTGTCTCCACCCTCCCCCCAAACCCCTCCCCCTTGAACCTCCCGCACCCCAGGGAGCCACTCTGCTGACTTCTGACAGTGGAGGAAGGCCAGGCTGGGGCCCGGGACAGGCACACGGGTGACCAGGCCAAGGTCCTTCAGGATGACGGGGTGTCAGCATCCAGCACAGGCGTCCTTTCTTTTTCCTAGTGTGTCCCCATCCGCCCTCGGGTGACACAGCTTTGGCCCCCTGTGTGTCTCCGGGTCCCCACTGGCCCTCTCCTGATCCTCTGGGCTTCCTGACCCGCCCGCAGGTGTGAACCCCAGCGCCAACTACCACGCCCTGTACCGCTACTTTGTGGAGCTCTGGATCTACCTGGGACTGGCCTGGCTGTCGCTGTTTGTCAACTGGAAGGTGAGCATGTTCGTGGAGGTGCACAAGGCCATTAAGAAGCGGCGCCGGCGGCGAAAGGAGTCCTTCGAGAGCTCCCCACACTCCAGGAAGGCCTTGCAGGTGGCGAGCAGTGCGGCGTCCAAGGATGTCAACATCTTCAGCTTCCTGTCCAAAAAGGAGGAGACTTACAACGACCTCATCAAGCAGATCGGGAAGAAGGCCATGAAGACAGGCGGCGGTGGGGAGCGGGGCCCGGGGCCAGGGCCCCCGGGGGGCGGGCTGCCGGCCCTGCCCGCCTCCCTGACCCCCCTGGTGGTCTACTCCAAGAGCCGAGTGCCCAGCTTGGAAGAGGTGTCCCAGACGCTGCGGAGCAAAGGACACGTGTCGCGGCCCACCGGAGAGGAGGCCGGGGCCGGACCCCCCGAGGAAGGCTCCCCCACCTCCGAGGTGTTCACTAACCAGCTGGACCGCATCAGCGAGGAGGGTGAGCCGTGGGATGCCCAGGACTACCACCCGCTCATCTTCCAGAACACCGACATCACCTTTGTGAGCGAGGAGGCTGGCCTGTTGGACGAGGACACCTCCAAGTCCTCGCTGGAGGACAACCTGGCCAACGAGGAGAGGCCCCAGGAGGGGGCCACAGCCGAGGTGCCCCTGAACCTGGGCGAGTTCCCCTCCTCGGACGAGTCCACCTTCACCAGCACAGAGTCGGAGCTCTCCGTGCCTTACGAACAGCTCATGAACGAATACAATAAGGCAAAGTGCCCCCAGGGCACGTGAGGTGGGGCCGGCTCCCCACCCCTACTTCCATGCCTTCTCTTCTCAACCTGGGGCATCCTACCGTGGCTGGCCCCTGGTGGGGGGGCAGCCCTGGAACTGGGAGTGGGGGGCCAGGGGCCGTCCTCACCTTCATCCCCTGCAGCTAGATGCCACAGGTCAGACGTGGCACCCAGGACAGGCCTCTGTTCCCCAGCGGAATGGGTGCCCTGGTAGCAGGAGGCGTCTGTCCTGAGCACAGCTGGTGTGTCTGATGGTTCACGGACACGTGGGCTGTCAGGACCGCTCCTGGCAAGGCCTGCATCTGTGGGGCTCGTTGTCCTGTTGTTCGGTTAAGACTGTCACACGGTTCTCGTAGGTCGGGGGCCTTGGCCATTTGAATTCACCAGTATTAATGGGCTCCTGTGTGCCTGGCACTGAGACAGGCATTTTGGAGAGAGAGTGAGAGTGGTGTAAGAACCTGGGGGGGGCGGGGCTGGGCACTTTAGCACCTCGGGGCCCTGCCTGGGGTTCGTGGTTAACCGTCCCCCAGTCTCACCTCGTCTGCCTGGCTGGCATCCTCTACTGCAGACCTTAGTAGGGAAGAGTCTTTGTAGGGGAGGGGGTGGAGAGCTAACAAGGCAGATGCTGAAACACTCCTGATGGCAGGACACCCAGAGCAAGTCCCGAGCATGGCCCACGGTCCCACTTGTGGACTTGGTGGGACGGAGCCCAGCCCAGAGCCCCGTTCCCTCGGTCACCCTTTCACCAAGCAGCAGCAGGCAGCCGAAAGCAGTGAAAGAGAGGCTGGAGCTCCAGGAGTTGGAGGAGTGGGCTTATTCTGCCCCGGCTCCTGCCCCACCAGCTCCTCATTCCCTGTACCCAGAACAAGGGCCTCACCTCTCCCCGGATCACTCTTGGCTCACAAGTGGGGAACGGCTAGATATGTGAATCCAGCTCCTCCCTCCAGCTGCTGTGTGTGTGTGCGTGCGTGTGCATGCATGTGTGTGTGTAAGAAAGGAAAGGATTTGCGATGGGGGGAGCAAAAGATAATGTGAAACTATACACAGGCTGTTTCCGGCGAGGGACTGGCAGCATTCTTGGGTTCTCCGAGTTACACACCCTAGAGCTGGCCGCCTCTGCCCTGCATATTTCGTTTTGTTCTTTTGTTAAATGAACTGCTGTTTTTTAATACCTGACATCTCTTGTCGGCCTCAGAGCCAGAGGGGGGAGGAAAGGTGAAAGAGTGGGGTCCCAAGGATCGGGATGTCTGGTATTCACTCCTACCCCTCAACCCAATCGGACCTTTCTCGGTGACCTCAACCGAGGTCGTGGTGTCAGAATAGGGGGAGGGCATCAGTTGCAGGCGACTGCATGCTGGGTGTCACCTGAACACCCTCTCTGCCCCTCAGGCCCCTCCCCAGTAGTGTGGGGCCAGAACCCCGCCCACCCACAGCAGTGAAGGTGATGAACATGGGTATCCATACCCACTCGGCCCATAGCCCAGGAGTGTGCTGGCCTGGCATCGGGGTGGGAAGGAGCGGCCTTCTGTCTTTCTGTGAAACGTTTTAACGAGTTCATCTTAGTGTCCTGACCCCACTTGGCTGGGGTGTCACTGGCTGTCCTGGAATCACACACACTGTATGTACATACTGGAAATGATGTAAAATGTAATTTATTTTAACATTTTTACAATAAAACATGAGATGGACAAGCCAGCCTGGTGTGTGCTGCGGGGACAAGGTGGGGGGCCGTCTGGGAGGGAACGGGACAGGGGGACTAAGGGCAGCCTTGGGGTCAAGGGGAGAACTGGAGTAGTCAGGAAGGAAGCAAACTTCAAAGGGGTGGGGAGGTGGAGAAGGGATAGGCTACCTAAGATGCAGTCAGGGCAGGCCTCATGGAGGAGGTGACAGTGGACAGGTCCAAATGAGGACAGGGGAAGAGCATTGCAGAAGGGGGTCCAAGAACCAGGAAGGAGTCAGGAACCAGGGGAGAGGAGGAGGGGGAACTGTGGCTGGCTGGTGTCCCCAGTCTGCCAGGCCCGGTTCTACACACTTTACACAACAGTCCCGTGAGGTAGGGATTACATCCCCATTTTACAGGCGAGGAAGTGGGTACAAAAGGTGACTTGGGAAAATCTTCATAGATGGTGAGCCTGGGTTCAAACCCATGCAGCCCCCAGGACCAGAAGAGAACAATCACCTGCTTGTCTGGCGTCCCCTGAAAGGGTGTCCAGGAAGGTGAGCCAGGGAAGGACTGGAGACCAGGCCTTCTGAGCTCAGGAGGACAGGCTCAGCTGGGCCTGTCTGCATCCTTTAAGGCAGGGGTCCCCACCCTCTGGAATCTGATGTCTGATGATCTGAGTTGATGTAAGGATAATAATAGAAATAAAGTGCACAATAAATGTAATGCACTTGAATCATCCCCCCACCCCCCAGGTCCATGGAAAAATTGTCTTCCATGGTCATGGTGTCAACAAGGTTAGAGACCGCTGCTTTAAGGAGGAGGATTTGCAGACTTTGTGGTCCCAGTGGTTTTAAATGGCAACCCACTCCAGTACTCTTGCCTGGAAAATTCCATGGACGGAGGAGCCTGGTAGGCTACAGTCCATGGAAACACAGAGTCGGACACGACGGAGCAACTTCACTTAGACCTCACTTAGACTCTTCCAGGACAGTGTCAGGGTCCCCTTCCACACTGCACAGGACGTTCATTAGAAGTTTGAATCTGTTGGGGGAAAACGGAAAGCTCTGTGATTTCAGGAGTGAAGCACATTTTTCATGAGGGTGTGGCTGTGTTTATAGAGGATCTTATGTCTTTAAAATATCAACGGGTTCTGCAATGACTTGATACCATCCATCCCTTTGCCAAAGCATCTCTCCACCTCCCTCCCTCCCTCTCCGCCTCTCTCTCTCACACACACCCCCCCCAAACTTCTCTAGTTTGCTATAGGCCCTTACAGCCTCAACGTATTAGAAAAACCCAAACGAACTTTCTGGCCAACCCAATAACAATTTTTTTTTACTACCGTAGCATGTGGGCATCTCGTAAAGCTCCCCTACCGCCAACCCAAGAGGCTCCAAGCACTCCTATTGCACAGGGCTTTTAGCCCCCTATGCAGTGAAGGACACAAAGGCTCTCAGAGTATGACTTGACCCGTCACAGTAGAGTTACTCACAGATGATAAAAGGAGCGAAGTTGTGGTCTTGGGCCACTGTGACTAGTTGAGATGAGTCAAGAGCTTTCTGAGTGGAGCTTTCTAGCAACAGGAAGTGGGGGACAGCAGCTGGAGTCAAGGGGGGAGCCCAGGAGGGATTCCTGAAGCATCAAGGGCTGAGGAGGTGTACCCTTTGTGTGGAGGAGGGGTGAGCCCTCACATCACTGCCACTGTGCCCGTGAACTCCTGGTGGATGGCATGTGGAGGACATGGTTTAGAAGCTGAGAGGATCCTGTCAGGGAAATCCCCCTCTTAACACCGGATCCATAACCCAGGCAAGATTATGGGGGTGCAGGCCCCGTGGTGTAATGGTTAGCCCTCTGGACTCTGAATCCAGCGATCCGAGTTCAAATCTCAGTGGGACCTGGAGATCTGTTTGGGGCTTCCCTGGTGGCTCAGAGGGTAAAGTGTCCGCTTGCAATGCGGGAGACCTGGGTTCGATCCCTGGGTCGGGAAGGTCCCCTGGAGAAGGAAATGGCAACCCACTCCACAGTACTCTTGCCTGGAAAATCCCATGGACAGAGAAGCCTGGTAGGCTACAGTCCATGGGATAGCAAAGAGTCGGACATGACTGAACGACTTCACATTCACATTGTCAAACCCTCAGAGTTTTATGGGTTCTGAAGCAGACATGCCCACTCCCAGCAGCCCTCCAGGCCTGGATCTTCCCCTAACCCCTCTCAGAAGCCTTCCCACCCTAGTTCTGAGCCAGCACCCCACTGTCCACCATCAACACCCGGACTCTCTATTCATTCTATTAGAAGGAATTCTATTCATTCCTCCAACTAGTGCTCACTGAACACCCATCCTGGACCAGGCTGTGTCCCGGGCACCTGGAAAACTACCACATGTAGTTCAGTTCAGTTCAATCGCTCAGTCGTGTCTGCCTCTTTGCGACCCCATGAATCACTGCACGCCAGGCCTCCCTGTCCATTACCAACTCCCAGAGTCTACCCAAACCCATGCCCATCGAGTCGGTGATGCCATCCAGCCATCTCACCTTCTATCATCCCCTTCTCCTCCTGCCCCCAATCCTTCCCAGCATTAGGGTCTTTTCCAATGAGTCAACTCTTCGCATCAGGTGGCCGAAGTATTGGAGTTTTAGCTTCAACATCAGTCCTCCCAATGAACACCCAGGGCTGATCTCCTTTAGGATGGACTGGTTGGATCTCCTTGCAGTCCAACAGACTCTCAAGAGTCTTCTCCAACACCACAGTTCAAAAGCATCAATTCTTTGGTACTCAGCTTTCTTCACCGTCCAACTCTCACATCCATACATGACTACTGGAAAAACCATAGCCTTGACTAGACGGACCTTTGTTGGCAAAGTAATGTCTCTGCTTTTAAATATGCTATCTAGGTTGGTCATAACTTTCCTTCCAAGGAGTAAGCGTCTTTTAATTTCATGGCTGAAATCACCATCTGCAGTGAATTTGGAGCCCCAAAAAATAAAGTCTACCATGATTTCCACTGTTTCCCCATCTATTTCCCATGAAGTGATAGGACCAGATGCCATGATCTTAGTTTTCTGAATGTTGAGCTTTAAGCCAACTTTTTCACTCTCCTCTTTCACTTTCATCAAGAGGCTCTTTAATTCTTTGCTTTCTGCCATAAGGGTGGTGTCATTTGCATATCTGAGGTTATTGATATTTCTCCCGGCAATCTTGATTCCAGCTTGTGCTTCCTCCAGCTCAGCGTTTCTCATGATGTACTCTGCATATAAGTTAAATAAGCAGGGTGACAATATACAGCCTTGACGTACTCCTTTTCCTATTTGGAACCAGTCTGTTGGTCCATGTCCAGTTCTGACTGTTGCTTCCTGACCTGCATACAGGTTTCTCAAGAGACAGGTCAGATGGTCTGGTATTCCCATCTCTTTCAGCATTTTCCACAGTTTATTGTGATCCACACAGTCAAAGGCTTTGGCATAGTCAATAAAGCAGAAATAGATGTTTTTCTGGAACTCTCTTGCTTTTTCGATGATCCAGCAGATGTTGGCAATTTGATCTCTGGTTCCTCTGCCTTTTCTAAAACCAGCTTGAACATCTGGAAGTTCACGGTTTACGTATTGCTGAAGCCTGGCTTGGAGAATTTTAAGCATTACTTAACTAGCGTGTGAGATGAGTGCAATTGTGTGGTAGTTTGAGCATTCTTTGGCATTGCCTTTCTTTGGGACTGGAATGAAAACTGATCTTTTCCAGTCTTGTGGCCACTGCTGAGTTTTCCAAATTTGGTGGCATATTGAATATAGCACTTTCACAGCCTCATCTTTCAGGATTTGAAATAGCTCAGCTGGAATTCCATCACCTCCACTAGCTTTGTTCATAGTGATGCTTTCTAAGGCCCACTGGACTTCACATTCCAGGATGTCTGGCTCTAGGAACAAAAATCCCATTCATGAAGCCTACCGTCGAGTTCCCTTTGCTCTCATTTCTGGCTGTTTTTCATGGTCTATGCTTGGCATTGCTTGGTATTTCTGTCCTCTCTATACCCCCAAGACTCTTAAAATCTTGTCTCTTCTATCATATATCTTTCAATCCTCACAATAGGTAGTATTATCATTAACCTCATTTTACAAATGAGGAGACTGAGGCAAATACAGGATTTTTCACAAATTCAAACCTCTATTGTGCGTGTGCATACTAAGTCGCTTCAGTCGTGTTTGACTCTTTGCAACCCGATGAACCATAGCCCGCCAGGCTCCCTCTGTCCGTGGGATTTTCCAGGCAAGAATATTGGAGTGGGAGTGGGTTACCATGCCCTCCTCTAGGGGATCTCCCTGACCCAGGGATTGAACCCACGTCTCCTGCATTGGCAGGCGGATTCTTTACCACTAGCACCACCTGGGAGGCCCCAAATAACAATTAAATGGCAGCAAAAAAGCTTCCCTGACTTGCGTTTCGGTTCTTCATTCTACCCTCCGAAAAGTTACTAATCTGCTAGAGGAGACATCCTTAGAAAACAGAGTCGGATGGAGAAGACAGTTCCTGCTGTCAAAGATCCTGCAACCTTAGCGGGAGAGGCGCTCAGAAATAGGAAAGAAGCACAAACTCTGGATCCCAGCTGGGTCTCTGACTCCTGTGTGACCCTGGAGGAGTCACTTAGCTCCGTGCCAGCACCGAAAAAGAAATCAGGATGTTTGGGTTTCACCCACTTACTGGAAAGGTTATCCTCAGCCTCGATTGCATGGAAGCTTTCTGGAGCCTGGGGCAGAGGCAGGGGGAGGAGGAAGGAGGCAGGCTGGGCTGGGCCACTCTGGGTGGGTCTCCAGGGATGGCTGCCTCTCCCCGGGGACCCCTGAGGCTTGGGCTCAGCCCTGCCTATCAGTTGCCCATCCTGGAACTGACAGGTCCCCAGTTTTCAGATTCATACACAGTTGGTCCAGGAGTCAGATACCAGCTTGTGTCTATATAATGCAGTGAGAGAACCTCCCCAAATCTTTGCCCCTTCGCTCCATCCTGGCTGCCATCTAGGCCACTACAGCCCCTCACCTGGACCTCCTCAGCAGCATGGGGCCTGACCCCTGGTTGAGCGCCACAGAGCCCTTGTGGAATGAAAGAATGAACCCTCTTATCTGGTCTCCTCCACCTGGCCATTGCTGCAACTGTTGCAGGAAGGGGGACCCCTTCCAGGGCCCAAAACTGGGCTCTTGTCTAACATTCGGAAATGAATTGTCCAAGGAGACACATGTGCTGACAAAGCAAGAGATTTTATTGGGAAAGGGCACCCGGGTGGAGAGCAGTAGGGTAAGGGAACCCAGGAGAACAGCTCTGCCACGTGGCTCACAGTCTTGGGTTTTATGGTGATGGGATTAGTTTCCCGGTGGTCTTTGGCCAATCATTCTAATTCAGAGTCTTTTCCTGGTGGCGCATGCATCGCTCAGCCAAGATGGATGCTAGCAAGAGGGAGTCTGGGAAGTGGACAGACACGCGGTGTCTCCTTTTGACCTTTCCCGAACTCTTCCGGTTGGTGGTGGCTTATTAGTTCTGTATTCTTTAACAGGATCTCCTGTCATAAAATAACTCATGCGAATGGTTACTATGGTGCCTGACCAGGGTGGGCTGTTTCAATCAGTGTGCTTCCCCTAACAACTAATTTTAGGGAGAAAAAGATGTTTCAATAAATGTTAAATCGCAGTTTGTTAATGGAGGTCTGCATGTAGTAAGACTCATTTCTTGGATAGTTCTTTGCTGTTACATGATATTAATGTAAAATTTAATTGAATTCTTAAAGAACACCCTAAGTTTGTTTCTAAAGCTCATCTCAGTAATCTATCTTTGGATAAAGATCAGATGCCTCGTGACCTGCAACCAAGACTGGAAAAAGACATAATTTTAAGAGGCTGTCTCCAACCTGGATGGAAGGACTTTTTTATCAGGTACTGTTAACTAGCTCATGCACAATGAAACTGAAGGGAAATTAACTCTAGATTAATTCCCACTTCCAAAGGCCCCTACACTAGATTGGTCTATAGAAAAGACAGCTGACCTGAGCTCACCTTAAAATGATGCTCAAACAGAAAAAACTAGACTACACCAGGATGAGAAGACAAAGACATCAGAGGAAGACAGCTTGCCCAAGATGCTGAACCTGATTCGTATGATCATTTATAATGTTTTCTTGACTTCTAAGACCTTTGCATGCTTTTCTATCATAGGCCTGATCCTATGCTAGTTTTAGAAATCAATCCAATTGTTGGGTTTGTGGCCAATTACCTGTGTCTAGTTCTGAGTTATCTTGGTAAATTTCTCTACTACAAGACTCTAACTGGTTGGCCCTGAGAAAATTTACTTTAAAAAGAAATTATAGTCATATTCAGGTCACTGTGATATTACTGGATGGGATCCCCTCACCGGGCCAATTAATAATGCCTGCTCTGACTCTGGCCATAAATTTGAGCTTTTTTCTATTACTCAAGCTCAATCAGAGCAACAAGCAAAGTTTCAACAAAGGAGAGGAAAAAAAATCTCCCACAATTATGGGATAGATTTATATAGATAACACCAGGCTATGGTAATTTAGGTTTAAAGTCTCCTCTGTGTTAAAAACAATTAAATCATACTAAGGATAATCAGTCTAGTAACACTAGAAAACCGGGCTGTGTGCCTATAGACCATGGTGCCAATATATAATTTCCCTGGAAGATAAAGATTCTACAGAGTAGACAAGTCAGATGCCCTGGGATGTACTGGGCTACATCTAATGGAAACTCTTAAGTCTTACTTGTGACTTTACTAATACTGCTGGCTATGTTATTTGTATTTCACCTGTTTTACAAAATTGCTGTTTCTTACACTGCCAAATGTGTGACTGAGGCCTCTAATAAAATAACATATAGTTCCATATGAGATTGATGATGGTAATAGTGTAACTCTAGATATGGGAAGAAGCAACAAGAGGGAATGTTTTCCTGGACCAAGAGGCTAGTAAGACAGGTGGTCCAGAGAATTTTGGATACTGTTTTATGGCCTAGGCCAGTAACAGCACATTGAGTGGCCTGTCAACAAAATCTTTGCCAAACCTGAGAATGGACATTCTCAGCACCATGGGATAAAATGGTCATGAAATCCCCCCTCAGAATCATGGTCAAGTTTATGACCGAAAAGGGGCTCTGCCAACTGAAAACTGACACTTGCCATCTACGTCTAAAAAGATTAAATCATGGCCACTGCAACTGCTGACTTTCAGCGCCCCTGAAAGGAGTTCAGGGTGAAAATCAGGAATGAGGCACTCTGTGCTCTGGGAAAAACTGGCAGGACAGGCCTTTAGATAGTTAGATCTTTTCAGGAGAAGATTTTATGAGTCCCAATTCTTGCATCTTCTCATACCTAGAAAAACTCTGACATCATTAGCAGTGAAATCTGCTTTGGCTATTAAAGAAAAGTTTACAATTAAAAGTCAAAATAGAGTAGCTATGGTTCACACATTCTGGGAAATAACTAGGTGATGCTATGGGTGTACTTTCAGATTAGACCTTGTATTACTAAACACTTAAGTTTTCTGAGTCGTGTCAGGTTTGGATGCCACCATTCTCAAAATAATGTCTGCTGGAAGCTAGTAACTGCAACCTTACTTTTTATAAAACTAGGCAACTGGCTACCTGGCTACAAGCCTCCCCAAAGTGCCAGATCCAGACTCCAGACTGGGTTTCAGGCCTATTCTTCTAAAAAGAAATGAGATTTATTTTGTCTATTAAAATCCCAGTTATCCCTCCTCCAGCTACTTCTAATTGGGTCTGTTACAACAAAATGGCAGACCAAGAGATTGAAATTTTAAATCATACAAAGCTCAGATCCAGGACTTGGAATTCAAGAATACTTCCAATTCAGTGTCTATTCTCCAAGCTGAGGCAGTCCTATGCCCCATTTTGGCAGGAAGTTATCACAGTCATAGTTGCCCAGTTCCCTAAATTAAAACTGAACAAGACTCTGTGGGGCTCTAGAGTATAGATCTATTCTGTGTTCTCCATTTCTTGTCTAAGATATAGGCTTCATTCAGCCTCCTTGACCTTCCCTGAGTTCCAAGGGTGGATTCAAACAATTGCTAATAAGGGAAGGGAGGAGATACAGAAACAGAGGAAAAACAATCAGATGGTGGTATAGCCTCCAGACAGGGTCCTGGTTCCTATGCATAACAATGTCTTTGAGTTCTTCTACAGAACTGGAGCCCCCACCCAGGTAGAGGATGGTAACTTCAGACTAAACACAGGATTCCTGGAGCACAGCCTTGTTGCTTCACCACCAACCAATCAAAAAAACAAAAGAGTCATAAACCCTGCAGCCTTCACCCCAAATGTTGCCTCCTGTTTCTGGGGACCAGTGATGACTATACTGTTAGGTCTCCTATTTGGTCCCTGTCTGTTTCATCTCTGAGGGGAGCCAATAGTTTCAAACTAAAGTGCTGTTATTACAAGGGTGGAAGCTGGTTTCAGATGTGGAACACCCCAACTTAGATCAGGTGGAGAGAGACTTCTGCTCTGCTAGGCAGGCTTATGCCCATGCACAGCAGGAAGAAGTTACAGAAGAAAAAGACCTCTGCCCCAATTCCCAAGAAGTATCTTGAGTATGAAGTCTCTCAGGGGGGAGTTGTTAGGGGAAGCACACTGATTCAAACCGCCCACCCTGGTCAGGCACCATAGTAACCATTCGCATGAGTTATTTTATAACAGGAGATCCTGTTAAAGAATACGGAACTAATAAGCCACCACCAACCGGAAGAGTTCGGGAAAGGTCAAAAGGAGACACCGCGTGTCTGTCCACTTCCCAGACTCCCTCTTGCTAGCATCCATCTTGGCTGAGCGATGCATGCGCCACCAGGAAAAGACTCTGAATTAGAATGATTGGCCAAAGACCACCGGGAAACTAATCCCATCACCATAAAACCCAAGACTGTGAGCCACGTGGCAGAGCTGTTCTCCTGGGTTCCCTTACCCTACTGCTCTCCACCCGGGTGCCCTTTCCCAATAAAATCTCTTGCTTTGTCAGCACATGTGTCTCCTTGGACAATTCATTTCCGAGTGTTAGACAAGAGCCCAGTTTTGGGCCCTGGAAGGGGTCCCCCTTCCTGCAACACAACCAGCAGCCTGGAGTCAGACTCAAATCTGACCCCTTTTAGCTCCTGCTTCATTTTTTTCTGTTTTTTTGGACCGCACCACACAGCATGTGGGATCTTAGTTCCCTGACCTGGAATCGAAACCGTGCCCCCTGTATTGGAAGCCAAGCCTGGAGTCTTAACCACTGGACCAGCAGGCAAGTCCCTATCTCCAGCTTTAAACCCCTTGGAGATCCCGTTGCCCTTCCTGGCACTGCCTCCCTCTCCAGCTTCCTCTGTCCCCTTCTGTGTCTCTGGGCCTCAGACACAGTGAAATTTCCCAAATGAGCCAGACCACCCTGTTTGACCCTGCCATGTCCTCTGCATTAGTCGTTCAGTTGTGTCTGACTTTTTGCAACCCCATGGACTGTAGCCCACCAGCCTCCTCTGTCCATGGAATTCTCCAGGCATGGCAACCCACTCCAGTATTCTTGCCTGGAGAATCCCATGGACAGAGAAGCCTGGTGGGCTACAGTCCACAGGGTCACACAGAGTCAGACACAACTGAAACGACTTAGCACTAACACAGTCCTCTGATCGGAGTGCCCTTCCTCTCTCAGGGATGAGTTCTAAGACGTATGATATTAAAGGTGGATCTCAGCTTCTCCCAGAAGAGTTCCATCATTACTGGCCCCCACCCTCCCACCCCCGCCCCGTGCTTGGATCCTGGGTCAGATGTCTCTCCCCTGAGCCCAGGGCCCCTCCTTCAGCAAGCTAGCTGCTTCAATGCTGTTCAAACTGCCTATCTCCTGTTCTGCAGCCTCCAAGAGATCAGGGAGTGGCTTGTTCACCTTGGATCCAAACCACAAGCTGGCCAGCATGGAAAAGGGCTCAGCTTTTCAATGCTTACTGAGTGGAGGATGAGGGAACCAGAATCCTACCCTCCCATTGTAATTCAGTCCCTCTGTTCCCCAGCCAGAGGCCAAATAGGGAGGTGAGGCTGATTCCAGGAGGGCGAGTCCCTGCAAATCTGGGTGGATGAACTTGAGAGACCTTGTCACAGGCTCTGTTGCCCTGGTGAGTCACCTAATTGTGCTGAGTCACCTGAATCTGGTAGGCAGGTCAGGGACGCACTTCGTACTTCTTCATACTCCAGGAAGCCCCTCTGTCTACACCCCCTCTCCCGTCCCCTGACACCTCTCTGTCCTTACCTCTCATCACCTCCAAGGCGGTAGCGCCCCTTCTGTTCAGCACTCCCTGAAGACGGGGGCCTGGGCATCCCACCCAGCAGCTCCCAAGTCCCCGTGCTTCCCTCGGGAATACCTCTGCTCACACTGACCCCTCACCTTGGTTTCAAGGCTGCCCGGTTTGCAAAGCCCTTTCACTTCCATTCCTGTGGGATTACTCAACAGCCCAGGAGCCAGGTGTAGTATTTTGTAGCTCAATTTAAGGGTTGTTTTTTTTTCACATAAGGAAATTGTTTGGATTTGGTTCTCCAGGAGATCAAGGCCTAAGAACAGAACTGGAAGATGCTTGGAAGAAGTAGCAGAGAGGGAGAGGGAGATAAGATGGGAAAGAGCACAGGGCAGGTCTTCCCTGGTGGTCCAGGGAGTTCCCCTGCCAGTGCAGGGGACACAGGTTCAACCTCTGCTCTGAGAAGGTCCCACGTGCCTCTGGGCAACGAAGCCCATGCGCCAAATCTACCAAACCTGTGCACCCTAGAACCTCCACAACAAGAGAAGCCACTGCAATGAAAAGCCTGACCAGCACAACCAGAAGTAGTCCATGTGCCACAGCAAAGACCCAGCACACCCAAAACTTAAATTAAAAAAAAAATTTTTTTAAAGAGCACAAGATAATTAAGGGGGCATTTTTGAGCTAGTCTCACTGCAGGCAGTTGGGGCTGGATCCTGCTGGGACCCCCACACACACACCGAAGAGCTTGTCCTATACACCTCAGAATTGTCCCTCTAAAGGACTTGAACCTGTGTTAATCCACCAGTTCCCAACTTTGTTGGTTATGAATGGCCCCAAGGACCGAAGTAAACTTAAAAGCTTTTGCAGGACGAAGGAAACCATAAGCAAGGTGAAAATACAACCCTCAGAATGGGAGGAAATAATAGCAAACAAAACAACTTGACGAAGAATTAATCTCCAAAATATACAAGCAGCTCATGCAGCTCAATACCAGAAAAACAAACAATCCAATTGAAAAGTGGGCGGAAGACCTAAACAGGCATTTCTCCAAAGAAGATATATAGATGGCTAATAAACACGTGAAAAGATGCTCAACAAGGCTCATTATGAGAGAAATGAAAATCAAAACTACAAGGAGGTATCATCTCACACCGGTCAGCATGGCTATCCTTAAAAAGTTCACAAACAGTAAATGCTAGAGAGGGTATGGATAAATAGGGAGCACTCTTACACTGTTGGTGGGAATGCAAACTGATACAACCACCATGCAGAGTCTTTAAAAAACTAGGAGTAAAACTGCCATACGATCTAGCAATCCCACTACTGGGCATACACTCTGGGCAAACCATAATTGAAAAAGACTCATGCATCCCAATGTTCACTGAAACACTATTTACAAGAGCTAGGACATGGAAGCAACCTAGACGTCCATCAGTAGATGAATAGATAAAGAAGTTGTGGTACATATACACAATGGAATATTACTCAGCTATAAAAAGGAACACAGTCAGTTCAGTTCAGTCACTCAATCGTGTCCCACTCTTTGCGACCCCATGAATCACAGCGTGCCAGCCTCCCTGTCCATCACCAACTCCCAGAGTCTACCCAAACTCATGTCCATTGAGTCAGTGATGCCATCCAGTCATCTCATCCTCTGTCGTCCCTTTCTCCTCCTGCCCCCAATCCTTCCCAGCATTAGGGTCTTTTCCAATGAGTCAACCCTTTGCATGAAGTGGCCAAAGTATTGGAGTTTCAGCTTCAACATCAGTCCTTCCAATGAACACCCAGGGCTGATCTCCTTTAGGATGGACTGGTTGGATCTCCTTGCAGTCCAAGGGACTCTCAAGAGTCTTCAACACCACAGTTCAAAAGCATCAATTCTTTGGTACTCAGCTTTCTTCACGGTCCAACTCTCACTCCATACATGACCACTGGAAAAACCATAGCCTTGACTAGACAGACCTTTGTTGGCAAAGTAATGTCTCTGCTTTTTAATATGCTCTCTGGGTTGGTCATAACTTTCCTTCCAATGAGTAAGTGTCTTTTAATTTCATGGCTGCCATCACCATCTGCAGTGATTTTGGAGCCCCAAAAAATAAAGTTTGCCACGGTTTCCACTGTTTCCCCATCTATTTCCCATGAAGTGATGGGACCAGATGCCATGATCTTAGTTTTCTCAATGTTGAGCTTTAAGCCAACTTTTTCACTCTCTTCTTTCACTTTCATCAGGAGGCTTTTTAGTTCCTCTTCACTTTCTGCCATAAGGGTGGTGTCATCTGCATATCTGAGGTTATTGATATTTCTCCCGGCAACCTTGATTCCAGCTTGTGCTTCCTCCAGCCCAGCGTTTCTCATGATGTACTCTGCATATAAGTTAAATAAGCAGGGTGACAATATACAGCCTTGACGTACTCCTTTTCCTATTTGGAACCAGTCTGTTGGTCCATGTCCAGTTCTAACTGTGGCTTCCTGACCTGCATACAGGTTTCTCAAGAGGCAGATCAGGTGGTCTGTATTCCCATCTCTTTCAGAATTTTCCACAGTTTATTGTGATCCACACAGTCAAAGGCTTTGGCATAGTCAATAAAGCAGAAATAGATGTTTTTCTGGAACTCTCTTGCTTTTTCAATGATCCAGTGGATGTTGGCAATTTGATCTCTGGTTCCTCTGCCTTTTCTAAAACCAGCTTGAACATCTGGAAGTTCACGGTTCACGTATTGCTGAAGCCTGGCTTGGAGAATTTTAAGCATTACTTTACTAGCATGTGAGATGAGTGCAATTATGCGGTAGTTTGAGCATTCTTTGGCATTGCCTTTCTTTGGGATTGGAATGAAAACTGACCTTTTCCAGTCCTGTGGCCACTGCTGAGTTTTCCAAATTTGGTGGCATATTGAATGTAGCACTTTCACAGCCTCATCTTTCAGGATTTGAAATAGCTCAGCTGGAATTCCATCACTTCCACTAGCTTTGTTCGCAGTGATGCTTTCTAAGGCCCCCTGGACTTCACATTCCAGGATGTCTGGCTCTAGGTGAGTGATCACACCATTGTGATTATCTGGATCGTGAAGATCTTTTTTGTACAATTCTTCTGTGTATTCTTGCCACCTCGTCTTAATATCTTCTGGTTCTGTTAGATCCATACCATTTCTGTCCTTTATCGAGCCCATCTTTGCATGAAATGTTCCCTTGCTATCTCTAATTTTTTTGAAGAGATCTCTAGTCTTTTCCATTCTATTGTTTTCCTCTATTTCTTTGCATTGATCCCTGAGGAAGGCTTTCTTTTCTCTCCTTGCTATTCTTTGGAACTCTACATTCAAATAGGAATATCTTTCCTTTTCTCCTTTGCTTTTCGCTTCTTTTCTTTTCACAGCTATTTGTAAGGCCTCCTCAGACAGCCATTTTGCCTTTTTGCATTTCTTTTTCTTGGGGATGTTCCTGATTCCTGTCTCCTGTACAATGTCACGAACCTCTGTCCAAGTTCATCAGCACCCCATCTATCAGATCTAGTCCCTTAAATCTATTTCTCACTTCCACTGTATAATCATAAGGGATTTGATTTAGGTCATACCTGAATGGTCTAGTGGTTTTCCCTACTTTCCTCAATTTAAGTCTGAATTTTGCAATAAGGAGTTCATGATCTGAGCCACAGTCCGCTCCCGGTCTTATTTTTGCTGACTGTATAGAGCTTCTCCATATTTGGCTGCAAAGAATATAATCAATCTGATTTCAGTGTTGACCATCTGGTGATGTCCATGTGTAGAGTCTTCTCTTGTGTTGTTGGAAGAGGGTGTTTGCTATGACCAGTGCATTCTCTTGGCAAAACTCTACTAGCCTTTGCCCTGCTTCATTCTGTACTCCAAGGCCAAATTTGCCTGTTACTCCATGTGTTTCTTGACTTCCTACTTTTGCATTCCAGTCCCCTATAATGAAAAGGACATCTTTTTTTGGGTGTTAGTTCTAGAAGGTCTTGTAGGTCTTCATAGAACCGTTCAACTTCAGCTTCTTTGGCGTTACTGGTCAGGGCCTAGACTTGGATTACTGTGATATTGAATGGTTTGCCTTGGAAACAAACAGAGATCATTCTATCGTTTTTGAGATTGCATCCAAGTACTGCCTTTCGGACTCTTTTGTTGACCATGATGGCTGCTGCATTTCTTCTAAGGGATTCTTGCCCACAGTAGTAGATATAATGGTCATCTGAGTTAAATTCACCCATTCCAGTCCATCTTAGCTCGCTGATTCCTAGAATGTCGACGTTCACTCGTGCCATCTCATGTTTGACCACTTCCAATTTGCCTTGATTCATGGACCTAACGTTCCAGGTTCCTATGCAATATTGCTCTTTACAGCATTGGACCTTGCTTCTATCACCAGTCACATCCACAACTGGGAATTGTTTTTGCTTTGGCTCCATCCCTTCATTCTTTCTGGAGTTATTTCTCCACTGATCTCCAGTAGCATATTGGGCACCTACTGACCTGGGGAGTTCCTCTTTCAGTATCCTATCATTTTGTCTTTTCATACTGTTCATGGGGTTCTCAAGGCAAGAATACTGAAGTGGTTTGCTGTTCCCTTCTCCAATGGACCACAGTCTGTCAGACCAAATCGCAGAGTCATGAGCAAATACAAGATTGGTGTTGTTTTAAACCTCTACGTTTGGGGTTGGTTGGTTATGCAGTGGTAGCTGACGAGAACACAGGCTGGGCTTGCCCTGGGGCTAAGAGACCTCCTGCCAGGTTTTGGAGAAAGTCTTGGAGTGGGAAAGCAGAGAGCCACCTAGGTACCCTGGGGAGGGGTTCGGGCAGCAAGTACAGGACTATCCACTGTAGCCGCACTGACATTCAAAGTGACCCGAGGAAGTGGGACATGGGCACAAATAGCACCTACTGCCCTGACACTCAACCTCTCCTTACCAGGAGGGCCCTTCCTTAAACAGGATAAAAGTTTTTTACCATCAAGATATTGAAGTGTCTTCTACTTTGGGGTCTCCCGTCCTCTCTGCTATGTCTGAACCATACTGGGAGGCCCGGGATCTGCTACCATCTAGCCTTGCATCCTAAATAGGCCACCTTGGTCATTTATAGGATGCTTACTTGCCTGTGACCTCAGAACACATTTAATCCCTGCCACACTGAGAGGTCAGGATTATCATCCCCCTTTGGAAGCAGAGGCACAGAGTAGGTATATAACTTGCCCGAAGTCACACAGCTAGAAGCAGAGACTGGGTTCAAACCTGAGACCCCAGAGCCTGTGCTAGTAATTACCACACACCCCTGCCAGAGCAGGGTTCTCCTACTCCAGGGTCAGGGGATCCAAAGAGGGTGCCCTGGCTGCAGCTCCCAGCTACCCATCCTCGGCAGGACCAGTGAGATGAACCAGTGAGCACACTCCAGCCCTGTGGTGACTACCCAGCAGTCACAGGGGATTCCTGGACTCTATCTCAAGAGCTTCTGGGGACTTCCCTGGTAGTCCAGTGGTTAAGAATCCACCTTGCAATGCAGGGGATGCAGGTTTGATCCCTGGTCAGGGAACTAAAATCCGACGTTGTTCGGTTGCTCAGTCAGACTCTTTGCAACCCGATGGATTGCAGCATGCCAGGCTTGACATCTCCCGGAGTTTGCCCAAGCTCATGTCCTTTGAATCAGTGATGCCATCCAACTATCTCATCCTTTGTTGCTCCCTTCTCTTCTTGCCCTCAATCTTTCCCATCATCAGGGTCTTTTCCAATGAGTCAGCTCTTTCATCGGGTGGCCACAGTATTGGAGCTTCAGCTTCAGCATCACTCCTTCCAATGAATATTCAGGGTTGACTTCCTTTAGGACTGACTTGTTTGACCTTGTTACTGTCCAAGGGACTCTCAAGAGTCTTCTCCAGCCCCACAGTTCAAAAGCACCAATTCTACATGCTGCAGGGCAACTAAACCCTCCCACTGCAACTAGAAAAAGCCCTTGAGCCACAGTGAAGATCCTGTGTGCCTCAACTAAGACCTGATGCAGCCAAATGAATAAATAAATAAATATTAAAAAAAAAAAAAGTTCTGACCCAGGAGATCTGGAATAAAAGTCAGGTTCTGGAAATGCCAGGCTGATGATCTCAGGGGACAGATTTGCTCTGTTTCTGGCATCTTCTGCCAATCCCTCCCTGCCTGTGTTTATATTCTGCATTTAAATCTGTATTTACTTCCAATTAGCTAAAACTTCCTCCTCCTTCTTAGATTCCTTCACCTGCGGCTCTGGCCAGCTGGGCTGTTTATCTGGAGTGTTGACATCACACTATATTCAATTCAAAGGACAGGTACCTGTTGAGTTCCTTGTGGGCTTCCTAGAACACCTAGTCCTGGTGACTGAGGGGGAAGAGAAATGAGAAGCAGACAGTAACCCACCAGGTGGTCACGTGTGTGTGTGTGTGTGTGTGTGTGTGTGTGTGTGTATGTGTGTGTGTATCCACTCACATTCCCACCCTCAACAGTTCACTCCAGGGGAAAGGTTCTGACCCAGGGGTCTGGAGCCCATTCATACCTGCTCATGAGAACTAGTAGTTAAAGTTTCAGAAATTTTACAAGCTGATTGTATTAAAAATTAAATTATATAATCAGACTGTGTGAGTCTCCTGCATTGGCAGGCAGATTCTTTACCACTAGCGCCACCTGGGAAGCCCTCAAATTGTATGCAGAGGAAAGGTAAAAGTACTCAAAACACATCATTTCCTAATTACTTTACGTGTGAGTACTCTCCAGGCTTTTGAGGTTACTGACATCCATTGGAGGTGCCCAGTGGACATATTACATAATGGTATACTACTGTTTCTCTTGCCAACTTTATTTTTATGACATCATGTTGTAGCTTAAAATAGCCATAATGGAAGTATTTACACCTTGGAAATGAGCAAACACTATAATTAGGGCTCTCCTCTCTGTATAGAGAGCTAGATGTTAAATATTAACCAGCATGTGGTTGCACTGATCTTCTGGATGGGTTGTGTGGCTGGATGGAATAGACTGCAGTGAGGTTTTGCCCACCTTGGGAAGGAGCAAGCAATGTCAGGATTTCAGGGAGGCCATAATTCATAACATGTCCCTTACAATCCCGTGGGCCTCTGAGACCATTGCTGAGAAGGAGTGAGGATTCAAGGCCATGCGTGCTGATTGTGAGGGCAGTGGGTGGGCAGGGGACACAGGTACCTGCCCCACGAATGTACACAGAAGGGTACACCCAAGAGTCACACTCCAAATTAGAGGAAGAAAGGGGAAGAGAGGCCTTCTGTAGAATGCCTATCTGCCTTGAGCTGGAGTTCTCCGGCTGCCCAAAATCTAGTCCAGGACATGCTTTATACTCTCCCAGTTACCCTGTGGTTTCAGCAAAGACCTCATCCCCTGGGTGTCCTTGTCATTAAAGGAGAGACCCTGTTGGCAAACACTAGGTGCGATACTGAACGTGGACAATTGGGGGGTGGTGGTGCTGGGAACCTCACTAAGGCTGCAAGGATCATATCACTGAGCAAGAACCCCACTGACACACACAATGCTGTGCTTATTTAAGCCAACACAGGAAGGATTCTAAGGCCTTCCAGAAATTCCCGGCCCCCAATGCAGGGAAAGAGGTGACTCCACAGAGGACATCCAGGGTCCTAGTTAGAAGTGGATGCTGCTGAGGTCCAGCACCCCCAGCCCCACCCAGAAGCCTCCCAGAAGCTCACTCCCTCTTCAGGGAGCTAGTTGTGGTCCAACCACGCTGTGAGCCACACGGCAGGGGCGAGGGGCTGTCCCTCGAACAGCCACCACTCTCTAGTGACCACTTGCTTTGGGACAGGCTCTGGGTGGGACTTGACAAGGGGCCCCAGGGGAAAGACTCCTCTTCTTTTGTTTGAGTCCACTTCCATCCTCGGTGTGTGTATTGGACAGGAATGGAAGGAGAGTCAGTAGGGTTGGAGTGGGGGCTCCATCATGACCCACATGGAACTCCTGTGTGTTAGTCCAGGTTCTTCAAGAGGTGGGTGCTGGATTAAGCCAGAAAGGACCGTGTTAGGGGAAACGTCTGTCAGAGGCTGGTGGCACCATCTGACCAAGATGCAAGTTCCATCTTGGGTGACTGAGAGGGAGGCAAGTTTGGGTGAAGCAAGCTAGACTGCCCTGTGGGGGGTTAGGCTAGGATCTGGTGAGCCCCAGGTCTCCAGGGAATGGACCCACTTTGGTACCCTATTCTGCTCAGTGACTGTCTGGAGGAGTCCATGGTCTGGGCACAAACATGGTGATGGATTTCAGAGGCAGCAACGGGGGTCATTGATCAATTTACCTACCTATGGTTGGAGGTCTACGGGCACTCTTTCATGGCTGCCATCACAATAAAGAAGGCAGAGCGCCGAAGAATTGATGCTTTTGAACTATGGGGCTGGAGAAGACTCCTGAGAGTCCCTTGGAAAGCAAGGAGATCAAACCAGTCAATCTTCAAGGAAATCACCCTGAGTACTCTTTGAAAGGACTGATGCTGAAGCTGCAGCTCCAATAATTTGGCCACCTAATGGGAAGAGCTGACTCACTGGAAAAGACCCTGATGCTGGGAGAGATTAAAGACAGAAGGAGAAGAGGGCAACAGAGGAAGAGATGATTGGATGGCATGACCGAGTCAATTGACATGAACTTGGGCAAACTCCAGAGATGGTGAGAGACAGGGAAGTCTGGTGTGCTGCAGTCCATGGGGTCACAAAGAGCTGGACATGACTTAGTGACTCAACAACAGCAATAGCAGAAAGTGTGCTCACATAGAAGTCAGACAGTGGAGAGAGGAGGATGGAGCAGGCAGGGGCACAGAGGAAGGCAGAGGGCATGAATGTGGGATGTAGAGTGTGTGTGTGTGTGTGTGTGTGGTGTATACATGCATAGCATGAGGTCAGACAGAGACAGAGAAAAGGGGGCCGAGGGAAACAGAAACATAAACATACAGACAGTAAGAGAGGCAAATGAACAATACAGAGAAGACAGTTTTCTAGCCCCTGGCTCCAAACTCTCTGTAAGGAATTGCTTATAGGTCCCACAAATGGCAACCCACTCCAGTACTCTTGCCTGGAAAATTTCATGGGTGGAGGAACCTCATAGGCTACCAGTCCATGGGGTCGCAAAGAGTCCGACACAACTGATCGACTTCGCTTTCCACCTCTGGATCTCCTGAGATCACCTGCTGAATCCTAACCACAAATTTTCTTTCTGTGACTAGCTGAAGTGGTCTCTGGTCCTAACCAGGTAACCCCAGGAGAAGCAGCCCAAGATAGTAATGAGAAGTCATTTGTTCATGCTCCTCTACCACATGCTGGCATGATTGTACACTAACCTTCTAGATTCTTTCAGCACTCTCTGCCTTCTCCCAGGTTTTCTATTCTGCCCTTCTCCACTTTGCAGGTAACTTCACATTTGTGGCTGCTGGCTTGTTTTCTATCAATAGATGTCTCACAGGTGTCTGTCCCATCTTGGGCTGCCTTAAATGCCAGGCTCAGCCCTCTCCTAGCCACCTGTCCTCGGGCAAGTCACTTAATCTGTCTGTTGTTGTTGTTCAGCCACTCTGTTGTGTCCGACTCTTTTCAACCCCATGGACTGCAGCACGCCAGGCTTCCCTGTCCTTCACCATCTTCCAGAGCTTGCTCAAAGTCATCTCCATTGAGGTGGCGATGCCATCCAACCATCTCTTCCTCTGTCGTCCCCTTCTCCTCCCGCCTTCAGTCTTTCCCAGCATCAGGGTCTTTTCCAATGAGTCAGTTCTTTGCATCAGGTGGCCAGAGTATTGGAGCTTCAGCTTTAGCATCAGCCCTTCCAATAAATATTCAGGACTGATTTCCTTTAGGATTGACTGGTTTGATCACCTTGCAGTCCAAGGAAATTTCAAGAGTCTTCTCCAGCACTGTAGTTAAAAAGCATCAATTCTTCGGCACTCAGCCGTCTTTATGGTCCAACTCTCACATCCATACATGACTACTGGAAAAACCATAGCTTTGCCTATATGGACTTGTGTCGGCAGAGTAATGTCTCTGCTTTTTAATATGCTGTCTAGCTTTTCTTCCAAGGAGCAAGCATCTTTTAATTTCATGGCTGCAGTCATCATCTGCAATGATTTTGGAGTCCAAGAAAATAAAGTCTGTCACTGTTTCCATTGTTTCCCCGTCTATATGCTATGAAATGTTGGGACCGGATGCCATGATCTTCATTTTTTAAATGTTGAGTTTTAAGCCATCTTTTTCACTCTCCTCTTTCACTTTCAAGAGGCTCTTTAGTTGCTCTTTGCTTTCTGCCATAAAGGTGGTGTCCTCTGCGTATCTGAGGTTACTGATATTTCTCCCAGCAATCTTGATTCCAGCTTGTGCTTTATCTAGCCCGGCATTTCACATGATGTACTCTACATGTAAGTTAAATAAGCAGGGGGACAGTATACAGCCTTGATGTACTTCTTTCCCAATTTTGAACCAATCTGGGCCTCTGTTAAATAACCAGTCTGGGCCTCTGTTTTTTCTCAGGAAAACTGGGAACTATAACCTGCCTCAAAGATTAGCATGTGGGGCCCAGGGCCACAAGGGTGGCGGGTACATTATGTTCCTTCGACTCACTCTAGGTAACACTTGACAATAACTCACTGAAGTTCCAGTGAGAACTTTGGACAGCTGTCATTTTCCAGGTCAGAGCCTGACCATTTAGTGCCCCCTGTCTACAGCTCGCTCCAGGAGATTGGAGGCAGTGGTAACCTAAGATTTACCTGAGAAGAGGCCTCATTTGAATAATTGTTTACATTCCAATCCTTTGTCTCTCTTAATCTTCTCATCAGCCTAAAGAAGGAGAACTCAAATTCCTGTTTTGCATGGATAATCTTTCGGTCCATTGACTTGCCTGAAGTCACAGAGCTGGGCTGCCCTTCAAATCTCGAAGACCTCATCCCCCACTATGGAGGCAGCCTTCCAAGCTCTGGGCCTCCAGGTCAGCAGCAGGTACCACGTGAGTCAGAGTATCCAGCTTGGCCTGACTCCAAAGGACCACTCTTGAGATTCCTCCTTAACTGGCAGTGACCCTCCCTCCAGTGTCTTTCTGTTCCTGGTTCTGAGCAAACTCTTTAACTGAGCTCCACTGGAGCACCCCAGAACCCCCAAACCTACCTCTCAACTCAGCACAGAATGTTACAGCTGAAGAGAATTCATTCCTTTAGGGAGAATCTATTGAGCACCTATGCTAAGCCAAGTACCATTTAGCCATTGAATATTAGTGATGATCTAATGATTAGATTCTAATCCAATAGCTTAAACCCTGGCTGTGTTATTAGAATCACAGGGGCTCTTTCAAAGTATGTTACCCAGATCTTACTCCAACCAATGAAATCAGAATCTTTGCAGAGGGAAAGGAGGTGAGACCAGCTATCAGAATTTTATTTAAAAACTTCCTAGATGGGGACTTCCCTGGTGATCCAGTGGTTGAGAATCCGTCTTTCAATGCAGGGGACTCAGGTTTAATCTCTGATGGGGGAAGTAAGATCCCACATGTTGCAGGGCAACTAAGTCTGAGCACCACAACTAGAGAGCCCATGCTCCACTAAAGAGAAGCCTGCACACAATTCAACTAGAGAAAGTCTAGGCACCACAATGAAGGCCCAGCACAGCCAAAAATGAAAACTAGTTTTAAAAAATTAAAAGAAAAACTCCCCAGATGATTTTAATGTTCTCCCAGGATTGAGAAGCTCTGATCTAGTTGAAACAGAGACCCCCTCACGTTACAGAAGAAGGAACTGCAACCCAGAGATGGGCATTGCTTTGCCCAAAGTCACAAATCTGAGCCTGGTTCCTCCACCTTCAAACCCCCAGTGCTCTTTATGAAGTTAATTGGTAAGAATTTACTAAAAGCATCCTTAGATGAATGTGGGGTAGGGCAGAGAGAAAGGTGCTGAGTGTGGTGGATACATTTGAGATGGTTTCCCTACCCACTGTTCTTCCTGAAGATGGACAGCCTAGGTAGCTGTCTTGGAACCACATGACTCACCTTGGTAAACCTGACTGGACCAGGACAGGAAACCTCAACTAAGATGAGCCATTGAGATGGGCTGGCTAGGCATTGGAATTAGGATGACTCGGTTGGTAAAGAGCCTGCCTGCAATGCAGGAGACCCGGGTTTGATCCCCAAGTTGGGACGATCCCCTGAAGAAGGGAATGGCAACCCGCTGCAGTACTCTTGCCTGGAGAATTCCATGGACAGAGGAAGCAGGCAGGCTGCAGTCCATGGGATCGCAAAGAGTCAGACATGACTGTGGGACTAACTTTCACTTCACTTTGACTTTATTAAAGGATGAAGACAGTGAGCTGTGGGGACCTAAACCTGAAGTCATGGAGGTTTGGGAGCGGTGGCGGGTATTGGGGTCATGTGTAAGCCAGAGGGTGGGGAGAGGAAGGAGGTATGCAGAGAGAAGGAGGAGAACAGAGAAGACCTCTGGCGAGAGAGGGGGAGATATGACTGGGCAGTTGCTGTTTCCGCTGATAGCTGCATCCTTTCATTGAACCTCACCTTTTGTAACTGCTAGGTTCTTTGACACTCAAAGGGCCTTGACCAATATGAGTATGGGGAACAGTTCATGCAAAAGCCTGCAGGCACCAAAGACCCTTAGGTGCCCCTTACCTTGTCCCCAACCCTTGACAGTGTCCCTCTGAAGCCTGAGTTCCCTGTCATTCAAAGTATTCATGTCTCCCTCTTGGAGATGTCAGCAAGTTGATCTCATCCGTCCTACTCAACCACATGATTCTGAATTTCCAAAATGAGTGGGCAGAGAAGTATTTTAAGATTGTTTTTTCTTTTTCTTGGCATCCAGTGCCCCTTGCCGGACACCTGGTCCCTGGCAAGGAAGCCTGTACCCCTGGGGATGGGAGTGGGGCGCCCAGTAAACAAAGAGCACCAGAAAGTTCCTTGATCCCCGCCCCCAACATCAACGCACACGTCCCCACGGCAGGAGAGTGGCAGGGGTGTGAAAACAATGGGAGCCTATGAGTCATGGGGGTAGGCAGGATAACGTTTCCCCAGAAAGGTTCCCTCTAGCCATGTCCGGAGTCACTGACGTAGGCAGCTGCCAGGCAGTGACACCTGGAAAGACCTTCAGTTCTGGGCAGTCACTTGCCCTGCCCTGGATGACCTAGATTTTCTTTTTTATCTTTTAATTCAACTTTTATTTTTAGCAAAGTGATATATGTATATAAATACTTTTGAAAAGTCAAATAATACTACACAGAGTATCGGAAAACAGCAATTGCCTGCCTCACCCTTCCCCACCTCCAGTCCCCAGAGGCAACTTCTTTTAGACTTTCCAGCCATTTCTTCCTATTTTTCTTCTACTTCTTTAATAATATATAGTTATTTTTGAAAATTCATTATTTTTTCAATTTATTTATTTGGTTGCCCTGGGTCTTAGTTGCGGCACAAGGGGATTTTTAGTTGCGACATGTGAGATCTAATTCGGTGACCAGTGTTCAAACCTGAGCCCCCTGTACTGGGAGCTCAGAGTCTTAGCCACTGGACCGCTAGAGAAGTCCCTCCCGTTATTATTTTTGTTATTCTACTATGAAAGTGAAAAGTGTTAGTCTCTCAGTGATGTCCGACTCTTTGTGACCCCATGGACTGTAGCCGGCCAGGCTCATCTGTCCATGGAATTCTCCAGGCAAAAATACTGGAGTGGGTTGCCATTCCCTTCTCCAGGGGATTTTCCCAACCCAGAGATCAAACCCGAATCTCCCACATTGCACGCAGATTCTTTACCATCTGAGCCATCAGGGAAGATTACTTTAGTTAATACTATATATTATCTTCCTATCACAAAAAAGAGAGATTAGCTCCATTCTTTTTTCTCTGTCACCCAAAATAGTTCTCAACTCAATGTCAATACTATTATAACTATGTAAATATTTTTAATGTACTTGAGTACACTTATTTTTTCTTGCATGATTTTTTTTTCAAGTTTTTTGTTTGCTTAACTGGGTGTGTTCCTGTTACTAATTAACTCTCAAACTCCCTGCTATATTTGTAAAACCTCCCTCAGAAGGATAATCTATCAGTCCCAGTTTTTCTTTTTTTTTTCTTGGTATATAAAAAGACCTGCTATCAGAACCAAATATTTTCTGCTCCTGCCTGGCTGGACGGTTACTCTCTAGGACAGCTTGTATCCTGAAGTGTCTCTTCACCATTGATTGGGAATTCCCTTTGCCTTCTTCCTATATCAGGCCCCTTCTTTTCTTTTCTTTTTTTCTTTTTAAAAATAAATATTTATTTATTTATTCTTGGCTGCATGGGGTCTTAGTTGAAGCACACAGGCTTTGTTGCCCTGAGGTGGGATCTTATTTTCCCAACCAGGGATTGAACCCATGTCCCGTACATTGGAAGGTGGATTCTTAACCACTGGACCACCAGAGGAGTCTCCCGTTTTCTGAAAACCATCCTTTCTGTTTTTCTTTGTTTACTTTCTTGGTTGAAGGATTATGTCCTTCAGTAGCCTTTTGAGAAATGGTGCAAGGGTGGTAAAAATTTTTAGACCTTGTATGTCTTAAAATATTTTTTTCTACTTTCATCTTGACTGATAGCATGGCTGGGTATCTAATTCTAGGTTGGAAATTTTTTCCTTCAGAATTTTGAGAGTTTTTCCCCTTTGTCTTCTAGCTTCCTGAATGGTTGTAGAGAAGTTTAATGATATTCTAATTCTTGGGTCTTTTTATTTTTTTCCTCCTTCTCTCTCTCAGAAATCTTTTCAGAATTTCTTTATTCCCCAGTGCATTGGTTGGTGTATTTTCTCACTCACAGTGCTGGGTCCACAGGCTCCCGTTAATCTAGAAGCTCATTTCTTTTGTTTCCTTTCTGTGCTTGTTATGTTCTATCTTTTTTGTTGTTGTTATGCTGCAAAAAGCTTTATTGTTTCCATTTGGTCCAAGGCTTGAGAGAGGGCTCCAGGGTGTTAAAAAGCTGCCTAGTGGCTGCAGAGAGGGACTTCAGGCAGCCCTGATGTTAGGTGGGTTCTTCAAAGGCCACTGGTCTCCAGAAGCTCCTAGTCGTGCTTGAGGATGAGCCTTTTGAAGAGATATTCGCCCAGCCCAGCCTGGGGACCAGCCAGCCTGCAGAGGTTGGTCAGGTGGTCACCCATCTTCTTGATGAGTTTCACTTCCTCATCTAGGAAGTGGTTCTCTAGGAAGTCACAGATGTGGGGGTCTCCGCGGGCAGAAGCCAGGCCATGCAGATCCAACAGGGCTTGATTCAGGTTCTTCTCTACGAGAAGAGCGGCTTCCATCGCATCCTGGGTTTTACCCCATTCATCTTGAGATGGCTTCTGCACGTCCAGGAAGAGGGCGCAGCCGCCACGCTGGTTTTGCAGTTTCAAGAGACGCTCCACGCCCTTGCGCTTCTCCTTGGCCAATTTGCGAAAAAAGTGACCCACACCCTCCAGGGCCACATCGTCGCGGTCGAAATAGAAGCCCATAGAGAGGTAGGTGTAGGAGGCCCGCAGTTGCATGTTAACCAGGCGGTTGACGGCGGCCTCCACCTCGGTAGAATAATTCTGACGAATCTGGGAGCTCATGATTGGTCGGTAATAAGGAGTTAAAAAATGGTGGCTGGTCCCAGTGATCGCGGACAGCTGAGTGGCTGACTCCGGAGGTTGCGACTGGAAAAAAGGTTGGAGGGTAGTCAGAGGCTGGAGCAAGGGGCGTCCCTGGGTCTGTTCCGTCCAAGCACTGTTTTTTTTTTTTTTAATAAATTTATTTATTTTAGTTGGGGGCTAATTACTTTACAATATTGTAATAGTTTTTGCCATACATTGACATGAATCAGCCATGGGTTTACATGTGTTCCCCTTCCTGGACCCCCCACCCACCTCCCTCCCCATCCCATCCCTCTGGGTCATCCCATTGCCCCGGCCCTGAGCCCTTGTCTCATGCATCGAACATGGAATGGTGTTCTGTTTCACATACGATAATATACATGTTTCAATGCTATTCTCCCAGAACGTCCCACCCTCACCTTCTCCCTCAGAGTCCATAAAATTGTTCCATGCATCTGTGTCTCTTATTCTGTCTCGCATATAGGGTTATCGTTACCATCTTTCAAATTCCATATATATGCATTAGTATACTGTATTGTTGTTTTTCTTTCTGGCTTACTTCACTCTGTATAATGGGCTCCAGTTTCATCCATCTCACTGTTGAAGCAAGAGACAGATCCGCGGGGCCGCCGAGCGCACTTCTGTTTTATCTTTTTGAATTAGACCTCTTTGATTGGCTCTCTGACTTTCTAATCTTTACTTTTTGTTACCTTATCCTACTTTCAAAATGATTTTTTAAATTTTATATCCTATTGGTTAAAAAGAAAGTCTCTATTTTTTATTTATTTTTTTCCCAACTTTTTATTTTAAAAAATTGCTAATACACAGAAAAGTTGAAAAAAAAAAAGTACACTTAGCATTCTTTTCCCTACCATCTAGGTCAGCACTCTTCAATAGAAATAAAATGTGAGCCACATATGTAATTTTAATTTTTAATTTTTTCTGTTTTTTTGTTGTAATTTTAAGTTTTATAGTAGCCACATTAAACTGGTTAAGAGAAATAGGTAAACTTAATTTTAATATTTTACTTATATCAAAATATCAATTCTACATGCAATCAAAACAAAAATTATTAATGAGATGTTTTTCATTCTTTTTTATTGTACTAAGTCTTTGAAATTCAGTGTGTATGTTATACTCATAGTGTATCTCAACCCAGCTGATGTCAACACAGCTTCTATGTCAAGTGCATAGAAGCCACATGTGAAAAGTAACTATTGTGTTAGATAGTGTAGAACTAGATTGAACAATTGTTAATGATATATCTATCTATGAACTGCCTGTACATTTTGGCAGAATTATTAGAAAGAAATTTGCAGACCATACTATACATGATTTTTAAATACTTGAGACTGCAGAATCTAAAATTAAGGACATTCAGTTACATAATCACACTTGAGAAAATTAATAATAAACCCCTAATATCTTTAATATCCTGGCCATATTCAAAATTTCCCCAGTTGTGTCCGACTTTTCTTTTATAGCTGATCTATTTGAACTAGGATCCTAGCTTAACTTTCTTTGGTCGGTAGGTCTCTTTAGTCTTCTTTTTTTTGACCATCTTGTGTGGCTTGCCGGATCTTAGTTCCCTGACCACAGATTGAATCTGGGTCCTCGGCAGTGAAAATGCTGAGTCCTAACCACTGGACTGCCAAGGAATTCCTTCTTAGTCTTTGCGTCTATAATAGTTTCATGTTTTTGTTTCTACAACATTGACATTTTAAGGATCTAGGCAAGTTGTCTTGTAGAATGCCCTCATTCTGTATTTGTCTGATTCTTTCCTCACGATGTCATTTAATTTTATCCCTCTTCCCCTACCTGCTGTATTTACTGCAGACTGGAAGTTAGATTATGGTAAAATTCAGGTGAAATATTTTTTGCAAGGATGTTAAATAGGTTGTTATCATATTTTTAATTTTCAAGAGCTATTTCTTGTTCTGTGAATGTTACTTTCTTTAGCATCCTAGTCTTGTTGCAAAGGTTGCAGTATTTTTATTCTCTCTGAGGATATTAATTATCTCAGAGACAAAAAAAAAAATATTCTGCTTTCTACATTATCTCTTGAGTTGTTTTTTTTTTCTTATTTGCTTATTCTGGCTTCTCTTTTTTCACAGTGACACCTCTCTTGCAATGCCCTGTGGTCGTTGGTTGTCTATTTATATTAATATTTAAAACTAAGGCGCTGAAAGGATTTGGTGACAAACTTTTTTTCTTGTTTTGGTGACTTTTTCATTGAGAAACCATTATTGTATTGATTCATTTACTTATCTATCTATTTACTTCTGGCTGTGCTGGGTCTTCATGCTGCTTGTAGCCTTTCTCTAGCTGCAGCGAAAGGGGCTACGCTTCATTGTGGAGCGCAGGCTCGAGAGTGCATGGGCTTCAGTGGTTGTGGTGCACGCATGCCAAGTCGCTTCAGTCGTGTCTGACTCTTTGCGACCACATGGACTGTAGCCTGCCAGGGTCCTCTGGCTATGGGATTCTCTAGGCAAGAATACTGGAGTGGGTTGCCATGCCCTCCTCCAGGGAATCTTCCTGACCCAGGGGTCAAACCTGTGTCTCTTATGTCTCCTGCATTAGCAGCAGGTTCTTTTTTTTTTTTAATAAATTTATTTATTTTAGTTGAGGGCTAATTACTTTACAATATTGTAGTGTTTTTTGCCATACATTGACATGAATCAGCCCTGGGTTTACATGTGCTCCCCATCTTGAACCCCCTCCAACCTCCCTCCCCATCCCATCCCTCTGGGTCATCCCATTGCCCCAGCCCTGAGCGTTTGTCTCATGCAGCAGGCAGGTTCTTTACCACTAGTGCCACCATGGGCTTAGGTGCCCAACATGGGGGATCTTAGTTCCCAGACCAGGGATCGAACCCATGTCCCCTGCATTGGGAGGTTGATTCTTTAGCACTGGGCCACCAGGGAAGTCCCTGAGAAATCTTTAAATGCCGGTATCTGTAGGACTCTTCTCTTGGGACAGTTTCCCTAGAGAGAATCCCTGGAATTTGCTGGGGGCAATAAACCTGTTTCCAATGTTCTGATGCTGAATGGGGAAGGGCTCATGGAAACTTACCCTTTGGTGTTCAGAATTGCACTTAATCCTGTGCTTCAGCTGTGTAATCGTCTCTGTTGGTAAGCCAGCCCATTTTCTGCCAGAGTGGGGAAGGCAGTGTCCAGCTGTGCAAGAAGTGGGAGGGGATCTGGGGTTTTCACAGTCCCTTAAACCCACTTCCAAGCAGTTCTCTTCAGCCCCACCCCCAGCAACCTCCCTCTTAGAGGGATCTGGCGTTTCCAAGTGCAAGGCGCCCTGAAGCAGCACCTTCTTAGTGTATCCTGCCCATCCTCCCACCCCCGCCTCCCCACCCAGGCAGTTAAGGTACAGCTTCTGCCAGGCTAAGTAACTGTTCATTCGTTTTTGGCTCCCAAAATCTTACTACTGCACACCTTCACACTTCTTGTCCCTGGGGACTGTGCCTCATTGTGATCATCTTGGTGGTATAGGAGACCACAGAGATAAAAGTGGTCAGCCCTTGTGCTTTCTCATCAGCAGTGACCCATTCTCTGGAGGTAAAAATTGAGGCTTAGAGAAACTTTGAGGAGATCCCATATCCAAATTCCAACTCAGTTACTAAGACAGCAGCATGGCCAGAGACCTGGGAGAAGCTTGAAACCTAAATTCTCTGCTCTGTGGTCTGGCTCCTGGGGAGCAGGGAAGCCAGGACCTTGACTTTGATGCTAACGTGGCCCCTTTACCCAGTTATATCTCCAGACTCCAGCACAGCACTCCTGCCTGTCTGCTTGCTCGCTCTGTCTTCCAGGGCCTGGCCCTCACTCTGTCTCTAAACTTCCCTCTTTTGCTACTTTTCTTTCTTTTCTCTTGTCTGTCTCATTTTCTTATTCCCAGTATCTCTTCTTCTCTTTTTCTTCCCTCTCACCCTGTTTCTGTCTTTTTGTTTCTCCCCATTCTTTCTCTCTCCCTCGCTCCCTTTATCCATCCCTGTCTTCTTCATTTGGTAAATCAGGACCTTTTTGATCTACACTGGTGATTCTCAGCCAGGACTGAGTTTTCCCTGCTCCCCCAGGAAACACCTGCTGCTGGGGAGGCGGTTGGTGCCACCGACAGCTGGTGGGGAGAGTTCAGGGACGCTGCAAAACAAGCTGTGCTGTGCAGGTTAGGCCCCGCAACAAAGAATCCCCCAGCCCAAAATGTCAGTAGCGCCGAGGCTGAGAAACCCGGGTCTCCTGTAACCCCTACTTCACACATCATCTCTAGTTAGTCCCTCTCAGAGAAGACAGTGGAGAGCAGAGGTCCAGAAGAGGGGCCACTGCCAACAGCTGGCTGTGCTGTGTAGCCCAGGCAGTGGCTGGGATGCAGTCTTGGGAATCTGCTGGTGTTTTGTTTTGGCCTTGAAAGTGAAACTGCTAGCTGCTCAGTCATGTCCAACTCTTTACCATCCCATGGACCACCAGGCTCCTCTGTCCATGGGATTTCCCAGACAAGAATACTGGAGAGGGTTGCTATTTCCTTCTCCAGGGGATCTTCCTGACCCAGGAATCAGACTTGGGTCTCCTGCACTACAGGCAGATTCTTTACCATCTGAGCCATCAGGTAAGGTCTGATACTTTCTTAGGGTCAGACAATCTGGTGGGAAAGCTCTCCCTAAGCCGCTCTAGCTGCTGCTGCCAGCTGTTTACTTGGCTGTGAGGCCACCCCTGGTCTTGGCTCAGGAACAGGTAATGAAAACACAGATGACCCACCACCCATACCACGCTGGCCTCTCCTGCTGTTGTGAGGGTGGGAGGAGTAGTCTCCCACGTGTATGAGCAGTGAAACCTAGCTCTTCCTGAGCCCAGCCTGCCAGAAGCCTCCCTAGAATCAGGGTGTGGTGTGATGGGGGGCCAGGCAAGAGCCAGCCCACCTTCCATGCCTGTAACCCTATACTAACAAAGCCTCCACAGACGGCATGAATTTCTTCAAGTTGGTCAAAATAGGGGAGGATTGTGGGGCAGGATGGAGGCTGGCCTTGATGAACTCAGAGAAGGAGACCAAGAGGAGATCCTGGAGAGACCTGGCAGGGTTCTCTGGCTCCAACTCTGTCTTTAGATTCTGGTCACCCTCTATGGTCCCTCAATATTCCTTCTCCCATTCTTACATAGTTATGGAATCTTTACCTGGACACACGGCTGCCCAGCCAGACTACATTTCCCAGATGTTCTTGCAGCTATATGTGGCTTCATGACTAATTTCTAGCCAATGAGATAGGAGAAGAAGTGCCAGGTGCAACATCTGGATTATGGCTTTAAAGGAAGGCTGCAAATGTGATGGCAGGAGCTGAAGCATCTATTTTGGACCATATGAAGCTATGAGTCGATGATGACAGAGTACCAAGGTACGAGATGCCTAACTTTGCACCATCACAGAGCTGCCATATTAACTCCATACCACCTCAGGCTTTTACATGAGAGAGAAATGAGATTGTTTCCTGTGTAAGCCACTAAATTTTGGGGTCTATTTTTCAGCAACCTAGCATGTGTCCTTACCTAACTCCTTAGAGAAGTCTTACATGAGCTACTACAAGCCTAGACATCCCCAGAATTTTTCAGATGACAAACCCATGATCCAAGGTTACATTTATAGTTAATTTATGACAGACCTGAGGCTTAAAGCCAGGTTCAAGCATTGGCCTGGATGAAGCCCAAGGTTCTTTCCATTTCGGACATTCTAGGATTCTCTGAAACCATCAAGGAGTATGACCAGCACCAGGGAACTCTGGTTTACTGGAGACTTTTATACCCAGTCTCATTTAATACAATGATCTTTCCCACTCTCTGCTCTCTCCAGCCAAGCTCCATCTTAATTCAGGATCCTTTTTTTTTCTTTTTTTTTTTAGTTGTAGCATGCAGGATCTTCAGTTGCATCATATGAACTCTTAGCTGTAGCATGTGGGATCTAGTTCTCTAACCAGGGCTTGAACCCAGGCCCCTGTATTGGAAATGCAGAGTCTTAGCACCAGGGAAGTCCCTAACTTAGGGCCTTTTCTTATACTGATCCTTCTGCCTGGAACAGGTTCCTCCTTCAAATCTCCAATGATGCTTCTTCAGGAAAACCATATCTATCTGTCCCACAAGCCTGAAAACTTCAGGAGGGCAGGAACGATGTTTGTTTTTTGCTTATTGTCATTATCTCAATGCTATCTCATTATCATGGTGCCACAGGAAACAACTGTGAAATGAATGGATAAATCCCTCTGGGAGGATAGTCATACCAGCAGTCTGGAAGATGGCTGGGCTGATCTTACCAGGCGCCTTGCAGACCCAGGAGTGGAATCCATTAAGAGGGATGCTGTCATCCATGCCGCACCCACAAGGAACCTCCCCCCCCCACCCAGGGTCTAGGAAGCTCCTGGAGAAAGTCCTTCAGAACTTGACCTGCCTCTGACTCAGTAGGTCTGGGTTGAATACGAGATTCTGCGTTTCTAAGAAGCCCCCATGTCATGTTGCTGTCCATTGACCACACTTCGAGTGGGAAGCCCTGGAGGGGCCTCAGACTCCTTCTAGGAGTCCATCTGTCTACTCTTCTGTTCTGTGTGCAAGGGGCCCCAGAGCCAGGCTCCTCAGTCCTGGGGAGCAGGTCCTTTGTCCTTGCAACTTCCCAGGACAGCAACCAAGATCACGGCCCAGTCTGTTCACCCCAGAGGCGCCACATGGCAAACCAGGCAACCCCACCCTGCAGCCCTGTCCCTGCCGCCAGCCACCACTTCCTTCCATCTCTAGGACGACTCTCCATCTTGGTGTTGGCAGCTGCTGCGACGCCCTTGAGTCCAAGGGCGTCCAAGAGCCATCTCTGTAACTCTGTGTTTTGCCAGGGTTAATTGACTTTAAAACACAAAGGCTCTGTCTGTGTGTGTGTGTATTTAGGAAGGTTATATCAGAAAAGTGAACACAGACCTGTCCACAGGGGCTCCCTTGTTGTATGGTGTTTGCATGTGTGTGTCTGTCTGTCCGTCCTCAGGTCCTGGGCCTCTGACTCCAGTGCAGGGCTCTGCGTTGGTGGAGTCTGGAGGGGAAGGCAGGAAGGAAAGACCAGGGCACCAGCAGCTTCATCCCTGGGCCTCCTTTCTCCTCCACTGAATAAACATCTTGTTTGTCCACCAGACAGTAGCCCTGGGGCTTATACTCCTCCTCCTGCCCTCCGCAGGGCTCAGGACTGGCTAGACCTGCACAGGAAGTCTGACTGAACCATAATCCAGCGTGGAAAGTGCCAAGGAGGAAGGCGCCATGCCAGGCCTGTTGACGGACCCGGCAGTGGGAGGCCAGATGTACCTTCATCACACGGGCTCGGAAGCCGCCTCCTCTTCCCCACACCACCCCCACCTCCCCGGCGCCACCCGGAGCACAATGGGGCCATTTCAGAGCAAACGCTCATCCGAGAAATCTTTGCTCCCAGGAGGAGTTGCCAGACCCAGCCAGGAAGGCTCTGGGGCTCCGTGTAAAGTGAAACTCAGCTTTTGATGACCCATCTCCTTCTCCGCCGGAGTCTGTGGTGACCAGGTGGAGGGCGGGGGACCCAGCACCCTCACAACCCAGATCCCCTCCCATCGGAGGCAACTAGCAGAGGCAAGGGCAAAGAGAGAATGAGCTCCTTGTCACTGGAGGCGTGACCTGTCCCTGGCAGGCCGGCGATCTTGCCACTTTGAGTGGCTAGGGTTATAGATGTCAAATTCTTCATCCCTCTGCCTCCAGGGCTGACCAAACTGCAATGAAAACCACTAGTCCTGAGTTTAAAGAGTCCTAAAAAAGTCACCTTCACAGCTTCTCTGCACCCCTAGGTCCTTGGGGACTTCCTCTCCTTCATCTCCCATTTGGACAATATTAATCCCCCGGCAGAGCCTCTAGTTTCCAGGTTTACAAATGAGTTGGAGGTGGTCTGTTTCTCGGGACAGAAGATAACTAAAGTCATGAAAGTGAAGGAGGGTGTTTTACAAATATTATTGGAATTGCACCCTATACAGGATCGCTTCCTGCCCACCCCTTGGCCCTCCTTCACATGGAGGCCCAAATAAGGGCCATGGGACACATCCCTGGAAGAGGTGGGTTCTGGGAGCCAAGGCAGGTGTGTGTTGGGGGCTTCTTGGCCTGGTCTCCCTTGGGGAGCTTGGACAGCTTGCAGTCAGCCCCCCTTCTCCCTTTCTACCTGGAGCCTCCGCTGTCTCTTATCCCTGTACGGGCTCCTAGGCCCCCCACATCCTGCTTCCTCAGCAGCCAGACCGTGTATCTGGGCTTGTGAGGCTGGAAATGAACAGCATCAAGGGTGTGGGGGTCACTCTTGTCCTGGTCACCATGGAGGACATCTCCCTGGTACGGCTGCCACACACAGAGTCTCAGAGGGCACAGCAGAACCCAAGGCCCCTGAGTTCCCGTGAGGTCTGGAGCCTCAGCCCCAACAGCACAGCCCCAGGATCTTCCCCAACTTATCACTGAGTCTGTGTCTCCACAGTCCCTGGTGTTTGGACCGGGTACTTGCATTTATTGAGATTTGATCTTGACTATTTTAAGACTTCTCCCAAATGCATGTGAGCGTATGCATGTGTTTCTGTCAGTGCAGATACACACGAGAGAAAAAAAATGCAGGGTGGGAGAGAAAGGAATAGAGGCAGCAAGACAGTGGCAGGGAGACAGGGGGATGACCCAGCAGAGACTGCTGGAGACTAGAAACTGTGCGTCTCCTCTCAGATTCTCTCTCTTCCCTCAGCAGGGCTGTGTCTCCTCTCAGACTAGGGCTCCCTGAGGCAGGGCTGTGTCTCCTCTCAGACTGGGGCTCCCTGAGGCAGGGCTGTGTCTCCCCTCAGACTGGGGCTCCCTGAGGCAGGGCTGTGTCTCCCCTGAGATTGAGGTTCCCTGAGGACAGGGCTGTGTCTCCCGTCGGACTGGGGCTCCCTGAGGACTGGGGCTCCCTGAGGAGGGGCTGTGTCTCCCATCAGACTGGGGCTCCTCAAAGACAGGGCTGTGTCTCCCCTCAGACTGGGCCTCCCTGAGGCAGGGCTGTGTCTCCCCTCAGACTGGGGCTCCCTGAGGCAGGGCTGTGTCTCCCCTGAGATTGAGGCTCCCTGAGGACAGGGCTGTCTCTCCCCTCACACTGGAGCTCCCTGAGGAGGGGCTGTGTCTCCCATCAGACTGGGGCTCCCCAAAGACAGGGCTGTGTCTCCCCTCAGACTGGGCCTCCCTGAGGCAGGGCTGTGTCTCCCCTCAGACTAGGGATCCCTGAGAAGCTGACCGGCCTGGGAATGAGGAACCATACGTTCTCCCAGTGTGTACACCATGAGTGTGTGATGAGCCTCCTTTCCCTAAGTCTTCAGAGGCTTCTGCAGACATTCCCTGGGAATTCCCTCTGCTTCTGGGCTGGAGGTTAGAGAAACCCCAGCCCGGGGGTCCTCATGAACAGAGACAATGTGGATGGACTGGTACGTCCCGGACTCCCCACAGGGCTGCCTGACCCCTGCCGCTGACCCCTGCTCATCACACTACCCCTCACTCCTTCACTCTGCCCCTGTGTCTGCTATGGGCTGAAAGGCTTGGAGTCTGAGATCTGCCACCCAGGGTAGCCCTACTGATGTTATCTACTCCCTCAGTCGTGTCCGACTCTGTGACCCTGAGGACTGTAGCCTGCCAGGCTCCTTTGTCCATGGGATTCTCTCTCCAGGGGATCTTCCTGATCCAGGGACTAAACCCACATCTTCTGCATTGGCAGGCCGATTCTTTACCCCTGAGCCACCCGGAAAGCCCTCAGTCCTAATAGAGGGTCAGCAAACCCAGCTCACAGGCATCAGCGATGGACTGAGGGACAGCCTGTCCAGGCTTGGCACAGCCAAACCTCCAGCTTCCTCCCTTCCTGCCTGGCCAGCCTCATGACCAGCCCTCTCTGCTCATCCCTTGGGCCTGTGTGGATGCAGAAGGGCAGGCCTTTCTTCCTGTCATGATGCTTCTTCTTCGGATCCAGGAACCAGGAAAGACACAGAAGAGAAAGACAAGGAGTACAAAGAAAATAGAGGACAAACCGTGATGAGAGTGGTGTGTAGACACAGCAACTATGAAATTGGATGAGGTGGCGATGGGTTTTTAATCATCTGTCTTACCATTTTTGCTCTGACTGGACAAACAGAACTCCCACTAGAATTTAAGCTTCTTCAAGGCTGAGGTCTTCTTTTTATTGACCATTGCACCCCATGGATCTAGATGCCCAGCACATAGTAGGTGCTCAATTAATATTTGTTGACTGAGTGACAGATTCTCAGCTGGTGTGGTTTCATGGAATTTGGCCTCTTGTATTACGCTTCTTTCTTTTTTTTTAAATTAATTTATTTTTTATTGAAGGATAATTGCTTTACAGAATTCTGCTGTTTTTTTTTTTTTTTTTCAATTTTATTTATTGGGCTGGGCTGGGTCTTTGTCACTGCGTGGGCTTTTCTCATTGTGGCTCTCTAGTTGCGGTGCCCAGGCTTCTCATTGCGGTGGCTTCTCTTGTCATGGAGCAGGGGCTCTAGGGCACTTGGGCTTCAGAAGTTGAAGCACGTGGGCTCAGTAGTTTGGCTCCTGGGCTGTGGAACACAGACTCAGTAGTTGTGGTGCACTAGCATGTGGGATCTTCCTGGATCAGGGATCGAACCAGGGAAGCCACGAGGGAAGCCCCTCTTGTATCGTAAACTCTGAGACAAGAGTTTCCTCTATTCCCTACCTCCACACACTCACACCCCAGGCACATGTGGGTGGCCTGGCAGCAGGGAGACCTGGGTTCCCTCATTCACTCTGCTCCTCTCAAGGTGTGTGATCAGGCAAGGCTCTGCCCCAGGTCTTAGATTTTTCATCTGTGAAATGAGGAGAATGGATTAGTTTAGTAGAGGGGAAGCCAGTGTGGGTTTCATCATAACTTGATCCCCAGGGAGGCCACGGTGACGGGCTCCAGTGATGCTGAGTTGGGACTGAATGTGGGCGTTTGTGGTGGGAGATGTGGCCTCCTCCAGCATCAAGCCCAGCCCCCGCTCAGAAAACCCTGCATGCATGGATGCTAAGTAGCTTCAGTCGTGTCCGACTCTTTGTGACTATGGACTGTAGCCTGCCAGGCTCCTCTGTCTATGGGATTCTCCAGTCAAGAATACTGGAGTGGGCTGCCATGCCCTCCTCCAGGGGATCTTCCCAACCTAGGGATCGGACCTATGTCTTCTGTGGCTTGTGCATTGCAGGCAGATTCTTGACTTCTGAGCCGCCGGGGAAGCCCCAGGAAACCCTGGAAAGACCTATTTGAGTCAAAATTACATACCCTGAAAGTCGATGAGCCTCTCGGTGGAGGAGGGACTCTAGGAAGGGTCCTGGCAGCTCTGACAAGTCGGGGTGAGCGAGGCAGGAGGGAGCAGAGACCCTCCTCCCGTCTGCAGACCTCAAGTGCCAGTCTGCCAGCTGAGCATCACACGGGCGCCACTGCCCCCTTGTGGTCACACCCACAGTGCAGCTGAGGAGTCCATCCCTGGAGATGCTCTAAGTACCACTGGACGAAGACCTCCGGAAAACCAAATTCTCTCCAGCTTGGTGTCAAGCCTGGGGAACTTAAGGTATCTGTGCCTCTGGCTTCCCTTTCTCCTTCAGGCCCAGCCTCCCAGAACAGGAAACACTAGAAACCAAAGCCACATCGTGTGTTGAACCCAGTCAGAGCTGGGAGATGAGACGGGGGCTTTAAGCTGCCTCCAACATGCTGTTATGTCCTGGGGAAGTCAGATAACCTCTATGAACCTCCGCATCCTCATTTATAAAAGAATAACAGTTTCTGTCCTGCCAGCCTCAGTTGTGAGGGCTCGTGAAACACCCTTTGCATAGACCCCTGGGTAGGTCCAAAAGGTTCAAGAGACAACCATGAAAAGGAAAACGTGAAGGAGGAACTCAACCAGGGGTCCCCAGAGGTAGGTCCCCAGGATACCCTATCCCTTTGCCTTTAAGAAACTCATCTCATCTGCAGAGCACCCCAGGAGCCGCAGAATGTCCCTCCAGCCGTCTCCTGGGAGCCTCACCCTGACCCCACAGTGAAACACCATTATGGGGCTTCAGCACCCTCACGTTTGCTGGACAGTTGATGCCCAGGGACCTTTGTGCTTGCCCTTCCCAGCCCTGAGGTACACAGAACAATAACCGCCTTTTCTCCAGGTCCTAGTGCCATGTTCTTCACTCTGTCTGACACCTCACCATGAACTTTCATATTTCTAGCAATAGTCTCTTTCATAGCTATTTAGGCTTTTTTTCTTTTCTTTTTTTTTTTTTTAGGCTTTCTTTCTTAAAATCATGTTCCTTCAAACTCTTCAAGCCTCTATCCATTCGTTATCCAATTCTGAAGCCACATCCACATTTTTGGGCACTTGTTCCAGCAGCACCCCAGAAGTGAGGAAAGAGACATAAACAGGTTATCCCTCAGCCCTCAACCCCGCTCACACCCGCTCTGATTCTTGGCCTCCAGAACTGTGAGACAATACATTTCTGTTGTTTTAAGCCAGCAGTTCATAGTCACTGTGTTACAGAAGCCCTAGCAAGACTTCCCTGGCATTCCAGTGGTTAAGACTCTGCGCTCCCAATGCAGGGGGCACAGGTTTGATCCCTGGTTGAGGAACTAAGATCCCACATGCTTCACAGTGTAGCCAGTTTTTTTTTAACTGAAAAATAAAAAGATGCAAAAGCCCTAGCAAATGAACACACACCATTGCATTCTCTACCTGGTTCTGCTCCAGCCCCAGAACACCCCTCCTCGAAAGCTCCATCCCCACCCTCCTCTCCTTGCTCTCCAGTTGCCCCGTCCACTCCCCAGACTGTCATCCCTGCATCTCTGCAGTGGTCCTAAATAGATTCACAGTCCCCACAAAGCTTCATGAGTCAGGTCCCGATTGGTCTCTTGGCAATAATTGTCTCATTGTTAACATTTCCTTCCCTTATCATGTGCCAGGCTTGGGGTTAGATTTTTCACTTGCACTCTCTCCCTGAATCCTTGTTGGAGAACGCCAACATTATTCAAGTTCCCCAGGGGAGACTGAGGCAGACTGTCTTTTTGATCGCAGCCATTCTAACAGGCGAGAGGTGATATCTCACGGTGGTTTTGATTTGCATTTCTCTTATGATTAGTGTTGCTGAGCACGTTTTCATGTATCTGTTGGCCATCTGTCTTCTTTGGAATCATGTCTACTCCAATTCTCTGCTCATTTTTAATTGATTATTACTTTGTTTTTTTACTAGAGTTATATGAGTTCTTTATGTATTTTTGGATATTAACCCCTTATAGGATAAAACATTTGCAAGTATCTTCTTCCATTCAGTAGGTTGCCTTTTCATTTTTATTAATGGTTTCCTTTGCTGTACAGAAGCTTTTTATTTTTAACATTTTAACTTAATTTAATTAATTTTTGATCCCACTGCACAGCCTGCAGAATCTTAACTCCCTGAACAAAGATAGAACCTGTGTCCCCTGCAATTGGGAGCACAGAATCATAATGATTAGACTGCCAGAGAATTCCTGTGGAAGCTCTTTAGTTTGATGCAGTCTCACTTGTTTATTTTTGCTTTTCTTGCTTTGGCTTTTGGCGTCAAATCCAAAAAATCATTATATCAATGTCAAGGAGCTTACCACCTATAGTTTTTATGAAGTCCTATCTTAAGGCCACGGGCTTTCCAGGTGACTCAGTGGTAGAGAACCTGCCTACAATGCAGGAGATGTGGGTTCAGTCCTTGGGTCAGGAAGATCCCCTGGAGAAGGAAGTGAAAACCCACTCCAGTATTCTTGCCTGGAGAATCCCGTGGACAGAGGAGCCTGGCAGGCTGCAGTCCATGTGGTCGCAAAAAGTCAGACACTACTTGAGTAAACAACAGCAAATCCCAGCGACGCACCAAGGCCACAGAAGTGGAGCCCAGAAACAAGGTCATCTCTGGAATCTACTGAGCCCCTTTATAACCGTTGCCAATCCGCGCCCCCCTCCCAACATCACCAGCAGGCTTCCTGACCCCATCTTAAGCAAAACTGCCCACCCCAGTGCTCACCCCATAGCTCCCTAACCAATCGCCTAATGCCAACCTTCCAGCAGGAATTTTCTCTGTCTTGAGGTTATAAAAATTGACTACTAGACCATGACAAGTGCCAGCTCTCCCTTGAGCCAGCCCTCTGTTCTAACAGTGTCTGGCGATTATCACTGCTCCTTGCCCTTAATAAACTCACTGCTTTCTGAGATACTCTGTGTCTGGAAGCTCTTTTCCAACCCACGTTCAGACTGCCATGGCAGTTTTCTTCTAGGAGTTTTATGATTTCAGGTCTTACCATTCCAGTCTATAACCCAGAGGGTCCTCCCACCTCCCAGTTTTCTCCCTCCCTCTATCTTTGTGACAGCTTCCTGGTCGCACTGGAAGGAGTCACCCTCTCCCGTGAGAACCTGCCTGGGGTCCTTGTGCGCGCTCAGCATGCCTTCCCCCACCCCAATTCTCCTCTGACCGTTCATATCCTGCTGAATGGTATGTCCAACCAATGTTACTTCCTGACCGCTCTACTGAGGATGCACTGGCAGATGGAAACACATCCTGAAGGACATGATATGTACACAGGTACCTGCAATGCTAGGTAGTTTATGATATATGCCAGGTCATAAGGACTTGGGAATTCAGAAAAGGAAAGACAAATACTTTGAGGGATAATCAGACAAAGTTTCCTTCAAGAGGAAAATGCCAGTCATAGCCCAAAAAGATTTTGTGAACTTAAAGAGAATGATTGTGTGTGTGTGTGTGTGTGTGTGTGTGTGTGTGTGTTGGAGGTGGGTGGGCAGGGAGCATGTAGGAACACCACTTCTGGCTTATGAAGAGAGCTTAGTGAACTCCTTAGTGAGTAGTAATGCTTCTTCATCTGTGTAACAGGTGGCTTAATAAATAATTCTTATTTTGTTATTCAGATAAAAGAGACTACACCATCTGAACTCAACATCTCCACAGATGCAGACCCACCTCCCAGCAACCTAAAGAATGATTGTGTGAATGAACTTATCTACAAACAGAAACAGACTCACAAACATAGAGAACAGACTTGTGGTTGCCACGGGGGAGGGGGTGGGGGAGGGAAGGATTGGGCCTTTGGGATTAGTAGATGCAAACTGTTATACAGAGAATAGATAAGCAACAGGCCCTGCTGTATAGTGCAGGGAGCGATACTCAATATCCTGTGATAAACTATAATGGAAAAGAATATGAAAATGAATGTATATTGTATATAACCTGAATCACTTTGCTGAATAGCAAAAATTAACACAACATTGTAAATCAACTATACTTCAATAATGGAGTAGGAAATGGCAACCCACTTCTGTATTCTTGAATGGAAAATTCCATGGACAGAGGAGCCTGGCAGGCTACAGTCCATGGGGTTGCAAAGACTCAGACATGACTGAGCACACACTCACATACACATAATTCAATAAAATAAAAATTTTTTAAAAAGAGAATGTGTGTGTGTGTGTGTTAGAGGTGGGTGGGCAAGGGGCATCTAGGAACACCACTTTTGGGTTATGAAGAGAGCTTAGTGAACTCCTTGGTGACTAGTAATGCTTCTTTCTTCACCTGTGTAATAGTTAGCTGGCTTAGTAAATAATTCTTGTTTTGTTATTCAGATAGAAGAGACTATACTGTCTCAGAGTTTAAGAAACTCAAGGAGAAAAAAATGCCAGGCATAAATACAGAAGATTTTGTGAAATTAAAGGGAAAGGTAATATAAGTAATCACTAATTGACTCTGAAATGAAAAATGGTTGAAAGAGTTTCAGGAATGAGAATCTAGCCCCAGGATAGTCAATTATTGCTGCAGGAAGTAACAGGTAAAGACACTGATGTGTCTTCTTTGTCTTTGTATGCCACCAATACCCAGACCAGCAGTAGACACTTGAGAAGTGAGCATTTGACTCTCTGTATTTGTTCTTGAGTTATCAAAAACGTTGCATGGAAAATTATTGATTTCGTTTTGGAACCCAGAAATATGTGCACCCAAGCTGACTGGAAGAGCCATATGACTACCGCACTACCACCTTATGGCAATAGTGATAAAGTACAGGCTAAACTTCCACAAAGATGTACCGTCTTGAATGCCAAAACATCCTTCCAAAGATTGTGCTAGCACTTCCCTGCCAGTGTCTCCCCTTCTCCCCAAGGGCTCAGCTAGCAGGGCTCCCACTAAAGCTTCCAAGATGGGCCATTTCCAAGCTGTTTCTCCTAATGCAATGGAGGTCTGCAAAGTCATTAAAATGCAAAACGGACAGCAGTAGTCTCTATCGTTTAAGTGTTTAGGGTTCTGTCTAAGATGACTTCCCTTCCAAGCTCTAAAACAGGTGTTTTAAACTTGGGATCCAAGGAGGGGCTACAGGGGATGCATAAATCCTTTGAAATTGTTTGACAAAGGGTGTAAGCTCATGCATATGTGTGTCTTTTCTGAAGAGGGGGTCCATATCCTTTGGCCAGATTTTCAGCAAGATCTGTGACTCCAGAAAGATTACAAAACCCATCCTCTGGGGTGACACAGGCCAAGGCGACCTCTCTCTATATTTTTAATTTGTTTATTTATTTATTATTTTCAGCTGCACTGGGTCTTTGTTGCTGCGAGCAGGCTTTCTCTAGTTGTGGCGAGCTGGGGCTGCTCTTCGTTGCCGTGCAGAGGCTTCTCGTGGCAGTGGCTTCTCCTGCTGCTCCGGAGCACAGTCTCCAGGGTGAGAGGGCTCAGTAGTTGAGGTTCCCGGGCTTAGCTGCTCTGTAGCACGTGGAATCTTCCTGGACCAGGGATTGAACTCATTTTGCCTGCATTGGCAGGCATAGTCTTCACCACTAGACCACCAGGGAAGTCTCCAAGATGATCTTGAAAGGAGGACAGGGACTTGTCTAAATAAATGAGACAGAGAAGCAAGACACTATTGAACTGCTCAACATAAAGATTTGATCCCAACCCCTCTTCTCCAACTCTCTGCTCTTGACCCTCCCACCCCACTCCCTCCTTTCTACCACCCACGGTGGAGAGTAAGGAGGGGTTCAAACTTCCAGGTTTATAGAAGAAAGGAAGAATTTTATAGCCTCCTGGCAGTGGGAGCCGGGGGTGGGGGGAGGGGGAGAGATAAACCCAAATTAGCTCGAGGCAAAGGAACCAGGCTATTCAAGATAACAACAATTTTTTTTTTCCAATCCCTTTATTTGTCTCCAGATCAGGTGCCTGAGCTCTGCACAGGAAGTTGATAAATGATTTAGTTATGCTTTCCGCTTGGGGAAAGCGCCTGCTTTATCTCTGTGATTGCTTCTTTATTTGGCAACTCACAAACTTATCTGTTTTCCCTAATAAAATTGCCTGGCCCCTCTCCATAATGTCAGCAAGGCTCTCTGCTTTTCTCTGGACTTTAATATTGTTTAAACTTCAAACTAATTGGACTCTTTCATTTTGCTTTATTTCCCCGTGCTAGACCCAGCCTTTGGCGGTTTGGGTTTTAATTGTTTTGCTCCTTCACGAAGTTTCACGTGTGAGGCTCCCAAGGATATCTGTATTGTGCCTTTTACCCCCACCCCTTCTTTCCTTATGTAAACATCTCTCTTCCTCCCATCCTGGGACAGGCACAGCTCTGGATGAGGCAGGATTTACAGAGGTAAAGAAGGCTCAGGCTGTGTTCTCAGGGACCAGCTTTGCACTTCCTTAGCCAGAGTCACCAGTGAAAATCGTGAAGCTGGACAAGGGTGCCTGGCCCAGGAGCCAGCAGGGCTGAACCCCATCTGCCACTTTGCTTTGCCAAGCCATGCACCCTGGAGCAGAGCTTGTCGACCACTGGGAGGAAATGCAAAAGGGTACCATACGGGCCAGAAGCAGCCCTTCCCCTAGTGTATAGTTGCTGCTTGCTGGAATGAAGGTATATTACCATCCTGGACACTTAGAAGTCTAGAAACTCAGATTTGGTCTTTTTTTCTGAGTTTCAAATTTTTCATCTGTATAATGAGCGTGTTGGATTCAAGGATCTGTGGGGGCCTTTTTGCTTTGAACACTAATACTAGTACTTGTCAAATTTAACTAAAATGGCTCCATCCATCCATCCATCCATCTATCCACTCCATCTATTTTAAGAATATGAGCATCCAGGGGGAGGGACGGGGTTAAGGCATTGCAGGACAGAGCTGTGCCCTGGTGAGACCTTTCCCACAGAGTGTACCCTGATGATCTCGAGGGTACACTTCGCCTGCCTTTGACAATGCTCCTTTCCCTCCCACTGCCAGCCAAGGTGTTTATTAATCCATGTCCCACTCCAGTGAGCAACCATCGTGTCATTATAGATGCTATCAATGCGGTCAGCACCTGCAGTTAGCCATGCAGCGTGGAGAGGCTGGAGTGTGCGTGGGTTGATCCAGTCACTGCATTGACATAAAATATTACTGCAGCCATGAAAGCTAATGAACTTCTCTATCCCAGCCCCTGACTCTATAAGGGATGGTGGGTGGTTTTACAATCAAAGAACCAGCAGCCTGAATGAGAGGCAACAAACAATGATAAGTATTGAATCAAATAGATTTTGGGTGCCTGGAGAGGGCATAGAGCCACAGCCAAGCAGGAGGGCGCAGGTGGGATGCAGAGATGTGAAGTGAGAGATTTCTCATGGGAGAGGGTTCATTCCTCTGGAGGCCCCATCTTGGGTACGAAAGCAGGCTGGCCAGGGGTTTTCTGCTCTGTTGGAACCCCTTGCTTCCATCTGACTCATTAATTTTCTCTTTTAAACCCAGCCCTCTGCCAAAGAGGATTTGCAATGGCTAGCAATAAAGATACTGTTAGTCAATCAGTTGTGTTCCACTTTTTATGATCCCCTGGACTGTAGCCCACCAGGCTCCTCTGTCCATGGGATTCTCCAGGCAAGAAGACTGGAGTGGGTTGCCATTCCCTTCTCCAGGGGATGACTCAAGGAATGAATCTTGGTCTCCCATATTGCAGGCCGATTCTTTACCATCTGAGTCACCAGGGAATAAACTTAAACCAGAAAGCTGTAATGCCCCACAGTAGGGAGTCCTCATTCATTCAGTGTTCTACTCGCTGAAATTAACAATTCTCTACATCACACCCAGCACTGTGCTGGATTCTCAGGGGCTTTTTGTTGGTTGTTTTTGTTTTATTTTTATTTATTAATTTTTGCTTGCACTGGGTCTGTTGCTGTGTGCAGGCTTTCTCTAATTGTGGTGTGTGGGCTTCTCACTGCAGTGTCTTCTCTTGTTGCAGGGCACAGGCTCTAGAGCACGTGGGCTCAGTAGTTGTGATGCATGGGCTTAACTGCTCTGGGCCATGTGGGATCTTCCTGGACCAGGACCAGGGAGTGGACCTATGTCCCCTGCACTGGCAGACAGATTCTTAACCACTGGACCCCCAGCAAAGTCCTGGGTATTCGGTTTGATCCATGTGGTCCTTGTCATGTAGGAATTTACAAGGTGATGGAGGTTCAAGATGTATATTGAGAAATTAAGAGTCCTAGACATCAGATGTGGGGACGTGGGGACATAGAGTGGGCTAAGAGAGAAAACAAGCCCTGGTGACTCAATCCACTTGCAATGCAGGAGACCGGGGTTCAGTCCCTGAGTCAGGAAGAGCTACTGCAGATGGGAATGGCTACCCACTCCAGTATTCTTGCCTGGAGAATTTCAAGGACAGAGGAGCCTGGCAGGCTACAGAGCATGGGATCACAAAGAGTCTGATATGACTGAAGAATTAACACATAGTAACATCAAATCCCTTATGAGTATACAGTAGAAGTGACAAATAGATTTAAGGGACTAGACCTGATAGACAGAGTGCCTGACGAACTATGGACAGAGGTTCGTGACATTGTACAGGAGACAGGGATCAAGAAAATCCCCATGGAAAAGAAATGCAAAAAAGCAAAATGGCTGTCTGAGGAGGCCTTACAGATAGCTGGGAAGAGAAGAGAAGCAAAAAGCAAAGGAGAAAAGGAAAGATATTCCCATCTCAATGCAGAGTTCCAAAGAATAGCAAGGAGAGATAAGAAAGCCTTCCTCAGCGATCAGTGCAAAGAAATAGAGGAAAACAACAGATTGGGAAAGACTAGAGATCTCTTCAAGAAAATTAGAGATACCAAAGGAACATTTCATGCAAAGATAGGCTCGCTAAAGGACAGAAATGGTATGGACCTAACAGAAGCAGAAGATATTAAGAAGAGATGGCAAGAATACACAGAAGAACCGTACAAAAAAGATCTTCACGACCCAGATAATCACGATGGCGTGATCACTCACCTAGAGCCAGACATCCTGGAATATGAAGTCAAGTGGGCCTTGGAAAGCATCACTACGAACAAAGCTAGTGGAGGTGATGGAATTCCAGTTGAGCTATTTCAAATCCTCAAAGGTGATGCTGTGAAAGTGCTGCACTCGATATGCCAGCAAATCTGGAAGACTCAGCAGTGGCCACAGGACTGGAAAAGGTCAGTTTTCATTCCAATCCCAAAGAAAGGCAATGCCAAAGAATGCTCAAACTACCGCACAATTGCACTCATCTCACATGCTAGTAAAATAATGCTCAAAATTCTCCAAGCCAGGCTTCAGCAATACGTGAACCGTGAACTTCCAGATGTTCAAGCTGGTTTTAGAAAAGGCAGAGGAACCAGAGATCAAATTGCCAATATCCGCTGGATCATCGAAAAAGCAAGAGAGTTCCAGAAAAACATCTATTTCTGCTTTATTGACTATGCCAAAGCCTTTGACTGTGTGGATCACAATAAACTGTGGAAAATGCTGAAAGAGATGGGAATACCAGACCATCTGACCTGTCTCTTGAGAAACCTGTATGCAGGTCAGGAAGCAACAGTTAGAACTGGACATGGAACAACAGACTGGTTCCAAATAGGAAAAGGAGTACGTCAAGGCTGTATATTGTCACCCTACTTATTTAACCTATATGCAGAGTACATCATGAGAAACGCTGGGCTGGAAGAAACACAAGCTGGAATCAAGATTGCTGGGAGAAATATCAATAACCTCAGATATGCGGATGACACCACCCTTATGGCAGAGAGTGAAGAAGAACTAAAGAGCCTCTTGATGAAGGTGAAGGAGGAGAGTGAAAAAGTTGGCTTAAAGCTCAACGTTCAGAAAACTAAGATCATGGCATCTGGTCCCATCACTCCATGGGAAATAGATGGGGAAACAGTGGAAACAGTGTCAGACTTTATTTTTTTGGGCTCCAGAATCACTGCTGATGGTGACTGCAGCCATGAAATTAAAAGACGCTTACTCCTTGGAAGGAAGGTTATGGCCAACCTAGATAGCATATTTAAAAGCAGAGACATTACTTTGCCAACAAAAGTCCGTCTAGTCAAGGCTATGGTTTTTCCAGTGGTCACGTATGGATGTGAGAGTTGGACGGTGAAGAAAGCTGAGCGCCGCAGAATTGATGCTTTTGAGCTGTGGTGTTGGAGAAGACTCTTGAGAGTCCCTTGGACTGCAAGCAGATCCAATCAATCCATCCTAAAAGAGATCAATCCTGGGTGTTCATTGGAAGGACTGATGTTGAAGCTGAAACTCCAATACTTTGGCCATCTCATGCGAAGGGTTGACTCATTGGAAAAGACCCTAATGCTGGGTAGGATTGGGGGCGGGAGGAGAAGGGGACGACAGAGGATGAGATGGTTGGATGGCATCACCGACTCTATGAACATGGGTTTGGGTAGATTCCGGGAGTTGGTGATGGACAGAGAGGCCTGGCGTGCTGCAATTCATGGGGTCGCAAAGAGTCGGACACGACTGAGCGACTGAACTGAACTGAACATAGTGACAGAAAAGAAAAGATTCAGGTTTTAGTTCTCATTCCACTGTTTCTGACTTAAGCAACCTCAGGGCCTCAGTTTTAAATTTACCGTTTAAAATGGGTAGCTGGGCTAGGTCAGTGGTTTCTAGGGAACTTGTTAACACTGCAGATGCCTGAGAGATGCAGAGATTCTGCTTTCAAATATCGGCAGAGGAGGCCAGAGTCTGTACTTTAAATGCTCTTGGACCTCTGTCCTGGGTGTTTCTGATGCTGGGGTCTCCGGACATATTTTTTTAAACTCTAGGCCAAATATCTGAACTTTAAAAAAATTTTTTTTTCTGTCTGTGTCTTGATGCTTGTGGGATGTTAGTTCCCCAAACAGGGATTAAACCCAGGCCCTCAGTGGTGAGAACATGGAGTTCTAACCACTGGACCACCAGGGAATTCTTCCAATATTTTAAATAACAGTTATTCTGTAGGGGGAAACATTTCATAGTCCAATGGTAGGCAGAGGGTAATCAGATTGAAAAATAATAGCACCAAAGAAGATCGCAGAAGGGTGATTTTGGTGTGTGTGGGATCCTAAGAGATGCTTAGGCTCAAACCACTCCTTTCAAGATGTGTGAGGGTTGGCTGTTGCTGTGGTTCTGTCTTCCTCCCATGCCCAAGGGGAGAAGCAGTGCTTTTAAAGCTACTGATGCCACCTTGGAGGGACTTCTCAGGTGCCTCAGTGGGTTAAGAATCTGCCTACAGTGCAGGAGATGCGGGTTCGATCCCCAGGTCGGAAAGATCCCCTGGAGGAGAGCCTGACAACCCACTCCAGTATTCCTGCCTGGAGAATCCCGTGGACAGAGGAGCCTGGCACAGTCCATAGTGTCGCAAAGAGTTGGACATGACTGAAGCGACTGATCGTGCGCTCACACCAACTTGGAGGGCAGGTACAGAGAGAACAGTGGACCGAAGTATGGGGATTATTATTTGGATTCACCAGTAGAGTCATCTTTTACTATTAGGATGGGACCAGTGTTTGTTTGTTTGTTTGTTTTGGAAAAGTATTTAAACATACTATATTTTCATAACATTTAAAAACATTTAGTGAGGACTCAAACTACAGGAACTAAAACTAAAACAGATATGTAGCAGGATAAAACTTAAGAGGTGCTCTTCAGTTGAATAAGTACAGTTTGTTTGCTTTTTCCCCAGCTGCAAAATTCAGGGTTGACTTGCTTGGTCAGGTGAAGGCAGAAAAGAAAAAAGTTTTCAGAATGGAAAGCACAAGTCCAGTCTTCAAAGTAAATGCGTAGTCCATTTTGAAGCATAAGAAATGTCCATCGAATTGCATTCCAGTGACTCAAGCTGAAATTCCAAGTGCAGTCCCTGAATCGTCCTGGGCTTGGCACAGAAGGCAAGTGTGTGAGCATGCGAGGCTGGGCCTGTGGGGACGTGGACGCCGCTCGTTGCACAGCAGTGGGAACCTGAGTGGTAGCTGAACACCAGAAGGAATGTATGATTTTATGCCAAGAAACTAAGGATCGAGAAGACGGACATCTGTGAACTCCTTGAAGGATCTTTATTCTTGGTGACCGTCTAGGGAATCCTCTCCTGGTCTGGAATCTGACAAAGAAAACAGGTGCAGACCCCTGTGGTGGCTGGCCAGGGGTTAGGAGGGGCTTCAGTGGCCCAGAGTGGTGGCATCCTCTTATTAGCGAGATCCTGCGGGCACTGCTGGGACAGCATCACCTGTCATCCATCGTGGTTTAAGGAGTGAGGCTTCCAGAACTGGGTCGGGGCTGATGGACCATCACAAGCTCCCTTCTGGATCCAGATCTTAATGAAAGAAGGATTCACTGAGGAAGCAAATCATGATTTGGGAGACAGAGCCCAGGTTGGCTTTGTGGGCAGGGAAGTTGTGCAATTGCACAAAACCTGATGTTCAGCGAGGCCCCAGGCTTAGTTTAAAGTGCTGCTGTTGCCATCTCGGAATTCTTAATCTTTTCCTCTTTATGCTTGTGTTTCGGCTTCAAGAGCACAGAATTCCACTGGGCCTGTGAGGCATGGGCATTGAGTGAGACAAGACATGAAGCAAGTACGAGGTGAGCTGTAGGGCGGCTGACAGCCTGGAGAGGCCATGCTTTCTGTGAGAACCAGCGCTTGCTTCGGACACAGAAAGAAGGCAACGACGTCCTAAGAACCATGAATGACCAAGGAACTCCCTCAAACTCTATTCACTCATGCTTCATGCTACCTGCCTGTCTTCCCAGTCCCTTACACTGACATGGAATGAAGGAGGACAGGGAACTCAGGAGCTTTTTTCCCCTCAGCACTTTCTTACTTATTTGTAAGTCAAAGGCAGAGAGTGTTGGTAGAATGTGGATGAATCAAGAAGCAAACAATTCAGGGACTTCCCTGGTGGCCCAGTGGTTAAGACTCTTCGCTCCCAATGAGGGGACCTGGGTTAGATCCCTGTCAGGGAACTAGATCCCACATGCCATAACTAAGAGCCCACATATCATCCTACCTCAGGGCATGGCATGCTCAGTCATGTCAGACTCTGTGCGACCCCATGGACTGTAGCCCGCCAGGCTCCTCTGTCCATGGAATTCTCCAGGCAAGAATACTGGAGTGGGTTGCCTTTTCCTACTTCTAGGGGATCTTCCTGACTCAGGGATTGAACCCATGCCTCTTGTGTCTCCTTAATTGGCAGGCGGATTCTTTACCACTGGGCCACCTGCGAATCACCAAGAACCCACACGTCACAATTAAAAAACAAAACAAAACCCTGCATGCTGCAAGGAAGATCTCAGGTGCCACAGCTAAGAGCTGGTGCAGTCAAATAAATTTTAAAAAAGAAAAAAGAAGCAAGCAATTTAAAGTATGTGGTTAGTTTTGTGGGGTCATTTCCACTGTTCTGCTATGAACTATATACACATACATTCAGGAGCTACAAAATGAGAATTGTGTAATTTTGGTGATTCTGCATATGGGATAAATGTTCTTATATTTGCTTTTAAAACTGCCATCGGATAATGTAAAGATGAATGGTTAAATTTATGCTAATAGTGGACATTTTAAATTTTACTTTGCTTAGAATGACATTAAATAACAAATAAAAGACATCATGCCAAGTCAAGAGACCCCAGAAGAAAGGAAAGAGGTATATATTTTAGTACTTTCAAGGACATTTTTTCCTGCTTTTTGATCAAAGGAGATATATTTTCATTTTGCACTGAACCCTTTCATAATTGGCTAGATGACAATTGGGTAGATGTAATTGGGTAGATGACACCTCCAGTTCTGAAAGATGCTCTTCTGGGCCAGAAGAGCAGCTGGGCTCAGAGGACCTCTCTATAGTAAGATTTGATGAGCATATCTTCCTGGAGTTATGGTCACTGATGTTTGAAGCACCGGTGTCTCAGTTCTACTTATATTAATTTCTGTCCTCAGCTGGCAGCTTGCCTCTTCTCCCCAACAAGAGCTCTTCCTGCAGCATCAGTGGTGTACCTGCTGTCATAGACCTTCTGATCAAAAAAGGAGCAAATCTGGTTTTATTACATCTTGCTCCCCCGACCCACCTCCATAATTCATGTTCTTAAACTCTGCCTATAAGCTCTCACTTCCTCTGCAACCGAGGTCCCTCACTCTCCCTACCCCCATTCATCCTCCTGCAGAGCCGGGCCTCTCTGCCTGTCCAAGTCATTAAGGACTTGGGCTTCCACTGCAAGGCTGTGCATCCATTTTCAAGGTGTACTTTGATGGGACACTGTGTCCAGAGGTCAGTGTCCAACTTGTTGGCACTTCCAGCTTAGGCCTAGCTGACACCTCATCACTCAGTTTGGATTGGAAGTGGACTCTGCACTTCCTAGCCATTCTTCATATCGTGTGAGACTTGGCTGTTGTCTGTCCTCTCTGAATTTTTACTATCACACCTTGGTCATCACTCCAGGGCAATTATTTAAAATGAGAGTTTCATCTGTTTTGTGCACTAGAGATTCTTCTTAGGGCTTCCTGAAATTTGTGATAGTATTTTTTTAATTAGTTTATTTATCTATTTTTTAACTTTACAATGTTGTATTGGTTTTGCCATACATTGACATGAATCCACCATGGGTGTACATGTGTTCCTCTTCCAGAACCCCCCTCCCACCTCTCTCCCCATCCCATCCCTCCGGGTCATCCCGGTGCATCAGCCCCGAGCACCCTGTCTCATGCATCAAAGCTGGACTGGCAATTCGTTTCACATATGATAATTTACATGCTTCAGTGGCATTCTCCCGTATCATCCCACCCTCACCCTCTCCCATAGAGTCCATAATACTGTTCTATATATCTGTGTCTCTTTTGCTTGATTCAATTACTGAGCTCAGTATTTCATACATTCCCATCTTCTCCTGCTCAAGCAATAACAGTTCCCTGGCCAGCTGAAGCCTGGAAGTCTTTTTTCTAGGACATAATTGGAAATAGGCACTATTTTCACTTAATTTAAATTATCTTATATAGAGAGTCTTCCCCACCTCTGGAGGTTTTGTAAACTTAGTAGTCAGAATGTGTGACCTTTCCAGAGAGTTCCAGCTTTCCAATGAATTCATCACAGTCCGCTCTTTTTCACTTCCCAAAACAGCAAGTATGTTTCCTGGTATATGAATTATTTCTTCAAGTCGTCTCATTGTATCTTTAAGGACAGATACTTCCCTAGGAAAGTGTTGTTTTTCTTTTTGAAGGTGGGGAGGTCAGATTTCTCCAAATGATAGTCTTTTCTGTTTTGATGTTCTGTTCTTAAATGGATAATTTTTATTTTGGAAACTTCACACCTACAGAAAAATTGAGAGATTAGTGTACTGAACATCCTATGTACTCCTCAGCAAGATTCACTCATTGTTAACATTTTGCCACATTTTCCTTTTCTTTGTGTGTGATATATACTTTTTTGGCTCAATAATTTGGAAGCAAATTACAGATATGAAATGCTATCCCTAAATATTTCAGCATCTATCTCCTGTAAATAAAAATATTTTTCAACATTAACTCTAATACCATGCTCACATCTCATAAAATTAACAAGTCCAAAATTTAAAATATAACTTAACATTAACTTCTCCTTATTTCACCCCAAAATGAATCTGATAACTTAAAATCATTTCATTCTACCAAGATCATTTGAAACTACTGTGCAATCTGTTATTCAATCTCTGGACACCTTCTACTCTTCATGCAAAGGAGTGTTCCTCCCAAAAGGAACTGTTAAAGGCACCACTCCCAAGCAGGCACTAAAAATTCCATGTTCCCAGGGCATGTTATAAAAATCCAGCTTGGGACTTTCTTGGTGGTCTGGTGGTTGGGAATCCGCCTGCCAATGAGGGGACACGGGTTCATTCCTGGTTCGGGAAAATCCCACATGCCACAGGGTAACTAGGCTCATGTGCTACTAGGCTCTGAGCTTGTGTCTAGAGCTGGCCAGCCGCAACTGCTGAGCCCACGCGCCTAGAGCCTGTGCTCTGCCACCAGAGAAACCACTGCAATGAGAAGCCCAAGCACGGCAACCAGATAGTAGCCCCCCACTTGCTGCAACTAGAGAAAAGCCAGTGCAAAGAAATGAAGACCCAGTATAGCCAATAAAAAAATATAAAAAAAAAAACTATTAAAAAAATCCAACTTGGCCAGAGTTCCTCAAGCACAGTGGCCAGTAGCATCTTGCCATAGCAACTTAGGAATTCTTCACTGCTGTCAGACACCGGCTGCTCTTCCGAATTTATTTCTTGATCATATTCTAAAGCACCAATGCTTCCAAACTCAAGTTCCCAGACTCTTTCAACACATGTAAGTCCTTTTTAGGCATTTCTATTCTAACCATAGACTCAATTTCTCTATCAGGTGATGTTCCTCATGTAACTTCTCTCTCTCTCTTTTTTTTTTTCCATTTTGAGTATCATTTGGGTTGATCCTCTAGTAGTTTCTTCAAGAGGAGTTCATATGAATAACCTTCTCTAAATTCTGCAAGTCCAAAAAGGTTTGATTTTCCATTTTTCAAATAGAAAAATGAAGTGAAAGTTGCTCAGTGGTGTCCGACTCTTTGCAACACCATGGACTATACAGTCCATAGAATTCTCCAGGCCAGAATACTGGAGTGGGTAGCCTATCCTTTCTCCAGCGGATCTTCCCTACCCAGGAATTGAACTGAGGTTTCCTGCATTGCAGGTGGATTCTTTACCAACTGAGCTATCAGGGAAGCCCTTTCAAATAGAAAACTAGGCATAGCAATTTTAGATCACACATTCTATCCTTTTGAGGAATTTTAGGATTTGTTCCACTGTCTCCTAGCATTGAATGTTGATTTAAAGAAGTCTGAAGTCAGTGTTGCTTCTTTTGGTCTTTTTTGCTGAACTGCCCCAAATAATCTTTATCTATGAAGTCCAGTAATTTTGCTAGGCTATGTCTTAGTGATGAGAATCCTTATTAATTTTTCCTGGAATCAGCTGCCCCCTTTTAATAGCTAGATTCAAATTGTCTTTGATTTCTGAAGTTTTGATGAATTGCATCTTAAAATATTTGTTCAATTAATTGTTCAATTTGCTCAAAATTAAACACTTGCTCAATTTCCTTGGCTTTTCTTGTCTTTTATTTTTTGGTAGTATTCTTATATTTTTTAATCAAAGTATAATTATGTACAAGAAACCACACAGATTTAAATATATGATTTGATGGATAAGTTTGAATATATCTATATACCCATGAAACTGTTGCCACAGTCAAAGAGTGAACATATTCATCACTCCCAAATCTTCTCTGTACCTTTTATTTATTTATTTAAAAATATTTATTTGGCTGTACAGGATCTTCGATCTTCAATGTGCCATGCATGATCATTAGTTGTGGCGTGTGAACCCTTAGTTGCAACTTGTGGGATCTAGTTCCCTGACCAGGGATCGAACCTGGACCCACCGAATTGGGAGCATGGTGTCTTAGCCACTAGATTACCACAACATCCTCTTGTACCCTTTATAATCCATCCATATGTCCTTTCTCACTGTTCTTATCATTGCCATGTGCTATTGATCTGCTTTCTATCACTTTAGATTAGTTTGCATTTTCTAAAATTTTATGTAAGTGGTATCATGCAGTATGTACTCTTTTGAGGAGGGTTCTGGCTTTTATAATTATTGCAATTCACCTGTGCTGTGGCATGGATCGGTAGAAGTGGGGCAAACAGACATCCTCGCCTGAACTTCAGTGGGAATTTTTCCTCGAATCCTTCAGGTAGTTCTTTCTCCATCTCACACCCTCTCCCTTGACCTCCACGGGCAACTTCTTCACACACATGCACTTCTCATACAGCTGAAGACTCCAGAGGGCCCTGACACATCCCTAGCACCCTCTCCCTCTCTCTGTAGCTTGTTTCCCTCTGAAAGCTTTCTCTGAAAACTCTAGACCCCTTAGCCTCCCAGGTCTTTCAGCTCCTTCTACTGACCACCAGGCTACGATTGGGTCACCCCTATACCACCCGTGAAAAGATCTAAAAACCCTCTCTCAGAGTAATCTGGGACAATTGTAGGGCTGGCCCATTTATTTCCTCTCAGGGACCACTGAACATCACTGAAAGATATCCAATTTTTGTTAAATGTCAATTTTTATTTGATTGAGCCAGGTCTTAGTTGCCACACACAGGACCTAGTTCTCTGACCAGGATCGAACCTGGACTTCCTGCATTGGGAATATGGATTTGTAGCCACTGGACCACCAGAGAGGTTCCAAAATGCTTTGTCTGCCTTTTCAGGTTTTTTTTTTTTTTCTTTCTTCAGACAGAGGGTAAATCTGGTCCTTTATTATCCTATCTTGTTCAGAAGCGGAAGTCACCATTATTTAGAATTTTGATGGATAAACTTTGAGTGAGGAGTGTTTTTTCTTCACACTTGCAAGAGCTTATGCAGGAAGTTAGGTTCCAAGGCAGCAAGTATTTTCCTTATCACTCAGGAATGTAAGTGAGTCTTTCCTTCTCTGTAGACAATCGACACAGACTGCCAAGTTCTGGTCCTAAAGCAAAACTTCTCCTCTCCTCATTTTCACACAGAGAGTTTCCTGCAACACAGCACAACCATGGGATTCCTCACAGCCCCCCTACCCCTTCCTCCCTCAGGACCAAACTAGACCCAGGGAAGCTCCAGTTCCTGGTCTGGGCACCCAACTCTCACTCTTATAAGTATTGGATTTAGGTTTTAAACTTTAAGTTTTGCCCCTAACCTTGCATAAATGTACTTTGCAGGACTTCCCTGGCAGTCCAGTAGTTAAGATTCCACACTTCCACTGCAGTGAATGCGGGTTCAATACCTGATTGGGGAACTAAGATTCCATATGCCGCACAGCGTGACCAAAAAGTAAAAAAAATATGTAATTTTTTAAAAAGTGTACTTTGTAAACTCTCTGAGATCTGCCTCTCCATTCTTTCCTTTTCCCTCTCTTGCTCCCGATCAATTTCTACATCTTTTGACATCTTTCCACCTATTTAGTTTTGACCGTCTTATAATTTTGAAGAAGTTAGGGTTTATCTGGTGGCTAGATGGTAAAGAATCTGCCTGCAATGCAGAAGACTGGGGTTCAATCCCTGGGTTGGGAAGATCCCCTGGAGAAGGGAATGGCAACCCACCCCAGTATTCTGGCCTGGAGAATCCCATGGACAGATGGGGTCGCAAAGTGTTGGACATGACTGAGTGACTAACACACACAGAGTTGAACTTCTGTTTCTTATTCTTTTAGGTGATTTCCAGGAGAAAAACAGGGAAGCATGAACTTGAGGCCATCATCTTCAAAGTGGAAGGTAGTGATTCTTCAGTTGCTGTTGCTGTTTTGAATATAATTTTTGCATCCTCATTAAGCCTGACGCAGTCTCTGATCTGTCACACTCTATAAAGGTTTAAAGCATGACTACTAAATACAGCAATGTCCCATAACCTGGGTCTACATATTGAGGCAGACTATGGCTTCCTTTCCGCCTGGGATGCATGGAGATCTTTCCTCTATTGAGTCTTGGGCTTCTCACACATTGATAGACCTGATGAAAGTCCAGGTCCATGAGGCTGTCTGAAGTCTGTCTTCCAAGAGCCTGGGCTTGTGAGTTGGACAAACCTGAGGTTGAAGCTCAGCTACAACATTTACTACTTGTTGGACCTTGTCTTCACCAGCATTCTCCAGAGAAGTAGAACCAATAGGATGGATCTAGTGAGACAAATAGATAGGATATAGATTCTAGATGGTGGTGGTTTAGTTGCTAAGTTATGTCCAACCCTTACAACCCCATGGCCTGTAGCCCACCAGGCTCCTCTGTCCATGGGACTTCCCAGGCAAGAATACTGGAGTGTGTTACCATGCCCTCCTCCAGGGGATCTTCCCAACCCAGGGATTGAACCCGTGTCTCCTGCATTGCTGATGGATTCTTTACTCCTGAGCTACCAGGGAAGACCATAGATACTAGATATAGATAGATGTAGAGATACAGAGAGAGGATGGAAGTAGATAAGATATAGATGCTATTATCTATCTAACTATATCCATTTCCTGTCTATATTATCTATCATTAGGAAGGGGAGTTTAAGGAATTGGGTCTTGTGATTGTGGAGGCTGACAAGTCCAAAATCTTTCGGGCAGGCTGGAAATTCAGGCATGAACCGATGTTGCAGTCTTGACCTTGAAGGAAGCTGAGAAGCAGAATCCTTCCTGGAGGTCGTGGGAGGGAGGGAGGAAGAAGACAGACCTCAGTATTTTCTCTTAGGCCTTATCTGATTGGATGAGGTTCAACTAGTTTGAGCTTTACTCAGCTGATTTAAATACTGATCATATCTTTTAAAAATATCTTCAAGGAGACATCTAGAATGGTGTTTAACCAAACAACTGGGCAGCACAGCCTAGCCAACCTGATATATGAAATTAACCAGCAGAGACCTTGAGTAACATATTCAATCTCATTGAGTTTCAGTTTTCTCATCTGTGAAATGGGAATATTTTTATACCTTTCTTGGAGGACCATTGTGAAAATAAGACTGAATATGTAAACCACCTAACATAGCATCTGGCAAATTGTGGACACTCAATAAATGAAAGCTACTCTTGTGCCTAGATGATACACCTAAGATGGTCTCCTAGAATCTAGTCCACTCTTTTCCATGTCCTTCCACCTCCTTCTGTATTATAAGGAAGTTTCAAAAACTGCTTTGCTGGGCTCTCTTGCAGCTAGAGTTTAGGCTGAGATACACTCAGGAAAGATTTGGAAGGAGGAAGCAAGCAAGATGTGCCAGCCGCTGCTAGATGCCAAGTTGCATTTACTGGTTCCAGTCACCAGTGTCGTGGGTTTATACATGGTGACAGCCATAGCAATGACTGCAGTTGCCTGACCTCTGGCCTGCAGCTGTGGAGGTGTGACTTCGAACTGTTAGTGACCCCCAACTCCTGTTCCTCCTACAAGCATCTAATTGATCAGATATAGATATATATTTGTTATTATTTATTTATTCACTTTTAGCTGCAATCGGTCTTCATTACTGTGAGGGCCTTTCTCTTTTTGTAGTCGTGGTGAGAGAGGACTACTCTCCAGCTATGGTGGGCGGGCTTCTCATTGCCATGGCTTCTCTTGTTGTGGAGCACAGGATTAAGAGCACGTGGGCTTCAGTAGTTGTGGCTGATGGGCTCAGTATTTGCAGTTCTGGGCTCTAGAGCACAAGCTCAATAGTTGTGGCATATGGGCTTAGCTGCTCCGAGGCATGTGGGATCCTCCTGGACCAGGGATTAAACCCACATCTCCTGTATTGGCAGGGAGATGCTTTACCACTGAGCCACTAGGGAAGCCCCCTAATTGCTTATATTAAGTTGAACTGCTTTGGGCTTGAAACACCTAGAGTGGTTTCTGTTTCTGCCCTGAGTCCTGACTGCTACAGAAGACTCCACTGAAAGTCACTTCACCATGTCCTCCTCTCTGCATCTTGGAGGCTCTGCAGGCTGGCACTCTACCCACCAGGTCTGGGGAGGTTCTCTGGTGTGTCCTCAATGGGCCCTGTCAGAGAGAGACAAGGCCCTGTAATCAGAGTTGTCATGATGACGTGGGAATCAGAGAAAGCATCAGCAACAGCCAGCCCAACCCAGGGCGTTTGATTGGCTGCACTGGTGCCCTCGCTTTGCATTGAGATTTCAGTGTAGACAGAGAGTTCCACTAACTGGAATCTTCCATTAACAGGATGTTCTTCTTTTGGATGTCGCTCAGCCCAGAGCTGGGCATCTGTCCTCAGCAGCCAGATTTTATTGCATTGTAGTATTTATAGCTATAAACACCTGGGCATATTTAAAGAAACATCTCCTTCAAAAATAAAAATAAGAGAACCCCACCCATGTTTCCCAAATGAGGACACAGCCCACAGACCCTTCATTATGGGTAGTAAAAGTGGTCTCTTGACCTCCCCCCCCCTCCCCGCTGCAGCCCAGTTTGCGGGGGCGGGGGGGGGTAATATAAAAGAGTAAATCATAGCGTGCTGGGTGAGAACCACAGACACACTGTGGGCTGCTGGGTGCTGACTTCATAATGAGCCTAAAGTTGAGGGCTAAGAAAACAGGGAGAAACAGAGTACCAGGGAACATGAAGACAGACAGGTTATGACTGCTGAAGGCAGGAAGGGCTTACAGAGGGGAGATGCTCAAGGTTTGTGATAAAAATAGCTTTTACCTTCATCAAGCGCCTACTGTGTACATTCCATTTATGATATTTAATCCTCACAATCCTATGAGGTAGGATTATTAGTCCCATTTTACTTATGAAGAAACTGAGGTTTAGAGAGATTAAGAAGAGATGTCCACCAACACCTCGGTGGAAGCACAGTTAGAGTCTGAGCCTAGAGCAAGGCTTATAAACCCTGTGCTACATCATTGACCCTGAGGATGCTCTGAGGTGTTACACCAAAGAAGGAGATCAAAACCCATTAGGAAAATAACAAGTTGAGAAAATTCTGTTAATTGAAACAAAATAGGTTGGATGTTTTGTCTGTTTTCGTTGCAGGGCTTATCAGAGCCTTTAACATGCCATTGAAACCAATGGAGAGATAGACCATTGAGAGATGGCCAGGAAGGAAGATGAAAAAGTCTTGTTTTCACACACAGTTCATAGAGAGAGCAATATAATTGCAATTACCTAAGAAAACATTCTACATCCAATCCCAGACAAAATACTAAGCAACAGAAATGGAGAAAAATTTGGGTGTCCAGAAGTGGACAGCTTTTCAGTGCAGGCGAGAATAAATACATACCCACAGTGAGCAGACCACACACTGGGGAGAGACATCTTGACTAAACTGGTTATCATTAGGTGAGGTACGCCAATGCGCTTGTAATTTGTGTTTATTTTTATTTTCTGTCCTTCTGATAGAAACATCTGCTGTTTTTATAGTGCTTCAGACAGAGCTGGCTACATAAGTAAAATGAAAATGCAGGGCTTCTTGTTCAAAAAGCAGGGAGAAGAATGCCAGTTAATGTACAAAAATAGTGAGTTTTTTCTTTTTTCTGTGGTTTCTCAACCAATCGTGGTGGGGTTTATGTATTTTTTAAAGTCCTTTTAGATAAAGAAAAATTAAGGTTTTAAACTTTGAGCATGAATTTTCACTGTTCTTTATACTGTGCAATGCCAAATTTAAATGTAGTCTCTGAAACCAAGAGCAGGGCTTCTCTGAGCACAGGACTCTGTGCGGCTGTCCAGATCGTGTGCCCATGAAGCCACCCTCGGCTGGTGAACAAGAAGAAACACTTTTGTTTTACAAATTTAGAGCCGCTGATTTTATGCACCTCAGACAGTACTATTGGATTTCTGACATTTACGGCGTTTCTCCTGTGGGGAGTTATGGCACATTTTTGACCGACAGAATCCACCTTTGAAAGACGATAATGGCCACTTCATTAGAGAGAGAGGAGTCAGCAAGAAAAATGTTTCCCTTGCACTTTTCCAAGCTGTAAATGTCACTGCTCATTGCGAGGAAATGTTTCCAGGGCCAGGGCTGATAAGCCCATCAGGCAGCCTCAGGTGAAGGCATTTCATAAACATGTTCAAAACTTGCTGGGCAGCCTCAGGGCTGAATGGACTGCAGGAGAGGCTGAGAAATGGTTCCCTTGGGGAAGAACAAACTGGGGTGGAGGCAGGGGAACTGGACATCCCCTGGGAGAGCCTGGTGTCTCTAGAGGCTGCCGTGGGCCGAGTTAAGGCCGCTTGTCCATCACTTCTTGGAAGCATGAGAGGCAGGCCGGTGTTGACTGATCCTGTGGGTTGCAGCCTCTCAAACCAGCTCCAATCTCTCATTAGCTGGGGGCTCCACACTGACTAACCTCCACACCTGAGCACCCATGGAGGGTGCCGTGGGTCCTGGGTGGCAGGAGTTGTTTCTTCTGGCTTGGTGTTCTCTGCTGGCTGCTCTTTCTGCCGCCTCCACTCAGACCTGTTTTTGATGTGAAGGTCCCAGCTGTCACTTGGACCTGTGGACTGTCTGCTTTCCCAAGATCTTTCATTTTTCCTGGCTGCCTCTGTGGTGGGGATGGTCATGCCAAAGAGGCTCTATCTGGTGAAGGATCTCTTGCCATTTCTGTCTGTTTGCATCCCTCCATGGTTGATGACCCAAAGCCCTCTGATGACAGTATTCTTTAAATAAATAAATAAATAAAAATATCTTGGGTTTCACCCCCTCTCCCCCAACCAGGGGCTTCCCTGGTGGGCTAGTGGTTAAGAACTGGCCTGCCAATGCAGGGAACATGGGTTTGATCCCTGGTCAGGAAAGATCCCACATGCCCGGGGCAACTAGACCTGTGTACTGCAACTACAGAGCCCATGTACCCTAGAGCCTGGCTCTGCAACAGGAGAAGCCACCACAATGAGAAGCCGGGACACTGCAACTGGAGAGTAGCCCCCTGCTCATCACAACCAGAGAGAAAGCCCACGTGAAGCAATGAAGACCCAGCACAGCCAAATAATTAATTTGTGAAAAGCTCCCTTGGAACCAGAGGGCCCCAGAAGGGCTCAAATGGCTAAAAGCCCCATGTGAGCAGCCCAATCTTTAGCCATTCTTTTGTGTGAGCTTCCCTAAGGGCCTCTGCAGAAACTTCCGGATATTGTTCTGTACGTCTGCATCACGTCGTTCACCTGGTGGTCTGCCATGGGCTTTCGTATTATATTCTTGGTCAGCTGTTGAGCATGATCTGGAAAGGCTCTCCATCAGGCTATCACTGAGAGGGCTGTGCTCTGTACTGGGTCCTCAGGCATCACCTGGTCCACCACACCCACCTGGAGGACTCCTGCTGGTGGGTAGAGCAACCCCACTTCCCCTGCCATGCCGGATATGGTGCAAGTAAGTTGATGTCTTATGCCTTACACAGAACGAACGTTCCCATCCACTTTGCTCGTTCATAAAACTAGTGCTTATGATTCTCATGACATCTTGTCAATGAAAAAAATTAATCAGTATTTAATCTAAGAGAGAGATGGAAAATTTTGTTCAGACCAACCTGAGGATTATAACCAGACGGTCTTTCAGAGAGCTCTGGGCACTGTTCCACCTGTTAGAGGTCAAGGCACAGGTCTATGAATTTCTGAGACAGAGGGTCACACATCAAAGTAACATATTGACAGTTTACACTGTCAACAAGGTGAGTCACAGGCCATCATGACATCATGACCCTTTACAGGATTGAGAAAGAATGCTATTGCCTAAGGAGTTACCTTCCTGGCACTAGGAGAAAATTGCTTTTTTTTTTTGGCGAGCACACATTCCTGTATCTTCTAAGAGGATTTAGTTAACGTATAACACAGATGCACAATGCACACTAAAGGGGAGCCATAGTGGCTCCAATGGCAGAGTGGCTCCAAATATATCTTAAACTTTTCTTGTCCTGTTTTAAAAGTATTGGGTTGGCCAAAAAGTTCATTCATGTTTTTCCAGAGATCTTATGGAAAAGACTTTTTGGTCAACTTGATAATTTTACTTCATCAACCTTTTTGTTGTTGTTTTCTAAGACTTTTAAAAAAAATTATTTATTTATTTTAATTGGAGACTAATTACTTTACAATATTGTAGTGGTTTTTGCCATAGGTTGACATGAATCAGCCACTGGTGTACATGTGTTCCCCATCCTGAACCCCCCTCCCACCTCCCTCCCCATCCCATCCCTCAGTGTCATCCCAGTGCACCAGCCCTGAGCACCCTGCCTCATGCATCGAACCTGGACTGGCGATTTGTTCCACATATGGAAATACATAAGTTTCAATGCTATTCTCTCAAATCATCCCACCCTCACCTTCTCCCACAAAGTCCAGAAGTCTGTTCTTTATCTCTGTGTCTCTTTTGCTGTCTCACATATAGGGTCATCGTTACCGTCTTTCAAAATTCCATAGATATGCGTTAATATACTGTATTGGTGTTTTTCTTTCTGACTTACTTCACTCTGTGTAATAGGCTCCAGTTTCATGCACCTCATTAGAACTGATTCAAGTGCATTCTTTTTAATAGCTGAGTAATATTCCATTGTGTATATGTACCACAGCTTTCTTATCCATTCATCTGCCAATAGACATTTAGGCTGCTTCTATGTCCTAGCTATTGTAAACAGTGCTGCGATGAACATTGGGGTACACATGTCTCTTTCAATTCTGGTTTTCTAAGACTTTTAAAAATACGTGTTTTCATTTTTTAAAACATCTTTATTGAATCTGTTACGATATTGCTTCTTTTATGTTTTGGTTTTTTGGCCATGAGGCATGTGGGATCTTATATCCCCCCAACCAGGGATTGAACCTGCAGCCCCTGCATTGGAAGGTGGAAGTCTTAACCACTGCACTGCCAGGGAAGTCCCACTCTATCAACCTTTACGAGGCTTCTGTGACTTTCCATATTCCTGGTGAATAGATTTGAAAGGATGATGTGGTGGACAGAGGTCACTCAGCAAAAGTGGGCTTCCCTGAGCTTAGAGGCCAGACCTGGCTGGCTTCAGAGTTTCCTTGCTTCTGGCTATCATCTTGAGATCTGACTTTATGAAACTAAGTCCTGGTTGAGCACCACAGTGTTGGCTGTAGGTCTATCTGCTGTTCTCCCAAGGGTTGAGGGTTTTATTAACTAGCAAATGTACACACACACATGTTCATATACACACAGTGACAGTGAAAGTTGCTCAGTTGTGTCCGACTCTTTGCAACCCCATGGACTATAGTCCATGGAATTCTTCAGGCCAGAATACTGGAGTGGGTAGCCTTTTCCTTCTCCAGGGGATCTTCCCAACCCAGGGATCGAACCCACATCTTCTGCATTGCAGGTGGATTCTTTACCAGCTGAGCCACGAGGGAAGCCCTCACATACACACATGCTGCTGCTGCTAAGTCACTTTAGTCATGTCCGACCCTGTGTGATCCCATAGATGGCAGCCCACCAGGCTCCTTCGTCCCTGGGATTCTCCAGGCAAGAATATTGGAGTGGGTTGCCATTTCCTTCTCCAGTGCATGAAAGTGAAAAGTGAAAGGGAAGTCGCTCAGTCGTGTCTGACTCTTTGCGACCCCATGGGCTGTAGCCTACCAGGAACACAAAATATAGTTTAAAGAGAAATCTTTAGGATCTGAGCACAACTCTTTGAATATCCTTTGTGATAGTGACTCTTTACCTCTGAAAGTATATTTGATTTTTGGAAATGGACGAAGATCATTTGGAGTCTGTGATACGTATTGTGATTCATGATAAGAAATAAATACTTGGTCTCGTCCCCAGTCCCTGACACAAGGCTCTTAAAGTCCTTGTAAGGTCCTCAGTGGTGAGAGCGCTGGGAACATCTTTTGTTCTAACGAGGTGACTCTGGGTGGGCGCCTGAATCACCAAGCCGTGATTTGAAGCTTGGAAATTTCAGCGCTCCTCCCACTTCTCTAGAGAGGGAAGAGGGGCTAGAAATGGAGTTAATAATGATCGTGCTTACGTGAGGAAACTGCCACAAAATCTTGATAGTATGGGGTTAGGAGAGCATCCAGGCACATGAACTCATCTGCATGCCGGGAGGATGCCACACCCCAAGTCCACAGAAGCAGAAGATTCCTGTACCCAGGACTCTCCCAGACTTTGCCCTATGTATCTCTTCCTCTGGTTGTTCACCTATATCCTTTATCATATACTTTACTGAATTGGTAAATGTGAGAAAATGTTTCCCTGAGTTCTGTGAGCTGCTCTAGCAAGTAAATTGAATGCAAGGAGGGGTCACAGGAAAACCTCTGAAATGTAGCCAACCTGGATAGAATCTGTGGGTAGCCTGGGGCCTACTAGTTATGAGTGGCATCTGAACTGTGAGGTCATCTCATAGGACTAACCCCTTAACCTATGGTATCTAAAGCAATTTCCAGGCAGACGGTATCAAAATTGAGTTAAACTGTAGAACTCCTAGCTGATGTCAGAGGCTTGCTTGGTGAACAGAAAAAAATACACATTTGGTGACCAGAAGTATCAGAAATAAAGTAGTCTGTGCAAAAGTAAAGGAGAAAAACACAGCAAGAGAAAGACTCAGATTTTTCCAACATAGAACATGCTAGTTTAGTGGGCTGTGAATTTACGTGGTGGATAAACTGGTAAAATGGGCAGTCATGGTGGGGGAGGAATGACAGAATGAAGGCATGCATATATAGATGTATTAATATGTTCTACTGCCACCCTGAGTCCAGCATTCTGCCTGGTACTGCAGTCATGGTCCTTTGCTCTTGTGTGTGCAAAGGTCGTGTGTCCTTTGGCCACACTACAGGTGGATACTGTCATCACCATTTTCCAGGGGAGGAAACCAAGGTCAGAAGAGATAAAAAAAATCCTCCATGACTTAGTGGTAAAATTGAAACTGGAATCTAATGAGAGCTTTTTGAAGTTAGAATTTGAAAGAAACAGAAAGAAGAACATCGTGGTTACAAAGCAATGAGATGATTTTCCAATTTGGCTCCAAGAACTGGCTCTGGAGATTATTTTAAACCAATGAATCTGAAAATGTTTTCAGAGATGGCGGCAGCATCATAATAAAACTAAAGTTCCCAAGGAAACCAGTGTGATGGGAACAAATATCTCCCTAGCCTGCCTCTACATTATTTTTGTTTGAAGTCAGAGAATTTCCTAGTCCCACCTCAGATGCAGGTCTTTAGAACCCGGGATCTTGGCACCAGAACAAGCCCTGGAGACATTTATCAGCACCCTCATTCTAGGTAGGTGAAGTTTGGCTCCAGAAACAGGGAGTTACTTGCTCAAGCTCACTCGGTGAACTGACACCCGTGTGCTTGACAACTGACGGAGCTATCTCTCCGCTGCACACTGCTTCCTCCCAGCTGTGCCCACCCCCACTGATACAGCGCCCTAATAACAACAGTTAACTTAAGCAAAAACAAAAACAAAACTCTGTGTCAAATACTAAAAAGTGCATTATCTTATCAAGCCTTCACGGAAACATTATGAGTGACGAGTATCATTCCCATTTCGCAGATAGTAAAACCAAGGTCCCGAGAAATCTAATGATAGGATCGAGAAATTGAGGCTCCAAGATTTGAATCCAGGTCTGCCCACCTCCAGGTCCCATGCATTTAACCACACTGCCTCGTTTTGCCCCAGATCCTTCTCCAAGCTTCTTCTTGTGTCCCTGAGGAACCCCGGGGGGAAATAAGGCACATTCCACTTCAAGTCACTCTCCCTCCTGCCAGTCACTTCCCTTCTTTTCGTGTTTATCAACACAAAATAGCCTGTCCCCTTGGCACGTTTGTTTTGCTGGAGGCCCGCTCTCTTCCCTGGGAACTCGGAGGAACAATGAACGGTGGCCACGCCCCCGGGGCCACGCCCCCATCCTGGACCGCTTCCTCAGCTTCCCCTCGCTCACGCTTGACCCCGGCGGAGACTGCGTTGGAGGCCCCTCCAGCAAGCCAACCAAGTGCGTCAATCACTTGTTTACTTGCCTTTCCTGCCTGGCCCTGGGGGTTCCGCTGGCTATTTCTTCCCTCTGGAGGTTCTCCTGAGGTGAGCTTTGATCTTCAGATTGGAAGGGGCAACAGGAAGATGGTGAGAGATGCGAGGAGTCTTGTCAGCATCTGACTCATTCTGTGAAGAAGGAAAAAAAAAATCCTCTCTTAAAGCAACTTGAGGATGCTGGTGACAACTGTGGATCCCTGCCAGTGCCAGGATGGAGGTCTTCCTTTTCTCTGGGACAGAGTTGGAAAAGGGATTAAAATTTCCACAAGTCCGAAGCAAATTCCCCCAAGCCTTTCTAAACTTAGCTACCCGTGTAATTGACTGAATAATAAACTAGCGCGCAGCCTTTCCGCACAAAGCCACGGCTGCAGACTCACTTCCCCACTACTGGGGGGAGATGTTTTTAGGTGTGGGTCTTCTCTTGGACAAGACTGCTTATAAAAACCACGAGCGGTTGGGTCTGATTTGAGAGGTGGCATGGGAACTCCTCTGGGATACTGCCTGAAATCCAACCCATCAGACAACTTTTTTTTTTTTAAACTTTATTTATTTGGCTGCATCAGATCTTAGTTGCTGTGCATGATATCTTCGTTGTGGCATGTGGAATCTCTCTAGCTGTGGTAGGTGGTCTCCAGGGCACTTGGGCTCAGTAGTTGCAGTGTGTAGGTTTAGTTGCCCTGTGGCATGTGGGGTCTTAGTTCCCAGACCAGAGATTGAACTCGAGTCCCCTGCATTGGAAGGTGGATTCTTAACCCTTCAACCAGCAGGAAAGTCCCTAGACAGCTACTTATTTGGGCTTGGGGGAGCTTTCTGGTCCTCAAAATCCATATTAACATGAAAATGTACCACTGGGTAGGGACATCTAGATATTAAAATGTCAGTTAGGGTCCCAAGGGACACTCAGAAAGTTTTATCTGAAGGTTACCAGTTAACTGACAGTATATGATTTCATTACTTTGCAGGGTGCTTTGATTGTTATGTAAATGTCTACTATTAAGTAAATTATATGTATAGGACTGCATTTTCAATATATGTAGAGTTGATAGTACATTTAACACCTATGTACTCACCACAAAAACTGAGAAATCAAACATTAACTGGTGTCTTACAAGTTCTCCAAATGCTCCTCTCTAAATAAAACCTCCAAACTCTTCTTTGGAAGTAACTGCCGTGTTGACTTTGGTGCTAATCATTCTCTTGATTTTCATTATTAGTTTTTACTAACTAGGTATATGTTCCTAAACAATGTTCATTGAGTAGAAGCACAAATCTAGCTCAGGATGACAGGGCATTGTTGTCCTTGGTGTTTTTTTTTTTAATTGTTTATTTTATTTTGACTGCATTGCTGCACACAGGCTTTTCTCTAGTTATGACAAGCGGAGGCTACTTTCTTTGGTTGTAGCCATGGGCTTCTCATTGTTGTGGTTTCTCTTGTTGCAGAGCACAGGCTCTAGAGTGCACGGGCTTCAGTAGTTGTGGCACATGGACTTAGTTACCCCGTGGCATGTGGGATCTCCTGGAGCAGATAGATTCTTAACCATTGGACCACCAAGGAAGTCTGCCCCTGTTTGCTAAAGATGTTCAGGAGAGAGATAAACAGAGTCTCTGGGTTAGTTTGGTTTTAGTTTCTTCAAGAGGTTACAAGAGCCCCTTCTGGGGAAGTAGGTGGACAAGGTCATGAGTGGGTCTTGGGAAACCAGAGCTGGACATCTGCAGTTATCTTCTAGGGCTGCCGTGGGGGTCAAGTATTCGGTATCCAGAAGAAATGTAGTCCAGAGTGTGGGCTGCTCTGGGTTTTCTGCCTCCCTAGTGCTCCTTAAGTAGATCAAAGCAGAGCACTTCTTTGGGGGTGAAATGAGCATCCTTAGCTGATCCAGAAAATGGGCTATGCTGCAGGAAAAGCATCAACCTCATTAGAAATGACTAAGGCAAGTCAAGAACAAATCATCTCAGCTACACTCACCCAGGAATTCTCTCAAGTTAAAAACAAAAGGGTCAATAGCAGTAGGGATCTTGGTGATGACGCATGCGTGCTAAGTTGCTTCAGTCATGTCTAATTCTTTTCGACTCTGTCAAGTGTAACCCACCAGGCTCCTCTGTCCATGGGATTCTCCAGGCAAGAATACTGGAGTGGGTTGCCATTTCCTCTTCCAGGAGATCTCCCCAGCCCAGGGATCAAACCCGAGTCTCTTATGTCTCCTGCACTGGCAGGCAGGTTCTTTACCACTAACACCACCTGGGAAGCCCCCTTGGTGACGATAACTCTCTACCTATCTACCTTTTGAGGCATTCTGTTCTAATCTGGACTGGTTATCTTGGATGTCTTATACACAACTGGCAATCTGAGATCACTGTTTACAATCCTTTTGGGTATTTCATAATCCTTCTTAACAGTGCTGGAGCTCATGTTTCCTGTATTTAATGCCTTTCTCTTCCTTAGCTTACTTTTTTTTGGTGGTGCATGCACTCTACTAATTCCCTGAGAAAGTATGCATCAAGAGAGAAATTTATTGAGACTATACAGGTCTGGAAATGTTTTTATTCTATATAACTTGATTTATAGTTGAGCTAGGTATAAAATTTTAGATGGGGGATAGATGTTCCTATTTTGAGGGCATTTCTCCATTGTCTTCTTGCTTCACATATTACTGTTGAGAAATCTGAAGCCATTCTGACTCCAGATCTTTGGTATGTAAGAGGAATTATTGAAAAAGGTTTATCCATTTTCCCCCCATTTACCTCATTTTGAGTAAACAATAACTGTGCTGTACATGCTAAGTTGCTTCAGTCATGTCTGACTCTTTGAGACTCCATGGACTGCAGCCTGCCAGGCTCCTATGTCCGTGGGGGATTCTCCAGGCAAGAATACTGGAGTGGATTGCCATGACCTCTTCCATGGGATCTTCCTGACCCAGGTTTTGAACCTGCATCTCTTATGTCTCCTGCATGGGTTGGTGAGTTCTTTAGCACCTGGGAAGCCCTCTGAAGATTAAATTACCTGACCTGATGTCAGACCGCTATTAAGTGGCAGAGCTGGGATTCATACCTCAGTCCTATGATTCCAAAGTCTTTTATTCTTTTAAATGATGTTTTTCAGAGTAAAGAAATACACGTTGTCATAGATATACTACAAAACATAAAATTCCAAATAAATTAAAAAAAATAAAGTCACCAAGACTCTTGGGACTCACCATGATTTATAATTTATAATAATTTATCATTTATTTGTGTCTTAATTTGAACTGTTTGGTTTGGTAAACCTATTCTCTTTACACTATATGGCATCAGCCAAGGGCAGCAGGAATGGGCAAGAGTCAGGGCCTGGAAGGAGAGAGAAGGGTTCTAAGAAGGTCCCTAGGTTGAGAGTTGCTTCAGAGTGATAAGGTTCAGTACCCTGGAGAGCTCCATAGCAGTAACATCTATGGGAGACTCTGCAGAACAATGGCTAGGAGTTCTCTATAGTTTTGAATTCCTTTCCAAGAATGGGATGTTAAAAGAGACCATACAGACTTGGAATGGAGGAGGAAGCTGGTCTCTTTGTCTGATTCATTCTCACATCTCTCTAGTTTAATGAGTTTCGTGAGAGTAGGTCATTATTCTCATTACTATGCATTTTCTCAGACTGTCTCCCCAGCTGGGGAGGCCTGGCTCATTTCTACTTATCCTTTAATGTTCCATTTAATCATTAATTTCTCCAAAAAGTTTTCTGAGCTCCCTCTGCCTCCCCCCCCAGAAAATGTCCCCCCCTTTCTTCCTCTGCATCTCTCTTGGTCATTACATATGCCACAATAGATTATAATTGTCTGTCCTCCCAGCTTGACTATGAGTTCTTTGAGGACAGGGACTGTATCTCAGTTATTGTTGGTCTTAGCAAAAACTCAATAAATAGTATTAAATATTTAATAAACGAGTGAATTTTCTGTTGACAGTTGGGAGCTATTGAAGGTGGCTCTCAATGACTTTGCTCCCCTCCCAAAAGACATTTGGCAATGTTTGGAAATTTTTGTTGTTGCAATTCAGAGTGGGTGGTGCTAGTGATACAGTAGGTAGAGACAATGGATGCTTCCCAACATCCTAGCAAACACAGGATAGCCCCCACAACAAAGATTAATCTGGCCCAAAATGTTATTTGTGCTGAGGTTGGGAAACCCTTTTTAGAATAATGAAATGGATTTAATCTAACTCTTCCTTAATCAGTTTATGAGTCTTCAGAGAGCAGTGAGTCCAACTAGGTCATTTTACAGATGAAAAACTGAGTTAGTTAGTTGTAGGGTAGGGCAAGAGCTTGTACCATGGCACCCTTTCCACATAGTTGTACATGGCTAATGTTACTTTTTAACCATCCAGGACTCTGACTGGTGAAGGGATAGAATGTTTTTTCATGTATGTGTGTGTATATATATATTAGAGAGAGAGAGAGAGAGAGGCTTCCCAGGTGGCACAGTGATAAAGAATCTGCCTGCCAGTGCAGGAGACACAAGAGACACAGGTTTGATCCCTGGGTTGGCAAGCTCTCCCAGAGTAGGAAATGGCAACCCACTCCCATATTCTTGCCTGGAAAATTCCATGGACAGAGGAGTCTGGCAGGCTATAGTCCATGGGGGTCACAAAGAGTCAGACATGACTGAGCACACACACACACACACACACATAAGTTTATTTTATTTTTGACTGTGCTAGGTCTTCATTGCTGTGTGGGCTTTTCTTTAGTTGTGGCAAGCGAAGGCTATTCTCTAGTTGCAGTGCATGGCCTTATCATTGCAGTGGCTTCTCTTGTGGAGCATGGCTCTAGATGCGTGGGCTTCAACAGCTTCAGCACATGGGCTCAGTAGTTGCAGAGCATGGGCTTAGTTGCTCTGTGGCATGTGGGATCTTCCCAGGCCAGGGACTGAACCCACATCTCCTGCATTGGCAGTCATATTCTTTATCACTCAGTGACCAGGAAAGTCCTAGGATGGTTTTCTTAATGCACATTATCTGGGGCTCATCAATTAGGTTTGGGGAACAAGGATGAGAATGTAAAGACTGGAGAAAAAAATGTTTGGCATCACAGAACAGGCCCAGCCAGCCTCTTCCCACCCCATCCTCAAATAAGCCTCTTTTTTTTTTTCTAGAAAGATGTGCCACAAATCTAGGGCTGAATGAAAAGAGTTCTTCCAATGGCTCATTTCTGAACAATTCAATCGGCTCCGGGAAATGAGAGATTAGCCTTTGGAAGAGTAAATTATTTTAAGCCACTCTACATTAGAACCAATTAGAGCTCTGGAGGTCCCAGCCTGCCACAGGAGAATTTACTCTAATTGCTACAAACCAAGGTCCAGTATAATTTTCCTCCCATCAGCAAATAATAGCATTTGGGCAGAGAAACTCAATGTCCATGGGAAACTTTGAACCAAATGTGATGGCTATCTCCCTCTTCAAGTGCCTCAGATTTAGAATGCTCTTGATCCCAAAGAGTGCCCCAACCATAACTCTCATGAGGCAAATCTGCCATTTCCCCAGCAGCAATCACAATGCTTGGATTTCTCCCATTCAGCTCTGTCGACTTAGAAAAGCCAAGTGATCCAGACATAATACAAAGTGAATCAGCAGAGGAAAGAAATGTACAAAAGAAGAATCCATGTGTCATCCTGAATAAAAGTACCTTCCAATAAATTTGGTGAATTGTCTTCAAGGGAATCAGCTGAATGTGTTAATCATTTATTGTATAGCATAACTGTCTGGTGCATATGTGATTAGCTGGAAATGATATTTGTGGGCCCATTGAGGCTATGAAATGATGCAGAGGGGTAGCTTGTTTGCACAGGAACAGCTCAACTTTCTTTGCTAAAGTTTGCCTTGGAGCATCAGAGGCTGTTCCTGAGTTGGTTGCTACTGGCATGAGAATATGGGGACAGGAAAGGACAACAGACAGCAGGTCCTAGTAAGAAAAAGTTGTCTCTCCACCTCTATTCCCTGTTCTCTCTCTCTCTCCTGCCCCCCACCATACATGAACACCACGAGGAGGAATAGTTTAATAACTCAGAATTGAGACTCAAATAGATCTAGGTTTGAATTCAGTTATACTTTTTTCTGAGCCTTAGATTCTTCACCTATAAATTGGAACTAATAGACCCCATGAACTGTAGCCTGCCAGGCACCTCTGTCCATGGGGATTCTCCAGGTAAGAATGCTGGAGTGGGTTGCCATGTCCTTCTTCAAGGGATCTTCCCGATCCGGGGATCTAACCCAGGTCTCCCACATTACAAGTGGATTCTTTACCATCTGAACCACCAAGGAAGCCCCAGAATACTGGAGTGGTAGCCTATCCCTTCTCCAGGGGATTTTCCTGACCCCTGAATCGAACTGGGGTCTCCTGCATTGCAGGATGATTCTTTACCAGCTGAGCTATCATAATGGGATATGGATGGTCAAATGTTAAGAAAAAAAAATCTCTATTACGTGGCCACTGGCAGTTCTGAGGTCTAATGATTTTCTAAACCTCTTCACAAGATGTAAAATGGTTGGGTTTGTGGTTAACTAAATTGTTGTGGGTTTTTTAAATGTTTATTATTTTATTTCTAGGGGCTTCCCTGGTGGCTCAGTGGTAAAGAATCTGCCTGCCAATGCAGGAGACGTGGGTTCCATCCCTGGGTCAGGAAGATCCCCTGCAGAAGGAAATGGCAACACACTCCAGTATTCTTGCCTGGGAAATCCCATGGACAGAGGAGCCTGGTGGGCTATAGCCCATGGGGTCACAAAGACTTAGTGACTAAACAACAAGAAAATTTTATTTCTAGTTTATCATTAATTTCAACTAACCAAACAATTGCTCAGTTCTGTGTTTAAGTTTATAGAGAATAGGTTTGGCACTGAGCTGGCTTGGAGAAAGTCCAAAACCATTTGGGCAGTGCAATAACCTAGAGTTTAGAGAGAATGTCAAATGAGAATCACCTTTCCATGGGTCCAAAGAGAGATTGCTTTCCTGGTGGCTCAGCTGGCAAAGAATCTGCCTGTGATGTGGGAGACCCAGGTTCAATCCCTAGGTGGGGAAGATCCCCTGGAAAAGGGAAATGGTAGCCATTCCAGTATTCTGGCCTGGAGAATTCCATGGACTGTATAGTCCATGGGTTTGCAAAGAGTGGACACGACTGAGTGCCTTTCACTAATTCACTAAAGACAGATCAGTGCTTCTGCCATGAAAGAAAAGGGGGTCAGTTGGTAAGTTGAAGTTACATAAATATAGGGTGGTGATGGGTCTCTTAAGTGCAAAGGTACCCACAAGCAGCTTGTCATCAGAATAACTGGAAAACTATTACAAAAATAGACAGATTCCTGAGCCCACCCTGGAGATTCAATGGCCATGGAGGGGCTCAGGATCCTGCTTCTTTTCAGTTAAAGTGCCATGGTGATTGTGATGATCAGTCAACTTTGAAAACAGCTCAGAAGGTGGATGGTTCAGGCTATTTCTTTACAAGTGGCTCATTGAGTATAAGCATCTCTATTCCATTTACCTTTGCAAAGATCTGATCCATGTCTCTTCAACATAATGTGAGAAAGGTTTAGGAGAGTCTTAAGAGGCACTTGGAGCTGATTCTATTTCAGAGGCAGTGGTTGTGGACTATGTGCCTGAGAAATGACACTCTGTGATGACTATCATTGGATATATTTTCAACATTCAAGTCTAGCATACCATAAACTTTAGGATATAAACTTCCATCAATCCCCACCAGCCACTCAAAAGTGTCTTCCAATATACCTTGAACTTTTCATATCTTGTTCATAACTTTCATAACTTGTTCATATCTTCCTCCTCCATCAGCAGTGAGCTCAGCTCCACTAATAGAGGCAGTATAACCTGGTGCTTAAGAGGCTGGCTTTGAAATAGGGCACGCTGGAATTCCAGTGTGGTTGTGAGCCAACTCGCACTATGCTGGTCAACATTCTAGGGAGGCCGAGCAATAATATGGAAAGTGCCTGAGCACTCTCAGGTTTTGCCTAGAAGGAAAACATAAACTTCTATCTTGTTCAAGTCACTGTTATTTTTGGTCATGGCTCAAGAATCTGACGGAGAAGGCAATGGCAACCCACTCCAGTACTCTTGCCTGGAAAATCCCATGGACGGAGGAGCCTGATAGGCTGCAGTCCATGGGGTCGTGGAGAGTCGGACATGACTGAGCGACTTCCCTTTCACTTTTCACTTTCATGCATTGGAGAAGGAAATGGCAACCCACTCCAGTGTTCTTGCCTGGAGAATCCCGGGGACGGCGGAGCCTGGTGGGCTGCCGTCTATGGGGTCGCACAGGGTCGGACATGACTGAAGAGACTTAGCAGCAGCAGCAGCAGCAAGAATCTGAAACTATATCCTAACAACTAGTAAACCAGCCATTGCAATATACACGAGAAGGGTTGCTAGAGGAGATGCACTCGGTGCTTCAGGAGCGTATCTGCAGGGACCAAACTCTACCTGGAAGGCAAAGCCTAAGAGGCTTCCTCGCCAAGGTGATATTTTAGTCAGTATATAAGGTGAGTGGCACTTAGGTAGGTGAGGAAGGGAGGAAAGGATGCCCCAGATAAAAAGAAAAAATGTAAGCAAAGTTACAGAGGCAGGAAACAACATGGGATGTTTGGAAAACTGTCAACTAGCATAGCAAAGAGTTGAGCTTGAATGGGCAATGGGAAGTAATGAGGCTGGGGCCTGGGAGTGGATATTGCATGGCAAAAGAAGATGGTGCGCTAACATGATGAAAACTCCTGAGAATCTGAGAATCTGTGAGAATCCCTCACCATGGAATCTCTCTGTGTCCTTAGCAGCTCCTGGTGAGAAAGGAGACCGAAAGCCAAAGATAAGTACCATACGGTTTCCCCTGTTAACTTCCTAATGGAGATCCCAGGTTCACAGAGGGGTTCAGTCCGTTGTTCCCACCCGTTGGATTCTTGTGAGGCAGAGAGGCATCCCCAATGGCTTCTACAAACCACTGGGGACTGTGGGAGGCTGGCTGATTGATAGGCCTGTCAATGCCACCTGAAAGCAACCTCAAAGTGAGGTCAATGGCTGAGTATATTTAATTCAAGCCTATCAAGGTAAGGGCCTTCCCTGGTGGCTCAGGTGATAAAGAATCTGCCTGCAATGCGGGAGACCTGGGTTTGATCCCTGGGTCAGGAATATCCCCTGGAAAAGGGTAATGGCAACCCACTCCAGTATTCTTGCCCGGGAAATCCCAGAGTTGGACATGACTGAATAACTAACACTTTGACTTTTATCAAGGTAATGGGAGAAAGGGATTTATTTTGGTTCAGACAAGCTCTGGAGAGTGACAGGAATCCGGAAGAAGACAGGAGCAAAGGTTCTATGTCAGTTTTTTGATATGGGAACAATTTCAATTTAACCATCTCAGATGAATAGTGTCTTCCTTAGTCTAAGAACCTACCAGGGTACCAATTCTCCACATCCATTCCAACCTGTCTGAGTTAGAAAGATCTTTTCTTTCCTCTGTTTCTTCCCAGGTCTTCGGTTACCCACCAAGTATGGGCTGTGCTGGCTTCATAATCTCAGTTGCCCATGTTGACTAAGGGTCTACAATGGGCCAGGTACTGGTAGGTACTTCCTAGCTGCTCACCGCATCTTGATTATCTGCCTGTGAGATACTATCCCAAATGAAGAAATAGAGAGACAAGTGCCTTTCCTAAGGCAAAATAAAAATTAGAAGCTAGGGAGTTTTGTTTTGCTTCAGCAGCTCAATGGATTGTCACAGTAATTACTCATGGAGCTGCCGCAAAGTCAGGAGAGAAGTTTGTCAACATCTGTTCCCCCTCTAATCACTACCTCCTCCCTCCCTACTTCTCTGAGTTCTCTTCTGATTCCAAACTTCAGCTTTATCCCTGACTACATACTACCTCCCTTAGCCTCATGGAGCAATTAAAAACTCAGGGACCTTCCTATGATTGCACATATGTCAGAGCTGGGACCTGAACCCATGTGTTTGAAGTCCTCTATAGCTTGATTTATTTCTTCCTTTCTGCTTACCTAAGTCCTTTCCATCTTTCAAGGTCGATGGAATCCATGCTTCTCCATGCAGCCTGTTAGAACACCCCTGTTCTCACTCATCTTTTCCTCTACCTGGTGAGTTCCTTACTGCCTGCTTCGCTGACAGGACACTTAGCAGATGCTGTCTGGCATTATTTAGCATTTCACATTCTTGTTTCACCTTCCCTATGAATGTAAGCATTTTTGTAAGCATTTTTGGAGGTCACTTAATACCTTGAAAGTGGTCTGCACAGAAGAGGAGGCAGAAGAAGTGGATTCCTGGGCTCTAAGGTCAGACTCGAGTTCAAATCCTGGTCCTGCTAGTGGCTTGCTGTGTGATGGTGAATTACTTAATCTCTGTCTAAATGCTTTCTTGAAGGGTTGTTGCGAAAATTAAAGTACATAATGATTTTCAAGGTGTAGCATCATGGTGCCTGGCACACATAATCATTCTGCAGGAACTCGACAAGTATCTATTGTTGGTTGATAGTGAGCTACTCAACTGATTCTCGAGGTTAAAAAAAATTATTTTTAAAGAAAGAACTGAGATAGAAAATCTCTTTTCCATAGGATACAAGTCGAGAAAAGCAACATGCATGTTGGAAGGAGGCATGATACTGGATAGGCATAGCCTCATTTCCCCTCCCATCATGTTCACCTTACTAAAGAAGCAGTAATGGCTCCCCAGCGTGCAGAGCACTGGAATGACTAACAGCTGAGCAGGCGACAACCAAGCAGAGTCAGGGGCCCTGGCTGTGTTCCCACTGCTAAGTCATGCAGAAGAGGCCATCTTTACCTCCTCCGAGCCTCCACAGCAGCTAATGCTATTAGGATAAAAGATGGGTCCATTTGGGCCCTAAACTTTGATGTTCAGGCACTCTGCAAGGTCAGTGACTGGAGAGAAAATGCAAGAGCTGAAGCAGGAGTTTCCAAAGAAGAGGCTGAGCAGCTGTCAAGAATCAAGAAATATACCACTCTGGGTGTGTGTGCATATTTTAACCAAACAGTCCATTTCTTCAAAGGACTGTAAAGGGCAAAAGCTTGCCTTCCTTCTAACTTTATTCCCACACATCACAGGAGCAAGCTTGTCTGAAACATAGCACCTATTGCTTTCTTTATTCTCAACTTGCAAAGAGATTCTTCCCCAGATACTTTCAGAAAAAATTAAGGAAAGTTTGAGGATGGGATTTGCATACAGAGTATCTTTCCCGTAATTCTGTGGGCTTTGTCTGATCATCTGCCCTGCAAGTTGTAGGAGGCATTTCTCAGAGCATCAGTGCTAAGCAAAATAGAACTCAAAATAGAACGATGTGAGGCATGTCTGGTGAGTGGAAAACTGTAATAACCTGAGATTTTGGAAATTACAGGGAGTTAAGGAGATGCAGAAGAGGGTAACAAGGATGCTTCAGATAATGGGATCAGACAGGACTGATAGTAGAGACTGCTGGGCTCTTCTGGACTACAAGATCCCTATAGTTGGGGTGGGATTGGGAGACACAAAAAGGCAAAACTCAAACCAGCAGTAGCTATTAAACCAAAGCAAGTTCTAACCATTAAGTCAAGAGCAGGGGGAGCAGCAGGAGCAGGGAGGGGCTCATGTGCCAATATTTTCTAATGCAAATGGAAAATGGACTATCACCACAAATATTTATTGTCAACAGCAATGCCCAGGAATTATATAACCTCGTCAACTTTCTTCTTCTGGCCTCAGTCTCCCCATATTTAAGTCTGAAGTCATACTACTCCCCAGTCTGAGTTGGTGACCCTCCTCTGCTCCCCCAGACCTCCATGTGTAATTTTCTATTAATGTGTCTGCTTCTCCAACTAGACCATAAACTCCTATGGGATTGGACTATATTTTATTCCTCTGTGTCCTCAAAGCCTGGCACAGACCATGGCTTGTAGCAGGTGTTCAACCAACATTTACTGACTGAATGGTCTCCAAAGTCCCTGGAGGACAGAATCATAGAATGACTGGATTCTGTCCTCCACGGAGTTCAACATGAAGTGTGGGCCAAGTTGCTTCCCTAGGAACTGTCCAGATCAGACTACTTCAGTTGAAACATTGTGGCTTCCCTTCCCCTTCCTTTTATTTTGAGTTAAACTTTTTATTTTGTATTGGAGTATAGCCAATTATTATTGTCCATAATTTGCCCCAACTGCACATATGCACAGTTATTTTTAGTCCCTTATAGTTTCTCTGTATTTTGTTGCTCAGGAGAGGTATGTCGAGGTACAATTACTGCAGCAAAGGGTCCCAGGTCCCAGCTTGTCTCATGCCCACTGAATGGGTCTAGAAATGCCCAGGGGACCAGGATTCTCAGTCCAATTATCTACCTGTTACAGGACAGCTGCCTCCCAGGTGAACATCCCACCTTGCAATTGATGGGAGTCTTCTTGAACACTGACCTGTCCTCACTGGCATGGGCAGTGCTCAGTGCTCTGGTCCTGAGGCTCCCAGAAGCTCCTTGCCTCCAGGGCCTGTATTCCTACCAACTCAGGAAGTTTGATTTCCAGTTACTGTTTGCTTATCTGCCAAGTTTCTCAATTTCAGTCGTCAGCAGCAGGCCCTCAGTATGACAGGTTGTCTTTCAAATTCCAGAAGAATCTGCCAAAGCCCCAGCTTAGAGGCAACCGGTAAATTAAATGCCAGTGAACAAGGACATCCCTACACCTTTCCTCTACATGCACAAAGCAGCTTCAGGGCCCACATCTTGGCAGAGGGGATGAGGATCTCATCTAAAAAATGATGCTGTGAAAGTGCTGCACTCAATATGCTGCACTCAATATTCCAAATTTGGAAAACTCAGCAGTGGCCACAGGACTGGAAAAGATCAGTTTTCATTCCAATCCCAAAGAAAGGCAATGCCAAAGAATGCTCAAACTACTGCACAATTGCACTCATCTCACACGCTAGCAAAGTAATGCTCAAAATTCTTCAAGCCAGGCTTCAATAGTACGTGAACCATGAACTTCCAGATGTTCAAGCTGGATTTAGAAAAGGCAGAGGAACCAAAGATCAAATTGCCAACATCCACTGGATCATCGAAAAAGCGAGAGAGTTCCAGAAAAACACCTACTTCTGTTTTATTGACTATACCAAAGCCTTTGACTGTTGGATCATAACCGACTGTGGAAAATTCATAAAGAGATGGGAATACCAGACCACCTGACCTGCCTCCTGAGAAATCTGTATGCAGGTCAAGAAGCAACAGTTAGAACTGGACATGGGACAACAGAATGGTTCCAAATAGGAAAATGAGTACATCAAGGCTGTATATTGTCACTCTGCTTATTTAACTTATATGCAGAGTACATCATGAGAAATGCTGGACTTTATGAAGCACAAGATGGAATCAAGATTGCCAGGAGAAATATCAATAACCTCAGATATGCAGATGACACCACCCTTATGGCAGAAAGCGAAGACGAACTAAAGAGCCTCTTGATGAAAGTGAAAGAGGAGAGTGAAAAAGTTGGCTTAAAGCTCAACGTTCAGAAAACTAAGATCATGGCATCTGGTCCCATCACTTCATGGGAAATAGATGGGGAAACAGTGGAAACAGTGTCAGACTTTATTTTTTTGGGCTCCAAAATCACTGCAGATGGTGCCTGCAGCCATGAAATTAAAAGACACTTACTCCTTGGAAGGAAAGTTACGACCAACCTATATAGCATGTTTAAAAGCAGAGACATTACTTTGCCAACAAAAGTCCATCTAGTCAAGGCTATGGTTTTTCCAGTAGTCATGTATGGATGTGACAGTTGGAGTATAAAGAAAGCTGAGCGTGAAGAATTGATGCTTTTGAACTGTGGTGTTGGAGAAGACTCTTGAGAGTCCCTTGGACAGCAAGGAGATCCAACCAGTCCATCCTAAAGGAAATCAGTCCTGAATATTCTTTGGAAGGACTGATGCTGAAGCTGAAACTCCAATAATTTGGCCACCTGATGTGAAGAACTGACTCACTAGAAAAGACCCTGAGGCTGAAAAAGATTGAAGGCGGGAGGAGAAGGGGTCGACAGGCGAGGAGATGGTTGGATGACATCACCGACTCAATGGATATGAGTTTGAGCAAGCTCTGGGAGTTAGTGATGGACAAGGAAGCCTGGTGTGCTTCAGTCCATGGGGTCGCAAAGAGTCGGACATGACTGAGCGACTGAACTGAACTGAGAGCTGTTTAACAATGTTGTGATAGTTTCAGGTGACAGCAAAGGGATTCAGCTGTATGAATACATGTATCCATTCCCCCCCCAAACTCCCCTTCCTTTCTGTTTTCTTAATTTCTTTATTCCCATCTCCTTGGCTGTGTCACTCTAAAGCCATTCTTCTTGTTTCAAGCTTCAAGACTGAGCATCTCATACATGTGAAATACCGACCAGCCCTCTCATTACTTCCCTTTCTGTAATCAAGTCCATAGACCTTGCTTAGGTCTTATGTAGGTCTGACCTTAGCTTCCCTTAGAAGAAGGTCCTGAGATTTGAATGGAGGAGGCTTACTGGGGAAATGATTCCAGGGAGCACTGAGAGTGGAACAGGGAAATGAGACAGGCAAGGGAAGAAAGGTGGCATAGGATGCTTTCATGAGCAGGTCCTGCTGTGGGCGACAGAGGCCTGCTCCTCCTGAAGACCCTTGGAAGACTCTGTGGAACGTACCTCAGTCATTCCTCCCAATGAGGAGTGAGGAAGCTGGGGTATTTATCCACCAACTCCAAAATTGGTTGAAGGCTATTTGAGGGTTGGGGGGAGGAATAATCCCCCCACCACTGCTGGTCTGCCTCATGCACTAGTTAAGCACACTCCTGAAGCCCCCAGGGGCTCACAGAAACAAGCCATCAGCATGTCCAGCAATCGTGAGAGCCGAGGGGATCCGGGCAGTGGCACCAACACCTTATGGGACACAGTCTAGTCTGATGCACCAAAACCTTCCGTTTTCTCATCACAGTTTGAATTAAAACATTAAATTCTCCATTTGGAAGGGACTTGGTAATCGTCTACAACAACCAAATCCCTCTTCGGCCCAGAATCCCCTCTACAGCATTCCTGACAAGTGGTTTGTCAGCCTCTGCTTGAATATGGCTAGTGTCAGGGAACTCACTGCACTGAAATTATCCACTAGCTGGCTGTTTCTGGAAAAACTGAACTGGTGGAAAATTCCTTTAAAGAAAAAAAGATTCCACATTTGTCACCTTGTAATTTGAAACTTTTGACCTTCATTCTGCCTTTTGCAGGCATGTTCAGTTTCATCCAACTCTTTGAGTCTCATCCAACTCTGTGCAACCCTATGGACTGTAGCCCACCAGGCTCCTCTGTCCATGGGATTCTCCAGGCAAGAATACTGGAGCAGGTTGCCATGCCTTCCTGCAGGGGATCTTCCTGACCCAGGGATGGAACCCGAGTCTCCTGTGTCTCTTGCATTGGCAGGAAGACTCTTGACGATGGAATTACCTGGGAAGCCTCAGTTCTGCCTTTTGGATCCCCACAAAATGATCCTGTCCCCCATTCACAATAGCCCTTTTAATAGCTTCTAAAACAAACTGGTGCTTTTTCACTATGACTCTTCTTCTCTGACCCAAATCACCACTGCCTTTACTATGCTTACTAAAATATGGTCTTTAGACCAGTTATTCTCAACTGAGGGCAAATTTGCCTCCGGGGGGACTTTTGGCAGGGGTCCCCAACCCCCAGGGTTTCTGTTAGGACCTGGGCTGCAGAGCAGGAATTGAGCAGGGGGTCCACTGAGTGAAGCTTCATCTGCTGCTCCCCTTCACTCCCCATCACTCACATTACTGCTGAACCAACTACCTCGCCCACCCCCCAACCCCCCAGTCCATGGAAAGAATTGTCTTCCATGAAACTGGTCCCTGGTGCCAAAAAGGTTGGAGAAGACTGATTTGACATCGTCCGGAGACATTTTTTGTTGCTACAATGACCAGGGAGTACTACTGGCAAGTATGGGTTGGGACCAGGGATACTGCTAAGAATCCTACAAGATACAGGACAGCCCCTCACAACAAAGAATTATCTGCCCCCAAATGCCTCAAGTACCAAGGTTGAGAAGCCTTGCTCTAGAAATATTATCCAGACCACTCTCCTCTGGACACTCTGATGGCTTGTCATATAAAGCACAGTGCTCAGAACTTGACATGTGGTACCTGCCAGGACAGGACCAAAGAAAGCAGAACATGGTGGTCCTCTCTCACTCTGACAATGGGATTGACTATAGAAGTTGAAGCATCCACCACATATGCCCCTCTTCCCCGGCCTGGGGTCAGGGAAAAGCTCCAATTCCTATTGAAGCAAACTTCTCTCAAGTCAACGATTAGGAAGTAAGAACAGACATAAAAACGTAAATGCCGATCTAGGAGGTAGTGTTCCCTCTAAGCATCTACACAACCCTTTAATCATGATAAATTTATTAAATTTATTTTGTTTTTTTTTTACCCTAAAGATATAATTTTAGATTTCTCTATCAAATTTTTATCACCTGAAAATACGATAAACTGTCTTTTAGGTTTTCATACAAGCCACTCCTAAAAACATCAGATAGGACAGACTGATGTTGATCCATTTCTTAACACTTTTTGGGTAAGGCTGTGTTGACCAGCTATGAAGCCACTTAATTGTTGCTTACATTTATTTATCTGATCTAAGAAAATATCAGGTCTAGATGGTTTTATTACTAAGTCTTATCAAATATTCAAGAACCAGTTAATTCCTACTTTATTCAAACTGTTCTAAAAATGGGGGTTGGGAGGGGAGATGGGGACTTCAGCTTATTTCATAAAGCTAGTATAATCCTAAATCCAGAACTTTTCAAGAACAGTATGTGAAAAGAAAATGATTGAAAAATCTCATTAATGCACATAGGTACAAAATTCTTTAAAGATTACCAAACTGGACCTAGCTTTGAATTTTATATGTTATAAAGTGGCTGAGTTTTGTTTATTCCAGGAATATAGGATGGTTTGACAGAAAGTCTATTAATGTAACTTACTACATTAATAGATTGAAGAGGTGGGTAGCAGTCAGGAACGGACCACAGGTACAGAGAAGAACATTCTTTTTTTCTTTTTCTTAAGTAGCTTTTTCTGTGTAACCAAACCCACAAAATTTCTGTGATATAAAACAAACATTCGTTTTTCATACATCTTGGGTAAGCTGGGGGCAGCTATTTTGGGCTGGGCTCAGCTGGTCAGTGAGTCAGCCATATCCACAGAACTCTCATTATTCTTGGACAGCTGGCTAGTTGTGGCAAGTCCATCTCATGGCAGTGCAGAAAATTAAAAGGGCACATTCAACAGGACAAACACACATCAAGCCCCTCTACTTGCATAATGCCAGCCATCATCCATTTGGCAAAAACAACTTGGATGTTTGAGTCAAAGTCAAAGAATGGGGAATTATACTCTCCATAGCATGGATACCCTAGGAGGACATGTGGGTATTACTTATAATTTACAAATATGACATAAATGTACACATATTACATATATGTTTATTATGTGCCAATTTATATACACGTGAAATACGGTATGTGCAAATAAAACTTAAATTCACACATTAAGTACACTTTGGGATCCTTCTTATTTACTAGGCTCACAATCTTACCTGAAAAGGAAATGGAGTTAGTTTGGCAGGAGGTGTTCTTCATGATCATCTCTTTCATCTTTACTTTTTCTCATTCTTTCAACCTCTTCCAAAAAGAATTTAAAGAGGTTTACAAAGCACCGAGACAAAATAAATTTATAAGCAGAAAACAAAGAAAAGGGAAAATAAGGTTACCAAAGCAAGATGGAGCTAGAAATGCCATTAGTACTTGGGCGGATATTCTGTTTGCTCCTCTTATCCTCTTCCCACCCTTCTCTACCTGTTTAAGGGCTCCTGCATGTTGGGCTTCTCCTCTAGCTACAGGATTCACTGAGTTCTGATGGCCACTCTGTCTTGCTGCCTGAGGCCAGAGGCTGGTAACACTTCCTGTGAACTTCCTTGCCGCCTCCCTTAATTTTGCCACATCTTTGTAACATGAAACTCTCCTTACTTAACCTTTTCAAAAGTGCCATGTTTCCTGCCAGAGACCCTGACTGCAATCACCCACAAATTGTATGCCTTAAGTCTAAATGCCTGCTAGAAGTAGACGACAAATGCAGTTCTAAGGTCTCAGTGTGATTATTGTCGACTAAAAAAAAAAAAAAGCACAATATGAGAGGTGTGAGTTAAGTTTTATTTGGAGCAATGTGAGGACTGCAGCCCAGGAGACAGCACCTCAGATAGCTCTGAGAATCTGTTTCAAAGAGGTAGGAGGAAAGGACAGTATATATGTGATTTTGGTAAAGGGGGAATACATGCAATTAAGCACTTTTTGTGTGTGTGTGGAATTTCTTCTGGTCTTGTGAAGCTTTTGCTAGTCACAAGAAACAATTGTCACCATGCAGGATTTTAGTGCTTTTCTAGTTACGAGGAGATACAAGAATTGGGCTCATAAAATCAGTTCTAAGAATATCTAACTATCTGAAGACCTATCCTGCCAGTTTTCCTGGAGCACAGAGTGCCTCATTTCTGCTCTCCACTCTGAACTCCTTCGGGTGGTGTTGAAGGTCAGCAGCTGCAGCAGCACATGATTTAATCCTTGTAGAGATAGATGGCGGGCACCTATGGCAAGTGCCAACTTACAGCTGACATTACCAAGTCAGAAATACAATCAATAAAAGAATCTCCAGCCCCTCCAGAGAAGCAGATCTACTCTGGACAGGTAGAAACTTACCCATCATTCTACCACGATGGGTAAGCAACTTTCTGTGACTTCTCAATGGCAACTCTTTGTGGTATAACATCCCCATTCTTTTCTGTCTCACAGATCATCTCCAACTAGTCAGGGCTCATATAACTTCTCTTCTTATCCACACTCACTCCCTAGTTGACCTCACCTAGTTTCATGTCTTTGATTATCACACACATGCTCATGACTCCCAATATGTATCTCCAGTCTCGACTTTTCTCTGAATTCCAGTTTTCACTGTCGAACTCCCTCCACTGTTTATCCAATGGGCACCTCAAACTCTTGGCATGTCCAAAACAAAACTTGACAGTCCTCCTCTATCTCAGTAAAGAACCCAGCATTTTTTCACTTGGTTTCTAAGGTGTGTGGATTGGTGACAGAGGGGCTGGTGGAAATATGTCATCCTTAATTCCTTTTTTCTCACACTCCACATCCAATGCAGCTGCACATCATGTTGGCTCAGATATTCAAAACTATATTCCGAATCTGACCAATTCTCACCAACTCCATCACTCCCACTCTAGCCCCCAAATGCCCAGTCTCTCTTATACCACTGTATTTTCTAACTGGCTTCCTTCCTTCTGTCCTTGCACCCTTCCAGCGCCCCACCTCCAGAAGCAAATGTGATCTTTTAAAAATACATCAGATCATGTCATCTTGTACTCAAAATCCTCCTGTCACTTACCATCACACTCAAACACAGGGTAAAGTTTCGACTATGGCCTGTAAGGCCTTATATGACTGACCATTGATGTTCTCTGAGCAGGTCAAACAAAGTACTTCAGCTCTCAGGACTTTTGTACTTGCTGTTTCCTCTGACAGAAATGCTCATCTCCAGGTATCTACATGCCTCCACCACTCACTTCATTTAGGTCTCTGCTTAAATGGCAACACCTCAGAGAAGGCTTCCCTGGTCACTGGCTCAAAACAGCCCCACCATCCCTATTTCTCACTTTACTTTTCTTCACAGCAGTAACCAGTACCTGTTGTTGTTTAGTTGCTAAGTTGTGTCCAACCCTTTTGCGACCATGTAGACTATACCTTGCCAGGCTCCTCTGTCCAGATTTCTAGGCAAGAATACTGGAGTGGGTTGCCATTTCCTTCTCCAGGATATCTTCCAGACCCAGGGATCAAACCTGAGTCTCTTGCATTGCAGGCAGAGTCTTTACCACTGAGCCACCTGGGAAGCCCATGATCAATACCTGAAAGTGAAAGTGAAGTCACTCAGTTGTGTCCAACTCTTTGCAACCCCATGGACTGTAGCGTACCAGACTCCTCCGTCCATGGGATTTTCCAAGCAAGAATACTGCAGTGGGTTGCCATTTCCTTCTCCAGGGGATCTTCCCGACCCAGGGATCAAACCCAGGTCTCCCGCATTGCAGGCAGACACTTTACCGTCTGAGCCACCAGGGAAGTCTCAGTACCTGACATTACACTAAATATAAATACATAATCACTGAAATTGCCTTTCCATTTAGAATGTTAAATGCTAGGAAAACAATGGTTTGTTTCCTTTACCCCAGTATCCCTGGTGACAGGTATGGTACTTGACACATAGAAAGTGAAAGTCGCTCAGTTGTGTCCAACTCTGCAACCCCATGAACTATATAGTCCATGGAATTCTCCAGGCCAGGATACTGGAGTAGGAAGCCTTTCCCTTCTCCAGGGGATCTTCCTAACCCCGGGATCAAACCCAGGTCTTCCACATTGCAGGCAGATTCTTTACCAGCTAAGCCACCAGGGAAGCACAAGAATACTGGAATGGGCAGCCTATCCTTTCTCCAGGGGAGCTTCCTCACCCAGGAATCGAACCGGGGTCTTCTGCATGGTAGGCGGATTCTTTACCAACTGAGCTATCATGGGAGCCCTTGACATATAGAGGGTTCTTGATAAACATTTGCTAAGAGTATGAAAGACTCCAATTCTAGTTCATATAGTTCCTTGACTCACACTCAACAAGACCCAAGAAATACTTGAGTTCTCAATTATGTGAGTGTCACTTAGCTAGATGCTTCAGTCCAGTTCAGTCACTCAGTTGTGTCTGACACTTTGCGACCCCATGGGCTGCAGCACACTAGGCCTCCTTGTCCATTGAAAACTCCCAGAGTTTACTCAAACTCATGTCCATTGAGTCAGTGATGCCATCCAACTATCTCCTCCTCTTGTCTTCCCCTTCTCCTCCCGCCTTCAATCTTTCCCAGCATCAGGGTCTTTGTCAGTGAATCAGTTCTTCCCATCAGGTGGCCAAAGTATTGGAGTTTCAGCATCAGTCCTTCCAATGAACATTCAGGACTGCTTTCCTTTAGGATGATCTGGTTGGCTCTCCTTGCGGTCCAAGGGACTCTCAAGAGTCTTCTCCAACACAAAGTTCAAAAGCACCAAAGCTAGATGCTTAGAGCTTTAAAAATCTAAACAGTCCCTGACTGGAACTGTGACCTTTTGGGTGAGTAGTGATTGGGCGAAGTCAGTACAACCTGCCTGCCAGTGAGCAGTGCTAACCCTCCAAAGTGCAAAGACCGGCAAACCGGTGAAAAGGAAAAGGGCAGGCTGTATCTTGCCTTCCTTCTGACATGAGAAGTCCCACTGATCATGGGCCTTTTTCAGTGCCCCGGGACCACCTTCTCAATCTGGTGCTAACCTGTGGAGATGCTCCACCTGTTAGGGAGCGGATCCCTGATATAAGAGAGCATTGCGGCGCTTTGCCTAGGGCAAAAGCTGGCAACAATGAGACAGCCTTTATGTTTAGGTTCTTAACCACGTAGCTCGAGGACGTGAACACTGCTCTTACACGTTTGGAGTGAATAATTAGCTGTAAACTGCCCACTGAACGTCACAAAGCAAGCGCACGCCCCACCTGCGCTCAGCGCCGCTAGCGCGCACGCGCAGCAGAGAGCGCCGCCACGCAGGCGCACTGCAGTCCGGAACCCCGCAAAGTCGGGACTGGTTCCCGGCGGGAGCGTGCGCTTTGGGGCGCGCGAAAAAGGGGGCGCGCGCCATGGAGCAGCGGTTAGCTGAGTTCCGGGCGGCCCGGAAGCGAGCCGGGCTGGTGGCTGAACCCAGCACTTCGAGGCGGCGTACACAAACCTCGGGAGAGAAGGCAGAAGCAGCTACGACTCCAAAAGCACCCTCAGGTTGGCTAAAACGGTTCCTGGTGTGGAAACCGAGGCCACCGAGTGCCCAGGCCCAGCCCAGCCTCGCTCAGGTGAGAGGAGGGAGGCCTTACCCCTCAGGCACCTGACTTCTGAAACGCCGACGTGGCCTCCCGGGCGACTCCGCCGAGGCCCCGCCCCGGCACCACGTGGTGGCCTGCAGGCCCCGCCCCCAAGGCGTGGAATGGCCCGGCCCAGGCCACGCCCCCTGGGCCTGGAGAACCCGGTGGAGAGAGGACTCCATGGGGTCACAAAGAGTCAGACACGATTGAGGGACTAACACACTTTTCTCTAGCAGAGAAGGGCTGCTGGCGCCTTCCGCCGGCTCGGCGGCGTGGCCTCGCGTCTCCTGCTCCCTCTTGTTCTTCCCTGAAGAGTGACTTTGACATTTTCTCTCCAGCCAGGGACCCACCCACGCAGCTTCGACTCCAGGCGGGAAGTTGAGGGTCTAGGGTCCCAGAAGAAATCACCTCTGCCCTTGCGTTATTCTCAGCAAGTTGAGTGACCGTTGTGCCCTCGGTGGCTTTGGGAAACCTCTCCACAACCGTAGGGGGCCACAGCCCTCTGCTAATGGAGGGGGATAGGTCTAATTGGATGCTGATGAGAAGTGGCAGTAATTAAAGCGTGATTTGATTTCGCATCTGGGCCACGTGTGGCCAGTCGGCCAGATAGCCTGCGCTTTAGAAATGGTGTTTGAATACGGAACTCGCAGAAGTGTGCTGACTGCCTGTGGTGGTGTGTGTTGTGTATCACTGTTGAAGTAGCGAAGCCTATTCAAGTTTAACAATTAATGTTTAAGGCGAAAACAGTAGATTAGTATGATAGCTTTTACAACCTATTGTGAGTGTGTTAGTCGTTCAGTCGTGCCCGACTCCTTGCGACCCCATGGGCTGTAGCCCGTCAGTCTGCTCTGTTCATGGGATTCCCATGCAAGAATACTGGAGTGGCTAGCCATTGCCTGCTCCAGGGGATCTTCCTGACCCAGGGATCCCACACAGGTCTCCTGCGTTGCAGGCAGATTCTTTACTCTCTGAGCCACCAGGGAAGCCTCATTAGCTTTTGGTAATCTCTCATTCCTCTCTCTGTATTTTGGTTTTCACTCATGAGTAAAGTGGCAAGCAGACTTGAGTGTGAGATTGGAGCATGCATGTGGAAACACAGGACAAGACAAGGGGAAATCTGTGAGCTGATCTTTGTATCTCCTAAGTGCAGTAAGTGCCAGCAATTCCTTTTGAAAAGTAAAATGTGCCTTACTCCTCTTAAAATTTCTTAAGTTCATCTATCATCACACCACATCTGGTTATAAGGAATTTTGTGTTTTTTTTTGTAATCATGGAGAACTTATTGTTACTTAGTTTGAATTAGATATTATTCTCCATGACACGTAGGGTTCCTACTGACTTGCAGAAACAGAGTGCAGGGTTCAAACAAGCCATTTCCTTGCATACAGTTTGTCTTAGGATGACTTTATTGTGGATTAGAATTCACAGAGCCCAATTGCTTAGGATTTTAGAATCCATTTCCTCTACCCCCCTTTTCCTCCGTACAGTTACAAAACAACATCTAGCCTACACGATGAGTTTTTGACTTTATGTCTCATTTCCAAAGGAATATGAGATCACTGAGTTGGATCTAGAGGAGCTGAGCTTGCAGAAAATTTCCATTATTAAAAACCCAAAAACTGATGGCCTGACAAAGGGATGAGAGGCAATGCTGGATCACCTATGCTTCTTATCAATTACTGTGTTTTTCATAAGGGACTTTGTCTAAAACTCATTTTCATTTACTCAGTTATCATTCCTGAGTTTGCTCTGGTGTGAAATTATCATTAAATTGCTCCCCACCCCCACCCCTGCCAATTTCTGATCTATCTCTACCTAATAATTTTGCTGGCACATAGTGGCTTGTCTGAGATTTCTTTATCCTTCTATTTGTAATTGCTTCTTTTTGCTGGCCACCTCCTCCTTCCTTCACTCTTGAATTTAGCTTGGGGAAAACCATTTCCCCCAAATGAAATATTTCTTTCTGCAGCAAGCTTCTACCACAGTGGGACAAAAATGCCTGTAACTTTTTTTTTTAATCCTGCCAAGCCCCCACCTCACCCCCATCTCCCTCCCCAGGCCCCCAGTGCACCATCTAGCCCCAAGGTCTATTGACCACACTCACCCTGCAACTCCTCCCCTCCAGGCCTTGGCTCAGGTTGGCCCACTGCTCAAATGCCCCCTTTCTTTGGCCTGATGTAGCCAGGCACAGGCTTTGCATCATCCCCTCAGATCCAGGAGTCATGTCTTAAGTTCTCCCTTTTCCCCACCAGCATTCGTTCACTCAGTCACGTGCCCACTATGTTCCAGCTACTGTCCTGAGTCCCAGGAGACAGAGCAATAAAGACACGGCCCTGCTCTCACAGATCTTGCTTTTGAGTTGAAAGAACAGAACGATGAATGCTACAAAAGGGAGGAAAACCCAGCGTGCTGTGATAGTGAATCAGGGGTGAGGGATGCAGAGTGTCCCTTTAAATTGAGTGGGCAGGGAGGACCTCATAGAGGAAGTGACCTCACCATTTTTCTTAAGAAGGAGCCACTCTTGAGAAACCTGGGACAAGGACAAGGCCCATGTGGTGACATTTTTGCTGAGGTTTGTGGAAGAGGGAGCCAGCCAGGTGGTGTGAGGGGAAAGGGCTTTCCTCTCAGAGGGAACCACAAGTGCAAAGGGCCTGAGGTGGGAAGCACTTTGGTATTCTGGGACTGGAAGTCCCTTTCCTAAACTGCACCATATGTGCTGTGGTGTCTGTGGTGGCCACAAACACTCCCACACACGACTTTTACAGTAGGAGGTGCACTGGTTGGAGGCATTTGTGGAGCCCCCGCTCCTTTGTTTGTTCCCTTTGCCAGTTTAACATCCCTTCCCCTTCCTTACATCCTTCTAGCTCTATAACCCTTCCCCTTAGCATCCCCCATGAAGGCCCCTAGTTAAGCAAAAAGGGCTTTGAAGGGAGATCATCCTAGGATCCTGGACCAACCTCATCTCTACCCATCACCAGCCATGTGACTTTAGGGGAGTTCCTTACATCTCAATGTCTCCTTATCAGTAAATTGGGACTAATAAGGCCTGCCTGCTGAGTTACAGGAGATCAGGCATCTTGAAGGCACTCAGTAAATGGTGGCTATAGCATTATTCTTATTAGTGTTCCTTTAATAATAATATAAATTCAGTTTACTGTGAATTTCAATGTCTTTGGGTTGTAAGACCAGAGGATTCATTTGTAGAGAAATAGATTGTGGATCATGTTGTTCAGGAAACTTTTTACAACATTATTTTACAAACTGCAAATCATGACTCATTAGTGGGTAGTGAAAAAAATTTTAAAGGTCTTATCCTAAATTACAGTATGAAAAGGCAAAAATATAGGACACTGAAAGATGAACTCCCCAGGTCAGTAGGTGCCCAATATAGTAATGGAGATCAGTGGAGAAATAACTCCAGAAAGAATGATGGGATGGAGCCAAAGCAAAAATGATACCCAACTGTGGATGTGACTGGTGACAGACGCAAAGTCCGATGCTGTAAAGAGCAATATTGCATAGGAACCTGGAATGTTAGGTCCATGAATCAAGGCAAACTGGAAGTGGTCAAACAGGAGATGGCAAGAGTGAACGTTGACATTCTAGGAATCAGCGAACTAAGATGGACTGGAATGGGTGAATTTAACTCAGATGACTATTATATCTACTACTGTGGGCAAGAATCCCTTAGAAGAAATGGAGTAGCCATCATGGTCAACAAAAGAGTCCGAAATGCAGTACTTGGATGCAATCTCAAAAACGACAGACTGATCTCTGTTCGTTTCCAAGGCAAACCATTCAATATCACGGTAATCCAAGTCTATGCCCTGACCAGTAACGCCGAAGAAGCTGAAGTTGAACGGTTCTATGAAGACCTACAAGACCTTCTAGAACTAACACCCAAAAAAGATGTCCTTTTCATTATAGGGGACTGGAATGCATAAGTAGGAAGTCAAGAAACACCTGGCGTAACAGGCAAGTTTGGCCTTGGAGTACAGAATGAAGCAGGACAAAGGCTAATAGAGTTTTGCCACGAGAACGCACTGGTAATAGCAAACACCCTATTCCAACAACACAAGAGAAGACTCTACACGTGGACATCACCAGATGGTCAACACCAAAATCAGATTGATTATATTCTTTGCAGCCAAAGATGGAGAAGCTCTATACAGTCAGCAAAAACAAGACCGGGAGCAGACTGTGGCTTGGATCATGAACTGCTTATTGCCAAATTCAGACTTAAATTGAAGAAAGTAGGGAAAACCACTAGACCATTCAGGTATGACCTAGATCAAATCCCTTATGAGTATACAGTGGAAGTGACAAATAGATTTAAGGGTCTAGACCTGATAGACAGAGTGCCTGATGAACTATGGACAGAGGTTCGTGACATTGTACAGGAGACAGGGATCAAGAAAATCCCCTTGGAAAAGAAATGCAAAAAAGCAAAATGGCTGTCTGAAGAGGCCTTACAGATAGCTGGGAAGAGAAGAGAAGCGAAAAGCAAAGGAGAAAAGGAAAGATATTCCCATCTGAATGCAGAGTTCCAAAGAATAGCGAGGAGAGATAAGACAGCCTTCCTCAGTGATCAATGCAAAGAAATAGAGGAAAACAACAGATTGGGAAAGACTAGAGATCTCTTTAAGAAAATTAGAGATACCAAAGGAACATTTCATGCAAAGATGGGCTCGATAAAGGACAGAAATGGTATGGACCTAACAGAAGCAGAAGATATTAAGAAGAGGTGGCAAGAATACACAGAAGAACTGTACAAAAAAGATCTTCACGACCCAGATAATCACGATGGTGTGATCACTCACCTAGAGCCAGACATCCTGGAATGTGAAGTCGAGTGGGCCTTAGAAAGCATCACTACGAACAAAGCTAGTGGAGGTGATGGAATTCCAGTTGAGCTATTTCAAATCCTCAAAGGTGATGCTGTGAAAGTGCTGCACTCGATATGCCAGCAAATTTGGAAAACTCAGCAGTGGCCACAGGACTGGAAGAGGTCAGTCTTCGTTCCAATCCCAAAGAAAGGCAATGCCAAAGAATGCTCAAACTACCACACAATTGCACTCATCTCACATGCTAGTAAAGTAATGCTTAAAATTCTCCAAGCCAGGCTTCAGCAATACGTGAACCGTGAACTTCCAGATGTTCAAGCTGGTTTTAGAAAAGGCAGAGGAACCAGAGATCAAATTGCCAATATCTGCTGGATCATTGAAAAAGTAAGAGAGTTCCATAAAAACATCTATTTCTGCTTTATTGACTATGCCAAAGCCTTTGACTGTGTGGATCACAATAAACTGGAAAATTCTGAAAGAGATGGGAATACCAGACCATCTAACCTGTCTCTTGAGAAACCTGTGTGCAGATCAGGAAGCAACAGTTAGAACTGGACATGGACCAGCAGACTGGTTCCAAATAGGAAAAGGAGTACGTCAAGGCTGTATATTGTCACCCTGCTTATTTAACTTCTATGCCCAGTACATCATGAGAAACGCTGGGCTGGAAGAAACACAAGCTGGAATCAAGATTGCCGGGAGAAATATCAATAACCTCAGATATGCGGATGACACCACCCTTATGGCAGAAAGTGAAGAAGAACTAAAGAGCCTCTTGATGAAGGTGAAAGAGGAGAGTGAAAAAGTTGGCTTAAAGCTCAATGTTCAGAAAACTAAGATCATGGCATCTGGTCCCATCACTTCATGGGAAATAGTTGGGGAAACAGTGGAAACAGTGTCCGACTTTATTTTTCTGGGCTCCAAAATCACTGCTGATGGTGATTGCAGCCATGAAATTAAAAGACGCTTACTCCTTGGAAGGAAGGTTATGGCCAACCTAGATAGCATATTTAAAAGCAGAGACATTACTTTGCCAACAAAAGTCCGTCTAGTCAAGGCTATGGTTTTTCCAGTGGTCATGTATGGATGTGAGAGTTGGACGGTGAAGAAAGCTGAGCGCCGCAGAATTGATGCTTTTGAACTGTGGTGTTGGAGAAGACTCTTGAGAGTCCCTTGGACTGCAAGGAGATCCATTCAATCCATCCTAAAAGAGATCAATCCTGGGCGTTCATTGGAATGTCTGATGTTGAAGCTGAAACTCCAATACTTTGGGCACCTCATGCGAAGGGTTGACTCACTGGAAAAGACCCTAATGCTGGGTAGGATTGGGGGCGCGAGGAGAAGGGGACAACAGAGGATGAGATGGTTGGATGGCATCACCGACTCGATGGACATGGGTTTGGGTGGACTCCAGGAGTTGGTGATGGACAGAGAGGCCTGGCGTGCTGCGATTCATGGGGTTGCAAAGAGTCGGACACGACTGAGCGACTGAACTGAACTGATCCTAAATTAACTAAATGTAATTTAAAAAATAGAATAGAAAATCAAAGCTTCGTATGTAATCAAAGTGTTGATATGTGAAGACTTTTTTCTTGGTAGACACACACATGTATACACCATATATATATTTTTTGGAGGGGGAGGGGTTTGCAGTACAAAATGTATTTTTTATTTTGGGTCATACCCAAGAAAGTTTCGAAAATACTGGACTGGAGACCAAGCTCCCAAAAGCTCCTTAAATGCCTCTGTCTCCCATTACACCCAGCAAAGGGGCCTATGTTCTGGCACTTCTGTCTTTTGAGTGAATGCAAGGCCTTGGATTCCAGCCCTAGGAGTTTAAAATTTAACTGGTAGGCAGTAAAAACGTGTCAAAGGTTTGTGAGCAGGAGGTTGATGGGTATTGTGGCAGGTTTATTTAGCAGCTATACATGGGATGGTGTGGGGAGAGGAGGGTTAGAAGGAGCGGAGTCCAGTTAGCAGGCCCTGGGGCCGTGTAGGATGGTCACAGGGCATGGAAAGGTTGTGGCTGTAACTGTGATTTTTTTTTTTAACGTGTAGAATAGTCCTCATTTTAGAATCATGCCACTCAACAGAATTTCAGCTCATCTAATCAAATCAACAAACATATATTGATTCTTTGTGGGAAGCGTGTGCCCGGCTGCTGCCTTATCAATTACAGGGAGTTACTGGAGGGGCTGCATTAGCTCCTGTTAGCAGCAGACTAATCTGATGAAATGTCTGCCTCAGATGGGAATCCACCTGAACGTTGTAAGGTTTTCATCAAGTCACATCTCACTGATGGGTTTTGATTCAGAGCAGGATTCATGAGAGCTTTTTGGAGATCGTTGTCTTAGAGAGCAGGGCAAGAAAAACAGACACCAATGAGGGAAAGCCTTCCCACGCACGTACAGCTGCCTCTCCAGATGGGTTTTGATCCTCCCGGCCCCACTGCCCTTTATTCTTTCTTTGGTTTGTTTGTGTGTCCTAGGGAGCAGGTGGGCCTGGGGGCCGCGAGTCACAGTCACCACGGAGTCCAGCCGAAGCCACACCACCGCCACGGCCGCCGCCACTGCCACCCCTGGCTCCGCGGGACCGGTCTCTCCTGACCAGCGTCACCTTGTTGAAGGTACTCCTCTGGTTGGTCCTGCTGGGACTGTTTGTGGAACTGGAATTTGGCCTGGCCTATTTTGTTCTGTCCCTGTTCTACTGGATGTATGTGGGGACGCGAGGCCCCGAAGAGAAGATGCAGGGAGAGAAAAGCGCCTACTCTGTGTTCAACCCGGGCTGCGAGGCCATCCAGGGAAGCCTGACCGCCGAGCAGCTGGAGCACGAGCTGCACCTGAGGCCTCTGCAACGAAGATAGGACCAGCCCCCCAGGGCCCTTGCATCCCTGGCTTTGACTGAGAACAGCTTGTGGGCCAGGTCTGTGACCTCACAATTCCACACTTCCTCTGATCTCCTGCTACAATTTTATATCAGAACTTCTTTTTCATTTTGGTGAAACTCCTGGAAAGACACTCACTGTGGGTCTGATGCAATTTATAAAAATTACACACTCAAGAAAGGAGACCTGTTTGTTTCTTTATTTGAAAGAGGCGATTCTTAGAAACCAGGAGGGCTTTGGGGAGATAACTGTTGAAAATATTGAGCTGTTTGAAGTAATGGTTTGGTACATCAGAGCTACATGTTAAAAGTAAATATTCTCTTTAAGTCTTTTTATAGAATTAGTTACAGTAAGTCCCCTACATGGCTTCTGTTCCAAGAGTGCATTTATAAGTCCAGTTTGTTCCAAGTCCAACACAGTTAGCCTAGGTACCCAACTAACCCAATTGACTATATACTACTGTACTTTAATAGGTTTATAATACTTTTCACACAAATAATACATAAAAAATAAAACATTTTTAATCTTGCAGTACAGTAAGAAAAAGTACAATAGAAAGTACTTGAAAACTACAGTAGTATGGCACAACAGCTGGCATATAGGGGCTGGCATCAAGTGAATGGACAAGAAGCGTCATTGACTGGAGGAGACAGAAGTGGGAGATGGTTGAGCTGAGGGATCATCAGCAATAGGAGACGGAGGGCAAGCTGCAATTTCACGCCTGACGTTGACATCACAGGTTCTGGTTCCTTGCTGGATTCAATTCCATCTGTTCTGTCGAAAACACAGTCTAGTGGTGTCCGAGTAGTAGCTCTTCTCTTCTTACCATAATGACATGGTAGCACTGGATTGCATTCTGAATGGCTGCTGCAAACGTTGTGAACTATTCTACATTCAGGTTCGGTGCCTCAAAAACTTAACAGGGCCTCTCAAAGAAAACCCCTTTACTGTTTCCTGGAAAATCCCATGGATGGAGGAGCCTGGTAGGCTACAGTCCATGGGGTCGCTACGAGTCGGACACGACTGAGCAACTTCACTTTCACTTTTCCCTTTCATGCACTGGAGAAGGAAATGGCAACCCACTCCAGTATTCTTGCCTGGAGAATCCTAGGGACGGCGGAGCCTGGTGAGCTGCCGTCCATGGGGTCGCACAGAGTCGGACACAACTGAAGCGACTTAGCAGCAGCGGCAGCAGCAGCAGCATCATGAAGCTCTTCGGTTCTTCAGTTACTTCTTCCTCTTGTGTCTCTTCGTGCTTTCTCTGGGCCTCCAACTCCTTCAGATCTTCATTAGTAAATTCTTCGTGTTGCACAGCAAGGAGTTCAATACAGTTGTCCTCTTGCAGATCTAGCTTGAAATAAACTGTACTACTGTGCTTATCCAATACTGTACAGTAAAGTACACAAAAGCACAACCGCTTGTAGAGGATGCACATACATGGCAATGTACACCAGACACGTGAACTGACGAGAGTGGACGTGCAAACACATACATCTTTGAAAGTTCACAAGTTGAAGGTTTGTATGTAGGAGACTTACTATAATTAATTTTTAATTGACACATATTTGATTACACTGTTATTAATACTTTCAATTGTACAGCAGACTCAGTTACATATATATGTGCATGCATGCATGCTAGGTCACTTCATTCATGTCCAATTCTTTGCAACTCTGTGGACCGTAACCCACCAGGCTCCTCTGTCCATAGGATTCTCCAGGCAAGAATACTAGAGTGGGTTGCCATACCCTCCTGCAGGGGATCTTCCTGACCCAGGGATCTAACCTGCGTCTCTTGCGTCTCCTGCATTGGCAGGTGGGTTCTTTTATTACTAGCACCACCTAGGAAGCCTATATATATATATACATATATATATATAGTCTTTTTCAGATTCCTTTCCCATATAGGTTATTACAAAATATTGACTATAGTTCTCTGCTCTGTACAGTAGGTCCTTATTGATTATCTGTTTTGTGTGTAGTAGTATGTATTTGCTAATCCAAAATTCCTTTTTCCCTCCCCACCACTTTCCCTTTTTAACCATAAGTTTGTTTCCTATGCCTATGAGTCTATTTCTGTTTTCTAAATAAGTTCATTTGTATTGTTTTTCAGACTACACATATAAGTGATATCATGTGATATTTGTCTCTCTCTATCCAACTTAATTCGCTTAGTATGATAATCTCTAAGTTCATCCATGTTGCTGCTAATGGCATTATTTTTTCTTTTTTATGGCTGAGTAATATTCCATTTTATGTATGTATTACATTTTCTTTATCTATTCATCTGTCAATGGACATTTAGTTTGCTTCCTTGTCTTGGCTATTGGAAATAGTGCTGCAATGAACATTGGTGCCCGTGTATCTTTCCAAATTATGACTTTCCCTGGATATATGCCTAGGAGTGGGATTGCAGGATCATATGGTAACTCTATTTCTAGTGTTTTAAGGAACCTCCATATTATTCTCTGTAGTTGTTGTACCAATTTACATTTCCCCCAACATTGTAAGAGGGTTCGCATTTCTCTACACCCTCTCCAACATTTATTATTTGTAGACTTTTTGATGATGGCCATTCTGACTGGTGTGAGGTGATACCTCATTGTAGTTTTGATTTGCATTTCTCTAATAATGAGCAGTGTTGAACATCTTTTCAAGTGTCTTTCAGCCATCTGTATGTCTTCTTTGGAGAAGTGTCATTTTAGATCTTCTGCCCCCCCCCTTTTTTTTTAATATTGAGCTGTTTGCATATTTTGGAGGGTAATCCTTTGTCAGTTGCATCATCTGCAAATAGTTTCTCCCATTCTGGATGTTGTCTTTTCATTTTGTTTATTGTTCCCTTTGCTATGCAAAAGCTTTTAAATTTAATTAGGTTAAAATGTTTTTATTTCCATTACTCTAGAAGATGGATCCAAAAAGATATTGCTGCAATTTATATCAAAGAGTGCCCTGCCTATGTTTTCTTCTAGGAGTTTTATAGTATCTGGTCTTACATTTAGGTCTTTAATCCATTTTGAGTTTATTTTTGTGTATGGTGTTAGAGAATGTTCTAATTTCATTCTTTTACAGGTAGCTGTCCAGTTTTCCCAGAACCGCTTATTGAAGAGACTGTCTTTTTTTCTCTTGTATAGTCTTGCTTCTTTGTCATATGTTAACTGACTGTAGGTGTGTGGATTTATTTATAGGCTTTCTATCCTGTTCCATTGATCTATACTTATTTTTGTGTGTGTGCCATTACCATACTGGTTTTTTAATATTATTTATTTACTTTACTTTCGGTGGTTGCTGCTCATGGGCCTTCTTCAGTTGCAGCTAGCAGTGCTAATCTCTAGTTGTGGTGTGCAGACTTCTCATTGCAGTTGTTTCTCTTGTGGAATACAGGCTCTAGGTGTGTGGGCTTCAGTAGTTGTGGTGTATAGGCTCAGTAGTTGCAGCTCATGAGCTCTAGAGAGCTGGGTCCATAGTTGAGGCACACAGGCCCAGCTGTCCCACAGCATATGGGATCTTCCTGGACCAGGATTTGAACCTGTGCCCCCTGCATTGGCAGGTGGATTCTTTACCACTGAGCTACCAAGGAAGCCCTACTATACTGTTTGGTTACTGTAGTTTTGTAGTATAGTCTGAAGTCAGGGGAGCCTTATTCCTCTAATTCCACTTTTCTTTCTTAAGATTGCTTTGGCTATTTGGGGTCTTTTTTGTTTCCATACAAATTGTAAACTTTTTTGTTCTAATTCTGTGAAAAATGCTATTGGTAGTTTGATAGGGATTGCACTGAATCTTTAGATTACTTTGCATAGTAAAATCATTTTTGACAATATTGATTCTTCCAGTCCAAAAATAGTGTCTCTCTCCATCTGTTTGTGTCATCTTTGATTTATTTGATCATTTTCTTAAAGTTTTTTGAGTAAAGTCTTTCATCTCCTTAGGTAGGTTTATTCTGAGGTATTTTGTTCTGTTTGATGTGATGACATATGGGATTGCTGCCTTAATTTCTCTTTCTGATCTTTCATTGTCAGAGGATAAGAATGCAGGAGATTTCTGTATATTTATCCTGTGTCTTTACCAGATTCATTGATGAGCACTAGTAGTTTTCTGGTAGCATCTTTAGGATTTTCTATGTAGAGTATCATGTCATCTGCAAACAATAATTATTTCTTTTTCAATTTGGATTCCTTTTATCTCCTCTTCTTCTCTGTTTGCCCTCTTTTCCTGCTCTGTTGGTTGTTTGGCCTGAGATGTTTCAGCACTGGAGCCTACAGGCTTTTGGTTGGGGCCAGGTCTTGGTGCCAAAATGGTGGCCTCCAGGAGAGCTCACACCGGTGAATATTCCCTGGTACCTCCACCACCAGAGTCCCTGTACCCACAGTCAGCCACGGCTGCCCCATCCTCACTCCATCTCCTCAGGAGACCCTCTAAGACCAACAGGTGGCTCTGGCCCAGGCTCCTATGACATCACTGCCTTCACCCTGGGTTCTAGTACAAGATACTGTGTGCCCTCTCGAAGAGTGGAGTCCCTGTTTCACCCGGTCCTGTGGACTCCTACAACAAGCCCCACTGGCCTTCAAAGCCAGATGGTCTGGGGGCTCCTCCTCATGTTACTTGAGACTGGGGAGCCTGGCATGGAACTCAGAGCTTTCACTTCTATGGGAGAATTTCTGTGATATAATTATTCTCCAGTTTGCAGGTTGCCCACTTGGGGAGTGTGGGATTTGATTATATTGCGAATGCACCCCTTCTACCGTCTCATGGTTTCTTCTTTGTGTTTTTGGATATAAAATATCTTTTTTTTTGGTAGATTCCAGTCTTTTTTTTGCGGGGGTGGGAAGTCTTCCCTGATAGCTCAGTTGGTAAAGAATCCGCCTGCAATGCAGGAGACCCCAGTTCGATTCCTGGGTTGGGAAAATCCCCTGGAGAAGGGATAGGCTACCCACTCCAGTATTCTTGGGCTTTCCTGGTGGCTCAGCTGGTAAAGAATCCACCTGCAATGTGGGAGACCTGGGTTTGATCCCTGGGTTGGGAAGATCCCCTGGAGAAGGGAAAGGCTACCCCCTCCAGTATTCTGGCCTGGAGAATCCCACAAACTGTATAGTCCATGGGGTCGCAAAGAGTCATACACGACTGAGTGACTTTCACTTTCAGTCTTTTTTTATTGATAATTGTTCAGCAGTTGTGAGTTTGGTGTGCTTGTGAGAGGAGGTGAGCTCAAGGCCTTCCTACTCTGCCATTGTGTCTCTAAGTCCTTTCATACCATTTTTATAGCATTTTTTCCCCTGAAAAGTTGGAGTTGGAAGTTTTGGGATTTTTCTTGTTTTGAGTTTTCCCGTCCCTCCCCTTTCTGCTGTCTGTCTTGCCTTTTGGTTATTAATGCTGTTGAAACATCTGCTTCTCAGAAACAGACTCCCATTTGCCCATCGCTATTTTTCATAATCCTCAGTTATTCTACCTCCACGCAGTGAAGGAAGATTAGAGAAGATAGTGTTCTAAGTGACAGGTGTGGGGAGAGACTTCACAAAATCAAAAATACTGGTAGATTTGATAAGTGGCTATTAGTGATGAATCCAGCAAGAAAAAATCCTTGAGTACATTCAAAGGGAAGCTCTGGAAGTGGAACTCCTGACTTACTGGCTGCTTGGGTTGTTTCTTACATTCTAAAGACTCTAGAGTGAGTGATGACTTTGACTGTGGGCCTCTGGTGGGAAATTATGTAAATCGTGATAATCAGCCATGCTCTGTGTTCTGGCCTTTTCCAGGGTGAATTTAGAGCCAGGGCTCATTAAAATTGGGCAAAGCAAACCATTGAATACTCTTTTTTTCTTTTTTTTAACAAATCATACTGATTAGTAAGAGGACTCAAACTTGAAAGCAATAGTCTTTTCCAAACTTCAGATTTTAAGAAATTAAAGTCTCCTTGGTAGGTTTTCAACTTCAGAATTCAGTTATTCTTATATTGTGAAAGTAACTTTGATATCTAGGTGTTACTAAATAATGGAGGTCTATTTTCTTTTTTTTGATGTGGACCATTTTTAAAGTGTTTATTGAATTTGTTACATTACTGCTTCTGTTTTATGTTTTGGTGTTTTGACCATGAGGCATGTGGGATCTTAGCACCCCAACCAGGGGTCAAACCCACACCCTCTGCGTTGGAAGGATAAGTCTTAAACACTCGACTGCCAGGGAAGTCCTGGAGGTCTGTTTTCTTTTTTTAGTTTTTGCCTGATTTACTTATAGCAACATCCTAATTTAAATTCAACTTTTATTCATTGAATGCCAACACTCTACTAGGTACCTGCGATAGAATAATGAAAAAAGCAGGCATTTTCCCAGTTCTTGGAGCATAGTCTAACTGGAAATGGGGTTCAGTTCAGTCAATCAGTCGTGTCCGACTCTTTGCGACCCCATGAATTGCAGCACGCCAGGCCTCCCTGTCCGTCACCAACTCCCGGAGTCCACCCAAACCCATGTCCATCGAGTCGGTGATGCCATCCAACCACCTCATCTGCTGTCGTCCCCTTCTCCTCCTGCCCTCAATCTTTCCCAGCATCAGGGTCTTTTCAAGTGAGTCAGCTCTTCACATCAGGTGGCCAAAGTATTGGCATTTCAGCTTCAACATCAGTCCTTCCAATGAACACCCAGGACTGGACAAAAGGAAACAAGGCCAATAATTGAGTGAGATAAGTTTTAGTTGTAGGAGTGTGGAGCAGATATTCTCATGAATCACACTTAGTGGACAATTAACCTCATGTGTTATATTCAGTAGGTCCTTTTTGATTATCTGTTTGATATATATTTGGCTTCCCAGGTGGCTCAGTGATAAGGAATCTGCCTGCCAATGCAGGAGACCTGAGTTCCATCCCAGGTTGGGAAACAGCAACCCTCTTGCCTGGGAAATCCCACGGACAGAGGAGCCTGGTGGTCTAGTCTGTGGGACTGCAAAGTTGGACACGACTTAGTGACGAAACAACAACAGACCCCATGTGTTACATTTAGTAGGTCCTTTCTAATTATCTATTTGATTCATGTTTGTGTGTATATTTAGCCCTCCTTGAATATTTACTTGCATTGCTCCTCTCCAGCCCCTTCCTGATTGGGAGTTTGTCCTTCAGAGTTATCCCTTGAGCAGAAGGTTCCCTTAGCTCATCAAGAAGTCTTGAGACTTCCCTGGTGGTCCAGTGGTTAAGTCTTTGCCTTCCAATGCAGGGGATGCAGGTTTGATCCCCAGTCAGGAAGTTAAGATCCCTCATGCCTTGTGACCAAAAATCCAAAACATAAAACAGAAACAATATTGTAACAAATTCAATAAAGACTTGAAAAATGAGCTACATCCAAAAAAAAATTTTAAGTCTTTTATTCTGTGACTCCTGTCTGAACTGGACCTGTAGAAAGTATGGGAAACAGATGAATTCCTATTAAGCATGCAAGTTCCTATTGAGATACATGATTTTGTCTCCTGATTTATTTTCTTAAGGCTTTCTTCATCTTGATATTTTACTTAGGCTTTTCTATTTCATAACACCCAAATACCAAGAAGAAATTTCTTTCCCTGATCAGAGGTTTGCTGCAAAGCCCAGGGCAATAAGCATTGTTCTAGGAGAGAATTAATTTGTATTTTTTAAAATGTATAATTCAGACTTTCACCTAAAACAAAATGCCTGTAACTCTGAATGAAGAATGTTTGGTCCAGTTAGTAGTCCTAGCAAAGCAGAGAGTTCTCTGAAACATAGCACAGAAGAGACTCGATTTAAGAGCTGACCTCACTAGCATCCTTTGAAAATGTAGCCATTTATAATGAGGTGGAGCCTGGACTGCCTTAAACCCACCTTTTGTGGGATTTTCTGTGAGTGATTTGTCAACTGTCCTTGTTCATCTCTTTCCAAAGATTGCATGTAACAGGCAGCATTGACTTCTAGGAACGATGGAGTGTGAACCAATTAAATGCCTGGCAGGGAAAAGATGAAAGGGTGGGGGTATGTATTTGCTGTTCTTATCAGCCCATTAAGCTTTAGGTTCAGTCTTTGATTTCCTAAATTTAGAAAGGCCTGTTGATCTCAGAATTTCCACTTAGGGCCTGACCATTAGCCCAGCAAGCAGCTTCCATTAAAGGCTGCTTCTGCCATCAGGGAACTTGAAATCCCAGAGAAGTGTTCAGTCCCTGTGATAGCTGTGTACACAGAGGAGGTCATCTCCATCCAAGTCTTATGAGCAAATTGGTTTTTGCTTTTATTCACATTATCCCATCCTGCCTATTCACAGGGATTGCTACATGAGCCTCTAACTTGTAGGGCTGGAAGAGCCCTCAAAATGGTCTTGAATGCATCCCCTACCCTTGCCTTCCCTGACAGCTCAGTTGATAAAGAATCCACCTGCAATGCAGGAGACCACGGTTCAGTTCCTGAGTCGGGAAGGTCCCCTGGAGAAGGGATAGGCTACCCACTCCAGTATTGTCGGTTTCCCTGGTGGCTCAGCTGGTAAAGAATCCACCTGAAATGCTGGAGACCTGGGTTGGGAAGATCCCCTGGAGAAGGGAAAGGCTACCCACTCCAGTATTCTGGCCTGGAGAATTCTATGGACTGTGTGGGGTTGCAAAGAGTTGGACACGACTGAGCGACTTTCACCCCTGCCTTGGGCAGGGCTGCATTCATTCCTGAGTAAACACTTCCTTTCCTAGTGATCCCTAAAGAAGACGAATCCAGGTTCAAGTTCAGGTGCTAGTTAGGAAGCTCTTTGCTGAAAGAGCTTGAGCAGCCCCAGGCTATTCCTTTTCTAATCTCAGTGGGCACAGAGCATCCTCCCAATTGGTAAACCATTGCTTAGTTCTCTTAGTCGTCTTTTGTCTGGGCTAAATCGTCCCAGATTGTACCTCTGGGATAACCATTTTCAAGCTGTCCCTAACCCATTCTGCCAGTGCAGGGTCTGGGTGACTTGAATGTCCCAGTTGGTGGGTGCAGTGACGTTTCTCAGAATCTCTGGCATTTTACCACTGATGATTTAGGCATGTATATCTTGTGCTATTAGGATCGTGCTTTGAGTCCAGAAAGTTTTCCACATTTGCCTTTGGACTGCTCTATGCGTTAAGATTAAACTCACAAACCCTGGGCCAAAAAAGAAAAAAACTAGGAAGAGTTACACAGTTGGCAGAATCCGTGATCCTCTTAGGCAGAAAGTAAAATTTTAATTATGTGTTTTTACTTCCTGCCACTCACACTGTTAACCTATTTGCCGGCAAATATGTGTCGCTGCTCTGAGCGTGGTGCTTCTGGGGACACGTCAATGAGCCTCACCAGTCTGTCCACCGTGAGGGACCGGAGGCAGGGTGGGGCCGGGGTGCCATGGAGCAACTTGCCACTAGGAGGTAGCATAGAGCTGCAGCTCTTAAGTCGTGGGTCCCTTCGCTTCACATTTAATCATTTATGTAAAATAGAAAACCCTCTGGAATGTTGTCTGAACCACTTGTACTGCTTTTTCAGACTTTCTCTCCACTTTAAGATTCACAGAAGAAAGAACTCATCAGAGGTCCTGGGAAAGGCCGAGAAAGCTACCAGAGTGATTTATACACAGACTTTAAAATAAAACCCTCTCTCTAGACTTAGCAGGCAGTATTGCGATTGAGGGGGTCAGCACTGTGCTTGTCCACATCTGAGCCTTGTCGGGGGAGAAAAGGCAAAGAACTCACCCAGCTGGCAGAGAAACTTGATCCCTAAGCCAAAGGAAGTCAAATTTGAACTGTCTGCTTTGGTTTTTGTCACACATACTTTTATTTCACCACACTGGAGCATTGTGAGTTGGTGAAGAGAAGCTTTTGAACTCAAATTTGTCAACGACATCTTCAGTCCTCACCCTTGGAGATGTGTCTTTTGTTTGGTAGGTGGGTTTATCTTAGGCCCTAAATGATCTGGCCCCTGCCTGCCTTTCCGTTACATTCACCTCCTTCATATTCATTCTATGCAGAAGTTTGGGATACTAAAAAGTAAAAAGCCAGACAGTAAATAGTCTTCATTGGCAGACTATCCGTGTCATGACTACTCAGCTTCGCCATTGTGGAGCAAAAGCAGCCATAGAACGTATGTGAACAAATGAGTGTACAAATAAAACTTTTTTTATAAAACCAGTGGTGGGCCATAGTTTGCCAGCCCCTGCTCTCTTAACACACCAAATAGACTTCTGATTTAGGCTCTTTGCTTAGAACTCACTTCCCCAGGTGATCCTAGGACTTGTTCCCTTACTCCATTCAGGTCTCTCAGATGTCATGTCATCAGAAAGGCTTTCTCTGACTACTCAATCAAAAATAGAGCTCTGGGGCTTCCCTGGTGGTCCACTGGTTAAGAATCTGCCTGCCAGTGCAGGGGTCACAGGTTCCATCCTTGGCTTGGGAAGATCCCACATGCCACAGGGCCACTGACTAGTCACAACTACTGAAGCCTACATGCTTCACGACAAGAGAAGCCATCACAATGAGAAGCCTGCACACAGCAACAAAGACCTAACACAACCAAAAATAAATGAATGATTGAATGAATGAATTAAAAAAAAAAAAAAACTCTGCTCCCATATCTCCATTTTCCCCCCTCCTCTCTCCTATGGTAAATACTTCATGGATTTACTTTGCTAATAATAATGATCACATTTTGGTAACTCCTAGAGAAAAGCATGTGTGTTTATAGCCAGAAAATCTTTTTTTTTTTTCAGAATATCTTTTATATGTGTTGCAGCCCATTTACAGTGAACAGTCTCTATGGACAGAGTAGCTTTGCTATGCAGAGTTTATTTTCATTGTATTCCTCTAATGACTTTTCCCCTGAGATTTAGACTGAGTTTGGCAGTGCCAAACATATCATATGGTGACTTGGCACAGGGCGATGTGAAAGAATTGCTTTTTCTAGGTCCTCATTCATGTTTTTGGCTCTTCCTATAGATTGTAAGTTCTGCCCCATATGTAATTTTCACATAACTATTTATGGAAAGAGGAGAATTTCCTAGAAAATTTGCATGTTTCCCAGAAGAAGCCACAAGGCTGGTCAATACAAAGTGAACAGGGAAATTGGGAGGTGATCAGAGAGAAAATTCATTCAGGAGCTGATAACTTTGGAGGACACAGCCCCAGGGAGGAGAGAGAGGTCAGATCCTCGAGTCCACTCTGGGTGTCCGTGATCTTCCTGCTGAAGCCTTAGGAAATCTACCTTAGTGCACCACTTAGAGTGCAGCTGAGCAAAGTCTCTCCATGTGGGTGGCTGATGCGGAGTGTGTGTGCCACACTTCATGGAGATGACACCAATACTGGAATTTGGGTGACTTGACATATTCTCAAGGGGTCTACACCACAGATGCAAAGTATCTCCAGAGCTGTTGCATTTCTAATGTAAAGAGTGACACCAGGATTAATCCAGTGAAGGAAACTGAAAGGCAAGGGACCCATCCTGCTAGAAAAGAGGCTGTATCTGAAAAGCAGGAAGAGTTCAAGGCAGGAGAATGTATGACAACTGTGGTTGCAGGTGATGCTAAGACTCCATGGACATGACATCTTTTCTGAGCTTGTGGTCCCATCATACTTTGATTGGCAGTCTTCATGATGTTTACCAGTTTCTAAAAGAAGGTGTTTCTGTAAATGTCTTATGTAAAGTACGGTGTTGTGGATGTTTTTCTCGATTGCTAAGAAATTATGCTCGAGAACTGTACTGTATTCTTAAGGTAACATGATTCTTTTATATGATATGAATGCATATAAGATGGATTTTCATCTATACTGTTAACTGTATCTTTCCAAAGGATGATATTGGAAAGACATTGATTATTTAGTCCCTCGGTTGTGTCTGACTCTTTGTGACCCCAGGGCCTACAGCCTGCCAGGCTCCTCTGTCTATGGGATTTCCCAGGCAAGAACACTGGAGTGGGTTGCCATTTCCTCCTCCAGGGCATCTTCCCGACCCAGGAATCAAACCTGCTTCTCCTGCAAGTCTCTTGCATTGCAGGCAGAATCTTTACCGCTGAGCCACTGGGGAAACCAGTTTCATTGTAAAGTGGCATCTAATTAGCAGGTACCCGTGGGGTTCAATAAAAATAGTAAATTCAGTCTCCTAGGAATTCTGAAGGTTCTGAAATTTCTGGAGGACAAAATACATGGCAATAAAATACTAGTCTTTTTAAGCCAGAAATGTACACAGATGGTTATAGATTGTTGAAGATTGGAACTAAAAGGCAAGGATAACCATGGCCTTTTCATTGTAGCTATTAAGCTTGTGTTCCCAAGTCTTGAACTGTGTTTTAACTGCACCTTAGGTCTTTGGAACCGAAAAGGCTTCTGTACACATTTATTATTTAAGTCCTTATTCTTTCCTCCTAGAGATATGGAAAATTTAAAGAAAAAGAAAAAAGAAAAAAACTCCTTGCAATCTCTCCAGGTGTTACCAGCCTGCTTCAGCCCCAGAGAGCTCCCATCCTTTGGCATGGGACTGCTCAGTGTTTATAATTCTCAGCTATTGATTTTATTCTTGGAGGTTGTAACACTGATAAATTCTGAGGTCTATTATAGGTCCTACATGAGGAAGAGCCACAGTAATTCATTCTCACACTGGAGCCCTGGATCAGTAGGGGGAAAAAATTTTTTTTTTATTGCATTTGCTCTAGGCTGTGGGTCTTTTTCTAAAATCATTATGTTAGTTAAAATGAACCTTTGTACCAAAGAAAATAATTGGGATTAGAGAACTCTCCAGGGGAAGAGCTCAGATTTATGGAAGAAGGAGTTAATAACATTGACTAGACGGGCCCCCAACTTGGCCCGCTGGAGCTCACCACTTGTAATCCTCATTCTTTTTTTGTACCTCTGCAATTTCCTCTCCTTTTTACTATGGCTCTTTTTCACATTTAAGCAGACTGCTGTTTTTTGTTATTCACTTTGCTCATGTTCCATCTCTTCATCATCTCTTTCCCACCTGTCCTTCCCACCCTTGGGGATACTCAATTTCTTCTTCCTTGACCCTGTATGGAATCTATTTTTCCCTCTTCTCCAGTTCCCTGGCTACATCTGTCATCTATTCCAGTTTGTACTGCAGTTCCCGCCTCCCACCCCACCACAGTGTCTGGCAAGGGAAACCTGTTTTCAGTATTTCTCTTTAGAGAAATGTGTGTGTAAGAGAAAGACCGAGGGAAAGAAGAAAGGTGGGGAGAGGTTGAAAGATACTGAACAGCATGTTTACGGCATAGGCTTTTGAGAGGATAGTAACAAGATTCTGGGTTGGGGTGGGGGGATTCCTACTCCTTGGGAACGTCAGCACTCTTGGCAGGTGAGTGAGATCCTTCACAAATTCTGCGTGGAACTCATTTATCCCCACCAGTGGGGCATCCGTCCCTGGAATGTGGCTTTATATCACATGTGAACACAGGTGGGCCTGGGGGCCAGGGATTCTCCTTTATTTCCTCCAGGGCTGGCCCTCAGCAGAGTGGGTAGCTCTGCTTGCGCTTTCTTTAGGCTGGAGCTAAGCCCTGTTAAGCCACCATGCACCCTTTCCCTGCATCACTGTGACTGTCATGTCACAGAAATGTGTGGTCATTACTGGTTTGGGCAGGTGTTTTCCTGGGGGTGGGCAGGGGAGAAGAATCCTCCTGGCTCCATCTTGCTCCTGCTGAGTGGCAGAGCAAAGACCCAGAAAGATGAGACTGTCAACAGAGTGAAAGAGGCTGAAAGCAGGATTGGTACAGACAACTCAAACACAGATGTTCTGCCTGCACATCTCAGGATTTGGCTGTATTTGTAGTTTGCTCTCAGACTCAGATTTAGGACTATTATGCCTGAAAGGGACAATTCCCACAGCTTGTCTAAAAGAGAGCTGTGTTTAAGGAGACATTTGGATAAGTGTAGTGATCTTTAAGCGGGGGTGACTGAAATGGTGGCGGGCTTAGGGAGAATCTGCAATTCCCCTGCTCTTCTGTGAGAGCGAGTCACAAATTAGGGGAAAGTTCCTTTTTCCAAAGATGAATCTCTTAACGGGCAGCTCTATTCAAATTCTGTGGCCGCTTCACAAACACGGTTCGTGCTTTTTTAAAAGATGGATTTAATGGACTGAGTTCATTTAGACAGGAGATCAAATGAATGAGCAGAATGAGAATACACATCCATTTGGCTGCCAGTCATTGTGTAAGCCACTCGACCACCCGACTTCTCTAATTAAATGACACTGCAGTCCCTGCACAAAGGCTGTGATGGATAAATTAGTACTTGGTAAGTGCTTTGAAGATGAAAATCACGATATGAGTAATGAGCCAGAATTTTTCCTCCCCTGAGGCTGGAAGTGGCATCTTTTGTGTTTTCCTGCTACACTGTGAGTCACCTGGGTCGACACTGCAGGAAACCTCCTCCCCCCAAGGAAGAGCGGGAGCGACAGAGTAAGGAGAGGCTTTTATTTGACTTACAAGGCAGATTAGGAAAGAGTGTGAATCCATTCGCATCTGTACACAAATTACATGCCGTACACATTTGCTACCTGTAGTCGCGGGTCATATTTTACATGAGTTTATATATTAAGAAATCGCATGAAGATTACCTTGTTTAAACATTCATGAAGCACAACATCCCCCAGGAGAACTGAAGACAGAAATTCCGTTTTGTCCCTCCTGAGAGCTTCACTCACCTTCCTCTTGGTGCATCTCAGCTCTGCATCCACTGCCCCCTCCCCCCTCCCATTCCAAAACGTTCAGGTTTATCTGCTCTGAGGGTATGATTATTTTTAGCGGGAGGAGCTTAGAGGAAATGCAGATTTGGAAGTAATGCATGGACCATCCGGCAAGATCCAGCTCTGTCTGTCTGTCTTCTATGAATCTTGCCCATTCCTGACTACTCTCACTGGCTCCCCTTGCAGAGAAGCCTGGACACCTAACTTATTATATGTTCCAAACTTGGTTGAGAGCTTCCCCCCTGCCCCAAATCCAAACATTCTCATCTATCTATATATATATGTATATATATATATATATATATATTTTTTTTTCTCCTTGATTGCGCTGATGCAGAGATAATCAGTCACACTAGATTGTCCAGGTTGTTGACTGATTACCGAGAGCTTTGACAGGCCCCATCAGAAAGGTTGCTTAACCCCAAGGTAAGTTAGGATCCACGCTGCTAGCTGCAGGCCTCCTCACCACACTAGAGTGCAGGATGTGGTATGTGACTTCAGCCCTGGCTGCACCCCACTCCTAGCTGTACCCCAAAATTGGTCACAGTCGAGAGCACGGCACTCCTAGCACAGCTGGTGGTCTCACCTCTTACTGGTGGGCTCACCTCTTCCTGATGCAGCCAGGGAGAAGCGTGGGAAGCCCACTGCAGGGACGGGAGGTGAGAGGGGTAAATGTTGGGCTGGGGAAGAGGTCGGATGCTTTAAGGGGAGAATGTTCCCTTGCTGGATGAGATCCCAAAAAACTGTCTAGAATGGCAGAAGGGGAAGAGGGAAAGCTCCTCAGATAGACTCAGATACAGGCCAAGTCCAAAAGACTTTGAGAGTTAATTGGAAAACAATTATACTTATCTGCTTCCTGCCAATCAGTATCCATGGACAGAGCAGAAGTAATTATAGATACTGTGGATACACTGTGGCATTAAGTGTTTCAAATTATACTGCTTAACAACGCTTCCTTGATATGGCCCTCAGCGTGGGGGCCGGAGAGCTGGTTTGAGTCAACAGATAACACCGCAGAGGCATGGTGATGCTGTCTGCAGAAGTTTCTCACATTGGGTCATATTTTCCCCTAAGAAAACGTGCTGCAGCCATGAAAAGGAAAAAAAAAAAAAAAGAATTGATACTAATTTGGTTTCTGTTGTGTATTTAGCATGTCATTCACATAGCTGTCTTAGCAGAGGGAGCCAACCTGTCTTTTATAGCCTTTGGCTCCTCCGGGGAGCCAAAAGCAGGGTCAGCACTGTGGATTAGAATCAATTCAGTGGAGGGAAAATAAACCTTTGGAGTGTATCTTGCCTTCCCTGAGCACGTCGCAGGCATTAGCAGTAATGGGAGCTCTGTCTGTGCATGGAGAGAAAGCATCTAGCTCAGTCTCCCACCATTCTCGCTCCCCTGCTGTGCGGCCCCCTGACCTTCACAGTGGGGAGGGGGAATGATTCTGGATTCATCTTTATACTGCTATGCACAGGAAAAAACACCCCCCCCACCCCCACACAGTCCTCTTCTAGAAGAAACAGAGGAAAAAGTGGGGACAGGAGCTGCTCAAACATGGCCCACACGGATGAGGTGACCAAGCCTTTGGGGACGTAGATGTGAACTGAGTCTGCCCTCGGTGGCGGCTGTGCCATCTTTTCCAGGCTTGCTAGTCTTCTCCAACTTCAGGGAATACTAGAGAGGCAATGCTGTGGGTCAGGTTGTTAGGTCCTTCTTTAGGTTCTTTTAGTCCACCCCACAGGGCTATCAGAGCACACAACTTCTCAAACGAGCACAGGTGCATCCGGAAAAGACTAAGCCAACCCATTAAGAGAGCGCTGGATTTGCTACCCGAAATGGCTCCTTGCTGCTTCTGTGTACACATGTGCTCTGATGCATTTCATTTCTTAATTTGAAGACAAGGATGAATGAGGTACGTGGGAAGACAGCAAAGCACACCCTCCCCTATTCTCAGTGGCATAAATCACCGAAATGGCACCTGCGCCGACTGACTTGTCTTTTTGCTGCTGTCTTTTCTCTTTAACAGAAACTCCACACAGCACTGCCAACTTTCACTGAGTGTCCTGAATGGCCATTTCTATTTTTCATCTCTCCTTTCCAGAGGCTTCACTGGACTGGGAGGCAGAAGTTGGCCTGGGTCCTCGCCCATTGCAGCCACCATCTAGCCCTGTGACCTTGGGCAGATCACCTCTGTGAACTTCCCTCCTCAGTTCTCCAGATCAGAGCAGTGAGGTGTCCGGGATCTTTCCCCGCTGAGTCTCTGAGAACTCCACTGCTGTACTCTCCAGCATAAAAGTGCATTGAGGTGACTGCAAATCATGCCTGCAAATCAGGAAAGCTGCTCTAAAGGGAAGGCAACCTTGCAATGTAAGTGGTTTGTCTCAGTTCTGTGGTTTAGCTGCTCCAAAGATTCGGATGAAAAAGATTAAGTTGACATGGTTTAAGCCCCTCACAAGGTCAGTGGGGAGCTGGCCAGAGTGCTGAACTTGGTTTCTATTCACGACAGTCATCAGACCTGGCTGCACGGCTCACACACACAGCACCTTACCCTGCCCCAGGACAGAGGCAAGCAGGAGTTTTCTCAGCAAGCTCCAGACTTTGGGCACCAGGCATGTAAACAGCCAGAGGAATTTCTGAGTACACTGCATTCAATTGTTCCCAGATCTGTTAGAGCGCTATATTTAGTTTGGGAATAGCTTTGGAGAGAGTACACTGCCACTCAAATGAATATTAATAGTGCGGGTCTTAGAGCAAATAAAATATTTCTTCAGTTCAGCATCTGGTATGTATCTGACAAGGAAAACGTTGCTCGGTGTTAAAAGGCTTGGGGCAATTGGGGGTGTGATGAGCACTCTGCAACTAGGAATCAGCACCCATTGAGAAAAGATCTTAGAGCGTAAAACCAAATTGTCTGAGCTTCCTTCCCAAGTGCCTAACTAAACACTTTCTCCCCACAATCCTTCCCCTCAAAAATTTATTTCTTGAAGATAATATTAATCTGTCTCTTCGTTGCTGTACAGTTTATTAATGATTCTCAAGAATCTTCCAGTTTGCCCAGAATGGAAACATTTGCACCAGAGCTGGACCCCACCCAGTCAAGCCCACCAGCACCCTTTTCACCCTAGCCCCCACTCCCAAGAGAAAACCAATGCCTCCTGGGCTATCTGCCCTCCTGACTGGGGAGGCAGGCATGTCCCCACCCCCAGCTCTCAACATTTTCTCAAAGAGGCAGCCTGCACAAATCCTTTCTTTAGCCTGAGGTTCAGCTTCCCTATTAACATAGACACAACACTCCACTGAAGCTGAAGTATAAGAGATTTTCTGCTTGATGTGTTTTATGTCCCATTATTATTTTCCCTGCACATCCTGTGCCTCTCTGAGGGGCAGAGGAGAGTGTGTCTGGCACAAAGGTTTAGGGGAGGGTTCCCGCCACTCAAAAAAAGGAGGGAAAGATCAATTCACTTAGGAATTCATCCCAGGACGCTCCCTCTGCCCTCCCAGAAGATGTGAACTCCCGAGGGTTCTCTTTCGCTTTGAGTTCTATACCCATGAACTCAGTTGCCAGCCTCTATGGCATGGCTGTTCCCCTCTGTCTGGCTCTCTGCAGTGGTGCTACATGTCTGCTTTTCCTCCGTGTCTAGATTGAAAGGTTTTGCCCATCTAAGCTTCCATGAGGCTCATTATTTATCGGATGAGGGCACACATTAAACAGCTCAAAGCATGGGTAAGTCAAATTAATAACTATGGTACAACCCCAAACAACATCAAAACCACCACTGTGATTTACTGCATGTTTCCACCAGTTGGGAAAAGTCAGAATTGCATGTTTGCACAGACAGAAACTATTCACAGCAAAGACAGAGAAATGAGCAAGGTATATACAAGCTCCCGCGTTGGGGGAATTTCACAGGGAAGTAACCAAAGGAAGGGGAAGCCCGCCTCCATGGTCGTGGTGGGGACTGGCAGAGTCCTCGGAAGAGTCTCTTTTTGATCACATCCCCTAAAGTTAAGAGGGCACACCCAAACACTCATGCAAAATAGGTAATCTGGTCACAGGTAAAAAGTATTTCCATGGAGAAGTGCAGGCAGTCTCTCTCTCTCTCTGGGCACCTCTGGGTTCCCACCAGTAGAGAGTAATCTAAACTCCCAGCACGGACATTCCTCAAGTCCCCTAGTTGAGCCCCACAGGATTCTTGAGCATCTCTAGAACAGGAGTCAGAGCTCACACCCAGGGCTGGACTCCTCCATGGTGAACCTGCCCTGGGAGCAGGCAGCAAAGCAACTCAAACACCCAAGGAAGAAGCGGGGGCCAGGAGGGGAAACTTTGAGGTACCTTCTCGATGTTCATTCTCAACACCATCCCCACAACCATTTCTAGAAATCGCTGCTGGAGGGTGGACGGTGAGATGAGGAGCCAGAGGAGGGGAAACAAGCCTGTGCCCAGCATCCCTTAAAGGGGGCAGGTGGGGGCGGTGATGCCAACTGGAGGCAGGCGGAATTGGCTGGCATTAGCCGAGCTCTGTGTTCAGCTGAGGTCGTATCCACCTCTTGCAGAACCATGTCCTCTTACAAGCCCACTAATAAGCTATTGACCTTGAGTTTGAGTCTGGGGCTGATGTTCTGCTCTGTCTGGGGGAACCCCAGGGGCCTTGTGGCTTAACGAGAAGAAATCCTCCTCGTTTTAGCAGCAATTGCTTTTTCCTCTCCACCCGCCACGGTGATCAAATTAACAGGTTGCTTCTCCTCGGAATAAAATGTGTCCTCAGGTCCCAGGAGGCACTGCCCATTTGCCTGTCTGACGGGCTCGGGATGGGAACGCAGGGAAGTAGTGTGTGTGCCTGTGTCGCTCCCCCGGCCCCCCAGTCCCTGGGAGGGTCTCTCCCACCTGGGGTGGCCGCCCAGGCCGGCAGGGAGACCACAGGGAGGGAGGCGGCTGGGTCTCAGCTGCAGGAGGTCTGACAGGAGGCTGCGTACACGCTGCTGCCCGCTGTGGCCCCACAGCTCAGGCTGCTGGTGGGACACTTGAAGGGCTTCATGCTGTTCTCCCTCTGGACGTGCAGATGCTCCAGCCGCCAGCGCTCCCAGCTCTTCCGGAACTCCATTTGGACCTTCCGTGGGGAAAGGAGGGAAGCAGAAGCCATCAGGCAAACCAACTGCCCACGAAATGGCCCCATGATTACATTAGGAGGGAAGGGAAAAAAATCCACCACATTATATTAAGAGACACAAGTCAAGGACTTCGGGCACCTAAATTAATATCCCCATATAACTGTTTCTTGTCGTCTCCTATTTTCTGCCTTTTCTTAGGAGGGAGATGGGCTTTGATGATCTAATTGGTCTCTTGCATCTCTAAACTCTTGTGACTCAGCTAAGTACCTTTCACGATCCATCACAGTATCAGTTAGCGGAAGAGAAGGCGTGACAGAGAGATGTGGGGAGAAGGGAGATGGAGAGAGAAGAAAAGGAGAAGAGAGAATCTGACCTCAGAGCCCTCTTGGATGACTGAGAAGAGGGACAGCCCACCCTGCCCCTCACGGTGTCCACACCAGACGCCTCTAAACTCCCCGAGGGCTTTCATCCTGGCCCCAGGGTGGAAGGGAAGAGGAGTTGGGGAGAATGAGGCTGGGACTAGTAGCAGCCTGAAAGAGCAGGCTGTGGACAAGGACTTCTCAGCCTGGATTTGAACTAATCCCAACCAGGAACTGGTCTCAACCCACAGAGGGTGCAGCCCAGGTGAGTTCAGCCAAGTAGAACTGCTGCTGTGCTGGGCTCAGCCCTCCCCATCAGCAAGAGCCTTCTCGAGAGGGTGGAAGCTTGGGGCCCAGGTGGTTACAGCAGCAAGATACAATCCAAGTAACACTGCAGAGCCCCAGCCCCTTGAGGGCTGTTGGAGAGGCTGTAGCTGGCTCCTGTGATTCCGGTCCCCCAGGCAGGCTGCTGGAAGCTGTACAGCCAGCACAGGGCGTCCAGAACGCTCAGCCAGCGGACGCGCCCCTGTGTCTGCTTTCCAGAGCTTCTCTGATGCACTCCACACGTGCCACCGGAACTCCGCACACCAGAGTGTCTGGGGCCCAGGCCTGCCCTCTCAGGCTCCACCCCGCAGGGTGGCCAGCTGCCACCAGCTGTGGGTATGTGGCTCAATGCCAACATCCCATTGGTCCCTGTGCAAACACCCCCCTTCTCTTCCCGCAGGGCTGCCATCCATCTCACTAAGCCCAGCAAGGTGCCTGGCGTGGCCACATGCCTATCCCTTAAAAGAACCTTATCTGCACTGAGTGAAGCTGAGATGGTCCAGAGCCTGCCTGCCAGGACAGTCCCTGGGTCCCAGGCAGCATCTCTGAGCCCAGGCTAGGGTAAGGGAGGGAGGCTGAGCAGACACCACCCACGGCCCCTGGCTGTTTGCCAGCTCACTTCCCCTGGTAAGTGAGTGTGATGCGTGTGCTGATAGCTGGCATGACGATGCCTGAGTCCTGCAGTGGCCTCTGCTTGTGCAGCCGCAGGAAGGCCAGTCTTGTGGCTCAGCCCATCACTGGGGAGATGAGAAGAGAGACGGCCAACTGAGGCACATCCCTGGGAAGCCAACTCAGGGGCTAGAGAGGCCTCATGGATACAGGGCATCGGACAGGACTGGGACGGTGTCCCCCTCTGCCTCCCTCTCCCTCAGCCCTTTCCCTGAACCTCTGCTGTGCTCCCCACCCCAATGACGATTGTCATTAGAAACCATCATTTACAGGGCACTTACTATATCCCCAGCATTCACCATAGATGGTTAACTTTCACAGCAACCCTGTGAGGCAGCTCCTATTAGTCCTTGCTTAAAGGTAAGGAAGGGCTTCCCTGGTAGCTCAGACGGTAAAGAATCTGCCTGTAACACAGGAGACCTGGGTTTGATCTCTGGGTCGGAAAGGGCATGGCAACCTACTCCAGTACTCTTGTCTGGAGAATCCCATGGACAGAGGAGCCTGGCGGGCTACAGTCCATGAGGTCGCCCAGAGTCAGACATGACTGAGCGACAAACACTTGCACTTTCACAAAGGTAAGGAAACTGAGGTGCAGAGATTTAAGTATTTCTCCCAGTCTCAGCCAGGATCCGACCCTCGATCTGGGCTGACTCGAAAGCCGGTCTCCTAACCCTCAGTCTCCTGCCATTTGGACTCTCTAGGCCACGCTCGTTTCTGGCCGTGTCTCCCCCATCTCAGTAGGGACCCCATGACAGCTGGGACCACATCCTCCTCTCAAACCTCGCACAGTGCCTGGCATAGAGCAGGTACTCCATACATGTTCTCCAAATGAGCCAAATGAATAAACGACTAAACGAGCACCCAACATCGCGTTCCTTCTTTAACTGAGCTCTCACAATCAAACAGCAAAGACGACAACACAAACCCTGGGCTCCTGTCCTGGCACTCCCGCCAGCATACTTACTCACCCTCAGGCGACCCTCATCCCTGCCTCCCAGGTCCTCAGGCCGGGCACCACACCAGGCTCTGGGGTTTGGGATGAGTTGGGGGTCACACAGCTGGGCAGGAGCAGAACCGGGACCAGCACTCGGGCTCCTGAGTCACCAGAGCCACAGCAAAGCCACCCCCGGGCCTCCTCCCCTGTGCCCAGCTGGTGCAGGCCTTGGTGGCCATGCAGGCCCAATGCCAGGGTCACAAGTATCTGGTATTACTATGGCAACCCTGGGTCTGGAGAACAGCCCTTATGGACAGAGGGCTCAGCCCAGGAACCATAAGTGCTTGGTGACATGTCTGTCCGTGTGTCTGGAGGAGCTGGGCCTGAGATGTCTGGGGATGGTTGAAAGGAACCAGGCGGTGCACCTGAGCAAGGCAGGTGCTCTGGGCCCTCCAAGCAGGGTCTCTTGGACCCCATGGCACCAGCCTGAGGGGAGAGGTCAGTGGGGATCTGGGCAGCAAGACCCCCCTGCTCCCACCCCAGCCACCAGGAAGCCACCAGAGGAGCACACCCCCTTTCCCGTGGTGGGTGGGGCTCTGGCCTGTACATATTGAAGGTGCTTTCTCCTTCCAGGAAGAATTCATCCCAATCCTGACTCTGCACTATTTCCAGGCCAGACCTGGAGTGTGTCTCTGACTCTCTCTGATCTTCAACGTTCTCACGTGAGAGAAATGAGAATCTCAAAACCAGAATTTCAGCAGGAATATTTTTTGGGGGGGAGGCAGAGACAAGCAAATGAGACGGTGGCTTTTAAAGCCCCAAGAATGTGACTTGTAACAGTCACCACCCTTTACATCACATGGAATTTTCCCTGCCCAGCCCTATTCGTCCACTCAGCACCTCAATGCTCGAGATCTGTGATCTATTTGTGTGTGCACATGTGCGTAAGTGCACACGCATGGGCCCACATAAGACATCTGAGGAGTGGGGGCCAGTTTCTTATATTTATGCACCCTCACTGACATTCACACCCCACCTTCCCCACCCCCACTCCCAGCATCGAAAACCCCTTTCCATGAGGCTGTGTCTTCCCCAAGCTCATGTATGGTTAGGGCATCCTGTCCATGCACGTGTGTGGGTGTAGTTGGGTGGGAGAAAAGAGAGAGAGGGTGATGGAGAAAACCATGCACAGGGAACAACACAGGGACAAGACACCTCCTGAGCTCAGTGCCTCAGTGGGGTGAGTAGCGATTTCAGCGGAGAAGCCTGAACAATCCCACTGGACAACTCCAGGACAGTCTGTGTAGCAGCCCCACCAGGGGTCCACGTCCCTCCACAGGCCTTACCTCGTTGTTGACAAAGCAGTACAAGATGGCCACCATTAGCCCCTGGAAACAAGAGTCGTGTCAGCAGAAGGAAGGGGAGGGAGGCACCCTGCAGGCAGGCCTGGTCTGAAGCTCCCTGGGGCTCCAGCCTCAGCATCTCCCTCCTGAGACTGGGCAGCCAAGGCAGGCCCAGAAATGGGGGTAGTGAGTTCCTTCTCCTTTCATTTCTGGAGGAATGAGAAGGCCCCTTGCTCAGAAACTGCAGAATTTCTTCAACCAACCTCTCTTGGAAGAGGCCCGACCTGAGAAAGTACACTTATCACATGGAATTTTCCCTGCTTGGCCCTATTTGTCCACTCAGGAGTCCCAGTGCTCCAGATATGTGATCTATTTGTGTGTGTGCATACATGTACGTAAGTGCACACACATGGGCCCACACAGACATCTGAGGGGTTGGGCCAATTTCTTACATTTCTGCACCCCTGTTGATATTCAACTCCCCACCCCCAGCAACATCTAACACTAGTGGAGAGGCTCAATTCTCAGCTTTGGAAACTTTGTGAGCTGGAAATCTCATTTTAACATTGCTGAGCCTCAGTTTCCTCCTCTGTAAAATGGGAGACTCCTGCACACTGCCCGGGATTCTGGGAGGATGAACTGCACAATGTCTGTAAAGCACCTGCCACCAAAGAGCAGCCCAGTGGATGGCAGGTGCTATGCCAGGCTGGGTGCCCAAGGTAACATCCAGGAAGTCTTCTTATCCAATGTGGTCACAGAGAAGACTGGCCTAGGTGTCAAGGTACCTGGGACTCTGGCTCTGCTCCAACCACATCACCTGGGGAAGGGCCGCTTTCAGCCCAGGCCCCGGGCTGCCCCTCGGTGCTGCAGGCTGGTCTCGCCCCGCCCCCACCCTGGGACTTCTGGATTGGGGCCCCCACCACGAGGTCACCTGGAAGGAGGTGAAGGAGAGTTCCGTGAACAGCTTGACGAAGCGCAGCACTCCCTGGGCGTGCTCGTCCATCACGAAGGCGAAGATGACCTCATGCGTTCCCAGCAGAGGGATGAGTGTCAGCGTGGACTTGGCGAGCCTGGGGGGTGGGGCAGAGGCATCATTCTGGACCTCTCTCATGGACTCTGCTCCCCCTTCAGTGGTCCCAGCACCCACCAAGGCCCGGCATCTGGGTCACAGAACCCTCCCCAACAGAATACCCTGGGACGGACTGCCTGGAGGGGAGGAAGTAGAGGTGGAGACCCCAGAAGCCCCAGAGCTGCCCAGGTACAGGGGTGAGACAAGACCTGGGGGCTCAGGCCAGGCCTGGGTGGAGGAAGAAAGGTCGCATAGGGATCCAAGCTCAGCACCCCAGGATATCCGTCTCTGCCCGAAGGGCTCAGGGTGCATGACAAGGGCGGCTCCGTTACATCACCTGCATTTGGTGTCTGTCTTGCACATGAGGTTGGCCTTCAGTTTGGACACCACAATGCAGATGACCCGGACAAAAATGAGGAAGTTCACCTGCAGGGCAGAGGGGAGGGCGACTGGAGACTCTCTCAAAAACGCCTTCTCGACCCCTTCCTCCCTTAGCACCCGGGCCCACCGCAGCTCCCACCGCCAGCCCGCAGCATCACTCACCCCAATGGCGAAGAGGATGGGCAGCCGGATTATAAGCCAGTAATTCATGTTGGAGTTCCTGGTCCAACAGCTGGAGCGGAGAGAGACATACAGGCCCCGGCTCGGGCACACGGAGCCCCCAGCTCCCAGCGCAGGCACCGGGCAGCCCGTACACAAGGGCATGCAAAGTGACACACACACACAGCCACACAAACACTGCCACAGGAGTCACCCGACAGCCAGTCTCAGGACACACACACTCATACTCACACACACAGAGTCCTAAACACACAGAGATATGCACAGCCACTTCCTGAACCTACAATCACAGTCACATGTGTCCTCAGCATCACACACAAATAACACAAACATTTCACTCACAGTTGTTACAGGAAAACCTGTATGGGGACACCACTTACTCCCACAGACCAGCACCCTTGCCATCATAAAAGCCAGGGAGAGGGAGAGGGGGAGATTACAGAACTAAATTCATAAATTTAGCTCCTGGTGCCTCAGTTTACCCTCCCAAGAGGCAGTAACCGCACACCCCAGGGGCCAAGGAATCCCATGGGGTTTGAGGATGGTGACCTCAGCACACCCCTCACCCCCTCAGAGCAGGACACTCACCCCTCATCCTCATAGAGGTACTTGACGACGCCCCAGGGGATGACAAACAGCAGGGGGACGCCTAGGAGGGTAGAGGGGGAGAGAGGGCAGAGGGGCTGGCAGGCCAGAGCCACTGCCAGACACCCCTGCAGGCCCCCCATCCGGGCTCTCCCACCTCCAGCTCCTCTCCTTGCCTGGCCCCTGGCCACGCTTTCTAACAGGCATGGAATTATGCTGGCGTGGGTGCTTCAGAGAAGCGGCAGCAAGAGCCACCCTCCCCAGCTCCCCACACTCCTGCTCAGAGAGTGGGCCCCACCACATGGGGGCCAGGACTGTCCTCACAGTCCACCCCCTCCTGTGGACCAGGGGCCAACTCTTTGATGCCATCTACCCCTGCCTGGGCCCACACACTCATTTAAGTCAACTCCTGGAGCACTGGAAGCCCCTCCAGGCACCTGCCCCAATCCCCACGCAGCTGCCCATGGCTGGGTGGAAGCCTGGAGCAGAGACAGGAGCCCTGTCCTTGACACCAACAGCCCAACTGGCCATGCACAGTGGCCACAGTAACACCAGCTACCACAACACTGCCCACATGGATGAGGTGGGACAGTGTGGCAGACAGCCTCTAGGATGATCCCCAATCACCCCACCCCTGCTATTCACACCTGGGTGTGGTCCACACTGGATCCAGATTGGTCTGTGTGACCAACATATAGCAGAAGTGATGGCATGCCATTTCTGAGATTAGGCTATAAAAGGTCTTCAAGATTATAAAAGGCAGGTCTTGGGCTCTTTCTCTCTTAATCTGGTCACTTGCCCTGGGGGATACCAGTTGCTGGGTCATGTGGGCGCTCAGAGAGCCCAGTATGGTGAGGAATGGGGGCCTCCAGCCAACAGATAGCAAAGACCTGAGCTTCCTGCCAGCAACCTCGAGAGTGAGCTTGGAAGTGGATCCTCCAATCCATTAAGCCTTGAGATGATAGCTACCCTGGCCAACAGCTCCACGACACCTCTCTTGGAGATCCTAAGCCCAAGGCAGGCAACTCAGTTGAACCCAGAATTCTGACCATAGAAACTGTGAGATATAGTTGTTGTTTTAAATATCTAAAGTGAGAGGTCATTTGTTCACAGTCATAGGTAACTAATACACTGGCTTCTAGTTCCTTAAGGACAGAACCTAATTCATCTGCAGGGCCTCAGTGACCATCTCACTCTGGAGTTCAGCATATGTTCACTGACTTACAATCGGATTCTCAGACTTCGCTGTTGGTCCAGTGATTAAGAATCTGCCTGCCAGTGTAGGGGACACGGGTTTGATCCCCAGTCTGGGAAGATTCCACATGCTGCGGGGCAATTAAGCCCATGGGCCACAACCACTGAGCCCGCACACCCTAGAGCCCGTGCTCTGCAACAAGAGAAGACACCACAATGAGAAGCCCGTGCATCACAACTAGAGGAAGCTGGTCTGCAGCAATGAGGACCCAGCATGGCTGGGTCGTTAAACATTTTTTTTAAATTTTTTTTTTTTTAAATTGGATGGTTCATCCTCATGTGACAGACAAGGAGCTGCATCAGCAGCTAAAGAGGCCACAGGTGAGACTAGAACACAGGACTGCAATCCCACCACCTAATGGCTTTCAGCACCAACTCTGTCTAACCCTGTCTCTATTGGTGCCTCTCAGGGGTGGAGATGTGGGTGTCTGAGAAGAGTAAGAGTGTGCGTCTGAAGGTGCGTGGACAGGATGTGTGTGAGGTGGTGGTGGGAAGTCCATGTGTATGCATGTGTGGCTTCAGGAAGCACATTTCCAGGGCAGAACCCACTTCATCGCCTTTCCTGCCGCCATCACCTACATCCTCAACCCATAGATGTCCACTCAACAGCAGCTACTGAGCAGCTTGCACTTCTGGAGCAACTGTACTCGACTGTGCAGATGGTCAAGGATGGAGGAAGCAGCACGGCTCACAGCTGACCAGCATGGTCATCAGATACCCTTCTCCTTAGCTATTTATTTTTACATAACCCCGACCTCCCAGCATCCATGTTGCTTTAGTAACAGGCCTTCATGAGACTGGACAAGAGGCAGACGGCTTCCCAAGGCTCCAGCACATAGCACAGATACTGTCACATAGAAGATGCCCAGTGAGAATGGAATGAATGAATGAAAGAGTCAGTGTATCAGTGAGACAAGGGAAGCTGTCCAGGCAAGAACAGGCCAATGCCCTGAGCCACACACACATCTGGAAACCTCTGTCTTCAACATCCCAGCCCCTTGCTGGCCTTTTTCTAAGACTCCACCCCACAACAAGGGAGCTCACTCATGTTAAAAACCAGACCTGGGGAACTTCATTCATGCGTCAGCATCTCCTTAACGAAGTCTTAAAAAAATGCAGGCACAGCTCTGCCACTTGCAAACATTACACACTCCCTGCTGGCTTCATCTTTCTCCCATTTAGAAAATCAACAAGACAGGCTGGAGAAAAAGGCTTGAATGAAGACACACAGACTGGCTCTGAGAAGTGATTTCCTCGTGTGTCACATGCCTCCCCCCTGAGAGGCTTCCTTCTGGTGGGTTATGGGAGTGTCTGGCCACCCGTGGACAACAGCAGAGGCTGACATGCTTTTGGGGGATTCCCCTGACGTATCAGAGTCCAAATTTTAATTCCTGCATTCGCATATGAAGCTAAAAGGTGTTTCCCAAGCATCCCACTTGGGCAGAGAGCCTCCTAGCATCACAGCAGAGCTCTGGGCTCTCAGTGACTCTGTCTGTCTGTCCTGCTGTCTTTGCCCCCTTTCTCTCTGTATCTCCCCATCCCGATTTCTCAAGAAAAGGATGATCTGAGTGGGAAGCGGGGGTCCCCTTGGGTCCTGCCCTTCTGCTCCCTCAGACTCTGGGTCCCAAGCTGGGGCATGAGGTGATAGGAAAAGACTGGAACCCCCTCCCTCATTGCCCACTCAGAGACCTCAGGAACACTGTGTGTCCCAGCCCCCCAAAGTCTCCACCCACCACCCATGCGCCTCTGCACACATCACACTGTTCCTTCCATTGCTTCTGCCCTCAGGTCACCATGGTGACAGCACTCCAGCGCTGATGCTATTTCCCAGAATGGACAAAAACGGTCCCCACCCTGAGGACCGCCTTCCCGGAGCTCCCCTTCATGGCCTAACTCCACCCACCCCTCCAGTTGGCTGCAGGGCTCTTCAGCTTTGCCCACTGCCTGTCTGATGCCCCAGCAGGATGAAGAGGCCTGGGAGGGGAGGAAGCCAAGCAGGGAAGGGCTGGGCCCTGGTGGAAGAGGGGAGGAAGCGTAGGAGGAAACAGCTATGCACTGAGGGCAGGCCCACCTGCCCACTGCAGGGTCCTGAGCTTGCTCAGCCGGGCCCTCCGGGGCTAAAGAAAACCTGGCGTGACAGACAATGGGGCCCAGGGCCTGGGAGTCAGGAGGCCTGGGTCCAGGCCCTGCTCTCTACTGCCTCGCCCTCAGGACATTGATCACATTAAAGCCCCTTTCCAGATGCTCTTCTGCACCAGGGTCTATGGAACGAAGTAGCCAAAGAGCATCATCAACAAGGGATGAAGTCTGAGGATGGGGCAGGGAGGCTGAGGGGACCAGACAGAGCCCAGAGCCAGGGGCCAGGAACCCAGGGCACTTCCCAAGGAGGCGGGCTGGACCAGCCACAGCCTGGCAGGGGCTCGGGGAAACAGCCAGTATGGGAAAGGGGGGAATTAAGGGGAGAGCATGGAAAGGGGAAGAGAGTGGGTCCCAATCTGGTGTGAGAGGCCCAGAGACTGCCCGCTCCTGGCTCCATCCCAGGTGGGTGCCCCTGGGCCCCTCCGGAGGAAGTGCTGTTGCATCTGTTTCCAGGGTAGAGGGTGGAGGTCGGGGGTGGAGGCTGGTAGGGGGTGCTGCTAGGATGGGTGCCGTAGCCCCTGCCCCACCCCACGCCATTCTCACTGGAATCCCATGTGGAGAGAGGCAGAAGCACAACCAGAAATGTTCCAGCAAAAAAAAAAACACAGTGGTTCTTGGCAAACTTTTTTGGCTAGAACATTTCCAGCTGGGCTCCAGGCACTTCCGGGGTCCACCCTTTGCTCAGCTGGCTTCCAGCTGACCCTCTCCCACTCCCTCACTCGGCTGGAAACTCCCCTTTTCTTTGTCTCATGACAGAGCCACGCCCCTCAGTCCCACACCCAGGGACCCCCACCCTGAGACCCAGGACTGTCCATTTCCCTCAGGGCTGCGGTGCCCAGGACTGGGTGTGGGGCTCTGTCCCCCAAGGGTCTTAGAGGCTGGGATCTTTGAGACCGGCACTATGAGGGCCAATGGTGCGTGTCGTGTATTTGGCCAGAGAGACGAAGGCCTCTGCTTCCATTAAGGGGGCAGAGTCACACAAAGGCAGAGAGGCTGGACGGTGACTTGACAGTCCCATCGGCAGCGAGTCCTGTGCCCAGGTGGGGGTTCTCCAAGGGGGCTCCACCCCTTGGCCCAGCAGTGTGTTCTGAGTCCCGGGTTGGCCCCCTGGGTAGCCTGAAGGCAGCAGCTCCAAGAGGGATCAGGGCCTCCCACCCGCAGTGCTCAGTCGGCGGGCCTTACCCCAGCCAATGCCCAGGTAGAGCCTGAAGACGCGCTGCTCGGAGAAGACGGACAGGGCCAGCAGTGTGTATAGGTACACCCCCTCCACCAGGAGCCAGTAGTAGTTGGCCGCCACGCAGTACTGCATGAGCAGGAACACCAGGCGACAGCCCAGAGACTCCTGGGGGCAGAGGAAGGGTCCCAGGGGGGCAATAGCTCCACCCCTGCCTCTCTTGACCCCCCTCCCGGTCCCGCCCCAGCTGCTGTCCTGCCAGAGCGAATACAGGATGACACAGCTGACACCTTCCCGCCCGGACCAGTGCTAACACCTTGACCTGCTCTATCCAGCTATTGGATCCTCACTATCCTGGAGGAATGAAACTAATTATCCCCATACGGGTAAGAAAACTGAACTTCAGAGAAATAAATAACTTATGCCTGCAAACGAGTAAGTGGTAGAACTGGAATTCAAACCCAGGTCTGTCTCCAAAAACCACTCCCCGGAGTCCAACAGTACTCTCTATGGGCAGGGCAGTCTCTCCCTCCTCAGACTGGAAGCTCCGAACTGTGCACTGCCTCTCCCATCAGACTGGACTGGGGGACTCTGCTGAGTGGACAGCCTCTCCCATCAGACTGGGGGCTCCCCAGGGTACACTGCCTCTCCCATCAGATGGCACTTGGGGTTCCCTGGGGTGGACAGCCTTTCCTATCAGACTGGGGGCTCCCCAGAGTAGACCGCCTCTCTCATCAGACTGAGGGCTTCCTGACGACCAGGCCGGGGCAGCTCTTGCCTTCCTTTGTGCCAGGCCTAGGTGGAGTAGGGAAGCCTGCCCTTCACAGACCATCCATCCCTCCCCAAACCCTCCCTGGACACACCACACACCTGGTAGGAGAGGAGCCCGTCCCACTGATGCTGCTGGGCGGCCGTGCTGTACATCCACTTGAGGACCGCGTCCTTGATGAAGACGGACAGTGCTCGGAGGATGAAGGATGCAAAGAGGTTCAGATGGATGTAGTTCCGGGTACAGTGCAGGTGTCTGTGGGAGAAAGCAGGGCCTTCCCTGGCACGATGACCCACAATTCTGCTCCAGGAGTCCTGGTTCTCCGGCATGTGTCCAGCCCTGGGACTATGCTCCTGTCCTTCTTCCTCCAAGATGCCCTTGTTTCCCATAATCCTGAAAATCCTTTGGATTTCATGTCCCGCCTGTCCATGAAGCCTTCGGCTGTGTGGTGACTGCCACCCCACCCCCATCTACATTCTATCCTTTTCTCTGCAGCATCTTCCCTTCTACAAAGTCACGTGTAACCCAAGTGATCTGTGTGAAGACCACTTTCCCCACTGGGGACTTGCCTGGCTTCCTGATGACAGCCCATGTCTAACATGCCTCCAGGCTGCCTTACAGCGACAGATTGGGGCTAAGCACGTGGCAGGAATTCAAAAAGTACTGGATACAACTTCAATATCCTTTCATGTAAAAACAAACGGAAAATATGAGGACATTTCTTTACCCAATAAGGGCTGTCCAGCCAAACAAGGAGCCAACATCATTCTTAACTGAGAAATTTTAAAAAGATTTCCTTTAAATCAGGAACAAAATAAGGATTATCTAGCTATAAGATCTACTTATATCATATCTACTCAACTTTGTACTACAGATCCTAGCCACTATAAGAAGGCAAGGGAAAAAATGCATAAGAATTGGAAATTAAGATACAAAATTGTCACTGTTTGTAGATGATCTTCACAGGAAATCCAAGAGAATCACCACACAAATTATTAGAACTAATCGGAGTTCATTCAATAAGGCTGCTTATATATATGTTTATGTACACCAGCAATAAACAATTAAAAAGTAAATCTAAAAATTCATTTGCACTATTTTTAATTAGTACCTGGAAATAAGTCTAACAGAAGATGGCACAATTTCTATTGAGAATACAGGTAAAGCTTGCTTAAAATAATTAAAGAACACTCAATGAAAGAGTCACCAGATTCATGGATAGAAACACTATCTTGAAAGTCTTCGCATTAACCAATAAATTCAATTCACTCTAATAAAAATTCCAACAGTGTTGGTTTTCTTTTGATGGAATTTTAAAAAAACTTATAAAGAAGAACAAAGTGATTCAGCTATGCACTTCAAGTATCTATTCTTTTTCAAATTCTTTTCCCAATTAGGTTGTTACAGAATATTGAACAGAGTTCTATGTGCTATACAGTAGGTCCTTGCTGGATATCCATTTTATTTATTTATTTTTATTTTTCTGGCCATGATGTGCAGTAGGTAGGATCTTAATTCCCCAACCAGGGATCAAACCGGGGCCCCCTGCATTAGAAGAATGGAGTCTTAACCACTGGACCACCAGGGAAGTCCCAGTTATCCATTTTAAATATAGCAGTGTGTACACGTCAATCCCAAACCCCCTAACTATCCCTCCCCAACTCCCACCCTTCCTCCCTGGTAACCATAAGTCCTCTAAGTCTGTGAGCCTGTTTCTCTTTTGTAAATAAGTTCTGTTAATCAATTATACTCCAATATAAAATGAAAAGTTAAAAAAAAAAACTTACAAAGAAGAGCCAAGGGGACTTCCCTGATAGTCCAGTGATTAAGACTGTGGTTCATGCAGGGGGCATGCATTCAATCCCTGGTTGGGGAAACTAAGATCCCACATGGTATGCAGTGTGGTAGAAATAAATCAATTTTTTAAAAAAAGAAGAGCCAAGGGCCAAGAATAGTACAGACACTCCTAAAAAATCACAATGTAGGGGCCCTTGCTATAAGAAAACCAAGATTTTCTGATGAATCTAAGTAGTTAAGGCACCGCGGTTATCAACAAAGGGACAGGTAAGTAGATCAATGGAAAACAATCCAGATGACAGAGATCCACCCAGGTGTAGATAAGGCTTATCACACAGCAGAAACCAGGGGTGGAAAGGGGGTTATCTATAAGTGGTCCTGATGCAATTAACTATATGCATATGTGGAAAAATGAAATTAAATCTCTTATTTTCACTAAAGACAAAAATAAATTCCAGGTTTACCAAAGAGCCATAAGGGATGTGTAAAACTTATGATGCTAGGATAAGGAAAGATTTCTTAAGACCATAAAGAAATTTGGCCTTTGGGGGAAAAAATTTGATAATTTTTTTTATCAATTGGAAAATGAATTTTTATTAATTGATAACACTTACTGATAAATTATGTTTATCAACAGAATCAGATACATTGATATATTTCATTCTGTTAAAATTAAGACTTTTATCAATAGAATCAGATACATTGATATATTCCATTCCATTAAAATTATTAAGGCACCATACAGTAAGTGAAAATATAAACCACAGGCTTAGAGGATATATCCTGGATTACTATCCAGAATATATAAGGAATGCCTAAAATAAAAAGAAAAAGCCAAACCAGACAATAAAAAAGTAAGCCAAGGATATGAACAAGCAATTCACAGAATGAAACATAAAAAGTCTGCTAGATCTCTCTAGGAATCAGTGATATGCAAATTAAAATCATAATGAGATACTTCACACACTTCAGATTAGCAACAATTAAGTCTGAAAATAGGAAATATTGGTAAGGATGTTAAGCCAAGGGAACTCTCATATATCACCAATAAGAGGGCAAACGGGCCTGACCACTTTGGAAAACAACTTCACAACACCTAATACATTTGCAACAGCACGTCGTACTCAGACCAGGCACTTCTACTCAGAGGCATGTGCCCCCCTGGAGCAATGCATCATGGGTAAGCATGTTCATCTTAGCGATGTTTATAATTGAGAAAAGAAGAAAAAAGAAACGCTTCAAATGTCCAGTAAAGGGACAACAAATAAACTGTAATAGATCATACAATGGAGTTCAAATGAATGAAACAGAAACACCTGTATCATTTGTGACTGAACCTCACAAAAATGCAACATCAGGCCAAAAATAACACTGCCGAAAAGTATGCCCAACATGCCATTAAAGATACGCAAGATCCATGCTATATGGTTTTATAGATACTTAGAAATGCAATAAAGGTATAGAGAGAGGCATCAGAATTATAAGCGGACCCAGAGGAGTTCCTTCTGGTGGGGAGGAAGGGTGATCCTGAGAAATCTAACCTTGCCACTGGGCTCTAGTTCCTGGGCTTCGGGGTTTGTGTGCACAGGGGATTATAGTCCCAGACACTGTATTTTCAGATCTCTAAACGCTTCCTAATAAAAGGGGAGAATATTCTTGAGTGCATGTGTTTATGCAGCACTGAGTGTGCCCAGCCCTGACTGTGCCAGAAGCCATGGGGACGCAGGAGGAATGTCACCTCTCCTGTTCCCGCTGGCTGGTGTCCTGAGTTCCCAGCCCTCGGGATCCCTCCTGCCCTTGAACCTGGCCCTCCTGGCCCACCGCCATCAGTGCGGAGGGCGTGGGAAGGGCCTGGTACTCTGAAAGGAATGGGTAGACCTGGGGAAGAAATTTTCCACAGGAGCTGACAAACTCCAAAGGGAGCAGAATTGCTAACCCCCTGAGGTCTCCTAAAATCCTACTGAACTCCCGATCATTTGAGACATAGGCTCACCGGGGAGGACCTCCTCTCCTCCCATCATCCACCGTGAAGGCGCGCAGCATGTGTGCATGCCTACTGTTTGCTTTTCCTTTTTTGCGGTATCACGTGCACACATGTACACAGTACAGATTAGCCTACGTACACAGTGCCGCGGGCTGTGTTTTCAGCCTCACAGTCTATGGTGTGGCCTCTCTGGACATCTCTTAGGAGAGGACCCTGCTATGCTGTCGCTTCAGTTTGGTGCCCCCTCCTCTATATGGGGACAGAGCGACGGGTCAGGCGGAAGCAGCCCCCTTACCTGAAGCCCAGGAGGATGGCCGAGGCGATGACCAGCGCGGAGAAGGAGAGCGCGTAGCCCACCGTGTAGATGACATAAAGAGACAGGAGCCGCCGCTCCGGGGAGCTCTGTGTGCACACGGGGGACACAGCGTATGGGGGGCGCCCACGAACCTCTTCTCCCACAGCCTGCTTCCCCAGGGGACACGGGAGACTCAGCCCCACTGGGATCCCGGAACGGAGGAAGGGAATCACCTATGGCTGACGGTCCCCGGATTTCTAGGACCTTGTTCTGAGGCCAAAGAGGTGAACACACACCACCTCTGTCCAGAAGGTGTGGTGAGCAAAGCCTCAGAGGCAGGGGGATGCGCAGATGGGGACAGACCTACCCGCCAAATGGCCCGGGTCCCGGCTCCCATGAAGGTGGCCCCCTGCTGACCCCTCCTTCGCCTCCTCAACTCACGCGGTCCCCTCGCTTGGAATCCTCACACTCGGACAGGTCCCTCCAGGGCAGGCTGGAATTGTCCGTGTGCAGCCAGAGGCCGTCTGCGGTGCAGAATCGGTAGACGTGACCCTGCAGCACTGCGGTGGAGACACGGGGTGAGCCTCGGCCCAAGGCCACCTGCCTCGCCCCCTCCCCACTCGGGGGTCGACCCTGTGACCCCTCTACACATACACACACACACACACACACACGCGCGCGCGCGCTCGGGTCGTCCTCTCCTGCCACGTGTCCGTTTCACCCAGGAACAGGAAAGGTCACAAAGGTAACCTGCCCAGGCCCCGCCTCAGCCTTTCCTCTTAGCCACCCTGGAATGCAGTTTGACGAAGGCACACTTTTGAGATAAGGCCACATCATTTCCAAGGCAGAGGAACCAGAGATCAAATTGCCAACATCTGTTTGATCATTGAAAACGCAAGAGTTCCAGGAAAACATCTACTTCTGCCTTATTGAATATGACAAAGCCTTTGACTGTGTGGATCACAATAGACTGTGGAAAATTCTGAAAGAGATGGGAATACCAGACCATCTGACCTGCCTCCTGAGAAATCTGTATGCAGGTCAAGAAGCAACAGTTAGAACTGGACATGGAACAACAGACTGGTTCCAAATTGGGAAAGGAGTACATCAAGGCTGTACATTGTCACCCTGCTTATTTAACTTATATGCAGAGTACATCATGAGAAATGCTGGACTGGATGAAGCACAAGATGGAATCAAGATTGCCGGGAGAAATATCAATAACCTCAACTATGCAGATGACACTACCTTTATGGCAGAAAGTGAAGAACTAAAGAGCCTCTTGATGAAACTGAAAGAGAAGAGTGAAAAAGTTGGCTAAAAATTCAACATTCAGAAAACTAAGATCATGGCATCTGGTCCCATCACTTCATGGCAAATAGATGGGGAAACAGTGCAAACAGTGACAGACTGTTTGGGGGGGGGGCTCCAAAATCACTGCAGATGGTGACTGCAGCCGTGAAATTAAAAGATGCTTGCTCCTTGGAAGAAAAGTTATGACCAACCTAGACAGCTTATTAAAAAGCAGAGACATTACTTTGCCAACAAAGGTCTGTCTAGTCAAGGCTATGGTTTTCCAGTAGTCATGTATAGATGTGAGAGTTGGAGTATAAAGAAGGCTGAGTGCCGAAGAATTGATGCTTTTGAATTGTGGTGTTGGAGAAGACTCTTGAGAGTCCCTTGGACTGCAAGGAGATCCAACCAGTCCATCCTAAAGGAAATCAGTCCTGAATATTCATTGGAAGGACTGATGCTGAAGCTAAAGCTCCAATACTTTGGCCACCTGATGTGAAGAACTGACTCACTAGAAAAGACCCTGATGCTGCGAAAGATTGAAGGCAGGAGGAGAAGGGGACAACAGAGGATGAGATGGTTGGATGGCATCACCGACTCCATGGACATGAGTTTGAGTAAACTCCAGGAGTTGGTGATGGACAGGGAGGCCTGGCGTGCTGCAGTCCATGGGGTCACAAAGAGTCGGACACAACTGAGTGACTGAACTGAACACACCATTTCCATGTCCCTGCCTCAAATCTCACTCAGACAAGGTTTGGTGCTGATGAGCTGTGGCCCTGGCAGGCCCAAAGCCACCCCTGAGATTTCTGATTCTTGGAACTCAGGGCCACCTCCTTGGGCAAAGTAGACCTCAGCTATTAAGTGGGCACAGAGCTCCCGAGAGAAAGAAAGAGACACAGCCCTGCCTCAGGGAGCCCCACTCTGAGGGGAGATACAGCTCTGTCCTCAAGGAGCCCCACTCTGAGGGGAGACACAGCCCTGCCTCAGGGAGCCCCAGTCTGAGGGGAGACATAGCCCTGCCTCAGGGAGCCCCAGTCTGAGGGGAGACAGCCCTGTCGTCAGGGAGCCCCAGTCTGAGGGGAGACACAGCCCTGCCCTCAGGGAGCCCCAGTCTGAGGGGAGACACAGCCCTGCCCTCAGGGAGCCCCAGTCTGAGGGGAGACACAGCCCTGCCCTCAGGGAACCCCAGTCTGAGGGGAGACACAGCCCTGCCTCAGGGAGCCCCAGTCTGAGAGGAGACACAGCCCTGCCCTCAGGAAGTTCTAATCTGATGGAGGAAACCCAGTCCTATTGTCAAAGATCACCTGATTTAAAAGGAATACATAGCCAATGGCAGAGATACAGTCCTTAGAGATCCTCTGTTCAAAGAGGGGGAAAACTGGCTTCTCCCTTCAAGTAACTCCAAGTAGCCGGAGACGGAGGCTGTCCTCGGAGACCTCCCAGTTTGAGTGGGGAGGCATCCAGCCCCTGTCCTCCAGGAGCTCCCCATCTGAGGGAAGAAGGAAGCACAGTGCCTGACTTCAGAGAATCAAGACTCTCACAGAAAGAAGAAGGTGCTTAGAAAGGATTAACATTAATGTGAAGAAGAGTGGTCACACACAGGCCCAGCAGAATTGGGGGCAGGCTGTCCCTGTGCCCCTCACACCCCACCTGGGCACCCAGCACCTGCCCTGCCGGCCTCACTGTCCACCATCCAGGGAGTGTGGTGGCTGGTGGCCCCAAGTCTGCAGTGAGGCCACAGTGATAGGGGTTTACTTGTGTCTGAGAGGAAATAGAAGTCTGACCCCAGGGCTGAGAAACCAGGGACAAAAGCGGGGAGAGATTTACCGCCGGCGGGGGTGTGTGTGGGGGTGTCAAGGAGGGGACTGGGGGCCAGGACGAGTTTTTAAAGACTTAAAAAATGCTAGGGACTTCCCTGGTGGTCCAGTGGTTAAGAATCCACCTACCAATGCAGGGGACACGGGTTCGACCCCTGGTCCAGGAAGATCCCACGTGCTGGGGAGCAGCTAAGCCTGTGCACCACAACTACTGAGCCACGTGCCACAACTAAGACTCAGTGCAGCCAACAATAAATAAATAAATATATTTTTTTAATTCTAAGGGAAAAAAGATTTTAAAGACCAGATTCCTCAGGTGTGGGAAGAAGGCTCAGTGTGAGGGAGGGAGGAAGGCCCTGGCTGGCAGCGGCTGCTCAGAAGTTTCCAGGTGGAGAGGCAGCAGCAAGGACAGGTCTGCGGAGGGGGCTCATTAACATGCATATCTGACCGCGGTGGTGCCAGCCCAGGTCCACCCACCAGGGCCCAGGAGGGATGCGCCATCGAGGCTGGGGCTGCATTTCCTAGTTCACAAACCATCACCCCACCCACTGCTGTCGTATGCCCGACATCTTCATTTTGAGGGCTGGGGCAACCCTCTGCCTACACGGTCAGGCACCTTCAGAGCCTGTCAGTGGGACCCTGGTCACCTGAGCCAGTCCCCAGCTTGCAGCTCACTCTCTCCTTTCTCCCACTGCTCTTCAGAGACCCTGAGCAGGGTCCCAATTCAGGAGACAGAAGTTATCTGGTAATACCGTGGGGCTAAGTCAGCTTTTGGCATCACAGCTTCTAGAAGAACCTGCATTTTAAGAGACTTCCCCGGGGAAGAGAAACAAAAGCCTGAAAAATCTAATGGTGGGACTTCCTTCAGCAGGAGAAGCCCCAGACACAAGGATGAACAAAATCAAAAAAGGACAAAGGCAGAGAAGGGGAGGCACCGGGTCTGATTTTAAGCAACTGGACGAGCCCCCGGATGTCTGTTTGATCTGCTGCGTGAGTGCCTAGAATTCTTCCCCAGGGGTTGAGTCATCTGATATGACAGCAACATATTACAGAGGTAATGACCACAGAGAGCAGTGATGGAGATCTGGGCTGATTCCACGGGGTGTGAGACTGGTGTCAGAGCCTTCTCTGGAAGCTCGTTTAGATGGGAGGAAGTGGGGAGAGGTGAGGAGGCAGAGGGGCCAGGGAAGGAGAGGATCCAGCAATGGAGCGCAAACCATGGAAGTGCCACTGACCCAGGATGTAGCCCGCAGCAGTGTGACCCTAATAACACTCAACTCGCCACAGGGGCACAGGGTCTGGCAGCCAGGAGGCACACAAATGGATGCTTTCCTTCCTCTCTCAAGCCCTCTCTGCAGGCTGCACTCTCACATAATCGTGTTTTGAGCACCTGCTGTATGCCTGACACCTGTGAACATCACAACCACCTTACAAGGTTAGGTGCCGAGAACCCCATTTTACAGATGGAGAAACTGAGCCCCTAAGAGGCCAAGTGACTTGCCCAAGATCATCCAGCCAGGGAGTGGCAGAATCAGGATCACAGCCCCAAGCTCTCTGCCTCTAGAGGCCAAAAGGCCAAAAGTCAGCACCCGAACTCACTGCTAACAGTCCACCGTGGCCATGTGCCATTTCTCTGCCCTTCCTCTGGGCCTGTATTCACCAACGTTCAGCACCTTCCCAGCAGGTCCTCTTGGCAGTGTGGGTCCCCTGCACCCTTTCATTCCTGGGATCTCTTCTCAGGGCGAGCTGGGAGGATGGGGAGGTGGTGGGGAGGTGGTATGTGCACAGATGTGTGTGTTACTGGCACAGTGTCAAGGGATTGCTGCATCCTTGCAAAGCTCAGTGAGCCTATGCAAATGCGTCTGTCAATTACCCTTCATTAGCAGCAAATATTAAAAGCCAGGACTGTTCCTGGCCCGGCTGTGGTCCCCAGGCACCCATCTTGGCTGGAGATGGGGTGGGTCAGGGCCCAGCCCAGCTTATCAGGCCAGCCTTATCTGGCCCGGAAGCTACTGGTATATCATAACCAGAAGCTTGGCTCTGGTTTTGTCAACACCAGGAGGCAGCCAGCCACGAGCCAGGAGGCCTAGGGAATATTTCATTAAGTCAGACCCTGGTGCTGGAAATAAAACCCCCAATTAAACACTTCCCCTCCCGGAAACTGCAGCGGTGTCTGTAATCAAGCTAACAGCCGCCCTTCCACGTGGACGCGGGTGCTCGGGGCTGTGGAGAGGCGCTCCTGTACCCTGGCAACAGCAGTGGCCAGCACGGACTCCTGGGCCCCCATCTCCCAGGCCAGGATGCCGAGATTCAAAAAGGGCAGTCACAGGACCTCCCCAGAGTGCAGGAATGAGGGTCAAAGACAGGGCTGGAACTAAAGGCGCCAGCTTGGACTCCAGGTGAGGGGCTGTGCCTCACATCAAGGACTAGAGGAAGACCTCAAGCTCAAATCCTGGTTCCGCCCTCAACCAGCTATGAGACCTGGGACAGACCTCCCTGGGTCTCAGTTTCCTCATCTGTAAAATGGAAACCATGATAACTTCCCAGGCCTGTGGTGTGAAGACTAGAAGTGAAAGCATGTGAAGTGCCTGGTACACACACAGTGTGTGTGTGTGTGTGTGTGTGTGTGTGCGCGCGCTCAATCAGTGTGTGTGTGTGTGTGTGTGTGCTCAATCATGTCCAACTCTTTGCAACCCCGTGGACTGTAGCCCACCAGGCTCCTCTGTCCATGGAACTTTCCAGGCAAGAATACAAGAGTGGGTTGCCATTTCCTTCTCCAGGGGATCTTCCTGACCCAGGGTGGAACACATGTCTCTTGTGTCTCCTCCATTGGCAGCCGGATTCTTTACCACTAGCGCCACCTGGGTGCCTGGCTGGCCTTCAGAACACAGTCACAGTGAAAGCCCTGCTCCTGCCCAACCCCGTCCACCCCAACCCCGGCCCCAGTTCCTCAAAGAGCACCCTTCACTGGGGCTGGGCTGGAACTTAGGACCCTGCCGCAGCTGAAATCCCTCCAGGACCAGCAGGGGGCCTCGGCTTCCCTCTGCAACCCTGGCCTGCTGTGAAAGCTCCTCCAGGGAGGCACCTGTCAGAGTTACCAAGAATTGTGAGTTATAGGCTATTTTTTAAAGCATTTTATGACTCTCCTATAATTAGAACCAAGCTCACAAACAGGTAGGGATCAGGAGAGGGTGCAGCTAATGAGACTGGAATGATTTGTAACGAGCAGCTTGGCTGTTGGCCGGAAAGCGAGGTTGCTAGAGGGCCCTCAGGTAACAGCAGGCTCTTGGACACCACTCCAGTCTCTTGGTTTCCAGAGAGAAAATCTTGCGGACACAAGGCATCTCCTCTGAAGCCCTTCCTTCCCTGACTCACCTGCCCCTGCCCTCTCCATGCAATCCCTGGTTCTGAATTAGAGGGGTTAGCATTCAAGGACTCGGCTGGCGTCCCTGGGGTGCTGTACAGTTCTGAGGTCCGGCCCTGTCTCCGAGCTGGTGCCTGGACATCCTCCTCCCTGGAGGGCCCTCCTCCCCCCTCCTCCATCTCCATCCACCTGTTCTTTAAGGCCTGGCTCCAACGGCACCTCCCTCTGGAAGCCTTCCTAATGCCACACCCCAGGCAGAAGAGGTGGCTCTGACCTCCCTCGGCACCACTTCCCAGGCTCCCGAGCAACCTCATCAAACCCCGTGGGAAAGTCGCCCCTTCTCCCCAAAGTCCGCACACTCACACACCTCTAAGGTCTCACTGACATCCCCAGTTCTTAACAGACTTGCCCTGGGTAATTGTTTTGAATTCAATTATTTCTCGAGTCACTCATTCCTCTGCCCTGCCCTGCGCCCCAGAAGGCTGATCCCTGTGGACAGTATCACTTGAGCTCCTGTCCTCTGCTGGGTTTAGCTAACGGGAGGCACTGGCGGGAGGTAGGAGGAGAGTTGGAAAGAGAGGCTGGGGTATTTCTCCCTTGCTCCCTTTTTGCCTTGATTATGAGATTCTGGCAGTGGCTTTTGCCCCTCTGTGACCACGGCCCTGTCCTGCTGGTGGCCTCTCCATCACCATGACCTCCAGCTGTCATGAGGGCACCACAGCCCTGTTCCTGCCCCACTGGGACCTAGGGATACTAAAGTTTCCCACTCTTATAGTCCTTGGTGCTTTATGTACCTTGTTGTTTAATTGCTAAGTTGTGCCTGACTCTGTGACGCCATGAACTGTAGCCTGCCAGGCTCCTCTGTCCATGGGATTTCCTAGGCAAGAATACTGGAGTGGACTGCCATGCCCTCTGCCAGGGGATCTTTCCGGTCCAGGGATCGAACCTGTGTCTCCTGCATTACAGGCAGATTCTTTACCGCTGAGCCACGAGGTTAACCCAGACCAACCTCTGAAGTGGTCCCTCCATCAGATTCTTTTGAGATTCCCAGCTGAGTGCATTTTCTCCCAGGACATTGACTAAGACCTGCTCCTCTTTCTTCTTCACACTCCTAATTCTCACTATGACGTTTTCACCTGGGGCACTCCCTTGATTAGCCAAAAAAAGTTTCAGAACTGCCCCCTTCCCCCTCCCCCATGCCCTGGGAGGGGGTGAGAGAAGCTTGCCAGCTTCTGCCAAGGGGACAGCCAGGACAGGCCAGAGAGAGCAACTATGCTGCAGGAGCCCAGGGTGGGTATCTCTGTGGGTCCCTGACTCAGAGAGAGGGGAGAGGGAGGCAGAGTCTGTGATCCCAGGTGTCAAAAAAGGACTGAGTTAGCCTGGTCAAAACAGGGAGTGAGTTGGGGAGCGGGGGGTGGAGGCTGGCAGGGGGCCTGCACAGTGGCTGTTATCTTCATGGAGAAAGCAATAAAACCGTGTTCGCTCATAAATGGGCACCACCAGGACCTATTTCCTGCTCAAATAAAATTAAAGGTGATGGATGGAGCCGCGAGCAGCAGGCAGAGCTGGGGGTGGCTTAGTGCTGAGTGATGGGCCCTGTCCTGCGCCTGGCTCCCCGGGGTCTAGAGGGCCAGCCAGCCAGCCAGTCCCAAACCTTTGGGGAGCCTGGAACCTGTGTGTATTGAGGGAAGCGGGGAAGACAAGTCAGGTGGGGAGAGAAAGTTAACAGAAACCATTTTTCAGGAATTTGAAATCCTCCCAACACCCCCATCACCTGGCTATATGCCCCCTCCCTCATGATATCCAGAGGCACAGAGAAGTCTAGAAGTTCAGTCAAGCTCACACAGCCACCTGGAACAGTGTGAGGCAGAAGCATAAGATTTCATCTCCAGGGAGAAGGCAAGCAGTTCACTGCCCTCCCTTGGGGTAGTCCAGCCAGCAGAGGCCCAGGTCGCTCCCCTGTCTCCATGCCCAGACCAACACGCAGAGGAACACACACGTGCCTGCACACTGGAGGAAGCCTGGTGCAGAAATGACACACGCTTCATCTGAACCAGACTCCTGGGCTGATTCATGGGTCTGCTATTCACTCACTGTGAGAGTTTGGAAAAGTCATTTAGCATCTCTGGGCCTCAGTTTTCTCCTCTGTAAGAGGGGTGGGTCATCCGAGTACTAGATGAGGTATTCTTGGAGTACTCAGAGCCCTGAAAGGTTGTTGTGAGGATTAAATGAGTGTAGGTACATAAAGTGCTTACAGTTGGCTGTGGAAGAGCTGCCTGAAGGGCACTGGGCTGCTCTGTCTCACCCAGGTGCCTGCCTCTTCCCAGCCCAGGCTCTCAGCATGCACCCTGGGGTGGGGTGGGCATACCAGGAGGGGACAACAGGAGAGAGAGTCCTCAGGACTCCAGCCTGGGCTTTGTCTGACCTCCACCCCATGTTCTGAGCTGAAGCTGACACCAGGCCCTGCCAAGTACCCTGATGTTCCACTAAGCAGCTGCCTCCTCCAGGAAGCCCACTGGCTTCCCACAGCATGACCTCCCTCTCACACCTGCTTCTGGGCCAGTTTCTGCTTGGTCTCAGGCCCCTTCGATGCTGTCATTAAGAGCACAGGATGCCTTCAAATCCTGGCCCTGCCATCAACCACATCATCTGGAGTGAGCAGCATAAACTTTCTGGGGACTCAGTTCCCCTATCTGTATTACAAGCATACTGTGGGGTAATTGTAAAGATTACACGAATACTTGCCTTTTAGGGCAGAATGGGGCACAAAGCAGGCACTGAATCAGTATCATTATACTAAGACAATCTTTTCTCCCTTCCTGAGACTGTGAGCTCTCTGAGGCAAGGGTTCTTGTCTCCTGGGACACATGGCGGGGTGGGGGCCGCACGATTTCCACCCCCATTCAGAGCTCCCTCTGCAGTCTCTGTAGGTCTCTGCACTGCAAAGCCCCTCTCACCTACCCAATCACACCCTTCCCACCATAAGGTGTCCCCTACAGACAGGAGTGAGCTGGGGAGGGCTGGAGGACAATCCCACTAAGGCCTGATCACCACTGCCTGGGTTCCTCTGAGCAGTGAACCCCTTGAAAAGTCAGGAGGTGGCTCCAGGGCACTAACAGGTAAGTGTTAGTCGCTCAGTCATGTCCGACTCTTTGCAACCCCATGGACTGTAGTCCGCCAGGCTCCTCTGTCCATGGGATTTTCCAGGTGAGAATACAGGATTGGATTGCCATCCCCTCTTCCAGGGGATCTTCCCAACTCAGAGATTGAAACTGTGTCTCCTGCATTGCAGGCAGATTCTTCACCATCTGAGCCACCAGGGAAGTGGGGCACCTACAAACACATGCTTACACACACACACACACATACACACAGAGCAATGACACCTCAAACCACCCCCACCCCAAATCCCCAGGAACTGTTCCTACCTGATTGCTTTCCTGATTCCTAGATGCAAGGGGGTGCTCACATTTCTTTCTTAAGTCAGACCCCATGCTTTCCCCATAGACACACTACCTGTCAGTACAAGCCTCAGGCTCAGGTTATACTTGATACCACCCCCTACCGCTCCCCACCCCCAAGGAAAGGTAGGCAGACCACCATGAGGAGGCCTAAAGACCTCCAGAAGTGGGGAGGCTGTGCCTCAGTGGAAAGGAAGCAGCAAGCGCCCTATGCCAACTCCACCCCCACCCCAGCCTCCTGGACACCGGGGAGGGGAGGTCCATGTGGGGAAGGCGACTCACCACTGCTGGCCCAGGGTAGGTACCAGGGGCAGCTGACGTTCACGAAGGAGCCTGGGGACCCATCCGGCCAGCAGGCATAGTCATCGAAGGTCCGGTTGCAGAAGAGGTCTGGTGCAGGGGGAAGGCGTCTGAGTCCGAGCCTGGCTGGGATGCTTTCCGCTTTCCCCTGCTCTCCACTGGGGAGGCTACCCGGCAGAAAGCTCCCTGCCTAGCACATTCCCACTCAACAGGCACCACCTAGCAGCAGTGGGACTTGGAGCAAAGTACTTAAAGTCTCTGTTTTCTCATCTGTAAAATGGGGTTGATTTCCCAGCCCACAGGGCTGTGCAGGGACAAACAGCATAGGCAGCATAGATATCAGAGCATAGTAAGTGCTTAATAAACAATCTTCATGGCCTTTTCTGAAATTCCACACCTCCTGTGACCGGGACAGTACCTCGGTACCTCTCCAGCCCGAGATCACTTCCTCAGGTGACTGGGTCAGGACCACAGGAAAGGAACAGAGGCCTGTCTGGCTTCAATCCTCTATTCTTTAAAACAGCCCACATGATCCCCCTAAACATTCATTATTCTAAGTACGTGAGTTGAGCCTCCAGCCCAGGCATAAGCCGGGAAGCGCTGAGGACACAAAACAGAATGGCCTGGTGTCAGCTCCTGGGGAGCCCTGATGAGGGGGGTACAGCAGCTACAAGGCTACACCCCAAGGCATAGGGCAGATGTGGGTCCAGGCAAGGGATGCCCAGCCAGCTTTTGGAGGGGGCCTCCGAAGGCTCTGGGGAGCTGGCTGGGTGGGGGCCCCACCTGAACTCACCTGTGGCTGGGGGCGGGGACTCGGTCAGGAAGCGCTGGCACTGGCGTCGGTACTCTCGCCATTTCTGCACGGTTTCTGAGAGGGACACGGTGGCACCCTGGGGAGAAGAAAGAAAAAGGGGCCCTTCAGGTCCAATTCAAGTCTCTTTAACCCTCTGCCCCCATACACTTGGTTTCCAGGGGACCTTAGAGCCCCAAACCCCACAGGCTTTGGCCATCTTTGAAAGGGGGTGACAACACAGTGAGGGGCTCCCAGAGCATACCTTGAGGTGCAGTAAGTATCCAACCCATGGCTACTGAAAGGATGCTGTAGGGGTGAGTGGAGGAGGGGGAGGGGAGAGCGTGTGTGTCTCATTCATGGTTTCATCTGCCCCCACCCAGCAGAGATTTCCTGAGGGCCCTGGGGTTCGTGACTGCCACGGGCTCCTTTCCAGTGCCCAGTCAACCTGCCTGTGAGGTTCCCACACTTTCATCCACTATTCTAGAAGGGGACACGCAGGCTTAGAGTGGGAGAGGGGCTCAGTCAAGGTCACACAGCACCCCAAGGAGCAGAGCTAAGGCTGGGACCTGGAGTCTCCCAGATCAGTGACTGTTGGCACAGTGGAGGATGTGGGCTGTGGTGGGATTCAATCTGCAGACCTTGGTACTATTTCCCACTACCACAGGGGTTCCCAACCTCCGGGACTGAAAGCCTGGTGATCCGAGGTGGACCTGATGTAATAATAGAAATAAAGTGCACAGTAATTGTAACACGCCTGAATCATCCTGAAACCATCCCCCTCACCCCCAGTCCATGGAAAAATTGTTTCCCACAAAACCAGTCCCTTGTGCCAAAAAGGTTGGGGACCACTGCTCTAGCATCCCTCCTACAAAATGCAATCCTGTTATCTGGAGGCCAACATAACCCTGCACCGTCTTCTTCTAGCACAACAACACGGGTCAAACATCAGCCCAGCTCTATCAACTAGAGAAGGAGAAGTCTTGAGGACATGGGGTGAAGGGGTCAGAAAAGTTCCAGAACACAGAGATCAGGCCTGTATTGGGAGGGGCCCCCCCTATCTGTGAGCAGGGGAATAAGAAGCTCTACTTTCAGATAAGGCAGCACAACTGGCTTTTAGCACAGACCCAAGCAGATGCACCCAAGAGAGAATTATCCATTCCCAGAGACTGTAGTGTACTTCCTTTACATATGTCTTGGGACTATGTTTCTTTTTTATTTGTATTTTTTCCTGAACAGGCTTCAGACTCTAAATATTCCTCACTTAGAGGCTGCAGATACACAAATGACCAGGGAGCCCCTTGGATAAAATTTAGGACCTATACATAATTTAAAACAAAATTTCGCTTTTTGAAATCACAAAAATAAGCATTTGTGCTGAAATTAAAACAGCCTCTTTTGGGGAGCTTGCATCCTTGATTGCTGGTGCCCTAAGCACACTGGATCTGGTGTCTGGGTAATCTTGCCCAGATTCAAGCTGAGTTGTGGTTTGTAACAGGGATCCCCAGTTTCTGAGATCTAATGCCTGATGATCTGAGGTGGAGTTAATGTAATAATAATAAAAATAAAGTGCACAATAAATATAACGCGCTGGTGTGTGCTAAGTCACTTCAGTCGTGTCCGACTCTTTGCCACCCTATGGACAAGTTCGTCTGTCCATGAGATTCTCCAGGCAAGAATCCTGGAGTGGGTTGCCATGCCCTCCTCCAGGGGAATCTTTCTGACCTAGGGATTGAACCCCAGTCTCTTATACCTCCTGCATTGGCAGGCAGGTTCTTTACCACTAGTGCCACCTGGGAAGCTTGAATCATCCCCAAACCATCCCCCCACCATGGTAAAACTGTCTTCCACAAAACCAGTTCCTGGTACCAAAGAGGGTGGGGACCGCTGGTTTGTAAGATGCTTCCCATAAAGACACAGGTTGTCTTGGGCTCATCCCTGGCCACATAGGAAGGGGGGAAACAAGCTTGCTTGAGCCCCAGCCACACTCTTAGAGTAAGTGTGCTGAGGCCACAGTGGAGATACCTAAGAGACAGTCCTCTTCTGAGGGCAAAGGTCAACTGTATTTGTTAAATAAACAAACAAACAAACGCATGAACAAGGAATCAAACCCAACAGCAAAGGCAGTATCATGATTTTAGCTACAACTCAGGGGTCCAAACAGTTTTCACTAAAGCCAGTCCTGGTGGACCAAATCCCCAGAGTTGCTTTCCTTCTCCTCCTGCCCCTTAAAATGGCAGCTGCTGGTGGTTGGGGCAGGGAGACTGGGAAGAAATCCCACTCCATCTCTCTTTCCAGGAGGAAAGCAGGCGGGAAGTAAGGTCACTGCTGGGAACTGGGGCAGAAGGTGTGTCAGGGGCAGGAAGCGAGGACAAGGAAGCTCATGGAAGCCAGAAGTCTCAGGGTGGAGGTGGGGAGTGGGGTTAAAGGGTAAGGACAACACCAGGAAGGCCAGGCTGGCCACCAACCTCCAGGGAACTTGGAGGCAGAGGCAGCCCTGTTACTTGCTCTGAGCAGAGCTTTGGACGAGAAACTATCTTCAGACTGGGGCTCCCTGAGGAGGGCTGTTTCTCCCCTCAGATTGGGGTTCCCTGAGGGCAGGGCTGTGTCTCCCCTCAGACTGGGGTTTCTTGAGGATGGGGCTGTGTCTCCCCTCAGACCGGGGCTCCCTGAGGCAGGGCTGTGTCTCCTCTCAGACTGGGGCTCCCTGAGGAGGGGCTGTTTCTCCCCCAGACTGGGGTTCCCTGAGGAGGGGCTGTTTCTCCCCCAGACTGGGGTTCCCTGAGGGCAGGGCTGTTTCTCCCCTCAGACTGGGGCTCCCTGAGGGCAGGGCTGTGTCTCCCCTCAGACTGGGGCTCCCTGAGGGCAGGGCTGTGTCTCCCCTCAGAGTGGGGCTCCCTGAGGCAGGGCTGTGTCTCCCCTCAGACTGGGGCTCCCTGAGGCAGGGCTGTGTCTCTTCTCAGACTGGGGCTCCCTGAGGAGGGGCTGTTTCTCCCCCAGACTGGGGTTCCCTGAGGAGGGGCTGTTTCTCCCCCAGACTGGGGTTCCCTGAGGGCAGGGCTGTTTCTCCCCTCAGACTGGGGCTCCCTGAGGGCAGGGCTGTGTCTCCCCTCAGACTGGGGCTCCCTGAGGGCAGGGCTGTGTCTCCCCTCAGACTGGGGCTCCCTGAGGCAGGGCTGTGTCTCCTCTCAGACTGGGGCTCCCTGAGGCAGGGCTGTGTTTCCCCTCAGGCTGGGGCTCCCTGAGGCAGGGCTGTGTCTCCCCTCAGGCTGGGGCTCCTTGAGAACAGGGGCTGGGTCGCCCCCTCAGATAGAGGGCTTCCTGACAACAGGGTTCCGCTGCCATCTTCCTGCACCAGTTGAAGTTCTCCAAATACTGCTCACTTCCGCCCCACCTTTCCCCCAGTCAAACACACAAACTACCAGACCTCTGGCCTCTCCCCACCTGGTGTTTATGGAAGTAATACTGTGCCAGGCTCTGGGTGGCGGGACTGACGGAGGGACACAGGGAACACAAAGATGAGGGCAGAGCCCCTGCCTGAGAGAATCCCCAGGCTACTCGGGGGTGGGTTGGGGACAAATGCTCTTCAGGACACAGCAGAGAAGGCAGTGGTGACAGTGCTCAGGTTGTGGCAGAACTTGGTGCAAACCCGAGAGTTCTGGGGAAGAGGCAGGGGGGCCTCTGGGGGTTGTGAGCAGGGGTTAAGCAGGGGATCTGTGGGGAGAGACTGGGCCCAGCAAGGGCAGAGGGTGGGCATTTCAGCAGGGGGCCCCAGCCGGAACGAAGGGGCAGAGGTGGGGACACTACAGCTCCAGTGAGCAACTCGAGGACAGCTGTGGACTGCTGTTCAGGAGAATCTTCTCGGGACCCAGGACAGCTGGGAGGCTCTGGCCTGGAACAAGGCTGAGGTTACTCGGTGCAGCCAGGCCCAGGGGCCCAAGGGAGCATAGTTACACAGAGATGCATGAATAGCCCTGGCTTTGGGCGCAAAGCCAGGCCTGACCCTGGCTCTCTCATATATTGATTTTCTGACCTTGTCCAAGAGTTTTAACTTCCAGCCTGAGCTCACACCTGCACAGACTGGGAACAACCATAGCCCCTCCCTCCCCATGAGCATTGAGTGAGTTGATGCTAAAGGGCCCCAGTACGTGGAAAACTCAGTCAACAACAGCTCTCCTGGATTTCTGCTGTTGATGGGAGAGCAAAGCATGGTCCGGGCAGCCAGGCTTCCCGGGGAGTCAAGGTCCTACCCCTCCTTCATTTCTAGGATCAACAAACTCCTGGCAGGAGGAAACAAACATATTTTCATGCCAAAGACGGATCATTCAGCTTAATTCGTGGCATCTTCCAGCTGCAACCGTAGCCAATAGCAAAGCCTCCGTGCCTTCCAGCAAGCAGGAAACTATGAAGAGGGACCAGGCCCTGCCCACCGGCCCCCCTTCCCCCCGCCGGCCCCATTTCATCCCCCTTTGATCTGAGGTCCTGCTCCAGGCCTGGAGAGGAGGGGCTGCGTGGGCTGGGTGGTGGAGAGGAGGCAATGATGAGGCCCTGCCCCTCAGAGGCTGCAGACCTGGCTGGAGATCCGGGCACTTGACGGGTCTGGGTGAGGGCAGGCTGACAGTTTTTAGAATCAGGACTCATCAGGTGTTATGGGCACTCTCTGCATGGGGGTGAAGGCAAATGAGGGCAATGCCTGGGGTGGAGATCACAGTAAGGAGGGGGCATCTCTCAGATTCAAGAGTTTGGAGTTTGAGGAGGAAGCAGGAGGTGAGAAAGAAGAGGCCAGAAGGGAGAGTGATGGGCAGGAGAGAGCACTGGACAGAGAGTCACAGGTCCTGGGTATAAATCCCAGTTGTCTGTTAATGTGGGACTGATGGGACAAATTTTAACCTCTGGGGCCTCAATTTCCTCATCTGTAAAATGGGCACATCGCTCTTCTCTAAGAATTCCAGGACAGTTTCAGCAAGATAAAGTAGTGAAAAGCTTTAGGCGTTATCCAGCCCTGTATGAATGGGCAGTGTTCTAAGGAGGAAGAGCAGGGAGAGAAGGACACGGAGCGGGTGGTTGCTCTCAAGGTGAGGGGCTTTCCAACACCCTGGGGCGGGGGGCACACCTCCAAACACTGGCTGCTAACCTGAAGAATTCCTCTTACAGCTTCATGTCTCAGTGTGAATAAGGGCATCAAAGTCTTTCCTTCTCCGGGAACCTTTTTGATCGAAGGGAAGGAGGAAAGAGAGACCACAGAGGTGGGAAAAATGGGAGAGGAAAAAGAGGGCTCCAGTGACAACTCTGTGGTCTACTAACTGGTGCGGCCCTGAGCCTTCCCCAAGGCAGGACCCCCAGCCTCATCTTCTCTGCCCAACTTTCAGAGCTCAGCCATCACCGATGGCCTCTGAGACTGGTCCCTGCACTCTTGGCCCCATCTCTTTTTCCTTAAAGACTCCAGATGCATGAGCAGAAGGGCAAGGAAAAGAAGACCATAGACACATTCTCACATGCACACACCCCGCCCAGGGACACACTGTCACACACGTTATCACACATGCCGTGGAGCACATGCTTACACTCAGAGTCTCTCTCCCATGCATGAACACACAGACTGTCAGGTACACACACAGAGAACTCTTGATTGACATACACTCAAGTCACACTGTCACACACATAGATACAGAGAAAGATTCACACGTTCTGTCACAAGCACACTATTTCTCACCCACACACGGACACACACTGACCGGCACCCATTCACACTCTAAGAGGTCTCTCATATACACACACACACACATCCCTTCCCATAGATGCAGTATCACACACACAGTCAGATACACAATGACACGCTGAGATGTTTCAGACACAGGGACTCACAGGCAGGAAGTCACAGAAGGTGAGTGCAGAGGAGAAGCAGGGGTTCATACAACCCCTTTCCCCCGTCCCTCTCTCTTTATGTCTCTCTCTGTCCCCTTCTCTGTTTCTGTGTATCTATCTCATCTCTCTCTCATACACAGGGAGGAACCTACTCAGGGGCAACCTGCCGCTAAGGAAGAGCCTACTTCTCCTCAGAGCCAGGCATCCGAGGGCAGGATGTGGTTTCTTGGTATCTCCTGCTCTGACCCCCACCGGAGTCCATGTCTGGGAGGGAGTCCAGCTCAAGAATGAAGTTGCACGCTGACTGTGGCGTCCCCTGGACTCCCTCCACCCTTCACTAGAGGGGCCCCCACCCCCAGCCCTCTTCCACCACCCTGGAGTAGGCTTCCAGATGTCCGAGGACAAGCGGGTCAGAACCCCTGAGTGACTAAAGCTGCCTTTGTGGGATGCCAGTGTCTCAGTCTGCTCCAGAACTCGCATGTGGCGAGGCTCGTGATCCTTCTTTACAGATGAGGAAACTGAGGTTCCGTTCGCGATGGTCAGGAATATTTGAACCCAGTTTTGGCTGGCTCTAATTTTCGGTGTCAAAGGGTTGCCCTCAGTAGACCAGTTCCCTCACAGGGGTCTTGGGGAGGGAAGGAATAGGGGAGGGGGTGGTCCTTCCCAGCAACAATGGAGTGGCCTAGGTCCCCTTCTTCAGAGGTCAATTCGGTCCCTCCAGCCTGGCCAGTCTGACTGTGGGTAGCTCACTCGGTTTTCCCTTTGGTCCCGCCTCGATGGGCAGGTATTAGGCACCAGCCCAGCCCTGCACCCCTTTCTCCTCTCTGTTGCTGGTCTCCTGGATTCACTTTATACAGGGAACCCTCCTTTTCTGAGATTTATCCCCCCAGCAGGGACATGGAGGGAGCAACCTAGTCTTGTTGATCTCACGAAAAGAAAACAGGAGGCAAAATTCACCAGTGTTTACAGAGTCTTACACGCAGGATGAGTTGTGTCGCAATTACTGCAGTCTGACCTCCAAGCTTGTCACTCAGACCTCCGTGGGCCAGGAAGGCTCAAAGCAGGGGCACCCCCTGAAACTCCCCCTCTCTGCTCGGAGCCGCTCACACTGCCCTTCTCTGTGTCCCCAGGACTAGAGATATGGCCCCAGGATATTGGGCTTTTACCCTTAGCCAAGGGCTGAGGAATGAGGGGATCAGGAGAGAGGGGGTTCAAGAAGCCCCACTCCTCTGGGCAAAGGAACTTTGGGGAGAAGACAGGCAGCCTCCACAACCTCTCCTTTTTGCTTAATCTGCAAACTTGGCCTGGAGTAGGATGGGACCAGGCACCAGAGCCTCCCACCCGGACCCTGTCCCAGCCCAAGGAGGAGGAGGGGGAGGAAGGGGAGGAGATAAAGGTGAGCCAGAGCAGTCTGCAGTCCTGGCTCGGGAAAGATCCCAGGCACACCAGGGAAGCCATTGTGCGGCAAGGGCAAGAGTTGGGCTGGCCAACAGGGAGAGGGAGGGAATGAGTCTGGGAAAAACATGGGGGCTGAAGAAGGGCTGGCGCCTTAGCTGGGAGACGCACCTGTTCACATCTTGATTCTCAACCAGGGATGGAGTCGGCTCTCACCCAAGACCCCTCCTCCTGCCTCCCACCTGGGACAAATTTCAAGGCCTGTACAGCCCCCTCCCCAAAGCTTCAGGTCTAGGGGTAAGAGTGGGAGGTCACGGGAAAACACAGCCCCCTGGCACAGGACAGGCCACCCAAGCCTGCACCTCCTCTCTGTTCAAGCGTCTCACAGCGTCTCTGGACAGCTCCCCTCTCCTAAGGCAGGCTGACACAGCCCCCAGCCCAGAAGCCTGGAGGCAGGAAAGGCAGAGAGGGGCTGTAGGGGTCCCCAGGGGTCAGCTCTCCAAGGGCGTAGGGAGGCCAAGGTGTCTCTGAGCTCTGGTGCTTGTTGGCCATCAAGGGGAGCAAACTGGGGGTGTCAGATGAGTGTGTGTGGGGGGGTGCTGCCTGCTTCCAGAGGAACAGGGAGCCTTTTGCGTGTTTGCCTTGGGGCTGGGGAGCCGATGTGGCTCTCAGGTTCCCTCTGGGAGGTCAGGAGGAAGGACAGCAAGCTGCCACCGCAGGGTCCCTGGGGCTATGAGTCAAAGGCTGTGCCGGGGGTGCTCGTGGAGGAGAGTGGAGCTGGGAGTCCACACCCTGGCCTCTCTGCCTTCCCGGAGGGTCTCCGATAGCGAGCGGTGGCGGGTTGGGGTACAGACACGGCGGGAAGGGGTCTGGGGCAGAGTGGGAGAGGGCAGCTCGGGCTGCAGCCGAGCCACTGGTACCGGTTTGGGGGAGACGGAGTTGGGAAAGTGGTCCGGGGAGATGCGGGGCGCAGAAGTCAGCTCAGGGCGGCAGCGGGACAGCCGGTGGCCCGGCCGAGGGGCCCTGGCGGCCAGGAAGACGGGCGCCTGGCCGGGGCTGGGGGAACCGTCCGCCGTCCGAGTCCCCATCTCGGCCACCCAGCCCAGGGCACTCCACTCTCCTAGGCCCCTCTCTCCCGAGGCTTGGGTTCCCGCCGCCCGCGGAGTTTCGCTCAAGTCCGGGACGCCTGGCCCGCCGCAGCCCGCACCGCCGCCAACCCCGCCCCGGGGCCCGCGGGTCTCACCTGGGGGCGGGGGCCGGCCCTGCCCACCGCCCCGAGCAGCAGCAGAGCCAGGCGGAGCGGCCCCGGGGCGCCGGCCATGGCGGGGCGCTCAGCACTGGGCCATCGCTGCCACCTGAGGCGCGGCGCGCGCCACGGAGCCCCGGCCGCGCGGGCGGGCGCGGGGGAGGAGCCGGAGCGGGGCCGCCCCGCCCGCAGGAGGGGCCGGGCGGGTCCTGGCTTTCCAATCCGGCCGGCCGAGGCCCCCCGCGTCCCCGCCAGCCCTTCTCCTGCCGGGAGGTCCCGGGCACTGCGCTCTGGGCCGGCGCGCTCGGGTTCGGGGCGCGCAGGAGCCGGGCCGTCCTCATCCCGCACCCGGACCACCTTCCGGATCTCTCTGCTAAGGAAAGCCAAATCGTCCCCAAGCTGTCCAGGGTATCCCAAAGGGAACTGAGGCAGGAGACGCGCACGGGACTTGGCCAAGATCACACCTTCCGTTCAGATCCCTTCCGGAAAGTGTAACCCCAAGAGCTGCGAGTGGCCTGGAAGACAGATCCACCCAGAGGGGTTACCCCGTCCCCAAGTCCTCTCCTCCTTCTTGAGTTCTGTCCCGAAGGCGGCCCTGGGATGAGGGGACAATGACGAATGGATCTATGGAGCCCTGCCGGTGGGGAGGGTCTAGAGGTTCACCACCCGCCTCCCGCAGCATAGCCCTGCTCTGAGTCCCTGGGCACTTATAACCCCTGTGTCCACGTGATAACGAGTGCCCAAGGCTGTCCTCTGCCCTTCTGCGTCTTTGTCTCCCTGCTTGGTGCGGACTCTCTATTTTACCTGCCTTTATATCCCCACACCCCAGCACAGTGCAGACCTGGGAGTAGGGGCTGGTGGGGCCCAGATTCACCCTCAATCAGGCTGTGGGAGACAGTGCCAAGAAAGCACTGACTTTAACGTTCCCTAAAGACAGTGAGGAGGCCCAGAAGAAAGAGGGAATTGTACTCACCTCCCTACAGTCAATCCTAAAGGAAATCAACCCCGAATATTCACTGGAAGGACTGATGCTGATGCTGAAACTCCAATACTTTGGCCACCTGATTCGAAGAACTGACTCATTGGAAAAGACCCCAAGGCTGGGAAAGATTGAGGGCGGGAGAAGAAAGGGATGACAGAGGACGAGATGGTTGGATGGCATCACTGACTCAATGGACATGAGTTTGAGCAAGCTCTGGGAGTTGGTGAAGGACAGGGAAGCCTGGCATGCTGCAGTCCATGGGATTGCAAACAGTTGGGACACAACTTAGCAACTGAACAACAATTGCCCCCCTCCCACACCAACCAAAAAAAAAAAGAACTTTGAAGTGGGGTGGCAGCAGTATTATCCTGGAGCTACTCGGAGCATGTCTGGACCATTCCAAAGGGAAAGGGAGTCTGTTGGAGCAGCTGCATCTCAGGAGAGAACAGAACATCTCAAATCCCAGAGAGAGGTGAGATGCTGGGAGAAGGGAAGAGGAGGAGCTGGGAGGAGGCCTCCAGCGGGAGGAACCGGGGCTTCCATTCAGCAAGAGAGAGCTTCCTCTCCAGCAAGTTCTGCCTCCACTACCTGAGGGTCATTTATTCCCTCCTTCCCAGGTGATGCAGTGGTAAAGAGTTTGCTTGCCCATGCAGGAGATGTAGGGGATGTGGGTTTGATCCCTGGGTCAGGAAGATCCCCTGGAGGAGGAAATGGCAATCCACTCCATTATTCTTGCCTGGAGAATGCCTTAGACAGAGAATCCTGGTGGGCTACAGTCCACGGGGTTATAAAAGAGTTAGAAACGACTGAGCGACTATGCACACACTACCAAGAAGTCAGTTTAACAATCACCTTATGTGCCACTTAGAATTAGCTTGTTCAGCTGTAAGTGACAGAAAACCCCTAATAACAGTGGCATAACCAAGGACTCTGTTATGTGATGCAAGGTCAGAGGTTCAGCCCAGGGCTGGGGCAAAGGCTCCTTGACCATCAGGGAGTCCAGCTCTTTCAGTTTCCACCATTCTCATGGTTCAAGGCTTCTACCTAATAATCTAAGGTGGCTGCTCCTGCTCCAGCCATGGTATTCAAATTCCAGGCAGCAGGAAGGAGGTAAGGGAAAATGGGTGCACCTCCACCGGTGAGGACATATCCTGAAAGAGGCAGTCATCAGCTCCACACGCCTTGGTGAGCACTCAGACACAGAGGCACACTTAGCCTTGAAGGAGGCTGGGGGAGTACCCTTTTTCCAAACTGTTACTGGCAAGGTTAAATATTACAGTTTTTATTACTTTAGAAGGCTAGATAGATAGGCAAATAACTTGCAGGCTTTGCTATATCAGGGCTGGGGGCTGGGGACAAGAAAAGAGAAGAGAAGAAAAGGGCTAGAGAAAGTATCCAGGCAGCACTGAGCCTTTACCATGAACTTATCAACCTTCAATTTACACTCAATAAATATCAGTTGAACATCTGCCTTGAGCCACACACTGAACTGGGTCCTGGGCATAAAGTGGTGATGCAGTCTGCATCCTCAGAGGGATTATATTCTAGTGCAGGAGGGAGACATTAAGCAAGTAATTATTGGAGCCATTTATATTACAATTGCAATGGTGATCGGCACCCCTGTGATAAGCAGATGCTGTTGAAGTCCTGCTCTCAGTACTTGAAAGACCATTTTCTCTCTGCTGGGATGAGGTGGGGGTGGGGGGCGGTGGGGGAGAGGGAGGGTTGGAATTTCTCTGGCTGGGAAGAGAGCTTTGTGTTCAGTCAGTGCATGGTAGGCACCCTTAGGAACCCAAGCATGGATGGGTAGCAGTGGAGGGATAAATGCCTCAGTGTCTCACCCCTTGGATTCAACAATTCAGAGTGTACTGCAGTCTCCCAGAGGTCCCAGGGCAATGGAGCTGCAGCTTCCCAGAGTGGTCACTCAGGTGCTCAATAAAACACTCACTTCCTGGTCTGTCTCACCTTCCACCAGTAGGGGACTAGTGCTTCCTGAGGGCACCTCCTAAATAAAAATAAACTAGGTGGAGGGCTTCCCTGGTGGCTTAGTCGGTAAAGAATCTGCCTGCAATGCAGGAGACCAAGGTTCAATCCCTGGGTTGGGAAGATCCCCTGAAGAAGGGGATGGCAAGCCACTCCAGTATTTTTGCCTGGAGAATCCCAAGAACAGAGAAGCCTGGCGGGCTACAGTCACAAAGAGTTGGACACAGCTGAGTGACTAACACACTGGTGGGGTGCTCAGTCACTCAGTCGTGTTCGACTCTTTTCGACCCTATGGACTGTAGCCTGCCAGGCCCCTCTATCCATGGGATTCTCTGGGCAAGAATACTGGAGTAAAAATCCTTATTTAAATTCTTAAATTCATGCTGGGCAAACCCGGCTGAAGACAGTGGGCAGATGAGAGCAGCCAGAGGTGGGGACTGGCCCCCTGAGACCAGAGGTATTTGGGTGGAAGATGACTCTCCTTTGAACAGTGGGGGTCCAGAACCTCTGAGTCTGCTCTGATTCTGATGCTACCTCTGGTCTCAGCATGTATTAACACCACCCTGGATTCTGTCTCCTCATTAGACCGAGAGACTCCAGGAGGGCCAGCATGCTGGATTTCAGCACTGGGTCTGAGTGCTCAGCATTGGCAGACCCCTCCCTCCCCTCCAGGAGCTGTTTCTGTGTGCTGAGCTCTAGCGCTTCCTTGCAGATTCTAGAAGGCTCTGTATTGGACATGGGGAAAATTAGTCTCCTTAACTTGTAAGTTAATTTCAGAGTAGGTCACAGTCTGATTACTCCTCCCACAATTTTTTTTTAAAGCAACTTAACTCTCTCCCTCCTTTCTTATCCAGTCTCCTAGAGGATGAGCTTTCTCATACCCTTATCTGACCTCGTCCCTGAGCCCATCCATTGGTTCCCCATCACACAGGACCAAGTCCTCCAAATTTGTTAGCATCTAAGAAAGCCTCCTAGATTGCCCCAGCTCACCTCCCAGCTGGACCTCTGCACTTTCAAACAGGCAGTCCCCTCTGTCTGAAGTGTCCTCCCCCACCTCGCCTGCCTGAGCTCCTACTCATGCTTCAGGACCCAGCTCAGGCAGCCCCTCTGGGAAACCTCCCCTCCCCTCTGCCCCTCAACACTGCTTCGAGACAGCAAAGGTACTCTCACTGGCAGCAGGAGCCTTGGAAGGCTCCTCTAAACATGGTTGTCCTCCAGGATTCACCAACTTCTGCTCACCCTTAGAGCCTCATGAAGGTCTCACCCCCACTACAAAGCTTTCCATGATCTCCCCAGTTCCTCTGGGGCCCAGTCCCTTGTGCTTACTGAGGCCCTCTGAGCACATGGGAACCCTCTTGACTACTGCTGGCTAATTTCTCAGTTTCCCCATGGTCTCTGAGCCCCTGGAGGGCAGGGGTCTTGTTTCACTCATCTCTACAGCCACAGCACCCAGCACAGTGCTTCTGGCATTCTAGGTGCTCAGTGACTCTGGTTTGAAATACATAATGGGACTTCCCTGGTGGTCCAGTGGCTAAGACTCCGCCCTCCCAATGCAGGAGGCCTGGGTTTGATCTCTGGTCAGGGAACCAGCTCTCACATGCCACAACTAAGAGTTTGCCTACTGCAACTAAAATCTCACATGCTGAAAATAAGACCTGGTACAGCCAGATAAATACAAAATGAATATTTAAAAAAATAAAGTAACACATGAAATGTATTGAAGCACTTACCGTGTTCTGTCATGTCCTCCTTCTGACTTTCCCTCAGTACATTGTGAGTTCCTTGAGGAATGTGATGTTCCCATGTTCATCTCTGTATGTCCTGCATCAGCGCAGCCCCCGGTACAGCGTAGGCACACAATAATGTTTATTGCAATTGTCCAGTACATATTAGGTCCTGGAAAACATATCTTAAGACGGATGTGCTGGAGGAGAGGACAGATGATGTACTGGAGGGGGTGGTTTGACAGCCCACTTCTCATTATCAGGACACCCCAGCTCAGATTCTGCTATGGTCTGAATGTCTGTGTTCCCGCAGGTTAACATGTTGAAATCTTAACCCCATAGGTGACGATATTTAGAGGTGGGGCCTTTGGGGGGTAATTGGGTCGTGATAGCAGAGCTGTCATAAATGGCATGACCCCAGAGGACTCCCTCCCCCTTCCACCCTGTGAGGGTGGTGAAAATGGTCATCTATGAAACCAGGAAGTAGGCTCTCCAGAGACCAAATCCACCAAGTGCCATGATCTTGGGCTTCTAGCCTCCAGAGTCATTTGTTGTTTATAAGCCATGGTGTCTATGACACTTCGTCGTAGCAGCCCAAATGGACTAAGACAAGCCCCACTAGAACATAAGGCAGGATGCACTCTCTAAGAACAAGGACTCGAAGGGATGGAATACTGCTCCCTAGGCAAACACTAGGGCTTCCCTGGTGGCTCAGATGGTAAAGAATCCGCCTGCAATGCAGGAGACCTGGGTTTGATCCCTGGGTCGGAACGACCCCCTGGAGGAGGGCAAGGGAACCCACTCCAGTATTCTTGCCTGGAGAATCCCCACGGACAGAGGAGCCTGGTGGGCTACAGTCCTTGGGGTTGCAAAGAGTCAGACATGACTGAGTGACAGCACAGACTAACACTAATCACGAACAGAAACAACAGCTGCCTGGTGTTGAGTCCCCACTCCAGATCAGGTGCTGCTGAACACTTAGCGTGCCCTTAGTGTGCCTCAAGTCTGATGAGCAAGTACTATTACGCCCATTTTATGGATGAGGAGACTGAGGCTCAGGGATGACAAATGAGCTGCTCAGAGAGCAACATGGGTGTTCATTCTGGGCCCGCCCACCCCCAAGGCTGGTAAAGGAGAGGAGACAGGCTCCAGCTCTGCCAGCCTGTCCTGGGAGCATCTCTCCTGTGGCTCCTGCCTCCCCAGCCCAGAGCTCTGGATCCAGCTCTTTACCCCCACACCCAAAGCTACTCCTGTGGCCTAAAGTGAGGCTTCCACTAAGAGAACTTGGTTTTCAGATCATCTTCAGAAATGGGAATGGGAGCGACTGATCTGGGCAGCTGAGGAAAAGATGCTGTAAGGCCCTCGACCTAAGGAGACAGAGCCCAGAGCAGGCCCCCACCTCCTCTGTCCCTCATTGAGGGGGACCCTCTCAGTGGGAGACCTGGCCAGTGGGAGGAACTGAGTCTTTCTCTTAGGGGAAGGTGAGGAGGGAGGGGGAAGCAGAGGGAAAAATGGGGGTGGGGTGGGAGAGAAGAAAGCACTGCTAAGGAGGACAAATGTCTCTTGTCTGTACAGTTCAGGTTCCTTCCGAACTTCAAGTTCCTAAGAAGCTTGTTTATTTTCCAAAGCTCAAGACTGTATCCCTGTTTAGAATAAATACATGTGCACGCTCATCACGCACACACACACATACACCTACACACAGATCTTAGGCTCTATCAGTTCTGGGTTGAAATCCAGCTCAATCACTCACTGAACATCTCTGAGCTTTGGTCTCAGTCTGTAAAATGGGGATAATAATAAAGACCAATATTTACAGAGCCTTTGCCTTGAGCTGAGCAGTGTTCCAGGAGCCATGTGAGTGTTATCCATTTAATGCTGACCATTGCCCTCGCCCTACTCGTCGCCAGGAGAGTCTGAAGATTTGCTGCTAGGAGGAGGCAAAGACCACAGGAGTGGGCCCTGGAATCTGTCTTCTGCCAGGACCCAGGGGAATGTGCCTGCCTGCGGCTCCCAGAGTGAAGAAGTGTGCCATGGGGTGGGGGAAGGAGTGTGCCATGGGGTGGGGGAAGGAGTGTGCCATGAGGTGGGGGTAGGGAATGCCCACGAGGCCAGGGCTCCACCCCTTTACTTCCTGCTTCTCTTCTCGAGACCCTGCCCTCTGCCCGCCTGACCCAGAGCTTCTGGGAGCAAACCTGCCTTGTGAAGTGTGATCATTTCTATCCCCGTTTTACAAAGGAGGACTCCCAAGTGCAAAACAGTGGAGTAACTAGCCCAAGATAGGTCAAGAGAGCCGGGATGCAACCCACCCGGACCCCTCGTGCTGACTGCACAGCCACACCATCACACCTGGCAGGACTGCTGGACCATCACCATTGCCCTTGTCTAGAACCTGGCACTCGTAAGTTCTCAGTAAATAGAAGCGTTAACACCACCACCACTGTTGTTCCCCATGGCCCTCCATCTTCCCAGCTGTGCTAATGCCCGGGGCTCCAGCTCAGTCCATCCCTTCCTGGTCCAGATGGCTACAGGCCAACCCCCAGGTCTAGGGGAGGGAGGAGGCTGGCTGGACCCGAGAGGCTCTGTCCCCTGCTCAGTGCCCCTGTCGCTGCCCCCATCCTACAGTCCAGCCAAGCTTCCCAGGTGCTGGGTCCTGTTCAAGCTCCAGGCAGTCAGCTGGGAGGATTTATAGCCTCTTGAGCTACAGTGATTATTGCTCTCTTGGGCAGAGGCGGCACCAAGCATCACAGCGTCGGTTTCCTAACCAACTCCTCACTGAGAGAGAAGTCAATGCCATCACTCCCGCTTTACATGGGGGGAAACTGAGTCCCCAAGAGTCAGGGGATTGGTTTGAGCTCACTTAGTGAGGCCGGCAGGGTTGGTGCATCTGTGGAGCAAGGAAGAGAAAAATAAAAGAGGTGAGAACAGCAAAATTCCTCTCTCTTCTCCACCTGGGGATTCCGGCTAGAAATGACTGGGACTTCTGGGACTTCCTCCGTCTCCCCAGCAGGGAAGGGGTTATAGTGTCAGCAGCGGGGAGAAGGTGAGAGAAAAGCAGGGCGGGGGTGGGGAAAGAGCCCGTGTGCAGAGTGGGGCTTGGTGAGAGTAGGACCTGCGAGGGGGCAGGCGTTGCCCTAAGAGCCATCTGTCCTCTTCCCGTTCATGAGAAGATTGTGTAGCAGCGCTGGCTGAGAGCTCCCCAGGTCTGCCGTGTGTTTGTTTCCTGGGGTTGCTATAATAAAGCACCACAACTGGGTGGCTTACACAACAGGATGTATTGTCTCACAGTTCTGGAGGCGTGAAGTCAGAAATCAAGGCGTTATCAGGGTTGGGTCCTCCTGAGAGTTCAGAGGGTGAATCTAGTCCAGGCCTCTCTCCCAGCTTCTGTAGCCTCAGGCATCCTTGGTTCATAGATGGCATTCTCCCTGTGTCTTCACATTGTCTTCTGTGTGCATCTACCTGCTTATTTAACTTATATGCAGAGTACATCATGAGAAATGGTGGACTGGATGAAGCACAAGCTGGAATCAAGACTGCGGGAGAAATATCAATAACCACAGAAATGCAGATGACGCCAGACTTATGGCAGAAAGCGAAGAAGAACTAAAGAGCCTCTTAATGAAAGTGAAAGAGAAGAGTGAAAAGTTGGCTTAAAACTCAATGTTCAGAAAACTAAGATCATGGCATCTGGTCCCATCACTTCATGGCAAATAGATGGGGAAACAATGGAAACAGTGACAGACTAATTTTTGGGGGGCTCCAAAATCACTGCAGATGGTGACTACAGCCATGAAATTAAAAGATGCTTGCTCCTTGGAAGAAAAGTTATGACCAACCTAGACAGCATATTAAAAAGCAAAGACATCACTTTGCCAACAAAGGTCCATCTAGTCAATGCTTTGGTTTTTCCAGTAGTCATGTATGGATGTGAGAGTTGGACTATAAAGAAAGCTGAGCACCAAAGAATTGATCTTCTGAACTGTGGTAGAGAAGACTCTTGAGAGTCCCTTAGACAGCAAGGAGATCCAACCAGTCAATCCTAAAGGAAATCAGTTCTGAATATTCATTGGAAGGACAGACGCTGAAGCTGAAACTCCAATACTTTGGCCACCTGATGCGAACTGATTCATCTGAAAAGACCCCGGTATTGGGAAAGATTGAAGGTGGGAAGAAAAGAGGATGACAGAGGATGAGATGGTTGGATGGCATCACCAACTCAATGGACATGAGTTTGAGTAAGCTCCGAGAGTTAGTGATGGACAGGGAGGCCTGGCGTACTGCAGTCCATGGGGTCACAAAAGAGTAGGGCAAAACTGAGCAACTGAACTGAACTGAACCTGTGTCCCAACTTCCCTTTTGTACAAGGACATCAGTCATTGGATTGTGTGTGCCTGCTAAGTCACTTCAGTAGTATGGGACTCTTTGGGACCCCATGGACTGTAGTCCACCAGATCCTCTGTCCATGGGATCCTCCAGGCAAGAATACTGGAGTGGGTTCTCCATATTGGATTAGGGTCTACCCTAATGACCTCATTTTAACTTGATTACCTCTCTAAAGACCCTGTTTCCAAACAAAGGTCACATTCTAAGGTAATGAGAGTTGGTACTTCAAGATATCTTTTGTGGGAGAATACAATTTGGCCTGTTAATTGTTGAGACCACCACATTTCTCAGTCTCCCTTGATGTTGCATGTGGCCAGTGGATCATGAAAGAAAGTGGTATAGGCCTGGAAAACCTCACACATGATTCTCCACACCTTCTCCGCCTCCATCAACCAGTTGGACACAGATGATCCAGTGGAGAACTCCAAGGCCCACCAGACAGAAGGAGCCTGGGTCCTTGGATAACTGCATGGGGCAGAGTTTCCTGCTGGCCCACCCTGGGGTGTATCATGTTAAGTCACTGACACTGGGGAGCTGTCACTGCAGCTAATGTCACCCGCTGCTGGGTGTCCCTGGAGCAGTGCTGGTCAGGCTAGAGGGGCTTCTGGAGGTCCTCCCTTTGTATCTGTGAGTAGGTGAATGAGACCCCTCCCTCTGAGCCAATCTCCTCCTCCCCTTGGTCAGTGGATAGCAGCATCGCAGAGGGCATTTGGGATCATGTGGCCAGGGCTCCTATTTGTCCTTATTCATCTGGCTCCTATCTTTTTATTTTTATTTGTTTATTTGTCTGCACCGGGTCTTAGTTGTGACGTGAGGGATCTTCAGTCTTCATTAGTTGCAGCATGCGGGATCTAGTTCCCTGACTAGGGATCGAACTGGGGCCCCTGCATTAGGACCGTGGAGTCTTAGCCACTGGACCACCAGGGAAGTCCCTGGCTCCTATCTTTCACCCCAGGTTATTCCCACCGGTCTGCCTGCTCTCTGGAGAGAAGGTAGGGGGCCAGGAGGGGGTGGTTATGACAAGAGCCCACACTGCCCCCTCACTGAATTAATGCTGTGCAAGAAAAGAGAAAACATGCCAAATTTCATGTTTGGAAATCAACTGAAAAGGAAGCATCACACTGGCCTTCTCATTGTACATAGCCTTTCAGCACCTCGTCTAGGCTGAGAACCCCACTGTGACCAAAATGAGAAATGAAACCGTCACCCAGGTCTAAAATAAGCGGTGTCTCCAGGCTGACAGGCTAACCAGCCCACCAGATTCTTTACCAGAAACTCTCCCCAGCTGTTCCCCTCTGGTAGCATCCTTCAGACCAGCCAGTCACAGGCCTCACAGGCCTCACAGCCTGGGGCAGGAGATGCTCTGTGGAGGGACTTGAAGGCCCCAGAAGTTCTGTCTGAAAAGAACGGCTCTGAGCCAGGATGGGGAAGCTGTCTTGGGCTTTCTGGAGCCAGGATCACCTCCAGGGCTAAGCCAAGGACAGTGTAGAGCCTAGTAGAGTCCCCCTAGGCAGGGGCGGATGAACAATAGCCTGACTCTTGTCTGATCCCACACTCTTTAACACACTCAGGCTGGACAAAATCATCTCCCTCGATGAAACCAATGTGGTACTCACTCACTTGCTTCTCCTAAATAGCAGAAAACAAACGCAAAAGGGAAAATGCAGACGTCTCCAGGCCAGCTCCTCCCCGCTGCCCACACCATCGTACCTTGAGTCTCTGAGTGCGGTCCTGGTGAGCATCTCTGCTGCCTCGGACCTCACAGGTCATGCTTGGGGTCCAGCTTGAAGTGACTGCAGTCATCGAGGCCTGCAGGATCTCTAACCCTGTAGATGCCTCCTGCACCTCCACAGGATCACAGTCCAGAAACTTCCGCTCCCATTTCTGGTCCTTTCTCTCAGTTCTGTCTCAACTAGTGATGATAACACTTTAGGGTTCGAGGCTGGCCGGTGGCTGGGGGAAACTCAGAGTTTCCCTCTATTGTTGGGGCCTGACCTCTAGACCTGGCCTCAAGTGGACCTGAGGCTTTGCCCAGCAGGTGACATTTTCTGAGGACCTGGTCTATTTCATTTTTCCCCTCCCAAGGCCAACCCAGAGTCACTTCCTTCCCTATTCTGAAAGCTTTCACCTTCCATGCACTCAATGATGCCCTGGTTTCTGGCTCATTTGCCAAACGGGATGGCAAACAAAGCTGATGAGCCTACCTGGCACTTAATGGCTCAGATGCCCAATCCCATCACCACCCAGGTGCTCTCCCCAGGGAGCTCCTCGGGGTGGGGTAGGCTCACAGAATTAATACCAAGCATGACAGTTTTGCCATGGAAAAAGGCACGAACACTTCTCCAAGACAAAAGCTGACACCAGTGGTGTAGGGGAGTCTGGAGGGCCCAAGGGTTCCAGAAGAGGAGGCCGTGGAGAATTTGGCAGCAGCTGGGCTGGGGTCTCAGCTGTGGTCAACACCAGGGCTGGGGCCCTGGAGTTCATGGAGGCAAATCAAGGACAAGAAGTGTGTCCCTGTCATCAAGACAGGTTGTGTAGATCCAGGACACAAAGATCAGGTCTCTTCCCTGCCCATCAAGGAGTTCGAGATCATTGACACTTTTCTGGGGCTACCCCATCAAGGACAAGGATCTGAAGATCATGCTGGTGCAGAAGCAGACCTAGGCTGGCCAGCAGGCCAGGTTCAAGGTGACTGTAACCACTGGAGACTGCAACAGTCATGTTGGTCTGGATTCAAGCGGCCCAAGAGGTACACACAGGGCCTTCATCCTGACCATGCTCTTTGTAATCCTGGTGGGGTGGGACTGCCGGAGAACAAGATCAGCAAGCCCCACATGGTGACACAACACTGTCCTGGGCATCGTCTCAGCCTCTGTGCCCAGGGAGCTGCCGCTGATGGCAGATCTCTGCCAGCTTTGCCAAAGTCACTTCAACGTCACATCCAAGACCCGCAGCTTGACCTCACTGACCCACACCAGAGTCTCCAGGGGTGACCCCCACGTGGTGCTTTTACACCAAGAAAAATTAGTGAATTAAACCTGAAAGCAATGACCTCTCTGGTGGTCCGGTGGTTAAGACACCACACAGGAGGTCCAGGTTCTATCCTTGGTCAGGGAACTAGATTCCACATGCTGTAACTGAGACCCAAAGCAGCCAACCTAAAACCAAACCAAACCAAAGCAAACAAAAGAAAAATCCTGAGAGCAAACCAACAGAGAGAAATTCCACAGACAGTATGGCCAGGTACTAAGGAGCAAGTTCTCTTGCAGGCTCTCATCGACTCCCTGGTTTAGCGGGAAAGGCTGGTCAGGCATGGGAAGACTTGGGCTCTCACCCTGGTTCTTCTGCGATTGTCCTTTGTCCCCTAAAGCAGATCGCCTCCACTTTCTGAGACTCGGTTTCCTCACCTATATAAGCATCCCACAGGACTGTTGTGACAATCAAAATGAGAGGATCCATGTGTTAAGAGCACTGGAAACTGCTAAGCCTAGACATGAGGAAACCTCATGGTCATTCCCACAGTATTCTTGACCTTTCCTGGTCCTCCCGGCTGTCTTCAGGTGTCCTGTGCTGCAGCCAACCGGGGTTTGTTGTCATGGTTGTCGTCTTGTCGGCCAGCCTGCCTTTATCCACATCTGGCCTTTGCTCCTGCTGTGCCCTCCCCCTAAAATGCTCTTCTCCTCTATTGCCTTTGGTCAAATCCCATCCATCCTTCATGGCTCAGCTTAAATTCTACTTCCTCCAAGGGCCTTGCCCAACCCTTGACTTGACAAAGTCCAGTCCCTCTCTTCTGCACACCCACGCCCACTTGATCTTTAACTGTCATCACTCTCTGACTTGCATCGTGGCTGTTTGAGTGCAGACTGTGTGCGCTCTGCTGCAGCACATGCCTGAGGCCAGGGTCCCTCTTGCATCTTAGCTGAAGGTTAGCATGGAGCTTGTACACAAAAGATGCTCAAAATCACCCTATTAATTGGCAATGAGTTGAGAAGGACCTCAAGCGATAATCGATGTCTTTGGGGCCTGGAGGCAGAAGATGAGCCAGGCTCCAGGGAGCAGGTCCATAAACATCTTTTGACAGAAAAGCCCAACCTCAAAGCCTAGCAATTTTAGATTATATTTGCACGGGAGGCTTTTAAAATAGCAAAACTTTAGATTTATGTCTCTGTGAACAGATATGGAAGGGAAAATCAATTCCTCATAGTATTGGCTTGTTTTTTTATCGCAGTGCTAAATATTATGCAGTGAGTGACAAATTAATACATAAATTGACCTGGAGACACATCTTCCAACTCCCCTGGACGAGAACAGAGTGAAGACCTACAGGACCTCATGGCTGGATGTGGCAGATATCTCACATCTTGTGTTGGTCAAGCTGGAATTTCCCAAGAAGATGATGGAAGTGAAGATGACTCTGATCAAGATGATTCTTAAAGAGCTCAGACTTTTCCCCAGAAGAGGGGAAATGCACACATAATTTGTTTTGGGGACAAATGGTATGGAAGACTGGTACCACCTTGCCCTTGGCTCTGGAGCCTTTCTGGGGCTCTTACAAGATGTCAGGAGAAGACTTTGGCTGCACCCTGGCTCCTTCCCAACCAGGCCCTCCTCCAGGATGAGAGGAAGAGACAAACCCAAGGGCAGTGACCTCTGGGGTTGGCAGGGGCCTGCCTGCCCCAAGCGACCGCCTGCTCTCCCCTGGTGGGGCCCCTGGAGCAGATAATGTGAGCAAATGAGTGTGAATGTGACCTTCCTCCTGAGGGCACCAGGTCCTGCTCTCTGAGAAGCCTGGAAGGCAGAGCAGGCACTTGAGAGACAAGGACAAGGCTGGATGAGGAAATGCATCGGCTCACCACCTGCGCCAGTGGTCCCACAGGGCTCCCTGAGCAGGGGAGGGACCCGGGGGTGCTGTGGGATCTGGGACCCACCAGGAAACCCTATGGGTGTGACAGTTGACTGCTGCCGGCCAAGGACTGGCCTGAGCTCCTGGAGAAAGCAGAGTAGGCAGAAAGAGCAAGGCCATCCTCTAAAAAGATTCCATAAACATGGAAAAACACTAAAAGTGACTGCTTTCCTCAAGAGAGGGGATGACACATCACAGGCAAAGCTTCTGATGTGGCCTAGCTAAATGTCTAAGTCTGGAGAGAGATAAAGGGAGAGAGACAGAGAGAAGGACTATTAGGACTATTTTCTATTTGTCTGGCAGCCTTGCATTCAGGTTCTTACCGAGGGACAATAGAAGAGACACAACAGAAAGGAAGAGGATTTACATAATCATGAAGGAATACCCGGAAACTGCAAATGACAGATGGGGGTCCTTACCCCCCAGACACGGGTTGAAGTCCTCGATCACCTGTCTGGGGAGCCTGGGGTCCCAGTGACAGAAACACCGTGCATCTGTCAGTTGGGAGACGGGGAAAGAGTCCCCCTTTCATAAACACCATCTTGAAGAGGTTGTGAAAGTGCCAGGAAATTAGAGGCTGAAGCATTGAATATCCGCACGGGGTCAAATGATGATTTTGCCTGGAAATGGAGAGGAGGTGTTTTAATTAATCAGCCCCGGCCTGAGTGAAAATGAGGGAAGAGATGGCTTCTGTGGGGAAAGGCAGGGAGCTGCCAGCGAGACACATGTGCGAGGCGCAGAGGAATTTCCGTGCTCCTTGATGACACCTGTTCAATTAAAACTGTTTATAAAGAAGCAACTGTAACCCTGTCAGCCTGCCACATCCCACACTCCCAACATGGGTGGTTACAGATGCACTGGGAGATGCGGCAGTGTGGGTCCCGCCCTCCCTGGCTCCTTTTGAGGGGAATGGAACAGATTGGGAGGATCTGCTATAAACCAGTGGCTTCTGAGGAACTGGTATTCATTCAAGGTAGACGAAGATTATTTTCATTTCTTGAGCATGACTCCAAAGTGTTTATATTCATCTTGGAAGGCTATATGTAAATCAAGACTTGAGTGTTCAAAGGACATGGTTCTTTTTTGCAGTCAAAGCCAGATGCCAGAAGACTGAACCAATGGAGTGGACTTTTATCCAGGTGCTGAAGGTACAAAAGTCATCTTTCTCTAAGACCGAATACAGCTCTCTTTCAAGGATTCTTAGAAATTTAAGGCTGTGAGCAAAATTGTCATGAAGAACGGATGCTTTCAGATTTCAGTTGTTTCGTATTTTGAGGGCTTTTCAATGTCTATCCAGTGGCTCCACTCAGCCCCGGGGGGCTTCTCCAGGCAGGGACCCCCTCCTCCCCAGCCACTCGGGAGGGACAGGAATCACACACCCCCCAGGTCTCTTTTCCCACTGCTCCAGGCACTGGGAAAGCTCCCTGCATTTCAGGGATGTTTGTCGGCATGCAAATGTCAGATATACTCTTGCTGAAGTTGTTAAGCTCCTTGGAGGAGACCGTAAAGAGGAAGCCAGAGGAAACATGTTCATCATTTGCTTTCAAAGGAGATGGAGAAAGAGGACGAGAGGAGAAAAACAAGTGTGTGGAAGAAGAAGGGTAGTCTATGTACGCCGTGCACCACCTGGGTCCCTCTTGGGTCCCAGGCTCACCTCTCCGAGCCACCAGGAGTGTGGGCTGCAAATGATGTATCTGCCAGGTCCCCTTGTCCCCAGGGCTCGTGTGGGGCCACTTGCAGCACCCTCCCTGTCCTACAGCCCCATGGGGTGGCTGAGGCCTTTGCTGTGACCACATCGCAGCCCAGCTGCTCCCTCTGCCCACTCCTGCCTCCTTCACTCCCCCACAGATGCTGTTCCCAAGAGCTCTCCCCAGGAAATCTGCACTCAGATCCCTAGCTCTGAGTCTGTTTCCAGAGAATCTGACCTAAGTCAGGGAGGGAGCAAAATGTTTAGTGTCTGTGATGAGTGGACAATTTTTATCAAATGTTCAAAAGGCTCCTAAGCCAATGTTTATATAGCCCTAGATGACCCTGGGTGGATTCCTTGTTCATTCACTAGGAGGCCTATTTGGGGGATGTATGCTACAGGTCCTAACCCAGAGTGCTGTCCTGTGACACCTTTTTATATCTAAAACAAGATCATTTTTTGAAACCTTGAAAAAAATTGGAGATTCTATTAGGCACCTAGGTTTAAGTTGCCGAGCTATTTTAACTGTGAGTGACCTTTTGGCTAAAATGGAAAGGATCTCCATAGTCCTTCTGCCTTTTTTTTTTTTTTTCATTTAGGATAGTGAATTTTCTTCCATACTTTTGCTCTCTTTTATCCTTTGCTGAAGTGTGTTCTTTAAAATATCATCTTAGTTTCCTTTTCTTCTTCTGCATGTGGACAAGGAAGCCACCCTACAGGGGGCCTGGGTCCCAGGACCAGACCACGAGTCTTCTCACTTAAGAGTCTAGAGCTAATTCCTTCACCTCCTTCCTGTTAACAATACACCTGCTGGTCTAGAATGTTCAAGAAAGCCCAGAAAAAGCATGTTAAATGAACCGACTAATTCCTTTTAAAATTCTTGAATTTTAAATGTACAATTTGCTTGCACACCATACAAATGCTATTTTTAAATTCATTATTTATTAAACTATTTCATTATTTATTAAAATGAAATCGTTTTTGGCTGTGCTAGCTCTTAGTTACTGTGCAGGCTTTTCTCTAGTTGCAGCAAGTAGGGGCTACTCTCTACTTATGCACAGGCTTCTCATTACAGTGGCTTTTTTGGTTGCGGAGCAGGGGCTCTAGGGTGCACAGGCTTCAGCAGTTGTGACTCTTGGGCTCTAGAGCGCCAGGGCTTCAGTAGTTGTGGCACGTGGGCTCCAGAGCACAAGCTCAGTAGTGGTGGTGAACGGGCTAGTTTGCTCCGTGGCATGTGGGATCTTCTTGGATCAGGATCGAACCCGTGTCTCCTGCACTGGCAAGCGGATTCTTTACCACTGAGCCACCAGGGAAGCCCCCAAATGCTGATATTTGCCTAGTAGTCTCTCTCCCATGCCCATTATCCTTTCCATCCAGACAACAAAAGCGGCTCAAATGAACAAGTCAGAGAAACACAGATGTACTATTTTCTACACACAATTATGAATTTTAGAGGTTTATCTCATTAGACTCTGGCTTTAAAAAAAAATCCAATACTGCCTTGCAAAGTTCATCAGAGCATAGACTGGGTCCAAATCGCAGCTGTGTAAGTTACCAGCTGGGAGAACTTGGGGAAATTATTTAGCTTCTCTGGGCCTCAGTCTCCTCCTCTATGAAATGGTGATAATGCTATCAGACTTCATAGGGTTGCTATAATGGTTACATAAGTTAATTCATGTCAAGGGTACACAGTAACACAGTGTTATTAAGTCACAGACCTCATCGTGAGCAACAGTGAGCACACAGATCTTTGAGTCTTTTCTCAGAGACCCTGGCAGTTATTTATAAGCACTTGGCTAGGAAAACAGCTCTTTTCCTCAAATTTTAATGACAGAAGAAACATCCAACTAGACTCTCCAGGCTATGAACTGCTATATTTTTCTTTTTTTCCATTATGGTTTATTACAGAATACTGAATATAGTTCCCTGTGCTATACAGAAGGACTTTGTTGTTTATCCATTCTATATATAATAGTTTGCACATGTTAATCGAAGATTCCCGTTCCAACCTGCCCGCATGTGTCTCCCCCTTGGCAACCACAAATCTGTTCTCTGTGTCTGTGAGTCTGCTTCTGTTTGGTAGGTAAGTTCATTTGGGTCATATTTTAGATTCCTCATATAAGTGACATCACATGGTATTTGTCTTTCTCTTTCTGACTTACATCACTTAGTATGATAACCTCTAGTTGCATCCATGTTGCTACAGATGGCATTATTTCGTTCTTTTTTTTTTTTTTAGATTTTAACACAACTATCTCTTTTTTTTTTTTTAATAAATTTATTTATTTTAGTTGGGGGCTAATTACTTTACAATATTGTAGTGGTTTTTGCCATACATTGATATCAATCAGCCATGGGTTTACATGTGTTCCCCATCCTGAACCCCCCTCCCACCTCCCTCCCCATCCCATCCCTCTGGGTCATCCCGTTGCCCCAGCCCTGAGCATTTGTCTCATGCATTGAACCTGGAATGGTGTTCTGTTTCACATATGATAATATACATGTTTCAATGCTATTCTCCCAGAACGTCCCACCCTCACCTTCTCCCTCAGAGTCCATAAGACTGTTCTATGCATCCGTGTCTCTTATTCTGTCTCGCATATAGGATTATCGTTACCATCTTTCAAATTCCATATATATGCATTAGTATACTGTATTGGTGTTTTTCTTTCTGGCTTACTTCACTCTGTATAATACACAATGGAATATTACTCAGCCATTAAAAAGAATACATTTGAATCAGTTCTATTGAGATGGATGAAACTGGAGCCCATTATTTTGTTCTTTTTAATGACTGAGTAATATTCCATTGTATATATGCACCACATCTTTTTTATCCATTCACCTGACAATGGATGTTTAAGTTTAAACTGCTATATCTATTCCTGCTCACTATTCATCCCATTAGCTTAGTTTCTGAGTGCCCCAATTTGGACTCCATAGCATCTTTCACATGACTTGCTTTGCTGCCATTCTAATGGTCTTCTCTCTCATTCCAGTGCTCACTTTACTTTGTCAGGTGTAGAGCAATAGCCTCCCCACTGAGTCACTCACTTCCATTCCTGTGGTTCCCCACTGTCCTTCTGTCATATTCCCAACACAGCCCCTGCAACCTGACATCCTTCCCCATCATTTGTCTACACTTGCCAGTCAAATTGGGTCACTTGCTGTTCATCCCTTCTGCTTTCACTCAACACTTGTTGGGGTGCCCCAAAGCCAGACTCTGCTTTCAATAAGTCTGCTACATAATGAGGAGAGATATATACATGTTATTAATTCCCAGGGAGAAAATCGCTAAATTCAGCTGCAATCCAAGTGCAGAAAGAGCAATAAATCCTACCTAGGGGAGTGCAAGGGGTCATGGAAGTCCTCACAGAACATGAAGAAAGGATCAGGTGGTTCTGGGAGAACTTTTCTTTGCAGCTTTATTGAGGTGTAACTGAAATACGATAAACTGAACACGTTCAAAGAATACAATTTGGCACATTTTAACATGTCTGAAATCACCACAGTCAAGAGAATCAACACATCTGTCACCCCCAAAGTTGTCCTCCTGCTCCTTTGCAGCCTTTTTCTCCTTGCCTGTCCCCCAACTCATCACTGCAGATAACCACTGATCTGTTGTAGCTATAGATTAGTTTGCTTTTTCCAGAATTTTATATATAAATGTAACTATATATTATGCATCTTTTACCTGGCTTTTTTTCACTCAGCATAATTATTCTGAGATTCACCCAAGTCTGTTCATTAATAGCTTGTTTCATGTTACTGCTGAGCAGTATTCCATAGAATGGGTGCGCCATAGTTGGTTTATCCATCCAGCTGTGGTTGGAATCAAGTTGTTTCCAGTTATGGGCTACACAAATGGAGTTTCTATGAACATTCATGGGTGAGCCTTTGTAGGCACAATGCTTTTATTCCTCTTGGGTAAATGTTTAGGAGTGGAACGCCTGGATCATATATTCAACTTTTAAGAAACCATCCAATTGTTTTCCAAAGTGGTTGTACTATTTTATTACTATATTGCCTCTAGCAATAGCAATATATGAAAGTTCTGGTTGTTCTATATGGGAAAGTTTTCCTTGGTAAGAGGAACAACATGAGGATGAAAATATTTCATGTTCCCTCAACATGAAATAGCCCTAATAGCATAACGAATTGAGCAAGTTGAGTGATAGGGTCGGGAACAGACAGAAATTTTACTTTAGGCCAGCTCATGGAGGGCTTTGGTATTTGGAGTACATGTTACAGAAGATGGAAATGTTTCAAAGGCTCTTAAGGAGGACTTTACACAGTCTGGCCTCTTTCTCTGGACATTCCATGTGGTTTCCCATCTGTATACTGTTCTTTCCCTCACACCATTCCCTTCCTTAGAATGCATCCATCTACTATCTTGGTACCAGCTATGACCAAGACTCAACTGAAATGCTACCTTGTCTTCAAGTTCATCCCTTGCCCTGAGTTTAACCATTCCTTTGTACTTCACCCATGGCCCTGAGTCACATTCACACTACAAGTGAGTCCTGTATTCACCTGAGGTCTTTGATGAAAGAGAGTGGGGCCTATTCATGCAACATCACCCTCGAGACCCGTTCCTTTCACAATATATCTCGAGACACTTCTCTTTCAGTCTTATTTTTATGCAAAGTCCAAACTAAAAGAACATTTTAAATCAACAAAGGCACAAATCCTGTTGCACATTTTGCTGAGACCAAAACGAGACTATGTGGACTGACTCTAAGGAGGAACCAAAAATTACTTTTTCTCCCTTCCGGCTTCAGCCGGCTTAACCATTTAGTCCTTGGTCTTTTGCTCTTTTATGCTCACCAGGTCTCCCTCACTCAAGTGTGGCAAATTATGTAATTAGTAAAAGAACAACAATTTTTCTGAGAAAATAGTTATGTGCTTATTCAAGTTCAATGGCTCAAAACATCTAAGGCAACCATTAAGCAAGCCCAAAGAAGGCAAGCTGACCTGGACCCCAGCCAGCTCTGTACAGCTAGGGAGAGCGGAGGGGTACCCATCATGAGGGAGACTAGTTTTGGGGGCACCACTTGGAAGCCAGGTGTTCGTTCCTGAGGAAGCCTCAGCACCCATCTCTCTCTCCTCTGGGTTGACACAGAACAAAATAATCCACAACAGTTGAGAATTCCCAGGAAATGCTATGTGTGTGGCTTCAGACAGTCTGATCCATGATCTCTGTTAGATTCACACCCTTCTCATCTCTTTCCCAAATTTTTCATACGACATTCAAGTCATTAGAAAACATTGGACTGGGACGTCCCTGGTGGTCCAGAGGTTAAGAATCCGCCTTGAGGGCTTCCCTGGCGGCTCAGTGGTAATCTGCCTATAACACGGGAGATGCAGGTTTGATCCCTGATCCAGGAAGATCCCACATGGGAGCAGCTAAGCCCGTGCTCAGCAGCAAGAGAGCCCACGGCCCAATCTCGGCAACTAGTGAAAAGCCCACACAGCAGCGAAGACCCAGCACGGCCAAAATAAACAAATAAAATAGAATCCACCTTGCAATGCAAGGGACGTGGGTCTGACCCCTGGTGGGCGAACTAAGATCCCACATGCAGGGGAGCAACTAGACCCGCGTGCCACAACCCCTGAGCCCATGTGCCCAGCAAAAGACCCTGCACGATGCAAGGAAGATCCTGCGTGCTGCAGCTAAGACCCAAAGCTGCCAGATAAACAAATAAACGTATATATATTTTAAAAAAAGAAAAGAAAACATTGACTCTAATTGTTATTCTCTGAAAATATACCATGACATCCAGGGGGTTAGACAATGTGATTTGCTTCAGTAATTTTGGCAACTGAATGGGAATATGAATAAAATGTGCTTTATTTCAGAACGTGTAGTTCAGTTTGCTGTAATGTGTTTTGCTTCCGCTCTGCTCACCCAGACAGAGCAGTTGCTTCCAGATGCTAGGTTCTGTTCGGACAGTCTTTCTAGAGGATGCTATCTTTTTAGTGTGACTACAGGCTGAGGGAAGAGCCAAAACACTTGGGGCTCGCTTACTTGACTTCTTAAAAAACGGTCCTGGAAAGTGCTATGGCTTTGACATTGAATCAGGCTCAAGAGCACACCAGAGGCCATAGCTAGAATACATTGCACCCCATAATGCATTTTCTACTGTTTGAAAGTACACAACACCAGGAGTCTCTAACCTTTTTGGCACCAGGGACCAGTTTCATGGAAGACAATTTTTCCACAGATGGAGGAGGGTGGGATGGTTTAGGGATGATTCAAGTGCATTACATTTATTGTGTACTTTATTTCTATTACTATTACATGAGTTCCACCTCAGGTCATCAGGCATTAGATCACCAGAGGCTGGGGACTCCTGCTCTAGACTATGGTGGAATTTCTTCTGGGTTCTTCCCTAGACACTTCACCTGGGCTCTTGCTTGGCCATCTCTGGTAAGGGTGACCCAGGGATGAGAGGGGAGCAAGGCAACTTGAAATATCACCCTCCTTCAGAACAGGCAGAGAGGAGGAAACTTGAGGATTTAGCTGGGGGCAGGCAAGAGGATTCTAGATGGGAAGACCATAGAGACACTTCTTCATTAGCCAGAAGCTGCCCGAACGTTCAATATAAGACCCCATCTGTTTTGTTAAATTGACAATTTCCTTTAGCAGGAAATAAAGGTTCATATCGAGTTTCAGACTAGCTACGGAGTAAGAAATAGCTCCACTTTTTAAAGACTTTGCTGTTTAAGGCATTCAGCATATAACCTAATTTCATTTGATGGAGTTTGTTTTTTCCTTCTCCATTTGCTGCCTAGAAATGTGTGCTTCATTATCTCCTGTGGAGTTGGAGTTGGGAGGGGAGAGCTAGAGACTCAGAGCTCTCTGGGCCTCAAAAGCACTTAAAAATAATATTGAATAAAATTAAATTGCAAGGGCAGCCATCCCAGTGGATTTTCTGTCTCAAATATTTCACACCACCAGCTATAAGTCCCAAGGGGGTACTGACTGGACCCCTCCAGTTCCCATTACACAAACATGGACAGAAGGCCAAATGCAAACAACAAGCAAAAGATAATATATTTGCATAAACTCAGGCTTGGGTCGATGTTATTCAAAGGAAAGGTGGGTTTTATTTGAGAGAGACGATTGCATCTACTAGACTTTTTCGGGATGCAACAAATTAATACTTATAGTTTTTAAAAATTCAAATCTTTCAAAGTATTCAAACATGAAAGTAGGACTTTACCTAAAAAATAATTATAAAGAATATGACTGCCTGGAATAAAAAAAAACTTTACTTTTGAATTGTCTTTCAAAATATTGATACGAGGGAAAACATACACATACAAGTGATTGTAAGATATCAATTTTTAATTTAGAAAGAGTAATCAAGCAATTATCAGGGAGAAAAACATGCCTCCCTGAGTCTCTCGACAGCACTGACTGCCCATGTGGCTCCAAGGGCCCTCAGAAGGTGGAAAGGAACTTACTTGATGTCACACAGAAGGGCCACACCTCTCAGGATCCAGTGATCAGGAGATAGGACTGTTCGCAAATACACTACAGTGATGAAGGTCAAGTCAGTCCGCCTGGGCTTCTTGTATATGGGACACACGTACAGCTTGGGGTCCTTGGGTGCCGTGGAATTGATAGCAAAGATGTGCAGCACAGGCAGCTGTGTGAAGAGCACCTTGGGGGTGGATTCCGTGAGCTTCCCATTCCGTCTGTCCCAGGCCGCTCCATCCATGTACAGCCCGTAAATATATACGCCTTCCTGGAAGAGCCAAGCAGAAGATAACAGGAAGTTTTAAAAAGTTACCTGCTGTGAGATGGGCACCCAATGCTGTAACGAAGGTCATTGGTTTGGAAAGAGAATGCACAGCAATCTTAAAACGCTGCCCAAAGAAGAAAACACCAGTGGATGCATTCCTTGGTGAAATACTGAGCCCAGTGTTCCTCTGCCGCTTAGCTGGAGGCTATGGTCTTCCCTGGTAGCTCAGCTGGTAAAGAATCCGCCCGCAATGCAGGAAGACCCTGGTTTGGGAAGATCCCCTGGAGGAGGGCATAGCAACCCACTCCAGTATTCTTGCCTGGAGAATCCAATGGACAGAGGAGCCTGGAGGGCTACAGTCCACGGGGTCACAAAGAGTCAGACACAACTGAGCGACTAAGCACAGCACAGAAACACAGCTATAGAAATGCTCCCATTACTGGCGATTTGAGCCTGGGGGTGACTGGCCTGGGACCGAGGACTCAACCAGCAGCGCCAGATTGTCTCTGCTGCAAATGAAGGTCTCTGACGGGGGTGTTCTGAGTCAGTGTGGGGTGGGAGCACACAGGACAGGATTCAGAGCTGGGTGCCACTCGGGATCTCAACCTGCACTGAGCAAGCCCACAGGTGGTTCTAACTTCATCTGAGCGCCCCCAGAGGTCAGACATAGAGCAAGAGCAGAAGTGATGGGCAGGGTGGGGGAAATTGGTCCAAGAGTGGCTGACCTCATCCTGTATCTGTCTTTCACACAGTAGGACCTATCCTTGAGGGCCTCACCAGTAAACCAGGAGACAACACACACACACACACACACACAGAACAAAATGTAAAAGACATGAGTTGAACACCAGCACATGCTTGTCAGAGGGGCTGCCTAATGAACAGCACTGACTGAGGCCAAGTGCAGTGACCGGATGTGAAAGGTCACTGTGGGCTGGAGTGCTCGGAGAGGGTTGTGGAGGAGAAGGCTCTGGAGGGTGTGCTGTGCTTGGAAACACAGAGGAGAGAGGGTGGGCATCAAGAGAGGCAGGAGGGTCAGGAAAGTCCAAGCATTTTATTTAGCAGCAGGTTCAATGGTTATAAAATAAGTTAGGGTTTAATGGTGGAAGACTGTCGATACCAGATGGAAGAGCTTAAATTTTTATCTTGTAGGCAGTGGGGAGCCATAGAACATGTGCTCAGTAAGAAAAAAGTCTAAACGGAGTCACGGGGGAGACTCCAACAATCACGTAAGCTCATAAGATACAGTTATGAAGAAGATGGTGACCATTTTTCCATTTCCAGTGAGGATTGGGTAAGAGAAAGGAAATCTATATTATAATAAAAGAGAGGGAGGTTAGCTGCAAAGTGTTTTCTAAAATCCCCCAGGTGGGCTAAGAGTATAAGAACCATACCTCTTGAACCAAAATCTGAAGTACATGATTTGACAGTAAAACCATGGGTAATTCCAGAAAATTAGCACATTAGGTATCATCATTAAGTCAGTGGCACGGTGTGGTGTGTGCATCACGTCCAACTCTTTGCGACACCATGGATGATAGCCCGCCAAGCTCTTCTGTCCACAGAATTTTCCAGGCAAGTTGTCCTTCCACCCAGGGTCCTGCAGCTAAGAAGGGACATGGCTGGAACTGGCCCCAGAGCTCAGGACTGCTAGTCCTATTAGTCTCTACTGCCCTCGACCCTCATTAATTCTGTGAGTACCCCACAGCAGTGGATGGAGACGTGCAGAAAGTCCTTTTGAGCACACACAAATGTAACCTGTAATTACAAAGAACGCAGTCTGGGGCCTTCCTGGTGTTTATCATTCATTCCCATTCTGGCAAATGCAGGAGGAGTTGGCATTGAGGTCTCCTGGTTACAACCAAGGAAACCCTCCCTGCAAAGCCAGAGGACCTGATGGAGATGCTCACAGGTCCATGTTCAGCAGAACTTGAACTTGGAGCTCTGGCTCCAGAAGTGTCCCTGCTCTTGCCCAGTGGCACCTACCACAGGGGGTGACGTGACCTCCTCCTTGGTCTGCCGCAGAACTTCGTTGTGGATGGTCACGGAGTCCAGGGCCCAGCCTTTGTGGGCACGGGTCACTTCTTGCCTCATTGCAGTCAGGAAGCCTTAGAAAAGGAGAAAGAAATGATCCTAATGCCTTGGTGCAGACTAGTAACAAGAGGGGGAGTTGTGTCGTTAGCTGCTTATCCATCTCCAGATGTGTGCCCATCTGAGAGGAGCTGAGATTCAACCTCAGAAGGGATGTTTCTTTCAATGTTTTGTTTCAATCAGCTAAATATGTCTTGCCAGCAGACAGCCGGAAAACAGCACCGTCTCTGCCTCAGACAAGGTCGCGGTTTGAAATTCCCCTGGGATTTCAAACCACGCTCGTCTTCTAAGGGTTGTAACCCAGTGCTAGCTTATAGTCTCTGTTTGAAAACCCAGTATCAAGGAATAATATTGGAATGGTAAAATATTCTGACAACAGCATTCCAATTAAAACTGGAATCAAACCATTATCAAGCGCCTATTTGCTCTAATGGAATAATTTCATTTAGTCTAGGAAATAAGGCATAATGCCAAAATAGAAAGCCTGACTTTCAATTTGATCAAACAAAGCAATCACACCGGAAAGGAACGCTCCATGTTTTAATGTGCATAATACAGTTATTTTAAGACAATACATGGTTCTGTATATTGTGGCCTTTCTTTAAACGTAATATTTGCAAATCATTGCCATGCAATTCAATTAGAGAAGTGTATCTTGGAAAGTAGCATTTGATGTTTAAAAACTATACCTTAAACTTCAAAATGGACTTCAAAATCTTAGGATATTTTACCTGTGACCTATATATTACAATTTGGCCTCCATGTTAATACTGGAAATCATGAGGCCCTTTATTCACAATCACAAGTAAATTTTGGAAGTGTGTGTCCCTATTACTCCTAGATTCATGAACTGTGAGAACTTTAATGCACAAACCAACATGAAAGTGGTAATATTTTATCAGGTTTGAATGGGAGTGGAAAGAAGAGGGAAAGTTACAAGGCATAATGGCAGGCAGTGAGTTAACACCTGTTGGAATTAGAAAGAAAGAATAGGAACTCCCCTGATGGTCCAGTGGCTAAGACTCTGTGCTTTCAACCCAAGGGACCCAGGTTCAATCCCTTGTCAGAGAACTAGATCCCACATGCCACAGCTAGGAGTTCACATGCTGCAACTAAAGATCTTGCATGCTGCAACGATGACCTGGCACAGCCAAATGAATACTTTTTTTTTTTTTAATAAATAGAGTAGGACTCTAGCCTGCTTAGTGAAAACGTCAAGTTCTCTCCATTCTCAAGTCCCACCCTCATTATTGTTAGACACTTGGGGAGGCACTCATTCATTTATTCATTCACTCATTAGCTAAGTCTCTTAGAAGTGGCCACCATATACCAGGTTGCTAGAGGTGAGATGCTCACAGTGATGAAGAGGCCATCCATGGACCCTGCATTCAAGGAGCTCAGTCTACAGGGAAAGTGGACAGAAGCAGGATATATACCTTGACGTCACTATAAGTAAAGAGGTGAGAACAGAATGGACCACTGAAGAAGACAGCTCAGGGAAGGCTGAATTGAGAAGATGAAGTCAAAGACTGGTCTTGAAAGTAAGAGATGGGATGATTCCAGTTAAGGGAACAGCATGTGCAAAGGCACGGAAGTCTAGGCCTACAGGTGAGGCAATAACGGCAGATGAGGTTAGAACAAAGTCAGAGGCAGGGTTTTGCAGGGTCAGACTTTGGACCTGGTGACTTTGTGAATGGTGGGAAGCCACTGATTATTTGAAGCAGGCAAATAATTTAGTTGTATTTGCATCTTATAAAGTTTCCTCAGAGCTCTCACTAAAAGCAGGATTTAGGAAACTCAAGAAGAACCCCTGCATTAACCCAAAAGAAAAGTTGGTCAATCAACCAGAGGCCCTAATTGAAGGTCTTTTTTTTTTTTTTTAGGTCCACTGGGAGGCATATGGAACTTCCCTGACCAGGAATCGAACCCATGCCCTTGGCAGTGGAAATGTATAATCATAACCACTGGACCACCAGAGAAGTCCTATAAGTGATTCTTATAAAGTTAAAGTTTCATGAAACTAAGAGTGCCTAGTAGGAAAGGATGGTTTTATGATGCAAAGTGTTAAATACAGGGAGTAGGAAACATGGTAGACGTTTGCCTGGCAGCAATTTCTGGTCAAGACCCATCTGTAGTCCACATGTGGACTTACTTGAGATGATCTGATCAAGCATGTGATTACATCAACTTCCACTTTAAATACTGGGGATCCCATTGTTTTTAGTAGTCAACATGTCATGTGTTTGGTAGTCAAGTATATGCCATGCCATGATAACTTGCTTTAGTTGTATCCAGCTCTGCAACCCTATGGACTATAGCCCTCCAGGCTCCTCTGTCCATGGGATTCTCCAGGCAAGAACACTGGAGAGGGTTGCCGTGCCATCCTCCAGGGATCTTCCCGATCAAGGGATCAAACCCGGGTCTTTTATGTTTCCTGCATTGGCAAGCGGGTTCTTTATCACTTGCGCCACCTGGGAAGCCCAGTCAGGTATATATGACCACAGTAATAAAATCCAATCCTCCATTCTAAGTGACTCCGTGAAAATGTCATTTTCATCACTCAACTTTAAGCTTGCATCCAAGTAGAATACTCAGAATTAAATTGACCCTATTTTATGATATTTTAAAATTCATCATTGATCTATGAATCTACAAAGTCATAATGCATAAGGCATGAATAATGATTATAACTTTCCATCTGCACTAGTTGAAAAACTGGATTTTTCTATAATATTTTAAGTTCCAAATTGAAACTTTGACCTCACTTGCTATGGCACTCATAACAATGTAGTAGATGCCAGGTGAGGGGGTGAGAGAGATTCTCTCTTATGTAATATACCCAAGACAAGGACCTCAGTTGATGGTGGAGTGTTCTGAAAAAGTTCTAGTATGTTTAAGGAGATACCACCTTCTCTCATCTCCCTGCTGGGGAATACGCATGATGTTGTCTGGCTGACTTCAACAGTCAGCCTCCTAATGTTTAGGAAGCACTCTTGGTATGCCAGGAGATGAAATCTAGAATGCACATTACCTTGAGCTATTAAGAAAGGAAAATGTTCAATAAATAATTTGAGGCCTGAGAGCAGAGGGTAGGAAACCGTTCCATGGCTCATTCCCACTGAGAACATGGAGAAGATACATATTTTTTTTTCAAGTTTTGATAGCTTTTTTTTGGCCTCCTAAAAAGAAGAACATGATCTTGCAGCATTCAAACTGAATTGCAAATCCACTGAATTGCTCTTTATCGAATTTTAAAAATGAATGACCATCTTTCTTATAGACTGATATCAAGTCTAATGAAATCAAAATCTCTTGTTTTCTGAAACCTATATAATTTTAAAAGACTATTGATATATTTTTCTTTATAAAAGCTTGAGAAGTAGTACTTTTGTCTTGGCACTAATTTAATTTTAATAATTCTTAAGCCAAATTTCAATCATCAGTGGTGGGAAAAGTGATTCAGGCGTTCATGTGTTTGACTCAGAAGTGAGAAACAAAAAGTTGGGGAAAGTCCTCAACAAAAATAATCTATTTTTCATGAGATTTAACCACCCACGCAAAAATGGGTGATTTAACCATTCAAACATCTGAGTGTCATGTGAGCTAACTGAGGTGCTTTAAATTTTCTTTGCCCTTGTAACTCATCCAGTATAATGAATTCTTAAAACACTTGTCAAGCTTGTTCTTTTGCAAAATATACTTTTACGCTTGGATTATACTCTGGAAACTCAGGTCTAAAATAACACTTGTTATGTCTTAATTCCTGTAATAGTCATGACCTAACATTTCAGCAAACAAACTACTGTTGTTTGACCTGTGCAATCAGTTGGCTTGAAGAAAGCTGTAGAAGGCTTTGGGTATCAATTCAAACAGGGTCTTGGAAGTGACAGAATAAATAACTAATCAGCAATGCTATTGTTGTTGCTCAGTCACTAAGTCGTGTCTAATTCTTTGCAACCCCAAGGACTGCAGCATGCCAGGCTCCTCTGTTTTCTACTGTCTCCCAGAGTTTGCTTAGATTCATGGTAATACTATCTAACCGCTGCTGCCTTCTCCTTTTGCCTTCAGTCTTTCCAGCATCAGGGTCTTTTCCAATGAGTCGGCTCTCTGCATCAGGTGGCCAAAGTATCGGAGCATCAGCTTCAGCATCAGTCCTTCCAATGAGTATTCAGAGCTGATTTCCTTTAGGATGGACTGGTTGGATCTCCTTGCAGTCCAAGGGACTCTCAAGAGTCTTCTCCAACAGCACAGTTCAAAAGCATCAATTCTTCTGCGCTCAGCTTTCTTTATAGTCCAACTCTCACATCCATACATGACTACTGGAAAAATCATAGTTTTGACTATACAGATCTTTGTCAGCAGAATGATATCTCTGCTTTTCTGTCTAGGTTTGTCACATCTTTGCTCCTACCAAGGAGCAAGTGTCTTTTAATTTCATGGCTTGCAGTCACCATCCATAGTGATTCTGGAGCCCAAGAAAATAAAATCTGTTACTGCTTCCACTTTTTCCCCTTCTGTTTGCCATGAAGTGATGGGAACAGAAGTCATGATCTTAGTGTTTTAAATGTTGGGCTTCAAACCAACTTTTTCACTCTCCTCTTTCACCCTCATCGGGAGGCTCTTCAGTTAGTCTTCCTTTTCTGCCATTAGAGTGGTAACATTTGCGTATCTGAGGTTGTTGACATTTCTCCCCGCAATCTTGACTCCAGCTTGTGATTCATCCAGCCCAGCATTTTGCATGATGTACTCTGCATAGAAGTTAAATAAGCAGGGTGACAATATACAGCCTTGATGTACTCCTTTCCCAATTTTGAATCAGTCAGTTGTTCCATGTCCGGTTCAAACTGTTGCTTCTTGACCCACATACAGGATTATCAGGAGGCAAGTAAGGTGGTATGGTACTCCCGTCTATTTAAGAATTTCCCACAGTTTGTTGTGATCTACACAGTCAAAGGCTTTAGCATGACCAAGGAAGCAGAAGTAGATATTTTTCTGAAATTCTCTTGCTTTCTCTATGAATGTTGGTAATTTGACCTTTGGGTCCTCTGCTTTTTCTAAACCCAGCTTATACATCTGGAAGTTCTTGGTTCACATACTGCTGAAGCCTAGCTTGAAGAATTTTGACCATAACCTTGCTAGTGTGTGAAATGAACACAATCAGGAAGGTTCTTCTCTATTTCACAAGGAGTTGGTTGGTATTCTGTAATGATGATCCTATAGGCAACACTTTCTTTCCTTTAATAAATGAACCAGTCCTTAGGTAATGAGCCTTTGGTTGTTCAGTATTTCCTGTCTTGTCAGTTACGAAGCCTCCCATGAGCATTTTGGAAGATGAGCAGAAATGATGTTCCTGCCATAAGATTATGACAGGCAGTTTTTTCCCCAAAATGAGAAGCAAATGCAGTTCATTGGTAAGTTAAATAAAAGGTCAGAAATCATTAAGCAAAGATGACGATGTTTCACCCAGTTGAATAAAAATGCCCCAGGCACCTTTCATGATGCTTTGCTCAATGCTGTAAGGTAGGGATCTTAATCTTGGCTGAAAATGAGAAATATCTGGGAAGACTTTGAAACCTCCAATTCCCTGGTCATAGCCCAGATAAGTTAAATCAGAATCTCTAGAGGTGGGATCAGGCTTCAGTACTGTTTTAAGGCAGGGTTTCTCAAAGTTCAGAGTTAACGCCAAGGGAAAGATCGCTTATTAAAATGCTGGTTCTGATTCAGTAGGTAGGTTGAGGGTAGGTCCTGAGGATCTTCATTTCTGTCAAGCTCCCAGGTGATGTTGCTACTGCTGGCTGCTGGACCACATACTGGGTAGCAATGGTCTAAGGCCCAGGTTCCTCACACCTTAGAATGACCAAAAGATATTTCAAGACTGATTACATAGACTCTAGTGAACTCATCCCCAGAGGTTGTGAAGTCACTGGTTTGGGTCCCCAGGGATTGGCATGCATTAAAACCTCCCCACATGATTCTACTGTGTGGGCAGGATTGAGAACCTGCTCTGTAAAAAATATCTGCATGACAGGCCAATAAGAGATCACGGATGCATATTTGTTTGCAGAACAAATTTGGCAAGTGGGCAGAGACATGCCCTATGATACAACAAAATATGAGGAAGGCTGTCAGTAATGCAAGCTGAGTCTTTCCAGAATCCCCTGATAGGCATATATTTTCTGAAATGCTGTTAATCCAGGACACAGAGTACAAGCTGGAGCACTGGGGCTAATTCTCTTGGCCCGGTTGGGATCAGCCAACCCTGCTGGGTCTCACACGTCAAAATGTCATTCTGTAACTGCTGCCCCTTCCCTGCCCCTTCTCTGCTACTCTCTGCTTCCCCTCCGCTTCCTCTCCCTTCACCCAACCTCACACCTCTCTGCTCCCTCCCCAACCTGTACGCTGTGCCCTCTGGAGCGGGTCTGTGGTTAACAGACTCTTCCATGTGTTCCATGTTTGCACAGAACATTCTCTCCATCTTCTTGCCTTTCCTGGAGGCTGGCTCAACCCTGAAGACCCTGTCCTCCCCAACTGCCCCTCCACCCTGGATGAGAATCTCCGCTGTTTGGACAATCACCCTCCATCCACACACCCCTCCCCTCACTGTCCCTGCCAAGTGTCCACTGGTCCCCATTCACGGAGCCTCTGCCGCCTTCTGGGTCTCTTCAGTATCCCACTCAGCATCTTGACGTCTCAGTTCTAAAGACCTGCTCCTCAATTCCACCCCCTTTTCTTCACTTCTTTCCCTATTTAGTCTAGACCAATCTTTTTCATCACTCACCCAGCAGAACTCCAGGGCTAAACAAGTCCAGGTGTCCTTCTTCTTAAACCTATTCCAGGCTGCTGAGCAAAGCTAAGGCCAGCACACAGTTGGCACCATGGTTTAGCTACCACTAGCCTTGATGGGATTGTCAAAGCCACCTAGCAATCCTTTTCTCCTTAGCCCTCTTTCTCAAACTTCTGCCACTCTCCTTAAATATCTCCTCTAACACCCTGCTCCTGAGATCACTTTGCCTCCTCAAAGGGAAAAATAGAAAGCATCAGACGGGAATTCCCTTAACTTCTTGCCACCATGCCAGCAAGCTCATTGGCATCTACACGCATTCTTTCCTTGTTACCTTGTTACAGCGGGTGGGGCATCCCTCCTCCCGCCTGGAGTGCATCCCTCCACTTGGGGACCACCCCTTCTGCTTCTTTCACCCCCTTCTGGTATCTTTGTTCTCCCTCTCTCCTGGCTTCTTCCCACCAGTATTTGAATAGGCTCAAGCTTGTCCTACCATTAAAAGAAGAAGGAAGAAAATGTTTTCTTCTGACAACTGCTCCTCCAACTCCCTTCTTCTTTTCCGAGTCAAATTTCTCGAGGGAATTTTCCATGCTGTCCATCCTCACTCTCTGTCTCCCCATTTTCTGGTCTCTCATTCACCCTGAAATCTGACTCCTCCACCTCCCCACCCACTCCACTGAGACTTCCCTCGCCCGCAGTCTCCTGGTTGATAAGGCTATCTGGCCATTTGGGGCCCTACCTTACTTGACCTCTGGCAGCATCTGTCCCTCCTTCCCATCCCCTCCCATCTTCCACCACACTATGCATTCCTGGTTTCCCTCTTTCAAGCTGTTAGGGTGTGAGGGACTATTTACAAGAGTCAGGGTGATCTGGAGGGTGGGCATGTACAAGCAAACAGAGCAGAATCCTGGTGAGGATGGTTTAGGGGGAAGATGGACAGATGGTAGTCCTGGTGAGGTTTACAGAGGATGGAATAGTTCACGGTGACAGTTGGAAGTAAGAATCAGAAGCTAACACTGGGACTTTTGATGAGTTTGTCATAAGTAGAGACAAACAACTGCATCTGTGAGAAGGACTGAGGTCATCAATGAAGGGACCAGGGCCAAGTGAAGAACTTGCCTGCGAACAGCCCACAAAGTGGGCTGAGAAGCAACCCTCTGAGAGGTAGGGGGAGAACCGAGGCAGGTGATGGATGGAAGCCAGGGTGTGAAATGAAGCTAGCAGGAGGATCACTAGACCTGGTGGCCTTGGAGAGAGCAGTTTCAGTGTGGTGATGAAGCCAGCCAAATGACGAGGAACTAGAGGGCTGGTAAGGACGGTGAGCGTGGGCAGAGACTAGAATCATAAGGGATGTGGTTGAGGCTAAAGCCAGTGCATCAAGGGCCCCCCCACAAAGGTGAGAAGGATGGGCTTTTATTCACTTGGAAGTGTTTCTAAGGTGTCCACAGTCCTTCTCTGGTTCTGGGATTCAGAGTCAGGGCAGTGAGTGCTATCACCCAGATTGAGGTCTGGAACCCTGACAACCCTTCCCCTAGATTTCCTCAGATGTTAGGGATAGCTCTGGGGCACACTTGGGATTGTTATAAGATTACAAAAAATCCCCAGTCCCTTCCAATGCTAAAGTTCTATTAATAAGCCTGCTGTACTCTTCTGCCCAACAAACATCAAGCTTTTATGACTATCTTCAAGATAAGTATTCAGAAATTGCTGACAGCTGCCAATGTTGCCCTAAAAACAAATACACAGGACTTCCCTGGAGAGTGGATAGGAGTCCACCTGCCAACACAGGGGGGCACAGGTTTGATCCCTGGTCCAGGAAGATTCCATGGCCTGTGGGCAACTAAAGCCCATGGACCACAATGACCGAAGCCCATGTGCTGCAACTACTGAAGCCCGAGCACCTACAGGCTGTGCTCCGCAACGAGAGAGGCCACAGCAATGAGAAGCCTGTCCACCACAAGGAAGAGCAGCCCCCATTCACCACGACTAGAGAAAACCCACATGCAGCAACAAAGACCCAGCACAACCAAAAATAAATACGTTATTTTTTTAAAAAAGAACAAATACACAGGCAAGAGGTTATAGGTGATTTTTACAGGAACAAAAGATAACAAGACAAAAACTGTCCATCTCCTTGCTTCAGTAGACTCCCTTCTCACTGAAAATCTTGATTTGTAATAGTGAATACTAAATTGCTACTGATATCTGTTAACAACAGACCTGGTGCGGCTTGTTAAGACACTGAAGAAAACAGAAAAGCTAGAGCAGTTTGGCATCCAAATGGCATCACGTTCCAGACTGAGTTCAACACTTGGGAAATAATGCCAGTGCAGGGTTCAGTCTCACACAGAGGTGTGGGACCCAGAGAGCACGTCCAGCCTCTGCCCCCCTTTCATTTACAGCACCTGTGAGTCACACCAAACTGAATGGCAAAGCAAGGCTATCAATGAAAAGGTTCTGGAGGGCAGGCAATTCCCTTGGCTTAAAGTCAAGTGCATGAATGCTCATAATCTCTGAGTTTAAACACATCCCTATCTATGACACAGAATCTAAGTCATGTGTACATGATGCTCTGAAAAGGTACACCTGTGGGAACGAGAGACCACATAATCCTTCAAGAACACTGAGCAGCACAGTCTTAAATGATGTGTGTGTGTGCGCGCGCGTGCACCAGTTACTGCTGGGAAGCCCCAGTGGAGCACAAAGGTTCTCCTGAGCCTGAAGTGGAGGCAGTTCCACGCAATGCCCAAAGCTGGGCCATGGAACAAATGTCACAGGGTCATGGGCACAGAGAGCTTGACCACTTTAATAATCAAATCTAATCGCCACCTGAGTGAGCTCGTCAGTTGCTACAGAAATGATTGTGAAGGGGGCTGAACACACGAGATTAGTTCCAGGGTGACTGGCTGACGGCCTCTTCAATAGGACAAAATATCAGACCACCACTCGGCGACAGAACAGTGCTACCAACAGGGTGAGCTCAGACACAGACTGGGGTGGGCCAGGGGAGGCAAATGAGGCCCATCACCTGTCCCTGCAGCATCACTTAGGCCCAAGGGATGCTCACCAGGGGCATGACGGGAAACACACATCAGACAGTATCAGATGCCAGGTAACATTACAAGAACACAAAACGGTCATAGGTGAAAGAAACATTTTCAAGTATTCTACAAACTATGGCATCTTAGCAAACTGCACTGAGTTTTACTTAAATCGTGGTTTCTTTAAACAATTTACTTAGAGACTTCCCTGGTGGTCCAGTGGCTAAGACTTCACTTTTCAATGCGGGGTATATGTGTTTGATCCCTGATCTGGGAGCTAAGATCTCACATGCCTTGCAACCAAAAAGCCAATCTATGAAACGGAAGCAATATTGTAACGAATTCAGCAAAGACTTTCAAAATGTTCCACATCAAAAGAAAAATCTTAAAAAAAAATAGCCATTGAAAAATAATTTACTTAAATGTTTTGAGCCAAAAAATTATTTCATGGAAGGGGACTGGGTTAGAAGATATAAAACCCAGGAGTTACACCATGTTGAGAAATCAATTGCTGAGGTCAGATGGTGACCAGAGAAGCTTCCACCTAGAGAGGACTTTATCTGCTTGCACGCTGCCTGTGAACATGCATGGGGTTGCTGCAACCTATCTGATTCGGCCAGGTAAGATGGAACTGAAAGTGTAAGATGGAACTGAAAGTGATTTGTCTCCCATGTCAAGAAAAGGCAAAGGAAGCAGAGAAGTGATTGGTAGGTAGGGAAATCTGACTTCCACTCTTCTGTGCTACAAACAGAAAGCAAGGGTGTGTAAAGGTAGGATGTTTGAATAAGTGCAAGACTTTCAGAGACATGGAGAGCCATGAGAGAAGGAATCCAAGTTCAGTTTAAAAACAGAAATAAAGAAAAAAAATATAGAAAGGATCAGTGTTATTAAAAAGGCAAATAAGAAAACTGATTTGTATTTATATTTCTTTAAATGTTGCTCTGGTTTGTAATACTTCTTAATAAATAGTAACAAATATTAGTTTATATTTATACTTTGCTATTGAAAGTCACATTTCTAATGGAAAAAAGCAATTGCTCAAAGAGACTGTGCTGTGATATACAACTTACCCATCTATGTCTATGGAAAGCCGTGGATAAATCAACCCACTCCCATGGCTTCTAAATGTTAAAAATACATTTAAGGATCTCACTTTTTCCCTAATCACTGATTTGAAGTCTGCCGGCACACCTGCCCACCTGTATGTCCCTCCTGCACAAGCGGACGAGTCCAGGGCTCCCTGCCCATCCTCCCAAGTGGCCGCTCTCCCAAGGCTCCTGGTCTTGTGCTTGGCCTTCAGCCTCAGCCACCGCTACTTCCCACTCTCTCAAAGATCCCCATTTAATCACTCCATCAGCTCTGCCTCCTCCTCTGCACCTGGTCAAGGTCTCAGGCTGTCTCCCTTGGACCTGGTAAGAGTCTCATTGCTGTGGACATCCTTCTTTCAGTCTACACTTTACCTCCTCCTCATCTTTGGTGACTTCCTGTTGCCTTTATGATGCAGCCCAAACTCCCCTGGAAGACCTCACGCCCCAGCCTCACCCCTCTGACGCCCCTGCTCCTGTTTCCTGAGCTCAGGCCACACTGGTCTTCTCTCCTTGGACATGCCTCGTCTCTGCTCAGGTCTCTGTCCGGGATGCTCTTATCTCCAGCCTCTGCCTCTGCGAACTGCACTCACTGGTCCCGGGTACGGCTATTCTCAAGCCCGGCCTCGGAAGAAGGTACCTCTCTGTCCTCTGTGCCCGTGCGGCACTTGGTTCTCACGCGGGTGGGGCATTTACCACGTTATGTTAAAGTTGCTCATGTTTCTGTCCTACTGACCAGATCATGGGCTCCTTTGGGGCAGGAATCGGGTCTCAGATCTGTCTCTACTGAAAGCACCTAGTGGATGGGCTGGCAAATGAAAGGTGGTTGGACAATCCTGATTAAGTTAAATGTTATTTCTTTAGGCTTCTAAGCTGGGAATCACCTGGTGACAGCTTAGTCAAATTGAGGGCTGGTATGGAGCAAAGAGACTCACAAGTAGACACAAGAATCTGAGAACCACAATAAAAATTGTTTTCCTCCCAAAATTCAGTGGGAATTCTGGGAGAAAAACAGATAAGTGAAATCTTGGGGCTGTTCTTCACAAATCTAAAGTCTACTGACATAATAATGTGCCATGTATTGGGTTGGCCAAAAAGTTCGTTTGGGTTTTTTCATAAGATGGTACAGAAAAACCCAAATAAACTTTCTGGCCAACCCAATATAATTTGCTAAGTTCCTAAAAACCACCATGATTAATGTTTTAAATTTAGAAAATGTTAAGGCACTTCAAAATTCATGAACTGAATGAATGCATTTACACAGAGACCAAATAAGTGTCTATTTATTAAGTATTATTTATACAAAGAAAAATGCACAACTCATAAGTATAAAGCTTGATAAATTTTCACTGTGGGAATATAGCCCTGTAACCAATATCCAGATCAAGATGTAGAACATTCCCAGACCCCCTGAACCTCCTTGTGCCCTTTGGCAATCACTGCCCTTTCCCACAAGGGTAACCACTATTCTGACTTTTGACTTTGGACCTGTTTTACCTATTTTGGTTCCTTGCATAAATGGTATCATACAATATACATACATCACAAAGAATATGGTATACATACATTACAATGTGTTCTGTTTGACTTCCTTCACTTAATATTATTTTATGAGATTCAACCATACTGCTGAGAGTAACGATGCACGTGTCTGCTAAGCTGCTTACGGAGTAACGACAGTATACCCTAAATTTGTAAGTGTGAACACTTCTTAAATGGTATTACTAACGGGCCTATAAGGTGCTGAACTTTAAGGAACCCAGTGTCTCTTCATTCTGGCCAAGAATTACTTGAAAAAACTATCCATGTCACAGTAAGAAAAAAAATTGTTGCATTTCTGAACTTTTATGAACTCTATGAGATCTAGTCTGAAACTTAGTAAACATTTCTATAATGAAGGAATATATGCACTGGGATCATAAAGCACTTTTTCAGGGGAGGGGAAAAAAAAAAAAAACAAGCAAGCAGGGACAGATTCTGGAAGTTCACTGAATAAAACTTTTGCCACATGGTCATTTTTAAAATCAGTCTAATTTTCTGAGCCTTAAGAACATTTTTCTTTGCATATTCTGGTGCTTCATTTTTGTCATTTTCATAAACATTTAAAAACTAGTGTTTGAACAAAATCTTTTCAGTATTTCACATTGTCCTAACCACAGACTTGTTTGCTTAAGTGCGTGAGAAGAAAAATGGAATTTTACCCCCATATTGTGGAAGCAATATGGCAGACAGAACTTTAGACTGAATTCATAAAACAAATATAGAAGGTTCATTTGTTGGTCTACACCTTTGAAAGCATAGTTCTAGTATGCAGCAAGCTGTACCTCTATACTGTACTGTGTAACATACACTCATTACACAGTGCTACTATACAACCACTCATGACTTCCAAGTTATCCTACAGTCCTATGAACACCTACCTTGGGGATTGAAGAAACCAGTCATCCAGAACACATTGGGCCTCCCTTCAAATATCCAGGTGGAAAACTGAGAATTTCTTTCCAAAAGTTCAGTAAACCAGAAGCCCAGTGTGGATGAGTCCCAGGACACTCTTTTCCAGATCTGGGGTATACGGGCATCGTACATGTTGTCCAGAGCATCTCTCAAGTTCTGGAAAAAAGACAGAGTTAAAACCTGAGAATAAGAAAATTCAACAAAAGAGGGAAACGGCTACTGAGATGGTCACAGCTCACCTCACTCATAATGATCGTGCCTTCAATGGCCAATTTTAGATCACTCAGGCTACTGCGAAGTATTGAAATGACTTTTTGCATTCTGTCAATTTCTTGTCTGAGAAATATGTTCATTGAATTAAGATGCCCCATCTTCATCAAACGAGCTTTCACCTAACACAAAGCATACAATAATAGAGATGAAAAAAAATTATCTGTCCCTTCTTTTCCAAGGATTCCTTTCCTTTCTCTAGTCTTTTTCCTCTGGATGTATCTCTACAAGCCCAAATGAACTCTAGAATATCTCTTGCAGAACCAAATTTGCCATTAAATTTCCCATTTTCTGGGCTTCAAAAACTACTGTTCAGCTAAAATGATCTTTATTTCTTACTGACCGTACTTAGTTGATAATTGGAAAAGTACTTTGAAAAGCTGAAATAAAATTTTACTTTTTTTCCCCTTTTGAATGATTAAGTACTAAAGTGTCAGTTAAATATTCTTTTGCAATTTAACCTTTGTAAGAGTACAGTCTGGAATACTTTTTCTCATAATGCTTGTAGAATCATTATTAGAAATGTCACAGAAAGTGAATACAGCCAAAATCTTTACAGAACAGTTACCAATAAATATGATTGGCTGCAGTATCCTAACTGTTGTTGCTCTGGCTAGGGTGACTAAAGAGTGCTTTTCATAATCTAATCAATGAAAATATTTGATTTTGTGGGAGGGCCATAAAGCACCTGTCATTTTTTCCTTCTGGTATATAACTTATTGGCCATTTTGAAGAGATCAATATAAAAGCATCTGGTCACAGGAACAATAAAATATAACAATTATTGGGAAATAGGCCAATACATATACACATTTCAGTTTAGTGACATATGCCCCAGAAAAGACTGGCTATGGATACTGGCAGGAACTCTTGAGAGATCTGAACCTTCTGCTGGCTACAACCAAAGAAACACCGGAACAGAAGGGGTGAGGATAGACCATGGAGTAGGAGGGAAGCTGGGAACGCGGTGCCAGGCCACAGGGTCACCAGAAAGCCAGGAAACGGCCGCGTTCTCTGCTGGAGATGCCCACTGCCCCCTCTTGAGCCATGGGAGACTAGAGACAGATGGGCTCCAGGCTCATCTGGACCGCCCTCCCTCCTCATGGTACAGAACAGGTTTTCTGGCATGGTGCCCATGTTTCCCACTCAGCAATGGCCATCTCTTATTAACTGCAGCTGCGCCACTTATAGCGTATGAGGGACAAGAGGGGAACAGTGATGTGAAACTGAACACCTGGATGGGACTACCTGCACAGGCTGAGCAAGTGATCTTGAAATCCTGGTTAAATATGCCAGCGTGCATGCTCAGTTGCTCAGTTGTGTCCAACTCTCTGTGACCCCATGGCCTGTAGCCCACCAGGATCCTCTGTCCATGGGACTTTGCAGGCAAGAAAACTGTAGTGGGTTGCCATTTTCTCCTCCAGGGAATCTTCCTGATCCAGGGGTCAAACCCGAGTCTCCTGGGTCTCCTGCATTGGCAGGCAGATTCTTTACCACTGAGCCACCTGGGAAGCCCCCTAAATGTGCCAGTGGAGGTCCCTAACCCAGTCTGCCATACCAACCTTCAGGTAGTCACCTAAACTCCTGGTTCCAGAACTTACGGCTTTGCAGGCTTCATTGCTCTGTTCTCATCTTGAGCCCTTCAGCCTCCACTGGCTAAATCGCCTACATATCATCCTGTTTAGATCATGACTATGTTGTGGAAATTAACATTTTAAGGAAAAGGGAAATTATGGAAACACTTTTGCAACCAACACAAGTGAGAAATCAAGCCCAGGTGTTGGTTTCACTATGAAATCAATAGCCCAGGTAGCTCTGATACGCTAACAGCCCCAACAAATCACCTTGCCCGACACTTAGGGTTTTAAAAGAGACTTCTTTTGCAACAGACACATGCTTAATGTGTCTTAAAACTTAGATTCTAGAAAATCTAAAATCAGAACTGATTTTACTTGCAGTATCATTATTGTTTCAGCTTAAAATTGTCTTTTTATTAATAAGTAAAATATTTGATGTTGTCTTACACAGAACTTTTTTGTTTCTGAAACCAGCTAGTCTTTTCTACAGTAATATGTTTTTAAGTCAATATAGTAATTATGTTTCAATTAACTAAATTTACTTTACAGCCACATTTTTAAGAACACATCTCTTCTGTAAAATAAAGGACACTAAAAAGTAAATAATCCTGGAAGAGGGGGCTGCTTTAGATGTCTCTTGGTACAAACTCCCTCCCATCTAATAATCCATTTAGGGACACCCCCTGCTGGGATGATGCCAGAACAGCGATATTGGTGAAGTAGTCCTGACTATTCCAAGGTCTTGAAACTCTCCTCTGGTAATACCAACTTGCAGTCTAGTCACACAAAGTATATTTTATCTTTCACATGCTGCCTTTAAAAATCTTTGAAGACAGGTGTTATGACTCATCTGTCTTCTGATCATCTACAATGGACCACACACCAAGTATGGACTTGTAATACTTACCCACTTAAAAAACATTTTTCTCCCAACTATAAACATCTCTACGTGAAGTCATTGATTTCAGTATCTTAGCCAAATTCTTGGTACTCATCTACACATCAGATGCAAAAATTGTTTTAAGAAGCAAGAAAATGTTTTTTTTATTGCTGGGGGCACTGACTTCAGGTGGGAGGGCTGTAGCCCAGGCAGCCAGGTCTCCCAGACTCGGGGATGCTGGACAGGGGAGACACAGGACCAGAGAAATACCTCCATGAGGGCATCAGCCTCTCACTTTTTGGTTGAAAAGCTAAAATTGCCTCAGCCCAGTCTTGGACTCAGGTGAAGCTCACCATCAGTAGTGAGGGGTGGAGACTGAGAACAGGAAAGAGGAGGCCCTGGATGGCCTGACTATCTTCTTGCTTGAAGAAGGAGGATGTCTTACAGGACTTTCAGACTGCTCAGAAATTTTACCACAATTAAAGATTTATTAAGATCAGCAGTTCTCAAAGTGTGGTCTGGGACCCCCAAGGCTCCTGAGCTCCTTTTAGGAGGTCCGTGAAGTTAGTTGTTTTCATAGTAATTCTAACACATCATTTGACTTTTTACTCTCCTTCACTGAGGAGTGTCTAAAGGCTGTATGACCTGTGGTGTCACAGCAGACGGGATATACCAGCAGATACGAGGATCCAGCTGTCTTCTAGTAAACCAGATATTAAAGATATGTACAAAACCCTCACTTTCTCTTTGAATGGTTTTGTCTTGGAAAATATACTTATTTTTAAAATATAAATGTTATGCTACCATATGATGGGTTTATTGATGTTATTTCACAATAAATTAATATTTTTTTAAATTTTAGTTTATATTTATAATATATTAAATATCAGTCATTATGATCCATATATGGGCTTCCCCGGTGGCTCAAGCAGTAAAGAATCCTCCTGCAATGCAGGAGACATGGGTTTGATCCCTGGGTCGGGAAGATCCCCTGGAGAAGGAAATGGCAACCCACCCCAGTATTCTTGCCTGGAGAATCCAATGAACAGAGGAACCTGGCGGGCCACAGTCCTTGGGGTCACAAAGAGTCGGACATGACTGAGCACTCATACACATAATCCATAAAAGTAACAGCTATTTGGGGTCCTTGATCATTTTGTAAAGCAGTCTTGAGATTAAAAAAAAAAATTTGAGAAAAAACGACATTGATTAACAAGCAAACATCTGCGAGGTTCAAGAAGTAGAAAATTATTGCCACCCAAACTGGAGACTGAATTCATGTAAATGGCTTGCTTTCCTATTACCTGGCTGAGAGGACAGGGAGAATGAAATGCATGGAGGGCAAGAGAGAGAAACAAGGGCTAAATTAAATAATGGGACAAAGCAAGCCTGGGTAAGACAGACAGGGAGAGTCTCAATCCAGAGGGTTAAAAAACCCAAAGACAGAGGAACCCAGTGATGGGCAAAGGGTAGAGAAGAGGCAATTGAGAAAGAAAATGAAATAGGAAAAGTACAGATTGTAATTTTTCAAGAGGCTTGAGCAAGGGTAAGCAAGAGAAAACCAAAAAGTAAAAAAGGATTGAGCAGGGAGAGGAAGCGACTGAAATGTCCTGTCCGAGGATTGTGCTCAGCCTTGCGGAACCCAATGACAGCCCTGTGCGCCTGGGGAAAGGAGAGCTCACCTCATGGGGAGTGTAATCAGGAGGCAGCTTGCTCAGCATATCTTCAGATAACCTGTAAACAATGGCTTCCCGGGTCTCTCCCACGCCGCCTCCACTCTCTTTGGGCTGAATGTTGGTAATTGTCTCAAGCACAGCAGAAGCAGTGTTACTCTGGTAACTGGCAAAAAGAACTGAACTGTTCAGAATGTAGCACCAAAATGCACCTTCAGAGATAATTATCAATGCTAAAACAAAATGATGAATCCACTTAAATCCAGCCAAAAAAAGGAAAAAAAAAAAAAGGAAACTTTACCATCAATCTATGGGAATGAAAAAACTTGAGATCCACTTTACTTCCTCCTATTAGGACATCAAGAACATCACAGAAATGAAAGTTCTTCATCTTCAGGGAAAAAGATTCCCTGAATGCCCTTAATAAGCCAAAGCAGTGCTAGCCAGCCTTGCTTGTACCAACCTAAACCCCTCAAGTTGAACAAGGAGCCCACCTCCTTTTATTCTCCCCTGCTTATGGACTGGTCCTAAGCATCGTCTGTTATATGGCAATTTTTTTAGCATGAAGAGCACTGCTCATATTTCTTCTCTGAATTATAAATTACTACATTTCTTGGGTCTTTTCTGTTTTGTCTTCTCACTTTCCCACTTGTTTTATGATTCCCAAAGAGATGTATAGGCAGCACTTGTCTAAATGCAGCTACTTATCCTTAAAATTCATATATTCAATAAAGATTTACTGTGAACCCAGCATTGAGTTAGGTATTAGGAGATGGTGGTGAACAGTTCTTTTTCTCTAGGAAAGAAGGGGGACATTAGTCAATACTATTGTAATAAGTGCTGTGCAGAAAAAGAACAGCATGGTTTAAGATCATATAGCTTCTCTCTCTCTCATTCTCACTCTCTAGCTCTTTTTGGAGGGACTGACCAGATGCTCTGAGGTGCACAAACTTAGTTTTTGTCCCAAGGTTGCTGATCGACCAGCAGTCTAAACACACAGATATGGTGTGTATGTGTATGTGTGTATAGCAAGTTACACCAAGAGATCAGGAAAATTCTCTCTTAAAACATCATATAGGGAATTCCCTGACAGTTCAGTGGTTAAGAATCCACCTTGCAATGCAGGGGACGCAGGTTTGACCCCTGGTCAGGGAACTAAGATCCCACATACTGCTGGGCAACTAAGTCCATGAGTGTCACAACTACTGAGCCCATGCACTCTGGAGCCCGCACAACACAACTAGAGAGACGTCCTTGCACTATAATGAAGAGCCTGCTTCAGTGAAGGATCTAAGACCTAACGCAGCCAAAAATAAACAAATAAATATATATATTTTAAAAAAGTAAAACTGCCTTATTTTAAAAAAGGTCATATGTAAGTTGAGACCTGAAGAATAAGCAGGTCAGCCAGACAAAATAGGGTGGAAGTGGGAGGCAAGAGAGGACATTCAGATAAGAGGTAAGGCCTGGAGGTGAGAATGACTTCCCTGCATTTGAGTAAAAGAGACAAGGCCAGTGAAGCTGGAGCTAGAAGGAGAGGTAAGGATATAAGGCAAGGACTAGACCATGCATGGTCATGTGGGCTGTTTGAAGAATTTGACATTATCCTAAAGGCAACAGGCAACCACAGAAGACTTCTTCAGCAGGGGTATGGCAGAACCAGATTTAAATTTTTCTGTCTTTCTTGAACTCCTAAATTTACCATCTAGAAACGTCTCACAATTAAACTGCTTTGAGTTACTGTTTTGTTTTGCTTGTAAATTTTGTCTCTTGTCCAGATGCAAACCACATTTACATTTCCTTATGAAAGAGGTTAGAGGCAAATTTAAAAGGAATCCAACAAATGCTTAAGATTAGTGATTTGTTTTTCTGTTGTATTTCCTTAGACATAAAATAAACCTTCGTAATATAGCTATATGTATAAAAATTTTTAATGTGCATATCTTTTAATCTATCAAGTCTACATATAAGAATTCATCCTCAAGAGAGAACCAGACATTTTAATTTCTGACAGTATAGTGCAACTCTTACCCTGAACAACTCCCTTGAAAATAGCTAAAAATGCTGGATAAGACATGAAAAACATTACTGAACTGGCAAGAAACTAAGAAATTCTCAGGATCAAACGAAATATAGAATGAAAGCTGAGATCAAGAAAGATAAGCCAAATTTTACCCTGGGGGCATCAACTAAACCCTGGTGTTCCAAAGTGTCTGTTGGGATGGTGCAATGAAAAAAGAGGTAAGCCCTATGCCCAAGGAAGAAAGCCTAATAGGAAACTCCTGCATAAATCTGGGACTTCACAGGGCTAATCACTCAGTGTTAGGGTCAACTAGAAATAACCCCCCTATCAGAAGGGGAAGGTAGGTAAACTGGTCTAGCTTAGTGGGAAAAAATCTTTCCTAAGAATTCTTAATTTGTGACAGTAATTAACATTCATTCATATGACTTGTGTGATCTGAAAAACCTCAAGCCAAAAATTTATTTTAAGATGGTCCCAGGAAACCTCAGGTGGCACCTGGTAGACGCAAACAGAAATCTTTGCTGGAACAATATGCCTTCGAACCAAGTCTCAAAGAATCCAACAGTTAATTTCCAATAAACATGAGCTCACAGTCAGAAGTTAAAAAACTTGTAAAGAAACAGGCATTGTGAGAAAGAGCCAATTAAACAGAAGGAAATAGAACCAGACCTGCAAAGATCTCAGATAGTGAATTTTCAGATACACATTATAAAATGTTTTTATTGTATTGAAAAACAAAAACCATGATTGAAAATATAAGTACGATACAGGAAACAAGTATGAACAGTATTTTGAAAAAGAGCCAAATACAACTTATGAAAATTTTAAAAATTAAAGCTTGTATTAGTTTATTCCATTGCTCCTGTAACAAATTATAAAATAAGTGACCTAAAAACAACACAAATGTATTATTTCACAGTTCTATAGTTAATAAGTCTGATACAGGTCTCACTGGGCTAAAATCAAGGTGAGCAGGCTGGGTTCCTTTCTGTTGGCTATTGGGAAAGATCCATTTCCTTGCTCATTTGAGTTTTTGACAGAATTCACTTTTTTGCAGTTGTAGGACCATTGTCCCTAATTCCATATAAGGACTCTATATGGACTATATAGAACTTAGCCCTATAAGCTATAAGGACTCTTCCTAGTTTCTAAGGTCCATCTGTATTCCTTGGTTCATGATCTCCTTCCTACACCTTAAAAGTCAGAAATGGCCAGTCGAGTCATTCTCTTTGAATCTTTCTTCCTTGTACAATTTCATCACTCTGACTCACTCTTCTGCTACAAAAGCTTGTGTGATTAAATTGGGCCCACTTGGATAATTTAGGCTAACATCCCCATCTCAAGGTCCTTAACCTTAATAGCATCTGTAAAGTCCTACTTGTCACATTAGGTAACATATTTACAGCTTTTAAGGATTAGGATGTGGACATCTTTGGGGGAAGTCTCTACCCAGTAATAGTTAATGATGGCTTAAACAGCAGATTAGATATAGCCAAATAAATAATTAGAAAACAGGAAAACAGATCTCAAGACATTATCTAGAATGCTGCAGAGGGGAAAATAAATGGGAAATATAAAGTTAAGAGGCATATAGGCTAAAGTAGTACATTCTAACATACTTCTAGAAAAGTTTGAGAAAGATAGAAGAAGGAGAATTAGAAAGAGATAATAACTGAAGAAATAATGACTGAGAATTGATGAAAGATTTGAATCCTCAAGTTCAGGAAACTCGATGCATCCTAAATAGGAAAAACAAACAAGTAAATAGAAACCCATGTGCAGACATATCAACATAGCACAAAGATGGTGGAGTAGAAGGACATGCTCTCATCTTCTCCTGAGAGAATTCCAACATTTCAACTCACTGCTGAACAACCATCGATAGCAGAATATTGGATCCCACCAAAAAAAATAGGCCATGTGCAAGGGCAAAGGAGAAGCCCCAACAAGATGGTAGGAGGGGCGAAATCACATTTAGAATCAAACCCCACAACCTGCCAGAGACTCTCGAAGGGCTCAAATAAAACCTTGTGCACACCAGGACACAGAGACCCCACAGAGACTGAGCCAGCCCTGCCTTTGAGTGTTTGAGTGTCTCCGGTGAAGTCACAGGTCAGCAGTGGCCTGCTGCGGGGACAGGGCCTCTGGCTGCAGCAGACCTGGGAGGCATGGTGGGGGGTGTAAGTTCTCTTGGAGGAGGTGGCCATTAGCCCCACCACAGAACCACCAAGGAGATGACCCAAAAACTGGAGAACAATTATACCAAAGAAGTTTTTGCACTGTTACTGAGGTTCTAGGACCCACAACAGAGTTCCCAACCTGGGGATCCAGCAAAGGGACCGAGAAACCCCAGGGAATTTGACTGTGGAGGCCAGTGGGATTTAATTACAGAACTTCCACAGGCCTGGGGAAACAGACAATTGGAGGGCACAAACAGAACCTTGTGCCCACCAGGACCCAGAAGAAAGGAGCAGTGACCCCCCAAGAGACTGAGCCAGACCTGCCTGTGAGTGTCCAGGAGTCTCCAGTGTAGGTGTGGATTGACAGTGACCTGTTGCGGGGTCAGGGGGCACTGTATACAACAGTGCTGGCATAAGTCCTTTTGAAGGAGGTCACCATTACCACCATTACCCCTACCATAGTTTGGCCTCAAGCCAAACAACAGGGAGGGAACACAGCTCCACCCATCAACAGAAAATTAGATTAAAGATTTACTGAGCATGGCCCTGCCCATCAGAACAAGACCCAGATTCCCCCACTCAGGAAGATTCCACAAGCCTCTTATCCTTATCAGTCAGAGGGCAGACAGAGGAAAATCACAATCACAGAAAACTGGCCAGCCTGATCACATGGATCACAGCCTTATCTAACTCAGTGAAACTATGAACCACGCCATGTAGGGCCACCCAAGACAGACGGGTCATGCTGGAGAGTTGTGACAAAATGTGGTCTGCTGAAGAAGGGAATGGAAAACCACTTCAGTCTTCTTGCCTTGCGAACCACATGAATGGTATAAAAAGGCAAAAAAGGCAAAAAAGATATGACACTGAAAGATGAACTCCCCAGGTCAGTAGGTGCCCAATACGCTCCTTGAGAAGAGGGGAGAAATAACTCCAGAAAGAATGAAGAGATGAAGCCAAAGCAAAAAACAAACAAACAAACAAAAAACGCCCAGTTGTGGATATGACTGGTGATGGAAGTAAAGTCTGATGCTGTAAAGAACAATATTGCATAGGAACCTGGAATGTTAGGTCCATGAATTAAAGTAAATTAGACGTGGTCAAACAGGAGATAGTAAGAGTGAACATCAACATTTTAGGAATCAGTGAAATAAAATGGACTGGAATGGGCAAATTTAATTCAGATGACCATTATATCTACTACAGTGGGTAAGAATCCCTTAGAAGAAGTGGAGTAGGCCTCATAGTCAACAAAAGAGTCTGAAATGCAGTACTTGGGTGCAATCTCAAAAACGACAGAATGATCTCTTCTTTCCAAAGCAAACCATTCAGTATCACAGTAATCCAAGTCTATGCCCCAACCACTAATGCCAAAGAAGCTGAAGTTGAACGGTTCTATGAAGACCTACAAGACCTTCTAGAACTAACACCCCCAAAAGATGTCCTTTTCATCATAGGGGACTGAATGCAAAAGTAGGAAGTCAAGAGATAACTGGAGTAACAGGCAAGTTTGGCCTTGGAGTACAAAATGAAGCAGGGCAAAGGCTAATAGAGTTTTGCCAAGAGAATGCACTGGTCATAGCAAATACTCTCCCCCAACAACACAAGAGACGACTCTACACATGGACATCACCAGATGGTCAACACTGAAATCAGATTAATTATATTCTTTGCAGCCAAAGATGGAGAAGCTCTATACAGTCAGCAAAAACAAGACTGGGAGCTGACTGTGGCTCAGATCATGAACTCCTTATTGCAAAATTCAGACTTAAATTGAAGAAAGTAGGGAAAACCACTAGACCATTCAGGTATGACCTAAATCAAATCCCTTATGATTATAGAGTGGAAGTGACAAATAGATTCAAGAGATTAGATCTGATAGACAGAGTGCCTGAAGAACTATGGACGGAAGTTCATGACATTGTACAGGAGGCAGTGATCAAAATCATCCCCAAGAAAAAGAAATGCAGCAAGGCAAGATGGTTGTCTGAGGAGGCCTTACAAATAGCTGAGGAAAGAAGAGAAGCAAAAGGGAAAAGAGAAAAGGGAAGATATATCCATCTGAATGAAGAGTTTCAAAGAATAGTAAGGAGAGATAAGAAAGCCTTCCTCAGTGATCAAAGCAAACAAATAGAGGAAAACAATAGAATGGGAAAGACTAGTGACCTCTTCAATAAAATTAGAGATAACAAGAGAACATTTCATGCAAAGATGGGCACAATAAAGGACAGAAACGGTATGGACCTAATGGAAGCAGAAGATATTAAGAAGCGGTGTCAAGAATACACAGAAGAATTATACAAAAAAGATCTTAATGATTCAGATAACCATGATAGTGTGATCACTCACCTAGAGCCAGACATCTTGAAATGTGAAGTCAAGTGGGCCTTAGGAAGGATCACTATGAACAAAACTAGTGGAGGTAATGGAATTCCAGCTGAGTTATTTCAAATCCTAAAAGATAATACTATTATAGTGCTGCACTCAATATGCCAGCAAATTTGAAAAACTCAGCAGTGGCCACAGGACTGGAAAAAGTCAGTTTTCTTTCCAATCCCAAAGAAAGGCAATGCCAAAGAATGTTCAAATTATTGCACAACTGCACTCATCTCACACACTAGCAAAGTAATGTTCAAAATTCTCCAAACTAGGCTTCAACAGTACAGGATCTAAGAACTTCCAGATGTTCAAGTTGGATTTAGAAAAGGCAGAGGTCAAATTGCCAACATCCATTGGATTATAGAGAGCAAGAGAATTCCAGAAAAACATCTACTTCTGCTTTATTGACTATGCCAAAGCTTTTGACTGTGTGGATCACAATAAACTATGGAAAATTCTTCAAAAGATGGGAATACCAGGCCACCTTACCTGCTTCCTAAGAAATCAGTATGGAGGTCAAGAAGCAACTGTTAGAACTGGACATGGAACAACGGATTGGTTCCAAATTGGGAAAGGGGTACGTCAAGGCTGTACATTGTCACCCTGCTTATTTAACTTATAGGCAGAGTACATCATGCAAAATACCAGGCTGGATGAAGCACAAGCTGGAATCAAGATTGCAGGGAGAAATATCAATAACCTCAGGTAGGCAGATGACAGCACCCTAATGGCAGAAAGTGAAGAGGAACTAAAGAGCCTCTTGATGAAAATGAAAGAGGAGAGTGAAAAAGCTGGTTTAAAACTCAACATTCAAAAAACGAAGCTCATGGCATCTGGTCCCATCACTACATGGCAAATAGGTGGGGAAACAATGGAAACAGTGATAGATTTTATTTTCTTGGGCTCCAAAATCACTGCAAATGGTGACTACAGCCATGAAATTAAAAGATGCTTGCTCCTTGGAAGAAAAGCTATGACTGATCTAGACACTGGTCATATGTCTCTCTTTAATATGTCTCTGCATATTAAAAAGCAGAGGTATCACTTTGTCGAGAAACGTCCATCCTGTCAAAGCTATGTTTTTTCCAGTAGTCATGTATGAATGTGAGACTTGGACCATAAAGAAAGCTGAGCACCAAAGAATTGATCCTTTTGAACTGTAGTGTTGGAGAAGATTCTTGAGAGTCCCTTGGACTGCAAGGAGATCAAACCAGTCAATCCTAGAGGAGATCAGTCCTGAATATTCATTGGAAGGACTGATGCTAAAGCTGAAGCTCCACTACTTTGGCCAACTGATGCGAAAAACTGACTCATTAGAAAAGACCCTGACACTGGAAAAGATTGAAAGCAGGTGGAGAAGGGGATGGCAGAGAATGAGATGGTTGGATGGCATCACCAACTCAATGGACATGAGTTTGAGCAAACTTTGGGAGTTGGTGATGGACAGGGAAGCCTGGCGTGATGCAGTCCATGGGGTCACAAAGAGTCAGACATGGCTGAGCGACTGAACTGAACTGAGACATATCACCACGGAATTGTTGAACATCAAAAACAAAGACAATATCTTAAAAGCAGTTAGAGAGAAAAAGAAATTATATAGAAGGAAATGACAATTAGACTGGCAACTGATTCCTCAATAGCAGCAGTGAAAGCCAGAAGGAAAGAACAGTAAATTCTGTGTGCTAGGATTAACTGTAAATACAGAATTGTATCCCAAACAAAATTATCTTTCATGAATGAGGGCAAGGCTAAAGATTTGAACAGACATTTCAGCAAACGGAGTAGTTGTACTGATGGCCAGTTACACATAAAAAGATGCTCAACCTCATTATTTGCTAAGAAAATACAAATGAAAATCACAATGAGATACCACTTCACATTTATAAGAATGGTTACAATAAAAAAACAGATAATAACAAATGCTGACAACAATATGGAGAAACTTAAGCCCTCATACATCGCTGGAGGATATTGTAAAATGGTGCAGGTTCTTTGGAAAATAAGTTAGCAGTTTCCTAAAATGTTAGGGATAGATTAACTATCTGACCCAATAATTACATTCCTAGTTGTCTGTTCAAGAGAAATGAAAAGACTTTCCACACAAGGACTTGCCTGTGAATGTTCTACCAGCATTATTCATAATAATAAAAAAGTGGAAACTACCCAAACATCCATTAACTGTTGAATGGATAAACAAAATGTGATATATTCATGTGTGAGTGCTACGTCGCTTCAGTCATGTCTGACTCTTTGCGACCTTATGGACTGTAGCCTGCCAGGCTTCTCTGTCCATGGGATTCTCCAGGCAAGAATACTGGAGTGGGTTGCCATGCCCTTCTCCAGGGGATCTTCCCGACCCAAGGATGAAATCATGTCTCTTATGTCTCCTGCACTGGCAGAAGGTTCTTTACCCCTAGTGCCATTATATTCACATATATATGGGAATATTATTTGACAATCAAAAGCAATGAAGCACTGATACATGCTAAAACGTGGATGAACTTTAAAAACATTATATTAAATGAAAGAATCCGTACACAAAAGACACATAGTATATGATTTCAAGATACAGGAAATGTCCAGAAAAGGCCAATCTATAGAAACAGAAAGTAGATTAGTGGTGCTCTGGGGCTGGGGGTGGGAGTGTGAGTTGATTACATATGGGCTCATGAATTCTTTGAAGGTAATGGAAATATTCTGAAATTAGAGAACTGTCCACTAAATATGAATGAATTTATGACAGGTAAACTATAACTCAATAAGGCTATTTTTCAAAAAAGAAGGGCAAAATAAGACATTTGCGGGAAAAAAAAGTTTACAATCAACAGACCCTCAGTGAAAGAAATTATAAAGTGTATATTTCAGAAGGGAAGATAATTATTCTGATGGAAGATTTGAGATGTAGAAAAGAATGGGTCCATGCGTGGGTAAACATTATGGTATAAAACAACAATTATATGTCTCATTGTGGTGTTAGAAAAGAAAGACGATAAAATTAAAATGCTGAAATGCCAGGAGACAAGTAATGTAGTTAAAGTTGCCTAAGAATTTAATTGAGAAGAGGGTAAAGAAGTTCGTTTTAGGTTTAATTAAAAATTAATGTTAAAATTCCTAGGGTAATCAGAAAAAGAACAGAAGCACAGTACATAACTTCCAAACTAGCCAAGGGGGAAAATACAAAGAGAAAAATCCATATTCGGCAAAAGATCAAAAAGGAGGAAGAAGAAAAGAAACAAAACATAGAATCAATATAAAAAAGGCAATGTTTTATGTTTATTCTTTGTATTTTATAAATGCTCCTGTATTTATTCAACATTTAATAAACTGGTTTAAAACTAATCAGACAAATATAAAAATATGTATGTACAAGACTACTTATGACAGTATTTGTAACAATAAATCCTAAAAAAGCTCTATAAAAATCTATACATCTAGTAAAAATGGTGATGTAGTTCTATATTAATTGATAAGGTAGAGTTACTGAAGTGATATTATTCAATGAAATGTGTTCTTCACTCATCTGTGTTACTCTTTGCAACCCCTTGGACAGAGGAAACTGGCAGGCTCCTCTGTCCATGGAATTCTCCAGGCAAGGATACTGGAGTGGGTAGCCATTCCCTTCTTCAGGGGATCTTCCCAGGTCTCCTGCATTGCAGGCAGATTCTTTACCATCTGAGCTACCAGGAAAGCCCATGAAATGAAATAGCATGGTACAAAACCATACAGTATGATCTAATTTTTTCTTGATAATATCATGTGTATAGTAATAGGAAAACTTTGGTATGATGAGTTTTTTATGTGATTATTATTTTTTGGTTTTCTATTTTCTGTATTGCTAATTTATCTTACTGAAAAAGTAGGATTTTTTTTAATAAAGAATATTAAAACCATTTTCATTTTGAAAAATAGAAAAAAAAATAAGCCCTTAGATACAAAGCCCACCACAAGGTTAAGAACTCAACTCAGATGAATCAGTGAGAAATGTTTGAGGTTCCTTGAAACATGTCTTACAAATCCCTAGTAACATTTATGCTCCACAAAAAGGCCCTCTTCTGCCTTTTCTTACAGCATATGGGATGAGAGTCTTATCTTTCTCTTTCTTCATCTCTAGGTGTGAATTAAACAACCTTTTGTGAAACAGCCTACTAACAGGCAGAATCTTAAGGAGCTACTGCTAAAATTATCCAGGATTCTCTACTTATGAAAAATTGTATTTTGTGAACAGAGGGAATTCTATTCAGCTAGCCTTTAATTCATTTAGGAAACCAGCCGAAGAATGGAAGAGACGTTTCTCTCTTCAGCATTTTTATTGATTGACTGGCATCGGGACGCAAACCTGCGTGTCCAAACAACTGCATCCTTTCTGAAAGTCGTGGCTTAAGGTAACTGCATCTGGACCCAGGCTTTACAGCTGGATTTTGAGTCAGGTACAGTGATTATGAGGGTTCTGTGTCAGACCAATAAATGTCTGTAACCCAACCAGAGTTAGGGTATTAACTCTACATAACCTTTAAGCATATGAATCACACAAGAAGGCCCAATAAGGTAGGAGGTGATTTTTAACAAATGAAAATGGATTTTGTGTAATTTTACATAAAATTTTAATCTCTAAATTACTTTTTGTTGAATAACCTTTAGATGTTGGGGTTTTAGAGTGTCCCAAAAGACATTTATTTCAAAAGTTGGAACACGAACATGTCAAGCACGCACACAGTTGAATATATGAATAGAGAGCAAAATATTCTGGTAAAATTGCACCAAAGACACTTGCAAGCCATTCCTAAACTTTGAAGAATGGTGTCATCCCAGGTTTAAAAGCTGTACTAGGGGAAGGGTGGGGAGAAGGGACAGTCAGGGGGGTCGGGTTTGAGACGCACACACAGCTGTATTTAAAATGAATCATCGACAAAGACCCACTGTACAGCACAGGGAACGCCACTCAATGTTATGTAACAACCTAAACAGGAAAAGAATTTGAAAAAGAATAGATCGTGTACATGAATAAGTGAATCGCTTTTCTGTACACCCCAAACTATCACAACATTGTTAATCAACTATACTCCAATATAAAATAAAAAGTTAAAAAAAGAAATTTCACATACGCCAAAAAAGTCATGCAAAGTATAAGAAAAATGAAAATAACTCTGAAGGGGGAAAAATCCTATGAACAAAGGTGATGGGACAACAACATGAAGTTACCAAAAGGAGCCAGGGCCAGTAGCGCGATGGATAACGCGTCTGACTACGGATCAGAAGTTACCAAAAGGGAGGGAGCCACATGCTACCATATGCATTTTTCAGAAATCTAAATTTCTGCATGATTCACAGTATTCCTAGATCTCACTGTAGCTTTAGATCCAGTGAAGACAGAATATGCGGTGAATGGCTGTATTAGGCAAGATGAGGTGTCATTGTCACTGGCACCTTACCGAGCATCATGAAATATTAATACAACATTAAATCTCTGACTTTATCATGAACTCCGTGTACCCACGTTTCCACTGACTCTTAGGGCTCTCTGTTTCCTAAGTCAAACAAACCCCAAACCTACCTCACTGTTTTATTCTCCTTTTCCCTTCACCTGAACTGCTTCTTGCCCCATCTCCTTTGACAACATCGATGTCTTCGTCCAGCTGCTCAACCTATGAATTCAGAAATAGCCTTCTTCTGATGTCATATTCCCCGTGGGTCTTGGTTTCCAAGTCTTATGTCTAAATCATTTCTAGGATCCATCTAGAAAATTCCTGTGTCTTCATCCCCACTGCCTTCAGAACTGCCCCAAGCTCTTTTGAGTGACACCCAAAAGCTTCAAAAGCCAATCTCTGCATCTGCTTCAGCCTCAAGGTCAGACACCTCTCTTCAAGCCCCTCCTTCCCACGCTTTAGGCGCTAAGGGCTCGGTTCCCCACACACATCGTATCCGTCTCTGGATGGTCCCTCTGGGTAGGTGCCCCAATCTATGTCTTTTCTCTCATTGAGGTAAAGTGTTTATTTTAAATATTTGTTTATGTATTTGACTGCGTTGGATTTTAGCTGTGGCATGCGGGATCTTCCTGGCAGCGAATGGACTCTCTAGTTGAGGCACACAGGCTCCGGAGCACGTGGGCTCGGTAACTGCGGTTACGCAGGCTTAGCTGATCTGTGGCTTGTGGGATCTAAGTTCCCTGACCAGGGATTGAAACCCATGTCTCCCACATTGCAAGGTGGCTTCTTAACCACTGGATCCCCAGGGAAGCCTCCATTTATTTTTAATTATACATATTGCAGGTGTACCACTTGATGACTCCATATATGTATGCATCCTTCCAGCTCATCATCTTCCTCTTTACTTGCTCTCTGTCCTTCTTGCGGCCTCCTCACCCCACCCCACCCCCGGCATACTGCAGTCACCTCCTCCCCACCCCTTCTCTAACCTGAGAACTCCTGCACATCCTTTAAGGTACGACTCCAATGTGGACTGTCTCACTGGCTTACTTTGACCCCTAAGTTGGAATTTACTGCTCCTTTGCCTTTGCTCTCATAGCAGCATGAATAATACCTCCTGATTTTAGAGTTAACCATATCACACTGCATAACTATTTGCCACTCATCTATCTTCCCTAATAGCCGATGAGCTCCAAGGGCAAGGACTGAGTCTTACTGATCTTTGTATCCCCAGGCCGGCTAGGGAGTATGTTATCAATAAATATTTGTTTATTGAATTGAGGCCAACTAGCTTGGATTGCATTAAACCTAAAATACAAAGGAGAGCAATTCTCCAATATTTAAAGGGCATGAAAATTTAACTATATGTTCCTTCTTATGGTAAAAGTATAGTATATTATCATTACTGTCCATTTTTTCCAGGCACCTTCCCACATACAAAGGGATATATATATATGTATTCCTCACAACACAGGAGAATCAGATATAATTTAAATATGATTAAATTTAAACAGAGACCTTTAAAGTTTACAGAGAAGAAGACAACAGTAAATTTCCACGCATACTAAGAAAACCCGAGCTCATTCTCCCTACCTGTTCTAGCTACAAATAAAAAAGGGGAAAGACTCCATAACTGGGATTCTCAGGAGCTCTCTTGGCTTCCCTTCAGCTTGAATCTTTTCTGGAAACATGCTGTGCATCAGTGGCTGGGTGCCAACATCACACTCCAGTGCAGACACGACCCACTTGCTCTTGGCTGGCACCAGTCACGTTCACCAGCCCTCCATGGAGGGACCGATGGAGTTGTTGCTGCTAGATTTCACCTAAGCAATCACTTTCACGGTGGATAATTTCATTTTTTATGAGGGGATCTGAAAACAGTCCTCACACTATGGATGATGGGGACAAACCCCTAAAAAAGCTGACTCATTTTGCACAGGAGCTGGACAAGCTCTCCAGATCGCATCCCCACCACACATTTTATTAGGTGCAGAATGCCAGGGCTGTACAGTTTACATTTCTTTTTTCTACAAAGTGTTTTCTATTTGTAAAGATAGGAAAGGCAGAAGCCTCATTAGCTGGTTAGAATGGAGAATTGTGAATATCTCTATATGCCTCAAAGCCCAAGGGCTTTCAAGAAAACAATCCCCATAAAAGCTCTGAGATGAAGAACAGAAACTATAATACTCCATGAGCTTTGGTCCCAAGTCACTTCTAGAAGAAAAATCTCTCTTTGGAGTAAATATGGGACTTGCAGTTCACACTGGACTTGCAGCTTTGTGGTTTGGGGGAGATGTCTAGGTCATCTCTGTTGGGTTGGACAGTCGGGGGTCATGGAAAATAAAATGCAGACAAAAAACCAGAACAGTCTATCACAAAAAAACAGAACAGTCTATAAAATACACAATTAACCATCTAATGAGCTATCAGTGCACTGTCATATCCAAGCCAGCCTAGATTTATCTACATCTTCACACATGAAATATCAATGGGCATAAATTTTTTAATAAAAATCTGAAGCTCAAAAGTCAGCCCAAACTATAGGGAATACAATTAAATTTATCTTGAATGGAAATGAACATAAAAGTTGTAATAAGACATTTGATAAATTTCAGAAGGTAGAAAAGTATGCATAACTGCTAATGACTACAAGAGTGAAAATAATTGTTTCTGACATTGAGGTAGTTGAATGTACAGAGTACTTGGTATCTTATAAATCTAGATAATAAAATGGGAATAAACTATGCATTTTTTATGGTTCTTATCACCAAGGTATCTAAGCTCTTGGGAGAGATTTTATTTATTTTGTAGCATTTATTCAGCTGGATTTCCCCCCTCTACTTCAGGGGTCGGGCATGCTTAAGCAGGATCGAGGAGAAGGACTCATGGTCCCCCCTCCCCCAAAGTTCCTTCTTCTCTCAAATTTATGGATGCTGACGTTAGAGTACAGATTCCCATCAACAGGCTCTCTACATTGGCCCAATTATAGCCACTGGGCCTGTCTGGAAGCAAGAGGGGTGTTGGACAGGGTGGACAGTCAGAAAAACTAGTAAGGATTCCTCTAGCTGGTGACATCCACACAGATTCAGTTAGCGATAGAGGTCACCACCTCTATCGTTACAACTGTTATCTCTGTACAAATACACTCAAACCTCTCACCTGGGCTCCAGTCCACATGATACACTCTCTTTCCCCTCAGACACATCCCATCATCTTTCCCAACTCAACACACCCAAACAGGACTCTGTAATTCCACCTCAAATGCAATCCTGTTCCCAACTCCTCCACCATCCCAGCTCCCATACTAACAGGGAATCCTTTACCTCTTTCATTTCACGTAGAACGTGGAGAGTCGCTTCTACGTGACTCTTCTACGTGAAGGGTGTGGTTGGGAGGAGACCAGGGGTAGGTTTTAGCTGGGAAGTTCATAGGTTTCCCTGGTGGGCTCAGATGGTAAAGAATCTGCCTGCAATGCAGAAGACCCAGGTTTGATCCCTGGGTCAGGAAGAACCCCCCCTGGAGAAGAAAATGGCTATCCACTCCAGTATTTCTTGCCTGGGAAATCCCATGGACAGAAGAGTCTGGCGGGTTACAGTCCATGGGATCGCAGAGTCAGACACGACTGAGCAACTAACACCCTTTTGACAGTTATTGCTTACTGCCTCCTGATGGCTGGTGGGGCAACAGTGAGGCGTTGGAGCACAGCCCTCCAAGAAGGTGGGCTCAATTGCCAGGAAGGGGGAGGCCAGGATTACAGTCACCACATATTTCAGAGACCAGAGAGAAGAAATATCAAATCTAGAACAAAACTCACTCAGAGGTTGAGAAACTGACCAAAGGTGCAGCTTCCAAACTGAGCAGGAGACAGAAATGGGCCAAGGTTCCTGGAAAGAGGGAGACCCTAGGGAAGACCCTAGGACAGACTGAAGGGGGAAGTTAAGAATGAAGAGAGATAAGAGGAGGATCACAAGTCTTACACACCAGCTAGTTGCTTCTAGCAGAAATAGTCCTCCAAGCGAGGCAGAGTTACAGCACTTTGTACGTGACCTCACTCAGTGTGATCAGAGGTTGCAAGATCCTGATGCTCAATTTGGGGAAAAGACAGCTTGCTGAATCTGGAGCACCCCAGCCAGCAATGGCAGATGAGCCTTTGGAGAGGGCTGAGAAGAGAGATTTGCCACATGACAAAGAAAGCTCGCCATGTCCTCTCTGTCCAGCAGGTAGCAGCAACAAATAGATGGAAACCACAGAAGACTCTCAGTCACTGCTCTGTATTCACTAAATCCATCTCCTTGTGGGGCTGGTTCTCAGCTTCACTCTACCCTCTCCCTCTGTCATCATCCCTAATCTCTACTGGCATCATTACATACCTGGATTTATTCACAGGGTCTCCAAGATGGCCTCTTAGTCCAAACAGCCTTTAAATATAGTGAAAATGCGCTCAGTTTCACTTAAAATAAGAAGAAATAAAGCTATGCTGAGAAGCCATTTGTCACTTGTCATATTGGTGAAAAACAAGCTTCACTAACACTCTGCTGACTGAATTATACTGTTGCCTGTGTGACACTGTATGTGTCTTATTGTTGGTGAGAGTGTAAAACAGCATAGTCCTCTGCAAGGGAAACTGGAAATATTCATTAATCCTTGATCTAGCAATCCCACCCACAGCAATTTATCCTGAAAAATACATCTCTAACAACATGAGAAAAGCATAAGCATGATATTATTAATTGAGGAACTACAGGAGACAGCAAAATATTGGAAACAACCAACATGCCCATCCATAGGAAAATGGATGAATGAACTATAATACATATGATCCAGGCATATCTGTTTCTCTGCGCTTTGGTGTTTTACACTTCAAAGAGACTGCAATTTTTACAAATTGAAGGTTTGTGAAAACCCTGTGTCAGTCAAGTCTATTGGCATCATTTTTTCCAACAGCATTTGCTCATTTCATATCTCTGAGTCACATTTTGGTAATTCTCACAGTATTTCTAACTTTTATTATTATTTTATTGTATTTGTTACAGTGATCTGTGATTAGAGACCTTTGATGTTACTACTATGACCCGCTGAAGACTCAGATAAAGGTAAGCATTTTAAAGCAATAAACTATTTTAAAATAAGATGGGTACATTTGTTTTTTAGACATAATTCTACTGCACACATAATTGGCTACAGTTAAGTTAGTGTGAACATTACATTTATATGCACCGGGAAACTAAAAATATCATGTGGCTTGTTTTATTGTGGTAGTACAGGAGACAGGAATCAAGACCACCCCCAAGAAAAAGAAATGCAAAAAACAAAATGGCTGTCTGAGAAGGCCTTACAAATAGCTGGGAAAAGACCGGAAGCGAAAAGCAAAGGAGAAGAGGAAAGATATACCCATTTGAATGCAGAGTTCCAAAGAATAGCAAGGAGAGATAAGAAAGACTTCCTCAGTGATCAATGCAAAGAAATAGAGGAAAACAATAGAATAGGAAAGACTAGAGATCTCTTCAAGAAAATTAGAGATACCAAGAGAACATTTCATGCAAAGATGGGCTCAATAAAGGACAGAAATAGTAGGGACCTAACAGAAGCAGAAGATATTAAGAAGAGGTGGCAAGAATACACAGAAGAATTGTACAAAAAAGATCTTTATGACCCAGATAACCACAATGGTGTGATCACTCACCTAGAGCCAGACATCCTGGAATGCGAAGTCAAGTGGGCCTTAGAAAGCGTCACTACGAACAAAACTAGTGGAAGTGATGGAATTCCAGCTGAGCTATTTCAAATCCTGAAAGATGACGCTGTGAAAGTGCTGTACTCAATATGCCAGCAAATATGGAAAACTCAGCAGTGGTGGCCACAGGACTGGAAAAGGTCAGTTTTCATTCCAATCCCAAAGAAAGGCAATGCCAAAGAATGCTCAAACTACTGCACAATTGCACTCATCTCACACACTAGTAAAGTAATGCTTAAAATTCTCCAAGCCGGGCTTCAGCAATACGTAAACCGTGAAATTCCAGATGTTCAAGCTGGTTTTAGAAAAGGCAGAGGAACCAGAGATCAAATTGCCAACATCCGCTGGATCATCGAAAAAGCAAGAGAGTACCAGAAAAACATCTATTTCTGCTTTATTGACTATGCCAAAGCCTTTGACTGTGTGAATCACAATAAACTGTGGACAATTCTGAAAGAGATGGGAATACCAGACCATCTGACCTGCCTCTTGAGAAACGTGTCTGCAGGTCAGGAAGCAACAGTTAGAACTGGACATGGAACAACAGACTGGTTCCAAATAGGAAAAGGAGTACGTCAAGGCTGTATATTGTCACCCTGCTTATTTAACTTATATGCAGAGTACATCATGAGAAACGCTGGGCTGGAGGAAGCAGAAGCTGGAATCAAGATTACCAGGAGAAATATCAATAACCTCAGATATGCAGATGCCACCACTCTTATGGCAGAAAGTGAAGAAGAACTAAAGAGCCTCTTGATGAAAGTGAAAGAGGAGAGTGAAAAAGTTGGCTTAAAGCTCAACATTCAGAAAACTAAGATGATAGCATCCGGTCCCATCACTTCATGGCAGATAGATGGGGAAACAGTGGCAACAGTGGCTGACTTTATTTTTCTGGGCTCCAAAATCACTGCAGATGGTGATTGCAGCCATGAAATTAAAAGACGCTTACTCCTTGGAAGGAAGGTTATGACCAACCTAGATAGCATATTAAAAAGCAGAGACATTACTTTGCCAACAAAGGTCCATCTAGTCAAGACTATGGTTTTTCCAGTGGTCATGTATGGATATGAGAGTTGGACGGTGAAGAAAGCTGAGCGCCAAAGAATTGATGCTTTTGAACTGTGGTGTTGGAGAAGACTCTTGAGAGTCCCTTGGACTGCAAGGAGATCCAACCAGTCCATCCTAAAGGAGATCAGTCCTGGGTGTTCATTGGAAGGACTGATGTTGAAGCTGAAACTCCAATGCTTTGGCCACCTGATGTGAAGAGCTGACTCACTGGAAAAGACCCTGATGCTGGGAAAGATTGAGGGCAGGAGGAGAAGGGGACGACAGAGGATGAGATGGCTGGATGGCATCACCGACTCGATGCACATGGGTTTGGGTGGACTCAGGGAGTTGGTGATGGACAGGGAGGCCTGGCGTGCTGCGGTTCATGGGGTCGCAAAGAGTCAGACACGACTGAGCGACTGAACTGAACTGAAATGATATCTCTGAGATGTGCCTTTAATTAGGAAGCTACCTATGAACATGTAGATGATTACAGGATCATTGTTAAGTGAAAAAAGTGAGACACACACAAATATATATGGCAATATATATACAAACATATATGTATATATATAATTACATATATAATTATATACATAATGACAATTTTGTATCAGAGAGAAAGGATAATAAGAATATATGTGATACTTATGTATGAGCAAAAAGAAATACAAAGGAGATAAACCAGAAGCTAATGCATTTGGTTGCCTATAACAGATGTGACTTAGCAGCGGCAGCAGCAACAGAAGGGGGACTGGGTTGGGAGGGCCGAGACTTAGAATTCTAAGAACCACATTATACAGCTGTGACTTTTGAGCCATATTCATGTTTTACATATTTAAAACAATCAACAAAATTTGTTGTAAAACCCTAAAAAGTAATACAAATAGAAACAAGTGAATGTACTTATGTATCAACTGATTGCATGAACTCACAGAAAAATCAATCTGAATAACTTCTGAACATAGTGCTCTGTACACTCCAATGGGATATATTCTAGGGGACAAAAAGAACTGCAAAAAAGTCTTGACCTCCAGTTGGTACATCTGTTGTTGGTCATATGGTATTGGTGGTGAAATGGAATAGGATCCTATAGTCCTTTCCCCTCATGTTGTCAGCCTGCCTTTTGTCTGTGGGAAAACTTTAACCAAAGAATAAGTTTAATCAGAGAAGAGAGAAAATGCAGAAACAAAGGAAAATAGTCCAACAAGACTAAATAAAAACAGTTCAGTCATTAAGCATGGTCAAGGACTTTTAGTACCTCCTCAAGGGCTATTGTGGAGAAGGTAATGGCAACCCACTCCAGTACTCTTGCCTGGGAAATCCCATGGACAGAGGAGCCTGGTAGGCTGCAGTCCATGGGGTCGCACAGAGTCGGACACGACTGAAGCGACTTAGCAGCAGCAGCAGCAGTGAGGGCTATAGATAATGTTCTAAGCCATATCCTATGAGCTGTCTTACAGATACTGAAACCCCCACCAGGTGGAAGAACTTAACTACATGATGACTAGGCTTGTCGCTATGACAAAAGCTGCCACGATTCTGGGAATTAACCTCAAGGAAACGGGAACAAACTGACCCTGGAGCTGAGGATTAACTGTACTTAAAACAATCAGGATGACGCTGGTCAGACCACCGATGGCCAGTTTTAAGATGACTGTCAGGGCTGACTGTGCTGTTTCTACATGTAGCCCCTCCCTCTGTCTATAAAAGCTTCTGCCCCCGACCGTCAGTGGAAGGGAGTCAGCCTTTGGACAGGCGTCTGCCCTCCCCAGCGGTTGCCAGCATCCAAAGTAAAGCAAAGTTTCCTTTCCACCAACTTGCCCCTTGATTGGCTTTTGAGCAGCTACCAGCTGGACCCCACTTTCCATAACAGTGTAATCTGGAGCAGATGAGTAAACATACTGAAGTACTGAGAACCTGAGCTCTCCCCGTGGGAGAAAGGAGATCACTGGATGAAATGAGGGAAGACAAGGAAGAGCCCTGAGGTGTACAGTCGGTACTGGAGTTCCCGCATGAGCTCATGATGTTTTGAAAAAAACACGTATCTCCTATCTCTGCCCACTCAGAGGGTCTATAAGCACACACACACACAAACAGATGTGGTTATGTATGGATATAGCTGTAGATGGATAAATAAACTGCCAAATACAGAACAAAAGAAAAGCTAGTGGAACAAAATGTTAACAGTTGGTGAACCTAGGCAAAGGGTATACCCTGTACCGGCAACTTTTATGAGGGTTTATAATAGTTCAAGAAAGAAAGTCAAAGAAAAAACAAAACAAAACAGTCTGTCTTTATCATTGCCTCCCATCTGGATTAGTTTGGTTGCTCTTCTCTGGACTTTTCTAGCTCTGGTTTATCTCTCTTGAGAGCCGGTGACCAAAACTGCCTACAGCAATCCAGTCACAGGAACGCCACCCCTGTAAGCTAGGGTGAGACACTGTCAACCTGGCTTCATATATTCCTTGGTAGGATCCTGTGGTACCCGACAGGATCAGACTCTCTAGGTACCAGCCAATGTGGCTCTTCGGGCTCTTGCCAAGGATGGAGTCAAAGTTTAGAGCCCTCATAAGTGAACCATTTCGATGGCTAATTTACAAGTACATTAAAACTTACTGGCCATTTTTCTGCCCATTCCCTCGAACTTATGAGATCTTTCTGTGGACTATCTCTATTAATTAGACTATCCACGGCCTAAGAGAATTTATTATCACCGACACATTCAACAAATGTGACACTATTCAACAAACAGTACCTGAGCAGCAGGCACTATTTAACCCTGGAGCTACAGTAGTGAAAACAGGCAGACATTTCAACATAATGGAGCTTACGTTAATGAAGATTTCAAAGGGGGGAAAGGAAGCCAGATTGATAGACAACAAGCAATTATATAAGTGAATAAAGAGTTGGTGATACATTCGACAGGAAAAAAGCAGGCAAGGAAGATGGAGTTTAGGGTGGGAGTTGGGGAGTGGTTTGCAATTTTAAAAAAGGTAGCCAGGGAAGGCATCTTTGAGAAGGTGACATTAAGACCGGAAGAGGTGAAAAAGTGAGCCCCAGTGATATCTGGGGGAAGGATGTTCCAGGAAGTGTATTCTGTGGTAGGAAGGACCTGTGGTGGGAGCCATCTGGCCTGTCCAAGTAACAGGAAACTAGCAGAAGCTGGAGCTAAGCAGCACAATTGAGGGAGAGGGCAGAAGGAGACTGGCTGAAAGCACGGGGTCAGATGGCATCACTGGGCTTTGCAGGTCACCTGCAAAGGTCACTGTCAGCTCTTGCCCTTGACTTGGAGTGAAGACAGGAGCCTCAGGAGGGTTCTGGGCAGAGGAGTGGTTTGACACATGTTTCTAAAGTCTTAGTTAAATTAAAACTCCTTCCTACGACTTCCCTGGTGGTCCATTGGTTAAGACTCCATGCATCCACTGCAGGGGGCACAGGTTCGATCCCTGGTCAGGGAACTAAGATCCTGCATCCTGCACATGGTCAAAAAATTAACTAACTGATTAAAAACAACTCCTTTCCTGTGTGCTCTCTTTCAGATGATATTAATTCACAGCTAGATGTCTGAGGACTCCTTTTTATTTCTTCACTTCTTTCCTGTCTCCTGCTAACTTACAACAGTCTCTTAAGATAATACCTAGAGCTGCCACCAAAGCGCCGTCACTGTTCTGTCACGGGGTCTGAAACGAGTGATGGCCACTGTAGGTCTTTGGGGGTCACGCCCATGACTTTGAAGATGAAAAGAGGCATGCTAGAGTTTAGAGGATGTGGAGGGGTGAGAATGAACGTGAGTGACAAAGAGGCCAAGAGGCCAAGCCTTGTGCTAGGGCAGGGAGCATGCTCGGGGTGGAGAGAAGATACAGCGGGAGCAGGGATGCTGGGCCAGGACAGAGAACCAGGAGGTGGAAATGTCCACGCCCCATCGCAGAGCTGCTGGACTTGCTGCTGCAGGTGAGTGATTAGGAGCGAGGCACAACTTACTCCTCCCAGCGGTCACAGCTTATAATCTACAGCAGGAGTCCTGGTTTCTTCCATTTCCTGAAACGAGCCACTCTTCTGGATGTAAACTCTTGGTCTTTGGTCAGTGAGCCTCAGGCATGAACATCCACGGAGGCTCTCAGCTGGGGCTTCTTGGAGTCCTCTCTGCGGAGCTGGGTGGTCTTGGGTTCAGGTAGGGGGTGAGATCTCATCCAAAGGACGGGCCTGAGAAGGGGCCTGGGACTGGATGCCTGTCTTATCTCTTCCCTCATCACCTCTTACCACAGTGACTGGGACAGGGACATCCCATGGAGCCCTTCTGCCTGGGCTCTGCATCTGGGTCCTCTGCACCTGTGCTCGCAGCATCCTGCCCTCCAAGGCAGCTACTTACACAAGGATGCAGGTGAGCGAGGAGGGGGAGAGGGGCCATCTCTGAGAGGGTCAGAAGAAATACATGCCTCCTCCTCTTCTCTCTGCCCTCCTGAACCTTTTACATTCTGTTTGTGACCATTATTTTTAACAGATTTTTTGAGATAAAAGGCAAAGAACTATGAGACTACCATCCTACCAGATCAGTGGCATGAAGACCAAGAACACCAACTGGTTTTATGACACAACAGAGGAGAAATAATCGATGCATAAATTAAAGCTTTAACATTGTCATAAACTCCAGAACAGCAGGATTTAGCGATGGGCAAGCAGGTCAAGATAGGACAAAATTTTCATTGGGAGACAGGAAGTGACACTACTGTTTTTCACAGTAAAATAAAAAGAAGGGAAAGGAGAGAGATTAAGAGAGCAAATGAAGTACATAGACTTTGCCAGGCTGGGTTATATCCTTTCAAATTAAAAAATGCTGGGAACTTACGTGATATCGGCGTTTGGATGAAGCCCGAAGACTTCGGGGTTATCTAGGGATGGCAATAACTGGATGTATTCGAAATACTGATCCAAGGTTTTGCACACAGGGATTTTATACCCTGTATAAAAACAGAATGATGGTTCAAACATCTTCTCACTGAACCAGACCTATATCAGAGAGAAAACAGGACAAATAAATTGATGAATATCTTAATGAAAACCCCAAACTGCCACTGTCAAGGAGATAGGGTCACCTTATTTCCATTTTAAGCATTTTTTACATTGGGTTTGAAAGTTCCTTAACAAAACCACTGATAGTATAGTTAGACATATGGGTGCATGCTCAGTTACTTCAGTCATGTCCGATTCTTTGCAACCCCAACGGACTGTAGCCCACCATGGGATTATCCTAGCAAGACTACTGGAGAGGGTTGCCATTTCCTCCTCCAGGGAGTCTTCCCAGCCCAGGGATCAAACCCACTTCTCCTGGGGTTCTTGCACTGCAATGCAGCTGGATTCTTTACCACTGAGCCACCTGGAAAGCATAGTTAGACATAGATTAAGGAAAGAGAAAGGCCACAATATAAGAACAATGAAAGCCGGTCTCTGTTTAACACCCAAGAAGATCATTTCTAAGGGTGAAGAAGAGAGAGCCAGCCTTGCAAGCCCACCCTCTACTGGAGTAACCTGACAAACCTTGAGTTCACTTTAAAAAGTCAGGGGAATGGATTGCAGAAGCAATAACCACACACACAGACACAGACATGCGCGCGCGCACACACACACACACACACACACACGAAAGAACATCTGGACATTTTCACTGCCTCCCTTCTCCCCAGAAACAGGGCTCATGCCTGGGGGCTTACGCTTGTGCTCAGCGTGGCCTGCAGTGGCACTGAACACGCCACACAGCCAGGAAAACTTCTTACAAATATCTCCCCTCCCACCCTGAGCTGGAGAGCACACTCTGTTAATTAGGTTTATGTCCCTGGACACAAGAAGCAAATATATCCAACCATCTTACTGTTTGCCTTAAGACATCCCTTTCTCATTCTGTATGAACTGATTATCTGTAAGGTAACAGCGAAAGAACAAGTAAATACTTGGTGTGGATAGACTTATTCTGAAGTGGAGGAAAAAAAAATGTTGAATGCCTATGAGCCTGCTTTGAGGCAATGACTTCTGTGTCTAAAGGAGTGATTTTCACAGAAGGGAGGGAAATAACGAGATAATGGGAAGAGCAGGGATGCAGGCAGGATGTCCGAATCACTCAGAGGACTCCATGTGGGAAGAAATGGGGACTGTGTTTTCCTTTGATTGGTCACACTTTTTCTATAATCTTCCCTCTATATTCTGCCTCTTTCAGCTCTTTTTAGGTCCAGTGATTGCTCTGAAACACCCTGTTCCCTGGTTCTCCCTTTTTTATTCATCACAGTTCTGTTCCATTCAACTCCTGTCCACAAGGCGTTGAGCTTAGAACAGGAACAGATTGTAAAGATGAGACATGTGGTCCTTTCCTTCAAGGAGCTTGTGACCCAGTAGAGAGAGAAGCCAGTTACATAATCACCACAATACAAAGTGCACTAAGGTAAGAGACAGAGGAAATAAAAATAGGCAAAGTACTAAGGAGGCGAGCCAGGAAGAAAGAAGAACCAGATGGATGTCAGGCAAAGCTTTATCTAGGAGGTGATTTTGGAGATATACCTCGAAGGATAGGATTTTAGCAAACGAACTTGTGACTGGGGAGACCACACACACAAAGGCATAGAATAACTGATGCAAAGATGTGAGGCAGGTTGGGTACATGATGAAACCAGTGTATTTACCCTAAGATAAATATAATGTAGAGGGAAGAGATCAGACAGAAAAAGTGAAGTGAGGTCATATTACGGATGACTGTGGATGTCAAGGAGAGGACCGGTGCATAACTGAAAAAATAGGGAGCAGCTGAAAGTCATCAAAGAAAACAGTGCTATGATTATGGTCATTATTTAGAAAGATGAGGTTTTTAGTGATGCAGATGACAAGAGTGGCAAAGGCCGTGGGGTCTTCAGCACACAGACAGCAAATGACCACACTGAGTTCTGAGCTGCTGGGTGACATATGCATAAAAAAGCAAAATGAACTTTCTTTTTGTTTTTCCACTTCTTTAATAAAGTTCAAAAGCATAGAGAGTAAATCCACAAATAGCTAGATTCAAAAACACAAAAACAGTTGAGTTTCACCAAACCTGGAGGACATTTTTGGTATAATCAAAATACAATATGAAATCTACATGGAATTACTTCAGGAGCCTCTGAAAGGTAGCCTATACAAATAAGCAGTCATTCTTCAAGGACAATGAGCAAAGTTCTACAATTACTGGTTTTAAGGGAGATAGGCCATAAGATGCTGAGAATAGAGAAAACAGACAAGGATTCAAAGATAAGCTCCAAATTGCAAGTCACAGTGACAGCGGATCCGATTTGAAGGCTCTGGTTTTCAATTGAAGCAATTTTCACTCAGGGAACACGGTCCAGGTAAAGTGGCAGCAGATGACAAACCTTTGCCTCCCTAGGCACCCACATTCTGTTTGAAGACATTAAGCTGAATGTTGATATTTTTCTATATTGAGCTGTCTTATATAAATTTTTAGGAGGGCATGGCAACTCACTCCAGTATTCTTGCTGAGAATCCCATGGACAGAGGAGCCTGGAGGGCTACAGTCTGTGGGGCTGCAAAGAGTTGGACATGATTGAAATGACCTAGCACGCATACACCCATGTATTTTTTAAAGTAAGTAAACTTTTTTTATATCAGGCAAATACTAAATAATTAGTATTAAAGGTCAATAAAGGTCAATTCCCATTCCTTATCTTCCTTGACCTCTCTTAGTTGACATTTATTCTTTCTTGATACATTAAAGTATATTAAAGTACTCAGGAATTTATCTTCAGTTTCTTTTCTTTTTTCATCATTTTCTCTACACTTTCTTCTTAGATGATGATCTCATCTGATCTCCTGACTTTAAATGCCATCTACATATGACAAATTCCAAATCCTTTTCTCCAGCCCTGAGCTCTCTCCTGAGCTCCACCCTATAAATCCAACTGTCTGTTTATCTTCATCCATTCTCTTATTCAACAAATATTTATTGAGCGCCTACTATGTGCGAGATCCATTCCAGGTACAGTGATGCAAACAGGTAAAGTCCCTGCCCTTATGGAACTTCCAGTCTTAGACATCTCCACTTGGATGTCCAGTAGGCATCTCATAGGTTACATGATGAAAACAGATGACATATGCATATAAAAGCAAAAATTAGGAAATTTCCACCCCCAGTGAAATTTATTTCCCCAGAAATTCTTTCTCTTCTCTGTAAATAAATTCCATTCTTCATCTAGTTACTTAGGTCAAAACTAGGAGTGATCCTTGACCCTGTCCCTTCCTTCCCCAACAGCATTCTACTGTTAGTATCTGTACAATATGTCCAGAATCTATCTATTTTTCATAGTCTCCAGTGCCAAAACTCCAATTTAGGTACTTGTATAATTATTCTAACACAAATATGCTTACTAAGACATCTTTTTTTTTTCCTCTTTTAAATCTCAAATACAGAGGCGAGTTCATCATATTCCTGTATTTTATTATTCTCAGGTCTCGAGGCCCTTTTCATTTTAGTTTTTCCCATTTAGCCCTTATATTCACTCCTGGTCTCCTCTTTGGGGGCTTCTATTTAAATATACTTGATATATGTCCTTGAAAGTATGTATTTATCCTTGAGAAATTATACAGGTACCACTCTATAGGTCTCATTTTATTTTTGAAAGCTCTGCACTCAATGCTATGCTCCTAAGATTTATGCATGATGTCATATGGACCACTTCTTCCAAGAGCTGCGTTGTATTCTATGACAGGCATCGATAACATTTAACTCCTCTATTCCTCCTCTAACTCCTCATTTTAACTCCTCTAACTCCTCAACCTGACAGACTCCCAGGTTGCTTTTGACTTTCCACTCTCCCAAAGAATACTATGGATAATGTCTTTGTACATGTCCACACACCTGTCTGAGAATTATTCTGTGACATACACTCAAGAGCGGGATTCTGGTTCAGAGAGTAGTCACATCATACACCCTTGATATGACTCAGTGCCACCAGTGCACCTTTGAAGGGTGAGCGATGGTAATACATGTGCTCACACACTACTGCTCATCTATTCTCTCAGGCTTCTTATCTATCTTCTTAGGCTTGTTCGTCTCCACAGTGGATGCTGTGATATGCCACCAAATACTTCTCCAGGATCCAGGCACTGGCTCCCCCAGCTGTCAGGAGTACTGGCTACTGAGGGCTCACAACATTGTCCCTCCCAGGAACTGCCCTGGAAGGCAGCGGCTTCAACCAAGATCATGCCCTTGGAGGAAAGGAGGACCACAGGCAGAATCCATCTAAGAGTCCAATTCCAGAGAACCCAACCGACAATGGTTGCCTGCAGCTCCATGCACAGTCTTGCCACGACATTTTTATACATATCCATATGTGGGTTTTTTTTTTTCCTAGAAATGTTCTGGGATGTATCTACCCATGATACTTAATTTTGGTTAAGTTTTGCTCAATTACTTTCCCAGAGATCTGCTTCTGCATATCTTTACCAACACTTATCATCATCCACCTTTCTCCATGTACAGTTTTAAGAAAAACTTGTGAACATTAGTAAGGGTTGAAAAATGATTCCGATTTCTGGTCAACTTCCAGTTTACCAAAATACCCCCAGAGTTTATGCTTTGCTGTTGAGGTCTCAATTTTGTTAAAGCGGGGAAAAAATCTAAGAATTACCAATTTAGATCCTAATACAAAGAATCAAAATAATCATAAAATACTCATATATGATTTTTTTTCCACTTAGGTAATGTATATCGCATCTTTAACATGTAAAAGTTTTAATAATTATTTGAGCCTGGTAGATTCTTGCCTGAAGAATCCCAGGGACGGAGGAGCCTGGTGGGCTGCTGTCTATAGGGTTGCACAGAGTCGGACACGACTGAAGCGACTTAGCAGCAGCAGCAGATGTACTTATACAATTCATCCTTGGAGTGAAAGCCAGAACTGCTAAGAGATATTATTTTCTAGAAAATGTTTACTCACATGACCTATGCAGATTTTACTGGGCACTGAGGGAAAAAAAAAAAAAAAACACTTCATCAATTTTCAATTGTCTCTCCTAATGGAAAGAGATGAGAAAAATCAAATTTTGGCTCATTCTCCAGTCACTTATCTTGGGGCTTGAAATTGCCCTGAAGACTTGTAATCAGAGGAAAAGACAGAGGTATCATGTCCAGTATTTTTATAGGAGGGGAGGTGGACATGAGCAGCTAATCTATACAGAAGAAGATTATAGATCATTGAGAGTTGACCTTTGTTCTGTTCTGGACCACAAGTAGATTTCTAGTTGGTTTGGTTTTGGTTTGGTTGGCTGATTCTTTTCAGCGGCTCTGTTCTATGCTTTTTCCCTTTCAGTTTGGCTTACCTATTACGAACCAAAATATTCTTATTTAATAGGAAGATGCAATGAGATGTGTATCTATGCTATTTTTTTCTAAGTTGACTTACTCTAGCAAAGCAGTTAAGTAGACGTTTATCAAAGTCGTCGGTGACTCTGCCCCCATACTGCACCTCTCCAATCATGTACCGAACAGTATTCCACGACACACCCTTTATTAAAAAATAGAAAAGAGTTATTCGTTGTCAACCCAAATAATTCTAAACATTTTGATTCTTTCTCTAAAAGAAAGCTCTGAAAAAGGAAGCACTAGCTAGACTGCATTTAAAATTACTCATTATCTTATATTAATAACTCTTCTGCTCTTACACGACTGGAATTGCTATGGTTTGTTCACCAAAGAAAAACTTACAATACTAAACGTCAGTGAATATATTGCTCATTGATTACTTAAAGTAGGGGAAAAAGAAGACTATATTTCAGTCTGTGGATGTAATTACCTATAATGTTCATTATAGTAATGCCAAGCTGTTAGAGCAGAAAAAAGTCACGTTTAATGAGGAAAGGAGAAAAATCAAGTAATCAAGGCTTGAATATGCTTTCTTAGTAATATATTTTCTGAATCTGTATGAGAACATCTAGAAAATTATTCACAAGGTTTTTCTACAATGCAATCTTTTTCTGACTCATTGTGTGAGCTATGAATACATCAAAGCACTTATAATTTCCATAGCAATCTTATACTAGCAACACATTTCAGACAATACTTCTTTATTTTTAAAAAGTTTCAATACATTTGGGATAGGAGAAGTAAGGATGCTTGGTTTTTATTTACTTTCTCTTTGTTAAAATTTTATTTTTCAGCTACTTTGCCTTTCAAAGCAACTATTTCAAGATAACTGTCATTTGTACATACAAAAATGATAAACAATCATAGATACGAACCCATATAATTTTTTCATCGAAATGTCATACTTAAATTTAATATTCCTTTGTAATTTCTAGGAAAAATGATGGTTTGATTCTAGATTTCTCCCCTAGCCAGATAACAATTCATCATGGCTCACCCTCATCATACTGGTAGTGTAGAATCTATGATTATCTTTGTGAGAAGGTAACTACTATGAGAAGGAAGAGAGGGAGAGACGACAGGCAACTCATATTTACTGAGCCCTAACTACACACCATACATTGTGCTTTCACACACAAATACTAACTTGTTTATTCCTCTTGGAAACCATGACCATTTTACAGATGAAGAAACAGGTTCTCTCTGAGAAGCTCATAAACTTGCTCAAAATCACAGAATAAAAAACAGATTTCAAATTCCTTGGAACACACATGTGAAAGAACAACTGAGTTTGTTTTCTTAGCTCAGTGACCCTGAGGAAGTCCATTATTCTCTTTAGCCTAGTGTTAGTCACTCAGTCCTGTCCAACCCTTTGAAACCCCATGGACTGTAGCCTGCCAGGCTCCTCTGTCCATGGGATTCTCCAGGCAAGAATACTGGAGTGGGTGGTCATTCCCTTCTCCAGGGGATCTTCCCGATCCAGGGATTGAACCCAGGTCTCCTGCCTTGCAGGTGGATTCTTTACCATCTGAGCTACCAGGGAAACACTTAGCCTAGTATCTCGTCAGTAAAACAGGGATGATGGTAATGCCTTCTGTATTTGCCTCACCGAGTTGTGAAAATAAAAATGAGAGCCTGCACACGTGAGCACCTTGAAAACTGTGACGTGCTACACGACCCATGATCGTTGTTACAAATCACTGCTATTTATCTGCATAGCATCTGTTAAGATGTGACTTAAGGTGCAAAGGAAATTTCACATGGGCTGGGAGATAACATTCTCACTTCTGAGGATTCTGAGGTAGCATGAGTGAGATGAAGAAAGGAAAGTCTGATTCAAGGTACACTTTCTCCGGAAGTACACTGAGGCACTTGGATGTGACGTGAAGAAGGCTGTGCTGTTTCTGAAAACAATGAGTTCATCCATCACAGCTCTGACTCTGTTGTGCATGTGCTTGGGAGAGACAGAGGTGGGGTGAGGGTGGGGGACACAGGTGTGAAGTGGAGAGCCCCAGTGCACTCCGATGGGCAGTAGAGGTGTGGCTGGAAATGGCTGGACCAGTAAACAGGTGATTGGAATGACTGATCCCTTTTGGAAGAATTAGGGGGAACCTTAGCAGGGTCACTGCATATCCCCAACTGCGAATGTCTGTAGAACTTTGATTTAAAGACAGCAATGAAAACAAAAAAAAGAAATAATTTCACTCACTTTCTTAATGTCGCATTCATCAAGGTGATTCTGAATAAACTGAACACTGGCTGAAAAGTCGGCAGAATTGAATTCATAAGGAATATTCCATCCTAAGGGACCAAATTTGCGTCGCTCCTTAAAAACACCAAAGAAAAGTAAGTATTGAGTGAGATTTGTAACTTGTATTGCAGCTGACTCCTTTTTATTATTAAAACAAACTACAGTAAAATTAAGGCATGATACTGAAGTAAGTTGACATCATAAAAGAATATACAGCAAACATTAGAAATACTTTTCCTTGGCTCTAGATGGTTGACAAAAGCAAATCTCCAACTATTTGCCAGATTGGAGTCCAGGGTTTAAAAAGTCTAGGTCTCCACTGTCAGCTCAAAAAAGTGCAGTAGGTTCTCAACAAATAGCTGTTGAATGAATTCACTTATTCTAAATTGGACTCTTGAAAGTTTCAAATGTTAAATGTAAGGGTTTGAATTTTTGCTTTTCAAGTTGAATAACCTAAGCTCACAAGGGTGGTCAGACTCCCTGCTAGTATCACTTTGTAATCTTGTGGTTTCAGATTTTGAAAACATTTTCTATTGTAAAACATGACATAACTGCCTTAAAACATATTGCCCTTGTTTGTTCTTTCCTGTGAAACAGTGGTTAGTCATTTCAAATCATCAAATTACTCATAAATAATCAAACAGGGCTCAAGCAAATGACTCAATTGCTTTGATATTCTGAGACCATTTTAAAGGTATGTGCGTGTCAGAACTGATATTTCCAGACCCTGATCACCTAGCAAACCATATATATTAACTCAAATGTTACCATACCATCAGCTTTCCCTGCCTCAGCACACAATCAGTCTAAGAAAAGTTCAATTATCTATTCAGGTTAGCTCCTGATCTTTGACCCAAGTGTCACTCATGCGGAGAGTAGAATCCTGATACACCTGTGGGAAGATATAATTCCACTTCTCTACCTCTAAATGTGTACTAGCTTTTCTTTCTCTTTTTTGCCTTCCCTAACCCAACACACATACACAGACACAGACACACACAGACACACACACACACTCACAGTTTTCACAAGCCATTCCAATACTTCTTTCTGCAGCTGTTCCATGCTTTAGATCACGAATAACACTGCCATTGAAAGGAATCTAAATGAATTTTAATTTGGGCAAATTCATGGACAAGTCAGAAAAGAAATTGAGAAAGTGAGAAGCTTTAATTACTGATTTTTGGTAAAGAAACCACCTGCCAAGGCAGGAGACACAAGAGATGCAGGTTTGATCCCTGGGCCAGCAAGATCCCCTGGAGAATGAAATGGCAAACTGTTCCAGTATTCTTGCCTGGAAAATTCCATGGACAGAGGAGCCTGGCGGGCTACAGTCCATGGGAGTCACAAAGAGTTGGACACGACTGAACACATACAGCACAGGATATGCTTTTAAGCATATCCTAAATCAAAATTAACTTGGGTACAGATGTCCTGGCCCCGGGAGATCAGACTGAGGACAAACAACCCTTAGAAATGTAAACTAGTACCATTATTTCTAGAACTGTTCTTCTTTAGATTGGGTTGTCAGGTATTAAGCATTTGTATGGAGGGACTCCCATTTCCACTCTAGCTAATTAGATCAAAGGTGGACAACCAGCCCAAGACCAACAACATCCTCTCTCCCAGGAATTTGAGCTTAAGAGTTCTGAATTGGTATTCAGAGTTTGTCCTAATCAGAGCTCACTGAGGTGAGCCTCCTTCAGGTTGTTCTAGGAGCAAGGGTAGCTTGGAGGATCTATAGGACATTAACACAAAAATGCATTTGGCTAACCCTTGAGTCTCTAGAATTACTTCCATCTTGAAGACTTCAAACTGAAAAATGCAAAAATACACTTATAATTAAAATGCAAATGTTTTCCCATTAAAAGAGAGATTCATCTCTAAAATAGTCTTACCCATTTTGACTTAATTTTTTAAATTTACTGGTCAGTTAGACAGGAGACTGAATGAAGAATAATTCTTCCTTTCCAATTACTAAAGCTGCTTAAAATGGCTCTACAGAAACACTCCCATTTACGTGCACCGAGTGACTGCAATTCAGTTGCTCCTTAAAATGTGATCTTTGAAAACTGTCCTAATGCTGAGATTTGCTTCATTTTACATTACTATCAATTTTTATTTGTGAACATTCACTTCTTAGTGGTTCACCAAAATCACAGATGGTTTAATTCCTCTTGGAAAAAAGGACAAAATCTAGGTATCTTTTCTTTCACAAATGAGGTCATTTCACTTTCTTGCTATTTTTTTTTGTAGTTATTGATTCCTATAAGTGACAATTAAGAAAAAACAACACCTAAGTAGCACCTTGAATTTATATCAGGATAGACTCAAACCACTGCGACCTAAGAACTCATTTGGAAGCTCAAAGGCAGAGGACTTTGCTAGAATTTGGAATATCTGGAATACTGAATCTCTCCAATCCAATTAGTGTTTTTGAAATTATGCGTCCTAAGTGATATCATAGAAAAATATTAGAATCAGTGCATTTGCAAGCAGTTTTAATCTAGCTGAGAAAATAAGACTAAGAAACAAGGGAAGGACAACACGGTAGTAAGTATAATTAACTGTCAAAATTTCACAGACGCTAAGCTTGAAGAAGACATTCAATCAAGGGCTCCTGGGAAGAACAAAACTGCAGCTGGTCTTTGAACAGAAGGGAGAAAAGAATCCTGAGCTTGGTCAAGGTCAGGAGCAAAGACAGGAGTGCAGAGCTCATGATCTGTCCAGAAGGAGGCTGCAGAACTGTGCCATTGCAGCACGGGGCAGCCTCTGCTGAGGATATCCGGAACCACAGCCCCACGTGATGATTCAGGGGTGGATGGAACACAGACAGATTTGAACATCAGGAGAAAGAGCTAAAACCTGACTCAGCAGAAAGGAGCTGTTACTCCATTATTAAGTTGGAGAGACATGATTTTAGGAAGACTAGTCTACTCCCCACTGAATTTAACCAATGTAGTGCCTTCTTTCTGTTCCAAAGGATATATAAAACACAACTACCAATGCAATATGGAAAATGTGGAATCCTCCGTAGAACACCGAAGAGAAGCTGATCAATGGAATCATCATTTTAATGATGTCAAAGCCATTTCCAGTTTTATGTTAGAATCTACCTCAGCCTAACAATCCTCTCTCCCACAGTCCAGTGCAGCATCGTTTCAGGCTCATCTTCAAAGCAAGGCTCTCTTTAGAGCATTGCATCCTATTTATTTAATAACTGGAACTAACATAAAATGAAAAATAAAATCCATACTGGACAATATAAGAGAAACATCAATAGATTAAAATAATTAACAGGAATAGTCAGAACCCCTGGGAAAAACTATACAGAAATGTGTAAAAGATATTTTTAAAAAATTCTGTATCATGTTACTATTATTATTTTCAAGAGATTTGCACTAAGAACTTTATTATCACACCTCCCCAAAGCAAGAACTGGTATTCAGATTATTACATTTTAATTGAGTATTTGTCAAGGCTTAAACCTAAAAAAAAGAGTCAGAAAAGTAAACACTTTTCTGAATAAGGAACTGTTAACAGTGGTACTCCCTGAGCCCCACAGATATGGCCATTTTTATTAAATATTAACAAATATTTTAAGAGCTGTGGTAAAATTTCCAAGTTTGCAACTGCCCCTGCAGGCAGTTAGAGCTGCTAATCAAAGACTCTTGTAATAAACCTCACAAAGTTGTGTATCACCCATAAATCCCAAACATGGGCCTCAATGTGGCAAGCCAAGGTGAGAAAGAAAAATATCCAAACCATGAAAAGGACATAAAAGTGACTAACGACACCTCCCCCAAGGGCAGTGGCTCTTTAGCAGTTATTCTCCATTCTCACTGAATACTAGAATCACTTGGGAAGTTTTACAAAGGTCTGAGAACTTCACCACAATGCCTCCTCCAGGGGATTATAGATCCAGGCAGTGGCTGAGGATCCAGTCATTAAGACAAGATGCTTAAGAGAGATGCTTAAGATGTTCACAGGTTCAATTTGCTGGACCACTGTTTAAGATGCTCACGGGTCCAATGTGGTGTGCCACAAGGGGCAGTAAGTACATGGATCATCAGTGGGAACAAAACAGCCAATGTTTTCCTGACCTTCTGCAGGAAGTGTTGGCAGGAGACTACAGATGGAATTGTTGAGTTTCAGAAGACCCAGACTTTGGAGGAGGACATATTTAAAACTAAAATCCTGAAGGGTGAGTGTGGGCTTGCTCTGAAGCCTAGGACAGTGCTACATTGGAGCTTCTGGGAAACAGTAGTGAGAGAATATTAACACCAGAGGGACACTTCCCTTGTGAGTCATCTTTCAGAGGATGCAGGAACTGTTCTCAAGAAGTAGTGGCCAAGTAAGTGAAGGCGTGCACCAAGGCACTGGGATGAAAGGCTCCCATGAGGAGGGCAGGAGGACTGGCTGGCTGAGGCAGAGACATCAGCTGGCTGCAGTGAGAGCTGACTCGGCAGCAAGTAACCTTGGAGCCAAGTCCCTGGAGGATGAGGGAGGGAAGCCGGGGGAGTAGGGAGTGAGCAGAACTTGGTGCAGAATTGGCTGGTGCATCTATGCAAGTTTCCATGGTGGCCCCCAGGTCACCCCCCACCCTGGATAAGCCTGCTGCCACCTCAAGACACCCTCCACCACTCTTCCACCCAAGAAAGTTGTCCTGGACCAGTCAAATCTACTTCCCCTCCTTACAGGAGAGGAGGGGTGCTCATTTTGTCCTCTGCAACAAGAGTAGGGTCCATGTAACACATGATGCCCTTGAGCTGAGGTGCATGAGGCCAAACCATGGTTTGATAAGAGAAACACACTGGAGGGAAGGTGGGGGTTGGCTGTCTTACCACTGGGTCCTGCATTCTCATGTGTGATGGGCTCCAGCATGAACCCCTTGGAAGTGAGCAGACTCTTCCCAGAATAGACCCCCCACCCTGTCCTCCACCTGCCTTTCGTCTGTAGAAAAACTTGAGTCAAAAATTTAATCAGAGAGATGAGAAAATACAAAAGGAAGAAATAATAATAGCTTAGTCATTAAAAAAAAATGTTAAGGACCTTTGGTTCTTCCTCAAGGACTATAGACAATATTCTGAGCCACGTCCTTTGAGTTGTTTTACAGAGACTGGAACCACCACCAGGTAGAAGAAGTTAACTGTATATTGCCCACAAGCACATAGACCTCAGACCAGCTGGAACCAAACAACTGATGATGCTGACTCCCTCTTACCTCACCACCAACCGGTCAGAAGAATGTCCCCAAGCTGACTATAAGACTCCTCACTACCCACTCCAGGGTGGTACACGCAGTTTCAAGAGCATTAGTCCACGGTGGCCCCCTTTGCCTGACAAAACAATAGAGCTATTCTCTTCTACTTCACCCCAGACTCTGTCTCCAGTCTCCAGTCTAGAAGCTCTGTCAGCACTGTCTTGTCAGCACTGGAGAACAGAGGGTGAGTTTTGGCATCAATTTCCCTAGTCCAGAAGCTTCAGATTATGTGACATGAACCAATTCCCTCTTCTTTTATTCATTCTCTAAAGAACAAAAGTATATACATCATGTTTGTATAAATCAAGGGATATCCAGGAAAATTTGGAAGAATCAATTCACTGATTAACAAATCAGGTATTTGGCTTCTATATCCAACAATAGAAAAATATAAGCCAAAATCTTTCTTTTCAGAATAGCCCTTCTTATAACAGTTGTGTCTTAAACACTAATGTGCACACAAATCACTTGGGCATCTTATTACAATGCAGATTCTTATTCAGTAGATCCGGGGTGAGCCCTGAGATTCATCTCTTGGAAGTCTCCAGGTGACATGGATACTGCTGACCCAGGACCACAAGCCCCTAAAGAATTCTGGATTTTTCTATCAGACTGGCTCTATCCTAACCGATTTACTTTGATTCATGGACCTACCATTCCACGTTCCTATGCAATACTGTTCTTTATATCACTGGACTTTACTTTCACCACCAGACACATCCACACCTGGGCATCATTGCTGCTCTGTCTCAGTCTCTTCATTCTTTCTGGAGCTACTTCTCTGTTCTTCCCCAGTAACATATTGGACACCTACCGACCTAAGAAGCTCATCTTTCGGTGTCATATCTTTTTGCCTTTTCACACTGTTCATGGAGGTCTCAAGGTTCCAGTTTGTGGATCACCCACCCGGTGACTTTATGGTAGGGCTAATGGTGACCTCCTCCATGAGGACTTATGTCACATGCTGCACCTCCCAGGACTGTGCTACCAGTGCTCCTGTCCCCACGGCAGGCCACTACTGACCCACACTCCACAGGCGACCCCTAAACACTCACAGGCAGGTCTGGCTCAGTCTCTTGTGGGGGTCACTGCTCCTTTCCCTGGGTCCTGGTGTGCACAAGGTTTTGTTTGTGCCCTCCGAGAGTCTCTAGCGTGCACGAGAGAATGCACTGGTCACAACAAACACCCTCTTCCAATAACACAAGAGATGACTCTACACTTGGACATCACCAGATGGTCAATGCCAAAATCAGATTGATTATATTCTTTGCACCTAAAGATGGAGAAGCTCTATACAGTCAGAAAAAACAAGACCAGGAGCTGACTGTGGTTCAGATTATGAATTCCTTGCTGTAAAATTCAGACTTAAATTGAAGAAAGTAGGGAAAACCACTAGACCATTCAGATATGACCTAAATCAAATCACTTATGATTATACAGTGGAAGTGACAAATAGATTCAAGGGATTAGATCTGATAAACAGAGTACCTGAAGAATGACGGATGGAGGTTTGTAACATTGTACAGGAGATAGTGAGCAAAACCATCCCCCCAAAAAGAAATGCAGCAAGGCAAGATGGTTGTCTGAGGAGGCCTTACAAATAGCTGAGAAAAGAAGAGAAGCAAAAGGCAAAAGAGAAAAGGAAAGCTATACCCATGTGAATGCAGAGTTCCAAAGGACAGTAAGGAGAGATAAGAAAGCCTTCTTAAGCGAACAATGCAAAGAAATAGAGGAAAACAATAGAATGGGAAAGACTAGAGAGCTCTTCAAGAAAATTAGAGATACCAAGGGAATATTTCATGCAAAGATGGGCGAAAGGACAGAAACAGCAAGGACCTAACAGAAGGAGAAGAGATTAAGAAGAGGTGGCAAGAATACACAGAAGAACTCTACAAAAAAGATCTTAATGACCTGGATAACCATGATGGTGTGATCAGTCACCTAGAGTCAGACAACTTGGAGTGTGAGGTCAAGAGGCCCTTAGGAAGCATCACTACAAACAAAGCTAGTGGAGGTGAGGAAATTTCAGCTGAGCTATTTCAAATCCTAAAAGATGATGCTGTTATATTGCTGCACTCAATATGCCAGCAAATTTAGAAAACTCAGCAGTGGCCACAGGACTGGAAAAGGTCAGTTTTCATTCCAATCCCAAAGAAAGGCAATGTCAAAGAATGTTCAAACTACTGCACAGTTGCAATCATTTCACATGTTAGCGAGGTAATGCTCAAAATCCTTCAAGCTAGTCTTCAACAGTATGTGAAACAAGAACTTCCAGATGTTCAAGCTCGGTTTAGAAAAGGCAGAGGAACCAGAAATCAAATTGCCAACATCTATTGGATCATAGAAAAAGCAAGAGAATTCCAGAAGAACATCTATTTCCACTTCATTGACAATGCTAACGCCTTTGACAGTGTGGATCACAACAAACTATGGAAAACTCTTAAAGAGATGGCAATACCAGACCACCTTAACTGCCTCCTTAGACATTTGCATGCAGGTCAAGGAGTAACAGAATTGGACATCAAACAACGGACTGGTTCCAAATTGGGAAAGGAGTACGTCAAGGCTGTATATTGTCACCCTGCTTATTTAACTTATATGCAGAGTACATCATGCAAAATGCCGGGCTGGATGAAGCACAAGCTGGAACCAAGATTGCTGGAAGAAATATTAATAATCTCAGATACACAGATGACACCACCCTAGTGGTAGAAAGTGAAGAGGAACTAAAGAGCCTCTTGATGAAAGTGAAAGAGGAGAGTGAAAAAGCTGGCTTAAAATTCAACATTCAAAAAACTAAGATCATGACATCTGGTCCCATCACTTCATGGCAAATAGATGGGGAAAGAATGGAAATAGTGACAGATTTTATTTTCTTGGGCTCCAAAAACACTGTGGACAGTTATTGCAGCCATGAAATTAAAAGATGCCTGCTTCTTGGAAGCAAAGCTGTGACAAACCTGAAAGTGAAAGTGAAAGCTGCTCAGTCATGTCCTACCCTTTGCGAACCCGTGGACTGTATAGTCCATGGAATTCTCTGGGTCAGAATACTGGAGAGGGTAGCCTTTCCCTTCTCCAGGGGATCTTCCCAACCCAGGGATTGAACCCAGGTCTAGACAGCATATTAAAAAGCCAAGATATCACTTTGCCAACAAAGGTCCATATCATCAAAGCTATGGTTTTTCCAGTAATCCTGTATGGATGTGAGAGTTGGACCATAAAGAAGGCTGAGCACCAAAGAATTGATGATTTGGAACTGTGGTGTTGGAGAAGACTCTTGAGAGTTCCTTGGACAGAAAGGAGATCAAATCAGTCAATCCGAAAGGAAACCAACCCTGAATACTCATTGGAAGGACTGATGCTGAAGCTGAAGCTCCAATACTTTGGCCACCTGATGTGAAGAGCCAACTCATTGGAAAAGACCCTGATGCTGGGAAAGACTGAGGGAAGGAGGAGAAGAGGGTGACGGAGGATGTTTTTTCTAACTGAAAAACATTAAAACATTTCTCTAATCGAAACTAGAATGGAGGATGCAGGGTGGGGGGAAATGCTTAAATTATCCACATTCCTTGTGTAATTATAGAGCTGGACAACAGAATGTTAGAAATGGGAAAAATCTTGAAAGATCACTTCCTTCTGCCTTGAAACACACAGATGGGGAAACAGAGACCCCAAAAAGGACAAAACTGGACCGACCTTATGCAGCTAACTGATGTCACAACAATTCTAAAGCCCAGGCCTCCTGACTCTCTATGAAATGCTCTGATACACTAGGATCAGATTTTAAGAGATCTTCACAATTTTTTTTTTTCATAGCCATGCCACTGTGACCTTCGTGGCCCCAGCAGTGGAGATTTTTTTTGTTTGTTTTAATCCAAATACAAGTCACATTAAGTGCAAGTACACTTTGGCTCCATGACTGGCCCGGAGTCCTTTTCTTCTTTTTAGCACTTGGATAATGGCCACTAAAAACACAGATTGCCGTCTTGACCGTATGGAAAACACCCCCAATCATCTATCTGTGATAAGCATGGTGGAAAAGTTGAATCATCATTACTAGGAAAGAATCATAAAATTTACTGTTTGTGAATTGGGCATTAAATAACAGAGTTAAAGCAATATTTGTATTAGAGTGTGATAAGGTCTAGCAAACCCAACAATTCCCAGATAAGAATGTATGAAATCAGCTTCAGTGACTTGAAAGCTGTAATTTACAATCAATCCAGAGGCCACAGTGGAACTTAGTAAAAATAACCACCCACAAAGCATTTATTCTGATTTTAACTTCTCAGGGTGGGGGACAGAGAAACATCAGCTGTCTCTTTGCACTGCCCTCTCAGTTGGGCAGTGTTATACCTAGTAAAGTGGTGGTGACAGGGAACCCGTGGGTAAACATGCCCAGTATTTCCTGAGGTGGGCACCCAATCCCTCTCCACTTTTGGGCAGGGCAGGGAAAGATGAGGCCAAGCTCTGCTGGCCACTGGGCACAGTCGAACCACGACTCCTGGTTCAAACCAGTTATTTATTTTGTCCTCACTCCAGCTTCAGGAAAAGAAGAAATGTAGGGAAGAGTTCAAGGAGCCCCTTTATCTCTCTGTGAAATCAAGAGTGAATCAAGTACATTAAAATTACACAGCCTGGACTTCCCTGGTGGTCCAGAGATTAAGAACGTGCCTGCCAATGCAGGGGACACAGGTTCAGTCCCTGGTCCAGGAAGATTCCACATGCCATAGGGCAACTAAGCCAGAGTGCCACAACTATGGAGCCTATGAGCTCAAGAGCCCATGCTCTGCCACCATGAGAGAAGCTCGTGCACCACAACTTTCTCTAATAACTCCCTCTCGCCACAACTAGAAAAAGCCTGTGTTCAGCAACGAAGATCCAGTGCAGTCAAAAACAAATAAATCACTAATTTTAAAAATTATATAGCTTTCAAATACAGAACAAAATCCTAAATCTAAATATAGAACAAAGTGGTAACAAATGAAAAAACAAAACGCATAGAGACATTGCTGGGTAGCCACACAGTACAAGCAAACCGGAAACAATCTGAAGACGACAGCTGACCCCTGTGACTCATCTTCCAAACACCATGACCACCACTATCCCAGTGGGGAGGAGGGTCAAAACATACTTGCATCCAAGGCAGGCAACATGGGGTCTGACTCCTAGATTCACCATTTAGGAAGGACCTTAACCTCTCTGAGTCTCAATTTCCTCATTTTCTAGATGGTGAAAAATCCTACCCTGAAAGGTGGTTGTTAGTATTACATGAGATGGTATATATAACGTTGCCTAACCTCTCTGAGTCTCAATTTCCTCACTTTGCAGATGGTGATAAATCCTACCCTGAAAGGTGATTGTTAGTATTACATGAGATAGTATAGAGAACATTGCCAGACAGCATAGGCAACTTTCAAGATCCAGTTCCTATCAGAGTAATTCGTTTGTTCATCCCACAAACATTTATTGAGCTCTGGCAATGCTGCAGTTGCTGCTGTGACAAGTGGAGACCCAGCAGTTACAAAAGGACAGAGTCATTGCTCTGGAGAATCTTACACGCTAGGGGCCAAGGTGGGGGATGGGGGTAGGAGGATGCATTAAATACACAAGCAAATATGCTCATCCTGTGCCAGGTGGGGAAAAAAGTGCCATGAAGGAAAAAGAAAGTGAGGTGAGGACACTAGACAGAGGAGCAGGGGGGCAAACATAACATCATTAGCGTCTTCTGAAAGTGCAAACGGTTCCCAGAAGTTACCTGCACAGTGGAGTGTAAAAACGCTACAGTGTAAAGCATTGGCTTCCACATGGGTAAATTACTGATATCCAGAAGGTCTTGATTAATTCCGGCAAATGTTCTTTTCAGACCTGCACGAACGCCTTGGGGTGGCTCATTAGTGAATTTGAGAGAAGTCTGTCATAAAAAACAAATAGTGAAAAAAAAAAGGTAAATAGTACTTTTGTTTCTATAAATTACTGTGAAGGATAAAATAGAAATGACAATACATCAGACAACAATATGCTTGTGGTACATAAAAAAAGGCACCGTGTAAACTAGTTACATTGATCAGAGCTAAAACCCAATAAATTAATACCAAGTCTTTTAACTCTCCTGTGGGAATATTTACTATATAACCTTGATGATTATAGTCAAGGGTTTGACGATAACGGCATTGAGATTTTACAATGCAGAGTTGACCAAAAAAAGCCTGTTACGTTTGCCATTTTCAGTAATGACAGAAGTGTCATCTTCATTTGTATAACTCTCAAGGAAAAGACACTCATCTCATAGTAACAAACCTGAAGCAATGTAATGGGAAACCGAATGTGCGGCTCGGTAGTTATCCACACTCGGAAAGTATCATCGATGGTTTCTGTGATGGTTAAAGTCTCCAGCAATTCTTCCATGAATTCTAGGCCAAGGTGACAATTCTGCAGTAACACCCAGCCACCCTGTATTCAAAAGTGACTTCATGTTAATTCCTCATAACTTTTTTGCTATGATTTTAATAAAACAAAGTGTACATACAAAGATTTTTTTAAACTTTTGCTAGGGGCATGTGAATACTCTGTTTTGAACACATATATGTTAATGGAATTATATGTCAATAAAAACTTTTTTTCCTGCTTCTGGTAAAGCTGGTTACTTGGAATCAAGTGGTTTCAAAATGAATGTTACTCTGTCACCCCTGGTTCAGAAGGGAACAGAAATTAAAACGCAGTTAGACTTTATTAAGTACAGTGTGTGCACCATCTAATGGTGAGAATGGGTATTTTGGAATTTGTAACTTGTTCTGCCTCAGAAGGGACTCACGCCAAAGCCAAGCCATCCACTGCCACAAAGAGATGCACATGACCTCATGAAAGTTGGAGGAGTTGACGAAAATTCATCAACAATCAAGTTAGGAAGAAAAGAGAGAATTTTATTAGAGCCAAACTGAGGATTACAGCCTGGGAGACAGACTCAGAGGTTCTGACTGTCCCACCTATTAGAAGTCAAAGGCACAGTCATACACATTTTCAAGACAAAGGATCATACATCAAAATGACATGCTGACATTTCACATGAAGTTCACCAAAGATACACAGTCCAGGTAAGCATATACAAAGACAGCAATAAGTCACCATGCTAATCTTCAAGAAGCTACACTGTTAGTGTCAAAGAAATGGGGGAAAAAAACAAAACCCTGATCTTTGCATTGGAGCAGGCATTCCCACCTCTGAGGAGGTCTGGTTGATGCATAATGCAGAGACACACTGCACAGGGGAGGCAGGAAGCCCAAACGAGCAGAGAGAGCCAATTTTATGCTACAATTTTCTTCTCCTGCCTTGAAATACAAATCTTACTTCACCAGAGGCAATACATTTGGTGACATTTGCTACCGGTATTCTTGCCTGGAAAATCCTATCTGCAGAGGAGCTTGGTGGGCTACAGTCCACGGGGTCGCAGAGTTGGACACAACTGAGTGACTGAGCATGCCTGCTACCATAATACTAAACCCTTTTTTAAAATTTATTTATTTTTAATGGAAGGATAATTGCTTTACAACATTGTGTTGGTCTCTGCCATGCATCAACATGTATCAGCCATAGGAATACATATGTCCCCTCCCTCTTGAACCTCCCTCCCACCTCCCACCCCAATACTAAATCTTGTTCTTTGTCATCACTCCTCCCAGATGTTCCTGAAACCACAAAATTTATTAAGCACTATCTAAATATTGATAAAACCTTAACAATATGTCACATAACCATCACAGTTCTATAAGAACATAGTTTACTAGCCAGCTGATGCTTTGATATACTTTATGCAACAAGATCAAATATATACAGCTTCAAGTTATTGAGCTCAGTATACATATGGTAAGGCATATATATTATGCTCTATACTGCAAGAGAAAATACAACTCAGATTGGCTTAAATAGCAAAGGGGACTTTTTGGTCTAGACAACCAAGTTGTCAAGAAGATGAACTTCATGGTCAGAACTCTGGGTCCTTGTAGATCCAGTTACTCTTTGATTCTCTGCTCTGAATTCCACAATGTCAGCTTTATCCTAAATCTTTCAAGTGACAATGTGGCTGTACCTGTTCTTGGTTATTGTTGGGTATTATTGTTGTTACTTGTTTTGTTTTTGCCTATGCCACATGGCATGTGGGATCTTAGTTCCCCAACCAGGAATTGAACGCACACCCCCTGCATTGGAGGCTGGGAACCTTAACCATTAGATAGCCAGGGAAGTACTGTTTGTTTGTTTTTATAATTCCAATATTATCAATATTTATCTCACCTTGAGACAGAGAACACAGAAGTTATAAAAAAACTAATATTCCAAAGAAAGTTAATGTGAATGCTGTATTCAAATTTAAAAGCTTCTCACTCATGGAAACTAAAGAAATTATTTAAGGCCCAAAGTCAAACAGTCAGATCATTCAACAGAGTGAATCATTTTATCTGAGTAGAAATAATTATATATAATTGCTTTGATATATATAAATTAAATACCATATATTATTGAATTTAATTAACTGATAAAGATTAAGGTTTAGGGCACTTGAGAATTAATGGTTAGCCTGAAAACTTCATGACCCAAGCAGGGTTTTAGCCCATTAACTCTCGCCAGTCATTAATTCCCAGGGAAAAGTTGCTAGGGACATTATGAGATCAAAAGCTTAAAAATAAACCAATATTTTATTTTATTTTTATAAATGATGCAATTTCTTATTGCTGCTGAGACTGCTATCAGCCAAGCTTTTCTAGAAAATTAATGTCCTGTGTATTTATTAGGTGTGATGAAAAATATTTCTCAACATTCCATCCAGCTTGCAATTTTCAATAAAAACTGTTATCAATATTTAAACATAACACCCTCAAATATTTCTTATTAGCCTGAAACTATCCATTAACGACAAATGAAAGGCTCACTTTAACCGAAAATTGAAATTTGACTGTCTCAATCTGTCACTTCTTAAGCACTATCTATTAATATTGATCATGACATTCCAAGACTGCTAGAGCTGCATTCTTTATGAACCAGAAAGTGTGTCTGCCAAATTACCAAAAAAATATTTAGTGAAAATAAAAATGGAGCATATGCTGTAGAAAATGGAACAAGTATTTTGTGGGGAATGTCAGGAGCCAACTAGCTGGAGGTTCAAAATCCTTAAGTAATCAAAGTTTACTCTATATGCATAAATGAAAATGGAAAATTGAGCATCACAGGAAGAACACTCTACCCATCATGGAGGTGGTGCTAGGTAGACCAGATGGCCAGAGGAATCATAACAAGAAAGTTCCATGAAAAGTAGTTTCCATTGCCACATACCTGCTGCATTGACATCTGAATCAGCTTTCGAGCATGTACTTCTTGTCCTTGCCCCATTGAGATAGTTCTGCATTCTGTAATACAGAAGGATCACTATCATAAAATGTAAATTTTATAACAGGATTGGGATGAAAAATTAATTTCTGAATTGTCATAGCCTCCCTCCCTCTATGGCTTCTAAGGAAATTCTGTTATTCAAATAAGTCTGTCTTCTGGTCGTGTTGATGAGAGAAAGGAGTGGAGCAGACTGGAGGCCCTACATGGAAAGCAAAGGACAAGGAGAGAGACAAAAGGCACAAGCCGGAGCCTTTGAAGAGTTCTGGGGTCTTTGGAGATAATGAGGAGACAGACTGATGGGGAGAGGCAGCTGCAATGCTATCACAGGTATTTAGAAGGAAAGAGGTGTTTTTAGTTTTGCTCTGTTTTGATTGAATAATTTTTGGTGTTTCAGCAGATGTTTCAGTAAAGATTGGATACCGATCTTTTTATTCTTTTATGATGTCAACCTTGCAGTGTTTTGTCTGTCTGTCTGTTCAAGTTTTGTTTGCCTATTTGTCCATTTTCTGAGATGGAACTTGTAGCAATTCATCCCCATGAGGACTATATTCAGGGGTAACTGCTCCTCAGGATCAAATCCTCTTGGAACTGAGAAAAAGGAGCCTGAAGAAAAAGTGGGAACCACTCCAAGATTAGAGATGTGGTTATAATCCAGCAGGAATATACATTATTTAGGCTCATTAGTGAATTTGATGTCCCAGATGGAGAACCACACTTGTGCCTGTCATATGAATTCACTAAACTGTAGAAGTCTCTGAATCATACTTGGGAAACTGGAATTAGAAATTAACTTTGAAGTAAGCTTTTGTGGACCCAGGTCTTCTTTAATTTTAGAGGCGTGATCTCTAGACTTCTAGAGGCACAGGGAAAGGAAGTCAATGGAGACACTGTGAAGCAATGCATGCCTTTGACTTAACTCTACTGGATCAGCCTGAATCCTCAGAAAAGTGGGCAGCTGTGGTTGGGCAAACAATGAGGCTGATTTGGAAACTGCTGGTAGAAGCTACAGAGAATGAGAGAAATTCATGCTGCCAGGGCACACCATTTAAATAAAACACAGCACCATGGGGTTAATGGCCAGAGATTCCGTGACTGCTGGTAGGGTGTAGTATTAGAATTATCTGTGGACTCAGGGACACAGGGTGAAACTCGGCAGTGTGTGCCTGAGAGAGGATTGGTAGAGCATTGCTTGAAGAACTAGAAACTGCAAATGTCCATAGGTCATTGAACATAGCTGGATTCTCCCAACAAAGCCCTCATGAATCTCTCCTGCTCGAGGCACTGTTCCCAGGGCATCTGAGAAGAACCCACAAACCCTATAAGAGAAGAAAGGGAAGGTGGAACTGGAATGGGAGGAGCCTCTGAATTGTACAAAGAGACACTGAGTCTCTCCTGTTTTGGAAGAACCCACAAGTGTTAAGTAGATCAATGGAGGAAGGTGTGATATGGACAATAAATATTAACACATCAGTGTGAGCCATAATCTATCTCCTCTGCCCTTCCAACTCTTCTGAGATACACTGTTTAAAAGGAAGAACTGGTTTTTGTTCAGGGGTAGCCTGAGTTTCTTATCTCGACCTGGGTAAGAGGTCAAGAAGATACTTAAAGGCATCCCTTCAAAACAAACCCCGAGTCTGAATGTGACCCCTTCTGGATGTCTACACTCTCATTCCCCTAGTCCATCACCTCATGCCTGTATTCTTGCAGGAGCCTACTTACTGGTGACGTCTCTCCCACTCTTTCCCCTACTAGCTATTCTTCCCACAGCAGACAGAGGAATTTGATTGAATCCTGAATCAGATTATGTCCATCCTCTGCTCAGAAACATCCGACGGCTTCTCATTTCATTCTGTGCAAAATCCAAAATCCAATTCAAATTCTGACCTCTATGACCCTACACAAATGGGTCCCATTGCTTCCGCAATCTATACACACACACACACACTTTTTAGGATCCCACCACAATTGATTCACTCTTCTCCAGCTGCACGGCCCTCCTCCCTCATGTCATCGTCAAACTGAGGTGGTTTTACTTCTTTTCCAGTGTGAATGCTATTTATTTCTTCTCTGGGTCTGACTAAAACTTCCAATACAGTGCTGAGTAGAAGTGCAAGTAGACATTCTTCTCTTGCTCCTGATGTTTTGGGAAAAATATCCCATTTTTCAGCATTAAGTATGATGTGAGCTGTGGGTTTCTGTAGGTGCCCCTCATCAGGTTGAAGAAGTTCCCTTTTATTTCTAGTTTGCTGAGGGCTTTCATCATGAAAGAATGTTGGATTTTTTTCAATGCTTTTTCTGCAACTATTGAGATAACCGTGTGATTTTTTGTTCTTTATTCTATTAATATGGGGTATTCAGTTCAGTTCAGTTCAGTCGCTCAGTCATGTCCGACTCTTTGCAACCCCATGAATTGCAGTACGCCAGGCCTCCCTGTCCATCACCAGCTCCCGGAGCTTACCCAAACCCATGTCCATCGAGTCGGTGATGTCATCTAACCATCTCATCCGCTGTGGTTCCCTTCTCCTCCTGCCCCCAAACCTTCCCAGCAGTAGGGTCTTTTCCAATGAGTCAACTCTTCACATGAGGTGGCCAAAGTATTGGAGTTTCAACTTCAACATCAGTCCTTCCAATGAACACCCAGGATTGATCTCCTTTAGGATGGACTGATTGGATTTCCTTGCAGTCCAAGGGACTCTCAAGAGTCTTCTCCAACACCACAGTTCAAAAGCATCAATTCTGCGGCACTCAGCTTTCTTCACCGTCCAACTCTCACATCCATACATGACCACTGGAAAAACCATAGCCTTGACTAGACGGACCTTTGTTGGCAAAGTAATGTCTCTGCTTTTAAATATGCTATCTAGGTTGGTCATAACCTTCCTTCCAAGGAGTAAGCATCTTTTAATTTCATGGCTGCAATCACCATCAGCAGTGATTTTGGAGCCCAAAAAAATAAAGTCCAACACTGTTTCCCCATCTATTTCCCATGAAGTGATGGGACCAGATGCCATGATCTTAGTTTTCTGAATGTTGAGTTTTAAGCCAAGTTTTTCACTTTCCTCTTTCACTTTCATCAAGAGGCTCTTTAGTTCTTCTTCACTTTCTGCCATAAGGGTGGTGTCATCCGCATATGTGAGGTTATTGATATTTCTCCCGGCAATCTTGATTCCAGCTTGTGCTTCCTCCAGCCCAGCGTTTCTCATGATGTACTCTGCATATAAGTTAAATAAGCAAGGTGACAAAATACAGCCTTGACGTACTCCTTTTCCTATTTGGAAACAGTCTGTTGTTCCATGTCCAGTTCTAAATGTTGCTTCCTGACCTGCATACAGGTTTCTCAAGAGGCAGGTCAGACGGTCTGGTATGCCCATCTCTTTCAGAATTTTCCACAGTTTATTGTGATCCACACAGTCAAAGGCTTTGGCATAGTCAGTAAAGCAGAAATATTTTTCTGGAACTCTCTTGCTTTTTTGATGATCCAGCGGATGTTGGCAATTTGATCTCTGGTTCCTCTGCCTTTTCTAAAACCAGCTTGAACATCTGCAAGTTCACAGTTCACGTATTGCTGAAGCCTGGCTTGGAGAATTTTGAGCATTACTTTACTAGCATGTGAGATGAGTGCAATTGTGCGGTAGTTTGAGCATTCTTTGGCATTGCCTTACTTTGGGATTGGAATGAAAACTGACCTTTTCCAGTCCTGTGGCCATTGCTGAGTTTTCCAGATTTGCTGGCATATCGAGTGCAGCACTTTCACAGCATCATCTTTCAGGATTTGAAATAGCTCAGCTGGAATTCCATCACTTCCACTAGCTTTGTTCGCAGTGATGCTTTCTAAGGCCCACTTGACTTCACATTCCAGGATGTCTGGCTCTAGGTGAGTGATCACACCATTGTGATTATCTGGGTCGTGAAGATCTTTTTTGTACAGTTCTTCTGTGTATTCTTGCCACCTCTTCTTAATATCTTCTGCTTCTGTTAGGACCATACCATTTCTGTCCTTTATTGAGCCCATCTTTGCATGAAATGTTCCCTTGCTATCTCTAATTTTCTTGAAGAGATCTCTAGTCTTTCCCAATCTGTTGTTTTCCTCTGTTTCTTTGCATTGATCGCTGAGGAAGGCTTTCTTATCGCTCCTTGCTATTCTTTGGAACTCTGCATTCAGATGGGAATATCTTTCCTTTTCTCCTTTGCTTTTCGCTTCTCTTCTTTTCCCAGCTATTTGTAAGGCCTCCTGAGACAGCCATTTTGCTTTTTTGCATTTCTTTTCCATGGGTAATATGGGATGTTACATTGATTAATTTTCGTATGTTGAACAACCTTGCATTCTTGGGGTAAATCCACTTGGTCATGGTGTATAATTCATTTTATGTGGCGCTGAATTCAATAGCATTTTGTTGAGAACTTTCGCTTTTATTTATATTCAGCTGGATATTGGTTTCCTTCTACTGTGTTTGTCTAGATTTGGTATCAGAGTAATAAGGTCTCACAGAATGAGTTGGGAAGTAATCTCTCCTCTTTTATTTTTTTATTTTTTGGAAAGAACTGGTGTTATTCAATAAACATTTGGTAGAATGTGAAGGCATCTCGTCCTGGATTTCCTACAAATCAATCTTTCATTTCTTAAAGCTCTATTCGGGTTTTCTATTTCTTCTTTAGTCAGTTTAAGTAATTTTCTTTTTCTGATAATTTGCCCATTTCATCTAGGTTATCTAATTTGTTGGCATAATTGTTCATAGTATTCTGTATGATCTTTTCTGTTTTTTTCAAGTCAATAGCGATGTCTCCTGATAAAAGAAATTTTCACATATTGAGATAGGGGAACGTCATCCTGACTTATACATGGGTTTAACTGAACTTTATGCTAACTAAAACAGCCTGTTTGTGGCCTATCAAACATACATTATACATCAGCTCTAACTGTCAGAGAAAAGGGTACATTGACCAGAATTAAAGAATGTGTTAAAAATAAAAATGTTACAAATTCTTCCCTTCCTGAGATGCCAGTGCCAGTACTTCTTCAATGATGAGGCTCCCTTCCCAGGAGCCAAGGTATACTGACTTGCTATGTACTCGCCAACCTGTTTTTCTTGAAACCTTGAAGGAATGTGTCCTGACTTGTTTGATGTTCTTTGTTCTGACAAGATATGAAACTATGCGGAAACCCATGCTTCTCTGGAGCAGCTCCTCTGACTTATCTGAGAGCTGCCAGTCCCCAGTTTGGCTCAAATAAAACTCTTTTCTATTCCTATTATAGTTTGTTCATTGATTATTTTCATTGACATCCCTCTTTCATTCCTGATTTTAGTTATCTTAAGTCTTCTCTCCTTTATTCTTGGTCAGTTAGGACAAAAGTTTGTCAATTTTGTTGACCTTTTCAAAGAAGATACACTTGGTTGATTGAGTCTCTGTTCTTTTTTAATCCTTTCTTGCATTTTTTTCATTCAAATATTTATTATTTTCTTCCTTTTGATTGCTTCGGGTTTAGTTTGCTCTTCTTTCCTTGGTTTCTTAAAGTGGAAGCTTCAGTTATTGATCTGCAATCTTTCTTCATTTTTAAAATAGGTTGATAAATTTCTGAATAGTCTGGAAAAACTAGGTTGATTGACACTGGAATAGTGAGGAAGCTTTGCACCTGAGGAAGTTCAAAAGACAAAGGCCATTGAGAGAAGAGGCAGTGCAGGCTGAATTTCCAGAGAGAGTGGGAAAAGCTGCCAGGACATCATGATGGGGACTGCCAAGAGGAGGAAGGATGCAGAGGATGTTGCAGAAATTGTTTTTGCAGGTATTGCAGCATATTTGTCCTTTGGTGGTATGAGATGTTTTGGTTTTCTGGTTTGCAGGCTTTTTTTTTCTTTTCCTTTTTTTGCTGCTTGGTTACATCTGAAAGATGCTTAGTAAGATTTCAACTGCTTTTCTATTTCTTCCCAAAATTAGACTTGAGTGTCTTTCACGTCTCCTCTTTCTTTTTAAAATTTTTAAAAAATCAAATTAAACAGTATATGTTTATAGTGAAAGCTTTGTAAAATACAGGAGACTACAAAGAAGAAAACAAAAATCACCAATATCCTTCCAGAGAGATCTACATTCTAATCTTCTCAGTGTACAATCCACAATCACTTACCCTCAATTCAAAATTCAAAACACTCTGAAAACTGACAGCTTTGCCACAAAACCACTTTGGTGGTAAAAGCTGACCTGAATGGATATGAGCCTATTTATAGTCTTTATTTATTCCTATCTTTATAAATATTAATACTTTCATCTGCAGTGTATTATATAATACATGAAATATTACCTTTCTAAAAGCTGGACAATTCTAATTTCTGCAGTGTATCTGACCTCAAGGGCTTTGAATAAGAGATTACAGACCTATCCATATTAAGAATTATATATATATGTACAATAATACATATACATGTCATTTAAATATTTACTTCTTAACAGTATGTTGTATTTTATTGTCATTAAACATTATTGGTAAACAGTTTTTAATGGTGGCACAATGCTCCATCATGTTAATGCATTCTTGCCAAGTTAGCCACTATCCTTTTGTATATTTGAGACATTTCTAATTTTTTAATATTATAAATAGCACTAGACTTAACATCCTTGTAAATGAATCTCAATGTGCATCTCTCAGTTTGTTTTTATGATAAATTTGTATGTGTAGAATAGTTGGGGAAAAGCACTCAAACATTTTGAAGATTCATGGTGTATATGAAAAAGGACTGCCAATGTCTCCAGCTGAAATAGAATGTTGCAATTCCCAGCCCACACTTCCATCTTTTCTTTGGAAACTGGGCAGGGCCCTGTGGAGCCTTCCCAGGTACAAAAATCTCTCCTTGTCCATTTCTTGTCTGTAAGAAAAAGGCTTCAGTCTTCCAGACCCTCCTTGAGTTCCAAAGGGCAAATTCAAACAGTTACTGATTAGGGAAGTGAGGAAATGCAGGAACAAAAGAAAAGCAGTCTGAAACACTTAGCACAGGACTTCCCTAGTGTCCAGTGGCTAAGAATCTGCCTGCTAATGCTGGGGACATGGATTCGATCCCTGATCTGGGAAGATCCCACATGCTGCAGGGCAACTAAGCCTGTAGCCTCACAGCTACTGAGCCTATATGCTGCAGCTACTGAAGTCTGCACACCCTAGAGCCCACACTCTGCAACAAAAGCCATGACAATGAGAAGCCAGTGCATTGCAACTACAGCGTAACCCCCACTCACCACAACTAGAGAAAGCCCACATATAGTAACAAGGATCCGGAGCAGCCAGAAATAATTACACTTTTAAAAAAAGAAACGATAGCTCGGAGATAAAGAGTTGTATTTCCTCCTAAAGGGATATACATAACAATATATCTTGAAGTTTTTCTTACAGGAACTATTGCCCCCACTTAAGTAGAGGATGGTAACTTCAGGCTGAGCACATGGTTCCTGGAGCACCACGCTGTTACCTCACCACCAACCAATCAGAAGAAAGTCCTACACCCTGTAGCCCTCATCCCAAACTTTGCCTTTAAAAACTTTTCCCTGAAAACCATCAGGAAGTTTGGGTCTTCTGAGAATAAGCCACCCATACTCCTTGTTTGGTCCTTGCAATTAACCTTTCTCTGCTCCAGACTCAGACTTTTCAGTTTGTTTGGCCTCACTGTGCATCAGGAACATGAGCTTGGATTCAACAGCAATTTGTGTTTCAATGTTATTTGTGGTGCTTTTGACATACCAAAGTTTTAAAACTTTATCCAAACTTCTTTTCCTCTGGTTTTGGATTCTGGTGTTATGATTAAGGAAATCTTAGCCACTCCAGTAGTATCAATATATTCTTTTATAGTTTAAACCTTTTAAAACCTTAATCAACCTAGAACGTACTTTAGAGTTTAATCTGAGGTAAAATTCTTGCTTTCTTCTAAAGTTAACCTGCTATGGCAACACTGTTTATTGACTAACCCATTTTTCTTCCACTGATTTGAAATGTGAATCTCATCACAGGCTAAGCTATTGTATATACTAGAGTCTAATTTGAGGCCTTTCATTTTGCTCTATTGATCTGTTTATCTACTCTGAGCCAGTTCCTCACTGATTAAATTATTGCAATTTGATAAAGTTTAGAAATCTGATTGGGCTTGTTCTCCACATTATTCTTTTTCCTTTTCAAGCTGTCTTGGCTATTGTTAGTCCATTTATTACTCTAGATGATCTAAGATCCCTCTACTATCCAATTAGGTGAAAATGATGTTGGAATTTCAATTAGACTTACATTCAATTTATAGATTAATTTAGAGACTATTGACATCTTTCCAATATTGAATCTTTATAATGGGAATGTGGTTTAACTCTCTATTTAATCTATCCTACTTTCATGTCATTAAGAAAGTTTTAGAGTTTTCTTCTAATAGGTATTCTAAAGATTATTTCTCAGTTTTATTTTTATTGAGATACTAAACGGGATTTTTACATTTTATTTTAGAAGAATGTTTCATTGATTTTTTAAATATATTTATTTTTGTGACCAGCTACCTTTAAAATACCCTGTTAAATCTAATAGCTTTTCAGTTGATTCATTTGTGTTCTTTAGTTAGCCAATTACACTATCTGAGAATAATGATGGCTTTTGTCCCTCTTTTCCAGTAGTTATATCTTTTATTTATGAGTCTTACAAAACATTAGCTATATCCTCCACAGTAATACTAAATGAGAGTGGTGATAGCGACATCCTTATCTTGTTCCTGACTTTAATGGGCATCATGTCTCTAGTTGTTCACCAGAAAGTACAAAGCTGTTTGAAGTTCATATTCACTATCATATTGATACAATATTCTTCTGTTCCCATTTTTAAAAGCCAAATATAAATGCTGAATTTTCATAAAATGCCTTTTAAGCAATTATCAGGGTAATATGACAGCCTAAGGAAAAAGTCTTTCACTTGTTGTGATGAGATTTCTTAATACTGTATCTTTCTCATACTTACCCATGCATCCTACTTGATCAAGGCATGTTGCTATTTTTTTGCATTTTTTTATATTATGCTGAATTCTTCCTGCTTGCATTTAGATAAAGGTCCTTACATTTATATTAATAAGTAGGATCAATCTGTGGTTTTCTTTCTTTGATACAGTGACTATCTTGGTCTGTTTTTGATATCAAGATAATGTTATTCCCTTAAAATACAGAGGAAAATGCATCCTATTTTCCTATGTTGTGAAATGAAATATAGCAAAGTTTTAAAGGACCTGCCAAAAAATCATTCAAGCTCAGTGTCTTTGCTGAGGTAATAATTTTAAAACTTCTAATTTTCCTCATCTTAATTATAGGTCCATTCAGGCTTTTCAACTTTTTCCAAGAAACTTTTATAAATTTATATTTTTCTACAAACATCCATTTTAATGAGATTTTTAAACTTTTTTTTTTTTTGCCATAACTATATATCTTTATCTTATTACTTTTTCATCTGTATATACTTTGTTTTACTCATTTTCTCATTCCTATTTTTGTTTGCTTGCCTGTTCAGTCACTTCAGTTGTGTCTGACTCTTTGTGACCCCATGGACTGTAGCCCACCAGGCTTCTCTGTCCATGGGATTCTCCCAGCAAGAATATTGGAGTGGGCTGCCATGCTCTCCTCCAGGGGAAATTTCCAATCCAGGGACTGAACTCTCATCTCCTGTGTCTCCTGCACTGCAGGCAGATTCTTCACCGCTGAGCCACCAGGGAAGCCCCATTTTTATTTGTAAGTTTATATTTTATTTGTCCTCTTTCATTCATGTTTGGATTCTATTTTCAAATCCACTCTTCCTCTCCTTCACCCAAGCTCCTAGTAGGATTTTTCTCATGCTAAACCCATCTGTTTTCTCCTTCTTTCCCAGGCACCCAATGCTTTTGTGCAGAATTTATCTTCTCTGAATTTCTCAACACAGAGCCTGACAGGTTCCATAGTGAGAAGTTTTCCTTCTTTTTTTTCTATGAAAACCTATTTGATCTGGTCCCATCCCTCAAGTTGCTGTCAGGTAACTTGCTAATTCATCCACTAAAGGCAGTGAGAGGGGATGAAAGAAAGACCACTGACAAGGGATTTGGGAGCCCTGAGTTTAAGTCCTGAATTATCTGCCACCAACTAGTTCTCTGGCCTTATCTCCAGACGTTAGTTTCCTCAGCTGTAAAACAAGGCACTTGAATTCCAGGATTTCTCAGAATTTTGTGAACCTTGAGCATTTTATGATTATCTATTACCCAAATAAAACATCTCTTGTTGAGACTAGAGTAATATGTCATTCTATCTACATAATAGTTTCATTTTACAGCTATTTGGGGAGTTTTTAACCCAAATCAGTGAACTGAATGATGCTTCCTAACATTCCTAAAAAAAATGACCAAAGAGTTTTTTATAAACATCATTGGATCCTTCAGTGTTAAAATTAAATCTAATGTGATTCCTAACAAAGCAAGGTTGAACAGTTGCTGGAAAAACTAAAGAAGTACCAAGAAATGGAATCACCAAATTGCCAAGCAAAGCAGTATGATACTATGTAATAATACTAGGTGATAGCACTGTTCTGGCTTTATGTATTTAACTAAAGTTATAATCTCTCCCAAAGGAGACCTTGAATTATTTTTCTTATTTCTGTTCTTACACCAGTGTCCTAGACAACAGCACTGTTTTGAGGTAAATTTGAAATGGGAACTCCAGTGGGAACTGCCCTTCTTCTAGGAAGAGTATCCCCTTCTAAGAAATGCCCCCAACTCTAGGCTCCATATATGTGGTTCTTGCTATGAGCCCATTCACACAGCAACAGTTCACTGACTGGCCCAGAAAGGAGCACGTGACCAAAGCAAAACCAATGAGCTTCTTCCTTGGGTATTTGCACCTGAGACCACGAGAGTAAGAGGAGTTTGCCTGGGTGAAACCAGATGGGGCCATCCCAGGTACAAATGCCCCTCCGTGTTCCCCATTGCAGAACAATGCTTTAGTCTCTTAGGCCTTCCCCGGGTTCCAAAAAGCAAACTCAAGCTCTGAGGGAAGACAGAAACAAAGGAAGAGCAGTTGAGAAAGAAAAGTAATGATAGCTTCAGCAACAATCCTAACTTCTCCTCAGGACTTCCCCAGCAGTCCAGTTGTTGAGACTCTGTGCTTCCACTGCAGGGGGCGTGGGTTCGATCTCTGGTTGGGGAACTAAGATCCCACATGTAAACGGTAAGGCCAAAAAACAAAAACAAAAAAACAAAAAGTCTTATTTCCTCCTCAAGGAATATATATAACAGTCTGATGAATATCTTTTAGTTGTTATGAACGAGCTAAGACCCTTGCCCGATGGAGGCTGTATGATTACATATAGTCCACAAATAAAGGGACCCTAGACTGGCTGGAACCAAAAAGCTGGTGATTAAGCTTCCTGAAATACTACCCTGTTACCTCACTATCAACCAATCAGAAGAAAGTCATGCACCCTGCAATTTCACTTCAAATGCTGTCTTTAAAAATCCTTTCCTCAACATCTTTTGAGCATGAACTGCCTATTCTCCAGATTATTTGGCACCTGCAATAAACAACTGTGGGCTTCCCAGGTGGTGCTAGTGGTAAAGAACCTGACTGACAATGCAAAATATGTAAGAGATGCAGATTCAATCCCTGAGTTGGGAAGATCCCCTGGAGGAGGGCATGGCAACCCACTCCAGTATTCTTGCCTGAAGAATTCCATGGACAGAAGAGCCTGGCAGGCTACAGACCATGGGGTTGCAAATAGTCGGACAGGGTCACACAGAATTGGACACGACTGCAGCGACAGCACACATGCATGCATGTGTAAACACTGTACCTCCCTTCACTGCAACTTGGGTCAGTAAATTGACTTTACTACCCGGCAGGCAGGTGGACTCGGTTCAGTAACACTAGCAGTGCTGAACTTACTGAACATGTAAGTATTGAAGCCCATGAGCCACTGGAATCTGAGTTCTGTCACATGGAGATTGCTTTGTGGCAAGACAGAAAAGGAATCTATATGTAGAGAGAAGTGGGACATTGAAGCAACTGGACAAAAATCCATGGAGAAGTAGATCTCAGAGGGATTTTCAAAGTACAAAGCTTTGAGAGAAGCACCACTCTTAGGCTGATACAGATGACTGGCATGCTGCAGTGAATACTAGAACAAAATGGCCCCCTTTAAAGGTGGTTAATGACTTTCCAGTAGTCATGTATGGATCTGAGAGTTTGACCATAAAGAAGGCTGAACGCTGAAGAATTGATGCTTTTGAGCTGTGGTGCTGGAGAACTCTTGAGAGTCCCTTGGACTGCAAGGAGATCCAACCAGTCCATCCTAAAGGAAATCAATCCTGAGAACTGATTAGAAGGACTGATGCTGAAGCTGAAGCTCCAATACACTGGTCACCTGATGCGAAAAGCTGACTCATTGGAAAAGACCCAGATGCTGGGAAAGACTGAAGGCAGGAGGAGAGGGGGGCAACAGAGAATGAGATGGTTGGATGGCATTGCATGATGGACATGACTTTGAGCAAGCTCCAGGAGATGGTGAAGGACAGGGAAGCCTGGTGTGCTGTAGTGCATGGGGTCGCAAGGAGTTGGACACAATGGAGCAACTGAGCAACAACAACAATGAGACTTAACCACGAGTATGTGCCAAGAGAACCTGGAAGCTCTTTACATTGGGTCTCAGTGTTCAGATAGAAGAAAGCAGCTGTTGAAACATGAATCCACGTAGCACACAGAATGGCGTGATGACAATGATGAGGCAGAGTGAACGAAGAGCACGCTACCATAAGCTATCAGTTTACAGGAACTTTGGTGCAGACATGTGGTAAATACCTGAAGATCACTAAATAAATTTTATATTATGCTTATTCTAACTAAATAATAAATTCAAGGTTTTATTTTATAGGGCAGATTTAGGGATTCACAGTCAATCACCTTCATAATCCTTATAAAGACATAAATGAATTGCTCCTACAAGATATAGGTATAGAGATCTGAACCTAGAAGATTCCAAAAGGCAATTCCAACAACATTCAGATTTTCAGAGTATTAAGAGAAAACTGCCCTCCTATAAACAGCCATCCTAGAAGACAATGGCTCAATCATGATGTCTTTGCTTCATTCAGGTACTTCTTCTTTCGTCCTGTTGACTCACACTTACATGTTTGTAACTCCTTACCCTACCTCCTTCCTCCAGAATAACTTTCCTTCTCTCCCACACGACCCCCTAATTTTTCTCTATTTTTAGATACTACTCAAAATATCATCAAGCTTTCCTCTATACCCCATGCAATCTGAGTAGCTCTGATCTTATCATGGGCATGTCTGTAGCTCTGCTGCAGCAGTTTGTCGCATTGTCTTCTATCACCTGTTTATCTGCCTGTCTTTCCCAGCTATGTTGTATTCATCTCTGTACTCTGTGAATCTAACACACTGCCTACACTCAGGGGTTACTGAATGAAAGTATCAATGAACGAATCCTTACATTACTATGCATTACAATACAATGGTTACAGTTTTTCAATTTGTACAAAATAGGCTTTGTTATAAATTTATATAGGCAGAGCAATAAAATTAGCTGTTGAATGTTCATTCTTGCCAGTCTGCTATCCGTGTGGTATGGACATCTGAATACAACTTTAAAAAAGTCAGCACATGATGGATGAGTATGTTTCTCTCTGCACAAAGATATCTATACCCTCACTCTAGGAGATCCGAAAATGGGGGAAAGAAGGAGTTTAATATTTTTTCTAACTCAGTTTTATGAATATATTTATAAGAATTGGCTATAAAATTATGAAAGGAAAAAATTGAAGCAAAAACATGGAGGCTTTGCTAAATTTCATAGATTGCTGATCATACCCAGCTTCAGTTTCTTGGCCAGTGCGTCAATTTGAATTGTGGGATCGGATCCCATGGACAGAAAACATATTAGAGGTGTTCTTGTATCACTTTCTTCCCAAGTTTTCTCCAGATTTAAGATAACTGGTTCCGTGTACTTTTCCTCCAAAGAATCTGCAATATACTTTCTTGCTTGAAAAACAGTACGGTCTGGGCACCAAGACCTAGAAATGCAAACAAGTTGGAGGAAATAAATTCAGATTTTTAAAATTCTATTTAGTTCTAAGCACTTAAAGAACACATAGTTAATTAGCAAAAGGATAACAAGCTAATCCTCCTTTATGCAGATATGTGTAAGACGCACGGCGAGATTTTCAGTCCTTGGATGAGTGCAAGTTTAATCGTGTGGTTTTGATGCCAGGCGATTTTGATTGATGCCAGGCATGGGCAAGGAGCAGGGCAGAGTCAGTTCTGTTGCCAATCTAGAAAGGAACTTAGAAATCAGTTGACTTCCAAGTGTCTCATTTTCAGGAGAAGCAGTGACTATTTTGAATTTTTTTAAAAGAAATTCCTGTTGGGTTTTTAAAAAATCTATTTATTTATTTATTTGGCTGTGATGGGGCTTATTTGCAGCACATGGGATCTTTTTTAAAAAAATTATTTTTGGATGCACTGGGTCTTTGTTGCTACAGGCAGTCTTTGTCTAGTTGCAGCGAACAGGGGCTACTCTTCAGGCTTCTCATTGCAGTGGCCACCCTTGTTGCAGAGCACAGGCTCTAGGCCCGTGACTTCAGTAGTTGCAGCACATGGGCTCAGTTGTTGTGGTGCATAGGCTTAGTTGCTCAATGGTGTGTGGGATCTTCCTGGGCCAGGGATGGAACCCATGTCCCCTGCATTGGCAGGTGGATTCTTATCACGTGGGATCTTTGCTCTTCATTGAGGCACACAGGATCATTTCAGTTGAGGCCTGTGGGATCTAGTTCCCTGACCAAGGAATCAAACCCAGGCCCAGGCATACGAGTGTGGAGTCTTAGCCACTGAACCATCAGGGAGGTTTTAATTAGCTACTTAAAACACACACACACATCAGTGATTATCCCTAGTAACTAGGCTATCAGCTTCAGGTAAGCAATTACTCGTTCAAACAAATACACAGGAGCATATTCACTCTTTGATAGATATTTATGGAGTAAACACATCAGGGCCTGCTCTTGATGCCAGGGACACAGCAGGGACGCAAGAGGAGGTGTCCTCTGGCCAATCCAGTACACGATGGGGCCTGGCCAGCTGCACACTGGGAGCTCTGCAGTCTTCAGAGGGAGTTAATGTGTCAAAGGTGACAGAAGTTGCTTGATTCACAGGCATTTGTTAATACTTAATACCATCCATGTAGCCTACACTGTAGCAGGTTCTATACACTGTGACTTATTAAATAAATGTCATTTGATATTTCTGGATCATAGTCAAGCGCTATGGTTTCTTATTGGTTAGTAGATTGTGTTATTCATTTGACACGGATTCAATTTTCAAAGGATGGATGAAAGATAGACACATGTAGTCTAATAAAAACAAATAATTGTTCTGTCCTGAGGTCACCACTGCTGACAGCTCTGATCACTCTCAAAGAGTGACAACATCTAGGAAATAACTTTTTCTAAGAAAAGTCGGCGATGTAACCTTAAAGACCAAAACTACTCCAAAATAATAATTCTACATCTTTCTGTTATTCTTTTGGTGGTATCATCCTCCCCAGCTCCACCCGCCTGTCTTGTTCATCACGCACACACACACACACACACACACACACACACCTTCCAATACAGAAGCCTTCTTTGAGCTACTGCATACTGAGAAAACATGAAAAGTGAGAAGAAAAAGAAATGAAAAAAAACATCAACATCCATTTCAAACTTTCACTTCCATTTCAATAGCTACACCATTTATACGTTTTAATAGTGCAATCTTCTTGGTTTTAGCTTAAAAATTGCCTTGTAACTCTGTGAGATCTACTCTTTTACAGAAGGAAATTCAATAATAAATGATTTACTCAGTGGTAAACGGTGACCAAAGTGAATAATAAAAACATTTTCATATATGTTTTGCTAAAAGCACTATGATTAATATGTTGTCAACATATGCCCTTCACCATTTTTATTTGCCATCCAAACTTCAATTTGGAAGCATAAACGTCCATTACAGTAACTACTGGGACACAGTGAAGTAAACTCACTGAGGTAGGATCTGTAATGTGACACTATGACGAGTGATGCTTCCAGGTCTGATAATACCTCCTCTCACCTGATAAGTAAAAGTTTGCGGCAGGTATCCAGTGAGTCATTATATCCATCAGGGATGATTTCCTCCTCTGGAGCATCTTTATCAAACCAACTTTTCCACCCTTTCTCATTACGAGATATCTAAAATAAACAAGCTAATTAGCAACCCTCAGGAATACATGCAATTAAAATTAAATAACGTAAAAAGGTCATTCTTTACAGGTAGATAATTTTTTAAACATAACCACACTGTTTTACATTTTTCTTCAGAACCAATGACTCAAATAGCTTGGATATTACTATTCCCTTTCAGTTTCCCCATTGCTCTTCTACATTATTCACTAAAATGAGGACCATGTATCAATTACACTCAACGATTGGACAGGAAAAACCACAGACCAGGGTTTCTCAATCTTGGCCCCATAAGCATTCAGGGCCAGGTTAATTTTATGCTGTGAGGGGCTGTCCTGTGTATTGCAGGATGTTTCGCAGCATCCCTGGCCTCTACCCACTAGTCACCAGAGCACCTTTGCCTCTAGTTTGTGGCAATCAAAAACGTCTCCAGAATTGTCATATTACCCTGGGGTGTGCACCAGGTGGGCTTTGAACAAGAGCCACAGTTGTCTTAAAGCTGCATTATTGTGTCAGCTCCTCTGGGTCAAGGGCTTGTCACCAGGAGGCCCCAATTTAAACGACCCAGGTGTGTTTGGGTTTACAGATCTGCACTTTTTCTAGTCCTTTATTACCTGGTTCATAATTTCTGCAAACTGTGGAAGTTTACTCAGTTCCACAAGATTCAGCCAGGTCATATCAAGGATCCAGCGAAACGGCTTGGGAGGGCAGGCTTTCAGATCCAGAGCTGCTCCCCCTGGGGAAAGGCGTTAGCGGGAATCAGGTCAGCTTGTGCTCCATATTTTAGAAATTTATTTTCAAATTAAGAAAAAAAAATCCAGATAGCCATATCACACACAAAAATGGGAAAGTTGGAACATACGCACATTACAGAAAATGTGGTTATCTTTTTTGGGTACATTTCCTTAAAGTCTAAGTGATTTATACCATCTTATACAGATAGCAACTCCCTGTCATTTTTTCCTGCAAAGAATTTTTCTCAGGTGGTTGCCTTTTTATTGTTTTTTAACTATTTTATATCAGTGAACAGATTGATCTTTTCATAGGTGAGTTTAAAAATCACTTCCTAGTGAAATCACTCCTCCAGAAGCTTGATATTCAATACTATTTTTTAATCAGGTCAGAAAGATGGATACATGCATAGGGAGGGAAAAAGGAAGGAAGGAGTATAATACATCTGTGGGTTTTAAGGAGGTAATTAATGTTGAAATCATTTATTCATTCATTTACTCAACAAATACTCACTGAGCCACTTCTCTGTTTCTAGAATATTCCAGGCACTAGGGATACCAAACAAGACCCCTGCTCTCACCAAGTCTAGTGGAGAACGTAAGTGATAGCACTGGAACATATTTTGAAGCAAAGTGAAAGTTGTTCAATCATATCCGACTCTTTGCGACTCCATGGACTGTAGTCTGTCAGGCTCCTCTGTCCATGGAATTCTCCAGGCCAGAATACTGGAGTGGATAGCCATTCCCTTCTCTAAGGGATCTTCCCAACCAGGGATTGAACCCAGGTCTCCCGTGTTGCAGGTGGATTCTTCACCATCTGAGCCACCAGGGAAGCCCATTTTGAAAGCAAATCACCAGTTAAATGAACACATTCAATGTGACAATCTCCACCAAGAGGTATGACTATATTTCAGTTTCAAAAGTCCTCTATTGAATGTCTTTAGTAATGTTTTATCATAATTATTCCACCTCTGTTGTTTAATTCAGATGTATAGGAAACAGTGGTTCTTGAACTTTTAAATCCTATAATCCTCTTAAAGAACTCATCAAATCCCCCCATTTCACTCAGTAACTTGAGGACAGAAACAGGGGAGGTGGCGGGTGAAGGGAATTACAGGTCTCTGCTCTCCCCTCTAGCATCTTCCTGAAAAGGTGAACGACCTGGAGTACCTTCCTGTAAATCCTTTCCCTCCGCCGTGGAGTCAGGGGCTCTGAGTGCCACAACACCTCTAGAACCTGTAAACCTTCTGACGACCCCTCCTTCCCCACAGTGACCAGGTGAAAGAGAAAGCCTCACTCTAGCACCATTTCTGCTAACACTGAGTTTACCGTAGGAGAAACAAGCCCTAGAGAAAGTCACCTGCAGATTTAAGGGATTTTCTCCTCTCACACGGGCTTCCCAGGTGGCTCTAGTTGTAAAGAACCAGCTTGCTAATGCAGGAGACATAAAAGATGAGAGTTCGATCTCTGGGTTGGGCAGATCCCCTGGAGGAGGGCATGGCAACCCACTCCAGTATTCTTGCCTGGAGAATCCCATGGACAGAGGAGCCTGGTGGGCTACAGTCCACGGGGTCACAAAGAGTCAGACATGACTGAGCAACTTAGCATGTATGCTAAGAGATAAGACACGTCCCTTTTCTTCTTGGTTGTCTCCCCCCAACACACACACACAAAATGATTTCATGTCATCATACACCTCAAAGACATCGAGAGAAGACATTTAAGTTACATAGGTGTTTTCAACATACCATGCGCCTAAACTAGCCCAGAACAATCACAGCCTGTCCTGTTCCCCTCAAATATCCTGGCTCTGCCAATTACAGGCTACATAAACTTGGACAAAGAACTCAATTTCTCCCAGTACCCTCTTCTATCAAATGAGTATAATAATAGAATCCATCAGATTGATTGCTGTGAAGATTAAATAATGTATGTAGAAAACTAACAACCTTTGTGGCCCAAAGTAAAAGCTATATAATCATGAGCTGTTATTTTGACATTAACTCTCTCTCTGTTTTGGAAGGCCTGGGTCCAATTCAACTTGGATGGCAAGAGGAGACCCCCTAAAGTGTCTTTTTGTCTGTGGTTTACGACAAAAGAAAGATGATGTCTTTCTAAAATAACCAGGCAGGGGGAACAGGTGTATCAATTACTATAGTGCAGGACTGCCCCTGGTAGCTGTTCCATTTTTCAAAGTATTCTGACATTCTCAGTTGAAGAAGAAAGTCAAAGGCACCTTCCAGATATTGCAGAAAAACAAGCAGGAATTAATACAAAAGGATGGCCACACTTGGGAAATCAAACGTTTCTGCTCTGATAAATAAGTCTTTTTTCTTTCCCCCTTAAGTACTGAGTTCAAAATGGTAAACAATATCAATGATCTAAGGGCCATATTTGCTAACTTTGTAAAAGAAAAAAAAAAAACATTAAAAGCAAAGTTCTACCATCTTTTAAATAATAATTTGGTCAAACTGTAAGCCAGTTTAAAATTACTACAAACTGTAGATTAAACCAGTTTTGATTTTTTTAAAACTCTCACTGGGTGCTGTGCTGACTGTACTTCTGACAATCCACCTGCTATAAAATCCCCAATTAATCTCCTGCAGCACAGCTCTGTTCACGCTACTTCCCTGCTCATAAAACATTCCATGACTCCCCATCGCCAAGTAAATCAAATTCAAATTCCTCTCACTGACTCTCCTGACCCTACACCGCCTGGTTCTCTCTGACTCTCCAGTTTTATGAAATGGGGTCACAGATGTGCTCTAACCACAGCTCAGAGGTACAGCCTTCTTTATTTTTTCTGGGACAAATCAAATCCTCCTCACAAATTCCCTCCCCAAGTGTTGCTGTGTTTCTCGGTCTCCTTTGATTTAAAGACTTTGTCTCGAAGAATCTAGTCTCTTTCGAGGAATGGCCATGGCTTGGCTGGTCGTGCTGGGCGGGGAGAGGTAGGGTGGGGTGGGTTTCTGTCTTGATGGGGAGATGCTTCAGATCTACAACCCCCCTCCCATTCCTGCCCCACCTCTCCCCTGGTCTTCGTCTGTCTCAGCCACAGCCTGGGATCCTCTGAGCCATGACAAATCCTATCTGGGGGCATTAGGCTGCTCTGTCCATAGAGGTTGGTACTTTGTCACTGGCTACAAAGTTCCCCTGCCCTGCAGCTTCTTGAACGGAACTCCAGCCCCCACAGCTGTGCACCAGCCCTCTCTGCATTTCCACATCCACACACCTGCTGCCAAACCTCGGGCTTATCCATCTATCCACTACCTTCCACCATGGATGCTGTGATGCAGCTTCCAGGTTGGATGTAGCTCAGGGCAGAAGGCACTTCCCTGCTCTCTCTGAATTTAGATGAGGTCATGCGTCTTGCTATAGCTAATGAAATATGAGCACAAGTGACTCGTGTGACCTTTAAGAGCCAGCACACAATTTGCCATATCATGTCCCTTTTCCATAGTGATTATGGAAAGCAATTTGGATTCCTGGGTGACCATGACAAGCAGGTCAGGTATGGAGAGTAAAGGAGAAGTACACTTCTGCTGTGCTGAAATTCAGGGATTGTTTTTTATGACACAAAACCTGGCCTATCCTGACTAAAAGTAGGTCCCCACTCTGACACTTCTCAAACTAGCTCTCTTTCAACCATTGTGACCAGAAATCTTCGCACAGAGCAGAACTCTTAGACTCATTTCTGACCCTCTCTTGGCTCTTACACCCAATCCTTTGCCATTTTACTCTCATGATCTCTCATATCTGTCTTTCTTTATATTTCCATTGTCTTCATCCTAGGATGGGAATGCATTTCTTGTGGTTGGGAAGATTTTAACAGACTCCCTTGAACCTCATTAATCCTATACTTCTCTGCCAGAGTCACCTTCCTAAAGAACAATAAAAGGATCACATCACCACCTTACACGACCCCTTAATTTCTTACCAGATCAAGAAATCCTTCCCCTGGGAATCAAGGCTCACCAATTTACATACTCCATTTCTTTTCTCATGCTGCTCTGCTCAGCATGGAAGTTTTCTTCATTTCTGCCTATCATTCAATGTCCATTTCAAATGCCACTTTCTTCTTTGGGGGGAGAAGGGCGGCCAGAAAATGATTTACTAAATGACTTACCAAAGAGGAGAGTGAAAAAGTTGGCTTAAAGCTCAACATTCAGAAAACTAAGATCATGGCATCCGGTCCCATCACTTCATGGCAGATTGATGGGGAAACAGTGGCAACAGTGGCTGACTTTATTTTTCTGGGCTCCAAAATAACTGCAGATGGTGACTGCAGCCATGAAATTAAAAGACGCTTACTCCTTGGAAGGAAAGCTATGACCAACCTAGATAGCATATTAAAAAGCAGAGACATTACTTTGCCAACAAAGGTCCGTCTAGTCAAGGCTATGGTTTTTCCAGGGGTCATGTGTGGATGTGAGAGTTGGACTATAAAGAAAGCTGAGTGCCGAAGAATTGATGCTTTTGAACTGTGGTGTTGGAGAAGACTCTTGAGAGTCCCTTGGACTGCAAGGAGATCCAACCAGTCCATCCTAAAGGAGATCAGTCCTGGATGTTCATTGGAAGGACTGATGTTGAAGCTGAAATGCCAATACTTTGGCCACCTGATGCGAAGAGCTGACTCATTGGAAAAGACCCTGATGCTGGGAAAAATTGAGGGCAGGAGGAGAAGGGGATGACAGAGGATGAGATGGCTGGATGGCATCGCTGACTCAATGGACAAGGGTTTGGGTGGACTCAGGGAGTTGGTGATGGACAGGGAGGCCTGGCGTGCTGCGGTTCATGGGGTCACAAAGAGTCGGACATGACTGAACAACTGAATTGATTGACTGAATTGCCAAAGAGCAAAAAGAAAAAAAAACAGAAGAGACTAGAGCATTTTCCCATGTATCAAATAACCTGGAAAACTTCACGGTTTAACCTGCAAAGGCAAATTTTCTAAGGAGCTTTTTATGATCTCACCAACCACATGCAATCACTCCCTCCTTTTAGACAAAACACTTTAACTGAATTGAAAGAAAATACTGCTCTTTTCGCTCCTTAATTATACTTTTAACATGGAGATAAGCAATGTATAGGATTCACTTTAAATATGAAATACAAGTGTGCTTTCTTTTTAAATTTATACTCTTATAACGTTATTATAATCCCCTGCTTAAGGAATTGCTCTCTTGCAGTAGAAAGCTCATCCTCTGAATCACTATTTTCCCTTTTGGCATTTGAATGTCCTAATCCTAAGCACCAAAGCTCAAACTTAACTTAATGACATAACTAAAAATCGCAGAGTTAACACAGACCTGAAGTAAGTCATTTTGAGTAACCAGAGCAAAATGAATAGCAATCATGGGGGGAAAATGAACTTCACTTCCAATAGAACTTAATTCCTTTGTGTATTATAAGAATGGGTCTACAGGACATCAAAAAGCATATCAAAAGCAATCTCCTTTACATAGTATATCCATATCCCAAGCCCTTCACCTTTAATGAGAGCCTGAAACTCTCTGTGCTTCACAGTTCCTCTCTGAAGATCGATCTTTAAGGTCATGAGGAGTACAAAGAGGAACTTGTGGTTTTCGTACAAGCCTCTGACAGAATATGTAAAAACTTCGTAGGTCAGATATTCAATAATATTTGTAATTCTCTTTTGAGGCAGTGGAGACTTCTCAGACCTGCAATATGTTTTAAAAATCAAAGAAGTAAAAATCTATTTCTAAGAGAGTAGGAATACACACAAAATTTATGGGCAGAGGTAGTCAGGTGGTGAGGCCCCACCTGGCCATGGATTGGTCAAATAATTTCAAGAACTGGGCCAGCGAGGTCTGGTACATGATGTTGACCATGCTCATCTCCGTGATGAGGAAGTAGAGGATGCTGCCGCGGGTGGCCGCGGGCCGGAACTCCTCCTGGGCAGTGTTAATCTTGACCTCCGTTTCTGCAGCTACGTGTAGTTTTTCACTGACTTCAGCGGCTGTCAGCTTGGTGGTGCGGAGGACACCAATGAGAGATTCATCATCTACCAAGGAACCTGAAAACCAAAGAGGAAAGCTGGGGAATGCAAGATGGGAAATTTGCAAAGTGAGACGCATCACTTCTCTAATCACCCTGTTAGTTTTCAACTTGACTTCTTCAAAGCCCACAGGGTGGAAGGGTGAATCTTGAGAAATGGAAAGGCTTCTATTCCAGCTATCTATCTGAGGCTTCAATCCATTCTAAACATTTCGGCCTAGGGGTTATCCAACTCTGCCTGAAAATGTGCAAAAGGCAGTTCTCAAGATAGCTCACACATCTGTTCTTCAAACATCTAAAGAAAACTCATGTCTCTCTCCAGTCCCAGTGGTTTCAGCTGTTCCTTATGTGACGGCACTTTTGCCTCCTTTATCATCTTGATGGGTCCCCTCATGCCATCATGGGCTTTTCTGTACCATTTGTCTCAGTGCAGGCTGACCCAAACATTACCCACCAGCTTGCAGGTGAATTGTACACTTTCTACTCCTGCTTTAGTCCAACAGTTCTTGACACTGAGAACTCTGGTCCTTCTATGTCTGTAATAAGTTAGGAGATAGTGGAAGTGTCTGACCAGGAAGACAAATCCTGATTTTAGTTTTTAGTTTTACCCTTCTGAATAGACATACAAATGTCTATGACAATAAACTCAGTTTTAAGATACAGAAAGATGCTCTAGATATGCTGAGCTAAGAGTCACGATGCCTTCAGAGAGTGAAGCTCTGGCCCACCTGGGAGCAGGTGGATGCCGCTGGAAGGTGCTGCGATGCTCTGATGGACACGTTAGGTCTGCGAGAGAAGTCCAAACTGTGACTCATCTCACAGGAAAGAGGTCATGATCCAGTGCGCTCTTGGCTGGATCAGGGGAGGAACCCTCAGTCAGTCCTTGTTGGTAATATTTACAATGCCCAGAGGTATCCATCCAAATGGCTGGGAGAAGTCCCAGACCAAGAGACAGGCAACTTTATCAGCAAAGCAGTGCAATTAAGGCAGATAAAAGACCTTTGCCATGAAGCCACCTTAAAGTGCTAGAGGCTGTTGTGAGAGTAACACTCAATGTACTTCTGGGAGGTTAAGTTTTCCCTTTTTTTTTTTAATGTATATCCAAGAGTTAAAGTGCTTCTGGAAAGCATTGATTTGTTGTTGTTGTTGTTCAGTTGCTAAGTCTCATCTGACTCTTTGTGACTCCATGAACCGCATCACACCAAGCTTCCCTGTCCTTCACTATCTCCCAGAGTTTGCTCAAACTCACGTCCATTGAGTCAAAGTATTTATTATTAGTTTGCTAGTGAACAATAGAATTTACGTGGCTGTATTTTGCCTACTACAGAACAGTATATCCCCAAATCAGGGGTTGGGACCTGACTGCCAAGAGGTGAACCTATCCCAGCTTCTAAGTGGGAGGTCCAGTCAAGTCAAGAGTGACTGAGCTCTGGCTGCTCAAGTGTCTCTGACAAGATTACACACATCAAAACCCGTTGTGGCAACAGCATTTCAACACCAAATGAAAGAATTGATCTAAAAACACAAAAAATAGATTGAGCACATTAGTTTCCTTCAGGCAAGCAAATTAGCCTATTATGAGTTACCTAGCTGTATTGGGAGCCCTTATTTTTCTCAGGAGAGAGCAATTATATCAAGAAAACTGTGTTATTATCCAATGCTCAGATGCTGGTTGCTAATTTAAACATCAGATTCCCCGTAGTCTCTCTGTAATATCTAGATGGAAATTGCCTTGCTTGTTTTTGCACTGATAACTCAACTGTTGCCTGACATCTATAATCATGAGGGCATTGAAAAGAGGGTACAAGAAATCTATCCACAATCCATTATGTGATTATTTCTTAATAACACAATACCTTTTGTAGCACTTAATTTGTAGAGGAGGTTATCTTCAAGTTCTTTCATCTTCCGCTTATTAAAAGTCACATCCTCCAAAAGTTTAACCCTCTCAGACTCTAACTCCTATTATTAAAAATAAACAAACAAAAAATAACATCAGAAGTGTAATTACAAGTTATTATGGCAAATCCAACTTACTAGTGTTTATTATTCATTTTAAAAATTTTAAACCGAAGTGCCACTCAAATGACACTATCATTAGTCAAATCTGTATTTTTGTTTCTCTCGACCATTTAAAAAAAATTATGCCCACAAGCATTAAGTTTCCATAGCACATACACAGGCATGCATGGGATAACTCTGCTAAAATAATTCTGCCCAGCCTTTTTCCACCTCTGCTGCTGCTGCTGCTGCTGCTAAGTCGCTTCATTCGTGTCTGACTTTGTGCGATCCCAGAGACGGCCGCCCACCAGGCTCCCTTGTCCCTGGGATTCTCCAGGCAAGAACACTGGAGTGGGTTGCCATTTCCTTCTCCAATGCATGAAAGTGAAAAGTGAAAGTGAAGTCGCTCAGTCGTGTCCGACCCTTAGCGACCCCATGGTCTGCAGCCTACCAGGCTCCTCCGTCCATGGGATTTTCCAGGAGAGTACTTTCCACCTCTGCATTTATTTAAATTAGAGTGTCCTATTCTCTTGGCTCTGTTCCCACATATTGCCTCAGTGAGAAATGCTAACTTTATTTGAAGCCGGAAGGGGCAGAAACAAAGAGGTATTAAAACCAGAAACCAAGAGAATACTCAAGTCAATCGGAGCTTCTGAGTTGAGAGCTGACTACAGGAATACCAAGTACTTGACCTGACATAGTCAGTTGCCAATATAAATCCATATTCCATTGTTTTGCATCTCCTTCTATCAGAAGGGCTAAATTAGATGTTTGAAGGGTATATTTTTTTCCTACATAAGTGATGCATTCTTAAAATTATACTTTGAAAAAAATTTTTCAAACTTTCAGAAAAGTTACAAGACTGGTACCGTGAACTCTCATATACCCTTCACCTAGATTCATCAAATAACATTTTGCTTTACCATTATTTCTCCTATATAATACTTATTATTACTGCTGAGCTGTGTGCATGTGTCATGATCCTTTACCTGTAGAAACTTAAGCATATCTCCTAGGAAACAGGACACTCTCTTATACAACCATAGTGCAATTTTCAAATTCAGAAAATGTAACATGGCTATAATACTCATGCTAAATAGAGAGTAAATTAAACTGTCTCAAAACAGTTCTTCACAGCATTCTTTTTTGATCTTACATGGAATCACACTATACTTAGAACTGCATTTAAAATGTGTTTTTAAACTACTTATTTGAGAAAGTTTCTCAAAAAACTTTCAGAAATTCTTCCTAGATCAATTTATCAATGAAAACCCACAGCATGGCATTCATCTGTACATCTACTATGGCTTGCATCACAACTTATGTGTAGGCTAATATCCCTCTAACTAGATTCTGAGCATCTAGAGGGCAGGAACGTGTCCCCCTAAATTCATTTTTTTCAAAAGATTTACTTGTTTATTTTTGGTTGCCCTGGGTTTTTGTTGCTGTGTGTGGGCTTTCTCTAGTTGTGGAAAGCAGGGGCTGCTCTTTGTTGCGTGTGCGGGCTTCTCTTGTTGTAGAGCAAGGGCTCTAGGGCACACAAGCTTCAGTTGCGGCTCCAGGCTCCAGAGTGCTGGCTCAGTAGTAATGGTGCACAGGCTTTTGTGGTACATGGGCTTAGTTGTCACTTGGCATGTGGGAATCTTCCCAGATTAGTGATTGAACCCATGCCCTCTGCATTGGCAGGTGGATTCTTAACCACTAGACCACAAGGGATACTCCCTCCTACCCATTCATTTTTTAAAACGCAGCAAAGAGTCAGACATGACTAAGCAACGGAGCCCAGTTGCTAGTAGAGACAGGCCTAATTTCCTTGCCCTCTAACTCCAGTGCTAGTGTATACTGCCATTGTACTAGCGGTTTGGGGGTATTTGATGGCTTAGTGATAAGATCATAGCTGTAGGTGCAGTGAAGAAGTGTTAGTCACTCAGCTGTGTCTGACTCTTTGTGACCCCATGGACTGTAGCCCGCCAGGCTCCTCACCCATGGGATTTTTCAGGCAAGAATGCTGGAGTGGGTTGCTATTCCCTTCTCCGGGGGATCTTCCCAACCTAGAGATCAAACCCAGGTCTCCCGTGTTTCAGGTGGATTCTTTATCATCTGAGCCACAAAGGAAGACTAAGGGGAATAATTAATGAATTGTCTGCATTAAAACAGTCACCCCCTGGGTGGCAGTATAGGAATATGTGGACAAGATGAAATCCTGTTGGCATCCTTTTCAGTGTGATATGGGAAAACAAGCATTGTGGTACAGTGGACACTTGTGAGTTTTACAGCATGACTTGTAGAGCTTATCTACGAGGCTTGGCAGGGTGGAAAGTCCATGTACTCTTATGGGTTAAGACCTTATTCTCCCTAGTCTCCATTTGTTCATCTGTAAAGATGGAGGTATAACAGCAGGATTGTTAGGAAGGTTAAACATCACAGTCATGAGAGTTCATGGGCCAGTCTTGTAACTTTTCTGAAAGTTTGAAAAATTTTTTTCAAAGTATAATTTTAAGAATGCATTATTTATGTAGGAAAAAAAATACACCCTCCAAACATTGCAGACTAAGTGTTTCTCCCAGCAAGGTTGGTATCAGTACCTTAGCACCTCTCCTGAAGAGGAAGCTAAGGCCCAGAGGAGTGGGTGTAGGGTGCTCTGGGGATGAGGAGTGTACCCTAGACAGCAGTATGGCCTGCATTAAGAAGTTAGTGAAGCTTGCACTGGGGATCGGAACCAATGAGGCAACATCTCGGAACAGACCAACAGCACCAGGTAGACCAAGAAGGAAGGACTGATTTTCAATAGTTGATACCATGTGGCCTTAAGAGGTGATAGAGGCAGTGAACTGAGGGGCCTATGCTCTCTGCCAGACTCTAGAAGTGAGAGAGTTCCCTTTCTGGATTGCGTAAGCCCTGGGCTGTTTTTTTGGAAACTCAGATCACACAGCTAATGAGAGTGGAAGCTGGGACTGGGCCCCTTTCACCCCTCTACACTGGCTGTCTTTCAAGGGCTTGCCCCAAGTCAGCCATTTCTTATTAACCAGGTGGGATTTTACTTCTCATTTTACTGAGCCTTCTATTTTTTTGGTGTCAGTTTCTTTCCCTTTTTGAATCTTTCCTTTGTATCTGTTGCCATCTGTTCACGTCTCTTCTTTTCCTCCTTTCTTCTGCCATTCCTTTTCGCACTCTCCCATTACTATTTCTAACCCGGCCTTCTCCTTGAACCCTTAATACTAAAATCAGTTGTGCTATGCTATGTGCTAAGTCGCTTTCAGTAGTGTCCCACTCTTTGCAACCCCATGGACCGTAGCCCGCCGGGCTCCTCTGTCCATGGGATTCTCCAGACAAGAATACTGGAGTGGGTTGCCATTTCCTCCTCCAGGGGATCTTCCCGATCCAGGGATCAAACCCATGTCTTTTATGTCTCCTGCATTGGCAGGCAGGTTCTTTAGCGCTAGCACCACCTAGGAAGCCCTTAAAATTAGTTATATTTAAGCAAATATAAACTTTCTCAGATTTTATGAAAATCTATTTTATACAATAAAAATATATAAAATTATATTTTATGTATAACATATAATGTTTTCTGAGCTTTATCTTAAAACTTAGTTTAATCTATCAGTCCCTTAAAATTTTCCAGGTTTAAGTTGTTCTTTGTTTTATTAGAATTCTCAATTATACTTAATTTCTCTGCTTCAGTATAAATTGCATTTACTTAAAAAAAGAGTAAGGCTCCCTACATCATGAGATTATTAGAGTGTAGTATTATCAATTATAGCCAAGTACTATCAATTACTATTGCAGTGTAGTAGTTAAAACTACTACTAATATTCATCCAGAGCAATTTCTTTTTCTTCAGGATCATCATTTAATTGAATTTTTCAGGTGAAACTTAAGATTATTCATCTATAGGGCTGTAGATATAAAAGTCAATATACCCAAAGCTTTAAAGTCAGAAGTAGAGAGTGGTGTGTGTGTGCACATGTGCTTTCAGGGATCAGAATAGAGGTGAATTGTATGATTTCTCAACAGGACTTGAGACTACAAAACAAATATTTATGCTAACAAAGGTAAATATGATTTGCTTCATTTTTTCCTTTCCATATATTCAACAATTTCCTAATACATTAAAACATCATTATAATTTATTATAAGTAGAAGTTCTTTACCTTGAGAAATTATTACCTGTTTCTCTGTTAGAATTACTCTCCTTAGTAACTGGTTCTCAAGTCCTTTCATGGTAACAGTAAAATCAATGACTGACGTTTTAGCATTGATCTCAGGGGTAAAGGCAGGGTTTGGTAACTTTGTCGTAATATAAAGTTTAAATGTATCCATGACATCACATTCCTTATCACCGACTTTCACCTACATCAATTCAAATATTAAATTACACACAGCTTAAAGGGCAGACAAGGAATTTGGGTTCAATTTAGGAGAGAATTTACCAAAGGTCAATGCAATGAAACTTGAATGAATTACAAAAACCAGTTGTAAAATTTTAATCACTGAACTTATATGATAAATCATATTCTCTTAGAATAATTTAAACTTGTGGTTTAAATTCTCTTCCTGCCTGAAGATGATTTTAGCCATGACACCAAGAAAATTAAATGAAAAATGTGTCCAAAACACATGTTGAATAAAGCAGTGGTCCTCAACCTTTTTTGGTACCAGGGACTGGTTTCGTCGAGGACAATTTCTCCATGTACTGGGGGAGGAGGGGTGGTTTCAGAATGATTGAAGCACATTACATTTATTGTGCACTTTATTTCTATTATCACATTGGCTCCACCTCAGATCATCAGGCATTAGATCCTAGAGGTTGGGAGCCACTGGAATAAAGGAAAACTCAGACGTGTCTAAGATTTGACTGCTTTTCTCTACCTGAGGAAATTTCCTACTACAGAAATTTGTTGTGTTTATAAGAAGTGCTATTTCTTTTTGCATTTCACAGTCATATCTGAAGCATATTTGACAAGAGAAACGGTTAATGAAACTTTCAGAGGAAAAAAAAATGCCAACTTTTTTCCTCAGAAAGATAACACTTATCTTAAACATAACAATTTTCAGTGTATCAAAAACAATTGGGTTTGCTGTCTAAAACTCAGGTGGAAATTCTAAAATTTTAAATGACTTAAATTTTTAATTAATATTAATCTTGCATGTGAGTGAAAACCACATCCCTAAGGCACTAATTCTCAGGCACCACGGCCTTCACATTGCAGGTAAGAATCTGGGTCTTTTAAAAGCCCTTTCAGGAATGGACGTACAAAAACCTCCTTTGGCATATTAAATATGGCAAATGAAAGAATTCACATTATGAAGAACATTCCTCTAAATAAATCTATCTTTATTTAACGAGAAAACTGGCATTCTCATTCACTGATATTCATGAAATTAAGTTATTCAGAGCAAAAAATTCTCGATCAGAAATGCTGTCATTCAGTAAAACCGAAGAAAACTAAAAGTAAAGAATGAAACCAATTAAAAAAGAAACGCTTGTATTGAAAACAATTTATGTTCTCACCAGTCATCAGAAACCATATTCTACTGCTTCCAGCAAAGTCTGTGAGTTTGAATTGAAAGTTAATAGAGAAATAAAATCAATGTCCCTAGATTTCACTAAAAATGTGATTTTATTCAGTGAGGAAACACAGGTTTTACTGTATAGAAGTATACATGGCTTGGAAACCACCTTTCTCAGAGCTGCTAAAATATACATATTTTGTGTGTAACAATAATATATCATTATCACCAGATGCCTTTCCTTCATATCTTGTTTAGTTTCAAATAAATGGCTATTGTTAGCAAGATATTGTTCTCGCCCCTGTATATCTATACATATATATATATTACATATATATATATATTTTTTTTTTTTAAGGAAACACTGAATACAAGTTTGGAAAAAATTCTTTCAGCATGTCAAATGCTACCACCTGAAGAAAACTGTCTTCGCTGCTGTGCTCAAAAAGATACGTAGATGTCACCATTGCTCTTTTCTTTTTTCAAAGCTCACCTTGAAAGTGGTGCCTGATTTAATGAAATTCTTTTCTAATACATTATCCAGGGCTGGATCCAGCTCTTCACGGATGTCCTCAATAAGAAGAGGTCGTCCCAAGGAAAGACTGTCCTCCAGGTGTGTGCGGAAATATTTATGGTTCAGAGAGGTTACCTAAAAATAAAGAGTTCATTGCTACAGAAGTGTTACAAAGAATGTGCCTGCTCCTGAGTGGAAACTAGAGATATTTGGCAAGGGACTAAGAATTCTAACGACTGTACAGGAAGCCTTAATTATAAATATAAAAGTAACAAACAAAACATAATTTTCAAAACTTGGGGGGTCATGACTTTGTGGAAGCCCTGGGCGTGCAATGGGGGTCTCTCCGATTGAAAGAGAAGCAAGTGGCATTCCTTAGTTGGAAGTCAGGGCTCTGCTCTGGCAGGTGGAAGAGAGGCAATCAAGGATTAACCCTTTAAACTTACATGGCTACGATCATTCAAAGAAAGCAAACTAACTTGCATTTTTGTGATACTCACTTATCTTCTCAGGACACCTATGAGATGAATAAGTGATTTTTTAAAAAGCACAGGGATGTCAGAAATGACATACTGAATCAACCGAAGGTTCATCCGTGTATTCTGTCTCTAACAGTGGCATAACATAAGAATATGGTACTTTGCGTAAAATCAACCTAAAAGACTATACATTTTTAAAATATTCTTACATTAAAAAAAAAATAGGATTCTGAATGTCTGGTGGGGTTCTCCATTTTTAGATCAATGTTTATTATTAGTTAAAACACCCCAACTGGGCTAGGTGATCTTTGCATTAGCCAACTGACTTGGAACTCTTTACTTCTCCAGTGATCTCTCCCTCTGCCTAGGTGTGAGGATTCCCAAAGGCTCAGTCCTCAACTCTCCACCTTCTTACACTCTATTCTCTGAATTCAACTATTGCCTTTATGCTACTGTGAGTGCTGATCTTAAGATACAGGAGAGGACTTTCCTGGTGGTCCAGTGGCTAAGACACTGGGCTTCCACAGCAGGGGCACGGATTCTATCCAAGGACCAAGAACTAAGAATTTAGAGAGACAGTGATGACAACCTTATATGTACGACAACAAAAGAGACACAGATGTAAAGAACAGACTTTTGGACTATGTGGGAGAAGGCGAGGGTGGGACAATATGAAAGAATAGCATTTAAATATGTATATTACCATATGTAAAATATATGACCAGTGCAGGTTCAGTGCATGAAGCAGGGCGTCAGAGCTGGTGCTCCGAACAACCCAGATGGATGGGGTGGGGAGGGAGGGGGGAGGGGGGTTCAGGATGGTGGGACACATGTACACCCATGGCTGATTCATGTCGACGTATGGCAAAAACCACCACAATATTGTAAAGTAATTAGCTTCCAATTAAAATAATTTTTAAAAAACGATCCCTCATGCCACGAGCAGCCAAATAAACAGAGGAAAAAAACTGAAACCAAAAAAAAATTAAAAAGGAAGATCCACTGAGACATCAGGTGATTAGGAGGGTGAAATTTAAAAATATTATCTCTCACTTGCAATGAAAAAAGGTGTGGAATTGAAAAATAAGTCTATCTTTGTCCTGTTTTGATCAAAACAGAAATAACTAAAAAGAGAAAATCTTGCACACGATGGAACTTTTCCCCCTAGATGGACAGCTTTATTTATGTAAATGATGTGCTGTGCAAGACCTTACTATGAGTTGATGAGGTAAATGAATCCAAACAAAGAGCTTTAACTAGCTTATTTAAATAAGATGAAATAAGGTCCCAAGAAGACTGAATGTAATTGTCCTGCTCTATTCCCCAAGAAGCAAACTCTGTTTTTGTGATGTCTTTCCCAGGTGTGATGGTTAATTTTATGCGTCAACTTGACTGGGCTAATGAATGCCCAGATAGCTGGCAAGTATTATTTCAAGGTGTGTTTGTGAGGTTGTTTCTAGAAGAGATTAGCATTTGAGTCGACAATCTGAATAAAGATTATGGCCCTCGCCCATGTAGATGGGCACTGTCCAATCCATTAAGGACCTGAACAGAACAGAAAGCTGGAGGAAGTGCCGATTTGTTCTCTCCATAGGTTAGGACATCATCCTCTCCTGCCCTTGGACATCAGCTCCTGATGGGGACTCTGGGGACTTCAGACTGGGACTGGGACTGACCCCACTGGCTCCCATGGTTCTCAGGCCTTCAGGGTTTGGACTGGAAGGATGCCACCAGCTTTCCTGGGGCTCCAGCCTGTAGACAGCAGATCGGGGACTTCTCAGCCTCCAAAATCCCATGAGCCATCCCCTCATAATAAATCTCTTTTTATGTATTTGTACCTGGATATCCTTTCAGTTCTGTTTCTCTGAAAAACCCTGACTAATATACCAATTAAAGAAATAATTTTCAAATTGTTGATTTATTAAATTACCTTTTAACCACCTTTAATATTTTTGTAAACTTGAAGTAATATCTTAGAATCATAGTTTCGGGTTGGATTCACTTGATTTTTCTCACGGAGGAACACTGTGTGGCAGCCACCATGAGAGCCTGTATCACCCGCACAGATACTCTGGACCTGGGTCTTTACAAGGTGCTCAGTGAATTCTTCACAGGAATTAAGCAAATACATTCTTTATTCAGAAGTCAGGGCTATAGGTGCTGGAGATGGCTTTGAAGACGACCTTGGCAAAGTTGCCAAGGTGAAATGCAGCCCCGGACATGCCAAATATGTTTTGTTTTTTCATTTATAATGTGTTTCATTTTTCATTTTTCCTTCCTTACTGAGCACAGAAATGATAGTTTTGTTTCATTTTCTTTTCATTTATGTGTGTTTGTGCATGTGCTTATCCACATACTCAGAAAAATACTACGCTGTCTGGGTAAAAAAGATGCAGTTCAATTTACATACATCCCAGCAGTTGATGGTTTTTAAAATAAGGAAGTGTCTCTGATATATTTCTCTTACTTCCTCAGGAAGCTTCTTGGGACGAGGCTGCATCAGGAAGGACATGACTGAAGACTATCAATGAATTAAATGGAGAAATAAAGCCATGATCAGAAAAAATAAGACTAAGATGAGCAGGGAGATCAGCATCCCAGGGAGGCAAGAGGAGTGAGGAACGGAGCAAGGAGCAAGACAGCTGAGCTGGATGCAGGGAGCTGAGTTCAGGAGGAGGAAGACTCTGGTACACACCACTGGAGCACTTCTGTGTATACAGCTCCTCAGAAGCTGCATTCCCATCTACCCCACTTTCCTTAACTCTTCCCCTCCACTTACACTCTCTGATCTTTGCCAGGATTTTTCTGAGTTTCCTAAGTCAACATAGATTGGAGTCTTAATAAGGTGGGAGAATCTTGGGGGTGCTCCAGAGCAATAGGCCATGTCCCCGTGACTGCAAAGTCTTGATCTCAGAAGGAAATCTTTCGCTATTTCACCACTAAATGTGACGTTTCTTGTAGGCTTTTTGTAAACACTTTTTATCTGATTAAGGAAGGGCCCTCTTAATCTTGGGCTTCCCTGGGGGCTCAGATGGTAAAGAATCTTCCTGCAATACAGGAGACCCAGGTTTGATCCTTGGATCTGGAAAATCCCCTGAAGAAGGGAATGGCTACCCACTCCAGTATTCTGGCCTGGAGAATTCCATGAACAGAGGAGCCTGGCAGGTTATTGTCCAGGGGGTCACAAAAAGCTGGACACGACTGAGCAACTAACTCTTTTCTCCTAATCTCAGTTTGCTGGAAGTTTTGACTTTACCAACTACTTTTTCTGCATTTATCAAGACCACATGATTTTTTTCTGGGTTGGCTTTTGTTTTCATGTAATGATCACACACTTTAATTCATTTAATTCAAGAAATGCAGAAAATATAAAGATGGCATAAAACCATAAATCTAACAAGAAGTTTATGGTGTTGTTGCTGTTGTTCAATTACCCAGTCATATCCAACACTTCATGACCCCATGGACTGCAGCACACCAGGCCTCCCTGTCCCTCACCATCTCTGGGAGTTTGCCCAAGTTTATAGTATAAGTGAAAGTCACTCAGTCATGTTAAACTCTTTGCAACCCCATGGACTGTAGTCCATGGAATTCTCAAGCCAGAATACTGGAGGGGGTAGTTGTTCCCTTCTCCAGGGGATCTTCCCAACCCAGGGATCGAACCCAGGTCTCCCATGTTGCAGGTGGATTCTTTACCAGCTGAGCCACAAGGGAAATCCAAGAATACTGGAGTGGGTAGCTTATCCTTCTCCAGTGGATCTTGCCGACCCAGGAATCAAACTGGGGTCTCCTGCATTGCAGGTGGATTCTTTACCAGTTGAGCTACCAGGAAAGCCCAGTTTATAATATAGTAGAGATAAAAGACAAATGTGCAAAGAATAGTAATTTAAGGCATACTTCCAATCCACAAGAGAAATACAAGGTGTGTGAGGAATCAGGACAGGCTATATGAAGCTGTGGATTCAGGCAACTCTGGCGAAAAGTAGTATTGGATGTGGACTCTGAATAATGTTCAAGACTTTTATCTTAGTTATATAAGTAAAGTGGGCAGTTGGGTGGAGGAAACATTCTGGTTAGTATAATAGACATACTACAAGCAAAACTTTGGGTCCATAAGGCTTGGAACTGGGAACAGTGTCAAGGAAACAGTGAATACTCCACATTGTAATACTGAATTGAAATATCAATGTCACAGGATCCTCAAAGGAGCCAGGAATGTTGGAATCCTACCCGTGTCGACCTCTGCCTTAAGATTATCACCAACTCCAGAGTACGAGCAAGTGCCTGAGTTAGGATGGAGCAAGTGTATTTAAACTGAGGAATCACAAGTCCTGTGCTTGTCATTTTCCTGTAAGCACAATTTCCGGGCCCAGAATAAAAGCCTCATCCAACATGAGCAAAAGCAATACAGCCAGGGAAATGGACAGAGAGAAGGAAAGTGAGATCAAGAGAGATCACAAAAGAGAGAAAATAATCAGGGCCAGGACTTCCCCAGTGGTCCAGTGGCCAAGACTCCCTGCTCCCAATGAAGGGGGCCTGGGTTCGATTCCTGTTCAGGGAACTAGATCTCACATGATGCAACCAAGAGTTCACATACTGCAACTAAAAAGATCTCTTGTGTCACAACTAATACCCAGGGCAGTTAAATAAATAAATAAATATTTTTAAAAAGCAAATAATCAGAGCCTTTGCCCCAAATCACTGTCACGAAACTCAAAGGTGTGAATTAGCAAACAACTGTCACAGAGATGACAATTTAATGACTGACAGATTCAACTGAAATCGTGGGAAAACTTTATGATTTCAAAATTACTTTCCCACCTACCAAATGGCACATACCTGCAAGTCGTTTTCTTTTTCCTTTGATTTAATCCACGTTTTGCCTTGAGTTTGTGGGTCTATGAGGAGTGGGTATCTGGTGGCCTTTGTCACAATGATGCCATTCTGAATTGAGAGGTCATCTCCTGGTAAACCCTGCAGCCCCCACTCACCAATCTGCATAACAGGAAATGGATGTGGCCACATAAAGGAAGACAAGGCTTCTGTTAGTAATTAACAATGCCACAAATAATTTAAAATTTGGACTTTTTTTTTTTTTAGATTAGGACTATGCAACGTTCACATAAAAAAACTCAAATTTACAAAAGTGAACCAAATAACACTAAGTTAAACAAACTTATCATCTAATAAATCCTTTCCCTAGTAACCCGAGACTGGGTGGGATCTAGACGGGCTGGAGTTAGCAGAGACAATGGATATTCTGAGAAGTCATAGCAGGCAAGCCCTAAGGGTTCAGCCTCTGAAATTTCCCCTTCCTGCCCTCTGGTTTTGCTTACTTGGGGGAAGGGGCACTGCACAGCTGGAGGCAGAGAAATTAGGGGACAAGAAATATGACACTGGCAGGAACTCATCAATGACATTTTTCTAAACATTCCTTTCAAAATCAAGAAGCCTCCGTGCTCAGTCACTCTGTCATGTCCAACTCTTTGTGACCCCATGAACTGTAGCCTGCCAGGCTCCTCTGCCCATGGAATTTTCCATGCAAAAATACTGGAGTTGGTTGCCACTTCCTACTCCAGGGGATATTCCTGACCCAGGAACAGAACCTGCAACTTCTGCATTAGCAGGCGGACTCTTTACCACTGTGCCACCTGGGAAACCTGACTCCACATAGTCAATAAAATCACCCAAGATGCAGTGAAGCCTCCACTTTCGTTAAATTATCTCAGCTCCTCCAAAGGCCATCATCAGTGTGTTTCCAATACATTATCTAGTCCCTGTAGGGACCAGCTGAACACTGTTTGAGTTGGAAAAGATAATTTTTTGACTTTTAAATAGAGATAACTTGAAATTAATAGCTTGGCTTCCCTAAGGAAACTGCAACTGGGGAACATACTTACAAATCAAAAATCAGCTTGTGAATACAAATTGCCTGGGAAGCATTTAATACTGTAAGAGCTCTGTAAGATATACCGAAAATTGACAATGGCATCAAATTCCTAGCAAGAAAAGTTAGTCTAGCAGTGCACGTTATCACTCAGTGATGCCAGAATGTGCTACTGTATTACACTGTTAGACATTATAAAAAGATGGTTAATAATCAAAAGAAAGTTAATAATACCAATACTTACAGCCTAGCTAATGCCTACATCTTCCTAGAATGTTTGTAAGAGAATGAGATTCAATAAGAATGGTGTAAATAATGGAGGGTTAGAAGAAGAGCTCAATATTAGCAAGGCTGTAGCTCAAAAATTATCTTTTCACTCAAAGCAGTGCAACTGAAGACGTGGGTTTGATACCTGGGTTGGGAAGATCCCCTGGAGAAGGAAATGGCAACCCCCTCCAGTATTCTTGCCTGGAGAATCCCATGGACAGAGGAACCCGATGGGCCACAGTCCATGGGGTCACAAAGAGTCAGACCTGACTGAGAGACCAATTTGAAAGCAAGATTTCTTAAAATGCAAAAGAACTTTTGCATCACAAAGAAAAAATTTTTGCCATGCTTCAGCATTTTGAAAATGATCTTTTTAATTAAATGCAAAAAGAATAAGTCAGGCATACCTTGATTTCTTGTGAATAAAATGAAATTCAACTAATGATATAAGGAAAGTAACACTTACTGTTGGAGGATCCACCAACATTGAAATAAGATTCAGGTTTTCAGTGAAAGGAATCTTCCGTGCTTTCAACTCTATCTCCCATTGCTCTTTCAGCAAATAGTTCCTAAATATCTGATTGAAAGGACCAAGGTAGGACAGGAATCCAGTGCACAGCAGAATATCACCTACAAGCCTGTTAAGAAACAATAAAGTGAATCACCAACATGTTTTAAGCTCTCCCAGTAAGGAATCTGAAAGGCCATCGGGCAGTTTCGTTACTAGTTCGTTACTAGGTGAAGTTCTTCTCTGCTCCCTGCATAACACTTGGCAACAAGACATGGAGAGGGTAAAGAAGCCAGCCTAAAGGCCCCAAACAGGGTAGGAGTGAGGCAAGTCCTTGCATTTTGGGCAAGTCCAGGAGCAAGAAAGAAGCTCCTTCCTGAAGCCTACAGGTCCTGAAGCTTGACTTCCAGATGAGGAAGAAACATGTCCTGGTCCTGTTCATAGTCAGTCTTGATTAAACCACTACTTCTTTGTCATCCTCTTTCTTTTTTCTTTTGCCATTCTCCTACTCCCCTCTCATTCCCACTCTTGCAGTTTTCAGAAGCCACCAGCCCAAGATGCCCTTCCATTTAGAACAAATTGTCTACACTTTCAAAATCCTTGAGGTGACAGGTATAGAACTGGAACCAGTATCTAGATTGTTCTGGCAAATCCAGATGATATCAGAAGCACTCCCACACAAAAAAATTGAGTTAAAAAATGTTTCACCAAGTTTTCTTCTCTCTGTTTTAGAGTGTGGGACGCAAGCTGTAAGCACTTTCTTTGATGGTGGGATCCCGGCATGCGGACATGGAAATGGAGGAAAAAAGCACTTCAAGGAATCTGACTTTATGCTCCCTCATGTCACAAGAGTTGGCCTTGGGGGTGATGACTAAGAAGGAGAGCAATTATAACAAAGACCAAAGTTGATACCTATTAATCTGAGCTCTGAACTCTTTGCTTTGCTGAGTCCATCGGACTTTTTCTCCACTCAGTCCATCGATGAGGGTGGAAGCTGCCTGCATCTTTTTCCGGCACATGTCAGCATCATTAAGCAAATCCTACATTCATAAAAGGAGAATGTCTCAGAGAACTTTCTAAACTGCTTAATGAAACATCCATTCTATTGACATGTAAAAATACCTGGAGGAATTTCTCAATGTGCAAAATAAACATAATCTAAAAATACACTGTCAGTAAAATTTTACGTATTAAATTCTTATAATTCATTCATAATACAGTTATTTCACCTTACAAAATTTCAAAAGGAGCCATTTTGAAAAGGAGATCCAAATTACATAGCTTAAATAGGATTTCTATTAAATATTTTCAAAACAATAAATATAACTTTTAAAGCCCTGGATTTAATAATGACTGAGTTTTTTGCGGTTTATAAAGGATTTTTTTTTTTCTCCAGAAAAAATCTACACGACAGTAATACACTGCAGCCAGCTTGTATCAGCTCAAAGGAATCAACTGTTAACATTTTTCAGAAAATTTGTGAGCTGGCGTTAAACAAAGCCACTATTAAAAACTAAATTGTAACGAAAATGAAAACACAACAACCCAAAACCTATGGGACACTGTAAAAGCAGTGTTAAGGGGAAGATTCATAGCAATACAGTCTCACCTCAAGAAACAAGAAAAAAGCCAAATAAATAACCTAACTCTACACCTAAAGCAACTAGAAAAGGAAGAAATAAAGAACCCCAGGGTTAGTAAAAGGAAAGAAATCTTAAAAATTAGGGCAGAAATAAATGCAAGAGAAACAAAAGAGGCCATAGAAAAAATCAACAAAGCCAAAAGCTGGTTCTTTGAGAAGATAAATAAAATTGACAAGCCATTAGCCAGACTCATCAAGAAACAAAGGGAGAAGAATCAAATCAACAAAATCAGAAATGAAAACGGAGAGATCACAACAGACAACACAGAAATACAAAGGATCATAAGAGACTATTATCAGCAACTATATGCAAATAAAATGGACAACTTGGAAGAAATGGATAAATTCTTAGAAAAGTACAACTTCCCAAAACTGAACCAGGAAGACATAGAAAATCTCAACAGACCCATCACAAGCATGGAAATTGAAACTGTAATCAGAAATCTTCCAGCAAACAAAATCCCAGGACCAGATAGCTTCACAGCTGAATTCTACAAAAAATCTAGAGAAGAGCTAATACCTATCCTACCCAAACTCTTCTAGAAAATTGAAAAGGAAGGTAAACTTCCAAACTCATCCTATGAGGCCACCATCACCCTAATACCAAAACCTGACAAAGATGCCACAAAAAAGAAAACTACAGGCCAATATCACTGATGAACAGAGATGCAAAAATCCTTAATAAAATTCTAGCAAACAGAATCCAACAACATATTAAAAAGATCACACATAATGACCAAGTGGGCTTTATCCCAGGGATGCAAGGATTCTTCAATATCAGCAAATCAATCAATGTAATACACCACATAAACAAATTGAAAAATAAAAACCAGATGATTATTTCAATAGATGCAGAGAAAGCCTTTGACAAAATTCAACACCCATTATGATAAAAACCCTCTGAAAAGCAGGAAGAGAAGGAACATACCTCAACATAATAAAAGCTATATATGACAAACCCACAGCAAACATTATCCCTAAATGGTGAAAAACTGAAAGCATTTCCCCTAAAGTCAGGATCAAGACAAGGGTGCCCACTCTCACCACTACTATTCAACATAGTTTTGGAAGTTTTGGCCACAGCAATCAGAGCAGAAAAAGAAATAAAAGGAATCCAGATTGGAAAAGAAGTAAAACTCTCACTGCTGATGACATGATCCTCTACATAGAAAACCCTAAACACCACCAGAAAATTACTAGAGCTAATCAATGAATACAGTAAAGTTGCAGGATATAAAATTAACACACAGAAATCCCTTACATTCCTATACACTAACAACAAGAAAACAGAAAGAGAAATTAAGGAAACAATTCCATTCACCATCACAATGAAAATAATAAAATAGTTAGGAATATATCTACCTAAAGAAACAAAAGACCTATATATAGAAAACTATAAAACACTGGTGAAAGAAATCAAAGAGGACACAAACAGATGGAGAAATATACCTTGTTCATGGATCGGAAGAATCAATATAGTGAAAATGAGTATACTACCCAAAGCAATCTATAGATTCAATGCAATCCCTATCAAGCTTCCAATGGTATTCTTCAGAGAACTAGAACAAATAATTTCACAATTTGTATGGAAATACAAAAACCTCAAACAGCCAAAGCAATCTTGAGAAAGAAGAATGGAACTGGAGGAAATCAACCTGCCTGACTTCAGACTCTACTACAAAGCCACAGTCGTCAAGACAGTATGGTACTGGCCAAGGACAGAAATATAGATCAATGGAACAAAACAGAAAGCCCAGAGATAAATCCATGCACCTATGGACACCTTATCTTCGACAAAGGAGGCAAGAATATACAATGGAGAAAAGACAATCTCTTTAACAAGTGGTGCTGGGAAAACTGGTCAGCCACTTATAAAAGAATGAAACTAGAACACTTTCTAACACCATACACAAAAATAAACTCAAAATGGATTAAAGATCTAAAAGTAACACCAGAAACTATAAAACTACTAGAAGAAAACATAGGGAAAACACTCTCCTATATAAACCACAGCAGGATCCTTTATGACCCACCTCCCAGAATGTTGGAAATAAAAGCAAAAATAAACAAATGGGACCTAATTAAAATTAAAAGCTTTTGCACAACAAAGGAAACTATAAGCAAGGTGAAAAGACAGCCTTCAGAATGGGAGAAAATAACAGCAAACTAAGCAACGGACAAAGAATTAATCTCAAAAATATACAAGCAACTTCTGCAGCTCAATTCCAGAAAAATAAACAACCCAATCAAAAAGTGGGCCAAAGAACTAAACAGACACTTCTCCAAAGAAGACATACAGATGGCTAACAAACACATGAAAAGATGCTCAACATCACTCATTATCAGAGAAATGCAAATCAAAACCACGCCCATCAGAATGGCTGCTATCCAAAAGACTACAAGCAATAAATGCTGGAGAGGGTGTGGAGAAAAGGGAACCCTCTTACACTGTTGGTGGGAATGCAAACTAGTACAGCCACTATGGAGAACAGTGTGGAGATTTCTCAAAAAACTGGAAATAGAACTGCCATATGACCCAGCAATCCCACTGCTGGGCATACACACTGAGGAAACCAGAATTGAAAGAAACACGTGTACCCCAATGTTCATCGCAGCACTGTTTATAATAGCCAGGACATGGAAGCAGCCTAGATGCCCAATAGCAAACGAATGGATAAGGAAGCTGTGGTTCAGTTCAGTTCAGTCGCTCAGTTGTGTCAGACTCTTTGCGACCCCATGAATTGCAGCACGCCAGGCCTCTCTGTCCATCACCAACTCCCGGAGTCCACCCAAACCCATGTCCATCGAGTTGGTTATGCCATCCAACCATCTCATCCTCTGTTGTCCCCTTCTCCTCCCGCCCCCAATCCTACTCAGCATTAGGGTCTTTTCCAATGAGTCAACCCTTCGCGTGAGGTGGCCAAAGTATTGGAGTTTCAGCTTCAACATCAGACCTTCCAATGAACACCCAGGATTGATCTCCTTTAGGATGGATTGATTGGATCTCCTTGCAGTCCAAGGGACTCTCAAGAGTCTTCTCCAACACCACAGTTCAAAAGCATCAATTCTTTGGCGCTCAGCTTTCTTCACCGTCCAACTCTCACATCCATACGTGACCACTGGAAAAACCATAGCTTTGACTAGACGAACTTTTGTTGGCAAAGTAATGTCTCTGCTTTTCAATATGCTATCTAGGTTGGCCATAACCTTCCTTCCAAGGAGTAAGCATCTGTTAATTTCATGGCTGCAATCACCATCAGCAGTGATTTTGGAGCCCAAAAAAATAAAGTCTGACACTGTTTCCACTGTTTCCCCATCTATTTCCCATGAAGTGATAGGACCAGATGCCATGATCTTAGTTTTCTGAACGTTGAGCTTTAAGCCAAGTTTTTCACTCTCCTCTTTCACCTTCATCAAGAGGCTCTTTAGTTCGTCTTCACTTTCTGCCATAAGGGTGGTGTCATCCGCATATCTGAGGTTATTGATATTTCTCCCGGCAATCTTGATTCCAGCTTGTGTTTCTTCCAGCCCAAAGTTTCTCATGATGCACTCTGCATATAAGTTAAATAAGCAGGGTGACAATATACAGCCTTGACGTACTCCTTTTCCTATTTGGAACCAGTCTGTTGTTCCATGTCCAGTTCTAACTGTTGCTTCCTGACCCGCAGACACGTTTCTCAAGAGACAGGTCAGATGGTCTGGTATTCCCATCTCTTTCAGAATTTTCCACAGTTTATTGTGATCCACACAGTCAAAGGCTTTGGCATAGTCAATAAAGCAGAAATAGATGTTTTTCTGAAACTCTCTTGCTTTTTTGATGATACACAATGGAATATTACTCAGCCATTAAAAAGAATACATTGGAATCAGTTCTAATGAGGTGGATGAAACTGAAGCCTATTATACAGAGTGAAGTAAGCCAGAAAGAAAAACACCAATACAGTATACTAACACATATATATGGTATTTAGTTAATCGATAAAGATAACCCTGTATGAAAGACATCAAAAGAGACACAGAAAAATAGAATAGTATTATGGACTCTATGGGAGAGGACGAGGGTGGGATGATATGGGAGAATGGCACTGAAGCATGTAAATTATCATATGTGAAACGAATCGCCAGTCGTTCGATGCATGATACAGGGCGCTCAGGGCTAGTGCACCAGGATGATCGGGAGGGATGGGATGGGGAAGGAGGTGGGAGGGGGGTTCTGGAAGGGGAAAAGACGTACACCCATGGTGGATTCATGTCAATGTATGGCAAAACAAATACAATATTGCAAAGTTAAAAAATAGATAAATTAACTAATTTAAAATTAAAAAAATAAAAAATAAATTATATAAACTTACAATTAAGCCCATTATATTAAAGTTAATGAATAATAAGTTGGCTTAAAGCTCAACATTCAGAAAACTAAGATCATGGCATCCGGTCCCATCACTTCATGGCAGATAGACGGGGAAACAGTGGAAACAGTGGCTGACTTTATTTTTCTGGGCTCCAAAATCACTGCAGATGGTGACTGCAACCATGGAATTAAAAGACGCTTACTCCTTGGAAGGAAAGCTATGACCAACCTAGACAGCATATTGAAAAGCAAAGACATTACTTTGTCAACAAAGGTCCATCTAGTCAAGGCTATGGTTTTTCCAGTGGTCATGTATGGATGTGAGAGTTGGAGTATAAAGAAAGCTGAGCACTGAAGAATTGATGCTTTTGAGCTGTGGTGTTGGAGAAGACTCTTGAGAGTCCCTTGGACTGCAAGAAGATCCAACCAGTCCATCCTAAAGGAGATCAGTCCTGGGTGTTCATTGGAAGGACTGATGTCGAAGCTGAAACTCCAGAACGTTGGCCACATGATGCGAAGAACTGACTCATTTGAGAAGACCCTGATGCTGGGAAAGATTGAGGGCAGGAGGAGAAGGGGATGAAAGAGGATGAGATGGTTGGATGGCATCACCGACTCAATGAACACGGGTTTGGGTGAACTCCAGGAGTTGGTGACGGACAGGGAGGCCTGGAGTGCTGCGGTTCATGGGGTTGCGAAGAGTTGGACACGATTGAGCGACTGAACTGAACTGAATCAATAATCAAAATTCATAAATTCCTAACTGTTGACTATATTTTTGTATTATCTATACTCCTGGGTTAAGTTCTTCGCATCTGCATGGTGGCAATAGTATATAATGGCATGCTCATTTTCTCTCTCAATTGCCTCATTGATAGCTTAGAACTGACAGTGGAGGAGGTACCTAGATCACAGAAATAAGCAAACACTGCAAATCAAGTCTTTCTTCTCCCCTCGGCCCCCGCCCCCACAAGCTGATCCTTTCCTGCAGGTGCTGTCGGAGGGGATGGGGTGACATCCTCAATCCGCCCACTTTTGATCCCTGAGTGGGTGAGGGATCTGAGTGCTGACTGGGCCCCTGGTCCAGGAGTCTTGGTGCTATTTCCTCCTGTAGCCCAGAGTTTGATGTGGAGGGCAATGATGCCCAGCTTCTTGCATCTCTGGGCTACATCCTGGGCAGCCAACATGGCAGCATATGGAGAGGACTCATCTCAGTCAGCCTTCCAATTAATTCATCTCATCAATTACATGGCAGATAGTTTTCCTGCCAGAAAGATCAGTGTCATGGACAAAAGCCTTGTTGAAGGATGCAAAGATGTGGCACACACCAAATACATTTTCTCCTTCAGCCTCCTGAGGGCTGAAGCTGATGTTCTCCCTTCTTTTCTTTCCCTTTGCGAGGTGCCACTTCTGCTCAACTTTTCCAGACTCCACCACCAGCCAGAGAAAGAGCCAAGCTGACTGTTGAATGTTTACCAGATCACCACTGCTACAACCTATACCATGAGGTCGTATTAGGATCCCCATTTGACAGTAAAGTTAGTAAGTTAGTCACTTTCAACTGCACAATTCATAAGTGTCTGATATGGATCTCAAACCCAGTGTTCTGACTCCAAAGTCAGTACTCCTGTGTATCACATCACAGCTTCTTCTTATAGAAAACAATCATTAAAAACAGAAAAAAGAATGCAGAGTGTTGAAGGTCCAAAAAAAGTAGACATGGCCAGTGAGGAAGGGCATTCAGGTTAATATTTTTTCATTGCAAACATATGCCTGATCCCTAAATACAACACATACTGGGGTAGCATTTCAGTATGTCATATTAGTAATTTCTGTTTTTTAATCTCACCATTTTCTCATTCATTGCTGCATCAAATTTGGCTTGCACTTTATCCAGCTCAGCTTGTTTCTCATCCAGCAGTGCCTGGGCCTTGCCCAGTTCAGCATTGGCAACTGCTAAGCGGCCCTCCTGCTTGGCCAGGTTAGCCTTAAAAGGAAGAAGATGTGATTGGTGTAGAGGTGTATTAGCGCTATGAAACTTTCATGCTTGTAATTGGTAAATAATAACATAAGTTAACACATAATTTTTGGCCTATTTGGAAGTTGTTTATTTCATTGTCTTCAGCTGGGGAAGCAGAGAAATGTCACTGAAGTTCTTTTTTTTTCCTTTTAATTATTAATGTTCAGTATGGAAAACACAGAAATGTATGGGAAGGAGAAAAATAATCACTCATGATTTTACACATAAAAGAGTCTATGAGTATTGTGTTAACAAATGGATAACTACCATTTTGATATTTTTTTCACTTAGAGTAGTATAATCATTTCCTTACATTGTTAAACACTTTATGAACATTAATTACATGGCTGTGTGATATCCCACAATTTGGATATATCGTAATTTCCTTAACTTATATGCACTTATACACATTTCTTTCCCCTTCCTCCATTTTAAACTGTTATAAATACTCTTAAATATGCAAACATTTAGCATTGTTTTTGGGGTAAGAATTTTTGAAGTGAAATGGCTGTAATGAAAAACAGTAGCTTTTCATCTTTCTCTCAGTCCTACAGCATGATAATTACTTGTTTCTTATAAATTTCAAGTAATAATCAGTAAAGTAATATAGCTCTAGAGCCTTCTGGGATAGAAGTTCTTTGATAACTTTCTCATTTTCTTTCTCAATATTTGTGGTTTGAAATTAGCTCTTTTTCTCAGAAAATTTTTATTTCACTTAGATTTTCTAATGTATTTACAAATAACTGTAAATTTTGCCTCAATTATTTAAATCTACAACCTGTAATTATATGGATTTATGTATTATAGGCATTTATTTTTGTGTATTTTCTTGTTGATTAGTTTTCGTATTTATTTATTTACTTATTTGGTAGCATTGGGTCTTAGTTGCGGCATGCGGGCTTAGTTGCCATGCGGCAAGTGGGATCTTAGTTGCCTGACGAGGGGTGGAATCCACATCCCCTGCATTGGAAGGCAGATTCTTAACTACTGGACCACCAGAGAAGTCCCTGATTAGTTTTTCATACATATCATATACATAGTTGTTGTTCAGTTGCTAACTCATGTCTGACTCTTTGCGACCCCAAGGACTACAGCACGCCAGGTTTCCCTGTCCTTCATTATCTCCCAGAGCTTGCTCAAACTCATGTCCATTGAGTCGGTGATGCCATCCAGCCATTTCATCCTCTGTCGTCCCCTTCTCCTCCGGCCCTGAATCCTTCCCAGCATCGGCATCTTTTCCAATGAGTTGGCTCTTATATGTATGTGTATATTGCAAAGCACCAATTCTTTAATTTTGCTACTTTTTTTCTGATTTTTAACCTTATTTTTATTAACTCTTTCTACTTTTATTAACCTCTATGTGTGTGTGTGTATGTGTTTGTGCACACACACATATATATATATATCCTACTGTTTAGTTCTTTGGTTCACTTAAGGGTTAAGGTACCATTTTGGCCACCTCACAAAGTTTGACAGAAAGCAAACAAAATTCTATAAAGCAATTATCCTTCAATAAAAAATAAATAAATTTGAAAAGCTTTCATAACTAGATTTTTGTTATCATTTTCTACACAGAATTGACTGGCTTTATTTTTTTTTTTAAGTGTTCTAATTGTATTGCTTATAGTCAGAGAATGAGATTTCAGCAATTTTTGCTTTTAGGGATTGAATCAACGTTTTCTTTTGGGACTGCATATCATCAATTTTTGTAAATATTTCTTGGACACTAGAAATAATTTCACATACTTCATTCATATTGAAGAAAGTCCAATGTAGCTGTTCAAGCTTAAAAATAACGTATTATAAAAGCTCTATATAATTACTAATTTATGCCTACTCAGGACTGGCTACATAAAAGCACAAAACGAAACTGTAGAGCTGCTTGTTTAAAAATTATTAAGGATTTTAAGAGGGTGATGGCAGAGCATTAAGCCGAGCATGGTCCCTTCTGAAGCTGGCCTTCTGCCTACCAGACCTGTCGTGGATTGATAGTCTATGCCATAGTCTCAAATTATAGGAATTTAAAAAAAAACTCCACATAAAATATTAATGGATTTTGGCTTATGTAATTTGATGTTATTTTATTTCATAAAGCATTATTACAATTAATTCTTACTGTGTATCATAATTTTTATCCATAAAAATAACTGCTCTTATAAGTGCTTTTTTCTTGAATTCTATACTTACAGTAATATTTCTTTCTTGATATCTGTTAGTTTGAGTGTATTTGCTATATTTGCTCATCATTTGTCTTTGTTAAAACTTTCTTATTTTTAATTTATTTTCTATTTTTCTTCAAGTTACCTCTGTGCACAATTTAAAGAGTCAGCCATTTCTATAAGGCTTATTATGAAAACAGTAACCCCTGCCCCCTTGCTCTCCACTTTCAATTCCACAGAACAACCACTTCCAACCCTTCTAGCTTTATGGGATGGGCTGGGGCTGGGGAGTGGGGGATAGTATGTGTCTGGGTGGTACATTTTGTTAATCTTTTGCACTCCTGAAAATGTTATTTTTGTTCTCTCAGATATAAAGGACAATCTGGCCCAGTATAGATGGTATGTGTGCGAGAGAGAGAGTGAGTGAGAATGTGTTTATCCCTTAACACTTAAATTGCATCCTTAAGATCTTTTGGGGACTTCCCTGGTGGCCTGGTAATTAAGACTTTGACTTCCAACGTAGGGGGTGTGGGTTTGATCCCAGGTCAGGGAGCAAGGATTCCACATGACAGAAAACAGAAGTAATTCTGTAACAAAGTCAATAAAGACTATAAAAATGGTCCACATCAAAAAAAAAAAAAAAAGAATGTCTTTTTGTTCCCTCATACATTGAGGATAAGGAAATGGCAACCCACTCCAGTATTCTTGCCTGGAGAATCCCATGGACAGAGGAGCCTGGCAGGCTACAGTACACGGGGTCACAAAGTCGGACATGACTGAGCGATTATCACTCCCTTGCTCACACTGAGGGCAGTTTGGTCAGTAACTGAATTCTTAGAGGCCAGTAATTTCCTCTGCATATGTTTTTCTGTTGCTGCTAAGTCACTTCAGTTTTTCTGTTTCTGTCTAGTATTTAGGGTTGTGGCAAGACTGTGACGTCCTGATTTTTCTTCTTTTGTAAGCCATCTTTTAAATTTTGTTTCTCAGGTACCTATAAGCTTCTCTTCCTGTCTTTGAAATTTAAAACATTTCTAGGTGTTGATCTTAATTTTCATAAATTTTGTTTGGAATATAGTAATCAAATTCAATCTCCAAACCTAATCACCAAACTTAAAGATATGGCCAATTTTCTTTCATGATAGCTCAGTCATGTCCGACTCTTAGCAACTGCATGGACTATACAGTCCATGGAATTCTCCAGACCAGAATACTGGAGTGGGTAGCCTTTCCTTTCTCAGCAGATCTTGCCGACCCAGGAATTGAACTGGGGTCTCCTGCATTGCAGGTGGATTCTTTACCAGCTGAGCTACCAGGGAAGCCCCAATTATTATTCCCAATAAACTCATGCCTTGTTTAAGTTAACAAATTGGTTTTGGTTTCTTGTCTGTGATGCCAAGAAGCATGCAACAGTTATGAAAAGAATGAGAAACTGTGACAGGGCATACAGAGAAAAGAAAAATCTGGTCATGGAGAAACCTACCTTTATTAGTCTAAATTATGCTTTGTTTTTTAACAGCAGTGATACTGATGACTGATTTTATTAAACACTGATTTACTGGGAGAAGGAGGGAAAAAATTTTTACCTTCAGAGGCAACACTTCTCTGTTGACACCATAAAATGTTGCCATAGCAAGTGTCCAAGACAGCAGACCAGCCACATTCCCACAGACTTTTTTGGCACTTTCAAAAGTGTAATCATCCATGTTAAAATATGGCTGTAGTAACTCAACAGTCTCTTCATTTATTGTGTCCTTGGGGAACTGCTGAAGACTCCACAGGAATCCTGTTGCACTCATCAACTGAAAAATAGTATTACAGCATGTGAGCTCTGGAAGAAAATACGTACTTTCTTTCTGAGTTAGTATGTACTTCTAAATTGAATTTTTTTCAAAGAAGTAATAATTGATTTGCTCTAAACATACAAATCAAGACTATGGCAGTAGTCAACCTAAAGCTGTAAATTGCAAGTTGTCTTCCCATTTCCATGGAGAAGAGCAAAGAAGAAAAACAATGTAAGTTTCCCATCTAGTGAGTGCGGTTAAATGCCACCAACCACACAAGCCCCTTTTTAGACTGAGTTGGGTTGACATCAAGATTGTGCCAATACTTCACTGGGTAATATGCATTTAAGTGCATATTATGTTTTTTTTTTAATTGGACTATAGTTGCTTTGTAATGTTGTGTTAGTTTCTACTGTAAGCAAAGTGAATCAGCAACATATATACACATACTCCCTCTTCCTTAGATTTCTTCCCATTTAGGTCATCACAGAGCACTGAGTAGAGTTCCCTGTGCCATACAGTAGGTTCTCACTAGTTGTCTATTTTATACACATATTATGTTTTTGTGGGGGGGGGGACAATAATATTCTATGGTCTGGATGAACCATTGTTTTTTTAACCACTCACATACCGAAGGGCATCTTGGTTGCTTCCAAGCTTTGGAAATTATGAGTAAAGCTGCTATAAAAACACCTGTGAGCAGGCTTTTGTGTGGATATAAGTTTTCAGCTCATCTGGGTAAATACTGAGGAGCATGATTGCTGAATTGAATGGTAAGATGATATTTACTTTTGCACCATGCCTTCTTTTTCAACATCTTTATTTAGGTATAATTTACAATAAAATCTCCCCATTAAAAAAAAAAAGACCGTGCCAATACTAGGTATGGGTTCTGGACAGATTTTTACAAAAAGAGGGCATTCAGCTTTAAAAATCTTACATTTTAAAGAGGCATTACATTTTGAGAGATGCAATTTAAGATAAATTCTTCAGTATACAACAATCAATTATTTGTCTGCCAGTGTGTCTGGCCTATATTGAGTGTCCTGGGATGCAGACACCTGGTACACCTCAAAGGACTTATAGAGATAGATTTACTTACTTTTAATGACTCGCCCCATGATGGCTTGCAGCAAGGTTTTTCTGGATCCATAGTGACAGGGTCAATCTTCTTTTGAAATAGTAACAGAACACAGTCCATGATTCTCATAATAAGATGAGGGGGCTTTGCAAGTTTCCTGACTGTGGCAATATCATTTGGCTTGATAGTCTGTATTTGGGGTTAGGGATGAGAATATGTTTTGTTGAGTAGCATTCCTAGTCATATGGAAATCTCATATTTTTAAAAAATAAAAATGGAAAATTTTAAAACATATTTTCTTTCCAATTCCTGACATTTACATCAAGGGTTTGCATTCCAAGATTCTTACGTAATGGATCTTTCGTTGTTAAGTTAGGATTTCTGTTTCCTTGTTTGCATTTCCCCCCCAAATTCTCAATGAATTGGTTTAGAATATCACTACCATTCATCGGCCATCAGCCCAGACCTCCATTAGCAACAACTGTCATTAATGTTTACCATTTAGATAAGTTCATCTTCAAAGCGTAGAGTCTATATTACATATGAGTATTAAAAGAGGGGCAAGGCCCTGAATATCAGAAACCTCACCTTCAGTTTTCATTTTGAAGGTTTCCCTGTCTATGAAAGGGAGAGAATTCGAAGGAGACAAGAAAAGTTATTGTAACATATGACTCATAAAAATATTTTGAAAGTTCCCATCTGTGAGCTGAGTTAGAAATAGGACATCTCCTGACATTCAAGTCAAGAAGGACTGGGACATCATATGACCCATAAAAACTCCTAAGATTCATTTGGCTCAGTGATCATTCTCTCATGTGTTATCATAGGACCCACAAAAGAAGTGAGGGTGGAGAGTGTGTCCAGGTCATTGTCACAATTTTATTAAATGGTGATCGTAAATCGATTAATACATTTAACAATCACAGGCATTCTCCCATATAAAATAAGAGCAAAACCAAAACAGCCCTGTCCTCAGAATCTTTCAAAGAGAGAGAAACACAGTCACCCTAAACTATGATTATCTGCCACGACAGAAGTCTAGGAGTGATAGGAAAACAAAGGAGGTTCAGGGCTTCCTGGAAGGGATGAAATCTGAGCTTGGTCTTGCAGATTGACTCTTACTAGTTAGTGAAAGTTGGGAAAAGTAGAAAGTGTTCCTGGCAGAGAGAGAGAGACCCATTTAAAAGTAACAGACCATAATTATTGCAGAAGCATTTAGGTGTTTCCGTATGGCTGGATCATGTTGTGTGTACGGACAAAATAAGATAAAACTGAAGGGGCAGACCGGAGCCAGATATCACAGCAGTAGCACTAATATTTATTGAGTATCTCCTATGTGCCCAGTGAACTATTCATTACTTTTTAATGCATACATTGATTCTTCAAAGATCAAGGAAGAATTAGAATCTTGACAGAGACCCAAGAGAGTTAAGTGAATTTTACTTGAGACTATCTATCATATGGTCATGAGAGGCAAATGGAGATCTGCTTGCCTCTGAAGCTGTCCCTTCTTGCTTCACAGCCCTGGATACCTATCTTGGGAATTTAAATGTAAGAGAAACGGGAACCGTAAGAGGATTTTTTTTTAAATGTTAAAGGGTGCATGACATAACCTAGTTAGGGTGCTGAAGGAACTGAGGAGGCTGTCTGTATAATCTGAATCCCTTAGGCTACAGTTTAAGCCACTAATCACAGGCATTATTCCTCAGTTCTCAGGGAAAGCTGCTTTGTGGAATGAAAGTAAGTTATGGGAAGTAAAGACTTAAAAAAAAAAAACTTAGGAAATGTAATCAGCAGAATAAGTATTCTTATTCAAGATTCAGAGATTACAAATCACATTAAGAATTCAACTCAGTTTTCTGATTACAAAAATCCCATAGCTAAATTTTGTGTAACAAAACATGGTACCAGCTAGGACTTGTGTTGGGAGGGATAACAATGCACCGCTCACATTCAGGGCTGCTTCTGCTTCTTCCAGTGCAGGTCTAGCTGCCTCGAGCTTGGTCTCAGCGACTACTTTTTCACTATCAATTTCATCCACTATTTTTTGGGCTTTGTCTTTTACTTCCTGCACTTCATTTTTCACTTTGGCTGAAGCCTGAGCACTTACTGTGACTTCTGCTAATACCTGTTAAAGAAAGGAAACATGAGGGTCAATAGAAATCTTTTCAGCATAATTTACAGACTTGAGTATATAATATAAAACAAGAACGAGAGAAAACTCATTCCCCATCTAAGTTGCCTATATTTTAAGATGTATTAAAGTAACTCCTCTGAGCAGTTTTGCAGTCTTTGTTTCCTAAGCTTCTCTCAGTCATGAACTGTATTAATAAATATTTTAAATTTTCAGAAAAATGATATTTATACTGTATGTTATTTCTAGAAAATTAAAACTATTCAATATCAGTGCCACGGAATAAGGTCAGAAACCATATGCAGCCTCATGTAATAAACAAAAAAAATAGCTAATGTTTGTTGACTGCCTACCATATATCAGGATGCTAAGGGTCTACCTTATGTCATATGCTAAGTGCCTCTCCTGTGCTCTAATATTTCAAAAACTGGCTAAAGGTTGAGACTTAAGTATCTATTCTTAACTGGCTCTGTGGGTGGACGGTGAAAACAGCCTGAGGCTAGGGGAGAAGCAGTAGGTGTAGAAATAACACATGTATATATCCCTATCACCTTAGGAGGAGCATCTTTAAAAAACACTCAATCAACTCTTCTTTTTATTCTTTTCCTTCCTTAAAACAAACTTCAGATCAAACTTGGGCTACCCCAGAAACCTAGAGTCTGCAGAGACCTTAAAGAGAAGATCTAATATAATTTATTGTTAAGCAGAAATTTCCTATACAGATGACAGAAAACGAGAGAGAACCAGAGAAGGAAAAAACAGTCTTAGACCAAGTAGAGGATATAATAGTTTAGGTATGTTCTGGTATAAACTAAACAAAAATATCTAATGGTCTTTGTAAATGTTGCTATTGTTGTTTAGTTGCTAAGTCGTATCCAACTCTTTTGCGACCCCATGTGGGCTGTATCTTACTGGAAATAATCTGTAGGTTTATATTCTGTTTACTTTTTAATAACATTTTTAAACAATGCTTTTTTTAAAATATGGAAAGATATCCTTCACAGTGTAAATGCCAACTCACTTCATCTGCTTTTATGGAAGCCACTGCCAACTCCTTCTCCTTTACTGCAAGATCCTGAGAGAGTTTTGCAACAGATTCACTTGCCTCCATCAGCTTATCGAGACCTTTACAAACACACACATAGACACTTTCACTAAGTATATGATTATCCCCTCATCAGATACTTATTCAATATTTACTACTTATAAGGAACCATGTGGTGCGTGCATGCTGTCTCTTCAGTTATGTCCAACTCTTTGCAACCCCATGGGCTATAGCCCACCAGGTTTCTCTGTTCATGGGATTTTCCAAGCAAGAATACTGGAGTGGGTGGCCGTTCCCTCCTCCAGGGGATCTTCCTGACCCAGGGATCGAACCTGTATCTCTTATGTCTCTTGCACTGGCAGGCGGGTCCTTTACCACTAGGGAAGCCATCTGGGAAGCCACAAGGCCCACCTGGGAAGCCCTAAGGCACCATAATGTTACTATAACAAACACAAAATAATTATGGACAAGATGTCTTAAGATACACATATTTTAGAAGCAGTAATACTGACCATATTTCTAACAGTTTTGGTTCAGCAGGAAATGAAGAAAATAGGTCTGACTGAAGAATATCATCTAGTTACGTTTAAGGGAAAGTCATATTGCTATAACAAGTACAATGAATTTAGCCAGGAAACTTATTTGACAAATGTATGCTCTCCTTGGCTTTGCAAACAGTTTGTAACTATCGTTTTTTGCCTTTGAATCATATTGTAACTGAGATGGCAAATGAGACATAATATATTAACATTTTTTGTGGTTCTCTAAACTAACTGCTAAAACTTCTGCAACTGGTTCTGAGACTCTCGGTGCTCTAGACAGAAATAAATGGTTAACTGAAAATCTCACTAGGCGCTAGATAGAGGTGTATTGATAAACATTTAGAGTCTGGGTCTTGACTGAGGGCATTCATTTGGATGGTTCCAGTTTCCACAGTGTAGATAATCCCACCTTGTCTGATTTCAATCCACCGAGAGGTTTTCAGCAACACACCATCATATAATATTTCTACCACAAAGATAGAATAGAAATAATGATGTTTCCCAAGAACATTAATAATAGTAAAATAAAGTAAAAATAACTGAGAAGTAATGAGTTTTGAGCATTGATTTCCCTCATTAACATAATTAATTTAATGGTAAGTTTATTAATTTTTAATAAACGCTGTGGTTATCAACCAGATCATAATATTCCTAATTTAACCATCAGTTCTCATGAGCCAGTGCAGGTAGCTTCAGCACACCACTGATTCTAGAGCATTATATAAAAAAGCTGCAAGAAAGCCATGAGAAAGCCAACAGAAGGAAGTTTCTCTTCCAGGGCTCCTATCATCACCGTAACTTCACAGACCTTTCTGCTTTGTGACCACGTTCTGTGTAGAAGTGAAAATACAGCACTAAGGCATTTCAGGATTATTTGGGCCAAATGCTTTCTGGACATAAAATCTGTTTCCATTTATACTTTTCCTACTTATACTACATATACTGGACACTTAGAAAACCACTGCTCACATAAAGTCTCTTTTTGTCTTCATTTGTTTGCTTTTGTTTCTGTTTTGTCTTTTCCTTTGTTAGAAATCTGAGAAGCAGTAACACGGTAAAGTTTACACAAATTGAGGGAAACGGCAATGAAACCATAAATTGAAATTGTGGTCAGTCCCCAAGAGCTGGCTTTTCCCCATCTGCAAGCAGCAGCTCAACAACCACGGTGACTCACTACCCAACAGGATAGACCCAAAGCTGAAAGAGCCGGAAGAAATGGTTCCAGAAGAAAAACAGGTCACCTCTGTTTACATTTTTTCTGCCCAGACTGTCTTGACAGGTCAAAAGACCCACAAAGGTTTCCCTCAAAATAATCTACTACCAGCAATATTTCAATATTCTTTATAAATCAATATTTCAATATGAAAAATAAATATTTAATTTTCAAACAACAATATCCACCAAACAAAATATTGGGATCTCTTTCAGACAAGCCCTAAAAGATCAGATTCTGTTCCACTTACCAATATTCATACGTTCAGCTTGTTCATTAATATATTTCACCTTTTCAGTGTAAATGTTTTTATAACCATTTATAAATGAGAGGTAAGATTTGGGAGTCACATGTGCTCTTCGGCGGTATCTGAAAGTAGAACAGAAAAAAACACCTTCGGGGCAGGCAGCAAGAATGCTATATCTCTAACTGATGCTTTGACTTGACCCTTATCCCCATTCTGGGCTTCTGTTTCCTATTCTGGAAAACTGAGAAAAGAATCATTGTCCTACACCTCCTACACCTCCTAGGATTTTGTGAAGATCAAAAAATAAAACAGCATATGTAAACACGCTTTATAAACTTTAATGTTCTATACAGATATTAGAGATAAGTGGTTGAAATGAATTTGTGCCAAGATCTGTTTTCATTCACAAGATATTTACTACACACCTCTTCCCCACTAGAAACCCAGACGAGTGGGCTTACAAAGGTGAAAGCCAATCTCTCCCCTAAATTGCTGGATTACCCTTGAAATCAAGGCACACTTGATTCAAACATCCAACTCACTACAGTTTCAGTATAATAATTATATTTAAAAATAGAAATAAGTAAAAGGAAAAATTTTTATACAAGAGAAACTCAAGTAAAAGAAGAGATCTTCACATACTATAAATTTATATTTTTATATTACATTAAGTTTATGTTATATTAAAATTTTACTTTCATAGTTCTGAACATTAAAAAGCATTTTTAAGGACTCTGGCATATATGTGACTATTAGTAAAACATTATATAAATATTTTGTAAAGATTTTTTTATGCAGGCTAGTTTTAAAGCCTTTTATTGAATTTGTTACAACTCTGCTTCTGTTTCTGGCTGCGAGGCGTGTGGGATCAGAGATCGAACCAGCACCTTCTACATTGGAAGGCAAAATCTTAACCACTGGACTTCCAGGGAAGTCCCATATTATATATACATATTGCATTCAGAATAAACTTTTACAATAAGAGGATATGAAAACTTTGAAAAATACACCAAATTTTCAAAAATAAAGACATAGGTTTTTGTAGCTGCACAAAGGTAAAAACTTCTCTTCACTAGTTGACGGCAGTAGAGGTGGAGTTCAAGCCAAGCAGAAAGAAAGTCTTCCCAACAAAGAGAATATACACAGATTTACCAAGAGAATCTGGGAGATTATCTATAACTATTTAAGAGGATGGTCCATGTACAGTTTTAAGTAAAGAAAATGATACAGGATAAACAAATTTTTGTGAGATAGGATCCCGTGCCCCTTGGAAAACCAATTGTTACTCAGAGTCTCCATCTGGCCCCATTACTTCATGGCAAATAGATGGGGAAATGATGGAAAGAGTGACAGACTTTATTTTCTTGGGCTTCAAAATCACTGCAGATGGTGACTGCAGCCATGAAATTAAAATACACTTGCTCCCTGGAAGAAAAGTTATGACCAACCTAGGCAGCATATTAAAAAGCAGAGACATTACTTTGATGACAAAGGTCTGTCTATTCAAAGCTATGGTTTTTCCAGTAGTCATGTATGGATATGAAAGTTGGACTATAAAGAAAGCTGAGGGCCAACGAATTGATGCTTTTGAACTGTAGTGTGGAAGAAAACTCTTGAGAGTCCCTTGGACTGCAAGGAGATCCAACCAGTCAATCTTAAAGGAAATCAGTCCTGAATACTCATTGGAAGGACTGATGCTGAAGTTGAAGCTCCAATACTTTGGCCACCTGATGCGAAGAACTGACTCATTTGAAAAGACCCTGATGCTGGGAAAGATTGAAGGCAGGAAGAGAAGGAGACGACAGAGGATGAGATGGTTGGATGGCATCACCGACTCAACGGACATGAGTCTGAGTAAGCTCTGGGAGTTGGTGATGGACAGAGAAACCTGGTGTACGTTCATGGGGTCGCAAAGAGTCGGACACAACTGAGGGACTGAACTGAAGACTCTCCGTGCAGAAAAACAGGCCTAGTCTTTTTGGGAGGTACTGCACCCCCTGAAGCTCACCCATGAACCCTAAGGAAGAAGTCCTCTGTTATAGAAACTATGTTAGCCCACCTTTATTTATAGCAATCATACACAGTGACTATCATGCTTTGGAAAAAACTGCTGTATTCTTGAACCAAGCATCGTACCAGTTATTTGTAGTTTTTAAAGTTCCCTAGATGATTGTAACATGAAATTGCTAATGTGTAGCTAATACCTTGCATCTTTCCACACACTTTTTAATATATAATTATGTAGCTCAAAACCCAAAACACTGGTGGGGGATATCTGGGTCAACCATGACTGCCCCACTTTGACGGAACTTAAAACTGAAGTTGACTGTTTAAGGCCACACCATAATAATTCTTTTTTGCTGAACTTCATGTTTACTATCTTAATTTATTTAAAAAAACCCTCCAAAACATCAAAACAAGGCAAAGTCCATGTAATGAAGTTACATTATCTCAATTTGTAGAGACAAGGACAGACAGGCCACTGATTCAAAGGGATCTCCCTAAACAAATAAGATACGGACCTGAGTCTGAGTGACACCAATGTTTGATGTTTGATGTTTGAACTGTACTTGTGATTCTCAGTGTGTGGTCCCCAGACCAGCAGCATTAGCATTGCTTTGAAACATATGAGAAAGGCAAATTCTCCACTCCAATCTCAAACCAACTAAATCATAATCTTTCGAACTGGGGTCCAGCAATCTGTTTTAACAAATCCTTTATGTGATTCCTAGGCACAGTAAAGACTGAGAAACACTGTACTGTATTCTTCATTTCTGTCAGTAGCCTACCTTTGAAGACCCAGTTTAGCATGTGGTAAGAGAAATTAAAATGTGGTACACCAGCTTTCACATCATGAACACCATTTCTGCTTTTAAGGACTGGACTCTTCTACCGTCAATTAAACTTTAGTTTCATAATTATTTGTCATGAAAACATGGATAAGATTAAGTGATGCATATACATGATCCCTTAGCATAAGGCAACAATAAAACTTTAAGACAGTGGACTTATTTAACCGAATAAATAATGAACTTGAATAATAAACAAATTTTAAAGAGTTTATAATGAATTATTTTAAGTCATTCCAAAAAATAAATTAAGCAAGTGAAATAAAATAATTCATTAAGCATTTGTTACTTTGAAGCCTGGAGGGAAAGGACATTAGTTAATTTTTAAATCGCAATTATTTGTCATCATTTCAATACATAATCAACAGAAAATCAAAGCAAGCGAAAAATCTAAGTGCAGCTGGGATTTCCAGCTGAATTACTATGATGAGTGTCTTACTGGATGTTACATTTTATTCTTCTTTGAAGTGAACCTTGTGTTTCTGTAGCTATCACACTTATGTATCACCACTTACCTTTGGAAATAGTTTTCACAGCTCTCTGAGACCATGTCGTGAAAGAGGCCCATTGTTTCTACAACTTGTCTTTTGGTGTCACTAGAGCAGACAATACTATAGCCTGAAACGAAATAGGAGGCCACAGCAACCAGCGCCTCCTTAGGCCAGCGACTGAACCAGTCCATAGTGCAGCCGGATATCAAGCCAGGGAATTTCAAAGAGCGGGCTCGGAACTTCTCACCAACCTAGCGACAGAAACGTCAAAAAGCATCATAAATAAAAAAACCATTATCTATAAAAAAAAACACAGAGGGATTATAAGTCAGGCAGAGAGACCTTTTTAAATTCTGAGCCAATAGCCTGATACAACAAATTTTTTTAGAAATCTTCTTGGACTGAATGAATATGTAAATTAAGCATCCAGGCGCAAGGAGGTAACATTTCCACACTCTTGCCTATCCTAAGACTCCATCTGTTTACTTCTAGGAGCTACCATGTAAGAAGAAATTGACATCTTCTTTATCCATGTGCTACAAATATACAATGGAATATTACTCAGTCATAAAAAGGAATGAATTTGAGTCAGTTGTAGTGAAGTGGATGAATCTACAGCCTGTTATACACAGTGAAGTAAGTCAGAAAGAGGAAAACAAATATTGTATATTAATGCATATATAAGGAACCTAGAAAAATAGTACTGATGAACCTATTTACAAGGAAGACATAGAGATGCAGACATAGAGAATGGACTTGTGGACACAGTGAGAGAAGGGGAGAGTCAGACAAATTGAGAAAGTAGCAGTGACATATATACACTATCATGTAAAAAAGAGATTACCAGTGGGAAGCTGCTATATAACACAAGGAGCCCAGCCTGGCACTCTGTGATGTCCTAGATGGGTGGGATGGGAGGTGGGTGGGAGGTTCAAGAGGGATTCTTAAGTGAAAAAAAAAAAACAAAACTAAATTTGATACTGCAAATTTTAAAGAAAATTTTAAACAATCTGACATTAAAGATCTGTTCCAATAAAGGAAAAATGGATGAAAACAAAAAAAAAGGAAACTGACAAACCACATTTTTAGAGAGAGATGACCAGGACAGTGAAAGGCCTGGAACCAGGGCAAGTGAGATCCGCAGAAGGAACAGGAGGTGTTTGGTCTAAAAAAGAAATGACTTAGAGAGTCTGCAGAAACTTTCCCCAAATATCTGAAGAGCTGAATGCAGGAGAGGGATTGGGTTCACTTTACAGGACAAACAAAATCACAGGTGAAGAGTCAGAGACAAAATTCCACTGTTTGTAAAGAAGACCTTTCTGGCTATTAGACTATCTAAAAATTAAGCAAGATGCCCGATAAGTTAGTGAGACACCTCCCCCACCCCCAAGAGCAGAACTGCCCAACAGAATTTTCTATGATGATGGAAAGGATCTACATGTGTGCTTTCCATAGTAACCCCTAGCTACATGTAGCTATTGAGTACTTGAAATGAAGCTAGTGGGACTGAGAAATTGGATTTTCACTTTTACTTAATTTTAACTTATCAAAAATCAAATGGCCACATATGGCTAACGGTTACAATACTGGATAGAACAGTGAGTGAGAGACATTCAAACCTACATCAGGGACATTCTAGATGGTATGACTATATTGGAGGTAGAGCTAGACAAGACTACATGACCAAATCCCTTAAAATCAAATGATTTCTGTCTCTAGGTAATCAAAATGGTAGGATATGCAATAATTGCTAATGAGTATACTCGATTTTCACTCTTTAGCATGATTTTGGTCAGTGGAGATTGGTGGTAGTAAAGAAGTAACAAGTGTTCATTTCTGAGCAAATCATCTCATCAGAGAAGGCAAACTAAGTACATTCAAGGAAGTAACTCCTCCTACGTAGAAATAACTAAAGTTAAAAACTCACTGGAGAAAAGCAGAGGACAACGTGCAAGTTATTCCTTGATCTTGAGATGAAGTACTCATACAGATTGTCAAAGGTGGGAGGATGGCGAGGGAGCTCCCTTTTCATGACCGATATCAGCCCTTGGGTGATTTCATCCATCTCGTCCCGTGCAAACAAACTGGAAATCTTTGAGGAATAGGCAAGAAAGGGTTCAGTATTCTAAGAGTTCCCCACAGCCAATGCACTGCCAAAGTCTGGTCCTTCCTTGTTCCGCAACCCCCCACAACCACTACATGTCATTTCTTTTCATATTTTTTCCTGAATCTCTACAGTCAAATCCCTAGTTTGCCAAAAATTACAAGAGTGCAACTTTTTACTTAGCAGCTTAATCAGGAGCAAACCAAGTTTCCTTTTGCTCAAATAGCTGTTACCAAACAGCCATCTTGTTTACCATTCCAATCACCACTTCAAATGTCCAGTGATGCCTTCCATTCTGATTCACAGTCAGTCTCAACTGTGGTTCCAAAATAGTTAACTAGAGCATCATCAGTAAGCATCCATACACATCACTGTGAAGGGAAGAGTTCATACGCAAGGTGCGCTTGCAGGGCTGGCCCTCGCCTGGCATCTGAGAACTAGGCTTTTGGAAGGAATTCTCCATTACTAATTGATAGGGCTGTTCCACTGTACCTAGACTATTTATACAAACATTGGGATATATGGTCAACATCTGCTCTCCTTCTGGGAGTCTGGAATTTTGGCAGCTGTGGCTAGGCAGAGAACAATTACATGACTGGCCCCTAAGAAAATCTTGAATTCTAAGTCTTAAACAAGCTTCCTTGAACAGAAAGAGCACATATGTTTCTGCACTGCACTTCGTGTTTCTTCACTTTCACTTCACACCAAAAACACATTCTGTATGGACCCTTTAGTGAGAACATATTAATAGGAAGCATGTATATGGATTTCCCCAGGCTCCCCTGATGAGTCGTTTTCTTTACTGATCCAGCTGAAAATCCTTACTGTGCTGCTGCAATAAATCTTAGTCATAAGCTCAACTATATGCTGAGTCCTGTGCATCCTTCTAATAAAGTACCAAGCATGTGGGTGGTCAAAGAAGTGATGATAAAAATGGTGTCAGCAGTGGTGACATTCAGTTCAGTTCAGTCGCTCAGTCCTGTCCAACTCTGCGACCCCATGGACTGCAGCACACCAGGCCTCCCTGTCCATCACCAACTCCCAGAGTTTACTCAAACTCATGTCCATTGAGTTGGTGATGCCATCCAACCATCTCATCGTCTGTCGTCCTCTTCTCCTCCTGCCCTCAATCTTTCCCAGCATCAGGGTCTTTTCAAATGAGTCAATTCTTCACATTAGGTGGCCAAAGTATTGGAGCTTCAGCTTCAGCATCAGTCTTTCCAATGAGCACTTAGGACTGATCTCCTTTAGGATGGACTGGTTGGAATTCCTTGCCATCCAAGGGACTCTCAAGAGTCTTCTCCAACACACAGTTTAAAAGCATCAATTCTTCAGCACTCAGTGGTGACATACACATCTATTTACAGTTAGTGGAACTTTTTCAACCATTCTATGCTCTTGATATTTAGACAGATAAATGATACATAGATACATAAACTTTGCTTCTCCTAAAATAAATTACAGGATCAAGCTAAAGATTTAAGAGACAAATAAGGAAGTATATATAAAACGGAAGAAAACATAAAATATCTGGAGGTGAGCAGCATTAATTTCACAGAAACTTCAAAAAAATCTATTGAACCTCATATGTTAATCATTTTTAAAATGAAAAATGTGTGCCAAATGGCTTCACTTCTGTTTTTAATAATTATTATTTATTTATTTGGCTGTGCCAGGTCTTAGCTGCAGCCATCCAGGGTCTCTGCTGCAGCATACCAACTCTAGCTGCAGCACGTGGTGCCTACTTCCCTGACTAGGGATTGATCCATGGCGCCCTGCGTTGGGAGCTCAGAGTCTTAGCCACTGGGCCCCCAGGGAAGTCCCTAAATACCTCACTTCTGAAAGATTGCTGCTTTCTCTATTCAGATTTACATTTTTAAAATATAACTTCTTTCTCTACTTTGGAGACATACCTCCCCTGAAGAGAGCAGGTTGTTCAGATATTCTAGAAATGCCTCATCTTTTATTTCATTGTCAGTAAAGATAAAAGTGATGCCTTTGCCATCAGCACCAGCAACTTTGTACAAGCCTTTTAAATCATCCGTGAGATTATTCACATTATAAGACCTAAGAAGAGAAGGAGCAGAAAGTTTTAAATAAAAATATAGTCATCATTTATCTCAAAACACAATATAATCCATGATAATTAGAGCATAATCTGCACCTGCTCCAACAGATTCTAAGTTAATAGTGCCTGCTAGAAAACACAGAGCTAAACAGCTGTACATTACCACTCTAAATAAATAGGTTTTATTTAGCTTGAGAAGTTAGTGGGGAATTTACCAGAAGTGACTCAGAAAGAATAATTGGGAACAAGGAAAAGAACTTTTGTTCCCTACAGTCCAACAGTACTCAGCCAACAGATGTTTTTTGCCCAAGTGAATATATATGTAATATTTAAGAATAATCAGATATTTGGATGACTTTAGGTTGGTAAGATGGTATAGATAAATTATAAATAAAATTAGTGATAAATTACATATAATGGTAATTTGCACATCTCACCAAGTGACTGGGTTCAGAGATGCATTATGCAATGTGATATAAATAATAGAAATGTTGTAATTATGTGGTCACAGATCTGAAGAGAGACGAGCTTCATCTCTGTTTTTCTTGTTTACCCTGTTTCCTGCTAAACGCATGTGCTACCAGAAGTGATATGATGTGTAAAAACAAAGCAGACATTTTCTTAAGTGCGGCATGTAAATTCTCGTGGGTAGATGCCAATGAAAGGGATTATAAAGAAGTCCTTGTTTGAAGGAGGTTTCACAGTACAAGTAACAGGCAGTTTTGTGTAATCCATAGGGTCTAATGGAAAGACTACCAGCATTAAAACCAGGAAGACCAAAGTTTAAATCCCAGCCCCGTAGTTTTATAAAAGTTCCTTCATGTTTTACAGTTTGTTTCCTCATCTGCAAAATGAAGATAATTACCAATTATAAAGGTTGTTATGGGCATTCAAGATGATGCCGCTTAACTACACTTAAATGTATAAATAGTTTATTTTTATTTTTTTAACCTTTTTATTTTGTATTGGAGCATAGCCAATTAATAACACTGTGACAGTTTCAGGTGGACAGCAAAGGGACTCACACATACATATACATGTATCCATTCTCCCCCAAACTCCCCTCCCATCCAGGCTGCCACATAACATTGAGTACAGTTCCCTGTGCTATACAGTAGGTCCTTGTTGGTTATCCATTTTAAATGCAGCAATGTGTACATATTTATCCAAAACTCCCTAACTATCCCTTCCTCTCATTCTTCCCCCTGGCAATCGTAAGTTCATTCTCTAAGTCTGTGAGTCCGTTTTTGTTTTGTAAATAAGTGCATCTGTATCATTTCTTTTTAGATTCTGCACATAAGAGATGTCATAGCTTATTTTTAAATTAGGAGAGGAAGTGAAGCCCTTCTGGGTAGAATTATACTTAATCTTGTAGACCTCAGCAAAAGGAATACTATCAAAAAGAGATGATATATCCTCTCAAAATAATTGCCAAGGGGGAGAACTCATTAAAAAGGGAAACGGGTAAGTTGGTTGGCTGAGAAGTAGCTGCACCTATGAGAGTGACACAGTCCACATCCCTACTCAGAAGTGCCCGGTGCTGTTAGAGCAACCCCTCCACTGACCACTCAATGAAGTCACAAAGCCATTCTGCTCATTTTTTAAAATTAAGCAGACTGTTAGGCGTTGCTTTTACAATATATAGACATGGTCACAGCACACCCTCTCTAGGTCCAGATCCCTCTGCTGCTTTCTTTCATAGCTAAGCCTTTTGAGGAGCTTTAAAATTTGTTTATATTTGCTTCTACGCTTCCTTAATGCAATGAGGCTTCTGCCTCCATCTGATCCACTCAAAGGCTAGTCACCACTCTCCATGCTTTAATCTCGTTTTTAGGCTAATTCTCTGCCTCCGGGTTTCTGGAAACCACTCCAGATTTCCTCCTCTGCCTGGCCTCTTCTTCTCATGCTGGAGTCCTGCTCCAGCCGGTCCAGGGGTTCCCTCAGGATGGACGGCGTCGGCGGAGAAAATGATGCAGTCTCTCGCTCAAAGCACTGGGCTGCATGTTTATTTTAAGCAGCAGGTTTTCTTTTATACTTTTACAAAAGCATTAGGTCAGAGGTATGACATCTTAAGTTTCCCCTCACCCATATTTACTGTCTCCATAAATCGTTGTTGTCCTTCAGAGTTCCCTCTTAAGTGTCCTTGTGATAACACTGTAACTCAAGTTTGTCTCTGGGCTGTATATTACATTCCTCAGTTTATTTCTTATCTCTTTAAATCCTGCTATCCCCTAGTAACTTAAGCTCATTATCTCCTAAAAAGGCTTTCAGCTATTAGTATCTCTAAAGTTTCTAGTTTCTATAAGCTATAGTAAAATATGTCAACACTACAACATACCTTAAACTTTTAGCTTCTAACTATTCTTAATTATTCCTAACCCCTAAACTCAGCAAACTTCTTTTGCCATAAACATTCCCCTTGCAGGCAGGTTTCAGATAACAATGTTTCCTATGATCTCAGGCTGCAGCCTATGTGCTCATCCTGGAGCATTCTTTGTAAAGATCCTTGAACAAATGTCAATAGTTAACTTTATGGATTATAACATTCTTTCCAGCCAACTCAATTGGAGGAAGGAAAGGACAAGTCAGAATCACAAGACCTAACTCCTTCATCCTGGGACCGTGCCTGCCGGGTGAGGAGAGGGGGTTGGGGCCATGCCTCCATTTTGTCAGTAATGCCTATGGCGGCTCCCGACATCCTCACTCCCCCTGCATCGTTATACTCAGCACTTCTATCTCAAGGAGTATACTCAGACATGTGCAAGAATATTCGTAACAGCTGTATTTGCAAAATGAAAACCCCGCAAATGTTTATCAACATATGATGGATAAACAAATTGCGGCAATATGTGATAAAATGGAAGGCTCCACAGCAATAAAAATGAATAAACTACTGCTGCATGTAGCATCATGGATGAATCTCACAAACACCGTGCAAGCAAAAAAAACTGGACACTAAAAAGTAAACCCCATATGATTTGACTGACATAAACCTAAAAAATAGGCAAAATAAATCAATGGGCTTAGAAGTTAGAATGTTGTTCCCCTTAGGAAGGTAGTGACTGGGACAAGACCCAAGGTGTACTTCTGGGTGCTAGTGATGTTTTATTTCTTTATCTGTGAACTAACTACATAGGTGTACTTACTTTTTGACACCCATGATTTGTGAACATTTTTTTAATGTATATTTCCCCAAAATAAAAACATTTCCTTGAAAAAGAAATACAATAAATTGTTGTAATCTTTTCTATTTTTGTTTATTTGGCTATGCCCAGCAGCATGCAGGATCTCAGTTTCCTGACCAGGGATCAAACTGTCGCCCCCAGCAGTACAAACATGGAGTCTTAACCACTGAACCTCCAGATAAATTCTATTGTAATTTTTTAAAATTTTATTTCATTTTATAGTTGGAGGATAATTGCTTTACAATGTTGTGTTGCTTTCTGCCATACAACGACGCGAATCAGTCATAATTATATGTAATTTTTTAAGCAAACATTTCACTCCAGTGAAATCAACAATAGAGAAAAAAACATATTGGCGTGTTTCATTTTATCTTACCTGGTTAATGTTATCTGGAATATTTGATACCCAGCTATAAAAGAGGCCAATCTTGAAAGACTTTGTTTTCCTGAACCACCGACACCCACAAGCAACGCATTTCCACATGATGTTCGGATTATTCGTGAAATCTGTTTTGAAATAAAACAGTACATATTTGAAAATAGAATTCAGCTGTTTACATCTGCTTGCAATAAATGGGTCCAAGGTTTGACTACATGCTTCGAGACTACATTAGACTTTTTCATTTAATGTAAAAGGTTTCATATTGATTTATTCAATTCCAGTTCTTTCATTGCCCATCTATATTTACATCATAAAAAAGAGTGCAAATTGGCTTTCCTATCTCCTATTTTAAAATGATTTTCTGTATGTGTCTGTAATTTTATTATTTTCAGACTCAACAGTTAATGGAACTACTCTTCCCAATCTGCAGAGAGCAGTTTAGAACTGTTTGCTTATTATCATCAGTCTAACACACTGACTTAAGCAGAAAATAAATGCTACTTAGCTCTACAACAAATGCTACCTCTACCATATCAAAAGTATCAAAATTCTACTTACAATGGAGGCATGGAAATACCTGTAGAAAAAAACTTATGGAAACAGCCTTTAGCCTTGTGTTGCTTTTCTAAGGAGATTCCCTCACAGAGAGGGTAAGGCCCAAATTGTGGTTTGAATCTTATGCAGGTCAGTTGGAGACATTGCTAAAAAGCTGTCTTTTACATTAATACTGCTGATTAGAAGAAAATCTAGATGGATCATTAAATTCATTTATCACCACAACAAAGAATTTTTTAAAATTCAAGTTTTACAGGGGGCAGACACCTTGATATGTGTCAAATCTACTATTACATTTTAAATATGTTAATCACTTATGTGGTTTTGTACCTAGAACAGGGTACCAGGCCTCTAAGACTAAGCCACTGTGGGTACTCAATAATTATTTGTTGGGACTTCCCTGGTGGTCTAGTGGCTGGGAATCTGCCTTGCAATGCAAGGAACTCAGGTTCAATCCCTGGTCTGGAAACTAAGATCCCACATGCCTCAGAACAACTAAGCCCATGTGCCACAACTACTGAGCCTGGGGAGTACGTGTGCCATGGTGAAAGAGCCTATGTGCCACAACTAAGATCCAACATGGCCTAAATAAATCAATAAATAAATTTTTTAAAAAATAATAATTATTAATTGTTGAATGCTGCTGCTGCTGCTAAGTTGCTTCAGTCGTGTCGACTCTGTGCAACCCCATAGGCGGCAGCCCACCAGGCTACACTGTCCCTGGGATTCTCCAGGCAAGAACACTGGAGTGGGTTGCCATTTCCTTCTCCAACGCATAAAAGTAAAAAGTGAAAGTAAAGTTGCTCAGTCGTGTCCGACTCTTTGCGACCCCATGGACTCCAGCCTGCCAGGCTCCTCCGTCCATGGGATTTCCCAGGCAAGAGTACTGGAGTGGGTTGCCATTGCCTTCTCCAAATTGTTGAATAGATGAATGCAAATTCACCAATTTTGCAGAAGACAATTCTATAACAAATACAGAGTTAACTGTCTCCTCTTTATGAAAGCTTCCTATTCCAATTTGTTGGAGAAACTCCTTTTTTATCTACAAATTACACAGTCAAACAACTTCTTCCTGCAGGCTTTCACACCTGGATCCAAGCCATACTCCTTTTAGGTGATGCCTCTAGTTGGTTCCTATTTTTATCAGTCCTGTATACCCACATTTCCCTTTTCCCCATAATCTGTAAGTCAATCATGAAATCAACATTTTTAAACACATCAACTTTTCCTCCAGGGGCAACAGGATTTCCATTACACCAAAACATAGTTTGAGAGAATATTTTTTTCAAAGGGTTCTCCAGCTTACTGTCTAAAAAGGTAAAACTCTTTGACTCAGCGAGTCGAACACAAAACCCATCAGTCTGCCCTTGAAAAACATTTGTTGTCATATAGATGGATTCAAATAAGGGGTTTCTGATTAAGCCTTTGTTTTGTGAGAGAGTGAACTGACTTAACCTATAGATTCTCTTCTATTAACTATCAGATACAAATATGTATTCTCTAAAAATGTTTATCTGTGAAATTCACTAAGCTTTTACATTATCTATTTAAATCAGTAAATAATCAATAGTGAGAACCTTAATAAGATGAGTCATTGCATCTTTAAAAAACACCAGATCAAGAGATGTTCCTCTAATGATTTCGTTGAACTGTCTCTGGTAAAACTGGAGCTTTTCAGACAGAAATTCAAAGGACGGTACCTAAGAGTGGAGAGAGAGAAAAATAATATTTGAGATCCAAAATTCAGGAATGCTGTAATTGTAAAGATATTCACAAGTAATTCTTAAAAAAAAGTTAAACCTAATGGGTTTCCAAAAATTTGTCATGAATGAGTTGACTTTTAGTTATTCCATTTTCAGATTCTGAAACCTAACTGGTTGGCTTCCAATATGAGATTATTCTTGACCTTTTCCTTTAAGAATCCCAGCACCAACTACTATCCATGTTAATTAAGGCTGTAATATAACAAATGTATTTCTCAGTTTTTATTTGCTTCTTAACAGTGCTTATGGAGCTTTAAAAATATATAGAACTTTTACATTGTTTATGTAGTCAAATTATTCTGAAATCAATATTCACTTATTTCTTTTGCAAATGGTTGTTCCCCATTTAATTCTTTGACCAACATGCATTTCAAAATTACTCTATGTGACCTTGTTTAAAAAAATCTCTCTGGAGGCTTGTTTCAAGCGTCATTAAACCTATACATTAACTTATGGAAAACAATGTGTTGCCATTTAACCAAGTAAAGTTTTATCACATTTATTCCTAGATGTTTTACATATTTGTTGCTAACTGAATGAAATACTTTTATGTTGTATTTCCTATCTTGGGATTATTGGCAAGAGATGGCAATCCTTTTTCTATAAAGGGAAAGATAGCAAATATTTTAGACTTTGTGGCCCATATGGTCATTCAACTCCACCTTTGTAGTATAAAAGCAGTCATAGACAATATATAAACAAATGGGCTTGATTGTGTTCCAATACAACTTTACTTCTGAACACTGAAATTTGAATTCCGTGTAATTTTCATGTGTCACACAGTATTATTATTCTTTGATTTTTTTCTCTACCCATTTAAAAATGCAAAACCCTTCTTAGCTCACAAATCTGACAAAAACAGGCAGTAGGCTGGATTTGGCCCATTGGCTAATATAGAGGATATTTATTCAGTTTTAGATTTATATCACACTTGTTCATATAACTGAACTCTTGGTAGTTGAAACTGATTTTTTTAAATCTCTTGGATTATATTAAGAGATAATCATATCTGTCAGTAATAACACTTTTGTTTTTTCCTATTTGATAATTACATCTATTTTCTTCTTGTCATTTTGTTGCACTGCCTAGAACTTTCAAATCAATATTAAGTAATCGAGATAACTGCACACGTACTTGTCTTATATCTGACTTTAATGGGACTGCTGCTAAATTTCTTTGAAATAAATATTTCACTTGGTGTATGATGACGTGAAACACAACATATAACTATTGTAGAAGTTATGATAACTCCAAAGTGGGACTCCAGTGCAGGGAGAAATATCTAACTAGATGAGTGATTGAAAAAGCCTGAAAATAAATACCAGCTCATAGACTTTGGGCACTTCAAACGTGGTGTCTTCAGGTTCATCTCCAGTTGGTTCAGGCATCTCACGGAGAAAATCTACAAAGTATGGTTCAGGAAGAATATATGACGCCACATCTGAGCTAACATTTTCTTCAACTGAACGAACAAGTTGTGCATTAAACCACTGCTCATCATCAGGCGTTATAAATCTAAAAGAAAAATACAGGAGTAAGAAATGCAAACCCGGAAGGCATCTGTTCTAACTGAACATGATTTTAACCTCCCTCCACATCTTCTCAACCCTCACCCTGTACATCCATTCCCTCAAAACACAGAAACAGTATGTTCAACCTTCTGACCAGAGGCAGACCGAACTCCATCCAAGAGAGTTATAACACTGACAGTGTCACTTACAGAAAATACTGACTGTCTCTCTCTTTGGCCAGACTTAAGCTCCTCTGAATCCTCTTCCCAGCTAGGCCCCAAATTTTGGACTCCATGTCCTTCTTTGCATCACCCATTTTTAGCAAGAATCCCATTAGATCATTTTAGGCAGAATCCTCCCATAACCCCCTTATTTCCTCTTAGTAATTTCCCATCCAAACTCCCCCATCTTGTTCCCCAGTTATAAATTCCCACTTTTCCCTGCTTGTATTCAGAGTTGAGCCCAATTTCTCACCCCTACTGCAAAACCTCACTGTATAGTCCCTACATCTATCACAATAGTCTTGAATAAAGGGTGAGTGTCTTATTGTTTTAACAAGTGTGATTGATTTTTTTCTTTAACAAAACAGGTAAGTCCCTTGGGTGAGGCCCAAGATTCCTGAAACTTGCAACAGAAGAGGAGAATCTGGCAGCCAGTAGTGGGTGAGCACCCTCTTCCTGAGTCTGTGTGCACCCAGTGTATGAAGGTTCTTTTCACACTTATAACATCAGAGTGGGAAGGGAGGGAGGAGTGGGACTGATATTTGACAGAGGCCACTTCATGTGAGACATTGTAGTAGGTCCTTTACAGCTTTGTGAGAACAGCATTGGGTTTCTCTGGTGGCTCAGCGGTCAAGAATCCGCCTGCCAATGCAGGAGACACAGGTTCAATTCCTTGGCTCAGGAAGATCCTCTGGAGAAGGAAATGGCAACCCACTCTAGTATTCTTGCCTGGGAAATCCCATGGACAGAGGAGCTGGATGAGCTACAGTCCATGGGGTTGCAAAAGAGTCAGCTGTGACCTAGTGACTAAACAACAGCAAGACCAGCATTACCGTCATATTTTATAGAGGAGTGAACAGAGGCTCAGAAAGATGACTTAATTTATGCACCAGATGTCACCATGCAACAGAGTTCTCACTACACACATTTCAAGTTTTTTTAGAAACTATACATAACTAAAATTTGCCTCCAAATGTTGTCAACACGCCGATAATGTGGGCATATGTTTAAAATGTCTTATTGAAATAATACTCAAGGAAATTGGTGGAGTGTTTTTTCAGGGTCACCAGCAGGTGGGAAAGGACATCCATGCGTCACAAGCCTCAGAGAAATTTAAGAAAATAGTCTACTTATTTGAGTAGATAATGCAGCAGTTAATCTAGTAGTATAAACTGCTTATATATTACATTTAAACTCAAGCACTGCGATATACACCTGTCAGCAATTACTCTGTTGCACTCGTGTTTGAAAAGTGACAGAAGAACATGAACTGAATCACACTCGTCAGCTTTTATGGTTAACATTCCTTGCCAAATTCTGGAAAGATCTCGCAGATTGAAAATGTAATGAAATTTAGAAGGAGTAGGCAGCATCTTCACCTAGAGTTGGGAGAAAAAGTAACACTCTTCAATTTCAATTCAAGATAAAACTAAAAATCTTTTAGAATGATTTTATTTCACAGTTCCAATTTTATATAAAATAGACTGGGCAAATAAATTAAGTTTATATTTTTGTTACAGCATTTATGGAATAAACACATCATAAATAAACCAAAATAGAATTTAAAGACCATAACTCTTTGAATAGGATGGACTCAAGATAATGCACTAGATGTAGATTCCAACTCTTGTTCTACCCCATGAGTTGACTTTGATCAAGCCATTGTTCCTTGAGTTTTTAAAAACTGTGAATTGTAAGAATAAGCATTCCTAATCATTATTAACCTTATTAGTGTGTCTATAGAAATTGAACTTATTGTTGTTTAGTTGCTCAGTCATGTTCAACTCTTTGTGACCCCATGGACTGCAGCATGCCAGGGCCTCCCTGTTCTTCACTATCTCCCGGAGTTTGCTCAGACTCATGTCCATTGAGTCAATGATGCCATCCAATCATCTCATCCTCTGTCGTCCCCTTCTCCTCCTGCCCTCAGTCTTTTCCAGCATCAGGGTCTTTTCCAGAGAGTCAGCTCTTCACATCAGGTGGCCAAAGCATTGGAGCTTCAGCTCCAGTGTCAGTCCTTCCAATGAATATTCTGGATTGATTTCCTATAGGATTGACGGGTTTGCTCTCCTGGCTGAACAAGGGTCTCTCAACAGTCTTCTCCAGCACTACAGTTAGAAGGCATCAATTCTTTGGTGCTCAGTCTTCTTTATGGTTCAACTCTCACACCTATAAATGACTACTGGTAAAACCATAGTTTTGACTATAAGGACCTTTGTTGGCAAAGTGATGTCTCTGCTTTTTAGGTATGTCATAGCTTTTCTTCCAAGGAGCAAGCATCTTTTAATTTCATGGCTACAGTCACCGTCTACAGTGATTTTGGAGCCCAAGAAAATAAAGTCTGCCACTGTTTCCACTGTTTTCTCACCTATTTGTCATGAAGTGATGGGACTGGATGCCATGATCTTAGTTTTTTCATGGTGAGTTTTAAATGAGATTTTTCACTCTCCTCTTTTACCTTCATCAAGAGGCTCTTTAGTTCCTCTTTGCTTTTTGCCATAAGGGTGGCATCATTTGCATATCTGAGGTTATTTATATTTCTCCCAGCAATCTTGATTCCAGCTTGTGCTTCATCCAGCCCAGCATTTCACATGATGTACTCTGCATATAAGTTAAATAAGGAGGGTGACAATACACAGCCTTGATGTACTCCTTTCACAATTTGGAACCAGTCTGTTGTTTCATGTCCAGTTCTAACTGTTGCTTCTTGACCTGCATACAGGTTTCTCAGGAGGAAGATAAGGTGTCCTGGTATTCCCATCTCTTTGAGAATTTTCCATAGTTTGTTGTGATCCACACAGTCAAAATGGAAATATGTCATAACAAAAAAAAATGATTGTGAGCTGGTGGTCATGTGGTTAAGAATAATGAAAGTTCACGTCTAAAGTCAATAAAAACCATCTTTTATAGGTCGCTTTGATTAAGGTCCTGAGTGCATTTGGATTTCCACAAATACATTTGTTTATCACAATCTAGATTTCACTTATGGATCCAAACTCAGTCAATATGCTTTCATATATCTCTATATCCGCAATAGAACTGGCAGGCAAGTCTGATATGCAGCTATAATTACTTAGTGGTTTTTGTGGGTTTTGCTTGTTTGTTTGAACACTAAGTTACTTATTATTTCTACCCACTTCTAAATCCAAATAGGCAAAGCTATAACATGACACCTTCTACATTCTTATACAAAGAGGTACCAGTTAAGGGATAAACTTGAGGCATTGGGTGTGAGAAGTATTGCTGCCCAAGTTTAAAGATTGTAACTGATACCATCAGCATTATTTTGAAAGTGAAACAGTGAGAACTCTGGAAATATAAAGCAAACTTTCCATATGAGTAATTCAGGAAAGTAAATGCTTTCTTTAGCACTTATTCATGGAATATGCCCTTTCTATATTGAAAAAGTACCCTATTGAATTTACAGAGTAATTTCTACAGGCTAATTCACAGTGCCAGTTAAAAACAGCAGGTAGCATGTGAAGATAGAATAAAGAGAAATGATATGTTAGCAATCACCTTTCACTTTCCCTCTTTGTTTTCAGTTCCATTCCAAGCTAAAATGTTCATACTACTCACCAAAATGTAAAGTAGGCACTTATATTACAAATATGCAAAAATTAAGGAATAAGGCTATGTGAACATTACTTTTTTTCTTTCCTGTAAAGGACTGTAGCTATGATGGCAGCTGTTGGCAACTTAAGCAACCATTAGGGAGAATTAAATGAAGTCCTTTCTTACCCTATTCTTTCTTATTTATTAATGTACTTCTTACCTCATCTTTCAACATTTTCTTTTAATTTTTGTCAACTTCTTTCTTTTCTCACCTGCTTCTGTTTTAAAGCTATGTAAAGTAATATAAAAGTAAAGAGATATACTAGGCATGAATGGATTAAAAGAGTGCTTTGTGAAAATGGGAAATTTGAAGAAAAGATACAAAGAAGGTTGCTTATTTGAGGCTGGGGAGAGGAGGAAGATTCATTCATTTTTTTATGACTACTTTTGAGTATCTCCCACTACCCTTACCAAGATATCATGGTAAATAGGACAGCTCAATCTGCTGCCATCAGAGGCCTATTCAACTGGGAGAGCCTGACAACAAATAGGAAACAAATATAAACTAACAGATAGATAAATAATCATGATAAAAGTCATAGTAAGAACAAATGAAGGATCAGCAGACAGATAGGCCTGTAATGGGGTCATGAACAGTTATTTTAGAGAAAATCATCTAAGAAAACCCCTCTGATGGTAAGATGATGAGAAGAGTCAAAGTACAAAGGTCCAGAAGCATGAAAAACTTGGGGTTGTTCAAGAAACAGTGAGAAGGGCGGTGTGGCTGGAGAAGAACAATGGGAGGGAAGAAGGGTGTTTATGTAAGTTCAGTGGCTCAGTCATGTCCAACCCTTTGTGACTCTATGGACTGTAGCCTGCCAGGCTCCTCGGTCTATGGGATTTTCCCAGCAAGAATACTGGAGTGGGTTACCATTTCCTACTCCAGGGGATCTTCCCAACCAGGGATCAAACCCGTGTCTCCTGCATTGCAGGTGGATTCTTTACCACTGAGCCACTGAGCAGTGAAAGTGAAAGTGAAGTCGCTCAGTCGTGTCCGACTCTGTGCGACCCCATAGACGGCAGCCCACCAGGCTCCACCGTCCCTGGGATTCTCCAGGCAAGAATACTGGAGTGGGTTGCCATTTCCTTCTCCAACTGAGCAGTGAGCAGGGGCCAACTCAGGTTGACAGACCAGAGGGTAGGTGGACTGTTTCACTGCAGTGTAACTGGGAATCTACTGGTGATTTTAAGATTGAGTAAGGAGCAACTTCCCTGGTGGTCCAGTGCTTAAGGCTCCAGGCTTCCACTGTGGGGGACACAGGTTCGATCCCTGATCAGGGAACTGAGATCCCATATGCCTGCACTATGGGGCCAAAAATAAATAAATAGAATGGAGAAGTAGCATCATCTATTTTTTAGAAAGAGTATCTTTTAAAACAAAAGGAATAATGATCTCTGATGTACTTTTAAAAAAGCATTTTTAGGATCATGTAAAGAACAGATTCTAGGAGGACAAGGCGACTGATTAGGAAGCTGCTGCCTGGTCTAGAGGGCAGGTAATGGAAACGTCTATCAGGGTGGTCACAGTCAGGTGGCAGTAAGCACTCAACTTCTGGATATACTATTTTGAAACCCTGGTTACCAAGACTTGCTGATGGACTGGATGTAGGGAATGAGAGAGACAATCAAGGATGGAGTCCTGTGTTTCAAACTGAGAAGCAGGATAATTCAGATACGAAACTCTGAGAGAGGATCGTATTTACAGACATGTTAACTTTGAGATTGTTACTAGACATCAAAGTGGTGGTGTCTACTAAGTAAGCCCATTAGAAACAAGTCTGGAGCTGGGGAGAGAGGGCTGGGATGGAGGTATTGATTTTGAAGTTATCAGCTGAGAGATGGCATTTAAAGCTGCGAAGCTGGATGAGGCTACCTGGGTAATAATGGAGGCAGAGATGAGGTGCCAGCATGGAGATCAGGTGCACCCCAGTACTTAGAGAAGGGGGAGAGTGGGGACTTAGAGAAGGCAGCCAGTGAGGTAAGAAGCATGAGGCCTCTCTGAAGCCAAGAGAAGAACGTGTTTAGAGGGATCATCAAATGCCACTAAAAGGCCAAGTCAGAGGGAGATAAAACCAGCCTCTGGATTTGGCAAGATTGTGGTCTCTGATGACCTCAACGAGAGCAGCGGAAATGAGAACATGTGCAAAATGTGCTAAAGAGATAAAGAAAGGTGAGGAAGTGGAACTGATTAACACTCATAAAAGAAGCTTTGATGGAAAGATACCAGGAAGGCCAAAGCTTTCCAGAAAAATATGTACAACGGCATGTTAAATTGAACAGTCCCACGGGAAAAAGATGGATCTTATGACAGAGAATTATCTCAGACGTTCAGACCTTCTGAAACTCCAGTCTGGAGCAGGCCCCATGCAAAGAACTGGTCACTGCAGCGGGGCTGCATGGAAGAAATCCCCCAGTCCATCCAGGGATCTGAGAGGCTGCCACACTCCAGGTTTCCCCAGGACATCAGCTTCTGTCCAGATGTGCGTAAATGGCCAAATGAATGTATGAACTATGACAATTAATCTTCATCTCCTTCACCACTATTTTTTAGCACATATATCAATGCTGTTTTTTCATTTGTGTTTTTTTAATCTCTGACCTATCTTTAATTACTTTTTCATAAGTCTACCTTCAGACATCTGGTGACAGCTATAACAATCCCTGAGTTTTACTTAGGGCATTGATCTCTGTAGTAAAATCTAGACTACTTTATTAAGTACATTGTATTCATTTACTAATTCATGCTCCACCTCAGAGGAACCCACAAGTTGGACTTTAAGTCCTGACTAGCTAAGAATATCTGGAAATCCATGTATTCACTCTGAACATCTGAACGTCTGACATAGTTTGGTTCTTGGGGCTGGCGAGGGGAAGACAGACATATAAAGAGTTACAAATCAGAGAAACAAGTAGAAAAGCAGTGTTCTCATTTCAGCAAAATTCTACTTTATCTTGAATGCAACATCTGGTTTACAGTAATATCTCATACATATGGAAAGCATCATTCAGTCAGAATATTTGCTCCCTGGAAGGAAAAGGTGTCATAAATCTATTCAAGTCCCTAATTTGTCTTTTCCTGAAAAAACACTACTACCCAATATGTGATGAGAACTTCCTGAGCCACAAGGTGAGAACTAGACTGAAAAATTAGTGACTTTTTTTTTTCTCATTACTGATAACGGACAATTTTGTACCTTAGTCCACTGCCACAGCACTCTGCTCGCTGAAACCAAATTCAAAATCATCTCACATATTTCAGGTTTGAACCTTCTGCAAGAATCAAAATACCCACAGCCAATAACTCCTGAAAAATAAACAAGATTGAAAGTACAAGCTTACTTCAAGATCACAAAGTACATGTTTATCCCAGTGAATAAATCATTACAAGGTGTGAATAATTTCTCTCAAAGAATCAACTAAGACTGGGGGTCAGCAGTGGGACCAGCAAAGCTTAGTATGCACTGATGAGTATTTTATATGTATTAACCCTTTTAATTTTCCCAACATCCTATGAGAAAGAACCTGAGGTAGGTATTATTATTATTCCAATTTTACTTATTTATTTTTTATTGAAATATAGTCAACACACACTATTCTGGTATTTTCAGGTGTACAACATAGTGATTCAACATTTAAAACATCACACTGGTTATGAAGAAGTCCACAAACAATAAATGCTATAGAGGGTGCGGAGGAAAAGGAGCCATCCTACACTTGCTGGGGATGTAAACTGGCACAGCCACAATGGAGAACAGTATGGAGGTTCCTTTAAAATGAAAAACAGAGCTACCATATGATCCAGCTACCCAACTCCTGAGCATATACCTGGAGAAAACCATAATTTGTTTTTTCTTTAATTAGCTTATTTTCTATTTTTTTTTAACTTTACAATATTGTATTTGTTTTGCCATACATTGACATGAATCCACCATGGGTGTACATGTTTTCCCCCTCCAGAACCCCTTTTCCACCTCCCTCCCCATCCCATCCCACCAGGTCATCCCGGTGCACCAGCCCCGAGCACCCTGTATCATGCATTGAACCTGGACTGGCGATTCGTTTCACATATGATAATTTACATGCTTCCATGCCATTCTCCCATATCATCCCGCCCTCGCCCTCTCTCATAGAGTCCATAATACTGTTCTATTTATCTGTGTCTCTTTTGATGTCTCACATACAGGGTTATCTTTACCGATTGACTAAATACCATATATATGTGCTAGTATACTGTATTGGTGTTAGAAAACCGTAATTTGCAAGGATCCATGCACCCAATGTTCACTGTAGCACTACTGACAATAGCCAAGACATGGAAGCAACCTAAATGCCCAGTGACAGGTGAATAGATAAAGATGTGGTGCGTATGTGCAATGGAATATTGCTCAGCCATCAAAAAGAATGAAATAATGCCATTTGCAGCAACGTGGATGGACCTAGAGATTATCATACTAAAACAAAGACAAACATGATACCTCTTATATGTGGGAATCTAAAACAAAAAAATAATAATACAGATGAACTTACAAAACAGACCCACACACATAGAAAATAAAGTTAAGGTTTCCAAAGGGAAAAGAGGGGGATAAATTGGGAGTCTGGGATTACCATATACACATTACTATTATATATAAAAAAGATAACGAACAAGGACCCACTGTATGGCACAGGGAACTATACTCAACATTTTGTAATAACCTATAAGGGAAAAGAATTTGAAAAAAAATGGATATATATGTATGTACAACTGAATCACTTTGCTGTACACCTAGAACTAACACAACATTGTAAATCAACTTTACCTCAGTTAAAGAAATGATCACCACAGTAAGCCTAATAACCATCTGTCACTATGCAAAAACTATTGCTATATTATTGACTATATTTCTGTATATTATATCCCTATGACTAATTTATTTTATAACTGAAAGTGTATACCTCTGAATCTCCTTCACCTATTTCACTAATCCTTCCATTCTTATCCCTTCTGGCAACCACCATGTGGTTCTCTGTATCCATGAGTCCATTTCTATTTTGTTTTGTTTGCTAATTTGTTTTATTTTCCAGAGTCCACATATAAGTGAGACCATAGCTATTTGCCTTTCTCTGTCTGACATGACTTGCCATTTGCAACAACATGGATGGACATAGAGGGTATTATTATTTCCATTCTAATATGAGTTTAGTAACTTACCCAAGATCACCCAGCTTGTGTGTGGGTGAATCTAAGGTTTGGACCTAGGAAACCTGGCTCTGGAACCCGTAAAGCAGCCTTCATTCTGAAGAGTAGAAGAGCTGGAAAAGAACTATTTCCTCGTCTTACAGATGAGGAGAGCAGGTACAGATAAGTAAAGCAAAATGTTCCAGGTCACATGAATTGGTTGTTGACCTTAGTAGAATGTCAGTACCCCCATCTCCTGACCTGCAGTCAGCAACACCCTGGCCTGAGTGGTGATGTAACGGTTCCTAGGAACACCCAGCCCAGTGACAATCTGACATGATCACCCTCAGGAATGATTGTGTTGTTTGTCTACAGACTGTTTCTAAAGTCTCAAAGTGTGTTTGGTGTTAGGCTGCAAAGACAGATTTAACCCTACTTCATGCCAGTGAGACTCAGTGTTGAGCTTTATGTTCAGTCCTGAGCATGGTATTTTCAGAGGAAAATGAGTATGAATATCTTCTCAGAGACACGTAGCAGGTTTGCAAAGGGCGGGGCAACCCAAGAAACTGGGCTTTGTTCACAGAGACCAAAGAAGGGCAGCCTTGAGGGAACATGAAATAGTCCAAAATCATGGTTGGTTGTGCCAGACACCTATAAGGCCTCTTTGCTTTCTGAAGTCCTCTGATTCTAGATTTTCAGCTTCCTGTGGCACAAATGTGTTATATAAGATGCATGGGGTCAGGAATCAGAAAACAGGATCATGTGTGTGTGCTAAGTCACTTCAGTCATGTTCGACTCTTTGTGACCCTATGGACTGTAGCCCGCTGGGCTCCTCTGTCCATGGGATTCTCCAGACAAGAATACTGGAGTGGGTTGCCATGCCCTCCTCCAGGGCCCAGCGATCGAACTTGGGTCTCCTGCATTAGCAGGTGGGTTCTTTACCACTGATGCCACTTGGGAAGCCCCAGAGAGCAGGATCACACCACATACTTGGGCAGTTATTTCACTTCTCTGAGCCTGTTTCTAGTGTGTTTCTGTATCTCATTTTCAATATTAACCATATCAAAGACTGTACAAAATAGTTTAACAAGTAAGCAAACACGCACATACAGACCACTAGACTAGGGGAGTACCACAACGCCCCAGCACATCAGAAGTCTCTTTTGTCCAATCCTTCCTCCCTCCAGAGGGAGCCCACTGCTTTGACTCCGTGAGAATCAGTAACTCGCTTTTCCCAAGAACAGCTCTGCCACTTATTTTCTTGAACTTTAACCCCTTTCTTTTAACTTTAATTTTTGAAATTCAGTTTAATAGCATTATGTTATAGGTTCCTCTGTGACTTGCTTTTCCCCCTTAATGTTGTAATTCTTGGCTTCATCTATTCTGAAGCATGTAGCTGAGTTTGTTCACATTCACAGCTGCAGAGCACAGCAGGTATGCCCACACCACAATGTGTTTACCTGACTTCACTGTTGATACACATTTGGGTTACTGCACGGTTTTTGCTGTCATGAACACTATTCTATGAACCTTCTTGTATAAGTCTTCTGGCACACATGTGCAAAATCAACTACAGATGGATTAAGGACTCAAATATGGAAGACAAAACTATGTAACATTTGGAAGGAAACATAGGCAAATATCTATATGACCTCTAGGTAGGAAAGGACTTCTTATGTGAGATTCCGAAAGCATCACCATAAAGGAAGAAAATGATGAACTGGCATATACTTGGAAGTGGAATGGCGGTGGCTGTGCACACATTCTACAACCAGTAATAATGTCCAGTCGTATCAAGAGCTTGTGGCAATTTATACTCCCACCAGCAGGGGAGAGTCTCACTTGCTTCACATTTTCACCAATGCCTGATATTTTGGTCAGAATTTTTCATTTTTGCAAATCTAGTGATTATAAATGGCTTTTCCCTGGTGTTTTAAATGTTCATATTTCTAATGTTTACCATTTGCTTATTAGTCATCTTGCTTTCTCTTCTTAAAGTGCCTGACTTTTGGTCCATATTTACATTAGGATGTTTGCTTTTTATCTGATTGATTCATAGGAATTTTCATAGTATTCAGATTACTAAGTCTTTTGCTTTGTTACATGTTGAAATTTTTTTCTTCCATTTTGGGACTTGTCTTTATTTTATTAATACTTTTTTAATGCTGCTTTTTGAATGAACAAAAACTCTTCATTTTAGTCAAATTTACCATTTTCTTCCTTTATGGTCTATGCTTTCTGAGTCTCATTTGAGAAGTTCTTTCCTACCTAGAGATCATTCAGATATTTTCCAATATTTTTTCCAAATGTTTTACAGCTTTGCCTTCTATATTTAAATCTTCAAAACTTCTGTATTGACTGTAATGCTTGGTGTGAGGTAGGGGTCCAATTTCCATTATTTTCACATAAGAATTACTGAATATTCCACCACCATTTACTGAAAATTTTCTCTTCTCATCTATAGTACTTGCTATGTCAAACAACTAATGACCACATATGCATGGGTCAGTCTCTCTTATATGTCTTCATGTATATAATTGTTATGGAACAGTTTGTATGAGCCTAAATTTAGTGTCAAAATATCATTTTCAAATTCAAAACAAGTATAAGTTAGATTAGTAACTACTGACCTGAAAGGATGTCCATTATACATTATTAAAGAAAATTTCAAGTTGAAAAGGAAATGTATATATGACTTTGTTTTGGCAAAAACAATGACAAAACTCTGGTGTGTACATGTCTTGTGTGTTTGTAAATGTTTAAAAGAATTATAATTATGTTTGAAAGAATTAAAAGAATCATATTCTTTAATAAAGAATGTAAGGTTATACTCCAAAAAATATATCATTTTCACCAACATAGCAAAGTGCTACATTTGACTTGGTGTATTATATTGTTAATCCATGATCAATGTGCTATCATTCATTAGCTCAAATTTCTCTGATTAATCATGTCAAGAAAACCAGAACACAAAGGTCTGCTTATCTCTAAAGCTAACCTTAAACAAGGCTATTTCTAAATATTCCTGAGTCTTACAAAAGGCTATAAACATGATTCTTCTTAGTATTTAGTTTCTGGTATTTAGTTGTCCATTTCAGATACTTAATCCTACCTCACATTGAGCCTTTTTATCTCCTAAATAAGGTTTTGCATGGTTTATGTCCATTATGTAATGCAATAAAAAAATTAAACACCAAGAACTGTCATACCAAAAATTTTGTCTATTGAAGCGTTTGATGGCAATGTGCAATTAAACACAGTAAATTGTCTTTTTAAACGCTGTGGAATATCATTTCGACCACCTCCAGGATGGATCATTGCTGCTATGAGCTGTACATCAACAATAGTGGTGAAATCTCCAGGCTTATCCAAGCTGTACATTCCTTCCATTTCCATCATCTGTCGTACAATCTCATTAGTTATCTAGAATTTTAAACAGTAATATTTTAGTAACACATCACTACCATTTTTCTCCAAATTTCCTATAAAATAGTACAGATGAGATCAGAAAAAAATGCTCAGCTCTTATCAACGAAGTGTTTGTGAATGTTGCCTTCAAGGCAATTTGACTTAAATTATACCACCCACGAACTCTAAACCATACGCCTGGTGCAAAACCAATGCACTCTTTACCACACTGATAAATTTAGATAAAGGAGTTACAGAATATTTGGTACAGAGCCCTCAAAGTTACAAGTTTTACTACGGATATCTTTCACACTTCACATTCAACTTTTCAAAATACCTTAAATCAGAATATGGGATACTTTTACTCCTAACTGTTTTGGTGTTGGATTTTATATCCCCATCTTTCTTCTCTGTAGCCTATGCCACTGCTAACATTCCCTCTGTATTGATTTTTTTTCCTCTTAGTTCTAGAGGTTTGGTTCTTCCCAGGCTCATGAGACCCTGGATCACTTTCCAAGACATTTCTTCTCCACTCATCCCTCAACTATAATCTTTATACAGGTTCCCGTCCTTGGCTTGGCTCTGTTTCTTTTCTGTTTCTATCTCAACTCTGTAACTCTAGCCTCAGATTCTCTTCCAGACTCCACACGTGTACATCCAAATTCCTACTGGGCATCTCTGAACAGATGACGTACAAGCCCTTCAAATACAAACCTCTTTCATTCAACATTTAATGAATGGCTACTCTGTGTCTGGCCCTGTCTTCATGAAGCATACCTTCTTGTGGTGGAGACAAAACATACATGTGCACATCTGTATGTATGTATGTGTGTGTATATATATACACGTATATATATATATATATATATATATATACACACACACATATATATATATATGTATTCCTATATATATATATATATATATAGGAATGTTATAAGTCCTTTAGAGAAAATGAGCAGAGAAAGGAAACAGGCAGTGCTCATGGATGTAACTGAATATGGAAGCAGGAAAGGCTTCATCTCACAAGACATATAACCAAAAACTTGAAGGAAGTGAGAAAGCTAGCCATTCAGATATCTAGAGGAAAGGCATTGCAGGCAGAGGAAACAGCAGATGAAGAGGCTCTGAGTAAATGTTACATTCCGTGTGTATATGAATCAGTAAATGCGGCTGGAGGAGATTCATGGGAAGATGAGATCAGTGTAGGGTCTTTGGATCACAGGGAGGATTTTGGCATTTATATGCTACGCGTCTCACAGGAGAATTTTGAGCAGAGGAGTGTGTCACATCTGACATATGTTTTAATTGGTTACTGATAAGCAGATAGCTTGAGAGGTGCAAGGGAAATGGGGAGACAATGAGGAGATGTGTGTAATAATCAAGAAGAGAGATGGCAGCTTGCACCAGGCTTTAGCAATGGAGTGATGAGTAGTGGTCAAGACTTCCGTATAGTTTGAAGACAGGCTGAATGTGGAGTTGCTATTTCTTGAGATGGAAAAGACTGTTGTAGGAGCAGGTTTGGGGAGTAACGGGAATTTCATTTTGGACATGTTAAGTTGGACATCCAACTAGGCATTCCTAATCGGATTTTTTAAAAATCTGAATTCAGGAGTTCTTCATCTTCTAGATATGAGCTGTACGCTTCCCTCTCTCCTCACCTTATAGGAACTGCTGAAAGGTTTATCGGACCAGGATCCCTGCTAAGTGGGAGGGGAAAAGGGAAAGAAAAAGAAAAACAAAGTCTCCCTGGGATGTTGTGGCCTCAGAGTGACGCTAGTACAGACTTGCACCATGAGTAGGCAAAGCCTAAATGGGCCAGAGACGTCCAAACATTAACCTTTCTTTGAGGTGATTCTGGCTGAATAAGCATTTAAGAATCTGACAGAAGAAAACGCAAAACCTATCCAGTTAAGGACACATTCATCTGAAGCTTTAATAAACAGCCACAGGTAATTTTTCAAGGGCAATGACTTTGGAAGCAAAGAGGCAGAAAACAAGACACTTTGAACATGAACAAGAACTACTGAAACAAAAGAGAACAGAAACAGCTTCTATAGGCGTCAGATGATGATATTAACAGACACAGACTTAAAAGCAACTATGCTCAACATGTTGAAAGAAACAGGCAATGATTTGGAAACAGATGCAACGAATAAAAACTGTAAAAAGTGACAACATATTTGAAAGAAAAAAGAACCAAACAGCAATTGAAATTAAAACTCAGTGGATGAATTTGACAGCAGAGTGGACAAAGCAGAGAAGAAAATTAGTGAGATGGATGATAGAAGAGGAGAAAGTATCTAGACTATAAGTATTGGACAGAGAAAAGGTTAAGATGTACAGAAACATACAGGGCAAAGAAAAAAAACTAATACACACTGGGAGTGTGATAAGAGGGGAAAGTAAGTGAGTCAGAGGCAATATTTGTAGAGAGAAGAACAGAAATTTTCTAGAAGTGACAAAAGAGACCAAACCACAGATTGGTGAGTTCCAATAAATCCCAAGCAAATAAATACAAATAAATATACACCAAGGAACATAATTCAAAAAAGAAAAAAAATCATAGAAAAGTAAAGTGGCAAGAGAAAAAAGGCAGATTTACTTCAGAGGTATAATGACTAAGTGGTAGTTGACATCTCAACAGCAACAAGGAAAACAGAAGACAGAAATCATATATTTAAAATGATGAAAGAAAATAACTGCCAATCTTGAAAATAAAGACTTTTGTAGACCAAACAAAAAAATAACCCTCCAAAAACAAAAAACCAAAAGTTTGTCATTAAAAGATTTTCTCCTAAGGAAGTTCTAAAAGTAGAAGAAACATGATATCAGATGGGAGGCCCAGGAATAAGAATGAATAAAGAGTGAAAAAAGTGGTAAAGAAATGAGTAAGGCAAACAAAGAGTGAATATAAAAATCAGTAGGGCTTCCCTGGTGGCTCAGCAGTAAAGAATCGGCCAATGCAGGAGACACGGGTTAGATCCCTGGTCCAAGAAGATGGCACATGCTGTGGAAAAACTAAGCCCATGCGCCACAACTCCGGAGCCTGTGTTCTAGAATCCAGAGCTGCGACTGCTGAGCTCACACGGTGCAACTACGGAAGCCTGCATGCCCTAGAGCCTGTGCCCTGCAACACGAGAAGCCATTGCGATGAGAAGCCCATGTACCATAACCAGAAAGCAGCCCCTGCTCATCACAGCTAGAGAAAAGCTCTCACAGCAATGAAGACCCAACACAGTCAAAAATAAATAAATAATATGCATTTTTTAAAATCTTAAAAAAGGAACAGTAAAAATAATATCTCGTGGGAGCTTGCTTTGAAAATATAGACACAGATAGCCAAAAAACAAATGATAAGATGCTCAACATCACCAATTATTAGAGAAATGCAAATCAAAACTACAGTGAGGTATCATCTTACACAGGTCAGAATGGCCATCATCAAAAAATCTATAAACAATAAATGGTGGAGAGGGTGTGAAGAAAAGGGAACACTCTGACACTGTTGGTGGGAATGTAAAGAGATACAGCCACTATGGAGAACAGTATGGAAGTTCCTTGAAAAACCAAAAATAGAACTACCACATGATCCAACAATCCCACTCCTGGGCATCTATCTGGAGAAAACCGTAATTCAAAAAGATACATGTACCCCAACGTTCACTGCAGCACTATTTACAATAGCCAGGACATGGAAGTGACCTAAATGTCCATTGACAGAGGAATGGATAAAGACATGGAACATATATATAATGGAATATTACTCAGCCACAAAAAGAAACAAAATAATGCCATCTGCAGCAGCATGGATGGACCTAGAGATTGTCATACTAAGTAAGCCAGACAAAAAAGACAAATGTAATGATATCGCTTATATGTGGAATCTAAAAAAAATTATATAAATGAACTTATTTACAAAACAGAAATAGAGTCATAGATGTAGAAAACAAACTTATGGTTACCAGAAGGGAAATGTGGGAGGAGAGGGATAAATCGGGAGACTGGGATTGATATACACACACTAACATATATATAATAGATAATAAGGACTTACTGTATAGCAGAGGGAACCCTACGCAATACTCTGTAATGACCTATGTGGGATAAGAATCTAAAAAAGAGTGGATTTATGTATACGTATAACTGATTCACTGCTGAACACCTGAAACTAACACAGCCTTGTAAATCAACCACGCTCCTATAAAAAATAAAACTGGCGTTAGACAATATAATGGTGAACAATATAATTTATGGTAATAAAAATAGAAATACAGACTTAAAATACAAGTCAACAATAAAAGGATAAATCAGAAGAAAGATAAAGGAAATTAAAGTGTTCAAAGGTCACTGGATGTACAAAATGGGAAAGAAGGGCTAGATTTTCTTTATTTCAGATTATGTATGCAGGATGTACTGTCAAGGGTAACCACTAAAACACAGAAATGATGGCAGTAAATGGATAGTAAAGAAAACAAAAGGGAACAAAGATGAATGTGTTCTCAGTGGAATAGGAAGAAGACTGCGGGACTGCTATGATCAGCTGAGGACAAGGAAACAAAGGTGTCCAAGGTCTGAGAAAAAGACGGTCTGAAAGGAGCCTGAAAGGGAACACCGGGACGGGAACAGACAGGATAAAGACACGCAACATGAAACATGCAGTGCAACTGCTGGGCAGGACCAAGAGCTTAGCAGAGGCCCATCGTTACGATTTTACAGTGAAATCTGTATTGTGTGTGTTTCGCCAGCTAAGTATAACTGCATAGGTGCAGGTAGGTGGTGAGCAAAGAGGTTTAACAAGAATTTAACACGGTTAAGGCTTTCACAGATGAGTAGAGGGTATATGCTCCTGTGATTATAATGCTGGATTATGGAATTTTAGCTGGGGGAGGAAGAAAGCGAGGAAATGAGAAGAAATGAAGGAGAGTTTAATGATGGTAGAAACAGTGGCTGATGGCTCCATCTGGTTGATGTTTGATGGCTCCATCAACAGTGGTTGATGCCCAGCAGTGGGATTTCTGGATCATGTGGTAGTACTATTTTTAGTTTTTAAAGGACCCTCCATACCATTCTCCATAATGGCTGTACCTCTTTACATTCCCACCAACAGTGTAAGAGTGTTCGCTTTTCTCCACACCCTCTCCACCATTTACTGTTTGTAGATTTTTTTTTGATGATGGCCATCTGTAGTAGAGAGAATGAGCTACAGAGTGTGGATATAGTGATCAGAGAATAAAAGGCTTGAAATTGAGATAATGAAGGGATGACAGTTATTGAAAATGACAAGGTGTAGGGTATGACTACATAATCAGTAATTCAGAGTGGAAGACATGATTATAGGGGAGTCCAGATCAAGGAACTAAGAGGTCAAGATCATGTATGGAGATAAAGGTTGGCATCACTGAGAATTATGACAAGTAGGACTGGCTTCGTAATTTGTGGGGCCCAGGTCAAAATGAAAACGCAGTGTCTCTGTTCAAAAATCATTATTAGGAATTTCAAGACAGTGACAGCAGAGCATTAGACGACGTGCAAGCCCCTCTGATGTGCGAGGCTCTGCGCTATGACATACTGTACACACCATGAAAATAATCCTGGAGCCTGCGGCAGCCCTGGAGAGAGAGTATCAGTGATCCAGGGACTGAAATCTTCGGCAGGGGGTTGGGGGGGGGGGTTGGGGGGCGACGCAGCATCAAGGGAACCCAGGACCTCTCCCTCACATCCAGGTGACAAGTATGCAGGGAAAGCAGCATCCTGGGTTTCCCACTGAAGCAAGATGGTGAGGAAAAGCTCAGAGGAGGAGCTGAATTTTCAGGGAATTTTGCAATGCAGGAAATCTGTGTTCCATCCCTCAGTCAGGAAGATCCCCTGGAGAAAGAAATGGCAACTCACTCCAGTATGCTTGCCTGGGAAATCCCATGGACAGAGGAGCCTGGAAGCTATAGTCCATGGGGTCACAAAGAGTTGGACACAGCTGATCGACTAACACTTTCACTTTTCATTTTGTGGATGAACCATGACCTCTGAGGGCACACAGAGGGTTTTTAGGAGGAGAGAATGTAGGAGATGGGGTCAGAGAAGGGCCAAGCAGAACTGATGGGAATTAGTCTCAGGCTGAGCATGGACGGACCTGGGAGTCCTGACCTCCTGGTGACATCAAAGGTAAACCTGATGTCAGTGGAAGGGATGTGACCGGTCCTGGTGGGCTCCGGTGGATGTTGTTGAAAAGGCAGTAGACAGCAGTGGGAAGAGGTGTTGGGGATCCCACCAGGAACATGCTGAACCCAGGTAGTAGTATCTGTGAGGTCCTCTAAGGGAAGTGAGTCTGGGGTTGATAGATGATCACAAGGAGGTCAGTGGTGTATTAAAGAGCTATCGCTTCTTTTTAGTGTTTTCTAAGCATCACATACTCCTGGAAAAGAGTATGTAGAGTGAGAGATAAGAGAACAAAGATAAAACCCTGGGGAAAGGAAGAGAGAAGCCAGAAAGTACACTGAAATCAAGCAGCCAAAGAGACAGAAGGAAACATGGGGAGAAGCACACAGGGATTTCAAGAAGGGAGAATGTCACCTATCACCAAGAGGTCAAAAAAGACTGAGAATTATTACTAGGCTTAATCAAGTGAAGGTTACTGATCTCTTTATATATAACCAAGTGAAAGTGAAAGCATCAGTCATTGCAACTCCATGGACTGCAGACCACCACACTCTTCTGTCCATGGAATTCTTCAGACAAGAACACTGGAGTGGGTTGCCATTTCCTTCTCCAGGGGATCTTCCTGACCCAGGGATGGAACCTGGGTCTCCTGCATTGCAGGTAGATTCTTTACCATCTGAGCCACCAGGGAAGCCCATATACATAACCAAAAATACTGGTTAAATATCACCTACATGAGATATTTTAGTCATACCTGATCTCCCCATTCATTAATCACAGGCATATTAATGTCATCAATAAATACAGTCATCTTTCTGCCTCCAGGTGGCCCGTATGTGCTTCCCATCCGCTTGTCCACATAGCTTTCAATTGTTCTCTAGAGAAAAGGAAACAGTCTGTTTTATGCATTACATTTCAATCCTTTTCTAAAAATGATGAGCATGCTTTTCAGAGTAGACTATAACTGACTTATTTATTTAATGGGTGATATTATTATTCAAATAAATACTGTGAACTCTAAAAAATAAGTTGTTGGACTGTTTATCATTAATTTACATCAAACGACACGCCAATGTTCAGCTTCAGCTTCAATATTAGGCCAAAACATGCTATTTGAATTTGGCTTCAGTGTCAGCCTTAGGAAGGTTAAATAGCTGAATGCTGACTGCAATACCAATTCTTTTAAGATACGTCTATGGTCAGCCCTTCATATTCATGGCTTCCAAGTCCTTGGATTCAACCAACTTCCATCAGAAGTATTTGGAGGGGGCGGAATTCTAGTAAGTTTCAAAAAGCAAAACTTGAATTTTTCTCACACTGGAAACTATTCACATAGCATTTACAACCATTTACATAGAATTATCATGTATTAGGTACTATAATGGAGAAGGCAATGGCACCCCACTCCAGCACTCTTGCCTGGAAAATCCCATGGACGGAGGAGCCTGGTAGGCTACAGTCCATGGAGTCGCTAGGAGTCGGACACGACTGAGCAACTTCACTTTCCCTTTTCCCTTTCATGCACTGGAGAAGGAAATGGCAACCCACTCCAGTGTTCTTGCCTGTACAATCCCAGGGACGGGGGACCCTGGTGGGCTGCTGTCTATGGGGTCGCATAGAGTCGGACACGACTGAAGCGACTTAGCAGCAGTAGCAGCAGCAGCAGGTATTATAAATAATCTAGGGATTATTTTAGAGTATATGGGAGGATATGCTCAGGTTATATGCAAACACTACCCATTGTATGCAGTTGAGTACTCCCAGGAGTCTTGACACTAATCCTCCATGGATACTGAGGGACAACTATATATATCAATGTTTTATTTTCATATACATGTATCAACTACTTAATATATTTAATAAGTTAATGACTACTGCAAATGATAGATTTTACCTGAAACATCATTGGTTCTGTGGCAGATGAAAAGTTTAGACTTTTAGATAACTGTACTTCTGGGTCATATTTTTTCAAATAGGCCTTAATCATTACAGTTTTTGCAGTTCCCTGCTCCCCTGTGAGTAAAACAGCCTGCAATGGTAGGATAATCATGTTAAAAGGTGTTATAAAATGTTTAGTTTTAAACATATTATGGTTCTAGTAGCCATTCTTTCATTCTATAAGTTAACAGTAGATTTTAGTTACTTTTAAGAATTAAACCTACATCAAAATAAATCCTAGTTGAATTAAAGACGTAAATGTAAAATGCTGGAAGAAAATGTACTGGAAGAAAATGTGGGTGAATGGTCACGTGACCAGGCGAGGGCCTTTGTAGGCAGACATCCACTTTCCTTAGCAAGCTGAAAATCAGCCGAGTTCGAGCATATTTTAGGACCTGGAGTTCATTTGCCAAACAGGTTTCTTTGAAATGACACCACCTCCAGCCCTTTGTACTTTCCTTTTTCCACTTGTGGTTGTAAAAAGAGTTGTGTTTCTTACATGGTTTGCAATGACCTAAGAAACTGAGAAAACACAGGCTACCGGCCCCACATATCAAAGGGGTGATTTTAGTGAGTCCAGACTCGTATCTTTCCATACATGGAAAGTGCTTAATTCCTTAACTTGAGATACCTGGGTTTTTGTTTGTTTGTTTTCATTAACAGTAACTCTTTGATGTTCCAACTACCTGGTCTTTGGTTACAAAAATTTCTATATATCCTGACTTCCCCCACAAACTTTGCCTCTTCAGAACACTTTCTGAGATGCTGTGTCCTGGATTTGAAGTCTGAAGAATGTCCACCAAATAAAACATAACTCTCAACCTTTAGGCTGTGTATTTTTTTTTAGTTGATAAAACTATCAAACTTACTTTATGCTGTTTTGCAATGGTGTCTATCAAAAAATTTGTTCTAATATTGTCAACATTTGGAACCAAAATTGATGAATATTCTGGAACACTGTCAGTTGGATAATAATATGGCTGAAGTTTCTTATTCCAATGCTCCCAATCACCTATACAATAATTAAAACTGATCTTAATAAAACTGCATTCTTCAAAAGTTATCTCAGAATACAAAAATATAAGTGCTATAAACAATCAACAGAAATAAACATTTAAAACATCTTCATAAAACATGTTAACCTATCTGCTTACCTAATGTACGTTGCATCTGATAATTTAAATTTGTTTTGCCTCTTTACAAAATTACCTTTAAATTATTAATTATTTATCTAGAGAGCTCTGACCTAAAATCAAATTACAACCAATGATATGTTTAGTATCTAGTAAGAAAGCCACATTAACTAAAAAGGTGGGAAAGACCAAAACAGGGATAATAGATTACCAGACTTAGGATGTTTGCCATGAGAAATGGAAAAAAATTAACCTGGCCCTAAAACTAGGGTAATAGAATGCCCAGATTCCTGACTTATAGTCACTACCAATAGCTTCCCTAGTGGCTCAGACTGTAAAGAATCTACCTGCAATGCAGGAGACCCGGTTCCATCCCTGGGTTGGGAAGATGCCCTGGAGAAGAATGGCTACCCACTCAGGTATTCTTGCCTGGAGGATTCCATGGACAGAGGAGGAGAGCTGTACATGACTGAGCGACTAACACAACAACATTATTGTTATAATAATTACTATAAGTACATTTCATCAATTCTAAGAAAACTATTTTATTTACATTTTAGCATCTCTGGAATGCACCATTCAATCTACGGTGTTAGCATCACTGTTAGTCATGCAAACTTGGCCAGAGATGTTTGTATTGTGGTCATTTAAATGGAATGACCCTCGTTGTTGATTGCATTCTTGAATTTAACTGCCATTTTAAAGATTTTCCAAAAGAACCAAGATTCAGAAATTTACCCCAAAAGTAACTGTGAACATAGACTGCATGGAAAGGGAGAAGAGTACACATTTGATAACAGCAAAGCAAATATTCATCTTTGGAGGAACAGCCTTGATTTCAACTTTCCTTGCAAATTATGGAGTCCTATGGTACGTGTATGTTTAACTTTTAAGGATTAAACATTAGTGGCTAAAGGGTTTTCCATAGTGGTTGTATATTGTGTGCCACTGTGTAGTTAGCAAAGTGGACACACTATTGGATGTGAGAGCTGCACTTGTTCCACATTCTTGCCAGTATTTGGTTATTATTAACCTTTCCATTTTCAGTTCAGTTCAGTTCAGTCTCTCAGTCATGTCCGACTCTTTGAGACTCTATGAACTGCAGCACGCCAGGCCTCTCTGTCCATCACCAACTCCCGGAGTTTACCCAAACTCATGTCCATTGAGTCAGTGATGCCATCCAACCATCTCATCCTGTCATCCCCTTCTCCTGCTGCCTTCAATCTTTCCCGGCATCAGGGTCTTTTCAAATGAGTCAGCTCTTCACATCAAGTGGCCAAAGTATTGGAGTTTCAGCTTCAACATCAGTCCTTCCAATGAACACCCAGGACTGATCTCCTTTAGGATGGACTGGTTGGATCTCCTTGCAGTCCAAGGGACTCTCAAGAGTCTTCTCCAACACCACAGTTCAAAAGCATCAATTCTTTGGCAGTCAACTTTCTTTATGGTACAACTCTCACATCCATACATGACCACTGGAAAAACCATAGCCTTGACTAGATGGATCTTTGTTGGCAAAGTAATGTCTCTGCTTTTCAATATGCTGTCTAGGTTGGTCATAACTTTCCTTCCAAGGAGTAAGTGTCTTTTAATTTCATGGCTGCAATCACCATCTGCAGTGATTTTGGAGTCCAGAAAAATAAAGTCAGCCACTGTTTCCCCAACTATTTGCCCTGAAGTGATGGGACTGGATGCCATGATCTTAGTTTTCTGAACGTTAAGCTTTAAGCCAACTTTTTCACTCTCCTCTTTCACTTTCATCAAGAGGCTCTTTAGTTCTTCTTCACTTTCTGCCATAAGGGTGGTGTCATCTGCATATCTGAGGTTATTGATATTTCTCCTGGCAATCTTGATTCCAGCTTGTGTTTCTTCCAGCCCAGCATTTCTCATGATGTACTCTGCATATAAGTTAAATAAGCAGGGTGACAATATACAGCCTTGATGTACTTCTTTCCCAATCTGGAAACAATCTGTTGTTCCATGTCCTGTTCTAACTGTTGCTTCCTGACCTGCATACAGGTTTCTCAAGAGGCAGGTCAGGTGGTCTGGTATTCCCATCTCTTTCAGCATTTTCCACAGTTTATTGTGATCCATACAGTCAAAGGCTTTGGCATAGTCAATAAAGCAGAAATAGATGTTTTTCTGGAACTCTCTTGCTTTTTCGATGATCCAGTGGATGTTGGCAATTTGATCTCTGGTTCCTCTGTCTTTTCTAAAACCAGCTTGAACATCTGCAAGTTCACAGTTCACGTATTGCTGAAGCCTGGCTTGGAGAATTTTGAGCATTACTTTACTAGTGTGTGAGATGAGTGCAATTGTGCGGTAGTTTGAGCCTTCTTTGGCATTGCCTTTCTTTGGGATTGGAATGAAAACTGACCTTTTCCAGTCCTGTGGCCACTGCTGAGTTTTCCAGATTTGCTGGCATATCAAGTGCAGCATTTTCACAGCATCATCTTTGAGGATTTGAAATAGCTCAACTGGAATTCCATCACCTCCACTAGCTTTGTTCGTAGTGATGCTTTCTAAGGCCCACTTGACTTCACATTCCAGGATGTCTGGCTCTAGGTGAGTGATCACACCATCGTGATTATCTGGGTCATGAAGATTTTTTTTGTACAGTTCTTCTGTGTATTCCATTGCAATATTAATTTGCATTTCCCTGATGATCAATCATGTTGAATATCTCTTCATATTCTTTTTTTCACCATTCATAAATCTTCTTTGGTACAGCATCTATTTAAAGTTACTGCCCATTTAAAAAATTTAGATTGGCTGTCTACTTGTTATTATTGAATTGCAAGAGTTCTTTATGTATTCTGGATAAAATTCTTTTATCAGATATATGTTTTTCAAACATTTGTTTCCATTCTGTGGCCAAAATGGGTCATTTTATTTTCATAGTGACTTTTAAAGATATGTTAACTTTAGTGAAATCAAGTCATAGTGTTCTATCTTTGTTTTTTAAAAATTGATTTGGTTATTCTTTTCATTTCCATAAAATTTTATATTTATAAATTTCAATCAAAAAAAAGCCTATTGCGATTTTTCACTGTGATTACACTAAGTCTATAGATCAGTTCAGAGAAAGTAACATCTTAACAATACTGTATTTTCTGATTTGTAAACCAGATTTATCTTTCTATTTATTCAGGGCTTCTTTAATTTCTCTCAGCAGTTTTATAGTTTTCAGTATACAAATTGTATACATATTTGATTAAACTTATCCCTATATATTTCATTTTTGGATGCTATTTTGAATTCTATATTAAAATTTCAATCTCCAATTTGTTGTGAGCATACAGAAATACAAATTATTATTATATACTGTTCTTTCATTCTGTGACCTTGCTAAACTCATATACTAGTTCTCACAACATTTTGGAGGGAGGTTATAATATCTGTAAATAAAGAGAAATTTACTTGCTCTTTTCCAATTTGTAGATATTTCATTTGTGTGTTTGTATTTATTTATTTACTGTCTTTTTGCACCGGCTAAAATCTGGTACAATGCTGAACAGAAGTGGTGAGAAAGGATATTCTTGTTTCTGAACCTGGGAAGTATTCAGTCTTTCACCATTAAGAATCTGTTCAGTTACTAAGTCGTGTCTGATTCTGTGTGACTCCATGGACTGCAGCACACCATTCAGTATAATTTAGCTTTTTTGAAGATATTCTTTACCAGAATGAGAAAGTTTCTAATTCTAGTATCCTGAGAGTTTTATCATAGTTTTATCATAGAAAAACTGATATCATCCTTCTACCATAGAAGAATGTTAAATTTTGTCAAATGTACTTTCTGCATCTATTTAGATGACATATAAATTGCTTGGTTTTTAGTATATCAATATGGTGAATTACACTAACTGGTTTTTAAATGGTAATCCAATCTTCCACCCCTAGAATAAATGCCCACCATCTACACTGTCAAATGTACTTTCATTAACATAGTTTCTAACAATCACTTCTTATTTTTTAACATCTTTAGTGTCTGTAGTAATATTCCCTCTCTCAACCTGGCTCATGGTAATCTACATCTTCTCTTTTTTCCCCCTAATATCTCTGGTAAGAGATTGACAAATTTTACTGCTCTTTTCAAAGAACCATCTTTGGATTGGCTTTACATTGTAAGAGAATTAACATCTAGATTTAAGGATTCATTTCATAATTAGCTTCTTTTAGGGAGAGGTAAGCTGGGCCCTGGCACATATGGCAGGTTAGGAGGCTGAGGCACTGGACTTTGCCAAGTCTGCTACCCATAAGTAGGGTCCCTATCTGCTTGCTTCATTCTCTGCTTATTCTGACGTTTCCAACAGAGAAGTTCTAAGACTGCATTACCACACTTTGCATCATGAAGAATCTGTTCTCTATACTTCTACCCTTCCTCTTCAAGCAATAGAAAAAGAGGTACTGCTAATTTATGTTAGACTTCACTTAGATAACTGCAAAAGGGGAAGTCAAGAGCCTCTATAACCATTCCCAGCTCATATGCAAAATCCTAGTCTTGTTTCCACAGATGCACTTTAAAAATAGTATTAGCAATTATATTATTCACAATTGGTTTAATATTTCCCCATAGAAGATTTTATGGAGTTTATCTTTTTTCCACTTAAAAAAATGTTATTTTGTTTCAGATGTAAGTCACTGTGCTTACCATAATCAGTAACATAGAACTCATACATGGTTTGAGTCAAGCCTTTAGGTATTTCTGGTAAGTCTAACTTGCTTTCGTGACTTCGCATAAAAGCTTCAAGCTTGTCTCTACTTTCCAATTCCAGAAGGGCTCCTAAACTCCACATTAGAGCAAACACAAATAATTTATGAAGATGTTCGACACACGAAATGCCACCTTCTTCTTTGGAGGGGATTAAACCTTCCAGAAGATTGAGAGACTGAAAATATTTAAAATATACAATAAAATTAAGTGTTATATTTAGATTTTAAAATAAACATTTAAATATAATAATAACTTTAAAAGAAGGAGAGAACGAGAGAAGAAAACAAATATATCTCCAGTTATGGTTTGATCAGTGTCCTACAGCCAGTGGCATATAGAAGAAAAGTCATTCTGCTTTAGGCAGGCTGCATGACTCCACAGAAAAGACACCAAACTGGGAATGTGGAGGCATGGTTTCTTCCCCCAGCTCATGCCACTAACATCTCTTGAGTCTCAGTTTCCTGATTTGAAAAGCAAAAGCCTAGACTAGATGTTTCCTTAGGTAGTTTCCAGTTCTAAAGTTTGGTTATTCCAAATTTTACAGATCAAAGATTTTATTTATTTTTAACATGTTGCAAGGCTCAGCACACTGTGGCCCTAGGGGCCAGCCACTTGCTTAGCAAACGAAGTGTTTCTGAAACACGGTCACTCTCGTCCACTGTGTCTGGCTGCTTCTGTATTACAACAGTAGAGCTGAGGGGTTGGGATGGAAAGTTGTGCAAAGCCTAGAACATTGACTATTTGCCCCTTCAAGAAAAAGTGTGTCAACTCCCACATGGCATCAGAAAAAAAAAAAAAAGTATCTATAGTAAGACATCCTTTGTCTTTCAAAACAAAATCATTTCAATGATTTGTGAGCTTCATGAATTATTTCTATGCTTCCCAGCCTCCCTGACTGATGTCCCTCGCACAGACAGAGAATCAGAACACTAGAACGGATAATGAGAGATCACCTTTGGACTAGAATCAGGAGAGCCTCCGAAAAACCTAAGGGATAGGGTAGGGAGGGGGATGGGAGGCAGGTTCAGGATGGAGGGGACACATGTATACCTATGGCCAATTCATATCGCTGTATGCAAAAACCATCATCAAATTGTAAAGTAATTATCCTCCAATTAAATAAATAAAGCTTTTAAAAAACAAATATAAAAGAAACAGCAAAAAAAAAAAAAAAAAAAAGACCACAAAAATTCATGATTAGTTCTGTTTCTTACAAAGACTTAAAAGGAAAACTGAGTAGAGGGGGAAAAACATAAGGCTACAAACTACTTGGAGAACTGTCTCAAGGTTTTCCCTATCTAATATATAGACTAAGTTTGCAAAGCCGAGACTTTCATCCAAATTTTCCTTAGGTTAGACTCAGCTTGATGGTGGGAAAGACAGTTCATTCCTCTTCCCCTGACAATACCGCCCTGGGAGGTGAAATTCATGAAAAGATGGCAGTAAGAGAATCAATAAGATCTTTAATAGGAATCCAAATTCTCAGACCCTTCACCGCCACATCACAGAAAGATTTTGATGGACTCTGAACCTTCCATTTCAGATACCTCTAAACTGCAACTGAGTATATGCGTGGGAAGTGGGGGGAATTTCAAATCTTCAGGAATGAGTGTACAAAAAAAATATCTTACTTGCACAATATAGTTGCACTCTAAGAGCTGCATTTTTGGATTGAGATTCAGTTTCATAAATGTATATGCATCCTCAAATATTTTATCATACAGAGTTAGGAATACAGAAGTTTCCTGGGTAGTACGCTTCTTCAACCATGCCTACAGCAAAGAAATGGAATCTCTGTTTATAAGAGAGCGAGACATGGAGAAAGTGAGACATGGAAAGACATTAAACACGCTTCTGTAGGTCTCCAGTCCCCACCTGCAGTATTGGTCTCCAGCTGAGGGCAGAGCTGCTGATGTACACCATGCCCATCCTAGAAACCGTGGCTGGAGACGCATTCTCGATATTGTGGACTTCAAACAAAAGCTTGCAGCTTGGGGCCATGGGGATGCGATCTCCGTTGGCCAGTGTGAGGGTTTTATTGTCATCCAACACGGAATTTAAGTTCTCAATCCAAATGGCATCCACAGGGCCGTCTAAAACGAGGAAAATGTTTTCACCTGCCAATAATAAGAACAGAAAATCACTTTTTACCTGTGGATGATCAAAGTGGAAAATTAAAACAAATTCTGCGGTGCGGATAAACTGGCAGGAAAAAAGAATGATCAGCAGAAAAGAGTTTGCATGTACCTTTTTTAGCTTTTAATGTTTTCCTCCACAGAGTAGAAAAAATCCCATCTGTCCAGTCATTGGTCGCCGTGTCCAGTCGGCCAAACATCTGAGGAGCTGTAATAGCTTTGGGATTCATTCTCATCTCCCTGTGAGGCCTTCCGCACTCTGTCAGTGCCTTCATCAGGATTGTGATGACCATCGTCTTCCCAGACCCGCTGGGCCCAAGAGTCATCAAACCATGGCGGACCAGAGACGTCTCATACAACTACACAATGAGATGATCAATCGAAAAATATAACTTAGGAGTCTCCTGCTCACGTTCACAGAAGTCATGTGAAGAAATTTCAAAAGCTTTAAACAGGATCTTAAAAGCTTTAGATAGTAACTAGTTCACTACTTAAAAATGGAATATGACCCCCCCAAAACTGTTTGTTTTATGGGAGGTGAGTAGCAAACGCGTAACATGTTAAAAGTGAGAAAATAACGACAATGTGGGACTTTAATTACATTTTGGAAGTAAGCAATTCAGGATCTAGTTTTTGCGTCTCAAAGTACTTGATATGACAAACTCCTTGTCATTTCAGTTTGCTGACAACATAGGAGCGGTTTTTCCACAATCTTTCTCTGTATCGCATGTGGTGATATCGCCCCCTAGTGGTGGAAAGCAGAGATACAAAGCATCTCTGCCAAGACCCAAGTTAAGCATCAGCCTTCTGGTTCCCCAGAGGAACAGCTTGGAGGGGAGTTTCCTGTGCAAGCCAGTGGTCACCAGGGAAACTTTTAATGGAGTAAGGGAAGAAGGACAGGAATTGGGACAGGTCAAGCATGGTGTGACTGAAGACAAAATCCTGTAGAGGGGAGACTTAACACTGGCCCTCGGGGCACTTTTATACCTCTCTGTTTCACCTGCAAGCAGGAGAACTTGACTTTTCTATTGCATCACCCATAAGTCCTCATCGAGTGTTTTGTTTTTTTAATTTATTTGGCTGTGCCAGCTCTTAGTTGCAGCATGCAGGATCAAGTTCCCTAACCAGGGATCAAACCCAGGCCTGCTGCATTGGGAGTGCAGTCTTAACCACTAGACTACCAGGGAACTCCCCACATCACCCATATGTCCTTAACTAAGGAAGGGTTATTTGGGGGTAGGGGAGAACAAACTCCCATGCACTGTCTGCACTTTGCACCTTCCAAAAAAAGTGGCACTGACCCTCCTGCAGAGAGTGGTGTATGTGGGATTGGAATCACAATTCTAGAAGTCGGGGAAGGAGTGCAAGGATGAGGAAAGAGAGATTCAAGGAGACATACTAAGAACATGGACAGTGTCTGTTACAAAATCCTCTCTACAGTTTTCTTAATAAAAATAAAAAGTCAAAAGTCTTACAGCTGATCAGAGGTAAAATTTGAGTTACTCTCCTCTAAGTTTTAGATAGAAATGTATTAATTCTGTAATCCATAGTTTAAAAGCAACAGAGGTACTGGCCATATTATATTCAACAGTAATGTGTTTGACATTAAGTAACAACACAATATTCTAGTCCCCTACCAACTGAGAGAACTAAGATTTCAGTGCTCAGTATACTGTATGCATTGTTGTACAGTGGCTAAGTCATGTCCAACTCTTTGCGACCCCATGAAGTGCAGCACACCAGGCTTCTCTGTCTTTCACTATCTCCCTGAGTTTGCTCAAACTCATGTCCATTGAGTTAGTGATGCCATCCAACCATCTCATCCTCTCTTGCCCCCTTCTCCTCCTGCCCTCAATCTTTCTCAGCATCAAGGTCTTTTCCAATGAGTCAGCTCTTCATATCAGGTGGCCAAAGTATTGGAGCTTCAGCATTGGTCTTTTCGATGAATATTCAGGGTTGATTTCCTTTAGGATTGACTGGTTTGATCTCCTTGCTGTCCAAGAGACTCTGAAGAGTCTTCTCTAGCACCATAGTTCAAAAGCATCAATTCTTCAGTGCTCAGTCTTCTTTATGGTCCAACTCTCACACCCTGTATGACTACTGGCAAAACCATAGCTTTGACTAGACAGACCTTTTTCAGCAAAGTGATGTCTCTGCTTTTTAATATGCTATCTAGGTTTGTCATTGCTTTTCTTCCAAGGAGCAAGCATCTTTTAATTTCATGGCTACAGTCACTGTCCACAGTGATTTTGGAGCCTAAGAAAATAAAATCTGTCACTGTTTCCACTTTTTCCCCATCCATTTGCCATGAAGTGATGGGACTAGATGAGATGATCTTAGCTTTCTGAATGTTGAGTTTTAAGCCAGCTTTTTCACTCTCCGCTTGCACCCTCATTAAGAGGCTCTTTAGTTCCTCTTCACTTTCTACCATTAGACGGGTGTCATCTGCATATCTGAGGTTGCTGATATTTCTCCTGGCAATCTTGATTCCAGCTTGTGCTTCATCCAGTCTGGCATTTTGCATGATGTACTCTGCATAGAAGTTAAATACGCAGGGTGACAATATACAGCCTTGATGTACTCCTTTCCCAATCCTGAACCAGGCCATTGTTCCATATCCAATTCTAACTCTTGCTTCTTGTCTTGCATACAGGTTTCTCAGGAGGAAGATAAGGTGGTCTGGTATTCCCATCTCTTTAAGAATTTTCCACAGTTTGTTGTGATTCATACAGTCAAAAGCATTAGCATGGTCAGTGAAGCAGCAGTAGATTTTTTTTTTTTAATTTCCTTGCTTTTTCTATCATCTAGCAGATGTTGGCAATTTGATCTCTGGTTCCTCTACCTTTTCTAAATCCAGCTTGTACATCTGAAGTTTTCAGTTCACCTGTATGCATATCACATGTAAAGTGAGGTTTTCCCAGAATTTTTTTTAAATGGAATGATTTCCATTACATAGATGATGAAAAATATTTTGATATCTCCCCATATATTTTCTTTGTAAGATTTGAGTCTATCTTATACACTTGCACTGCTTACAAGAGTAAGTTAAGAATCATTACTTTTCAAATGCGGTTTTTGACACTTTCCACAATTTCAGTGCCTTCATTTCCAAGGCACTGGAAAATACTCCCAATGCGTCAAGCTCATAGGGATTTAATTCAGCAACTCTGCTACAGTTTCAGGGCTCTGCTTGATAAAATCATTGATAGGTTGTCACAAGGATAAAATGTGATTGACAGAAACACACCAAGAGACACAGGCAAAGGATTTGGTTTCGGTGTGAACACACCCACACACAAAGCAGAAGCAAGGCAGCACCCTCAGATTCCTCGGGCTCCATGCCCCACGAAGGCCCCCAGCTACGGCATTCCATTTCCCTGCGGTTTTTTTTTTTTCTGGTCTCACTGCACGGCTCGTGGCAGTCCAGTTCCCCAACCAAGAATGGAACCCAAGGCCCCTGCAGTGGAAACACAGAGTCCCAGCTACTGGCCCACCAGGGAAGGCCCTCCCTACATTTTCATAGCCTGCTGTCTCCTCCCAGCTAGTCTCGAGATTCTGGGTACCACCTAACCTCACGGGGTGTATGTAACTTCAGTAAGTGCTTGGTTAGTGTGAAGCGGGGTGAAACCACGCTAAAGTCCCTAGGACCAACACCCCCTGCTGAGGACTCTTCTTGCAATGATGTGCTTTATTTAGTCTCAACCGTAACATCAAGCAAGATTAATAACACAAGTTCTTTTCTTCAAATGACAATCTTTAACAACACTCATTGATCATCAAACTGATAATAGATGAAAAATATTTTACCTGCACGAGTTTGAGATTCCAGGGTGGGTGGTTAATCAAACCTTCCAGCTGAACCTGGTTGGTGACTGCAGCTTGCAGTTCCACGTAACTATTACTGTCTAGTTGTAATCCTGGAAACAGGTCGTTGATTAAGCTGAGGAACAGGGGTTCATCTTCATCAATCTAAGGTGGCAAAGAATAAATTCACTCATTTAGGTCAAAAACAAAGCTCACAGCACTTATCATTTCATGCCCAAATAATCATATTATTCTCCTGGCCACACCTGTATGCTCTAGCACTTTCTCCCAAATACCACCACTGAGTCTACGTTACCTACAGCATTGCACCCAAATTTTCCTGGCATTTATATTAAAAAGAATGAAATAACGCCATTTTCAGCAACATGGATGGACCTAGAGATTGTCGTACTGAGTGAAGTAAGTCAGACATAGAGGGGAAATATCATATGACATCTCTTATATGCGGAATCTAAAAGGAAATGATAGGAATGAACTTACAAAACAGAAAGAGACTCATAGACAGAGAATGAACTGAACGGTTGCCAGGGTGGGCAGAGGAGAGGAAGGGGGGAAGGGATATTAGAGTCTGGGATGGACACGTAGACACTGCTCTATTTAAAATGGATAGCCAACAAAGATCTGCTTTATAGCACAGGGTACTCTGTTCACTAATATGTGGCAGCCTGGATGGGAGGGGAGTTTGGTGGAAAATGGATACATGTACTTGTATGACTGAGTCCCTTTGCTGTTCATGTAAAACTGTCACAACATTGTTAATCGGCCACACCCCAAGACAAAATAAAAAGTTTAAAAAAAACTTAGTTAAAATTTAACATCTTCTCCAATCTCGTGCTCCAAGGTTTGATCACATTACTTCATCATACAACAGGTATATGCATTAACCTTAAAAACGTGCAAGTAATAGCTCCAATCCCAAGAGAACAGAGAATTAACATTTCCCTTTAATTAGGAAAATGTCTGTAATTTAACATCAGAAAGTCTTGTGGATTTTGGTTCCAGTTTCTCAACTGACTATGATAATGGGTGAGTCCTACAAACGTGGCTCCCTCATAAGGAGATCCATGTCCCCCAGGGTAGCTGTGAGACTCAAACAAGACAATACCCGTGAAAAGATTCTGTAATAAAGTGAAGTATGCAGATGTTAGTTGTTAGTTTTGTAACTGGAATGTGAGCTCCTAAGGTCCATTTCTTCCTCAACCATGTACTCCCAGGGCGTGGACACCATATGTAGCACAAAGAAGCCCCTGAATAAAAGCCACATGAAGCTGCCCATCAGCTAGTTCAAAACAACCTGGCTGTACCTGTGTCAAGTGTGAAAGCAGTGAAATATTATTATAATCTCCACAGCAAACATTTAATGCACATTTAGAAAACAGAAATGGTGTTGATGTTTTGGGAGAGACATAGTTAAAGCTAGTCACATACAGAGAAAGCAAAAAGCTTTGGTGGTTCCCTGTGAATCCAGATTTTCATGTTTAGAATCTGTGTTACATTATGAATAACGGACTGACATTTGGGGGCTGGAGCCCACTGATGAAGCCTATTTGATGGCATTTGCAAGGACGCATTTCTGGCCCCTGTTGTTCATACAAAGCCATGGGTTTTTTTCTTGGGGGCAGGAGGAGGGTGTCTTCTTCTGGAAGCTCAGTCAGTGGTAACTTCACACACCCAACCCAACACACACCCATGTTAACAGCTTCATAGGAGCCAACCCCCACTTGTCAGCTAGGTCAAAATCTTGAAAGAGAAATTAATCCAGAGAAGAAAGATACCAATTTAGAAAGGTTCATATCTCTCAGTCCTCTCATGACCGTGCTTAATTCACTATCTTCTGGTCTGGCTCTTTTTTGAGATCCGAGTGTCCTCAATACAGATAGAATATTTCTCAACCCAAAGTCGTAATGAACCTAGGATGAGAAAAGAAATCAAAAGGATCATTCAGTTGAAAAATCCTAAGTGCAGACTCACTGTGCACATGTAGTACTTACATACTATAGTTTCGGAGTGGCTGAATGGCAAAGTTCTGTTAGCTCACTCCTCCTGCCTTTCCTTTGACTGACAAAAGACCTCTTCACTGGAAAGATCAAGCTGTGTGACAGTGTTCACACCTGATTTTCTGAGAACAATACACTCTGATAGTCTGAGGGACAACCATTTAAAATGCACGACCAACAGGTTACACACTATGTGGTTCACTTTATGTAACATGCTTGAAATAACACAATTTCAGAGATGTAGAAAAGATTAGGCCTATGAGGGGCTGCAGAATTTGGGAGAGAGGCAAGTGTGGCTATAAAGGGGTAGCAAGAGGGTACTTGGTAGGGATAAACAATTCTGTTTTCTATGACATAACTGGATAGAACTACACACACACACAAACACACACACACACACACACACAAGGGCATGAAAAACTGGTGAAGTCTTAGGAATCTCTGTTTATTGTCCAACGTCAATCTTCTGGTTTTGTTGTACTACAATTATGTCAACAGGATGAGAGTACACAGACGTCTCATACATGTCTTTGCAACTTCCTGGGAATCTATAATTATTTCAACTTAGGAAAGTTTTTAAAATACAAAATCAAAAGGTCAAGTTAATTATAAACGTATTTTAGGAAAGAGTCAAGGAATTTTTTTAACTCCCTAATTAGTACTTATCAAGGCAAAATTGCAAAGTTATAAAACAAGTTCTATAGTGAGGAGGAAAATAGATGTACCAAGTTACCTGCTTAGTAAGTTGTTCTTCACAGAGTTTGTAAAGTACATAAAACTTTTGAGCCAAGATAACGTTTTCAAGAAAACCACAGCTTGCAAGTTTAACTCGCATAATGATCTGCAAATTAACAGTGAGACTTTTCAGTTTTAGTGAAAAACAGGTAAAGAACATAAATTGTATTATGGTTTTAAACCCTGATGCATACCTGTCTATCAGGAACCATCATAGCAACAGTTCTGAACTGAATTTTCAAGTTCTCTGGTAGTTCCTGGCGCCCAGCATACCCAGGGTTCTAAAAGTTAAAATTATTTAATTTTTAATTGTTGACATAATTTTCATTTCTTGAGTACAAATTATCAATACATTTCAAATCCCTAATTCAGATTCTAAGAAGGTACTGAAAAACTTCAATTCATAAAATATCCCTCTTTTCACAAAAATGTGTACCGGACCATCAATATTTATTAATGTCACATTACTCTCTCTCACATATTTCCACGTTCATTATACTAATAAAGTAACACACATGTGCACATGCGCACGTGCACACACACACACACACACACACACACACCACTTTGTGTAGCAAAAAATAAGCATCTGCATATCTATTTGTTAAAGAAAATGAAATAAAACTGAATAAATACTGGGATAATTATGATCTAAAATATGTTACTGAAAGAAAAAGAAAATTTAGGATTTTATATTAATTAGTTTACTGAGGCAATTTTTACTTCCTCTATTCAAATTATTATTTTCTTTTGCCAGAAAATATTTTTATCTTGCCTTACTTTTTGAAGGATATTTGCATGGAGTATGTAACTGTAGTTGCCAGGTTTGTCTTTTTTTTTAATGTTTCCGTTTTGCTTTGTGTTGTGTGTGTGCTTTGTTTTTAAACTGGAAGTTAACTGCTTTATAATATTGTGTTGGCTTCTGCTGTACAACACAAATTCTTCTTTACATAGAGTTCTGTGGCTGATAAATAGCCACAAATAGTTGACAAAGGGTTTTGTTTTTTTTAACTACTAAAAAAAAAAACCCACAGTGAGGAAGGAAAACAAAGACAGGAATGATGAGAAAACATTAAAAAGGACAAAAGTAGAGGTGAGTAGGAAGCTAATAAGTAGCAAAAGATTGAGGATAGAACAGACCCAAAAATCCCAAGCAATAAGGTTAGGGTGTTCAAAGACAAGTAAGGCAAAGAGGAAAGTGCATGAAGAAACCTTCAGTCCCTGAGCATTTACTAGGCATTGTCAATAGGCCAGATAATTTGCTAGGTGCTGGGAATACAAAGATGGCTGGCTGCCTTTCAATACTCCTATTTTTCATCCTTAGTCACAGAACTTCAGCTGCAAGCTGGGTGCATCACCACCCAGATTTAAAACTGTATTTCCCAGCCTGCCCTGCAGCTGGTGAGATTAAATTCTACCCTGTGAGTCACAAAGGGACACAGTGTATGAAATATCCTTGATGTCTGATTGAAGGGAATTGATTCAATCAACTGGCTGCAACAGAGATGCTTCTGTAGCACCTTGGGCTATAAGGTGACCTTGAAATTGGAAACCAAGATGGTGTAGAAACCTCGAAGAATCTTAAAAGAATACATACTTCAGTCACTATTCTTCATATGTCAGTTATTCACAGCCTAATGCAATATCTAATTGCTATTTCCAAAATTATTCTTAATCCAAGGGAATTTGTTAAGCTTCTTTTAAATTCTTCTAAGCCACACTATCACACTGAGTAAACTCCTTCATTCAATTTCATGTATAACTGATCACTTTAGGATTATTATTATTTACCTCTAACTTGCTTTACTGGTTGTTTGCTTACATTAAAGTTTATCAGAAACTTTTCTGAGTTTTCTTCCTATAATTTATCTTTATCCACTCAGGACACTTAAAACTCAGAGTACTTGTGTTATTTTGCAACTTAGAGATTTAACAGAATAGGGATCATTTCAAAGCATTAGGTCAAAGCAGTTCAACATTAACTTCACTTCAATTCATAGAAACTCCTCCATTCTATGCTTTTGGTGTTTTATCTTTACAACAGTATATCACAAAGCTCTGTTCTCAGTCACATGGTAACAATTGGTTACAATTCTTTGGTATAGGACCCTGTTGAATTATTTTGAAAATTTTAAATCATTTCTATCTGCCTTTATTAAGTGTCAGAGAAAAGCCAAATGTAGAGGTTAAGGAGTCAGGCTTTGATATTAGACAATAACATCTTTCTCTAATTGTGTGATGAGTAAATTTTTAATTCCTTGAGGCTTGGGTGTCTCGGTTACAAACACTCCCCGTGGGCCTCCCTGGCGTTACAGCAGTTAAGACTTTGTGCGCCCGCACTGCAAGTGGTGTGGGGGTCTGATTCCTGTTTGGGGGAACTAAGATATATTACCCACTAATATATGCTTACTTTTCTTTAAGTCTATAACAATTAAACGAATAAATTGCATTTAAAACCTATGTTTTTCAATCTCTTTTTAAATCACATCAAAAAGCACGAAGTACTTAGGAATACACCTGACCAAGGAGTGAGAAGAATGAGATAACGCCGTCTGCAGCAACAAGACGGACCTAGACATTGTCATACTAAGTGGAGTAAGTCAGACAAAGACAAATATCGCAGGACATTACCCAAAGGTAGAATCTAAACTATGATACAAATGACAAAGAAAACAACTGTAGGATTACCAGAGGGGAAAGTGGGTGGAGGAGGAACAAATTAGGAATTTGGGATTAGCAGATACAAAGTACTATATATAAAATAGATAAACAACAAGATCTTAGTGTATATATATATATCACAGGGAACTGTATTCAAAACTTATAATAACCTATAATATAATATATATATATACATATGTAATGGAGTCACTTTGCTGTACACCAGAAACTAATGCATTGTATATCAACCATACTTCAATAAAAAGTTTTAAAACATGTAACACCTATGTTCTCACCATTGTTAAGAAGATTCCAAATTCTGGATTTAAATCAACACAATCACCGTCAGAAAAAATAAACTGTTTTTTTCTCTCTTTTCTTGCTGTCAAGACGATGTAAATTTGTTGGGCTGCCACTGATAACACAGGCAATTCAATTCTGTTAAACTCATCAAAACACCCCCAGGAACCTGACTGTGCAAGACCTGGTGTGAAAAACAGTTTGATAAGTTTTACTTTGTAATATACCTTCTTGATAGAAATCATTTCTCCAAAGCACCCTCAAACAATTATACAGTGAAATACAATTTATATAAACTTCACATCTGGCTGTTTATAAAGACGTATTTAATTCCAGTGATATAGAGAAGTTTAATTATTTGTACATCATCACCAAAACAATGAAAACAGTATACTGCTGAAATTAAAGTACAGACTCGTCATTCCACCAGGGATGCTGAAGGGTGACAAAAATTGATTCAGTCTGGATGTGCCACCTCCAGTGGGGATGGAGGTGAGGGAGCCATAATGTTTGGGGAGATTAACAAAATAAGGGATGCCCTATCTGGGTCAGATCACTCTGTTCCTTTCTTGTTGCAATGAGAGAAATGCCTGGAAGCTGAGTGAGACAGAGAATGGTCAAAAGATGTTTATTTATTCCTTATGAAACCCAGCACAAAGGAAGACCTGGATATCAGGAACACTGCTCCTGTCTAATCTCAAAGGATGAAAAACCTTTATTATCTTTAACTGCACAAAACACTCTTCTCTCTGTTTTTAAGCAAGCAAATAGGATTTATTAAAGAGAAGGAAAGTACAAGGCTCTCAGCATAGACACTGAGGGGGGTAGAGAGTCCCCACAAAACACTCTTCTTTTACTATTGCTTCCACCCACCTACCCCCACCTTTTCTTCTCTCTCCTTTGGGAATTTCCATTTTATGGATATTGGAACTTACATATCTATTCCTATGACCCTGAAATTTTTCTGTCAAACTTTCCATTTCTTTCTACAATATGCTCTCTTGACTAGATAGTCCAACTCAAAAAAACCTGAGGTTTTGCTTTTTTCAATTTCTGATTATTCCATTTGTTATTCTTTTCATAGCAGCCTATTTTCTTTTCTTTAATTGGTTATATGTGACAAATTCTTGAATCTCTCTGAGGCTATTAATTTAGTTACTTTTGCATTTTCTTCTGTTTAGGTAGGTGGTCAGTGCGTCTCTTTACTCTTTGGAGGGAATGACTCCTTAATTTCTTCAAATATTTGATGAGACTTGGTTGTTTCTGCGTATGGGTGTATCTTCTCATTCCAAATGCAAATTCCTGTTTGCATTGTGTATGGCTGCCTCTGGCGACTGGCGGGGAAGGGACAAGAGAGGCAGGAGAGCTTATCCTCTGGGTCTTGGGGACTGACCGGTGCAGTGCTTGCCTCTTTGTCAGGACTCCCACTTCAGAGCATTTACATGAGGGAAAAACACTGGAGACAGCCACTTTCTTTTCTTTTTCTCTGCTTTCTGCTATATTTTCGGCATTCTAGGATTTACCTAGTGCTCTAGTCTGCTCCTCTCAACCATCTTCAACCATTAAGCCAGGAGTGATCCACAAAAGAACATTCTCTTCCATTACAAAGTGATTCTTTGGGTTTAAATTTTTTTTTTAAGGACAGGCAATTACAATGAACAATATAGTGAATATCCATGTACTCACCTATCAAGTCTTAACAATTCTGCTTCAGATTTCATCCATAAAATACTGGAACTACAATTCAAGTCCATGTAGGTCTTTCTTGGATCCACACTCCCTCCTTCTCCAGAGGTAACTTCTACTCTGAATTTGATGTCAACAGTTCTTATGCATGCCTGTAAACGGCTGCTCACATGCATTCACCAATACTCTATACTTGGCTTGTTCAAAATTTGTATCTATTTATTTTTCTATATACTGTATCTATAAAATACTGTATCTATGAAGTATAAATATATACAGTGTATCATCAAATAAATTGATTTATTTGCTGTCCTCTGAAGCAATTCTACCAACTTATACACACAGAAGTACTAAGATTTACAGTTTCTACACACCCTTACCAACAGTGGTTTGTCAGACTTTTTCATTCTTATCAATTAACAACAGTGAGAACAGTATTGTTTTATATTTCTTAGTGATTTGAAAAAAATCTCTCTTTTTTTTTTGGCCATGTCACACACATGTGGAGATCTTAGTTTCCTGACCAGGGGTAGAACCCCTGCCCGCTGCAGTGTAAGTGTGGAGTCTTAACCACTGGATCACCAAGGAAGTCTAAAGAAAATCTTTCTTAATGCTAGATATTAATCTTTTGTCAGCCATACATGTTAAAATATCTTCTCCCAGTCTGTAGCTTATTTTTTTTAACTTTTTAAAAAGAGACATATCACAAAAGACTGTAAAATTACACACATACACACATTCACACACACACAAGTGACCCTTAAACAACACAGGAGTTAGAGGCATGGACACTCCACAAAGTCGAAACTCCATAAATAACTTTGCAGTCAGCGCTCTCACAGTCACAGCCCCTCATATAGGGGTTCAGCCAGCCTGAGGTCGTATAGTACTGTAGTATGTATTTAGTTTAAAAAATCTGTGCATAACTGCAACTGCACAGTTCAAGTCTGAGTTGTTCAATGTACATATTTCCAACAGGCAACTAAAGATAAGAGCTGGATGAGCAACCCCATGGTATCTGTTACAGGGATATCCTCCTACCCTGCTTAAATGTATTCATCTTTTCTTTATAGTTTGTGGGTTTTGGATAAAAAGTCCCTTTCTACTCTGAGAACAGATATGTGCCTTTGTTGCCTTCTAAAAGTCATACAGGTTTTGCCTATCATAGTTAAGCACTTAATCCCCCAAAATTATTTTTATGCATGTTGTAGGGATTCAATTTTATATATGCAGGGATCCAATTTCCCTTGTTAAATATTAATCATCCAGTGTACCAGAATGACACCGCAAATTCTCTCTCTTCATCACTGATTTTCAATACCACCTTTTCCACATGTTAGTGTTCCTGGCCTATTTCTGCATTCTCTACTATGTTCGCCTAGTTTGTTTATCAAGTCGCTTTAGTCATGTCCGACTCTTTGTGACCCTATGGACTATAGCCCACCAGACTCCGCTGTCCATGGGATTCTCCAGGCAAGAATACTGGAATGGGTTACCACACCCTCCTTCAGGGGATCATCCTGACCCAGGGATCAAACCCTCGTCTCTCATGTCTCCTACATTGGTATTGGATTTCTTTACCACTAGCACTACCTAAGTGGTATCTTTCTGAGATTTTCATTTTCTAACTTTTTTATGGATAATTAAAGTAAAATCTGTGTTTATTTCATATTCAAGTAAACTTGCTAAATTCTACTTCCTATAGCTTTGTTGATTCTATTGTTTACAATATCACTTGTAAATGATGATATTTTGTGTTTCTTTCCAGTCTTTGTACTTTTGCTGTCCCTGTTGTTGTTCCCTACTGCACTGGGTAGGATACAGAACACAGTGGTGAGTGGAAGTAATAATAATGGAAATCCTCATCTTATACCTTGTCTCAGAGAATGCTTTCAAATTTTCAGTACTACGATGTTTGCAGTGGGTGTCCTTTATCAAGTGAGCTATGTGGATGGATATCTGGGGAAAGAATCTAAAGATCAGCAGGCATAAGGTGGAGGGAGTGTGCTTCGGGATGTTTGAGAAACATCACAAAGGTCAGTGTGGCTGCAGTAGAGACAGTGAGGAGACAGTGTCAGGAGACGAGATCAGAAGGTCACAGCAATGCAACAGGGAAGGAGCAGGTGTGACTGTATAAAACAACACGAGGACCAACATAAGGATTTCGGCTCTTACTGTGAGCGAAACCAGGGCCCGCCTTTCAGTAGAAGAGTGTCGTGACCTGACTTACAATTAGAAGGCTCTAGATTTGAGATTAGAATGGAAAGCACAGGGGTAAACTCAGAGAGACCAATTAGGAGGCTTATTGGAGCAGCATAGGCGAGAGATAATGACTGGCTTGAACCAGGATGACAGCAGCGGGATAATAAAAGGTGGCTGGTGTTGGACGTGTTTTGAAAGTAGAGCTAATAGTGTTTGCTGACAGTTGGATGTGAGCATGAGAGAAAGAGGTGAAAAGGAAAAGTCAAAGAGTTCTGTTTAAGTATCTAGAAGAATTGAGTGGGTATTTAGTATGTCAAGGAAAGCTGAAGAAGAAGTTGAGATGGGGAGGGAGGATCGGAAGTTTGGTTTGGGATACAGTGAATCTGGACCTGTTAGATATTAAAGGGCAATGTCAAGGAGCAGGTATCAGTTGTATTACATGAATTCAGAGTTTCAAGGGGAAGTCCAAGATAAGATGTAAATTTGATCATTTAGATAGCATTTAATGTTTATTGCTGGGAGAAATATCAATGACCTCAGATATGAAGATGATACCACTCTAATGGTAGAAAGTGAAGAGGAACTAAAGAGCCTCTTAATGAGGGTGAAAGAGGAGAGTGAAAAAGCTGACTTAAAACTCAACATTCAAAAAACTAAGATCATGGCATCCCGTCCCATCACTTCATGGCAAATAGATGGTGAAACAATGGAAACAGTGACAGACTTTATTTTCTTGGACTCCAAAATCACTGCAGATGGTGACTGCAGCCATGAAATTAAAAAACGCTTGCTCCTTGGAAGGAAAACCATGACAAATCTAGACAACGTATTAAAAAGCCGAGACATCACTTTGCTGACAAAAATCCGTATAGTCAAAGCTATGGTTTTTCCAGTAGTCGTGTACAGATGTGAGTTGGACCATAAAGAAGGCTGAGTACCAGAGAATTGATGCTTTCAAACTGTCATGCTGGAGATGACTCTTGGGAGTCCCTTGGACTACTAGGTGATCAAACCAGTCAATTCTAAAGGAAATCAACCCTGAATATTCATTGGAAGGACTGATGCTAAAGCTGAAGCTCCAATACTTTGGCCACCTGATGCAGAGAGCCAACTCACTGGAAAAGACCCTGACGCTGGGAAAGATTGAGGGCAAGAGGAGAAGGGGACGACAGAGGATGAGATGGTTAGATAGCATCACTGACTCAATGGACATGAGTTTGAGCAAACTCTTGGAGATAGTGAAGGACGGGGAGCCTGGGGTGCTGCAGTCCATGGGGTCGCAAACAGTCAGACACAACTTAGTGATTGAGTAACAACAAGAGTTTGGGTCTGCATGAGACCACCAGAGAAGACCAATGAGGCCTGAGTTCTAAGACTGAAATGCTCCCTAATCTTTTTTCTTTGTCCATCTGAAACAATTTGCCATCTATCTTTCCAGATTTTCTCAATATTTCCCATCTGCCAGTGCCCCTCTCCCTTCTTGTTTTCCAGTGTTTCCATCCTTTTAAAAAAATATTTCAGTAATTCCCTGGTGGTCCAGTGGTTAGGATTTTGTGCTCTTACTGCCAAGGGCCCAGGTTTGATCACTGGTCAGGGAACTAAAATCCCATAAGCTTCACAGTGCAGCCAAAAATAAATAAATAATAAAAATCTTTATTTCAGTGGGATTTAATGCAACAAGGGAAGTCACATGTGTCATCAGTTTGCTATCATGATCTTATCTCCTCCACCATTGTTTCAGGCAGTATTAAAATGATTCTGTTTTCATAATCTAATACACATTCAACTCAAGGACTATAATGCCAGAAGTAGTATTGAACAGTATTTAATTGATGATACCCAGCCATTTTTGACCTAGAAAAATGGCAATATCATATGCATCAATCTACATTAATTTTGGTTATGTGGGACACTATCACTTTAGACTTCTATCAGAAAATAACATTTAAATGCAATAAAAATAAATCCACCAAAAATGACTTAACAGTGTTTGACACTTGCCTTTAAAAATCCTTCCTAGCCCTCTGAAATCCATTTGATCTGAGCAATTAAACACGACCACATATTTCCCCAAACATCTTCCCATGTCTTTCGTAGTTTCGGTTTTGCCAGTGCCCGCAGGTCCTGCTGGAGCCCCTCCCATGTTCATTCCCAAAGCCTGTGCCAAAGTGATGTAGCATCTGCAAACATGAATCAGACAAAGGGTTGTGGATATGGGGTAACATGCGTTACAGTGAAGCACAAGCAAAAGTCTGGTGTGACTGGAATGAGACTGTTTTAGAGTTTGAGCCACCCTCATAGGAGAAGGGCTTCCCAGGTGATGCGAGTGGTAAAGAACCGGCCTGTCAATGCCAGAGTCATAAGAGACGCAGGTTCAATCCCTGGGTCAGGAAGATCCCCTGGAGAGGGGAACAGCAATCCACTCTAGTATTCTTGCCTGGAAAATCCCTTGGGCAGAGGAGCCTAGCAGGCTACAGTTCATTGGATGACAAAGAGTCGGACATGACTGAGCTACTAATGCTTTCTTATAAGAGATGGGCAACCAAACGAGGCTCGAGTAGCTGGTATTCATTAGAAGTAATACAGTGTTTGCAAAGGCATGCAACCCTGACATAAAACCTGCAGGCCTTCCTTGCATTATGGTCAGGAGAAATCTGAAGTCAGAGAACCAAGTAAGCAGTGGTGTGCTGGCAGATGTTTAACAATGAGTCCTCTAGGAAAAAAAATAATAAAGCTAATTTCTCTTTTTTGGCCTCACCATGTGGCATGCAGGATCTTAGTTCCCCAAACAAGGATAGAACCTGTGTCCTCTGCAGTGGAAGCATTGAGTCCTACCACCGGACCACCGGGAAATTTCAAATCTAATTTTTACCTCTGCTGATTTCTGTGGCATAGATACATCCACCATGGGCAATGCTAGCAATGTGATAGCACAAGACTGGGAAGAGGAGCATGACGTTGGCTCTTGCAGGCTGGTAGTACAAGCCAGCTCCACCAGCACACCACTGCCAGTAAACCATGTTACTGTGAAGTGTTTCACTCATTTAGACACATGTAAAGAACAATATAATGAACCCCCTTGTATCCATAATGCAGCTTCAGTTACATTTGTTTCAGATCTAAGCAAACTTAGTAAAACTTCATGAGACACGAAGCTTTATACATAAACATCAATCGAAGGGGAAACACCCTGAAAAATTTAGGCTGTGATGGGACTGGGCATATAAAGGGAGGTCGGATGAGTCTAGAAGAGGCTAAAGACATAATTTTGGTGTGTCATAATTTTACCTCGAGTCAGCTCTATTTAAAATAACAGCAGAATTAGTTGTTCTATGACCCAGTTTAAGTTGATTCTACAAACATTTACTATCTTCTACACACGGCGTATAGAACCAGGTATTTGCAGGACGTATAAGAATGGCAAAGACCCAGTACTTGTCTAGTGTCATATACTAGAAAGAATGGTGAGGGGATGTGCCATTAATTGATTATTCATTCAGACCTGGCCAAGAAACATCACTCTAGGAATCAGCTTCCACATATGAAAAACCAGGAGACACCGTTTCCAAGGTACCTTCCTTCTTTGCAATTCTAATGATCCTCTTTAAGGCTCTAGAGACATTTGTCCATCCTGTAATCTCAACTTCATTACTAAACTTCTTTTTTTCGTTCCTTTTTTTTTTTCAACTTCATTACTAAACTTCTCATAGTCAACATTCAAGCATGCTTTTATTGTTTTACTTTTTTATATTTCATAAAAATTTAATCTATACATACTTTTAAATAACGACAGTTATTTCATTGTTAGACTTTGATGAGCTAGCCCAGAGCTGACATGACAGCAATATGCTTTTGTTAACATTTCAAATGCAACTTTAAGACAATTGTAAGCATATGATTTAATTACAAGAATGGAATAACAAAAATGGAGTTTCCTACCGATCTGTTAATGGGGTGATAACAAGACGATCAGTGCACCCCAGAAATTCATTCTGGTAAATAAAGTCAACATCTGTAATAGACACCACTGTTTGATCCAAGTCTTCCTTAAAGTAAAATCTACTCTGTTTTAGCCATTCAAAATCAGTAACGGATTTGATATGCATTTTTACCTTAAAAAGATGAAACACAAAGAGATTACAACTGAATTGCAATAGCATAAAACATAGCGTGTAGGCAATTTTTATCTACTCATTCATTAGTTGATTCTTGTCATTTAATATATATTTACTGAGTCTTTCCTTGGAAAGAATATTTAATGAGTCTTTCCTTGGAAAGAATATTTAATGAGTCCTTCCTTGGAATGCTGTGCTGGGTAAACAAAGACAGACACAGTTCCTGCCTTCTGAAGCTGACAGCAAAGGGCAAAGGACAAATCAGATAAACAAGTAATTGCAATAAAGTAGGAAAAGAAACTCGGGGTCATGAAATTATGTAGCAAGAAGACCTCACCTAGTCTAGGTCTGAGGGAGATACTCAGAGAAAGAAACATCTAAACTAAACCCTGCAAAAACAGTAGGAATTAGCTAGGGAAATAAAAGAGAAGGGGTGAAGGAGGCATGAGAGGGCAAAACATTCTAGACAAAGACGCAGAAGATCTGTCTGGTATGTTCAAGAAACTGAAAGAAGTTCAGTACCACTGAGGCATCCAGGACTCTGAGAAAGAGTGAGAGCTGAGGCTTCACGGGGCAGAGAAAAGAGGTTGGGCACTGTCCTCACGGCAATGGGAGAGGCATGGCCCTATATGCACCAGCACTGTGGCCAAACCAATCAATCTGCCCAGTCATCAGCTTACACCCAGGGGCCAAGAGGCTTATACCCATGGGAGGCCAAGAGGCTCCCACCACCATGGATGCAAGAGACAGAAATCTGATGAGCACGTTTGGGAACAACATCCCACCATAACCACGTTCTACAGTGCTTCACGACTTTCCATCAGCAAACCCGGAGAAACCCCAGTCCTGCCCACTCAGGGGAATCAATATAAGAAGTGGCAAGTTGTCCCTTTCACTGCATCTCCACCCAGAGGCCCACTTCCAGGTCATTCGGCTGACACTGAAAAATAGGCAACTGTACAATGCTCCGTTCTCCATCTCATTAAGTCTTCATACTATTTACTTTTTGCCGTAGTTTCATGGTCTATGATCTTGCTCCCCACTCCAGTTAAGAATTCTATCTTCCCTTTTAAAGCATAGTTTGTATTCACCACCTTAAAAGGACTACTTTCAGGTAACAGTCCAGTGCCACCCACAGGGACTCTGTTCTCTAGCACAGGACCCTCAGCCATGGAGATGTAGTCAGCTAGCTACTTGCAACAGTCCCATTAGATGGTAAAGAGGGGGTGGACCGGGGCTTGCCTGGTTGTCAAGTAGTTAAGAATCTGCCTGCCAATGCAGGGGACACGAGTTCAATCCCTGGTCCAGGAACTAAGATCCCACACACCATGGGGCAACTAAGCCCGTGCGCCCCAACTCTGAGCCTGCATGCCCTAGAGTCCATCCTCTGCAACAAGAGAAGCCACCACAATGACAAGCCCATGTACCACAGCTAGAGAGCAGCATTCGCCACAACTAGAGAAAGCCTGCACGTAGCAACAAAGAACCGGCACAGCCAAAAATAAATAAGTACGCTTTTAAAAATAAAGAGTGGGTCGAGGAGGAAAGTATAAAGAAGAATAGCTGATATTTATTGAGTTGTTACTGTATATCATAATATATTATGTTCTAAGCATTATACATGGAAAAATAAAATGCATATATGCGGGCTATGAGATACCATTTTACTTGGAATGCAAACTGAGCATGAGTTTATTAGCAATTGAGATAAAAAGAAAACAGCTTCATAGTTTTAACTATGTGTATACTTTCTTTTAAAAAAACCCATTCTGTAAGGAAAGTAAAGCCATGCTTAGCATTTTGATTTTAAAAAGAAGTTTCTTCCATGAGACCTCAACTTTTAAGAGACAGTGAGAAATGTACAGATATTCTCAATAGTACACTCATAGCAGGTGTAGTAATGGATTCCATATGACTGCTTCTTGAAGTGGACTTCAAGGAAATCCAAAGTATGATGGTAATGACAGTTCAGTGAAAGCAAATCTGTAGAAGGCCAAAGCAATACGGTCTAAGTACGCAGCTTTTTGATGATTAGCATGAACCAGAGAAATCCTAGAGCAGTGTTTATTGAGCTTTAACATGCTTATGAATCACCTGGAAGTTGCACTGAAATACACAGGATGATTCAGTATCTGTAGAGGGGTATGGTGGGGAGGCTGAAGATTCTGCTTTTCAAACAAGCTCCTAGGTGAGGCCAGTGCAACCGGTTGTCACACACACTTTGAGAAAGAAGGATCTAGATTACAGGGGAATAAATGGACTCCATGCCCTTCAATCTTCAGTAAATACAACTTATCTGATCAGAACTTTTGATACAAGTTGGAAACAGGTAGCCTGGGAATCATAGTTTCTAAAAAATGGGCCCCATGTTGCATGAACTGTGCGTCTCTGATGAAGGAAAAAGATACCTTAAAGACAGATCAAGTCAGGGACTTCCCTGGTGGTCCAGTGGTTAAGAATCTTCCTGCCAATGCAGGGGACACGGGTTCAAGCCCTGGTCTGGTAACTAAGATCCCATATGCCGTGGGGCAACTAAGCCTGAGAGCCACAACAACTGAAACCCATGAGCCTAGAGCCCATGCCCTGCACAAGAGAAGTCACCACAATGAGAAGCCAGTGCACCTTAATTAGAGAGTAGCCCTCGCTTGCCACAACTAGAGAAAGCCTGCTTGCAGCAATGAAGAGCCCATGTACCCCAACAAAGACCCAGCTCAGCCAAAAATGAATAAATAAAAATTTAAGAAATAAAGTAGAGCAGCATGTTCAGAATTTTTTTTTTAAAGTTAAACAGAATAATGCAATGGTAGTCAAAAATGAAGCAAGTCAAAATGGTGAGATATCAAAACTACCTGGGCCTCCTCTCCCATAATAGACAACTACTGCTCAAGACCACTTGTTAGAGTTCTGTTTACAAAGGGAATTCAAATATCCTTTCTACTCCCACTCGGCAGAACCTTGCCCAGATCAAGCCCATGAAGACTTGTTGGACACTGTCAACTGAACAGCCATAGGAGTTCCCTGAAGCTTGGTTCTACTCAATCTGCACTTTTTTCACAACTGGCTCATCAGTTGGAGGAGCTAATCTAGAAGACATGACTGCAGGTGGACATGAGCTGGATGGACCCAGGGGATCACAGGTTCCTCACCCCCTTCTCTGTCCCTGGAATGGGCATTCTGCCCACTGTTCCCACAGTGGGAACTATTTTCATGGATGCAGCCTTGAGAGAGCAACATGCCATTGAGACCATCTGGATGGTATAGGAGGTAGTTAAGGCCTCTATACAAACTTATAAGATTCTGGCAGACAACAAAATAGAATTACAGATGTAGGAAACAAACTTACCAGGGGGTAAGTGGGGAGGGATAAATTGGGAGATCAGGATTGACACATACACACTACCATATACAAAACAGGTAACTAATAAAGGCCTACTGAATAGCACAGGAAACTCTACTCAATACGCTATAACGACCTATGTGGAGAAAGAATATTAAAAAGGGAGATATATGGATATGTATAACTCATTCATTTTGCTGTACAGCAGAAACTAACACAACACTGCAAATCAACTATACTTCAATAAAAATTATTTTAAAAATTCTGGCAGACAAAGGCAGAGATTTACTCCTCTAGAGGCTGCCCAAAACAAGCCTCATAAGTATTGAATAAATTTCCTCACTAAAATTGCTAACTACCCATCTGGAGCGGCATGCCTCTTTCTTCAGACTCTTCTTGCCCTCTGAGTGCAGGGGCCAAGTCATGAACTAACATCGCCATAACTCACGACCAAGACCACCTAAATTATATCATATCCCTGGTTGTTGGCTTAAAGAAACAGTTCAAATCACATCAGTTGATTCCAGACTTTCAGAATGCCAAATCTGAATACACACACATGACTGTTAAAACTATCAAATATATCAGTAAATATTTGTAGACATTGTATAGGCAAAGATGGTTGTGAGAAAGGACCAAACAGATGGAAGGTTCATATAAGCTAGGAAGTATATATAATACTTAACTGTTCATTATTAGAAGCACTAACTTATTAATTAGTACACTAGATTACTCTAAATTAAGAAAATAATACTTTACCAAGTCATCAAAAATATCTCTCTGGTGCACATGGATGGTAATTAGAGTTTCAAATTTCACTCTGTCAAACTTGCTCAGGTCATGTGTTGTCTGACTAATTAGAGTATTTAGAATATCCAAAAATTTCTGGTTGGTCACTTGCATGATTTTCCTGTCATCTTTTGCATTATTTAAAGCCTCTTCTGAATCATGTGTCCACAACATCTGAATTCCCAGAAGCCCAACCTAGAAATCCAGCAGACAAATAAGTTTACCAAATATTTAAAGCACACCTGCAATAAAATTTAGTGGTCACTTATTCACATTGAGGTGAACAGTTTTATTGATTTTAAACTAAAAAAGGGACATGCATTTCTTCACTCACAAAGGGGAAAATCATTGAAAGTTCAAACAATTATTTATTTCAATGTGGACAGATAATAATTTAAACAACTGCTATGATTTATGGAATTATATGTGCATTAATGGAAGATGCTTGGGGAATTTTTCTATAGAGGGCTTGAGACTCATATACCTTCATACAATGACTTTCCTTTCTCAAAAAAAGAAATGGAAATAATAGATTATTGTGTATTTTTCTTCAGCAGAGTTTTCCAAAGGCTTGTTTGCATCTCTAAAAAGGATATGTTGCCTATCTCTTTCCTTAATCTCATTCTAATATCCTTATCTTTATGTACATCTACTTCTCTGTCTACATACAGATCTACAAGAGACAGAGATAGACAGAGACAGAAAGTCAGATGGGGGGAAGCTTGTCCTTTGACTCCTGAAGAAGGCATAAGAAAACTGTGAGTTGATTGTCACCTTACCTACAATTTCTGCCCCAGGAAAGGAAATGAAAGTGGTCAGAATTTGCCCTCCCCTCACCCCCTCATCTGCAACAACTGTCCCTTTGGGAGCTTCTGTTCATCCCCAGAGTCAGGCAATAGATCCAAGATCATTTGAACCAAAGAGGAATTCCACATCTGGTAGAGGAAGGGAAGTGTGTGAGTGGCATATGGATTCTACAGGCATGGCGTTCAATGTAGGTAAAGCAGGAATAAAACCCTCTCCTTATCCCTGCTTCTTCTGGAACATCAATAATTTTCCTGCTAGAGCAGTGGCCAGTCCTGAGTCTGCAGGTGAAGGTAAACGAAGCCCTGGGATGGAGAGGAAACAGCTGCTGTCAGGAAGCTCCGGATAGCAAGTAGATTCTCTTTGCAGAAAGCAGAGAGAAACAAGGCAGAAATGGCAGTGTAAGGCTGTGTGATTTAAAGACCAAAGAGACCTGCAGATCCTGCAAAATCACTACATAGTGGTACATTTTAAAAACTGACTTTAAATTATGCTTCTCACTAGCTTTAAGAAGGCAGCGGACTTCATGGTAAAAACTGGAGGATGTTTCATCACAATTAAAAACAAAATAAAAATAAAAAACAAAATTCTCATCAATATTATTTGGTGTCTATGATGAGCACATTAAAAAATACTGAAAGGGAATACACTAAAATGCTGTCATCATTTCCAGGTGGCGGAAATATGGGAAAATTTTTATTCTTCAAATGTTTCCAAATTTTTGCAACAAGGATCCATTGTGTTCAAAATCTTCAAAATACATTTGAGAAGAAAAGAGGTGAAATTTTAAACAATTTTAGATAAAAAATTAACATAGTAATGGGAAAATTGACTCTGGAAAACTGCTTTTTTAAATGCAATTTAAAGAGAGTAATATATGTACTGAATGAATATATTAAATAAGTATATACTGACTGAAAATATAGAAAATGAATATATATATTCATTACTCTTTAAAGCAATTTTTCCAGAAAACTGAAATTTGCCTACTACAATGTTATGATTTTTATCTAAAAATACATAAACACATTATATGAAAGTCCTAAAAGTCGGTCAATTTTCCTATTATAACCTGTCCAACTTCACCACTGCTTTAAATTTGCTTTTCAGCTTTTCCAACTGTAATGCTATATCTCCTTCCAACTATAATCATACTTACCTGCAGGAGGGAAACTATGTTGATTTAGCCTAAGGAGCTACTTTCCTCAGCTTATCAAATACAGTATTTTATAAAGCTTTGTCACAAAGGTAATCATGCTAATAAGAATATTAAAGCTTGCCAAGAATATTATACAATACAAAAACAATGCATTCTCTTCAGTGAAGGTTGGTTCTGTATTTCTACTTGTGTCATTTGAATAATTTCATATCATTTCAGCTGTCTCTGCTGTATGTGCAGTAATTCAGGATTTGGGGTTTGGGTCGGGAAGAGCAGCTGGGTTTTGCTAAACCCGCCTATATTTTTCTTGCCTTTTATTCCTCACTGTCTCTGACTCAGATCACAAGTCATCACTCTTCGTTTACCGTGGCTGAAAATGTAATGAAACTGTTCCTTCTTCATTTGCCATGTCTAGTTTTAATAACACCCGGCACACGACACTACACTTCTAAGAGTCAAAGGGCAGGAGGAGGGCTGTTCAAGAAAACACTGCTCCAGTCTCTTCAAGGTCTTCTCTCTAAAAACTTAGCTCGGAGAACTCCTTTAACAGATTATGCCAATTTTTAATTACTTGAAGGGAAAATAAACAAAAGGCAAGATAGATTTCATTTCAGGAAAGATATGGTGACTCCTTTTATATATGTCCATATCTATATCTATGTCTATGTTTATCTACATATGGATAGTTCAGTTCAGTTCAGTCACTCAGTCGTGTCCGACTCTTTGCAACCCCAGGAACTGCAGCACGCCAGGCTTCCCTGTCCACCACCAACTCCCGGAGTCCACCCAAACTCATGTCCATCGAGTCGGTGATGCCATCCAACCATCTCATCCTCTGTCATCCCCTTCTCCTCCTGCCCTCACTCTTTCCCAGCATTGGGGTCTTTTCAAATGAGTCAGCTCTTTGCATCAAGTGGCTGAGATAGATGTTTTTATACATAGACAGGTGTCTTTTATGTAAGATGAAATTTCTCATTAGTGCCTTAGTCTCAGTGAAGATCCTCAACAATGGGAGAACAGTGCAAACCCTCTTCTGGGGGACGGGGTGGGTTGGACTAGAGTGGTGTAGGAGGACAAGCAGGTGGGTGGGCCTCTCTAGCTTGTTCAGAGTTAGAACGGCTTCCTTGGAGAAGGAAATGGAAGCCCACTCCAGTATTCCTGCCTGGAAAATTCCATGGATAAAGAAGCCTGGCAGTCTACAGTCCATGGGGTCACAAGGAGTCAAACATGACTGAGCAACTAACACACATAGAACAGCTTCCACACCATCAGGCTGACTGTCTCCTGAATATCTGTCCCCCTTATTTCTACTCTTTAAATGGATTCTCACCTGTGCTGGAAAGTGATTGAGGAAAGGTAACAGTTGAAATCCTGAATCACTGATTTGATAGAATGCGGATCTAATTATATTATGCAATGACGACATCTGCATTTTTAATAGGTCCAGAAGCCAAATCTCCACGGGACCTTTGGCCATAACAGGACTATCCAACTGAAAAAGTATATTACAAATAGGTTACAAATGGATAGTAATTTGATATTTTTATAAATGTCCTAAATCACAGTACCTCAAGGCAAAGCAAACAGTGTCACACAAAATACTTAAACCATGAGTAAAAGTAATTAATAATGTAGCAAGAACTATAAAGAGCATTTGGTCTAAAACTTTCATTGTATAGGCGATAAAATGAATCCCAGAGAAATTAAATGAGTTATCTAAACTAGTCTGTAACAAAGCCAGGACTACAGAACTAGAGCCTGACTCAACTCCCTCCCTTTCTCTCATAAGAGAACTGCATTCTAAATTTTAAAGAAACTCTAACAAAATTTTGATCAAATTCAATTACAATGATTTTTTCTCCTTCTCTTGATATGACAGCCATGATACGATCGTAGTCTTTTGCATGAAAGGTCACCTCATTTATGTTATCAGACACTGCGGGGAGATGTGGCTGCAAGAGAGAACAAGACAGAGCAAACACATCATATACGAGGTTAGACACAAAAGCTGCAGGAGACGCGGGTTCAATCCCTAGGTCGGGAAGGTCCTCTGGGGGAGGAAATGGCAACCTACTCCAGTACTCTTGCCTGGATAATCCCATGGACAGAGAAGTCTGGCAGGCTACAGTCCATGGGGTCACAAAGAGTCAGACACGACAGGTCAACTAAGCATGCATGCAAACACAAAAACCATTGAGACATTTCTTAAAAGCTTTGCTATTTTTTTTAATATTTGTAAAAGATTAAGAATTTACTTCACTGTCTGCAAAAAAAAAAAAAAAAAAACCAACCTCTTCTTTGACTCTTGACTGACTTGGAAGACCACTTTTTAAAATCCAGCCCTATACAATGTTTCCTCCAAGACCTACAGATGCCCCTCCTACATTATGGAGACTGAACTAATAACTGTCATCTTCCTCCCAGTGGAGATTGAACCACACGGTCCCTGTCCCCTTCCCTCCCAGGGACAGGTCAGTCCTTCTCCCTTGGCTCTATGTCTGCCTTACACAGCTTCTACTGCCTTCCTGTCCTTTCTCATCCCCACAACTCCCTGGAAACCAACAAGGAAGGTATTATCAGCTGTTTCCCAGATTCCCAAACCAGAAATCATCCTGGGATGGGGTTTCAGTGCCTCCACACTCAGCCCTCTGTAGTTTTTCTCTTCCTCCTGGAATTACTGCCCCTCAAAATGGCTAAGAGCATTTGGGAAGCATTCTGGACAGGAAAAAAGGGACAAATTTCAACCACAATCCCTATCTGATCTAAGAATATTTAGATTTAAATACTTGTAACAATGAATTACATTTAGTGAGCACATACTTGGTGTCAGGTACTTTTGATGCATTATCTTGCATTATCTTCTTATGACAAGCCTATGAGGTAGAAATGATTAATATTCTGATTTTACAGACAAGAAAACTGAGACACAGGAAAATTAAGTAACTGGCTAAGATCACCCAACTGGTGAGTTGCATAATTGATGGCTCCTGCCTCCAGCTGACGGGTTCCAAATACAAAGAAAATGAGGCATTTTATAACCAATGTAATTTTTAATACTCTTCTTTCCTGACTGCACTTTTAAGATGTTAACTTCATTTTTATTTTTTATTACACAGGCTATGGAAAAAAAGGATTTAGGTAATAGACATTTAGATGACACACCTGGATGGTATGGGAATCACTGGCTTGTCCAAGAATTTCCAGGAGAACTGGATCAGACACAAAGAAGAATCTTGGAAATAGTAATCGCTTCTTCTCCAAATACCTTTAAATAAAGTCACATTACCAAATAATTTTTTCTGAATTATTAATTTTGCGGTTTTTAGCCAAGACACAATCACTAATATCAATAAGATAGTAGCAAATACTTATAGCCATTTCCCATTTGAAAAGTCCTGCTCCACCATAGATGGCACTTGGGAAAACAAGTGGAAATAATAAAGTGATTCGGAGCAAGGCACCCTCTATAGTATTCTTTCTCATCAAGAGCCCTCCTGCAACCCTTCTAAGAGTACTGTGAGCCTCAAGCTGAAATGCCGGGTGAACACATAATTTATCTCCAAACCAGGATATTTCGAGAGTGAAAGGGGGGCGGGGGCAACTAGCCATTCAGTGAGGACAAAGGCAAAAATTTGGACAAACCGGGGTATATTTTCACCCTATTTTTTAAAAAATGAGAAAGAACTGCCTCTGAAGAAAATTATCTGTGAATTTGTCTGGCTAATTGCTCTCTGACTGCACCTCTCTACTCCACACCTGCAGTGTGTTGATTGGTAGCCCCCAAAAGATATGTCCACATCCTATTTCCTGGAATCTGTGAATGCAGTCTCATTTGGAAAAGAGGCCTTTGCAAATGTGCTGAAGTTAAATATCTCGAGAAGAGATCATCTTGGATTATCCAGATGAGCCCTAAATCCAATGACAAGTATCCTCATAAGAGGCACGCAGGAAGAAGAGGATAAGGACATATAAAGACAGAGACTGGGGTTATGTAGCCACAAGCCAAGGGTAGTCCCAGAGCCACCAGAACCTGGGAGAGGCAAGGGAAAATTCTCCCTAGAACCTTCAGAAAGGGCTGCTACCTTGACTTTAGACTATGGTCTCCAGAACTGTGAGAAAATAAGTTCCTGTCATCTTAAACCACCCAGTTTGCGGTAATTTGTCACAGCAGCCCTACAAAACTCATACAATGCCTTAATTCACCCACCCTAACTTGAAGGTGTCTTTTTTTGCAAAGAAATTAAATTTATGTGAAATGTTAAATTCCTAACACCACTTCAATGATCACTACCAAACCAGAAATGCAGTCAATTCTATTAATTTGTTTGGGATAAAACATCGTCACATATAAAATGATGCGAAACAGAACACCATTCCAGGTTCGATGCATGAGACAAATGCTCAGGGCTGGGGCAATGGGATGACCCAGAGGGATGGGATGGGGAGGGAGGTGGGAGGGGGGTTCAGGATGGGGAACACACGTAAACCCATGGCTGATTCATGTCAATGTATGGCAAAAACCACTACAATATTGTAAAGTAATTATCCCCCAACTAAAATAAATAAATTTATTTAAAAAAAATGGTATGCAATGAAAAAATTAAACTCTTACCCTGTAAGTGACTTCTGACATACTTCTAATTGTTCGTGTAAATGAGGTAAAAGCTGCCCCATGGTTTCATCTCCAACACAGCAACTAATCACATTGGGATTCTCATGAGCTCGCTGCATTATCTTTATCCATGACTTGTCAATATTCTGAAAACGTTTTGCTTCCTAAAGACAAAGCCGTAGTCAGTAAAAGTTGGCATGTGGATGACTGAATGAAGCAAAGTCTTCACTCTGGCATCTCCTATAGTTCCTCAAGCCACCCTATTAATCTTAGGCTACATAATTTAAAGGAGCATTTTTTTTCCCATCTGAATTAACTCTGAACAACAGAAACTCAAAGCCATAAAACTGCTTATTGAAATGCTGTCCTATCACAATAGGGTTTATCACTAATTCATTTCCTTACATTTAATACATTTTTCAAAGTGCCGCATGATTAATTTTCAGTGCTATCAACTTAAATCACAAATCTAGTCTTTTAGCACCCCAGGTGTTTTGGTTTGATGAGCAAACTGAAGAAGCATGAAAATAATTTGATCTTAGTTATCTTTGGAATAATTAAAGCTTAATAGTGCCCCAGGAAAAAGAAAAGGAGAAAACAGTGAAAATCCAAAACAAAGCTTCATTAACATTTTTGCAAATGAAAATTTTCTATTTACTATGATTGATATTAAGCTTTCATTCAATTGCAAAAAATGTCTTTAGAAATTGGCAAAATCTTGCCTCTATCAAAACTTTTAAGTACACTTTTGAAAAAAATATAACTTTCTGATTAAAAAATAAAAGATTTCTTTTTTAAAAATGTGCTACAAAGGGAAACCAGCTATTTTCAAAATGCTTTTATCCTTAATTTTTAATCTACAAAGATTTGTGACCCCATGGACTGTAGCCTACCAGGCTCCTCTGTCCATGGAATTCTCCAGGCAAAAATACTGGAGTGGGGAGCCATTCCCTTCTCTAGGGGATCTTCCCGACCCAGGGATTGAATCTGGTTCTCCTGCATTACAGGTGGATTCTTTACCATCTGAGCCACCAGGGAAGCCCCATAGAGATGCCATAGGTATGGAAATTCAAAAGAATAGGAGTAATTTTACAAAAGGAAAATAACCTCTATAGATTAAAGTTATTAGTAATGTATTGGTATTAATTTAAAAGGTCTCAATAAAGCTGTTTTAAAGAATTTGTTACAGGTTTCTAAGGCTGTTTCCTTGCCTTGTGTTTCTGATCTACTATTAGTTAACTTACTAGTAATTAATTTGTGTTTACAGATTACAGATTATTTTAACTCAGAGGAATAAGTCTAACTCGTAGAAGAGATGAACTTCTATAATTTAGTAGTATCACATTTGAATGTACCTCACCTCCTCAGACACCTGGAGATTTGAAAATATTAGGTTTATAATATATGTTTATAAAATACTATGAGTTTCTTCTTTCTATTAAAGTAAATCAAAGGTCAGCAGTTTACAACTTTTTTGTTGATGGCAAGATATCAAACATTTTAGGCTTTGTAAGGCCATATGGTTTCTGTTACAACTACTCAATTGTGCTGTTGTAATGCTAAAGCAGTCACAGACAGGACATAAATGAATGGACGTGGCTGTATTCCAATAAAGCTATATTTACAAAAATAGGTAAGTTGGCCACAGTTTGCAAACCACTGGTGCAAATCATCAAGACATGACCATATGTCTTTCTGAAGATTTCTACAGAGACATATAGACAACATACACCAAACTATTCTATCAGCAGTTACAAAAGCCATATTTACCTGTGGTAGCTGTTTGGCTATGTCACCACCTACAAAGACAGCTTCAAGATAAACCCAAAGGTTCTGGACTACTAGCCACTCTTCAATTATATCTGAGGAAGTGGACAATTTATACACCCAATTCTGAATATTTTTTTTAAATGGAGCATTATATCTAAAGAGTAAGAACGGAAAAATATTACATTTTAAGAAAGATTCAGACAACAGTAGGCCTTAACAAAATAATTTACTGGAGAAACATTCCTTTGACAATGAATATTTTTTCCTACAAAAAATCAGCTCCTATTAAATTTCATAAAGTTAATGAGATATTTGCATTTTTATGAATAAAACATAGAATTATAATGATCTCACTTACTATTCCCATGTATCCGTGATAAACTAAGAAATCTGCCAAGTTTTAAGCTACAGAGGTCTAGCAAAGGAATTATACTGGTTGCTCCTTAGAGTAAAGGGAAAATACGGACTAAGATGGCCTGCCAAGACTTCTGTGAACCAAATCCAAGTGGGGACTGCCCGTGAGAATAACACATAGGGTCCTGTTGTCACTGGTCTGTGGAACCACTAACACAAGGCCTGGGTCAAAGCTGAGGTCTGATGTTCACTACAAATGTGCTCTTCCTTACCCACAGACTGCTAATTCCACCAGGCATTGTGCCTAGTAGACTCTGCAGTGTTAAAGATCCAGAAGTGCTACTCCCTAAAAGCCTTTGTTGTTGTTGTTCAGTCACTCAGTCATGCCCAACGCTTTGCAACCCCGTGGACTGCAGCACGTCAGGCTTCCCTGTCCTTCACTATCTCCTGGAGTTTGCTCAAACTCATGTCTATTGAGTCAATGATGCCATCCAACCATCTCATCCTCTGTCGCCCCCCTCTCCTCCTGCCCTCAATCTTTCCCAGCATTAGGGTCTTTTCCAATGAGCTCTTCACATCAGGTAGCCAAAGTATTGGAGCTTCACCATCAGTTCTTCTAACGAATATTAAGAGTTGACTTCCTTTAGGATTGACTGGTTGGATCTCCTTGCAGTCCAAGGGACTCTGAAGAGTCTTCTCCAACACCACAGTTCAAAAGCATCAATTCTTTGGTGCTCAGCTTTCTTTATAGTCCAACTCTCACATCCATACTGGAAAGACCATAGCTTTGACTAGACAGACCTTTGTTGGCAAAGTAATGTCTCTGCTTTTTAATATGCTGTCTAGGTTTGTCATAGCTTTTCTTCCAAGGAGCAAGTGGCTTTTAATTTCATGGCTGTAGTCACCATCTGCAGTGACTTTGGAGCCCAAGGAAATAAAGTCTGTCACTGTTTCCATTTTTTCCCCATCCTGCTTTTTCAACATCGGGGCTAGCTAAAGAGTTTATGAGACTACAAGGTGTCCAAAAAGCTGGGCACAAATAAGAAAGGCAAGAAATAGAGAGGATGCCATGAGGAAGTGATGGGAAGATACTGGGTGAAGACCTAATTACCTACAGTTGGATTAAGAAGCCACCTTCAGTTTGTGGCAATGCAAGCATATATCTTTGAAGTTGTGTAGTGGCACTTCCTGGTGAGTGACATTTGTACAGTCTTAAAAGTCTTGATTCAGGACAGAGTTACTCGAAGAGACTCACATATAGAATGGGGGTCTTCCGGGTATGGTCTGATGCCTGAGTGTAACCTTCGATTTCTACGGAAGCCTATGTTATACACAGAGGTACAAAGTGGTTGTACAAAAACTGCCCCAAGGAGGTAGATGAGTTGATCTAGTAGTAAGAGGCATTTTTTTCTCAACTCACAATTTATAGTGTGCATCTGACCATCAGTCTAGAGTTGAAAGGCAGTCAATATGCCAAAAGCACCTTCAAAATCAATACATGCAGACCAAGAGGGTGTGGATAAGCATTTTAGGGAGCTGAAGCACCTAGATACATGGAGTTAAAGATAACTTTGCCCAGAAATTTTAGAAAAGAGTCATCTTTGATGGTGTATAACTTCCCAACATGAAAAAGGGGGATTTGAAATAAAATCACTAATGACAAGTTTTTGTCCTTTGGCCAGGTATTTGCATTTCACAACTTTGTGTGGTAGAACCTGTTAATGACAGAAAAGAAGGCTCGTGGAACCCCATGGAATCAGGGACCCACCAGGCAAGTGTCACAGTCCAGGTAGTTGAGGTGAGTCAAGTCTCACCCATGGAAATACACAGTTTCTTCTGACATCACATCTGAATAGCCCTAGAGATTCATCTGGCACTTGCTACAAGATAAGGTTATGGTTGGCTCTGGAAGAGGCATTCTAGATCCACTTGGAGCTGCAAAGTTTTCTAGAAGGAGTATCTCCCATAGGGTTGTGCCTTCTCAGATATCCTTATACTCTTCCTAGCAGGACCTCAATATTGAGTTTACTAGTACAATAAATTAGTCATATAACTACTCAGATTACTTTGCCAAACAAAGCTATAGTGTTTCCAGTAGCCATGTACAGATGTTAGAGCTGGACCATAAAGAAGGCTGAGTGCCAAAGAATTGATGCTTTTCAACTGTGGTGTTGAAGAAGACTCTTGAGAGTCCTTTGTACTGCAGGGAGATCAAACCCAGTCAATTCAAAGGAAATCAATCCTGAATATTCATTGGAAGGACTGATGCTGAAGCTGAAGATCCAATACTTTAGCAACCTGATGCAAAGAGCCAACTCATTAGCAAAGACCCTGATGCTGGGAAAGATTGAAGGCAGGAGGAGAAAGGGATGACAGAGGAAGAGATTGTTGGATGGCATCACCGAATCAATGGACATGAGTTTGAGCAAACTCTGGGAGATAGTGAAGGATAGGGAAGCCTGGTGTGTTGCAGTCCATGGGGTCACAAAGAGTCAGACACGACTGAGCAACTGAACAACAACAACTCAAGTTATATGCAAGTTAACAATAAAATTAAGAAAAGTTTCAAGTCCTGAATTCCTGGGTTGCACAACCAGGCTCAGATGAATCTACAGCCTTTCTTCAAGAGATCATCATTCAGGAAATCAAGATGGCAAACTTTACAATGAACCATGGCAAAGCAGCAGCCTGTGAAGTCCAGGAACCACTGAATAGCCAATGGTCACCTTTGCCAGGTTATTCAGATTCCCTGAAAGCAGAGGATGAGCCCTAGGAGTTTAAGCCCAGCAACTTCACCCTAGAGCTCCTAGGAGTTTTGTGAGTTAATGCATTATCCAAATACAAGACTGCCTTTGGGCCAGAGGTCTTGCAGGATGTCATTCATTAAACAGTGATTCCAACCTGCAGATAGGGTATTAGAATCCCCATGCACCCTGGGCACTGACCTCTGTTAATGACCTCTGAAATAATGTGTCACATTTCTTAGGTGTGTTAGGGTAAAGACTAGTTAAGAATCACTGGATAGTCAGCTAGGGGATTAGAGGTTGGTAATACTCAGATCAGGGCCTGAGAGTATATTTAATCTGGTTAGGTCCCATTTCCTAAAGCTCCACTTGAGATCACAAGTCACTTTCAAGCTGATTCAGTAGTCCCATGATAGACAGGTTGCCTCGTTTAGGCTGCAGTGGACCCAGCATAGATGTAGGCTTTTCATCATAAAAATCCAAATGTGGGTGTCAAGCCCCTAATAGTATATTCCTTCATGTTTGCCAGCCTACTCTTCTTGGGCTATTGGGTGAACACTTGAGCAGGTTCAGCCAAGGAGGACAATGACAAAAAAATCAAAGAATGAGAGAGAAAGAAGATAAAATGAAGATGTCATCTTGGTAGGGAGTCAAGATATACAGAAGATGAGCTGCCAATTTTGGGGAGAATAATTATGATGGGGAGGTGAGTACCATAAAAAAAAACTGAGGCCATGATTATTAGGGAAAATAGGTAGTTCATGTAAGGACTGACACGAGTCAACACTTTAGGTCAGAATCTCGTGTTGTGCCACAGCTAAAAAACTGGAGTTTTATCTAAAATTATATAACCCAAAATTATATAACCCTAAATGGCAAATCAAAACCTTCCCCTGCAAATTATAAAATTACCTGTTACTTAGTAAGGAACCTAAAACCATTAAACTATCCTCCATCAAGGTGATAATCTCTCCCGATTCAGTTCCTTTGAGCAGGAGCTCTCCCTTTCCCTTAAAGGTTGCAAAACTCAGGTTCTGATTGGTCCAGTTCTCAATCACCTGAGTCAGCTTGGCTTCAATATCCTTCTCCTTGATGGCAGATATGCAAATATCCTTCAGAGGGAGATCAAAGAATATGTCATGACATTTTCAACTACAAATTCAGTGCATTAAAATCACAGAATTTTTTAGTTCAGCCCTAGAAAGTCATTGGGGTTCCCAGGTTGTGCAGTGGTAAGGAACCTGCCTGTCAATGCAGGAGCTGCAGGTTCAATCCCTCGATTGAGAAGATCCCCTGGAGAAGGAAATGGCAGCCCACTTCAGTTTTCCAGGAAAATTCCATGGACAGAGTAGCCTGACGGGTTTCAGTCCTTGGGATTGCAAACAGTTGGACACAACTGAGATACATGAGATATGGAACTTGAATCATGTCTCTTGTTTATATTTTTAGTTGTTGTTTTTCAGCCAAAATGGACACAATCACAGCTGTGCTACCTCAGTGGTTTGTTATAAGAAGCAAATGAGAATGTATGTGAGATTCTTTTGAACTCTTTAAAGTAATATATAAACACTGCTATAGTCCCACCTCTTCTGATCCTGATATGACCATCTCACTTGATTAAAAGTTAATTCTAATTTTTATGGATTTTCCTGTTTTTCTGAGAATTTTTGATATGCAAGTCTCACAAAGGTAAATAAAACTAAGATACTTTCCCAACATACCTCAATTGATTTTCCTACGTGGAATCATAGAATCTCAGAGATGGGAAAGGATATGAAGGTGCAAGGAATTTCCACAAATTAGTGTGTAGTAGAGCTTCCCTAGTAGCTCAGATGGTAAAGCATCTGCCTGCAATGCAGGAGACCTGGGTTTGATCACTTGGTTGGGAAGCTCCCCTGGAGAAGGAAATGGCTACCCACTCCCGTATTCTTGCCTGGAGAATTCCATGGACAGAGGAGCCTGGTAGGCTACAGTCCATGGCATCGTAACGAGTCGGACACAACTGAGCGACTAACACATACAGTGTGTAGTAAGTGTAGTAAGAGTGGTGTTAACTGTTGTGAGTTCTGAGAAGGGAGAAATGACTTTTGCCTACAGTCAGGAGGAAAGGCGTCACGGGGAAGAGGGAACATCTGAGAATAAGTAGGATTCCAACAGGGGGAGGGAGAGGACGTTTTATAGGAAGGGCAAAGGCTTCCTTTCCAGGCAGTGAATGAAGTAATAGTAAGCAGCCAGCTAGGCTACTAGCAGGGTACGTGCGGCAAAGAAAACAGAATGCACTGGCATAGACAACACTGAGACTCTGTTTAGCGGGGAAATAACTAACAACTGAATCCTAGAATTCCTTGGACTTGCGAAATGAAGTTTTCAAAAGCACAGCCTATGAATAGCTACACTCTTAAGTGTAAAAACCTACTATAAGAATGAAGTGATCATCAAAGTTTTTTTTTTAATTCCTTGATTGTTTCCTTCAATAGTATTTGAATGCATTTATAGGACAAAAATGGTTCAAAAACAAAACTTTTGGCATACATATATTGTTAAAAAGAAGCAACCCCTCCCAAATTCAGGGCTTATGTCCATGAGACCCACAAGTCCACAATGAACTGAGAAATAGCTCTTGAATAGCTTGCTTCTACTCACCCAACCCAGTGCCCAGCACAGAGGCAGCTCACTAAAAATCTTTCTGTGAAAAAAGGGGCCTATTTGCTTAATACACAAATATACCCAAAGAGATTCAAAACAAAACACACAAATAAAGGGTCAATAGCTAAAGACAAGGAGAGATCTTACAAACAGCAAGAAAAAAACAGCTTCTTATATGTGAGGGAACTCCCATGAGACTACCAGCAGATTTTTTTCAGCAGAAACTTTGCAGGACAAAAGGGAGTGGCACAATAATTTATGAGAAAAGAGCCAGGAATATACAATGGGGAAAGGACAGTCTCTTCAATAAATGGTGCTGGGAAAACAAAGTAACCACATGTAAAAGGACAAAACTAGACCACTGTCATATACCACACAAAAAATCAACTTAAAATGTATTAAAGACCCGAAACTATAAAACTCCTATAAGACAACAGAGGTGGTAAGTTCCTTGAAATCAGTCTTGGCAATGATTTTTTTGGATTTGACACCAAAGCCAAGGTAACAAAAGTAAAAATAAACATGTGGGATAGCATCAAACTAAAAAGCTTCTTACAGCAAAGGAAAACAACCAACAAAATGAAAAGGTAATCTACTAAACAGGAGAAAATATTCACAAATAATAACTCTGATAAGGGGTTAATATTATATATATATATATATATATATATATATATATATATATATATATATAGCAGGTTCATACAACTCAGCAGCGAAAACCACCAATCTGATTAAAAAAATGGACAGAGGTTCTGAATAGCCATTTTTCTGAAAAAGACATACAAATAGCCAACAGGTACATAAAAAGGTGTTCCACATCACTTATCATCAGAGAAATTCTAGTCAAAATCACAATGAAATATCACCTCCCACCTGTTGGAATAGTTATCATCACAAAGACAAGAAAGAGTGTCAGTGAGGATGTGAAAAAAAAGGAATTCTTGCACATTGTTGATGGAAATGTAAATAACACTAAGCTTAAAAATGGAAATGAACCAATTAAAAATCTTGAAAAGGAAATATATAAAATTTAAAATATTTAATAGACTAATAGCAAAAAGTATAGAATTAGAAGGCTGGAAAATGTTCTGAGGAATCCACCAAGAACATAACATAGAAATAAACAGAATTTTTAAATTGAGTATAGTTAAGGGACAAGGAGGGCCGATTGAGGAGCTCCAAAACTAAATAATTCAAATAATTATATTACCTCCTTGAGTTACAGCATTATTTTGCAAAACCAAGGAATGTTCAGGATCATTCAAAATTTTGAGGGTGCATTATATAGGGCAATCAGTACACCCTGAATAAAATGTTTACTTGTACAATTTTTAGAAAAGAAAAAGGAGACATTCTTTAACAGACCATTTGTAAGACCTTATAGTCCTATGTACCTCGATATCATCCTTATTTTTAAGGAGTGGTGCTTCCATAATATTTCTAAGACAAAAAGAATCTGACTCCACATCAAATGGGGCTCCAGTTAACTCGGAGATTCGATCCCAGTGTCTCTGTTTCATTGCCTTATTGGTCATCATTTCTAGTAGAGGACATGACTCACTGAAATCATCAATTCTTTTTTTCAGATCCAAAAAAGCTTGCCAATCTTTAAGTCCTTTTGGCAGTTTACGACATCTTTGAAGAAAAAAAACATTATTTCATCTATACATTTCTTTGAAGAAGGTGTTATGAATATACAGCAATATATCAGAATATGAACTCATTTGTGAAATTCCTATAGGATCCTAAAATAGGCACTATAAATTGGTAAGTTTAATGTGATTGAAACTCACCTGTTTTGAAACTCCAGAAGTTCTGCATTAATTTTTTCAATATCTACATCTCCCCAAAGTATCTCATAATAACCACTAATATTGCCCATCACAGTATCATACAGTCCATACAGCTTCTGCAGCAAGTTGAGTTCCTTTCTGGGAAACCAAATAATTAAGTCATTATATAACATATATTTTAAAAATAAATTCCATTATTGGATAGGCAGAATTCATCTAATCAAATATTTCATACATTATGCATATAATGTTTTATACCAACATGCATACAACCCTGTCGGTTTCCAAACAAAAACTTTATTAAAGCTCCATCAATTAGGTCAAGGTTTATAGCTCTGAAATATTCCAAATTATAATATTATATGCCATTACCAAGTGTGTTTAATTATCACCACCATACCAATCACTGCAAACAATGCAACCAAAACTTGCTAACAAGAGCAAAACTAAGGCTAATGTTTTATTTGATCTCTTTACTTTCAAATGCAAGCTGGATTTTTATGATCCTGGCCGCCTTTGAGTCTGCCTTTTAAACATTACTTTCCCACCAAAAGCTTTCCCTCGTGTGCCCAGATGGAGTTATATCCAAAACAAGAAGAAAGAAGGGATTCTGCGGCAAGTAAAGGAAAACATCTTCACTGTGCGGCACTTGTGCTCAGTCGTGTCAGACTCTTTGAGACCCCGTGGACTGTGACCCACCAGGCTCCTCTGTCCATGGGATTTCCCAGGCAAGAATACTGAAGTGGGTTTCCATTTCCATTTCCAGAGGATCTTCCCAACCCAGGGATTGAACCCAGGACTCCGCATCACAGGCAGATTCTTTGCCAGCTGAGCCACAAAGGAAGCCCAAGAATACTGGAATGGGTAGCCTATCCCTTCTCCAGCAGATCTTCCCAACCCAGGAATCAAACTGGGGTCTCTTGTGTCTTCTGCATTTTCAGGCTGATTCTTTAATGCTATGCCACCTGTGAATACTATACTTGAAAGTGAAATTTGCTTAGTAGTGTCCAACTCTTTGTGACCCCATGGACTATACAATCAATGGAATTCTCCAGGCCAGAATACTGGAGTGGGGAGCCTTTCCCTTCTCCAGGGGATCTTCCCAACCCAGGAATTGAACCAGGGTCTCCTACACTGCAGGAAGATTCTTTACCAACTGAGCTATCAAGGAAACCCACACTTGATGTTACCCAAAAGGCTATATTTTTTATATGGAGACTGTGTATTCAATGGAACAGAAATAGCTAGGAGTGAGGGGACTATTTAGGAATTTTCCAAGCCAGACCCTTCTCTGCACAATGAAGGATTTAATGACGACATGTTCACCTAATGGACAGTTAATTATTTATAATAAACTTGTCCAATTTCTAAGCTTACCTAGTTTTGTGTAAAACCTCATAGTCAGTCACAGGCAACCCAAAAAGTTGTTCTCCAGATGAATATGTAATGAATTTCCTCCACAGATCATCAAAATTGGCCTATAAAAAGTTTTTAAATTATAGTAAGATGTAGTTAATTCAGAACCCATTAAAGTAGAATTTATTATAATCAGGATAAAAGCTATATTGAAGTTTATTTAATATTATCTATGAAACAAGGATTTGTGAAGCAAATTTATGCTGATACCAAGCTATCAGAGGAAAAGTTAAGTACTTAGGAAAATTAACTTTCAAGCATTCTGAAAGTAATCATTTTATATAAAATTATTTCCTTAATAAATTAAGTGGTCCCCAGACATACATTTCAAGCTCCTATAAATACATCTGAAAGTAATGAAACTACATTTGTAAAAATATATAATACAGACTTTTCTACTATTTTAGACTGTCATCTCTCCTACAGGGTTCAAATGAGTAAAGAAGTAGTATAATCCACTCAATCTTGGGTATTTCTAGTAAGAAGAAAACACTGATTTTGGACAGCAGCTCTGTATTTCCTTGGTGAGATGGCCATGGAAGCCACCTAAGTACAAATGCAGGGAATGTCAATGTAACCACAAAAATGTAATTTTACCTGAAATATCTGTAGCCTATTGCTAGCTTCTTGGGGTGGTATATTTGGAACCATGGGTCCTTCCTGTAATGAATAATATAATCAGCATTTTAATTCCTAATCACATATATTTATCAATTTATTAGGTTTATCTATTATTTCCTTTTAAACAAATAAACACGATTTTTAATTTATACGATCTAACTTTGCCCTGTACATGAAGCTCTCCTTTATTTTTTGTAACAGTTTCATTAAGATATTATTCATATATTATACAATCCACTCATTTAAAACGTACCCTTCAACAGTTTTTATTATATTCACAGACTATGATCACAATCAATTTTAGTGCATTTGCATCACTCTAACTTCCATTCATTTTTTAAGGACCTTGACATAGCTAATAAAATATGTGATTAAATTACATCTTATATGACATTTACAATACAAGAATTCTGTTTCATTTCATTTACAATTATAAATGATGGTGCTGTGGTTGTGCATTAGAATAATTGATACATAGTTCTGAGAACAACTTCCTCTCACTAATAGTCTAGCCCCATATGGAAACAGAGACACACATAGGTTGAATACTTGCAAGTAGAAGAAGGCAGTCTTTGGTACCCATGAGCCAGAAAACAGTTGCAAAAAAGATCCCAAATGATCTGTACAATCATAAATATTATGGCTATGCTAAATAATATGCCATATTTCCAGGATAACAGAATAAAAGAGAAATAAAATGTCAACTAATCAAACCTAAAAGAGATGTTCAGTACACATTAAAGAAAAAGTGTTATAGAAGTAGCACCAAGGGCTTAAATTATCTTATGATTTCATATCTACTATGACCACTAAAAGAAAGTAGAATATGTTAGAGACTATACCCAACTTCTGAGTTTTAACTTCATAAAGGTCAACCATTATCAGTCACATACCAGGTTGAATAGTCTGTGGGACTGACCAAGGATGACATTTATTATTTATTATTAATAAATAATAATTATGTATTGACCCTTCTGGTTCTCTAAGAGTTACAGCTGGGAAAAAAATCAGTTGCATGATACCCTGGCATTAGGACATTTATAGTTTCTAACAGCCTTCCAATAACTGTACTACATTTTTAATTATGAATATGCTGGCCCTAAAAAAGGACAAAAGCAGACTCTTTGTTCCTTTCATGATTTCCAAAGTTGTTGCTCCTTTTAGCAGTTAAATTGTTTCTCTTCTCTCTTATATAAAACATGCTTAAAGGAACAGCTATCCCCTCTTTTTGATAGCTGCAACTATGTGAAGATAACCTCTTGCACACAACGTACAAATCACAGTATATTTCTCATCACTTTCAACTCATATAAACATTGCGCCAAACGTCTTAACACAGAGCATGAAACACTTAATTACCATCTCGTATGCTTCTGCAAAGTTCATTACATCCTCACGAAAAACTTCCACGGACTCAAGTAGGCTACTTTTAAACTTTGGCTGCACTTGAACTAGTTCATCTTGTACAGAAACCTAGAATTAAAAAAAAAAAAAAAAAAAGGCTCAATGTGAGAGTGGAAAGTAATGTATTTAAATGAAAACTACAAATTCTACTCCACCAAGTTTGTTAATCTCACAGATGTACTATGAACAAGGATGTCTCTGAAATGCTAATTTCTTTAAAAAAAAAAACTCAAGAAGTAAACACTCCAAATGCACCAACGAGTCTCAAATCATTCTAGCTCATGACCCAAGAGGCAAAGCTATTTAACTGCAGTTAGGAAAATATTTTCTGGCTGACCCAGTTCAGGCAGTTAATATGGCCAAGTAAACAATTACAACTATGGGCCCAGTCTAGGTCAATGTTGTCTCCGAGACTAGGCCATGGTCTGGGATTAGAAATCTCTAGTAGGTTTATGTGGTTGCAATAATTACAGCAGTTCTCAGTAAGAAAATGATATTACTCTAGGTATAAAAGAATAGCAAATGTCTTCCACAATGATTTTCAAAGCTTCTGCTTAAATCTGCAATCATTGCTATTGTTGTTTTTCAGTTACCAAGTTGAGTCCGATTCTTCGCAACCCCCTGGACTGCAGCACACCAGGCTTCTCTATCCCTCACCATCTCCCGGAGCTTGCCCAAGTTCATGTCCATTGAATCAGTGATGTCATTCAACCATCTCATCCTCTGTCACCCTCTTCTTTTGCCTTCAATCTTTCCCAACATCAGGGTTTCCTCCAATGAGTCAGCTGTTCACATCAGGTGGTCAAAGTATTAGAGCTTCAGCTTCAGCATCAGTCCTTCCAAAGAGTATTCTGGGTTGATTTCCTTTAAGACTGACTGGTTTGAGCTCCTTTCTTTCTATGGGACTCTCAACAGTCTTCTCCAGCACCACAGTTTGAAAGCATCAATTCCACTGGAGGAGGGAATGGCAAACCATTCCAGTATACTAGCCATGAGAACCCCATGAACTGTATCAAAAGGCAATCATTATATCTAACATTTAATTCATGCTTTCTATCTGCCAGGTTCTTTACATAGGTTAACTCATTCAATCCTCACAACCACCCTGTGTGGTATATACTACTATTATATCCATTTTACAAGCGAAAAAACCGATGCAGAGAGAGACTAACTTCCTCAAGGTTCCAGCAGTAGTATGCGACAAGGTCAAGATTCACAACTTGGCAGTGTGGTTCCCGGGCTCTTGCTCTTAACTGCTCTCAACAGTAGCATCTTTCAAGGTTGGAACATATACTGCTTTAAGCTTAATGGTGACTGCTGTAAAGAATGGGTCAGTAGGTTTAACACTAACAGAAAGATGAGAGAAAAACTCAAGCGAATCTTTTATAACTGAACAATAATAGAAAATTGGGCTTTACTAGATCTCAACTGAGGGCTCCCCATATCCTTCCTAGGACTCACTGTCTAGACTAACCAGCAAGCACTTTTTAAAATAAGCAGTTGCTGCTGCTGCTAAGTAGCTTCAGTTGTGTCTGACTCTGTGCGACCCCATAGACGGCAGCCCACCAGGCTCCGCCGTCCCTGGGATTCTCCAGGCAGGAATACTGGAGTGGGTTGCCATTTCCTTCTCCAATGCATGAAAGTGAAAAGTGAAAGTGAAGTCGCTCAGTCGTGTCCGACTCTTTGCAACCCCATGGACTGCAGCCTACCAGGCTCCTCTGTCCATGGGATTTTCCAGGCAAGAGTACTGGAGTGGGGTGCCATTGCCTTCTCCGAAAATAAGCAGTTAGTCAATACTAAACATGAAGTCCCAAAATAAAAATTATTATTAAAAAATTTTATACACATCTTCTCAAGCCTCATTAAACTGCATTTTTAAAGCTTCTAAAATATTCCTAAATGACCTCATGAAGAAATTAAGAAATAAAGGTTATTAACTTGCATCAGATCACCCAACTGGCTGATGGCAGAGCCAGACTCACAAGTCATGACCCTAGTTTCAGCTCTGTGTCCCTGCTACTGTGTCTTGCTTCAATCTCAGTGAGAAATCTCTCCAAAAATAGGAAACTTTAAGCCAACATTAATTAATTAATATTCAATAAAATTTTTAGTATAATTAAAGAATCTGGACCCTCCCTTGGAGTTCACTTATTTTTTCAATTGGAGTGTAACTGCGTAAAATGTTGTGTTAGTGTCTTCTGTACCACAAAGTGAATCAGCCACATGCATCCTATATCCCGTCCTCTTGAGCCTCCTTCGCACGCCTCCCATCTCGCTCCTCTCAGTCATTCCAGAGCACTGAGCTGAGCTCCCTGTGCTTACAGCAGGGCCCCACTAGCTGTCTGTTTTACACATGGAAGTGTATACATGTCAATCCTAATCTCCCAATTCATCCCACCATCCCTTTTCCATTCATTTTTAATTTATTTTTTATTGAAGCATAATTGCTTTACAGAATTTTGCTGTTTTCTGTCAAACATCAACATGAATCAGCCATAGGTATAATGTCTAAATATTTATACAAAAATGCTTAGAGAAAAATTTACAGCCATAAATGCCAACATTAAAAGGAAAAAAAAACCTCAAATCAGTAACCTAACCAACCACCTTAACAAACCAGACAAAGAAGAAGAAACTAAACCTAAAGGACGCAAAAGGAAGAAAACAATTTAAAAAGAGCACAGATAAATGATATACAGAATCAGAAAACAATAGAGAAAATAAACTAACTAAAAGTTTCTTTTTTGATAACAGCAATGAAAATGACAAAGATTTACCTAGTCTAACCAAAAATAAAAGAGAAAGGATTCAAATTATTAAAATTAGAAAAGAAAGGAGGGGTATCACTACTTACTTTACAGTGATATAAATAAATATAATATATATAAAGAAATATATATACACAGTGATATATATATATATATATAAATATAAAGAATTATAAAGATATAATGAACAGAGTGAAAAAGCACTCTACAGAATGGGAGAAAATACTTGCTAATCATATACCTGTAAGAAGTTAATATCCAGAATATACAAAGAACTTCCACCATTCAACAACAATAACAAAAACAAACAATCCAACTTAAAACCAGGCAAGGAACTTGAATAAACATTTCTCCAAAGAAGATATACAAATGGCCAATAAGCGTATGAAAAGATGCTCAATGTCACTTTTCATTAGGGAAATGCAAATCAAAATCACAATGAGAGACCACTTCACCCATCAGGATGCCTACTATCAAGAACACAAAAAATAATAACTGAGGGTGTGGAGAAATTGGAACCCTTATTAACTGTTGGTAGGAACATAAAATAATGTAGCTGCTATGGAAAACAGTATGGAGGTAGTTCTGAAAAATTAAAAATAGAGTTACTATGTGGTCCAGCAATTCTATTCCTGGGTAAATGTCCAAAAGATATCTGTACACCCATGTCCATACTAGCATTATTCACAACGTCTAAAAGGTGGGAGGAACACAAATTCATCCACTGATGGATGAATGAATAAACAAAATGTGGTATATGCACATGATGGAATATTATTCAACACTGAAAAGGAAGGAAATTCTGACATATGTTACAATACAGATGAATCTTGAGGACGTTATGCTAACTGAAATAAGTCAGTAACAAAAAAGATAAATATTGTATAATTTCACTTACATGGGAGAAATGGGGAGCTGTTGTTTAATGGGCAGTTCCCCTTTTGCAATGTGAAAAGTTCTGGAGATTGGCTGCACAGAAATGTGAATACATGTAACACTACTGAACTCTACACATAAAAATGATTAAGATGGTAAACTTTAGGTTATATGTATTTTGCTCCATTTTTTCCCCCTTAGTACAAAGCTACTGTAATCAAGACTGGCATAGGGGCAGGCATATGGATCAACAGATTAAAGTTGAGAATACAGAAATGAATCCTTACGGTTATGATTAACTGTTTTTCTCCAGGGTGACAAGACAATTCGTTGGTGAAAGCACAGTCTTTACAACAAATGGTCCTGAGACAACAGGATATTCACACATATTTACATGTTGTTGGACCCCTAACTCACTCCATACACAAAATTAACTCAAAATGTAACAAAGACCTAAATGTAAGGGTAAAATTATAAAACTCTCATAAGAAAACATAGTAGTGACTCTTCATGACCCTGGACTATGCAATGGTTTCCCACATACAATACCAAAAAACAAGAAACAACAGAAAAAAATAGACAAACTGGACTTTATCAAAATTAAAAATTTTGTGCTTCAAAAGACACTATCAAGAAAGTGAAAAAAATCCACAGAATGAGAGAAAATATTTGCAAATCTTTTGATTAAAGGACTTACATCCAAAATATATAAAGAACTCTTACAACTCAAAGAGACAAATAACCCAATTTAAAAAACAAATAACAGATTTAAATGCAACCTTTCTTCAAAGAAGATATACAAATGGCTAATGAGTACATGTAAAAAGATGCTAAGAATTATTAGTCATTAGGAGAATGAGGTGCTGGTATGTGAGACAGTATGGATAAACTTTGACATTATTCTAAGTGAAAGAAGCCAGTCACAGGAGACTAGATATTATATGATTCTATCTATGTTTAAGCATCCAGAAAAGGTAAATTCAAAGAGATAAAAAGTAGATTAGTGATTGCCAGGGGCTGTGGTGAGGAAGAGAATGAGGAGTGATTACTAATGGGTATGGGGTTTCTTTTGGGATGATGAAAATGTTCTAAAATTAAATAATAATGGTTTGTGTGCAACTCTGTATATAGTAACAATCACAGAATTGTATACTTTGAAATGGTAAATGTTATAGGATGTGCATTATATCCCAATAAAGCTATGAAGGTAATATATATTGAGCTTTTGAAAAGTTTGAAATGGATTTTTTTCTGGATATAGTCACTTAATAAAAGAAGAATTAAACTTGTACTCACAGCTTTACTCTGCAATTTGTTGAAAGAATATCTCAAGGTGTCTACTGCTTCTGATTCTTCTTTGGTGACTTCAACTTCAAATCGGTTTAAAATAGCATAGGCTTCCTGTGCAGTGGGGGCAGAGTTCAGACACATCACAAGGAATACAATTGCCAAATGACTTACAGGCCTTCTACAAACACATTCCAATGTCTTTTATTAAAAGTATTTATTTGTTTGGCTGTACTAGGTCTTGCAGCATGTGGGATATTTAGTTGCAGCATGAACTCTCAATTGTAGCATCTGGGATCTAGTTCCCTGACCAGGGATTGAACCCCAGCACAGCACCGTAGCCAACAGACCACCAGGGAAATCCCAACTATGTCTTAAAAGGATGGTTCCCCAAATTAAATGTGCATAAAAAGCTCCTCTAGATTATCACTGACATTAGGTATTGACTCTAGACCCCAGCGGAGAAGGCAATGGCACCCCACTCCAGTACTCTTGCCTGGAAAATCCCATGGATGGAGGAGCCTGGTAGGCTACAGTCCATGGGGTCGCTAAGAGTCGGACACGACTGAGCGACTTCACTTTCACTTTTCCCTTTCATGCACTGGAGAAGGAAATGGCAACCCACTCCAGTATTCCTGCCTGGAGAATCCCAGGGATGGCAGAGCCTGGTAGGCTGCCATCTATGGGGTCGCACAGAGTCGGACATGACTGAAGTGACTCAGCAGCTAGACCCCAGGCCCTGAAATCTGAATTTAGTAAGCACCAAAGTGATTCTGGTGGAGAGGAGACCAATCCCTTTGAGATACTCTCTGAGGAAAAACACCCTAGAATAACTTTCTGCTTCTCTCTTCCTGATCTTGTGCCAACACCATGCAAAATGTCTTCTCATATTCTATTGAAATAGGGGTTGGCTATATAAGGAATGGAATGAAATGATATTCTGAAGAGCAGACTCTAATGAATAAACAAGACAAAACAAAAACAAATTCCTAGATACAGAGAACATATTGGTGGTAACCAGAGAGGAAGGGGGGTGGGGGACAGAGAAATGGGTGAAGGGGATCAACTGTATGGTGATAGTTGGTAACGAGATTTAAAGGTGGTGAGAGCTTTATGGTACATACAAATATTGAGTTATAATGTTGCACAACTGAAATCTGTATAATGTTATATACCAATTTTGCCCAATTTTCTTTAGAGTGATGATTGCTTTGGTAAAGCAATCAGCTTTACCAAAGGAATTTATGCTGAAAAACTGAGCTTTGGCAATCAGGAAAAAATGGTATGATAACTTGTTAAATCTTGAGAAGCGAGTGGTCAGCATTCAAAATATCTGGCTACTAAGATTTAAAGAAGTAGTAAAGGTATGAATTTCATTAGCTACCAAAGAGCACAAACTCTAAATGGGTTCAAGAAAGCAAGGCTTAGTCATGAACACTGGGTACCAAAAGGAGGTACCAATTCCCCAGGTTTGCAGGCAATAGGGGGAGTGCACTGTCCACAGAGAATCTAAAAAAGTTATAAAATGAACTGGATCTGATCTATATTATCACCATGAGCCAGAAATTCTAAGTATTAGTCGTAAGTACTTGTGGTAGAACAACAGCCTCCCTATTGTTATCCACACCCTAATCTCCAGCACCTGGGAATATATGTCACCCTACACAGCAAACTTTGCAGATGTGATTAAGTAAAAGAATTTGAGAGGGGGAGATTATCCTGGATTAGCCATGTGGGCCCAATGTAATCACGAAGGTTCCTTTAAGGCAAAGAAGGAGGCAGGAGATTTAGACACAGAGACGTGAGGAAAGAAGCAGGGGTAAGAGTGATGCCACTGCTGGGAGGGAGCCAGGAACCAAGGGGTGCAAGCTGCCTCTGGAAGTTGGACAACACAGGGAAAGGGTTCTTCCCTGGAGCCCCTGCTGACATGTTGATTTCAGCCCCATTTCCATACTTCTGACCTCGAGAACTATAAAATAATAAATATGTGTTGTTTTAAGCCATTGAGGTTATGATAATTGTTACAGAGGCTAAACAGGAAACTAAAACAGTACTCTTTCCTAAAAATATCTCCTGTTGATCTAAATCCCAACAGCTACTTTTGAGCCTAAATGGACCATTCCCAACCATGATATGCTGCTGGTCATAGGAGAGACACATAGCTCATTTCTAAGAAAGTCAAAGATATCAGGGGAACTTGCCTAATATGTCAGGACTGAAGTCAGAGAGTACAACCACTCTTTTCTATAAAATATAGGTCAGTTCAGTTCAGTTGCTCAGTCGTGTCCGACTCTTTGCGACCCCGTGAATCGCAGCACGCCAGGGTTAGGGTTAGGGTTAGAATATAGGTACCAGCATAAAAAAATTGAACACTGTCTAGACCAATACAGCATTACTAATACATTTTCCTTGGTATACTGTTCACTGTTGATAATTATCAAAATCCCTCCAAGGACATCAACGTCAGAGAGGAAAAACAGGAAGATTGTGCCATAAAATAGATGAAGAAATCAACTTTTTAGTGTTTCTCTATTTTTTTTAATAAAAATAGCATTTCAAGAGAGAAAAATGTAAACATTTCTTACTTCAATTGGTCCCAAAGTCATGTCCATTTGAATTTCATTATCACAGATACAAGACAAGGCTTCCATTGCAAACCTGACATCATCTAAGTCACGAATAGGTCTAGATAACTTTTTCAAGTACTCATTGATAAATGCTATCATGTCTGACATTTTCTTTTTGTATTCTTCATTCAAATATCGACAGAGTAGCATCTTCCATGCCTTAGCCTCAATTGATAAGGCCAATTTCATTGGCTCTGGTGAAGACAGAAAAAGGTCAAAATAAAATATTAGATGAAACTCTGAAACAATTCACTTCATGCGTAATCTGAGCATTTATAATTGTCCATTTCATTGTCACTAGTCACACTGAGCACTTGAAATGTATCTAGCCTGAATTAAATATTCTATAAGGTTACAAGATTTTGAAGGCTTAATTCCTATTCCAGTGAAGTATGTTAAGCTGTTCACAAGAAAGACACTGAAGTCTATAAAGAATAATTTTCGAAATTCATTCTAGCACTATCCAATGTGAACCTTGCTCTGATTCTGGCCATCCCATTAGCAGCTCTCATTCATTTCCCCGAATTCCTCCAGGTAACCCCTACATGAGACCAGCAGTCTATAATGCTGGGAACACTGGGCCTGTCCAGCAGAGTTCTCCCTCACTATAGTTAGCCATAGAATCAGCTTGGGCTTTTGATTTCAGACATTGTCTCATCACCCTCTGATACTCTAACCCCACTAGGCTAACTTCTCAGGAGACCTCCAGTTTTGATTCTTATCTCAGGTACACAATCTACTCCCTACCGTAACACATAGTTCCACCTATCGTTTTGCTTGTTTGGGTGCCAGTTTAGTATTAAGTGCGTTAAGCCACTTTGGTATAATATTATATATACACAATGTATATCTATATTTAACATATATATATGAACAATATTGGTGGTCCAAAATACTTAATAGTTATAATATTGTATCAAGGTAGATTAATAACTGCCTCCTAAATGAAGTCACATTTCATGTGAAAATACAGATACTTTACATAATATCTTTAAAATACCTGTATGCAATTCAAGTGCTCCTACAACTATAATAGGCTTCAACTCATCAATCTCCTGTTCAAAAGTCGCATAGTGTAGAATTTCAGATCTGATTTCAGTCAGAGAGGGATTGTTTGCCAAAAACTCCTGTAGCAAGGAAAGAATCAACACTTTCTTTGGCTTTTTAACAATGTAAATCTTAACTTCTAATAGGTGAATTAGAAAATTGCCTCTGCTTATATATTTTTCCTCACATATGTGCCATCAGGCCAGGGGCTCAGTAGAGAAAGGGATGAACTGTTACTACTGGAAGAGGCGGCTACGTGAGGGGATTTCACATTTCTGGTTGGTTGTTTATAGTCCTGAAGTTTCCTTGAGTTTCTAACCAAATATACAGCTAAGCCTCTGTAACCCTGACACACCCTGAATACCTGGCCTCTGGGTGTGTCTCACACATAACTGGTACCTAAGGAATTGAACAGAGTCTGCTTGAGCCTCATTATTATCAATTGCCCCAGTGTCAACGTCAGAATTACACAAGACAAGACGTGTTAGGTGCATGGCGTTTACAGGTTCTCGGCCTCTGTTCTTGAGTTCTCATCATTATCACTGACGTTTTCCTGGTCTTCCCACAATTACAACCCAAACTGCATTGCCAGTAGTGGAAACACACCTTCACTTTCACATCTCGGTCCTCTGTCCAGAGTGTCTTGTACTTCTGAAAGTCCTGCAGGGCTTCATGAACTGCCTTTCTGAGAGAGTTCACGGAGGAAGAAAGGAGGAGGACCAGCTTGGAGATATCCTTGTGCTCTGCCACTCCCGGGTAAAAATTCTTCAGCTTCCGTGCGGGAATAACTTCTTCAAAGGATTCTGAGTGAGAACATACATTTTTATTCTATAGATAACTCATGCATTCAACTTTAAATACTATCAACTGTAATTATCTATAGACTTTTCAAATTCTTAAAGACCCACCTCCCTCCAGGTAATTGACAGCTAATCTCTCACTAGTTTCATTTATTCTTATTAAATCATTGTGTCATATTTTGAAGTCTAGGTTTCTTTAAAGTACATGTGCGCAGGCACGCTCAGTTGTTCAATCATGTCCGACTCTTTTGTGACCCCATTGACTAGTGTCCTGCCAAGTTCCTCTGTCCATGGGACTTCCCAGGCAAGAATGCTAGGGTGGGTTTCCATTTCCTTCTCCAGGGGATCTTCCTGACCCAGGGATCAAACCCACTTCTCCTGCATCTCCTGCATTGGCAGGTGGATTCTTTACCACTGATCCATCTGGGATGCCTTCACTAAAGTGAGGAAACTGCTATTCAGAGGAGAGAACTGAAAACCAGTTGAAAGACACTGATTAACAACCTCCCCCAAAACAAAACGTCCTCCAAGGAAAGATCAAAAGAGTTGAAATTGCTATACCACAGAACAGCCTTGTGGTTAAAGGAGAGGTACGACATTTTGGGGGCTTCCCTTGTGGCTCAGCAGTAAAGAATCTGCCTGCCAGTGCAGGGAACAGGGGTTTGATCCCTGGGTAGAAAGATCCCCTGGAGAAGGAAATGGCAATCCACTCCAGTACTCTTGCCTCGAAAATCCCATGGACAGGGAGTCTGGTGGGCTACAGTCCACAGGGTTGCAAAGAGTCAGACATGACTTAGCGACTAAACGCAACAACAACTACATTTATTACCCAAATGCCTTAGGCTAATTATTTAAACTTCACAGAAGTACTTGAGAGGATTAAATGATACAGCATATGCTTGTCTTCAGCTGAGCATCCAGTATATAGAGACCACACAACCACTATTAAACACCACCATAAACGTCTTATGCTAAAAGCCAGTATTCTCAAGTATTCTTCATCAGGTACAGACCATACAGATACTTTTGTCTGCCACAGACAGTTCCCTACTTTTGTTAAAGCAGTTGTTAACAATTAAAAAATCATGATATTTCATGAAAAATTTGAGATTTCCATCTTCTCTTTTAAAATGGTTTAATCTGGTATTCCTGCCTAGCAACAGTTGGCTGAAGTACCCATAAATGATACTGACTTGGGGTGGGGGTGGAAGAAAAGGGGAGATGTTGATCAAGGAGTACAAACTTTCATTAATATAATAAATAAATTCTGGAAATGTACACCTACTGGTAATGTATAGTATAATAATAATGTGTACTTGAAGTCTGCTAAGAAAGTAGACCTCAGGTGTTCTCACCACACACACACACACACACACACACACACACACACACACACACACACACACACATAAGTGATTAACTATGCGAGGTGATGAATATGTTACTTACTCTGATTGTGGCAACCACTTCACAAAAGTACACATATATCAAAACATCATACTGTACACCTCAGATATGTACAACTTTTCTCAAAAATAAACAAAAATTTAACGTGGCATAATAGCAAGAAAGAAAAAAAAGTTTGGCTATCTATTCATGGAATTTGGGGTCAGAGTCATATCACACCCTTAATTATTTAAAGGAATAGGTTAAATAAGCTTCATGTACAAAGCATATATGACCAGATTTTCTAAGCACCATGTTCTAGCAAACTAAGTTTATCAGACCAAAAACAAGCCTGAACATAGAATTAGTTCTAAGGTTTGTTTTCATTTTTAACTTTGAGTCTGAGACTATGATAGTAGAACAGTGATAAATATCCTTGTTCACCCATGACCAAAATCTAAAATGTCTGCATGCTATGTTTAAGATGGAAGATGGAGAACACTAGGTTTTTTAATGCAAAATTTAACCAACAAACATATAAAACTGACTTTAAAAATATATGTTGTAATATCCAGAAAAAATCAGAAAGACTTATTTACTGTTACAATTCTGAGACTCTACTGATCTGAGATTTAACATTCTTACTTTCTTCCCTCTTCAATTGCTTCCCTGGGCTTGAATGCGCCAACTCCATAGTCGTACGGGAGCTACTGCTAATGACCCTCTTGATGTGGCGGGTCTGCTGCTGGCCCCAGTGAGCTACTCCCCTGCTGACCTCCAAGGTTAACTGGATCATACGGTTAATGGCTTGTTGAATGTCATCCAAGCTAGGAACCATTACCTGTGGAAAGAAGAAATGAGTCCCAGGTGCTCCCAACACAGACAAATCCACCCCTCTGACTGTCACTGTCCCCTCTCCCTTCTGAGTGGGGAAAGCCTCCGCTGGCCCAGGGCAAGTCTGCTTCAAGGAGAGGGATATTAGAGGGAGGCAGGCCGCAGACTCGACCTCTTCAGGCTTTCCCCTTCTACCCACTCTCGCAGGTGGAAAGGCCAAGCACAGCACTTGTCACCGCTCCCTGTGAGGGTGGCTGGATGTGGGCATGTGCACGCGTTGCATGTCCGTGAAGCAGAAAAACTGAAGAAGCTATATGGTCAAGATTTTGACTTCAGTTCTTTCAAATGTGCCAAATAAGCATAGGAGCTGTCCGCCAGGAGGCCAGACTGTGTCCATGCAGTGTTAGGTGAGCCACAGATCACTCCTGCCTGGCCCTAACCCTTGGATCATCACAGAACACACCACAGTCATCCTGATGACGTGGTGCTCCACATGCCAACAAGCAGCAGGAGGGGTGGTGGCAGAGAAAAGTGCCCCGAGAAAACATAAGGGACCCATGCACTCCAGGCACAGGTTTGTTCTTTCTTTCTTTCTATTCTGCCGTGGACTGCCTCACAGTTGGGTGCTCAGGACAGAGATTTGGACTTCTGAGATGGTCTTATTTGGATAATGTCTGAAGTAAGAAAAAGCAAGATGATTTGTAGGGTACTTGCTAATTATGGCCCACCAGACACTTGACTCTGATACCCACCTTCAATACACCATGAGCTCTGCAGAAGTAATTTTTATAATAGATATTAATGATACACTTTGATTTTTGTTAAATGCTGAGGCTAAGTCAAAAAGCACACAGGACCAAGAGATTAAAGTTCAGTCCTAATGCTATACTTCTTTTTAAGTCTCTGCTGAACTTGTTACAATATTGCTTCTGTTTGTTTTGGTTTTTTTGGACACAAGGCATGTGGGATCTCAGCTCCCCAACCAGGAATCAAACCCGTATCCCCTACATTCAAAGGCAGTCTTAACTACTGGACGGCCAGGCAAGTCCCTATACTTCTTAAATACATTACCAAAATATCACTGTATTAACTTGAGTATTTCATAATAACTTACCACATTAGGAATTGCAAGATGTACTTCAGATTTTAAAAAAGAAATAACATCTTCTGACCGCTTTCGTCCATAAGGGCTGTAATAAGATGGACATTTAACTCAGAAACCTTAACCTAATATTTTATAAATAGCATGGTTATGCTACAACTTTCAATCCTGAAAAATAAGGACAATTTTCAAAATGCTGAATTACTTGAAGAGACTATTATTTACAATGGAACCATAAATTTCATAAACTAGTTCACAGGCTAAGAAAACTTTTAATCTTCTTTGAAATGACATATTAGTCTTTTACCCATTTTCCAATATATTAATGTTGCATTCTCTAAGGAAGTACCACCTATAAATGTTCACCTCAAGCACTCCTTTTTCCCAGTCCCACAATAGGTGCTGAAAATCACCAACAAAAAGCATACACCTTCATATACTTTATTCTGTGTGTGTACAAGATTAAACAGGAGGTTTCAAGTCAAAGCCTTCCGAAAAGTAATTTTTACAACAATATCAATTATGCTCAGACAGAAGTACAGACATACAGACACATGAGTGCAATTAATGAACGACACACACTGGCCTGAAAATTATTAGTAGTTTGGTTATCTCCCTCTGTCTGATCTGTCCCATCCCAGATGAAATTTAGTAAGTGTAAACTTTCCATAGAAAGAAATGCTATCATTACTGAAAAACTACACCTCCGTTCATAACAGAGGATCAATGGTTCCCAGGTAAACATATTATTGCAAGGAACTCTTTGAACTAGAAGCGAGCAAACAAACAAAGGAAAAAACCTCTACTTCTTAGTCTCACTGTAAAATTCAAGATGCATAGACTGTATTTGAAAAGGTACAATCTGAGAAAAAGAGTTTTATAAAGTATAATCAAGCAGCTGAACTAACAGAAGCAATGGACAGCATACTAGATTCTTCAGTGACTTATTTGACAAACTAGAGGATTAGCTTAAGGAATTCTCCAATCAGTCCCATGCAAAATATGAGACATACATTACTTAAGGAAAGGGTAATAAAGATAAGTTTATCCTCCACTTAGTGTACCACAGGTGCTTTTCCAAGCACTTTTCCATAAATTGAAGTATTTCATGCTCACATTAACTCTTGACACAGATCCCATGATTATTATTTCCTTATTGTAGGTGAGGAAACCAAGGCAGAGAGAGATTAAGTAACTCACAGAGGGTCACTCAGCTCAGAGACGCTCTACTACCTAGGATCCACTGTGGAAACCCTACATACAGTAAATGTAAGCATAGCCCTTCTCAAATCTTAAGAATACACTTATTTTTTCACCTTGAAAGTTTCTTTGTGTGCCTCAGGATTAATGGGGAAAAAACACACTTTCTGTGAATTTCCAGAATGAGTGGGGGAAATCCTGTAAGCAGCAAAAAACTGTTACTTAGAAGAGAAAATCAGATTAGCATCAGAAATCACATCTGAAAACAGAAACAAAAGAAGCCAGTGAAACAGTATTTGTGGAGTGCGAGAGAAAGAGGCTATGATCCAAGCTGACCAAATAGTCTTCACGGGTGCGGGAAAGAGATGTTTTAGACAAGGGAGGATTCTGCACTGGTATACTCATGTATGCCTCTTCAAAATCACAGAAGTACAGTTTCAAATTAACATGGAATTCTGAGTTCAGACTTCAAAAATACCTCCCTGTGCCAAGCACATCACAATCATGGACAGATCATGAAGGACCTGAAAATACTTAAACAGAAGGTTAGCATCACCATACACCAGGCAGGCATCAGAAACACACAGTAGCCTGGTCAGGAAACAAGCAGTGATAGTGGGACTTGGCCCCTGTGGACTATGGGGGGCTAAAGTAGTCCATGTGAGAGGGGACTCATCCAGGCTTGCTACCAGACACCAGACATTGAAGCGATGTTCCCCCACCTGTAAAGACAGGCAAAACAACATGTTTGCCAACCTCCTGCCCGCAGCTGCAGCTTTTCCAAAAGATGTTTTCACCTGGGGTGAAAAGAGCGAATCCACAGCACCCTCATTTTGCCACTAAGCCGAGCCACCCATGTGTTCCCCACGGAACCTGCCACGTCCCAGCATCTCTGCAGGGGATACATAACTGTGAACAAATGTGACCCAGACCTGCACTCAAGGTGCCAAGGGTCATGGGGAGACAAGAGAAACACACAAAAGGAAGGAGGGAGAAACAAACGAAAACGACCAAAGAAAAACTCTCACTCAAGGAGAGTCTACAAATAAATTCCAATACGCATGCCTAAGCCTAACGTAAAGAAAGAGGACTAAAGACATCAATAATTGAAATAAAACCTCACTCCAGATAAAGTTTAATGTATAGAAGTATGACAAACTCAAATATAAATATATTAAGGATGTTCAAAGAGATAAATGAAGCCATCTTCCAAAAAGAAATAAATTGCTAAACTAAAAAGGCAAGAATGATACAGTATCTAGAGGATAAGGACAAAATATCAATTGAAATATTTAAGATACAGTAGATGAGACCACCTTTAGGCTAGATACTGAGATACTTGACAATGATGTAGCCCAGAAAGGCAAAAAGGATGAAATATATGATAGCGAGGAGACAGGAAAGACAGACTGACATGCCCCAGCATGAGAGATGGCCAAATAACCACGGTGCCAGCAACAGTTCTGGTTTAAGTCCACCCTGAATCTTCATCTAGATAGTGCCTCTTCACTCAAAAGTGTGTCCGAGGTGGAACGATAGATTATGTGGTCAACCTACTCAACATTCAGCTACAGGAGTTCCATATCAAGAGAATGAAGAGACTATCTCAGAAGCAATAACTCAAGAGGAAATTGCTGAGGATTTTCCAGGATTAAAGAACACTACAAGTCATCAAACAGAAAGTACACTCTGAGAATAGAGCATGACTAAATAAAGACAAATCCACCCCAGGAAAGGAAGCTGCAGAACATCAAGGATAAAAAAACAATTTTCAGTTAGACTCACTGCACACTTCTCATCAGCAACAATATATGTCAGGAAAAAATGAAGAAATACTTTCAAAGTGCTGAGAGAAAAACAAAAGTTTTTTATACAGCCAAATTGGTTCAGACTTAAAATGAAGACTAAGAGAGTTTACATCTCACCCACGCTTTACTGAGGAAACATAGGTATAAAATAAATACACAAGAACCTGGAGATTTTAATAAAATATTCCTGTAAATATATTATTTTATAGTGTTCAAAAAATAGGTAAAAGCAAAACATCACACAGCAATTATAAAGTTCATGCCAAACCTTTTGTAGTTAGAGATAAGATGAGAAAACTGAAAAAAATATAGACAGTGCTTTTTAAAAAACAGAGATAAATATATGTATTCTAAATTTGAAGGTAACTACTTAAAGGATTGAAGTATAGGAAAGAGGATAAAGGGGGAAATTATCCATCCCAAGGATAACAGATAATAAATGAACCAAGGAAAAAGGATAGCAAGAAACTACAATGTCATAAATTAACTGTAACTATATCAAAAAATCCAAAAATATAAGTCAATTAAAATCCATTAAATGGCAGAGATAATGAGATTAAATAAAAATAATCAAGTATATAATCCTTTTAAGAGGTAAAACAAAAAACTTTACAGGAAAAAAAATGAAATGAAGGGATAGAAAAAGATATACCTAAAAATCTGGGAAAGTAAAATTAACAACAGACCAAAAAGAATGAGAAATCAGGATTAATATGGATAAAGAGGCTCATCAAAAAAAAAAAAATAAAGCATTCTAGCAGACTTCACTATATGATGTCACATGCACCTAGCCACATAGCCTTAAAAGATATAAAATGAGAACTGACCAAAACAGAAGGAAAAATCGACAGCTTCACAATCACATTGGGAGATCTGAATAGTGCAATTTAATTAAAATTTAGCAATGAATAACCAAGGAATAAACCTAGCAAAAATGTACAAGACTTTTACACAGAGAATTAAAAAACTTTATTGAGAAATATTTTAAAAATGAAAAATAAATGGAGAGGTAATCTATGATTCTGAATGGAAGACTCCATATAGTAAGGATGCTAATTCCCTCCAAATTTACCTATAGATTCAATGTAATTTAAATAACTATCCCAAAAGAAAAATTTTCTTTTTTAACTAATTAACTATACGGGAAAGAAATACTGGTCTCCTACTTTACACTAAACACAAAAATAAATACCATGTGGATTAAACCCCTAACTGTAAAAGATAAAACTTTAAACTTTCAGAAGACATGATGTAGAGAAAAATTTCATTTAAAAGGCATAGAAATCACAAATAACTAAGGAAAAGATTGATAAATTTGAATTTAAACTTAACAAAGAATACCATAAATAGAACAAAAAGGCACAACTGAGATAAGATACCTGCTATATCAACAAAGTAATGTATGGATGTGAGAGTTGGACGGTGAAGAAAGCTGAGCGCTAAAGAATTGATGCTTTTGAACTGTGGTGTTGGAGAAGACTCTTGAGAGTCCCTTGGACTGCAAGGAGATCCAACCAGTCCATCCTAAAGGAGATTAGTCCTGGGTGTTCATTGGAAGGACTGATGAAGCTGAAACTCCAATACTTTGGCCACCTCATGCAAAGAGTTGACTCACTGGAAAAGACCCTAATGCTGGGAAGGATTAGGGGCAGGAGGAGAAGGGGACGACAGAGGATGAGATGGTTGGATGGCATCACCGACTCGATGGGCATGGGGTAAACTCCAGGAGTTGGTGATGGACAGGGAGGCCTGGAGTGCTGTGATTCATGGGGTCGCAAAGAGTCAGACATGACTGAGCGACTGAACTGAACCGAACTGTACTGAATATATTGAGACTATTCATGAATAAATCCAATCACATAGTAAAACAGACAGAAGGAAGGAAGGAGGTTGGGAAGGAGGAAGAAGGGAAAGAAGGAACTAGAAAAGGGACGGGAAGGAAAGGAAAAAGAAGGAAAGACAAATTTTTAAAAAAAGAAAGCACAAATGGCTCATAAACATAAAAATATGTTTAACTTCATCAGTAACCAGGAAAGTGATCATTTAAATGCCAGTGAGATGCCATTTTACACCTATACACACTGGCAAGAATTGTTTAATTGACGAAATCAACTATGTGCAAGGATGAGGAGCCATGGGCACTCTCATGCTAGACTCGTTGCTGCTGTTGTTCAGTTGCTAAGTTGTGTCCAATTCTTTGCAACACCATGGACTATAGCACAACAGGCTCCTCTGTCCTCCACTATCTCCCAGAGTTGGCTCAAATTCATGTCCACTGAGTTGGTGATGCTATCTAATCATCCCTTCCTCCGCTGTCCCTTCTCCTTTTGCCTTAAATCTTTCCCAGCATCAGGGTCTTTTCCAATGAGTTGGCCCTTTGCATCAGGTGGCCAAAGTATTGGAGCATCAGCTTCAGCATCAGCCCTTCTAGTAAATATTCAGGGTTGATTTCCTTTAGCATTGACTGGTATTGATCTTCATGCTGTCCAAGGGACTCTCAAGAATCTTCTAGCACCACAATTCAAAAGCATCAATTCTCTGGCACTCAGCCTTCTTTATGGTCCAACTCTCACATCCATACATGACTACTGGTAAAACCATAGCTTTGTCTATGCAGACCTTTGCTAGCAAAGTGATGTCTCTGCCTTTTAATATGCTCTCTAGGTTTGTCATAGCTTTCCTTCTGAGGAGCAAGAATGCTAGGCACTGCCTGGTAGAGTGAGGAGTGCACACATCCCAGGGCCCAGCCATCCCACTCAGCAGATGCAGCCCGAGATAGGCACAAGAGTGTTCACAACAGCCCTAACTGCAAACATCCCAAACGATCACCACCAGTAAAACTGATAAAACAGACTGTGTACACTCTGGCTAAATAGAAGTGAAGATAAATTATATCAGCATAAATGCATCTCAAAAACAATACTGAACACAATTCAAACAGTCAAAATTAAACAATACAAAAATGGGGTAAATTGTAAAAAGAAAAGCAAAACAAGACAATGATAAACATGAAGTTCCAAACAGAGGCTACCTCTGTGTGAGCAGAGAAGGGACCAGTAAGGGGACTGTAGTGTTCACTGTTCTTTGTTCTTGGCCTGGTTGCTAGGAATATGGTTGTTCACTTATCACTGTTCTTATAATATTACACATTTGTTTTTATACAGTATTTTCATAAGTGCCATGTTTTAAATTTTATAACTTTTAAAATTAATGAATAAAAATTAAAAGTGCTTAAGCATTGTGCTGTGATAGTATTACCAGACATATTTAGGGTATTTTCCACTTGCCTGGCAACAAATATTCTTCTTTTCATTGTGTCCAAAGATAACCGTGTAGCTTTTTGAAGACTGTCTAGTAATTGATGAGAGAAAAAAGCGTAGACCTCTTTACATTCCTATAAAGAGAAATCATTAAATTTGGTACAAAAAATCTAACACCCCCAAAGCAATAATACAATGTTAGAAGTGACATGCAAAAGATGAAATAAACTTTACAATTTCAATTATATTATAAAAATAAATTCAACACTACATTACTGTTTTATTTTTTAAAACAAGTAAGAATATATGAAAAATGTGCTTTCATAAACACCCCAGCAAATTAGAAGGTGTTACTCCAAAGCCAAACTTCAAAAACAGTTAATTGAAAATAATCCTGGTTTGCTCAATATTCAACAATTCACTCAACAAAACTGAAGCATTTAGGGGTGTGTACTTCTCAATGCTTACAGGTGTGGACACAGGAGGATATTTAGTCTCCAACCTCAGAAGCCTCAGTTTGGTGAATAAATACGTTTTAAAATGCATAAGTTTGGTGAATAAATACGTTTTAAAATGCATAAGGACTTCACTGGCCAACCAGCAGTGGGGACTTTGTGCTTCCACTGCAGGGGGTGTGGGTTCAATGCCTGGTCAGGGAACTGGGATCCCACATGCCACACCATGCAGTCAAATAATAATAATAATAAATTATTAAAGTCAGTGGCTGACTTTATTTTGGGGGGCTCCAAAATCACTGCAGATGGTGACTGCAGCCATGAAATTAAAAGACGCTTACTCCTTGAAAGGAAAGTTATGACCAACCTAAATAGCATATTAAAAAGCAGAGACATCACTTTGTCAACAATGGTCTGTCTAGTCAAGGCTATGGTTTTTCCAGTGGTCATGTATGGATGTTAGAGTTGGACTATAAAGAAAGCTGAGCACCAAAGAATTGATGCTTTTGAACTGTGGTGTTGGAGAAGACTCTTGAGAGTCCCTTGGACTGCAAGGAGATCCAACCAGTTCATCCTAAAGGAAATCAGTCCTGGGTGTTCATTGGAAGGACTGATGTTGAAGCTGAAACTCCAATATTTTGGCCACCTGATGTGAAGAGCTGACTCATTTGAAAAGACCCTGATGTTGGGAAAGATTGAAAGCAGGAGGAGAAGGGGATGACAGAGGATGAGATGGTTAGATGGCATCACCGACTCAATAGACATGGGTTTGGGTAAACTCTGGGAGTTGGTGATGGACAGGGAGGCCTGGCATGCTACGGTTCAGGGGGTCGCAAGGAGTCGGACATGACTGAGCAACTGAACTGAACCGAACTGAGTAATAATAAAAAAGCTGCCTTTAAAAAAATGTGTGACAACCAAATGTATGGGATGAAACTTCCACCGTCTTGGCACCATGGTTTGCCCCTCTCTGTCAGCCCTTCTTTCCCTGCAGCAAAGTAGCAGCCATACTTATTGGTCAGAGCACAGAATAAATATTGAGCCTGGGCAGGTGTCTGGGCACCACGTCTTGCTTCACAGAGGCCCACACCCACGGCCAGACTCTGGCCACACTGTTCCTGTCCACCCTATGCCCTGCCCCCCACTGAGACTGGGTGGGCCAGTTAGGCTGAGTTGGTTCAGAAGGGAGGCCTGTCAGGTGTTAACAAAGAGGAATATGATCGGAGTTGGTCAAGCACCAGGCTACAGCACAGGCAGGATATCATGAGATGTTTACATTAGACCACTGTGGAAGCGATGTGGAAGATGGATTTGAGAGGCAGAGGCTGCTGAGGAGGTGCCCGCCCTGATGCAGCTCCAAGTGATCCCGCAGCTCCAGAGGCTCGGATGGTACTCAGTATGGTACTCAGTCTTGCTCTCAGGACCCCAGCCAGTGTCGCAAGGAATGCAGTTGGAAGTGAAGGACTCTCCAGCTGCCTCCCACTGACTGATAGTGGCTGCCTAGTGTCTGGTGCTGAGAAGCAATCCACAGCTAAAATCTAGACTCAGCAGGAAAGTGTTTCCCAATCAAATAGTTATACCATTCTTGAGTCAGAAGGTGAAAATGAAACACGTGTGCTGTTTATTTCCAAAACTGTGTTGGAGTGTGGGTTGTGTGTGTGTGTGTGTGTGTGTGTATCTGTATCAGTTGTGTCCAACTCTTGAAACCTCATGGTCTATAGCCCACTGGGCTCCTCTGTCCATGTTATTTTCCAGGCAAGAATACTGGAGTGGGTTGCCATTTCCTCCTCCAGAGGAATCTTCCCGACACAGGGATCAAACCCATGTCTCTTGCATTGCAGGCAGATTCTTTACCACTAGCACCACTTGTGTGGCTTAGAGAGTATAAAAGCAAGTAAAATGGAGAAAGAATGAAAAGATGGGTATGGAGGGTTAAAAAAATTAACGGGGGACTTCCCCAGTGGTCCAGTGATTAAAAATCTGCCTTCCAATGCAGGGGACATGGGTTTGATCCGTGGTCGGGGAACGAAGATCCCGCAAGCTGCAGGGCAACTAAGCCTGCTTATCGCAACTACAGAGAGCTCTAGAACCCTCTTACCACAACTAGAGAGTCTGTGCACCACGACGAAAATCCCAGGTGACACAAGTAAGACCCGACCCAGCGAAATAAATAAATATTAAAGAAAAAGAAACCTGATGGCAGCAGGAGAAATCAGGAATTAGTACAAACATGGCAGTGGCATTCAGAGTTGATGAACGGCCAGAAGGCCTAAGAAGGATGGAGAGTCCCAGTGTCTCCTCAGTTTCCAGTCTCAACACGTCTCAGTGTAACTTCAAACTCTGCCCACCTGGGGTTTCTCCTGCAGGGGAGTCCACAGGATATCCACAGTGCTTATAAAAAATGCAGATCCCTGGACCCCAGGTGAACCAAAGTCTGGTCTTGCAGTACTGGTAACTCCATTAAAAACAGTAACTGAGACCAAAGTTCTCCGTCCTGAGTCAAATGGATGGGCACTATGGTCCCAGATGTGACATTTACTACATAAGAAAACATGGTCAGTCACAACGGGGGCAATAGCTATATAAACTATAATTGACAGAATCACATTAAAAACAGATGATATTGGGGGAAAAACTGTAAGGACTGCTGTAGCTTGTCAGATTCCACAGTGTAGGATAGAAAATTATATTTTCTGGATTTTGTTATAAATCCACACAGACAGACTGCAGAACTGCCTGGGGGGGCGGGGGGGGGCGCGGGGAGGGAAACACCATTTGGGATTATCTCCAATCCTATGAGTCATAATTCTGTGAAATTCCATGAGGTTGTTTCACAATAATACCTTCTTAAATTCATCTTCTTTATCATCTTTAACATCAGCCTCAGGTACAATATTAGCATCATAATCAGTGCTTTCACCATCTTCTGCCTCACTTCCAAAAACAACGTGCTTTCTCAGCTCTGTAGAAAAGATAAAACAAGAATAGAACATTTAATACTTAGCATTTGGTTTATTCTATGCGACCAAACCTTCTTAGGAAGCTCCTTCTTTAAAAAATTCTTAATCAAAAATTTAAAAATTTGTTCCTGGGGGAATCACCCTTGAATTCAATTTAAATCAAGTACACTCTTCAAATACACTCTCAGTATCAGAATTAAAGAACATTTAAAGAGGGCTCTACATGTTAGCTTTCTAAAATATCTGTTTAAGTTTTGACTTTGCTATCCTAACAAGCTGATATGTTCGTGTTTTTGATACTTTTGATGAAAACGACTTAAACTAAGTGAAAAATCTCTAGGAGAAAGAAGACATGCTATGGGTACTTATTTAAGCTCTGAGGTTTTTTTGTTTGTTTGTTTTTTTAAAGCATACAAATTTATTTAATATAAGTTTTACATGACACAAGAGATTTCAAAAGGAAATTAAGATCCAAAGAAGTGATTAAACTTGTAGGGTTTCACACTAGGTTCGATAAAGAATAGAAAATCATAGGAAAAAATGTGATAGGACTACAGGTAGTAAACTGTGGGGATTTACCAAGGCCTATTCATTCTGTACTTTGGCCACCTGATGCGAAGAGCTGACTCATTGGAAAAGACCCTGATGCTGGGAAAGATTGAGGGCAGGAGGAGAGGGGACGACAGAGGATGAGATGGTTGGATGGCATCACCGACTCAGTGGACATGGGTTTGGGTGGACTCCAGGAGTTGGTGATGGACAGGGAGGCCTGGCGTGCTGCAGTTCATGGGGTCGCAAAGAGTCGGACACGACTGAGCGACTGAACTGAACTGAACTGATTTGTTCTGATTCCTCTCAGCATCCTCCCATCTTTGAAAATAAAGATGCTCCTTTCCTCTCTGGGTACATGGAAGCCTCTCAGATGAGGACCTTACGATCTGGGGAGAAAATAGAGGTTGGAGAGTCCTTCCCTTACCACCTGGAGTGGCTCAGATGGTAAAGAAACTGCCTGCCTGGGTCAGGAAGATTCCCTGGAGCAGGAAATGGCAACCCACTCCAGTATTCTTGTCTAGAGAATTCCATGGACAGAGGAGACTGGTGGGCTACAGTCCATAGGGTCACAAAGGGTCGGACACAACTGAGTGACTAACATTTTCACTTTCCTGCACCACCACCTCTCAAATTCCTTTAGCTTAAAATATTCAATATGCACAGTAGCACATTTGGGGGTGGTATGTTCTGAGCCCCAACATTTCTCTCCTAACTTACGCTTTCCATTCTTTCATTTCCTTTCCCTTATTCTTTCTATAGTATGCCGTGCTACTAGAGGGGGGGTTCTGTAAACTTCTACTCCCCCCTCAGTCTTCTCCACACGCTCCCTGTGCCCCACCTAAGGAATCTTAAGACTTGTTAATTCGATTACTATATTGATGCTACTTTTCCAGCAACTTTGCTTCATAGGTGGGATGAGCCCCTGTGTTTCCCCCAAAAAGCAAAGCTTTCTTCCAACAGTTTCAAATTTATCCCTTGCAAAAACTTCTCACATTTAGGAACTTTGGTGCAGAATCTTACAAGTGGATCATAACTGGCTGTAACTTATTAAAGAAACACATTTAACATTTCTAGCAGTAAGTGAACATGGGAAAATATTAACAACTTTTAACTAAAAATAATGGTTTGTTTGGTCTCTGGGTCATGAAGATCCCCTGATGAAGGGACTAGCAACCCACTCCAGTATTCTTGCCTGGGGAATTCCATGGACAAAGGAGACTGGCAGGCTAGTCTGTGGGGTCGCAAAGAGTGAGACACAACTGAGCCACTAACACTTTCACACACACACGATGGTTTTCCCTTCAAATTAAAACTACAAATTATTTATATTTATTACCTAAACTCCCCTCAGTAAATATATTATTTTCAGCACTTCTTACAGGTCTTACACATTTAGGAAAGCAAAATGTATTTTATATATTAAACAATTTGTTTACTGAATTAAATTGAAGTTTTTACTGAACAAAAATGTCCATTTTCACCTACTTTTTCCCTTATTGCTGGGAAGGGATATTTGCCTGCACATGGCTTGCTCCTCCACCTGTCCACCTGTCCTTAACTTACAGTTCTTAACTTTCCATTGACTAGGTCTCAAAAAACAGCTGATTTTTGAAGGCACAGCACAAACCCATTAATTAATTCCTATTGTGTGGGCTCTCTCTATATTCACAAGAACATTTTGGAATAGAAGAGCCTGAAAAGGATATTACAGAAATAATTTTTAAATGTTTATTTTAACAAATAAAAGAGAAGTAAATCATTTATAAACTTGAGTTTTAGCTAAGATCACTCGTGTGTGTGTGCGCATTCAGTCATGTCTGATTCTTTGCAAGCTCATGGACTGTAGCCTGCCAGGCTCCTCTGCCCATGGGATTTTCCAGCCAAAAATACTGGAGTGGGTTGCCATTTCCTCCTCGAGGGAACCTAGGGATTGATTCAACCTAGGGATTGAATCCATGTCTCTGGCATCTCCTGCATTAGCTGGTGGAGTCTTAACCACTGTAAGCTCAGAGTTTCTCATCCTCAGCACTACTGACTACTTTCTTTGTTGTTGGGGGCTGTCCTGTGCAATGGAGGATGTTCAGCAGCATCTCTGCCCTCTACTCAGATGCCCTCTGTCATGCAGTGTGACAACCAGCATGGTAGAATGAATACATAAAAAAGAAAAAGTGAACATAGCAGGCCAGAGACTGCTATCCATGTTAAGTCCTGCTTGCAAGGATGGTCCTTAACAGGTGTCTGGGAATTTGGATTTGGGGCTTCCCAGGTGGCTCAGTGGTACAGAATCTGTCTGCCAATGCAGGAGACATAGGTCGATCCCTGAGTAGGGAAAATCCCCTGGAGAAGGAAATGGCGACCCGCTCCAGTATTCTTGCCTGGGAAAACCCATGTGCAGAGAAACCTGGTGGGCTACCGTCCATGGGGTGGCAAAAGAATCAGACATGACTTACCAACTATACAACAATGACAACCTGGATTTCAGAGGGGTGCCCACCATTCCCTAACTCCTAAAAAGGGCTCACTGTGCCTACACTGTGCAAACTGCATGGTTTATGCTGAACACCTGATCTCCTTCCCAGAGTCTGGAATTTTGGTACACGCTAAGCACAGGGGGCCTTCTTGAGAGCATATCTGTAGCACTTGTGATTCAAACATTTTAATCAGTCGCGTTACCTGGTAAGTGTCTTGCTCCTTTCCCACTGTACTTAACTTCATAAATAGTCTCAAATATTGATATAAGTTCTTTGACAGCTTCTTCTACATGCTTACTTTTGCGGTTTAGAACTTCAGCCCATTCTTTTGTGTATGTCTATTAAATAAAGAAATGACTATTAACTTCCAGATACTTAAAACTACTATGAAGCTTCTTAATACGACTTTAATTTGTCAAATTCTAATTAATGCTATTTGAAAATACCTAGAGAGAGTGGCCAGTAGCATAACGATTCAGACTCCAAACTGTCAACAGCTAAAAGCAGCCTGAGAAACCTGTTAAGTCTCAAGCGAGGAAAAGGAGGAGAAAGAATAAAAATTCAAAGTTGTTTTGTTTTGTTTTTTGGCCATGCCATGAAGCATACAGGATCTTAGTTCCCTGATCAGGAATGGAACCTGTGCCCCCTGCAGTGGAAGAATGGAGTCTTAACCACTGGACTGCCGGGGAAGTGCCAAATTCAAAGTTTTTTACCTTACCTGATTCAATCACTCATAGAGATCTACACTCACATTCATATGAGTAAAAAGAAGGAAGCTGAAGATGTAAGAGAGATAAAGATGTCACAAGTGGAAAGTGAGAAATGGTTTTAAAAAACGACAATCCAAAGTGTTGTTTTGAGATTCAAATGAGACAAGGTTTTAACTGAGCATCGTGTTGTATGCCAGGCATCAATTTAAGAGCTTTATGTGTATGAACTCTTTAATTAAACGACAACCTCTTGGGATAGGTAATATTATTGTCCCAATTTCACAGATAAGAAAACTGAGTCTCGGAAAGAATAAAAAATTTGCCCAAGGTCACACAGTGGGTGGTAAGAATAGGGGTTTGAAACCAGCTTTGTGTGATTCTAAAAGTCGGTGCTTTTTGCCTTTTGAATGTTTCTAATAACAAATGCTTTAGGAAGAAACTGAGAACTAGTTAAATCCAGAAAAGAAAACTGGCTTATAAAATTGAACAAGCCTTTTGACATACACTGTCCATGCATTTTAGAAAAGAGAAAAGTAAATGGTAGCAGCCAACTTGGCCCTTTAAAATCACTTTTGCGAAGGAGCCCGAGCCTATCTACGCAAATTCTCTCCAGACAAGCTTTGGGAGATTCCGTAGTCTCCTTGCACAGCTCTCAGGCGTTCCTCTCTTGGCTACTAGATTGAGAGAGAGAGACTTCTAAGCTTGTCCCCCAGATTTATACCACCTCACCTGTATTTGAAACCATCTTCATCTTTTCTCAACCTCAGGGGAAATGATGTTCCTCCTCTTACCGAAAGATAGTCTCCCTTCCCTCCTATCATCACTAACTCTTCAGACCTCATTCCTCCATTCATTCACTCCACCCTTTCTAATTTATTCAACACACTATTAAACTTTGGAATGCAATGGAGGCTGAGAGCCACTTCAGTCCAGCAGGGAAAACAAGTGTTAAGCAAGTAGACACAATTCCAGCTGATCACAGAAGAAGGGACACACCTGTTTATATACACACATCTTCTACTTGCTTTGAAATCCTCTAAGGAGACACAGGAGACTCAGGTTCGATCCCTGGGTCGAGAAGATCCCCTGCAGGAGGAAATGAAAACCCATTCCAGTATTCTCATCTGGAAAGTCCCATGGACAGAGGAGCCTGGTGGGCTACAGTCCATGGGGTTGCAAGGGAGTCAGACACGACTGAGCACACATATACACATGCACGAGGAAGGAAACAAACTACTAGTTAAACATGACAGATTAAACACATGTTTATTTTGGCACTCCCCTGGAAACCTCTACAAAATAATATAAAGTCATCTTTTATGTTAAAAGAATATGCTCACAAGAATAAATGGGAGGATGCCATGGAAATTCCTCTGTATGTCTTCAATACCATATAATAATGAAATTAATGGTATTTGACAATTGGTGCTAGTACAAATGAATATCCACTTGCAAAATAATGAAACTGGATCCTCACACCACACACAAAAACTAACTCGAATCACAGATCTAAACGTGACGGCAAAAATCATAAAACTTTCAAAAGAAAACATAAGCGTGTATCTTCATGAACTTGGATAAGGCGAAGTTTTCTTTGATATTTGACACAAAAGCAGAGCAGTGACAACAGAAACAGGTGAAATGGGCATCATCAAAATTTAAAACTTTGAGGCTTCAAAGGATACCATCAAGAAAGTGAAAAGACAACCCACAGAATGGGAGAAAAACTTTGCAATCTGATAAGGGGTTAGTATCCAGAACATACAAATAACTATTACAACTAAAAAATAAAAAGTCAGATAACCCAATTTTAAAATGAACAAAGGATTTGAATAGACATTTCTAATACCACTTCATACCTACTAAGAAGGCAACAATCAAAAAGATGAATAGTAAGTGTTGGCAAGGGTGTAGAGAAACTGGAACCCTCACATACTGCTGACGGGAATGTAAAATAATGCAGCCAGTTTGGAAAAGTCTGACTGTTCGTCAAAAGGCTGAACATGTACTTAACACATAACCCAACAATTCCACTCCTAAATATATGCCCAAGAGAAATGAAAATATGTCCCTGCAAAAACTTGTACATTTATGTTCACAGCAGCATTATTCATAAAGGCCAAAAAATGAGAATCCAAATGTCCATCAACTGATGAATAGATAACTAAAACATGGTCCGCCCACAGAACGCACTATGATTCAGCAGCAAAAAGAAATGTAGTACTGATACGTGGGACCATATGAATGAACACTGAGCTAAGTCAAAAAAGCCAGTCACAATATACCACATACCATATGATTCCTTCTGTAAGAAATGTCTACAGTAGGCAAATCTATGGAGACAGGAAGCAAATTAGTGGTGGCCTAGGGCTGGGAGGGTTGAGAGAAAATTATAATGACTGCTAATGAGTATGGGATTTCTTTTGGGGAGATGAACTGTTCTAAAATTGATTGTGGTGACAGCTGCACAGTTCTGTCAATATATTAAAACTACTGAATTGTACGAGGTTTTTTTTTTCTTTTGGCTGCGCCACATAGCTTACCAGATTTCAATTCCCCAACCAGGGATCAAACTCATGCTTCCTGCAGTGGGAAGCACAGAGTCCTAACCACTGGATCGCCAGGCAGTTCCCAAGTTGTACACTTTAAATGGGTGAATTATATTTCAATAAATTTGTCAAAAAAACAATAGCTAGTGCCAGAAATAACTGGAAGCAGGAATTGAGGGGAATGGAGCAGGGAAAAGGGAAATGGGAGAGTTAAGGCAGCTTGAGTGAGCATTTGTAGAAGTTTAGTTTTTGTTTGCTGGCAAGAAAAGAGGGAGAATATATTCGACTACTCAGGGACGGGGTCCCCTAGAGAGGACAAAGCTGAAGATCTAGAAGAAGGAAGACTGGTGGAGTCAGGCTGCCAAGAACAAGAAGGCGTGGACTCCAGAGCCCACGTGTAGGACCTCAATTATGGAAAGAGGTGAGAACTTTCTCCACGGAACCCGAAGGAAGGAAGAGTTGGATGCAGAAGTCAGCAATGCACCAAGAGCTCTGGGATTGTGCAAACTAATTCCGGAAACTACAAATAATTCCTGCAACTCTGTGAAGTCCAGCTTGGGAGACAGCCCAGGTGCAGGTTATTCTCCGTTTGCCTCCTGCAACCCATTCCTAGCTCTTCTCTGCTCTGCCCTGTGCAGAGGGAAGCTGCCTTCTGGGGCTCCCTGATTCTCTGACTTCCGGTTGGGTTTGACCCAGTGGGACACACCAGCAGAAAATAGGAGAGCAGGAGAGGAGGGTACCTCCCACTCCCTCCTTGGCAGAGGAGGGTGGGGCTGCATCTCTGGTAGAAGCTGTGTCTCTTCACAAATTCAGCTCCTACGGGATGAGCCCCTTCACGTGGTTCTAGTTCTCGCTGGACTCTGAAAGCACTCTCTCCTCCTTTGGCACCTTCAGCCCCAGCAGTGCTGATGCCTTTCACCCTTGAGACTCCTGGAGTGTCTCACCTTGCTGGGATCTACACCGATACGGTCCCACACACAATAATCAGCCCCATCCTAGTTCCTGAACCCCGATCAAAGAACTCACATCTGATCCTTGCTATGAATTAGGTCATCTCAGATAACCATGACAGCTCATACTGTCAAGAAAGCCAGGAGTAAGAAACTTAGATGTACACATTCCACTGCAAAGAAATTTCCAGTGGCACAGCTATCCTCTTTAACAAGTGGCAAAATAATGCCATGAGATAACAGACTCACAGAAACTGCCTCCATATGATGTCACTACCAGTTGGGTAATGCCCAACTTTGTGAGATGCCTCACAAAGCAAGGCATCTTTTCCTGATAAGGACCATATCTCTTCATGAGCAGAACAGCTAGTCCTTGAAGATTAATAAGACCATTCTCACAGCTGAATGAAACAGACTGCAGTGCCAAGGAGCATGCCAGGGATGAAATGGAAGGCAGTCAAACTAATTGTGTGAGCGGTTTTCTATTTTTAAAAATTGAGATATAATTCATACAACAGAAACTGACCCTTATAAAGTTCACAGTTCATTGATTTTCAGTATAGTCACAAAGCTGGGGAGCCATCACTGACATCTAATTCCAGAATGTTTTCATCATCCCCCAAAGAATCTCCCTATATCCATTAGCAGTCACTCCCCACAACTCTGGCAACCACTAATCTACTTTCTGTCTCTATGGAGCCAGGTTGATTTTGCGGATAGAATTTTTGATACCCTTTCACCTATTTCCCTGTGTTCTCCTATCTTAACTTGGATCATAATATTGCCCTGATTTCATATTCCATTTGTATATCTATCAATACACAGATATGTTGATCAGGGTCCAGCAAGGAAATACACGCCACTCCAGCTATTTTAATAGACAGAATGAGAGAATTAAATATTTAAAAAATTGGTTAAACAACTATTAAAGGATCAAAAGGGCAAAAAGGAACACAGAGGTCACAGAGAGTAATTGTAGGAGGCAGCTCCCATCCCCGGGCATGGTGGAGTCCAGGGAGGAGGGTGAAGTTATTGGAACCTGGTATTGGGAAGGGAGGGAGACACTTGGCTAGCGCTGCTGCCTCAGAAGCTCAGAGAGAGGCCCCTTGATGTTGGTATATCTGACAGACACATGAGGCTGATTCTGGAAAGGCCGGAGAACACTAGGACCTGGGGCTAACAGCCGCTGCCAGGGTAACGGTGTCAGCAACAGAGGGCAATACAAGAAAGAGGAAGCCTGTTTTCTCCTCCAGCCTCCTTCTATTACCTATAGTGCAAGCCTAAAGGGCAGCCAGCTGGCCAAGGATAAATGTAATTTGCAGAGTCCCAGCCCCAGCATCATAGAGTAGAAGGACTAATTGGAGGCTAACAGAAGATAGCTTTTAAATAATTAACATAATCTGTCCTATAACCACATCCTTATCTTAGATGTCCCAAGATAAGGAATACTTGCCACTACTGCAAATAAGCCCTGGTTCCCAATATGGTCTGAAACCACTGGTTAGTGCAAAATAACCTCACATCCCCCCAGATTAACATTATGTATGGCATGTTTCCAAAACTGATTTCTCTCCAAAGTGTTATCCAATGTGCTTTGTCATTACAAACCTTATTCTGTCTTCACCGTAATGGTCTCCCTAAGTCATAGGCTTGTGTGAAGGCAGCCCACGTGTTACTCGATCTTGGATCCCTCTAGGACATGTGACTGGGACACACTGACAAACAAGCTCTTCCAAGTTTCACCTCCTGTATCTTGACCGGGGCCACCCATGTAACCACCACATTCACACTTGGTCACCCTTTATCCTCATTTCCCTCATTTGGGTGATCTGCTTCTCCTTCTATGCACCTGAAAGTTCTGTGTTTATATGTTCAAAGAAAATTGTCTTTGGTAGTGTGAATTTCACCCGACTGAGAAGAGGACAGTGTCAGAACAGTTATATGTACACAGCAATAGAAATGATTTTCATTGTCAAGAGGACAAAATGAAAAAAATTAATGGAGAAATGTCCCTACTCCTTTGTACGCTGTTAGTTTATAAGTAAGACCTGGTATGAAGTACGTGGGCTTCCCTGGTAGCTCAGCTGGTAAAGAATCTGCCTGCAATGCAAGAGACCCTGGTTTGATTCCTGGGTTGGGAAGATCCCCTGGAGAAGGAAATGGCAACCCACCCCAGGATTCTTGGGCTTTCCTGGTAGCTCAGATGGTAAAGAATCTTCCTACAAAGTGGGAGACCTGGGTTCGATCCCTGGGTTAGAAAGATCCCCTGGAGAAAGGAACAGTTACCCACTCCAGTATTCTTGCCTGGAGAATTCCATGGACAGAGGAGTTTGGCAGCCTAGTCCATGGGGTTGCAAAGAGTCAGACACAACTGAGCGACTTTCACTTTCATAGTCAGATTCTAGGATGAGCGAGAAGGAAATGACAAGCTGTTACCCCTCATCCCCAAGCAGGGAACAGGAGACTTCTTTGGAAAACTTTAATTGCTGGAAAAAGACCTATGCAACATTTGAAGGAATCTTCCTCCTAAAATAACATGGAGCCCAGGAATACAGCAGACTCTATTTGCCAACCCAAGAAATACCACCCCAGGTATATTAGAGATGTAGAAATAATACTATAAAAACAGGTGAAAGCTAAAAATGAGTGCCATTCCTAGCACCTAGGATGTGATCTTCAAATATAATTTTCCACCATTAACACTGAAAGGCTAGCTGGAAAATTGAGTTATCCCAGATGTTGGGCAGGAAATGTACAAGATGAACTTAAGATTTCCAGTGGTTCCAGGAAGGAAGAAAGCTTTCAAAGACTACGGGACTCATATCAAAAACACAGAAGCCTGCCTGAAGAATTCCACTGGACAAAGATGATAAAATTTAAGTAGAAAAAAAATGGAAAAAAAATAATAATGACTTCCATGGACTGAATCCCTCAAATACATAATAATCCATATATTCATAATGATCTTTAAATAACTTAAACCTCAATGAGTACTTTAGAAGTTGCCAGTGAGCCAACTCATTATTTTGAAAACTAGTATATAAAAGGAAAACTGAAGCACTTGACTTGAATTTTCTATACAAACACTGTTTCATAGTAACCAACCAGGTAATGAAGGAAATTTCTTCTTTATAGAAGTATTTTATCCATAAATGCTGAAGTCAGAAAATCAACATTTTGCAATCTCTAGGCAACAATAATGGCCCTAGGCAGTAATAATCAAAGATTGCTAAACTCATCAGGAGAAAGGTTAGTGGGAAACTTTATAATGATGGATAAAGCTGACTGTATTTGAGCCCACTAATTAATCTTAAAATCACAAAAAGAGAAACAAGAATAAAATGTGCCTCCTGATGTGAAGCAATAGGAAGTACACAGTGAACTATTCTGTCAGGAAAAGCAAAAGTAATTGAACCTGAACTGAATCAATCCTCCAGAGCTAATTAAGATACATAGGAAATTCAAGGAACAGAGGACTAGGTCAACATGTTAAATCACACTACTGGGACTCCGCTGGTGTTTCAGTGGCTAAGACTTCACGCTTCCAATGCAGGGGCCCAGGTTTGATCCCTCACCAGGGAACTAGATCCCACATGCTCCATCTGAGAGTTCGCACGCCACAACTAAAGATCCTGTGTGCCACAACTCAGACCCAGTCCAGCCAAATAAAATACATAAATGATATACGTATATTTTAATTTTTAAAAATCACACTACTAGGATATGACAAGCAAAAGTCTAAAACATGGAAAATTCTATAGGACAAATGATCCCATTTCTTCAATAAATAAAGAGTATTAAAAGAAAGAAGAAGGCAAAAAAAAAAAACACCTTGAATAGACATTTCTCCAAAGAAATGTACAAATGGCCAACAAACACATGAAAAGATGCACAACATCAGCAATCATTAGGAAAAGGCAAATCAAAACCATAAGGAGACTTCACATCCATTCAGATTATTATGAAAAATGTTTTAATTTTCAAAAATGAAAAATAAGAACTGTCAGCAAGCAAGTAGAGAAATTGGAACCCTTGTTGTACACTGCTAGTGGGAAGGTAAAACAGTATGGCCACCATGAAAAATATTTGGTGATTTCTCAAAAGCTAAACATAGAATTACCACGTGACCAGTAATTCCACTCTGAGTATATACCTTAAAGAATTGAAAGTAGGGATTGATAATTACACACTAGTGCTTCATTCATAGTTAAAAGGTGGTAAGAACCCAAATGTCCACCAACAGATGAATGGATAAACAACATGTGGCATCTATATACCACAGAACATTTCAGCTCTAAAAAGGAACCAAATTCTGATACATGCTTCAATATGGATTAACCTTGAAAACATTATGCTAAGTGAAGTAACACAGACACAGAAGGGCAATATTGCATGATTTCACCTACATGAGATACTTAAAATAGACAAATTCATAAACATAGAAAGCAGAATAGAGGTTGCCAGGGGCTGGGTGGAGGGAAGGAAAATGGGAAGTCATTGTTTAATAGGTACAGAGTTCCTATGTAAGATGATAAAAAAATGTTCTGGAAATAGATGGTTTCAAAACACTGAATTTTACTTAATGCCACTGAACTATACATTATAAATGGTTAAAATTATAAAATTTGCACTATGTATATTTTACTGCAATAAAAAATTGCAAGCAAAGAAAGGGGAGATGGCAAAAAGAAACTTAAAAGATATGTGAATCAAATGCAATGTGTGCACCTAATTGGTTCCTAATTCAAATACACCAACTCTAAAAAGATAGTTTCTACAAAAGCTAAATATATTCATAACCTATGACTATGACCCAGCAATCTCACTTATAGGAATAACCCACCAAAACAGGTGCTTAGATTCACAAAAACAAAACAAAACCATATACAAGACTGCTCAGTGTGTATAATCAAAAGCTGTTAACTATCCAAATGCCCCAAACAGCAGAAGATATACATAAATTGTAATAAGCTCAGACACTGAAATACTAGTCAGCAATGAATGAGAATGAAAGAACTAGTGTCTCATGCAACTACACAGATGAATCTCACAGACCCTGAGCAAAATAAGCCAGACATAAAGAATACATGCTTCTTGATTTCATTTGTGTGAAGTTCAACACAAGTGCAACCCACTCCAGCACTCTTGCCTGGAGAATCCCATGGATGTAGGAGCCTGGTGGGCTACAGTCCATGGGGTTGCGAAGAGTTGGACATGTCTGAGAGACTTCATTTTCACTTTTCACTTTCATGCACTGGAGAAGGAAATGGCAACACACTCCAGTATTCTTGCCTGGAGAATCCCAGGGACGGAGGAGCCTGGTGGGCTGCTGTCTACGGGGTCGTACAGAGTCATACACGACTGACGCGACTTAGCAGCAGCAGCAAAACGAGTAAAACTAATATACAGTGATAGAAGCCAAAATGGTGATGACTTTGGGGTAGAGGATGCTTGCTGCCTGGAATGGAGCAGAAGGGATCATTTGCAATGAAGGAAATGTTCTATACCTTGCTGTGGAGAAGGTTACAAGAGTGAGTTGTATATAAACATTCACTGAATAGTGAACTAAATATTTGTGCGCTTTGCTGTATACACTCATATCCCAATTTAAAAAAAACAAAAGATATGGGCCTAAAGCAAGAAGCTGAAACTACAGCTTTTATGGGGACTTTCCCCCCTCCTAAACAAAAAATAACAAAAACAAATGAGGCCTTGGATCCCTCACAAGGGTAGCAGACAGGAACTTGAGACCTACCCTTGCCCTCTCTGCCACACCATCAGGCAAATCAAGGGCCACGCTCTCCAGGACAGTCAGCAATCTCGGTTGAGGCTCTAGGGGGGACAGATACAGTCTCCTTGGAAATTTACAACCACTAGCTCACCCTCATTCAAGTTTATGACTTGAGATCACACTACCTCAAAGTTTTGAAAAAGAACTACTCAGAGACCTCTACCCACAATCTCTACAATCTGGGGATGCAGGGGCTGCTCCACGCCTAAGTAGGTCTGAAGCAAGAGGCTGGCTGGCTACCTAACCCCAAACAGCTCAGAAACGTGTCCTGCGAAGAGGACGCCACATTTCCATAGAAAGAGAGGTAAGGGCACCTGTTTCCCATGGCCAGGTTAGATCCCTTGAGATGGAACCATCCTTGGTTGTCTTGAAAAGGACAGTAGCAAGGTGACCTAAACCGGTAAGGAGGTGGGAAGCACAAGGCAGGCAAGAAAGAAAACAGGGCTCAGAGTTCAAGACAAAAAGTACGTGCTTCTGAGAAAGACTGTGTTATGTGCCAGGCCTCAAAAGTGATTAGACAGGATTCCTATCTTTTGTGCTTTTCAGCCAATAGAGGACAAGTAGGTGTTCAAGTAAGTTCAATTTAATGTGGTGCTCAGGAGCTTAGGTGGGTGCCACTGCCGCTGAAGGATTTAAGCTAGGGAGTTCCTACAACTGGAGGATGATGGATATGATGGGGCCAAACATGGGGCAGAGAGACCAGTTAGATCATAACATCAAATGACACACTCATGAGCATTAAAAGCCTGATCTGGAGTTCAGGCTTTTTGAGTATGAGGTACCCGTTCTCTTTGCTTGGCCCTTGTGATGAACCTTTGCTCAAAAGAGAAGAAAAAGCATGACCTAAGACAAGTGTGGTAGATATGGAAAAAAAGAGGCAATTCAAGAACAGTAACAGACAAACCCTGGCTGAGCCCTAGAAGACTGACTGGCTTTGGGGATGGGAGCGAGAAAAGGACTCTAGACGACACCCAGGTGTTCAGGGGACTTAAGGACAAAGTATGTGTCAGTTAAAACCGTGAGAGTAGATGATATCGCCCTGGGAGCATGCACAGAGGAAGAAGGGCAGTGAACACTGACAGGACCCCAGGGGACTCCAGCATGAGGTTGAGGACAATATTAGGATAATGTCTAAGGTGTGACCATGAGCTTGAGCTGTTGACACCTTATAAGTCTTTGGAGCTGAGGATGTTAAAAAAAAAAAATCCAGAATGTTTAAATGCCATGAACACAGACTTCTACTTTTAGAATGCAAATTCACATTTTAGTTTATGAGTTAGAATTTCTATGAATAAAATATAACACATAAATGCATACCTCATTGAGTGTCAACATATCTTCTACTTTGGTAGCACCGCTTTCAGGCAGGGAAATTAACACCGTTTTGGCTATCTCCTTTAGAACTGTATCAATATGCATTTCACACAAGTCATTGATCTACCAATGAGAAAACATATGTCGAAGAAAACTCCTCTTTCATCCAAAAAAACACTTGAGTTATAAACTAACCTGGAGGGCTATATCTGGAAACTTGCATCCTGAGCCAAGCATAATTTGGTAGGAATTTTAGAAGTAAATCTTTTCTTGATGTGGAGTTAAACTTTATTGAGCAGCAACATGTGTCATAACCTCACATGCATGATCTCCTTCCAGCCCATGAATCAGTACTATCCCCCTTTTGCAGCCAGAGAAACCAAGGCTCAAAGAAGTCAAGTAACCCACAGAGGAACACAGGGCTAGTGAAAGTCGAAATATCCTACCTAGGTTTATCTGATTTTCAAGCCTCTGGGTTTTGTCTGTTACACCATGCTGCCACCATAGACAGGCTAGCACATCTAAAAGGTCATGCATGTATTATGTAGCAAACATGTCAGAAAACAATAGATGGTCTCCAAGTGGGTAACTACCTCATCTAATTAACATCAGATGCATTTAAGCCCTCCATTCCACCATCTTCCAGTCTACAATTATCCCATTTTCTAAACTACACTGGAGCTGAACCATCATTTTAACATATTACAGGCAAGGTAATTCAGGGACAAGAACAAGGCAATTCTAAATTAAGAGGCCCCAAATCAGTTAAAGAAGTATAAAGCTTTTTTTTTAATGTAAGGATGTCCTTTTAGTTAAAAGTCACTTAAATAGACTTAAATAGCTTTCATAGGTTAATCAAACTATTATGTATAGCCTGAGTATTAATGCATGTAGTTTTAAAAAATGTGTCTCTCATACCTTCTTTAAGAGTTGGTTGAACATACCCAAAACTGAGTCAACTTCCTGAAAAAAGCTTTCTAGTGTTAAAGATGACCATGTCAATATTGTAAGCCCTTGTCTTAACACAGTTTCCACCTAGAAAAGGAAAAAACGGTTTCCCTTATTAAAAAGGAGCATCTGCATTCATAAAAAGCTGCCTTTTATTACCTGGAAATATTATGGGTTGTATTTCCTTAATTCTATTTCCCCTCCATTATGCCTAGTAAAGGTGACTTTTTGTTTTTAATCATCTTTGGCTGTCCATGAAGCAATCGTGGATTCTTAGAAAGTGCTGATTATTTAGATTTATTTGTTTTTCAAAGGCAACAAAACCTAGACAAGAAATCATTCTGCAGGGAAAATAGAGCTATAAAGTTGAACTAGAAAGAGGGTCTTGGCAAGAATAGATGTTCTAGAATCCATAATCTATAGAACTGGAATCTAATTTTAAACGACAGGGAAATCAATATAAACCATCAAAATCACCAACCTTTTTCATTTTAGGGGTCATCAGATTGACAAAGACAGGAGGCACTTCCTGACATAAATCATCATAATGCTGCAGGAGACCCTGTTAAAAGTCAAAATGGCATGTTTTACTTTTATTTATTTTAAAGCAACAGTCACATTTTGATTCATAACTAGAAGGTTTCATTTTACCCATTTCTTCATAGCCCTGAAAAATTGAGGCTGATTATTTGTACTAATTTGCTGTCCTTTCCCTTCACCTATAAATTAACTGAGCATCCCCTTTAAACAGTAAGTCACGGGAGCTTCCTAGATTTACATCTCTAATAATTATTACTTAATTGTCTTTTTAGATGCATGCAATTTTAAATGGTTTAGACAATTTTTTTTTCCTTAACTCTGTCATTACACATTTTCACCCCTTCTGTTGCCTGTTTTCTGATATATTGCAGCTTACTTGTTCCTGAAGCCACATTTGTCTTCTTGACTCAAAATAAAGGTCTACACAAAGCTTTTATATTTTTAGATGTTTTTTAGAGAAAGAACCATGATAATCAACTTTTGATCATTTTGCAACTTATTGAACTGTGTGATGGGAGATGCGGTTTCAGGTTAATTCTCCCCCAAATTAATAATATTAAACTGTTTCAATGTTTACTTAATAGTTTCAAAGTGATTAATTCCTTTCCTCCTTTCTCTTACTTGTAATTGAACTTTTATGTACACTTTACACTTGGCAAAGGACTCTGACTTTCCTAATATCATTCAATACTAACTAAAATCCTGCAAGATTCAGTGCATGTGACATTAACCTCAATTTATAACAGTATTTTGACACTCAGTCCTGTAGTCATAACTGCTGCTAAGTCGCTTCAGTCGTGTCCGACTCTGTGCGACCCCATAGACGGCAGCCTACCAGGCTCCGCCGTCCCTGGGATTCTCCAGGCAAGAATACTGGAGTGGGTTGCCATTTCCTTCTCCAGTGCATGAAAGGGAAAAGTGAAAGTGAAGTCGCTCAGTCATGTCCGACTCTTAGCGACCCCATGGTCTGTAGCCTACAAGGCTCCTCCGTCCATGGGATTTTCCAGGCAAGAATACTGGAGTGGGGTGCCATTAACTAACCAGTATGAAAACCTAGGGCTTTTGATGATGAAGCCAAAGTTTTTACAATGCCTGAGGGGGCTTTCTGAGGGTGTGTGTGTGTGTGTGTGTGTGTGTGTGTATTTTGGTAAGAGCTACAATTATGAAACTCCTAGAGCAAAGCACATGCATAAATCTTTGTGACCTTGGATTAGGCAAAGGTTTCTTAGAAATCACACTAAAGTTACATGGGACAAAAGATAAAATACATAGATTGTATTTCATAAAAATTTTAAATAGTTTGTGCTCCAAAGGATAGTATCAAGAAAAAGACAACCCACAGAATAGGAGAAAACAGACATTCTGCCAAAGACCTACAAATCACCAACATGCACAAGAAAACATCCTCAACATCAACAGCCATGAAGATATGCAAGTCAAAACCAAATGGAAATACCACTTCACATCCAAATGATGTTCAAATGAAGAAGACAATAACAAATATTGGCAAGGATGTGGAAAAATGGAACCATCATGCACTGCTGGTGAGAACATAAAATAATGCAGCCTTTCTGGAAAACAGAGTGTGTCAGTTACTCAAAAGGTTAAACATAGAGTTATGAAGTTACTAAAACCCAGCAATTTCACTCCTAGGTTATATTCCTAAGAGCATGAAAACATATCCACACAAAAACTTGTATACAAATATTCACAGCAGCATCACTCATAATGCAAAAATGTAGAAACAACACAAATGTCTATCAACTGATGAATGGATGCCTAAAATGTGGTATGACCACACAATGGAATATTATTTAGCCATTGGCTTCCCTCATAGCTCAGTTGGTTAAGAATTCGCCTTCAATGCAGGAGACCCCGGTTCGATTCTTGGGTTGGGAAGATCCCCTGGAGAAGGGAAAAGCTACCCACTCCAGTATTCTGGCCTGGAGAATTCCATGGACTGTATAGTCCATGGGGTCGCAAAGAGTCGGACACGACTGAGTGACTTTCACACTCACATATTCAAAAATGAGTACTGATCCATGGGACAATATGAATGAACTCTGAAAATATTGTGTTAGGTTAAAAAAGTGAATCACAAACCATCATATATTAAATGATTCCATTTGTATAAATGCCCAGGGTGGGCAAATCCATAGAGACACTAAGTGATTGCCAGGGGAAGATGTGGCAAGAGTTGGGGGGAAAATGGGGAATGACTGCTAACAGATATGGAGTTTCTTTAGGGAATGATGAACACGTTCTAAAATTAATAATGATGATGGTTGTGTAACTTTGTGAATATACTAAAACCATTAAACTGTACACTTGAAATGGATAAATTGTATGGTATGTGAATTATATCTCAATAAGCCTGTTTTTCTAAACTGGTTTTGAGAATATCTATTCTAATACTCTGATCTTTTTGGTTGTTGCTCCATTTTACTCCATAATATTGAGATTCATTTTCCATTCATGTCATTTTACAGTCATTAATTCATATCTTACTAGTATTCTTAATTGAACATATTATAAAATATAATGCACTAAATCTATAAAATTATAATATTAATAATATTTTAAACTTGCTATTCATCATTGTCATTATCCAGAAATCTACATATGACTTCTGATAATCATTTTTGCTTTCTGATAATCCTTTCACTTTTTTCCTTTCTGTTTGCATGTCAGTATTCAAATGCCCTCGAGAATCACAACAGAACAGAATACAGTCCAGAAATAAACCCATGCATATGTGGTCAATTCACTTACAAAAAACCACGAGCACACTAAGAAGTCAAAAGAATCCAATGGTGAAAGAACAGTCTCTTCAGTAAACAATATCGGGAAAACTGGGCAGTCACATGAAAAAGAATAAAACTGGACCACCATCTTATACCACACCTAAAAATTAACTCAAAATGGATTACAGCATTAAATTTAAGACCTGAAGCCATAAAACTCCTAGAAGTAAACATAGTGGATAATGAGATACCACCTCACACCTATAAATAAAAGATAAATAACTGGTGAGGATGTGGAGAGTAAGGAACCTTCAGACACTGTTGGTAAAAGGTAATTGTGCAAACATTATCAAAAACAATATGAAGTTTCCTTAAAAAACTAAAGTAGAACTACCATCAGCTCAGTTCAGTCGCTGAGTCATGTCCGACTCTTTGTTACCCCATGAACCGCAGCATGCCAGGCCTCCCTGTCCATCGCCAACCCGGAGTTTACTCAAACTCATGTCCATTGAGTTGGTGATGCCTACCATATGACCTAGCAATTCCACTTTCGGATTTTCATCCAAAGAATATGAAAACACTAATTTGAAAATATAGGAGGAGAGCAGAAGATGGCGGAGGAATAGGACGGGGAGACCACTCTCTCCTCCACAAATTTATCGAAAGAACATCTGAACGCTGACCAAACTTCACAAAACTACTTCTGAAGGCTGGCTGAGGACGTCAGGCTTTCACAAAAACTGCGCATTATCTTCAAAAGAGGTAGGAGAAATTATAAAAGATAAAAAGAGAGACAAAAGAGTTAGGGACGGAGACCCGTCCCGGGGAGGGAGTCGTAAAAGAGGAGGAATTTCCAAGCACCAGGAAACCCTCTCACCGGCGGGTGTGGGGGAGGATTTTTTATCTCGGAGGGCAACGTAACTGGGAGGAAAAATAAATAAAATCGACAGATTACGTGCCTAAAGCAACTCCCAGCAAAGAACCCCAGACGCTCGCATCATCCGCCACCAGCAAGTGGGGGCTGAACGGAGAGGAGCGGGCGGCATTGCCTAGGGTAAAGACCGGGCCCGAGTGCCCCGAGGGCAATCTGAGGGAGCTAACGTGAGATAGTAACCTAAACTGTGGGACAGCGAGAGAGAGAACTATCCCGCGAAAAGCCCAACTCTAAGGCACTGCCGGCCCGCTCACAGAACAAAGGACTGAGCGATACCAGAGGAGAGCTAGCCGGCTGCGGACTGCGCCATCCCCCGCCGGACACAGCGGGCAGGCGGGGCCCGCCAGAGCCGGAAAGGGGCAAACTCGGCTCCAGAGAGGGCACCCCCTACCAAACTGCAAACAGGCTCCCAGTTTTTTAAGCAAAGACTGCCTGAGATCCCGGAGGGTCGACAGCAGCCGGGAGGGTCGCAGCCAGAGACCAGCTCCCCAGAACCGACACAAAGCACACCGGAGCCGGGCGCGCCCGTAAACCGAGGCGGGGACCAGGGAGGTGATAAGCCGCACCGCCCCAACAGGGGACAGCGCCCTCGCCAAACTCCTGGCCGCCTGGGCAGCTCCGACCGGGAACGGCACAAGCCGCGGGCAAAATCGAGTCTGCGCCTTTGTGGAGTAACCGGGAGCCTGAACCTGAGCGGCTTAGTCCTGGGAAGTGCACGCAGCTCAGGGCCCGCTCCCCGGCCGAGTAACCTGAAGCCTGAGCAGGGTAGACGGGGAAAGCACACACGCCGTGAGCGGGGGCGAACCCAGTGCGGCCGAGACACTGCGAGCTTACCACACACACGCCAGAATTGCAGTGTTCCTTCCTCCCCACAGCACGATTGAACAAGCGAACCTAAAGAGATCACCTCCACCGCTTTGATGCAGGGCGGAAATTAGATACTGAAGAGATCTCCAAACAGAAGCCAAATAAACAGAGGGAAGTGCTTTGGAAGGGACAGGCCAACAGATTAAGATCCCTGTAGCTAATACCGACTGCATTAAAAAGGACCTACAGATCTTGAAAAGTATAAGCAGGAATAAGGATCTATCTAAAACTGAGCAGATCCCACACTGCTCACAACAGCTCCAGAGAAAGTCCGGGATATATATATTTTTTACTATTATTATTTTTTTTAATTTTTTTTAAATTTTTTTTTTTAATTAAAAAAATTTTTTTTTCTCTTCTTTCCTTTTTCTTCAAGTCCTCTATTACACCTTTAAGTTTCATTTTCATAACCCACTATTAACTTGCAAAAAAAAAAAAAAAACCCTATTTTTGAAGCAAACTACATACATATATCTTATACCTTTTGTGTTTTTTTTTTTTAATGTTTTTTTTCCTGTTCTACATTTTTTTACTGTTTCTTTTTTTACTGTTTTTTTTTCTTTTTACACTGTTCCCTTTTTTTTTTTTTTTTTTAGATTGTAAGTTTTATAAGAGTCTAACCTCTACTCTAGATTTTTAATCTGTGTTTTACATATTTGATATCAACTTTGTACATTTAAGAACCCAATCTTTAGGACCCATTTTTACTCAGGAGTGTGATCACTGGCCTGATCACTCTGTCCCCCTATTGATGCTCTTTCTTCTCCCCCAGGGAACCTCTATCTCCCACCCTCCTCCTTCTCTTCTCAACCCAATTCTGTGAATCTCTGAGGGTGTTCTGGGTACCGGAGAACACTTCAGGAACAGGATACTGCCCAGATCTCTCTCTCCCCTCTTAATTCCTCCCTTTCTACTCATGCTCACCTCTGTTACCTTCCTCCCCCCTCTCTATGTATCTCTGTGAATCACTCTGAGGGTTCCAAACTGTGGAAAGCACAGAGGGAAGTGCTTACTGGCTAGATTGCTCTCTCCACATTTGAATTCCCCTCTTCCCCTCCTGGTCACTACAACCCACCCCCCCCACCTCATCTCTCCATGTAACTCAGTGAACCTTTCTGGGTATCCCTCACTGTGGAGAATCTTTTCACCATTAACCTAAAAGTTTTATTATTGAGGCTGTATGGAAGGAGAAGTCTTGAGGCTACTGCAAGAATAAGACTGAAAGCCAGGGGAAACATTAATTAATAAGAGACCATCCAATAGCCTCCATAAATTCACTGAAACCAAGCTCCACCCAAGAGATAATAAGTTCCAGAGCAAGACATACCACGCAAATTCTCCAGCAACGCAGGAACATAGACCTGAGCATCAATATACAGGCTGCCCAGAGGCACACCAAATCCATAGACATCTCAAAAATTAATACTGGTCACTCCATTACACTCAAGAGAGCAGAAATCCAGCTCCACCCACCAGAACACCGACACAAGCTCCCCCAACCAGGAAACCTTGACAAGCCACCTGTCCAACCCCAACCGCAGTGAGGAACCTCCACAACAAAGAGGAACTTCATACTACCAGAATACAGAAGGGCCACGCCTAACACAGCAATCTAAACAAGATGAAAAGGCAGAGAAATACTCAGCAAGTAAAGGAAAATGAGAAATGCCCACAAAGCCAAACAAAAGAGGAGGAGATAGGGAATCTATCCGAAAAAGAATTTAGAATAAGGATAATAAAAATGATCCAAAATCTTGAAAGCAAAATGGAGTTACAGATAAATAGCCTGGAGACAAAGATTGAGAAGATGCAAGAAATGTTTATCAAGGACTTAGAAGAAATAAAAAGGAATCAATATAGAATGAATAATGAAATAAAGGAGATAAAAGACACTCTGGAGGGAACCAACAGTAGAATAACGGAGGCAGAAGATAGGATAAGTGAGGTAGAAGATAGAATGATGGAAATAAACGAAGCAGAGAGGAAAAAAGAAAAAAGAATCAAAAGAAATGAGGAAAACCTCCGGGACCTCTGGGACAATATGAAACGCCCCAACATTCGAATCATAGGAGTCCCAGAAGAAGAAGATAAAAGGAAAGGCCATGAAAAAATACTCGAGGAGATAATAGTTGAGAATTTCCCTAAATTGAGGAAAGAAATAGTCACAGAAGTCCAAGAAACCCAGAGAGTTCCAAACAGGATAAACCCAAGGCGAAACACCCCAAGACACATATTAATCAAATTAACAAAGATCAAACACAAAGAACAAATATTAAAAGCAGCAAGGGAAAAACAACAAATAACACACAAGGGGATCCCCATAAGGATAACAGCTGATCTTTCAATAGAAACCCTTCAGGCTAGAAGGGAATGGCAGGACATACTTAAAGTAATGAAAGAGAATAATCTACAACCCAGATTACTGTACCCAGCAAGGATCTCATTCAGATATGAAGGAGAATTCAAAAGCTTTACAGACAAGCAAGAGCTGAGGGAATTCAGCACCACCAAACCAGCTCTCCAGCAAATGCTAAAGGATCTTCTCTAAACAGGAAACACAGAAAGGATGTTTCAACACGAACTCAAAACAACAAAGTAAATGGCAACGGGAGCATACTTATCAATAATTACCTTAAATGTAAATGGGTTGAATGCCCCAACCAAAAGGCAAAGGGTTGCTGAATGGATACAAAAACAAGACCCCTATATATGCTGTCTACAAGAGACCCACCTCAAAACTAGGGACACACACAGGCTGAAAGTGAAAGGGTGGAAAAACATATTCCATGCAAACGGAGACCAAAAGAAAGCAGGAGTCGCAATACTCATCTCAGATAAAATAGACTTTAAAATAAAGGATGTGAAAAGGGACAAAGAAGGACACTACATAAAGATCAAAGGATCAATTCAAGAAGAAGACGTAACAATCATAAATATATATGCACCCAACATAGGAGCACCACAATATATAAGGCAAATACTAACAAGTATGAAAGGGGAAATTAACAATAACACAATAATAGTGGGAGACTTTAATACTCCACTCACGCATATGGATAGATCAACTAAACAGAAAATTAACAAGGAAACACAAACTTTAAATGATACAATAGACAAATTAGATTTAATTGATATTTACAGGAGTTTCCACCCCAAAACAATCAATTTTACCTTTTTCTCAAGTGCACATGGAACTTTCTCCAGGATAGATCACATCCTGGGCCATAAATCTAGCCTTGGTAAATTCAAAAAAATTGAAATCATCCCAGCCATCTTCTCTGACCACAATGCAGTAAGATTAGACCTCAATTACAGGAAAAAAACTATTAAAAGTTCCAACATATGGAGGCTAAACAACACGCTTCTGAATAACCAACAAATCACAGAAGAAATCAAAAAAGAAATAAAATTATGCATAGAAACGAATGAAAATGAAAACACAACAACCCAAAACCTATGGGACACTGTAAAAGCAATACTAAGGGGAAGGTTCATAGCAATACAGGCGTACCTCAAGAAACAAGAAAAAAATCAAATAAATCAACTAACTCTACACCTAAAGCAACTAGAGAAGGAAGAAATGAAAAACCCCAGGGTCAGTAGAAGGAAAGAAATCTTAAAAATTAGGGCAGAAATAAATGCAAAAGAAACAAAAGAGACCATAGCAAAAATCAACAAAACTAAAAGCTGGTTTTTCGAGAAGATAAACAAAATTGATAAGCCATTAGCCAGACTCATCAAGAAACAAAGGGAGAAGAATCAGATCAACAAAATTAGAAATGAAAATGGAGAGATCACAACAGATTCCACAGAAATACAAAGGATCATAAGAGACTACTACCAACAGCTATATGCCAATAAAATGGACAACTTGGAAGAAATGGACAAATTCTTAGAAAAGTATAACTTTCCAAAACTGAACCAGGAAGAAATAGAAGATCTTAACAGACCCATCACAAGCACGGAAATCGAAAGTGTAATCAGAAATCTTCCAGCAAACAAAAGCCCAGGACCAGACGGCTTCACAGCGGAATTCTACCAAAAATTTAGAGAAGAGCTAACACCTATCCTGCTCAAACTCTTCCAGAAAATTGCAGAAGATGGTAAACTTCCAAACTCATTCTATGAGGCCACCATCACCCTAATTCCAAAACTAGACAAAGATGTCACAAAAAAGGAAAACTACAGGCCAATATCACTGATGAACATAGATGCAAAAATCCTTAATAAAATTCTAGCAAACAGAATCCAACATCATATTAAAAAGATCATACATCATGACCAAGTGGGCTTTATCCCAGGAATGCAAGGTTTTTTTAACATCCGCAAATCAATCAATGTAATACACCACATTAACAAATTGAAAGAAAAAAACCATATGGTTATCTCAATAGATGCAGAAAAAGCCTTTGACAAAATTCAGCATCCATTTATGATTAAAACCCTCCAGAAAGCAGGAATAGAAGGAACATATCTCAACATAATAAAAGCTATATATGACAAACCCACAGCAAACATTATCCTCAATGGTGAAAAATTGAAAGCATTTCCCCTAAAGTCAGGAACAAGGCAAGGATGCCCACTTTCACCACTACTATTCAACATAGTTTTGGAAGTTTTGGCCACAGCAATCAGAGCTGAAAAAGAAATAAAAGGAATACAGATAGGAAAAGAAGAAGTAAAACTCTCACTGTTTGCAGATGACATGATCCTCTACATAGAAAACCCTAAAGACTCTACTAGAAAATTACTAGAGTTGATCAATGAATATAGTAAAGTTGCAGGATATAAAATTAACACACAGAAATCCCTTGCATTCCTATACTCCAATAATGAGAAAACAGAAAGAGAAATTAAGGAAACAATACCATTCACCATTGCATCAAAAAGAATAAAATACTTAGGAATATATCTACCTAAAGAAACAAAAGACTTATATATAGAAAACTATAAAACACTGATGAAAGAAATCAAAGAGGACACAAACAGATGGAGAAATATACCGTGTTCATGGATTGGAAGAATTAATATAGTGAAAATGAGTATTCTACCCAAAGCAATCTACAGATTCAATGCAATCCCTATCAAGCTACCAATGGTATTTTTCACAGAACTAGAACAAATCATCTCACAATTTGTATGGAAATATAAGAAACCTCGAATAGCCAAAGCAATCTTGAGGAAGAAGAATGGAACTGGAGGAATCAACCTGCCTGACTTCAGACTCTACTACAAAGCCACAGTCATCAAGACAGTATGGTACTGGCACAAAGATAGAAATATAGATCAATGGAACAAAATAGAAAGCCCAGAGATAAACCCACGCACATATGGACACCTTATCTTCGACAAAGGAGGCCAGAATATACAATGGAGAAAAGACAATCTCTTTAACAAGTGGTGCTGGGAAAACTGGTCAACCACTTGTAAAAGAATGAAACTAGAACACTTCCTAACACCGTACACAAAAATAAACTCAAAATGGATTAAAGATCTAAACGTAAGACCAGAAACAATAAAACTCCTAGAGGAAAACATAGGCAAAACACTCTCCGACATAAATCACAGCAGGATCCTCCATGACCCACCTCCCAGAATATTGGAAATAAAAGCAAAAATAAACAAATGGGACCTAATTAAAATTAAAAGCTTTTGCACAACAAAGGAAACTATAAACAAGGTGAAAAGACAGCCTTCAGAATGGGAGAAAATAATAGCAAATGAAGCAACAGACAAACAATTAATCTCAAAAATATACAAGCAACTTCTGCAGCTGAATTCCCGAAAAATAAATGACCCAATCAAAAAATGGGCCAAAGAACTAAACAGACATTTCTCCAAAGAAGACATACAGATGGCTAACAAACACATGAAAAGATGCTCAACATCACTCATTATTAGAGAAATGCAAATCAAAACCACAATGAGGTATCATTTCACACCAGTCAGAATGGCTGCTATCCAAAAGTCTACAAGCAATAAATGCTGGAGAGGGTGTGGAGAAAAGGGAACCCTCTTACACTGTTGGTGGGAATGCAAACTAGTACAGCCACTATGGAGAACAGTGTGGAGATTCCTTAAAAAACTGGGAATAGAACTGCCATATGACCCAGCAATCCCACTGCTGGGCATATACACCGAGGAAACCAGAATTGAAAGAGACGCGTGTACCCCAATGTTCATCGCAGCACTGTTTACAATAGCCAGGACATGGAAGCAACCTAGATGTCCATCAGCAGATGAATGGATAAGGAAGCTGTGGTACATATACACAATGGAATATTACTCAGCCATTAAAAAAAATACATTTGAACCGGTTCTACTGAGATGGATGAAACTGGAGCCCATTATACAGAGTGAAGTAAGCCAGAAAGAAAAACAACAATACAGTATACTAATGCATATATATGGAATCTGAAAGATGGTAACGATAACCCTATATGCGGGACAGAATGAGAGACACAGATGCATGGAACAATTTTATGGACTCTGAGGGAGAAGGTGAGGGTGGGCCGTTCTGGGAGAATGGCATTGAGACATGTGTATTGTCATATGTGAAACAGAGCACCATTCCATGTTCGATGCATGTGACAAGGGCTCGGGGCCGGGGCAGTGGGATGATCCAGAGGGATGGGAGGGGGAGGGAGGTGGGTGGGGGGTTCGGGAAGGGGAACACATGTAAACCCATGGCTGATTCTTGTCAATGTATGGCAAAAACTATTACAATATTGTAAAGTAATTAGCCCCCAAGTAAAATAAATAAATTTATAAAAAAAAAAAAAAAAAAAAGAAAATATATATGCACTCCAATGTTCATTGCAACACTATTCACAACAGCCAAAACATGGAAACAATTTTCTATCAATGGGTGAACGGATAAAGAGGTGGCATATATACAATGGAATATTATTCAACCATGAGAGAGAAGGACATCTTGCCATTTGAGACAACATGGATGGACCTTGAGAGCACTGTGCTAAGTGAAATAAGTCAGACAGGGGAAGATAAATACTGTATAATATCACTTATATGTGGAATCTAAAACATGCAAACTCATAAAAAGAGTAGCAAAGTAGTTGTCAGGGGTAGGGGAAACAGTAAGATATTGGTAACAGGGTACAAACTTTCAGCTATAAGATTGATAACATCTAAGGATCTGAAGTACAACATAGTGACTGTAGTTGATGACACCATATCATACAATTAAACTACTGCACAATTGCACTCATCTCACACACTAGTAAAGTAATGCTTAAAATTCTCCAAGCCAGGCTTCAACAGTACATGAACCGTGAACTTCCAGATGTTCAAGCTGGATTTAGAAAAGGCAGAGGAACCAGACATCAAATTGCCAACATCCGTTGGATCATAGAAAAAGGAAGAGAATTCTAGAAAAACATTTACTTCTACTTTATGATTATGCCAAAGCCTTTGACTGTGTAGATCACAACAAACTGTGGAAAATTCTTCAAGAGATGGGAACACCAGACCACCTTAACTGTCTCCTGAGAAATCTGCATGCAGGTCAAGAAGCAACAGTTAGAACCAGACATGGAACAACAGACTGGTTCCAAATTTGGAAAGTAGTATGTCAAGGCTGCATATTGTCACCCTACTTATTTAACTTCTATGCAGAATACATCATACAAAATGCCAAGATGCATGAAGCACAAGCTGGAATCAAGATTGCTGGGAGAAATATCAGTAACTTCACATACACAGATGACACCATCCTTATGGCAGAAAGTGAAGAGGAATTAAAGAGCCTCTTGATGAAAGTGAAAGAGGAGAGTGAAAAAGTTGGCTCAAAATTCAACATTCAAAAAACTAAGATCATGGCATCCGGTCCCATAACTTCATGGCAAATAGATGGGGAAGCAATGGAAACAGTAAGAGACTTTATTTCCTTGGGCTCCAAAATCACTGCAGATGGTGACTGCAGTCATGAAATTAAAAGACACTTGCTCCTTGGAAGAAAAGCTCTGACCAACCTAGACAGCATATTAAAAAGCAGAGACATTACTTTGCCAACAAAGGTCCATCTAGTCAAAGTATGGTTTTTCCAGCAGTCATGTATGGATGTGAGAGTTGGACTATAAAGAAAGCTGAGTGCTGAAGAATTGATGCTTTTGAACTGTGGTGTTGGAGAAGACTCTTGAGAGTCCCTTGGACTGCAAGGAGATCCAACCAGTCCATCCTAAAGGAAATCAGTACTGAATATTCATTAGAAGGACTGATGCTGAAGCTGAAACTCCAATACTTTGGCCACCTGATGTGAAGAACTGTCTCATTTGAAAAGACTTTGATGCTGGGAAAGATTGAGGGCAGGAAGAGAAGGTGACGACAGAGGATGAGATGGTTGGATGGCATCACCGACTCAATGGATATGGGTTTGAGCAGGCTCCAGGAGATGGTGATGGAAAGGGAAACCTGGCATGCTGCAGTCCATGGGGTCACAAAGAGTAAGACACGACTGAGCAACCGAACTGAACTGAAGAGAGTAGAATTTAAATGTTCTCACCAATGTGTGTGTGTGTATAATGATGACTATGTTAGTTAACTGACTAAATGGAAGGAATCCTTTCATAATATGGGCTTCTGGCTTCCCGGTGGCTCAGACGGTAAAGAATCTGCCTGTAAGGCGGGAGACCCAGGTTGATCCCTGGGTCAGGAAGATCCCTGGAGAAGGGAATGGCAACCCACTCCTGCATTCATGCCTGGAGAATTCCACTGCCAGAGGAACCTGGCAGGCTACAGTCCATGGAGTCACAAAGAGCTGGACACAACTGGGTGACTAATACATTCTACAACATATTTTCATAACATATATGTGTATCAAATCATCATGACATACACTTTATCTAACAATTTTTTTTGTCAACTGTCCCTCAATAAAGCTGAAAAAATTTAAAAAGAATAACAAATTTCTCCTCAATGCAGCATCAGCACAACTGCAAAGCTGTCTTTTTCTTTTTTAAAAAAATACTATATATATATATACATGTATATATAAACCTCTTTCAAAATAATTAGAAAGTATGGAAATTCCCTTGTGGTCCAGTGGTTAAAAACCCACCTTGCAATGCAGGAGGTGCAGGTTCAATCCCTGATTTGGGAACTAGGATCCCACATGCAATGGAGCATCTAAGCCCAAGTGCCACAACCACTGAGCCCTCGAGCCACAACTCAAGAGTCCATGCACCACAGTGAAGGATCCCATGTGCCCCAAATAAGACCCAATGCATTCAAATAAATACTTTTTAAAAAGAAAAGAAAATAGAATCCATCTTACCTGCAGGTACAATTTATCTCCTTTCAATTTACTTTCCAATTTTAGCAATCTCTTTGCCTGTTCTGGTACGTCCAGCTTCATTTTTATCATGCACTTAGTTTCCCGAACAATTTCCAAAATTTTCGGATCAAAATTAACCAGCAACTTTCCTGTTTCTGGATGTCGCACAAAAAGTGTGGCTTGCAAAGCTACAAATAAACAATTGCTGACATGACTTACTCTAGACTTCTACTTCCAGTCCTGTTTACATGACTGTCTTCCCTACTGAACCACTGACTTCTTAAGAACAGAGCAGTAGTTTTGGCTGTCAAGTGCTAAGGCACAGTATCTGACACACTGTCAGTGCTCAAAACTTAGATAAATGAATGCAGAGTGTCCACAATCCATAAAATCAGATCCAGAGAGATAAATATCAACCAAGAATGTTTAGCCTTTGTGCTATGAACTGTAATACATACAGTACTTTTCTGAGTGGGTCTAAGAGGGCTGTGATGCAGTGTTAGTTTATTTTTACAGACTGTGATTTAACCTCTGGGAGAGAGGACTGAAAGATGTTCCCAACTAGAAAATATGACACACTTCATAGAGTTCAAACTCTTTTCTATACCTAACACCAAATTGGCTTCTTAAATTTAAAAAGGTTTATCTGACTTAAATCGATAACTAGGCTCAGCATCAGTAAGAAATATTTATTAAACACCATTGAGTTGTGAATTTCTAGAATGCAGAGGAAGAATTTTTTTTTTAGCCTACATCCAAATTACTACATGAACATCACTCATATAATAGGCACTTTCAGATATGCTTTTTATTAAGAAGTTAAACTCATAATCCCAAACTGTTCATGCTGAATAGCCTCCAATCATTTGTTATCCTAACATGAATTTTAGAGGCATCATAATAATGCACTTGTAAACTAGTATGTGCCAGCTTCAGTTGCATCTTATATTAACACTGCTAATGTGAGAATTTCACACGTATCTTCCAAGCCTCAAATTACTTCAGAGAATATGGCTGCATCAAATTTCTAGTAAAACAAAATAAACTGTATTTCCCTTTGAAGTTAGTTGACTTTTACTCAACAGAATGAGTTCTGATGTGATTATTAACAATGCTGATTTCATGAGGATTTCAACTAAAAACAGTTCATTTGGAATCTTTTAAAACTTTGGCTGGAAATCATTTATCTTCCTAAGTAAATGCCAAGATAACCTTAGGACATTCATGTAATGACATCTATCTTCCTTAAGGCAAAGCTGAGCTTTCTTGAAAGGACAAAATGGTCAGCGAGACCACTAGACAGCCAGGAAGTCAACTCTGGGACTAAGGGAACATTCTGTGTGAATCATCACTAGAGAAACTTTATAGAGCAAATGAGCAGACGAATACTAGGTCCCCAATTATTATCCCAAGTTCCTATACAGTTAAATATAGTTACATCAACATAACAAGAGGTCTTTCAGAGTGATTCACTTCCACGAGCCTGTGTTCACATGAAAGGCAAGTCTGGGGACTTCCATGGTAGTCCAGTGGCTAAGACTCCATGCTCCCAATGCAGGGTTCTCTCCCTGGTCAGGGAACTAGATCCCACATGCTGCAACTAAGACCTGGCCTAGCCAAATGAATAAACAATTTTTTTTTAAAGAAGGGCAAATTTGAATCCTGGCCCTGCCACTTCCCAGCTCATGATCTCAGGCAAATCACTTAACTTCTCAGCACCTCAGTTTCTTCATCTGTAAAATGACAATAAGAATAATTGCTCAGAGGACTGCCATGAGAATTAATGGAGGTTATATACATAAAGTGTGTTTTGTTAGCTATGACTGTTATTTAAAGGACACAAAGATGAAACAGACACGAAGAGTATTGCTGGAATGTGTAGGGGAGATAAGACAGATCTATAAAGCCACAAATGTCATGATAAAGTGTGCGGAGGCCTCTGGAGAAAGAAGACATTATTATCTGCCAGGAAGAATAAGGAAGGGCTTCATGGACCAGGAGACTGTTGAACTTGTTACAGAAAGTGTGCAGATAAAAGGAAAAGCCAGCAGGACAAAAAAAAAATAGAGAAGTGCATCGTATTGTAGAAGCAAAACAATACACATCATATTTCATTTGCTAAAAATTCTCTTTCATCTTTTCCATAATGTAAATTTTAACCTTCTTTTAAAGTTCCTTTGCTCCATTAGCAGGCTTTCATTAGGATCCATAGGGTCTTACCATATGCATTACCCAGAAACAGCTGGGCTGACAGAAGTGGTGCATGAAAGGCTTAACTGAGGTGCCAGTTGAGAAGACACCCTGCAGCGTTGAAGTCTTGTCCTTCAGGATGCAGTCGTGCAGTGGATCAATGACCTATATATAAGGCTGTGAGTTTGGCACCAAGAGGCAGAACTGGGAGTGGCCCCTCTCACCATCATTCCCAGGGACCCAAACTGTGAATCTGTGCTTCCCATGCTTCCCTGCAATTCTGTGCTCTCCTGAAATGGAGATCCCTGGCATAAGAGGGAGACACCTTCCCACCACGGGACATGGTCAGGGTTCCGCCAGGCTTATGGATAAGAGATTAAGGTTGATATGGGACAAAGCAGGAACCTAAACTGACCAACAACTGAGTCCACACAACATCCCAGATGATGGGAGCATGGATGGATGATGGCTTAAAACCATCCATCTCCTGCATCATTTAACTGCCCAATACCCTGGCACCCCTCAGAGGTACTTAGACACAACCCTAAAATTCTTTATTTACTGGAGATCAAAATTTAAGTTAAATTCAGTTATAGAAAGAAAGCGGGGGAAGAGGAGGGGAAAAAAGGAAGGGAGAAAAGAAAAAAGGATGCAAGGGAGGGAGGGAGGGAGGGAGGAAGGAAGGAACGATGGAAGAAAGGATGGGTGGAAGGAAGAAAGTCAGATGGAAGGAAGAAGGTCAGATGGAAGGAAGGAATGATCGAAGGAAGGATAGGAGTGAGGACAAGCAATCTGCAATTTTTTTTCTCCTGACTGGGACTGAGATTTGAATCTACAGCATGATAAAACTGATTTTAAAAAAAAGCTTCCCAAACCTATGGAGAAATAAAGAGCTTTGATATTGACTTTTAAATACTGTTTTTCAGGGGAAACTCATAATCTTCAAATACCAATTTTAAGGTCATGACAATTTCTGCTTATAAAATCAGAATATTATTAACTGTAAAGAAATAAATAATTGTATCAGCCCCAAATCTAAATTTAACCATCATACAGTTATATTAAAAAAGACATAAAAATTCTCCAGAACCACAAACTCATTCAAAGTCACCTAATACTCCCTCCTCTGCAGGGTCACTGCAGTCTTACACACACCGTATTGTAACTGGGAGATCTCTCGGATCCAGGCTGTGTGATAGACCACCTCAAATTCCACCAGAACATAGGAAATTTTATTATACTGACGAATGACAGCTTTGCCTTCCGCACTTGACAAAATTTCCGAGTTTTTCTGTTTTTCAAGGGAAGAAAAAAGATTTATTTTTAAAAGTCTGCTGTCTGCTTTCTATTTAAACCATAAAGCTGTTTATATTTTAAATGACATCAAATCAAATAACGATGCTACTCATTTAGATTTTGCCTCAGAAAAAGATCAGAGATGAGGAAGATCAGACAAGCTAGAGAAGGAAGTAGGGAAGCATAAACGGGAAAAAGCAGAAACTGAGAAAGAAAATAGGATTTAAAAAGCAAGGTATCTAGTCTTACAGCTGGCCACAGGCACTAGAGCCTCCACCTCCAATTCTCTGTTTCCTCCCCACTTTTCTGGCAAGATACGATGAACTGATTTTCCTAGAACTGTGAGTATCAGGGCAAATTCTTAAATTTCAGCCTCAAAAAAAAAAGGGAAATGTGGATTCCCTCTCTCCCTCCTTCCTTCCCTTCTTCTCTCTCTCTCTCTCTTCCCCTACCTCCTTCCTCACCAATTTTTTTAAAAAGAAGTAAATATATATCAAAGAACAAAAACCAAATTTTTTATGTAAAAATTGAACATTGTTTTTTTGTTTTCATTCACACATATCAAAAACAGGGCAGTCTCTGCTCTGTCACTATAAAGTCAATAAACAACTGAGTACCCATCCTGGCCTCTTGTCTAAGGCCAGCATTTTGTTTTATTTATTTATTTTTTTAATATTGAGGACAGTAAAATAAATGATATCAGCCAAACAAAAACTTAATATTTAATAATGTTCAAATAATAAAATCATTTGCAAGACTATTACCTTTTGTTCTCTACTTAGACACAAGACACAACACCAGACAAACCAACTTTGCTTTGCTACACCATCTCTTTAAAACACAAAGCAAACAAAGGAAAACCAAAACAAACAAACAAAAAAACGAGATGACAAACTGACAATTTCAGAATTCCAACAAGGCTTAAGACTACCCTGGTGTTTTTCAGAAATCTAATAGTCTTAAGAACACAGAGGATGAATGTACTCTATTACACCTGCTCTTGGTCTCAGTCCTACACAGAGGAATATATTCTGAGCACATTCTCACCTCCACTGAAGGCGGGAGGAGAAGGGGACAATAGAGGATGAGATGGTTGGATGGCATCACCAATGGACGTGAGTTTGAGCAGGCTCCGGAAGTTGGTGATGGACAGGGAAGCCTGGCGTGGCTGCAGTCCATGGGGTTACAAAGAGTCGGACAGGACTAAGCGACTGAACTGAACTGAATTGAATGTGTATCAGTGACCTATCCATCCACACATAGACTTAAGTTTCAGTACCAGGCCTGTGCTCTATCATCTTCAAAACAATTATTTTACAAAAGCCTTTATAAAGTGTCCTGTATGATTAAAGGTCATATATTTCTAAGATTAACCTTCTGAGAGATTAGCTATAATTAATCAGGCTTATCTACCAAACATGAAAGGAACTGGCTTATTCTCTGTCAAGCATATTTGCAAACTAAATTTTCTTTGCCTGGTAAAAGAATTCGCTCTAGTTACTCTACTGGATACAAGTGCTATAGTATAACATATATTTCTTATTTTAGAAACCACCACAAGGGACTTCCCCAGCAGTCAAGTGGTTAAGACTAAGTGGTTAAGACTCCACACTTCCAATGCAGGGAACACCAGTTCAATCCCTAGCGGGGGAATTAAGATCCCACATGCTTCAGGGCATGCCAAAAAAGAGAAAAAGTAAACCCACCATGACCCACAGACTGTAAATTTTAACTACTGGCTTACGAAGAAATAGTTGATGGGCTCACTTATCCGGCGATACAGCTGCCTCACCCAGAGGATCTTTCCTGCTATAGGGGGCATGTTGCGAGCAAGAGGGGGGTCATCTTTTTGAGAATGATAAAGCTGTAATTAAAAGTCTGGCATTAATGTTTGAAATTCAATACAGTGGAAAAGGTAAAACATATATACAGCTATAATTTTATTGATGTATTATCATTATTGACATGTTTTATAAAGAAGAGGTTGTCAGTAAGTATGTAGATGCACTCTAGCCCTATCAACCCGAGGCTCAAAAACTATGATGATTACAATACGTGACACTTGATTCTCTCCTAACTCTTCCTTCCCATTACATGGATACATTTTCTCTGCCTTTTATCCCTAATCCTAAAGATAAACTCAAAAGCGGGAACACATAGCTATATTACATCTGTCATAATATTTTCCAAAGCCCATATTTTTTTACAGGTTATACACATATATTTTAATTTTACACAACGACAGAAGAAGAGGGATAAGAATCCAAGAATTAACTACCTTTTACTTTTATTTCTATGTTTCTTGGCCCCATTAATTGTACTGCTAATTTCACATCTCCAAGTAAATTCCTATTCCAATGCTGTGTTATCTAATTTAGGATCACAAACTATGATAAAAGGCTTCCCAATTGGTTTTTTTTTCCTATTTTTTAAATATAGATATTTTTCTAAATTTTTACAATGTTGTGTTGGTTTCTGCCATAAAAATGATATTGATGAACCCATTTGCAGGGAAGGAATGGAGACACAGATGTAGAGACTGGACTTGCAGATCCAGTGGGAGAGGGAGAGAGTGGGACGAAGGGAGAAAGTAGCATCAACATATACCCACTATCAGCTGGTAAGAAGGTGCTGTGTAGCACAGAGAGCCCAGTCTGGTGCTCTGTGATGACCTGAGGGATGGGATGAGGGGAGGGGAGGAAGGCTAGAGAAGGAGGGCGTGTACGTATAATTACGGCTGATTCGCATTCCTTTATGGCAGAAACCTGAGCCCATATTTTGATGTACAAAAACATTAACGTAAATGGGCTTCCTCACACATACATGAACGCTGTCATAAGAGGATAATTCTTAACAGGAGAGAGGTGTAATCTGGCTTTCCAGGGACACATGCTGTCAGAGCCTTCCCCATGGAGAGGAGCACCAAAGATACTCAGCAGTGACAGGATCGGTCCGAAAAGCTTGGCACAAGATAATGACGGCAAACACTTCCAGCGTATTTTTCTTTTTGTACGAAAAGTGCTGTTCTATTTATAAACATGATACTTGCCTTCTTAGTAGCTTCAAGCTCAGCCACATAATACTGAAGAATACGCTGAATGGTGTGGTTTATTTCTAACTGCAGACAGGGAATGTTCAGTTTCTGGAATCTAAAAGCAAGTGAAGGTGAATAATTAAAAGGTGAATGAGAAACATACTGAAGAGTTACTGCAGTTCTAAAAATCCATTCACTCATTTGACAAATATTCCCACCAGGCCTCATGCATTGCCCTAGGATACAGTGATGTACAAGACAGGTGTGGTTTCAGCCCTCTTGGAGCCAACATTCATGGAAAAGGTAGAGGTTGGTCATAAGTGACATAAATAGTCATTTCAATTATAAGAGTGCCAGAAATGCATGTAACAGAGGAAACCCTGCCAAGCCTGGGGAGTCAAGAAAGACTTCCCGAAGAAAATGACATCTGAACTGAGATTGAAAAGTTGAGCTTTTCAAAGCTGGTTTAGCAAAGATGGAGAGCGTTTGACTGACTGTCCCTCCGCCAATATTACTGCTCACGTCATCCCCAATCACCGTAACAATAATAAACATTTTGTCAGGTAAACATCACTTAACACTTAGAGACTAAGGATGTACAGGGAGTACTAGAACCATAACATTCTGATAATAAAATGAGTAAAAAGAGACAGAGAAATTGCCAAGAAAGTGGTACTGCCATCAGTCTGTACAGTATTATCACTCATCAAAACCATTTTATATCTGTTTTGACTCTTATGATGAGAGTCATGAGTCTCATGAGGTAAAGTTTTACAGCGACGATTCATCATTAGAAAGACATGGAACTACAGCAAAGTCAGACCCAAGCCCAGATCCACTGGCTCTCAGGGGAGAGTTCCAAGAGGGTCCCTGGCATGGGTAGTGAGCCCTCTCTGAGCTGGAAGAAAACGGCTTCTGGTCCAGCCCGCTCATCTAATCCAGGCTTCCCTGCGCTGCAGGGGAGCACTGCTGTCAGGAATAGAAGGAAAGGAAGCCACAGGAGTGCTCAGGAAGGAAAACAGAAAGTTTGGAGACCTACTGTGCGTGTGGGCATGTGTGCTCAGTCGTTTCTGTCATGTTTGACTCTTTGCGACCCCATGGACTGTAGCCCCCCAGGCTCCTCTGTCCATGGGATTCTCCAGGCAAGACTACTAGAGTGGGTTGACACTTTCTTCTCCAGGAGCTCTTCTCAACCTGGGGATCAAACCTGGGTCTCCTCCATTGCAGGCAGATTTTTTACCATCTGAGCTATCAGGGAAGCCAGAGACCTATTACTCTTAGATAACTTCACTTTCAGAATTCCTTTCAGTATGCAGAATCAAACATTATTTGTTCCCTTTCCAATAACACTTAGGAAATTAACTTTAAGATATTACACAGCTGAGGAAAAATGTGACATCATTTCCTACTGAAAGACTTTCCTCAGTAAAATTCAATGAAAAAGATCATCCCATGTTTCAAATTTTCACCAGTCTATTTATGGTAATTGAAAGAAAAACACCAATACAGTATATTAATGCATATATATGGAATTTAGAAAGATGGTAACAACAACCCTGTATGCGAGACAGCAAAGGAGACACAGATGTAAAGAACAGACTTTGAGACTCTGTGGGAGAAAGCAAGGGTGGGATGATTTGAGAGAACCGCATTGAAACATGTATATTACCATACGTGAAATAGATCGCCAATCCAAGTTTGATGCATGAAAGAGGGCACTCAAAGCTGGTGCACTGGGACCAACCCAGAGGGATGGGATAGGAAGGGAGGTGGGAATGGGGTTTGGGATGGGGGACACATGTATACCCATGGCTGATTCATGAATGGCAAAACCACCACAATATTGTAAAGTAATTAGCCTCCAACTAAAATAAATAAATTAATTTTAAAAATAAAATCATAAAAAAGATTACTGTTCATAAGTTTCAAAGTTTACATACAGATTTCCAAAATTTTTTTGAAATGGTTATTTTCAGGTATAAAGTTATCCCACCTAGAAATTACACTGCTTAATGCATTATAAATACCTCTGAAGCAGTTGAAGAGCCTGCTGAGAAGATAAAATTTTTCCAAAAGTACTGTTCATAAATGCCTGTATCTGTACCTGAAATGCAATATTAATGTTTGTATGATTTTTTTGGATTAAAGAGAAGATTGGTTTTGTTTAACAACAATGAATGATTCTCCTACAGAATCAAAAGAGCCTTAAACACATCTACCATCTAAGCATGTAGAACTGCACTGTCCAGGATGGTAGCCACTGGCCACATGTTTCCACTGAGCACTTGAAAGTCACTACTTGGAAGCGAGATGTGCTGTAAATATAAAATACACACAAAACTTCAAAGACTTGGTATGAAAAAGAGAGTATAAAATATCTCATACTGGGTTTTGTTAGCGACATGTTAAAATGATAATATTTTTACTATGTTGGGGTGAATAAAGTGTATCATTAAAATTAACGTCACCTATTTCTTCTTACTTGTACACATGTGGCTACTAAAAAGTTAAAATTACATACGTGGTTTGCATTTGCTGCTCATTATTTATTGTATGTTGACCTACAGAATTTATGAAAGGAGTGAAAGTCCCTTACTGAGCACATTTCTTTGGGACATTTAGGAGTTCTTAGCATGTCTGTAGAGCAATGTAATGACACTATGCTCAGTCGCTCAGTCGTGTCCAACTCTTTGTGACCCCATGGACTGTAGCCCCCCAGGCCCCTCTGTCCATGGGATTCTCCAGGCAAGAATACTGGAGTGGGTTGCCATTTCCTTCTCCAATGACACTATAGACACCCATAGTGAACAGGTGTCATTGTCCAATACTGCTGCTCATCTTTGTCATGCTAATGAGGAATGAGATGCAGAAAATATTCTTCCAAGGCTCCGACCATCCTTAGCAGTGAACTCTAAACTCTTGGTGCCCAACTGATAGAGCTGAAGCACTCTGTAAACTACTTTCACTTATCGATTATATCGGTATTGTCTACAAATACATACCACACCCATTAATCAAAGATTGGAAAACCAAGGAAAGTTAAAACATTGTCATATCTTTCTAAATACTAAAAACTATGGCTTCTAAATTTACTGAAAGCTAAATTTGTATCTAAGACCACACAGTAAAGTCTTTACAACATATAATCTTTATTAATGAATCATAAAAATAATTTACGCAATAATTTTTTAAAAAGACAAATTCCCATTGCCATAATGACATAACTCCCAAAACCAAATACTAAAAGTAAAATATATCTTCATACCAGAGTCTGACTTTCAAAAACTAAAGGAAATCTGTGTCAAAAGGAAAAAATGTTGTTAGAATTTTAGGATCTTTTTAATTTAGAGTGCACAAATTATATATGTAATGTGGTTTTTAAAGAGTCTTTTAAAAAATGAAGGAAAAAATATCATTTTCCCACCTTCTTAGCAAGAATTTAAGACCCAGGAAGTAGACATTGTATATTCCTCTCCCTCTCTGTGTTTCCAGGACATTCGGCAGCAAAGAGGAGACCTGGAGCTCCGTCTGGGCTGACAGTTTTCAGTAAGAGAGTGTGTTAGGAGGTGGCTCAGATGGTAGCGAATTCACCTGCAATGTCGGAGACCCAGGTTTGATCCCTGGGTCGGGAAGATCCCGTGGAGAAGGGAGTGGCTACCCACTCCAGCATTTTTGCCTGGAGAATTCCTATCCCTCCCTGTGTTTCCAGGACATTATGTAGCAAGGAGGAGACAGGGGGCTATACCTGGACTAACAGTTTTCAGTATGATAGTAAATGGGGTCATATAAGCCCAAAAAGTGAAAGAGAAATATGTTACAGTCTTATCCCTCTGGGGTTCCTTCAGCTCTGACAGACAGGATGAGGGCCTTTTCAGAGCCATCCTCTAAGCTGCAGACAGAATGTGGTCACAAAGTGCAGTGCCAAGGGAAGAGTGATCCGTCTTCCTAATCTGTCCTCAAATCTTCTCACACTTGACCAAGAACAAGGCTTACAAATTCCCTCTCAGACTGCAAAAGTGACATGGGTCCTTGGCACAACAAAAACCGAATCTAATTTTTAATGCAAATGAAAAATAAACCCTAGCTACAAGAAGCCCTTTGGGCTTCTGGTTAGTTACTGATACTCTTTACTGAATAAACTCATTTTTCATTTTTTTAAAAAGGTGTAAAATATTTTGTGGACTAGTTAGAAAATTATTCACACCAGCAAGTATTTTTGATCAATTGGCAAGAGTAATTTGTAATAAATAGTAACTATGTTAATTTCAGTACAGTACTATTGATTACATTTCAGCTTTACTAAAGTAAAAGTATGTATAATTACTCACCTCTAAAGCATTGATTTTTGTCATAAAATCTAAGAAATCTGTGTCAAATTCTGTCCTTCTTGGATCCAGAATGTCATACTGTTTCTTCTTAACCCCTTGATATATACTTTTGAATTTTATTGCTATAATGTCTATTCCCTCTATGGTAGAATTGTTCAAGGCTGAGTATGTTTGCACAATAGTTATCATTTCTGTAATCTTAAAAACAAAAGTGTTACTTTATTTAAAAAGTTAGCACCCTTCCTCGGAATAAACTCTTAATGAATCAATGATTTTTTAAAAAAACCAATAAACAGGATCTAGAATCATTTAAATAAACCCAACAAGAGGAGATAAAATAGAAGACAAATCTCTACTCCAGTCATTATTATTCTTGGACTATTTAAGAAAGAAGATGTTTCAACAAAAGGAAAGAGTTTACAGCCTTTCTCAGAATTTGATCACTTTGCCTTTCAAGAGGAGGAGAGGCAGGGAGTAAAAGCCCTTGCAGATGTCTAACAGTTTCGGCTTGTTATTCTTGGGAATTTTATCAAAATCATTTCACTGGATTCAAAAGCGTTACCATCCTGCTTGGCACTCCCCACAGTTCTGATATGCAACACTAGCAATAAACCCACATTCAAGTAAAAGAAAGGCCCCACAATCCTGAAGGATGACTGCAGTCACTTCTGACCCTTAAAGAACCCTTGGGAGACAAATACTGTTTGATTCCACTTATATGAGGTATCTCAAACAGTCAAATTCATAGAGTCAGAAAGTACATTGGTAGAAGCCAGGGGCTGGCAGATGGGGGTTGTGAGGGGAGGGGGAACAAGGAGTTAGTGTTTAATGGGGAGACAGAGTTTGAGTTTAGGAAAGTGAAAAATTCCGAAGGTGGGTGATGGTAAAAGCCATACAGCAATGTAAATATACTTAGGGCCACTGAACTGTACAGATAAATATGGTTAAAATCATATGTTTTATATTATGTGACTTTCAGCACGATAAAAGAAAACCGTTTTGTTTAATAAGAACCCTGGGCAATCCTCATTATGAACTTTACCTCAGAAACAGTTGGCTCCACCTCAACATACCAACACTACCTACTTCACCATAAAGAAAAAGTCTTTCATGTCCACAGGCTCTCAGCTCTTCAATCTTCATCAGTGATTCCCCATCTTGATTCTTGCTCTGGAGAACAATACTGAAAGCTTCCCACTTCTCCTCTTCTCCCCCACAAATGTTCAGGGTGAGAAGAAAAGAACACTAAATACAGAGCTCTGGGAAACGCCAATATTCACCAAAATTGACATGGCAGGAAGAAGAAGAAGAAACAAAGGCTATATCATACCCACTTAATCTCAGCTCTTTAGGGCAGACGAACACACAAAACACCATCAAGTCTCCACCTTCCAAAAGGTAACTTTCAGGCACCCTAAGCTGACACACTAGAATTTTCCTCACTTATTCCTTAAATATCCCCAACATCTCTGCCCAACTCTGAGGTCTTGGCTCTCCAACTCCAAGCTCAATTATGTCTGTCCTTTGACTTTGGCAGTTGGTCATCCTGACATCTGAATCTCAGCTTTCCCTAACAGGATCTGGCTTAGCTTGCTCTTCTGTCCCTCCTTGACAGCTATTTAAGAGCTCACAGGGCAGGTCCAACAGTGGTCCCTGCTGTGCCCCATTCAGCACGGGAAGTCCACCAAGGCAGCTCAGTAACCACCTCTCAGTTCAGTTCAATCACTCAGACATGTCCGACTCTTTGTGACCCGATGGACTGCAGCACATCAGGCTTCCATGTCCATCACCAACTCTCGGAGCTTACTCAAACTCATATCCATCAAGTCAGTGATGCCATCCAACCATCTCATCCTCTGTTGTCCCCTTCTCCTCCCACCTTCAATCTTTTCCAGCATCAGGGTCTTTTCCAATGAGTCAGCTCTTTGCATCAGGTGGCCAAAGTATTGGAGTTTCAGCTTCAGCATCAGTCCTTCCAATGAACACCCAGGACTGATCTCCTTTAAGATGGACTGGTTGGATCTCTTTGCAGCCCAAGGGACTCTCAAGAGTCTTCTCCAACATCACGGTCCAAAAGCATCAATTTTTTGGTGCTCAGCTTTCTTTATAGTCCAACTCTCACCTCTATACATGACTACTGGAAAAATCATAGCTTTGACTAGACAGACCTTTGTTGGTAAAGTAATGTCTCTGCTTTTTAATATGCTGTCTAGGTTGGTCAGAGCTTTTCTTCCAAAGAGTAAGGTCCTTTTAATTTCATGGCTGCAGTCACCATCTACAGTGATTTTGGAGCCCAAGAAAATAAAGTATCTCACTGTTTCCATTACTTCCCCATCTATTTCCCATGAAGTGATGGGACCAGATGCCATGATCTTAGTTTTCTGAATGTTGAGTTTTAAGCCAACTTTTTCACTCTCCTCTTTCACTTTCATCAAGAGGCTCTTTAGTTCTTCTCCTCTTTCTGCCATAAGGGTGTTGTCATCTGTATATTTGAGGTTATTGATATGTCTCCTGGAAATCTTGATTACAGCTTCTGCTTCATCCAGCCTGGCATTTCGCATGATATACTCTGCACAAGGTTAAATAAGCAGGGTGACAATATACAACCTTGACATACCCTCTTCCCGATTTGAAACCAGTCTGTTGTTCCATGTCCAGTTCTAACTATTGCTTCTTGACCTGCATTCAGATTTCTCAGGAGGCAGGTCAGGTGGTCTGGTATTCCCATCTCTTTAAGAATTTTCACAGTTTGTTGTGATCCACACAGTCAAAGGCTTTGGTGTAGATAATAAAGCAGAAGTAGATGTTTTTCTGGAACTCTCTCGCTTTTTGATGATCCAACAGATGTTGGAATCACCTCTACAGGATTATAAAAAAAAAATTCTGGCCACATTTCAGGGTAACTATTATGCCCCATCTTTGAGAATCTGGAAACCAATATCCACCAGTTACACCTGGGAGAGATGCCAGCCAAAGGATTCTTAGCATAGGAGAGCTGGAATAACCTAGCAGCCAGAATGCACTTCAAGTAAGGCCCGTGGAGAGCGCTGCATTGGCTCTGACTGTTGAGCCTTTGTGGCATGAAGTTATACCCTTAAGACTGTAGTTAGGCTTCTCTAGAGGTGGGAAAGAGGTGAGTAGCTGAGGCAGCTTCCCATTATCACCTACTCCCTCTAGCATCAGGAATGCTTGGGCTGCTCCTTTACAGCTGGATGCCCAGCACTTGCCACCAAAGATCTTTATTGCGAATGGGTTAACCATTAAGGTCCGGCCCTGAAGCCCTACCAAGCATAACATTGCACCCAAGTCGGCAAGGGTACTTGCTCCTGGAAAAATTAAGAGTAACTAGGGCTCACCTCCGGGATTCAGACATATTAAAAGTCTCTGTGGAACAGGTTCTGACAATGGGACTTATTTATTCATTTGACCCATGCCAATACCATTCCAACTGGACATCTGTCCTCAAGAAATTCCCACTGTTCACAAAACAGTCTCATACAACATTTCCTAGATGCATCACCAAAAGCACAAGCAACAAAAGAAACACCTGATAAATCAGACTTGATGAAAATTTAAAACTTCATGCTTCAAAGAACACAATCAAGAAAATGTAGGAAGGACCAACTCAGTCACCTGGTTCTGTTTGGCACCCATACTTTCCCATCCTGGCATGTCTAGGAAATGCCCTTCAACTTGCACAATGCCCCTACCAATGTCCCAAAAATGATGAACAGGCTCCCAAGACCTAGGGAGCTTGCAGAATGGTGGGACCATGGGGAGGGTGGTACCTAGATGGTATCTCTGTAGGCAAAGGCTGACCCCAAGAAGACTCTGGGATGAGCTGCCCTATATCCTCTGACAAAACCTTACTTCTCTCCAGCCAGTCCTAAACAATGAATGAATCCAAGGTGCGGAAGTTTCTAATTCACATCTGTCCAGCAAAGACATCACACACATAATGTCTATGTTAAGACCATACATGCTGCCCTAGAAAAAGAGGTACCCTCATATCCAGATATGAAACAACTACCTGGTTCTGCCAGCTATTGCACATATGTCATCTCACACCTGTTCTCAGCTGCTATAACGCTTAAGAGCAGAGACTTGAGTTCAAGCTCCATAGATGAAGACAGAATTGAGGTCTCAAGAGAAGAGAAAGTCTACAACAGCTTTTGTGTGACTGGCAGAAGACAGTAACTAGGAATGAAAAAACAAGTTATAATAAAATGCAGCAATCTATGAGTACTATTGGATGAGTCAGATCAATAGTGAGATAAGAGATCTCAACAATGCTACATGAAGTATGAAATAACTGGAACAGTATGGTTGGCAGTGGAAACTGTGGCTGCTTACCTTCTCCAGTCTTTTGCAGAAAGCTTCAAATTTTCCAAATATGTACATTTCTGAAACCTCAAAAGATTTTTCCCCTGAGGACTCTAAAATCTGTTTCCTTGTTTTATGAAAAGATGCCTGATATTCCTTGAATAGAAAAATGCAGTCCTACAAGAGATTTAAAAGGGTGTGATATATAGTGAGCCATTTGTTTATGAGTAAAAAATTCAAAACTTCTATCCTCACACAGAACTGATCACAGCAGCCCCTCAACAGGGCTGTTGCTGCCAACATTAAAAATTCAAGTTCTCTGTCCACATATTGAAAGGTCCATGAAAAAACTCAATAGATTTTTTTTTTCTATTTTACAAAATATTCTCATTATTTCCCCTTAACTCTTATCGTTATCAAAGTATGACACATACTATTTGTTGTCAGATTTTCATGGCTAATTAGAACTTCCAGGTCAAAAATGATGTATCAATTCTGTTATCAATTATCTATTCAGTTGGCACCTTTTAATCAGCATTATTCACATACAAGTATAAAAAAACATTAAGATTGTGTAGTGCTAACTTATCATTCAACAGTCATTTCTCCACAAGGAGAGCATAAAGTCTTAGATGGAAACATTGCTGAAATCCTAATATTTGACTACAACTATACCGCTGGGCATTTCAACCAGGCAAAAAGAGAGGACAGTGTTACTAGTCTCTAGTAGGAATCCATTGTCAGGTCAAGCGAACCAAACCATCTTTTAAAAAATGTTAAACTTTTTCAAAGCCACCAATGTCCAGTCAAATCTCTAACATACTGTAAGCTCCCGGGTTCTGACTCCTCCATCTCCCTCTTGACTCTAGAAGGACCTATTGATTACACTGGACACACTTAGATAATCCAGGAGAACCTCCCCATCTTTAATTCCTCCTACAATCTGAATTTCCCTTTGACATTTAATATAACAAATTCCAGGAATTAGGATGAGAACATCTTTATTCTGTCTACCTCAGCCACTAAATCAGAATTTCTGTGAATGAGACACAGAAATCCATATGTTCAACCAGTTTCTCAGGTGATTCCTATAAACATTCATGTTTCTATAACTAGTCACATACCTACTTCTAACTATAACAAATAGTCCCCCATCTCAATCTCTAAAACAAAATCTTACTGTCTTCAAGGTTACTGATAATTTTTCACTTGACTTCCTTGAGATGCTAGGAATACAGATAGGATCCTTATCCTCCTGGAATATGCCATCTAATAGAAACTACTTTATATTATTTCTTCTCCACTAACCAAGTCCTTCATGTTGGACAGATAAGGTCCAAAGAATAATAATTCTTTCCATTGCTTCTTCCAACACATTTGAAAATTATTCCCGAAAACTATACAGTAAAAGTTTCCTGTAAAGATTTCAGATGCGATATAAATTGGGTTAAACTATAATTTGGAAAACCAAACTTTTCAGTACATAAATAGCTAGTGACCTGAAGGATATTAAAAGAATTATGAGAATAAATTGCTAAGTTCTATGTCAAGAGTTCTGGCTCCTGCTAATAGGTCAACTTAGAGGGAAAGATCTCTGCCTCCCACTCCCAAAATTAACACTGGAGAAGTTCTAGAGGACAACATGGAATCCAGAAAATAACAACAACAACAACAACAGAAATGATTAAGCTCCCAGGAACAGTATGGGTTGTTTTGAATCTGAGGATTGAGTGAGCAAGAATGATTGAGAAAACAATGGAAGAAGATAAGTAATACTGTTAATGAATAAGGGGACATATTACATAATAAAGCAAAGATTAATAAGATAACATTATCAACATTATGCCAATAATTTACAAATTTTAGAAAAATTGAATAAATTCCTCAAAAATATAAACTTACCAAACTGACTCAAGAATAAGTGAAAGAAAAGTCAAAAAATTGGTTTTTAAAAAAATGAAGCTATGTATTTTTTAAAAATAGACGCCAGGGACTAATATCTAGAATATATAAAGAACTCTTACAACTCAACAAAAGCAGAACAACTCAGTTCAAAAGTGAGTAAAGAATTTGAAAGATATTTCTCCAAGGAACATATACAAATTGCCAATATGTATTTGAAAATATGCTCAACTATTATCAGACATTAGAGAAATGCAAATCAAAACACAATGGGATACCAGTTCACAGGCATTAGGATAGCTATTACCAAAAAAGAAAAAGAACAAATAACAAGCACTGGTGTGGATGTGGAGAAACTGGAACTCTCATGCATTGTTGGTGATCACGTAAAATGGAACAGCAGCTACGGAAAACAGCTTAATGGTTGTGCAAAAAGTCAAATATAGAAATGCCATATGATCCAGCAATTCCACTTTTAGGTATATACTCAAAATAAAGAGACTCAAAGAGATCATTACACAACAATGTTCATATCAGCATTATTCACAATAGTCAAAGTGGTAACAACCCAAATGTCTATCAAAAGATGAATGGATAAACAAATTCTGGTATATCCATACAATGGAATATTACTCAGCCATAAAAAGGAATGAAATTCTAATACATGCCACAATATGAACTTTGAAAAATTATGTATGTCAAAAAAGAGGCCAGCACTGAAGGACAAATACTGCCTGATTCCACCTATATAAAACACCTAGAAGAGACAAATATATGGAGACAGAAAGTAGAACAGAGATGACCAGGGGCTTGGAGACAGGGAATAACAAGTTGTTGCTTAATGGATATAGAGTCTCAGTCTGTGGAGATGAAAACATTCCAGAAATTGATAGTGGTAATGGTCACACAATATTGTGAATGTGCTTACTGCCAATGAACCACACATTTTAAAATAGCTAAAATGGTAAATTTTACATTGTATATATTTTATCACAATTTTTTTAATTTTAATGATAAGAAAAGGAAACAATAATTTTTAAATCTTTCCACAAAAAAATCAAGCTCAATGAGTTACATGAGTTCTATCCAGATATTTTCTTTGTATAATAACTGCAGTTTTATAGTACTCAGCAGTGCATAGTTTGTCTAGTACTCAGCAGTGGCCACAGGACTGGAAAAGGTCAGTTTTCATTCTAATCCCAAAGAAAGGCAGTGCCAAAGAATGTTCAAAATACCACACAATTGCACTCATCTTACACACTACCAAAGTAATGCTTAAAATTCTCCAAGCCAGGCTTCAACAGTACGTGAACTGTGAACTTCCAGATGTTCAAGCTGGATTTAGAAAAGGCAGAGGAACCAGAGATCAAATTGCCAACATCTGTTGGATCATCAAAAAAAGAAGAGAGTTTCTGAAAAACATCTACTTCTGCTTTATTGACTACACCAATGCCTTTGACTGTGTGGATCACAACAAACTGAAAATCCTTAAAGAGATGGGAATACCAGACCACCTGACTTGTCTCCTGACATATCTGTATGCTGGTCAAAAAGCAACAGTTAGAACCAGACATGGAACAACAGACTGGTTCCAAACTGGGAAAGGAGTACATCAAGGCTGTATGTTGTCACCCTGCTTATTTAACTTATATGCAGAGTACATCACGCCAAATGCCGGGCTAGATGAAGAACAAGATGGAATCAAGATTGCCAGGAGAAATATCAATAAACTTAGATACACAGATGACACCACCCTTATGGCAGAAAACGAAGAAGAACTAAAGAGCCTCTTGATGAAAGTGAAAGAGGAGAGTGAAAAAGTTGGCTTAAAACTCAACATTCAGAAAACTAAGATCATGGCATCTGGTCCCATCACTTCATGGGAAATAGATGGGGAAGCAATGGAAACAGTGAGAGACTTTATTTTGGGGGGCTCCAAAATCAGTGCAGATGGTGACTGCAGCCATGAAATTCAAATATGCTTGTTCCTTGGTGGAAAAGCTCTGACCAACCTAGACAGCATATTAAAAAGCAGAGACATTACTTTGCCAACAAAGGTCTGTCTAGTCAAACCTATGGTTTTTCCAATAGTCATGTATGGATGTGAGAGTTGGACTATGAAGAAAGCTGAGCACCAAAGAATCGATGCTTTTGAAATGTGGTATTGGAAAAGACTTTTGAGAGTCCCTTGGACTGCAAGGAGATCCAACCAGTCCATCCTAAAGGAGATCAGTCCTGAATATTCATTGGAAGGACTGATGCTGAAGCTGAAACTCCAATACTTTGGCCACCTGATGTGAAGAACTGACTCACTGGAAAAGACCCTGATGCTGGGAAAGATTGAAGGCAGGAGGAGAAGGGGACGACAGAGGATGAGATGGTTGGATGGCATCAGTGACTTGATGGACATGAGTTTGAGTAAGCTCCAAGAGTTCATGATGGACAGGGAAGTCTGGAGTGCTCCTGTGCATGGGCTCAAAAAGAGTTGGACATGACTGAGTGACTGAACTGAACTGAACTCAACTTGCAGTTTTATTTTCTAAATGCACATATAACAGTCTGTCATTATGTCATTTCATGGCTCTATCTGAATTTAGCACTTGTTCTTGAGCATCTTTCTTTGCTTTCACCATCTTAGCAAGTTTCATGTGTCATTTTGGTAGTCCTTTTTTGTTGTGCCAGATACTACTTCTGCTATTTTTCTCCATCTTTCAGGTGTATTTACTACCCAATAAATACATTTTCAAAGCTTGTTCCAAAAGCTTCTGTTCTTCTGTTGTCATGACATGAAATCTGCACATGTATATTCAAATTGTTCTGAAGGTGCTGACAGAACCTTCAGCACTCAAGGTACTGACAATTTGAGGCTCCTCTTCATACAGTATGCCATCTTTTCAATGATGGCCAAGTTTTTAGAGACCCTTTTTGCCAATAAAATCTTTGGCAGTTTTCTTGACTCCCAGAAGTAGCATACACATTCATGTAATTGGCAATAACTTCCCATCTTGAATTTGTCCCAGCAAGGAAAAGGCTCACAGATTTAATTAGCAACTGCAGATCAATTCTCTTCTAACCAATTTTTACTGCCATTTACACATTCAACAGTTGATGTCTCTGCATTCTTAGATATTTGGTACATACTCAACTTCCTTTCTCTTCTAGTTTGCTCATTTTCTTCTATCTGTTTTGCCAGAGCAGTCATTCCTATTTCTTTCGTTGGTGATGTGAGTTTTTCACTTAAGTACAGTAAGCTTGCAAGTTCAAGGGTATCACCAAGTTTTTCCACTTCTTCCATTACTTTAATTGGCTTCATCTCATCATCAGAAATGTGATTCCAGGTCTTCCATGAATTTTGAAGTTTTTGCTACCTTTCCCTTTTCTTATGGAGATATAGTTGACATATAACATTACGTCAGGTGGCGCTAGTGGTAAAGAACCCACCTGCCAATACAGGAGACATAAAGAGACGTGGGTCCCATCCCTGGTTTGGGAAGATCCCCTGGAGGAGGGCATGTCAACCCACTCCAGCATCCTTGCCTGGAGAATCCCACAGACAGAGCCTGGCGGCCTATGGTCCACAGGGTTGCAAAGAGTTGGACATGACTGAGCAACTTAGCATGCACACACAACATTATATTAGTTTCAGGTGTAAAACATAATGATTTGATATTGCCTTTCCCTCTTAATGACTTTTTTTTTCCTGGATATCTTTTTTCTTCTTTGCCAGTAATGCATTTTGTCAAACTTCCTCTTCTTTCTCCTTAGTTACCCAAACAGCTCCTAATCGAGCTCATCTCTATTTTCTTTAGCTTCTTTCTTCTTCATTTTTCCTTCCGTTTTTCTTCTTGCATCACAGTTATATGCATTAGCAACTGACCTTCCATTCATTTCATTTTTCTTCGTGCCCTTGTTGCTCTGTTCTGCTTTTCAATCTCTCTCCTCTCATCATGACATTCTGCTTTTTTCCCCCTTCATTTAAATAAGAAAATTCTCTCCAAGAATAAAAATTAAACCAGCAGGAATAAAATGCCTCTAACAAAAGGGATGAATTCATATCATTAGGTTTACGTTTTCCTTTTTACCACCTGTAATACATTTCAAACACTTGGGAAAACACTTAGAAGAAACTATCCGTTGCTTCACTTCTAGAAGGAACTGAGTTATCAAAAGCAAGAACTATACACTTAATTTCTCCTCTTTTCACTCAATCAGACATTTCATAAGCTCTATTTATGCAAGTGAAGTTGTCATTATCTCCTTCTTTAAATGGCTCACCAGCTCTTTGGGTACTGTTTTAAAACCGCTGCATTACGCGCTGCTTTGGTCTGTCTCTATCTAAATACTGCATAATGATTCTGGTTCTTCCAGTCTTTGGGTTTAAGTGTTTTCAGGAAGAGAGACTATCCTAATTGCAATTCCTCATCTTCTGTTTCCTCTGACCCCTCTTTCTTATCCTCTGGTTGAAGAGGTCAGAGCATGGTTATGGCAGTGCTCAGGACCAACCCTGTGAGCCCAGCAGTTCACGTCCTAGGGCACTGAGCATCCTTTCTTGCTCTGCCTCCCAGTCTCAGCCTCCTGCCTTAACTCTGCAAAGCCCAGAATCTAGCACATGAAGAAAGCAACAACCACTTCCAGATGGAGACTTCCTGGTATGGCAATTTCTTTCAGACTTTCAAAATAACAGATCGCTTGGATTTTCTACAGACTCCTCCAGAGACTGGAAAAGATGGGAGTACTTTCTTCCCTTCCTTCAGTCGTATTCATTCTGAGACCTTAGTGCCAGAAACACTGACAAGGATACTGTGAGAAAAGAAAATTTACAAGCTACCTCTCTCATGAGTATAGTTGCAAAAGGTCCTATAGAAAAATGTAGCAAAGTGAATTTAACAATGTCTTTAAAAAGATAATTACACCATAAGTTGAGTTTACCCTAGGGATATCAGAATAGTTTCATTTTAGATAACCTAAAAATGTCATCTAAGCTACACTCCAATACTTTGGCCTCCTGATGAGAAGAACTGACTCATTGGAAAAGACCCTAATGCTGGGAAAGATTGAAGGCAGGAGGAGAAGGGGACAACAGAGGATGAGATGGTTGGAGGGCATCACTGACTCAATGGACATGAGTTTGAGTAAACTCTGGGAGTTGGCAATGGACAGGGAGGCCTGGCGTGCTGCAGTCCTTGGGGTTGCAAAGAGTTGGACATGACTGAGCGACTGAACTGAACTGAACTGAACTGAAGCTACTCTCTCAGTTTGTCCCACCCTCTCCCTCCCACACTGTGTCCACAAGTCTGTTCTCTATGTCTGTGTCTCCACTGCTGCCCTGCAAATAGATTCATCGGTACCATCTTTCTAGAGTCCATACACATGTGTTAATATACAATATCTGTCTTTCTCTTTCTGACTTAATTCACTCTGTACAATGGGCTCTAGGTTCATCCCCCTCTTTAGGACTGACTCAAACACACAAGGAGCTCAACCCAGTGCTCTGTGACAACCTAGAGGGGTGGGATGGGTGGGAGATGGGAAGGAGGTTCAAGAGGGAGGGGACATGTGTATACCTATGACTGACTCATGTTGATACATGGCAGAAACCAGCACAATATTGTAAAGCGAATGTCTCGCAATAAAAAATTTTTCCAAAATGTCATCTATTATGTTAACAGATTAAGGAGAAAAATTTTATAACCTCCTCAATGAGTAAGTGCATAAAAACTTTTTTCAAAACCCATTCATAACTTTTAATAATATCTCCTAGTAACCAAAACTAGGAGTGAAACTTCCTGGAATTTAATCAATGGTGTGCTAAAGCATCAAACCAAACAGGGAAATGTTAGAAGCATTTTCTTCCAAAAGAAGATCAGAATAAGATGCCAACTATCACGAGTTCTACTTCAGGATGCATGACAGTCCCAGCCAATGAAAAAGGCAAGAAACTGAAATTTAACAAGGGATGGAATAAGAGGAGTGGTCAGGGCATATGTAAGAGTCCTCGAGAGGGGTCGGATACTGGCAGCCATGGAGAAGGTGAGGATTGAACGGTGCCCCACCATGAGCACTAAACACAAAGGGACGCAGATAATTTTAACGAAGTGCTTTTTATATGCTCGTGCTACTCTGCACAATACTTTTTCAAAGTTAGCACACTTTATCAATGAAAAAAGTAAACAGAATTGAGCCAGTGGTAAAAGCTTTAAGAAAATAAAAATACTTGTACAAACCTGAATTTTCTTTAGTACCACTGGTGTTTCCTGATCCCATACATGATTCGTTCCCCCATCAGTAATATATGCTTTACATGCTGTCACCATTTGGTTGGTTACCTAAAATAAAATATAAGTCCAAAATAACTATAGGTAGAGAAAGAAATAGAATAAGTTTTTTTTAAAGCATAAGCATGTTCTAAATCAAAAACATGATAAATAGCAAACATAAAATTAATTACAGAATATAAAAAACAGAGAAAAACACATTTCAGTCAAAACAAATAAAACCCAAAGTCACATTTACCTACTTCATTTAACTCAGTGTCACTGGGACTAACAGTTTCAAAGTCAACTATATTTTCCCCTTGTCTATTTCTCTTCTAATTAGGACTTAATCCAGTCCAGCTGTGATTCTTCACTATCCTTCACATGCAAACTAAATATTAAGTTAACCACCTCTCACATCCCCCAAAATAGTGAAAGAAAAAAAAAAAACCAAGATAGCCATTTAAATGGTCAGGAAGTTAGATCAAGATGGCACACTGACATACAGAAATTTTGGAGAATTCCTAAAATATGGAATCATATCTAAAGGGGAAAAGGACTAGAGAAAGCCAGTAACCTTCTGGAGAAGGTTACTTGGAGGTGAAACAGCTATAGAAATTTTTTAAGATAGGAGACAATGTGAGGTGACCCTTAGCTGTAACCCTGAACACTGAATTTGGAGCAACTTGTACAGCAGGCAACAGTGACACATGCTGAAAGGACAAAGTGATAAGTAGACCACAGCCTCGGAGAGGTGTGGCCCAAGTAGCTACTGCACCCACAAGGGGACATATCAGAGAGAAAGCTATTCCCACTCCCTTCCAACAGTAAGTTATCCCCCTTTCTCGCAACAGTAAATTATTTTATTTTCACAAAATAAACAGAACCCAGAGGCAAATCAGGAATCTCAAATACAAAGATGGGCAGACAACCAAGAATCATCAAGAAACTGAAAAAAACAAACATGGTGACAGAAGCATTAAATTCAACAAAGAGAGAAAATACAGAAAAGATATGTGTGAAATCTTTTTAAATAGCTTTTATTAACTAAATTAGTTCATGAGAAAGATATGAGAGGATTTTTACATCATGAAAAGAAAACAACAAAAGAACTTGGTAACTGAAATTTGTACTGACCAGTAATTGGGATATAAATGAAGAGGCAGTGAGTGAGCTGAAAGGTCAAAGGACAAAGATGGACCAAAAAGATAATAATTAAAGAATATAGATTTTAGATTTAAGAAAAGGGAATAAATTGCATAGGTGGATATAATCAGAAGTAAAGAGGAAAAGTTCCCCAAAATGAAGAGAGACGACAGTCTTTTTGAAGTAAAACAAACTCAGCAAGTATAGAACAAGATAAATGTAAAAAGAGCATTATTTTGAAATTTTAGAAGTTCAAGAATAAAGAACAAATCCTAAAATCTTCCTATGATAATAAAACAGGTTTCCTACAAAGGAAGAACAGTAAGATGCAACAACATAGTACACAATGGCATCCTCGAAGTTCCAGGAAAAAATTATATTGAACTTAAGAATCCCAAACTAACATTTGAGTGGTAGGGCAAAATGAAGCAATTTTCAGACATGCAGGAATTCAAGGGGCTCACCGCAGAAACCCTCTCTCGAAGAATTACTTAAGAATTTTTTTCAGCAAAAGAAAGAATAAATTCAAGACAAAGGAAGACGTGGAAATCACAACACAAATCAAAGAAACTAGCAATACTTAGATTTCAGTCTGAACACCTGTTGATTATAATGTTGAAAAAATAGCAACAATAACATGCAACTAGCAATCTCCATGTGGAACATGTAGCAAGGAGGAAGACAAGCAACAGGGAAGTATCCTAAGGTTCTTGCCATGTTTGGGACATAGATAATGAATGATTAAACCTATCCTTTGATTTAAAAAACAAAGGTTGAAATGTGACTGTTATGTTCTACTTGAATTATTTACAAGTAAATTCTATTCATGTGTTTCTTGGATAATTTTTCCAAATATTTAAAACAATTAATCAAATGACACTACATGGTAAGATTTTACATAAACCCAAGAAGTAGAAGTAGCTAAGAGGCATTATTAACAATACACCCAATTTTTACCTCTTATGCAAAACTATTTGGAATGAATAAATTAGAAAATCGTCAGATACATTTAAACAAGTCTTGGGCACTTACCTCTGACAAGCAGAAAAGTCCCCCTTCAATTAAGTACAACTGACTCCAGGCAACATCTTTCTTTTCTTGTCCACAAAGTATGAAAATCCAGAATTTCCCTTTTCCCTTCTCTGGCTCACATGAAAAGCGCTGCTAACTTTTTCACAGGGTTACATGTGTGGCTTCTTCCCTTGAAACTTACCTTGATAAACAATGAGGTCATTCTCTCAGAAGTATTATAGTACCTGGACACACTGTGAATCATTCTGATGGCATTTATCAAATTTTGTATTCCATGTGCCATGGAAACCTAAAATTAAAATATAGCAAGTGAATTCCACCATACGTTCATATTTTTAATAACCAGAAAGCTATAATATTCAAAACTCTAAACTTACATGAAACAGTGTAACATTTTACTAAATGCAAAGTGATATCCTTGACAGGATACTGACACAGAGAAATCAGTTTTGACAAATGTGCCAAGGTAATGCAAGATGTTAACAGGAGAAATTAGGTGAAGAGAATTCTGTACTATCATTGCAACTTTTCTGTACATGTAAACTTCAAGTTTCATTTATGGGAATTCCCTGGCGGTTCAGTGGTTAAGGCTTGGCACTTCCACTGCAGGGGTCCCGGGTTCAATCCCTGGTTAGGGAACTAAGATCCTGCAAGCCACATGACATGGCCTAAAAAAAAATTTTGTTGTTGTTTAAAGAAAAGATTTTTGAAGTGAAGTTACTTAAGGATTAATAGCTCAAGTTCTTCTTTTTAAAGATGAAGAAACTGGTATCTTGAGGGGTAAAATGACTAATGCATGGTTAAAAAGCTGGTTATTGGTTATTCGACTCAATTCGCCTATCAGAAAGCCTAGGAAGTGCTACCAAGTTCTAAGAGTACTGACAGAATTCCATATATAAGGAAACTATCCTGGAGGAGGTCAAGGCAGGGTGGGAGAGACGCAAACAAACAACTGAAACAAGTAGAATGGCATGGATCAAAGCAGACCAAGTGCATCCGAGATAACAAACTATTGGTAACATATATTGAAAGGTTACTATGCACCAAGCACTAAGCAAAGAGCTTCACATATTATCTAAATTTATGCTGACAATGACCCTTTAGGGCGGGTTTGATTTCATCAGATCTAAAACATCACTTCATTCCAATCACATCATTCCATCACATTATTTCATTCCAATCCCAAAGAAAGGCAATGCCAAAGAATGCTCAAACTACCCCACAATTGCACTCATCTCACACGCTAGTAAAGTAATGCTCAAAATTCTCCTAGCCAGGCTTCAGCAATACGTGAATTGTGAACTTCCAGATGTTCAAGCTGGTTTTTGAAAAGGCAGAGGAACCAGAGATCAAATTGCCAACATCCGCTGGATCATCAAAAAAGCAAGAGAGTTCCAGAAAAACATCTATTTCCGCTTTATTGACTATACCAAAGCCTTTGACTGTGGGGATCACAATAAACTGTGGAAAATTCTGAAAGAGATGGGACTACCAGAACACCTGACCTGTCTCTTAAGAAACCTGTATGTAGGTCAGGAAGCAACAGTTAGAACTGGACATGGAACAACAGACTGGTTCCAAATAGGAAAAGGAGTACATCAAGGCTGTATATTGTCACCCTGCTTATTTAACTTATATGCAGAGTACATCGTGAGAAAACGCTGGGCTGGAAGAAACACAAGCTGGAATCAAGATTGCCGGGAGAAATATCAATAACCTCAGATATGCAGATGACACCACCCTTATGGCAGAAAGTGAAGAAGAACTAAAGAGCCTCTTGATGAAAGTGAAAGAGGAGAGTGAAAAAGCTGGCAAGATCATGGCATCCAGTCCCATCATTTCATGGCAAATAGATGGGGAAACAATGGAAACAGTGGCAGACTTAATTCTTTTGGGCTCCAAAATCATTGCAGATGGTGACTGCAGTCATGCAATTAAAAGACGCTTGCTCTTTGGAAGAAAAGCTCTGACCAACCTAGACAGCATAGTAAAAAGCAGAGACATTACTTTGCCGACAAAGGTCCGTCTAGTCAAAGCTATGGCTTTTCCACTAGTCATGAATGGATGTGAGAGTTGGACTATAAAGAAAGCTGAGCACCGAAGAAATGATGCTTTTGAACTGTGGTGTTGGAGAAGACTCTTGAGAGTCCCTTGGACTGCAAGGAGATCAAACCAGTCAATCCTAAAGGAAATCAGTCTGGAATATTCATTGAAAGGCCTGAAACTCCAATACTTTGGCCACCTGATGCAAAGAACTGACTCATTGGAAAAGACCCTGATGCTGGGAAAGATTGAAGGCGGGAGGAGATAGGGATGACAGAGGATGAGATGGTTGGATAGCATCACCAACTTGATGGACATGAGTTTGAGCAAGCTCCAGGAGTTGGTGATGGACAGGGAAGCCCGGCATGCTGCAGTCTATGGGGTCACAAACAATGGGACACGACTGAGCGACTGGACTGAACTGAAGAAAGCAGGGTGGGATGCTCAAGACAGGGAGTCTAACTCCCACAAAAAACTAAGCCACCAAACTATGCATGAAATTAACAAGCCATGAAGAAAGATGGAGCAAAGCTTACATGTCCCAATCCTGCTCTTTGGGAGGAGATGGAAAATAAACTCTTCTGAGATTCTGTACCACAAGCTGGTGCTCACTCACTGGCATCTGAATTCACACCAACAGTACCAAAACCAAAACAAACACTACCCTCCCAGGAAAGAATTAGTAATTTCAGTTGGTGTCGTGTTCACAATGATTCATAAAACTTGACTGACTATAAAATGTACTCTGAGTACAGAGATGTTAAAATGTGAAAAAAATGAGTCAGAATCTATAAATTAATAATTAATAAATTATTCCCATTTTGCAAATGAGAAAACAGAAATGTGGAGAAGTACCTTGTCCAAGTCACACAGCTGTAATATAAGCATAGCTATGTGCCTGAGATTTTGAGATCCTGTCTTTAACCTTGATGCAAATCACTATGGAAGAACAGATAAGGTCAGGGGTATTCCTGACCTCCAGTAGTTTGCCTTTTAATTGCTAGGGCAATTTAAAATATATAAAAAGATTTTTTTAATGGTGGTGGAATAAATAAAACCAGGAAAAACAACCACCGATGAGGGTACTACATGTCGTAGGTATGAGGTGTAACCATGACATAACTAAATCAATTTTATGTGGCTTATGAAAATTAGTATCATCACTTTTCATATTATATTGTTATCTGTAGATCAACAAGATTCTAATGAAAATATGCCTAGAATTCCTTCCACCCTCAATAAGGCAACCTTATAAAGGATGAAAAAGGCCTGGGGATAATATCAAATGGGCCCACCAGGAAAATGCCCTTCATCTGAATTTTAAACATTATTATTTATAATAATAGCTCCTTGAGTGCACAGTTCTCGACTATATATAGAGTTTAGACATTTTATACATAAAATAGATAAGAGTACATATGCCTATACACAATACCAGGATGAAAACATGAAACATGAAACACAAAATTCATAAAATTTTACCAACAAGAAATAGAAGCATGAGTCCTCCACTTTTCCTGCTCAACTGGCAGTTACAAACTTAACAGCAACTGCTTTTAATGAGAATAAAGAAAATGAGGGGAAAAAAAGAATTTTTAAAACCACAGAAATGGCTTACGAGGGGGAAGAAATTGTAAGACCTAATACTAATAGTATTTCACTAATTTTAAAAGATAATGTTCAAAATATTCCTACATCAAAGAATGTCAGAAGCTCAGTAATAACAAAATAACAATAATAATGAAGTACATCCATGGCTAGAGCAACTGAACAAAGTTTTTTTCCTCTATTTTATACAATTTCCACATGATCTTATGTGTGAATGTGAAGGGTGGGTCACAAGTCTGCTTAACATTTCTACTCTTGGGTAGAATTAAATCGCTTGAATGTCATTATCAATGATTAAGGAAAACAAGAAAAAATGGAATAAACTGAAAAATAACATCAGCCCTCATCCTCACTGAACAAAGGTTTTTAAATTACTAGGATGAAAAGAAGTAAAACTAAAACTAAATGATTTGAAAATTATATAGTTTTAAACAAGTCTTTTGAATCATGATGTTGAAAGTAGTATACCTTAAAACTCTGAGGTCTTGGTAACAATAAAAAGCATTGTTATTTTCTTCCAAGTTTACTTTTTATAGTGAAAACTTTTAAATATATAGAAAAGTACACAGAACATTATAATATTCATATATATTCTCTTTCAGCATGCTTATTTTTATACAACTTTTAAAGGATATATATTCTTTTATTATGTTGAGGTACATTCTTACCATACCCAGTTTATTGAGAATTTTTATAATGAAAGGATGTTGAATTTGTCAAATGCTTTTTCTGCATCTATTGATAATCATACGATTTTTATCTTTCATTCTGCTAACGTGAGGTGTCTCGTTTATTGACTGGCATATGTTGAACCATCTGTGCATTCCAGAAATAAATCCCCCTTGGTCACAGTGTGGGATTCTTTTAATGTGCTGTGGAATTTGGCTTGCTACTGTTTTGTTGAGAATTCTTACATCTGTATTCATCAGGGGTATTGACCGGTAGTTTAATTTTTTGAGGCGTCCTTATCTGGCTTTGGTGTTATGAGGGTAACGCTGGTTGAGCATCCTCTCTTGCTCACTTGAGAGTAAGCAAGTTGCTCTGTGCGTAGGTCCGTGTGATGTGCAATAGAAATAGACCCTCCCCAGTCAGTCTCCCCTGCAGAAGAGACCACATCCCCAACCCACAGCTTCTCTGCACCTCATGAGTGACCTTGAAGCAGAGGCATTCAGCTACAGTGTGCCTGAATTCCTGACCTGCAAAAACTGTAATATAATAAACGCTTATTCTTTTAAGTCAGTCAGTTCTGGTGTAATTTGTTATAAGCAATGAACAATTAATATATTTGTCTTGCTCAACGTACAACTGAGGTCATAGCTATGATAATACCACATATTTAAATGTGGGTTAAAATAATATATATGATTCATTACAGATATGTAAGAGGAAAAGACATCTTTTAAATAACTTTTCTGCAGTATACACTTTTCCCAATATACACATATTGATTTTAAACATGCTAATTTTTTAAATTTATTTATTTCTAATTGGAGGATAATTGCTTTACAATATTGTGTTGTTTCTGCCATACATCAACATGAATCAGCCCTAGGCAAACATATGTCTCCTCCCTTTTGCACCTCCCTGCCATCTCCCACCCCACCCTACCCTTCTAGGTTGTCACAGAGCACCGGGTTTGAGCTCCCAGTGTCTGTCATACAGCAAACTCCCACCAACTATCTATTTCACACGTGGTAATGTATATGTTTCAATGCTACTCTCTCAGTTCAACCCACCCTCTCCTTCCCCCACAGTGAACACGCTAATTTTTAAAACTACACTTTAAAAAGTATACTTACTAGATCATAGTTATAGAGAGGTTGACATACTTTTTCTAGAGTGTACAAATATCTGACATTATCTTTTGATTCATTAGCTGTATCTGTGATTCTTGCATCCAAATCACGCCAATTCTAAGAAAAGAAAGTTTGAGTCCTATGAAACATCCAAATATACCATTAAGATCTATCTATGTGCTAAGATTTAACCAAGAAATTCAAGCTGTCTTCCCTGGCCATATATATACTAAGATAGTAGATATTTAAATGTGATTAACATACATTTTTCTCATGTTATTTAAGACTTATAGTTACTATAAATATCTTAAGTGACTTAAGTCTCATTACTTTTGTAATTAATATCCTATCTATAGGCTTCAACCAGATGTGCTTCTACCTGGAGTACTTTTCTAGGTTAGTTATCTGTGACATTCCATTATTCTGAGTCTTCAAGAATGGGTCAAGTTATTAAAAGAACACGTTATTCCAAGATAACATCCCTATCAGCAAAGTGAACTTCTCATATTCAGCAATAATGTACAGAGATGCTCAGGGACCATGGCGAATTACCTCATGCAATATACATAACAACTGATAAACAGCCATAGTAATAAAGAACTATCAGAATCAGTACAAACTAATAATATCTACAAACTAATATCTGAAATTTTTTCAATGAGAGAAAGATATAAACCAACGTTTCTCAGGAGAACAAATGCAAGGAGCCAAAAAACTTTAAAAGATACTCAACTTCACTATAAACAAGGAAAAGCCAACATATGACTAGCCATTTTCCACACATCAGACTGGCAACAAAAAATTTTTAACTGATAATAAATACTAACAAAGTTGTAGAGTATATACCCCAGGAAAATACTTAATTGTAGGCACATAGAAGCTTTAACTGTATTAATGTTTGTGAACATATAGAAAAGGAACAAATTTCCTCAAAAAATTAAACACAGAGCTAGCGTTTGACCCAGAAATCCCACTCTTAGGCATATACAAGAAAATGTCCACACAAGAACCTGTATAAAAGTGTTCACAGCAGCATTATTCATAATAGCCAAAAAGAAGAAACAATGCAAATATTTATAAACTGATAAACAAATTGTGGTATTATCTATAAAATGGAATATTATTCAACTGTGAAAAAGAATAAGTACTGATACATGCTAAAACATGGATAAACCTTGAAAACATTATGCCAAGTGAAAGAAACCAGTAACAAAAGACCACATACTATGTGATTCCATTTATATGAAATGTCCAATCTACAAATCTACATAGATAAAAAGTGGACTGGTGGTTACTTAGGACTGGTGTGAGGGGAAAGAGACAGGTAGAGATGGAAAGTGATAGCTAAAAGGCACAGGGGTTTCTTTTTTGAAGTGATGAAAATATTCTAAAAGTGATGGTTGCACAATTCTATGATTACACTAAAAGCCACTGAATTTTGCTCCTTAGATGGAAGAGATGAACAGCATGTGAATTTTACCTTGAGATTGTTGGAAAAAAAAGAAAAGAAACCATTTCACTGTTTAAAAACAGGAAAATGATTAGCTAGAACCTGGTGCATTAATGTTTTGGAAAACTACACAGCTTGATCTGACAGGCATAACTCTCCAAGATTAGCTAGTGGGGGAAGAGGGAGTTAAAGAAAAATAGAGTACGACACTGTGTAATTTTTAAAAACTAGAAACACAAAACAAATGTGTGTGTGTGTGTGTGTGTGTATGTGTATTATGAAGAAACAGAAAAGAACCTGGAAAGAATCAAGCCAAACTGTTAATAAATATGACCTCCAGGAAAGGAGGTAGAATAGTGGGGATGAGATGTATGGTAGAGGACATTTTTGCTTTTGACTTTCTGTGTAGTTCTCTATTTCAATGAGCTGGTAATGATTTGCAGTTTCAAAAACAATTTAAAAATAAATGGCAATCATCCTATACTAGTATTATCAAAATTGGTATGTGAAATATTGAGAAATAAACCTTCACTTCTATACTTCCTTTTCCTCTTCTGGAAGTAATTATGGTATATGAGAAAGCCTTACTCAAAGTTTAGCATTTCTAAATACATGGTGCCAAGTATATGATGCAAAGAAGCAATTCAAGAAGGGTAATTTTCCAGTTGTTTGTTTTGAAGTATACCTAACTTTAAAACACAAGGCCTTTTACCTTTAAGAGTTTGGAGTGTGCAACATTAAGCACATTTATAACAGCCCTACAACTTGGCCCTTTAATCTGTTCAATGATATAATTGAATTTGGCTGACATGCGTTTCCAATGTTCCAATTCAGTGAGTGGACCCGAGTCATCAGCTTCTTTTCTCATCTGCTCACTCTCAATAAGTACCTGTAATCAAAAAAGTTCACAGCTTAGAAATGTTACTTTCTTCTTTTAAAATCTCATTATTTGCACTTTTTTAAAGAAAGTTAAAAGTATAAATGACAGTCAACACTGAATAATATTAAGAACTCTTAGTAAACTAAGACTAGAAGAGAATATCTTTACCATGATAATGAGTATCTACAGCAAACATCATACTTAAAAATGAAATTTTTAATGGGATGCCATGCCCTCCTCCAGGGGATCTTCCTCAGGGATCGTTCCCGCATCTCCTGCAGCTCCTGCATCACAGGCAGATTCTTTACTGCTGAGCCACTGGGGAAGCCCTTACATTATACACAGATACAAATAATTCCAGATACATTAAAACTTAAATGGTTAAAACAAAATGGCAAAACCTTTAAAGAAAATATAGAAGATGGGGGTAAAACTATAAAGAAAGACATGGAATGGAATTTCATAACTATCAAGAAAATAGTAACCACTGGAAGAAAAAGAAGTTAAAGTTGGGAAGAGAAATGCATGGAGATTGCAAGGTGCGGATAATGCTCTATGTCTTAACTTGTGCAAAACTTACACAGGTGTTCATTTTACAATAATTTGTTTATCTTATTAATTTTTAGTATTATTCATTTTTTTATATTTCAGCATTTAAAATAAATAATTTAGGAGAATATCTTCACAACGTGAGAGTACGAAAAGTATTTCCTAAATACAAAAGCACAAAGCTTCTAGTCACTGGAGGTAGCTAAATTGAGGCGAGACTAACATTTATATCGCACATACATCCATTAAAATGTAAAATTTCAACATGACTAAAGACACCGATACCAACTGAAAATTCAGGACACAATAGAGAGCAACACAAGATGAACAGCGGGAAAACATTATTCAAACCCTCAACAATTCAGTAAGATGTCATCAAGCAAACTGAAAGAAAACTAGGTAAAGGATCAGTTCAGTTCAGTTCAGTTCAGTCGCTCAGTCGTGTCCGACTCTTTGCGACCCCATGAATCGCAGCACGCCAGGCCTCCCTGTCTATCATCAACTCCCTGAGTCCACCCAAACTCATGTCCATCGAGTCGGTGATGCCATCCAGCCATCTCATCCTCTGTCGTCCCCTTCTCCTCCTGCCCCCACTGCTTCCCAGCATCAGGGTCGTTTCCAATGAGTCAGCTCTTCGCATCAGGTGGCCAAAGTATTGGAGTTTCAGCTTCAGCATCAGTCCTTCCAATGAACACCCAGGACTGATCTCCTTTAGGATGGACTGGTTGGATCTCCTTGCAGTCCAAGGGACTCTCAAGAGTCTTCTCCAACACCACAGTTTAAAAGCATCAATTCTTGGGCGCTCAGCTTTCTTCACCATCCAACTCGCACATCCATACATGACTACTGGAAAAACCATAGCCTTGACTAGACGGACCTTTGCTGACAAAGTAATGTCTCTGCTTTTTAATATGCTGTCTAGGTTGGTCATAACTTTCCTTCCAAGGAGTAAGCATCTTTTAATTTCATGGCTGCAATCACCATCTGAAGTGATTTTGGAACCCCAAAAAATAAAGTCTGACACCGTTTCCACTGTTTCCCCATCTATTTGCCATGAAGTGATGGGACTGGATGCCATGATCTTAGTTTTCTGAATGTTGAGCTTTACACCAACTTTTTCACTCTCCTCTGTCACTTTCATCAAGAGGCTCTTTAGTTCTTCTTCACTTTCTGCTATAAGGGTGGTGTCATCTGTGTATCTGAGGTTATTGATATTTCCCCAGCAATCTTGATTCTAGCTTGTGCTTCACCCAGCTCAGCGTTTCTCACAATGTACTCTGCATTTAAGTTAAATAAGCACGGTGACAATATACAGCCTTGACGTACTCCTTTTCCTATTTGGAACCAGTCTGTTGTTCTATGTCCAGTTCTAACTGTTGCTTCCTCACCTGCATACAGGTTTCTCAAGAGACAGGTCAGATGGTCTGGTAGTCCCATCTCTTTCAGAATTTTCCACAGTTTATTGTGATCCACACAGTCAAAGGCTTTGGAATAATCAATAAAGCAGAAATAGATGTTTTTCTGGAATTTATTTGCTTTTTCAATGATCCAACAGATCATTGAAGATATTAAGATATCTTACAATGTCAGAAACAGAATATATTAAGAGGAGGTGGCAAGAATACACAGAACTATACAAAAAAAGGTCTTCATAACCCAGATATCCATGATGGTGTGATCACTCACCTAGAGCAAGGATTCTAGAATGCAAAGTCAAGTGGGCCTTAGGAAGCATCACTACGAACAAAGCTAGTGGAGGTGATGGAATTCCAGTAGAGCTATTTCAAATCCTCAAAGATGATGCTATGAAAATGCACTCGATATGCCAGCAAATTTGGAAAACTCAGCAATGGCCACAGGACTGGAAAAGGTCAGTTTTCATTCTAATCTTAAAGAAAGGCAATGCCAAGAATGTTCAAACTACCACACAATTGCACTCATCTCACACGTTAGCAAAGTAATGCTCAAAATTCTCCAAGCCAGGCTTCAACAGTATGTGAACCATGAACTTGCAGATGTTCAAGCTGAATTTAGAAAAGGCAGGGGAACAAGAGATTAAATTGTTAACATCCATTGGATCATCGAAAAAGCAAGAGTTCCAGAAAATCATCTACATCTGCTTATGTTAGGTCCTTACCATTTTCGTTCTTTTCATGCCCATCCTTGCATCAGATGTTTCTTTGATATCTCCTATTTTCCTGAAGAGATCTCTAGTCTTTCCCATTCTACTGCTTTCTTCTATTTCTTTGCATTATTCATTTAAGAAGGCCTTCTTATCTCTCCTTGCTATTCTCTGGAACTCTGCATTCAGTTGGGTATATCTTTGCCTTTCTCCTTTGTCTTTAGCATCTCTTCTTTCCTCAGATATCTGTAAAGCTCCGCAGACAACTACTTTACCTTTTTGCATTTCTTTTTCTTTGAGATGGTTTGGTCATTGCCTCTAATACCATCTCAAAAACACTGAGCAACATTATGAACTTCCATCCATAGTTCTTCAGGAACTCTGTCTACCAGCTCTAATTCCTTCAATCTATTCGTCACTTCCACTGTATAATCATAAGGGATTTAGAACATATCTGAATGACCTAGATGTTTTCCCTATTTTCTTCAATTTAAGCCTGAATTTTACAATAAGGAGGTCATAATTTGAGCTACAGTTAACTCCTGATATTACTTTTGCTGACTGTATAGAGCTTCTCCATCTTTGGCTGCGAAGGGCAATCAATCTGATCTTGGTATTGACCGTCTGGTGATGTCCACGTGTAGAATCATCTCTTGTGTTGTTGGAAGAGGGCATTTACAATGACCAGTGCATTCTCTTGGCAAAAATGTTAGCCTTTGCCCTGCTTCATTTTGTACTCCAAGGCCAAACTTGCCTATTATTCTGGTATCTCTTGACTTCCTACATTTGCATTCCAATCCCCTATGATGAAAAGGACATCTCTTTTTATTTTTTATTTTTGTTTTTTTTGTGTTAGCTCTAGGTTTTGTAGGTCTTCCTAGAACTGTTCAACTTCACCTTTTTCGACATCAGTGGTTGGGGCATAGACTTGGATTACTGTGATGTTGAATGGTTTGCCTTGGAAATGAACTAAGATCATTCTGTCATTTTCGAGACTGTACCCAAGTACTGCATCCTATAATTGACTATGAAGGCTACTCCATTTCTTCTAAGGGATTCTTGCCCACAGTAGTAGATAAAATGGTCATCTGAATTAATTCTCCCATTCCCATCCATTACAGTTCACTGATTCCTACAATGTTGATATTCAGCCTTACTATCTCCTGCTTTACCATGTCCAGCTTCCTATGCAATACTGTTCTTCACAGCATCTAACTTTACTTTCACCACCAGACATGTCCCCAACCAAGCATCATTCCAGCTTTGGCCCAGCTACTTCATTCTTACTGGAGCTATTAGGAATTGCCCTCCACTCTTCATCATGGTAGCATATTGAACACCTTCCAACCTGGGGGACTCATCTTGCAGCATCATATCTTTTTGCCTTTTCATACTGTCCATGGGGGTCTCCAGGCAAGAATGCTATTGAAGTGCTGTACTCACCATGTCAGCAAATTTGGAAAACTCAACAGTAGCCACAGTACTGGAAAAGGTCAGTTTTCATTCCAATCCCAAAGAAGAGCAATTTCTTTATATATTATGGATACTAACTCTGTTACACAGGCTGATAATATTTTTTCTTCCAGAAAAGTCAATTATCTTTTAATGTTGCTTACAGTGATTTCTGCCATATGGATATTACTTTAATTTTTTTATGTCGTCAAATATGTCAGGTTTTTCTTTCATGGCTTCTGGGTTTTCCATCTGTCTTAATTAGATATTAATATAGCCCTACATTATGTTCTGATTTATCTATAGTTTTTGTTCTACTTTTCACATTACTCTTTAAAGGCTGGATTTGTTCACAGTATGTTTTTGAGATTCATTCACCTTGTTGCATGTATCTCTTCTTTTAGTTTTAGCGACGATCCATCCTGAATTAATTTTTATGTATGACAAGAGGTCAGGTTTATTTTAGATGCAATTTTTTAATATTTATTTATTTATTGGCTGTGCTGGGTCTTTGTTGCTGCATGTAGGCTTTCTCTAGTTGTGGTGCGCGGGGGTTACTCTTCCTTGCAGTGTGCAGGCTTCCCACTGTGGTGGCTTCTCTTGTTTTGGAGCACAGGCTCTCGAGTGCAGACTCTGGCTTCAGTTGTTCCACAGCATGTCTAATCTTCCTGGACCAGGGATTGAACACATGTCCCCTGTATTGGCAGGCAGATCCTCATCCACTGTGCCACCAAGGAAGTCCTAGATGTAATTTTTAAAGATTTCTTGCACTGATTCTGCTTAACTGGAGACCATTTGCTGCAGTTGGCCAACTTGATTTTCTTATTTCAAGTTGCCTAATATCCTCATGTTAAGCTATTATCTTTTGCTTGCTCATTTTTATAAAAGAAGATCTATTTTGATTGATCATGAAAACTGGAGATCTCCTCAGCTCTGTGCAGGACAGAGCTTGACCTCCACAATGGCTTACAACACCCCTCCTTCCTCAGTGGCATTAAAGGTAGTTGCAGGTGGACAATTACTCATTTTTATTACCTAGTGACACCTGGAAGCAAATTCTGGGGTCGGCACTCCAGGCCTTGATGGAGTTTCCAAAACTCCTCCAGATTCTCCACTCTAACTACATTTCCCTCCTCCTAACAGTTCTGAGAGAGGTAAAATCAGAAATGCTTTTGTCTAACTCTTGCTTGCTCAAGACTTTTCTCCCCTAGTCCTCACTCAATTGAAGATTTTCTTCTCCAGTTCCACTCTCCTATACTCATGAACTGGAGATCCGTGAGCTGGTTTCTAGAGTCTATTTAGAGCAATTATATAGTATCTGGTTTGGGGCTGCCTTTCTAGTGTAAGTTGGCACCTCTCAGAATGTGACACCATTCCTATCACTGCTTTTCTTACTGACAGAGAAAATGTATTTGGCCACAGAGCTGCAGACTTGCAACTGTAGCACTAATATGAATGAGCCTAGTTTGAACCTCTGTGTCAACACAGACAATTTCACTGATGAACCAAGAAGCATTTATTAATTATCTAGCATTGTGGCTATAGGCTCCTCATTGTGTTCTTTTCCTCTCTCTCTAATGAAAAGCATAAACAATATACAAAATATTGCAGATAAATGCTAGCTATTCCTGATTCTTTATTATCTCATCCTCAAGCCATACTGTTATGGTTTCCTCCTTAAAGCGAGAAATATCTTAAAGGTGATTTTAAATGGTCCAAAGAGAACAATGATTTTGCACTAGAATCAAGAAGAGGCTGATTTCTGGTTGAAAGAGACACATGTATCCCAGTGTTCATCACAGCACTGTTTATAATAGCCAGGACATGGAAGCAACCTAGATGTCCATCAACAGATCAATGGATAAGGAAGCTCTGGTACATATACACAATGGACTATTACTCAGCCATTAAAAAGAATACATTTGAATCAGTTCTATTGAGATGGATGAAACTGGAGCCCATTATACAGAGTGAAGTAAGCCAGAAAGAAAAACACCAATATAGTATACTAATGCATATATATGGAATTTGAAAGATGGTAACGATAACCCTATATGCGAGACAGAATAAGAGACACAGATGCATAGAACAGTCTTATGGACTCTGAGGGAGAAGGTGAGGGTGGGACGTTCTGAGAGAATAGCAATGAAACATGTATATCATCATATGTGAAACAGAACACCATTCCAGGTTCGATGCATGAGACAAATGCTCAGGGCTGGGGCAATGGGATGACCCAGAGGGATGGGATGGGGAGGGAGGTGGGAGGGGGGTTCAGGATGGGGAACACATGTAAACCCATGGCTGATTCATGTCAATGTATGGCAAAAACCACTACAATATTGTAAAGTAATTAGCCCCCAAGTAAAATAAATAAATTTATTAAAAAAAAAAAAAGAAGAGGCTGAATTTCATAGTAGAATCTGGAAGGCTCCTCTTCCCTTTACTTTAAGGAACAAAATGCAGTGACTAGGACATAGATGAGAACCACAACTCATATCTGATATAGTCACTCGAGCCAGCTCACCTGTTCGATCTGTTTGTACCATATCATCAGCACGTCCTCTAGCTGACGAACAGTTTCTGAATTGCTCGCTGCAACTGTCACTTCTTCAAAGGTATGCAGTTTGGAAAAATCAAAATTGTCTATTTTCTTTAACTTAACTGTTCCCTCAATACTTATTCTAGCACCTAAAAGGGCAAAAATAATATTGAGAAGAGATGGTTAATGTCAGTGTGTTAAACATCAATGTGTGGTTTCAACCTGTAATTCCTAAAATGTTAGAGATTTAATATTTTATAGAAGTATAATTCTAATTGATCATTAGATTGTGCTATGATTATTAAAATTGTTTATTTTTATCAATATGAAATGATTTATAGTTTAAAGAGAGTTAATAATAAAGTATATATTTTTAAATATGGTAAAAATTTTCACAAATAATATAGGAGGAGACTTCTTCCTCAACAGAAAATATAAAACAAAATGTATCTTATGCCTTCAAAAATTCCTAGAAAGAGAAGTTGTAATTAAATATTAAATATCTTATCTCTAGGTCCCATAATTACTTTGATTAACATCGTCTTTTAAGATGGAAATTTTTTCTCTAATGTTTATTTTTAATAACATATAGCTAATTTGCTTATTTGTAATAATTTATTAAACATTAAATATTATACTTACCATCTAAAAAGGAAAGGTATCTGTTGATGGTTTCAGTGAAAATGCGTTTTTCAGATTCTCCTTGCTGGGACTGGTTTAAAGCACCCCAATTATTTGTCGCAAGAATAGCTGGTAGAAATATATTTGCCAGCATATTTCTAATCCCAACTAGCAGTCCTTCCGATGCATCCAGAACAGTAAATAGCACTTCCTGAAAGGATAATGTTCAAAGGTTATTTTACATGCTGGTCCCATTAAGAACTGAAAACCAAAATCTATTTTTACATTGCAGTAAATATAGACAATACATCTTATAAACTATTAGGAAAACTTAAGTGGTGAATATTAGGGTTCTAAAGTCAACAAATTTATATTCTGCCTGCATTTAACCATTCAGATGCTTGCTCATCAAGCAAACATTTTTTCACTGGTGCTTTAAATTCTGCCTAGGGAAGAAGTTATGGCCTGGAGCATACACAATGTGAGGGAAATGAAATTGAGCCTCCAAAGGAAAGTTCTAGGTTGACAGTCGCCCTGTCTATGAAAAGGAGACCAGAAAACTGTCAGTGCAAAGACAGAACAATGAAACTAGCATTCTGCCCAGAAATATGACGCAAAAAAACTGCTGGTGAAAGGGTACACACTTTCAGTTATAAGATGACTAGGTTCTGGGGATATAATGTACAACCTGGTGACTATAGTTAACAATGTGCCATGCTAAGTTACTTCAGTCATGTCTGACTCTTTGCAACCCTATGGACCATAGCCCACCAGGCTCCTCTGTCCATGGGATTCTCTAGGCAAGAATACTCGAGTGGGTTGCCATGCCCTCCTCCAGGGGATCTTCCCAACCCAGGGATCAAACCCGAGTCTCTTGTGTCTCCTGCATTGGCAGACAGGTTCTTTACCACTAGCACCACCTGGGAAGCCCCATAGTCAACAATCAGTTCCGTTCAGTTACTCAGTCATGTCCAACTCTTTGCAACCCCATGGACTGCAGCATGTCAGCCTTCCCTGCCCATCACCAACTCCTGGAGCTTGCTCAAACTCATGTCCATTGAGTCGGTGAGCCATCTAACCATCCCATCCTCTGTCCCCTTCTCCTTCCTTCAACCTTGCCCAGCATCAGGGTCTTTTCCAATGGGTTAGCTCTTCACATGAGGTGGCCAAAGTATTAGAGTTTCAGCTTCAGCATCAGTCCTTCCAATAAATATTCAGGATTGATTTCCTTTAGGATGGACTAGTTTGATCTCCTTGCAGTCCAAGGGACTCTCAAGAGTCTTCTCCAACACCACAGTTCAAAAGCATAAATTACCGTATTATATACTTGAAAGCTGCTGGGACTTCCCCGGCAGTCCAGTGGTTAAGACTTCACCTTCTAATGTAGGGGATGCAAGTTTGATCTTTGATTGGGGAGCTAAGAACCCACATACCTTGTAGCCAAAGCATCAAAACAGAAAACAGAAGCAACATTGTAATAAGTGCAATAAAGTGTTTAAAAATGGCCCACATCAAAAAAAACCTTAAAAAAGAAAAAAGTTGCTAAGGGAGTAGATCTTAAACACCATTACCAAAAAAGAAAAGTAGTTAATTATATGAAGTTAAATGCTATGGTGGTAATCATCTCATAATGTATTAAATAAATTCTTTGCATACCTTAAACTTACATAATGTTATATGTCAATTGTATTGCAATAAAGCTGGCAAAAATATTTAACTATATATTTGAAAAAAGTAAACATACTTCCTGAATATTTTTAGTATTTATAGGGATATCGTTGCGACAGCGAACAAAGAATACACACTGTCCTTTTAGTTTCTCTGGGGCTGCGTTGTCTACATACAATCTCATCATTTTTGCCCCTTTGGTTGCTCCAGCAATAGTTCGACCACATTCTGAAAACAAAAGTCAAGAACTTAGCATATGATCACATAACTGATTAAATGTGATAAATTATTGTGACTCTTACATTGGTGTTCCTTGCCTCACTTTATTGTAAGAAGTTTTCAATATGATTGTGGGATAAAATTTTTTGCCTACAAAAAGATGTCAGTAATTGCAAATCTTAACGTTGCCACCTCCTCGGGTGCCTTTCCCTGAGCTCTGCATTTTGCTCCTTCTGGCCTGGCCTCAGGGCAGGGCCTTCATGCAAACTCTTCTGTCATCCCATCCTCCACCTTCTACCTCCCCAATCCTTGCTAATCTCACATGTCTCAGCCAGAATGCCACCTCTCGGGGAAACCTTCAGTGACTCCCCTAAGAAGATCCTGTCCCCTACTAAATATTCTCATCAGTTCAGTTCAGTCGCTCAGTCGTGTCCGACTCTTTGCCACCCCATGAATTGCAGCATGCCAGGCCTCTCTGTCCATCACCAACTCCCGGAGTCTACCCAAACCCATGTCCATCGAGTCGGTGATGCCATCCAACCATCTCATCCTCTGTCGTCCCCTTCTCCTCCTGACCCCAATCCTTCCCAGCATTAGGGTCCTTTCCAATGAGTTAACTCTTAGCATGAGGTGGCCAAAGTACTGGAGTTTCAGCTTCAACATCAGTCCTTCCAATGAACACCCAGGATTGATCTCCTTTAGGATGGATTGATTGGATCTCCTTGCAGTCCAAGGGACTCTCAAGAGTCTTCTCCAACACCACAGCTCAAAAGCATCAATTCTGCGGCACTCAGCTTTCTTCACCGTCCAACTCTCACATCCATACATGACCACTGGAAAAACCATAGCCTTGACTAGACGGACTTTTGTTGGCAAAGTAATGTCTCTGATTTTAAATATGCTATCTAGGTTGGCCATAACCTTCCTTCCAAGGAGTAAGCGTCTTTTAATTTCATGGCTGTAATCACCATCTGAAGTGATTTTGGAGCCCAAAAAAATAAAGTCTGACACTGTTTCCACTGTTTCCCCATCTGTTTCCCATGAAGTGATGGGACCAGATGCCATGATCTTAGTTTTCTGAATGTTGAGCTTTAAGCCCCCCTTTTCACTCTCCTCTTTCACTTTCATCAAGAGGCTCTTTAGCTCTTCTTCACTTTCTGCCATAAGGGTGGTGTCATCTGTGTATCTGAGGTTACTGATATTTCTCCCAGCAATCTTGATTCCAGCTTGTGTTTCTTCCAGCCCAGCATTTCTCATGATGTACTCTGCATATAAGTTAAATAAGCAGGGTGACAATATACAGCCTTGACGGACTCCTTTTCCTATTTGGAACCAGTCTGTTGGTCCATGTCCAGTTCTAACCGTTGCTTCCTGACCTGCATACAGGTTTCTCAAGAGACAGGTCAGATGGTCTGGTATTTTCATCTCTTTCAGAATTTTCCACAGTTTCTTGTGATCCACACAGTCAAAGGCTTTGGCATAGTCAATAAAGCAGAAATAGATGTTTTTCTGGTACTCTCTTGCTTTTCCGATGATCCAGCGGATGTTGGCAATTTGATCTCTGGTTCCTCTGCCTTTTCTAAATCCAGCTTGAACATCTGGAAGTTCACGGTTCATGTATTGCTGAAGCCTGGCTTGGAGAATTTTGAGCATTACTTTACTAGCATGTGAGATGAGTGCAATTGTGCGGTAGTTTGAGCATTCTTTGGCATTGCCTTTCTTTCGGATTGGAACGAAAACTGACCTTTTCCAGTCCTGTGGCCACTGCTGAGTTTTCCAAATTTGCTGGCATATTGAGTGCAGCACCTTCACAGCATCATCTTTCAGGATTTGAAATAGCTCAACTGCTATAGCACCCAACTTATATGAAATCCTTCCTTGAGCTAATTTCAATGAAAATGTATCATTTAACTAGGTATCTATCTTCAGTGTTTGAAGACTCTTGAGAGTCCCTTGAACTGCAAGGAGATCAAACCAGTTAATCCTAAAAGAAATCAACCCTGAATACTCATTGGAAAGACTGATGCTGAAGCTGAAGCTCCAATACTTTGGCCACCTGATGTGAAGAGCCAACTCATTAGAAAAGACCTAGGTGCTGGGAAAGATTGAGGACAGGAGAAGGGAGAGACGGAGGATGAGATGGTTGGATGGCATCATTGACTCAATGGACATGATTCTGAACAAACTCTGGGAGATAGTGAAAAACAAGGAAGCCTGGTGTGCTGCAGTCCACAGGGTCGCAAAGAGTCAGACACGACTGAGCAACTGAACAGCAACAACAAGATGAAAACAGAAGAACATCATCAAGTGCTCTATTTTACAGTGCAAACTTTAAAAGAGACAGGAGTTTGGAAAACTCCGGGAAGGCTCTGAAGAAAAGAGAATGCATGAAGTGATCCTGAAGAGGGGTAGGATTTGTCTGGGTGGAGAGAAGAAAGGCATTCGGAGACAGTCACGATGAAGAGTAGAGAAAAGGGCACAGAAGTGACTCTGGTATGAACAGAGAACAATGAAGACTGACTTAGAGGGAGCAGCAAGTTCTGGTTAAGAGGAGACTAGGGGGTCCAACTAAAGAAGTACTGTGTGTCCAGGTTATGACTGGCCTTGGTGCAATAAATGAAGAGTTTGGGCCTAATAAAAGGTTTACTTACCAAGAATAAGTAGTGTAGATTTCAGAGAGGGAATCTGACAACAGATACTATTTTTGGATCTAGAATCCAGAGTTGGGCATGAGATATGAGCCTAGCTTAAAGGCAGCAGAGGAGGAAAGCAAGAAACAACCAATAGAGGGGACACAGTGAAGGTAAAATCCACAGGATTTATAAGATAAGTAGCCTAAGACCAAAGGATAGGCCATGTACCTACTTATTAAGACAAAAGTTTACAACCTGGTAAAGTAGCAATTCTTTTTGGAATAATGTGAAAAGTAGGGAAAGCCAGATATTCCAGCTACAGCTGCAGCAGACACAGGATGCTCACCCAGGACCATAGGGAGCAACGGCTGTGCTTTCAGGTGGCTTCCTGACCATTTCTGGTCATCGGACAGCATGTGTACAAAATGGCTCTCTACCTGTTTCAGGGAAAAGGCAATTAAACCCTAGTGAAAATGTATATTCCCAGGAGAAGTCAATGACTTTTATAAGGATGTTTTCTTCTTCAATCATTATAGTAATCCTGTAAGCTCCTGATAAATTTCCTTTATAAATATAGGATTGTCTATGTATAAGAGAAAAGATATGCTACATTTTAACATTCATTCATGAACAGCTGGCACATTACCCTTGCAGAACATACTTACCAAGACCAGGTACATCTCCTTCTTGGTACAAAAATTTCAGTGTCTTACAACCATCTTTCATAAAAAAGAGAGTAAATGGTTCCAGCTGTTAAGTAAAAGAGAAAGGACTTGTTTAGTGGCTAAGTCATGTCCAACTCTTTTGTGACCCCATGGACGACTGTAGCCCACCAGGCTCCTCTGTCCATGGGATTTCCCAGGCAAGAATACTGGAGTGGGTTGCCATTTCCTTCTCCAGGGGATCTTCTCCAACCAGGGATCAAACCCAGGTCTCCAGCATTCCAGGCAGATTCTTTATCACTGAGCCACCTGGGGAAGCCCAATAAAATTACTAGGAAACTATAATAAAATGAACCAACAGAGGCAAACCAGTACCACCTCAAGGTCTGGAAAGGTGGGCATGGGGGAACAGTGGGAAGCAGGCTGAGAGAAGGAGAACACGGTCAGAAACACGGCCAAGGAGGGAAGGATCAGGCTTCTTTCCCCTATGCCCTCCAGTCTCCTACTGGTACCTCCCAGAGGCTGAGCCACGTGGAAGCAAGACAGCGAGGGAGCCCATGCAGTAGATTCCAGAAAGGTCAGTCTTCCAGGTAACAGAACAGGGTAGAGCACAGTAAAAGAGAATGGATCTGAAAGCCAACCAACTAACCACCACACCTGTTCTCCATGCACCCAGCTTCCTAAACCACACAACAAAATGTACCACCCCCTGCTCCTTGTTCCATCTGCTTCCTCATGCATCCATTAATCATGATGCCAATCTACTATAAGTCCTGGCTTTGAACATGTAACCAAATAAGCACTCTAATCTCTCCCAGATTTTGACATTTGTCTCCATTCCTGGCTGTACCATCTTCCTTCCACTGTGGCTTTGCCACTCACAAGGAACTCTTAAGGAAACACCTTTCTTGGCCTGACTCTTCCCTTAATCCTAGATTTCCCATTTCTTGCTGCCTTGGCAGTATCTGGCCTGGTCCATGATAGTCTTAAGGAACAACTTAACCACATAAACCCAAATCCAAGACACACCCCTGGAATGACAAGTAGAATGGTTTGCAGCCACCAGGCACTCCAGCATGCTAGCCAGTGAGAAAAACTTCCTCCAAGCAGAAAATACCAGTCAAGAAAACTAGGGGGCAAATATCAATGCTTATGGGTGATAGTACCCCCTCTGTAGGCACCCATCTCCCCAAGTCCTAGCATCAGTCCTCCTCTGAAGGCACTGCCCAGTACCAATGTCTGTGCCTGAAACTTCTGCAGAGCTACTGGTATTCCAATTATGAAGTCAGCCAACTATGTGGCCTTGCAAGTTTCAGGTGAAACAAGGCTGATCACCTATATAGTTTCCTCCCTAACCAAGCACAAGAATGGTTCTTGGGACAGGCCTGAAGCCTGGGCCATCTGAGAAACACTATTTAGAAATTTGCCTTTCCTTCGTCTCTTGGTCATCTGCTCAGTGATGAGTACAGGGCTGTTTTATGTTACTTTCTTCTACTAGGAGAACAGGCAGACACACAAACAGAGTTGTCAGGAGCCAAAATAGTAAGGAAAGGAGGCCAGGAGAGATTGAAACAAATGGTGGCTCAACGGTAAAGAATCCACCTGTCAATGCAGTAAACACAGATTCCATCCCTGATCCAGGAAGATTCCACATGTGTCGGAGCAACTAAGCCTGTGCTCTAGAGCCTAGAAGCTGCAACCGTTGAACCCATATGCTGCAACTCTGAAGCCCACGCACCCTAGAGCCCATGTTCCACAAGAGAAGTCACAGCAATGAGAAGCTCACACACTCCAACTAGACTGTATACCCTACTCTATACAACCAGAGAAAAGCCCACTCAGTAACAAAGACCCAGCACAGGCAAAAATAAATAATTTTTTTAAAGCAATACAAACAAACAAAACAGCTTGAGAATGGCAAAGAGAATCCTGTTGCCATTGGGTAGTATGACCCATAGCCAGTACAGATTACAGAATTCATGGGGCCTGGTATAAATTGAAAATGCAGAACCAAATGTCTAAAAATTATGAATAATTTCAAGATGGCAACAGGAGATCATTAATCCAAGTACAAGGCCCTTCAGCACAGGGGCCTACTCGGCTAACAGCCTGCATGCCCTTAAAGCCATCTTTGGCCACATCCACATTCCCACAGGGAACTTTGGTGACCTGAGAAACTGTGACTTTCACTGATCCAGGTCACTCCTAGACTTGATGACAAGCTTAAGCAGTTAACAGTAATTTTATTAAAAATTAATTTAGGACTTCCCTGGTGCCACAGTGGATAGGAATCTTCCTACCAATGCAGGAGGCACAGATTCAATCCTTGGTCCAGGAGGATTCCATATGCCACGGAGCAACTAGGTCCATGTGCTACTGAGTCCTCACTCTAGAGCCTGAGATCCATAACTACTGAGCCCGTGCACTGCAACTACTGAAGCCCACGAGCCTAGAGCACATGCTCCACAACAAGAGAAGCCACCATAATGAGAAGCCCACAGACCACAGTGTGTAGCCCTCACTCACCACAACTAGAGAAAGCCCGTACAAAGCAACGCAGACCCAAAGCAGCCAAAAATAAATAAATAAAAATAAATATTTTTTTAAAAGAATCAATATCTATTAGGAATTTACAACAAAAAGTATCAAATTTTTTTAGAAGAAAATTAATTTAGAACCTGAGCTATAAGGAAGCTATAACACTGCTTCTGGGAACTGCTATGAAAGTCACAGTTTATCATATATTACTATAATTAGGGTGACCATATATAGTAAATTCATCATCCAAAACTGGGCCAGTTTTTGAAGTGAAAGGAGGAACTGTTAATTATGCCAGAAAAGTAGGCAGTAGGGTGTCCCTGGCATGCAGGGATACATGGTAATCACCTCAGTTTTCCAATATATTCATGCAACAGTCACTGTGCCCTAGCTCTATTTCTGCAGTTTGTTTTTCTATTGAAGTAATTTTCACTTGTAGGTTATATAACCTATACTTTTAAAATATCAATCTACCTGTGCTTTACTGTTCCTCTTAACTTCTGAAGCCATTCTGAATTAGAATCTTAGCTCAATTCTAGTTGCCAACTCTTTTCCTTCCTTCGTTCCTTCCTTCCTTCACACTAGTAGGCCAAACTAGAAATATCATCCAGTTGGCTATAATTACATAAAATAAAGCTACCTCTCTAATCAAGTAAATCCCAACCGCCTCTTTCTAAATGATTTGTTGTTCAGAATGATCCATGCTTCTTAAATCAATCACTCCTTGAAAAGCTGCTAAAAGAGAGTGATAAGACTCAAACTTACAGATGGGCAATCCAAAATTAATTCTTCAACAGTTACTATGTCCAGGCCAAGCTTTTCTGACAGAATTTCAAATATATATTTGTAGGAAGGGTCAATTTTCATTTTTCGGTTTTCTCTTGCATCTCTATATCTTGCCTAAAGAATGAAAACCACAGGTTAAAAAAAAAATTGCAATTATGAAGAAAGATCATCAAAACGTTTCATTTGAGATCAAAGTGACACATATGAAAAACGTAAGCAAAACCTGTCTCTCTTTTAGCGTTTCCTGTAGATTTGGAAGGCCGCTCATGCTTCGGCGATACTTGGACGATCTGCGGGAAGACTGAGAGAGCGCGTCAGAAAGCATTGACTGGGCCATTCGCGGCGCAGGCCTGGGTCGCACCCTGCCCGGTTCCAGCTCATCATCGTCTGGCATAACTATCCTTTCATCAGAAGGAAGGAGATTCAAATAATCACTTAAAGAGGTAGTAGGGGCTTTCTCGGAAAGAGACCCTGTATCTCCCTCAGACAGCTCTTCGAGAAGGGCTGGGGCCTCCTCGCTGGAAGGGGGAGGAGTCTCTTCTTCTGGAGGGGGCGGAGCCTCTTCTGAACCAGGAGGGGCTGGTTCTCCGGAAGAGGGAGGGGCTTCTTCTTCCGGGGCGGGTGGGTCGCCTTCCTCAGCGCTCATGTTACCCAGTCCTTCCACCAGCAGAGCACCTTAAAACTTCAAAACCTAGGATGATAAAAGGTTTCCTTTTAAAACTACTCAATAAGTTGAGCGCAATATGTTAATTTATTACTACCCTTGAAGCTAGACAGGTGAACAAAATTATGTATTTCTCCCTACTGCATTATCTAAAGAAACTAAGTTTATGGGGCTAGAGAGAGAATTTTTTTAAGTGAGATAGCACACACACACACACACAGACACACACACACACACACACACATCCCTCTAGGGGCTTTTTCAAACTGTAAGTGCTGCTTCTGATCATGATGTGGCCCTAGGGGACATACCCCATTCCCAGTGGAATAGGAGGGAAAAAAATCAAACATAGGACAATAATCAAGTCTCCACCAAAATAAACAGGCATTCGGGATATGGCTAAGATTCTTACTCTCACAGAATAAGAGTAAATAATTGAAGAGCAAAAGAACAGATTACAAAGCAGCTACTTCAAAAGAAGATAAAGAAGCTTTCTAGTGAGAAATTCTGAAGTCACTGGTGCAGACCTGGCCTAAGCAAGACGGTGCTTCATATGAAGGGACACCAGCAGCCCTTCAACAGACACAGAGATAACCTATAATCTGCACCCGACATCTGCCCTCTCCAGGTTTTCCAAAGCACCCATAAACAGCTGAAATTTTCTTTGATATACTACTTTGGCCTATTCCAGAACGGATAGACCCACACTGACCTTTCAGCTGCCAGCTAACCTGTTGACCCACCCACATCCAAGATGTACAAACAAGAACTCAAATTCTCTGAAGTTTTTGCTTAATCTCTCTATCTCCTCTCTTATAGATCCTGGTTTTTGTCTTTGATCTTTGGCCACAGTCTAAGGTCTGGGCTTCCCTAGTGCCCCAGACAGTTAAGAATCTGCTTGCAATGCAGGAGACCAGGGATCCATCCCTGGGTTAGGAAGATCCCCTGAAGAAGGGAATGGCAACCCACTCCAATATTCCTACCTGGGAAATCCTATGGAGAGAGGAGCCTGGCAGGCTACAGACCATGGGGTCACAGAGAGTCTGACACAACTGAGTGACTAACACACACACACACACACACACACACACACACACACACACACACAATCTAAGGTCTAGCTTCTTCATACTAGAGGAAATTCACTTAGGCAGTGACTACTTAGATGTCTGTGAAATACTATTGGACACAACAAAGATATACAATACCCAGGGATTGTGTGTGCATTACATTCTCACACTTGAAACTGGCCTATAGGAGTCAGCTCTGCTATCTATAATACGTCAAGATCAAGTATGATGATACATACTAGTGAAGTCATATCAACTACCTGTCACTCTGTTTAAATCTGTGCTTTTGAATTCTACAAAATAATTCACTTTACTTGTAAGAGAACCATGCCTTCTCTCAAAGGGTATCAACAGGTATTGTTGTCTAGTTTCTGAAATCAAAGCAAAATTTAATTTCAGTAAATGGTAAAATATGTGTACTGATTGAGTTCAGTGGGGCTGGAGAGCATCTCTATAGGCAATCAGTGCTCTTTCTAGAGACACACAGTAATTTAAGCCAGTATAGAGATACCATTATGTAAGCCATGAAAGAAACACTAAAATTGAAACATATTTTGCTTAAGAAACCAAGGAAGGATTCAATAAATCTTAATGAGGTTCCCATCTAAAAATTACTACTATTTCTTAAGTGTTTGCATAGATTAAATTTTCAGAAATTTTTATTATTTAAAGATTCCAGATAGTTAAGTTTCATGACACATAATTTTAGAACTAGAAAATAAAAATCATCTAGTTAGAAATCATCTAGTTTAATTTTTCCTTTTTACTGATAATGAAACTAAGATCCAGAGAAGTTACAGGTCTTATCCAATTACACAACCAAGAATGATCTTTCTAATGAGGGAAGTAAACACATCAACATTTATAATTTCACTAGAACCAGCCAAAGTGTGCACAAAAATCTGTAGTGTCAAAAGAGAAAGTGCAGGAGGAAAATCTCTAAGAAAGAGCTATCATTTAAGACAAGTCTTGGTAGGATACATATGAGTTCCATGCAGAAGACTGGCATTGTAGTCATTGAGCCACTAAGTCATGTCAGACTCTTTTGCGACTGTAACTCGCCAGGCTCCTCTGTCCATGGGATTATCCAGACAAGAATACTGGAGTGGGGTGCCATTTCCTTCTCCACGGCATCTTCTTGACCCACGAATTGAATTTGAGTCTCCTGCTTGGCAGGCGGAGTCTTTACCACTGAGCCACCAGGGAAGCCCAGAGAAGACTGGGGAAGTAATATTAATTGCCAGCAAGTAAATGCCAGTTTCTGTGCTTGCTGAGACATAGAACTGTGGTTGATAAATATATATGGAGAGAGAATGTAAATAATATGAATTTTTAATACACTTAATATATTTAATACTCAATATATATATTTGATGAAAATTGACATTATAATAATCATAGTCTAGACATAAAAAATGGAGTTGGGCTGACATTGAGGACCTGGTCTCAGACACATCCCCACACCACTGAGAACTTGAATTTTCTCTGAATTGTATCAAAGTGAAGAACACCACCAACCATTTTCAAAACAGTACCTGCTGGCAGCTGCAACCTTATAGTCTCAAGGTTTCCCGTTGTACTTAACTATGCAACCATTTCAGTTCAGTTCAGTCACTCAGTCGTGTCCGACTCTTTGCGACCCCATGAATCGCAGTACACCAGGCCTCTCTGTCCATCACCAACTCCCGGAGTTTACCCAAACTCATGTCCATCGAGTCAGTGATGCCATCCAACCATCTCATCCTCTGTCGTCCCCTTCTCCTCCTGCCCCCAATCCTTCCCAGCATCAGGGTCTTTTCCAATGAGTCAACTCTTCACATGAGGTGGCCAAAGTATTGGAGTTTCAGCTTCAACATCAGTCCTTCCAATGAACACCCAGGACTGATCTCCTTTAGGATGGACTGGTTGGATCTTCTTGTAGTCCAAGGGACTCTCAAGAGTCTTCTCCAACACCACAGTTCAAAAGCATCAATTCTTCGGCGCTCTTCACCGTCTTCGGCCTTCTTCACCGTCCAACTCTCACATCCATACATGACTACTGGAAAAACCATAGCCTTGACTAGATGGACCTTTGTTGGCAGAGTAATGTCTGCCTCTGCTTTTCAATATGCTATCTAGGTTGGTCATAACCTTCCTTCCAAGGAGTAAGCGTCTTTTAATTTCATGGCTGCAATCACCATCAGCAGTGATTTTGGAGCCCCAAAAAATAAAGTCTGACACTGTTTCCCCATTTATTTCCCATGAACCATTTCATATCCCAACAAATCCTTACTTAACAAGCACCCTTACTTCTTGCCAGTTCCAACTATTATTCTTCATAAACCATTCACGTAATTTAACTGTAAACTTGTGATTTTTGCCTTTTTAAGTCTCCTTCATTTTGGAGTCCTGCATAACACAATTCAAGTGCTTTTTGAATCTGTGTCTCTCAGTTTGCAGTCCTAACAAACTCCAAATAAACACCTTTTAATTTCAACCAGGTCTCTGTTTCTCAAATTTTGGTTAATATAGCATCTCTGTGTGTGTGTGCGTGTGTCTACCTACACATATGTAGATATAAACCGTGCATGCATGCATGCTAAGCAGCTTCAGTCATGTCCTACTATTTGCAATCCTATGGACCATAGCCTGCCAGGCTCCTCTGTCCATGGGATTCTCTGGCAAGAATATTGGAGTGGGTTGCAATGCCCTCCTCCAGGGGATCTTCTCGACCCACAGTTCAAACCCAAGTCTCTTGCATCTTCTGCATTGGCAGGTGAGTTCTTTAACCACTAGCACCACCTGGGAAGCCCCATACATAGCACAGTCATACATATTTTGAACATTTTTTTCTAACACTAGTAAACTCAATTTATTTCAGTCTTTCAACACTTATTTTCTGCTAAGATGATAGGTTTAACTTCTTTTTTAAAAAGAATGACCGGGGAGAACAAGATGGAGGAGGACTAGGTGGACATGGAGTACATCTCTCTCCATGGATACATCAGGAATACACCTTCAGACACAGAAGTGCATGCAGAACACCAGCCGAGAGTGGACAGGAGTACCTGACTGGCAGAAAAGAATATATAGACCCACGCAAAACTCGGTAGGATGAAAGAATTAGGGAGAAAACCAGGAGTGTTAGTAGGACTGGACCTGCCCACAAAGGGTAGAGGAACTGAATCAGGGGTTCCATCCCCACAATGGGACAATTGTCTGAGTCAGAGGAGAAACATTTAAGGCTGAGACTGAAACAGCTGATCTGTGGCAGCCTAAATGGAATGAGAATCAGACAGTCCTTGCCGCTATCATACATACCCCAGACAGGGACACAGATCCCCTGCAAGGTGTAGCATCTGGGAGCTGGAGTTGAGGGATTGTGGAGCAATACCAGGGTGAGGGCTGCCGTTGACAGCTGAGAGACAGATAGAGGGGATGTGAGGGAGGAGATTGTGGTGGGAAATGCCTGTGGAGAAAAGCCAGGCAGCCATGGAAGCTAGGCAATATTACTGAGTCACGCATAGCGGGTGGAGCCATTACCATAGCCTCTCTCCCCCAACACGTCCGCCTTGGCAGCTTAACAATAGAGAGGCTGGCCCATCAAATGCCTGACGCACTGAACTACAGATCCAGACCCCACCCAGGGTGCCCCTTTAAGTGCCTGATGCGCCCGCCGATCTACAGAGTAGGACCCAGCCAGCAGGGCCCTCTATGTGCCTGACATGTGGGACAACAGAGAAGGAGCCCAGGCAAGGGAGCTTGCTAAGTGCCTGAAAGGTCAGAGCTACAGAGAAAGACTGGCCAAAGAAGCCTTCAGACTGCCAGCTACAAGAGGCTCTGATAGGGCCATAACCCCTGTGGTGGAGGCAGTCCATGTCCCTGCACACTTGGTGCTGCCAGGGTCCCCGCAAGCCAAGCAGCTGCGCCACTTTCACACTCAAATCTCACTGGGGCAGAGAGTGCCCCACCACATGATCAACTGCCACAGGCGAAAAAAGTCTTGCTTCTATGCATGCAGGGTCACTTCAATTATGTCCGACTCTTTGCGATCCTGTAGACTGTGGTCTGCTAGGCCTCTCTGTCAGGGAAAGGGGTTCTTCAGGCAAGAATACTGGAGTTTATTGGCCAATACTGGTTGCCATACCCTTCTAGAGCACTGTATTTCCTGCTGCCCAAGCCACCAACTCCCCTGAGTACCTGGTGCCGCCAGAACCCCTGGAACCCAAGCAGTTGCACCACCTCCACACCTGGACCTCACAGGGGCAGACCCAAGTCCTCCAGGGCAGCCTCAGGAGCAAACCCCAGTGGACAACCCACATGCAGAGATGGAAATAAAACCAGTTGAAACCCAGGGGCAGTGTGGCTAAGGAAGAAGACCCAAAACCTTCCCACCAGCCATACAAGCTGCAGATTAAATCCACACAGTCAACTAGGCAGACTCTGTGTCTATGGAATATATAAAAGGTCATTGAGAGCTCCCACAAAAGAAAATGCACTAGTTCTGATAGCTCTGGACACTGGAGGCAAGAACACACAGGAGTAGGACCAGATTAGAGTCTGAGCTTCCCCCACAGCAGGTCCAGAGATCAGCACAGTGCTGGAGGGCATCCTAGGCAGGTAAGGTGGACTGTGACTACCAGCAAAGGAAAGGGCTCTGACAGCAGTGACTCAAGAAAAACATTTATTATTCTTATGTCTTGACTTGTTCTGTAGATTCTTTTGGATTTTTTTTCTTTATTTCCCCCTCTGTTGTAGTTGTCAGTTTTATTGGCACTATGAAGTCCAATTAAACTTTTGAGCTTTTTTTCCCTTTTATTCTCAGTCACATTTTTTATTGTTGTCATCAACCCCTGCCTCTATGTTGGGCTTTTGCAATTCTGGGGAGTTTTCCTTTTTTTTTTTCCCTCTCTTTTTTTAATTTTAATTTTTAATTTTTTAAACCTATTATTATTTTTTCTACATTTATTCCTTTGTTTGCTTTTCCTACTGTTCTTTTCCCCTTGCACTTAATCTTTAATGTATATAAACCTTTTTCATCTACCTCTATTTAACTTTACATATCTATTCTTTCTTTTCTTTCTTTCCTTTCCTCTCAGCATATTTGTTAGTTTTATTTTCATTGCTTTATTCTCCAATTGGCACCTTACTTTACTTTTGTTTTCTAGTTTGTGCTGTAGTTAGGTTTGTTCTGGTAGATATAATTTTTGGTTTCCTTTGTTTTCTGAATCAATTGATTGTACTTTATTTTTGTTGGACTGTTTTGATTTTGCTAATGGGTATATATGTGTATGTTCAGTCACACTTTTTATTGTTGTTATAAATCTCTGCCTCTAGTTGGGCTTTTGCAGTTCTATGGAGTTTTTTTCTTTTTTTCCTTTCTTCTTCTGCTTTTTTTCTCTTCTCGTTTTTATAATTTTAACTTTTAATTTTTTTAAACCTATTATATTTTTTCTACATTTATTCCTTTGTTTGCCTTTCCTACTGTTCTTTTCCCCTTGCAGTTAATATTTAATGTAGATAAACCTTCTTCCCCTACCTCCTATTTAACTTTGCATATATATTCTTTCTTTCTTTCCTTTCCTCTCAACATATTTGTTAGTTTTGTTTTCAATGCTTTATTCCCCAGTTGGCACCTTGCTTTAGTTTTGTTTTCCACTTTGTGCTTTGGTTAGTTTTGTTCTTAACTGGTAAACATAATTTTTGATTTCCTTTGTTCACTGGGTCAATCTATTATACTTTACTTGTGTTGGACTGTTTTGACTTTGCTCACAGGTATATATGTATATCTGTATATTCCATTATTTTAATTATTATCTGCTTGATTTTGTAACTGCCATTTGTTTGGGGTTCATTTTTGGTTTCTCATTTTTGGATATTTGTTTTAACCTCACTTAATGCCATAACAAACCACTTGCAGAATCTTCATTCCTGACCAGAGATCAAGCCCTGAGCCTTTGGAGTGGGAGCATTGACCACAAGATCCTAGACTACCAGAGAACTAACTCTAGGGAGTATCAAACAGTGAGAACTCACACAAATGAAACCACTTGAATACACCACGAGGCATCACCCAACCAATAGTAGCACCCTGTGCAGGACGCCTCATCTAAACAAGAAGCAAAACAAAAATACAGACCCAATCATCAGCAGACAAGATTACCACCTCACTCAGCCTTACATATCAGAGGAAAAACAAACAAACAAAATCTCAGCACAAATCTCACTCTATAAGCTTACACAAACCACTGGACCAACCTTAGGAGGGCAGAAACCAAAAGGAAGAAATAACTTAATCTTGAAGCCTGGGAAAAGGAGACCTCAAACACAATAAGTTAAAAAAAAATAATAATGAAAAGGCAGAGAAATACTACACAAATGAAGGAACAAACTAGAAACGGAGAAGTCCAAATAAATGAAGAGGAAATAGGCAAACTACTTGAAAAAGAATTCAAAATTATGATAGTAAAGATGGTCAAAAACCTTGAAAACAAAATGGAGAAAATGCAAGAATCAATTAACAAAAACCTAGAAGAATTAAAGAATAAACATACAGAGACAAACAACACAATTACCGAAATTAAAAATACTCTAGAAGAAATCAATAGCAGAATATCTGAAGCAGAAGAATGAATCAGTGAGCTGGAAGATAAAATGGTGGAAATAACTTCCAAAGAGCAAGATAAAGTATAAAGAATGAAAAGAACTGAGGATAGTCTCAGAGACCTCTGGGATAATATCAAATGCACCAACATTTGAATTATAGGGGTCCCAGAAGAAGAAGAGAAAAATAAAGGGTTTGAGAAAATTTATGAAGAGATTATAGTTGAAAATTTCCTCAACACGGAAAAGGAAATAATCTATCAAGTCCAAGAGGCACAAAGAGTCCCATACAGGATAAACCTGAGGAGAAACACAGGAAGACACATACTACTCAAACTAACAAAGACTAAACACAAATAATATTAAAAGCAGCAAGGGAGAGGCAACAAGTAACATACAAGGGAAACCCCATATGTTTAACAGCTTATCTTTCAGCAGAAACTCTGCAAGCAGAAGGGAATGGTGGGGTATATTTAAAGTACTGAAAGGGAAAAATCTACAACCAAGATTACTGTACCCAGCAAGGATCTCATTCAAAATTGATGGAGAAATAAAAAGATTTTCAGACAAGCAAAAGTTAAGAGAATTCAGAACCACCAAACCCGCTTTACAACAAATGTTAAAGGGACTTATATAGTCAAGAAATACAAGAGAAGAAAAAAGATCCGCAAAATCAACCCCAAACAGTTAAGAAAATGGCAATAGGAACATATATATCAATAATTACTTTAAATGTAAATGGATGAAATGCTGCAACCAAAAGACATAGACTGGCTGAATGGATACAAACATAAGACCCACATATATGCTGTTTGCAAGAAATCCACTTCAGACCTAAAGGCACATATAGACTGAAAGTGAGAGGGTGGAAAAATACATTCCATGCAAATAGGAAGCAAAAGAAAGCTGGAGTAACAATCCTCATATCAGACAAAATAGACCTTAAAATAAAGAAGATCACAAGAGATAAGGAAGGACACTACATAATGATCAAGGGTTCAATCCAAGAGGAAGACATAACAATTGTAAATATAGTCAAGGCTATGGTTTTTCCAGTAGTCATGTATGGACGTGAGAGTTGGACTGCGAAGAAAGCTGAGCACTGAAGATTGATGCTTTTAAACTGTGGTGTTGGAGAAGACTCTTGAGAGTTCCTTGGACTGCAAGGAGATCCAATCAGTCCATCCTAAAGAAGATCAGTCCTGGGTGTTCATTGGAAGGACTGATGTTGAAGCTGAAACTCCAATAATTTGGCCACCTCATGCAAAGAGTTGACTCACTGGAAGAGACCCTGATGCTGGGAAGTATTGGGGGCAGGAGAAGGGGACAACAGAGGATGAGATGGCTGGATGGCATCACCGACTCGATGGACATGAGTTTGGGTAAACTCTGGGAGTTGGTGATGGACAGGGAGGCCTGGTGTGCTGCGATTCATGGGGTCGCAAAGAGTCAGACACGACTGAGCGACTGAACTAACTGATGCTCCCAACATAGGAGCACCTCAATACATACGACAAACACAAACAGACATAAAAGGAGAAACTGACAGTAAGACAGTAACAGTAGGAGACTTTAACACCCCACTCACACCAATGGACAGACCATCAAAACAGAAAATTAATAAGGAAACACAAGTTTTAAATGCTACATTAGATGAGATGGATCTCATTGATATCTTCAGAACATTCCATCCAAACGCAGAAGAATACACCTTCTTCTCAAGTGCACATGGAACATTCTCCAGGATAGACCACATCCTGGGTCACAAATCAAACCTCCGTAAATTTAAGAAAACTGAAATCATATCAGCATCTTCTCTGACCACAACGCTATGAGACTAGATATCATTTACAAGAAAAAAACTGTAAGAAACACAAATACATGGAGATTAAACAACATGTTTCTAAATAACAACAGGTTACTGAAGAAATCAAAGAGGAAATCAAAAAATTTCTAGAAACAGATGACAATGAAAACACGACAACTCAAAACCTATGGGATGCAGCAAAAGCAGTTCTAAGAGGGAAGTTTACAGAAATACAATCCTACCTCAAGAAACAAGAAAAACATCAAATAGACAACCTAACTTTACACCTAAAACAAATGGAAAAAGAACAAAAAAAAATAGTAGAAGAAAATAAATCATAAAGATCTGAGCAGAAATACGTGAAAAAGAAATGAAAGAAATAACAGTAAAAATTAATAAAGCTAAAAGCTGGTTGTTTGAGAAGATAAAATTGATAAACCTTTAGCCAGACTCATCAAGAACAAAAGAGAGAAGAATCAAATCAACAAAATTAGAAATGAAAAAGGAGAAGTTACAACAGACAATGCAGAAATACAAAGGATTATAAGAGACTTTTATGAACAACTTTATGGCAATAAAATGGACAACCTGGAAGAAATGGACAGATTCTTAAATAAGTTCAATCTTCCAAGACTGAACCAGGAAGAAACAGATATTATGAACAACCCAATTACAAGCACTGAAATTGAAGCTATGATCAAAAATCTGCCAAAAAACAAAAGCCCAGGACCAGATGGCTTCACTGGAGAATTCTAACAAACATTTAGAGAAGAACTAATGCCTATCCTTCTAAAACTCTTTCAAAAAATTGCAGAGGAAGGAACACTTCCAAACTTATTCTACGAGGCCACCATCACCCTGATACCAAAACCAGACAAAGACAACACAAAAAAAGAAAACTACAGGCCAATATCACTGATGAACATAGATGAAAAAATCCTCGACAAAATTTTAGCAAACAGAATTCAGCAACACATCAAAAAGCTCATAAACCATGATCAAGTTGGGTTTATTCCAGGGAGCAAGGATTCTTCAATATATGCAAATCAATCAACTGTGATATACTATATCAACAAAAACCATATGATCACCTCAATAAATGCAGAAAAAGCCTTTGACAAAATTCAGCACCCATTTATGATTAAAACTCTTCTGTACACAGAAAATTATAAGACACTGATGAAAGTAATCAAAGATGACATAAACAGATGGAGAGATAGTCCATGTTCCTGGGTAGGAAGAATCAATATTGTGAAAATGACTATACTACCAAATACAATCTACAGATTCAATGTCATCCCTATCAAATTACCAAAGGTATTTTTCACAGAACTAGAACAAAAAATTTCACAATTCAGATGGAAACACAAAAGACCTCAAATAGCCAAAGCAGTCTTAAGAAAGAATAATGGAGCTGAAGGAATCAACCTTCCTGACTTCAGATTATACTACAAAGCTACAGTCATCAAGACAGTATGGTACTGGCACAAAAACAGAAATACAGGCCAATGGAACAAGATAGAAAGCCCAGAAATAAACCCATGCACCTATAGGTACCTTATTTTTTTCAAAGGAGGCAAGCATATACAAAGGCGCAAAGACAGCCTCTTCAATAAATGATGTTGGGAAAACTGGACAGCTACATGTAAAAGAATGAAATTAAAACACTTCCTGACACCATACACAAAGATAAACTCAAAATGGATTAAAGACCTAAATGTAAGACCAGAAACTATAAAACTCTTGGAGGAAAACAAAGACAGAACACTTGATGACATAAATCAAAGCAAGATCCTCTATGGCGCACCTCCTGGAGTAACAGAAATAAGATAAAGTAAACAAGTGGGACCTGATTAAACTTAAAAGCTTTTGCACAGCAAAGGAAACTATAAGTGAGGTGAAAAGACAACCCTCAGAATGAGAGAAAATACTAGCAAATAAAACAACTGACAAAGGATTAATTTCCAAAATATACAAGCAGCTCATACAACTCAATGCCAGAAAAACAAACAACCTAATCAAAAAGTGGGAAAAAGATGTAAACAGACATTTATCCAAAGAAGACATACAGATGGCTAACAAACACATAAAAATATGTTCAACATCGCTCATTATTAGAGAAATGCAAATCAAAATTACAATGAGATATCATCTCACATTGGTCAGAATGGCCATCATCAAAAAGTCTACAAACAATAAATGCTGGAGAGGGTGTGGAGAAAAGGAAACACTCTTGCACTGTTGGTGGGAATGTAAATTGATACAGCCACTATGGAAGACAGTATGGAGATTCCTTAAAAAAAACTAGCAATAAAACCACCATATGATCCAGCAATCCCATTCCTAGGCGTATACCCTGAGGAAACCAAAATTGAAAAAGACACATGTATCCCATTGTTCACTGCAGCACTATTTACAATAGCTAGAACATGGAAGCAACCTAGATGTCCATCAACAGATGAATGGATAAAGAAGTTGTGGTACATAAACACAATGAAATGTTACTCAGCCGTAAAAAGGAACGCAATTGAGTCAGTTCTAATGACGTGGATAAACCTAGAATCTATTATACAGAGTGAAGTGAGTCAGAAAGAGATAAATATCATATTCTAACACACATATACAGAATCTAGAAAAATGGCACTGAAGAATTTATTTACAGGGCAGCAGTGGAGAAACAGACATAGATAATAGACTTATGGACATGGGGAGAGGGGAGGAGAGGGTGAGATGTATGAAAAGAGTAACATGGAAACTTACATTACCATATGTAAAATAGATAGCCAATGGGAATTTGCTGTATGGCTCAGGAAAGTCAACAGGGGCTCTGTATCAACCTAAAGGGATGGGATGGGGAGGGAGGGAGGTTCAAAAGGGAGGGGATATATGTATACCTATGGCTGATTCATGTTGAGGTTTGACAGAAAACAACAAAATTCTGTAAAGCAATTATCCTTCAATAAAAAAAATAAATTAAAAAGAAAAAAAATGAATAAAGACCTCATAATAGGCAAAGGTTAAAAATAAAAATAAAAAATAAATAAATGACCATTTCTGAAGGGAGTTTAAAATAGTACAACCTCCATGGGAAAAACAGTTTGGCAGTTCTTCAAAATCCAAATATAGAATTACCATATGACCCAGTAACTCCACTCCTTGGTGGAATTCTACTAGTAATTCTACCCAAGAGAATAACATATGTGCACACAAAAAATTGTACACAAATGTTCACAGAAGCATTATTCATAATAGCCAAAAAGTTAAAACAATCCAAATGTTTGATCAGATGATGAATGGATAAACAAAATGTCATACAGTAATATACTAAAATATTATTCAGGAAAGAAAGAAAGAAGGACTTTATATGCTGCAACGTAGATGAACCTTGAAAGCATCACACTAAGTGAAAGAAGCCAGACACAAAAGGCCACATTTTGTTTGAGTCTATTTACATAAAATATAAATATAAAAGAATATCTAGAAAAGGCAAACCCATAGAGACTAAGTAGATAAGCGGTTGCCAGGAGGTGAGGGAAAGAATTGAAACTAACTGCTAACAGGCATGAGTTTTTCTTAATGGGTGATAGAAATGTTCTGGAATTATATAGTGGCTATGGCAGCACAAATCAGTGAATATAATAAAAACTACTGAAGAGTACATTTTAACCTAGTGAACTTTATCTTACATGAAGTATATCTCAATTTTAAAATGTTATTAATATTTTAAAAAGAAAAGTAAACAAGATAAGCACTGCACTAAAAAATGACCAATTTTTGTTGACAGTTTATCAAGAGGTCTTAGTTTGTAAAAATCCTCCTCAAACCTACAAAGGAGAAAAAAAAGCATTTTGATACTAGATACAAGAGAAAGGTAAAAATACTAGAGAAAGATAAAAGAACCAGTATAGGTATTGAGGAACTACATCATCTGCAGGCACCAGCTTTGCCCCCTTGCTCACCTATTTGCAATCTTGCAATGAAAGGATATTAAACACTAAAAACGCTTAAGTTAGTCCTGAACGCCACCAGTTAGGTTAAACAATATCTATAACTAAGGGTCAGGCTAAATCAATAGGCTTAGAGAAGGAAAACTGAAAGCAAATAAAAAGAAAAGAAAGCTGAGAGGAAGACAAATAGTGTGCAAAGAAAACAACAGCAACAAAAAAACACCCCAAATCTTCTCTCTCCTTTTCTGTGCCACAGCTACAGCTGCCATTCAAAGTGATGTGAGTAACTAAACCATGGCCAGGGCTATGATATTCACTATTGGACAGAAAACAAGACAAGACTCTTGTCCTCCAAAATTCACAATCTTATTGGGGAGATAAAGTAGTCTTTGCAAATCAACCAACAGTGTAAATTTGTGACATTCTACTGGAAAAGGAAATTAGAAAAGGAAAAAACTATGGTGGAAAAAATAGACAAAAACAATGTCATGCAGGATTTGGACGTTAAGTTGGCCTTGAAGGAGAAGGATTCAGTTAGAAGCAAAAAGCAAAAAATCTAGAGAAAGAAGTAAAATGATAAAAACCTAGAGGGGTAGGACAGGGAGTCTGTGGGAAGGAGGCTCAAGAGAAAAGGGACATATGTATACATATAGCTGATTCACTTTGTTGAACAGCAGAAACTAACACAACATTGTAAAGCAATTATACTTTAATAATAAAAAGACATAAATTCATGTTGATGTACGGCAGAAAGCATCACAATATTGTAAGTATCCTCCAATTAATAACAAAATTTTAAAATTTTTTAAAAAGAAGCTACAAAAAAAAAAGAGTAAAAAGTATGAAGAGGTCAGAGGGGGTGAATTTAGTTGGGAAAAAATGCTTAGAATAATGCCATATTGTATTTATTCTCCCGAAAGACCACAGATTGCAAGGACTCAGAATCAGTTAAATAAATAATAAAACGTGGTTTTTATACAAGCACCGATTCCTAATGTCAACATTTTACGGAACAGGCTCAGTTCTACTCAGAGCTTTTTTTCTAGCACTCTTAGAACATACTTGAAAATATCCTAATTAAAAATTCCCCTAGCTTATCATAAAATACACTGAAAGTAGTCACCATGAGTTACTCTGATCCTATGGTAATCTAATAAACATAGTCTGTAGCCTCAATTCAGGTAAACATTTAAATATAACATTTCCACCTCTGTGTGTGTCTCCTTACCTCAGTTTCCTTGGGATTTATGTGAAGCTGTTTAGGGAAGGAAAAAAAATATTATTTAAATTCTGAAACTTATTAGAATACTCCTCTCGGAATACATGTTTTATGTAAAGAGTTCAATTTGTTCTCTATGAATTGAGTGCTGGCATATCTATATTTCACGTTAAGGACAGGATAACCTCTTATTTTGTGAACATAAAGAGTGTTTATGGCCAGTAGTCTGTACACACTGACCATCAGGAAAGTGATAACAAGGAATTAATTACTATCATGACTGAGAAACAAGTAAATTCTAAATAATTTGTTATAGTTTACATTTTTAAAGAAAATCATATATGAGACACTCAAAGTAAATAAATAAATTACCACTGCCATTATGGGGAGATTTTGCTTAGGGAAGCTGTAGAGTTCTTGCTCTAATGAAATCATTTCAGTTGCTTTTCCTATGTGGTTGCCAAATGTCAAATCATATATGGTATGTAATGAACTCTAAATTAAAAATATCAGCTTTACCATTTCCAAAGACTGATGCAGTTATTTAATTGTAACCTAGAAAATGTACACACTGTTTTATATAGAATTCCTAAAAACTGCAGCAAAAATTTTAATAGATTACATAGTTGAAATAGAAAAAAAATTCAGTAAATATAAGTTAGCTTACTATATATACACATTCATATCTTTGTATATATACAACATGTTTGCAAAAGCAAAAAGAAGCAAGAAAACAAACACACTTCTTGGAAACAACCAAAATGTTCCTTAATAAAAGGACCCATTAATTGTACTGTAATACTCTATTCAATAAAGTTTTAATTTGACATTAGCAATAAAGATGAGGTAAAGCTACATATAAACATTCCAAATTCATTACATGGGAAAAATAAATTTTTTGAAGTATATGTATGCATAGGCATAATATTTCATCTATTCTAAGATGCTCACTTTAAGAAGGTTTAATTGGCAACCTTTTTTCCTTTCCTCACATTTTTTTCCTTTATGTTTTTATATATAGTATGGAATTTCCATTTATGTAGTTGCATAAAATTATAATCAGTAGTAGTTTGGATTTGATAAAAAATACATTAAAACTTTCTGGGAAAGACACACAATGAATTATGAACGATTACCTTGAGTGAGAAAGGCTGGATGAGAGAAGTAGAGGAAGAGTTGTGCTTTTCAATTTGATAACTTAATGGTTTTTTGAAAAGTACAATCCTGTATATTTTACTCGTGTTCTATGTGTCTGTATCATATACTATACCACAAATAATGTGTCTATTTTTCTCCTATATATCTTAAGACTTAAAATTTAAAACCTAAATTTCCTTCTAAATTTTAGGATTTAGCGCGACTACTTCTGCAGTGAAAGGGCAGGTCTTGACTCCAAGTAAAGACGCTTTGCCGGCTGTAAGTGCGCAGAGGGAGTGCAGAACAAACATCTTTTCATCTTCTCTTGCTCATCCTTCCTTGTCCTCCTCCCCAGACAACTTGCTGCCACACGCAATCATTCGAAATTCCCACCACCCCTTCTCTTTAAGTTCAATTCTGGAGGTTCACTGAATCTCCACAAAGGCATCCCTGGTCATTTCCAGGAGCAAGTCGCCATTTCAATCACACCCCTTTCTCTTGCGCGCATCTCTGTAACCCTATCCCTTCCCCATTACCAAGGGTCTCTGCGTGCTTGGTCGCTACGGCTACAGACACAACCGAGATGCCCCTCCAAAGAAAAGGGCACAACGGAAGAGGTGTGGGGGAGATGACAGACTGCTAAAAACGCACAGGGTGGTCAGTACGTCAGGAAAAAAGTGAAATGAACAAGAGAACTGAGACAGACTAGCAGGGAAAGAAACTTCTGGAAAAAACTTGACCGAGAAGATGACTCACTTGGATCTCTAGAGCCGTCAGTAAAGGACTGGAAAGAAAGTGAAAGACTCTCAGTCGTGTCGGACTCTTTGTGACCCCATGGGGGAGCCCGCCAGGCTCCTCTGTCCATGGAATTCTCCAGGCAAGAATACTTGAGTGGGTAGCCTGCTCCAGGGGATCTTCCCAGCCCAGGGACCAAACCCAGGTCTCCCGCATTGCGGGTGGATTCTTTACGAGTTGAGCCACCAGGAAGCCCAAGAATGCCCATCCCTTTCCAGGAACTTCCCGACCCAGGAATCTCACCGAGGTCTCCTGCATTGCAGGCGGATTGTTTACCAGCTGAGCCCCGAGGGAAACCCCAAAGGACGGGAAAAGGGGAGTATTCTAACAAGAAAGCAGGAAAGGCTCAGCTTGCTTGGGAAAAGTGTCAAATTTAGTGGTGAGATTTTCGTGCTGCAGAGGAGTGGGTAGGAGACGGGAGCAGAAGACAAGCCTGAAGGGATAGACATTTTGTTGGTCTTACTTTTGAATCCTTAAAAGCGGGCTGTGGAATCTCTCAGACGTCCGGCGGAAGATACTGGGATCGGCCAGGGCATGGGACTCAGCTGGGGGCTGTGGCGGGGTGGGAACCGGGGAGACTGGGAGGTGGGCGCAGAGGGGAGGCGAGTCGGGGAACCGGGTCTCCGCGCGTCCCTGAGGACGCCGCGCAGCTCAGCTCAGCTACGCCGGGAGCTGCTCCAGCTCGGCCTCCGCGGCCACCGAGGCTCGGCCGTTGGGAGCCCGAGGCCTGCTCGCTCCCCGGCGCCCGCGCGCGGTTCTGCCGGGCGCGGCTCCACGCGGGGCGCGGGGGGTCGTCGGGGCGGCGGGCGCAGGAGAAGGGCTTCCCCACCCCACCCCCACGAGCTCACAGGGGGACACTCACCGCGCGAGCCCGAGAACTTAAAACCTTGTTTAGGGGCTCTCCAGCTTCGGAGGGAGCAGCTGCCTAGAGATGGAATGTTTGGAGCGTGTGGAATATTTGGGAGGATTCCAAGGGCTTTGAGGGGATTGACAGCAAGTTTCTTTACGTTTTCTGAAGTTACTTCGTGTCTCACTAGAGAGCATTAAATGTTTTCTTTTGAATTTGTTTGCTCAGACACCTATGACTGGTAATACAGAGAATAGAAAGACAAGAAAACGGACTACTTTTCAAAGTTTACCGCGCCCCGACCCCACCGCCTTTTCTGGTTCATTTCTGCTTTTCCCGGTGAAGTGGCGTGATGGGTGTCCATTTTAATTAGGTGTTCAAGTCAATTTTTTAATATAGAGCAAATGGAGCTAAAATGAGCACTGGAAGATCTGTTAACTGAAACAAGTAAAATTAAATAACCCATGGTCTATGCAAATTAAGAAATACTGCAAGAGAAATATAAAAGAGTTAAAAAAGTTATTAGAATTTTTGTACCCAGAGATCATGACTCTTAATATACTGGCATATTTATTTCTAGTTTTATTTTCATGTACTTATGTGAAAATATTTTTGTGGGATCGTGTTCTCCATATAGTTTGGGGTCCTGCTTTTTATCTCTAAATTTTGACTTTCAAGGATTTTCATGTATTTTAACAGTCCTTTACCAGTCCTTATGGCTTGCCTGGTAGTTCAGATGGTAAAAAATCTGCCTGCAATTTAGGAGACCAGAGTTCGATCCCTGGGTTGGGAAGATTCCCTGGAGAAGAGAATGGCAACCCGCTCCAGTATTCTTGCCTGGAGAATCCCATGGACAGAGGAGCCTGGCGGGCTACAGTCTATGGGGTCACAAAGAGTCGGACACAGCTGAGCAACTAACATACACCAGTTCTTAAGAATATAGTTTTAATAGTCTGTCTAATATTTTATTGAATAGTTGTATCACAACTTTTTTCAATAAATTCACTTACATTTAGCACAAAAAAAAAAAGAAAAAGAAAAGGAATACTGCAGTCATCACACAGTATGAGGCAGTCCACGTGGGCCCGCAGGGTCCTTGCTCACCTTGTTGAGAGAACTAAACTTCAAGACCTAACTGTCCTTTGACCCTGAGCTGTTTCTTTAGCTAGTGTGTAGGCAGTTAAGCAACCTATGCAGCAATCATGGTATGAGTGAGGGGCAACTGCTCACTTCCCTGGGGAGGGGTACTAGCTTGTTTTCTGCTCGCCACAGAAGATGCTAAGCGTTTAGCCCTGGAGTCTTAGCTGTCTCACAATCCACTGCCTGTGATCTCAGAGAGAATGCAGTAAGCAATCCTGAAGAGAGATTTTAGTTCTCTGCCCAAGAATTGGACCTGGGTAGCCTGGATGAAAACCAGGAATCCTAGCCACTAGTCCACCAGGGCCTAGAGGCTAAAGGCAAAGTACCCCTGGCTCTTACCAGCATTGAAAACAAGAATGTTTTAAGAAGGTAAAATCTGTAAAAACAGGTAAAAAGTTTATTATTAAGAAACACAGCATAAACGTGGGAGAGCACACAGAGAAAAAGTTTGTTTATTTAAGACAGAAGCAAGGCAGAAATACATACCTGGAGAGGAGTGTGGGCATCTTGAGTGAGGAGTATAGAAGTCAGAAGTTAGGCGTAAATACACACCCAGAAAGAAAGAGTATGGGTGTCCCCTCTAGTGAGGAGGAGCACAGTAAGGAGGTGATTTAAATCACTTATATAGGACAGTTCTTCCAGGTTTTTGTTTATCTTTGGCCAATATTCTTGTTTCTTTTTTCACATCTGATCTGTCCTGTGATCCTCCCCAAGATGCCTGCACAACTTTTGTTAATATGGATTCTACTGCAGAGGCCTGTGGGTGCCTGTCCACACTTATTATGGAGTGGCATCTTCTCCCTTTTTGACTCCCACGGAGTCTTTCTACACATGTGAAAACTGGGAAGTTTTCCTTGACCTCAGGCGTGGTTGTCTTCTCTCTTTATTCCAGCAGAATAAACTAATTTTGTCCTTGGAGTGTCTAGGTGAGAACAGAGCTTCAATTTTACTCCACTTGGCAAACACCAGCTGTCTAGCCCAGGGGCCCATCTATCTCCAGCCTCTATCTCCAGCCTGCATCTGGGCCCATACTGCTGCCCAGCACTGGCCTCCAGTGTGATACTCTTGTCATTTGTTGGTCTGTAATAAAGAGTCTCTCTCTGATCCATCTTTGCTTCATCATCTATTTTCGACACTTACGGAGTTATGGCAGATTTAATCCTTGCCATCTTCCCAGTCAGAGGTATAGCTGTATTTGGATGTAGTCAGAAATAAGTTACAGAAGATCATATTCTTAAAGAGCCTTAAATATATCTATATGCCTTAACCTGCAATTTCCTCTTTTGAAAATATATTGTAAAGAAATAAAACTAAATATGGACAGAGTTTTTGTTCCAAAGATGTAGATTGCAGCATTAGGTTTGTTAGCATTGCAGTCCATGCAAAAGTTTCATTAACTCTGGCAGAAAACTAGGTTCATGGAAAACTACCAAATGATAACATTCCTGAGGGTGCCTGAGATATGGGAAAAGTACACTTTCCATAGTTTTCTTGAGACTTAATGGAAAGAAAACACCATGTAGCACATATAAAACATTGAATGGTTAGACTGCCCAAGACCCTGAGAATTAAATGTCCCTGAAAATACAAGGAGGGAATGTATACAAAAACACTTAGCACAGTAGTACACAGTAATGGCTTGATCAGTGCCAGTTATTAGTGTTAGCATATGTAGTAAAGAAAAAAATTACTAAGCTGGAAATTAGAGGACCTGAATTTTAGGCCTGGTACTGTGCTACCCAATTACTCAACTAATTACTTCTGAAACTCAGATTGTGAAAATGCTATAGTCCTGGGTGTCCTCATTTATAAAATGAAATTTGGGAGATGAGATGATCTCTAAGTTCCCTTCCTGTTCCAAAAAATCCTAAGTCCATGATGTTTGCTTTCATGCCTCATCATCCTCCTCCAGAGGATGATACTATTGACAGAAAGAAAAACATCAAGACAACCAACTGGAAATGTCTAGATGTTGTAGGCAGCTGCAATTAAAGTACACAGCTTATCAATATTTGTTGTTAATAATTGTCCTAACATGGCCACATGATCTTATTATCAAATAATAATTTAGATAGTCAGTCATTCAAGTGAAATATCTTGAATATATATATCTCAAGTAATTATCCATAGTTCATTCTTAGAGCGTTTCTTCCAGGATTATTGGTTTATGGCTGAAACAGCACACCTATATTCTGTTTAGTTGTCCATTTTATTTAATAAAAAGACAAAAAAAAAAGAATGACAATAGGAATTTAGGCAACAAATAAAACAACGTTCATTCAGTTCAGTTCAGTCACTCAGTCGTGTCCGACTCTTTGCCACCCCATGAATTGCAGCACGCCAGGCCTCCCTGTCCATCACCAACTCCCGAAGTTAACCCAAACCCATGTCCATCGAGTCAGTGATGCCATCCAACCATCTCATCCTCTGTCGTCCCCTTCTCTTCCTGACCCCAATCCTTCCCAGCATTAGGGTCTTTTCCAATGAGTCAACTCTTCGCATGAGGTGGCCAAAGAATTGGAGTTTCAGCTTCAACATCAGTCCTTCCAATGAACCCCCAGGACTGATCTCCTTTAGGATGGACTGGTTGGATCTCCTTGCAGTCCAAGGGACTCTCAAGAGTCTTCTCCAACACCACAGTTCAAATGCATCAATTCTGCGGCACTCAGCTTTCTTCACCGTCCAACTCTCACATTCATTCATGACCACTGGAAAAACCACAGCCTTGACTAGATGGACTTTTGTTGGCAAAGTAATGTCTCTGCTTTTAAATATGTTATCTAGTTTGGCCATAACCTTCCTTCCAAGGAGTAAGCGTCTTTTAATTTCATTGCTGCAATTACCATCTGCAGTGATTTTGGAGCCCCCAAAAATAAAGTCTGACACTGTTTCCACTGTTTCCCCATCTATTTCCCATGAAGTGATGGGATCAGATGTCATGATCTTAGTTTTCTGAATGTTGAGCTTTAAGCCAACTTTTTCACTCTCCTCTTTCACTTTCATCAAGAGGCTCTTTAGTTCTTCACTTTCTGCCATAAGGGTGGTGTCATCTGCATATCTGAGGTTATTGATATTTCTCCCAGCAATCTTGATTCCAGCTTGTGTTCATTAAGGACAATTAACTCTACCATAAAATTATTTTAAATATACTCTGAGTAGATTTCCTAATCTTAATTTTACAAACAAAAACAACAAAACAGATATATGTGCTTTGAAATGGGTTGAATTATGTCCCCCTAAAATATGTGCAGTAGTCATGTATGGATGTGAGAGTTTTTTTCAGTAATCATATATGGATGTGAAAGTTGGACCATAACTTGAGCGCCTAAGAATTGATGCTTTTGAACTGTGCTATTGGAGAAGACTCTTGAGAGTCCCTTGGCCTGCAGAAAGATCCAACCAGTCCATCCTAAAGGAAATCAGTCCTGAATGTTCATTGGAAGGATTGATACTGAAGCTGAAGCTCCAATACTTTGGCCACCTGATGCAAAGAGCTGACTCATTGGAAAAGACCCTGATGCTGGGAAAGTTGTAGCCAGGAGGAGAAGGGGACATCACAGGATGAGACGGTTGGATTGCGTCACCAACTCGATGGACATGAGTTTGAGCAAGCTCCAGGAGGTGGTGATGGACAGGGAAGCTTGGCATGCTGCAGTCCATGGGGTCACAAAGAGTCGGACACAACTGAGTGACTGAACTGAATACATTATATCCTTGTGTGCATGTTCAATCACTGCAGTCATGTCCGACTCTTTGTGACCCTATGCACTGTAGCCTGTCAGGCTCCTCTGTCCATGGGGATTCTCCAGGCAAGAATACAGGAGTGGGTTGCCATGCCCTCCTCCAGGGGATCTTTCTGACCCAGGGATCGAACCCAGATCTCCTGCATTGCAGGCAGAATTTTTTATCATCTGGGCCACCAGGGAAGCCCCATTATATTCATGCAAAGTTTAAAACTTGGCAAAAATTGTATTGGTCATGTGAATTCCTTTGCAACTTCTAATTATTTTACTTCTGTTTGTGGGATTTATCAGTGTTAGAATATGTTCCTCAGACATTTTCACTTATGTATATTATTCCACTGTATGAAAATAACAGAATTTATTTTCTCACAGTTGGACATTTAGGTTTTATTAATCTTTTTCTCTATTCAAATCTTGTCTCTTATACTTAGAGGGTAGGCATGATAATCTTCTGGATATATACTTAGTAGGACACACTGTCTTTAACTTCTTGTTGTTTTTAGCTGCTAAGTCCTGTCTGATCCTTTTGTGACTCCATGTACTGTAGCCCACCAGGCTCCTCTGTCCATGGGGTTTCCCTGGCAAGAATACTGGAAGGGATTTGCAATTTCCTCCTCCAGGGAATCTTCCTGACTCAGGGATAGAACCTGTGTCTCCTGCTTGGCAGATGGATTCTTTATTACTGAGCCACCAGGGAAGCCCCTAATCTTACATACAACAATCGAAATGCTACCTCTCAGGGAAAACTTTACTGATTCCCTCAAGAAGATCCTGTCCTCTACTAAGTATACTCATTCATTTCAGTCACTCAGTCCTGTCCAACTCATTGCGACCCCATGGACTGCAGCACGCCAGGCTTCCCTGTCCATCACCAACTCCCGGAGCTTGCTCAAACTCGTGTCCGTTGAGTCAATGATGCCATCCAACCATCTCATCTTCTGTTGTCCCCTTCTCCTCCTGCCCTCAATCTTTCCCAGCATCAGGGTCTTTTCCAATGAGTCAACTCCTCGCATGAGGTGGCCAAAGTATTGGAGTCCCAGCTTCAACATCAGTCCTTCCAATGAACCCCCAGGATTGATCTCTTTTAGGATGGATTGATTGGATCTCCTTGCAGTCCAAGGGACTCTCAAGAGTCTTCTCCAACACCACAGTTCAAAAGCATCAATTCTGCAGTGCTCAGCTTTCTTCACCGTCCAACTCTCACATCCATACATGACCACTGGAAAAACCATAGCCTTGACTAGACGGACCTTTGTTGGCAAAGTAATGTCTCTGCTTTTTAATATGCTATCTAGGTTGGCCATAACTTTCCTTCCAGGGAGTAAGCGTCTTTTACAAAACCGTAAACATCTTTTGTCTGCCCAGCCCTCCTTCCTTGGAGTTTGGGGAATTTCTCCTGTCCTGTGATCCTGGAGGACACTGGTCTCAGAGCCCTGAGGGGATATGCATGTGAAAACTAGCTTAACTAGACTCTCAGCAAGACTGTAAATCTTGAATGGAGACACACAAAAATAAAAGGAGATTTGAGCAAATCGGTCTACTGATGAATCCAGAGAAACTATCCTGAATCCATGGAAATTCTCTATTCCTATTTCTCCCAAGGCCTGATTGTTCAACTAGTTCTAAATTTTGTGAACTACCCAAATGTTTGAATATTTTGCTTACTTTAGATACTGTCAGATTATTTTCCAAAATGTTTGTAATAATTTTGGTTTCCACCAACAAACATTGCTCCTCATCCACACCAATACTTGATACTGATAGACAACAAATTTTTAAATTTTTCTCAATCAGAAGAATATGAAAGAAACCTCATTTTTATATTTAATCTCATTTCCCTGTTTTCCAGCAAGTTAGAGCATTTTTTTCATGTGCCTATTAGCTGTGTGTGTCTCATCTTTTGCAAACTGCTTATTTTTCTCTTTTGACATTTTTTCTATTGAGTTAACTTTCTCTCATTGATTTGCAAGGGTTTTTACATGTTATGGATACTGATCCTTTGTTGGATATGTGTGTTGCCCCTACTTTCTCCCGCTTTGTGATTTGTCTTTTTACTTTTTTAATGGTGTGCTTTAGTTACAATATTTTTTCTTTTATATTTTGTGCTTTTACATCTCATTAAGAAATTCCTACCATGAATTTATAAAGCAATTCTCTGATATCTTATTCTTTACATGTTTAAGTTTTGCATTTTCACTTTTATATCTTTAATACAGTTGGACTTCTGTTTTTCTTTATGGTATGAAATGGAGAAAATTACTTTTTTCATATAGGTAAATGATAGTGTTCCAGCACAGTTCATTGAAAAAGTCATCCTTTCCCCACTGATCTGCAGTACAGGCTCTGATCTAAATCAAATTTTCATGTGCATGCATGTGTGTGTTAGTTGTGTATCACTGCATAACAAATTACTCCAAAACTTTAGCAGCTAAAAACAACAAAAATTTATTATCTCATAGTTTCTGTAGGTTAGGAATCTGGGAGTGGACTAGCCAGGTAGTTCTGGCTCAAGATTTCTCACAAAATTAAAGTTAAGGGGTCACCTGGGGCAGCAGTCAACTCAAAGTTCCCTAGGAGAGGACTCACTTCCAAGCTCACTTACATGGCTGTTTGCAAGTCTCAGGTCCTCACTGGCTATTCACGGGGAACATCAATTCCTTGTCACCTGGGTCTCTCTATAGTGCTACTCGCTACATAGCAGCTTAACTTACCCTCTTATGAGAAGATTGGAGAAAAAGAGAGAGAGAGAGATCCCAAGACAAGAATCACAGTTGTTACATAGTTTAACTCAGAAATGACAGCCCATCACTTCTGCCATATTCTCTTTCTTAGAAGTGAGTCACCAAACCTATATTCAAAGGGAGGGGCTAACTCAAGAGCATAAATATGAGGATTTGGGGATTACTGGAGTTGTTTTAGAGCTGCTTGCTATAGTTTCCATTTATTGATCTATACCAGTACCATCACCATATTGTATTCCTGTAGATTTATTTATTCATTCATTTATTTGGCTGCATCAGGTCTTAGTTGCAGCACTCGGAATCTTCACTGCAGCATGTGGGATCTTCTGTTGCAGCTCAAGAGCTCCTCTAGTTGTGGTGTGCAGGCTCCAGAGCTCCTGGGCTCAGTAGTTTTGGCCTGTGGGCCTAGTTGACCCATGGCATGTGGGCTCTCAGTTCCTTGAACAGGGATCAAACCTGTGTCCCTGCATTGGAAGGTGGATTCTTAACCACTGGACCACCAGGCAAGTCCCTTAGGATAGACTGATATTCTTGTTATCTAGATAGGTAGGTTTCCCTACTTTTTTTTTTTTGGCCTTGCCAAATGGCTTGGGAAATCTCAGTTCCCTGACCCAGGTCACAGCAGTGGAAGTGCTGAATCCTAACCACTAGGCCCCTAGGAAACTCCCCTTATTTATTCTTCAAATGTGTCTTGTCTATTTGGAGCTCTAAAATTAGAATCTGCAATTGGCTTATTCAATTCATTGAAAAACCTATCAGGATTTTAATTGGAATTGCATTACATTAATGTATTAATTTATCAAGGAAAAAGCATTTTATGATATTGGGTCTTCCTATCATTTACATGGTTTATCTCTCACATATTCTGGGAAATTCACCAGAGGGGTTAGAGGAAAAACAGTTTGGAATGTCTTTCCAATAAAACATTTCAGATAAATTTATTTCATCTGGATTTTCTATGCAAAAATTTATTGGTAATGCACAGTGTGTTGAGGGTTACTGTCTTGCCTCAGTCCCTGGGTTTAGCAGCTTTAAGGTCTAAGTACTCCATGTCTAAGTACTGTAATTCTAGTACAATGAGTTTTGACTCAATATTCCCCAGTAAGTTAGTACTAGCTGTGAAGGAAAGCTACACGGTTCAAGATAGCCTGGAGTTAAAACTCCCCTCCAGGTCCTCCTCACCATTCTATACAGAATAAAGAACTTTCTCCACAGAAGAAAGGAATGAACATTAAGATTGATTATGTTCAGTTCCCAGCCAATCCCAGTCTCTGGCCAGCCTCAGGAATTCCTTGCCCCACAGCTAACTAATCAAAATAATCTTGAGGAAAAACACACCCCCTCAAAACAATGTATCTCCACATATATCTGTTTGCTATATATACCTACTCTTTTCTTGACCTAGCGCAGCAGTTCACAGTCTGACTGCTGCCCCTTCTTGCCTCGTTAAAGGTGATCTGTTCCTGTAGAGTATGGGTCTCATTCCCTCTCTGAACCTTTCCTTCTCTAGTTCCTTTACCTTACATTTTTGGTGCCGAAACCCAGGAGGTTGAGGTTTCTTCTCATTCTCATTCTCCACGGTCAGCTCTTCGAAGCTTGGAAACCTGCTGAGTTCACTTTCCCGCCCGGGCTTTCAAGACCTTGAGAGGTCTGCGCCTTCGTGAGCCATACAAGCCCTGTGTAAGGGCTTTATTGGTTTTCCACATACCCTGAAGAATATTGGCCTCTCTCTCTCTTTCTCTCTCTTCCTCTTTTCTCTACACTCTCTTTTTTGAGAGACTGACCAACTCCCAGACAGAGGCCTTTTGCCATTCGACCTCCCTCCATCCACCACAAATTCTCGCCTGACCCAGTAGCCCAGATACGGTACTCCAGGGCACCATAGACTATCCTCCTTTCCAGGTTCCTGGGGAACCCTCTGGCCAAAAGACCTTCGGTGGAGGGACTTGGGGGATGCCCCTCCCTCCTTCAGAGTCTCTCTCTCCCTTTGCCCGGTTGAAGGATTAGGTGACGACCTTTTCTCTCGACCGGACAGTCGCTAGCCATTTGCTATGGGGTCAAGCCAATCTGTTCCGCGGGACTCTCCCTTGGCCTGCATAAAATGAAACCTCAAACCTCTACTCTTGACCAATCTCAAGGTTCATAAACTCGAGTCTCTTTGTACTCAAATTTGGCCTCAATACAAATTGGATAACCAAAACTGCTGGCCTGAGTTTGGGATTTTTGATTTTAATATTTTATCAGATCTCATTAACTTCCTCAAACAGAATGGCAAATGGTCAGAGGTCCCCTATATTCAAGCCTTCTGGGACCTTAGAATCCGTCCTTCTCTCTTCAAGGACTGTTCTACCTATCAAATCCTCCTCTGTTTTCTCTCCCACTCCACTACAAAAGAATCCAAATCTAAAGACCTTAAAAGGCCCGGGAAACCCTCAGCTCCTGATTTCGACCCAGCAGGTGAGCTTCCTTCCTACCACCCCGGAGATGAGGCTTCCAGAGATGAGACCTCACCCTCTAGCCCTTCCTCCTCCAAATCGGGAAGCAATGACCCCCAAATCCCAAAAGAGATTTCCACTTCCCCTCCGTTGACCAGGTCCCAAAGCAAACATGTTTCCTCTCAGAGAGGTAGCGGGATTGGAGGGCCCTACATGGGTTCATGTGCTTTTCTCAATTTCTGATATGAGCCAAAATGAAGAAAAATTGGGATCTTTTTCAGAAAATCCTACTAGATATAGGAAGGAATTCCTCTGCCTTACACAAGCATATCATTTAACCTGGAATGATCTTCATTACATCCTAAATGCCACTTTAACCCATGATGAAAAGGAACGGATATGGCAGGCAGCGCAAACTCATGCTGATCAGCTCCATAACCAACATAGGACTAATCCAGTGGCTAATGATGCAGTTCCTTTAACTGAGCCACGGTGGACACATCAAGCCGGCAATGCCGGCATCCGGTACCTACATCATATGATCACCTGTTTACTAAAAGGAATGCTAAAAACTCTCACATTCATGTTAACTACGATAAGATTAGAGAAGTGACTCAAGAAAAGGATGAAAACCTTGCCCTTTTTCTTTCACGGCTTGCTGAGGCAGTCCAGAAATCCAGTAACCTAGATATTTTCACCCCCGCTGAACTCCTATACTTACACGGCCAGTTCATAAGTCAGTCAGCCCTCGATAGTCACCGAAAACTACCTTAGTTAGAAAAGGGCCCCAAAACCCCTCAGCAAGATCTCCGAGAAATAGCTTTTAAAGTTTTCAATAATAGGGAAGAAGAAGTGAAAAAAGAAAAAGAAAATAAAAGAAAGGCTAAATATGCTTTATTCGCTGCAGCTATCCAAGAAAAAAATTCAACCCCTTTGGGCCATCAACCTTGGCCCACCCATATGGGACCTAACCCTCCAGGCCCCTGCTTCAGATGTAATCAAATGGGACCCTGGGCTAAGTCCTGCCCAAACCCCTGGCCACCCACCAAACCCTGTACCACCTGCAAACAATGGGGACACTGGAAAATGGATTGTCCTTGAGCACTACCCACCAAATCCCAAATTTTGGGGTCCACCTCAAGCCCAACAACAATGGGCCGGGAACCAGACTCTGGGGAGCCCTGGCACCCCAGACCATGGTTCCTAGGATGAGGTGAGAGACCATCCAATTGTGCCTGAATTATTCCAGTGAAGGAGCCCAAGCTCCAGACCCCAAGTACGCCCCATATGGATGGACTCGGAGCTTCAGGTATTTGGCGTGGTGGCCGGACACAAAGTCTCATTCATAGTAGACACTGGAGTGGCCTTTTCACTTTTAACCTCCTTTCAGGGCCCTCTCCAACCTTCAGAAGTGGCCATCAAAGGGGTCTCATGAAAAGGTCCCTTTTCATTCCAAAATAACCCCCCCTCTCCTTTGTTCTTTTGGCAAAACAACACTAACACATTCTTTTATAGTAGTTCCTCAATGCCCAATGGCATTAATGGGACGTGATCTTCTCTCTAAGCTGCAAACTTCTATACACCTCCCATTCTTAGATCCCACATTCTTTGCATCCAAATGGCACCCGAACCCTTGGCCAGCCCTCACTCCCAAAACCTGCCCCCTGATCTTCCCCTGACAGATCCTTGGGTTTGGGACACCGAAGCCCCATCAGTCGTTCAACACCACTCCCCGTACAGGTTTTTCTTAAGAATCCCTCTCAGATCATAACCCAGATTCAATATGCCCTGACCACAGAATCCTGATAAGGACTTAAACCAATAATCTCCCGACTGCCCAAAGCAGGCCTTTTGCAGCCTATCTCTTCACCCCATAATACCCCCATACTGGCAATCAAAAAGGGACCCTACTCCTGGCGTCTAGTCCAAGATCTTCTCAGGATCAGTGAGGCCATAACACCCATACACCCTGTGGCCACTAATCTCTACACTCTTCTCTCACGTATTTCCCCTGACACACTCTATTTCACGGTTTTAGACCTCAAAGATGCTTTCTTTACTGTACCTCTACACCACTCCTCACAGCCCCTATTTACCTTTGCCTGGACGGACCCAGCCACATATCAATATCAATAACTAAGTTGGACAGTTTTTCCACAAGAGTTTAGAGATAGCCCTCATTTTTTTGGTCAAGACCTTCAAAGAGACCTATAACCTTTAGACCTAGGCCCTACTACCTTACTTCAATATGTAGACAATTTATTGTTATGTAGTTCCTCTTGCCATAACTGCCTAGTCCACACTGCGACAGTATTAAATGCCCTAGGCAACTGGGGCTACAGAGTCTTGTTCTCCAAGGCATAAATTGCTTCCACTATTGTCAATTACATGGGGTTGTGACAAGGCCCTATCTCCTTTTATAACAATACAGCAGATCACGAAGCAAAGTGGCAGGCCGCCTCTGTTAGTCCTGTCTCTACTATAGTTCAAATTGACGAGCCTAACATCTGCAAGATACTTTCATATTTACATTCCCTTTCCCACCCCTCTGCAAAAGTACTTAAGACTTTACTTCAGAACTTCATTGAGCTGACTAATGACAATGTGACTTATTTAAATAATCTGACCCAAACTTGTATCACTTGTCAGCAGACAAACCCTAATTCTAACATTTGCCCACCTCCTTTCCCTACCCACCAAATTTGTGGGCATCTTCCCGCACAAGACTGGCAAGTAGATTTTACCCACATGCCACCCTTAAAAAGGATTAAATTCCTCCTAGTCCTCGTAGATACATTTTCTGGACGGACTGAAGCTTTTCCAACTACTAACAAACAAGCCCCTACTGTGACTCATCTTATTCTTACTGAAATTCTCCCTAGGTTTGGAATGCCCTCCTCCCTCCAGTCTGACAACGGGCCCGAGTTCACATCCCAAATCACCCAAAATATTGCACGAACCCTTCAAGTTCCTGGGAGGTTTCACATTCTTTATCACCTTCAGTCCTCCAGTAAGATTGAGAGAGCCAACTGAATCTTAAAAGAAACTCTGACCAAATTAACAATCGAACTTCATCAAGATTGGACTAAACTCCTCCCTTTAGCCCTCTTAAAGGTCCGGGCCTTACCAAAAACCCCTCTAAATATCAGTCCATTTGAGGCCATGTATGGGAGGCCCATAGTACCTTTAGGACTCCCCCACTCCCATGACGGTCCCAAACTGCCATCCCACCTTCCTCTTCCCTTACTTGCCCAGATATGAGATGCCCTTTGGCAACATATGGATAACCCACTCCCTCGACCACATCCCAATCTCCCGTACCCATCCCTCCAAATAGGAGACAAAGTCTATATGACAGTTCAGTCCCACTCAGATATAACCCCAAAATGGCAAGGACCCTACACGGTAATTCTGCTGACCCCTACCACCACAAAATTAGAAGAAATCACCCCTTGGGTGCACACTACTCGACTAAAAAAGGTTATGCAGCCTAATGATGAGAATGCTTACCAGACTAATACTTATCAAGTTTCTCACACAGGCCCTACAACTCTAAAGTTCTCACAGCTTCCACCGGCTCCAACTGATGACGGATGAACCTATCGGTTTCATGGCTACAATTATTTCTGGAACAACTCCTGGCAGATATCTGGGTCGTGAGTCCTCAAGGATCCATGTTCAAACACGTTGAAGATTACATCTTCACCCTGTGGCTGCAGGGAACCTTTTATAACTTTTACCCTTTCAAAATGCAATTCTTCTCCATAGTAGTCTATGTTATATTCACTTCCCTAAATGTTGCTTGACATCTTCTTTTTATCTTCTCTCTTTCCTCTGACTCAAGAACTCTTTCAAAATCCTCACCTCAACTATCTGTTCCAGACCCTTAATTTAACCCATACTCTCCTCAATGCTTCTAATTGGCCAAAGACTGCTGGATATGTCTACCTATAACTCCTCTGGGAGATTCAGCCGTCCCGACATCCATCCTTGACTGCACCACTGGTAACATATCCCTTCCCCACTCATACTGAGCCTTTATACGTCTCAGATCTTAACTATCTTCACACTAATGATCAAATCCGAAATTTGGACAAACTCTTAGAATCTTTACTCACTGACCTTCCCTCCTACAATGGAAAACCTCCAACAGGAGCCTCTATTGCCCAGAGAGTAACACTATTACAACCAGCTCCTTTTTGCATATCTAGAAATTCCCAAAATAGCTCATATGACCAACCCGTGGGCATAATCCCTAAATCCATGTGTAATCATACCTCCACTTTACTCTTTGCCACTGGAAAAGCTATATATAATGTTTCTGGTCCTACAGGACACTCTTTAACCTTTACAGAATGGTTTCCCTCAGCATATTCCTCCGCTTCTCCCATCACTGGGGCCCTTAGCGGGGTCCCTGACCATTCTTGAACGAATGATCAAACCCCCACCCCTGACTCCTCTTCACCATCGACTTCAGCTGTTGTATTGTGACACCTGGCCTGTTTTTCTTGTGTCGGGCGTCTACATACCTCTGTTTACCTACTAATTGGACTGGAACCTGCACCCTGGTATACTCCAGTCCAAACATTTTATAGCACCCAATGATCAACCCCTACCCATTCCTCTCATTCACAAATGAATGAAACGAGCCATTCACTTCATTCCCCTCTTAGTGGGACTAGGAATAGCGGCTGGAATTGGAACAGGAACTGCCGGCCTAACCACCTCCACCCAAAGCTACCAGGCACTATCTAAAGACCTATCAGACAGCCTCCAGGAAATAGCCCAAGCTCTAATAACTATCCAAAATCAACTCAATTCCTTGGCGGCCGTAGTGTTACAAAATAGAAGGGGATTAGATCTACTAACTGCAGAAAAGGGAGGTTTGTGCCTTTTTCTGGATGAATCCTGCTGCTTCTATGCCAACTAGTCAGGTGTTGTCCAGGAAGCTGAAAAAACTCTTACAGATCGAGCCTCTCGAATCCGCCAGAGATTAAGCAACTCCTGGCAGTCATGGTTGACGGATTGGAACTGGATGCGTTGGGTTTTGTCCCTTCTTGGACCATTCATATTCATTATCCTCCTATTCACATTTGGACCTTGTTTGTTTAATCTTTTCAAGGGATTCCTCCAGGACCGAATCCGTGCCATTTCTCAAGATCAAGTCAAGACTGTTCTTCTGCTGGAGACCCTGGCAGCTAGAATAGAAAATCAACACTATGGGCCTTAGACTTCCTTCCTCCCAGATGATAAACCCCCAACCCTCATTTACCAGCACAAAAAAGCCCTGAACACTGACAATGCCCATCTCTCTTTCTCTTTAGCTACACAGCTCAAAATAGCCTGGAGTTAAAACTCCCCTCCAGGTCCTCCTCGCCATTCTATACAGAATAAAGAACTTTCTTCCCTGAAGAAAGGAATTAACATTAAGATTGACTATGTTCAGCTCCCAGCCAATCCCAGTCTCTGGCCAGTCTCAGGAATTCCTTGCCCCAGTTGTTGAAAGCTAACTAATCAAAATAATCTTGAGGAAAAACACACACCCTCAAAACAATGTATCTCCATATATATCTGTTTTCTATATATACCTACACTTTTCTTGACCTAGCGCAGCAATTCACAGTCTGATTACTGCCCCTTCTCGCCTCGTTAAAGGTGATCGGTTCCTGTAGAGTATCGGTCTCATCCTTTCTCCAAACCTCGCCTTCTCTAGTTCCTTTACCTTACAAGATGTGCACAAAACTTATTTTGAAATGCTTATCCTGCCCACCTTTTTGCAGTGGGCATTTATGCTTCAGTTTGCACAGGATGATAAAGAATCTGTCTGCAGTGTGTGAGACCTGGATTTAATCTCTGGGTTGGGACAATCCTCTGGAGAAGGGAATGGCTACCCACTTCAGTATTCTTGCCTGGAGAATTCCATGGACAGAGGAGCCTGGCGGGCTACACTCTATGGGGCTGCAGAGAATGGACATGACTGAGCAACTAACACTTTCACACCTTTCTTCCTATATGAGCAGCATCTCTTTCCTTTGGGAGAACTGCTTCACCCCCACCCCCACCCCCAACTCCAACCTGGTGGTTCTAACCCAGGCTGTCAGTCACAGTGCCCTGACCATAGGAGTAAGTACAGGTCCTAGTCTAGGCCAATCATAGGCTCCTCTCCTGATTTTATCAAAATCAAAATTCAGGGAAGAGGTTCCCTCTCTCTCTTGTGAGGGGCTGAGAGTTCCAGGTTTCTAGACTAGTGGAGCAGATATGTGGAACAAAATGAAGCTGAGATGAGAGATGGAGACATCTTGGTGGTGGCCAGGTACATGGTGCCAGGTGCATGGTACCAGGTGCCTCCCTGCCCTGCTTCAGTTTGATTTGGTGAGTAAGTTAGTTTCTATTTTGCCCACCTCCCTGCAGTCCAAATTCCTGACATCCATCTATCTTCTTGCTAATTTAGAAAGACCCTGCTCTTCACTTAGAAACTCTTGTCAAATTTCATGCCTCATTCATTTATTAACATAAAGTCCTTTTCTAAATTATTTTTACACAGATCATGATCATTTAGCCTTAACATGAAGTATTTATCAACAATCTATTATGTGCCAGTCATCAAAACACAGTGATGACTAAGTCGTCCAATGAACATAATTAAAATACATGCCTTAGCAAAATTAACATAAAAGACGATGAAAGTCATGGACGTTTAGATAAGTAGTGAAACCGTAACTTAAATCTTACTTGATCCTCACCAAAATCCATCAAGGAAGCTCAGAGAAGCGTCAGTAATTATTCCAAGCTTCTAGAGCTAATAGTGGAGCCAAAACTCGAAACCTAGGTTTTTCACCAAGTCAGAGTTGCTTTAATTATCCTCTGCTGCTTAAACTGAGGAAATAGTTTTGGGTCCTTATAATTTAAAAATTATAGCTCCCAATTTTCTTTTCATCAGATTCCTATCTCCTATCACGTGGCAGCCTTGAGGTATGGGTGATTACTGAACTTTAATAGTTAAATAGAAACAAAATTAGGTCATCAAGCGACAGAGAGAAACCGCACTTTCTTCGGGCCGATTTGGGTTTGGATTTTTTTTTCAAAACCACACGCAGGCCTCCATCATACGCAAAGCACCTTGGGAATTGTAGTCTTGGGCGTAGAGCGCTGTGGGCGGAGGAACTGGGACCCAATCAACAGAAAGCCAACTTCCGTTCCAGCAAGCGATTGGCTGGAAGTCAGCGGCGCCCGCCCCGCGGAGTCGCGCCGGCGCTGGTGAAGAGCGCTTCGGAGCCGGCCGTGTGGGTACCGGTTGCGTTCCCGGGGACCGTCGTCCGTGATACAGCAGTGCGGCCATGGCAGAGCCACAGCCCGCGTCCGGCGGCCTCACCGACGAGGCTGCCCTCAGCTGTTGCTCCGACCCGGACCCCAGCACCAAGGTGGGCGCAGAACCTAATTCTCCCGAGTCGGGGCCCCCTCTGCGTGGCACGGCTGGGCCCCCGAGAGGGAGCAGTTCCCCGGGCTCAGCCAGGCCCGGCTTGGGCTGGATGATTCGAACTCTGGACTCGAACCTCATCCGGCTACCGCTGCAGCTCCGCCCGCCTTGGACGGATCGGAGTGGGCTGGGAAGAGGGCCAGGGGTGTTCCAACAGGAGATCAGAGAGGATCCGTTTCTTTTAAGTTGTTTGAAAGACTGTGACCCTGCTTGCTTTAACTTGTTTGATTTGGGAGGGTAACCTGAAACCTTGGCTCAGCCAGGATCAGAGCCCTTGTCTATGAGATGTGAGTGTTCCTCAGGTCAATAGCCCTGGCGGGTAAGAAGAGCAGTTTCAGAACTCAAGTCTTGGTCGAAGGTTTCTACGTGCCGGCTCCTCCCAGCCTGGATGATTTTTCTTTATTTATTTTTTCTTTTAAAAAAGTATTTATTTTAATCTATTTGTCTGCGCCGAGCCTTAGATGCGCCGGTGGAACTCCTAGTTGTGGCATGTGGGATCTAGTTCTCTGACCAGGGATCCATCGGGGGCCTCATATGTTGAGAGCGCCCAGTCTTAGCCATTGGACCACCAGGGAAGCCCTGGTCATTTTTCTGTAACTGCCCTGGCTCCGGGTTTAACGCCTCCAAACCAATCTGATGACTCCTGCCTTTAACCTCCCTCAGAATTTCGCTTTGGGTTGGCCTTTACAGTTGTTCACAGCGACACTTCTCTGCCTGGGCTTAGTGCCCCACAGGAGGGATGTTAGAATCCTGGAGCTTAGATCCGAAGGGAATCATGGAAATTCCTTCACTGATCCTCTTATTGTAGCTGAGACCCAGTGAGAGGAATAGGTTGCATAGGAAGGCTTTTCAGCTTGCTTAACGTGTTTGTACGGAGTCAGTGCAACTTACTCAGGTGTGGTGCCTACAGGCCTTATCAAGATCAGACAGGGCAGCCACTCTGGAGTTTGCTCCAGCATACTCAACACTGTCTGTAAATGCCTTGTATGCATTCATTTGACTGGAAAAGCTCTAATTCCTTGAAGACTGAGTGTGTGCTTTGTACAGATCTTTAAGACCAGTTGCTGACTTTATTCTGGGTTGCTTTTCATTCAGGGTGAAGAGCCAAACACTTCTAATTGCTAAAGCCTTTGACTAGCACCTGATAATACTTAGCTTAGGAAAAATATTAGTCACTGCAAGACTAAGGGGGAAGAAATAAATATATACATTTCCTCTCACACTTATCTTATTTTTACACTCTTTAATGTTAAGTACCTCGTTATTTCACATAATACTGATTGAGTTATTCAATGTAAGTTAATTTCCCAGATAACTGGACATTTTATGTACTGGACTATTTTAAAAAAAAGAAAGATTCCAAGGAGAGCTTGATGAAATTGATTGAATACAATTGCTTGTGATCTTAATTTACACATTCTTAATTTAAGTAGATTTCTCTTGATTTGAAGGACTTATTTTTTGGAATTAGTCATTTTCATTCTTGAGGTACCGTATGGGGGACATAAAATGGACTATGTAATATTAATAGCAGCTGGTATGTGCTGAGTTTTGCCAGGCCCTGGTTTGTTAACTGTGTGTGCTTAGTTGCTCAGTTGTGTCCGAATCTTTGCGACCCCATGGACTGTAGCCCACCAGACTCCTCTGTCCATGGGATTCTCAAGGCAAGAATACTGGAGTGAGTTGCCATCCCCTTCTCCATTGTTAAATACATTACTTCATTTAATCCTCACAACTGTGTGAGGAAGGCATACTCATTTCCATGTTACGTATAAGTAGACAGTGGCACAGTGGTGCTAAGTAATTTGCCTAGGGAGAGCCCACACTCCTAGTCTCCACCCAGTTCTGCTTCTAGATACTGACTATAGTGTTTTGAAACTTGACAGAAAGGAAAGCGTAAATTCAATGATCATTGATCATCTGCTATATGTAAAGAGCATGATAGGTACTTTGGGGGATATTGAGATGAACAAAAAGATGAAGTTCCCTCCTGCACCAAACATACACCAACTATAACATAAGGAGGAACTGGGATTATATGCTATTAGAATTATAAAGCACTGTGGGAGCACAAAAGATAGAGATTTTCAAGGGTTGCTTCTGTTGTTCAGTCGCCAAGTTGTGTCTCTTTCCAATCCCATGGACTACAGCATGCCAGGCTTCCTTATTTTCTGCTGTGTCCCAGAGTTTGCCCAAATTCATGTCCATTAAGTTGTTGATGCTATCTAATTATCTTATCCTCTGCCACCCACTTCTCCTTTGCCTTCAGTCTTCCCCAACATCAGGGTCTTTTCCAGAGAGTCAGCTTGTCCCATCACGTGGCCAAAGTATTGGAGCATGAGCTTCAGCATCAATCCTTCCAATGAATATTCAGGATTGGTTTCCTCTAGCGTTGATTGGTTTGATCTCCTTGCTGTCCAAGGAACTCTTACGTCTTCTCCAGCACCACAGTTTGAAAACATCAATTCTTCAGCACTCAGCCTTCTTTAGAGTCCAACTCTCACATCCGTACGTGACTACCATGTAGTACGTGACTACTATGGAAAAACCATAGCTTTGACTATACAGACCTTTGTTGGCAAAGTGGTGTCTCTGCTTTTTAATATGCTGTCTAGGTTTGTGGCACTAGTGGCAAAGAACCCACCTGGCAGCGCAGGAGTCATAAACAGACACGGGTTCATTCCCTGGGTCAGGAAGGTGCCCTGCAGAAGGGCATGGCAGCCCACTCCAGTGTTCTTGCCTGGAGAGTCCCATGGGCTGAGGAGCCTGGCAGGCTACTGTCCATAGGGTCGCAAAGAGTTGGACATGTTGAAGTGACTTAGCACGCACTAGGTTTGTCATAGCTTTCCTTCCAGGGAAATGTCTTAATTTCATGGCTGCAGTTACTGTCCACAGTGATTTTGGAGCCCAAGAAAATAAAATCTGTCACTGCTTCCACTTTGTCGCCTTCTATTTGCCGAGAAGTGATGGGACCAGGTGCCATGATGTTCATTTTTTGAACGCTGAGTTTCAAGCCAGCTTTTTCCCTCTCCTCTTTTTCATCCTCATCAAGAGACTCTTTAGTTCCTTTTCACATTCTACCACTAGAATGGTATCATCTGTATATCTGAATTTGTTGATATTTCTCCCAGCAATCTTGATTCCAACTTGGGATTCATCTAGCCTGGCATTTGACATGATGTACTTACTCTGCATGTAAGTTAAATAGGCAGAGTGACAATATACAGCCTTGTTGTATACAATATACAGCTTTTCCCAATTTTGAACCAGTCTGTTGTTCCATGTTCCGTTCTAACTGTTGCTTTTGACCCACACACAGGTTTCCCAGGAGGCAGGTAAGGTGGTCTGGTATTCCCATCTCTAAGAATTTTCCACAGTTTTTTGTGATCCACATAGTGAAAGGCTTTAGTGTAGTCAATGAAGCAGAAGTGGATGGATTTTTTTCTGGAATTCCCTTGCTTTTTCCATGATCCAACGATTGTTGGCAATTTGATCTCTGGTTCCTCTGCCTTTTCTAAACCCAGCTGGTATATCTCAAAGTACTTGAGGGTACTGCTGAAGCCTATCTTGAAGGATTTTGAGCATAACCTTGCTAGCATGTGAAATGAGTGCAATTGTATGGTAGTTTGAAGATTCTTTGCATTGCCCTTCTTGGGGATTGGAATGAAAACTCACCTTTTCCAGTTCTGTGGCCGCTGCTGAGTTTTCCAGATTTGCTGACATTTTGAGTGCAGCATTTTAACAGCATCATCTTTTAGGATTTGAAATAGCTTAGCTAGAGTTCCATTGCCTCCACTAGCTTTGTTTGTAATAATGCCTCCTAAGGCTCACTTGACTTCACACTCCAGGATGTCGGGCTTCAGGTGAGTAGCATGTGTAGTATTATGTATAATCAGGGTATTGGAGGCTGAAGACCAACGTTTGAATCCCTAATTCTATCATTGGCCATAGTGATCTTAGCAGGACACTTAGGCTGAGTTTGTAAAAGTTGCAGAAACAAAGCTGCTATAAGGATAAAATGTATGTATGATCTCTAAACTATGAGATCATTCAACTCAAGGTTGTATTTCAACTGTGGATATCAGGGAGTGAGTCAAGCAGAAGGCGGGGGTGAGCCTAGGCCTTGAAAGCATTTATCTTTGATCCCAGCATCACACAGGAGATGGTTGCATGGCAGGGCTTCTAGGTGGAGGAGACTTCTGAGCAAAAATGTGGTGAGGTGACAGAAAGAAGCAGTGTGAAACGTGTTCTGGAGAAATGAGTTATGTGTTTTTGGTTCAAGTTATTTAAGCAGTGGTGGAGAAGACTGGAATGGTAGGTTGGAGCCAGATCTTGGAGAGAGCCTGGAGTGTCACTTCTAAGAAAATTGGATTTTGTATAGTTAGTGGGGAACCACTGAGGGATTCAAGTCGTTCTATAGAATAGATTGGAGAGATCTAAGCATAGAGATGATGAGGACACCTGAAAGGTGAGAAAAGTGACGAGGACCTGGTTTGGAAAGGAGAGAGCAGTGGTAGAAGGTCAACTTGTTTGTTGATCATTTGCATCTGTGTCATAGAGGCAGACCAAAGAATATACAGCTACACCACATCCCTGGCAGACTTACTCACTTGCTTCAAAAAGCCAAATGCTTCTTTCCCGAAGTAGTGATCTCCTGACATTCTTTTACTGTCTCTGTCAGTCTTCTTTGATACGGTTACTTGAAGTCCCTTCCCATCTGAGTGGTAGATGAGGAGGCCAGGCAATACTTTCAGTGTTGGTGACACTTCAGTTCAGTCGCTTAGTTGTGTCCGACTCTTTGCAACCCCATAGACTGTAGCATGCCAGGCCTCCCTGTCCATCACCAGCTCCTGGAATTTACCCAAACTCATGTCCATCGAGTCAGTGATGCCATCCAACCATCTCATCCTCTGTCGTCCCTTTCTTCTCCTGCCTTCAATCTTTCCCAGCCTCAGGGTCTTTTCCAATGAATCAGTTCTTTGCATCAGGTGGCCAAAGTATTGGGAGTTTCAGCTTCAGCATCAGGCCTTCCAATGAATATTCAGGACTGATTTCCTTTAGGATGGACTGGTTGGATCTCCTTGCAGTCCAAGGGACTCTCAAGAGTCTTCTCCAACACCACAGTTCAAAAGCATCAATTCTTTGGCACTCAGCTTTCTTTATAGTCCATATGACTACTGGGAAAACCATAGCTTTGACTAGACAGACCTTTGTTGGCAAAGTAATGTCTCTGCTTTTTAATATGCTGTCTAGGTTGGTTATAACTTTTCTTCCAAGGAGCAAGCGTCTTTTAATTTTATGGCTGCAGTCACCATCTGCAGTGATTTTGGAGTCCCCCAAAATAAAGTCTCACTGTTTCCATTGTTTCCCCATCTATTTGCCATGAAGTGATGGGACCAGATGCCATGATCTTAGTTTTCTGAATGTTGAATTTTAAGCTAACTTCTTCACTCTCCTCTTTCACTTTCATCAAGGGGCTCTTTAGTTCTTCGCTTTCTGCCATAACAGTAGTGTCATCTGTGTATCTAAGGTTATTGATATTTCTCCCGGCAATCTTGATTCCAGCTTGTGTTTCTTCCAGCCCAGCGTTTCTCATGATGTACTCTGCATAGAAGTTAAATAAGCAGGGTGACAGTATACAGCTTTGATGTACTCCTTTCCCTATTTGGAACCAGTCTGTTGTTCCATGTCCAGTTCTAACTTTTGCTTCCTGACCTACATACAGATTTCTCAAGAGGCAGGTCAGGTGGTCTGGTATTCCCATCTGTTTAAAAATTTTCCAGTTTCTTGTGATCCACACAGTCAAAGACTTTGGCATAGTCAATAAAGCAGAAGTAGATGTTTTTCTGGAACTCTCTTGCTTTTTCGATTATCCAACGGATGTTGGCAATTTGATCTCTGATTCCTCTGCCTTTTCTAAATCCAGCTTGAACATCTGGAAGTTCACGGTTCATGTACTGTTGAAGCCTGGCTTGGAGAATTTTGAGCATTACTTTACTAACGTGTGAGATGAGTGCAATTGTGCGGTAGTTTGAGCCTTCTTTGGCATTGCCTTTCTTTGGGGTTGGAATGAAAACTGACCTTTTCCAGTCCTGTGGCCACTGCTGAGTTTTCCAAATTTGCTGGCATATTGAGTACAGCACTTTCACAGCATCATCTTTTAGGATTTGAAATAACTCAACTGAAATTCCATCACTCCACTAGCTTTGTTTGTAGTGATGCTTCCTAAGACCCACCTGACTTCGCAATCCAGGATGTCTGGCTCTAGGTGAGTGATCATACCATCGTGATTATCTGAGTCATAAAGATCTTTTTTGCATAGTTCTTCTTTGTATTCTTGACACCTCTTCTTAATATCTTCTGCTTCTGTTAGGTCCATACCATTTCTGTACTTTATTGAGCCCGTCTTTGCAGGAAATGTTCCCTTGGTATCTCTAATTCTCTTGAAGAGATCTCCAGTCTTTCCCATTCTATTGTTTTCCTCTATTTCTTTGCATTGATTGCTGAGGAAGGCTTTCTTATCTCTCCTTGCTATTCTTTGGAACTCTGCAGTCAAATGGGAATATCTTTCCTTTTCTCCTTTGCGTTTTGTTTCTCTTCTTTTCACAGCTATTTGTAACGCCTCCTCAGACAACCATTTTGCCTTTCTGCATTTCTTTTTCTTGGGGATAGTCTTTATCCCTGCCTCCTATACAATGTCACAAACCTCTGTCCATAGTTCTTCAGGCACTCTGTCTATCAGATCTATTCCCTCGAATCTATTTGTCACTTCCACTGTATAGTCATAAGGGATTTGATTTAGGTCATACCTGATTGGTCTAGTGGTTTTACCTACTTCCTTCAATTTAAGTCTGAATTTTGCAATAAGGAGTTCATGATCTGAGCCACAGTCAGCTCCCGGTCTTGTTTTTGCTGACTGTATAGAGCTTCTCCATCTTTGGCTGCAAAGAATTTAATCAGTCTGATTTTGGTATTGACCATCTGGTGATGTCCATGTGCAGAGTCTTCTCTTGTGTTGTTGGAAGAGGGTATTTGCTATGACCAGTGCGTTCTCTTGGCAAAATTCTATTAGCCTTTGCCCTGCTTCATTCTGTACTCCAAGGCCAAATTTGCCTGTTACTCCAGGTAGCTCTTGACTTCCTACTTTTGCATTCCAGTCCCCTATAATGAAAAGGATATCTTTTTTTGGTGTTAGTTCTAGAAGGTCTTGTAGGTCTTCATAGAACCATTCAACTTCAGCTTCTTCAGCATTACTGGTTGGGGGATAAACTTGGATTACTGTGATATTGAATGGTTTGCCTTGGAAACGAACAGAGATCATGCTGTCGCTTTTGAGATTGCATCCAAGTACTGCATTTCAGACTCTTTGTTGACTATGATGGCTACTCCATTTCTTCTAAGGGATTCTTGCCTGCAGTAGTAGATATAATGGTCATCTGAGTTAAATTCACCCATTCCAGTCCATTTGAATTCTCTGATTCCTAAAATGTCGACGTTTACTCTTGCTGTCTCCTGTTTGACCACTTCCAATTTGCCTTGATTCATGGACCTAACATTCCAGGTTCCTATGCGATATTGTTCTTTACAGCATTGGACTTTACTTCCATCGCCAGTCACATCCACAACTGGGTGTTGTTTTTGCTTTGGCTCTGTCTCTTCATTTTTTCTGGAGTCATTTCTCCCTTGATCTCCAGTGGCATATTGGGCACCTACCGACCTGGGGAGTTCATCTTTCAGTGTCCTATCTTTTTGCCTTTTCATACTGTTCATGGGGTTCTCAAGGCAAGAATACTGGTGACACTTAAGTCGGGTTTTACTGAATACAAAGGAGGTAGCTAGGTAGAATTGGGTGCAGGGATTGAGGGAAGAAAAATGGAAAGGAAAGAATAAGGACAGTGGCCAGATGGATGAATGACTGTTCTCGGCAGAGAGAACTGTAGTTTATATAAAAGCACAGTGACAATAGACAACCGATGCAGGGACCTGCAAGTATACAACAAGACTGAAGTTATAAGGCAGTGGGAGTTAATGGTGAGGTACCCAAAACAATCATTCGGATTCTCAGAGAAAATATGAACATTCCCTCTTGGTTCGTTTTTCTCAACCTGCAAGGATTTTTGTTTGGCAAATATATTTTTAATATATTTGGTTTTTTTAAGTATATTTCTGTGTATAATTATATGTATATATATATATATATGCACACATTTATGGTGGGTGCATGCTCTTTTTTTTTTCTTTAACCGCTAAGAGTATGAAATCAGAACCATTTAAGATGACCAATTTAGTGGAGTGGTGACAAAAGATGAAGTTAGAGAAGTATGCAACAACTGTATGTGCTTGCTTTGGGGATTTTCTTCTTAAAGCTGTAAGGCACCATTGAAATTCTGATCTTTAACCCAGAAATGACACAACTGGGTTTTTATTATAGAAAGCTCAGTCTGGTAGCGTTATCGGAATTCTGGATTGCATCACTTTGGATTGCATTTGGGTAAGCTCAGAAGAAGCAGACAGACCAGGGAGGCTTTTGTTTTTTTTTTTAATGTGGATCACTTTCAAAGTCTTTATTGAATTTGTTACAGTATTGCCTTTGTTTTTATGTTTTGGTTCTTTTGGCTGCAAGGCATGTGGGGTCTTAGCTTCCCAACAAGGAATCAAACCACACCCCCTGCACTGTAAAGCGAACTCCTGACCAACTTGACCTCCTGGGAAGTCCCTCTAGGGAGGTTTTGACAGTCGTCCAGTCAGGAAGTAGTGAAGAGATGATCAAGGTAGTAGTGATCATTGGAAAGGCAAAGAGAAAGATTCCAGAGTGACTTGAGCAATCAGGGTGATCCAATCCAATCCAACGCTTAAATTTGATTACAGAAGGAGTGGCAGAAAGAAACTAGGAAGATTCCATTTGTCTGACTTGGGCTAACAAGGGATTTTAGAAACATTCCCTGAGGGGGATGTATTAATAGTAGGAATGTTTATTTGGGCTGTGATTAATTTGATATTTGACTCAAGTGGAAATGTTGAGTAGACAGATGGAGATGTAAATCCAGAGCTGAGGTTAGAGGTATGGGCTGGGGAATACAGACTTGGGAATCAAAAGCAATAGTTGGTAGTAGAAATTCTGGGGTATATTTTATAGTAATAACAACAAGAGCAATAGTAAGGGGAGTAATTAACTCTGAGACAGAACTCTGCTAAGCACTTACATGCATTTTCCCATTCATTTTCCAACTCAGCCCTAAGAGCTGAAAACCATTATTATTCCCATTCTAAAGATGTGAAAACTGATGTTCAAGAAAAGTAAATGAGGGCTTCCAGGATATTCCTGTTTCTCTTATTTGTTGTAAGAATAGTCAGGTGCAGGTATGTTTACAAGTGCCATAGGTAATTTTAAAAATAAAACTAATTTCCTTTGTGTCTCCTAGCTGTTTTTGTCTTCTTTATTTATAGGTTAAATATACTTGCAGTATGTTGTTAGCTGTTGAGTTATAGAGTGGGAAGAAGGAAAGAACCACATGAAATCAATTTAGATAAGACAATAAGTGTAGAGGAAGTGGCTGAATTATTTTCTGGAACAACTGTTACTCTCTGACATAGGTTGAATCAGAGAAGTAATAGTAAGAAAAAGATAGTAAAGAAAAAAATGTATCATACCATATTGTACATCAACCATGTGCTCCAGCTGTCACATAGTAAATAATCTTCCCCTCAGATACACTTCTTTTTCCAAAATGAACTTTCACAGAAGGCAATTGTGATTGTTTTTTTTTAAAGTCAGGAAAAAGCAAAACTTTATCCATTTCTATTTCATAGGAGATGTGACACCTAGGGGTAAAAAGTTAGGCTTTTTCCCCTTGATAAGTATCTGACCTTTGGTTATCTCCAGCTCTGTTTCCCAGGAAAATGCTATTTGCTACTTGACAATATTGCTTTTGGTAGAAATAACTTGACTAGAAGGTTGCATCTGCAAAGGGAGAATTATAAATATCTAATACAGCTTTGGGTTTGCCTGAATTCAGTGACTCTTATAACTGTCCATGTGAAAATTCTGAAAGCTGTGCCTTTGGAGTTGCTACTAGAGATAGTGGCCTTCTGTGGTACGTAGGGCGTCTACACCAGGGTGATTCCCGCTCCTGCCCTAATGTGGATCTTCTCCCTGCACCTGAGCTGTATAGATTCTTTTCCAGACTCTTGCTGAAGAGAGACACCTAACACCTCTCCGTTGGCAAACTGTGTTTTCCTGACTGATAGTCTTCTAGCCTATAGTTGTCTTGTGACTCTGAATGCTTAGTTGAACCTGAAGACCCTTTGCTGGGGGTGATGCATCACATTTGAAAATTCATTGGGAGAGAGAGTTGATAGGCTCCATGGAGGGTTGGCCTCCCTGTTATTAAGACCATAACACACAGTTCAGACAAAGAAGTATAAACATTTCTGAAAATTTAGCTAATGCAAGATTGAAACTTTTATCCTGAGGTTGCACCTATTCAGTCACATCTTCAGGATCCACTTCTAATTTTAGTTCTCTTGTTATTTCCACCACATCTGCAGTTATTTCCTCCACTGAAGCCTTGAACCTCTCAAAGTCATCCATGAGGGTTGCAATCAGCTTCTTTCAAACTCCTGTTAATGTTGATATTCTGACCTCTTCCCATGAATCACACATGTTCTAGATGGCATCTAGAGTGGTGAAGCCTTTCCAGAAGTTTTTCAATTTACTTTGCCCAGATTTGTTAGAGGAATCATCATCTATGACAGCTATAGCCTTACAAAATGCATTTCTTAAAGAATAAGTCTTGGGACTTCCCTGGTGGTCTGGTGGCTAAAACTGTGCGCTCCCAGTGCAGGGGTCTGGGGTTTGATCCCTGGTCAGGGAACTAGATCCCATGTGCTGCAACTAACACCTACTGCAGTCAAATAAATAAATAAAAATATTAAAAAAAAAAAAAAAAGAATAAGTCTTGAGAATCAGAATTACTCCTTGATGTATGGACTGCAGAATGGATGTTGTGTTAGCAGGCATGGAAACAAAATTAATCTCATTGTTCACCTCCGTTAGAGCTCTTAGACGGCCAAGTGCATTTTCATTGAATGTACTAAAGGAATCTTATTTTTTTTCTGAGCAGTAAGTCTCAACTGTGGGCTTAAAATATTCAGTAAACCATGTTGTAAGCAGATATGCTATCATCTAGGCTTTACTGTTCATTTATAAAGAGCACAGGCAGAGTAGATTCAGCATGATTCTTAAGAACCCTAGGATTTTCAGAATGGTAATGAGCATTGGCTTCAACTTAAAGTGACTAGCTGTTTTAGCTCCCACAAGAGAATGAGCCTATCCTTTGAAGCTTTGAAGGCATTGACTTTTCTCTAATTGTGAACCTCCTAGATGGCATCTTCTTCCAGTAGAAAGCTATCTCATCTACAGTGAAAGGCTGTTGTTTAGTGCAGCCACCTTCATTCATTATCTTAGTTAGATCTTCTGGATAACTCACTGCAGCTTCTACATCAGCACTTGCTACTTTACCTTGCACTTTTATGTTCTAGAACTAACTTCTTTACTTAAACTTCATGAACCAACCGCTGATAGCTTCAGACTTTGCTTCTGTAGCTTCCTCACCTCTCTCTGCCCTCTAGAATGGGAGAGAGAGCCTTGCTCTGGATCAGGCTTTGGCTTGAGGGAATGTTGTGACTGGTTTGATCTTCTTTCTATCCAGATCTCTAAAACTTTCTCCATATCAACAATAAGGCTGTTTTACTTATCATTTGTGTATTCACCGGAGCAGCACTATTAACTTCCTTAAAGAACTTTTTCTTTGTCTTCACAACTTGGCTAACTCGGTGCAGGAGGCCTAGCTTTCAGCCTGTCTTAGGTTTTGACACATCTTCCTCGCTCAGCTTTATCATTTCTAGCTTTTGACTTAAAATAAGAGACATGGAACTCTTCCTTTCATTTGAACTCTTAGAGACCATTGCACAGTTATTAATTGATCTAATTTCAGCATTGTGTCTCAGGGAATAGGGAAGCCTGAGGATGGGGAGAGAGATGGGGCAGTGGTCTGTCAGTGGAGTAGTCAGAACACACACAATGTTTTTCAATTAAGTTTGTCATCTAATGTGGATGTGGTTCATGGCACCCCAAAACAATCAAAATAATACCATCAAAGATCATTGATCACAGATCATCATAACAAATGTAATGAAAAAGTTTGAAGTATTGTGAGAATTACCAAAATGTGATCAGAGATACAAAGTGAGCAAATGCTGTTGGAAAAGTGTCACTGATAGACTTGTTGGACACAGGGTTGTTACAGACCTTCAGTTTGGGGGGAAAAAAAACCCAGTATGTGTGAATCATTACAAAGCGATGTGTAATAATACAAGATATGCTTATATAAAACAAAAATAGGAAGACGGAAGAGCAGAGAGAAGAAGGCAGACTGGGTAGGGACTTTGAAACCCTAGGAACATTATGGCAGTAAGTTTCCTGGGTTTTCTCTCTGCCTCATATAGCCCAGACTTAGAGCTAGAGAAGCTAGCGATCTGGAAATGCCAATGGATGCACACAAAAAAAGCCCAGTGAATGCCTACTCTCTCTAGCCACAGGACCAGGAAATACACAGTATTTCCTGATGAGTCAGAGAACCTTTAGACACCAAGCACTCTACTACAACCAAACCCCATAGAAAACACAGTGGCCTCAGCCACACCTGTGCCAGCAGAGGCTGAGTGGGGGAGTTTAGTCTTCCAGCCAACTGGCTATAATAAGGTGCTCAACCTCCCCGCGCTACGGTGGCGTCAGAGAAGACTAAGTAGGGAGCAATGGTTTCGTCTTGCCAGGAAGTAACAGTCTTTCCCCTTGTGCTGTTTTCAGTGGAGAAACACAGAAAACTTAGCATTCCACCCCAGCCTAGCAGTGGAAATATTTTAAGACACTTATAAATTGGAGAGAGTAAAGGGATATAAGGAGAGATAAGGTTTCTACACTTCACTCAAACCACTTTATGATGATGCCAAATGACTGTGGTAAGTTACAACTGATATAGATCAGTGAAAGAGTAGAACCCAGAAATAAACTCACTAATAAAAACCCAACAAATTTTTCACAGAGATGCAAAAGTAATTCAGTGGAGAAAGGATAGATTTTTTGAACAAATAGTGCTGGAGCCATTGGACATTCATAGGTAAAAAGTGAAGCTTTACCTACATTCACGTCTTATACCAAAAAAAAGTCCATTTAGAAGTGCTCAAAGGGACCTTGACCTTGATCCTTTGGTTCACTCCTGGCTCCACTTTTTATAGTTTTGTCAGGATTATATTGTAGGCACATAGTACATGTACTAGAAACATCCCTGATTGTGCCTTTAATGTTTTTGCACAGTAGTTTTAAATTAATTAAATTTGGAGATTGCCCTCTCCCACTCCTGCAAAAGACTTAATTATTTCTATTATTCTTTCTTTTTGTAAGGCAAAGGAGCAAATCTTTGTTGCTTAGCAGTCATCCCAGAAAGCCTGAAACTTTTTGAGCATAAAAGACATCTTCTACTGTTCTGAATTTAGAGCATAATAGGGGAAAGACATCCTTGGGGGCTCAGTGGTAAAGAATCCACCTGCAGTGCGGGTGATGAGGATTCGATCCCTAGCTCGGGAAGATCCCCTGGAGAAGGAGATAGCAACCCACTGCAGTATTCTTGCCTGGGAAATCCCATGGACAGAGGAGCCTGTCAGGCTGTAGTCCACGGGGTTGCAAAAGGGTTGGATACGACTTAGCAACTGAACAACCAAAGAGAGAGACAAAGTTAAGAACTGTCTCATGAGATAAGACATCAACTTGTAGGCACAAGTCTTTTTTTAGACACAAGATATATTTATTTCAAACAATATTTTAGGACAATAGCAATAAACAGTGATTTTTAGTAACTTTTAAAGAAACTTTTTTCCAAAATCATTTGAGCGTTTAACAGAAGTAACACGGAGAAGGCAATGGCGCCCCACTCCAGTACTCTTGCCTGGAAAATCCCATGGAAGGAGGAGCCTGGTAGGCTGCAGTCCATGGGGTTGCTACAAGTCCGACACGACTGAGCGACTTCACTTTCACTTTTCACTTTCATGCATTGGAGAAGGAAATGGCAACCCACTCCAGTGTTCTTGCCTGGAGAATCCCAGGGACGGGGGAGCCTGGTGGGCTGCTGTCTATGGGGTCGCACAGTCAGACACGACTGAAGCGACTTAGCAGCAGCAGCAGAAGTAACAGTGGTTTAACATTCTGTTACAGAGAGTTAACAGAATGTTTTGGTGATAAAAAGAAAACTGTTACCTGAACATAGAATAACTAAATCATTTTATAAAAAGCAAACCCTGCTTGTTTTTTTAAATATCATCCAAATAATATTATGGCAGCAAAGGATTTATATGCCTTTATTTTTATGAATAAATACACTAACATTGAATATATTTGTTAATCTTTTTGCCATATATAGACTTTTTTTTAAGGTTAAATGATTTTGGAATTTATATTAATCTGTGTTTTCTTAGAAATAATGTATTTATCTTATTAAGTCCTCTCAATCAGAAAAGTGTTGTATCTTTCCATTTTCTAAACTGTTTTTATCTCTTTATTGAGATAAAATTGACATATAGCATGTATGTCATAATATCGTATGTATGTCCACATACTTCTAAAACAGCATTTTAAATATCTTCATATATTCTATTATGCCTGTGTTAAAGCAGGAGATGCAGGTTCAATCCCTGGGTTGGGAAGATCCCCTAGAGAAGGAAATGGCAACCCACTCCAATATTTTTGCCTGGGAAACCCCATGGACAGCCTGGTGGGCTACAGTCCACGGGGTTGCAGAGAGTCCAACACGACTTCGCAACTAAGCAACAACAACTAGTTTATCTAACTGTTTCTTCATTTTTAGAGGCAGTTTAGCAAGGTGGTTGAAAGCAAGGTCTTTGGAACCAAACTGTTTGGACTGAGGTTTTTTTTTCTCTGCCAGTTACTTTCTCAATAGTAAAATGGGGATGGTATTATATATATGTGTATATATATATATATATATATATATATATATATATATCATAAGGAGGGTTGTTGTGAAGATCATATAAGTTAATTTCTGTAAATCATTTAGAACAGTATTTGGCATATAGTTACTATGTAAATGCCGTGATGAATGTCTTTATACATAAATCTTTGTCAAAGTTTCTAATTTTTTCCTTAGATAGAATTTTAGAAGGGCAATATCTTGATCAATGAGTTTGAAATCTTTAGGATTCTTGAGAGCCAGATTGCTGCTTAAAAAGATTTTAGGATAGAATAGACATAGGGATAGGATAAACAGGGTTGTTGAACTTGTTTTACAGCACTTGGCACAAAAATCTATAGAAAAGAAAAAAATTTTAAAAACCCAACTCTTTGACCAGGCTACACAAATTTGGGCATAGCTTTTATGGACTGATCAGAAGCAATAATAAAGCCATGATGGACTAAGGGATTGCAGTGGTGGACTGTTGGTATCTTATTACAGAAAGCAAAGCTAATGTTGGTAACAAGTAGTAAAAATTCAGGGTGTTTAATACATACTGTTTCCCCTTAGGATTTTCTCTTGCAGCAGACCATGCTGCGAATTAAGGATCCTAAGAAGTCACTGGATTTTTATACAAGAATTCTTGGAATGACGTAAGTAAACTATTGGTACCTGTGATGTTTAAATACATAGCTTTGCAAATATAGGCAATGTTTTCAGATCTATTTTAAAAATAGATGAAAGTTTGCTTCAAAGGTCACAAAAGTGATTTTGGCCAGGTGTCTGGGACTTGGCTTGACTGGCCAGGGCTTCCGTCAGTTCCTCTCCTCTCTCCCAGCCAGGTTCACGGGGCAGCAAGACACCAATGCCTGCATTTTCTCTAACTCCCTTCTCACTGAGAGTTGCCAGTTAAATCCTTAACGTGCCCAGACCATTTTGATGTTATGGCCACTCTTAGCCTCTTGTTTACTTCAGAAAAGATATAGCTATAAAGACACATTACTTAGAAAATTAGTGAGTTTACCTAAAGTTGACCATCTGTCCCATTTTATAGGATATGTTCTCTTTTTCCAAATAAGTAATATTCACTGATCTGATACCTTCAACATACTTGCTTTTCTCGATTTGTTTCCCTAAATAATATGAGAGTTTTTATTTATTTCTGGTAGTATAGACACATGCAGAATAAAATGATCTTTAATTTACTGCCTAGATAAGCTTCATTGACATTAAGAGAAAACGTTACGTAATGCAGAATATATCTATGTTTAGAGAATCTGACTGCTTCGGAGAAATACAAAGTGAAAAATGACAGCATCCCTCTACCAGTTCTCTTCAAAGATAACTGCTGTTAACAGTTTCTTGTCATTCTTTCCAGAAAAAGAGGTTTTGTATGTAGTTCAGTCAGTAAAAATCTGCCTGCAATGCAGGAGACCTGGGTTGGATTTCTGGGTCAGGAAGATCCCCTGGAGAAGGAAATGGCCACCCACTCCAGTATTCTTGCCTGGAGAATTCCATGGACAGAGGAGCCTGGCAGGCTGCAGTTCATGGGGGTCACAAGAGTCGGACACGACTTAGCTACTAAACCACCATGACATATTTGAAGGGCATAATGAAACAAATTTATGAACATCTGCTATTTGCCAGGCCCTTTATATGTTCTTTCATTCAGTCTTCACAATATGCTTATGAGACAGCTTATATTTCCATTTTACATGGAAAGGAAGAAACCAAAACTTAAAGGCATTACCTTACGGCACCAAATCTCACAGTGGGAACATGGCAGAGCTGGAATTTGAATCCAGGTCCAAACAACTCCAATGTTGACATTATTTTTAAAGAGCCCCAAATAGAGTACTCAGATGGTGAAGAATCTGCCTGCAATGCAGGAGACCCAGGTTCGATCCCTGCGTCGGGAAGATCCCTTGGAGAAGGAAATGGCAATCCACTCTAGTATTCTTGCCTGGGGAATTTTATGGACAGAGGAGGCTGGTGGCTACAGTCCATGGGGTTGCAAAGAGTCGGACATGACTGAGCGACTAACACAAGAGTATAACTTGATGTTATAGTGAAAGGTAATGCTGTGCTGAGAAAAGCAATGTACAACTGATTCAAGTGTTCCATTTGATTGGTCTGTAAGAGCTTAGGCAATCTGCTTTGGTAGGTGCAGAGATAGTTTTTTGTGATTGGAGTATTTGAGTTGTTTGACACTTCATCATAGACATGTTTGAGTTAGAGTTATTTGTGACGAGTCAATGGATAGATCTTAGTGGGCCAAGGCATATTACATAGCAGTAATAAGTAGAAGATTTGGCACAGAACTCTAGAAACTTTTCATTTGCTATGCTTCAGTCATTCCCTCTTACTGGTGTTGAATGAGGCCATCTTTGAGCATTTAATCCTCAGTAATCTAAAGAAAACCATACTGTGTGTATCCTCATTATACCCTACTCCTTGCAAAATAACATCACACTCTAAGTTCATTTTAGAAGCCAAAGCTTTGTTGAATCTTCTTCAGAACCTCAGGATGAGGAATTCATTCATTTACTCTCATGATCAGTCTCTCCTTTTCACTGCTCTTTTCAACCTACAAAAGAAACTTAAGTCTTCTCTGTTGTAGGATAATTGTTGCCCTCTGCTCTCTTGCGGTCCTTCCCGTCATTATGACCGTCTGTACAGATAGACCCCACTTGCTCACCTCCCATTCTCCAGCTTCTGCTGTGCGTGCTGCTGAAACGCCCCTCACAGGACCTTTCTCTATCTACTTACCTCTCCTCAGACTTAATCCTGTCTGACCTTTCTGCAGTATTTGATACTGTCAACCACTTTATGATTGACATTCACGTCTTCTGTGATATTAATCTGTCCTCTCTTAACACCGATCCTCAACTTATCTTCCTAGGAGTTTTGGCACGGTAAGAACTCAATAAATTTATTTTGTTTAACTGAATGCCATATATCCAAAAGGTGTGAGACATTATATTTTTCACTGAAAAACAAAATTTTCTTTTGAAGATATCTTTTTTTTTTAATAAATTTACTTATTTTAGTTGGGGGCTAATTACTTTACAATATTGTAGTGGTTTTTGCCTCACATTGACATGAATCAGCCATGGGTCCACATGTTTGACACTTATAAACAGGTACCATATATCCAGCTAATTTTCATTGTATTTGAAGAACTGATGAATTACAAGTTTACATTTAAATTTTTAAAATTTCGCTGATATTTACAGATAAGTTTTTTAATTACTTTTATTTTGATTTTCACTTGCTTTTTCTATTAAAACAGGCTCACTGTGTACTGTTCTTATTCTCAGTGGAACTTGAATATTGTCATGTTGATTTTTAGTATTAATTGACTTTTCCTGTAAGTTGAGTCAGGCTTGTTGTTGTTTAATTTCAGACTACTCCAGAAATTTGATTTCCCCACTATGAAATTTTCACTCTATTTCTTGGCTTATGAGGATAAAAATGACATCCCAAAAGATAAAGATGAAAAAGTAGCATGGGTATTCTCCAGAAAAGCTACACTTGAACTGACACAGTAAGTATGAATATTTTGTTTATATATTCTACATTTTTTTGGAAGCTTTTTTTTTTTTTTTTAACTTTTCCCCCTTACTTACCAGCTTAATTCAAACTGGGTCTACCTAACCACTTTCCATTTGTAACCATATCTTTGGGTATTTTTTCATGGATCTTATGGTCTTTGTATTGTTCTTATGGTGCAAGTAGGGCAAATTAGATCATTTACAGAGAATGTAAGACTGCAATGGCAAGATGTTTGTCAAACTCTAGCTAATGAATGTTTGGGTACTACAGCTGAGATTGTCATAGGCATTCTCCTTTCTGTTTTATTCTTTATGCTTTTTTTTTTTGCAGTCTTTAAAAATTAACAAAACAGATTTGTTTCAGGGTGTGCTATTTCATGTGTCTCCTGAATCAGAACAGCCCTGGAGCCAGACAGACCTGGGCCTGAGTCTTGCCTCTGATGATAGCTCTGTGACCCTGATCAAGTTATACCACCTCCCTAAGTGGCAGTCTCACTTATAAAATGGAGATACTCAGATCTAACCCATGCAGCTGTTTTGAGGGCTTCATGAAATATAAAATACATAGCACAGTGAATGATAGTTGCTATTATTATCATTTTTATTCTTATCCAGATGCCTAGTTTTATTGTCTCCTTAGTCTAGTTTATCATTCTTTGACCATTTGCTCTTTCTGTTGTTGAAAACTTAACGTTTGCAGTAGCAGGGATTAGACCAAGTATTAAGTGGCATATATACATGGAAAGATTTCAAAGATTGTTGCAGCTTTCTTTTCAGAATTTCTGTTCTCCAGGTCACTTAGAATTATGTTTTCTCTCCATTTGTAGCAATTGGGGCACGGAAGATGATGAGACCCAGAGTTACCACAGTGGCAATTCAGACCCTCGAGGATTTGGTATGTTTGCCTATTTGTGTGTAATACACTTTTATGGTTTTGTGATTTTGCATTGTGTACCTATTTATGGTTATAAGCAATCTAAAACATTAATTTTTAGATTTTTGTTAGTATGGCTATTTTTATTTTCTACTTGTAAGCTGTGTCCAACTCTTTGTGACCCTATGGACTATAACCCTATGGAATTAGACAGAGGACTAATTCCTCTGTCTTTGGAATTCTCCAGGCAAGAATACTGGAGTGGGTAACCATTCCCTTCTCGAGGGCATCTTCCCGACCCAAGGATTGAACTTGTGTCTCCTGCATTACAGGCGGATTCTTTACCATCTGAACCACTAGGGAAGCCTAATTTTATTTAGGAGTATAATTTCATCATGTCAACCTAAACTTTACGTTTATTCTCTCACCATAGTTTCACTTTTCAGTCTCAGTATTGTATTTCCAGTAGACTTTTTAATTTAAAAAACAAAACCAAAAATGATGGTTAATAATAATCCTAATTTCTGCTAGCATACACTTCTGCCTTAATCTGAAATCTCTCAATCAGATGCCAGGATTATCAGTTTAAATGGACTGGTCTATAGTCATTATCAACAGTTAGCTTATTAAGCATGAATAAATGGATATTGTTTTTTGAAGTAGGTTATTCTTAACAGATTGAACTATTTATGAGCAAATATTGGGCTTATGTCAAATAGTTTATAATTTAGAGGAGCTAATTATTATACCCAGCCACTTAGATTCTTGTTCTTTAATATTTTATAAGTTTTGAACCAACATGATTCAGTCTGTTTACAGATGCCTTGTGTTTTGAAATTAACTAGTTTCGGAAGCCACTTGTGGCACATGGATACCCTGTTGTAATTTTTTCTTCTTTCTCTCTGCCTTGTTTTGGGGGCGGTTTTACCTAAGGTCACATTGGAATTGCTGTTCCTGATGTTCATGGTGCTTGTAAAAGATTTGAAGAACTGGGAGTCAAATTTGTGAAGAAACCTGATGATGGTGAGTCTGCGCCTTGTTTTCTTCAGGCCTCTCTTTAGTTCTGTAACATTTGCTGAGCACTCACAGAGGGTCCTGTTGTAGTTAAACCTTTAGGGTGCAAGTGACTTTGAATCCTACTCCAACCAGCTTAAGGCAAGAAGAGAAATGATTGGAAGAACACTTAGTTATCTTAGGAACCTGAAAGGCACCGCCGAGGGTGGCTTCACATGGGACTAATCACAGGATCTGGAGAGCCATCAAAGACCAAGGCTGCCTCTCCACCCCTCAGCCCTACCCTTTTCTCAGTGACCACCAGCTTTTACTATCTCAGGTCTATCTAGCCACCCAAAAACTAAGTTTCTTAAAGTCTGTTTCTTCTGCTGTTAATGTAACTACAGCAAATCTGTTCAATTCATAATTGTCTGGTTTTTCTTTTTCATCCTTGTACAACTTTTGCATGTCCTTATGATTTAGGTATGTCTCTTGACAATAGTATGTATCTGGATTTTGTTGGATTTATATGTATTATAATTATTTTATTTAGATCTATTTTTGCCATCCTAATTTATTTTTTAAAATTTTCATTTGGAATACTTCACTGTTTCATTTCCATCCTTTTTTTTTTTTTTTCCAATTAGGAGATTTGATATCCGAATATCGTCCTCCCCAGTAAGAAAAGAACTTGCTTCCTTCTACCTCCATTATCTTAGTATATATACCTAGGCTGGGATAGTATTGATTTATTTTTCTTTTTTCTTTGGCTTGTTTTTTTAAGATAATAAATATGTAAAGGTATATATTTTTTCTCCATATATCTTTTGCTGTAACATCTTTTGGATTTTTCTTTCCCTTTATTAAGTACCTCAACCAAAACTGCTTTCAAAGGGTTTGTGAAGCAGAACTCTTGAGGCATTCCATATACCCCAGAACCACGCCTTTTTATATATGAATGACAGTTTTGTTATCTGTAAAACCTTAGGTTTATTTTCCTTCAGTCTTGAAAATATAACTCTGTTGTCTTATTTTTCCCATCCAGTGTTGCTGCTGAAAAATCTGCTGATTTGTATTCCTTTGTATACCTTCTTCTGTTTTGTCCTAGAAGCTTTTTATATTTGTTTTCTTTGTCCTTGACTTCCTTCTGGGGATTTCTTCAAACTGGTATACCAATTAGCTAATTTTTCCTCAGATATATCTGTTCTTATATCCGTCTTTTGTATTCTCATCTATTGTGTTATTAATTTCAGCAATTATAATTTTGATTTCTAATTTTTGCTGACTTCCTTTTATATTGCTTAGCTAGTAAAGAATCCATCTGCAGTACAGGAGACCCCAGTTCGATTCCTGGGTGTGGAAGATCCCATGAAGAAGAGATAGGCTACCCACTCCAGTATTCTTGGGCTTCCCTGGTGGCTCAGACAGTAAAGAATTTGCCTGCAGTGTGGGAGACCTGGGTTCGACCCCTGAGTTGGGAAGATCCCCTGGAGAAGGGCATGGCTACCCAATCCAGTATCCTTGCCTGGAGAATTCCATGGACAGAGGAGCCTGGAAGGCTACAGTCCATGCAGTCACAAAAAGACATGACTGAGCGACTTTCATTTCACTTCACTTCATTATAATTTTGATTTCTAATTTTTGCTGACTTCCTTTAATATTTTCTTATTCTTATTTCATGTTGGTTTTATTTAATATTCCACATTACTTGTACATATTTTGGTAGTTCTTGGTCCATCGATCTCATATTTGTTCTTCAGTTAGAATCTATAATCTATTGTTTGTTTTATAGTTATATTCCTCAAATTCTTATTATTTTGATCTCAGAGATTTGGGGGGTTTTGTTTTTGTTTTTTACTGAAACTATTAGCTGTTCCAACCATCAGGCAATGTGAATGAGGGAAGACCAGACCTCGGTTCATAAAAATCCAAATGATCTCAGGGACATGTGCAGGGCAGAGAGAGAAAATAAGAGTTAAGACAAATACTTCACATTCTGTAGTCATATCCTTTTCCTGCTTTGTCCCTGATGTAGTATTTGTAGGAGACGCTTCTGGCATTGTTTTTCTCTAACCCGGGTTGTGTGGCAAGTGTAACCTCTGGGAGATCAGTTGGTCCCCACCTGTTTTTCTGCCCTTACCCACTCCCGAGGACATCTGAACCAGTCGTTCGAACTCCCTGCACTGTGGGAGTAGGTGCTGAGGCCCAAGGCAGTGGGAGAAGCAAGAGCCAAACTAGCAAAACTCCTTGTTTATTCTCCACAGCCACGATGGACTGCCTTGTGGTCCAGCCACAAGTACCCGCTTCCACACAAAGTGGGTGAAAATAGTCACCACCTCAACCCTACCATTTCTCTCCCCAACTGTCACGTCAGAGGCATCGTACTTTTCCCCCCCATTTTTTATCTGTGTTCCTCTGAAGTTGATCTTGAGGAGAGGAGCCAGAGATAGGAGTCAAACTAATTCAACATCTTGGTACCAAAATAAACTTCTGAGGTCACACTTTTTCCATTTAGGCAAACAACTCTACTACTAGACTTATTAACCTCTCAGTCCCATTTATGAGGTCCTGGGAGAAAGAATCTGATTGGCACAGCTTGGGTTACACAGAATAGCGTATGACCGAGCATCTGGGTCCCTTGGCTGTCTAGATACACCATGCTACCGGCTCCCTTGAGCACCTGTCTATTTTCTTTTTCCTCTTTAAAATAAGACAGTTTCTGTGAATACTCAGCTAGCTGCATGAAGTTACATTGTGCAGGTGAAGTAGATACCTGATACCTACAAGATACAGCCAGTCCCACTGTTTATTTCAGGATAGTTGGTTTACAGCTGTGTGTAGAAGATAAAATGTGTCATTCTGAAAATCATGCATCTGGGCCACACCAATAGATTTTTTGAAGTTAAAACTATAAATGAAACAATGTAATTAACTAAAATGCAAAATAAAATTTGAATTAATAAAAGTTATTTTAACTTCTTATTTATTTATTTATTTTAGGTCTCTCAAATAATGAAAATTATTTTGTTTTACAGGTAAAATGAAAGGCCTGGCATTTGTTCAAGATCCTGATGGTTATTGGATTGAAATTTTGAATCCCAACACAATGATAACTATTATTTAGTTCTGTGAGAATGCTGATTTGAAATTTAAGTGGAGACATTGTAGAAGGTAAAACAGGAAATCATGTGATTCAAGATATTCAGATAATAGAAGCATTCAGGACTGATGGATGGATCCTTATCCCAACTCAGATTATTCTTAAACCTATCTCCCTTTCCTCTTTCAGCTGTTTCCCCCTAACTGTTTAGTCATCCTAGTTTTAATGTAGTGTCTTGTCTTATGTCCTTGAATATAGTTGTATAACTTTACTTTTTTAGGCAATAATTAGAACAGTTCCCCTCAGAGGCTGCATTTGCCTTCCATCTCCTGAAGAGATACAAGTCTACAAGTCTGCCTTTGAATCATCACTTAAAACAAAAAAAACACTGAACATGTTTTTGTTATGGTTATCTTCTGGGGTTTCACTTCCTCAGAAGTAACTTTTCACAATGGGAAGTTAAAAACTCTGAACAGAAATGAAGCTTCACGTATATTTCAAATAGTATAAAGTTTATTTTACAAAAGAGAAGTGACTCTCGGGAGAAATTTAGAATCATGCTGACACGGATGCAGATAGAAATACTAATTTCTTCTGTACAGAGTACTCTGAAAGTTCAAGGACTAGCCTCTTTGGGGATGGGGAGGAGGATGGGAATATTATATACTGGTTATGCAGACACAAAGTAGACTGTCACATACTTTATCTCACTTAATCCTCCATAGTGTCCTGTGAGATAGAAAGCAGGCTAACATGCAAAATTAGTGAATCCAAGGCAATATAAATAGGCTCAAGTACTCAAGATCTCATCATCATCATCACTTTTAGTATTTAGCTGCACCTCACAATATCTCCTTCATTAGTCTTCTTTGTAAAAACCTTCAGTGAGTGTGAGCATTGCCCTCAGCTTTGGAGCCTTGAGTGCCATGGTGAGGAAGAAGCAGCAGAGGAGGCCAGGAGCACACGGCTGCCCTGGGAGCGCCCGGCCGTCCCTGTGCAAGTCGTGTCTGTGTTACTTGTGCAGAGCCCCTACCCCAAGGTCTTCCACATGCCAGGAATCAGGTAGGATAAATGACGTTCAGTGATAACATAGCTTAGTTATCAGAAATCAGCGCAGTGGTCTTCCTTGCCATGACCGGTATTTGATGGCTTTTTAAAACCAAACTGATGTTGAAAATTTCTTATGGCACAGATAATAAGAATATCCAGTTTGTGCCTTAACTCCATGTAGATTTTTGTGTGTGTGCGGACACTAGTGGAAGACCTTCGGACAGGCCATGCCAACTGTGCTTATGCTGTTAGAAGCACTTTGTGTTTCCTTTTCGGATGGAATGGGTTTATGTGAGCAATTTGAACAAATGGCAGTACTCATAGATTGAAATAAAATCAAATTTTAGATAAGACTATGCTTAATTTGTAAACTTCTATCCTGTACATTCTTTCTTAAAAAAAAGAAAAACTAAAAACTGCCCTTGAGGAATACTGGAAAGATTTGAAGGGGCTTGCAGACTCATTGAAAACTGCAAATAATTTGTAATTCTCTACATCCAGCAAAGCACATAGTTTCTATGAATAATGAAGAATGAGGAAGATGAGGAAAGGAGATAAGGGTGAAGGATTTTGAGAGGAAAAGTACAGAGAAGAAAGGCGAAATGTCAAAAGTGAGTTGTGGTTAAGCAATGCTAATACATTTTGGGTTAATGGGTTATTAGATTCATAAATTTACTAGATTCATAAATAAGCCTCCCCAAGTGGGAGGGTTATTAGATTCATAAATTTAATCATTTAAACCTTATTCCCACAGAAAGAAGCCTTTTCTGCCTGCTAAGTAAAACTTGCCAGAAAGATAGCCCTTGCTTATTCTGTAAGTTCATCCTTAGATGTGTTGAAAAAATACATGTTGTATCACCAGGCTTTGCTAGGGATTAGGACAGCTCACTTACTGCTAAATTAATTAACCCAAGCAGCGGTGACATGAAAGGATGAATTAAAGCACAAGAAATTTTCTTGCTTTCCATGATTGGACAGCAAGACGGTATAGCTCACTGTCAGTGTAAAATAAATCAGTCTCTCAGGAACCCTGCACAGCTAAGCCTGGGACTCAGTTGTGACACAGATGGTCTGAATAGGAGCTGATGGCTGAGGGAGAATCACTTAGTGCTTCCCCATGTAGCATTCTGACCAGGATTGTGTACAGTGTATGTAACTATTCCTCAGCAACACAACCGCTTGTGACGAGGTCTGTAGCAGTAAACATGCATACTGCTGACAATAAGAAAAGACCCAGCTCTGTTGGATGTAACAAACACTTCAGAGGTTCTGGAATGGGTTGAGAGAAGGTTCAGAAATAATAAAGTATCGTGGTTTTCTCCTATCTTTCCCAAACTGTCATTCTCAGCAATTTGGGGAGGGGGGGGGCTGCGAATAATACTTGTGATCAAAAGCCCCTACTGTGATTCCAGGTGTCATTGTATAAACAATGTTCAGTGAAAGAAAATAACCTTTTTGTCTTGGTGTCTTTAATGAGTGTAAAACCTTTCTCAAAGCTCATCGACAGAATTGTCTTCATGTCTCAAAACTGGGATCAGGTCACTCACCTGGCTCTGACGACTGGCAGAGGGAATGAGGCCATTCTGACTTGGATTGGTCATATTTATCTGCGTTACCTGCATTAGGGTGGACACTGCATCAAAACTGAGACTTCCAGAATGCAGGAGCAAATGAGGGCTTCTGAAGAGGCAAACAGAAACTGCAAGAGAGTGAGATTAAATATTCAGAACCTGGCGCAAGGGTGCTCTAAGAAATCATAAGGCATTTTCTGCCCTCAGAGAACTTGTTCTGAGATTATGGTTCTCAACTGTATCAGATGTAGCAGATCCTCATTATAACAGGGGAACATTTATAACATCTATCACACCACTATCCTGAAACAAAATTCATATATAATGTAAGCCTATATACACAATTTCAGAAAGGACTAAGCCAATGCTTTGATTGTAATGAAAAATAATTTGTAATAAAAGGTGCATCTCAGTATGTAAATGCCCAGATACTACCACACTAAGAAACAAGGGAGTAGTCAAGCACTTTCTCTTACGTTTAGAAGTGTGTGTGCTCAGTTGCTCACTTGTGTCCTCTGTAGCCCCATGGACTGTAGCCCACCGGCTCCTCTATCCATGAAATTTTCCAGGTGACAGTACTGAAGTGGGTTACCACTTCCTACTCCAGGGTATCTTCCCAACCCAGGGATGGAACCCATGTCTCTTGCATCTCCTGCATTGGTGGATGGATTCTTTACCACTACTATATAGAAGTAAAATTGTTTAATAGTGCACTGGTAACTCTATTGGTACTTTAAAATAGAGACTGAATTCATGATTCCTGAGACCTCTGTTACAACTTTTAAATGCATATTGATAACAGGTATGTTTTATTGGTCGCTCAAAGAAATTGAGTGATGTTACTGTTAGAAACATCATTTTCCAAAATGGTGATCAATTCTTGTGAATAAAAGAATAATATTCCTTCTGTTTATGAGATAATTTTGTCTCTAGTGAATATTAAAATTAGGTATATGAGTAAGTAGAAATTCTAGGCTCAGATGGTAAAAACAGCTGTTATAATTTTTTAGTTGACGTGTGTAAGTTTAAGGTGTGCAGTATGTTGATTTGATATTTATGTTTGCAGTATTACCACCACAGGCTTAGCTGACACTTGTATCGTCACATAATTACCTCTTCTTTTTTGTGATGGGAATAGCCTCTGCCTAGAAATAAGCAAGAAAAAAAAAACTGCAAGAAAACACAAACACTGAGGCTGAACAATATGCTGCTCAGTAACCAGTGAGTCACTAAAGAAATCAAAGAGGAAGACATTTGGAGACAAGTGAAAATGGAAACAACGGTCTAACAGCAAAAGCAGTTCTAAGAGGGAAGTTTATGGTGATACAAGCCAGCCTACCCCAGGAAACTATAAATCTCCGTCTTAACCTTACACCTAAAGGAATTAAAAAAAGAACAAGCAAAACCATCCTTGGCTAGCACTTCTAGTATAGGTGGCAGACTTGGTGGAGTGACCCATACTGTCACCTCTGAGAGGTCTGAGCACCTGGATAACATGTCCTTTTCAGACTAGCCAGGGTTGCTGCACTTGTCCATTTACCCTTAAGCCTGGGCATGCGAATACCAGCAGGCACCTAAGTGGGTCACAGGGATGCTAAGGAGCAGTACTCCTAGCTGCTCCTGTTGTGTAGCAGCAGCCCTACCTCGTAATGATAAGAGTCACTTACTAACACTAGAATGCTGATGATTCTTCTTGTGCAAAGTAACAGGGCAGCGGCCACAACTTAAAATTAATGGGAGTAATCCCAAAGCAATCTACAGATTCAATTAAAAACCTATCAAAATTTTAATGACTTTTTTCAGAAATAGAAAAATTCAAACTAAAATTCACATGGAATCTCAAGGGAACCCAGATAGCCAAAACAGTCTTGAAAAAGAAGAATAAAATTGGAGGACTCACACATTCTGATTTCAAAGCTTACCACAAAGCTTCAGTAATCAAAACAGCATGGTACTGGCATAAAGACAGACATACAGACCAATGGGTTTGTTTCTGGGCATTGAGCCTTACACGTATGTTCAGATAATTTTTGATGAGGATACCAAGACCATTCAATGGGGAAAGGAAAATGTTTTCAACAAATAGTGCTGGTAAAACTGGATATCCACACACAAAAAAGAGGGAAGTGTAGTGTAGGTGGATCTGTATCTTACACTGTTTATAAAAATTAACTCAAAATGGATCAAAGGTGTAAATGTAAAACCTGAAAGTGTAAAACTCTTGGAAGAAAACATGAGAAAAAGCTGCATGACCTTGGATTTAGCAATAATTGCTTAGCTATGACACCAAAAAACACAGGCAACAAAAGAAAAGTCAACAAATTGTACTTCACTAAAATTTAAAACATTTAAATTTAAATTTTAAATCAATGCTATCAACAGAGTGTAAAGGCAACCCACAGAATGGGAAAACATACTTGCAAATCATATATCTGATAATTAATATTCAGAATATATTAAGAGCCACAATGCAACAAAAACAACCCAGTTTTAAAACGAGCAGAGGATTGCAAGTCAAAATGGCAATGAGATACCATCCATATCCATTAAGATGGCTGTTGTTTACTGGGTAAGTTGGGTCAGACTCTTTCGACCCCATGGACTGTAGCCCCCCAGGCCCCTCTGTCCATGGAATTTCACAGGCAAGAATTCTGGAGTGAGTTGCCATTTCTTTCTCCAAGGGATCTTCCCGACCCAGGGATTGAACCTGAGTCTTCTGCATTGGCAGGCGAATTCTTTACCACTGAGCCACTAGGGAAGTATGTAAAAATAGAAACAAAAACAGAAAATAACAAATGTTTTAGTGAAAGCCTGAATATTTACATTTTGGATTAATACTTTTATTACAAGTAACTTCATTCGTACATGGAGTTTATCCTATTAGGTCACTGCTGCTGCTAAATCGCTTCAGTTGTGTCCGACTCTGTGCGACCCCATAGACGGCAGCCCACCAGGCTCCCCCGTCCCTGGGATTCTCCAGGCAAGAACACTGGAGTGAGTTGCCATTTCCTTCTCCAATGTATGAAAGTGAAAAGGGAAAGTGAAGTCGCTCAGTCGTTTCCGACTCTTAGCGACCCAATGGTCGGCAGCCTACCAGACTCCTCCGTCCGTGGCATTTTCCAGGCAAGAGTACTGGAGTGGGGTGCCATTGCCTTCTCCATTAGGTCACTAGTTATCACATAATATTTACATCCTATAAATGTTAACATTATGGATTAATATGAAAGAGAATATCACTCAGTCGTGTCTGACTCTTTGCAACCCCATGGACTATACAATCCATGGAATTCTCCAGGCCAGAATACTGGAGTGGGTAGCCTTTCCCTTCTCCAGGGGATCTTCCCAACCCAGGGATCAAACCCAGGTCTCCCGCATTGCAGGCGGATTCTTTACCAACTGAGCTATCAGGGAAGCTCTAGTATAATATGTCCTTTAAGAATTTAGAAGTTTTTCCCCCCACTAAATGAGAGTCTGCAAAGAGCAAGACAAGGAATGAACACTGAGCTTTCAAGTTCTGCAGGTGATTTTTATGTGTCATCGAGTAAATAAAAATCAGTTTTAAAGATATTTGGGAGTTCCCTGGTGGCCTCGTGGTTAGGATTCTGGCTTTCACTGCCATGGCCCAGGTATTGCTGGCGGGAACGTAAAACAGTGCAGCTGCTGTAGAAAACAGTATGGCAGTTCTTCCAAAAGTGAAACAATTACCATATGTTCAGCGATTCTACTTTTGGATATATACCCAAAAGAACTGAAAACAGAGGCTCAAACTGATTGTTAGCAGCAGCATTCACGTAGCCAAAAAGTGGATGAGTTTGAGCAGACTCGGAGATAGTGAAGGACAGGGAAGCCTGTCGTCCGTGGAGTAGCAGATTCAGATACGGCTGAGCGACTGAACAAAAGCAGCAAAAGGTGGAAACAACCCAAATGTCCACTGATGGATGAATAAGTAAAATGTGATATATACATACAATGGAATGTTATTCAGCCTTAAAAAGGAATGAAATTGTGAAATATGCTACAACATGGATGAACCTTGAAGACACTGGGCTGAGATGTTATACACAAAAAGATAAATATGGTATGATTCCATTTATATGAGATACCTAGAAGAGCCAAATTTGCAGAGACTGAAAGAATGGTGGTTTCCGAGGACTGGAGGGCAGAAGAAATGAGGAGTGATTGTTTAATAGATGGAGAGTTTGGGAAGAAGGAAAAGTTTTGGAGGTGGATGATGGTGATGGTTTTACAACAATGGAAATGCACTTAATGCCATTGAGCTGTATACTTAAAAATCGTTAAAACGATAAACTTTGTATATTTTATCACAATAAAAGAAATTAATGTGCGCTCTGGTCCAAGTGTCCCACTTTTTAGAAGAAGGACCTCTAGACAGGCAGAACCTGGAGTTATCCATGTGAATAACTGGGAGCAATGATGGTAAGAGGGGCTGCTCATATTTCCCCCCTTGGTTCCTGATACCTGTTGGGAGTAGAGTGCTAGTAATGATAATTGACTTAGGGTATATCATGTGTCCTGGCAGTTGGCATCTCATCATTAAAACAGGGTATCATCTCCAAGCTGGTACCTCAGCTGCACCTTCAGAAGACCATTTTGTCACTGTCTCAGAGCAGCATCTTGTGACGGTGAGGTAGGTGACAGGTCCAGAGGATCCCCTGGTCACGTGCCTACCGCCACACTTGCTGTGCTCTAAAACGGGCCCCTTGGGCTGCCATCACCAAGAGAAGGACCTGCTCCAGAGAACCATTGACCTTCCAGTGGGGATCTTAGAATGGGACAGTTGGAGCAGAGAGAGTGTCATCCCAGTTGTCCCACAGCCTGAAGCAGAGTGATCTGCTTATGCAGCTGATCTGTGTAAGCTAGAAATAAATCATCGTATGCCACTGAGACTTTCTGCATGTGTGTTACACAGAATTTTGTGGCAATAGCTGATTGACACACTTCTATCTATCCTCCCCAAATTTCTTAGTTTATCTTGTTCTTTGTTCTAACTTCTTAACTGGAATGGTTGGTTTGCTTATTGAAACTATTTTTAAATCTCAAAAGTGCATTTTAAAATGTTATTTTTTCCCTCAGAATTGTTTTGGCGGCATGCCCCACAGTTTTTGCTATGTAGGCTCTCATTGTTATTATTTTTTGCTATCTTTTGATGTTAATTTTGTGTCCAGTGAATGTGAACTGTATTGTTCCTTTTTGAAATTTACTATAATTTTCCTGTGAACAAGCATGTCCTTGATTTTGTTAATTTTCCTTGGACAAGAACAGTATCATCTGTTGTTGGATATTAAGTTCTGTTTAAAACTGTTGAGCTCAAACTCACTGAGTTGCAACTAAAAATCATAGCAGCTGTTGTCTGCTCCTCTTCTTCCCCTTCTTCTTCCTCTTCTCCCCACTCCTACTCCCCCTTTCTGAATTCCATTATAGGAAAATTAATATTGCTACCTCTGCTTTCTTTTTGTTTGCATTTACCTGAAACTTTTGCTCTTCTGTTTTTTTTCAAGTTTTTCAATTTTATTATTTTTAGCAAGTCAAACAAAGTATATAGAAAAAAGTCTCCTTCCCCAGCCACATCCATTTGAAAGAAACTTGTGTTAAAAAGTTGATGATATTTATCCTTCAACCTTAGTCTCTAAGTTCATAAATCGGTATGAATATGTTGTGATAGGCCAAATAAATGGCCCTCAACATGTCCAGATACTAATCTCTGGAGCCTGTGAGTGTCACCTTATATAGGAAAAGGGTCACAGTACCTGTGATTAAGTTAGGAATCTTGAGATGAGGTTATCTTGGATTATTTGGATGTGCCCTAAGTGCAACTGTATGTGTCCTAAGAAGGAGACCGATGGGGATTTGATATAGAAGCGAAAAAGATGATGTGAAAATGACAGTGGAAATTGGTGTGATGTGACTGTAAGCGAAGGAATGCTCTCTGCCACCAGAAGTGGAAAATATAAGGAACATCTTCCTCTAACTATTCAAGTGAGTGTGGCTCTACCCATATGTTGATTTCAACTCAGCAACACTGATTTTGGATTTCTGGCTTCCAGAAGTCTAAGAGAATAGAATAAACATGAACTGTTTTAAGCCACCATCTTTCTGCTGCTGTAATTTTTATAGCAGCAATAGAATGCTAATATGTAAGTTTAAAATTTCCCCCTTTTTAATATTTTTGATAAATATGATATCATACTCTTATGGTGCTCTGGAACTAACTTTTTATCCCTCTTAATACTATGTCAATTGTATAAAAATAATATATCAATTATATCTTCAAAGGTCAATATCTATAGATGCCATCCTTTTTAATAACCAAGTAATAGTCCATAGTCTGCTCAGTGGTAAACAATCTGCCTGCCAATGCAGGAGATGTAGGTTCAATCCCTGGATTGGGGAGATCCCCTGGAGAAGGAAATGGCAATCCTCTTCAGTATTTTTGCTTGGGAAATCCCATGGACAAAGGAGCCTGGTGGGCTACAGTCTGTGAGGTCACAAAGAGTTGGATACGACTTAGTGATCAAACAACAACAACAGTCCATAGTATAGATGTTTTATAATTCATTTAAATGTTCTAGACTTTCTAGTTTCCAGTTTCCCATTGTAAATAGTGCTGCAGGAAATGTATGTATGTGTTTTATATGTTGGGACTTTTTTTGAGGGGAGAGGACAATAGACTCCTATGAGGATCTATAGATAAGTATTAAATTTTAATAGAAGTCAACAATTTACTTTCCAAGAAGGTTGTAACACTTCCCATCTGATTTGAATTTTCCTTTTTATAAGTGAAGATGAGTGTTTTTTTCATATTTTTTTGGCAATTTGTATTTCCTATTTTATGCAATGCTTGTTTAGTTCCTTTGCTCCTTTTTCCTTTGGATTATTTTCCTTAACTCTTCTGTCATGAGCTTTAGAAATGTTTCTTGTCTTTTGATTGAACTGTGATTTTTACTCTCCTTTCATGATATTGGGAGAGAATTCTCCCCGTTCTTGCCCACTCACATCTAAAGAAGCCTGAAAACCTAAATACTCCCTCTCTATGCCTTAATCAAGAAATCACCTGTAAGTTGCTCTAGTATTTTAGAACAGATATTTCTCCCTTATCTCTCATTCAGTATTTATCATTGTCTGCCTGTTGGATCTCAATGGCTTCATCTGCATAGACACTGAAAGAATAAACATACTATCAGTTAGTATGGGTGAAGTTACACTGCAGAAACAAATGATCCCCCAAATCTCAGTGGCTTACAAGATTTATTTCTCCCTCACACTGCATATCCACTGATTATCTCAGCCTCAGCTAATGATGCAGCTGCACAACAGGCAACTCCTGGTGTCAGTGGAATAAATGGCTTCTCCAAGAGCTGCCTTTATTGAGAGATACACAAGGGGCCTTTCAGGCAGCTACCAGACTGAACATTCTTCTCCCCAGATTCACAAAGAGGCAGGTTTCCTTCAAGGCCACTGGCTTCCTAGTCTTTCTCTGGCATAGTAACATCATACACAGATGTGTCCCTGTGTCTCTGTCATAATGCCCTATATCAGCCTCTAAAGAAAGAACCTTAAGCCTCGGATAAGATCTGTTTCAGGAAAAAGAGAAGGATGTTTAATCCTCTGCAGGATCCAGCGTCCAAGTAATTAAGGATGTTTGTCCAGATACACTAATTCGGCATTCTGTTCTTGGTCGTTTTACCTTGGCTTCTTTCTCCAAACCAAGTAAATTTTTCCCGTAAGTTCATCCTAGTCCTTTATGTCTTTGCCATTCACCACCCTGCTCTGTGTTTCTGGAAGTCTCATCTCTCTTGTAGTTTGATCACCGTGATTCCTTTACCATCACGGGGGTGATCATTAGTGCTGCTCACTAGTGTCTGGTTCTCCTCTCCTCTGGTCACATAGTAGGATGCATGTCCAGACTTCCTTAAGGTTTGGTTCTGTGACTAATTCTGGCATGAATTGTCAGTAGGAGTGGTGACTGTCACTTTGAGGGTAAAGAATTTAATTGCTGGTGTAAGCCTTACATTTCGGGGTTATTTTTTGCTGTTGCATAGGATAGCCTATCTTGACTGAAACTATCACACACTTTTTTAGGTATTTAAACTATACATGACAAATTAGAGGCATTTAACATAAGTCTTCAGACACAAAATGGGTAGAAAATGCTCCGTAACTCAAGGTACAAATGTAGTCCCAACACTCTTGTTTCTCTAACTCAAATTTAAACTGTTGCAAGCACCCAGATGCCATTTAGGTACGGAAGTTCAGAATCACTCTGTTGAGCTATTCCCACTTACCCTACATTGATTTTTCTCAATGTAGTTTATACACCCTCTGTATCAAATCACCTGGGTTGTTAAAAATAGACTCCCACATTACCTGTCAAATCAGAATCTGGCAGGACTCAATGTGCCCCCAAGTCATTCTTTTTATTTGTTTATTTATTGGTTGCACTGGGTCTTGGTTGCTGCATGCAGGCTTTCTCTAGTTGCAGCAAGAGGGGGCTACACTCTAATTGCAGTGCATGGGCTTCTCGTGGCGGCGGCTTCTCTTGCTGCCGAGCATGGGATTGCAGGGGCTTCATTAGTTGTGGTGTGTGGGCTCAGTAGTTGGGTCGCACTGGGCTTAGTTGCCCTGTGGTATACAGGATGTTAGTTCCTGGACCAGGGATCAAGCCACTGTTCCCTGCATTGGCAGGCCGATTCTTATCCACTGGACTACCAGGGAAATCCCTCCAAGTCATTCTTATGCATACTTCACACATGATCTTTCTTAGGCTGAAATCACCTTGCCCTACCTCGTGGTTCCCACACACCTTCTAGAGCAGCAGCATCCAATAGAACCTTCTTCGTTGATAGAAACGTACTTTACAGGTACTGTCCAGTATAGTAACCACTAGCCTCACTCAGCTCCTGAGGTGTGATTAGTGTGACTGAGGAACTGATTTTTTAATTTAACTTAAATAGCCACATGTAGCTAGAAGCTACCATATTAGACAGCACAGTTCTGGACTGTTGGCCCTCAAGAGCAGGAATTGTATCTTCAGTCTCTGCATCTTCTTTGTGCCTGACACAGAATAACCCAGTAAATAAAAACTGAAATAAGGCTACACTACTCCCATTTATTTTTTGACGTTCCTGGTATATTAAGAAAAGAAATGCCAAAACAGGATTACAAAAATGTTTTCTGGACATTCTAAATCTTTACTTACAAAGTAGCTTTATTGTCCTTTCTCAAGATAAACACAGGATTAAAATATTAAATCAGACACATTGGAGTCTGACAACAATACCTAATAGTCATGGGGGTACTCAATTACCTTTCTACCGTTGATTTAGCAAATATAAAAGATGTATTAAGACAATGATGAATCTTGCTTAGGATCTTTCCCTGTACCTTCAGTTGAAGTGTATGTGTACAAATATGTACACCAGTGTATACAAATCAGATCTCTAATACATTAGAAAGAAAAGGGTTTAAAACAAAGAATATGCTTTAGATATAGGACAGCTAGTTCTTAATATCATGGCCTACTAGAAGACCGTACTGAGAGAGGCTATGAGAAAAGTGTTTAGAGATTTTGGGACTCGAAGTATCTCATTTATGATCACCAGCCATTACTTTATCTATCTGTTACTACCTCCCTCAGAAGAACAAAAGCAGAGTTAAAAGTGACATTCTTTAGATTTGCAATAATATTAAAACTTCTTTGAAAATAATTTATTGTTCTGGTTGTTTAGTTAGTGTAAAACCCTGGACACCTTATAAACAAAATATTCTTATCAGCATAGAAGGGTTCATAGTTTTTATTTATTTTTTATTGGAGGGTAATTGCTTTACAATGGTCTATTGGTTTCTGCCAGACAACAACATGAATCAGCCATAAATATACATATATCCCTTCGCTCTAGAGTCTCGCTCCCACCGCACCCCCTATCCCACCCCTCTAGGTTATCACAGAGACCAGGCTGAGCTCCCTTTGTTATACAGCAACTTCTCACTAGTTCTCTGTTTTACACATAGTAGTATACATATGTCAATGCTGCTCTCCCAATTAGTCCCGCCTTCTGCTTCCCCCACTGTGTCCACAAGTCCGTTCTCTATGTCTGCACCTCTATTCCTGCCCTGAAAACATGTTTATAAGTACCATTTTTCTAGATGCCATATATATGCATTAATATATGATATTTGTTTTTCTATTCCTGACTTCACTCTGTATTCTGTTGATTCTTCCTAATTCAAAAAGACACATGTACCCCAGTGTTCACTGCAGCACTGTTTACAATAGCCAGGATATGGAAGCAACCTAGATATCCATTGACAGATGAATGAATAAAGAAGATGTAGTGCATACATACAATGGAATATTGCTCAGCATAAAAAAGAACAAATTTGGGTCCATAAGTTTTAATTCTTGCCTGAAATAAGGATTCAGTTCAGTTCAGTCGCTCAGTCATGTCCGACTCTTTGCGACCCCAGGGACTGCAGCACGCCAGACTTCCCTGTCCATCACCAACTCCCGGAGCTTACTCAAACTCATGTCCATTGAATCGGTGATGCCATCCAACCATCTAAAAGGTAGTCATTATTAAGCATAAGTATCAGTCATTTCTCTAGCTTTTCCATGATCAACCTGAGTTGCCCAGTGCAATTATATACACAATCCAGAAAATTACAAATAAATCTGAGTAAGAGAAAACCCAAATTTAAACAGAAGATCAGGACCAGGGAATAAATTAGAATGCAGATACGTAGGCCACAGTTCCTATGCAAGCACTAAAGCTGAGCTAAGAATGGACTTGGAGCTTCATGACAGCGAAAGTGAAGAGAAACACATCTAGTTACATTACCTACTTGCCTGTGAGGAAAACACATCACTTACTCAAGGGTAACCAGCATTTCCTGACACTTGGCTCTGAAAGAAAATTCTCCTGTGGGGTTTTCCATAAGGAGCATAAATGACTGAGTGCACAATAGCTCTGCAGCAAATGCAACAATGCGCTTTGTAGAACTGTTTCTTTCAGAATTCCTTAATGTATGTAGAAGCCACAGTATTCAAAAGGTAAGTCAGTAAAACACTCCTGGTAAGGGGGTGAGAAATATTTGTGTGTGTATGAGCTCAGGACAACGTGGTCAGGGATGCAGTTTTCTGATGGACCAGCTAATACCCAAGCTGACAAAAAACAAATACATATTGTTCAGTAATCTGATCAGCAGATGGTGGGTGGGTGACAGCCTTTTGTGAACAGTGAGTCATCCCCTTGAGATTCTCACCTAAATAGGAACATTCCTCTCTTCATGGGGGTGGACAGAGGGAGCACCTGAAGGCAGTCTAGAATTTTCTTTAAAAAAAATACACACAAAAAAACAAACCCAGTTCTTCAAAATAAGAAGAACGAAGTATTCAAGTTTGTGAAGTTCTATCTAACAGGGCAGAGGGTCTGCAAACTCAGACAAGTCATTTGTTTTTTAACCCATGTTCACATTAGTTACCAACATTAAGAGATGAATAAATTTAAAATCTGGCAACCCAAGATGTTCACACACCACTCAGCAACAAGCTGCTGGCTGGGGGTAGAGCGTTTGCCCACTCTTTAGGCATCTGAACTGTTAGAGGATGAAGATTTGGACTGAAAAATTTTCAAAGAAGAAATTATCAGTTGCTCACTCTGGCTATAGAAAAATCTGAATAATACTCCCATGGAATGTATCAGTTCAGTTCAGTTCAGTTGCTCAGTCATGTCTGACTCTTTGCAACCCCATGAATTGCAGCACACCAGGCCTCTCTGTCCATCACCAATTCCCGGAGTCTACCCAAACCTATGTCCATGGCTTTTAGCAAAGTATCAATAACTGGTCAATAAATCTACCTGGAAGAATTCCCTGTAAAACACACCTTTAAGTAAAGAAATGAATCTGGAATTGAGTTACTGGATCTAAGCCAGTTAAATTGCAAGACATGTACCAAAATACCTATTTTAGTTTTAGAACAAGTGATCTTCATCCATTTCTGATAAATGCTAAACCACAAAATCAACTGTACATTAAAGTTAATTATAATAAAATATCAGCATTAAGGAAGATGACTGACTTTACCTCTAAAGCAAGGCAGAATATGTTCAAATAATCCAAAAGTCGTTTCAAGTTATTTAGATATAAGTTAAAAATAAGGAGAGTCACAACTTGCCTGTTTTATGCTACTTGAAATGCTTTCTGATTTGTCTGAACACCAATTCTATTGATGTGGACTTTCAAGGTCACAGAACTCCTGGTTTTATAGGGACTAGGATTCTACACTGAATTCATGGAAGTTAATCTGAAACTAGTTCTTGTCCACAGATTCAAAGTCTGAGAAATCATGCAAAGATGCAAACTTTCTTTTAAAAACAAGGTTTACTTTTTCTAATTATAAAATAAATGTACAATATCAATAATTAGAAAATGCAGAAGAATTTAGATTTCCCCCAGCCTTTAATTTTGAAGAATTTCAAACCAACAGAATGTAGATATGCAAGCTAAGAGTCCTTCCAGTTACTAATGCTGAGCCACAGATTTCTCAGAGCTTCTTGGCAGTCAGAGTGAAATGAAGAAACAGCCAGTTATGTAATACACATCGCCTATAAGCAGAAAACATATCAGTTACTCAAGGGTAGTCAACCATTTCATGGCATTTGGCTGAGAGCGAAAAATTCTCTTAGGTCTTTTAATGAGGGATACACAGCAATATCACACACGATAACCCTATAATTACTGCACTAGAGAGTTCTTTAAAGTATGTCTAGAACCTCTCAATGGAGAAGGCAATGGCACCCCACTCCAGTACTCTTGCCTGGGAAACCCCATGGACGGAGGAGCCTGGTAGGCTGCAGCCCATGGGGTTGCGAAGAGTCAAACACGACTGAGCGACTTCACTTTCACTTTTCACATTCATGCACTGGAGGAGGAAATGGCAACCCACTCCAGTATTCTTGCCTGGAGAATCCCAGGGACGGTGGAGCCTGGTGGGCTGCCGTCTATGGGGTTGCACAGAGTCGGACATGACTGACGCGACTTAGCAGCAGCAGCAGCAGCAGAACCTCTCAATGTTAGCAGAGGATGCGTGATATGAAGGAAGGCAGCAATCTGGATGTTAAGAGCATGAACTCTAGAACCCAACTATCTAGGTTTGAATCCGTCTCCATCACCATTGTGTCACCTTGAGTAAATTACTTTATCTGTCTATGCCTTAGTTTCCTGAATTATAAAGCACTGTGATTAATAATATCACCTGCCTCAAAGGGTTATTATGAAGCTTAAGTGAGTTAATGACCAGAACTACCTAAAACTGTACCTGGCCCATAGGAAGCATCATCAGTGTTACAGTAAACGCTAAAATAAAGGAGTGCATACTATGTAATAGTGTGCTTCCCTGGTGGATCAGTGGTGAAGAATCTGCCTGCCAATGCAGGAAACATGGATTTGATCCCTGGGTCGAGAAGATCCCCTGGAATAGGAAATGGCAACCCATTCCAGTATTCTTGACTGGGGAATCCCATGGATAGAGGAGCCTTGTGGGTTACAGTCCACGCGGTCACAAAGAGTCAGACACAACTTAGCAACCAAACACCACCACCACGATGTAACAGTACAGAGAAAGGACACTTAGACTAAATAATGGCTGGAGGGAAGGTTTCCTAAAGAGAGGATGCCTGGTCTATTACATAACTGCTGTTAGCAAGACCTTGGCCCAGTTACTTAAACTTTGTATCCTTACTGCTAAAACAGAAATATAATATCAGTTTTGATACAATAAGCTGAAGTTTCTGAAATTAAATGAGATAGTATATGAGGATTAGATGAGCAAATGGAACAGAGTGTGGCATGCATAACAGATAAATATTTTCACTTCAATTTGGTGGAAAAGTAAATAAATTACTTTTGCATTCAAGTTTTACACATGCCCATTTCTCCAATTAAATGGTATACTTAAGTTCAGAAGTAGTTGTATATAAATATTCATTCTAATCACAACAAAGCTATCCAGAAGTAGTGTTAAATGCTCAGTGGTGGACTGGCACAACTCCTCTTTCTTTTTTTTTAAATCACCATGGAAATGCCTTATGGTTCTGGTTATGTCATTTCTGAGGCACACTGTGTCCACCTGAGAGTGGGTAAATGTAACACCTTGATTTCCGTTTGGCAAAAATGATTGCTCCCTGTATTACTTTATATATCCCTCATTCACTTCATACAGAATTCTAATATAGTATGTAGTATACTGTGTTAGAGTCACAGTTCATTCAATTTATACCTTGATTTGTTTAAAAAAGAACTATGGCAATTAGTTACCCACTTTTATGTTAATCTTCCTTCCAAAAGTGTGAGTTTCTTGAGTAACGGTAACATATCCATATCCATAGTTTCTGGTCATAAGCTGAAACATAATATACTGATTCTGTTTTGTGAAATGAGGATTTGAAGTGTGCTGTTATAAGCAAATGAGTCAAATATAAAGTTCAGGGGACTCTCTGGGAATCTATGTGAAGATCATAGACATCTCCTTTGGTAGATGGGAAACCAAAGTGTGGAATAGTTAAGTGATTTGCCAAAGGTTACTTAGCTAGTTAGTGGCCAGAACCAAGACTGGAATCTCAAACTCCCATCAGCTAGTCCAGATGGCAACCCACTATACTGACCTGCCTTTCAGACCCCAACAGTTTAATATATACCTCTACTACCTCACTCAGCTGTGGGTGTTGCTCACCAATCACTCTTGTGTTGCTCATCCAGTCAGTGCTTTCCAGCCCTTCGTATGCTTGCCCTATTTGTGGTCTCTGACTCTGCTGAGACCATCTTGCAATTCTTTCCCACCTGGGCTTCAGAGGCACTACACTCACCTAGTTCTTTTCTCTCTCTGGCCATTGTTCTTCAGACTTTGTGTGCTTCTGTTCATCTGCCACAGCCCTAGTGCTTCCCGGGGATCTATCCTTGGTCCTCTTGATCGTTTCTTCTGTGTTCTGATTGATCTCATCCACACCTCGGACTTTAATTACCAATTATAAATTAATGTCCTCTAAATCTATTTTAACTCAACTTGTCTCCTCACTCACAAATCTGTGTAATTTGACTGTTGATTGGATGTTTATTTCCCTCTGCATGTGAAAGTTCCCTCATTAAGTCACAGTCACATTGCAGTCACCTCTGAAAGAACCTAATCAATTGCATTCTTTAATCTAAATGAAAGAGAATGTAGCAGGAGACCAACTATCATCTTTATTACTGAATGTATTCATTTCCTATTGCTGCTGTAACAAGTTACTACAGACTTGGTGGCTTAAAACAATACAAATTTATTATCTTACAGTTCTGGAGATCAGAAATCTAAAAATCAAGGCACTGGGAGGGCTGTGTTCTCTCTGAGGGCTCTGGGGAAGAATCTTTCCTTGCCTCTTCCACTTCCAGAGGCTGCCTGCATTCCTTGGCTCCATCTTCAAAGCCAGCAGTGCAGATTCTTACCACATTTCTCTCTGACCTCTGCTTCCATCATCATCTCTCACCGTCTGACTCTGACCCTCCTGCCTCCAGTCCAACCAGATAATCCAAGATAATCTCTCCATCACAAGATCCTTAATTTAACCCACCTGCGGGACTTCCCTGGGTGGTCCAGTGGTTAAAACTCCATGCTCCCAGTGCACGGGGAGCAGGTTTAATCCCTGGTAGGGGAACTAAAGCACCACGTGCTTGGTGCAGGCAAGACAAACAAACAAACAAAAATCCAAACCAAAAAAGCAAAACAAAGAAAAACCAACTAAAAAGACAAAGCAAACAAACAAAACCCTTCAAAGTCCCTTTTGGCACGTAAGGTAACATTCACAGGTTCTGGAGATATGGGCATGAAAATCTTTCAGGATCTGTAATTCTGTATCAGTTCAGTTCAGTTCAGTCGCTCAGTTGTGTCCGACTCTTTGCGACCCCATGAATTGCAGCACGCCAGGCCTCTCTGTCCATCACCAACTCCCAGAGTCTACCCATATATAGTAATTCTATATACTACAACTGAAAAAACTGGTATTGAATATTACCTGTGGACAGAGAGCTTCCTAATGCTAAACTCTGGAATTACATAGGCTTATTAACCCTGCAGCTCTGGACCAAGCACCCTCAACCCCACTTCCAGGCTCCACTCCTGATGAATCAGAGAGGAACACAAAGATAGTTCCCTGATGGAAGTTTTCCTTTAAGAGGGGGAAAAAAAAAAAAGGATGGGCTACACATATCCAGTTTCTCCTTTAAAATTCACCAATCAGGAAGTCACTGCTCCAGCGAGGAGTGAGCTAGGGCAGGTGCAGTGACATCTGTTAGTAAAATATGTAACATGTGTATGAATGCAGAATGTTTCCCCAACAAACATGCCCATTTTTGAATACATCATTGTGCGTGTGTGCATGCTAAGTCACTTCAGTCGTGTCCGACTCTTTGCGACCCAATGGACCATAGCCTGCCAGGCTCCTGGAGAATCCCACAGACAGAATACATCATCATATCCCACAAATCCTATCATCCTACTGGCGTTGTCATCAGCATTATATGATTTCCTGGATTACAAATTTGTGGATGACCCGGCTAATTTTTCTTCACTTCTTGTTACATATTTGTTTCCACCACCTACCTCAGACATTCTAGAAACTTGGCCTACTCATTTATCCCTCAGTCAGTGCTGTCAATGCTACAACCTTAACAGTGCTCACATCTGTCCCTTCCTTTACATTCCCTCTGCCAAAGCTTTGGTTAAGGCTCTGATCATTTCTTATCTGGGGTACAGCAATGGCCTCATAACTGATCTCCCTGCCTCAAGCTTTGCTTTTCCTGTCTACTTTCACTTCCATACCTTTACTCAGGAAGCTTCCTTTGGCTGGAATTATGTCCTTTCCAGTCACTCTCTCCAAAGCCCCACACCCCGGACCTCCAGTAAGCCCAAGGGTCAAGCAGAACTGACGGTCCAACATTCCTGATCAGACTTGATACTAGGTTTCCCTGTCTCCACAGTCTATGCTCTTAACTGCTCTTGCTTGACTGCCTTCCTTATAATAAAGATACTTTAAAGTCTAGTGAGCTTTATACTTTAAAAAGCACTTTTGCACACATTATTTTGTTTTAGCCGCACAACGTAGGTAGGATAGGTATTGTTATTCTCACTTATAAAACGAAGAAACAAGAGTCGGAGGAATTCAATGCCGGGTCCATCGCACGCTGCTGCGGAGTCAACGAGTGTCACTAGGCATTCTTTCACATTAACCGTGCACTCAGCCCCAAAGGTCCCAGTTCTTGGAAAAGCCTTCCTGCACTTCGCAGAAGTAGCCGATGGGATCCGCTCCAGTCGGGACAGCAGTCTGTAGACCCTGCCGTCTCCCCGACAGGCGCCTGGGCGATCACGACGGGGACCTCCCCGTTTGCAGTGAAGCGATCGGTGACGCCATACAGTGACGTGAAGTGACGTAACTCACCCGGAGCCAGGTGCCGGAAGGGCAGCCACACCCTGGTGCCCCTTGATCCGGAGGGCAGCGGGTCGGGCGGGTGCGAGAAAGCCGCAAAACCCGCGGGACGCGACCTCCCGGCCCTGAACCCGTGGGACAGGCCGGCCCGCCGCCGATCGGTTGCTACGTGACGCAAGCGCGCAGAGGCGCGTGCGCGGCCACGGCGGTGTGCGTGAGAGCGGACGCGCGCCGCGGCGGCGGCGGCGGCGGCGAGGACGGCGGCGACGGCAGCGGCCGAGGGGGCGGTGGCTACGAGGGGTGTGCGGAGCGGGCGGAAGAGGCGTCCCTGCGGGCCGTGAGGTCGCAGAGGAACATCGTCGGGGTGAGTAGCCGCGGCCTCGCGGGGGAGGTGGGGCCCGGCCGCACCTGCTGCGCGGGCCCGGGGCGCGGGGACGCGCGCCCCTCCGCGCTCCTCAGCCGCCTACTGGGGGGGGGGCGGGGAAGGAGCGCAGACGGGGGCTGACGAGGGTCAGTTCCTGGGCGCGGGCGCTCCGGAAACCGGCCGCTTGGGGCCGGCGGAGACTTTAGTCCTGGAAGCGTCTGGGGCGTCTGGGGGCCCTCGGGGCGGCTCTGCCAGGCTCTCGGGCCGAGGAATCTGAAGCCCGAGATGTCCGGCTCCCTGAGCAGCCTCGCATCTTGCCTGAGACGAGGCTGCGCGAGACCGACGGCGAGGAGGAACCGGGAACGCAGTGGTTGGGGTTCGGATAAGTTGGGCCCTGCTGGGGGCCCTCAACGTCCCTGCCCTGGCCGGGCTCCGAGGAGGAGCCGGTTGTTATGGAGAGAGTTGTGAATCAGTGCCCGGGCGCCGCGTCAGACACACCCACGACCGGGGGCAGGAGATCTGTCACTGTGGAGAGGGGGCGGGCAACTTGTTGCCTGGTGTTTCCAACTTCAGGAGTTGTGTGCACGTGTTTGACGCACGCTGAAAACTTTGTCGGCGCTTAGCATTTTATCACGCTGTTGCTACAGATTTTGAGGCCAAGGGGTGGATAGACATCCTTAGTTCTTCCTCCAAATACTCAAATCAGCTGTTTTATTTCCCTAAACCATGTTGTGCTTCTGTCATTATTAGGGCCAAGTAAGTGTGGAGGCGCTGCCTTTTATTTTCTTTAAACGAAGTACAGGCTTGGTATTTACTAGGCAGAAAACACAGATTCTGTTCATCGTGTGGGCTGGAAAATGTTGATAGTCGGACAAGCCTGATTGGGTGCAGCTTATCATCAGCCCAGTGCTTTCTTAGTGCCTTGGACTCGCTCGCCTAGTGATTATGCTCAGGAGAAAGTATTGGAGGTAGGAAAGAAGTCAGTCTTTCCTGATAGTTGATGAAGGCAATGCCTAGAAACGGTGGAAAGGTAGGCTGTACTGAAATGTAATAATGATTTTGCAAGAAAATTGAAGACAATAACTTATAACTTCTCATTCAGTTCGAAAAGTCTGTGATTCAGTTTGTTACTTGAGGTTCTTATATCTTGGAACCAGTGATAACCTTGCTCTGTAGCACTTCGAGTACTGAGACTTCAATATTTCTTGTGCTCTGGACAATAGTAGCTTTTAGGACAGGAATCACATTTGTTTCCTTCAGGGCCGTGTCCCAGCAGCTGCAGAAGTGCTTGCCACTGAGTAGACACAGTAGATATATATTATATGTGACACTGTGACTAAGTCGTGTATCAGTGCTGAGCAAGCATTTAGCTCAGTCCTTCAAGTAGTTAATACATACGCTGCCTGTGCCCAGTATTATGCTGTATGTGGGAGGAGGATTGTGGGATTACAAATGACATTGAAAGACCTGGCTTTTTTCCCTTAGGAGTGAAAACGGTATAGCTGGGAAAATAAAGCATATTATATAAAATAATTGTGAAACCAGATGAGGTAGTCTGTAAACAGGTGCTATGTGAGGTGCTATACTTTAAGTACAGTGCCAACTTAGAAAAGATTGATCTTATCTTTGGAAGAAGTGGAAACTTTCTTTTAGAGGTAAGTCATATGTTTGAGAAAATAGTGTGAATTTGGTCACTGGGGGAATATATTGCAGCGACGTACATGTCCCATGAGAGGGGATAATTGGAGAGAGAAGGTTTAGCAGGTTCGGGAGGGAAAGTGTTAAGCCTCAGGCAGGCTTATCAGCATCCCACTGATAAAACGGACCCTGCTTCCTGGGAGGGATGGGAGTTGTGTTACTCAAAGTAGAGTCTTAGACAAGAATAAGTGTTATCCTTACTTAAAATAAAAGGATATTATAGTTGAACCAAAAGCAGGTAGACCTCTGATTTCAGTACTAATTTGAATAAATGTCTCACTACTGTGCGCTTATCTTATGTATTTAGTCGGCAGTGCATGCCCTCATTTCTAAAATCTACCTGATGTGCTGGGGCCGTTCTATTGGAAATGTACTGAAATGATGTACCCAAAGCAATTATCCAGCTACTCTCACTGACACAGTTTTCCTTGGGATTATCTCTTATAGCAGTCTGTGAGGTTTGTAGTTCCTGCTGATCCTGTAAAATATACAAATCATGTTAGCTGGGAAAGGAGTCTATTTGAAGGATACTCAAAAATATTGACAAAAAGATTTTGAGAAAATTACAGATGCTGCTGCTAAATATTGAACCTTCACTCTTTATCTTTTGTTGTAATGTGAGCATTCTTTTGAGTGTTGCATAAACCTGAACTTGAATTGCTAACCTGTGTAATGTTGCAACACCAAATGTTGCATTATTTAACAACTTAGCAAATATTTATCGGGTACTGGCTATGGCTGGGCACTGTGTTGGGTGCAGGGACAGCGAATAAAACACAGTATACCTGAGATATCAAGTGTTCATCAGAGGAGACAGACTAACTAACCATGACACGTTACGATAATGGCTCACTATTTTTGGAATAAATAAAATGCTGAAGGAATAGATTACTTTGGCTGGGGAAATAAATCGATAGAGTCAGGGAAAACTTTAAAGATGATGGAACTTAGCCCTGAAGGTTAATTAGTATTTTGCCACATGGAAAAGGGAAAACAATCATTCCAGGCATAGGCAAGAGCATAAGCAAAATTGCCAAAGATTAAAATTAAGTGGGAGAACTTTGAGTTCTTTTTTGTAGACTTCTTGTATAGCAGAAGTGATGAGATAGGAAAGTTATGGTTGGAGCCAAATTATGAGGAAGTCTTTTATTCTAAAAAGCCTAGACCTGCCAGCACTAATTCTGTGTTGGTGATAAGAGAATGGTGGAAGGTAGAATAATCAGATCAGAAAGTTAAGTGGCAGGTCATGTGCAGAGTTGCTTTAGAGTGGAGAGGTGGGGAAACCAATTAGGATGTAGGTGAGAGGTGCCCAGATCTTGAAGAGGGACAGTGGGAATGGACAGCTTGTAAAGATATTTTAGATGTTAAAATCTCTGAATGTTATGGACAGCTAGAGGTGAGAGAGAGTGAGAAGTCAAAAGTGACACTGATGATTATGAGGACATTAGATTAGAAAACACAGGATCAGGAATAGAGGGAAGAAATGATGGCATGTTAATTTTAAGCCCCCTGTGTGGAGTTTAGAGAGGTCCATTAGCTAATTGGAAGTTCTACTCCAGAGTTTATCAGACAGTTTAGAAGTAATTGTCATGTAACTGACAGCCTCCAAGGCTACCATGTAGTAGCATTCTAGGACTTAGTATAGTCTTTGGAGTTAGGAAAACCCAAAAGTCAAATCTCTTATGCCTCTGTTGGTTAGACTGAGTAACCTTGGACAAGTTATTTAGCATCTCTAAACCTACGTTTTTTCTTCTCCCCTGAAAAGTGGGGTTAATAATACAAGAATTGTTGTGGCAATTAAGATAGTATGTACACAACAGGACAGTGCCTGGATGATAAATGCTTATAAATGACAGCTGTTGCTGTTAGTAGTTGTAATAGTTAAGCTGCAGAGGTAGCGGAAGAAGATTATCCTACCCAGAAAAGTTGAGAATGAGAACTGGAAAGAACATGGAGTGGAACTTTTGGATGGTTTCTCAAACTTGAGCATTCATCAGAAATACCTAGAGGCTTTGGTAAAACACAGATTTCTTAGTGTCCTACCTCCACAGTTTCTGATTCAGTAAGTCTGGCAGAGGCTCTTGAATTTGCATTTTAAGTAAGTTCTCATTTGATGCTAACGTTGTTATTCCCAGGACCGCACTTTGAGAAACACTGACTTGGAGGATTGGTGGAGGAAGAGGGGCCAGCATAGAGGCTAACAAACAGATTGAGGCTGATGGAAAATTCAGAGAAAGTTTAGGGAAAAATAAGGAAGTAAGAGCCTGCAGAACCACCATTCTGCTTACCAGTTCTGTGAACTTCAACTCATTCTTATTTGTTTCATCCAGAATTTGGTATAATGCTTGGCACATAACATTGTTTGAATGAACCTTTGAAGCTTCTTAACAATGTGCTTATGGGTGATTGCACGTACTAACATTCTTTCATCCTCATATCTCTGCTGGATCACTGAGAAGATAGTTTGTAATTTTATAGACACACACAAACACAATAACTGCAGAAAATATCTTTCAGATAGCTGATGCATAACTAGGTGCTTTTGACTCTGAATTAGATGCCCCTGCCCCCTTTTAACGGAGAAGGCAATGGCACCCCACTCCAGTACTCTTGCCTGGGAAACCCCATGGACGGAGGAGCCTGGTAGGCTGCAGCCCATGGCGGGTCGCGAAGAGTCGGACACGACTGAGCAACTTCACTTTCACTTTTCACTTTCATGCATTGGAGGAGGAAATGGCAACCCACTCCAGTATTCTTGCCTGGAGAATCCCAAGGACGGAGGAGCCTGGTGGGCTGCTGTCTATGGGGTCGTACAGAGTCGGACACGACTGACGCGACTTAGCAGCAGCAGCAGCAGCCCCCTTTTAAATGTCAGAGAGCCCAGTTAGCAAAATGGTTGTCAATAACAAGTGCCAAGACTCTGCTCAATGTTATGTGGCATCCTGGAGGGGAGGAGGGTTTGGGGGAGAGTGGATACAAGATATGTATGGCTGAGTTCCCATCGCTGTTCACCTGAAACTATCACAACATTGTTAATCAGCTATACCCCAATACAAAATAAAAAATTTATTTTAAAAAGTCTGAACATTCTGTCTTAAAAACATGCCAAGATTACAATCGGTATCTTTTATTAGGTACTTCGGAGGTTTATAGAGTAAGAAAATAATATACTTTCTGTACCTGAGATGTTTACAATAGGATGGGCAAAACGGGCAAAACGGGCAAAACTCAAAGGAAAGAAATAGGATGAGATAAAATCACAGAAATGTGGATGGAGAGGAACAAGAACATAAGGACTTCTTTCTTCTCTGCTGATATACTTTGGGTCTTACATGTCTCATATACTCATATAGCACAAATGTTAGTGCTAATATCATAGATGTTAGTCCTACATCTATGATAGGAAGTTATAAGGGAGTTCTTCTATATTGTCGTCGTTCAGTTGCTCACTTGTGTCCGACTCTTTGCGACCCCATGGACTACACCATGCCAGGCTTCCCTGTCCTTCTCCATCGCCTGGAGTTTGCTCAAACTCATGTCCATTGAGTTGGTGATGGTGTCTAGCCATCTCATCCTCTGTTGTCCCCTTCTCCTTCTGCCCTCAATCTTTTCCAGCATCATGGTCTTTTCTAGTGACTCGGCTCTTTGCATCAGGTGGCCAAAGTATTGGAGTTTCAGCAGCAGTCCTTCCAATGAATATTCAGGGTTGATTTCCTTTGATTGACTGGTTTGATCTCTTTGCTGTCCAAGGGACTCTCAAGAGTCTTCTCCAACACAATTCGAAAGCATCAATTCTTCAGTGCTCAGCCACTTTATGGTCCAACTCTCACATCCATACATGACTACTGGAAAAACTATAGCTTTGGCTATGGAACTTTGTGGGCAAAATGATGTTTCTGCTTCTTAATATGTTGTCTAGGTTTGTTAAAGCTTTTCTTCCAAGGGGCAATCATCTTTTAAGTTCATGACTGCAGTCACCATCCATAGTGATTTTGGAGCCAAAGAAAATAAAGTCTGTCACTGTTTCCACTGTTTCCCCATCTATTTGCCATGAAGTGATGGGACTGGATGCCATGATCTTCATATTTTGAATACTGAGTTTCAAGCCAGCTTTTTCACTCTCCTCTTTCACCTTCATCAAGAGGCTCTTTAGTTCCTCTTCACTTTCTGCCATTAGCATGGTGTCATCTGCATATCTGAGGTTATTGATATTTCTCCTAGCAATCTTGATTCCAGCTTGTGCTTCATCCAGCCTGGCATTTTGCATGATGTACTCTGCGTATAAGTTAAATAAGCAGGGTGAAAATATATAGCTTTGATGTACTCCTTTCCCAATTTTGAACCAGTTCATTGTCCCATGTCTGGTTCTAACTGTTGCTTCTTGACCTGCATACAGGTTTCTCAGGAGGCAGGTAAGGTCGTCTGGTATTCCCATCTGCATTCCCAGATACTCAGATAATACCACCCTAATGGCAGAAAGTGAAGAAGAACTAAAGAGCCTCTTGATGAGATGGTTGGATGGCATCACCGACTCAATGGACATGAATTTGAGCAAACTCGGGGAGGTAGTGAAGGACAGGGAAGCCTGGCGTGCTGCAGCCCATGGGGTCGCAAAGAGTTGGACATGACTGAGCGACTGAACAACAACAAATCCGCATGTCTGAAGTTGTTGATATTTCTCCTGACAATCTTAATTCCAACTTGTGATTCATCCAGCCCAGCATTTCGCCTGGTGTACTCTGCACAGAAGTTAAATAAGCAGGGTGACAATATATAGCCTTGCTATACTACTTTCCTAATTTGGAACCAGTCCGTTATTCCATGTGTGGTTCTAACTGTTGCTTCTCGATCTGCATACAGGTTTCTCAGGAAGCAGGTAAGATGGTCTGGTATTCCCATCTCTTTCAGAATTTTCCAGAGTTTATTGTGATCCACACAGTCAAAAGCTTTAACATAGTCAATGAGGCAGAAGTAGATGTTTTTCTGGAATTCTCTTGCTTTTTCTATGATCCAACAGATGTTGGCAATTTCATTTCTGGTTCCTCTATGTTTTCTAAATCTAGCTTGTACATCTGGAATTTCTCAGTTCACGTACTATTGAATCCTGGCTTGAAGGATTTTGAGCATTACCTTGCTAGCATGTGAAATGAGTGCAATTGTATGGTAGTTTGAACATTCTTTGACATTGCCGTTCTTTGGGATTGGAATGAAAACTGCTGTATAAGGAAATCAGACAATAGTTGTGCAAAGATATACAGAGATTTCAGGAGTTAAATTGTAGCTAGACCTGTTAGCTACTCAGCATGCTTCATTTGGCTCTTGTTCACTCAATTTATTCTTTCTACTAACATTCATTCATTAAGTATATACTGTGTGCCAGGAACTGTGCAGAGTGCTACACATAGAGAAATGCTCATTGCTCTGGTTATCCAACACTGGCTTTAGTTAGGGGTCTGATGGCTCAGTGGTAAAGAATCTGCCTGCAATGTGGGAGACTTGGGTTCGATCCCTTAGTTGGGAAGAACCCCTGGAGGAGGAAATGGCAACCCACTCCAGTATTCTTGCCTGGAGAATCGCATGGACAGAGGAGCCTGGCAGGCTACAGTCCACAGGATCACAAAGAGTCCGACATGACTGAAGCGACTTGGCAGGGCATGATATACACCTTGTGAAAGAAAGATCTGATGCCTGAATTTTACAATCTTAAGACTATATTGCTATGAGTAGACATCAAGAATATTCATTGGAAGGACTGATGCAGAAGCTCCGATACTTTTGGTACCTGATGCAAAGAGCTGACTCATTGGAAAAGACCCCCATGCTGGGAGAGATTGAGGGCAGGAGGAGAAGGGGCTGACAGAGGATGAGATGGCTGGATGGCATAACCAGCTCAACGGAGATGAGTTTGAGCAAACTCCAGGAGATAATGAAGGACAGGGAAGCCTGGTGTGCTGCAGTCCATGGTATTGCAAAGAGGTGGACATGACTGAGTGACTGAACAACAACAAATGTTGATATGAGTAGACATTGAGGACTTGAAGATAAATTTATTCAGCCCTATGTATGTATGCTAGAGCCATGAGAGAATATAGAGATATACAGAAAAGTCTTTTAAATTTTATTTATTTTTATTTTTGGCTGCGCTGGGTTTCATTGCTTTGTGTGGGCTTTCTCTAGTTGCGGTGAACGGGGGCTACTACTGTATTGTAGTGTGCTGGCTTCTCATTGCGGTGGCCTCTTGTTGTGGAGCACAGGCTCTAGGTGCATGGGCTTCAGTAGTTACAGCACACAGGCTTAGTAGTTGCAGTGTGCAGGCTCTAGGGCATGCAGACTTCAGTGGTTTTGGCACAGGGTCTCATTAGTTGTGGCTCTCCGGCTCTTGAGCGCTGGCTCAGTAGCGTGGTGCTTGGGATTGGTTGCTCTGTGGCACATGGAATTTTCCCAGACCAGAGATTGAACCTGTGTCCCCTGCAAAGGCAGGCAGATTCTTATCCACTGTGCCACCAGGGAAGTCCAAAAATTTTTTTAAAGCAATCAAAGAATATATAGTTTGGTAGAGGAGAAAAACATATTTCTGTTGGTTCATGAACTGAGAACTTCCAGATGTTCAAGCTAGGTTTAGAAAAGGCAGAGGAACCAGAGATCCAATTGCCATCGTCTGTTGGATCATCAAAAAAGCAAGAGAATTCCAGAAAAACATCTGCTTCATTGACTATGCTAAAGCTTTTGATTGTATGGATTACAACAAACTGTGAAAAAATTTTAAAGATGGGGATACAAGACCACCTTACCTGCCTCCTGAGAAACCTGTATGCAGGTCAAGAAGGAACAGTTAGAATCAGACATGGAAGAGCGGACTGGATCAGAATTGGGTAAGGAGTACGTCAAGGCTGTATATTGTCACCCTGCTTATTTAACTTATATGCAGAGTACATATGCAAAATGCCAGGCTGGATGAAGCACAAGCTGGAATCTAAGATTGCTAGGAGAAATATCAGTAACCTCAGTTATGCAGATGACACCATGCTAATGGCAGAAAGTGAAGAGGAACTAAAGAGCCTCTTAATGAAAGTGAAAGAGGAGAGTGAAAAAGCTGGCTTGAAACTCAACATTCAAAAAGTGACTGTCAGTGGCATTCGGTCCCATCAAGTGAGTGAAAGTCACTCAGTCGTGTCCGATTCTTTGCGACTCCATGGACTATACAACCATAGAATTCTCTAGGCCAGAAAATTGGAGTGGATAGCCTTTCCTTTCTCCAGGGGATCTTCCCAACCCAGGGATTGAACTCAGGTCTCCCACATTGTGGGCCCAACCCAGGGATTGAACCCAGGTCTCCCACATTGCGGGTGGATTCTTTACCAGCTGAGCCACAAGGGAAGCCTTGTTGTTCCCCTCACTTCATGGCAAGTAGATGGGGAAACAGTGGAAACAGTGACAGACTTTATTTTCTTGGGCTCCAAAATCACTATGAGTGATGACTGCAGCCATGAAATTAAAAGACAATTGCGCCTTGGAAGAAAAGCTTTAACAAACCTAGACAACATATTAAAAAGCAGAGACATAATTTTGCCAACAAAGTTCCATATAGCCAAAGCTATAGTTTTTCCAGTGGTCATGTATGGATGTGACAGTTGGACCATAAAGAAGGCTGAGTGCTAAAGAATTGATGCTTTTGAACTGTGGTGCTGGAGAAGACTCTTGAGAGTCCCTTGGACAGCAAGGAAATCAAACTAGTCAATCCTAAAGGAAATCAATCCTAAATATTCATTGGAATGACTGATGCTGAAGCTGAAACTCCAATACTTTGGCCACCTGGTGGAAGAACTGACTCATTGGAAGAGACCCTGATGCTGAGCAAGCTTGAAGGCAGGAGGAGAAGGGGATGACAGAGCACGAGATGGTTGGATGGCATCACCAATTCAATGGACATGAGTTTAAGCAAGCTCCCTGTACTTCCCTGGTGGCTCAGACGGTAAAGCGTCTGCCGACAATGTGGGAGCCCTGGGTTCAGTCCCTGGGTCGGGAAGATCTCCTGGAGAAGGAAATGGAATCCACTCCAGTATTCTTGCCTGGAAAATCCTATGGATGGAGGAGCCTGGTAGGCTACAGTTCATGGGGTTGCAAAGAGTTGGACATGACTAAGCAACTTCACTTTCACTTTAAGCAAGCTCTGGGAGTTGGTGATGGACAGGGAAGCCTGGCATGCTGCAGTCCATGGGGTTGCAAAGAGTCGGACACGACTAAGCGACTGAACAACAACAAAATAGAATATGATATGTTATATAAATATTGATCACAATCTAGGTTCTCTAATATTTGAACACCTGAGTGTTCAGTTTTGATTTCAGCTTGTAAGCTTTTATAATATTCCAGAAATTATAGCATGTCATAAATCCTCATAAATCTCCTGGGCTGTCTTTTGGGTCTTTATGTGATACAGGAAATATTCTGGCAGTCTGTGTCCTTGTTTTCTTGGTTTGGAAATATAGTGCATATAAGCAAAAACAGCCACTGTTTATCAAGTGGCTGCATTATGCTAGGCCTTTTCTACTCTTTATAAAACCTTGTAAACTGGATATTATCCTCATTTTACTAATTAGGCAACTGAGTTTCAGAATGAGGAGAACAGTTTGCCTGTGTCTGTGACCAGTGAGGTGGGACAAGTCTGCAGCCCCATGCTTGGTCTCCAGAGCCGCGCTCTTCAGCGCCATCAGTGTGGGGCCCTATCATGGAAATATCTAGATGAAGAAATCCAATCTTGTTTCTGCTGATTTGGGGGAAGCTGTTTGAGAAGTAAGAATTTTATTAACTGCCTGAATGATGGAAACAATTTGGTAATATTGTTAGAAATGGAGAAGAAAAAGAGGTAGACAGTTAAAGGCCCCCATGCGGATTCTCCTGAGAAGACATGCTATATTTGACCCAAAAGTTTTTAGTTGACTGACAGGTTATTTTACATAAACATTCAGATTTTCCATTCTCTATGCATAGGTGCAGTTTTCTGGAGGAAGAGTTGTACTTTTCCAAGCTAATGACATTTAAAGTAAATTCAGAACTCCTTTTTTAATCACTTAGTGAAAAATGTCTTGGTGCTCACCCCAAATTGAAATTTCTCAGCTAGTTGTCTTTCTTTCCACACCACTTATTCCTTTCACCCACTCAAGTGTAAATAGATACCTGTGTATATTTACAAGCTAGATACTTGTGGATATATTCTCTTCTGGTTTGATGTTCTTATTCTGATACCTTTTGAGTCCAATTTTATACATTCCTGGAAATAGTGACTATAATTATCTTTGTAAAGCATTGTTGATTTCCATTAATTTCATAATGAACTTTTAAATAAAATTAAAATAATAAAAATAGACAAATATTAAACCCTGTATTTGTTATCTATTGCTATGTGACACATTGGTGCTTCCCCGGTGGCTCAGCTGTAAAAAAATCTGCCTGCAATCCAGGAGACGCAGGAGATGCTGGTTTGATCCTTGGGTCTGGAAGGCCCAGTGGAGGAGGAAATGGCAACACGTGCCAGTATTCATGCCTGAAAAATCCCAAGTATTCGTGCCTGAAAAATCCCATGGAGAGAGGAGACTGGGGTTGCAGAGTTGGACAGGACTGAAGCGACCAAACACAGCATGATGTGTAACAAATTACCTCAATTTAGCAGCTTAAAATGACAAATATTTCTTACCTAACAGTACCTTTGGGTGAGAAATTTAGTTGAAGTTTAACTGAGTGGACTCTGACTCAATTGTAGACATTCTGTGACAGGTCATCTAAAGACTTGAATGGGGCTGGGGCGTCTGCCTCCATGATGGCTGCAGCCTTAGGTCTTTGTGGGGCTGCTTGATTATCCTCACAGCATGTCAGCTGGCTTTACCCATAGCAAGTGATAGGAGAGAGAGCAAGGAGGAAACCGCATGCCTCACATACCCTATCTTGATGACACACTGCCACAAAATTCTCTTTGTTAGAAGTGGGTCACTGAGTCCAACCCACACTCAAGGGAAGCCTTTTAGGTTCCACCGTTTTGGGGAGGATGTCAAAAAGTTTGTAGACATATCCTGAAACAACCATGAATCTTGTCATATGAAGTCGACCTCTGTTGTTGCACGTGCTATAATCTTTCCGATTGTGTATTCACACAATCTCTGTATTCACAGTATTTTCTGGAAGGATGCTTTGGAGAAAAGGTAGTAGTTTTTGAAATGTGAAGCAAGGTTTTATAAATTAAGTTTTGTTGGTTTTTCTTTTTTTTAAGTTAATTTATTTATTTGGCTGTGCTGCATATTAGTTGTGGCATGTGGAATCTAGTTCCCTGACCAGGGGTTGAACCCAGGCCCCCCTGCATTGGGAGCATGGAGCCTTAGCCACTGGACCACCAAGGAAGTCCCTACAGTAGCCATTTGACTTTCAGAAGCCCTTCCTGGCCTTTCAGCTTAGCAATTGGCCTACGTGAAGCATGGGGGCTGCTGCTTGGGGAGGCCCAAGCCGCATGGGCATAAGGAGTAGGTAGCAAGGTGACCCATCTGTATCATCCAGAACTGAGCTGGCACCGTTGTGCCCCAGACCAGGACAGTGTCCCCTGCCCACTGTTGGATATTTTTTAAAGTTTTGCATCTAATTAGCTTTATCTCTAACACAGCTGTAATCTATTCCAATTAAGAGGTTATTAATGACTTTGATAAGAACGGTTTCAGTGGAGCAGTGGGCTGATAATGAGACTTCGGTGGATTCAGGAGTGAATTGCAGGTTACGAAGAGGTGACCACGGGTAAAGATAATCTTATGAAAAGTTTGAATACTGGAAAAGGAATTAGAAACTGTGTGTGAAGTACAGTATTGAAAACTGGCCTCAGATTTCCCTGGTGGTGCCGTAGATGGGAATCCACCTGCCAGTGCAGTAGACATGGGTTTGATCCCTGGTCTGGGGAGATTCCACATGCCACGGGCAGCGAAAACCTGTGCATTACCCCTACTGAAGCCCAAGTGCCTAGAGCCTGTGCTCCGCCCCAAGAGAAGCCACCAGTGAGCAGTCCGTGCTCACCACAACTAGAGAAAGCCCATGTGCAGCAACGAAGACTCAGCACAACCAAAAATAATAGATAAATAATTTTAAAAAACTGGCCTATACTCTGCATGCTGTCCACCTTGGCTAAGCTGATATGGGCTCAGTCCAACAAGTTGAAAGTATTTTAAACTGTTGAGGGGTATAGGCTTAACTCCTGACGTTTGGAGTCAGCTGCTTCCTCTGTAGCCTCCTAGTGAGTCCTGTTCCTAAATGAAATATGTAGTTTGCTCTAATTTGTATTTCAATGCAGTATACCTGTCAGAAGATCATCGCCAAATGTACATCATCCTAAATGATGTTTTGGTTAAAAAAAAAAATGTGATGGGGAAGTTGGTGGAGGAAACTCAGGGCAAGAAAATGATTGTTATGGGGTGTTAAGTGTCAAGCATATACTGTATCCTTCATGTGTTTTATATTATTTCATTGCATCTTCATAACCACCCTACCAGGGTTGTGGTTATCCCCATTTTCTGATTGAGGAGATTTAGAACCCATAGCCTTATCTCCCCTTATCGTATCCTAGTTTCTGCCACTGTTGGCTGTAAGCTTAGACAGGTTTCTCAGTTTCCTCATTTGTAAAAAACCATGGTTATGATCCTTAAGTCCTTTCTAGCTCTAGGTTCCTGGGGATCTGTAAATAGTTACTAATAGTGTTGCTATTGGGTATGAAAAAAGGCTATTCAGGGTATTTCCCCCTCTCAGTGAATTAATAACTTAGTGGTAACACTGTCCGGTTGTCCAGACTAAATAATTTATTTTCCCATCACACAGTGCGTACCCATTATGTATGTGGCCTTAGAAGGCTACTGTAAAATAAATCAAGTAAATGGGCTCAGTGACAGGCTCTCCATCAGTTGTTACTAGCCCTGGGCACAGAGGCACAGAGCTACCTGCGACACTGCGTGATGATTTTAAAGTGTGTTATAGGTTAAGGACTAAGTATTTTTATTAATTTAGAAAGTACTTTGGCATGTGGCCTTTAAAAATTACATTATTATGTTATCATAAATCTTGATTAAGGCAACAAAATGTATTTACTATGCCCAGCTTCACAGCTGGGGTGAAATATTTTATAGTGTGTATAATGAGCCGCTAGATGATGGTGATTCTCTGTTCACATCTAAAAAACGAGAGTTCTGAAATTAATTAGAAGCTTTAAAAGTCTATTTAAGTGTGAAAATTAATTTCGAGTAGCAGTATCACGTGCCCAGTGAGTACTAAATAATTGAGAAGGAGGAGGGATAAAAGGAAATTATGAGGCTTTCAAACCTTCTTAAGTCCATTTTGGGAAAAGGTTAGAACAACAATATTATGCTACTGTGATTTTCAAAGACATCCTTTACAACATGATGCGTAAAGAAACAAAATTAGCAAATAATAAGCATTTTAAGATTAAATATTCTAATTTTGAGTCAATGTGTTCTATATACAGTGTCCTGGCAAACAGAGGCTATGGTTATGGACTCTCCTCAGAAGGCATTATGAAAATTTATAGGGACAGTTTGGTTTTCTAATTTGGTTGAGATGCATATTATTTTATTATAAATTATTAAAAAACCTCTCCCTTATAGCTAATGTATTTTTTATAAGTAACTAGTGGGTTCTCAATCTATGAATTTTATTACAGAACAGTTGGCAATATAGCAAAATTTTTGTTGTGGGTGTTGAGTCTGGTAGGGATGATGGCCACTGTGTTAGTTTTCTGTTGATGTGCCACAGACTTACAGCTTGAAACTGCAGCCCCTCATGATAATTTCTGTAGGTCAGAAGTCCAGGTATGGGATAGCTATATTCTTTGCTCTGGGTCTTACCAGGCTGAATTTGAGGGGACTGTAGGGGCTGTGGTCTCATCTGAGATTTGGGGTCCTCCACCAGGTTCTTTGGTTGTTAGCAGAATGACTGAGGTCCTCATTTTCTTGCTGGCTGTCTGCTGGGGGTCTCTCGGAGCTCCTAGAGGCCACTTTCAGGTCTAACTACAGGACCCTGTCACAACCTGACAACTTCTTCAAAGCCAGCAGGAGAACCTCTCCAGTTGACTGGAGTATCTCATATAAGGTTGCCTGATTACAGGATTGACTATAACTATGCCAAAGCCCTCTGGCCTGAGGGAGCTTATCATGCGCCAAGGAACGTTAGGGAAATGACTGTGGAGTCAGAAGGGAGCCAGACTCTGCAAGCCTTGAAGGCCTAGTTACGTGTTTTTCCTGTTCTCTTGTGTTAAGAGGCTTGAGAAGCCACTGAAGGTATTTAAGTGGGAATGCGAGTCATGGAGGGGTTGAGGGAAAGAGTTCATAATCAGTTTTATAATGTGACATTCAGTCTGGTTGCTGTATGGGGACAGTTTGGAGTAAAAACAGAGAGATGGGTTAGAAAGATGGTCTGAGTGAGAGACAGGGGTGGTGTGGACTAGAATGGAAGTTGCCAAGAAGTAAGTGAGTTTGAGAGCTCATTTAGGAGGTAAAATTAAAAGACTTGCTGATAAATTAGGTATGGGAGGTAAGGTTGAAGTAGATGTCGTTCTGGTTTCCATAATTGGGTTCCCAGAGCTGGGGAACACGGTAGAAGGGCAGGTTTTTTAGTGGCAGAGAGATGTAGGGAGGACAAAGTAAATTTTGAAGTACTTTTGAGGTAACCAAGTAGAGGTATAAGCTAGGCAGTGGGATGTTGAAATCTGGAATTCAGGGAAGAGAGCTGTTAATATCTATATGGCCTTTTTTGGTTAATTTTGAGAGCTTAAATATACTAGAAACTGTATTAGCTACTGGGTATATAAAGACGACTAAGACATTAATTCAGTATTTGTTGCATGAATTCATGTTATTATTCTCTGGAAGTTTGCTCACCAATAAGACAAATCACTAACAAGATCACTGGATGCTGTTGACGGGGGCAGTGATAGAGGAAAATAAGCTGATTTCAAAGCACATAAAAGAGACACCTGACGAAGATTGGCAGTATCAGTGGAGGCTGTTGCTGAAGGGTGTGAGGTCTGTTCCTGAACCTCGAAAGAGCAGGTGAATTTAGCCAGATGAGAATATAAGAATTTCCAGTAGTAAAAGCTTGGTTGTATGAGAGAAGACAATGAAATCTCAGAAGAGCCAACAATTCCAAATCCCTGGCTTTCACTATAGGCTGGACAAGTGGTGGTAAGGCAGCGTCTGTGCTTAAGTTCGGTGTTTTATGGTGGTGGTCTGGACCTCTGATGTAGCTGTTTTTGCTCTGCAACCATTTTGGAAAGAGAGGAGAAGAGTGTTCAATAGTTGGAACAGACTTCAGAGAACTTTAACCCTTTCTTCTCATTTACTAGTGAGGTTACCAGTAGCCAAGGAGTACACTTTGCTGATACCTTGTTAGCAAGTCTGTCTCCCAGTGTCCAAGCTAAGCTTCTTCAAACTGCTGCAGGAGTGGCGTGCCCTTTAACTGTATTTCCATGTTCTCTGACATATTCATGTGGAAGAAAGTGTACTGGAAATACTCAGATGCTGCCACTGAGTAGTGTGGGTCTCCATGGGTGCTGTGTCTTTGGAGGAGAAACGCGAAATTCTCTCTGGACTGTCTGTGTTTGTGCCCTCTTTCCATTTTTTTATCCACTTGTCTCTGTCCTTTTCCCCCTCATGTATTAGCAAATAATAATAATAGTATAGTGGAGTGATAATAGCGGTTAATACTGAACATTTATTATGTGTCAGGCACCATAGTAATTGTTTTACCTTGCTTAATTCTACCAGCAGTCCTCTGAGACAGTACTTTAGTACCACCACATTTTATAGAAGAAAACATGGAGGCTTAGAAAAACAAGGCTTAGAAACCCACTGTGTCAAGGGTTACACAGTAATAAGTGGTGGTGCCAAGATTTGAACTCAGGTAGTGTGACTCTGGATACTTTTTACTGCCTTTCCTAATACAATTTATAAGCAGTTCTGCCAGGAGAAACATAATGTGAGCTACAAATGCAAGCTGTGTTTGTAATTGAAATTTTTTTAGTAGCCATGATGAAGGAAAGAAAAACAGGTCAAATAATTTAGAGATATTTTTGTTAAGCCCATTATATCTAAAATATTGTCATTTCAATATCTCAGTGTGAAAAAATAAGTGAGATGTTTTCGTAAGTCTTTGAAATACAATGTTTATTTTATAGCATGTCTCAACTTGGACTAGCCATGTATTCATGGGTTCAGTGACTAGCTACCATTTTGGCCAGTGCAGCTACAAGGGGGCAGGAGAGTGCATGAAAATTCTGTCATGCTGAGTGGAGCCAGAGAGAGAGAGAGAACCTGCTGAAAAATCTTCAGATGAAACCAATGAAGAAGGCAGAGTGGTAATTCCTGGGTCTTATCCAGCAAGCAGGGACGAGTGGAGAAGAGTTTTCTCTCCTATCGCCCTGAAGCTAAATGCGGTATCGTTTTTTTTCTTCCCACATTGAGACTCAGCATTTTTGTATAGTGTTATGGGTAGTTTCCATAGTGGTCCGATCCTTAAGCACTTTTGGGAATAAAGAGGTATTTGTGACTGGCCACCAGATGTTGGAATGTTGTTTCTATGGGAAAGACTTGAGAGTTCTACAACTTATACATTACTTGTTTTTGGAATGTCATCTTCTGTTAATTGTGAAAGGGGTGAGATTGGAGAACAAACTGTAGTGATCACTTGCTGTGTGATCGCTTTAAGTTACAGGTGTTATAGCACAAGGAGAAAAGTAATTAGTTCTTTAAGTTTGTATTTATGGGTAATGCTCATCACCTGTTACTTTCTTCACCCTGTAGCTAGGCTACATCCAATTGCTTGTTGAGTTGAATATTATCTGAGAAGTAAATATACCTGGAACTGAGCTGTGTGAATCATTTCCTTCATGAACTTTTCCTTCTTAAACACTTGCTTTCCTTCAGTCCTTCCCCTTAGAAAAAGCAACACGGGCTTATCCCAACAAGCTAAATAATATTGGCATGTAGAAAGGACAGTCCTATCCTTCCTCTGTTCTGAGAATGCAGACCTGTGCACTAAAAAAAGCACGTCAGCTGGTGTTGTATATTTTTGTGGATGGAAAAATAGAATAGTGATATAACAGATTTTTTTTACCAGAATGTCAACTCTCAGGACTATACTGTTGTTAATGCTTGTTTACATTCTTGAAGTATCTATAGAGTTTACAACTGAAAAACCATAAATCACGAGACGTTTAGGAAGAGAACACTAAAAAAAGGTGCTGCATAATAATTGTGTTTTAAGTTTTAAAATACTTGAAAAATATGAGAAACATCATGCAAAGTGTGATACAGGAATATAGCCTTGATTAGCAAAGTGGAAATTTAGAAACCAAACACCTGCTGAATATTAGGGGGAGGGAGAACTTCTTAATGAAAACATTTGGTTGTAAACTGTTGAGAGATTTTTAAGATGAGCACATGTATTTTTATAATCAGCTCCTGAGAGTGACATGGAGTCCCAAGTTTGTGTCTCCAACCTGTGCTTGGATCATTTCATTCCAGTGTGATATTTGTTTGTTGAATACTGTCCTTGTGGGATGCGAGAAAGACCTAGTCACTGCCCTCCAGGATTTTGTTTTGGCTTACTTTAGCTATTAAAAAAATCTCTTATTTACTAAAAATCTGTTCCATCAATGTTTGCTCTTTTCTTCTCAAATTACCTCTCAGAAAAGTACAGCAGTTCAGAGACCATCTATATCAGTGTTTTCATCCTTTTGTTTGGGGGCGGTTGCAGGGGAGGCTTCCTTTAGATAAGCAGATATTTCATCACTATTTAAAGGTTCCACTTCTTAAAATTTTTTGAAATATTTAAATAAAAGATGAATTCTTATTTTAAAAGAAGGAAAAACCACAACAATGTAAAGCTGTTATATTCCAATTAAAAAAAAAAGAAGGATACTCTTCATAAGTACATTGAGTTTAAACATAAACCTTCGCATTTATTCCCTTCCATCCCCTAATTCCCACCCCCTCTCAGGAGGTTACTTACCGCTGTTAATAATTGGTGTGTGGCCTTGCAGTTCTTTTTTCCAGTGTGTGTATTTACTTAATTTGTTCAGTAGATATTTAAGTGCCTTCTTAAATGTATACATACACTTACATATATTTATATAGTTGAATCCTGTTGAGCTAAAGCCTGTCCTCTTTACTTACTGTGTTTTGGAGCTCAAGTCAGAACTTTTGATCTGTTCCCTTCTTATTAATGGCTGTATTGTATGAATGCATTGCAATTTATCACCCCCCCTCACCTTTCTGCTATTGCAAGCAATGCCGAATTATTCTAGAAGCACAGTTGCTGGATTATAGGAAATATATATTTAAAAATTTGACAGATTGTGCTAAGCTAACCTCTAAAAAGCTGAACCAGTTTATACTTCAAACAGTCACATGCGATCACTGATCCTACATGTATGATTTAGTTACATAGAGATTTAGAACTTGAAGGGACCACAGAATGTGGCCTAACTCCAGCCACTCCTTTTCTAAGATGGAAGATGACTCTCAGAGACTTGAAATGATTTGCCCAGCCCATGGAACTGCCGTCCGGTCTCTGCTGTGTGTCCCTGGAGGGCCTCCTGGTTTAGACGGATGTTACAGTGCGAGATTCCGCCATACTGTTGGTCTGTTTCTGTTTCTTCTCTGTTATCACTCAAAGCACACTTCCTTTCCAGTTTCACATTTTGTGATAGTGCCCTGAGATTCTTGCTTTTGCCATGTTGTCTACATGGAACATCTTTCATTTAATATCCTTAAAAAGCTGCCTTCTTCCATTATTTAAAGCCCTCCTTCTCCACAGGGCGTATGGGTTACTTTAGATTTACCCATAGGCATAGCACAGCAGAGGAAGTATTTTATAAACATTCCTTATCAGCAGCTGATGCCACCCTGTTAGCCAAGTAAAACATAAGCTTTCTTTATAAACTTGGAGAAGGAAATAGTTTGCAGGCATTTATCTATTGCAGGATTTCTGTTACATTTGATCAGTTTATGTTTGTCAGATAATATGATGGCATTAAACTAAATGAACTCCATCTTACCATTAAAAGTTTTATTAATTACAGTTTATTTTTTCTCTTAGAAATAGCAGTAAGAAAGTAGTCTTTATATAAAGTATAACTAGCATCTCCTCCTCTTGTGTTAATATAATTATTTCTAATTATATTCCTAAACATGTGTGCATTGGAGTCTTGCTTCTCTTATAAAGGCATGGTCTTGGTAGCTTTTCTTGACAGGCTATGAGGATTTGTGTCAGTGACATCCTAACTTGATACTGTGGTTGAGCTGGTCACATACCAAGATTATGACTAGGTAAAGAATCAACTGATGGAATTCTAAGAAACAGAGAACAGTCTTGATACATATTTTGATGATGATAAAAGAGTAGAATTCAGTATTAGATGTGAATTAAATTTGGCCTGTGAATGTTGTTCAGAACTGAGAATAGCAGTCTAATCATAAGCTCATCAATTATTCAGTAGCATCTTGGGGGCAGTAGTGCACAGAATACAGAAAACCTATCCGCTACCCTTTAGAGTTTTTGTTCCAAGACAGAGGGGGAAAGCATGCATTATTCTTTTTTAATGCAGTTTATTCTTCCGCGGTGTGGGTGAAGTTTATATGTGCACCAGAAGAGTGCACATACAGGCGGGCCACGTAACTGTATATTCATGGGGGCTTGTGGGAGATCTGGGGTGGAATTAAGTTTGGGTCATGAAAAGATGACAGTTTTACAGGAAAAGTCCATTTTTCCCCTAATTGTAAGAGATGTGAATTTCTTGAACTCTTTGCCTAAATTTTTTGTTCCTAAAATGAGTCATTTTCTTGATATGTGCTATTCATCCCCTTATTCTATGTATACACTATAAATTTAGCTTTGGCTGTAGAAGGGCTTCCCTGGTGGCTCAGCTGGTAAATAATTCGCCTGCAATGTGAGAGACCTGGGTTCAATCCCTGGGTTGGGAAGGCCTGCTGAAGAAGGGAATGGCTACCTACTCCAGTATTCTGGCCAGGAGAGTTCCATGGACTGTATAGTCCATGGGGTCACAAAGAGTTGGACAGGACTGAGTGACTTTCACTTTCACTTGGCCTAAGCCATAGATTTGGGTCAGTGGGTCTAATTTTGGACAGTAACTACTAGAGTACGTGAGGATAATTACCTCTGAGTTTTGTTCTTTCTTTTCATTGCAGTAGAGAATGGTATGTTGCAGGAACAAAGACAATGCTCATAAAACCAAAGGGAAGGGATTATATGGGGGGGTGCAAAAGGAAGACTAGTATAATTTGTGAACATGTCCTTTAGATTATGTGCTAGAATGGCAACAAATAAATTTGTAAATCAAGATTTTTAGGTGGAATAATTTCTCAGTTGATCTTTTTTTTTTTATTTCAGTTTTCTCAGAAGATAGCCAAGATAGCAGGGTTTAACAAACTGTATCAAAGTATGCACAGCAGAACATTTTTATAACATCTACAAATGAAAGCCAATTTCCTTTATCCAGACAGTAATCCAAATGTTCACAGTAGCTTCACTACAAAGAAATTAAATTGTTGCAATTGATGATTCCCCTGCTTTAATGGGAGTTCATGCTATAATAACCTTTATTAATTAGGAAAATATCATATAATTTAAATCTGTGCAAGAAAATTACAGACCCATAAGGTGCCACTGAAAAAATTAAAAAGAAATGGCTGTCCTGTATTTTCAAATATTATTACAACTAATAACCTCTGTACTCATCATGACTTTTTCATTGTTTTTTTGGGCTCTTGGTGCATATATTTTTCTGTTCCTAGTGTACAGTTCATATAATTTTCAATAGGCTTGAGACCAGTAAGGCTGATAACCCCGAAAAGGATGGTTATATAAACTCTGAGATCTATAAATGATAGCCACTTCTTAGAGTTGCAGTCTGTGACCTGTCATTTCCATCTTACAGAGGGTTGTCTTATAGGGAGTTACACAGTGGCACAAACAAGAGCTGAGAGACCGAGGATAGGTTGGTGACTGATAACGTAGGTCTGTGGATAATAGGTTAATAAAATCTGGTGGTGAGTTTCTGTACCTTTAATCCCTTTCTGAAGCATAAACTCAAGAAGGTACTCTGTAGGGAAGAAAGAAGAAACAAGCTTCAGTATTTGAGGAAGCTTTAAAATATAATATTAATGGAATGAAACTCACTTGGGTCACTTGTTATTTTGTTTTAGGATACCTGATTTGAATGCTTTTGTTTGAAGGCGTTTGGGAAAGATTGTTTTAATTAGAGACTGGATCTAGAGAAACTGAAGTACTGAATAGAAAATAAAAATAATACTGCAAATTATTGTATATATTGGGCCATTTTTGCTTTGGGAGTCTCAAGTATTTTGTGATTGAATAATAGAGTAGCTTCTCGCAGCCACCACAGAATTAGATGTCATTGCCAAACTAAGCCAGGAGCGTTGCCCAGTCGAGGAAAACTCTTCTTAAAATATGGCCCAAGGATGGTGTGTGTAAAATGCTAAGGACTCTGCCTAGCTTATTCTTAAGTCCTCATTAATAGTAACCGTTATTATTTGTTGTTGTTCTTGCTGTTCAGTTGTGGCCTACTTTTTTGTGACCACATTAACTATAACCTGCCAGGCTCCTCTGTCCTTGGGATTTCCCAGGCAAGAATACTGGAGTAGGTTGCCATTTCCTTTTCTAAGGGATCTTCCCGACCCAGGGATGGAACCTATATCTCCTGCATTGCAGGTGGACTTTTTTTTTTTAACCACTGAGCCACCTGGTATAGATAACCATTATTATTAGGTAAGAAGTACGTTCTGTGTCCCTACTGCAAAATTGTTAATTTGTTACTGTTAATAGATTGCTACTTTGTTTTACGTTTCTGCCTTTAAAATATATACATATATATATATATCAGAGTACACTTGATTTACTATATGTTGTGTTAGTTTCAGGTGTACAGCAAAGTGATTCAGCTGTATATTTACGTATATTTATTCTTTTTCAGATTCTTTACCCTATAGGTTATTATAGAATATTGAGTAGGGTTCCCTGTGCTATACAATAGGTCCTTGTTGGTTATCTATTTTATGTATAGTAGTGTGTATATGTTAATCTCAAGTTCCTAATTTATCCCTTCCCCCTCACATTTATTTATTATAATATGATTGCCATGATACAATAATTAGGACCTCTATCATGTTACATAATTATTTCTTTTTAGTGGTTAGAATACTTAAGCTTTACTCTCTTAGCAAGTTTGACTATAATACAACGTTGTTGTCTATGTTCACTATACTGTGTATCAGATCTCTAGGACTTATTGGGGGACAGGTCACCTTATAAAATCTGATTACTAGGAGTAGAGTTGTCATAATGGCTATTTCCTTGTCTGCTTGTGTTGGCAATGTTATATTATCTTCAACTAGTTGTTTCCTTGCAGGAACCTTTTAAAATTCACTTATCATTTTGTGAGCAATAATTTAAGCTATATAATTTTTGGTAAATTCAAGTAGCAGGCCCAGGCAAACCTGATATTTCCCTTGAACAAAAGAGGACAATTCCTTTTTGCTCATTTTCCTAGATATTAAAAATATGTATCAGTGTAAGTGTTAAGAGGGGCTTCCCAGGTGACTCAGTAGATAAAGAATCCGCCTGCAATGCAGGAGATGCAGGCAGATGCGAGTTCAGTCCCTGGGTTGGGAAGATCCCCTGCAAGAGGGCGTGACAACCCACTCCAGTAATCCTCCCTGGAGAATCCCATGGACAGAGGAGCCTGGTGGACTACAGTCCACAGGGTTGCAAAGAGTGGGACACGACTGAAGTGACTGAGCACTCATGCAAGTGTTTAGATTTTTTTCCCCCAATTTCTATGGTTTTTATCCCACTCTCCTGAGGATGTGAAGACCCCATTTTAGAGAGCAATTAGCTAATTATTTGAATATTAACTCTTGTTCTGATACAAGAGTATAACAATTTTTATATATGTTTTGGTACAGTACCTATGAAGATAACTGTCTTTGACTTTTTGCAAATCATAAACTCATGGCTAGTTCTAGTGTTGACTTTATTTGTCATCTAGTTCTACTTTCCTCAGTGGACAGTGAGTTCTTCAAAGGTAGCAACTTTATTTTATTAATCTTTGTGTTTTTATTACCTAGCACTGTATTGTAGTGAGAGCTCAATAAATCTCTTGTCGAATGAATTATATATAGCTCCAGAAACTAATTTGTCCTTTGGCAAACAAGTGGTAAATAAATGTGGTAATTGGTAAATGGAATTACATACACTCTCCATAAAATGATCTCATCAAATATTTTATGATACAGTTCCTTAGAGTTCGAAGCTGAGAATATCTATAAATATTTATTTACAAACATATAAAATCATAGAGTGGCAAGAATTTGGAGCTGGACTGGATGTTAAAAATCATTTAATTTTTCCCAAAGAAAGACACTTCAGGAATCCCAAGACAAGAAAATGCCCATGAACTCCAGTCATATTTCTCACTGTAGCACTTTACTGCCTGATGATGCTGCTCTTCTGCAAGGTTTAAAAATGGATCTGCAGAGTGTCAGAATCAAGGTTACGCCTATCAGTATGGTCAGTCTACACCTGTTTGTTCAAACTGTTGGATGACAAGGGTAGAGTATATATCAAAAGAAGTGAGGCATCCTTCCCATGAGAAAGTAGAATGTGATTTTTTGTGAGTGTTTTAAGATGCAGACAGGACATCATTTGTGTCCCAAAGCGATATTAATTTAAAGTTTAAGGATTACTACTTCAAATTGCACACCACATGGGTACTAAGAGCAGAAAGAAATTGCTAAACCATATGCTTGTAAATACCATCTCTTTCCTCAAGAGAAAAATCATTTATATTTTGCAATTAAGGAGCAGGTCTTTTTTCCCATAAAGTTCTTTCAGTCAAGAAATACATGGGGCACAGAGGGCTTCCCAGGGGAGATTTATACAGCGTTCAAGGACTCTTTGGCATCTCCACCTGGTGGAACTTGGGCTTTGTCTATTTCCTGATTAAACTCTGGAGAGTAAACTTTAAGTTCAAAAATTATAGTAACCCCTTGTTAAAGAAAAGTTTGTAAACAGTTCTGTTGGAAATGACTTTAAGTAAAGAAGTTGATATTTAGGTCAGTTTGGGTTTTTCACAATTATAGCATTACAACATTGTGAACTACATATGGTCCTCTTGCTTTATTAATGGACGTTGTTTCCTATTTTGGCGAGAACAAATGCATGTGGGTTTTTTATTGCATAATAAATAGTCAATAACCCTGAGAGTTTTAGTACTGCAGCTTTAGCAGTTTTTTAAAAAAAATTTCTGAAGTGTTTGAATCCAGCAAAGTTTAACCAACCACACACACAAAATAGGATAGTTTCTATACCACCATCCCTGGTAAATGAATTCATATGAAGTCTCAGAACCCTCAACTAGTAATTGTATATGATATCACGAATGGTACCATCTCCTCTCTTAGAGTAAGTCTCTTTTCCCCTTGCCTTGCTACTGTCTCTTTCCTCTTACCTTGAAGGAACAGCTTGAATGAATAGATTACCCTTGCTCTATCCTGTGAACGTCAGCAAGTTTAGACTTTCGGACTGTCAACAGGAGCAAATTTCAGACCACTTTGTTTGCATCCAAGAATATATGCTGTAAATTGAGAAAAGTCATACTGAAAATCTCTTAAGGTGAAGACATTTATTTGGGATGTATCAGAGTCCTAATAGGCTATGCTACCCAGGAATCTGATATTCATTACTTTTTGCCTGTCTTAGTGTAAATGAACTTTTTGTCCTTGACTTCAAGATGTTAATTATTTTTTACTTGTAGTGTAATATATAATCCCTTTGTTTACCACTCTGTCTTAGTCACTAAGTCAGGTACTACTGGTTGTGGCAAATTAAAACACTTGCTGTCTTATACAAAAACCAATTTAATTTGTGATTTTAGTGGCCAAAGTTATTGAAATATTTGTGTATAGTTTTATTACAATAGAACATGCTTGTTATAAAAATTTTAAACATCACAGAAATAGATTTTATGCTATGTAAAATTTTTCCCTTAGCCCAATGGTTAATCCATTGGGTTAACGAGGATTAACAAAGTTAATCCAAGGGTTAACAGGGTTAACCCTTGTTAACAATTTGGTGTGTGCTTTTTATGTGTTTAACAAAATAAGGTTATATTATTGTTCTGCAGCTTGCCTTTTTGCATGTAAATACATATTTAAGATTTTTCAATGTCAATAAGGTATTTAACTTTATTTTTTAAAATCATTGTACAATATTCCATTGTATAGGCTTATCATTGTTTTTCCAGTTCCCATTAAATGGGCATTTAAAGTTTTTTTTTTTTTTTTTTTTACTGTTATAGAAAGTGCTGAAGTTGACATCCTTATGTAATTAGTTTTGTGCTCTTGTGTGAATATCCAGCTTACTTTTTTCAAAATGGCTAGCCAACATGTTTTATTGAAAAAATTTGTATTTTCTCCCACTGAGTTGAGTTACTACATATATATATGTATATGTATATATATATATACACACACACACACTAAATCTGTAGTTTTCGTTCACTTGCTAAGTGGTGTCTGACTCTTTGCAACCCCACAGACTGTAGCACATCAGGCTCCTCTGTCTTGTACTATCGCCGGAGTTTTCTCAAATCCATGGCCGTTGAGTCAGTGATGCTGTCTAACCATCTCATCCTCTGCTGCCCCCTTCTCCTTTTGCCTTCAGTCTTTCCCAGCATACTGAATACCTGTGTATATTTGGGTTTATTTCTGGACTAATGTTTCAGTGACCTATCTCTCTATTATGACATTGCTTAATTTTTCTAACTTATGATTTGCTTTCTCATCCAGTACACTGGCCCCCTTTCATTGCTCTTCTTTTTTAGAGTATATGTGAAATCACAGATTTATTCTTTCAGATAAACTTCTTTACCCCAATTTACTTTAAAAACTCAGTTGTGATTCTGATCATGATTACTTTTAACTCCTGTATTAATTAGAATATTCTCTCAGCTTTAAAAATCTCTTGATAAATATAAAATTCTCATTTTTCCTTCTCAGTTTACTAATATGTGTGCCCATTTGTCAAATTATTGTTTTTAACGTGTATCCCTATCAAGAACATTTTGGTGAATTTTGTTTTCTGCTGCTAAAGCTTCTGTTTTGGTTAACAAGGTGAAGTACAATAAAATATCAAATATTCTTTTCTGTAGGGTGATTTAGAGATGATTGGTATCTTTACAACATCTCCAAACACTGTATGTCTTTTCATTTATTTTTCTTAAATCCCTCAGAAGAATTTTATAACTTCCTTTACATGTTCCTAGATATTACAATTATAGATTGCAGATCTTTCCCTTCATATTTTCTATCTGGTTGTTTTGGACATGAAAGGATACTATATATTTTCATATACAGTTGACTCTTGAACAATACAATGGTTGGGGTGCCTACCCTCCGCACAGCTGAAAATTCAAATGTAATTAGCCTTCCATGTCTGGGGTTCCTCTGTATCCTCTGTTCCTATCCATCTGAGGATCCACAGTTGTGGCTCATGTAGTACTGTGGCATTTACTGTTGAAAAAATCCAGGTATAAGTGGACTCGTGCAGTTCAAACTCATGTTCAGGGGTCAACCATAATAATTTTATGTGGTCACCTTAGTGAACCTTGCTCATTTTCTCACATTTTTTTCAGTTGATTCTCATGGATTTTTTTCATGCAGGCAATGAGATTATCAGCAAGTAATGATTATTTTGCTTGTTTGTTTCCTAATCCATTTATCTTTAACTTTCTTAATTGCATTGTCTTTTGCCTCTGAAAAATGTTAATGATGGTGAATAGATATCCTTGTCTTATTTCCAAACTTTCTAGGGATGTTTCTAGTGTTTTTATTATTAATAGATTCTTATATTTATTATCCCTGGAGAAGGCAATGGCCACTCCACTCCAGTATTCTAACCTGGAGAATCCCATGGACAGAGGAGCCTGGTGGGCTACAGTCCTTGGGGTCACAAAGAGTCAGACGCGACTGAGTGACTAAGCATACATACCTATTATGGTTAGGATGTGTGTGTATAGAGTTAAGGAAGTATTCATTTATTCCTATTCAATTAAAACTTTTAAAATAAACTTCTTAATGGTTGTTTAAAAAGGGATTTTAGCTTTTATTGAGCTAATACATGATTTTTTTCTCCTTTAATCTTTTGATGACAGTTATTTTTGCTAATATTCATATCTTTCTTGGAATTGACCAACTTTGTCATGACTCCTTTTGCTTAATTCTGTTTTCCAATCTTATACATAGGATTTTTTCATTTTTACTAATTTCTGAGTGTGTGATATGATCACGTCTTCATGTCAGGGTTAAATTGGCTTCATAAGAAGCAGCAGAAAACTCATGTGCACAGGAATAGTTTAAATAACACTGTAATCATCTGATCCTTAAAGTTTTGAAGAAACCTGTCCATGAAATGGTTTGGATCTAGCATTTTGGTAGGTCAGGGGTTAGGGATTCATTTAGGCAGATGGGGTAGGTTATTTACTTAGTATCCCTTTCTCCTATCCAAATCTAAGGTTAAATCAGTGTAGCAGGTTTTTAGGCTTCTTGTTTTCAGTGCTTATCTATATCAACAGCTCTCCTTTAGCACCCTGAGTACTGAGTCTCTAGGAAGCTTCTTGGTGGGCAAGGTACTGTTACAACTTCCTGGGGGAATTGAGCACATTCAGTGTAACTCCACTTGGAGAGAGGCCTTGAAAGTTTGTGTCTAGTTTCCCTCAGACTTTGCCACATGTACTTTTTCAAAACCTTTGCTGATTTTGCTTTGATTTCTTTTTTTTTTTTTTGCTGTAATAAATCACAATCATGAGTCTATCCACATGCTGAGTCATGAGAGTCATTTCATGACAGGACAAAACAGTGATATTAAAATGCAGTGGCAGAGTTCTAAAATACAACTTTAAAAAAATGTACTATAACTTTGTCTTTACAGGTATGGAAATAATCTCACAGAATTTGAACACTTGTCAAAGACTACATACGTTGTTAGTAGCAGAATAAGTATTAGCATTAAAGTATAAGAAATATGTCAGTAAATAGTTTTACTCCATGAGCTTTAATTTTTTCTTAATTTTATTTATCAAATTTAAATTGATGTTTTAAAATGCTAACTTTATTGATGTGTGGCTTTTAAAACATGCTTTTTTTTTTTAATGGCAAGTAGATGGACCCAAGCTCTTACTTCATGAACAAGCTAGGGCATTGGGCAAAACTATTTTCTGCATACAAGCTATGGCACTGGTAACTGGGTTAGCATCATTTGCCCCTTTGCAGTAAGATTAAAAATGGAATCGTATCCTAAATAAATTTTCTTAGCAGAAATTTTGTGTATTTATGTACCTGAGAAGGGATGTGAACCTAGAACAGGAGAGTCTAAATAAATGAGTGTTTTCTAGGCTAAACATTAGAATCACTTCAGAATAGTGGCCGACTGAATCAGAATTTCTGGTGAGTGGAGCTCAAGCATTTTTGTGTTTTAAGCTCCTCAGTGATTCCTGTTGTGGCAAGCTTCATTGAGAATCACTGGTCTAATTAAAATTATTTCTGTATGCCAATGAAAATTATTTTATTGTTTTGTTAAAATTTCTTTACTAAGTGTCTGTTTCGTATACACGACAATCTTTGCTTCATGCCTCCAGCTGGAAAAGCATAATTAGAATGTAAATTTAGCAAAATGAAATCTCACAGTGTTAAGAAGTACAAATCTGGAGAACTTACTAAAATAGATATTTATATATGTAGTATTAAAGTTTACTATGTATCAATTGAGGAATTATAAATTTACTTTTGAGCTAGTTAGCCAAGAATCTGTCATTGTCCATCAGGAGTCATTAATCATTTGAGTCTCACGGATAACCTAGATAAAATTTTAAGATAATATATCAGAGAACATATTCATTGGGTATGTACATGCATCCTTTCTGCTAGGGAAAACATCTATTTTGTTGGGAGTCATGCACCATCATTGAGCTATTGGATAGTGTTGTGACAGTTCTTGTTGAAGGAGAATGGGATTTTGAAATCAGGTACCAGTGGGTTTTAGAATTTCATGACTGACATAGGAAATGACCGTGCTATTTTGAACATTGGATAACCAAGCCAGAAATCAAAACAAAGAGCAAAAACAATCTGATCCTTTGTGTAGAGTATAGTCAGTCCTTGAAAATTTCTTAGAGCAGGGATGGCAAACTATAATCTGAGGGTTAAATCCAGCCCTTCTCTGTAACTGGTTTTATTGGAGCAAAGCCATGTTCATTCATTTACTTACTGTCTATGGCTACTCATGATAGGGTTGAATGATTGTGACAGAGGCTATATGGCCTACAAAGCCTAAAATATTTACTCTCTGACAGTTTGCAGAAAGTTTGCCAACTTCTGTGTTAGACTATTGTATCACATGTCAGAGGATTGAATTTCACATGTTCTGGGGACACTCCTAAATGGATCCTTTTAAGCCGAATTTGATCCTAAAAACACAGGTGACTGGAGATGATCCACTTTTTAGGGCTTTCAAATGCAGGTTGCGGTTGAGGGAGAGGGATTTGCCCTGATAATGAGTATGCTGCTAGCCCTCTGATAGTCCTCCTAGGGGCCAGAAGCTTCTTTTACTTATCTGGGGTGGGTGTTTCCTTACCTAACTCATCCTCCGTGTTCCTCTGCATCACATTCCTTGCTGCTGTTCCCTCAGTTGGGAGTGGGCATGGAGTAGCAGGTAACTGGGGAAACTGGACTATGAGGGTATTCCACTACAGTCTCTGGGGATAAAGACAATTTTTTCACATAGCTTGTTTTATTTTTTAGTTTTTAAAATATTTTTATTTATTTTTGGCTGTGCTGAGTCTTAGATGCTGTGTGGGCTTTTCTCTTGCTGCAGTGAGTGGGGGATGCTCTCTAGTTGTGGTGCACGGGCTTCTCATTTTGGTGGCTTCTCTTGGTGCAGAGCACAGGTTCTAGGGCACGTGTGCTTCAGTAGCTGTGGTGCTTGGACTCTGGAGCACAGGCTCAGTAGTCTTGGGCACAGGCTCAAGTTACCCTGTGGCAAGTGGGATCTTCCAGGACCAGGGATCGAACAAGCGTCTCCCGCATTGGCAGGCGGATTCTTTACCTCTGAGCCACCAGGAAAGCATCACATACCGTGTTGACAATGAACCTGGATATGGAAGTGTAAAGATTAGGAGTGGCTTAATCTTTAATCCTGGTACAAGCAGAGAGTTCAAGAAGGTGTGGAGGAGGGTCTAGTGGAAACAGCATAACTGACTCAATTCTAGTTTCAGGCCCAACACCTCTGAGCTGTCTCACCTCTGAGCTGTCAACCACATTGTCACTTCAGACCGGCACACTAGTGCTCCCACCCACTTGCTGGGTTACTTACATCTGGGAAGTTCTACCTGCAAGTATATTTAAGAATATAACCATTTTTAGCTTTCGAAGATAATTACTCCCCTTTCTAATATGTAAAGCTGTTAATCAAGTTTTAAGCTTTTGACTTTCAGTTGCATTTGTAGGAAAGAAAAGCAAGGAAGTGAGATTAAATGTAATGATGTTGTGATAAACACAGGCTACCTGATTATCAGGGATAAAAGTTTGAACTGGAAGTTACAGTCTTCAGAAGAATACTGAAGTTTTTCTTTCTTAGAGGGAGGTTAGGATGTTTACTACAAGCTTCCATTAATAAATGTCCATTTATTTTTGTGATTTCAGAAGATTTTAATCTTTTAATAAAATACTTCAGATGGTTTCAGATCAAAACTTCTGTAATTATTTGAAATCGGATTTAGTTTATTCTGTTTGTGATTTAGGTCTAGATCTATGCCTGAATGAGTTTTCCACTGTGTCTAGCTAGTTATATCCACCTTAGTAAATACAGCTATGCTAAAAGAGGAGCTCTTCTGGTTGTTGATTTTCTTTTTCCTGAGATACTGAGAAATAAGGGACCTGAACACAGTTTTCTAGATTGTGATGGATCCAAGTGCTGTTAATGTTTGAAGATCCTGAGTTTTAGTGTGATAAGGTGGTGAGGATAGTGGAGTTAATGGAAATAGGCTGAACTACTTCCCAGAATAGATGGGTTAATAGAGATACCAGTGATGATGATAAAATCGCTCTCTCTTGTGATTTTTTAGAAGATACATTTTTACCTATCTGTGTTTATAGATGTGATTTTTGAAGTGTACTCCCCTCCTCTCATTAACTCTCATCCCTTCTTTATATAATAGATCAACGACTATCACCTGTTCTACAAGATGAGTAACAGCCACCCTCTTCGCCCCTTTACTGCAGTGGGGGAGATTGACCATGTGCACATTTTGTCTGAACATATTGGTGCCTTGTTGATTGGGGAAGAATATGGCGATGTCACGTTTGTTGTGGAAAAGAAACGTTTTCCTGCCCACAGGGTAATTTTAGCAGCAAGGTGCCAATATTTTCGGTAAGTGTATATTGCTTTTTGAAGATACAAGTCGCTTGTAGAAAACACTGTTATTTTCCACTCTATGAAAAATATGTAACAAAACAGAACAAATTCTAGGAGTCATTCAGTTGAACATCTATAAGCATTTCATCTTTGTTGACTTTTTGTTATATTTTTGAAAATTACCTTTTCCTTTCAGGAGTCATCATAGGGTTGGAAGGCTTCTCAGGCTGGACTGTACCCCATCAACCATTTTCCAGGTTCTCATCAATATTTCTCAGGCTGAGTCTTTTTTTCCCTTACCCTCTCCTCACAGTTGATGACTAATGGAACTTAAACTGATTATTGGCAGACAAGCCTCTTGTTGTACAGGCAGAATGACCTTTGGACTTGCCAATGAACATGTATACCTCTTAGTTTCAGATCACTGAGGTCCAGGACCTATATGTAACCAAACAGATCTATCTCTGAGACATGTAATTTGACAACCCCAAAGTAAAGGAAACTTAAATATTTACTGAGACCAAGTTTCATAGTTATATTAGCGCTAAAACTAAACAAAATGTTAATTTATGTAGAAAGCATACTTGTACTTTTATGTAGCTATTGTATGTTACTTAGACCCCTAATTTCCAGGGTTATAAATATTAAACTGAGGTCTAATTACTCTCTATGTTACTTAATGTTAGTTAAAAGGGAATCATTACTGAATTATTGACTGATAATATATCCTTGAAAAATCTGTAGAGTCCATATCCATGAAATCATGGATTTACCTGTGAAACTTGATATCTAAAAATTGAGATGTGGAAGGCATGAAGAAAATTTCACTTACCTCATAGTGAAAACTACAGTCTGATATTATTTACAATTATAATTAATTGAGAAGCAAAACCTACACCTGGAGTCACACACATTGTAGTAGAGTGTGTTTCTTGGAAATATTTCCTATTTAGCTGGAACTCTTACTATAGTGCTTTATAAACGTGTTTAGAACATTCTGTCTTGTACATATAAAATGCCAACATAGAGGCAGCCAGAAGTTTAGAGACAAGAGGAATCTGTTGCAAGTTCTGGCTAACATGCTCCTATATCAAGGTGAGGCAGCTGGCCTTGGTCTGGTCATTATTTTTACCAGTCTGTCCTCTGTATACTTTTGTATTTCCCTTTTCTTTCTTCCATTCGTTACTATTAAAGTGTCTTATGAGAGTCCAGTCTTTATTAAGTTAGAACTTTTCAGCCTTAGGTTTAGTATTTATTACTATTATATATCTTTCCTCTTTCAAAAGAATTTGAGACAACTGTATCTGGGTATCTTTTAGGTGATCAGTATATTCTTAAAAGAAACTCAAGTATTCTTAGACATTTGAAGAGCATATTGAACGAATGGAATATACTCCCCTCACTTACTGACCTTGTTCTTGCTGTCTCTTTGTGGGTATTGGACCTTTATAATATCTGGTGGCTCACTAGGCTAAACTCAGTCATTACCAGCTTAGACTGATTCTCATTGCTGATACTGTTCTTGTGCAAAGGAAAGTTAACTGTTAGTTGTCTGGAGAGGCCTTATGAGTGTGGTCGTAGAGCCTATCAATTTCCAGATAAGGACAAGCTAATTGTACCAGAGGGAACCTTCCACAAGTTGGGGGTTCATATTTAAGACTTCCTAGGAGTCTTCGTCAAGACCACTTTTAAAGCATTGAGAAGTCAAGTTAAGTACCATGGATCACACTGGAGTGAGAATAGGTCTTGGCAAGATCTCCCCAGGAAGGTGTTCTTTGATCTGTTAATAGTAACTTTAAGGTCGTTGATTGGATGTGCTCTGGATTAATGGAAACCTTCGCAAGTGTTTTTAGGCAGACTATAACCCAGTGAAGAAGTATGCTCAAAATATTCATGAATCTTTTGGTGGATAGTTTCAGCTGTTTCTTTGAGGCAAACAAGAATGTCCTGTCCTGCTTGTCCGGGGGAGGGTGGGAGGAGTTTTAGGCAAGCATGAGGGGACATTTTGAAATACTAGTCCTGCTCTGAGAATCACAAGAGTGAGGGGATCTCTCTTTGCCCCCTTATTCTGTTGCTCTCGCTTTTTCATGTTTTCTTTCTCACCCCATTTCATTACTGTTTATTTTCTGCACTCTTCCTTTGTTCTTTGCTGATGGATTGGAAGCTTTAACTGGTTTGTATTATTTCCCCTAGAGTAATAGAGGTAGAAGTTCAAATTTATTACCTGACTGGATTGTCTGCTTTTTTATTATTTAGATGAACAGATAAGAAATAATGTGGGGATTTTGTTTTAATCTAAAAAATACTGAAAGTATTCACAGGTTTTTAATTTTTGCCAGTCTGACGGGAAGAATAGCACCTGATTATATTTAATTGTTTTCATCTGATTATATCTTTTCCTATGGAGCTTTACTTTTTTAAACTACCTTCTTGACCTTTAGCAGGTTTATATTGATTTCACTGTTCCTCTCTAAAGAGTACTTTCATCTTTCTAATTAATGAATGTCTATTTTATTTCTTGACCTCTTTAAGATTATTCATTAGTTGTGTATAGAATTAATTCAAAATAGTTTTAAAATTATTTCTCTTGCTTTAGAGATCTATTTTAAGTGATTACTATGTATTTCTTCACCTGAATGTTTGTCAGTAAACACATTTATAATTTTTTTTATAATGTTGATAACCTTTATTTCATAATTTTATAGCAAGTCCTACTTGAAGTTTTCCTTATGCATTTCTTCTCTGATGTGCAGAGCATTACTGTATGGTGGAATGCGAGAATCTCAGCCTGAAGCCGAAATCCCTCTTCAAGACACCACTGCAGAAGCATTCACAATGCTGCTTAAATACATCTACACTGGGCGGGCGACGCTGACAGATGAGAAGGAGGAGGTGCTGCTGGACTTTTTGAGCCTGGCTCATAAATACGGATTTCCAGAGCTGGAGGATTCCACCTCTGAGTACCTCTGCACCATACTTAACATACAGAATGTCTGTATGACTTTCGATGTTGCCAGTCTCTACTCACTCCCCAAGTTAACTTGCATGTGCTGCATGTTTATGGACAGAAATGCTCAGGAGGTACTCTCAAGCGAAGGCTTCCTCTCCCTTTCTAAGGTGTGTCATTGTCTCCAAGTAATTTGCAGGCAATATGTATTGTTTTATTTATATCTGTAGAGAAGAAATATAACAGTGGACTAAGAATAAAAAGAAAAGCTATTAGTGTGGAAGAGGTGGCCTGTCTAGCCATCTGCTTCTGGCTGCTGAGACTCTAGATCACACAAGAGGGAGGCAGATCACTGCTGCTTTCTTTTAAGGTTCTTCTGCTAAGTTCTGTGTGCAAGAGACTGTGCTGCCAGGTGGTGGATTTATGAGGGGGGAAGTTCATAAAGGAGATAATGATGTATTGTTGTTCAGTCGCTAAGTCATTGTGACCCCATGGACTGCAGCACACCAGGCTTACCTGTCCTTCACTGTCTCCTGGAGTTTGCTCAAACTCATGTCCATTGACATGCGTGATGCCATCCAACCATGTCATCCTCTCTTGCCCCCTTTTCCTCCTTCCCTTAATCTTTCCCAGCATCAGGGTCTTTTCTAATGAGTTGGCTCTTCACATCATGTGGCCAAAGTATTGGAGCTTCAGCATCAGGCCTTCCAATGAATATTCAGGGTTGGTTTCCTTTAGGATTGACTGGTTTGATCTCCTTGCAGTCCAAGGGACTCTCAAGAATCTTCTCTAGCACCACAGTTTGAAAGCATCAATTCTTTAGTGCTCAGCCTTCTTGTGGTCTTTCAGTCACTGGTTTGTTTTTAGTTTGTTTGTTTTCCTCTTTTGGCCCACAATTCACTATTGTGCAATGTTTTATACCATATAATAGCTAGAGTAAAACTATTTTTCCCCAGTCTTCCTTTGAGCCCTGGTGGTTGTCTTTCCTTTCCCTTTCTGTGTTCCTCCTAGGACCTGAATATTTTGAATGGGAAAACCTATTTGAAAAGCTACATGTCTTGTTTTGCATGTAACTATGATTTTTACTTAATTTTTAGAGGCAAGGATCTTATAGGGTTACACTAGTGTTGCTGGAAGTCAGTTTAGGAATACAAGAACCGAAAATATGGTAGAGCAGTAATACTGTGGAACAAAAGATTTTGAATTTTAAATAGCTAGATGTATCTTACTGACTTAAAGAAGTAAATTCTGCTAAAGAACGTATACAGAGCAACAACGTCTCACATTGCCATTTTTCTTGTTATTTTATTAAAGATGGGTGCACATGTGTTGAAAAGACTAGGTAAAAGATGCCTACAGCTGTTCACACAGCCATAATGGGCAAGAGTATATGGCACAAAGAATAAGGAAAGAAGATGGTCAAGAAGAGTTAATTGCAAGAGTTAATTGCTTAAATATAAGTGATACTTGCAGTTCAGTAAAGTTTTACTTATTGATCATACACATGATTGAGCTCCATAATAACTGGAATTTTTCCTTTTTATCCTTTTCAGACAGCACTTTTAAACATCGTATTAAGAGATTCATTTGCAGCTCCTGAAAAAGATATTTTCCTAGCCTTGTTAAATTGGTGTAAGCATAATTCAAAGGAGAATCATGCTGAAATCATGCAGGCTGTGCGTTTGCCTCTGATGAGCCTCACTGAACTTCTGAATGTTGTGAGGCCTTCGGGACTATTGTCTCCTGATGCCATCCTGGATGCTATTAAAGTTCGATCAGAGAGCCGGGACATGGACCTCAATTATAGAGGCATGCTCAGTAAGTACCTGTTTATGCCAATCTCACCAAAAAGTTTTGCTTGTATCCTATGACAGTCTCAGTGACAAAACGTTAGCTACCAAATCGTAGTTCAGGTGTACATGGTATGTGTCAGTCCGAAAACATAGAGCTCTGCTTCCTGTGGATTGCCTTTCCTGGTCCTTCTCCTGCTAACTCCTCCTAATATTGCTTAGCCTTTGTAGACCACAAAATATGTATTTCTTGCCATTTCTGGACAAACTTCTCTAGTGCTCCCTAGAATGTCAGAAATTTTATACTTTTGTGAGAAGTTTCTTCTCATGTTAACATCTTTCCTCCTTTCCTCCATCAAATCAGTACCGAATACATGCTATATACTTATTATTTCAGGTACCATAAACATGGAGATTCTAAATATTAATAACAATAATAATGGGTGACATTTATATAACATTTCCAATACTTACATGGTGTCTTTCTTATAAATAAAAATAATAGCAGTGAACACATTTAAAACTAACATTTCTCAACATTCAACACACGAGTAGTCTGTAGCAGGGAGAAGGCAGTGGCACCCCACTCCAGTACTCTTGCCTGGAAAATCCCATGGATGGAGGAGCCTGGTAGGCTGCAGTCCATGGGGTCACGAAGAGTCAGACACAGCTTAGCGACTTCCCTTTCACTTTTCACTTTCATGCACTGGAGAAGGAAATGGCAACCCACTCCAGTATTCTTGCCTGGAGAATCCCAGGGACGGCGGAGCCTGGTGGGCTGCCGTCTATGGGGTCGCACAGAGTCGGACATGACTGAAGCAACTCAGCAGCAGTCTGTAGCAGATGCTTGATGAATTAATGCAAGAAGAACTGACTAGAAGCAGAGGAAGCATATTACTGCTGTATAGAAAGCAGTCAAAGCTGGTGATAAAGAATTGAAACCTGGGCTAGAGTATAGAGAAAGAAGTGAAACTCTAAAGTCTGAGACTCGGAGAAGACCTTTGGCCAGGGATCCAAAGGTAGAGAAGGAAGAATTAAAGGTAGGAAGAAAACTAGGGTAGAGTTACAGAGGAGAGAGTGTTTCTATGGAGAAGGGTGGTCAGTGGTATCTGGTGGTGCTGGGAGGACAAGAAGAAGAATTGAGAGAAAATTTTTGGATATCAGTTGTGTGGATATAAATTGGTAGTAGTCTGGACAGAAGCTTAACTATACAAAGAATTAGGCCATAGGTTTGAAAATATAGTAAATACCATGTATGACTACCTGGTGTGTATATTGGAGTAAAGGTAATAGAGAGATGGTATGGTAGCTAAAGGGAGCAGGTCAGGAAAGATCAGGTAAGAAATTAGAGATGCTGTAAAATGGTACTGGTTAAGGGTCAGCCTTTGATAAAGGGTGGGAGGAGGGAGAGGGGAGAAGTAACAAGAGGAGTAATATAGTTTTAGCCTTTGTAAATCTTCATTGTTGGATCCTTTCTTACATAAGCTCCTTTTCCCCCCTTCTTGTCCTAGTTTTGACTGAGGTGTTGATAGGGCCCCAGGCCTAGTTTCATTATTGCTGTAGGTAGGCTTGGGACATTGCTGCAGAAGTGAAGAGATGCTTTGGACATTTCATGTAGTTACTGGAAGCCTGGAATTGATCAGCTGGTCACTATAGGTGTCAGACCTGGGTTACAGTAGGCCCATGAAATTACCAAGAAAGGGGGTGATCAACCAGTTGAGGAACATTCAGTTCCAAAATGATATACTGCTTATAAATGTTGAATTCTTCATTTTGGAATAATTCAGTGGGAGCTCAAGGAGGAGATTATACAAATGCTTAGGAATCTTCTAACTTATAAACTTGAAAAATGACTAAGTAGCAGACTCTTTTTCTGACTTTTTCATTATATGAATAGTAAAATTAATAATAGAAATACTGAGCATTTCACTTTCCTCTCAGACCCTAAAATATAGGATAGTTATTTTCTAAGTAAATGTTATTCAAACATTCATATTATTTTTAAAAAATCCAGTTTCTTCACTGTTTGGGGAAAAGAGGTCTAAAAATTCAGAACTGTTCCTGAGCTGACGGTCTAGAAAGACAATTGTGCTTATTTTGAAATTATTGATGAGATTTGTTTGTTTCTTTGTTCTTCCCTGGGTATAGGTTCTGAGTCTTCAGGGACTTCTCATGAAACATTGAGAGGTTCTATCTTGGGACTAGGGAATTAGTAGTATCTAGGGGCACAAATACTAACTCCTTTTTTTTTAGTTCATTAATATTGGTAACTGCACGGTTTAACGCTTACAGTTGCATATCAAATTAAAGCAATTTCCACCCACCCCTTAAAAAAAAAAGGATCCAAAGGATGTTTTTTTAACTTACCAGTGGTCTATCTTTTTGAGTATGTGCTATAAATGTAGTTGTGTACATATATAATGATGAGCATTGGTCTATGTATCTGTGGAAAGGAATTAATTTTTTTTTTTGGAAATTAGCTTTTTAATTAATTTTTTTCCTTACGATATTTAAACTACTACTTGTGCTCAGACCATTCCTTAATACTTAGTTTTGTCTTAACTGTGGAGCTATTTCTGCCTTGAAAGTTAGTGCTTTTTCTATTCCGACTAAGTTATACTTTGTTTTGTGTATCTCAGGTTTTAAGGCTTTGGGAAACAGAACAGTAATTTCTTGTTTCTTCATGCTTATAACAGATAGCACATCACAACTTCTGTCCTTAAGATGTTTTTTATTGGCTAAAAGTCGATGTGCTTTCTCGGCCTGCTAAGTTACAGTATCGGTTTATATTTGGGTGTGTGTGTGTTTAAATCTGTGCTGTAGGTACCTGGTACCACACATCTATTCCCATAGTTTTCAATAACTAGACTGAGGGGGCTTGCCACTGTGAAACTATAATTGTTACTTTTCTTGCCTGCATTCCTACTCAGAGTGAGCTTCTTGAGGACTGTAATTATATCTTTCCCCCTGTCTTTTCCCAGCACCTAGCACAGTGTCTGGATCTAGACTTTTCCAAATAAATGAATGACTGAATCTATCACTTGTTTCTAAACTAGAATTTAAAATTTGTCTCATTTATCACATAAAGACAGTAATAACAATGAACCTTTAATATTTTGAAAATTCTTTGACTCTGTTAGTATTGTCTTCCCAGTTGTAGTTTTCAGTATCTTCATCTGTAAACTAGGGGGTTCACAAGTCGTCTCTACTGAGATTCCTCCACGGATGCATTTCGTGTCTGATATGCACTCTTGTCTCCAATAGATGGTGCGCTGCTGGAGGGCTGAGTCCAGCACAGTGAGTAGCACACTGAAAGCAGCTTAGGAATTTATTTTTCCTTTAAATAAATTGGATGAAGATCCCTTTCAGTTCTTGCGTGTTTTCATTCTGTGATCTTTATAAGTAACTTGCCTAGAGTTAGAGGGAAATCAATGCCTGAGCTGGAACCAAAGTGCTTATCTGACTCATGAGGCCAGTACTCGTTGACAGTCTCCTGCCTGCGTTATTTTCTGTTTCTGTTTGTGGTGTGTTTGAGTACAAGTACTGTTAGATGTGAAGACATGCCTGCAGAAAGTGTAGATAATGAGGAAGGTTAAGGTAAGGAATGATCAGGAAAATCATCTGTAATGCTTTGCTTGCTGGCAGGGAGGGACCATACATTTTTCTGGGAAGTCAAGTTGGGGAGTAGAGTATAATTTAGGGGACAGAACTGGGTAAAGAGATTGCAGGGGGCAGAGAACTAAGTGTGGATCCAAATGATCCATAAAGGGTTAACACCCATCTCAGCCTAGATGTAATAGAGAGTTCAATAAAGGATGATTAAGAACATAAAGCAATTAAAGAAAAACACACAAGATAATTAACCCAGCACCATTCAGATTTTGGCACTGTGTTGCTCAGGGCTGGTCCTGCTCCATTTCTTCTTAGTTTTTCTTGCTAATAATTGGCTTTTATCTGCCTAACTATGGAGCTTTAGAGTTTCATTTTCTTTCCTTAGTATTTGTAAAATGCATCACAAATTAGAAATGTAAAGAAAACAATTATTGTTGTCTACTATCTTGTTTAATTTCTACCACCCTATTTTTTTGAGAGCTCTTTTATCTACTGATAGATAAATAATAGGCAGTAAGAATATTTGTAGCTTGAATTATTTTGTTATGCCTTGAATTTTTTTGTGATCATTTTTCCTTTTAAATTCATCATTTAGTTATAGATTCTGGGAAAAAAAATAATTGGAGTTGTATTTTTAATCCTGTGAGATACTTGGATTATAGTTACCACGAGAGAATTTCCATTTATGTAAATGTTCCCAATTTTGAAGTGAAAGATACTCACAGGGAATCTATATCAAGAACAGTTAGATAAGTTCTCAAGTCCTCTTGAAATAAACTTCAAAAGAGAACTTAGAATTGTGGTAGAAATTTCATTTCCATTTTAGACATTCAGCTATGGCCACTCAAAACTCTTGTGCCTCATATGTTATTCTTTGCTTGATAAATTTTAAAAGTGAAAAAGCTTATGTTTAGAGAAAATCAAAGGATAGCAGCAGGCTCTACATCTGAAAGCTTGAGTGGCCCCTTCTTTGTCTTGGTCTTGACTAGTGGTGTCAGAGCTGGAGGATATGCTTCCAGTGGTCAGCAACAGCAGACTTTGGACACCCACATTCTGTACCCAGCAGTAAGGGAACAAAAGTTTGTTTTTACCAAGTAATGACACATCACTGATACCTGAAAATCACAAATTTGAAGCCTTTGTTTGCTTGCTTTATAAAATGCTTCATCTCAAGATTGGAGGCCTCAGCTTATCTCTGTTTGGTTCACTGAGGGACCCCCAGTGCCTCACATGGTACAGAATGGGTCCTCAGTAAATGTTTTTTGACTAATTGAATGCTTATACTTATATAGTACTTTAGTACATATTTGCAATATAATTTTTACAGTAGCCCTGTGGGTGGGTTGGGTAAATTATTATTGGTTTTAGATGAGAAAACAGATTCAGAGAGACTAAAGAGACCTCATCAGGGTTAGTAGGTGGTAGAGCCTGAGTCTCAAACTTAGGTTTTCTCATTTTAAGTCCAACTTAAAAAACAACAACAACAAAGTTGTTTTATCAGACTGTTTCTTTCCTTTGGGACTTAAGTAACTTTAGAAGGAAGGGCTAGTAAGAGGGGAAAAATATGGTCTTCCCATGAGAAACCCTTTATGATGGTAGTAGCAGGGCAGGGGCCCTGGTAACAGACCGCCTGTGTTCTAATAACACCTCTGCTCCTTGCTGACTGTGTAGCCTTGGGCAACAAAGTCCACCTAACCTTTCTCTGCCTCCACTTCCTCATCTGTGAAATGAATGTAAGAGGAGTCCTACACTCAAAGGATTATTATGAGAACTAGGTCAAAGGAATTGATAACATGTTAAATAAATGAAAAATAAATATGAACGCTATATGTGATTTCCATGAGCTAATAGAACTTTTTTGTTGTTCAATCTTTAAGTTGTGTCCGACTCTTTGTGACCCCATGGATTGCAGCATACCAGGCTCCTCTGTCCTCCACTAATAGAATTTAGGAAGTTATAAACTGAAACTGTCTTCTTGGACAGCAGGGAGATCAAACCAGTCAATACTAAGGGAGCTCAACCCTGAATATTCACTGGAAGGACTGATGCTGAAGCTCCAGTATTTTGGTCATCTGATGCAAAGAGATGACTCATTGGAAAAGACCTTGATGCTGGGAAAGGTTGAGGACAGAAGGAGAAGAGGGCATTAGAAGATGAAATGGCTGGATGGCATCACTGATGCAATGAACGTGAACTTGGGCAAGCTCATGGTGAGGGGTGGGGGGCCTGGCGTGCTGCATTCCATGGGGCCGCAGAGAGTTAGACATGACTGGGCGACTGAACAACAAACTGAAACTGAGCACATAAGCCTCGGCTGGTAAGAAGTTGATCGTGACTAGATTTTATTTTCATTTGGTTTGGTTTTTGAGTTGCCTTAGTCTTTTGCAGGTTAACTAAATTCACCCCAAACCCTATTTTTCAGCTGCATTTTTAATCATCAGCTGGAGTCACTTTCTTTATTTCGTTTGAAAAAAAAGTTTTTAAATCTGCATTTTCCTAGAAATCTGCAATGATAAATTGCTCCTTTTCCCTAAGAGCCTAATTATAGCTCATACTTTCACCTAGTCAGATCACACAGCCAAGATATATATATTCTGTGAGAATTCAGCATTTATTTATACCATCTGTAAACTTGGCCAGTGCTTTTATTGTGTGCTTTTTTACACATGTTTTATAAAAATAATGGCAGTTTTTTAGAGCTTAGTCTGTGCTTTGCAAAGATCTTTTCATTTAATTCTTAAACTAAAACACCTGTGGGATAGATGATGCCCTATTGAGAAACTGAAGTTCAGAGAATGTGACTTCCCCAGAGTGACACATCTGGTTAAAGGTGGCAGCATTATTTAAACCCTGACTTCGAAGCTCAAGATCTTAACGTCTATTTTATGTTGCCTCTCATCAGTCCATGGAGAGAGTGTCAGTATTAGAATGTTAGTACCTGGAAGACAGGTTTCCAGATCTGTGAAGCAAAATTTGCGTAGAGAACTTCAGAGTCCTAGCAACAGTTGACTCTTAGTACATCTAGTGTTGGAGATGGGAAGAGGAGGGTTAGTTATAATCATAATATTAATTTTGATGACAGACTGAATTTTTATTTTTAAACGTGTATCTTCTTTTAAACATATTCTTGTTTTTTAAATAATTGATTCAGCGTGTCCTTGTATGACCAACAGATCTGCTGTATTGGAACTTTTCTCTTTCTCTTCTGTCAGAAATGGACCTATCTGCTTTGCTTTTATATTTTGTGCTCAGTCCAGGTGGCAGGTATAGGTCATTTTACGTGGTATTTTTGTCGAGTTGATATTAAAGCTTCTAATAGAATGAATTCAGCAGAGCTGATTTGTTTGTCCTAGAACATGTTTTTTCCTGGTATTTACCACTTTTTCTTAGTCATAACTAGTCCCAGGCGCTTAGGTGGCTATGGTGGTGTCATTAAATTTCAACTGTGATGGTATCTTAATCCTCACAGACATTCCATATCTCCTCTCTCTTGTTAGATTAAATGCATGTGCTAGAATCAACTAGAATTTTAATCTTTTCCCCCAAATATGGAAAATGTAATAAGTAACTGTTAACCTTGCTTTTTCTATTTTTCACTTAGTACCAGAAGAAAATATTGCAACTATGAAGTACGGAGCCCAGGTTGTAAAAGGGGAGCTGAAGTCTGCCTTATTAGATGGTGACACTCAGAATTATGATTTGGATCATGGATTTTCTAGGCACCCAATTGATGATGACTGTCGTTCTGGCATTGAGATTAAGCTGGGTCAGCCATCCATTATCAATCATATACGGATCCTCCTGTGGGACCGAGATAGCCGGTGAGTTATTAGCATGACTTGGAGAGAAGCTGACATGTTTAATTGAGATGGCTTAACTTTGTGGTCATCAGGTTTGGTTTTACAAATTTGATGTTTTATATCTTTGTCATCATTTTGCTATTTCTCTTGAAGTTTAGTTTTAGGGGAAGAATTAAGTACATTTCTTTAAAACAACATTTTTTGCTTCTTTTGGCGTATAAAAGTAATGAATATGTGTTTATTGTGGAAAACATAGAAAATACAGAAAAGCTCAAAGGAAACAAAAATTACTAGTAATCTCACTGCCTATTATTAATCTTTGTACATGATCTAACTAGCATTTTTTGTTATGCATAGTGATATAAACACACACAAAACAGAAACCTGTAAAACCACACATAGTTTTACAAAATAAAGATCCGATGTACAGAAAATAACTTCACTTTTTAATGACAACATTGTGAATATTCTACTCTTTTAAAATGTTATTTAAAAAAAATTTTTTTAGGGACTTCCCTGGTTTTCTGGTGGCTAGGACTCTGAGCTCCCAATGCAGGGGACCTGGGTTCAATCTCTGGTCAGGGAACTAGATCCCACATGTTGCCACTATGAGTTTGCATGCCACACTGAAGATCTTGCATGCTGCAACAGAGATCGAAGATCCTATTTGCTGCAACTAAGATCTGGCGCAGCCAAAATAAATAAATAAATATTAAAAATTTTATTGAAGTATAGTTTATTTGCAATATCATTTTTAATTTCTGCTGTACAGCAAAGTGATTCTGTTATATATATATACACACATATTTTTTTTAATATTCTTTTCCATTATGGTTTATCATAAGATATTGAATACAATTCCCTGTGCTATACAGTAGGTCCTTGTTTATCCATGTAAAAGGTTACTTTTAATGATTGTTGGGTATTTTCTACCATGTGGGTTACCACTATTTATTTACTTGATTAATTACTCTTAGATATTATAAAAACGTTAAAAATCTATTTTATACTATGGACAAAGAAAAAATTGTCTTTTAGTGTGGATAAATATCATTATCAAAACAAAACAAAATTGTGAAAAAGATTTGGTGGGGTCCAGCCTAGGAACCCTCCAGTTTCAAGAGCTGACATTCCTTTCTAGCCACTCTAGTTTTCACTCACTGTGGCATCTGGGTTCAGCCATGATGGCAGAAGTACCAGAGCAGTAGGGTGACTAAGAACTGAACAGTCTCCCTTATTACTGCTTATCTTTAACCTAAACCCTACATGCCCAGGTACTGGTGTGTGGTCTCTGAGGCCCTACTCATGTTTTTTACGTCTAGGCAAGAAGGGCTTAATAGTAAGGGTGATGAAGCCCTGTAGATCTTGCTGGTTAATTCATTTTTCTTGTTAGCACCACTGACCACCACACTGGGCTTTCAAGCCATTTGAACCAAGTGTGAGGGAAGCTTTATGAAGGGAGAGCCAGCATTTCCCATGTGTGTGGATGTTGGAGGTTATCTCTTGGTTGTCTGTTCCCTTTATATAAGAATATATTTCCTGATATGTATCTTATTGGATATAATATGATGTTTGGCAGAATGGAACACATTCATGTATTATTTCCAAGAGTCTCTGATTGATAATAGTAGTAGACACTGTTCTAAAAGTTTTACATATATTCATTCATTTAATTAATGATGAAATTAGTATAAAAATAATAAAAGAAAAAGGTTAGTACATTTGAAACTGAAAGTAGTTATCATCATTTCCAGGATGTTAAATATTTATAGGCCACTTTGTTTTAGTATGTGCGTTATAGTCACAGGGGGCTTAACGTACCAGTTGTTACCTCACAGAAGTTGTTATCATTCTAAGCAAAGGTAAAAATTCAGAATCTTAAGCCAAAAAGATTCTGACATGTGTTGTAAAATTATATCCTACATTGCTGATAACCTAGAAAGGTTCAATAAAAGGTTATAACCAGTTTGAGACTGAGCGATAAAATGAATGGGAGTGAGGGGACAGCAGAAAACGAGGGGATGACACGAAATAAGCTGACCTTTTCTGGTCACAACTGTTGGTTGCAGGCTGACATTTATGGTCACCTAAATCTTCTGAGATTGTTCCTGTTGATATTACAGTACAAGTAATAACTGCATCTCAAATTTAAATTTGGCTTATGACAGGGGAATATAGATTTGTTCAGGATGGGACCAGCATGTAATGGTCCAGGGTAGCTGACCAGGGGAGGATGATGGGCTATTTTCATTACTGGCAGATTATTAGCTGCCAAATTTTAAGTTGTACAGAAAAGAAACACGTAATATCTCTTCATCCATGTCATTTATTGTTCTGCAGGCTGCGTTTGTGTGTGGGATGGTAGGAAGCTGGGAGGGATCAGGAGATAAGCTGGCCTTGGTGAGGAAATGTTCAGAGTTGCCTTTCCTCCTGAGAGAGTAGGGCTGAGCACCCAGGCCGGTGAAGGCAGAAGGAGAAGCACCCTTCTCTATTTTCTGTCCTCTCTCTGTCATGGCTTTATTAATCTGCTAATATGGTGTGTGCAGGGCATCCTGGTCCTGTTATGTCTTCTATATCTGATAACATGCCCAGCATCATGCTAGACCCTGAATATATGCAGATAAATATGGCATGGTACATGTTCTTAAGCAACTTGAGATTTTCCCTGGTGGCTCAGCGATAAAGAATCTGCCTGCGATGCAGGAGACTCAAGTTCAGTCCCTGGGTCAGGAAGATCCTCTAAAGAAGGAAATGGCAACCCACTCCAGTATTCTTGCCTGGGAAATCCTATGGACAGAGGAGCCTGGTGAGCTCCAGTCCGTGAGTCACAAAAGAGCTGGACATGACTTAGTGACTAAGCAACATGTTCTTAAGCAGCTTGAGACCTAATAAGGCAGACAGACATTTAAAGAGATAACTTCAATACATATGATAAATACTATGTTAGGGGGATCTATACAAATTGCATCATCATCAGAATTTGGTTGTTGTGCAGAAAACCTAATTCATGAATAGTGTATTTTTTGTACCTTTTAACATTTTATTAAAATACCACATGTTATTTTAATATGGTCCTTTTTTTCTGCCTTTTTCCTTTTGATTCATAGATCTTATTCATACTTCATTGAAGTGTCAATGGATGAACTTGATTGGATCAGAGTGATTGATCATTCGCAGTATCTGTGTCGTTCATGGCAAAAGTTATATTTTCCAGCCCGCGTCTGCAGGTAGTTCTCATGGCTTATAAGTGATACTGATGTTTGTTTAAAGAGATATGAATGTTGAGAAACAGATTTCATTTTCTGTCTCATAGAAGAAAAGGTACCAAATGCATTCCAACTAAAAACACTTAGGGAAACTGTGGAAAATTAAACATCTTAATATTTATAGTGTACTGTGAAACTGTTTTGTACCATGTTTATGTAGTAGACCTGTAAATGAATAAGAAGGGACACTGAGATGTGGAAATGCTTTTTAAATTCCATGCTATACCTTGAAAGCAGAGCTATTGTTAGGGGATGCGTTCTTTCCACAAAAGCCAGAAGAGATAGTTTTGGAGACTTTCCTAGCAGTCCTCAGGGCCAGGAGGAGGTTTTTGGATGCCACTGTACATGTTCTGAATATCTTTGTTCTTTTTCTAGGTCAGTGAATATCAGTGGGATTTGACAGAGCAGATGTTTCTAAGTGGGGTTGTGTTTGGGGCAAGGAAGGCTGATCTGGTGGGGCTCTAGACTCACACCCTCTCTTCAACCAGAGCACCTTAAGTTTTATTGTTGTTATATATTTTAGCTCCATTTAAGTTTGTTTTTTAAAAAGTATTGATAAACTATTCTAACGTTTCATATTCTTACTTTGGGTACAAGCCATCTTTAAAGCTTTCTTTCTGAAATTCTGTAGAACCAGGATGAATGATGAATTGAGGAGTTGGGAAAAGTGGTTAAAGACCCCTGAAATTCTGTTGTTGTTTTTTTTCTGTTGTGATTTTCCCCTTGGAAATTGCCCTTCAGATATCACCCTAACTCAGATCGAAGGCAGAAAGTGATTGGTTTGTTTGGTTAGGTGTGACAAGAAGAGAAGGGAAGGGATATGGTGGGTATAAGCCAGGGAGCATGTGGAGCAGGCCTCCTTACCCCCAACCCTAACTCCCCTCCACACCCTTTCTCATGTTCCCGACTGACATCCAGTGTGGCTGAGTTGGGGCAGATGGGGCTGCCCCACAGCATTTAGTCTCTTGGTCAGAAGATACCCTATACTTATTAAATGCATGATCTAACAGCATCGGGCTGAATTCTTATTCCCGCCACAGGAACGCCACAAAACCTTTCAGCCTCTGGTACTGTAACAAATGTTGCCTACATTTTTTTTATTATTATAGGTATGACCAGACACAATATTGTTACCCAGGGATCCTCTTGTGTGGAAATGAAGAAAATCAATTTCATTTCCCCAAAGAGGAAGTAAAGTGTCTCAGGTCTGGTAGTTGCTCTTTTATCAGAGGGGTTTTGAATGGATTAAAATGAGAGGGACAAGAAACTGAGTGAAGATTCTGTGTCTCAGAACTGCCTAGGGATACTTTGAGAGTGACGGAGGTGCCCCAAAGTGGAGGACGGAATTGAGTCTGCATCAACTCACATTATTACGGTTGTATCAGGTTAAAAAATTAACAACCAGAATGTCTGATGTGGTCCAAAGGACTCTGTGTTTGTATTTAATTTGAAACCCTAGGAACATGACTCCCAGGATGAATTGTTGTGCCTGTGATACCAGCTGTGACAAAGGCCGTGTGCTTTACTCACCTGAAAACGCCTGCCTTGTGGAGGGAGACATGTGCCCTCAGTCATGATCTGTGGCTTTTAGAAAATGTAATTCTCTTGTTCACTAATGGACATTATTTATACTCCCTTTTCCTTATTTTCTCTCTTCTGTGTGGCCTTGCCTTTGTTGTTGCTTTTGTGTGCTGTAGCGCCTGGCTGTATTCGCGATGCTAATTTTTGTCCTGTTATAGCCAGCTTCCAATGCTGGTAGAGAAAACCTGAGCAAAGGTGGTGTTAGAGATAGTGATAACAAGAAAAGGAGGGAGTCCTGTATGCATTTTAATGAGAAAAATATTTTAATATTTATAACCACTTATCATATATTTTTTAAATATTTATTTATCTGGCTGTGCTGATTCTTGGTTGCGGCACGTGGGATCTTTAGTTGCAGCGTGTGGGAGCCAAGTCCCTGACCAGGGATCAAACCTGGACCCCCTGCATTGGGAACGCAGAGTCTTAGCCAGTGGACCACCAGGGAAGTCCCCTAACTTACCATATTACTTACTACATTCCGTCATAAGCTCTGCCTTTTGTGATAGTTTGGAATTTTGGTAGAATTTTAAAATGAACTTAGTGAGTCCCTATTGATTATCCAAAGATGCCTTGTACTTGGTGTTTCTTATCTTCACAATCATTTATTGACTACCTCAACAATGTTCTAAATACACTTCTTCCAGAGACTTTACTGGGCACATATAAATTCTTTATTTCTTTAGCACGTAAGTGTTCAGTTTGCATTATGTTAGTTAATTTGCACATTTGTATGTCATCTTTGTTCTTCAGCGTCCTTTACATGTTTGTCTTATCTCTGATACCAAATTATAAGCTCTTGGGAGCAAGGAGTATGGATTCTAATCTTTTAGTATTCTTGTATGGTATTCAGGCTATGTAGGTATGCAGTAGGTACTCTGTAAATGTATGCAGTAGGTACTCTGTAAATGCTAGCACAGGTTTGGGGTCAAGGCACTGACCAGGTAACGACAAGAGATTAATTCAATATTAATATGTATGTATTTTCATTGGTGTTTTTTTACCCATGTCTTTGTTAAAATGTATATGTGTGCTGGAAAACTTTGGATTGGTAAATGCTGTGACAGCAGATGTAAGGAAATGGTCTGCTCTTTCTTTCTGGGCCCTTTTCAGGAATGCATGGTTGGGCTAAGTGGGGACTGCTCAATGTAGCCAAAAGCTTAGACTAAACACAGTCCCCTAGCCCCCAGCTGGAGATGAAGAAAAGTAACTTGTCAGTTTTGGTACAGTTTTCCATATGGTTCAGTTCAGTTCAGTCACTCAGTTGTGTCCGCCTCTTTGTGACCCCATGGACTGCAGCACTCCAGGTTTCCCTGTCTGTCACTAACCCTCAGAGCTTGCTCAAACTCATGTCCATCGAGTCAATGATGCCATCCAACCATCTCATCCTCTGTTGTCCCCTTCTCCTCCTGCCTTCAGTCTTGCCCAGCATCAGGGTGTTTTCAAATGAGTCAGCTCTTCGCATCAGGTGGCCAAAATATTGGAGTTTCAGCTTCAACATCAGTCCTTCCAATCTCAGGACTGGTCTCCTTTAGGATGGACTGGTTGGATCTCCTTGCAGTCCAAGGGACTCTCAAGAGTCTTCTCCAACACCACAGTTCAAAAGCATCAATTCTTCGGCACTCAGCTTTCTTTATACTCCAACTCTCACATCCATACATGACCACTGGAAAAACCATAGCCTTGACTAGACAGACCTTTGTTGGCAAAGTAATGTGTTTGCTTTTTAACATGCTGTCTAGGTTGGTCAGAGCTTTTCTTCCTAGGAGCAAGTGTCTTTTAATTTCATGGCTGCAGTCACCATCTGCATTGATTTTGGAGCCCCCCAAAAAAAGTCGGTCACTGTTTCCACTGTTTCCCCATCTATTTCCCATGAAGTGATGGGACCAGATGCCACGATCTTAGTATTTTGAATGTTTAATTTTAAGCCAACTTTTTCACTCTCCTCTTTCACTTTCATCAAGAGGCTCTTTAGTTCCTCTTTACTTTCTGCCATAAGAGTGGTATCATCTGCATATCTGAGGTTATTGATATTTTTCCCAACAATCTTGATTCCAGCTTGTGCTTTATCCAGCCCAGCATTTCGCATAATGTACTCTGCATATAAGTTAAATAAGCAGGGTGACAATATCCAGTCTTGACGTACTCTTTTCCTGATTTAGCACCAGTCCGTTGTTCCATGTCTGGTTCTAACTGTTGCTTTTGACCTGCATACGGATTTCTTAGGAGGCAGGTAAGGTAGTCTGGTATTCCCATCTCTTTAAGAATTTTCCACAGTTTGTTGCGATCCACACGGTCAAAAGCTTTGGCATAGTCAATAAAGCAGAAGTAGATGTTTTTCTGGAATTCTCTTGCTTTTTCTATGATCCAGCAGATGTTGGCAATTTGATGTCTACTTCCTCTGCCTTTTTAAAACCAGCTTGAGCATCTGGAAGTTCTCGGTTCATGTACTGTCATTACTTTGCTGTTGTGTGAGATGAGTACAACTGTGCAGTAGTTTGAACATTCTTTGGCATTGCTTTTCTTTGGGATTGGAATGAAAACTGACCTTTTCCAGTCCTGTGGCCACTGCTGAGTTTTCCAAATTTGCTGGCATATTGAGTACAGCACTTTCACAGCATCATCTTTTAGTACTTGAAATAGCTCAGCTGGAATTCCATCACCTCCACTAGCTTTGTTCTTAGTGATGCTTCCTAAGGCCCACTTGACCTCTCACTCCAGGATGTCTGGCTCTAGGTGAGTGATCACACCATCGTGCTTATCTGGGTCATGAAGATCTTTTTTGTATAGTTCTTCTGTGTACTCTTGCCACCTCTTCTTAATATTTTCTGCTTCTGTTAGGTCCATACCGTTTCTGTCTTTTATTGTGCATCTTTGCATGAAATTTTACCTGATATCTCTAATTTTCTTGAAGAGATCTCTAGTCTTTTCCCTTCTATTGTTTTCCTCTGTTTCTTTGCATTGATCACTTAGGAAGGCTTTCTTATCTCTCCTTGCTATTTATTGGAACTCTTCGTTCAGATGGATATATCTTCCCTTTTCTCCTTTGCCTTTTGCTTCTCTTCTTTTCTCAGTTATTTGTAAGGCCTCCTCAGACAACCATTTTGGGTTTTTGCATTTCTTTTTCTTGGAGATGGTTATGATCACACCCTCCTGTACAATGTCATGAACCTCTGTCCATAGTTCTTCAGGCACTCTATCTGTTTTATATAGTACTCAGAACCATCTTCTATCTTATCAGCTTTGTCTTTTTCAGGAAAAGACAATTTCTGGTATGCCCATAAATTTCCCTACCTTCACATTGTCTTCTTGGCTATTTAGAAAACTCTCTTCAAGCCCTTGCATAGCGTTCTTAGATGGTGGAGCCTGGAACTGAACAAAAAACACTAATAAGAAGTGGAAATACAGAGTGCCCCGGAGATGTTTTAAAATTTGTTTTTCTGGCTATTTCTCAACATGGTGCTAGTATATTGGCAGCTGTATAATATTGCTGAAATATGAGAAGAGTTGAAAACATGGATGTGAATGTGTGTAGAGGTAGCCTGCATATGGCTGGTAGCTAGAATTACTAGAGCCATCTTTGTGTAAAACCTGAAAGTTGAAGGAGAAGAATAGTTGGCTTGAAAGCCAAGTTCTTAATATACCTGTTGAGAGAGGAATGGAAAGAATGGGTGGCAGATAGGTTTACTGCCGGAGCTGATTAGAGAAGAGAGAGGAGAATGCAGAGGAGCCAGAAAGGGTGTTGAACAGTGTGCAACCTGACAGTTCAGAACGTGACACAGGAGGGTGGAACTCAGTTAACACTAAACTGGGCTTCTTCCTTTCCTTTTGTTTTTAATTACCAAATTGGAAATGTCATTTTATGACATTTTAATTATTCAATTTTAATATAGTGTTAGTTGCTCAGTTGTGTCTGATTCTTTGCAACCCCATTGACTGTAGCCCACCAGGCTCCTCTGTCCATGGAATTCTTCAGGCAAGAATACTGGAGTGGGTAGCTGTCCGTTTTTCCTTGATCTTCTTGACCCAGGGATTGAACCCGTGTCTCTTGCAGGTGGATTTTTCACTGAGCCACTGGACAAGCCCAAATTATAGTATAATGTACATTTCAATACTGATCGAGCCTGCCCTCTGATAAGGCTGTACTCAGTTTCTACCTGTAGCACATAGAAATGCCCTTTCTCTGAACCCTCACCAAGGCAGGCATTGTTTACATTTGCCAGTGTGATTTAAGATTTGTAAAAAAATTGCGTTATTTTAATTTGGATTTCCTTTATCATCAGTGAAGTAGGATATCTTATAGTACTTGACATTGATTATCTCACTTATAAAAAGCCTGTTTTTGTCTTCTGTATATTTTTCTTTCAGTGTGATTATCTTTTTTGTTTTTGGCTTGTGAGAACTTTATGTTGATATATGCATCTTGATATATATGTATAATATTATGTATATGTGTGGTATATATATTTATACTTGTTTGTGTATGTATGTTTATGTGACTATATTTTTGCCTATCATGTATTGTATATTTTATTAGTTTATAGTATTTTATTAGTACTTTTTATCATGTAGAATTTTATGTTTAAAAAAAGTAATCAAATCTGTCCATCTATTTTTATGGTTTCTGGTGGTCTGATATTATGTTGAGAGGGTGTTCCTCACTCCAGTGTTAGAATGTTATGTTTTTAGAAGTTTTTCTACTTGTTATTTTTATCCTTTTATCTAAATATTTAGTCCAGCCAGAATATTTTTCATGTATATTTTCAGATAGGGATAGTCAGTTGACTAAGACCATTTATTCAATAATTGTTCTTACCACATTGGTATGAATAGCCATATTTGTCATGTGCTAAATTCTAACATATACTCTACTCTGTTCATTGATTTCTTTGACTGTTAATGAAAGTGTTTTAATCACCGTGGTTTTCCCTTCCCTCCTTAGAACGAGAGATAATAATGTGCCAAATGTGTCATGGAAAAAAGGGTGTCGTAGAGCATCTGGTGGCCTTGTCTCTTAGTCTCACTGGTCACAGTAGAGGTCATAAATGATGAAAAACATCTCACTAGAATGGTTCTGCTTTCACATACAACAAGACATTTAGGCGTGCTTCACCAGCTAAGAAAATAAATTTTTTCTTTCTTTATTCGTCTGTATATTCATCCATTACTCACTCATTTCACAAATGACCTCCTAGTTTGTGCTATGCATTGTATTAGGAACTTGAGGCCATAACACTAAAGAAGACTGCCAAGATTTCTACTCTCATAGAACTTGGGAGGAGCAGATATAAACTGTAAGAAAACATCTGGTAATTTTAAGTGTTGTTAAAATGGTACTGTGATGGTGACCAGGATCGAGGAAGAGTATTTAAAGTAGGGGATCGTTGAAAGCCCAAGAGGGGAGCTGGGTGTTTCAAGCAGAGATTTGAGAGGATGATATTCTCTGGTCTTTGTTGTAGATATTTGGGCTTTCTTCGGTGTACACTGAATGTTATTCAGGAGTAACTGGTCTACAGTAGGAGGCCTCATTAGATGAATACTAAAACTGTGGTGCTTCTTGGTTTAGGGCACTTTAATCTCTTTTATTGCTGCCATACATTCCAAGTCCCCCCTCATCCCTGCCATCATTAGATGCAGCATAATTTTTTCTACCCATTTTCATTAGATTATAGTACCTAACAGTACTATAGATCTACAAGACATAAAACAAATGAGAAAATAAACATTGCTATTTATGGAAGCATCCTTTCCTTACCATATTAGTCTTCCATTTTTTCTCTTTTGTTCTCCCCCAACCTCATACCTGGGCACTGATGTATTTATTTATTTTTAAAGGCAGACACATTTACGTTGATCAGTGGTTCTCATTAGGATGCTTTATAATCATACCTAGAATTATGCTGAGCCTTTATTTATATGATTCATGCCTTCAGAATTCAAGAAATGCCTTATTCAGATGTAAAGGAAGAAGGAAAAGTTTCGGTTTTTAAAAGTAATCATTTTAGTTCATACCTTAATAATAATTTAGTTTGAATTGTACCTCTACTTACAACTTTGATATCATAATTGAACAGAGTGACCTGCAAGCAGAGGAACATTCTCTTCTAAGAGTGCAAAGCAAAATGTAGCCACATGGTGTCACTAAATCATAACAGTTTTACTTGGGGCTGAAGAGATATTAAAATTGCTTTTTCTAAAAACCATATTTAAATATAAATTATTCTGAAGTCTGTGATTTGTGAAATAACATGTGAAGCTATTTGTACTATTTAAGTCTTTCTACTCATGTGGAGCATTAATTATGCCTGAAGTCCGCAGAGGTACGTTCAGGTGCTAGCCAGCCCTTGACTCGTCATCTGCCAAGTATAGCAGATTTGTGGGCTTCTGTAGTACAGCTATTCAGTTTCATACAAATAAGTTCTTTTTTTATCTTCCTTTCAAATTTTGAAATAAATAGAAGAGTAACTCAAGGGAAATAGATCCATTAAATGTTTATAAGGAATCAGGAAGCAGAAGAAAGGAGGAGTGAGGAAAAGAGAGAGAGGGTTACAGGACCTCAGAGGAGAGACAGGAGGAGAACAGTCTAACATTTATTGAGTGTCTGTTGTGGGCCAGACATATACTGCTCCTTTATATGATTCTCGTGATAGCGCTAGGAGAGGAGCACCAATAACTACCTTAATTGTAAAAATGCGGAAACTGAGCCTCAGAGAAGTTGAATATGCAGGTCTGTCGGATTACCGTTAACATCACAGTCCAACATTGCCTCTGCAGACTGAGGTGAAGAGGTAGCTCTGCTTAAGAGTAGGGGGAGACGTGGAGCCCTGGACAAGCTCTTGCTGCCTTTTTGGCAGGAGCAGTTTCCAGGAGTGCTGGAATAGAGGGCCTGGGGTGGCCACACTCTGCTCATGCCGGCCATAGTGCCTGTCGTGACAAGGGTACTGAGGAGGAGGAGGAGGCAGAACAATTTCCTCTTTTAAAATGCCCCAAAGGGAGTGCGGCAATCCTTTATGTATGTTTTGTCAGTTTTTCAATAGACCTTTGAATTTTCCTGCCCCTTAGTTCTCCATGAGATGATTTTAGACTTTATTATTACAGAGTGCAGCTGATGTTCTTAACTCTTGATTTGTTTTGCTTCAGCTGTGTTTAGAAACAACTTTCATATATTACAGAATTTCTCTTCACAAGATCTCCTTACATCTTAAATTGCTTCTCTTTTAGTGGATTTTATGTTATTTTCACTTAAGATCCTCTTATTAGGCCAAAAATATTTTCCACTGTGTTTTGTATTCAGTAAGTCCTTTGAGACATGGCTGTTTGTGCTTAAGTTTTGCATGCGAATCTAGGGTTTTTGTTTTTGTTTTATTTAGTTTAAAGGATAATAACATGTTGAGCTGCTTTTGTGTATAGTGGAGGAGTTGAAACATGAGAAAATAGAACAGGAAAATACAAAATTTTCCTTTGCACTTTATAATTTTAGAGTATAAATTAGCATCTTTTGGTAAGTGTGAGATGATGTTAATAACACCAATGACCTGTCATTACTACCGCAAACAGCTATTGTCTGTTTTTTATTCTGGAAGGGCAAGGATTATATTTGGTAGTAGTACAGTTGCTTCCCAGGCAATTTCAGGATTAAGTTCAGACAGTACCTCCCTAGCTGATCATTAAACATCTTTTTTCCCCTTGTTTTCCCTCTGCTTGTTGTACTGTGCTTAGTTGCTCAGTCGTGTCTGACTGTCTGCAACCCCATGGACTGTAACAGCCCTCCAGGCTCCTCTGTCCATGGGGATTCTCCAGGCAGGAATACTCGAGTGGGTTGCCATGCCCTCTTCCAGGGGATCATCCCAACCCATGGATTGAACTCAGGTCTTCCACACTGCAGGTGGATTCTTTACCATGTGAGCCACCAGGGAGGTCCTTCCCTCTCCTTAATTCTACTCTATTACTTATAGGACTTATTCTTCAGACATTCATTCAACAAACAGATATTTATTGAATACCCGTTATATTGCAGGCACTTAGTTTAGGTTCCAGCATAAAAGGATGAACAAGACACAGTTGCTACTCTCACAAACTTCATGATACAATAAGAGTGACAACTTTCTAATGATGGATAAAGTAAAATGTGATCGGTACAATAATAGATGTGTATATATATACATATGTTATTCTAGAGCATAGTCATGGGGGATCCTACAGAAGAGAGAATTTGGACAAAGGGATCAAGAGATTGAGCAGGAAAAAGTATGGGAGAAAGGATGCTCTTTGTTCTTTTGCCAAAGGCAGAGTCTGCAGTGGACTTGGTCAAATCCAAACTCTTCACCCATAGCTCTGCATCACTGGGCCCTTCTGCTTCTCTAGCTTCTTTTTGGTTCTTGGTATAAATTCCCTTTTTGGTCTCACCAGTCAAGATCATCTATTTAACAGGAGTTCCCTGGCAGCCCAGTGGTTTGGACTCCGAACTTTCATTGCCAAGGGCCTGGGTTCAGTCCCTGGTTGGGGAACTAAGATCCCATAAGTCATGCGGTAAGGCAAAAAAAAAAAAAATTATGAATGTGCCATCTCCCGATGTGAATGTGCCATCTGCTCATGTCTTCTACCTGTGTCCCTAAGCTCAGAGACTACATGTGACTGACACTTCTCTTTTCATGTGACCCTGCATAACTGTTTCAGATATCTGGGACTTGGTTTCATTTAGTTTTTGTTTTGTTTTGTTTTTAATTTCATTCAACAAGACTAGAAGATTCCCTATGAAGTACTATAAACTAGATTAATTTTCACAAATAATATTCAGAGAATAGTAAAAATTCCCAAGAAGTGAAGGAAAAAGAATCCCTCTTTTGGAGCCAGGATTTGAGTCAGTGTGTCTTTTGCTTAGAAAAATAATGCACTTTTGTAGGTACTTTGTGTTGGGTATATGCTGTCTATAAGGAAGTTGACATGAGTATACCAGTTCTCCAATTCGAGATCTCCTTTTGGAATATACTTGGTTGGCCAGAAAGTTCGTTTTTTTGTAAAAACCCAAACAAACTTTTTGGCCAACCCAGTATTTTGGCACTGTACTTTCCCCACACTTATTTATGGGACTTAGGAAATCCTGAATCAGGAACCCAGGTATTGAACTGTTGTGCATGGGACTGGGGGTCTGTCACGGAGAAAACAAGGAAGGAATAAAAGACAGAGTCATCTGGGACTTTAGTCTCCTTTCTATGAGCCAGGTACCTCCAGCAGAGGAAACAGAGGCAAAGGTGAGCTATAGCAATGAGAGCAGAACCCCAGTAATTAATGGAAGTGGTGGGGAAAGAGGTTCCAGGACCTCCATCCCAGCATCTGGAGTGAATGAGGAAATAATGAACTTTCACTCACTTTTCTTTTTGGAAGGTCGAGAAGAAGGAAGGACTGCTAGATCTTAGAGGTTAAAAACAAACAAACGTGGACATAGGCTTATTTGTGAATTACATTGTCGTTTTCCAATCCTATTTACTTTGGAAATGGTAATCTAAAGAAGATACTGGTTAGTTCAGTTCAGTCACTCAGTCGTGTCCAACTCTTTGCGACCCCATGAACCGCAGCACGCCAGGCCTCCCTGTCCATCACCAGCTCCCGGAGTTTACCCAAACTCATGTCCATTGAGTCAATGATGCCATCCAACCATCTCATCCTCTGTCGTCCCCTTTTTCTCCTGTCCCCAATCCTTCACAGCATCAAGGTCTTTTCCAGTGAGTCAACTCTTCGCATGAGGTGGCCAAAGTATTGGAGTTCCAGCTTCAGCATCAGTCCTTCCAATGAACACCCAGGACTGATCTCGTTTAGAATGGACTGGTTGGATCTCCTTGCAGTCCAAGGGACTCTCAAGAGTCTTCTCCAACACCACAGTTCAAAAGCATCAATTCTTCGGCGCTCAGCTTTCTTCACCGTCCATACATACTCTCATATCCATACATGACTACTGGAAAAAACATAGCCTTGACTAGACGGACCTTTGTTGGCAAAGTAATGTCTCTGCTTTTTAATATGCTGTCTAGGTTGGTCATAACTTTCCTTCCAAGGACTAAGCATCTTTTAATTTCATGGCTGCAATCACCATCTGCAGTGATTTTGGAGCCCCCAAAAATAAAGTCTGACACTGTTTCCACTGTTTGCCCATCTATTTCCCATGAAGTGATAGGAGCGGATGCCATGATCTTAGTTTTCTGAATGTTGAATTTTAAGCCAACTTTTTCACTCTCCTCTCTCAGTTTCATCAAGAGGCTTTTTAGTTCCTCTTCACTTTCTTCCATAAGGGTGGTGTCATCTGCATATCTGAGGTTATTGATATTTCTCCCGGCAATCTTGATTCCAGCTTGTGCTTCTTCCAGCCCAGCGTTTCTCATGATTTACTCTGCATATAAGTTAAATAAGCAGAGTGACAATACTGTTTAAGTAGTTAATAATTCTCTCAGTGGAGAATTAGGCCTATGTGTATTTAAATTTTACTCCACATTGCCTAGCATTGATTGCTCTGACCTTTCATAACATTTACAGCTTGAATCACCCAATTTTGCCATTAATTACATAGTAGACATTATATGCCCCTCTATTTTTTTTTTTATGGTTCCTGGACCTCACTGTATATTCCTTTGGTAGTGTTTGCTTATCAGATATCTTGTTGAATCCCTTTAGCCCTCTAACATCCCTGAATTTAGGTGATTGGAAAATACTCATTTTTCTCCTGGAAAAATCCTTTTAACATTTTTTCCCCAGTGTTAGAAGGAGATACTAGGAAACAAAAATATTTTATTCTTTTTGCAGAAAATATGCTTAAAGAGAACTATATGTACACATCCCATGGTTAATAAAATCATCAGAGCTTTTTCAGTCATCATTATAAATGATACAGGTTCTCTGGATCAGGGTGCTTTCTGTGGATACAAGGTTAGCTCAAGGGACACTGGACCAGAAGTGAAACCAGATTGCTTTTCGGCTGCCAGAAATTCTGGGCAGAGTGCCAGACTTGGTTCACCTTTAAAAATTCATCTCCCAGTATGAAAATAGAGGGCTTGATCCCTACAAGGAATGGTGGTAGCATGAATACTTGGACTTCCTTTGGCCCAAAGTACTTTCATTGATGCTAGGAAAGGTGGGGGGACTGATTGGTGTGGACCAGCAGCTTTGACCTCATTTAAGAGCTGCAATATTTTCTCTAGCAGCCTTACTTCATTACGTTTCAAATTATAATTTCATAAGTTAATAATTGTAATTCCAAATAATGTGGGTCATATATACACATTGAATGTGCTCTGCCTGATAGGAAGCTGTAGGTTTAACTTCTAATAGTCATAGAAATTCTATGCACATTATGAAGCTATTAGGATGTAACAGCTGTTTTAGTTCATTTCACCCTGCAAAAGAAATGTGATGCGGGCTAAAATGATCAGTAATTATGTATTTTGAAAGCTAAACCTCCAGTTACAGAAAGAGCTAATTTACACATTAGATGCTGATAAAACTACAGTAAGCTATGAGTTTCAAAGTTAGTGTTATCTCCTGCCTAGGACTATGAAAGAGGATCTGTACCAAAAGACAGTTTTTTCCTCTTTGAAATGCTCTTTTACATTGCCTATTGTAATTTTGAAGTTGCAAATCAACTGTAATGAAGAACTGCTTGATATCTTTCTAAAGAAAAAAATTAGAGGAATGTTAGAGGGAGTAGGATTTAGAAGAATTTCACTTTATTTCTGTTGATCAGAGCCTACCATCTGCCTTCCATTTAATGTTGTAGAAGCATGCATGCGTTTCCCAGTTCTGAACAGATGATATGCATGATTTGTTGAGATATATGTGTATTCTGGATGTGTGTGTGTGTGTATATATACCTACGGTGCTTAAAATCACACTTGAAGTGTAAAACAGATAATGAGTCTCCATTTTGGGCTAATTTGCATATTCATCTCTTATACACAAAACAAAAGTCTACAATGATACTGATTTTCTTTTCTACTTTAGAATCAGCACTAACCAGCTGTCAACAAATATTTTGATTAAACAGTCTTCTTTATTGGGGAATTTTGGGGCACATTCTTTATATAAACACATTGTTTTCTTTGATTTCAAGGGACTTATTTTCAGTATGATTCATAGATGCATCACACCGGTAAGCTGTCATGCACAAAAATATATTTTTCTCTGTAAACTTCCTTTTTACCATTGATTTCTCTAGGGCAAAAATATGGCTCAGAACAGAATATTCTACCTCAGGATATTTGCCTAAAGTAAAGGTGGTAAATAAATGTATAGGCCTGCTTTAAGTAAACTGAAAAATTTAAAGTAAAAGCTTCACCAACTGGACTTCTCTAGGAGATTTTTAAAGATAACTTAACAGTTCCTGTTATACATCTAAGACGTGATTGGACTACAGAAATTTTGTTCGTATTTTGACATGTATTCATCTAGTCTTTCTTCTGTGTATAACCATACATAAACATGTTATTTATAAAAATGGTGTCATGTAGCACATATTATTTTGAAACCTTGCACATATGTATATTCATTGTGGCTGTTGTTCCATGTCAGGAAATAAGTATCTGCTTTATTCTTTTTAACAATAGCACAGTATTCTAAATATACTATTGTTTACCTAACTAGTCCACTATTGAGGGACTGTAAGAATTTTTTTGGTTTTACTATTATAGAATAGTATAGTCTCTGCATGCATATTTGATTATCTCTTCACATAAGCAGAGTCAGAAGATATTACCATCTTAAAATATGACACATACTGGTAAATGCCATACAAAGCGTTAGACCAGTAGTTTGATAATACCTATTTCCCTACACCTTTGTCAACAATGAGCATTATGATTTTAAAGTTTATCAAACTGATAAGTAAATGATAGTCTCACATTTATTTTATGGTGCAGATTTTTGATGATTTATAAAATTAAACAACTGTGCATCTGTTTGACAAGGATACATATTTTCATAGAAAAGATGAGATTTGAGTTGATCTGAAAGGATGAGTTTAATTAATTAATTTTTTTTCTCTGGCTGCGGTGAGCAGAGTCTACTCTTTGCTGTGGTGCACAGGCTTCTCATTGTGGTGGCTTCTCTTGTTGCCAACCACAGGCTCTAGGCATGCAGGCTCAGTAGTTGTGGAGCACGGGCTTACTTGCTCTGAGGCATGTGGAATCTTCCTGGACCAGGGATTGAGTCTGCGTCCCCTGCATTGGCAGGCGGATTCTTAACCACTCTGCCATCAAGAAAGTCCCAAGAGTTGAGTTTTGATTGGGTACTTTTAGAGGATTTTTCTCATGAGATCATCTGGGAAAGTGGTTCTCAGTCAGGGGTGATTTTTGCTCCTTAGAGGACATTTGGTGATGTCTGGGGACATTTTTCTGGAAGAAAAATGGAAACAGTGTCAGATTTTATTTTCTTGGGCTCCATAATCACTGCAGATGGTGATGACAGCCATGAAATTAAAAGACACTTGCTCCTTGGAAGAAAAGCTATGACCAACCTAGACAGCATATTAAATAGAAAGCAGAGACATCACTTTGCCAACAAAGGTCTGTCTATTCAAAACTATGGTTTTTCCAGTAGTCATGTATGCATATGAGAGTTGGACCATAAAGAAAGCTGAGCACTGAAGAATTGGTGCTTTTGAAGTGTGGTGCTGGAGAAGACTCTTGAGAGTCCCTTGGATGGCAAGGGGATCAAACCAGTCAATCTTAAAGAAAATCAGTCCTGAATATTCATCGGTAGGACTGATGCTGAAGCTGAAGCTCCAGATCTTTGGCCACCTGATGCAAAGAACTGACTCATTGGAAAAGACCCTGATGCTGGGCAAGATTGAAGGGAGGAGAAGGGGATGACAGAGGATGAGATGGTTGGATGGCATCACCAACTTGATGGACGTGAGTTGGAGCAAGCTCTGAGGGTTGGTGATGGACAGGGAAGCCTGGCGTGCTGCATGCAGTCCATGGGGTTGCAAAGAGTTGGACACAACTGAGCGACTGAGCTGACTGACTGACTAGTATTCTTGCCTGGAAAATCCCATGGATAGAGGAACCTGGCGGGCTATGGTTCATAGGGTCTCAAAGAGTCGGACGTTACTGAGTTGCTGCTGGCATTGGTAGCCTGTCAGGGTCCTCTGTCCATGGTATTCTCCAGGCAAGAATACTGGAGTGTGTTGTCATTCCCCTCCCCAGGGGATCTTCCCAACCCTGGGATCAAACCCGGGTTTCCTGCATTGCAGGCATATTCTTCACCATCTGAGCCACCAGAGAAGCCCAGGATAAAGTCAAGGATGCTGCTAAACATCCTACAATGTACAAAACAGCCTCCTACAGCAAAGAGTTATCCAGCTGAAAATGTCAGTAGTGCCAAGAGTGAGAAACCCTGATTTAAGAGAAGGTTGTAGTAATTTTATATGTGAAGAGGGCTTGAATTAGGTTGTTTTTTGTTAAAATGGAGAAAAAGAATCACTGTGAAAGACATTTAAAAGGAAAAATAGTCAAATTGATGCCTGATTGGATACAGAGAGGGAAAACAAGAAATTGAGTCACAAAGTTTAGAAGCTAGATGGCTGGGACATGGGGTGGCATTAGTGGAGGGAAGTTGTGAGAGAGCCAGTGTGAACCAGTACAGAATCGTTACTTAAGAAGTAAATGGTGACACACTGCTGTTTCATCTACTTTGCTTTCATATAGTGAGATTTTTATTTTACACTTGGTGCCAGGATTGTTTTGGATTTTTGAATTAAAAAATCACTAACTGGTACCAAACACTTCATTGCAAACAATTTCTTCTTTCTGAAATATGCTTCTTTCATCTGTCCTACTGAAATTTTGTCCCTTTCTAAAGTGCTGTTTCCTCCAGGAAATCTTCTTTGATCTCTCCAAATGAAATAAAAATATTTTTTCTTTATTTATTCAAAAGATACTTACCAAGTGCCTGCTATGTGACAGGCAATGTACTAGGTACTAGAACTGCAGTGGAAAGCTTTAAGCATGTCCTCTTCCCTTATGGAGTTTAAAGGATAATAGGAGAGTCAGATATTAAACAAAATAATTACAAGTAAAGGAAGAATCATAGGTTATAATATTAAAAAATGCAAAGAAGGAAAAATACAAGTGAGCATTAGTGCCAAAGCAGAAGAATACAGTTTCAACTGGACAAGTCAGGGAAGATCTTTTAGGGAGGTGATGTTGAAGTAAAGACCTGAGTGATGACTAGGAATTAATCAGATAAAGGTAAGAGGGGAATGAGGGGAAAGTAATTGGAGCAGAGACAAATAGGAAACCCTTGAGAGAAATACCTTGGTCTGAATAAGGAAATGAAAAGAAGTTCGTATAGCCGAAGAGCAGTGGTGAGGTAGAGGGGAAGGTGGGTGATGACCAGATTGTTTAGGCCTGGAGGACCTCGTTAAAGAGGTTGTCTCTGGGTTAAGGTGGATGGTAATAAAGGCGGGGAGATGAGTAGGAGGCCTTTGTTATAGTTCAGGAGGTAAGGTGGTTACTTGTATAAGGATGGTACCAGGAGAATTGGATAGAAGTGGGTGAATTTAAGATGTGTTCTTCAGCTTGTGAGACTTCCAAGGAGTGATGTATAGACACAGGCTTGGAACTAAAAAGGAGATCTAGGTTGGAAATAGAAACATGAGAGTTGTCTTAGAGGATGATATTTGAAGTTGTGGGTGTAGTTGGTTAGATTCAAATGAGATAGAATGTAGTTGTATGAAGAAGGAGAAGAAAAGAGGACCTCGAAGTGAGTCCGAGGTGCTCTTAAATTTGATCAAGTAGAAGTCAGCAAAGTAAATGCGGAAGGAGCAGCCAGCAAGAGTAGGACAAGCAGGAAAGTATGATTTCAAGAAGGAGGGGACAGGTCAGGAATGCCAGATGTTGCTGCGAGACCGAGTGGATGAGGAATGGAAAGTATTGATTGGCCTTGGCAGCATAGAGTGCACTGTTTACCTTAGAGAGAGCAGTTTTACTGACATAGTATGATGCAGTAGGGGCAGAAACCAGATTAGAATTGTAATTTATAGTAAAACTGAAAATGCATATATGCATTCCGGCAGCAATCATCTTTTTGATAAAACTTATTCAAAGGAAGGATGTACATAAGGACACTTAGTGCAGGGTTGTTTGTAAATTTAAAAAGTTGTAAACTACCAAAATGCCCATCAAAAGGGGAGTTCAGTAAAATTAGAATCCTTCTATAAATTATCCCAGAAGGATTTCCTTAAAAATTGTTAGATGAAAACATGATTCATAATGCTTTTTTTGTCAGTAAACTACCGTGTATACGTATATATGTAAATATATAATATAAATGTTTATATGGATTTGTATGAGTATAGAGAATGGTATGAAAGGATGCACATCAAACTTTAATATTGATTATTCAGGAAAATGAAGATGGAGTAAGGAAAGCAGAAAGATATTATTCAATTTTTATTTATCTTTTGTTATACTTGCTGTAACGCCATTTTTTTTTAATGAAAAAGAGGATTGAGTATACACAATGGAATATTACTCAGCCATTAAAAAGAATACATTCGAATCAGTTCTAATGAGGTGGATGAAAGTGGAGCCTATTATACAGAGTGAAGTAAGCCAGAAAGAAAAACACCAATACAGTATACTAATGCGTATATGTGGTATTTAGTCAATCGGTAAAGATAACCCTGTATGCAAGACATCAAAAGAGACACAGATAAATAGAACAGTATTATGGATTCTATGGGAGAGGGCGAGGGCAGGATGATATGGGAGAATGGCATGGAAGCATGTAAATTATCATCTGTGAAACGAATCCCAGTCCAGGTTCAATGCATGATACAGGGTGCTGGTGCACCGGGATGACCCGGTGGGGTGGGATGGGGAGGGAAGTGGAAGGGGGGTTCTGGAAGGGGAAAACATGTACACCCATGGTGGATTCATGTCAACATATGGCAAAACAAATACAATATTGTAAAGTTAAAAAACAGAAAATAAACTAATTAAAAAAAATGGAAAGAAAAAAAAGAGGATTGAGGATTGAACTTTTTAAAGAACTCTAGGAGGTGAGGAAATGGAGAAAGAAAAAATGAGTAACTTAAGAAACTTCGTTGGGAAGGTAAATAAAGATACATGATGGAAGCTGGAAGTAGGTGTGTTTTTAAGAATGAGAGGTGCTAAAGCTTGTTTAAATGTTGAATAAAAGGATCCAGGAGAGAGAAATTGAAGAGGCAGAGAAAAAGATAGTCTATGAAATGGGACACCTTAATTATGTGTGATGGGAGGAAAGAAAAAAGGCTAATCTGGTTTCATACTGTGAGTGCTGGTATGGTGGCTTCTGTTTTCTTTAGGATGAATGGAACAGAGTCATCAGCTGAGAGTGAGAGGGAAGTTGGGAGTCTGAATAGAGTGGAGAAAGGTAGGAGCTAGGTGTTGCAGCAGTGGGATAAGCTTTATAGGGAAATACTGTCATGTGAGGTCTGGTTGATGTCTTATTTGAGATTGGGCAGCCTTGTTGTGTGGTTTTCTCTGGTGCAATTCAGTTTCTTAGGTTCAGAGAAGTAGTCGAGGAGTAGGTGGGAGTTTGGCTAGTCCAGCTCACTGGAAGATGGGAGGGCCAGGAAAGTGGAGAGGATTTGCCAAGACCCAAAGGAAAAGTCTAGAGGTAATTACCACTGGGACACTAGAAATAATTGCCCACATCCAGGTACCATTTTCTACTTTTGTCTTATGTTGACTGCACTGCCTTGACCACCACTGGCTGGCGGGCTGTGGTCTGCAGGGTTGAAAAGAGTCGGATGTGACTGAGCATGTGAGTGGGCACACACCCACGCACGCACACACACACACACACACTACACACTACCCCTCTTTTGCCATGACTATTACTATGAACAAGATGTAGCTGTTTTCTAGTTTTCTTATGTGTCTTGAAAACAGATCCTGGGGCTTATCTTTAAATATAAAACTTATGTAAACCTGTGTGTTTGCCCAGAATCTGTAAAGAAAGCAAACTAAGAAAAAGCAGTAGGTTTAATTGAAGCTGAGAATATGACCCAGATGGTTCCTGTTGCCATTGCCCACATCATACCTAGAAAGATGTTGTGTTTTTTTGCAAACTTTTCTATGGCTTGGTCAATTGAGAGATTATTTTGAACCTTGTCATTGGACAGTACTCATTATTTGACTGTTATCCCATTGGTTTTTATCAGTTTGTTATCTATGTTGTTATCTTAGAGAAGACATGATCAGTAGAGGTGACATCTTAGGAACAGATCTTAGGAATATGTTTTATGGCTATCATAACAAAATATACCCTGCAGAATCTGCGTCTGAAGGACTGTGACTTACATATTGATCTTTGGAGGTTTGTAGTTTGTTTTTCTTCAAATACAAATTGTAGATGTCTTATTTTTAAGATGACATTATCTGAGAAGTGTTGGCGATCAGATGGCTGCCTTCTGAGTACTGAGTGCTTTTACATAAATTATTTTGTGTCCTTAAACAACTTAAAGAACAAAATTAAATTCTTAAGACATCCCTTGCAGATAGGTTTGATTATTCTCATTTTACAGAGCCTCAGAAAGGTTAAGTGCTTTTCCAAAGATCTCAAAACCAGAAAGGCCTGGAAATCTAGCTAGATACGTTCTAGCTTTAAAGACAGTTATATTATATCATATAATGTCATTGAGAAAGAACCCATTCATGTATCTAAATAACGTCTTCCCTCTTACTTTGTAAGGCTTAGCAGATATGTGCTCGGGGCTGGGACCTCACTGTTTCTTAGAAGCCTTATTTATCATACTGCCTTTATCAAGTGTTTCTGATGAAGTCCACATGATGATATCCTAACCTTGTCTTTGTAGACAGCTAGAGCCTCATCAGAGACTTTTTGGAGGCTGTATATTGTCATGCTGTCAAATGCCTGGAAAAAGAAGGGAAGTTATTGCTTATTAACTTAGATATGGTTTACAGAACAGGTAATACCCACAGTTTTCCACACACTGTTAAATATTTCATTTGGAATATCTGGAAGCTAAGCATTTATTGCCTAGCTATTGTATTTTACAAGTGGGGAAAGTGAGACTTGGAGAGCATAATGAACTTACAATTACACAACATCTGGGATTGAAATCCAAGTCTGTTTGACTCTAAAGTTTTGTGCTTTTTTTTAAACACACAATGCTGTCTTTTCCATCTCTGCTTATCATCTTGTGGCATTATCTTTATTTTTTTGTGAGGCTTCAAAGATATTTAAAAATTGTTTTATTCTGGACTTCAGGATTCTGAAGTAATAGCTCTTACTGGTGGGTGATAAAAACACATACACATACACTTTATAGGATAAGGAAAATATTCATATGTTACGTATTTTTTAATCTTATAAAAACACTTAGTTCCCTCAGTAGATCTAGATTCTGGCAGCTGCCAGATATACATTTGGATGCTTAAATTGATAAGTCAAGATTTTAATTTTGCTGCTATGATTAGTGAATGGTGTCAGATTAAACTTATTTCCAGAGAGTGAGATGCATCCTGGTATCATTTTATCCAGTCTGTTTATACTGTGATTACAGGGTATGCGGACAGGCAATATTAAAATGTTAGGATGTGCTTCTGGGATGTGTTTCTAGTCCCCTGAGAAACGTTTCTAGTTCCCAAAGACATTTCTGTGATGGCCATGGCCCTTCATATATGGGATGCCCTTGTTATCTGAATATTTTTTATTTCATGCTGTGTAGTCAAAAAGATTGCATAGGGAAACAGAAGTTACCATAATGTAAAAATATTCACTGATTAATTGTCCATATGTAAATTTAGTGAATGGTGTCAGATTAAACTTATTTCCAGAGAGTGAGATACATCCTGGTATCATTTTATCCGGTCTGTTTATAGTGTGATTACAGGGTATGCAGACAGGCAATATTAAAATAATGAAATTTGAATAATAAATGCAACTATTGTACTAACCAGAGTAGTAGTAACAGCAGCAGTAGCAGATGAGTAAATTTAGTTCCCAGTCAAACACTCATCCCAGATAAATACTATCCCTTGCCCATCCTGTTAGTTATAAAGTGTTACCTATTGTTGGAAAGATGTAAAATTATTGTATTCAACTGCAAAGTCAATGGGAGATTTTGCAAAAATTCTGGAGATAAAAATTTAATGAAACCAAGGAAAGTGATGTCAAAGAACTATTGCCAAACTTGCGGGCAGAGCCAGTGGCAATGCAATTCTGGCAGCATTAGTCAGTGAACAACTGAGGTAGAGAAAATCCACCAGAATAATGACATGTTATTTCAAAAGAAGGATCTGATTATTAAAAATTAGAGGAAATTTGATGATGTCCAGGTATTTTTGGAAGAATATCTCTCACTGTAATTGTGCTAGTGCTAATTAGATAGTGTATCTGATGTCAGATCAGTATTACTCATCTGCTACTGCTGCTGCTACTACTACTTTGGTTAGTACAATAGTTGCATTTATTATTCAAATTTTATTAAAGATAAAATACACTAATATTTGATATTTCAATTTTTTACCTTAATGAAAACATTTCCCCCCCCACATTCACTATGAGACTTTGGTCCCTATTGTAAGTGAATAGATTAACAATCCTTTTCAGATAATTGTCCTCACATAATGAGACCCTTCTGTAATGGTTATATACTTTGTGTATTTGTATGTTGTTCCTCTCTTAGTTACACTGTTAGTAAGCAGCAGTAACAAAAACTGTTGTGGTGAGTTAGCTGTGAAAAACTGTTGTGGTGAGTTAGCTGTGGGGTTGACTCATCCTGAGTAATATTGTCTTTTAACCAGTAATTCAAAGACGCAGAACTCAGTGAGCAGTTGTCTCTTCTAGCAGAATGGCCAACAAGCAGATTACAGTTCTATCTTGCAGAAAGGATTTCAGGTCACTCATTGAATCGAAAAGCATCACATAAATAAAAACTTCCAGCTGGGGATGGTTGAGGGGAATGCAGTAGTATTGTTTTTGAAGTCTTTTTTTTTCTGTTCAGTAACATTGCCCATAGCTTTAATGTTCCTCAGATTTGAAGATGAATACATTTCGCTGCTTCCTAATCCATTTGAAAAGGAAAACGTGCTTGTAATATCTTTACCAGCCTTAATTTGGCCCACTGGTAGACTTCGCAGGCTCAGCTGCAACAGCCAGAGTGGAATCTAATGTCCCCTCTGGCTGCTTTCACCACAGCCAAGGTTCTGGATGCCCATTATTTCTGGAGATGATGTTCCTTCTTGGTGTTTTTTTTAATCTTGGAGTCTGTGGAATACCCCAAGGTAGTGTCGGTGTCAGAGAATTAAGTATTTTCTGGGTTCTGAAACATGTAAACAACATATATTAGTTTAAATTATCATGTGTAGTTGGTTTTCTGTTAACCTCTAACAACGTGTAGACCCTTTTCTAAGCAGAATCAGAAGGTTGTTTTTTTGTTTTTGAGACCTATAAAGTAATGATACCTTACAGCCATTCTCCAAATAGAGCTCATTCATTATGACCCCTGTTTACGTTTCTGCTTCCCTTGAACTTAGGCCAGAATATTTATCTGTGCAATTTAAGTAGCAACATGTTAGTTAAGTACTTGATTTAAAGTAGCTGGCATTTCAATTTATTTTTCCTTTATTGGGAAAGTTCTTCCCTTTGAAGAGGAGTTGAATTAGTCATTGTGTAGTTTAGATAAGTTACTTGATCTGGGGACAAAACATTGCAGGATTTGTGGAGTTGTCTATGGTACCTGTGTGAGAGACACGTCATGAATCTCTTAATAGTTGTGAAATTGCGTTTCATGAAATGTCTGACGTGTGACTGGCTCCTTCTCCTCCTTTCTATGGCAAATCATGTAGCTCATATATCATGCCAACCACAAATCTCAATTCATATTTGTCCAAGGATTTTACTCTGAGATTCACCTTCTTAGAGCTGAAAAGGTTCAATACCATATGGTTTCTTTTTATTAGTATGATTAAGAATGTATTTTCATCAAACTATACCATCTGTTATAAAGAGAAAACAGGTAGAGACATTGATATATTCTCCTCATTTTTTCTTCTTCTTAACCTCCATCCAATTAGCTTATAAGTATAAATCTCTTAGATCAGGTTATTTAGAAAATAAAAAAATTTATGTATTGAAGGATGGGCTCCTCCAGGGCAGAATTTAGCCTTCTTTTTGTCCCACATATAGCTTGTATTATGTCACATATATAGTAATGCTTCGGAAAATGTGTTGAATTTATCTGTAACTACAATGTTGTATGTAATGTAAAAATTACCGAAATATATTATCTGGTTGGAATTACATTTAGCAGACTGAATTATTGATGGTTTCTCATTCCTGGTCCAGTGCCTGGCCCAGAGTTGGCATTCAGTGACTGTTTGTTGACTTAGCTCATTACTTAATTGATTGATTCTTGGGATAATTTAGTCTGATGACTAAATGAGATTTATGAACAGTCATGTAACCTTTATTATGATAATGTATTTTAATAATCCTGCAAGAACAGAATTTGAAGCAAGTTTCCTTTGTAGTAAGTTTACAGTATTTATAAGGGCATGAAATATTCTTAAACACAATTTTTTAAAAATTACTATTTATTCATTCTTAAATATTTATTTATTTATTTGGCTGCACTGGGTCTTAGTTGCAGCATGTGAACTTTTAGCTGTGGCATGTGGGATATGTCCCTGACCAGGAATCAAACCCAGGTGCTCTGCATTGGGAGCACAGAGTCTTAGCCACTGGATCACCAGGAAAGTACCTAAAATTTGCTATTTAAACCTCTATTGAGTTTTGCTTTTTTTTTTCTCTCGTTCTTTCCAATGAAGCTCATGGGTGATATTCTTCCTGCCTAGATCTCTTTGTTTTTAAGTGACCCTTCAAGTTTACGTATGTATAATACAGAGGTCTTTTGAAGTCTTCCGGTTCTTGCAGTTTAGGTAAGAGTGCTCAACCCCCACAGTTCCATGGTCTTGAAGAGTCCAAAACTTCTCTGCTATTTGGGAAATCTGAGTCTCAGGACTTAATTCTTTATAGCTCCTCTGCCTCTCCTTTCTTTTCTTTTTATGTGCTAATTTTGTGTTATGGTGTCCCAGATATGAAACTCAAGACAGCTTCCAGTTCCTTCAGAAGAGTCCTTTCCAACAGAAGCATTAGAGACTAATGTGGACTTTCTGGGAGAGAGAAGGAAGGGCTTAACATTATCTATCCCATTATCAATACCTTAAAAATTCTGTATTAGACATTAGTTTTCATTTATTCACTGACAAATATTTAACAAGCCAGGCACTGTGCCAGGCACTGGGTACTCAGAGATGAGTGAAAAATAGATAGGTTCCTGTTTTCATGGGCCGAAGATCCCCCGGAGAAGGAAGCGGCAACCCACTTGCTTGGAAAATTCCATGGACAGAGGAGCCTGGCAGGCTGTAGTTCATGGGGTTACAAAGAGTCGGACACAACTGAGCAACAGAGTGCACACATAGACCAGTAGGGGTGCCAGGTAATTAAGAAGGCATACAAATTGATGTAGAATTCTAACTGTGATAAGTGCTATGTAAAAGAGGTACACAGTCCTGGAGAACATTTAATGGAGAGCTTTGACTTTTTGGGGGATGGGGGTGGGTGAAGATTAGAAGGAATCATGTGGCCAAGTAGGGTGCAGGAGTGAGGAGTGAGAGGCACAGGTGAGTTTCTAGAGTCTCTTCTCCACAGAGCTGCCATCTGTATTTCCTCTTGGTTGCTTCTATCTCTAGGAGCCCAGTCTGGTTGGCTGTCTTCTCCTCCAGGATTTTCCCTTAGAATTTCCAAGTTCTTCTCCCTCTCTTATGTAGAGAACTTCTGCTAATTTTCAGATCCTATTAAAAACTTGAATAATTTTTATACATTAACACTCCATGTTCCTGCCAAAATTTCACCTCTATCTAGATCAAGGGAACTATTTTTAAAAATTTTATTTATTTTTTAATTGAAGGATAATTGCTTTACAGAATTTTGTTGGTTTCTGCCAAACATCAACATGAATCAACCATAGGTATACATATGTACTGTCCTTCTTGAACCTCCCTCCCATCTGCCTCCTCATCTCACCCCTCTAGGTTATTGTAGAGCCCCAGTTTGAGTTTAGATCAAGGGAACTGTTCTTAAACTATATGTTGGCAACATCATTATTCATTCATTTTTTCATTCATTCAGCAAATACTTACTGGACACCTGTCCTCTGAAAGCAAGAGAACTTCACCCCACCTGACTGATGCTGGAGCATTGCCCTTCCCTTTGAAAATTTTCCAGACTACTTTGAACAACCTGAGCATTGTAAGCATTAAGGATTCAGCAAAGTGCAGACTGCACAAAAATGTCTATCTTAATGGAGATTATGTTCTAATGGGGAGAGACAGACAATAAACAAAATAAATAAAGCAGGGAAGAGGAACTAGGATATTTATGGGGTGGGATTTGCAACTTCAAACAGGCGAGGCCTCATTATACAGGTGACATCTAAGTAATGACCTGAAGAAGATTAGGGAACAAGCCAGTGTGGTTGGAGTGCTCCTGGCTGAAGGGATGGTAACTGACCCTGACGTGGGGACATGCCTGGTGTGCTCCACAGATGGGAAAGAGGCCACTTGAACTGTAGCAGAATGCAAGGTAGTGTATGGGATCAGATTGTTTGGGCTTGGTGGAATGAGATGGGGGAGCCATTGGAGAGTAGTGAGCTGAGCAGTCATGTGATCTGAGTGATCTAACTGCTGGGTAGGGTGTAGTCTGAAGAGGCGTGAGGCTAGAAAACAGAATGTAGGCAAAAGGTGGTGGCAGTCTCTTGGATGAGAGTAGAAGCAGTGAAGTGAGGGAAAAATGCTTGAGGTTCTGATATATTTTGAAGGGAGAGCTAATGGCATTGGCTGGTAGATATGGCACTGGCTGGAAGATATGGCATGGGATAAGAAAGGAGTCACAGGTGGCACCAAGGTTTTTGGCCTGAAGAACTAAAAGGATGGAATTGCTGTGACTGAGATAGGAGGACTGTGCAAGATAGGTTTTAGAGTAGCTCTAAAGCGTTTTAGATATGAGGTGCCTGTTAGATGTCTGAGTGGAAATGTTGAAGAGGCAGTTGAATATGTGTCTGAAGTCTAAGGTAGAAATCCTGGCCAGATATATAAAATTAGGAGTTACCAGCATGAGATGTGTCTCAAAGCTGTGAGACTGGATGAAAGCCAAGTGTTAAGAGGCTGAGGTTAGGAGAAGGGTCCGGTACCCCAGACCAAGAAGGAGCTGCCAGTGATGGGGGAGCAAAGTCAGGGGAAGGTGGTGACTTGGAAGCCAAGGGATAGAGTGACCCGTTGTGTGGTGCTGCCAAGGGTTCACGTTAGATCAGGCCTGATAATTGACAGTTTAGCAACATGGAGATCGTGAATGCGCTTGTGGAGCAGTTTTAAATGAGTGGTGGGGTGGAAACCTGATTGGATTAGGTTCAAGAGAGAAGGAAGAATTGGAAACAGGATATATCAACATTTTTGAGAAGCTTAGCTGTGAAAGAAAGAAGTAGGGCAGTGGTTCCCTACTTTCTGGAGGCTTCACTACACAGTCACTTCTGGTATCAGCTGTCTGGGGAAGTTACTTTTGCAGAAACCTACTTATTACCGTTAAGGTTTTTTTCCCTCCTGACAGCTGTCATTTTGAGTTGCTTTCCTTCTTTGCTCTGACAGTGCCTAAGTTAGGACCTACTAAAATCTTGCTTTCTTTCAGATCCTCAAATATGATGCAAAAATATTGAGCCAGCCTCTGTTTGAGGACACAGATACTGTCCTCCACAGCAGGTTAACAGGAGGGTGAGTTTGGAGACACAACATTTCCTAAGACTTGAGGCAGGCAATGCTGTGTGCACAAAGAAGGATAGCTCATATTTATTGAGTGCTTCCTCTGTGGCAGCACAGTCTGCGTGTTTTACATCATTATCCTTTTAACTCTAATAGCTACTTGGGGTGATAGAGCTTCATAAAGAAAATCTTACAGGTAAATAACTGGGATTTGTGACAACCCTCTTAGTATTGTGTTCTATCTTACCAACTTTGATAGCTCATTGGAATATCCAGGAATGTTTTATGAATGACTATGAAGTGCCAGGCACATTTATGGAACCAGGCATTAAAAGGAGTCACATTATAGGTTGCTTTTAAAAAAATACTATGAACTTCTGGTTGAGGAGATAACTTTTTTTTCCTTAACTGAGAGGCTAGATTTTGGGAAAAACAGCCCAATCCAATGAAAATCCTCTAAAAGATCTTAAATCCTTAGAATTTACACATCCCTTTTACCCATGGGTTCTGTTGTCCTTTTCTGCAGTTATTGATTTTTCCTGGTGCCTTTTTTATAATGTCTGCCTGGACATATCCATTCCTTATGGATTTATTGCTCATCTTTTTACCCTGCTCTCTTTAGAGGAATACTATATCAAACTTTGACCCCTTCCATCAGATTACAACAATTTAAAGGTAGATTGTGCTCCTGGCCTAAACATGTTGACAATGACCCTTAACAGTATTTGAATTATGGTGTGTTTTTCGGTAAGCATTTTAGTTGACTGTTTTCTTTTTATGTGTGGACCTTGCTTCTTTTCTCATTTACATATCTCTAGGGAAAAATAAATGCCTGAATTGGGCAAAAAAGAAATTTTGCTTTGAAATTGCTCTTTTTTAAGATGTCATCTAGGAATGCACTATTTAAAAATTTTTGAACTTTATAGGCACATTTTCATTTTAAAAGAAGAAGGAAAATACTTAAAAAAAATTTGTTGGCAAAACCTGAAAAGAAAGCTCTTAAAAAAGGACTCCAGCCTGACAAGAGGAAAGGAAGAAATGATTACTGATGATTTCAATTTCCAGTAAATTACAAAGCATATATAATAGGCTTCGAAGAGAGATGATTCCTATGGCATACTTCATGCTGCCTTTACGGATAAGTGTGTAAATGAAAGGGAAATGAATTGTTTCAGCCTGGCAAATCTATACAATTTTGGTGGAGTGAAAATGAATGAAATTAATTCTATCACTCTTTACTAAATATAACACGTTTTTGATGTGTCTCTAAAGCAGTGTACTTATAGATTTGCTACAAGGAAACTTAATACTGAATCAGAGGTAACTAAATAATTATCAAAAAGTAAGAGGATAATAGTATTTCATATAACTTACACTACAAAATTTGAAAATTTGGAAATTCCCTGTGACTAGGAATGATTTTTTAAACTCCTTAGAACTCCTCCCCCCATAATATTATTAATAAAACAAAAAGTCCTTGCCATTAGGAGCTTATATTCTAGAGGAGGAGATTGATAATAAATAGTTACATAGATAATTGTATTATTTAACTTGTCACATCGTAAGGGCAGTGAAAGAAAAGATATCTTCCCTGAGGAAATAATGTTTAATTTGACCCCTGAGGAATGACAGGAGGTAAGCCAAGTATAGGGGAAGGGAGGAGCATTCCCAGAACTGAGAGAATCAGAGAGCTGGGCGGTGTGGATGGAGCAAGTGAACAGGGGTGTAGAAAGACAAAGTGAGGCTGGGGTAGTGAGCTGAGGACAGGTCTCACAGGGCCTTGTAGGTCCTGTTGTGGATTTTGAACTTCATTCGGAGAACAAGGAGACACTCACTGTTAAAGAATTTTTAGCAGGTTTCAATTTTCAGATCATCACCCTGGACAAAGGACTCGAATAAACGTCTTTCCAAAGATTATGTACAAATGGTCAGTAAGAGATGATCAGCATCGTTAGTCATTAGGGAAATCTTGAGTCAAAATCACAGTGAGTTAACACTTCACACCCAAAAGGATGGCTGTTATAAAAAACAAATGAATGAAAAAGGAAAATAGCAATTCTTGACAAGAACATGGAGAAATTGGAACCCTTGTATATTACTGGTGGGAATGTAAAATGGTGCAACTGCTATGGAAAACGGTCTGGCTGTTGCTGAAAAAGTTAAACATACTTAAACATGTAAAGCTTTTTATTTAAAAATTTTGGTTTAAAAATATATATAAAAGTTAAACATAAAAAAAACAAAAAGTTAAACCATATGATCCAGCAATTATGCTGGATCAGTTCATCTGCTAGTGGACAGATAAACTGTGGTCTGTACATACAGTGGACTACTATTAAGCCTTAAAAAGGGATAAAATTCTGATACATGTTACAACATGGATGAACTTTAAAAACAATATGTTAAGTGAAATAAGCCAGATACAACAGGAAAATGTTGTATTATTTCACTTATGTGAATACCTGGAATAGGCAAATTCTTAGAGATAAAAGTAGCATAGAGGTTATGAAGGCCTCAATTGGTGGAGTAAGGGGAGTTATTGTTTAGTGGTTTACTATGTTAGGAATGGATTACTATTAATTAAGAATGCATTTTAGTGCAAATCATAGGAAACCCTGTGAACCACAACTTAAATAATTGGGGTGTTTATTCTCCTTAAATAGTAAATCTTGAGGTTGGCAGTCCTGCGTACTGTTCAGTAATGCCTTCTGGAGCCAGGCTGTTTCTTCCTTTCCATTCTGATATCCTTAGAATGTTGGCATCATCCTCATGCTCATCTCTGCCGGACACCAAGGTCCTTGTCTGTATTCTGGGCAAGAAGGAGGAGGAAGATGAGCAGGAAGGAGTAGCATCTATATTACCTGTATCAGGAAAGCTCATTGGCTAGAGCCTTTGTGTCACCCTACATTTCTTTTTCTTATATGCCACATCTAATCCATCAGCAAATCCTTTTGGTCCTACCCTTAAAATATATCCAGAATTGGAACCACTTTTTGCCATATCTGCTGCATGTACCATGGTCCAGGCTATCACCATCTGTTAGATTGTTATACTGGGCTAATACCTCATCTCCCTGCCTCCGCTCTTGTAGTTCTATAGTCTGTTCTCAGTCCCTGGAATGCCTTTTTTTTTTTGAAGGTGTAATTCACATACCCCCAAATTCACCCTTTTACAGTATACAATTCAGTGATTTTCAGTCCACAGCACCATGTAAGCCCAAAGAAATATTTACTTTTGAAATATAAGTCAAAATCTTCTCAAAACCTTCTAATAAATCATCATCTCATTCAGGATAAAAATCAAAGTTCTTGAGCAGTCTACAAGGCCCTGCATGATCTGGGTCCCTGTGCTTATCAGACCTAATCCCGTACAACTCTCTCCCCTCATCCTGCCTTACCCACATGGGCCTTCTTGCTCTTCCACACCAGACAAGCTCCTGCTTTGAGATCTGTGTGCTTGCTATTCTCTCTGCCTGCAATGCTTCCTTTCTCACCTCCTTCTGCTCTTCCCTCAAATATTACCCTTTCAGCGGGCTGTTTCCTGACCATTTTGTTCAACATTGCAGCTCACCTCTCTGTACACACACAGACACACTCACATACTTACTGACACATGTTCACCACATTCCTTATGTCCCTTTCCCATTATTTTTCTTTAGTCTTCATCACCTTCTAATATAATGTATAATTTACTGACATATTTGTTTATTTTCTGTCTTTCCCTACTTAATTATAAACTCCTTGAGGACAGGGTTATTTCCACTGTTCGATCTCAGTACCTTGAATAATTGTAGTATATGTTTGTTATATATATGTTTGTCAATGGCTGAACCATGATATATGGCACCCCAAGCTGCAAAAGAAGCCAGCCTTTAGATTAGTAGAGGATTGGGGATGGGTGTTGACTGAGCCCATTTAAAGTTGCAAGAGCTATTATAGTATTATTTATTTGACATATATTTACTGCTAATGCTAAGCAGTGCGGTTACAATGGCAAATAAGACATTTGTTGTTCCTGTTGTGATGGCGTTTACATTCTAGAAGAGTGATATATATAATAGGTAAACGAACAAGATAATATTAAAAAAGCAGTGGTTGCTGTGAAGAAAATAAGACAGCCTTGTAGAAAATGAAGGTGTGTTATGGAGAGACACTGCTTTACATTCTGTGGTCAGAGAAGACTTTTTTAGAAGGTGACATTGAGCTGAAACCTGAATGACAAGGAGGAAGCTGCTAAGTCACTTCAGTCGTGTCCGACTCTGTGCGACCCCATAGACGGCAGCCCACCAGGCTCCACCGTCCCTGGGATTCTCCAGGCAAGAATACTGGAGTGGGTTGCCATTTCCTTCTCCAGTTCATGAAAGGGAAAAGTGAAAGTGAAGTCGCTCAGTCGTGTCCGACTCTTAGCGACCCCATGGACTGCAGCCTACCAGGCTCCTCCGTCCATGGGATTTTCCAGGCAAGAGTACTGGAGTGGGGTGCCATTGCCTTCTCCGAAGGAGGAAGCAGCCAGGTAGATATCTATGAGAAGCATCTTCCAACTTGGGAATAGGAAAGCGAAAGAGAATAGTACAGATGAAACCTGGTGAGTGAGGGGAGTGGCAGGAGATGAAATTGGACAGGTTAGATCATACAGGGCCTTTTAGGTGATGGTAAGCTTTTAGGTTTTTAAGTCAGTTGGAAGTCATTAGAAAGTTTAACCAGGCAAGAGATATGATCTGATTCACATTTTAAAGGAAACTTACACTGGAATGGGTTCACATACTCATTTGCCTTCAGTGGTATAAAAGTATATAGCAGACCCATATAAGCAATAATATTAAAGCTATGTTGATAAATGTCAATTTTCCTTTGGCCTAAGTGTTGGGAGACTGTGAAGAGGGGACCAGCAAAGAAACCCGAGGGCAGAGTTGTTTCTTTCCTGAGCCCACCTAATGTAGACCAAGTGGAATTATGTACCTACCTAGTGTTGTTGCCAGATCTTTTAGTTTTCCAAGAGGAGCCAGAAATCCAAATTGTTTTGTTAAATATTTAAATTTATAAATGTTAACAGCTGATCCAAATAGCCTATGAAAATACAGCAAGCCAAACAGAGCAGTCTTGCAGGTAGGATAGGATTCTGTATATGACAGTTGGCAGTCTCTAGATTAGGATGATAACAGTGGAGATGCCAAAGAGCAGAAGGGATTGAGATGCTTTGAAGGTAGTATCATTAAACATGATGATAGAGTGGATGTGGAAGATGCAGGAAACAGGGAGGCCTCATTTTAGCACTGTATTTCTGCATGAATAGCTGGGTGGTGGTGGTCCACTTACCCATTTACCAAGGTAGGAAAATCTGAGGAAAGGCAGATTATGCATGCATTTAAGACCAAACATTCAGTATTGAGTCTTTTCAGGTTTGAGACACCTGTGAGTCATCCAAATGGAGATTTCCAGAAAAAGCTGGATGCAGAGGACTGGCACATGGAACACAGGTTTGGATTGGAGACAAATTGGTAATTACTGACATATAGAAGCTATGGGAGCCAACGAGCTCAGCGAGGGTGAAGGATTGAGAGAGAGTAGAGAAGAGGGCATGTGTCCAGCCTTAGAGCCGTGACTATTCTCTTGTTAATCATCTCTGTGCTCCCTTTATATATATGTTATATATAAACATGTAGTTAAATTTATATGTTTCCTACTTGAGAAACTAAATTCTGCTTTTATCTTTTTTAGTGACAGTGATCCTAGGAACCTCAGGAATTCTAACTTACAAGGAGGAATTACTCATATACAACTAGAAGAAATGTCTGGTTTTATATTAAACTTGCTAGAAACAGAAAGAAAGCAGGGCTTTGGCTAGTTTCAAGTAGAGGTTTCAGGGTTGGGGTCAATCCCAGAATGAAAATTTTACAGTTGGCCTTTATGTCTATGCTCCACTTACAAAATTCTCCTTGAGTTCTTCCCTCTTTCCTGTTCTTCTTCCCACCTTCCTCAGATATTTGAGCACCTACTATATGCAAAGCACTGTACAAGCATCGGTAATATAGTAGTAAAAGCAAACCAAAAAACTGTGAAACTATCTAATGTATGTTCAGGCATTCTATTATTCTGACATCCATTTTGTGATTTTTCATGCTTTTTATATGGGAGGGGTAGTCTGGGAAGTCTGAAAATAAAAATCAGAATAAATATGAATAATTCACCAGAGACTACCAGAAACATTGTCATTAAGTTTCTATTTACCATTTCACCTTTGCCCACCTTTACCATTTCACCTAAGACAGCTATTGTATTTTCTTGACTTGCCATCCTTCTGATCAAGCTGTAAATGTATGTGAAAGAGAAGGACCTGCTCACTAAAGACCAGGTGAGGGTGATGCTGTGTGCAGTGTTGCTGCGCCAGCATTTAGCATCATAGATCACAGCAGGAGACACATCACAGCTCTGCTTTGCTTTGGAGTTAAATTCAGAGTAGTGAGTTTTATTTTTTTTTAAATTTGTGCTTTAATCCTTAGGCATCTTAAAACTTGCTTCCAGTGAGGCACCACCAAAGCTCCCTTGCTAGTTGGCCCGAGTCTTTGGTGTCCAGAGAGAGCAGTGTTTTCTTGAGATAGACTTTTTTATTTATAAATCTTTATAAAGTTGGCCCTCTGGGTTGACCTTCAGGTATAAGACATACAGCTTTTGTTTAGTGCTTAAAAAAAGAACAAAAGCAAATCTGAACAGAGCCTGGCTTTTCTTCTTGTTAGAATTTTGTATCTGCTTTTATATCATATGAACGCCTGGAGGCATCTTAAGATGGACATGATTTTATAAATCTTAAATAAAATATAAATGCTTTATAGGTTTGAGATTTGAAAGTGTGCAACACGCTGTAAGTCAGTGAATCTGTTGTAATACAATAAGGTTTATTGTAATACAAATCTATTTTTCAAAAATACGGCCCCTGGATTACTAGCATAATCCATAAAATGGGCCCCACTGTGGAGCATGTCATGTTAATTTATTATACCTCCACTGTGTGTCTTATTACTTAGAACTTATTAAATGCTAGAAATTTCTTAGGCATTGAACAAAATCAGAAGATGGAATTTGACCCAAGTCAAAAGGTTTTTAGACACACAGGGCCCAGGAGAGAAGCAGTGGAGGGAAAAATCCTTCTTTTCTGTGCACCTCCTGTTATGGTGCTTACACCCCTGCTATACTAGTGACTTCTGAGGGATTTCAGATACATTTTGAAATTTGGAGCACATATAACAATGCACATGGTCCATGTGTCCTAGTCATTGTAGGTATTAATAACTTTTAAGAGTAAAGCACTTGTTGGCATGTCTCATTGCTAGTGATGTTAATTTGACCTCTTGTATTATATGCTGTCTGCCGTGTTTCTTGCATTGTAAAGTTATTATTTTTCCTCATTTATTGATAAATATCTTGTACTGAAATACTTTTAAAAATAGAGCAAAGCACTAATAGTATTAACATCCCTGTCCTTCAGTCTGTGAGAAACCTTTAAGACTGGTAGTCCAACCACCAAGGGGTTTCTAGAAATATTTATTTCCCTGAGCTTGTGAACTCTAATATAGCACAGATTTTCTCTTTAGCTATATCTCTATAAGTCTAATTCTATACAGAGCCTAATACAGAATCGTGTTTTAAAATATCTTATTTTTAATACGTGTAGTCAAGTCTCATTTATCTCTTATAATTGGTCTGCTTTCCATTTTATTTGTGGTGCATTTTTATACCCACATTGAATTGGTCCAACCACCCGTTATGCTCCTGTCATTTGGCTTGTACCCAGGGAATGTAAGTCATTTTTCATATTATCCTGAGAAAAAGATAATCAAATAAATCTCTTTAAAAAAATTAATAGATATTTCAAAGCCAACTAGAAGTGATTTGCAGAATGTTTTTGATCATCTGTGCTTCTGCCTTCAGTTAACATAAATAATCAAAGTTGGCTGTGGCATAATATAGTTTTTGAATGGAACAGTGGTCATGTGGTTGTAAATTCTTTGAAGACCAGCCATCTGTCCTAAAGGAATTCAGGCACCAGAGTCTCAGATTCTTTACTTAACTTCTACCCATCTTGGAAATTAGTGTTAACCTTGAGTTCATTTGGCTAGAGGAATAAATACATTTAAATAAGGATAATGTTGGTAATATTCAGTTAAGATACAAACAGAAGTACCTTAGTTGTTGACATTAATAGTTGATACCAGTTAAATGTGATACAAGTGATTAGAGAGTTTGTAAACAAAAGGCCCTAAAGTTTGTAAATTTAGATTAAAAAACCGATGTAGCTAATAACTATAGAAATTAAAATTACTCCTGCTTGTATATAAGAAATGTTAAAAAGAATGTGATGTAGATAATACTTGTCACTCCTAAAATGTACTTGGATTTCAGAGTTAAAATCACAATGAATACTTCATCATCTCTCCCACTCCTCCCACTCCTATTTGCTTTTTACGTTAGCGTTGACAATACATGTGCTCCTCAGAAACCCCTTAGTTTCCCCAAAGTATTTATAATTTTTTTGTCTTTTGAGTTTAATACTATGGACTCAATCATTGCTTTTTATAATCTTAAGAAACCAATGACTTCCTTGGCATCAAGTATGTAGGAGTAGATACATACTGGATGACATTCTCTGCTAAAGGTGTACCTCAGTGCTATGAATTTACATAGAGTGGTTATATGGTCTAACATGCAGTTCTGATGTTAAATTTTATCCATATCTCTATCAATAAGAATACAGATTAAACTGTTGTGTCAGAGAGACCCAGTGACTTTGATAGATTCTGTTTTCTCACCTAACAGTCCAGGGCTGATAGGCACTCTTCCTTATGACCTCATGGGATGCAAGCTGGCAAAGTGGCTCTGCCAGCCTTTGGATGTGACTTCTGTGAGTCCTCTGGTGGACTCCATGGTAGCAGAGGAGTGTACACCCAGTGTATAAAGACCAAACCTTGGAAGTATAATTCATTACTTTCATTCACATTCTGTTGGTGAGAACTTAGCTACTGATCATACCTACCAGCAAGGGAAGCTGGAAAATGTAGTCTCAATTAGGTTGCTGTGTATCAGCTAAAATTTGCTGAAGGGTGGAGAAGAAGTTTTGAAGGTCTACTACTTTGTTTTATTTTTTAAATTTATTTAAAAATTACATTTATTGACTGATTTTTGGCTATGCTGGGTATTCATTGCTGCACAGACTTTTGTCTAGCTGTAATGAGTGGGGGCTCCTCTCTAGTTGAGGTGCACAGGCTTCTCATTGAGGTAGCTTCTCAGTGTGGAGCACAGGCTGTCACATTGCTCATTGAGAGCACAGGCTCTGCACATTTCTCTCACCCAGGCTCAGTAGTTGGGGTATGTGGGCTTAATTGCTCTGCAGCATCTGGGTTCTTTCCTGACCAGGGATCAAACCCATGTCTCCTGAATTGGCAGGTGGATTCCTAACTGCTGGGCCAACAGGAAAGTCCTGCCACTTCATTTTATATCTAATGTTTTCTTGGCTCATAACATAAAATTCAGTGTCAGTTCAAAGTGAAGCACTTTCTCCTGTCTCTCCCCCATTCCCACCTCTCAAAAAGAATAAAAATGAAACAGATCTGCTTGCCCTTTTGTTAAAATGGAAGATTAACTTGATACATTAAATCTGCAGAATCAGAAGATGTTGATAGAATCATTCTTTGCCCCGCAGGAGTCTTTGATAATATTTATATATTTTTTAAAAATATGTCTATCAGAAGGCCTGTTGACCACTTGTGGAAGGATAATAAAAAGAAATTCACCGAGGTGAGCTTATCTAAGCCCTTTTACATGAGTGTTTGTTTCTAGTGCCAGAAGTACGACTAGTGTAGTTTGATGCTTTTGTTCATTTGAATCTTGCCTCTCTGTTTTGGAGCACAGACTCATTAAACACCTTCCTGATTTCCAGGCAGTTCTCCATACATAGAGAAAATGCACCAGTCATGCAGTCCGTAGATATTTCTGATTGCTGTGAAAATGATTTCTCATGATTAAAAAAAGTAGTTGGAAATCATAGTGATATATTCCCTCCTTCTCTAGGAAATTAGTTTCTGATTATGATTTTGACTTGTATTGAAGTTGCTTATCTACAGGGATGGGATGTGCTTATCGTGCCAGCATATATTATTTCACCCGTGTGACAAAATACTTTTATTGTAAATGAGTAAATCATTCTGGGCTTCCCTGGTGGCTCAGACAGTCTGCAGTGCAGGAGACCCAGGTTCAATCCCTGAGTTGGGAAGACCCCCTGGAGAAGGGAATAGCAATCCACTGCAGGATTATGGCCTGGAGAGTCCCATGGACAGAGGAGCCTGGCAGGGTGTAGTCCATGGGATCAGAGAGAGGCGGACAGGACTGAGCGACTAACACACAAAAATCATTCTGGTGACTACTTCAGTCTTAATTTCACTAAGGATGAGTTGGTTTCTAAGGACCTGATTTCCCAGACAGTGACAAGATGCCAGATTTAGCTGGCTTGCTCTTGTTTGATACCTACTGCCACTCCATATAGAGACGGGAAAGGAGGGATGAAGGAGAGAATGAATTGTTCTGATCTCTGCTGATTCATGTCTTCATGACGAGTGTTGAAGGTTTTAGCTAGAGGGCAGAAACTACCTCTTTGTGGTTTTATTTTATCGTATTTATCAAGCAAGAGTGGCTTTAAGAAATAGCTGAAAAATTTGCCTAAATACTATCAAAATGAATATCAGCTCTGCCAAAACTAAAACTAGTTTCTGAATGGGTGGAACTTCTGAAAATGTGTACATTTTTCAGAAGACTCATAATGTTGGACTTAACTGGAATGTAGCTCTGCATAAAACTTATGTTCTATAGGAGACAACTTTAGATAATTTTGTGGTCAGTGTGGCTCATCCATTTATTAAATAAACATTGATTTAAGCATTGTTACGTGCTCACTATTCTAATAAGAATCCGTTTCTCTACTTTCAGGCAAGACTACATAATTTTTCCTAGGCATTTTTTATGCTTGGAAATCCTAAAGAGAAGAAATTTCTCAGCCCCTCTTATAATATTTCATGATGTATAATCATTTAGAAGTTTTTTCCTGACATTCCATCTTTATGATTTTGTTTTACCATAGGGAAATGAAAAAACCCCTAATAGCCAGCTTAAAAACAAATAAACCTTCTATTCTTGAAAATGGTTTAAAGTTACTTCCCAGACTTAAAAATCTTGGCTAGGAACTCTTATTTCTGTCCATTCTTGTATTTCTTTATTTAACAAATCCATAAGCTAATATTTATTGATAGTGATTAGTATCTGGAGAAACCTCAGTAGTGAAGGTTTACCTAAGTGATTAATCTAGCTGAAGGGAAAAGACTTAAATATGTCTTGTCATCTCCTAATAATTGAGTAAATGTCTCAAAGTAGCTTATTGATAAATGAGCAGTACAGACAAAACTGCTAAAGAATTCCAGATAGGCAGCAGAACACAGACTTTGAAACCACGCGGCCTGGATGTAAATTGTGGGCCTGCCACTCACAAGCTGTAAGTCTAGACAATTGCCTATTTTCCTGTGCCCTAGTTTTCCCATATGTTAAATACAGATAATAATGGCATCCATCTTATAGCATTATTGTAAGATTTGGATTAATTAGTATATATAAAGTGTTTAGAACAGTGCCTGGTACATAGAAAGCATGATGTAATAATAATAGTGAAAAACACTGTATACCTAAATGCTGTTGGAAGATTGTGTGGTGGGTTAAGCTAAGATTTGAGGCAGAGATGGAATTTGGATAATTTTTAGGAGTGGAGGGGCTCATGCAGGCAAGGTGGGGCGAGTATGAGATGTGTAGCGGACACTGACCAGAATGGTTGTGAGCTCAGAGTCGTCTGAAACATAAGGATTTTGGTACTGGGAAGAGAGGCAGTCTTAGGCCCAGCTCTCAGAGACTTGAAATGTTATTGTCAGGAATTTGGATTTAATCTTTGTAGGTGGTAGGTACATGAGTGGTAATAGGCATTTTTAAAATCTTTTTATGAAGTAGTTTGCTGGATCGGTGGAGACCGATGGTGAGAGTGGTGGCAGGTGACATTGTAGCCAGTGCACAGACCTGAAATGGGGTGGATACAGAAAAATGGTGAGAAAGAGATGTTTGTAAGAGACATCATTGTGGAAAATTGAAAGGATTTGCCTGCCTTTATTTTTTGAGAAGTTTTCTCTTACCTAGTATGTATTCTCCTTTCATTTGTTATCTTTAACTACAGAAGGAAAATCAGATTAGGGAGTAGTCTGTGGGTGAAATATCAGATTTTTCGGGTGGCATGCTTAGATTGAAAGTCCAATTGGAAATGTCTGACAGGCATTTGGAAATGGAGTGAAACTCAGGGGAGAAGTCAAAACTGGAGTTAGAAATACAACAGTCATCTCATTAGAGCTAGTATTTGAGCAATGAGGAGAGTCAAGATCTTTGAGACAGAGAATAGGAAGAGCTGGACCTCTTCCTTGAGGAACATCTGCTTTAAGGGAATTTGATGGAACAGCCAAAGATCTGGGAGAAAACCAAGATGGTGTTAACAACTTGCATTAAAGAAGAGAAGAGAGTTTGCAAGCTGACTGCATAGTCAGCAGTGTTGGAGGTTGCAGAACAAACAGAAGGAGGCCTAAAGCAGTTATTGCATATGGCAGTAAGAAAGCCGTTAGGAATCGTGGTAAGTAAAGTTTCAGTGGAGTTTAAGAAATCAGATTTTAGGACTTTTCTTTGAGAAGTATGGATGTTAAAGGAAGAAGAAATACATGGTGGCTCTACCCAGTGGCTCAGCTGGTAAAGAACCTGCCTGCCAGTTCAGGAGACACAAGAGACGGGGATTCAATCCCTAGGTTGGGAGGATCCCCTGGAGAAGGAAATGGCAACCCACTCCAATATTCTTGCCTGGAAAATTCCATAGACAGAATAGCCCATGGGGTTGCAAAGAGTCAGATCTGACTGAACGTGCACCATTACCACTAGTAGGTACAAATGAAGATTTTTAGGCAGAGCGAGAAGCCAGTGGAGAGGGAAAGATTAAAGATTTGGGGGAAGAAGGTGGAATGAACTGGTGGGGAGGTGGAATGAGCTGGCGAGGAGCTGGAGCCAATGGGAAAGATCAGGTGGAGCCTGTGGCTTAGCTTCAGAAAGGAGGAGGCCCACATTCTTGGGCAGTGGCATCTTGTTCCTGGGACAGTGCTGGACACTTAGAAGGTATTTGGAAATATATATAAAGGTGTGACTGAAAGGAAGAATGCAGGCTAGGTGTAAAAACACAGAGGCAGTGAAAACAAGTGAGTCTATAGTGCCTGATAAGTAAAATTCTGCTGTTAAGGTAGGAAACAAGATCATCAGACAAGGTGTTGATGAGGTTGATTAACGATGGTTAACGTCTGCCTGTGGTTCAAGCTCCATTTTAAGTGTTTTGCATGTGTTATCTCATTTATTTTTCAGATAGACCTGTATGTACTATTTCCACACTTACTAGATGGAGACATTAAGACAAGAAAGATTAATTTGTCCAAAAACGTACATTTTGTAAGGGCATATTGGGGATTTGAACCAAGATCGCCTGACTTCATAGATCATGATCTTAACTGTTGGGCTCCCGCTTCCCAAGCCTTGAGGAAAGAATAGATTTCAAACATTCATGAGATTCAGAACATTTATGGTTGAAATGGTGCCTGGGAAGCAAGCCATAAGATATAGTTAAAAAAATCTTTTTTTAATAGCAATGAATTTTTAAAAAATTACTTCTTTGTTGGTTGTTCTAAAAGTAACATATGCTAATTAATACTTGGAAGATAAAGTATAATTTTAACATTAATAGTCCTAAACCCAGAGATAACCAACATTGACAATTTTTTATATTGTAGCTTTTTTCTAAGATTATGTTATGTATGTATGTATATATGTATTATATATATTCCCATCACTCCATGGGAAATAGATGGGGAAACAGTGGAAACAGTGTCAGACTTTACTTTTTTGGGCTCCAGAATCACTGCTGATGGTGACTGCAGCCATGAAATTAAAAGACGCTTACTACTTGGAAGGAAGGTTATGGCCAACCTAGATAGCATGTTTAAAAGCAGAGACATTACTTTGCCAACAAAAGTCCGTCTAGTCAAGGCTATGGTTTTTCCAGTGGTCATGTATGGATGTGAGAGTTGGACGGTGAAGAAAGCTGAGCGCCGCAGAATTGATGCTTTTGAACTGTGGTGTTGGAGAAGACTCTTGAGAGTTTCTTGGACTGCAAGGAGATCCAATCAATCCATCCTAAAAGAGATCAATCCTGGGTGTTCATTGGAAAGTCTGATGTTGAAGCTGAAGCTCCAATACTTTGGCCACCTCATGCGAAGGGTTGACTCATTGGAAAAGACCCTAATGCTGGGTAGGATTGGGGGCGGGAGGAGAAGGGGACGACAGAGGATGAGATGGTTGGATGGCATCACCGACTCGATGAACATGGGTTTGGGTAGACTCCGGGAGTTGGTGATGGACAGAGAGGCCTGGCGTGCTGCAATTCATGGGGTCGCAGAGAGTCGGACACGACTGAGCGACTGAACTGAACTGATGTATTATATATATATTATATTATTCTAACATACATATATAGTTATATATATAATTTTGTAGGATTTTCATTTAAAATTTTTATTGAGTATTATTTCATATTATCAAATATACCATAAGTTTCACCATTTCTCTTTTGTTGATGATCAAGTCATTTCTGTATTTTTATTCTGGTTCTTCCTGAATGTTTGTTTTCTGAACAGTTTTCCTCCATACCCTGAGAAATATGACCGCAGATATCTCCTGAGGTATAGCTCACAGCATTGCCAGCATTGGGACTTTGGTTTTTCTCTCCCCCCAAAATTTTCAGTTTTTCAAACAAAAGGCTTTGCTATGTATGTATGTTATTACATTTACTTTATCACATACCTGTTTGTTTATCAATCCTGCTATGCATTTTTTAAAAACCCATTTCAAAGTAAATTGTAGACATTAGTAGACTTCCCCCTATATACTCCAGCATGCTTATTATCAACTTAAAATTCACCATTTTAAAAAACATGTTTTCTTTTGATATAAAATCTACATTCAAAGAAATATACAAATCTTTAAGTTTACATTTGCTGACTTTTGATAAATCCGTACACCTGGAGTGCTCAACCTTTATCACTTTTTATGATCTTAAGATTTAAAGAAATCCCAGGAAATTGCTCTGACTAGCCCACCTTGGGTTTGACACTCTGACCTCACAAAATGAGGGGAGCAACATTTCAAACATATAAGAGGATGCTGGCAGATAGAACTAAAGATACCTACTGGAGAGAGCTTCCTGGAAGTCGAATTACACTAATGGAATTTAGACAGCATGCCTTTATGCTGGGCAAAAAGCATGTAGGTTGGTTTTGTTTCCTTTAGAATGCTGCCTCTGATGTCCCACAGTAATGATTTTTTGTTCTGTGTATTTGTGCTTCATCGTTTTTTTCTTTAATTGATGTATCACATGTTTTGTATGTCGTAAAAAAAAAACAGATCATAAACTCTTGAGGGCAAAGACTACTTTTTTTTTTTCAAATCTCACTTTATTCCTTATATAATGGCATTGATGGTAGATACTCAGATTCTCCAACCAGCCATATCCTCTATGCACCAGTGAAGGTGCTTTTAGCTGCAATTAATAGTAACCGTCACTCAAAGAGGCTGGCTAATCAGGAAGTATACTTTCTTATGTAAAACTAGAGATTGGTCAGCTTCAGTGTTGGTTAATTTGTGACTTAATGACATTGTCAAGAACCTAGAATTTTTCTGTCTGGGCTCTGCATCATTTCTGTGTCAATTTTGTCCTTAGACTATATTCTTTCACAATCCTAGGGTGGCTGTTACATGTCCATGTCCAGGCATTAAATCTACATGCAGTAATAATATTTCTTCCCTTCTGTCCCTCAAAAGAGCCAAGAAACCTTTCCCAAAAGCCCCCTAGCTGACCTCCGTATTTTATTGGCTAGAACTCATTGATGTTAACAAACTCAAATCAGTCACTGGTGAAGATAATGGAATAATGGTGACTTCTGATCAAAATTTACCCATATATAGGTCATCTCTCCCCTTTCCACATGGGAGAGGAGTGGACACTGATACAATCAGGACTCTTAGAAAGAAGGAAGGAAGGAAGGAAAGGAAAGAAGGTAGATTGATTTTGTAGGCAACAGGTAGCACCTATTACACAGCATTATTACTTAATGAAAATGCGTGATCTTGTCCTCTGAAGTTGGTAGTCGTTGGACACATTGAAAAAAAAAACCTGTATTTGATTCTCGTTGCTGTCTGAATTCTTTCTCTGTTGGTAACATTTGATTCTATATATTGACCCCAATCTTTTACATTTTAGGCACTTAAATTTTTTTCCACTTCTTCCTGGGATCCTGGGATTTATCAGTCTTTGTCTCTTACTGTATTTTGAAAATGTGCATTTTAACTGTTGCATCTTAATTTCATCTGACATTAGTTTCTATAAGACTAATATCTATGCCTGGATTCTGTGACATACAGACCCTGAGACAAGGATTAAAGTGCAGGTCAGATCTGAAAGCTGCAGGTCAGATCTTTTGCAGGGCAAAAGGAAAAGAAGCAAGGAATGATGCAAAGAAATTGATTTGATACAGAACTAGCTCTTGCTTCACAACAAGCTGTGAAGAGAAATAGCAGGTCTTTCAGCAGGTGTGTTCACTTGCCTACAGGATTTCTCTGAAATGGTTGCAGTGAGAAATTACATTTGTGTAGTCCTTGGAAAGGAGAAGGCAATGGAAACCCACTCCAGTACTCTTGCCTGGAAAACCCATGGATGGAGGAGCCTGATGGGTTTTTTCTCATTAATATGCTTTACTTAAATCACTATGATTGCTTAATAGTTAATATAGAGTAATGGTAATTGTTTTGGTGTGGGAACTTACAGGTTGGGTTTGTCAGAAATGAATGTTAATTGGATGCATCTAATAAGCCTGAGGATAGTTCCTGCTTCTGTGTCGTCATAGGAACTGAGGCAAGCATTTGGCCATTCCCGGCATGTTGCTAGCTGAGTGTTCTTGACCCATTCTGAACTGCCTAAAGTGAGTGGCACTGGCATGAAACTGTGGCACTGCATAGCCCATTGAACTGCACTGAAAGCATGAGAATGTTTCACCAGTCTTTGGTTTGTGCTGAGGGCTTCCCAGGTGGCACTAGTGGCAAAGAGCCTGCCTGCCAATGCAGGAGGTGTAGTAGATGCGGGTGGGTTGGGAAGACATGCTGGAGGAGGGCATGGCAGTCCACTCCCATATTCTCACCTGAAGAACCCCATGGACAGAGGAGCCTGGCAGGTTCCACAGGATTGAAAAGAGTTGGACACGAGTGAGCGACTAACACTTTCATCCATATTTTTGAAAGTGTTCTGAAAGGATATGTGTTCTTTCATTAGACTTTAGTGTCTTGACTTAACCTATGGACATAAAGTGACCTTAGGTCTAATGGTGTTAAAACACACAACTTTACATATATCTAGGTGGTTGACCCTCTTCTTCCTGTTTTAAAAAATTAATGAAATGACTACCATGTGCTTTATTTAAGATAACCCAAAAATAAACACACACCCCCCCGCCACCACCATTTTCTAGTCCAGAGAAGATGATGGTCTCTCTTCCATTCACCTCGGATACTTCTTACTTGCTGTGAGTTGTGAGGCTACTTGTAAGGCTGATTTAAGGTGGGATATTTTCTCCTTTTTGAGGCTCTACTTATGAGCTAGAGTCATAAAAATTCAAGAATTGTGCCAAATGTTCTTTTGTTGATGACTGTGATTTAGTCTGTTATGTAACTGTAATGTATAATTTACACATCCTGAAGATCATCAGTCTCTGTACAGAGTGACTATATTTAACCCTCACTTCTTTGGAAAAAGAGAACATTACCAATTATCTTTGAAACTATATTTGTGAGACAATGCACATTGATCCACCCTCTGTCTCCATTTTTAATTTTTGGTGTGTTAAGTAGTACTTTATGGTTTATTCTGCGCTTTAATGTATAAAGGCTCAGAGGAGAAAGAGAACTTAGTGCTAGTGACTGTATCTTGAGGCTTCCATGGCTTCTATTGTTTAAGACAATGGACAGTAATACCCCTGCCATCTCTATTAGTATGCAGGTCCAGAAAGAACAAAAGGGTACGTTTCTTTCCACTATTATCTTTTTGTTGCAGAAGGGGGTGGAAAGAGAGAATTTTGAAATATTTAATAGTGAATAGTTAGTAGTAAGAAAATAACACTTCCTTTTTCCATAGTGATCATGATGCTAGTAGTGCTTATATCATTTAAAGAGTTTTTGAGAAAGAAAATGGTTAATTCTGGTTTTCTTTTATCTTAACCATTGTAAGTTAAGTCCAGTTTTAAGCTCAAATCCCGTAACAGTGTCTTTTAAATAAATTCGCTTATTTACCACCGAACATTTTGCCTCATTGCCCTGCCTCAGGCTTTGTTTATATGAAGTTGTCGATGTGAGAGGAAATGTTGACTGTGTTCACATAGGACTGTGTTCCCTTAAGAAAGAAAGCCTTGAATGAGAAAATGATGTTCTCATTAAATCAGCTCTTTAAGAGTAGGTGGGAGGAATTGTTATCGATCTAATGGATTTAATACTTCATATACAAAGTCTGTGGAATAGAAGTAATATTCTGCAGCTGAGTAACTGTAGATTAATCCATCTTCAGACAGAATTCTGGAAGCATCTGTAAAACTGGAAAACTACATTTTTCTTCCCTTTTTCAGGCACAACTGGACTAAATATATTTCCCAAATACTTTAGAATCAAATTATATCCACATAAGTAGGTCTACGAAAAATTATGTGAAAAATTGAAATAAAATCATAAAACGTAAATGTTAGATTCTTCTTGGCTACATTTATTTTGGTGCCAGTTTGTTTGGAAGGGCTGCAGTGTTGAAGGGTAACCAGAGGTCACTTGTAGAAAGTCTTTTCTTCCTTGGGTGGTTCTCTAATAACTAGTGGTGGTCTATTTTAGTTCAGTTGGATGAAGTAGCCCTTTTAAGAGGGGTGATGAAGTCAGACATTTAAGCTTCTCTTCATGCTCTCCCTTTGACCCTTTTAAAACCCCTCTCTTTTATTCTACTCACTGAAAACACATCTCTGAGCCCTCCTTCTTTGTCAGAAAAGGCCAGTCCATCCTTTCCCCCTTCCTGCCCTAACCTTTAATGAGTAGTTTGTTCTGTGAAGATGTGTGGGCTCCCAAAGCATGTGAGAATTTTGATAGATATAAGTGACATTCTATGGATGAAAACAAGGAAGACTTTGTTCATGTTTCATTCTCATGTGAGCTACATACTGCTTTTATGTTTTACTCCTACAAGATACTCAGTTTAGGTAGCATATACTGTTTGAAGGTTCTCGAGGAAATAAAAAGTAAAGTGATAACAATAATCATAATAGTAACAACTACATCTCTGCTTATTAGCAGTGAGACAAATGCAGAAGGAATTGGGACTTTTAGTAAATTTACAAGTTAAAGAAGAAGAGACTCATTATTAAGAATAACAGCAGTACCATGTGTTTCCATAGAACATTGCCATTTACTCTTCACCTGAGTTTAGTATGACCTATATGATAGCAGAGGAGTGGATTGCTTGGACTCCCACTGTTTCTTTAGCTTTAAGATCTCTGGATCTAAATCTTCACACCAGCAATTTTAATTAGCATTGTTGCTGTGCTGTATTATCAAACTGCTTGAGTAGTCATATAGTCTGCTATTAGTGGCAACTGTTCTTTATGTTTAATCTTTTCCCTCTTCTGCTTCTTTCATCACTGTCAACTTTCCAGCTTGCAGACTAGAGCATATGTAGCCATCTTTATTTACTTTTGTTTGGTGCTAGCATTTGCCTTCTACTAAATGAGGTTGTCCTTTATGAGACAGCTGGTAATTTATCTACAGTCAAGGCTCATATACTGCATTTCAGAACTTGGGATATGTTAGTAAGGCTTCAAAAATGAAAATATCATCTGAGTGAACATTGCACTGATGGTGAGCTACAGATAGCACTCCCCCGCCCCCACCAAAAACAGCCAGTACCTGAGTGTCTAGTGCTTCTGTTTGTCCCATCTCTCCTGATAGTTTTACAATCAATAGTAGACTGTGAGAATGGCTGTAAATAGATATATATGTGTGTGTCTTCATATTAATCTCTTTCTCCAAAGCAGAATCATTCCTTAGGGTCGTTTTTATGAGCAATACTCCTAATTTGATTTTACATCAGTCCAAGGAACATTTTTTCTCTTCCATTTACATCAGAGTTGTTGAAAGCATCATTGAACTTTTAAACCAAGTTAGGAGCACTGCTTAAAACATGCTTTTATTAAATCAACCTAATAAGAGAAATTCTATAAGCCAGATAAACTCTAAGGTTCCCAGGGCTCTAATGGGGTCCACAGTTAGCTATTAGGTTAAGGGTGGGATGGTATGTCTTCCTCAGAATTTATACTTGGAGTGTATAGTTCAACCTAGTCAGAAACCACTGTAGTTAACAGTGTAGCTTTTTGATTGGATCTTTGTTATATTTTTGTAATTTGGGGGTTTTAAACTATGCACACTTTAAAATCTTATCTTTACATGTATAATAACGCTAAACTTCAGCATCAGGGTACATGGAAATACTTAAAGTCTCAACCACAAAATTCTATCAGTATAGTAGTTAATTAAATGTATTTATATAAAGAATAGTTTACAATGGCGTGGGTTCATTTTTAAAATCCACCCCTTCAGAATTAAAAATTTACTTCTTAAAGGTAATGAAGATGTTTCCTAACATTTATTGAACTATTGATGATTGCTTCTAAAAGGATTATGTTTGTTTTTGTGAAAGGGTCAGGTAACTCTCAACAGCACCTCTACTCTGATAGAGAATCTGGTGAAGATTTTGCAGAGCATATTACACAAAGTTGTTAAAGAAGGATTAATTTCAGTTTAGTAAGCAAACTTCCACCGTTTGCTTTGCTCTGGAGGTACAGTGGAGAAGGAAACTGCATCCCTCTTCTTTAACAGGTCACAGTGCTCTGGAAGAGTAAACTCTGTCTGGTTCATCTCACTTAATGGCAGCTAACTGAGAGTCAACATATGGTGTTTGGTGTGCACACGTTCTGCAGACACTCTGCAATGAAAAGGGTGATGTGATCCATATCGTCCCTTGCCTTCTGTAAAACTTGGTAGTTTGTCATTGCCCTGTGGATCAAGTGCCAAACATCCTCTCTGAGCTTTGAAAAGGACCTTAGACCATTTCCTTTACCTGTCCTCTGCGTGCCCATGTTTAGGTTAATTTTTTTCCAGAATTGCACCTTATGCCCTTCCTGTCATCTATTCAGGTAAATCTTTACTCTTTACTCTTCCATGTGAAAATGTTCCAGATGTGAAAAATGAATGGTTTCCCTTCATACTTTGAATTGTGCGTAATGAATATGTAATTAATCATCATCATTCAAATGGGATTCAAATACACTGAATGTATTTACAAAATAGTATGGAAGAAGAACACAGGGGAGGAAATGCTTATTTCTGGGGAATTCAGAGAATATTTTACAAAGAAGATAATGTGTATCTAGGTCTTCATGGATGAGTAGGAGTTTTCCAGGTGTATTCGGGCAGAGGGAGGAGTATACATGAAAAGTTATGACATCTTACATTTGCAGCAACATGGATGGACCTAGAGATTATCATACTAAGCAAAGTAAGTCAGAAAGAAAAAGGCAACACCATATGATATCACTTACATGTGAAATCTCACAGGCATAGAGAACAGCCTAGTGGTTGCCACGGGGTCGAGGAGGGAAGGATTGAGAGTTGGGGACTAGCCGACTATCACATTGGAGAAGGCAGTGGCACCCCACTCTGGTACTCTTGCCTGGAAAATCCCATGGATGGAAGAGCCTGGTAGGCTGCAGTCCATGGGGTCGTGAAGAGTCGTACACAACTGAGTGATTTCACTTTCAGTTTTCACTTGCATCCATTGGAGAAGGAAGTGGCAACCTACTCCAGTGTTCTTGCCTAGAAAATCTCAGGGACGGAGGAGCCTGGTGGGCTGCTGTCTGTGGGGTTGCACAGAGTCGGACACGACTGAAGCGACTTAGCAGCAGCGACTATCACATATATGGTGGATAAACAACAAGGTCCTACTCCATAGCAGAGGCAACCACATTCCATATCCTGTGATAAACCATAATGCAAAAAAATATGAAAAAGTCTGTATGTATAACTGAGTCACTTTGCTGTACAACAGAAATTAACATAACATTGTAAATCAGCTACACTAAAATTTTTAAAAAAGAAAACAATTTATGGTCTCATAAAGCAACATGGCATGTTTAGGAAACATTGCTGGCCTCTACTGTATGCGTGCTTGTTAGGTGCTGGTGCTGAGAGGTGATATCACCGATAGGATCTGTATGACAGGCCTTGAGCTGCAGAGACCAAGCCCATGTGATTCTTTTAGAATGCTGTATACTAGCACATTACCAGCTGGTTTAGGCACTTGGTAAATATTTTTTCTGATGAAACATGAAGCTCAGAGTAGCTGGCTCTTTGATCAGGGGAAGAAGAAGATGTGAGTAATTCCTTTAAGGACCATATTCATTCATCATTCATCAGGCATTCATTCAACAAATATATACTGAGGCTGCTGCACTCAGAGCAACAAGGGAGATATAAAGATGTTTCTACCCTGTTTGTGCAGTGCCTCTTCTCCAAATTCAGGATTTTATTAGATTTTTCTTTTGAGAAGTGTTAATTCTATGCCATTTTATTATGTTTTATGCATACTTCGTACTAAAGCACTGTGTAGTTATTGCTTTCTCTGGAAGGTTCAGCACTATTTTAACCTACTCCACTGCTATATTTCAGGAGTTCACTCTGCATTTTGAGGAAAGTGTAGGTGCTCAAATGGCTGGCATTTTTCTACATTTTTGTGCCTTTCTAGCCAGTATTTATAAGGTCAAGAAGGCAGATCATGTGGTGTTAGAGATAATGAAAGCTGATTTGTACAGAACTTTTTAGGTCTAACATCTTAGCTACTGTTCTTTACAGTTGATGCAAAGAGGATATAGTTTAACTGTAGCGAAGTAAAACAGAATTAACCTAAAAGCAGAGTAGGAGCTATATTCTTTTTCTTTTTCTTGGGCTCTATGGTTTGTGGCGGAGAAGGCAATGGCAACCCACTCCAGTACTCTTGCCTGGAAAATCCCATGGACGGAGGAGGCTGGTAGGCTGCAGTCCACGGGGTCGTGAAGAGTTGGACACAACTAAGCGACTTCCCTTTCACTTTTCACTTTCATGCATTGGAGAAGGAAATGGCAACCCACTCCAGTGTTCTTGCCTGGAGAATCCCAGGGATAGCAGAGCCTGGTGGGCTGCCATCTATGGGGTCGCACAGAGTCGGACACGACTGAAGTGACTTAGCAGCAGCAGCAGCATGGTTTGTGGGATCAAAGTTCCCTGACCAGATGTTAAACCTGGGCCTGTGGTAGTAAAAAGCGCTGAGTCTTAACCACTAAACTGCAGGGAATTCCTGAGACTTTGTTTTTAAAGATTGCACTCTTGATAATATGTCATTTTTACTAGTGTGGAGAAGGTTCTTGAGGATTATTTTAAATTCATTCAGTCCTTCTCTTCCTTCCACCCACTGCCCTGTTCCTTTCTTTCCTTCATCGCGTATTTGAGTAACTTCTATGTGTCAGCAGTATGCTGGGAATTACACACTAGTTTACAACAGTGTCCTAGGTACTGGTTTACAACAGTACACATTGTGTTCTGTTTCCTCAAGGAGAGCTATCAAGGGCAAGTCCTTCTCAACCCTGGCTGTGCATTAGCCATACATGGAAGCCTTCAAGTATAGATGCTGGGGTCCCTGCTCTGGACATTCTGATTCAGTGGTTCTCAGATGAGTAGGTAGGATTGCAGACAGGTTAATACATATACATACACACATATACGTATATGTATAACATGTGTGCTCAGTCGTGTCCGACTCTATGACCCTATGTACTGGAGCCTGCCAGGCTCCTCTGTCCGTGGGATTCTCCAGGCAAGAATACTGGAGTGGGTTGCCATTTCCTCCTCTCTGGGATCTTCCTGACCCAGGAATCAAACCCATGTCTCCCATGTCTCCTGCGTTGGCAAGCAAATTCTTTACCACTAAGCCACCTGAGAAGCCCCAGACAGATAGTAGAAAATTTCAATTCTCTGAAGTCGGGCGGTAGGATAGTTAGTTAGGGAGCGTCACCTAGTCTAGTCTGAGAGGATGGGGGTTGGTGGCGGAGTGAGGAGGTTGTGGATGCAGGGTGGAAGGTGAAAGCCTGTCTTAGGTTTTGGGGAATAACATGTATGGACTGCTGGAAGAGAAAGCATGGGAAATTGGTAGTTTACTGTGGTCTGAGCATAGAAGAGGAGGCAAGGAGTATCCAGAAATGAGACTAGAGAGGCAAGCAGGGTCCAGATCATTTAGGGCTTTGTCAGCCAGGTTAAAAAATTTGAATTTTATCCTGAAGACAGTTGAAGCCATTGATATATTTTAAACAGTGGATATCATATTGAGTTTATTTTATACAGGCACCCCTGCTGCTCTCTGGAGAATACCTTTGAGGGAGTTAAGAGTAGAATTTGAAGACTTTTACAGCAGTCTGTGCAAGAAGTGCCATGGCTTGAATCAAGGTAGTGGCAGTGGAGATTCAGAGAAGTGGTTAATTTAAAGAAATGTTCAGTTGTTAGAATATTCTGACCTTGGTTTTAAAGTAGATATGTTGAGGGAGTGAGGTGAGAGACATCAATGTGTCAAAGACTCGGTTCTTGGCTTGGAGTCATGGATACCATTCACTAAGGTGGGAATACAGGAGGATGGGCAGATAGAGCAGGGAAAGATCATCAGTTTAGTTTAAATATATTGAATTTGAGGTAGAGATATCAACTAGGCATTTAAGCATAAATGGTCTGAAACGTGGGAGTAGGATCTGGGCTAAAGGTACAGATTTGGAAGCCATTTACACTTGTAAGAAGATAACTGAAATCATACGAGTGCATGAGATGATTCAGTGTTTGTAGACAGGGTCGGGCATCTGGGTTAGAACTCTTATGGAGAGCAACATTTTAGGAAAGGGGAAGGGGCGCCTTAGAAAGATATTGAAAAGGAGTGGTAAAGGTAGGAGGAGTAGCAAGAGGGTGAAATGTCATGCAAGCCAAGAGAACTTTTTAAGAAGGAGTGATCAACAAGGTTTAATGTCATAAGATCAATAAGAAAGTTTTATTTGCTTTGATAACAAGAATGTTCTGTCAGAAGGAAGAACAGTCTCATGGCATGGAGAGAAGTGGGTTGAAGGGTGTGAGGTAAAAGAATCACGGGTAAAATCAAATCATGTTGTACACCTTATACTAATATAGTGTTGTATGTCAATTATATCTCAATGAAACTAAAAAAAAATAGTCATGGGTTGACAGTTGTTTTATGAAGTTTGAGACAGTAGAGATAGGGTGGATGGGTGGTAACCCGGGGCACAAGGGTTGAAGGAGAATTGTTGAGACAGGAGAAATTTAATTATCCTGTTGATTCCCTCCTAGAGTGATCATTTATTAAAGACCCTCTGTGAGCCAAACTCTGCTCTATGCTGAGAATAGCTCTTAATTCTAGTGGAATAGCTACTTAATAATTGAATAACAAATAATAATGGGAAGCACTATGAAGAAAATAAGTAGGATTCAGTGGCTGAAAGTAACAATGAGACCTATTTAAGATAGTGTGGTCAGAAAAGGCCTCTTTGAGGAGGTGTCATTTTAAATTTAAATCTTGGGCCTTAGAGACAAGATGATGGAGAAGGACTTGAGCTCACCCCGTCTCATGAAATCACACAACTAGAACCACACAACTAACTGCTAAACAACCATGGAGAAGAAATTGAGATCTGAAGAATGAGGAGACAAGGAGTAAAGAGCCTAGAAAACAGTATTTCATTCAGAGAGAGCATTATGTGTGTAGGTCGTAGGATAGAAGCAGCTTGGTGTGTTCTAGAAACCATCAGGGACAGAAGGTTTTTGTGGCCACAGTGAAGTGAGCTGGAAGAGTAGCATGAGTTTGGTCATGTGTACATGTTCTAGTTTGTGTTTTATTCAAGAACAGTGGGTAGCCACTGGAAGATTTTAAGCAAAATGACACCATCTGATTTAAATTCTAAAAAATTCACAATGGCTGTTTTGTGGATAAGGGGTTACTAATGAGGGTGGGATAAGAACCGAAGCAGGGAAGTAACTTAGTGGCTACTTGGCTCAGGCTGGGGAGAGAAGCGGGTAGCTAGTGAAATATAGTGTGAAGACAGAATCAACATGTTGTGGCTAATGATTGCTGAAAAGGTCAAGGGATGGTGAAGAGGGGCTGCTTTGGTATCTGGTTAGTATCTGCATAAATGTAACACAGTTAACTCAGGTGGTCTGCATAAATGTAACATAGTTAACTCAGGTGGGAGAATGGAAAGGTGTCCAGATTTTCAGTGTGGGTTGGAGCTGGGAGGACATGCAGAATCAAAATCTCCTATTTTATACATGCTTAAATTTGTTTGTTTGCATAAGAGAGATTTTAACTCAGCAACTGAATTAGATTATGTAGAGGTTAGAGGAGAGGTTTGGTCTGTAGATATTTAAAGTTATTTGGTGTATAGGTGTGTTTCAAGCCACGAGAGTGGACATCCTCTCTCAAGCCTGAGAGAGGATGTAGAGCCAAACTCTGAGGAATGACAGTATTTAGAAGTTAAAAAGAGGAGACAGAGCTTGCAAAGAGAATTGAGACAACAGCCAGTGAAGTAGGAACTTGGGAGAAGGTGGTATCGTGGAGGCTGGGAAGGGCGTTTCAAGGAATGAAGGGAGTAAGCAACTCTGTTGAGTGGTTTGAATGTCAGAAAAGGGCTGTGGCTTTGGCATCATCTAGATTAATGCTTGTTACTGCAGAATCATGTTCAGTATTGTTGTAGGGTCAGAAGATGAGTGAAAGCAGGTGAGGAAGTAGAGCTGTACTGTTTGCACTAAATCTATTAGAATCTCTAACTCATTCTTTTAAGGGCTATGGGATGGTCCATGGTATGTTCTATCATAATTTACTCAAGCTTTCACTATTGATGAGCATTTGCTTTGTTTTCTCTTTTGCCTTTGCAAATAGTCTATAATGAACATTCTGCCCTTCCCCACCTTACATTGTGTGTGTCTGTGTCTGTGTCCATCTTTTGTTGTTGTTTAGTTGCTAAGTCGTGTCTGACTCTTTGCAACCCCATGGACTGTAGCCTACTGCCAGGCTCCTCTGTCCATGAGATTTCCCAGGCAAGAATATTGGAGTGGGTTGTCATTTCCTTCTCCAGGGTATCTTCCCCACTCAGGGACAGAACTCATGTCTCCTACCCCAGCAGGTGAATTCATTACCACTGAGCCACCAGGGAGGCCGTATCCATCTTTACACGTTAGTAAATATATTTGTATAGGAGAGAGTCTACGAATGGATTTACTGGATTGAGGAATATAGGTATTTTATGTAATTTTTGCTGGTATTGCTAATTTCTCAGAAGACTGTAAAAATTCACATTTCACCTGTTCTTTTTGAGAGACTGATGGTGCAGTGAAAGGAAAGATACCTAGTCCTTGAATAGGGAAGAGGAGGTGGGGTCTAAAGAACACATAAAAGGACTGGGCTCTGATAAGGAAAGGAATACTTTCTCCACTGTAATGGGGAGGAAGGAAAAGATTACTTAGTTGTCCACAATTTTATAGTTTTGGTGGTAATAACATGAGACATTCTGTAGTCTCAGTGAAATAGGATATAAAATCATCAGTTGAAAGGAGGAACTTGGAAAGCTGAAAGTATGAAATCAATCCTAGAAAGTCAAAAAGGGTGTAGGATTGCTGGGCCATGTTGAATTTAAAATACAGTCACAGTGTGTGATTTTCTCTAGCCGTATACTGTAATGTGGGTTTATTCTCAGATAAAGTGGATACTTAGCGTCACTAGGGCTAGAGTGTGCTAATAAGCAAGTGTGACTGGGCAGGGGGCAAAGGAAGTAAGAGAACTCTGCAAGGGAATGATTGTATTATACATAGACCACAAATCTAAGCTGAACAAAGAGGGACAGAAAAGGTCTGTAGGATTGTGACAGAATCAGTAGGTTAGAAGGTTCAATGAGGGGGAAGAATTTTTAGCAACAGAGATACTAAAACGAATGAACGGGAAGGATGGGGTAGGGTATTGGAATGTGGGATATGTGAATTTAGAATTTTGGCATGGTTGAGGGTTTCTGTTGACCAGTTCAAGGAGTTGCCCATGGATTTGGATCACTGAGATACAGTGGAAGAAGAGTTCATGAAAGAAGTTATGATGGATCTGGGAGGCCAAGTTATGTTTGCGTAGTGTACATTTTTGTTGACATATGGTGACGGGAGTGGGAGTGGAAGGGAAGAGAGTCAGGAATGCAGGTTTTCATTTGGGTGGAATGAGGGTGAAGACGGTAGATCACGGTGCAGCCAACAAGCAGGTGGGGCTTGAGCTCTGCAAGAACACGGAGATTTGGAGACACAGGCAGAGTGGAAGAGGCCTGCTGGGAGGGTACTGGGGAGCAGATACAGCTGCCTCTGCTACCTCCTGGCCCTGGAATTTATGGGACAGGGGAATTGAGAGAAAAAGTCACTTCTTGAGAGGGCAGCTGGGGAAGCATGTTTATATGCTAGTGTTAAGGGGGTGAGGGAGAGGTTGGGAAGGGAAAGGCTGGCTAGCAGAGCTTCCTGACAGGGGAGACTCAATCGGCTGTAGAGTCTTAGTGGAGGGTTACCCTTGGCTGCCTCACAAAGGGAACAGAGATGGGCAGCCCAGCTAGAATTGGGTGGCCAGAGGCCGTTCATCCTCTCTCTCCTCTGCAGAAGGCAGCAAGAACAGCTGCTGAGGAGATGTAAGAGGAATGGAGAAGATTTCAAATAACACCTGTGGAGAGAAGAAGTGACACAGAGAAGGGTCAAGAGATGTTTGAGGGCTCAACTGGAGATGGAGATTGTTAGGCATAAACTTCTCCCTTCCTGCCTCTCCCATTGCATATGCGATACCTATTTTCTCTTATTCCCACCATTGTGAATTCATTACTTTCTCATCTATGTTTCAACACCTACTTTGATATCTCTTATCATAGTGTGTTACAGTGCTTTACTTGTTTTACCTTTTAGAGTGTAAGTTCCTAGACTATGTCCTAGGTTAAGTCTCATTTATCTCCTCTTCATGTCACCTGGAATAGTTACTGGAACGTAACAGGTGTTCAGTTAATGTTCACTGAATTGAATCAAATTACATAAGTTCAGTTTAGTCACTCAGTCATGTCTGACTCTTTGCAACCCCATGAACCGCAGCACGCCAGGCATCCCTGTCTATCACCAACTCCCGGAGCTTACCCAAACCCATGTCCATTGAGTTGGTGATGCCATCCAACCATCTCATCCTCTGTCTACCTCTTCTTCTCCTGCTCTCAATCTTTCCCAGCATCAGGGTCTTTTCCAATGAGTCAGCAGTTCACATCAGGTGGCCGGAGTATTGGAGTTTCAGCTTCAACATCAGTCCTTCCAATGAACACCCAGGACTGATCTCCTTTAGGATGGACTGGTTGGATCTCCTTGCAGTCCAAGGGACTCTCAAGAGTCTTCTCCAACACCACAGTTCAAAAGCATCAATTCTGCGGCGCTCAGCTTTCTTCACCGTCCAACTCTCACATCCATACATGACCACTGGAAAAACCATAGCCTTGACTAGATGGACCTTTGTTGGCAAAGTAATGTCTCTGCTTTTCAATATGCTATCTAGGTTGGTCATAACTTTCCTTCCAAGGAGTAAGCGTCTTTTAATTTCATGGCTGCAGTCACCATCTGCAGTGATTTTGGAGCCCAGAAAAATAAAGTCAGCCACTGTTTCCCCATCTATGTGCCATGAAGTGATGGGACCGGATGCCATGATCTTAGTTTTCTGAATGTTGAGCTTTAAGCCAACTTTTTCACTCTCCTCTTTCACTTTCATCAAGAGGCCCTTTAGTTCTTCACTTTCTGCCATAAGGGTGGTGTCATCTGCATATCTGAGGTTATTGATATTTCTCCCACCAATCTTGATTCCAGCTTGTGCTTCTTCCAGCCCAGCGTTTCTCATGATGTACATAAGTATGGTTATTTTATTTTCTAAAAATTCCTTTTCTTCATTGATATGGCACTGAATTTTCTCAACAACTGGCTGGTTTTTGTGGGTGCAGTGTGCTCACTAAGGATAAACCATCCTGTTTCCACCTCATGCAAGAGCAGTACTTGTACAGAAGATTACAGTATCCCACTCATCGCTACAGATTTGGCATGAACTTATTTGCCTTTGGAATTTCTGTCAGCAGAATCTTTGTTTGCCTCATTATTGACTTGACCACTTGGCTGTTAGGGTCTTCTTTGAGAATATAGTGAATGGCCATATTCTTCTGAGTGAATGGTACTGTGCTAACATTCTTTTCCTTCAGAGTGAATGGTACTGTGTTATGTTATTTAAAAGCTGTGGCTTGACATGGAGGAGAGAGCTTTTCTTATAAAAAGAAACCAATAAGCAAAATAAAAAAGTCACCTTGCTTTCAAAATGTTGGAAATATTGTACTGACATGAAGACTATACAACCATGGAAAAATATTAATTTGCCCATTAATGTGCTCATATTGTTTTGTGGGTAGGAAAATGAAGGTACATAAAGTATTATTCATATTCCATGTCAGTAATCACAACTATGGAAGGAGGCTTCCTTAGGTTTCCTCTAAAATAGAATTAGAGAATCTCATATTAGAAGGTAACATGGAGAGCAGATGGCCCAGACACCCTGAACATTTGAATCCTCCTTCAACATCCTCAATGGTTAGGTGTCGAGTGTCTGCTTGTATACCTGTAGGGATCAGCAGTTTTCCTGAGAGCAGAAACTAGGTTCTGCATTGACATCATAGCATTGCTATCTCTGTAACAGTAGTTCTCAAACTTTTCTTTCCAAGAGCCCTTTATACTCTGAAAAATTATAAAGGATCTCAAAGAGCTTTTGCATATGCAGAGTATACATATCAATGATTATTTACTATTTAAAGATTTAATATTGAACCCCTTACATGTCCATGTAAATGGCATTTTTATTGAAAAATAACTATTTTCTAAAACAAAACAAATTCGGTGAGGAAAGAGGCCTTGCAAATGTTCCTAATAGCTGCTACAATAAATAAAAGATGGCTGGGCTTCTCATATATATTGCTTATTCAATCTGTTGTAATCTCACAGGTCATGTAGCCTCTGTACATACATGGGAGGCAAATAACTGCTTAGAATTAACAAGTTTTGACCTCACGGACCTCCTAAAAGGGTCTCAGGGACCCCGACAAGTCTCCAGACCATACTTTGAGAACCACTGCTGTCTTGTACACCAAGAGATTGGACAGATCCATGAACTAAACTGTTAGAGACTGGAATGAAAGAAAAAAATACGTACAAAAGGGGCTAAGAAAATAACATCAAATGTTGAGTGCTTACCATGTGCCTGATTGTAAAACACTGAAAATTCTAACACTTAGATCAGTTGTTTCCTGTCTTTTTCAATATGAAGGTACTCTTTGACTTCAAAAAATATTTCAGGATTGTAAATTAGCCATTTTACTTATAGAATCCATCCATTGAGAAAATGACAAAAAGCTACTGTGAATTTACTTATCGTTTGTAAGTAAGAAATTCCTATTTTCATCATCATGCCAGTGTCTGTGGACATCTGAAAGCCAATACTGTGTCTGTGTTCCTATACAGGTGTTCCTCAGGTCCATGAGGATCTTAAAAGCCCTTGCAGGTAACTCTGTGCCTGGCCTGCCACATATGATCCATGGACTGGGAACCATGGTTCTGTGTTGTATTTTCCCCCTGAGAAGTCATTCATTAGTTCTTGTCACCAGTCTTAAAGATGTTGACTGATAGTTTTGAAGCCGCTAAGATTTGGTACTTCAGTTAAGATGACTGGGTATCATTAAAAAATAAACAAAAAGCCAAGACAAATAGATGTGTGTGCTCCTGGGGCCTGCGGTTCTGTTCACCTGTACTTCTCTTGCTGAGAGCAATAGATGGGCAGTGGCAGTCTGAGCCCATCTCTCCTGCCCTGCAAGATGGTGCTGGGAGCTAGTGGAAGAGAATTGTGTTGAGAGAGTTAATACTGAGTTAGAGAAAAGTGGAAAAGTGGTAATAGTGCAAGGGGGGGAGTGAGAAATTAAATGGTATCTTTTTAGAAGTCTGCCTTATTGCAGTCTGCATTGCTCCTTGGGGATTTTTCTACTGAGTACAAGAAAATCAGCAAGCACTTCCTGAAAAACCCAGATGAAATTACTGCCATAAATTTTTATTTTTTTTTTCATGACATAAAACCCTTAATTTAGATGGGGAGGGTTTATTACCAGTGTTTTCTTGGCATGGCTAAGTTCAATTAATTTCAGATGACAAGCTTACCCCCGCCCTTTGCCTTTTTTCTGCACCCCACCCCCCTTCATATGTGGAAAGTACAATTTGTTATTGGTTTGCCTTTGGCTCTGGAGACCTCATTAAGGGCCGGAGAAAGGGATTTTATCTCTCTCTCTTTGACACCTTTCTGTTTTCTGCAGTATTCAGGCCATTTGCATTGTCACATGGAAAGTATGTATGGTGTATGTGTGAAGGGGAGGTTAGCGGATAAAACTGGCAGTATTTATACCTTTTAAATATTGCAGGTTATGAAATTTGTTACCACAGTGTTCAACTAAGATAGGGACTTCAGCCTTAGATGAGGTCTCTGAAAGGAATGTGGGCACATTTAGACAGGAAAACTTATTTAGCTGTCCTGACAGTTCATATGTAACATACCTGGCTGTTTGAAAGCAGGAACAAGATGTCAACAGAATACTGTATTTACTCACACTCCTAAGACATAGCCTGCTGCACCTTCTTGTTCCTATCAGAATACTGTGAGCATATCTTGCAAACAAGGGAAATAATCTATGGTGTTTTGTTTTGTTTTTCTCTGCATGGTAATATAGAATCTATTGTAATGTGAATAAAAGAAGTCACAGGAGATTCATTACTGTTTGTGAAGTGTACTGTCTGTGTCTTTCAGTGTGTGATTCTTTATTTTACTTACAAAGCAGATATAAAAATTAGAATTGAGGTGATAGAGAATATATCCTGCATAAATAAGCAATTCAAACAAAAGTTTTACCATTATAACACATAAATACCCTGCTTCAGAGGTTGGAGATTAGAATCCTGTTACATTAAATGCTTGACAATTAATTAGCTATTGTCTATAAAGCTCCCAGGATGACAAGTTACTTAAATACTATTATTAGGAGTAGCTGGATTAGTAATAATAATGTTCAAGTGCCATTGGTAACAATGAGGAGAATTTAAAAATAAAGATAAACGTGTGTGATCATAGTCAAAGTGATTTGTGTGCTGAATGCAGAGCAGGCAGTCCCTGTGCGCAGTGTTTTCTGAGACTGCAGTTTGGAATGTGCAACACTTGGCACAGTATTCTGAGGAGGGTGAGACAAAAGTGCTTAATTTGTTAATATTTTTTCTCTGCTTTTTGTGTATTGCTTAACCCCTTGTCAAAATAGTGTTCACTTAGGAAAATGAAAGAGAAAATAAGAAAGCCGACAGAAAAGAGGCTCGGCAGAAGGCCAAGTGTAAAGGATGAACCCCGAGTCGTTGCTGACAGGCATTGTTTAGATTCCAAATATGCTAGATCATTCATTAGTGTGTGTGTATGTTTCAAAATCTGGTCCATAATTGGTATGAGAAAAACGTGTGGAGACTTCACTTGATTGTACAGGTTTTTGTTCTGTGGAGCTTATATCCTTAGGGTCCCATCCGTTTTGGATGTAATTTTGTGAGAAAATCAACATGGAACCAAGAACTGGCCCACGCTAGTAATGGGAGAAAATTCCCAAAGGTAGTAACGATAGGCACGAATCCTTATTAGGGAGAGTGAAGCTTACAAGAGGGAAAGGTGCAGGGCCTCTTGATTTTTAGAATCAAAGATTTAGAAAATTGCGTGGCGTGCAGGAGCAGTGGTGCTCATCAACTGTTTCCTGTGTCCGCTCCCATTCCTGGCCTCCGCTGCTGGCTCTGAGCAGAAGGGGTGCGTGGCCCTTCCTGGCCAGTGCACTTGGTCCAGCCCTTCGTGGGCTGCTTCCTGCTTGCTCTGTTGTTGTTGTTTTTTGGTGCTTGTGGGGCAGGTGCTAGATAACAGAGCAAAATAGGAACCATTAAAAAATATATGTGTACTTCTAAATAGTGACAGAAGTTCAGCTTATGTTCCACAGACCTGTTTAGCACGATCTGCTGTTTAGAAGTATGTGTTGCATTCTCTTCTGCATGAATGTGGAGTATGGATGACTGACTAATTCTGGTGTTCTGACTGGTCCTTAATACCTCATATGAGTCCTGGGAAAACTTCATTGTGGAAGAAACTGGGATAGGTTGAATTTGGTTTTAGATATTATAGACAGGTGCCTTTGGCAGTCAAATTCATACAGATGACCAGATTTCGCTCTCTCATATTTAATACTTTGTTGGGAGTTACTCCAGTGTTGATCTTACTGAAGATTTTTATTAATTTGAAAGTAACTTTATAGTCAGTGTTTCTGCAAAGCCAACAAAATTTCAGAAAAACAATTAAGACTAAGGGACACCGCAGCCTTAAATCTGTTTGTTATCAGCATATCTGATGCATGTTATCCTTGTTGGCTGCCTCTTCGTGTAAACCTGGCTGTTGCCACCTCACTTGGTTGCTTACAATTTGACTCTAGTCAAGCTTGTTTAATTAAGACTTGAAAAAACACCTACCGTCCTGCTCAGACTTGGAAGCATAGCCAAGTCTGAAGCCTTTGCTTGCTGTCATGGTTGCTCAGCTAGTTGGTTGGAGCAACAAGGTTTGGAGATCCTCTAGTACATGATGATTTTCATTGTAATAGGTCTGATTGTAAGAAGTAGTCATAGTATCGACAATAGTTCTTTCCTACTGAATATCTCATTGTTTTCACTCTCCCCTCCTCTCCCCTTCCCTCTTTTTCTCTCCCTCCTTCTTTCCATGTAATGACCTGAGAAACTTGAAGAAAGGAACCCCATGCTGCTGCCATGTGTGGGGTCCAGGAATCTGGATCATTTTGAAGAGCTAGCTAGTTCTAACAGTATCCTTAGGAGTTATCTGCTGAATATAGCATCTTTTGTGATGGGTGAAATGATAAAAGAGGGAATGTAACTTGCAAAAAAAAAACATTTTGGGGGCCTCCATTAGAGAATATAAATCTCAAATCACTATAAAGTTCAGATAATATTTCATCCAGAAATTGTGACAGCAATGGGAGGTGGGAAAAGTTCCCCTCCTTGTGTCCATTTTGAGAAATACAGTGTTTTTTATTTGGTACAGTTGCATATTCATTTCTAACAGACTGCATCTTAAAAGGATTGGACTTTTATAGATTCTATGAATATTCAGAGAGTCACCAAAACCAATTCTGTCCTTTACCTTCAGCATCCAGACCCATCTGTCATTTGCTTGCTAGAGAGTCCTAGCTCTGCATTGTGAGATTTCCCTTTTGAGAAAAAGATATTTCCCACGTGGATGGGAAGAACACATTGGCACCTTTACTGCTGTGGTTGAAAGTTTCCACCCACAGGATAATTGTTGGAGTGTGTATGTATCTGTATTGCCAGGCCCTGCCCACTCTGGGATCTGGCATCAGCTCTCCTAAGCTTTTAGGCATTGTTTAGGACATTGATGCAGAAGTGGAAGGCATAATAGCTATTGCCACTAGTAAGTCATCAGGGTATTTGGCAAGCTGGCAAAAGCTAGAAGCCTTATCCATTTGCATTTTAATTGGCGTGACCAGTAGCCTAAAGCCTGAATTTAAAAAGTTGTCCCTTGGGCTCTTTCTCCCTTTCACCCTCTCATTTTCCTGAAACTGATTTGAATCTTTAAAAAGAAAATCTCACCATTTAAAAACTCATGCCCTTTTTGATAAACTCAGAACTCTTACACCTCTGTTAATAGTATTTTAAATATCCATTAAAAAGTAAGGATTGTAACAAAAGATCCGGGACAATGGCAGTCTTAGAAGGATGCCTTTTTTTTTTTTTTTTTTTTTTTACTGCAGTCATGTGAGATCAGTGTGAGAGTGGGTTCTGTTTGCTTGCCACAAGCATTTTTCCTATTCTTGCTAGTGACAGCATAGCCCAGGTCACTTTCACATCAGGGTTGTTCAACTGCTTTGTTTTCATGATCACAAAGGGCAAGAGAGCCTTCTTTGCAAATATAGTCTATTTTATTATAATTCTTTTTTTAATTATTATAATTCTGAAAGTGCATGTTCAGACTACACACGGGCCCATCTTCCCTGGAAAAGATTTGGTATCACTCTCATACCATCTCCCACCACCTTAACTGCTTTAAGTACTTAACTATGAAGAGAGAAACAGATGAAAGTAATTAAGATGGGATAAGTAAGATATTCTTATTCATGAGCACATCCCCGTCTCTCAGCCACCAGCCCCATGGGGGCTCTGTTATCACTTCTCCTCTTTGCTGCCCTAACCACGCCCAGATCTGCCCGCATGGTCGTCAGTGTGACTCCGCATCTCTTAACCCTGGTTCTAGTCCTCCTGGGCCTAAGGAGAAGACCTAGGGAAAAGGTCTTCTGTGTCCTTTCCATGGTAGGAAGGGCATTCCTTGAGGATCTCTTAGAGTACTGGGCACTGGGCTGAGTATTCTACTTGTATCATGACACTGAATCCTCAGAAGGTTCCCATGAAATAGAAACAATTATCTGCATTTTGCATATAAAGAAACTAAGGCACGGAGATGTTTGCCTGCATTGCTGTATGATGATGGAGTAAAAAATCCAAAATGCAATGTCAGTTCTGTTTACATTATACAGAGTTGCTTTCTTGGTTCCAATGAAATGAATGATCCTTTCAAAAAGATGTTCAAACTTTCTGTTCTTTGGGTAGGCAGAAGAAGAAAAAAATTCAATTAGATAAGTATTATCATTTTTTAAAAATAACTACCTTATTCCACCTAGTAACTATTAATATTTGCTATAGGATCTAAGGCAATGCTGTTGATAGAGGAGAAAGCCAAGAAAATTATGATCATTTAACTCATATTTTCAGTTGTTATAGATAGAATTAAGCCTTTTCATATGAGAGGTCAATATGTTTTCAAGAATAGAAGTATTATAGATTGGCCTAAGGAAGTCTTTTTTGATAACCCTTAGGTTATCTTTTCCTGCTTTTTCAGAATAGTATTTGGAGCCCTTAATTTTGGATACTAATAGAAGTTGTAGTGATTAAAAAAAAAAACTAACGTATATATAGAGAATCTTTTATACTATTACTAAAAACAAAAGTGTTTACATGTAGAAAAAAATGAATTAAAAGGCATTTCAAAAGTGGTGAGTTCAAAATTAAAAGTAATTAAAAGTAATTTTGAACTTGCCATATGTACTCATTGTATTGTGTAACAGGCAAAAATAGAGTTCTATAATGTTTATAATGTCACTCTAGAGCTTAGATTATAACACATAAAAATTAATACTACTCTAGTGCTGAATTTCTGCCATTATTCTAGACTTATAGGAAACCATTTGGTTCATCACTGTAGCCATGTCTGTCATGTAAAGTTTTGCTTTGTTTTCCTTTGTTATTTTTTTTTTTTAAACTCTACAGAATGTTTCTTAGGAACAAATTAGATTAAAAAAAAACACTTTAAATTAGGTGAGGAGAATTGTCAATGGATAGATGGCTTGGTGTTGTTTTGATGAACAGTTGCATTTAAAAGAAGAAGAAAGAACAAAGGTTATATTAACACTGTTCAAAATGAGAAGATTGGCAACTGAACTTTGGCCTTTGAAAATGGCAGTTTGAACCCTTGACCACTAGAGGGCGCTGCGCTACTGCAAACCACTTAATTTAAGTCCAAAGTCATCAAATCTCTTCATTTGTTCTTCTCACTAAAAAGATAAAGGATTTATATTCTTGTAATGCCAAGTCAGTTCATACTTAACATTCAGCCTTTAGCTGTAGAAACTTGTTTGAATGACAGTAATGGCTTCATTTCAAGTTATTTAAATGTTTAATGCTGTGTAATTTACTCAAATGTGTATAATCCTTTATTTAACTAGATGAAAATAATATACTGTTAACATTGTTTTTAGCATTAATTAATGTGACTAATTGAAGTTAAAAACACTGAAACCAATTTCCCTGTTTTGCTGCACGATCAGACTGTAGAGAGGCTTCCCTCTGGCCCAGGCTGGTCTGGGTTCAAGTGCTCTTTTCCCCGCAGCCCAGCTCCCGGCCCCGCATACTCCACCGTCTTCCTGCTCTTTCTGTAGTTCATCTGATGTTAGTATACCGACTGCTACCGTTGGTAACAAAACTGATGAACTGTAGGTTGGTTTCCCTCCGAAAACTTGTCATGCGTTATGATAGGAGCTTCTTAGCATTGTTTCCTTCTTCCAAAATGAATGTAATAATAATTAAAATCACTAAATTTCTTAAAAGAAGGGGGAAAATGAAAGTAGGTGTTGTTGACATCACTAATCCTGGCATTAGGTGGGAACTCATTTTTATCAGGAAATGGTGGTACCGCAGAATTCCTGCCTGAAGACCCCATCAGCATAGCTATTGTTGCCACTGACTCTCAATAATAACGAAAAACAAAACCAAAAGCCCCTGCTGTTTTCAAAGCTTTAGTCTGGTCTCTGAAATCAGATGAGTATGAGTCAAAACCAGGTAACACCTTTCTGGCAGCTTGCTTGTACTGCTGTGATGTGTTATATTAAAACAGCCCATTACAGTTCTGTTTGTAGGCATAAATAATTCTTTCTCATTAAACATTGCTCCTTCAGGGTGCCTGAGAAAGGAACAATTTCATCCATTGTAATTGTTGATACATGTCCTTTATTCGAAGTAATTGTTAGGTCAGAGAATGCTTTGTTATTATTTCTATACTCTGAAAGTTTTGTCTATAACCTGGGCAGATTTTTAAGGGTTAAAACTGCAGAAGTATTTCATTCTTTTTAGGTTAAATTTTAGATGAGAATTGTTGCTTTGGGGGAAAAAAATGTCTTGATTTTAAAAAACATCTATAAAAGAATTTGTCAACTCCTTCTCATAGTATTTATATCATCATGTAATGCTTTATATGCAGTGGCACTATTTTATTTTGTATATAAAATCTTAAATTGAAAGCTTATATTTAATTTCATGAACAAAATGCAGTCATATTTAATTTCATGAGCAAAGTGCACATTGGCTCTGGTTTATTTGTTTACTAACAATTTTTAAAAGAATTGATATATTTGTGAGATGCCATAATTTTCCTTATCATAATTACATTATGTAAATATCAATATATATCTATATGTGTTTTAAATATTATGTGTGTATTTGTATACACATGCATGATAGTTATCTCAGTTGGGCTAAACAGAATGAAACAAAGATTGTTCTTAAATATATGTTATATAGCAATTTTAGGAGATAAGCTTATGAGATCAATGAATAACAGTAATGTTTTTGAATTATTATTTTATTTGCATCATTCTTTTCTTAAATCCATGAGTGACTAGAACGTCCAGTACTTTATAAAGAACTGTTCATTTGATCCTTATCAACCTTGTATTAGGGAGTGGATGTAAATTATCAGCCCCACTTTACACTGAGGGAAATGGAGCCATGGGAACATTAAAGTTGCTTCCCCAAGATCACTGCAGTGGCGTGGGCTCGGGTGTGCTCAGCTGGGGCTGAGCTCAGTCTCTTGCTCCTCCCCCCCACCCTTCATCTGAAGGCCACTGTGAACCCTGAACAGAGGGACCTGTGCAGGAAGGCTGGCCTTGTTTCCCTGAGTGTTCTAGACTGGCTTAAGGCTGTTTTTGTGTGTCTATTTTCTCATCTCTAAAATGGAATCTAATTAGTCTTTTTTCAGTCTTGTTCAAGACAGAGTGAAGACTAATGGAGTTTTAATTTACTGAGAATTTTGAACCTGGGGGTAAAAAGCTATTTACAGTGTAGTTTTTACCTTTCTGTGTTTTTAGAAGGGCAAATGGCCCTTTTCCTTTACAGGAAAGACAATAGACAAGCTTGAAGAGGAAGGGAAACAGATGGGTGAGGCAGCCTCCATCATTGAAACACAAGGAAGTATCTCTTTAATTATTCTTTTTTAATTTCTTATTTACCTCCCAAAGCATCTATTCTGAGTGTTAACTTTTTTATTTTTGGAGGCCTTTTTTTGTTTGTTTTAAAGCGGTTTTAGGTTTACAACAAAACTGACAAGGAGGTACAGAAGTTCCCCTTCCCTTACATGCACAGGTCTTGTCAAGAGTGGTACCTTTTTTTTTTTTTCAAAAACCAAGGATGAACTGCATGACATATCATAATCACCAAGGTCCCTGGTTCATCTTAGGGTTCACTTGAATGAAGTGAGTAGTGTTGCATGTTCGGTGGGTTTGGAGAAAAATATAATGACATGTATCTATCATTATAATGTCATTCAAAGTATCTTCACTGCTCATACAAACTTCTGTACTCTGTGTATTCATCTCCCCACAAACTCCTGGAAGTCATTGATCTTTTTATTGTCTCCATAGTTTTGCCTTTTCCACAGTGGTATATAGTTGGAATCTATTTTTCTTTTTTTTTTTCTTTCTCCTTGAAAAGAGAGGGTCAAAGCCTTTATAGTACCACCCATAGCCCACCTGTGTGTGGACTGGACAGGTTCTAGGTTGCAAGCCCCTCCCCCCAAATAAATACTGTAGCTTTTCTTTAATTATTCCTAATAAACCTTGTTGGGCTGGGTTCAGGACTTGGAATTTGTTTCTCTTCTTCATTGCCTCCTAGCTTTGCCATTTCTTCTCTTCCCACTTGAGGATGAGACTCTTCTTTTTTTTTTAATGTACTTATTGGTATATGATAATAGATAGGCTCATTTCTTTAAGAGATGCAGTGTTATCAGTGTTTGACTGCTAAGATTAAATTAAACCATAAATTAGGACATAGCATTTCCTAAAGACATTTTATGTTTTAATCAGTACTAAGATGAGAAAGATAAATAACTACTAAAGTGGCAATAAAGTAAAGAAGATGAACCAATGTTATTACTTAATATTATGCAAGAAAAAAATAATTATTTGTTAGGTACATGTAAGTAAATACTAGTTAGTTACCAAATGAAGGAAAGGACTTCATTGTGTCTTGTGTAACAGACTCAGGATTTAGTTGGTGACACCCATAACACTGCTCCTGTTATTTAACCAATCCTCGTCCTTTCCTACCAGCATCACAACATTTCAGGGCATGTATTGTTTTTCACAGCATTGCATTTGCAGGAACTTCACAGAAACAGGAGATAATACGTTGATATCCACTATAGCCCTGCCCATGGGCTTCCCAGGTGGCTCAGGGGTAAAGAATCTGTCTGTAGTGCAAGAGATGCAGGTTTGATCCCTGGGTCAGGAAGAACCCCTGAAGTAGGAAGTGGCAGCTCCCTCCAGTATTCTTGCCTGGCAGATCCCATGGACGGAGCAGCCTCATGGGCTACGGTCCATGGGATCACCAAGAGTTGAAGATGACTTAGCAACTAAACAACAACAACAACAGCCCTGCTTGCCTGTTCTCGAGGCCATTTCCTCTCATTGCTTGAGTTTCACTCTCTTGTTCCTTCTCCTCTCTGTGATCCCATTCATGCCTGGCCTTGAAGAGCTCTCCCAGCATGACCTTCGTAACACCTTCTCCTTCACCTCGAAACTTTCACCACCACTTTCTCTCATCCAAGTCCCTTTTGCGGCTTTGTCTTCTGGCTTTTCTGCTCACACTCAACATTTACAGTCCCCAGCTACCTCAGAGGAAGCAACAGTGAGGTCAGCTGGTGCCTCCTCTGGGAAAGATCTGTGCACTAGTGGGAAGCCCTGAATTTTCAGCTTTGGTTCCCTCTGCCTTTGACCCTGCGGGTCATGCTGAATTCCTGAAAGATTTCTGTACCTGACAGGACATGCCAACTATTAATATCTTTCACCTTTTCACTCTCCTCGTGAGCAGGTCTCTTTGGGCTGTGGCTCCTAACTAGCCCTCTGCATCTAAAGTCATGTGTCAAATAAGCACGAACCTTAGAACTGGTCTTCTGACATTGTAGTGTCCTTTCATTTTGCAGGAGAGGTGCATGCTGCTCAGAGACTGGGTTTTGTCTAAGGACACAGCACGTGTGGAGCAAACTCAGGCCTAGCATCCTGGCCTCCTGATTCTTAGTCCATCCTGTAGTGTTTCTAGTACATGTCCCTTCCTTTTGGCCACCAATGGGCAGAACCTCTGCTGGCTTACACTGGCTGCTTTTCAGAGACTAATGGATCACTAGCCAGCTCCAGGAGGTCATCTCTTGTATGACCCACATTGGCTTTGGACTATTACTGATCTTTTTCAAAATCACAGTGAAAAGCAGGGGGTTTTATTAGGTAGAAATGTTATATTTCTGAAATTAAAATGACAAAAGGTAAATGGAAAAATTGAAAAAATACAAAATTTGTATCAGGGAAAACGTTTAGAATCTTTGCTATTTGATTCTTAAAAGAATTGGATGAGCACCCCAGAAGAGAAGTGGGAATAGGATATATGACAGTGGGAACAGATGATTCACAAAAACTGGCCAAAAAAAAAAATAGCCTGGTGAAAAAAAGGTCAACCTCATTGTGAAGCAAAGAGAAACCACTTGTGCTTATCAAATGGGAAGATATTTTGAATTATGCTCATGGTCATGTTGATGAGGGTGAGGTTAAATATTCTCTCATACATGTTGGTTCTGAAAGGATTAATTAGTTATAACAATACATACATACATACATACATATGTATAGTGGAATTGTACAATAATTAAAACTGTTTTAGGAGAATTTTATAAGTTTTTTGCATGTTCTGTAATTTATACTATTTTTGAAATTTAAAAAAAATTGAAAAAGAAATTTAAAAAAAAGAAACATTTTTTGTAAGAGGGATGGGGGCCTCACCTTCAGATCACACATTCTTTGCAGATCTGCTGGTTCTCAACTGACCTTTTAAAAAGCTGTCTCCAGCTCCTTGCATTGCAAAGAATGTGTCTATAGTGAAGTACAGGCCACGTGGCACAGAGAGAATAGACCCAGCCTTGGAACCAGGACAAACCACTGTGTTGTGTATGCACAGCATGGCCTGAGGAAGCCACTGCCCCATTCCTTCCCCTGGGGGCTTCTTCATTTGCAGGGTGAAGGTATTGGCTCCTGGTATCTGTAAGACCCCATGCTGCTGTAAAATGGGATCATTCTTCAGCACTTTCCTTCTTGTTATTGTTGTTTAGTCACTAAGTCATGTCCAACTCTTTGCGACCCCATGGACTATAATAGCCCGCCAGGCTCTTCTGTCCATGGGATTTCCCAGGCAAGAATACTGGAGTGGGTTGCCATTTCCTTCTCCAGGGACTCTTCCTTCTTAGTCCTCTTATATCATTACATTGATCCTAGGCTGAGATGCCAGACCCACTTTATGATCTGACTCTGTAAAGTTTTATTACCTCTGGTAAAACAAACAAGCAAGCAAACCCTCCAAAGATACTTTCTAAAACCTTTAGGTATTTGCTTTTTCTTAGCAGATATTTTATTGTCTATTACAGCTATTTCACACTTGTGCATCCATTTTTAGGCCGTAGACCAGGGGTCAGCAAGCATTTTGCTAAAGGACCAAAGAGTACATATTTTAGGCTTTGTGGGCCACACAGTCTCTGTGACATGTTCTTCTTCTCCTTTTTTTTTTTTTTTCTTTTAAACAACCCTTTTAAAAGATGTAAAATTCATTCTTTGCTCGCAGGCCATAATCTGCTGACCTCTGTTCATAACTGTAGAGGAACAAAAAATTATTTTGTCATACCCAGCATACATGTAAACTTATTTTTCTCTTTTCATATTTCTAAGACAGTTCTTCAGACTATAAATAAAGTAATCCTTCAGGATGACAAAAGTGAATTTATGTAATGGGTAACCAAAAGCACATTATTTTGTCTAGTTCATCAAATGTCGATGTAACCACAAGCTCTAAGATGGAATCTGCATTATAGGGCTGTTTTAAATTGTTCTTTATATTATTCCTGAAAATATCTTCGAATCCTAGATTTGGGTGAAGATTTTAAGAAAACCGATCCTCACGCTTTTAGCAGAGCTACATCCAGTACTTTAAACTCTCCCTTCTGAACACAGTGGTCAGTAGCACAGATTTTATAGTCAAACCTGTGTTTGTTTCCAACTTGGTCCTTTATCAGCTCTGTGGCCTTTGCAAGTTAGCTAGCTGTGCTCAGCCTCAGTGTGCTAATGGCTAGGAGGACCGTAGTAGCCTGTTTCTCCTCACAGGTCTGCTCCAAGTGTCAAAGGAGAGCACACTTATAACACAGTCTGCACACAGCTCTTGGCACACAGAAGAGTCTCAACTGATACAAGATGATTATTATCCATTTTGTTTTAAAAGAATATACAGTGTTCTTTGGGAGCTCATTATAATCTTATATAGTAGTCAGTGTCAGGAAGTGTTTTCATAACCCATGTCTCATCTACTCTAGAACAGAAACCCAGTCTATGAACCTATAGTTCATTTCTTTTTATTTAATCTTCATCCGTTGGGTCGCAAAGAGTTGGACATGACTGAGCGACTGACATACACACACACACACACACACACACACACACACACACACACACACACAGGCATTGGGAAAAGAAAATTTTCATTCTCCCTGGAGAATGAAAATAGAATGTTTTCTCATTAATTCTAGTTCTGTTAATCTTTTGCCATAAGTCTGATTTCCCTGTGCACTAGTAATTTTTATGTTTCAACTTTCCCCTTCCTGTGATTTTCTGTAGTTAAAGAGCTGGACACCATATCCTAACCAAGGACTGCATCATCATTTCACTCCTCCATTCAATAAGTGTTTACAGAGTACCTGTCATGTGCTAAACACTGTGCCTGGAGCTGGACATGCAGCTCGAGTAAGACCAGGTGCTTGTCCTTGTCGAGCTTAAGTTCTAGCAGGAAAGGTAAATAAATGAGATGTAAAGAAATAAATATGACACTTGCTGGTAGTATTTGAAGAAATTGGTAAGGAGTGGTAAGCTAGCAGGTGACTGAGTTGGGGAAGGGACATTTTGGGTAGAGGGATCAGGGAAGGTCTTTGTGAGAAAGTCAGTTGAGCTGAGACTTGCCTTAACAGAAGTTGACCATGGGGAGAGCTACGAGAAGAGTCCTCTAGGCTGATGAACAGCAATAGTAAATTCTACGAAGTGAGAGCTAGCTTGGGGTGTTTGAGGAACAGAGGAAAGGCAATATAAGTTTGAGATCTGGTGATGGGTAGTCTGAGGGTATTGGGAGAAGGTATGGCTATCCGTGAGGGCAGAGAGGTAGACAGGAGCCAGAACCACAGACCCTATTCTAAGAATAGAACTTATTCTAAGAATGATGGAAAGCCATTGAAGGGTTTAAGTCAGGGGGTGAAATAACCTGGATATATATATGTTCTGTGAGAATGTATGGGGGGACAGGGATGAGGCAGGCAAGAAGAAGCAAACAGAAAACTGTGAAGGAGCTGCCAGTATAGCAGGCAGTGTAGCTGCCAGTATAGAAAACAAGGAGAGGGTTTCCATGGAAGCCTGAAGAAGACAGCCTCTCAGTATGGACAGAGGGGAGATGAGAGTGGGCAGTAGATGCTACGCAAGACAGATAAGAGCAGAAAAGTGACCAGAGATCTGGCAAGATGGAGCTTACTGGTGACCTTACTGGGAGCCAGTTTGGTGGAGTAGTGAGAGGAGAGTATGGAGGGTGAGTTCATAGGGATGGCAGTAAACGTACAAGGTGAGAAGTGTGTCACTGGGAAGGGAGGCAGAGAAATGGCAAAAAGGCTAGAGGGGACTCAAGGTCAAGGGAGGATGATATTAAGGTATGTTTGTATGCACATTGGAATGACCCCACAGGAAATGAGGATTTGATAATGCAGGAGAGTGGATCATTACAAGACTGTGTTCCTGATGTGAGAGAGGGGCTGGGCCCTGGGGCTCAAGTGGAAGGTTAGCTTTAAGTAGGAACGAGGTTACTTCTCCCCTTGCTGCAGAGTATGTAGACTGACTGAGACAAAATGGAAATATTACCTTCATGTTCACAGTCCTTGCATTTCATTTGATCTTTGTGGTATATTATGGCCCTCTAGTTCTTTTTGTGTTATTGCACTGATTTATTTGTGCAATATATTTTTTCTCTCTTTCCAGGCCATGTATCTCACATACAGATCTGTTTACGTGTCTGTCTCTCCCACTAAACTGGCATCTCTTCAACGAGAGTGGTTGTCTTTGTATCTCCAGACACAGCTCAGTGTTTGGCAAGAATTGAGTTGAAGGAATGACAGCTACATCAGTACAAAGGACTCGTGTAACAGCTACACAAACATGCAGTAGAAAGGAAAGTAATTTGAGAGCATGGATAAAATTAGATGTTTGCATTACTTAGAAGAATTAAGATGGGTTCTCTTATTTAAGTTGAATAGTTACTGATTACCAGAACTGAGGAGTAGCTAAGGGTAAAAAAAAGACCACCTCACTACCACATGGAAGAAGGTAGGATTTTTAAAAAATTCTTTTTAGAATGTTTTTAAAAATTTTAAGTATAGTTGATTTACAATGTTGTGTTAATTTCTGCTGTACTGCAAAGTGAATCAGTTATTTATGTATATATATGTATATGTGTATGTATACACACACATTCTTTTTTGTATTTGTTTCCATTATGGTTTATTATGAGATCCTGAGTTATAGTTCCCTGTGCTATAGCGTAGGACCTTGTTGTTTATCTGTCCTGTATACAATTGTTTGCATCTGCTAATCTCAGACTCCCAGTCCCTCCCTCCCTTACTCTTCCTCCCCCTTGGCAATTCATTCTCTATATCTGTCATTCTGTTTCATACATTAGTTCATTTGTGTCATATTTTAGATTCTATATATAAATGGAATCATATGATATTTGTCTTTCTGACTTCACTTAGTATGATAATCTCTGGGTCCATCCATGTTGCTGCAGATGGCATTATTTCATTCTTTTCTATGGCTCAGTAGTATTTCATTCCATTGTACTGCATCAAGGTGGTGTCTTAACAGCCCCTTTGAGCAGGGATGATTTAGTGTCTGGCATGCTGTGATAGAAAGCACAGTTCTAGCTTCAAGAGAAAGTGATATTCAGTATCATTTATATGAGAAAAGAAAATTCCAGAATGGTCAGCTTTCTTGTGGGGATCCCAGTAGCAGGGGAGGTTTTGTGTTTAGAACAAGAGTAAATGTGCAAGAGATGTGGCCTAAGCAGATTTATGCTGAAATGAGTGAGAACAACTTTACAGAAAATTTCAGTTTAGCATGTGTAGCTCTTTCCCAAATGCTTTCTACTTGGATTGGGGAAAAAGACACAACAAAACAAAATAGTTAACTTTCCCCTTCAGCATTATACTGCACATCCTAAATGAAACATGACTTTCTGAGTTACAGGCTGCCCCTGGCAAAGAGGCTGGTTGTAAGAGCATAATCTCAATGTGGGCCCTGAAATTAATGTTCTGTGAGCTCTCCAGATTTGTGTGACGTACTGTAAGTTACATCCAACCCAGCTGTTCTTCTCACTGCCTGCATTAAGTATCACGAAATGAGTTGGCCTGAAAGGAACCATCTGAATAAAGAAGCTTTTATGCCTTTATGACTCCTTACTGCATGACCCCAGGTCCCCGCTGTTGGTATTAGGAGCTTTCTCTTCCACGTTTCACTCTCATGTCTCTAGTGGACGGACAGAATCCACATCAGACAGAATCCACATCAGGCGCTCTGCCTGCTCTGGCTCCCAGGTGCTGCCATTTCCGTCGGGGGTGGGGGAGGAGGCACTGGCTTCTCCGTCATGTCTCTTCCTTTCCCAGGATGTCAACTGGAGAAAGGTCACAGTCAGAGCCGCCCACCCCGCAGAGCTCATTTTCTCCAGATTCATTAAAGTGCAGCCTTCATCTTTCCCCTGGATTTTTACTTTTCAAAACACTTTTTGTCGTGCAGCCTCATTTTATTTTATGTTGAGCTGACAACCTAACATCTCGTCAAGTATCAGCTGGGAATACAGTTCTGCCCTCACTGTGCTGTGCCATCTTGCCAAGCTCTGTCTTTGTTACTCAGCTTTCATTCAGAAAGGAATTCATTTGAATGATATGATGCTGTGGTTGTCTCCTTAAAGAAAGCTAGATTCTTGCACACCTTGGAAAAGTATTTATCTGTGAATATACTTGAATCTTCCAGATTGTGTGCCTTTCCTTTTCTCTCTTCTTTCCCTTTCACATGTCATCATGGGGTCATCTCATGTTAGAATTAAATCTTCCAGTTTTGCCTCTCCCTACTCAATGGGATTTTACCTAAGGGGCCTTTGGTTTCTGTCTTTATTTCTTCTTACCTGAAAGAAGCTGATAGTTTTGAGTCTAAACATAAGGCTACTGATGTAAGAGAAGAGAATTTTTACAGTGCAGAAGATGCTTAGATTCTGGTTTACTTCTCCAGCGGGATTTTGAACAAGTGTGGATTTGGAAATGAAAGTTCTTTTCTGGGCTGTGTTGATGGAGTAGTCATGGTGGCATCAGTGGCCCTGCTGCACCCATGTGGTTCAGAAAAGGTGTTTCCTTTTACAGCAGTGATTCAAGTCTCAACTTGATTTTTTAAATGGTGGAAAGCTGAAGAAATGGGATTTTTTTCTCTAAAGATTTTAATACCTTTGCGATTGGACTGTCAGCCTCACATTTGTCACAGAAACAATTTATGTTTTTACAAATATGAAGGACAGTATTTGTTTTGTGTTTTCTGCGTGCTGTCCTTTTGATTTTTTTTCCCATTATGTTGTGAATTATCAGATAAGCTTAAATAGGAAAGTCGGTGCTAGGCTAACCATAGTTTGGGTAACCCTGAGTGTGTGAGGGGGTAGGGGTGGGGTGAGGTAGGACTGATGGGTTGTATGTCTGACATATGATCATGTTGGTGTGTTCCACAGTGGTCTCCTGTCAGCCTCTACTTACTTTTCACTGCACATTTGGAAACTGTCTGATAGCCAGAACAAAGCCCAAGGAAATCTCCACTCTTACAGTTTTGGTCGTGCTCTTGTAGTTTCCATCTGATAACAACGTGCTTTAGAGAGAACTTTTCAAGCTTCTTGAGAACTCCTGCGACTCTTACTTTGTCTTCGCCTGCAGCCAAGATAATTGAAGCATTGTCAATCTATTTCAGGGGCACAACTTCAGGTGGAATGTGATACTATTTGGGATGTTCAAATAGACCAAAGGGAACACAACTTGTAACTCTTCTTGCAGTGATAATTCCAGTTCTATGTATGAGGAAAAAATGAAATGGAATTTCAGCCCACAAGATATAGACCAAGGCAACTTAGTCGTTAACAGTAGCAGCATCTCATAATTTCCAAAGTTTTCTCTGATTTTTAGTGTGTTGATTGTTCATTCCCTTCTTCAGGGAAATCAGGAAATCAGCTTTTTCCTGCAGTGGCTAAATAGATTCACACCGAGTTTGAAGGTGAGTAAGGTAGATCTGAGCCCATCCAGAAGATAAGGACCCACATTTCTTCCCTCCTTTATTCTGCTTTGTCTGCTTGTCCACATTTCCTCTCAGTGAAGAGACACCAGAGGTGGTCCTCTCCGCAGAGTATGGGAATAAACAGTCAGATTCAGTGATGCAGAAAGGGGGGAAAGTGGTTGTAAATGAAAGATGAGACTTGGCGCCATCTTCACCGCCAGCCACGTAATTCTCTTAAAAGAATGGGAGACAGGATAGAGAGCGTCAAATCATACTAATAGACTATTTATCAAGCACCCACATGCCCGGAGATGCCTAAAAGACCAGTAAATGGAAGTGTCAGATGATATATGTGGGTAAATTAATATGATATTCAAATCAATAAAGTAAACAGAAAATATTTTAGAGTGGTCAGCCTCACGAAAGCATAGTACTTACAAATACATAACCTTCCTCTGCACACAGCCCCTCTCTCACACATACACAGGCACGAGCAGAGGCTGGGAGTAAACTTTTTGAACTTCTGACTCCTAGTTAGCAGAAGGCATTTGAAGGAACAGAGAGGAAACAGTTTATTGACCACATGGTACTTCCTGTTAAGCGCTTGCATGCACTTCTCATTTAATCCAGCGTAGTGTTTCTGTGTAGCAAGGGTATTCTCGTTTTTAAAGATGAGGAAATTGAAGCTCAGAAAGATCACACCATTTAAAAAAAAAAAAAAAAAAGAAATTGTGGGACTAGGTTTCAAAACCAGGTCTGTGTGACTCCAAAGACCTTGAGTGGATTCTTTCTCCCCTAAAGCAGGCTGCCTCACTGGAAAATTACTGGTGTGTTTACTCCATGTATTTGTATCATCTTTGCTGGGTTTGAGTCAAGTTAGTGATTCTGAAATGACTCTGGGATGAGGACCTCCTGTCGAGGCTTTACAAAAAACCAAATATCTCCAGTTAGTATTGCTTTTATCCTCACTTTCTTAACTATAATCAGCATTGATTCTTTCTTATTCCCTGATAGTATTAAGTTATGATAACATTAGGGGAACAGAAAACAAAATCAGCAAGTAGATAATGCTTAGTAGATCAGTAAAATGTGAGTTGGCAACAGTTAAAGGTCTTATCTAAAAAGTATGGATGTAAATACAAAGCACAGGATTAAAGGCATTTCAGATAAAGATAACTTTGTTTGCTAAACAAGCATTTTTAGATGTAAATGAAAATACAGTCTTGCTTCTGAGCATCTTATTATAAGCATGATTCTGCCCTTGGCATGACTATCCAATTTTATTCAGACCTTACATCTAGAACCTAGTTGGTACTAGGTAAAGGTTATGTTTTGGACTGAATGTTGTGTCTTCCTAAAATTCATATGTTGAAGCCATGCCCCTAATGTGCTGGTATTTGGAAATGGGACCTTTGGAGGTGATTAGGTTTAGATGAGGTTCTGAGGGTGGAATCAGTGTCCTTATAAGAAAAAGAGATCAGCACCCTCAACTTCTCACCCTGCAACTTGAGGACACGGTGAGCTAGGAAGAGGGCTCCAGCCAGGAACCAAATTGACTAGCACCTTGATCTTGGACTTCCCGGCCCCCAGAACTGTGAGAAATAAATATTTGTTCAAGCCACCCAGTCTATATCTTGTTATGGCAGCTGAGCTAAGACAGGCTAGATGAAATGAGTCCATCTCGGTCTCTAATAAAGAGACCTTTTGACGACTTCATTTTGCTTCTGCTCCTTTTTACCTCTGATTCGCTGTGCTCTCCTCTGATTTTGGCTGTCATCCCCAGTGATTAGAGGAAGAAGGCACAGATTAAGATTTCTCTTTTCCTTCCTCCAACTTCTGCCTCAGTGGAATTCATGCCATTTCATGAACTCTTCCATTTTAGGAAAGACATCTGTCTGTGTGTGTATCCCTGGTCCTCAGCCCTTATTACTCGTCTTCAGAATCCCACCCATCCCAGGGGTCCTCTCACCTAAGCCTGCAGGTCGTTGGCAGGACCCTTCATAGTAAGTAGTGTTCCTGCCCTTCCCTCCCTGGGCATATTTTAAAAATCAGTTAACAAAATTTTCCATTTAAGCTCCAAGAGAAAATTAGATAGAGCAATAACATTTTCGTATGATTATTTGCCATCTTGGCATTGAGGTAGAGAAATCTGTTAAGAAAACTGCCTGCTCTTTCCCCATGTGTCCATACTGAATCATACAGAGCTAGATACGCGCTCTATTCTGAAACTGTCATGAGCTGTAATAACTGGTTTGACACTTATTATCTTTTTTAATGCAAAGAGGAAATTGTCAAGAGTTTGCAACAGTAAAACAGATCCTTTGTTATTTGTATTATTTTCACTTGAAAGTATTTTTTACTCTCTTTGTCTTCATAAAACTGAAGTTTATGTGGTAAAAGACGCTGGTATGACATGAAATGCCAGAATTTGGACAGTATCAGAGCAAAGCAGGAGTCAAATGAATCACTAATTGGTATTTTTTAGAACCAGTGTTTATAAGCAAAGCTGTCAGCTTAAATCACAGCCTAACCTCATAGGATCTTAGTGCTTTATCAGAATAATTATTCATCAGTGACTTTAATATTTCTTTCTGGAATGGTTAAAAGCATCCTTTCCATGCTGGTTCATGAGCACATATCACACAGCCTGGTTTCATTCAGGCCTATGTTCATTCATCGTAGGAGAAAAGATGTACACTGAATTATGCTTTTAATTTTATATCCCTGGGAGGAATTAATGATCAGATTATTCTGGCCTTTGTGCTGTGCTGCCTTGAAAACAATTCTGAAGTGCCTAATGGTTAAGCTTAAAAGCTACCTTCATTTACTTTCAATGAACCTTTGATATTCAACAGTTATATTAAACAGAGTGAAAAACACAATGGCAGTCCCAAATGCATTTTCTCCAGCCAGTCAAATGAACATTCAGGAACTCAGATGGACATTCCAAACTTGTTTGCCCGTTTACATTCTTTGAAGAGTTAAAGGGCTCTTGATGGTCACTGCCCTAGGATGGTCTGGGGAGATGGCCACTGAACGTGAGCCATTGCATTGCCAGGCCTGACTCTGCCACTGCCCCTGCATCTCCCACAGACCTGCAGATAGTCTCTCTGTACTTTTAGAAGTCACTTTTCTCTTTTATTAATTTCGGTGGTTGAGTTAGACCTTACTATAGGTCTCTTCTCTGCCCTAGACATCTGTGATTTACAGGAGAAAGTATGGTGGCAGCTTTTGGCCAAGAAGCAGCAGGAACTCAGGAGATCACGGCCATACTGGCCTACTGAGAGCCAAGTAATGAGCCAAGTAATATATAGAATAACTTCATTCTGAACAATCAGCAGATATTAAATGACTCTGTTGATGCCGCACTTGGTGCTGGGGGAAGGACAAGGAAATGAAATCATAGTCAATTGACAGATAAGTGAGAGCTAAAGGCACAGAAAAGAAATGGATGAGTCGAGGCAGCATACGTCATGTCAGCTGAGTGCCTTGTGTGGTAAGTGTGGTGAGCAGGAGTGGAAGTAGTCAGGGAGGCGCTCACAGCCTCGGCTGCAGAGCATAAGTGTGCTGTGTGCAGGCCGCATGTGAGGACTGGATGGCGGCCGGCAGCGAGGCTGAAGTGTCTTCCTTTAAGTGTAGCCATTACTAGGAGATTTTTATGAGAATAAAAGTATTATTATTGTAGGAAATTTGGAAACTAGAAAAACATATTAAGTAAAAGATCAACCATAACCTCCCAATCCATAGATCACTACTTTGATCTTTGATCTATTTCTTTCTAGTCATGTGTGTTATTTCTTTTAAAAAATAAACTTCAGTCATATTACACATGTTTTATATCCTGCTTTCTTTTCTTGTTGTATTGCTTTCCCCCACATTATTAAATATTCCTTGAAAACATTTTTCAAGGCTGCATGTTATTTCGTTACACAGATGTTCCATCATTTGAGCCTCATGTAGATTGTTTTTGTTGTAATATTGTAAATAGTACTTTGACGAATACTTTTATATAAATTTTTGCTTGATCTTATATATAAATTATGTGATTATTTGAGATTTCAAAAAGTTATATTTCAACTTCCGTAGAATTTTCTGTGGCAGTTGAAGACTTTGAACTTTAGATAGTATCCAAGTTATTTTTTTATCATGATGTTGACTAAAAATCTGACTCTAGAAAAGAAATGTAATTATATCTTAGAAAAAGATTGGAGGATGCCTCTGTCCTGGGACAGGTAGAAATATGATACAAGAAGACTATAAGAACTGGTGCTTATATCTGTTGATTCATTCATTCATTCATGTATACGAACAGGGAGCTTTGCCAGACTCTGGGAATGAGGATGGCTTGGGTTAGTTTGAGTCACTGTTGACTCGCTCTGAAACTACTGCAGTAGTCTCCTAGCTAGTTTCCCCATTTATATTTTTGTTCCTCTTTATTTCCCCACCCAGAAGCTACAGGGTTCTTTGCAAGACCATAAATCAGGTTATGCACATAACCCTGTTTGGCTCCCATTATACTCAAGATAAAGTCCAGCATCTTAATATGGCAGCTGTACTGCCCATTTATTACCTCCAGCCTTACTGGCTTTTTTTTGCATTTTCTAAAATGTGCTGAGCTCTGTCCTATCCGAGGGTTTTGCCCCCAGGGTGCCTCTCTTCCCAAAGTGCTCTTACCCTGGTCTTCCCTTGCCTACCTCAGACTTCAACACTTTAGTCTGACCTCAGTTTTCACTGACTGAGAGAGCCCTTTTGACAGCCACTCACCCTTATCTTAACTAAGTCATCCATAGAACCCAGGTCTTTTTCTTTAAAGCACTTGTCACAATTTGTAATGAGACCTTTATTTGTGTATTTATTTAACGTATGACTTCTTCACTGAACTGTAAGCTCCGAAAGGGCAGGGACCATGACTTGCTTGCTCAGTTTTCCCCAGTACCTGTCACTGTCCTTGTCTTGTGGTAGAGGTGAAAGAATAAATGAAAAGTAAGACAGACATAAAGCTTATAATCTTTCTAAGCTTCCATATTAGCTCTGAGGGTAAGAGAAGAGGAGGAAGCAGAAGTGATGAATGAGGACTTTGGATAGGATAAAAATGTGATTGACAGAAATGTTTAGGCTAAGTCAAATCAGGAGAGAAATGATGAATCCATGTTAGGGATGTGTAATTTAAGGATGAAAGTGGAATACGTGAGGTAATCCACTGGAAAAATCCAGCAGGTCAGCACCAGTCTCTTGTCTTAACAAAGTAAAGCCTTATCCCATACCTATTGTTTGTTTTTGATTTTGAGATATTATTCATGAATCAGATAACTCTTTTCTTTTTATAATTGATGCCTTAAAAAAAGAATCCTTTTAAATTGCAGAGGAAGAAATAGAGTAAAACCATCATTTTGTCTTATTTGTGCCATCCCCATTACTGAAGCCCTGATACTTAACCTGTTCTGTTTAGAGGAGAAAAAGAAGTTAGAACTTGACTCTTTGTTCCTTACCCCAACCATTACTATCAACTCCCACCTCAGTTATTTTGGAAAAAATAAATCTAAATTACAAATTTGGGGAGCTTCAACATTGTTCACATACTTACTGGGATCCAACCATAGTATCAGGCTTGTAATGTTAGGTTTTGAATATAGTGTTTAAAGTGTTGGTATTTTGCAGAATTGCAAGATAAATTTAAGTTGGAAGCTGCTTTTTCTTAAGAAATAATAGACATATTCTCAGCCCTGTGAAATGTGAGTAATGCAAGAATGGGTTTGATTATGACTTGAGCAGGATTATAGATCTTGGAAAGCCAAACCTAGATGTAATCTCATTTGTTCACATTACAGATCTAACATATTTTTAGAAAATGAAAAGACGAACCAAACCCCATCTCGTATAGGTACCTTTTGGTCTTGTGTCTATAGAGGTTGTAAAACTTGTTCTTGGGCTGGATGGTTATTTTTTGTTTTCAAGGTTGAGGCTACCCTTGAGATAATAGTCAGGTACAATCTTGAGGTCATACATAGTTTTTTAAAAGTTGTTTAAACGACCACACACTGTCTTGCTGCTTGGGTGCCTCTCTATGACGATGCCCAGCTCTCCTTTTCAGTAACCGACTCAGCCTGACACAGTTGTACTGGCTGCTTAACGCTCTGTAAAATGTTATTTAAATATTTCTAACTTATTGTTTCATGCTGGGTTTTATGGAACATAAATTTCTATTTAGGCCACTAATTTACAGTAGAAGTTTGTTACTAATACCACTGCAGTCTCCATCCATCTAAAAATATTGCTCATAACCTACGCTAAAAATATGTTATATATTTGCACTGTATGTAAACAGCGTTGTGTTTTATTAGTGTGCAGAGCTTTGTCTGTGGAAATGTTAGTATTGCAGCATATATTTAGAAGGGATAGGAACTCAAGTATGGTGGAAAGAGTACAGAAAAGTGAAATCTCTGCAGGATGGGATTTATGGAATTTTCAGGGCGCTTTGCAGAAAATCTGCATACACTACCTATGTTTTGTTTTGTTTTTTATAAGGCACCACCATCCTATATAATCGACTTTTTTATTAAGATTATAAATTTAAACAAGTAATCTGAACGGTCTTACTCAGTGATATACAATTCAGTCTGTACAAAAATACAGGGAAATGAGGGAGAAGGGCCCAGAAAGGAAGGGTTGGCAACTTGTTTTGGAGTCTCAGTGGTGCTGAAGGCAGAGAACGAGAGGGGCTGTGGAAAAGTGCCACCTTTTTCAAGTAAAAGGCTTTAAATTAAACAAAATCTATTGAGCTAAAGACATAGGACGGGGTTCTCAGAGGCTCAAACAATGCTAGTTTCATGAAGAATAACCAAAGGCGGAACCAGGAGAGTGCAACGTAGAAGCAAACGCACAGACACCACATCTGACCAAGAATTTCGTGAAACGTCTCCAGCCACTAGATCTCCCTTTTTCTACAAAGATAAAGTGAAATCTTGCAGAATGTTCTGGAAGCTCTGTTGCTTCATGTGGTCTCCATATTGCTAAGTGGTTTCTGGAGGGTTGAAACTGCAAATATATTCAGTTCAAGAGAGGCTTTAAAGACCATGTTTTTACCTTCAAAAATATTTATTAAGTGCACCAGAAATAATATAAGTTGGATCCTCTTTCTGTTAGTGGAGAAATGTAACTCCAAAGAATGACATTTTTGTTTTCTTAAGTGCCCTTAAGCTGGAGGAGATGATTTGGGGAATAAGAGGTTTAAGACTTTGGAAGAGTTTATTTGGATCATTTTGAGGAACTTTTAGTTCATAGAAGTCCTGTAGAGTGGTTACCTGAAAGAATTCAACCTGAGCTCTAATCCAGTTCTTCCCTAGAAATATTGAGGAAGAGAAAGTAGGTTCATTATGACTAAACCCCAGTTAAACAAGTTAGTTTTGTTTCTGACATCCTGATGAGTCTGATTCTCCTGGTGAGACAGCCTGTGCGCCGTCTTCACTCATCTTCCTCCCTCTGATAGCAGCAGAGCAACTGGGCATCATCTGGGGAACCCAAAGTTGGCACTTGGGGTCCAGTTGAAAAGATGGTTGTATCTCAAAACCAGACTGATGTAAGTCCCCACTAAGCCACTAGAGCTGAGGGGTTTTTTTATTCATCTTTCAAGGGTATGTGAGATTTTATAACCAGGTTAATAAGTGGGAAATCTTACAACTTGTTTAAAGTACATTTGCAGAAAACTAAGGCCACTGGTTTTGCCTCTAAAATGGTGATGCTGTGGTGAGAAGTTTAGTATCCTGTACTTACATGGCTCCCCAGAGTGCCAAAAGCCATCATCTGTGATCCAGAATTTTTACAAACAACTCCCAAAGAGTTTTAATGTAGCAAATGAATCTTGGAAAACTGCTGTTTCTAATTTACTACCTTGTTCAGTGCATGTTAAAGAAGAAGCAGTGAATCATATAATTAAATATGATTTTTAAGGCCTCTGAGGTGGCACTTACTAATTGATACTCACTGGCATTTTGCTTGGCCTGTTGGACTGAGGAAGGAGGTCTTCCAAAGCTCCTCTCTTATCTCTTATGAAGGCAGGCTGAGTGTGAAGGATGCTGCGTTAGCGGCCAGCTGTGCGTCACGCTTTCAGATGGCTCATGCTGTCCTGCTGTCCCCACTTGTCTCTGCATGGACACAGATTCCACCCATTCCCCCTCCTGTTGATTGTGTTTTATTTAGAAACTTCAAAAATGTTCACATTAAAATGACAAAGCTTTGTTCAAAAGCTGACCACTAGGTTATTAAGAAAAAATGGGATAGAATCTGAGTAATAAAAGTTTTTCAAAAAGGACCCTTTTCCTGAGTTCACAATAAAGTGAACACTCCCTAACCCACATTTATATCCATAGACAAGGCATTGCCGGCAACTCCCTGAGCTATAATCCACCCCATCTTCAGCCTGTGCTTTCATTTTCAAGACCAAGACATCCTTTGGGTACATGGAGATTCTGTGGCCAGGACCATGGCTGCCCTCCCATCTAAGTTTAGGCCTGTGCTCGGCAGGTTGATAAATGTGAAAACTGAACTGCATTTCATGGCCAGGTTCTTCACTTTGTCATTTTCTTTCCGCCCCTGGTTATTTCTTCTGTTCTTACAGAAGGAAAGCAAAGCCCATTTAACAACTGTAAAGCACACAGTCCATAGAGACCTTAAAGATTACTGGCAACAAAACATATTTATGTCTTTAATAAGGAATTGAAATTTACCACTCACTAGATAAATTTTCCCTCTCTGTTCTTTCTCTCTGGAAATCATTGGTATTGGGTGAAACAGTTTGGTTTCAGGCTATTACGTTAATGTTTTTTGATTTCTGAGGTAATTCTAAGTTCTGGTGTACATGGACAGTTTTGAGTTAAATATTAAATTATTTTGTATGATTTCCAAGTGTCTGAAGACTAAAAGACTACATCACATGTATTGAGTGTAACTGGGTATGAGAGTTTATTGAAAGGGCAAAGATGTGGCTGTGGAGAACAGATGATATAGTTGAAGGTAAACACTGAGTGATTTGTTGATTCTGAATTAAAATCGCTGATGAAATGATCATGTTGCCTGGGTGATGGTCTTCTAGCAAAGTCTTTCTTAAAAGATGAGGTAGTTGTGATGTCACAAATCAGACAGGATATTTACAGAGTGGGCTTTGTGACACCTCCTGGTCACCCTTTTCCATAATCTTCAGGATACATGGTCTAGCAGGTAGGTCTCAGAGCCTTCATTTGGAGATGAGAGATCATGAAGCATTGTTGAAAGTCAGTGGAATATGATGAGCTGGGCCATCCACTCCTTTGCCTTATACTTCCTGGCTACTCATCAAGCATTTCTGAATAAGCTTTTTTTTTTTTCTTTTTAAATATAACTTTGGTTTTCTAAAAGCATACAAGCAAGAATAGTAGTAAAAAATGATATTTGATCAAAAAGAATGATATTTTATTTCCTTATTAAGGGATGGGTTGTTGTTTTTTTTTGCTTTGATAATTTTCTGAGTCCCAAATTCATCCTTGGGATTTCTCCTGCAGAGTAAGATGCAGTTAAATCTTTTGGATGGTTACTAGGAAAGTAAAGCTAGGAGATAAAGAATCTACCTGAAATGCAGGAGACCTGGGTTCAATCCCTGGGTCAGGAAGATCCCCTGGAGAAAGGAATGGCAACCCACTCCAATATTCTTGCCTGGAGAGTTCCATGGATAGAGAAATCTGGGTCGCAAAGCATTGGACACTTTCACTCACTCACTCAAAGCTAGAAGTTTTGCTTCTGAGAGATAGTCAAATAATCTTTGAAGAGGAATTTAGAAACCACCTATAAACTCTCCTTACAAATGTTCTTCTATTAAAATTTTACATACAAAGGTGCTACTCATTTATTGGCCATTCTCCAAATGTTTGGGTATCTTCTCTGGGTGTACAGTGGTATAGTGCCTGTGGTACAGGATTCAACCTCTTTAAGACAAATTTTAAAATACTATCCTAGGGAAACTGAGTTACAGAGGAGAATAAAACATGATTCCTGCCTTTAAGAAGCTTACAATTTGATAGGTACAAAATAACTAATAAAAGTCATATGTGTTAAGTGAGAAACAAGTATAGAATGTTGTAGGAACCCAGTATATATAGGGATAATCAGAGAAGGCTTCCTAAAATACATTTATACTAGGTCTCTCTGTCTGGAAAGTCCTGGGCATCTTTAAAGGCCTAATGCATTAGGAAGCCTCCCTGATTATCCCTGCACTTGTCCTTTTCTACCCATGTGAAACTCTCTAAATGGAGACCATGGAGAGTGAATATATAGGAGTCAAAGATGATCAAGTTAAGCTTGGGAAATTTAGGAAAATTGTGGAGCCACAACAGAGAAGTCAAGAGAAGGGAGAATCAGGCTTTTCTGATGAGTTGCTGAATCTCTTGGACATGCTGGCGCTGAAGTACAAGCTATCAAAGTGGCTTTGTCCATCAGGCAAGTGAGAGTGTAGAGTGGAATTTCATAGGGTAGATTAGGTTTTCAGTTGACCCTGTACAAGCTGTGGATGTGGATGGCAGAGATTGCCTGTCAAATTCTTGTAACTCTAACCTTCCAATGCGTAAGTTAAACTGTCCCAAACATTCTTGACTAATATCTGAGTTGGTGTTATGGCCTGATATTCTGTTGATAGGGTGGAGGTAATTTCTGTGATTTCCACCTTGGGTTTCTAACTGGGGGATTTGTATACAGAGATGCTAATCGGAGCTACATAAATTTAGAAACAGATAAATAGTTTTATGTTTGTTCTTGTGAAAAAGACAGGCATTTTCTTCCCTAGGTCTAGGGGAAGAAACTTTGAGGTGTAAGAAGGGCCTGATGGTTTCTGGAAACCGAAGCTAAAAGGGACAAAAATAAAGTGAGATCTTTGTTTTCTGTAGCTTTCTTTCTTTGTATGGTTTTGGGAAACTGTCTTAGTAACTTTTTCTGACCCTGTAATCTTTCTTTTTTTCTTAATTCAAGACCACAAATAGGAAAAGCTGTTATTTGCATTTTGGTTTAATTAGCTCTCTCATCAGCACATTCTAATGTAAGTGTTCCCTGATTTATTGACTTAAATTTACTGGATTCTCTATGTATATTTGGTTATGCATAGATTTGTTGCTATTCTTGAATTTTGGTGTTTTTATTTATCAATAATACAGCTCATCTAGGTATTAGGAGTGTTCCAGATTTCAAGGGTATTTTCATTTCTTTAAAATATGACTGACAGGAATTTCTTCCTATCTCTCTTCATTCAGTGTGACCTTTCTTTTCGGTCTTAGTACTACCCTACCACACAACTTTGCCTTTGGCTTTTGGAGAGTAACTTTTGTGGTTTTAAAATACTAAGCAATTTATGAAGGAAGTATATACCCTCAATTAAAATACTTTATCCATTTTCATAACTGAATTATATCTATAGAAAAATATTTTGAAGTTATAATTCAGGATCATAAACCAACAAAAAACAAAGTAAAAAAAATCACTTTGCCTTATTCAAGAATGAAAAGGAAATGTGGAACTCAGAGATTTAATCAACTTGAAAGAGGTTGGCATTGATATAGATTCCACAGATGTTAGAAGAATAAAAGAGTATTCACAGTTTTGTGCTAATAAATTAGACAATTTAGTTGAAATGGACAAATTTGTTGAAAGAATCTACCTATATCTCTCAGGAAGAAATAAATAATCAGAATAGCCATTATCTATTAAAATTTACAGCTAAAAATCCCTCTCACAAAGAAATGCTAGGTCCAAATGGCTTTACTGGTGAATTCTACCACATTCTTTAAGGAAGAAATGATACAGATTCTACATAAACTTTTCTAGAAAAATTGGAACAAAAAGGAATATTTCCCAATTCATTGTGAGGCCCAGTACCAAAATGGATGAAGATACTGCATAAACATAATAAGAAAACTACAAACCAATATCTAGTTTTCCCATACAGAACACAGATAAAAAATTCTTAACATTTTAGCAAATTGAATCCAACAATCCATTAGAATAATGTATCATAATCAAGTAAGGAATACAAGCCTAGTGTAACGTTCAAAAATCGATTAAATATAATTCACCATATTAACAAACTAAAATTGAAAAATCATCTGATCATTTCCAAAGAGGCAGAAAAGATTTTGCAAAGTCTAACATCCATTCCTAATACTTCTAGCAAACTAGGAATAGAAGAAAACTTTTTCAAATTGATAAAGGACTTCTATGGAAAGTCTACAGCTAACATGATACTTAATGGTGAAAGACTGAATACTTTCTCCTGACATCAGGAATAAGTCAGTGATGTCCATTCTCATGATTCCCATTTAGCATTGTACTGGAAGTTCTATCTGGTACAGTAAGGCAAAAAGAGAAATAAAAGGCATTCAGAATGGAAAGGAAGAAGTAAAATATTTTTATTCTCAGACAACATCATCATCTATGTTGGCATCATCTTGGCATCATCTGGCACCACTGACTCAATGGACATGAGTTTGAGCAAACTCCGGAAGATAGTGAAGGAAAAGGAAGCCTGACTTGCTGCATTCCATGGAGTCACAAAGAGTTGGGCAAGACCTAGTGACTGAACAACAACATGTGGAAAAATCCAATGAAATCTACAAAAGAATCCACTAAAACTAATAAATGAGTTTAGCAAGGATGCAAGATACAATATCATTGTACAAAAGTCAACTGTATTTCTATATAATATCTACACATAGAAAACGGTATTCGTATATAATATCTACAAATAGAAAACTGTATTTCTATATAATATCTATTTCTATAATTGGCAATAGCAAATTTAAAACAGTCCATTTACAATAGCAGCAAAAATTTCAAATACTTAGGGGGGAAATGACAAAAGATGTATAAGACACTGAAAAGCACAAAACATTGCTGAGAGAAATTAAAGACCTAAATAAACGGGAGAGATATACTGTGTTTACAGGTGAGAAGATTCAATATTGTTAGGACGTCAGTTTTCAAATTGATCAGTAGACTCAAATACAATCCCAATTAAAACCCCAGCAGGACTTCTGAAGAAATTCTAAAATTCATATGGAAATGTAAAGCTATATTAATCAAAACAGCTTTGAAAAAGAGCAAAATTGGGGACCTAACACTACCTGATTTGAAGACTTACTGTAAATTGAGAGAGTATGATATTGGTGTAAAAACTGACAGACTAAATCTGTCAAAAGAGAAAGTGTGGAAGTAGACCCATGTAATTATGGATAGTTTATTTTCAACAGAGCTGCAAAAGCAATTCAGTGGAGAAGGGAAAGTCTTTTCAACAAATGATGTTGGAACAAATGGATATCCATATGCAAAAAAAGCCCCAACACTTCATTTCATACCTTGTATAACAGATAAAAATTGACTCAAAGGATCATTGATCTAACTAGAAAACTTCTGGAAGAAATCATAACCATTGTGATCTTGGCTCAGGCAAAGGTTTTTATTAATGAATTAGACTTTATTAAATGTAAAATCTTTGACTCCTCTAAAGACACTGTTTAAACAATGAAAAGATGAGCCATAAACTCACAGTTGCAAATCATATATCTGATTTGCATTCAGAGTATATAAAAAATGCTTGTAACTCAATAACTGAAATAAACAAAAAACCTTAGAGTAAAAGGACAAAAGATTTCAATAGGTAGTTCACCAACAGGATTTGTGAATGGCAGATAAGCCCATGGAAAAAATGCTCACTATCATTAATCATTAGGAAGGTGCAAATTAAAACCAAAATGAGATTGAAAAGATTGATCATAACAATTGCTGATGAAGATGTGAAGGAACTGTAACTCTTACACTGTCCTACTCTGCTGGTGAGAGTATAAGTTTGTATAACTATAATGGAAAAGTTTGGCAATTCCTAAATTGGCAACTTTTAAAAGTGTTAACCATGCAGCTTGATTCAGACATTCCACAAATAGATATTTACCCAAGAAAAATAAAAGCATATTTAAAAGCAGAGACATTACTTTGCCAACAAAAGTACGTCTAGTCAAGGCTATGGTTTTTCCAGTGGTCATGTATGGATGTGAGAGTTGGACGGTGAAGAAAGCTGAGTGCCGAAGAATTGATGCTTTTGAACTGTGGTGTTGGAGAAGACTCTTGAGAGTACCTTGGACTGCAAGGAGATCCAATCAGTCCATCCTAAAAGAGATCAATCCTGGGTGTTCATTGGAAGGTCTGATGTTGAAGCTGAAACTCCAATACTTTGGGCACCTCATGCGAGGGGTTGACTCCTCGAAAAAGACCCTAATGCTGGGTAGGATTGGGGGCAGGAGGAGAAGGGGACAACAGAGGATGAGATGGTTGGATGGCATCACCAACTCGATGGACGTGGGTTTGGGTAGACTCCGGGAGTTGGTGATGGACAGAGAGGCCTGGTGTGCTGCAGTTCATGGGGTCGCAAAGAGTCGGACACGACTGAGTGACTGAACTGAACTGATGTCCATACAAAGACTTACAAGCGAATTTTCATAGCGGCTTCATTTGTAATATCAAAACCTGGAAACTACCCTAATGTTTATCAACAGATAAATGGAGAAATAAATTATAATGCATCTGTGCAGTGGAGTACTGCTCAGTGATTAAAAAAAAATGAACTGTTGTTACATGCAACATTGATGGACCTAAGAATAATTATGTTGAGTATGTTAAAAGATAAACTGAGGTACATTAACATTTGAAAAGTTATTTGAGCAAACATAGGGTCCAGTTGAGCAGTGTCAAACCAGAAGTGATTAGGATTGCTCCACCAACAGGAGCCGGAAAGGGTCTTTCTAGAGGATACATGGAAGCAGAGCAAGGAGATGATTTGATTGGCTCTAGCTTAAATGGCTGTATTTTCTGGGAAAGCCTAGTACACTGTTTGTAACTGATTGTTCTTCTTTGGGACATTAAGAAGCAAAATAAACCAAATAAAAGTACATATTGTATGATTCTATTTATATAAACTTTAAAAAATTCAAAATAATCTATGGTGTCAAAAAGAAATATAGTTTGGGGACAGAACTGTGAGGGGGGAAATGGAATGGTAGGATTACAAAGGGGCCTGAGAAAACTTTGAGGGACAGTGTTCATTATCTTGATTATAGTCATGGTTTCATAGGTAAAATTATCAATTTTACACTGCAAAAGTATGCAATTTGTTTCCATTAAACTTCAGTCAAGCTGTTAAAAACAAAACTATTTTCCTTTAAAAGGGGAATGGAATTATGAAGCTCAGAGTTTTTACCAACCTGGAAGAGATTTTTAGGACTTGAGTGTGACTTCAGCTTGCCTGAGGTATTCACAATGGAAACAATGAGATATGTGGCTATAAAACTTCCTGTGTTATTTCCTTCACTCCAGAAGGTGAACAGAGAGAGAGTGAAAGACCCAGTCAGGGTTAGGGAAGTGATTTTCTAAAGCACCAAATTTAATTACTTTTATAGTTAGGTGACAAAAATAAAAGGTTTCATTCATTATTGATATCCAGATTTAAACAACAAAAAAAAGCCCCAACTATGAAATAATTAGTAACTAATTCCAAGGATTGTCTCAGTGTCTATATGTATATGAGGAAACAGTTCTTCTTGTTTATTAAAAATTCACTAGCTATTAGTTTAAAGTGCCCCATTGTTCTTATATTACACTAGTAAATTCTTTTTCTTTTCTCTTAGAAGGAGAAATAAATACACAACTGCAGTGTGCATAATGATGTTCAGACTAATGTTGTTACCAGCCAAAAAACAAATAGCAATGTGTTGTCAGCTTCCTGGGTAGAAATGACATAAGGGGCAGACTGGTTTTATCATTTCTCAGATCCAACTGTTTGATGATTGCTGTGATATTACTAAGTTGGCAAGGAAGAAAACACAAAATTTAAGTGTACAGGGTAACGTGTGTAGAAATAAGATCATTTCCATTTTCTTGCTGTATAAAATTTAGATGCAGACCCTTGGAAGTTGAGTGTTTTAATGAGAAATCTCTTAACTATGTGTTAAAAGTGTAAGCAAACAGATCATCTCTCTGAAGATTATCTCTGATTATCTCTCTGAATCATGTTAGCATTCACTCTATTAAATAGGCTGTTTCGGTAGTTAGGACTTTTAGCTGATACCTATTATCATAAGCTAGCTTGAAATGATCTCCTAAAGATGATGAAACAAATGAGTCCACGCAAAGCTATAACTCTGTCCATGGAGTGCTTCAATCCGCAATACGTAAAGCAACTCGGGAGGAAACAATAGCAAATAAAGTGGCTCTTTTGAAATCAAAGACAACATGCTAACCTCTACTTTTAAAGAATTCGTCTTTGCAAGTAACTATACTTTCAAATTAAATATACATCTGTACAATGTGAAATGGATTCTCTGACCAAAATTAGCCACTGAACTTAACCTCCTCCAGATTGTCTATAATTATAAATGCGATTTTCAACCATGAAGGTATATTAATAAGGGTAGGCTAAGCTATGTGGTAACAACAAAATCAGTCTCAGTAACAGTGCATACGGGGAAGCCTGGCATGCTGCAGTCCAGACCTTTTTTCAGGTCACAAAGAGTCGGACATGACTGAGTAACTGAACTGAACTGTGCATGACAAATACCTGGTTTTTGTTGATGTTACACATCTACCATAGGTCAGATATTCTGTCTCATATATCATCTCCCTTGGTGGCTCAGATGGTCAAGAATCCGCCTGCAATGTGGGAGACCTGGGTTTGATCCCTGGATTGAGAAGATCCTCCAGAGAAGGGAACGGCTACCTGCTCCAGTATTCTGCCTGGAGAATTCCATGGACAGAGGAGCCCAGCAGGCTAGAGTCCATGGGGTCGCAAAGAGTCAGACATGACTGAGGGACTTTTCACTTTGACTTTAGTGTCTCCAGTATTAAGACTGATGGAAGCTCCACTGATGTAACTGTACCAGCTGGAACACGTGGCCTCCTTGGTCATTGCAGAAGGGAAGGGAGAGCTGGAGATCCACACACACTAGCCTTTTTTCAGCATAAAAGTGACATGCTCTTTCACTCACAGTACATTGACCGGAGTCGGGGTATGGCTCCATTTAACTGCACAGTAGTTGGAGAGTTGGCGGGGAGTCCATGGATATTCAGTCATAAGTAAATGTCCTTGCCTCAGAAGGATGATTGCATTTTTACATAACATGAGTTCCACTTGGCCTGGCACCTTTGAAATAATACCCTTAATAGAACATTTAATGTTAAATAATTAAAGTATCCAACTGATAAAGATGCTTATAAGAAGGCCTTTTTATGTCACATAAATTTTTTATGTATTCTCATTTGTTAATAAGGAAGGGGGAGAGAGAATCAATACATTCTTTAGTTTACCATTATTCATATAAATAGTAAATTGCCAGTTTCCACTTTCTGAATAATCAAAATGACCTTACTTCGGACCACAAAGTGAGATTGGGAATATGTGGCTACAGTAAAAACTTGAAATGTATTTTGAAAACAGCTAGAGTGATTTCAGGCATCTTTAGTTAGGAGTTTCTCCTGCTAGGGATCTCTCAGTCCCAGTTTTTGCTGAGTTGTAATGTGCCTTTTACCTCCAATAAAGTTAAACCATTGAGGAAGAGAATCTTTTATCATGATAGAATTATCTTGAGCTTTTATTTAGGCTGTTCCCTGAGTCTTTTGAGGGGACAAATCGAATATGGGAGGAATCTAGGGTAGCAGCAACAGGTACTATTAGAGTCTCTTTGCATTCTTAGGAATGCCAAGAAGATTATTTATATTCAGGCCATCAAATGTAAAGGTACTCAGTATCAGCATCTGACCTGTTAACTTGTTAACTCAAAGGGAAAGAGCTCATTATTATTTTGCAGATAGGAAACCAAAAAAAAAAAAAAAGCAGTGGAAAAGAGAATCCTCACAAAAATTCCTGCTAAAAATCAACATCTTTTAGTGAAAACAAGTATTTTAATCTGCTGTTCTGAAGAGCCCCTTTTTGCTTGAGATGCTGGTTGTCTATCATGTACACTGCAAAATCTGGTACTTGAAGCTTCTACTCTGGGACTACAATCTCCTTGCTGCCACTGCTGCTTAGCTTCTTCAGTCATGTCCTTCTCTGTGCGACCCTAAGGACTGCAGCCAGCCAGGCTCCTCTGTCCATGGGATTCTCTAGGTAAGAGTACTAGAGTGGGTTGCCATGCCCTCCTCCAGGGGATCTTCCCAACCCAGGGACTGAACTTGGGTCTCCTGCATTTGCAGGAGCCACTGGGGAATCTTCCACAATCTCCTTAGAGTTGCTTGTCTTGCCTACCCCAGTATACCTTAGACATCCTGATGTCATCTTCCCTCATACATTATGAGTTCCTCAAACACTTATTAAGCACTTAGTAAGTTTCAGGCAGCAGAATTTATTAAATATAGTTTTGAAGAAGGCATGGTCTGTGTACTTGAGGAACTTACAGACCTGTTAGGGGAGAGAGACAGGTAAACTGGTATTTCAGTATGATGTGGAAGTACTTAAGGGCTTTATTCCAAATGCCCCTCTTTACCTATACTCTCCTTTCTCATACAAGTACATGCTCCTAGCAAATTTATCACTCTGGTGTCTTTATCGTGCACCAGCTGTTGACTTGAAGTCTCTACGTAGGTATCCTTTAGACATCTCAACTTAGTATGTCCCACATAGAACTCCTGATTTTCACTCCTGTAATCAGTGCATCTCTCCCAGTAAATGGCACTAGTATCCATCTATCATCTTATCTTGGATCTTAAGCCTTGGAGTCATCTTTGATTCTTCCCCTATTCTTATTCTTCATATTTCAGCCCATTGGAGAATCCTGTTGGTTTCAACTCTAAGATATATCTTGAATCTTATCTACTACGGTCATTCTGCACTGCCACCACCCCAGTTGGTGCCAACATCATTTCTTACCTGGACTGTAGTGACCTATAACTGGTTTCCTTGTTATCCCTCCAATTAATTCTTCATGTAGTAGCGAGACAAATCTTAAAATGGAGGAAGATTGAATTACCTTCTTTGCTTAAAACCTTTCAGTGGTATCTCACCGTAAAACTTCTCTGAGGCCTGTAAGACTTCACATGGTTTGGTCCCTGCCTCTGCTTCTTCATCTTCATCTTACGCTCCATTCTGCCTCTCTCAGTGGGTTTTTAGCCATGATGGTCTACCTTCTTTTCCTTGAACTTGCCAAGCTCTTTCTCACCAAGGATGCTTGCCTTGGTTTTCTCTCTGCCTGTCTGTTCTTTGCTTTGGCTTCTTATTTGGATCTCAGGTCAAATGTCACACATTCTCAGAAAGCCTTTCCTGATAACCCAGTTTTTATCATATCACTGTTTATTTCCTTCAAAGTGATTATTACAATACCATGTCAGATAATTTAATGAAAGACTATGACAAGCTGAACGAGGGGAATGATAAATAAAACAACTGATATTGTTTTACACATCTGAGAAGATATGTAAAAAAAAAAAAACTATACAGAGGGGAGAAAAAAATCTACAAGTCACATATGTGGCACAGGACCCATATCCAGAGTACATAAAGAACTCTGAAAGCTCAACAATAAGAAAACAGACAACCCAATTAAAAAAAAAAAAACCAAACATGAAAATTTAAATAAGCACTTCATCAGAAAAAATATCCTGATGACAAATAAGCACGTGAAAAGATGCTCAGCATCATTAGTCATTAAGAAAATGCAACTTAACAAAAACCACAATAAGATACCACTACACACCTATTAAAATGATTTTTTTTTAAAGCAACAAATGAAAAAAATGGACACTAGAAAGTCCTGGAAAGGATGGGGAGTATCTGGAATTCTCATTCATTACTGGTTGGAATGCAAAGTGGCATGATCATCTTGGAAAAAGAGTTTGGCAGTTCCTTATAAAGTTAAATATACATTTACATATGACCCTGCCATTCCACACAAAAATCTGAATAAGAATTTTTATGCCAACTTTATTAATAATTTACAAAGCCTATATATAACCCACATATCCCTTCAGTTGGTGAATGAATAGAAAAATCAGGGTGCATCCATGTTATGGTCTGCTACTTGGCTGTGAAAAAGGAACAGGTTAAAATAGACATAGCAGCATGGATAAATCTCAGATGCATTTTGCTAAATGAAAGAAACAAGATTCAGAAGGCTACTTACTGTGCGGTTGCATTCATATGTCGTTCTATAGGCAGCAAAGCTATGGCAGTGGAAAACAGATCAGTGGTTGCCAGGGTTAGAGGTTGGGGGAGGGTTTCACTGCAGAGAGTCAGCACAAGGGCGTGTGTTGGGGGTGAGAGAACTATTCTGTGATTGCTGTAGTGGCAGTTTTTTTAAATCATAGAACAGCACACCAAGCCCAGTGAATTTAATTGTCTATGAACTTCAAAATAAACTTAGAAAAGATCATGGACTTTACTCTGTAAGTAAGGGGTAAACCTTGATTTTGGTTTTTTGTTTCATCATGCTGGTTCTTGTACTACCAGACCAACAATATTCAGTTTTTATCTTTTTTCCAGAAAAGAGCTATCTGGTTCCAGGAAGTGTTGGTTTCCCTCAGGCAGCGTGTTTGACAGTGACATTCTTTGAGCTGGTGGTGCTGTATTGATTCTTCTCATTTTCTATTAGCTTTTGTTAAATGAATGAGGTTTTTATTTTCTTACCATGAATTTGCATTGTTTCGAGGATTTAATTTTAATTTTATAGAAGTGATGCTTTTTAAAATGTGGAAAGATATAGTTTAAACTTATATTTTTCTAAGAGTGGCATGGTTTTCAGTGCTTTATGATAAACCCAGCATTCCGTATGTGAACTGTAAACACTTTAACCTCAGAAATAGATTAAGAAGGTACATAATATAGTGTTTTCCCCAATTTTTAACACTCTGTGCTCATCTGTAATGAAACAGCTGTGTCCACAAGAGGATAAGAACATTGAGTTAACATTTATCAGACCGTGTTTTGTACACTAACTTCATTATATTTTGTCACAATCCATTGTGTAAATTTTAGGTTAATTACTTGAAACCCAGACCTACTTGCTTGAAGAATTTCCATTTTGAAGTACATTGGAGTCATTAGTCACTACACCTTTTGATCCCCTTTGAAAACTTCCCAGCATTTATTTTTCTATTATCTCCCTCAATAAAGGGAAACCACTTTTTGTCCTGCTGATGTGTGACCTAGTATGTATAGCTCTGTTTCATGAGTCTGTAGAATACAGGGTTGAATTTGGAATGCATCCCCAACATTCCTGCACCATTTGAAACTTATCCCATTTTCTGATGTCTTCTCTTTTCCAAAAAGTAACTTGATTTATTTATGTAACAGTTACTGCAGTTGTAGCATTTTAATTTCCTCTATCATCTTCTCTCTCCATTTGGGATGATATGCAATATGCAGGGAGACATTTGATGTTCCAGTGGATATCATAAGAGAATGTTGAAGAGCTAAGTAGTGAACATTCTTCATGCAGAATCTATTCATCTGACTGTCCTCAATCACAGGATGGTACTGTAGCTACATCCTCATCTACATCATAGCATTTCTTTTAAAACTCGTCATTTAAAACCCATAAAACCAAATATTTAAAAGCACTCTGGATGTTTACTTTGCTGAGCCTTACTGTTGATTTTGTTGTTTTATGGGATACTGTAGAGGAGTCCATTGTTAATCACGTCCTAACCCTATAAAATATGTAACAAGCTGCTGAACAGAATGATGACAGCAGACAGAGAAGAGAGTTCCATTTGAATTCATGCAAATGTAGAGGTTTCCCAGAAAGCCGTTTTTAAAGTATGAGCCACATTTTGAAAATAAAACAAAGAATAACGCCTTGGAGTAGAAATCTGTAATGAAACCCATAATAGCTGAAAGGGTACAATAAATTCTGCGGGGAGAGCCTTCCATTTTCTTTTCCTTTTCAAATTCTAATACTAAACTCTATTAGCAGTCAGTATAAAATAATGAGACATGAAGCCCTGCTGGTGTAAAACTATTACTAATCTGTTACTTTGCATAAATTTTCACTCAAATGATTGTCTGTGGTCTTCTTATGAAGGACCTGCTATACGCTTTCCAGCTAAACAGATGAGGCCTATTAACCATCTCCTTTGAATGAATGGTGTTGGAATTTGCAGCCAATGCACTTTTTAAGTTGGGAAAAGAAAGGGATTACAAGCAAGGAACACAAGGGTGTTTACTCCAATCGGAGATTAGTGTTCTTATGCGAATATGTTAATTGAAGTCCTTTTCATTAGTTTTAGTGCCACCTTAAGGAAAAGCAGAAAGACATTTTTACTCCTATTTTAAAGATCTGTATATTGTAAAGTGTTCTCCTTCCTCTATCTTGGTCACATCATTGTTTTACTTCTACTAATTACAACAAGAAAAAAAAAATTACAACAAGAAATTTATCATTTCTTCTCCCACAAACTCTGATCTTTCTCTGGTTTTTCCTGTTTCAGTTCATGTTGTTTCTTGGTCAGACAGGCTTATAATTTAAACGAGCTTTGATTCTTTTTCTCTTACTTCACATGTTTAAACAGAGGCCAAGTTCTTTTGATTCATCTTTCATAATTTCTCTCATATCTGTCTCTCTTTCATTCACACTGCCGGCATCCTAGTGCAGGCCGTTATGGACTCATGCCTAAATTATTACATCTTTAATTGGTTTCCGAACGTCTAGTTAATTCCCTTCCAATCCTGCATGTTACCAGTAGATTTATCTTAGTGGAACGTGGCTTTTCTTACTCTTATTAATTTGGAAGTTTAGAAGTGATTGTAAAAATAATTGAATTAGTGTTATGAAGAGATGGCATAGTATAGGTTTGTTGGCTTTGGAAGCAAACAACTTGGGTTGGAATCTCAAATGAATTCCTTAGTACTGTATGACCTTAGAGAGTTTTTGGGTCTCAAGGTCTTCAACTGAAAATAGCGAAAATAGTATCATGGTTATTGATGTTATATGTGAAGTACCTAGATTAGTGGGCTCAATTAGTGATGGTTATTATTAGTAGTCGTATTGTGTTATCTTTAGGACAAAACAGAGAAAGGGAACAGGGTTTATAAGATGGAACCAGCAGTGATGCTCCGGATTAAAAGGCATAAAGGGACAAGAGCCCATCTACATTGGCAGATGCTTCTGAAAGTAAGAAAAATTAAAAATCTTTTATTTCTTAAAATGTTCACATTCTTATATGTATTTAGGTCTCTACTCCTTAAATAGACTAAAGAATGTAAATTTTCAGATACACGAACTAAGACTTTACAAACCCAAGGATCGAAGGCCGTTGGTTTTAGTGATTAAAAGCTTAATGCTCTCTTTCCAAATGGCAGCTTCATAGAGAGCAGTCGGTGCCAAATGGGAACAAAAAAGAGAGATAGATGTGAGAAAAATTATCAAAGATGAATCAGGAGAACTTTGCAGCCAGTGTCAGGAGTAAACTGTGGCAGAAAAATGGAGACAGAGAGTAGTAGACCTTTTATCTAGTAAGTTTAGGCTGAGAAGAAGGAATGAAATAGGGCTCTGGCTGTAGTGTTCCTGGCAACAGGGTTAAGGGATGGCTTTTCCACCACAAGCTGGTGACATGAAGTGTTAAGACAGAAGGGTCAATCCCATTCACCATTGCAACAAAAAGAATTAAATATCTAGGAATAAACTTACCTAAGGAGACAAAAGAACTGTACACAGAAAATTATAAGACACTAATGAAAGAAATCAAAGATGACATAAACAGATGGAGAGATATTCCATGTTCCTGGGTAGGAAGAATCAACATTGTGAAAATGACTATACTGCCAAATGCAGTCTACAGATTAAATGTCATCCCTTTCAAATTACCAATGACATTTTTCACAGAATTAGAAAAAAATTCACAATTCATGTGGAAACACAAAGGACCGCAAATAGCAAAAGCAGTCTTTAGAAAGAAGAATGGAGCTGGAGGAATCAACCTTCTTGACTTCAGATTATACTACAAAGCTACAGTCATCAAGACAGTATGGTACTGGCACAAAAACAGAAATATAGACCAATGGAACGAGCCAACAGACCCAGAAATAAACTCATGCACCTATGGGTACCTTATTTTTGACAAAGGAGACAAGAATATACAGTGGGGCAGAGACAGCCTCTTCAATAAATGGGGCTGGGAAAATTGGACAGCTACATGTGAAAGTATGAAATTAGAACACTTCCTAACACCAAACACCAGAGAAGGCAATGGCACCCCACTCCAGTACTCTTGCCTGGAAAATCCCATGGGTGGAGGAGCCTGGTAGGCTGCAGACCCATGGGGTTGCTAGGAGTCGGACATGACTGAGCGACTTCACTTTCACTTTTCCCTTTCATGCACTGGAGAAGGAAATGGCAACCCACTCCAGTATTCTTGCCTGGAGAATCCCAGGGACGGCGGAGCCTGGTGGGCTGCCGTCTATGGGGTCGCACAGAGTCGGACACGACTGAAGCGACTTAGCAGCAGCAGCAGTAGCAGTAACACCAAACACAAACATAAACTCAAAGTGGATTAAAGACCTAAATGTAAGACCAGGAACTATAAAACTCTTAGAGGAAAGTATAGGCAATACACTCAATGACATAAATCAAAGCAAGATCCTCTATGACCCACCTCCTATAGTAACAGAAATAAAAACAAAAGTAAACAAGTGTGACCTGATTAAGCTTAAAAGCTTTTGCACAGCAAAGGAAACTATATATAAGCAAGGTGAAAAGACAACCCTCAGAATGAGAGAAAATAATAGCAAATGAAACAACTGACAAAAGATTAATTTCCAGAATATACAAGCGGCTCATACAACTCAATACCAGAAAAACAAACAACCCATTCAAAAAGTGGGGGAAAGACCTGAACAGACATTTCTCCAAAGAAGACATACCAATGGCTAACAAATACATGAAAAGATTCTCAACATCGCTCAGTATTAGAGAAATGCAGATCAGAGCTACAATGAGATATCACCTCACACCAGTCAGAATGGCCATCATCAAAAAGTCTACAAACAATAAATGCTGGAGAGGGTGTGGAGAAAAGAGGACGCTCTTGCACTGTTGATGGGAATGTACATTGATACAGCCACTCTGGAAGATGGTAGGAAAATTCCTTAAAAAACTGGGAATAAAACCACCATATGACCCAGAAATCCCACTCCTAGGCATATACCCTGAGGAAACCAAAATTGAAAAATACACATGTATCCCATTGTTCATTGCAGAACTATTTACAAGAGCTAGAATATGGAAGGAACCTAGATGTCCATCGACAGATGAATGGATAAAGAAGTTGTGGTACATATACTCAATGGAATATTACTGAGCCATAAAAAGGAATGCATTTGAGTCAGTTCTGATCAGGTGGATGAACCTAGAACCTATTATACAAAGTGAAGTAAGTCAGAAGAGAAAGATAAATATCATGTTCTAAGGCATATATATGGAATCTAGAAAAATGGTACTGAAGAATTTATTTATAGGGCAGCAGTGGAGAAACAGATATGGAGAATAGACTTATGAACATGGGGAGAGGTGAGGAGAGAGTCAGATGTATGGAAAGAGTACGTGGAAACTTAACATTACCATATGTAAAATAGATAGCCAACGGGAATTCGCTGTATGGCTCAGGAAACTCAAACAGGGGCTCTGTATCAACCTAGAGGGATGGGATGGGGAGGGAGGTTCAAAAGGTATGGGATATATATATATATAGCTATGGCTGATTCATGTTGTGATTTGACAGAAAACAACAAAATTCCATAAAGCAATGATCCTTCAATTAAAAAAAATAAAAATAATGTCTCTACATATCACCAATATTAAAAAAAAGACAGAAGGGAACCAGTGTGGAGGAAAAGTGTGGAAACAAGGACCTTCATGAGTTGGAAAGATTAATGATACTGTTCTTTATATTGTTTTGTTGCATGACACTTGTGCTGCTTCGGGGGCACTTCATGTGTGGTCATCATCCGTGTGTCATACAAATGGAGCTGGCTTCTTCCTTTGCCTCTCTTCTGCATCTCTTTATTGTTGTCATCTTTGAGGAATCTCACAGTGCTTGCCACTTTCAAACATTTGAGAAAACACGTTTTAAGGCCAGTGGGAGTTAAAAGAAATGGTAGCAGTTGCTAAATGAGACAACTTTTTGTAATAATCCTTTGTTACCTAAAAACCCAGAAAGAAAATGGCTGAGACTCATCAATTAGTTTACTTCAAGTTTTATCAGACCTTCTGGTCTGTTTAAGCACTGGGCTAGGAAGGACCATGGTCTCCAGAAACGCGTGTCAGCCTTCACAGAGCTTACAGTTAAGTAAACACGATATATCCACAATACAAGACATTCATTCAGCAGATGTTTGTTAAATTTATGGTTATAACACTGTGTGCCAACTTCTGTGCTAGGTAATGAGGATAAAGAGGGAATGAGACAGAGGTTGTCCCCTTGAAGTATTTATAGTGTACAGATACATATTAACTCCAGTTTGTAACAGGTTCCTTTGGTATAGTACCAAGCAGCCATATAGTTTAGAGTTATCAGAGATCACACATGTGGTTGGAAAGTCAGAAAAGAAATCATTTATCATTTATTCAAGCTGGATCTTGAAAAGGTGGGTAGGCTTTCAATTAAGTAAAAGAAGGGGTTAGTGAAACTTGAGTGAGATATTAACAAAAGTGAATGATCAAAACAGGGAAACCATTTGCAGGGCCTAAGTGTTATTAGAGAATAAGTGATGGATGAAGCTTCAGCAGTCACCTAGTTTAGTTCTCAGTTTTGAGTGCACATCACAGTCATCTGGAAAACTTGTTATATGCAGATTCCCAGGCACTTTCCCGCTCTGAGTCATGAAACCAAAACAGTGTTCCTAGAGAATGCATTGTTTCCTGAAATCCTATTATTTTCTCTTTAATAATTTTCTTAGGTGGTTCTAATTCAGTTTGTACTTGAAATACACTCAGAGAAACACTGATTTGGTCCCAAACATTCAATCACTGCTTCAACTCCTCTCTGAGCATCTCTGCTAAGTGGTTATCTACTCTTTGCATGAACTGGGGCTCTGTCTTCTCACACTGCCTGCTCTGTCTTTGAATAGCCCTGCTAAGAATGCTCTTGCCTTTTTTTTTTTTTTTTTTAAGCTTTTGCTTTTATTGAGCTGAAATTTCTTCATCTGTTCTGTTGCTTTTAGCCCCTCCTGCATAAGGCCACAGAAAACAGTCTTGGCCTTTTCCTAAGTGAGAGCCCTTCAAGCATTGGAAGACTCGCCTCTGCAGGCTGAACACAGCAGGTCCTCACTGTTGGGTTCTGAGTCCTTTCTCTCTCCTGGATGCTTGCCTCTGAGTGCGTCCAGTCTCTCTGTGACCTTTGTAAAGGGTTGCACCCAGAACTGAACATTATTACTGCACGGCCTCTGAGTTGTGAGTGAATAGTACCCAGATGAGCCATGTGGTTTTATCAATTATTTCCTCATATGGTCCTCATAAATATTGTAATGGAAACATGGGGACAAAGGGTTGATTGGAATAACCTTTATGAAGAGCTTATGTACCACCGAGAAAAGGAAGGGACTGGAACTGGCTTGTGTGCTTGGTAATTGTTAGCTTCCAAAGTGGGGGGCATAATAGAGTGAGGGAGAATACTGTTCATATCCCTTTTATTCTCCCATGCTTAATTTTACCCTCCACCTCAAGCCAAACAGACCTTGGCTTATAAAAATGTGCATCTCTTTTCTTCTTCTCTCTGATGTCTCTCTCTCCCCTTCTCTTTCTTTTTTTTTTTCTTGTGTGTTAAAAATTTTGCATATATCAGGTTAGAGTTTACCTGAGCATTTATTCCCTTCCAGGTTCTTTCCAGTAGGGCCAATGTAACACAGTCCTGGAGAATCTAGGCAGCAGAGGAGGGACTTTGGCTAAGGGACAGAGTAAAGTCAGCCATTTCCACCCCTTGTCTTCCTCTTGTGGGACCCTTGACACTCTTCTGGTTGCTACAGAACGTTCTTAGGCTTGGGCTCTGGGGTTAAGTTAACCAGAGCTGAAGGTGAACAAGCTGAATTTCAATCAAAAGTCACCTCTAGAGGGTTGTGTAAATGGAGGTCTCTGGGTCTCTCTCAAAGCTATTGAACCAGGACTGAAGAATGTTCCTGTATCTTCCTGTGGGTTTCATTCTCCAGTGGCTGCAGTTTTAATTTGACATTCTTTGAAAATCCACCAGGTTCTTTGAGTTTACTCCCAGAAAAACTTAACTATGATTTTTTCCAAGATAAGGCATATTCCTTTGTGACAAAAGTATATCATATAGCCTTCTTCTAATAAGAGGCTGGTGGGTGGGGCAAAGTTCAAAGTTCAGTGTGACTGGGCAAGATCCATACATTGATGTCCTTGAACTTTTCCACTTTCTTGCCGTTTAACAACATACGGAATTGTTGAAGACTGTTAGAGCACTTGTTTCTTCTCCTGCTCGTATTTTTCTTCTAGAAAAATGCCAGTGGGCTTTACATGAACCCAACCCACTTTGCAAATATTACAAGCATTTTAGTTTCTTTTTGACTTTGCTGAGTAATTTGCAACATCTTTTGTTTGTTGCTTGTTAGACCAGATGATTGAAAAGTCCCTTGAGTCTCCTCCTATTTTTCTGATCCCAAAATTGACAACTGAATTGTAACAAAGGGCTATATACACTGACCCAGATTCCTTGTCTCTAATTGATGCGTCATATATACTTCCATTAACAAAGCAGCAGGCCTTTTTGGAGTCTTTACTGCAGCATTTCCTCTTAATGCTAGTTGACTTTTATAGATCTTGATATATTTTCATTTACTTAAAAAAAAAAAAAAACAACCTGCTGTTAAGTTCTCTTGGCAAAAATCCGAGCAATGACAGTTCTTTCAATGAGTTGTAAAATTGCCATTAATAAAGAAGAAAAATACAAATTATACAGAGAAGAGTTATTGTTGTTGTTGTTTTTTTAAACAAGGATTTTTTTTTAAGGATAATTCAGGCTTTCTAATTGGCCTGGTGCTCAGGGATTTTTGCCATCCCTATTTTAATTTGCCTAAATTGGTATGCAGGATTTGACCTATGACTTGTCAGAATGTGTTGGGGAGATTGATTCCACCCTGCCTAGCTATTTAGTATAGTGAACATTTGCTATGGCATCAAACAGACCTGGGTTCATATTCAACTGTGTGACTTTGAGTACTACTTCTCTGAGCCTCAGTTTCCTTATCTATAACATAAAATGGCTAATACTAGGCCTACCTCATAGAGTCCAGGATTACTTGAAATCATAAGTGTAAAGATGTGCTCAGTGCCTGGCGTACATTTGGCATTCAGTAAATGCAGGTGTCAGAGGTGAGCAAGAGTGGTCCATGAACAGAGTCCACTTCATCACTTGCTGAGAAGACAGACACTAAGCAAATTCTTATATGAGCAGTCGTATAATGTTGATTCCCTAAGCAGTGTGGGTGAAGAACAGGGTGCATTTTTAAGGAGGATGCGTTTCTGTGGTCAGTCTCTGGTTCAGGTTCACTCTGACTGAGTGTGTTGTGTTTTCTGCTAGACAGATGATGCCCAGGTACCTGATTCATGTGGGTGAGGTCTTCACCATTCAGGTGTCTTGCTTTTGTTTTGCTCTAATGTTTTACCTTTGGCTTCGGTGAGAACTTTTCTGGGAGGACCAGTAAGTCCTCTGTCAGGTGGGAGAGGAATTTTATTACTGACATTTAAATATACTTTTTCAACTACTACCTAGATTGTGTGCTTCTAGAACAGTTTTTCAATTTTTTTCTCTTCAGCAATACACATATATAAATGTGTGTGTGTGTATGTATGTGTATATATATATACACACACATACTCAATAAATTTTGTTAGCTGAAAGGTAGCGCATGGTCTTTTGTCCCTCTTGATATATCCATCTCACCAGATTATGTGGTAACTATGTCAATACAAATGTCTTCTGGAATTATAAATTCCATGCATTCATTTCAAGATCTGCTGATGATAGAATTTATTTCAATATGTAGTCATTCAGTGTGCTTTTTCTGTTCAAATGTCTATATTTAAAGAAAAAAAAAAACTGATGCAGATAACCCCAAAAGAAGATTTTTTAAAATATCTATTTTAAGAAAGTTTTTTTTAATAGATAGACACATTCTTACCCCTTCCACATAGATGCAAGAAAGACCAGCCTAGACTCAGCTAAAGTGTTTTATGTGTTTGCTTTTCGGTTCATAGAGGATATTTGTCTGTAATGTCAGGGTTTCAGTCTCTGTTGTTATTCTGCATGGAGACTTGAATCTATTTTTCTCTGATTAAGTCAGTATAGAAGTGTTGTCCAGTCTTGTTTGGGAAATTGTTTATGTCGCCCTCTGTGTCACAAGGTCCTATCACCACAATCCATTTGCCTGCTAAGTAAATATTTGCTTGACATACAAACCAGAAATCAAGATGATTCTGTCTGGCTTGAGCTCCTGACAATGTGTTTTTTTTTTTTTAAAGCCTTGCTACTTCTGTCTTCCACATCTCAAGTGAGACTGTTCTATGTTACTCCCTCCACTTTTTCTTCCTCATAGGAAAGGGGCGTCTGTTGCTGAGCAGAGCGGATAGGGTGAAAATTCTGACGGCATCTTAATGGGTATCTTTTTTTCTAGGAACTCAGTACTTTTGTTTTTCTTTTATACATACAGCAAGACTCTTACTGTATGAGTTCAGGTCTATTACAGACTAAGTCCTGTCCCAACAGAAAAATAGAGTCTAACAAAAAAAAGCCTGCTCTCCAACCAACATTATGAAAGTGCCATGGTTTTGTAATGTGTATTTCTGTACACTGTAATACGGAGAAGCCATTCTTTCTTGCCATGATTTCACCTGGACCCTTAAAATAGGAACTTTTGCCTTCTCTGAGGAATTTTGTAGATGAAGCTTCATGCTTAAGGGAGTGTCTGGTTTACCTCTTAGCTATAATTTTGGGCTTTGTGATTGTATGTCTTATTTTAGTTCGTGCCATATGTAAAATTGGACTGTTGATAACATCTACCTCCTAGGTTGTTGTCAGAAATAACAAGACACTACATGGAAATCACTCTGAATAGTATCTGGCATATAGTAAAAATTCAGTAAATGTTAGCTATTGTTTTCTTCTCTGTATCCCCCAGGATGCAGGTAATAGGTTTTACTCTCTATAACATCTAAGATAGGATTCTCTGCTCAGAAGCCTCTTGCAACCACCTTTTGCCCTAAAAAAAATTGTGAGAATTGGTAAAGAAATGGAGAGGAGCTAGATACATCCAAAGGAACCGTTAGCACCCAAGAAAAGTGGAAACCAACCTCTAACCTGACCCCTTTAGAGCTGTGGGCGGTACCACAGCACTTTGGGCCTGGGGTCAGATCACCAAGAGTAATGCTCCCTGAGAGGTTTCTCTTTTACTGTAGTGTTAGCTCTGAGTTCTGTAGAATAGTGTTTTTTAACCCTCAGGGTTATAATTCTCTTTATTGCCTTCATAGGCAGTCACTAAGCTTCTCCACTTCTCCACAGGGTGTTTCTGGGGATCATACGATAAAAAGGATTATAGTTTTCTATAGGAAAAATATATGTGTAAATTACTTTGCTAACTTAGACCAGCATCAAAAAATTCTAGATTTGGTCAAAGCTATTGATAAATTGAAAACGCAAAGCACATCAAATAAAACATTTTTAGGCTCTTGAAATTGCTGAAGTCATGATTTTGAGGTTGTAGAAGGGCTCATAAATGAACTAGTCTAACCCACTCATTTTACATTTAATAAAGAAGTCCAGAGATGCTAATGGTTTTCAGAATTTATACAGCTAGTTAAGGGAAGAACCAGGAGTGGAACCCAGATCTCCTGGCTCCCTGATCAGTGTTCTATTATATCACATTATCCTTTAAAAGTTTATAAAATATGCATAAATGTTTGATTAGTATGTGTGGTATGGAGACCCTGATGCACTATAAAGTAGACATTCTACACATTAAATGTGTGTCTACTATGCCATAAATTTGACATAACCTAACAGTGATATGTTAGCTATAATATTCAATAAACATATCATTAACACTAATGGTGCTTGTCTTTTTATAATTTAGAAGAGACTTGATGGGAGGAATTTAGATAGCTTGTTCAACAAAGTTTATCACTTTACAGAAATATTAAGAAAGTTGTCCAGAAGTTGTCCTAGTCTCTTTTAAACTTCTTCCGCCTGTCATACTGCACCCCCAACCTGCCCTTGTCAAGATCACCGATTATGTCTACAATGCCGAGCCCAGTGGTCTGTTCTGAGTCCTTGTCCATGTCACCAGTTCCTCTGGTCTCCCTGACCTCTAAAATTGAAGTGCCCTGGCCTCTGTCCATGACCCTCTGTTCTTCTCTGTTTTTCATACTCACACTCATCCAGGCTTCAGGGCTGTAAACCATTTCTGGGCTCCCAAATTTATATATTGAGCCCAGACTTTTCTGTTGAACTCCAGACTCATAAATTCAACTGCTCACCTGACACCTTTACTTGAATGTCTAATAGGCATCTGAAATGTAACATAAACAAAGTCACATTCCTGGGCTGGCTGCTAGAATCCCCCTTCTGCCGTCTTTCATGTTTCAGTAGATAGCAGGTCCATCCATTGGCTCAGGCCAAAAACCTTGACATCATCTAGTCTGTTAGTGAGTCCTTTTAGTTCTACTTTCAGAATAATTCCTGAACTGATCTTTGCTCACTGTTTAAACAGCCCTCACTCTGTAGAGTAGCCTCCAAGGCCCCACAGATATGGTGCTCATTACCTCTTGGGCTTTGTTTTTGGTGTTTTTTTTGGGGGGGGGGTGCTTTGTTTTTTCCTACTCTTTTCCTTAGTTTCTCTACTCCAGCCACATTGACTTCTCTCTGTCCTTGAACACACAGGTGCTCTTGCCTCAGGACCTTTGAATTTGTTCTTCCCTCTGCTAGAAACTTTTTCCTCCAGATATCTGCATGGCTCATTTCTTTACCCCAAGTCTTCACTCATATGCCATTTTTTCAGTTAGACCTTCTCTGACTACCCTATTTTGAAAATTGCCAAATGCCTATGTCCTTTACTGTTTTGTTTTTTTCCATAGCATTCATCACCACATACTGTGTATATTTACTAGTTCATTTTGTCTTTTTAAAATTGTTTTATGTTTCCCACTAAAATGAAGCTTCCCAAGATCTAGAACTATACATGACACATGGTAGTTTCTGGGAGATGTTTTGAGTAGTGCTTTTCACTTGCTCTGCTCTGAACTTGTGGCCTGTCTGTCATTCTCATAGCCCTGCCAAAGATTTGGAGCTATATGCTTGCCATCTTAGTTCTGAGAGGTTGTTAGCTGCCAGTCTGTACCTTATAGTGAGATGGTGGCCATCATCTCCCTACTTCAACTGTTTCTGTCTGAACACAGGTTTTATATGTACTAACTTGCTCTAGAGTGATGAGACAGTGGTAGCGCTCGTGTGTGTGTGTGTGTGTCTGTGTGTCTGTGTGTGTGTCTGTGTGTCCATGCTTGCAGAATCTTAGATCCCCCACCAGAGACTGAACCTAGGCCCTGGCAGTGAAAGCACTGAGTCCTTACACTGGGCCTCCAGGGAATTCCCAGTGGTAGCATTCTTAAAGTCATGTCTTTCTACAGTTTTAGAATGTCAGAATCAGTGCTGTGGATGTAGGTGAAAATGTCCTCCCTTCTGTGTCCCCAGAGACCACTGGGCTTTGGAGCTGGTAGGTTTTGTTTATATTAGAATTCCAGCTCTAACACTTATCCAGCTGTGTGGCTTTGAAAAGATTTCTTAAAATCTGAAACTGGGGTCTGACATATCACCCTTTAACACGGGTTGCTTCCCTTTCCCCTTTCTGCTTCCCTCTTTTCTTTGTATCCCTCTCCAGAGAAGAGACTTGATTGCTTGATTTTTCAAATCTTATATACAGAGATCTCTATTTGAAAACTGCCCCATGCTTTAAATTTGTATTCAGGGTTAATCTTGTACATTTCAGTATGATCTTTCTCCCTTAATTGTTATTAATGAAACCATCTTCTGTACGTGAACTATGTACTGAACAAAAGCCTAGAATCTTCACTTTATGAGCATTGCAAAGTAAGACAGATATGTCTTGGATATAAGATTAAAGATGACTGCATCAGAAAACATGTGGAAAGAGTATTACAGCTTTCATAGTCCTTTTCAAAATGTCTTTCTTTTTCAAAGAAATAACAGTAAACCCAGAAAAAGACAGATATTATTTTCACACTTCTTTTCAGTGACTAGTAGTAAAAATTAATAATAATGGGAAAATAACATGAATCCAAATAAGATACTTGCATCTTTCTATATTTCTTCTTCCTCAAGATGTTGGGAGCTGACAAATACTACAGTTGATAAACCTCAGAGTCTTGAAACCAGGGGCAAGATAACTGATTAGAACCCCCTTCCCTCTTGTTAGGAGTGACCAGTTGCTGTCACCCTCCCATGGCCACTCTAGGGCAGAGGGACACATCCAGGGGCACCTTGCCGTTAATGTCCTTGTTCTCCCTTTATCTTTGTGTCTCCATGACCTTTCAGTCTTAAAACATACACAGGTTGTCATTATACACTCTGTATTTATATGCTCCTACTCCTTAAACCTTGGATTTATTGTAATTTGTTTTAACTGATACATTACTGTGGTATACATTATCAGCTGTATGATGTACTATCATTTTTTTAAAATTTTAATTTATTTTATTTTAGGCTGTGCTGGGTCTTCGTTGCTGCTCGTATTTTTCTCTAGTTGTGGCGAGCAGGGGTTACTCTTTGTTGAAGTGTGTAGGCTTCTCATTGTGGTGGCTTCTCTTGTTGCAGAGCACAGGCTCCAGGACACGTGGGTTTCAGAAGCTGTGGCACGTGGGCTCAGTAGTTGCAATTCCCCGGCTCTAGAGCACAGGCTTAATAGTTGTGGCACATGGACTTAGTTGCTTCATGGCATGTGGGAGCAAATCACGGATCAGGGATTGAACCCATGTCTCCCGCATTGGCAGGTGAACTGTTTACCACTGAGCCACTAGGGAAGCTCCCATCAGCTGCTTTTGATACCATGTTTGAGTCTGCATCTTTAGGAGGATAGAAGAAACTGGCATGCTTTAGGTATCATAAGAAGTTAAGAGAAAAGCTGGATGCTTGAGGAGGGTGCATGTATTCCTATGACTGCAGCTGTCATTGTTGTAGACTTGTAATTCATAGCACTTCCTGTTTACAAACACTGCAAGGGGCTCACTCTGTGACTTGAATAGTGCCAACAGCTTGCTCTCACAGAGAGGTTCTGGTTCTTGCTGAGGGAAGAGTACAGGGCTAGGGAGCAAAGCATACAAAACTGTCTTGTTCACTTTTCTTAAATGAAAACTCCATGAATGAAAATGTTGATGTTAAAATGTACACAAATTAGAATTTGGATGGCTATTGCCTCATTAGTTTCATTTATAAGATTCTGTAGCCTTTCCTTGAAGTGTCGGACAGTAAAATATAAGGGGGGTGGGGGATGAGTGAGAGATTTGGATTTAAGGTGGAAAATTGAAGTTTGTCTTTTTGAATGTTCCTCACTCTGCTACTTCTGTTAGTTATAGCAGGAATCCTTAACTCTTAGCTTCATTTTTTTTAACCTTTTAATAAAATTGAGTCTCTTATTTATCTACTTTTTAATCTTATTTATCAATACTAGGAAGAGATTCTGTATAACTTTCAGGTTTAAGATATCTAAAAGATGTATGGCATTAAACGATTTTGTTCCAAATTGTTAACTTTATAATTGGAATGTTAATATTGAAAGTTCCCTTAGATTTATGTTGTTAACAGAATACTCTTATGCCTCAATATATTATTAGAAAGACAGAGATCTATGGGGTGCTTCTGTTCTAAAGGTCAGTTGTTTCTGTTTGTTAGAGTGTTCAAGATTTTTTTCTTTCTGTAAGATAAAATTTAGCAATCTTCTGGGTCTCATTCTTGTTAAAGGCTTAGAGGAAAACTGTGAATAACCTGAGTGTTTCTCTGGGCTCATGGGGAGCCAAAGGAACATATCTCCTGGGTTGTGACAAAACTATTCAAACCTGTATTAAGCATTATATGTATTCCTAGAACCTATGGGACACAGAATTAAAGCATATTTCCTATTCTCTGAGAGTTTTCTATGTAGATGTATAGATATTGCTTCTGTGTGTTAGTCGCTCAGTCATGTCCGACCCTGTGACCCCATGGACTATAGCCCACCAGGCTCCTTTGTCCGTGGGATTCTCCAGACAAGAATACTGGAGTGGGTTGCCATTGCCTTCTCCAGAGGATCTTCCTGACCCAGTTATTGAACCCAGGTCTCCCACATTACCTCGATATCCTTATCTTTTATCTATATTGTGTTGTCTATATATCTGTATCTATCTATATATACACACCTATGCATATATACATCCATGAAACGACTGAAATGAAATTTGATGTGTAATCACAGACTGTCTCAATACAGACTATTACTAGAAAGAGTTCTTTGAATTTGGATGCATTCATTGAGCTTGCGTGCCAAGTACTCTCTATTCCAGTCCCTGAGGATAAACAGCAGTGAACCAACAGAGATGGTCCCCATTGGTGTGGAGCATATATTTTCTGGTGGAGGAAAGACAGACAATAGAAAAACAAGTAAATATGACAGTTTCATGTATGAGCACTGCAAGAAAATATTGCTAAAACATGGTAGAGAAGTGGGAAAGTTTAAATTGGGTAGTCAGAGAAGATAAAATTTGAGCTGAGGCTTGAGTGACAGGAAGGAATCAGTAAGTAGAAATCTCAGGGTGAGGCATTTCAGGCAGGAGTACCCTTGAAAAGTCACAATGTTAGGATGAGCTTGATGAGTTAAGAACCAGAAGGAAGGCCATGTGGCCAGAGGGTGGTAGTAGGTGAAGGTGGAGATACGGCAAGGTGCTCACCCGATCATGTAGGGTCCCCGAGTGAGGTGGGTTGCTATTAGAATATTTTAAAGACCTCCTCCCCTGCAAAGTTTTCTCTTTTGCTGTAGTGGACGTAGAGACAGACAGGAGTAGAAGCAGAGAGACCATGGCCTGGAGGAGAAGTGATGGCAGAGGGGCCTTTGGTGCTAGTCATGGAAATAGAATGCTATGAATGTCTGATGCCAGATATATTCAAAATCCATTAGTAGAGTAGATACAGAGAAGGGAGGAGAGAAGTTTTTGGTTTGAGCACGTGGATGAATGATAGTGAGAAGGATCATGGGGAGGAGCAGGTTTGAACAATGGAAATCAGGAGATTTTGTTTTAGCCAAGTTAATTTTGAAATATGTGGTTCTAACACTTTCTAGTTGTGATGGCTATTGAACAAATGGTTTCAGTGGCCTCATCTGTAAAATGGTGGTGGTAACCAAACCTATGCCATATGACTGATGTAAAATTTTAATTAATTAATATCCCTGAGGCACTTAAAACAGGATTAGTTCAGTTTAGTCACTCAGTCGTGTCCAACCCTTTGCGACCCCGTGAATCGCAGCATGCCAGGCCTCCCTGTCCATCACCAACTCCCGGAGTTTACCCAAACCCATGTCCATCGAGTCGGTGATGCCATCCAACCATCTCATCCTCTGTCGTCCCCTTCTCCTCCTGCCCCCAATCCTTCCCAGCATTAGGGTCTTTTCCAGTGAGTCAACTCTTCGCACGAGGTGGCCAAAGTATTGGAGTTTCAGCTTCAACATCAGTCCTTCCAATGAATACCCAGGACTGATCTCCTTTAGGATGGACTGGTTGGATCTCTTTGCAGTTCAAGGGACTCTCAAGAGTCTTCTCCAACACCACAATTCAAAAGCATCAATTCTTCAGCGCTCAGCTTTCTTCACCGTCCAACTCTCACATCCATACATGACCACTGGAAAAACCATAGCCTTGACTAGACAGACCTTTATTGGCAAAGTCATGTCTCTGCTTTTCAATACGCTATCTAGGTTGGTAAGCGTCTTTTAATTTCATGGCTGCAGTCACCATTAGCAGTGATTTTGGAGCCCCCAAAAATAAAGTCTGACACTGTTTCCACTGTTTCCCCATCTATTTCCCATGAAGTGATGGGACCAGATGCCATGATATTTGTTTTCTGAGTGTTAAGCTTTAAGCCAACTTTTTCACTCTCCTCTTTCACTTTCATCAAGAGGCTCTTTAGTTCTTCTTCACTTTCTGCCATAAGGGTGGTGTCATCTGCATATCTGAGGTTATTGATATTTCTCCCGGCAGTCTTGATTCCAGCTTGTGCTTCTTCCAGCCCTGCGTTTATCATGATGTACTCTGCATATAAGTTAAATAAGCAGGGTGACAATATACAGCCTTGACGTACTCCTTTTCCTATTTGGAACCAGTCTGTTGTTCCATGTCCAGTTCTAACTGTTGCTTCCTGACCTGCATACAGGTTTCTCAAGAGGCAGGTCAGGTGGTCTGGTATTCCCATCTCTTTCAGAATTTTCCACAGTTTATTGTGATCCACACAGTCAAAGGCTTTGGCATAGTCAATAAAGCAGAAATAGATGTTTTTCTGGAACTCTCTTGCTTTTTCGATGATCCAGCAGATGTTGGCAATTTGATCTCTGGTTCAGGATTGGATGCACATTAATTTCTCAGTCAGTGTTAGCTATTGCTACTGTTGCTGCTGCTGCTTAGTTGCTTCAGTCATGTCCAACTCTATGTGACCCCATGGACAGTAGCCCGCCACACTCCTGTGTCCATGGGATTCTCCCGGCAAGAATACTGGAATGAGTTGCCATTCCCTTCTCCAGGGACCTTCCCAACCGAGTAATCGAACCAGGGTCTTGCGGCAGATTCTTTACCGCAGAGCCATCAGGGAAGCTGCTATTAATATTATTATCAATAATATTAGTAATAGTATATATCCAAGTGAGATGTTGAATAGGCTATGGGATATATAAGTCTGGAGCTCAGGATAGAAGCAAGGATTGGATATTAGCTTTGATAGTTACCCGTGTATTGGTGGATATTTAAAACCATTGGAGTAGATGAGACTGCTTATGGAGAGAGGGAAAAGAAGGGTAGGAACTGAGGAATGGGCCCTCTGGTGTCCAGAGGTCAAGAAGAGGCTGAATCTGCAAAGAACAAAGGAGTTGTTGAGACTGGAGAGAAACTGAAGAGTGTGGCATCTTGGAAACAAAGTGTAGAAAACATTAAAAGACAAAAAGTTGACTATACCAAATGATACTGAAAGTAAAATAAGAGTAAAAAGGAGGACAAACCTGACCATTGGATTTGATAAAGGTAAATTGATGGTAACCTTGACAAGCCATTTCAGTGGAAAGGTGGGAATGAAGTCCCAATTGGAGTGGCTGGAAAGAATGGGGAGGGAAGAAATGGGGCAGTAACCAGAGAGGGGTAGGGGTGGGAGATGTCTTGGGAAGGTTATTTTAATATGAGAGTATTAAGACACATTTGTATGCTAATTGGAATGATTCAGTAGAGAGGGAGAATTTTATGATATAAGAGAGAAAGGGAATAATTACAAGAACAAAGTCCTTGAATATTCAAAAAAGGGTATGATCCAACAGAGACACGGAAAGAGAGTAGAGATGCTTCTTCCGCTGTAAATGGACGCAAGTCAGAGTATGGACACAAAAATCAGATGGCAGATTTGGGGATGGGGTGATGGCAATTTTTAATTTGCATACTTTGCAAAACAAAGAATAAGGTGAATTCATTAGAGAATAAGAGATGCAGGAGGACTTGAAGTATTTATTCATAGTGAGTTGAAAAGTGAAAGAGAAAGTCGCTCAGTCTTTGCGACCCCATGAAATAAACAGTTCATGGACTTCTTCAGGGTATCTTCCCAACCCAGGGATCGAACCCAGGTGAGAGGAGCTAAACAAATGCTATAGGCAACACAAATCGGTTTTAAAAAAATTCAGAACCACATTCTGAACCATAAGGAAAAGATAAGGAAGAGATAGTCCTCACATAACAAAGAAGGTCTGATACTATTTGCTACCAATGATGAAACAGAATTATTAAACTTTTATCTTACTTCCATTTTCTTTGGTAAAGAGTTTGGCCTTTAAACAGGAAAGGGAAAAAACAAACATTTTTGAGAAGAAATTGAAGCCCAGGGTGGGTAAGAGAGTCAAAGGAAAAGCAAGGATATATCTACTGCTTTAAAATAGTTGTACTCTCAGGCTCTTGCTAAATTATATCCCTGGGAACTCGGAGGACTTTCAGATCTGATTTTGGAATTTTCACTCACCATGATTGCTAGCTTGACGGCTAATACTACAGGTGATTTTTTTTCCCCCCAAAAGGAGCAATCCTATATACAAATAGCAATAGGCCTGGTTTTTATCCCTGGCAAAACTCTAGAACTAGCAATTAACCTGATGGTTTATGAGCATTTAGGGAAAAATGCATAGTTCTAATAGCCAGTTTGAGTTGTCTAAAAATAAATCATTCCCAACTAAATGGATTTTCTTTTAGAGTTTTGTAAGAAAATCAGAATACACTATAAAAAACAGTGTATCTGGAGTTCAGCAAAATTTTGGTGGTGTTTCTTTGTTTACTTTCTATTTTTTTTGTTAATAAATTTATTTATTTTAGTTGGGGGCTAATTACTTTACAATATTGTAGTGGTTTTTGCCATACATTGACATGAATCAGCCATGGGTTTACATGTGTTCCCCATCCTGAACCCCCCTCCCACCTCCCTCCCCATCCCATCCCTCTGAGTCATCCCATTGCCCCAGCCCTGAGCATTTGTCTCATGCATCGAACCTGGAATGGTGTTCTGTTTCACATATGATAATATACATGTTTCAGTGCTATTCTCTCAGAACGTCCCACCCTCACCTTCTCCCTCAGAGTCCATAAGACTGTTCTATGCATCTGTGTCTCTTATTCTGTCTCGCATATAGGGTTATCGTTACCATCTTTCAAATTCCTTATATATGCATTAGTATACTGTATTGGTGTTTTTCTTTCTGGCTTACTTCACTCTGTATAATGGGCTCCAGTTTCATCCATCTCAATAGAACTGATTCAAATGTATTCTTTTTAATGGCTGAGTAATATTCCATTGTGTATATGTACCAGAGCTTCCTTATCCGTTCGTCTGTTGATGGACATCTAGGTTGCTTCCATGTCCTGGGGTGGTGTTTCTTATGACATTTTTTAGGTAAAACAAAGGACGAGCTAACATTTAAGACCGTATTTGTGCAAGGCACTTGATAAAAGGGTGCAATTACATTCAGAGTGCTGGGTTCTGAATCAGTAACTCCCACTTGATGCTGGTTTCTGGTGACAGACATATCACAGGATTCTGTTCTAAGCTCTGTCCTTAATAAAGGTCTTCAGAAACCTAGATGGAAACACAGTGGACTTGTGGTGAGAAATCATGCAGTAGATGATAAGAGTCAAAGGACTATATCATCTATGACCAGATATGTTCAGTCGCTAAGTCGTGTCCAACTCTTTGTGTCCGCATGGACTATAGTCTGCCAGGTTCCTCTGTCCGTGGGATTCTCCAGGCAAGAAGAGTGTGTTGCCATTTCCTTCTCCAGGGGATCTTCCCAACCCAGGGATCGAACCCAGGTCTCCTGCATTGCAGGCAGATTCTTTCCTGACTGAGCTACAAGGGATTTGTGTTATTTAAATCATATAGTAAGCATTCGTAAATTCATTCATTTATTGGTAATTATTGAGATCTTTGTGTCAAATATTCCTCTTGGTGGTAGAAATACATAGGAAAACAAAGAGAAGTGAGTCATAGCTTTCAAAGAGCTTCAGTTCAGTTCAGTTCAGTTGCTCAGTTCAGTGTCTGACTCTGCGACCCGGTGGAATGTGCTAAAAATACATTAATAAAGCAGGTTTTAACATGGAGGAGCATACAGAGGTTTCGGGCCTAAGGAAGGGAGTATCAATTCAAGGAGGGGCTGTTCCACGCTGAGCTGCTCTGTATTCCCATTCCCCGATTCCTATAGAAGAGCTATCACTTCAAGTTCCTCCATCCCTTTTTAAAAGTCCTCTATAGAAGTACCTCTTGATGATTAAATATCAGGAATATATCTCAGTAATTTTTGCAGCCCCGTCTTTCCTTTTCTGCCCATCCTCACCCCCACTACCCTCAACAAAGCACCCTTCCTATAACCTCTAACCTTGAGAGTAACTGCGCTTTGTTCCTCATACCTTTGAAGGGACCTAGTTACCTCTTTTTATGCAAATATGGAAAAATACCTTCACTTATGCAAATATTGAACATTAGCACTTCCTAGTGCCTAGGAGCAGCGTTCCCTCAAAGTTACATTCACTCTTCTGGAGTAACAAGCTATGAAGGTTAAGCAAACAGGAACAGTTTAATCTTGTAATAAAATAAAACTTAACTCTAGTTAACGCAAAACACGCAGTAGTCATAATAATAATAACATACCTTATCATTACTGTGTTGCATTGTAATTAGTCAAATAGAGAGTGGTTGACCTAAGAGAATGCAATTAGCATTTCTTGTATACACAAAAGAAGATCTTTGTGGGTTTTCTCTTCTTTTTGTTAGTCTTCTATTCCCTACAATTATCTTTGCTGTTGACAGTTTTTCTTGAGACCAGTATAATCTAATCCTTTTGTACACTCATAAACACGCACGCAAATACTTTGACACAAGGTTAGAAAAACAAAGTTTTGGTGCTGCTAGCAGTCTAGAATTCCCTCTGCTCACTTCTAGAGAGTGTCCTTCTCTGCTTGGACAATCCGTGCATGTATGACTGTTCCTGCTTCCCTAGTGTGCACTTTTCCCAACTCTGACTGTACACTGGAATCATTTAGGGAGCCTTTACAAAATTCTGATGTCTAGATCTTACCACCTCCCACCTCACTGAGAGTCTGACTAAACTGGCAGGGGTTGGGGGGGCTGCCATCAATATTTTTTTCACAGTTCTTTAGGTAATTTTAATATGCAACTTGAGCTGAGCATCAACTGTGCATAAAGGTACAGTGTCCCAGGAGCATCAGTGTGAACTTCATGGGGCTGCTGTAGAGAGGTTATGCTAGCCTGTGGGGTGTAGGAGGCAAAGAATAAAGAGACTTCACCCGGCAATCTGGGAATACCAGGAATTGTGACAATAAGGGAGTGCTGCCTAGTTCAGGCATTGTACCACATCTGACATTTTTCGTTATTTACTGCTACACCTGGGAATCGGCTTGTAGCAGCTCCAGCAAACCCCTTCCAGAGGTCCATCCTGACCCTGCTTTTATAAAAGCACCATGAATAATATTAGATATGGCTTCTGGTTTGAACTTGCCATTAAATACAATGTATTGCAAGGAGCAATCTGGAATTCCCTCTCCTATTCACCAGCTTGGATATACCTTTCACGTAGAGTCTCAGAGCTTAGAAGAAGCTTGAAGGGATGCTAAGTCATCCTCACTTTTAGATGAAAGAGTGAAACCTCTAGAAATTTAGTGTACTGCCTAATGTCACACTAATGTTGTGTTAGGATGAAAATGAAAACCCATTTCTCTTGGCTGCAAGTTCATTGCTTTTTCTATACATTGTGCCGTCCAGTGGAAAACATCTCTATATCCTGAAGATGGATTAACCTTTTGTAACTCATTCTAATTCAAACCCAGTAGGATGGGAAACCTATCTAATACTTGTGGTCCATAATTGACAGAAAATATACAATGAGCTGGAGCTTTGTCATTGAACCAATTGTTGGGCAATATTACGTTTTTTTCCTGTACTGCAGAGAATTTCTCAACTGCTTCAGAATTTCTTGCTTATAAACTGAATGGACAGTATGACCTTGTGGGATGAATTTTGAATGGACTATGCCATCTGCTTGCTGATGCCTGAAGTTCCTTTAAAGGAGACAAAGATTTTCATTCCACAATTAGAAGTAAAAGCCTTAAAATGCAAATGCCTTTGAGACATAATCCATTGAAATTCATTCACTCATTCACAAGTCAATCAGTGAGTATAAAAATAATACTAATGGCCGTCACTTATTTAGTTCCTCTTAAGTGTCTGGCTCCTAGATGCTTTGCATACTCATAGTCAGTAATTTATACAAAAAGTTGTGTCAGTATTTTTCTATAAGGAAACCAAGCTTCTGAAAGACCAAGTAACTTGTCCAAGGTCATGCAGCCAGTAAATAAAAGTGCTGAACATGGCATAGACCCTGTCATGAGCAGTTTAAAAATATAATTATTTACTCATCTTAGATGTATAAGCCAACAGGTCTGGATTAAATTTTTAAGATTCCAAAAACATTCTTTTAACCCCTTTATTATCAGATTTATACTTTCTTATTATATGATTAAATACAGAATCCCAATACTAATTTTTATCCTTTGATTTCATGTATTCCAAGTCTTGTTAACCAGGTTGGCTTTAATTGCCAAAATAAACATGGAGAGTTAATGTATGATGACTTGTTTGGCATTAGTGTGTGTGTCCTTTGGTCATCTTCTGATAATTGACAAAAGAAATAATGGATTTTGATAAAATTACTTAAACCCCTAAAGGATATCAAGGCATATCTATGCCTAGAAAACCCTGTGTAAAATAATTAGGTGGGCAAGTCATGCTGTCTTAGAAAGGTTTGCATATGAGTATGATCATCGTAAATGCATTTTTTTTAAACTGAAGCTCTAATCTTAGAATATTGAATTCCTATTCAACAAGGGAGAGTAGTGCCACATTCTTATTTCATTTAGAACATTTGTTCTTACCACTAACAGGCGCAACATTCCCTTTTTAGAAGAAATATTTTGTAATGGCCCTTACCATTCTGAAATAAAATTTTTAGGAAACATAACCTAACCACATAAAAAAATTTTAACCAGTATTAATATAAACCCAACTATTTTTTTAGTGGAATTTAATAGGTTGATTCTAAAGTTTATAAAGAAGTATAAAGGGTCAAAAATAACCAAGTCACCTATGAAGGAGATCAGGGTGGAAAAACTTGCTTTACTAACCAACAGTCATGGCTTATCACGAAGGGGCATATGAGTGGTTTCTGGGATGCTGGATAGGGGTTGTTTTACAGCTGTTTTCTGAGTTGTGCCTTTATTCATATTTCTGTGTGTTGGTTATATCACAGTGAAAAGAAGGTTTGACTAAATCAATATTGAGCTCTAGCTGTGGCATTAAGAAGACACGAAAGGGGAAAAGATTAGATTGGAAGATAAAAGTACTCCTACCGATTTCTAGAATGCCTCCTAGAGTGGTACCAACCCCCGCTGAAAACCTCTGATTTAGAAAATTAACTTGATGGGGAGGTTTTACAGCTGTATTTGATAGCACTGGTGTTTTCTTTAACCGATGGAGTTGTTTCTTGATTAGTTATCCTAAGTCCCTTAGGCCGCATCCTGAGACCATCACCGCCGATCCCTGATAGAAACTGAGAGCAGCTGATCATTATTTTCAGAGGCAGACATGCGTGTTTTTGACCAAACTTTTCTGTATCTTAATATTTGTACTTTATTTCTTTTGCTTTATGGATATAATCTGTACCTGCTATAATGAACTTAGTTATTTATTCCATTGGCAATTTAGCTTTAGTCAGAACTTTTAGCATCTAGCTAATGCCTTACTGTTTGGTGTCATCTCAAAATTCAGTGGAGTCTACTTGTCATCCATTTACCTGATCATGAATGCAAATGTTGAGCATGTAAATTTTTATAACTGACCATATTGCTATGAACCACTGAAATCCTTTACCTCCATCCTGAAGCCAACATACAGAAGCAGACATCTTTGAGATGGACTGCCCTATCTATAATGCTGCTTAGGAGATATATATACACACACACACACATATATATACACATACACGTGTGTGTGTATTGTTAAAGAGATAACAATAAAGTTTAAAAACAAGATATATGTTCAAAACCGAGTGAATAAAATAATCTTGCAATCTAAATAATCCTGCCTTCTGAAACTGTAAATATTTTGTAAAACATTATTATTAAATACACTTTACGACATAATAAAAGGAAATAAGAATCTTAAAACTTTCATTCGATCATATCACTGCTTTACCATATTCAACAGCTATAAGATCTTTTTAAAGTTTTGTGCTTTTCCTGTGTAACATTTTGTTAAACCTTTTCCTGTAGTGGTCGCTGGTACCAGTTCTAATGATTGCATGATACTCCATCTTTTTTATAAAATCCTACTGTTGACCTCTTGGTAATTTTGGATTTAACAAGTCAGAAGCATTCAAAGAGGTCTGTGATCCAGGAATTTTTCTGAGACTGAGTTTGGGTCACCTCTAGTGTTGCTTCACAGGTGACCAGGGAGCTCCCTAGATGGTGCGTGAGCAGAGTCCTCTGCCCACCATTGCGCTGGAGTGCCACCCATTGTTTTCTACTGATCCTCTTGTGCAGGGTTGCTCTTATAAAGTGATTAAACAAAAAAGCCCTCAGAGAATCATAAAAGTTTCTGGATATTGTCAGCATAGTAATGGTGTGGAATCATGTTCATCTTAGTGGCAAAATTGGTTGTATTAGTCTTAAAATTGTTGTCTTCTACTTATAGAATAGTTAAAAACTTAGGAAGATTAAATTTTTTTCCACATTTTGCCAGGGAAATGAGATGTTGTCAGTGGCTTTTCAGAATGTGTAGACCTATGAATATCTTGGGATGAAGCAGTTTTTACTATTTTGGTTCTAGTGTGATTTATTTACATTCCCTTATTGTTGGGTATTTAGTTTGTAGAGAAGGAAAATTGCTTTGAGCATCATGAAAAGTGTTAAAATGTTTTCTCTTAGCATTTCTAAGCCAGTATTTTGGAGTCTTCCAAAATGAGCATTTTCTCTTCTTTGCTGGACTAGATCATTCTCTTTATTATTTTAATCACCATTAATTTGAAATTTCAGACCAAGTAAAATGGACTAATCAGGGGGGTCTCATAAATGTGAAGCATTTCCCAATTATAAACACTTCCTTTTTTGGTAACAGTTTTATTGAGATGTAATTCACCTACCATACAACCCACCCATTTAAAGTATACAATTCATTTATTTAAATAAATTCACAGAGTTGTGCAACCATCACCACAGTTAATTTTAGAACATTTTCATTGTCCCCCAAAGAGCCATATGCTCTTTAACAGTCTTCTTCCCCATTTCTCCATCCCTTCCAGCTTTAGGCACCACTAAATTTTCTGTCTCTAAAGCTTTGCCTATTCTGAATATTTTATGTAAATAGAATCATAAAATATGTGGTATTTTGTGATTGACTTCTTTCACTTAGTGTAACGTTTCCAAGGTTCATCCATATTGTACATGATACATGTATGAATAGTACTTCATTCCTTTTTATGGTCAAAGAATATTCCATTATATAGTTAAATATATAGCCACATTTTGTCTACATATTCATCCTTTGAAAGTAGAATTCTTCAAGAACTTGAAATCCCTAGAATTGTCCAGTAATTACTTGGTAATGGGAATGGATATGGGAAGCTTTGTCCATAACAAGCCTCCAACAAGAGTAATCAATAAATGGAAAGGCCGTCCTGACCATTTTCTATAGCCCTTCTTGGAATAGAGATTGCAGGTAAAAATTAAATCTACTCAGAACCCACCCTAAACAGAATCCCCCATGGGCCATCAGGATGGTGGGAGGGGGAGGAGAGAACATGGGCCTTTATCACGTTGGAACTCAAGCAGCTATAATCTCAGTAGATCTTAAGTAAAAGGCAGGGTCACCACCTAAAAATATTATGAAATACATAAATTAAAAGGATAACAGTGTTTTGTTATTGTTTAGTTGCTACGTTGTGTCTGACTATTTTGCAACCCCTTGGACTGTAGCTCCTCAGGCTCTTCTGTCCATGGGATTTCCAAGGGAAGAATACTGGAGTGGGTTGCCATTTCCTTCTCCAGGGGCTCTTTCCAAACCATGAATAGAACCCATGTCTCCTGCTTGGCAGGTGGCTTCTTCTTTACCACTGAGCCACCAGGGAAGTCCTAACAGTGTTTTTCAGTTCAGTTCAGTCGCTCAGTCATGTTCAACTCTTTGCGACCCCATGAAGCACAGCATGCCAGGCCTCCCTGTCCATCACAAACTCCTGGAGTCCACCCAAACCCATGTCCATTGAGTCAGTGATGCCATCCAACCATCTCATCCTCTGTCGTCCCCTTCTCCTCCTGCCCTCAATCTTTCCCAGCATCAGGGTCTTTTCCAATGAGTCAGCTCTTTGCATCAGGTAGCCAAAGTATTGGAGTTTCAGCTTCAATATCAGTCCTTCCAACGAACACTCAGGACTGGTCTCCTTTAGGATGGACTGGTTGGATCTCCTTGCAGTCCAAGGGACTCTCAAGCGTCTTCTCCAACACCACAGTTCAAAAGCATCAATTCTTCAGCACTCAGCTTTCTTTATAGGCCAACTCTCACATCCATACATGACTACTGGAAAAACCATAGCCTTGACTAGACGGACCTTTGTTGACAAAGTAATGTCTCTGCTTTTTAGTATGCTATCTAGGTTGGTCATAACTTTCCTTCCAAGGAGTAAGCATCTTTTAATTTCATGGCTGCAGTGTTTTTAAATAAATGTAAATAGATAAATGTCTATCTTCCTCCCCACCTCCTTTCCCCACTCCTCTTTAGGGGTGGGAGTGGGAGGTGTTGCAAGTGATGGAGATGGAGAAAAGAAAAGGACCAAAATACATTTGGGAAGATAAGTCCAGACTGTGATTTATAAGTGGATAGTCTTACATAAAATTAGCCAATTTCTGCATCTGGGCCTTAACACATTTACATGGTAGTTGTGCAACCCTAAACATATTTCTCCCTATACTTAGAGTCAGAAAGAGTGATTTTGTGTAATTTATTTCCCATGGAAGACTCATCTCATACAAACACTTTTGTTTCATCAAGATCCTTTATATTTTTCCCTTAAATTTTCAGTGCAGTTAAATCTGACTCTTTATGGGCCATAAGCAAAGACATAAATGATAATAGAAAAAAAAATCCTTCAATTATAGCAGGCAAGAGTTCTAGGGTACATTGTTCAGCTGCTTTCTTTTCCCATGGTAGAAAGCTGATAAATGACTTAAAAGGTTTTCCATTTTTTTCATCTTCCCCTGTGGGGGAAAAATGTAAGCTGTGATGATCAGTTACCCAAAACAAATGTTACTCATATTGTGGGAAAATGAAAAAGTCAGCTAAAACTAATATTTGCATACTTATTTATTCAACAATTGCTTGAATACCAGTTATTTGTCAATACCTATCAGGTGCTCAGGGACAAAGACAAAGTTTTACCCTCAGAGAGGTTCCATTCTCTGCAGAAGTTATAGATTAAAAACCAATCAATCTTTACATCTCAATGAAATACATGCAACAAAAGTGTCCCAGGCAGTGTGAGAGACCAGAGGGGACGCCTAACTCAGCTCGGTGAGGCTAACTCAGACACTGCCTCCTAGGAGCTGCCCTTATGTAGAGATGAGGTGCTTGATCAAAGGGCAGAACCTGAGTGTTACAGAGTGACAGAGGGTGAGAGAACGTAGCTCCTAAGTCTTGGGCAGACCTGTTATTTGATACCGTTTCTAGAAATAAATTGTTTAATGGTACTTTAGAGATGCTGAGGGGTATGGAGGAAAAGGGCTTAGCTCTCTGGTGACTAGGTCCCAGGTTGCAGAGCCACGACCCACCCCCAGCAACATACTAAGTCCTGTAGTTAAAGGCACAGACCTTTCTTAAATGGCAGTTCAACACCTACCCATGCCACCCAGGAATCTTGACTTTCATTTCTCCTCAGTCTCCCCACATCCCAGGGTTTTCCTTCCAACCTCATATATTACTTGGTACTTTGGAATTCTGTTCAGCATAGTTTCCTTCATCTCTTTACATTCCTAGCAATGTTTTGTTGTTGTTCAGTTGTAAGTCATGCCCAACTCTTTGTGACCCCATGAACTGCAGCACACCACACTTCCCTGTCCTTCACTATCTGCCGGAGTTTGCTCAAACTCTTGTCCATTGAGTCAGTGATGCCTTTCAACCATTTTATCCTCTGTCACCCCTTCACGTCTTGCCTTCCATCTTTCTAGCAATGTTTAGCTTTCAGCAATGTTTCAATGTTTCATGTAGTCAATCTCAGGGCTTCCCAGGTGGCACAGTGGTGAAAAAACCCACCTGCCAATGCAGGAGATGCAAGAGATGTGGGTTTGATCCCTGGATTGGGAAGAGCCCTTAGAGTAGGAAATGGCAACCCGCTCCAGTATTCTTGCCTGGAAAATTCCATGGACAGAAGAGACTGGTGGGCTACAGTCCATGGGGTCTCAAAGAGTCGGACACGTTTGAGCCATAGAACACAGCACACACATAGTCAGTCTCTGTTCTGATGGTGTTTTAGAGGCTTTGCTAGGGGTGTTTGAACTTGTTCCTGAAATCATTGAGGAGGAATTTGAAGAAATACAATCAGGAGACGTATGCTTTTTTTATTTTTAATTTTTGAAAACTCCACTGGTAGATAGCAAGTATCAGTGAATAGGAATGAAGTTGATGAAGGTACCAAACTAAAAACAGAAAAACCAGTGGACACTGTGATCAGAGTCTAGATAAAATGGGATGAGTTTGTGGTAATGGGGATGAAAAAGATGAACTGAAAGTTGTTTAGGTGATAAATGCAGTAATACTTAGAGAATGATTGACTAGAAGTGGAGGGTAATTCTCCACCTCCTGCCTTGGGTGCTGGATCAATTTCCTGTTGCTGCTATAACAAGTTATCACAAATTTAGTGGCTCAAAAGCAGCACAGATTTATCATCTTACAGTTTCAGAAGTGGGTCTCACTGAGCTAAGTCACCACTATTGCATTCCCTCCTGGAGGCTCTACGGGAGAAAACTTTTTTTTTTTTTGGTCTTTTTCCAGATTCTAGACTGCCCACATTCCTTGACTCATGGTCTCCTTCAAGTTCAATGCCAGTAATCCTAGTGGATTCTTTCTTATTTATCTATCCCTCTGACTCCAGGTCTCTGCTTTCCTCTTCCACACTTAAAAATCTTGTGATTACTGTTATATATAAAGTAGGTAATCAACAGACCTCCTGTAGAGAACAGGGAACTCTATTAAATACTTTGTAATAACCTGTGTGGGAAAAGAATCTGAAAAAGAATACATATATGTATAACTAAATCACTTTGCTGTACACCTGAAACTAACACATTATAAATCAATTATAACCCAATATGAAAAGAAGAAAAAAGTCTTGTAATTACATTGGTCCCACCCAGATAATCCAGAGTCATCTCCTCACCTCAGGGTCAGTTTTTTTTAGCACCCTTAATTCCTCTTTGCCAGCAACGTTGTCTGTTTTCAGGTTCTGGGGATTAGGACAGGGACATCTTTGGGGTGGGGGGCACTGCTTTCCTTACCATAGAGTCTGTGAAGATAGTGGTGCCATTGCCATGTTAACAAAAGGAAAAATTTGGAGTGGGAGCATTGAATTGATCATTTCTATCTTGGATGTTTGGATTTTAAAGTACCTATGGAACCTTCCAGGAGGTATATCCAGTGGGCAGTTGGAAGTGTGGGTCCGAAATTTAGTAGTTACTAATTTCAGTGTTGTTTGTTTAAGGAAGCTAACTGAAGTAATGATTACAGATACGATTGCCTGGGATAAGTACACAGAGTAAAAACAAGAGAAGGCCAGGTGGGACTCTTGAGTAACACCTGTGTTTAAGGGACAAAATAAAGGAAAAGGATCATACATAGAATGGAAAGGTACTTACAACAAAGTGTATGAAGGAACAAGAAGAATAAAAGGAAAGAATGATGTCACAGAAGAATGCACAGCAGTCAGCAGGACTGAAAAAACATCTGAGCAGATCTAGTGGTGTGGTGGGGGCAGCAGGCCATGGCAGCACACGGAGGAACAGATGGGGAGACAGAGAATGGAGAGTGATGTGAAGGGAAGGAAGAAGAAAGGACAGTAGCCAGGCAGAGGTTATAAGCTTAAGAAAAGGTTTTTTTAAAAAATAATAATAAATGGTTGGGAAAAAATGATGAGTTCAGATCAGCAGGGCCCCGTGACTTGTATCCTTTGTTATTCAAAGAACTAGTAAAATATATTGATAGAGCAACTATTACTTACTATTTTTGAGATGCCATGAAGCACAAAAGACAGCTGTAGAAAACTAGAGAATAGCTTCTGGATGACCCTGGTAATTACAGACATCTTCCTATTCCAGATAGCAGGGAAGATATTACAACATATCATCAAACAATCCACTTAAAATGAGCACCTTGACAAACACTAGGCCCTGAATAGCAATGACTGTGTTTTTGCAAATGGTAAATTTTGTCAGTTGTTAAGTCTCCTTTAGTGATAGACAGGCCATGAATGAAAAGAGGAGATAATAAATGTAACACCTAAACCTTGATGAAACTTTGGAGGTATTTTGTATTGTATGAATGTTAAATATAACATATTGCTGGCTTAGCAGCTTCATTGACAATATTAGTTTCTTTGTCTGGTAAGTTTATCTATGACCCAGGCATTGTGCAGAACACTACAGATATCAGATCGCTCAATCTTCACAACAGCCCCATCAAGTAAATACTGTAGCATTATTCCCATTTTATGAATGGGGAACTTCTAAAAGGTCACAGAGTAAGTCAGTGGTACAGAAAGACTGAATCAGCCATCAAAGGAGCTGGCTTTTAATCTGAATTCTAATAAAAAAAATTCCAATTCCAGAGCAAGTTCCAGAATAAGATGGTGTACTACTCTTTTTCTTTACTTTTTTTAAAAAAAGAATGAGACTCCAGAATGCTTATACAGGAAAATGATATGTAAAACTAAGATGTCACACTATGCACCAATCATATCACATTCTCAGAAAATTATGTCCCTTTTGGATCGCTGTATTTTGACAAATGATCTAAAGAAGAACAAACCAGACCATTAGTTAGTTAAAAAATAACCCCCCTGGGGACTTCCCTGGTGGTCCAGTGGTTAAAGGATCTGCCTTGTAGTGCTGAGGACATCAGCACTGAGGTTCGATGGTCGGGGAACAAAGTGCTGCAGAGCATTGAAGCTGTCACACTGTAATGAGAATCTGTGCAGTGCAATGAACGATCCCTCACAATGCAACAAAGATCCCGTGTGCTGAAACTAAGACCCAACGCAGCCAAATAAATATTTTTTCTTTTTTAAAAAGCAACCCTCCTGAAAAATCCAGAATAGAGCTTACAAACTACGGATCTAAACAGTGGAATTGTTGCTTGCCTATACAATAGAAAGAAATCCTAATTGGATTTCAGCTCTTAGAGATTGAAGAATATCCCATAAAAGTACAAATCACCAGCTGCTCTTGACAAATAGGAAGCCTTGTTGACACCAGCTCCACATTTGCCCTCAGTTCGGTGGGGATAAGCACATGGTCTCCAGTATGCCCTTGCCCTCCACCCATGCCACCCACATGGAAATCTCAGTTTGCCATTCCTATTCCAAGCCATGTGGCTAGAGAGGAGTCTGTCTTTGAGGGGGGAAAAAAAGGCTTTCTAAAAGAGGGATGTTGTTGTCCTCCTGGCAAGTTTAGTTAAGAAAAAAAAAAAAGTAGGGGGAAGGGGAAGGCGAAGGGAAAGAGAGAGAGAAGATTGAGGAGGGAAGGAAGAAACTTAATTCAAATCAAAATAAGAGTTCGGTAGGAAGATATCATTTTGTTAGGGCTAGGATTAGTAGCAGGGCTATACATCGAACAGTTCTGATTTGTATAGCCCATGGGAAAGTTGCCCCTTGGGGTTGTACACACCCATCATATACAACTATATGCAGTGGACTGGATTGCTGGTTTCTAAGGCAACTCGCAGAATTCCCAGCTGAGAAATTTTTGATAATGCTGGTTTATATATATATGTATTTATATGACTGCTGATTCCATAATACACTGTCACATAGTAGGAAGTCCTCATCCCCATCATCAAATGACCCTTCAAATGCAGTACTTAACTGCAACACACGAGAGGCCTGTTTCCCCACAACTGTGCCAGTTGAGTATGTTTTTCAAACTTTTGGAAATTTAGCTGATGAGAGGTCTTTATTTTTCTTACTGTGGTGGAGGAGAAATTGAACATATTTTTCATGTTCTGGGGAGGCTTGGTGATTCTTTTTTTGCAGACTCTGCTCAATTCTGTCTCCCAGTTTTCTACATGAGTTTTAGTCTTTAGAACTTCTTTGAATATTAGGAATATTAACATTTGTGTGTGATAGGAGCTGAAGATATTTTTTCTCAGTTTGTCATTTGAACTTTTAGTTTGTTTATGGAATTTTTTTATTATGTAGAATTTCGTTTACTTTTTATATAGTCAAATTTGCCAGTATTTTTCCTTTATACTTCTGGATTGTAGTTACATTTCTTCTCACCCAAATGTAGAGGCATTTATCTGTTTTTTCCCCCTGGTTCTTCCTATCTTCTCATTTTTTTAATATTTAAATCTGATTCATTAGGATTTGTACTTGTGTATGTTGTGAAGAATGTTAACTCAATGCCACTTACTAAAAAGTGAGTCTTTTCCAACTCCTGATCTGTTAACTATGTTGTATAATGTGCATATATTTTCATATGCAAAATTTATTTTGTATTTTGGATTTTCTACTCTGTTCCATTGAGCTGTTTATTCATGTGCCCGTATGATATTGTTTTAGAGAGGCTTTATAATACATTTGAATATCTGCTTTTCTATTTCAAGATTTTCCTGGCTGTATTTTCTTGATTACCCTTCCAAATTCACCTAATAATCAGCTTGTCTAAGTTGAGGGGTGGGGAGAGGGTGGGAAGGGTTGAAATGTTGTTAAGAATTTGGAGTGTGCTTAGTTGCTCAGTCCTGTCTGACTTTTTACTACCCTCTGGACTAGAGCCCACCAGGCTCCTCTGTCCATGGGATTTTTCAGGCAAGAATACTGAAATGGGTTGCCATTTCATTCTCCAGGGCATCTTCTCCACCCAGGGATTGAACCAGCATCTCTCCTGTGTCCCCTGCATTGCAGGCGAATTCTTTACCTGCTGAGCCATTGGGGAAGCCCAAGAATTCGGAGTAGTGATATCCCATAATTTTGAGTCTTCACTTCATCTCCAAAAATATAGTATGTCTTAACATTTGTTCAGGGCTTCCCAGGTGGCGCTAGTGGTAAGGAACCTGCCTGCCATTGTAGGAGACATAGGAGACGCTAGTTGAATCCCTGGATGGGGAAGATCCCCTGGAGAAGGAAATGACACCCCATTCCAGTATTCTTGCCTGGAGAATTACATGGACAGAGGAGTGTGGCAGGCTACAGTCCATGGGGTCGCAAAAGAGTCGGACACGACTAAAGCAACTTAGCACACACACAACATTTGTTCAAGTCTACTTTAATCTCATGTTCTTTCTTACACATGTTGCTCCTCCATTTGGGCCAGGCTGAATTTGAAGAGCTTAGCTGGCCAACAGTTAGGATGTAGGCAGAGAGAGGTTAACTGAGGAACTCTGCTGGGAACCGTATTCATTAACCATATGTGATGTCATGAAGTGACCTTTTCATCGTTGATTGCGATTGGATCTTTAAGTCAGTCAAAGACATTTTCTGAAGAACTTCCTCTTTGAAAACATTTCATTCATAGTAGATATATGACCAGGTAACAGTTTAATGTTTTCTTAGCAATGAAAAAATGTTTTAGGATTATCTGTTTTTAAATCCTTTCTAGCACAATTTTTCATTTTCATGGAATATAGTGGTTCATTTTTGAGACTGTTTCACTGATTAAATTTTTATTTTTAATTTCAAGATAAGAATATAGTTGCTTTGGACTTTATCAAGAATACAAAAATATTAAAACCATTGATTTTTTTAACTCATCAGTTTCATAGAGCAAAGAAAGTAACAGTGTTTGTTAATAAAAACTCATTAATGTGCTATAGCCCAGAAAATGTAATAGTTTAGCCTAAGAACTTAGTAATTATGAAACTGGACTCACTATAAGGAGATAACTAGATGAATTAACATGAGTTATGTCTTGCTTTGAATTTTATTCTCAGGAAATCATGCATATATATAACCATCTGTAATGTCACGTATTCTAGATATAGACTTTTCATGAAATTCTTAATCAAAAAAAGTAAGCAGGATTTATGAGCATCTTTTTCTAAATTTAAGGGATTTTTAAAATATATATTTTTAAAAAGCCTGCTGGCTATACTGTCTTATGCATTGTCTTTTGTTCAAAATTAGTTAACTCATATAAAACCTTTATGGAAAGTCTCAGGTAAGTGATACCATAATGTTGCAGATTAAGCTTGCTTAAGGAATTAAGGTAATTCACTTTACACTATAGGCCACCAGCTCTTTTTCTATTGTATGGTTATCTAGATATCTATTTTTCTTTAGTACCAGTACCTGTAGTATTGAGAATACCAGAAGGAATAGAATTTCATATCATTTTCCCTTTTGATACTGCTTTGAGCTCTGTGTGTGCTGAGAATGAACTGCAGATAGTGAGTGGTGGTAGAAATGCTCCTACCTTTAGCTTTAGCTTCAGTGAGAGAGTGGTAAAGACAGAAGTAATTTGGAAGTCCTGTTGTCAGCAAGACTTAGGAAATAAACCTGTTGCTTCGTTTCCACATATGTCTCTCTTTATGGATTCTACACAGAAGCTGTTTTCTTTGGAATATTTATAGCTTGTATGTTAAATGGTTTTTCAGAAATTTTTCTTGTTAACCCAATAGGAAGACATAATGGTCCTCCATGACTGTGTCTTTAAACCCAAGGCAAAAATGTGAGTGCTGTTGTCTTAGAATTATTTCATCCAAGTGGAAGAAAAAAAAAAAAACAACTTTGGTGGGCTCATCTCCCTGTCTGTATTACAAAGCTTTGGATTCTTTAATCTTCATTGTACTGAACCTTTGAGCATTAGAATAAGTGGGCAAAAGGAATAAGAGGATGTGAGAACATTAAAAAAAAAAAGTTGGAAAATGTATAGGATGTCGCATTGTCACTCAGATGACATCAGTGCTTTGACTAAACGGAATGCATTAGAAGGAACAGCCTTCAGAAAGAGATGTTCCCAGTTGGCAGCAACATAGTTGACTCCTGTCTATGGGCTACCACAGGGAAGCATGTTCACTCACTATTGAGATGTCAGAATTTTAGATCATGGCCTTCAAGTGTAAATAAGTAAAAAAGGCTGACTTTTAGGTTATATATTAGCTTTTTCATTGGGACTCCTTTCCTGGGCAGGGACAGGGGGGGAAATCTGTTGTCTCCAAAAAGAAAACAGAAAGCAGCTTTTCTTTGATCATGCATCTGAACATACATCAGAGTGGGCCCATTCAGGTCTTTGAATGCAAGCATTCTTGAATCAATACAGATGGGTAGGCAAGCATCATGGAATTTGTTAGTCTTCTAATTGAATCTAGTTTTGATAATTATTTGCATAGCTTTTTTTAAATTTATTTTTTATTGAAGGATAATTGCTTTACAGAATTTTGTTGTTTTCTGTCAAACCTCAACATGTATGCATATATCCCATCCCTTTTGAACCTCCCTCCCATTTCCCTCCCCATCCTACCCCTCTAGGTTGATATAGAGCCCCTCTTTGAGTTTCCTAAGCCGTAGATATGGCAAATTCCTGTTAGCTATCTATTTTACATACGGTAATGTAAATTTCCATGTTACTCTTTCCATACATCTCACCCTCTCCTGACCTCTCCCCATGTCCATAAGTCTATTCTCCATATCTGTTTCTCCATTGCTGCCCTGTAAATAAATTCTTCAGTACCATTTTTCTAGATTCCATATCTATGCCTTAGAATATGGTATTTATCTTTCTCTTTCTTACTTCACTGTGTATAATAGGTTCTAGGTTCATCCACCTGATCAGAACTGACTCAAATGCATTCCTTTTTATGGCTGAGTAATATTCCATTGTGTATATGTCCCACAACTTCTTTATCCATTCATCTGTCGATGGACACATCTAGGTTGCTTCAATATTCTACCTCGTGTAAATAATGCTGCAGTGAACACTGGGATACATGTATCTTTTTCAATGTTGGTTTCCTCAGGGTATATGCCTAGGAGTGGGATTGCTGGGTCCTATGGTGGTTTTATTCCTAGTTGTTAAAGGAATCTCCATGCCGTCTTCCAGAGTGGCTGTATCAAGGTACATTCCCACCAACAGTGCAAGAGTGTTCCCTTTTCTCCACACCCGTTCCAGCATTTATTGTTTGTAGACTTTCTGATGAGGGCCATTCTGATCCATGTGAGGTGATATCTCATTGCGGTTTTGATTTGCATTTCTCTAATAGCAATATTGAGCATCTTTTCATGTGTTTGTTAGCCATCTGTATGTCATCCTTGGAGAAATGTCTGTTTAGGTCTTTTTCCCACTTTTTGATTGGGTTGTTTGTTTTTCTGGCATTGAGTTGTATGAGCTGCTTATATATTTTGGAAATTAACCCTTTGTCAATTGTTTCATTTGCTATTATTTTCTCCCATTCTGAGGATTGTCTTTTCACCTTGCTTATAGTTTCTTTTGCTGTGCAAAAGCTTTCAAGCTTAATCAGGTCCCACTTGTTTACTTTTGTTTTTATTTCCATTACTCTAGGAAGTGGGTCATAGAGGATCTTGCTTTGATTTATGTCATCGAGTGTTCTGCCTATGTTTTCCTCTAAGAGTTTTATAGTTCCTGGTCTTACATTTAGGTCTTTAATCCATTTTGAGTTTATCTTTGTGTATGGTGTTAGGAAGTGTTCTAATTTCATACTTTTTCATACTTTTACATTCTTTCTTCCTTTTGGTTTCTGCTCTCCTAAGGTTGGTCCAGTGGTTTGTGTAAGCTTCATATAGGGTGAGATTTGTGCTGAGTTTTGTTTGTTTGCTTGTTTGTTTTTCCTCTGATGGGCAAGGCTGAGTGAGGTGGTAATTCTGTCTGCTGGTGATTGGGTTTGTATTTTTGTTTTGTTTGTTGTTTAGATGAGGCGTCCTGCACAGAGTGCTACTGGTGGTTGGTTGATGCCTGGTGTTGTATTCAAGTGCTTTCGTTTGTTTGAGTTCTCACTATTTGATACTCCCTAGGGTTAGTTCTCTGGTAGTCTAGGGTCTTGGAGTCAGTGCTCCCACTCCAAAGGCTCAGGGGTTGATCTCTGGTCAAGAACAAAGATTCCACAAGTGGTTTGTTATGGCATTAAGTGAGATTAAAACAAATATCCAAAAAGGAGAAATTCAAAGCTGAACCCTAGACAAATGGCAGTTACAAAATCAAGCAAATAATAATTAAAATAACGGAATATACAGCTATACATATACATCCATGAGCAAAGTCAAAACAGTCCGTCAAAAATAAAGTACAGTAGATTGACCCAATGAACAAAGGAAATGAAAAATTATCTTTACCAGTTAAGAACAAAACTAACTAAAGCACAAACTGAAAAACAAAACTAAAGGTGTATCTTTTTACATGTCCCCAGGTGCCACCTGGGGACTAAAGCAATGAGAATAAAACTAACAAATATGTTGAGAGGAAAGGAGAGAAAGAAAAGAAAGAAAGAATAACTATGCAAAGTTAAATAGAGGTAGATAAAGAAGATTATGTATGCTAAAGATTAACTGCAAGGGGAAAAGAACAGTAGGAAAAGCAAACAAAAGAATAAATGTAGAAAAAATAATAATAGGTTTTAAAAATTAAAATTTAAAAAGAGAAAAGAAAAAAAAAAAGGAAAACTCCACAGAGTAACAGCCCAACGTAGAGGCAGAGGTTTATAACAATAATAAAAAATGTGACTGAGGGGGAAAAAGAAAAGCTCAAAAGCTTAATTGGATTTCATAGTGCCAATAAAATCAACAACTACAACATAGGGGAAAAAAAGGGGAAAAAATCCAAATGATTCAACAGAACAAGTCAAAAAATAAGAATAATAAATGTTTTTCTTGAGTCACTGCTGTCAGAGTCCTTTCCCTCGCTGGAAGTCACAGTCCACCTCACCTCCCTAGGATGCCCTCCAATACTGTGCTGATCTCTGGACCTGCTGTGGGAGCAGCTCAGATTCTAATCTGGTCCTACTCCTGTGTGTTCTTGCCTCCAATGTCCACAACTATCAGAAGTAGTGCATTTTCTTTTGTGGGAGCTCTCCATGACCTTTTATATATTCCATAGACACACAGAGTCTGTCTAGTTGATCGTGTGGATTTAATCTGCAGCTTGTACAGCTGGTGGGAAGGTTTTGGATCTTCTTCCTTAGCCACACTGCCCCTGGGCTTCAGTTGTGGTTTTATTTCTGCCTCTGCATGTGGGTCGTCCACTGGGGTTTGCTCCTGAGGCTGCCCTGGTGGACTTGGGTCTGCCCCTGTGAGGGCCAGGTGTGGAGGTGGTGCAGCTGCTTGGGTTGCAGGGGTTCTGGCAGCACCAGGTACTCAGGGGAGTTGGTGACTAGGGCAGCAGGAAATATAGTGCTCTAGAAGGGTATGGCAACCTGTATTGGCCAATCACTCCAGTATTCTTGCCTGGAGAACCCCCCTCCCTGACAGAGAAGCCTGGCAGGCCACAGTCTACAAGGTCGCAAAGAGTCAGACAGGACTGAAGAGACCCTGTGTGCATAGACGCAAGAATTTTTTTGCCTGTGGCAGCTCTGCCCCAGTGAGAGTTGAGCATGAAGGTGGTGTAGTTCCTTGGCTTATGGGGACCCTGGTGGTGCCAAGTGTGCAGGGCCACAGACTGCCTCCGCCACAGGGGTTATGGCCCTATCAAGAGTCTTTTTTCGAGCCTCTTGTAGCTGGTGATCAAAAGGCCTCTTTGGCCAGTTTTTCTCCATAGCTCCGCCCGTTCAGGCACTTAGAGGGTTCCCTTGCCTGGGGTCCTTCACTGTTCTATTTGCATAGTTTTTTAAGGTTTCCTATTAACTATCTTTGTAACCATGAATATACGAAAACCTGTTTGTGCAGATATCCTGGGGAAATAAAACATTATTTTGCTTTTTATTGAAAATACTCTTTTTACTGATTTCATCCTGCATATTTCCCCACATTTAGCCACCCAGCCTACCTCCCTTTGTTTAAATTAGAACTGAAGTCAAGCACATTGAGAAAATGACTTTAAGTTCATGGCCAGAATTGTTCAAAACCTCCACCAGGTGACTCAAGGGGATGCTGCAGATTGCACACAGAAAGAACTGAAGCTTGTCTGCTCCTTGTCCTGATTCATGCACAGCCAGGCTGGTGCACTAGCATTAGAAAGGGTAAACATACCTGATAATTAATTGATCTTGAACATAAAATTTTGAAGAACCAGAATTCAGAATTGATCCCTCACCAAAAGAGCTTCCTCTCTTACTGCTCAGAAATTTTTTGGGCTCATTCTGAAAGCTGCCATTTGAATTGGACTGGGAACAAATGTGGAAATTTACTGAAAACAACTCATTGCTTAATCTCTAGCAATTACATTTTATTATGTGATCAACAGATGTGTTGCAAGTTAGATTCAAAATGAAAATGGAAGTTTAAACAGTTAAAGTGTGGTCACTAAATCATTTTCCAGACCTGTAGGAAAAAAAATTAAAATCTGAGAAATATTCAGGTGCAACATATATTTTTTTCACTTTGTCCCAATCAAATGGGTTTTATTTTTTAATTTTTTTATTGGAGTATAGTTGCTTTACAATGTTGTATTTTCTGCTGTACAGAAAAGTGAATCAGTCATATGTATATATTTATCTCCTTTTTTAGTTTTTCTTCCCATTTAGGTCACCACAGAGCACTGGGTATAGTCCCTATGCTATATAGTAGGTTCTCATTATTAATAGTTATCTATTTTATATATACTATATATATATATATATATATATATATACACACACACACACACATATATATGTATATACACACATATATATAGTGTATATATGTCAATTCGAATATCTCAATTCATTCCAACCCTTTCTTCCCCTCCTTGGTAACCATAAGTTTGTTCTCCACATCTGTGTCTCTATTTCTGCTTTGCAAATAAGTTAATCTGTTCCATTTTTCTAAATTCCACATATAAGTGATATTATGCAATATTTGTTTTTCCTCTTTCTGACTTGCTTCATTCTGTATGACAGTCTCTAGGTCTATCCACATCTCTGCAAGTGACACCATTTTGTTCCTTCTTATGGCCAAGTAATATTCCATTGTATGTATATGTGTGTGTATCTGTGTGTGTGTGTGTGTGTGTGTGTGTATACACACACCACGTCTTCTTTATCCATTCCTCTGTTGATGGACATTTATGTTGTTTCCATGTCCTGGCTATTGTCAGTAGTGCTGCAGTGAACATTGGGGTGGATGTATCTTTTTGATTATGGTTTTATCTGAGCAATATAGTTTTTTATTCTGTTATTTGTTCACTCTCATCTCTGTCCCCTCAGTTATCTTCCCATGGTTATTTACAAAAGTAGTCAGATAGCAGGGATAACACAGAAAATTTGGACTCTGAAGACTTCATTTCTGGACCTGGCTCTGCCACTTAACTAGTTGTGTGAATCTTTCTCAGACTGGTCCTTGAGCTTCCTTGGGCAAGATGTTAAAAGGCCTCCCTGGCCAGGGCGATTATTATCTTCAGATGATACAATACATTTAGAAAGTTTAACTTCCACCAGTGTCATTTCTTTTAATGAGAACACACATCCAGCATCAGCCCTTTAACCTTCTGACGCCGTTTCTGAGGGTGAGTATATCAGAAAATTGTTTTCCCAGTCCTTCTTCTACCACTAAATTCTCTGGAATGGGTGTGCCAAGTCCTTACTGTAGGAAAACTTAATTCCCTGATCTAAGCAGCCTTTCCAAGTACCAATTCTGACAAGAAATGGAATGGAATGGTAATGTATGTATATTCCTATACAGTGTGATGTAGGGCTTGCTTATACATGTTGGTAGCCAGTAGAGTTTGGAGATTATTTTAAAAATCAATTCTCAGACTGCATATCAAAATTTCAACAGGGTACTTACAACTTGGCGAAGAGTTTGCCTTTAGGCTGTGCTGATGCTCCTTATAATTACTCTTTTCTGGGGCTCTAAAATGGTAGAGCTGTGTTGAAGCCAGTGATTTGTAAGCGAGTGCTACATCCCCCACCCACAGAGCTGCAAAGAATTTCTTTCCCTATCTTCCCAGCCCTTAACCTAAGGACCTGTGAACACCTGATGCATGTAATTTCAGATTCTAGGTTAAGAGGGCTAAAATTTAGCCCACTTGACAGGTAGTTTACTAGTATTTCTCTCTGCTGGACCCATAACCCTTTGGCATTCTTGCCACTATTATTGAACTATGAAACACCCACACTGCATCCCACTCCCCAAAATCTTTGCCAAGCTCTTAACTCCCCACATGATGCTTTAAAAAATTTTAATTTATAACTACTGCATATATGTGGCATGTAGAATTAGTCTAAATGTTGAATTGCTTAGCAGGTTAAAAATCACTAAAATATTTATGATTAAAATGGAAACGCAAGTAGGCTTTATGGCTACTTTTCCTGATATTATTGGCTTCTATTTATATGAAGATATTCAGCTTTTAGAAATTATAGACAAATCTTGATAAAATAATTGAAGTTGTCACAAAACAATGCCTCATTCACACTGGAAATACAACACTATCTGTGTTTTCTTTCTTTTTTTAACAACAGAATCAGTAACAGTAACATAATTAATGTGTTTTTATAGTTTACTTCTCATTATAGCTTCAATATTGGATCAGAGGTTAAGCTTCTGGATTTGAACCTGATTTTTCAGACTTCTGGCTTCTGGAAAGTTTTTATTTGCTGATGCAGGTTTGCTGTTTTTAGGTCATGGTGATTTGGCTTTTCTAGAAGCTATTCTTTTTCTAAGTGACTGACAGGAATCATTACTCTCTATGGCAAGAAACCAGAAGTTGGCAGGAGCCCTACAACGACTGTCCAGTTAGATTTATTTTTTTAACTATTGTGCCAGTTTCCAAATTATCTTCAGTCATAGGGCATCTGTTTTCTGGAAAAGGTTCAAAGTGGGTGATACACATCTAGTGACAGCCGTGCCCAGGTCAGTTGAGAGGGGCTAGGCCCTTCTTCTGACAAAGACTTTCTCTTCAGCACTCTGGACAGAAGCCAGAGATCACAGTACATTCCTAGAACTGCACAAGCCAAAGCCTCAACTATCAGGCAGTTTTGTATTTGTTCCTGAAACTCTCACGTTGTGGCTTTGATTCCTCTTGATTGTTTAGAGGTATGAATCTGACAAGGGTCACTTGGTAACGATGGACAATAAGCACTAAAAGCCTCAGTGATTATAGCCATGTTTCCTGCCTGAGCTGCTTCCCATTATGAATTTTAAAACACTGAAAAGAAAAGGGTCAGGGCTTTAATCTGAAGGGATTTCTGAATTTGCCTCTTTTCTGAGAGAATTGATTGAGGTAGAAAGTGTCTCAAGTGAGGGCCACTCTGAAGCTGAGCTCTACCTTTTCACCTCGATGGGGGACTTTAAACCATCCCCTATCTCTCCCCTGCTTTGTTGGCCAGGGCCAATTTGATAATAGCTAGCCCAGAATGAAATGCATCTGTTTATTTTCCCATGTTGGCTGGTAACAACCAGAAATGCTTTTGCTTGTCTGAGCTTTGCCCTCCCCAGAATCTTGGTATTTGTTTTGAATTTGGTTTTTGGCAGAATGAGATCCCATGCATGCCAGGCAGGCTCAGGAATGTGTGTTTAGTAGTGTAGGATTTTGTTTTCTTTTTTTATTGACTTGCTTTGGGCTAAAGCTTTCTGTTTTTAAATATCTGACTCTTCTTCCATTGTCCTAGCTGTGCTGTAAGTAATGAATGCATCCTCTGCTTTGGAACACTGCCGGAGAAGATGCAAATTTGTCTATCCTGTTTTTTATCTAGTGAGTTTACCCAACTGGGCCTATTGCTGTTTTGGAATATTAAAGACTCACAAAAATTGTTCTCTGGTAAATGAAGATTATTCTCTACGTCTGCTGAAGAGGAAATGGGCTGAGGCTCTAAAAGAATAGATTTACATTAGCTACCTTTTTAAAAAAATATTTTATTGTTGAGATATGATTCATGTACCATAAAGTTCATCATTTTCATATGGTTGTGCAACCATTACTACTATCTAATGTGACATTTTCATCACTCCCAAGACAAACCCCCCACCCATAAGCAGTCACTCCTTTTTACCCCTCCACCCAATCCCTGGCAACACTTTAAATCTCTATTTATTTGTTTTTTCTGGACAGTTCATATAAATGCAGTCATGTAATGCATGGCTTTTGTGTCTGATTTCTTTTATTTAACGTAATGTGTTTGGGATTCATCTGTGTTACGGTATGTTTCAGTACTTTGCTCTTTTTTACATCTGAATAATGTTCCATGGTATAGATATACAGTATTTTGTTTGTCCATTCATCAATTTTTGGATATTTGGGTTCTTTTCATCATTTAACTATTATAAATAATGCTGCTATCAGCATTTATTTACAACTTTTTGTGTGGACACATGAACTACACAGTCATATGCTGACGCTGTGTTTAACTTTTTAAGGAACTTCCAAACTATTTTTCACAGCTATACCATTTTGCATTTCTACCTTCGGTGTGTAATGGTTCTGATTTCTCAACATTCATGGTTTTAGAATTTTTGATTATAGATATCCTTGTAGATATGAAGTGGTATATTGTAGCTTGATTTGCAGTTATGGTGTTGAGCATCTTTTCCTATGCTTCTTGGGTATTTGTATATCTTCTTTAGAGAAGTGTCTTATTCAGATCCTTTGCCCATTTTTTAATTGAGTTATTTGTTTATTTGTCCATTGTTTAATTGGGTTATTTGTCTTTTATTATATAAGAGCTGTTTACATATTCTCAATACTAGGCCCTAATCTGAGAGATGATGTAGAAATATTTTCTTCCATTCTGTAGGTTGTCCTTTACTTTTTTGATAATGTCCTTTGAAGCACTAAAGTTTATTTTGCTGAAGTCCAGATTATCAATTTTTTTTTGGTTGCTTGTGCTTTACATTTCATATCTAAGAAACTTGCCTAATCCAAGGCCACGAATATACATATCTTGGTTTTTTCTTCCAAGACTTTTATAGTTATAGCTCTTATGTTTAGGCTTTTGATCCCTTTTGAGTTAATTTTTTTATGTGGTGTGAGGTAGGAATCTAAATTCATTTTCCTGTATGTGGATATTTAGTTGTCCCAGCACCATTTGTTGAAAAGGTTATTCTTCCCTCCATTGAATTGTCTTGGCACCCTTGTCAAAAATCAATTGACTGTAGATGTAATGGTTTATTTTTGGATTGTCAGTTCTACTACATTGGTATATTTGTCTATCCTTATGCCAGAACCACACTATCTTGACTACTCAGATATGGTTTTATAGTGGTTTTATAGTAAGTTTTAAAATCAGGAAGTTGGAATTCTCTACTCCATCCACCCCCTAAGATTCTTTTGGCTATTTTTAGATCCTTTCCATATGAATTTTAGAATCAGATTGTTAGTATCTACAAATAAGCCAGCTAGGATTTTGAAAGAGATTGCACTGAATCTGTAAATCTCTTTAGAGAATATTGTCATCAAAACAATATCAAATCATCTATTTCATGAACACAGGATATTTTTCCATTTATTTTAGATCATCTTTAATTTCTTTAGATAATATCTTGTGGTTTTCAGTGTATAAATCTTAAGATCAGTTTCTGTGGAGTAAGGGAGGCAAAGGGCAGATTAGAGAAGCTAAGTCTGAAATGAAGTGGAAAGAGTGTGTATGAACTGTGAATTTAACAGGTGTGATAAGAAAAATAAGGAGAGAGGGGATGATTGCTCACAAAGTGAATAGGGTAACAACAGATGTGTGGTTTAAGGATCTGATCTGAGAGGAAGTGGCTTGTGGAGAGAGAGCTGTTAAAAATTCTTGTTGTTGTTGTGCAGTCACTTAGTCGTGTCAGACTCTTTGCAACCCCATGGACTACAGCACACTAGGCTTCCCTGTCCTTCACCACTTTCCCTGTCCTTCACCTTCCCAGAGCTTGCTCAAACTCATGCCCATTGAGTCGGTGATGCCATCCAACCATCTCATCCTCTATCATCCTCTTCTCCTTCTGCCTTCAATCTTTCCCAGCATCAGGGTCTTTACCAGTGAACTGGCACTTCGCATCAGGTGGGCAACGTATTGGAGCTTCAGCATCAGTCCTTCCAACAGATATTCAGGATTGATTTCCTTTAGGATTGACTGGTTTGATCTCTTGCAACCCAAGGGACTCTCGAGAGTCTTCTCCAACACCACATTCAAAAGCATCAATTCTTTGACACGCAGCCTTCTTTATGGTCCAACTTTCACATCCATACATGACTACTGGAAAAACCATAGCTTTGACTAGACAGACTTTTGTTGTCCAAGTAATGTCTCTGCTTTTTAATATGCTGTCTAGGTTTGTCATAGCTTTTCTTGCAAGGAGCAAGCGTCTTTTAATTTCATGGTTACAGTCACCATCTTCAGTGATTTTGGAGCCCAGGAAAATAAAGTCAGCCACTGTTTCCATTGTTTCCCCATGTATTTGCCATGAAGTGATGAGACCGGATGCCATGATCTAAAGATTCTAGAGAGAAGTAGTATCTGATAGGGCAGATGGAGAAAAGAATTGGTGAAGGAAGCAGGACAGGGTGGGATCAGGAACAGAAGTGGAGAGGTAGTCATTAAAAAGGAAAAGTGACAGGAATGGGGAAATACAGCGCAAAGGACGAGAATTAGAAGACACAGTATCTGATGGCCCCCATTTTCCTCATGAAGTAGGAGATAGAGTCGCCTCTGAAAGTGAATCAGGCAAGGTTTGGGTAGAGTGCTTTAGGAGAGGGGTAAAGGGTTAGAATGGTCCCCATAATGGAGAAAAACCTAGGGGGAAGAGGAACTGCTGAACAACTAATGGCCTCAGTATAAGGCCTCAGTATATGAGGTATGGTAATATATTTTTCCTCACTTATATGCAATTAATCCACATGTGTGATATACTTTATAATTTATAGTGCTTTTACATATGCTGACTTATTCTGTCTTCCAGTTACTCTGTGAAACAGATGCCTTAATACATTGATTATCATACCTTCCTTTGTCTTTTCTTCTTTCTCATTTTTCTTGCAGAGAAAGTTGTCAATCATTGTACAGGTATTTATTATCCACTATATGCCAGGCACTGTGGATTCAACAGCAGATGGCATAGATGCAGTGCTACCCTCACCAAAATTAAAGTCTAGTTGGGAAAGCAGACAAGTAAAAAGCAATTACAGTACAAATATGATAAGTATTAAAATGAGGGAAATGTAGCGTTTTATGAGATCCCATGGGAAGGGTAGAACTCAGTTGCATATAGCAAAAAACCAAAAGTGATACTGGCTTATGCACACCAGAGTCATGTCTGATTTTTTTGCGACCCCATGGACTGTAGCCCACCAGTCTCCTCTGTCCGTGAGATTCTATAGGCACGAATGCTGGAGTGGGTTACCATTTCCTTCTCCAGGGGATCTTCCCGATCCACGGATTGAACCTGTATCTCCTGCACTGGCATGTGAATTCTTTACCACTGAGCCACCGGGGAAGCCCACCCAAGAGTTATATCCTCATGTAAAAACAGATTGAATATAGGACTGGGACTATATGGTAGTCCCTGGGACTGCTCTGGTAATTCCACGAAAATGTGAAAATCGGTTCCTTTTTTCTGTTCTGCCATCATTAATACTAGCTTCTGTTTTCAAGATTGCCTCCTTGTCCAAGATGGCTGCTAGGACTCCCAACTGTCATGACAGAATTCCAGATAGCTGGAAGAAAGAAGGGAAGAAGTGCGAAAGAATGTATTTCTTAGCTGAGTCAGCAACTTTTAAGAAACCTTCTTGGGTGTCTTGCACAATCCTCCTTCCTTACATCTCTTTGGTCAGAATGAATTCAAATGGCTACTCCTTGCTACCTGCAAAGGAGTTTGGAAATTGTGTGTGTGTGTGTGTTTTCCCCAGGTAGGCAGCTATGTGCAAAGCTTAAAAAATAAAATGAAGGTTATTTTACTAAGAAGAGAAAAACAGACTCTGGGGTGGGCAATTCAGTTTTTGCTGTAGGTAATCAAACCCATCCAGAGTGGTTGGTGAGCATACAATAGGGAATTAAAATTATTTACTAGCTCATTGGTAACCTCACTTTACTAACTGGGGAACTGACAATCAGGAAGGTTAAGTATTAGGTTGGTGCAAAAGTAATTGCAGTTTCGGGTTGTGAATTTTAAAGCATTATAACTAGGCTCAAACATGTCTTTATCGATCAAAATAAGAACCATTACAATCAACACATTTTTTGCCAACAAGAAATAAGTTTGTTTATTCCTGTAGCTTAAAAACCCATGCTTTGGGATTTGATGAACTCTTGGGAAGCATTTTCTGCATCGTGCGGGTTGTGGAAGTGTGTTCCCTGCAAATAGTTGTCGAGATGCTTGAAGAAGTGGTAGTCATTTGGCGAGAGGCCAGGTGAATATGGGAGATGAGGCAAAACTTCGTAGCCAAATTCGTTTAACTTTTGAAGTGCTGATCGTGCAACGTGTGGTCAGGTGTTGTCATGGAGAAGAATAGGGCCCTTTCTGTTATCCAGTGCCAGCTGCAGGCATTGCAGTTTTTAGTACATCCCATCAGTTTGTTGAGTATACCTCTCAGGTTTAATGGTTTTACAAGATTCAGAAAGCTGTAGTGGATCAGATGGGCAACCAGACCACCAAAAAGTGACCATGAGCTTTTTTTTGGTGCAAATTAGGCTTTGGGAAGTGCTTTAGAGCTTCTTGGTTCAGCCACTCAGCTGGTCATCGCTTATTGTTGTGTAAAATCCACTTTTCGTTGCATATCACAATCCAACTGAGAAATAGTTCCTTGTTTCATAGACTAAGAGAAAACATAACTTCAAAATGACATGTTTTTTTTATTTTCGGTCAGCTCATGAGACACCCGTTTATCAAGCTTTTTCACCTTTCCAGTTTGCTCCAAATGCCGAACAACTACAGAATGGTCAGTGATGAGTTCTTGGGCAACTTCTTGTGTAGTTGTAAGAGGATCAGCTTCTATGATTGTTCTCAACTGGTTGTTGTCAACTTCTGATGGCCAGCCACTACTGTACTCCTCATTTTCAAGGCTCTCATCTCCATTGCAAAACTTCTTGAACCACCACTGCACTCTAATTCATTAGTGGTTCCTGGGCCAAATGCGTTGTTGATGTTGTGAGTTGTCTCCATGTTTCAGGACCTATTTTGAACTCAATTAAGGAAATCACTCGAATTTGCTTTTTGTCTTACGTCATTTCCATAGTCCAAAATACATATAAAATAAACAAGTAGTAAGTCATTAGCAAAAATACATAAAGCAAGAAATGTGCATTAAAATGATGTATAGCATGACCACATTTATTAAGAATGTATTCCAAAATCAAATGGCAAATTTCAACAATGCAAAAACCGCAATTATGTTTGCACCAACCTAATAAATTGTACAGTCCACACAATGAATTGGTAGCATAGCAAAACTAAAGTCTTGATACCCTCATATCCCGCATTCTTTCTGTTGCACCATTGCTTTTCATTTTAACATATGCATAGTTCAACTAATAGGCGATTTTAAGATTTAGAGCTTTCTTCTAGATATTTTAAATATTCTGTATTTGGGTAATATTACATGAAGTCCAGAAAGATTTAAGAAATCAGTGGGATTTAGATATGGTCCATTGAAAAGTTTTTTATAATGGGTTTAATTTAGTTTTTATTCAGAAACTCATTTGGCTTTTGAAACATAGTCATTTCTCAGTGTTGTACAAAGTGTTTGCAAATTTTTCCTGCCTTAGGACCTGCTATTGTATCATAAGGAACACTGGTGAAGGCTGTTGTTAGACACCATTTATTTGAAAAGCAAACCTTTTCCTAGTAAAAACAAATGTTTTTCCATCTTAGCTTTGTGAAATGTATTTCATCTTAGAAGATCCCAGTGGAATGAAAGGAGCATGATGCCTAGGACTCTGAACTCAGAGGAGCAGAGAGTGTGTGACTCTGGGCAAGTCACTGTGCTAGCTGTAAAATAAAATACTTTTTAAAAAGTGGATATGAGAATAAATTAGGAAAAAATAATAATTTCTTAGACTGTATAGTTGAAATAAGCAGATAATGTTAAGCTGCCTTTCAACCATTAGATTGATTCTCTTCTCCTTCATTATCACAGCTAACCTGTTTTGTGGTTTCCTCCTTTCCCTGACATGTTTACCTGTGAGGGAAGAGTATGTGGGCAATGGAGTCATTAAGGGTTGAAGAGCAGTGCATGGAGGATGGTGAAAGGGCCTGGAGGAGGCCTTTGCTGGATAATCAGCCTATGACTTTCATTATCTCTTTTTGTTTTGAGTTGTTCAATGACAACAAGAGAGTATTCTTTTTCCTGGCATTTCGTCTGAATATGTGATATGCTGCTGCAAAGTGAACAGTAATAGTTCCTTGGTATAGCCTCATATCCATGGCGTTCAGTCTTACCATGCTTGTTATTACCTGAGAGTGAGTGAATGAGAAAGGATGGGGAAGAAGAGCAAGGAGAAAGACTTGTAAAACTGGCTCAACAACTTTAAACTTTTCTTACCGAATCTTTTAACTATAGACTGTAGATCTTAAAGCCTAGAGAAGTCATCGAGTTCAGGGGTTTTCAGATTGTGCTGCATGGAACCCAGTGATATGTCAGGGCCAAGTGGATGAGGGCTTCTTTCAGTTAAGGGCATGTACCTTAAAGAATATTATAAAAATCCAATGTCACTCCCCTACCTAAAAATTTTCAGGACTCCTCTTTGCCCATGGAATCAAGTCCAAGGTCCTTAGCATAAAACACAAAGCTCTTCGTGGTCTGCCCACTCTATGCCCATGTGGTTGCTCCCATTCCGTTCCTCATCGTGTATGTTCCAATAGTACCAGGCTCCTGCTGTTTCCCTGAACTTGTCTGGCTGTTTCACAACTCCCTGTGTTTGTACTTGATATTTCTTCTACACAGGATGTACTTTCTCTGTCCTACATTCTTCTTTGCTTCCACCTTAGTTACCCCCAGACTTGAACAGTCCCCCAACCCTATCTCATTGTTCACTGTCCTTTGATCCTGCTCTGTTTTTGGTATAACACAGTCACAAGCTAGAACAGTATTTTTAATATATTTGTTTATTTGTGCTCTCTGCTTTTCTCACTCTGTGTACTCTCCCCTGGCAATCTCATGGGCTCATGTGGCATCATGTGATAAAAGACTTCATCTCCTGCTTAGATCTTTCTCATGCACATCCAGCAAGCACACTGGCCACTGCATAGCTTCCTCAGAGTGATATGTAGCACCCCAGATCACAACAAAATACTTCAAGCTGATTAATTTTACATTCCACCATGGTCTTCTTCCTGCATTCCCATCTCAGGGAAAGACTACTCAGTTACCCCGTCCCGAAAGCTGGACATCATCTTTCATTCCTCCCTCTTCCCCATCCAGTTTTTTCAATTATGGCAACTCTTCCTCATGAAATTCTTTTCTAAACCCACCCTCTTTTCTACATATCCATTGCAATAACTCACTGCTCTTTTCTTGACTAAATTATGTATTGTATTATTCTGGGTTCTCTAGAACAGTGCTGTCCAATAGAAATATATTATTTTAAATTTTCTAGTAGCTACATTAAAAAAGGTGAAAAGAAACAAGTAAAATTAATTTTAGCAATGTATTTTACTTAAGCCATTATATCCAAAATATAATCAACTCAACATGTAATCAATATTTGAAACTATTTATTATATTTTAACACACTTTGTTGACATACAAAAACTCTACACATTTAATATATACAACTTGATGAGTTTGGAAATGAATTTATATATGCCCATGAAGCCAAAAATCTATGCCATGAACCTATCCATCATTTCAAAAGTTTTCTCCTGTACTCTTTATTTTTTATTATTGTTGTTGTTTTTAACTTATGATGGTGATAATGATCAGAACACTTAACATAACTCTCTCTAGCAAATATTTAAGTATAGCAATATAGTATTGTTAACTGTAGGCAGCATATTATACAGTAGATCTCTAGGTTTTATTTATCTTGCATAAACTTTGTACCCCTTAACTAATACTGCCTCATTTCCTCTCCCCTGGCAACTACTGTTGTACTCTGTCTTTGTGAGTTTGACTGTTTTAGATTCCTCATATAATTGATATGATGTAGTATTTGCCCTTGTTAGCATAGTGTCCTCCATGTTCATCCATGTTGTCACAAATAACAAGATTAATTATTATCAAATAACAAGTTCAAAGATCAGTGTGAAGTTTATACTTGCAGCACATCTCAATTTGGACTAGTGACATTTCTACCAGCTATGGCTAGTGGCTACTGTATTCAACATTATAACTATAAAATACAGAATCTGAAGCAAGGATTAGAGTCCTGACATTGTCTTTGGTCGGTTCCAGCCCAGAATGGTGAGAGCAAAGGTCAGGTAAGGAAAAATGATGATGTAGTGTAGTTACTGTGCTGGCTGCTGTGTGCTGTGTGTGCTTAGTCGCTCAGTGGTGTCCCTCTTTTTGACTCCATGGACTGTAGCCCACCAGATATCTCTGTCCATGGGGATTCCCCAGGCAGGAATACTGGAGTGGGTTGTCATGCCCTCCTCCAGGGGATCTTCCCTACCCAGGATCGAACCCAGGTTTCCTGCATTGCAGGTGGATTCTTTACCATCTGAGCCACCAGAGAAGCCCAAGAATACTGGAGTGGGTAGCCTTATCTCTTCTTCAGGGGATCTTCCCAACCCAGAAATTGAACCAGGGTCTCCTGTATTGCAGGCAGATTCTTTACTAGGTGAGCTACCAGGGAAGCCCACCCTGCTGGCTACCACCTCACAACCACTGTAGAGATATACACAGCAGATTGTCCAGCAAACATAGTTTTCTTCCCTCTTCTGTTTCCCATTAATCTGAGTTCATCCCATGGGAAGCTAATTTCTCTGCACTTCCTCTACCCCCTTGACAACTATTCAGGAAGCAGTATGATGTTTTATCCAGATCCACAGGGCACAACCAGCATGGGTTAATGAGAAAGTTGAAGGTCATTGAGAGAATCCTAGAATCAGTTCAATAAAAAATGAATTAAGAAAAAGAACTGTAGTAAAACGATGACCAAAAAATAAATAAATTTGCATCAACGTGTGACTGAGCATTTTGACTCTGATTTTATCTTCTCTTCAGTCCATTTTCCATTCAATAGCCATGTGTTTTGTGAAATGCAAACCTATCATTTTCCTGTTTCAAAACCTCCAGTGACTCCCCACTGTTTCTAAGATAAAGTCCAACGCCCATCTTGTTCAAAGTTTTACTTGATCTGGCCCTGACTACCTTTCTAGCTTCTGGTCTCAACATCCTCCTTCCTGTCTTAAATACTATGTGTGTTACTTACCTGCTGGATAACAAATTACCCCAAACGTTGTGACTGAACAGTAAACATTTACTACCTTACAGTTTTAATGGGTTAGGAATTTTAGAGTAACTTAGCTGGATGATTCAAGCTTGAGTTCTCTTATAGGATTGTAGTCAAGATGTCAGCCATGGCTGTAGTCATCCAAAGGCTTGACTAGGCTTCAGTGATTCACTTCAAAGCAGCCGTTTACATGGCTGGCATGTTGACATCGACTCTTAGAGGCCTCAGTTTCTCTCCATATTGGCTTCTCTAGAGGACTGCTGGAGTGGCCTCATAGCATGGTGGCTGTCTTCCCCCAGAGAAAGTGATCCAAGGGAGAGCAAAGCATGTTTTCTTCTTTTTTTTAACCTAGTCTCAGAAATACATATCATTATTTTCATGATACCTTATTGAAATGGGAGGGATCCACACAAAAACATGAATAGCAGAAGACAGCCATCAGAGGCCATGCTGGAGGCTGGTTACACACATATATAGCATTTCCTTAAGTCATTCTAGCGTGCCCAACTTGCATCTGGGCATTCCTACGTATTATTCTGTATTACCCCAAAGAGTTCCCTCTTCTGTTTCTCTTTTCCTTGTTTGCCTTTATAACTCTGATGTCACTTACTGTGAGAAGTTCTTTTTTTTTTTTAACCCATAATATTCCTACCCTACCTACCACCAATGGCACCCTTCTATCAGACTACCTTGTCCTCCCATCAGCTACTCATGTTTATCATAGTTGCCTGTTCCCTGGCTTGTCTCCTACATTAGACTCTGAGCTCATGAGTACAGAAACCATGTCTTTCTGGTTCACTGTTGTATCTCCACTGCCCAGCACAATGCTTGGCAACACATTGTAGGTTCTCAGTAAATAGTTGTTGGTTGGGAAGATAAAGAAAGGGATGGGTAAATGATGGATGGATGATACAACAGACATCTTGTCTCTTCAAGATAATAGGCCCAACAAAGCTAGTGGAGGTGATGGAATTCCAGTTGAGCTATTTCAAATCCTGAAAGATGATGCTGTGAAAGTGCTGCACTCAATATGCCAGCAAATCTGGAAAACGCAGCAGTGGCCACAGAACTGGAAAAGGTCAGTTTTCATTCCAATCCCAAAGAAAGGCAATGCCAAAGAATACTCTAACTACTGCACAATTGCACTCATCTCACACGCTAGTAAAGTAATGCTCAAAATTCTCCAAGCCAGGCTTCAGCAATACATGAACCGTGAACTTCCAGGTGTTCAAGCTGGTTTCAGAAAAGGCAGAGGAACCAGAGATCAACTTGCCAACATCCGATGGATCATCGAAAAAGCAAGAGAGTACCAGAAAAACATCAATTTCTGCTTTATTGACTATGCCAAAGCCTTTGACTGTGTGGATCACAATAAACTGTGGAAAATTCTGAAAGAGATGGGAATACCAGACCATCTGACCTGTCTCTTGAGAAACCCGTATGCAGGTCAGGAAGCAACAGTTAGAACTGGACATGGAACAACAGACTGGTTCCAAATAGGAAAAGGAGTCCGTCAAGGCTGTATATTGTCACCCTGCTTATTTAACTTATATGCAGAGTACATCATGAGAAATGCTGGGCTGGAAGAAACACAAGCTGGAATCAAGATTGCCGGGAGAAATATCAATAACCTCAGATATGCAGATGACACCACCCTTATGGCAGAAAGTGAAGAACCAAAGAGCCTCTTGATGAAAGTGAAAGAGGAGAGTGAAAAAGTTGGCTTAAAGCTCAACATTCAGAAAACTAAGATCATGGCATCTGGTCCCATCACTTCATGGGAAATAGATGGGCAAACAGTGGAAACAGTGTCAGACTTTATTTTTGGGGGCTCCAGAATCACTGCAGATGGTGATTTCAGCCATGAAATTAAAAGACGCTTACTCCTTGGAAGGAAGGTTATGGCCAACCTAGATAGCATATTTAAAAGCAGAGACATTACTTTGCCAACAAAAGTCCGTCTAGTCAAGGCTATGGTTTTTCCAGTGGTCATGTATGGATGTGAGAGTTGGACGGTGAAGAAAGCTGAGCGCCGCAGAATTGATGCTTTTGAACTGTGGTGTTGGAGAAGACTCTTGAGAGTCCCTTGGACTGCAAGGAGATCCAATCAATCCATCCTAAAAGAGATCAATCCTGGGTGTTCATTGGAAGGACTGATGTTGAAGCTGAAACTCCAATACTTTGGCCACCTCATGTGAAGAGTTGACTCACTGGAAAAGACCCTAATGCTGGTAAGGATTGAGGTCAGGAGGAGAAGGGGACGACAGAGGATGAGATGGCTGGTTGGCATCACTGACTCGATGGACATGGGTTTGGGTGGACTCCGGGAGTTGGTGATGGGCAGGAAGGCCTGGCATGCTGCGATTCATGGGGTTGCAAAGAGTGGGACACGACTGAGCGACTGAACTGAAACTGAAGTGTCCTTTTCTCCTTCCTTCTTTTTTCTTCTATTCTTTTTGATGGAATAAAGTTTTTGAGAGGTTCAGCATCTCTACAGATCTATTATTAATGATAAATCTGGTTATTTACAAAAACTTACCTCTTGATTACTTCCTATTTCAAAAATTGCCAATATTCCTCTTTATGTCAACAATGCAGCAGCATTTCAGATAATTGATTTTTGTGTTTAATAACTATAATAGTGTTTATTAAGGCTGAATGGGTACCTTGAACATGGAAGGTGTTTTGTGAATGTTGAATAAATTCAATATATTGATAAGTGCTTTTTTACTGAGTAACTATGGTAAAGCTTCAGATTGTATGAGAAGTGAACGGTTTTTCTTAGATCTTGATTCTGTTAACACAAGGAATTACTAACATGCAAGTGTAAGTAAATTGATTCTGAATTTGAAATTTAGGAGAAAATTGACCTTGATTGTGTTTAAGGCCAGTTCTCTTCAGCTACCCTGTTAGCTATATCGAAAGGCAGCAAGTGAGAGGAAGCTTGCCAACAATGCCGACTCTGCTTCCTCCCCAAAGAATGTGAAGAACTGAGATTAGTTACTAAGAACCCACTGGGAGGAAGTACACAAACCTGTGGTTACTTGTTCCTTTCACTCTTTTCCTTTTCTTTAAAAACTATCGTATGTTTTTCTTTATTTTTAGAATTTATAAGTTAATTCTTTTTTATAATTTGTATTTATTTTGGCTGTGCTGGATCTTTATTGCTATGTGGGCTTTTTCTCTAGTTGTGGCTACTCTCTAGCTGTGGTGCTCAGGCTTATTGCCAGCGCTTCTCTTGGAGCACAGGCTCTAGGATACGCAGACTTCAGTAGTTACAGCGCCCAGGCTCTAGAGCAGAGGCACAGTAGTTGTGGTGAACATGCTAGGTTGCTTGTGGCTCCCTGGATCAGGGATCGAATCCATGTCTCCTTCGTTGACAGGTAGATTCTTTACCACTGAGCCAACAGGGAAGCCCCATAAGCTAATTCTGTGTTTACTTTTTCATTTTCAAATTCCTTACTGGAGATTCATTAAAAGGGCGTGGACTTTGTGATTGAACAGAACTACATTCAGATTCTGACTGCCACTTATTACTGGTTGTGTGTCATTGGGCAAGTTACTTTATATTTCTGATTTTTTCTTTTTTAGAAGATTAACATCAGGTTCAATAAGATATCTTATGTAAAGTGCCAAGTGTGGAATTTGGCCTTCATGCTCAGTCAAATTCTAGTAATACCTCCCTTCCCTAGGCTGTTTTGCATAGATTGAAGCTGTGCTTAGCAGTATGTTATGTAATCAGTCACATGACCCCAGAAATAGGAGACTCTTTGATTCTGGCAGAAAAGTAGTTTGCTAGACCATCTGACAGGACTTCCCTGGTGGCTCAGAGGGTAAAGCGTCTGCCCACAATGCGGGAGACCTGGGTTTGATCCCTGGGTCGGGAAGATCTTCTGGAGAAGGAAATGGCAACCCACTCCAGTATTCTTGCCTGGAAAATCCCATGGATGGAGGAGCCTGGTAGGTTACCATCCATGGGGTCTCAAAGAGTCGGTCACGACTGAGCGACTTTACTCAGACCATCCGACAAAACTGCCTGCTTCTTCCTTAATTTGCTTCCCAACCAACTGAAGTGGTACAATATGAATGTATTGTGCTTTGCCTGTGTATGTTTTTTTCTCTTGTTTTTTTTTCTTTACCTTTCCCACCTTGTTTTCTTCTCCTTCCCTTTGGTGACGGTTGATATTTTTAGATCCCTGCTTACTTCCACACTTCCTGGTATCACTAAGGCTAGTTCCTCCCCGTCTCCCTTTACCATGCTGTAGACTCTAGAACCTCCCCCTGGGAACCCTTTGCTCCTAAGACTCCTTGGTGGGATTAGTCCCTCAAGGTTTTACTTGGTGCCCTGCCAGGTGGTAGTTGTTTGGATGATGTGTCCTTTTTCTCCATATGATCTCCAGACAGGTCTGTATGGGGGAATGTGACGGGCCACACAAACAGTCTGGGGTGTCCAAATCTTGAGTTGAGTGGCCTGTTAAAACAGGTCTGTGTCAGGAGTGATAAATAGTTTTTGTGGATTTTGAGCAAGTTGCCAATCGATCAGCTACTGTTTAATGAGAGACAGACACTGTAAGAGGAGCAGAAGCCCAGCTGCCTGTTCGAGAGCCACCTGCCTTTTCTCTTTACTTCATTTTCTTGCTAATGAAGGAACCAATTGGTTTAGAGCGATCAATGCTGACCTATTTGGATCAGACATTGTTTTGGCATTGCCAAGGCAATTAAATTCAGCAGGGTGAGGATTAGAGCGAGAAAGGCTATAAAAAAGAAGAGAGAAATAAGACACTTTTTATTCAGCAACAACCACTCTGGTGTTAGAGGTATAAAAAGGATTAGTTTAAAAAGAATTAATCATTAGCGCATTTTCTTTCTTGGTAAAATAATCAGAAGGTTTATTGACATTAGTTCTTAGATTTAGGAAGATAGGAAGCTCTGCTTTGCTGATCTCACTTAAGGTACAAACCTTTATTATTGACCTCTTTCCTATTTAAAGCTGTAAATCATCCAGCAAGCCTTCTCTTAGAGACTGTCTACTGTAGTAGGTACTGTGACCTATATGTGGTAGATTTTCCAAAGCAGCTCTGATTTTAAATTGTCTGGCCCCTCACCATTCCATTTAGGTGATGTGATTCAGAAATTGTTCATCAGTCTATCACTGAAGACTTGACGGCAAGCATAGTATGTAAAACCCTTGAGAACAGGGTACATGAGCTAATCATCTTGGCACACACACCTCTAATTCAGCCAAGCATGGTGCCTTCCACTTAGATGCTCAATAAATATTTGAGTAAACTGACAGAGTGACTATGCAGTGACTCATATGCATAAGAAGTAGGGTCTTAAAAAATACATAGAACTTGAAAACTTGGTGTTCTAGGGTTAGGGACTTGGTAGGAATAAGCATATAAAAGCAGCAATGAATAGAGTGAGTTAAGTGAGAGTTTCCAGACTTCGGGTTTCACCAACTTGTGCAATTTCCAAAAGTAATTTTGCTAAGTAAAATGTTGACTGTCACCTTTGTCCCATAATACCAAAATATAGAGTACATATACTTCTGGCCAAAAAGGAGCAATTCTTTAAATTGCTATATTTTGCTGTATTTTTAAAATTCTACGTTGTTCTTTTTGTTCTGTACTAGGGAAAGCCGTTTAAACAGACACAGGCCATGGCCTCTAATGCTAATAGGGTGCTCCCTCAGAGTTGTCCCAAAGGTTGCATTCATAGATAGCTGGTGGTGTGCCAGGAAATGACTCTAGCTTTGCTGCTACCACCTGTTCGTCAGGGCCTTGAGCCAGCCATCAGCTTAAGCAGTGGCATCACTGGAGGTTCTCCATATGTTTCTCAGAGTTATAGAACAACCTTGATTTGGAGGAGGTATCTAAGTGTCTTCCACATCTGGTTGATCTTTGATTCCCCCACTGGTTTCTCATGCTTTGGGGCTTGGTTTACATATCATCCACGAGGAGCTAAATGTCTTGGATAAGAGCTCATGTTTTTACTTCACAATGTGCTCTGGGGCTTTCATTGGATAACTGCCTCTGAAATTGCCAGGGGACTTTATACCACTTGCCTTGCAACTTCTTGATGATGCACACCATTAGTTAAAAAAAAAAATTGCACACCAAAAAATGATCAGTATCATTAGTCATCAAGGTAATGCTATTAATAAAACTACAGTGAGCTACCACTTTATGCCCAATAGGACAGCTAGGATCAAAAAGTCTGATAACAAGTGTTGGCAAGGATTTAGAGAAATTAGAACCCTCATAAACTGATGGCGGCAATGTAAAAATGGTACAGCCATTTTGGAAAACAGTCTGACAGTTCCTCAAAAACTTAAATGTGGAGTTACATTATACTGAGCAATTCCACTTTTAAGTGTGTACCCAAGAGGAATGAAAACATATGTGCATATGAAAATTTGAACATAAATATTCAGAGCATTATTCACAGTAGCCAAAAGGTGAAAAAAAACCAGATGTCCATCAGCTGGTGAATGGCTAAACAAAATATGGTATAGCTATGCAATGGAATGTTATTCAGCCATTAAAAGGAATCAAGTGCTGATACGTGTTACAACATAGACAAACCTTGATGACATTATGCTAAGTGAAAGAAGCCAGTCACAAAAGATCACACATTATATGATTCCATTTATACTAAATGTCCAGAATAGGCAAATCTGTAAAGACAGAAAATAGTGATTGCTGAGGACTGAAGAGATGGGGAAGCAGGGAGTCTGATAGCAAAAATGCAGAAGCCTGCTCTCTGAGGTGATGAAAATGTTCTTGAATTTTTTGTGATGATGATTGTGCACCTCTGTGAATATACTATAAACTGTGGAATTGTATACTTTAAATGGGCAAATCATATCTTGCTAAAGCTGTTAAAAAAGGACTTTCAAGTGGGCACTCTTGATATATGTATTTGTAAAATTTATACATGTACTCCTCTAGTATTATGTACACTGCGTGTGTGCATGCTCAGTCACTTCAGTTGTGTCCAGCTCTTTGCGATGTTGTGGGCTGCCACCCACCAGACTCCTCTGTCAATGGGAATTCTCCAGACAAGAATATTGGAGTGGATTGCCATGCCCTCCTTCAGGGGATCTTCCCAACCCGAGATTGAACCTGCATCTCTTATGTCTCCTGCATTGGTAGGTGAGTTCTTCACTACTTGCACCGCCTGGACAAAAACATACATGTTTTCAAAGTGTATAGTAAAGTGAAAGTGAAAGGCTCTCAGTCATGTCTGACTCTCTGCGACTCCATGGACTGTAGAGTCCATGGAATTCTCCAGGCCAGAATACTGGAGTGGGTAGCCTTCCCCTTTTCCAGGCGATCTTCCCAACCCAGGGATAGAACCCAGGTCTCCCACGTTGCAGGTGGATTCTTTACCAGCTGAGCCACCAGGGAAGCCCAAATTCAGTATACAGTAAAGGTATTAGTAATTTAAGTTCTAGTTATTTTCTTTTCTAACTAGTGAATCACAATCTTACAAGCCCTTGGAGTGAATGTAGCTCACTTTGAAAACCACTCTTTTTGACCACATAATAGAGATTAACATGCATGAGGTAAGCCTGTATAGGAAGGATGGATTTCTCAAATCCCAGAAGCCTGACATGATTGGACTGTGAAGATACCTGGAGGTCTCTGCCTTTCAGGAATAATGAAAACCTTCTATGTGGTTTTGTCCCAGAATACTCAAATATGTGATGGCACCAACAGAAAGGTATTTCTGATCAATTCACTGTCCCATCAGAAACAATTTTGAGTGGCATGTGATGACAATCAGTGGTGGCCCTGTAACCTCATATTTTGTAATTACTCCTAAAATATATTCAATATGTATGTGAGACCCTACAGAGAGAGAAAGGAAAAAATTCTATTCCCAACTGAGTGACGTAAAGCTGTATTTTTATTAAGAGCTTTGACTGACATTATAAATCATAAATCACTAATGTGAAACTTGAAGCACCAGAAGCCAGAGAGAAAATATAACCTGTAAAATGTGCCATTCTGGTAGAGTTTAATATTCATAGTGGCAAGGGTTTTAAAGCTATCATATATACTAAATTAAGGCATCTAATTTTTTATTCAGTTTTCTTTTTTCAGATGAGCTAGTCTTGACCTTTTGTGCCATTTCTTTATATATCAGCTGATAATAATCAATTTGGGTATTTCTGTATTGAGTGATTGGTTCTTGGGAAAGGTGGTGAATAATTACTGCATATTTTCATAAATCTTTGTATACTGTAAAGCACAGGCTGATGTGAATGAATGTGAACACCCAACAACATCCAACATGGCGTTGTAAGTTTAGTACAGGTGTTTAATGCTTGTTTATTGGTGGTGATATTGATGTTAGAGAGTTGAAAAAGAGTATTTTGAAACTTCCTAGCTCTGTTTGAAATGTACAGAGAACATGGTATTGCATTTGCTTGCTTTTTGGTGCAGTAATGTATCATTAACAATTTATTGTGGTGTATCAAGCCATGAAACAGACCACGTCTTGAGCATATTTCTCTGGCAGGCAGAGGTGCAGATTTTATGTATTGAGCTAGAGGAAATGAAATTTTCTCAGCAAGGGTAAGCAGAAAGAAATTTGGTTCTAGATATGTTTTTAAAATGTGGAGAAAATAAGTTTAAAAGATTATTAAATCCTCACCTCTATTAATTAATCTCTATACTATAAATTATCACAGATTTCCTGCCAGTTAAAGACAGTGAAAAGACCAAATGGAGAATTTGGTACATTACATACTCCTAAAAAATTATTATTACACTGTTGTCTTTTCCCCCTTTGTTCAAAAATCTTTTTAGCTAGTATAAAAACCTGCGATCTAACACAGCTCAGATTCCCTTCTTGAGAAACGATAAGACAATGCATCATAAAACACAATTTATGTAACCCCTTTAAAAATGTAGCTTTTATGATGACATTTTAATGTTTTAGAAGTCATGAAGGTTTAACTTTAAGTTTCAGTTTAAATGATTCTCAGGTTTTGGGTATTAGTATTTATTAGAAACAGAGTCATTTCAAGGGTAAAGATTAGAAACAGAATAAGTGTTTTCATACATATACAAAAAACTACTAGCCAAAGGATTGATGGGGACTGCCGTTTTCAACACACTTCATTTGAAAAGGACCGTTTCCAATTTCTAAACATACTAAATTCTGTTAGTATGTTCCTTTTCAGTTAGTGTGAACTCTAGTAGTACTGTGAAGAGATAAGGAAAAAGCTAATATATCATGTGCAGAAAATACACAAAACTCACTATTCCAAAGCTCTTTGTTCCCTTTTCCTTGATGACAAACATAAAGCTATGAAAGAAATCATTATAAAAGTATAAGTAGACTGCAGTCCTAACAGCTAATATAGGTACTACGTTATGCCATCTTCCTTTTTTCTTTTCTTAAGATGCAAAATAAAACAACCCCTAATGTTGGAGAGGTGATACTGCTATTGTACAAGTTAAATAGAAGAGAGGCCCTAGTTACCAACAACATGATCGGGCTCCAGCCAATTAAGCTGTGAACCTCAAAGCTGTTCTCCTAAAGAAGACTTGTTGTCAGGGCATTTATATTGGAAGCATTTTCTTGGCACAAAGTGCACATCTGAACGTTTAAATCCAAATATGCTAACAGATGTCTCTTGAGCAAGAACATCATAAAACCAGATTTCACTTGAGTGAGGAAAATACATTTTCCATCATTTTATGTTTTTCACTTGGAGGTTACATTTCACTTTAGACGATGGCCCTGTGGACTATGATTAGAAGGTAGAATTGGTACATCCTATCAGTGTGAGGTGAGCACATGCATTTCAAATCAAAGTGATGGTACCTAGTTCTGAGAGCATAGAATACTAATGAAATGAACCATTATTTTTCTCTTTTGGTTTTCAGGCCTCTTTACCACAAATGTCTGACACTCTGTGAATTCACTCTCTCTTTTATGGTTCTGCATAAATGTATTTGGCATCTAGGCAAGTCCTTTTCCCAAGTATTTAGTGGAGTAGCTTATCTATTTGGATTTCTCCTCTGGTCACAGATAGAACAAAATGAATGATATATTTTTAGGAGTTTTCTCCCAAATCCGTATGTTGTATCTTGTGGCCTTACGTGTAATCTGTCACACTGACCAGATACCCACTACTGAATAATGTATGTTAGATATGTGATCCCATTATAAGCTTTTGTTTTATAATTCTAGGTTCAATAAAATCTCTCCCTACTACAAATATGTAAAGGTTTTCACCCCGAAACACTACAGTAGTTGAAAAAGAAATGTGGTTTGATTATTTAACTTGAAGTTCCTAGTGAAGTGAATTCCAAGAGTAAATTCCTGAATGCCTCATTGTTCGTTCCGTCTTTAGGTGTTCTTTCTTATTACATGATATAGAACATCACTTCAGAGGCACATCGGATACTTAGTTTGACCAAATGCAAACTCAAGACCAAAATGATCAGCAACATAGAGTAGACTTTTAGCAAATAAGAATAACTCAGAAACTATATCCCAAATATATAATATTATACTTTTATTACATTTTAGTAGTCAGAATATTAAAATTTGACCTAATAATGTAGGAACCAGAATTCTCAGCAATGTCCTCTGTGAACACTGTATCTATCACATGATGTAGTGCATAGCAGCACAATAATGCTACTGTGAACACTTTCAACTCGAGTCTGAGTTGGAACAGCTCATTTTTCTCTAATTCTGTATTCTTCCTTCCTTTGATATTTATTCCATTTAAATGGAAGATAATTTATCACAGATGTCATCATATGTTATTTTGGAGTCTTTCCTCTTATGAAATTTTGAGGTGGCAAAGTTGACATCTACCTTAAATTTATCCTTACATGACATGAAAATTTCTCAAATAGAATTGTTTCTTGAAACTCATATGTGGAACAGAACTAAAATAGAAGGTTTTTGCTTAAGGTTATGAATGATAGCTTATCAAATAATATTATAAAGTTTAGAATTATGATATTATTTAATCTCTAATAGTTGGCCTGGTATTTTTAAAAATTTTATGGGGTATTTTGATTCAAAGCTTATAATGTTTTTCCTAAAGATATCTAGAAAGTCTGTTTCTTTAAAATTTTTATACGATTTTTAAAGCTTAGTTTCTATTTACAATTATTACAAAATATTGGTTGTATTCCCAATGTCTTACAATACATCTTAAGCCTGTGTTACACCCAGTAGTCTCTGCCTCCCACTCCCTACTTCTATAGTGCCCCTCCCCCGCTCCCATAACAACTAGTTTGTTCTCTGTATCTGTGAGTCTGTGGCTTATATGTTATACTCACTAGTTTGTTGTATTTTTTAAAATTCCACATGTAAGTCATATCATACAGAATTTCTCTTTCTCTTTCTGACTTATTTCACTTAGCATGATGCCCTTCAACTCCATCCATGTTGCTGTAAATGGCAAAATTTTGTTCTTCTCTTCTGGCTGTTGTATTCTGTTGTGTGTGTATATATATATACCACAGCTTCTTCATCCGTCCATCTGTTGATGGACACTTAGGTTGTTTCCATGTCTTGGCAATTGTAAATAATGCTGCTGTGAACATTGGAGTTGCATGTGTCTTTTCAAATTATCGTTTTTGTTTTATCAGATATATACCTAGGAGTAGAATTGCTGGGTCATATGATAGTTCTATTTTCAGGTTTTTGAGAAACTTCCATACTGTTTTCCACAATGGCTGCACCAGTCTACATTCCCACCAAAAGTGTACAAGGGTTCCCTTTTCTCCATGTCCTCACCAGTGTTTGTTATTTGTAAGACTTTTTGATGGTAGCCATTCTGACAGGTGTGTGGTGATCTCTCATTGTGGCTTTGATTTGCCTTTCCCTGATGATTAATGACGTTGAGCATACTTTCATGTGCTTGTTGGCCATCTGCATTTCCTCTTTGGAAAAATGTCTATTCAGTTCTTCTGCCTATTTTAAATCAGGTTGTTTGTCTTTTTGATGTTGAGTTGTATAAGCTGTTTGTATATGTTGAATATTAATCCCTTTTTGGTAATGTAATTTGCAAATATTTTCTTCCATTCAGTAGGTTGTCTTTTCATTTTGTTGATGGTTTCCTTTGCTGTACAAAAGCTTTTAAGTTTAATTAGGTCTCATTTATTTATTTTTGCTTTTATTTCCTTTACTTTAGGAGAGCGATCCAAAAAACATTGTTTCTTAATATTTGCAGTATTAGTCTACTTCCCATTTATTTGGCCATTCTGGTCTTTAGTAATTAATTTTGTACATGAAATCAATAATAAAATAATCATTATTCTTGTAGCTTTTTTACCCTTAAGATTTCAATATCAAAAGTATAGAAGGAGCTTTTCATACCAAATTGTATCCATCCAGCATGCTTACCTCTATTTGAGAGCAAACAGTCAGATGTTAACTGTAAGTCCAAATGGCCTACCTTGTTCATATTACTTTGGTTGTTAGATTTTATAGGAACCTACATGACATGTGATACTGATTGTGAATACACTCAGATGCCAGAAACGACACTGAAGCAGACCTTAGGCTTTTAACACCCTTCAAGCCTAAGGTTGAAGCCAAAGAGCAGATAACTGAAGCCCTGAACTTCTAGGTTTTATATGGAACAAGTATATTTTTGTCAGTGTATTTCATATAAGACTAAATTCCCCATGAAGCCTGGAGGCCTTCCTAGGAAGCCCTGGGAAACATCCTAGGAATGTTTTTCTATTGAATTGGCCACCACATTCAAGCGTTATCTTCTTGTGACATTTGAAATCATTCAGGAGCTATTAAATGTATACAGTCAAACTGTTACCCTGTCTTCTGGGGCTTGAAAACACTGATTTTCCTTATCACTTATGTGACTCTTAGGAAATACTGGTTGCGAAGACCTGCTAATATGTATCTTTTGGAGGTGGTTATTCCAGTTTGTAAATGCTAACTGGTCTAACTTCTGTGTGAGCTAAGCAGGCCTTAGCTGGTGAGATGCTTTTTGCAAATCCAAAAGAATATTTGCCAAAGACCTGGGCTCAGAGGAAAGATAAAAAGGAATTTATATCTGACAGCAATCTTTGTGCCTTTTAATACCATTTTATTGAATTCTTCATAAGGTGAAAACTACTCAGTGAGTCTAAAGATATACAAATTAGACCTGGAGAATCAAGCACATTTGATGTTATAGCACAGAAGCAGTAAAACTTTACATAATGCAAAGTGCTTTATTTTTATATCACCTAGTTCACAGTATCACAAGACACTTTACAGGAAGAGTCAATTGCAAGCTTAAAAGAAAAAGGAAACTTCTAAGGTGAGATTTAAGAACAGAATATACTCTAATTTTGCATCTGAGTCAGAGTCACTGTGACTTTTGTGCTGCCGTTAAAATTATACTTGAGGTTTTTCCACTGAGCCCTGAAATGTCAGCTTGCCAAAGGGGGATACTGTATGACCAAGGAGGGTGCTGGTCCCTGTGCTGCTCACCAGTCATCCAGTACAAAAGACATCGACTCTGCTACAGCTTGATCATTCACTCAAAGCCCACGCTCCTATTTGTCCTCCCAGTTATCAAACCAGGCCTTCTGCCAGACACCTGTTTATTTGTTTTTGCCTCTGTCTTCTGCTTTAGAGATTTTCTTATCATATGATCTTCTAAGTAACCCTTGATTTTCTTCTTGCTATTAACAGTAAAAAAAACTAAAATCTAATTGAAGCTTTGAATATGTGTTTGAGTTTCACTGTAGGGCAGTGGTTCTTAACCATGGCTGAACTTAAGAATCTCCTAGGGAGCTTTTAAAAATCCTAGGGCACTCCTAGGTGCCCCTCCCTAAGGCGTTAAGTCAGACACTCTCAGTAGTGGAACACAGGCATCACTATTTTTTAAAGCTTCCAAGGTGATACCAATAAGCAGTCAATTTTGAGAACCATTGATGAGTCATGTATTATGGAATCCCAGATGGCTAGTATTTTAGGAGTTTTTCCTCCCCTTAGTCTAGTCAGATTCTTTGGAAAAGAAATATTTGCCTAGAGAATAAAGGTCTAGCTGCCATTGTTCTGGTTGTTGAACAGCAAAAGAGGGATACCTCAGTATTCCTTAGTAAGTATGGTCCGTTAATCCCTTGATTTCAGTAAGATACCTATGTATTCAACTGCCTAGGTCAACTTCTAGTCCAAAGACTCTTGTCTTCTCTGAAAGTTAAACCAAGTTTTCTGTTGGGGTAGGAGACGGGATTACCCACTGGAATGAGTAATAAGGAAGGAGTCTAGATACTTAACTGCTTAACATTAATAGCTTTCACCCCATCCTCACCTATCGTTCAGTTCTAGTTACAGAGGCATCAAGGGCTGCTGTTTCTGAGACTTTTCAGGACTCTACAGCCTGACAGAGGTTTATTCTTATTCTCCCCACTACTAACCAGGAATCAGCTGAGAACTGACCTGGTAAGACAGTTCCCAACCTTCAAAATTTTATTATCTTTTCTTCTTTTCTTCCTGTCCTTTGGCTTTGATTTTTTTTAAATCTTTTTATTGAAGTTTTAAGTGATTTTGGTGGGACTGAACTTTTGGTCAATGCTTATTTTCCCCAAAGCTGTTATTCCACTATCTTCCATTGTTACTGTCTGAAGTCAGCTGTCAGACTTGTGATCTAGCAAGCCTGTGCATGCAATATGTCTTTTTTTCCTCTGGCTACTTTCCAGATCTACATTTTGGTTTTGATGTTCTTCTGTTTCACTACAATGTATTTAGGTATGGATTTCTCTTTGCCCTGTTTAGGGTTCATTGGAATTTATCTGAAGATTAATGTCTTTTAGCAGTCTGGAAAATGGTCATCTTATACCTAATTGAATATTAACCCTCTCTCTTTCTTTATATTTCTTCCCTTCTAGGTCTTGATTAGATGTATTTGGCTTCTTCACTCTGATCTTCATATTTCCTAATCTTCATTTCTTTTTGTCTCTATACAACTTTCTGTGTAATTTCTTTAGCTCTTATCTTCCTTTTTTAAAATTAATTTTCTCCAGTTGTCTTTGATCTTCTGGTTAACTTAAATTCATTCGTTTTTGGTTTTTTTTTTTTTACAGATTACATATTTTTTAAAGTTTCTCTAAGAATTGTGAGTTTTCTTAAATATACTTTGTCAATTTTGATAGTCTTGTGTTTCGTTATCACACTTGTAGTCTCTTTATTTAAACATATTAACCATGTTCATTTATATTGTCCACAATATTAGGTTAGTAACATTAGACTGTTGTTTCTGCTGACTCTGACTCACTGACGCTTTTTCCTCATGTATTTAGTGATTCTTTTTATTAAGAGCTTATATTCCTTGGAATTTTCTGTGAGAATTATTTAAGAACTGCATGTAAGTATATTTCTCCATGGATGAGTTGGTTAGCTTGTCTCTGGTACTGAAGGACAGTCTACCAACCAAACATCATTTAAAAGTTAATTTTTATTTTCAGGTTTTTCAGGTTACCTTGATGGTATGAATTCTGGCCTGAAACCTGGATGAGAGTATACTTGTGCTTAAGAATTTTTAAAGGCATTTTTTCCTTTTTTACTTTCTTTTAATATGTATGTAAAGAAAAAGAGGAAAGAATAGTTTTTCTCTTCTACCAAGAATCAAGTTTCAGTTAAACAAGACTTTCTCCTGTTGCAAGACAGTCCTTACTTCCTTTTCTCATTCCTTCTGTCTGTTCTTTCTTTTTTCCCCTTTCCTCCCTTCCTTCCCTCTTTTTTAAATTTTTTTTTTAAAGTTAACCACTGAAAGTGTCACCCTTTGTGAGATTGGGCTTTTGTTCAGGAGTCCCTGACTCAACAGCTCACCCCATTCAGACCCTAGGCTTTGTCTTTCTTCCCCGTGTACACATGTGGCCTGCTAAAACCCAAACTTCTCCCAGGGGGCAGCAAGTAACCCCAGGGTAGGGTGATCATGTATCGTAGTATGCCTGGACGAGTATGAGTTTGTTATAGCTTAATTATTTCTGCTCAAAAAATGTCCTGGTTTGGGTAATAAATTATATGGTCACCCTACCACAGGGCAGATATCAGCACTACAACTTGCTCATCCCTGGAAAGGATTCTTTTTTAAAGATTCTTGCCTCCAGTTATTTTCTGTACTTTACTGCCAGCTTAACCATACTTCTGAAAGAATTAAAAAATGTTTTATTCATTATTTTAGATATTCATCATGAGGAGGGATTTCTCCACACATACAGTCAGCTGTGTTGCTGGAAAGAGAAATCATGCCTCTATCTTTTAAAAGATCTTCTCTAAGAAAGAATCTGAAGATTTCTTTTTTAATAAGAACTTAACTGCATTCTTTCCTTTTATTACCCTATTGATTATATAACATTTCATAGTAATTCTGTTAAAATGAAAAATGTACTGTGTAGTAAATTAATGTTTTAGATAATATGATTATGAAAAAAGGGAGGAATATCTTAACAACCTTCTCAAATATTGTAGCCAGAAATTCCCAGGAGGGTCTAGAATTATTAAAGGGACTGAGAGAGTTCTGGGTAAATAATAAAAGTGTGTGTGTATGTACATGTACATGTTCTTAATTTGTATGAATCCAAAAATGAAATACAAAGTAAACTGAGAAACAAAAAACAAAGTAGAGATTAAATCTGTTCCTCATCTACAGATAATAGATTGCTTTGGCCTCATCTGTAACAGGGGTATACTATCACTGGTTTCTGATATTCTGAAGAGGTGCCATAATAAATAATGTCTGTCCCTTCATCCCTAAATAGACAGGATGTTTTCATTCTGTTATGAGTAATTGTTTCCAATGGAAACACTAGTACTAACTCCCTTGCTGTGTCTGACATGGTTTCTTCTGAAAAGAATGTATTAGGCAGCAGTATATAGTTGCATACTAAAATGGGTCTTCTAGAAAGGAAAAAGAAATTGTTATGTAAAGTGTTTGCTTTTCATTTGTTTACATCAAAACAGACTTGCATCAAGTTCAACCACAAATGTTTATACTTTCTTAACAGAATAAGGTGGTTATAAAAAAAAAAGTAGATTCAAGTAACTGAACCTCATGAGATATTAGAGACCTCATGCATCAACCCAAGAAATTGGTTTAGATAAGCCTAACTTCCCTCAAGAAACTTATCTCTGCCTTGAAGAGTGGCCTTTAGTAGAAGGCAGGGTTGGGGAGTGGGTGTCAATGAGCAGAATAATGCACTTAGAGAAAATTATGACACACAGTATATTCAGATGGCAGTCATTGTAATTCTAATTATCCAGTGCATTCAGGGTACTGGATAGCTTTTTATGATTATAACCGCTCCAAGAAGGACAAATATAAGGTAATAAGCATATAGAGCTATTGAGTACCCAGAGTGCATAGTCTAGATAAAATGAATGGTATCAGAATACATCAGCTTGTCTCCAATTTTCTTTGTACACAATTGCAGTAAAATTTGATTTGCATTGAAGGGTGTTAGGAGATTTCTTAGTGGTTAATGACTTACATAATGATTTTCTTTTTATCAGAGAGTTAACACAGTTCTTGTTTCTGGATTTAGAATGATTTTGTTACAGACTTCTTTTCATTTAACTTAAATGTCTATCTGCATACATCCCTTTATCATATGAGATGTGTACATTTAAAAATTAACCTTTGAACATAGTAGTTGTATTATTTAAATGGTGGGAAGATTCTGGCATTGAGTATAAAATTTCCTCCTCTTAGTTTAATTCATATTTCTCAATTTCTTGTTTCCTACCATACTAACAGATATTGCCAAAGAAAAACATTCTCCATCCTAGGAATACCCTTTAACATTAATTTGTAGAGAACAGGTACGTGTTTAGTCAGCCCCTAGCTAACTGCATGTGCTTAACTCGTGCAATCTTTCTGCTTGAACCATCCGTCTGAGCTTTACTTCACATGCATTGTTGTTGTTTAGTTGCTCAGTCCTGTCTGACTCCTTTGTGATCCCATGGACTGTAGCTTGGCAGGCTCCTTTGTCCCTGTGGTTTCCCAGGTAAAGAATACTGGAGTGGGTTGCCATTTCCTTCTCCAGGGGATCTTCCCCACCCAGGATCAAACCCACGTCTCTTGCATTGGCAGGTGAATTTTTGACTGCTTAGCCATCAGCGTGTGTGCTCAGTCATGTGCAACTCTTTGCAACCCCATGGACTGTAGCCCATGAGGCTCCTCTGTCTATGGAATTTTCCAGGCAAGAATACTGGCGTGGGTTGCCACTTCCTTCTCTAGGGGATCATCCCCCCCACCCCAGGGATTGAACCTGGGTGTCCAGCATTGCAGGCAGATTCTTTACCACCTGAGCCACCAGGGAATCTACCTGCAGTGCAGGAGACTGGAGTTTGATCCCTGGGTCGGGGGGATCTCCTGGAGAAGAGAATGACTACCCACTCCAGTATTCTTGGCTGGAGATTCCACAGACAGATAAGCCTGGCGGGCTACAGTTCATGGGATCACAAGAATTGGACATGACCGAATGACTAACACTTCTTTACTTATTTCAGCCACCAGGGAATCCGGTAAATTTTCTTCACTTTGCATAACACCTTACTTTTGTTTTTCAAAAAAAGGACTACTGCTTTGTGGATTCCCATGCTTGTTAAGCAGCAGGGGATAATTTGGAGTTTGCTTTTTGCCCCTGAAACTCTGAGTCTGCTTTCTAGTTGTATTGAGCAAGACATATAAGATTGCAGACTTGGTTTTAGTTTCCTTGCAGACTTTAGTTTCCTGTTATAGTTATTCCTACACAGTTTTTTTGATTGGCTCAAGGTTAACTGTTTTGGGAAAGTTTTAGCTAAGTCTACATTTACATTTTTAGTTGAGTAATAAACTGATGTTCAAAACTTACTACTTCTGTTTTAAAGGAGCTGGAATTGCTCAGTGTGTGTGTGTGTGTGTGTGTGTGTGTGTGTGTGTGTGTGTGTGTGTGCCTGAAATTTTGAGTTTGTCCTTTCCCACAGACCTTGTCTTCCTTGAAGAAGTCTGTTCGATAATTCAGATGGTTAAATTCCTCTGAGTAAGAGAAGGTCTGATATTGCGGCCAGAGTTCAAATATCTGGTAACCCTTCACGTTATGGTTAGCAGTCTTAGACCTAACACACTGGAAGACGTTGTTCTCAGCCTCAGCTCTCTGACTCAGGTGCTTGCCAACTTTCTATCCTCTGTTCCTCGATGCAGTGATTAGCATGTGTTACTATTTGAACTTGCCTAGAAGATTGTAAGCACTTTCAGGGCACACACTTTCTAATTTACACTAAGACTTCTTAATGCCAGTCCTAGCATGATAGCATGCATCTTACGTTTGCTCAGTAAATACTTGATGCTAATAAAAAGCGGGCTGCAAGCAAATTAGTTGTCCAAATAAGCCTTTTTCACAGTTGTGTTGAACACAATTTTAACCAAATTTATGTTTCATTATTATATCATTAGTGCTTTGCATTCTGAGAAAGAGCTCATGTGGACAACTCAACAGCATTTCTTCCATTGACTCTCCTGCTACTTATCTAGTCCTGGCACATCTCACCTCCCGACTACTCCTATAGTCCTGCTTTTGCCAAGGGACTTAGAATCCCATAGATAGAAAGAATATTGAGATGTGGTTCAGTCCATAGCCTTATCTTAAAGACAAGAACATATAAAAGACAACTGTAAGCCTCTTTTTCCCCCCTCAAATCTCCAGAGTGATGACTATCACATCTCAGCCTCTCCTGGAGACGGCCTTGTGTTTTTTGCACATTGTGTTCCAAAGATCACCAAAATGTCACTGCTAACTCTCTGAATTCCTTTTCTTGTCACTATAGTCAGGGGAGAAAAGCCAATGACTCTTTTCTAAGACTCAGTAGGTGTATCCATAGGTCTATCAGTGCTTTCAGGGCCACATAAAAGCTATTGATTTCATGCTGATTCCTGTGGAGGGTTCTTTTTGTAGGTTTGTGTGAATGTGCGTGCATGTGTGTGTGTGTGTGTGTGTTTGTGTATTGTGGGGTGATATTTGTGTGCATGCATGCGTAATTAAATAATTTGTTTAAAATTGAAACATTTCATTAATTCTGCTGATTATACTAAAATGAGAAGCCTCAGTAAGACAGTTCTCTTAATAGGGTACAGTAAATTTAAATAATTTATTAGATTTTCAAATGCTATTTATAATCTATACACTTCTGCATATCAATAAATCTAGCTCTGAAGTTTACAGAACATAACTTTTCTGTGCTTTCTTCTCTCGTCCTTATGTAGATTGAATGTTGATAAAAAACTTATTTTTCAGAAAGATGCTAAGCACTGAAGCCTAGAAGACGCAACTGCTACTTACTTTAATGTCTATATATTTCTTTTCCAGTTTTGATTTTTAACATTGACTTTTTGGCCTGATTGTTAAACCAGTATTAAAAAGTTTGCTTGAACTGCTCAACGCTAAATGTAGTAGAATGCTTTTCTGGAGTGCATATTTTATGGTCTCATTAAAACAGAAACAATCACAATAAGTTTCCTTCAACACAAATTGTGTTTTTAAGTAATGTACTGATAATGTGGCAAACAAGATGATGACTTAATCGTGATTGCTCTATTAGGTGAACTTAAAACCCATTAATGTCCAAAGTTTAATCACACATTTTACTCTTAATCCCTTGTGGCTATTTAGCTTCTTGAGAAGAGGAGACAGCAAGGACCAACACCATGGTTCTTGTCAAATGATGGTCTCCACAGAGATAGCCAATGACCCTATGGCTCCGAAGGCTTATTGAAGGACCTAATTCTATCCCTCCCCAAAGATAAAGAAATGCACACACATACACATGCACGCAAACTGTACAGAGACTCTAGAGGGGGTGGTGGAGGGAAACAAGGAAAAACAGGTAGGGAAGGAAGCCCAGCTGAGAGTTTTAGAATCTGACAGACCTTGGCTGTGTTTGTTTTATGATAGAGTAAGATGCTTTTGACTAGAGAACAAGGTGTTCGGATGTATCACAGGTAGAAACTGGTAGAGACCATGATAGGTTTGGGAAAATTGTGGGAAGGAGGGCTGGAAAGAGACTCCTGCGGTCTGAGTGGAGGGTATGGAGAGAAAAGCCAGGGGGATCTGAACAGCCCTTTTAGGACTTTCTAGCACCAGATGGTTATCCATGGTCTCAACTCTGAGAGTGCCAAGAGTGTATTCCCTTAAAAGGAAATAAACACAGAAAATGATAAATTTGTTTTTCTTGATAAAAAGGGGTTTTATCCTGTTCTGCTTCATACTTTAAAGTGTTTTTTCTTTCCTTGAAGGATCTGTAGATTGGTGGTGCAGGCTTTTCATAAGATGGTGTTGCCTATTTCGATTTGTAGAAAATGGGTTATGTCAGTCCATACCGGTCCACTAAAACTCCAGCTCTCCACTGTTGAAATAGCCTGAGGAAGTGACAAATTAGTGTACCTCATCATACAGTGATTAGGCTTAGTGTCTTTTAATAATGAGTGTGAGTCCACGTGGGAAGAGAATAAACTGGCAGTTTATACAAAGATATAATTTCCTAGGGATTTTGGTGATATTTAAATTTTAATCACTTTAGATTTGGGGCTATGAGTGAGCTGAAGATATGGCTAAAGATTCTGTCACTCAAGGCCCAGAGATGCTTGTCTCTTTGTTGACACAAGTGACTGGATGGCCCAGGAGATGCTGAATTGTGTACATTGCCTTTTCCTGTGGGATTCTCGGGGGAGAACATTTAATTGAACTTATTTCTTTCACACTGAGGTGTTGTGATTTGTTGTTGTTGTTGTTAAGTCTGTGGATAAAACTGTCTTCTGTTTTATTCAGGTCGTCCAAAACAGTATACATATCTCCCCTTCAGTTTCATAAAAATTAAAAATAGACATTGAGGCCATAGAAGGCACAAGGATTTTTAAATTTTATTAATTTTCCCAATTGTAATCACAGGTTAGATACTGATAATAACAGTTTGGAGACATGAAAGAAGATCAGCCCACATCATGTTTATTGGATTCTCTGTGGGTGCATGCCTTATTCTGTGAGCTAGCCTTGTTTACATTATTCTCAATGTGCCGGCGTGTGGATTACAGAAAGATTGGGAAGCTGAGAGATTTATCATTTACAGAAGGTGGACAGTAGAGCCTATTGCTTTAGGAAAACACGCAGCTCAGAGCAGCAGCCGGTCCGACATTAATGAATCATGGCAATGGCAGTGACCTTGAGAAGTCATCCATCTCATTCACCCCGTGTTTTTGCACAGGTCTGCGTCTCACAAACATCCCTGGGCGGAACTAACCTGTCTGCCACATGTTGGTCGAGATCCCTGGAAGGAGGGTCTCCTCTGGTCCTCCTGGCCAGTGAAGATCTGGTGATCCTGCGTGGTCTCAGCATCCCTCACAATCACACTGGGCTGGTTTTATTCATTGCTGCCTGATTATTGGGACACACTTCAGAGCTTAGATTTTTCTGTCTTTTGGAGCAAAAGCCAAAGTTAAACACTAGCAAAATAAAAGATCTCATCTGTGCACAGTACACGAAATAGTAAATTGTCCCAGGCAGACTGGATCACCTTTCAGTAAACTAATACTGCTGAGATCCATTAAAGCAGTAGGGGGCTGCCAAGTACTCACATCCTAGACTCATCAACTTGTTTTTCTGCTGACCACTCAGTCAGTCAGCAAGAGCAATGCGATAAGTCCTGGATGATAAACATGGTTCTTTTTCAGAGACAGAATGAGTCACAGCAGAGAAGAAAAAATGTTTCAGATGAGAAAAATAAATGCCAAGAGCAAGGTCCTTTTAGATGAGAGCAGGTCCTTTCAGATCCACAAGAGTCTCATATTCCATATAGAAACTTGGGCGTGAGAGCATTTAAAAAACGCCCCACACCAGGCCCTTAGTCTCAGACACCTGCATGTCTCCAGAACATCTCAGGGAAAACCCTTGACTCTGTGGCATGTTAAGGGCAAATTTCAGTACTTGTTTAATAGAGTAGAGACATTTGTTGCAATGAAATGTAGATCTGCTGTTAGTATGAATTTATTGTGCTGCTCTAGCATCTTTATTATTTCCTATAAAATACAATCTGATTTAAAAATAACTGGTCCTGTGACACTTACAAGGTTGAATCTGATGGAATGTCCATTGCAGATGAATATCCCTGTAAATAATTTATGTCTTTTGTCTCTTATATGTGGATTCTCTTAGACCTACACTAATTAGCAATAAGTTCTGGAGTAAACTAGTGAGTGAAAGTACAAGAAAGTCATGTAGGTTAGTGAGTTCTATTGATTCTTTAAAATAATTCTATAGTAATGACTATGGGAAAGAAGCCAGTGTTTTTCCAAGTCTGATTAATAGCTGATTTAATTCATAAGCCTTAAAGCCCAAAGCAAAGACTCATTTGTTTTCAATTCTGTTTTATGTTTTTTTGGAGCATTGAAGCTTGCATAGTTTATTTAAATGAGGTAAATTTATGGTTTTTAATATGAGGGCCCCATTTACACAGAAAGCAATATATTATATTCAAAAAGGCAGGATGAGTGAGTGAGTAGTCCTGGCTTTGAAACAAACAAAGGCAACCTGGATTCGATACTGGATGTCATTTCTCTACTAACACTGACATAATCAAGTCCCTTAGATTGCAAATAATAGAAATCTACTCAGACTGGCTAAAACAGACTGGGAATTTGCAATCAAGATATACAGTAGCTGATGGAACGAAGGAAAGAAATGTGGTCAGGCCTCACTAGAGACCAAAATAGGGACTCAAAAGTGGTTGTGAGCTGGTGTTATTTTTGTTGTCCTTCCAGGGATGTACGGTCCCCTGTCTCCCCTCTACTCCTGTCTAGAGACTTTCTCTTCTTCCGTGACAAATATAACACCAATCATGGTTGCCTTCGTTTCAGATTTATATTACTTCTGATTTCAAGAAATACCAACCACCTAGCTGGAGCAGTAATTCCTAATTCCAAATGCCCAGAAACAGACTCAGTTTGGCTCACCTTCTCAGGTGGCCAAAGAGCTGTGGCCAAGGGGACAAGGTGGTTAGCACCGAAAGGGCACTAGGGAGAAAGTTCCAATTTTGCCTAAGATATTTCTTGTTATCCCTCTTCCCTTACCTGCCTCCCTGCTTCTGTGAGTATTACAATACTCAAATTTTTTAGAGCAGTTACTTCCAAAGTTGCAGAAGAGAAGATACTAAAGATGTTTCAGGCAGAGGAAGCTGCAGGAAGGAGAAGCTGCACAGTGTGTTGAGGGAAATGCATCTAGTTGATCCTCATCAAGTGTCAAGGAAATGGCACAGAGAGGAAACTTGAGGAGCCAGTGGTTTGGAGACTCTGCTGGGACGCTAGGACTTCATCTTGAAGGCCATGTGTGTGTTTGGTTGCCTTGTATCCTGACAGGGAGTTACTTGGTCATCAAAAAGTTTAATCAGAAACTGACAGATTTTGTATTTTCAGAAGCTTACTTGGGCAGAAGTTTGAAGAATGGATTGGATGGGGAAGGGCAAGAATAGAGGCAGAGCCATCATTTGAGTGTCTCAGGTGGTAGATGAGAGTCTGAACTCGGGCAGAGTGGTGAAAGGGAGGGAGACATATTTGAGAAATCTTGAGGAGGTACAGTGGGCAAGACATGTTGTTGAATGGCTGTGAAGGGGGCAGAAAGGAATCAAAAATAGTGAATATAGAAGCAGGCTTGAGTAGAAGACAGTGAATTCAGAATTGGACAATTGAGTTTGAAGTGTCTGTGGGACATCTAAATAGATATTTCTAGCATCTGAGTCTGAAGCCTGATCAGGGCTCAAGGGATTAATTGGGATTTACAAATAGTCAGATGTGGTCGGGCTTCCCTGGTAGCTCAGATGGTAAAGCGTCTGCCTACAATGCAGGAGACCCGGGTTCGATCCCTGGGTTGGGAAGATCCCCTGGAGAAGGAAATGGCAACCCACTCCAGTATTCTTGCCTGGAGAATTCCATGGACCAAGGAGCCTGGTGGGCTACAGTCCATGGGGTCACAGAGTCGGACACGACTGTGCAACTTCACTTCAGATGTGGTTAGAAGGATGAGAATATATACAGTCACGCCAAGAGAGCATGCAGAGAAGGGATGTTTAGGCAAGGGCGCATTAACAGGCTCCAAAGGTTCTAATGAATGCTCTGATTGTGTATAAACTTTTGTATAAATGTGTTGGGGATGGGATGAGGAAAGGGTACACAGCTTTCATCAGATTCTCAAAGAGGTCCATGAATCATAAAGTGGTTAAGGAGCTTTGGTGTAGAACACGCATTCTGGAAGGGAACAATACCTTCTCCTAAGGGGTTTAAAGGTGGTTTTTAGGGGCCAAAATATCTTCCTCTCTTTATGTGTAAAATGTAGATATACATACACAACACAGACATACACAATATGCCTAGGTTATTAAAAATCATAGGGCAATAAGAAAGAAAATGTCTTAAAAAACTCCTTAGGGAGGTGATAAAAGGGTGGAGATGAAAGGATGCAAAACAATGGTGTGGCCTGAGAGGAGCAGTAGGTTTAAAGCTGAAGACAAAAAGAATCTATAGTTTTTATTGCTGATAGCAATATTGCTGTACCACCTCTTCCTCCTTTCTATTATCACATCACCATGACCACGCATATACCCAGTACATACTTTCTGAAAAGTTACATTACACTGAGCTACGTTTACTTGGAGAAGGAAATGGCAACCCACTACAGTACTCTTGCCTGGAAAATCCCGTGGACAGAGGAGCTGGTAGGCTACAGTCCATGGGGTCACAAAGAGTCGGACACGACTGAGCAACTTCACTTTCACTTTCACGTTTACTAAGTATACAGGGAATAAAAGGAAAACATGGCATTTTTCAGAAAGAGGTCATTTTTTTTTTCCATATCTGCTGCTTCAAGATGATGTACATAATAACTGTTATGAATATCTAGAATTAGAGGCACATTTTAAAAACTAATCTTGTACATTAATAGATGTACCTACTTACTCTGTTGGCTGACTGAGAAAGAGAGCACCATTTGTGGTCTGGGGCTGCTAGAAACTTCCAAGAATTATTCTCCCTTGGGCCTTTTCTCCACCTCTTCTTCTATAGCTGATAACTTCCTCCACTGAAGGTATCTGTTGAGCCGTCACTGTGTACATGACACCAGATCTAAGTGTTGAGTTAAGTAAAGTAAAGTCGCTCAGTCGTGTCTGACTCTGCGACCCCATGGACTGTAGCCTACCAGGCTCCTCTGCCCATGGGATTTTCCAGGCAAGAGTACTGGAGTGGGTTGCCATTTCCTTCTCCAGGGGATCTTCCTGACCCAGGGATCGAACCTGGGTCTCCAGCATTGCAGACAGATACTTTACCATCTGAGCCACCAGGGAAGTGTTGAGTAGCTTTGCAGAACTTAAAGAGTATCTGGTACCCTCTTTGAGTAGCTTGTCTTCTCCCACCCCCGATGAAGGAAAAGCAGCAGTTCCTTTCAAAGGCAAGCCACTGCTGCAGTATAATGCCAGGAATCAATTTCTAAGTTCCTTCTTTTCAAGGAAAGCTAGGTCACTATAAAGTATCAAGGGACTGCCACTTTACTATGTAATGTATTATGTACATTTCTAGTCTTAATTTTTTTATGAATTGCTTATAAAAAAAGATGGTCAAATTAACCAGATTTCACTAATCTTCCCATTCTTTTAATGTAAATTATTGGCCACCCTTGGGGCCAGAGCTGAGAGCAGCAAATTTTGGAAGGGGAAAGCAAGATCAGCAGGTTTCTGGCCACTGTGGTTCAAGTCAGAAATCATTTATCTGCATTAACTCTTGTTCTAAAGTGTTCACATTTTAAAACACCTGTGGGTGAAGGTGTTCATGGGGTAAATGTCTGCTTTGTGCACCTCAAGAAAAACAACTTGACCCTGTGAACCTGTGTTCATCTGGAAGCCTTATTGCTGAAAACGGAGCTATCATCAGGCCTCTACACTCAGGACATTGAGAGCATGCCATGTGTGCTTACCTAACCAAGGACCAAATGCAGCCATATTGCAATAGCAATGGTACAGGAATACTAGAAGAAACAGCATATATCACTGCAGGGAAAGATCATCCTTCTTTCCATTCCTGGTGAATGGTTTTAAAGCTGAAAGGCTGTTTTTTTTCTTCTGTTCTTTCAATAAGGCCCATAAGACAGATCACCATTACATTTATCATCCTTTTCTACTTTTTTTTTTTTGTAAAGTCAATCACAGACGTGTGCTTAAACTATTTAGGAACATTTTGATGTTTAGCAACCTCTAAAATACTTGATTTTAAATACATATTTTATTTTAAATTCATAAAGCAATAATTCAGAAGCGAGGCCTCTGCTTTACATATACTCTTCAGTTCTGCCATGTAATGAAGTGTACAGTATGTATGTGCTTTGTATGACGTGCTTCGGGGACAGCTTTCCTTTTCAGACCTTGCTTTTTGTGTCAGCTGACTGGCATCCGCAGTGCTAGGGAAATGGAGTGGTTCCTTGGTGACTCCCAATAGCTGTCAAGATTAATCTGTAGACAGGAAAAGATTTTCCTTGAAAGTATGCTGGAGGAAACTGCCAAGCAATGGCTGCACATCATTCTAAGGAGACACTTATTGCCATCATGGAGGCAAGGAACAGGGACACTTATTTTGCAAATTTAAAGTGTAAGCCTCTTCTCAACAAGTGAAAAATCAAGTTGAGTGGGTTTTAAAAAAATATTTCACTTACAGATTTTTTTACATTTTGGTAAGTCAAGTCTATCCACTTATGAAGCAGGTCCTACTCTTTCAATTTTGAAGAACTGAAGCTGGCATTTTTCTCATCCTTAACCACTAGAGAACCAGATGCCTTGCAGCAGCAAAGATGAGAGCCAGGGTTCACCCTAACCGCTTCCTTATGAGTGTGAGATATCCAGTTGATATGGAGATGAAAATCTCTCTTTCCTGTTGTTTCTTCTGAACCTTGTTTCTGGAAACTAGCAGTTTTCTAATTTATAAACAGTCTTTCCTTCCATTTTTTTAAAACAGAAATTTTAAAAAATACTGTATCTACAAATTGTTCATTAAGGAGCATACAAATATTTTACTTATGTGTTGAATTGGCCTTCAGGGATTGGTTCATCAGTTGTGTGTGTATGCGTGCTCAGTCGCGTCCAACTCTTTGCATCCCTGTGGACTGTAGCCCACCCACTAGGCTCCTCTGTGGAATTTTCCAGACACGAATACTGGAGTGAGTTGCCATTTCCTACTCCAGAAGATCTTCCCTACCCAGGGATTGAACCCATGCCTCTTGCGGCTTTTGCATTGGCAGGCAGATTCTTTACCACTGGTACCACCTGGGAAGCCCTGTAATAGTAGCATGATTATAAATGAGTCAGATATTTGCCACTTGTTTTCCTTCAGTTCTCATAGCTATGCAGATTGTCCCCCAGCTCTATGGCCTAGGACTTATGGACAAATGCAAGTTTAAGTTAAAAAAAAAAAGGAGGTGAGGGGAACCTGTGGTTCAACAAGCCATCCCTGTCCCAGGTTGGGCAAGCCAGTTATATAATACGCTGAAACATAGCCTTCGTGACATAGCTCTTTATTTCCCAGTTTGTGAGCTTGAGCACGTTAGTTAAACACTATGAGTGTTCCTCAGTTTACTCATCCCTAAACTGGGGATAGTGGTAGTGCTTTACTTTATAAGTCATGACGATTGATGAGTTAAAATGGGTTAAATACTTAATATAGTACCTGGCATATACTCAGTGTTCAATAAATGTTAACTGCTTGCTTTTTTTCCTTGCTATAATTATTATGTTAGCATCACTCAACATTAGCCTTGATGTTATAAGTGTTATAGTTTAGCACAGTCCTAAAAACACCTTCGGAGTCTGGAAACTGCTCAGTCTCTCAATTTCTATTGTCAGAGGATTTCATTTTCTTAGGCCTTGATTCATTTACACCAAGCTGGTACCTTACTGAATGATTTTGAGGAATCTCTGGGAGAAGTCATAGAGCAGAGAGAATTCATCACCTCTCAAGATCCACAGGACCTTTTCGTATTCATTAACCTATTTGGCTTACTTTTCTCCAGTCTGTGGTATGTCAGTATTTTCATTTTATCCTGTTAGGAGAACTGGAAAAAAAGAATAAGGTTAAAGGATTTGGTCTAGGTTACCTGGGTTTGGTAGCAGAACTAGTCACAAAACCATTCTGACTGCTCTTCATGGATGTGGTTTATTACATAAAGTCCTTCCACAGCTAAGGTACCATATGTGCCATATCACATTAGCTACCAAGGTCAGCCAAGGAATATTGCAAAGTGTTTTTTTTTTTTTTTTTAATCTCATGAGTTGAATTCCTTAAGTGTTAAATCTTAATATTTTATCATAAATATTTAAAGCAAATAACCAATTTCCACTTAATCATAAAGCACAACTCTTGTTAGTCTGAAAGTATTTGCATGGAAAAGTACACATCACTTTAATGTATTTTCTGTCTGCTTTTGTGTCCATATAAAAATAACAAGCCACAGATGCACAATGACATCATCATCACTGAACCAAAGAAGGAAGAAAAGGAAGTTACTTGGTGAGCTGAAGATGTAAACTTTTCCCTGTCAGGCTGTCAGTGCTTTACTTAGTCTTTTTAGGAGGGAGTTCCTGTGTGTAGAGTCAGCCGCAAGATCAAGGACAGTTGACACTCACTCCTGCAAAGTGAGTCCAAAATTTAAACACAGCGTCCTCCAAATGTCCCTTGGCATGAATGAATGTGATTTTTTTCCTTAATGCTACATTAGGTTCTCTAGTTCATCCCACTCAGCTCCACTGCTTCTTCTCTAATGTTGTGTCCAATTTTAAATGATTTGAGTGATGGGCCTTCCATCTTTTACCTGGCCAGTGTAACCCCAGAGCACCTAAGATTTACATGGCCTTGTTACTCCCTGCGACAGCCATGCTGCAGCAGACCTGAGAAAGGAGTGGCAGAGCTCACATGATTTTAATTGCTGCCTAATAGGCTATAGCAACCTGAGCGTTTTATTAAGAGGGCATTTAAAATTACCATTATTATTCTAGAAGATGCTTTCACACTGCAGTAAAAATCATGCTGAGAGAATGTCTGATGTGCAACCCAATTTTGCCATTTTCTTAATTTCTTCCCATTACTCCTAGTAATGTACCTCTCAAGCCATCTTCTTTGTACTTCTCTGATTACATAAATAATTTTATCTTCTCCCTTTCTGTTTTTCCCAGTTATGTTTACCCAGAGTGTTCAGGATAAGCATAATCATAATAATAGAATTGGGGATTACTACATGTAGACTTTTCAGAGTTAGAGTAACTTTTTAAAAAATAGATGTTGATGAATCCCATAGAAGTAAGCAGTATACACCTTCTCATTGCAATAAGCAGGAGAGTTGTTTTTTTGTTTTTTTTTTTAACCTTTATCTTCTTTTAAATCATTCAGATCATTCAGTTCTGTCATTTCCGGGCCACTCTCTCCTATTACTGACACTCCCATGAGTGAAAGCCAGATTTCAGTATCATCATCTTTTGAGAGAGGAATTTTTATCTCGCCTCTGTGATGATATTTGAGTAACTCTGCCATCATACCGTGGTTATTTAATTCTGTTGTATTTATAAGCAATTCTCCAACCTGCTGACAGTTGTCACTTAGAAACCTTACTAGTGTTTTTCCTTTCTTCTTTATACTCATCAAATCCTGCCATGGTGCACTGTCTGTGCACTGTCCCACCAGCATTTGGCTACCTTATAAACAGAAGTTAAAAAATAGGATACACTCTTTACTTGAGGTTTTTATATACCAAGACATAAGCATCTAGTTGCATACTCTGTAAAACACCCGTGGAATATTCTTTGTCCTTTGCTCTTTGGGAGTAACTTATACTTCTCTAAGAAGTACCTGTCCTTTGTCCCCACTCATATTTCAGCACTCAGCATCACATCTGAGGTCTCCTGCATTATAGGGCATTCTTTACTGACTGAGCCACCAGGGAAGCCCCCACACCCAAGAAGCCTTCTCTAATCTTCCCAGTCTGGATTAGGTGGCATTCCTTTGTGCTATTGTGCTATTTTGTGCTTGTAAAATAACATTTATTAATATATATTGTGATAACTTATCTGCATTAAAACAGTGGGTTTTTTAGGAGTTGATTTATTCATATTTATTTCCATATCTAGTGGTTCACAGTATTCAGCATATAATAGTTCTTCAATTTAAAACATTGCTAAATTAATGATGTCAAATATAGTCATAAAAGCAAGTACCTACTATTCACTAGCGATTGTACCAATTACTGAGCACTTAGTATGTGCCTCGTCAAGTACTGACTAACCACTTAACACATGTATCATTTAACTCCCCAAAGTTAGGTCATGTTATTTTCCCTTTTATGGATGAGGAAACTGAGGCTTTGAGAAGTTACCTTTGAAAACTGAATTGCTCTTTTTGGTGTCTTTCTCATATTGGAATTTCACTAACCTGAACTGAAGACCTTCTTTAATATAAGCTGTAAATTTTCTAAAATGTAATACATAATCATCCAGTTATATTTATTTTGTAAATTGGCAGTATTACCAGTTGTCTCTGGTGTTTATCAAAGGACTTTTTTTTTTAAGATGGGATCCTATGTGGCTTAACTAGTATTTTTTTTTTCTTTTTGTCTAACATTTATACTTTGCTAGCCTTTCAGTGAAAATAGAGGAGCAACCATTTGTTCCGTTTGGGAATTAAGAGAGACCAAATGATTAAAATCAATAGACAGTGCCACAGCCTCCAATTCCCCATTCTGTCTTCCTGCTGAAGAATCTCTGGAGCCAATAGTTTGAACACCCTCCCTCAGAAACCTGCTTATAAATAGAAAAGTTGACTAGTTCGACTTTCCCCCTCTGCTCCTTTCTCCTCCTCCCTGCTAATGAGCAGTGAAATGGCCTAATGACTGGGACCAGAGGGAGGGGAGAGCAGAGAAGAAAGCCTGAGTAATCTGCACACTGAATTATCAGCCTCTGTGTAATTGAGTTTTCTTTAGCTTCCTTCATTTTGGAGCATTTTAAAGTTACTGAGGGATACACTGTTTCTCCAGGCACTGAGATGAGCCATGTTTTCAGTTTCTGTCATCATTTTGATCCACCTCTGTGGCTAGAAGGCTTGCGCTTCTGTTGGGGACTCCAGAAAGGAAGCTGGGGGGACTCTGAATGAATAACAAGGTTCTCTTTTCCACTGAGAGTCAAACACAGAATGGCCTTTTCATGCCCTTGTCTGTTTGACTGTGCGTGATAGAGGCTGGAGAGCATGTATGTGGCCGGAGCGGCCCTGGAAGATAAGGAGAATGGTGAGCAGAAAATGAATGCAGCCCAGGTTCACAAAAGTCCTGAAGGAGAAATAGCTGTTGGTGGTGGAGGGTGAACATCTGTCCTCGTTTGCCTGAGACTGAACCGCTTCTTGGACTGTGAGACTTCCACTAGTAAAACCAGCACAGTCCTGGGCAAACAGGGATGGTTGGCACCCTGTGTGCTTAACTTTCCTTACCTTCACAAAAAGTTCACAGTCAGTTGGAAATTATTTCCTATTACCTTTAAATCCTAACTCACTGAATGAAAACAAACCAAAACTTGAGAATTTTCTTGGACTCTCTGGAATAAGCGGTAAAACTGAATGGACCCTTGTTGAAAGCTTTCCTCCTGTTACACCTGTGTCTTGTGCTCCATTTATCTGGTTTAGAACTCTTGGCTACTCCACTCCCCACGCCTGTGAGGCATTTCTTTGTTCTTCGGCCCCTTCTCCTTTTGCTGCTGCTGCAATAACTGCAAGGATTAAAGAGGATGTACAGTATGTACTTTCTCTTACTTTGGCACTTGCGTCCCACGGCTCTGCTTCGATTCAACTGGCTGGGCTGGGACTTTAGGGAGCCTCCAGGCGACTCACAGCTGAATCTATCAGGTCCCCTGCAGCAGCTGTTATCTGAACCAACTGGGTCCTGTGACAGCAGCAGAGGAAGGGTGCAGCACGAATGTGCAGGAAGAGCACCAGACAAGCCTGTCTCTGCTCCAGAGAGTCTTAATCACCCCATCTGCATGTGGAGCATGGTGATTGTTCTGGAGAGAGTGGGAAGGGGAGGAGATGGTGTTTTTCCACAGTTATTAAGATAAACAGAGCAGCCAATACTGTCTGTGCAGCTGTTTCAGCGTGAGGATGAACGGAATTATTTTATTTTTACTCAGTGGGAATTAACACCCCCCCTCTTTCTTTTTGAGAGAGGGAGACTATGGCTAACACAATAACACAATGATTTGAATCTTTCTGCAGAATGGTGATAATTTATGTGACTGTCTGGACATATCCCTGTTTGGACATTTAATTAGTGAAAAACCAGTTCAGAAGATAAAATAGCTAAATAATCTGAGACAGCCATTTGAAGATGTGGTAGAAGGAATAGGACAAGGAAGGGGAGGGGATGGAGGAGCAGCTACAAGGTGACAATGTTATTTCAAGACAAGAAAGAATAAGAATAAAGAGTTGTAGCCCTCAGGCTGAAGACAGGAAAGGAGATGAGGAAGAATGGTTATTATCTCTTGTGTTATTGTCCTAAGTACCAGACAATTTAAAGGTTTACCCTTGTGGCCATAGCAGCTTGGAAGACCCAAGGTCTCAGACTCAGTAAGTCCAGCAAAGATCCATGATTGAAACCTCTATCCTTATAGGAATAATACAGGCATGGACACACTGTGGTGAAAAATATTATACTTAAGCTTTCAGATAATGATGGCAGAATGAACACACATTGATTCTCACATCCTTCAGAACAAGATCCTACTAGAATGACAGTAAAGAAATTTTTTTAAAGTATTCATCTACAAGGATAAAAAAAAATGGGAAGAGGAGATTAAAAACATGGAGGAAGCTGTAAAGCAGATGAACAATTGGTTAATGATTTACCAGGCTCAAGAAAACTGAGTCCAGGGCTTCCCTGGTGGCGCAGTGGTAAAGAGTCTGCCTGCCAATGTAGGAGTCAGGGGTTTTGATCCCCAGTCTGGGAAGACTCCACATGCCATGGAGTGGCTAAGCCTATGAGCCACAACTATTGAGCTTGTGCTCTGGAGCCAGCGAGCCACAACTGCTGGATCCCGAGCATCCTAGAGCCCATGCTCTGCGACAAGAGAAGCCACTGAAACGGGAAGCCCATGCACCACAACTAGAGAGCAGCCCCCACTCACCGCAGTTAGAGAAAAGCCCACACAGCATCAGAGACCCAGCACAGCCACGAACAAACAACGTAAATCAAAAAAGAAAACTGAGTCCTTAGCTACTAAATCCTCACAGGCTTAGAAATTAGGGGCACCAGGCACCTTTGACGCTATGATGAAGGAGGTAGGTAGGAAGGGGCTAAAATGAGGAGAATTCGTTAACTGTGTGCTTATGGAACAATTAAGAGCTCTGGCTTCTCTTCCCCACTTCATTCAACTTGGACCACTTCTCTCCCACTCTGACAGAAAACTGGAAAATTTATTTCTTCTCTTTTTTCCAATTCTGTTCAGATAAAACTGACATATAAAATTGTGTAGGCTAAACGTGATGGTACATAACATGGTGATTTTAAAAGAACTTTTTATTTTACATTGCAGTATAGTTGATTAGGGCCTCCCTGGTGGTTTAGTGGTAAAGAATCCGCCTGCCAAACAAGAGACGCAGATTCGATCCCTGGGTTGGAAAGATCCCCTTGAGAAGGAAATGGCAACCCACTCCAGTATTCTTGCCTGGGAAATCCCATGGACAGGGGAGCCTGGTGGGGCTACAGTCCATGGGGTTGCAAAGAGTTGGACACGACTTAGTGGCTAAACAACAACAACATAGTTGGCTAACACTGTTGTGTTTGTTTCAGGTACACAGCAAAGTGATTCAGTTATACGTATACATGGTATCTATTCTTTTTCAAGTTCTTTTCCCATTTAGGTCATAACATGGCGATTTGACATAGATATGTTGTGAAAGGATTACCATAATATGTTTATTTAACATTTCCATCACCTCAGAGAAGTATCTTTTTTTTTTTTCAATGGTGAGAACACTTAAGATCTAGTCTATTAGCAACTTTCAAGTATATAATACAGTTGTTAGCTGTAGTCTCCATGCTGTATATTAGATCCCCAGAACTTATAACTGGAAATTTGTACCAGTTGACCAACATTTCACCATTTCTCTCACTTCCCAGCCCCTGGCAACTATCATTCTAATCTGTTTTTAAATAAATGAGATCATGTAGTGTTTGTCTTTCTCTTTCTGACTTTGGAAATTTTTTCTTTGATGAAGATAAAACAGAAGGTCTCTAAACTGGGAAACCATGCACAAGTGAGAAAGATCATACTGTAGGAAGTCGAGGTGGTCTGAGGCTTAGACTCCACCTTTCAGTAATACCTCCCCCGCCACACACACAGACAAATAGGTCTTCCTTTTTCATCACTCTGAAACTCTGATAGTCAAGCCCATATCTTCCATGCATACAATTAGAAACATTTTTCTAGAATAATGGTCAGTCCAAGAGAGAAGAACTAAAGAATCTGAAAGTGAAAGTGAGGTTTTACTGACTGTTGACCCATTCAGACAACTGTATCTTCAGAATTTCCTTTATATGTCTGGGTTCCTTCCTGACAACCTCCTTGACAACCAGACATTCAAGGAAACTAATAAGAAACATGAAGACTAAAACAAATAGGAAAAAGAAACTATATAGGGAGATGAAAATGTTTAAAAAATTATTGCTGTCTTCAGAGAGATTAGAGTAAATCGAGCAATCTTAGACCAAGAAGAAGCCATAAAAAGGAACATTTGAAAAATATGAAATACATTTGGAAATTTAAAATATTAAAGCAGAAATGGAAAGCTTGGTAGAGTGCACAAATGATAAAGCTGAGGAACTCTCCCATAAAGTAGAACAAAATTACAAAAAATAAAATAAAAATGATAAAGACAGCCACCACGTCCTGCTCGCCTTCTGCCACACGCAGTGGGGTGTTGCTCCAGGGTCTCGCTTCAGACACCTCCTGCCCTACTTTAAATGATTTAAAACCCTCCAGTGGTCACCTCCTCATGCTTCACAGAGAGCAGAGCTTAGTGCACGTGGTCAGTTCTAAGAAAGGCTGTGTTCAGCATGAGCACTGAGGGAACCAGTTCTTAGTGACTCCACGTCTACTGAACTCAGTGACTGCAGGACTCGAGCTGTATGGAGAGCACCTGGGATACTGCTTGGCCTCCGATCCACCTGGAGACAATGCCAATACAAGGGACTCCAAGAGGACTTTTCAGAGAGGATGGGAGAAGAAGCCTCTTTGAGCAGGAAGATCTTTGGTTCCCCACCTATCATAGCATGTTAATAGCTGCCAACCCCATCACTACCAATGTTAACCGTGCCTGCCCTGAAAAATTGACTGACTTCTTGATACAATCTGATTTATGTGAATTGCTATTCCGTTAATTGACCTGGAGTGGCTCAGATGGTAAAGTGTCTGCATGCAATGTGGGAAACCCAGGTTCGATCCCTGGGTTGGGGAGATCTCCTGGAGAAGGAAATGGCAACCCACTCCAGTACTCTTGCCTGGAAAATTCCATGGATGGAGGAGCCTGGTAGGCTACAGTCCATAGGGTCGCAGAGAGTCAGACGCGACTGAGTGACTTCACTTTCACTTTTCACTAATTTGACCTGAATGTTTTTCAGACCAGTAAAAGCACCCTTTTTCAATACATTGCACTCCTTCCCCTGATTCCTGGGTTTTGGCACCAATAAGAAACCAGGAACTAATATGTTACTTGGCGGGATAAGCAACTCAGTTGATTAATGCACTCAAGTCCTCTGAATTTCAGTTTCAACCATAAAATGGAGACATTAATTCCTGCCCTCTGAGTTAGGAATTTATATATACTTTGTGTATGGAGGGGAGTTATTGATGTAAAATATAAGTTTTGGGTGTCCAACATAGTGATTCACAATTTTTAAAGGTTATATTCCAATTATAGTTATTATAAAACACTGGCTATATTCCCTGTGTTGTACAATATATCCTTGTAGCTTATTTATTTTATACATAGTTTGTACCACTTAATTCCCTACCTCTATCTTGCCCCTCCCTCCCTCTTTCTTCCCACTGGTAACTACTAGTTTGTTCTCGATATCTGTGAATCTGTTTCTGTTTGTTTGTATTGACTAGTTTATTGTTGTTTTTTAGATTCTGCATGTAAGTGATATCATACAGTATTTGTCTTCCTCTGACTTACTTCACTCAGCATAGTACCCTCCAACTGCATCCATGTTGTCGCAAATGGGAAATTTACATTCTTTTTTGTGACTAAGTATTCCATTGTATGAATATGTGTGTATATATGTATCATGTCTTCTTTATTCACTCATCTGTTGATGGACACATAGGTTGCTTCTGTGTCTTGGCAATTGTAAGTGATGCTTCTATGAACATTGAGGTGCATGTATTTTTTCAAATTAGTGTTTTAACTTTTTTCAAATATATACCCAGGAGTGAAATGTTTACATTAGAACAAAAGGTAGACCTATATGGAGTTAAAAAAAAAAAAGATAAATAAAAGAAGTATAAAAGTACAGGCAAAGATAGGGAGGTCCAATATTCAAAACTAAAAGTTTCATAAAGAGAGATTTTAAAAAATCCAGGGGAAAAAGTCAATAATTTAAGAATATTTACCAAAACTGAAGTACATGAATTTCCAGATTGTAAAGGTCTTCTGAGTACCCAAATCAGTTGAAGATAATAGACCCATACTAAGGCAGCATGAAATTTCATCATGTTAAGGAAGCAGAGAAAATCTGCATGTTTCCAGAGTAGGACATGTTGTTTTTTTTTCAGTTGAGCTATTTCAAATCCTAAAAGATGATGCTGTGAAAGTGCTGCACTCAATATGCCAGTGCATATTGGAAAACTCAGCAGTGGCCACAGGACTGGAAAAGGTCAGTTTTCATTCTAATTCCAAAGAAAGGCAATGCCAAAGAATGTTCAAACTACCACACAATTGCACTCATCTCACATGCTAGCAAAGTAATGATCAAAATTCTCCAAGCCAGTCTTCAACAGTATGTGAACCATGAACTTCCAGATGTTCAAGCTGGATTTAGAAAAGGCAGAGGAACCAGAGATCAACTTGGCAACATCCGCTGGACCTTCGAAAAAGCACGAGAGTTGCAGAAAAACATCTACTTCTGCTTTATTGACTATGCCACAGGCTTTGTGTGAATCACAGCAAACTATGGAAAATTCTTAAAGGGATGGGAATCCCAGACCACCTGACCTGCCTCCTGAGAAACCTGTATGCAGGTCGAGAAGCAACAGTTAGAACTGGACATGGAACAACAGACTGGTTCCAAATTGGGAAAGGAGTATATCAAGGCTGTATATTGTCACCCTGCTTATTTAACTTATATGCAGAGTACCTCATGCGAAATGCCAGGCTGGATAAAGCACAAGATGGAATCAAGATTGCTGGGAGACATATCAATAACCTCAGATATGCAGATGGTACCACCCTTATGGCAGAAAATGAAGAAGAACTAAAAAACCTCTTGATGAAAGTGAAAGAGGAGAGTGAAAAAGTTGGCTTAAAACTCAACATTCAGAAAACTAAGATCATGGCATCTGGTCCCATCACTTCATGGCAAATAGATGGGGAAATAGTGGAAACAGTGAGATGCTTTATATTTTTGGGCTCCAAAATCACTGCAGATGGTGACTGCAGCCATGAAATTAAAAGACACTTGCCCTTTGGAACAAAAGCTATGACCAACCTAGACAGTATATTAAAAAGCAGAGACATTACTTTGCCAACAAAGGTCTGTCTAGTCAAAGCTATGGTTTTTCTAGTAGTCATATATGGATGTGAGAGTTGGACTATAAAGAAAGTGGAGTGCCAGAGAATTGATGCTTTTGAACTGTGGTGTTGGAGAAGACTCTTGAGAGTCTCTTGGACTGCAAGGAGATCCAACCAGTCCATCCTAAAGGAAATCAGTTCTGAATATTCATTGGAAGGACTGAAGCTGAAACTACAATATTTTGGCCACCTGATACGGAGAACTGACTCATTGGAAAAGACCCTGATGCTGGGAAAGATTGAAGGCAGGAGGAGAAGGGGACGACAGAGGATGAGATGGTTGGATGGCATCACCGACTCAATGGACATGGGTTTGGGTAAACTCCGGGAGTTGGTGATGGACAGGGAGGCCTGGCGTGCTGCAGTCCATGGGGTCGCAGAGTTGGACACAACTGAGTGACTGAACTGAACTGATGGGTAAAAGTTTCTTTTAAAAATTTAAAAGAAAAGAAACAGTTAAGCCAGTTTTGTTTTATTTTAATGAGAATTCCAAACACCACAGCAGTAGCAGTGACTGTTAGTCATATAATAGAATCCTCTTGTCTGTTAAAAAATAAATCCTTCTCTTACAAAGTGCACTTTTACCTCATGTGCATTTCTCTCGTAAGTGTTTCTTTCCTTGAACTTCTGAGCCAAGTGTAAAGATTGACATTTTCTTTCTGATCACGGACTTAACACTAATGCTGTACCAGTCAAGTCTAGGTCATGAATGGTTGAACTCTTAAGAAGGTTTGGGGAGGGAGAAAAAAAAAATCCTTGTCAAACTACTCCACTTCCCAACCTGCTTGCTAATCCAGTAGAAATATGGTTTGGGACGGGCTTCAAAATTTCATCAGTGCATAGGACTCCTAACAAAAAAGGCATGAGTATAGGGAAATGTCTTTTAAAATGACTGGGCAAGTCATTAGCTGTGAAGCTGTCCCATGTCTGCTCAGCCCCTATGATAAACTGTAGGCCCTGTAGTTCACCAGTAGCACCACTTGGAGCATCTTGCTCTTTTGTTTTCTGTTTTGCTTGTGTTAAAGTTCCAACACGTTGCAGATTTTAACAACAAAAATCTTTTAGTGCTGCAATTAGTATTCCTTCATGCTATTTGGAAGCTGGAGTATACAGGCTTCTACAGTGTAATCAACTATGCACTTCTAGCTTTAACAAACCCTGAGACAACATACCACACCAGTTTTGGGCCCAGGACAAAAGTGCTTCTCTGTCTCCTATTATCATTCACTTTTCCTGTGCTGTTGGTGTGAGTGGTCTTTTCAAGTTTTCTGTAATATTATTTTTGTTTACTTTGACTACTCTGCCTCTGGTTGTTAGCTTTGTACGTAGTTATACTAATACCTGAATTATGTAAATCTGTGGATTTCTTGTTTTTTTTTTCCTTTCCCTGATCAATTCTCTAGGTAAAGGTCCAAAATTTCCCAAAGGGCAAAGAGGGTCCCTGAAATTTTCTGTGAGCATCGAAGCAGTGTGGGAATAGTAGGTGGCAAGTGTGTGGCTTTTCTGGGTTGAGCTTGTTTTCTCCAAATACATTTCAGTTAGTTCTCTGTTGGGACCTGTTATTGCCTGGAACACAGGTTCCTTTGCATAGCTCATAAAGAATACAGAGGCTTTGATGGATGTGTGTTCTGTTGAGCTTTGAAATCTCCAGCCTGATTGTATAAGTGTGTAGGGCATGAGTTTCCCATGAATGGAAATAATGCACGCAAGGCCTAGCACATGGGATGTGTTCTGAAGCTGGTAGCTTTTACTCTAATTCCAGTGCTAGTTTCTCAGGGGTCTGGAGTGAAGATCTGTGCCTTCCTTATTCCCTGTGCCCTCTTTAATTATTCTCTTGACTTGAGGTTCAGTTTTTACTTCCATCATTCTGACCGTCTTAGGCAATTCCTGTCTTATTTCTCAGTATGTCGGATGTTTACATTCTTAGAAGGATTCTTAGATTTTTCCTCTGCGAGAGGCAAATTCTTTCTCTTTCTGTTTGCCTCTTGTCCTTCTGTATTTAATCTTCTACTCTAAAAGGAAAAAAAGAACAGGCTCCTCTAGCCCTTCAAATTATAAGTTACAGTAAGTGGCTTATCCCCACCATAGTCTTAGGTTTAAAAAAGAGCGAGAAATTTCCCTTACCCATCATGATCCTAAAGCAGGCTTGCTACAGGTCATAGCCACCAAATGAGTTCTTACAGATTCATGGGGAAACTAACAAATTTAATTTTCTTCTACTTTTTCTCTAGTGCACAATTCCATTAGACTCATTTGTCTACATTCATGGAAATGCACAGCCTACTGGATAAACTGCAAAAGATAATGCAGCCATTTTAAAGATAAAACTGGTGAAATTCTCTCTCCTGCTCCCAGCATCTTGGTCTAAGGGAAAAGTTAATGAAAAAATGCAAATATTGAACTTTTGGTAATTCAGTTCTGTTTCTTAAAATATGCTTTGTATTGGTTTCAAATGTTTCATTGAGTAGTAAAATTGGTTAGCAGTATTCCCACATGAGAATTTGTTCACAGTAGCACATAACAGAGACAGAGAAGGGATTGGTTTATGCATATTCATGATCTTTCTCTCTGCTTGCTCCTCCCTTTATCCCTCTTTTCTCTTTTTCCCTTCTTTCTTCCCTCCAAACCTCTCTCTCTTATTCACTTTTCATTTTATATCTTTCACTTGCCATCTTGTCTTTCTGTAATCCCTTGAAAACTTGCAGAGCTAATTCTCTGGGGAAAAAAAAAAGCAATAAAAAGAAAACTAAGCCATGAAATAAATAAGGCATTTCTTCCCATGGAATTCAAATCAGTTCCTCTTTCCAGATCCTAAGAAACCTACTTAATTAGATGTTTGCCTATATCCTGCTAAATATGTACAATACACTCATTTACAGTATATCCGTGTTCTCAGGCAAAGCTAGTCACACCTTCGCTTTTGACTCTTCTTTTATTCCTGGAGAGAAAGATTTTTGTTAATATAACTGTTTATCCTTCCAGTTTAGCAAGTTTGTCTATGAAGTTCTATGCTAAATATCAATAGATCACTTACCAACCAGTGGCTAATTATTTGATTTTTTTAATTTGTTGTCTGTCTCCTGACCTGAAATGTAAATTCCATGGGGAATAGATTTTACCTGTAGTATCCAATCCCATATCCCAGCACCCAGCAGGAGTAGCTGGCACATGCTTGGTTAATATTGATATTTGTTGGATAAGACAGTGGTTGTGTGTATGGGTTGCGGGGAAGGGATTATTTCTCTTTTAGCTATGTTTGTTTTGTTTTGTTTGCAGGGAGGACTTTTAGAGTTCATGCTGCTAAATTAGCTATTTTAAGATGAGGCTACCATGTGTGAATAGGTCAGCAGCTCTTATGTCTTTCTACTTACCATTGCTACCAATATGGAGCCTGAGACTGGAAGAAATTAAGGAACTTGCCCCCGATTTTATATCTAATGCATTGTGAAGCTCTGACTAGCACGTAGGTCATTCTTTCGGCTTAATCCTGTCAAAAATCATACAGTTTGATGGGTTTTAGTCTTACCTTCTAAACTGCACTATGAACTTCCCCAGATGAAGGTTTATGTCCTGTCTTTCTAGTCCGTTCCAAACAGTGTTTAGCAGAATTTCTTTTATCTAGTAAGTGTTTGTTAAATCTTGATCAATAGCAGCTTTACCCAATATACCTACAGGGGCTATTAACTGGTAAATGTGCAAGCAGAAATGAATTAAACAAATTTACATGTTATATCATTTTCGTATGATTTATATAAATAAATATTATAGTTCTTTTGTGATATTAATTTCAAATATGTTTTCATAGATTGAAGGCATTATGGCAGGTTTTAGGTTCTACATATACAGAGGTGGGGAAAAAAGCCTACTGTTCAAAGTCCTCATTTCCCCCAAATAAACAATGCTTAAATATTTATCTCTGATGTTGAAATGACTTTCTATTTGAGGTTGCACTGGGTTATGATGTGTTAGTAGTTATTTACCAGTCTTATCCACTCTGTATGCTTGATTCTATAAAGCATCAATTTTCTCTGGAAACAAAATGACTTCTTGTTTTGTTTGCCCTTCAGGTTGAGTAGTGGAGTTGCTAGAACAGAACTGCTCCCTCTGCAGGGCTAATGGTCAGACAGTATCAGGGCTGTTCTCCAAGACAGTAGCCTCTGCTTAGGCTAACTCTGCAGAGTGCTTAACCTTTCAATGTCTTCCTCTCTCAAATAAGCAAATGCTGCTGGGGCCCTTTGCTGAAGTCAGTGGAGGAGAATCTATAGCTCCACAGATCAGCCAGAGGGAAGGTTTTCTAAGAGTAGCAAATCTGTTCTGTTGCAACATGCTTTTTCTAGAAGCTTTTTGTCATTCTGGCAGTAAACTGTTTTCCACTTGCTGCCTTAGCAACAAGGCCTGAAGTCACTTTCCCCTCCGGTCTGGGTTTGAATAGAAGAGCGTTAACACTGTACCTAGAACTAGAAGAAAATATCATCCTGGGTAAACCCACAGATGTTACCAGCTTCTTGGACTGGAGAATTATTTATGTACATTCTTCATATCTCTGCAAGGAAAGGTCAAATGGGAAACTGTGGAAATGGTGAATTCAAAACCCACATGGTCCTGAGTCCCTAGAAAATGCTGTAGCTAAAGTTCTTGTCAGGTGACTTGCTTCTGGCCACAGCAAAGGACAGTTTTCCTCTGCAGAATTCTCCATGGAGTCTTCAGAGGAAGAGCCAAAATGTTAGGGGTCCCTTCTTGTGTTGTTAAGGATCCCAGCCTTAGGCTACCTCTAGTTTTCTCCAGAGTCTTTGTTTAACCCAAGAATATAAAGTTCAATTTGAGAAGAAAGTTTTGTTTACCAGAGAATAAAATTCTGATGGATTTTGGCTTTAGTTTATCCCTTGAGAGCTCATTTAAATATTTTTTTGCTGAATTCAATCTTATCTTGTAGTAGAATCTGCTCAGTTCAGAAGTTAGGTGATCATATAACTAGAGGCAAAGGTTAAGGATTAACTGTAACCACAAGTAGGCTAAAGACTAAAGAAACAAAGACTCCAGGATGAGGTTTCCAACGGGTTTAAAGTGAGGGGTGCAAGTTGCTGCTTTTTGTATTCAGTTTGTTAAAGATGTGTTGTTTGTGGCTTAGAAATGAAATACGGTAGCGTTCTGACAAGAAATGATGGAAAGAAGATTAAGAATAGGAATTTGTAGTACCTCCCCAGAACAGGCAGGGAATACAATGAAATCTCCAAGGCAGAAATTTTCTAGGTCACAGTATTATGGTGTCTCTTTGTAAGAAGTGCTATTTTTCTTGGTAAATTAAAACCCCAAACTTCCAGAGTTTGCTCAAAAAAAGAAACTCTTCTGTAGGCACAGGTAGCGGGACCAAATATGGGCAAAAGATTCTTCACTTGTTTCTTTATGCAGAGCTTACTTAGGTCAAGAACATTTTAAATAGACTTTTCTAAAGACTAGGGGCTTAAACCAGGAAGTAACATAGAGCCAGGTAATCTGCATTTGCAATGCAGATTCTTGCCGTGGCCATAACACCTATACTGTGGAGCCCTAAAGGGACAGACTAGCCCCGGCCTGTGCTCTTGAAGTCCATCTTTGGGCCTGGATGCACCACTTTTTTTTTTTTTTTAATTAATTTTTTTTAATTGGAGGCTAATTGCTTTACAATACTGTAGTGGTTTTTGCCATACATTGACATGAATCAGCCATGGGTGTACATGTGTTCCTCATCCTGAACCCTCCTCCCACCTCCCTCCCCATCCCATCCCTCTGGGTCATCCCAGTGCACCAGCCCTGAGCACCCTGTCTCATGCATCGAACCTGATCCAGCGATCTGTTTCACATATGATAATATACATGTTTCAGTGCTATTCTGTCAGATCATCCCACCCTCGCCTTCTCCCACAGAGTCCGAAAGACTGTTCTATTCATCTGTGTCTCTTTTGCTCGCTCGCATATAGGGTTATCGTTACCCTCTTTCAAATTCCACGTATATGCGTTAGTATACTGTATTGGTATTTTTCTTTCTGGCTTACTTCACTCTGTATAATCAGCTCCAGTTTCATCCACCTCATTAGAACTGATTCAAATGTATTCTTTTTAATGACTGAGTAATAGTCCATTGTGTATATGTACCACAGCTTTCTTATCCATTTGTCTGCTGATGGACGTCTAGGTTGCTTCCATGTCCTGGCTATTATAAACAGTGGATGCACCACTTTAACACCCATAGTTAGGAATGCTCTCCCAGACACCCAACAGTATCGAAGTCCAAAAGAAATTCTGCTTCCAAGGATCTACTCTTTGCATTTCTGTTTAATGATACTGTACTCTGCCACACCCTGCACTAGACACTTTAACTACTTATCTCATTTAAATATCATAAGATTTGTGTATTGACCTCATTTTGTAGAGAAGGAAACTGTGATTCAAAAGGTTTAAAGCTTTTTTTCCCATAGTGACACAGCTAATTAAGTGATGGAGCTGGGCAGCAAACCTGGTTCTGTTAGATACTAAAGCTAGTACTTCAAAACTCTATAGTGCTTTTCAATTTAGAGTGCTATCCGTGGTGGGGGGGAGGGGGTTAGGTTTAATTTTATTAAAGAAGAATCTCTTTTCACCCACAATATTATAGCTCCTAGAAACTTCTGCACTGAAACATCCTGTTTGGAACTGTGTTGAGGCCCCAGTCGTTGTGAGTAGGACGACAGCTAACATAGGGAAGGGAGGAGAATGTTGAAAACAGACTGTTACACCAGAGCTCATGTGGACAGCATTCATCTTCGTCAGAAATGGCCAATCTGTTGCATATCTGCCTTCCTCAGCCCTGTTTAAGTTTTAATTATCTTCCAACTGTCTGAGCTGCTGTTGAGGACCTCGGAGAGAACAAAGGATAGCTATCATATTTTTCAGCAGCTCTCCTTTCTGCACACTGATGAAGTCACTAGCTGCCACTGCTCTTATCATCAGGTTACATCAGAGTCTGAGTGTGCATTGGAGAGATGATGTTGAAAGAAAAAAATTAAGCTTAAGTTTTACCTTTTACTCAAAATCTTTTGTGACAGTGAAAATGTAGGATCTACTACTTCTTGTTAGGCATCATGACCCAGAAGCAAGTTTTGTTTTTCAAAAAAAAGTAGAGAGGACTCTCCCTCTCCCATCCCCAGCCCTTGGATTTTCGATATCTTGGATAGTGGTAACTGCTGCCTGCAGGATGTTCCATTGTGAGCCCCATTAAGAAAATCTGCTCGTGATAGAGGATGGTACCTTGATGGTGCTTCCTCCTTCTCCCTCTGGACATTGCTCCTGGATCAAGGCATGCTTTCCCCTGAGCTGGACAGGGCCCCTGAGTTCTTAACGGAGAGCTCCAGGCTGCCCTACCAGTCACTGAAGTTGGGGGATTAGTTAAAGCCTGTTTGCTACTTCTAGTCGAGATCTTCAGTGAAGGACAGAGTCCTTGGCTAAACAATTCCTTGCTGGAGAAAAGGAGCATGGCTTCTTTGCTGTGACTTTGTTACCATTTTTTAATGTGTATTTGAGTAAGGACTTGATGCCACTTTTGTAAATTAGGCTATAATTTTATGGAGACTTAGTATTGTAGGACTAGAATAATTAAACTTGTTATGAGCATTACATATAACAGGCTAATCAAGAAGTGTGATGTACAGTGGTGAATTGCTAATTTGACCTCAGGATTATGCAGCAGAGATAACATTATCTTCATTTATATAGAACTTTTTTTATCTGGAGGCATCTCTCAATGCTTTTGCAATCATATATGTTATCTTATTAGTTATCACAAACACTATCATTAAGGCTGTAAAATGTATTCCAGTACAGTTTTTTATTTTCAGTTTCCTATAATCGAGGGATGAGAGAGGGGAAAGTTCTTTAATTTCTCCCATTCCTGATATTTTCACCAGGGTAAAATTTGGGAAATGACTGTTATCTAAACTTGGAGGCTGGTTCTATATAATGTTTTAAAAAGAAAGGGAGGAAGGGAACAGTAGTGCATCCCCTTAGGTCAGCCTGAACTGTTAACCTTAAGAACTGCCACTGGGGGAAGGCCCTATTAGTCCCTCCCTTGCTCCTCTATCTCCTCAGTATTAGGAGAGCTATCTCTCCTTTGAAAGATTTGACCTAGAGAACAGGAAAATGATCTGATCAAATTCCACCAAACCACATTCCCTCCAAGGTTGCAGATAGCAGGTCTCACTGTCACGACCATGTGCGGTTGAAAATGCTATGCTTGTTGAGTTCCTGTGGGTTTAAGGAAATGGATAAAATTAGATTCAGGCCAAGGTGCCAGGCTTAACACACCCCTTCCCTTCCAGAAAGCCCAGAGAGATTGTTACTGCCAGCAGTAAAGAACAACACAATCTGTTCGACTCAGACCATTTAGAACTTATTTTAAGTGAACCCCATCCACCTACCCAAACCCAGTAAAGTTAACAACACCTTCTGTCTGCCCTGAGGGCTGGAGAGAACAGATCATAGCCAACCTCCTGCTTACCCAGAGGGCGATGGTGAGCACAGCAGTTGCCCTGACTCTCCACACAGGAAGAATGGTGTCTCCCTGCAGCGGGGATGGGAACACAGAGCAGCCAGTCCAGGAGAGGGCATTACTATTGGTTATGAAGATGAGCGATCAGCTCATGTCAAGGAGCAGATGGCTAAATGAGGTGCACAGGGATTGCGGTGAGATTCAGGCTTGAAGAAACAGGAGGGAAAATAGCTCATGATACAGAACCCCCAAATATAGCCTCTATAATGTGAATTTTTTTCAAATTGGCATTTACATTATACAGTTAACTTGGAGGGATGAGAAATGTAAGTAAATTACCAAATTAGTGAACAGCGATTAACTCAGAAGTAAAATTACATCATCTAAATGGAAGGTTGTTTTACACAGCGGAGGGGAGATATTACTAAAACCTTGCCCAGTCTGTCATCTGCTAATTGAAATCTGTTCGTTTAATACGCTTAATACGCTGCATCCTTCAGAGCACATAGTTCATAATTTGGGAGAGCGTTATCAATTAATCTGTTATTTTTTACCTTGCTCTTCGTTTGAATTCCAGGATGTGTGTAGCACATTACACTCCCCGTGGGATTCAGTGACACTCAGAAGAGTCGGTTGTCTGTTCATTAACCTGTGGACTCTCAGGCCCCTTTGGAGAATGAAAGGGGCAGGTTGCTCCAAGATTAATGCTTGTTTGTCAAAGGTGAAGCCTCCAGGGAGATCCAGAGGGTGAATAGGCTGAGATGCTCGAGACCTGCCCATGAAACTCTGCACTGTGTGCAGATGCCAGCTCCCTGCGGCCAGGAGAGAGGCTGCAGAGCAGGCTGGGTCACCTCTGCACATCACTTCCTCTGGCCAGGAGAAGGCATCCTAGCAGTCAAGTTGGGGACTGGCGTAAGAATATAGGGTTCACATGCTAATGAAAATTTAGGAGCAACATTAAAATACAAGAAACTGTGAGTGGTTTTCAGTAGTTTCTGTGGATTTTGTTTTTACTTTAAACAAGAAAGCAGTATTGATTTCATGCATTTCATCCAATGGGTGAAAGCTTTCATTGAGTTGGAAAGTATTTGATCTTGTGTGTGTTTGTGCACCTGTGCATAGGCACATTGCTAACCACGAGGTAAGGATAGAAGCTGTTTGTTATTCTCCAGTGTAAATGTCTCATGGATGTATAATTGTACTGACATTTGGGAGTTGAGCTGAACAGTTCCTGGTTTGATTTTCTAGGTAAACCATATCTAAGTTCTACTTAATTCTCTGGAAAGTGGTACCTCCCTAATTTTGCTGTAATTTTTCTAGACTCAGTTGGAGCTAGCCCCAAGGAGCAGGTACAGGGTCTGAAGCCTATTCAGAGTTTCTTTCAGTCCGTGCTCTGGTAGACTATATGTTTACGTACTGTATCTTTTTCTGTTATCCTTTGATTTGTTATGATGGAAGCTCATTTTCTTCAACAGATTTTCTCCTCTTTTTACCCCCAGGTATATTCGAATAGTTGGGACTCACAACACAGTGAATAAGATTTTTCACATTGTGGCTTTTGAATGTATGTTTACAAATAAAACCTTCACTCTGGAGAAGGGGCTGATAGGTAAGTGTTACAATTACATTTTTATGTATCATGTAGTTATGTTATCTTCAAATATTTTGTTATTCCATTAACTCATCTTAATTCACCTGTTAATCAGCTTTGACTAAGAGCTCTGGTTGACTTGAATGCCTTATGGCTGAGTGACGTAGAAAGGGCTTATATTTTTAGAAGTCAAAATAATAATTCTAGTAAACTTAAAGAATGTAAATATTATACTAGTAGTTCAGAATTGGAAATGTTCTAGTGATTCATTCAGATTTGCTATGTGGGGAATGCTTGTGATCATGTACCAAAAGACTTTTCTATATTTAATGGTAGGTAGGATCAGGGAGGAAGTCAGTATAATATTGATCCAATGCTCCTACTTTCCAAGGCTGTGCAGATATTTTGGCCTTTGATTTGATATGAACAGTGTGCTCAGCTATGAGAATATCTCCTTTTCATAGACACAGCAGTCCATATTTACCCTTCTTTGTCAAATTCACCTCAAGGAAATGACTACATGTAATTAAAATAAGACCAAAGTAACTAAATTACCGTAATGAAGATTATCTTGTGACCAGTTCAACCTGGCTAATCTTTTGAAAGGACATTTTAGATTTCATTTAGTTGTTTGGTTGTTTTCTGTTATGCTTTGTTTTTGCTTTTGTTTTAGATCATGTTTAGTCAGCTGTGTCTATAGTCCATCTCAGGTCTTAACATTATGATACCATGAGTGGCTTTTTCTGTCTAGACTGTTTATTCTTCTTTTATCCATGCCCATAGGTTTTTGCTCATTTCCTACCAAGATCATATTTTGTAACTAACTAGATCCTTGAATCTGCACCTTTACTGCAGCTTTCTTGGAAAAGGAACCCTCTTATGTTCAAATGAAGGGATAAGATGCCCATGCCTTGGTATACCTAAAGTAGTTCTTTACCTTTACAGAGGGACTCATTCCTCATCTCCTCCCCAAGTCTTGTTCATGCTGGGACACAGAACATGTTGACAATGTCCTAAAAACATGGTGAAAACTAGAATGAGAAAGATGAGGGTAACTTACAAATGTTTACTAACTCTATAAATGGTCAAAGGTCTACATTTTCATAACACTTGTTGTTTCCTAAACATAATCCTTTAGGGAAATTTGAGACAGTAATACTAATGAAGTAGCAAAAGTAGAAATTATTCCAACGTATAGAGAAGTTTTAGAGCTCAACTAAAATAAACAGTTTGGTTTTGACTTTGCAATGGGTGTAATTTTTAGTATTAAATATAAATGTTGATAAGCCTTGTGACTTTTAAACCATTTGAAAGTTAACAGTACGCATTACCTGATATTATTGAGGCTTTTAATTCTGTGAGGGGGGCGCAGAATTGTGATAATGGGGTGTTTTGGAAAGGCTATTCCTTTTTACTTGCTGCCCATGTTGTCTTATAGACCAGGCCTCGCTGTGCATGTGATTGTATAGTTAAGAGCATCCTTACTGAGAAGGATCTTATTAGAAACCAAACCACCTTTGCAGCCATAAGAGGTGTAGAGAATCTGGCTTCTCATTTCAGCCTGGTACACTGAATTTTGAGCATGCTGTATAGAAGGCCCCTTTCCCTTCTTACTGGAAGAAAGACAGGTTTGTAGGCACTGTAATTATCAAAGAAACAAATCTATCTGGCATGAAAGGCCACTGCAGGAACGAAACTCAGAATCAGTTGTAGTGAGGGATGCTGTTGTTGGTCTGTCTGTTTTGTCCAAACTGAGTTAGTCAGCATTATCAGAAGCCATATAGTCTCAGACATGTCAAAGGATGAAAGAAGACTGTAGAGAGGCCACAAGTATTTCTGGTGTCTGGTCAGACACTTTTTTCAAGTCCTCTTCTAAAAGCTCACAAGTTTGGCTGCAAAGAGCACTGCGATCACTTGCCTGTCGTTGTCCCTCCTCCGAATAGGAGCGGTGGTGCAGGCAGGCAGGTTGGTGCGCGTGCTTGTCGGCAGATGGCCTGCAGTGGGGTCCCCTCTGGCTCTCCTTTTACTGTCTTCATGGCTCAAAGTTGCCCCTATGCTGGGCAGACAGGGAGCTGGTTTAAGTCATGAAAGCGTGTAGGGTGATTTCGTTATCTTTTGTCTGACATGGCAGCTGCGCCAGATTTACAGGGGTGTTTGAAACAGTAATGGCCAGCTTTCCATGTTGGTGATCCAGGTGCATTTTAGCTGCACACAGGCCTCAGCCACAGCCATCCTACAGGGACCTCCAAGAGAGAAGTGGTTTTTTAGTGAGGCCACAGTGTATGTCAGAATCACCTGGAGTTATTTTTAAATTGTAGTTGCTTACTGCTCCCTCTATCTTATGAGATATGCTGTCCTCCCTTGAGAACCACTGATCCAATGCCAAGTTTTCATGGGGGAAAAATATAAAACTACAATAATGTCATCATGAATAACTAGTGGTATTTAGATCTACCCTTATGTTTCGAGATTCGGAATTTCTATATTTCATGGCCTCTGTTTCATAGCTCAGTATTCTCCTGCTGCTGTGTGTGCTCAGTCGTGTCCGACTGTTTGCAACACCATGGACTGTAGCCCACCAGGCTCCTCTGTCCATGGAATTTTCCAGGAAAGAATACTGGAGTGGGTTGTCATTTCCTTCTCAAGGGGATCTTCCTGACCCAGGGATAGAACCCATGTTTCTTGTGTCTCCTGCATTGGCAGTCAGATTCTTTACCAACTAGCACTACTTGGGAAGTCCAGTATTCTCCTAAATTATTTTAAAAAATACTTGTGTCAGAGACATTACTTTGTCAACAAAGGTCTGTCTAGTCAAGGCTATGGTTTTTCCAGTAGTCATGTATGGATGTGAGAGTTGGATGGTGAAGAAAGCTGTGCGCCGAAGAATTGATGCTTTTGAACTGTGATGTTGGAAAAGACTCTTGAGAGTCCCTTGGACTGCAAGGAGATCCAACCAGCCCATCCCAAAGGAGATCAGTCCTGGTTGTTCATTGGAAGGTCTGATGTTGAAGCTGAAACTCCAATACTTGGGCCACCTGATGCGAAGAGCTGACTCATTTGAAAAGACCCGGATGCTGGGAAAGATTGAGGGCAGGAGGAGAAGGGGAAGACAGAGGATGAGATGGTTGGATGGCATACCAACTCAATGGACATGAGTTTGGGTAAACTCCGGGAGTTGGTGATGGACAGGGAGGCCTGGTGTGCTGTGATCATGGGGTTGCAAAGAGTTGGACATGACTGAGCAACTGAACTGTGTCTTTTAAAATTAGATTTAAATGTTATTATTTAAAATGTATAATGATGTCAGGAGAAACATGAATAAAAATAACCACACCAGCTTTGTAAGATTTTAGTCTTCTTTTTCCAGCAAAGGGTTTTTTTCACATTTTTGTTGATAGCATGTTATTCTTCATACTGCTTCATTTGTACAGACTCTTGGGGAGGTACAGACTCTTGGGGAGGCTTTGGAACCCTGTGGGTTCATGCATCCATGGGAGTGGGCCCACCTTAAGCACACTGACCAGACCTGGGCATCAGACTCACAGCTCTTCTCCCACCTTATCTGCTGCTGCCACCACAGCCCTTTCTCATTTGGTGGCTGCTGCTGGGTAGTGCTGGGACGTATTCTTGCCTGGGAGAGTCTTGCCTCTTTGTTAAGAGGCATTTGTATGAAACTCTAACCTCTTACTGCTGGTGCATAGAGGAAAGTTAGAATAGATATGACTGCTGAATAGATATGAGTGCTATTTAAACACTAAACCTCCCAAAGAATGTGTTTGCTTGCCTTGGCATTCCACTTTGTGATATGTCTGTGGCATATGCCAAATCCCTCAAGTTTTTCATAATACTTGCCAAAACTGCCTTTTCATTTAATCTTGTATTTAAATTCACTTCTTTGAATACCGTCTTAGTTGTTCAAGTAGAGGGAATAATACACACCACTCAGGTTAAAGAATTACTGACTCATAGACAACACAGTCTTATCTGTACGCTACCTACTTCCTCCCCAGAAGATTATTTTGAAGCCAGTTCTAGACACTCTATCATCTTATCCATAAATACTTCAATATATATCTCTAAAAGTAAAGCCTTCCTTTTTGTAGCCATAATCACAATATCATTATAACACCCCAAAATTGAATCATTATTACTTCTGAGTATTAAGAACCCAGTCAGTGTTCAGATGTTCATAATTGAATCAAAGTCTGGAGTGAGTTTATGTGTTTTTATAGGTTGTTTAAATCAGAATTCGATTAAGGTCCGTACTGTCAACACGTAGCTCTTTTGACTCATAAATCTCTTTAAATCTGTAGCTTTCCTTACATATGTCTATCCCTGTCTTTCTCTTTTATTTTTCCTCTCTGATTATAATGTGTTTGTTAAAGAAACTAACTTTTTGTCCTGCCGAGTTTTAAACAGCCTGGGTTTTGATGATTAGATCCCCGTAGTAACATTTAATGTGCTCCTCTGTTGTATTTCTTGTATTTAATAGTTCGATAGAGGCTTAATCTGATTCAGGATTTTTTTCGTTTTGTTTTTCATTTGTTTGTTTATAAAATGCTCTATAGATGGTGGTATGTGTCTATCAAGAAGCACAGAGAAATCTTTGGTTGCCTCTCTCTTTTGGGTAGTCACATCCACTCATGGTTATTAATATTTCCTAGATTCATTCTTTCATAATTTGGAATTATAAAGTGGTTATATTCTAATCCTGTCATTCCCCCTCTGTTTAATAACTAGAAAAACTTTCCTGAACACTCATTTGGTAATCCTAAAATGCAGTTTGCCCAGGAAAAGTAGGATAAATGTCATATTCTTTCTTCTTTTTTACCACTTTTCAAGTTAAAGAGGTAGTTACCTAGCATCCTCCAAAGGTAACCAGTGAGATTTGTTTTGGGAGATCTTGAGGGGGAGGAGGGAGGAAGGAGAGTACTTATCATTCTGAATTTATAAGATTAAAAAAATTGGACATCTTTTAATCCCTTGGGTTATTTTTTATTGATATTCAGATTGTCCCCATCTTTAACTTCTTCATATTGGCTCTTGAGTCTTTCTAACATGATCTCAGTAGTCCGTAGTAGTTCCTTGATTTCTGTCATGACACAATGTACCAGCTTCATCTTGTACATTTATTGTCTCTGATCTGGAATCAGCCATTTCTGCAGGAGCCCTGGTTCTGTGAAATGGGAAATGACATTTGGAAACCTCAGCCTAATCAATTCCTATTGGATTGGTCACTATTCCTAGGCTTTTTCAGTAGACAGAAGTAGGAAACAAGTACACATATGTTTGTTTATTTATTTATCATATATTCAACAGGTAAATTATATCAAGAGTGCATGCTGACACTTCTAATTAAAATTCTGTACACAAAGCAAGCTCCAGGAGTTGGTGATAGACAGGGAAGCCTGGCATGCTGCAGTCCATGGGATCACAAAGAGTCGGACACGACTGAGTGACCGAACTGAACTTAACTGACACAAAGTTTTGTTTAACCTTTTGATCTTTCATCTTCTTTTTTCCATACTGAAAATCTTGGCCACTAGTGATAAAGCACAATATAATTCATTTGCTTTGTCTTCAGTACATACAAAATAATTGCAGAATTATACTACCTTAAACCACATGATTTCTGAAAATAGTTCAAGATTTTTGCAGTAACCTTTTGGGCCCTTAAGGTATATCCCATGAGAGATGTACAGTAAAATTACTGTGTTTTAAAGACATTTTGAATAATTCATTGGATGGTCATATAACTATTTCATTGTACATATAGATTCATTTGTTCCATTTTGCTTTCAGTATTCAGTGATTGCCTTTAATTTTTTTTGTTTTATAATTGCGTAAAATATATACATAGTTCCAAAATCAAATATGCAAAGCTGTTGTATGTATTTAGAAAAATTCAGTTTCTATTTCTGTCCCCTCTACTTCTGTAGGTAATCTCCTTTACCCATTTTTCTGGGGTTATCCTTTTTGGAAAAAAAAGGAAAATAAGTAAATATGTATGTAACTTGTATTTTGTATCCTCCCCAGCATTATTAAATAAGTGATAGCATACTATATTCTATACATACTTTATTTTTTTATCTTGCTTTTTTTGTACTTAATGCTTTTCTAGACCTAGCTGTATAGAAAGATATTATTTATTTCTTTTTAATAGCTGCATGGTCAAAGGGTAAATACATGTATTTCTTTGTTAGATATTGCCAAATTCACCTCCATAGGGTGTATAACATTTTAAAATTCTCATTGGCAGTGAATGATAATGTCTGTTTCCCTCACAGCCTGCCAGTGGAGCATATTGTCAGACTTCTGGACTTTTGCCAGTTCGATAGGTGAGAAATAGTATCCCAGTACAGTTTTAACTACATTTCTCTTGCAAGAGAAATTGAGCATCTTGTTATATTTTAGGGCCATTTGCATTTTTTTTCTTTTTAAATAGCTCTTCTCTTCTAAGTCTTACAGATGAATAGAGAATATGCTTTTTAGTAAAACTTGAGAGAGCAGTAAGCACTTAACACTGATACTGGAGGGTGGTGTTCAGCATTGCATGAGTCTGGTTTCCCTTCGTAAGGTCTCCTGGTTCTCCTGGAAAACACCAGCTCTCATAAGTCCCTTTCCTTAGCTCTGCCTGTGCTTACGAGACGAGAGACGGTAACCAGAACAGGGAGCTGTAGGCTCAAAATTCAAGCGTTTTTTTTTTTTTTTAACCCCTTCAGAGACTAAGAAAAAGCTTCCATTACCAACTTTAGGCCGTTAGGTGGTATCTTTGTGTCTGCCAGCATGGATCCGACAGACTGGTGGCTTTTTTATTCGACTTGTTTGTAATTGAGGTAGGGCAACTAGACCAGGCAGCACAAGCGCAGGAGGTCTGTGTTGCTGGAGCTCTGGGAACGCTCACTGCTGCTGCCACCAGGAGCTGTGCTGTCCGAACAGGAACACTGGAGCTCGTGTTCCTCCGCCTCTGTGCTACCTGCAGTACCTCCGGGAGCATCCTCCCATCTTCCATTCTCACCAGTTTCTTCTACTGGTAGAGCTTCAGCAAAAACAAAGCTACGGGAAAAAACCCACACCAGGCTGGCAAGTTTGGGGAACGTAGTTTATGGAACTTTAGCCTCTGAGATACAGGGTAAAGCAAGAGAGCGAATGGAGCTGAAAGCAGATAGAGAGATGATGAGTGCAAAGGCAGAAAGTGTGAAAGGGGCTTCAGTCATCAGGAAACTTCCCATCTGACTCACAGTAGCTGGATAAGCCCACTGGCAGGGCATAGAGACATGTGGAGTGGAGAACGCCAGACAGCAGCACAAGCAGAGTATGGAGAAAGGCTCATGGTTTAGAAGGGCTGTGAAGGAACCCCACATATTTTCTTGCCTAGTAAGATAAGGTTTTATGAAGAATAGTATGTTGAGCCTGGGCCTGGAGGAATTTAGTAAATAATACAGAGAAATACACATGTGCTGATTTACACAGTAACAAAATGGGTGCTACTCATTCCCAGCTGGAGGCAGGAAATAGAAAGTAGGTGGTCTGTAGTTGCTACTGTCATCTCAAAATCCTTTGAAGCAGTGTGTTTAGAATTCTGTGAAGTCCTGGGAAAGTAAACAATTGGAAGTCTGCTGTAAGGGGCTTTGCATCCACTGAACTAGGGATCTGACTTCTGCCCTTAAAAATGTGTCCTCTGGAGCAGAAACAGAGATTTGGGAGTGAGGGAGTTCACCAGGGGGTGGAGGTGTTAGAATGTGGCAAAGAAGCAAACTTGTTGGAGTAGCAGAGGGGTCCTTAATTCAGAGAGTTTTCTAAAAATGGCACTATATTGAGTCTGGATTAGTCTAGACCAAGAGGCTTTGCTTTTCCCAGCCCGTTTCTCTAGTCAGATTTTAAGGCTGGTTCTAATTATCAGTGAAGCTTAACTTCTTTATCTACTGTAAATTACTTGGCATTAAGCAGACATTTATTAAGAAGCTGCCAAGTGTATCTGAGGCACTGGAGATGGAAAGATACACAGGTGCAGTTTCTGCCTTGGAGGAGCGTATGAGCTAATGAAGGAGAAAGACACTTAAATAGAAGGTGACAACACAGTAAAATAAGTCATCTCTGGGGAGGATTCGGCAGATGCTGTAGGAACACTGGAACAGGAGTACCTAACCTGAGTTGGGAGATGGTATCAGGAAGACCTACCTGTAGAGGTGATGAAGCTCCTTAAATCTTCTTAAAGAAGACAGAGTCGGGGGAGAGTCACATAAAATGACCCATGTGTGCAAAGGCTTATTTATCTCTGACCCGCTTGAAAGCCAATGCCCTTTCCAGTGGACCGCTTTGCATCTGGTAGTGGAATAAGAGTTAAGAGTTATTTGTAGTCTCTTACCCTTTTCTCTGAAGAAGATAAGCATTATTTTCTCACAAAGTCTTAGAGTTTTAGAAGAATTCAAATAAAATAAACACCCCACAATAATGCATAAAGAATGTAATACAGTTTGTTTGCCTCCCACCCAGAGAGCCCGGGTTCTCAAACAAGAATGGGCTACCATTTTTTATCTGGGGGAAAGAGTCAGGGATTATTAGAAAATGACCTTCTCACAGTCACTTAGGATTCTGTTTGTAGTCCTTTGTATACAGTTAAGTTTTATTGTCTTTTAATACCTATTCTTTTGTTGGTTTTTTGTTTGTTTGAGAATAAAGGTTGCCTGAAAAAGTCTTTATTGCTCTTACTTTACAGAATTTACGTGTATTATAGGATTAAATTTTTTGGATCCTACTTGTTATAGAAGGAATATAGTAGTGTGTGTGTGTGTCCAGGGAAATGTAAATATGCACAACTTGTTTTTAAATGGGATATCATGGAGCTTGTATCCAATATTATGCAGCAATATCACTTTCTCACAAACCACAGTTCTGCCTCACTGGCATTTTGAATAGCCAGGTTGTAAATAGGTGGGATCTTTCTCTGTAACTGTCTGTGAAAGCTGTTCGGCAGCTAAGGGGATGTAAAATCTAATTTTGTTGGTCTAGTTGCTACCTCAGTACCCTAGTCCTCCACCCCAGAACCAGGTAGGTAATTTTTTAACTTAATATTTTAAGTAGGTAATACAAATATGTATTCTTATTTCCCCCTTTGTTAAGAAACATAGCACATATTCATATATGTATTTTTTAAATTAGCAACGTTTTTGGAGATCTTTCCTTACCAATACAAAAACACTTTTTCATGCTTTATATTTTTTACATTTGTGCACCATTGGCTAGAGGTGCTATAATTTAATTTATTTAACCAGTCCCCTTTGATAGATATGTAGGTGTTTCCAGTCTTTTATTATCAATAACAATTCTGTAATGACCCATTTTATAAATAGTGAGGTTTAATCAGAGATGATTCCAATAAAGCCTAAAACAAACCAAAAAAAATCCGTCATTACTCCCAGGGCCAGCTGTGTACTATGCAAAATGAAAATATGGAGCCCCTTGCTCCAAGTGCAGGAAACAAGTGCATTTAAAAGTATTTTAACAAGAAAAAACTTTTTTTTTTTCCTTTTTTTTGCAATCTTTCAACCTGGCATATTGTTTTTATTTGCTGTTTAATGTTCTAAGAAAAATAACTTTTAAATTGTTAGCATCAATTTCACCTTTCATCTTTATATTGTGTAATGGTGGTTTTAAATGCAAATATAAGAGCATTCTCTGCTATGCCAACTGACCAAAGTTATACAATTCATGTTTGATAGCTCATACATGTGTATGTATTACTTCTTAACCAGTACAGTGGAAATTCTGGACAAAACTATACTTGGTTTCACTTCTTAATTCACACACATTTTACCAAAACTTTCTACCTTTGACTTATTCAGTAAGCTTCCTTAATAAGGAAGAATGGAAACTAACACAATATTGAAAATCAACATGGTGGATTCATGTCAATGTATGGTAAAACAAATACAATATTGTAAAGTTAAAAAATAGATAAATAAACTAATTTAATAAAAAAATAAAATAAGAAAGTACTAAAGAATCTACGAGTTGCCCTATTTTTCAGCATAAGCATAAGCATCTGGCTAGTATAGGGAAATAACAAGAGTGAAAAAAGGATATGATAGAGTTCTTTGGTTGGTAGTGCTTTTTAAAAAGTTGACTTTTTTCCTGCATTGGGGCAAGTTCCAGTTGAAAGAGAAAGGGGACTCTCTGGGCTGTCAGCAGCCCAAATTACTCAGGCACAGTCATGGCACCTTGACCTTGGCTTTCCTTTAAGTCTCGCTCAACCTCCACGTGTTGTGAGTCCACTGGAATTCCGTACTTCTGGAGCTTTATAAACCTATGCACAAATTGGGGCAGTGGCAGACTGTGGACACATGTATGTTGCATCTCTCCTCTGTTCACGGGCTTGCTCCATTGTCCCCTTAGACTTTATTTTAAAAGTTCAAAGATAAGATTATGAGAATTTAAAGACAGGGGCCATGGAGCATTAAACTAAATTTAGGTCCCTTCTGAGGGCAGGGCCTATCTGAAAGAAAATGTTGCATGCCCATGAAGCTGCCCCCTCATTACTATCTCTATTTAACACTGCTCTGTACTTCTGGGGGTAGGGAGAGGGGATAGAGGAGGAGGAGAAGAACAAGAAATATATGTGACAGACATTGGAGGAAAGGGACCAAATATCATTATTTATGATGTGATGTGATACCCAAGGGAATGAACTGAAAAATTACTAAAACTAATAAGAACTCTAAGGAATGTAGTCAGATATAATAGTATATACAAAAATCAAGTTTTCTCAAATATCCATAATAACCAATTAGTTTAATGGAAAATTTTCATTCATAATAGCAATAAAAACTATATCACAGTCAGTAACAATTCAGGAGCCATACTTTTCCTTTATACCTAGTCCATCCCTAGCCATGTTTATGGGGATCGTCCGTCCCTGAACCACCTGATGCCATTAGAGATGGGGTAAGGGTCAAGAACAAAGATGAGAGACAGAGGATGATGTGAGCTCATAAATAGGATGGGTGTAAGGTGAGCACGCTGGGGAAATCTGCTGGAAGTTAACTTTTTCCCCCACAAACAATATATACCTACCTAGGAATAAAGCTAAGAAATCTGCAAGTTCTCATGTAAAGAAACTATAAATCTTTAAGAAACACTGAGTAATGGAAAGCCATATTCCAGGATGGGAAACTTTAATATAGTGAACACATTGGTTCTTCCCATCTTAATCTACTAATTTAAGGCAGGATTACTTATAATCTGTTGTGCTTTAAAAAACAACAGCAACAACTTTGATTAAACTCTTTAAAAATTTTCCAAGAGAATAAATAACTAGAATTCCCTTTCCCCCAAAAAAGTGAAGGGAAAAAAAATGAAATGAGAAGACTACTACCACCAGATATTAAAATTTGTACTACATACTGAGGTAATATGGCATTAATGCAAGAATAAACTGGTAGATAAATTAAGCAATCATCCAAACTCTGGATTTGATCTCCATATACATATGAATATAGTGCAAGATTAAAGATGACATTTCACATCCATGGAGAATGAAAAGGTAATGTAGCAGATGGTGCTGAGACAGTTGACAATTGAAAACACATGAGATTTTCTTCATACTATATACTAAAATAGTTTCCTGTTAAGACTCAGATTTTACATTACTCCAGGAGAACTGTTGAGAACTAATAATAAGTATTTATCTGGTCTCAAGGTAAAGAACTACTTCAGCATAAAAGCAAAGGCAGAAACCGTAAACAGAATTCAAAGCTGTTTGACAAACTGGGAAAAAATAATTGCAACTTATATGACAATGAGTAATTGTCTTTAGTATATATGAAGAACTTCCCAACTAAGAAAAAATGTGAATCTCCAATAGGAAATGTGTACAAACAGTAATTTATTTAAAAGAAAGAAAAACCTAATAGTCAATAAACTGGAGAAAGTTTGGCTTCATAATAATCAAGGAAATGGCAAACTGAATCATGATACCATTTTTGGACTGTTTTATTGGCAAATATTTCTAATTAAAATTTTTTTATTTATATGAATAGTATACAGTCAGCAAAAACAAGACCAGGAGCAGACTGTGGCTCAGATCATGAACTGCTTATTGCCAAATTCAGACTTAAATTGAAGAAAGTAGGGAAAACCACTAGACCATTCAGGTATGACCTATATCAAATCCCTTATGAGTATACAGTGGAAGTGACAAATAGATTTAAGGGACTAGACCTGATAGAGTGCCTGATGAACTATGGACAGAGGTTCGTGACATTGTACAGGAGACAGGGATCAAGAAAATCCCCATGGAAAAGAAATGCAAAAAAGCAAAATGGCTGTCTGAGGAGGCCTTACAGATAGCTGGGAAGAGAAGAGAAGCAAAAAGCAAAGGAGAAAAGGAAAGATATTCTCATCTGAATGCAGAGTTCCAAAGAATAGCAAGGAGAGATAAGAAAGCCTTCCTCAGCGATCAGTGCAAACAAATAGAGGAAAACAACAGATTGGGAAAGACTAGAGATCTCTTCAAGAAAATTAGAGATACCAAAGGAACATTTCATGCAAAGATAGGCTCGCTAAAGGACAGAAATAGTATGGACCTAACAGAAGCAGAAGATATTAAGAAGAGGTGGCAAGAATACACAGAAGAACTGTACAAAAAAGATCTTCATGACCCAGATAATCACGATGGTGTGATCACTCACCTAGAGCCAGACATCCTGGAATGTGAAGTCAAGTGGGCCTTAGAAAGCATCACTACGAACAAAGCTAGTGGAAGTGATGGAATTCCAGTTGAGCTATTTCAAATCCTCAAAGGTGATGCTGTGAAAGTGCTGCACTCGATATGCCAGCAAATTTGGAAAACTCAGCAGTGGCCACAGGACTGGAAAAGGTCAGTTTTCGTTCCAATCCCAAAGAAAGGCAATGCCAAAGAATGCTCAAAGTACCGCACAATTGCACTCATCTCACACGCTAGCAAAGTAATGCTCAAAATTCTCCAAGCCAGGCTTCAGCAATACGTGAACCGTGAACTTCCAGATGTTCAAGCTGGTTTTAGAAAAGGCAGAGGAACCAGAGATCAAATTGCCAATATCCGCTGGATCATCGAAAAAGCAAGAGAGTTCCAGAATAACATCTATTTCTGCTTTATTGACTATGCCAAAGCCTTTGACTGTGTGGATCACAATAAACTGTGGAAAATTCTGAAAGAGATGGGAATACCAGACCATCTGACCTGTCTCTTGAGAAACCTGTATGCAGGTCAGGAAGCAACAGTTAGAACTGGACATGGAACAACAGCCTGGTTCCAAATAGGAAAAGGAGTACGTCAAGGCTGTATATTGTCACCCTGCTTATTTAACTTATATGCAGAGTACATCATGAGAAACGCTGGGCTGGAAGAAACACAAGCTGGAATCAAGATTGCCGGGAGAATATCAATAACCTCAGATATGCTGATGACACCACCCTTATGGCAGAAAGTGAAGAAGAACTAAAGAGCCTCTTGATGAAGGTGAAGGAGGAGAGTGAAAAAGTTGGCTTGAAACTCAACGTTCAGAAAACTAAGATCATGGCATCTGGTCCCATCACTCCATGGGAAATAGATGGGGAAACAGTGGAAACAGTGTCAGACTTTACTTTTTTGGGCTCCAGAATCACTGCTGATGGTGACTGCAGCCATGAAATTAAAAGACGCTTACTCCTTGGAAGGAAGGTTATGGCCAACCTAGATAGCATGTTTAAAAGCAGAGACATTACTTTGCCAACAAAAGTCCGTCTAGTCAAGGCTATGGTTTTTCCAGTGGTCATGTATGGATGTGAGAGTTGGACGGTGAAGAAAGCTGAGCGCCGCAAAATTGATGCTTTTGAACTGTGGTGTTGGAGAAGACTCTTGAGAGTCCCTTGGACTGCAAGGAGATCCAATCAATCCATCCTAAAGGAGATCAATCCTGGGTGTTCATTGGAAGGTATGATGTTGAAGCTGAAGCTCCAATACTTTGGCCACCTCATGCGAGGGGTTGACTCATTGGAAAAGACCCTAATGCTGGGTAGGATTGGGGGCGGGAGGAGAAGGGGAAGACAGAGGATGAGATGGTTGGATGGCATCACCGACTCGATGAACATGGGTTTGGGTGGACTCCAGGAGTTGGTGATGGACAGGGAGGCCTGGCGTGCTGCAATTCATGGGATCGCAGAGAGACGGACACGACTGAGCGACTGAACTGAACTGGACAACTAAAATAAAATATTTCTATGTTTTAACTTGCATTAACCTAGTTTTTACTAAATTGGAATCTTTTTATGTTTCTTGGCTATTTTTTTTTAATTAATTAACATCTTCATAGTCTCTGTCACTTTTTTTGTGGCTTGTATTGCTTATTATTAATTTGCAGATTATGGATATTCATGTTTGTCTTTTATATATATATTTTGCAAATATCTTCTCCCAGACTATTAGTTACTTTTAAACTTGTTTATAGTGTCTGTGTTGTACAAAAGCTTTTTTATTTTGATTTGGCCTTATCTGTCTGTCATTTCTTACCTATCATCTGGATTTTGTAACTTGCTAAGAATCTTCCTCCTCAGTCCAAATTATAAAAATATGCTCCCCTGTAGCAGTGGTTGGTCATCATTTTCTTATATTGTTATGTGTGTGTTTTTAGCATTTAGCTCTTTAATTCATTTAAATTTTATTCTGTGTGTGGTCTGAGGTAGGGGTTTACCCTTATTTCTAAAATAAGTAAACAGTTGTTTTGAATTGAAATCCTTTATTGATTATTTCATTCTTTTCATCATTGGTTAATTTATGTATTTCAGTTGGAGGCTAATCACTTCACAATATTGTGATGGTTTTTGCCATGCATCAACATGAATTTGCCACAGGTATACATGTTTCCCCCCATCCTGAACCCCCCGCTCACCTCCCTCCTCACCCTACCCCTCTGGGTTGTCCCAGGGCACCTGCTTTGGGTATCCTGCTTCATGCATTGAACTTGCACTGGCAATCTATTTTACATATGGTGGTTGGTGCTTAGTCACTCAGTTGTGTCCAACTCTTTTGACCCCATGGACTGTAGCCCACCAGGGTCCTCTGTCCAGGGGGATTCTCCAGGCAAGAATACTGGAGTGGGTTGCCATGCCCTCCTCCAGGGGGTTGTCCCAACCCAGGGATTGAACTCAGGTCTCCTGCTTTGCAGATGGATTCTTTACCATCTGAGCCACCAGGGAAGCCTTTACATATGGTATTGTACATGTTTCTATGCTATTTTCTCAAATCACCCCACCCTTGCCTTCTCCCACCAAGTTCGAAAGTCTGTTCTTTGCATCTGTTTCTCCTTTGCTGCCCTGCATGTAGGATTGTTATTGCCATCATTTTAAATTCCACATATATGTGTTAATATGCAGTATTTGTCTTTCTCTTTCTGACTTACTTCACTCTGTATAATAGTCTCCAGGTTCATCCACCTCATTAGAACTGATTCAAATATGTTCCTTTTAATAGCTGAGTAATATTCCATTGCATGAATGTACCACAATTTCCTTATCCATTCATCTGCCAGTGGACATCTAGGTTACTTCCGTGTCCTAGCTATTGTAAATAGTGCTACGATGAACATTGGGGTACATGTGTCCATGTGTCTCTTTCAATTCTGGTTTCCTCAGGGTGTATGGCCAGCACTGGGATTGCTAGGTCGTATGGCAGTTCTATTCCCAATTTTTTAAGGAATCTCCACACTGTTCTCCATAGTGGCTGTACCAGTTTGCATTCCCACCAATAGTATAAGAGGGTTCCCTTGTCTCCACACCTCCAGCATTTATTGTTTGTAGACTTTTTGATGATGGTCATTCTGACCAGTATGAGATGATACCTCATTGTGGGTTTGATTTACATTTCTCTAATAATGAGTGATGTTGAGCATCTTTTCATGTGTTTATTAGCCATCTGTATGCCTTCTTTGGAGAAATGTCTGTTTAGGTCTTTTGCCCACTTTGGGAAAAATAGCATGTAGCATGGATCTGTAAATCTCTTCTAGATTTTGTGTCGCATCATTTAAAATACTACTGTAAATTCACACTCATAGCTATTCTTTTTCTCAATTTTCTAGGCTATTTTTTCAAATTTTCTTTTCCAGTGAACTTGAAAATCAGCTTGTCAAGTTTCATTTTAAAATCCTGTTGGCAAGGATGTTGTAAAAGAGAATACTTAGTGTGAGTGAGGTTATCACAAAATGGGCAGTGTCGTATACTCCTGAGATTTGTTGTATAAGTTTTCTAGAAGGCAATTTAATGATATGTATTAAGTGTCTTAAAAATATCCCTTGATCTACTACTTCTACCTTTAGTTTATCATAAGGAAATCTTCAGGAAGAGCATTTTTTTTATGTTAATGTTCAGCATGGTGTTACTTAGGATAAGCAAAAAATGGGAAAGATCACAAATGTCCCAACAATAGGAGCATGATTAAATTCCAGCACATTAACATGTCAAAATTCCTGTATAGGCATTCATAAATAAGGAAATAGACATAATATAAGGTAAAATAGAAATAGGATACCATGTTTATGGCCAGATGGATGCTAGTATTTTAAAATTAAAGATAACATCGTATTTTTATATGTGCATATATTAATTTGCTAGGGCTGCCTTTAAAAAAAAGACTACATACTGCGTCGCTTAAACAACAGAAATTTATTTTCTCATAGTTCTACAGCTTTGAAGTCTAAGATCAAAGTGTCAGCAGGTTTGGTTTCTCCTCAGACCTCTCTCCTTGGCTGCAGATGGCCGTCTTCTCACCGAACCCCCACAGCGCTTTTTCTCCACACACTCTCATCCCTGATGTCTCCTCGCCTTGTAATGACACCTGTCTTATTGGATCAGGGCCCCATCCTTATGACTTCCTTTCATCTTAATTACCCCTTTAAAGGTCCTGCCTCCAAATACAGTCACATTCTAAGGTACTGGGGATTAACATTTCAAAATGTGAATTTGTGAAGGATACACTCCAGTCTATAACACTGCATTAAAAAAAGAACATAAGGAAGACTATCAAAATGTTAATAGAGGTTTTCTGGATGGTGAGCTTCCAGGTAATTTTTATGTTTTTAATCATATTTTTCTGTATTTACATATTTTCATCAGTGAATATGTGTTACTTTTGTAGTCAGAAGAAAATGTTTCTATTTCAAAGGAAACTATTTCCACATTGCATATGAAGAGACAAGGCGGAGTGGGTGGAACCAATACCTCAGCCTCCATGCACCCCAGGACTCAGTTACTCTCACGTGTAGCCACTAACTTCAGCAAAGTCCTATTCCTGGGGTAGGTAGGGAGTGTAGTGATTCACCTGAGGCTTCTGTTGAGTAAACCAAGAGTCCTGGAGAATCTAGAGAAAAGACACCAAACCAAAAAGTATATGTATATATATTGTATCAGTTCAGTTCAGTGGCTCAGTCGTGTCCAACTCTTTGCAACCCCATGAACCGCAGCACGCCAGGCCTCCCTGTCCATCACCAACTCCCGGAGTTTACCCAAACCCATGTCCATCGAGTCGATGATGCCATCCAGCCATCTCATCCTCTGTCGTCCCCTTCTCCTCCTGCCCTCAATCTTTCCCAGCATCAGGGTTTTTTCAAATGAGTCAGCTCTTTGCATCAGGTGGGCAAAGTATTGGAGTTTCAGCTTCAACATCAGTCCTTCCAATGAACACCCAGGACTGATCTCCTTTAGGATGGACTGGTTGGATCTCCTTGCAGTCCAAGGGACTCTCAAGAGTCTTGTCCAACACCATAGTTCAAAAGCATCGATTCTTTGGCACTCAGCTTTTTTTATAGTCCAACTCTCACATCCATACATGACCACTGGAAAAACCATAGCCTTGACTAGACGGACCTTTGTTGGCAAAGTAATGTCTCTACTTTTTAATATGCTGTCTAGTTTGGTCATAACTTTCCTTCCAAGGAGTAATGGTCCCACTTTCTAAACAATTCTAGATCTCAAAAACTCATGTATTGACAGGAAGCAGATCCACAGTTCTCTGGGGCTGGGGAGGAATTACAAAGTGGCATGAGGAAACTTCTGAGATTGAGGGAAAGGTTTGTTCTCTTGACTGTGCTAACAGTTTCATAGGTGTGTACATATGTCTAATGCATATTGTACATTTCAAATATGTGCAGTTTATTGTGTGTCAGTTATATCCCAAGAAAGATGTTAAAAAATGGAAAGAAAGATTTCAGTAGCCTTTTGGACATTATGGTATTACTTATTTGTTAAAATAGTGATGTGAAGGCTGTGGTTTTGTGAATCAAATGAAATCTTGGATATTTGGAGGCTGTTGAAACAAACTGCTGTATAAAATGTTTTGAGAGGGGGCCTTTAAATCCAATGGCCTATTCCTGCCCCATAATTCAGTGTAACAGGGTATGGGTGTGTCACTGATTTGAGTAAAATTAAGTGATTGTATGATGTCAGGTGCCTGGTAGGTGAACCAGTCTGGTGTACAGCGATCTCTTTGAATTTATTGGTTCATTAATATTGTGAAGATATGGGTATGTTTCTTTTATAGCTGCATTCGATACTTATCTTTTTAAGGACAGGAATCGGTTCAGTGCTACAAGAGAGAAATGTACTTAAAAATCACAACATTACCTGTGGTAAAATTATCATAAAAACTCCCTGGTACTCAAGCAGGGGATTGCTTCAATTTTGCCCTCATAATGACAGGAAATGGTTGTGGGTAAAGTTGTTTTCCACGAAGCTGTGATGAAATCAACTAAAATGGTAATAAAGTGGAGTGTAAAAGTGAGGGACTCAAGTGAGATGTAAAAGTGCAGAAGGTGTTAGAATGTTCAAATTAGAATCTTTAGGAAATGATTCTGTAAAATATTAAATATGAATTGATTGAGTTCTCAGCTAAGAACTGTCAGCAGTCAGGCAGCTGGCTATGGGAGTGACTATGGGAGTGGACTTGCCTATGCACCGCACCCCCTGCATCCTGGCTGGGTGGCTTCCATTTCACTAACGACCAGAGAAGCCGAATAACAGAGAAATGGTCTTTGGTGGTGAATGATAATTTAGCAAAGGGTTTGGAGCCCCATTTTCCTTCCTTCTTGCTCAAAAACCAAAGAACTTGTCACCCCAGGAGCATTATCATAATTTTTCCAATAATCCTTTGATGAATTAACGTTCAGTAGATGCCTGTTACAGACAATTGGAAGCACACCTCCGTAAAACCTCAGCGAGCTGTGGAAGCTCACTAAAATATGTATCATCAGAGATATTTTCTATATTACAGACATAACTTTATCCTGAGACTCTATCCCAAATATCCCGTCTGTCCCCTTGCTGCCACCACCCTCATGCACACCGCCCCCATCTCTCCTGCACTGTTGTCTGTCGTGCCTGCCTGCTTTGCAGTGTCCCTGCATCTTCTCTAGTCCTTTCCATTGTTCTCCACATGCCTATGGGAACACTCCTTTGCTCAAAATCACTCATAGCCTTTCCATTGCTCTTAGGATCCCCACCATGGCCCCCGGGCCCTGTATAATCTGCTGCCTGTGTGTACCTGCTTCATCTCGTGCCAGTCCCCATCGAGCTTTTTGTGTTCACCATTCTCTCTGGAATATCTCTTACCTTGTCCTCATTCTTACTCCCATCAACCCCACCTGCTTTGTCTCCTTAACCTCCTAATGATCCTTTAAATTTGTTTAAATGTCACTTCTGAAGAAAAGTTTTGCCTGACCCTATAGCCCAGTTTGGGTTAAAGTTCTTTGTATGATGCTAATAAATCAGGGTTTTTTTTTCTTCAGACTACTTAGCTTCATTTGTAATTCTTCATTTGTTCATGTGGTTCCATAATAGAAGGGTCAGTTTTGTTCACTGCTATATTCGCAGCATGTGAAATCTTGATATACAATAAATATTTACTGAAAAGGTAGATAGACAGTCCCATGGAAGGAAGAAATGATATGTTGCCTTCTGAAGACCAGATCAATGTAGATTCTGGTTCTCACTCTGCTGCTGATTCGCTGTGTAATAAAGAAGTCACAGTCTCTCTGAACTTCCAATTTTTCACCTATAAAATGAAAAAACTAACCTAATGATACGTTCTTTTGTTTTTAAACAGGTATCCTTTTGGTGTAGATAACCATGTTATTGTATAGTTTAGGTTGTAATAAATCATCCTTAGTGATCCAAGCAAGGCCTTCTCTTTTATTTATGTTTCCTCATCTTTGTTGAACCCCACTCCTACTCCCCTCTCCTTATGACCATCTCTAATATGTTTCATTATGTCCTTAATGTGTATGTATATTTGGAAAAATCTGTAATGTTGGGGGAGGGAGGGGTGTATATGTGTTTTAATCATCAATAATGTTTTATGCCATAAGTCTTATTCTTTTTCATACTTTTCTCACCCAGTATTGTGAGTACTATGTATTCTATAGTATACTATAGTATTATGAGTACTATGTATAAGTACTATGTATCACCTAGTATTATGAGTACTATGAGCTGTACATCATTGTTTCTTAATGTTACTTAGTATTTCATCATAATAACTAAATATATTATTAGTGAATTTATAAAGTTCTTACTGTTTGCCAGACACTGTTCTAAGCTCTTTACATATCATTATTTAGCCTTCATGACAGTCTTGTAAGGTAGGTACTGTTATAGTAACAGTACTATGTTCCAGTAACCGTGGAATGGAACAGTAACCCGTTCCATTCATTGCCCTGGTGATGGAGACCTAGGTCACCTTCAGCTTCTTGCTCTCAAAAACAGTGCTGCAGGGAGTTCCCTTGTGTCTGTCTCCTTTGAACCTTTTTTCTGAGGCCTGTATTCCGTGTATGATCCCTGAGTACTAAAGCACGCACATCTTCAACTTTGATCCATCCTGCCATGCTGCCTTTCTGCAAGGCAGATGCCAGTTTATGCTCCCGCCACCAGGAGTGCATATCACAGAGCCTTTTCCTCCCTGAGTCCACACCTACACTTAATACATGTGTTCTACTCTTTGCTTTTATGATGGCCATAAAGTAGTATCTTTGCATTTCTCGAATTCCTAGTGATTTTGGGGGCCATTGCTGCTGCTATCACCCTAGTGCAAGGCACCACCCACCTCCTCACCACTGCTCTAGTCTTTCTACTCACAGGTCTCCCCATATCCTCTCTTGTTCTTCTTGTCTTCTATGCTCCAGCCAGAGTAATATTTTTTTTTAATAATTTCATTTATTTATTTAGGGCTGTTCTGGGTCTTCACTACTGCAAGGGCTTTTCTCTCAGCGGTAGTGAACGGGGGCTCCTCTCATTACGGCGCGCAGTCTTCTCTAGTTTTGGAGCTTGGGGCCTGGGACACACAGGTTTCAGCAGTTTCAGTTCCCAGGTTCTAGAGCACAGGCTCAGTAGTTGTGGTCTCCAGGCTTAGCTGCTCGGCAGCATGTGGGATCTTCCCAGACCAGGGATTGAATTTGGGTCTCCTGCAAAGGCAGGCAGATTCTTTACCACTGAGCCACCAGGGAACCCTCAGCCAGAGCAGTTTACTGGACCACTCCTGTGCTCACAATCACTCTGCAACCCACTGAAATGATAGATGTTCTGATGATGACCCATACTTGTATTTCTAGGATAATTGCTTCTTAGACATGATGTATTTTCTAAATAATTATTGGATTTGTTGGCTAATATTTATTTTAGGGGTTTTACACCTATTTTCTTAGATAAAATGAGCTTATAAATTTCTTATCTTGTCTCTCAGTCATTTTATAACCAAAGTTTTATAAAATGACTTGAGAAGCTTTCTCTCTTTTTCTGTTTTCTGGATCAATATGTAATAAGATATAAATTACCTATGCTTTGAACTAAGTGGTCCTCAAGGTTCTTTGCTAACTATAAATTCGATTGCTTGATGAGCTGTTGTAGCTGTGAGTTTCTTACCAGTGCTTCACTGGTTGTGTGGATTAGTCAAGTCAATTCATGTCTATTCAAGACCTCAGTGATGTCAGAAGGGATTAACCTACTATGGGCACAGAATGGTATGTTTTCCATCATGTGCCCACGGAAATGAGCTGAAACAGAAGTTCCATAGTCAACCCGTATCTATTTTTCTTCATTTGTTTTATGAAACTTTAGCCACATATATTTGGGTGTATAAATTCTATCATGGATTTCAAGGAACTCTCCTGGCCTCCCTCCCACCCCAGCTGATTCCCTAGCCTTGCCTTTCCTTCCTCATAGAAACATGCTGCTTTATTCTACTTCCTCCTTTCTTTCCAGCTGTGCTCTTCTCCTTCCTGTCTGAATTTTATGACTCTAGAGGAGAATTGGATTCTTTGAGCCTAAAGACCAAGAGATTGCCAGAAAGGTTGGTTTTGGTAAGATTGGCATACTGGGTGCAGAGAAGAAGGGGATTTGATCTCTGCAAATTTGGCAGGTGATAGAAAAGAAACTCCCAAGCTGGTGTGTAGTTTCATGATGGAGAGGTTCTGGGGTAGACACAGGCTCTGGGCGTCGACACCCAGTGGCTTCAGAGAATTTGGATGATGCGGTCTCGTCAGTTTAAACTGCTTTGATAAGCTTTACATCATGATTCTCCGAATCTTGTTCTCAGAGTTAGGATGAAAGCAGAATACATGACATGGCTGTTCAGATGTCTCCCATTCTTCTTAGTACGTATTACTTGAAACTATAATAGTAATTGTCATATCATTTTATTTTTCTTTCTCAATTGGCTGAGGATGCAGTGCATGCAGAGATTATTTGTCAGACAGCGGCTACCTGGCATCCACAGTCTATATAATAGCAGTTAAGCTGAGACCCAAAGATTGACAAACAAGCTGTTAAATCTAAAAGGCAGGATTTCTTATGGTAGATCAGTTATAATAATTTTATATCTCAGTATTTTACATATGTGACATTTTGTATAATAAACAATTAATTGCCTGCTTTTGACATTTGAAAGTTAATGTGAAGGGAGTTCTAAAACAGACACTGTAAACATCACCTCCCAAAGTGGAGTGGTAAATGGCTATCGGCCTCTGGGAGGATACAACCTAATTATTCCTCACAGTGCACTCTGTACCTTTTTACCACCAGTTTGGGTTTCATTGTCTTTGATAAACAAGATAATTGATATAAATGAATGTGATGCTGTAAAATTGTTCCCCAATTGCAGGTTTTCATGCTGGAGGTATAATTTTCCTTATGGCACATTACTGTTAATCTTTAAATGGGTAGGTTGGTAATCTACCTTTCATAAGCAGACATTAGATGAGTCTTTCCTTACCAGAGCTGATAAAAACATTGGATGTATCAGGTCACAGGAGAAAATGACTAATGGTCACATTAATGAGCAAGGGCACATGCGTTTTGGAGTGGGAGGTTTAGAGCTGGGAAAGTAAGGGACCTAAAGGTAAAAAGAGGTAAAAGGAGACGCGGTCCTCCTCAGGAAGAGGACAGAGGCAGTGAAACATGTGCTGGAAAGGATGGTCCACACCCGGTTTTCCCCTTCTTCCCCAGACCCGGCTCTGATCATGTAAATGCTGACTTGGCCACCCTGGCTGACCTACAGGCTGAAGATCTCAAAGAAGTCCCAACGTGCTTTTCCCTCTTATTTAGAGGAAAAGCACTGGGGCTTTGCTAAACCGCCATTTTGTTCCTTAAATGAATACTCTGTGTTCTCAATTCTCTGTTGGAAGTCTCTTTAGGAAATATCAAGGGCCGATCAGGCAACAGAAGCATGCATGTATGCACTCAGCAGGGAAGTCTGGGGCAAGCTCATTGGCAGTCAGCTTTGAGGAACCCATTTCTCTTTCTGTATAAAGTACAGCAAGGAAGAGTTAATGAAGAAAGTTGGCAGACGCATAGGAGAGAGTATAAAACAGTGTGGCCATAACTAATTTGGGGGGAATGTTGTACAACTTAGCACTCAGAGCCTTGGTGGTTTAAAAAAAGTTATAATTAATAATTATTGATTTGTCTAGGGCACCGAATATTTAGTTTTAAAAACGAGTTTAAACTCACAGCAAGGGAAACCATGGTGAAATGAGATTTCTCCCCAGATAGTTCTCTTTGGCAGTATTATCACAGCTTTTCAAACATCCAGGCTTGCTAAGGGTAGCTTGCTGTCCAGTTCAATGTCGTCTCTTCTCTGAACTGGTGCACTGCCTCCCTCCCCCTCTCTCACTCTTGAAAGGTTAGCCTTTCTTCAGAATAGTACAGGTTTTTCCAGCAACATCTGTCAACTTGTCAACGAGCACACCCTAAGGAAATTATGAACATTTGAAGACCATCTAAATACTGTAGGGAACCTCTCTCTCCTCTCCCCTGGCTCCCCCTCCTGCTTTCACCCAAGAAGAGGAGGGCACCCACAAGGCATTTATCACTGTCCATATCGCTGATAAACTATAAGCCTATTTGTGTCTGTGATTTTTTTTTTTAACACACTTTGATTTGTTCACTCAATTGTGATAACTCATCAAACCTCAAATTAGTGACTATCCTAGAAGGCAGGTTGTGGGCAGACCCTTTTGTTTAATGGAAAGAGACACCTAACCACTGTACTGTTAGCGCAAAGAGCCTTCTTTGCTCTAATAGCTCCCACGATCTTGATCTGATTCAGGAGGTCAGAAATTGCTGTCCCCAGCAAATATCGACCAGAAGGAACTGCTTTCTTGGTTATTCTGAAACTGCCAGCTGCATATTACACTAGCAGGTGCTAATAGGTTTCACTGGTCAGTAGAATTGTTATTGGTTCTTCCCTCCCCTGCCTCCTATCCTTTTACGATTACAGGGTAGCTCATGAGAATAAAAGTCTCCCTTCTTGTGTAATACCCAGATTTCTGAAATGCTGGTCCCACCTACCCATACCGTATTGGGAAGAGCCTGACTCTTCATGGCTAGGAAAGTACCAAGCCTGGATATTGTGATTATTTGAAAATCTCGAGATGCTTTTATGAATATGATCTAATATATTTTTTCACTATTCATAAGAAGGCAGAGAGAAGAAGGGATTCTTTTCTCTATGGGTAAAGAAACCAAGTAACAGGGTGGTTAAACAGCCTCCTTGAGATTGCCTGGGAGACGGTTTACAGAACTGAGGTGAGCACTTCAGGTATCTGCTTTCCACTGGAGGTTCGAGCTGAAGGCAGGCGGGGTAGCACACATTTGGCCTCTCAGAATTAAAGTGTGTAGACATGATGCAAAGAGAGCTAGAATTCAGAAACAAGATACGTTCTAACTATCAGGTCCCAGAATATTCATAATAAAATTCCATTTAAAAATACTCATACCCATTTTTCATGTCCTGAAGCACTAAGTGTAAACCATGAAAAGAATAATTAATTGAGAGTAATAGCAGAAGGTGCTTTTTAAGCTTTATTTTAGTGTGTTTTCCCTTTTAGTGTATCTTCCCTGGTGGCTCAGATGGTAAAAGCGTCTGTCTACAATGCAGGAGACTTGGGTTCGATTCCTGGGTTGGGAAGATCCCCTGGAGAAGGAGATGGCAACCCACTCCAGTATTCTTGCCTGGAAAATCCTATGGACGTAGAAATAGACTGCAATCCATGGGGTCGCAGAGTCGGACACGACTGAGTGACTTCACTTTCTTTATTTCTTAGTGTATTTTCATCAGACACTGTAAGCTTCCTGGAAAACACTGCATGATTCTTCAATCTAGATTAACTTTGGTCTCCAGAGGTGGTATAAACTGTCCTTTTTCCTGAGTTTTTTTTTTTCTTCTCATAACTGCTTTACTTAGGAGTATGGGTAAAGTCATTCCAGGTCACTGCCAAGACTTTGATTGTCAGTGTTTGAAGCGAGGTAGACAGATTTCCCCAGGGACCCCCAGTTACCTGTTGGGAAGCACAGCCTCAACCTGACCCAGGGGATTGCTCAGCCCTGTGTTGGCCCCTCAGGCTAAGAGTAGGGGAGCCCAGGGAGCAAGTTTTCCCTCAGGCATCCTGTAGGGTTTGATTACAGCCTCAGTTCTGAAAGCTCAATATTCACAAGTTAAGATTCACCTTGACCCATATGTTTCTTCTAAATTCCAGTCTCGCTCCCTTGAGATTCTCAGATTCTTTCCTTCTCACACGACTCAATTCAGAATGGTTTGTGGGAACTAAAACATATGAGAATTTGGTATGGTCTCTCACATTTTTCTCTCTGCCTTCAAAATCTGTGGCAGGAAGTTTCTGCCAATGTGGAATTGTACTTGCCACAGCTCTGATTGGGACATTTTCTGTAAAGTGTACAGAGTTTCCCTTAATGTTTAAATGCCTCACCGCTGGTAACTGTTGTTAGTAAAAATGCAAATTTTAATAGTTATTGATACATTTTAAAAGACCATCATTCAACATGTTAAGACTCAAGAGTTATCCATTATTTTAGAATCATTCTGACTTAAAGTTTGAACCAGATACATCTTCCAGCTTAGAATAAAAAGAGGTTAACTACTACTTTGTTAAAATGATAGTTGAAAAAAACACAAACATTTCCTTGCAAACCACAACTTCGTTTGTGGACCTTAAAAAAAAAAACATTTTGCACATCCTTTTTTCTGTGCTTAACATGAATGAGAAATATTCCCCCCAAACTGTGGTGACATCTCTGATCTTGAATCACAAAACTGTTGTGGCATGACAAGACCTTTCAGCCAGTAGTGTGGAACAAAAATAACTGTTAATTTCAACATCTTTTAGGACATAAGAAAAAATAAATCCATGTAAAACTCTTATGATACTAGTCATAGAAAAGGATGCCCTTCACATTATAACTTTTAAATTGTTTTGAGAAAGAGTTTCCAAAACTTGCAAGACCAATTCCAGTGACTCTTTGCATGTTAGGTATTTTTCCCCATGTCAGCATGAATAACTTGCCCCGATGTAGGGGACAGATGTAGAATCTTACTTCTCTGACAGATTATTTCCAGAGAAAAGGAAAAAAAAATCACCCCACTGAGATATTGCCTATTAGTTCAAACACAGAGTTGGATGTTTGGAATCTATTTTTTCTGGCATCTGGAAATTCCTTTGTCCTAAATTTAAAGGCCTTGCCTACAGAATGAATCCCTCTCTGATATACTGTAGTGGTCACTGCTATTAAACATCCAATGCTTGATTCTTTTTTTTTTAATTAATTTATTTTAATTGGAGGATAATTACAGTGTTGTGGTGGCTTTTGCCATACACTGACATGAATCAGCCACGGGTACACACATGTCCCCCCATCCTGAACCCCTCCTCCTACCTCCCTCACCACCCCATCCCTCTGGGTTGTCCCAGAGCACCGGCTTTGAGTGCCCTGCTACATGTGATGCTTGATCCTTTAAAGTCTTTTTGAATTGAAGATTTTCACAGCTAAAACCTCCAGCATGAATACTGGAGTTTGAAAACTGCACATAAGAGAGTAGACCTCTTAAGCAGTTAGATCTGGAACATGCTTTGCCTCAGAGGCTTCAGTGTAAGAGAGGAGTCACTGATCCTGGTGGACCTGCACACTTGGGAACCACTAACCCACTGCATCTCACCTTTGCCCCTGGGAACAGCCGCCTCTGATTTCTCACCTCCGTTTTCTGGAAAACTGCCATATTCTCAGAAATGTTCAGAGCTATAGCTTTCTAAAGTTAGAAAATTTGCATATTTGGGGAGGAAGGAGAGCCTTAAAGTTTGGAAGAGTGTTAACCTCTTCTTATCACTGGCTAAATAGGACCCAGCATGATTGTCAGAGTCTTTATAATCTCAAGATATGGTGTTATTTGGGCAGCCTTCAGTGATGTCACAATTGGAGCTCTAACAGGAATGATGAGAACACTGAGATTATACTAACTGAAACAGACAAAAATGAAAACAAAGAAAAAAGAAAAGAGGCTGTGAGTAATGGGTCTCCAGCATTCAAAAGTCATGGTCTATTTTCTTCCCGTGCTCTTCCCCTGCAGACATGACTAAATCCTGTGGAGCTGTGTTAGGAAGCAGCCTTTCCACAGAGCTGGGAACTTGGAGATAATTTGGGGAAAGAAAAGTTTAGAGGCTTTTCTCCAGCAATGTGATGTAATATACTGTGTGACTGAAAAATGATTGTTTGATTAAAATGTAATTGATTTACTTCAAGCTTGTTTTAGAAAAGGCAGAGGAACCAGAGATCAACATCCGCTGGATCATCGAAAAAGCAAGAGAGTTCCAGAAAAACATCTACTTCTGCTTTATTGACTATGCCAAAGCATTTGACTATGTGGATCACAATAAACTGTGGAAAATTCTGAAAGAGATGGGAATACCAGACCACCTGACCTGCCTCTTGAGAAACCTGTATGCAGGACAGGAACTGGACATGGAACAACAGACTAGTTGCAAATAGGAAAAGGAGTATGTCAAGGCTGTATATTGTCACCCTGCTTATTTAACTTATATGCAGAGTACATCATGAGAAACGCCAGGCTGGAGGAAGCACAAGCTGGAATCAAGATTGCCAGAAGAAATATCAATAACCTCAGATATGCAGATGACACCACCCTTATGGCAGAAAATGAAGAAGAACTAAAGAGCCTCTTGATGAAAGTGAAAGAGGAGAGTGAAACAGTTGGCTTAAAGCTCAACATTCAGAAAACTAAGATCATGGCATCTGGTCCCATCACTTCATGGCAAATAGATGGGGAAACAGTGGCTGACTTTATTTTTTAGGGCTCCAAAATCACTGCAGATGGTAATTGCAGCCATGAAATTAAAAGACGCTTACTCCTTGGAAGGAAAGTTATGACCAACCTAGACAGCATATTAAAAAGCAGAGACATTACTTTGCCAACAAAGGTCCGTCTAGTCAAGGCTATGGTTTTTCCAGTGGTCATGTATGGATGTGAGAGTTGGACTATAAAGAAAGCTGAGCGCCGAAGAATTGATGCTTTTGAACTGTGGTGTTGGAGAAGACTCTTGAGAGTTCCTTGGACTGCAAGGAGATCCAACCAGTCCATCCTAAAGGACATCAGTCCTGGGTGTTCATTGGAAGGACTGATGTTGAAGCTGAAACTCCAATACTTTGGCCACCTGATGCGAAGAGCTGACTCATTGGAAAAGACCCTGATGCTGGAAAAGATTGAGGGTAGGAGGAGAAAGCGACAACAGAGGATGAGATGGTTGGATGGCATCACCGACTCAGTGGACATGGGTTTGGGTAGACTCCGGGAGTTGGTGGTGGACAGGGAGGCCTGGTGTGCTGTGGTTCATGGGGTCACAAAGAGTTGGACATGACTGAGCGACTGAACTGAATTTTTGCTGTATAGCAAAGTGATTCAGTTATACACACACACACACACACACACACACATTCTTTTAAAATATTCTTTTCCATTATGGTTGTCACAAGATATTGAATATACTTCCCTGTGCTATATAGACAATAGGACCTTGTTGTTTATCCATCCTATATATAATAGTGTACATATGCTAATCCAAACGCCTACTCCATCCATCTCCCACCCTCCCGCTCACCTGGCAGCCACAAGTCTGTTCTCTGTCTGTGAGTCTGTTTCTGTTTTATAAAAGTTCATGTGTCATATTTTAGATTCCACATATAAGTGATATCACATGGTATTTTTCTTTCTCTTTCTGACTTACTTTACTTAGTATGATAATCTCTAGTTCCATCCATGTTGCTGCATATATGGCATTATTTCCTTTCTTTTTATGGCTACGTGGTATTCCATTGTATATATGGTACCGCATCTTTATGTGTTCCTCTGTTGGTGGATGTTCAGGTTGTTTCCATTCTTCGCTGATGTGAGCAAAGGGGTGCATGCATCTTTTTAAATTATATTTTTGTCCAGATATATGCCAGGGGTGGGATTGCTGGATCATATGACAGCTCTGTTTTTAGTTTTTTGAGAAACCTCCATACTGTTTTCCATAGTTGACTGCACCAAGAAAAGTGATTTTTTTTTCCACCTTGATAGATAAAACCAGGAATGAATGTAACTTAGTACCAGTGGTGAATACATTTTGGTAGCTTTTTGATAGTTTCTAAGAAAGATGGGCTTGTGCTCTAATTAGCTATTGTTCCTTTACAGCTGTTCAGACATAACAGCTGTGAATATTTTTTCCTTGAGAGTAAGTTGACAGAAAGTTGGATTGCAGTTGTTTGAAAGTTTGCTTGGTCAGCAACAGTTCCTATGTAGGCTTGGAGATAGGCCCCTGGGGGGAGTCCCTTTAAAAAAAAAAAAGTGTAGATCTGTAGGGGGAACTATCTAGATGTGACCTTAAGTTGATAGTCCTAGTTGCTTTTTGAAGGAAATACTTTGTATCTCTGAAAATCTTAACAGCAGAGAAGAATCTAGCCTAAGACCATTAAGCCCTTGATGGCTGCGTGAACCGCTGTGCTGTTAGAAAACAATTTATAATGAAAATAGCCAGGGAAACATTGAATGAAGCCCTACACAAGCACTATTTTTGAAGATGACAGTCCTCTGTAAGTGCCATTTCACTTTAAAAATCTGCTTCAAGTGGGTTTTCCTCCCCTATCTCTTAAAGGTGATCCCTGGAGATAGTTAAATAACATGTCAGTCTTATCTTTAAATATTGCTGGTACAGGTGGCCCTCAGGTCATGTCCTAGTGAAGTAATACTGCCTTTTAAAAAATTTATTACTCCTGAATTAAATTTACGGGCTGGCGGTTGGCCACCCTTGGTGCTGCGTAACAACAGAGAACAGTAAAATTGTTTCAGATCAGTTTTTCCTCAAGCCTGAGTCATCCCAATATTCATACACTTGCAGGATGTATACACTTTGTTAACATGCAATTTTTGCATTCAGAAGCAGCAAATTAAATTTGTCTGAGTAGAATTGCTGTGTGCACAGAGGGGGAAAAGTAATTTCTGCCTAGGCACTTCCCTTTTGCCTTTGCTTCTAGCACAGGCTATTGTAAGAGGTACGTAGCTGAAGGATAGCAAAGGAAAACCGGCAAGAGACAGACGTGAGACGCTGGATTTTGGCAGTAAGGTTTTGTAAACAAAGTGACACAAATTGGGGCAGAAATTCCAGTGGGACAAGGGAGGAAACTGGAAGACTGGAAATACAGCACAAAGCTGAGTCCCATCCAGATGGTGTTTTTAATAAATTTATCAGACGCCTGTGAAAGATGGTAATGAACACTCAAATGGGGAGTGGCCTGGCCCCTACGGGAAGGAAAACAGTATGGCACCTTCTGTGTGTTGCAGTCAGTTAGAATCACTCTCTAATTTTTCCCAGGAAAAAAGATCATGGAGTTTATTCAAATCATTGAGTGATTATTAGGCAGTCCAACTAGGCGGCCTGAGGTTTGTGTTTCTGGGAAGAAGAATAAATAACTGAATTATTTCCTGCTGAAGTGAAGGAAGTGGCCCATATTAGTAAACCCAGCAGTGACATTTAGAACATCTCTTCTGTAAGAACTCCTGTAGTGTGACTAGAGCAGATAGCAATGCCATCAGGCATAGAAGAGCTTCTGTAATCTTTAAAAGTCACATTATTATATATACGTTTTTCCTCTTCCCCCTGTTTTCCCCCAGTTTCCCTATCAGAAAATATTTTAGTCTACCATGAGTGACCAAACTTTCTATATGTGGGATAAACTTTTAGGGGAAGAGAAGTTGAAAGAGCTGAGGTGTATATAGTGCTTATAAAGCAGCTCCTCTGCAGTGGGCATATTTGTTTTCTTTTTAATGTTTAGGTCAAGACCCAGAGATTGATCATACTTTACTTTTCTAAGAAAACTTTCCCTGAGAAAGCATTTTTTCTGCTTTATTCAGGAACTTTTAGATTTTCTAGCTTTTGGTAAGGAGCTATGTTAAGCAAGGTTAAGTGCCATAACCTACATAGGCATGCATTTCTAGCTCTGATTCATTCATTCAGCAGATATTTATTTAATATCTACTATATGCTAGGCCCTCTTCCTTGTCAGTTGGGAATACATAAGTGAAAAGAAAGAAAAGTTCCTGCCCTTATGAGACTCAGATGCTGAATCTGTTAGATCTGATTGAAGTATTGATTTGGATATTAAGAATGGACGCAGCACTGAAACTATGGTCTCATCTTGGTTATTTACAGAAAGTCGTTATCCATGGGCTTTGTGCCCAAGTCCCTACTCTCTCTTCTTTCCACCTGTTGGCATCATTTCATCATTATATTGTTAATTTGACTAATTATTTTAAAAATAGGAATAAGAATTAAGAAAAGTGGTGATCTTCAGATTTTCTACCTTATGAAGTAAATACAGTTGCTCATCAAGTTGCTAGTAGAGTTCTAGCAAAAGCACTTTCTTGAAAGAAAATTTGGGAGTTGGGGTAGATTTTGTAATACAGTTCATCTCAGTGTATTATATGTTACATGTGTCTGTGTTGGGCACCCTTTGTAGATTCAGACTTTGACTGGAAGTATTAATGAATAATTATGTCAAGATCAAAGTAGAGGGACATCCCTGGTGGTCCAGGAGTTAAGACTCTGAGCTTCCAATGCAAGGGGTGCAGATTTGATTCTTTCTTGGTCAGGGGACCAAAATCCCACATCTGCTGGTATGGTCAAAAATAAATAAACTGAGTTTAAAATTAAAAAAAAAAAAAAAAATCAAAGTGGAAACCATAGAATATTCTTCTCCAGCACACAGATGTAAGATTTTTTGTTAAGAAGGCAGAGTTCTTTAATGTAGCATATATTAGACAACCTTAAGATTTCAGAGGGTCAAAGGGGGTGGTATTACTAGGGCAGTTTTGCTTAGAGAAAATATTAAAGATTGAAAGAATCTTCTTTAGTAAATATTTATAAATATGTCTTTAGAAAAGGGGTTCTGAGTGTTTTTCCCAGCTTTGTTTCCCAGAGAGCTAGAAACCATGTCACTTATGATTTTATGATTATCTCTGATGCTCCTGTACTAATTGACTACTAGTTAAAACCAGATCATCTAGGGATAAAACTGTGAAGCAGTAAGATAGCTTAGGAGGAACTTGACAGACTCGGGGAGAATCAACAAGGACAGCTGTTAAGACCTAGTAGATACTATAGAGCACATCAGTATTCTAAAGAATTCTGAAAGGTTTACCCTTTCAAGCCCCCTGAATTGCTTTCCATTTTTCTGGTTTTCATAAAAAGTGTTAAAATACATAGAATTAAAGAAAAACACCAGTATTCCATGTTTGTGAAAGAACATAAAGAACATATCTGTAAAGTCTGGAGAACAAGAACACTGGCATGCTCACCAGCTTGAGAAATAGAACATTACCAAACCTTTTTTTTTTTTTTTTTTTGACGTGGACCATTTTTAAAGTCTGTATTGAATTCATTATAATACTGCTTTTGTTTTATGTTGGGTTTTTGGCCAAGAGGCTTATGGGATCTTAGCTCCCCAACAAGGAGTCGAATCCATTCCCACTGGGCCACAAGGGAAGTCCCAGCACTAGCAAACTTTTGAAGTCCTTGGTGTGTCCCTCCCCCATTGCATCCCTGCTATCTTCCTATCCAGAGGTCACCATTCACCTGAATCTGTGTTTACTACTCCCTAGCTCTCCTTTCTGATCTTACCACATAGGGGAGACTCACTAGGTGTCTATCACTAAACAACAGAGGTAGAGTTATACCCTTTGTGTTTTTCTGACTTGCTTTTCTTAACCAACTTTCTTCGTAAGATTGACCCTTGCTGATACGCAGGGCTACAGTTCACTTATTTTCAATATTTGGTAGTTTTTGTTTGATAGTAAAATTTTAAAATTCAGTGGACAGGTTGAATACTAGACGGAACACACCTGGAGAAAAGTAGTGAACACAAATAGTAATTTTAATAAATTTCCCATAATGCTTCAAAAAGAAGTAAAAAGGGAAAAAATGAAAGGAAGGTTAAGAAACAGAGAGCATAGAATGGAAAGTCCCAACAGAGGTCTAATGGGAATTCTAGAAAAAGGAAAAACAGAAAATGAGGGAGAATCAGTACTTAGAGAAACAATGGTTAAAAATGTTCCAGACTTGATAAAGCCATAAGTGCTTATATATTCAGTCCTGAGCAGGATAAATTTAGTCTACATATAGGTACAATATGGGTCTTACCAGGTGACTGAGAGGTAAAGAATCCTGCAGGAGCCACAGGAAACATGGGTTCAATCCCTGGATTGGGAAGACCCCCTGGAGGAGGAAATGGCAACCCACTCTGGTATTCTTGCTAGGATAATCCCATGGACAGAGGAGCCTGGCAGGGTACAATCCATGGGGTCGCAAAGAGTCAGATACAGCTGAAGCGACAGAGCACGTATGCATGCATAACATAAATTGCAAAACACCAAGATCAAAAAGAAAACCTTAAAATTAACTGTAGAGAAAAAAATTACAGCTGTTAGAGGGATAGCAGACTGTAATGGACATAACAGTAGAAGCTGAAGACTATGCAAAAGTATCTTCAAAGTGCTGAGGAAAAACAACTTTTCACTTAGAGTTCTATATCCAACTAAACTATTTCTCAAGAGTGGTGGCAAAATATACTTTCAAACAAAGACTTTGCTGATGGATTTGTCTTAGAAGGAAGTTGAACCAGGAAGAAAGGAGGGTTAGGACTGAATAAATTGATGAATGTGAATAAGCAAGTTTTGACTATGTAAGGTCATAATGATTGATTTTGAGAGTATAAAACAAGGTAGAAATGAAATGTTAAGTAAGAATAACAAGCTAAGAGGCAGATGACTTGTATGAAAACGTGTTAATATCTTTTATATTGTTCAGGAGAAAGGAACATGTGATTTTTAGTTTTAGTCATTTTTAAGTCATGCATATCTAAAATTGAGTAAAAGAATAGAGACAGAATGCAGCACTTGAACAGCATCATCTTTTAGGATTTTTAAATAGCTCAGCTGGAATTCCATCCCTTCCACTAGCTTTGTTTGTAGTAATGCTTCTGAGGCCCACTTGACTTCACACTCCAGGATGTCTGGCTCTATGTGAGTGACAGCACCATTGTGGTTACCTGGGTCATTAAGACCTTTTGTGTATAGTTGTTCTGTGTATTTTTGCCACTTCTTCTTAATCATTTCTGTTTCTGTTAGGTCCTTACTGTTTCTGTCCTTTATCATGCCCATCCTTGTATGAAATGTTCCCTTGATATTTCCAATTTTCTTGAAGAGATCTCTTGTCTTTCCCATTCTCTTGTTTTCCTCTACTTATTTGCATTGTTTATTGAAGAAAGCCTTCTTATCTCTCCTTGTTGTTCTCTGGAATTCCACATTTAGTTGGAATATCTTTCCCTTTTCCTCCCTTGCTTTTCGCTTCTCTTCTTTTCTCAGCTGTTTGTAAAGCCTCCTCAGACAACCACTTTGCCTTCTCCCGTTTCTTTTTCTTGGGGATGGTTTTGGTCACTGCCTCCTGTACATTGTTAGGAACCTCTGTCCATAGTTCTTCAGGCAGTGTGTCTACCAGGTCTAAGCCCTTGAATATATATGTCACTTAGTGACTAAACAAAAACCACATAGAAATAGAATAAAGGAATTTCAGTCCGTTAGAAAATAGGAACAGAGCGGACAGAGAGGTGGAGGAAGCAGCAAAGGAAAAGTCTTGTTCAGTAGAAGTAAAGGTGAATTAGTATACACCTTGGTAATAGCAATTAATAGAAGTTGTATAAATCTGCCAGCTAAAAGACAAAGGACACTGAATTTTTCAAAAATCTAGTTATATGTTATTCACAAGAGAGCAGAAAAAGAGAAGAGTGATGCTAAGGATATAGTAGCCAAAATGAAGATGCTATATTTATTTGACATCAGACAATGTGGATTTTAGGGCAAAGGCATTACTTGAAATAAAGAATGACAGTGCACCATGATGAAAGGTTCAGTCTACCAGTTGGATATAATTCTAAAATGATATACGTGAAGTGACGTGGCCTCAAAATATATAAAGCAAAGATCAACAGAATTACTAGGATAAATTGACAGATGTATAGTCGTAGTGAAAAATTTAAATAGACCTCTCCCATTAATTAGTAAGCATATAAGTGATGTGAACAGCACAATAAGTTTGATATAGTAGATCTATATAGAACCATACATCTCCCAGATTAGAGAATACACCTTCTCTTCAGGCACATGTAAAATATTAATAAGAACCATGTACTTGACCACAAAAAAGCACATCTCATCAAATTCCCCAGTGACTCTGTATCATAGAGAATATACTTTTTTAATCCATATTGCAATGTAATTAATTTGAAAAGTTAAAAAACCCTTCTTATGAATAATTTATGAATCAAAGAAAACTCCTAATGGAAATTAGAAAATACTTAGATACAATCAGCTTTTAAAACACTTTGTATCAGAAAACACCCAGATGGAGGGATATTCTACACCATACCTGACTAATACTGTTCAAAACACTATTTCAAAACTTAAAGATAAAGATAAAGCAGGACTTAGAGGTAAAATATTAGCTTTAAATGCATTTATCAGAAAAAAAAAATTAATGAGTTAAGCATTTGCTTCAAATATTTGGAAAAAAATAGAATAAATCCAAAGGAACAGAAGGAAGAAATAATAAAAAGAACTGATTTAGTAAAGTATGAAATAAAGAATCAACAAAATAAAAAACTGATTTCTTGAAAACACTAGTAACATGTATAGAACTGATCAAATAAGAAAGAAAAGGAACAAATAAAATACTTGGAATGATAATGAGAACAAACATGTATAGAACTGATCAAGTAAGAAAGAAAAGGAACAAATAAAATACTTGGAATGATAATGAGAACATACTGTGAAAAGTTTTATGCTGCTGTGTTTGAAAACTTAAACCAAATGAAAAATTTTCCTGAAGGAGCCAAGACTAACTGAGGTTAATTTTGAAGGAAATAAGAAGGGGAAGGAGAAGTATTCATTTTGTCAGATTTTATGATACTGTAAAATTATAGTCATTAAAACAGCATGGTAACAGCACAAGGCTAAGCAAATCAAGGAAGCAGAGTACAGACCTTAAGAAGAGATTCGGATATTATGAAAACCTTGTATATGACTAAAGTAACATAAATTAGTGGGGGAAAGGATGAACTGTTCATTAAATGGTGCTGGGGAAATCGGCTAACCTATGAATAAAAGATGAAAGTAGATCTGTATTTCATAGCATACCAAAAATAAATCCTAAATAGATTGAAGAACCAAACATGAAAAGCAAAATTTGTAAAGTTTTAGGAGATAATATAGGAAGATACCTTTATAAATTTGGGGTAGGAAAGAATTTATAAACATGAAAGGGAAAGCACAAATCACATAGAGGAAAAAATTAAATACTTCAACTCAATACATTAACCAAGAAAGGACTGACATCCTGCCAGTGAGGTAACTCATAGCCACAAGTATAATTCCATTTGTCTGTGTGTGTGTGTAAATATATACATGTTTATGTCTTATGTATTCCTTGAAGAAACTCTTACCTATGTATACAAGAAGACACCTTTGTTTGTAATCACAAAGAAAACAATCTAAATGTTCCTTTGGTACATTTATACATTGAAATATTTTATATAGTTTACATCAGTGAACTAAATTTATCTCTCTATTGAATGTTCCTGCATCCTGGTTTACTGTTTATGGTAGATGTCAATATTGTTGACCACACATTCCCTTTCTTCTCCTGTGCACACAGTAAGTTATTTCTTTCCCACCCCCTTTGAAGTTAGGTAAGGCTCAGTGACTTGCCTTAGTCAACAAAATGTGAGCAAAGTGATTGCTTTGGGGGAGGAGTTTTAAGAGCCACTGCCCAGTTCACTCTCTTCTCACTGCTGCTGTGATTGAAGAAGCACAAAAAAAAAATCGGTGCAAAGCTTCCGTCACTAGGTTTCCTGTGTAATGCAATGCTGAGAGCCACCTTGCTGATCCCTGAATGCATATTGTGGGTGAAAAGTAAATGTGTGCTGCCTAAGCAACTGGGAGAATGGAGGCTGTCTTGTTACTGCAGCCTGAGCTACCCACAGTGTGATTTTTTGTCTCAGCTCAGTTTACTACGCATCTTGTGCCACTTCCTTTAGTTCTCTCTTCCAAACCACAGAACACTTCTCTTTCTCCCTGAGGTGGAGGTATTGTTACTAAGTCTCTAAATATAGTCCTTTATTTCTTCTCTTTTCAGAGTCAAATGGGGGCTTTTCTCTAAGCCCGTCTCTGCTAGGAAACATCCTCACAGGTTATTTCACCAGCGTTTTTGCTTGTTGCTTTGGAGTTAAGCTTCATACTCAAGGGATTCAGGGCCAGAAAACCCATCCTCTCTCACTCCCTTCTTCCCTTTTCTCTCTTCCTTATCTGTGGATGGCTGTCCTCATCTGCAGAGAGTAGAGCAAGTAGTGAAGGTGCATGAGATGAGGGCTCGAGAACAGGCATGCCCAACTTTGGAAAGTATATGCATTGGTTAGAAGAGACATGGAAGATGATTTGCTCCCCATCATTATGCAGTTAGAAAGGTTGTGGCATGATAGTAGTACTGTTCACCCTCTCTCTTTGCACAGAGTATAATATACTGAAAAGTACAGTATATATCTAATAAGCAATTGTCTTTTTTTTCAATCTACTTTAAAATTACATAAAGTAAGCTACATATCTTGAATGCAAGTAGCTAAGGTTAATTGTAGATTTTGGTTAAATACATTAAATATCTGAAGAAAATTCCAGCACTAGTAAATGCACAAAAAAGGTTCCCGTGGACTTAAAAGACTCTCATCTTTCATCGTTCTCTTTTCAGTGTTTACAGAATCTACATCATTCTTGAACAGCTATCATTTTGTGGAAACCCTAGACTTTTATAAATGAACAGGTTGATGTAGACTTGAAGCATGTATAGAGACATGAAATCAAAACAGAACTGATGTTTCAAAATGCAGCAGTTCTTGAACAAAGAGATGAGCATATGTGTTGAAATGCTCAGGATAGTAAACAAACAAGGGATATTCATCATGGCTGAAGACAACTGTATATTCTGAAAAGGGATTGGTTCCATGTTCTGGGTTGTTTTTCCACTTTATGAATTCTAAAATACTGAATATATATATATATATATACACACACACACACACACACACACACACATATGTATATATGTGTGTGTGTGTGTGTGTGTGTGTGTGTGTGTATATATATAATGCTTCTTTAAACAAATGTGCTACATTTATTAAGTGAAATAAATGTATACAGGTTCTAGGCCATACTTCAGACTTCCCAGCCTGGGGATCCGGCAAAGGGACTGGGAATCCCCAGGGAATCTGATATTGAAAATTCCAATGGGATTTGATTACAGAACGCCCCCAGAACTGGGGGCAACAGAGACTCTTGGAGGGCACAAGCAAAACCTTGTGTGAAACAGGGCCCAGGGGAAAGGAACCATCACCCCACAGGAGACTGAGCCATACCTGCCTGTGAATGTTTGAAAATCTCCTGCAGAGGCGTGGGTCGACAGTGGCCTGCTATGGAGACAGGGCACTGGCAGCAACAGTCCTGGGAGGCGCGTGTTGGCCTAAGTCCCCTTGGAGGTCACCATTAGCCCTACCACAGTGCCAGGACTGGGTTGTCTCAGGCCAAACAACTAACAGGGAGGGAGCACAGCCCCACCCATCAGCAGACAATTGGATTAAAGGTTTACTGATCATGGCTCTGCCAGCCAGAGCCACCCAGTATTCCCCACAGCCAGTCCCTCCCATCAGGAAGCTTGCATAAGCCTCTTATCCTCATCCATCAGAGGGCAGATAGACAAAGTAAGAACTACAGTCCCACAGCCTCCAGAACAAAAACCACAATCATAGAAAGCTAACCAAAATGATCACATGGATCATAGCCTCGTCATAGTGAAGGGGCTTGTGTAACTCAATGAAGCTATAAGCCATGCTGTGCAGGGCCACCCAACATGGATGGGTCATGGTGGAGAGTTGTGACAAAAATGTGGTCCATTGGAGAAAGGAATGGCAAACCACTTCAGTATTCTTGCCTCAAGAACCCCATGAACAGTATGAAAAAGCAAAAAGATATGACACTGGGTCGGAATGTGTCCAATACGCTACTGGGCAAAAGCGGAGAAATAGCTCCAGGAAGAGGGCTGGGCGAAAACAGAAATGATACTCAGTTGTGGATGTGTCTGGTGGTGAAAGTAAAGTCTGGTGCTATAAACAACAATATTGCGCAGGAACCTGGAATGTTAAATCCATGAATCAAGGCAAATTAGATGTAGTCATACAGGAGATGGCAAGATTGAATGTAGACATCTTAGGAATCAGTGAATTACAATGGATAGGAATGAATGGGTGAGTTTAATTCAGATGACCATTATATCTACTACTACTGTGGGCAAGAATCCCTTAGAAGAAACGGAGTAGCTCTCACAGTCAGCAAAGGAGTCCAAAATGCAGTACTTTGGTGCAACGTCAAAAACAGCAGAATGATCTTGGTTCATTTCCAAGGCAAACCATTCAACATCAGAGTAATCCAAGACTGTGTCCAAACCACTGGTGCCAAAGAAGCGGAAGTTGACTGGTTCTGTGAAGTGCCCTACAAGACCTTCTAGAACTAACACCAAAAAAAAGATGTTCTTTTTATCATGGGGATTGGAATGCAAAAGTAAGAAGTCAAGAGATACCTGGCATGTAACAGGCAAGTTTGGCCTTAGAGTACAAAATGAAGCAGGGCAAAGGCTAACAGAGTTTTGTCGAAACAACACACTGGTCATAGCTAATACCCTTTTCCAACAACACAAGAGACAACTCTACACAAGGACATCACCAAATGGTCAATACCAAAATCAGATTGATTATAGTCTTTGCAGCTGAAGATGGAGAAGCTCTATACAGGCAGCAAAAACAAGACCTGGAGCTGACTGTGGCTCAGATCAGGAGCTCCTTATTGCAAAATTCAGGCTTAAATTGAAGAAAGTAGGGAAAACCACTAGGCCATTCAGCTATGACCTAAATCAAATCCCTGCTGATTATACAGTGGAGGTGAGGAATATTTTCAAGGATTACATCTAGTAGATAAGGTGCCTAAAGAACTATGGACAGAGGTTCCTAACATTGTACAGGAGGCAGTGACCAAAACCATCCCCAAGTAAAAGAAATAAAAGAAGGCCAAAGTGGTTGTCTGAGGAGGTTTTACAAAATGGCTGAGGAAAGAAGAGAAGCGAAAAGCAAAAGAAAAAGGGAAAGATGTACCCAACTGAATGTAGAGTTCCAGAGAACAACAAGAAGAGATAAGAAGTCCTTCTTCAGTGAACAATGCAAAGAACTAAAAGAAAATAATGGAATGGGAAAGACTAGAATCTCTTCAAGAAAATTGGAGGTATCAAGGGAACATTTCATGCAAGAATGGGCATGATAAAGAACAAAAATGGTAAGGACCTAACAAAAGCAGAAAAGATTAAGAAGAGGTATTGTGTGTATTCAGCAAGAATACACAGAAGAGTTGTACAAAAAATTTCATAATGATCCAGATGACCACAATGATGTGGTCACTCACCTAGAGCCAGACATCCTGGAGTGTGAAGTCAAGTGGACCTTAGAAAGCATTACTATGAACAAAGCTAGGGGAAGTGATGAAATTCCAGCTGAGCTATTTAAAATCCTAAAAGATGGTGCTGTTAAAGTGCTGCAATCAATATGTCAGCAAATTTTTTAAAAACTCAGCAGTTGTCACAGGACTGGAAAAGGTCAGTTTTCATTCCAATCCCTAAGAAAGACAATGCCAAACAATGTTCAAACTACTGTACAAGTGTGCTCATTTCACATCCTAGCAAGGTAATGCTAGGCTAAAAATCCTTCAAGCTAGGCTTCAGGAGTACTTGAGTCGAGAACTTCCAGATGTACAAGCTGGGTTCAGAAAAGGCAGAGGAACCAGAGATCACAATATCTGTTGGATCATAGAGAAAGCAAGGGAATTCCAGAGAAACATCTACTTCTGCTTCATTGACTATGCTACAGCCTTTGACTGTGTGGATCACAACAAACTGTGGAAAATTCTTAAAGAAATGGGAATACCAAACCACCTTACCTGTCTCCTGAGAAACCTGTATGCAGGTCAAGAAGCAACAGTAAGAACCAGACGTGGAACAACAGACTGGTTGGGAAAATTGGGAACAAAGTACATCAAAGCTATATATTGTCATCCTGCTTATAACTCATATGCAGAGTGCATCATGCAAAATGCCAGGTTGGATGAATCACAAATGAGAGTCAAGATTGCCAGGAGAAATATCAGCAACGTCAGATATGCAGATGATACTGCTCTAATAGCAGAAAGTGAAGAGGAACTGAAGAGCCTCTTGATAAGGGTGAAGGAAGAGAGTGAAAAAGCTGGCTTAAAATTCAACATTCAAAAAACTAAGATCATGGCATCTAGTCCCAACACTTCATGGCAAATAGATGGAGAAAAAATGGAAACAGTGACAGACTATTTTCTTGGGCTCCAGAATCACTGTAGACGGTGATTGCAGCCATGAAAGTAAAAGATGCTTCTCCCTTGAAAGAAAAGCTATGACAAACCTAGACAATGTATTAAAGAGCAGAGATATCACTTTGCCACAGTGGTCCATATCAGTTCAGTTCAGCTCAGTCGCTCAGTCGTGTCTGACTCTTTGAGACCCAGTGGACTGCAGCACGCTAGGCCTCCCTGTCCGTCACCAACTCCTGGAGTTTACACAAACTCATGTCCATTGAGTCAGTGATGCCATCCAACCATCTCATCCTCTGTCATCCCCTTCTCCTCCTGCCTTCAGTCTTTTCCAGCATCAGGGTCTTTTCAAATGAGTCAGCTCTTTGCATCAGGTGGCCAAAGTATTGGAGTTTCAGCTTCAACATCAGTCCTTTCAACGAACACTCAGGACTGATCTCTTTTAGGATGTACTGATTGGATCTCCTTGCAGTCCAAGGGACTCTCAAGAGTCTTCTCCAACACCACAGTTCAAAAGCATTAATTCTTCGGCGCTCAGCTTTCCTTATAATCCAACTCTCACATCCATACATGACTACTGGAAAAACCATAGCCTTGACTAGACGGACCTTTGTTGGCAAAGTAATGTCTCTGTTTTTTAATATGCTGTCTAGGTTGGCCATAACTTTCCTTCCAAGGAGTAAGCTTCTTTTAATTTCCTGGCTGTAGTCACCATATGGTCCGTGTAGTCAAAGCTATGTTTTTTCCAGTGGTCTTAGATGGATGTGAGAACTGGACCAAGCTGAGCAACAGAAAATTTATGCTTTCGAATTGTGATGCAAGGAGATCACACCAGTCAATCCTAAGGGAAATCAACCCTGAATATTCATTGGAAGGACTGATGCTGAAGCTGAAGCTCCAATATTTTGGTCTCCTGATTCGAATAGCCAGCTCACTGGAAAAGACCCTGATTTGGGGAAAGACTGACAGCGAGAGGAGAAGGGGATGACAGAGGATGCGATGGTTGGATGGCATCACCAACTCAATGGACACGAGTCTGAGCAAACTCCGGGATATACTGAAGGACAGGGAAGCCTGGCGTGCTGCAGTCCATAGGGTCGCAAAGAGTTGGACACGACTTAGCAACTGAACAACAATAGATATGTATAGTTTAGAGAATACTAATAAAACAAGTGCCCGTGTACCTGTTGCCTCACTTGAGAATAGAATAAGACCAGAAGTTGAAGCCCTTCCAGGATTTCATCTTGGAAATGAAATTAATTAATGTTTAGATACATTGGTAGGGGTCCGTCAAAGTTTTCATATTCCTCTTTCACATACAAGTAAGCATAAATTTTGTGTAATAATTCCCTGGACTTCCTTTTATTTTACATTTATATATGTACCCCTAAACAAGTTGCAATTTTAGTTTTGACATTTTAAAAAACTTTGTGTAAATGAAATCCTACACTGTGTTTTTCTGCGCCTTGCTTTTTTCACTCAGCATTGCTTTTTGACTCATCCATTTGGATATAGCCGTGGTTTATTAATCTCAACCACTGTGTGGTTTCCCATTGTAGTAATATTTTGCAGTCTATGTATCCATTCTATCATGGATAGGGTATCATGTTTTTTTATAATAAAATTCCTTAGTGTTAATTGTTGCATATGATTTGGTTTGTTTCAGCCTTAGGTTCAACTTTTTAAAAAACTGACATGTGTTTTAAATGTGTATCTTGAGATAGTCAAGATGCTCTAATTTTTATTTTATCATTGATAGTAATTAATTAATTTTGTTTGTAGCAAACTATTGGGATACATTTGGCTTCTTGATGCTGAATCTTGTGTTGGATTCACAGTTCCCATGGAGAACATTGCAACAATCGCTGATTGTGCCAGTGTGATTGAAGGAGTCAGTCGGAGCCGAAATGCCTTGCTGAACGGGGACACTAAGAACTATGACTGGGATTCTGGTTACACGTGTCATCAGCTAGGAAGTGGTGCGATTGTGGTTCAGCTGGCACAGCCCTACATGATCGGGTCAATACGGTAAGAAGATTCCCTTTCATTTATTACTTTTAAAATGGAAGACACATGTGCACATGGTGTTTTGGTACGTTGATGATCCCAGTAACTTCAGTGAAGACCCTCTTCTGTTCTTTCCTCTAAATGTTGAGAGAAGGGAGTGGAAGGGGAGGGACAAAGTTATACAAGGTGCTTGTTTGGATTTTCTGGTGGTGAGATGCACCGAAATTAGACTTGTGGAGGGACTAGATGCGATTTGTGGAGGGAAAGGACCAGGTCTCTCCCTGGATATGGCTTACCTCCGACTCATGTCTCAGTTTGTGCTGGTTAGAGACTTACAGGATAATGTCAAAAGAGGCTATATGGAATCAAAACTGATTTTCAACTCTAGTAAGTGACTTAAGATATGAACCAAACAGATCTGAATATGAAACCTGGTACTAAAAGATGTTTTTAATAATCTTCATGTCTGGACTTTTGGTTGTTGTTTTCATTTTGTTTTGGTTTGCCTTAAGAAGGGAACTTGAATCCAATATTGCTTGATTTGTAGGATCATATGATTTTAAAATATAAGGCTGGTGACATCCCCCAGAGGATATGCTTTAGTTAAGAGCCGTCTGGGTCTTGAATAGGCTTCCCTTTTCTTTTTCAAAGTTCCAAGAGGTCTCTGAAAGATTGATGTTGAATACACACACACATAACATTAATATATATATATATTAATATATAGAAAACATTATATATATATATATATAAAACATAAGAATATTTTACATTGTATCTTAACCTGCCAGAGGGGGAGATGTTGGTAAGACGTGACTGCCTCCCCCCCCCATTGTTCTCCACCACAGTTGCCTTAGTGTTTCCTGTTCTTATTTTATTTTAAAGTTAGAATTTGTAACAAAAGAAAGAGCACAAAAAATAAGGTATTGTTGTTGTTCTGTCGCCCAGTCGTGTCTGACTCTTTGTGAGCCCATGGACTGCAGCACGCCAGGCCTCCCTGTCCCTCATATCTCTCAAAGTTTGCCCAAGCTCCTGTTCATTGCATCAGTGTTGCCATCCAGTCATCTCACCCTCTGACTCCCTCTTCTTCTGCCCTCAATCTTTCCTAGCATCGGGGACTTTTCCAATGATTCAGCCGTTCACATCAGATGTCCAAAATACTGGAGCTTCAGCTTTACCATCAGTCCTTCCATTGAGTGTTCAGGGTTGATTTCCCTTAAGATTGACTGGTTTGATCTCCTTGCTGTCCAAGGGACTTTCAGGAGTCTTCTCCAACACCACAGTTCGAAGGCATCAATTCTTTGCCACTCTGCCTTCTTGACTGTGCAGCTCACAAAACCATACATGGCCACTGGGAAGACCATAGCCTTGACTGTACAGATCTTTGTCATCAGAGTAATGTCTCTGCTTTTCAACACACTCTCTAGGTTTGTCATAGCTTTCTTGCCATGAAGCAGTTGCTTTCTGATTTCATGGCTGCAGTCACCATCCGCAGTGATTTTAGAGTCCAAGAAGAGGAAATCTGTCACTACTTCCACCTTTTCCCCTTCTATTTACTATGAAGTAATGGGGCCAAATGCCCCCCTCTTTTTTTAATATTTAGTTTTAAGCTGGCTCTTTCACTCTCTGCCTTCACCCTCATCAAGAGGCTCTTTAGTTCCTCTTTGCTTCCTGCCATTAGAGTGGTATCATCTGCATATCTGAGGTGTTTGATATTTCTCCCGCCTATCTTGATTCCAGCTTGTAACTCATCCAGCCTGGCATATCTCATGATGTGCTCTGCTTATAGGTTAAACAAACAGGGTGACAGCAGACACCCCTGTTGTACTCCCTTTTCAACCTTGAACCAATCAGTTGTTCCATACAGGGTTCCAACTGTTGCTTCTTGACCCACATACAGGTATCTCGGGAGACAGGTAAGATGTTCTGGTATCCCCATCTCTTTAAGCACATTCCACAGTTTATTATGTTTCTCACAGTCAGCGGCTTTAGCCTAGTCAGTGAAACAGAGGAAGATGTTTTTCTGGAATTCCCTTGCTTTCTCTATGGTCTAGCAAATGTTGGCAATTTGATCTCTGGTTCCTCTTCCTTTTCTAAACCCAGCTTGGACATCTGGAAGTTCTTGGTTTGCATAATACTGGAGCCTAGCATGCAAGATTTTAAGCATGACCTTACTAGCATGGGAAATGAGTGCAATTATCCAATGGTTAGCACATTCTAACCATTCTTGGGAATTGGGATGAGGATTGACCTTTTCCAGTCCTGTGGCCACTGCTGAGTCTTCCACATTTGCTGACATATTGAATGCAGCACATTGATGGCATCATCCTTTAGGGTTTTGAATAGTTCTACTGGAATTCCGTCATATCCTAGCTTTATTAACAGCAGTGCTTCCTAAGGCCCACTTGACTTCTCACTCCAGAATGTCTGGCTCTAGGTGACTGACCACACCATCATAGTAATCTATTTCATTAAGATCTCTTTTGTACAGTTTTTCCATGTATTCTTTCCATCTTTTCTTGATCTCTTCAGTGTCTACTAGGTCTTTACCATTTCTGTCCTTTATTGTGCCCATCTTTGGGGGAAATGTTCCCAATTGCCTTACTGTTTCCATTTTAAAATTAGTATTTGTAAAGAAAGAAATAGCACAAAAAATAAGGTAGTGGGATTCTAATAGGCAAAGGTTTATTGATGTTCAGGCTAATAAGTACAGAAGTTAAGTCTGCTTGTCGATTCCTGAGGTACACTGACAATTGATGCTGAATTTCTTGGAGAATTCAGACTGTTAATTTCTTCATTTAAATTGTCAGCCTCTTTTCATAAAGGGTCATGTACAGGCTGAGTACTCTGGGCAACAAATCACAGATAGAGAAGCTGTGAATTTGTCCTACAGGCCTGAGAGCTCACATTGTGCTTCAGAAGGGGAGGGAGACAAGCCACATTCAGTCTGGACAAAATAGAAGTACAAATAAACTTCTTTCAGCAAACAACACCCCCTCCTTCCTTTTTCTCAGCTGCATGCATTAACTAAAGTAATCATAAGTCATTCTAGAATCCTTGTCATAAACGGTGTGAAACTTATCTGAATATTTCCCATTACAATCTTTTCCTCTGTACTTTAAAAATCTGGAAAACAGTTGTCCTTCTCTTGTTTTATAGTCTCCACAATTTCTTGAAGATTACCAATCGTGTCTCTGAGATTACATCTACAATTTCTTTCAGCAGGCTTGTTGTGTAACTCATCTGAGCAGGAGACTTGAAATCATTTAAATTGACTGGATACTCTCTTTCTTTCATTTCACTGTTTGGGACTTCAATTTTCTCTTTATTATGTTTGTTCTGCCATTTCTAATTTGAAGACCCGTCTTCTTGCCAATGAAGATAGAAGCAAACTGGCTGCTTAGCAGCTCTGCCCATTCTCTTTTAATGTTCCCTGTATTCTGTCTGCTTACCTGGTACCACACATCTCCCTGCCACCTAACACTGGTCCATGTGCATCTGAAAGCAAATGTCAGAAATGGAGTCCCACTCTTCTCCTCTTTCCCTGTTCAGGTTGCCTCATACTGTGATTTTCTCATCTCATTTGGTATACCCCACCCAACCATCCATCCATTGAGCCAAAAACATGGGATCCTTCCTGTCTTCCCCACCCCCACTGCCATCACCATAGCTGCACCTTTGTAGGTTCTCTTCTCTATTTGGCTCTCCCGTCCCCACCTGCAACCATCTCCCACACCGTTACCACAAGTCTGATGTGGTCCTGCCCCTTCCTCAGAGGATTGATGGCTACTGTTTGCCTTCAGGAGAAAGTTCAGACAAAGGCATTAAGAACTTGTGGCTCCCTTCTGTCTGTACAGCCTGTCTCCTGCCTCTCCTCCCACCCCCACACATACTGTCTCAGCCTATCCAGCTACTTGCAGTTTTGCACGTCACCCTCTCTTATCCTTCAATTCTTTGAACATGCTGTTCTCATTGCATGTGTATCTCACTGTCTTCTCATCACTTCTTACCTGGCTCTATGACCCTTTAAGACTTCACTCTTTTGGGAATGCTTCGCTAACCTTCTGTCATCTCCTGGGCTGATTCAGACATCCCTAGTCAGTGTATTTTGTGTGTAATTCCTCCCAGGGCATTTGGCATGTTTGTATTATAATTGTTTACTTACTGCCTCCTCCCAGTCTCATCTGATATATAAAGCCTGTGGCAACTCAGAATAAGTGTTCCTTGACAAATTGAATGTGCAGATGCGGTAGTCCATCAATAAAAAAAGGGGAGTTATAGCAGATATAGTGCTGCTGCTGCTGCTGCTAAGTCGCTTCAGTCGTGTCCGACTCTGTGCGACCCCATAGACGGCAGCCCACCAGGCTCTGCCGTCCCTGGGATTCTCCAGGCAAGAACACTGGAGTGGGTTGCCATTTCCTTCTCCAGTGCATGAAAGGGAAAAGTGAAAGTGAAGTTGCTCAGTCGTGTCTGACTCTTAGCGACCCCATGGACTGCAGCCGACCAGGCTCCTCCGTCCATGGGATTTTCCAGGCAAGAGTACTGGAGTGGCAGATATAGTGGGAGATCTAGAATTTTAGATCCTGCAGGGACTTCATGAGGTGGTTGCCAAGGTGACGACTCAGAGAGAGCCAAACAGGCTTTTTGTGTGGCAAGGCTACCTTGGCTTCTAGCTCTACTCAAAGAATCACAGATATTGAATCTAACTCCAGAAAAAGGTATCACTGGAGCTTAAGAGAGACATGAGAGAACAGTCCCATTTGGTTTTCTTTAAAAGTGAAATGAAAATGGTTCTCCCAAACAATTTTTCTTTGCCTGACTCAGAGGGGGATGGTGAACATGAGCACAACCGAAGGCAGAATTGTGTATCTCGGCGCTGTGTGAAGCCTCCGTCGTCCTTCAGCCCAGCTACTGCTTTTACAGTGAGAAAATCCATGCAATTGAAGCCCCAAGTAACTGGCTGAACACTCAAAGAGACACGTCTCTAGGAAACTAACATTATGTTGTCAGAAACTGCATTTGCCTCTTCTGTGACATGATCAAGAGGAGGAAAGGGAGAGGGATTTCTCCACCGCCAATGCCTGTGGGCAACGGTGGATATCTTGGCAGGCCATGGTTAGCAGCAGCTGATGTGTCCAGATAGCTGCTTATTGGTAGGAAACGATTAGTGGCACCTCTTCATGGGAATGGGTAATTGACAAATGACAGGTTGATTAGTCAGTGACCTTTGACCCCAAACTTCTGCTGTTGGTGATGACTCGGTTGCTCTCCTAGTCACTGTGTCCACAGAAGCCCAGTGGTTCTGAATCAGCACCTAAAGGGAGAGCATTCCAGAGCTGGGTGACTAACATTTTCTCTGGCCAAGAGGGAGGAGGTCTGGCAGTGCTGGAGCCTCTTCCTCTGGGGGTCCAATCACATGGTACAGTAACTTTAAAATTTCAGGTTTCTTTGTCGATGGTGAACACAGAGGCAAAGGTCTCAAACATGAATTATCTTGATCATTACATTCTTTATTCCTAAGAAAGGACAGAGTTATTGCGTGGATAAGATTTCTCTTGCTCGTGTGTTTTCATCCATATATACCATTTCTTCCTTTCATGAGGGTTTCCCCTGTAGCTGGGTAGACAAGCAGAGCTTCTTGGCAGACAGTGACCAGAGCTAACCACCATCTGTGAGACCCTAATCCTGCTAGTGCGTCTGCTGCAGTAAGTACCCTTGTGGGTCCTGAAAAGGCAGATCTGGAAACGTGATCTCTGATCATCTCCCTCTGTTTTCTTTCATTCACTCAACAAGCATTTATTGAGCCTTGTACTATGTGCCAGGCACTGTTTAAGCCCTAGGGATATAGCACTGAATACAGAAAACAAACATCAGTGCTCTCGCAGAACTGACATTCTTGTGGTGAGGCAGGCAGTGGTGGATAACCAGTAAACAGCACTATTTGTAATGTGTCAGATATTTCAGAGATGGAAGCATCAGGAGGGAGGACTCGGAGGTGGAGATGGTGCAGTTTTAGATTGGGTGGTCAGGGGAGGCCTCACCTTGCAGAACCTGAAGGATGGGAAGGGCAAGCCACTTGGGGACCTGGGGGATGAGCCTCAGAGGCAGAATGCCAGGGCCCTGTGGCAAGCATGTGAGCACAGAACAGGCGAGGCAGGTTGCAGGGGCAGCAAAGAGGCCAGGGTGACTGGAGTAGAGTGACAGGGAGAGCGAGAGGCGAGGGGAGGAAGGGGATTTTCAGAGGTGACAGCCTGAGAGGGCTTGTTACTGTTTCTGTTAATATATTCAGTCAGCAGCTCCCAGAACCATTCCGCCCACCGCCATAAACCCATCCCAGTGTTTTGTTAGCACTGTTAGAGGAGAGGTTTCTTCACCGAGGAGGGGAGGGCAGAGCTGGGGAGCCCTCATGCCTTTAGAAGTTGCCTTCTTTGTTCCTGATTGGCCTTTGTCCAACCAGCTCCCAGGAAAGAAACAGGAGGCTAGGACGCCTTGAGTTTATATGAAACTATCTCCCCATCCTTGGCGTTTATTTCTCATCCCCAAGAGCCAGAGCAGGCAGTTTAACTTGGAAATAAAGGCGTTTGTCTTTGTTGTTGCTAGGTTTACAGGCACGATGAAAGTTATTCATTTTGAGAGGAAATGAGAGAAATTGCCTGGAATGTGCCTTAAAAGTGGGTAACTGAGTAGTAATTATATCATTTTCATGCCATTTTAAAAACATTAAAATTTAAATAACAGAAAATCTTCAGAGGACTGACCGCATAAAAAGACTAAGGTAGAGTCATAGTAACTAACCAAATCTACCTGATGTCTTATAGTCCCTCTGTTGCCTAAGGTTAAAACGTACTATCTTTCTGCTTGCTAATCATGATGTCCTTTTAAGTGTTTTGAGGTTAGTATGAGAAATCACATATGCTGCACATTAAGCATGCCTGTCGCCCAATCTTTTTCAGCTAATAGATGACAGCACTTTGTTTGAAACCCTAATTATAAGATAGTCAATTAAATTAACAATTCTTACATTAGCTTGAAAATGATGGTTTTGTAATTGATATAAGCAATACTGTAAGTAAAATACCCATAATGCTTTAACTAACCTAATTGTGAGTAAGTAGGCTGTTGAAAGATTGAAACAGCACAGATAGATGAAGCTAAATGAACCCACAGCCTTCCTGGAAGTTATGAGGATTAAGGAGTTAATGACACAAAAATATTTTGAGTTCTTCAGTTGGAAAATGTTACATGAATATAGTATGTTAGAACAAAATGAATCTAGCCCAAAGTATGTTCTTGGTGGATATTCATAATTCTCTTTATTTTGTGGGGATGAGTCTTTTACTTTGCAATAGGGAAAAAAAAAAAACAATTCTGCCACAGAACTTCTGAACCACAAATTAGTTTATGCCTTGCCGTTATTAAGCATGGATAAAACAAAGCAATAGCAAGTTGATCCTTGAAAAAAACACCTAGATATGCCACTGTGGTCCTTATTCATCCCAGCATATTTTTCCTTCCTTTTGAGCTTTTAAGTCCATGCCCAGTTCAACTGACCTTTCACTGTTGTGTGACTGCAGTCATTCCAGGTTATCTATTCAGGCTGTAAATTAGAAATCCAATTTTTTACTGCAATTTTTTCCTTCTTACCGCTGCTGACCACCCCACCAAACTATTGCTCATCCACTTCCCTCCCACAGGACAGGCACAGAAAAAAAGAACCACAAACCATACCATTTTTGTCCCATTCGGTAGCTCCAAATGAATGCCTAGTCCAATAAGGGTGGGGAGAGAAATTGAACCAATGACTCAAGTGATGCTTTATAGTTATATGAGTATTTTCTACATGTGTGCTGCCCTCAAGTTCTCGTAGTACCACAGATAATCTCAAGTTGAAGATAGTGATTGTAGTATTGAGATGAACTTGGGTCTTTGCAGCAATTTCCAAGTGCCTGGTATAGTACTCCATGCTGTGAGTACTCAATAAACACTCATTGACTGAGCTGACAACATAGTATGTTAGTGCAACTAAAGGGAGTTCTATCTATCAGCTAAATTGGACATCATATTTGCTCAGTGTGTCTGTTCTAAGTGTATGTGAGGAAACTGCTAAAGATCTGGCATCTTCCGCAAATGACTAAGATGAAGCTCTGGTGTTAGGCGCTGACATGAGCACAGGTAAGGACGGCTGCCTCGCATTTCACGCTGCTTCCATTTCATTCTGTCTGAGTGCTACGCAGGCAAGCATACTTTTATTTACATTAGGAAAACCTTCTTTGCGACCTAGAGAGCTAAAAATTTCCTTTTTATAGTCTAAAGAATACAACAAACATCTAAAAATATGACTCCTCTGGCTTGGATTAAGATTGCCTATAATTCTAGTCAAAATTGGAAAGATATTTTACAAAATTTACTTCATATCAGTCATGCTGAGTGTCATCTGTCACAGCCCTGAACCAAAGAATTCTTCCTTGTCTTGCTGATCCATGATTTATTTACCAAGCGTTGTTTCTCTCACAGCCTATCTGCATTGCACTAAAGTCTTATCACCCTCAGACCTCAGAACTCTGGTTCCCAGAACAATTGTTGAATAAAAAATTTTATCTGTGGCTCCCAGTAGATGCTAGAGTCTGAACCGTGTGAACACTAAGGGGACCAGAAATCTTGGAGCCCAGAAACGATAGCAGAGTTTAGGGGAACAGTAAATATGTCTCAGCTAGATTCATCCTAGAGGTATTTCAAGACCAAAAAATATTACTATGGCAACTGAGTTGCTTGTTAAAAATACAGGAAGGGGACTAGAATTCAGATATTCTTTGGAAAAACAGGAAAGGTTAAATCCCCTCCCCCCAAAAAGTGTGTGTTGCATGTGTGTTTGTTTGTTTATGTTTGATTTACCTCACATGTCAATGATTTATCTCCCTTGAGCAATTAGAGAACTTGACAACTAGTAATCATAAAATATAGCTGAATACATGAAAAGAAAAATCCTTTCAGTTTTCAAAGATTAACCCATCAAGAAGACATTTTTACAGAGGATATCAACCCCCTTGGGCCCAGTATTTCATGTGCAAATATATGTTTAATAATTATCCAGAATTATTATTTGAGACCCCTCTAAAACAAATACTTTACCAATAGTGCTTTAAACAATCATTTGAATAACTGGAGCCATTCACCTTGGAAGATCAAATGTAGGGACAGCATCAACCTCCTCCTTCTGTGGTTTGAGTCTGGCGATGTTTTAAAGGCTGCTTCCCACAGGATTGGCCAAGCTGGGTCACAGAAATGTGGCTGTTCTCATGAAGGCTAGCAGAAGTACAGGGCTTTCAGCAAACTGACCAAAATTTCTACAAATTTAATACATCAAACTGCTCAAATCTATCTTTTGAGTATTAAGTAAATGAAGCTGTTTTGAAATCTGATGAAGGATCACCTTCATTTAAGAAATTACTCCTTGAATTAATACAACACAGTAATCTATCTTTTAAAACCTTCAGTCCTCAGGTACTCTCAAGTCATATTTCCCAACCACCACCAGGAGCCCAAATTTGTCACCTTGTGAAGATGCTTTGGGTGATCTCGGTAGCACCTGGTGTCTGTCTGTTTCTCCCTCCCTGTCTCTCTCAACTTTGCGCTTTGTAACCTGGTAACCACAGAAGCACTGAACCATAACATCCTTGCATCTCTGGTTAACAACAAGCAGAAGCACAGAGATCAACAACTGTTCCACCTCCCCATCTTCTCCATCCATCCACCTCCATCGTGCATCCTTCTCTTAGGAAGAGCGATTATGATGCAGGCTGGTTGGTGCCCTTCCAGGACTACCTTCAACAACTTGCTTGGACGCTCAGGGGCTTAGGTGGGGCTGAGAAATCTTTTTTTTTTTTTTCTGCTGCGTTACCTCTTTCAACAATGTATCAGATTCAGTATAAGGGCTATTGGTTACATAGATAAATGCAGAGTGTGCTTTTCCTTCTGCCTGGATTTTCTTTCCTGTGCCCTTAAGAGCAAGTGGTAAGGATCCTCTTTCTTCCTTTTACCTTATGATATCTGAAACTATTTCCCTCAATGATTATGACATTACCAGCCTTGCCACATTACCCTTTTACTGTAACCAAATACCAGTCAAGACTGTTTCGATTTTCCATACAATTTAATGGTCCTTTTAGTTGTTGTGTCTTTCAGTAGCTCTGGAGGTTTAGCTGCTTCACTGTCTCCATTTAAAATGTGAAGAGACTGCAGTATAACTTGAGATCCTTTTCTTTTCTCCACCGTGAACATGGCAATTACAATTTTTTTCACAATCCTACAGAGCCTCTTATGGCCTTAAAAAGAAAGCAAGAGAAGGCATTGTATCTTCTGGTTCAACCCACCCTCATTTCCTAAGGTAAATTATAGAAATTTTTTCATTAGATGTTGTGGCTCAGACTTGACAACACTTATTTTTATTCCTAGCCCTCATGTTCTCCAAAGAAGCTTGCATTTGGCTTCAAATAACAAAGAAACTGATTAAGAAAGACTATTTATTTATTTATGGCTGCACCACGCTGCTTGTGGGATCTTAGTTCCCTGACCAAGGATTGAACCTGGGCCCTTAGCAGTGGAAGTGTGGAGTACTAACCACTGGACCACCAGGGAATTCCCAAGAAAGACTTTTTTTAAATGTTTGCTTTTTAAAAAATTATTTGGTTTTGTCTTGCTTTTGTTTATCTGTTTGGTTCTCACATAAAAAGTATATGGGTGGGTGGCTGCTAGCATTGGTTCTGCAAGTTCAGTGAGCTTTTTGATTATCTTGGTCTTTTCCCCTTTTATTTTTGCCTCGGGGAAACAAGACGGCTGCTACAGCTTTAACTACCATGTCTGTATTTAGGCAGGAAGGAGAAGAACAAAGGGAAACACAAACTTTTAAGTGTGGAGAACCCTGCCAGTCACGTCTGTCTCTTTTTATTAGGAAAAGCCAAAGCTTTATTTGAAGCCCCACCTAGCCAACTTCCACTTAGTTATTAGGTAGAACTATGTCATGCCGTCAGCCCTAGCACAGCTGGCACAGAAGTTGAGGTCATGGAAAGGAGTTGGCTCATCCAGTCAACAACTCTGCCGCAGACCCTACCTCCTGCTTGACTTTTCACATCTGCTTTGGGATTTTTATAAATCTCCATATTTCATATGCTCGGTTTATTTTTAAAAAACAGCTTTATTGAGATATTCATATACAGTATAATTTGCCCATTTAAAGTATATAATTCAGTATTTTTTTTCTATTTACTTTTTAAAATGCCCACAGCTTCTGGATATATCTAAAACAGTAAATATGATAATTTTACTTTATATTATTCTCAGTTTCAGAAATGTTCTGTAAATAAGAAGCCTATATCTGCTTGCTGAGTAATTCTGATCCAAAATGAGAAGCATTACTGCTTATCTATATTTGATTTCTTATTCATGAAATTTACCTCTTGGAAAAAACTAAGTTTCTGTTACCAACTATTACCAGCATTTAATTTACTGCGATTGGTCTTCATGTTTTACCAGCACGGTGAAAATGGATGTACCTAATAAAATTTGGGAGGCAGGCAAGATCCTAAGTGCCCTCAGAAGGAGAATACATTTTATTTGGTGTGGTTTTACTCTAGCTAAGTGTATTTTAAACATTTCTGAATTTTTTTTAAAGTTGGCTGTCCATATGGAATCTGTTAACCAGACGTATTTGATTAACCGAAATACCTGTTTGCCTATACCTCAGGTTATAGAGACTTGACTTTTTTCTGTACATATAAAATTCTTAATACCAGGAACTTCGCTGCATATCCGTGTTATTTTGTAATGGTAGGTTAATTATGTCAAAAGTCCCGCTAGAGATAACATTTTCAGTTTTTAACATCTAGAGTTTAAACACTCATGCCCATCAGCCCTAGAGTGAAATGATACATTAAAAGACCTCTGACTTTCCAAGGGAATATTGGACAATAACTGTCTTATGGACATCCAGTCTTCTCCTAAGTTCTTGGAATGTGGTGTTTGTAAGATTACAGTGAATATTTCTGGTTTTTGGAACTTTTGAAATGAGAAGTACAGTAAGTAGAGAGTGGTAGTAGCAATACCACAATTCTGTCTTGGGAGAAAAGAAATTAAAATACCCTCTTCTTTCCCTACCATGGTTTCTTGTGCCTTCCCTTCCCCGTTTTACTCCTCCCCCAAATGGTGGTCTTGGTCAGAGCCTTTAGTCCTTTTCCAGGGGAGATACTGATCAGATGTGCGAGTTTGCAGGAGTGAGAGGGGCAGCAGTTCAGTGGGAGCGCTGCTTGTGTCTCCTGTCTTCCACTGGGCCCTGGGCATGGCCAGGACTAATTCTGCTAGAAAAGAGCCCTGTCTCTCCTCTCTGTTCCTACCCCTTCCCCATCTCTCTCTCCTCTCCTCTGTCTTCACAACAAGCAGACACAATTTTTACTCTCCTTGGACTTTCTTATTTCCTCTTTTATCTTTTAGGGTGGACAGGGTAAGGTTACTACCTCAGCCCAGGAGTAGTTCAGGGCTAGGCAGCAGAGGACCATGATCTGTGCTGTACCCACTCTGTCTCGGTGGTGCTAGAAGGTGTATTGAGGTGATCCTTCCTTCATTTGGAGGTGGTAAGAAGCAAGTTTTGCGAGTGGAAGAAGGGACAGAACAGACCTCCTAACTTGCTTTAGGTGAAGCTATTTAGGCATAACCAACTTGAGAAAAGGAAGTATTCCATGCCATGTCTTACGTCTCTTGCATTAGAGTTTGGGGCCAAAAATTCTACTAGCAATAAAGTGTCCCTTTGCTTCCCACTTGCTGAGACTTTCCTTGGTGGGTGCTTACCTCAAGAACCTTGTGGGAAGGGGTAGTTTTGGTCTAAGATAATAGATCTTGTTCCTAAGTCCCTTAGGCATATATCATTTAATTGTTCCCTGATGTCTAATGCAAGCCCTTGTCAACTTTTTTCTCAATATCTAACTTTTTGTAGTCACTTCATCTCTGAGGATTAAAGTTGTGTTCCGGCTCTTTGCCACCCCAAGGACTGTAGCCCGCCAGGCTCCTCTGTCCATGGAATTCTCCCAAGCCAGAATATTAGAGTGGGTAGCCATTCCCTTCTCCAGGGGATCTTCCTGACCCAAGGATCGAACTCAGGTTCTATCTGCATTTCAGGCAGCTTCTTTACCATCTGAGCCACCAGGGAAGCTGAATAATAAAGCATCTGTAACCAAATAGTATACTTATTATGAAGTTCATAATAGTCCTGTTACAAATAGATAAAGCATTATCTATAAAGAATTGAGAATTAACAGTAACCCAGTGAATAATATCTTGTTGATAAAAGCATTCTTGGTAGAAAGGTTAATTGCTTTGTCATGATTGTGTTTGCTGTAGTGGGATTTTAGCTGTGTATTTCAGTCTCAGAGAAAAAGTAAAGAATTTATGCATATTATTTGGAACTTTTTGGGAAGAACATTGAAATAGAGTCCATCCATTTAAAATTAGAGAGTCCCTTGAACTGCAAGGAGATCCAACCAGTCCATCCTAAAGGAAATCAGTCCTGAATATTCATTGGAAGGACTGATGCTGAAGCTGAAACTCCCAATACTTTGGCCACCTGATGGGAAGAACTGACTCATTGGAAAAGACCCTGATACTGGAAAAGATTGAAGGCTGGAGGAGAAGGGGATGCCAGAAGATGAGATGGTTGGATGGCATCACCAACTCAATGGACATGAGTTTGAGTAAGCTCTGGGAGTTGGTGATGGACAGGGAGGCCTGGGGTGCTGCAGTCCATGGTGTTGCAAAGAGTCGGACACAACTGAGCGACTGAACTGAACTGAACTATTGACTTTAAATGTCTCTAAAACTTCTTCACCCTGCTCTGCTGCCTCCGTGCTGCTTCATAGAGATATGGATGGTCGTGGTCAAGTGTCTGTTGTGCTTGCACATATTTTCAGTTTGAGAATGTAGCGCCTAAGCCCTTCATCAGTTCAGGGAACAGAGAGATTTGGGAATGGTTTTCAGGTTTTCATTTTTAATTGATATTTCCCTCCTTCCCTCCCCCTCTCCCTCCCTCCTTCCTTTATTCCTTCCTTTCCTTCTTTCCTTCCTTTACTCTTAGCAGAAATACCAGATACTTGGGGTGAAAAACAAGCCAAGAATTGTATGTACAGTTGTCACAGTAATGGTGGTGGGATTAGGACTAAGCAGAATCTAACAGCTCTGTGTAGAATTTGCTACATGAAAATCTACTGAAAACTTTCAACAGAAAAAAGGGATTTTAGATGTGTCTGGACTAAGCTCAGCCTTAAGCTATACCTTTATTTCTTGCTTTGGTGCCATAACTCTTTATTGCTCCATATGAAGAACTTTAGTTTTCTATTCCTGGCCCCAGCAAACTTTTTTTCATAAAGCACCAGATAGTAATTTTAGACTTTGTATACTGTAGTCTCTGTCATAGCCGCTCCACTCTGGTGAGAGGATATGCTGTGTTCCAATAAAACTTTATTTACAAAAAGAGGCAGCCACAGGCCATAGTTTATTAGTGCTCTTAACTATTCAGCTCCGTTTCTCACTAACAGCTTTAGTCCCTACAGGTAAAAGTGAAGAATTAGGGAAGCCATTTGCCCTTCATGGTTTCAAAAAGTGTGAATAATAATGGTTATTAATATAAGGCTGTTATTTAAAGATATGAGCATTAATATCAGCATTTAGTTTGGGGTCACAGTATACACCATGACCCAGTGATTTTTCCTACTGTGTTTTACGGGGGCTGAGCCTTGGCGACTACAGGAGGAAGTCTGGCAGATGAGGCCCCACTGCTGACCTTGGTAGAGTGGTTCTGCTTTTACCTGTTATGAATATTGAGGTTCTTCTTAGACGTTGTTTGTAAAAGGGGTTCTGCTACTAAAGCATATTTTTAAAAATACTGGTTTACATTTTAGTATACACGTCGTTATTAAGGATACTTTATAAGAAGTACCGAAGGATTTATCATTGTGTTACTTTGTAATTAAAAGAAAAAGAGTAAGGAAACAAGGAACCACAGATCATTCAAATTAGACTCGTCTCCCTCTCCTCCCCTATGCTCACACCTCATTTAACAGATTATCAATCTGAGAAGATAAGGTTTCAAGACAGACGTAGAGTTTGGACTTGGTCCCGTCTGCTGTGCCACTGCCACGTGTTGCCTCGGAATGTCCTTGTGTCCATCAGAGGCTGAAGGAGAGCTAGTGGACCCCTTTGTGGTCCAAACAGGCTGAGGGATAACTTGATCTAGAATGTCGCAGAAGCTACCGTTTCCTTCCTCCTTACTCATATTCCTTCTCTCTTTGACCTGACAGGATCCCCCAACCTCCTGGATGCCCTAAACTCTTAGGGTTTGAACTGCGCTTACAGCTAGAACAGTTCCAGCACTAGCTCCTTCGACGTTACCCCCAGAGATGTCTCCCAGCCCCCGACACTTAAACGTCTCAAGAGTGTTAGTTGTAACAGTTTCCTGTGTGACTCCGACAGGCTGCCTTAGCCATGTCCCTTCTGCCCTCAGCATGAACTGCAGTGTTGACTCCTGGGGATTCAGTCCCAGAGTAGGAGGGTCCTGAGAAGCCTGTGATCTCACCACCCGGGGCACAATTCCTTCCTTCCCTGGTTTGTGCGGTTCTTAATCTTTTCTGCCTGTATCTTTTTGAATGTGTCAGGGCAGTGAGGTAGAGTAAGGTGTTGTGTGTGTGCGCAGGGGTGTATACGCATGCTTGTATGGCTGCATTGGTGCCTGCGTGGTACCGGACCTGTGTTCTCAGGGTGCCTGCTGTACCCTATCAGCCAAACAGAAAGAAAGTAACAAGGGGTCCAATAGATAGGGCTTTTGGGGCACAGGGGAGGTACATGTTTGTTTTTCTTAATGAGGAAGGATAAGCCGGATGAACAAAAGAGACAGTTTAATTCACAGAGTATAGTGTTCTAATGAAGCCTCATGCTGTGCTTGAGTCCAAGTGACAAGTGTAGCTGCAGAGGGCCTTAGACAGATGTGAGTGATTTATTCATCTCTGCCTCCTTCGCTCAGATTTTCTCCTTTCAGCCATCCAATATCCATCACCGATTTCTGTACAGGAGTTTACCCTGGGAACTTGCCTGGAATACATCTTGAAGGATTAGTGTACATGGCATGGAGGCTGGCCCCTGTACCCAGCATACTCTGGTGAATATTCATGTCAGCACCTGGGAGGGTTATTTCTAAAAAGGCAGCTCGTGCAGAATACATTCCAAAGAGGGAGTGTTTTTCTCTTGTCTGACGTTCCTTCAACCAAACAAACATGGGAGGGAGGGGGAAGCCACACTGCAGTTAAGGTGAGTGTTCATGAGACAGAAGCTGCACCCTCACATCCCTCCCCATTGGAGCCTTCACCCGGGGCCCTTCACTCTGGGGAAACAGCAGAGGTGATTCCAGAAAAGAAAATGACAACTGCCCGTTTAGCCTTTGGTCCCGACACCCACACTAGTTTAATATAATTATGGCTGTTTAGCAGTTAGAAAAGTTAGAGTTATTAATGTTCAGTTGAAAGCATTTGAATTAAAACTTATGATCTCAGCTTTGAAGACCTGGATCAAGAAAAGTGTACTGAGTAGCCAGTGATCAAAAGAATTCCATTGAAAAACATAATTAGCCATTTTTCCCCTCTAGCCGTTATGAAAGATTACATAAAATCTCACCTTTCTTCTTGCTTTTCACCATTCTTCAAAAGATTTATCACACAGTTACTTATTAAACTGATTGATTATCTTTTGTTTGTAAGTACTTATCATTGTTAGGATTCTCACTCTTACATATTTGTGAAGAAGATGCCATTATTCTCATTAATGTTGTCTTTATTTTAATGGTATGTCATGTACCCCAAAGAGGATTATGATTTGTGAGATACCTCAAACTTCAGATAGAATAATCTGCTTACTCTTTAAGTGTTTAAATTTTATAGTACTTGCAACTTATTTTAGTTTTTTTTTTTTTTTTTTCTGTTTTAGAAGGTCTTTTTCATGTGAAAGCCTTTGCAGAAGAATTTTGTGATGGAAGTTCATTAGAGATGAGACCTAAATGGAGGAAATTTAGATAGAGTAAATATGAGGGCGAGCACAGGCAAGCACTTCATTGTGTAGGAGTAGATATGAGAATAAATAGGAAATTTGGGGAAGCGACAGAAGGAAAGCAGCCACTTAGCAGAGAGAGGATGTGAAGGTGAAGTGAGCCAGGGCCTGTGCAGGTGCTTCTGCAGAGGGATTGGACACACAAGTGTTTTAAAATCATTTTCAGCAAGAGCTCAGGACTTTGTAGATTGTGCCCTGTGGGAAAGAGAAGATGACTCAAAGCTGGGGCAAAGATTGAAACCCAGATCTGATTTGGGTGAAAAGGTCAGGCTGATAAGAAAGAGAGCCAGCGTGGGAAGACAGTGCTGGCAGTGTTCAGAGTGCCCAGAGAAGAGATTTGGTGAGAACAAATGTGGAGAGATTACATGACTGGATGGGAAGAGTTCTGCCTTGTAGTTCACCCCTCCTGGAATATTCTCTTGCCTGTAATATTCAGAGTTGAGCCTTCCCACCTTGTTTTGCCCTTCCATTCTCTCCCTTTATCACCAGGTTGAGAGAATACAAAGATCTGCCTGTAGCTAAACTGTGAGTTCGGCGCAGACAGGAATTCCTATGAACACCTGACCCAAGGGACTGAAAAGGAGCTGTGGAGCTTATTAAATTTCTCTTGGCTCTGCTTTTTGGTGCTTCGTAGGCTGTGCGCCTGTGGGCACATATTAACGTGTGGTCCGAGGAGGGGCAGGAGAGAGAGCTCAAAAGATGAAATCATAGTCAGAGTTGATACATTTCATAAATGACCTCTCAACTGAGACTCTCCAAAATGGTGTGGGGGTGGAAGACTGGCTGGGGTATGTGCAGATTGAAATGTAACTCAGGCTACAGATCCTTGAAATATGTTGTGCTTGTAACTCATCCTGTGAGAAAAGAGATTTATCTGTAGTTCCATCTCCTTTCCATCATCCTGTCCTGTCCCCGTGTCCTCCTTCAGTTCAACTCAGCGGAGCTGATGATGTGTAAGGCACTGTGCTGGGAACCGTGTACCATGCGTGGTCCTGGCTCTAGAAGCACGGTCAGGGCAGTTCCTCCTGACTGGACTTGGTCCTGAAAGCCGAAGGGAGTGTGGGATGGGGATTTGGTGGTGGTACGTAGGGCACCTGGAACTCAGTGACTTTCCTTTCCCACCACACTGGGGCCACTTGATTCCGCTGGAGTCAGAAATGTAAGTAAAGATCCAAGAAGGAAAATCCCGTACAACTCAACTGGTAGATTAGTGAGCTTGGAGCTCTAATTTAAGATGCCTGTCCCTTCTCACCCTCCTAATAATTTCATAAAAGTGCAGGTAGGGAAAGAAAAGCTCACACAAGTGCATACTGCCTTCAGCTGTTAAGGGAAGAAACTGATTCTTGTCTTTTGAAATCCCAACAGCCCCTCCTGGCGAATGGAGCTGAAATGGAGCTGGGCTCGGTCCCTAGGGAGCTAAGCCCTGTGGTCAGGACAGGACCTCTCCATTCCTACCTCTCCCACATCCTTTTTGGATCCTGCTGGTGAGCCAGATCGGGCCAGTCTCACTGACTGTGTCTACACGTCATGATGAGGATGCTGCTGAGATCAAGGCAGCTGGCCTTGCTGCAGAGAAGGGAATTGATGATGCCAAATTTAAACATAGGGAAAGATCTGTAAAGGCCGCTTATCTGCTTAGCATGTCACTGTTTGAAAAGGTCTGCAACATAATGAGACTTCACCTTTTAAAATATAACAAAACCATTTGAAATGGTTCCCAGTATTTTTGATGCCAGCATCTTGCTTAAGAAAGGGGGCTATATTGGGTAGAGTCACCTTGGAAAATAGAAGAAAACAGCTTTTCTTCTCTAGGGCTGTTTGGCCTGGAAAAAAATTTCTCATATATCCACATCGAAAGCATACAATGAAAGAATTTTCATCAAATTGGACTGTGTAGGATGAAATCTAAGCCTTGGCTAAAACTTACTTATTAATAAAAGGTTTGCCAAGTGATTGAATAATCTGTAAAAGATTGCTTGGGCAGTATTTAGCCCATGTTAGAAAAAATTAACCAAGTAAGTTAGAAAAATAGATTTGCATTGAAAGTAGGAAATGTGCTGATTATAAATTGTTTTTTTCCCCAAAATGTGATAATATATGCAAAAACATTTTGAAGCCATTGAGATCTGTGTGAATGTGAGGTGAGATTATGATTAGCTGTTCACCATTCGTTCCACACTCAGTATTTATTAAATGTTGCACCTGCAGCCATACTGTTTGGTAGTTTGCTGTTACCTTTTATGTCATCACCTAAAACTTGAAATTAAAAACTTAATCCCTCCAAGGAGTGAAATGATGGTCTAAATTAACTGTTAACAGTTGGTAGTTTTGCATTGTCTCAAAGTTGTGTCCCATCCAGCTTTCCATCTAGCTGTATCCTGCAGGTGTATTCTACATTTCAGATCACTTCCCTGGGTTATACTGAAGAGGATATAGCATCTAATGAGAGGAAGGCCCCTCCTTTTATTCCCCCCTTTCTCAGTGAACTAACTTACACGGTGGAGCCCGCATATATGTGTGTCTCCTCATCTTTCCTCACCCCAAAGCTTCAGTGACAACACAGAAGCTGCCATGCCAGACAGCCAAGGGCTTATGCTTACCTTTTCCCTCACCAGCTGCAAGATAAGATTATGAGCCAGTGTCATTATTTCTTCCTCTCTTAGATAGGTCACCCTCTTAAGACGTATGAGAGATTAAACAACGTCAGACAGTATGTGCACGCTATGCTGTCCTCTGACTAGGGTATTTCCCAAGTTCCCCCTCCATCTGGTGAGCAGGCTGCATTCCCTTCTTCTCGTGCCCCCTTGGCCCTGTGAGGTTGTGGCCCACGTAGAGGCGGGGACCCATGGTGGTTCCTCCCTGGGCGTGTCCATGTCTGGATCTGCAGGGCAGCTACCTGGTCTGCTCCACGTGCTTTGGAAGGGTGCTAGCTCTTGGCTCCAGGCTCCGGCTGGGAATCTCATCTTGGCCCTGCAGCTGGCCGGCCGGCAGCTCTTCTCAGCTTGACCTCGCTCCTCACCTGAGGAGGAAGCTGCACAATTGAATTTTCTGACAGCTGGCAATAGGAACCCTCTCATCTTGGGGGAAATCCCAGTTTCTCACCAGTAAAGTTGTTCCTCTAAAGCTGTACTCACTCCTTCTGGCAGCTGTGACAGGCTCCCTCCTGCCTCTAAGTAGCAGAGCTTAGAACAGAGCCTCTAACATGATGTTTGTCTTTCTGCTCCTCATTCAGAAGAGTGAGAGAAAGCACTGAATGAAATTGCCTCTTGTGACCAGAACTGCATCACACCTCTCTCCCTCACCTTTGTGTCCATCACATCTGCTCTTCTGCTTCATGATCAAACCCGGGTCTCCTGCATTGCAGGCGATTCTTTACCGTCTGAGCCACCAGGGAAGCCCTTCTTGAGCTCCCATCCCCCTCCCTCTATTTTGGCAGGTGGTCAGCCCCCTCTGACCCCAGGTAACTCCTCAGCAGCCTCAAGTGGCAAACACTCTTACTGCACTTCACTCCCCTGATCCTGCATTCTCTTCCTTGTCCCTGAGATCCCTGCTTTCTCCCCTCCTGCCCCCTCAGTGCCACTGCTGGAGAGAGTTATAAACCACACTGACTGTTCCATCTTTGCAAGGCCGCTCCCTGCAGCACGGCAGGCCTCTTGGAACCTATTCTGAAGCCCGTTCTGCCTTTTCACCCACACTGCAGTCCTCCCACTCTTGGCTTCAACAGACGCTCTGCTTTCATGTTTCAACGAAAAGGTTGCTGTCCAGAGTGAGTTTCCTCACCATCCCGGTTCTTCACTTCATCGTCTCTCTGGTCCCATAGCCGTCATGTTGTCATTGTCATCCTCATCATCAGAACGTCTGCTCGTTTCTGCCTCGTGCGCTCTGCTAGGAGCTTACCTTAGGCCCTTTTCTTTCCAAGCTGAAGATGACTTAAGCCTTAAATGGTGAGTTTATTAAAGGGATGGGGAAATTTCTCATGGAACACTAGGGCAGGAACTCCAGTGGCTCCCACTGGGGCACTGGGGACTAAAATCAGATGTTGGTCATCCTGCAAGGAGGCCAGACAACCCTTCCTGGGCCATACCATCTGTCTTGTTTGCTTCTCACTGCAGATGACTTTCTTTACTTCTTTGTGCTTCTGATGAAAGAAGGTCCCTCTGGAATGTCTACATTTTTATCATCATTTTAAATGAACAGAACCAGTTATGGTAAAATCTTACATAATTGTAAATTTTTTATATGAAATCTGATTGGCTCAGCAAGGGTCATATGCCTTCCTGTAGCACAGCTGTGTCTGCAGAGCTCAGGAACCCACTACATATACCTTAAGGTTGGGCTAGAATCTGTTCTCAAAGAGGGGAGTTACTGGGATTTCCCTGGCTGTCCACTGGTTAAGACTCCACACTTCCATTACAGGGGGGACAGGTTCAGTCCTTGGTCGAGGAACTAAGATCCTGCATGCCACATGGCATGGCCAATAAATAAATAATTTTTTTTAAAAAAAGGAAGAGTTAGTATGTAATGGATAGGTATGCCAAAAAACCCCCACAAAAACCCAAACCCTGTTCTGCATAGACTGTTGCAAAAAATTACAAAATGTTAGAACTGGAAGAGCCCTTAGAAATCATCAGATTTAGACCTTTCATTTTGCAAGGGATGAAACTGAAGTACAAGTTAAGTGACTTGCCTAGTGTCACTTAGTCAATACTCAGTAAATATTTGTTGAATTGTTAATGGAAGACAGTTATTTCTGAAGAACTTAATTTCTGAAGATCTTTAACAAAGAATAGTCTGTACAAATTTTTGAGGTCAGAAGTACCTTTCATTTTGTCTGAGAGATTGAAAATGGATCTGATGATAAATTATTGTTAATAGGGCTGGTACCATGGCAGTTGATCTTTCCTTAGTTGTCTGTTTTCACACAAATGGGAGAACTCGGCAAGAGCAGCTGTCTTGACCCCTGGCCTTCCAGTGGAGCCTCCCACGAATGATGGCCAGTTAGAAGGAGGCAAAGCAGACACTTGCTGCTGATCCAAAAGACCGATCTCCATTGTTAAACCTCAGCCATTGTTCACAACCTGGCACAGAATTAATCCCTTAAGAAAGGGATGAAAAAAGTGCTGCTCAGCACAACATAGTTTGTCATCGCATGCATAATGCAGACTTTCCAATTAGAATGCTATAATTTGGAAACTTTCTTTACAGACTGATGAGAGAGCAATTATTTTAAAGAAGGGAAAACTCAGTCCACTGGGTTTGCCTCAAGTCACTTCTGACTCAAGCCACAAAGACAAGAGTTTTGAAAACATATTTGCTATTGAATTTCATATCAAAACACTAGCAAGGAGAGCAATTAGTTGCTGTAAACTGACCCCCAGTAATCAATGGTATGCAGCCAGCCAGAGCATTTATGGAAGATGTAAGTGAAATTACATCTGCTAATCAATTTTTTTAAAAAAAACCCAGCACTTCACTGCTTTTCAGGGAAATTCCACAATGAGAATGAGGAAGATGGAGGAGACAACATTTAATATCACCAGGCAGTTCATGCTGTGCTCATTAGGTAGAGGGGTTTGTGGCCACAGCTTAAACACAAGCTCGATCTGCATTGATAGATCTTGGCCAGCAGCTGCCTTTGTGTAGCTCCTTTTGAAAATGGCTTCTGATGTGTGGGCGGGGGCGTGCAGATGTCAGGGGTATGTTTAAGGAGCTGCTCTCAATTAGAGTCAGAGGGAGTGTGTCTGTCCTGGGCCAGCTCACCAGGCAGACCTTTTCTGGCAGATTACAAGTCGGAAATATTGCTGTGTTGTTGCAGGTGCAAAGATACAGGAACAGACTTTTCTGGCAGGCAAAGACATGAGGGGAGTTGGTGGGCTTTACTGTTGTGCCTTATTAGAACTAAAATTTCTTCATGGGAAAAAAAAAAAAGAGAGATGGAACCAATTTGTCCTTTAGTGTCCTTAAGCTGTGCTTGCTTTTTTTTTTTTTTTTCTCCCTTAGTTGAATCAACAGAGGGGTTTTCATTTCTGGCTAAGCCTACCTTCTAAGCAAATATGCATCTGGGCACATCAAATGAATACCTCTTATATAGAGAACAAACTAGTGGCTGCCAGTGGGAGAATGGGGAGAGGGAGGGACAATATAGAGGGAGAGGATTTTTAAAAGGGTTATTTGGGGATTATATGAAATTGTGTGTGTAAAATTTTTGAAAATTGTAGAGCACTATAGAATTTAAGTGGCTTTCCAGGTAGCTCAGTGGTAAAGAATCTGCCTGCCAGTGCAGGAGACACAGATTTGACCCCTGGATTGGGAAGATCCCCTGGAGGAGGAAATGGCAACCCACTCCAGTATTCTTGCCTGGAAAATTCCATGGGCAGAGGAGCCTGGTGGGCTACAGTCCGTGGGTCACAAAGAGTTGGAGGCGACTGAGTAGATAGACCCATAGAATTTAAAGAATCTTTTCATTCAGTTAAAAAAAGAAGAATCTCTCTTTAAAACTCCTAAGTGTAGGTGAATCTGAGTTCTCTCTTGACAACCTGAGATCCATCAATGTCCCTTTTCCACTCAGGAGTCACCCTGACCCTACATTTCTAGCCTCCAGGGACTCTTAATAGAGGACTAGTGAGGAGATGTCTCAACCAGTATGTGCACTTGGCTGCTGTTCAGAAAAAAGAATTTAGGCCAGGAGAAATTATTGAGGTGAAGATCGATAGAGTAGGCTCATAAAAATTAATATCTTCAGTATGCAAACTGTGATAGGCACTGGATTAATATCCTTTAAATATAAAGGGCATCTTGTAAGTCATTAACAAAAGAATAAATATAAGTAGAAAACGGGTTAAAATGTTCAAGTTCAATGATAAGTAAAAAGCTGCAAATTAAAGTAATGAAATATATTTCTTCTATCAAATTGGCATATTTTAAAAGATAATACACAATATTGGTGATGTACAGAAGCAAGCGTTTTTATACACTGCTGGTAGTATGAGTATAAATTGGTACAGCCTGTCATTGGGGGTGAGAGGACAGGTATCCAGCTATTTTATAATACGTGTCAAGGTCTAATAAACCCTGTTGCAGGATTTTCACTTATAGCAACTTTCAAAGGCAATACTCATAGATCTAGCTTAAGAATGTTCATCACAGAGGTTTCATAACAGTACAATATTGTCAACTACCTAAATGTCTAACAATAAGAGAACTAGTTAGATAAATTATGGGGCATCCATACAAGAAAACTTTATGAAATCAGTACATAAGATGAGGAAAAATATTTGATGATGCCCAAAAAAATTATTTAAAAAATTCATAATAGATCATTAAGAAAAGAAGTAATTTTTACCATGTGTGTGTTTACAAAATTACTGGAATTATGAGTGATCTTCATGTTACCTTGAGAGAAATTGGAATACTTGCCTGGTGGCTCAGCTGGTAAAGAATCCACCTGCAATGCGGGAGACCTGGGTTCGATTCCTGGGTTAGGAAGGTCCCCTGGAGAAGGAAAAGGCTACCCGCTCCATATTCTGGCCTGGAGAATTCCATGGACTGTATAGTCCATGGGTTTGCAAAGACACAGGACTGAGCGACTTTCGCTTTCATAGAATAAGTTACCATAAGACACGGTATGCACAACTTTAAAATTCTTTTAATCTGCTATTACTTTAAGAATCTCTACTAGAGCATTTATGAAACTTTTGGTTTTCCTTTTATCTTCTCCGTATCCTATATCCTTGGGGCAGTCTTTTTCTGTGAAATATTTCAAGATCTGGTTAGAGTCTAACCCAAAACGAACTGATTATTTTCATTTGGATACACTGGTAGAAACACTAACTCATGATTATCCAGAAGAATATGGATCATGTTAAGCCTAGCTCTCCATAAATAACCAAAATTCCATTGGGAAAACAGCCTCAACAGCATCTCTCAAAAAGCCTGTGACCAGGGCTGCTAAATAAAGCAAATGTTAATTATTTTGAAGGTTTTTTTCCCCCTGGTTTTAATCTACTCTGGCAGAGTTATGAATGATTTCAGCCTAGAACATATATGGAACATATGCTATATAAACAGAGCCCACGTGTTTGGAGTAGAATATTTTTTTAAAGAGAGAGATCAACCATCTTTCTAAAAGGCTCGTATTCATCTTGAGAGCAGACAAGCATAGAAGCAAAAAGTACATTTTAAAAAGTTACTCAATATAAATTATAATAACATAGACTAACTGCATAAAAGTGCTGAGAGACTAGAGTAATATTTGAGGAAATGACTAATGAGAGAAATGATCCACTTTCTTATCAAGCAAGCTAGTTTAATCTACAAGTAGAATTATCGGACCCTAAAAACAATAGAGTAGCTTCCAGTCTGATTGATTCAGAGTACTTTGAGAGATTCAGTAACTCAGATGAGCTCAAGAGAATCAGTAGTATTTACAGTGTTACACATCTGTTTGTGCTTTCCAAAATCTTTTAACAATTTTCTCTACTTAAAAGATGAATTCTAGCGACTTCCCTGGTGGCCCAGTGGCTGAGACTCTGTGCCCTCAATGCAGGCGGCTGGGGTTCCAGCCCTGGTCAGAGAACTAGATCCCACATGCTGCAGTGGGTGCAGTCAAATAAATAAAACTTAAAAAAAAAAAAAAGATGAATTCTATCATGTTAAATAATATGGATTTCATCATTGACAGCAAACAAAATCACAACTGAAAGCAAGGAACGAAGTGTAAGAGGAAAGGGGAACACAGTGGCATTTCTAATCTTCAGTAATAGCTTTATAGGTGACACTAAACTGAACTTGTGCAAAGGATTTTCATTGATTGTAATTTCAGGATAAAGAGGAAGTAATACAAACTGCTTTTGTAGAGTGATAGGTTATAAGTTGTCAATTATGCCCTACACACATAAACTAGGAGTAAAGAAAACATTTGACAGATTACAGAAGAGGGCTTTCGTCAGGTCACCAGGTTGGAACCATCACTGAGTTTAGACAAATTCCCTAACAGCTTTAAGCCTCACTTTCACCATATATCATTTGATGAGAATAATAATGCTTGCTAAGAGGATTTTTGCAAGGATGTAATGTTATGTAGAACATTTAACATAGGGCCTGGTACACAGTAAGCATTAAAGAAATGTACCATTATAGTGATAATGATCATTGTTGTAGTTGTTGCAAATAATGTATTTGCTCAGCAGATATTCATGGAGTGCAGGCACTGTGTGAGACGCTATGCTAAGTCTTGAGTGTGGAAAACCAGTAAGACATAGACACTGTGTTTAGGGAGCTCACTCTGTTTTAGCTAGTGGAGGAGACAAGTGTGCATGCCCAGCTGTAAAACAGTAAGATAGGTATCTTGTATGGGAAGGACTTCTGAGTCTGAAATGATAGAAAACAGTGATCTCTCACCATAGCAGCACTGTCAGAAGCAAAATACTGGACTGTACTCTAATGCCATATTATAATATTTAGATTCGTTTTTATTCTGTGTTTTAAATTGAGGAATGACACATATATTGTACAAAATTTTTATAAATAGCTTGATGAATATGAATATTTGAGTGTGTATATACCCATGTAACTATCACTAGATCAAAATCACCCCATTTTCAGATCCTAGAAGGCTCCTTCGCCCTTTCACAGTCATTCCTTCCCCAAGAGGTAGCTGCCATTCTGACTCTTGTCACTGTAGATGTATCTTGTTTCTTTTGAGCTTCTGGTAAAGGGAATCACATAGTCAATGCTTTTGGTTCTTATATGAGCCAAGAAGGGGTATAAGAACAAGACCAACATAATCAATTTTTAAGAAACAAAGATTTCCTGTATGTTTACCTGTATCTCCCAATCAGGTAATCTTACCAAAGCTATGCAGGAAGTCTGGAATGAGAAGGACCCTGAAACATAATTAAGGTCATTGGGACATGCTAGTAAGTACCACTTAGAATACCCATTAGAAAGCACAGGTTTCCCCATAAACAGTGGTCTCAAGAATGTTACCTTTGTTCAGCCCAGGCAACTGGAGGTGAGGGCTGAAAGAAGCAGGAAGGAGGATTTGGGGCTGTCTCCCTTATCAGCCTGTCTGAAGATCTTTGCCACATGGGGGACAGAGGCTGCCTGGTGGGTGACTTGTGAAATAAATCCCTAAAGAAACAAGCCTGTCCCTGCAGACTGACTCTGCCTTTCATCATACTTTTGTTGGGGATTCACTTTCTTTCCTTGGTCCTGAAAGTGTGTGGGCAGAAGAGACCTATTAGAAGGACAGAGAAGACATGGATCCCCTCACGCCTACAGCCTAAGGAAAGAGCCAGGCAGAGTGCTGACCACCTTCTTCTGTCTTCCCTCTGCTCAGGTTACTGCTGTGGGACTGTGATGACCGGAGCTACAGCTACTACGTTGAGGTTTCCACCAACCAGCAGCAGTGGACCATGGTGGCTGACAGAACCAAAGTCTCCTGCAAGTAAGTGCCACTCTTTCAGGAGTATATGCTACTTTAAAAGACAGTCTTTCCACTAGACTCGGAAAGTTCCAGTGAAAAGTCAGATCTGGAATCATCAGATTAATTCTTGCTTGGAGGTAAAAACATTCTGAAGATCCTTTACTTCAGTTTTGACTGTTAAGTACTTGTATGAAAATTTACTTTATACGACCAAAGAAGTGGTCCTTATTTTGTGGTTTGAACTTGACTTTTTAAAATGGCACGTATCTAAGCAGGGACAAGAAAGATACTTTCCACATGCAATCCTCTCTTAGTTCCTCCCCCTACATTCCACACTAGCCCTTTGGGACTTTTTTCTTCCTTAGAGATTTTTGCTTATGCTGTACACAGTTTAGTAGGATTCTGGGACTCTCACCTCTTCCCCACCCTCATGTCTTTCTCAGGGTTACCTTTAAATATTTATCTCATCTCCATGTTAGTTGCACTGTTACCTAGACTGAGGAAAGTTTGTATCTTAGGTCTCCTTAGGAAACAGAGACACTCATGTATATGGCATCCAGGCTCTGTCTGACCTTACCTGGGTTTTGAGTTCTGACCAGCCTAGAATCATGTAAATGTAACTACCACTGAGATTGAAATTAGCATATTTGCAGCATCCTAGAAGGTTCCCTCATACCTTTTCCCAGTCATTACCTGAAAAGAACTCAGAGCCTTTTTGTGTGGAGCCCAGTGCTCTGGGAGGCAAGATAAAGCCAGCAGCTGATATTTCTTCTTTTTTATTTTAATTGCAATATAATTCACATACCATAGAATTCACCCTTTAAAATGGTGCAGTTCAGTGGTTTTCAGTGTGGTCAGGGCTGTGCCATTATCACTATGACTATCTAATGTTCCAAAACATTTTCATCACCCCAAAAAGAAACTTCCTACCCACTAGCAGTCACCCCATTTCCCCCCACCTCCCACAGCCTCAGCACTTTTCTATCACTATGGATCTGTGTAATCTGCTTTCTGTCACTATGGATCTGTATATTCTGGACATTTCATATAAATGGAGTCGCACAGTATGTGATCTTTAGTTCCAGGCTTCTCTCACAGTATAATGTTTTCAGGTTTCACTCATGTTATAGTATGTGTCAGTACTTCATTCCTTTTTATGACAGAATAGAATTCCATAGCATGGGAATATATAATAACACATTTTGTTTATCCATTTATAAGTTGATGAACATTTGAATTGTTTCTATTTTTTGGCTATTATGAATATTGCTGCTATGAACATTCCTATACAAGTTTTTGTGTGAACATATGTTTTCAGCTGTCTTATGAATATACTTACAAGTAGAATTGTTGGATCTTATAGTAACTCTCTGTTTAAGTTTTTGAGGAACTGCCAAACTTTTCCACAACAACTTTTCCACACAAGGTTTCAATTTTTCCACATTCTTGCCAGTGCTTGATATTATCTATTTTTTGTTCATAGCCATTCTAGTGGGATGGTATCTCCTTGAGGTTTCGATTTGCATTTCCTAATGGCTGATGATGTTGAACATCTTTTCAAGATTTTATAATAGCATTAATGATGGTTTGTTTGCTGCAGTGTCTGAGATCCTCACCATTATTATTATATTAATTATATAGAACGTGTGTATTGGTTAGGGTAACACTTGCTACTGTAACAAATAGTGGTTTCAGTATGTTAGCGGCTTAACACAGCAGTGTACTTCTCAGTCAGGAGTGTTCCTGTCAAGTGACTCTTCACAGATGATTGAGGGGCCCAGGTATCTTCCTTCTTGTGGTTCTGCCATCACCTAAAGCCTCATCAGCATCATCTGCTTCTGGCTGGCAGATGGGGAAAGAGCAGAGAGAAGGTAAACCTGGTTCTGAAAGCCTTGGCCTGGGTATGGTGAACATCACTTCTACTTCCATTTCATCAGGGAGAACTGGTCAGTTGCCACACTAGACGCTAGTAGGACTGGAAAAAGTAGTCAGCTCCTGGCTGGACAGCCACTTCTCAGGGGAGCACACATCTTGTTGCCATCTCTATGATAGCATAAGAAAACTCACAGTTATTTAGTAACTAGTATTTCTTTACTGCATGTATTTTACCTTATTTTGTCCTGAATATAAATCACCTTGTGTGGGATATTGTCCCAATTTTATAAAAGAGAAAAGGAAGGTCTCTTTCCTCTGGACCACATTGCCACCTTGAACCCAAAGCATTGCTAAACCAAGGTAGATTATGAAAACTGGGAACTGAAGTGATTCATTTATTTCCAAGCTCCCAGAACCCTTTTTATACACCAGGAAGGCCTTCAAGGCCCATGAACCACCACCGATGTATCTTTCCAGAGTCATTGCTATTGGGTATACAGCTCACAGACCAGACGCTCTGCTTCCTCATCTTTTACACATCTCCCTGGTTACAGTCACCCATCTCTTTGGTCATTTTATGTGTTACAAATTGGGTTCCTCATCTCTTTTATGTCCTCCTTTTGAAGATGTTACATAGTTGGGTTTTCAACAAGAACTGGTTGACTAACTACAGACAAGGTACATATCATAATGATGTTGTATTTATTTAAATGGGTTTTCCTTGACTCACTCATTCAATCCTCTCCCAGTAGTCTTGCATTAAGTCATGAGCATCTATTTTTCCTCCTTTTAATTTTTTGTTTCCATTAGTTGAGGGAGTTCAATAATTTTAGTGTTTTTACCTTATATTTTAGCACTTATATGCTATAGCAGTAAGTGTTTTAAAGACTAATAAACAAATACTATATTAGAAGAACAAGAGTAGTAGCAAGAAGGCAAGTGCCTCTTAACCCTCTGGGAATCATTGGAGCCAAAGGTTATGATTTCATGTTTATAGACATAACCTGAACCTGTTGTGCCTTCTATTTTTGAGTCCTAAGAGATATAGTAGAAGCTATGCAGATGATAAAAGAAGAAAGCCTTTCCTTTTGAACTAATGTACTCTGGAGCAGTCCTCAAGAGAGGATCCTATTAGCTTCAAAAATTATAGCCTGGGTTGTTTTTTTTTTTCTTTTAGTGAAATAAAGTATGTGAGTAACATAAATGAAATTCTATAGGACCTTTAGAGCTCATAGCCCTGCCTCTTGATAGCATTCTGCCTAGTCAGGGAATCAGGGGAGAGATTTTTGCTGTCCTCTGAAAAAGACTAGGGAATAAGATTCTCTGATGTCGCCTTCTAAGTTCCTGCTCCTGGCGTAGGATAGTTTCTTTTTGTGTGTGTCCTTTCTGCTATAGTTGGAACTTTTGGGATAAAGGCTTGTTTTCTATCATAGATAGTTCTGGTGGTTTCTTTGTTTTGTTTTTGTTTTGGCTGTTCCACATCTTTGTTGAGGCCTATGGGATCTTTAGTTATGGCATGCGGAATCTAGTTCCCTGACCAAGGATCGAGCCCGGTCCCCCTGCACTAAGAGTGTGGAGTCTTAACTACTGGACCACCAGGGAAATCCTAGGAATTCGGTTTTCATATTAACTGCTGTGGAGCTTTTCCCAGCTTTTTGACATGTAATTGGTATATAACACTGTATAAGGTTGGGGTGTACAACACAATGATTTGGTATATGTGTATGTTGTGAAACAGTCACCACAATAAGAGTACCATCTATCACCTCACCTAGTTATAATTTCATTTCTTGTGGTGAGAACTTTTAAGATCTTCTCTCTTAGTGACTTTGAAATATACAGTGCAACAGTGTTCACTATAGTCATCATGCTGTACATTACATCCCCAGGACTTATAACTGGACATTTGTACTGTTAACTATCTTCAGCCATTTCCCTCAGCCCCCAGTCACTGGCAACCATCAATCTGTTCTGTTTCTATGAGTTTGTTTTTTTAGATTTCACATGTAAGTGAGCTCATAAAATATTTGTCTGTCCCTGTCTAAGTTATTTTGCCTAGCATAATGCCCTCAAGGTTTATGCATGTTTTCACAAATGTATTGGCTGATTTTATAAAATTACTTTTTATTCTTTTTTCATATAACCTATTCCTGTACCTTTTAACTTTATTCCACTTTTTAATCATTGATTCCTTTTCTCTCTTGTCTTCTAAATTGCTGAACCCTAAATTTGTGTCAGTATAGTAAAATACTAACATCAGGTTTTGTTTTCTATTATAAATGTAAAACCTGCCCATGGAAAGTTACTTTCAACTGTACAAAAAGATATAAGTGAAGAGTAAATATTTATTCTCCCATCTTGTTTCATTCCTTAGCAGTAGCTACTTTTGACTATCTTTTTTAGTCTTTATAACTTCTGAATTATAAATAATACTTTTATATCTCTGTTTATTAGTTTAGCTACTTCACTGACTCCTTGGTATAGAAAATGAATTCAGCTTAATTAACCACTCCTCTTTTTTTGTTAGTTATGTTTTTCTTTTTTGTTCTCTTGTTGTTGTTCAGTCGCTAAGTCATGTCTGACTCTTTGTGACCCGATGGACTGCAGCACACCAGGCTTCCCTGTCCTTCGCTATCTCCCTGAGTTTGCTCAAACTCATGTGCACTGAGTCAGTGATGCCATCCAACCATCTGATCCTCTGTCATTGCCTTCTCCTCTTGCCCTCAATCTTTCCCAGCATTAGGATCTTTTCCAGTTAGCCGGCTCTTCATATCAGGTGGCCAAAGTATTGGAGCTTCAGCTTCAGTGTCAGTCCTTCCGATGAATATTGGAAGTGAGAACACCACTACTGTTACTTCTTTTAAAATTAGACAGAATAGTTAACCTCAATTTTTGATCCATCAATTGTAGATAGTATTTCTTGACTCCCTACTACTTAGTGAAGAAATTACCATGACTACGTTTCCCTCTGTCTCTCCCCATCAGTTAACTGTCCCACCTCATTGAAATTGTGAGATTTATGGTATTATTTTCTGGGTTTTGACTTATTTAAATCTTCTATGTGTTGGCTATAAACTGATTCTGAAAAGGGAAACTACTCAGAACTCATTGTAACATTATGATTATATAAACATTGTTCACCATAGACCTAGTAATTCATTGGCTCTATAGTAAAAGAAATGCTGTTCTGTGTCACTAAACTTGTGTCGCTCTTGGAAGAGTTGTACTGTGTTCAAATCACAGATTCAATTTTATTACAAGTGCCCAGAATTATTCCATAAATGATAAATAAGTAGCTTCATGGTAGCCTGCTTTTTGTTTTCCTAAAGTTCCTAATTGCTTCTTTTTCCTGTTACAGAAGGTTCTGAAGCATATTTTTCTTCATTATTTCATTATTTTCCTGTTTTTAAATTGAAGTATAGTTGATGTACAATATTATGTAAGTTACAGGTATATAGTGTAGTGATTGACAATTTTTAAAGGTTATACTCCATTTACAATTATAAAATATTGGCTATACTCCCAGCATTGTACAATATATCCTTGTAGCTTATCTTGTACAAGATGGTTTGTACCTCTTAGTCCCCTACCCCTATGTTGCCCCTGCCCCACACACTTGTCATGACTAGTTCTCTGTATCTGTGAATCTTTTTTTTTTCCCTTTTATTAGTTTGTTGTATGGAGAAGGCAATGGCAACCCACTCTAGTACTTTTGCCTGGAGAATCCCATGGACAGAGAAGCCTGGTGGGCTGCAGTCCATGGGGTCGCAAAGAGTCAGACATGACTGATGCAACTTAGTAGCAGCAGCAGCAGTTTGTTGTATTTTTTAGATTCCACATGTAAGTGATACTGTACAGTATTTGTCTTTCCTTGTCTGACGTATTTCATTTAGCATAATATCCTCAAGACTATCTGTGTTGTTGCAAATGGCAATATTTCTTTCTTTTTTTACGACCAAATATATTGTATATGTATATATACACACACAAACACACACACCACAGCTTCTTTACCTGTTCGTCTGTTGGTGGACACTTAGGCCGCTTCCGTATCTTCGCAGTTGTAAATAATGCTGCTATGAACAGTGGGGTGCATGTATCTTTTCTAATTAGTGGTTTTGTTTTTTTCATATGTATATATACCCAGGAGTGAAATTGCTGGGTCACATGGTAGTTCTGTTTTTTGTGTTTTGAGACACTGCTGTACTGTTTTCCACAGTGGCTGCACCTATTTACATTCCCATCATTGGTTAATTTTTGAACAGACTGTTTCTGAGGCCTACTCTACAACTGTGATCATTTGTTTTTCTTTTTGTAGAATTTAGGTAAAGGAGTAATAAGACCCTTTATCCTTTGTAGGAGATATTGTCCTTTGGCCCAGTTACCTTTCTAGATCTCTTCCCCTGAAAACCTAAGAGAAATGGAATGTTGGCTATGATATCAGGCAACATTGCTTATGAATAAAATCACCACTGATTGGTAAATTTCCTCTAGCCTGGGAGAACTCCCAGCTATGGTTTTTCTAGTAGTCATGGATGGATATTAGTTGGACTATAAGGAAAGCTGAGCGCCGAAGAATTGATGCTTTTGAACTGTGGTGTTGGAGGAGACTCTTGAGAGTCCCTTGGACTGCAAGGAGATCCATCCAGTCCATCCTAAAGGAAATCAGTCCTGAATATTCATTGGAAGGACTGATGTTGAAGCTGAAACTCCAATATTTTGGCCACCTGATGCAAAGAACTGATTCATTGGAAAAGACCCTGATTCTGGGAAAGTTTGAATGTGGGAGGAGAAGGAGACAACAGAGGATGAGATGGTTGGATGGCATCACCGACTCAATGGACGTGAGTTTGAGTAAACTCCGGGAGTTGGTGATGGACAGGGAGGCCTGGCGTGCTGCAGCCTGTGGGGTCGCAGAGTCGGACATGACTGAGCGACTGAACTGAACTGGGAGAACTTTAAAATATCTGGTTGAAAGTCATAGCTTTGGGTTTCCTGACTGTGATGAGTTGTGATTAGACGTGTCCCTTGTGAAAGTTCTGGGATCTGTGTTTATGGAGCTGTTCCAAGAGAGATTAGTTTCCTTTTGAAATATGAGGCTTCTAGGCCAGAGCGGTTCCACGCTTGCTCAGTATAAGTCTTATGTGCTCATCGGAGCTGCCACCTGCGTGCCGGCAGGAATGGCTCTTGTGCAGTTGTGAGGACTGCTGCAAGGACTCCCCCTGAGGAGAAATGCCTGCTGCTACCCTGGGGGCACACTGTGTTTCCTGTTCTTACTCCTGGCTGAGTTTGAAGCCAAATATGAATTGATTGGGTCTTAGTTAAGAAGATCCCTCATGAGCATTACACAGAGTAAATCTATAGGTACTTTCTTCAGAAAGGATATGTGGAAAGCAAATTTTCAGAATACTTGCATGCCAGAATCATAGTTTGACTGGGTATAGTGTTCAATTCCTTCAGAATTTTGAAAGCTTGGATTTATTGCCATCTAGCATCTAACTTCGCTGATGGGAAATCTGATATAATCATATTCTTATTCTTTGTAGTAATTTATTTTTCCCCATAGATACCTTTAGGATCTTCTCTTCATCTTTGAAGGTCTTAAATTTCACAATGGTATATATGGCCGAGTATGAATCATTTTTCTTCCATCCTGTGCAGTTGGCTGCTCTGTGGAAATCTGCCCAATTCCCCTCAGATTTACGAATAATATTTCATCCACCTACCATTTTCTAGAAATTCAACAAAATCTTGATTTGCTAATAGCCTTCCTTTCAGTTTGCAACACTATTATGAATGTATTCCCTTTGTATTTCTTTGATGTCCCCTCATTGGTTTCCAGGAAGGAAGCAAGGTAAATGTGCCTATAACGTCGGCTGTATTGAACTTGAATTCCCAAAAGCTCTACCACATGGGCTGCTGATATTTCCCAGTGACCCCGTTCCTTTCCTTTCCTTGCTTGTGCTTGGCTGCACTTCTTTCATTTTATGCAGCTGTCTTGCTTCCTGCGAAGCTTGAGCTCCTTTCATATTGACCTCGTTTGTGTTCATTTTTTAACCATTTCTTCACTTTGTCATGGCCCCATTGACTAATAACTGTGTCTGCCAAAGTGTTAGTAATCTCGGCCATCATCTAAGACTGTGCCTTTGGCAAACATTTTGGCAAATATAAAAGATTAGATATAAAAAATTGGGTATTACTGAAAATTTTCTTTTTCTGCTTGAGAATTCTGTTGTCCTAATCTGAAACTACCTAGCATCTCAGAGTTTAGGCTCGTTTTCTCATAAACTATGTGCCTGCTAGATATGCTACCCACATTTCCTTTTGAATAAGTTTTCTTCCTCAGCTTAAGTGCTCATTAAAAATGATGTTGTGAAGAGTTTTTAGGGAATTCTCTTGTGGTCCAGGGGTTAGGATTCTGCACGCTCACTGCCGAGGGCCTGGGTTTGATCTCTAGTCAGGGAACCAAGATCCTGCATGGTGCAACCAAAAAAAAAGAGTTTTTAATAACTTAAGAAACTACTCATTCAAGATTTTTAAAACAGGACTGAAAATTATAGAAGTATTATCACAAGTAGGAAAAAATACTGGAAGAAGAAAACCAGAAGGAGACGTGCCAAAACGTTAGTAAGGTTAACTTTGTATATTGGAGTTAGGGAAGTTATTTATGGTTTCCTCCATTTTGATCAATTTACATGTACTTCTCTTAAAATCAAGAAGAAAACTTTATTTTAAAAGTGTTTTTCTAGCTACAGCCATAAGTATTTTGTAGAGATTTATTCTTGCCATTATTTGAGTAGCATATGCTGGCAGAGGAGCGTGGTTTATTCACTGTCAACAATAAATTAAAGAAATTAAATAAGTGCTGCACATAGCAATATCCTACTAGCCTTTCAGAACCTTGAAGCCACTTACCCTAAGCACAAGTGTTTCCCTGAAAATGACACCTGAGCCCCCTTTTCCTTATGCTTCTCCCCTTGGTCCTCTCAGAGCCCAGCTCTCCAACAGCACTTCTTTTTGTCTTTCCTCAGTACTTTAGCAGTCCATGTCCACTTGAGTCTCCCCACTCAGAGGGGCCAGGCCTGCTTGGAGCATCACCTTGGATCAGGCAATTTCTGTAGCATCCTAACTTTAGAAACAGTTTCTTCCCTGGGCCTTCCCTGAGGAGCACTTTGACTGTGTCACCTGCCGAGGCCTCTGTGGTGACAGCGGGTCTGCTCCCTGTACTTCAGCCTGACCGCATTCCTGTCTGACAAGCAGCATGTCCGCGTTGTGACTGTACTGTCATTTAGTGCTGGGGAGGGGCAGCATTCTGTTCGCGGGTCTGTTTCTGTGACTGGTGCTGTTTATTCACTAGGAATCTCAGGACCAGGAGTCGTGTTCCTTCCTCTAAGTGCTGCAGTGGTTGAAGACAACGGGATAAATTAAAGGTGGAGAGTTACAGCCTCAGTAAACTCTGCCAAAGTGTAGCAAGATTGAAAAACGGGACATTTAAACCTAGACTGTTTATTTACCTTGCCTGCATCTTCTTTGCCATTGTTAGTGAAAAAGCTTCCTTGCCGCCAGCTTTGTTTCTTCGGCTGACACTTGGCAAAACAAAAATCTCAAGTTGGCTCCAGGAGGGCACTACTAACCATGTGACCTGGGGGCTGTGTGTCGAGGGCTTGGAGTCACTAATGTGATGCAATAGAAAGAAAGTGGGTTTTAACAGAGGAAATAACTTCACCATTGAGACTGCTGATGAGAAGAAGTTCCTGGTTAGTGTCAAGTTTTAGTTTCCGGGACGGGACTGCAGCTCTTGGCTGTCGCATAGGTCCTGTGTTGAAATGTTACTGTTTCTCGTGAGTCTGCTGGGGTAACTGCCGACTGCCCTCCTCAGAGCCCCTCCCTGCGAGGTTGGAGGGCTGTGCCTGCTGCTGCTTCTTGAAGCGTGAGCCAATTAATGGGCTCTGGTTGTGTAATTGTCACTTCTAAATGTTCAATGGAGATTTTATTTTTCTCTTTTTGTACTTAATTCCATTTTTCTACAGAGCATTTGACAGCAATGAGAAAAGCTAGTCATGTTCTTTCCTGTTTTTTTGAAAGGGCAAACACTGCTGTTAATTTTGTCAAGAGTTTTAGAACTTGAATGATAGAGAAACATGTACCTGTAAAAGGAATGGCAAAAAAATGAGAAAACAATGGAATTCAGATAAAACACAGAGGGCAAGTCTGGTCCGAGGCAGACCCCCATGTTCACGATAAGATATCAGAGCCTACCCCTAGAAGGCATCTACCTGTCAGACCAGACTTGGAGACACTTGTTCATCAAGCTTTTGTTTGTGGATTATGAGTAGCAGGAGTCGACGAGTATTTTGGAATAAAGAACATCAAAAGGGAGTCAGGCACTCCTCCCTGCACACCCAGAGAAGGGATTTACCTCTGTGTGTTGCAGAAAGTTTTTAAGGAAAAATTTATTCCTATGTTGGAAGCCATATGGAAAGTAGATTTCAATGCTCAGTATGTGAACTGAGTTATAAGTTTAGTGCTGTCTGCAGCTTCTGTGGGCTGCTAGTGGAGAGGCTTCATCCCACCCAGACCATTTGACAGGTGATGGCTGTGGAAAGAAATGCCGTCTCCTCGGATAACCAGTGATCAGGCGGGAGAAACTGAGAGCTCTCTTCCCTCTCCCTTTCTTAACCTAGGAGCCACGTTATTCTGTGAGGATAATAATTTTTCCATGCCTTTTATTAAAAAAAATATATATACCTCAGTAAAACTTTTATCAGTGAGCTGTGTGGACACAATTAAAATGCACATAATCAGAAAGATTTTTCGTTTTTTGGAAATAGCTTTCATATTAATATTAAATTCCTAATGACAAAGATCAGTCAAGACCACCTAGGCCAACTACCATCCTCTCTCTCCTCTCTCCTTTGCTCCGCTAACTGACCCACCCACCCCCGCAGACCGTCTCTCTGTAACGTTTCTTTTTTTTAATAAATTTATTTATTTTAGTTGGGGGCTAATTACTTTACAATATTGTAATAGTTTTTGCCATACATTGACATGAATCAGCCATGGGTTTACATGTGTTCCCCTTCCTGGACCCCCCACCCACCTCCCTCCCCATCCCATCCCTCTGGGTCATCCCATTGCCCCAGCCCTGAGCATTTGTCTCATGCATTGAATCTGGAGTGGTGTTCTTAAGTTGACTTCACTCATTGTCACCACAGTGGCATTTTCCAAGCACAACTCTTGTCCTATATCTGCTTAGAACCCTGCACTGGCTTCCTGTTGCTCTCTGGACGGAGTCCATGACTCTTCATGTGACCTTGAGGCCTCCACACCCTGGCCCCTCCTGCCTCTCCAGACTTAGTCCTCATTCCCCTCCTTGTACTCTGCTGTTTACATCAGCCTCACTCCCTCTCATATTCCAGCTCAAGTCATGCTTTGTCCTCCCACAGGGCATTTGCAGGTGCCAGTGGCTTCTCTCTGGAGCCCACTCCCCTGCTCCTTATCTGGTTAACCCTTATTATCCTTTTGTTCTCAGCTCAAGTCTGCTTTCTCAGAAACTGCCCTGACCACCTGTCACGACCATTGCTTTACTCTTCCCTCTCATAGAACCCAGCTTCTTTCCTTCACAAGTGATACTACAGTTTACACTGACACTCTGCTTAGCAAGCTTATTAAATTACTGTTGTCCTTTCCCCACTAGAGTGTAAGCTCCATCAGAGCAGGGATTTGGTCTGTTTTACTTGCTCTTAGCCATGGTCTCTTAGCAAGGACCTAGCACTCGCACTGTTGTCTGAACAGATGAATGGATGAGGGCCACCACTCTGTCTCCAGTCGTGCATACACGTTGGTTTCATTTGCCCTGCTTCTGTCCAGAGCTCTTGTCTTCATAGGGCTTAGTCAGGACCTCTGTGCATCCCAGCTCAAATGCTGCCACCGAGAACTAGGAGGAGTTTGTGGGAGAGAATAGAAGTTGCTTGTTGCCCTGATATTGTAGTCCTTGTGGACTAAGAATGTGTCTTCCCAGCTTCCCTTTATTAACCCATTATTGATCTATCATCCTTGATTCATTTATAGTCTTATTCCAGAGATTCAGTCATTGCCAGAGGTGTAGTTTTCTCTGGTCTCCACCATCTATCCTTGCCCCTCAAGTTAGTGACTAGATCCCCCAGCAACAGTGTATCACTTTAGATTGGTTACTGGCTGGAAGTCCATTGCATTTATTTTTAAATACTCTTAGAGAGAGTAAAGTTTTTCTTTATGGAGGGGTTGAATGCTTTAAAAACTGTTTGCCAGCTGTGCCCCTTTCACTTTGGAAATTGATTTGATTTAAAATCCCAGGTTTGTCAGGTTAAAATGTTTCAGTTGTTTCTCTGGACTTTCAGAATAAAAGGTTAAAAAAGAAAAGAAAAAAAAAAAAACTGGCATTACCTCTGGGGAGGAACTGGAAACCACTTGCAAGATGTTCTCTCCCCCAGCGGGGTGGAGCCTCCCACAGAGCAGGGCTCCTCTGGAATCCTGGCTCTCTGGATCCCTCCCAGAGCTTTAGGATGGCTTGCAGAGGATCCAGAGAGGTGCTTGGGATGCACCCCTTACCATGAGCAACCCTTGATTAGCAACCCCTTCTCTCAGATAGGCGTTGCCAATAAAGCAGTGCAGTCTGCACCCCCTACCCTGGGCCTCTAGGCAGAGTCACATAACCCTTAGTAGGCAAGCTAACTATGCACCTAGAGACACCAGAATAACAGTTGCCACAGAAATCCATTCCTTAAAATGAATGGTCAGCATGTGATCTGCTAAAAAGGAAAGCAGAGCCTGTTTGTTGGTCAGTGAACAAAGGCAGCAGGAAGGAAAGTCAGTGTTGTTTTGACCATATCTTCTTAGAGTGACCTGCCTCAGTTTGTCCTGGGTCAGAATTATAAGTGCTGTCTTGATAATCAAGCCCTGATTAATGCTGACTCAGCTCAGTCCCAGGGTGCTGAGAGGCTGGTGTTTTCTTCCTAGGTTAAAGAAAGAAAAGAAGGTGTTCCCATGAATTCAGGGGTCCAGCATGCACATGGAATTAATTTATAGAACTAAAAGGGCACTCTTCCTTGACTATCTGATTTATTCTCTTGGCTCAGGGGTCTTTTCCATTCATATTTTCTATTAAATGTTGGCCCTTTCTAGAATGGCTTCTCTAACTCAATTTGTCTAAGACTAGGTTCATCTTCATCTTTCCCCATAAAGCAGCTCCTCTCTTGATGTCCCTGCTCGAATTGATGGTGATACAGCTTCTCCTGGGCACCTCTTACCCCTCTGAGTCTTTCCTCTCCTTTGCCTTCCACAGCCAGTCAGGTACCATGTCTTTTGTTTTATATCATTTCTTCTTTTATTTCTATTCCCTGTGTTGCCTCCATCTTAATTCAGACCCTCATACCTCTCTCCCAGAATATTATATTGGCTTCCAGTGGCGTTCCCTCAGTCTATACTCTGTTTGCATCTGTTGCTGTTCTGGTGTCTGGAATGCTGTTGCTGGATTATCCTGGCTGTGGTGTCTTATTTCCTTGTACAGGCACCTCCAGTGGTCAACTGAGAAACCCTCAGGTCCTTGCTTGGGTCATCGTCTGTCTGCACATGACTAGCTTTCCCCAAACTTCTTGTTTTCAAATATCTGTCCTACTGTTAGACCTCACGTCCAGATTTCATGTATATAATTACCACATCTCTCTGACTCTCACCAAACTTTCTAATCTTTATCACTTTAATTCTCTCCTTACAGGTATCCTACTTTACTTTCAGTCTGGCCCAATTACTATTGCCAAATGAGTCCATGTTTTAGATCAGCTAATTATCTATTTCTGCTGGCTAATCTTCAAGTCTCTGCCTGTCCTCTGTTCCCCTCAAGACCCAGCCAGAAATGCTGTGAGTTCTTCCTTGATCTTTCTCCTCCCAAATACAAGTAATTTGCTCTATTAACTGAATATTCACTGTAATCTGTTTACATCCAAGTTAATAACATTTCACTTTTTCTTGGATCCATTTCAGAGAAGGAAGGAAATAAGGGGCTAGGCTGGGAGGAAGTTTGCTTTTTACAAATCCAGGCATTTTTCAAGGTGCTATGCCCCCCCACCCACCCCCACGCTGCCTTGGAAATACAAGCCACATTTTGTCAGAGTGGCCTCTGGTTAATAGATCTACAATCAAATGCATAGCCCAACTGACTTTGATTGAGTCATATTTATTGAGTGACCCTAGTAGATAGAGGCTACATTGTGAAGGAAAATGCTGAGGAACCAGGAAGACATTTCTCCTCTGAAGGAACTTACAGACTCTACACAACTTCCAAACATTTAGGAACCATCACAACACACACACACACACAGTGGAAAATACAAAACAGGATCCTTCAGTTCTAAAATATTGTGACTCAAAATACCTTGGAATTCATAATCCAGGCCTCTCAGTTTATTCATGCGGATCTAAGACAGAGGCACAAGTACATTTCCAAGTCCTCATCTAATGAGAGTCCAGATTAGAACCTAGATCTCCTGATTCTGAATCCCCTTTTCCCAGAATTTTGCACGGCCTGTAAGACCACGGTAAAAAAAAAAAATGAAAACAAAAACAGAGAAGGGCTGTAAGCATATAGACATGATCAGAATGTGGCATAGGGTTAGGTAATTTTTCTGGAAGAAAGCATTTGAGCCTGGCCACCTACTATTGGCCTGCATTGTAGCTGGGAAAACTGGTTATTTCCCAACCAAAGGGACCTGTGAACTTCAGATTTTAAAATCAGACATACAAGTCAGAAACAGACTCTTTAAAAAGGTAGGATGAAGACTATAGATTACAAAGAAGTCCACTTATATTTCCACATAATTTCCTACCATACTGTCACTACAACTTCCTCCACACAGTATTAATTTGACCAGCCTATTAGCTGTATCATAATTCATACTTTAAAGCTTGGTTTTAAAATTATAGTCTCTAAACCAGATTACCTAGGGCTTCACTATCCAGGTTTAGAGTTATTAGCCTCTGTTTTTCTTCCCTTTCCTTCCTGTTGCCTACTTAAAAAAATCATTACCTTGTTCATTAGGCCATTTATTAGATTATTTCCTTCTCCCAAAAGAGACTTGCATGCGTGTTTTTCCTCTGTTTTAAGCCAAGATCCATAAAGCATATTTTCCCCTCAGATGACATTTTCTTTTCATGATCCCTTGAAATGGAATGTAAGTGAATTTCACCATGGTGGTTGTAAATTACATACTGAGTATCAGTAATAAACATTTCTTACAAAGTTTAAACTGTAGTTTCAGAGTGGTGATCATCTGGAATTGCACACATTTACCAGATGTTTTGGAGGGAGTTAGTGAGTGCTTTTTGCTCATACACTTTTCACCTCTTGATCCAAATTTATGCAGTGGTTCACAGCCCACATAAAAAAAAAAGTGAGCAAAAGAATGTTTGTGTTCTTAGTGATGTGGCTGCACAGTTTTGAAGGGAAGGTGTGGTGAGTAGTCACCTTGTTCGTCCTTCTACCTCTAGGCGGGGTTGCACAGTAAACGTGTCCCAGAATGCTGGTGATTTTCCTCTCTTGAGAAACACTGGATGATAGCCCTTGCTTCCTCACCTCCGGTTCTCAGAGCCTTCAGTGTACATTTCATGCGTGGGGGACGCTCAGGCAAAGGAGGGCAGCATGCTGGGCTGCTGCTGTCAGATGAAAGTAACTTGTTTATATTGTTCATGTTTCCTTCCTGGTTCTCTAGGGAGTTCCCCACTTCTCTGTAGGATTTGGCAGTGGATATATAGGCTTAATAGAAACTCAGACTGCTGGAGCTTTGAAACGTATGGTCTTTCCTCTAGGGTGTGCTGGGGAAGGGGAAGGAGGGGCTCATGGAAGCTTGGTTATTTGTTTCACATTTCTGAATCTTTTCATTTTTCCTAAATTAAAATAAAAATCCAAACCTATACTAATCTAATGTTGAGACCCCCAAGTTTAAACTGCCAAGAGGGTATGACCCCAAAGTTCATGTTCCCATGTTCTCACAGCACCAGTGTACCACAGCCTCTGCCTGTTCATCAGTGCTTCTGAAGACCTCAGGGGCACAGCCGCGTGGCTAGATTGCCCTGTGAGGACAGAGGGCCATAGTAACATTTAGTGATCAAGTTTTTAGTGAGACGTGGCATGTGCTGTGGTCTACAATTGCAAATGCATTCAATCTAGGATCTCTAGTCTGGTTTTGAAATTTATACCTTTGCATTGCATTAATATCATAGACATACATTAATATTAATTAACTTTATAAATTTCTGAGGAGATGAGAAGAGAGGCCAGGGCATAGTCTTCTAAGTCATTCCTATTCGTGGATGGAACAACTGATAGTCTCAGGCACTGTTTCCTTAAGTCACTTCCTTATGTAAAGTTATCATTCAACTCGTATTGAATCATTGCCCTGCTAAAACCCCCCAATTCATGGGGCATAGGCCCATGTTAACTCAAAAACATGTTATTGATCCATCCATCACTTAGGGGACATATTTTTGCCATCGCTCTAGGTCAGGCGCTGTGCTGGGCACTTCCCTTCCCTCATGGGCTCGTTTGCTAAGCTTTCCCAGTAGGCTCAGAACCAGTAGTAGCTGAGGGGCCTTGATCCAAATGTAAATAGAGGCATTTGTGGATTCTGACATACTTAGCTAGACCAGCTCTTCTCTGAGTGAGTCAGTGGGGATGACATTTATGGGAGCAAGCAGTATGCTAAATCTGGAAATACGTACTACATAGATGGGAGTGAGCTCGGCCTTGGTGGGTAAGTAAAGATCACTCCTCTGCCTTCAGCATGCCAGAGGGAAGTTCAGGTGTGCCTTTGAGCAGAGAAGATCTTCCTGGGGATGGCAGGATTGCAGCCCATCCGCTCCTTTGTTGCCTTTGTGCTGGAAACGATGCCTCAGCCTCAGGGAGCCTGGCACTTTGAGCACGTTTTCCTGCAGGCGGTGCCAGGGCTCCGACTGCCCTCTCTGATGATAAGTGTGATGTTCGGTTTGTAATGAGCAGTTGCAGCTTCTGTAAACTGTGTAATACCATATAATAAGCAGTAATTTTCCACTTACCCTTAATAACAGGAGTTTTCTGCTTGGCTTTTAGTGATAGCCAAAATGTGGGTGGTTTTTTTTCCCCCCTTCACCAGTGTGATGAATTTCCAGAGTCATCTTTTTTTTCACAAGATAGATTGACAAGTTGTTTTCCAAGTGTGTCCAAAATGTGTAATAGCTAATCTTGCCTTTAAAAAAGTCAAAGTCAAATAAAATGGTGCTGAAGTAGCCATTTATAATAAAATGGCTATATACATTCCTAAGCTCGTTTTAGCTGTCTCCTGGCTGTGCTCTTCCTCAGGGGATTAGTAGCTTGAAGCTTAGCCCAATAGCTTGGATGATAAAACTGCCAAGTCTCAAGTTATTGTTTTAAATTTCCTGTAAGAGATTGTATCTTAAGTATAAAGTGAACTTGCCCTAGATAACTTTGGTGTCCTTCTTGGAAAGAGGGGGATGGCTATTATGCTGTGTACTCTTCTTCCCTGAGTCACACACTCAAGACTGGTGGGAGTTCTTGCTCTGATTTTTTTTTTTTAATCATTGGGAAATAATTCCAGAAAAGAAACAGACTCAACTTTACATTGTAAGCCTTCTTACCTCCATTTAAAATCAACTTTTGACTTTCCCTTGATGCTCAGAATGCCATAAAATTCAGTGGGTTTGTTTGTTTGTTTGTTTGGTAATAAATTAAGGTTGCTTTTTCATCAGACTGCCTTCTCCCTTTCTGAGATACAGCTGGCATTATCTGTTCATTCATTTATTTCTGTAGGCCTCTCGGTAACCACTTACCCCTATCAGATGATTTGAGCAAGACCAGCAGCTGTTGATTTTGTGATATCAGGGAAGTGTTATGAATCATGTTGATGGGAGCCTTGATACTTCCGTGATCACTGGGCACTGCCATTTATCTGTCACAGAGCCGGCCTTCCCACAGATTTCTTGCCTGAGACTTCGATGTGTCTGATTTGCTAAAACTAGGATATCAGTGAATGGTGGCAAGTGAGATGCAGAAGTTGCTTGAGCTGACCTCACCTTTAAAAGATGATTGTGCCTTTTTGGCACAAAAGGTTAGATTTGTTCATCAGAATGATAGATTGATCCTCTGTGTGCAGAACTCTGTGTGGGGTTATAAAGAAAAGAGAAGATGGACCACTTGCCTGAAGTCTAGTTCAGAAACAACATACATATCAAAAGACTCTCTTGTCAGCTGACTCCTACCAAGTGTCACCTAAAAAGCAAACTGAGGTTGAGTAACTGTTTGCTTCCCCATGTCTGCTTAAAACTTCATTTAAATCACAGAAGTAGTGTGCAATTTATGAAGAAAGTTTATTAGAACTTTCAGCAAGCAAGTCACACTTCTGCAAAGATAGAATGAAGATCAACGGGGGGGTTGGGTGATGTGTGCTCAGGCAGAGACCAGGCTTTCTGCAGATGCCAGCAAGTCCAGCGCTGCTCAGAAAAGGTGCTTCTCACCGTTTGACACATCTGTGCTCTCACAGCTCTTTGTTTCTCAGATGTGGGTCCAGATACGCCATCTCAATGGCTCTGGAGAGCTATTGTTTTGTGTTCTTCCTCCCTCAGGGCCTTCCACTGAAAGGCTGTCCTGCAGGTGGAACTGAATTGACCCTGCACGAGAAATGCCCTGACTCAGGTGGAAGCAGACTTTTAATCAAATACCAATAGAACAAACCATTTTCTAGTGAAATCTCTGGAGCCGTGGTATCACTGGTGCCCACATTCTCTAGTTGTTTACTGGGATTTGATATCTACCCCAGCAGGTTGTCTTTGGGGTTTACCTAAATCAGTGTAATTAAATTAGAATTTGTAGTCTTATGATCCTTCTACTTAGGAATTTTACTTAGAGACTTGTCACTGCAGATCGAACATTGTGGGCTGGCCGTCAGTCATGATCAGAATGAGGGTCTTGTCTTCAAAGCAGAAGTGGTTTGCCCTACATTTGACTTGAATGTTATTGCTTAGCTGCTGTTAGGAATTTGCGTCTTTGACTTTAAGGTTTAGGCAGAGCTTCTCAAGTTGTATGAAATGATGTCACAGACCAGTGTCCTCCTTTAGAAACGTATACATCACATGATTTGTGAATTTTAGTGCAATGAAAAGTGAAGTAATGGGGGAAAGCAGTGGATTGAATTTTCAAGGAGGGGACCTGGCAGTTGTGCCAGTGCTGCCAGTTCCTCGTCTCTGTGCTGTTCGGGAAGGGGGCTGAGGGGGAAAAGCGCATGACAGAGAGAGAATGGGGAAGAGGGAGTAGGGAAGGAATACAAAAGCCATCATCATAGTCATTACTTTCTAAATGAGGCGTTCCTTTCCTTTTTCCTTTAAGAATATCTAACTCAAGTTCTTCTTGAGAAATGAGGATCCTGGCTACAAGGAGACCCAGAATTGGAGGTTCCAGGCGCTGAAGTCTCGTCCTGTGCAGCACCATTATGCCCAGGGCCCAGGCGGTCGCCCCTTCCCCCTCTAGCCAGGGGTCTTTCAGTGTCATTTTGCTCAAGGGTTCTGTGGGCAGCACTGTGTATCATTGGCTTCCTTGTGTGGTTTGTTTTAGCATTTGAAACAATTCTGAGAAGGGATTCGTAGTTCACCAGACTGCCAGAGAGATCCATGGTGCAAAAAGGAAAGGTCTAAGTGTGAAATGAATACTTACACATTCAGAACCTTCAGATGATGTGAAATTTCAAAAAACAGGAACCATGGCTTTACAGACATCTTTGTTACTGCGTTTTTCCCTTACCTGATTTCTACTTGATCTCCTGTGACCTTGTCCATCTGGGGCACACTATTGGTCTGGTGCCATTGCTGCTAAGATGAGCTTGTCAGCTCATCTTTTGTCACTGACCTTCTCATCTTATACCTTGAAGTGTAGTGACCTCAGTTGTTGCGCTTCAGCCAGGGGTGCTGGGAGCCAAAGAAGCTCTCTGCGGTGGAATCCTAGCCCTCCTCCCCTGGCTCAGATTTCAGCAGCACTTCTCTCTCTGGGGCAGCATTTACACAGAAATCCTGAAGGTTTGTTCTAGGAGATCAAGGCTGGGGAAAGGTGGCAGCCCCAGACTTCCCTTCAGCCCTTGCTCTGACCTTCAAGCCCACCTGCCTTCTTTTAGAACTCATAGGGTATCTACCTGTTGGAAGCCTGTGTAGACCTTTATCTTTATGAAGTGTAGCTCACTTTATGAAGTACACTTGGCCCTCAAACAGCATGGGGGTTGATCCACTTGTAATTTATGGGCAGCCTTCTATACCCACAGTTCCTACACATCCATGGATTCAACCCACTCCAGACCATGTAGTGCCGTGGTTTTACTATGGAAAAATATCCACATATAAGTGACCTCTTGCAGTTTAAACCCCACATTGTTCAAAGGTCAGCTGTATCTACTGTGCAGTTGGTGCTGTGCTAGACAAAAATCCACTGGACCACGAAGTTCGAGAGCCTGTGGGCATGGACTGATGTTTGCAGTGTGGCTGCCCTGGGTGACTGCCCCATCCCCAAAGAGAGTTGACCCTGATGGAGGAAAAAACACAGCCATGGATATGAAAGTCTGTTTTTGAATTGTTTGTTTTAAATGTAAAATGGTTTCAAGCTCAGCCTTTATCTTAGTGATTATGTTCTTACACTATTACCAGTATCTTGCCAGAAAGAAAAGTGTGCAGTATGGCAACATTAACTGCACATGAATGAAGTAAAACAGGCAAAATTAAAACACTTGGACTAGAAACCAGGACACCTGGCTGTCAGCCTTGGTTCTGTCACCGATGGCAGAGTGTCCTTCAGTCTCCCTGTACCTCTGCCTCCTCAGCTGGGAAACACCATCCCTCAAACGGGGCTCGATGCTGGACTCCCAGAGTGGTTTTCATTAAAATAGTACAGTTTATTGTTTTATTACCAGTAAAAGTGTGAAAGTTATGGAAAACATAAAATCCACCATACTTTCTAAAGCTCCTTCTAATATTTATGTTCTGTGGTTCTAAAGTTCTCCTGGAAATGGTGTACTGGTTGGACAGGTATAGAGATATTGACATACATCTGTGCTGTTCACACAAAACATATGTGTGTGAGCTTCTGACTCTTACTTATGAGGTAGAATCAACCCTGTAGCTGCTTCTCTGCATTTCATTAGGCCTAGACTCTGGATTTATCACATATACCTGGGCCCAGGCAGCCATAAGGACCCCCATCTCTAGAGAAAAGCTTACAGCTTCATATAGTCTTATTGGGAAGTGGAAAAATAATATTAACAACAAGTTGAAATGTATTAAATACTTTTGAGCTTCCTGGAGATGGAGACTGTAATGTGTATAATTAAATTACATTTGAACTGTGGTCATGTGGAACAACAAACCGAAGTGCTGAAACCCAGGTCCGATAAGTTGGCGTTGAAAGAAGGGTCACCTTGTAGTCCTAAAATCACTGAGAACATATCTGCCTGGAAACCTTTCCCTAATGAACTGTTAACATCCATTAAATGTTAGGTGTGCAGTAAAAATGTCTTAATATTTGTATTTTTAGCATGGATACAGTGGTATCAGTTAAAATAATCAGCCCTTGCCTGTAATCTAAAAGTCTTATCTCTTTAGTCTTACGTTTTTAGAAGGCAGATGTTTTAAAACTGATTTGAAAATCAAATTTGCCCTTCAGTGATTTCATTTGGAAGAAACATAGAAGTAAACATTATAAAGAAGGCTTTTCAGTACATTATGCATGCAAATGTGGCAGCCAAATTCAGGTTCACAAGTGAAGGTGGATGACTGTTCTAGTTGAGAAAGGTTGAGTTGTTTAAATGAATACAAAGGTCATCGACCCTCAGATTGTACTTTTTTGTCATTTCGTAGAAAGGCTATTGCCTCATGTTTAACTCCACCTGCCAAAAAGTAAGACTTGAAAGGCTGGGGCCAGCAGAGTGAGGCCCCGTTAATAGCACAGTGGCTGCTGAAACACTCGTGGTGTGCTCCCATCCAGCCCGTGCTCTCTGCCTCGTGCTGTGCTAGAAGCGACAGAATGGGGTTTAGGTGGGGTTGGGGTCTTCCCAGAATATACCCCGTGATTGGTGTGGGAAATCTGGAGACTGCAGTCATAGAAGTTAAATATATGCTGCTAAGATGATCTCTGATGCATTTATAGGTTTGCCTGATACCCCTCAAGAGTCAAGGACTGTGTCTTTGAATCACCAAAACAGAGGAGAGCCTGACATGGAGCAGGAGCTTAGAAATGATCCATATACAAATGAATGAATGAATTTATGAATGAATGAGTAGTTATACTTTGGGGGTTATATTATTGCTTAATGGAATTGTAGCAGATTGTTCAGACTTATAGTGAATTAGATAAAAGTTATCATTGTGATAGAGCAGAAAAAAGAGATTTGGAATAATCCAAACCAAATTCTTGCTGTCTGTCCTGAAGATCAAAAACTTGAGCAAGCAGCATGGAGGTCTGCAGATCTGGAGAGAAGAGGTCTCCCAGCTGGGGAAGTGTGACCACCCTGCCGAAAATCTGCATTAAACCCCAGTTGGCCCAGCTCCGCAGTGGGCGGATTAAGGGAAATGTTGGTTTCCGCGGTGAGCAGAGCATCCCCTGGGAAGGGCTTGCTGGAGTGGGCAGGAGTAAACCTGAGCTTTAGGAGGAAGCCCGACCTCTTTATGGGATTCTAATCCAAGTTCCTGCAGAGAGAGTTATTTAAAAAGGCCTCGTTAAAGGAACTGCAGCTCGAGAGTCCCAGTGGCAGCCGGGACCCTTCTGGGAAGAGTTTTGTGCTACACTACATCTTTATTGTATCTTTCATCTCGATTCTGTTGAAGAATCTTTATTTATCTCAGGTTTCCTGGGGAACGGGATGAAAACTTTTGGAGGCTGTTCTCTAGTTTCCCACCTCCTTCCCTGCTAGAAGCGTCCAGATTGGCAAGAGGCCTGTGCTCTTCATGGTCCCTTGCTGCTTGTCCTTTTAGCACTCTCCTCAGCCCTAGCAGGCAAGACTGTGGTTGCCTCTTGTTTTGAACTGCTGATGGCTCTCAGAATTTTTTCTAGGTGTATTCTAAATACATCTAGCTGAAGTTATTTATGTATCTATCTCTGATCATTGGAAAGTATAAAAGGGCCTTCTTTCAACAAATACTTTGACTACCCACTGCATGTGAGGCACAGAGTTGTTGTTACATTGCTACTCATCGTCCTGTTTCCAGGCTCAGGTTGAGAGTTCACTGAACTCTTTCCAGCATCCTGGAAAGTGGATTTCTTACATCATCGGCCTCCCTAGGAAGCCCTTGGGAGGCAAGACTCTCCACAGCCTCAACAGGCAAATGAGAAGATCAGATTTCACAAAAACAGTAAAAGAGGTTCTCTGGCTTAAGGACTTTGTCATTTGGTGGATTTTAAGAAATATATACATAATGGAATATTATTCAGCCATAAAAAAGGTTATTCTGTCAGTTGTGACAGAGTGGATAGATGTTGAGCACATTCTGTCTGAGATAAGTCAGACAGAAAGACAAGTTCTGTGTGATCCACACAGATGCGGAATCTAAAAAAGACAAACATGTAAAACAAACTAACAGAAACCCAGGTAGTAAAATGATGGTTACCAGGGGATTGAGGGTGGAGGATAAGATAAATGATGTTTGAGGGTAGAAACTTTTAATGAACAATAAATAAGCCATAGAGATCCAGTGCACAGTATAATGAATATAAACAATAATATTGTACTTAATTATGCAATGTGGTAAGTATTGCCATAAAGGCAATCATATTACAATAAATAAATGCATCAAAGTAACATATTTTAAACTTACACAATGTTACATGTCACATTTATTCAATTAAAAATATATTGTTAAAAAAAGAACTTAGGCATTCAGGGAAAAAAGGGAATGGGGTGGGAGATGTAGGGTATGGATGACTGATATAGAAAGGAGAGACTGCGCCGGCCGCATTACTGTGCCTTGGTCTCTCACTGTTGCGGGCCACGGCTTGTTCCCTGGACATGGTCTGTGCTTTCCGATCTTTGTGACGTTTCCATATGGTGGGGCTACTCCCTGGGATGCTGGTCTTCATTGTCCCTCCACAACCCCTGCCCCTTCTCTGACTGGAGAAGAATTCTGGGTCATTCTTTATGTCCAGCTCACTGTCGTCTCCTCTTTGAATGTTATCCCGACCTCTCCAGACTAAACTCGGAAGAGGCAGAATCCCTAACTCAGGCTAAATATGGGAAAGCCCTTCTGCCCTTCCTTGATCAGTGCTGAAACTGGACTCACAGACATGGCAAGGGAGGGGAGGATTCATGCCTGGTGAGATGACAGAACCACTTACGGATTCGAGAGAGACCATTTTAATTGCACACCTCTTCTTAGTGCTGAGGGAGAAACTGAATCTCGTCTGTTGACTACTACATTCCTGCCACTTGGTTGAAGCTCAGTACATGTTAATGTGTTAGTGTGCATGGATGATCTGGGAGGTCATCTGTTTCCTAATCTAGAACTTAAAAATCACGGAATTCAAGGGACTCATGGATAGCACAATCATTAGAAATTATGGGACCCAGAAACTCCACTCGCAGATATATCTACCCAGGAGAAATGAAAACATACGTCCATCTTGAAAACTTGTATATGAATGTTCACCTCTTTCTTTTTCCTCAAGGCTCTCTCCTCACAGATCTGTGGCTGGACCAGGGTTTACTGCTTTAACATATTGTTAATTTACATACAAATCCAGAGAGTTCATTGTGGGGTTTTGGGGTGTGAGGAGAGCAAAGCCCAGACCAGAGGGCACTGCTGTCAGACTAAAAGCGCTGATCCCACCTTCCGCACGTGTAACTGGCCCACAGCAGCACCGGGGACACGGTGGGGAGGGGGAGCCAGAGCAGCTTCAGTGGCCCTTGATGGGCCGTCAGCCCCTTCTAGAGCTGGCTTTGTATTTTGGCCACTAGGTCAACAGTAGGAGTCCCTACTGTAAATCAGATCTTACACTGGCATTGTAATGGGATTCTAAGTCAGTAAAATTCAGATGTTGAAGTCAGAATGATCCTTGTCCCTAATGTTATACTGGAAAATATCTAAGTATATATAAATCCAGGAGTTAAAGACATTTATATGAACTTGACCTGACTGAGCCACAACACTGATGAATGGCTCTTTTGATAATGAAAGCAATCTAATCCTGTAACCACAAAGCTGCATATGAGATGTTGATTCTGTACCAACATCACAGAGGTCTCTCATAGTACATGGTTTTTGAGTAGCATGTCTGTGTTATCCTACATAATGCATTTTTACTACCAATTATTGTCTGACTTGACTCAGTGCTAGTAATTCAATTTGATTATTTGATGACATCATAAATATTAATTACAAAGTTGATTATAGTAATGGTGAAAGAATGGAACCAAGGACCATTTTTATTATGGCAAGTGAAATCATAGCAAATATATATGGCTTCTCCTGTTCTATAACTCTTACTGTTTTTCATTCATCCGAGAAATAAATTGAGCACCTACTAAGTGTTAGGCACTGAACAAGGCAGACAAGGTCTCTAGTTTCGTCAAGTTTACATTCTAGTTGGGGGAAACCAGCAATAACAAGTTCTCACTACTGATAAATGCTATGAAGAAAATGACACAAGGTAGTAGGTAGACAGTGGTAAGTCTGTGATCTGCAAGAAGCAGCTACTTGAGGTCAGAACAGCCTCTCTAAAAAAGTGACATTTGAGCTTAGTGATATAGAAGCCAGCTTTACAAAAGCTGGGGGGAAAGAGAATTTAAGGAAGAGGTAAGGCTATAAAAATGGAATGGGCTTGGTGTGTATACAGAACAAAAAGGTGGCTAGTGCTGCTGAAGCTTGGAGGAGGAATTGGAGATGGAGAGACTCATGAATCTCAGATTGTATATGATCTTTAGGTCTTGTTAAGGAGGCTGCATTTGATTTCTAAGAGTAATGAGCTGTTAGAGGGTTTTAAGCAAGGGAATGGTGTGAACTGATTTCTGCTTTTTCAAGATCACTCTGGTTGCTGTATGGAGAATGACTTGGTGGGAGGTAAATACAGAGCGGGAAGACCAGTAAGGAGGCTGCTGCTATAACCCTGATAAGAGAATACAGGGTCTTGGACTGGGATGGTGATGCTGGAGATGGTAAGAAGTGGAAGGCTTTGGAAAATATACTGCTGATGGATTGGACTGGAGACCAGGGTGGGGATGAGGGAGAGGAGAGAAGGAGGCCTTGATGCAGAACTTCTGGCTCTGTCCTTGGTCCTGGACATTTCACCACTTTGCTGTTTCTATCAGTGCCCTGAAAGAAGACAGAAGGCATTCTTCCTGGATTTCTAAAGCTAGGAGGGATGACAACTGTGATAGATGACAGACGTGAGATTCAAAATGATCTCTCTAGCCTCTAATGTGGGACCAAACCAACAGGATGGGACTTAATAGGGATAAATGTGATGCACTCCACTTAGGCTCAGAAAATCAATTGTATAAGTACAGTATGGGGGCAGTCAAGCTTGAGAGAAGTTCATGTGAAAAAGTGCTGTGGTTTTAATTGGCCACAAACTCAGTATGAGGTAATGATTAGGATGAGGCTGCTGCAGACCTTAGGCAGTCTTAATGCACCCTGACTGCGTAGTGTTCATATGCCCACACCACCTTCCTATCGTGCCCCGTGCTGGTCGGGGTATGTTGATGCTTAAAGGAGTACACTGAAGGGGGACCAGGTGATAAGAGTTCGGGAAGCTGTTTCATGGGGGGAATCAACTGAAGGAACAAGGGGTAAATAAGACCAGGTAAGACAAGACTGAGGGAGTTGTGAGGTCATGATAAGTATCTTGAAATATGTGCAGAGCTTCTTTGTGGGAAAGAAACCCTGATCCTATTAACCCTGGAGGTTGGCACTCACCTATTTTATTCTTAAAACAGTAGGTAGAGTGGTTTGGTAGTAAGAGAGACCAGAGACAGGAAAGCCCAGGAGCAGCAGTGAGAGACAAGAGGCCATGGGTGTCTGAGCAGAGCCATTGCACTGGGGACATGAAGTCTTCTGGCTGAGAAGCTGAAGTGGGGTGGCCCCCTTGAGGGAAGACAGAAAAAACCTTGTAGCTCTGTGCCCGGGTGCCCGGGCAGCCAGTCAGCAGGCTGGACAGCCAATGGCCAGAGGGTGAGGCAGAGGGACTTCTTCTGGGGGAAGTACCACACATCAAGAAAATTAGAGATACCAAAGGAACATTTCATGCAAAGATAGGCTCGATAAAGGACAGAAATGGTATGGACCTAACAGAAGCAGAAGATATTAAGAGGTGGCAAGAATACACAGAAGAACTGTACAAAAAAGATCTTCACGACCCAGGTAATCACGATGGTGTGATCACTCACCTAGAGCCAGACATCCTGGAATGTGAAGTCAAGTGGGCCTTAGAAAGCATCACTACAAACAAAGCTAGTGGAGGTGATGGAATTCCAGTTGAGCTATTTCAAATCCTCAAAAGTGATGCTGTGAAAGTGCTGCACTCGATATGCCAGCAAATTTGGAAAACTCAGCAGTGGCCACAGGACTGGAAGAGGTCAGTTTTCATTCCAATCCCAAAGAAAGGCAATGCCAAAGAATGCTCAAACTACCGCACAATTGCACTCATCTCACACGCTAGTAAAGTAATGCTCAAAATTCTCCAAGCCAAGCTTCAGCAATACGTGAACCGTGAACTTCCAGATGTTCAAGCTGGTTTTAGAAAAGGCAGAAGAACCAGAGATCAAATTGCCAATATCCACTGGATCATCAAAAAAGCAAGAGAGTTCCAGAAAAACATCTATTTCTGCTTTATTGACTATGCCAAAGCCTTTGACTGTGTGGATCACAATAAACTGTGGAAAATTCTGAAAGAGATGGGAATACCAGACCACCTGACCTGTCTCTTGAGAAACCTGTATGCAGGTCAGGAAGCAACAGTTAGAACTGGACATGGAACAACAGACTGGTTCCAAATAGGAAAAGGAGTACGTCAAGGCTGTATATTGTCACCCTGCTTATTTAACTTATATGCAAAATACATCATGAGAAACGCTGGGTTGGAAGAAACACAAGCTGGAATCAAGATTGCCGGGAGAAATATCAATAACCTCAGATATGTGGATGACACCACCCTTATGGCAGAAAGTGAAGAAGAACTAAAGAGCCTCTTGATGAAGGTGAAAGAGGAGAGTGAAAAGTTGGCTTAAAGCTCAACGTTCAGAAAACTAAGATCATGGCATCTGGTCCCATCACTTCATGGGAAATAGATGGGGAAACAGTGGAAACAGTGTCAGACTTTATTTTTTTGGGCTCCAGAATCACTGCTGATGGTGACTGCAGCCATGAAATTAAAAGACGCTTACTCCTTGGAAGGAAGGTTATGGCCAACCTAGATAGCATATTTAAAAGCAGAGACATTACTTTGCCAACAAAAGTCCGTCTAGTCAAGGCTATGGTTTTTCCAGTGGTCATGTATGGATGTGAGAGTTGGACGGTGAAGAAAGCTGAGCACCGCAGAATTGATGCTTTTGAACTGTGGTGTTGGAGAAGACTCTTGAAAGTCCCTTGGACGGCAAGGAGATCCAGTCAGTCCATCCTAAAAGAGATCAATCCTGGGTGTTCAGTGGAAGGTCTGATGTTGAAGCTGAAACTCCAATACTTTGGCCACCTCATGCGAAGGGTTGACTCCTTGGAAAAGACCCTAATGCTGGGTAGGATTGGGGGCGGGAGGAGAAGGGGACGACAGAGGATGAGATGGTTGGATGGCATAACCAACTCGATGGACATGGGTTTGGGTAGACTCCGGGAGTTGGTGATGGACAGAGAGGCCTGGTGTGCTGCAATTCATGGGGTCGCAAAGAGTCGGACACGACTGAGCGACTGAACTGAACTGAACTGAACCACACATCATTCTTGAAGCACCGGTGGCAAAAGAACTTGCTGTTCTCAAGTCTGTCCACCCATCAGACTCGAGGTGCCTGGGTTCTCAGCATGGGGAGACTGCCAGCCCCACGCTGCGTGCTCCCTTACACTGTCACGCCCAGCTCTGTCAGCAGGAGGAACTGCAAGCACGAAGGAATCATGCCCTCGTTTTTCATGGACATGGAGCTGTGAGTGTCTGCAGATGTGCCCGTGGCCTCTTCTGAAGCTCTCCCACCGGCTCCTCAACCAGTAACTCAGCCGCCCCCAGGGCCCGCCAGCCCCACTGCCCTGGCTGCCTTGTGCCATTAGATCGCTTTCCTTCACTCCTGCCTGTCAGAGCAGAGGGGACAAGGACAGTAACTGGTGGGGAGCCGGCTGTCTGAGTGTTCAACCAGGCTTCATTGTGTGGCTCTCTATTCTTCATGTTTTTGAAAGACTCATCGTTTAGACCTCCAGGAATCTTTGGATGCGACATCTGAAGGATATAACTGTGAACCACATAATAAATATGTGCTCTTGAAACAACATTAAGTGGCAGCACTAATGACTTCAGCCAGGACTTCAAAGCACAAGCCCCAGAAGTGGCCTCCTTTGGAGAGCAATCAGAATCCCAGAACTCTGGAAACTTGGAGAGAGGAAGAGTCTGACCGCCTCTCTAGATGCTGCTCTGCGTCTCCTTGCACACAGCATTCGGTCTCCCTGGGAAGTGAGCCTGGGGAGCCCGCTGGATGAGAAGGCCACTCCAGGACACCCTTGTTAAGTGGTGACACTCACACTACCCAACCTCTGCTTGTTTCAGCCGTAAAATCCTGGGTCAGATTGTGGTTAGAAAGTCGATTGCTTGCAAAGCAACCCTGCTGTCTCTAGGTCTTTGTTTTATTCGGGGCTGCTCTGTCAGCTGTGGGCTCGCCTTTGATGGGGCACAGCAGTGTTTTTCATGTCTAACTAGTGTTTTAATGTTTGTGAGAGACTGTGGTTAATTGGATCCCCATGGTACCACAAATGGCTTTAGAAGCCTCTTGTGTCTGGGGGCTAATTCTGGGACTGCGTGTGCGTGCATGCATACCCCTGTGCCCTCACACCTGAGCAGGCACCATGAGAGTTTTAAGTGTTCCTTGACCCACATCTCAGGTTTGAGAATTTTTAATACTTGTTTTTTCCAAAGTCAAAAATCATGGCATCTCCCCTAGATTCGTAACCTTTCTCCTTTCACGCTTGTTTATTGCGTATGTTGTTCTGGGGCCAGACTCATCTTGAGCATGTCCGATCCCCACGTGTGATACGTTATACATGTCCACTGTCTTGCGGGCCACTGTGTTCCTCCAGCCCCCGCTTGCTGACTTTCCTTTTGCAGGGTTGCAGCAACAACAAGGCCCCCACGTGCTCCTCTCTAGTTTTCTGCTCAGTGGCTGTGAAAGCATCCAGGGGCCTGCCTGCTGCTCGTCCTGAGAAGGGCAGCCACAGGCAGTTCCTTACGCACAGGCTGCCATTCTTTGGATCGTGCAGTCTGATCACCGAGGTGGGGATCAGCATCTTATCAATTCTCCACAAGAGACAGGGTCTTGCACTCTCATCCCCTCTCTGACACCTGAGGTAAACCTCTTTCTCATAACCTGAACAAGCCTAACATTGCTTTGCACAGAGCTGTGAGGGCACGTTAAAGCAGATGCTTTTGTAAGGGGAGCAGTGGGTACAGAAATAGCTCAGTACACCTTGGAGCAAGACAGTTCAGTTCAGTCACTCAGTCATGTCCAACCCTTTGCAACCCCATGGACTACAGCACGCTGGGCTTCCCTGTCCTTCACCAATTCCCAAACCTTCACCAATTCCCAAACCTTCACCAATTCCCAAAGCTTGCTCACACTCATGTCCATTGAGTCAGTGATGCCATCCAACCATCTCATCCTCTGTCAGGCAAGACAGGCTGTTAGGATTTGGGATGCCTGGGAAGTGGAGAAGCTAATCCACGTCTGACCTTTAGCCTCCTACTCCTTCTCTGCCAATGGACTGTGCTCACTGATGGCGTGTGCCTGCATCTTGTTGGTCTTCTCTTGTTATCTGTATGTCCTATCTGCCCCAGGTGGAATGGTGTCCTGGAGGTACTTTCTCAGTGGTAAAACTCTGAACAAAGATAAGATATCATTAGGAACTTCCCTGGTGGTCCAGTGGTTAAGATTCTGTACTTCTACTACAGAGGGTGCAGGTTGGCCCTCTGGTCAGGAAACTAAGATCACACACCTTAGATCTCTTCAACTAGAACATAAACTTCTTGAAGCCAAGGTTGCATTCTCATAGAGTCCCTAACCTCTCTGCTCTTTGCCTGGCTGGTTAAATGACCATTTCCAGCCAAGCTAGAGTTGTTCTCCTTTGCTATTCTCTCATAGCACTATGTTCCATTCCTTCCTAACAACCTGTCACAGCATATAATTCTGTTATTTGTAATTAACTTTTCTATGTATGTCTTTTCCAGTAGACTTTAAGTTCTATAACCGTAGGGGCCCCTGTCTGCTTTGTTCATATGTACATTCCTAGCATCCATATGATGCCTGGTACATAATATTTTCTGAGTAACTAAAGGAATGGTTCCCCAAGAGGACATCAAGTTTAGGGCCAGAGAATGTCTCTGTTTTCATAGATCTTACCAGCTGGGGCCGTCCTTGGCCTTCACCTTCAGGTTCTGCTGGGCTAGCTTCCTAATGTACCCTGAGCATTCCACCTCTTCTCATTACCTCTGAATGTGTCTGCTGGTGACTTGACTCAGATGAAGCTCAGAGACACTGGGCCCCAGCACTGGGCAAGAGATGGTAGCTACCTGAGCTGATTTGTTCCTGTCCCATTTGCCTGTGGAAGGAGGGATGGATGACTTTAGGGCTCCAGATGCAGAGAGGAAGGTAAGTGGACTTCTGACCAAGCGTGTAAGGACAAATGCAGAGGCCTCCCCCCGGGGGGCACACAGAGGAAGCACATGCTTTCATATCTTCTGTCCCTGGTGGTGACGTGCCCGTCCCATAGAAGAGCCCATTAAGACAGTCACCATGAACAGTGGAAATTCCATCAGAAGTTAGTTACCTTAAACTAAATATGACTTTCCGACCCACATTTATGGATTTACACTAATTAGATTGTGGAATTGCAGCATCACATTTCATTATTACCTTGAAATTGCAATTTCATTCTAAATGACCGAGCCTTGTAAGCAGTGTAAGCACCACCTGACACATATTCTGAAACAAGCCTGTGTTAAGCTGCAAGTGTGTAGTGGGCAGTATTTGAAGAACTCTGATTGAATATATAAATCATGAAAATCAGAAATGGAAAAAAAAAAAAAGATGTTAGCTTTTCCTTGAACCAGCTACACACTGGTCTCTGGCTCAGGGGTGGACCATCCTCTCCCCTGCACACCTTTGTCTTACACAAGCTCTTTCTGTTACGTTCCTGGCATCCCCTTACCCCTGTTCAGACCTTCTGATGCAGCGTTTCTGCATTGCCACTGCTTGTATATCTTGTGTACTTTGGCTGGTAGTCTCTAAAAACCTTTGTGCTTCATCCAACATTGATTTCGCCCCAAAGCTCCTCTTTCCCCAAGCAGTGGCGCTGGTTTTGACAGTCCTTTTTTTCCTCATCATTATGAGATGGCCCTCATCCAGAAGTGTGCTCATGGCCCTGTCCAAGATTAGGAATCCTTGGCTAGGGGCCTGCCAGCTGAGCCAGGCAGACAGATAAATTCCAGAAGAGGAATGACAACATAGAAAAGGAGGCTGTACAGCCATGAGACTCAACTAAATCTTATTACTGAATTATCCATACCTCGGAATTGTTAAGAAGTCGTATAAGAAGAAGTAAGACCAAGACAGGGATTTCCAGAGTAAGAGGAGAAATTAGGAAAGTTTGGGGAAGATATTGAAGCTGGGTGTAACAGATTTTTTAAAAAAGGAAAGGAAGAAAGAGGAAAAACAAAGGGAATAAAGAACATGTTTTCCTGAAATGGGTAAAAGTGAGCTGGAGGGGTGTGACACGGTGAGGGCAGACCTGTGGTTGGTGAGGAATTGGGTAGGAAGAAATGACGGAGCATCTAAATTCAGAATTCCTGTGTAGGCATATCTCCCTCTGCTTAGAAGAGTGGTGTCTTGGCACTGTAGTTTGGTGGGGAAATTGTTGTGACAATCTACAAATCTTCCTCCAAACTCAGGGTTAGAACCTTGTTTCTTTTGGCTTGCCCGCATGAGATCTATTTAAAAAAAAAAATAGAGAATACATAAATAAAGCAGTGGGAGAAAAACTAGAATGGGATGCCAGAAAGAACACAAGCGGCCACATGACCTTCTCGTGATGTGTGAATGTGTAACACGTCTGGCTCTAAATGTCTGTTTACATTTCCTAGGTGGGCTTTTCCTGTGAGAGACAGAGATTCTTCAACTAGAGCCTTTTCAGCTCATGGTACCCCCACAGGATTACATACTTAATCTCATTCTGTCCACGAGTAAAATTAGAGTTCTTTTGTTAAGTAAACAAACTGAATGAATTGTCCGTGCTAATTTAGCCCTTTCTCCCTTCATCAGTGTGATATTTACTTTTATTAATGCTTGTAAGTGTTGTATTTGAGTGGCTACCAGCCCCATTTTTCAGACAAATCTTACAGTTCAGTGTCAAATGTATCTGATTCATGGTAAGTGCTTAGGCCTTCTCTGGGCTTCATTTCTTCCGAACAATGAGTAATTATTCCAGCTCCTCCCTGCACTGTGGGGATATTTGGACAGTAAATGAGATCTCATCTCTGACAGCACTGCCTACTCGTCAGAGGAGATCCGCACTGTTGTTATTAGGTTGATATTGTTCTTTCCCAGAGTGCACCCCACCTAATGCTTGCGGCGCCACCGTCTCTTGGGGCTTTCACCAGGGAAAAGATTTCAGTGCGATGGCTTGTTGCACGCTGGGCTCAGATTTCCTGTGGCGTTCTGTGGGCAGGACTCTGTGGTGCTCCGGCCTGTGTGACTGTGCACTGAGCTGTTGGGTGTCTGAGACTGAAGGGGAGAAGATGCCAGTGGCCTTCCAGGGGGAGGCTTTGGACTGGGGGCGGCTGGGTGATTACAGGAAGGCAGGTGCTGATTTACCTGTTTGCCAGTTTATTTTCTTTGGGGAGGCAGCATTTCAATTTATTGCATTCCTTGGAGGTTTGACATGTCAATTAGATGTTATCGACAGTAATAGAGGGGCAGTTGCTGTAAATGTGAAGTTTTTACTGGTAGGCCATGAAATGACACCCCAAGGGACTGTGACAGAGGGCATGATAAATACCGTGTTACCTGCACACGGGCAGAGGGACTGATTAACAGGGGAGGGTGATTCTATCTCCTGCACTAAAATGTTATTTATTCATTTGCTGTCAATCAAACCTTCTGTTCTAATTGGCTGAAAGGTTAAATCATCAAGATCTGCTCATAAACCAAGTTAAGGTAGGAAGAAGAGCGGCGTTAAATCATAATCAGTAGCTTGTTTATTTACTGCATTAGCGCATCTGTGTGACCTTGCAGAGCCTTTCTCTCCCCTCTGGTTACAGTAGCAACCCTGAGCTGGGTCTTGCGCCTGGGTGGTGGTTGCAGGGAAGGGGGAGACGGTTGCTATGCCCAGTGGTACACCTGGAATCTGAAGAAGGCTGCAGTGGTACTCCATGCAACACTGCCTGGGCATAATTAGACCATGGCTATTCTTCCCACTGCATCCTAATGTATGGCTCTCGTATTGCACGACACTTGTAAAAGGAAGAATTATTTGTTGAAAAGACAAATATATTTCCACACTAACAGTTTTATAAAGATGTCAGTAAATAAGTATAGGCATCATTAAATCACATTTTAAAGGCAGGTTTCTTGTGATAAATCTGCATTATCAAGTCTCATTTCTGAAATGAATCATACATTGTAAAACTTGATGAGAGTTGAATAAAGCATCCTTTGTTGGCCAGTACAAGTGTATATTGTCAAACCGTGCAGAAGGATAGCTTCAGACCCCAGTGAGAACGCTGATGGGGTTCTACCCCTTTCTTAGAAGCAGTATTTCAAGTGCAAGCTACTTTGGGCCAGTAAGGAGCTTTCCTCACTGCCAAAGCAGGTTATTCAAAGAAAGCCAAGAGTATACTCCCTTTCAGAGGATCTTTCTCCTCAGCTTGACGCTGAACACAGTTTGCTCTTCAGAAGGGCTGGAAAGCCCAGTCTTCCAGAGCCACAGGGCCGAGCAAGGTGGGCACCCCCTCCGCCCTGGGATACTACACCCAACAGCACACATGGACGTTCCACCTCCACCACCAACTACCTAACCAGAGCGAGACACTGCAGCCTTCAATGCAGACTGCTTTTCCTTCATCTAGATGTTTAACGAATTCACAGTCGCAGTTGTTGATTTCAGTATTTCAAGCACAAAGAGCCATACTAACTTGTGAATCTGACATACCATATTACCGTATTAAATACTATTGACATGCCATATTAAAAATAAATTAGCCAAAGAGGGTCTAATTGTCTGCTCTTTGGAGAGCATCTCTGAGATGACAGGAATAGCGGAATGCCTTCCTCAGTTTGGGTATTGTTTGTATTTGTGTGTGTATTTTAGGTTGTCATGTTTATGGGAAATATAACAAGTGTATAACGGTGGCTCTTATGGCAGAAATGGCCAACGTTATCTGCTTTCTCATCTTGTGTGACTGCTGAGTTAATTTTCCCTTTAGGAACACTCACCCATCTCAAAACCACCTGGTCTTATTTATTCTTGGTGAATAACACAACTTTGTGGCTATGTTGTTCCACAGTCAAGTTGCATGTGAGATGCATGACAGACTCCTAGTTGGTCTGACAAAACTGAAACAGTTTCAAGGCAGAGAATTAATCAGAAAGACAAATGTTTCGAAGCTGATCTTGGGTGGCTGATTTAGTAAGGAGGAACATTTAGTCTAAGGAAGAGAAAGTAGTAAAGGAATGGCCTCATTTTCCTTCTGAAGGAATAGACTGACCAGCACTTGGATGCAAGTTGCTTTTTACTAGACCTACACAAAGAGCTAGTTAGTCATCAGTAACTGTCAGTGTTGCCAGACCTGGTCACAGTCTAGGTGGGCACTCACCAAAAAAACCATGACAGAGAGGGGGTCTATCTAGAAAGCCAGACCCAACAAGTGGATTGTTTTTCCCCAATCAGATAAAGTGCCATAGAGAACTATAAGAGACATTACGTTTTGTATACATACAATGAATATACACTGGGATTCGAGAATAAAAAATCAGGATGGTGTCAAGATGACAGCAAGTATTTCCTTTTTAAAGTCGCTTGGTTGCAGCTTCAGTGTGGCTGTCTTTTCTGTGAGTTTCTGTCCATACTTACCCTCAGTCTCAGCTTAGAGCCCAGGCAGTTGCTGGCAGACGTTCCAAACCAGGAACTTTAGGACCTGAACATGGGCCCAACCTACTTTGATGGAACAGACTGTTTGGGAACGTCTCTGTATCGGGACTGTTGAAAGTCAGGTGGAAATCGGCAGGTCCAGGGGCTTGTTCTAGACGAAAGGTAATCAGTACAGTTTAGGGAGTGTCTCAGGCAGGTGATAGCAGGGACCCAGGCTTGGAAACTGGGGTTCAGAAACAGACTGTGCCCCTAGGGGGGCTGGAAAGGCTAGGGCAGGACCTTAGGGCTTTAGGGAGAGAAAGGTGTTGGATATTAATAGGATAGGGGTTTGGGCCAAATTTAGCACATAGCCTGTTTTTATGTGGCCACTAAGCTAAGAATAGTTTTTACATTTTAAAAGAGTTGTAAAAAACAAAGCCTATGTGACAGGGAGCTGTGTGGTCTAAAATATTGATATTTACTGTCTGGCCCTTTACAGTAAAAGTTTGCTGACCCTGGAGGAGTTAGGCATAGACTGGAATGTAGAATGATTTCTGGAACCAGTGGTATGACATGCTTTTTGAATTACCAGGAATAAAGTGAGGGTCAGATTCTAGTGCCCAGATACACAAGAGCAGGACCAGAGCATGGCTGACCTCACAGCTGCGTGACTTCCCATGTTCCCCCTCACTGGGGTGAGGTTGGGCCGGGGCCCAGGTAGAAGCCACGGTAAGAGAGGGTTGGGGGGCTGCGGCAGGAAATCAGTCATGGACACAGCTGGTGGCAGCGGAGGATACCTGACGTTTCTAGTGACAGGTTACCAAGTGCTCCGCCAGCCTCTGCCTCGTTTCCCTTTCCTGACTACCTGCAGGCTAGGTGTTCTCCAGGTGAGACAGCAAGGACTGCAGAGAGCAGGTGACTTGCCCAAGGCAGACCCAAATACTGTGGCTCCTATATGGTGGGGTTCCTGCCTTACCCCAGCTTCTCTCCCTCGGTAACCCTTGGCCAGCAGACCCCTCCACCCAGCCAGGGTATCTATGGAGCACTTTTGAAAGCTGGATTTGGAACCTCCCTCTCACAATATCCCTGCCATTTCAATCCCTCATCCTCACTGACACTAAAATTACCTCCCAAGTCTTCCTGATTCCCTTATTCTAAAACCTTCCTAGATTTTTCCAGCTTGTGCTTCCTACCTAGTAGAACATAAGCTCATCCTCCTTGTTATAGAGCAGAACAGTGGGTCTCGAAGTGTGGTACCCGGGCGGTAAGCATCGCCTGGGAACATGTTAGAAATACAGATTCTCAGGTCTCACCCCAGACCTCCTGAATCAGAGACTTAGGGAGTGGGTGCCGGCCATCTGTGCCAGCGCTCCCTCCAGGCAATGCTGGGGAGCTCAGGTTGGAGACCCGGGGAGAGCACATCACAACACACAGAAGAATCACCCTGGACACACAACTCTATGGACTGGAACATCGCCTCTGTTCTCTCCAGAAGGTAGTTGCTCTATTTTTCACTGACTGTGACGGTGCTAGTGACAGCGACAGCACAGGTCATTGTGTTCTGGTTCTGTTACGAGACCCAGTGAGAATTTCACTGCTAAGCACGCCCATACTAGGGGAAAACCATAAGAGTTTAGGAACATGTCACATAAAGCTAATACTACCAGACTTTGGGGGGGTGGTCCCAACATCCAGATCTTCAGAGGGAACCTGCATTTCCAAAATTCTACATTTCTATAGAATGCACACTAGTGTATCTAACCAGACTTATACTTTGCTATGAAAAGGGGTCCCAGCCAGGGGTTCTCAGAAACACTCTGCCGAGCCTGTACCAGTCTTATGCATCCCAGATCCACTGGCTAGTGGCACATTTTGACTCAAAGTTAGAAGTCATGATCTTTCCAACAAATATTGTGAAACTGACAATAAGAAAATCATAAAAGCAAAGATGGATCTCCCAAAGGTACAGCCAGCACTCATCACGGGCACTGAGTTCACAGATGGTACAGTGTCAGTTTCATTATTAATTTAGTACAGGTCCCTCTCGTGATGTTTTGTCACATCCAGAAGAAATGGTTCCAAAAGGACATTTGTCATCTTCAGTTATAAATGAGTAACAGTCCTTCATGAGGAGCAAAGGGTGAAAATAAAGATATCCTCCTCAGAGGCTTAAAATCAATACCCCTCGAGGGGTCTTCTTCCCGGAGCCATGTCTAGGCAAGGGCTGGGATTGTTATTAGTAGTGGTGGTACTAGGGGGTTTTTTGGTTGTTGTTCATCTCTAGTTTAAAGGCTTCTCAGTACAGAGTTGCAGATCTAGAGTTCTGCTGACTTGATGGAAAAAAAAACAGCTGAATGACAGAGCAGCTGAAATTTCATCTCTTTCTACATCTCACACGCTTACAGCCCTTCAGGACCGCCCAGCAGGACACCAGTGTGATCCTGATGGGAGCTGAGCCACAGTAAAGCGAGGAGAGGAGTAAAAATCATCTAGCAACTTTAGGAAAATCTACTTTGGGCTTTCACACACTTGGTTGAACTTCTCAAAGATATTGAATAAACCACTTGCCAGCTGTGATTACCAACAGCTCTATTTGACAGTCCTTGACATAAAGCCAATGGGCATGCGTTGCGTCATCCGGCTCTAACAGGGCCTTCGTTAGCAGCTGCCAGGGGCTGAGGGCCCTCCTGGGCCTGGCCCATGACTCCTGCCCCCGGATGCTGTGCACTCGAGCATCGCTAAACTGTTTGCCTAGCGAGCCCAGGGGCAGACATGAAGCCTGCCTGTACATCTCCATCACTCAGAGCGCTCTTTATGTTCCGATCTCCAGGAACACAAATAATGTTCTTCTCTAAGCCGCTCCAAAATACAAGTGATAGAAAATATCATGGAAAAGGTGAACTGCCAGACAGTAAGCCCTCATGACCAAGAGCTTATTCATAAAATGATGACAAATTTATTACACATGCTCACGGCCGGCTTTCTGAGATTAATAGCTGATCTATCTGATTTTAAAGCCTGACAGTGGAATTAGAAAGAGTTACTGGTTGGTTTTCTCACCCATCTCCTTCACCCAGCAGCCTTCTTCCCCAAGAAATAATACAGAAAAATAAGCTGATTTAGCTTCAGCAACAGTTTTACATTATTTTATGGCAGGAGATTTCCATGTGCCAAGGATAACATTTAACCTTGTTGAATGCAATTTGACTTCTTGGCATCTGCCTTCAACTCTGCAAAACCCTTAGGCCAGGGGACTAGCATGGTGAATAACTAGGGGTAGATTGAAACACAACCTGAAAGGAAGCCATATTTTTGTGTGTCTCATGGCTGCTTGTTTACTATGAAGTAGTAAAGAAGTCATTGTTTGATGTCTTAGCCTTGGGGGCATGAACAGAATTCAAAGCAGGTGTGAAGAAATACACTGCGTCAAATCTTAGGCATGCGAACGCACACATGCACAGCCTAGGTTCAGAAAATAGGAGGAGGAAATCTCTGAGGTTGCTGGTTGAAGGGGAGTCAGTATTTGCCACAAACAGCAAGGTACCTCCCATGAGGTTTCTTTCTCCCTGAGCCTAATTGAAAGGATCTAACTATAACCCCTGGCCTGCCGTACATCTAGCCTCTTTCTTTGCCAAGCTGAATCCTCCTACCTGGCTTCATATCTGATTGTTGTGTCAGAATTTTTCTAAATCATTCAGTGTATGCACTTATCACGTGTCCTGCTTGTCTCCTGTCCTGTCTCCTTGTCTACCACACTGAATTCACCGTAGCTTGCAGCTGCCTCTTCCTATGGCACCAGCATAATGATGCCCAGTGGCCTGGCTGAAGGCACTGAGATGGGTGGAGCAAGGTCACCGGAAAGTTCATTCTTGCCTGGGTCTAGGCCACTGTACAACAGGAATTTGGGAAGGGGTCAGAGACCCCTTTGGGAAGAACTCAAAACCAGCCCTGGAAAGCAGGGCGCCTGCAAGAGAACACTCGCCCCTTCTAAGTCTTAAGAGAGGTCTAGACCAACAAACCTGGAGAAGGAAATGACAACCCACTCCAGTATTCTTGCCTGGAGAATCCCAGGGACAGAGGAGCCTGGTGGGCTGCCATCTATGGGGTCGCACAGAGTCGAACACGTTGACTGAAGTGACTTAGCAGCGGCAGCAGACCAACAAAGGCTGGGCCTAGAAAGTTACCAACACCAAGTTGCAGGTGACGGTGATTTTTTTTTTTTTAATCAAGAAAGTGTTGGAAAAGAGGAAGAGATGATTTTTTTTTTTTTAACTCAACTTTCTTACCCTCAGAAAATGTCCCCAAAGGAATATTGTTACATGCACGAACTGCCTTACATTCATTCAGGTCATTCCTTGTCTTGCTTTAATTGTGTGGAATGTGGCAGCTTATGCAAGTTCCAGAAGAGGCCTTTATGGGGCCAGTCACAAATACTTGTCACCTTTTCATTACAGAACTCACATTCAGAGATTCCCAGCGATAAATGGCTCTAGGCTAATCTTGGGCGGGTCCGTGCTAGAAGCTATGGTTTTCATCAAAAAGAAACACATATATATATATATATATACTCTGGAGATTTTTTAAGCTCTCTCCAGTGCTTCCAATTTCTTATCTGTTCAGTTGCAAATATCAAGCCCTTAATGGCTGGAGAGGGAGAGTGTATTTTTAAGTTTTTACTGAATAATCTCCCCTTACTCCCTCCCAGTGTGAGGTGCTGCACGAATTTGGCATGTCAGAAGATCTGGAAGCCCTAAGGGGCTTAGTGTAATTTTTAGGTATGAAATTGGTCAGGTTTGATTCAGAGAATGTCTGGCGGTCCTTCTGGAGGGCCTCTGGCTTGCTTCGCTCTCTGTACTGTCTTGGGTTTCTCAGGTCAAGGCCAGGTTTTGTTCTGCACACACAGGCTTTTGGCATGAATTTCCATAAAAGCAGACTTTTTTATTAAACCTAAAATTCAGGGGGCATTTAGCCCTCGTTGTGTTCTAAATCCCTTTGGTATTTAAAACACTAGGAAATGAAATTGCCAAATTCTTAACATTTGAAAATCAGCTCCTGCCCACGCCGGGTCCTCACGTTTCCAGCACGCACCTCGGGGCGGGGGCTGTGGGACACGTGGAGGTGGCTGTGGTCACCCAGAGCCTGGAGGAAGCGGCACTGTCCTTGGAGGCAACAGGCCTCTTCAGAGTGATCCTACACTCCTTAGAGGCTGAAAGGAGCCACTTGCGTCATTAAATCAATACTTGTGCTGAGCATCGTGCTTGCCCAGGACAGGGAATCCTCTGGGGAACAGCGAGCCAGATCTGCCCTCCCCCCTAGCCCCCAGAGCTGCCTGCTGGCAGAAAGTGTGGCCAAGCTGCCAGCTCCTCCATCCTTTCAGGGGAGACCCAGACCCAAGTGGTGATTGTATTCCAGGCAAATTTCAGCAAAATTTCCAAGCACCTGAGATGGGCACTGAGAGATCAAAAGTAGGACCATCCCTAATGAACAGCATGGAGCAAATCAAGGTATTGAAGCCTGTGCAGGGCCCCAAGGGAGGAGAGGCGAGTCCTCCCTCACCCCCACCACAGGCCCGGCCTAGCTTGGTCCAGTCCGTTCTGGAAAGGAGCAGCACAGCATGTGAACCCCAGCTGCATGGAGACCCCTTGCCCCTCTGCTCTCCTCACCTCCAGGGCAGGGCCACGCGGTGCTTCTCTTTACTCCACCAAGGACAGGACCCCACAGCCCCTCCAGCTCACCACGTCGACTGGCTTTTCATTTGCCTGTGGGCAGCTTGCTGACTTCCCTTCTGCCTGGCAGCCACTCACAGTGGGCCTCAGCACCCTAGAGGCTCATTGGTGGACTCTGCCCAGGGACGGCAAAACCTTGGTCTCAACACTGCCTGGCTTCTTGAGTCTGCGCGAGTGTTTATTTCCAGGGACATCAAGAACATGTGGCCTCCCACTGTGGCAGCCAGAGTCCCCTTGTTAACTCACAAACACAGCCCCGTTCAGCCTCCTTCTGCCAGTGCCCCCAGTGTAGGGACAGTTTGCTGGCATTTATTCATCAGGGGGGAAGAAAAAGACTTTTGTTTGTAATGTGGAATAATGAATTTTGTCTGAAGAAGATGGATAAGTGATCTTCAGTTAATGGCTAATTCTTCAATATCAGACAAACCTGAGGCACAGTGAATATTTAATACAAAATTCTTATTTATTACTGGAGGCTTTTAGAACTCCAGAGAAGTGGACGGAACCTGGAGAATTTGTGGGTGAGGACCTCCCCACCTCCACACCATGTCTTATGAATCGATTTGTTGAACTTATTTCAGGCTCTAGATCTCTACATTCTGAGCAAGGTGATCTTGGGTAGTAAGCTATTTCTGAACCTATTTCTTATTCCCTTATTTGTTCATAAATCTCCTTAGAGGTGTGAACCTTGCAGCATAAAATCTTTGTACCTAAAAAGCTCAGCTCTATTGATCAGCTTCCTCAGAAAAACTCATGAACTAAGGCTGCTGAGGAACACCTTTCGCCCTGAGAGGGGGGTGGGGAGGGGCATGTTAGACCTGGACCCGATGGCAGGTGACTCAGCTGGTGTTTGGGAGGGTCGGTAGGGACTCCTGACTGCACAGCCGTCAGCTGAAGCCACACTCTCCCTCGGAGAAGCCCAGCTTACTCTCCTCCTGATGGTCTCCTAGGGGAGGCAGACAACAGGCAGGGGTAAAGGTCTTTAATTATAAGATCCGAGTGTGACAGAAGCCTTATTAGAAAGAACACATCTCTTCCAAAGACTTACCAGACATTTAGAAGTTTCAACAGTTTAAATTTGCGAGGGAAACCATTAAACCTTGTAAGAAGGAAATGCCAGACCAGGAGGGTCCTTTGTAGACAGTAGTTTGATTGACGAGGCCTCCCCTGTTTCTGCACTACACAAAAGCTCTTGCCCAGATGCAGATGTATGTGTACGCACACGCGTAGAAACAGACAGCAGCTCCCACTGCCAGTTGTGTACAAACATGAATAAAGAGGCAGGAGGAAACATGCATTTTCTTTTTTTCTGCACGAGACTCAAAACCACTGCGTCTCTGGCACAGCTGCCTTGCAGGAGAGAGAGAGAGAGAAAAGCACTTGGCCCCAGAGTCTGTTTATGTGTTTGAGCCGAGGAAGCGATTTTTGTTGCGAGGAGCTCTAAGTGAGACAGACAGAGTCAGAGAATAAGAGAGAGAGAGATAATTATCTAAATTATGTTCGTGCTATTATCGAAGACGAATATAGTTAAAATGTAATTAAATATGACGGGCTAGCAGGATGTAAGGCAAGCTTTGGAATGCTAATCATCAATTACTGCGTCCCCTTAGGGGAATCAAGGAGAGCTGCATGGCAGAGAGAGGGAGCGGGGAGCTTGGGGATGGGGGCTGAGCGAGATGTGCATGAAAACAGCCCCCTTCATCCATCTCCCCCACACTCTGGTTCCGACACTCCTCAGAGGTCCCAGGACGCACACCTTTCTGTAGCTGCCACAGGGCTAGAAGCGTTCAGCTCAACTCTTAGGAGGAGCTGGCAGGAGGGTCTTGACCTTCTCTTTGAGAGGAAACTTCTCTTAAAGGGAAAATTAGGCTCTGAGCAGGATAGTAAAGCCAAGACCGGCTCGGATTAAAGCAGTAAATGCGGGTGCATTCACCAGAGAGGCCTAAGACCTACCTTGGCCAGGAAGTATAAAATGCCCACCTACTCACCCCCTCTGCAGCGCACCCCTGGTCCAGAAATCCCTGGGGCGGGAGGAAGCTAGGGGAAGGCTGCTCTGGACTGTAACTGGGATGGGTGACACCCGTCGTCCTAGCAAACTGCTACCCACCAGACACCCCAGCCCGCGGAGGGGCTCCACCGCAGCTGAACACCAGCATGGCCTGAGGAGCGCAGGTGAGGCTCACACAGGGCCCAGCCCCGGAGAGTTTTAACTGGTCTGGGGTGTGGCCTGGGAGGTGGAAGGTTTCGAAGCCCTGTGGGTTACCCCAGCATGCAGCCAGGATTGAGAACCCACTGGTCTCGCTGGAACCTGACTTCTGTTAAGCTAGCCACAGAGGGCAGGCATCCAGCACTGGAGACGGTGTCAGCTGCAGGGTCTCTACATGAACCCCACTCATACCTGTGTTGAGGCCAAGAAGAGAACAGTGTAAGATAATACATCGATTTTTTTTTTTTTAACAGAAACATAATTTGTGTATCACTTCTTTTGTTAGATCCCCAAAGAATTTTGAGGTTTCTGAGATTCCTGTATAAGAGTTAGAAATTGAGTTCCCTCTATTTAACACTCCCTGAGCTGTATCTAAGGCTGGGGTAGAACGCTGGCCACCTCCTGGGCCGGGGGGTGGTGGGAGTGAGCAAGGAGGACCAGGCCAGAACAGACCCCCTACCCCAGGCATGAGGGCGACACCCCAGGGGAGCTGCTGAGGCCATCACGTCCACCTTGGCTCCAGCCAGTGTTTTCTCCACACAACCCCAGGATGCCAGTCCATCTGGTTTTCAAGAGGAACCAGAAGTTTTATTTTTCAAAGTATCTATTTATCTGACTGCCCAGGGTCTTAGTTGAGGCATGTGGGATCTAGATCCCTGACCAGAGACTGAACCTGGCCCCCTATGGGTTGGGAGTGTGGAGTCCCAGCCACTGGGCCACTAGGGAAGTCTCCAGGAATTTGTATTTTTGTGTGACATCTTCTAACTTTTAAATGGCAACTGAAGTTTTTTAAATTACTCTGTAAACCAGCAAGGTACATCTGTGAGCCTCCCCTCTGTGACCCGACCAGCCTGTGACTAAAGGGTCACTAGTCCCTGGGGGCTCCTGACAGGCTGTCTCCCTGCCCCCTCAGGGCTTCAGTCGGTTAGACAGCCTTGGCGCCGTTCTTCCTAAGCCTGGCACATAGAGGGCTGTCGATAAATAGCTGCTGAATGGAGGGACAGACAGAGCGAATGGCACAAGCCCAGAATCCCCTCTAGGTCGGGGCAGCAAGTCGGCCATAAAATCCAGTTAAACATCCTGCTAGACAAAAGCATGTACTCACAGGTGCCAGATGGGTCACTGAGGGCTGCACCGGGGAAGGCTTCAGCGTAGCCTGGCGCCGGGGATCTGGGCAAGAGAGGGGGCGGCAGGCCGTGCCAGGCCGGAAGCCAGAGGAGTGCCCCAGGGCCCAGTCTCAAGGCGGTAACGATGCCAGGGTTCCCACCTCGCCACGTCGTGAAAGACGCGCCCACCCTCACGTGCACGGTCCAGCTCCCTCACGGCGCATCTTTAGATGTGGCTAAAGAGATGAATGTGGTCCTTGGCTCATGGCAGCCGGGAAGCAGACTAGGAACAACAGGCTTGGAGGGAGGAGGGACGGCAGGCCGCTGTGGAGTCACCTCGAGAGGTCCATCCCACCCGGCAGAGGTCTTCAGGCCCCGACACCTGGAGGCTCACCCACACCTTCAGCGCCCGCCCAGCTCTGTGCCCCACAGCTGGGAGGGGGTGCCACTGTGGCTGCTCAGTTGACAGGCGACAACTTCAGTATTTCCTCCCTTTTTGAGAATCTTTTCTGAAGGTTTACCTTTGCCTTCCAGCCCTGCTCGCGCAGGTTGAAAATAAAATGCTCCTCACATACCCTTCCCACTTCTCATCACCACAGGCTTCTCTCCTATTCTTGGCTCTGCTCTTTTTTTTTTTTTTTTAACTTTTGAACCTTTAAATTTTTTATCAAAGATATACATGTTCAGTTTTCAAAGTCAAGTAGGAGCACGCTGCTTATAACAAAAGAGCAACAATCCCCTGCTTCACTCTTTTCCACCCTAGACCCTCTTCATTTTGAAAAGACAATATGTTCAAAGAAAGTATATTTAATATGGTTTAAAGATGTAAAACTATAAACAGTGAAATATGTCTCCTTCCCACCCACCTCTTTGTCCAGAGGTGATAGTTTATGTGTAAACATATAAAAATGTGAGTATTCTTCCCATTTTTTTTAGTACAACTTTTTCTGCACCTTGGAGATCTCTTGAATTTCTCCCTCCACATCTCTCCAGCTGCACAGTCTCTGGTGGTAAGGACAGAGATGCACCACAGTCTACTTAACCAGGCCCGAGTGATGAATGTTTAGGTTGGTTCTGTTCTCCTGCGGGGCAAACAGTACTGCAGCGCCGGCTCTGCACCTTCTGTGCTCCTGTGCTGGGAGCACACCTGAGTTAAAGCTTTTGAAAAATCTCATGTGTTCTGGTTCCCACACCTTCCTCCCCTCCAGAAGCATCTAGATCTTCTGTTTCTCAGCAAGATGCTTCGCTTTCTCCTTCACTGTAGTGGCCACTCAGTGGCCTCCAACTTAGAAACGTATGTCCTTCATACCTGGGAAAATTTCTTGTGTTATTTTTACATTTTATAACTTGTGTCTTTTCTACTCTTTTTTTCTGAAATATTTGCTAATTGGAGGGTGAACCTCTTGGTTTGATCATCTCATTCTCTTATCCTTCTTCTTCTATTTCCTCTCTTTGTCATTTTGCTGGATATTCTAGGAAATTTCCTCGACTTGAGTTTCTCTTTTGTTGAATTACTTATGTCAAATCATAATTTTAATTGCAAGATTGTTTTCTTGTTTTCCAGGTATTTCTTTTTCACGTTATTTTCTTCTTATTTCAAGGGTGTGATAATGTTTTCTTTTACCTTTCTAGGGGTAATATAAGTTTTTTCTGAAGTTTTACTCTGCTTTCTAAACTTGATTATCTATATCCTCTGAGTTATTTTTCTTTTCCACTTGTGTTTGGTCTCTTGTTGTTCATGTTAGAGTCTTGGGTGATCTTTGGTTGTTTACAGTGAAGCGTTAGGCACTGAGAAAGCTGTCAGAAAGCTTTTTCTGTGTGGGGGTTTGTGGGCTTGATTCAGGGTTATCAGACAGGGCTCAGGCGTTTCACTGGGAGACCCCTGCCCGTTCATTCCAGTCTAGCCCTCTGGGCACCATCTGTTCCTTCTCGTGGAAATGCTCTTCAGCTCCATCGTGTGGGTCTCAGCCCACTTGTCACTTCACCAGAGAACTTCTTTATCTAAAGCCATGTGCTTCTCTCAGTTTACTTACACTACTTTATTTTTTTTTCCATAGCCCTTCTTTAACTCTTCTATTTCTTTATTTCTTTTATTTGTCTCTCTCTCTCCCACTAGAAGCTAAGCTTCTTGAGGGCAGAGTTGAAAATAGGGCCTTCCTCATTAAGCTCTCGATAAGTATTAACGGAAGGAAGAATGGAGGGACAGAGGGGAGCAAGGTAGGCCAGTATTTCTAGCTCTTTCCTCTTGGGCTGGTTGGAGTCTCAGAGGGATCCTCCAGTCCCTTGCCTGCGGGTTAAGCCTGAATTACGGTGGCCTGAAAGCCACAAGTGGGAAGGGGACTGGAAGCCATGCCATCTGGGGTGTTCACTCCTGTGTATTCCTTGCTCTCAGCCCCTGAAGGGGCCCACCCTCTGCTGTGCCTGGTATCCCAGAGTCTAGACCCGCTCTGTTAAAGGACTCCAGAGTGAAATTGCTGTCTCCTGCTGAGGTGGAGAAGGGCTCATCTCCCCTGTGCAGGAAGAAGAAAAGGGGGATTGGGGAGCCTACCTGCTCCTTTTACCTGTTTTCAGCCAGCCCCCTGCCTGCCCCCACCTTCAGCAGTGGCTGGTGACTCAGGACATGAGCCTTTCCGGGGCCTGCAGTGTGAATCCACTTGCTTCCTGGATGTTTCTCTCTGAGGTGTTGGCAAAGAAAGATGGTGACATCTTTCGTGCTTTCTTTGTGCTTGTTTTATGCTCGTGTGTGTGTATTAGAACACATATATGTGATATGAACCATACATGAAATTTCCTAACTTCCCTTTTAGCGGAGGGAGCAAAGGTTAACCCACGTATTCAATTTGCCGTGTTCAACTGCCAGTCTGGCCCTGGGCAAACACTCCTGGCCCTCTCCCCAGTGTCCACCAGGTCTGCCACAGAAAAATTCTAACATTTGCTTCCTCATTATAGCACAAGTGGCAAAATCACGTAATTTTTCAGAGCTGAAAAGACCAGGCACCCTTGGCATAGGATCTGCAGGATCCCCAGAGAAGACAGGACAAGGCTGAGGATGCAAAGGTAGTCTCGGCTGAGCCCTTTGGGCCTGTGTGGTACCCAGAGCTGCCCTCACAAACCCCGCACTCACCACTGGCAACTGCACCCTCCTCTCCCACCTGCCCCCTGTCCTCTGCTTGCTTTGGACAAAGACATAGCTGTCCAGAGACCCGGCACACCCCCCCAGAGGGACTGATTCCACTTTCCCGCTAATTTTTATATTCCCAGTTTAGTTAATTTCACCTCTGGCTAATTCTTTCTCACATTAAACACCATTTTAATCCCTTCCTTCCTTCCTTCCTTTTTATTTCAAGAACTGTTTAAAATGCAGAAAAGAATAAAAACTATTATAACATTCACTCACATACCCACTCCTAGAATTAACTGTAGTTAATATTTTTCACATACACTTTGTCTTTTTATTTTCATCAAAGAAATGAAACATTGCAGTTGGTGTTGAAGTGTCCTTTGTTGCCCATCAGCAAAGCCCACTCCTCACCCTCTCCTGAGAGACAGCTGCTCTCATGAATTCAGCATATCTCCTTCCCCAGAATAATCACAGCACACTTGACAAGCATGTACGGTTTTCATGAGTAACATGTGCACAGCTATTGTGAAGCCCCCTGTAAACCACACCACGGTCTGCAGGCAGAAGAGCCTTTCAGGATGACAGTTCTTGACCCACTTTTTCACTCCCCTTGTTAACAGCCCACCTACCGTATTTCAGTGACAGTCCCAGGATTTTATATGCATTATAGTATTTAAACCTCATTCCTCAAGCAGCAGCTTTAAAGAGACTGTTTTAAATCACTTGTTTTTCTGGCTTATTTAATTACTACTATGGCAACAACAACATTTTTTCCTTCCTTTTTTAAACTTCATATACATAATATTTCAGCCTCATTATGGGTTAAAGTGAGTTTTATGGGTGGGTCTTGGAACTCAATCAAAATGTATGGCTTTATTTCTCTGAAAAAAAAACTGCTTCCAAACTTCAAACACCCAATTACCAGGGAGGTTTTGGAACACTGCCCAGTTATGAGTTGGGACCGTAGTACAGTTTGCGTTGTCTTCTGATTATGGAAGGACCGCTGATCTCCCCAGAGAGATCGTAAACTTCATCAGGGCAGCACTCCATCTTGCGTGTTTCCCATAATACCTAGCAGGTACCAACCTCAAGAGTGCTTTCACCAAATACTTGCTTAATTCCTTCAAAGCCCAGCTACTTTGTCTGCCTCCAAGTAATGGGTACTGATGGAGTGTGGTGGGAATCTCTGCAGTAGTCACTAAATCAACACCAGCAAACTCGGTGACTCACAGGTGGGTCCCTGGGAAACGGTGTGTCTTGTCCAGGTTTATGTGGCTGGCAAGTAATTACAGATATCAGCTATTTCTCTTAGAACCTAGCGTATGCCAGTACTGTTCTAGATGTTTTACATTTGTTAATGCATTTAATCTTTACACATACAAAAATTTAGATAGTTGTGTTTATTATCCTTATTTTACAGAGAAGAGACTGAAGCCTGGAAAGGTTAAGTAGCTTGTCTAAGGTCACAGAGCTGGCTAAAAGTTCAAACCCAGGAGCCTGGCTCCACAGCCCATGCTGTCAGCCACTTTGCCATCCTCCCTGTGGTTCATGAAAGGCCATGATTAAAACCTACCGTCTTGACTGTCACCCAGTGATTCTCTCAACCGGAAATATTTTACATAATAATCCAGTGCTGGCATTTTCACTTGCTTCACATCACGTGATCTGTGTTAAAGGCTTGGATAGTAGGCAAGCTAGAAACTTTTTTCTAATATACATTCTACCAAACTAAATAGTACAAAAAGTGCAGAAGTACAACTAATGTCTCTTGAAGTTCTTCCATCCAAACAACATTTTGGCAAACACGCTTGTAGACCTCTCTTAAGTATATAGATAGTTACAATGTAACTTAATCGGGACCTCATTCTAGATGCATTTTTGTGACGGAGGGTGTGGTATTATTTCCATCAGCATTGGACAAATGAGCAAACTACATACAGCTCAGCAAGGGGTTGTGATTTGTCTGCTGTAGAGCTGACAAGTGCCAGGGTTGGGACTTCACTCCTGTGTGGGTTTTTCTGTTTGGGGTAAGTGCTCAGAGCAAAGGCCGCACGTATTTTTTGACACTGCTAGTTCCTGTTCAGGGACGTCCTCCCAGCACCCAGCCTTCGCTCTGAACTGAGTGATGATGTTGCTCTGTGGTCTTCCTGGGAGTGTCGCCTACTACAGAGGAGATGCAGAGTCCTGGGTGAGTAGGAGTCTTCATACAGCTCTTGCCCTCAGTAACAAAGGCGTCGAGCTTCTGTGTAGATGAGCGGCGGTGGCGGCGCCTGGCTCTGTAAGCATGAGCCTCCGCGGGGTGGTGCCGCGACTACACATGTGGCTCCGACGCGACCATGACTGTCCCCCTCCCGCCTCGTCATTCCCCACTGGGCACGCGGAGAGCTGTTTCAAAGACAGTCGGGGGAAATGGAAGCCTATACTTGGGAGGGAGAGGTACCTCATCCTGACTGGCTTCCCTTCCTGCTCACGCTTTGGTCTTAGGGTTGTCATCCAGTTTGCTGAAAATGAAATCATCTGTTCACCTCTCAGGCTGTGTTAGTGAAAATGAACTCTAATGTGATTAGATGTTAATGCGGTGCAATGGAGGATTGGGATTAAATTGAGGCCTTCTGATCTTGTTGCTCCAGCAGTGCATCCTCCTGCTCAGGCTGCGGCCCTGCCAGCCCTGTTCCCCCTGCAGAGGGTGGTGGAGCCAGGGCCTGAGCCCCCGGGAGGCTGGACGAGAAATGGAGCCGAGGGGGCGACTGTGGGGAGACGAGTGGGGTCCAGGCCCAGCTCCTCCTGGGACGCCCCACAGTGACCCCTCACTCCCTTCAGGGCCTCGGCCTCCAGGCCACACAGTAGGGCAGGGTGGGGGTGGGGTCGCCCAGGGGGCAGAGGCACGATGCCAGGCCTGTCTGCAGTCTCAGAGCCCTGAGCATGGTGTTGAGGACCATGAGCTTATGAGAGTCAAGTTTTCCCTTCCCGTCCAGAAGCACTGGACAGTTTTTTTGGATAAGCACAGGACTAGAAAGCTAAGAAGAAAGAGTCTTCTCCGTCTCCTCCACGCCCAGCCCCCTCTCCATCCCAGTCCCTTTTGTGAAACTGGCTGAACCTAGTATCAGAGCAGTGGGTTTTCCAGGGGTCATGGATGGATGTGAGAATTGGACCATAAACGAAAGCTGAGCACTGAAGAATCGATGCTTTTGAACTGTGGTGCTGGAGAAGACTCTTGAGAGGCCCTTGGACAGCAAGGTAATCAAACGAGTCAATCGTAAAGGAAATCAGTCCTGAATATTCATTGGAAGGACTGATGCTGAAGCTCCAATACTTTGGCTACTTGATGTGAAGAACTGACTCATTGGAAAAGACCATGATGCTGGGAAAGATTGAAGGCAGGAGGAGAAGGGGACGACAGAGGACGAGATGGTTGTATGGCATCACTGACTCAATGGACATGAATTTGAACAAGCTCCGGGAGTCAGTGATGGACAGGGAGGCCTGGCGTGCTGCAGTCACTGAAGTGAATGGTTGTCACTGGCTGAGTCACTTGCCCTAGCCCTGTTTCCCTTTCCTGGAGTAGTGGTCTGAGAAGTGTGGTGGACCAGCTCTGGTGCGTGCTGTCATTGCCGTTGGCAGTGGGATGGGGTTCTGATGCCTGTGCGTTGTGAACCCCTAGCTTCCCCAACCTGCTGGAGGCAGGACGCAAGTCTGTGCTCAGCCCCCGTGCTTAGTGCAGAAATGACCCCGAGGCCTGACGGAGCCCAGGTCCAGTGTTGAAGCCCCGTGGGGCCTTCCTCACAGGCCCACCCTGGCCCTTGGGCTCTCCAAGGGAGCTGTGTGGGTCTGGGAACAAAACACTGAGAAAATGGGCCAGGAGTGAAGGCCCTGGGGATGGTCAGATGGCATCACCTTCATGTATGAAGAACCTTTCTACAGACAGAGTGATTTTTCTTATGCTGTTTCCAGAAAACTGCTTCCAGAGGCACAGACATTGCACATAAGATGGTAACGACTTTTTAATGACCTCAAGGGGCCTGGTGTCCAGGCAGCAGTGAATCAATCTCCGTGGGTGGCTCATGGTGAGAGAGAAGATGGAACACCTGAAAGCAAAGGGGGAAAAACAAGCCACGAATACGTGTATTTTCTTTGGTAGCATTACTTGGTAATTAGACAATTACAGGAAACAGCGTCCCAGCAGCTGGCAGCTCCGCCATGTGTGCGGAGGAGGGCCGCGGCAGCCACCAGCGCCTCGCGCTGATTATGAAAGCATGAGCCGAGTTTGCAGCCACGGGTGCCAAGCGCCTTGTGCCTTCCGATGAGCCGGGAGCGGTAAACCGGGAGCAGACCACTTCCTCTTGGGGGAGTCTGGGGGCCTGCTCCACTGGCCCTGCCCCTGCCAATCCGTGAGGAGGGGCGTTTAAAATCCTGGGGCTGCTTTTGAGCCCACTCACCCAAAGACCAGACTGTTTGGGGGATGCATTGGGAAGCAGAAAAAGAGGGCTGAAGGGAGGCCAGTGGAGAAACTTGCCTTTTCTTCCCTGGGTGCTGCCACCACTTGCATGGGGGGTGGTCAGACATGGGAACCCAGGGCTCGCACGGCAGTGAATGCCCCCCCCCCCAACCTGCAGTGCTGGGCTCAGCTGCCCTGCCTTTGCCCTGCCTGCCCTGCTTCAGCTCCTCCTCCAGGATCCTCCTGGGAAGTCACTATGCCTACCTAGGTGCGGCCATTCAGCCCACAGCCCTCTGAGGGCAGCTCCGTCATGACCCTATTCCTTCATGAGCCCTGCCCGCCTTGGTCCCTCCCCCTTGTGGCCACACTCTTGTCACTGCGTGCACAGGTCTGCATCTCGTGCGTGCTTATGTCGCGCCTTCACAGAAGGGCAGGCACCTCCTTTGCTGAGATTGCAGGGGCACCGTGTGCTCCTGGCCCCGCTCCACACACTGCAGGAGACCCCCGCCCCCTCCGCATCCTGGGCCCCGCTGGGCCCGTGCCGTCAGCGGGGTCACAGGACGGTGTAACCAAGCAGTGCTTCTGTTTCTCCTTACAGGTCCTGGCAGTCGGTAACCTTTGAAAGACGTCCAGCATCCTTCATCCGAATCGTTGGAACACACAACACAGCAAACGAGGTAAGGGAAAGTCACAGTGGTATTTCCTGTTATCTGGGGGATACCTCGTCCCAAGTGAACTGGAGCTGTTGGTTCCGCCCAATGGCCTGTTGTTCAGACAGCTTGCTGGGTACAGGAAGGAGGAGCCCTGCTCTCTCACAGAGGAACTGTTGTTACCATTTCTGGGTGTCTGTTCACCACGAATAGCAGCCAGCCCCTGCAGCTTCACTTCCTCCCTGTGCAGAGACCTGGAGAGTCCTCTCCCCTCCCAGACGCCAGCTCTCTCAGGGTCCCTGGGCCCCCTGAGTGTGGTGTGTGAGGAACTCCAGCTCCACGGGGCGGCCGAGACGCACAGTTGCAGGTTTTCTCTGTCCGTCTACCTAGTCCTGCGCCGGCCGGCACGTAGTGTTCATGGGCGAGCCTCTTCCTCCCTGGCCTGTTCCTCCTCTGGGGCCGGGCCTTGTTTCTGGGGCAGCAGCTGTTCTTTTGGGCCACACTGTCTGGGTGTCCCTCCACCTGTGGAATTCATGAGGAAAGAATGGGTGGGTTATTCTCTCGAGTTTGGGCTCCCGAGGCCAGGGTGGCCGGCAGGTGAGGTTCCTGGGCTTCAAACGTGCTGCCTTCTCTGGCTGGAAATGGCTCTGGAGGATGCAGTGGGTTCCTTCAGATGAGAGGTGGGCAGTGCCTGCAATGCCTTGAGGGCCCGAGGGAGGGCGCTGTGAGTGACAGCACAGGACCCGAGTGCAAACCAGGACCTAGCCAGACCCGCTGGGACTGCCTCCCCCAACAGCGTGCATCCGCCTGGGCTCCGAGAGCCACCTCAGGGCCCACTCACACCACTTAAGGTGAGAAGAACGTCTGTTTCCATTTTGAGTGCAAACCAATCCATCTGTAAGTTAATTGCTTAGCCTCTGTTCCTCAGGTGGGCATAGTGTAAGCGCTGGCTGTGAGGGATTGGAGTTGGCAGGTGGCCATGCCGTGGCTCCGTCTGCTCATCACACTCTTGCTTTTACACAGTCAGATGTGCTTAGCGGACACCCTGAAAGCCTGACCACTGGTTAAAGACCACAGTCGTAAGAAACAGTAAGGTTGAAGCTCAAGCGGTAAATGAAAGGCATAAAAATAGTAACCATCCTGCAGTTTCACCCCTATGTAAACTTTCTCAGATCTGTACAGGACCAGTGTCCTGGGAGTGGGGCCAGGGCTGTTGCATGGGGCTCCACACCCGGAAGGGGCTCTGGGCTTGGGGTTTAATGCTCTCCAACATCCTCTTGAAATTCTTAGTAATCTTACCTTTGGATTTTCTTTTTAAGGGAAGAGCATCCACCAGGGGCTCCCTGCAGGCCAGCCTCCGCCCCTTCTGCCTCTCTAGGACAGGTTCTCAGTCACCCACCCTGATTCCTGGTGCCTGGACCCACGCAGCCTCCTTAGCCTGCCCTGTGACCACTGCCACTCCCAGTGGGACCCTCACACATTTGTGGGGAGAGTTAGGATCTGGTGTGGGTCCCCCGTGCGAGCCCTGGGTGCCCTGAGGGTCTGTCCTGACCTAACGCTGTCCCCCGAGCTGGAGCGAGCACAGCATCAAATAGCAGATGAAAACCCTGGGGCGTGTCAGGAGAGACCCTGGGAGAAGAGGAAAAGCTTTCTCCCTGCCCTTTGAAGGAGGGACGCTACATTTCCGTTTTTCACTGAGCCCCACACGTTACACAGTGGGCCGTGGATCGTGCATTATTTGTCAGATGAGAGTTCTCCAGGGCACATCAAGGTGCGTCTGGTTTTTTGGAAAACATTTTAAGCAGTGAAAATATTGTGATAACATATATTCATTTTGCCTTTGTATTTATTTAGAATAAAAATGATACACGCCCACAATATATTTCTTGCAGAGAAGAGCTTATAAACAGAAGCCTGAAACTTTTGCTTACCTTTTTATTTCAAAACAAACCTGAAAATTATAAAATAAAGAAAGCCATTGATAGTTTTTAAAGCACAAAATTAAAGAATTCTAAACATCAGGTTATAAAAACACTTTTTTCTTCTTTGAAGATGTAACAGAAGTATAAATTTGAATCTGTATTTTAATAGATACTTGAGCCCCAAACAAAACATCATAGTTTTAAAATTTTACCAATAATTCTCAATTTTTCTAACCACTAAAATTACATGTATATTACTAAATTAGAAAACAATTTGAACATATTTTACTTAATAGTATATGAAGCTAAAATTAAATATTTTTATTTGCAATCCCTTGTTTCTTATATAATGCATTTTTTTTAAGGCCACTTTGTTTTCTTTAGTTCCTGAATGGGACTTTGTAATTGTCATTTAACAGTAGAAGGAATTCTTAAGTCAGAGAAAGCTGAGAAGCACTGGAGCAAGTCAGGTCAGGGTCTTCTTCCAGGTCTTGACCCCAAGGCCCTCACCTCAGTGACCAGAGGAATAATTTCCCCTTACAGAACTCAAAAGCTGGCACACCAGATCCCCTCTCCCCGATGAGTTTACAAAAATATCTTCAAGGAGCCCCAGCCACTTGGGACCTGCCAGTTTGGAGATTGGAGTCTGCAGTTTGAATGGGTTGACTTAGGTCACTAATTAACTGGTGACCCCATCATGTCTGGCTGATGAGCAACTTGCTCAGCTGCTTTATCGAGTGAGTTATTGATCAGGAAAAAAAACCTCAGTGTGGTGTTGCCAACCTGGGAACATCTCAAATCATAAAATAAACAATGACCGGGATCATAAGGCAAGATCCATAAACTGTGTCATTCTCAGAGCAAACAAGAAGGCATAAGAGTTAATTTCACGAAGTATCGGGAATGTAGCACGGCCTCAAAGAGAACGTTCTTTATTGCAGCATACCGGTTCTGGGTGTCATATCCTCCTTCTTGGAGATGGGCAGGAATGTGTGCAGAGTCAGAGGAGGGAGGGAAGGAGGGTGACTGGGGTGGGTCGGTCAGGACTCCTGGGGGAATGTGATGGCACAGCCAGCAGGGAAAGCAGACAGGGGTCCAGGACAAGCCTGGCCCCAAGTCCCATGGAGCCAGAACCACTCCATGAGAAGACCAGGGTCAGGGCACCTCTTCCTCACAGTGGAGATGGGGTGGAAGGCAGGCCCCGGATTCTTCTGTCTGTCCCTGCTTATCTGCCAAGGGACATCAGTAGCCTTCGTTGAGTCAGAGCCAGGACCTGTTTCCCTTTAGATACTGAATGTTACCAGCCCACAGACTGTGCAAATTTCAAGAAGTGTAGATGGAGTTGGTTTCCATCATGAGAGATAAGAGGGTGTATGCAGATAGAGAAAGAAGCATGCCAGTTCTCCCAGATAAGACTTTGCTGCAGGCGCTGCCCCCTTCGGAGAGGGTGTCAGAGCAGAGCCAGGCGGGGAAGTGCGGCTTGACACCCCTGTAAGTTGAAGAGCATTTGGCAGGAGGGCAGGCTGTACTAGCAGAAGGTGGGAAGTGTGTACGTGTCTGTAGCTGATGGCAGCTCCAGGGCTGTGGCAACAGGAAGGGTCCAGAGCGAAAATCATCAGGGATTTCTTGCCCAACAGGAAGGGTCCAGAGCGAAAATCATCAGGGATTTCTTGCCCAGCGTGGCCACATGTCTGTGTTGCTCTAGTCAGCCCGGCCTCCCGGCACCAGGCTTGATGTCTGGCCGCAGGCTGATCCGCGCCACCCCCCCCCCCATCCCGCCCTCCACCAAGGCCAGCTCTCGGGTGACGGCAACCAGGCAGGCTGCGGGCGTTCAGATTTCTTGATCACCTGTTCGGGCACGCTTCTGATTTCCTCGGCATTTCATGCCTTTCCTTTGGGAAGCTTCCTCGGCATTTCATGCCTTTCCTTTGGGAAGCTTCCTCGGCATTTCATGCCTTTCCTTTGGGAAGCGCGTGTCTGCTGCTGGCATCTGTCTCTCATCTTCCTTTGTGAGCACCAGGCAATTAATTCATTTAATATTTTAGCTACATTTATGACTTCTGTCAATAAATTCCCTTAATGTTTACCTGTCAAAAATACAGTGCCACTTGGCTCCAGTGACCTCCTGCTCCTTGTCTGCTCAGCATTTCCTTGTCGTCTATCTCAGCTTCTCAGAACGTTTTCCTTTTACTGCCCACCAGGGAGCCTGTCATCCTGCCCCTCCTCCTTGGCTCTGCCCCTGGACGCGCCCCTCCCTCTGCCACTTGGAGGCGGCTTTCCCGTCCTCCTCCTCACGCTCAGCACTGGATGGCAGGCACATGTCGGTTCGTCTGTCAGCAAGTCCCTCCCCCTGGACCTGCTCTCCTTCAGTTGTTTTCATTCATCTGAGTCTCCCTGGTGCCTAGAGCCGAAAAGGTCTCCCTGGCTTTTCCTCCATCACTTCCTACTGGTCTAGTTGCCAGCTGTGTGGTCCTTAGCCCACCTGCCTCCACTGCTGCCTGACTCTGAGCTACTTGGGAGGCAGACGTGCTCTTTTGCCTGCAGGAGGTTAGAAACGGCCTTGTGGAGAGGACCACAAACATGCTGGTGGATTTGAAGTTTCCACTCGTGTCCATGCAGCGGCCGTGTTGGTTCTGACGCGGCATCTCTCGCAAACCTTTCATTCGCATTCAGCTGGTTAGCACAGAAGAGCAGCAAAGGCACACTGCTTTATCCTTAAGGAGGTTCTCAGTCTGTCAGCCTGTTTCTTCTTATGCCCGTTTCTTACTTTGGCTTTGATGAAGCCTGCTTGGAGAGCAGGTTCTGGAGTGATTTTTCAGGAGGTAGAGACCTCAGGGGCACAGGCAGCCCCGCGGGCTAGAAAGGACTTATAGGAACAGCTTCCTCTCTGCAATATGGAACGACCACGTTCCTGCTCACAAGAACCCACAGGAAAGAAAGCCTTTGCCGAGTCGGTAACAGAGAGTGAGGACGGGGTGGACAGTCTGTAGGCAGCTCTCAGGGCTCCAGTTATGTGTTGAATTTATGTATCTGAGGAAAGAGGCTGTGTGGTATTTTTTTGTCTTCTGTACCGGCCCTAACTTGGGCCCGGCACATGTGCACACAGAATACCTGCTGCCTGGGTGAGCGGATGAATCATTCAGTCTGTCCATCCATCGCTCCCTGTCCCCATCAGGCAGCCAAATAAAGGAAAAGGTTCAGTAAAACAACTTCTCACTCCCGCGGTCCATGGGGATGAACATCACAGCGTGTCCAAAGATAGAAGCCAGCACAGACGAATCCATGTAATGGGATTATATTCGTACAAATGTCAGAAACAGGCAAAACTAAGCTATGACATCTAAGGATGTGCACACAGAAAAGAAGTGATTATTATTAAAGGCAGGCTGTGGTTTTAATAGCAGGGCTGGGGCTCAGATCAGGAAGGGACCATACGGTGCCAGCAGTGTTTCTGGTTCTTGACCTGTGTGTGGTTTATGTGGCTGGAGTTCACTATATAGTTATTCAACAAGCTTTACATTTGTACTTTCTGTACCTTTTAGTGCATAGTTTTCACAATAAAAAATGTTCTGTTTTAAGCAAAAGGGATAAATTGATGAGGAAACCAAAGCTGAGCAATGTTAAGTGATTTGTAAGAGTTTGAATTCAGGCAGTTTGGCTCTTACCATCCAGGGTGCTCTGTCTCCCAAAAAGGCATAATGTTGGGTTGGCCAAAAACGTTCATTCAGCTTCCGCATGACTCCAGGAGTGCTTATTTGTCTTTAACTTCATTCGAAACAGTTTGGTTAGATAGTACTGTGACAGCTGTCATATCAGCATGCATTTTAAAAAGTTTATCAAAATTGTGTAACCATTTTTGTGTAAGCATTTTAATATTGAAGATGGAAGAAAAAAGCAACATTTTTGTCATATTATGCTCTATTATTTCAAGAAAGGTAAAAAAGACAATTGAAACACAAGAGAAGGTTTGTGCAGTGTGTGGAGAAGGTGCTATGACCGATCGAATGTGTCAGACGTGGTCTGTGAAGTTTCATGCTGGAGATTTCTTGCTGGACGATGCTCCACGGTCAGGTAGACCAGTTTAAGTTGATAGCAATCAAACTGAGACATTAATTGAGAACAGTCAATGTTATACCATGAGAGATCTCTGGCATACTCAAAATATCCAGATCAAGCGTTGAAAATCATTTGCCCCAGCGTGGTTATGTTCTTCGCTTTGATGTTTAGGCTCCACATAAGTTAAGTGAAAAAAACTGTCCTGACCTTATTTCCGCACGTGATTCTCTACTTTAACGTAATGAAAACATTCCAATTGTAAAACAAATTGTGACAGGCGATGAAAAGTGGATACTGTACAATAACGTGGAACAGAAGAGCTTGCGGGGCAAATGAAATGAACCACCACCAACCAAAGGCCTTCAAAGGTCTTCATCCAAAGAAGGTGAAGTTATGTATATGTTGGGATTGATAGGGAGTCCTCTGTTATGAGCTCCTTCTGGAAAAGGAGCTCATAATTAAACAATTAATTCCAACAAATACTGCTCCCAGTTAGACCAGCTGAAACCAGCACTCGATGAAAGGCGTCCAGAATTAGTCAATAGGAAACACATTATCTTCCATCAGGACAATGCAAACTGCAAGTTTCTTTGATGACCAGGCAAAAACTCACCATTGACTGGGGCGTCCTTGGCTGGGACATCCACTATATTCACCAGATTTCCATTTATTTTGGTCTTTATAAAATTCTCTTAATGGAAAAAGTTTCAATTCCCTGGAAGACTGTAAAAGATACCTGGAACAGTTCTTGCTCAAAAAGATTAAAAGTTTTGGGAAGGTGGAATTATGAAGTTGCCTGAAAAATGACAGAAAGTAGTGGAACAAAACAGTGAACAGTGTGAACAGTGAACAGTGAACTAAAGTTCTTGGTGAAAATGCAAAATGTCTTGTATTTTTACATAAAAAACCTAACCAACTCAATAAATAGTAAAGCCACAGAAAAGAGCCCAGCTCTGCCCTGGCTGGGCCATCAGATCAGATGTTGGTGAGCGGGTGGTTCCTGCGGGCAGGCTTTTTGCACCAGCCTGGGCTCGAACCAGGAGAGAAACAAAGGCAAGGGCCCTTCCCTAGAGGGGTTATAGCTTCACTGCCTGACAGAAATCAACCCACAGGAAGAGCCCCTGAACCCTGGGGTGGGGGCGGGGGGATGGCGTGAAGCGCAGGAGCCCGAGTGAGGTTGCACTGAGCGGAGGCAGTGGCGGCAGGTGGGCACGGCCCTTTGGACGGGTTTTCTCATCTAAAAAGCGGATTGGGTGATCCCAGCCCTGGATGGGCAGACAGGGCTGGGGCTGTGCAGTGGAGGCTTTGGGACAGTAGAGGGTGCAGATTCCTCCCAGCTGCGGGAGGGTTCTCGCTGCCGACACCGGCAGGGTGGAGAGTCTGTAAGTGGCTGCTTGAGCTGCCCTCCAGGACCAGTCAGCGACAAGCCTGGAGTGAGGCAGAATTTATTTACAGGCTCTGTCGGGCCCGTGAGTGGCTGTGGGCTCCCAGTGCCATCCTCGTTCCCATAGCAACATGTAGCTCTAGTGAAGAAAAAAACAAAAAGAAGGAAACAGATTCTGATATAAAAAAAAAAAATTAAAGGCTCCCCCCTGGCCTGGTGACAATTCAGTTCAGTCGCTCAGTCATGTCTGACTCTGTGACCCCATGGACTGCAGCACGCCAGGCTTCCCTGTCCATCGTGGTCTCCCGGAGCTTGCTCAGACTCAAGTCCATCAAGTCAGTGATGCCGGTGACAATTATTTCCCAGGCCCCGCCCCCCGGCTCTGGTCACTCCCTCGAGGATTCCCTCCCAGGCAGCATCCACCAAAGGATGTCATCTGAGGAACAGCCTCAACGCACAGGGCAGGGAGGTGGGGGATGAGCCCAGGAGGAGAGAGAAATAGGAAGGAAGGGAGGGAGAGGCCTTGTCCAGTGTGGACCAGGAGACCTCGGCCTTGGTGCCAGCCTTGCCCTCAACCGGCTTTGTCACCTCACCTCCCAGGCTCTCAGGACACTTGTCTTTAAAATAAGGAGAGTGGACTAGATCTTAAAGGTTCCTTCCCATTGAGACAGAAAAAAAATCAGAAAAATATTTATAGTACAATTATACAAGACCTTTAATAGACGTCTTTATATTTAAATGTCTTTTAGGAAAGATTTTATTGGGAAAACAGAGGGAAAGTGACACAACAGTGAGCATGTCATTGTCTCAAACATTCCACAAGCCTTATGTGTGGTAGTGGAGCAATTCTGCACCAAACAGCCGGCCTGGGAGGGGTGCCCACAGCACCTGAGCAGGTGGGGCCTGGGGGCCACTGGGCAGCAGGCGAGATGGACGGAGACCCCAGCTCGTGAGGATGACGTCCAGCCATGTCTTGCTGCGGAGCCAGTGGTGAGGAGTCAGGCCTGAGGTCTCCATGCAGCCAGAGCTCTTCAAGACAAAGCAGCCACATCTGGATGAAGTGAACAACTGCCTGCGGCTGTGGGGCCATAGAGCAGCCTCCAGGGGAGAGCGGAGAGCCCCAGTAAGGCTGTGTCTGCCAGTTCCCCCGGGGAACTAGAACATTTCTCCTTTTTTGCCTTAGTTTTCCAGATTAATTAAGAGAAAGAATCTCTCTCCTGGGAGCTCTGGAGTACACACACAGGAAAATCAGAGGTCAGGGATTCCAGGGCTGCCAGAGGTGACACGTTTTGGAAAGGCTTTTCTCCAGAACCTTCCAGGCAGTGGAGTTCCAGATATTTGTGAGTGCCCAGGCTTATGGGAAGATGGCAAAGTGACATTGGAAAGTTAAAAAAAGTCATTGCCATATAGAAGCAGTGTCATCTAGAAGCTTACTCTCATACCTAGTAGGAATAAACACTTGTGCAAAACTATTGGGGTATCCTGTCACCCCAAAGCAATGCTGAAAAGTTTTTGCTCATAATCTGGAAATATCTTGCTATGAAATGGGTTCCTTAACTGAAAACATGTTTTGGGCTGTTCAGATGTACATACATGATACTCTGATTTTAAAGTGCCATGTTTTATTGGAAATACTTGGTCTTCAGTTTTAAAGGAACAAAGATAAAACGTCTCTATACAGTCTAGATGGACTCAGAACTTCTGTTCCTGAGACAGGTGTAGAAGACGTAATTGTCAGCATGGTCAAGCTCAGCAGAGTTTGCTGAGCACTGAGTGTGCGCCATGCTGCCCTACACACGTTGCGAGAGGAGAGAGGATGTCTTCAAGGTGTGTAATTCAGAAGCCACATCTCTGTGTCTGACTTATGGGCAGATATCATTGAGAGGTAGGTATCTATTTATAAAGATATGCCACCTCGTAAATGTAAGTTGAAAGCTTGGCTCGGAAATCCTATTTGTATTGGTTGGTGTGAAAGAAGTCTGTGAAAATGGCTCAGGAGAAACCTGAAAAGCAAGGCAGAGTCATTGATCAACATTTATTAAATTTTCCTGATTTCTGCTACAGTTCACAGTGGCCTCATTGGCCAACTTGGGAAAATTAACAGAGGCCTCTCTGCTTTAAAAAACCTTGGGCACCTCCCCAGGGGAACAGTGGATAAGAATCCACCTGCCAGTTTAGGGGACAGAGGTTCCATCCCTGGTCCAGGAAGATTCCACATGCCGCAGAGCAACTAAGCACGCACGTGTGCCACAGCTACTGAGCCTGCACCCTGGCGCCCGTGCCCCACAGTAAGAGATGCCACTGACTGCAGTAAGGAGCCCTGCTCGCCGCAACTACAGAAAGTCTGCACAGCACCAAAGACTCAGCACAGCCAAATAAGTAATAAAATTAAAAGTAAAAAAAATATTTGTCAGGGGAAACAGCATTTGTTAAAATGTCTTAAAAAAACCGAAACACCTTGAAGACATGTTGAACAAAGAGTGCTTGGGGAATCACTCTAATGAAAAGCAGCCAAGAGTGGCCAACCAAGGAATCGGCCGGTTCACCAAGGAGGTGCCGGACACCCGTGTGCATCCTCCAGGGCTCCCAGAGAAAAGAGTACCCCAGACTGTCTCCAGCATGTCGAGAATTACAGTTCCCAGAGAGGAAAGGAAAGGGATAATAAACAGCAGCTACAAAGAAGGACACACGGATGGTGACTCACGCTGTGTCGGCCTCATACACACGACTACATTCCAAATTAACCAGCTCCTCCCGAGGGACGGATCCAGAGGCCACGAAGCTGGTTTAGCGAAAGTGCCCCTTCGTGAGCAGCAGCCATCAAACTGGCTAATGGGAGGCCTGACTGCTGAAGAGGGGAGGGAGGGTGACTCAGCGACGGGGGTAATGGTTCTGCATAAATCCGAGCACAGCTCTGCGCCTCATTCACTTTGTTACAGCCTTTCCAAGGGTGGGGGTCGCAGTCTTGGGAAGGTTCGGAGGAAAGAAACGCAATCACACAAGCTTCTGAGCAAAGAGAGACTCAGGACCTGGCTGTTCCTCCGAGGAGGAGGCCCCAGGTATGGTGGGACAGGCCCCTCGCGGCACGGACGACTTCTCCAGGCAACAGTGACCCTCCAGTGTCTGAGTGAGGAGGGCGAGGCGTCCCCACCTTCATCCCCATGCTCCGTCCCCACCTCCCCGCCGGTGCACCTCTGCTGCTTGTCCCCAGGGACCTGGGGTCCTGAGGGAAGAGCCCCAGCCTTGAGCCAGACGGTGGCAGTGAGTGCAGACACCGAGACGCTTACTGCCTCTGCGGCGTCCAGGCCTGGCCTGGGTGTCGGCTTCGCACCGTCGCCGTGCCGGGCTCAAGGCTGGTGGGCTGAATTATTGACTGAGACCGCTGAGCCGGCACATTGTACAAAGAAGGGGCAGTGAGACCTGGGCCTTCATCTGGACGTCCTCCCTGTCCCTTCTGCCTGGAGGGCCACTCCCACCCCAGCTGCGAGGCTGGGTTTCACACACCTTCCTCCTGACCTTCCAGGCAGAATCACTTGCTCACAGGCTGTGTCTTCCTGCTCGCTCGCTGCCCCGTGGCCCAAGTGAGGAGTGGTCCTGACACCCAGAGGGCACAGGAGCGGGAGCTGCCCCACCCCAAGGTGCACCCCCTCCCGCTCCTGGGCTGCATTCCCTCTGCTTGGGGTCCTGACAGCGGGGGCTGCGTGACCTGGCGCCTGGCCAGTGTTCATGCTCAGTGAGGTCGCTGAGATTTGAAAAACAAGCAGTGGAAGAAGGATCTGAGGCCAAGTCCAGGTCCAGTGCTCGGGAGCCCGGGGCCACCACGGTCCCCCAGCCTCTGTCCTCCCAGGGGGTCCCCAGCCTCTGTCCTCTCAGGGGTCACCCAGCCTCTGTCCTCCCACAAGGGGTCCCCAGCCTCTGGCCTCCCAAGGGGGTTCTTAGGCTGCAAAGAAGCCTTCCCACCTTGTGTCAGTCTTAGCAAGCCTGTTATCAGGTGCTGTAGTTTATCCTTTTAAAATGCTTCTTTCCTGTTTATCCCACATTGCTGTGTTCTACCTCAGAGGATTTCAAGTTTAAGGGTTTGTTGTCATCTACTTGCTTTCTTCAGACCCTTGTATTATTTGTCACCACAAACATAATCCTTTTGTGATATTTTTAAGTGAAGCAACACTTAAGTGTTTCAGTGTCTCCTCTGTCCAGAGGCCCTGGCTGCCCGCCCAGGTCCAGGCCAAGCCCCCACCAAGCCCTCTGAGCCACGGCCTCTTGCTCCACCGTCCCTGTGGCCCACCTCCCAGGCTCCCTTCCTTTGCCATCACACAGGCCTGGGGTGCCCACAGAGGACCCCTCCCTGACCAGTCCTGCCTCATCCTTCCAGGCCCAGCTCAGGAGGCGTGCCCTGCCCCACACCCTCCAGGCTCCCTGCATGGTCAGAGCCTGTCCACTCGTGGCTCTGTCCTCACTCCGTGTGTGGTACGCCCTCCAAGGGGCCAGGACTCAACAGAGGGGTACAGGAGGTGCGTGTTTGGGGTGACCACGTGTGTGCACTCAGACCTCCTGAGCCCCGTGGATCCTTCTCCCGTTTGGGTCCTGACCACACCCGGTGTCCTGCACCCCCTACCCCCCAGCCTAGCACCTGGGGATGCCGATCCCACCCCACTCACCGCCCTGAGCCCACTCGCTCCGTCCTCACTGCACCCTCTACCTCTGCACCCTTCTTTCTGTTTGTAAAACACACTTTGCACTTGGAATCTTCCCCACGCAGTTTGTGACTGGATAGCTGTTTCTTGTGTGTTGCCTATGAGTCGGCGGAGCCCGCTGGGTGCTAGAGATGCTCAGGAACCTGCATCAAAGTTAGTCGGTCCCTTGGTGACACCCTTGGGACTCCAGGGTCACAGCCTGAAGGGCAGCTCTGATCGGCCCTGGTTCCTCACGGTCTCTGTGGAGGCTCAGTCAGGCAGGCTTCACGGGTTCCCCGTTCCCCCACTCAGGGCAGAGCCTACGCTGAGCTCCGCGGGGTCAGGGAGACGTGTGGGCCTCGTTCCCGGGGGAGCAGCCACCGGACGCTGAAATGGTGCCATTAGGTGTGTTGGGGGTAACAGCCATTTGCATTACTCCTTCAAGACAGGTAGGTTAGGTGAGCTGGAGACAGTCAAGTCACGCAGGTAGAGGAGAGAGGCGCTGTGGACAGTCCTCCAGGTTTCTGGCGGCCCAGCGCAGGCAGAACCCACCCTGCCCCCCGGGACAGCGTCACCCACGGGGCCCCTTCCTTAGGTGACGGCCTGACGTTAGTCAGTGGCCGCCGCACTGAGGTCTTCTTTATTTTTCACTTCAGGGTTTTTATTGATTTGTTTATTGTGTGAGGCCCTGAGCGGGAGAAAGGAGAGCCATGCCTGGGTCCTTGAGTCAGAGGGGAACTGACAGCTCAGGACAGGCGGGAGGAGGAGCCCCCACCTCACAGGTGGCCTAGGAGCTGAGAGACCTGAAGGGAGGCCCGCGAGCCGCGGAGGGAAAACCTGCCGCCTGGGGCAGGTCAGCTGAGGGGGCAGCCTCAGGGGTGCCATCAGGCAGACACAGCCGACGAGGGAGCAGGGTGGGGCGGCATGCGGAGCTCGCGTCAGAACAGGGAAGGCATCGTAAAGCGGTGTGTTCAGAGCAGATGGAGTCATGGGCGCCCGGGAAGACTCTGGGTCGTGTTGAGAAACAGGATGTTTGTTCGCTTACAGGGAGGTCTGAGGGAGGATCCACTATGGAGCGGGGGGTGTTATGGAAGCAAAGGTGTGTTTTGGGGGGTCATCTCCACTGCTCCATCATGTCCTTGCTCATAAAGCAAGAGACTGTCAATAACCCACCTGGAGATGGTTCTATCACTTCAGAAGCTCGACGAATGTGGAGCTGATGGAGAGTAGATTAATAGTTGCTACTTAGAAGAGGATTTTCAGATTTACCCCAAGTAGCTCAGGTGAGAGCCAGTGGCCCTGTAGACAGTTTTTAAATCCCCAGAAAAGGCCCTCCCATCAAGATGCTGACAGGTAAGCACCTGCCGATGGGCCCAAGTGGGGAGATTTGCTCGGACTAAAAGGGAGAAAGAAAAAGAAAGGAAGGAGAAACCTGGGGGCTGATCTCGGGCAGCTGTGGCCGTGGGTCCACAGGAGGCAGCACCAGCCTGAGCTCTAGAGAGAGGGGGGCTCACAGTGAGAAGAGACAGGCTCTGCCATACAGAGAGGGCCCGCCGGCTCAGTCAGTCCCACGTTAGAGTCTGGAAGGCGAAATCTGAAACAGCAGTAGACAAATGAATTGAAGTGGGAATATGGAAAAAATAGTGATGCAGGGAGGTAAGCTCGGAATTTATATTTTAAGTATAATTTCCCGGTTGATATTGCATTTGTCTTCTCCTCTGTGAAGCCGATTCTGCAGGAGGAGGTGCACGTGTGTGCGTACATAGTGCACATGTGCCTGTGTGCGTGGTGTGGGTGTGTGTGGCACATGTGTGCACACTGGTGTGCCTGAGCTGTGAGGTCACAGAGCTCCCAGGAGGAAGGGGCAGCCCCACCCCCAGCTCTCCGCACCCCTGAGCCCCCTGCAGTCTCCTCCGCCTGGTCCTTCCTCAGGGAGGGCGGCCCGTGGCCAGCCTGGCCTGCTTCCTGCCCACTCCCAGAACTCCAGCGCCTTCTCCTCTACAGACCAGCCTTTATCCAGGACTCAGGAAACGGGCAGATCCAAGTTCAGTGGCTCCTCTCTAGCCAGTAGGCCCCTCAGAAGGAAAGGGTTGCCCGACCCAAGGAGAGTGAGGGTTGAGCTCTCCTGGGAGCACGGGGTGGCCAGGGCTGGGAGCCTGTGCCGTCTCTCACAGCTGTCCACAGAGGCCCAGGCACCCGCCAGTCCTTTCCAAGCAATCACTGCACACTGGTTACATGCTTCTGTAAAGTCACTGACAGCTTTACTACAACTCGCATCGTCCTACTTATATCTAGGACCCCGGGTTGCTGTAGGAGAAGTCTGGAGACCTGGAGGAGGAAACCCTTGGGGTGCAGTAGCACGGTGTGAGAACCAGGCCCTACCAGGTGCTTGTCCAGGACGCTGTGGTCTAGCAGCTGGTCTTCTGTCTCCTGGTTCCCCAGCCATTGTGGCCTCTGGCTCCCTCAGCCTCAGCTCCTGTCCTGTTGCTGGCCCAGCGCACCGCTGTCTCCAAGGCTGTCTGGTGCCATCAGGCCCCTCTGGAACTGGCACTCACCCCTAAATCCCACTCCAGCTTTCTGCTCCAGAGCCTCACCGATACCTCCACTGATACCTCTACTTACAGTTGGCCGCTCGGAACTTCTCAGACATCACTTGGCTGGCTGTCTCCTCCCCAGAGTCTTTACCCACATTATTCCCCTTGCCTGGAACCCGTCTAACCCTAAAATGTTCTTGCCTTCCCTCCAAGTCTGTTAACTTGAATTTTATTGAGGTACAGTTGATTTACAGTGTTGTCTACTTTCTTCTGAACAGCAGAATGACTCCAGTTATATACGTGTATATATTCATTTTTTTCATATTCTTTCCCGTGTGGTCTGTCTGAAGGTACTGACTGCAGTTCCGTGCTGCAGAGTAGCACCTTGTTTATTCACTCTGTACAGCTGGCACCTGCTAACCCAGAACTCTCAGCCCTTCCCACCCCTACCTCTCCTCTTCTCCCTGGGCAACCACAAGTCGGTTCTCTGTGTCTGAGTCTGTTTTTGTTTCACAGATACGTTGATTTGTATATTTTGGATTTCACATGTAAGGGATACCATGTGGTATCTCTCTCTTCCTGGCTTACTTCACTTAGGATGTTAATCTCTAGATTCATGTTACTGCAGATCTGCCTATAGACTGTGGGGGCGGTGGGAGGGGGCAGCCACGTGGTTTGCAGGATCTTAGTTCCTTGACCAGGGATCAAACCTGCACCCTCAGCAGTGACAGTGTGGAGTCCTAACCACTGGACTGCCAGAGGATTCCTGCTTGTTAACTTTTAAAAGGACTCTTTTGAGGGCTTAGTCTCCTAGGTTCTATGAGCAATGGCCTTCAAACAAGTTGTTTTTATTGTTGTTGCTCAGCTGTGTCCACTCTTTGCAACCCTGTGGGCTGCAGCATGTCAGGCCTCCATGTCCTTCACTATCTCCCAGAGTTTGCTCAAACTCCTGTCCATTGAGTTGATGATGCCATCCAACCATCTCATCCTTTGTCTCTCCCTTCTCCTCCTGCCCTCAACCTTTCCCAACATCAGGGTCTTTTCCAGTGAGTCAGCTCTTCGTATCAGGTGGCCAAAGTATTGGAGCTTCAGCATCAGTCCTTCAGTGAATATTCAGAACTGATTTTCTTTTCGATTGACTGGTTTGATCTCCTTGCTGTCCAAGGGACTCTCAAGAGTCTTCTCCAGCACCACAGTTTGAAAGCATTAATTCTTCGGTGGTCAGCCTTCTTAATGGCCCAACTTTCACATCCATACATGACTACTGGAGAAACCATTAATTTTGACTATATGGACCTTTGTTGGCAAAGCGATATCTCTGCTTTTTAATACGCTGTTTGTCATAGCTTTTCTTACAAGGAGCAAGCATCTTAATTTCACAGCGGCAATCACTGTCCACAGTGATTTTGGAGCCCAAGAAAATAAAGTCTCTCACTGTTTCCATTTTTTCCCCTTCTATTTGCCATGAAGTGATGGGACCAGATGCCATGATCTTAGTTTTCTGAATGTTAAGTTTTAAGCTAGCTTTTTCATTTTCCTCTTTCACCTTCATCAAGAAGCTCTTTAGTTCTTCACTTTCTGCCCTAAGGGTGGTGTCATTTGCATGTCTGAAGTTACTGATATTTCCCCCAGCAACCTGGATTCCAGCTTGTGATTCATCCAGCCCTGCATTTTGTACGATGTATTCTGCATAAGGTTAAATAAGCAAGGTGACAATATACAGCCTTGCTGTACTCCTTTCCCAATTTGGAATCAGTTCATTGTTCCACATCCGTTTCTGACTGTTGCTTCTTGACCAGCACACAGATTTCTCAGGAGGCAGGTAAGGTGGTCTGGTATTCCCATCTCTTGAAGAATTTCTTACAGTTTATTGTGATCCACACAGTCAAACGCTTTAGCGTAGTCAGTAAAGCAGATGTTTTTCTGGAATTCCTTTGCTTTTTGTATGATCCAGTGGATGTTGGCAATTTGATCCCTGGTTCCTCTGCCTTTTCTCAATCCAGTTTGTACATCTGGACGTTCTTGGTTCACGTATTGTTGAAGCCTAGCTTGAAGGATTTTGAGCATTACCTTGCTAGAATGTGAAATGAGTGCAATTGTGCAGTACTTTGAACATTCTTTGGCATTGCCCTTCTTTGGGATTGGAATGAAAACTGACCTTTTCCAGTCATGTGGCCACTGCTGAGTTTTCCGAATTTGCTGGCATATTGAGTTCAGGACTTTAACAGCATCATCTTTTTAAGATTTGAAATAGCTCAGCTGGAATTCCATCACCTCCACTTGCTTTGTTCATAGTGATGCTTCCTAAGGCCTACTTGACTTCACACTCCAGGATGTTTGGCCCTAGGTGAGTGACCACACCATCATGGTTATTCCAGTCATTAAGACTTTCTTTGTACAGTTCTTCTGTCTGCATATCCCCTAAAAGAGCTTTGGGAAAAAAAGTATAATTTTTCAAACATTTTAAGTAAAACATTTGTTCATAAGTTTAAATATAATTATTTGTGTTAATATGATATAGGAAAAAATAAACATTTTAAAAGATGGAAGATGAGGACTAATTATTAGGAATATAGTTGATGACATGATTTGCTAAGATAGATTTTAACCAACTCGTTGAATTAAGGGACACCAAATCTGAAAATAATTGTGGAATCATTCATGGGTTTTAGCCAGTGTATTTTGAGAATGTCTTCATAATTCTGGAAAAATTCCAGTTATGTGTAAAAGAATTACATGAGTCACATATACAGTTCAGTTCTGAATTCAGAACATCTCCCCCAGGCTACGCTTCCGGCTCTCTGGGACCAGTAGCCACCAAGGCCCTCACTCACAGGAGGGTGTGTGCTCACCCAGCGCTTGGCGTGCCCCCGTGGCACCCAGCAAGGGCAGGTCAGGGCTGTGCTTTCCTCTCGTCACGTGGGCAAGGGTGTTAGAATTCAGTCACTTCTCAGGCAGTTTTGGAAAATACAGAATTTGAGGATCTAGAATTGATTCCCTGAAGACTGCCAGCGTGCTTCTTGGAAAGTAGATGTGTGTTCCCCAGACTGAAGACCCCACTGCAGAGGGTGTGATTCTGCTCTGCAGAGCTCAGGACAGGGAGCAGGGACCCCAGGAGGATGTGGTCGTTAGACACTGGAACGAGGACTTCCCGTGTGTGCCGCGGAGGGCTCCTCTGCAGACCTTTCTCTGATGGGGGTTGCCCCCGCTGCCCCGGCTCAAGCCCAGCCGTCCCTCCTGCGCCGGGCTGCCGCCACCCCAGCTGTGGTGCATTTGCTCAAGGTCAGGGCCAAGGCTCACCAAGCTCTGTACCCTACCCAGCTGTCTGCTCAGCAGTGCTCCCTGAGTGAGTCACACAGGAGTCACCTAGCATCTGGAGGCCCCTCCTCCACATGAGGGTGTCTGCTCCTGGGTGGCCCAAGTCCCGTCAGGTTGAAGTTCCCTCCCCAGCACTGCTGCCCAGAGGATGAATTCATACCAAGAACGTGTTCCTTCCTGAGGCCACGGCATGAGGTCAGCCGGCTCCTTGGTCCCTTGGAGATGAGCCTGGGTCCTCCCCTGGGGTAATGCCCTGCTGGCTTTCCTTAGAAAAGCACTTTATGGCAGTACAATTCCCATGCCATACGACTCACCTATTTAAAGCATACAATTCATTGGTTTCTAGTATTTTCAGAGTCATGCAGCCATCACCACCACCATCAACCCCACTAGCTTCTAACCCAACTGCCAGATGTAAAAATTAGTTAATTTAAAGAGAAAGAAAATCTCATGAGACCAAAGTAACCCAAAACAGAGAACTGCGGTGGCAACGTTTTATAGGAATCCACACCACACTGCCTGTAACTCTTAGACCATCAGCCCACTTCTTTTTCCCCTGAAACACACTCCAGCCTTCTAGTTGCTCCTGTCTGCGCCTGCAGCGGGGGGCGGAGGACCCTGACTCCCCTGGAGACCGTGACCCAACTCGACTCATTGCAGCCTGGGGGTCAGACACTGGCCCATCACTCACTGCCTCTCCTCTCTCACCAGGTGTTCCACTGCGTCCACTTTGAGTGTCCCGAGCAGCAGAGTGGCCAGAAGGACAACAGCGACGAGCCCGGGACAGGGGACGCCAGCGTGGCCGGTCAGCAGCTCGACCCCCACGCCCTGCAGGCCCCCAGCGGCAACTCCCTGCCCTCCAGCCCCGGCTCCAACTCGCGCTCACCCAACCGGCAGCACCAATAAAGGAGGCGCACATGCGGAGTGACTCAGGTGGCCAGGTGGCGCGGGAGCCGTGTCCGAGCAGGGATCCCTGTGGACGCCCCCCACACTCTCCCCCTGGAGGAACAGACCTGGCCGCGGAAAGGGACACAGAACGGGCTTCCTCCCAAGGACACAAAGGGGCTGCTTTATTCTCCTCAATTTGTTCAAATCAGGCTGGTCTCCAGAGGGAGAGAGTGGGTCTTCAATCTTCATCAAGTCCTCCATTAACACCCTACCTCTCTAATCTAACCCACAAAGGGCACGGAAGGAAGTAATAGACAGGCCCGGGTCAGCATACAGAAACGGCACGTGGACGCGGGCATGGAAGGGGGTGTATCAGGCCTTCACCTGGAGGCGCCCTGAGGAAGTAGGTTTCATAGTGTGTTTACCTTTATGGAACACATTGCCCTGGCAACTAAATGGTTTTTTATTTCTTTCGGTTACTCTCCATTTGCTGAATCATAGGTGTTCCAGATCTTTTTGAAAAGCTCAAACCGCAAATCACTTGTTTTAATCCTTTTGATGCTGTAATTTTCCTTCCTTAGTTTTGAATGGTGGAGTGTGGGGTAGAGCGGAAAAATAGCGTGTTCGTCTCCTCAGGGAGGCATGGAAGCAGGGCTTGGTGGTCTGACAAGGAAAATCCTTTGAGGAAGTTCAACAAAAAAAAACAATGAACAAATCAATCTGCGGACACTGGAGTTAATAATCACTTGAAGTGCCAGGTTATTAACCTGTCATTCCTGAAACGTATCCCGCGTTTTAAGCTTGGGAGGCTGACAAGGAAACAGCGATTGTGTCACCAGCTAATTGACCGTTCAGAAGTATGCATAGATAGACGGGCCCAGCTTCTGGCTGGGTCCCTGCCCTCGGTTTGCCACAGGTCAGGGGAGGTGCGTGGAGGCGGCCGCCTGCCGGTCGGTGTCTGGAATGCAGGAGGGGCCTCTCCCGCCCGCTGGTGATCAGTGGTTGTTGCTTTTCCCCCAGACCATAATACTCAGCCAGGGATTGGGGGAAAAAAAAAATCAATTCTAAGAAGCTTTCCTCTTAATCCTCATTGAAACCATCTTCTCTGACAGTTGTCGCTTGATCTGCTCTGTGTGTCTCAGTGGTGTCCGCCCCGCGCTAACCGCCCTGTGAGCCCCTCCGCAGGTTCTCCCGGTGGCCAGCTGTGGCGGTCAGGCCCTCCGCGTACCCTGCCTGAGGCAGGGTGGCCCTTTCTGTCTTAAGCACACATTGGTCGTGGGTGTGCAAAGAGCCAGTGGGTCGGCTCTTTCCTCCCAGTGTGACGGATGTAGATGTGAGTGGCTTATCGGTCAGGAGGAGTAGGGTCGCTTCAAGCTGCCTGAATAAACCAGATGGTTGTCTTTCTGCGGTTCCCCCTCAGTGCCCTTGACTCTGATCTCTGCATCCCCCCGTGTGGGGTGAGTGGAACCCCTGGGTTGGGGGGCAGCTTTTCACCGTGGCGTGGGAGGAGGGCTCCGGTAACAAATGGGGCCGCTCGCTTGCTCGCCGTGGGTGGGTGACCACCTCCCTCAGCGTCCAGCCCCTGGTCGCCAATTAGAGCCTGGAATTCTTGTCCACTCAGCACCTCCTCCAGCGGCGCGTTCACTGCAGACCAGGGAACAGGAGGAGCAGGGGACTTAGACACGGGCAAGGTTCAAATGCTTTGCAGGTAGCACCTGTTCAGGGGCTTCCTCATGGAGTCACCTGTCCGGAGAGGAGTCCCAGCCTGGAGGCCGGCACTGCTGACCTGGGGAAGGTCTGGAGCCCTTCTGGCCCCGCAGCACCGTCTGCGTCCAAGCACAGGGGACTAAGGCCACCTGGCCGCTCAGCTGCTAACCGGGAGGCACGGACCGCGCCCGGCCTGGCCAGCGGCTCGGCCCTTCTCGCTCGTCCCCAGTGAACCCTCTCCACCCTGAGGTCTGTCTGGAGAACAGAACTGTCTCCCGGCTCCTGCAGCACTTCACTCGCCCTTGCTCACATAAAGGGAAGGAAGGGACGGCGAGGCTGCCCCTCCCCGGCAGCTGCCTCCAGGGGGCTCTGGTGGTCTGGAAGCCTGTTCTGGAAGCCTGTTCTGGACGCTGACGAAGCTCAGCAGGGCAGCTCCAGTCTGCCTCCTACTACCAGGCAGGGGCTCTGGCTTCCCCGATGAGCCTTCTGGTTTGCGGAGTGGGGGCAGTCCAAGAACAAGTCCCCAGGGGCTGGCATCTCCAGAGCCCTGACCAGTCCTACAGAGGACTCCCCCCACCCCCCAGGAGCCAAATGGCCCCCAGACTCGGAGAAACCAGTGGAGCTGAGAGGGAGTGCAGAGGCTGAGACCCAGCTCCAGGGAGCCCCACCAGACCCCTCCGCCCAGCAGAGGGTGGAGGCCGATTCCCTGAGGAGCTGTGGGCACCAGGCTGAGGGTTTGGCCCGGCTGGGAGGGCCCATGGCTCCCCGCACCCCGCGAGGATGCAGCTGCACGGAGGGGGGTTGAGGTTGGGGCAGATGGACAGAGGGGTGCTCGTGGCCTCTGGCCCTTTGTTGAAAACACCACCTTTGCAGCCATTACCCAGGTCACGAAACAATGAGCGGAGCCTCTTGCCCTTCACTTTAGATAAAGCTCTGTGCAGAGTAAGAGGCAGACTTCTTTGGGACATTAGGGGAAAGCGTTCAGTCACCTCCTAGAGCTCCTTGGAGGGCTGGCTCTGAGCATGGCGGGCGGGGCACGTCCCACGTGTGCCCCAGTCAAGGCCAGCTCAGGTGAGGCCGGGTGCCAAGCACTCGGAACCTGAAACACACACCTGTCTTCCCGTATTCTCAGCGCTTTTTCCAATGTTCTTCTGATTTTAGTTAGAACCATGAGCCCATGATGGATGTGGGACTATTCTCAATTGCTCTTTAAATTCTCACTTTTTAAATCTTAGTAAATGAAGTGTGTTGATTGCTGACAAATACATTAAAAGTGTTTTATCCCTAGAACAATTGGGAAAAGAATTATTTTCAGCAGGAGTGGGATGTGTTTCTTAGACGGAGTCCTTGGCCAAGAAAAAAGCAGCTTCTGAATTGTGCAAAAATTGCTCAGGAGTTATGCTGTCGCCCCAGTTGTCAAACCACTGTGCAGACAGTACCGACCCAGTCAACTTCACCTCTTTTTTATAGTTTAGAAGATAACAAAATTGTAATCACTTATTCTTTCTAGAGCCACAGGGAAAGGAAGGTCTTAGCTATGATAAAAAGCAGAGCATCCTGTGTGCGGAGACCAGCTGGTAATAAAGCAAGGCAGTGTTCCCCATTGCCACTTCAATTAAGAACCTCCCTTCGGACAGAGAAGAAAAGGTGTCAAAGGAGGAAAACAAAATTAAATGTCTCCTTCTAGGAGTTTTTCCTCATTAGTGGTTTGCTTTTTGTGTTTTTTCCTGGTGCTATTTCACTCCCATGTTCCACGTGGTTGGCCAACTCCTCTGGGTGCGGCTGGGGCGGTGCCCGGGCAGATGGTGGTGGCCGTGGCCATGGGCAGCGGTACAAGCCATGCTCCGTTTATTTCTGTGGCTGCAGCCATCAAATCCGCGCTGTTTGTCCTGACAGTGGCTCCAGCGGGAGTCCAGTGCTCATTAGCAGCCTGAGGGATGTAAAACGCAGTCCATGGTTTTTATTATTGTAGTAGAAGTCGTCCTGGGCCTGGTGTCCACTCAGGAGTCACTGGAGGAGCTGGGAAGGATGGACAGGGCAGCCGGACACACCTGTTTCTCCCCCCGGAAGCTGACCTGGTCACACTTGGGTGACTGGACAGGATCCTGAGGCCCTGGCGTTTTGCATAAAATGAATGAGTGGTGAGGGGGACTTGCTGGAGGGTAAGCCAGCTTCCAGTACAGCCCAGCCCTGCGTAGGGGTGGAGAGAGAGGAGAGGACGTGCTGATCCTGCTGGTCTCTGAGACGGGCCACAGCTCAGCAGAGCCAAGGGCCTGCACACCCACCACACAGCCCGGGCCCCTGCAGTCAGGACCTTCTGCTGAACCGACGCGGCCTGGGAGCTGCCCCCACTGCAGAGGTGAGCACAGGTGTGCACTGCTGAAAATCACTCTTTTTAAAGTACTTATTTTAAAAAAATACTAAAGTAAGAATGCTCATGGAATAACCTAGCGGAGGGGTGGGGGTGCCCTCCTTTTCATCTGGCTCTGAGCTGCTGGTCACTTACTTCCAGACGGGCCCAGCCCTGTGTCCTTACACCCTGTCCTCTCCCAGCTGGAAGGCAGACTCTGGAAGGGGCTCCCTGACCCCAAGTGACTCTGCTTTTTTTAAAATAAAAAAACTCAAATATTCCCCCCAGAGGGCTCATGGCCTAAAGACTCCCCTCATCCCCTCATTGAGACTGGGGTCTTGAGCATTTACCATTTGCATCCTGCGTCTTTACAGCCCTGAGACCAGGGGAGAGGATGAGGCTGCTGCCACTCGCCCCAGCTACCGTCTCCGCTTGGCATCCTTGCAGCTGGGACAGCTGAAGCTGCCACCTGAGCACCAGCTCCAGGAGGAGCCAGGGCCCGTCAGGTGGGAGTGGAACCTTGGGGCTTGGGTTCCCAGGGACGCCCAGGAACACTGCTGACACGCTTACAGCCTATCACCAGGTGAGCCCCCTCCTGCCAGGTGAGCCCTGAGTTTACGGGACAGAGGCAGCCGAGCAGCAGTGGGGTGGACAGGACAGGACCAGCCAGTCCAAGGTCGCCATGCCGCGCATGGCAGGAGGTGGCCTCTGCTTTCCAGCCTGTGTTCAGCTGTCCTCCCCGATGGTCGCTTCTAGCCCCGGCTTCCTGGTTTACCCCTAGCGGCTACCAGAGTTTCCCGAGACCTGCCCGGGTCCTGACAGTAAAGAGGAGACGCTGTGGGCGGGGAGCTCCGAGTGCTGACCAGCTTGGGCCTCGGACAGAGCTCCCCAGATCTCAGTGCCCGGCTTTCCCAGCTGCCTTCTGCGGAGGGCAGCGCCAGCTCCGAGGGATCTGGGAGGAAGCGCCAGGAATCTGCCGTGGGGCTCTCCCAGCACTAAGGTCCTGAGGCTACAACGCCCCAGCCTCTGCAGAGAAGCTGGAGGAGGGGGAGGGGAGGCACAGACTCAGCCTCTGCGCTGGGGTGTGGGCAGGGGCTTCAGCAGAGAACTCAGCCCCTGTTTGTCTTGGGTTTCTGGGTCTGTGAAGGTTGCTGAGGGCCTCGGGGGCCTCTGGGTGGGGAACCGCTTTTCTGAGGCATCTGTAAATGAGGACTGGGTCCAGAAGCCCAGACGGTTCATTTGTGGGCAGAATGCAAGCTTCGTTGTGCACAACAGCCTAGGTGAGCACACATACAAGTGTGCATTCACAAGTCCTGAGTTCACAGCTGTGAGACACGACGTGGGCTCGCTTCAGGAACGATGCAGATTCCTGCGGGCTGTGGGCCCTCCCCCAGGGCTCCATGCCGTCCTCGCTTCTGGGCGGGAGGCGACAGCATCCGGGCATGCCTGTCCCCTGGGAGCCGAGCGAGCCCGTGGGCCCAGGTGGCCACCGCAGCTCGCCAGCGCCTTCCCAGAACTCCTCCAGGCTCCTGGGCACTGCAGACGCGGGTCACAACCTCCACCCTGAGCTGGCCCAGTCCTGCTTAAGGCCTGTGAGGTGATCATCAATCCAGCACTTACAGTCAGATGCTGGTCGTCTCCAGGGCTGTCCTTGGGGGAGGTCTGGGTGTCAGGTGTGCCGGGCCCAGGCACACCCACCCCCACACCCCTGGGGGCCCTCGGAGCTGGCACTCACTTCCTCCTGTCTCCCCCCAGGTATGCCCCCCCCTTGGTGCCAGCAAAGGCCGGCCCAGCAGACGCACCTCCACCCCAGGGTCCCGAGGCAGAACCACCCAAGAGAATCCGGCGCAGCAGCCGCAGAGCCTGGGCTCTGACGGACGGCTCCGACGGACGGCTCCGACGGACGAGTGAGCCCCTCACAGGGCCTCCATCTCATTCACCCTCTGGCCAGGGGGACCTTTTACTATTTTCCTGGTCATCAGATGGCTCTTAGGAAAACTGGCGAAACAGAGAAATCCAGACTGTCATACGATTGGTTTAATTTTTTTTTTTTCAGCAGGAGAAAAAAAGAATAAAGTTACAAGATTCTTTTAATATTTTCACAATGTTAAAACTAAAACTGGGCTCTAGGCTATGTGTGTAAGTAAATCTAGAACACAAAAGGGTTAAATAAGATTTTTCTCTTTTAAAGATACAAGAATTTAAGCTTTCCTTACATTTAACAAACTTCACAGAACAGATACTGCAGGGGAACAAGCCCTCCCCACCCCCCAGCTCTGCCATCAGGAAGCGACCAGGGGCTGCGAGCCCTGTGCGCGGCCGGCTCCCCACAGCGGCCAGTGGGGCCGGGAGGGTGCCTGGAGGCCGCTTCGTGATCGGAGCTTGGCGGGGCACCAAGGCGGGCCACATCACTGAGGACGGCCAGGTACTGGCCAGAGGGCCGTGGCTTGACAACAGTGGTAAACGCGGGCAGGCCTGGCCTCTCAGCCCTGGGCTGCCCGAGAGCAAGACCCGGGTCTGGGTCCTGAAGCAAGAATTAAGGCTGGAGATTTTGCAGCGGATTCCACTCTGGTTGGGAGGGAGCGGGTGTGCTGGGGGCGGGGGTGGGGGGGAGAGCATGATTTCTTATTTCAGTTTTTTGGACCGAAAACATCTGTAGTTGCAGATATTTACTGTTAATCTGTGGACAGAGCTGAGTGACCATTTGTTGTGGTAGGAAAGGGTTAAGTTGCTGGGTCCAACTCTCCCAGTAGCCTGTGTGTGGACAGCTCCAAACGGCCTGGATCGGACGGGGCTCGGGGCCGTCCAGACCCCTGCTCAGGCTCTCAAGGGCCCCTCTTCCCTCCTAGCCACCCCCACCTGACTGGTGAGGATTTCCTAACAGGGGCCAAACCGGCCCGTCCCCGCCTGGCCTGAGCTTCCGCCTCCACTCAGCCCCTCTGCCCTCTGGAGAGGCGCATGCTGAGCCACACGCCCTCCCCGCCCGCCCAGTGAGTGTCTCAGGCCAGGCCGCAGCCGTGAACCACGCTCTAAATAGACCCACCTCTGTCCCGGCGATGGGCACTGCCCCCTCAAACGAGCCTCTGCGTGGCAGAGTGGGCTGACGGCCCATGGACCGTGGGGCCGCACGGACCTGAGGGGCAAGGCTGTGGCCGCGTCTTCCTGGCCCTCGAGGGCTGAGCCCACTCCTGCTGCACAGGACAGAGCTGCAGGCGGCTCCCAGCACGTCTGTCGATTCCCGGTGGCTATGAAACATCACCTTTAAAAAACACCCAGCTGCAGAGGCCAGTCTGCCGGCCACAGCTGCTGTGCTGCCATTAGCCGTGTTTGATCAGGGCCAGGTCCCTGCACTCGGCAGACGGCAGGCCAGAGCCGTGGGGTCAGGGCACCCGGTCGCTGCTTGGGACCGGGGGCCTGTGCAGGAAAGGTGTTCTTGTTCGTGGGCTAGTCTTGAGTGGAGCTAATTTTCAAAGTGAGGTTATTGTTTCTCGTCTCGTGTGATGAGCGAGTTTTTTCATATCAATTCAGGTAAAAAAATTTCTGAAGAACCTGCCCCCACCCCCATTTCCCGCTCAATGGGAGAGCGAGGCCACCACCCAGCCCAGCCCCGGGGCCGACCCAGCAGCTGCCTGCGGCCTGGGCACGTATGGCCATCAGGCGTCCTGGCTACCGGGACTAAGGACAGTGAGAGGTGAAGGCCGGACACTAAACCAGAGCTTCCGGCAAAGCCACGTGCGTCGTGGGGACTTGACCACCAGCTTCTCCTCTAGTGACTCAGAGTCTCCGTCTGGAACGCTTTCCACTTAAGGCTTTTTTAAGTTTGACTCCAGCAGTGACAGGTATGTGTGGTTTTAAATCCACTAGCCATGCTCAAAAAAAATATTCTTCATGTTTTAATTTTATACAATGGCTAGCAGGCACCTTAGTAACCAGCCAGAAATCAATTTCAACCACCATCAACCCCTAAACTACAGTACCAGGATGGCTGGCTAAGGAAAGGAAACGGACTGGCTGTAGTCTGACGCGTGCCCAGTACAAGGTGTCTGGCTGACTTTGTCCTAAATAAGGCTAACATTAGTGAACTAAGAACAGCGTCACGTGGCGGCCGAGCTGGCCTTCAGGAGCACCCCTCCCCGATGCGCTGGCAAGAGCGCCCCACTTTCCGGTCCAGTTTCACCATTTTCATGATGGCTTCCTCTCGGCCACGGCCCATGTGGTCAAACGTACAGTCATGCTGCTCAGGGAGGCGATGCAACATACAGAACACGTAACCTGCAGCAGCGGGAGAAGCAGAGAAGACAAGGTTAGGGCGGCCCCTGCGGGCCCGGAGCCCAGCTCCCGCTCAGGTCCAAAGAGCGGGAGGACGGTCCAAGGAGTGGACAGTGGTCACAGCACGGGTTCCTGCTGCACCCTGAGGGTGGAACCCCAAGTGCCTCCCGCGGACACGCGTGGCCGGCAGCCCGTCCTCCCAGCACCACGCGGGTGTCAGCGAGCACAGAGCTGGTGGCTCGGCGCCTCCCGACCTGAGCAGGCCTCAATACCCACCTCAGGGCACCCACTGCTTCTAAAAGGCTGAGGGAAACCAAACTCACACACGAATGGGGCTCTCCAAGAAAAACGGGTCATTTCAAGTGTATTATATTTAAAGAGGAAAGAACAGAAATGTTCAGTCCAATTGGTGTCTCAGTGGAGCCTGGTACTTCCAACCCCACCTGGGGGGCAGGAGGTGAGGCGCCCCACCCCAGGCCTGCCTCTTCTCCTGGGAGTGGGCGGGCTGCGGGCCAGGCTCTCTGCAACCGAGAAGACGTAGAAGGAAGAGCTAAGGAGAGGCCCTCAGGGCGTCCGCAGAGGGGCTCAGAGGACACAGGAGCGGGAGCTGTGGGGGGGTGGACAGTCATCTGAGTTTCCTGAGTCTGTCTGGCCCTTTCCTTCAGGGAAGGTGCTGGAGATCTGGGCTGGCTCCCCCATCACCTCATCCCATCATCTGGTCACACCTCCAGGTCCCAGAGGCCCGACCTGCAGAGACTCGGAATCCTTTCCTAAACCTCCTCCTGGGCCTGTACACTTGGGGCCGGTAGTGCCCTCCCCGGCCCTCACCGGTGCGTGCCTCACCCGTTCCCCAGGCAAACGGCATCTCATCTCAGAGATCTCTCTCAAGCCCAGACCCCCGCAGGCAGAGTGAAGGGCAGCACCCCGTGGTCCGCCGCCCTCCCCATCCTCCATTCTCTTCAGAGAAAAGGGGGCGGAGGCAGTGATCTCAGGACAGCGGGAGCTGAAGCAAAGACTGGCTACGAAGGACAACACCTTAACTTTTAAGATCATCTTTACCGAGAGAAGATCCTCAGGACACTCATGGCTCTGCTCTGATGCCCTCATCACACCCAGTGCAGACATGTGCCCACGGCCTGAGCAGACAGGCCGAGCCTGGGCAATCCGTTGTGCGAAAAAACACTATTAACTGCTTCCCAGGCAGAGCAAGGCAGTGTGTTTGAGTCTAAATCGGGACGAGGTCTGAGGGAAGGAACAGATGAAACTGCCTCTTCAGAGAAGCTGAGCTCCCACTTGGCCCAAAAGCAAAGTTAAGATTAATGAGCCCGTGTGTTATATTTACTGATAAGTTCATTACTTGAAGATATTGGATACCAGTTGTCTTTCTCCTAAAGGATTTCACAGCAGAAGCGTGGATGGCCTCAATATGCATCCTTTGTCTGACGAACACAATCATCTTTTTGGAGCAAAGCCCACCCGGGCAGGGAGAAGCAGCCGCCAGGGCGGGGCGGGGGTGGGGGCACCGGCCGGCGGCACAGCAGCCAGAAGTGAGTGGAGACGTTTCTGTCACCAAGGTCTCACATGTTTCTACACCTTCGGCATCTCTAATAAGGGCGGGAGGCCCCCTGCTGCCCTTCCCTGCCTTCAGGATATTGGGGTGATGCGGAAGAGGATCCCCAGGGCTCTCCTCTCCTGATGGATGGTGCTGGCTGAATAAAAGTAGCAGGAAATGGATTAGCCCTGAAATTAACTCAGCCCTGGCTCAGTCTAACACCTCATTAGTCAAAGGCAGACGGGGAAGCAGGGGAGAGGCTCAGGTCTCACCACACCCCTCACAGCTCTGCTGCTGCCCGCCCTCTGCCCACTCCAGGCGACTGCCAACTCGATGGGTGGACTGGAGGGCCCAGCGTTCTGTCTGGAGAAGGAAACCAGGCACGACGACCACAATAATCCTGGATATTCTCCCCCCACCCAGGGATTCTCCCCAGCCAGGGACACCTCATTTCTCTATGCAGGTTCTATGCACCTGTCAGACACACCTTGACACTTGGCTTTGATTTCTGAAATGTGAAAACTACTAAACAGGTAATTGTGGGAGTGGAGCTGGTTAAAATAAAAGAAAAAAATTAGAATAGATGGCACTGTAATTCACTGGGGAAAAGTCTGGGGGAAATTTTGGAAGGCTAACTTCCCAAGGTGCTGCACTGAGGTTATTAGATGATATAAATTAAGCTCAATTCCCTCTCCTGTCAGCATCGCTCACCAAGTGGAAGATACACGCTAGAACTTGTCCCAAATGCTGAGCAGGTTATTATCTACCAACAACAGCCAACTGACTCATGTGTTTTGGTGTCAGTGGGTGGGGTGGACTGTTGGATACAGGAAAGGGGGCAGGGGTGACTGGTGGGTGGGCTGAATCTTTATCCTCTTTTCTCAGCACCCACAGACCTGTTTCCACTCAAGTGTCATGAACGTTCAATTACTCTCTGATGGAATTCCAGAGACCAAGCTGAGCACATGGAGAGATGCAAAATCAGGCTGCTGGGGAACAAGATTATCCTTGTTTCAGTGAGGAACAGTTTCAGAGCACAAGGTGTTTACAGCCTCCGTCCTGGGTTGGCCAGCCACAAGCTTCCTCACTCGTTCATCAGAAACCAAGTGGGCCCTTTCCCGAGAGGGTCGGCCGAGGAATGTGCAGGGGAAAGAAAGCTGAAGGACACAACTGATCAGAGGCGAAAGGGGCTTTGATATTACACAACATATCACTCTCACTCACATACATATATATTTTTCTCTACAGGCTCCTTACGTCCCCACAGTTCAGCATCAAGTAGTTTTAAAAACAACTTCGATATTCTTTTGCTTGTGATAGCTATATATCTAGTCCTTGGGAGGCATAAGCAGTGAAGAATATGATTAGAAGAATGCCAACCCTCCAACAGACAGGAAAACAGCCACGGTAGAAGTTTTTGAAAAACAACTGGTTCATAGTGCTAAACATGCTTTCACCTCAACCCCTCCCCCCGGTGTATCATACACACGGCGCCGCCTGGCTCCCGGGAGCCCTGATCACTGCTTCCCCAGGAAATACTGGCCTAGGAGGAAGCTGAAGAGCTCGGTTAGGGCTGCGGAGCTGCTCTTAGTAAATCTGCACAAAATACTGAAGAACTTGTGTGAGCGTTTGTTTGCTGGCATTGGAGATGAAAATGGGAGGGTGCAAAAGCAGCTGTCTAAGCACCGTGTCCCATGGCCCCACTTCAGGCCCCTCTCCTTCCGCTGCCTGGCTCGGCCAGGCCACCCTGGGCGAGGGGGCAGGCCGGACCCGCACAGGTGGGATCAGTCAGCCCCGCCCCCACCCCCACCCCCCACCCCAAGCTGCGCTGCAAGGGGTGCAGCAGCTACACCCTCAGGTCGAACACACCTTCAACCCAGCACGGAGCCACAGGGCAGACGAAGAATGGGCCTGCCCAGGTCACCCCAGCGGCTGAACGGCATGGGCTCCTCCTAGCAGGCTGTGGCCGTGGACAGCAAGAGACGGGGCAGAGCAGAAAGTACGACCCATGGCCCAGCCAGACACTGTCCTGGGTGAAGGACAGAGAGGCCGCTCACGAGCGGTAACAGGTGCATCGGGTGCTGCGTAAACTTGAAGGTGCCAACAGCTGGTGGCCGGGAGACATTCCCAGCAGAAAGGGGACCTGAGGCGCATTCTTCCAAGACTCACACAGGTCTGACATGCAGGTTTCTAAAAATGCTCATCCAGTGGGAACCAAACTTCAGCTCTTAAAGCCAACATCCTAAAGTCATCCATTCCACTCAGACCCCCTCATCTACAGCTAAACCTCACCTCTGCTCCCAGAGAGATGGGTGTGGGTGTTGTGAGACCACCCACCAGGACTGAGAACAGTCGTGACAGATGCCATCATTAAGCAAAGATGATATAAAACCAACACCTGACTGACTAGAAGTGCTATGAAAGTTGTAACAATACTTCCTGTTTCACTCGTTTACAAAAATCAGTGACAATTAACTGCCCAAGAGAATACCCAGGGCAGAGAAGACAGGTCTCTACCTCTGAGCCCTGCTGGCAGCAGGGCCCTGAGGGCCTGAGCCAGATTACAGACCTGTTGGCCAGTCCTCCCCGCCTCTCCCCCTCCCGGCCGGCCAGTCCTCCCCGCCCCCCCATCCTGGTGTTGAGGAGGGGACGGTGGGTGGAGGAGCCGGAGGGCCAAGGGCGGGGCCAGCCTCCCACCTGCAGGCAGCAAAGCCCCCACCCTTGGCTGAGGCCAGGACCCCCAGGCCTCTCTTCCCTCTGAACCTCAGGAACTGAGCAAGGGGTTGGAACTGTCTTTGGGTTTGGAACTGTCTTTTTCTTCCATGGGATTTCCTAAAGGAGACAAAGCGATGCCAAAATTCACAAAGTCTGAGCCCCTGACATTTTTATTCAATCCCTGCCAGACAGAAATGTTGCTTATTGGCTTTATCTTGGAGTAAAAAGCCCCACTTAAAGCTGGCACGGGGCTTGCCCAACAGTCCAGGGGTTAAGACTCTGTGTGCCCAGTGCAGGGGGCCCAGGTTTGAGCCCCGGTTAGGGAACTAGACGCCACACGCAACAGCTAAGAGAGCGTGCCACAATGAAGAGCAAAGATCCCACATGCCACAACTGAAGACCCGGCGCAGCCAAATAAATATTAAAAAAGATAATAAAGCTGGCGAAATTGCGCAGATCTGGATACTTACGGACTTTAATTAAACATTTGTTTTCTGACAGACTTCCCCTACTTGGGGGCTCTCTGGAGACAGCCATGTTACTGAGGCCTCAGACCAGGGTCGGCCTCAGCTCCAGCTGCTTCAGTGTTTTCACCCCACTCACAAGAAATGTTTTACACTTTCTTGCTCATTTGGATTTCAGAATGTCAGAGGTTCAAGCAGATCCTAAAAACACTGACAAGCCTTGGGGACTGCGGCACTGGGAAGCCGTCTCCGGGCCGCAGCCTCGGGTGGCGCTGTGTGAGCGTGCTGTCTGCACTGACACGCCTGTCCCTGCACATCTCCCGCCAGTGACGAGCCCCAGGCAGGTGTGTCCCGGCAGGAGGAAAATCAGACACCTGTTATTCAGACAGCAAACGGAGCCCGCCCAAGACCTCCCAAAGCTCTCTGAGATACCTCAGTAACGGACCCTCCAAATCTCAACTCATCGGTAAGGACCATTTGCTCTCTGAGTTGTCTATTTCAAATGTAAACAACAGTTGTGCCTGACTCGTGTCTGAAATGACTGGGCAAGCTCGATATAAAAGAATCACATTTTTCCAACAACATAAAAGTTTCTTAAAGCGCAGGACGGCTAACTGACCTCGTAGCTCATTTGTAAGTGCACGTTGGGAACAGCAGGTGGCTATAGGAACGCTTGTTAGAAAACATTAGCCACTTAGGCTCCCACCAGCAGTGATCCCTGGATTACACCTCCTCCACTGACCCAGTGCCCAAGGCAGAATTTGTAGCACAAAAACGCATTACAGGAGCTTAATGCATTTTATTTTATCAGGCCCATGGTACAGGCAAAGCAGCGGAAGGTGTTTCAGGAATGGAATGCGCCTGTTTCACATTCTCCTCCACCAACGATTTCGCACAGTGGAGGGAAAAGCAATCACACTCCAAGAAACAGAGCTGGACCCCTGCTCCCTGAGTGGCTGCCACAGAGCTTGGTGGGGCTGGGGAGAGAACGGGTGGATGCACAGTCAGCCACCCAGGTGGCTGCAACCAAAGCCACTGTGAATCACCAAGTGGGCATCCGTCTGTCTGTTTTCCAAGGGGAAGCAGAACGTGCAATTCACAAGGGCCCAATGGACTCACCGGGCTTCCCAGGTGGCGCTAGCAGTAAAGAACCTACTTGCCAATGCAGGAGATATAAGAAATGTGGGTTCGACCCCTGGGTGGGGAAGATCCCCTGGAGGAGGGCATGGCAACCCACTCTAGTATTCCTGCCTGAGGAATCCCACGGACAGAGGAGCCTGGCGCGCTACAAGTCCGCAGGGTCGCAAAGAGTCGGACACGATTGAAGCGACTTAGCACACAAGCAATGTACTCACATCACCAATTTAATAAAAACCAGTAAACAATACCAAGACAGCTCTAAAACAGACACAATTGTTTGTTTTTCCCAAAATCAATTAAAATATCAAGTTAGATACAAGCTAAATGCTACAACAAAAAGCAGTGTGACAGAACACCAAGATGCATGAGCCCGTGCAGAGAGCCGGTGCGAAGGCCCTGAGAGCAGCCAATGGCCAGGAGACGCCTGTGTCACAGCCCAGCCTGATGGAGCTCCCGACACGGTGTTCACAGCCACAAACAACCCACCACCCTGGTCTCCTTTATCGTTGTCTCTTTAAACAGCCTCTTTTCTGCAAAAACGCTGACCTCTTTCCTCCACGGGGAATGCCCGTCCACTTCTAGGAACAGCTCCTTCTATCACCCGACATCCAGGGAACAGGCCTTCCACCTACCATTTCTGCCTATTTTTCAACAGTGTGTGTGTGGGAGAGAAGGTGGGCCAGACCTGGGGCTGGGTACCTGCCCCAGGAAGGAACCCACGCCATTAGCTCGGACCTGTGAGAACCACACCCCCCCACTCCAACTTCCCTCTGTGAGCTCTTTAACCCCCCAGAGCACAAGGAGAAGGGGGCTGGCTGCAGGCTCACGTGACACTGGGCTGTGTTATCTAGAGATGAACATATATTTAAAAACTAAGAAAATGGCTCAAGGCAGTTTCTGCCACAGGAAGAATGACTTGCTCTTTCAAATATCATTTTATTTCAGTAGCTGAAAACACGGAGCATTAGCCTCTTAGAACCTGGAGCAGTTTTCAAGATCCAAAAGCCCTAGAAGATGCCTGCACTCCTGGCCACCTCCCCCAGCCCCCGCCAGCCCCCACCCTGGGGGGGGCTTCGGGGCAGTCATGAGGAACTGCTTTCTAGAGGAGACCTCATCCTTCTCTCGCAGGCTCCTGACTGGTTGGCCATCTTTCAACAGTCTCCTGTCCTTAGAGTTTACCTTCTCAAACAGAGGGCTCCTAGAAAACCAACTCCAAACCTGCAGCAGAGGCAACAGAACGGTCGAGCCTATCCTACCCAAGAGTGGGCGAGGGCAAAGTGGGCAACCCAGTTGCCAGGCCTCCCTGAAGGCTACGCTGGCAAGAGCCACTCCACCCAAGTCACAGGGCATCCGAGTGGCGAGGCCCTCAGGGGAGATGAGACTGCAGATGCCGCGTGCCCCTCCAGAACAGTGCTGGACCAAGAAAGGAACACCTGCCCCATTTTCTCTGCCGGCCCTCCATTCCACAGGCTGGGGTCATGGGGGAGACAAATACGACAGACCCTCTGGCTAGTGACCCCCTGCTATGGCAGGTCCCTTAGAAGAACCTCAAGTTCTCTTTCTGAAGAATTCAGTGAGGAGCCTGTGCACCGGAGCCCACGTGCTAGATTCCGTTCCAGCTGCACGGCCCCAACAGCCATGTGGCTGCTGCTGAGCCATCCAGCCTTTCAGACCGCAGGCGTGGCTCCAATAAATGGGGTTGTTACAGGCATTAAGGGCTGGAGCAGCTGAAGCCTGACTCGAGAAAGACCCACTCACTCACCGGGCTTCACAGAACCACTCACCCATCGGGCTTCAAGGCTGGGCCCCCTCCCTGCTCCACCCCCACCCACAAGGCTTGCTTCCTGCGCCGCCCCTACCTCAGTCTACACTCTGCTCCGGTCTCCTCTTCTGACAAAGGAGAGACAGCAAGGAAGTCTTCCTGTGAGTGTGTGATGCACACGTCTCCCCTGTCCCTCTGCACAAACCCCTCTGCATACTATAAATGCACTGCCATAAGCTGACAAGCTCAATAAAGATTTCTGTTGAAGATATGCAAATTTTAGAAAAACCTGATTTAAATATATGACGACTACACAGGGCAGCCTGGAAAGTAGTCAGTGGTTAGGGACCCCATGAAAGGGATGCAGAAACTTTCCAAGGACAGCAGGGAACAACTTCTTTGCTCCTGTGAGGGCTTCTCCCAGGAACGGCTGAGAAGTCCGCAAGCCTCTCTCCGAAGCAGAGGCAGAGCGTGTGCGTTTGCCAAGTTTGGTCACGTACTGATCGCATGCTGAAAAGCCTGTGTCTACTTCCCAAGAATGTCAGGCTGGGAGCTGGTGTGAAAGGATGAGCGGAGAAAGGAACGGGCTGGAGACACTGCAAACATGATGTTTCACCACTGCTGTGCCAGCGTCACCTGCACGCATCTTATGTTCTTCTCTGAAGAAGAAAAGTCTCACGCTTTTTGTTTTCACCACACAACTCAAAAAGGTCATTCTGAGAACCTTGAGAGTACAAGAACGCTTTTCTCTATTTTCACAAATGTGGGCTTTAAGGTCACAGGCCCCACAACATCTGCTGTGCGCATGTGAGTGTGAGGCAGGAGGGCGGGGTCGGGTGGAGAGAAGAAGGCCAGAGAAGCGAGCTAACGTTGGTTAAATACACCCCTCCTGAAGGGAAAGAGGCTTACTCTGGGGCAGAGAAATGTTTTAGCTGAAGATATGAGTTCAAATTTGAAGTCAGACTATAAACTATATACAGGTAGAAACTCCCACCGAATGGACAATTCACTCCAGGATTTGGGAGACTTCCCGTCTAGATGTGGGGGAGGAGCTGACCTCATACCCAGTCCTTCACCAAATAGTTCCAGTCTGGGTATTAAAGAACCCCATGAAGGAACCTGAACATTTCTCAATCCCAAGGGCCCTAGTCAGCTGACTCCCCATGGGCTCTGTGATGCCCAGTTTTCTGTGTTGTCCTTCTCCTTCTCTGGTAGCACCTCATCTACTGTCCTTTAAATATCAGAAGTATTCAGCGCTGGACCCCATGTTCTCTCCCAAGGTTTAAATTCTAACTGCACATGCTGCCCCCTCTGAACTCTCTCTGCCCAGATCACTCTTCAGAGCTCCATGCCTCCGTATCCAATTTTCTCCTTGATATTTTGGCTACCTCAAGTGTAAGATGTCCAAAGTGGAACACACACCTTCTCCTTCAGTGTCCCCTAACCTAGAAGAACGGGGCCACCACACAGCCACTGGCTGTGACACAACCCTGGAGCCATCACGGCATCCTCCCCAATGTTCACGTTCAGTTAGCAAGTGCTGTGGATCCTGCTTCCAAAAACTAAATCCAGTCTCTTCTTCCCATCCACACAGCCACCACCCAGTTATGACCACCAGTACCTCACACCCAGGCCGCTCCCCAGCCTCCTCCAGCAGCCAGAGTGAACCCACACACCCCAGCCTGTGACACCGCGCTCTCACTGAGACTCGGTAACTACAATCTCAGCGCTCCTGTTCTGGCGGCCTCTCCTGCTCTTCGCGCCACTCACCCCTTGTACACCGTGTTCAAGACAAAGGGACCTCACTGCTTTCTTGCTTCTGAAGGTGTCGGCTTCAACAGCTCTTCCTGGGAAGATCTTCCTGGAGCCTCAGATTAGGCTAGGGACCTATTATATGCTTTCATCTCCTGGACTTTTCCTTCAACCACCAGTCATAGTTATAATTATAGGGTCATCTGTGTAGGATTTTTTTTCATTTAACTTGTCTTCCTGACGACATTTCATGAAAGCAAAAAGGCTGCCTCTATAACTTACCACATGCCTCCTATGGCTAGAACAGTGCATGGCTTACTCACAGGTTAGTTACAGACTGTGTTTTTCATTACTTTTAAAAGATTCATGCACCCCAATGGTCATAGCAGTACTATTTATAATAACCAAGACGCTGAAACAATGTCCTGTGGCAGGAATGAGTGCAGCACGCAGACGGAACAGAAAGAAGGCAGGCCCGGGTCGTGGGGAGGCCGGGCCTCTGCCTCCAGCCCACAGGGGCCCGCTGAGGCGCCCACATCGCGTTGCCCTCCTCCTGGTCTCCACTCCCTCCAAGCCTTCTCCCTCACAGCCCTTAGATGGATTTTTTTTTTTGGTAAGGCTAATTGAATTGAGATGTACTTTTTTCACAGTAGTTAATTAATTCCTCTTCTAATAGGTAATATGTGAATATAACAGAAATTCAGTTTGTATAAAATAATACTCAGCAAAAAGTAAGTCTCCCATCCCATTCTCTCAGTTATCAACCCACAGGCAAAGCAACCACCAGTTCTGACACATCCTCAAGAATGAGCATACACATATGTTTGTGTTCAGGTCCCAGAGGGCTGTTTTAAACTCGTAAATCCCATCATGAAACTCACTGTGTAAACCCCTCAGTGTCTGCCCACTACTTTTAGAATAAAATTCTGACACCTGCGAAGGCCCCCTGGTCCCATCTGATCCCGCCAGCCCCCGCCCGCCTCGTGCGCCTCTCTGGTCCTCAGATGGAGACGCCAAGCGGCTCTGGCCTCCAGGGCTGTGGCTGTTCTTCCCCAGCGCTCCAGACGGCCAGCTCTCCCAGCTTCTGTGTCTCAGCCCCGCAGGCTCTACATCCTGCCCCGTCTCGGCACTCCCGTCTCTGCGCTCACTCCTCTCAGAAGCTGTCTCCTTCATGCTCCCTCACTGACTGCGTCTTTCCCCCAGAGAAGAAACGCACCAAGAGGGCAAGGACTTGGACGGTTCTGTTCTCTGTTCCTCGGGAGCTCAATAAAGATTCGTAAGCAGAATGATGGCACCCCACTCCAGTACTCTTGCTTGGAAAATCCCACGGACGGAGGAGCCTGGTGGGCTGCAGTCCGTGGGGTTGCTAAGAGTCAGACACGACTGAGCGACTTTCACTTTTCCCTTTCATGCACTGGAGAAGGAAACGGCAACCCACTCCAGTATTCTTGCCTGGAGAATCCTAGGGACGGCGGAGCCTGGTGGGCTGCCGTCTGTGGGGTCGCACAGAGTCGGACACGATTGAAGCGACTTAGCAGCAGCAGCAGCAGCAAGCAGAATGAATAAATAATTTGAGTCAACATTTTACACAAGGAAAAGGACTTCCAGCAATAAAAAGAACGTTTAACACTGGTGCCTGTGCCCCTCAGCCCCTCTCCTGGAGAAGGACCACGAGCACCACGCAGTCTGCCCCCAGCCCCCTGGGGACCAGGTGGAGCAGGCACACTCTCAAGACGATTTCTGCCTGGCTTCAGCTTCGGATGGATTCCTTGTTTTTCCCTCCAGTAGCAAGTTTACTTTCCTAATTATGCTTTTCTGTTGCCATTATTAATATGAGCCTATATTCACTGAGCTCACTCTGAGAGGCAACCCAGAAACGTCTAAGATGGCATTAGACGCTCTCCTGGAACTAACTCATGATCACAAATGAGCTGAGCACAGATAATGAAGAACCGGATATAACCATGTAGGTTTCCACTGACATTTCTCATTTTACCCTAGCATTTTGGCCAATTACTCCAGATTCCGAGGAAAATTAATCCTGGGGTAGCATCCAGTTCAAGGGAGGAGCAATGTAACTGACGCAAAAGAATTAACACAAAGCTGGGCCTTTAATCTGTATGTCTGGGACTTCCCCCTCTGAACCTGTAACACTGCAGTGCATAGCTCTAGATAACACAAGTCATTGAATGTACTAATCACAAGAACTCACAAACTCCATCGTGTGCTGACTCACACTCCTATCTTCCACTGCAGAGCAGAAGCTGGCCGCTGCAGGGCGGGGTCCTCACCGGTCAGGGAGGAACAGCCCCGCTCCCCTCCTTGAGGGACAAGCGGGCCGCCACTGGACTAAGCCTCCCCAACCCACAGGACAGCAGCTGCAGCCTCTGCCCGCCACCTCCCACCCTTCGGCCTAACAACCCATCTGCTGCATCACAGGGAGTATCTTCACAGATACTTCACAGAAACTCTGGCCAAAAAAGAGCATGTGACACATGCACGAACTCCCCCCACCAAGCTCCCCGCAGCCCCAGAGGGCTTGATGGAATAAAGGGAGTGGGCCTGGCTGGCTGCTGCGGGAGACAGCCCCAGGGGGAAGTGTCCACAGGCCAGGCACCTGCGCCCAGGCGTGCGCCAGGCACTGCATGCATGCGTTACCTGCACAGCAGTGGATGAGGTACCCAAAGCAAAGAGGGGCGTTTCTTATCATCCAGCTATGTCCCAGGCACTGTTCCGGGGTAGACAGTACACTAGACGGTTGGAGTAGCCCTAGCTCAACTCCACAGGCAACAACAGAGGAAGACAGCACCCTCCAAGCCACCGGAGGAAGTGGAGGGGCCCCTCCCAAGTGCACACCACCCTCGGAGCCCGTGCCAGGGCCCCCGCCGTCTCCATGCTGCTCTCTCCCCCTTTTCTGTGACTTGGTAACCGCGGTCGCCTTTACTGCTGATCCGACTGCAGAGGGTGTTCTCTGGACGGCAGCTCGAGGGCGGGTCAAGTCTGGAGGCACTGAGCCTCCACACCAGGTGGTCTCTACGTTGCTGCCCCAGTCCCTCTCAGAGTGCAGAAGAGGCCTTCATTCCCTACTGGGTTCCGCCTCGCTCCCAGCAGGGACGGGAATGACGTCTGGCCAACAAGGAGACACGGAGGGGTGAGAACTTGTAGAGAAGCCAGCTGATGCGGTCACTTTAGGCACATCAATAATTTACAGGACAGACTCCTCTCCCCTTTCAGTCTGGGGCCTCTGAACTCTGCTTCAGGATCTCACGGTCAGTCTTGACCACCCACATGTGCAGTGTGGAAGCTTGTCTTCCACCAGCTCCCAGCATTTCCTCCTCGCCTCACCAGCACTTGAGTCTCTGGGTCTCAGGCCCTTCATGGGTCTGTCCCCAGGACCCAGCTCCCTGGTGGTATGACTTGGAGTCTCAAAGGCTGAAGAGTTTGAGCGACACCAGGCACCGGATGTGACTCACCAGCACGTCACCTGAGGCTCTGGTTAGGGCAGCCTTCCCACACAAGTCTTCCAAAAACGCCTCACTCCCTAAATGCAAGTTCTCTTTTAGTGATGCTGCAGAGCCTGTGCTGCCGTCTTGTCACGGTCTTATTCGGGCTCACTGCCGCCAACAGGCAGCCAAACTTGAAGTGAGTGGCAAGGCTCTGCCTGGAGCCTGCCTCTCCAGGGTCCAGGAGTCGAGGAGTAAGGACTCTCACGTGATCGTATCAGAACTTTGGTCTGCTTAGGTAAAAGCACTTTCTAGAAGCAGAAACCAACTTCATTGATATTGATCTCTTCAGAGGAAAGGTGCTATAGAAATCTCATCTAATAAATAAAGGATTCAAGCTCCGGTGTTGGGCTGTCAGTCCAGGAAGGGAGAGAAGCTATCAGGCTCAAGGAGTCAAGAGTATTTATTGGTCATCTGGGCACTGTTTACAGAGCTCTATTTTAGGGGCTGGGTGGAAGAGAAGAAGAAGAAAAAGTCACTAGTTCCTGCCTTTAAAGATGGCTAAAGATGCACAGAGAGGAAAATGCTGAAGGACACAAGAAGCAAAGCAAGAAATCACCTGCAAATAAAATCAATGCGCTCCAGCTCCGTGTAATAAATCGGGGGCACTGAGGAGAGGTCACTGGCCAAGGTGTCGTGGAGGAGGTATTTTCAAGGAAAACAAGGACATGAATTAGCACTCAGGAGAAAATGGAATGAACACGTCAGTAAAAATTAAGTGTCGTTGTGTCTCACATTACCCAGGCGCAGCAGGGGACACAGAGGTGGCAGAGCCATGGGCCCTGTCCTCCAGAAGCGTCATATCCCAGTGGAGTGACAAGGGGCACATAGGACAATGGACCCCATACAGTAGGCTACATAAACTGTCACCATTCACTAAACTGCATCACTGAGACGGGGAAGAGCTCAAGGAGCAACCAGGACCCACATGGCTGGAAAGACGGACAGCTCACCCTGCAGTCACACACTCGCTGTCTAGGGCACCCATGGCCCAGGGTGGGAGTGTGAGAAAGTGGTAGGATCCTGGGAGCTCAACAGACCTGGGTTCTGTGCCAGCTGCTCCCTTAATATTTCTGAGTTACTTGACGTCAAAGCTTGAGCTGTCCACCTCTGTAAAAAGGACCATCTGTCCACCCATGCTTTTGTAAGGGTCACACGATATAACATGGCTGCAGGCATCTAGCACGAAGTAGGTGCTCAATAAAGCTGCTCTTCCTTCACCCAGAAGGTCCCAACTGCAGCGGTACAGCGTTCACCCATTCACTCATTGAGGCAACACCACACACCAGCTGCTACAGCAGGGGCTGAGAGCTGCGGAAGAACACAGAATGCTCCCTGTCCTCCAGCGCTTACGGTGGAGGAAGGACAGACATGCAGGCAGACAACTTGAGTATGTTCTGAGGACTACAACAACGGGTGCCAACCGCGGACTCCACAGACGGCTTCTGAGCAGCCCCACGAGGAGATCAGCAGGCGAAAGGTTTTATTACAGAGACATCCAGATTTTGTGAGGGCCTCTGATGAAGAAAACCGTGGAGACAAGCCCTGACCCCAGTCTGGCATTCCTGCTCCCCACCTTGCCTCTGACATCCCCACACTCTTCTCTAGTCCCTATACATGGACTTGGGCCTGGAGGACCGGGGGTGCTGGAAAGCCAAAGCCACCGCGTTCAGATGTGTGAGGAGACGGCTTGCAGGAGAGGAAGGCGATCTGTGACAGGTCTGTCCAGAGGGCAGAGTGCTGAGGAAGGAGGGCATGTTATAGAGAGAGGACGGTTTTAGTTCAGTGGAGGAAGCACCCGTTCAGTCTAAGCTGCCTGACAACAGGACAGGCCTCACCCCCTCCAGGCTGGACACCTACACAGGGCTGGACTATCTCCCAGGGGCCTGCTGATGCCATTTCTACAGTGTTGGGTAAGGGGGCTGGACAGGCACCAGATGAGTAATTTCTAGGGCATTTCAGTGCTTGGACTCTGAGTCAGAGAGTGATGGGGTTGTTAGGCAGGAATGGGAGACTGGTGTGGTTACACACACTCGGTCTGTGACCTGCCAGTCTCTGTGACCTCCGAAGAGCCCATCTTGTCCATCTGCAAGTGAATCATGGGTTTTATTTAGGCAAATACACCCATCTCCAAAGTAGAGTATTTAATTAAGCCAAAAGCATATCACATAATTTTAATTAGACCAAGCAAGCAATGCTCCTTTGACAGCATGTATGTCTTGACTGATTTTCCCCCTCTACCAATAAAAATTCAAGGCAGATGAAGGTATATAAAAATAAATAATGCTAAGGTTTTCGATCTAAACCTTATTCCTTAAGCTAGTTATTCCCTTGGGAAAAGCTCAGGTTTTACATGTAGGCTGGCATCAAGAATCTCCATGGAGACTAGCCCTGACATTCTCCTGTGCACCTGCTCAGGCCTGCCTTCACACACCACCACAAAAGGCCTTTTCTCCTAAAGAGTCCAGAGGTTCACCAGAGCGCCACACTTCTCTGACTTCTGATTGTTTTCTTGCATGTTATTAGTCCATACTGGTGGGGTACCCACTCCAGGCCACATTAATCAGAGCTGTGAGAAGCTACAGAACAACACAGGGTGCCGGCCTCTGAGGAGTTTAGGATCTGGCAGGAGAGAGGAGAGCAGTGGAGGAAGGCATGTGTACACACGAACAAGATGCAAATCTCTAAGTGAAAGAGAAGGGAGTTGCCTAGTTCTGATATAAAACCTCTGATGTGAATGACCTCACTGGAAATTTCTAGTAACTCTATTTTGTCTTAAATTATCTCTGCAGTCCTATGAAAACGAGCTGTGAAGCATGTAGGTAGTGTATCAAACCTTCGGGTCTGTCAGAACCGCCTGGGCAGCTGCACTTGTGCTTTCTGAAGCAGCAATACCCTCAGCTACTCAGGCACTCTGCAGTGCTGCTCTCAGGCCTGCGCTTCTTAGGAAGTTCTACTCAGGAGGGAGTCACAGAAGAGACAAGGAGGAAGGTGGAGGGTGTTTAGTAGCAGATTATCTACATGCCATGTACTGAACACAAGTCCGTTTTAACTACACACATAAAAGGCACTAAAAAGGACATTTCTTTACCAATATTTTGTGAGCAATTTGTTATTATTGAAAGAAATAATATTTTAATCCTATTATTTTGACTAAGTACTATTTTTTTTTTTACCACAACTGCTCTAATTTGGTGACATTTTGCTGCGAATGATCCATATAAGAGTCCCAAGTCCTGAACCAGGTTCTGGAGGCTGAACTAAAAGAAAGTTAAGAGAATAAAGTGTATTAATTTGGGGGAAAGAAAGACCAAGAAATCTTCCGGGTACTTCAGAAGAGATAAGAACAGAAGTCCACCAGGGGACAGGCAAGGATACGAAATGAGAAGCTGCAGTCAATGGGGGCGGAAAGCCATGCTGGAAGGAGGGAATGGTGGGCACTGCCGTGAGCAGTCTTTTGGTCAGAAACTCTTCAGCACTCCTGAGTTTCAGATCAAGGCCCACATAAGCACACAGGTGTGATATGAGGCTGTGGCCATCTTTCCGGCCTTAGTTTCCTCCTTTACCAAAGGGTGGGGGGGGGGGGTGGATTGATGAATGATTGCTAAAGCTCCCTCTAATCCTGGTGCTGTGTGATTCTACTACCCACAATTTGTGTGTGTGTGTGATTTTGTATTGTGGTAAAAGCATTTAACTCAAACAAAGCATTTCAAAGCATTGCTCAGTGTGCCTTGCTTTCATTACCTCAAACGAGAATAACCCAGAACAGTATCTTGGGTGTCTGCTATGATTTTGGCCTTCAGAAAAGAGGAGTGACCTCAGGTCACAGGTTTCCCCACTACAGCTAGACAGACACGTTATGACCATGAACAAAGAACATGTGTTTTCAACCGTAAGCACAGGACAGAAAAACTCTTTAAAACACACCTTTGTTAGGCCACATGGTAGCTCACCAGGACTAGATCAACTGTCTGGGGAAACTGTATTTGAACATTTCCTGTGGTCTCCTAAAATGTATTCCACAGGTAACAACTATTAAACTTTGTCAGGCCAGCTATGAAAAATCTACAGCCAGATCATACATGAATGGTAAAAACAAAACAAAACTGAATGTTTTCTACCTGAGATCAAAGAAATGGCAAGGAGGTTCATTCTAGCCAGTGCAATAACACAAGAAAAGAAGTTACATGCATACAGATTGGAAAGGGCTTCCCTGGTGGCTCGGGTGGTCAAGAAGCTGCCTGTAATGCAGGAGACCCAGGTTCAATACCTGAGTTGGGGAAGATCCTCTGGAGAAAAAATGGCAACCCACTCCAATATTCTTGCCTGGAGAATTCCACGGACAGAGGGGCCTGGCGGGCTACAGTTCATGGGGTCACAGAGTAGGAAACGACTGAGCGACTAACACTTTCACTCTGGGTTCCCTGGAAGATCAGCTGGTAAAGAATCCACCTGCAATTTAGGAGACCCTGGTTCGATTCCTGGGTTGGGAAGATCTGCTGGAGAAGGGATAGGCTATCCACTACAGTATTCTTGGGCTTCCCCAGCGACTCAGCTGGTAAAGAATCCACCTGCAATGTGGGAGACCTGGATTTGATCCCTGGGTTGGGGAGACCCCCTGAAGAGGGGAACAGCTACCCACTACAGTATTCTGGCCTGGCAAAATCTATGGACTGTATATAGTCCATGGGGTCACTAAGAGTTGGACACGACTAAGCCACTTTCACTTTCACTTTTAGAACTAGTAAGTGAATTTAGTAAGGCTGCAAGATAAAAGATCATATACACAAGCTGGCTGCATTTCTAAGTGGCAGCAAAGAACAATCTAAAAATAAAAATATCTATTTACAACAGCATCAACAAACTAAAATACTTCATGGGTTAGAACACTGTTAAAATGGCAATTCTGTAAACTTTTCCAAATGGGCAAGATATCTGAAGTATAAACAGACTCTTCAGAAAAGAAGATATGTGAGTAGCCAAAAGGCATCTGAAAAGGATCCTTAACACCATCAGTCATTAGAGAAATGAAAACCAACATACAAGAGTGAGATGGCACCACACAACCATTAGAGTAGCTAAAGTTAAAAAGAATGACAAGATTAAATGTTGGCAAATTATGGAGAATTGGAACCTTAATACACTGCTGATGGGGTTGTCTTTTAAAATGTTAATGACCTTTCAACCTGGCAATTCCACCCTCACGAATTTACCCAAGAAACTCAAACATATGCCTACACAAGACTTCTGAGTGAATCCTGACGGCAGCTCTACTCATAATATCCCCACACTGCCAACAACCCAAATGTATGTCAAATGGTAAACGGATAAACAAATGTGGTATTATTGATACAATGAAATAATACTCAACATCAAAGAGGAATGAACTACTGATATGTAACAATATGGATGAATCTCAAAAACAGCATACTACCTGGACACACAAGACTATATATATACATTGCAAGAATTCACAGATGCTAAAATTCTAAAAAGGCAAAATTATACCAACAGAGACAGATCAGTGGTTAACTGCAACTGGGGTAGGTGTAGGGGCTGACAGAAAATGGGGCACATGGGAACTTTTGGGGGTAGTGGAAGTATTCTAAATTCTGAACTTGGTGAGGGCTGTACAGCTTAGTTACTGAAACTCACTGAACTTTAAAACAGGTGAATTTTATGATATATAAATTATATGTCAAAAAATCTATAAAACACACACACACACCCTTGCTGGGCAAAGAACTAACTGAAATGATTTACTCTTAGAATTTAAAAAATTTATTTAGTTTTGCAATAAAGCCGTTTTTTCCCCTCTCCATAAAGAAATATTATAAACAGGGTAATTTTATCAAGTAGTTTTATAAAATTATTATTGTGTTGCTAGTGCTAAGACAGAACTACAGAAATAGTTGCAAATTTGCTAACCAGATGGAAAATATTCATTTCATGAAACAACGGTCTGCTGGTACACCTGTCAGTAAGCTATGAGTGGGGAACTGACACAGGCTTCAATGTGAGCTGCACATTTTGTATTTTAGAAGCTTGGTCTTGGATGCTCCTTTGTTGGGGAGGGGAGCTCTTCATGTTTCCACTATCTCTCGTCTTGTTAAAGGACATATGGTACGCTGGATCTCTGGGACGCAGTAAACTAATGGGCTAAATATATGGAGCTGGTGTTCAGTCAAGGTTTGATTTGTTTTGCTCTGCAATTTACAAGAGCAGCAGAGGGACTAATCTGTTTGGTTTTAGATCAGAACTCTCATACACTAAAGATTAAATGGGGAATATGGACAAGCACACTCTTGTTTAAGTAAAAGTATAGTGAGAGTGAAAGGAAGAGAGCAGCAAAGGGAGAAAATTTTATTAGAATTTGCCTCAAAATGTTCAGTTCCTTTTTGCTCTCATACCTACCATAAGCTCCCATCAAAAGCTTTTTGTTGTCATCACTGCTGTTTCTGCTTTGGGGAGGGTGGGTAGGCACCTCCTTGCCTTGAGCCATAAGGTAACACACACCCAGCTGCTGCCCCAGAACTGCTGGGACAACTTCAGCCTTTCATTGCCAGACTACGGACAAAAAGCAGGAGCCCCTACAGGGCTGGGATCTCGGTCACCACCCTGTGTGACACACGGGCGAGTGTGTACTCGACACTGGACGGCAGTAATAACAACACCTCAGCCCAACCAACACCTATCCAGTTTCCCTGGGTAGCGGGGCTTTCTGACAGACCCCACCTAGAGCTCTGCGCATAGAATAAGGCCTTTTTTAAGAACACACTGCCTTAGATTCTTTGAGACACAGGACAGGATACCAAACACCCTGACAATTTTAAATCACACTTGAAAGAGTTAAAATAAAGGCCTAAGTGTGGGCTTATTTGTGGTGGTTTGTGATGCTGGTGATGCAGGTCACCTACAGGCTTCATACTCAATCACTACAGCTTCTCGCCCCACCCCAGACCCGAGGCTACCACCATCCGTTCAGCATGCAGTCCGTCCCCTCCAGTAGATAGGGACGGCTGTGATGCGTGCACATTCCTTTTCACTGTGTGCATTACTTCACATTTTCCCTAGATCATTCCTCTAAAAGAACTCAATAGCCCCCTGGGCTTTCCTGTGTGCTTAATTGAAAAAAAAAAAAAAAAAAATTACATAGTGTTGCCCACATTCAAAACCACTGATTTTCACTGCAAACCAATGTCCACACTCTCCAGACTGGAATCTGGAATCTCTTCCCTCTCTTTCGAGCAGTCTCTCCTCACTCAACCCCAAGGCTCCATCAGGCCGCACAGAGGTCACCTGCAGAACACCACTCAGCTTGGTCCACGCAGTCCCTCTTTCTGCACTTGTAAGTCCCACCCTTCCTCTTATGCCCCTACTGTGGAATCCTGTCCAGAGTCTGCCAGTTGGAATTAACCTCTCCCTCCCCAGCTTCCTGTAACATATGGTGTGTGCCATGATTAAAACTCCTATGGCAGGCTGCCCTGGCTGCCGGTTATTTCATGCATGTGACTGCCTTCCACTTGGGACCAGCAAATTTCTACTTTGAATGCATATTTAAATCACCTTGAGGATCCTTCGAAAACTAGCTGATTCCAGGACAAGGCAAAGGTTAAGTACAAGATCACCCAGAACACATCAAGTTGTGCCAGAGATTAAGAAAATACTTTTCAAAAAATACTTTCACAAAAACATGGAATTCAGCTCGAAGGAATTTCCACTGGCCAAATCTGAGACAATTTGAGCAACAAAATAATTAAGTACAGCAGTGAATTATAAACCACTGAGAAAATATAAAAGCCCATGAGTTCATATCAACAAGAGATAAACAAATAGGGGAGGAGAATGCAAATGCTGAATGCAGAGGACTGGAGTCAGAAGAGCATCCTTGCACAACCATCACAGTAAAGATGGTTCAGGCAAGAAGCATCAATGGATGCTAAATCTAGGAGACATTTTTGATGAGGATTAGGACATTTATATAGTCAAAGGGTTTCCCACCGATGCTTAACTAGTTAGAATGGCAAAAACACACTATTTTTAGAGACATCAGACAACACCTAGACAGGGTGAATGAATCAACATTAATGTATCAATAACAAGAGGCAGATAAATATCCGTGCCTCCCATTGTAGGGGCTTTGCTGGTGGCTCAGGTAGTAAAGAATCTGCCTGCAATGCAGGAGACCCAGGTTCAGTCCCTAGGTCAGGATGATCCCCTGGAAGAGGACATAGCTACCCACTCCAGTATTCTTACCTGGAGAATTCCATGGACAGAGGAGCCTGGCAAGGTACCCTGGCAAGCCTGGGTTTCAAAGAGTCAGACACGACTGAGTGACTATCACATCTCTCAGTATAGAACCCTGAGGGGAATATATCATCATCCACATAGTATTCTGGCTAGGAATACGTAATCTGAATCTAATTATGAAGAAACATCATATGAACCCCAAATGAGGAGTACTCTATTTAAAAAAAAAAAAGAAAGAAAAATGAGGGGGTGGCAAGGGTAAGGAGAAGGGGGTAGAGAAATGTAGTCTTTAAAAATGCCAGTGATCATTAAAAACAAAGAAAGGCAATGAAAACACTCCAACTTACGAGTCTTCAAGAGACATGACAACTAAATGCAATACTTGATCGTGGACTGGTTTCCATACTACAGGGCGGAAAATGCTGTTACAAAGTACATTATAGGATCAACTAGCAAAGCGAGAATATAGACAATAGATTTGACAGAAGTATCAGTGTCAGTTTGCTAAAGCTGATAACTGTGCTACGGTTATATAAAATAATTATCCTGAAGAAATATTTGCTGAAGTTTATAGGGATAAAGGGCCACAGTGTTTTCAACTTGCTCTCAAAGAGTCTAGGAAAGAGCTTTTAACAATACCCAGATATTCTTTCTGATTTGATAGTTTAGTGTGAGGCCCAGACAGTCTACATTTTAGAGGCTTCCCAGATTGAGAAGTGCCCAGAGCAGGGTTCTCACAGCCTGGTCCTCAGAGCAGCAGCAGCAGCGTCACCTGGAGGCCTAGCAGACAGACACAGACCTGCTGAGTCAGGAGTGCTGGCCCAGCAGACTCTGCGATTCTGATGTCCACTAAAGTCTGAAATCACTGACCTAAACTATGAGCTCCTACATTCTGTGTTCTAGCTTCTATAGTCATCACAAAACCTAGTGAAATGCTTTATACAAAGTCATACCTCAATAAATACTTGCTGAATTTAGCCTGACAGTGAATGAAAAGGCAGAAATGACCACTGAGGCACTTGAAGTCGATAAACTAAAGGTCCCAGCTAAAGCGTCACTCTTTGAGTTTCTAAAGTGAAAACAAAATTTATTTTGAAAGCAGTCAAGGAAGTCATATTACTCAAGAGGTTAGTAAAAGCACTGCTGTCCCAAAAGGGGGGATATCAGCTCACAGTTTAAGTCACTGTCAATTGAAAATAAGCAATAACTTACGCAAGCTCTTAGGCTGGTGTTTAAAAATTAATTCTGTGGTTCTGGGAGGCAATGCACAGCAATTTAAACACCATGCGATGTGCATCAGGCAAGATCTGCTTAGAAAACACAGCAGTCAGGCGGCTGCGATGTGGCCCAGATCTGAAGAGGATGGCCACGTTTCAGAAGAACCCTCTCTAGGTGGCAATGGGAGAGACAAGGCCCCTGTAACGACAACGGGCTGGTCAATCTGCCTACTGAGCTGAAAATGAAACAAATAAATCCATGTTTATGCAGTTGCTTTCCATCTTTAGAAGTTAAGGCACTGAAGAGACACTGGGATGCAGGGTATCATTCCGGCCGCACCACACGCCTTTTCTAATTGGCACCCAGAAAGATTTCACAGGAAAAGGGTGTTACTTTGGTATTGTTGACTTAAAGGTTATCTAGTCACAGCGAGGCAGAGGAGCATTCATCTTCAAAATTCACCTCTTCGTTGAAAGACCATGGAGTGTCTTGGCAATTAACAATTCCTATCACCTCTAGCTGTTCCCTATGTGAGAAGGCTCAGAACTCGCCTTACAAATTGCTCTTTTGAAGATCAAAGGGGAGCTGAATGTGTCTGTGTGCTCTCAATGAGACTGTGATTTAATGGAATTTTTAGAGGAGGCTTTCTGGCAGTGTTTGGATGACAGCCCCAGGCGGAGGATTCCGGGGAGCTCGGCCACTCTTCCCTTCGGAGCATCCTCCCTGTCTTTAATTGGCACCTCATTAGAAATTAATGAAAATGACATCCTCTGTTCTTCCTGCTCTAGGCACCGAATGCTACAAAAAGGCCCATCACAATTCATAACACATTCAATTTATATAGCAATGGCTCTTAAGCATTATTTATGAGATGTGCATTTCTTGTCAGCAGTTAATAACCTGTACAGAGTGGAAGGGGAATGGAAAAAAAGATTGTGAATATATATATATATATATAAAAGACTTTCTGCAGTGGAGAGGTGTTCTGTTTGAGTGTAAACTGCCTTCCCGAGTCTTCACTTTCAGCACATTACTGTGTTTCCCTCCTCTAAAATCTTCCAGGGCAGTTCAGCGTCTCTCCAGCACTCTGTGCAGCCTCAAGGAAGTAACTACAGAATTCACCTTTTCCTGAGAGACCCAAGCAAACAGGAGGAGGGACACAAGCTACTTGTCAGGGACAGTCCTAGAGGCGTGTGTTCCCATCACCGTCCTTCGTCTTTTCAAGTGTGGCAGTTGACTCAGTCATCTTTCTGGGCACATAAGTGTGATGCTCTCTGTGGGTCCAACTGAACGCCCGGCTCTCTCTAGGAAGGCTACATCTGGAGGGACTGCAGAAAGCTCAGGGCTTTCGTCTCCAGCAGAAAAATTGAATCTCTATAAGCAGAACCTCAAAATGGAGTGCAAGCCAAGGGACATGTGTTACATCACTTGAAAAGAATGCAGCCTGTGGCAAACGGATCGGCACTTACTTAGAAGCCAGAGGTGGAGAGTGTGGCAGGGAAATCGGTGCTTACCAGGCCGGCGAGCTGGTTTCACTCTAGGGACACATGAAGCCATCCAACGTGCACTCCTAGATACTTTCAGCTGGGTGCTTAAGTCCTTGGGAAATGAGGCGGTTTGCATCAAAGCTCAAGGACAAAGTGGGAGACTCGGCAACAACATCTCTGGGTCTCTCAGCACTAATCTATGAATTCTCACTGCTTACCTGACAAGGAGAGGAAGTATCAGCCACTGTCAGAGCCAAGACGGCTCACGGGATAGACCAACTGCTTGATCCACTAGGGCAAATCCCGTGTAATACCCAGGATTCAGTTACTTTCGAGAAGGAAAGAAGAATGTAAGGTACAAGAAAATCCCATGATTCTAATTTAGGAATCCCCAAAGGCCTGTGTTACAAAAGCAACAGGCAAATGGTCAGGGGAGCCTCACAACACTGCAATTCACGTAACAGACTGAACTGCTGAAGCCCGCAACGGGCCACGGAAGACCAGAGCAGCAATGTGCAGACAACAAAAGATCAGACAAACCACTATGGGCAAAGCTGGTTAGCCAGCAGATCCCAGAGTTTCCTCGGCTAACCACAGCATTCCTTCACCACCTCATCAAGAATTTCACGTTACCTGGCAGGGCTGATCAAGACACAACCTAAGAGTAAGGTTCTGGGCTCACTGGACTGCACCACATTGAGGGTAAACAGGCGAGGCTTGAAAATTCGGTCGACGGCCTCCACCCACATCTCATCCCACCTCTCTCCCCACGCTCTCACACAAGCACTAAACAGGATAAATAAATGTCAGGCCAAAATGTCGCACCTCTCTGGCGATGCCCAGACTCTACGTGCCAGGCCCCATTCTGCAGCTGAGCATGTTTCTGATACTCCCGAGTACCTCACACCAGAGTATATGACAGATTCTAGTCATGACAGGAAAGGAGTCCCCATTCTGTCTCCATGAGACGCTGGAACGCCCTCCTGTCCACCTCATTTCCAACAGGGCAGGTAATTGAGGGACAAGGAGCAGCCATGACCATCTCTTCAGAAGATGAAGGGCTTTGAGTAACTAACTGTCTGACTGCTGGGAGAGCCACCTAGTCCTGAGCACCAGCATCAGTGCTTACAGGAGATCTACGGCCACCTGAGGCAAAAGGTGTCTAAAGCTCACTCCTGAGCTTTAGAAAGGATACAGGGTTCTCAGAGGCCAGAGCCAGCGTGCCTGATGAGAGCTCTGTCCCAAACCATAATTTCACAATACAGAAACACTGCAGTCAGCCTAAACAACACAGCTACACAATTCGTGATGCGTGTGGTCAGAGGGAGAGGAAGCGTTGTTTTAAGTTTTGCTCCACTGTGGGCAGGCATAAAGTTTTTAACAAGGACACCCCTTTGCAGCAACTCTAAGAGTTGGTATTACACTGGATAACACCAAAGGAAAGGTTACTTTAAAGCTATTTCGAGGGGTTAACTGACAACGAATTATGGTTCAAGGAAAATAATTTTCTAGTCAAACTTTAATTTAAAAGGGATATGGGGGAGATATCTTCCATTTATTATACATAGCAAGAAGCTTATTCAAAATTAATATATGAATTTTATGGTACATATCCCAGAGTTTCACTGGTTTGGTTAACTTCCAAATAAGTCATCAAAGAGGAGGAACCACGGGGATATGCAGTGGGGAGAAGCTGAGGGCAGTGTCAATGCAACGCTAATGAACCATGTGTAAGAATAGTCGCAGAGGTTTCAGCCTTTTTTGTTATGTGTGAAGGGAATGAGGGGTATTTAGAAATAAGACTCCTCTACTCCCTATTTCCTGAGCTCCAAACCTACAGCCTGCAGGGAGGTACTCAGGAGAAGAAGCCAGGAGCTCAGCCTCTCAGAAGTTAATGCCCCCGCCCCGACCCCCAGCTGGACGCTTACCGCAGCGGCACGATCCCAGTTCCTGCTGCACCAGCTCCAGTTTGGTTTGGCACTGGAAGCACCGACGTCGACTTTTCTGTTTAGATCGGCTGGCCTCCTCAGATCGTTCAGTGTTCTCCAGTAGTCGTGGCCGTTTCACTGGTGAAGCCTCATTTTCAGACTGTGAATCTGCACAAAACAATACATTTGGGCATCAGGGTTAGTGCCTGGACTGGCGAGCCAGAGTGGACTCATCTCCTGCCAGGCCCGCTTCAGACCAGGCTACTGCCTTTGTCCAGGCACCGGACCTGTGTGAGGCAGAGCCAGTTCCGACTGGCCTGGTCTAGGAGGCACAAACCGTGACAAGCATGCACCTTCAGAGCTGACCTCTCACAAGCCAGGCCTGAGAGAGAAGGGTGGGGTGGCTCAGCAAACATCAGTTCTGTCATTTTTTAAAACAGCCACGCCGACGAGGAGACCATTCCAGCTGGAAACACGACCCCTCTCTCTGTACCCCTCCTTTGGGTCCTCACTGTTCACTGCTTGCACTGGTTATCTCTTCTGGGATCTTTGTCCTCAAGTAAACTACAATTCACCAGAGAAGGGACTACGTCTACTATTTCTTTATATCACCATACTTAGCACAATTCTGTACCTAAAATCAGTCTTTCATGGCTGATCCATAATCTTTTCTAGTAAAAATGCATTTCTATTCCTATGTACAACTAAATGCACAAGAATCAGGGTCTAATATTGAAGACTATTCCAGTTTACTCAGAGTGAAGAAGTGTCCTTGCCTGTTCTCAAGCAAGCTGCTCCATGGCCTCCTTCGTGGGGTAGGCAGAGACAGCACCTGGTACTACAACCCCAGGACTGGAGTCAAATTAGTGGGGTGCGGGATGGCAGAGGTGGTGAGGGCTGGTGGTGTAGGGTGCAACAACTGTTCTGTACAACCTTAAAAAGTAAAATGAAATGAAGTTTGAAGTTCATGTCACAGGCAGGCTGTAAATAACTTGCCTTCAAAATAAAAAAAGAGCCACCTCTTGTGGGGCTCTGTGCCCCTGGAATTACTGTCACGGTACACTGACGATGCACCTCTCGCCAAGGTTCCAAAGTGATCTGTGCTGAACCGCCTCTGGAAGAGAGTCTCCTAAATGGTCTTCTTCAAAACAAACCCAGATCCCACACCTTCTCACCCCACCACAACCACCACACTGGTCCAGGCCATCACCATCTCTGCCAGCCTAGCACAGTAGCTTCTTAACCCGTCTCCCTGCCCTTCCCCTTGTCCCTGGAGTCTATTCTCCACCAGGCAGCCAAGCGACTCTGCTAAAAATCAAGTTAGAATCACTTCACTCTCTTGCTCAAAATCCTAACAGCTCCCTTTCTTGGAGGAGAAGTTCAGGTACTTCCTTCAACCCTCAGAAAGGCCCTGCATGGTGGGCCCTCCTCTGACCCTGTCCCCTGCTGCTCTCACCCTCTGCTCCATCCACACTGGCCTGACTGTCTCCTACCCCAGGGCCTTTGAACCTTCTGTTCCCTCTGACTGGAATACTCTTTGCCCAGATCCACAGGGGATCTCAACTCTTATGTCTTTTAAGCAATATTTTCAGTGAGGTCTTCTTCCCTGAAAACCTTATGCAGACCACTCCTGCCCCCTTTTCCTGCCTTTTGTTCCTCCACAGCACTGTCTTTTCACTTTATCCTCCAGGAGAACGTAAGCTCCTGGAGGGTAGCAAGTTTCACCTGCTTCGTTCACTAATGCACCCTCTTTGCCCAAACTCATTATTTCTTACAAGAATAAATCTTCTCCTTAGGCAGTCCTGATTTTCTATATACTGTGGCTCTAGTGAGAACCAGTAGGCTGTTAGCTGCATTTCTTTTTTCTTTTGGCCGTACCATGAAGCATTCAGGATCTTAGCTCCCCAACGAGGGATTGAATCCGTGGCCCCTACAGTGGAAGCACTCTCGGAGTCTTACCCACCAGATCTGCAGGGAATTCTGGCGGTGTTTCAGTGAAGGCTGCCTGGATCCCTTTCCCAGCCCCGCTCTGTGTGGAGTGGATGCTGCATGTCGCCCTAGCACTTACTGGCCCCGACGGCGACAACTGTAATGGTTCCTCACAGCCGCCATCCCACCACACTGCGCACTGACTTTCAGAAGGCACACACCATTCGCAGCAATTGTAAACTTCATTTTTCATCTCGTTTAGTTCTTGCCGTCCTACATGACATTTTCCCCCAATACAAACAAAGTAAACAAGGCCTTTGATGAAAACAATTGAAAGCAAGTTCAGCCTATTTCCCAGCTCTGCTGAGCAAAGCTGTCCAAACCCTAGCTGCTGTGAGGACTGAGGCAGCCAGACACACCAGACCTCTCCTTTTCCCCTACAAAAGCAACAAGCAACAATCTAAATGTAAATCATCATAAACCAGCCAGCCAAAAGAAATATACCAGGCAGGGGCCACACTGCTCTCCAGGGGTCATTTTTAAAAACAAACAAACAAACAAACCAAGGCACTATTTGTATTAATAACCCTATTTAGACTTTTTTTCCATTGGGTAACAAAAAGAGAAAATTCTAGAGTAAAATCCAAAACAGAAAAATGAAGTTTGTTCTTAGAGAAGGTCCTACATTTGGAGCATCTATGTAAGAAATCATCCCCCAATTCTGGGCAGGGGCGGGCGGTGAGGAGAGAGATTAGGGTCCACACAAGAAGGGGAAGTGGCTGCAGCCTTTGCATTATTAAGCTGCTAAAATCCAGAAGGCCGTGACATGATGCCAGCACACCTTTAAGAAGGAAGGGCCACTCGGATCTTCTTTCATTTGCACTGCGATCTGATACAACTGAGCTTGTGTCTGGAAACGCAATGTTCACATTCAAAGCTGTCTCCCAAATGAGTCTGTTCCAAACTGTCAAATGGTTCTGTCTACCTGTATAGCACCCATTTCCATTTCTAAAGCAAGCCTCTGCTACAAGAAGACAATTTACTTTCAGTATGTCAATACCATCAATGGCTAACCATTTGCAAATAAGCAAGAGAGTGATACATGAAGACAGTATTTTTTAATATGATTTCTAAGATTGAGAAACAGAATTCATATTTATATAATCATAATCATCGCTCATCACCAAACAACCCTATTGATGGAACTCCCAAAATTAGGAGGCCTGTCCAAGCCTGATTTCTTTTCTTCTAATTCCCCATCTTGTCTGATCAATGAGCATTTAATGATAATTAAAAAAAAAAAAACTAAGGAGTAAGTCTGCATGGTCTCATCCTGAAATTTTCCTTTACCCGCTCCACTTTACATATAAAGACCACAGCATCATTTGTTCTGGAAGGCAGGATGCATGGGATGTTCCTGAAACAACAGGTCCGTAGGGAGGTCTTCAATGCTGCCAACAGCCTCCGGCGGCACTGCACTGGCCCTCCTAAAGGAACAGCACTCAGCCCTAGTCGGTCCTCTGAGAGTCAACGTCACAGCATCGGTGGAAGTCCAAGACCAAAGGAATCCATGTAGAGAAAGCCTGAGTCATGAGAAGCAGTCCTCAGTGAGTCTAAACTAAGATGAAAGGTTTACCAGAATGTGTCATTTTTCAGAATCAAGGAATCACTCCTCGACATTAAGAGACTCACAACCTTAGCGTTCTGGAATATGCCCACTTACCCTGCACTCAGTCAATGGTCCATTAAGTGGAGTGGGATCCTTGTGCCCTCTGATGCCCCCTCAACCCCCCAGACTGTTCACCACCCTCCACAAGCTGTCATCCAGGAAGGTGACTGTGTTATATATAACTTCCTGGAGAAGCAAACCATTCCTTGGCATTTCCTCACAAGTCAACTTAGTGTTTTAATTAGAAGCTGATGAAATAAATAGCGGTCTACAGGATCATCATCATGTCTGCATAAGAAATTTACATCTCCTCTGCTAATTACTTAATGAAACCTGTGCCATGGGGGGAGATGCCCAAATAAGAGAAACAGATGTCCAGGACAGGGATACTAATTACATAATAATGAACTAAATAATTCAACTATAAATTTCACGCCAATTTAAAAAGGACCATCAGAAAGAAAAGATCCAATTATGGTCAACACTAAAGGATCCCTCATCTACTGTCTGTATCTGAATAAATTAAACTTTGATTATTTACTTCTTGCTCAGAAACATCGCTCTTATTACCCTGAAGCATTTTCAACTCCTCAACTATGATGGAAAACACCTACCAGTCCATTTGCATAATCTGAACGTGGGCAGTAAGGGTTAAATGCAGAGAGAAAGGTGAACAGAACTAACTCTCATACGCAGCTTTAACTGTCAGAAGAAACTCGTCCTTGCAAGGAGCATGCTCATTAGCAGCAGGAGGAGTGTGGCTGCAGGCTAGAAACTGTTCCCACCCCAGGAGTTAGGAGTGACTTCTAATTAAGGTCCTTCATAAAGGGCCAACAAAGCATTTTCCCCAGTATGCTTTTCCTCAAGAACATAATCTAGTCTGTGTGTACCCACACAAGAGTTGCCCACACGCCCATGCCAGGCTCACGATTCTTGACATTCAACAGACCCCCTCTTCTTCTGTCTACATTTATCGCCTGATGAAGATACCACATCAGATCTTCTAGTCAAAGGAAAGTCTGATCAAGAATCACAGTGTGATTAAATTAGAAAGGAAAATCTTATGAAAAAGTATTTTTACTTTTCCATTTCCTAAAGGTTGCTTTGTGACAGAGAAACAAGTACCATGATTTTTAAAACATACAATCCTCTGAAGAGAAGGAGTACTAATTGTACTGATTGTACTTTCCCAGCCAACAGAGAAAAGTAGTGGAAAGACTTTCAATTTAGGAACACAGTTTAACTGGAAAACTTGACTGGAGACAACAAACAGGCCTCCTTCTTTTAAAATTCTGTTTCGTCTCTGACAGAAATTCACATTTGTTCCTTACTGTCACTGTTCTTGTCTTTATTACTCATGTTCTCTCCTGAAGATTTCAAATAAATTGTGTCAGGCCTGTCAAGAGTTGAATCCCAGTCTCTCCAAATCTCCCGTCGCTGTGTAGCTGGCAGCCTGCACACAACCAATAGGGCTAACCTTGATCATGTCCCTCTGACACCTCGGGGCAGGGCCGGGCAGGGCGGGGGGTTCCTGACCGTCTGCACAAGCCAGCACTCAAAGTTGAGGAGAGTGGGTACAGCATAGTGGCCACAAAGAAAAGGAAGCATCTTCTATTCGCCTCACCCACACCTTCCCTTACTTCTAAGAAAGAGAGATGAATCTGTTTAATCTCAGGCTCTGTGACAGCTTTTGAGGTGCTCAATCAGTTTTTTTAGAACCTATCACAGTCTCTTGACAGATTGACATTTATGATCCCAACAGCTTGTGCAAACATCAGTAAGAGCAATAATTAATGAACCCTCACACATCACTGCCATCTCTCCTTCGACCATTTAAAAGAAGGCTTAAGCTGCTAAAACCTCTGTCCATGAAAAACATCACATTCTCACTGGAAAAATGGATAAAAGACACTTCATGAAAATCTGTCTGAAAGGTACTTTCTCTGTTTCTTCTCATGCTGGCTTTCAGTGTGTGCAGGGATTAGCTTCCTCCTCTCCCTGCTTCTTAACTCTGTGTGTCATGAAAGACTTCAGGAGAGACAACTCCCGCATTACTCATTAAAATTTTGTTTCCATTTTATCCAACTGGAATTGCCCCCTCCTTTCTTATCTTCCTCATGGTCCTAGAACTATTTCGGAAGATCACATGTGTTAAAAAGCTGTTACACAGACAAAGAAGTTCGACTCTTTGGAAGAGGTCGATTATTAAAATTTTGTGGAGAATGCCTCCATTTTCATTTGAAACATAATACAAAGGTGAATTGAGCTTGATATACTCCTAGGATGCCACGTCTTATACCACAAGCATTTTTAAAGTGTTCTCAAATTGCCAGACAGTGCTACTGTGAACCATGAATCCCTCTCCTTCCATCACCAGCCCCATTCTTCCAGGTTATTCCCTCAAGATAACACTTGCTCCTTATCGTGACGGTGGTGGTCTCCTCCATCACAGCCTCAAGACTGAAGGCAGACCTCCAACTCAACCCCAAGAAGCATGTAGTCAGCTTTCACCTTTTTATTTTGTATATTTTCAAAAATATAGAAAAGTTCAAAGAATAGTACAATAAACACCTGTACACACTCCATTCAGATTCAACAAATAATCCGTCACATTGCTTTCTCTCTTTCCTCCATATTAATACTCACGCAATACCCAACCATCTGAAAATAACCTGCAAACATCAAAATACCTCACATATACACATTTAATAATAAGGGCATTTCCTTACATGACAAAAATATCATCCCTAAGAAAAGTGAGCATAAAGCCCCAGTGTCACCCAACATTCGGTCCATAGCTGAACTGTCTCCATTGTTTTCCATGTTTATCTTCATTGTTTCAAAGGCATGTCCAATCAAGTTGCAGGCGTTACATTTGGATCTAGGTCTCTTTTAGTATAGAACAGAATGCCTCTCAAACTGGCCGCTTGTTCATTTATTCAAATGACATGGACTTCTGGACAGTCCTGGTTGGTTTTCCCATGGAATATACCATCATCCTGGATTGACTGACTGTTTCTCAATTTCATCTATCTCCCTATTTTTAATGGCGTCATTTACTCGTAAGGAAGGAGATTTTTTTTAACTAACACTTCTTCTGTTTCATATTCGAGACCAGAAATTAAAACTTCTGGCAAGCCCCTGACAAATCCACATGGCTGGAGGGCTGGCACAAGTCAGGGCAGGTGAGGAAGGGCAGGCAGGCATCGTGTTGTCAGCCCAGTTCCCACTGCACCTTGGCTGTCGGAGGACTGGACACCTGCCATACAGGACATCAGGCTACAGTTCACCTGTGCCTTAGCAAGGAATGGTGTACTTAGGTGAGCGTTGGGAGATGTGTTAGCTGTCGTTGTCTTAGCCCGTGATTTCTTAAAGTCTGATGGCATTGCCTATGACTAAAGTTAGTCCCAGAAGGCCACAAGTCGCCCCTCCCATTATCTCCTTGCCAATAGCTTCCTGATGGCTTTTGATTGCCCTGCCCCTCCTGATGGACTCTACACTGTTGCTACTTGTTCCAAAGACATCTCTTCATTGCTGATCATTCAACTCTCTAAACTGAAGGAAAACTTTCACCAGAACAAAAAACAAAGCAAAAGCCCAGGAAGGTTCACTTGTAATAATAATCATAATCTCATTAAGTAAAATAACATTCTTTGTTTATCTGATCTAATTTATGTGGTCCTTCAAAAGCCCAGACAACAGTCAGTATTTTATTAATTATTTATCAAGTGCCTACTGTGGGCCAGGCACTGGGCTGCAAATCAGAACCACACATGGCAATGATCTCTCCCTTCAAGGAAGCCACATTCCAGGAAAGACACATGTAAACTTACCGTACATTAATGTATGAACAGACTACATAAAATGTGGACATGATAAATTCTGTTGGGGGGGTGATTAAGAAGCAGAAGAGGGAAAGGTCAAGAAGGTACCTCTTGAACCTATGAACTATATTATATACACGTATAGGAAGATTTGCAGCTCTCATTTATCACCCTCACATTTTTTGTTAGCCTTGCTTTTCAAAACACCATTTGTACAAAACTTGTTGCTCATCTAACTTCTTACCTCTTCTCTTTACCAAAAACCTTCTCAATCAGTAGACCCTTTCATAGTGTGAGGAGCAAAAGTACATGGAGAATACCTGACTGATATGTTTCCAGGGAAATAAAGCTGTGGTATCAATATAGCTTCCTCTTCTCTTTGATTCCAACTGGTTTCATGGGGGATGAGGGATGGGGTTCGTGAACATCTCAGTAGTAATAGTCTCCCTTTGCAGCTGGTACTGGCCTGGTAACGATCCTTGTTTTAGATTCTCCATCAGCAAGACCTGTCCTGCCTGCTCAACTAAACCGTATTACTTTTTCCCATAGATTTTTCAGTTACTCATTGTAACTGACAAATTATCTTCAACAGATAATCTTTCCTTTTTATAACCTGCTTGGGTATTTTAGAGTTCAACAACATTACAATGCATTGATTTTTAAAAATATTACATCTATAGTATCAGCAGAGTACAGGATAAGGTAGCATTATTAAGGTAAGACAAACAGAGAGAGAAAGCAAGAATTAAGAAGCCCAAGAGAAATACATACTTCTCACAGGCCTCACACCTTCCTGTCCTGTGACCACAAGTCGTGCTCTAGGACCACAAGGTTTCTCAGACTTTTTCAGGGCTAAGACTAGTCTTGAACTTCTATTCTATTATCTTTTTCAGTATTTCCAGAAAACTAAGATCAGCCACTGTTTACTTTCATTTATCCAAAGAAAAGGAAATGTGAGACAATCCATAAAGTATCTACATACCCAGACTTTTATTTTCATATATCTGGGCCTAAGGAAGGTAATATTATTTTCATTTAGTTTCTTAGAACATTCATTCTTCAAATATACGTCACCAGTAGGGAGAGGTGACTATAGTCACACATACTGCCCAGCTGCTCAAAACAGTTGTGTAATTTTATAAGGCATAATATGAAAAATTTAGCTTTCATGTAACCACAGAATAAGTAGATTTATTCCCTGTTTTTTAGTCTCCTACTGATGACTTATATTTGAAGAAGCCGGGGGGAAGGGACAGGCTAGACATCTTCAAATAACATTGCACCCTCATATCTTGGTCTCCAAAGCTGATGTCTTGCCCGAGGGTTAATGTGATTTGACCCCAGGTCTTCTGCCAGGAAGACTAAGAAATAGGTGTCCTTTATGGAAAAACACTTGAGTACAGGGTAGGGTGAGGACATGAGTCAAGAAGAATGAGATATTAATTCAATTTTTCCGACTTTTTGTTAAAAACATACAGACAAAAAGTCAAATATTCCCATGCAAATCATCTTACCCCCTCTAAAGCTTACAACTGTTTTTCCTGCCTTGACTTATAATGCAAGCCATTAGGGGCAGAGGCAGAATTGGCTGAATTTACTGTACTCCACTGGCACTAACAAAACAATAATAATAATGGAAAAAAAATCTCTATCAGCAGAGGTCAAATTCCTAATGACAGTAATCTTGCAACAAGAGGCTGTCATCCTGTGGGCTCTCTGCTCCAGGTTTAATGTGCGGGAAAAATGTTTGAACGTTTATATTTTGTTATTTAAAAAAAACAGCTTGAATGTATAACTAAGTAGATGCTAAAATTAAATAGCTGATTTGTTTTTAAACTATTTTTGTTTCTAATTTAGCATCAACTTAATTCAGTTCCTCTCTCTACCCATCACTTAGTTTCTTCCACTCAAGATGTAGTCTTTTGACTCGTTACTCCCAGGGTAAATCCTGAAACTTATAAACACATCTGTGCCTCATTTTAACTCTTTCCAATATAAGGCTAAATGAACCTAAAGTTAGAACCTGACACGATGATAAGGAGTGCCCAGAGAAAGCCACGTCCTGGCCCCTCCCACCGCCAACTAAGCACACTCAGCGTTCATCACTCAGGGTTGTATCAGTGCTGATGTAGGTACTACCAACTGTGCAGGAGGCTGGAGAAAGCTGCCTTAAGAGAATGGCTTATGAAGGAAAGAGAACCCCTACTTGTAAAATGAGCTGCTGGAAGATCAGAGGCAAGAAACTCTACATAGAATTATTATGAAGATTATCTTTAGTTCATATTTGAAATATGAGAGGAACAAGTATCCAGCATTTTAACCTCCCTTCAATCAACTTTGCTCAATACTTTTCATTTAAAGAATTATTACTTATCAAGATGTTCACACTATGAACAATCATACTAAAAAAATTATATATTTTATCAACGTTAACTTTTCAATTTTGAAAGTTGTACTGTGGCTGTATCAGACAATATCTTGATTTTAAGAATTACACACTTAAGTTTTAGTATAACAAAGGTAACTACCAAAATGGTTATGGATGCAGATGTAACACACACACACACAGGAAGAGTAGAGAAGAGAACAGAGAAAGTCACTGTGGTACAATGTTAATATTTGGGTGATCTGAGGCAGGGAGGTTCCTGAGAACTGTCTTCTTGTAAATTTTCTGTAAGTCTGAATCTATGTTTATAAAAAAACAAAAGCAATGACCACTATATCCCAGAGTAGCCATACTTGGAGATGACTGGCTGGAGTGTCTACTGAATTCCTTCTCAGAAATGTTGATATTGCTTAGGTCTGATGGGAAAGTGCATGACCAAATAGTTGTAGCAGGTGATCAACAGTAAGGTCAAAGCCTACCCTTCTCCAGGTTTGTACTTACTTATTTCTCTGTAAGTACACTCTAATGATTAGTCACAGACTGGTACATGTCATTCTTTTAGTCTATAGTTCCTCCAATCCTAATAAGGACACAATTTTAATTGCCATCAATTACTGCAATGACTATTACAGAAAGGATGATGACCCAAGACCTTAAGATGTGATTTTAATCTTTTAGAAATGGATTTACCAACAGGATACCAAAGAAAAAAAGTAAATCTGAACCCTGGTGAGTTACAGGAACTATCAGTTAATGCCAAGCTGGAAAAGAGATTCTGCTGCAGCTAACACCTCCCGTTCAGGTAAGTACTACACAAGCCCCCTCCCCACAAATCCCTTCTCCCAGCCCAATTTTCTTTTAAAAGTCACCCTCCATATTTGAGCACATAATTCAAGCTATAACATAATATCATCTTTGGAGAAGAGTTGTTCAACTTTCTGTAGAAACAAAGAAACAATGCCCAACATATTTTTTTTTCAGGTAAATTCTGGCCTATTTTCAAGGTAAAAATCTTAAAGATTGTCTCATGTATTCTTCCTTTATCCCTTGCTAAAGTAACAGAAAAATCAACAATGTGAGTAAAGGGCCCTGTTTCCTTGCTTATATACGTATACATTTTTTATAAGTTTTCAAAGGGTAGTTAGATGTGGGAAATGCATAGCTTGTAACTAATTCCCCTGTCCACTGAGCTAATAAGAGATGTGGTTTATTTAAAATTCTGAGTTGTGGTTCTGCTATCTGGGAATGGCTTTCTGAAACTCTGTGGGTGGATGCTGGTAATGAAACAGAGAATTCAGAACGGCAGGGAGCATAAGGCCAAACAAGCTTTTATAGCAGAGTGTGTGTATGCACTAAAAATAATTATACATGTGCAGAGGGAGGCTGGTTAACTGAGCCCACAGAGGCACTTGGCTATTCAGATAACTAATCACAATATGAAGTCCCCCATGACAAGAATGCTTCCAAGGTTAAACTGTCTTATTTTTAATCATAAAGAAGTAAATTTATTGGCTCAAGTTCTCACATTGGTTGGGATGCAACAGCTAGTCTTTTTATCAAGATTTTATAACCATGAGAAAAGTATCAACCCTCTGTGGCTCCTAAATGGTGATTTGCCTCAGAAAGAAGTTCTCAATTATAAAAGTTCAGAAAAGAGCTCAGAAAATAAGAGTATTTATTGTTTCTTGTGGAAAGCAAACTTGTGAAATTTCTGTAAGACTTACTTTACACTAATACATACAGTAAAATTTTACTTTTAAAACAAAGCCTAGAAACAAAATAAAACAGAACACAAAAGTGTGATTCCCCCACTCTGAGGCCCAAGTTTCTTAAGAAAGGGTTTTCTCGGCGACCTGCCATTCACAGCCCTCAGCCTATTGAACAAGGCTGCTAACTGCCCCGACTCTGCTGGCCTTCACTCACCCCTTTCCAGGTCTGCACTCGCCCGTCTGACTGGCCTCAGATGGTCACTTTCAGCTTCTGAGTCCACCTCTTTGTCCAACAGATGTTGTGAGTTATGTGAGTTCTTTCTCACTTTCCTCTACACTGCCTCAAACTCCTCTTTACCCTTTCATTGGAGCATCAGGTACCTCTGTCCACATCTCTTTTACCTATCGAGCATTTACCAGGGACTACATACTTCAGATTATTTCATTTCCCTCATAACAACTCCACGGCTGGGTCTGTTATTTTACAGGAGAGAAGGTCAAGGCTCACAGAGAGGCCCAATCATTCTTCCAGTCCTACGGTTGGTGACAGGGGGGCACTGGAATGTGAACCCAGGAAGCCTGCCCACTCTCCCAACCTCCAACACCTGTACCTCCCTTCTCTTCAGAATTAGGGGCTTTACCTCGGGTACAATCCTATCCCCTTGATTTCCAAAGAACCACAATGTTCTACTGAGGCTACCCTTTCCTTCCATTCTTCCACCAATAGTTAAATCAGAAGGCATAATCCTCAGTTTGTCCCAGGTAATTTTAGTTTAAGAGGATTAAACACATTTTCCTCTGATCCCTCCCCCTAGATCCAATTGAAATAAAAACACAAAGATAACAAGAATGAACCCACTGTAATAAATAGAACTGTGTGTGTTTTAACATAATCAGCAAGAGATTTTAAACAGACTTCTAGACGTTGATCGGAGAAGGCAATGGCACCCTACTCTAGTACTCTTGCCTGGAAAATCCCATGGACGGGGGAGCCTGGTGGGCTGCCGTCTATGGGGTCGCACAGAGTCGGACATGACTGAAGCGACTTAGCAGCAGCAGCAGCTAGACGTTGATGGGGTGGGAGCAGTTTGAGGCTGAAACCTCACTGCAGAGGTGGTAGCCACTGTGTGCAAAGGAAGTCTTAAGAGAAGCAAAATGAAGAGCAGGGCAGAAAGCAGGGGATGCACTGAAGGTGTACTTATAACCCAACTGTACTGACTCTGGGAGCAGGCCAGATTACCTGGCAACAATCTGGACAGCTATAACCTAGAGAAACTGAACAACCTGTCCGGGCAAAGCTGTTTCCATGGTTCCTCACAATCCGGTCCTCCTCCTCTATGAGTCGCTCAGTTTCCTCACAACAAATCCTGCCCATTAACACCTCATCCCCACTCCATTCCACAGCGCCCCAGTAAAAATGCCCATTCAAGAAAGAGGCATGGTAGAAACCCTTCCCTCTCATCTAGGCCTTTTTTCTTAAAAGTTGACAGAAAAGCAGGCTTCATCAGGCAAATGAGGAGAACCTGAAGCATGAAGTAAAAAAGACTAAGACAGACGGAAAATTGGCATCAAGGCGATCAGAGAACTCACAAGCAAAAGAGCACAGGTCTGACCACTAATGACACATTCTATACTGCTGCTGCTGCTGCTGCTGCTAAGTCGCTTCAGTCGTGTCCGACTCTGTGCGACCCCATAGATGGCAGCCCACCAGGCTCCGCCGCCCCTGGGATTCTCCAGGCAAGAGTACTGGAGTGGGTTGCCATTTCCTTCTCCAGTGCGTGAAAGGGAAAAGTGAAAGTGAAGTTGCTCAGTCGTGTCCGACTCTTAGCAACCCCATAGACTGTAGCCTACCAAGCTCCTCCATCCATGGGATTTTCCAAGCAAGAGTACTGGAGTGGGGTGCCATTGCCTTCTCCAACATTCTATACTACGGTGTCCCAAAAAAGAAGAGAACACTGGGCTGGGGAATATCAGACAGCTCCAGGAAGGAGGACGTGAGTCTTTAGATCTTAGGGCCCAGCAAGTATCCAGCATCGTGAAAGGGGGAAAGAAAAGGATGACCACTAGATACTCACTACAAATTCCAGAACACTAAGCATGAAAAGATGATCCTAAAGAGTTCCAGAGGTGGAAAAATCCTACATATACTACTTAGTATCAGTGTCATCTGACTTCTCAGCAATAACATGAAATGTTAGAAGTCAAGGGAGCAATAATTCTCATCCAAGAATTCTATACCTAGTCAAACTTCCCATCAAGATGGAGGCAAAAAGAGCCATTTTCAGATATGCAAGAATTCCAACACTCTCTTAGGAACTTAATTGGGGGGGTGTATTCCAAAAACAAGGGAAGAAAAGAGAGAACAGTAAAGGGAAACTGAGGCTTAAAGAACAGCTAGTCTAGTGGAGGCAGAAAGATAGTGGGCTCCAGGAGGGAGGTCTCGGGTGAAAGGTATAAATACAGGTTGGAAAAAGAGAAAGGCGAGTAATAAGCACCAAGAAGAAAAACTATATCTAAAAAATTACAATCCAAATATAAAGCAAACTAAAATGTAGCATGACTTTTGAGCAACTGATGGAATACAACAAACAACACCACCACCTGATTTGGCTTTGATGTAAGATCAGTCTCCTTAAAGGCCTAGGCACTGTGACATCAGACTCACAGAAAACACAAATCTATTCCTAGCACATAACTTGGGCCTCCTGGCAGGGAACAACATTTGCAGAGTCATAATAATGGAAATGTCACTTATTGGCTTTCAATTTTTAGAAACACGCTGTGGACATAACATGGAAGACCTGCTGTGGTTACAGGCTGAAAGTAAATAGTTAACAACTGTGACAATATAAAAAGTACATGTGTAACTGACAGGAGGTATGATAAGGAAGTACCTCTAATCAGAGGTACTAATATCCTCATTAAGAGATGCTGCTGAAAACTAATGGATCAAGAAAGAAAAGGATAAAAACAAATAATACAAATTCCAAATGCTGGGATGAAAAATAGTGTGAGCTAAATCTTTGTGTTTCATACCACTTGACACCTCAGAAAGTAGGGATATAAGCATTTTTTTCTTTCTTCTACAGTTAATAAGACACTGCTCTGTCCCTAGATTATCTTTCTCTTATAAATTATTCTGGGTTATGATGTGCTACCATGTATTACTTTTGTAAAAATGAAAACATAATTAAAAAACAAAAACAAAGAAATGAGAACTACTTAGGCTCTCTTTGCTCTTTTCTTCTGGGTTAATTATAATAGCCAGAGACAGTCTCATTTTGGCGGTGGTGGTGGTTTAGTCACTAAGTCGTGTTCGTCTCTTTGTGACCCCATGGACTGTAGCCTGCCAGGCTCCTCTGTCCATGAGATTTCCCAGGCAAGAATACTAGAGTGAGTTGCCATTTCCTCCTCCAGAGGACCTTCCCAAACCAGGTATTGAACCCTTGTCTCCTGTGTCTCCTGAACTGGCATGCAGATTCTTTCATCACTGAGCCACTAGGAAAGCCCACTATAAATTTAAACTATTTAAAGACAGTTTGGATTAGCTACTACTTGGAAATAACATTCTCCCCCTCAGTCCTCTCAGTTCTCTGCTGCTACTGATAGCTGTATTATTTACTCAGAAAATGATGACCTTCAAGGATGAACTTCCTAGTTCATCTTGTCTCAGCTAGCTATATATTAAAAGAGAAAATCCATTTATCTAAATCTCTTTTCTTATCTCTAGGAGGGAACTGATGCTTCTGGGTTTCTGCCTCTGAAGAATCCCACATGTGTTTCTTTTTTTGAAAGTACTTAGTCGTCTCTGACTCTTTGTAAGCCCATGAACTGCAGCCCACCAGGCTCCTCTGTCCATGCCATTCTCCAGGCAAAAATACTGGAGTGAGTTGCCATTTCCTTCTCCAGGGGATCTTCCTGACCCAGGGATTAAACCTGGGTCTCACACATCGCAGGCAGATTCTCTACTGTCTGAGCTGCTGCTACTGCTGCTAAGTCACTTCAGTCGTGTCCGATTCTCTGTGACCCCAAAGACGGCAACCCACTAGGCTCCGCCGTCCCTGGGATTCTCCAGGCAAGAACACTGGAGTGGGTTGCCATTTCCTTCTCCAATGCATGAAAGTGAAAAGTGAAAGTGAAGTCGCTCAGTCGTGTCCGACTCCTAGCGACCCCATGGACTGCAGCCTACCAGGCTCCTCCGTCCATGGGATTCTCCAGGCAAGAGTACTGGAGTGGGCTGCCATTGACTGTCTGAGCTACCCCTCCTCTAATATTTTCCATTTCTTTCTCTTTCTCATATACTTTTCCTTTGTATCTTAACAAGAGCAAAATGTTTCCCTATCTTAACCACCTCTGCACCAAGAAATGCTCGATCCTGTGTCTCCCACCAACCACCACTATTTTATTGGTTTTATTTTAATGGCTCAACTAACTCCTTAACTGAATGACTTGTCTGCTGCTTTTACTTGTTATCAAGTCTCTTTAATGACCTCCCCGCCAGGCTTTGGTTTCCTACCATAAGACACTACCTTCTTTCAGGTTTTCCAATGATCTGCTAGCCACAGGCAACAGCTTTTCTTGGTCCTCATACACCCCAGCCCCTCTTTTGGGGCAGCTTTCACGATGCTGCATCAAGGTTTCTCCCTTCTTTAGTGCTCCTAACCAACTGGCTCCTCTTCTCTTTCCCAGCTCCCTACGTACAACCCTCAGCCCCCTGTTCTGGACGCACTGCCTCACCCACTTGCACAACTTTTATCGCTGCCTCAAGATCGCTGAGCCCACACTAGGTCTATAGTTAATAACTTTCTACACGGACTATCTACAATAACCTATATTTTAGCTTATCAAGAACTGAAAATAGTTACAACCAGTTTTTCTCGCCCTGCCATGGGTGACACTGTTCTTCCTTCAGTTCCCTAAGGATATAACTTTACGTGCTTTCTTCAGCCAACTCTAATCAACCACTGCATCCTGTTTTTGTTATTTTAAAACATTTTTCTCAGCATTATCTTTATTTCTCCATTCTGCTGGCCACTACCCACACACAGAGCACTCTGAATGAATGGTTCTATGGTAAGTCAAATATTAATTTGCAAAAGAAAAAAACACTTATCCACACAACAGACATTTTGCATACTGAAGGAGACTCTGTAACATTGAGACGATCACATATCAGGCTTCTTTAAAATAACTTAAGGCATCAAAGAACTCCACAGAAAAACTACAATTTCTCTAACAGCAGGAAGCCTCCTGATAAGTTAGTTTTGAAGGTACTACATAAAGAGGTGTATTCACTTAAAGGCACAAGTGACAAACCACTGAACTCCAGAATGCTCATAAAGTCTTGGACCAAACGGGTAAAGCCTTTTCAAAGCATTCCTCTGTGCTCTGCAAAGATTTCTTCTATCTCAAAGGTCTAATCGCTATGGTCGAGTGAAGTTGAGTGATCCAAGTTGAACAGAGTTATATCTCAATTTTCCCAAGTATTAGGTGCTTAACCGCTACTCAAAAGCATTGCCAGGGCGTATTTGCAGTTTTCTGTTCTCTAGAAAACACAGTTCCCACTGCTAGACTCTCTCTCCACATTCCAGTAGCCCTTTAATCACTCGTACTGACTCTAAGGCACTAAATTCTAAGCATAAAAAAACACATTTGTATTATATTTGTGCTTAATGATTAGCATAATTTATCCTCCCTGTCCTCACTTTTAAAAATAAACATTAGTTACATTTCTTGCTCTCTAAAGCTGGAATAAGTTCTATTTATGTTTCTGTACTTATTCTGTCTCCTTATGGTATAAGCTCCCAGGGGCAAGATGAATGCTTATCACTTCTTTTGCATGTTCCTACAGCATCTACTACAGGACTGTCACAGCAGTCCTTTAATAAAGTATTAGACTGGCTGACTAACTACAGGGTCTCTGCTTGTCCTATATTCCACTTAAGCAACCACTTCTGGAGGTGTGATCTATAACCACGACAGCAGGCAATACAATAAGATCATGGCTTTAATCGGCCATGATTATGAAATATTTCTGAAACTCCTCGCGACGGGGGTGCCTCAGAAGCAGACTCAGGTATGAGGAATAAGTGCCAGCCCACCTGCTGGCAGCAGAGGCAATGGGACTGCCTCTTCAGATAGATGAGCAAGCAGGAAAACGGATAACACAACTTGTCTGGGAAGCAAGCAGCACGATGAGGCAGTAAAAACCCATCAGCATACATCATCCTATCAGGGCCTGGTGTCATTCCCAGCCTCTATTAGCCCTCGCTGCATCAGCGCAAGTCCCAGACACTTTATCCTGTTTATAATTGCTGATGAGCAGTAATAAGGGCTCCATGCCTCAGCTCCGTCCGTTCCACTCCGGCACCCACCTATTAGGTAATAACTTTTATTTACAGCCTTGCTTGACGCGCTGTTCTATTAGTACAGCCAGGAACTGAGGAGGGCAAAGAAAAAAAAAAATCTCCTAATGGGCAGCATCAGTGCGAGGCTCAGATGATTTATAGTGCAGCTTTGCAGCGGTTCTCGCCTTCTCCTGGGAAGACGCTTCAGGAAAGCCACGTTCCCAACATGCTGTCCTCTAGCAGGCACACACGTGCTATGGAGCAGAATCTACTCGCCCGAAAGTTCAGTTTCAGAGAAGGAGAGGGGTGTTAAATTCCCTTGGTATCCTTTATAAATAGTGTTGGCTCAGGCATTTTGCCCCAGTGGAGCAACAGAACAGCTAATTAATGGAAGTTCAGGGCTTTTCTCCTTGGTAAGAGTGCAAGCTATGATAAAATAAATGACCATAACGGCAAAAAAGAAAAAAAAAACCAGCTGTAACTGCATTCATGGATCCAAGCAACCTGAATTCACACAAAGCATGTGGCCCACAAGCAGCTCAACACCAAAGCCTAGGATAGACACACACACACACAGACAAAATAGCAACAAACCTCATCACATTTCCTTTTTCTCTTTATATTGGAGTGCATTTTTATCCATCAAGTGCAAAAATTCCTCTTGACAAGATTGGCACCCTGGCTTGATATTCACTTATATCAGCCTTTTCTCAGAGGGGGAGCCACTGCTTCTTGCAACTAAAACCCAAACAAGGCCTCTGATTTCAAGTTCAGTAAACTTAAACACACTTGTCTAGCTGGTCTGTAACACAAACACAGCAACTGGTAGCAATGGAGCCTAACTCTCATTCAGGGCACAAGTGAAAACCAGTAAGCTTCCCTTAAACTTTTCTGAACTCTATACATTGTGTGAGGTGCTTTTAAACTCACCTGCGTTTATTCATATACTGAGTATCCAAACATCTCATTATAATGAGCCTTGCTACCTGAATTCTGTTCTTTAATATGTACAACAAAACAAGCAGATTAAATTTTACCCCCCACTCCCCCAAAAATCCCCAGAAGAAAAAGCATTTAGCAGATATTTCCCTTCCCAGTTATCCACTCAATGGCCAAAATCACTGTCAGTAAACAGTCACTGTGGACGCCATAATAACCTGTGGCTTTTTTCCTAAGATAAAACATAGCAAGATGGTACCTTTTAGATTAGAGAAATTTTTGCAATCTTGCCAAATATTTGGTATTCATTTTGTCCCCCACCCCAGGAGTCAAATGAATTCCTTCAGGACTCAAGATGATGCATGCACAGGTAAAACATTTTTTTAATTCTTTTTCCCTTGCCATGACAGATTTACTGTTTTGATCTTTCTTCAATGGTTACATTAAATGCTAATAAAAAATGAAAGGTTTATATCTTCCCTAATATTCTCCTGATGGGAACTTGCATATCACATAAGTAGGTCAAATTTCTAATTTTCCATCTCAAATGCTGATACTGCAGACCTGAGGAGAAAAGCTATACCTGAAGGACCAAAACAAGAAAGAATGAATGGAAAAAGAACTGAATTACACAGACAAACTCACACTCAAAAGCTACCTTCCCTCCTTTAAAGCTTCGAGAAGTCCTTCCAAGAAGAGTTACCTACAGTATGTGACACTGACCAATACAGTTTGTAGTCACTGACTCAACTCTCTGGGATTAAATGCGCTGGCTGAACTGTTTCCATGAATACTGACTCTGCTGCTGCTGCTAAGTCGCCTCAGTCGTGTCCGACTCTGTGCGACCCCAAAGACGGCAGCCCACCAGGCTCCGCCATCCCTGGGATTCTCCAGGCAAGAATACTGGAGTGGGTTGCCATTTCCTTCTCCAGTGCATGAAAGGGAAAAGTAAAAGTGAAGTTGCTCAGTCATGTCCGACTCTTAGCAATCCCATGGACTGTAGCCTACCAGGCTCCTCCGTCCATGGGATTTTCCAGGCAAGAGTACTGGAGTGGGGTGCCATTGCCTTCTCCGGAATACTGACTCTACTAGGAGATAAAGAGCTACAACAGTAGGTATTTCTAAGATTTATAGGGCTGCCTCTGATTTAACACTACCACCCTTTAGCTTCTGGATCAATCTGAAAGATCTCATATAAACCTCTTGGTAATATAAGGACAATGAAACATTTCCCTTTAACTGGCATCTGAACACTGAAGTGGAAAGTGCTTAGCACATCAATCTTAACACCCAGGTGAAAAGGAGTTTCTACTCTTGTCTTTGTAAGAACAAAAAATAATATCACGAGCAGGATGCCTGAGAGAAGTGAGTCAAGAAAAGGTTTTTGTGGAAAAAAGGAAACAATGAACAATACTATGCTATCTAGTTCACATCACTGTTCATCACACTGAAAGAGGTGACCCAAAAGGATAAACGTGATTGAAAAGAAAGGAGAAGACGAGAACAGAGAAGAGAAAGAAGAGATGAGATCAGGCGAGGGACAGACAGTTAAGATGAATTAGCATGCCTCTTACAGAGTGGAAAGATGATACTTTCTAGAAACACTTCCCTTGATGTTTAATGGGACAGTTTCTAGTTCCATCTGCTTTCATCTCAGGCAACAATACAGCTCCCTTATGGTCCCACAAATGGTTATTTTACTTGCTATTCTACTAATTATAATCACATTTTTAATATACACACAGCATTTTAAAATTAAACCATCATTTTTTAAGTCTATCAGAAAGAATATTACTTACTCGACACACTTGCTAGAAGAGAAAAATGAATATAGATACAGTGGAGCAAAAGTCTGTTGACAGTACCACCTAGTCTGTAAACTTGTCTATTAAGTTTTTTCTAATTTTAACCTCAGAAATAAAAGGAAATGAAATGAAAATGAAAAAAAGTCATATAAGAGTGGTAAACTAGGGAAGGAGCCATTTCCCTTTTTTTTATGTGCTACAAAGTCAACCTTGACAAACTCAATCTAGAGCCTAGAGCTAGAGCCGGTTAGTGCCCACCTGGAAGGAGCAGGGTTCTGGGTAGGTCACAGCTATGGATCCTGCTGAGGAGAGACTAACTAAATCCTCTCAGGAAATTTAAGACAAGGCATGGTTCCAGCTGCCTATGACGGCTTACACTTTAAAGTTAATCAACAGCGAGCACCAACAAATAAAATATAAAATAACATTTCTTTGCTGTAACTCTGCAAATTAAGTCTTAGTTAAAAAAAAAAAGTTACACAACATGTCTTTAAACAAGAGATCCTAAGAAAAGGCAACAAACCTCCCTCCTTCCCCACATGTATGCATGCTCAGTGGTTCAGCTGTGTCTGACTCTCTGAGACCCCATGGACTGTAGCCTGCCAGGCTCCTCTGTCCATAGAATTTTCCAGGCAAGAATACTGGAGTGGGTCGCCATTTCCTCTTCCAGAGGATCTTCCCAACCCAGGGATAAAACCCATGTCTCCTGTGCTGGCAGGTGGATTCTTTACTACTGAGCCACCTGGGAAGCCCTCCTTCCACACCAGACACATTAAACATAAAAATATGACCTCATGAAGATACTCACCTAAATATCCAAATACAGTCCCCAAAAAGTTGACTCAAGGAGATGACTATAGTTCAGATTACAAGTTTTGGTTTAAGGTATAACTTGATAGAAAAGATGAGGACAAAAGGGACTCTTCAAGTTGTGTGTTGCTAAGAAAAGCACACTCTTTCCTTCACAGTATACTTGTTCTTGGCAGGAATGTTGTGAGAATTAACAAGGGAACATGTGCAAAACATTCTGAGCTTTTAAAAGAAATGTAAGCTCTCTCTAGTAATCTGAAGGTGCGATCTACTTTAACTCTCACATTCTAACCAAAAGCAACCTGGGACTTGGCAGCACTTTTCAACTTTGCTGACTGCAGACATCCCAGAGTGCTTACAAAGTCACACACACCTTCATTAATTTTTCTCTCTTAAACACCAAACCCATCGCAATGCCACTATGCTTTTCCACTTAAAGATTACTGAGTTTAACTGTCAATCGTGGTATGTGACTAAAAGCCAGCATCTAAAGAAAAGCCCTTCCCATCAAGTTCACAAACATGAACTAAACTTTCACTTGCCACGACTGCTGCCTTTTGCAATCTGGTTCTCAGACTCACAGTTACCAGAGAACAATTTCTTAAAAGGTCCCCTAACCTCCCTCACTTGACGGCTATAAACCCACCTCTCTGCACTGCTATCCACCCCTCTAAACTGCAAAACCCTCTGATCAAACGGTAGTCACCTGAGATACACTTATCAACCACTCACGCTATATTCGGGCCTTGACTTAGTAATGAGTGTAATGCTAATCTTTAGACCTAATTTTTGAAGTACTAAAAAGAAAATGATCTGTATACTGAAGAAGCCACAAACCTTTTTAAAGTACACACTATCATCTAAGATAGGGGTTTCTTTATTCAGTGGTAAAGAATCCTCCTGCAATGCAGGAGACACAGGAGATGAGGGTTTGATCCCTGGGTTGGGAAGATCCCTGGAGAAGGCAATGGCAACCCACTCCAGTATTCTTGCCTGGAGAATCCCATGGGCAGAGGAGCCTGGTGGGCTACAGTCCATAGGATTGCATAGAGTCAGACACGACTGAAGTGACTGAGCACGCATGCACACCATCTAAGATATTTGGCCATGTATCTTTAATATATTTGTTACGTGGGCTTCCCAGGTGGGACTTGTGGTAAAGAACCCCTCTGCCAACACAGGAGATGTAAGAAACGTGGGTTCGATCCCTGAGTCGGGAAGATCCCCTGGAGGGAATGGCAACCCACTCCAGCATTCTTGCCTGGAGAATCCCATGGACAGAGGAGTCTGGTGAGCTACAGTCCATAGGGTTACCAAGAGTCAGACATGACTGAAGCAACGTAGCACACACATTTGCATGTGTATTTGTTGGTTTTAAACTGTACATATGGGCTAATATATAATTATGATACTAATCTGCAAAACAGAAATTTTAAAAGGCTGAGATAAAGAGCTTTTATGATTTTCTACCCACACCACACATACTGTACCTTATTTGCCCTTCTTCAGAGACCACTGACTTAAAGAACTTTACTCTAGGGGACTTCTCTGGTAGTCCAGTAGTTAAGAATCCATGAATCCACCATGCAATGCAGGAGATGCAGGTTCCATTCCTGGTTGGGGAACTAAAATCCCAAATGCCACAGGGCAACTGAGTCTGCACACCTCAAAGAACTTATATATATAAGTTATATATATATATACATATAATATTACATATATATATATATATTCAAAAAGAACTTTATTCTATAGCCAAGGTTTCTAGCACACATCATTATTAAGCAGGCTGCTTTAGCGCAAACTTATATGGATAGTCTGGCTAGGAGGTGATCAGTAACATCTAATTCAGAGGGTTTACTCTATGGCTCCTAAGAAATGACACCACAGTAATTATTTACTATCATCTGTGCCATGTGCTCTGGGAGCTGCAGTCACTTGTGCTGGAAGCACCAGAGCAAGTGTTAGAGGCATGGGTCCTATTCTTGAAGAATCCAGCCGTTAAGAATACAGGAACATTCCAGCAATGTAACACTAACAAGTACTGTATTTATAAGAAAATGCTCAGAATCCCCACTATGGTCAACCCGCTGATTTCAGGATAGACAAAAAGATGGAGACAAAGACAGTTGGCCTGTGTTTCTCAAAGCAAATCATTTAATTTACTTCTGAAAATCAGAGAACTCTGTCTTCTAGAGTCAGGGCCATTACTTCAGGCTGAGACAACAGGCCAGCCTGAGGAGCCTGAGGGGGCACAGACCGGCTGCTTGAGAAGAAGTACAGCAAGATGAACTTGATGACCTTTAATGTCTTCAGTCAGAAAACTCAACTTTCCTTCCGGCTTTTTAGGAGATGACCTACACATTGCATTAATTTCCTTCCAAGCCAGAAATTCTCAATCATTTTCTAGTTAACAGGGATGTGTTTACCTAAAGGAAGACTTGGAAATGTGCGATTGAGAGCTCAGTGTCTCACTTACCATTTCATGTAGGAAACCTAAAAACATTACCTTCAGTTCCTACTGCAATACTGACAGGCAATAAGGAATGCGATCAGTATAAAATCAATTAATGATACTAGGTATGGCAGTGCATTCTGGTATTGATACTTCTAACTCCTTTCTGCCTAAAACACCTATTGATTGCTATCAACACTATCTAATGACTGGCCACTGTATACACATAATCTTTAATGGTTAAGACTAAAATACAAGAGCAGCTACCATTACTGAAGATCTACTATGCGAGCTTTATGTGTATCATTTCCTTTTTCTTCAACTTATGAGACTTATCACCTCATTTTACAAATGATAAACAAATTTTGAGATGCTACTTAAAATCGCATTTTGAGAGAGCCAGGCCAGGATTTGCAACAAGATCTGCTCTAGAATTCTGATTTAAAAACTATGTCACTACATAAGTTCCAAATCTATGTTTCTCTTTCTCCACATTTCGTTCAATGATATGTTCTGTACTGTCTGGTTAAGAGCATAATTACAATAAAATATGATAAGCAATAATATTTTTGTATTGAAAAGCAGGCTTCAGAATCTAAAGGATGAATTCAAGTCCTAATTCTGTTACTTGCCAGCAATATTACCCCAGGAAATATATTTAAATTTCTGAGTGCCTGTCTTTGTTAACTGTAAAAGAGGAATAACTATCATGTAGAGTTGTTATGAGGATTAAATATGCATACATGTAAAGAATATTGAATGGTGCCTGGTAATGCAGTTAGCATGCAATAAATGGTATTATTTTTAGATACACAAAACAGTATGACAACAGAAAGGATAAAACAGATCTGCCAAGAAGATGAAGGACACAAGTACATGATATTCAGGAGGGGTTCCTAGTAGCTTCAGTGTCCAAGCTGAGCACGCAGTCTCTTTCCTAAATCCTCAGGAAGACCCAATAGGCTCGAGACTCATTCCTTGATGTGACTTGAACACCTTAGTAGTGCTAACAGTAAGCCCTGTCCTGAGGGCAAGACTGGAAGGAAAAAACAAAGACCAAAGTACACTGTGTGTGTGAAGCACTGGACCTGAAATCAAAGGGCTCTGCGTGTTTTTCAGGCTTCTGGCTGGGGTCGGTAGGAAGATGGTGCTCAACCGCCCACTGGTCAAAGCAGGACAGTCGCTCTCACCCCAGGAAACAGTTCTATTCTGTCTCAATCAGGAACTACCCAGCGGAGCTTGGGGACTGGACACAGGAGGGATGGAGCAGGTCAGGACTATCTCACACAGCCCTGCCGCAAACTGGTCATTGGGAACAAGAGAATAAAATTAAGTTCTTCAGCATGCAATGCCTAGACTGAACGCCTCTGAAACCAAGCACAGACAGGCCTGTTTAAGGTTAACATCAAAACCATGAGCATTCAAAGGGGCTGGGGTTTTAGGGTAAGTCTGTACACAGAGATGGTTTGTGCTATTTCCACCAGGGAGTTAAAAGGACTTTTTAAGTTATGAAAAATACTCTGACTTTGACCTTTAGAGAGACAATATGATTATTTTGACTCTTTCAAATATAACCCTTAAGATACTTTAAATAGCAAGCAGCATTACTTAAAAAGGCAAATACTGTCGAAAATAAATTAAGCTACAGGGTAAGGGAGCAACAGGCATTTTGAGCACTCTTTAGAGAGCTACAAGATTCATGACTTCATGCTTAATAAAAATGTCACAGATGCACAAAGATCTCTGGGATACTCCATATATCTGAAAAGAATGATTTCAGTACACGCCATGGCTTTAACATGAACGAAAGGAAATAATTTTCTAAAACTATTAGGATACTATACTATTCAGTTAAGCTGATTACCTGTACTTCATTTACCCTTCAGTCACATTATTAAAGTTATGGTTTTTTTTTAGTAGGCCCACGACTTACACGAATTAGCCACAAGCTATACTAGGCATTGATTTGCATTTTCTGTGTCGTTTAGATCTTAATAACATCTTTCAGACGTTAGGAAGTAGGTACATTTTGATGTCCACCTTCTTGGTTCTAGCTGCCAGCATTAACAGCCAATTTGACCTCCAAGAGCACCACTTTGACCTCGGCTCACACTCCACTCCCAATACTAAGCACATAATACATCACTTTACAAATGATGGAAGAAATCAGAGAGTACCCTGGCAAGGACACCACATTAAAACCAGCAGCTAATGCCTGTGAATAATTCCAGTAAGAATGAATCCAGGTAAGAATGATGTACGTACCTGTACCACAGGATCTTTTGGTTGGTGTGATTAACGAGACATGAGCTGTATCTGTGCATGGCCCACCTAGAAACAGAAAGGCAGGCACACGAGTCAGTTCACACCCTCTGCAAACCCAGCGGGGCTGTCTTGGGTAAAGAGAAACCTAGAACGGAAGGGATCAGCCTGTAAACATGCATAAAGAGGAGCAGCAGGAAGGATGAAGATGGTGATGGTGGTGGTGGGTTAATTTTTAGTTCAGCAATTCAGGCTGAAGGTCCATATTCTTTCTATATTGTAACATTCTTTTCATTTAAAAAACAAAACAAAACAAAACAGAGTCTCACATAACATTAAGACATTAAAGAACAAAACTTTAACTAGAATTCTGATCTGGGTAAGAGTAAATTACCCGTAAGTTTGAGGGAATGAATCTTCCACACAGCAATAAGCAGGAGTCTCCTTCTTAGGTTTATCTCAGTGGTCACCTCACCTTTGAATTTACCGCAAAAATGGTCTTATTTAAAGTAGGCAAGGAACCTTCCTAAAGAACAAAGTACTTATAAGGAGAAGTAAGGATCATTTTAATATTTAAAGACAGCACTGCTAACCAAGAAAGAATATCTAGTTTAATTATAAAAATATGACACAAAGAGGGCCTTCATGCAATTTTTGTGGCCGAGGGAGCTGGTGGACAGGTATAATTCAAGAATATGAGAGACACAGTCAGTCAGTGGGTGAAGACTTGAAATGCAATCATTTCATTCTACAGAATCAGGACCACAAACAAATTCTTAAGCTGATATTGATATATACCCCAACACCCTGCCTTCTGAAACAGGAAGCTACCTTATAAACTTGAAGAGCAGAAGTCTCTGACCTGCGCTGGGTGGGGCAACAGTGATGGTCATTAGGAATGGGGCACACAAGCAAACGCTACAGAGGTGTTTTGAGAAGTCTCTCCAGGTGACTAGAATGAAGGAAAACATGATTATTTAACATAACTGTTTATCACCTATGGGGCTTCCCTGCTGGCGCAGTGGTAAAGAATCCATCTGCCAATGCAGGGGACGCGGGTTCAACCCCTGGGTCAGGAAGATCTCCTGGAGAAGGAAATGGCAATCCACTCCAATATTCTTGCCTGGAAAATTCCATGGACAGAGGAGCCTGGCAGGCTACAGTCCTTGGGGTTGCAAAGAATCGGACATGACTTAGCGACTAAACAACCACCATATGTCATCTATGACCAGACTTCTTATCACTGAAGTTACTCATCAAAAAAGAAGGAAATGAAAGAGGTCAGAGTTTGTGCCACCAAGATCCTAGATATCCCACCAAAGAAGTTCATCATTAGTCTACTCTTTCCTATACCAAGGCCCAAAACAGCAGCAAAACTTAGTGGGTATAAGGAGACACAGAAAACAGTAAAAGGTGGAAAAATCAAGTCAGCGTGTTAATGTCAAAGAGCACCTAGCAAATACCTTGATGTCCCACCACAGGCCAGTCTCATGCTCGAGGGCTTATAATCTTGTTAGAAAGACAAAATTTGTGCACTTATACAAAGAATAATACATGACAGCAATAAAGAGCTAAAAGCAAAAGATCAAGTACCAAAGAATATGGAACACGTAATAAATGCTAAATGTAATCAGGAAGAAGGATTATTCATCACTGGCCAGCATTACCTGGAAATACTTCTCAAGGATTTGAAAATGAGGCAAGAATAAATTAAAAGTTACAAAGACCAAAAGAAGAGGGCAAGAAAAACTGACAAGTTTTCTACAAATGTCACATTCAGCAGAGAAAGCTTAACATACTAAAATCCCGGAGGTCCAAATGAGCACTAGTGATACAAAAATAAGCAACACGGAGAGACAGTGATTGCAAGGAAAACTGATACAGACCCCACATCCTCAAAACCCGCTGGGCACTAGCTCTGTAGCTCCATAAAACCTTATAGCTTCTGTTTCCAGGTGTGATTTTCTTTGGCTTTTGTTTTTGTTCTTTTGTTAAATGAATAGTTCTTATTTCAGGAAAAAAAAGCAGTTAAGTCCTATAACTACTCTTTACTTAGTAACCCAAGATAAGCGATCCTTAGGTTTTTTTGGGGATAGTAAAATTGCCCATAAACCACAGAGTTAATGAGATCATCTATACAAAAAGAGACTTCACAAACTATAAAGCTTTATGTTATGTATCTTTGCTGTCTCTGCTGTGAGGTTTTATGAAACCAAGGGTCAAGACTCGCTTTGTCATTTACTCTTGGGTCATGACTGTATTGGAGGAGGAAACAGTAACCCACTCCGGTACTCTTGCCTGGAGAATCCCATGGACAGAGGAGCCTGGTGGGCTACAGTCCATGGCGTCGCAAAGAGTCGGACACGGCTGAAGCAACCTAGAAGCACGACTGTATGGACAAAGGGCACTTAATAGTGTTTAGTAAGTGACCACTGCAAGCCACTTGATCAAATCAGGAGAGAAGTGTACATTTTAAAAAAAAATTTTTTTTATTGAGGTTTAACATAAGAAAGGCAATGCCAAAGAAGGTTCAAACTACTACACAATTGCACTCATCTCACACGCTGTAGTAAAATAATGCTTAAAATTCTCCAAGCCAGGCTTCAGCACTACGTGAACCATGAACTTCCAGATGTTCAAGCTGGCTTTAGAAAAGGCAGAGGAACCAGAGATCAAATTGCCAACATCCGCTGGATCATCAAAAAAGCAAGAAAGTTCCAGAAAAACATCTATTTCTGCTTTGCTGACTATACCAAAGCCTTTGACTGTGTGGATCACAATAAACTGTGCAAAATTCTTCAAGAGATGGGAATACCAGACCACCTGACCTGCCTGTTGAAAAATCTGTATGCACGTCAGGAAGCAACAGTTAGAACTGGACATGGAACAACAGACTGGTTCCAAATAGGAAACAGAGTACGTCAAGGCCATATATTGTCACCCTGCTTATTTAACTTATATGCAGAGTACATCATGAGAAACGCTGGGCTGGAGGAAGCACAAGCTGGAATCAAGATTGCTGGGAGAAATATCAATAACCTCAGAAATGCAGATGACACCACCTTATGGCAAAAGTAAAGAAGAACTAAAGAGCCTCTTGATGAAAGTGAAAGAGGAGAGTGAAAAAGTTAGCTTCAAGCTCAACATTCAGACAACTAAGATCATGGCATCCGGTCCCATCACTTCATGGCAAATAGATGGGGAAACAGTGGAAACAGGGGCTGATTTTATTTTGGGGGGCTCCAAAATCACTGCAGATGGTGATTGCAGCCATGAAATTAAAAGACGCTTACTCCTTGGAAGGAAGTTATGACCAACATAGACAGCATATTAAAAAGCAGAGACATCACTTTGCCAACAAAGGTCTGTCTAGTCAAGGCTATGGTTTTTCCAGTAGTCATGTATGGATGTGAGATTTGGACTATAAAGAAAGCTGAGTGCCAGAGAATTGATGCTTTTGAACTGTGGTGTTGGAGAAGACTCTGGAGAGTCCCTTGGACTGCAAGGAGATCCAACCAGTCCATCCTAAAGGAAATCAGTCCTGGGTGTTCATTGGAAGGACTGATGTTGAAGCTGAAACTCCAATACTTTGGCCACCTGATGCGAAGAGCTGACTCACTGGAAAAGACCCTGATGCTGGGAAAGACTGAAGGCAGGAGGAGAAGGGGACGACAGAGGATGAGATGGTTGGATGGCATCACCGACTCGATGGACATGGGTTTGGGTGGACTCTGGGAGTTGGTGATGGACAGGGAGGCTTGATATGCTGCGGTTCATGGGGTCGCAAAAAGTCAGACACGACTGAATGACTGAACTGAACTGAACATAAGGAGAATGAAATACTAGAATGAAGTGTACAAATCTTAAGTATACACCTTAAAAGGTTTTAAACATATATACTTGTGTAACAACCACCAAATAAAAATATAGAAACATTTCTGGAATCCAGAAAGTTCAAGGGTACATTTTAAAAATACAGATTCCCTGATCTTGACTCTGGAAATTTCGATGCAATAGGCTGGGGTGGGCATAGGAAGAGACTAATGTACATTTTAAATCAGCTGAGAAAAATGTACATATTAACAGCCCAGTAAGTTCCAATCTCTGATAGCACTAACTCCCAGCTCGATATATGGCCAAGATCATTGAGTTCATACAATACTGTGAGCCACACAAAATACAAGGATCAGTAACAGCTTAACTAGCAGAGTATTTGTTTAAAAGGATATAAAATAATTCATTTACTAAAATTGTAAGAACAGAGAGAAACTTGTTTAATCAAAATCACTGAAGAAATTTGGCTGGGACTCATAAATTAACTCTCCCATATTTACAAATGTAATCTTTACCTCATCTGTAAGTTGAAGGTTTATCCTTTTGAAAATTCCTAATGAATGAATTTCTGTACGTTTTGGCAAATACGCAAATAACTTTAAGGCTACCTAGCATATCACAACATGTATCATCATGAAAGTGTTCTCCAGAGAGCTTGTTAAACTAACAACCCAATCCAATGTATCCACTACATTACAGTAAAGCACAAATAGAACCACAGTCGAGTCAAAACAAATTGACAGCAAGAGTAACCGGCAGTGACAATATATCCCAGCTTTGATAATTGGACAATATTATAAACACAGAATTTGGAATTAACTTTGGTCTGGCAGACTATAACCTATGAAACTCTTTAAAATCCAGAACAGATGCATATGAGCAATGCACATATATTCTACACTAATTGTGCTGTCATATAAAATTCCTATACTCTCAAATAAAAGGAGTAACCACAGGAGGCTACAATATCCACTCTTACACAATTAATTGCAAGTCAATTCTGTTGCACTGAATTCAAGAAATTAAGGGCCACTCAAAGGGACCCTTTCCAGGTTTTGGTCCACAACAATAAAAATACAGCATTAGTCTCATGTGGGTATGGCAAACAAAGTAATTTTGAGAATTGATGGTAAGGGTCAAACTCAGGGCATCTGTTCCATAAGGGAATGGAGTTGGCTAATGTCTGTGAGGGGGGCTGGCATATGGTCTCACAAATCATTATAAATTCTGCTCCTATTTTTGGCCTCTTCCTTCCAAGCAGCAGGATGGGCAGAGCTAATACTTGAAGAGCAAAACGAAGAAACCTTTTCAAGCCTGGGTTCTACAGGTAAATGTAGAGATGCTGTGTGTGTTGGAATCAAGAGTGGAAGGTTGGGAAAATAAATGCATTTCTAAGCACAGGACAATTCACAGCATTACCCTCTATCCTATATTAATAGCAAGTGAGTTTGGAACAATATTGGGGTTGTTAAATATTAAAAATAAAATCACAGTTAAAGTTGTTAAATATTAAAAATAAAATCACAGTTAAGGTTCCTTGCTTAATATGACACTCACTGGGAATTCTGAACCAGACAATATCAAGATTAACTCACCTGAACTTTTAGCCAATCACCATGAGTGTTTTCTGCTTTCTTTTGCTTAAGCAAAATTAAATATGTGAACTTCTTCAAGTTTCTTCATTATCTGAAGATACTTAATACTATCATTTTTCACTTGATATTATAGTCAGAACTTTTTCCTAAGTTTCCACAATTCAGAGTCTGGAATTTGCATGTAAATAATGTCTGTGGTAGCTTGTAGCTTGTGACTTAAGTCTGAATACTCTATCTTGTCTTCTAGGGATGCTTCTATTCTTGTTTCTATTCTTGTATCAAAGGTGTCATACATAATGCAGCACCATGGATCGCATTTGCAATTCCACATGAGAGCTATGAAATTAAATTCTTCAACTGGTTGTATTCCCAACAACCAGAAATCTTTATAGCCTATGCAATAGGGCAGTGGATTTTATCCAGGAGACTGTACTGATTTCAGCAGTGTAAAGTATAAGATGGGTCAAATCTGCATATTAACTTCACTTGTAACTCCAAAACCAGAAGGACTGAATAAAGGTATTCTGTCAACTATCAACTTTCACATTTCAAGTAGAAGTGGCAGGAATCTTAAATTTTCTTTTTCAGCCTCCTGTAGAGTTACTGAGCATGTCAAAAAACACTGAGCTTCCGATGTAGCCGTCAATCCAACTGACTGAATGGAGACTATGACTCAGGAAAAAGCCCAGAACACAAGCTGCATTTATGCTGGCCCATCATCTTAGGCACTCAAAAATCTAAGGCTGAGTAAATACAGAAAAACAGTACCTTCTCCTTAACCTTGAATAGAGATCAACAATTTTGAAGAAAGGGCTTATTAAAACAGCTGTGATGAGTGGTTATTTTTGGCTCCTGATTCCACTAGTCCTCACTGGCTGCAGTTATACCCCATGCTAAACCACATCAATTAGAAAAAATGGTCTGTCAAGGAGTCAGTCAGCTAAAAACTGCCAGAAGCTCGATAATCAAACATTCTACTATCAGCTCTTTCATGGTAACTGCAAAACATTAAAACACAAAAATAGCCATTCTTTTTGTAGATTTATAACACTTCAATATTCTTGCTTAATTAACATGACATTTACATAACAGTATCTAATTAATTTCTAACTAAAGGCACTGTGGGCTAATTAGAAATGCATCATCCTTTTTTAACCAGCTTGTCAATTCCACTCTGTCATAATCTGGACATTGTTTACCTTTGCAACATCTCACTTTCCCAGGCTTGCTGTTCAAAAGGTGATTTCGGACAATAGAATTCAAGAGCTATAATTCTCTCCCCACTCTAGAGATTCATATCTTATGGAGTGTTTTTTGATGAGCCACTTAAAAAAAAAAAATCTATGCAATGGAGATAGTGAAATAAACTCAACACTGTCTTCTGATGTGGCCATATTAAGAATGCAGAACTCTTTTAAAAATATCCAAAACCTTCTGTATATTGCTGTATATATATATATATATTGCTGAATATTCCTTCAGCAATAAAACATTTCTTCTTTAAAAGCCTTCAAAATACACATGGAGACTTAAAAGAGTAAATGGTAAAACATGAATATTAGGGATAGATCAAGATGCACAAGAAAATAAGCCATTTCTTCAGAAAAGAAAACCCTATCCCACTTTACCCTAAACCAGCAATTCTGGAACTGCTTTAATCAGAAAGGACACACCTAATCTGTCTACATAATTGAGTTTGAAAAGCACCATCGATTAAAAACAAGGATACATAAAGGTATAACAAGTGGGAATCTAAGTTTACAGAAAATCCTCAGCCCAGATAATAGCCCTCCCACTTCTCCAAATGAAATTTCCAAATTAAAACTTTTACAAAACTTGTTACAGAATCTAAGTGTTAATCTCTCAGAAGTTCTAACCCTAACTCACTCTGCGTGATCTCTCATACCATTTGGATCTGAATTAGACATTCATGAGCAGGCAATTTCCAAAGTGGGTAAGAAGCTGCTATTGGTAGCTCCCACTTCTGTTCATAAAAGGCCTCTCAACACAATTTCATTACCATTCCACCCCCACTCTCCTCAATAATTGTAGCTGGGCAGCTCTGCAAATACTGTGTGTATATGTGTTTATGTGAGTGTGCTTATTGGCCTATTTGCACAACAGAAATAAAATTTTAAATTCTCTCATATCACCTTCCCCAGGGAACACCATGACAAGCAAAATTAAATCAGGAATACTTTGCATTTGCGCAGCACTCAAAGACACTCGCACAGGAGCAAGCATGGACATCCCTACAAGGGCCATGGGATATGTTCTGGAAGAAATGCTCTCTTGTCCCCAGCAATGGCCTTAATGGCATGAGCTTTTTTTTAGTGGCAAAGTTTTATGCTTCTTGATACTCTAGCATATTAGCTGTTCAATATGTTTTTCACTATTGAATGCAAATGATTCAGGCCAAAATCAATTATCACACATACATAGCTATTCATAAGGGAAACTGAACCATTAATGAACAGTTGACTTTCACCATATTTACATGCTTTAATCTAACATGGTAGTTCTCAAACATTTGCATCTTAGGACTTTTTACACTTAAAACATGAAAGACCTTTTATTTATGTGGGTTATCACTATTGATGCTTACCTTATTTGAAATTAAAACTGAAAAAAATTGTAAATTTTCATTTAAAATTCACAAAATAATTCTGTCAACATAAAACATGTTTTTATGAAAAATAACTACACATTTCTAAAAAATGAGAGCAGCCTTGCTTAAAGGAAGAAACCTAGGTTTTCATATTTGCATTCAACCTGTTACAACGCATCACTCATCTGAAACATATGAAGGAACATCACCCTCACACAGATATATACTTGGAAAGGGAAGGGGCTCGTGGACCTCATTAATGGGTCCTGGATACCTCTACAGGTCCTTGGACCACACTTTGAGAACCACTGATATAGAACAAAATAGGTTAATAAAATTTCCAAGTTCTCCACACTTTGTTCACATGCCAACTGACTTACTCTAGTCTTACAGAGACCAATCAATGCACTAGTACAAGTAACAGTCAAAGGTTTGCCTATTCTCAACAAAGCATTAATATTTCAATAATATTAAATATTTTGGTGCTATATTGTCAACTTATAAAACCGCCAGCCCTGGAGGCTACTCTAGGTCCTTTGCAGCACTACAAAAATTTTAGAATCAGTTTGTCAATTTAGCTACACACACACACACACACGCACACAGAGGATGTAGACTGCTAGGATTATACTGAATCTTTATTTTGAAACAACAGCTTAATAATACTGAGTCTCCTGACCCATGAATCCATGAAGGCAAGGAATAGTGGAATAAACTCTACAATTTTAACTTCAACCCAGGACATGCTATTTCTGCTAGTTATGTAGGAAGAGTAAAACCATGTTTCATGTAACTCAAAGGATTCTGAGCAAGCAGTTAAATCTGTTTGATTTCAGTTTTCAGATGTGATCTCTTACCCAGAGCTCTTATAACCAAGAGCATCTCATGTATTAAGATACTGACACACACTGACCACCAATACTCCAACCTGTGATAAGGTCCAACAGAAATGAACACTGAAATTCTTAAGACACCACCATCTCGAGGTTCAAAACTAGAAAGAATCCTTTCTTGAGAGGTCAAAATATCACCTGGCGAATGAAGTCAGTTCTATTTTTAGACACTTTTGTTTCTGTCTGTGACAAAGCATACTTAATATGGATATGAAATCAGGAGCTGTCACTTCTCCAACTTAGACTTCAGTTCTAACTATTTACAGGCTTTACTAAGGCCCAACTCAGATTTCTACATTTGCATTATACCATCAACATGAGCAGGAATCTCATAACAACATTAATGAAGAAACCACTCAGCACTACAAGAGCTTTCATTTTTTTGACATAATTTAGCTACTGAGAGTGTTTCATCAATCTTGTCCTGTGTCTGCAAATGAAAGAATGCACTGCCATCCTCAGAAAAGTGACTTGTACATGTTCTCCATAACAGGCTTCAGAAAAGATAAAAAAAGATTAAAAAAAAATACATCTATTTAGGCCACAGGTATTGTCCAGTGGGCATGTAAAAAAAAGAATCTTGAATATAGGTACCCCTCTTCCCTGACCCATGCTGAGTCTCTCCTATAAGTAGCTGTACCACAGCTGGCAAATGTGACAATGATCAAAGTGACAATGATCAAAAGGAACCTTAGTCAAACCTCTTTGTTTTGTAGAAATAAACACTAGCAGGTCTTACTAACAGGACCTTTCTCTGCAAGCAATTGTTGAAAATGTCATAATTTGAATTATGTAAAGAAGTGTTTATACTGGTATTTTGGAATTTTAAAAATTCCTTACCAACATGGCATCCTATTGTTTATTAAATCTAAAGAATTATCCTTTTGACAGATCAAAAGTGAAATGTTTTATGAAGTAACATAACATATGAACACAAAATGTAAAGTTATATGTAGCCATTTTTTGACATGGCCAACTCTGAATTTTCAGAGTTCACAAACACCATCAAAATATATTCACATAAGTTTAAAATAACATGCAGATAGATGCCCCTATAATAATATGATTTTTTTTCCCCAGCCAAACATGTCTGTCATAATAAAACTTAGATTTAATTTAAAATCAGCACAGTGTCACATATTACCTGTATCTACACAAAATAAAAACAGTATGACAGCTGCAAAGGGCTAAAGTTATGTGAAGTGTGGTTGTTCACGGTGACCTTTACTTTCACAGCCAAGTATAGAGCATTTCATTTAATAAGAACATTAAAAAATCTGCATTTGCAAAGAGGGGGCAGAGATGATGCTACTTCAAAACCTAGTATGAATATCAATAACTGTATAATCTCATTAAGTGCCTGAGGAAACCTTTACGGGAAACTAACCTTTCAGATTTGTGGGCTTCTTAAGGAATCCTTGAAAAATGGGTGCTTAAAAGTGTGCTAGTCTCTCTTGCAAAGGGGAAACTTGAAGGGGGAAATTCAGGTGATAAAAGAAATACCTATTAGCAAAATTTGCTGTTTCACAACAAGCAGGTGTCTATTTGCACAGTTAAAACAACAAAAAAGACAAGTCTCATTATTCTAAAAGCTCTGTTAAAAGAAATGACCTGTCACCACAACAAGACAACCAAATTTCAAAATTAGGGAAGAAAACTGCCTTCCTGAGTTACTTCATCTTGAGGTTACTGAATGGCATGGAAAATAATAAAAAGAGTATTATGTAGCTGCTCAAAATCTGGTTCAGGCAATGTGAAGCCCCTCTTTAGTGTATCAAAACACATGAGCACATGAATGTTCTCAAAAGTATAAAAAACTAATAAAGTTTTCTAAATGTTTAAATCATTTACTGAATATTGCCTAGCTGGGTGTTATGGGGAAAAGCAAAGCAGAATAAAATCAAGTCTCTGCTAACTTTGAGTTTAGCCTCTAAACTGGTACAGAGAGATGACATTGTCATGTCAATGAGGTGACCAACACAATAAGTCATTAAGATGTTAAGGGAAGAAGTTAGGAATTCCTTGGAGGAAGCAAGTGTGGATGAAAGGGTTCTGATGTAGGCTTCCACAAGCACGAATAAAAACAGTAATACGTGCTGCCATGGTGTCTTTGGGAGACAACAAGAATCTGGTTTCAGTTCACAGCTAAGTATCAGTGCTGGGAAAGGCAGGGAGGTCAAATACAATGAGGTTCCAGATTATATGGGGGAAGGATTTCTGATACGAGATTAAGAATCTGGATGATCAAATTTAGGCAGTGATGAGTCAGTGAAATAATTCCCTTTTTTATTTAACATAGTATCAATGGGAGATTCATCTGACAAGTTTATGGATTATGACAAGATTAGAAGCAAGAACAGTCTAAAGATTATGGCTGGGATTTCCCTGGTGGTCCATGGTTAAGACTCTGTGCTCCCAATGCAGGGGCCCTGGGTTCAATCCCTGGTCAGAGAACTAGATCCCATATGCTGCAATTAAGACCTGGTGCAGCCAAAGGAAAAAATAAATATTAAAAAAAATACAGACTATAGCTGTAATCCTATGAAAACACAATGGCGGCAATGACAACTTCCGAGATCTTTAATATTTCTCCACTGAGCTAACACCAGAGGATCACAAACAAAGACACATTAGGAAATATAAACAGTATGAGTGCAATTAAGAAAAATATTTAAATTATGAATTCCTAAAGTTAAGAGTACCTTTAATAGAAGAAATTTTAAAAATAAGAACAATATGCATAACTTCCCTCCAATAAATTTAAAAACGTAAAGGAAATAGGTATTTTTATAATAATACTGCAAAAACTGACTTTTAAATGAGGTCGGAAATATAAATAGCCCAATATCACATATCAAGCCAATCAGTTTTATGAATAAGTTCTTTAAGTTTTCAAAGAATAGATACATAATGTTGGAACATAAGACAAAAAGCTTGTGTTAGGACACAGGAAAAGATGAAAAATTTTCTGTGAGATTAATGCAACTAATACCTAAACTAGACAAGAATAGCATGCCCACCATATATAAGCACACACGTACACAAAATTAACTCACTTATTAAAAAGGTACAAAATCTAAAATAAAATTAGCATTTTGAATTCATCAGTACTGAAAGACCTAAGAGAGTTTATCCAAGGAATGCAAAGGTGGTTTAACGTCGGAAGTTTATTGAGGAATTATATATTAAAGGAGAAATCTATATGATTATCTTAACAGATGCTGAAAAAGCATTTTATAAAATTCAATATTTCTGAGTTAAAAAGATTAGCACACTATAAACAAGTTTCTTAATCTGATAAATAATATCTGCAAGAAACCTGGCTTATACTAGTAAAATACCAGAAATAGTTTGAAAAGAAGAGAAAATAATAAAAATAATAAGAGAATACTACACAGCAGTTTGAAAAGAATTGGGCTGGAAAGATCTCTAATATATTGTTAAGTAAGAAAGCAAGTTACAAAACAATACGTATACTATGTCCTCATTTGTATAAAGAAAACCTTGTATTTATGTACACATGTATACAACTGCATATAAAAATAATATATAATCCAAAATAAATACACAGTGTAAATAAATACACTCTTCAAAGAGTGGGAATTTGAGGCAGGGAGAAGGGATGAAGGTATTAAAAGAGTATTTTCGCCTTCTATTCTACATAAACCTGTTTTTGCTTTACTTGTATATTTAAAAAACAAAATTGAAATTTAAGAAGACAACAAAGTGGCCAGCAAATAAGCAGTTTAAAAGTCATGGTTTTGCTTTGACTCTATTTTTAGTCTACAAAAACAGCCAGATGACACTACAGTGCCTGAATAAGTTCTGATCCAGCTAACATTGTAGGATAGAAATAATTTCCATTGGAAAACACTGCTAAACTGCTCAAGTCTTTCTGCATTTTGACCAGGATTCACTTAATGACCCCATACATTGATTCCCAGTGAATTACAACCATTCAATTCAATACAGCATATAACTGTACATTATCATACTGTACCGCAAAGTATCAATCTTTTTAGGACACAGCCCTAATAAAAACAGCATGCTTTATAGAATCAGCTTCAAGATAAATAAATGCACTGGAAAAAAATACCTTTAAATTAAAATCAAAAGAGACATTTAAATTTTCGGCATTCTTCATTATGGGAAAGAATTTCCCACTTTGAGACTATTATATATCAGAAAAGCTCCATCTGTTGTATAATTATCTCTGATAAATGGCCTGATGCTCCAAGCTTCATTAGAGAAAAGGGAAGGGAAACACACATACAGAGAGAACTGTAAATAAATCTCCTCGCCATATTTCACTTAAAACCAGCCCAGCAGGAAGTCATAAAATATTTTTTAATAGGTAATATTTTCTAAATGTTCTACTAGAATAAGTCAGCTGGTTTTGCACACTATCTGGTCTTCAAGTAGATAGTCTGAAAAGAGAAAACTAGCTTTACTTAGCAATAATTAGAAATTTAATTGGTGAAAACAGACAAAAGTTCAGCCACTCGGTGGCAGTGATATTAATTTTCCAAGGGACTGCTTTGTCAGACAGGAATCAAGACTAGCGCCAAGGAAGCCCTACGCGCGTTCAAAGACCCAAAGGCAGTCTCAGAAGAAATCTGTTAAAACACACCACCATTTTATTTTTTAAATGTCTGGGGAAGCTAGGCTATGACCAGGAACCAGTTTCCAAGGAAACAACAGAAATCTCTTTGTTTAACCAAATTAATTTAACCACAGATAAAGAATGCTCTCAAATTTCTATTTTGGGAATCACTGTTATATTAAAGGAAAATCCAGCCAGCACTTGGAAATGAGGCTTTATTCATTAGAAGTCTTCACTAACATTCCGGTTAGTACAGTTCTCACTTTTTCTGTATATTTTCTTTTGGTTACAACAAAATCATCTCTTGTGTATATTAATATGTAGTAGAGAAAAACAGGGAAAAAATATTTCAGCATTACGGATAATTAAAAAGGGCCCAGAGCTGACTTCTAGCCTTGTCATGTGACTCAAGGTAGGTCACCATTCAAATCTTTTCCTCGTCTGGAGAATAAGGACGAGACTATGTCAGGACAGTCCCAGAAAAATGTTTGTCAAAGGGCTCTGTAAAATAGGGGTTGACGAACTTTCTCTGCAAGGGACCACTGGGTCTCTGTAGTAACTACCCAATTCTGCTGTTAAAATGCAGAAGCAGCAACAGGCAATACATCAATGAATGAGCATGGCTGTGTTTCATTAAAAACGTATTTATGAACATCAGAATTTGAATTTCATATAATTTTCACATGTTGTAAAATTACTGTTCTCTGGATCTTTTTCATTTAAAATCACTCTTAGCTCGTGGGACATACAAAAACAGGTGATGGGCCAATTTGGCCTTTGGGTTATAGTTTGCCAAGTTCTCTTATAAACTATCGCTTTTTGTGTGTATGGGTTGTTGTTTATCTCTTAGTATGAGCCTCTAGAGAGTTCAGAAAGTGTTCTGTATGAGGAGGGCCCTCCTTGTTAGATCAGAATGTCAGAATATTTAAGAACAAGTCCATTTCTTGCCATTACCCTCCCCTAGTAGCAGGTGTCAGTTCTCTTCTTCTCCTGCCTAGAAAGAAACAGACAAGCCAGCTCTCTACCAACACCTGAACTTCCATCCACTATGCAGTGGGACTGGCCAACCTCCCCTTCCCCCAAACAAAAGCCTCCACAAACCCTAGCTAAATAGGTATGTACATCGTAAGGCTCCCAAACAGGTCACAAGTAGGGATGTCCAGGCCTTTTAAGAGAATAACAACAGAAAACCTAATTTATAGGAGAAATAGAGAAAAATGTCTTTTAAAAAATCTTTTAAGTCCAATCTTGTAAGACTCTCACTTGAGGTGACCAGTCAGCTGCCCATCTTGTTAAGGCTGTCAGAGCAGATGCACTATAAGTCAAGAGAAAATAACGGAAGTGATTATCAAGTACAGTAAAGACCTAGGTGAGAGCAGACAGCCTGATCCATTAACACCTTCAACTGTGACCCACCTAGGAGAAGAACAGTGGAAAAAGAGGCAGCAGGGGGTTGCGGACATTAACAGTATCCTCTCGAGAGCAGAACTTCCTCCCATGCATCCACCCTGACGGCTTTAACAACTAGCTCCAGTGTTCAACCCACAACCTGACACTTTCTTCTCTTTCTTCAAAAGCTGGCTCAAGAAATAAAGTACAAACCACAATTTAGCACCTCAATGGAAAACCTGGAAATTGGCAGAAAAATAATTAGGTAGTAGCAAAAGCATTAAGAAATATATGTGATTTTATTCTTTTTAAGTGTGCAACATTCAGTCCTCTGTAGTCCTTTACACTACAAATCATCACACAGACAGGCAGCTACTCGGCGGCAGCTGGCAAGCCAGGCTGCTCTGGGATCTTAGGCAAGAGATACAGAATCATCCGGGGCCTCCATTTCCACATTTGCAAAATAGGTACGGTCACAGTACCCACCTTACAGGGCATTATGAACAGGAGGCAGGTTAAAACAAACAAGTATCTGGAACAGTGCCTGATACTTATAAGCACTCTGGTGATACCTGTTTACCATCTTTATAGCGTTTAAATATTATGACAAGTCCTTTTGGTCACTGTTAGCATTTTGTTTACACTGTGTTTTGAAAATGTTCCTAATGGCTAAAGGTTCATGGAATCTTCTGCAGACACACATAAGATGGGATAGGAAGAGACGTGTGAGCTCAGACAAAGAAATATCACTTGGAGCTTTTGGACACCTGTTTTATTTGACCTTCAGTCAAGGAGTTTTAACAAACTCTTTTAGATAAAAATCTGCCCTGTTCTCTGCTTTATACACTCTTAACCAATAGTTCTTACCTTATCTGCAGTCTTTTAAAAACTGTATTAACATACCCAGACTCTTGCCACCTGTTATGTTCATTTAACAGTTGAGAAGCAGAAAGTAGATGTAAGCACTACTCATTCTCTTGATTATTAGGAAAGAAGACACAGCACTTCTGGTTCTACACAGAAACAACAGATCCATAACTACTGTAAAGTTTACAAATTAGGCTGTACTTGGAATTCCAAACCCATTTTCTAGCACCTCCCACACCTTACTTCTCCATAACTCTGTGGGGAAGCTAAGGGTCAACAGATGGAAATCTGATCTCCTAAGAATACTAAAAGATTAATATACGTAATCCCCTGCTGCCTCTTACTCCACCTAGGTACGTCACAGTTGAAGAAACTATGCAAGGTGTCAATGGATCAGTCTGTCTACTCTCACCTGAGTCCTCACTGTACTTGGCAATCATTTTAATTATCTCCTGTTGACTTACAATGCATCTGCCCTGAGAGTTTTAACAAATCTTTCTTTTCTTATCCCCATAGCCCCCATCCACAAACCAGGAACACATCTCCTCACTCTAGCATAGTTTTCAACCTAGGTGAGATGGCAAAACCCACCTGAGAAAGCTGTTGCAAATGACATGCTTCTTAACCACTATTTCTGCTACTGCCTCCCTTTTACTCTAAAATTCTTGTGCACCTGTCTAGAACAAGTCAGAATCTCAAGAAGAGGTGTATATATTTGAAACAGTGACCTCCTGGTGGACAGAGACCTTAATCTTACTCATTTCAGTACCCAGCACTTAACCAAGTGTCATTTAGCAAAGACTGCTAAATGAAACCACTGAAATAGTTTATTAAAGAGTTTATTAGATAACCAATCATACCATCACCAAACTGAATATTTTCTTATCAATTTACAGCTTCCTGCAGCATTTTCACAATGTTGAGGCAATATGCTATGGTTGTTGAAAGTGATAGGGATAGAATAGGATAGTTATACAGGCAGCTGTACAGGTCCCAGTAGGGGTCTACAGGTAGAGAGGGAAACCTAGGGAGACCATTATGAGTTAATGATCACTCAGGAAAGTTATCAGAAAGAATGGCGTGGAACAAAGCAGGCTTACTTAACTATAAAGCTAAAAATAAAAGCATGAGATATGCACCAGGTCATGAGATAGAAGAAAAATGTTACAACTCCTATTGATCTGAGTAAGCATCATGATAATCCTAGTTTGACCTCACAGGGTCAGACACTCCCCTGCCCGATATGAAGGAGGAGCAAGCGATACAAGAATGACTCTACTCAAAGAAGGCAGTCTTTTCCCCCTCCCTCACTTTCCCTTGACTATATTATTATAGCCCACTTAACCTTCGAGCCAGAGCTCCCTCACCTGTCTGCCTGCATCTCTCTCACAAGCATCCTATATTAATAAATCTACTTCTTGACTATCACTTTGCCTCTTGCTGAATTCCTTGTGCACTGAGACACAAAGAACCTGAGCCTCAGTTAAGTCCAGACGCCAAGTAAGTGTTTCTAATTAAAAGACCGTGGGTTCAAATCCCAATCAGGGTTTTGGCTAGGTTCAAGTCCCAGCACATGCGTTCAAGTCCCAGTTTGAGGTGCACGGTTTCAAAGGCACAGGCCTCGAAAGTTTCAAAGGCTCTGGCGCCAGATCAGTGGGTGGCAGCATGAGCTACACCAGGAAGCAAGAGATCTAAACTTCAGGTAGCAGTTATTGAACCATTCTATGCAACTGCCTCATCTGTAAAAACAGGGTTAATAAAAGCACCTATCTTACAGGGTATTGAGACTTATATGTAAAGAGCTTAGAAGACAGTCAAACACTTCATAAATATGAGTGAACATTTTCATTATTATTAACAAAGCCCATACCCTACAATGAAATTTGTTCCTTGGCTTTTATGACCTTGAAAGTGAAAGTCACTCAGTCGTGTCCGACTCTTTGCGATCCCATGGACTATACAGTCCATGGAATTCTCTAGAAGAGAATACTGGAGTTGGAAGCTTGCTCACTATTATTCGCCTCCTCTCTGACTTCTTCAATTACTTAGTCTGTTCTGGTTTCTGTCAAAGTTCTATCCTCACTGCTTTTCTTTCTTCTCACTCTCGGCAATCTCACTAAACTCCTAAGGCTTCACCTATCATCTGCGTGTGGATGAAGTCAACCTTGACTTCTCTCTCCTGAGCTCCAATTCAGGCTGCCTAGTTGAACACTTAAGTCATCACTATATCTCAGATTAGCAAATCTCCTTTCTCTAGGTCTGTGAAAGGCCAAGATTTACAATGAGCCCAACAAGAACTGGGAAATGAGATTAGCTTCTGAGAGTTTCACTTAAACGGTTAAAGCAGTGATGTCTCCAGAAAGGGAATGGATCTGAAACTCATTTTGGGTTGGCCAAAAGGTTCATTCATGTTTTTCCATAACATCTGACAAAAAAGATCTGAATGAACTTTTTGGCCAACCCGACAGCTACACATCCTTAATCAGACTGAAAGTATTTATGTGTATCAAAAGAAAAAACATGGCAGTCTATAGCAACCTAGAATGGCAAGTCACAGAAACACAGAAGTGCTGTGTCCCAGGAGCTCAAGAGCTCAGGGCAGGTCTAAGCCCAGGCACAGGAGGGGAAAAGGGTATGAAGATGGAATCTTGTGCTGAACACAAGACCTTCCCTGTATGTGCTTAGAGTCACCTGACAATTAGGCTCACTCAATTAAAATTTCACTTCATCTAACCCCACTTGCTCTGAGTTCATACTTTACTATTTGCTATGTAAATCCTTTTTATGGATCTGCTTCCCATAAAGATCTGACTCCAGAGAAAATGTTTTAGTCATATACCCATATGGATATAGTGTTATTATTTCCAATCCCTGTTACAAGGATTTTTCATGATGAATTCATCAAGTAACTTTTGGTTACCCTGTAAGTTTCCACATAACCTTAATTACAGAGAAAGAGCTGATCTTACCAACATGTTGTTGTTTGGTCACTAAGTCGTGTCTGACTCTTCACGACTTCATGGACTGCAGCACACCAGGCTTGCCAACATGAATATTTCTATTCTCTATGGCAGTTACATTTTGCATTATGAATAAACTGATTAAAAGGATGAGTTCTGAAGACAAATGCCTGACTTTGGATCCTGTTCTGGTTTCTACTAGTTTGTTATGTGTGTGTGCTTAGTCACTCAGTCATGCCCAACTCTTTGGGACCCTCTGGACTGTAGCCCATCAGGCTCCTCTGTCCATAGAATTTTTCAGACAAGAGTACTGGAGTGGGTCGCCATTTCCTCCTCCAAGGGTCATCCCACATCTCCTGTGTCTCCTGCACTGCACGCGGATTCTTTACCTGCTGAGACATTGGGACCCACGAGCAAATTACTTGATCATTTTGTGCTTGTTTCCTTATCTATAGAATGAGGATAATGAGTATTCACACCTCAATGAGCTGTCATGAGGAATAAAAGAGAAAATACACGAAATATATAGAACAACGTCTTGCACATAAAAAGTGCTCAATAAAAAAAAGCTATTGTTATCTCAGAGCACTTGGGCTGCTCAAGTTGTTTTGATCCTGGCCTGATCCTGATGTGTGGATCCAATCAAATGCTGTTCCATAAAATGAGATCCTGCTCAGCTCTAACCCTGCCTTAGACAAAGAGTCCTTAACCTAAAGGTTGTAGTGAGCTTTAGAAAAATTTTTATTCAAAACTGAGTATAAATGGATGGTGTGTATTTTTCTGAGACAAGGGGTCACAGCTTTTCATCAGCTTCTCAATAACCCCAAACAGATTTTTAAATATAAAACAAAGCCTACTGTCTTAATTATCATCACTACCACTTTCATCTATATTCTCTTCTTATATAATTTCTACACATTCTCCTAGGCCTCTTTCAATAGGTTACAACAATTTAAAAATCCTCTCTATTCAATATTATCTAGTATAATCCTTCCCTTTTTCAATACTGCCAGGTTACTTCTCAGAATAACTGTGGCAATGTTACTTCCTTTGCTCAAAGACATGACTACCGTCTTAACATCCAAGTATCTTCACTGAGCACTCAAGCCTCTATGGCATGGCCATAATCTACTTGTCCAGCCTTGTCCTCCATAAACGGCCCTAAAGGAGTGAGTCACTTGCCACTGAAGACTCCATGCAGCTTTCCTCCGTGTGTCTGTCTTCAAAACCAGTAAACCCGTAAATCAACACCCTCCTTCAACAGTCGATGTCTCTAACACATGGAAAAGGACCATTAAAATGGGTGCACACGACTGTGTATCAGGGTTTCTCAACTTTGGCATTACTAACATGTCAGGATGGGTAATTCCTTGCTGTGGAGGGTTTTCAGACACATTATCAGAGGTTTACAGCACTGGGGGGAGGGAGAGGAGCAAAAGCGCTCCTGGCAGAGAACTACTTATTATAAGAAATATATTTAATTTACTCTGATAAACAGTAAGCTCTTTGAGGACAGGGACTATGGCCTTTTAACTTTTATATTCTCAATTTTACCTAGTATGATGGTTTATGATTGGTTTAGATAAACATTTGTTCTCTGCTGAAGTTAGAAGACAGACTATTCTAACCTACCATATTCCAAGGATTTATAGATATTCTATAAATTTGAAATACCAAATTTCAACCTGTTAAGTAAAGCTTTTAAAGGTAAAAATGGCTATGTCATTAACATCACTATAATTTTCAACAAACTGTCAATTATAGTTGTGCTCTAAAGGAAATGGTTATAGCATTATAAAGCTTAAGTGGACAATGGACTTCCACATCATATATATGATAATAGTATTCTATCACTAAGGACTTACAGAAGAGTAACAGAAATTACGTCCTCCTTCCTTCAAATATCCTGTGTATACAGGATATAGTGTTATCTCAGTTAACTGCCTAGAAACATTCAAAGCCTATTTAGTGAGAAAGGCAAGGCTTCAATGGAAGGTTGCTAAATCAGGTTAAGTTCCCTAGACCAGTGGCTCCTCAATTCTTGATGCATATTAAGAAGTCTCTGAAGAATTAAAAAGAACCTATCACTGAGCCTCCCTCCAGACCAATTAAATTAGCTCCAGGGAATGGTACTGAAGATTAAAATTGTTTTAAAAATCCCCAGTGAATTCTAATTTACAACCAAGGCTGAGAACTGCCCTAGACTGGTTCAAAACCTCATGTACCTTGACAGTTAACATGAAAGGCACTCTTTTTAGAAAAGTTTAAGCTCAATGGAAGGCTGAAACTTACTCTCTACCTTGCTGACTTGGGCCTGTACGTTAACACTTAATCTTGAGTTAAAAGAGCTGCTAGCCTTTTCCTGGGAGAGGCATTACAACGAAACTCATGGTATGATCCTTAGGCTGCCTTCTCTACCACTTCACAGGATCTGGGCACTTACAGTCCTCTTTACTCGGTGAAGTTACATTCAGTTCTGTCGGAAGCGGCTGCTGGCTAGGACTAAGAGTTGGCGTGGTTATCGAGGTATTGTTGTTGTCACTGGTGGTCTCTTCGGAAAACAAATCTGATTGGCTGTTACTTGTACTTGGAGTGGAATCATCGTCTGGTTGTTTCTTTTGAAAATCTGAAGAGAAAGAGTGAAAAGAACAAGTTTAAATAAGGAGTTCACAATTACCTTGGATATTAGAAAATAATGAAAGTTAGTATAAAACTTAAAACTAATTTGAGTGATTAAAAAAATGTAACTAAAATACTGGTCAAGGCTTAGAAAATTGGTGGATGAGTTAAAGATGTCCGTTGTCCCTGTATTATTCAGGTAAGTAGTGGACATACTGATTTTAATGTAAGACTCAGAAAAGCCAAATGCATGTTAAAATTTTAGGGGTAAACAAGGATAAAAGGAATAAAGAAACACTGTTCAAACTAATACTGGACAGGTAAGAAGGTGAAAAAGAGCCGAGGAAAAAAGCAGGGTAAACAGAAAACAAATAATAATGTGGTAGGAATAAGTTCAGATATACCACTAGTGGTAATAAATATAAACAGGCTAAACTTATCAGTTAAAATACAGAAAATTCAAACTGAATAAACAAAATCCTGTTTGAAAATTATGGAGTTTCCAAGAGACATACTAAAAATATTAACATGAGAGAAAATTTTTAAAGTATATAAACAAAACACCAGTAAATACAAATGATTAAAAAGCCAATCACAGCTACAGTACTGTCAGGAAATGTAAACTTTGAAGAAAAAGCATTATGAGAGATAAAGAAGATTATATAATAGCAAAAAAAAAATTACCAGAAATATAAAACTCTTATTTCATCTATATACACCTAAAAACAAAGCCTCAAAATATGTAAAGCAAAAATAGTTCGAAATCACTGGAATCTATGAGATTCAATGATTGGAATTTATGGGAAACCGACAATTAGATAATGAATTTTTTTAAAACACATGTGGAATATTTATAAAAACTGCCTAAAACCTGGATAAATTCAGACCACACATTATGTTATAAAGCAAAAGTCTCAAGAGATAACAAAGAATTAGTAAGAAATAGGCATTATTAATTGACCAGAGAGCAATTAAGTTAAAAACTGGTAATAAAAATCTTATATATTTGCAAGTTTTTAAAATGCATTTTAAACTCAAGGGTCAAATTAGACATTAGAAAATATGTATAATTAAATGATAATATAATTACTACTTATCAATATCCAGTAAAGATAAAGATGCACATATATTACCTATGCCCTAGTCGTTCTATTACTAGGTATATACCTCAGAGAAAATCAGCACACAAGTACCAGGATGCTGATTATATACTGTTTATAACACTAACAAGTCTGCAGCAACCTAACTGTCCATAAATCATAATAATATTCAAATAGTGGAATAATGTACACAGTGAAAATAAATGACTATTGCCACAACACATCAACATGAATAAACCTCAAAATTATGTTGAACAAAAAAGAAAGTCACTAAATAATATAGTAAGATTGTACTACATAAACATTAAAAACATGCAAAACAAATCATATATTGTTTAAGAATATGTATCTCTAAGTCACTAAAAAAATTAACACAGTTCAGGACAACGGTTACCTCTGAGATTGGGGGTGAGCAGTGGGATGCAAAGTGAGAGCTATACAGAAATATTCAAAATGATAGGTAATGTCCACTGGCAGAGAATAGATTAAAATGGTATATTCATTCATTGATGAAATAATGTATGGCAGTTAAAATATTAATAAATGAATAGAGCTATAAGTACAACAGAAAATCTCAAAAGCAATGCTGAGAGAGAAAAGCAAGCTACAGAAAGACATACATGTCTAACGTGCTGTGTGTGTTATACTCAGTCATTTACTCCGTGGAAGAAAAGTTATGACCAACCTAGACAGCATATTAAAAAGCAGAGACATCACTTTGCCAACAAAGGTCCATCTCGTCAAGGCTATGGTTTTTCCAGTGGTCATGTATGGATGTAAGAGTTGGACTATAGCTGAGTGCCAAAGAATTGATGCTTTTGAACTGTGGTGTTGGAGAAGACTCTTGAGAGACCCTTGGACTGCAAGGAGATCCAACCAGTCCATCCTAAAGGAGATCAGTCCTGGATGTTCATTGGAAGGACTGATGTTGAAGCTGAAATTCCAATACTTTGGCCACTTGATGCAAAGAGCTGACTCATTTGAAAAGACCCTGATGCTGGGAAAGATTGAGGGCAAGAGAAGAAGGGGACAACAGAGGATGAGATGGTTGGATAGCATCACCGACTCAATGGACATGAACTTGAATAAACCCCGGGAGTGGTGATAGACAGGGAGACCTGGCGTGCTGCAGTCCATGGGGTCGCAAAGAGTCAGACACGACTGAGCAACCGAACTGAACTGAATGCTCAGTCGTGTCCAACTCTGTGGCCCCACAAACTACAACCTACCAGGTTCCTCTGTCCATGGCATTCTCCAGGCAGGAATACTGGAGTGGCTGCCATTTCCTCCTCCAGGGGATCTTCCCAACTCAGGGATCGAAACCTGCACTGTGTTTCTCAAAGATTTTCTAATTTTCTGTTGTCACTGAAGTCTTTCCGGGGCATCTGAAACCTTAGAACTGAACTGAACTGAACAAGGATCTTCAATTCTATATGTAATTTTTTTTATTTCTTAAAGCCAGTGGTATGTATGTGACTGCTTAAAGTATTATGTTTAGTCTCTGTATGCTTCCTTATTAAAAAACCTTATGCTAGTCTATGAAGTACAGATAATACTTTTCTGTATCAATTCAGAGAAGGAACACAAGATCCTGTACACTCCACATCACCTTAACTTTTGAACCAGAGAAGCTGTTGTTACGCTCAATAATCTCATCAGGGTCACGATTCTGACATACTCTGAGCATAAGAATTGCTAGCATTTATGTTGCATTTACCATGTAACAGGCACTGAACTAAATGTTTCACCTATTTAACTCATTTACTTTAATCCTCCAAACAACCCTACCAAGGGAGGTATAAATTACCACCACTTTGTTGATGAAGAAACTGAGGTTCGGAAAATTCAGGTTAATTCGTTCCAATAGCTAGTAAGCAGCAGAATCAGGATTTAAACATAGGTTTATCTGACATGAAAATTCATGGTCTTCAGTCTTAACCACAGGATGTAAATTGGTGTGCACTAGACTGACCCAAGGAAAAGGCCTCCATGTCAAACCCCCACCCATTTACAGCACCAAAGGGAATGCAATGGATTTAGCCAAAGAATCACTAATCTGCTGTGCCCATCAGTGATTTAAATTCTCTACTACTTCTGTGTATTTATTTCTCCTAGCCACTTTCTTACTCTTCAGTGTTTTGACATTTTAAAATGGCTTATTATCCCAATGTTAGTTGTACAGCACTTTTAGAGAAAAGGGTACTACATAAGTGGAATAAAAATATTGCAGATAATGCTTTTGTTATATCCTGTCATCTCATTAGCTCTATGTCAATAATCATTGTGTCCCTCCTATAGCCACTTCTCTACCACTTAATTGGAAATAAGACCCTAGAAGAATTGAAACTGAGTCATCATTGTACCTTTTAACAGAATCCCCAATGCCTCAAGACAGACACACACACAGAATCACTCACTGAGGCACGATAACTCTTTCAGGTTAAATCACGTTGGTGTCCGAAGACAATTACCAGGTCCCACCTACACAATCTCCAGCCCATGTTTGCCATGTTTCTTGATGTCCAGGTGCTCCTCTTTAAATAAGTTTCTTTTGTGAATCTGCAGCTGACATAATGTACCTTCTTTTAACCCATCCTCTCACTGATGTCTTTTATGTACCACCACAGGACGATGGTGTGAAAAAAATCACAGGGCTAACAGTATTCTTCACAAACCAAACTGACTGCAACAAGGGAACTAGTAGAAGCTGTATAAACTCTCCATTTCAATTCAATAAAGAAATCAGAAACAACAGAATTTTACAACCAGAATTAACTCTAAAGATCCAGCTGAATCCTCTCACTTTACAGATAAAGCAAGCAAGAGCCAAGAAAGATAATGCAACTGACCAGACGAAATTCACAGTTAATTATAAGAGTTTTCTAACTCCTAGGCAAAAGTTAGCAGCTTATACGAAACAAAAGCTTTAAAGTCAGATCTAGAAGCAAATTCCAGAGAAGGCAATGGCATCCCACTCCAGTATTCTTGCCTGGAAAATCCCATGGACGAGGAGCCTGGTAGGTTTCAGTCCACGGGCTTGCGAAGAATCAGACAAGATTGAGTGACTTCACTTTCACTTTTCACTTAAATGTATGGGAGAAGGAAATGGCAACCCACTCCAGGGTTCTTGCCTGGAGAATCCCAGGGACGGAGGAGCCCGGTAGGCTGCCGTCTCTGGGGTCACACAGAGTTGGACACGACTGAAGCAACTTAGCAGCAGCAGCAGCAGCAGCAAATTCGGACTTTGCATATGGCTAAAAGCAAACTGTTTATACTTTGGAGGTCTTGTCTGTAAAATGAAGGAAAGGAGTTATTTCTACCTCTCAGGATAGTGTGGATTGAACAAGATAATGTACATAAGGTATCTGCACACGTTCAGTGCAGTTCAGTGGCTCAGTCATGTCCAACTCTTTGCGATTCCGTGGACTGCAGCACGCCAGGCCTCCCTGTCCATCACCAACGCCCGGAGTTTACCCAAACTCATGTCCATAGAGTCAGTGATGCATTCCAACCATCTCATCCTCTGTCGTCCCCTTCTCCTCCTGCCCTCAAACTTTCCCAGCATCAGGGTCTTTTCCAATGAGTCAGATCTTCGAATCAGGTGGCCAAAGTATTGCAGTTTCAGCTTCAGCATCAGTCCTTCCAATGAATATTCAGGACTGATCTCCTTTAGGATGGACTGGTTGGATCTCCCAACAGTCCAAGGGTCTCTCAAGAGTCTTCTCCAACACCACAGTTCAAAACCATCAATTCTTCAGCACTCAGCTTTCTTCACCATCCAACTCTCACATCCATACATGACTACTGGAAAAACCATAGCCTTGACGAGATGGACCTTTGTTGGCAAAGTAATGTCTCTGCTTTTTAATATGCTGTCTAGGTTGGTCATAACTTTCCTTCAAAGGAGTAAGCATCTTTTAATTTCATGGCTGCAATCACCATCTGCAGTAATTTTGGAGCCCCCAAAAATAGTCTGCCACTGTTTCCACTGTTTCCCCATCTATTTGCCATGAAGTGATGGGACCAGATGCCATGATCTTAGTTTTCTGAATGTTGAGCTTTAAGCCAACTTTTTCACTCTCCTCTTTCACTTTCATCAAGAGGCTCTTTAGTTCTTCTTCACTTTCTGCATAAGAGTGGTGTCATCTGCATATCTGAGGTTATTGATATTTCTCCCAGCAATCTTGATTCCAGCTTGTGCTTCCTCCAGCCCAGCGTTTCTCATGATGTACTCTGCATATAAGTTAAATAAGCATGGAGACAATATACAGCCTTGACATACTCCTTTTCCTATTTGGAACCAGTCTGTTGTTCCATGTCCAGTTCTAACTGTTGCTTCCTGAGGTGCATACAGATTTTTCAACAGGCAGGTCAGGTGGCCTGGTATTCCCATCTCTTGAAGAATTTTGCACAGTTTATTGTGATCCACACAGTCAAAGGCTTTGGCATAGTAAACAAAGCAGAAATAGATGTTTTTCTGGAACTCTTGCTTTTTTGATGATCCAGCGGATGTTGGCAATTTGATCTCTGGTTCCTCTGCCTTTTCTAAAACCAGCTTGAACATCTGGAAGTTCATGATTCACATATTGCTGAAGCCTGGCTTGGAGAATCTTGAGCATTACTTTACTAGCGTGTGAGATGAGTGCAATTGTGTGGTAGTTTGAGCATTCTTTGGCATTGCCTTTCTTTGGGATTGGAATGAAAACTGACCTTTTCCAGTCCTACGGCCACTGCTGAGTTTTCAAATTTGCTGGCATATTGAGTGCAGCACTTTCACAGCATCATCTTTCAGGATTTGAGATAGCTCAACTGGAATTCCATCACTTCCGCTAGCTTTGACCATAGTGATGCTTCCTAAGCTCCACTTGATTTCACATTCCAGGATTTCTGGCTCTAGGTGAGTGATCTGCACATGGGCACTCAACAAATGATAGTCATTAAAAAGAAAAGGTATTTTCCAAGTTTAAATAAAGACCCATATCTTCCTTTTAGCCCCGATGTTTGCATTATAGTTCTTAACCTCGTGTTCCTTTCTTTCTGTTATCATTCAGCATCCAATTTATGACTAGAAACAGAAGTAAAAAAAAAAATTCCAGAAGTCTATTCCAAGGACAAAGGGGAGCAGATTTATATTCCATGTAAAAAAGTAAACAACAAAATAGGCAGACACTGCCTCTTGTTACTCTACTCTGGAAAGCAGTGCAGGAGAGGTCAGAAATAGTCAATCCATTTGATCCAGAAACAGAAAAGTCTTGTTACTTGCTGTTTTACAGTTCTCATATAAATGAGAAAACTAGAGCTCTCCAAGCTTATCCATCTTTTTGAGGGGAAAAAAAAAAGGAATAATTATCTATTTTTGTAAATTGGTAGAGTTTATCCTATATACAAAGGTATAAATTTGGCCTTGAATAATGTTTCTCCAAAATAAACTGTTTGGAAAACCTAAGTTAAAACTTTTGAACTTTAAAGGGATTGCTGCTGAAAAGTGAACAGAAGCCAAGATCTTGGCAGCTTATCTTATTATCAACTAAGGGGAAAAATAATTTCTCAACAAAAGTACTCTTAGAACCTGAGGTATCCAGAAATGAGATGGTTCCACAAGCTAAAAAACTGACCTAATGCTACCAGCTGAGCCAAAATGACCAGTGAAGAAGTCCCTGGGGCTGGTTACAAACATACTCACTAGATCTATTTTTTTCCATGATTTTCAGAATGATTTTTCTCACAGGTCAATCTTACACTGCAAAGTGCACCTCAAAAGACTGGGAGCACCAAGAAAACACATTATCCTTCCTGCTTTGCTGACAAGCTCATTCACCTGGGCAGTCTCACTGGGACTATACCTTATGTAGTCATTACTCAAAACCTATATATACATATATATACATATATATATAAAATCTATCTCTTAGATGAAACTACACAGATTTAGCAAGATGATTAGCTCACTTAAACTCCCACCCTGCTTCCAGATTATGACCATACCTATGACTTTTTGAATGATTTGCCATTCCCTTCTCCAGGGGATCTTCCTGATTCATGGATCGAACCCAGGTCTCCTGCATTGCAAGCAGATTCTTTATCATCTGAGCTACCAGGGAAGCCCTTCTTCAAGGCAGAGAATACATAAAAGTGATTTGAAAAGGATTTTGCTAAACTTTTTCTTTAAAAATTAATTAGTTTTTAAAAAATGTTCCTTGGTAACCTACTTTTTCCTCTTCATAATATACCCTGATCTGTTTTCCTTTGTCACTTATAGATCTCTGTGATCACTGATAGGCACAAAGAATGCCCATTTATCATATAAAAAGCAAACCAATTCACCTTTTCTTCAGTTCAGTTGCTTAGTCATGTCCGATTCTTTGAGACCCCATGGACTGCAGCACGCCAGGCCTCCCTGTCCATCACAACTCCTGGAGCTTACTCAAACTCATGACCATCCAGTCAGTGATGCCATCCAACCATCTCATCCTCTGCCATCACCTTCTCCTCCTGCCTTCAACCTTTCCCAGCATCAGGGTCTTCTCTAGTTGAGTCAGTTCTTCGCATCAGGTGACCAAAGTATTGGAGTTTCAGCTTCAGCATCAGTCCTTCCAATGAATATTCAGGACTGATCTCCTTTAGGAAGGACTGGTTGGATCTCCTTGCAGTCCAAGGGACTCTCAAGAGTCTTCTCCAACACCACATTTCAAAAGCATCAATTCTTCGGCGCTCAGCTTTCTTTATAGTCCAACTCTCACATCCATACATGACTACTGGAAAAGCCATAGCTTTGACTAGACGGATATTCTTTGGCAAAGTAGTGTCACTTCTGTTGTACATTTGCAATCACCAATTTTTCACATTATAAGCAAGATTTCATAAAACTTCCTCAGGTTATATTGCTAGAAGCACACCAACGAGGTAAAAGAGGATGCATATTTTTAAAGCATTTGGCACACGCTGTCAGATTTTCTTGGCATGATTCCCTGTGATTCCCCATAGCACAAGACTTACTATGGTGTGTAAGAATCATCTGTTCACTTGTCAGTCTCCCACATTACACAGGCCCGGGACAAAAACAGTGCTTCATAAATGTTAACTGGATGAGTAAGTAGCCAAATGTTTTTTAGCAGAAAGCCTATCAGTGAATTACATTTCAAATTATATTATCAATTGTTATTTTAAATCCTTCAAAAGCTATTCTGTGTGCCTCTAAGGGCAGTCCTAAGCATCATCTGGTCTAGCAATTCTAAAAGATGAAGTGCTATGAATTTCTATTTTCATAATCAATAAGGAGAGGTGATAAATTCAACTGCATTTGTTCTAACTCATTCATTAAATCTATCTGGCCACTAATAAGGCTTCTATATCATTATTAGAGACCACTAAAGCTAGATATAAAGGAAATTAAACTGGAGGTGAAAGAGGAACATGAACCAAGTGTCTACTGTGAATAAGACACTCTGCCAGAGACCTTACATTCATTTTCTCATTTAATTCTCAAAATAAACTGGGTGGCAGATGTCATCTCCACATTTCCGCAGAGGATGAGGGGCATGGCAGGTTTGGGCAAACTGCTCCCTCCTAAATATGATGGAGCTAGGGTGTGAGACCCAATTTTGGGTTAGTCTGGCACTGAAATTCCCACTACAGAATGCATCGCCGAAGCAACCTTGGCCCAGCCTGTAGGGTGACTTTTCCAGTCTCCACATTTCCATTCCCAGGCTCCAAACCCCCATATGACTCTATATCACAGATAACAACTCCATGTTGCCACTGGGAGCTTTAATTTGGTATTTCACACCATAAAATGCTTCATGTTTCAAGTACCCAATTAAAGCAAAATTGAAATGTTGAAAATAAAAATTCAGTTCTGATATCTCCAAAGTCTGGTTCATGCAAGGCGTTGTATAATATAAAAAGCCTCCTCTAATGAAACAGGGTCCTTTCTCCTCTTTTCTTCATTCCTTCTCCTAGTTTATCTCCACAGCAGGCTACAGCTTCCTCTCATAAGCACATTTCTAGATTTTTAAAGCTTCACATTCCCACCCCAACCACAAACCTTAGATATCAAATTTTAAAAAGCTACAAAGCCATTACAGTAGCCAACCAATTCACAAGTCAAGAGTTTCACTCCAGCCTTCTAATTAAAATCTCAAACTCGAGTATTTAAATGTTAATCTGGGTTAATAGCCTCAGCAAAAAACAAACTGGTTTCATCAAGAATGACCAAGAACCAAAGGACAAACTAACTCCCATTAAAATCTTAAAATGCAGTCACCTTAGATCCTAGCTTACAGGGAAAATTGTAATCTGCTCAATGTGGCTTGGTTCATTTTAACTTTCTTTCATGAACCCTCTCCTAGCTTCTTTCAAAAACAAAACCAAAACCTTTAGCCTACCAGATTCTCTCTCAGGATGATGCCTTCTCTTTAAAAGCTATGTGTCTTCACTGACTGCTACTATTTTGATACTACCTGATACTTTCAGTCAAGTTTTGAAAACATAAATGTTTATTTATGTATATATGTACACACCATATACATCTCCTGTTGAAGATAAATGAATATTGTCCTATGTTTCCTATTTATGTCCACAAATCTGTCCACTTTGAAGTATTACTTCAGAAATTAAAATGGACCTTGTTTTCTGTCCTTTTCCCCATCTCAGGGGATGTGACCAACATTTTCCTAGAGGCTGAAGTCAGAAGCCTGGGAATTATCTCAGACCCCACGTGCTCCCTCTCTTAATTCTACATCTCAAAAATCACCACATCTAGTCTTTACTACTCATAAGGATCTCTAGAATCCATCCACTTCTCCATTACTACTCTAGCCTGAGTCATCATCATCTGTCAGATTCCTTCACTAGCATCTTGTTTTCTTTACATCCTATCTTCTCTTGGCCCACACTCTAATCCATTCTATGCAAAACAATCAGAGTGATATTAAAAAGTCATTTTCCCCCCTAAACCCTTGACTGACCTTCCACTGCCTTAATAATCAACTCCACATTCCTAAGTTTGCCTTGCAAGTTAGACATCTCTCCATGGACTGGCTTCTGGCTATCTCTTCAGCCCCATCTTAAGCCAATGCTCCTCTCTCCCTCCGCCTGGCTTCAGCCATTCTGGACAGCTTGGGCTTTTTTAACTCTTCATTTTCTCAACCTGGAGTCCCTTGATCAAGGCATGTGAGAGACTCTTTTTCTTTATCTTGCTATTCACACCTACTCATTTTGAACCTTAACATAAGCACTCTTTCCTCAGGGAAGCCCTTAAGATTACCTGTAGAAGACACTGAATAAATATTTTTTGGACGAATGAATGAATGTCTTATTCATTGTGTATGCCAGTTCCTAGCAAAATGCCTGACACATAATATAGATTTGTTGAATTTAACTTATTTAGTACTGGTGATAACAAACTACGTTAAAAAACATTTGTTCTCTTAGACATAACAGACTTTAAATTGCTATAAAATTTATTATTAGGAAACAAAAATGTGTCTACAAACAGCAGAAATATAAGCATCCCTGTCAATAAGCAGATGTGTGAATTTTACAAACTATCCTTGCACATATAAAATATTTCCTCCTTACTACTCACTACGGGTAACTGGTTCTGATAGAATTCAAAAAGGTTTGCTTACCAAAAAGCTGCAAGCTTTTATTTCAAATACTAGAAACAGCACTCAACTAGCTCCCAAAAGTGTGTCTTCCAATGCTTCTTGCAAAAGTAGCCAATAGATACCACATGACAGCGTCAAACTTATAAGCAAAACTCTTATCAGTAATTAAGCTTATTTTATAATCCAGTTTATCACTCAAATTATACACTCCCTAGATTCTTCACACCTATAGTGCCTACTGCTCAGAAGTGTGAACTAGCAAAAAAAAAAAAAAAAAAAAAAAAGTTATTTAGAAGAAGGCTTGTTTCTTATACAGCATTTATTCTGCAGACTATACAGTTTTCCCAGCAATAGTGTCTCATATTCATTTACAGAGCATAAATTAACATGTGAACACTATGGCAAATATCTAACAATCCATTAGCACTACAATAACAGGGCACAAGAGACACATTCGCCTCATTTTGGTCTATCAAAGTGTCAATTTTTTTAAAAATGCTAAAAGCACAAGAAGTTTTCTGAATACTGTCACATTAATCTGGTTTCAACAAAATGAACATCTGATACATAACATCCTATACAGCTTATACATAACATACATGCTTATACATAACATCCTATACAGCTCAACCATCAAAATAAACAACAGAGTAGGCATAGTATGTAAATGTTAGGCAAAGTTGACAAAATAAAACATGCAAATTAGAACCAAAACGAAACAAAAAACCCTGACCTATTTACAGCTGATCCTTCGTGCCATCTAAAGACCTCCCCTGAATGAGTAGTCCTTCCTGTCATTCACAAATCACTCTGATGGCACAGGTGTGACATGAACATTACTAGAGAGGCTGGAGCCTGGAAGATTCCCACCCCCCGCCCCCAGTTCAGATCCAAGGTTTCAAATGCCCCAGAAAGACTTCAATGACAACAGAACAGAAAATTAGAAAAGCTCTGGGAATACACAAGCAAAAGAAAATCCCCCTTTTTTAGATCCTTGTTTTTACAATTACACTCATAGTCTTCATGCTACCAGCCCTCCATTTTACCATGCAGAAGTGACAGGAGAAAAAGCAAAACAAAGTCCCTCCTGCTGGGCCCCCCTTTTGGGAAAGTGGAAGGAGAGCAGTATTTGTGCTCCTACCCACTGTTCCCCTCTCAACGGTCTCTGCTCCCCTCCAGGTGTGACGGCAGCTCGTACCTTTAATCATATTTCATTTTCACTCAGTTCTCAGTCTCCCCATCTCACAACAGGGTCACATACCACCAAGCTTCAGTCCTCTGTTAAGCCCTATCGCCAAGCTGAGTACTTCAAAGTTTCAGGAAATTCAATTCAGGGTGGTAGTGGTAACTCTTGAGACACACTCTCCCTTAAGATAAAACTTGTAAATGTTCAGCACAAATTATTATTTTTTAAACAATGTAAAATAGTGTATTTTGAGAATGGCAGTCTTTCTCAAAATGTAACAGACCACACGTTGGTTCAAGATGCTAAGAGAAAGCTTTTTTAAAGGATGATAGGTTTGCTAACATTTTCTCATTGCATCTATTAAAGCATACTAGGGGATTCTCAGTGAAGACCATGATTTTCACAAGACCCAAAGATCAGGGCCAACTAATGTTTATTCAATGAACTCAAGGTAGCAAAAGAATATAATGTCTGTATGATTCACAATCCCCAAAAGGCATCTGTCTAATCGTAGAAAGAGTACGAGTTCATAACTACGGATAGTTATGAAAAAGTTGCAGCATGAAAGAAGGCAAAACTAGTTCTTCACATAAGGGTATCAAGTAATGACCTAAGAGATTTTTTCACTCATGAGAAGAGCTGGTGCAGATACTTACAGACCTCCATCACAGTGTGATGTCTAGGAATGCAGAATCAGACTGAGTTCACATCATGGCCCAACCCCTTAACTGCTATGTGACCTTGGGCAAGCTATTCAACTTCACCTGCTTCAGTTTTCCCATTCTTTAAAATGGGAATAATCATCATTATATATTTTATAAGGTTATTAAGTGGATTATGTTAGATAATTAAATGTTAAAAGTTTTACAACAATGCCCAGCTAGTAAATCTCAAATTAACTATGGACTTTTTATTACCTTCTGCTTTCTTGCACACAATTTAAAAATTTGCTAGTCTGAGACTGTGAAAAATAATTTCTCTGGAGTCAAGGAATGACCAGAAGGGAATTACTCATCTACCTTGTCTTCATAACAATGTACATGAGGTAAGTCAATCTGGGGTTATAAACTCATCGTAGATAAGTGTACAAAGTCAGCTGGCTTAAAATAGTAGGGAGTGATGGCTACTGTTGCTAACTGGCAACTGTAAGTCTGTGGAAAATTCTGAAAGAGACGGGAATACCAGACCACCTGACCTGTCTCTTGAGAAATCTGTATGCAGGTCAGGAAGCAACAGTTAGAACTGGACATGGAACAGACTGGTTCCAAACAGGAAAAGGAGTACGTCAAGGCTGTATATTGTCACCCTGCTTATTTAACTTATATGCAGAGTACATCATGAGAAACGCTGGGCTGGAGGAAGCACAAGCTGGAATCAAGATTGCTGGGAGAAATATCAATAACCTCAGATATGCAGACAACACCACCCTTATGGCAGAAAGTGAAGAAGAACTAAAGGGCCTCTTGATGAAAGTGAAATAGGAGGGTGAAAAAGTTGGCTTACGGCTCAACATTCAGAAAACTAAGATCGTGGCATCCAGTCCCATCACTTCATGGGAAATAGATGGGGAAACAGTAGCTGACTTTATTTTTCTGGGCTCCAAAATCACTGCAGATGGTGATTGCAGCCATGAAATTAAAAGATGCTTACTCCTTGGAAGGAAAGTTATGACCAACATAGACAGCATATTAAAAAGTAGAGACATCACTTTGTCAACAAAGGCCCATCTAGTCATGGCTATGGTTTTTCCAGTGGTCATGTATGGATGTGAGAGTTGGACTATAAAGAAAGCTGAATGCCGGAGAATTGATGGTTTTGTACTGTGGTGTTGGAGAATACTCTTGAGAGTCCCTTGGGCTGCAAGCAGGTCCAACCAGCCCATCCTAAAGGAGATCAGTCCTGGGTGTTCACTGGAGGGACTGATGTTGAAGCTGAAACTCCAATACTGTGGCCACCTCATGCGAAGAGGTGACTCATTTGAAAAAACCCTGATGCTGGGAAAGATTGAGGGCAGGAGAAGAAGGGGACCACAGAAGATGAGATGGTTGGATGGCATCACCAACTCAATGGACATGGGTTTGGGTGGACTCCGGGAGTTGGCGATGGACAGGGAGGCCTGGCGTGCTGCGGTTCATGGGGTCGCAAAGAGTCGGACACGACTGAGTGACTGAACTGAAGCCTCACCTAAAGGTACCTGATTCCAAACTTAAAAACAAAAATAAAAACCTGTGAATACAACAAATCTGTGACCTGCAAGCCTGCAGTTTATAAGACTCTTTATTTAAATCGAGACAAAATGTTTATGACATAGAAGTTTTGTACACTGCATTATTAATTTCATATATTGGTAAAGAAAGGATTCATCAGATATACATGGTTAGATATACAGAGCAAACAGGAAAATACAGAGATAAAATATATACAGAGAGAATCAGATCTGTGTTTGAATCCTGGCTAAGCTAATCAGAAGCTGTATCACCTCAAGAAAGTTACTGACCCTATTTATGATTGTTCTCATCTGCAAAAATATCTATCCAAAAAGATCTATCCTCTAAGACTGTTGTGAGAATGGGAGATAATGTGTATGTCCCTCATGAAACAGAGGCACTGAATAAATTTCTGAAGGAGTAACAAATGAGTGTCATGTGGGTCTGGAACAGATTCTTTTTTTTTTTTAATTTTATGTAAATCTAGACCAAATAATGGTGGATTAGTCACTAAGTCATGTCCAACTCTTGTGACCCCATAGACTGTAGCCCACCAGGGTTCTCAGTTCATGGGATTCTCTAGGCAAGAATACTGGAGTGGGCTGCCATTTCCTTCTCCATGGAATAGATTCTTATCCTACGGTTCTTTGTATCAGTTTGAGCTAATGCAGCATGTACTAGATGTCTTAATGTGCATTAGACATGTTAAAAGATGTCTCATGGTCAAGTGTGATGATTTGGACAGGGAAATATAATCCTCTTACCAGAAGGGGCAACAAATACCTGGGAACAGTAATGCAACCTAGGGTTCATAACATAGGTGCACAGAAAATTTTGCATGTAAGTGTAGGTTAACCTTACAAAATTATATGGGCCTATGTATACACAGAGGCCCATTTTTCTCCTCAGAAAATAGAATATAGATATTATAATTCTGAAAGATATTACAGATGCAAAGGGTCTAAAACAAGTCAGATTGAGTTTGAAAGAAGTCATGTCTCAAATATATGGCCATTACTAGTGATTTTATAACACTAGATCAATACAATAGACCTAATTCCGACTTTCCAAGTTGCTGATTACTGGACAGTGTGAGCTGAAGAAACAGTCTTAAGTTTCTACCAGGCTCTATTAAATTCTATTATTGCCTTATGAAAAATCTGAATATATATGTAATTGCAGTAAACCTATACTATGATGATACCAGTTTATTGACAATACAACCTTACTTGAGAAAACTGGTTTTTCCAGACAACTGAAAACCCTGTTCTTTACAAAATACAAGATTGTTGTTGTTAAGTGGCTAAGCCATGTCTGACTCTTTTGCAACTCCATGGACTGTAGTCCACCAGGCTCCTCTGTCCATGGGATTTGGGGCAATACTGGAGTGGGTTGCCATTTCCTTCTTCCTGATCCAGAGATCAAACTTGCTTTTCCTGCATTGGCAGGCAGATTCTTTACTACTGAACCACCAGAGAAGCCCCAAAATACAAGATGCTCTGACACTAATTCAAAATTTAATTTGTTTTAAATTAATGAGGCCATGCTATGTTTGTTTCTCTTTTAATGACTGCAACCCAGGTTTGCTCCTGAGTCTCAGATGGATGCTACTAAGTTAATGTACTGAAATATTTATAGGTCCTTATCAAATGGGAAAAATAAGTTATTACAAAATTCTTAAGAACCAACTGCCTTATACTAACCAAATAATCCAGTATTATTTTGTCTAAATTTCATTTGAGGCAGGTGAAATTTGATATAACTTATTTTAAAATGCTCTTTCCATTTGGGAATATGCTTTTATTTCACTTGCAAGTATGGGTAAATGCATTTTGAATGGGATGAGGAAGAGGAAGTTACTAATATCCATTTTTAAATTATCTTTGAAATATTTAATGATGTGATAAAGGCAAATTCTTCAAGTTTTAAGGTCATATTAATACTAAACAAATTAAGTGACAATGTTCTGTGTAGATACAGCTCTAATTGCCCCTTACTTTTATTCTAGGTAGCCCAATAAAGTGGTTATGTAATTCAAAACCTTTATAACTTCTAATTTAGGTACTTAAATTTGGGCTTAGATCTTACATTAAGGAGAATTTGCTTACTGTTAATTCTGATCAGTAAGAAAAGAAAACGAGATACATTTCAACTGTCACCACTAGGACTCAGCCCTCATATATAACGTCCTTGGCTTCTAACAGGAATGCTATAAGAAAGAATCACGTAAAACACACTTTAAAAAAAAAAAAATTTGAAGTATAGTTGATTTACAGTATTGTGTTAGTTTCAGGTATACAGCCAAGTGATTCAGTATTTTTGAAGATAATTTTCCATTATAGGTTATTACAAGAAAGTGGGTATAATTCCCTATACTATACAGCATACTCTTGTTGCTTATCTATTTTATAATGGTCGTTTGTTAATCCTATATCCCTAATCTGTTCCTCCCCGCTTCCCTCTTCCTCTTGGTAACCACAAGCCTGCTTTCTGCATCTGTGAGTCTGAACACACTGCTCTTTGAAGGGCTGTGACTGCGACCATGGTCCACCACTCTTCTCACCATCCACGTCCGCGTTCACAGGATGCTGACCTGTCTGCACGTCCGTTTTTGCTCTGACTTCTAGGAAGCTCAGATCTCAATCTGCACTCTGCCTTGAATGATTATACATTCATGGCATGAATTTGTGTTCAAATTCTTCATCTTACTAATAAATCTGAATTTTCTCTTTGTCTTGTTTTCTTCTTTTAAAAAGAAAAAGTATATTGTACTCTATACGTTACTTATTTTTTAACTAAACTACCATTTGTTTAGAAAATAGTGATAATTAAATGAAAATAAACATAATCTCATTTTACATGGGGATTTCATAAAGATAAATATTTGTAAATAATAAATATTTAAGCCTGTATCTATGCTGAAATGAAGGCTACTAATAAAACCAAAAGATACAAAATTATAGTAAGTCCCCTATGTACCAACCTTCAAGTTACAAACTTAAGAAATGAATGTGCATCTGATTTCAGCAAGGAACCAGAACCTGTGCCATCAGTGTCAGGCGTGAGTGACACTGCAGCTCACCCTCCATCTCCTGTGGCTGATGACCCTTCAGCTCTACCATCTCCCACCACCTCTCCTTGCTCCAGTCAGTAACCCTTATTGCCTGTTCACTCGATGATAGTCCCTAGAAGCCAGTTGTTGTACTGTACTACTGTACTTTTCAAGGTACTGCACTATGAGATTAAAAATGTTTCATTTTTGGTGTTTATTTTTTATGTATTATTTGTGTGAAAAAGTATTATAAACCTATTACAGTATGGTACTATACAGCTGATTGTGTTAGCTGAGTACCTAGGCTAACTATGTTGGACTTAACAAGCAAATTGGACTAACTCGCTCTTGGAACTGAACTCACTTGTTTGTAGGGGATGTACCTTACTAGAAAATGTATGAGTACATCAAATTAGGAATAAAATTCTACACTAACTGCATTAGAACTTCTGTATGAGGAGGTCTTTTCAAACTGTTCATGGGGTTCTCAAGGCAAGAATACTGAAGTGGTTTGCCATTCCCTTCTCCAGTGGACCACATTTTGTCAGAGCTCTCCATCGTGACCCGTCCGTCTTCGGTGGCCCTACATGACATGGCTCATAGTTGCACTGAGTGAGACAAGGCTGTGATCCACGTGATCAGTCTGGTTAGTTTTCTGTGATTGTGATTTTCATTCTGTCTGCCCTCTGATGGATAAGGATAAGAGGCTTGTGGGAGCTCCCTGGTGGAAGGGACTGGCTGTGGGGGAATTTGGTCTTGTTCTGATGTGCAGGGCCATGCTCAGAAAATCTTTAATCCAATTTTCTGTTGGTGGGCGGGGCTGTGTTCCCCGCCTGTAGTTTGGCCTAAGACCAAACTATGGTAGGGGTAATGGTGGTAATAGTGACGTCTTCAAAACAGCTAATGCCAGGACTGTTGTATTCAGAGCCCCTTACTCCATAGCAACCAACAAAGGTCAGTCTAGTCAAAGCTATGGTTTTTCCAGTACTCATGTATGGATGTGAGACTTGGACCATAAAGAAAGCTGTTCAGTTCAGCTGCTCAGTTGTGTCCGACTCTTTGAGACCCCATGGACTGCAGCACGCCAGGCTTCCCTGTCCATCACCAACTCCCAGAGCTTACTCAAACTCATGTCCATTGAGTCGGTGATGCCATCCATCACAGAAAGCTGAGCACTGAAGAATTGATGCTTTTGAAATGTGGTGTTGGGAGAAGACTCTCCAGAGTTCCTTGGACTGCAAGGAAATCAAACCAGTCAATCCTAAAGAAAATCAGTCCTGACTACTCACTGGAAGGACTGATGCTGAAGCTGAAACTCCAATACTCTGGCCACCTGATGCGAAGAACTGACTCAACTAGAAAAGACCCTGATGCTGGGAAAGACTGAAGGCGGAAGGAGAAGAGGATGACAGAGGATAAGATGGTTGGATGGCATCACTGACTCAATGGACATGAGTCTGAGCAAGCTCCTGGAGTTGGTGATGGACAGGGAAGCCTGGCGTGCTGCAGTCCACGCGGTCGCAAAGAGTCAGACACAACTGAGGGACTGAACTGATGAGGAGACCATAGTTACCGCTGTCGGGTTTTTGTTTTTTTCATTTTACCTTTCAGGGCCAAGAACACATGCAGAAAAAAATATCAACTAAGTATAACTGAACAAATTTTAAGGTAAGACGTGCCAAGTCTAAGTAATAGATTTTAAAATGTGAGGAGCTGAAAAGTAATGGACAAACAGAAATGAACAGAGGATGCTTAGGAGGCTAGGTATAACTTTGCCAAAGCAGTACAATTTTCCCTTGCAACTCACACTTCAACTCTCTCAGCACTACTCAAGCAAACCTAAAAGAGATCTGCTCCATCACTTTTGCATCTTCACCTTCACTTTTTCAAGAGTAAAAACATCTCATGAATACAACCAACCCCAAAGCTCCCATTTCATGACAGTGATGTACCATTTCACTTGACTCTCTATGTGAGTAACACTGTAGTACAAACTCAAGGGAAAAGGCCAGCATGTTAAGAAAGGCTACACCACATTCCGAGTTTCTCTTTTAACTTTGTGTTTATCAACCTGATCGATGTTAAATTCCATTCATCTTTTTTTCTGAAAACTAAAACTGAGAGTGACAAGGAAAATTACATTCTTTTCAGCCAAGTTCTTGCTGAGATATTAGAAATGCTGGCATGCCCAGTCAGGAATGAATAGTGGCCCTAGCAAGATAGCTAAAGGATGAGCTTTTGCTTCAGTTTTATTCATTGCAGATAGGGAAAACACTACGTTACAACCTTACTTGCACAGATAACAATGCTTCCACAGAAATCATTTAAAAAGAGCACTGACGAGCCTTACTGTCAACCAAGTTAAAATCCAGCAATACTTTTTTAAGAAAATCAATCTTTTCCATTAACCACTTCATCATAGCCAGCAATAAGCAAGCCATAAGTAATATTTAATATACTGCTATGGATAGATGGAAGGGAAGGAAGAAGGAAAGGGATGCAGGTTAAAAGAAAATTAGCAAAATTGACTTATACTAGGAGTAATTATATTTGTAGGGACAGATTAAAGACTATGGACTAGATTTTTATTGGACTGGTTTTTGTTGAATTGGCTACAAGTATCTATATAAGAGAAGTGATTCTTTGTGACTACTCTAGTGACAGACCTTGTCACAAAAATCTGTATTCTTTACCTTGTCATTTTAAAGTAATTTCAAAGAATATACTCACGTAATTTTGGAACTGAAAAGCTTTTAGAAATAATCTAGTACAAGGTTTCTGATCTAAAAACATCTTCAAAGGTATCACTAGCATTTTAAAGAAAGAGAATAGAAAAGGAAATATCAGAATGCACAGCAGACAGAAAGGTTAAATTTTGTTTTATAAAACTTTTGAATTTGTTATACATATGTATTAATCACATACATATGTGTATACTGATTCACAACGCAAAGGACATAGTAAAAAAGTTGTAATACCAATGATCAAATACATCTTCATTCTACAAATGAGGAAACTGAGACACAGGGAAGGAAAGAAGTAGACTTGTTCTGGGCATCTTACATCACTGAAGCAGGAGCTCAAATCACAAACACAAAATTTTATGTCTGATTCTATAAGCACCCTACTACAAACCCTAATCCATAACTTTCCCAACTAGAGTTTATATAGTACTATTAACTGCTGATTCTTTAAAGTACTCCCTAAAAGTCTGGTACAGAGTTCAGACAGTTGTGAAGTATCAGTGCTGAACAACTCCAAAAGAAAAATAAACCCTTCTTGATCTACTTTTCTTAAAGATGTTTCTTTGTAGCTGAAGGGATTCCCTCCCTGGTAGCTCAGGTAGATCTGCCTGCAATGCAGCAGATCCCAGTTCGATTCCTGGGTCGGGAAGATCCACTGGAGAAGGGATAGGCTACCCACTCCAGTACTCTTGGGCTTCCCTAGTGGCTCAGCTGGTAAAGAATCCACCTGCAATGTGGGAGACCTGGGTTCAATCCCTGCGTTGGGAAGATCCCCTGGAGAAGAGAAAGGCTACCCACCCCAGTATTCTGGCCTGGAGAATTCAATGGACTGTACAATCCATCGGGTTTCAAACAGTCGGACATGACTGTTTACGAGCAACTCTCACTTTTCACTTTGTAGCTGAAAGCCAGGAATGACAAAAATGTCCTTATGCTTCTTAAAAAGCAACACAAGAAATACATATCAAAAGTTTAAATGAGCATACTTTTCCCTCCCCTCAAACTGACCACAGGGGTGAAATGTGTATGTTTTATAATCCAACATTTTCACTTTAAGAAAATTGTTCTAAGGAAAACAAAATAAGTACAAAAAACTACACACACGCACACGTGTGTGTGTGTGTTTTAATGGTGACATAAGCAAAGGACATAAAAATCAGCTTGAAAGAATCCACAGTGGCCAAAGCTAAAATGTTCTGAGCATTAAAAACAAAAAGGACAGTAATGGATTATAATGTACTGAACAAAATAGGAATTCATGAGTTCACATCAATATAATTTAAAAATGAGAAGGGAAAGCTCTTTGTTACAGTAGAAAGCAAACTAATAATTACAGAAGAAATATGGTTAATAAAAACCATCAATGGATGCTAAAACCAGTGGGTAAAATTTTGCTGAGGAACAAGGTATTTATACAGTCTCAAAGCATCTCCTCACAAACTCCTTAATAATTAGAAAGGAAACAGCAATTTTATAGTGGAGAAACCTGGGGATTTCACCTTAATCACATGTCTCCTGATGCAACACAATGAGGATACAACATCACTGTTGTAATATTCCCCCCAAAATGCATAATGAATCTAATCATAAAGAAACTTCAGACAAACACAACATTCTACAAAATAATTGACCCAAATTCCTCATTGTTGTCAAGGTCAAGAAAAACAAACAAAAACAGGTTGAGGGACAATTTCAGACAAGAGACATGATGACAATTTAATGTGATGAATTAAACTCTGATCACAGGGGGTGAGAGAGAATAGCATAAAAGAAGTATTACTGAGACAAATGATGAAATGTGAATATAGTCTGTGTATGCATGTAATGGATTAGATAATAAAATGGTATCAATATAGGTTTCTTGACTTTGATCATTTTATTGTGGTGATCATGTAAAAGAATATCTTTGTTCTAAAGGAACCACATAGTGAAATATTAAGGTTAAAAAGGCATAGTGTCTCCAATTTACACTCAAATGGTTAAGGCCAAGATGTGCATGTGTGTGTGTGTGCATCCACACATACATATACACAGAATGATAAAACAAATGGGGTAAAAAACTGTTGAATCTGCATAAAGGATATATGCAAGTTTCTTGTATTCTTTTTTGCAGCTTTTCAAGTTGAAATTGAATCAAATTTTAAAAGTTTTTAAAAGGTGTGTACATGGAAGCAACCCAAGTATCTAATGGTGGTTGAATTAATAAACAAAACACAGTATGTGCATGAAATGGAATATTATTCAGCCTTAAAGAAGGGAATTTTGTCACAAGCAAAACATGGATGAACTCTGACGACACTGTGTTAAATGAAATAAGCCAGTCACCAAAAGACAAACAGCATATGGTTCCACTTACACGAGTATCTAGAGTAGTTAAATTCACAGAGACTGAAAGAATGGAGGTCACCAGGGGCCGGGGGAGACAGGAGAGCTGCCATTACATGGGTACGGAGTTTCAGTCTTACAAGATGAAAAGAGTTCTGGGGGTTGGGTGCATGGCAATGTGAATGTGCTTAACACTACTGAACTGTACACTTGAAAATGGTCAAAACGGTTAAGTGCTATGGTGTGCGAATTTTACCACAATTTAGAAATATAAAAAATATATAATGAATTCTATAAAGGGATACATACAAAAAATAGTCATCACAACCTTTTCTATAACAGTGTTAACAACCAAAATGGCCTTTAAGAGGAGATGAGGCAGGACTCTATGTATAGACACAGTGGAAAGGGGTAGAAAATGTAGGCTTACAAATACTGCATTATATATACTATTTGTGCATAAAAATTAAACTGTTTGGGGGTTTTTTGGTTCTTTTCTCCCCCAAAAGTCTTAACAGTGATATACCATAAGTTTAGAAATAGTAATATCCAGGTGGTAATATTACGAAGGAAAATATTTTCTACACTTATTTTAAAGAGTCAGTATATGCAGGAGACCCAGGTTCGAGCCCTGGGTCAGGATGATCCCCTGGAGAAAGAAATGGCAACCCACTCCAGTATGTTTGCCTGGGAAATCCCATGGACAGAGGAACCTGGAGGGCTACAGTCCATGGGGCCGCAAGAGTCAGACACGACTTTGGGACGAAACCACCACATGTATTTTTTAACACTGAAAACATAAAGAACATGACAGGTACCTGCATTCTCACCACCGAGATTTAACTAATTTTAATCTCTGAAGTATGTGCATTACGTCTGTGTGTCACCAACAGGTTAGAGGGTGGCACAGCTTTCTAACAGAGCTACTTCTACCCTCAGGCTCCTCAACAGAGCAACGACAGAGGAAAACACAGGATAAGATGCATAAAGACCAGAGGACTCAGACCAGCTGATGGATCCCTGAAGCTCTGCTTGGATGGGCTGCAGAGCAGCCCTGGAAACCCCTTCTCTGTATGTGGGTGCCCTTGAAGGAGCAGAGAAGGCCCCCCTCACTCTGTTCTCACTCTGTGCCCTGTGTGTTCTTTGGCCCTTAACATTAATTGGCTTGTATACTTCCACACAAACCCCTCCCAGATTATGCACTTAAGACCATGTGAAGGTAAAGTTAGTCCCTATAGGTTAAAGACGAGTAGTTTGGGTGATTAATCTTTCATCCACCCAATTCTGCAGTGAACACTCAGCAACATGCCAGGCCTGCCATCAGGCACTACACTTGGTGACCAGGCACTCACTGGGCTGGTGCCCAGAAGAGCTGGGAGGGGACACGAGCACACCCTCTATGCCTCAAGAGAACGGCAAAGGTGAGCTTTTACAGGGCCCAAGAGAGCCTGCATCCTAACTAGGGAGTCTTGGCAGTGACTGGGTGCCTTTGTGTGGATCCCCCCCAATGGGAAGTGCTACCATAGCCCCCGCTCTGGGCAGAGATGAGCTGTTTCCTTTATCTACATTAAAATATACATACCTTTTACCTAGCAGCTAATGCCTTTCAATTAATTGTATTATCAACATCAACTAATGCATGGGCAATCTGGATTGTGGGAAAAATTTTATCAAGAAGTGGTTATCTAAGCACTTACCTCTAAAATGGTGATGGGCTGGTGGTTATAATGCTTGTTAAATAAGCACCATCACACCTTGAGAAACAAAAATCTGAACTGTGACATAGTCTAAATTCTTCCTGGAGACAAGTGAATACTGGGTCAGCTTAAATGAAAATGTAAGATACTATACTGATTTAAGGATGCAAACTATTGTTGTTTAGTTGCTAAATCATGTCCAACTCTTTCGCAGCTCCACAAAGTACAGCCACCAGGCTCCTCTGCCTATGGGATTTCCTAAGCAAGAATATTGGAATAGGTTGCCAATTTCTTCTCCAAGGAATCTTCCTAATCCAGGGATCCAGCCTGCATCTCCTGCATTGGCAGATTAATCCTTCACCACTGAGCCACTAGGAAAGCCCCTAAGGATGAGAATTTTTGACACAATGTATGCATGAAATCAAGACTCAGAGGGAAAAACATGTTCAAGTCTTCTTTATAATGTATTCCTGCACTATGAATGTGCCTATCTTATTTAATTAGCTGGAGTACCCCACCATGCTTATCCTGATCAGAATGTTACACGCTTCATGAATAGAAAAATCTGAGATGAAGTGTGGCAAAAATACAGGGTTTACTGATATCCCAGAAGGTGAACTGCACTCAACTACCCTGGGCTTGAACCCCAGCTTGTATCAAACATCAGAAGACCACAACAGGAGGGCTACCCCAAGGCTTGGCTATCACTCAGATAATACTAAAAATATTCTCTACTCATTTCCTGACATTTTATGTTGTATGTGCCTACGCACAACACTTTACAACTCTGGAAGAGGTTCTAAGCTAGAAATGGTCATGGGGTTCCTATTCTCTGTTCCCTAACTGACTCGGGAGCTCAGAGAGGGGAAAAAAAAAAAACAGATTAGCAGGATATCATATGACTAAGGTTGCCGATTCTGCTCCTAAGGCAAAAACTACATTATGTTTTACACAAGTTCTGAAGCAACAAGCAGAATTAAATAGACAAGTGTTGTCTGTTCAAGTAAGAAAAGTATGATATAGAAATGGAATTGTGATTTTATAAGTTTTTAGATATACCATTACATAGTTTAACTTTTAAAATATTGGGTTAGCCAAAATGTTCCTATGGATTCTTCTGTAACATCTTATAGAAAAACTCGAATATAAGGTGTTTTAGCCAACCCTGGGCTTTTTTAACCAACTCACTATACTCAGATATTTAATATTATATGTTAAAATTTGCTTACCAAGCTCCTAAGTTTATTTCTATTGGTCCATTGTTATAATTTCTGTTAACACTCTATTTGATGAATCATTGAAATCACACTTTCCTTGAAACATTTATAATTACACAATTTTTAAATATTGGGTTGGCCAAAGATATTATGGAAAAACTCAAATGAACTTTTTGGCCAACTCAATACATTATAATTTGAAATCTGTGCCTAAAGTTCAACACCTGGGCCCACTGAAAGGCGGTCCCTATTGCCTGCTTCCCACCCTCCCTCCCATGTATGGTCATACTTACCATTTTCTTTGCATGTCACAATTTTTTTTGTTGACAATTGGACATTTTAGATAATATATTATACCAACTCTGTTCACTTACTCTTCCCCTGTTTGGTTAGCTAGTTGGTTATTTGTTTAGGGACTTGGCTGTACTAATTCTGTGAAGTCTTTTTGACCCTGCAATGTGCAGCTCAGACTTTCCAAAGTCCCTCTTCAGACGTCTGCTTTGTTTTTATCTTTTAGCCAAGATTCCCATGGGTCATTGCTGGGTCCATATAAAGCACACGCTGATCAGAGGTTGTGCTTAAGCCTCCTTAGTTAGGTTTTCAACCTCTGAATGCATGTGTGGCTTGGAGATTGCTTTCACTTTTCAAGGAATTTATGATTTTGTCCTGCACTGAGCCAGGACCCTCTCTCTGGTCACTACTGAGCCGTACATCCTTGGGCGTGCACACAGTCTTCCACTTGACTGGGGTGAATGTGTGGTGTTCTGGGAATTCCCCTGGGGTCAGAAAAACTAACCATTTAGTCAGTATTTGCTCTTAGGTTGTGCTTAAGCATTCTGAACCAGTAAGATTTCCGCATTTTTGCTCCTGGATCTGTGTTTGGCTTGAGGAATGCTTGCAGGCCCACTCCACATCCAGCTCAAATTGCTTCTGAGTGTGTACAGTCTAATGCATGCTCACAGCCTTCCACATGCCTCAAAATTAATGTGATCCCAGGAGGGTTTTAGTTTGAGTGTGTTTTTCTCTTTTTTGTCTGTCGTTTTCCTTGTTTCTCTTAAATTTCTGGCTCGTTTACCTTTTTGTTTATTGCTCCCAACATCACAGAGCATAGACCCTCTCTTTCTTGCACCACCATTTTCAACAACGACCTTAGGTATGACTTCTTGTCAAGGCTTTGTTCCAAATAAAGTCAGTGTCTGCACATCCCCCATTCCCAACAATGCAGAACCCTTACCAATACAAAGACGCTGAGGGTGAGGACAGCAGTTCCCTTCTCACAGTGACACCCTAGCTCTTCCTGGCTTGTTCCTCCCTGCAAAGAATCCTTTGAGCAAGCTGAGGCAACGGCAATGAGGGGTTAGCGTCTTTGGTCGGGTACGTATGGGGCAGAGTCCTTGCCCAAGGAGAAGAGAAGCTGGGTCAGGGAAGGCACCTGTGGCCTGTTGTCCATGCCTGTCCAGAACATCCTTCTGTAGTGTAAGACTGGAAGCAGATGAGATGCTGGCTGCCTGCCTCTTTCAGGGTGAAACTGTATCCCTGGACTTGTAGTGGGGAGGGAGAAACAGTTCTGTATTCTTGGCCACATCTGCTTGGAGCAGACCTTCTGTGACAGGGAGCTGGGAGAAGTAGTGGATAGGAGTAGGTTGTGACTCAAATGCCAAACGTTCTTGCCGTTCCTACCAAGATTCAGTTTTTGCTGAATAAGTGTTTCTCTACCTGCTGTGTGCCACTGAGACAATCCGCAGAATTTTTAAAATTTCTTTAGAAATAATTTTCATTAAATGGTTGTTTCACTGAGGGGAGGGGGTCCATCAACCTTCTTACACAGCCATTGCAGAAATTCCTACTCAGAACTACTTCTAGAAAATTAAAACATGCATATGAGATAATAGAATCTGCACCTTTCCTAGATTACTGATACATGCTTGCTCTGTTCTTGAATGACTCAACACTGCTTACACAACAGTGTATATTTCAGAAAAAGAATATGCAAAAATCTTTAAGAATTACATTAATGAGAAATTCCCAAGTATTGATTAAGCAACGTAAGTTTACTGTTTGGTGACTAAATATAAATACTAATGAAAACTCAGAATGTGAGTACATTAGAAAATGTACCATCTTCTTCTTTTGCAAGGATTATTTTCAAGGGTTTCACAGATAAAATACACCGTAACTTAAATGCTGGACATACATGCCCAGCCATGTATCATCTCGGTTGCTTAGAAACCATGAGGCATGGTCTGAATAGGCAAAACTAGAGCAGCAGAAGGAAGGAACCCTTTTGTTAAAAAGAGGTTCAGAGGAAAATGTCTTGGTTGTAATTATGTATTTTGAAAACGAAACTGCAAAGTAAACAAATATAATGGAAGGGTTAGGACGTCGCATGTAAAAATGTCTTCTCAAGCAAACAAGCACTTTAATTCTGACTGTTCTTGAGTTACATACTTCAACTCAGTTGCAGTTCATTAAGGGAAAAAAACAATTTTAATGCATGTACAAAATTTCCATAACCCCACGCATCAGTGTCAAAAATGCACCAAGAAAGAAAAGCTGACCTATATTTATGAACCCCAAAGGTCAGTGTGAAATCAACTATACACTAGGCTAAGGAGGTGTGAAAATTTAATTTCTACTCAATTCCAACCATTAACAGAATGAATCAGATATAAGGCAACCAGCAACAACCCTGCACATTTAACAAGAAATGTCGAACCTGACTTTATTAAAAACAATAGAAGAAGATCTGTAAAGAATGCAATGTCTCTAATCACACAGAGACGATGTTTACATAGATTGATCCCAGTTTATATTCCCTAGGAAATAACCAGCGCAATTTATAGTTGGTTATATCTAAGCAAAAAGTGATCAGTAATAATTAAATGAACTTAAATTCTAATTGTTGGTATTTGTTCTGGATCATTATCCTCTCAGAAGATGTATGTGTCTGTAAGTTTATATACTCAACTTCCTTTGAAATAAAGCAAAATTTTAAAAATAATAAACTGCAAGAGCAAGTGGCTAAAGCAAGAATATCTCAAGCAAGAATAAGATGTTCTGCTCTATTCCTTTTTAGAAAGAGAAGAGTGGGATGATTTCTAAAGCTGACAGTAGTTACAGTTCCTATAGCAGAAAGGAACATTACCTTAGCAACCAATAAGAAATAGCATATAAAATTCAAAAATCCTTGGGCACAGTCTCTCTCTCACAGGCTTTTATGGTCCATTTGTTTGTGGGCTACCAATCTTAGGAGACTTACACAATTTGCAAATGGTGTTCATTGTCCTGGCTGTACAGAGATCGAATAAAAGGAAAGGACTCAGCACACAGAAAGGGTCATGGGCCCCTGTATGTTCTAAAGGTCAGCAGGGGACCTGTATGCTTCTTCATATTTCCTAACAGTACTGTCACCACACAACCTGATTTCCACTTAACATTTCTTGATCATTTCTTCAAACATAATGAACAGTGTGAAATTCCTGAGAAAATGGACTGTTTTCTATTCTCTTATATCCAACCTAATTCTACGGCTAGAGAAGTTTTATTTAGTATCCAAACTGACTTTCTGTTCAGTTAACACACATAAGGTATACAGGAAAGTACCTAGTATACAAAAAATACAGTAAGTGGGAACTGCTCTTCTCAACCTTATCCTGCAGACAACCTCTCCAGCACAGAGCTCACTGAGGGCTTCTACCTCATATCTAGTGGCATTTATTTCTGTTCTGCTTCAGCTAACCATTCCCAGATCTTTAGGACAGTAACTTGACCCATTTTAAATTCCCTATCACATACTCTGACTGCAATCTACTGTACCTCCATGGTCTGCACTCCTCTCCTTTATTCCTACTATTCCTGCTTTTCTTTCCCAGTTCCTCTTAGATGGTCAGCGTCTTGTCACTCTTTCATTCTTACCTTGTTGTTCAGTCACTCAGTCATGTCTGACTCTTTGCAACCCCATGGACTGCAGCACACCAGCCTTCCCTGTCCTTCACCATCTCCCAGAGTTTGCTCAAACTCATGTCCATTGAGTCGGTGATGCCATCCAACCATCTCATCCTCTGTTGTCCCCTTCTCCTCCTGCCTTCAATCTTTCCCAGCATCAGGGTCTTTTCCAATGAGCCCTTATCTAGTCCAGTCCAAATTCCTATGGTCCATTATTCGGCCTATTGTGACCAATGCCTAACTCCCTTGCAACCTTTGTCTTCTGTTCCATAGGCTCTAAAAGCAAACCTGCAACTCTGAATCAGTCCATCAGAACCACAGTGGTCTTCTAATCTAGACTACTGAACTCTGATAGAAAGAGTTATGCAATGGGGCAGACTTAAGGCCACTTCAAACCAAATAGGCCCTTCCGGCTCTCCCTATGGGCTAGTTCCTTACCATCAGCATATCCTATGGGCTAGTTCCTTACCATCAGCATATAAACAAGCTAATATATGGTCCTATGAGACATGCAAGGCTCTCTCTTGATCCTTGACCCCATTGCCACCACTCTCTCTAATTTGTCTCTTATTCAAGATCCTCAAGATAGAAAATCTAATGACTTTAGGTTTAATGAGGACCATAACACCAAAAGAACAACCCATAAAGAAAAGACTGATAAACTGGATTTCATTAAAATTAACCTCTGCGCTGCTAAAGACACTGTCAAAAAGATGAGAAGACAAGCCAAGGATCAGGAGAAAATATTCCCAAAAGACATAAAGGATTGTCAGCCAAAACATACAAAGAACTCTTAGAACTCAAGAATACCAACACAATCCAATTATAAAACAAGCCAAGACTTTGACAGATGCCTCACCAAAGAAGATGAACAGGTAAGCAAGTGAGCATATGAAAAGATGTTCCACATCACATGTCATCAGAGAAATGCAAATTAAAACAAAATACTATCATACACTGATTAGAATGGCCAAAATCCAAAACGCTGACAATACTAAATGCTGGTGAGGACGTGTAGCAATAGGAACTCTTATCCATTGCTAGTGGGGATGCAAAATGGTACAGCCACTTTGGAAAATAGTTTGGTGGTTTCTTACAAAATTAAACATATTCTTACCATATGACCCAGCAATCAAGCTCACTGGTATTTACCCAAAGGAACTGAAAACTTATGCCCACACAAAACCTTACAAACATGTTTATAAAAGCTCTATCCATAACTGCTAAAACATGAAAGCAACCAACATGTCCTTCAATAAGTGAATGCATAAATAAACTGTTGTACCTTCAGACAATGGATTATTATTCATGGCTAAAGAGAAATGAATGAAGAAGCCATGAAAAGACATGGAGGAAACTGAAATGCATATTACTAAGCTAAAGATGCCAATTTGAAAAGGATAAATAATGTATGATTCCAACTATACAACATACTGGAAAAGGCAAAACTATGTAGACAGCAAAAAAGATCAGTGGTTGCCAAGGGTTACAGGAGGGAAGGAAGAAATGGTAGAGCACAGAGGATTTCTACAGCAGAAAAACTACTCTGCATGATACTAAAACACTGACTATATATCATCATACATTTGTCTAAACCCATAGACTATACAATATGAAGAGTGAATCCTATGGACTTTGGGTGATAATGATGTATCAGCGTAGGTTTATCAATTGTAACAAACTTACCACTCTGGTGGGGGATGTTGATAATGGGGGAGGCTGTGCATGGCGGAGGAGGGAGGGAATATATGGGAAATCTCTATACCGTCCACTCAATTTTGCTGTGGACTTAAAACTACCCTAAAAAAAATAAATAAAGTCTATGTATATTATTAAAAGATTTTCAAGACATATATTCTGGCTTGATTTAGCCTTAAGAAGTGGGGTGCACAGTCATAATACTGGAAGATGATACTACCTACATAATAAGGATTAATAACCCGAATCAGTGACTACCACTTGTTCACTGAGTAACTGATTACTGAGGGTCAAATACTGTAGCTAGTGGCCTTACCCTACTTTAAGGAAGTAGGGGCTTACAGAGATGAGGAAACTGAGGATCTAGAGAATAAATAATTTGTCTTAAATCCCAGAGATAGGGGGAAAAAAAACAGAACACACCCCCAGACAGCAAATATGCACTGAAAAAATTAATATTAGGAAGTGGTTTCCTTAAAGCATTCATATGGTTCCAGGGGGATGAAGTTCCTCAAGGTGAGGAATTGATTTGGTAACACTGGTGAAAGGAGGTAAGCCTTATATCAATCATGCTTAAACTCCGAGATTTGATTTTAAATCAATCCAGAAAAAAAAAAATGAAACACTACTATTGCAGGTATTTTCTTTGAAGAAATCAGATTCGAAATTGTAATCTGCCTTGTTAATTTAATCTTTACACTATGATATAATCCCAAGATTAAATCTACATGTTGAATACAATTCATTATTGCCTAATTCTTTTTAAAAACTCTTTATCGAGTAAAATTAAAATAATTGTATTTATCAAATTAAATGCTTGAACTGCAAAATACCATTCAATAAATAAAATCTTAATTCTCATTGGTTATTCAATTTAACTCTTTAAAAAATGTCTAGGTCAACATTTTAAATGTCTGCTGAAGTCACTCTATTTTGAGAATCATTCTTTAAAACTGATGGTCTCAGTTTTAGACAGGCATACCTTGGAGATATTTGGTATTTAGTTCCAGATCACCACAATAAAGCAAATCTGATTGGAGCTGAGTGAGTCATATGGATTTTCTGGTTTCCCATTGCATGTAAAAGTTACCTTTGCACTATCCTGCAGTCTAATAAGTTGTGCAATAGCATTAAAGTCTAAAAAAACTTACAAACCTTAATTTAAAAATATTTTTGCTTAAAAAAAATGCTAACCATCATCTGACAACACAAGATTGTCACAAACCTTCAATATGTCAAAAAAACAAAAAACCCACACAGTATCCAGAAACCACAGTAAGCAAAAAGCAATAAAACGAGGTACCTGAAGTCTCTATTTGGGTAGAAGATCCATCATCAGCTATCAATAGACAATCTTTTTTATTTTTTTCTACTGATTTTACTTAACTTCAGTTTTGGAAATGACACTGGAAATTGTATTTATTTTTACTTACTTTGGTGAAGAATCTTTAAAAAGACACTGCATATTCTTCAAGACAACTCAGCAAATAAAAGATGTGCTCCCTCTGCTGGCTTTGCAGTAGTTTTTTACAGATGCTCCCTTACCCCGTATCTAGCCCCTTGAAGTTAGATACCGTCACTGACTCAATGGACATGAATCTGTGCAAACTCTGGGAGACGATGGTGGACGGAGGCGCCTGGCATGCTAGTCCATGAGGTCATGAAAAGTCAGATACGACTTGGTGACTGAACACCACCACCAACCCCTTGAAGTGGAAATACAAAGGTTTTTTTTCCTCTAATAAAGTAACTTGAGAAGGCTGATGTATTCCATTATAATGTACTGGGTGGCTTTTGGGCAAAGAAGATTGATCAAGTGTCTGTTTACAAACAGCTAAGGAAAGAAGAGAAGTGTAAGCAAGGGTGAAACAGGAAGATATACCCAAGTGAATGCAGAGTTTCAGAAAATAACAAGGAGGGATAAGGACGCCTTCTTCAATGAACAACGCAAAGAAGTAGAGGAAAACAATAGAATAGGAAAGACTAGAGAACTGGAGATGTCAAAGTAACATTTCGTGCAAGGATGGGCATGATAAAGGACAGAAACAGTAAGGACCTAACAGAAGCAGAAGAGATTAAGAAGAGGTGGCAAGAATACAGATAAGAACTATACGAAACAGGTCTTAATGACCCAGATAACCATGATATGCAGATGATACCACTCTAATGGCACACAGTGACGAGGAACTATGGAGAAGGCAATGGCACCCCACTCCAGTACTCTTGCCTGGAAAATCCCATGGACGGAGGAGCCTGGCGGGCTGCAGTCCATGGGGTCACTGAGTCGGACACGACTGAGCGACTCCACTTTCACTTTTCACTTTCATGCCCTGGAGAAGGAAATGGCAACCCACTCCAGTACTCTTGCCTGGAGAATCCCAGGGACGGGGGAGCCTGGTGGGCTGCCGTCTATGGGGTCGCACAGAGTCGGACACAACTGACGCGACTTAAAAGCAGCAGACGAGGAACTAAAGAGACTCCTGATGAAGGTGAAAGGGGAGAGTGAAAAAGCAGTTTCAAAACTCAACATTCAAAAAACTACAATGGTGGCATCCAGTCCCATCACTTCATGGCAAAGAGATGGGGAAAAAAGTAGAAACAGTGACAATTTTCTTCAGCTCCAAAATCACTGCAGACAGTGACTGTAGCCACAAAATTGAAAGACACTTGCTCCTTGGAAGAAAAGCTATGACAAACCTAGACAGTGTATTAAAAAGCAGAGACATCACTTTGGCGGTTGAAGGTCTGTATAGTCAAAGCTATGGTTTTTCCAGTAGTCATGTATGGATGTGAGAGTTGAACCATAAAGAAGGCTGAACACTAAAGAATTAATGTTTTTGAATTGTGGTGCTGGAGAAGACTCTTGAGAGTCTCCAAGGAGATCAAACCAGTCAATCCTAAAGGAAATCAACCCTGAATATTCATTGAAAGGACTGATGCTGAAACTCCAATACTCGGGCCACCTGATGTGAAGAGCTGACTCATTGGAAAAGACCCTGATGCTGGGAAAGAGTGAAGGCAAAAGAAGATGAAATGGTTAGATAGTATCACCAACTCAATGGACATGAATTTGAGCAAACTCCAGGAGACAGTGAAGGACAGGGAAGCCTGGTGTGCTGCAGTCCATGGGGTTGTAAAGAGTCGGACACGACTGAGTGACTGAACAACAGAATAGTATCAATGAACTTTCCCCTTTCTTCTGGATTATTGTGCTTTAAAATCTCCATTTTTCATATGGGCTGGGGTGGAGGGAGAGAAGAAAAAAGTCTTACATGGCAAGAAAGGGGAGGTACTGGTATCTTTCACTAAATAAAAACGTTGAAGCATGTCATCTGGCACATCTGAATTCACGTAAAGGCTGAAACTGAACGTAAAACATAACTGGTAAATTCCAATTTGTTTTCAAAAGCTGAGGAAGCATCAGCTTCAGTAAAAAGACCAATTTTGGATCAACACCTTTTCAGAACCAGAGAGGATGGCGGAAGATGGAAAATCAATGTAAACCCTAGAAAATATTCTTTCATTAGAAGTTAATTAATTTATAGAATTTTACGTTGTTTACAAAATAAAATTTATTTTGAAATAGTATACATCTAGAAATAGAGTATTTAAACAAAAGTTTTAATTTCACTTCCTTACACACCTAAACCTATTAATTTTAATTGTTTTGCCAAGTGCCATTAAATGAACATCATGAGAACTGTGAGATATCCTGCAAATGACTGACTGAACTATCCCTAAAAGGCTTCTATGGAGAATGTGAAAATATACCTTCTTCTAGACTATCAGTAAAAAGATGAAAGGACTTGTGACTCAAGACACAGTTGTTAACTGTGTATAGTACATTGCCACAGAAAACTAACATGTGGATTGGCATGTAAAATCTGGCACAAATAGAGAAATGTGAATAAATGGAAGGGTAAATAATCCTTCCAGACAGAGCTGAATTACTACTTTAAACTACTGATTGTCACACACATGCTGTTCTAATTACCTGGTTAAAGCAGCCTGCACACCATTCCTTTGAGCCTCCTGTAACCAACAAGCTTGGTCTCACAATTAGGTAAGGAAGGGAACATTGCAATAAATACAAGTTCTATTAATTTAGATCAAACAAGCAGCTGGCTCAATGACATCAACTCTAGCTAGAAAAACATTTCAACTTGATTTACACTCAGAAAGGCAAATGTTCCACCTTTAAAAAAAAAAAAAAAGACGACAACTAGCAAAGATATTTCAAACTAAGATCTCAGGAACCTATCTCTTGGATAGGGATTTACTTGCCACCATCTTGGCTAAAGTGTTTAAATTTTTCAGCTAGGCGATTTCTATAATGTCTTTCCAGTAGGTTTCTAATTGAAAAGTGAAAGTGTTAAGTCTCTCATTTGTGTCTGACTCTTTGCAACCCCAAAGAGACTGCAGCCCACCAGGCTCCTCTCTGTCCATGGAATTCTCCAGGCAAGATGATAGAGTGGGCAGCTATTCCTCTCTCCAGGGGATCTTCTCCACCCAGGGATCAAACCTAGGTCTCTTGCATTGCAGGTAGATTCTTTACCATCTGAGCCACCAGGGAAGCCCAAGCTTCTCACTAGCTTTATACAAAAAGGATATATATATTTTTTGCTAAGTTATTATAACTTAGCAGTCTTTGTATTAGCATTCTGGGCAGACAACCAAGGATTAGGACTTACACAGAGGAGCAGCATGAGCTCTGTGTAGTAAATTCACAGTTACAAAACCAGGCCTGACTGTTACTTTCTATTGTCTAGATTTGAATAGATGGTAATAAATGAATTTAGAACAAATCGTTCAGGTAAACAAAAGCTGATCATAAACAAAAGAATCTGCACAATTCTAAGTACAACTCATCTTTGAACAACACTAGAGGTTTGGGGTGCTAAGGTTTTCCTCTACACAGTGGAAAATCCACATATAACTTTATAGTTGGCTGTCGGTAACCTCAGTTCCTCAGTATCCAAGGATTGTGCAGTACTATAGTATTTACTATTTTAAAAAACTCGTGTTTACTTACAAAACAGAAAAAGACTTAGAGAAAGAACGGTTATGGTGGACGGGGGGAATGAGGGGAAAGGACAGTCAGGGAGTCTGGCATGGACATGCACACACCGCTGTATTTAAAATGGATAACCAACAAGGTCCTACTGTCCAGCACAGGGAGCTCTGCTCAATGTTATGTGGCAGCCTGGATGGGAGGGGAGAATGGACATATGTATACATGTACGGCCAAGTCCCTTCACTGTTCACCTGAAACTATCACAACATTGCTGACTGAATGTACCCCAAAACAAAATAAAGTTTTTGAAAAATGAAAGCTTCATGTAACATTTTCCCACTTTTTAAAGCAGACAGTAAAGAATCTGCCCATAATATGAGAGACCCGAGTTGATCCCTGGGTTGCGCAGATCCCTTGGAGAAGGAAATGGCAACCCATTCCTGTAGTCTTGTCTGGAGAATCCTGTGGACAGAGGAGCCCAGTGGGCTACAGTCCATGAGGTCACAAAGAGTTGAACAGTTTTTTTAAAAAAACAAACAAAAAAAACCACCCATGTTTAAGTGGACCCACAAAGCTCAAATCCGTTGTTGGAGGCTTAGCTGTTAAGGTAAGACATGGTCCAACAATGTAGGTACACTTAAGCTGAACAAAGTTCAAGGACTCCTTTGGGCTCTCCTGAGCACCAATCTCTTGTAGGGATAAGCAACTTATCTCAGTTGCCCTTATTTACATCTTTTGAAAACAATCCAGACTTTCACCTTCTCCAGCAATTCTTCAGTACATTTTATAGAAAGTGGGTGCTTACAGTTTTGTTCTCTTTTGAACAATGAGGTCCATGTCTCCCTGCAACCTGTTCTCTCACTTCTGGCCCTTCCTGTCATACTTCCATGAGCACTGCACAGAGCTCCAGCGACACTCCTGATACAGTAACATAACTGCCTCAAAGACCTGACAAAGATATTCTCCACAGGGCTATTTTTCTATTGGTGAAACTTTCACACAGAAGATATGCTCAGCAAAAAAACTGATTAAAAGCACAGCATGTCCATATAGCTTGGATTATTACACCACCATTAAGAACACTGCCAAAGATTACCATTTTTGCTACATGATGGAACAGTTATTATCTTTTTATTGATTATACTGCAATATGTAACAGAATTATTAGCATTATCATTAACATGAATAAATGCTCAAAATACAGCAAAAAAAATGCAGGATGCAAAACCAAGTAGGCTTCCAATTATGCAAAATATTTATCTGTAAGATGTACATTTAATATACATTAAAATATATTACAATGTCTAGGTAGGAACTTTACTGGGCAGTTAAGCACTAGCTCCATTAACTAACAAGCTTTTGAGGTAGTTATAATTATCTTCATTTACAGCTGGAGAAACTGAGGCTCAGAGAGAGTAGTAAATTTGCTCAGAGACACAGAATTAGACAGTGGCAGAGTCAGGATACAAGGACTCAAGTCTTTTGGACTCTCCAGTCTGAGTCTACGCACCAAGAAAGGACTTCAGAACTGACAGGTTTTTATCCAGACCTTGAACTGAGGCCAGGACTGAGCAAGCAAGGGGTAGTCTTTTGTTTCCGGAGGGCAAGATAACAAAAGGTAAGGTTCAGCATAGTGGGATAGTTAGAGAGAAATTCTTCTGAAGAGCAATAGTTAAATCGAAGATGAACCTGAAACCGTGTTAAGTACTGAGGCAGATAGTCAGGAGGTGAAAGAAAGTTGTAGGGAAAAAACAAACATGTATCATTTTAAGAAAAAACAAGGCAGAAACATGAAGCAAATGCCTGATAGAGCACCAAGAGTGGAAAAGAAACAAAAAACATTAGGTAGCCAGAAGGCAGCAACTTGGATACAGAAAGCCCTGAGTTCTATCATGGCTACATGACCTTGAGGAAGACAGCTTTGTCCTTTAGTGGTATCCTTAATCTATCATTTTCTTATTTAAATTATTGTTTTTAATCTTATTCCAGATACTAAGAACCTCAGCAGGTTTTTACTCCATTTATTGCCCTTCTTCCTTTTGCACAAGAACTGCTCAAGAACTGGATTCATTAGCTTTCACAGCCAATGTTCACTTAAATGACAAATTTATTTCAACCCCTGATGTTCATTTCTCCTAGCAGATTTTTCATCTGCCATCACACCCTCCCCTCCCTAAAGGTTTCCTTTCTTCTTTCCTTCTCTTTCTCTGTTTTGTATATACGTCTTAGAAAGCATATCTGTGACTAACAGGCTCCCTTGGTTTTTGTTTTCATGAAAGTGCCTTCTCATCTTTATTTTTGAAGGGTATTTTCACTGCGCTTAAATTATAATTTGAAAAATTTTTTTCTTTCTGACTTTTTAAAGATGCCATCCTACTGACTTCTGGATTTCACTGTTTCTGTTGAATATCAGCTGATGGACTTAGTATTGCTTCTTTTAATGAAATGTGTCTTTTTTCTCCAAATACTTTTTACTTTAGCCTCTTTACTATGACTGTTATTCAATTCTCTGTGCTGCCACAGTCAGTTTTACTATGATAAGCACTGGTGTGGAATTTCTCTGTATGTTGTTTTGATGAGCTCAACAGAAATTAGCCAAATTGGATCACAAGGAAAAAAATACCATGAAAAATAAAGAACAGAGTGTCAAGGGCAGTCAAACAAAATCTTACATGTGTGTAACTGTGATACTAGAAGAATGAGAGAAAACAGGGCAAATTTAACATTGAAGAAATCACACCTGAAATTTTACAAAATTAGTGACACAGTCCTGGTTCAAGACACTCAGAAACCAGGGATCAATATAAACACCATGCACATATGCACGCATGCACACACCTGCACACACACACACACACACACACACACTGCATCTTCCATTCAAAGTGTTAAAAAACTAGGATAAAAATAAAATCTTAAAGATAACTGAAGGAAAAGAAGACATGCTTAACAGCAAGATAAGAATTATAGCAGATCTTCATACTGAAACTATGAAAGCCAGAAGAAAATGGAGCAACACATTCAAAATTGCTGAAAAGAGTCAACCCATAATTTTATACCCAGAGGAAATATATTTAGAAAAAATAAGCATGAATAAAGACCTTCATCCCTGCACATACACAAAGGTGAAAGAATTTATTGCCAGCAGACCTGTATAACAAGAAATGATACAGTAAGTTCTTCAGGAAGAAGGAATCTTAACATCAGATAGAAATCTGTATCTTCACAAAGAAATGAAGAACACTAAAAATAGAATAATTTAAGGTAAACATAAACAATACTTTCCTTAACCATATTTGCTCCAGTAGGTAGGTGAATGCTTAAAGCAAAAACAATAGTAATGCAGTGTTTATATATAGCATATATAAAAGTAAACTATGAAGAGGAACAAGATGGTGGAGGAGTAGGTGGATGTGGAGTACATCTCTCTCCACAGATACATCAGGAATACACCTTCAGACACGGAAGTGCATGCAGAACACCAGCTGAGAGTGGACAGGAGTACCTGACCAGTGGAGAAGAATATATAGAACCACGGAGAACTCGGTAGGATGAAGGAACTAGGGGAAAAAACAGGAGTGTTAGTAGGACTGGACCTGCCCTTGGCAGGTGGGGGAACTGAAGCAGGGGTCCAATCCCCACAGCGAGGCAATTGTCTGAGGCAGAGGAGAAACATTTAAGGCTGAGACTGAAACAGCTGATTTGTGGCAGCCGAAATGGAACGAGAATCAGACAGTCCTTGCTGCAGCCATACATACCCCGGACAGGGACACAGATCCCCTGTAAGGTACAGTGGCTGGGAGCTGGAGTTTGGGGATTGTGGAGCAATCCCAGGGCAAGGGCCACTGTTGACTGCGGGAAGATGGATCCGAGGGGATATGAGAGAGGAGAATGTGGTGGGAAATGCCTGTGGAGCAAAGCTGGGCAGCCATGGAAGCAAGGCGATACTGCTGAGTCACACGTCGGGGGTGGAGCCATCACCATAGTCTCCCTCTCCCTACACGCCAGCACTGGCAGCTTAACAATAGAGAGGCTGGCCCATCAAACACCTGACGCACTGGGAACTACAGATCCAGACCCCACCCAGGGTGCCCCTTTAAGTGCCTGATGTACGATCTACAGAGTAGGACCCCAGCCAGGGGGGCCCCTCTATGTGCCTGACATGCAGAAGAACAGAGAAGGACCCCAGGCAAGGGAGCCCTCTAAGTGCCTGAACAGGCAGAGCTATGGAGAAAGAGTGGCCAAAGAGGCCTTCTGATCACCCACTACAAGAGGCTTGAAAAAAGACTGATAGGGCCATAACTCCTGTGGCAGAGGCAGTCTGCATCCCTGCACACTTGGTGCTGCCAGGGTGCCCTCAAGCCAAGCAGTTGCACCACCTTCATGCTCAACTCTCATTGGGGCAGAGAGTGCCCCGCCACATGATCAACTGCCACAGGCAAAAAAATTCTTGTGTCTATTCACGCAGGGTCGCATTGGTAGTGTCCAACTCTTTGTGACCCTGTGGACTGTGGCCTGCCAGGCTTCTCTGTCAGGGAAGGGGGTTCTCCAGGCAAGAACACTGGAGTGCATTGGCCAATGCTAGTTGCCATACCCTTCTAGAGCATTGTATTTCCTGCTGCCCAACCACCAACTCCCCTGAGTACCTGGTGCTGTCAGAACCCTTGCAACCCAAGCAGCTGCACCACCTCCACACCTGGCCCTCACAGGGGCAGACCCAAGTCCTCCAGGGCAGCCTCAGGAGCAAACTCCAGTGGACGACCCACATGCAGAGGTGGAAATAAAACCACAATTGAAACCCAGGGGCAGTGTGGATAAGGAAGAAGACCCAAAACCTTCCCACCAGCTGTACAAGCTGCAGATTAAAACCCCACAATCAAGTAGGCAGACTCTGTGTCTATGGAATATATAAAAGGTCACTGAGAGCTCCCACAAAAGAAAATGCACTGGTTCTGATAGCTTTGGACATTGGAGGCAAGAACACCCAGGAGTAGGACCAGATGGGAATCTGAGCAAGCCCCCACAGCAGGTCCAGAGATCAGCACAAAGTTGGAGGGCATCCTAAGGAGGTGAGGTGGACTGTGATTACCAGCAAGGGAAAGGACTCTGACAGCAGTGACTCAAGAAAAACTTATATTATTCTTATGTTTTCACTTGTTCTTTTGGACTTTTTTTTTTCTATTTTTCCTTTTTTCCCTCCTCTGTTGTAGTTGTCGATGTTATCGGCACTATGAAATCTAATTAAGCTTTTGGGCTTTTTTATTTTTTTCTGACATTTTTTATTGTTGTTATAAACCTCTGCCTCTACATTGAGCTTTTACAGTTCTCTGGAGCTTTCTTTTTTTTTTCTTTTCTCTTTTTTAATTTTAATTTTTAATTTTTTAAACCTATTATTTTTTCTGCATTTCCTTTGTTTGCTTTTCCTACTGTTCTTTTCCCCTTGCAGTTAATCTTTAATGTATATAAATCTTCTGTATCTACCTCTATTTAACTTTGCGTATCTTGTCTTTCTTTCTGTCTCAACATATTTATTAGTTTTATTTTCATTGCTTTATTCCCCAGTTGGCAACCTGCTTTAGTTTTCCAGTTTGTGCTTTAGTTAGTTTTGTTCTGGTAGATATAACTTTTGGTTTCCTTTGTTCGCCGGGTCAATGTATTGTACTCTTATTTTTCTTGGACTGGTTTGATTTTACTTATGGGTGTATATGTATATGTGTATATGTAGTCACACTTTTTATTATTGTTATAAACCTCTGCCTCTGGTTAGGCTTTTGCAGTTCTGTGGAGTTCTTTTTTTTCCTTTTTCTTTCTTCTTCAGTTTTTCTTTTCTCTTTTTTATAATTTTAACCAATTTTTTTAAAGTTACGACCAACCTAGACAGCATATTGAAAAGCAGAGACATTACTTTGCCAACAAAGGTCTGTCTAGTCAAGGCTATGGTTTTTCCAGTGGTCATGTATCGATGTGAGAGTTGGACTATAAAGAAAGCTGAGCGCAGAAGAATTGATGCTTCTGAACTGTGGTGTTGGAGAAGACTCTTGAGAATCCCTTGGACTGCAAGGAGATCCAACCAGTCCATCCTAAATGAGATCAGTCCTGGGTGTTCATTGGAAGGACTGATGCTGAAGCTGAAACTCCAATACTTTGGCCACCTGATGCGAAGAGCTGACTCATTAGAAAAGACCGTGATGCTGGTCAAGACTGAGGGCAGGAGGAGAAGGGGATGACAGAGGATGAGATGGCCGGACGGCATCACTGACTCAATGGACATGAGTTTGGGTAAACTCCGGGAGTTGGTGATGGACAGGGAGGCCTGGCGTGCTGTGGTTCATGGGGTTGCAAAGAGTCGGACACAACTGAGTGACTGAACTGAACCGAATTCATTTTTTTAAACCTACTGGATCCGCCTGCAATGCGGGAGGCCTGGGTTTAGGAAGATCCCCTGGAGAAAGGAAAAGCTACCCACTTCAGTATTCTGGCCCGGAGAACCCCCATGGGCTGTATAGTCAGTCCATGGGGTCACAAAGAGTCAAACACAACTGAATGACTTTCACTTCAAACCTATTATATTTTTTATACACTTATTCTTTTGTTTGCCTTTCTTACTGTTCTTTTCCTCTTGCAGTTAATCTTTAGTGTATATAAATCTTCTTCATCTACCTCTATTTAACTCTGCATATGTAGTCTTTCTTTCCTTTCGTCTCACATATTTGTTAGTTTTATTTTCATTGCTTTATTCTCCACTTGGCACCTTGCTTTAGTTTTGTTTTCCACTTTGTGCTTTAGTTAGTAACTGGTAAATATAATTTCTGATTTCCTTTGTTCTCCAGGTCAATCTACTGTACTATACTTTTGTTGGACTGTTTTGACTTTGCTCATGGGTATATGTGTATCTGTATATTCCATTATTTTAATTATTATTTGCTTGATTTTGTAACTGCCATTTGTCTGGGGTTCATCTTGGGTTTCTCATTTTTGGGTATTTGTTTTAATCCCACTTAATGCCATAACAAACCACTTGTGGAGACCAAAGATCAAAGCCTGAGCCTTTGGAATGGGAGTGCTGACTCCAAGACCCTAGACTACCAGAGAACGAACCCTAGGGAGTAACAAGTAGGAAGAACTCACACAAAGGAAAACCACTTGAATACACAACTCGGCATAACCCAACCACCAGTAGCAGCCTGTGCAGGACACCTCATCTAAACAACTAACAGAACAAAAATACAAACCCAGTCATCAGCAGACAGGATTACCACCTCACTCACCCTCGCAGATCAGAAGAAAAACAAACAAAAATTCACCCAATATGAACCTTACACAAACCAACCTTAGGAGGAGGGCAGAAACCAAAAGGAAGAAAGTATTCTAACGACGTCTGGGAAAACAAGACCTCAAACACAGTAAGTTAAAAATAATGATAATAATGAAAAGGTAGAGAAATACTACACAAATGAAGGAACAAACTAGAAACACAGAAGCCCAAATAAATGAAGAGGAAACAGGCAAACTACCTGAAAAAGAATACAGAATAATGATAGTAAAGATGATCAAAACCCTTAAAAACAAAATGGAGAAAATGCAAGAATCAACTAACAAAGACCTAGAAGAATTAAAGAATAAACATGCAGAGACAAACAACACAATTACTGAAACTAAAAATACTCCAGAAGGAATCGATAGCAGAATATTTGAAGCAGAAGAACGAATCAGTGAGCTGAAAGATAAAATGGCGGAAATAACTTCTGAAGAGCAGAATAAAGTAAAAAGAATGAAAAGAATTGAGGATAGTCTCAGAGACCTCTGGGACAATATCATCAAACACACCAACATTCGAATTATAGGGGTCCCAGAAGAAGAAGAGAAAAAGAAAGGGTATGAGAAAATTTTTAAAGAGACTATAGTTGAAAATTTCCCCACCATGGAAAAGGAAATAGTCAATCAAGGTCAAGAGGCACAAAGAGTCCCATACAGGATAAACCCAAGGAGAAACACGCCAAGATACATACTAATCAAACTAACAAAGACTAAACACAAGGAAAGACTATTAAAAACAGCAAGGGAGAAGCAACAAGTAACATACAAGGGAAACCCCATATGTTTAACAGCTGATCTTTCAGCAGAAACTCTGCAGGTCAGAAGGGAAAGGCAGGATATATTTAAAGTACTAAAAGGGAAAAATCTACAACCAAGACTACTGTACCCAGCAAGGATCTCATTCAAAATTGATGGAGAAATAAAAAGCTTTTCAGACAAGCAAAAGTTAAAAGAATTCAGTACCACCAAACCACCTTTACAACAAATATTAAAGGGACTTACATAGTCGAGAAATACAGAGAGGAAAAAAGATCTACAAAGTCAACCCCAAACAATTAAGAAAATGGCAATAGGAACATATTTATCAATAATTACTTTAAATGTAAATGGATTAAATGCCCCAACCAAAAGACACAGGCTGGCTGAATGGATACAACAACAAAACCCACAGATATGCTGTCTAAAAGAAACCCACTTCATATCTAAAAACACATATAGACTGAAAGTGAGAGGATGAAAAAATATATGCCATGCAAATAGGAAGCAAAAGAAAACTGGAGTAGCAATCCTCATATCAGACAAAACAGACCTTAATATAAAGAATATTACAAGAGATAAGGAAGGACACTACATAATCACTAAGGGATCGTTCCAAGAGGAAGACATAAAAATAATAAATATCTATGCACCCAACACAGGAGAACCTCAATACATAAGACAAACACTAACAGACATAAAAGGAGAAACTGACAATAACACAGTAATAGCAGGAGATTTTAACATCCCACTCACACCAATGGACAGATCATCAAAACAGAAAGTTAATAAGGAAACACAAGTCTTAAACAATACATTAGATGAGACGGATCTCCTTGATATCTTCAGGACGTTCTATCCATATGCAGAAGAATACACCTTCTTCTCAAGTGCACATGGAACATTCTCCAGGATAGACCACATCTTGGGTCACAAATCAAGCCTCAGTAAATTAAAGAAAACTGAAATGATATCAAGCATCTTCTCCGACCACACACTATGAGACTAGATAGCAATTACAAGAAAATAACTGTAAGAAACACAAACACATGGAGATTAACCAACACATTTCTAAATAGCCAACAGGTTACTGAAGAAATCAAAAGGGAAAGCAGAAAATTTCTAGAAACAAATGACAATGAAAACACGACAACTCAAAACCTATGGCATGCAGCAAAAGCCGTTTTAAGAGGGAAGTTTACAGCAATACAATCCTACCTCAAGAAACAAGAAAAATATTGAATAGACAACCTAACTCCACAGCTAAAACAACTGGAAAAAGAAGAACAAAAATCCCCAAAATTACTAGAAGGAAAGAAATCATAAGATCCGAGCAGAAATAAATGAAAAAAGAAAAAAAGAGTAAAGATTAATAAAACTAAAAGCTGGTTTTTTAAGAAGATAAAATTGACAAGCCTTTAGCCAGACTCATCAAGAAAAAAAGACAGAAGAATCAAATCAACAAAATTACAAATGAAAAAGGAGAGATTACAACAGACAATGCAGAAATACAAAGGATTATGAGAAACTAATCGACTATATGGCAATGAAATGGATAACCTGGAAGTAAAGGACAGATTCTTAGAAAAGTACAATCTTCCAAGACTGAACCAGGAAGAAATAGAAATTATGAACAACCCAATTACAAGCACTGAAATTGAAGCTGTGATCAAAAATCTCCCAAATACAAAAGCCCAGGACCAGAAGGCCTCACAGGAGAATTTGATCAAACATTTAGAGAAGAGCTAATGTCCATCCTTCTAAAACTGTTTCAGAAAAATTTCAGAGGAAGGAACACTTCCAAACTCATTCTACGAGGCCATCACCCTGATACCAAAAAACCAGGCAAAGACAAAGCAAAATAAGAAAACTACAGGCAATATCACTGATGAACATAGATGCAAAAAAATCCTCAACAAAATTTTAGCAAACAGAAATCAGCGACACATCAAAAAGCTCATAAACCATGATCAAGTTGGGTTTATTCCAGGAATGCAAGGATTCTTCAATATACACAAATCAATCAATGTAATACACCTTATTAACAAATTGAAAGATAAAAACTATATAAGAATCTCAATAGATGCAGAAAAAGCCTTTGACAAAATTCAGTACCCATTTATGATTAAAACTCTTCAAAAAATGGGGCCCAGAAGGAACCTAGTTCAACATTGTAAAGGCCATAGATGATAAGCCTACAGCAAACATTATTCTCAATGGTGAAAAACTGAAAGCATTCCCCCTAAGTTCAGGAACAAGACAAGGGTGTCCACCTTCACCACTACTATTCAACATAGTTCCGGAAGTCCTAGCTACAGCAATCAGAGAAGAAAAAGAAATAAAAGGAATCCAGATTGGAAAAGTAAAGCTCTCACAGTTTGCAGATGACATGATACTGTACATAGAAAACCCTAAAGATAGTATCAGAAAATTACTAGAGCTAATCAGTGAATCTAGCAAAGTTGCAGGATACAAAATCAATACACAGAAATTACTTGCATTTCTATATAATAACAATGAAAAATCAGAAAGAGAAATTAAGGAATGAATCTCATTCACCACTGCAACAAAAAGAATTAAATATCTAGGAATAAACCTAAGGAGACAAAAGAACTGTACACAGAAAACTATAAAACACTGATGAAAGAAATCAAAGATAACATAAACAGAGAGATATTCCACGTTCCTGGGTAGGAAGAATCAGTATTGTGAAAATGACTGTACTACCAAATGCAATCTACAGATTCAATGCAATTCCTATCAAATTACCAAACATTTTTCACAGAACTAGAACAAAAAATTTCACAATTCATATGGAAACACAAAAGACCCCAAACAGCCACAGCAGTCTTGAGAAAGAAGAATGGAGCTGAAGGAATCAACCTTCCTGACTTCAGATAATACTACAAAGCTACAGTCATCAAGACAGTACAGTACTGGCACAAAATCAGAAATACAGACCAATGGAACAAGACAGAAAGCCCAGAAATAAACCCATGCACCTATGAGCACCTTATTTTTGACAATGGAGGCAAGAATATTCAATGAAGCCAAAACAGTCTCTTCAGATAAATGGTGCTGGGAAAACTGGACAGCTACATGTAAAAGAATGAAATTAGAACACTTCCTAACACCGTACACAAAGATAAACTCAAAATGGATTAAAGAACTAAATTTAAGAACAGAAATTATAAAACTCTTAGAGGAAAACAGAGGCAGAACACTCGATGACAGAAATCAAAGCAAGATCCTCTATGACCCACCTCCTAGAGTAACGGAAATAAAAACAAAAGTAAACAAGTGGGACCTTATTAAACTTAAAAGCTTTTGCACAGCAAAGGAAACTATAAGCAAAGTGAAAAAACAACCCTCAGAATGGGAGAAAATAACAGCAAATGAAACAATTGACAAAGGGTTAATTTCCAGAATATACAAGCTCATACAACTCAATGCCAGAAAAACAAACAACCCAATCAAAAAGTGGGGAAAAGCCCTAAACAAACATTTCTCCAAAGAAGACATACAGATGGCTAACAAACACATGAAAAGATGCTCAACACTGCTCTTAACTAGAGAAATGCAATTCAAAACCACAATGAGATATCACCTCACAGGGATCAGAATGGCCCTCATCAGAAAGTCTACAAACAAGAAATGCTGGAATGGGTGTGGAGAAAAGGGAACACTCTTGCACTGTTGGTGGGAATGTACCTTGATACAGCCACTGTGGAAGACGGCATGGAGATTCCTTTAACAACTAGGAATAAAACCACCATAGGACCCAGCAATCCCACTCCTAGGCATATACCCTGAGGAAACCAACATTGAAAAAGAAATATGTACCCTACTGTTCACTGCAGCACTATTTGCAATAGCTAGAATATGGAAGAAACCTAGATGTGTCCATCGACAGATGAAGGGATAAAGAAGTTGTGGAACATATACACAATGGAATATTACTCAGCCATAAAAAGGAATGCATTTGAGTCAGTTCTGATGAGGTGGATGAACCTAGAACCTATTATACAGAGTGAAGTGAGTCAGAAAGAGAAAGATAAATATCATTCTAACTCATATATACAGAATCTAGAAAAATGGTAGTGAAGAATTTATTTACAGGGCAACAATGAAGAAACAGATATAGAGAACAGACTTATGGACATGGAGAGAGGGGAGGAAAAGGCGAGACGTATGGCAAGAGTAAGATGTAAACTTACATTACCATATGTAAAATAAATAGGCAATGGGAATTTGCTGTATGGCTCAGGAAACTCAAACAGGGGCTCTGTCTTTATCAACCTAGAGGGATGGGATGGGAAGGGAGATGGGAGGGAGGTTCAAAAGGGAGGGGATATATGTATACCTATTCATGTTGAGGTTTGACAGAAAACAACATAGTTTTGTAAAGCAATTATCCTTCAATAAAAAGCAAAAAGAAAAAAAAAAGTAAAATATATGACAATTTACCCTCCTACTGGAAATCCAACAAAATTCCTGTTCTCTACATCCTCACCAATACATCACACTTTCTCTGTACTTCCCTAATGATTAAAAGTTCTAAGAATTTTTTCATGTTTATTGCCAGTTGTATATCCCCTTTTGTAAAGTGCCCATTTTTTCTGTCTATTTGCCTATAGAGTTTTTTTAAAGGGGGGTGGTCTTCTTTTTGAATTAATATATAGATATTCCTTATGTATTCTGGATATGAGTTTTCACTTTAGTCTCTGCCTAAGAGATGACAACCATCATAACTACAAGTACTGTGTTGTTTCCATAGTATTACAGAGATCCGAAAGAGAAAGGCAAGAAGTCACAGGAAAGACTTAATTACACTCCTATTTAAAGTGTTTTGCTTGTTGATATTCAGTAACAGCAACAACAAAAAACCCAAATAAAGTAGAGGCAAAGGCAAATAGTAAAGTCAGAATTGCTACCCTTCCAGAGATCAGGAGGTTGAAAATTTGTACAGTTTATAGGATGATTGCTAGCCAGGGAAACTTTATATCAGCTATCAGAAAGAAGGCTATCTACCTGAAATAATTTGTAGGTACATATTTCAAAAACTAGTTTTTATAACTATGTTGATTAAGATGATTAAAGATGCCTGATAGAACATTAATGGTTTCTTCTATAAATGTTAATTTTTCAAAGTAGAGTTCAGATAAAACTGAACTAGCTAGCAGGTCCAAGACTAAAGATCTGGGCCCTACTGACTTGCCAGTTCCTCCTCTATCTATTAAGTAAGGCTCAAATCAAGATGGTCAAGAGAAACAGATGTGTCTGTGTTGAGAGTCAAGGTCAACCTCATCGAAAACGCATCTAATCAAGGGTAATTAAAACAATTTCTTACAAGCAAACAACAGGGCTCCATTTAGAGTAGGTTGTTGTGTCTCATGCTTTCTTCCTAAAGAAAGACAAGTCATCTAGTTACACTCTACCATGGAATTCTAAATGGAATGTGTGAAATCTATCCATGATAAACAAGAAGCTAGACCAAGATCTCCCAGCATCACATCGAGGCAATATGAAAGGCTGCAATTTGGAATTTATTCACTAGCACATTAACTTCTACCTTATTTGCTGTCATACAGAACAGGTCAATAAGTGACCTCCTTACTACCAAAGCACTTTAGGTCAGCCAAGCTTTAGCTGCAATGGGACGTCACCTTCTGAACCTAATCAAGCGGATATGCAGTTGTCCAAGCAAACTAACGGAGGAAAAAAGACATCTTTACTAGACAATAAATACAAGCATAGAATATCGGCAATTATACATTCAGACGGCAGTTTATGAAGGCTAATGAGAGATGAGTTTTCTTTAAAAAAAAAAAAAAGATAAAGAGACAGGAGTATCTTTTCAAAAATCGTAACATAATATAGAAAATCTGGTGTAACATTTACCTAAAACTCTCTTAATTTACCACACAGACATTTAGATCCTACAAACCCTACCCAAAATTTGTAATGGAGGCGAGAGACCTATGTTTTCTAATTCATGTACACTGTTACTTTGTTTTAAAAAAAAGAAGTATGCCCTCTAACTTTGCACGCTTAACTCTAAATTTCAGTAGGAGGTACAAGCTACATAACAAAGGAAAGGAAGAAACTCAGCCTGCTCCTGGGCTTGGTGGTATTTCTGGAATATTGGCTTAAGGGAGGCTTACATGACTCTACAGAACAAGGACTGAAGACAATCTCAAACATTTTGTTAGCAAATGTGCTCTCCTAAACAGAATGACAACTTGGGGAGAACAAGTCCTTGGGGAATGCTAGTTACCCAGCTTAAACCTCAGTAAAAGCAATGTCTTCCTGGTTCCTACAAGAAGTTTGCATGAATTAGAAAACAAAAGCCAGACTCCATAGCAGGGGTGGCTCAGAGGAGATGGCTGTGTGCCTTCCTGAGAACTGTGGCTGAGGGCTTTCTTCTGCTGAGTCAGTGTCTTCCACTCACCTCACCTTACCACACCTCCCACCCTTCTAAGATATCCAGATCGGTTTCAAAGCCTCTGCTGAGAGCATCAGCCTTTTGTACAAATATTAATATTTTATGCCTACCAAGGCAGCCAGCCGTGAAGAACAGTTTTTCTTCAAAATTTTGCTTTGATTCCTTGCTACTCTCAGAGCTACTGAAAGCCAGATAAGTTACACACACACCAATGGGTTTTTCAAGCCTTAGTACATTCATTAATATTTTATAGATTTAATTCCAAGGCAGCTAAACAATAGATTCTATTTAAAATGCTCTATTAAAAGAAGAAGTTCCTTTAGAAGGGCAGGTTGCGGCCTAAAATATACTTACAAAAGGAAAAGTTAACCTTAGAAGAAAGGTATCTCCACATGTTATTCAAGGTTCCTTGGTTCTTTGAGAAGGACCTTAACGAGTCCATGGGGTCTCTGAATAAGGACAGGATGAGAATGGACTACTTGTAAACAACGAAGCATTTTTAAAGCTTGCTGAGTTTATATTTAAGAAGTAATATTTAAAAAACAGGAGGCAGAGGAACGTGGAAGAAAATTACTCTGATCTGCAATAAATATCCTTTATCTTAAGGGACTGACAGATGTTAATATCCAGCAACACCATTTTGCTGGTGCTCATTATTCATCACTAGTGTCCATGCCTTTACAGCCCCATAGGCTCCTGAAAGTCTCTCTTACTGGACTGGAGATTGGAGGAAATATTTATGAAACGGGGCAGGAATCCACTTCGTTCCAAAGAAAAAAGCCAGTAAATCCATTCCTTATATTATAAACACTAATCAATTTAAAAACTGAGATCTGGAATTTTATCTGTAAGAAAGAAAACAAGCCATTGTGCGGGCAGGAACTTAAAACTAAATTTGCTGCCCAAAGAGAAGACCCACACTTTGAGAGTGATGTCTAAGTTTTATACTGTCCATACATACACAATATAAAGAGCTATGATACCTATCACATGTGTAGATGGAAGATGTCCACTGTCAGACTGAGTAATTTGCATGCTGCATGCTAAGTCGCTTCAGTTGTGTTCAAATCTGTGCGACCCTATGGACTACAGCTTGCCAGGCTACTCTGTCCATGGGATTTCCCAGGCAAGAATACTGGAGTGGGTTGCTGTGCCCCCCTCCAGTGTATCTTCCCAACCCAGGGATTGAACCCATGTCTCTTACAACTTCTGCATTCACAGGTGGGTTCTTTACCAACAGCACCACCTGGGAAGCCCCAAAGTTCATCTAAAGAGAGATCCTGGAATAATACAAAAACTACATGCTTGCATAATGTGATGCAGAACTTCAAAGCTGAGTAAGCATACTTATATTGCTATCAAGCATTCCTAATGTCATCTGTCAGTAAACAAAGGCCCTGATCACAGTGCTGAAACACAGTGCAAGAGAAGTTGTTCCAGGATCTGAGACTGGAGAAATAGGATTCATAAAGAAAAATTGTAACAATGAGTCAAGTATAAATCGATCCAGTATAAACTGAACAGACTGAGTGTTTACAGCACAGAGAGATTAAGGGAGGGCGGGGCGGGGGGGGGTGTCCTTTAAGAACTGGATTTTGAAGTCAATCTGGAAAAGGATGTCAATTTATACTTTAAATTTTTTAATAGCTTTACGAAGATGTAATTTACATACTACAATTGTATGTAATTCAACAGTTAGAAGTACATTCACAGAGTTGTGCAACCATCACCACAACCAATTTCAGAAATTTTCATCATCCCCCAAAAGAAACCCTTGCCCATTAGCAGTGACCTTCCCACCCCACCCCACCCCCACCAGTTCTCTCCAAGCTCCCTTCCCAGGCCTAGGCAACCACCAGTCTACTTTCTGTTCCTATAATTTGCCTATTCTCAACATTTCATATAAACAAAATCATACAATATATGGTCTATTATGACTGACTGCTTTCAGACTGCATTATTTTTTCAAAGTTTATCCCTTTTATAGCATGTATCAGTACTTTCCTTTCTATGGCTGAATAATATTCCCTGTATGGCTGTGACTGGCTAAAAGATGAGCAAGCAAGTTCTTTGTTGGATTCATCTTCTCTTTAAAGGCTTATGTTTTTATAGTCGTAAGTACCACTAATTCAGCAGTACTAAATATTTCACATGGATTAAACAGACAAAAAAGAATGATGAGTTCAAAAGAATTATGCAAGATTTTCATGGGTACTTTTAAAAATAACCTGACTGCAGTATTAATTCCATTTCAAAAAATAAAAGCATTCAGAGAAATTTTCTTTCTCATTTGATATGCATAACATGCCACTTTTCTTCCTTGACTTGGATACTTTACCCACTTAAGGGAAAAAAAAAAATCAGCACTTCTAGTTAAGAAGTGAAAGCATTGTAAGTGATTATGAAAAATATATTGATGTGACCAAAGCAAGATCGTCACCTTTCTTAAGTGATATCCATTCCTAGAAGTATGTGGCTTGTGAATTCTTAAGAGGGGAAAAAAATGCTTTTAAATGCTGCCATGCTTACAGCAATTTAATTAACACCCTTGAGTTAGAAAATAAAACTTATTTCTAAAGTAAAAGAAATAAACGGGTCCAATATTAAAATGTACTGACCTCAACACTGACATCTGGAAAGAACATCTCTCAGATGAGTATGTGACATATGAACATCACCAAATACATGAGAGTCAAACCAAAGGAGAAATAGCAAATAATATATATGTACTTTTTATCGAGGTAAAATTCACGTAACATAGAATCAACCATTTTAAAATGGACAATTCAATGCAGCACATTTATAATGTTGTGTGACTACCTCCTCTATTCAGGCCCAAGCCATTCTCACCAACCCATAAGGAAACTCTGTCACGTTAAGTGGCTGCTCCCCGTTTCCCCCTCCCTGCTGCCCCTGGTAATCACCAATCTGAGATCTGGATCTATGGATCTACCTAGACTGTCTATTTCACATAAACAGAATGATACAATATGTGACCTTTCATGTCTGGTTTCTTTTTGTTGTTCAGTCGCTAAGCTGTGTCTGATTCTTTGTGACCACGTGGACTGCGGTCATGAAGCACGTCAGGCTTCCCTGTCCTTCACTATCTCCTGAATTTGCTCAAACCATCTCATTTCTCTGTTGCCCCCTTCTCCTCCTGCCCTCAATCTTTCCCAGCATCAGGGGCTTTTCCAATGAGTTGTTCTTCACATCAGGTGGCCAAAGTACTGGAGCTTCGGCTTCAGCATCAGTTCTTCAAGTGAATATTCAGGGTTGATTTCCTTTAGGGTTGACTGGTTTGATTTCCTCGCAGTCCAAGGGACTCTCAAGCTACTTTCTCAAGAGTCTTCTCCAGCACTACAGTCTGAAAGCATCAATCCTTCAGCGCTCAGCCTTATTAATGGCCCAACTCTCACATCTCTTTACTTACAATAAATGTTTTTAAAGTTAACCCATGTTTCCACATGAATCTGTACTTCATTCCTTTCTATGGCTGGATGATATTCCTCTGTATGGATGTACCACGATTTGTTTATCTATTAATCCAATGATAAGACATATGGGCAGTTTCTACTTAGTGCTGCTATAAGTATGAATCTACGGGTACTTGTTTGAACACCTGTTTCAATTCTTTGAGCTATACATATCTAGTAAGAGAGTTGCTGGGTTGAATAATAAATACATCTTTGAAGAAAGGAATATTGAAACAATTAGTGATTTCTACAACTGGCCTTCATACTAGCCCGACTTTCTTCCTAATAATGGACTACTTTAAACAACAATAAAAAGTATTTAAGACCAAACTGAGTAATTAAATAGAAATACCAATTAAATTACTTGAAATATTTTTGAAAGCTATTTTTTTAAACTTTTTATTTTGTATTGGAGTATAGCCAATTAACAATGTTGTGATAGTTTCAGGTGGACAGCAAAGGGGTTCAGCCACACATATACATGTATCCATTCTCCCCCAAACTACAAAAGCTACTCCTGATTCATTCTCTCATTTTCCAAAAAGTAACGACATCTTTCTTGTGGGTGTATGAAATTGCTCTTACATTTGGATTTCTCTCTCTTGCCAAAATGAAATATTTCCTCCTTGCCTGTGCCAAAAAGATTATAGGCAGTTTAGAGGCAGTGCGTTATGGATTTTTCTTTAGAAAAATTAGTTTTCTTTTAAAATACAAAAACTTCCATGTTGTGATTAAAACATCTAATTGTTAGCAATTATACCTCAATCAGACCAACTAACATTCAATGAAAAGGTGAGCGTCTACCTTAAAATACATTTTAACACATATACACACACACACACGCACACCCCTAGCTCCTTGCCAGAAAGGTTTATCAAGTAAAATCAGCAAGATTAAACCTTCCTCAATTCACAGTGTTTGGCTAGCTCACCTAGGAAAGCCTCTTCTACCACTATAGATTTGTTGAAAGGTAATTAACCACTTTTTCCCCTAGTAAATTACATGCTGAAAAATTAAAAAAGGATAGTAGATCTCAGTTGCAAATTTGATTTTACTTATTTGCAAAGGATATACAGGTTCTCTAAACCACCACTACCCCCACACATATTCGTGGCTTCCAAGTTTACAAGGGAAAACAAAAGCAAAAAAACTTGATGTTAGCAAACTGTACTAGAATCTTATCTCTTGGATTCCAGTCTAAGGCTATTTGTACCAAGCTGTATTGTGCTCTATAAAAATCAAAAGAATGGTAATCCTCAAGTCAAATATCCTGAATTAGTAAAAATTATACATTTCAACTGCCTGCTCTAAGATATGGCAGAGGAAAAGCACACTGGGTAAGGGCCAGAAAGATTTAGTTCTGAACCTCTTAATATTTAGGTGATTTGTGACCTAACCAAGTCACATTAGAATTCTCTGGGCCTATTTCTTGAGTGGGCGGAGAGGTTATAAGGATTAAATCAGATAACTCTGTAAACTTAGTATAGTGCCTGGAACATAGCAAACTCTTAATAAATTGTAGCTGTTGTTATTAAAAGAAATGCAAAAAAAAAAAAAAAAAGAGCTGACCTGCTCCTGTTGCAGAGATTAGGTAGAAATAACTGCATGTATAAATAGCATCTCCAGAAAAATATAGAAACAGTACAAAACAGCATGGCATTGTAATGACACAAATCATGATCAGGCTTCCTGTTGGTGAAATAAAAGGCATTTTCTTCCTAAAAACCTTTTTGACTGCTTTGAACACAAGGAAAAACATAAGCTGATGCTGATTCTGGAAAAGCAGGCTAACTTTAATGGGCATTCTCTCAAACTTTAATGGGCATTTATATGACTTGGCTGCTAAGTCGGGTCCGACTCTGTGCGACCCCAGAGACAGCAGCCCACCAGGCTCCGCCATCCCTGGGATTCTCCAGGCAAGAATACTGGAGTGGGTTGCCGTTTCCTTCTCCAATGCGTGAAAGTGAAGTCGCTCAGTCGCGTCCGACTCTTAGCGACCCCATGGACTGCAGCCTACCAGGCTCCTCCGTCCATGGGATTTTCCAGGCAAGAGTACTGGAGTGGGGTGCCATTGCCTTCTCCGCATATGACTTGGAGGGCTTGTTAAAATGCAGATTTGGATTTGGTAGATTTGGGGCAGGGCCTAAGATTTTACTTTTGTAACAAGCTCTAAGGTGGTGAGGATGCTGCTGGTCTGAATATCACGCTGTGAACACCACAGGTTCACAGGATACCATATTCAAACAACCACAAAAGCCTAACCATGGTCTGAACATCATACTGGATTTCCAAATCACAGGATCAGAATGGTGCTAATACCATCCCAAATCCGCTATGATACACAGACCTGTGTTTAAGTGCTGATGGTTTCTTAAATACTCACCTAAGCCAGTTTTTCTCTTCCAGAGCACACACTGCCTCAAAATGATGCTGATGCCATTCTCCCTGCCTCACAATGAAGGTCTCAGAAAACAGAAGCACCTGTGGCTGAACGGGGAAGCAGGGGCTGCCCTAGGCAACCCTTCTGAGTCAGGGGTTCCTAGGTTTTAGCAGCAGCCCAACTCAATTTTGCCTTTAATGACTCATGCAATGGGTAAAGAGAAAAGGTATTCCTTCTACCGCCACTACTTTTTCACCCTTCACCTTTAGACATCCACCCCAAGAGAAGAGATGTGGCATCACAACTTACGCAGGAAAACGAGAAAAAGAAAACCATACCTATACCAACAGGAAGAAAGAAGTGAGAACTTTTAATGTTATTTAAAGAACGTAGTTTTTTTCTAACCCCTCCTCCTTCTAGGTTCCACCCTACTTTTTCCAGTCAATGCAAAGTTCTAGTCCTTGGGGGTATAACTGAAATTTAAAGCTTCCTTGGTATAATCAATGAAGAGTTAGGGAATCACTAATTTATATTAAAAAGATAAGCACTTAGCTATGAAAAGCATGGTTCATCCTTCTACCCTGCCACCTCTTTCACCTCCACCTTCTAAAAAAGGGCACAGCAGCAGACGTAATGCTCACTGGCTTTCAAAGAAAAATCATTAATCTTCTCCACATTACTTATCACTGCAGCTAGGATAATGTTTGCTCTAATCTAACAGATTTTCATTTCAAAACCAATTGTAAAGCTCAGCAGGGTGCTATATACAACTTTAATGAGAGCTTCTTACCCAAGACTCCTCCAATATATGCTTGTTCAAAACTGTTGAATTTTCATTGGTGGCGGTTGTTGAATGAAGCAATGGCAAGGTTAACCAAGATACAGAGTTTAAAAAATGAAACTCACTTCCTTCTGTACCTTTTCTATTCATGTAACTATAAACATTAATAAACTGGACCCAGCTGATGACAAGGTTTACGTTTACCTACAGAAGACAGCATTTATGTTTACCTTGAAGCCAGCTTTATCTAACTTCTTTATGGACCCTTGCATTACCTCCTGTGGCTGCCTACAGTTAATGCAGAACAAGGGAGCAACCCTGTAAACCTGCTGACAGCTGTTTAATGGGAGAGGTGGAAAGTAGTGGACGTATCCTGGCAGTGTGCTTAATGGATACACAAACACCACAGTCATCAGCCTGAAGTGATTCTGGCAGAAAATTAACTTGGAGATACAAAACTCATTTGGTGAGAAGACCCACAGCAATCTGGACAACATCGGACTGTATAATGGAGAAAAAGGCAAAGTAAGAAGATGTATTTTCTAAACTCCTCTTTCTGGAAGAAGCATTAATAAAATTTCTTTTTCACACGCCACCGTATAGCTTTCTCATTTTAACACACACACTTGCAACTGCCTTCTCTGTGGACATCAAATACTAGTATTTAACTACTATTTAATCAAATAGTACTATTAAATAGTATTTCACTACCATTTAATTATGCAATGGACAGAGTGTATCACTTACTACCAAAGTGTTGCTAAAGCACAGTATTTTATCAGATAACCCAGAAGATGTTTTTACCATCAACTGAATCCTATCTTTTTAATCCCCCCCCCCCACTACTACTCCATCACTGTAACACTGGGGTCAGAGAAAGGAAGAAAACTAGTATGTACTGAATCATAAATTGTGATGCCCTCCCCTAAGAATATAACATACATTATCTTCCAGTTTTCGTAACTATTCTGCTGGTAGGTACAAGCATCCTTAATTTACATATGAGACAACAGAGACTTAAGACTCATTTACCCGCCCAGTTCACAAAGCAGTCAAGTAATGGAGCTACGATTTGACTATCAATCTGCCTGAATATATACTCTATGCCATACAGGCCATCCTACAATTAAATAACAAAGGCTATTATTATAATCAAACCAAAATTGCTATTTTGATATTTATGTCTGATATGTCTTCTGTTGACAAAAATATTCAAGCATAAAAAGCAAAACCAAAACAGTAGTAAAATAAAACAGGGATCTTTCATTTTAATTTCAGGGAATGGACAGCCTTTCAGTCTGACATAAAACTCAGAAGCCATAAAAGTAAAAACTGATAATTCTGACAATAGAAAAATAAAAGCCTTCTGGACTTCCCTGGTGGTTCAGTAGTTAAGACATTGCACTTTCACTGCAGGGGGCGCAGCTCAGATCCCTGGTCAGGGAACTAAGATCCCACATGCCTCATGACCAAAAAAATTAAAAATAAAAACTTTCTGCATTTCAACACATGCCATAAATGGTTAAAATGGCAAATAACTGGGGGAAGTAACTAGCACACAGTACAGAAAAAGGCCTCATTTCCTTGATAAGGTTTCTCACAAAGGAGGACAGAAAGCCTAATAGAAAATGGACAAAGGACATAAACAGAAATGCAGACAAATCTAAATCACTCTATATGCATATAGAGAAATTTTCTACCTCAGGATATATGAATTAAAACAAAATTACAATATTTAAAAATCTACCTATCCCCTCTCTCCTGCCAAAAGAGGGGACTGAATGTACTCTCAAACACTGCTAGTTCCAGTATAATGTGCTGCAACCTCTCTGGGGAGCAATTTGGCAATATTGATATTAAAAGGGCACATACCCTCTGACCTATATTCTATTTCTTGTAGTTCACCTTAGAAAGATAATAACTTCACTTATGCAAAGTGCCCAATGCACACAGGTAATGATGAGACACTGTTTTAGTAAAAAACAGGGGTATCTAAACATCCAGCCACAGAGAACTGGTTGCTGCTGCTGCTGCTGCTAAGTCGCTTCAGTCGTGTCCGACTCTGTGCGACCCCATGGACGGCAGCTCACCAGGCTCCGCCGTCCCTAGGATTCTCTAGGCAAGAATACTGGAGTGGGTTGCCATTTCCTTCTCCAGTGCATGAAAGGGAAAAGTGAAAGTGAAGTCGCTCAGTCGTGTCCGACTCGTAGCGACCCCATGGACTGTAGCCTACCAGGCTCCTCTATCCATGGGATTTTCCAGGCAAGAGTACTGGAGTGGGGTGCCATTGCCTTCTCCAGAGAACTGGTTAAATTTATAGTATAATTATGTGGCCATTTTAATAAAAGAAGAAGAATCAATTTTAACGCTATTTGTACTGATATGAAATGACCTCTGGAATATAACTAATGGAAAGAACAATGTACAGTTGATAAGAAAACCAAAATGAGTACACATAAAGGTAGGCAGACTGTGTGGATGGGGGACAGCAAGAGATTTACTTTTTGTGATGAACTCTCTTGTACCTTAAAAATTTTGGCAGAATTTGTGTATACTTTCTGTGCAAAAGTAAAGTGGCACTTATATTTTTAAAATTTGAACTATATTTGAAAAGATAGTGAAAAAAAGAAAAACTATGAGATAGATTAATTGTAGCCATTTATGATGTGCTTCAACATTTCATTTCCAGCTTTATGCAGATAGAATTGATATATTAACACTGTAAGTTCAAGCTGTACATTGTGTTAGCTTGATACATTTATAAATTGCAAAATGATTACCCCCACAGCATTAGCCAACCCCTCCCTCTTGTCTTATAATTACCACTGCTTTTGTGCATGTTTGATGAGATTTTTTAAGATCTTCTCTCTTAGCAACATTCAAGTATGTAACACAGTATTATTAGCTATAATCATCACAGTGTCCAGTAGATCTCCAGAACTTATTAATCCTATCCCTGGGTTCGTACCCTTTGACCAGTATCTTCTCACTTCTCTCACTCCACAGCCCCCGGTAAGCACCACTCTAACTCTCCGTCTCTCTGGGTTTGGTATTTTTAGATTACACAGAGGTGACATCATACATTACTTGTCTTTCTCCATCTGACTCATTTCACTCAGCAAGCTATAGTATTTTAATGTGCTTTGTATTTTATTTCAAAGTGCAAACAACTAAAATACTTTCTTCATTTAGTTATGTGAGAAGATATTAAAAGAATATGTAATGGCAGTAGATCCCTTTTATAACAAAGATTAGAGATGACAAGGCTAAGACCACCTTATAGACTGTTACACTATGTTTTTATTATTTAGGAGACAGGTTACAAGTGACATTACCTAACCCACCTTATTTTGAAAGCCACATAAAAACATGCTAAATTCATAGTCTACTGGGATAACTGGCTCTTCAGCTGTGAATAAATCCACCAAGGACTGTAAAAGAGAGCTGATTCTAAAAAGCCTGTGAAAGCTGGGGAAGTGGGAGAGGGGATAAATAATTATAATTAGTTTTTCAGGAAACTAAGAATAGCACAGTTTTGAGAATAAAGGGAGACATGGGAGGACAGGCCAAAACCCAAATTCCAAGATCCAAGAATGCAGACATGAATATTATTTTCTGTTGTTTAAGAAAATACTCAGTTAACACCTATTTCAGAAAAGAAACAGCACAGATGGGGGGTGGGGGGGGGGTGCGCAGGCGGGGAGCGAAATTGGAAAAAAAAAAATCAACCAAAGAAACTAACTACTTAGAAGATAGAATGTGCAACTAGAAATGTTTGGTTCTTCTTCTATGAAAGAGGGGGCATCCCTCTTTGTGTGTGTGTGTTAGTCACTCAGTCACATCCGACTCTTTGCGACCTCACGAACTGTAGCCCGCCAGGCTTCTCTGTCCATGGAATTCTCCAGGCAAGAATACTGGAGTGGATTGCCATTCCCTTCTCCAGAGCAATTTCCCAACCCAGGGATCGAACCCTGGTCTCCTGCATCACAGGCAGATTCTTTACCGTTTGAGCTACAAGGAAGGCGATTTATTTATTTGGCTGCAGTTGTGTCATGCGGGGTCTCCAGCTGTGGCACGTGGCCTCAATAGCCCAGAGGCATGTGATCTTAGTCTCCCCACCAGGGACTGAACCTGTGTTCCCTACACTTCAAGGCGGATTCTTAACCATTGGGACCACCAGGGAAGTCCCTTGTACCTCTCTGGTGAGACACAAACACCGTATCTTTCCCGACCCCAACACCAGCTTTTCAAGTATCAAACACAGAAATTCTAAAATGCATATTTACCATGACAGTATCGTTTACTTTGCAGTTTAGTATTCACAAAATGAAAAGACAGGCTCTGCTAAAATGCCTTCAGAAAAAAAAATATGAACAGTAGTTGAGTGGAACTAAGCCGATCAAGCTTTCAGACTTTATTTTAAAAACACTGAGCTACCTCAGGAATGCATGGCTCACTGGGCACACTAATAACTAGCTTCAAATACCAGTTGAAGTCACTGTGGAATGCAAAGGCGGTCCTTCTAACTGAGTGCCAAACAGTCCCTACCCAGATCTCCCAGTGTCTCTTCCTCCTGTGCTATACTCCAAAGCTTCCTGCCTCTCTGTGAATTGAGAGCTACCTTTCGGGTTGGTGTTTCTACAAGTGATCAATCATTGGGAAGAAGCTGGATGAGGAAGTTGATCCATTTCCCCAACATGGCTGGACTCATAAAACCATTCCCTCACTCCTTTGGCTTTGAGCACCTGTCACACACCCTCGACTCTAAAATGCCTATAATGCCTATAATCCTTTCACTAGGGGGTCATTTAAGGTGATATACTCTCAGATATGACAACACTCCCACCTACCTCTCAATTTGATGAGTTTGACAGGAAGGCAAGCAACCAGGCTAGGGAAATTCAAGACATTTTTTTAAAAAAGGCTACTGTCTCTTCTACACTGACCCTCTACCCTAGGTTACAATGAGTCTGGCTTACAAGGTTTACAATGTTAGAATACAATGTTTCTAGAAGTCTCTAAAGTGAATTCTCAAAAGACAGACAAAACCATATATTAACATTCAGTTCAGTTCAGTCGTGTCCAACTCTTTGCGACCCCAAGGACTGCAGCACACCACGCCTCCCTGTCCATCACCAACTTCCAAACTTCCAGAGTTTACTCAAACTCATGTCTATTGAGTCAGTGATGCCATCCAACAATTTCATCCTCTGTCTTCCCCTTCTCCTCCTGCCTTCAATCTTTCCCAGTATCAGGGTCTTCTCCAATAAGTCAGTTCTTCGCATCAGGTGGCCAAAGTACTGGAGTTTCAGCTTCAGCATCAGTCCTTCCAATGAATATTCAGGACTGATCTCCTTTAGGATGGACTGGTTGGATCTCCTTGCAGTCCAAGGGACTCTCAAGAGTCTTCTCCAACACCACAGTTCAAAAGCATCAATTCTTCGTTGCTCAGCTTTCTTTATAGTCCAACTCTCACATCCATACATGACTACTGGAAAAACCATAGCTTTGACTAGACGGACCTTTGTTGACAAAATATATTAACATTAATCCTATACTTAAAAAAAAAAAATCACCAAAAATATCATCTTCACATAAATTTTTTTCAGCCCATGAAACATCATTTCATCTGCTGTGCTTTTTAAATGCAGCCCTATCTGTTTTTATTCATAACTCTCATTAGAGAAATCCATTAAGAATAGAGATTTCCGTTACTGAAAAATTACAAGTAGTTGACCTATTTTTAAGGAGCTTTTTCCTTTAAAAAGCAAGGCTACACAAGAGAAAGCACAATAACAAAGTTAACCTCAACAATCGTTACAACTAAGTTTATAGGCAGAACTCAGTGTAGAAACACAACTTTAACATGGTCTCTAGGTTTGGGCATGGATTTTGTATTTAGAAACTCTTAATTACACACTACCATACAGAAAACAAGCAATACTGTGTATGTAACACTTTGTCTCCACATCACCATTAATCTCAACTAAAGAACTGCTCCTTGAAATCAGGATGATTTAATCTAGGGGGTTAAAGACAAAATGCAGCAATCATATATTGAGTGCTTACTATCTGTCACAAATCTTTTTTTCTTTTTCAAGTCTCACAACCTACCCCTAGAAGGTAAGTTTGACTACCACTACTCATACGAGCACACTGAAGCCCAAAGTCAAGACTGCTGAGTGCATAAAATGGGGTTCTAATCCAGATATATATGACTCCAAAATCTAAATTCTGAAGCACTGCCTTTAAGTCTCAGGGTTACATGCAATAAGGGGTCTGCCGTTCTACATTACTACTGATTACTGAATTTGTGGCACCTTATAAATACACTACTCTGAATGTAACTGATCACGCTTTACAAGTATGCAGAAAGTTATAGGGAATAACATGAACTGTTTTCTAGCTTTGCCCAATTTAACATTTCACTGTATTTGCTTCACAGATTTTAAAAAGAAAGAAAACATTGTAGGTTGAAGGTGAAGGTCTGAGGTTACTTCTCCTTCACTTTCATTCCCTTCTTTCTTTCCCAGAAGTAACCACTCTCCGAAATTTGGCTCAGAACTTGGTTTTCCCAGGCATGTTTTTATACTATTTCTACAAACAAATATCCATTAAAATGCATGATTTTTGATGTTTTTAAACTTTATATAAGGGTCACATATATATATATATATGTATATGTATGTATGTATGTATGACTCAGAAATTTGCTTTTCTACTCAGCTATGTTTTTGAGACCTATCTGACTGAAAGCTGCATAGTATTCTAGCGTGTGAACAAACCACAATTAATGTATTCATCTGATGCTGGACAGTTAGCTTATACCTAATTTTTCTGCTAACACAAACACTTGTTGTACCATCTCCTTTGTACAAGCATTACAGTGTATCCAGGGTATAGACACAGAAGTAGAATTGCCAGTCCAAAGAGCATGTTGCCTTTACCAAATATTGTCAGACTGCTCATCAAAGACTGCTCATCCTTGCCAACACTTCATACTGCTAGACATTTAAATTTCTGCCAATAATAAAGGTATGAAATTATCTCATTTTTATTTTAATTTGATTAGTAATGAGATTGAGTATGTTTGCATAATTACTAGCCACAATTTTTTCTAAAAAAGAAATAACAGCACAGTTAATTAAGCATCAAGGGCAAAGATGCAATGTAAGGAGGATATAACATAAAAGTAGATATTCAATATTGAATTCTAGGTAATAAAGAGAAACAGTTTTACACACACACTCACGCACACACACACACAAAATGCACACACATACACACACACACACTTCCCTTTCCCTGAGGTTTTAATAAAATATGTTTTCATCTGTCAGTCTTGTATTTATAAAAAGCAGAAGGATAAATTAAATGGTCAAAGGTATTTTCCAATTAAAAATGTAATCCAAAATACAGTCAAAGCCTTTTACAGGAAAATCATATACCTCCATGTGTGAATGAATGAATGAATCGACAACACAGTAACTAGCAAATGGGTCTGTGTTTAGAAAACCTAAATAATTATTTTCTGAATTTGAAGAACTGTACCTATATCACCTTTAGGCATCCTTAGAAGAAACAGTATTTTGTGCCAAAAGAGACAAAAAGAAGCGGGTTGATGCTTAACTAAATACCACCTTCTGGGGGGCGCAGGGGTCTCCCTTTAGAAAAAGGGCTTCAGGAGGAAGAGAATTTCAGATAAATGACAATGTGAGTGAAATGAGATGACTGAAGCTAAGATGCATTCTGCCATTTGCGCTTTTTAAATTAAAAACAAAAATCTCTCAATATTTTACCAATTAGAGATCAAAGTTAACAGACTTTTTTTTTCCAAATTTTTCAACAAAACTTTTAAATAGTTTTACAAACTTTTACAGAAATCATGTAAGACTAATACAAAAAATTCCCATAGACCCTTTACAAGACTCAACAATGGTTTACATTTTGCCCAATTTGCCTTATCATTCATTTTCCTCTGAATATTTTGGGAACAATATGGGAGTAAATTGAAACAATATACAAAATACAAAAAGAAAACAAAATCCTCTTTTAGCAGTAAATATCTAGATATTAAGCCTATCTGCTATTTATAGGTCTTAAGCGGCCAAAACACCTTGCACCTGACTCAGGAAAGATTTTCCTACAAGAAGCAACGGTTTAAATGGCATGAGTTTAACTTCACCTATGCATTATAGGTTTAAAAGGGTAGTGGTTCATAAGTCCTGCTCTAGATTAAAATCAGTGGAGATTTTTACAAAATACTGATGCCTGCTCCCATCCCAAACACTTTTACTTATTAATTGGTATGGGGGAGTGACTTAGGCACTGGGATTGTTAAAACTACCTGGATATTTGAAATGTGCAACAAAGTTCTGAAATCAGTTTGACAGATTAGGCATCTACACACTATTTGAAATACTGGTTCCAGGAAAATACATTACAGTTCCAAGAAACTGGTGAAATAAACAAGGAAAATATAATCAAATTTCAAAGAGAGGCAGGCAGATGGTTTCAGGCAAATACTTCTAATTGTGTACTCTGTATGTGCTGTTTTGGAGCTGCAGGATACAAAAAGGCACAGCAAAGGAACAGGCAACACACACAATAAAGACAGCAGAAGGCAGTAAGTACCATACTAAAAACACTTTAAGACTAACAGGAACACAGACCATATTTACTTCAAAATTTCACAGGCATGGTGAATGGTCCAGAAAGAGAGTGATATTTGAGATGGTAATTAAAGGATGAAGAGGAGTTTACTGAGAAGACTGAAGTAGAAGTGGAATAACATTTTTGGAAACAGAATCAGCAAGAACTCTGTGCTACAGAAATGTTAGCAAATGATCAATGTTCCATTAAAACCCCAAAGGAGCTTTAGAAGCCTGTACCTAGGAATCAAGGCAACTCAAATCTGTATTTTAAGGATTAGGGATGATGTATTTAACAGTACCTGGCATAAAGAAGTGATCAGTAAGGAGTTTTCCTGTCCCTGAATCTCCCTTTTTATTTCTCTGGTTTGAAACACAAAAAGTTAACTGAATAAAATTCAGTAAAAATACAGAAAAGTATAATTATGAAAATAAAGCCATCCATAATCATACTACCCAGACCACCAATGTTATTTCAAGTTACTCCTTACTAAACTTGTTCATCGACCCAGATATTTTACTCTTCAATACGGAAAAGAATTCTACAAAAAACGGCGAGTCCCTCAGCCATCATCCTTTCTGGTGAACAACTGCAGTATGGCCATAGCAGCCACTAGAGGGTGGCCAAGGCTGATGTATCCCTCACCCTCCCCTACTCTCTTCAAAGGCCTTTAATTGACATTCAGGTTAAGATTTCTGGACCCTATCACCTCATTACATAAAGATTAAAAAGTGGTTTCAAACAGAAAGAAGAGACTCCCTCGGGGCAATCAACAGTTGGGATATCAAATTTGACTGCTCAGATATTTGACCAAATGCCTCCCTGACTTCTTGGGAACAAGATACAGTTTCTCCAGCAGGGATGAGAGTATTGGGATCACCCAGCACGCAGCGGCGTTCCACCACTGCCTCTCCCAGCCCAACCTCGACTGAAAATGCGTATCAGGCTGAAAACCTCAATTCTGAACACTTCTACAGAATCTCCCTCAAAGTCAAAACTCAGATGTCAAAACTGGGTATACCCTTCTCTTTTTAAATTCTCATATTACTGTTTCACCAAGAAAAAAAAAAGAATGATGTTTATGAAATACAGCTATGTATCCTTTAGTTACCTGAGCAAATGGCTAAAATCATTTTGAAGATTTACATAGTTTTATTTCTCCAGAATCCTAATTGATAAGGTACACTCACAAGGAATTACAGTATTTGATCATATTTTAAATACAACAGATTTCTAGACAACCAGAAAATTAATATAAAATAACTGTGCTGCTGATTGTGAAGAATCAATTTCTACTCTGTGAACATAACGATTACAAAGCAAAATGGTAACAGAATCTGGAGAAAATAAAAACACGCAAAACGCCTTTCTGTTTGGTGGTTTATACACAAGCACCACAAGGGACATATCTACCTCCTTTAAAAACAAAGTTTCAGGAAATGCAAATTAAAACCATAGTGAGATATTACCACACACTCACTGGAATGGCTACAATTTGAAATGATTGACGATACCAAGTGTTGACATGGAAGTGGAGAAACTGGAACAGTCATACATTTCACTCGTGGGAATATAAAGTGGTATAGCCACTTTGGAAGACAATTTACCAGTTTCTTACACAGTTACCATACACTTGCTATATTTCATCATACATACAGAATAAAAAAGCAGAGACACCATTTTGCCAACAAAGGTCCGTCTAGTCAAAGCTATGGCTTTTCCAGTAGTCATGTATGGATGTGAGAGTTGGACTATAAAGAAAGCTGAGCAAAGAAGAATTGATGCTTTTGAACTGTGGTGTTGGAGAAGACTCTTGAGAGTCCCTTGGACAGCAAGGAGATCAAATCAGTCCATCCTAAAGGAGATCAGTCCTGAATATTCATTGGAAGGACTGATGCTGAAGCTGAAACTCCAATACTTTGGCCACCTGATGTGAAGAGCTGACTCACTGGAAAAGACCCTGATGCTGGGAAAGATAGAGGGCAGGAGGAGAAGGGGAAGACAGAGGATGAGATGGTTGGATGGCATCACCGACTCAATGGACATGAGTTTGAGCAAGCTCCAGGAGATGATGAAGGATGGGAAGCCTGGCATGCTGGAGTCCATGGGGTTGCAAAGAGTCGGACACGACTGAGCAACTGAACATACAAACAATCCACTCATTCCATCCCTTGGGCCTGCCCAGCAGCACAGCATGAGAAACACCAAAATGACCTGTCTCCTATATCCTTATCATGGTGCCTAAAACCTTCACTACTAGACTCACACTTTTGTGGAGTTACTAAAAAGGTGTTTAAAAGTCTGCAACTATTGTACAAAATATATAGTTAAGGATCCATATTAAGTATGATCAAATCAATATAGATTATGGGTACTGAATTTCTTTTGAGGGAGATGAAAATATCCTAAAATTAGATTGTGGTGATGGTTGCACAACTCTTGTGAATATGCTAAACACAACTTAATTGTAAACTTTAAATGGGTGAATTTATGGCATGTGAATTATATCTCAATAAAGCTATTTTTAAAAAATCAACATAGTTTATCATGTTAGTTTAGAAATCCAACACTAGAAACAGAAAATTCTTAATGCAGCATGAAGGAATGGGTTGATGATGGGAAACAGACAGGTGTCAGAGGGGGAGCCTCAGCATGCCCTGGGAGAGGAACATGGATGGGCAGAGGAAAGCGCACACAGCGGCTCAGCTCTGCAAGAGTGGGCCTCAGGAAGGAATGCTGAAAGACGCCTAAAGGCACTCCAGGGCTGGCCCTGAACATCTGTTGCCCTTAATAGAAACTTGTTGTTTTTCTACAAACTAACAGTTATGTTGGGTTTGTTGGGTTTTTCTTTTTTCCCCCCTCTCCTTTCCAAATTCACAATTATCAAGTTTTTTTAAATCATCTACTAAAGTATCTTACCTAATTTATTTCTTCACCTTTACAACCACCCTAAAAAATTAGATGGATAATCACAGAATATTGAGACCTTTTAAGTTAAATAACACATTGTCTATTTTCCTATTTCCACATTAAGAGGAAATTTATGCACAGAAAAAGTGACTCACCCAAGGTTACCAAGCTAAAATGGAGAAAAAACAGACTTCTAATCCAATGCTGATTTTACATACAGCATGCCTCACCTAGGTTAGAAGTTCACAAAGAGTCAGGACTTCTGAGTGGTCCCGTGGCTAGGACTCCTTGTTCTCAGTGCAGGAGGCCCAGGTCCGTTCCCTGCTCAGGGAACTAGATCCTACATGCTGCAACCAAGAGCCTGTGTGCCACAACTAAGACCCTGAGCAGCCAAATAAATAAACAAACATTGTTTTTAAAAAGAAGTTCACAGAGGGTATAACTGTTTCTTAAAAATCATATAATCATGTTCCTATGTATAAAATTCCTTATGCATATGGAAAATGGTTTTCTAATTACCCCAGTGAAAGTGCAAGTTGATCAGCCGTGTCTGACTCTTTGCATCCCCATGGACTATACAGTCCATGGAATTTTTTTCCACGACATTCCATGGAATTCTCAAGGCCAGAATACTGGAGTGGGTAGCCTTTCCCTTCTTCAAGGGATCTTCCCGATCCAGGGATCAAACCCAGGTCTCCCGCATTGCAAGTGGATTCTTTCTTTACCAGCTGAGCCACCAGGGAAACCCAAGAATACTGGAGTGGGTTGCCTATCCCTTCTCCAGAGGATCTTCCTGATCCAGGAATTGAACCAGGGTCTCCTGCATTGCAGGCAGATTCTTTACCAACTGGCTATCAAAGAACTATAAAAGAGCCAAATACAATTATGTGGTGGTGGTTTAATCGCTAAGTCTTGCGACCCCCATGAACGGTAGCCCACCAGGCTCCTCTGTTCATGGGATTTCCCAGGCAAGAATATTCAAGTAGGTCGTCATTTCCTCCTCCAGAGTATCTTTCCAACCCAGGGACTGAACCTGAGTCTCCTGCATTGCAGGCAGATTCTTTACCCACTGAGCCACCAGGGAGGCCCTAAATACAATCAGAGGTGCACCCAATACCCTGGTAAAGAAAGGCTCCGCTATCAAGCTGCAGATTTTAGCAGAATGGAGCAATGGAGATGTTCATATTTTTTTCAGGGTTCTGAGACAATCACAAACTGTTACATGTGTAAAGCATAGCCCTATGGGAGTATCCATCTTCAAATGTGACCTTGCAATTAAGCATTCACCAGTATCTTTCATAGTCTGCATACAAAATATTTAAAGAAAAGTTCAGCTAAATTAACAAACTAAAACAGAAAAGTTAGAGCTTTTCACAATCTGTCACTACTACATTCCCACTGAAGCTCTAACAAAGGCTTGAAAAGACTAACAGCTGCAGATGAAAGCGAAAGGCATACCACTGAACCTGAATTAATCTAATCAAATGATGCTATCATATATGAACTTTAAAAATCCTGTACTGAGGCTTCAGGCTCCAAGGCAGCCTGTATCCCTCTGATGAGTTATCTGACAGAAATGAAACAGAGTAAACATTTTTTCTCCACAATATTCTTCTCCTAAATATTCTTATTTCATCAGGCAGATAAAAATAAATGAGAAGATATAAACTTTCAATTTTAAAGGTAATATTCACTGTAACCTATCGTTATTCTGGTGACTAATTACAGTTTGCAACTTAAAAGTCAGTGGTAACTACCAGTTGTAACATCTGCTCCCTTAAAATGTGTCCAGATCAAAGCAAAGAGAGGTCTTTAATAGGGATGTGAATACAGTTGGAAAGAGAAGACCTAATCTGGCCCAGAAATTTCTTGGGGAATCTTCTCCAAAAGTAGCTAAGCCAAACCTACTTCCAAAACAAAATCTGGATGGTGGCTACACATTATTGGTTATGGCAGGGTGTCATAAAGAGTTCAGAATACAGCCTTGGCAGGCTCTTGCAAACTAACGGATGTATGAGAGCAAACTAATGGCAGGCTCTTCCACTAACATGTGGAAGATGCTTTTGTCTCTTCTGATATAACCATTTTCTGATATTTACTCTGAAGATTGAAGGATGGGAGATAAACACTGACTTTTACAATCTCACTTTCAGCCGTGTTCTGGAAGTTACTTGCTGCTGAGGGAGAAAAACAAGAAACCCACCTCCAAATGTGTAGGGTATTAGTGGGAAGTGAGGCCAAAAGCATTTATCCTTTGTCAAAACGTCATCCAAACCTCGTATTTTCTCCCTTTCCACACAATATCATCTGGCATCAGAATCACATACACTCAAGAAATTTTTTCTCTAAAATTTTATTTTTTTATTTGATTAGTAATATATATGTATATATTATTCTACTACTACTTTCCCTGGTGGCTCAGACGGTAAAGCGTCTGCCTACAATGCGGGAGACCCAGGTTCAATCCCTGGGTTGGCAAGACCTCCTGGAGAAGGAAATGGCAACCACTCCAGTATTCTCGCCTGGAAAATCCCATGGATGGAGGAACCTGGTAGGCTACAGTCCATGGGGTTGCAAAGAGTCGGACACGACTGAGCGACTTCACTTTCACTTTCTTTCATATATGTATGGGGTTCAATCTTCAAAAGACACAAAGAGGTTTAATGACTCCTTCTGCCCAGATCTTCCAGTCATTCAGTTCCTCCACAGAAGGCAATTCAGGTACTTACTATTTACTAATAACAGATATAAAGTGAACCAATTCTAGTAGAGGAATAAGGGAGCCAACTTTGGAACAACACTGCTTGCAGGGAGGATCCGAAAGGGAATGCTTAATTACAGGGACCTAAAATCTCTGAGCTTTGTACACAGCATAAAAAAAAAAAAAAAGATTATGTATTTAAATAGCTATTACTAGAAATTCCATTGTGATTCTCACAGATCATATCACACTCAACACTAAGCCTATGCCCTTCAGAAGAACAACAGTCTTTGTGTAAATACTAGACAGACTCCTCAAAAAGTTTAGTACTGTCCTCAAGAAGATTAAATTTAAGGTTAACAGTGAAATTATCCGTGGAATAGAGAGAGGGAAAGAAAACAAAAGCTAGGGAGATGGATAAACAAGCAGGCAGTCAGGGTCTCCTGGTGGCTAGTTACACATGTCCAAACAGAGTGGAATCCTCATCTTCAAAATATTTACTATAAACAGAGCCCTGAAACTGGCTGGGCTAGAAGGGCACAAGTGAAGTAGACAACTTCTAATCCTAGCTCTGGAACACTTGTTAATGAGATGAGGCAAAGGCTATGTGAAAACTACCTAATTTAAAAACTCTAGCTTGTAGAAAGATCCCCTAAATGAGTATCTAACTCTGCTATGCATGTGAATCATCTGAGGATATTGTCAAAATGCAGATTCTGATTCAGCAGGTCTGGGGGGTAGGGGCTGAGAATCTGCATTTCTAGCAGCTCTCCAGTGATGCTAACATAGACTGTTCCTGGATTATACTCGGAGTCTCAAGTTCCTGAATCATTCCTTCAAGAATTCAAGGTATCCTTTGTTGTGCAAAAGCTTTTAATTAGGTCCCATTTGTTTATTTTTGCTTTTATTTCCAATATTCTGGGAGGTGGGTCATGGAGGATCCTGCTGTGATTTATGTCGGAGAGTGTTTTGCCTATGTTTTCCTCTAGGAGTTTTATAGTTTCTGGTCTTACGTTTAGATCTTTAATCCATTTTGAGTTTATTTTTGTGTATGGTGTTAGAAAGTGTTCTAGTTTCATTCTTTTACAAGTGGTTGACCAGTTTTCCCAGTACCACTGGTTAAAGATATTGTCTTTTCTCCACTGTATATTCTTGCCTCCTTTGTCGAAGATAAGGTGTCCATAGGTGCGTGGATTTATCTCTGGGCTTTCTATTTTGTTCCATATTTCTATCTTTGTGCCAGTACCATACTGTCTTGATGACTGTGGCTTTGTAGTAGAGCCTGAAGTGAGGCAGGTTGATTCCTCCAGTTCCATTCTTCTTTCTCAAGACTGCTTTGGCTATTCGAGGTTTCTTATATTTAAGCAAGGTGAAAAGACAGCCTTCAGAACGGGAGAAAATAACAGCAAATGAAGCAACAGACAATTAATCTCAAAAATATACAAGCAACTCCTGCAGCTCAATTCCAGAAAAATAAATGACCCAATCAAAAAATGGGCCAAGGAACTAAACAGACATTTCTCCAAAGAAGACATACAGATGGCTAACAAACACATGAAAAGATGCTCAGCATCACTCATTATCAGAGAAATGCAAATCAAAACCACAATGAGGTACCATTTCACACCAGTCAGAATGGCTGCTATCCAAAAGTCTACAAGCAATAAATGCTGGAGAGAGTGTGAAGAAAACGGAACCCTCTTACACTGTTGGTGGGAATGCAAACTAGTACAGCCACTATGGAGAACAGTGTAGAGATTCCTTAAAAAACTGAGAATAGAACTGCCATATGACCCAGCAATCCCACTGCTGGGCATACACACCGAGGAAACCAGAATTGAAAGAGACGCATGTACCCCAATGTTCATCGCAGCACTGTTTACAATAGCCAGGACATGGAAGCAACCTAGATGTCCATCAGCAGACGAATGGATAAGGAAGCTGTGGTACATATACACAATGGAATATTACTCAGCCATTAAAAAGAATACATCTGAATCAGTTCTATTGAGATGGATGAAACTTGAGCCCATTATACAGAGTGAAGTAAGCCAGAAAGAAAAACACCAATACAGTATACTAATGCATATATATGGAATTTGAAAGATGGTAATGATAATCCTATATGCGAGACAGAATAAGAGACACAGATGCATAGAACAGTCTTATGGACTCTGAGGGAGAAGGTGAGGGTGGGACGTTCTGGGAGAAGAGCATTGAAACATGTATATTATCATATGTGAAACAGAACACCATTCCAGGTTTGATGCATGAGACAAATGCTCAGGGCTGGGGCAATGGGATGACCCAGAGGGATGGGATGGGGAGGGAGGTGGGAGGGGGGTTCAGGATGGGGAACACATGTAAATCCATGGCTGATTCATGTCAATGTATGGCAAAAACCACTACAATATTGTGAAGTAATTAGCCCCCAAATAAAATAAATAAATTTATTAAATATAAAAAAAAAAGAATTCAAGGTATCGATTCCACAATCTTATGAGAATTTTATTTGTGAATAATTCAGTATTTCAGTGTATACCAGCCGCCTCTGTGAGCACCTACTGAAATGGATTTGGGTTGCTTTCTCAGTTGTGTTCAAATTTTCTGTAAGCCTCTCTAGTTGCTGAACCTAAAATTAATTAAAAATACTATTCTGCAGCAGTGCTTACCATTTGGCAAGAACTTTGAGCTGTTACAGGCTAACATCATAATTTCAAATTTTAAACTGTTACACTATTGTTCAAGTTAATTATGACCACTTGATTTAGTAGTAATTCCTAAATCCTGGGCCACGGACCTGGTGATGAAATTTTTCACAGTTGAATAAGAGTAAGGACACAGTATTTCAAAAGCTGCATCATTACCTATTATGTCTGTTATACTTTATGCCAACTCTGTGTTGGTGATTTCTTTTTAAATGTCCAACTAAATAAAATAAAAGCTGGTGATCCTATGCTGGTCATTTCGGTTGTGACTTTATTCACTAATGGAACGGTGCCGGCTCTTGCAGGTGAGTCTGAATTTGGGGTGGAGGTGGGGACAGTGGTTTAAGATATCATACACACTAGGTGGGGCAATTCCTAAGGTCCTTGGAAGTTTGACAGCCTAAGATTTCATGGAATCTATACCTTTTGTTCCTCTCTCCTCTGTACAACCCAGAGCTGACAAAACTATGAGTTTTAAAAAAAAACAAACAGTTCACCCTGTGCTCTGCAGGCTGAGCTCATGTCAGTGTCAGGCAGAAGCTTGTTTTCTCCTGAGGAGAAGCATGTGGATGAATTTGGTACCCTGTGCTCTTCATAAAGAAGCTATGTTTTAGCTGGGGGCAAGTAGGTTATTTTGCATTAAAATACACTGCAGACTTCCTGACGAAAGCCAAATTTATATTTAATTTGGAAAGGACAGCCTCTTAACTAGGCAAATTTCACAAGTTCTGTATAAAAAAGAAACAATTAGAATTATTTGGTGTGAAATAAAACTAGTGTGAAATTTCTCACCATCTCACATTCTATTACATTAAACGCAGAGACACACAACAGCTGGTGAATTTAACTTACATCTTCTGTTATTAAATATTACCTCAGGGCCATTAAACTCACTCTCTCCCCAAGTCCTTCCCATACAAAAGGTTACATATGAATTATATACTGTGTGTCAAACTGGGAAGATGTCTAAAGACCTTCTTTGAGGTGTGATGCAAGTTGAAGTGTCATTACAGGAAACTGAAGCAAAAGTAACCTGTATCATGTGTCTTCACTATGAGCCTCAGCACCACCCTGTGCAGGGGAGAAGTGCTGAAGCAGCTGGCTCTGACTGCGCCGTTCCCTCGGCACACCCCGAGGCTATTCTGGGTCACTGATCTGATTACCCAATTAATAACTTTTTAAAGGGATTTCAAAGAACCAGAATTATCGGCTTAATAAATCCACCAAACCTCCATATATGTGCTCATGTCCCCGAACTGTACATTCAGTTTAGCAGTAAAGATTGATAACACCCAGGTAGTCCACCGCATACATAACAAAGAACTATAAACCTACAGTAATATTCTGAATCCCACCCTGCCCTAGGAACCTCATCAAATTTAAGATTTTTCAGCTATAATAGTCTCCTCTCTGCAAGTCGCACGTTATTAACTATGCAGAATGTAATAACTGTATAGTAATTAAAAAGATTTTTAAAAAATCCATCATTGTAGGAAAATGATTATTTGATTTAATGTGTTCAGATTCTTGTGTAACACTGTATAAATGAAAAGCTATCTGTCATAACTAGGCAAAGGAAGCAAAATTACTGATTGTAATGATGTTTTGAGAAAGTTTCTGTCAACACTATTTTCTACTTCTTACAATAAATAATTCTACCACATAAGCTGAAAATATACATGATCATGAGTTACTTAGAATCGAGTTTAAAAACTCATAGTTCTTATAACATTCTTTACATAACCATTAAATGGCCCCAGCCTTAACAAACCTCCCTCATGAGAGGGAGGATCAGATTTAATCAAACTGGTGCTTGCCTGTTACAACCTAAAATAAGCAGTACCACCTTGTCCAGAGCTCCACTTTCCACAGTTTCAGTTACCTGTGGTCAACCCCAGTCTGCATATATACTATATGCAAAATCCCAGAAATAAACAATTTCTAAGTTTTAAACTGCACACCACTCCAAGTAGCGTGATGAAATCTCATGCTGTCCAGCATATACCCCCACTTGGATTGCTCTGTCAGTAAAGAATCCGTCTGCAATGCAGGAGACCTGGGTCCCATTTCTGGGTCAGGAGGATTCCCTGGAGAAGGAAATGGCAACCCACTCCAGTATTCCTGCCTGGGAAATGCCATAGACAGAGCCTGGCAGGCTACAGTCCGTGAGGTCGCAAAGAGTCGGACATGACTGAATGACTAAAATCACCAACCAACCATCAGTCCCTTAGTTTAGGAGAAAACATAGTATATGTATGGTTCAGTACTATCTGCAATTTTAGGTATCTGCTGGGGGTCTTGGAATAATATCCCTTGCAGATAAGGGGAGACTACTGTACACTTTGATTTCAGTTACTTAATTATAATTATCCTTCCAGAAATCCATCTTAAATATTTTGGTCTAAAAAGGAAATAAGGGTACAAAACGAGTTTTTAACCCTTCTTTCCTCCTTTTTCTCCTCCTTTCTATATATCTCCTGCCCTCCCTCCCTGCCTGCCTCCCTCCCTCCCTCTCTCCTCCTCTCTTTTAAGAGAAACACCATGAGAAGTAACTAAATTTGAGTCTAAGGGGAAAAAATATAATCAGTAGGGTATGCAATCCTGAATCTGCAACTTACTAGTTATATGAGACAGACCTCAGTTTCATTAATTCTGAAAAGTATATGAAAACTAGTTCCATAAATAATTTTTAATTATTGAAAAATGTCCCTGTTCAATCAGAAAATGCACTTGTGATAGTACTATGGCCATGAATTCTTTAAATATCATTTTCAAAATGCTTTAATATATATCTTATCATTTTTTCTCACAAGAGTTCTATGATAAAGATGGAATAAGTAGCATTATCATTGCAAAAAGTAAGTAAGCTGTCTCTGAGAGTGGTTAAATGATTTGCCCAAGAGCCCAAAACTGAAGGACAGAGACTTGTCAATCTTGTTTAAGAATATCTTCTACTACACCGCATGATTCTGATCTAGAAAAGCTAGGTGCTATTGAAAGTGTATTTTTGGAAATGAACGTTAGTTCTTATCGGCAACGGAACAATACATACATACCTATACTCATTTTATATATTGGCACTAAAAAGAAATTAAGGTTTGATTGCAAGGAATTATCCTTAGAAACCATCTATCAATGTCTATATCTTCCGGTAAAGACATTAAATCCTATCTTTGATACTTCAGTGTTCTTTTACAAAAAATGTGTAGACAGATCTGTCCAGTGAGAGTAGATATATGGAATATGTCCATAACAGAGCCCAAAATAAAACTATCCTACATGGAGTTGCAGGGAGTTGAAATGGCACTAAAGAAATTTATCAGATTCTCTGCAAATGTGCTGAGCAGGCTCTCGTTTTCAATCTTGCTCATAAAAAAACTTCAAAGCACTGTTCTTTTAAAGCTGATTTTCTCCTTGAAGATTGTCCATCTCTTCTTGTTACAGGTTGAGCATTTCACTATCCACATAGACTTCCACCAATTTTGTGATGCCAAGAAAATCACCCACTTTCAGTTAGAAGTGATCATAATGATTTTCCAGTTCAAGACTTACATTTTATAGACTTTGGCAAAGTCTTGCTGATTACTGAATGAACCCCCAAAAGAACTGTCACTCTGTTTTTCACTTTGGTATACCTTTACCACACGATGTTGATCTTTGTACATCTAGACATTTAATGAAAAATTTAAATGGTTAAAGTTTGAAAATATCTCTGGGTCTCATTTTTCCACACCATTCTGAATGACAAGCTTTGGTCATCCTTCGATCTGATATGAAATACAACAAAATTAAATAGGAAAGCTGACAGGAAGAAAAAGTGAGTTGACACTCAGTATTAAAGCCCTAAAGAAAAATAAATTATAGTGTTTTCATTCAGAACACAGAAGATGATAGAGAACCACAGGAATAAACAGTGACTGAGGGGTGTCCAAAGGCAGAAGGTTTTTTAACATTACAAGCTCATTCACTTAAATCTAATTAATTTCCATCTATAAGCAAATACTGTATAATTTTTAATAATTATAAGTTAAGTTGAAATACAGCAATTCAGAACTACATTCTACGCTTCCTGTGGATATCATCTTTGTACTCATGTCTTCACAGAGATTGTCAATTGTTTATTATTGAACCATACCTAATTTATGGATACAAAGGCTTTTATAACACAGACAGACATAGTACTATATTCTGTTATTTTTTAAACCACATCTTCAAAAATTTTTTCTAAATAAGAAAAATCACATCTTCTCTGAGTACTCTATAATTCAGATTCTATTACGACCAAAGATCTTGGACATAAAAGAGGAAAAGGGTAAATTTTACTGAACAACCACTATTTATCACCTGCTAGGCACTGGGTCAGATATTCCAACATCTCACCTACAAGGATATAAATATCTAGTTAATCATGAAAATATAACTATTTCCTTTTGATCACTGAGCAATTTGATCTTGCAATTAGTCTTGTTTTCAGTTTAATATGACAATGATTTCAACAGATAAAGAGAAATACCAGAAGTTTAGTAGAATTTTAGCCACCTGAAATCAAATCTAAACCAGAGTCAAAACTGACAGATCTTGAGCCCTAAAATTTCAGTGACTGAGAGCTATTTTTGTCTCTATTTCAAATAATGGGAAAACTAAAGCATAAATCAAGCATAAAGGTATCACATGACTATTAACGCTGCATTCACTTAATAGAGCAATATTTAGACTTAAAAAAAAGATGAGAAGAACTCAAGCCAACACAACTCACTTCTTTTGTGCACAACTCATTTTTATTCCCAGCGACAAAGAAGTTATCTTTAGTTCTACATCCCTGAAATTCTCTACAGAGCATGTTGGGAGCTGAGAATGTACAAATACATGTTCTGAAAATGGTTTTCCAAAACTGGATACATTAGACATCTCAGTATACCAATTACATCACACAAATTTAAGCTATTTATCTGTGATCATAGGCCAAACTAACGGTTTTTAAAAAGAACAAATGCTAACATCAAGCTTGCAATTTTGTGGCATAAAAAGTAATGCTACATTCTCTAAAATCTGGAGCTCTGGACATCTGGCCAAAAACCCATGAAAAGATAAGATTCTAATACAGTTTATGCTGCTCTGTGGAAAGATCCCAGGAACACAAAATAAACTGAGCAGAAAGAGCAACAGGATGGAGATCATTTATAACAGAAAGCAGACTATCCCACAAGATACATCTGCATCAGTCTTTTAGTTCTCTGACCTAACTGCAGTTTCAGGGGCACTCTGTACCTTCCAGAAAATCAAACACTAGTAGAAATGGATTTGTGAAAGAGGGGAACTGTGAACCAGTTTAAGAAATATCTTAATAAACACTGTTTCTAGGGAATTAAGGTCATTATACAACTTGGAAGTTGGTACCATCCACTCTGGGTCAAGTATGCTGCTGCTGCTGCTGCTGCTAAGTCACTTTTGTTGTGTCCGACTCTGTGCGATCCCACAGACGGCAGCCCACCAGGCTCCCCCGTCCCTGGGATTCTTCAGGCAAGCACACTGGAGTGGGTTGCCATTTCCTTCTCCAACAGGTCAAGTTTAAGCACAATGAATAAAGATGAATCCTAGTGCTTTCCACAGGAAGGCTCAGAATTTACTTTGGGGATTAAAAATTCTCCTTTGCAAAAGGATACACAAGCATTCTTGCATTTCTAAATTACCCTGCATTCTTCAACATGTTCTCCTTCCTGTGTAATTAGAGCAAACCCTGAGCTTTATCAGTGTATCAGAGAAAGAGTCAGTATCTATACTTTTTTTCATTTATGGAAACACTTCCACTGACATATAGAGGTAAAAGAATTAGTAAGCAAAGTAGAAGGTAAGCACGAGACCAATCATCAGGATCTATGGGCTTTTCACTCTCAAAAACTTGTTTGGAGGGATGGGAAAGTCAGTTTCTAGAGTTTATAATTAACTAATAGACACTGACTGGGTCTTTGCAAGTGATAAACATGAGAATAAAGATAGTTCTCATATTGCAACCTCTAGGTTTATCACAGGAAACCTTTTGGTTTGTTATCTGAATTTGCTTTCATTTTTAAAAAAAAATGGTAAACTCCAACAGAGGATAATTATTAGCAATTCTGTGTGCCACTCAGAAGTATTTTCTTAATAATAAGTTTTACTTTTAGGACAGTTTTAATTTACAGAAAAGTTGCTAAGGTGGTATAAAGAGTTCCTATATACTTGGAACCCAATTTCCCCTAAGATTAACAATTATATTTTGTGTTTACAATGTTAATTGTATGTTTGTTACAATTAATGAAACAAAATTGACACATTATTTTTTCTACTTTGTTATACTCATTTTAATTTTTAGGTTCCACATATAAGTAGTAACATACAGTATTTGACTCTGACTTATTTCACTAAGCATAATACCCTGCAGGTTCATGCGTGCTATTGCAAAGGGCAAATTTCCATTCTTTTTTATGGCTGAGTGGTACTAAGCAACTGAACATACACACAGTATTCCACATATACTTATCTTCTTTATCCATTTGTCAGCTGATGGACACGTATGCTGCTTCCATATTTTGGCTATTATAAATAATGTTGCTATGGACCCTGGAGTACAGATATCTTTTCAAATTAATGTTTTCATTTTCTTCAGATATATACTCAGGAGCGGAACTGCTGGATCATATGGTAGTCCTATTTTTAGTTTTTTATTAAGGAACCTCCATACTGTTTTCCACAGTGGCTGCACCAATGTACATTCCTACCAATAGTATTTGAGGGTTCCCTTTATGCTACATCCTTGCCAAGATTTGTTATTTCTTGACTTTTTACTGAGCAACATTCTGACAGGTGTGAGGTGACATCTCACTGTGGTTCTGACTTGTATTTTTCTGATGACAAGCAACGCTGAGCACCTTTTCATGTGACTGTTAGCCAACCTTACATCTTTGGAAAAATGTCTATGCCAGTGTTCTGCCCATTTTTCATCAAGTTGTTAGTTTTTTGATATTGAGTTGTATGCGGTTTATACATATTGAATGTCAACCTCTTAGCAGTTGTATCATTTGTTATATTTTCTCCCATTTAGTAGGCTGTCTTATTTCGTTGATGGTTTCCTTGCTGTGCAAATGTTTTTAACTAAAATCATGTCCCATTTTTCATTTTTGCTTTGGTTTCCTTTGTATTTGAGATCAAAAAAATACGGCTACAATTCATGTCAAAGTTCTGCCTATGTTTTCTTCCAGGAGTTTCATGGTTTGCAGCCTTACAGTTAAGTGTTTAATACATTTTTTCCTTTATTTTTGAACATGTGAGAAAATGCTTTTATTTCTTTTTTATTTTTTTACATGTCAGTTCAGTTCAGTCGCTCAGTCGTGTCCGACTCTTTGCGACCCAATGAATTGCAGCACGCCAGGCCTCCCTGTCCATCATGAATTCCCGGAGTCTACCCAAACCCATGTCCATCGAGTCAGTGATGGCATCCAACCATCTCATCCTCTATCTGCCCCTTCTCCTCCTGCCCCCAATCCTACCCAGCATTAGGGTCTTTTCCAATGAGTCAACTCTTCACATGAGGTGGCCAAAGTATTGGAGTTTCAGCTTCAACATCAGCCCTTCCAATGAATACCCAGGATTGATCTCCTTTAGGATGGATGGAATGGATTTCCTTGCAGTCCAAGGGACTCTCAAGAGTCTTCTCCAACACCACAGTTCAAAAGCATCAATTTTGCGGCACTCAGCCTTCTTCACCATCCAACTCTCACATCCATACATGACCACTGGAAAAACCATGGCCTTGACTAGTCGGACTTTTGCTGGCAAAGTAATGTCTCTGCTTTTAAATATGCTATCTAGGTTGGCCATAACCTTCCTTCCAAGGAGTTCAGTTCAGTTCAGTTCAGTCACTCCGTCGTGTCCGACTCTTTGTGACCCCATGAATTGCAGCACGCCAGGCCTCTCTGTCCATCACCAACTCCCGGAATCTACCCAAACCCATGTCCATCGAGTCAGTGATGCCATCCAGCAATCTCATCATCTGTCGTCCCCTTCTCCTCTTGCTCCCAATCCTACCCAGCATTAGGGTCTTTTCCAATGAGTCAACTCTTCACATGAGGTGGCCAAAGTATTGGAGTTTCAGCTTCAACATCAGTCCTCCAAACATCAGTCCTTCCAATGAACACCCAGGATTGATCTCCTTTAGGATGGACTGATTGGATCTCCTTGCAGTACAAGGGACTCTCAAGAGTCTTCTCCAACACCACAGTTCAAAAGCATCAACTCTGCGGCACTCAGCTTTCTTCACCGTCCAACTCTCACATCCATACATGACCACTGGAAAAACCATAGCCTTGACTAGACGGACTTTTGTTGGCAAAGTAATGTCTCTGCTTTTAAATATGCTATCTAGGTTGGTCATAACCTTCCTTCCAAGGAGTAAGCGTCTTTTAATTTCATGGCTGCAATCACTATCAGCAGTGATTCTGGAGCCCAAAAAAATAAAGTCTGACACTGTTTCCACTGTTTCCCCATCTATTTCCCATGAAGTGATGGGACCAGATGCCATGATCTTAGTTTTCTGAACGTTAAGCTTTTAGTCAACTTTTTCACTCTCCTCTTTCACTTTCATCAAGAGGCTCTTTAGTTCTTCTTCACTTTCTGCCATAAGGGTGGTGTCATCTGCATACCTGAGGTTACTGATATTTCTCCCGGCAATCTTGATTCCAGCTTGCATTTCTTCCAGCCCAGCATTTCTCATGATGTACTCTGCATGTAAGTTAAATAAGCAGGGTGACAATATACAGCCTTGACGTACTCCTTTTCCTATTTGGAACCAGACAGGTCAGATGGTCTGGTATTCCCATCTCTTTCAGAATTTTCCACAGTTTATTGTGATCCACACAGTCAAAGGCTTTGGCATAGTCAATAAAGCAGAAATAGATGTTTTTCTGAAACTCCCTTGCTTTTTCGATGATCCAGAGGATATTGGCAATTTGATCTCTGGTTCCTCTGCCTTTTCTAAAACCAGCTTGAATATCTGGAAGTTCATGGTTCACGTATTGCTGAAGTCTGGCTTGGAGAATTTTAAGCATTACTTTACTAGTGTGTGAGATGAGTGCAATTGTGCGAGAGTTTGAGCATTCTTTGGCATTGCCTTTCTTTGAGATTGGAACGAAAACTGACCTTTTCCAGTCCTGTGACCACTGCTGCGTTTTCCAAATTTGCTGGCATATCGAGTGCAGCACTTTCACAGCATCATCTTTCAGGATTTGAAATAGCTCAACTGGAATTCCATCACCTCCACTAGCTTTGTTTGTAGTGATGCTTTCTAAGGTCCACTTGACTTCACATTCCAGGATGTCTGGCTCTAGGTGAGTGATCACACCATCGTGATTATCTGTGTCGTGAAGATCTTTTTTGTACAGTTCTTCTGTGTATTCTTGCCACCTCTTCTTAATATCTTCTGCTTCTGTTAGGTCCTTTCTGTCCTTTATTGAGCCTATCTTTGCATGAAATGTTCCTTTGGTATCTCTAATTTTCTTGAAGAGATCTCTAGTCTTTCCCAATCTGTTGTTTTCCTCTATTTCTTTGCATTGATCGCTGAGGAAGGCTTTCTTATCTCTCCTTGCTATTCTTTGGAACTCTGCATTCAGATGGGAATATCTTTCCTTTTCGCCTTTGCTTTTCGCTTCTCTTCTCTTCCCAGCTATCTGTAAGGCCTCCTCAGACAGCCATTTTGCTTTTTTGCATTTCTTTTCCATGGGGATTGTCTTGATCCCTGTCTCCTGTACAATGTCACGAACCTCTGTCCATAGTTCATCAGGCACTCTGTCTGTCAGTATACTAACCAGTGTGTACACATATTTATAAATATTTCTGTAGGCAACCATTTACATCTATAATAAGCTAAACATAAATTCTTGCTGATGTTTCCAACTCTAGTCTATTACCATACAGACCATTTCTTTCTATTACTGAATAATATTCCATTGAATGAATGTATCTCAGTTTGTTTCTTCATTCATCTATTGAAGGACATTCTGGTTAATTCCAGGTTTTAAAGGTCATTATAAAGCTACTAAAAACACTCATTTTTGCAGGCTTTTGTGTGGCTTTAAGTTTTCTAAGGGGGCTTCAGAGAAGGCGATGGCACCCCACTCCAGTACTCTTGCCTGGAAAATCCCATGGACAGAGGAGCCTAGTAGGCTGCAGTCCATGGGGTCACTAAGAGTCGGACACGATTGAGCGACTTCCCTTTCACCTTTCACTTTCACGCACTGGAGAAGGAAATGGCAACCCACTCCAGTGTTCCTGCCTGGAGAATCCCAGGGACGGGTGAGCCTAGTGGGCTGCCGTCTATGGGGTCGCACAGAGTCGGACACGACTGAAGTGACTTAGCAGCAGCAGCCGCAGCAGCAAGGAGGCTTCAGTACAGCAGTTAATATCATCTCTTCTTCCCAATCTTCCAATTGTTAACCATCCAGTGAAGTCATCAAAATCTCTTCCCACCAACGCTGTGCATCTGCCCAAGCACCCTCAAGTTATCTAGTACAATCTTCACCACATATCTGCTAACCACTCTTCTCAAAACTCATTCATGAATTTAATTCAATTGAATGGCCTATTATGTGCCAGACACTGTATTGTACAGGATTCAAAAGATGAATGAAACGGTAATGTTGGCCCTCAATGAATAAAGCACGTCACTTGACATGAAAAGCACCACAGGAGTGCTTCGCAGCACATGCAAGCTAGCCCCAACAGCTACTTCTCCCTACAGGGGCTGTCTTCACCCAAAGTAGGAGCCAGCCTGGGGCTCCCCAAAGATATGACCCAGCTGTGCATTTTCATGTGAGTCTCTGTACTTCTGCCACTATGCATCTGAGCTGGCTAAATTCCTAGCTGCTGGTACATGGGACATAAAACTATCATCATCACAGACAAATGGGTGTTCCTGAGCCTTACTCTCACCAGTGCAATGCCTTTCTTCCCTCTATCCCTATCTTCTTTACAGGGCTTGGAATCACATACCAGTTACATTCCTGAAAATATAAAAACTGAAAGACCACACCAGAGAATAGTCAAGCTGAAATTCTACAAGTTCTTCTAACTTAAAATTGCCTACATCTCTATAATAAATACTTACTCTTCCCAATGGAAATAAGAAAATGGTATAAATAACTCAACTTCTATTTTTTATATGAAAAATGACTGGATAATGCAAAATAACTTTATAAGGAAAATAACACATTTTATTCTGCAAATTTACTTCTCCCTACCTAATTAACATAATAAAGACAGTGCTAGGCAAAAACTAACATATGAGGTTTAAGAGTATTATTCTGACCCACTTCTGGGAATTTATCCTATAAAAATAATTCAATAGAACAGTACTATTCCATGCAGAAAAATGTTCATTATTTCATTACATATAATGATGAAAAAATGAAAACAACCAGAACAGTCCCAAAGTAGAAAAACAGACAGCAAGTGTGGATAAACTAAGTCAATGGCATAATACATAACAATTCAAAATGATTTTATAACAGAAATAAATGAAATATCTGATACAATGACAAAGAAATAGTAGAATAAAAATGACAAATACACTTACACATTGCAAAAATATGTGTATTTATGTAGAAACTGACTTAGAAAATAAAATTAACATTTTTTTTCTTAAAATTTTCTACAATAGAAGTTTGAAGAGAAGAAGTTACCTTTACTTTAGATTGAATTTTGCAAGTTCTTCCAAATCATATTGAAAAGTCAGGTGGTGGGGGGTTAGAATATAGCTAGGAGGTGCAGAGGATGACGAGCCCAGGAAATAAAAGGAGTTAAAATGTCTGACTTGCCTGATTTGAATCTAGGTCTGCCAGCTAAACTCTGTAACTGTGGGACAGTTACTAATCTCCAAGAGTCCTCCATAAAATTCGCTCTTAAAGTCTTATAAATAAAAAAGAATTAGTGTATTATAGGTATATGATGAATGTAAGCAGTGATTATTCCACTGATATACATGCTGATCAGATTACAGTGCTGAATAGAAATACCATGAAGGCTATCAATACAATCTTAAAGCAGCACATATTTTGTGTTGACTATTCGGTGTTGGCAAGACTGCAGCTTTTGAAAATCTGCCTTAAAATTTTTTTCTATAAAATAAGAGCCCACAGGTTTAAAATACTTTTAATTAGATTTATTTGACAGTATCCTGCAAAAAATTACATACTGACTTTTTAATATTTCAAAACATTTGTTTCTGTTAGCTTTGTTTTACCTTTTGTACTCATTAAAAGGCTTTTTTAAAAATAAAATCTCTTTTCTATTGAGAAAAATGAGCTCTGCTTCACTCATCTTACAATTTCTCCCAGCACAGTACCCAACATATATTGTCAACTTTCAATAAATATTTATAAACTGAATTCTTTAAACATTTTTATTCCCACTGCAAAATTAAATTATGCAACATTTGGCTAAGGAATAGCCATCTCACTGTGCATTCCTAATGCAATTTCTAAAAGGCAGTCCTTTCTCTTTAACAGAAACCCAGGGACAATGTACACAAGAAGCGGGGTGGAGCCCCTTTGAATCCAGCTGCGTCGTGTGCACTTGGGGCTGCTAAAGGTAACTAAGGCGGAGAATTCAGTGCTTGAAATAGTTCTCCTAAAACCCTTTCCCTTACAACTGTGGATGAGACTGACACCCAAGATAGAAGTTTCCCTAACCTTAAGGAAGGTGACGGAAATAAATTTCACCGAAGTAAATCACCTAAAAAGGAGAGGAAAAAAACTGGTTAAAAGGATCTGCCGGAAGTCAAAAGCTGTCTTTCTGTCCTTGACACAGCAGACAGCATCAACAGAGCCAACATCCTCACACAGGTGCCTCCAGCATTATGTCACTTTCCCACTTCTACCCCTGTCTTTTACTCTCATTTATTCAAAGCAATTGTTCAACTGCCACGCCACTGCCAGCAACAAAGGCAGTAAGAACCGCTGGATCAGCTAGAGACAACATTTTAGAATACTATCATTAGGATCACCCCTCCTCTCTGAGACAGGAAACCTCGGGGCTGACTGCTGTTTATTGTACGTTAGTCAGCTTGCACAACCTGCCTGAAGTGTAGCCACTAAAGGTGAAAGCTAAGGAAGCATTCAGAAGAGCACCAGCAAAATCCTGGCCCTACAGCTTGGTAAATCTTCATTGTTTCAAATTACCCTAGTGAGCCACAAGATGTAACAAACTGCTTAATCCAGCCTGATTTGTAACTAAGCAGCTGTGTTTTATTGATGGAAACTGGAAGCTAAGAGTCACAAATCATATATTTAATATTAGAACGACATCTACATTGTATTTGATAAATACAGATACCCTGAAGAAGTAAAGAAGTACCCTACACCCTGCCAAGCACACAATGTCAAAAACAGTGAGAAATGCTAAGACTCCAGCTCATAATTAGTCATTCTACTGCTAGGGAGGTGATGGCAGGCAATTTCTGTGGGAAAAGTAATGTCTGAGCTTGGAATAAGCATTCTCTCTCCACCGAAGAAGTGGACACTTAAGAACTGCTTCAGCCTGCTCATAAATATTCCTGTTCACTCAGAGCCAGACACCAAGTGGTCTACCTAATGTAACTGATTCCTAGTAGAAGGAAATGCAAGAAAAATAAAATCAAAGAAAGAATAAATGTCTTCTCATTTCCCTGGTCCACCATGGGAAGTAAGCCATCTGTCCTATTAAGATACTTTTAGGATTTTTTCTTCCAGGGACTTTAACCTCTTTGCTCCATCTTTGGAATCATAACACCATATTCATTACATAACTGTCATTTTTTCTAACAGAAGCCAACATACATACCATCAACTTGTTCTTTGAAACATAAACACACAATTCTAAAGTAAATGTAAAATACAAAAAGTTAGAAATCAAATTCTCTCACTTATTTCTACGGCATACCCTGTTTAAGTGGTAGTTCAATAATGACTTGTCTTTACTGGTGACATTCATTTTTTTTTTTTTTTTGACATTCATTTTTTAAAGAAAGATTTCCAAAGCTTTACCCCCAAAAAAAATAAAGAAAGAAAGAAAATATCACAAGCAGCCCCAGAAGAGTTCAGAATTACATGCTCGAGAGAAAGAAAGAAGAAAAGAGAGAAAGCAGGGAGGAAGAACGGAAAGAAAACATCACTATACTGTGGTCTACAATGTATATATTGATATTTTTAAACCAATCATTACTATGGGACAATCTGGATTTGGTTAGGCTGAGTTCAGAAAACATCTTAAAAAAAAAAACTTTAGGGTTGAATTCTTGAGCTTTTAAAGAAAACAGATAAATCTGTACCAGCACTTTATTGACTTTATTGTTACTGATAATAATAAACAGCCCATGTTGCCAATAATTTGAATAAAGTAAGTCTCTTTAAAAATAAAATGATTTCTTAAAGATTAACAAAAATGAGCAATGGCTATATTTTTAGCTCTATGGTTTCATTATAAGACTTAGGATCTTATAACAAAGACAAAAAGTGTGTCTTGGGATAATAAATACCCAGATTCTTTTTCTAGATTGATAAAAACACTTCCTGAGCACATAAAGTGTAATCCAAAAGTAAGCTTAGACCCCACAGACAGTCATTACAGACGAAAAAATACATGTGTATCAGGAAGCAACCTAGCGGTCACCAACTTGAGCAAGTGATCAAATTGAGCTAAGTACCAAAAGCAACACACTCTGACTTTGTAGAACACCTCAAGACCTTTATAGGTAACTATAAAGCAATTCTTGCAGAATAATGTTTAAGCTGAATTTAATCATGAGGGAAGAACCAGTATGAGAAATCTGGAATGCTGAACAATGTATAAAATTTACAATCTGATCAAGACTTAGATTCTTAAAAAAAGTTTTTTTCAAGTCACTTTTTTTTTTAAAGAAAAACAAAGAAATAAACCAAAAAATGGCAGAGAAACCACTGTGAATTAAAATAAAATAGAGACATAATCAAATGCTTGAACCTTGACTGGATCCTAGATTAAAAACAAAATTTTTTTAAAAGCTAAAAAAAAAAAATTGGGGGGACAGTTAGAGAAATCTGAATAGGGACTATGTTTTTTAAAATGTTATGAAATTGTGGCTTCTCTTCTTAGGTAAGAAGTGGAAGTGCATGCTAAAGAATTCAGGGGTCAAGTGTCAGGATATCTGCAGGCAGCAAGGTAGCAAAGAAACACAGGGGAAGAGAGGAGAAGGCTATGTCACAAAATACTAATAACTGGTTGATCTAAATGAAGAATATACAAACATAAATATTCACTGTTCTAGTCTTTTAACTATTCCATAGATTTGAATATTTTTAAACTATAAAGTTGGGAAAAAGGAAAAACGGAAGCAGGGGGTTTATCCAAGGGCAGGACGGTGCTTTGCTTATATCCCCAAAGAACACCCAAATCATCATTTCTTTTCTCTCAGTAGCAAAAGATGATAAATTAAATGCTGATGTATGATAAGCAGCACAGATATAAAATTCTTTCTTTTTCCAAGTACAGGAAATACTGCCTTAAAAAAAAATTCAGAAGAGACCTTCAAGGGTGAGTGAATTTTAAAAAGCCTAGTCAAAGGAACAACCCAGTTTCCAAACCTTATTACATAAGTTAAAAGAAAAGCCCCAATCAACAGAAAGCCAGTCAGCAAGAGGAGTAAAATATTTTCAAAAAATGTAAATCATATTGCCCATTTATAAACTTAAAAAGCTTTATCAAACATGATTTATCACCATGGGCAAGAAAATCTTAACATTTCATTTGTTTATCTTCAAATGAGTTAAGTGTGAAAAGAATGCTGAATATAAGAAGTTTAATAACCAGACATCTTTCTTCTAGTAGGATTTCATTATGTTGTTTACAATATGTAAAAGCTAGAAGATTAAGAACAATCTATGAAAAATACAAAATTCCAAAAGAGGGACTGTAAAGAATAAGAAAACTGAGCTGTGCATAGTGGGAACTCAAATATTTGCTAAATACTCACAGAAGACAAAAGTACAATCTATGCCTTTAAAATGCGCTACTGTGTCAGCAAAATAGAGGCATGTGAAAAAAAAAAATCCTTAATTAAGACTTCAACACTGCAATTATCAGACATATATAGTATAGCCCAGCAAAATCCTAGCAAGAAAACTGGCACAGCGACTGTTTGAAGTAGTATATTTACTCTATCAAAAACTAATCACAATTCCTGAGGGGATTCTCCTTCACAAGAAAACGCCTCCACAGACACACAGAAGGAAAATGCCTTTCCCATGAGCCAAGAGAAACCAATGACAAGATATGCTTTAAGAATCAAGGCTATTCCTTATACCTCTGAAGGCTTCCAGAACCACTCTTCCAGTGAGAAACACTCAAGCCTGCAGAACTCACAGAGGCCATTCAGATAACACTGGGTGCTAACGCAGACATATCCTTGGTGGAAACTGACTCCCAGGAATACACACTCTTGTCCCTGGTTCTTCTCTTTAGAGACTAGAAAGTCTATACCCAGCTTAAGGACACTTCCCACACCCAGAGTCATTCTTTCCATATCAACTGAAAGAGTAAGCTTCATTTCCAAGTCTGTAACTAATTTAGACTAAGAATCAGTACCTGAAGAATGGCTAAATACAATGGAAGAGGCCAGGAAGACAGAGTGACGAGTTATACTGGCTCTGTCTAAAACGGTTGTTCCCTGTCACATGTGGTTACTGGGCACTTGGAATTTGTTCAGTCTCAACTGAGATGTGCTGTAAGTATAAAATAAACACCAAATTTCAAATTATGAAGAAATGACTGTACAATACCTTATTAATAATTTCATGATGATATTTTGAAATATTTCATATACACTGGATTAAAATAATACAAGTTAATTTCACTTTATTTTACTTATGTTTTACATATGACTACTAGAAATTTTTACATTACATGCTGCTCATATCATATTCGTATTGGACAGCACTGACACTAGAACCAAAAAGAGAGCTCGATGAAAGCAGTAGCAACTTTATTAGGGGGCAGTTGTGCTGTGCTAATTCACTTCAGTTATGTCCAACTGTTTGTGACCCTATGAACTGTAGCAGCCAGGCTCCTCTGTCCATAGGATTCTCCACGCAAGAATACTGAAGTGGGTGGCGATGCCCTCCTCCAGGGGATCTTCCTGACCCAGGGATCGAACTCACATCTCTTACATCTCCTGCATTGGCAGGCAGGTTCTTTACCACTACCACCACCTGGGAAGCAGTTACCATGTTTCAAGTGGGTCCTAACTACTTCAAATATAGTTTTTTTGTGTTTTTTTTTTTAAGCTCCCACAGCTTTAAGAAATACACACCCTGGTTCAAGGAAAGGAAAATCTTGCTTGAGGGGGAGGGAAAGGTTAGACAAGAAACAAACAAAACCCTACTCCAATTCACAAAGCTAGTAAATACCACAACAGGGATTTGAACTCAAACCTTCTGGTTCCAGACCGTAAGTCCACAACCTCTATGCTAAAATGTTGTCCTGGGACCAGAAGTATCATCTGAGAACTTGTTAGAAATGAAAATTCTCAGGCTACACATCAAACCTACAGAATCAAACTCTGGAGGTGGCGCTTAGTAGTCTGTATTTTAACAAGCCCTCCAGATGATGCAGATTCAGTCCAAAAGCCTGAGAACTACTTCCCTAAGCAGGTAATAGCCAATCAAATCCTCCCAAAGGCTGCTAACTATGAGAATTAAGAGGAAAGGCTAGTCCCCATCACTGTGTCCTGTGCTGAAGCTCTTCTAGAGACCTGCTCTGTGTGGTAAGCACTGAGGCTCTGCACAGACATCCTGACTTTCCAGAGCATCCCTTCAACAAGCCCATCGTCCAGGACAGCATTTCACTGAACATCCAGATGGATTAGAGATGTAAATGCAAACACAATCACAGAAATACTACAAATATATATACATATATTTATATATACTTGTTGATGTCATTAGACATACATACATATATATATATATATATGTATGCATGCATGTTTCTAGTTATGTTAGGGTGAAAGTCTAAGTACGACCCAAACTCTATGACACTATAAAAGACTGATTAACTGAATGATACATCCCTCCCCCTCAAAAAAGACTCTGAACACCATGAATAAGGTTTAAAAACAACTTGGGCAGGGTGATTTTTGCAACAACTATCACAAAGAGCTAATTTCTTAATTTATAAAAAGAATCCTAACAAATCAAAAGAACCACTCAAGAGATAAATGCCTCTCCAAATTAACTAATTAAAATAGATGGGTCACAATAAAGAAAATGTAAGTGCTCAGTTTCACTCAAATTAAGAGAAATGAAAATTAAAATGGGACTTACCCCCACTTTTCAGATTGGTAAAGATCAAAAGGTTTGAAGTCATGTCTAAAGGTAAGCTTCGAATACTCTTGCCTCACCCCCATGTCTTCAGTAATTCAGTCTGTGGTCATTTCATTCAGGAATTACTTAGGCCAAAAACCTTAATATCACACTTGATTTGATCTCTGGTCTCTGTTACTTTCTTCCCCTCTCTCTCCTCGCCCACATCTGATCTGCCAGCAATCCTGCCAACTCCACCTTGAAAATAAGATTCCAAATTCAACTACCTTTCATCATCCTTACTACCATCACTCTCATCCAAGCCATCGTGAACTCTCCCCGGATTACTGCAGTGACCTCCTCACTGCCCGTGCTCCTGTTCCTCAGTCATGTCGAAACACAAAAGAATCACTCTAGCTGCTAAAATGCACAGCAGATTACATCACCACTCTGCTCAAAACCCTTCAATGGATTTTCATCTCATTCCGTAAAAGCTAGTCTTGGTCATGATACACAAGCCCTTACATGACCTGAGCCCCTCACCCTTGACTTCATCTCCTACCACTCACCATCCGCTCTCTGCTGCAGTCACATTGGCTCCCCGCTGTTCTTAAGCATCCACTGCTGCCTCTGGATCTCTGCACCTGTGTTCCCTCTGCCTAGGGTGCCCATCTCCTAGATAGCTACATGCTTCAGATTTTTACTTAAATGGCATTCTCTGGTCACCCTATCTAAAATTTTACTCTTCATATACTGCTTTGAAGGCATCCTTTCATTGATTCATAAGCATCCAAAGATGCTAAGAAAGTCTGGCTATCTCATTCTCCTTAAGTAGGGAACCTGTGAAATTTCTTTTGGCTGCATTTTTTTTAATCTGTTAATAAAACTTTATCTTGTATCGGGTCTTAATTCATTTATTTACTATCTGGTATGCTCTACTGACTTTGAAAACCTCAGCCTTTAACACTGGAAATTTTCTTTCATTGTTACTTTGACCCTCCTCCCATTTTTCTCTGCTTTCTCATTTTGGAACTATTAGAAAAAGTTTCTGAGGGAAAATAATTTTGAATTTAGACTCTTAGACTCAGTCAAATGGCATTCATACCAAAGAGCAAAACACTAATGTGGCTCTCAAATTTACCACATGGATATTTCTGATAACAAAACCATAGCATGCTCTCCGACAACAACAAAAAAAGTGATTCTCATCAGTAGGAAGACAGAGTTGCAAGCAAAAGGAAAAAAAAAAAAGTTAGAAACTTAAGGTTATGTATATGCAGATCACTATTTTTGTTGTTTTTAACCAAACAGCTAATTCCAAAGAAACATGATTATCAAAAAACTTTTGGTGCCCTTATGCAGTATAATAGCATCTTAAACTTAATCTGTCCAAAACTCAACTCATTTTCCCATCAAAAGTTCTTCTCTGGCAGTCTTCTTCATTTCAGTAAAAGGCATTTTTCCAGTTGCTTAAGCCAAACATTCTGGAGTCATCTTTAACTGTACCAAAAAAATCCTCTCAGATCTATCTTCAAAGTGTATCCAAAGCTACTAACAATTCCTTCCAACTCCACAGCCCTGATCCACACTATCATGACCTCAAATCTGAATTACTGCAATAATCTCCTAAATAGTCTTTCTGCATCCTCCTTTGCCAATATAGCAGCCGAAATAATCCTTTATAAACTAAGTCTGATCACATCACTACTCTGATATTATGATCAAACAAACCCTACTCTATATTGACCTTCATCTCATCAAGAGTAAAAACTCTATTTCTGGCTCCAACTTTTACTGGTCACTCCCTCTGCATCCGCCAACAGTGGCATCTTTGCTGGTCCTGGAACACATCTTGAACACTTTCCATCCAGCCTCAGGGCCTTTGCATTTGCTGTCACCTTTGCCTCGATAACCGTGCCCTATGTAACCACATGACTAGGTCTCGACCTAATGACTTCCTCTACATAAAACAGGAGCCTACATATTCACATACCCTTTTCCCTAGCATCCCGTTTAGCACTCCCTGTTCCCCTTCCTCTTTTCTTCCATAGCACTCATCACAATCTGACGTACTACCTATTTATATATTGATCTCTCCTCCCACAAGAATATAAGGTCCCTGAACGGCAGACACTTGGCCAGCTTCATTTTCTGCTATATTCCCAGTGCTAGGGTAGTGCCTAGGATACATGAGGTGTTCAGTTAGAGTTCCTGACACAGAGTATACTCAGTAAATGTTGGAGAGAGGATGAGAAGGGAAGAGCTAACAACCTACATTCAGGCCACACTTTTAAATGAGCAAGAAGAACAAGAGTTGTTGGAAGAAATACGAAAACAAGTCAGTGTCAAATATTTATCTCAGAGTAAGGGCTGGCTTCAAAGGAGAGATAGAGCTAATAAGAAAAGCGTTTAGCAAGTAGTTATTTTAATTTTGCAAAACAAAAATAAAGAAATCCAATAAGCTTATAGTTAGAAACTAAACTGAGGGAACCTTAACAGCTTGAATTACATGAGGAGAAAATAATGCAGAATGTCAGGAATGAAGAGACAAAAATGACAAAATAAATTTCAGAGCAGTGACATTTCTGGCAGGGGGAGGGGAGACAGGAAAGAGTTTGCAACAGATGTAGCAAGATACCACAGCAAGGACAAATTTTGGCAGGAATAGAAAGTATAAAGGTCAAACTGGAGATACATATTGAGACTACATATTTACACAGCTTACTGGGAAAGCAGCACTAAAGTTCATACCCAGTGATACAGAAAGAATCCTATGTGCTTCTACAGTTATCAGGAAAAAGCATTAAACCACATAGTCCACTAGGGTAACAATACAGCTGTGTGAAGGCAAAGATAACATTACTATGGGAATTTGGCTTCATCTTCCCACCTTTTTTGCAAAATTAGTATTTTACTCCATATGTAGCATTTTAAACTTTTACCAAAAAATCTAACTCACACAGTATTTTCTCTCAGCTCCAATAACCTTAACAGTTTTCAAAATATGTGCTATTAAGAGCAAAGATATGCAAATAATTAGAACACTTTTAGATCTGCCTGAAAAACTCAGAATTTCTTCCAAGAAAATACTAACTCTTTGTGACCCCATGGCCAGGTTCCGTCTATAGAATTCTCCAGGCAAGAATAGTGGAGTGGGTTGCCATTTCCTCCTCCAACAAAGCTAAGAAACCATTATTTTAAAAAGGATGTTTCATTTTGAAGGTATGGCCAACATTAACAATACTCCCTTTTAAAGGAAGTACATTTGAAACCAAGCAAATCATGACCTAGGGTCATTAGATCCCATGCCATTTACAGTGAGAAGAGTCCCAGTGTCACCTAACCTATCTGGCTCTTACTTTTCTCCTCTCGTCTTAATCCTGATCCAACACATGCATGCAAATGGTCCTCAGAAGCTCTGCGCATCAGGACAGTGGTATCTACACAGGGATTAAGATTTAGATTCACTTAAGTCTGAGGCAGGGCCAAAGTATTTAGAGTTTGCAAAAATCCTGCAGGTAACTCTGAACTACTGTTTAACAACGGACAATTACTGCATTGAGAACGCTTGGGATTTTTTTAGGTTTTATAGGTTTAGGTTTACAGTCCTAATGCCACACACTAGTACAGGTATCTTTCATTTTCTCAGAAGAATGCACTCCAAGATCACATTTTAAATCTTTATAATGTGAATTCTGTTTTTCCTATTGACTTCCCATTTGAGTGTTAACTTTTTGCCAATAAAGTTACCAATTAGAGGAATGCTAGATATTGTTACTGGGAAGACTTTGACAGCACATTCAAAACTCTGAATGACTGTTTCAAAACCTAGAAAGTAACTCCTCCGAACATCACCCCTGCAACCTCTGACTCCTCCTATCACAGCACTGCATTCTTCTCATGCTCAGAGATCTTCTGGCTACTCACCTGAGTCCCCTCCTTTGTTCTGAGGGTTTACAGTACCTTCTAGATGGGAGTTAAATTTCAAACTTCACCAGCAACTGCCATAATCCAATTCAAAGTAAAACTCTACTCCAATCTAAATACTTTTCATTTTTTCCAAGGCTATGAAGTCTCTGAGATTAATCATTGACTTACATTCAGAAGTTAAGTTTTAAAACTGATAAATCATAGACTGCTGCTGCTGCTAAGTCGTTTCAGTCGTGTCCAACTCTGTGTGACCCCAGAGATGGCAGCCCACCAGGCTCCCCCGTCCCTGGGATTCTCCAGGCAAGAACACTGGAGTGGGTTGCCACTTCCTTCTCCAATGCATGAAAGTGAAACGTGAAAGTGAAGTCGCTCAGTCGCGTCCGACTCTTCGCGACCCCATGGACTGCAGCCTACCAGGCTCTTCCATCCATGGGATTTTCCAGGCAGACTATCTGAATGTTAATCATTTTTGTATTCCCCACGCCTGGAACATTTAATAAGCTTTCTGAAATTTTTTTTCACTGTTTTGACTTAGGCTTCTTATAACATGCTGCGTATGAAACAAAGTTCTCTTTTAAACATATGATAAAGGAATAAATAACCAAAAAAATCGTCCTTTCTAGTTACCTAAGAATGCTTAAATAGAACATTCCTTCTTTCTTCAGAGATTCATGTCTTGCTCTAATGATTAAACTTTCCTGGATAGAAAGATAAAAGTAAATGATTTGCCAAAATGCTTTTTTGCTTTTTTTTTTTAAACTAGGCAAAAATAAATCTGGACAGAGGATTTAGGGGGTTTCACTAGTTAAATCACTTAGTATTATCCACTAAACTAAGGATAAAAACCTAAAACTGGGGGCTAGCCACTATATGTCATTTAAGGAAATTGGCTGAGTTATTTCTAACTCCCCTTCATGGATCACAGCCTTATGGTGGCGAAGGGGCTCATGTAACTCAATGAGGCTATGAGCCATACCGTGCAGGGCCACCCTAGACGGACGGGTCATAGTGAAGAGTTCTGACAAAACATGGTCTACTGGAAGAAGAAATGGCAACTCACTCCAGTATTCTTGTCATGAACAGTATAAAAAGGCAAAAAGATATGACACCAGAAGATGAGCTTCCCGGGTTGAAAGGTGTCCAGTTGGGGAAGTGAAAGTGAAAGTTGCTCAGTTGTGTCCAATTCTTCGCGACCCCATGGAAAGAGCGGAGGGCAATCACTAACAGCTCCAGAAAGAATGAAGCGGCTGGGCCAAAGCGGAAGTGATGGCAGTTGTGCATGTGTCTGGTGGTGAAAGTAAAATCCAATGCTGTAAAGAACAATATTTCATATGAACCTGGAATGTTAGGTCCATGAATCAAGGTAAACTGGACGTGGGCAAGCAGGAGATGGTGAGATTGAACACTAACATCTTAGGAATCAGTGAACTAAAATGGACAGGAATGGGAGAATTTAATTCAGATGACCATTATATCTACTACTGTGGGAAAAAATCCTTTAGAAGAAATGGAGTAGCCCTCATAGTCAACAAAAGAGTCTGAAATGCAATACTTGGGTACAACCTCAGAAACGACAGAATGATCTTGGTTCATTTCCAAGGCAAACCGTTCAACATTACAGTAATCCAAGTCTATGCCCTAACCACTGATGCCAAAGAAGCTGAAGTTGATTGGTTCCATGAAGACATAAAACATCTTCTAGAACCAACACCCCCCTCCAAAATAAAGATGTCCCTTTTCATCAGAGGATTGGAGTACAAAAGTAGGAAGTCAAGAGATGCCCAGAATAACAAGCAAGTTTGGCCTTGGAGTACAAAATGAAGCAGAGAAAAGGCTAATAGTTCTGTCAAGAGAACATACTGGTCATAGCAAACACCCTTTTCCAAGAGACAACTACACACATGGACATCACCACATAGTCAATACTGAAATCAGATTCATTATATTCTTTGCAGGTGAAAATGGAGCAGCTCTATACAGTCAGCATAAACAAGACCTGGAGCCGACTATGGCTCAGACCACAAGCTCCTTATTGCAAAACTCAGGTTTAAATTGAAGGAAGTAGGGAAAACCACTAGGTCATTTAGGTATGACCTAAATCAAATCCTTTATGATTATACAGTGGAGGTGACAAATAGATTCAAGGGATTAGATCTGGCAGACAGAATACCTGAAGAACCACAGAGAGAAGTTTATAACATTGTAGGGGACAGTGATCAAAACCATCCCAAAGAAAAAGAAATGCAAGACAGTAAAGTGGTTGTCTGAGGAGGCTTTACAAATAGCTGAGGAAAGAAGAGAAGTAAAAGGCAAGGGAGAAAGAGAACGATATACCCAACTGAATGCAGAGTTCCAGAGAACAGCAAGGAGCAATAAGAAGGCCTTCTTAAATGAACAATGCAAAGAAATAGAGGAAATCAACTGTGAATATTCACTGGAAGGACTAATGCCGAAGCTCCAATACTCTGGCCACTCGATGCAGAGTTGACTCACCGGGAAAGACCCTGATGCTGGGAAAAACTGAAGGCAAAAGGAGAAGGTGGCAGCTAAGGATCAGATGGTTAGACAGCAACACCAACTAATGGACATGAATGTGAGCAAACTCCAGGAGAAAGTGCAGGACAGAAGAGCCTGGAGTGCTGCAGTCCATGGGGTCACAAAGAGTCAGACACGATGTAGCGACTGAAGAACAACTTCTTCACTTCCCAAAGGAAATGTTTATGTGCAGGTGGTACTGGTAGCAGCTTACAAAGCATAATTTTTGGTGCTTACTATGACATTCAACCACTGTCACCACCATTTAGTCTGCTTAAATCCTCTCTTAAGTAGTAGCTGATAAATGCCACCAGAGCTCAGTCACTTAAGGTCACATGTTAGAAACTCAAATATTTTACCTGAAGTAATGCAAGTGAGTAAAGTAAGCTGAATTCTAAACTACAGGCAGTGCCAGTCTGTGGCAAACTCAAGAAGGCCTGCCAGTCTGAAAGGGCAACATCTAATCAACGCCAACAAACTGGAGCTACACGGGAATTAAAAGAACAAAGAAAAATACTACATTTTGTATAGAGAAGACAAACATTCAAAACTTTGTGAAATCACCCCTAGTTTAAAACACTGCAGGCCAAATCAAACACATGTGCAGACAATCTCAACTTTCCACTTCCTGTTAAAATATTAATACAAACACCCCTGGAAGAACTGGTTGTCAATTTCAGTCTAAGGCTATCTGAACAATGCCTAGCACAGTGGAGACTTGTCAGAAGACTAACAAGTCTTAGAGACTTTTTAGAAGGGTGGCTAGATCTAAGATTAAAAGGTACTTATCTGTTAAAACAAACCAGAAGAATAAAAGGCAAATTTCACACTGATTCACTGTTTCACAGAGATGTGCCTCTCTTGTTTACCTCCTCTCCTAAACACTCTTTTACATGTTCCCCTTTTTTCTTCCACAACTGCAATGCTTTGCTCTGCTGGTTTTGCACTAGCAGCTTAAGTGGTAACATCAATCTCAACTTTAGTGATTTTTTTTACTTTGAAAGTTAAAATGTTAGAAACTAGGTGTTTATAAAAAGGTATCCAAGTCTAAGATCTTCTTTAGGCCAAAATTATTATAGTCATGCATCTTCCAACTACCACTTTCCTATTCCTCGCCCCACCTAAGATCTTAATATTTAACTATTTGTTAAACTGAAAGTCATCTTCCCTCATAGCTCAGTTGGTAAAGAATCCACCTGTGATGCAGGAAACCCTGGTTCGACTCCTGGATCAGGAAGATCCACTGGAGAAAGGATAGGCTACCCACTCCAGTATTTCAGGCTGGAGAATTTCATGGACTGTAAAGTCCATGGGGTCACAAAGAGTCTGACATGACTGAGTGACCTTCACTAAACATAATGTCATTACGAGGAAATTTTTTAATCTTTATTTTACAAAAGGAGTCCCTTAAATACCCCATTCCTCCAGTGCCTCACAAATGCCTGGTGCTCAGTAAATACTCATTATGGATCTTTATTTACCAAGCTAGGAGAAGCTGAGGGAAACAAAATACTAGAAGTCTTACACAACTGAACAATTACAAATGAAATATTCCTTTTAAATTTTTCCAGACAATCACCACATTCAACTTGCAACTGTATTAAAAAGAAAAATACAACTGCTGCATCAGCCCCATGAATATATAACACATACAGCAATGTCCTCTCTGAAAATTAACAGACCAAGTCCTAGGCATTTCACATTCTCAAAAGGAAGATATGCTGACAGCATCTGTAACCGGTTCACTGTCTTACACTTAGCTGGACTGTGCCCTTGGATCTGGAAGAGCAACTCACTCTCACAGTCATAGACTGGAGTGTGCTAACACTGGATTCTGGGATGTGGAAGTCCATCCTGCTTCCAAAGAAGCTTTAAACAAATCATCCTTCCTTGAAGCCAAAGTTTATGCCAACTCATCAGTAGCAGTGCTATCAGGAATAACACTGCTTTGTTCATATTAGGTAATCAAATACAATTTAAAAGTTGTCAGAAAGTTAAATGTCTACACTCTAGCATCAACTAAAGAGGAGCCTATAAGAAAGTGACTGGTATTCAAATTTTTAGTTTTCTTTCTGACACCAACTGGGGATATGCAGCAGCTAAGAGTACATATATCTGATCCACCATTACAATCTGTGGTTCTGCCACTTACAACCCACTTCCACTTCTCAAATGTACAATGGGAGACCCAGACAGCTTTACCTTAATAACCCTTAGCTCATCATACTCAATTTTAGTTTTCGGTTTCCTTTTCAATAGTTCTAACTAATTGTAAGGATTGGTATTCATTGACCTTTAGTGTCATTGAAAGAAATCCTACACACTATCTTGTAATTACCATATCGGTCCAGGGGATTCATTTTATAATTACATTATAGGAGCTTAGAGATCTTATTTCTCCTATATCTTGAAATATTTTGCCATTTCATCATCCTGGAATACTATGTTACTACTACTCATCATTATTTATCAATTATATCAAACTATGCTTTAAAAGACTGTAATAACAAGAAAAAAGAAAAATGATGGAATTGTCTACACTGAAGGATGATGCAACAGAGAAGTAAATCATATCCTTCAGTTTCTCACAACATTGTGCAAGATACTTGTATCATCTTTCAAGAAGAAATAAAAGAAGACTGGAGACACCATCTTTATAGACTGAATGCAGTTGAGAATTCAGAACTTTTCATTTTCTGCCCATGATAGCAAAGACAAGACAATTAACAGAAGATGGTTAAACAATTATTAAACAAATCAGATGAACAAAAAGAAACAGAAAGCAACACTCTTGACTCTAAGAATACATTCATAGAGATGAAAAGAAAATGACAGGCATCTACCACAAAGGACACTGGTCACACTGCTGCTGCTAAGTCACTTCAGTCGTGTCCGACTCTGTGAGACCCCACAGACGGCAGCCCACCAGGCTCCCCCGTCCCTGGGATTCTCCAGGCAAGAACACTGGAGTGGGTTGCCATTTCCTTCTCCAATGCATGAAAGTGAAACGTGAAAGTGAAGTTGCTCAAGCCGTGTCCGACCCTTAGCGAACCCATGGACTGCAGCCTACCAGGCTCCTCTGTCCATAGGATTTTCCAGGCAAGAGTACTGGAGTGGGTTGCCATTTCCTTCTCCGACTGGTCACACAGTATTTTGCAAAAAGAAGACAGACTATCCTATTCTGCTAAAAGTAAATGTGATAGCATTTTCACCTTTTATGATGCCTGCATGCCAAAATTTATTTGATACAAAGAAGTTTACTCCCTTTAAATTCTAATTAAAATTCCTAAAAGTTTTTCATCATCCCTTTATTCTTACTTCTGTACATTATTCATAAAAATGACTTAAAATATAAAAATTATGAATACCCACCATACCTAGGTGGTAAATGGTGATTGGTTCCAACCCACCAGAGATTCAACATCAATTTTCCTCATTCTGTTATCTATATTCACTCTCTTGAAGGTTGCTACACAGCTTACATCATTTATAAATACAAAAATGTATATAATTGGTTCAATTTTTACTATACAATTCATGTTGACTTTCTACAAAGAAGAAATTTCAATTATCTTTGTGTATGTTTATACTGAATAAACATAGTTTACAACAGTGAAATACTGTAAGCATTTCTCAGCTTCTTTCATTAAAAAAATAAGTATTTTAAACTAAACTGAAATTTAACTTTTGGTTTAAATAATAATCCTACACTAACAACTGGCATTCCAGATTATCTACCTACCCATGACCAAAATCACAAAAATACCCATCTTATCTGCTCCCATATGGGTAAAATGTTAGCTTTAAAAAAATTCACAGAAAAGCATCATTCAGTCTTAATTTTGAAATAATGATAACAGCTTCTGTTTAATCCTGAGTCCTGACTATGGCCCTATCCTGATTTATAAGTATCAACCTCAATGTATGATTTTTTAAAGTGCCCCTGAATTCTTGGAATAGAAGAAACATGTTATTCCTATGAACATAAGATAATAGGATTCTAAGTCAATCCAAATTCTTCTATCTATACATCTATACCACCAGCATTTCTATCAGTCTTTAGGCGGGAAGCATTTGCTAAGTGTGGCTCCCCCAGGCTCAGGACGCTGATTTTCTTAATTCTCTCTCTGGAAAACCTCATGCACTTTACATTTACCCACTTCCCTTACCATGTTATCCTTAGAAATATATTCCAATTGTGCTTTTTGTGCACAGGAACAAGTAGTAAGCACAGAAATAAATTCCTGTTATAATTTTTCCAGGAGAATTCTACTTCACCAAGCAAGGTACTGCTTACCCTACAATTAATTTTAATATTGTAGCATGGAAGATTTTTTTTCCTTTATGTTTTAATCTAGGGACAAGAACAAATCCAGTAATAGAACGTCAACATTAATTTGAGGGGAGATGAAAAATGACTTAATAACACTGCAGCAGGATTAATATTGTACGATAGATCATGGAGCCATAAAACTCTTGACAAATTCATTTTTGTATCACTGTATATTCTTGCTAATAGGGCAGGGCATGTCTGAAAGGCTGTTAATACCTTACCGCACAAATGCCCATCAAACTGCACTGCAAGGGTATGTGTTCTGCAGCAGACGGGAGAAAAGAGAACTGTCCTCTGCCGCCTGCGTTTAAATGCAACATGGAGAATAAAGGCAGAATGATTTCAAGCAGGAAGCTAATGCTTGCCTGAAATCAAATGGTACAATTCAGAAAATGAGTTGATAGTTGCCAGGAAATTTGCTTCCACTTCAAGATCCTCTAGCCAAGGAATTAAGAGTAGAAAACAGACAAAATGACAAAAAAGGAGATTTTACCCCCATCAGTTATCAAAATCAGGTGCCAAGCCAATAGGCCAGATAGGAGAATACTCGTTTGACGCAGAAGTTAGTAGGTTCTGAAACAAAACACAAACAGAAAGAAGCTGCCACATCTTTCCACTAAAAATAACTTCTGCTTTCAGCCAAGATGGACATAATAACGTGAGATAATAGTTTTCAAAGACATCTGGTAAAAAAAGGACAGTGGTTCCCGAGATACAGGAAACAAAGGAGGCAAGCCCTAAGGCTATCTAGCTTACTGCCTTGAAGGGAGTTTCCAGGCCACACAACGGGAGTGAGGTGAAGCCCAACACCTCGTGCAGCGCAGCTCAGAAGGAACCTGTGTTTGCCTTAATGCTCTACGGGTGCCATCCTGAAATTCTAAATACTAGCTGGGCAAAGGCCCACTGTTCATTTTACAGTAGGACTTGCAAATTGTATAACAGTTCCTGCCCAGCAGGTGCCCTGAGCTGAGGAAATGAGATGAATCTGGTAAGTCTGATGCAGCTAGAGTTCACAGGTCAGAATAATACACATCACCATATGCTTACTTGAAAAAAAAAACTAAAGGCTGAGGAAATAATCATCCAAAGGATTAGGTGGTACCTGTCTTACACACAAGGTTGGAAACAATGCCTGTTTCGAAAGGTCAGATGGAGAAAACTCATACTCCAGGGACAATGTGTAAAAGCACTCAAGATTTGGCCATGGAAGTGAAGAATCAGCCCCAGGGAGAGCACCCACTCAGGATTCATCTTAAAAAAAAAAAAATCATAAAAGTACAACTCCAAAAGATCAAATTGCTTCCAAGTAAGTTAACTACATCCCAGACCAAAGCTCAAGATTTTTTAGTGGACGAAAATCCCCACCATCCAACAAGGTAAAGCTCATATATGTGTCTTCTAAACAGAAATTATCAGGTACTAGTTAGGAAAACACAACCCATATTAAGAAGAATAATCAACCATTCCCAATCACTTAAGTCTTAATGTGTGTATTCCCCTCAAATTTGTATACTGAAATCCTAACCCCAAAGGTGACAATATTAGTAGGAAGGGCCTTTGGGAGGCGATTTGGTCACGAGTGTAGGGCCCTCATGAATGATATCAGTGTTCTTGTGAAAGAGATCCCACAGAGCTACACAGGCGCTTCCACCATCTGAAGATACAATGAGAAGGCTGTGATATGGAAGAGAGTCCTCACTCAACCTTACCTGCACCCTCATGTTAGACTTCCAACCTTCGGAACAATGCAAAATAAATCCTCTTGCTGATAAGCTACCCAGTCTGTGGTATTCTGTTATAGCAGTCTGAAGGAACTAAGGCAGCAACCCACCCAGAACTAACAAAGATGTACAAATTAGCATATAAGGACATTAAAACGACATTATCAGCAGAATCTGTAGGCTGCTACTAAAGCAGTACTTAGGTGGAATGGTATAGCATTATCCATCTTTATTAGAAAAGAAGATCTTAAATCAATAAACTCAGCTTTCACATTAAGAAACTGAAAACTGAAGAACAAATTAATCATAAACAGAAGAAAGGAAATATAAAAGATCAGAGTGAAAAAAAAATTTTTTTTATAGAAAAACAAGAGAGAAAAGAAATGAAACCAAAAGCTAGTTCTCTGATAACAACCAAAAAACTGATAAACTTCCAGCCAGACTGAACAGAAAGGGAGGGAAGATACAATTACCAATATCAGCAATGAGCGGGGTCATCCCTAGAGTTTTACAGATATTAAAAACACAATGGAATATTACGAACAAGTATGTCACAAATAGGACAAGTTGCATGAAACAGACAAAATCACTGAAACAAAAGCCACTAAGACTCACTCAAAAAGAAACAGATAACCTGAATAGCCTGTATCTTTAAAAGTAATTGTGTTTAAAAAAAAAAAAAAAGACTTCTCTGGTGATCCAATGGCTAAGACTCCAGCTCCCAGTGTAGGGGGCCTGGGTTTGATCCCTGGTCAGGGAAGTGACGCCCACACGCCACAGCTAAAATCCGGCGCAGCCAAATAAATAAGATTTTTTTTTTAAGTAATCATGTTTATAGTTAAAAACCCTTTCACAAGGAAAACTCCATGCACAGATAGCTTCATTGGTGAATTATACCAAACATTTAAGGAAGAAATAATGAAAATGCAAACCAAACTCTTACAGATTCCTGAAGTGGAGGGGATACTTATCAACTCATTCTGTGAGGTCAGAATTTACTCTGATAACAAAATCAAATAAAGACATTACAAGAAAACTATAAACTAAATGATGAATACAGACACAAAGATTCTAAATAAAATTTTATCAAATTGAATCCATATGAACCATTAAAAGGATAATGCATCATAAAGTGGGGCTTATTTCAAAAATGAAGGACTAGTTTAACATTTGAAAACTTATTGGTATAATCAACTTACTAGATTCACAAACTAAGAGAGCAACGTTATACATTCATCTCAGCTGACACAGAAAAAGCATTTTACAAAACCCAACATTCATTCTTGACAAAAACTCTGAGCAAACTAGGAATAAAAGGGAACTTCCTCAACCTATTAAAGAACATTTATTTTAAAACCTACAGCTAACCTCATCATGAGAAAGATGGAATACTTGTCCTCTTAGATAAGATGTCTGCTTTCACCACTTCTATTCAACATTGTACTTCAGGAAATGGCCAGTACAATCAGGCAAGAAAAAAGAAATGAAAGACATCCAAACTTGAGAGAAAGAAGTAAATTCCCCTTATTCACAGAAAATATCATTGTTTATGTAGAAAACCAAATGAAATCAACAATAAAGCTACTAGAACTAATACGTTAAGTAGTTTACCTAACAGGATACAAAGTCAATACACAAATGATCAGAAATAGAAAAACTTTTAAATAATATTTATAATAAGAACAAAAATATTAAATGCTTAAGGATAAATCTAAAGAAGATGTGAAAGACCTATACAGTAAAGACTATAACATACTGCCAAGAGAAATTAAAAGACCTAAGCAAATGGAAAGAAAGATTCTGGATCATGGATCAAAGGACTTAAGATTGTTAAAACCTCAGTTCTCCCTGAGTTGTTCTATATATTCAGAGCAATCCCAATCACAAACTGATACCTTCTTCACAGAAATTGACAAACTAATTCTAAAGCTCATATTGAAAAAAAAAGAACCTGAAACAGCCAACACAACTCTTGAAAAACAAGGTTGAAAGGTTAATACTATCTGATTTGAAAAATAATTATAAAGTTTCAGTAATCAAAAGTGTGGTACTGACATAAAGACAGACAAATAGATCAGTGCAAGTCCAGGAAAAAAAAAATCCACATAAATCAGACAACTGATTTATGACAAAGGTCCAAAGGAAACACAGTGGTGAAAAATGGTAGCTTTTCCAACTACTGGTGCTGAAAAATAAATAATTAACATGGATCCCTGCCTCATACTTCATATAAAAATTAACATAAATCACAGATCTAAATAAAAAGCCTAAAATAATAAAATGCCTTGAGAAAATGGGAATGTCTTCAAAAAGCACAATTTTTTCCTTGAAAAAAAAAAAAAGTAAAAAAGTCTTCAAAAGCATAATCTATATGAGAACAAATAAATGAACCGAACTTCATCAAAACTAAAACGTCTGCTCTTCAAAACTTACTGTTAAAGAGAATGAAAGACAAGGCACAGAGGAGGAAAAACAGTTACAAAGCATTATCTGAAAAAGACTTGTATCCAGACTTTACAAAGAATTCTCAAAACTCAGTAATAATAAAATGAACAATCCAAACCTAGCAAAAAGTTGACAGTTCACGGAAGATGTAAGAACAGCAAATAAGCCTACTGAGTATTGAGAAGATGCTCAATGTCATTAGAGAAATACAAATGACAACCACAACAAGGTATCAGTACTTGTCTATCAGAAAATTAAAGACCGATTGTACCAATTGTTGGGGAAGGTATGGAAGGACCAGAACGCCCATACACAGCTGGTGGGAGTGTTAAACGGTATATCATGTGATTTAGCTATTCCATTACTAGAAATTTGCCCCAAAGAAAAGGAATGTATGTCCATATAAAGACTTGTACGTGAATATTTCCTGCAGCCTTATTTGTAATTGCCAATACCTGGAAACAACCGATATGTCCATCAACATATAAAGGGACAAATAGCTTGTAATGTATCTACACAACAGAATGTACATGTGCTCAGTCACTAAGTCATGTCCAACTCTTTGTAACCCCCATGGACTGCAGCCCACCAGGCTCCTCTGTCCATGGGACTTCCCAGTCAAGAATGCTAGTCTGGGCTGCCATCACTTTCTCCAGCGGATCTTTCCAACCGACCTGGCGATCTTTCCGACCCAGGGATCGAACCCGTGTCTCTGGTGTGGCAAATTACCACTGAGCCACGTGGGAAGCCCTCAACGCAAGAGAATACTACTTAACTACTGAAAGGAATGAATTACTGATACAGCCAATAGTATGGATGAATCTCAAAATAACTAGGCTGAAACAAAGCAGACACTTCACCCTCAAATAGAGTATATACATCATGTGATTCTATTATATAAAATCTACAAAGTGCTAACTAATCTAAACTGACAGAAAACAGATCAGAGGAAATAGTAGGGAAAGATGTCTAAAGGAGCAAGAGAAAACTTTCGTGGATGACAAGTATGTTCACTATCTCAACGGTGGTGATGGTTTCACAGGCATAATACATATGCCAAATATATCTCAATAAATATATCAAAACTAAAAATGTAAATGTTCAATAAAAATATTTCAAATACAAACCACACAAACCAATTCAGACCACTATCTTGTCTCCACTAATAACACTTTCTCCTTTCTTTTCTTCAGCATTTACAATACAACCAATAAAAAGCTCACCTCAAACCGGAATACTGTCCTGCAAATTTTCCCTCAGATATTCTGCATTACATAAGGAATACTTTTACATTTAATGAAATGTTTTAGTGAGTTCTTCCACGAAGCTGATCTTCCTACAGCCTATTTATCTCAGCAGTGGATTATTCTGAATTATACATAAAGTATAATGTGAAGAGCTGACTCACTGGAAAAGACTCTGATCCTGGGAAAGATTGAGGGGAGGAGAAGAAGGCGACAGAGGATGAGATGGTTGGATGGCATCACCGACTCAACGGACATGAGCTTAAGGAAACTTGGGGAGATAGTGAAGGACAGGGAAGCATGGCATGTTGTAGTTCACCGGGTCGCAAAGAGTTGGACACGACTGTGTGACTGAACAATAACACACAGAGGAAGACTGCTTTGGGTGAGACCCTACTCATATAAAAAAGTCAAATCAGCCTTCACAGTGCCTCCTATGAACCATTTTTTTTTAATTCAGAAAATGAACTTGAGTGAAACAGCTATTTCTCTTCATTATTTATATTAACTTAAACTTCACAGAAATGGACTTCTTTCTGCTACAGCACAAGGAAGGAAACTGAGGCAGCTTACAATGAAGTCTGTAAATGGAAATGCGAGGAGACAGCTCACCAGTTCATAGCTAACTGACCAGTGACACTGGGGCAGTGATGCATCACTTCACCCAATATGTGATCAAAATTACTTTTTTGTACACTGAATTCACCTTTCCCATTGGTTAACATAATTTCACTTCCAATTGACCTTCAACTGATGAACTGAACAACTTAAGGTTAATGACAACCTTAAAGGAGCTAGTTAGAGAAAACTGTAAAGACTACTGTGAAGAGCAAGAATACTTTTGTGATGTGAAAAATTACTCCCAAATGTACCTGCATATGAAATCTTGTGAAGCAAAAACTACTTGTAAGGAGGAAATTTTTTCAAAGAAAGTAAGTCATGATGATAAGAGTGACAGGAATGAGACATAGCCAAAAGAATTATCTGCTGTCAAAAGGCAAAAAGCTGCCATTTACATTTTTAAGCCCAACAATTTTGACTAAAGCAACAATTATTTTCCTACAGAGTACTCAAAATCTCAGGTTACTAAAACCATCTCTCTGACATAGAGAATTAATCTAACCTATAACACAATATACTAGCTACTCTATTGCTCACTTAAGATGACAGTAAATGTTTTACTAAGCAGATGAGAAGGAACATTTCAGAAGTTCCCCCAATGTAAAAATAGGGAATAGCAGAAAATAGTTCTTAATTTATTCTATGGAGAAGTCAGAAATAATAACACCAGGCAGTATTCAGGTCCTCGTCTTCAAGAAAACCCCAGTGGAATCACTTTCTTTCAGAATATCCAACTTAGACACTCAATATAGTGCTCCAGAACTGCGCTAATACAAAGTACATTAGAACAGAACTGTGCTGTCACATGCAGCTATTTAAATTAAATAACATGGAAAATTCAGTTCCTCAGTCACACTAGGCACATTTCAAGTGTTCAACAGCATATGTGGCTAGTGGTTACTATACTGGACAACACAGATGTAGACCAATCCCACCATCATAGAAACTTGTATTGAAGAGCACGCTTCCCCAGTGACCAAATTTACAGTAAGACGGTGGCTCTCTTTCACAAACTCCTTAGTCCTTTAGATAAATGAGATTTCATTTTCATGAAAATTACATTTTCATTAAAAGATACAGTTTTTACCCAACCAAAAATGGGCATAAGATCTAAATAGATATTTCTCCAAAAGAGACATACAGATAGCCAATAGGCACATCAACATTGCTAATTATTAAAGAAATGAAAATCAAAACTATAATGAGGTACCAACTCACACTGATTAAAATGGCCATCATTAAGTCTACAAATAACAAATGCTGGAGAGGCTGTGGAGAAAAAGGAACCTTCCTACACCGTTGGTGGGAGTGTAAATTGGTGCAGTCACTACTGAAAACAGTATGGAGGTTCCTTAAAAAAACTAAAAACAGAGTTGCCCTATGATCCAGCAATCCCACTCCTGGCATATACCTGGAGAAAACTATTTCAAAAAGATACATGTTCAAAGCAGCAATATTTACAAGAGCCAAGACATGGAAGCAACCTAAATGTCCATCAAGAGATGGATGGATAAAGATGTAGTATAAATACACAAATGGAATGCTGCTAAGCCATAAAAAAGAATGGAATAATGCCATTTGCAGCAACATGGACTGACCGAGAGATTATCTTACCCAAGTGAACTCAGAGGAAGACAAATACTATATGATATCACTTATAATGTGGAATCTAAAATATGAAATCATTTATGAAACAGAAACAGACTCGGAGATGTAGAAAACAAACTTATGGTACCAAAGGGGGAAAGAGAGTGGGGGAGGGATAAACTAGGAGTTGGGATTAACAGACACGAATTACTACATATAAAATAGATAAACAACAAGGTCCTTTTGCATAGCACAGGGAACTATATACAATATTCTGAATAAACCATAACGGAAAAGAAAAACTAGTCTTATGAATCGATGCTTTTTAAAGTCCAAGTATTGAGGGCACTCACAGAATGAAATTCAAGCTTTGGACATCATCAACATAGAATGCAGTACAGATTATTTTTTTTTAATCCTATAATGTTCCCTTTACCTTGAGTGTATTTAACTACTTTCCAAAGAGCCATCAATAATCTATTGCACTAAGGCTGTTCTACCCATATGGAACATTTGAAAGCTGACAGAGAAGACAATCATGACAGCTTTACCAAATCAGCAACTCAGGAATTGAGACAAAGCAGTCTACAATTAAAAGCCATGGATATAGTTACAGAAGATCTAATGGCTTTGACAAATGAACTCAAGGGAGTGAAATGCCAACAAAGTTCACCAAGTGCAAACATTGTTCAAAATAAACTATCACCTTATTAATGGATATAAATGCTGCTAAACTGCATGAATTCAAGTTCATTTTCATTTAGGTGGAATCTTCATTGAAGCCATACATTACTGACTTCACAGCACCTGTCTTTCAGTTGACTGCTAAGAAAACCACTCTAATCCCAGTTTGCAGCCAACAGTATAGGTGAGTGTTATCTATCACTCACCTAACTCTTTCCCTTAAATCTCTTCAGTCAAAATAAAATATTTTCACAATGTCATATATAATTTAATAAGGCCAAAAAACTCATGAAGAAAAGGAAGAACATAAAGTATAGCACCTTGTCCCAACTATCAATCCACTAATAACATAATTCCACTCAAATAAAATAACAGCTACTGTGAAACTAAGAGCTATCCCTTGATGTTTCAAAAATAATACTTTGGTTAAATCCTAACTCTTTATAGATCTTCAAAATGAACATGCTCACAGTTCCATGTAAAGGCCCCAAAAAGGCTAGGCAGCCACATCTGTTATTCTAACAACATATCTGATGCGCATCAGACATCTAGGGATGTATTTTCATCAACAGAAGAATCATCAATTATTTCTGAAGTCTTACAGAGGCAAGTATAGACTTTGAATGGCTGACAAAATGAAAAGACTTGTTTGATGAACTGATGCTACATGCTGAAACCAGTTTTATGTGAATCTTCTGTGTGTAGCTCAAAGAGGTGCTGGTGCCCAAGTCACTATTTAAAAAAAAATTAAAAAGGTACTGCACTGAGTGAGATGTTATAGCTGGGTCCTACCAAGCCTGATAAATTGCAAACAGGTTAAAAAATAGGAGAGGCTGTTTAACCTCAAGGAAGGAAGCAGGAGAAAAACTCAATGCACACAACTAACTAACTTTCATTTTTTTCTTCATTCCTATGTACCCAAAAAACAATCTGGGGAAACCACTATTTAGTAAAGACAAGAAATATCAAGTATAGGAATTCGATACAAATGCAATATGAAACCCTTGTTTCTGCTATTAAGCCAGAGGAGAAATAATGCAAATATGAAAAGCAAATGTTGTTGATGCTCAAGCACACCTTAGAAATAAGTGTGACGCTGTGGATTAGAATGAATCAAGAGTAGATTCAGTCATTTTAGAACTTAGCAACATGAAGAAGTGTGCCCCCTGAAGTTCCTCCAGCAATCAGCAACAGACTTAGAATGCGTTCATCCTGTCACTCAAAAGGTAGTCAAATGAACAAGTATCAAAAGCAAAAATTTAATCTCAATTAGTGAGACACTTGGCCAATCCAGAACCACTTCCTTCACACAAAGAACAGCATCTCTTTGATTTACAAAACGTTCTTGAATGTATACAATCACACAGCTGTGACTTTATTACAATTTAAGCACCAAGAAACTAGATAGCTTAGAAAAAAGTCACACAACCTAAGGCCTAGATTATGGAATTCAACAATAACAAGAATTCCAAAAGTACTTTGCGTAAAGAATTTGATAGTGAGAGGAGCTAAAAAGTATAGTCAAATGAAAGCTAAGATATATTCCTGATGCAGGCTGGATGGCATCATTTAGATCTCTCGGGGGAAAAAAAACAAAACACCTTTATCAAAACCACAAACCCCATAACCAATTTTTTTTTTCAGATTGATAAAACAGGAAATTATTTTTAATTTTCTCTTTTCCTACTTCACTGTATCCATATTCCTCAGTTATTTTATAATTAAAAATAAGTTAAACTATTTAATCATTACCATGACATTAAAGACACAGTATTGATTTAGACATATTCCATGACACACAGTGCTTAGCTACTGTATGAATGATAAATCTACTGCCGCTGCTGCTGCTAAGTCGCTTCAGTCGTGTCCAACTCTGTGTGACCCAAGAGATGGCAGCCCACCAGGCTCCACCGTCCCTGGGATTCTCCAGGCAAGAACACTGGAGTGGGTTGCCATTTCCTTCTCCAATGCATGAAAGTGAAAAGTGAAAGTGAAGTCGCTCAGTCGTGTCTGACTCTTAGCGACCCCATGGACTGCAGCCCACCAGGCTCCTCCATCCATGGGATTTTCCAGGCAAGAGTACTGGAGTGGGGTGCCATTGCCTTCTCCATAAGTCTACTGCATTAATGAATAATTTCATGAATACTTGCGGATCATTACAGACTGAGGAAGACTGAATTAAGAGTCCTAAATCAAGGCATATTTAGGTTTTTTTTTTTTTTTTAATGACTAGGAGACCTCCCATTCCACCTAGTCTGCCTGCTATTTGAGTCAAGACCCTTAAACCTACTGGATCCTGGTCCTCAGTAATAGGGTACTAGGGTAATTCTTGCTGAATAACCAAGTTCTGTCAATATTCAGTCACTGGAATGGGCTCTTCTGGCCTCTGAGTACACCAGAAAAAAATGACTGGAACCTTAGTACGTACAAATTTTTGTGACTTAATTTTTTACAAAATCCTCAACTTTCAAGAACTGCAAGAACAGTACAAAGAACTCTCATTTACCTTTTAGCCAGGTCCATCAAGTTCTCACATTTTCTTGGCATGAAAAATCTGGTAAGTTTTGTTGTTTTTTTTTAAACCTATGATCTTATTTTTTTTTTCCCTTCTGGAAATGACTTTACATTATGACAAACCCTCTAGTTTCTCTCACTTAAATGATATTAAACCAAATAGGTAACCACAAGGGAACCTGACTGTTTTCTAGAGATAAACATACAGCAAGAATTTAGTAAGCAGGGGTCATTCCCATCAGAGAAATAGTTTCACTACGATATTCTTGGAATAAGTAATTCCTAATTATTGAATTCAGGTAGGAGACGGACAGAAAAAAATTATGAATTGACTGCAACAAATGTCAGTAACTACTAGATCAATTTTCTCCAATAGCTTAAGTTTTTCTGAGTAACTCATTACTCTAACCACTATTATATATTTAATTCATCAATATACTTTTCTCTTGCTTATTTAAAAAAAAAGAAAAACCAAATCTCCAAATAATCTACAATTTTTTTGTTTTGTTGTTGTTTAGTTGCTAAGTCATGCCCGACTCTTTGTGACCCTATGGACTGTAGCCCACCAGGCTCCTTTGTCCATGGGATTTTTCTAGGCAAGAATACTGAAGTGGGTTGTCATTTCCTTAACTGCCCTGAATTACATCCTTAAGAACTTTGGGAGAGAATTTCATGATATTCCCAAATTACTGAATACATTCTGGGGTGTTTCAAAAACAGAATAAATTTTCTTATCAGTTTGTTCTGATGAGCAAAAAAAAGAAAAGAAAGCATGTAGTCCTGGAAATGAGTATGCTCTAGGGCAGAGTGCCATCTTGCTCATTCACTGTCCCAGTTCTCACTGTTAAGAAGAGACTGAAAACCTCCCTGTAACTGCCAGCCACCCTTCCTGCTTATTCTCCCCGCAGAATAGCACAGACCCAAATATAACTGTCACCCTCCCCGCTCCCCCGCTATATGAACGCTTAGCCTCTTGCCTCCTACTGATCCTCTGTCAGATGTCTGCTCCTGCGTACTTCCAAAGAGGAGCCTCTGCATCTAGTTTGCCCCAACCTAAGTCTCCATCCTGTTTGGCCTTTTGAATGCTTAATATCCTGCCAATAGTTAGGCTTACCCCAATTAGTGCCTACAGAGAAGATCCTTTCTTTCTATCCATTCTAAGCCTTCTTGCCCACCCAGGATCTATGGCATTCTACATCCTCTGCGTTAACAGTAAAACTTGTTTTTCTTTTTAATCTCTAATGAGACTTCTAGAGACAGTCCATTAAGCCCCAATTTTTTGTCAAAGAAACAATTCTAGTTCTGTGATAATTTGCAGAATACAAATTAGTGACCCAGGCTGATCTTTGGAAGTTTTATTTTTCAGCTCTTTTTTCCCCCAGCTTAAACATTTTAGTTGGTGCTCTCCTACGAACATGACAATTGTTTCTGAGAACCGTTAACAATGCAGTTTATATATAGCAGCAAAAACACCAGAATAAGAGGATTGAGATAGCATATTACAGTCACTATGAAAATTCATGTGAAAACCAAAGTTAGGAAAATCTGGGACTGTCTGGAATGGGGAGTCAGAGACCAAGAAAGAAAAACAGAACCTCCATGCAGGGGAGGAAGCAGTGACAAGATAGAGACTAGTAACACGCAGGGAGACTGTAACTATATTAATAGACTAAAGGACACTTAGTAAGTATATTAAAGACAGTGGAAACCAAGTTCCTCACTATGAAAAAATGGCATTACAAAAACAAGAAAGAAATTCTTGAAAGAAAATTAAAATGAATTCTGTGGTGTTAGACTGCAATTGCAGTTAATATGAATTCATGATTTTCAATATACTTAGATAAAGTGAAGTGAAGTTGCTCAGTCATATCCAACTCTTTGCAACCCCATGGACTGTAGCCTGCCAGGCTCCTCCATCCGTGGGATTTTCCAAGCAAGAATACTGGAGTGGGTTGCCATTTCCTTCTCCAATACTTAGATAAAGATATAAATAAATACAGAGGTTAAATATATATGTATCCACTGAAAGGGCCTGAGAGCAATACCACACCAATAGCCATAAGCACACTAATTACCCAGATCTTTGCTCTTTTCCTCTAAAAGGAACCAAAGGTCCTTGGAGAGATGAGTGACTCCAGGACCGGGGCAGGGAAAGTATGAAGTGAGCCTAAAACATCATCTTGTGCTGGAAAACAAGAAAATGTTCAAGTATATTTTGTCAATGGACATGTCAAAAAGACAGATATCAGCCTGAAAAGGGCTCTCACTGGGACAATCTGAACATCAAAATATATAATGGTATTAACAGATTATAAGTCACTGAATAAACCAGGAAAACATGAGTCCATACAGACACAAATAAATAGTGTCATGGAGATGGAACTATCTACTTACAAGGATTTTTACACATAACATTCACTAATTATAATAGCAAAAAAAGTAACTTCACCTAATGAAGCCTATCAGACAATACCTCAATAAAGCAGTCAAAGCAGTCATCATTAGCAATGGGTCAAACTGAAACTTGACACTTGTGTGATATTCCAATAGTACATATCTTGAATCATGACGAAATAACAGATAAAAATCAAGAAACAGTCTACAAAATAACTGCCTTGTAATCTTCCAAAGTGCCAAAGTCACAAAGTCAAGAAAAGACTGAGAAACTGTTCCAGAAGGAAACAAACACATTACTGGGACATACGATATAAAAGATATCACTGGGACGACCAGCAAACGCAAACGCCGTTTAAGGGTTAGGTAACAGCAACGTGCGTGCCAAGTTACTGCCATCACTCTCTTCAACCCCATGAACTGCGGTCCGCCAGGCTCTTTGGGGATATCAGTATATCCCCATAATGCAATTTCCTGATCATTATACTTCAGTTACATAAGAAAATGTTTTTTATTTTAGAAAATACTAAAATATTTGGACGTAATGGACCATCAGGTCAGCAACTTAATCTCAAATGGTTCTAGAAGTTATTTATGATTTGTTTCTTAAGGTGCAAAAAGAAAGAAAACCCATTTAGGAATGTGGCAAATCTAGTTTCAAAACCAGATTCAGCCACTTACAAAGTACAAGGCTTTAGAGAAGCTGCTTAATCTCTCTAAACCTTTTTTGCTCATTTAATAATAGGGATCAATCTCGTGATCTGGGGTGAGAATTAAGTGAGATGTGTTTATAAAACACCTTAGCACAATTCCTGGCACTTAGTTATGCTGGCAGTTATACCATCTCTTCAGATAAAATTTGATAACACTTGGTTTCCCCTAAAATACTTGGAAAAGAGTACCCAATCCTGGCTGCACCTAGCATCTTGCAGACTTCTGGTTATCAACCACGGCTGCAATTTGCAATCCTATACGACAGATGCATGATCCGTCACTGCCTTTGCACAGAAGGAAAACACGAACGAAACTGTCTATGGTTCTCCATTTGTCCACAAGCCTGCAGTCTGGTTTGAGGTCGTGCGTTAAGAAATCTTTAAGTTAATTTTCTTGACCACACTACCAGTGATGGCTTCACCTCAGCCCACAAGGCAGCATTACTCAGTATCCTACTCTCACTTAGCAGAACTAATTTGTCCAAGACAATGCATGCTTGTGATTTCAGCAAGGAGAGTTTTCTCAACTGAAGAGCAACTAGGGAAGAACTGCATAGCTCAAAGGAAAAACAAAAAAAAAACTCCATTATTTGAAATGTGGAATAACAATCTTATAAAACACATTAGGTCTCTGTTGCCAGCATGCACTCACATAATCCCCATCATACTCTGTCCAGAGTGTGCAAGGTGTATACGAATATGTGCTGGCAACGAAGACCTAAAACATTTGTCACACTCAACATTTGGCTTTCAAGGATTTAACACTTGAGGTTTCAAGGCTCACTGCATGTAATCAATTATTTTGCTAAGTATGAATTTAAATTCTGTTGCAGGACAGCTAGGCAGGCATGAGTTAGTGAACTGATCTGTAAGCCTAAGCAGACCAGCTCATTGTGGTTTTACAGTTTTTATTTCACACAGGATCTTAAGTAATTCTCAGAACAATTATGGGAGGTATAGTATTTTCACCCACATTTATACCTAAGAAAACTAAGAAAATGATATGATTCATTGGTATCTTGAAGGTTTCAGAACACACCTCCCACAAATTTCAAGGGCATACTATACTGCTACTTCAATGTTTATGCCTAAACTATCCAATTCAACTTTAACATCTCTGAGAGTAGGTTCTATATATACACTTGTCCCTACAGTGCTTAATGTAAGCAATAAACATAGCAGATATTCAAGAAAATTATCTTCTGAACAAATACAATTTCTTTCCACATAGTACTTCTTTTCAAGTTTCAGCAGCCCCGGTTACAAGTGTTTTCAGAAAGAAAGAAACGGTTTAGGTTTAAATTGGAAGCCTGAAGAACTTGCCTCCATTTGGTCTCAACTTAATTTTAGATCTGAAAGATAAAAGTTAACAAGTATAAGGTCTTCTAGTGAGGCCCTATTGAGTTCACATGAGATTCTCATATATTCAGTTATTTATATTTATATATTTGATGATTTACATGACATCATTACCATTTCCATCATAATGTGCATCCATATTATTCAAACTGACATACCTCGAGTGGTGAAACGACACAGATAAACACCACCACAGTCAACACAAAATACACGGTTAACTGCTTAAAACTGTAATCATTTAAGTAAAAAGAAAAATCTGTTTTTAACACTGTACATAATGCTAACAACAGTAGGCCAGATTTCAGATTTGCAGCCATTTTTATAAGTCCAATGCTAACATTTCTATCTTGATGAAGTCAGGCTAAAAGCATTTGCAGGAAACCATCACTACTATGGAGAAACTACACTGATAACACTGAAACAGCATTTGCTGCCACTGCACATTAACGTCACAGAGCTAGACTGAAGCTTGATTTATCCATCTTATAACTGAAAATTATACCCTTTGACCAATATCTCCCACTTCACCAATTCCTTAGCCCCTGGCAACATCCTTCCACTCTCCTCCTGAGAGTCAGACTTTCAGATTCCAGGTATAACTGAGATGACACAGTATTTATTTCTTTGCTGGCTTATTTCACTTAGTATAATGTCCTCTAGGTTCATCCAGGTTGTTGCAAAAGGCAGGTTTCCTTCTTTTTCATGGCTGAGTAACGTGTGTGTGTGTGTGTGTGTGTGTGTGTGTGTGTGTGTGTGTTTGTGTGTGTGTGTGTGTGTGTGTGTGTGTGTGTGTCACAGTGAGTGACATTTCATTGGTGGTGTTGGGTGTGTGACATTTTATCTGTTCACACATTGACAGACACTAAAGGTTGTTTCTACAGTGTGAATGATGCTACAACAATGAAAATGGGAATGTAGGTATCTCTTTGAGATACTGATTGATTTCCTTTGGATATATACCCAGTAGCAGGACTGCTGGATCATATGGTAATTCTATTTTAATTTTTTGAGGAAGCTTACTATACATATTTTACATAATGACTGTACGAATTTACATTTCCATCAACAGTATACAAAGGTTTCCTTTTCTCCATGCAGCTCACCAACACTTGTCATCTTTTGTCTTTTTGATAATAGACTTCCTAGTGTGAGGTAATATCTCACCGTGATTTTGATTTGTACTGACCTGATGATTACTTTTTTAGATTCCAGGTGTAACTGAGATGACACAGTTGTTTGTGTCTCTGCCTGGCATATTTCAGCTCTTTTTATCGTTCACCCATGTGTATGCTTTTTTGGGAAAAAAATGTCTATTCAGGTCCTTTGCCCATTTTTTAATCAGGTTACTTGGAAGGGGTTTGCTATTGAGTTATATGAATCCCTTATATATTTTAGGTAGCAGACCCTCATCAAATACATGCCTTGCAAGTATTTTCTCCCCTTCCATATACTTATACTGCCTTTTCATTTTGTTGATGATTTCCTTTGCTGTGTGGAACTTTTTACTTATGCAGTCATATTTATTTTTTGTGTTATTGTCTGCACTTTTGGTGTCATATCCAAAACCAATGCCAAGATCAACAGCAAAGAGCTTTTTCTTTCCCTATGCTTTCTTACAGAAGTTTTACAGTTTCAGGTCTTACAGCTAAGCGTTTCATCTGTTTTGAGTTCATTTTCATGAACATGACAGAAGGTGGCTGTCCAGTATTCTCAATACCATTTAATAAAAAGACTCTTTGCCCATTGTATATTCTCAGCAGCCTAGTCAAAGATTAGTTGATTGTATAAACAGATATGCTTATATCTGGGCCCTCTATTTCTTTCCATGGGTCTGTGTCTGTTTTTATGTCAGTACCATAGTGTTTTGATTACTATACCTTTGTAAACAGTTTGAAACCAGTAACAACCAGCCTTAATTAACCAAGATTAACTTGGTTTTATTTGGAGTCTTTTGTGCTTCCATACAAAACTGAAGAAAATGTGAAAAACGCCATTAGAATTTTATGCACAGAATCAATCTGGAAATTGCTTTAAGTAGTTGAATCTTTTAACAATACTCTTCAAATTAATCAAAAGAAGACACTTTTCCATTTATTTGTGTCTTCAATTTCTTCAATCGGTGTCTTTAGAGTTTTCAATTTATTTTAAATCTATGCACAATTATTCCACACCAGCATCTATACTAGAGCCAAATTTTCTCCTTGAATAAAAACAAATCTAGATATTAGCATTGCTCATCAGTATGTTTTATTACACTGTTTCTAAAGAGAAACCACTTACATGCATATATTAATAATTATAAACATAAACAGGTTAAAAGTAAAGATGGGGAAAAGACATACCATGCTAACATTAATCCAAAGAGAGCTTGAGTAGCTAAATTAATCCCCAAGTAAATTTCAAAACAAATATTGCCTAGAATAAAAGTAAGTCATTTCACAATAATGGATCAGTTCCTAAAGATACATAAAAATCCTAAACATTTATCAACCTAATAATAAGAGTTTCAAAATATATGAAGCAAAATGTGACAGAACTATTAGAGGAAAAAATAGAAAAATACATTTATAGCCAGATATTTCAATACCTCTCTCTCAATAACTGATAAATACAAGAAGGCAAAAACAAAGAAAAACATAGTACACTTGAGCAAACACTATCAATCAACCTGACCAAGCTGGCATTTATAGAACATATCACTCAACAAAACCAGGCTGTACCTTCTTCTCAAGCACACATGAAACATTTACCAAGACATGACATATTGGACTACAAAATAAGTCATAATAAAGTATGAAAAGAACTGAATTCACACAAAATACATTTTCTGAATACAAGAGAATTAAAATAGAAATAATATTAAAATATCTGGGAAATACCCAGGAAAAGAAAAAATAAAGGAAATATTATACTGAAATGCCCCACAGCTCATAATACTTATATACCCTTAATAATGTAAATGCATTATAATTATTTAACTAAAAGCTGCACTGTAAACATTATCTGGAGGGGAAGGGGATAGGGGAACATGGTGTGAAAAGCAAACATTATATACATTGTAGCAAAAAGTTTAAAATGTCTAAAAGTGATCAATCAAAATGTAGCAATATATGTACACTAATCATAAACACACAGTATAAATTTAGAAGAAAAAGAACCGAAAGTAGCTGCATCTGGGAAAAACTGGAGGGAGCAGGGTAGGGTGGGGCTTTTTATTACATGTAATAGTTTGGCTACTTCAACTTTGTGCATGTAGTACTTTGACAAAATACACACTTTCTAAAGAGATTTCATCTACCTCATGTCATTTGATTCCTAGTGAGGGAGGTATAATGACTTCCATATTCCAGGTAAATAGTCTGCCCAAAATCAAAGCCACTACACTTTCTTGATAAATTATATATACACAATACTTCTCATGGCATCATTTACATAGACAACTAGAGGAGGGGGAAAAATAGTTTTCTGTTCTCACTTTCATTTCTTAAATACTTTGTTTCCACTCTCGCCTACTGAAGATTAATAGTTTACTGGTTGCATAGAATAAGAAGGAATATTGACAATTAACTTCCCACTGATAATGGATTTTTAAAAGAAACTGGAACAAAGATTGATTCTTGGCAAATGTGGAGAGCAAAATTATACTTAAAATCCAAGACTAAACAGCTCCTTCAATTATTATTTTTAATTGTGGTAAAATATACATAACATCAAATTTACCATCTCAACCATTTTAAGTGACAGTTTAGTGGCATTTTGTACAATCATCTCTAGAATCCTCCTTCCCTCCCTCCGCCACTGACACCACCACTCTGCTTCCTGTCCTGTCGATCTGACTACTCTAGCTAGGTACCTCCTGTAAGTGGAATCAGTTATGTCCTGTTCTGACTGGCTTATCTCACTTGGCACAGTGAGGTTCATCCATGCAAAACTTTTAAAAGCTAGTTTCCAAAGCAGTAAAAAACCAATTTCTTTGATAATGCTGTGAGAAATTAATCACCAATGAATTGAAGAGATACTAGTTAAGAAAAATTAATGTTTCCTCTCCCTCAATCATGATGTGGGCACTAAAGAATAAAAACAGTAAGTCACAACTGTAAACCACCAAGAAAGGGTTTGCTGGCACTTTATAATGGGCATGAAGGGAGGGGAAAACCCAGTTCTGCTTTTGAAAACTCCAAACAATTCCTTTTCCTCTAAGGTTGTGTACTTTTATGTTGTGCAGCAAAGGTCTACAAGAAAGGGCTTCTGTAAATTCAGACTGAGTCTTTGTTTTCTATTTTAAGGGTGAGGCCACACAAAGACAAGAGTGCTAACAATGTTAGGTGTTCACAAAATACCGAGTCATGCTACATATAAACCAGTAGCGAAATAGCCTTCATTCAGTCATACAGAGCACAAGTAGAAAATACATGAAATCTGACCTTTACAAATACACTTTGAAAAGGTTCCCTTCGCTGCAGTGTTTAAAAAAAAAAAAAAACAGGCTTGTTGTGTGCCTTTCCATCCCCTTCCATTCTCTTATTCGGAATCTCTACCCTGAATACCCTGCATTTATTTCCATCTAAAACCCACACAGAGGTCCCAGACAGCCTTTCAATGCAGCCACTAAACAGACAAAGGACACCAGCCCTTTCAGGTATCAAAAACACCACTCTGATATTGGGGTGCGCTGGTTCTCTGAATCCTGATTTACACTGGAACTAGAGTCGCCCACAGAATTTTAACAAGGAAGGACTGATACCCAGTAGTGCCTCAAGTGTCCAGGGGTCTGACAAGCATGTAAGCAAGAGCTATGCTTTTCACAGGTTCAAAATATTAATACCAAAAAAATAAAGTCAGATATTTTATATGATAACCATACATTTTTTAAAAGTGTTTTAGGCAAGACATTCATTTTTGTCTTATAAAGATTATACCATCTGGCATATACAAAAATAAATGAATACCACTGCTAAGATTATGCCAATGATATACACAACAATAAGTGATTACCACTGCTACCTAATACAAGACTATGTCAATGATGTTCCAACACAAAATTCCCACTGTCCAAAATCACCTGCTTCATTGTTATTTACTAAGCAGTTGGCCCCAACCCCTCAAAAGACAAAATGTTACGTATACAACACTGTCGTTACCTAAGTCCTGAAATGCTACAAAAGTGTAAGTGACGCCATCTCCATGTGACACCCACCGTGTGTCAAAACAACACACCTCACTCATCCCAAAAGAAAACTGCATTTATTGCTTTTGACTTTCCTTTCAACGAAGACAAATTTTGGCCAGAAGGAAGCATACAAGGTTTTATTCTCTTTTCTTTTTCAGGCTGCTTCTCCAGCAGTATCTTTTAAGAATTTTGAGAGTAGAATTTTGTCTGCTTCATGATATCTCATAAAACCAGACCACCTGATAGAAGGACATCCTAAAAAAGGTCTATTCCCAGAGAGCACATATATCTTAGGATATGAAACACTTTACCTTAAGTTGGGGGCGGGGGAGAGGTGACGATGTGTGTGTGTATATGTGTGTGTGTGTGTTTATATATATATGTGTGTATATATGTGTGTATATATATATATATATATACATAAAGACTTGTGAAGTTTAGGGGCTTAAAGCACTGCTGCTGCTGCTGCTAAGTTGCTTCAGTCGTGTCCGACTCTGTGCGACCCCACAGACGGCAGCCCACCAGGCTCCGCCGTCCCTAGGATTCTCCAGGCAAGAACACTGGAGTGGGTTGCCATTTCCTTCTCCAGTGCATGAAAGGGAAAAGTGAAAGTGAAGTCGCTCAGTCGTGTCCGACTCTTAGCGACCCCATGGACTGTAGCCTATCAGGCTCCTCTGTCCGTGGGATTTTCCAGGCAAGAGTCCTGGAGTGGGGTGCCACTGCCTTCTCTGCTTAAAGCACTAATGATACAGAAAACATTTTTAGGACATCTTAGTGATTCTTTAATTGCTACATGAGATAAATGTCATTTATAATGCAAGTATCATGTTTAAGGAAAATTTTAAGATTAAAATAATTGTAATAAATGTATCTTAAAGGATACTAATGTACATGTAAAAACAAAAAGTTGTCAACTGCACCTACTCTATTGAACAAGAATAAACTTAAGTAACAAACATCAGCAAATGAATTAACAGATGGTAGAATAACACATATAATCCCTTATAAACATTCACAAATAAAAATGTTGTTGCCACTTTGTTACAGATTTGTTTCTGGTTCCATCTTCAAGATTACTAACACAGCACAGTTACAATGAAAGGAGAAAGGAAACTGAAGTTGAAAGATACACATAAAAGCTGAAAAAACAAGCCAGTTTTTATCCCCATCACTTCAGTTTACTTTGAAACTCATTAATTCAAGAGACATTTGGAATAAACCAGTGTTTTAGGTAGGAAAGATTGTAAGATTTGTTGCAATCAAATATTCCATGATCACCACTTCTTAATACCTCTTGATTTAATGGAGATTTAACATTTCTAGACTTCCTAAAAACAATGTTATAAAACACTTATGACATATACTGAGTAACTGAATGGGCACAGAAGAAATGAACAATCTCGGTTTCAGCTGCCATTAGAAGTGCAGAATCTGTGTTAAAAGTATTTTAAGAGTAATTTTTTCTCACACTAATCTGTGCTTCAAGCATGGGAATAAATTAACAGCGACTGGATCTTAAACCATATTAGCCAAAGAAAAGACCACTGTCACTGTCACCTTATGCAAAGCTAGCAAATTCAGTGATTTCTGAAGATACTGAGTATTTTTAAGTCCTCTGTCTTGGCCTGTTAGTTCAGTCAACAGAATTGCGTTAAAAAGGCAGCAAAAGGCAGTGTTAAAGGTAATTCTCTTTACCCAGAAAACTGTTTTAACTTAAAATACTATCATTCTGAGTGTCAGTCTTCAAAAATGGAGTATAATGCCTTTAATAATATTGTTATAATGACTTTCTTTTAAAACCATCAATAGGGCTTTCAAGACATGACAGTGTTAGAAAGGTGTAGTTTAGTCTAGTTCAGTCCAATTAAACTAGCTTCTTCCAGTGCAGAGCTCACTTTTCCAGAAACATTTTTCCCCCCAACAGGGTATACCTTATACTTTTTAATTTAACTATTCCATAGAAATGTATTCCTCTTGTTCTCTCTTGCATGGATAGGTTAATAAGTGTTAAAAATCTTGTGTAAGCCCATTACCAGTCTTTATATGTGTAACTTTCCCCTGGTATCTATATTTCAAAGCTTTTGATAAAGTTCTGTTTTTCCCTTCAAATCAAGTCCAATGGAAAACATTTAAAAAAAACAAAAAGCGACTTCATCGCTTTCCTTATGCCAAGGTTGGATTCTAGAGCTTATCTGGTATATCAGCCAAAACCAGAACTCTATTATTTTTAACTGTAAATATAAATACAATACTTGAATCAACTTATGAGAGGGCTCCCTATGGAGCAAATTAGTAAACTATCAGCCTATAAAGACCTATTCAAAGACATCTGTGTTTTAAATATTTGATTAAAGTGTTGCTAAAATTCCAAATAGTCTTAAGTCACTGATAGCGCAAAATTCTATTTATCATGTAAAAATAAAGTAACATGCTCACACTACGGAAAAATCTTACATTTTCCTCATAATTTTCAAGTTATCTTTGGGGGGAGGGGGGCTCTACTGCATTAAAAACTTGGTTTGATATATTAGAAAAATAAAGAGGCTAACATGTTTTATAGACCCTCACCTTCCTAAACATGAATAATTCAAAATTCAGAAACTGCAGCAGAATTTAAGTCTGCAGAAATTTTTAAAATGTTGCTATCACATCTTGATCATGAAAAAAAAGAAGATTTGAAATGGCAAACTTTAAAAGATACTTAGTCCATAAGGAAATTTACAAAACTATATTTTATGGAGGTAGTAACTATTTACCTTTCTTTCCCCCTTCTCAAAGTGCTGATCTTTAGTAATGGCTCTTCTTTGTGAGCCAAAGAGTTAAAACCATCTCTTTTATTCCCAAATGAGTGTCAGTCCCACTCAAGCGGTGCCATGTTTTATTTAAAACATACTCTTTCTCAGTAACCACTTTGTTCTAATTGGCAAGGCAAAGCCAGGTCCCAAAAGCACGCAGCTCGTTACATTCAGTTTGGATTACAAAAACACACAATGAAACAAACTGCATTGAAATGTACAAATTAACGGTGCAGGAGTATGGGACAGAGAGGTAGAATTAGATTGTAATATGGAACAAAATCCACAGGGAGGCTAGGGAACAAATCACTGGTGTCTCAATAAACTATACAAGGTTTCCAAATGAGCTAATACATAAGGCTGAGGATAGGCTCCTCCATAATTCAACCAAATTGCTTAAATATGGATACGACAAAACAAGACTTTTTCCCAACACTATTATGCATACATGTGCATGAGAGAACAGGAATACCAACCAGAAGGTTTAACCAACGAGACCTGCAGGCTGCACTGTCTCAATATGAAACTCATCTTCGCCTTCACATGGACAATGTGCAAAACAGCCCTGCAATTAAATCACACCTCCAAATATTTTTGAAAAAATCTTCTGAGAAGCAAAACACAGGAGACTAAATTAAAAACAGCGCATCACTATGCAGTGCAGAGAGCAGGGTTAATAAGCTAAAAGTTTTAGGAACAAGAACAAGAAAGACATTAAGAAATGAAGATCTCACCACCAAAATAGAAAAAGGATTAGACGTAACACTCCCCCCATCACACATGCACATCTTTTTCCAAATCAGCTACTCAGTGAAGCTTCCAGCACTGTTTCTCCAGTTTTCCCTTGAGATCGAAAGACAAACTGCAACTGAATTAAAGGAAAAAAGAACAGGAAAAGTGTCTAACCTTAATTTACATACAAATGCAAAACAATCTAACAGCTACAATCTTGCAGAGTGTTTACAACCTTGTCTACACCAGCTACCTTCACTGCTGACATCATCAAATAGTGGTAGAAGACAGGGACTGGTGTGTAAACATCTAAAATCAAATTTCAGTTCTCTGCTTTAAGATTTATTTAATCTTGGGAATATTATTTAATCCATCAGAGCTGCAGTGTCTTTATCTGTGATATGGAGATACAAAATCGCCAAGGCTGTGAAGTTCAAATGGGATAATATTGTACGAGATGGCTTTGTAATATAAAAGGGCTGCAAAAATGTTAGTTATTACTACTGCAATTACTTCTTTTCAGAATTCTACTGCCTTATTAAAAACATAAGACAAAATTGTCCATGTACTGCCTCCATCTTATTTTACAAACAGTAATTCTCATTTCATTGCTATTTTAAGTATCCTTTTTTGGCATTCTCTTCTTAAGATTATGTACCCTTGTTGGGTTTCTCCAAACCAGAAGGCTTAGCTTAATGTATTTTTTTTTCTTCTCTATAGCCAATATTTAGTCTAAAAGTAAATTAAGAAATTTAAAACTTTGGTAATAGTTAAGACTGCTTCCCAGGTGGCTCAGTGGTAAAGAATCCACCTGCAATGCAAGACACAAGTTCATTCCCTGAGTCAAGAAGATCCCCTGGAAAAGGAAATGGCAACCCACTCCAGTATTCTCGCCTGGAAAAGTCCCATGGACAGAGGAGCCTGGCAGGCTACAGTCCACTGGGTTGCAAGAGAGTCACACATGACTTGGCAACAATATTTAAGACTATTAACATATAGTCAGCTCTACTTGATACACTAAGAACCAGCTGAGCAGTGGGGGGTTTTTAAATGATACAAAATTTTGTATCGTTAAAGATAATATGTTAGTTATACATTAATGGTCTGAAACTAATGCTCTTTTTTCCCACCATCCCTTCTACAGACTAAGAATTAGGTACAACCAAGAAAAGTATCAAAAAGCAACCTCATGGTTACCCTGTAGTTTAAGCACAAAGGAAACAACCAGACTAAGAACTACTCTAAGTGCCTGCAGCACATGGGGTTAAGACCAACGACGCACAAAAGTGTCATGGTGCTTTCTGAGTCTACCTGAGAGTTACCTATTTTCCCACCAAATCTAAAAGGAAGCCCATAAAACTGAGTGATCATTTTTATTTAGTCTGCACTCGTCTGAAACCATGAAGCATTGGCATTGAATTCATCATTTCTCATGTCACAGAGGGCTGACTTTATTACATGAAAAGGAGTCAATCATATCTAACCAAAGCAGATCTCAGACCTGGGAGGTCGCCAAGCTTCTTTCACAAAGGTGCCCATCAGTGGAAAATTTAAGCACATACCTCTTATACGTCTTTTTGTTTTAAAAATAGTTATATACTCCTCAGTTCAGTTCAGTCGCTCACTCGTGTCTGACTCTTTGCGACCCCATGAATCGCAGCACGCCAGGCCTCCCAGTCCATCACCAACTCTCGGAGTTCACCCAAACCCATGTCCATCGAGTCGGTGATGCCATCCAACCATCTCATCCTCTGTCGTCCCCTTCTCCTCCTGCCCCCAATCCTTCCCAGCATTAGGGTCTTTTCCAATGAGTCAACTCTTCCCATGAGGTGGCCAAAGTATTGGAGTTTCAGCTTCAACATCAGTCCTTCCAATGAACACTCAGGACTGATTTCCTTTAGGATGGACTGATTGGATCTCCTTGCAGTCCAAGGGACTCTCAAGAGTCTTCAACACCACAGTGGATTAAATGTTATGCGTACTCAGTTCAGTCATGTCCAACTCTTTGCAACCCCATGGACTGTAGCCCACCAGGCTCCTCTGTCCATGTAATTCCCCAGGCAAGAATACTGGAGCAGGTTGCCATTTCCTACTCCAAGGGATCTTCTTGACCCAGGGATCGAACCCACATCTCTGGCATCTCCTGCACTGCAGGCGGATTCATTACCACTGAGCCACATGGGAAGCCCCCGTTAAATGGTGTGCCCCCTTCACAACCACCCTCCGCCCAAAAAAAAAAAAAAAGAAGGTCCACCTGGAACCAGTGAATGTAATAATCTTATTTGGAAATAGGATGTTTGCAAACATAATAAAGGATCTTTTAGATAAGATCATCCCAAGTAAGGGTGGAGCCCTAAATCCAATGACACTCATCCTCATACAAGACTGACACACGCAGGTGAGAAAGCCATGTGTGAATAAAGGCAGACTGCAGTAACGCATCCACAAGCCAAGGATGCTTGGCAGCAAACGGAAGCTAGGAGAGGCAAGGAAGAGATTCTCTCTCAGAGGCTCCAGGAGGAACCAGCCCTGTGGTTGACATCTTGATTTCAGACTTCTGGCCTCCAAAACTCTGAGAGAACAAATTTCTGTTGTTTTAAGCCACCAAATTTGTGGTAATTAGTTATAGCAACGTTAGGAAACTGATACCAGTAAAACTGTATACATCATAAAAACCAGCAATTTTTAAAGAATGATAAAAACAAATCTTAGGAGAAATTCCAACAATCCTGTGCACCATCACCATTAGAGACCACAGCTGTAGACGAATAACGTGGGCAGAGATAAGTTCAAGAAATAGTGCCAAACTATCTTAAAACACTATTAAATTTCCTCCTCTTTACCTAAAACAATGACACACGGTCACAATTTTTCTACTTAAGGCCTAAAACAAGTTGTCTTTCTGCTCTTTAAAGCACTGAGCATTTTGTTTCCCATTAGAAATGCAACAACTATTTTTGACATAATTTCCATAACAAGATCATCTTCAATTTCTCTTGACTAGCATAATAACTGGAGAAGGAAATGGCAACTCACTCCAATATTCTTGCCTGGAGAATCCCAGGGATGGAGGAGCCTGGTGAGCTGCCGTCTATGGGGTCCCACAGAGTCGGACATGACTGAAGTGACTTAGCAGCAGCAGCATAATAATTAACCACACAATTTTAAAATGCTTATTAGTAAGACAGCAAACTGCTATAGACTAAGAGGTCAGAAAAGGTTGCCAGAGTTCAGCTTTGCTAATCAAAGCCGAAGGACCTGCTGCCTCTGACTTGCTTTCAATTGAGAGCAAGGAAGCTACATCACAGAGATAGGGTGTCTAATACAGATACAGTGTTACATATTCAAACAAGTGTTAAAACAGAGAAAGAGAAAGACAGAGAGAACAGGAGGTCATTACAACTGTGGTATAAAAACAGTAGTTGAAAATCAACTTATATGTCTGTCCATCGGCAGAGGACCAGATAAACTGGAGCAGAGTATAATGAAGGTGACCAATAATTTATCAACCAAACTGGGGCACGGAGAAGTACAAAAGGATAATACTAATTTCACTGACACAAAAATCATAAACTGAGACTGTCACAGGAAATTAAGAAACAAAAATCATAAACTAAGTCTGTTCCAGGAAACTAAGATTTTTGTGATAATAGATTGTAATAGTTAACATGAACCAGAGCAACATGTGTCAACATGATTAGTTTGGAAAAGCATTACTTTGAAAAATACAGGGACTTCCCTGGTGGTCCAGTAGTTAAGACGCTATGCTTCCAAAGCAGGGGGTGAAGGTTCAATCCCTGGTCAGGCAACTGAGACCCCACATTCCATGTGGCCAAGAATAATAATAAATACAAGTTGCAGAATAAGTAGTGTAACAAACCACTTTTACATATTAAAAACAGAATCACACATTGTTTATATAAATACCTATTCATAGTAAAAAAATATAAAGATAAGAAGCGTAACAATTATCTCCAAGGTAAAAAAAGGATGACTGACTACGGTAAAAGAAAACTGTTAAGATTTTAGTTCCCTTGTAAGATATCTTATGGAGCGAAAAAAAAAACTACAAAATGTTTACTAATTCTGGGTTAGCTTGGGGACATTTATTATACTACTTTCTATAATATTCTGAATTTCAGACATCCACACTAGACAGATACCCACTAAAATGGTTCAGAGAATCTGATGAGCTAAACTGTCTCTCTCTAACAAATGTAAAATGAAGCAAGGCAAAGGCTAACAAACTTTTGCCAAGAGAACGCACTGGTCATAGCAAACACCCTCTTCCAACAACACAAGAGAAGACTCTACACATGGACATCACCAGATGGTCAATATCGAAATCAGACTGATTATATTCTTTGCAGCCAAAGATGGAGAAGCTCTATACAGTCAGCAAGAACAAGACTGGGAGCTGACTGTGGCTCAGATCATGAACTCCTTATTGCCAAATTCAGACTTAAATTGAAGAATGTAGGGAAAACCACTAGACCATTTAGGTGTGACCTAAATCAAATCCCTTACAACTATACAGTGGAAGTAACAGATTCAAGGGATTAGATCTGATAGAGTGCCTGAAGAACTATGGATGGAGATTCATGATATTGTACAGGAGGCAGTGATCAAGACCATCCCCAAGAAAAAGAAATGCGAAAAGGCAAAATGGTTATCTGAGGAGGCGTTACAAACAGCTATGAAAAGAAGAGAAGCAAAAGGCAAAGGAGAAAAGGAAAGATAAACCCATTTGAATGCAGAGTTCCAAAGGACAACAAGGAGAGATAAGAAAGCCTTCCTCAGTGACCAATGCAAAGAAATAGAGGAAAACAATAGAATGGGAAAGACTAGAGATCTCTTCAAGAAAATTAGAGATACCAAGGGAACTTTTCAAGAAAAGATGGGCACAATAAAGGACCCAAATGGTATGGACCTAACAGAAGCAGAAGATTTTATAACAAGAGGTGGCATGAATACACAGAACTATACAAAAAAGATCTTCATGACCCAGATAACCACGATGGTGTGATCACTCACCTAGAGCCAGACATCCTGAAATGCGAAGTCAAGTGGGCTTTAGGAAGCATCACTACCAACAAAGCTAGTGGAGGTGATGGAATTTCAGTTGAGCTATTTCAAATCCTGAAAGATGATGCTGTGAAAGTGCTGCACTCAATATGCCAGCAAATTTGGAAAACTCAGCAGTGGCCACAGGACTGGAAAAGGTCAGTTTTCATTTCAATCCCAAAGAAAGGCAATGCCAAAGAATGCTCAAACTACCGCACAATTGCACTCATCTCACACACTAGCAAAGTAATGCTCAAAATTCTCCAAGCCAGGCTTCAACAGTATGTGAACTGACAATTTCCAGATGTTCAAGCTGGATTTAGAAAAGGCAGAGGAACCAGAGATCAAATTGCCAACATCCCTTGGATCACTGAAAAAGCAAGAGAGTTCTAGAAAAACACCTACTTCTGTGTTACTGACAAAGCCTTTGACTGTGTGGATCACCACAAACTGTGGAAAATTCTTCAAGAGATGGGAATACCAGACCACCTGACCTGCCTCCTAAGAAATCTGTATGCAGTCAAGAAGCAACAGTTAGAACTGGACATGGAACAACAGACTGGTTCCAAATAGGGAAAGGAGTACGCCAAGGCTGTATATTGTCACCCTGCTTATTTAACTTATATGCAGAGTACATCATGAGAAACGGTGGGCTGGAGGAAGCACAAGCTGGAATCAAGATTGCCGGGAGAAATATCAATAACCTCCGATATGCAGATGACACCACCCTTATGGCAGAAAACGAAGAACTAAAGAGGTTCTTGATGAAAGTGAAATAGGAGAGTGAAAAAGTTGGCTTAAAACTCAACATTCAGAAAACTAAGATCATGGCATCTGGTCCCATCACTTTATGGCAAACAGATGGGGAAACAGTGACAGACTTTATTTTGGGGGGCTCTAAAATCACTGCAGATGGTGCCTGCAGCCATGAAATCAAAAGACACTTGCTCCTTGGAAGAAAAGTTATGACTAACATAGACAGCATATTAAAAAGCAGAGACATTACTTTGCCAACAAAGGTCTGTCTAGTCAAGGCTGTGGTTTTTCCAGTAGTCGTGTATGGATGTGAGAGTTGGACTATAAAGAAAGCTGAGCTCAGAAGAATTGATGCTTTTGAACTGTGGTGCTGGAGAAGACTCTTGAGAGTCCCTTGGACTGCAAGGAGATCCAACCAGTCCATCCTAAAGGAAATCAGTCCTGAATATTCACTGGAAGGACTCATGCTGAAGCTGAAACTCCAATACTTTGGCCACCTGATGGGAAGAACTGACTCACATTTGAAAAGACCCTGATGCTGGGAAAGACTGAAGGCAGGAGGAGAAGGGGACGACAGAGGATGAGATGGCTGGATGGCATCACTGACTCAATGGACATGAGTTTGAGTAAACTCTGGGAGTTGGTGATGGACAGGGAGGCCTGGCGTGCTGCAGTCCATGGGGTCACAAAGAGTCGGACACAACTGAGTGACGGAACTGAACTAGCAAATACATGACAATGTGTGTGTTATACTTGAGTAATCTTTCTTGGATTTTTGGCTTTAAAGAAATCAAAGCATATACAACAGTAATCAAGTTAACAGAACTACAAAAATATAAATACCCTATTCAAATGCTTCATTTTAAGAGCAGCAGCTGCCTTTCTTCTGGGAAAAGGTGATTTGAAAAATCGACCTATGACAAGCATACAGATTCTACTATCCTGCTCAAATTCCACCATCCTATAAAATACTCAGAGTGGGTGTTATGTTTATTCTATTTTACTGATGGATACATGATTCCCACAATTTCTAAAAGAGAACATGCATTAGAAGAAGTGCTTAAAATATTCAGATTCACTAAGTTCCTCTTACTGTTCATCCTCAAAACTCAGCTGTAACCTACTGATACCATTCTTCCTTTCAAAAGTGACCAGAATCAGGCCACTTCTACTCTAAACGTCTAACAGGACATGGAAGCAGAAAAGAAATTAGAGTGTAACTCCAAAGCACTAAGAGTCTCAGATTCATGAGGAAACAGTTTGCTTGTTATTGCCCTGTTCTGAAAAGTACCATGAAACTCAAGTCACCTCGAGGAAAACTGCTTGCATTTGGCTTAACTACCATTCCCCATCTCATGCCCACCACTGCTGTATCATTTACCCTGGATGTCAACACTGAGATTCCCTCTGCTGCTAGCTACAGCCAACTTTATTTTGCTCATTCCAGAAAGAAACTAACCACTTCTGGAGTCTGTCAGATATAAGTAGAATGCACTTAACTTTTTAAAAATTTGTAATTTTTGCAATTACTTAATAATAAAAGTCTCAACATACAAAGTCAAAATTAATTAAAATTCCCCCAAATACTTACCCTGAGACTACCAAAATTAAATTTTTCACATAACCTCCACTCAGCTTTATCCCATGCAACTAAATACATATAAATTATGCATTGTCTAAAAACAGTATACAACACATACTTCAATCAGCATTAAATAATATTATTTTTAAAAGGGAAAAAAAAATCACAAACAAGCTAATGGCATGTTAAGAGCAGAAATTATGAAACTCGAATCACTTTGGATTTATACAGAAGATTAGACAGCAATGAACAAGCTTGGTAATTTTCAGACTGGATACAACATATGCAGCAGTGAGGAAAAAGAAACCCTACTTTAATACTAGGTATTTCAATCCCTTAAAGCCTCTCTCCAAAGTCCACTTTAAATTTAAAACAATAAGTAAAACAATATCAAGAAATAAAGTGAAGATGATATTACTATGCAAAGTTAATAATTTTCTCCCAGCTGACAAAGGCTACTAACAAATATATTCATTGATAACATTTTTCTCCAGTGTTAAATATCAGAACGCAACATCTAAGCTTATTCATGTGAATAGGGACCTGAAAACAGATTCCTATGAAATCAAGTACAGTTATCTCTAGAGTCATACTAGAACATGCTTCCTAAATGACATGTATCATTTTCTTTCTTTATCACAATGTTCTTCACCACTAACAAGGCACAAACACAACTAACTAATTACGAAGCGAAAGTATGCTTAACTATTTCCACTAAGAAATATATATCTGAAAAGTTACACTGAAACTAATTTTCAGAATATTAAATCAACCATTAGCTTATAATTTAAGAGATGATTTATCTGCTTTAATTAATCGTCAACTGACAAAACACCCCTCACACTTTAGCTCTTCTAGTTTTACCCTTTTGTGTAAACTGACATAGTAATGAATTAAAAGTATTACTTTTTAAAGGAAATATTCTATAAATTGGGCTTCTCTAGTGGCTCAGCAGTAAAGAATCTGCCTGCAATGCAGGAACAGGAGATTTGATCGCTGGGTCAGAAAGATCCCCTGGAGGGCATGGCAACCCATGCAAGTATTCTTACCTGGAGAATCCCACGGACAGAGGAGACTGGCCAGCTACAGTCCATGTGGTCACAAAGAGTCGAACACAACTGAAGCAACTTAGCATACACAACTCTATAAAAGGCTTAGAAAACAACAACTTCTTGCACTGTGATTAATCATCTCTCCCTTATTTTTCCAATTTTACATGAATCACGGAATAGCAAGTTTCTTAAAAGTTAGGCTTAAATGGAACAATACATTCAAAATCATGTCTGCAGTTTAAAAGAACCTGCTTACTTTGATTTCGCAATGAACTACTTCTGTCAGTCAATAAACAGACATTTTAAGGTCCCTTTTTTTTTTTTAAGAAACTGCTAAAAATTATTAAAAACCACATATATGCAATCTAAAGGTCCACAAGAACAAACTGGTTCTTTTTACACTCAGCACTTGTTAAGTTTGTCTTCTGATAAGCATCTGTCATCAAAGAATCTACTGAAACAATCTCCCATCCCTTGGAAACGATCTTCAGGCTCACTCCTTTGTAACGGTCCACGGATCACAGCTACTCTCTGGCTACCAGACTCCGCTGCCCCCCAGAGCAAGCATTTCCAAGGATGGTAGAGATGAGTTACTTCAGTCAGGTCATTAAAACCTCTGCCTTCCCCACTTGTGATCATCCTGTTTGATGTTTCTGTCATATATACTTTTTTCAGCAAACTCATTCTGTGAAAAGCATTGCTTCAATGATAGCTGAGCTTCAATACAGTGTAGTACAGGAGGTCGTTGTGACTTTGATACTAAATGTCCCTAAAAATCTATATCAACTGGTATCTAAAACTCAAAAATTCATAAAATGAGTTTGCACTCAAACAGAAAATAACACCCCAGGCATTTCTATAGTTGTAAGAAGCAAGACCATCCTTCAGATGCTATGCCTGACCTTTGCTATGCTAGGATATTGTACACCTTAACACAGCTCAAGGCAATTGGGATTAGTTCATGCTTCCACACAGAAAATCACATAATCCAAATTAGTCAAGAGTTCAGAGCAAACAAAGACCATAAATCAGCTGGTTAACACTTTGCCTAAAAATAGAAAGGAAATATGCCCTATTTTCCAAAGAGAATGAGATCTCCAGTAACTCAATGACTTTCCAATGAATTTCTGCAATTCAGTGGGTTTAAACTTTTTAAACCATATTCCATTGTAATATATTTATATCACAACCCACTGCACATTATTTTCATTTATATATGTATCTCAGAAATTTCACAAATAATACCTTACCCTTGATATTTGTGATGCACTCAGACTGTTTTCCATTGTACTCAAATTTTAAATGCTAAATTGATTTCTATACCCACTAATGATCCACAACACACAGTTTGAAAAACTGCATTAAAAAGTAGTGTTTCAACCAACAAAATGTTTATATCATCCTAATATAACTATCAGTACCATGTCAGGAAATTTTTTGCTATTATAAATATTTACTGATTTGTTAAGTAAAGCCGTACAAAAAGCCAATATGAAATGTTTAATGAAAAACAATAGTATGGCAGTAACATATTATAAAGGGGATAGAAAAAGTTAAAACTAGACAAGACTTTAAATATTTTTACTCATTTCATTCAATTTAATGCAAATATGTTGTAACAAACTCACTTTCCCACCACATAGTTTTGAAAATGAATCTTGAAAAATCTCTAACTAACCTAATGGTACACAACAGCTATTTTTAAAGTAACTTTTCCACCTTTTAAGGTATATTGTACACTTTAAGATACACTTTAAAAGACTATTTAAAATCACAGTGGCTTTTCGACAAAGTAATCTTCATGCTGTCTTGCACATCTCATGCCTCTGCTGCAATAATGCATTTCTATACTTTATCTTCATACACTAACAAAATCCACCACTGTATCATTAAAGATCAATGATCTTTATTCTTTTGAATTTCAACAAGAACACCAAATGCTGCTTCAGCAAGCAAGATGTTGTTTATGAGTCACTCCTTCCAACTGAGGTTGGGGAAATCAGGAGCAGAGGGGTAGAGATAAAGAAGAAATGAGAGAATATTTTCATTACACACTTGAAAATATTCTCAATATTTTTAAAAGCAAAAATAACAAAGCTGTATAAAGAGTAAATGGACACAGACCACCAGAGATTCAAAATATAATGATAACCATAGAAAATAAAACTGTAACAAATCCAAAGAAACATGGCTGAACCATCTTCATTGATAATTTTTAAATTTTATATTTATTTAGGGACATGAGACAGTTCTTTGAGTATTGGACGTGAACCACCTGACTCAAGGTACCTGACTTTTCCCCCCAGCTACACTTCACTGAATTATATGGCGGAACTAGTTTTACATGCAGAAAGACACACAATACACATTTTCTCTCACTGCTACGCCATTTTTACTACAAATGGAAACACGAAAGTTCTAAGTCTCTCAGTCATAACTGACTTTGTGACCCCACGGGCTGTAGCTGGCCAGGCTCCTGTCCATGGAATTCCCCAGGCAAGAATACTGGAGTGGGCAGCCGTTCCCTTCTGCAGAGGATCTTCCCAACCCAAGGACTGAACCTGGGTCTCCTGCATTGCAGGCAGATTCTTTACCATCTGAACCATAAATTCTCACCAGTGAGAAAGCATTTCTTCATATCTGTTATTGCAGATAAGCAGAGCAAGAAAAGCAGAACACATTCACTTAACATGGCAGAGATTCTGTTAAAAGTTGAATAAAAACTACTTACCAGTACCTTTTCCTTTTAAAAATCTAAAGAATTTGACAAATTCCAGACTTTTAACAGAAACAAACTGCCAACTTTCCCAACCTCCCCACAACTCCATCCAGCCTATCACCTAGTTTAGGCATAAAGGTCTGAAGATCACACTATGATTACTTCTTTGTCCAATAGCACAGTGAATAGAAGATGAATACTGACAAAGGTTCTCTCCTCAACCCAATCCCAGGCAGGGTCCGTCCTCTTCTCAACCATGCTTCAACCTTGGCCTATAAAAACTAGAGTCTCAACACAAATGACTTCATATACTCATATCCCCCACGCTAACAGATTTAAATAACCACTAATACAGTTTTTAACAGCTCAAGGACCCATCCCGAGGATGGTCCTAGTCCCTCCTATTTAAAGTGCCTTTCTGCGAAAGCTCAAAGCTGCCAAAAGAATTTAAGATTTGTTCTAGCCAAAAGCTGACCATAGGCCCCTGACTACCCTGGCCTATAGCATTTACTTAAAGTGGTTTAAAATGTGAATCCTTCCTTTGTCCCCCTTTGAGATGTATGTGTATCTCTTAACAATTCAATCACTCAGCAGTGTCCTTCTCAAGGACATGAAAGCCATTTCTCTAACTGTAATCATTGGGAAGAACAGGGCTTCAATCTCTCAGTCTACGTAGGAGGATAAAATCCTAACTTCAATAACTGTCAACTAACAGACACAGCCAGGCTAATCATCATTTACAATAACCAGCCCTTTGTGATTTTTCTACTCCCCTGATCATCCTGAGACAAGATAGCAATCCCTCCCCTACTCCCTCATTCTCCCTTTAAAATGCCCAGTTCCCTCTAGACAAGTCCCCTCTTCCCTACTATAGCAGTGTGTTACTGATTAAAATCTGTCCTTACCCTAACTTGTGTGCTGGTTTGTCTTTGACAAAATAATAAAGTAATTAAAAAATGTAATAATGAAAGGTAAACATATCCTAATTAGTAAAGACTTATATAAGATCATTAGATATGGAGTCTTAAAAAACAAACAAAAAATCTTGAAGTTTTAACTTCGTGAAAGTGAAAGTCACTCAGTCGTGTCCGACTCTCTGTGACCCCAAGGACTGACTAGTCCATGGAATTCTCCAGGCCAGAATACTGAAGTGGGTAGCCGTTCCCTTCTCCAGGGGAATCTTCCCAACCCAGGGATCAAACCCAGGTCTCCCGCACTGCAGGTGGATTCTTTATCAGCTGAGCCACCAGGGAAGCCCAAGAATAGTGGAGTGGGTAGCCTATCCCCCTCCAGCAGATCTTCCCAACCCAGGAATCGAACCAGTCTCCTGTATTGCAGGCAGATTCTTTACCAACTGAGCTATGAGGGAAGCCCATTAACTTCACGAAGGAGTCATAACTCAAGGAGTCAATCAATCAGCATTTACGGGGTGGAAATGGCCCTTGGCAAACATCAAGTCTAAGCCCTTCATGTTAGATCAATCTAATGCCCAAAGAGGTTAAGTGACTTACCCAAGATGATTTCAATGAGGGTCTGAATTAGAAAAGCCAATTCAGCATTATTCTCTGACTCCAATATGAAAATGTTCTTTCTCTTGTATTATCATTGGTAAAAGCAACCTTCACCATTAATCATTCAAGTCAACATCAAAGATGAATATATATATATAAAACCCTTCTATAACATGAGTGTTTACAATTCCACTATAGTCCAACAACCGTAAACTGAGGAAAGTTTGTTTGAAACAAGTACACATAAGATTTCATTTCACTCAGGGAAGACTGTTTCAACAGATCTAAACAAATATATAAAGCAACTTGGTGAAGAGAAACTGCTTTCACACACAAGCAAAGAAAATAAAAACCCATGCATAAACCCAGAAGAAGACAGTCTTAAAATAATTTAGACGGTCTTAAAAACAACCAAAAGAAGAAAAATAAAAATAAATTGAAAACCCTTTTTCTGCACTTACCAGCAAAGCATTTGGAACAGAGGTTCATAGTCTTGCTGGACCTGGGGCAAAAAAAAAGAAAGAAAAGAAAGAAGAGCTAAAACTTCAGTTATCACTCTAATCGAAACATAAAGATGTTTGAAACCGAGGCCAAGATTTTCCTGGCCAAGGAACTAAACTAATAAACTAATGAGAAATCCCTAGCCAGCCAGCCACCCCTCCCCCACAACAAAACAAAAACAAGACAAAAATAAAATAACAATATAAAGCACATGTTTGTTATCTATGAGTTAGCCAATATGTTATTTTTTGTGATTTGCAGCTTATGTGGTGGCAAGTTCAGGAATACTGTAGAAGGCCCAGAAGATAACAAAAGAATGAATTTATTCCACAACTGCCACATTCCCTGTGTTTATAATGGAACATATACCATAAACTCATCAAAAAAGGGAAAATTTTATCCGTAAAGAGGTAAAACTTGCTCCTGATTTACACACTCAATTACCTCTATAATATTACTTGAACTTTTGTCTTCTTTCCCCTCATTCTAGTCCAATTTCAGATCCTGGTCACATTATGACCTTGTCATTTAAAATTCTTTTTACAGATGTTCCCAATCAAATTATTTTTCATGTCCTTTCATCTGTTAATAATAACTACAATTTACTTAATACTAAATTGGGATGGGCACTTAACATACACTACCTTATTAATCTTCCCAACATCCCGAGATTGAGTATTATCATATTGCTTTGTTTCTAAAACACACTTTTTTAAAAAGTCACATTAACATTTCTACAACCAGGAAACATCATAGAACTGGCTACAAGTGATAATTTAAAGAGGAAATGTTTCCATCATGTCCTCCAAGGAGTTATTAAACTGAGTGGTCTTAGAAATCAAGGACATACAGTCTCATCCCTATTTAACAGGTGAGCAGCTTGCCCATGGTCACATCGCTGGGGAACTAACTGCAGAGGAAGCATCTGACCTAGGGTCTGAGCTAACGCCAAAGGCCATACGAACTACAAAAACCTTCTAGAATACTCTCGGTTGAGTAAACTGACCTATCTACAGCCTCATTCCTCAGCAATTCTCCTTTCAAGAGCTGAGTCTTTACCCAGAGCCACTCATACGCATGGAATACAGCAACAATCTTTTGCCCTCCTCAGTAAACTTTACAATTAATGAAAGCCTCCCTCAGGAAGTATTCCCTGATGACTATGATTGTCTTCTAATGTACTGAGACCCATGATCTAACTGTCGGTAATTGTCACAGGGTGATAGAATGAGGAGACGGGTCGTGAAAGGAGGCAGGAAGAGGTCACTAGAGTTCTCCATCCCAAGAGAGATGCTATGTAGACAGGTGTTAGGCACTCAGCTGTGTCCGACTCTCTGCAACCCCATGGACTAATATAAAGACATCAAAGGTGGTAAGAAAGTTTTCAATATCAATAGAATGAATACAAATTTTAAAAATGGACAAAGAGATGCGTTAACAGTGACATCTAACATTTATTACATGTCTACCACATGGTAAGCATAACACCAAATTTCTTTAACCTCATTTTACCAAAGAGCAAACTGAGACTCCAAGAGGGTATATAACTTTCCTAGGTTACAGCACTCTTAAGTAGATGAACCTGGTCTCATTCCAAAGCCCGTGTTCTTTTCATCATGCTGAACTAGGGCCCCTGCCTCAGTACAGAAGCTGAGAGGAACACACTCTGGGGGTTTAGGAGAATGGTCCCACAACTGAAGATTTAATCTATGGTAATCCAGGCAGCACACAGAAAAAGTAAAGCCTTTCATTTGGAGGAAGCACAACTCCTGCCCTCCTCTCCAAATACACATAAAATACACAGGAAAGCAACCCAAGGCTGCCAGTCATTTCGGTTCCAACCCAAGGAAGAACTGAGGATGAAGGAATTTCTTTGTTGCAGAAAGATCTCCAGGAGGAAGGTCTCCTCCTGAAGTGGTCACCGTCTTTTGCCCCTACGGTGCCACAGAGAGCCAGAGGTAACCGTTTATCCTCTGCTGCTCCCCAGGATCCAGCAGGAATCACACAGAGCCTGAGAGAAGAACTGAGGGCAGCACGGAAGCAACGGTGCCAGTTTTCATGTCTGTGTTTCACAAGCTGGTAAGAAAAAATGGCAATGCAGTATTTTTTCCCACTTGCCCTTATCTCTCTTCAGACAGTTGATGCATTATACCCACTTCAGATGGTTGATGCATATGTACCCACTATATCCATGTATTATATCCATTCTACTTTCTGAGTAGGAACTTTTCAGCAACACAGTTATCAATCAGGCTACAAAAGAAATAACACAGATACTGATATTATTAATCAAAACAGAGATGTCTAAAATCTGAAAGAACCCAGATTTTGGCTATAGAATTAATAGCTACTGGTAATGGCAACTTGGATCCCATATGTCAGCAACAGTGAACTTGAAAAAATTGGCAGAGGCTTCTGAGACCCGTGCTCCTTTTTCATGTTTGACATATCAAACTTGAAGCTACTCACACACATACAACTAACAAAAAACGTAGTGTGATCATCCTGCACAGTCTTGGATAGACTACTTCAAGTACTTTACGTGGCAGCAAGTATGACAGAGAGATATTGGACAGTGCAAAGGTAACTGCAGTTTTTGCATTGTTGAAATTTGCCATTTGATATTGGAGTACGTCCTTAAACAAGCATGGTTATGTCATACATCATTTTAATGCACATTTCTCACTTGATTTTTTCTTTGCTAATGACATTAGTTGCAGTTTAGAAGTGATGTTAGACAAAAAGAAGATTCAAGCGATTTTCTTGAGTTCAAAATGGGTCGTAAAGCAGTGGAGACAACCCATAACATCAACAACGTATTTGGCCCAAGAACTGCTAATGAACGTACAGTGCAGTGGTGGTTCAGGAAGTTTTGCAAAAGAGGTAAGAATCTTGAAGACGAAGAGTGTAGTGGCCAGCCATCAGAAGTTGACAACAACCGAGAGCCGTCATCAAAGTTGATCTGCTTACAACTACATGAGAAGTTGTCAAGGAACTCAATGTTGACCATTCTACAGTCATTCAGCATTTGAAGCAAACTGGAAAGATGAAGCTCAACAAGTGGGTGAGGATAAGCCTCGTGAGCTGAACGAAAATCAAAAGCATCGTTGTTTTGAAGTGACCTCTTCTTTTTTTATGCAACAACAATGAACCATTTCTTGATCGGATTGTCATGCAACGAAAAGTGGATTCTATATGACAACCGGAGAAGGCAATGGCACCCCACTCCAGTACTCTTGCCTGGAAAATCCCATGGACGGAGGAGCCTGGTAGGCTGCAGTCCATGGTGTCGCTAAGAGTCGGACACAACTGAGCGACTTCACTTTCACTTTTCCCTTTCATGCACTGGAGAAGGAAATGGCAACCCACTCCAGTATTCTTGCCTGGAGAATCCCAGGGACGGTGGAGCCTGGTGGGCTGCCATCTATGGGGTCGCACAGAGTCAGACACGACTGAAGCGACTTAGCAGTAGCTGAATATGACAACCAGCAAAAACCAACTCAGTGGCTGAACCAAGAAGCAGATTCAAAGCACTTCCCAAAGCCAAACGTGCACCGAATCTCGGTGAAACCATTACATCTGAGAAGTATGCTCAGCAAACTGATGAGATGCACCAAAAACTGCAACATCGGCAGCTGGCAGTGATCAACAGAAAGGACCCAATTATGTTTGTACCAATCTGATTTTTGTCTCCACTGCTCCAAAGAAACTGCTCTTACTGAGATATCCAATGGCTACCATGTTTCTTAAACCAAACTTGAAGATGTCAAATCTTAATCCCTGAAATTTGTAATCCATGGAATTCATTTTATTGGGGAAAGGTCCTTGCACAAAAATTAAGCTAAAGATTTTGAGCTTACTCTGTATTATTGTGGCGGGCCCTGAATGAATGGATTGAAATGCTTTTGTGAGAGGCAAAGAAAGTTTGGAAAGACACAGTGAGGAGAAGGCAAAGTGAAGGTGGAGGTAGAGACTGGAGGAATGTGCTCACAAAGCTAGGGATGCTAGAGCAGCCACTGGAAGTGGAAAGAGGCAAGGAACGGGTTTTTCCCTAAAGCCGCCCAAAAGGAAGGCAGTTCTCCCAGATGTGGGGCTTACTAGGCTCCAGAAACTTAGGAGAACATATTTATATGGTTTCAAGCCATCAGATTTGTGGTAATTTGTTAAAGCAGCCCCAGAAAACTGATACACAGGGTTATGACCCTGATCTCATCTTACTCTCTTCTCTCTCCGCATCATTCAATCAGATCCATCCTTCTCAAAACTCTACTTTTGCCTTCTTGACACTCAGGTCCCAGATCTAATCTACCCACTACCACCCATCCCATTTCCCTCCCACGTAACAGCTACCTCTCAGCCACATTCACTGGCTCCTCCTCCACTGTCAATGCCTTTGTGTGGAGGTCCCAGGACTCAGTCCTACTTCCAACTTAGTGATCTCACATAGTCCCACGGCTTTAAATGCTATACACTAAAGACTCACAAATGTATACATTCGTCCCAAACCTCTTCACCTTGCTCCAAATTCATACATCCAACTGCTTATGTGACATCTTTACATGTAGCTAAGACACAACATTTCAAACTAGACCATTCAACATTCTCCCTAAATTTGCCTGACGCTTTTTGTCAACCTTTATAAATGGCAACATCTTCTGCCCAGTTGCTCAAGTCAAAACCCCAAAACATCAACTTTGATTTCCCTCTTTTCTGCAGTCTCTCATACACAATACTGAGCAAGGTCAACTGGCTCTATTTCCAAACAGACTTAAATCTGTCTACTTCTCTCCTTTCAGTGCTTCCACTGTGGCCGTCGTGCTTTCACCCTGGCCACTGTAAATGACTTTCCACACAGTAGCCAAAGCAATCTTTTATTTAAAAGTTAAGTTGTGCTATTTTCTCTAATTCCATCCAATAATTTCCTATTGCATTTAGTGTAAAATTCAAACTTCTTACCAAAGCCTTAGCCCCTCATGACCTGTCTCTGCCTGCCTCTCCTCTTCCTTTCTTACAATTCGCTCCTCTCACCTACCACACTTCAATTACACTCGCCTTTTTATCTGTTCCTAGAAATCAATGTAGAGCTCCTGCCCATGCTGTTGCCTCTACCCTTAATCACTGGAAGACTGTCTTTCTTCTTCACTCAGGTCCTAGTTCAAACCTCCTCAGTAGGTTTCAACTGACCACCCAATTTAAATTAGTCATCATCCTGTTTTCTCCACAACACATCATTCTTTGATATCTCACCACTGGCCTGTTGTACCGACTATCCTTCAACACCAGAATGTAAGTGTCATAAGAGCAAAGACCTTCTTGAGCACTCTTGTTTGGTACTTAAGAGGCATCCAATAAATACTTGTTAAGTGGGGAAAAAATGAATCCTCTCTTGAAGGTATGAACCATAGAAAAATCTAAGCAAAATTTTAAATATATTTCGTAAGTCATTCAAACACCTCCTAGAAGACAGGGCATCCACAATTCCTACAGCTGTCAGCCTGTCATCTCTCAGGAGTTCTACCACATTGTAATACCTATAAGTGGTAGCTAATGCCACCCCGTGTACCTGGCATGATCTGTCACTCATGAGGTAACAGGTGGCAGACACTTTCAGAAGTTTTCTCCCCATGAGATGAAGTTGCAAAGAATCCAGCTTAAACTGTTTTCTTCTTTCAATAAATACTGTTTAGTGATATTTCTGGTTTGGAAAATACATATCCCTTGTACAAAATTTAGAAAGAGAACAGAAGCATTTAAGCAAATTGCCGAAAATCACTGATAATCCTTCCCCCAAACATAACAGTAACATTATGAAATAATTCCTTATCTTTATGGATGCTGCTGCTGCTGCTGCTAAGTTGCGTCAGTCGTGTCCGACTCTGTGCGACCCCACAGACGGCAGCCCACCAGGCTCCACCGTCCCTGGGAGTCTCCAGGCAAGAATACTGGAGTGGGTTGCCATTTCCTCCTCCAGTGCATGAAAGTGAAAAGTGAAAGTGAAGTCACTCAGTCGTGTCTGACTCTTTGCGACCCCATGGGCTGCAGCCTACCAGGCTCCTTTGTCCATGGGGTTTCCCAGGCAAGAGTACTGGAGTGGGGTGCCACTGCCTTCTCCGATCTTTATGGATAAATACATGTAATAAGAACTTATTATATTTAACAGTATTGGTAAAGTTGTATGGTATGCTCACACATATGCTTTTATAACATATACACACTGCATATTTTATCTCGCATATTTCAAATAATTCACCAAAAATGTATAATAAAATACACAAATTTCATTTTTTATTTCCATTCTTCAAAAATTCTTGCTGCTCTGTAATAGTTCATTATATACTAATAGTATAATTTAGTCACTTACTGTTGAATATTTAATCTTTTTCCTAGATTTCTATTATAAATGCTGCTATAATGAGCATTTTTAGACATAAATCTTCCATCACAAGTCTTTGGCTGAATAACTTTCTTTAAAACTGACTCTGAGGGACTTCCCTAGTGGTCCAGTGGGTAAGATACCAAGCTCCCAGTGCAGGGGACCTGGGTTCTATCCCTGGTCAGGGAACTAAATCCCATGTGCCACAACAGAGACTTCGAGTAGCCAAATAAGTAAATGTTTAATAAAAAAGAAAAAAAAAAAAAACTGACTCTGAGAAGGAAAATTACTGAGATGAAAAAGTATGATTTGGTAAATACTGCTAAATTACTTCCCAGATAAGTTCTACCAATTTATACTCTCATCAAAAGCATCTGAAAGTACATTTTTTTCCATGTACTCTTACCAACGTTAAGTAATTAATTTCAAATCTTTGTTTGATGGGAGAAATGGTTATCTTGCTTTAATCATGTTTTCTTTTGAAATAAAAAAACCTAAATTTGAAGGTTATTAATTTTTTAATGAAAAATAAATTAACCTTCTAGCTAATTTGTCTCAAGGAATTAAAAGAACATTCCTAATAACTGAGAATTCTAAAAACATTTTATTTACAATACTACTTTCCTGACATTCATACAACACTCTCTCTCACAAAGCAGGAAAACACACACGTGCCAGGTCCCCCTCGAAATATCTGAACACAAATGTGGAAATAAAAAACAACCCTGTCGCTGTATCAGTGAGGAAGAAACTGAGGCACAATAAAAATAAAGATGAGTCAAAAGGAAAAACAAAAGTATCAGCACATAAATATGCCAAGCTGTTCCAGCCCAACATCTCTTTATTTCTCTAGGTTAGGCATGGATTATAACATTTGTAAAAACTCTAGACTACAAAGGGATTTCTTTCTTAATGAAGAAAAACAGTCTGCAAAAACCAACAAGTCACATTTCCTAATTCAATCTCCTTTAATAACCCAAAGGAAGGAGGGGAAGGGAGGAGAGTTGGGCAAGGATGTGTGTATACGTGCAAAGACGGAAAAAACAAACCACAATGCCTTCTCCACTCTAAAAATCATTCCAGTCGCCTCAGAAGTAAGATTAGATGATTAAAGACTAGTAACAATCTGCATGCCACCTCGTACACTTACAGCCAGAAAAGTCTTAACTTACTACAATAGCTAGAAAGCAGCAAACAGCTCTACTAAAGCTATACTCTTTGCTCACCCCAGGCGAACAAGTAAAAGGCCAGTTCAAACAGATGACATCCTAGCAGAATGACAAACCAGGCTTTCAACAGTGCATCCAGCCTGTCTGAATTGTTACACATCACTCTAAATATCATTCAGACAATGTCTGCAAAGTTTTCAAGGGAGTATTACACAGGAAAAAATTTAGTTGTTAATAAGTGGGATTAGTTTCTAGAATGTAGCAATATCGGTCATGCTACCTGGAGAAGGAAATGGCAACCCACTCTAGTATTCTTGCCCGGAAAATCTCATGGACAGAGGAGCCTGGAGGGTTCCAGTCCATGGGGTCACAAACAGTTGGACTGAACTGAGCAACTAAACAACAACAACTTTAAAAGCTAATTTCAGTCTAATAATTTGGATTCCAGGTAAAGTGTTATAATGAATCGTGTCTTAATATTTTATACCCAGATTCAAGGACAAGAAGGACATAGCATAGGCCTCTGTTTTCTGTGTTTGAAGTCCCTACACTAAAAAGATAGACAGATGTAAAATAAGTAACATTATCATCTGTAACCCTGTACACATTACTAAAAGGTAAAACAAGATGAGGCATGCTTATCAATAAACTAGTAAAAAGAAGAATAAATATTAAAACATGTAAATAAATCCCTTGTGACTGCAGCCACTTAATTAAAAGCTGCTTATTACTCCTTGGAAGGAAGGCCATGACAAATTTAGACGGCATATTTGAAAGCAGACACATCACCTTGCCAACAAAGATCCATATAGTCAATGTTATGGTTTTTCCAGTAGTCACGTATGAATGTGAGAGCTGGATATAAGCTGAGTGCTAAAGAATTGATGGGTTTGAATTGTGGTGCTGGAGAAGACTCTTTAGAGTCCCTTAGACAGCAAGGAGATCAAACAAGTCAATTCTAAATGAAATCAACTCTTAACTATTCATTGGAAGGACTGATACTCAAGCTGAAGCTCCAATACTTTGGCCACCTGATGCAAAGAGCGGACTCACTGGAAAAGACCCTGATGCTGGGAAAGACTGAGGGCAGGAGGAGAAGAGGGCGATAGAGGATGAGATAGTTGGATGGCATCATCGACTCAAAGAACCCGAGTTTGAGCACACTCCAGAAGATGACGAAAGACAGGGAAGCCTAGAGTGCTGTAGTCCATGGGGTTACAAAGAGTCGGGACATGACTTAGCAACTGAACAACAAACCCATGTACAAATGCAGGAGGAAAACAATACAATGAACTGAATAAAAATGCCAAATAATTTTTCCACACAAGAGAAACAATAACACTATCGATTCTAACATTCACTGTATACAGTGGCTACAGCTGTCTTACCATATACGCCCAAACAAACAGAAAGGTTTTCTTCCCTAAAATTATCTTTCAAGAAACAGGAATTGCTTCAAAATTAAATCCTTACTTTTGAGGTAAGCACCAATAATTTTATATTAAATACAAACAGGGTAGAAAGGGAAAAAAAGAAAAAGCTTCCCCCAAACCTGGAAGTGAAAACTCTAGGCATGCAGTCATGCCCAGAGCAATGGCATTTGAGATTTCAAAAGAGGAAGACCCTGCCAATGGAATCAAACTCCCAGCAACATCCATCCAGTCAGAGTCTGTGAAAAGGGCAAGTCAGTGAAGTTCTCATCTCTGAGCATAAACACTGAAGTCTGGAAAAATGTCACACAACACTATGCTGGATGCTTTGTCAAAGTTACTGCACCAAAAAGTTTCCAAAGATAGTAAAACAGTTTTAAACACAGAGTAAGTACTTACTTCTGGATTGTGAGGTCATGATTACAACAGGTAGCTGCCACTGAAAAAGGCCTCTGAAAATCATTTAGAAAGTAATGCAATAAAAGATGTTGGAAAGTTAGGAAGATCACAAATAACACCAAAATGATGGCAATTCTCCTAATGTTATATGAATGAATTCTTGTGGCTTCAGATACCCACTTCCAGAGAGCAATATTTACCGATTTTTTTAATGCTCAACCTCAAACAACTTGTAAGGAAGTAAATAAGTGGGAAACTGTGGCCAATTAACCTTAAATGTGTTTTTAGTGAATAAATATTAAAGATATTCATAGCTGTGAAGATGTGGAGCATTCATGTTTCATGAGTGTGGAAAAGTAGTATTTTAAATGTGTATTAGGAATATATTCAAATACCTATAATTTGATAGTATAACCTATTCTTAAATATGCATGTACAGTTACTACTGGTATAAACTGAGAGAAGAATATATGAGATCGCTATTTTTTTTTTTTACAACTACATGGAAATCTAAATTTTCTGCAAATGAAAAAGTTAAAAGATTTTTAAACTATATATGTGAAATTAATTTTATAATTATTTAATATTTTAATTATTTTGTCTATGCTCCTAAAAATGCCAGAATTTATGGTGATCAAAGCACTTATTTTTCTTATTAAGATGATGGAGGAATGTCTTATATCTGGATCTCTTCATTTGCAAATATATGTACTATTTTAGGAAATTCAAACTCTGTATTAGAATAAAACTAATGCTGTGCACAATTCACTTCTGCAGTCAAGAAAATAGCAAGGGGGGGGGAACTAAGTTCACTGTTATCCACTTACCTAAAGAAATTGCATACGAGTTGATTATTAAACATTTCTCTTAAGTAATTCCAATCCATTTAAGTTTTTTACAATTGTACATCAATGGAACATACTTTCTGGAGTGATGCAAATGTTCTGCTTCTTGATCTGGGTGGTGACTACCTAAGTGTATACATTGGTGGAAATTCATTACATTATACATATAAGACTGAGTTTTACTACATATAAATTATAGTTCAAGAAAGTATTACTGGTTAAAAGATAATTTTTTTAATTCGACACTACATTAGTTACTACTGCTGGCTTAGCAGGGCTTTCAAGGTGGCTCAGTGGTATAGAATCCACCTGCCAATGCAGGAGACGCAGGTTCAATCCCTGGGTCAAGAAGATCTGGAGAAGGAAATGGCAACCCACTCCAGTATTCTTGCCTGGGAAATCCCATGGACAGAGGAGCCTGGTGGGCTACAGTCCATGGGGTTGCAAAGAGTCGGATACAATTTAGTGATGAAACAACAACTGGTTTATTACAAAAGGAATTCTTTGTGTTGCTCGGAAAGCAATACAAAGATTTCCCAACCACTTGCTATAGAAAACAATACCTGAGAATTACTGAAAACGGACAATGGAAGAGAGAGAACAATGAGGTATCCCTTGTCCTTATTTTTCTCCTGGCTAGCCATGCTGCTGCTGCAAATAGTTGAGGATTAGGAGACCCTACATTTACAGAAGTCAGAGTGTCTTCACCTGAACAGTGATTAAAACAATTAACTGGCTATCAAACTTCTGTAATGGGTTAGAAATTTACTAAAGAACTACTTCCTCTAGGAACAAAAAAAAACTGAGCCTTGCATTTTCCATCATCTTTGCAACCACCATTACATAAAAATTATTAAAGAATTATATATGCACTTGTTCTACCCAAGTAACAAACACTTCTGCTTCATCCTGGTGAAGTGTGCATTTATCTACTATTATTAAGATAATTTAGGCTTTTAAACAGAGCATTCACTTATCCATATTTATGGAAAATCAGATCAAACGTAGGGTAATTTTACTAAAAGATGAAAAGTAAACCTAACACATCATTATTAGATCTTTCTTTGTCAGAAAATGAGTCATAAACGTGGGAGATGACAGCTACAAGGGTTCAAGCCTCAAGGTTAAACAAGCTGGCACCAGTAGCTGTATGGTTAAGAAAGAAAAAGCTAAAGTGCTTCTAACCCTGGAGAGCATTCAGGTGAAACGACATCTACCAGATGAAACGTTTAGGTTCATGTCATTCCTTTAAAACTCATGTACCAACAAGAGTATCTACTAAATATGGAGGAAGGGAAAGTAATATCCAGCAAAACACAAACACAAAAAATCAATGTCCAGTTAATGTCACTGACATTAAAAAATAAATGTCTTTTGTACTTCAACAGCACCTTTCATTTGTTCAAATTCTAAACATTTCATATATTACATCAGTCTACCAAGATATTCTCAGGGCAGGGTAGGGAAGGGGGGTAGATGAAAAGGTTGGGATCCCACCTACCACGAATCTAATGAGAAATGGATGAAAGGTGATAGCAAAAGAAAAACGGCTCTCATTCTGAGCCCAATGTTCATGGAAAAGGAATGAAGTTCAAAGTTTAAAATTTCCATTTCTTGGCGATTTTAGCCATTCACTACAAATACTGCCTAAATTCTGCAAAAGAAAATTCTCCATTTAATCACCCTGAGTAGTTATAATCTCCAGTAGAAAAGGAGAAAGAGCTAGAAGGAAACTCAAGAGTATATCTTTTCTGCCTCCGCCTCAGTAAGACTTAAAGTATCCCTGTTCTATGACCACAAGAGATTTCATTGCTACTTTTTGTGTCATATTTCACTGCCGCCCAAACCTCAAAATCATTAATTATCTAATGTCTTACTTCATAATCTTCCTATCATTGTAAATGCCTTAATAATCTTGTCATCAGGGTGAAAACACAGGCTGCCAAAGAGGTAAGTGCTAAGAGCAGTGACTGAGGGGAAAGGGCCTGTCTTGAATGTACGACCTCAGGTTTGTGTTTTCTCGTCCATTAAAACAAACTGGGGTACATTCCTGGTGGTTCAGTGGTTAAGAATCCAGCTTACAATGCAAGGGACATGAGTTCAATCCTTGCTTTGGGGAACTAAGATACCACATGACTCGGAGCAACTAAGCCCACACGCCGCAACTAGCAAGTGCCCGTGCCGCACGCACGGAAAGATCTGTATAAGGCAACAGACATTCCCTGTGCTGCAAATTAAGACCCGACACAGCCCAAAAAAAAAAAAAAAGGTTTTTTAATTTAAAAAAAAAAGTGAAATGGTTACTGCCATTTTATGAATCTATGATCACACAATAATACAATCATATATAATCTAGTGGTGGTTCATTGGTAAATATTCTGCCTGCAATGCACGAGACTAGAATTTGATCCCTGGGTTCGGAAGATCCCCTGGAGGAGGAAACGGCAACCCACTCCATCGTTCTTGCCTGGGAGATCCCATGGACACAGGGGCCTGACGGGCTACAGTGCATGGGGTCAAAAAGAGTCAGACACGACTTAGCAACTAAACAACAGCAACAACAATATAATTTAGTAAGAGAATTACTAAACTCTCCATTATTTCTAAGCTAAATACCTACTAAAACCTTCTGATAGGGACTATTTCCTAATTTTTCAGTTTTCTCACTCTGGAACATTTTCCCTAAGATCTTTCTTTAATGCACTGTGACAGTCAAATACTAAATATGGTGAAGGAAAGAACCTGTGATTTCTTTAAGCACCATTCCAATTACATGACTTGTCATCAATGGTTTTAAATGCAAAGGCATCATTGACTCTTATTTATTAACTGGTTTTCTTATCACCTTGGGACTGTTTTGTGCTACCACTGGTATAAACCCAACCCTACTTCCATATTGTATTTCCACAGCTGTTTATTTTCCTTAAGAAAATTATCTTGTCTTAATCCTGTTAAATGCCATATTATGCATATTCATCAACTTTTCAAAAATACCAGATATTCTGAATTTTAATCCAGTTGTCTATTGAATGACCTATCCCACCCAACTTGATGCCATTCACAAATTTAATGAGCATATTGTGCACCTCCATCTAAGACTCTGCTGGAAATATATGGAGCTCAGGATCCATCTGACAGAATTCAACTTAAAGAGTACACAGCTCCCCTTCCAGTGCTGAGGACCTGTGCTGAGGCAGGGCTGAACTGTTCAAGAACTTTGTAATCGTGAGTCAGTCTATCTGCCTGGCCAGACAACTCTGCCACCTCTCACAAACATACGCTACCTAAACCATCACAAGAAAACCAAGATGAAAGGCTCTAACCTGGCAGAAAACAGATAACAAAAAGCCTATAGCAGGTGCCCTACAATGAGTCTGCAGCAGCACCATCTTAACTCAGTTGTGTGAAAGTCGCTCAGTCGTGTCCAACTCTTTGCGACCCCATGAACTGTAGCCTATGGAATTCTCCAGGCCAGAATACTGGAGTGGGGAGCCTTTCCCTCTCCAGGGGATCTTCCCAACCCAGAGATCAAACCCAGGTCTCACACACTGCAGGCAAATTCTTCACCAGCTGAGCCACTAGGGAAGCCCAAGAATACTGGAATGGGTAGCCTATCCCTTCTCCAGTGGATCTTCCCGACCCAGGAATCGAACCAGGGTCTCCTGCATTGCAAGTGGATTCTTTACGAACTGAGCTATCAGGGAAGCCAAGACCATCCATAAGACAGACAAACATGCCCAATGTTAGTTGCCAAATGCTCTCTCAGCCAGCGAAGTTATTTTCCAATATTGAGGCTTATTTCCACTCCTATCATTTGAGCTGAATGTTAATGAAGAACTAGTTATTTCCCCAAATCTGTTTATGTCTTATGATTACAACTATTTGACTTGTTGCTGTGATCACATTATTTAGTTACTACCTAAATGAGTAAGTGCAACAAGAAATCATTATTTCTATAAATCTGTTGAATACTTTAAATTGATTAAAAGGCAGGGTGCTATTTTAAAAAGAAAGAAAGAAGGATGCTGCCAGATTAGACATTAGCAAGACAACTCAAAGACTAAGGAACAAATCATACAAATCTAAAAGGTACTTTTAAATTGCTTCACAAATGTCTTTAGATTTTCACCCCATTAATAACATCAAGACTGGATGTTAATTAACTAGCAAACATTTATTTAGGCATTCATGTGCCAGTCACCAGCAAGATTAAATGACTTAACCATTTTATGCTAGCATATATTTTACAATTATTAACATATTGCTTTTATCACTGGCATATTTCACATGAAAAAACTGAGGCGCAGAGAAGTTGAGTAACCTGCCTAACTTCACATGCAATATAAGACGCAGAGTGAGTGTTTCAGCCCAGGAGGCCAATTCCAGAAGCAATAAGCCAAGCTATCGCAGATGGTATATTTATTATTTGTGTGGCAGACACAAGAAAACGTGTATGACTCTCAAATTAGTTGACTGATATGCAAAGAAAGTATTTTAAGCCTACCACCCAAACACACACATACACACATCTTAAACTGAACACATCTAAGCTTTTTTTCCAGAATTCTGTGCTTTAAAACATCTCCACTTACTCACCAATTTTATTAAAATAAGGGATTTCTGGTATACATTTTCCATGTTGTGGAGCAAGCCAGTCACAAAACACAATGACAGAGTAAATGGCTTCGTATTAATTACTGATATTATCAACATATCACATTTTCTTTTCCCAGGAAAAGAAAAATATTCACAGGATTACATGTAACATTCTGAGATCTTACCCATGATTAATCAGTGCCATAACACAAGGAGTTTCAGGAACACAAAAGACAAAACTATAAAAATCTTAAAAAAAGAAAGAGAGAAAGACATGAACTACAAATGAAATCTGAACATTCATAAATATTTAGATCTGTTTTCTGGATTTCATTAATTTCTCTACTATACTACTGAGTATTCAGCTGCAATCAAATATCAAAAACAATGTTTATGTTTATAAAAGTCACCTCCATACCTTAGATACTAACACAGAAAATTGCTCTTTGAAACTGTAAGTATAAACAATATCACAAGTCAAGTAGACATCTGGAATATGTTTATCCAAGCACAGAAATCTAAGGAAGGCAAAGCAAAATATTTTTCCATGATACAGCTAATGAAAGTATTTTTTTAAAGCATTCTATGCAATAGCCACCCGCCTCATCAATGTAATAATTACTTCAAGCAGTGGGTGCTGAAACCACTAGGTAAAAGGTTATTAAAAAACAAGCTGAACATCATCTTGAAAGTTGAAGAACTCTGAACATCGTCTCTAAGTTACATCCCACCAGTAACTCACTAAATACAAAAAGTCATGCCTTTAGAATCTCAACTGTCAATACCTTAACCAAGTGACCAAATTTAGCTACACAAGTAAGGAGATAGGCTGACACTGTTTTTCTTGATGCAATGTACACTTTCATTTTAGATTATATTAGGTGTTTTTATGATTCTCTACTTTAACTCACTTTTTTACTTAATCACTGGTGTATAAAAAAGTACACAACCTCACCTATTAGGTATCCTTGCCAAAAATGTTTAACTTAAATCATAAGAAAGCAATGAGAGAAAGTTAAAAGGTGGGAATAACTGGTCTATATTCTTCTAAATCTCACTGACATGAAAAGCAAAGAGAGAAAGAGGAACTATTCTAGATTAAAAGAGACTAAGAGAAACAACTACCAAAAAATCTAGAAAATCATTTTTGGATCCTAGATTAGGGGGAAAAAGAAAAAAGGAGGGGTTACATAAGCTCTAAAGGACATTTCTGGAACAACTGGGAAAATTTTAACAAGTATATAAAATAGCTGATATTACAAAATTCTTACTAATTTTTTTCAGTCTAAAAATGACACTGCAGTTATGTACGAGAATGTGTGCCCTCATTCCTATAAAATTCATGTTGAAATATGTAAGAAGCAAACTGTCATGATATCTGCAAATGGTTTGAAAAGGTATATTTATAGAAAGAGGTAAAGATGATAGCAAATATTAAAAATTACTGAATCTAGGTGAAGAGTATATAGACATTCAGTATACCACTTATTTCAACCTTTCTGTGGGGCTGAAATTTTTCAAAATAAAAAGTTGAAGAAGGATGTCTATACGAAGACTTGTACATGAATCTTTGCTATCCATGACAGCCAAAAACTAAAACCAAGCCAAATGCCCATCAATGAATGAAGGGATAAACAAAATGTGGTATTAACCATAGAATGGGCTACTATGCCATAAGAAGGGACACACTATGGATACATGGTACAACATGGATGAACCTTGAAAACAGTCATCTCAGTGAAAAAAGCTAGTGTTCTATATATTATGATGCCATTTATGTGAAATATAAGAAAAGATATATCTACAGAAACACAAAACTGATCAGCTGCCTGGAAGTCGGCAAAGAAATTTAACACCAATAGTCCTAAGGAAACTTTTCAGGGTGATGGAAATGTTCTAAAATTGTACTGTGGTAATGGTGGTAAAACATTGTAAGTTTACTAAAAATCATCAAACTGTACAATGGGAGAATTTCATGGTAGGTAAATTATACCTCATTTTTATTATTTTATTATTATATTAATAAAAAAGTTGAGAAAGAAACAATCTATAATCAAAAAAAAAAAATCAAGGTAATGTGGAGATAATAAATCCAGTTAATCTGCTAGTGCAGACTGGAGGCAGGGAGCAAGACATCAAGCTAAGCTATATAATTAAAACTAGTTACATTTCTATTAAAAATAGATAAAAATAAAACATTCAATAAAATGTTTAAAAGAGAACTCCAACCACTTATTGTTCCATTTCCAAATAAGGTCCCCAACCAAATGATAGTATATAAATCAATTTTATAATCAAAAGACTCTGGCTTCAACAACAAAAAGACAAATAAACCAATTACAAAACAGGCAAAGGAGGGAATTTCCTGGTGGTCCAGCGGTTGGGAGGCTGTACCTTCACTGCCAAGGGCCCAGGTTCGAGCCCTGGTCAGGCAACTAGAATCCTGCAAACTGCAGAGCACAGCCAAAAACAGAGGGGAAAGGAATGAAAAAAAGACGTTTCTCCACAGAAGAAAAACAAATGACCAATAATCACACTGAAAAGACAATTTCACTTACTTGTTAGCATAATGCAAACCAAAACCGTGATACCGACAAATCTGACAACCTAAAACAAACAGATAAATTCCGAGAAACATACAATCTATCAAGACTAAATCATGAAGAAATAGAAGACATGAATGCACTAATTACTAGGAATGAAGTTGACTCAGTAATCACAACCCTCCCAACATACAAAAGTACAGGACTAAATAGCTTCACTGGTGAGTTCTACCAAATACCAATCCTTCTCAGACCCTTAACAAAAAATATTAAGAAGAGGGAATGCTTCCAAACTCATTTTACAAGGCCAGCACTACTCTAATACCAAAGCAAACAAGGACATCACAATAAAACAGAACTACAGGCCAACTTCTCTAATGAACACAGATGCAAAAATGCTCAACAAAATACTAGCAAACCAAATTCAACAATACATTAAAAAGATCATACACCATCACCAACTGGGATTTACTCTGTAATGCAAGGTTGGTTTAAGATCTGCAAATCAACATGATACACAGTTTTAACAAAATGAAGGACAAAAATCATATGATCATTTCAGCAGAAGCAGAAAAAGCACTTGACAAAATTCAGCAGCCAACAATGGTAAAAATTCTCAACCAAGTGGGCAAAGTAGATATATTATAAAAAGACTTGCACGAAAAAAAAAAAAAAAAGACTTGCACGTAAGTCCTGAAACCTTAAAATTCCTAGAAGAAAACACAGGTAGGAATATAGATCTTGGCAATGATTTTCTGCAGTCTGACATCAAACGCCACAAAAGGAAGAATAAACAAGTGGGTTATATAAAAAGCTCATATAACTCATTATTTTATTAAAAATCTGATTTTAAAATAGGCAAAAGATCTGAATAGACATTTATCCAAGGAACACATACAGATGGAAACAGGTACATGGAAAAAATGCTCCACATCACTAAACATCAAGGAAATGCAAATCAAAACCACAATGAGTCACTACTTTATACTTGCTAGAATGGCTATTATCACAGAGACAACAAATAAGTGTTTGTGAGGATGTGGAGAAACAGGAACCCTTGTACAGTGTTGGCGGAAATATAAATCTGTTGAAACCACTACGGATAACAGTGTGGCATTTCCTCATAAAATTAAAAACTGACCTACCATAGGATCCAGCAATTTCATTTCTGAAGTATTTATCTGAAGAAAACAGAAAGGCTAATTCAAAAAGATAAATGCATTCCCATGTTCACTGCAGCTATTTACAAAAGTCAAGATACAGAAACAACCTAAGCATCTATCAATGGATGAATGAATAAAAAACGATGTGAGACATACACACACACACACACACACACACACACACACAGAATGGAATATATTACTCAGCCATAAAAAAGAATGAAACCACGCCATTTGCAACAATATGAATGGACCTTCAGGGTATGCTAAGTGAAGTAAGTCAGAAAAAAAAACAAGATAAATACCATATGATCTCACTTAGATGTGGAATTTTTAAAAACCAAAAACTTGAGCTCATAGACACAGAGAACAGAATGGTGGTTGCAGAGGTGAGGGACAAATAAGTGAAAGGGGCAAAAGGTAAAAACTTCCAGTTAAGTCATGAGGATGTAATGAATAGTGTGGCAACTATAGCTAACAATAATATATCACATATTTCAAAGTTGCCAACTGAGTAGATCTTAAAAGTTCTCACAAGAAAAAATTCTTTTTTTTTTTTTTTTGGAAACTATGTAAGGTGACAGATGTTAACTAGACTTGTGATGATCATTTTGCAATGTATACAAATCAAGTCATTGTTGTGCACCTAAAATTAATATTTTTTAAAGTTTAACAACAACAACAAAATCATAATGGGACACACTTCATATCTATTAGGATGGCTATAACTTTTAAAAAGTTTTGAACAGGGTGTGGAAAAACTGAAACCCTCATCCTCAAGCACTGCTAGTAAGATGTAAGATGGTACAGCCACTGTGGAAAACATGCTGGTGGTTCCTTAATTAAGATATGGAATTACCATATGAACCAGAAATTCTATTCATAAGCAGGTACCAAAAGGAACCGTGAAAAAGTGTTCAAGTAAAACCTTGCACATGTATGTTTGTGTCAGCTGTAGTCACAACCACTAAAAGGTTCAGAACTCAAATCTCCATCAATTGATGAATAGATACACAAATTATGGTACACAACCACACAACAGATTATTATTCAGCTATAAAAAGAAAAGAAGATAACATGCTAGAATACAGATTAGTTTTAAAAACATACAAAGTGAAAGAAGTAGAGACAAAGTGCCGCAAATTGTATGATTCCAAATTCAGATGAAGTTACATAAAATAGGCAAATCCAGAAGTAGAAAGCATATTCATGGCTGCCGATGGTTGGGGGAGGGGGAAAGAGAGAGCGACCCCTTAAAAGGTGCAGGTGTCCTTCTGGCATGATGATGAGAATGTTCTGGAAATAAAAAGTAATGATGATTGTACAACACTGTGAATGTACTAAATGCCACTAAATTGTACACTTAAATGGTTAAAAAGATGACGTTTGTGTTATGTATATTTTACAATTATTTTACAGTTTTTAATAACTGTGCTTATCGGTATACAGCATATTTTTGAATTTCAACTATCACAATTTCTCTACTTCTTTTGGCCTTTCTGTATACCATAGATCACATAGGGCTTCCCTGGTGGCTCAGACGGTAAAGAATCTGCCTGCCAATGCAGGAGACACAGGTTCAATCTTTGAGTCGGGAAGATCCCCTGGAGGAGGAAACGGCAACTCACTTGTTATCTTGTCTGGGAAATCCCATGGACAGAGGAGCCTGGCGGGCTACATTCTACAGGGTAGGTTGCAAAGAGTCAGACGCGACTGAGCCAGTTACACAGATAGATCATATAACAGGTATGCAATAAAATCTAACATTTGTTGATCACTTACTAAAGGCAAGACACATGCTAGTAGGTACTTTTTATACATTTTAATCCTAAAAAACCTATAAAGTTTATTACCCCCATTTTAAGTATAAGAAATGAAGGCTTACAAAATGAGATAACAATGAATAACAGAGCTGGAATTCATACTTAAACATTTTTAAGGTTAACTCAAAGATAAAGGAAGGGAATAAAATTATTTCTAAGGCACCTTCTGGTAATACAACTCTATGAATAATGCTACAGGAAAAAAAGAAAATCACATCCTTCCCCAAACTGTCCTGATAGTAGCTTTCTGGAAAAATATACAGACAGAAAGTCAACACTAATCCTAAAAGATCTTCAGTATGACATACGCTAGCATCTTTCCACCAGAATAGAACCAAGACTTTAATTACTGTGCCGGTTATTGTTTCCAGAGAACTCAAATGGTCCAAGATAATTGTCACCACTCATTTTGAAGTTCACCATGAAGCGGTGTGGGAAGTCAGCTGTATATAAGCATATAAGGAAAGGAAATTTCTTTATAATAAATATTCCCAGTCTCTACCCCAGACCCAGTGAATCAATCTTTGAGCTAATACCTTAGCATCCTTATGTTTTTGTAAAAGCCCACCCAAGCAGAAAGCCAAGTTTCAGAACTGCCACAAACAAATGGGGAAAAATTAGTCAAACAGAACAAAGCAAACAGGCATGGTCCAATTAGCACTAACTTTAAAGTACAGGAGCACCTGACATTTATAATCTAGCTATGATATCAGATCTCTTTACTGTACACTTACATCTCAGGCAACATAATTCTGTCCAAATACACTTGAATCTTTGCATTAATTCATGGTACTCAACATATCAAATTGTACCCAGAAATGCCTTTAATAAACCTTTTATGGATTAATTCTAGCTGCACATATATGTGTATGTATTATGTGTATTATGTATTTATATGTATACAAATGTACACATACATATATTAGCAACCTTTATACCATTTAGCAAGGTGCCTGACAATCTAGCCTCAAACAGCTTTCAAATAAACAAATACAAATAAATCTAATAAATATTTACTGACACCCACATTATATGCCAAGTATTGTGCTAGGTGCTTACGAATACAGCCAAGAACAAGACAAATTCTCACAACACTTATTATTAGCAGGGATATCAGTCATTAAGCAGGCTACTACGGAAGTATCCATCCCTTTTCATCATTTTCCTTATTTTACTTTTAGATGTGAACATTCTGCTTCATCTTTCCCTGGGGCATTATAGAATTCTCACTTTGTCATATCAATCCCTTTAAATTCCCATTTTCATTCTACATGGAGAAAACGTACATCCAAGCAGCCTCTGATACTATTTCAAAGCAACTGGAAAAATCCCAGAATCCACATTTCCATTGGGCTGAGACTTTCCAATATGCCGAATAATGATACTTTATGACCTAGAAGTTCCAATGAATTGGTAGTAAGAAAACATTGATCTGCTTCAGTGGCACTGTAATTGGAATGGTGATTAAATGCATCATGTTAAATTTACCCTGGGCCTTTTCCAGTGTGGCAAATATAAAATGAGCTATCAGCATGAGCAGAGCCTAAACCACTTTCTTTCTAAAATGGTACTTCTCCTGCATGTCAAAGGTGATACATTTGAGCTTCTCCATTAATAATTAGATGGCATAAACATAATACACCACATACACCCATACAGGTGTCCACAGGATGTACACTGCTCAACATGGTTTAGTGTATTAAGCAACTTGGGACAACCTTACGTATGTCAGAGCAGTGCACGTGCACCACTATAGTTAATGGTCTGTCAGCATTTCCATTATAAAGCAATTTTCAAAGGTTTATTGCTCTGCTGAAGAATTTGCTCTGAGCTGAAATTTGGCATTTCAGAAAAGCAAAAACTGTAGCCCATAGTTGTTTATTCCCTTTCAAGTAGGCCAAGTAGTTTGTTTTTTGGTTATTTTGGGGGGGGGGGGATTTTTTTTCTCTAGTTAACCTGGCCCTTTATTTCAGAATTTCTTCATAAAGTCCTCTGGGACTATCCACAGAACAAAAACCACATACCTCACAAAGGGACTACTGTTTGGTAATAGCAGCTAGAAGGTAAAGAGCACAAATTCCAACTTATTTATGGAAAACGATTTTTAAAAAGCAAGCGTATTTCTGATGAACAAATTGTAAGTTTTAAAACTTTATCAGTTCTACCTAGTTATACTATTCATGCTATCAGAGTATGCTGCCATTTATATAAAATCAATGGATAGTTTTTAAATCCTCATCAATTGTTAAGCTGTCTTTTATCCTTCCCACTCAAGAACTATAGCTACTACTGACCTAGCGTGAATTTTACCTACTCTCAACTTCCTCTTACCCTGCAAATTAAAGGGGAAAATTCTGTAAGTAAGAGGTAGACATCAATACCAAGAAATGTTACACTGTATAGTAGGTATAAGTGTGAAGGCAATTTAGAAAATTCAGAAGATGATCAGTCCCTGAATGACAGAGTTCACAGAAAACAATTGTGGTAATCTAGAAGATTGGTACATTAGTGAGAAACTAACAATTTTATCCAATCTCTGGAAACTGTTCTATTAGTCTGAAAGCCTGCCAGTATATTTCATGCTTCAAACAAGGAAAAAGACTGTTCTAGTATTTTAGTTGGTTTCTTGTTCCTCAATCTAACTTGAAAGCTTAAATATTTACACTTTAAATTGCAAGGTTTTTCAACTATACAGCTAATTATATTTCTGATACAACTCTATTCAATAAATAGCAGACTTTTAAGAATGGTTTTCCAAGCTTAAAAGTTCTCATTATGTACAAATAAAGACCCTCTAAAACTGGAGATCAGTGATCAAAGCAACTTTTAAAAATGAACACTTTTTAGAGAAGTATAAACACTCATTCCAAATTACTACTGATATCGGTTAATATATTTTGCCAATTTTCCAACTTTACATTACTCTGAAGACAACTAGCTGTAATCTCAGAATTATATTAAAACCATCTATGAAATCACTTCCAAAGTAACTTCCAAAGTAACAACATAATGTTTGTGAAATGTTTAATAAATGGGATCCAATTAATGATTATAGCTACTGGAAATACAAACACAAATGCATCAGACAAGGATATTAGAAGGGTCCAACAAATATTAAAAAACAAAATTTTGCTTTAGAATTTTTACTGATGTTGTTAAATTCTTTTAATAACATACCTCATATTCAGATTCCAAACTGATTGTACTTTTACCTTCAGCAGGGATTAACCTTACCTGCCAAATTTATAAGTATAAATGCTAAAGTCAAAAAGTCAGATTTACTAAGGACAAAAAAACAAACTAATTAAGATAAACCCTCAATAGCATCAGTATTACAAGTTCATTGGTTTGATGTATAGCATCAGAGATTAAAGTCACTTTAATCTTCTGCAATTTTGTTAAAGGCTCTAGCTAGAAGGTCTGTCCAGTAACTAACCCAAGGACCTGTGAGCCCTTTTGATTTTTGTAAAAGAAACCCAAGTCAGCCCTGTAGACCCTTCTCTGAGGCACATCCTATTTTAAATATAACCCATGTGCCACAAACCTCAGGAGTCTCTAGTCTTCCTGCATGTTTTATTTTTCTCTCTAGTACTAATCACCAATGGGTTTATCATTATATACTCATTATTTACTACTATACGTTTAATTATCCTTGTCTCACCACCACTTGCAACAAAAATAAAAGTTCTATGTAGAACTGTGTTCACCACTGTATTTCCAAAGCATGGAACACTGCATGGAATAAGTTTGCTCAATGAGTTAATAATCCTATTATCACAAACACTAGTAACAAATAGGTTTTCCAGTCCCTACAAAATACAAATGGGAAAAAAAGTACAGGAATAGTATATCCTCTGCTTAGGGGGTTAAATCAATTTAAGAGTAAAACTGCAAACATTCAATATTGCCTATTATTTGAGATTATAAATTTTACATTGACTTTCTAGATAAAAGGATTGTATGTAAACTCTACTTGGAAGATTACTTTCCCCTGAGATTTTCCTGAAAATAGGTATCTTCTAAAAGCCTATCTAAGTGAGTAAAATTTTTAAATGGTAATTTGCATCTCAGAAGCACCAAAAGGGCAGTCTGCTATACAATTTATTCAGTACAAAGTATAAATACATTCTAAATATCAAGGATAATAAGCATGGGAAGAAATCTTCACATATATTCAGAAAGAAATCTATTACAAGGTTTTCTGCAGCATTGTTTCAAGTAAATAAATGACTAAATAAATAGTTAAAATAAGATTGGAAAAAAACCTGAATGTGTATGAAGAGACTAAAGTATACTGTATTTCTTGAGAATAATGTGGAGCTATCCGAAAGAATGACATAATTCTATCCAGTGATATGGAACACCCTATAAGATGCACCTCAGGAAGCGGCGTACAACCAAACACGTGCTGTGTAAACGTGTGACTGTCAAGCTTATACGATATGGAAGGATGCCCACCCACCATCAAAAGAGGCTGATAAGAAGTTGCCGTAGGATAAAGAAACTGAACGAGGGTAAAATGAGTTACTTCTCACCATAAATCATTTGTAACTGTTTGAATTTTTACGATGTGAACATTCGTTTTCTTTTTTTCAAACGGGGGGGAAACTGCAGAATAAAGTTAGAAAGAAATTTTACTCAAAATATGCAAAGATAATAGGCATTTCTATGTCCATCAGGCATAACGGTTAAGATTAGATCAATCTCATTTGACTGGTTTATTTCAAGTATTAATTTACATACTTTGAATTATGTAAATCCAGATACAGAGTCCACCTGTAATGTAGGAGACACAGGTTCAATCCCTGGGTCAGGAAGATCCCCTGGAGAAGGGAATAGCAAACCACTTCTGTATTCTCACCTTGAGAACCCAATGAACAGTATGAAATGGCAAAAAGAGACGACACTGAAAGATGAACTCCCCAGGTCGGTAGGTGCCCAATGTGCTACTAGAGAAGAGTTGAGACAAAACTCCAGAAAGAATGAAGAGGTTGAGCCAAAGCGAAAACAACACTCAGCTGTGGATGTGACTGGTGATGGAAGTAAAGTCCAATGCTGTAAAGAGCAATATTGCATAGGAACCTGGAATGGAATGTTGAATCATGGAACCATGAATCAAGGTAAATTGGAAGTGGTCAAACAGGAGATGGCAAAAGTGAACACTGACATTTTAGGAATCAGTGAACTAAAATGGACTGCAATAGGTGAATTTCATTCAGATGACCACTACATTTTCTACTATGGGCAAGAATCAATTAGGAGAAATGGAGTAGCCCTCACAGTCAACAGAAGAGTCCGAAATGCTGTTCTTGGGTGCAATCTCAAAAAACGCTAGAATGATCTCTGTTTGTTTACAAGGCAAACCATTCAGTACCACACTAATCCAAGTCTATGCCCCAATCACTAATGCTGAAGAAGCTGAAGTTGAATGGTTCTATGAAGACCTACAAGACCTTTTAGAACTAACACCCCAAAAAGATGTCCTTTTCATCATAGGGGGATTGGAATGTTAAGTAGCAAGTCAACAATTAACTGTAGTAACAGATAAGTTTGGCCTTGGAGTACAAAATGAAACAGGGCAAAGACTAACAGAGTTTTGCCAAGAGAACACACTGGTCACAGCAAACACCCTCTTCCAACAACACAAGAGATGACTCTACACATGGACATCACCAGATGTTCGATACCAAAATCAGACTGATTATATTCTTAGCAGCCTGATTATATTCTTCACAGCCAAAGATGGAGAAGCTCTATACAGTCAGCAAGAACAAGACCAGGAGCTGACTATGGCTCAGATTATGAACTCCTTATTGCCAAATTCAGACTTAAATTGAAGAAAGTAAAGAAAACCGCTAGAGCATTCAGGTATGACCTAAATCAAAGCCCTTACAACTATACAGTGGAAGTGACAAATAGATTCAAGGGATTAGATCTGATAGACAGAGTGCCTGAAGAACTATGGACGGAGGTTCATGACATTGTACGGGAGGCAGTGATCAAGACTATCCCCAAGATATAGAATGGCAAAAAGGTTGTCTGAGGAGGCCTTACAAATAGGTGAGAAAAGAAGACAAGCAAAAGGCAAAGGAGAAAAGGAAAGATATACCCATCTGAATGCAGAGTTCCAACAAATAACAAGATAGCTTTCCTAAGTGATCAACGCAAAGAAATAGAGGAAAACAACAGAATGGGAAAGACTAGCAATCTCTTCAAGAAAATTAGATATACCAAGGGAACATTTCATGCAAAGATGAGCACAATAAAGGACAAAAACGGTATGGACCCAACAGAACCAGGAGATATTAAGAAGAGATGGCAAAAATACACAGAAGAACTATACAAAAAAAGATCTTCATGACCCAGATAACCACGATGGTGTGATCACTCACCTAGAGCCAGATGTCCTGGAGTGTGAAATCAAGTGGGCTTTAGCATCACTACGAACAAAGCTAGTGGAGGTGATGGAATTCCAGCTAAGCTATTTCAAATCCTCAAAGATGATGCTGTGAAAGTGCTGCACTCAATATGCCAGTAAATTTGGAAAACGCAGCAGTTGCCACAGGACTGGAAAAGGTCAGTTTTCATTCCAATCCCAAAGAAAGGCAATGCCCAAGAACACTCAAACTACTGCACAACTGCACTCATCTCACACGCTAGCAAAGTAATGCTGAAAGATTTCCAAGCTATGCTTCAACAGTACGTGAACTGAGAACTTCCAGATGTTCAAACTGGATTTAGAAAAGGCAGAGGAACCACAGATCAAATTGCCAACATCCACCGGATCATTGAAAAAGCAAGACAATTCCAGAAAATGTCTACTTCTCTTCACTGACTACACTAAAGTCTTTCACTATATGGATCACAACCAACTGTGGAAAATTCTTCAAGAGATAGGAATGTCAGACCACCTTACCTGACGCCTAAGAAATCAGTATGCAGGTCAAGAAGCAAAAGTTAGAACCAGACATGGAACAACAGACTGGTTCCAAATTGGAAGGCTGTATATGTCACCCTGCTTATTTAACTTATATGCAGAGATCATAATGCAAAATGCCAGGATGGACAAAGCACAAGCTGGAATCAAGATTGCCGGGAGAAATATCAATAATCTCAGATAAGCAGATGATACCACCCTTATGGCAGAAAGCAAAGAGGAACTAAAGAGCCTCTTGATGAAAGTGAAAGAGGAGAGTGAAAAGGCTGGCTTGAAATTCAACGTTCAAAAAAATAAGATCATGGCATCCAAAAAATAAGATCATGGCATCCAGTCCCATCACTCATGGCAAATAGATGGGGAAACAGTGGAAACAGTGACAGACTTTATTTTCTTGGGCTCCAAAATCACTGCAGATGGTGATTGCAGCCATGAAATTAAGACACTTACTCCTTGGAAGAAAAGCTATGACAGCATATTGAAAAGCAGAGACATTACTTTGCCAACAAAGGTCCGCATAGTCAAGGCTATGGTTTTTCCAGTGGTCATATATGGATGTGAGAGTTGGACTATAAAGAAAGCTGAGCGCCGAAGAATTGATGCTTTTGAACTGTGGTGTTGGAGAAGACTCGTGAGAGTCCCTTGGACTGCAAGGAGATCCAACCAGTCCATCCTAAAGGAGATCAGTCCTGGGTGTTCATTGGAGGGACTGATGTTGAAGCTGCAACTCCAATACTTTGGCCACCTGATGCGAAGAGCTGACTTATTGGAAAAGACCCTGATGCTGGGAAAGAGTGAAGGCAGGAGAAGGGGACGACGGAGGATGAGATGGCTGGATGGCATCATCGACTCGATGGCCATGGGTTTGGGTGGACTCCGGGAGTTGGTGATGGACAGGGAAGACTGGCATGCTGCGGTTCATGGGGTCGAAAGAGTCGGACACGACTGAGCAACTGAACTGAACTGTATCTAATCCATTCCACACAACAGGCCAGTGAAAGAGAATAACAGAATAGGTATTACAGAAAAGGCAACCATCTCTCACATAGGGAAATGCCTTCTTCACATCATGTAAGTGGGCTTCCCTGGTGGCTCAGTGTCAAAGAATCCACCTGTACTGCAGGAGACAAGGAGACACGGGTTCAATCCCTGAGTTGGAAAAATCCCCTCAAGGAGGGCATGGCAATCCACTCCAGTATTCGTGCCTGCAAGATCACATGGACAGAGGAGCCTGGCAGGCGACAGTCCACAGGATCAAAAAGTGTCGGACACAAATGAAGCAACAGAGCACGCACATCATGTAAGCAGCCAAGAAGAGTCAGAAGGAGAACCAAGAGTTCCTGGCTCTTAGACTCAGGGTCTTCCAAGGCAGAACATATTCATTAAACAACTGTTAACTGGGAACATACTCATAAATCATATGCATAAATTTCTCACTCAAAATTATTAATTATGACGACTCCAGAAAAGCAAAGCTTGTATGTTTTTAGCTGGGGTAAGAATACAGAAGGAACTAAAGTGATTCTTGATATTATGAGCAGCTACACCTAGCAGGTACATGTTATTTTTTTAAATTCCTGTTTCTGTCTTATCTAAAAATAAGAATGAGTGCTAAATGCAAGCAGTAACGTAACAAACTACAAGGCCTGGTTGTTCAAATGAAGTATCATGAGAGGTATCCTAAAGATGATGAATGGAACATATATTAACGTGTCAAATCTTTTCACTTTTCTAACACAACTCCACAAGTAATCGGAAAAAAAAAAATCATCAAAATAAATCACTGCTTAAAATATATACTGTGGAACTTCTAAAAATGAAATATACACTTGAAAACAATAAAAATAATTATACAATAAAGGTCAGATCAACAAACAAGGATACATTTTCTATTTTTTCAAGTCTTGTTGGTTGCTGAATCATACTCAAATCAAATACACTCTAGGCACTAGGTAAGTATTTTACAGCAGCAACACTCATAGCAAATTCCAGACTCACCAAGAGGGCCCCATAACCCAGTATCAAGGACACTGGGTCTCAGAGGCATTTATTATTTTCCTTTCACCTTCCTATGCCTTTGTTAACTATAACACAAGAAGTAAGCTATTAAATTCAATGCCTGACTCTCAGGCTGACCTCTCTCTTCTCAGCGTGGCAGATACTACTGGTAGCATACCCAATCATACCTCCTTCCTCATAACTCAACAAAATCCGCTTTTTTTTTCCTGTGGCCCCAGCCTTAGCACCAAGGGAGAAATCAAGACTGGTCTAGGACTGTATGGCATCCATTGTTCCTCTCTGCCAACAACTGGTGCAGATGTGGCTATGTAACTCAGTTCTGGCAAATGAGACATAAAGGGAAGTTTCTGGAGGTGGGAGGTGGCAGAGGAGTTAACCTGGAAAAGTTATAAAAGACAGAGAAGAAGGAGAAATTTCTTTTTTCTCTTCCTCCTTCATTGCTTCTTCAAATGTCTTCATGTGAAGGGGGATACTTGCGGCTACGGGAGGCACTTTATGATCGTAGTGGTTAGGACCAGCACACGGCAGAGCTGCTGATTCTACCCTGGAACCACCGACTATGGACTGCTCAAGTGAAACAACAACTGGCTGTGCAGTGTAAGCCCACTACTCAAAAGGTGGTCCACAGACTACAGTCAGACTACAAAGTGTGTGTTACTAGCCCACAATGAGAAAAGTACAGAAGTTGAGAGCAAGCTTTCAGAAACTTAATAGCAATTTTAATTCTCCCAATTTTATTTTATGAAATATAGCTCTGCAATAAATTGAAATTTTGAAAAAACAAAAAACTGGCCCATCATATAGTGGAAAAACATTTCAAGTCATTTGTTTGAAATATTATGTCACTAGCGGCTAAAACTATTGGGGGAATTAGCATTATCCAAGAGAAAGTAGTCTATACAAGTCCTCTTATATTCTCACCCATTTTAAAAGCCATTCAGTTCAGTGGCTCAGTCATGTTCGACTCTTTGCGACCCATGGACTGCAGCACAGCAGGCTTCCCTGTCCATCACCAACTCCCGGAGTTTATTCAAACTCATGTCCATTGAGTCGGTGATGTCGTCCAACCATCTCATCCTCTGTCGTCCCCTTCTCCTCCCACCTTCAATCTTTCCCAGCATCAGGGGCTTTTCAAGTGAGTCAGTTCTTCACATCAGGTGGCCAAAGTATTGGAGTTTCAACTTCAACATCAGTCCTTCCAATGAATATTCAGGACTGATTTCCTTTAGGATGGACTGGTTGGATCTCCTTACAGTCCAAGGGACTCTCAAGAGTCTTCTCCAACACCACAGTTCAAAAGCATCAACTCTGCGGCACTCAGCATTCTTTATAGTCCAACTCTCACATCCATACATGACTACTGGAAAAACCAAAGCACTGACTAGATGGACCTTTGTTGGCAAAGTAATGTCTCTGCTTTTTAATATGCTGTCTAGGTTGGTCATACCTTTCTTCCAAGGAGCAAGCATCTTTTAATTTCATGGCTGCAGTCACCATCTGCAGTGATTTTGGAGCCCAAAAAATAAAGTCTGTCACTGTTTCCATTGCTTCCCCATCTATTTGCCATGAAGTGATGCAATGTGAAGTGATGCCATGAAGGAGTATGTCAAGGCTGTATATTGTCACCATGCTTATTTAACTTCTATGCAGAGTACATCATGAGAAATGCTGGACTGGATGAAGCACGAGCTGGAATCAAGATTGCTGGGAGAAATATCAATAACCTCAGATATGCAGATGACACCACACTCACAGCAGAAAGCGAAGAACTAAAGAACCTCTTGATAAAAGGGAAAGAGGAGAGTGAAAAAGTTGGCTTAAAAGTCAACATTCAGAAAAATAAGACCATGGCATCTGGTCCCATCACTTCATTTTAAAAGCAACCTTTCTGCAAACAAAACTTACCAAGTGAAATTAAACAAAAATAGAAACGAACATGATCCGGAGAATAGCACTTTGGTCTCTCATCTAATCATAATTTCTAAGAATCCCAGAGCACTGTGCAAAAGGGAAGTCATGTAAGAAAATTCAATGCACATACAATCCAAATGACATGAAAAAACTAATCTCTAAAAGAATAAAGCATAAATGATTGAATCATTATGCATTCCTACTGATGCCATAATTATGCAGCTACATTTCAGATGTTAATTCTCTTTAGAATACAATATTATCTGACTTCATTAAACTAGTCCAGAGCTCAGCTGAGCTGATCAATTACAGGTTCAGAGACTGAGCTATGTGACATTCAAACTTGACAGTCAGTCTTGCTTTAAAAAAAAGTTAATGCACAATGGAAAACTTTTTTTTACTCATCTATTGCAACTTTTCCAAATCACAATCTACAAAAATTTTTAATCATAGACTGAGATAAAAAAGTTGCACCACATGTATGAAAAATTTATAGCTGGAGACTTAGAAAACTAGTTACACCAGGAAGATGTAACACCATTAAGAAAATAACTTATGGTTCCACCCTACAGTCTTTTTCTTTTAAATAAACCAGGAAAACAGGTTTCCCAGGTGGCACTAGTGATAAAGAATCCGCCTGCCAATTCAGGAGACACAAGAGATGGTTCGATCCCTGATTCTGGAAGATCCCCTGGAGTAGGAAATGGCACCCGACTCCAGTATTCTTGCCTGGAAAATTCCATGGGCAGAGAAGCCTGGTGAGCTACATACAGTTCATGGGGTTGCAGAAGAGTTGGACGTGACTGGGTGAATGAGCACACAATGCACACGTTGGAAAACGCACAGGAAGAAGGGTCTGTGAATGCCTCTTAGCAAAGTCATAAAAGTAGAAATCTCAACACAAAGAAAAGCCCAACTGTACATGAGATGGAATAACTTTACAATGCTTTTGTCAAGGCCATTTGTTTTTCAAAAGGCTATATATTAATTTCTCAAAAAATATGTCAGATTCTGTAATCAATAGCTAAAAGAGCTTATCTTGAAATTATGGGTATATTAACAAATATCTTAACAGCCTTAGATTAATTCAATGATTAAAAGCTTAACTACTAACCAAGGCAACCATATTTTTGGCAAAAATTATGGAATCTGCATCTAGTACCAAATAGATATCAATCTACACAGAAACAAAACTAAATCACAATTGTACATTCAAATTGCCTTGGACATGAACTATCAACAAGATACTTTTTTTTTCCCCACTCCAAGGGTGGAGGTATAATCCACATAGAAGTGAATATTTATCTTTTAGAAAAAGGTTAGAATAAAGACCTCACATTCCTAAGGCACATATGAAGCATCTTTCAGCGACGGCAGGAGCAGTGAGAAGATGAACACACACAACTCGGAGCAATAGTCTTTACTTTCAAGAAGAAAGTCACGATAACCCTGTTTAATACAGATCCTCAACACACGACAAGGACGATAAATGCAGCCTCAACACACGACAAGGACGATACATGCAGCCTCAACACACGACAAGGACGATACATGCAGCCTCAACACACGACAAGGACGATACATGCAGCCTCAACACACGACAAGGACGATAAATGCAGCCTCAACACACGACAAGGACGATAAATGCAGCCTCAACACACGACAAGGACTATAAATGCAGCCTCAACACACGACAAGGACGATAAATGCATCTCTTTTAAACTATGGAGCAGCTCTGATGTACATTTTTTACAAGAGAATTACTTCCATTACTCTGCAATTTCACTGCTTTCAAATCCAAGAACAAAATCCATACCTAAGAATGAAGCCTAAAAGAAAAATAAAAGGGGCTCGTTTCACCACATCACCACACTTCCTACTTCATTAAAACTTTCTTTATACTTTATAATTTTCAATGACAGAATAAATTACCAGATAAAAGAACAGAAGCATAATCTAAGGCCAATAGCTTCTTGATTATAACTGCTATAACAAGGAATGACTTGCAGCACATACGTGGATATTCATACAAACATATACCAAGCCGAGGCAAACTCTTTAACTGAGCAAACACGTGCTGAAGAGATCAGTGTGGAATGGTGGGGCCTTTCCATGCTATGAGTTCCTGGTGGCTCCGACAGTAAAGAATCCACCTGCAATGCTGAGACCAGGTTCAACCCCTAAGTCAGGACGATCCCCTGGAGAAGGGAACGGCAATCCACTCCAGAATTCTTGCCTAGAAAGTTCCATAGACAGAGGAGCCTGGCGGGCTACAGTCCACGGGGTCACAAGGATTCGGACACAACTGAGCGACTAACACTTTCACTTCATGCTGTAATAATGAAAAGTTTCCTCGAATTTCAGAAATCACTAGTCCTGCCCAATATGAACTGTTTCAGGATTCAGTCTATCAAAGCAACTAGGCTTGTACTTTAACAGGTCAAGTCTAAATGTCTAAGTGTCCACACAAGGAATAGAGGCCCAGAAATGCTTAAGGGACCTGTCAAATATCTTATTACTCCTTAATTAAAACCCAGCATCAGTTTGTTATCTAGTTTGGTTGTGGTACTCAAGGTTGAATTTCAGCATATTCTTTAGACTTGCAAGACATTTTTTCAACATCCCAAACAATTCAATTTTGTTCAGAACTAAAAAGAAATGAGTTATCACGCCATGAAAAGACATGGAGAAACCTTAAAAGAGTACTATGAAGTGAAAGAATCCAACCTGAAAAGACTCCAACCTGTATGATTCCAACTATATGACATTGTAGAAAACTCAAAACTATGGGACAGCAAAAGGATGGGGAATTCCCAGGGGCTGAGGTGGAGAATGGGATAAAAAGGTAGAGTGCATGAAATTTTAGGGCAATGAAAGTACTCTGTATATTACAGTGATGAACAGATGTTGTTACATTTGTCCAAACCCACAGAAGTACCACACCAAGAGTGAACGCTAACATAAACTATGGGTTTGGGGTATATATGAGGTGTCAACATAGGTTCATCAGTTGCAACAAAGGGACTCAGCTGGGTGATGCTGATTATGGGCGAGGCTATACATATGTGAGGGCAGGAACTATATGGGAAATTTCTATACCTTCCTCTCGATTTTTCTATGAACCTAAAACTGCTCTTAAAGAATAAAAGCATTTGCTCAGCTGCTTTTGCTCAGAATTGTAAAGACTTTGTTTTTTACAAACAAATTATATGTCCTAACCTTAACAAGTACTCCCTCCTTGGGCAAAGGGACAGAAATAGATTAAGAGGGCTGTATCAAGTGTATGATTTGATCACTGCCTCTCAGTGAACAGAATCCGAAGAGTCTATGGTTAAATGCTTAATTTGGCCATCCCATAACAGGAGGAAACAAGAAATCACTGCCCGTACAAACAGCTTTTAACATTTTTAACTAATTCAGTGTTATTAACCTAAGTCCATGGTTGTTCCTTTCTATTTCAGAGGAAACGCAAAAGGAGGAACACTTTTGTTAACACTGGCCGTACCTTAAAATATCCACCTCCCAGCCCCACTTTCAGTGACCTAAACACACAATTGGCTTGTCATTGAAAAGGACACTATCTTTGCACTAGCCATGCTTTAGAGAACCTGGAAAATTAACACTGAGCACATTTCTACTGCATCACCAGTGAAATTAAATTGGCTATTAGGAAGCAAAAAGAACAAAACTGTACTGACACACACCACTTGTACCCCAATGACCTGAAGTGATAATGTAATTTATCCAGGGACATTTTTGAACTTATGTAACCATATACCAGCATTCAGAGGAATAATTTTTTAAACTACATCTGTTGAAATTCTAAATACAGTCTTCAATCCCACCCGTCTCAACCCCCACCCCTATAGTCCTTGCTCTCTTAACACAGAATCTCTTCTTTCAAACCCTAAGAAACCAGGAACAAAAATCTCAATGAAAGTTCAAAAGACTTAAAATTCTTGTTTTTACCCCTTAGGGGTCATTGCTATGTTCAAAACCCTATATCGTGGGTACCTTTTGGCTAAGGAGATTGGAAAACGGCAAAACCCCAGCAGCCCAGCTCTTTTCTTTTCATATTAGTGAAGCGAGGGAACCTGTGGACGAGGAAGAGATCTAGCCTGCCCCAGAGCTAACAGCCTCCCTCCTGGTACCTGTTGCTGGCCTAAGCAGAAAGATACAACAAGCAACCAAATCTAGATCTCTGGCATCACTTTACAGGACATTAATAATGACTCTGACAGTCTGGTCAGCCACCGCCCAGCTCTGTAATAATTTAGCCCTCATAATCCCAGCCCACCCCTGCAGGCTACCTCTTATGACACACTAGCACACAAAAGTAGGGGATCTAATAAGGAACTTTTAAAAGCATTTTAGATGAAACAGCAATTTATGATCTGTAACTATATATCTTTTTAAAAATACTTTCCATTAATGAATATATCCTTTATGAAAGATATTTGCAGAGCTTAAAACATTCCTGAAAAACTAAATTCTGAACAAATTATTTTTGGCAATATTTTCTCAAAACTTGTAATACAGTTGTTTTAATTCCTTTAAAAATTTTAATTCAGAGGAGTTATCTCATCCTGGAGGATTTTTCCAGCTTGATCTTCAGTTCCAAGTGGCTCATTCTAGTCAACTCTGGAACATCTCCAGTGAAAGATTCTCTCTGAACTCCCTCAGTAAGTTACTCCATTGTCTGACTGACCTCTGTCAGGTAAAATTTTAGCAGCAGATTAGGACATTTTTCTTTTTCAGTTCCAGAACAAAGTTGTTTTTAGATCAAAAAGAACTGCTGCAGCATCCCTGCTGACACAATAGGATAAAGCAAAGAAGAAAAGCACTGGTTAATACCACTCAGCTACTGGAGAGTTTATATCTAAAGCTTGAATATAGTTTTGAAATACGAAGCTTAAAGTAACATGGACAGCCAGAGTGTGTGGTTTTGCTGCTACGTTTTTTTAAATTAAATCCTTTAATAGCTATTTTGTCCATTCACCTTTCTGTTAATACCAACAAAGGGGGAGAAAAAAAAACATTTCATGCTGGTAAATGCTTTATTGACCTAACTCTTACCTGAAAAAAAAAAACGACCCATATCTCACAACCTCTAAAAGCTTCTGGGTTTTTTTTAAGCCAAATATACAAAACATCACATGCAAAGGTTTTGCTTTTAATCCTTATAATACAGTCAGGAGCTAGCACTAATGGTCTGTACCCATGCATAGCCTGTTACACAACTCCCTCAAAAATTTCCAAATCAACATCTTTGAGGTATCTTTGAGGTACAGTTTAAAATTAGTTCCAAGAATTAAATCAAATATATCCGGTAACAAGTGTTATTTAGTTTTTCATACCCAAACTCAGATTCGAAAGGATCTATTATATACAACACATCGTCTACCAATAATGAATTTACTACTATGCATATTTAGACAAAAAGTATGTTTATTCATCCACTTCATTCAGTCAGCTAAATACTCTTAAAATAAACAAAGTTCCAGACCCACATATTTAACTACCTTTGATTATGCAGTGAATCCATTTAAGTTGGGTGTTCTGACACAGGGAGATATGTACATATTTGCTAATTACAGACAGAAAAAACTGTACTGAATATCCACAAGAAATAATTAACTCTGGTATGCAAACCCATGAGGGTATCAAATAAAGAGGATTCCATTCAATCCTCCCTACTTTCTAAAATTCCATCTCTCATACAACCCCTGAAAAAACACTTTCGCATCCAGAAATGAAAATTAAGAGGTAGAGCAGAAACCTGTTCTTGCTGGACCAAAGATCTGTGAAGCATCCTACCTCAAATAAAGACAATCTGAGCAAGATGGTTCCAACCCATTCTCTCTGTCATTCTATCCAATCCCCACTCCAAGGTGCAGTTTGCTAGAAATATAAAGCCAGCAATTACACAGGTCATGGGGTTGAATGAAGAACAGCATGTTTACTTAGGCTGATAGTCAACCACACAAAGGATGGATGTGAGTGGTTTCCCTTCCAAGTTCCTGACCCCAACTGCGACCAGCAAGGATGTCTGCTCCACTCACAATGTTAAATCAATACAATCAAACCTTGTCGGTAGGATTACTTCAACAGACTGAGAAATGGTTATTTGGAACAGCTAGCTGTCCTGAAGCAAAAATGAAACACTTTCCTAGCTCTTTAAGAACCTTATCAGGAACACTGAGGATTGAATACTACCTATGCAGTGAATGAAGAAAATTCCCCTTTTTACTTCTCTTTCCACCTCTAATTATAAAGTGTCTCTCCCTTGCCACTCCAAGAAACCTGACTAATCGGATCTGTACAAACATTTCTGAGAAACTCAACTAATTCTCCCAAACGTAATAGCTTGAAGTTGCTTCCTTTACTTCTCTCAGCTTCAAAAAAATATCTACACAACTAGAAACAAAGGAAATAATCAATTCCCATGGCAATCTGGGACCCATATTAAGTATTAAATGAGAACATTACACTAAAGAATTTTTACCTCCACAAACATCAATGAAGCAATGCTTCCAAATGAGAAGTGATATGATTTGTCCATGCTCAGGATAAACAATAAAAATCATCACTGTATTTATTCCCACTGGAAAAAGGATGACATATTGTCAAGAACATCGTTAAAATATATATACCATTGAACACCTATACAAAACTCTTCACCCTCCTTCCACATGCATGAAGTGCTTGCATAAATATACAACATTAAAACCCAGGATCCATGTGTCACTCAAGGATATGACTGCTGCAGGCACAGAATTAATTAGTATCTTTCAAGAGTTTCCACAATGAAGCAGCAATTTCTTCAAAGAAAAAGAATTTAATAAATACACATAAATAACTAAATATCTACAGTAACCTACTTCAATAAGCCAATTTATATGTGTGTGCATTTTAATCTCAGAAATAAGTCCAAAAGATCATGCAACAACCACCCCATTCCAGGCCAATGGAGATGGAGCTCTACATAATAATATTCTTGCATCAATATGTGCATAAGAGGCTCATTTCTCTTTCTACCACACTCCAAAATGCCCTTTGCCTCTATCGTAAAAAGGCACACATCAGGCACACATTGTAATTGACTGCTGTTCTTTACAGACCTTTAGAGGTTAATATGAGAGACTGACCAAAGATAAAATTAAGTATCTACTTATCGCCTCAAAAGAACCACACTGTTTTAATGTGCATTAAACAAATATAAGAACTGCTACAATAAGAACATATTCTAAAAATATAGTCTTTGACATACAACAGGGATAAGACCCTTCCTTTTCTGTATTTTCCTCCATAGCTTATCACCACGACCGAGAAGTGTCTATTTTAAAACCTTTCTGGGTAATAACCTAGAGGGGTGGGAAGGGGTGGGAGGTGGGAGGGAGGTTCAAGAGGGAGGGGACATATGTGTACCTATGACTGATTCAGGTTGATGTATGCCAGAAACCAAAGCAATATTGGAAAGCAATTATCCTTCAATTAAAAACAAACTTTAAAAAATAAATAAAACTTTTCCAGGGCTTCCCTGGTGGTCCAGTGGTTAAGAATCCTCCAGCCAATGCAGGAGACACGGGTTCCATCCCCGGTCTGCCTCAAGGAAACTAAGCCCGGGAGCCGCAACTACTGACGCCCACGCTTCTAGAGGCCGTGTCCTGCAACGAGAGGCCCGCACACCCAACAAAGAGTAGCCCCTGCTCACTGCAACTGGAGAAGCCCGCATGCAAAGACAAAGACCCAGAGCAGCCAAATAAGTAAATCTTTTAAAAAATAAAAACAATAAATAAATAAAACCTTTCTAGAGCTACTTGTTCTGCTGTAATACTGACAGAGATGCCTTCTCGTACCACTAAGACATAGACAAGAAGTTCCTTCACCTATTCAGGAGTTACTAGCTACTCTACTTAATAGCTTATACCAAGAAAGAGTAAAGAATGGTATATCTGCTAAAGTTAAAGGCAGAAACAAATCAGCACCCACAGGATTCTAACAGCTGTCAGGGAAATGAAAATAAAATCTGGATAACTGATAACCTGAATTCATTTCGTTTCTGCTGTGCCTTCCTCATCTTTATATCAACCCAATTTAAAATAATCAATTTCCTTTATCTTCTATCTCACCTTTTCCCATTAGGTTACACATGCCAAACCAGCAAATTTCCAAATATTCAAGAAATAAAAAACTTTTTCAAATGGCATCTTACAAAGAATATGAATATAAAACTGAAAAAAACAAAGTCTTCTAAGGTAAAAATATTTTCTCAGTTCAAATGTAAAGCTTTCATATACTATAAAGTTAACTACTGTTAGAAAAAAAAAAACCGCTAACAATTAACATACACTGAAATCAGGGATTATAAGGATCATATACTGATATTAAAATACTATACAAACAAGACCATATAGATGGCAATCAAGAAAATACTGACTCAAACACTTAAATTGCTAATGATAACAGATTGGTTTTTATCTTAAACAGGTCACCTCACAGCCTTGAAAGTGAAAGTCGCACAGTCGTGTCCGACTCTTTGCAACCCCCATGGACTATACAGTCCATGGAATTCTCCAGGCCAGAATACTGGAGTGGGGGAGCCTTTCCCTTCTCCAGAGGATCTTCCCAACCCAGGGATTGAACCCAGGTCGCCCACACTGCAGGCAGATTCTTTATCAGCTGAGCCATAAGGGATGTGCTTTAAACACAGATGACAAAAAACATTTTAAGATCCACATATAAATGACAACATAAGTGCAACAATTAATACATTAGTGGTAACCGATGTATTAAAACTGAGTTTACGTTTGAAATAAAATTATTATCAAAGGTTTACGAAAGCCATTAAAAAGTACCTCCAGAGAACACTAAGCAACTATTTCAAATGTTCTAAGCCACAGTCTACTACATTATAGCTCTGAACCACCTCACAGGAACATCTCCAAAGGAGAAGCAGGGGACAAGAAGCAGGGGACGGGGGCAGGGACAGGATTTATTCCTTCTAAAATTAAAAATACTAAAATGATTATTTGACCCTGAACTCTAAATATGTCTAAGAATATATAATCCTATACTCCAGTATATCACTATAAACTGCTGTCCTTCATATTCAAAGGTGAAACTGATGACTGTTCCTCTAGTGAACCTGAGTTCACTAGATTAGCCATCTCACCCAAAGATGGGCTGGAAAATCCGACAGGTAACAACTCTGCCCCAAGCAGATAAGCCAAGGACCAACAGGGCAGCCAGTTGGCCAAGTTCAGCCAAGTCATTTTTTAATGACCCACAACTAAGAATGATGTCATAAATTGAATTGTATCACCCCCCCACCCCAAGAAAAGATACATTGAAATCTTAACCTCCAATATCTCAGAATGTGACCTTACTTGGGTATAGGGCCTTCACAGAGGTAATGGAGTTAAAATGAGGTCATAGAGGTGGGCCCTAATACAGTGGACCTGAGAGGATGTGACGTGGCACAGGGAGAGAGAACCATCTACAAGCCAAGCAAACAGGCCAGAACAGATCCTCCCCTTACCCTAAAAAATCTCTAAGCACCTAATTTGCCAACACCTCCAGCACCCTGAGACAGCCAATTTTTGTTGTCTAAGCCATCTAGTTTCTGTTTGTTACAGGAGCCCTAGCAGACCAGTACAAATGGTTTTGTTTTTTTTTCATTTCAAGCAGTTGGAGGCAGAGGGAATCTAAGAATGTTATTCTGCAACATGTGAAAATTATACAATGTCACATTTCAGTGTTGATAAAGTTTCACTGGAACACAGTCACACTTCTTCACTTAAACACTGCCTACAACTGCTTTTGGACTGCAGTGGCAGAGTTGAGTATCTGCAACAAAGAGTATATGAACTAAAATATTTACTCTCCAGCCCTATCTAGAAGTTTCCCAATCTGAGATAACTTTTGTGGCACAAGGGATCACATCGTACAATGTAGATGCACCCCAGGAAGGTCAAGATGTTATCATTTTCCATCTTTCTCTCAGCTGCTCTTCACTTTCCTGTTTTTCTTCCAAAAATTAGTTACATCACTCCCACTTTTCAAGGCTACTATGTATAGATTAAGTGATGGATAAGTGTATGTACTTCTTTAAGCTGTAAAATATAAACATATAAAGGTTATAAAATTTCACCACACCACAAGTTGTAACAAACAATTTTAAGGGCAATAACTTACATATTCCTATACCATGAACCTGAGAAATCTATCAATGTTAGATTTATGTAACTAATAAAATTAGATAAATATGACTAAATAAAATAACCTCAATTTGACTGTCAATAACAGACCCAAGAAGCATAACTACATAAATGATCCCACTAAAACTCAGTAAGACTGATCAAGCAAACAAGTGTTATATATTAATTAAGGCTGTGTCTGCCTTTTATTATCAAACTACCAATTTATCGTTCAAATACTAGGGGAGCTAGCACATGGAAAGAATGATAAATTGTGCCTGCAGTAATTTTAGTTTCAATTTCCTAAAAGCTAAAACTTCCTAATATCCGTTCATTCAAAAACAATTAATTAGGTACTACTGCTATAATCAACTGTTTGGCAGCAGAGGATGAGATGATCAATAGTATCACTGACTCAATGGACATGAAGCTGAGCAAATTCTGGGAGATAGTGAAGGACAGGGGAGCCTGGGGTGCTGCAGTCCATGGAGTCACAAAGAGTCGGACATGACTTAAGCAACTGAACAACAACAATCTACTATAGTTGAACAAAAAGGTCACATACCCTATGATCTGATAATTCAATTACTCGCTACCATCTAATAGAACTGTATGCACATGTATACCAAAAGACATGTAAAAGAATCTTCAAGCAGCACTTTTTTGAAATAGGCCCAAAATGAAAATAATCCAAATGCCTTTTTTTTTTAATTAATTTAATTGGAGGCTAATTACTTTACAATATTGTAGTGGTTTTTGCCATACATTGACATGAATCAGCCATGGGTGTACATGTGTTCCCCATCCTGAACCCCCCTCTCCCAAATGCCCATTAATAGTTGAAGGGATAAATGAATTATCATATTCACACAGTGAAATATTTTGCAGCAGTGAGAGTGAATTTACTCCTACACACAACATGGAATAAAATAACAACTGCTGCTGCTGCTGCTAAGTCGCTATAGTCGTGTCCGACTCTGTGCGACCCCATAGACAGCAGCCCACCAGGCTCCACCGTCCCTGGGAGTCTCCAGGCAAGAATAGTGGAGTGGGTTGCCATTGCCTTCTCCAGTGCATGAAAGGGAAAAGGGAAAGTGAAGTCGCTCAGTCGTGTCCAACTCTTAGCGACCCCATGGACTGTAGCCTACCAGGCTCCTCCATCCATGGGATTTTCCAGGCAAGAGTACTGGAGTGGGGTGCCATTATGACAAAAAGCAAGATATACGAATAATAACATTTTTTGGCTGTGCCACATAGCTTGCAAAATCTTAACTTCCCCAACCAGGGATCGAACCCAGGTTCCAGCAGTCAAAGTGCCAGGTTCTAACTACTGAACAACCCAGGAATTCCCAGGACTGGCTACTAAGGAGAGGCAGGTGGGAATGGTGATTGGGAAGAAAGGCATGAAAGGGACTTCAAAGGCGATGGCAATGTTCTATTTCACTCCATTAAGTCATGTCCAATTTGTAAAGGCATACTTAGCTATAGAGTTATGACTGGTACACTGTGTTGTATGATATATCATACCTCAAGAAAATGATTAACCAAAAACTTAAGTTCCAATTCAGAAGCTGCTTCCTAAGATTGCTGGAACTTAACATGCCTCCCATTGAACTAACTCTCCCAAAGATAACTATAAACTCTGGACAAAATATAAAAAGTGCCTCCACTGCCTTCACCTGACGGCATGGAGAGCAATCAAAAGCAGACAAACACTTTAAGAAGGTCACTGGAAAAAGGGAAACAGCACTGACAAAGTTTTCTTTTGAAAAGAATGAACTGGAATGAAGAACCAGAGGATGGAGTTCAGAGTGACCCCACCAGGTAGAAACTTAGGGTGAAATCAAGGAAAGGAGAAAAGCCACAAAGGGAGAGGTCCGGAGTCTACATATAAACCTGATTATATAGGTTTATCAACATATAGTCTCTAACTGAACCCTGAAATATCTATGTATGGAACAGACTACAAACATCCCAGATAAGACTAGAAACTGAATACAGAGCTAAACTGTCAACCACAAGTGTGGATAATTTGTAGTTCGACGCCATTCTACTAAAGCAAAAGCAATATTCTTCAAAGGTACAAACAGGATTCAGAATTTCTACAATGAATTGGTAACATCCAGGATGCAATTCCAAACTACTACAATTCAAAGAGGGGAACATGCTCCACAGAAGACAACCAATGGAGACCAACACCAATATAACATGGATACTATCATCAATAAAGAAGAACTGTTTAGACTACCTTCACCAACGTTTGCAGTGTTAACATCTTACATAACCTTCGTACATCTTACATAACCCTTATACAGTTATGTGCTGTGCTGAGTCCGACTCTTCATGATCCCATGAACTGTAGCCCGTCTGGCTCCTCTGTCCATGGGGATTCTCCAGGCAAGAATACTGGAGTGAGTTGCCATGCCCTCCAGGGATCTTCTCCACCCAGGGACCAAACCCAGGTCTCCCACACTGCAGGCGGATTCTTTACCATCTGAGCCACAGGGAAGCCCTTATACAACTATAGCAAGCAGTAAATTAATGTGTGTTAGTAGATTAGTCCTGTCCAACTCTTTGCAACCCCATGGACTATAGCTCATCAGGCTCCTCTGTCCATGGAACTCTCCAAGAAAGAATACTGGAGTGGATTGCCATTTCCTTCTCCAGGGGATCTGCCCAACACAGGGATCAAACCCGGGTCTCCTGCATTGCAGGCAGATTCTTTACCATCTGAGCTACCACAAAACTATTCATTTACAAACCTTATGTGCATTCTGTCAATCAATCCACTAATGTCCTTTTTTGGACCTAGCATCTAACCCAAGAACCCACATGGCATTTAACTGTTAGTTTCCTCCAATCTGAGGTCATTCCCCAGTCTTGCCTTTATAAACAAGAATTCTTTTTAATTAATTTATTTAACTGGAGGACAATTTCTTTATAATATTGGGGTGGTTTTGCCAAACACTGACATGAATCAGTCACAGGTGCACATGTGTTCTCCCACCCTGAAGCCCCTCCTCCCTCTGGGTCGTCCCAGAGCACCGGCTTTGAGTGCCCTGCTTCATGCATTGAACTTGCACTTGTCATCTATTTTACATATGGTAATATACATGTTTCAATGCTATTCTCTCAAATCATCCCACCCTCACCTTCTCTGACATAGTCCAAGTCTGTTCTTTACATCTGTGTCTCTTTTGCTGTCTTGCATATAGGATCATCATTGCTGCTGCTAAGTCGCTTTAGTCGCGTCCGACTCTGTGCGACCCCGTAGACGGCAGCCCACCAGGCTCCGCCATCCCCGGGGTTCTCCAGGCAAGAATACTGGAGTGAGCTGCCGTTTCCTTCTCCAGTGCGTGAAAGTAAAGTCGCTCAGTCGTGTCCGACTCTTAGCGACCCCATGGATTATAGCCTACCAGGCTCCTCCGTCCATGGGACTCTCCAGGCAAGAGTACTGGAGTGGGGTGCCATTGCCTTCTCCGAGGATCATCATTACCATCCTTTTAAATTCCATATATACATGTTAATATACTGTATTGGTGTTTCTCTTTCTGACTTACTTCACTCTGTATAATAGGCTCCAGTTTCATCTACCTCATTAGAACTGACTCAAATAAGTTCTTCTTTATAGCTGAGTAATATTCCATTGTGTATATGTACTACAACCTCCTTACCCATGCATCTGCCGATGGAAATCTAGGCTACTTCCATGTCCTAGCTATTATAAACAGTGCTGCGACAAACACTGGGGTAATGGCAATCCGCTCCAGTATTCTTGCCTGGAGAATCCCATGGACAGAGAAGCCTGGCAGGCTACAGTCTATGGGACTGCAAAGAGCTGGATAAGACTGAGCAACTAACACTACACTACACGTTAGACGAGAATTTTAAAAGCAGCTACTATGACCATAAATAAGAATTAAAGAGGAAGATATGCTCACAACAAATAGGAAATCTAAGTAGAGGTAGAAACTATTTCAAAAAATGTAAATTTTAGAATGAAAAATAAAATATCTGAAATGAAAATATTCATCGGATACAGACTAAAGATACACTTGAAATCAATAGCAATTACCTAATCTGAATAGAGAGGAAGAAACAATAAGAAAAGTGAATAGTTATCTATGCAACAGGTATAACTGGACTTCTGTAATCAGAAGAGAGAAAGAATGAGCAAAAAAAAAAACCTGAAAACAGAATGGCTGAAAATTTCCCAAATGGAGTGTAAGATGGAAATTTATAGATTCTGGGAGTTCAATGAACCACAAGCAGAGAAAATACAAAGAAAATATGTAAGCATATCTAACTGCCAGCAAGCAAAAATAAAAAGTATTAAAACAGCCAAAGAAAAATGATAAATCACAAAAATATGAATTACTGTTGAAAAAAAAACAAAAAAAAAGTGGAGGCCAAAAGACAGTGGAAGGATCTTTTAAATGCTAAAAGGAAAAATATCTGACAACCCAGAATTCTATATTCAGCAGAAATATTCTTCAGAATGAAGACAAAATAAAAATATTAGGGAAAAACAAAAGCTAAGAGAATGCATCACCAGCAGACCTAGAACAAACGCTAAAGGAAGTTCACTTAGCAAAAGGCAAATGACACAAGACAGAATCTCTAATCTTCAAAAAGAAATGAAAAACACAGAAAATGGGAACTCTGTGGGTAAGCATAAGATTATTTTCTCTTAATTTCCTTAATCATATGTGACTTTTTAAAATATTAAATAGATACTACTAGTAACTAATAGGTCAAAGAATTAATGAAGGAAATTTAGAATACTTTTGAGAATTTAGAATATACTTAGAATTTAGAAAATTTAATTTAAATTTTTGTAATTTAATTTAAATTACAATATTATAATTACAAATTAAATTACAATAATTTAATTTAAATTATTGTAATAATTCTAAATATTCTAAATTTAGAAAATTTAGAATACTTTTAATACTAACATATTAAAGCTTCTGAGATACACCTAGAGCAAATCCATAAGGAAACTAGTATCTGTTACTAATTACAACGTTTTTTTAAAATGTCAATTCTATAATCTAATCTTTCATCTTAAACTCTAGAAAAAAAGCAGCAAACAAAATGAGGCCCAAAGCAAGTGAAAGGGAAAGAAAGTTAAGATCAGAGCAAAAACCAATGAAGAAAAATAGCAGAAAAAAAAAAACCAATGAAATAAAGGTGATACCTTGAGAATATTTTTTAATGTCTTTTCCTAAACTGATCAAGGAAAGAGAAAAATCAAGTACTAAAATCAGGAATGAAAGAGAGACATCACTGCCCACCTTTCAGAAATAAAACCAATCATAAAGGAATAGTAACTCAGAAAAAACTCTATGCCAACAAGGTAGGTAATTTAGGTGAAATGAACAAATTCCTAGAAAGAAACAAACTACCAAAACCATCTCAAGAAAAAACAGAAAATCTGAATAGATCTATAGGGAAAAGATTAAATTCTTTCCCAAAAAGAAAAGCCAGGCCCTGACTGCCTCACTGGCGAATTCTACCAAACATTTAAAGGAAAATTAAGATCAATTCTTCACAGACTTTTCTCCCAAAATGGAAGAGGGAACACAGCCCAACTTACACTGAGGCAAAATCAGATAAACACATGCACACATCCAAAAAAAAAAACAGCAAAATCAGATAAAGATATCACACATACACACACCCAAAAAAAACTACAGCCCAGTATTCCTATGACTACAAACACTAAAATCTTCAACAAAATACAAACCAAATACACAAAAAAAAGCATTCACACTCTGACAAACTGAGATTTATCCAAGGACAGCAAGTTTTAACACTTAAAATCAATGAATGTAATATACCATGTTAATACAATAAAGGACAAAAACCCATATACATGATCATCTCAATAAACAAAAAAACACCATACACACAGAAAACCCCAGAAAATTCATCACAGACCTAAATATGAATTAAAAATTTAATAAAACTCTCAGAAGAAAACTTAGGTACAAATCCTATGACCATAGATTAAGCAATGGTTTCTTAAATACAACACCAAAAAGCACAAGCAAAAGATAAATTAGGTCCATCAAAAGTTAAAAATTTTATGTTGCATACAATCAATATAATGAAGAGACAACTCACATGATTAAAAAAAAAAATCTGGATATCATGTATCTGCAAAGGTACTTGTATCCAGAACATACAAGAAAGTCTTACAACTCAATAATAAGACAAATAATCCAATTTTAAAATGTGTGAAGAATACATTCCTCCAAAAAGACATACAAATGGCCAATAAGCAAGTGAAAAGATGTTCAACATCATTAGCCATTAGCAAACAAAACAGAATAAGATAGCTGCTACGATGGTTATAATCATAAAGGCAGATAATATCAAACGCTGATAACGACGCAGAAAAACTGAAACCATCACACACTGCTGTCTGAAACGAACAATGATACGGTCCGTTTGGAAAGGAATTTGGCAATTCCTCAAGAAGCCACACACATTCATACAAAACTTCTATTCAAATGTTCATAGAAGCATTACTTGTAACAGCCAAAAAGATAAACTGATGTATGATAAATAAAAAGTAGCATAAACCACGTAACGGACAAAATTCTTCAACAAAAAGGAATGAGTACTAGTACATAGCATGGCTGAACCTTGAAAACACTCTGTTAAGGGAAAGCAGCCAGATGTAAAAGACCATATACTTTATAATTCCATTTACATGAAAAGGTAGGAATCGCAAAATCTACAGACAGAATTAAGATTAGTAGTTGCTTAGAGTGAGGACAAGGGGATGGGTGGAAATGGGGAGCGACTATTAATAAGTACACCATTTCTCTTAGGGGTAGCAAATATGTCCTAGAGTTAAATTGTGGTAATGGCTGTACAAACCTGTGAATATACTAAAAAAACACTGCACTGAATCCTTGAAATTGGTGAATTGTATCGTATTGCTATGTGAATTATACCTCCAGGAAATAAAGACATAGCAAACATGCCAATAAACTAAAGTACAATTCTAAAAATGCTCAAGAAACAGGGAAAGATAAAGGAACAAAAGAGTTGGAACAAATAAAACAAATATTAGAACAGCAGACCTAAATCCAATCATATCAACAATTACATTAAATGTTAATGGAATAAGCACTCTAGTTAAAAGGCAGATATTGAACAAATGCATTTGTAAAAACAAGAACTAAATGCATGCTGTCTACAAGAGACATACTTTCAATACGAAGGATCAGACAAGTTGAAAGTAAAAGGACACAAAAGGATAAACCAAGTAAGTAAAAAAAACGTAAGGCTCAAGTGGCCATATTCCTTTCAGAGGAAAGTGAACTTTATTACCAGAGAAAAGAGGGACATTTCATAAAGATAAAAAGTTCAATTCCTCAGGGAAAAGAATGACAATAATAAACATATATAAGCCTAATACTAAGATTTCAAAATATATAAGTAAAAACCTGTAGAATTTTAATAAGAGAAAGACAAATCCACATAGTTGGAGATTTTAATACTCCTCTCAACAACTGATAAACAAAGCCAATAAAACAGAAGGTCCAAAAACACTACCAATACACTTGAACTGACATTTATAGAACACTGTACTCAACTACAAAATATACATTCATCAATTCCAGCACATTTCTGAATAATCTATGGATTAAAAAAAAAAAATGAAATTAGAAAATACTCTGACCCAACTCAAAATAAAAATACCATATACCAAAATTAGTGGCATTTTGCTAAAACAGTACTGTGAGAAAAAGTTATACTTTTAAACGCCCAAATTTGAGAAGTAACACTCCCAAGAAACTAGAAAAACAGCAAAGAAAACCTAAAGAAATAAAGGAAGGAGCAAAAACCAGCATAGCTGAAAAACAAAATAAAATTAGAATTTTTTCAAAAAGATTAGCAAAATTGATAAACACCTATTTACCAATATCAGAAATGAAACAGGCAATACCACTGTAGTCTTTACATATATTAACTGAATAATAAGTACAATGAACAACTTTATGCCAATAAATTTGACAACTAAGATGAAAAGCACAAGTTCCGTGAGAAATATAACTTTTAAAAATGGACATAATGTAGACTAAAATATTCTAAAGCCCTCACTCTATCAAAGAAACTGTATTCCTTATCAAATGAATTCTCCAAAAGAAACCACAGGCCCAGATGGTTTTACTGGCTAATTCTCTCAAATACTGAAGGAGTAAGGCCAATGAACACAAACTCTTCTCAGAAAACAGAAGTAACATTTACCAACTCATTTTAAGGCCAACAAAACTAGATAAAGAAAACTATAGATAAATACTCTTCACGAGCATATTTGCAAAAATTATTACCAACATACTAACAAACAGAATTCATCAATATGTTAAAAATATGACACAACATTACCAAATGAGGTTTATCCCAGAAATGTAAGGGGTTTTTTTAACATTAAACAAATAACTCATCATCATCCACAGTACTCAATGCAGAAGAGATCTCTTTATCACAGAAACCTAACAATGTCCCTCTAATTTTCTCAAAATTGTTTGGTGACTCCCCACACCTACATACAACACAGAAACTTAAACATAAAATGGAAGGTCGACAGCACCGCCTCTGCCCAGCAGTCTCACCTCTGACTACCAACCGTGAACAGGGCTCTCACACGCTGGCCGCGCCCTCTGCTAGGACGTGCACTCCCCTCTCCTTCCTTTCCCTCTCCAATTCCAAACCTCCGCCCTCAGCTGAGTTCCTCTGAAAGCCTTCCTGACTTCATCAGGTTGATTTCATTACTTTTCCCTCTACATTCCCACTGCATCTTCTGTAGTCCTCAATTCTAATAGATATTATCATTATTTCTTTGTCTCTCTATCCAACTACCACCTACGGGTTAAGTCGCTTCAGTTGTGTTTTGACTCTTGCAACCCCGTGGATTGTAGCCCACCAGGCTCCTCTGTCCACGGGATTCTCCAGGATAGAATACCAGAGTGCGCTGCCATGCCTTCCTCCAGGGGATCTTCCTGACCCCCAAGACTGAACCCACCTCTCTTAAGTCTCCTGCATTTAGTAGGCAGGATCTTTACCACCAGCATCAACTGAGAAACCCTGCCGTCACAGCAGAAGCCAAATCTTTTCACCACACTAACAGAATAAAGAAGGAAAATCATATGATCATTTCAACAGATACAGAAAAATCATTTGACAGAAGTCAATACGCACGTGTGAAGAAAAAACTCTCAGAAAATCAGTAATTACAGAAAATGTCAATAAAGGCATCTAAGACAAACTCACATACTTAACTTCCAAGAAATGCTAGCCTCAGTAGCAATATTCAACATTTATATATGCTTATTTATCTTCAATGGTCCTCCAAAAACCCTATTTAAAAAAAAATTTTTTTTAAGTAGAGAGCTATTATCCTCCCAACTGGTATTAATAGCAACTCTGGATCAGAAACGTTAAATCATATACCCAAGTAAGAAAGCCAGTACTAGAATCCGGTCTTTGACTAAAAGTACTTTTCAACTATAGTGTGCCATCTTGTCTAGGTGATTACAGCAAATAGTAACCTATTCAAACAGCCATTATATTTCATTAGTTGATAAAACAGGGTAAATAACACTAACATGGAGTGAAAAAATTTTAAGCCCACAATAAAAAGAACCTAAAATCCCCTTTTCTCAAATGGCCGTGCCACAAAAAGAAAAGTACCCAATGAATTGTCTCTAATATTTTTCTTTAAAGGTCTAAAATACAACAGATAAACTGGTAATTCAAAGCCTTATCTGAATTTATATTTTTAATCTGCTACTTGTCCATGCCTTAACTTAACAGCTGTCAGCTAGAAGCTGAGGCCCACAGCTCCTTAAGAAAGAATCCAAAGTGACATGGCTACTGCTGAGTTTCTGTTTCCGATTCAAATGAATTTTTCATGCAGGAAAATATGAATGCTGTCTTAACATCTTTCCATCTGTGAAACACCCACAGCCAGCAAGTTCCACAGTGAGGCTGGATTTGCTTCTTTACTGCACAACATGCACTTCACTTCAAAATACACAGGGAAATTCAAGTGTCTTCAAATGATCTGTCTACAAAACTACAAAAAAAAAAAAAAGATAGGAAGAACTGCCACCCAGCTGCCTACAGACCAGTCATTTCTATGTATCTTCTTGTATTCCCTAAAGGTGAATACTTGACTTCAAGTCATCTGTCTAGGACAAAACATTAAACAATTAAGATAAAATAAGCCTTCTCCACAAATATAAGCCTTCTCCTTCTCCAAAGGAGTCATCTTCTGTATGAACATCCCAGGCCCTCATAAAAGAGCCCAAGTGTTTCATGATAACACAGTGCCCTTTATACACAAGTTCCTAAAAGTATCAGTGAATTTCTTATTTGATCTTACTACTGTTGAAAGCCCGTGACCATGAGGTATCTCTCACTGAGTTTATTGTGACTGAAGTAAAAATAAAGACCTCTTTTCTCCAAGTGACAGAAAATTCAAAGGTCACCAGATACGTCTGTACTCAAAATGTCTCCTTTCAACAATCTTCGGGAGTGTCCTATAAAAACCAGTGGGTGACCTAAATTTTTAATCAAGAGATCAACAAAATAGCTTTGTCATGATTACTTCATGGATAAGCCAATAACTTCGCACTTTAATTCCAACAAGAATTCAGAAATGTTCAAATAATGTCTTTAAAAATAAGAAGCTCTTTTACAATATAATTTTTCTTATTAATTATCTAAGAAAAAATAAAGGAGAGGGTTATCAAGTTAATTTCAAACTCCCTCAAGTACCACTTGAATATGCATTGGAAGGATTGATGTTGAAGCTGAAGTTCCAATACTTTGGCCACCTGATTGAAAAAGACCCTAAATATTGGAAAAGACTGAGAGCAGGAGGAGAAGGGGGCGACAGAGGATTAAATAGTTGGATGGCATCACCAACTCAACAGACATGAGTTTGAGCAATACTGGGAGATACTAAAGGACAGGGAAGCCAGACGTGCCACAGTTCATAGGGTTGCAGAGAGGTGGACACAACTTAGCAACTGAACAACAAGTACAACACCATGTAACAACACTGAGCAAACTATAGACTAATATTCCTAACTTCACAATATCACCCTCAAGTCTAATTTCAAGAAGAAATTTAAAATGTTCAAGGAATGATAATCCCAACCAACCACCTTCTAACAAACATTTTTTGTAAAGCCTGCCTCTAGCTGAATAATTCCAATCAACTGTCTCACTATCAGCATGGGGTTGGCAGAGCTGCTGCTGTTTCAAGGTTAAAGTTAAAAGCAGGTAGGAGCAGCCACTAGAGATTTTTGGCACTAAGACACAGACCAGAAATTGAGTAAAGCAGTCAAAGATTCAGGAAGACCAAAGGATGAAAACCAACTCCCAGTTTCATAGTCTGCACAGAGAAGACATTTTTGCACCCATTAAGTGAAGTCGCTCAGTCGTGTCCAACTCTTTGCAGCTCCATGGACTGTAGCCCACCAGGCTCCTACATCTATGGAATTTTCCAGGCAAGAATACTGGAGTGGGTTGCCATTTCCTTCTCCAGGGGATCTTTCCGACCTAGGGATCAAACCTGGGTCTCCCGCATTGCAAGCAGATGCTTTACCATCTGAGCCACCCTTAAACACGATGAATCACATTATCTGTGAGCCATTCCTATTCAACCTTGCTTTCCATTCCCAATGGCAACTCCTGTCTCCTCAGAACCTTTAAATTCTGAACTGAATTATGAGGCCAATTTACTTTCTTCACTCAAACTGTTCAAACCACATCTCCAAGCCATAAAGTTCCATTTCACTTAAAATCTGTTAAAAGACAAACCACTACAGGTATTTTACAATTCACATCACACACAGTTTCTAAATTTTCACCAAAAAGGGAAATTCTTCAGTTTAAAAAAAAAAAGCTAAGACAATGCTTATTTGCAATTACAGATATTGTTCTATTACCTGGGTTTAAAAAAGCATAATTTCAACAGAGAAAAAATTATATATATATGAAAATGTTGCGAAGTCTTATTGTATATATGTGTGTTTTTAATTTTCTTGAATTGGTCTTCACACCAAAAAGGCTGTTCAACCAGTGTGCATGGTCGGTGCTAATGTAAACTGGTGCAACCACTGTGTAAACAGTATGGAGGTTACTCAAAAAATCAAAAATTGAACTACCATGAGAAACAGTAATTCCACTTCTGGGTATTTATCTGAAGGAAATAAATAACTATCTTACAAAGATATCTGCACCCCCATGTTCACTACAGCATTATTAATAACTACCAGGACATGGAAACAACCTAAATCTGTATAAATGAACGAATGGATACAGGAAGTGTTTTATAGATACAATGGAATAATATTCAGCCATGAGAAAGAAGGCATACCTGTTATTTGACACAACATGTATTGGCCTTAAGGACATTATGCTAAGTGAAATACGTCAGAGAGAGAAAGACAAATACTTTATAACATCACTTATCTGTAGAAACTTAAAAAAAAAAAAAGCTCAGATAGGAAGAAGAGACTAGTGGTTGCCAGAGGAGGGGGTGGGCAGCAGATGAAACAGGTAGCGAAGGTGGTTAAAAGGTATAAATTTCCAGTTTAAGAGAAATAAGTCCTGGGGATGTAATGTACAGCATGGTGACTACAGATAACTATACTGTACTGTATACTTCAAAGTTGCTAAGAGAATAGATCTTGACAGATCTCATCACAAGGGGAAAAAAATTATTGTAACTATGTTTGGTAATGGATGCGGAGCTTACTACAGTGACCATTTCACAACATAAACATATATTAAGTCATTATGTCAATTATATCTCAGGGTTTTTTTAAGGGATGTTCCACACAGATATAATACCCTTGACAATATGCTATATCCCTTCTCCTAACCATTCTTCATCATGTCCCACAGGGAATAAGAAAGAATCCTCCAGGAAAATCTATAAACCTTACCATGTAGAATCATGGTAACTATTTAACAGTTCTCATGTTTAATTAAGAAACTATCATATTGCTTGTCTTAGATCCCCAGATAAGTGTGCAATTATGGAGAAAGTTATCTGGTAAGAACATAAAGGGAAATTGCCTATATAAGTGAATGCAAATAGAAATCATGTAGATAGATTCAGACCTCAAAGCCAAAGTCCTATTTAATTTTTTATTTAAAGTCAAAAACAGCTTTAAAGTTGTCACTAATCTTAATTAATCATGGTATGTTTCATCAGCCATATAAACTTGATAAAATACCCTTAAACGACCTTTTGGAAAAGAATATATGTCTCTAACTAAATCCTCAATGATACAGAGAATGCCCCACATTCAAGCAGCTTAGTGTATGCTATCAGCCCAATCCATCCACCCATTTTGGACAAAAAACGATTTGACCTGACAGACGTCAACAAATGGTCCAAAGACCACTTGTCTGGCGCTATCTGGCTTGTCCTGCAGAATAGGTGGATGCCTAGTCTTAGAGTTAGGCAGTTTTTATAATCAAAGCCATGAGTAACCATTTGAAAATATGTTTGATAAATCAATTTGGTTAAAGCAGATGGAAAATCTGTGAAAACTAAAGCTTTTCAACAATAACACCAAACAGATCACTGTTAAAAAGACAAAGTATAACTTAAAGAATAAAATTAAACTCACAAAATTTTCTTATGTCATTCCCTTCTTGAGTGCATTTTTAAAAAACAATACTGAGGGCAGATCCAGACTAAACAGGAAACAGTGCCATGTTTCAATTTTCCCATTTCTACCAACCCACTGGTGGGGAAAGGGGTGCAGAGCAGAACACATATTTTCTATCCCTACTACCAACAGGTCAAAATTTTAGCAAGCACTAAAAACAGTGAAATTTTAAAATAAAGCTCGTTACCCATACTTAATGCCTACTAAGAAGTATTTGTAAGTAAATTCTGGAATGTGAAAATCACACAGAATTCCTAGGCTCCATGGCCCTTATCCAGCTCTCTCTTTAGTTATAGCCAGAGGAGCACAGATTTTTATCTGCACCCAGACATATGTAGAATAAAAACCTAGCACTTTCATGACTTGTAAATGAAAATGTCAACAATAGTTTTAACCCCTGTAAGTCTTACTTTATCTGTGAAATACAGAATCACACCACACCAGAGGATTAACGTAAGGATTAAATCAACTGAGTGTGTAAAGATGTTGGGGTGGTGCTTTCCACTGTACCCTAAATAAATCACGCTAACATCCTACTCAAGCTTCTTGTCATGGAAGGCCTGTCCTCCCATCCCCCCTTCTGCTATCTGAACTACATCCATTCTTCACAGTCTTTTAAGTCATTCTGATGCCTGCTTTATCTTTAACACGACAACAGCCTTCCTAATCTTTAATATTCAAATGTATTTAATATCTAATAGCATTCATCATTCTATTTAATGAGACACTGCTCTAGATTTTATTTAATATTTCAATGGCATACAGTATAGATCTCAAGCAGAGTAAAAGCTCCAAGCTTTCATGGAGTATCATCTCATGTTCACCTCAACGCCTACTGGGGCTTTAAATAGATACTAAGCAATATTCAGTAAATGCCATATAAATAAACAACCAAATAAAGGCACATAAACCACAAGTTGTTCTGGTCAGAAAAGGTAGCCGAGGTAGCTTTTGAAAACACAAAAAAGAAAATTTATGACACATGCTATAACTAAAATCTAGTCTACCTTTTTAGAAGAAATGCTAAATGAGTATCCCCTGAGCATTAAATACAATTTACAAACAAGGAAAAGACATAATGCAATCGATTCCTTACCCAAATGACACCTCTAACATTAGCCACTTCTACAAAGAGTATAAAATTTAACAGATATTCTCAGCTCAGAATTAGTATTCTTCTTTTCCCTAATTCATTGTATTTCTAAAGAGTCAGCCAGCAGAGGAAGAGGAAGTTCATTAACTAGTCAAATAATAAGGCTAACAAATTTTTAAACTGTGGAAAATCTAATTAAACTTCTGAATATTAATCACAAGAGTCACCAGTGCCCATGTATTTATAATATTTTATAATATTACTTTCATATCATATAAATGGAAATACTCCATAAAACTGTCACTACTTACCTTAAGTTCTTTTGGGATACAGAGGTACATTCCAAACAAATAAAATGTAAACACAAATCCTTTTTGAAGCCAGAAAAATCAATATTAATCAAAAGTCAAATGACAGAGGATAAAAGTTGCTACTTTCTGAAACATGACCCAAACTGACTAAAGTACAAGGCCAGTCTCATAATCCCAGCAGTGAAAGTCGCTCAGTCGTGTCTGACTCTTTGCGACCCCATGGACTATACATAATCCCAGTAACCATTTATCAATTTAGTCTTCATCTATTGTTCATTCCAAAGCTTCATCTTTTGGGATCCTCCCCAAAAGCAAACCTCATTTTTAGTCTGCGACCATAAGATTCATCAGAAAATAGCTAGGGCCCTAGATTATATATTTCTGAGATGCAGTTTAAGGAGCATCACAGTTTCTGTTGACAATTACAGACGAGCACAGTTACAAACGATATGGAGAAGAACGTACAACAAGAGGATCAACATTAGGAAACGCTGAAAGTTAAGTTCAAACTGCCAAACACAGACTACTCAGATATACGCTGCTCTAGGTAAAAGTGAGTCACGATTGTCTTTATTAAAAAGGGCTGAGACAGGGCTTCCCTGGTGGCTCAGTGGTAAAGAATCGTCTGCCAATGCAGGAGACATCCCTGATCTGGGAGGATCCCTCATGCCCCAGAGCAACTAAGCCCATGCACCACAACTACTGAGTCTGTGTTCAAGAGCCCAGGAGCTGAAACTACAGAGCCCTCATGCTCAAGGGTGCATGCTACACAGTGAGAAGACCACAGGCCGCAATGAGAGAAGTCCGCACAGCAACAAAGACCCAGCACAGCCAAAAAAATAAACAATAAAATATTTTAAAATAAAAGACTGAGACAAACAAAATGTAATACTGTAATGTAATACAATATTGTATTACAATACAATAATGTATACAAAATGTAATACCCAAACTTTCTCTGTTCTGCTTAAAAAATACTTCCATATATGTTATCACATTTGATCCCTATAACAACCTTTCTGAAATGCAGGAAACATGCTTACTTTACAATGAAAAAAATTAAGATGTAGAGAGAGTTTATCTTACAAAGCTAACAAGTGATGGGGAAAAGATGTAAACGTGGGACTTTCTGGCTCCAAAGGCATAACTCTTTGCATCACAACATGATGTCTTTCTAAAGCAAGGGCTAGACATGGTATTGGAAATGTGGTTAACCTGCTTCCATAGACACAAAAATATTTTTCAGTAATAGATACATGAACAATTATATGCCAACACACTGGACAACTAGAAAAAATAAATTCTTAGAAACACACAACCTAACAAAATGAGTCAAGAAGATAGAAAAGGCTGAACAAATCAATTACTGGCAAAAAGACTGTTCAGTTCAGTTGCTCAGCTGTATCCAACTCTTTGCGACCCCATGGACTGCAGCGTCAGTAATCAAAATCCTCCCAACAAACAAAAGTCCAGGCACAGATGGCTTCACTTGTAAATTCTACCAAACATTTTCAAGAGAATTAATATCAATCCTTCTCAAACTCTTTCAAAAAAACAGAAGTGGAGGGAATACTTCCAAATTCTTTTTATAAAGCCAGCATCACCTGATAACAAAACCAGGCAAGGAAAGTACAAGAGAACTATAAACCAATATACCTAATGACCATAGATGCAAAAATTCTTAAAAAAACAAAAAAAAATTAGCAAATCAAATTCAACACTATTACTTAAAGGATCATACACCATGATTAAGTGGGGTTTAGTCCAAGGATGCAAGGATGTTTCAATATCCACTAATCAGTGTGACACAAAACAACAAAATGAAGGATAAAAATCATATGATCATTATCAATAGATGCAAAAAACCAACTCAAAATTGATTAACAACTCCCAACACAGAACTTGAAACCATGTAACTCCAAGAAGAAAACACAGGGGGTAAGCTCCAGGACATCAGCTTTGGCAACGATGTGCTGGATCTGACACCAAAAGCGAAACATTAACTAAGTAGGATGTAAATTAAAAAACATCTGCACAGCCAAAGAAATCAACAGATTGAAAAGGCAACCTACAAATGGGAGAAAACATTTACAAATCATGTATCTAATAAAGGTTAATATCTAAAATATATAAAGAACTCATAACAGCAAAAAGGCAAACAATCCAACTAAAAAATGAGCAGAGGAACTGAGTACATTTCTCCAAAGAAAATGAATAAATAGACAACAGGTATAAGAAAAAAGCTGATATCAGAGAGGATCACTAGAAACTTGGAAGAAAGAATTAATAAGCATTCACATCACAATCAAGCAAGATCCCAAATGCTTCACCAAAGAACTATTGTATCTCTCTTGTGAACCTCAAACTTCTAACAGCTTGCCTTCTAAACTGCTCTTATTAATAATTTATTGGTTTTAGCTTTTTTAGACCAAAACATATAGAACTGCAGAAGCTTCAGACCAGCACAAACAACCATAATTGACACAATTTCAAGCCAGCCCAGTTCTGGCTGAAAGTGAAAAAGTCCAAGTGAAAAAGAGAAATAAGAAAATTTTTTGTAATTTAAGCTTAATATTTTAGCCTATGAAGTCTCATTATTAATATTAACAATACCTGTATTTTATACATGAGAACACAGACATTGCCCAAGATCAGTCAGGATTTTAACAGAAAACTTGATTCCAGAATCCTCTCTTAACTACTATATTAGGTTGGTACAAAAATAACTGAGGTTTTGAATTGTTGAACTTTGCTGTTTGATACTGGAATACATTCTTAAATATGGTTATGTTATACATCATTTTAATGAGCATTTCTTGTTTTATTTTTTTGTTATTAACTTATTACTTGCTGTTTATATTTATTTTAGTCTATGGAAATGATGTTAGACAAAAAGAAAATTCCAACTTTTTTTTCTTATTCAAGTTCAAAATGGGTCATAAGGCAGCAGAGACAACTTACAAACAAAAACACGTTTGGCCCAGGAACTGCTAACAAAGGTACAATACAGTGGTGGTTCAAGAAGTTCTGCCAAGAAGACGAGAGCCTTGAAGATGAGGAGTGTAGTGGCCGGCCATTAGAAGCTTGCAATGACTGATTGAGAGCAATTGTTGAAGCTGATCCTCTTAAAACTAGACAAGTTGCTGAAGAACTCAACATCGACTATTCTACAGTCATTTGGCATTTGAAGCAAATTGGAAAGATGAAAAAGCTCAGTAAGTGGGTGCCTCATGAGCTGACCAAAAATCAAAAAAATTATCGTTCTTAAGTGTCGTCTTCTCTTATTCTACACAACAATAATGAACCACTTCTTAATCGGATTGTGATGTGTGATAAAAAGTTGACTTTATACAACTGGCAACAACCAGCTCAGTGGCTGGACTGAGAAGCAGCTCCAAAGCACTTCCCAAAGCCAAACTTCCACCAAACAAAGGTCATGGTCACTGTTTAGTGGTCTGCTGCCTGTCCATCTGAGAAGTAGGCTCAGTAAATCGATAAAATGCACCAAAAACTACAACACCTGTAGTCAGCATTGGTCAAGAGAACGGGCTCAAGTCTTCTCCATGACAATGCTCGATTACACATCATACAACCAACACTTCAAAAGTTGAAAGGATTGGGCTACCAAGTTTTGCCTCATCCACCACACTCACATGACCAACGGATTAGCACTTCTTTAAGCATTTCAACAACTTTTGTAGGGAAAACGCTTGCACAACCAGCAGGAGGCAGAAAATGCTTTCCAAGAGTTCGTTGAATCTCAAAGCATGGATTTTTATGCTATTGGAATAAACAAACTTATTTCTCATTGGCAAAAATGTGTTGATTCCAATGATTCCTATTTTGATGAATAAAGATGTGTTTGAGCCTAGTCATAACGATTTAAAATTCATGGTCCAAAACCACAATTATGTTTGTACCAACCCAATATAATCATGCCCTAATATGTCCCTCTATTATATATATATATATGTATATATGTATGTGTGTGTGTTTTTTTTAAATAAATTTATTTATTTTAGTTGGGGGCTAATTACTTTACAATATTGTAGTGGTTTTTGCCATACATTGACATGAATCAGCCATGGGTTTACATGTGTTCCCCATCCTGAACCCCCCTCCCACCTCCCTTCCCATCCCATAGCCAGGACTTGAAAGCAACCTAGATGTCCATCAGCAGACGAATGGATAAGGAAGCTGTGGTACATATACACAATGGAATATTACTCAACCATTAAAAAGAATACATTTGAATCAGTTCTATTGAGATGGATGAAATTGGAGCCCATTATACAGAGTGAAGTAAGCCAGAAAGAAAAACACCTCTACTATATTTTTAAATTAAGTCAATACATGCGTTTTTTACCTGAACTTATGTCTCCCTAAAGATGGAACATTCAGAAAAATATTTTGCGTGTTGATTTCTCCCTGTCTGGTGGACTAATAGTGGGGTTAGGCCACCATAAATGGCAAAGCAAGATAAAAGCCTTATTTTTGTGTGTCTGAATTTTCTATCCTGAACATAATTACTGTTGTAATCAAGAATACAATAGATGTTTTAAGATTTGTTTTTCCCCTCAATAATTTATTTTGGCAGGAATTTTTATGCAATCTACTTACTTCTCCAAGTTTCTAACAAAATAGCTTAGAGTCTTAGAGGTTTTAGTATTTTCTTCCTACTTCTTGTATATATGACACCACTCACAAGCAAACACTTGGAAACAAAACAGACTTATAAACTGTACTGTGTAAGCAAATTTTATACACTGTAAGTTCCCTTCTAGAGTACAGAACAATGTTTGGAACTCAGAACTCCTCACTTTCCCTTAAAAGCAAAGTTGTAAGTATGGTTAAAGCTCCTAGACTCTCCCAGGAAGATTATTTAACCATATTATTACTGAATTCTAGTGATAGGATTACTGACCTAGGTATCAAAATCCAGGGTCAAGCTATACAATAGCAAGAAACAGAAGTTTTTAAAAATCCAGCTTTTTTGAAGCTCAGGAATGCTCCTTGGCACATTTTCTATCTTTAGACTGTCCTCTAGTTTGTGCCCCCTCCCCCACCCCTGCTCTCATGTGCCCCTGTGCCCACCTATTACGGAACGCCATCACAAGCCTGGTCTCCCATCCTGTGCCCCTGTGCCCACCCATTACGGAACGCCATCACAAGCCTGGTCTCCCATCCTGTGCCCCTGTGCCCACCCATTACGGAACGCCATCACAAGCCTGGTCTCCCATCCTGTGCCCCTGTGCCCACCCATTACGGAACGCCATCACAAGCCTGGTCTCCCATCCTGTGCCCCTGTGCCCACCCATTACGGAACGCCATCACAAGCCTGGTCTCCCATCCTGTGCCCCTGTGCCCACCCATTACGGAACGCCATCACAAGCCTGGTCTCCCATCCTGTGCCCCTGTGCCCACCCATTACGGAACGCCATCACAAGCCTGGTCTCCCTGATGCGATCTTAGCCAGCCCTCTCTTCACACCTATCTTACCAGCGTAAGTGTCACTTTCAGGTGTTAAATTTAGAGTGGGATGAATGAACCAACTCACACTAAATCCCTTAATTCTAAGCTGGAGCATTTCTAATCATATAAAATGAAGTGAAATATTCAGACCACATCAAAACAGACATTATGACCTAGAAGTACACCAGTCACAATCAACTTCTCACAACTCTTTCACTCTTTTTTTTTCTAAGCCCACCAGGGTTTGAAAAGAACCAAACCATCAAAGATATCTACAGTGGAGAAAAGATTAAAAGCAGAGAGAGGACACCCTCTGAGAAACTTAAAAGTTTAGAAATACAGTACACAAAGAACATGTGAAATTAAACACCTATGATTTCGTTTAAATTAACACCAAATGTTAAGGGAATACAAAAATTATGTCTTTAGAGACAGTATACCTGCAGTTGACCCTGGAACAAGGTGGGGTCAGGGGCACTAACTCTTCACGCCATCAAAAATCATTAACTTACAGTCAGTCATCTGCATCTGCAGATTCAACCAACCAGAGTTTATGTCATATTGCAGTATTTACTACTGAAAAAAAATCTGCATATAAACAGACCTGAGCAATTCAAACCCATGTTGTTCATGGGTCAACTGTTTACAAGTAGGAGGCAGAAAGACATTCCAGGAAGAGAGAAAATGAGAAGGCAAGGAGTTTGGAAAGCAAGATAGGTTCGTGAGGTAATAAAGATACCACACTGGGTTAAAAAAGGAAAGGAGTGTGGTTTTGATCTGGAGGTATATGGGACCAATTTGAAAAAAAGATTTCAAGCAAACAGTACAGTACAGAACTGAACAGACCAAAAACTGGACCACTTCAGGCAATTCTCTGTTTTGCAGAGTGTCCTACACACTGTAGATGTTAGTAGTATTCTCGGCCTCTACCCACTCGATGTCATTAGCACCTCTCCTCCACAAAGTGATAACAACTAAAAATATCTCCAGACACAGTCACATGTCCTCCAGGGGACAAATTCAACCTCCCCACCACCCGTGGAGAACCACTTACCTAGTCTAAGCCCTTTTATGAGTTAAGGAAACTGAGTCTCAGGGAAGTCACGTAACTTGCTGAGGTCACACAGCCTGATTCTAGTTTTGTCAAGAGCTAGAAGGTAAGTCAAGAAGCATGTTAAATTGGGCTTGCGATCTTCTTAAGTAATGCTTAGAGAGATTTCTAATCATTCTTTAGAAATTATCTTAAAATTATTTTTGATGCCCAAATTGGACATTTTACATGTAACACATACTATATATGCTATAATATTTTCTCGTTTCTGTACTGCTTTAAAGAATTCATGTTTAACCAACAAGTCCCAAACAAAGCAAAAAATATATTAAGCTACTAAAGGAACCAAAGCAGGAACTGGGCAACTACAGTAAAACATTAACTGATCAGATCCCTGAGTACCTGAGGAGTCTAAGCAGCCAATTTTTCCTAACAGCTGAAAACCTATCCTTATAAGTACCAAGCTGTGTTTCCCCATTCCCCCAGTTTTAACTCTCTTGGACAGTTATCTTTATTTTATATACTGCCTTGCCCTCTTAAGCAAAAATATAAAAATACCAAAGAAAATTTTAACTCTATTTTAAGATTCAGGGTCACTATGAAATCCATTCATAATTATACTATAACACTTTGAGATCAGAGAATATTATAAGTAAGGAACAATTAGTTTTATGTGGCTTAAGCAAAGTATATGTGGATAAAATTAGGTGGTTAGGGAAAACGGTACAGTCTAAAGTCAGACTACAGAGTTTCTGAATTTCATCTCAAAGAGTAAGCATTCATCTTGTTCTTTTGGTGCATAAATGATATTAACAGGTCTGTTTTCCAAACATCATAAATTAATGGAATGAGAGAAAGACCAGAACCCAGTAAGAAGTTCCATTTAAACACAACAGGCCAAACAGGAGGCAGAGGCTGCCTGACCTACGGTGGCAGTGATGGCAAAGAGGGAGAGAAAAATATAAGATACAGGTAGAAGATCAGTTTGGTGAATAATGGAGGAGGCATAAAGGTCAAAGATGACTCTGGCTTCCGGCTACGTAGATGTAACTAAGACTAGGAAAACAGTAAAAGAACCTCATTTCCAAGGAAAAAGATAACAAGTAAGATTTGGGTTTTAAAGTCTAGCCTCATGAACTCAGTAACCTAGGTTTTATTTAAGCAAGTTAAATCTCTACTAAATTTCACCCTCAGTGAAAAGGGGAAAAATAAGACACGTACAATTTATTTGTGAAGATTGAATAACACAGTAATAGCACTTTGGAAAGAACTAGTCTAAGAAATGACTTTTCCTCTTTTTTTTAAATTCCTGGCAAAACTACCCGTAAGTACAATCTTCACTGGGTACCTTTATTTCCCTATCAAAAACCTTTCCAATCACCCTAAAATAATACACATTCAGGCCACCAATGGCTTCTTCCTGGACATTTCTATTCCACTGTGCTGGTTGTTTTATTTCAGCACCGTGTTTCACCTCTGCTTTTATAGCATCTGTTTTTTCAGGAAAATTACAAGGACATTAATTCTTAAAAGTTTCTTTTCTATTAACACATTTTTCATCTGTTTCTTCTACTCTATCTTATCTATTTCCTACTACCTCAATGCTACTTCAGATCTGTACTACATACTTCAATAGCCTTGAAGTCTCCAACTTTTTCCAAAAAGTTTAAAAAAAATTCACCCCACTACCACCATCACCCCACCCCACCCCCACCAAAATCCTCCTGGCTATGAAGTTCTGACTCTCCAGGACAAAAAGGGAGAAGCTGCCATGTGTTTCTCTTTGTGTTAAACCTCAAGAGAAAAGGGTAGAAAGTTGGAACATCATACTCTCTCCCTTTCAAAAGAACTTCCAAAACTGACTCAGACTCTATAAAGAAAATCAGAAGTTTCACAAAGAATAAGAACGGATAGGTAGGAAAAAGAACAGAAAAACAGATGACTATAACACACAACCTGCCCGAGTTGGTTATGTGTTTCACTGGATGTGTTTCACAGCCTGTATCTGCCATCATGTCCTTCAAGAGTAACTGCCCTCCAGAAAAATTCCTGTTTAGATGAGGGATGGATATCAGACACCCCAGATGGCAAAAGGGAATTAGACAACATTCATATGTTGTCAGAGGTGAATCAAATTAGATAATCCCTCTAAGAACTTATTAAACTTCTCAAAGTGTGGTCCCCAGAGGAACATCAGCATCCACATCACCAGGGAACTTGTCAGAAATGCAAATTATTCTTCTGCATTTCAACAAGTCTTTCACATGACTGATACACCCTACTATTAAGATCCTCAGCACCTCCTTGAATCCAGGTTTATTAGGTACACAATGGCACTTACTCTTCAATTAACGTTGAGATTTCCCTGTATTCCTGAATATCTAGAACAGTGCCTGACACAGACTGTCTGACTCAATAAATGTTTACTGAATGAACTGAGAGAATGGCCTTAAAATAAACCTCTCCCTTACTAAAATCATGTTAATGGAACAGTTTCTTATAACCAAAGTAATCTTAATTAGCTAATGTGGACAGAGAGCTGTGATGGTCAAGTGGTTAAGGCCTTGGACTCAAAATTCCACGGGGTCTCCCCAAGCAGGTTCAAATTCTGCTCACAGCACTTCTCAGGGCTTTCCTGTCCAAGTCACTAAATGACTGGGCTTCCGTGGTAGCTCAGACGGTAAAGAATCTGCCTGCAATGCAGAAGACCAGGGTCGGGAAGATCCCCTGCAGGAGGACATGGCAACATACTCCAGTATTCTTGCCTGGAGAATTCCCATGGACAGAGAAGCCTGGCAGGCTACAGTCCACAGGGTCGCAAAGAGTCAAGACACGACTGAGCGACAAAGCACAGCATAGCACCTGAATAATAAAACACTATTCACTGATACGTTTTAAGATTTCTGTCAAACTTTGGAGTTGATTTATTTATTTAAAGATCTACTTCTACAGGAAAACATGATGTTGGAAGAATCTCACTTGTCAAAATTAGATCTAAGTTACGAAAGTTTCATACGAAATAGAAGTTTAAAGGAAGAAGTCCTTAGCTTTCTCCTCAACAGTCCTTATTAGCCCCATCTATAACTGTCTTCAGCTTCATCTAATACAAAACCACCAGCATTAATTTAGGCAGCAAACATATCCCTCCCCTGTTTTTTCAAACAAGTCTTCACTGGCACCCTCTCCAGTTTAAAAGTTCCACAGCGAGTTCAAGTTATGACAACTCAAGCAGTTCTATTTCTGCATTTTCTAATTAAAAACTTACCAGAAAAATGATTTCTAACCAAAGCCAGAAGGAGGTTAGCAGATAGTAATTCATGATTAGGCTACAGAAACAAAGGGGACACTCCACAGAGGCAAACTACCCAGTTTCCCATTCAGTGCTGCAATTTCAGAAATGTAATGATCCTTCATTTACTCAAAAAATGAAATGATAGTAAAATTCCCTAGTGTTGACAGCAGGTGATTTTTAACTTCACTGCTGCCTGACAGGCACCTACAGGCTTTACCTGGCCTCAATCTGTCCAGTTTGGAACTGCCAATTAGTAGCTTCTCAAAAGCAAATCTCAATGTAAGCCATTAAAAAAAGTGCTTTTCGAAGTGTCAAATACAATGGATAAGTCAAACTCAGCACATTAGAACAAAATAAAACCTGGGTGCCCAAACCAGACTGTAACTGTCAGAGCCAAAGGACAAAGGATACCACTCCAGTGCAAAAAAAGGATCAAATTCTCAAAACAGCTGTGATACACATACTCTTCCTCTTAAATACAAATACTCTTAAATACTGCAGCAGTCGAACAGGTGTCTTCATTTAACAGGTGTCTTCATTCATAAGCTTACCCTTTCTCAACTGAGGTTAGGCAAAACAGAATTAAGCACTAACGCCCTAAGGCACAGGTTGACAAACCTTTTCTGTAAATACTTTAGGCTTTTCAGACCACGTGGTCTCTGTCACAACTACTCAATTCTGCCACTGGAGCTTGAAAGCAGCTGTCAACAGTTAAGTAAATGAACGAGGGTGACTGTTCCAATGAAACTATTTATGGACACTGAAATTTGAATTTCATATAATATTCACAGAAATACTATTCTCTTTGCAATAAACATAAAACATAAAATGATTCTTATAAAAAAATTTAGTTCTTTGGCTAGATGTAGCTCTGAGCAGCAGTTTGTCAACCTATTCCCTAAACCATCCTTTGTATATAATAGATTAACTTCTCTCTTATGCATGCAGAATGGTACTAATTACACACCATACTACAGAGAATTGAAAAAATGTCACTCAAATCATTTTTTGTGTCTACAGAGCTCTGATTATGTAACACAATAATACTCTGTCTAGTATGAAACTAACTGATGCAATTTTGTTAGCAGTTGTTAACTTGGACAAATAACTTTAAAAAGAGTAACTTTTAAATTGTGCAAAGTCTCAAAATACAAGAAATATAAACAGGAACTTTCATATCCAGTATATGAAGTCACTGAGTCGTGTCTGACTCTTTGCGACCATGGACTTGTAGCCTGCCAGGCTCCTCCGTCCATGGGATTTTCCAGGCAAAAGTACTGGAGTAGGTTGCCATTTCCTTCTCCAGAGAAATCTTCCAGACCCAGGGATTGAATCCAGGTCTACCCGCATTGTAGGCAGACGTTTTACTGTCTGAGCCACCAGGAAAGATCCATATTGCATTGGATAATATAAATCCCACTACTGCAAATTAAATCTCTGGTTAGTAGGGACTTCCTTGGAGGTCCAGTGGTTAAGACTCCATGCTTCCACTGCAGGGGTCACAAGCTCGATCCCTAGTCAGGGAACTAAGATTCCACATGCTGCACAGCATAGCCAGAAACAAAAAAAAAAAATCTCTGGTTAATATATTGCCAGAAATAGGAAAGCCCAGAATTCAATTATCATCTTTCAATCTATTTGTATCTTCAGATACTGTTTCTTCGGAAAGCAGAACCTACCTGAATAAAAATCACAAGCAAGAATTACAGGCCTGCCTCAGACACCCACAGAACTAGACTGGAGTTCTAGCTCCACCTCTTTCTAGAGGAGTGAGCTTGAGCAAGTTCTAGACTCCCTTTACTCATCTGTTAAGGAGAGGAAATATCTGCAACCCCCCTAGAGTCAAAAGTACATCACCACACTTAAGCAAAGAGTCTTGAGTGCTACATACAGGGCTACACTAGTGCCAGTCGCCACTGTCAGGTGCTCGGGGGCTTTCTCCACATCACCTCTGTCCACTCTCTGCAAACCACCCTCCAGCGTTAGTTTCTGCCAAGCCTCAGGTGTAGAGGAATGCTGTGCATCTGGTAGCACACTTCATTCAACACATTAAATTTAAGCAAGCAAGAGGCTCTGTGAGGGCAATAAAGATGACTGAGATGGTCTCGGCACTCAGTTTAGAATAAACTCAAACACGTAGACATGGTCAGTCAGTGCTGTAAGAGGAACAAATGAAAACCAACATGAATACTGTAAGATAAGAAAAAGTTTCACAGGTATGTAATAAGGGCCTGAGTAGGGTGATGGGGGATAGAGTGTAACACAGGGAACTGCAAAAGCACATACAGAGGTAAGAGAACACTCCGCACACTCCAGAATGCAGGACAGTTCAAGTTCTAAAATTCCAAAAGGGCAGTTTCATTTTTAAAATCTAATCGGAAGACAAAAATCCTCCCATTAAGTCTCTGAAAAGCAAGTATCTTGAAGGAAAAGCAAGGGGCTCATTTTAAGCTAAGGAGAAGGCAATGGCACCCCACTCCAGTACTCTTGCCTGGAAAATCCCATAGACAGAGGAGCCTGGTAGGCTGCAGTCCATGGGGTCGCGAAGAGGCGGACACGACTGAGTGACTTCACTTTCACTTTTCCCTTTCATGCACTGGAGAAGGAAATGGCAACCCACTCCAGTGTTCTTGCCTGGAGAATCCCAGGGATGGGGGAGCCTAGTGGGCTGCCATCTATGGGGTCGCACAGAGTAGGACACGACTGAAGCGACTTAGCAGCAGCAGCTGCATTTTAAGCTAAAGGGTTGGGGAAAATTATGAACCATGCTAGCTAGGTTCAACCCACTTCATCATCATTTCCCAAAGCACTTTACAAACAAGATCTAAGAGGATGTGTGTATGGAGCACTGAGTTACAGGGAAGGGATGTCTCATCTAGCAAATCTCTGGAGGAAGTAGAAACTGGCATACCTGGCTCTCTTGATGACACATGCATACTTGTGCTAAGTCACTTCAGTCGTGTCCAACTCTTTGCGACCCCACGGACAGTAGCCTGCCAGTCTCCTCTGTCTAGGGATTCTCTAGGTGAGAATACTGAAGTGGGTTGCCATTTCCTTCTCCAGGGGATCTTCCCAACCCAGGGATCAAACCCACACCTCTTACGTCTCCTGTATTCACAGGCAGGTTCTCTACTACTAGCACCACCTGAGAAGCCCCCTTGATGACACATTCAATGTGCCAATCTGTTTCAAAAACCATCTTCTTAAATTCTGCAAGCTACCAGAGTTCTCAGTAAGAAAAAGCAATAAAGCAACTTAATTCTTAAGAGTTATGTATGCTTCCTTGAGAGCAGTGGGGAGTAGAAAACCTTACCTTCTTCCTCTAGAGTTCATTTTCTTACTTGTATCATTAAAAACCTTTCCCATAAACAAATTTTATTGATGTTTTCTTCTCCTTTACCAAAAACAACAAAATAAATTTACCTTGAAGCTGTGCCTGAGCATGGTAGATTTTAACCCAGAGGACTAGTGAGTGATAAGAACGATATTCTGTAATTGTCACCTCTCCCTCTCAAGACTGCCACTGCGTCAGTCCCACCGCCAGTGGAAGATTAAAGAAGGCCCCAACTCTCTGCTAGGCCTCTGACTGAGTCCATTCCCCACCCTACTCCCTTGAACCTGGGCAGGCTCTGTAACTGCTTTGACCATTATAGAGGTAATAGAAGTGATGCTCCGCCCCTTTCCAAGCTGAGACTGTCAACTCTTAGAAATAATCATAAATTGTTTTTTAAGGCCCTAAGTTTTGGAGTAACTTGCTAAGATAACTGGGGCTTTCACCACACTGCAACCAAAATACTGCTTCACTTATAAAAGGAAATAAAAATTCAGGAGTTGCAACTTATTGGACTGGTTTCTAACAGAATATCCTGTCAACTCTCAGAGCATAAAAAAGACAACCAAAGTGCCCTAATTCCTCCTAAGAAACCAGAATGACCTAATGTCAGTCAGGTTCCTTGGAAAGGTTAAAAAAATCAAACTCCATGAGTATACCCAAGTGATGCATTGATTCTTCACCCCAAAGAAAACCCTCTCTGGTCTGGAAGGTTAAGATACCAAGAAGTCATCTCCCGAAAGCAGTATTTAGAAAGGAGGTAGGTAACAGACAATTTTCACTTTATGCTATATACCATCTGAATTGTTTCAAATAAGCAGGTAACACTTTTAAATATTTAGAAGGTATTTCCTTTGTAGAAACCAAACCACTGTAGCCCTAACAACTTTTAAATGCCTTTTTGTTGCACTAAGATGATGGCAAATGCCATTCTTAGCTAGGCTTTCACAGAGTGAAAGATCGTGGCAGCCCCCAAATGGAAACCTATGCTTTATCTGTATCTCTTTCTCAACCCACCAGCCACATGTCTCTGAATAGCATGGCACAACCATTTAGCACAGGCTTCCCAGGTGGCACAGTGGTAAAGAATCTGCCTGCCAATGCAGGAGACACAAGACACACGGGTTCAATCCCTGGATGTGGAAGATCCCCTGGAGAAGTAAATGGCAACCCACTCCACTATTCTTGCCTTGAAAATCCCATGAACAGAGGAACCTGGCAGGCTACAGTATATGTAGGTGCAGAGTTGGACACAAGTGAAAGACTGTGCACACACACACCTGTTAACACAGAGCTCAGCAAAGGAAGGGCTATGAAACTGGAAACTGTTTTTACCTCCTTCTTTCAAGCTTTGAAGGGTACTAAGTAAAAAGACAACTGTTTTAGAATCTCCCCCCATGCCTCCAGCAACTGTGCTGGGCTTCCTTGCAAACCATTTCCCATAGTGTTCTCTTCCTGAGGCCTCTGCCACACTCCTCATCTGAAGAAAACTACCAAGATGGCTGAATACATGTGAAAAAGACTGGCAAAAAGTCAAATCAGACAGATGAGGGGCTAACAAAAAAGGAAAATAATTCCTCCCTTGAATATCTAAGTTTTCATAAACTATCAATATCTCTAACCTATGCTCTTTAGACCAATACCTTGCTTCCAAGAAAGTCCATCAGGAAGCAGACACAAGAAAGATGAAATTCAGAACATTTTGTTCTACTTCCAATTATTAATGTCAAGTAAAGAACCAAAGTGGGAAGGAAATCAACACAAGAAAAGCTACAAGGCTTCTAAATTATCACAGGGTTTTGCTAGGTCCTTCTCTGATGTATCATTAAGTGTTGAAGACTCAACTGTTGTCTATAAGACTTTCCAAGGGCCTTTCCCAACCCTTAGTTTATGGCAGATTCCCTTAAAGAACAAAGAAAGGTTCAGCAAGTTCCAGCTACCAACTTTTTCTTCCAAAACATTATTTATTAGAGTCCTATGATCTCAGATTCAAGTTATTCCACTTAGTAAAGTGGTCCACTGGAGAAGGGCATGGCAAACCACTTCAGTATTCTTGCCTCGAGAACCCCATGAACAGTATGAAAAGGCAAAAGGATAGGACACTGAAAGATGAACTCCCCAGGTCAGTAGGTGCCCAATATGCTAATGGAGATCAGTGGAGAAATAACTCCAGAAAGAATGATGGCATGGAGCCAAAGCAAAAACGATACCCAACTGTGGATGTGACTGGTGATAGACGCAAAGTCCGATGCTGTAAAGAACAATATTGCATAGGAACCTGGAATGTTAGGTCCGTGAATCAAGGCAAACTGGAAGTGGTCAAACAGGAGATGGCAAGAGTGAACGTTGACATTCTAGGAATCAGCGAACTAAGATGGACTGGAATGGGTGAATTTAACTCAGATGACCATTATATCTACTACTGTGGGCAAGAATCCCTTAGAAGAAATGGAGTAGCCATCATGGTCAACAAAAGAGTCCGAAATGCAGTACTTGGATGCAATCTCAAAAACGACAGACTGATCTCTGTTCGTTTCCAAGGCAAACCATTCGATATCACGGTAATCCAAGTCTATGCCCCGACCAGTAACGCCGAAGAAGCTGAAGTTGAACGGTTCTATGAAGACCTACAAGACCTTCTAGAACTAACACCCAAAAAAGATGTCCTTTTCATTATAGGGGACTGGAATGCAAAAGTAGGAAGTCAAGAAACACCTGGCGTAACAGGCAACTTTGGCCTTGGAGTACAGAATGAAGCAGGGCAAAGGCTAATAGAGTTTTGCCACGAGAACGCACTGGTAATAGCAAACACCCTATTCCAACAACACAAGAGAAGACTCTACACGTGGACATCACCAGATGGTCAACACCGAAATCAGATTGATTATATTCTTTGCAGCCCAAGATGGAGAAGCTCTATACAGTCAGCAAAAACAAGACCGGGAGCAGACTGTGGCTCAGATCATGAACTGCTTATTGCCAAATTCAGAATTAAATTGAAGAAAGTAGGGAAAACCACTAGACCATTCAGGTATGACCTAGATCAAATCCCTTATGAGTATACAGTGGAAGTGACAAATAGATTTAAGGGACTAGACCTGATAGACAGAGTGCCTGATGAACTATGGACAGAGGTTCGTGACATTGTACAGGAGACAGGGATCAAGAAAATCCCCATGGAAAAGAAATGCAAAAAAGCAAAATGGCTGTCTGAGGAGGCCTTACAGATAGCTGGGAAGAGAAGAGAAGCGAAAAGCAAAGGAGAAAAGAAAAGATATTCCCATCTGAATGCAGAGTTCCAAAGAATAGCAAGGAGAGATAAGAAAGCCTTCCTCAGCGATCAGTGTAAACAAATAGAGGAAAACAACAGATTGGGAAAGACTAGAGACCTCTTCAAGAAAATTAGAGATACCAAAAGAACATTTCATGCAAAGATAGGCTCGATAAAGGACAGAAATGGTATGGACCTAACAGAAGCAGAAGATATTAAGAAGAGGTGGCAAGAATACACAGAAGAACTGTACAAAAAAGATCTTCACGACACAGATAATCACGATGGTGTGATCACTCACCTAGAGCCAGACATCCTGGAATGTGAAGTCAAGTGGGCCTTAGAAAGCATCACTACGAACAAAGCTAGTGGAGGTGATGGAATTCCAGTTGAGCTATTTCAAATCCTCAAAGGTGATGCTGTGAAAGTACTGCACTCGATATGCCAGCAAATTTGGAAAACTCAGCAGTGGCCACAGGACTGGAAAAGGTCAGTTTTCGTTCCAATCCCAAAGAAAGGCAATGCCAAAGAATGCTCAAACTACCGCACAATTGCACTCATCTCACATGCTAGTAAAGTAATGCTCAAAACTCTCCAAGTCAGGCTTCAGCAATACGTGAACCGTGAACTTCCAGATGTTCAAGCTGGTTTTAGAAAAGGCAGAGGAACCAGAGATCAAATTGCCAATATCCGCTGGATCATCGAAAAAGCAAGAGAGTTCCAGAAAAACATCTATTTCTGCTTTATTGACTATGCCAAAGCCTTTGACGGTGTGGATCACAATAAACTGTGGAAAATTCTGAAAGAGATGGGAGTACCAGACCATCTGACCTGTCTCTTGAGAAACCTGTATGCAGGTCAGGAAGCAACAGTTAGAACTGGACATGGAACAACAGACTGGTTCCAAATAGGAAAAGGAGTACGTCAAAGCTGTATATTGTCACCCTGCTTATTTAACTTATATGCAGAGTACATCATGAGAAACGCTGGGCTGGAAGAAACACAAGCTGGAATCAAGATTGCCGGGAGAAATATCAATAACCTCAGATATGCAGATGACACCACCCTTATGGCCGAAAGTGAAGAACTAAAGAGCCTCTTGATGAAAGTGAAAGAGGAGAGTGAAAAAGTTGGCTTAAAGCTCAACGTTCAGAAAACTAAGATTATGGCATCTGGTCCCATCACTCCATGGGAAATAGATGGGGAAACAGTGGAAACAGTGTCCGACTTTACTTTTTTGGGCTCCAGAATCACTGCTGATGGTGACTGCAGCCATGAAATTAAAAGACGCTTACTCCTTGGAAGGAAGGTTATGGCCAACCTAGATAGCATGTTTAAAAGCAGAGACATTACTTTGCCAACAAAAGTCCGTCTAGTCAAGGCTATGGTTTTTCCAGTGGTCATGTATGGATGTGAGAGTTGGACGGTGAAGAAAGCTGAGCGCCGAAGAATTGATGCTTTTGAACTGTGGTGTTGGAGAAGACTCTTGAGAGTCCCTTGGACTGCAAGGAGATCCAATCAATCCATCCTAAAGGGGATCAATCCTGGGTGTTCATTGGAAGGTCTGATGTTAAAGCTGAAGCTCCAATACTTTCGCCACCTCATGCGAAGAGTTGACTCATTGGAAAAGACCCTAATGCTGGGTAGGATTGGGGGCGGGAGGAGAAGGGGACGACAGAGGATGAGATGGTTGGATGGCATCACCGACTCGATGAACATGGGTTTGGGTGGACTCCGGGAGTTGGTGATGGACAGAGAGGCCTGGCGTGCTGCAATTCATGGGGTCGCAGAGAGTCGGACACAACTGAGCGACTGAACTGAACTGAAATCCTAATACTACAATTTAGTTTCTATTCCTTCTATTAGCTACAGAATATACAAATCAAGATATAACATGAACTGATAAATAAGAGTTCTATAAAAACTTGATAAACAAAGAAAAATATAAGTACAAGCTTGGCGAATTTAGATATTAAAAAAAGCTTAGTAAAAAATGACCAACGATCACCCATACTAAATACATTAATAATACAGAGCAAGTGGAAGAGCAAGAGATGCAGAAGAATCATGCAGCACTATTTTTCAAGCAGTGTAATATATCCAAAGTTAAGAAATGATCTTATTATACCCAGCACTAGTCAACACATCTATTAACTTTTGAGGTATGTTCCAATCCCTTTTTTTTCCCCTAAAAAACTACAAGGTTCCACATAGATGGTAGAAAAATTATTAGAGTTCTGAAAATGTTAAAGGACATGAGATGTCTGATTGAGAAAAGGAAAAGGGGTTTCCTTTACCAAAGATTGTTGGATATAGTAAAGGTTTTTTAAAAAGGAAAATGCTGAGTAACTGAAAAAACAGGCTCAAATGTCAAGTCATTAGGCAAACATGGTCTCTGAACAGAAATACAGTGGGCCACAACGTTCCCAAAACAAAACTCTCGTATTAGCTCTCAGTGTTGCCTTTGGCTTCAGGGAGACAGGCAAGATTTTACAAAATTGGACCATAAGTGAGAACAGGCACACTTTTGTTTAAAAAGTAAATCACCTTAATAGTACACAGTGGGCTAAAGGCATTAAGATTTAAAAAATCATCCCCTAGTAGAAATCAATACGTAATAGATGAGATGGTTTGCAACTGGGGCGCTCAAAGGGATAGGGTATCTCACGTACCATGTCTAAAATCAAATCAAGGAAACTAGAAAAAACAAGGCTGAAATATAAAGCTATCTAAGAAAATTACAATCAATTCTAGTCCATTACCTGATGTTAGGTAAGAATGCATGCTGATAAATGACTTTTGCGTTATTGTTGTTAAAATTTAAAAAGCAAATTAGGAACCTAGATGTCCATCAGCAGACGAATGGATAAGGAAGCTGTGGTACATATACACAATGGAATATTACTCAGCCATTAAAAAAAATACATTTGAATCGGTTCTACTGAGATGGATGAAACTGGAGCCCATTATACTGAGTGAAGTAAGCCAGAAAGAAAAACAACAATACAGTATACTAATGCATATATATGGAATTTGAAAGATGGTAACGATAACCCTATATGTGAGACAGAATAAGAGACACAGATGCATAGAACAATTTTATGGACTCTGAGGGAGAAGGTGAGGGTGGGACGTTCTGGGAGAATAGCATTGAAACATGTATATTATCATATGTGAAACAGAACACCATTCCATGTTCGATGCATGAGACAAGGGCTCAGGGCCGGGGCAATGGGATGACCCAGAGGGATGGGATGGGGAGGGAGGTGGGTGGGGGGTCCAGGAAGGGGAACACATGTAAACCCATGGCTGATTCATGTCAATGTATGGCAAAAACTATTACAATATTGTAAAGTAATTAGCCCCCAACTAAAATAAATAAATTTATAAAAAAAAAAAAAGCAAATTAGGGTATCTACAAACAGGAGAACAGAGGAACAAAACAGTATACTCACACAATAGAAACTATTAAAAAGCACACAATAATAAAAAGGAACAGGCTACTGATATATACAAGACTTATGAATATCAAAAACATTATACTGAGTCAGGGAAGCCTTATAAAAAGAATACATACCACCTAAATCCATTTATATGATCTCTAAATCAGGCAAAACTGATCTACAGTAGGAAAAAAGTTTTCCCAGGGACAGAAGAGGGGGAGCAGAATGACTATAAATTCAAGTACCCTGAATTCACAAAAGTGATGCTCTAAACTGAGGCAAACATAAAAGCACTATAGTCACAGACGTAGTATAACCTAAAAAGATTGTAATCAACTGGTTCTGTGTTTTATTAACGTAATTAATCTTCCTCTTCTCTCTGATTTTTCTAATCAACTGACCTCATGAGTTTGGTTAGTATAATTATGGCCCCAAAAGTCATAGGAAACCTTCAATATGAGAGTTTCTAGCTTTGGAAGCAAAGGACTAGGCCACAGTTAGCAATATCTCAAAATTTTAACACCAGTCCTGTGAAGATAATCATGCCTGAAGCAGCCATCTGGTTTCTCAGCTATAAAACTCAGGTATCTGTCCTGCCCACAACAGGCTTGCGAGGATAATAAGGTAACATACATTAAAGTATTTAAAAAATAAAATTATTATGATTTCACAATGTCACTTACTGTTGGAGAAATAAGGAAAGGATTATTTCAACAGATTATTACCATAAAGGAATAAGGTCACTTAAGAGAACTTTCCAGCACAAACACCTGACCCTCAGTAATTAAGTGTTGACTCACAGATATCTGTATGAGTCAAGAACTACTACCCCCATTTATAACAGGTCTCTTTGTATCACCCACATTCAAATATACAAAGTAACAGGGGAGACACACTGTTGATAAAATGGCTTAGTGGCGTTCTCGGTAAGTGCTACTAAGTGCTACCTCTGGCAAATCCAAGGTTCACAACACTACTAAGCAATTAAAAAGCCCTAATTCAAGCAGTTATCATCAAGTAAATTATCTTGACAGATAGACAGACTCCCCATGAAGATCAGCAGCAGCACTTAAGGATTTACATCAAGACCTCACTGTGATTTTGAAAATTTCTCCTCAATCCCTACACCCACTCAACAGATTCAGCAAAACTTTAAGATTATTCATTTCAGGCTATCATCAAAAAGTCTACAAATAATGAATGCTGGAGAGGATGTGGAGAAAAGGGAACTCTCATACACTGTTGGTGGGAATATAGATTGGTGCAGTCATGGTAGAAAACAGTACAGAGGTGCCTTAAAAAACTAAAAAGAACTACCATATGATCCAGTAATTCCACTCCCAGGTATATTTTGGGGAAAAAAGAAAAGTTTAATTTTAGAAGATACGTGCACCCCAATGTTCATAGCAGTGCCATTTACAGTTGCCAAGACATGGATGCAACCCAAGTGCCCATCAATAGAAGACTTAGAATAGACTCAATAGAATAGTTTAAGAAGATATAACATAGGGACTTCTCTGGTAGTACACTGGTAAGAATTCATCTGCCAAAGCAGGGGACACAGGTTCAATCCCCGCTCTGGGAGGACTCCATGCTGTGGAGCAACAAAGCCTGTGCGCCACAACTACTGAGCTGATGCTCTAGGGCCCATGGGCCGCTAAGCCCACCCGCTGCAACTGCTGAAGCCCATGTGCCTGGAGCCTGTGTTCTATCTAAATCAAGAGAAACCACAACAACGAGAAGCCAATGTGCCACAATGGAGAGAAGCCTGCAGGGCACCACAACTAGAGAAAAGTCCACACGCACCAGCAAAGACCCAGTGCAACCAAAAACAAATACATAAACATATATATGCATATGTGTGATGGAATATGCAGTTCAGTTCAGTTGCTCAGTCGTGTCCGACTCTTTGCGACTCCATGAATCGCAGCATGCCAGGCCTCCCTGTCCATCACCAACTCCCGGAGTTTACCCAAACCCATGTCCATCAAGTCGGTGATGCCATCCAACCATCTCATCCTCTGTCATCCCCTTCTCCTCCTGCCCTCAATCCTTCCCAGCATTAGGGTCTTTTCCAATGAGTCAACTCTTCGCATGAGGTGGCCAAAGTATTGGAGTTTCAGCTTCAACATCAGTCCTTCCAATGAACACCCAGGACTGAGCTCCTTTAGAATGGATTGATTGGATCTCCTTGCAGTCCAAGGGACTCTCAAGAGTCTTCTCCAACACCACAGTTCAAAAGCATCAATTCTTCGGCGCTCAGCTTTCTTCACCATCCAACTCTCACATTCATTACATGACCACTGGAAAAACCATAGCCTTGACTAGACGGACTTTTGTTGGCAAAGTAATGTCTCTGCTTTTAAATATGCTATCTAGGTTGGCCATAACCTTCCTTCCAAGGAGTAAGCGTCTTTTACTTTCATGGCTGCAATCACCATCTGCAGTGATTTTGGAGCCCAAAAATATAAAGTCTGACACTGTTTCCACTGTTTCCCCATCTATCTGCCATGAAGTGATGGGACCAGATGCCATGATCTTAGTTTTCTGAACGATGAGCTTGAAGCCAACTTTTTCACTCTCCTCTTTCACTTTCATCAAGAGGCTCTTTAGTTCTTCTTCACTTTTGGCCATAAGGGTGGTGTCATCCACATATCTGAGGTTATTGATATTTCTCCCGGCAATCTTGATTCCAGCTTGTGTTTCTTCCAGCCCAGCGTTTCTCATGATGTACTCTGCATATAAGTTAAATAAGCATGGTGACAATATACAGCTTTGACGTACTCCTTTTCCTATTTGGAACCAGTCTGTTGTTCCATGTCCAGTTCTAACTGTTGCTTCCTGACCTGCATACAGGTTTCTCAAGAGACAGGTCAGATGGTCTGGCATTCCCATCTCTTTCAGAATTTTCCACAGTTTCTTGTGGAATATTACTCAGCCATAAAAAAAAATTACTGACATTTGCTGCAACATGGATGAACCTAGAGAATATAATGCTTAGTGAAATAAGTCAAATAAGTCAGGCAGAAAAAGACAAATAAACACTGTATATCACTTACATGTGGAATCTAAAAAAATAATACAAATGAATCAATATACAAAAAAAACAGATTCACAAGACACAGAAAACAACAAACAGGGAGATGGAGGGGGAGAAGAACAAATTAAGAATATGGAACTAACAAGTATTTTATACTTGAAATAGATAAGCATTAAAAAAAATAAATAGGTAAGCATTAAGGATTTACTGGACAGTACAGCGAATTATAGCAATAGCTTATACTGGGTTGGCCAAAAAGTTTGTTCGGGTTTTCCATACCATCTTACAGAAAAACCCAAATGAACTTTTTGGCCAACCCAATCATAACCCATAATGAATGTAATCTGCAAAAAACAAACAAACAAAAAAGATTACTCATTCAAATGAGAAACAGTACCATACTTGAAGACAGGGTCATCTGCAGAAAATTGAGATATACTTAAAAGTACAATTTCTCTTTTTTTAACATAGTGATTGAAGGGGAAAAAACTAAGTTTCATTTAAAAGTTTTAGTTTAAGCCTAAAATTCTAGGCTCAAAGTTTATAATCACATGCCCTGTGGACAAAAGAAACAAAAAGAAAAAGAGGCTGATTAAAGTTTATCCCAAGGCCTTCATCATTGGTTATTTACTGATTAGTTATAATGTGCTCAGCACCATTATAAATTACAAAAGATACAAAAATGTATCCTTTATACAACCCTGTAATAACAGAAATCTGGGAAGAAGCAGGAAATCCATACTAAATCCTTGGGCCAATTTTTCAAAGGGTCAATAAAGGCTCTTCTTTGTCCCAGAAGCAATTCAACTGTACAGAAAAAAATAAAGATGAAAATATTTAAACATTTGCTCTTCAGCACAGCAATGACCCACCTAAAAGAAAACTTAAAACTGTGGACACAAGTTATCTTTCATATCAGAATCAGCAGACAAAATATCATTTAAAGCTACTTTTTTGATTCAGCAGAGCTACCACAAAACAAATACTTAAAAGCCAAGTCCAGCCAAAGTCCTTGCAACATTTGGGAGGGGGAAGTCTGAATTTCAAATGTTTAAACGAAAGAAAGGATGAGAACCCCCATGTGAATAGAAGATGACGAGAGTATTAAATACAGTCCGGCTACTTGCTACTGCCTATATATTATGAAAATATATTTAACCTTCTATTTACAGGAATCATCACTATTTCCAAGTAGTTTAGAGTAGAAGTGTAGCATAATGAGAACACAAGCTCTAAAGAGAGTCAAGCCACTGATTTGGTATGGAAAATTGACCCAGCAATCTCACTACTGGGCATATACCCTAAGAAAACCATAATTTCAAAATGACATCTACCCCAACGTTCACTGCAGTACTATTTACAATAGCCAGGACATGAAAGCAACCTAGATGTCCATCAACACATGAATGGATTAAGAAATTGTGGTACATATGTACACAATAGAATATTACTCGGCCATAAAAAGGAACGAATATGAGTCAGTTCTAACGAGGTGGATGAACCTAGAGCTTGTGATATAGAATTAAGTCAGTCAGAAAAAGAAAAACAAATATTGTATATTAACACATATACATGGAATCGAGAAAAATGGTACTGATGAACCTATCTGTAAGGCAGGAATAGAGATGCGGACATAGAGAACAGACTTGTGAACACAGCAAGGCAAGGAGAGGGTGGGACAAACTCAGAGTGTAGCACTGAAACATATACATCACCATACAGCTCGTGGGAAGTTGCTGTATAACACAGTGAGCTCAACCTGGTGCTCTGTGACAACCTAGAAGGGTGGGATTGGGGAGGTTCAAGAGGGAGGAGACGTATGTATACTTTTGGTGGATTCATGTTGTTGAAAGGCAGAAACCAACACGACATTGTAAAGCAATTATCCTCCAATTAAAAACAAATTTAAAAACAGAAAAAACAACCTTGGTTAACTGACTGAACTTCAGTTTCCTTGTCTGTAAGACAAGAAACCACCAGTATTTCACCAACGACACAATTTCTATGAGGATTAGAGAAATAACACATACAGGGTGACAGTTATCCTGTAAACGGCAGCAATTCTTAACCGCTTCCAGTTTTAATGTATATTTGAGCTAACACCAAAAACAAAAAAAAACTGAAATAAAAAGAAGTTAGAAAATACTCTGAGATGAAAACAATATACAGAATTTATAGGATGCAGCTAAGACAGCGCGAAGAGGGAAATTGATACCCGTCCATATCTGTATTAAAAAAGATCTCAAATCAAACTAATATTCCACTTTGAAACATGAGAAAAAAAGCAAACTAAATCTAAAGAAAGCAGAAAGTGAAAGTCGCTCAGTCATGTCTGACTCTTTGCGACCACATGGACTACAAAGTCCATGGAATTCTCCAGGCCAGAATACTGGAATGGGTAGCCTTTCCCTTCTCCAGAGGATCTTCCCAACCCAGGGATCGAACCCAGGTCTCCCACATTGCAGGCAGATTCTTTCCCAGCTGAGCCACAAGGGAAGCCCAAAGAAAGCAGAAGAAAATAAAAATAACCAGAAAATGCTATTAAAAAAGAGAGAAAACAATAGAGAAAATACATGAAATCAAAACTTAGTTCTTTGAAAAGATCAACAAAACTGACAAACTTCTAGCTGGACTGACCGGAAAAAAAAAAAAAAAACAGAGAAGACCCAAATTATTGGGCTTCCTCGGGGGCTCAGTGGTAAAGAATCCACCTGCCAATGCAGAAGACATGGATTCGACCCCTGGGTCAGGAAGATCCCCTGGAGAAGAAAATGGCAACCCTCCAGTATTCTTGCCTGGCAAATCCCATGGACAGAGGAGCCTGGCAGGCTACAGTCCATGGGATCACAGAGAGTTAGGCATGACTCAAGGACTAAAACAACACCAACGACAAATTTTAAAACTTTCCACAAAGAAAAGCCCAAGCACAAAAACATTCACTGATGAACTTACCAAATACTTAAAGAATGAACACAAATTCTTTACTCTTCCCAAAAAAATGGAAGAGGAGGGACCACATCCCAACTCTGTCTATGAGCCCAGTATTATCCTGATACTAGACCAAAGATATCACAGCAAAAGAAAACTAGAGACTGAAAACTCATATAGTCACAAAAATCTTCAATAAAATTCTAGCAAACAAAATCCAGCAATAAATAAAAAGGATTATACACTAAGACCAAGTAGGATGGATTTTACAGTATGTGAATTGTTATCTCAATATAAAAAAATTTAGCAAAAAAAATGATAAAGCAATTGAAACTTACTTTCTACATTTAATAATGTAATATTAAGGCCATATTCAATTTTCTATGTCTTTCATAACTAGAAAATGGTAATCCCGAGGGTTTAGCTGAAACAAATAGCAGCAGCAGCACTTCATACGTGCATCAAATTCTAAGCCAAGAGATCAAGCACCACCTTTCTAATCTTTCTGGGTTAAAATACTGCGCAAGCCCACCTTGTCTGCAGATCCAGCCAATGACTGGACCTTCCTGTCAGTCTCCATGTTGTTAAGCATCAGGAAGTCAAAAGAGCTTCAGCCTGGTAATTCTAAAATGCAGCAACAGCAAGTTGCCAATATACTTATGAGACTATTACACTATATCCACATAATTTTAAGGACTTCCCTGGTAGCTCAGCTGGTTAAGAATCTGACTGCCATGCAGAAGACCCCGGTTCGATTCCTGGGTTGGGAAGATCTCCTGAAGAAAGGAAAGGCTTCCCACTCCAGCATTCTGGCCTGGAGAATTCCATGGACTGTATACTCCATGGGGTCGCAAAAAGTCAGACACGACTGAGCAACTTTCACTCACTCACATAATTTTAAATAGACTTAAAGTGTATCTTTGTGTATTTACCATTGACACATATTTAACATCAACATATTTACTTCTAATTCTCTTCCAGTAAATAATTAACAGGGCAGTATACAATTTGACTTTTATAAGAGCTCACCTAAAAATTCAATGACCCAACTGTCCTTGATCCCAGAATTCAAGTGCTGAAATGCTTATAATACCTCAAAATCATACTACAGCAGATAGCTAAATAAACAGAAGACTTAACTGCAAATAACATTCAGCAAAATCACATTTTCATAATACCTGAAAAATGCAACTCAACCTTAACTCTAAATCACACTATGTATGACTAATATTGTACTCTCCTCTGTGTCATACCAACCCATACAACCATAATCATGAATAAAAGAGTATAAATCAGTATAAACCAAGAAGTATGACCCTCACATTACTTCATACCTCACCTAATTTTTCCTAAATATATATTGAACTTTATTTTTAAGAAACAAATTTTATTACCTCCCACAGTTTCTTTCTACACCATACCCACATATGGGAGGAGAAGGGACTAGAGAGAATATATCTATTGAGCGTCTTCAACACAGATGTACTTCAAAAATACAACCTATAATTGGAACGACTTCAGAAAAGACATCTGAGTATTTAAAGGGATGAATGTGGAGACTAAATAGACCTTCTAGAAAAATCAAAGTTGAGGATTAGATCTATAAAATTAAGTAAAATATCAAGACAGATGAGATGAGTGCAATCTTGGCCATCAGAACCTAAAGACTACAAAGACAAATCAAAGTACCTTTTAAAGTCTAAAACATTAGAAGTTCAAGCTTTGTTTTGTTTTGTTTTTTTAAATATAACCTAATAACAAATTATTACTGGAAGAGAATTAAAAGAAACCAAAATTATAAACAGATGCAAGAAAAGTTTCTTAATTCATGACTCCTGGCTTCTTGGATCATTAACAGAAGTTGTTAATTTTGGTTACACATGGGACGTAATTACAGCAATTTTCCACAAAAAGTACCTTAGTACCACGCTGGGCAAGAACACTGCTGAGATGCACGATGTGACTAAAAAGGCATTACTTCAATTCTTCTAGCACTCTTAAGCAGCAGAGAAGTCCCAATCATCATCTTACCAGACCACTCTCTGCAGCATGCCTCTCCTGCCACTTCCTCATGGCACTATCCCATCTCTTGGTTTCAGAGAACCTATACTGACCTGACTTCTCCTCTGTCCATCCATCCCCCTTCCCAAGCTCCTCCTATTCCACTTGTGTATCTCAGGGTTTCATCCTCAGCTATCATCTCATTCTATGAAATTGGATCTCAAAGGGAAAGTGATACACAGGGGTAACAGTCAGTTCAGTCGCTTAGTCGTGTCAGACTCTTCGCAACCCTATGTACTGCAGCATGCCAGGCCTCCCTGTCCATCACCAACTCCCAGAGCTTGTTCAAACTCATGTCCATTGAGTCGGTGATACCATCCAACCATCATCTCATGCTCTGTCACCCCCTTCTCCTCTCGCCCTCAATCTTTCCCGGCATCAAGGTCTTTTCCAATGAGTCGGCTCTTCGCATCAGGTGGCCAAAGTATTGGAGTTTCAGCTTTAGCATCAGTCCTTCCAATGAATATTCAGGACTGATTTCCTTTAGGATGGGGTAACAGTCAAGGGATAAGAAAAAAAAGGCAAGAATGAATTGCATAAATCCCACCTTAGATCCACTAAACTGGAGCTGGGAGAAGCAGCAGTGATGTGATTTTTAGAAAAGACTCCCAAAATAATTCTGACAACCCCCTTTTGTACTTGAGAACCATTGGTCTAACAGCACTTCCTGTGTGATCCTAACTGCTCTACTGGCTTCAGCTATGAACTATGTACTCATGTCACCCTAAATGGTGCAGCCCTAAACTTTGAACACCTAAGGCATTTCCACATTGAGATGGTCCTAAAATTCAATATACGTGATACCATTTTTGTAGCATAGCAGTAGTAGTAACAGAAATAATAATAATACCCACCAAGAAGTGATTCGATAACCTGGCTAAAAATAGACTCTATCCATCTACTGGAATACTGTGTTGCCATTTAAAGAAGCAACTTGAAATGCATATGCTGTTTGCGGGAGAATGCTAAAATATATTAAGTAAAAAAGGCAAGGTAAAGAATAGTACGCAGTTCACTACTATTATTAGTGTTAGGGAAAAAAAGGGGGTAAATGTAGCGTATGCACAGGAAACTTCTGGAAGGATACTCATGAAACTTAACCATGATTCTTGCCAGAAAGTGGGACTAAGAATATGGTGTAGGAAGGAGATAGCCCTTTCACTGCATATTCATCTCTGTTGTTCAAATTTTTTACTGTATGTATACATTCTTTTTCAAATTAAAAAAAAGCAATTAAAAGATACTATAAAACTATAGATATCTTTACATGCTATATGAAAAAGGGCTTGTATCCAGAATACATAAAGAACCCCTATAAATGAAGAAGAAAAAAGTGGACAACACAATAAAAAAAATGAACAAAAGGTTTGAACGGGCACTTCATAACAGGTTTTAGCCAAATGGCCAACAAAGAAAGATACTCAATTTCATTAGTCATCAGGAAAATGCAACTTAAAATCATATTGCTGTAACCTTACACAACTAAGTAGAAAGAGACAGTATTGATGTCTCTTTACAATATCAAGTATTGATGAAGACAATATCAAAACAATATTAAGTATTGATGAAGATGTGAAATAAACAAAATTCTCATACAGGTGAGAGTAGTGCAAACTGACACAGTCATTTTAGAAAACTGGCAGTACGTACTAATTTAAACAAACATCTTGTAACCCAGCAACTCTACTGCTGGGTGAAAATGCAAAAGAAATGAGAGCCTATATCCACCAAAAGATATGTGCAAGAATGTTCACAGCAGCATTATCCAGAGTACCCCCAAACCAAAAAACTCTAAAAAAGCAGAACAGGTAAGTTACATGAGCATACAATAGGGTATTACAAAGCAGTGAAAAATCACTACCTCTCTTACACAAATGTAGATGAATCTCAGAGTTACAATGCTGGGGGAAAGAAGTCAAACACAAAAGAGTAAATTCCATATGACTCCATTTACCTAAAATTCAAACACAGGCAAAACTAATCAGAGTAACTTGGGGTTATCAACTAGGGTAGGGCACAAGAAGACTCCTGTTGGGGTGCCAGAATGTGAACCTATGTCAATCTGGGTAGGTAGTGGTTATACAAAACCCAGGCATAAGACCTACACAGACACCTCACCAAAGAAGATATACAGATGGAAAATAAGCATCTGAAAAGACGCTTAACATCATTTGTCACAAGGGAATTGCAAATTAAAACAAGATACCAAAATACACCTCTTAGAATGGCCAAAACCCAAAACAATGACATCAAATGCTGGGAAGGATATATAGCAACAGAACCTCCTATTTACCCTTGATGGGAAAGCAAAATGGTACAGCCACTTTGAAAACACAGTTGGGCAGTTCCTTCCGAACTAAACATTCAAACTAAACATACTCTAATCACACATTCCAGCAATCATACTCCTTGGCATTCACCAATTCGAAAACATGTCCACACAAAAACTTGCACACAAATGTTGATTAGCAACTTTATTTATAAATGCCAAGACTTGGAAGCAATCAAGATGTCCTTCAGTGGATAAATGGATAAAAAAACTCATACATCAAACAATGGAATATCATTTTGCTAAAGAGAAATGAGCTTTCAAGCATATTCCTAAGTGAAAGGAGTCAATCGAAAAAGACTATTAACTGCATGATTCCAACTAGTACATGACATTTTGGAAAAAGCAAAACTATGGAGACAATAAAAAGATTAATGATTGCTAGAGGATAGAGAAGTGAACAGGCATAACACAGAGGATTTTCTGCACAGTGAAACCATCCTATATGCTACTATAAAGATGCATACATGTCATCATACACCTGCCAAAACCCAAAGAATGTAAAACCACCAGGAGAGAACCCTAACGTCAACTGTGGACTTTGATAATGACTGTGTCAACGTACCTTCACTGACAGTAACCAGTACACCACTCTAGCGGGGGATGCTGACAGGGACAGAGGCCATGCATGTGTGGGGACAAAGGAAAGAGAGGAGCTCTCTGTATCTCCTGCTCAATTTTGCTTTGAATCTAAAGCTCCTCTAAAAAATTAATTTTTTTAATTCATCAAAGTGTACACTTAAAATATGTGCCATAAACAAAGTTATGCCTCAATAAGAAAAAAAAAAAGAGTAGAAAAAGATTCAAGAAGAAAAAAATTGTTAAGATAATCTATAGCTTTAGAAGTCAGAATAGTGATTATCCCTGAGGAGAGGCAGTGACTGGAAGGGCAGGAGGAAGGATTCTTAGGGACAGGAATATTATTTCTTGATACAAGCCCTGGTTACATTCATTTTGTGAATATTTGTGAATATTCACTTTGTGAAAATTCATTTCACTAGACACTTAAGATTCATGCATTTCTCACTATGAATGTTATACTTCAATAATATGTTTACATTAAAAAAGGTATAATAAAAGGAAAAAATAAATAAGTGGGACTATATCATACTAAAAAACTTCTTCTACATAGCAAAGGAAATCAGTAACAAAATGAAAAGGCACTTTACAAATGGGAGAAAATATATGCAAATCATATATCTGATAAGGAGTTAACACCCAAAATATATAAAGGACTCATGACTCAATACCAAAAACACAATCCAATTAAAAAGATGTGAGCCTTTTTCCAAAGAAGACATACAGATAGCCAACAGGAACATGAAAAGATGCTCTACATCACTAATCATCAGGGAAATGCAAATCAAAATCACAATGTGGTATCACCTCACACCATTTAGAACTGCTACTATCACAAACACAAGAACTACCAAATGTTGGCAAGGACATGGAGGAAAGGGAACCCTTGTACACTGTTGGTGGGAATGTAAATTGGTGTGACTGTTATGGAAAACAGTACAGGGCTTCCTCAAGAAATTAAAAAATTCATCTCCCATATGATCCAGCATTTCCACTTCTAGGTATTTATCTAAAGAGAATGAAAACAGTAATTCAAAAAGATATGCACTCCATGTTCACTGCAATATTACTTACAATAGCCAAGCCACAGAAACAACCTAAGTTGTCATACACACGCACACACACACATATTTTCTTTGTTCACTCATCCATTGATGAATATATACATACACACGTATATATACCAAAGAATGAAATCTTGCCACTTGCAACAACATGGATGGACCCTGAGGGCATCATACTAAATGAAAATAAGTCAGATAGAAAAACACAAATACTGTATGCTCTTACTTATATGCAGAATCTTTAGGAGAAAAAAAGGTAACATATACAGAACAGATTGGCAGTCGGTGGTAGCAGGAGATGAGAGGTGGGAGAAATGAGTGAGGGGGTCAAAACGTATAAACTTCCAGTTATAAAATGAATGTCATGGGTGAGTACAGTTAGCAATATTGTATTGTGTATTTTACTTGAAATTTATTTGTGTATTTATGTGCCAAGAGGTAGACCTTAAAAGTTCTCATCACAAGAAAAATAATTTTATAACTATGTATGGTGATGGATGTTAACTAGAGTTACTGTGGGATCATTCTGCAATATTTACAAATATCAAATATAATGTTGTACACCTGAAACTAATGTGATATATCAATTATACCTCAATTTTTAAAATATGATAAAAATACACTGATATGCTAATTCATCAAAATGCATACTCAACGTTTCTAAAGTTAACCATGCTTTTCCCACAACCTGCTCATCATCTTTCAGATGGAATCACTTCAATTTAAGAACTTCAAAAGTATAAACTTTCTTCTATCAAACCAGACTTCACACACAATTGAGAGCTGCATTAAAGGTTGCTTCTACAATTTCACATTGGACTTACAAATAACTGGATTCACAAAGGACCTTTCAAAAGCTAACCAGTGTGTAAGCAGAACTTCTATACCCACTATATGTGATTGACCATCTTTTACCCAACTGCCCATGTCAGAAGTCTTGCTGCCTCTCTTTTCCTTTCCATGACGCCCCCCCACCCCATCCCCCAACCAATCTGTCTCTGCTCTTGCACTCAAGCCCTCCTCTTCAGTCCTCACTGCCCCAGTGCTATGGAGTGAAATGTCTGTGCCTCCCCAGCATTCACATGTTGAATCCTAATGCCCAGTGTGATGGTGTTTGGAGGTGAGGCCTTTGGGAAGCAACTGGATGATGAGGGCTCTGCTTAGATCATGGATCAATACCCTTTTAAAAGCAGCTGGAGAGAAGTCCCTCACCCCTTCCACCATGAAAGGTTACAATGAGAAGACAGCAATAATGAGGAAGCTGGCTCTCATCAGACACCAAATCCACCTGTGCTGTGGTCTTGAACTTCCAGCTTCCAGGACTGTAAGAAATAAACTTCTGTTGTTTATAAGCCACCCAGTCTATGGCATTTTGTTATCACAGCCCAAATACCCCATTTTTAGCCTACATTCATTCGCAGCTCTCCTACTAGAGCATTCACTCAGAGTTGCTCTATCTAGGGTTCACAGACTCTAGTCCACAGGTCAAAGTGCATTTAGATCTAACTGATTTCCTTTGTGATTATGTTTTACTTTATGCATTATCCCAAAAGGGGTCTGCAGGCTTCATCAGATTGCCAAAGAGATCCACAGCCCAAAAAGGTTTAAGTGCTCTAACTAGATTCTGCTTCTGTGCTTATACCCTCCAAATCTCCTCCACACTGCAGTCAGGGTAAATTTTTTGAAACCTAAATATCATCTGTCATCCATACTTAGAATCCTTAAATGGTACCAATGGCTTCCAGGATAAAATCTAATTCAACAGCCCAACAATCAAGTAGGTTCCTGACTGGCCTCTGCTCATCCCCTCAGCTTCATCTTGCCTTCCTCCATAAATATAGCTAACACCTGAATTGAATCAGCAACTCTCTGTCTGAATCAGTATGCTTTCTCACTCCTCTCTGTCTCTACATAAGCTGTTCCCCCTGCCTGGAAAGCCCTTCCTCACCCTCTCCATGTGGTTAACCCCCGCTCATCTTTTACTGCCAGGTGAAGCACCACCTCCTCAGAGAAGCCCTCCTGGCCATCCTCCGCTCCCAGGCTTGGAAAGATGCCGTCAGTGCTCTCACAGTTCTGTGATGATCTCCACAGCACGTTCTTCAGGGTGTTCTGCTCATTTACTGTCTGCCACCCCTTCCACACTGTCAGCTTTCTTAGAGCAGAAGCCAGAACAGGGTGTAACATGCCTAGCAGAGCTCAAGACACACAATAGAGTACTTAACAATGCTTGCTGAACAAGGCTCTGGAAAACAGCCAAACCAGCTTAAGTCCAGTCAGAAACCTCATCAACTAATGATGTGGCACTGGTCTGGAGATACCATAAATGCAAACTGCCAGCTGAACCAAGACAGTTCTGCATCTATTAATCTGCCACCAATGCTCCTTTATTCAGGGCTGGGAAGTTAGTCCTTAATAAATGTAATTACCCTGGTCGGGCACTGTGTCAAAGGGCTTGACAGGCATTAGTTCACTAAACCTCAAAGCAACTCTAGGATATTCTTTTTTAAACAGAAAGAGGCAAAGAGGTAAACCACCCAAAATCAAGCAGAAAGCTATAAACTCAAGTTTTCAAACCAGGTCTTTGATTCCAAAGACTGAGCCAGCCACTGAGCTCAGATGGTTTTCTGAAGATAAGAGATCAGCATGCCCTTCATCTTTGGAGGCATTTTGGGAGGGCCTACGTTGGATGAAGGGCTTCCCCAGTGGCTCAGTGGTAAAACATCCGCCTGCCAATGCAGGAGACACTGGTTTGATCCCTGGGTCGGGAACATCCCCTGGAGAAGGAAATGGCAACGCACTCCAGTATTCTTGCCTGGGAAATCCCATGGACTGAGGAGCCTGGCGGGCTACAATCCGAGATAGCAAAAGTCAGACACAACTTAGCGACAAAATAACAAACAGGCTGGATGAGAGAGGAGCCCTTCACTGGCCTCCTAGCAAATAAAAATGGTCTTATCCCCCAACCTACACTACTATTAAATTCTTTAACATTTAATGTAATTTCCCCCATGTGCATTCTTGAAAAATCTTTTAAACTAGAAGGGCTGTGATTTTCTTCCCTCAAGAACAGCAAATAAAGCAGGAAATGAGCAAAACATTCAACTCTCCTCATCAGGCTTGGAGGTTAAAAAGGAAGAAGAAAAATACCTCCAAGGCATGGACTTGGTTGTGGCAACACCAATAATAAAAGAAAGCAGGCTCTTGAAGGCCTGCAGCAGAGACACCATGCAGTACTCGCCTTTGAGAAGGTACTGTGAGGCTTAGCAGAAGATGGGGTTCTAACAGATGGAACACCAATCCTGCTGAAAGCGGCTGCCACTTCCACTAACTTTAGTTTGGAATTTGCACTACAGCTCTCATCCTATGATCTTTAGCACTTTCCTGTAAGACCCCTAGGGACTCACACCCTACACTTCAAGAAAAAACAATGTTTTCTTTACTCTCACCCACACCACCTGTTCACATTAGCTTCTCAACCCCTTACAAATGTGGTCACCTCATATTTTGACTAGAAGTTGGTGACCACAAAGCATCTTCATTCCTAATTAACACACTTCCCCATTCTCATCCCCCTTGCAACCCAGACTCCCCCGTGACCACTGTGTGTCCTTACTCTTCCAACTCACCTCCAAATCAGGTGTCTGATATAGATCTGTCCAGTGAGTTTTCTGCATCCCAAAGTTAAACACAAAACCAGAACAGTCCATTCTTCCTGTCCCTAACTCCAACCAAAAACACATACAATGTACGTAATTTATCTACAATGAAAACTATTCAGGTAAACCTAGGGGCCATTCAACTATGGAATCATAAATATCTAGTCACCAGACAGTTTAAAACCAAAGAGAAAAAAAAATACAGTCTTTAAGGACACACTTCCACAGAAAAGGTTTTCTATGCCCCCCTGCTAATCAACAAAGGAATAAACTGAAAGGTCCTCTAAGCAAGGATTTTTGTGGATCAACATGCAAAAACACACCTTTATTTTTAGAGGTGAGTAGCAGTTTTGTGTTATACTAAAAGGGAAAGGCAAACTAGATAAAAATGCATAGGATCATACACTGTGAAGATTTTGTGTAACATGCAAAGTTTTATATGCAAACACAATGACTTGAAAAACCTGGTTTTCTGGATTTCAATGGCATCTAAAGAAAAGGAATACAGTCCATCCATTGCTAGGACAGACACCAAAAAATCATAAATCTAAAAACATACACTGAAATACACCACACTTTCTCCCATCTCCAGTTTATATTTCCTGCAGGTTAACACACACCTTCAGAGTTAAGAATGAATATTCATCTATTCAATCTATTTTGCCTCATTCATTATGCTGAAAAAAATTCAGGAGAACTTTGCCAGCACATCTATCTATATAAGGTATTCTAGAAAGGACTGAAATTGAAAAACGACTTGAAACAGGCAGAGACTTTGAAAGAATGGAAACGATATGCAAAGCCCCCACCCAATCCACAGTCTCCAAATTCCTGCCCCATTCTTCTCATTAGGTAGCCGTTAATCTAGAGGAACCTTCTCAACTGTGTTCAGGAATGTTACCAGCACAGACATGTAAGAAAACCACATGTCTGGCCCAAGAACTTGACTGCAAGAAGAGTATCTGCAATACATTTGAATGGTTAGAATACTTCTTTCAGAAGTATGGCTAAGAGTGTGATTATTTATATAAAGGCACTTCAACTTACCAGTGTGTGTGAGTCCAAGAGACAGATAAGACATGAATAACTGTTACTCCACATCACTCCACATAAGCAGCAAGAAATTAGAAAAAGTACTCCCCAAAAAGTCCTAAGTACAACATTACCAACCTCACTCTTTACCAGGACTTCAACGAGGCAGCAGTGAGGCTAAATAGAGCCTGTCCACTACCTAGGTGTTTTGCGGTGTGGTCTGCCCCTGCTTCCCTTCTCCCCACACCAGACTGGTCACAGTTGCAGTCCATGATCTTTCCGAGAACATTCTTCTGCCCTAATACAAAACTGCACCTGTCTCTGATACAGGACACTTGGTACAGCAGAATGAACAGATGCAGTTAGCTAGTACTACATCTTCTTCCTACTGCCTTCTTCCTTCCTCTGGTGAACAGGTGCAGCCATAATTTCAGATGTCCAGCACTCTCTGCAGCTCTGCCCCTGGCCTCAAGGGATGACATGACATTTTCATTCATCTTGTGCCATTTCCTCAGACAACTGCATCACAGATCACCGTGGGTTTGCCCAAAGCTGCTGGATATTCCAAGACACACTCCACCTTCCTCTGAACACAGGGACTTGAATTTACCAGAAAATCGAATGCATTTATCTCTGATCACATATCAAAAGCTATCATATGAGATTCACGTTTGTGAATCTACAAAAGTCACAGTCCAAGGTGCATACCTTCAAAAATTCTCACTAAAGAGAAAAAAAAAAGATTCTCTATTAGCCCAACATCTCCCAGCATAGGCCTCTGAGGTTGCCAGTTTAATAAAGCTAAGAAAGGGGCAAAGATGACTAACCCAAAAGCTAACATGAAAAAAAAAGTTCAAATTATAGACTAACTTATACTGAAATTTTAATTCCCAAAAATGACCAAAGGAGCACTTCTCAGTAATCTGAATTAACAACAGCAGTGCTCTCCCTTTAGAAATAAAATATGTTAGAGCTGGAAAAAGAAAAAGAGCTAAATTAAACAAGCCTCACATTTTTAGAATATGAGAGAAAACACAGATCTAAAGAACTCACAAGTAAATACACTTGAATGTCAACTTTATCTTAATAAAACTAGAACAAAAGAAAATAGGCTTGAAAATCCTGGCTGCCTCTCACGCCAACATTCTAGAAGAACATTATCCAACAGAACTTTTCAGGAGGATAAAGTGTTCTTTATTTGCGTTCCCCAATGGAGTAACCACCAGCTATTGAAAAATATTACTTAAAATACAGCTAGTGTAACTGAAAACTGAATTTTTATTTAACTTTAATTAGTATGAATTTTAATAACTATATGTAGCTAGTGGCTACCATAATGGACACACAATTCTAGAATACAGTCTTAGATTCTGATTATTAAAAACTTCAAATGAAGCTCTTTAACCTCCCATCTGCATTTAACACACACAGAAAATTTCTTCCTTATTATCTCATTCAACAACATAATTTTGTTACCTAGGGACCCAGCCCAAAGCAGGATCAGCCTGTTTCTCAAACCCCCTAGCAGAACAGAATCATATCAGTCATCCACCCAGGTGGAATGAAGGCTTTCTTTTGCAAACCACTCTGGCACAAAGTCCCACAACAAGCCTAAATCTGAGCTGTTTAAATGTCTCATTAAAATTATATTAATAAAAGTTTTGAGTTGTGACGCGCCAACTTCCTACATGTAGGTCTGTTGAGATACTGAACTCATTCTTTCTTCAAAAAGAAAAAGAACATTTAACTTCAATCTTGATCTTTAATTATTGTGGTAGTACAAAACTTTGCATCAGTTTGCACAGACGCGACCTCCTCCTGACTTAATAAATTCAAATAATATTAGCTCTCACCCTCTTCATACTCTGCCCTCAATAAATATTTAATACACTGGATTTTTTTTTTTAAAGAACTTTATTTATTCAAACAATTCTTAGCCCTCTGATTTTTCTAGTTTCTGGTTAATTTGTGAAAGCTAATGTTAACTTTAATACCCAATTAAGGACTATGAAAGAGATTTTTAGTCAAAACTTTTCACCAGACAAAAAATTGGGTTTGCCTTTTTTGGGGGGGGGCGGCGGTTGTAAGAGTAGTGAATGGGAAGAAGAGCGAATGGGTAGGAGAAAAGGATTACACCAAAAAAGCATTATGTCCTATACTGTTAACTGGATCTAACTCTAAGAAGCCATTGACTCAAAAAAAAAAAAGCCATTGACTCAAAACAGTGTAAACAAAGACCATGTTTTCATTAAAAAAAAAAATTATCTCCCTGCGTTCCATCACATCAAAGGGCAAATCTTATCTTTTCTGGATACCCCAAATGTCATCAGGAAAATGGGGCAAACAGATAGATAAATGTACTGACAGTGAATGGGCTTCCCAAGTGGTGCAGTGGTAAAGAATCTGCTTGCGGATGGTGGAAACGCAAGACACAAAGGTTTAATCCCTGGGTCAGGAAGATCTCCTAGAGGAGGAAATGGCAACCTACTCCAGTATTCAGAATTATCCAGGAAAATCCTATGCAAAGAGCCGCCTGGTAGACTACAGTCCACAGCATCACAGTCAGACATAAGTGAGCACATGCGCGTGCGTGCGCACACACACACGAATACTTCATTTAAATCATTCTGCATCTTCAGATGGAGCAGGCAATGGCACCCCACTCCAGTACTCTTGCCTGGAAAATCCCATGAACGGAGGAGCCTGGCGGGCTGCAGTCCATGGGGTCGCTGAGTCGGACACGACTGAGCGACTCCACTTTCACTTTTCACTTTCATGCCCTGGAGAAGGAAATGGCAACCCACTCCAGTACTCTTGCCTGGAGAATCCCAGGGACGGGGGAGCCTGGTGGGCTGCCGTCTATGGGGTCGCACAGAGTCGGACACAACTGACGGGACTTAGCAGCAGCAGCAGCATCTTCAGACGCACACAAAACTCTAAAGATGCAAAGTAAAACTGCGTGACTCCTAGACATTTACCCAAAGGAGTTGAAAACTGATGTCCACAAAAACTTGCACGTGGATACTGATAGCAGCTATACCTGTAATTGTCAACACTTGAAAGCAACCAAGATGTCCTTCAGTAGGTGAATGGATAAACTGATACCTCCAGACAATCGAAACTTTTAAGTGCCAAAAAAAACAAAGAGCTATCAAGCCACAAAAAGACATGGAGGAACCTTAAATGCATATTTTAAGTGAAAGAAGCCAATCTGAAAAGGCTACCTACTGTATGATTCCAACTATATGACATTCTGGAAAAGGCAAAACTACAGACAGTAAAAAGATGAGTGGTTGACAGGGGATGGGAGGAGGGAGCAATGAACAGGTAGAGCACAGAGGATCTTTAGAGCAGTGAAAACTACTCTATATAACACTGTAATAGATACATGTCACCGTACAGTCATCCAAACCCATAAACTGTACACCACACCAAGAGTGAACTGTAGTATACACCATGGACTTTGGGTGATAAAGGCTTGTTCAAGGAGATTCATCACTGTTATAAACACACCACTGTGGTGGAGATGCTGATAACAAGGGAGGCTGTGCATGGATGGAGCAAGGGGTATATGGGAAATCTCTGTACCTTACTCTCAGTTTTGCTCTGAACCTGGAACTGCTCTAAAAACATAAAATCTTGTTGAAAAAAAGTCTGTCGTTGTTTCTCAGTCGCTAAGTCACATCCAACTCTTTTGTAACCCCACAGACGGTAGCCAGGTCTATGAGACTTCCCAGGCAAGAATACTGGAGTGGGTTGCCATTTCCTCCTCCAGGGGATATTCCTGACCCACAGATCCAACCTGCATCTTCTGCATTGGCAGGCAGCTTCTCTACCACTGAACCACCAGAGAAGCCCTAAAAAAATATAAAATCTTTAAAATAAATAAAACTGCACAAATGAGCTGTTCTGTGTTTAAGAGAACGTTTAAGGAGGGGTTTTCTAATCAAATGGATAATTAGTGACATCACTGGAATGAACATTCTACTGATTACTGAATCATGCTGTGTTCACATGGAATTTAAAAGCCCAGGTTAAGCTGGCTGAAGCGTGGCAACATGTTCCAATTGGAAGACAGACTGAAAAATCAAAAATGAATGTGAGCGAGAGGGCCACACACTGCTAGGAGCCAAGCATACTTGGCAGATAACTCACAGAGTGACAGAAACAGAGTTCTACATCAATTCCCAAAGCCTGGTCTCAGAGACAATAAAAGAAATAATAAAAAATAACCTCTGTTTAAGCTAACTAGTCCGTATCTTGGCTGAACCAATTCAGAAACAGAATTTATTTTGTAAGATTACTCTTGATCTCTGCCCTGCTGTTAAGGCACTTCAGTCGTGTCCGACTCTGTGTGACCCCATGGACAGCAGCCCACCAGGCTCCCCAGTCCCTGGGATTCTCCAGGCAGATAGATCTCTGCCCTAACCCCATCTTTATTTAAAACTCATCACTATTTAGCAGATCTAGTTGGTAAGTAAAATGCGTCTCAACAGATCACAAACATGAAATATTAATAAAATCTATTTCCCTAAAGAAAATGTACCCATGTAATATTTCTTTTATGACATGATTCATTAGAAAATAAATCATGAATGTCTTTTTATCAAAACAATGAGACTTTTACCTAATAAATCCCATATCTAAAACACTCCATTATTCCCTAAATATCTGACTGAACATTTATACCTACCATACTTTAAATTTATTTACAAAAAAATAGTACTTCTCAAAGCTGTCATTAAATAACACTGTGATTGAGACTGTCTCCAATTGTAAAGGCAGAATATCAATAGTTTTAATTAGGTATTTATACTTAATAAGTAGAATTAGAAAAAAAAGTCCAGCTTTCCCCATCCTAATTATCCTTCTATTAACCTGTAATACACTCAGTATATTCTTCTTTTCTTCCCATCTTTTTTTTTTTGGTAATATTCTAGGTCTACTCTTTGAACAACTTTTGAAAATATTTGTGAAGAATCTATATCCCTCAGTACACTGTTTCAACAAATACCACTTAAATCTATATAATTTAAAAGTGCTTTTACATATATCTGTATTTCAACTAAAGAAAATGCACCAATTGACTATTTCATTTCAGATTTGACAATCACAAACTAGCCTGATTTCTGCATGATTACTGAATGCCTAAAATAAGCCAAGAAAATGCTCATGCTTGTATTTCACTAAAAATTTTAAGTCCGTGTTTCAGGAAAAAATTGTTTATGGTCATTAACTCTGAAAACATTTATGAGCTAAACAAACATCTTCCAAATTTTATAAAGAGATGTAAATCTTCAACAATTTGCAAGGTAGCAAAGCTTCCCACTGGTCTCTAACACAGTAACTTAATTACCTACACACAATTTGACAATACAAAACTAGAAACAGTATGTATTCTAAGCACTAACACATTTACACTGCTGCTCCTCCTGGCATTCTCCTTTCTAACTGCATTCCCACAAGACCCACCTGAAAGCTCTGTTATTTCAACCAACCCCAACTGATTGGTGTCCTGAGTGGATAATGCTGGGCAGCAAATCCTACAGCCTAAGTCACTGGAGAGAAGAGCAATCCTAAAGAACTGCCTTTAGTCAGCTAGTGCCAGAACATTCTGCTAAGAGGCTCCTCTGCCAAGGGATGGGTATGGGCCTTGGCTAGCTGACTTTACAGACCTGTGGCTTCCAAAGAGTGCAATGCTGACTAAAGTTTTTACAGAACACACTCACCTTCATGTTAATGAAGGAAAAAGCCAATATACCTCCTGAATGGCTTCTCTCCATTCTCCCTGGTTCATAGACACACCTTCTCCGAAGCCTTCTGTACCTCTGGACTTGGCAACATGCCACAAACACACAGACACTGCATTCTCTCTCACACACACACAATCATACCCACATAGCCAGGCAACTCTCAAGATCATCCAATAATATTTCACATTACAGAAAGTCACCTCACAACCCACTCAAAGTTCTTCGACAGCTCCCCAGTGCACTCAGGACAAAAATCCAAAGTCTAAAGCATCACCTATGGGGCCTTGTGTCACTAACTGCTTTCATCCCTTCAGCCGCATTTCCAGCTGACCCCTCTTCACAATCTACCAATCCTCTACAATGAACTTTCAGCTGCTCAAATGTGTAGTGCCCTCTCTAACATTCAGTCCTTCACCCATGCTATCCCCTCTACCTAAAAGAAACCACTCTTCTATTTCCATTCTCTCTTAATCTTCCTACAGGTCTAGGCTGGGCATCACCCTCCAGGCTAGCTTCCTCTATCTCTTCTTCAACTGTAGTAGGTGCTCCTTCCAATACACCCTCAGTTCAGTTCAGTCGCTCAGTCGTGTCTGACTCTGCGACCCCATGGACTGTAGCACCCCAGGCCTCCCTGTCCATCACCAACTCCTGAAGCTTGCTCAAACTCATGTCCATCGAGTCGGTGATGCCATCCAACCATCTCATCCTCTGTCGTCCCCTTCTCCTCCTGCCTTCAATCTTTCCCAGCATCAGGGTCTTTTCCAGTGAGTCTAATACACCCTACACCAAGCCGAATACACTCACTGTAACTAGTGTTTCACTATTCTATGCCCCCTGCTCCCAGAGAACAGTGCCAGTGCCCCTCTTGTCTACTGTACCAGAGCCACTCAAATATTTGCTAAATACATTCTAAGTTTACTTAATGAACATAATATGAATGTAGCCCATAAATAAGGGAAACATGTCCAAAGTCAGTCATGATATAATGAAATCTAGGCAGCAATTTCCTTATACTTTCATATAAAGGGCAAACTACAGATGCATTTAGGAAAGGTTAAAACATTATACATTAAAAAGAACACCTTTGAACATAAAAATATTAGTTTTTTTCCAACTCCTGTTAGGTCTTCCTTGGTGGTTCAGTAATAAAGAATCCGTCTGCCAAAGCAGGAAACTAGAGTTTGATTCCTGGGTCAGGAAGATCCCCTGGAAAAGGAAACAGCAACCCACTCCAGCATTCTTGCCTGGGAAATCCCATGGACAGAGGAGCCTGGCAGGCTACATACAGTCCATGGGGTTGCAAAAAAGTTGGACACAGCTTAGTGACTAAACAACAAATAACAAATTCCTATTAGGCAAACTGTAGTTCATAAAAAGTATCATAATGAAAGTACCAAAAAAGGAGCTCTGGTTGCTTTTCGGTCAAGTCTGGTAAGAGGGTAACTAACTGTTCCTCTCTACCACCAAACTCGCTGCGCATTACTCAGAACCTTGCTCAGTTTCTAAGTCCTGATATAGATCTTTTATTAAGGGTTCCACTTATAATAATGGTCCCAAGGACATAAACATGTTGCCAGGAAATAGACCTCTGATACATCCTGGGCATTAGCTGCCACTGGCAGCTACTTTCTTTGAGCCACATGTCTTCTTATGAGCTACAGTCTGAGGCTTGTGACACCAGATTTTTCCAAGGCAGCAGACTGATGTCATAAACGTGATGGTACTAAGCACTCTAAAGAGCTCACCAGCTCCACCCTGAAATCCCTGAATGCAAAGGGAGGCTTCCCATCTGTAAATAAAGCCTCAGTTTCCCCAGCTATAGAGAACGATTCCCACTTAGTAAGATTTTTGTGGGAATTAGACAGCTTATGAAAGTACTTAGCAGACAACACCATTATTATTTTCAAGTCAAAAAGATGGGGAGACTACAAAACCTAAGATATTTTCACATCTTCAGAACTTTTGGTGATACCATAACTTATTTTTCATTAATATCCTTTCAGCAGGAAATTTCTGTGAAAGAAAAGGCAGAAAGATGAGGAAATGAGAATCGATTTTTTTTTTTTTGGTCATAACCTTTGAATATGACAGACTCCACAGAAATCTACATTAAGATCCACTTTCTAATTTATCTCTGCACTCCCAAAAATCATAGCCTTAATTTCTACCTCAATTAACCCTAGGATCTTAAAGACAGTAAAGATACATCGTCAATACATCTTTCCAAAATGCTCTCACAAGAAATAATCATTTCCTTACTGCTTCTAAGCGCCTCCGAATATACTGAATCTTTGGAAAATAAAACAAAAAAGCTAAATCACAAAAGTTGGCTTTCAAAGTCCCCAGTTTCTTTCCAACAGGCCTAGAGTCATAATGGAAGCACCTGTCGGGTAAAGGGGGTGGCAATCCTTAAAAACTCCCAAGTGTAACAAGGAGAATTTAAACTGTAATTACAGGTGGTAAAGTTGACTTCCCACCTCATACATTTTCACTCTAACACAGGATGGCCAAGTAATAATATAGGCTGGCCAACGTGAACATTTTTACCATTAAAAAAAGAAATGGGAGGAGAAGAGAATTTGAGCCAACTAAGCATACTGGCTCTCACGTTCCTAAGCCAAGCTGACTTGAGGTTTTTTGGTTTTTTTTTTTTTTGACAAGGAAATCTTACAGATCTTCTGAAACGTGTTTTAAATAAAGGTGAGAGACCTCAAGAGTCTTGTAACTTTACACAAGCCTGGGTTCTGGGCTCAACTTTTAAAAATGGGTGACGTGTGAACAGCTTCCTAAAAGCAAATGGGGCACTAGGATATAATTTAGGAAGTGATGATGCAAGTCTCTGGGGGACAGGGAGGAGGGGAGGTGAAAAAGTCAGAGGAAATACCCTCCCGGTTCCTGGGGGCACCAACTCAAGACCAAGGAGGGGAGGAAGGGCCGTCCTCCAAAAGCCGAGGGAAGGGGGCACCCCCAGCTCCAGCCGGAGGTGCCAACGCCGCCCCCTCACCCTTCCCGCGGCCCTGCCCCCCTCACCCGTGGCCCTGGCGGCCCCTTTCGGCCCGAGCCTCCAGCAGGCGAGTCCCCGAGGGTGGCAGCGCACCCCAGGCACGGCCTTCTCGGCCCACCGCCCGCCCCAGCTCCCCCTCAACCTGGCGCCCCTCCCCGCAGGCCCGGCCTGGGCCCAGCCCGAGGGTTCTGGCCTCCCCGGGCCCCGAGGCCTGCCCTGGCAGCCCCGGCGCCCGCGCCCCGGTCCCCGCCCCCACCCGGCTGGGCACTCACCCCCAGAAGCCGCAGGGACAGCGAGGCGGCAGACTGGGCGCTTTGCTGCGCTCGCTCCCGGCGTCTCCCATGGTGCTCGGCGGCGGCGGCGGAGCTCGGCGGCGGCGGCGGTGGCAGCGGCTGGGCCTGGGCCCCGCTCGAAGGAGGCGGCGGCGGCGTCGGGGGGCTCGGGGCGGGGGGAGGGGAAGGGAGCGGGCGGGCGCGCGGGCGGGCGCGAGTCCGGGGCTCCGAGCCGGGATTCCAGGCCGGTCAGCTGGAGGCGGGCCGCACCACTCGGCCTGCGGAGACGGGGGGTGGGGGTGGGGGGAGGCCAGGGAGGAGGCGCGGAGAGCAAGAGGGAGGGGAGCTGAGGAGGTGGGGCGTGCGGGTGAACCGAGGACCGCGGGGCGGGGAGGAGGGAAGACCCGGCGCCCTCGGCAGCTCCCACCGCCGCTCCCAGCCACAGCGATGTCCCGTGCGGCGGCGCTGGGAAGGACCTCAGGCCCCCCCGCCGGCTCCGGCGTAGCAGCGGCCGCTGTGAAAGCCGCGGCCCCGCTCGCTCCGTAACACCCTCCCCTCCCCCGGAGGCTGCGCTGACCGGACAATGGCCGCTCCGCCCCCTCCCCGCCTCGCGCACCCCTCCCGAGGAGTCACACAATGGTCTCGCCCGGGGGGGTGCGGGGAGCCGCCGCCAGAGCCCAGCAGCTGATCAGCTGGGCGCCGGGCGTGCCACTTTGTTCAGCTCCTCAAAGGAAGAGGACGGGGCCGAGGGCAGAGCCGAGACCGCGGGGCTGTCACTCGGCGACGAGCCTCGGCGGCTTTCGTATCCTTCGGGACTTTTAAAGTCTGAGGGAAACTTAACCTTCCCCCGCCCCGTGTGAAGAAGGGGAAAGCACGCTGCTAAGTACTCTGGGGCACGCTGCCTCCCCCGAAACGGGAGTGGTACGCCCCAAGCGAGAGGCGGGGAGGAGCAGACTAGTTGTTTTAAGGGTAAGTTGGGCCGGTCCCGGAGCGGCGGCCGAGCACCGCGCATGCGCCCGGAGACCCAGTAAGCCGGCCCGGGGAGGGGCTCGGAGGAGCGCTTCCAAACCCGGAAGTGGGTCTCGGTCTTCTTGGGGCCGTCGGGGTCTTCAGCTAGCCGAGAGGCGCACGGACCCTGCGCTCTTGCCCCTGGGGGCTGGGGGGGGGGCATTTCTCAGTGAACTGCTAACCCCTCAAAACTCTCTCTTCCTAGGTCTCCCACACCCAAGCTCACTCTTCCAGTTCCACCCGGAGAGCTCGTCTCCCTTTGGCAGCGGTAAACTTCTGGGACTGTCCCTACCGTCCTCCGCACCAACAATGGAGAAGGGGGCAAGAGGGTAGTGTCTTGGTCAGATTCCGTGCCTTTCTAAGCCTATCGGTGTCCCCAGCCTTAGAGACACGAGTTCACTCCCTTTACCTAAGCGAGTCCTTCATTTTGGTTTTCGGAGGGGAGCTATGGCCAAATCAGTGATGGAAATTTGGGAAGTGACCAAAAAGTTTGAGCCACTAAAAAAAACGAGTCCTTCAGCGCTCATTGTCTTTTAATCCCCAACCCATTCTGAGTTCCAGCCAATCGTGAGCAGAAGGTAATTATTGATGACTAATTTCAACAAGGAGCAAATTTCCACCGGATCTGGAGAAATGACCCAAAGCTGAGGCCCTTATGGGCGAACTTCTCAGTCCCTGGGAGGCTTCCTGTCTCTTTTTTTTTTCTTGTTTTCTTTTCTCACAGTTTAGCATGTTCACAGATGGTCTTGAAACCCATCCACAGGGGCCTTGAACCCCTTTTCTTGGCACAGAGAGAAGTAGGGTTTGCCAGTTGACCACCACAAACCCTACTGTAAACAGACGTTGCTTGCTGTCCCCTCCTGCCTCTCACCAATTAAAGTTTTCTAAATGGTCACAATTATTTTAAGTTCAATAGATTTCTCTTAATGCCTGGGTTTCCAGTTGCTTTGGGAAAGCAGAAGTTTGATACTACTGAGCTCCCTCATTCGTAGCACTGGTGGTATGAAATGCCCATTTTGTTTGTACATGCTCTGTGGACTTATTAAGGTTCTTGTTGCTTCTTCTGACCTCTAATAATCTGGGAGAGACATCAGTGAGCGGGCCTGAAGAGAGATCTTAGGCACCCACCTATCTCCTGTCTCATAAATAGCAAAGATCCCACTTAGCCTAGCATTCCTCCTAAACAGGCTGTTACTGATAAAGACAGTGATTGCAAAAATCAAACCACTTAAAGCCAAAGCACCCCCCAAATGAAATGGTGATTTATTTTGCTTAATATTTAGTTTCAACTTTGTGGATTTTCACAAGACTTCAATAAATATTTCTGTCAAAAGCCTATAGAGTGGATGAAGTCATACGGCATACCTAGCTCTCATTGGGCTTGTGTTTCCTTAAATCTTCACTTAAACTGACATAAAATTGCCGCATTCATGAAAGATTTACAGCCTTTGAGTTTAACAAACTGAGGTTAAGTGGGACTCTTGCTGTTGGCATCTTGACAACTTTCTATTGTATGTGGAAAAGAAAATCCTAAAAGCAAAAGAAAATTTTTATGTAAAACATGATTGTCATCTTACAAACTGCTTGTCTACCTGTATGTTTACCAGTTACTCAATTTAACAAGCATTTATCAAGTACCCAGTATGTACCAGGCATTTCCTAAGGCTCTGTCCCTCCTATTCCCCTCTGCCCCTTCCTCTGTTACCCAGCACACTTCTACTGCCCCTTCATTCATTTACTACCTCTGTGCCTCCCATACTCTGACCAGGCAGAATTGGTCCCTCCTTCCTCTGCCCAGATAGTCCCCATTATAGGCCTAGGAAATTTATATGTCTGTGTGTTCTCACAAAACCTAGCTCCAAAAAGACTAGCTCTTAGAAATTGCTGTTAATATACCCACAACCAAATGGGGTATTACCTAAATTTTATTACCAAATACTATTGTTTTACTTCTATATATACCTTTCTGTTTGTGCATGCTCTGTGGACTTGTGGGCTCCACCAGTCTCAGTGGGACTGCAGCAAACTCAACCCATGTTTGTTGAATGAAAGAGCTAATCTGATAAAAGTCACTCTTAGTCAAGGCTCTTTTGTCTGCCAGTACAGCAACCAACTGAAACTTCTTTGTGCCAAAAAAAAAAAAATTAAGGACCCAAAAGCACAGAAAGCAACAAGATCTCACGAAGGACTGGAACAAGGATTTAACTTACCAGTATGAATCCCAGTAGGTATTCCTTCATTATCTCTTTTTCTCCCTGGTCGAATGTTGTTCTCTCTACAGAGCTGCTTCATTCTTCTTTGCAGACTTGCCTTCACTGCTTCTCTGGGAACATAGTAGAACAAGGCTGTCCAAGCTTACATATCCTCACTTCCAGAACATGGCTGTCCAAGCTTACGTATCTTCATTTCAAGAACTAACAGAGATTGGGAATTCCCTGGTGGTCCAGAGGCTAAGACTCTGTGCTCCGAATTCAGGGGCCCCGGATTCGATCCCTAGTCGAGAACTAGATCCTGCATGCTGCAACTAAATAATCCGTATGCCTCAAAGAAGATCAAAGATCCTAAGTGCTGCAACTAAGACCCAATGTAGCCAAATAAATATTTTTTTTTTAAAGAAATTGGAAATAGCCAAGAATTTAGAACTTGCAGAGATTAATTAATATCTATGAACCCCACTTCCCAGGAGCAAGAACTTTATTGATCTAAATCATGTCGGGTTGTCTATTCCTTATACAGTCTCCTTTAGCCAGTGGAGGTAATGTAGTCAGGGCTCTTTGCTTTGTAGTGCAAACATGGCTGCTAGAGGCCCATCCTTGTAGCCTATAGTTCTCAAAAAAGATCAGTTATATTCTTGGCAAAAGATTCCAAAAGGTGTCTACCACAGACCAAAACAGGAATAAATGGGCAGCCTGAAATTGAAAAGCATATAGAACAATGGACAAGTTCAAGAATTTTCCAGCAAAGAAACGGCTATTTAAACTATTTCAGGCCTAAATTTAAATGGCACTCCCTCAAAGAAGCCTTCACTGATAGCCAGCACCAATTAAAATTATGTTACTCCATTTTTATCTTCTGTGGCGCACTCTTCCTTTGCAGCACCGTTCACAGTTTATAATTAAATATTTATTTGTCTCCTCTCCAAAGATCATGTCTGTTTACTGCTATATACATAATGCCCTGGGCATATTTGGTCGGCATTCAATAAATATTTGTTGAATAAATACAAAAGCACAATAATTTGTTCATCAGTGTGATACTCATATATGAATTGGCATCCTAATCAGGCTATCCTGGGGAAACGTCTCCATCAACACTCAAATCACCTGAAGGCACTGAAACTCACTGTGAACTTTTTTGTTACACAGCAATTGTAAGAAATAAGACCCACTGTTGATCTGCTTCCTCTTAGTATGTTCCTAGCTGGCTGCTAACTCTTCATTTTTAGTTCCCAAGGTTTCTTTGTGAAGAGCCCTTGAACCAGTTCCTATAAAGTGCCCACTCAATTGGCCGAAAGCTCAGAGAAAACATAAAAACTCAGGACATCATCAGATTAGGGGACCAAAGTGTTGGGGGTAATTGGCAGAAGTGCTTCATCATAATTGTCTGACTATTTTCTACTGTAGATTACATTCCAAATGAACCTATAATGTGACTCTTGGGAGAAGTTTGCAATCACCATTGGCCCAAAAGGAGCCATCTACATGGCCCACAGGGTTTAGGAAAGGATACTATTAATGCTTCAGCTGCTCTTAAAAGTACAACCAAGGTTGTATGTGAAAGATACGGTTCAAGGGCAGGAGCTCAGAAGGGCTTGTTCAGTCACTAAGTCGCGTCCGACTCCTTTCGACCCCGTGGGTGGCAGCATACCATGCTTCCCTGTTCTTCACTATCAGAAGAGCTGCTTTCTTGGTAATACTGAGTCCAAAGACCTTGGCCCTGAAAGTCACAACCTAAAAGGAGGCACAAGTAGAGACCTGAGACAAAGCAGATGGTCCTCCAACTCTGATTCTAATCATTACCCCATGACTCTTAACTCCCAGTTCATAGCCTTTAATCACTATCATTCATTCTAACCTGATATTAGTCCCGATGTTCAATCCAAACTCTAGCCTTAGACTTTATCCTCATTCTAATATTATCTGTGAAATTTAATCCTAGACTGTAAACCTAATCTCAACCCTAATACTCAGAGCTTAACAAGGCTCCTTGCCTTCCCACTGTCTTATTTTCCCTCACTCTTTTTTCTTGTATCCCTTGGCCCTGACCCACTCCAAGAAACAGAGAACTCTCTAATACCCTGAACCCCTGGGGAGATTCAGTTCAGTTCAGTTGCTCAGTCGTGTCCGACTCTCTGCAACCCCATGAATTGCAGCACGCCAGGCCTCTCTGTCCATCACCAACTCCCGGAGTCTACCCCTGGGGAGATTGGGAATCCTAAAAAAAGATCCTTGGGCTTTCAGGAAAAAGAAAGTGGATGAGTCTCTCACCTGCACAGGACACAGAAATCCTCCACAGTAACAACATGGCCTGTTGCCCAATTCAGGAGCTGCTTGGCCTCTGAAAGCTCAGAAAAAAAAAAACACAGTCCAAGTATAGACTCGGGAACCTGTGGTACAGCTGGCCAAGAGCAGACCTGACACCTTTCTGCAAAATGATCAGGTTAGATTAGAGGAGTGGCTGGCAAACCGTGTTCTCAGAGCAAGAATTCTGGTTTCTGCTCTCCTCCCTTGCTTGAGTTTGGTTTTCCAAAGGAAAAAAAAAAATTTTTTTTTTTTAAGTCGCTAAGCCAGCCCCTCCCTGAGCTTCCTTCTGGCCCTCAAGTTTTCTGATGTGCAGCTGATTCTTTTAGTCACTTATGGTCCAGTTGGCATGGATAAACTCTCAGAGCCAAGGGAAAAGAAGAGCAACCAAGCATACCGTCTCCAGCTCTTCTCAGGAAACTAAAAACAAATAAAATGAAGAGTGTGATGGGGAGGAGAGGGGAGGAGAGGGGAGGAATGGAGAAAATGCTGCCATTTCACGTCCTCTGTTCTCTTGCTCATGAAGCGATTGCTGATTTCCCTGCTGCTTACACTCGTCTTGGTGTGAAATTTGATTTTTACTGACTTTGAAATTTCAAGAATGGGAATATTGTTTTTCCCAGAAATACTTGACCTTTGTGGAGAAAAAAATTCAAATAATGAGAAAGTAAAAGTTCTTCCTAATACCACCCCCCTCCTCAGATATATGCTTTGTTAACAGTTTGGTATATAGCTCTCTAGGCTTTTCATTTATGTGTGAGTATATAAATGGGGTCATTCAACACATAGCATATTCTAACTGATTATTTTTAACTTAGAAATACGTCTTGAACATCTATAATCTATGCATACAGCTTTGCAGTATTGTCTTATAGCTAAATGTATTCGGGTTCTCCAGAGATACATGTGCTATATATATATGTATATACATTTACATGCATATATGCATGTGTGCTTAGTCACTGTCATGTCTGACTCTCTGCGGCCCCACGAGCTGTGTAGCCTGCCGGGGTCCTCTGTCCATGGAATTTTCCAATCAAGAATACTGGAGCAAGTTGTCATTTCCTACTCCAAGGGATCTTCCTGACCCAGGGATTGAACATATGTGTGTGTATATATATATATATATATGTGTATATATACACACACACATATCTTCTATCTACTAATGGTTAATGTAATATGAAATCATATATAAAAATATATGTGATAGCCATACAAGGGAGATTTTATTTATTATATATAAAGTATAATTGTATACATTAATGTTATTTATTCATTTATTTATTTATATTTACCATGTATGTAAAAAGAGATTTGTTATAAGGTGTTGGCTCATGCAATTACAGAGGCTGAGAAGTCCCAGGATCTGTAGTCAAAAGGCCTGAGAACCTGGAGAGCCAGCGGCTTAAGTTCCAATCTGAACCTGAAGACAGAAAACTCATGTCTCAGTTCAGAGACCATCAGGCAGAGAGTAAATTCTCTCCTGATTGATCTATTCAGGCCTTTAACAGGTTGGATGAGGCCTGCCCATGTTGGGGAGGGCAATCCGCCTTACTCAGTCTACTGATTCAAATGTTAATCTCATCCAGAACCACCCTCACAGACACACCCAGAATGTTTAACCAGATATCTGAGCACACCATGGCCAGGTCAGGTTGACACATAAAATTAAACATCACACTAAAATGACGGGCTCCAAAATCAAGTTGCCTGAGTTGGAATCAGCCTCCTACCAACTATAAGATGAGTCTCTAGGGGAGTTCCTTAGCCTGTCTGTGCCTCAGTTTCCTCATTTATTACTGGAGTGCTTTTCACATGCTTAGTTTCTCTTTGATGGCCCTACTTTTCCTGTTCCCAGGCCTTCTCAGAGATGCACACACAAACTAGCCTTTGTTAGGAAGCCCTAACCTCTGGCCATAGAAATTCAAATTAGCTCATGGAGAACAAGGGCCATCCCTGGCCTGACTTGCTGCCTTTGCCTTCTGATAGCAAGTATCCTTGGGCCCATGTAAGTCCAGAGCTATCAGAGACCCTCCACGTGGAACCAGGCCACCAAAAACCAAAACAAACAAAAAAAAATGTTTTGAAAGACACCACGGTCCAGCTTTATACTTTTATGAAATATTCTACAAGTAATCTTCCCCAATAGTCCTATTAATGTCTTGGATAAATTTTTTAGAAAAGAATTGCAATACCATTTAACATTCGTTTGTTTTCAGTAGTTAGGTCATGTCTGACTCTTTACAAACCCGTGGACTGTAGCGCTCCAGGCTCCTCTGTCCATGGGACTTCCCAGGCAAGAATACTGGAGTGTGTTGCCATTTCCTTCTCCAGGGGATCTTCCTAGACCAGGGATCAAACCCATGGCCCCTGCATTGGTAAGCAGATTCTTTATCACTGAACCATCAGGGAAGACCAATTTCCCGCCAGAAAGACTGAACCAATTTATATTCCCTCCAACAGTGAATAAGAAGGCAAATTTCCCATCACTTCAGTAGCAATGGGATATCACTACTCTTTTTAATCATTGCCAAGGTCAAAGGTAAAATATGGAAACCCGATGGATGTTTTAATTTGCACTTTTGAGTTATTAATGAGGACCAGGTTTTTTTATACATCATACTTCTATATCATATCATATCATATGAAAATAGTTGAATTTGAATCTGGATTTATTTTTGTGTGCATTATCTATTTATAGCATTTGTCAATTTTTCTACAAGGATTTTTTTTTCTTATTTAAGACATTTATGTTGGAACTCCCATAGTAGATAAGAATCTGCCTGCCATTGTAAGAGATATGAGCTCAATCTCTGGTCGGGGAAGATCCCAAATGCCACAGAGCAACTTAGTCCATGCGCCTTAACTACTGAGCCAGTGCTCTAGGGCCCGTGAGCCACAACTACTGAGCCCCCACATTCTAGATAGAGCCCATGCTCCGCCACAAGAGAAGCCACTGCAGAAGAGTAGCCCCCGCTCACTGCAACTAGAGAAAAGCCCGAGCAAAGCAACAGATGCACTGCATCCAAAAATAAATTAAATTTTTTAAAAAAGACATTACTGTTGATACTGAGAATATTAACCTTTCATCATATGTACGACAAATTATCTCACTGCTATTTATTTCTAAACTGTATCTAGACTTTTGGTTTTCAGGAGTCTAAAATTCAGAGGAACTCTGCAAATGAATTTTGGTTAATGTTTGAATTGCCAACACAGACACTTCTTTCTTAAGGCCTCTAGTTTATAGGTTAAAAAGAAAAGGAATTAAAAAAAAAAAAGAAAGGGAAAAATACAGGAAATTGGAGGAGATGAGGGGCAAGCACTGAGGGAAACCCCATCCCCTCAGGTCCCCAACCCCAGCTCATCTCAGGCAGGCTCAGCTCTGCCTCCTTGGGTCAGCCTAGCTCCTCAGCGCTCACGTGCCAGTCCTGAGCTCCCTGAGGTGACTTGCCCAGGACCTGCCTCAGCCTTCCTGATTTCCTCTCTAGAGGTGGAAAAACAGCCAGAAGTAGTGGCAGCATAGTTCTGTCAGCCCCCCGGAGATTGGCCTGAAGTTCCCCATCAAGTCCCTCTCTGAAGTTCGCAGACATAATATCTAGGAGAGAAGACCACCCACATGCAGCCAGGCTGGGCTCCACGACCCAATGGGAAGAACCAAAGGTCTGTGAGGAAGGTGGAGTAGTTAGGGAAAAGGCTTAGAGTTTAGGTTGAAATTAGAGAGAAAGCCAGCATTGGAAGGACTAGGCTGGGGACTCAGGAGAAGGAATTTAGAATAATACCAAGCAGAACTGGTGGCTTAGGTAAATGGTTATGATTGGGGAAGAGGCTTAGATGTCTGGGATGGGGTTGAAAGGCTAAGGCTGGTGTCTTAGACTGGATTCCTTTCCCCCTACAAAAGCTGGCCCTGAAACAAGGACTGGAGGTACAGAGAATACTTCTAGGGGTGGTGAAGTGGCCGATAAAGGGTGTGTCATCAAGCAGCTATCACTAGGAGTGGCTAGAGCTCAGTGACTAGTCCTTCAAGAATTTGATAAAATCACACCTTGGTGTTATCCCATCACACCTTTATGGTATCCCATCTGAGGGAGAGGAGGCTGAGTATTTACATATAGCACTTCAGCCAGCCTTGTGCTGGCAGAGCACAAGAAAAAGCTTTCAGAGAAAAGCCTTCAGGCAAAGAGGTGCAGAGACTGGCCATTGGAAGGTAATGAGATCATTCTGAAGTGATCTGTCCTGAGGGATATGGATGAGGCACCTGCAGTGTCTGCCATAGCTGGAACAGTGTGCATGTGTGTGAGTGTGTGTGTGTGTGTGTGTGTGTAGTTGTGGGGTGCGGGGGTTGATATTTGGTAAAATTATCCAGGGGTTTCTTCCCAAGGCTGTGATTAATCCAGTAAAGCTAGTTACCTTCTGATTAGGAGTTAGGGAGCAGAGATAAGGTTACAATAGGATTAGAGAATTAGGGTCTGTTAAGGGCACTCAGAGGCTACGCATCGCATCCATCCAAAGTTACCCAGCTAGCAGGTGATGAGCTAGGGCAGGATTGTGGCCTGGTCTGTGTTACTCCAAAGCCCATTAAGAGGACAGAGTGCAGGCCGGCCTAGGGAAGGGGGGAGGTACTCGCTGGACCCATGCTGCCCAGGCTTCTTCCCTGTAGCCAGGGAACAGGGCGAGGAGGAGGCTGTGCAGCTGCCATCTGTTCTTTTGGCTCCACTGCCTGGCAACTGCCCACCCATGTCTGCTCCCTGCTCTGGAGGAGGACCATTCCTCCACAGCCCATCAGGCAGAACGAGGAACGGTGCCCCAGCCAGGGCCACACTGCATGATGGATTCAATGATTATGACTTTCTGACGTGGGGGCTGCTCAGTGGTGCAACAGACCCAGTCCCATCTGCTGTATCTTTCTTTAGAGAGCTGCTGGAAGGAAAAATCTGCATACTGTTCATGCTGGTAGGAGTGTGTTGTGTATATACACAGGCACAGGTGTGCACACAGGTGTGAACCTGGGTGTGTATGGTATGCATGTGCACATGTGCACCCAGGTGTGGAGTTCAAAACCATCACGGTTCTATTTGCCTCTCAGAGTTCATTTAGCAAATAAGTCATTGGTGAATAATAATGTGATCATTTTCTTTTGAATAATTTCTACCTACCAGTAACTCTGGAAGGTGCTTTATGTACCTTGGTTATTGTGGTAAATATAAACTTTACAGCTACCATGCAAGAGAAATTTTATTTTCTTCATCCTGCAGATGAGGAGACTGACGTTTCAGGGGCTAAATTAGCTGTCCAAAGACTTAATTTTTAAGTGGTAGATTCAAGATTTGAGGGCTTCCCTCATAGCTCAGTTGGTAAAGAATCCACCTGCAATGCAGGAGATCCCGGTTCAATTCCTAGGTCGGGAAGATGCACTGGAGAAGGGAAAGGCTACCCACTCCAGTATTCTGGCCTAGAGAATTCATGGACTGTATAGTCCATGGGGGTAGCAAAGAGTAGGATAGGACTGAGCGACTTTCACTTTCAAGATTTGAGACCATGACTCTGATTCCACGGTGCATAATAACTAATTTCCATCTCTTCCAGAGATTTTCAGAGTGAGACTAAACAAATTACTGCTACACATGACAACAGGAACCATTCATATTAAATTAATGTTGAGCAAAAGGAGTCAGATGCAAAATACTTGATTCCAAAATGCATAATTCCATTAATGTAAAGCTCAAAATCAAACATAACTGATCTATGCTATACAGGGTTAGGAGAATGGTTACCCTTGCAGAGGGCAGGGGATTATTGGAAGGAGGCACTAAAGGGAGTTCTAGGGGCTAGGAATAGGTAATAGAGTATTTCTTGACTTGGGTACTGGTTACACAGATGCATTCAGTTTGTTCAGATTCATTAATTACATATGTATGATTTGTGCACTTTTCTGTTTAAATGTTTCACCTAAAAAAGAGCTCAAAATGGAAAAAAAAAATATTTCCAGGAGTTTTGAGAGATTCAGAGAAAGAAAGCACCCCAAAACCTGCCCTTGGGATGGGGGCCTCAGGAAGCCCCTAGGCTATGGAATGGGGAGGGGGGTAAAGGTTAGTGGACTCCAACCTGAGTGCTCCAGGGGGCTGGCAAAAAGGCATGATAAGGATCTAGGAGAATTAGTGATAGTTCTGAGTCTATAGACCAGGACACAATAGAAACTTCCAAAGGTGGTTGATATGTAGTGGCCAAGAGAAGATTGTGGCCCTTGACTGTGGCTCAACAGACCTAGGTGGACGTCCTGGCTCTATCCTCTACTGCCCAGAGAACTAGATAGAGCTGTTCATCCTCTGGGAGTTGGTTACCTCCCCTGTGCAGTGGGTCACTGAGACCATAGCCTGCTATGAGTATTAAATGATGTGATAGAGTTAAAACACTGGCATAGAGCATAGTGCCTGGCAGGCATTCTGCAAAGGTGTGTTTCAAAGGTGGAAGAAAAGATGCTCTGGAATCTGAGAGCTCCCTCAAATATCAGGAGATCTGGCAGGTGGAAGATGCCTCACATTCACTCTGGGTATCTGAGGCCAGAACAGAGTGATGTATCATCCATGAGTTAGGACCTGGTCTGTGATGGGAGGGAAGAAGTCAGATCAGCAGTAGCAGCTGAGACAAACTGATCCGCTGTGTAGCGAAAGTCCTGCTGCAGAGATTCTAGGAAAGAGACCCAGGAAAAGGATCCTGGCTTAGGGCAACAGGAAGAGGATTCTAGATTGGGAGCCTAGCCAGAGAGGAAATCTGGGGGAGAACAATCTGATTTAACCGAGGCTTATGAAACTGTGTGCTGTGAGTTTTTCCTCTAGGAAGGTGTTTGGAGTCTACCCCTCAAATTTTTTCCACAAAATACAGAGATTGGTAAAATTTGTCCTAAAAACTCGTGAAGGAGGACTTCCTGGTAGTCCAGTGGCTACGATTCTGCATTCCCAGTGCAGGGGGTCCAGGTTCAGCCCTTGGTCAGGGAACCAGATCCCACATTCTGAGACCCACTGCAGCCAAGTAAGTAAACAAAAACAATAAACTGATGAAAGAACCAAGTTTGGCCCAACTGAGAGAGCATGAACCCTCTGAAGACACAGCTGACAGATGGGGTATCTAAGGAAGAACTTTCTGACTCATCCCCTAACTCAACTGCCAGCTACCCCAAGAGGCTTCCTGCCCAGTGCCCCACTTAGAAATCTGCACTTTCTCTTTCGTGCTCCTGAGGCGTACTCCACACACTGCGTGGCCTATGGGACATGCTACCTGGAGAAGGGAAACAGGTTTGCATTATTTTTCTGCTTATAACGTAAAACCCAAATAATAGTCTTAAACACAACAGCAATTTATTTCACCTTCATTTAAGAGAAGTCCAGAAACACTTGTGCTTTAAAAGGTACCCATCAGTGACTTCCCTGGCAGTCCAATGGTTGCGGCTTCGCCTTCCAGTGCAGTGGGTGTGGGTTCAATCTCTGGTCAGGGAGCTAAGATTCCACATGCCTTGTGGCCAAAAACCAAAACATAAAACAGAAGCAGTGCTGTTAACAATTTCAATAAAGATTTTAAAAGTCGTCCACATCAAAAAACCCTTAGAAAATAGATGCCATCAGAAACACGAAAAGACAAGTCATAGACTGGGAGAAAATATTTGCAAATCATATATTTGATAAAGGGCTGGAATCTAGAATATATAAAGAATACTTGAAACTCAATAATAAAAAGACAAACAATCCAATTTAAAAATGGACAAAGGATTTGAATAGACATTTTACCAGCGGAGATATACATCTTTGTCATTAGAAAAATGCAAATCTAAAAAAGATTGGGTATGTGTTTATGTATAACTGATTCACTTTGCTGTATAGCAGAAACTAACACAACATTGTAACTTAACTATAGTGCAATAAAAAATTTTAAAAATTAAAGTAAGCCACAAAAATATATTGTACAGCACAAGAAATATAGCCAATATTTTATAATAATAATTTTAAAAACCACAATGAGATACCACTCACAACCACTAGTATGCCTATAAGCAAAAAGCCAGACATTAGCAGGTCCTGGAGAGTATGCAGGAAAACTGGAACTCGCATACATTGCTGAAAGGAAGGTAGAAAGGGTCAACCACTTTGGAAAAGAGTTTGGCAGTTTCTTAACAGGCTAAACATTTATTTACTATACAACCCAGCAATTCTACTCCTAGAATCTACCCAGCAAGAAAATGAAAATATATGTATGCATAGACTTGCAGAAAAATATTCAAATAGCCAAACAGTAGCCAAAAAGTGGAAATAACCCAAATATTCACTAACTGTTTAACAATATATCTCTCTGTTAGGATATGATTCAGCAGCAAAAGGAAAAAAGCACTGATACCTGCTACAACATGAGTGAATGTCCAAAACATTATGCTCAGGGAAAAATGCAAAAGTCTACATATTTATGATTCCATTAATATCAAATGCCCAGAAAAGGCAAATCCATAGAGGAAGAAAGTAGATTTGTGGTTGCCAGAGGCTGGGTAGGAATGAAAGCAAATGGGCAGAAAGGTTGTGTTGAGGATTGCACAACTCTGTAACTTGTTAGTCTGGTGGTTCTCTAGTGTTTATTTTTACTGAAGTGTAATATACATACAAAAAAGTACACAAACCCTAAATGACCAGTTAGATTGACATCCCCCCACACACATGTAGACCCTGGCATAACCACCATCCAGATCAAGCGAACATCTCCAGCACCCCAGAAGGCCCGTCCTAGCCAGTCCCCCACAAAACCTACCACCACCACTAACAAAAACCCCTAACCACCATTCTGACTTGTCACCGTAGAGGAGTGTTGCCTGTTCCTAGAACAATACCACCCAGAGTACACACTCCGTGGGTGTCACCCTCCATTTCTGCTCTCATGTGGCTCTTAATGTTGACCCTGGGCTCCTTGGCCACTATCTTCTTATTGCAACACTCTGCTCCACACTGGACACCACCCGTCTTTCTTCATCCCCTCAAAGTGCCACTAACACATCATGACAATGTTGATTTTTACGGACGATTTGGAGTCAGTTGGGAGTAATTATAACAGGATAGAAAAGAACCTGAAGTTCCTTGGTAGGTGTCACAAGCCCTACAAGTGCACCGGCCATTCTCTGTCATTGGGTGGGTCCCTCCCAGGCCCCTTCATCATGTTTAGTTCCCCTTAGCCTACAGGCCAGGCCGAGCACCCCCTCTTTCCTGCCAAAAATCACTCATCAAAGTGTTTACCTGAATGAAAGAACCACCTACTCAAGAAGTAGAAGAGACTGTATCGGCTTTCTCTTAAATAGCACTTTGGTTTTTCCTGCTTTGGTCTCATTTTAAAGATGAAGAGACTGAGACCCACAGAGGATAAATAACTTGCCCTGATCAAAAAACTCTTAATGGATAAAACTGGAAATTGAGCCCTGACTCCAATGTCTGTCCACAAGGTGGCTTGTTCATCTCTGATCCCTAGAATTTAGCCAAGTGTCAGAGATTAATTAACGCTTGCTGTAGTTGAACTGAATTAAAGGATGGATTTGCGGGAGGATGTACCCTAGGCCTTTGTAGGAGAGCTAGAGAGGAGAAAGGGCAAACTGTTTAAGGAGTTGGCGGAGGGCAGAAAAGGGGGAGGGGACAGGGTCCTCTGGCTTCCAGGGAGGGAGCTGCCCCCTCGCTGCTTCTTCCCGCCTCCTGCCCAGCCTTCCAGGGGAGCCGGTGCTCTAGGCAGAAGCCGCTGCTGCCATCATTCATCAAGGTCTGGCAGCCTGAGGAAGCTCAGGGCTTATCCTGTAGGACACTTTCAATCAACTTCAGTTCAATGTATTCCCTCTAAATGACTCTGAAATGTAAATAAAATTAAATTAACGCTACTGTATTTGTCTCTGGTTAGGGCTGTAATGGGCTCCAGTAATGCCGCCCCTGAGATCAGCTGCGGAGAGAGAAGCCCAGACAATAGCAGTGCGACCAGCTTTGTGTCCCCCTTACCCAAGCCCCCTACATCCTCCCTGTTCTGGAAGGCCCCTCATCACCCTCTCTAACTTTTGGGTCTTTGGAATAGAGTGGAATGGCTTTTTCTTTGCCCACCAAGCCAAGAGCCACAAATGGCCTCCTCACCAGGGCTTGATCCCTGGGTCTACTCACCCCTCCACAGACTGGGCTCTGCTGCACTAGACTGGGGTTTCTCAACCTTGGCACTGTGGACATTCTAAGACCGATAATTCATTTGTGGGGGGTTGTCCTGTGTCTACCCACCAGGCGCCAGCAGCAGTCACTCTCCCGGTTGTGATAATCAAAATTGTCTCAAGGAGGGGAGTGAGGGGGCTGGAGGAAGGGGGAAGTGTGAGGAAGAAGTGGGCTACAAAATTTTGTGATGTCGGGACCTTCCTGGTGGTCCGGTCGCCAAGACCCTCTAGCTCCCAAATGCGGAGACCTGGCTTAGATCCCTGGTCAGGGAACTAGATCCCACAGGCTACACCTAAGAGTTCGAATGCTGCAATTAAAGATCCCAAGTGCCGCAAATAATAAGCCTAATAAGCAAGCAAATAAATAAAGTCATTTCTTCCTCAAAACAGAGAAGGCAATGGCACCCCACTCCAGTGTTCTTGCCTGGAGAATCCCAGGGACAGAGGAGCCTAGTGGGCTGCCGTCTCTGGGGTCGCACAGAGTCGGACACGACTGAAGCGACTTAGCAGCAGCAGCAGCAGCAGCCACATTCCTCAAAAAAACAAAGTCCTGTGGAGTCTTTTCCGTCTCCACCAAGTTAATCTATTCTGCTTCCCCATTCAATTTCTTAAAGCCTATTAACATTGTACTGGAAGTAGTAAATGGCCTTCCAACCTTTGGACTAAACACCAGGAACCCTGGCCTCTTGCATCCAGAAGCCTCTCTCCACCCCCTCACCCTCCAGTCCCCAGTTTACCCAGCCCAGCCTCCAGGACTGCCCACCAAGAAACCAGCAAAGGGGTTTTCCTTGTGTAATTTCTCTCCAAAATTTCTCCATTGGTAGAGATACCCCAAGTGAAGGACTTCTCAATAAATTTGGGATTTCCCATGAAGGAAGAAATTTCTTACTGACAGAGGATTCCCAAACTCATAGAAACTCATAGAAACTCATAGAAATAAAGAATAAAATGTGGTCGCTAGAGGCTGGGGAGTGAGGGAAATGGGGAAATATTGATCAAAGGATATAAACTTCTACCTATAAAATGAACAAGTTCTAGGAATCTAATGTAAAACACAGTGACAGTAATTAATAATATTGTATTACATACTTGAAATTTGTTAAAAGAGTAGAACTTAAATTTTATCACCATGAAAAATTCTAATTATGTGAGGGGATAGATGTATTAACTAACATTATTGTGGAAACTTCCCTGGTGGCTCAGACGGGAAAGAATCTGCCTGCAATGCAGGGATCAGGTTCGACCCCTGGGTCAGGAAGATCACCTGGAGAAGGAAATGGCAACCCACTCCAGTATTCTTGCCTGGGGAATCCCATAGACAGAGGAGCCTGGTGGGCTACAGTCCATGGAGTCACAAAGAGTTGGACACGACTGAGTGACTAACACTTCCACTTTTCATTGTGGAAATCATTTTCCAATATAATTACATTTCAAATCATCACATTGTACACTTTAAACTTGTATAGGTTGTATGTCAATAATAGCACAATAAAGCTGGGAAAATGTGGGGGGAAAAAAGATATTGTGCTTTATATCCCAATAACCTAAAAAAAAAGAAAGAAAGAAGTAGGCCCCCTAATACTTTTTACAGACTGGGCTGTTAGAATTCTTCAATTTCTTCCTAGTACTCAACTGCCCAGGGGGTGAGGGGCCCAGGAGAGGGCAATTTGGGGGCTGGTGGAAAGCTCTCTGGAATGCAGACACCACCACCAACTCCCCTCACACCCCACCCCATGTCATGCTCAGTGGGAAGGAAGCTGGGAAGCGAGAGGAGTTTTATCCTCCCATGTTCAGAGGTCCTGATAGCAAAGGCACTGGCAGTGAACTCGCCTGGGGCGGGGGGTGGGGGTGGGTGGGGTAGGGGGAGGGACAAGTGCCCTCTACCCTGGCCCTGCCACCTCACTTAGTCATCTCAATGTTCAGAACCAAACTGTGGGAAAACAATCTGGGATTTTTAACTCTATTTATAGATCTCTTAAAGCTTTCATGTGGTCCTAAAGAAGTCTTCCCAGAGCATTCCAGCTTACACAGAGGAAATCAAAGAAAATGAATTAGAATCACAGGACAAATCCTGAGCCCAGAAGTCCAGAAGCCTGGAAGACTCCCCAGCTCCTACTGGAGTCATTACCACAAAAAGAATTAAAATCCCATCCCCTGTCCTTGAATTTCATTGTAATCTGATTTCTGCACACGTGTTTGCTATATTTCTACTTTGTGCCACAGTCTGTTCCTGTCAGAATTTCTGATCTTTGAGAGTCAGTAAAAAGCACAGTTCAAAAGTACATTCTTTATCTGGAAGATGTCCATCAACCAGCTTCATGTTTGTAGGATGTTTATTTGACCCATGGCTGCTGTACCCACTAATTTACCAAGGCCTGGGGATCTGGACCTGGTTGCACATGTGCAAAGTCTTTGGGTTTATTTGAAATTTTTCTCTGCTAATTTGGCCATTGTGTATGTGTGTATATGGGCTTCCCTGGTGGCTCAGAGGGGGTGTGTGTGTGTGTGTGTGTGTGTGTGTGTGTGTGTGTGTGTGTGTGTGTGTGTGTGTGTGTGTGTGTGTGTGTGTGTGTGTGTGTGTGTGTGTGTGTGTGTGTGTGTGTGTGTGTGTGTGCTCGCGCGCGCGCGCACGCGTGCACTAAGTCACTTCAGTCATGTCCAACTCTTTGCAACCCCATGGACTGTATGTAGCCCACCAGGCTCCTCTGTCCATGGGATTCTCCAGGCAAGAATAGTGGAGTGGGTTGTCATGCCCTCCTCCAGGGAATCTTCCCAACCCAGGGATCGAACTCGTGTCTCTTACATCTCCTGCATTGGGAGGTGGTCTCTTTACCACTAGCACCACCTGGGAAGCCCTTGAGTATTCTAGGAGACCCTAATGCAGATGATAAAAAAATTCACTGACAAGACAGAAGGGTGGGCAATCCACACACCTTCACATCAATCCATCAACACAGCAGTGACTTCCAAGTACGGCCTCCGCCCTTCCAGGTGTATAGAAGAGCTATTTTGGTCACCCCGTCACTGGTAGACACACATGCCTGGCCCTCCAGAGGACGGATGGAAAGGAGGGGGTTTAAAGTGCAGTGGGAAGGAATGAAGCCGCCTGCCCTCAGTGACTCCTCCAGCTCCCCCATGGAATCTCCTTTTGTATCAGACTCATGACTCCTCCACCCTCTGCCTGCCTGCTCCTTCCTGCTGCAGCCCTCCTGGGCTGTCCCCGCCTCCCAGCTCTCACCCTGAGAGGGCCTGGATCTGGAACTTGATAGACCCTGTGTCACAGTCTGGATGGCATCCAGAAACAGAGCTGGATTGTAAGGAATCCAGATCCAGACGGTTTTCCAGAACTTTCCTGGAGAGCAGAAGGTAAATCCACATCTCTTTCACACCAAAGCCCATTCAGGGCACACAGGGTGAGGAAGATCCCTTTGGCCCACCAGGACCCTGCCCTCCCACCCTGACTCCCTCGGCCCCAGGCATCTCTGTGCCCCAGCCCTCTCTCCAGCAGCCTCCTCCAGGGTGAGGCATCAGCACGTTATTGATGGCGCAGAGCTTGGTCACAGCGCCAGTTTCCCTTTTAGTCTTTGATGGTTGATGAATGATTGGAGCAGGAAGAGTGTGTACGAACTAAACAGATGAGGGGAGGGCCAGCAGACAGAAAGAAACCAGGAACAGGAGGTAGAGGGAGAGGCCCAGATACCAAACACTGACTGAGGAAAAGGACAGAAAGAGATGAGTTGGGAGAGGGGGAGAGTCAAATAGGGCTCCAACAGAGACCACAGCTGATCAGAGGAGCCAGAGGAGTTGAATATATTACCCACATGGATCTCAGTTTCCTCATCTGTCAAATGACAATAGTAGCTTACCTTATAGTGTTATGGTGCAGCATCAAATGCATCAATATACCTACATGCTCAGGACAGTGTCTGGATGTTTCACTGAATAAAAACATGAGCTCTCTTACTTTCATCATCACTATTGTTATCATCATCATCACATCTAGTTTCTAGCCTTGGAGTGCAGGACACGTGGAGAGAAAGATAAGCCTCCTTCGTCTCCACCTCCCCATCTTTCTCACAGCCCATGTCCTTCTCGCCAAGCACACCCTCTGCCAACACTTCTCAGCACCACTTTCCATCTCTGGGGACACTTTTCCTCTGAAAACTCCCAAAGTTCTCTCTCTTCTGCACTTCCTTGCTACACTGGACAAATAGTTCTATTTACTTGAACTATGTATGTTTTAAAAATGGGCACATTGGTTGTATGCGGTAGGAGATAAGGCTATCAAATGACAATAGTAGCTTACCTTATGCTAGTGTTTGGGTTTTGATCTGCAATAACTGGAGAGCTGTGGATGATGTTAGAGCAAGAGAGTGTGGTCCAGTCTAAGCATCCATAGGGCTGGCTTTTAAGGACTGTTCAGTATAGGGTAGTATTTTACGCTCTTCTCAGTCACTTATTGTGTTTGTGAGAATGAGTTGCAAATGCTTTCACAGGAAGAGCACTGATAGAAGAGAAAGCACAAAGATTTGGGGAAATTTGGCCTGGGGACACTTGGCCCCAATATAAGGGGGATATAGACCACAAGCAGCCAGAGTGAGGCATTTCATTCCAGGCACTTTCTGGGATGGGAGCCAAACAGAGAATGGTACACATCTAAGAGGTGCTGTGTGTGCATGCACATGTGGGTAAGGGGCTCAAACACACACTTTGTGACACCCAGTAGAATCTTCTGTGTCATAGGGATGAGAAGGTACAGCACCATGATTACAAAAGCATAATCTGACACCATACTCCCTGGATTCAAATCCTTGCTTCTAAGTGTGCAGGCATAAAAAAAAAAAAAAAGCTCTCTGCACCTCAGTGTCCTCATCTGTATAATGGGTGTGATGCTATATTTAAAATGGATAACCAACAAGACCTTCTGTATAGCACAGGGAACTCTGCTCAATGTTATGTGGCAGCCTGGATGGGAGGGGAGTTTTGGGGAGAATGGATGCATGTACATGTATGGCTGAGTCCATTTGCTATCTACCTGAAACAACCACAACATTGTTAATCAGCTATACTCCAATATAAAATAAAAAGTCTTAAAAAAAATGGGCATGATGATAGCACCTACTATTTTGAAGAATAAATGAATTAATATACTTTAAATGCTTAGAACAGCACCCAGCAACAGAATAAGGCCTCAGTGTATCCTGGTTCCTATCCTTACCATTATTATTATACTATTAGCAGCATTATTATGCCACAGAGTATCATTATACCATTATTATTTGCTATAAGACATTGAATTGAGAATGCAGACACCTTGAGCTCATCTGAGTCTCCGAGATTCCTCCTTCTCATCTCAACCACTCCTGTGTGGCTCTCCCCTCCTCCCTTTTGTCACAGGCAAGGTCTCCAGGGGCCAAGTTAGTTTACTATGGCCCTGTCCACTGACCCTTAGGATTGGATCAGGAATGGTAGCTGTCCTGAGCTCTGACAATCAGAGGCTCTGTCTGGGCATTTGAAATGCAGAAAAAGAGAGCTCTAGGAGAGTCTGAGTCAGAATCAACTTGAAGCTGGTGCTGAAATCTAAGCTCCTTTGGGGCAGAGACCTCATTGCGTTGGGGCCCAGCTGTGATGGTACCTGCAGATTCCAGAAAACACACCTCTGTCTTTATAATAATGAATTCCACCTTCAGTCCTTAAATTAGTTTCTGTTGCTTATAACCAGAGTGCTAACAAACACAGTCTCACTTACACGTATAATCTTATTCTGTGTGTGTATATCTTTACAGATATCCTCCCACTCCAACATACACACAGTTCCAGTTTTAGTCTCCTGTCATTAATCAAGGTCATGCAGGTACTCAAGCCCCTGGGGCCAAAAGATAGACGCTTACGGCAGTCAAGGCCTTCCTCTCTTGCAGCTGCTTCCTCCCACTCAGGCTCCAGTCCTAATGACTTCCTGAAGTTCCATAAATATGATTCATGCAGCCACGCCTCCACGCCTGTGCACACTTGGCATCCTTTCCCAGAAGACCTTCCTTTGGGCTTATGACTCCTCCAGTTTTGAGATTCAGCTCTAGCATCACCTCCTCCAGAAAGCTCCCCCCACAGGCCCCACCCCTTCTATTCAGTCTACTCTCCTGCTCCATCCAACGCTTCTCCCCTGCACCTTGGTGACAATTCTACCAGCTGAGCACTGGCCACACTGTTTATCCATCTGACTTCTCATGACCTGGGAGTCCCCTGAGGGTAGGTGACTGCAGCTTTTATTTCTGAATCTCCAGTGCCCAGCGCAGTGTCGGATACACGGGGGATGCTCAGACTGCATTGAGTGAGTACAGACATCAGAGTGGAAGGTGTGAACGGATGTTTTAGTATGAGTATTTTTACTATTATACTATATATACTGCATATGCTATTTATACTGTATGTGTTTTATTAAATTAGTATTTCTATGCTATACTAGGCTCTTGTTGTGTGTTACCCTCCTTGATCTTCCTCAGAGTAATCTTCAAGGTAGAAACTGTTACCTTCATTTACAGCTCAAGAAACTGAAACTTAGCAGGTATATTAGTTAGGAATAGGTCATGTTATACATAGATTATGTAACAAAGACCCTAAGAGAGAAGTTTTTTTTCCAGCTTACGTGGAGGTCCATAGGTGAGCTGTCCAGGCTGGTATGGCAGCTCTTCTGCACACAGTCCTCAGGGTTTGCTTCTCCACTGCTCCTAGTGTGGCCCTTGTTATCATGGCCCAAAATGGTGGCTAGAGCTCCAGCCATCACGTCTTTGTTCCGGCTAGAGGGAGAATGAAGAAGAGGGCAAACAAAGTTTGACTTTAAGGAAGGTTCCTCAAAGCTGTCACATGACATTTCTGTTTATTTCTCATTGGCTATAACTTAGTCATATGGTCACCTACGTGCATACGGAAAAGGCTAGGAAGTGTCATCTGGCTGGCTATGTGCTGAACTAACAGTTAAAGGTTCTAGAGATGTTCCTGATGGTCCAGTGGCTAAGACTCTGCGCTCCCAATGCAGGGGGCCTGAGTTCAATCCCTGGTCAGGAAACTAGATCCCATATGCTGCAACTAAGAGTTTGCATGCCTCAACTCAAAAAAGATCCTGCATGCCACAACTAAGACCCAACCCTATGCAGTCAAATAAATAAATATTTCAAAATTAAAAATAAAAGTTGGAGATTTTGTGATTATGAAAGAAGAGAGGTAACACCAGCAGTTTTGCAACACAAAGGTTAAGCAATCTACCCAGTGTCACACAGTGGAGAAGTTTCCAGGGCTGAAACTCAAGTCCATCTCTGTGAAAGACCAGACCCAGGATTCCTTTTGGTGAATTGTGCTGCTTCTTTCTTACAATCAGAAGGGCAAGGTGTTAACCAAACTTTAAGGAGGGAGTAGAGCATGTAAGGGATCAGAGATAAGGAGAATTCTGAGGTCAGAATCAAAACATATATGTGCATTAAAATAAATTTCTGAGTCAGCCCCACAGAGATGGACGACTTCCACAGGAGGGGCTTGCAAATATCAATGACAGTAGTGGCCGGAGCATCCTCTCAGATGATTCTCTGGGCTGAGGCTCCCAGAAGGGGCAGAGTTTGCAGCTCAAGCCCAGACAGGACCCCAGGGAGGATCTAGTAGGGGGCTGGTTTTCCTGCTGACAGTCTGCAGCACTCCAGGTGGAGAGAGATTACTAACCACTAATAGGAAATTGCTGGATTTTGCTCCCGGAATGAAGCCTCAATCACTTCACAAGTAAAGGCTTTAGGCTTAAAGCTGTTTTGGATGAGACACGGTTCTGTTCTCCCAGGCGGACCCTCCAGGGAAGGTGAGGCACTCAGGCGCCAATAGGGATGAGAAGCAGGGGGTGAGGGAAGATGCGGCCTCCGTCAGTGGAGGTGAAGTTGTTCCCTTCCTGAAGCCGCTGCCACGGGGAGGATGGGAACCTGCTGGACAGCGCTGAACGGTGTTGAAGTTGGGTTCCAGCATCCTCTTTCAAGCTCTCCAAACACACTCTCCCTTCAAAAACATACACAGCGCTCTTTCCAGCTACTTGATTTTGGGCAAGTCACTTTATATTGCTGAGCCTCAGTATCCCCATCTAGGTAATGGGAACAAAATACTATTTTGCAATCAGAATAGAGGTTACCTACAGGGATTACTGACTGGGATGAGATGGAGGAGGCTTCTGGGGCACTGTGAATGCCTGGATCTAGGTCTGGGTGATGGTTCCACAGGGTACATGCAGCTAAAGATTTGTTGAGCTGTATGTGCAGTTAAGGTGAGGGCACTTTGCTGCTACTGCTGCTAAGTCGCTTCAGTCGTGTCCAACTCTGTGCGACCCCATAGACGGCAGCTCACCAGGCTCTGCCGTCCCTGGGATTCTCCAGGCAAGAATACTGGAGTGGGTTGCCATTTCCTTCTCCAGTGCATGAAAGGGAAAAGTGAAAGTGAAGTCGCTCAGTCATGTCCGACTCTTAGCGACCCCATGGACTGTAGCCTACCAGGCTCCTCCGTCCATGGGATTTTCTAGGCAAGAGTACTGGAGTGGGGTGCCATTGCCTTCTCTGGAGGGCACTTTACTGCAGGTTAAGTTACAGCTTTTACAAAAGTAAAGCATCAGAGAAGACACCCCTCATTGTCCAATCCAGCGTGAAGGGCGGTGGTGAGGATTCACAGAGAGGCTGAAAGCAAAGCATTCACACAGTCTGCCTGGCACTGTGCATTCTCTTATTCCCAATTTGCACCCCTGATGGATTTGTAAGACATAATCTCAACGAAAGCAGTTTCCCTAAGTCTTCCTGGGGAACAAAGCTAGGAGTGTGATTAACTACATCAATCAGCTGGGAAAACTTCCCTGACTTATCAAACTTGAGGCATAAACACAAAGGACAAATGAGACAATCCTGGTTTCAGGCAAGAGAGGTCCCACCACGCCCGTTTTGGAGTTTGCTCAGGCACAGAGGGAGAAAGGGGCTTGCCCACGATGGCCAGTCTGCAGGAGGCCTAGGGAGGTCCCGCACCCAGCCCCCACCCAGACTCCCACTCCAGTTCTCCTCCTGGCCCAGGAATGGCCCAGATGGTCTGAACGCCGGGGACTGGCTCTCCCTCGCCCCCCTGTGGCCAGCCTGGGAACACTCGTGTTGCTAGGCTGCCAGCCCGGGCCGTGCACAGATGGGCGAGGTGGCAGCTGCCCCTCCTCTCTGGAATCCTCGGCCCTCATGACAAGTCAGCCATGAGTCATCCCAAAGGATAAATGAGTGGGAGAAGCAGCCCCACCTCCTTAAGGTGGAAGCAGGAACCCCAGGACGGCTTCCCTGCCTTGCTGCACATACTTTGCAAAACTGGCTTGCCTGGCCCCTGCGTTTACCAGGGGCGGGGTGGGGGGGGTTGGGGGGGCTGGGGAGAGGGGGTGGGGTAGTTGGGGGTGGTGGTTGGGGGAGGGCGGTACAGAATGGCTGTGTTATCTCCCAGGGGCCTTGGCTGACCTCTTGACCAGCCAGCCAGCTCCATGCGGAGCCCTCAGGGCTCCCATATCTAACGTGGCCCCGTGAGAGTCCCGTTCGTTGCCTATGTGGTTCCCCTACTGTTCTTAAGCACCGGCTCCCTGTGTCTCTCTTTCTACCTTCCCTGCTCCCTGACACATAGTCTCTAACCCAACCTCATTCAGCCAAGAATCCTTCCTGGCTGAGGAGAGAGCCTGCCAGGGACACCTGTCCACCCTGTGGACCCCCCAGTCACTTTTTCCATCCCAATGAATTCCAGTGGGTCGCCCCTCCAAAACAAGGCTTCAAAGCAATTTGGGTGTGGATGACTGGATTTATTTGTTCCCTCCTCCATTCGGTCATCCAGTAGGCATTTATTGAGTGCTCACTGTATGCAGGATATTATGCCGGATACGGAGAATGCAGAGACGCAAAGCATGGTCACGGTTCCTAATTTGGCACTCAAAAAATATTCCTTTTTACTCTTTCCCCTTCCTTTTAAGAACTCTGGTTTTGATATTTTCTTTTCTTTTTTTCCTGCCTACTAGCTGTGTGACCTTGAGCAGAAAATAAACAAGAAAAAAAAAATCATTATTATAGATGCCAAGTACTGTGTTAGGTGATTTACATCTGTTATTTAATTCTCCTGACAACCCTATGAGGTAAATATTACTATTCCCACCTTCCCCAACCCAGGTGAGGGAATGAAGGCTCAGAGAACTTAAAGTTGTCTAAAACCACACAGCTAGCAGCTGGCAGCGCCACAGTTTGAACCCAAGTTGCTCAACTTCTCCAGTCCTCTGGTTCCTCATCTGTGAAGTGGTATATGTATCATAAAGTCCATGCTCAACACAGTCAGGCATGTTTTAGAACGTGTTCTGTTTTTCCCTGCTCCGAGGTTCTGGGTACAGACCTTGGCCAGGGGCTCATCTAGTGGCATAAAGACCCACGGCTGTAGTTAGAGGTTTCTGGGGCCTCTCCAGGGGGTCCTGAGGCCTCTTCTCCTACTGACTCGTCCACAGTGCAGAGTTTGCAGCAATCTCATCCCAGCATGGCACAGCTCAGCGGGAGGAAGCGGAAAGTGTTATGTTGTTGTTTACTTTAAAAGTCAAGTGTGTGTCTGAAAATAATGTTAATGGATTCATCAGAAGATGGTTCTGAGCAACTTCATTCATAATAGCCAACAACTGGAAACAACACAAATACCAACAAGAAGTTAAGTAAATAGTGATTGTATATGTGTATATATATACATTATATGTATTTACACACAGTATATTGAATAATGCTGCTAGTAGTATACAATGAAACTACTCGATAATGAGAAAGAATTGCTACAGGGTAGCAAAGAATTGCACCATATAGAAAGTTCACAGATGTAATGCTGAGTGAAGGAAGCCAGGTACCGGTGGGAATTTGCTGTATGATGCAGGGAGTTCAAACCAGCGCTCTGTGACAACGTAGAGTGATGGGATACGGTGGGAGGGAGGTTCAAGAGGGAAGGGACATAGGTATACCTATAGTTGATTCATGTTGATATATGGCAGATATCAACAAAATATTGTAAAGCAATTATCTTCCTGGTGGCTTCCCTGGTGGCTCAGTCAGTAAAGACTCCGCCTGCAATGCAAGAGACCCAGGTTCGATCCCTCAGTCAGGAAGATCTCCTGGAAAAGGAAATGGCAACCCACTCCAGTATTCTTGCCTGGGAAATCCCATGGAGAGAGGAGCCTGGCGGGCTATAGTCCATGGGGTCGCAAAAAGTCAGACACGACTTAGCAACTAAACCACCGATTATCCTCACATTAAAAATAAATAAATATTTAAAAAGAAAGAAAGAAAGTGAAAGTCGCTCAGTGGTGACCAACTCTTTGAGACCCCATGGACTATACAGTCCATGGAATTCTCCAGGCTCAGAACACTGGAGTGGGTAGCCTTTCTCTTCTCCAGGGGATCTTCCAAACCCAGGGATCGAACCCAGATCTCCAACATTGCAGGCAGATTCTTTACCAGCTGAGCCACAAGGGAAGCCCATAAAAAAGGAAGCCAGGCACCAAAAAATCACATACTGTATGGTTCTATTAATATGAAGTTTGAGAAGAGACGGAATTAATCTATGCCAGTAGAAGCTATAATAGTGGCTACCCTTATGGGGGTGTTGAATGGGAGGAGGCCTGCATCTTCTGAGGTGCTAGAAATATAGACATGCTCTGTATCTTGATGGAGGTGGTGGTTAGATGAGTGTATGTGTGCTAAGTTGCTTCAGTCATGTCCAACTCTTTGTGACCCTATGGACTGTAGCCCACCAGACTCCTCTGACCATAGGATTCTCCAGGCAAGAATACTGGGGTGGGTTGCCATGCCTTCCTCCAGGGGATCTTCCCGACCCAGGGATCGAACCCACATCTCTTATGTCTCCTGCATTGGCAGGTGGGTTCTTTACCACTAGAGCCATCTGGGAAGCGCTACATGAGTATATCCATATGTAAAAATTAATTGAACTGTACATTTAAGGTTCATGCACTTTACTCCATATATATTACAACTCAAATTAGAAAATAATGTCAGGACTTCCCTGGCGGTCCAGTGGTTAAGCCTCTGTGCTTCCAATGCAGGGGGAGCAGGGTGGATCCCTGGTCGGGGAACTAAGATCCCACATGCCGCGCAGTACAGCCAAAGGGAAAACAAACCCGAAACCACTTAGTTCACAGAAAAGAATAATGTCTCCCAGGGGGTTACCCATACCCTGCCACTTCTCCAGATTCCCGAATGGATACATGAACACTTTGCCTAAGGGAGGGGCAGGGGTCTGGGCAGGTGGGCAGGTCAGGAGTTCTCTCAAGGGAGGAGACTGATGGGCACCCACTGTTCTCAGATGCCTGCCCATTGTTCTAGCAGCCTTTCCTTAACTATCCCCAAAATCACCTTGAGGGGATCTTGCCCTTGGTTTGTGGGGTTGCTCCCTGGGGTTCTCTCCTGACCCACTAACCACTAATTAAACTAAAGGAACAGTGCCGATAACCTGCAAATCCCAGTAAAGACCTGTTTCTTAGGCAGAGACAGCATTCTAAGCCCTTGCAGGTACTTTACCTCATTCATACCTTTGGAGTTTATTGGATTTTACTGCTGAGAAGAGGAATCTGAGAACTGAGGGCCTTGTTGCAGTTGAGTCTCCTGGTGAGTTAGTGGGGAGCTGGGTGGGAGCCCAGGCTCTTCTCTCCTCACTGAGGGCTCCCTTCAGCTGGAGGAGGATGGGGAGCTGGGGTGAGGTCCTTGATCCTGGGGAAGGGGCGGTCTTTCGGAGAGAGGGGGGGGCCTGTCCATTACCCGGTGAGAAAGCACAGGTCAGCCTGAGACAAGCCTATGGGAAGATGTGTGGAGACTGGGCTGGTTATGGGCATGTCTGGGGTGCTTTGAAAGCTCAGACTTGGGAGTTCCCTGCTGGTCCAGTGGCTAAGACTTCACTCTCCCAATGCAGGGGGCCTGGGTTCGACCCTTGGTCAGAGAACTGGATCCCACAAGCTGAAAACGAAGATCCCCCACATCGCAATAAAGCTCAAAGATCCCATGTGCCACAATTAAGACCCGGTGCAGCCAAATAAAATAAATTAATTAATTAGAAGAAAAAAAAGCTCAGACTTTCCCTCCTCCTTCACCCCCAGCCCATGGAGGAAGAGAGCTGAAGCCTCCCTGCTTTTCTGTGCTCAGGACACCCCCTTCCTCCCGCCCTCCTCCTGGGCCTCTCCTACCCTGGGTGGTGCCGAACCCTTTCAGGACAGTCCAGGGTGTGGTCTTTGCTTTAAGATGATTTCCCCTGATGGAAGCTAAGGCAGGAGAGATGGGATGTGAGGCAGCTCTAGGCAGAGAGGAGGGGAAGGAGAGGGGCGGACTGCTCCCACCCTGATGCAGAACCATCCAGAATCAAGCTTGTTGATCCTGGTTCAAGGGAAAACACACCTATGGTAATCTACTGCCTGGGAAAGAGATGAGGACACAAAGCTTGCCCTCCAGCCAGCCCAGATGACTGAGGACAGAGAACTAGCTCAGCCCTTTCCTTCTGGGAAGTTCTCTCTGCTGTGTAACTCTCATCCCTCCTGTTAGCATTCTTCCTGGCCCGTTCTTTCTTCCATCTTCAGTGGAAATGCAGAGGCCAAAGAAGGTCCGTAAAGCAGGGAGGCAAAGGGAGGCTCACTCCAAGCCCTACCTCCTCGCCCTTCCCTCGAGCTCCTGGGCTCCTAAGAAATCTCTCCCAGACCCTCCTCATTCAGGGAAGACCCACCTGCTGGCCCCCGCATCTTCCTTTCTGGGTCTTTCTTTGGCTCTGGGGTGGTACCTGGCACAACCTGGGCACCCCCACCAGGGGACAACCCAGGAAGAGTGGGTGGCAGCAGCAAGTTGCTCCAACCAAACGCATGCACCCCACGCTCCAGGGCTTCTGCGACACCTATTTAAATACCTAACATTTCTTAGTTTTAGTTATGATTTTTTTGTTTTTTACTGAATAGGTCCCAAATCCAAAAGCTGAGAACTCTCCACTTCTCTCCCCAGCCCCCATGTTCTTCTCAGACACAACCAACTTTGTCAGTTTCTTTGAGTTTCCTTCTGAAAGTATTATGTACAGACCCATAAATACATGTATATTCTGTGTTCCTGTTTTATAGAAATACACACTGTGTTCACCATTTCACAGGGGATCTTGGAGGTGATTCTATATGAGCACATATCAAGCTTTCCTCATTTTTATACAGCTGCATTGCATTCCCATGTATGGATGATATTGTGTATACAAAGCATCTAGTAAGTGCCAGGCACTGCATTAGGTAGTGGGGTTATATAAACCCCAAAAAGTGCCTGCCCTCATGGGGTTTACAGTCAAGGGGAGACAAAGATAAGAACCTTTGCTGTATATTTAATAATGGGAGAAATATGTTTTAAAATAAAAAAGCCAAACGATTATCAGGAAAGGCTTAAGTGACATGACAGAGCAGGCATTAACCAGACAGGAGTATGGGGAGGGGGATTTTAAGGGGAGGGAACAACATGTATAAGGAGAGGACACAAGACATTCTGGGCACTTAGTGATTCAGTACGGGGGTGGGATGGGGAAGGAGGCTCGCGAGGTCAGAGGGGCCTCGGCGGGCTTGCCTTGTCAGCCACGGAGCAGGGCAGGGCTCCAGGCTTGATCAGTTCAGTGGGGAACACGGAAGGGATTCAAGCGTGACTGACACCAGCGGGCTGGTGTTTTGGAAAGATCCCAGTGGCCGCTGTGTGGAGGAAGATGGATGGGAGGAGGGACCACCTGAGCAGCAGGGAGGCGGGCTGGGCACTCCATCCACCAGGCCGGAGGCCTTGCCATGGTCTCTGGCTCAGCAGGGTCATCACAGCCTTTTCTGAACACATTTCCTCTCCTCCCAAATGTAGGAGGGGGCAGAGCAGTGGATTAAAGGAGCCCCCAGCTCTTCCCATGGCTTCAGCCTCTTGCTGAGAAAACTGACTTCTGAGTTCTCCCCCCAGCGCTGCCCCCCTCCACTCCTCCTCCCAGCACCTTTTCCTACCTGGATGCTTTAATGCAGACTGTGTGCTCTCTCTGCCACCAGACTCTGCTGTCCCTCACTGCTTTTCACGTATGTGTGCGCTCAGCATCTGGGAATCACTCCATTAGCTCCTTTTCAAGCGGGTGAAGGTGGTCAATGGTACGGTGATGGCCTAACTAGACGTGTGGTGGTGAGCACTTTGCAGCACATACAGGTGTTGATTATAATGCTGTACACCTGAAACTTACACAATTAAAAGAAAAAGAGCTCCTTCTCCACCTCCCTCCTCCAAACTTGCAGGCGGGTTCCCATTCTCCAGGGAAATTTCACTCTCTCCTGGCTGATTTTTTAACCATTTCTTGGGTTCCCAGTTCTGTTTGGGTTTCCCTGGCTCCCCAACTGATGTCTCAGCCAAAGGATGCCCAACTTGGTTACCTCCCCACTAGACAGGAATGGGTGCTGTTCCCATTAGACAAGAATTGGGTTTCCGAGTCCGGGGGTGCTCCCTTCCTCTCCGCTCTAGTCCCCCCGGCCTCAGTTGGATCCAGTTGGGCCTTTCTCAAGAAGACCCTGGAAGAACCTCCCACCCCAAACTTCCTCCTCCCTCCCCGTCCATCCACTTCTGCTCTTCTCCACTTTGCTTTTACATCCACTTCTGCTCTTCTCCACTTTGCTTTTATGCCCTGGAAGACTGACCTCCAGATCTGTATCTTTTGGTCTGTTTGGCTCTCTTGCTTCTCATTGGGCTTGGTTGATGGGAGGCACTAGCCATAGATCTGAGAGCAGCAGGAGAGGAAGGCCAGGGTATTTAGCACCTCTCACTCCCTGCCGGGCTGCAGTTTGGGCCGGCTGTATTTCCCCACCAAGGCCATGGGTTGCAGCACCTGCTGGGTGGGCTGCCAGCTCCAATAGCTATAGCCCCCCTCCCTATTCCCCTTCAAGCTTGGGCTAGTAACTAGCCCGGGGTGCTTCCTCATCTCTTACTAGTTTACCTTAAAGCTGCCCATACTTCTGTAAACAGTCCATTTATATGCCTCGGATGACCGCCTTCCCACCAGGACTGATGGATGCATACCTCCCCTCCCCCACCCCATCACCATCCCTCCACCCTCCGCTGGGGTGAGGAAGTCTGTATGTCTCCCCTTGGGCACTGGTGGTTCTCCTCTTCCATCTTGAACAAGCTGCTTAAGCTCTCAGTCGTTTTCAGGTGGGTAAGTGGAATGACTGTCAGACTTCATTCTAAGGGCGGTTGTAAGGATTCACTGTGAATTCCCGAGTCCTGGGTCTAGCACAGTGCCTGGGTAGGTAAGTGTTCAGTGCTTTTCCTTCAGGAAGTGGCTTGCTTTGCACATCTGCCTTCACCTGACCTGGGAGGGTAAGAGGATCTCCTGGTTGGGGGTGGGTGCGGGGGGTGCTGTGCATTGAAGAGAGGGGGTAGTTAGGGGCTGGACAGAGTGCTCCTGATGAAAAATCCTGTCCCCAAACCATATGTATGACGGTTCTGCTAGAGAGTGCTGCTCAGTGCTTCATTTGCCTTTTAAATAGAGAATGGGATGGGCCTGGGGGCTGGGGGGAGCGGGTGGGCGGTCTGCTTGTTACAGGAGGACCAGATGTGGCCGCTCCCCTCCCCAGGCCCGTGCCTCCCGCCATTAGCGCAGCCTGGCCAGGCGCTACTCTAACTCCATTAGCCTTCAGGAATAAAAAGAACGATTTCTTAAGTCAAGAATAATTATTTCAACCAGCTTTCCCCCTCAGCTTGCTGCTGCGCTGGCTGGACCGCTCGTGCGCTGGCTGACAAATTAATTTCTATTATTTATATTGGGCTAGAGAGGAGCCACATGCCTGGGGACTAGGGAGTGGAAGCAGGGGGGTGCTGGGACGAGAGATGGGAGGTAGAGAGACAGGGAAGTAGGGAGACAGCTCAGGGCCGGGGGCCGAGGAGGGGTAGGAAATGCAGAACCAGAAGAAAAGATGGAGGCTGGACAGGAAGCAGCAGAGGGGGCTGAAGGAGCTGAGGGAAGGCGGGCTGGGTGGGCTCCAGTCTGGGCCCCGGGGCGGGGCACTGGCTCTGCTCCCTACACCTTCGAGAGTGGCCAGAGTCTGCCTCTCCAGGAATCTGCTAGCCAGCCGGCCTCCTGGTCCTCCCCATTTAGGCCATGCACTGGCATATCACCCAGCACTCAGGGCGAATGCTCTTCAAGACCCATCAGAATGCACAGAAATGTCTCATCTCTCCCAGGCTCCTGCCAGCCCCAGACCTGCTCCCTGGGTGGCTCAGAAGGTCTCCCTGAACTTCCTCCGCTGAGAGTCAGAACCACAGGAGGTGTGGAGGAAACGTGCCCTTACCCACCAGTGCCCTTACCCACCTTCCCCTTTCTCCTGCCTGCCGTTTCCCCTAACTTTCTTCTCTTCCTACTTCTCATTCCCTCTTCTTCTCCCACATGGGGCGGGGGGGGGGGGGGCACTGGCTGGCACCTTCCTCAGGGCAGGGGTCCTGGGGGGGACATAGGATGCAGACACTCCTCTGTCTATGCAAAAACTAAGGACTTCTTCCACATCCCACTCTCCGCAGGATGCAAAGCCAGAATTTACTTGGTTACTCCACTCTTGGCCTGGCATCTTTTTAAATGAAATATATTTCCCAAGTGGTAAAGAATCGAGTTGCTGATGCAGGAGACTCAGGAGCTGTGGGTTGGGAAGACTCCCTGGAGCAGGAAATGGCAGCCCACTCCTGTATTCTTGCCTGGAATATTCCACGGACAGAGGAGCCTGGCCGGCTACAGTCCATGGGTTCGCAGAGTTGGACACGACTGAGTAGGCGTACGCATTACGCATTGAATTATCTACTTATTTATCCATTTTCTTCCTTTTTAAAATGGAGGACAATCTCAAGGAAGCAGCTCGATGAGCTTTATATAGGTACTGCTGCTAAGTCACTTCAGTCGTGTCCGACTCTGTGCAACCCCGTAGACGGCAGCCCACCAGGCTCCCCCATCCCTGGGATTCTCCAGGCAAGAATACTGGAGTGGGTTGCCATTTCCTTCTCCAATGCATGAAAGGGAAAAGTGAAAGTGAAGTTGCTCAGTCATGTCCGACTATTAGCAACCCCATGGACTGTAGCCTACCAGGCTCCTCCATTCATGGGATTTTCCAGGCAAGAGGACTGGAGTGGGGTGCCATTGCCTTCTCCTATATAGGTACACACATCCCCTTATAACCACCAGTCACATGGATCAAGATAGGAAACATTTCCAGCACCCCAGAAGCCCCTTCACTCCACAATCCCACTTCTACTCCCTACCACTTAGAGGTAACTGTTATTTTGACCTCTATCACCACAGATTAGTTTTGCTTGTTAGTGAAGTTTATGTAAACAGAATCACGCAGTAGATACCCTTTTGTATCTGGCTTCTTTTGCTCAACATTACATCCATGTTCATCTTTGTAATAGTAGCTCATTATTTTTCGTTGCTGAGGAGCACTCCACTGTATGAATATATACCAAGGTTCTCTCAACTGTTCTCCTCTTGATAGATACCTAGATTGTTTTCAGTTTGGGGCTATAATAAATAAAACATACTTGTACCTGTTGTGCTCTGCAGATGGAGAGCAGTGTAAGCTTAGGCAATTGTGATGCTGTGATTTGTAAGAAATACATACATTTTTTGCCTACAATTCCTGGCTCACAGGTCCCAAAACCCTTGGAATTGCCTGAATGATACGAGACCTAAGAACATCTTTTGTTTTAGTATTTGCTCTCTTGTCCTTAGTTCCTGAAATCACTTGAGAGCCATTAAGGTGAAATGGGTGTCTTATTCATAATAAGCCTCTTTTCACCACACCTGTTGTTGCTGTTCAGTCACTAAGTCGTGTCCGACTCTTTGTGTCCACATGAACTGCAGCATGCCAGGCTTCCCTGTCCTGCATTATCTCCCAGAGCTTGCTCAAACTCAAGCCCACTGAGTCGGTGATGTCATCCAACCATCTCAACCTCTGTTGCCCCCTTCTCCTCCCGCCTTCAGACTTTCTCAGCACGAGGGCCTTTTCCAATGAGTCAGCTCTTCGCATCAGGTGGCCAAAGTATTGGAGCTTCAGCTTCAGTATCAGTCCTTCTAATGAATATTCAGGGTTGATCAAGGTGAAATGGGTGCATTATTCATAACAAGCCCTTTTCCACCACACCTGAATTTATGTTAATGTGGTGACTTTGGAAAGCCCCTGAGAAAAGGGCTGGTTGCCAGAGGAGCCAACCACGTGAATAAAGTGTTGGAACTCTGCAGAGTGGGGAGGGGCTGGAAGTTGAGTCAATGGCCAGTCATTTAATCAATCATGCCTTGATAATGAATCCTCCATAAAACTCCCAAAAGAATGGGGTTCAGAGAGCTTCCATGTTGGGAAACAGCTTCTTGGTGCCACTGCGCTGGGCCCCGAATTCCACGAGGACATGAGTTCTTTGGTTCAGAACCTCACCCTGTGTATCTCTTCATCTGGCTGTTGGCTTGTATCCTTTAATGTCCTCTGTAATAAGCCAGTAGTCTAGTGGATAAACGGGTTTCCTGAGTTCTGTGAGCTGCTCTAGCAAACTTGTCGGACCTCCAATCTGTGGCCTGTTGGTCAGAAGCACAGTTAACATATGGGGCTTGTGACTGGCACCTAAAGCTGGGGGCAGCCTTGTGAGACTGAGCCCTTAGCACCTGGGATCTGATGCTGTTTCTGAGTAGATGGTGTCAGAACTGAGTTGAATTGTAGGACACCGGCTGGTGTCATAGAGAACTACCTAGTGGGATGTGGGAAACCCCCTCCCCCCACCACTCTACCCACATATTGGAATTGAAGGTGCAGAATCCTTGAGCAAGTTACCTGACTTCTCTGAGCCCCAATTTCCTCATCTCTAAAATGAGAAGGAGGGAGGATGTTAACTATCCTATTAGAGATTATGAAGATTAAATAACATATGCAGAGTGTCCAGTGCAGTGCCTGGCACACAGTAGGTGTTTAATAAATGCCATTTCCTCTATCTTGTAATCTGCTGGGATCTGGGAAGGGAGATTGCAGTATATAATCCCCAGCCTGGGATCTTGAGGTCAGAAAGCTATCTCCATAGCAACCAGCATTACAGCAAATAATGACAACACCGATGACTATTTGTTGAGCACTCATACAGCTGATGCTGTGCTGTCATGGCTTTTATTGTCATTTCTACTATTATCTATGGCTGTTCCGTGAGACCCAGTTCTTTGTGGCCTCTCAGGCTTCTCAGAGCACCAGGAATGATTCCCGTTTTACAGATGGGGAAACTGAGTCTCAGAATAATTGAAAAGATTCACTCCAAATCACTCATCCATCTGACCTGAGAGTAAAGACACGTCTCTCTCACTTTCTGTGCCTCTCGAACCCGGCAGAGGGTCTGGCTCAGGATGGGTGCTCCTGTTTGTGGAATAGACCGAAAGGAAATCCCTCCTGTGCCCAGCCCTTCCTCCTGGGCAGTCCATTCTCTGGGGAATTATGGCTGCCTCTTTGTGCATATGGTTTCTCCCCTAGAGAGAAACCTCTTGTGCCTTACACCACTGTGCAGCAGGACTTCCCCGGTGGTCCAGTGGTTAAAGAATCCACCTTGCAATGCAGGGGATGCGGGTTGGATCCCTGGTCGGGGAACAAAGATCCCACAAGTCACAGCCACAACTAGAGAGTCCACGTGCCGCAACAAAAATTCCCACATGACACAACGGATATCCTGTGAGCCGTAACTAAGAACAGATGCAGCCCCCCCAAAAAAAGAAACAAGCAGTGGGGAGTTTTACAGCCTGTTTTGAAAGTGGACTGGGTCACCTCATTTACTCTTGCCCTGCATATGGGAGAACTCAGTGTCTGGGCTAAGAGACTCCCAGGGCTCATCACATTTGGCCTCTAGCCTGGGGATCGGTCCTAAGGAGGTCAGTGATCTGCCTGCTCTCCAAAGCCCTTAGAGAAGGGGCTGCGTTTCCTGAGGATGGGGAAGGAAGCAGAGGAGAGAGACCCGAGGCTGGGGACACAGTGCTGGGAGGCTGGACGCCTGCCTCCAGCTGGGCTTGCCCCACAGCCTGGCTGGCAAGGCAAGCCTCACGTCCTCTCTGGACCTTGCTTACCTAGTCTAGGACAGGTCAGGATGAATGCAAATCCTTTTCAGCTGCAATGTGTACTTTGGAAGAGAGGGAGGGGCACTGACACTTGATTTCAGAGAATTTGATGAGTTGGGGGCGGGGGTGGGGTAGTGGAGGCTTCCTCAGGGCCTTGGGCCTTAGAGGTTCCATGAAGCTTCCTTTCCCTCCTGCAGCCATTTGGAGGAGGGGCTGCTAATTGCAGGGTGGAGGGCCGCTAATGAGCCCGCTAAGGACCTTGGAGGCGGCTCTGACGGCGCTAAAGGGCTTCCCTGAGTTTCCTTAAAAGCCCTGGTGGCAGTGAGGCCTCCATTAGCGGGAGGATTAATCACCAGGCAGGTCTCAGCCACCCCCTTCCAAGGTGCCCCCAGCTGCTCCCAGCTGCCCCTGCGGTGCCCTGGGGGCTTCGAGATGCCCCCACTCATGGCCTGTGCTAGCTGATCTCTGACGAGAGAGCAGGGCAGGGAGACAGGAGTCTGAGAGGCTGGGCTTGGGGAACACGGGGGACATAGGGACGAGGGGAATGGAGACCTGAGAAACAGGGGCAGGGGCCTCTGGGAGCGATTGCAGGTTATGACAGACCCCTGGAGAATGCAAATGATATACAAAATATGCAAACGATTAGTGATTAGTCGTGGGTCAACAGCTTGGGTCGTTTGAGGAAGAAGTTGACAGCTCTCTGCTCTAAGCCTCTGATTGGGCCCAGGGGAGGGTCAGGCAGAGTGGCCTTGGTGGGCCCACCAGACCAGGACCTCTGACCCCTCAGTTTGCCAGCCCTGCTGGGCACCCTCCTATGCCACCTCCTGGGGCAGGGAGGGGTTCAGGCAGCCAGAGGCTCAGAAATCCCTGTTCACCCCACAAACTGCCCACTCTCTCAAAGCCCAGGGCACCCCTTCCCATTCGCTTTCCCTTCCGGGGCCTGTGAGATGTGTGACGTGTGAACATCTCTTCTCCCCTGCAGCCTCTGAGTCTCCGTCTGCCCCCTCTCTGTGCCAGGACTCTGGAGAGCTCCACCTCCTGCTTTCCTGGCCCACCTGTTAGTTATTCCTTCAGTCTGTGCTCTTGAAGGAAAATCTGCCGTGATGCCCTTGTGCCTCAATCAGTTAATTTGTCCCTGGTTCTCATTTGATGGGTTCAGAGGGCCCAGCCAGTCCTGGGGTGGGGGTGGAGGTCAGGTGGAGGGAAGATCTGCTCCATCATCTCAGCTCATCAAAAAAAAACACCCACAGTTGCCAGTCAGGCCATCCTCTGAGAGCCACCCAAGGGAACCCCGAGAGGGCACCCTGTCTGTCCCCTGCTCCCACCAGGCCACGCTGGACATGTACAGAGGCCTTTTGATGCTGTCAGGACCAGAAGATGTGGCATGGCTTTCTGAACACCAGGCCTGCTCCCAACACCCATTTGAGGGAGAAAAGTCTTCCTGGAGTCTTTGCCACAGCTGGGGGTTGGGAGGCGGGAAAAATATTTTCCAAGTCCCTGCTATGTGCCTGGCAGCGTCCAGGGACTGTAAAATATAGTGTGTGGGGGGGAGGGGCAGTGGGCAGAGGGTCTTTAGAGAAGCCACCTTCTAACAGCCCCTTCCTCAATGCGCCCTTCCTGCCAGCAAGGGGAGGCCTGTAGGCTGGCCGGCCTGAGCAGGGAGCTCCGCCTCTAGGTCTTTCTTTGGGAAAGTGAGAGGCCCTGCATCCGGTGGTGAGGAAGGCCAGGAGTACGGAGGGAAGGCAACCGGCCCGACCTTCATCCCAGGAGTGAGGGATACAGGGGCCTGAGATCAGTGACACTGGACCCCATAGTCTGATCCTTTTCAGTGACGAACGTGGGTAGCAAGCGGGGACCAGGCAGTTCTGAGCAGAGGACAGGAGGAGCTGGACCAACCCCCCATGCCAATCCCATGGGGGGTCTATCCCCAGCTCCGCTGCCATCCCCATGGGGGTCTACCCCCCCATCCCCACTGGCTCCTATGCCAGCTGCATCGAGTACTGACTCCAGGAGGAGAGATGGGGTTCACATCATCCTACATGGTAACGTTAGGGGAAGGACATTGACTGAAACTGCCCACCCTGGCCAGGAACCACAGTAACCATTTGCGTGATGTATTTTACGACAGAAGGTCCTGGTAAGGAACACAGAACTAATAAGCCACCATCAACCAGAAGAGGTTGGGAAAGGTCAAAAGGAGATGACACACGTCCTTTTACCACCCGGAATCCTTCTCGCTGGCATCTGTCTTGGCTGAGCAATGTGTGTGCCACCAGGAAGGACCCTGAGTCTTAATGATGGGCCAGAGAAAACCTGCAAACTAATCCCATCCCCATAAAACCCAAGACTGCAAGCTGTGTGGCAGAGCAATTCTCCCGGGCTCCCTTACCCTCCTGCTCTCCGCCCAGGAGCCCTCCCCAGTAAAGTCTCTTGCTTTGTCAGCATGTGGCTCCTCAGACAACTCATTTCTGAGTGTTAGACAAGAGCCCACTCTTGGGCCCTGGAAGGGGTTCCTGCATCCTGCAACAGTAACACCTGGAGCCAGATGTGTTGCTGTTGGGGGTGACAGTGATGGCATTTGTCCCTCATCTGGCCCAGGGACCCCTTCTTGTTCCCTGTTTCCTCCATCACTCTCGCTTCCCTTCCTGGAGGTGATAAGTGGGGAACTGGGAGATCTGGGGTCTCAGCCACGTTGGCAGCTAGGACTCCCTGCATGGAGCTCCCTCACCTGCAAAATGGGGATCGTCTGGCCTGCCTCCTGGGGTTGTGGTGAGAACCAGAAGAGAATGTTGAAGGGCTCTGGGGACTTGAAAAATCTATGCAAGGGTGAGGTCTCCAGTGCACAGTCTCCCACGAGGACTCCTCTGCAGGCTCACGTAGTTGTAGACGTTAGCATGTGCTTGTTAAACCTGCCCTTTGTCTTCTGCACCCTGGACTCCGAATTCTGAGAATTCTCTTACACACACGTGCCTCCACTGTTGGCCACTCCCCTCTCCGCCCCCATCTCTGGGACAGAGACCCCCTTTCCTCAGTCTTTTTCTCTCCTCCTGATCCATCCTTCTCCAGAAGTGTCCTCTGTGACATTGCTAGGAGGCTGAGAATCAGACCCCCACCTCCCAAGGGCCTCTCCAGACGTGAGCAGCATCAGCTTTCTAGCGTCCCCACTCCCGCGGTGACATAGACACCGCTGGCCGCCCCTGACCTTCGGGTGGCACCAAGATCCTCTTTCAGCTCTCCTGTCTGCTCCCCCCACCTCCAGCCCCAACCCTCCCTGCCTGCTGGCAGGCTGGAAGGCTATCTCGGCAGCCCCGAGGGGGGGATCAGGTGTGTGGTGGTTAGGGCCTGCCTCTTCCCTGGGGCCCAGGAGGAATCAAAAGACTTCTCTTTCCTTCTTCGACTCAGCAACCTGAGCCCCCATCTCTTAAAACTGGAGTTGAGAAATGCATCGCTGGGAAAGGACTTGCAGAACTTGGCTGGATTCTGGGCCACCCGAGGCCCAGATTGCTTGGCCAGGCTGGGCCTGAGGCTGGAAGGGGTGGGCAAGAAGGAAAAAAGAGTGTTGAATTAGGCTGCCTCACTCAGCTCAGGCATAAAATTTAAGGAGCACCCCCAAATACTTTCATGCAATATATGAAAAAATCAAAATTAATGCAAAACAAAATCCATCATCGTGTTACGCAGAAGAATGTGCCCCACATTGCCCTCCCTCCACGGCCCCACAGAGGTCTGTGCCCTAATTTTCAGAACCTGTGAATATGTTAAATTATATGGCAAAGGGAAATTAGAGTTGCAAATAGAATTAAGATTGTTAATCTGCTGACCTCAAGATAGGGCGAGTATCCTGTGTTGTCCAGATGGGACCAATGAGGTTACACAAGTCCTTAAAAGTGGAAAAGAGGCAGAAGAGCCAGAATCAGGGAAGGAAACATAATGACTGAAACAGGATCAGATTGATGTGATATGATGTACTGTGATGTACTGAGATGTGATGAAGATTCTGCTGGCTTTGAAGACAGAATGGGGCTATGAGCCATGGAATGCAGGCAGCCTCTAACACCTGGAAAAGGCAAGAAAACAGATCCTCCCCCGGAGCCTTCAGAAAGGAATGAAGTCTTGCTGACACCTTGGTTTTAGCTCAGTGAGACTACCGTCAAACTCCGTCCTACAGAAATATAAAATAATAAAGTTGCTGTTTTAAGCCACTAAGTTTTGTGGCATCTTGATATAGCAGCAATAGGAAACTAATACCATTAGCCAAATATCAATGTTTGAAGTAAAAGCAGGATCAGGAGACTCAAGGCTCCTGTTAGGGAATATAAAGATATATATATGTTGAAATCTGGCCTGTCTGAAAATGTCTTTATTCTACCCTCCTGTTGGTTAATAGTTTTGCTAGGCATGCAATTCTTTATAGAAAACCATGTCCCTCAGAATTTAGAATCCATCAATTCATGGTCTTCTAGCTTCTACTGGTAGGGTTGAAAATCTGAGTTCATTCTGATTCCCTTTTCTTTGCAAGTGACCTATTTTTTTCTCTCTGGAAGCTTTTAGGATTTCTTTTTTAAGCACTAATGTTTTGACATTTCACAATGGGGTGGTTTTTTAGAGGTCTTTCTGTTCATTGTTCTGGATGATCTCAAGCATGTATTTTAGTTCTAGGAAAGTTTCTTGTATTATATCTTGGCTTCTTTTTCCCACTCCATACACTCTGTTTTTCTTTTTCCAATACTCCTAATAGTCATACATTGGATCATCTAAACTGATTTTTGAATTTTCTTAAATTTTGTCTCCCATTTTCTCATTCTTTCTCTTTTTATCTGCTTTGTAGGAGATTTCCACATCATTTTTAAATTTTTATATTAAATTTAAGCAGTTATTCTTTTAAATTATTTTTCATTTTTAAGAGCACTTGTTTTCTGAATGATTTTTTTTATAGCATTTTATTTTTATTTCATGGATACAACATAATCTTATCTCTCTGAAATTGTTTTCATATTTTTTTTTATTAAGTTTTCATCTGTTTCCTGGTTTCTGTTTCCTCAGATTTCTATTTCTCTGCTTTTCTATTTGGTCTCTATCTTTTGGGTTAGAGACTTTTGGTACACATGTGCTGATCCCTGTGGTCTGTTCATGTTTAATAGTGGGTTACCAGGAAATCATTTGACAGCTCCAAGGGAAAGCTATCAACTACTGGGCCTCCTGGAAGGGTGATCAGGTGGGGACCCAGCTGCTTCATAGACAGAAGCCCAGTGTCAGGATGGACAGACTTTTCTATTGAGCCAGTGAATTTCTCTAGGAAAGATTTCCAATCTTCCTTCTGGAGGTATAAACCTGACTGCCAGGATCCTGAGACCTGAACAGGGGAGCAAGAGTCCCCCTGTTCAGAATATAGACTTTCATTTATCATCTTTTCCAGCAAAATACCTGTAGTGAGTTATTTGGTGGCTCCCCCAAAAGACGTCCATGTTGTAATTCCTGGAAACAGTTAATGTGAATATGTTTGGAAAGAAGGACTTCAGAGATGTAATTAAGTTAAGAATCTTCAAATAAGGTCATCCTGGACTATTAAGGTGGGTTCTAAATCCACTGACAAGAGTCCTATAAATGACATACAAAGAGAGACACCCAGAAGTCCCTGTGAAGATGGAAGAGATTAGAGTGATGCAGCCACAAGCCAAGGAACACTTGGAGCCCCTAGAAGCTCGAAGAGGCAAGAAGGTTTGTCCCCTAGAGCTTTAGGAGGGAACACAGTCCTGCTAATATCTTGATTTCATACTTCTGGCCTACAGAGCCATGAGAGAATAAGTTTCTATTGTTTAAAGACACCAAGTATTGTTTCTATTGTTTCTGGGAATTCATTATGGCAGCCCTAGGAAACTTACCCAGCACCTTACTTCCAGCTGGCCTGTTATCCCTGAAACCAGAGGCCTTTTCTTTCAACCTTTCCTGGGAATACGCTGCCATTCTTCTGCTGGGGTGGAAACAGTAATTGACTAATGTCTGAGAGGAGACCTGAAGGTCCAGTTGCTCCTACTAGAGACTTTTCAAACTAATCCTCCAGTTTTCAGCCTCACTCTTTACCCCTACCTTCAGTGGTATTTGGCATCTTTAATATTCAGACCTTGCTGAGGTTCTGTGGTGTGAATCATCTAGTTTCTTTCTTTCTTTCTTTTTTTTTTAAATTGAGGTATATTTGCTTTGAGGGGCTTCCCAGATAGCTCACTGGTAAACTATCTGCCTGCCAATTCAGGAGATTGGGTTCAATCCTTGGGTTGGGAGGATCCCCTAGAGAAGGAAATGGCAACCCACTGCAGTATTCTTGCCTGGGAAGAATATTTATGGACAGAGGAGCTTGGCGGGCTACAGTCCATGGGGTCCCAAAGAGCTGGACATGACTTAGCAACTAAACAACAACATAGTACCTTTACATTGTTGTGTGAGTTTCTGTTGTACAATGAAGTGAATCAGCTATGTGTATACATATATGCCCTCCCTCTGGGACCTCTCTCTTCCCATCCAACTCATCTAGGTCACCACAAGGCACCAAGCTGAGCTCCCTGTGCTATACAACAGAGTTCTGCTAATTATCTGTTTTACAACCCAATCAAAAAATGGGCAGAAGATCTAGACGGAAATTTCTCCAAGAAGACATACAGATGGCTAACCAGTCTCACTCACTTTCTTGCAACCAGTGAAGTTGCTCAGTCATGTCTGACTCTTGCGATCCCATGGACTGTATCTTACCAGACTCCTCCATCTATGGAATTTTCCAGGCAAGAGTACTGGAGTGGGTTGCCATTTCCTTCTCCAGGGGATCTTCCCAACCCAGGGATCGAACCCAGGTCTCCTGCATCGCAGGCAGACGCTTTACTGTCTGAGCTACCAGGGAAGCCCAAAAAACAGACAAGTGAAAGTCTTTCAATCGTGTCTGACTCTTTGAGACCCCGTGGACTATACAGTCCATGGAATTCTCCAGGCCAGAATACTGGAGTGAGTAGCCTGTCCCTTCTCCAGGGGATCTACCCAACTCAGGGATCAAACCCAGGTCTCCCATATTGCAGGCAGATTCTTTACCAGCTGAGCCACAAAGGAAGCCCAAGAATACTGGAGTGGGTAGCCTATCCCTTCTCTGGTGGATCTTCCCGACCCAGGAATCAAACCGGGGTCTCTTGCATTGCAGGCAGCTTCTTTACCAACTGAGCTATGAGGGAAGCCCTCACAGATGGCTAAGAGGCACATAAAAAGATGTTCAGCATCACTCATTATTAGAGAAATGCAGATCAGAACTACAATGAGATATCTCCTCTCACTGGTCAGAAAGGCCATCATAAAAAAATCTACAAAAAATAAAAGTTGGAAAGGGTGTGGAGAAGAGGGAACCCTCTTGCACTGTGGGTGGGAATGTAAATTGATATAGACACTATGGAGAACAATATGGAGGTTCCTTAAAAAACTAAAAATAGAACTACTATATAATCCAGCAATCCCACTACTGGGCATATACCTTGAGAATCATCTAGCTTCTTGTTGGCATACCCCTTCCAATTTAGGGGCTTAAAATACCGCTTTTATAGTAAAAGTCCATTACCACCCATCCATCAGGCTTCTAACTTCCAAAATTTTAATGACATCTCTCATCAGCTATCAGTTCTTCTTCATTCTTTTTCTTTGTGTGGGTTTTGCCTTTAAAATTATCTTTAACTGTCATTTGGTGGTGTTTTAGGAAGAAACAGAGAAAAATGTGTACCTTCAAGTACTTTGTTTAATCTGAAGCTTTATATAATTAACATGATCAGAAGATTCATATTTTTTAATTATTTTAGAGTTTGATAACTATATGGAAATTCATATACTCCAGTTTGCCACAGACCTCACCTCTCCCTGCAGTACTACACTTAGTTTGATTTGTACATTTATATTCCTCATTTGGCTTCTTCCTGTAGGCATTTACATCTGTTATCACTGGTTTAGGTAACCTCCAAAGAGATCAGAACTCCAGAGAACCGTGGTGAAGGGGGTGGTATTTGATGAGACAACCTCTGCTTTATTTTCTCCACTTGAAAAATCACTTAAAATCTCTACTTAAACAGGACAGAGGGACTTCCCTGGTGGTCCAGTGGTTAAGAATCTGCCTTCTAGTGCAGGGGACGCAGGGTTGATCCCTGGTCTGGGAACTAAGACCCCACATGCCTTGGAGCAACTAAGCCTGCCCACTGCAACTAGAGTCCGTGCACCACAAGGAAAGATCCCACATGACATAACAAAAATCCTGCGTGCTGCAACTAACACAGTCCAAAAAAAAAAAAAAACTGGGGAGAAAAAGTAGAAAAAAATCAGTTGGAAAATTGCAGCAGGAGAGACTTCCCTGGTAGTCCAGTGATTAAGACCCGGTGCTTCCCTCTGCAGGGGGCACAGGTTCAATCCTTGGTCAGGGAACTAAGATCCCAAATGCTGCCTGGTGTGGCCAAAAAAAATTGAGGCAAGAGAGGAAGGACTTAAGGCTGGCTCACCTTGGTTTGGTTGAATTTCTGAATCCTTGGTTGTATAAACCACTGACTCTTGCCAGGTTTTTATCCCTCTGCCTCAGTTTTTCAATTTGGCTAATACACACATTCATCTATGCCCAGTAGAATGAAGTTGGCATGGTGAGATAAGACATAAAAAAACCTCAACAGCCAGAAAAAAAAGAATGAAATTCTACCATTTGCAGCAACATGGATAGACTTAGAGAATATTATGCTCAGTGAAATAAGTCAGAGAAAGACAAATGCTATATGATATCACATGTGGAATCTAAAAAAATAATGCAAATTAATGTATATGAAAAATAGAAGCAGAGTCACAGATCTGGAAAACAAACTAGTGGTTACCCAAGGGGAGAGGGAAGGGAGAGCAGCAAATTAGGGGTAAGGGTTAAGAAACACAAAGTACTATGTATAAAATGGATAAGCAACAAAGATGTATTGCATAGCACAGGGATGCATAGCAATTATCTTGCAATAACTTTTAATAGAGTATAATCTGTAAAAATACAGAATCACTATGCTGTGCACCTGAAACTAATATAACATTGTAAATCAACCATACTTCAATTAAAAAAAAAAAAAACCTCAACAGAAGGAAAGCTGGGAGCTTTGCTATTTTCTTTTTATCTGTAGCTTTACAAGTTATCTTGATTAATATTGAATTGTATTGCACAGATACATCTGTTCCTCCTCATTGGAACTAACTGCTCGGACCCTATTGGCCTAGAACACTGTGTTGGAAAGAGAAATCTTGATACTAAGAGCCAAAGGCTTAGGGGTCCTGTTTTTAGGACGGGCTTCCCAGGGACCTCCTTGGCAGTCCATTGTTTAAGAACCTGAACTTCCAATGCTAGGGGTAGGGGCGGGTTTGATCCCTGGTCAGAGAACTAAGACCCCACATACCATGTGGCCACAAAATAAATAAATACAATTTTAAAAGATTGGTGTTTCCCAGCTGGAAGACGTGAATACCACACTCTGGGTTCCTTAGCAATTCCCATACCCCTCTGCCTCCAATAATGGAGGGTATAGGGATCTTTCAGCTACAGCAGAGACAGAAAAGCTTCAAGAAGGATTCTGGGAGGAGCTAGAGATGCAAAAGTGGCAGAGGCCAGGGTCTTAGCTGATGACTGGGGGGATCTGAAGGAGATTCTGAGCAGGCGCTGTGTGGAGACAGGTAGGAAAAGGAGGGAGGGAGGTAGAACTGATTACCATCCTCCAGCGACAGCCACTAAGCGTTGGTGAAATATCAACCTCTCCTCCTTCTCCCCTCCTTCTTCTCCTCCCTTGAGCCCCAGGGGCCCCAGCCAGATCTTCATACATCGACGGAGTTCTGATCAGTGGAGGTCGTTGGTTGCACTGAGTGTAACGTGTGCATCCTGCATGGTCTGTGCTCCCAGAAGCCTGGGACCCAGGGAAAGCATGTCCAGTATTTCCCGCCATAACTGTGCTCTCCAGATCAGCCAGGAGCAGCCACCTCCTCGCTACCCAGCAGAGGTGGTGTGCCCTGGCTCTGGTCCAGGCAAGGGGAGCCCAAAAGCAAAATCTGACAGCTCCCAGGCCCCGCCACCTCACCCTCTTCTTCCCCCTGCCCTGCCCTCTGCCATCCCCTAGGAAGCAGCAGACACAATCAGCCACTTCTTTCTTTTTTTTTTTTTTGGTTAAATAAAAAGGCACTTTAGGGCTTTTATGGAGGAGGCTGAGGGCCATTAAGATACAAATTAAATCTTTGTGGGAATGACCAGAGAGCAGATTCCCTGTGTGAGGACGGCCCCTCACTGGCCCAGCCGCCCCCAGCCCCAGGCTTCCACCTGGCCTTGGGCCCCATCTCCCTCCCTCCCCCTGGGCAGGATTCAAGTGCATCTTAGCAGTGGAAGGAAAATTAATCAGTCTTGGTGTTAAGTAGGTTACAGGGCAGGGCTAGAATGGGGTTGAGGGAGAGAGAAAAAAGCGGGGCGGGGAAGGAGTGACGAGAGGGGGAGAGGAAGGGGAAGGGGACACTCTGCCTGCCAGACTCTCTGCCTGTTTTATTTAACCCTCTCACCACGCAGAGGAGGGAACCACTATTGTCACACTCCATTTTACAGATGGGGACAACTGAGGTTCCCGAGAAGTAACATGCCCAAGGTCAGGCTGCTAACGTCAGCTGGGATTTGAATCTCCTTCTAGAAGATTAGAGAGGAGAGACAGGTACACATGCAGTGTGCCCCGCCCTCCATCCCTTCCACCTGCCCCCCAAAGCATTTAATCCAGGAGCCAGGAACTCCTTCAGCTGCACTTTCCTGTGACCGGTCATTCGTCAGGGTCCCGCAGAGGGTTGTGATTTATTTGGGCCAGGGCACCAGAGCATGTAAACCACCCCACGTTTGGGTGTGTGTGTGTGTTTTGGAGGGGGCAGCCAGGGAGGGCCCATTAGCCAGTCTACCCAGTTAACCTGTTGGGAGCCACGCAAGGCTTTTGGAGGGGTTTGTTAGTCTGGATTTGGACCAAGGAGCAGGGGCGGGGACAGAAAGAGCCCTGGGCCAGGCATGCCCCACCCAGGGGGAGTTGGGAACCTGGGGGGAGATGGTGGGGGAGGGGCTGCCCTCGCGGCGCGGGCCCCACGTGCCTCCTGACTCGGGTGCTGGGGGGCCAACCTGTCACTCATTCATTCACTGGGCAAATGTTTATTCCGTGCCAGCCGTGCCGCTGGTGGGGGGCTAAGTGCTACCGTTAGAGAGCAATAAGAATGGGAATAATGCCGGATTTATCTTCCTGAGAAGCACACTTTCCTCCCAACTTTAACATTTCTGAGACCAGGATGCGTCTTACAAGCAGTGAATGCTACAGTTATTGTCGGCAGCGTTTTCGTTTTCTCAGCAGTTCATAAAGTCACGGTGCATCCAAACCATGGCAGCTCAGATCTGATGAACTGGGTGACAGCCATGCTTGCAGTCCCTCCTCCCTGCCAGCCACTGTTCTGACCCCTTTACACATATTAACACATTAGTGCTTCCCAACCACCCTGAAGTAGGAATTATTTCTGTTCCCATTTCAGAGATGAGAAAACCGAGGCACAGGGAGGTGAATTCTCATCTCCTCCCCCATGGGCGGTCTTGTAAAGTCCAATGCCAGGCTTTAAGCATAGCAGAGCTGTGTGCAGGGCAACAAAGGGCCCTCAGAGCCCTCCCTGGAAACCTCCTACCCAGAGCCGGTGGGAGCCCTCCCATCCCAGGGCCCCCAAACCCCCTCCCCCGTGTGTGGGGAACAGTGATCAACCCCCGAGGCAGTTGCCATTCCTAACAACCCAACAGCTATGGGCTCAGTCCAGGCCTCTGGGAAAGTCTGCATAGGATGGCGAGAGGAGGTGGGGGGCTGAGGGGAGCAGTGGGAAGCCATGGAGAAACTCAGAGCTGGAGGTACAGCACCTTATCAGTCCTCACCCCTCCCCGCGAAAGTCGTGTCTGACTCTTTGCGACCCCATGGAATTCTCCAGGCCAGAATACTGGAGTGGGGAGCCTTTCCCTTCTCCAGGGGATCGTCCCAACCCAGGGATCGAACCCAGGTCTCCCACATTGCAGGCGGATTCTTTACCAGCTGAGCCACAAGGGAAGCCTAAGAATACTGGAGTGGGTAGCCTATCCCTTCTCCAGGGGACCTTCCCGACCCAAATCAAACCGGGGTCTCCTGCATTGCATGGGGGTTTTTTACCAACTGAACTACCAGGGAAGCCCCTCCCTGGAGTAGACATGGGCATTTCCTAGGATTTGCTCCTCTCTTTTTCATGGTCTGTCTCAGGCTGAGACGGCACCTGCTGATAGGGAAGATTTACAGTAGGAGGGAAGAAAGGGAGAGAATTTACTAGAAATCTGCCCCCTCCCCTTACCATCCACACTCCAAAGCAGGCCAAAAGCCACATTAGGAGATAGAGGGCCTGGGGTGCCACCTGCCCCCATCAAACGTGTGTCTCTCTAGGCCTCAGTTTCTCTAACTGGACAATGGCATTAATTCTCCTCAAGAGATCCTCCAGCGATGGTGGTACTAATAAATGCTGATTCCCAGGCTTTAACAAAGGCCCCTGTGTCCTCTCACTCCAGGTCCTCTGCACCTCAGTTCAGGCCTGTCCCTGCTCCAGCCTGCCCCTGCCAACTGGTGGAAATGAAGACCTCACCTGCCAGGAGCAGCCAGGAGGGGTGCTTGGAGCCCTGCCAGCAGCTCCGAGCTGGCGGCTGGCTGTGTTCTCTTCCCGGGGCTGGCAGTAATTAATCAATCAACTCATCCGGAGGCCCAAGGCTGCCCTTGGCAGCATCTCCTGGACACAGCACAGTGAAGGAGACAGCAGCAACTCCAGCCTCGGCCACGTGGACCTAGTGTCCGGGTCTGAGAGGGGCCTAGAGGAAGCAGGGAGTCATCTTCTCAAGCCCGATGTGCCTCATATTTGTTCACTCATTCAACAGACATTGTTAAGCACCTGCTGTGTGTCTTGGGTCAGACTCCCTGAAAGCAGAGCCTGAGACAGGGACTCAGAGACATGTGGTTCATCCGAGGGTGCTTGTCAGGAACCCTGTGTAGAGGAGGGAGCTGTCAGTCTGCTCTAGCTGTTGTAACAGTAAGACGGGGTAGCTTAAAAACAAGACATTTATCTCTCATGGTTGTGCAAGCTGGGAATCCAAGATCAAAGTGCCAGCTGACTCAGTTTTTGTTTGTTTGTTTGTTTTTGATGTGAACCACTTTAAAAGTCTTTATGGAGTTTGTTACAATATTGCTTTTGTTTCATGTTTTGGTTTTTTGGCCGCAAGGCATGTGGGATCCTAGCTCCCAGACCAGGGATCAAACCCTTGCCCCTTGCATTGGAAGGTGAAGTGTTAGCCCCTGGACCGCCAGGGAAGTCCCTCGATCCAGTTTTGGTGATGGCCATCCTCTCGGCTTGCAGACATCTGCCTTCTCATTATGTGCTCTCACAGCCTTTCCTTGGCACATGCTTCATGGAGCGACAAGGGTTTCTTATAAGGGCACCAACCTCATTATGAGGGTCCCACTTTCATGACCTAACCTATACCTAATTACCTTCCAAAGGCCCATCTTCAAATACTATCACACTGGGGACTGGGTCTTCAACATATGAGTTTGAAGGGTGGACACGGCTATTCAGTCTATAACAGGATTTACAGACATGGTCTTAGCTTACGGCTCACTTTGGTCTGATCAGCATGTGGCTCTGATCAGCAGAGTTACCTCTGGCTTTGAGAGGAGGGCCAGCCCTTTTCAGCCCCTCCTCAGACAGTTATTGGCTGTGAGTCATGGAGGTGGGTGCTTGCAGCCATGAAATTAACAGACGCTTACTCCTTGGACGGAAAGTTATGATCAACCTAGATAGCATATTTAAAAGCAGAGACATTACTTTGCCAACAAAGGTCCGTCTAGTAAAGGCTATGGTTTTTCCAGTGGTCATGCATGGATGTGAGAGAAAGCTGAGAGCCGAAGAATTGATGCTTTTGAAACGTGGCGTTGGAGAAGACTCTTGAGAGTCCCTTGGACTGCAAGGAGATCCAACCAGTGCATCCTAAAGGAGATCAGTCCTGGGTGTTCATTGGAAGGACTGATGTTGAAGCTGAAACTCCAACACTTTGGCCACCTCATGCAAAGAGTTGACTCATTGGAAAAGATCCTAATGCTGGGAAGGATTGGGGGCAGGAGGAGAAGGGGACGACAGAGGATGAGATGGCTGGATGGCATCACCGACTCGATGGACATGGGTTTGGGTAAACTCCGGGAGTTGGTGATGGACAGGGAGGCCTGGCATGCTGCGATTCATGGGGTCGCAAAGAGTCAGACACGACTGAGTGACTCAACTGACTGACTGACATGGAGGTGGGTAACCTCCATGAATTCACTTATATGATTTCACTTACATGAGGTCAAGGCTATATATTGTCGCCCTACTTATTTAACTTATATGCAGAGTACATCATGTGAAATACCAGGCTGTATGAAGCACAAGCAGGAGTCAAGATTGCTGGGAGAAATATCAATAACCTCAGATATGCAGATGACACCACCCTTATGGCAGAAAGCAAAGAGGAACTAAAGAGCCTCTTGATGAAGGTAAAGGAGGAGAGTAAAAAAGCTGGCTTAAAACTCATTAAAAAAGCATTCATAAAACTAAGATCATGGCATCCGGTCCCATCACTTCATGACAAATAAGATGGGGAAACAATGACAGACTATTTTCTTGGGCTCCAAAATCACTGCAGATGGTGACTGCAGCCATGAATTAAAAGATGCTTGCTCTTTGGAAGAAAAGCTATGACGAACTTAGACAGTATATTAAAAAGCAGAGACATTACTTTGCTGACAAAGGTCTGTATAGTCAAAGCTATGGTTTTTCCAGTAGTCATGTATGGATGTGAGTTGGACCACAAAGAAAGCTGAGTGCCAAAGAATTGATGGTACTTTTGAACTGTGGTGTTGGAGAAGACTCTTGAAAGTCCCTTGGATGGCAAGATCAAACAAGTCCATCCTAAAGGAGATCAGTCCTGAATATTCATGGGAAGGACTGATGCTGAAGCTGAAGCTCCAATACTTTGGCCACCTGATGCGAAGAGTTGACTCACTGGAAAAGATCCTGATGCTGGAAAAGACTGAAGGTAGGAGGAGAAGGGAGCAACAAAGGATGAGATGATTGGATGGCATCACCGACTCAATGGACATGAGTTTGAGCAACTGTGAGAGATGGTGCAGGACAGGGAAGCCTGGCGTGCTGCAGTCCATGGGGTTGCAAAGAGGTGGACAAGTCTGAGAGACTGAGCAACAACAAGAAGACTCATTTAACTCATAGCGATGGAAAATAGGATGGTGTTGATTAATGGAGTAAAGAGAGTCAGTTTGGAAAGATGAAGAAGTTCTGGAGATCAGTTGCACAATAATGTGAATATCGTTAACACTACTGAACTGTACACTTAAAAGTAGCTCAGGTGGTAAATTTTATATTACGTGTATTTTATCACCATTTAAAAAATATTAAAAATAAAGCTCTCAAAATTTGAGATGCTCTGTGGGGTCAAGAGCCACTCGAGGATTAATGACAGGCCTTGAATAGTACCGGCCAGGGACTGGCCTCGAGAATAAATTGGCTAGAACTTGTGAGTCTGGAAGTCAGAGAGGGCAAGACTTCCCATCTGATTCCTGAACTCCCTCCTACAGCGTCCCTGTAGATGGTTTCCAGCCTGTGCTTAAACAGCTTCTAGGGACAGGGTGTTGGTTCCACCCACACTTAAGACAAAAGTCATGCAAGCTAATGCTGGGTACAAAGAAAATGCAGACACAGAGAAGAATGTCTCTCTGCTTTTTGGAGCTCCATTACAAAGTCTGTACATACATGTGTGAAGCCTGGCCCTCTGCCCTGTGGTCCCTGTTCGAGGTCCTAGGGCCAGGGAAGTGACTATCAGCTTCAAAGGACCACCCTGCAGTGTTTTGTTTTGGTTCGTTTTTGGCTCCATATCTTTCACACTTGATTTCTTCTCCACTCTCCTGATAACTTCCAGGGCCAGACATCCAGACACTCAGATGGACCCGGCCCCTTTGTTGCTGCCAAATGAGTCAACACAGTGGGTGGCAGGACTATTCATCCTTGTCCCAGAACAGTTACCAATAAAGCAACTCACACGGGAGTGACTGTGAATCAAAGAATCAGGTGCACTAAGCCTGATCACAGTGGGTGCCTCACTTAGTCTCCGTGGCGCTGGGTCTCACAAATGCCCACAGTACCAGTCAACACAAGGGAAACTGTGATGGAGAGGGAAGTCTCAGAGGAAAGAGACAAGGCTCTTAACTGATGGGAGCTAAAATCTCTCTGTTTGCAAATTTTACAAAGCCATGCGACCATGTGAACACTTGCCAGCTCCCCTTGGAGGATCTTGGAAGGGCCTGTTTTTAATGTTGTTTATTTGTTTTTGGCTGTGCTGGGTCTTTACTGCTGTGTGCAGCCTTTCTCGAGTTGAGATGTGCAGGCTTCTCATTGCAGTCGTTTCTCTTGCTGCGGAGCACAGACTCAGGCGCTTGAGCTTCAGGAGTTGTGGCTCACCGGCTTAGTTGCCCCGCCACGTGTGGGACCTGCCCAGACCAGGGATTGAACCTGTGTCCCCTGCATTGGCAGGCAAATTCTTAACCACTGGACCACGAGGGGAAGTCCTGGAAGGGCTTGTGTAAGTGAGGGGCCCTGAAGCAGAAACTATATCAGCTCCATGGAGAATTCATCACCACCCGTGAGTCCCTAGGGGGCTGGGCATCCCTGTAGGGGTTTGAGGACCCTGACCGTCCTCACTCCTGACCCCCATCCTTGCACCCCCAAGTCTCTCTTTTGCTAGTTAAACATGGCCAGCGCTTTCTATGGTTCCTCACAGAAAGGTCTCTGGTTCCTGTCTGACCTGGTAGCCGTTTGTCCACATCCGTTGAAAAGGATCCAGAACCCAGTGGCATACTGTTCAGTTCCTCCGGTGGCCTGGGGGCCAGCGTGTCACAACCAGGCACCACCCCAGTTGTGCCTTCATTCAAGGATTCATTTGGCGGCTCTTTTCTGAGCACTTTGTCTGAACCAGGCCCCAAGGTAGGGCCTGGGGATCTGGAGAGAAAGCAGGAGGGTCCCTGCCCTCAGGGAGTTCAACCCTTCCACTTACAGAGCTGCAGCTGTAAAGTTACGACTCCCACCCCACCCTGTGCCCATGAAGTTAGCTTTTGGCCCCCATAGCAGGAGGGCCTACCCACAGATGCTTGACTCATTCTATCATATTATGTTTCCTCCACTCAGCCATGCTGCCAAAATCATTTTGGATCTTGCTTCTGTCATGCCCCGTCCCCCATCTCCCTCCCGGCTCTGTGTCATCTGTGACTGTGATAAGCCTGCCTGTTATGTCTTCATTGCAGTCCCTGATAACAGTGCTGGCCCACCAAGGACAAGGACAGAGCCTGGAGGCACTAGAAGTCTCCCTCCAGGTGGACACAGATTCTTTAATTAGCATCCTTTGGGGACAGCGGTTCAATCCACCCAACGACATGGTCACCCAGCCGTATGTGTCCATCTTGTTCACAAGGACATCACAAGATGCCTTGTCACGCGCCTCAGCGAAGTCCAGACACACCGCGGCTGACACAGTTTCCTTTCTGTCAGGCTGCCAGCCTTGTCAAGAAAAGAAGAGTGGATTCTGTTCTCCAGTCACCGCTGCCACACTTAAAAAAAAAAAAAAAAACTTTTTCCTGAAGCATGTATTCAGAAAAGACCGCCAATCATAAGCGTACAGTTTGACAGTTTTTCACAAGGGGCACATGATGTCATCAGCATCCAGATGAAGGAATGGGAGGATACAGGAGGCCTGAAGACCCTCACCCCTGTTTCTGTTTCCAGTTGCTTCCCCCTAGGCGACCCCTCCAGTATTCTCGGGCCTCCCTGGTGACTCAGCTAGTAAAGAATCCGCCTGCAATGTGGGAGACCTGGGTTTGATCCCTGAGTTGGGAAGATCCCCAGAGAAGGGGACAGCTACCCACTCCAGTGTTCTGGCCTGGAGAATTCCGTGGACAGAAGAGCCTGGTGGCTGCAGTCCATAGGGTTGCAAAGAGTCAGACATGCCTGAGCGACTTTCACTTTTCCCCTCTACCAAGAGAAATTATCTTGTGATTTCTAACACCATAGATTAGCTCCTCCCATTTTTGAACTTTGTATGAGTGGAACCATATAAGATGGCTTTATCTGTATCTGGTTTCCTTTGCCCAACATTTTCTGTGAGATTCTTTCATATTCTTCTTCTTTTTTTTTTTTTGGCCACCCATGCCTCACAACTTGTGGGATCTTGGTTCCCCGACCAGGGATTGAACTGGAGCCCTCAGCAGTGAGAGTGCAGGGTCCTAATCACTGGACCACCATGGAATTTCCTGTATTAATTTTGTGGGTGGTTAACACTCCATTATACAAACAGAGCACTGTTGATTTATCCATTCTTCTGTTGATGATTAGAGTTGCCTCTAGTGGAGGCTATTGTGAGTAGCATTGCCATGAACATTCTACTCTTTAACATTTGGTGTGTATAAGTACTCATATTTTAACCCTACCCCGAGGGGTGCAACCTCTGGATCATGATGTATGCATTTTGTAGATTTTGCCAAATAGTTTTGGAAAGTAGTTGTACCACTAGAAATATACACGACTGAGGGACTAGAAATAGATGAACCTCCTCACCAACATTTGAATTGTCAAGCTTTTAAAATTTTATCCCTTCCCTGGTCATGAAATGGTATCTCACTGAATTTGCATTTCCCTGATGACTAATGGTATGGAGCACCTTTTCATGGGCTTATTGGCCACTTGGATGGCCTCTTGTGAAGTGTCTAAATCCTTTTTTTTTCTGTTTAACTCTTTTCCTCATTTTTCTATTGGGTTGTCTGCTTTTTTCTTATTGATCTGCTGTAGTTTCTATTTTGTATTCTGGTTGTGCACTGACTCTGCTCTTAACTTCAGCCAATTATTTTTGCAAATGAGTGCATTTGATCCCAGGACGGAAGGAGTGTCTCTTTAGTGGGAAGCCACGTCACGGAGGGGCTGGTGAGTCCACTTGTCACGTTCATAATCAGGCTCCCTGTTGCTCTAGAAAAGTGGTCCAAGTGTCTGGGACCACCTGTTGAAAGAAACAGGGCAAAAGAGGGCAGGCCCAGGAGCCTGAGTAGGAGACTGGGAGTTTCCTTGTCAGAAACCTGAACTCAGGCACTGGCCTCACCACTTCTGAACGTGTGATGTTGGCGAAGTCACTAAGCCTTCCTAAGCATTTATTCCCTTCTCAAGGAAATAAAGATAATAATACCCATTTCACAGGGTTTCCTGAGGTTAAATAAGAAAACAGTTTATTGAATGTAATATTCTATGCAAATGTTGTTTATGTCTTAGAGCTGGGAGGACCTCCTGAATCTGGCTTAATAAAAAAGCTGACCAATAAACACGCATTACTGGGTGCCTGATGTATATGAGGTAGGCATTCTAGCAGTGAAGAGGCTCTGATGTCAGATTACCTAGTTCACAAACCAGTTCCACCACTTACTAGCAATATGTCATTAGGCAAGTTGATTAGCATGTCTGTGCTTCAGTTTCCTTATCTGTAAATAGGGATATGTGTGTGTGCTGAGTCGTGCCCAACTCTTCGCAACCCCATGGTCTGTAGCCCGCCAGGTTCTTCTGTCCATGGAATTTTCCAGGCAAGAATACCAGAGTGGGTTGCCATTTCCTCCTCCAGGAGTTAATAGGGATAGGATAGTACTAACCACACAGCATCCATACATGAATTAAATTAGATCATTTATGTAAACACCTATACCAGGCTCATAGAAAGCACATGAATGTTAACATTACATTTGTAATTTGGACCTTACCTATGTCCTCTCACATTTTCATCCAATGAAGCTAAGTGTGTTTTATCATTTCCATGTTATGTATGAGAAGAGGGTAAATGAAATGCCAAAGTCACTTGACTGGTAAGTACCTGAGGTAGGATTTGAACTCAGGACTCTGTGGATATATCACAGCCCAGTGCATCTAACAGGGCTGCCCTCCACCTCATATTTGTCTACCCTATTTCCAGGGACATCAGGAAAGCCTTGTCAAATGCCTCCCTGGATTTTTCAGGGTTGGGGAGGGGATAAGAGAGGCCTGAGCTCCTGGACGCCCCACGGGGGTCTTGGGTGTGCTCAGACTGGTGTGCTGAGAAGGGCCGAGGAGGTGAGGTTGGTGAGTCCAGGAGCCGAGCTGCAGAGCCACAGAACACAGGATCTCTGCATGGGGGGGCTCTCCCGAGCCCCAGGCCAGGCAACCCGGGATGGTCCCGGAGCTTTCTGTAATGAGCCTGCCACATGGCTGGACAGAGACTTATGACTTCTGGTGGCTGAGCGGCTTCCTCCAGCTTGTCCTCTCTGCTTATTTATCACGTTTGTCCCTCTGGAGAGGCAAGGCCATCGGTTACACTGTCCAGAACAGGGAACGCAATAAAACTAGTTCTACAGGAGGCCATGAGCTTGTCCCCTTTATGAAGAGCAGAGGGGCTCTCCAGGATGAGGTGGGGGTGGGGCCAGGCACCAGCAGCAATGCCAGCCTGAACCCACTTCCCAGGAGGTCTCATCTCCAGCATCACGGCCAGGACTGCAGTATGGAACATCACTTCCCCTGCCATGGCTAAGGTGGCTCTAATAGCATCTCTAACAGCATCCTGACACCCACTCCCACCACCTCAGGCACTGCCACCACCAGTAAAACTAACACTGTCACTGGTGACATCACCGTCATGCAGAGGCAGCCAGCATCCCTACCACCACCACAATCACCACCACCATCACCATCATCACCACCATCACCACCATCACCACCCTCACCATCACCATCACCATATCACCATCATCACCACCATCACCACCATCACCACAACCATCACTATCATCATCACCATCACCACCATAATCACCATCACCACCACCATCATCACCATCACCACCATCACCACCACCACCACCACCATCACCATCACCACCATCACCATCACCACCATCACCATCATCACCACCATCACCACCATAATCACCATCGCCACCATCATCACCACCATCATCACCATCATTACCAACAGGAAGGTAATTACCAGCCTGGCTTCACTACCTGCTTCAACTTGGCTCCAAAAACCAGGTTGTTAGAAATTTCTTAGCTGTTTCTGTTTCCACTCCTGACTTCTGCCCCCTCTGGGACCTCCCTGGCTGCTAGAAGTCGTGTCCTTCTCGTGTGGCTTCCCTGGTTCTATGGTGACAGTGGAGTTGTGAGGGGAACTTGGCCCTAGACAGACTTGAACTCATCTGTGACACATGACCAAATGAGAGGCGTAGAGTTAGCCACATGCTTCCCTGTTCCTCAGTATCCTTGTTTGTATAGAGAGGAGAGTAAAATTCACCTCACTAGGTTATTGTAGGGATAACAGAGTGAAATGTCTGGCACATAGTAAGTGCTCAATGGAGCTTCCTATGTGGTTCAGTGGAAAAGAATCCACCTGTCAATGCAGGAGATGCAGAAGACGCAGTTTCGATCCCTGGATCGGGAAGATCCTCTGGAGGAGGAAATGGCAACCCACTCCAGTATTCTTGCCTGAAAAAAAATCCCATGGACAGAGGAGCCTGGTGGGCTGCAGTCCATGAGGTGGCAAAGAGTCGGACGTGACTGAGAGACTAAGCAGGCACACACAGTTGCTCAATATGTGACCTGTGAAATGATGATCACAGTTACATTATTCCTGGGACCTCCTGGTGGTCCAATGGCTAAGACTCCACGCTGCCAATGCAGGCGGCCCGGATTAGGGAACTAGATCCCACATGCCGCAAGTAACAGTTCGAATGCTGCGACTAAGGATTCTGATCAACTGAAGATCCCAAATGCTGCAACTAAGACCCAGTGCACCCAGGTAAATGAAAATAAATATTAAAAAAAAATCACATTATTCCTGGGTGAAACTGCTCTTCTAGATATCAAATTCCTAAAATGACAACCTCTGTGCACCTTCCCAGAGAATCTCTCGCACCTCCCCGTCCTCTCTCTCCACCTCTCGCTGCCTGACCCAGATTCTGTGAGAACCCAAGTGTCTCACTGAGCAGAGACGGCAGAGTCACATCTCCAGGTCTCATCGCCCTATTAGGACAACATCAGTGTAAACATTAGTTATTCACAAACCCAATTACATTTTGATTGCTCTGACCCTAGTGAGATTGGGGTTACTCTCAATCCACATTTATCTTTAGGCACAAGCTTCCTAAGGTGTGGGGGGAAGAAAACAGCCTCCTTCCTCCTCCACTGTACCCAAGCAGGAATCTTCTCCTGGGTTCCCTGATTTCTTCTCCTTCCTTTGCTCCAGAATGCAACCATACCTGGACGCTCCACCATGAAATGGGAAGCAGGAAGTCCTGGGCTAGGGACAAAGCAGAACCCAAACACCTTTGAAATTTCAGTCTGAGTGAAAAGAGCGGCTCCACCAGGGAAGGGGGCAGGAGAAGACACAAGAGAGCGGCTGTCTGGATTCGGTGTGGGAGCAGCAAGCCGACCTCCCAACACCCGGGGCACCATGTGCTCACATTCTAGACTATCATGTTCCTATCTGAGTCTGGAATCTTCCCTCCCAAAGCTGCTTCTCCTGATGTCTTCCCATCTCAGCAAATCCTTCCACTTGTTCAGGCCCAAAACCTTGGAATGATCCACAGTTCCCTTCTTCCAGCATCCAATCCATCAGCAAACCCTGTTGGCTGTACTTTAACATATACCTAGAGTGTGGCTGTTTCTCACCACTCCCACTGCTCCCACCCTGCTCTAAGCCACCACGGCCTCTTGCCTCAATAGTTATTCTTATGGGCTCTTGACCATTACAATCCCCTGAGTGGTCGATCTCCCATTCCACTATGGTCTATTCTCAGGACAGCCAGTGGAGTGACCCTTTGAAACCGTCTGTCTGATCAATTCACTTCACAGCTCTGAATGCTGGAAAGGTCCCTGTTTTGTTCAGAGTAAAAGCTGAAATCCTTAAAATGTTGACCAAACTGTAGCTGACCTGGACCCCTGCCTCCCCTCTGACTTGTCTCTACTGCTCTCCCTCTTGCTCACTCTGCTCCAGCCACGGAGATGCCAAGCACAGTCCTGTTTCTGGTTTTTGCGCTTGCTGTTCTTGTGCCTGGAAAACTCTCCTCCCAGATACCCACAAGGCGTGTTCCCTTGTTTCCTTTGGACCTCTGCTCAAATGTCACCTTGTTACTGAAACCACCTTTGTCCATCAGGTCCCAGCAGAAAACAGATGGCACATTCAAATTCAGATCTTTTAAAGAGAGTTTACAAAGAGGTGGGCAGGGTATTTGGAAGTCATAAAGGATAGTGCAGAATCCCTAGGCTCTTAACAGTGAGGGGCTGTGACATCCCGAGGACAGACAACAGGTGGGGAGGTCTGGTTGGAGGGAGACAGCTGTTACATTAATAAATTCTAGGATGCAAAAAGGATTGAGTGGAAGGGCCACCTGCTAGGGGCTGAGACCCTTGGTGGAGGAATGCAGCCAGCCTGGGTACTCTCCCCTTCCCTCTGATCTGTGGGGCTCCCCATCAGCCAGACTTAACAGAAGCTAGAGAGCAAGGGGGTCCAGGTGATGCAGAACCAGGTAGAGAAGGGTGGTGACTGAGTCTGGAGAGGCAAAGGGAAGGTGGTCAGGTCATCACTCATGACTACACTATTTAAATATCACTCCAAGGGACTTCATGGATGGTCTAGTGGCCAAGACTCCATGCTCCCAATACAAGGGGCCCGGGTTCCATCCCTGGTCAGAGAACTAGATCCCACATGCCGCAGCTAAGAGCTCGCATGGCAAATGAAGAATGAAGATACTGTGCGCTGCAAGTAGACCTGGTACAGCCAAAAAAAATTTTTAAAATATAAACATATATAGGCTTCCCATAAATATATATGGTTCAGATGGTAAAGAATCTGCCAGCAATGAAGGAGACCTGGGTTCGATCCCTGGGTTAAGAGAAGGAAATGGCCACCAACTCCAGTATTCTTGCCTGGAGAATCCCATGGACAGAGGAGCCTGGCGGGCTACAGTCCATAGGGTCTCAAAGAGATGGACATGACTTAGCGACTAATGCTTTCATATATAATAAATATCCCTCCCAGCACTCCATACCTCGTCCCTGCTTATTTTTCTATATGCCATTTGTCACCTTCTAAAATACAGATTGTAAGCTCCGTGAGGACAGGAATTTTGTCTGTTTTTGTCCCCTGATGCATCCCTGCCATGTCATAAATGCTCAATAAATATGTAATGAACTGTGGTGCTGGAGAAGACTCTCGAGAGTCCCTTGGAGTGCAAGGAGATCCAACCAGTCAATCCTAAAGGAAATCAACTCTGAATATTTATTGGAAGGACTGATGCTGAAGCTGAAGCTCCAATACTTCGGCCACCTGATGTGAAGAGCTGACTCACTGGAAAAGACCTTGATGCTGAGAAAGATTGAAGGCGGAAAAAGAAGGGGGCAACAGAGGATGAGATGGTTGGATGGCATCACCGACTCAATGAACATGAGTTTGAGCAAGCTGCAGGAGTTGGTGATGGACAGGAAAGCCTGGCGTAGTGCAGTTCGTGGGGTCTCAAAGAGTCTGACATGACTGAGTGATTGAACTGAACTGAAATACGTAATGAAGGAGCAAATGAAAGAATAAAAGAGGGAAGCAGTGTGGGAAGGGCCAGGTGAGATCTAAAGGGGCCTGAGCTCCCTAAATCTCATCCTGGGAATTGCCATCCATAATGGAGAAAGAATGCATTCGTTGTTCGAGTAATTGGTAGTAACTGATGGTAATTTCAAGTAATTAAACACTAATTAATTCAATGAGTCAGTAATGTATTTATTTATGGTATCGGTGTTTGTTCCCTTATAAATATTGGTATTACTTTTGTCAGGCAATTAAAACCCACTGAGGAAGTCACTGGGGTCCTCGGAGGTTACAGAATGAATGGTGGGCCCCAAGCTGGACGAGGGCTGAGGTTGAAGGGCATGGACGTGGGCATGGCTGGAACAGGCACTGTGAGATGAGGGGTTCTGTATATGTTTGGCTGATGTTGGCTTGAGGTTGGGAATTAAGAAACGCACTCACAAAACCCTTTCCAACTTCCTGACTTCCTCTTTTACTCTGTTCTCCCCCATATAACTATTCTTTCTAGATTGGGATACACGAGGTCCCTGGGGGGTCACTACGTAAGAGAACAGCAGTGTCCTGAGCTCCTGGACTTTGACCTGAACCCTGATCTCCTAGGCGTGAGCACAGCTAATTCTGGGCTGGATAGAAGATGGAGGAGAGGAAAGGGGGATACCCCAGCCTATAGAACCCAAAGGACCCAGAGCAGGACCTGAAGGGCTGAGAGGAGTTGTGTGGGGGTGGAGACTGCTGGGGGAGAGTCCGAGGCTCTGGGCGTGAGGAGGGTGGGTGTCTCAGTGACTGTGGGTCAGGCAGGTGCAATCCTCATCTCATGGATGGACTTGCCTGGAAGGACAGAGTGACGGCACCCAGAGAAAACATCCTTCTAGACTCCCAACCTGCCTACCCCCAGCACCCTCAATCGAGGGGTCTCCAGCCTTTCCTCCCCTACCATACTTTGATTTTTAGATCTTCCATGGCCAGCTGGCAAATTAAAGTTATTATAGGTTAGGAAAAAAAAGTACCAAATGGACACAGAGAAAGCAGAGAAAGAAGTCAATGCAGGACTGGGTGTATCAGAGGTTACAGTATGTAAGAGATCTACTCTCTCTTCATGAGCCTCCATAATGCCTGTCCCCTTTCCCTGTGCTTCCAAAGTGGCAGCAGGCCCTGGAGTCAGATGACACTTTTTTGACCTGTGATGTGTTGGGCAAGTTACTTAACACTGCTGAGCCTCAGTTTCCTCATCTTGTGAGGGATATTAAGAGTACCTATCTTGTGTGTGTTAATCGCTCTGTCATGTCGAACTCTTTGTGACTCCATGGACTGTAGCCCACCAGTCTCCTCTGTTTATGAAATTCTCCAGGCAAGAATACTGGAGTGGGTTGTCATGCCCTCCTCCAGGGAATCTTCCCAACCCAGGGATCCAACCCAGGTCTCCAGCAATGCAGGCATATTCTTTACTGTCTGAGCCACTAGGGAAGCCAAACTATCTAAGAGTTGTTATAATGTTTAAATGCACTTAGGTACATAAAGCCCATAGCCCGTGAAGCCTGGTAGGCAGGAAGTGCTTCTTCTGCCTGAGTTATTACAATAACTAACACAGGTGACCAGCCACCTGTGACTCAGTTTCTGCATTCCAGTTGGGCCTCATCCCTAATCACAAAGAATCTCAGATCCCCGGTGGTTCTGACCAGTCTGAAGGATTCTCCCTCCAAGTCTCAAATGAAAGAGATCTGTCCTTCTAGATCTACAACATCTTTGTTCAGTTCAGTTCAGTCTCTCAGTCGTGTCTGACTCTTTGCAACCCCATGGCCTGAAGCACGCCAGGCTTCCCTGTTCATCACCAACTCAGGAAGCTGGCTCAGACTCATGTCCATTGAGTCGGTTATGCCATCCAACCATCTCATCCTCTGTCGTCCACCTCTCCTCCTGCCTTCAATCTTTCCCAGCTTCAGAGTCTTTTCTAATGAGTCAGTTCTTTGCATCAGGTGGCCAAAGTATTGGAGCTTCAACTTCAGCATCAGTCCTTCCAATGAATATTCAGGACTGATTTCTTTTAGGATTGACTGGTTGGATCTCCTTGCAGTCCAAGGGACTCTCAAGAGTCTTCTCCGACACCACAGTTCAAAAGCATCAGTTCTTTGGTGCTCAGCTTTCTTTCTCAAGAAAGCTGAACATCATCTTCGTAGCAGCCCCCAACATCAGTCAATGGGGACTTCCCTGGTGGCCAGTGGTTAAGATGCAGTGCTTCCACAGCAGGAAGCACAGGTTCAATCCTTGGTTTGGGAACCAAGATCCCCATGTCACAACTTAAAAGATTCCACATGCTGCAACTAAGACCTGGCACAGCCAAATAAATAAATAAATTTTTTTATAAAAAAGAATTGTCTGGAGAAGGAAATGGCAACCCACTCCAGTATTCTTGCCTGGAAAAGTCCATGGACAGAGAAGCCTGGTGGGCTGCAGTCCATGGGGTTACATGACTGAGCACGCGTGCATGAGGGTGGAGGGAGATGGGTTGGTAGCAATAAACTGGTAGAACTAAAAAAAAAAAAAAAAGAATTATCTTTGCTCTGCTTCTGCATCGCCCCTGCAGCCCGGCTCTGGAGTGGCCCCAGCTGCTGAGTGACCTCCAGCTTCAGATTCCTCTCTGTCTCTGTGATTCACCACCACTGCAGTTTGGCTCTGTCTCCCTGCCTCTGTCTCTCTGTCTCTGTCCTGCTGTCTCTGACCCTGTCCCTGTCTCTCATTTCTCCTCCTCCCTCCTCCTTTGTTCTCTGTTTGTCTCCCTTAATTAGCCATATTTTGGAACCGAAGTGTTTTCATTATGTATTATTTATCGAATGGTGGAACATTTCCTGTTCTTAATTTAAAAGGCAGATCGATAAAATGCTTTATGTTCCTTGCTTAAAACAAAACAGAGCTAAGTTAAGTTGTTCTCGGTTCATGTGGCTCTTTCTTGCTTCTTTTTTCATTGGAAGAGAAAGTTCCTTATCCTCATTTGCTTAATTGACAAGAACACTTAATTCACTCACTGCCTCATTCATTCAATTAATTATTCAGAAAACAGCTATTGAGTCCCACTAGTGTCCCAGTTGTGAGTCTCAGGTGACATAAAGATAATACAAAGCAGTGTTCCTGTCCTCGAGAGGTTCCTATTTATCTGGGGAAACTTGTCTGGGGGGGTGATATGTGGCAGAAAATGTTAGAGGTACTTTGTCAGTGGCTAAAAGTGTTGGATGAGGCACAGGGAGGAAGTGGGAAAGGCTTCCTGGGTGGAGAGCAAGTTGGGCTGAGAATCCAAGGATAAGTAGATGTCTTGATTTGAGCTCACCCAGAAGCAGACCCTAAGGCAAGGAAAAGAGGATGCAAGCATGCTTGCATGCTAAGTCACTTCAGTCATGTCTGATTCTGTGTGACCCTATGGACCCACCAGGCCCACCAGGGTCCTCTGTCCACAGGATTCTCTAGACAAGAATACTGGAGTGGGTTGCCATTAGGAAAAGAGTGCAAGGAGTTAATTTGGAAGGATCCCAGGGTGCACTGGGCTTCCCTGGTGGCTCAGTGGTAAAGAATCTGCCTGCCAATTCAGGAGCCACAGGTTTGATCCCCGGCCCGGGAAGATCCTCTAGAGAAGGAAATGGAAACCCACTCTGGTATTCTTGCCTGGAAAATTCCATGGACAAAGGAGCCTGGCGGACTACAGTCCATGGGTTGCAAAGAGTCGGACATGACTTAGTGACTGAACAACAGTAACCGGATACACTAGTAGGGGAGTGGGCAAGAGAGACCTGGAAGGAAGAGTCAATATAGGGGATATCAGTGAGCAATTTTATGCTGCGGGCAAATGGGCTCAATTCCCATCAGCCATTGGTGAGAGCCACCCTGGGAGGATTAATTCCTCAGCACTTCTGGCCTCCTGCCCAGTTGGCAAAGTGGGCTCTGGTGACCAGAGACAGCCTTCAAGCAAAAAAATGCAGGTTCTAGGGACTTCCCTGGTGGTCCCATGGCTAAGACTGCAGAGGGCCCAGGTTCAATCCCTGGTCTGGGAACCAGATCCTACATGCCACACTAAAAGATTTGTCATGCTACAATGAAGATCGAAGATCCCGAGTGCTGTAATTAAGACCCAGTACAGCAAAAAAAAAAAAAAAAAGAATGCAGGTTTTGGCCTTTGGGAGTCAAGTTGGTTATTTTATTTCCACAGGTGGAAATATGACCAGTGGCAAAGGGTGGAGTGACCCCAGGAGCCCACACACAGTTTGGGATGGTTTCAAGATTCAAGCTGGGGAAGCTCAGCTTTGCATCCCCTGGGCCTCAGCTACAAAAAGGGGATGGAAATCCGTTCCCTACCCATCTGTGGTGATTTGCACAGAATGCCCTCCCCCAACTTGGACCCCGAGGAGCAGAGCTAAGTTCAGCCCTTCCGTTGAATTTCCCCACCATGCCTCCTGCCAGCCTCCAAGGCCCTGGATATGCGAAGCTCTTTATGATGCCCTGTCGATATCTGTCTTGGTGGAGGAGCATGGCTGGGGATGGATGGAGCCGGGGGTCCTATCCATCAGTCACTTGGCTGCAATCTCTAAAGAGATTTTAATTGTGAGTTAAGATTTACTCTGGTCATCAATAGCACCTGCCCGCCTCTTTAACTGGCCGAGAGCGGGGCCTGGAGGCCTGCTGGGCTTTGCCAAATGGACGTCTTGAAGCAATGCTGAGGAAATATTTGCTGCGGTGAAACAATGAGCCTGGTAGAAAGCAATCGTCCTAAATCGTGTCCTGACAGCTCTGCCCGGGGAAAGGGTAGGGGGCTCCCCCCTATTAAATGCACAATTTTATTTCGAGAGCTGCACCCCTGCTACCTGTCCAGGGAACAAAGATGATGGCCTCAAACCTGAACTGGTGGGAAACTGAGGCAGGGAGCACCACCCTCTCTCTTCCGGGCCATGTGGAAGAGAAGACAGTGCAAGAATAAGGTGGTGGCTGTGAAGGTGGCAGGGGTCAGGGAGCCCTGAGTTAGGAAGACGTGTGCCAGGCCCACCCTGAGCAAAATGTACAGTAAATTTTAGCCCCATTTTCAGCTGAAGACCCATGCAGAGGCTAAGGGAAGTGGGAGGTTAGCCCAAGATCACTCAGCAAGTTATTTTTTTTTTAATTAATTAGGCTGCCCAGGGTCTTAGTTGTGGTGTGTGGTATCTAGTTCCCTGCATTGGGACCATGGAGTCTTAGCCACTGGACCACCAGGGCAGTCCCCCACACAGCAAGTTATGATGGAAGGGACTGGAAACCTTGGGCTTTGGTATTCTGGCTTTCTGCATAAGGTTTTATCTTTGGACTCCTCAGTATCCCTTTCTGAACTCCCTTTCCTGTGCCTCAAGCCTTCTTCATTTCCTCTTTAGGGGACCAGGGCCCCTTCACTCTCAGGGTTTTCTCTGAGGAAATGACCTTGTTTCCAAGGGCTGGTGTCTCTGCTGCTGCTGCTGCTAAGTCACTTCAGTCGTGTCCAACTCTGTGCGACCCCATAGACGGCAGCCCACCAGGCTCCTCCGTCCCTGGGATTCTCCAGGCAAGAACACTGGAGTGGGTTGCCATTTCCTCCTCCAGTGCATGAAAGTGAAAGTGAAAAGTGCAAGTGAAGTCGCTCAGTCGTGTCTGACTCTTCGCGACCCCATGGGCTGCAGCCTACCAGGCTCCTCCGTCCATGGGGTTTCCCAGGCAAGAGTACTGGAGTGGGGTGCCATTGCCTTCTCTGCTGGTGCCTCTAAGTGAGTTTAAATGGTTCCTCTCTGAGGTTCCTCTCTACCTGTGGTATAAAACTACTTATATCCTGATAAAAGGAGAACCTTGGGGAGAGGAGGAGGAGGTGAGGGGGGAGGAAAAGAAGAGATCCTTCCTACATTGGGAAGCCACCCAGATAAGGCCTCTCATTCTGCCTTCAAGGCTCAGGACTCAGGAGCAGGTCTGGCCTCAGTACACTTCCTCATTGGCCCAAGCCTATTTTTTAAATTTTTGCAGAATTTATCCAACAGAAACAAAACAAAATCATAGCCCACAAGAATTTTATTCTTGATATCTACTGCCACATTGCTGATGACAGCAAAAAAAAAAAAAACACGGGAAAGCTGAATGTCTATTAATAGGAGAATCATTGGATACATTATGGTCCAGTTTTGGAATATCACACAGCTGACAGCTGTTAAAAAAGAGGCTGACCTAATTGTTGACTTAGAAAGTTGCACATGAGGGACTTCCCTGGTGGTCCAGAGGTTAAGAATCTGCCTTGCAATACAGGGGATGCAAAGTTGATCCCTGGTTGGGGAACTAAGGTCCTACATGCCAAGGGGTAACCAAGCCTGGGTGCCGCAACTAGAGGGCTCACGTGCCACAGCTACTGAAGCCTGAACACTCTGGAGCCTGTCTGTGCCGCAACAACTAAGCCTAGGAATCATAACTGCAGAGTGTGTATGCAGCAATGAAAGATCCTCACGACTCAGTGAAGATCCTGTGTGCTGAAAGTAACACCCAATGCAGCCAAATACAAAAATTAAAAAAAAATTTTTAAGTTGCTCATGAGAAAAATCAAGTTGCAGAGTGATATGTGCATTTGGGTACCATTTTTTTAAAAATCTTTGTGTGTTTATACTTTGGGGGGGAGAAAAGGAAAAGCGCATTGAGGGGTCAGATTAGGATCAGCTTCAATGATGAGTGACAGAAAAAGAGACCACAAATCAACAGTGTGTTAAACAGGATAGCTTCCTTCTCTCTCACTTAAAGTCTGGAGGCAAATGGTTCAGGGCTTGTGTGGTGATTCTACTCCATGAGGTCATCTAGGTTCCTTCTATCCACCATGACTGATTTCCATTCCCAAGGTTACCTCATGTCCCAAGATGGCTGCTTTAGCTTCAGCCATTACTTCAACGTCCTAACCAACAGGAAGGAGGAAGGCATCCAGAGTAGCATGCCCTCTTCCCTTAAAAGGTCATTTCCTCAAAGTCTCATATAAATTTTGGTTACACCCCATTTGCCAGAGCCTAGTTCCATAGCCATACCTAGCTGCAAGGGAGGCTGGGAAATGTATTCTCATTCCAGGTAGCCATGTTTCCAGCTAGAATCTTTTAGGAAGAAGAATATGGGTATGGGGGACAACTAATTGACTCAGACGAGGGGAAGGAGACAAACTTTAAATTGATTACTTTAGGAAGGGAGTTTGGGAAGAGGCATAGGGAGTAGTCAAATATTAATTTTTTTACATCCTATGCTTACTACTTTACCTTTTTGAATTATTTTAAAATGAGTTAGGGAATTTCCTGCAGTCCAGTGGTTAGGGTGCCATACTTCCACTGCAGGGGGTGTGGGTTCAATCTCTGATAGGGAAATTAGACTTGTGAACTAAGATCCCACAAGCCATGCAGTACAGACACACTTTTTTGTGTAAAAGTGACTTTGTTACTTTTGTGATAAAAAATCCCAATAATGTATTTCTTAAAAACCTCTCTGATGGCTCTTGTAATTCTAGCATAAACTCTAAATCTCTCAGCATGGCATTCAGAGCCCTCTCACATCACCTGGGCCACACAGAGCAGCCTCCTTTCTCCTCCCTGCACATTGCTACAGCCACACTGACTGTCCACTGCCCCCAAGAACTCCCCACATCTGTGACTTTGTGCATTCTGGTTCCTCTTCCTAAATGCCCTTCCTGCTCCTCATTTCATCTTTACAGCTGCTACTCAAAAGTCATTTCCTAGAAACTTTCCCTCCTTGCCCTGGGTGGTAACCCCTCTCCCTGCACCCTTGCTCCCTCCAGGCCTCTTTTAGAGAAGGCCCTGTGCCTCCGGTGGTTTATCTCATCTGTATTCACTTTTCCCTTTAGACCAGGCGCTCCCAAGGGCAGGGACTGTCGCTCGTTGGTTCATGTCCTCTGCACTCATGCTAGCACTTGCTACATAGTAGGTATGTACATAGTAGGAATGTGCCAGATGCTCTCTATAAGTATCTTATTTAATGTCTTATTTAATTCACATCAGCCTATCAACAACCTCAGATATGCAGATGATACCACTCTAATGGCAGAAAGTGAAGAGGAACTAAAGAATCTCTTGATGAGGGTGAAGGAGGAGAGTGAAAAAGCTGACTTAAAACTCAACATTCAAAAAACTCAAATCATGACATCTGGTCCCCATCATGGTGAACAGATGGGGGGAAAGTGGAAACAGTGACAGATCTTATTTTCTTGGGCTCCAAAATCACTATAGATGGTGACTGCAGCCACAAAATTGAAAGACGCTTGCTCCTTAGAAGAAAAGCTATGGCAAACCTAGACAGCGTATTAAAAAGCAGAGACATCACTTTGCTGACAAAGGTCTGATAGTCAAAGCTATGGTTTTTCCAGCAGTCATGTATGGATGTGAGAACTGAACCATAAAGGAGGCTGAGCAATGAAGAATTGATGCTTTCAAACCGTGGTGTTGGAGAAGACTCTTGAGAGTCCCTTGGACAGCAAAGAGATCAAACCAGTCAATGCTAAGGAAATCAGTCCTGAATATTCATTGGAAAGATTGATGCTGAAGCTGAAGCTTCAATACTCTGGCCCCATGATGCGAAGAGCGGACTCATTGGAAAAGACCCTGATGCTGGGAAAGATTGAAAGAAGGAGGAGAAGGGGATGACTGAAGATGATGTTACCACTGACTCAATGGATATGAGTTTGAGCAAACTCTAGGAGATAGCGGAGGACTGGGAAGCCTGGTGTGCTGCAGTCCATGGGGTCAGAAAAAGTCAGATACAACTCAGTGACTGAACAACCCTGTCAGATCAGTACCATCAGTCCCCATTTTACAGGAGTGGGTGGAATGCTGTGTTGTGGTCATAGACCAGGAGACTGCCTGGATGCAAATAATAACAATGAAGCAAATTTCTTTTTTTTTTTTTATTTTTAAAATGTATTTATTTGACTGCGCTGGGTCTCAGTTGCAGCATGTGAGATTTTTGATCTTTGTTTCAGCGCACAGGATCTTTAGTTGCGGCATGTGGAATCTAGTTCCCTGACCAGGGATTAAACCTGGAATCTCTGCCTTAGGAGTGCCATGTCTTAATCACTGAACCATCAGGAAACTCCTGCAAATTTCTTTCTAAAGCCTGAGTTCCACATCTTTAAATTGGAGTTCATGATACATGGTGGCACTCAACAAATGGTGGTGATTATTGACTGTCAGATGTCTGAGGCCACAATCTTTGTCTCCTCCTCCCTTCCTCTCTTTAGCCCTTGTCTAGTCGGGAGGAGTCATGCTGCTCACACCCTTTGCCCAGCTCTGCGACCAGGTCCAGGACAGGTCAGGTCAGCCCCAGTCTAATCTCCCACCAGCCCCGATGTGGAAGCTGGAGGAACCAGGGGAGAAGGAGGAGGACCGAAGTGTGATGTCCCTTGAGTGATCTCAATCTCTTACAGCTCTTCTCAGAGCACAACTCTCTGGGCAGAGCATCTTTGCTGCTGCCTTTGGCTCCCTTCTACCTCTGGGACCTTGAGTCACCCTCCTGGGGGTGGGGTGAGGCACTGGGGCACTGCAGTTCTCCAGGACCCCGAAGAGAACAGATATCCGAGACTCTTACCCTGTGACCCCCAGTGCCAGCCAATGCCCACCTTGGCAGCTAACCCCTACAGCCTCTGACCTGGCTGCCCTCACCCCCATCCTTGGGCACCCATTTCCTGCTCTGCCACCCCAGGAGGAGAAATCATCTGAACTCTAGGGAAGAACTTCCCCAGTGGCTCAGACGGTAAAGTGTCTGCCTACAATACGGGAGACCCGGGTTTGACTCCTGGGTCGGAAAGATCCTCTGGAGAAGGCAATGGCAACCCACTCTGGTATTCTTGCCTGGAAAATCCCATGGATGGAGGAGCCTGGTAGGCTACAGTCCGTGGGATTGCAAAGAGTTGGACACGACTGAGTGACTTCACTTTCACTTTCTAGGGACGGGACACACAGAGGCTTCCCATTTGTTGTTCAGTTGCCAAGTCGTGTCTGTCTCTTTGCGACCCCATGGACTGCAGCACGCCAGGCCTCCCTGTCCCTCACCATCTCCTGGAGTTTGCCCAAGTTCATGTCCATTGAATCAGTGATGCCATCCAACCATCTCAGCCTCTATCACTTTCCATGCAGAGGAACAAGGTTCTAGTCTACTCTTGGGAACCCTAGGAATCCAGCCTGTAGATGACCCTAACTGAGCTTCACACACACACACACACACACACACACACACACACACACATCAGCAGTGACCTCCCTGGGGACCCTACAGCTCCTCCACAGTGTTCCGTGATCAGAGGGCATCAAGCCTCTCACCCCCTCCCCATAATTAGAAGCCTTGAGGAGAAAATGTCTGCCCCTCCTTGTCCTCTGGCTTCTGCTGTGTCTAGAATCAGCGTCTCATTCAGTGAGACCTTCTGGACTGAGTCAGGTGGCAGTCGGGAATCTGTTGAACCAGACCCCAACTTTAGTCACCACCCCCCACGCCCACACCCACACCCCAAACCTGAGCGGAAGTATTTGGGAGGCAGGAGGTCAGGGAGCGAGTGCAGGGGGCTCTGGAAAGATTCTCCATGCATCTCCTTGGGCGCCTACTGGGCTCTGAGGCTGAGTCCTGGGAGGGCAGGAAGGGGTTCCTTCTCCTCTCAGGGTTTTGGGAGCGGAGTCACTGGGCAGGTGACCCTTTTCCAGGCTGACCAGAACACTTCAGAATTCCGTGTTCCAAAGCTCTTGCTGCCATGCATCACCCTGTTTTGCCGTTCATTTACCTGCTTCTGAGACTGCCTATTTTTTTTCTTTTTGGCCACACTGGGAATCTTGTCGGAGAAGGCAAAGGCACCCCACTCCAGTACTCTTGCCTGGAAAATCCTATGGACGGAGGAGCCTGGTGGGCTGCCGTCTATGAGGTCGCACAGAGTCGGACACAACTGAAGTGACTTAGCAGCAGCAGCAGCAGCAGCAGGGAGTTTTGTGGGATCTCAGTTCCCTGACCAGGAATTGAACCTGTGGCCCTTGCAGTGGAAGCACAAAGTCCTAACCAATGGACCTCCAGGGAAGTCCCCCTGAGACTGTGTCTAAAGGGCCAGCTCCTGATTGTCCTTTAGTCTCCTCCCTCAGAAGGGCGGGGTGAAGTAGACATAGAAACCTCAGCCTCTTTTACCAGAAAGGGGCCTCCTGAAGGCCAGAACTGTGTCCTCCAGCAGATGGGGAACTGGCAAAGGCTGGGAGAGGACACGCCTCCTGCCACAGCGGCTCAGTCCCGGAGGTTGAACTCCGGCCTCAGGACCACTCAGCTGGGGAGGTGGCTGGGTGAGAGGAGGCAGGCGGAGCCCACGGGTCTCTGCCCTCTGCCTCCCTCCCCACACTGCCTCCTTCACCTTTCCCAGGTTGTGTTTACCTTGGCCTCCTCCTCTGCCCTGTTCTCCCAGCCGATCTGATTGCTGTAATTAGTTAATCAGTAACTGGCATAATTTCCCCCTGATTAATGCAGGAATAATCACCCTCCAGGGCTGCCAGCAATTTGCTTATCAGAGTCACTTTGAAACAGCTTTGAAAATGAACGATTGGCACCTTCCTCGGGGTTAAAATTAGAGCCAGAGGAGGCCGCCCTCAGCCTTGGGCGTCTGGGATGTTGGGAGGGGCCAGCAGGGGAGCCCCCACCCCGCTCCCTGTGTCCAGGCCTCAGATGGCCTGTAGAGCAGACTTGGGGTCCCCCGGGTCTCCTGGCCTCCCCGGACCCTGAGCAGTCACGGCCGCTTCCCAGGCTCAGGTTGGCATTGGGCTCCGCCGCGCCCCAGGCAGCCCGCGGCCTCCGGAGCCGGCTGCCGGTTCCCACGGCGTCTGGCTCCACAAATGTTTGCTGAATGAATGGAGGAGAGATGCGGTTCCTGTCTCCCGTGTGCCAGCTACATGGGGCTCCCGGGGACACCCGGAGACAGGACACATGTACTCACACCATTTACAGCCAGGCGGTCGTTTCAAGGGCGACGGCAGTGCTGTGGAACTCTCTGGGATGGAGCTGGTGTGTGGAGGCCAGGACTGGAATGCTGTCCAGAAGTAGGAGGCTGTGGATCAGGGCGGCAGGAGGGGCCTGCTCTAGGTAATAGTAATAATAGTAGCAGTAGCAAACCACAGTCATCCCACCCTCTTCTAGAGTACAGGAATTGTATTAGGTTCTTTACATCCATTATCTCATTTAATCCTATGCGATAATAATAAACACGTAAAGCCCTTAATGAACATGTACTATGTGCCCTGTCTGCTTCTTTATAATTTTACTTTTAATTATGGCAATTTCCAAACAAATATAAAGAGAGAGTTGCAATGATAAACTTTTTTGTACACAGTATCCAGGTTCTACAACTTACTGTTTTTCTAAATTTGCTCTATTTATTCTACCCTCCCTTCTTGCACTTGTTTGAGTATCTTAGAAGCAATCCCAGACGTTTATCATTTCACCTGCAAAATGAGATGCAGATTGTAAGAGAATAATCCTCACAGGGTTGTTGAAGGATTTAAGGACACCATGGTCTTAGGACACATATCACTCGAGAGATATTGGTAATTATTATTACAGAAGTGGGAGATTTATTATTACAAACCTTGTCTAAATCTGCAGGGTCTAGAGGAGAAACAAAAGGCGGAGCTAGGTGTGTGAGAGCCTTCAGATGCTGGGAAGGGGTCTCTCGACAGGTGTTGGGGGTGTGGGGCAGGAGAGGCTGGAGTAATTGTTAATAACATTTCCCATGAGGGACTTCCCTGGTGGTCCACGCTCCCAATGCATAGGGCCCAGGTCCCATCCTTGGTCAGGGAACTCGGTCTCACATGCCACAACTAAAGATCCCACATGCTGCATGTAAGACCCGGCATAGCCAAATAAATAAATTATATAAATAAATATTAAAAACATTTCCCATGAGTATGAGTTTCCTATGGAGCTGTGACTGGGAACTGAGATCGTAGGGGATGCTGTGGCCTTGTAGCTGAGCCAGGGTCCCTGCACGTTCCACTTGGCTCATCCAATACACACTTCTCTCTCCAGCTCTCCTTTAGTGGCTGAAAGAGCTGAGGGAAAGAGACAGGCAGGTAACCAGGGGCTCTGGAGGACCGGCTCTAACTGTCTCAGAGGTGAGCATTGTAGCATCCAGTCAGGGGAACTCTGAGGGGTCCCTTGAGGACCTCTGTGTGCTGGGGGCTGTGGATGCTCTGTAGTTGGATTTGCTCCTAGGTGCACCACTGGGTAATGAGGGGCATGGGAAAGAGGTGGTGGACACCGCTGCCCCTGGTCACTAGGAGCCTGCAGGCTGGCTGGAGCACAGCGAGTTAAGCCACGATCTCTAACAAGACACACATATCACATGGTGAGGCATGATTGTCCAAATCAGTTCCCAGGCCTGGCCTCCTGGGGCCCTGACCCCACGCAGGGGGATGTCCATGTATGCACAGACTGGACTCAAACTCCTGACGCATAAATGCCCTGTCCTGCACGCACATAGTCAAGGCACACCTGTCCCAGAAACTTTTGTCAGGGTGAGAAATAACATGTTCATTTAGAAACATTTCTCTGCCAAATAGGTGAGACTGTATGATAAGTTGCATTAGGAAAACAATTTAAACTCCACAAAATAATTCAAAAACAGGCTTTATTTTTAAAGAACCAAGCTATTTTCCATGCTAGGGCAGCTGCCTTCGGCCAGTCTGCAGAGAGTGCAGGAAATAAGCTTGATGGATTACGCATGGCAGGGGGTGTTTGTATTTCTCAAGGTGAGACTGCTCCCCTCCCTTCCCCCTCATCCCACAATGTTACCATGGGTAGGTCCCACTTTCTGCCAGCAGGGCTTCCTACTCCCTTTGCACAACATTGATGCTTGGTATCCATCTACTTCCTTCTTTGAACTCTCACTCTCTCCATTTTGCTGACACTGAACTCATTCATTCACTTCCCCTCCTACTTCTTCGGCAGCTCCTCCTTCTCCTCCACTCATCCTCCCTCTGTCTTCCCCTTAAGCACAAGCAGCTGCTCTGAGAGGTCATCCCCAGTGGAGATCACTTCTAGCACCACGACCCCCTGACCCTGCCCTGATCTCGTCAATCCTCTTGTCTTCGACTCTTATCGCCACCAACAAGACTCCCCAGTATATCCCTACCCCTCGTCCTGATATTTCTCCAAGGACGCCTGGCCGGCAGTTCCTCCTGTGTCCTGGACACTTCCACTAGACGCTCATTCTGGAACCTCAAATTCAATTTGTCTGTATCAATTTGTCAGAATCTTCGTCTGCAAATTAAATTATCCCCTGCAAACCCCAAACCTTCAACCGGCACTGCAGCCCCTTCAGTCCCTTTATCTAGAAACTTGGGAGCCACACCTAGACCATAACTATGTGGATCCAGGTGGTTCCACCCTGAAAATCTCTTCCTTTTACCTTCTCCTCATCATCCCCACTGCCCGCCCCTTGGGCTGAGCCTCCTCCCTCTCACAAGGGTCTTTTATCTTGCTCTATCTCCCACCCACCCTCTAAACGATAACCAGAGTATAAAGACGACTCAGGAAGGCATACGTGAGCTCTCCATGGTTGCTCCCAACCAACTCCTTCCCCTTCTCCTCCCTGTGCTCACTTCCCTTCCCTGAACCCTTTGTGCAAACATCACCCTGGGTGTGACAGCTTTCTCAGAAGATACCAGGCACTTGCATACATTTGTCCCTCACCCAGGAAGGCCCTTCCCTGCCCATTTCCGATTTTTACTCATTCTCTTCTTACTCACTTTTCCTGTAGGATCTTAATTCCGTCTCCAGGGATTGAACCCATGCCCTTGGCAGTGAAAACATTGAGTCCTAATCACTGGACCACCAGGGAATTCCCCTTATTTTATTGGTTAGCATTAGGCTTAGCTTCAAATCACAGGTGTGTGCTCAGTCACTCCTGAACTAATAATAGTGACTTAAACAAGATAGATGTTATTTCTCTTTCCTGTAGAAGTTCAGGCGGAGCTCTGCTCCACAAAGTTCTCAGGGACCCAGACTCATTCCAGTTTACTGATTTGTCAGAATCTTTGCAAGTTAGATTTTTGCTGTTCAGTCACTCAATCATGCCCAACTCTTTGTGACTCCATGTGCTGCAGCATGCCAGGCTTTCCTGTCCTCCACTATCTCCTGAAGTTTACTCAAACTCATGTCCATTGAGTTGATGAAGCCATCCGACCATCTCATCCTTTGTCGCCCCCTTCTCAGCCTGCCCTCAATCTTTCCCAGCATCAGGGTCTTTTCCAATGAGTCGGCTCTTCACATCAGGTGGCCAAAATTCTGGAGCTTCAGCTATAGCATCAGTCCTTCCAATGAATATTCAGGCTTTATTTCCTTTAGGATTGACTGGTTTGACCTCCTTGCTGTCCAAGGGACTCGTAAGAGTATTCTCCAACACCACAGTTCGAAAGCATCAGTCTTTTGATGTTCAGCCTTCTTTATGGTTGAACTCTCACATCTGAACATGACTACTGGAAAAACCATAGCTTTGACTATACGAATCTTTGTCAGCAAAGGGATGTCTCTGCTTTTTAATACACTGTCTAGGTTTGTCATATCTTTTCTTCCAAAGAGCAAGCATCTTTTAATTTCATGGCTGCAATCACTGTATGCAGTGATTTTGAAGCCCAAGAAAATCTGCAGATCCTAAACCTTCAACCTGTGCCACAGCCCCTTCAGTCACTTTATCCAGAAACTTGGGAGCCACACCCAGCCCAAGACTATGATCCCCATCCTCATGATCTGAGATGACAGCTAGAGCTCCAGCCATCACCTCTGTGTTCTAGGCAGCAAAGAGGGCAAAAGATATGTGTGACTGCTTCTAAGGAAGACTTCTAGAGTACATCTCCACTCATCTCCCATTGGCCAGCTGCAAGGGAGGATAGGAAATTTAGTCTTGATTTTGAATCGTGTGCCTGGCTAAAAATCTAGTCCCAAAGAAAGAGAGAGGATGTTGGAGAACAGCTAGAAGTCTCTGATGCCATCGGACAGAGACCCATTTAAATGCCTCTCCCTTCAAGTGCCCTCTCAGAGCCCCGGATGGAATTAACCACTCTGTTCCTGGCCCCCTGCCTATAGTACTTACCAGAAATTCCCGCTGCCATCTCTTACAGTTAGCTCTGGAGTTACCTTCCCTCCCAGGCTGTGAGCCCCTGGGGGCAGGGGCAGAGTGTTCTAACAACCTTGAGCCTGCTATGGCCAGAGTCAAGTAGGACAGAGAAGGTGCTTGCTGAGTATGTTTCGAACAAATTAAGCCCTTGAGCATCGCGGGTCCTTTCTCCCTGGGGACTCGGGCCTTTGGAGGTGTCTAGTCGCTGTTGGGATCACTGTCTATAGCTGGTGCACTTGTGGAACTACCTTGTAGCTGTGATGGGTTTGCTTTAATGTAACAGGGCTTTATTGAGGTCTGTACACCATATAGAGGTCTATATACCATAAGTGCCCTAATCTTAAGTCTCAGTCAATAACTTCGAGTCATGATGTATCACCACTCAGAGCAAGGGAGAGAATGCTAATACATCTCACTTTACCTCCTGTAAAGGGGCCTTGTCTTATCCTCTAGTGTGGCTATCCTTGTCTGCTAATAATAGAGTTTCCCAAATTTTCTTTGTTTAAAATGTATTCATTTTTTAATTGATGGATAATTGCTTTATAGAATTGTGTTGGTTTCTGTCAAACATCGACATGAATCAGAAACTTTCTTGACTCATGGTATCCTTAATGTCTTAATATTTTTCATGATTCCCCTAAATCAAAAGAAACATTAACACTTCCATTTATTAAGTAGTTATATCCAAACAACTTAATAAGTATCAATGTCCTAACAACTTAGCAGCCGTTAGAAGAAATAACACACATACATTAGAAAAAAGAAAAATTTCACTTTACTCTTAGCCACAATTTCTTACTTGTGGAATGTGTATACCTGTTGGGCCCTGCACAACTTCTCAGACCTTGAAATCAGATTGGACAACACCACCCTCTTCCTTGGTTCCTGTTCCACTCTGATTTTCACATGGAGGAAAACCTAGCTTCACAAAGATATGACATTGTCGAAAGAATTGTAGCACAATCTAGTGTTTAGTTGAATGAGAACTATTCGAACTAGTAGCTTGTATGTTATACAACGGATGTTGTTGTGTTTTCTTTGAAAATTGTAAATACCCCACAGCGCCTCTGTGAGTTCACCGAGGTATCCCAGGGCACCTTGGCTCACAGTGTAGGAACCACGAGCCTGATACGTGGAAGGGACTCAGCAAATAGTCATTAACTGAGTAACTGGCTGCCTGGGTGAATGAATGAACCGTGACGGGAAGACCCCAGGGAGCTCTGAGTGGAAAGGCCCCTTTCTTCTCCCCCAGCTCAGTGGCTCCAGAAGGCTAACAGAGTCCAAACAGGAAAGCAGAAGCCACTTTCAAACAGGAGGAACTCAATACAGGGGATTGGTTTTACAACTGGTGGAAGAATAGAGAAGCTGAACAAAAGATGGTGAGGTGACTCAGAGGTTAGTGAGAGCAAGACCTGCTATTACCCCTGGTTTATAAAGATGAAGGGAGGAAGCTATTCTCAGGCTTCAGGGGAAACACAGTTGCCCTGTTGAGCAGGACTTGCTGCCTGGAAAGAGATGTGAAAGCTGCTAAAGATGTCAACAGAGGCACAGAAGGAAGGGGCAAAAATTCCCTGGCGTTTCCCTTCTTCTTGCCTTCCAGTCTCTCACCAATGCTTTCTATCAGTCCCAAAGAGCAGGAAACTGGTTGGCCTAGAGCCTGATAAATATACCCTGCAGGGTCAGTCCCTGTCATAGAAAAGAGTTGGGGGAAGGATGGGTTGAAAAACAGACCCAGGATATGCTCAAGACGGGTCAAAAGAATTGCTTACCTATGAAACAGAGACTGGGCTGGGAGGAGAGTCACTTCACCCAGGCCCTTACCCTGACTTGGGAGCAAAACAGCATGTCTAGGACTGGGAAAAGTGGACATCCTGTGTTCCCCCAGACACTGGGGGGACTCTTCCTCATCAAACTGGAACTGAGACCAAGCCCATAGAGCTTTGGAGACAGAGTGACAGTGATTTCCATCAGATCACTCAACCACTCTGAATTCTGTCTCCTCACTGTAAAACAAGGGCTTGGGCAAGATGATCTATTGTTTTCCTCCTATCGTCAGCATCTTTCAATGAGTGAGTAAGCCAGACTTTGAAGGGGGAAGATGTCCCAAAGGGCAGCCTGAAGATGGAAGGGTGGGTGGGCAAGAAGGTGGAGACAGATTCTATCCATTTATCCATTTAAAGCAGGGGCTGGAGACAAGTCACCAGCAGACTGCATGCATCTGAGCCTACTGGCAGGATCTGGGGAGTTGTCTTCTCCCTGGAGGCACTGCCCAGGCCCAGGAGTTTTCTTTAGAGGGATAAGAGTCTCAGAACAGTCTACACCTGACCTCACCTCTTAAAGGGTAGAGAGAGCTTGGCATCTGGGAGAAGGGATCATCTAACTCTGGAGGCACCTGCAGTGATCCCAGGGAGGGAAATAGAGTTTGCAAGAAAGATTCAAGGGACCCTGAAAAGCTGGAAAAGGGATGGGGAGGAGAGAACTGGACCTGAAGTTTTCAAATGGCTCATAGACCTGGAGAAGTTCAGAAATAGAATATACCCGACGTATTACCTACTGCAGTCCTCTCATTTTACCCGTGAGGAAACTGAGGCCTGGAGAGAGAAAGTAACTTGCCCAAGACTCCTCGTGTGTTCCAGCCAGTCTCCCAAATCTCAGCCTGGTTCTTTTCTGAACCACAGCTGTCTCCCTCATCACCAAGAACAAAACCGACTGGATCCGTGTCCTATTAACTAAGGGCTCCGCTCTGGGCTTCCTGTTGCTCCAGAAAGTGAACTGAGTGGTGAATTCTTATTAAAACATGAGTTTGATATGTGGTCCTACTAGAATATCAGCCCCAAAGACAGAGATGTTTGCTTTGTTTCCCACCGTATCCCCAGCACTTAGAACAGTGTCTAACAGTGAACACACTTATAAAATAGATAACTAATAAGAACCTACTGTCTAGCACAGGGAACTCTACTCAACACTTTGTAATGGCCTATATGGGAAAAGAATCTAAAAGAGTGGGTACATACACACATATATATGATTCACTTTGTTGTACACTTGAAACTAACACAATATTGTAAATCAACTATACTCCCTGAAAATTTGTAAAAAGAACAGTGTCTGGCGTGTTATAGGAACTATTTTAAAAATCCTACTCTGAAATTACAGTCTGTTGGGGATGATATTCTAGGTACAAAGAGCCCCAGACGGTGGACTTTTCAGGCTTTGGTTGGGGGGAGCCATATGAGATTTTTTTTCCTCCCTGAACACCCACCCCATTGGCCCCTAGGGGGACAGTTCTGTCCTTCCTCAGTCTCCCCCACCCCCTCAATATTCCCATCTTAGAATTTCTTTCATTGGATCTATCACAAAGTCTCTCCCCTCTCTTTCACTTTCCTCTTCAAAACCTCTTGTGGAACTTCATGTAGGAGGTTAGGAGGACAGCACATAAGACCCTCCCTCCCTCTTGGCCCCAGCCGGGAAGATGTCAGTTCCAAGCTCCAAGCCCCCATTCTCAAACTCTCACTAGGTCTCTCCTCCTGGACGGTTGTTGTAGGTGGAATTGTGTTCCCTAAAAAGATATACTGAGGATACCCATGAATATGATCTTATACAGAAATAAGGTCTCTGCAGATATGATCAATGCTAGGCCCTAAATCCAATGACTGGTATCCTTATAGAGGGAAATTTGGATGCAAACACAGAGAGGATGCCATATGGGGAACCTAGTAGCTATGCCTGGCCACCTGCTTTGATGGCAGATGAGTCCACGTTTGTGGGGGCAAAGGATGCAGAGAATTTCCCATGGAGCATCTGGGAGCCAACTGGGATTGGTCTGTAGTCTTTCCAAAGGAATGGGCCAGCAGATGCCCAGAGATTGATGGCAGATGAAATGGCAGCTGGAGACTGCCACACCCACATCAGGCAACGATGTCAGGTGAGAAAGCCCAGCAGTGAGCTAGCAGGGGGGTGTCTTTAAAGAACCTATGAAGGTCTCCTTGCAAGGAGGAGGCAGCTGAGCCCTAGGAGACCTCCACTAGAGTGTAAGACAGTACCAGGCAAGTAACACCTTTCCTGCTCCCCTTATCCCCAGACTTTGGAGGGGCAAGTGGACTGGTGATTGGGGGAAGGAAGTGGGGCTCTCATGGGGAAAGAGACTAGAAGCAAGTGAAACACGTCCATCCCCTTCTTACAGTAGGGGGCTGGCCACTTGGGGTGGGCACTTAGGAAGAACCTTCCAGTTTGTATGAATGTGCCTCTCTGGAAAGACGTAAACTGGACTTTAAAAAGACTTTATCATGGAAAAATTTAAACATATCCTCAAGTGGAGAGAATTCTGAAATGGACTCCTATGGTCCATTGCTCAAGTTCAGCTATTCTCAGCCCATGGCCAGTCTTGTTTCATCTGCACTCCCACCCCCTTTTTTCCCCCTTAATGGACTGGACATTTTAATTACCAAATGAGACACTTTTTGTTACACAGCAAAATGAGAACTTTTCACTGCCTAAGAGTTGTTTCTGCAAGGAGATCAAACCAGTCAATCCACAGGAAATCAGTCCTGAATATTCATTGGAAGGACTGAGGCTGAAGCTGAAGCTCCAATACTTTGGCCACCTGATGCAAAGAGGTGACTCATTTGAAAAGACCCTGATGCTGGGAAAGATTGAGGGCAGGAGGAGAAGGGGACGACTGAGGATCAGATGGTTGGATGGCATCACCGATTCAATGGACATGGGTTTGGGTGGACTCCGGGAATTGGTGATGGACAGGGAGGCCTGGCGTGCTGCGGTTCGTGGGGTCGCAAAGAGTTGGACACTACTGAGCGACTGAACTGGAACTGGAACTGGGCTTGGGATTAACGTCTCCCCTGTCTGTGCTGTAATTATTGCAAGGTCATGATCCCTGTCTTCTGACCTCATGTAAGATGCTGGACAATGGAGGACCTCTGGGAATGATCACTGGGTAGATGGGAGATGGTGATGATGGCGATGAGGATTAGCAGGATCAGAAAGTAAGTGGATGGTAGGACTTTCCTGGTGGTCCATGGCCAAGACTCCCAATGCAGGGGCCCTGGGTTCCATCCCTGATCAGGGAACTAGATCCCATGTGCCCTAACTAAAAAATTCCACACGCTGCAACTAAAAGAACATGAGTGCTGCAACTAAGACCCAGTACAGCCAAGTAAATAAAATAAATATTAAAGAAAAAAAAGAAAGTAGAGGGCATGCATGTGGCTGGAGTATGGGTGACGTGCAATTGGCACTTAGTGGCATGTGGTGGTATGTGGGTGGAATGTATGACATGCGTGAACGGTGTGGTTGGCCTGTGCGTGGTACCTAGGTGGGATAGTGGGTGATGTATGGTTGGCATGCAGCCAGGGAGTGAGGTGTGGGTGTTGGCTGGTTCACTCCGGGCTCAGAGCGTGTAATGATTTATCTGATTCGCCCTCCCTTGTGCCTCCCCTCCCGGCGGCTGACGGCATCTCATACATACCAAGGTTCTTATCACATCAAGAATTCATAATCATCCCAAAATATTCAATGGGGATATGAAATATTTACACACAAGGCGCCAGACGATGAAATGAATTGAGCCCATCCCCAGACTCCAGCAGAAACCTCTCTCCTGCAGCGGCAGCAAAGGGGCTGAGAAGTGGGTGTGTCTCCATGGGTCCCATCCCACCTCCCAGAGCTCTGGGGCCCCCAGGGCACATGCTATGAGTCCTTGTTTGATGGAGGAGGAGCAGATCTCCAGACTCTTCCTTGCTGTCTGTGTAGGCACCCCTCCCCAACTCTCCCTAGGAAGGCAAGGGCCTTGTCCTATATCCTAGGAGCCCAAATCTTGAAAATGGAAGCAATCACAGAATTCATTCATTCTTCTCTCCATCAGATGCAGCAGGAAACCTTACTTATCTGTTTGCTTGACTCCACCATCAGGGAGCTCATTACCCTTATTTAATAGCCGATAACTTGTGGTTAGAAAGCTCTTGCGGAGAAGGCAATGGCAACCCACTCCAGTACTCTTGCCTGGAAAACCCCATGGACGGAGGAGCCTCGTAGGCTGCAGTCCATGGGGTCGCTAACTGAGTGACTTCATTATCACTTTTCACTTTCATGCATTGGAGAAGGAAATGGCAACCCACTCCAATGTTCTTGCCTGGAGAATCCCAGGGACGGGGGAGCCCTGAGGGCTGCCGTCTATGGGGTCTCACAGAGTCGGACACTACTGAAGCGACTTAGCAGCAGCAGAAAGCTCTTGTATTGAAACGCCTGCCAGTTCCACTCACTAGCTCTCTTCAGCCTAATGACCTTTCAGCTCCCTCTGAAGGTCACTTCGTTCATCCCCCTGCAGTATGGATCCTCAGTGTCTTGAGGCCCCTAGCCTTGCCAGCCGCCAGGGGATACCCCCGAGCACAGATGGGCCCCTGAGCAGCCATAATGGCCTTGTCTGTTTAATTAGCATGCGATTAGCCTAATGCATATTTTAACATCACATCAGAACTGCTCATCAATCACCCGCATCTGGGGACAGACAGACAGAGAGTCAACCTGTAAACCAGAAGGAAGAAGGTCTTCTCAGCGACTTTTCAGGGACACAGCATCCGCAGGGGGTTACAGGGCAGCCCGGAGGGCTGTGTCATGTTAAAAGGCTCAAAGTCCTTCTCTCCAGCTTCCAGGGCAGGAAGATGATGCCCAGGCCTCAGTTTCCCCAGTTGCAGCTCTACCCCTACCTGGGCCAGCAGAATCTACTGCAGCTTCCTGCTCGTATTGTTGATTCCTCAAGGACACTGTCTCCCCCATCAGGCTGGAAATCCTCTGAGGACAAGAGCCCTGTCTTCTCTCTTCTTGCCTGTCTTCTCACTCCATCTGGAATTCCCAGACAAGAACTAGGATCTGGAACAGAAAGAGCCCAGGACTGGGACTCACTGAATGCACGTGTTATGTTGCCCTAGCTGTGTCTTCTGTCACAATCTGTCTTCTGGCAGAGTCTGTTTTCATCATGGTGGAGACGAGAGAACAGAGGCTTGCAAGGCAGATCAGTGTTACATTTCAGCTCTGCCAGAGGCTAGCTGGGTGAACTCAGGAAAATGTGTTAACCTCTCTGAGGCTCCATTTCCTCAAATGCAAATGAACTGTAATAATACCTACCTTATAGGGTTGGAGGGAGAATTAAATGAGTAAACACAGAACCGACACTTATAGATACTTAATACATAATGCCTTCTTCCCTTCCCCACTCCCCACCCCTTCCCTCTTCTCTTCCATCTCAGACTGAATTCACTGCTCCCTCTGTGGACTGATGACTTTGCTGGTGGTGAGGTGATACAGCAGATCCCTGGGGGACAAAAGAAGCTTTAATGTCAGTGCTGGGTGGAGCCCTGAGTGCGGAGAGCTGTGGTTTGTGCTGAGCCGGGTGTAGCCCTGGGTGTATGAGACAGGGCATTCCTGATACATCTTCCATGAGGATAAACCAGAAAGTGACACTGTTACTGTCAGACCCTGAGCAGCAGAACACGGAGGAGCCTAAATATTTCATGGTCAAATTCATCAATAATGGAGACAGAGACTAAATTACATAACTGTCACCTTTCTGTTAAATAATATTTTCTGCGGGGGGCTGGGAGGGGCAGTGGAGGCCTTTATTACAAGTCATGAATGATTTAGGCCAGGAAATAAAATGGATCAGGAAGAGAGGAAGGGAGTGGGATTTTCTAGGATCACCCAACTCATCATCAGGGATGGCTGGAGGGAATTGAAAAGCATGAGGGTTTGGGGGGAGAGGGTGCTGGGTGTACCTACGGGAAGGCTTTGGGGGCTGAGGCATGACTTCCACAGCAGGACAGGGTGATTAGCATGCTAACCTCAGTCTCACTGTCAAATTGTTCCTTGTGTATGGAGTTGGACAGACAGAAGTTCAGACAACAAGAAACCAGAAATTTGGAGCTATGTGTCCCCATCAAATAGAGATGTACCCAGAGTGCAGGGACTTGTCTCTCCCATCAGACCAAGGGCTTCCTGAGAGCAGCAACTGTGTCTTCCCATGAAACTGGGGGCTCCCAAGGCCAGGGCCGACGCCTTTCTCTTCAGAGAGGTCCGCAGATAAGAACACTCCCTGTCCAACGGGCAGCGCTGTGCTGCTCCAACAGGCTCTCCGGTGGTATGGGTGTGATGTGACGTCTGCCCTGATGTCAGAGCAGCAGTTCCTGGGGGGCAAGCCTCTGTGCCCCCCAATTGGAGTGGGGCCCTGTAGGCAGGAACTATATCTCTTCCATCAGACTGGAGTCTTCCTGAGGTCTTGGTCTCTGCCTTTTCCACTGGACTTGGGAGCCCCTGAGGACAGAGGCTGTGTCTCTCCTCTCAGACTGGATGCTTCCTGAGGGGGGCGTCTGACTCCTTTTCCCACACCTTTCTTTGCTCTGTGGAGGAGGGAAGGGCTGAGTCCCAGCCGCCTCAGGGTGTCCTGGGGCCCCGGTAGCAGCAGAAGGGCCCTCCCCTGCTGGGAGAGAGGGGAGGGAGCCCCAGTGGGCATGTGTGCAAACTCACCCTGCACCGTCAGCCCTGCCGTGGGAAGGGCGAGGGCTGGGAGCACGGTGCCCGCTAAGTGTATAATTACACACTACTTGGGGTAATTTTCCTCTTCCTCAAGAAGCGCACGTTGGCCCTGATTTTCCTATCTGCAGATTGTAAGCTCATAATTAGCAGCAAATTACCCGCACAAGTGACAAATTTTTGTGCTTTCAAGTAAACAGACAAAATACCCACGGTTCATAAATTGCCTCTCGGTGCAACAGGCACCTGGCTCCCGGGATGCCCGGCCTGCCCACACGTGGTGGGGAAAGGGGGCCGAGAGTGGCGTGGGGCCGAGGCTGCAGTCATGGGATTAAGGAAGGACTGGCTCGCCTTCAGAGTCAATCCTCCCTGCTCCCTGGCTGGCACCACTAGGGCGGAATCCTTGGTCTGGGTCAGGTTCGTGGTGCCTGACCCAGATGTGGACCACTAGGGCGGCATTACTGGATAAGAACTAGGTCCTCAAACCCTTATCTGTCACCCAGGAGCTCATTATAACCAGTCTTGTGTCTTTTCTCAGCCAGTATCCCCTCTTTGGGTACCACATGCCAGCAGGGTGCTGCTTCTTAGTTGCCTTTTTTCATTTTTCGGTTGCACCCCGTGGCATGTGGAATCCTTGTTCACCGACCAGGAATTGAACGGTACAGGTTCAGTTGTACCCCCTGCACTGGAAGCATGGAGTCCTAACCATTGGACCGCCAGAGAAGTCCCTCTTACTTATTTGCCTTTAAACAGGAGTTCTTAAGCTTTTCTGGGCCATGGATCCCTTGGAAACAGGGCATTTAAGGAGGTAATTAAGGCTGAATGAGGTCTGGGACTTCCCTGGTGGTCCAGTGGCTAAGACTCTGAACTCCCAATACAGGGGGCCTGGGTTTGATCCCTGGTCAGGGAACTAGATCCCACTATGCCTCAACTAAATATCCTGCATCGAAGCAGCTAAAAGATCCCACATGCTGCAATTAAGACCCAGCCAAATAAATAAATAAATAGATACATTTTTTTTAAAGGTTACGTGAGGTCATAAGGGTGGGGCCCTAATCTGATAGAACTGGTGCCCTAATAAGCAGGGGAAGAGACACTAGGTCTCGCTCTCTCTTTTTCCCTCCCTCCCCAAGTGCACAGAGGGAAGGCCACGGGAGGCTACACTGAGAAGGCTGCTGTCTGCAAGCCAGGAAGAGAGGCCTCCTAACCAGAAACCAGCCCAGCTGATACCTTGATCCTAGACTTCAGCCTCCAGAATTGTGAGAAAATAAATTTCTGGTGTTTAAACCACCCAGTCTATGGAATTCTCCTACGGCAACCTGAGCTAATTAACACACCAGGTAACTCCTCTGAGCCTATTTCCTCATAGGTAAAATGGGGGTAACCACTGAGCCTCCCACACAGGATCATAGGGGTTACATGAGATCAGGTATGAAATTCTTATCAGTGTCCCTTGCACATTGTAAGTGCTGGATGGCTGTGCTATTACTAATATTTTAGGATTTCAGTGAATTACTCTCTTTTTCCTTCCTTTTCATGTTCATTCATGTCCTTTCCCATCACATTCCCAGATTTGATGAATGCTCATTTAATAAGATTTGATTCCCTGTGCTCTCCAGGACTTTTTTTTTTTTTTTTTAATTTGGCTGTGCGAGGTCTTAGCTGCAGCATACAGGATCTTCATTGTGGCATTCAGGATTTAGTTCCCTGACCAGGGATCAAACCTGGGCCCTCAGTAGTGAGAACGTGGAGACCAGGGAAGTCCCTCCTCAATACTCTTGAACTCCCCACTACCATCCCCAAACTGCAATGCCCCTGCCCTCCTGCAAAAGAGATGCTTCACTGTGGAGGCAAATAGGATCTGAAGTTACATGTTTTTATCACCCTCTCTGATCTCAGGGTCTTCACCTTTAAAATGGGGTTAATAACACCTCATCAAGCTGAAAAAAGGCAGTATGTGTAAGATGCTTGGCCTGAGCGTCTGTTACCCATGGCCACAAGGTAACAATAGCTGTCATCAGTGTTATTGTCCCTTGTAATCTGTTACTGTGGTGGTTCCCAGTGAAACACACCTCCAGGAATCTTGGCCTGTGTACTCCCCTCCCGCATTGATTCTGGGCTGGCCAGAGATGTGCTTTAATCAATAGAATACGATAGAACTGATTGGGTCAATTCCTGGCCTATACCTTAAGAAGGCCTGACGGCCCTGATGTGCTGAAGCTAGCTCGTACCTGCTTGCAAGGGCTCACTGTTAAATTTTAAGGAATTTTTTGAACTGATTGACATCAAGTTGGTAGCCTGAAATTAATCTTGATGGAAGTATTTGCCCTATAGAAATTGGCAAATCCTATATACAAATTAGGGGCCTTCCTTCTTTTCTTCTTTCCCCTCCCCCTCTTCCTCCCTTCTTCCCCCTCTTCCTTCCTGCCCTCTCTCCATCCTTCCTGCCCACTCCCCCCACTTCCTTGTCTCCTTTTTCTTTTTCCTCCTGCAGGGCCAGTTGCCAGCACCCAACTACTTGGCAGCTTCCACTTTTGAACTTTCGTGAACCTAAACCACCACATAAGACGTTCAGCCAGTAAAGAATTCACCTGCAATGCAGGAGACACAGGAGATGCAGGTTCAATCTCTGGTTGGGAAGGTCCCCCGGAGGATGAAACGGCCACCCATTCCAGTATTCTTGCCTGAAAAATCCCTTGGACAGAGGAGCCTGGTGGGCTACAGTCCATAAGGGTCGAAAAAGAGTTGAACTCTACTGAGTGACTAAGCACGCACACCTTTCAGGAAGGACCATCACTTGGAAAAGTCCCACAGTGAGAGAGAGCCCCTGGGACTACATTGAGGAAAACCAAGGAACCCGGATAAATGACCTGGTCGAGCCACTCCAACCACCCCGCAGCTACCCGTGAGTGAAGAGGCCATGGACAGTCCAGCCCCAGGAGACATCATCACATGGATCGGAGATGAGCTGTCCTGATGTAACCTGTCTGAATTCCTGACCCACAGAGCTGTGAACATTTGAAAGATGTGCTGTGTTAAACCATTAAATCTCAGGACTTCAGGATGCATCAATAGATAGAAGCACTGTCCACCCTGAGGCAAAGGGCGAGACACTCTCTTCATTGTGTGCCTTTCATCCCCTTCTGCATTTTCTGGCTCCCAGGAAGCTCAAAGGAGAGGTGCCCAGCTTTCCACACCGGAATGGGGGAAGCCTTACTGGCCCCTGAGCCACCCTGATCTTCCAGGGATCCTGGGGGGGACGCATCCTGACTCACACCCCTCCCCCATCCCATATAAAGAGGAGGTGTTGGGGGAGGGACTCTACTGGGCTGTCTGATGTGGAGCTGAAATAGGAATGGGCCCCTTCCCTCCCCTGTTGACATTTGAAAAGGACAAAATCAGGAGGAAGGTAAATGTTACTTTTCTCCTGGGGACCAGGGAAGAGAGAGGCTGACCCAGGGTTCGCATTGTTTCAAGCTTGGTGAGGGTGCTGAAGTGTTGGATGTGAGGTCACTGCAGGCTGAGGGCGTGGTCACTGCTGGTGGACTTGACATCCTTCCCTGGAGGTTACTCGGGACTGGTGTGAGGTTAAACTGCCCTCTCAATCTCACTCCAGCATCCCTGCGTCTGGGTAAATCCAGTGATCCCATCCAGGCGTGAGTCCACTGGTCTGCAGTGTTCCCAAATTCCTGACAGCTACTAATTTGGTGGATTTGGAATTGGAATCCTGAGAATCCTTGGAAATTCCTGAAATCATTCTGTATTTTCTACTTTCTATAATACTGTATTTGTGTGTTTTTTAAAACTGAACGACCATAAATAATAAATGATGAATCATTTTTCTGTAATGGGGTTGTGTTAAAGTTTCAGAGGTCTTTTATTAAAAACAGAAAAACAAAAAACAATGTTGGACTTCCCTGGTGGTCCAGTGGTTAAGACTCTACACTCCCCGTACAGAGTGAAGTAAGTCAGACAGAGAAGGAGAAATATCATATGGTCCCTTATATGTGGAATCGAAAAAGAAATGACACAGGTGAACTTACTTACAAAACAGAAAGAGACTCACAGACTTAGAAAGCGAAGTTATGGTTGCCAGGGGAAAGGGATAGTTAGGGAGTCTGGAATGGTCATGTACACACTGCTATATTTAAAATGGATAACCAACAAGGATCTACTGTATAGCACACGGAACTCTGTTCAATGTTATGTGGCCGCCTGGATGGGAAGGGAGTCTGGGGGAGAATGGATACATGTATATGTATGGTTGAGTCCCCTCGCTGTTCACCTGAAACTATCACAACATTGTTAATCGGCTATATCCCAATACAAAATAAAAAGTTAAAAAAAAAAAGACTCCGCACTCCCACTGCAGGGGGCTCAGTTTTGATGCCTGGTCACAGAAGACCCTGCATGCCATGTGGCACAGCCAAAAATATAAAATAAACATATGGTTCATTGTTACTGTAACACTGTTACTGCACACCTTGTTTTATTGTGCTTTGCTTTGTTGGTTTGTCCTGCTTCACAAATACTGATTTTTTTTTTTTTTTTTTTTACAAATTGAAGGAAGATCTGTGGCAAGCTTGTGGCAAGCAAACCTATCAGTGATGTTTTTACAACAGCATTTGTTCACTTCGTTTCTCTTTGTCACATTTTGGCAATTCTTGTGGTATTTCAAGCTTTTTCATCATTATTATACTTGTTATGGGGATCTGTGATCAGTGATCTTTTGATGTTACTACTATGACTCAATGAGGGGTCAGAAGATGTTGGCATTTTTACCAATAAAGTATTTTAAATTAAGGTATATACATTGTTTTTAGACATTTAATATTTATTGCACATTTAATAGACTAGGCATAGTGTGAACATTACTTTCATATGCATTGGGGAAACCAAATAATTTGTGACTTGCTTTATTGCAATATTTGCTTAATTGAGGTGATTTGGAACCAAACCTGCAATATCTCCAAGGTATGCCTATACTCTGAATCAACATATTTTGACAAGACTATGTATTTCAATAACATGTAAATTTGCTGCCTCCTAATGTAGATATTTGAAAGAGAAAATATTAAAATAAAGGAGCATTAACAAAATTGATGACTAAAGTCACTAAAAATGGAAAGATACAGGTATTTAATATTTAAAAAATTTTATTCTTAAAATTTTTTCGGGACTTCCCTGGCAGTCCAGTGGTTGAAACTTCACCCTCCGATGCAGGGGGGAGGGTTCAGTTCCTGATGGCAGAGCCAAGATCCCACATGCCTTGTGGCCAAGAAAACAAAATATAAAACAGAAACAATACTGTAACAAATTTAATACTCTTTACAAATGAATAAATAAAAGTAAAAAATTTTAAACCCACAAAGCATCACTTGACCTGATCTTTATTTTGTAACAAAAATTCCAGACATAGGAAAAAATAGAAACTTTGGTGTTGACATTGTTGGAATTGTCAAGCAAATGTCCAAAATTGCCTTCAATTTGAGGGTTAGGACTCACATTGCTTCATCTAAGCTCATTTTTTGTTTAACAACAAAAATGTTTTGTCTGCTCTCCCTGATTTTCTTTTTGCCGCTAAAATTGATACTGCCTTTGCTCATACAGATTTTAGATCAGCTTCTGATTTTAAAAGTCTGGGAATTCTGCAACATTCTTATTTTCTTCTCTTTGCATTTCTCCCACAGTGACTATTCAAGCACTGGAAAATGTCAGTGATCGTGACTGGGTAGTACTTGAAGAATGTAACATTCAGATGCCAGCAAAGTTAACAGGACTACACGTACCAAATTACCAATTTAAGGGCTTATTTTGCTTCCAAAGCTTATTTCTTGGAATATCACCCAGAGGATTTGTATAAGATATACTATGCATATAAACTTATTAATATTTATTTTATTTGTAAGAATGACTCACCATTGGCAGCAGACAGGGCTCCCAACATACATTGATATAATAGCCATAGCTACAAGCAAGACTGACAGTTTAGACAGTAAAATTCCTACCTATGAGCTCTTGACCCAGTTCCCAGAGACACTGACCTTAACCTTCAACTCCATGTATCAGGGTTTTCAGCTTTTGCTTTCAACTTGACATCATCAGTTGATCCCTTCAAAGCAGCCACATCTCTATGTTGATTATGAAACTTTAACTCACAACAGAATTACAATACTTTCTCCCATTTTTCAGTTTTCTTGACTGACTTTTCTTGAGACTTGGAATTTGAGAAAGAGAATTTCTAGAAATGCAGGGAAGACTCTGTTGCACTGTAACACAAGGTCTACAGCATGGCTTGAGGGACGTGGGCTTTATCCAAGGAGCACGAACTCTTGACATGCCTGCCTTTGGATGGGATCTTGTTGCCCAAAAGTTCATTAAAGAGAGAGCTGGACTCTCAGTAGAAAGAACTCCCCACTTCGCTGGCTCCCCAGTTCTCTGCCTCCCCTGCTGAGCTCTTCTTACAAGGCAAGTTCCCCCCAGAGACCCGCTTTTAGCTCTTGTCTTCATCTTCGTGCTCATTTGGGGCACCCCATCTATGACATTGGTTTCAATGCACTGATGAAACCCAGATTCATGTCTCCAACTCAGATCTCTCACTCTTTTACCTTCAGATCTATTTGTAAGATTTTTGCTTTCTAGCCTCATGTCTTCAGACTTTGCTACTTCATTTATTTATTTTTGGCTGTTCTGGGTCTTCATTGTTTTGCCCCGGCTTTTTCTAGATATGGCGAGTGGGGACTACTCTTCTTGTGGTGCATGGGCTTCTCATTGAGGTAGCTTCTCTTGTTGCGGAGCACGGTCTCTAGAATGTGCAGGTTTCAGTAGCTGTGGCTCTGGGGCCCTAGAGTGCATGAGCTGTGTAGTTGTGGCACATGGGCTTAGCTGACCTGTGGCATGCAGAATCTTCCCAGACCAGGGATCCAACCCATGTTCCCTGCATTGACAGGCGGATTCCTATCCACTGGACCATGAGGGAAGTCCCAGACTTTGCTACTTTAGAAGCAATAGGAGTATTTCTAGCAGGGGACAAAATGGTTTCATTGAACTGGAAGGTGGTTTTTTCATCAGGCCCTTTTGGTTTCTCATGCTAAAGGGGGGATTATAGTGTTGACTGGGGTACTTGACCTTAATAACCACTGGGAAAAAATGGGGCAAGGAGATATATGGGGTATCTCCTAGTAATTCTAGGTCAAGTGGTAAAAGTTAATGGAAGACCATAGCGACCCCAACAGGCAACACCATCAAAAGCTCAGCCTTCTTCAGGTGAAAAATTAAGACTGTTCCACTACATAAAAGACCCTGACCAACTGAGGTGTTTGTGAAGGGCAAAAGGGACATGGGATGAAATGGTAAATATCAACTATGGTCTTGTGATTAGATGCAGAAACAAGAACTATAGTTTTATCCATATTGCACCCCTTTGTGATGAATATATCTATTTATTTTAATAAAATTTCTTTTTTTAACTTCCATACCCATTCCCTATTATTTGTACATAAGGATTTTTTGATAGTTATATTTGCAATTTGTTCAATGGGTTATAGAATATCAACATGGGATCATGATGGAATTAGAATGGACATCCCAGATATCCACATATAATTACTGATATGAATTTGGACTGAACCCTGTTGGACAAAAGGGTAAGTTTTCATTAATGAGGAATAATGACATTGTTACCTAGAAGCAGGTTTTGATGGCAGTCCTGGTTGTGGATGATTTTAAGAATGGAAGAAGGGTATATGTTGACTTTATGCAGCCAAGAGGTGGATTGTTGTAGACATTTGTTATTCTCCTGAGCTGCCTTTAAACTTTCTTCCTTTATTTGGGACTTCATATCTTATATGTCTGCCTTTTTCCTTAGTAGGAGCCAGAGCTCATTTTCCCAGGATGCCTTGCATCCTGTATGTAGACTAGCTAACCATTTATTGAGAACTTGGGTTGCACCAGACACTGTGCTAAACACTTTTCCTTCTATATCTCAGTTCTTACAACTACTTTACATGGTAGGTACTATCATTAACCTCATATTGGAGACAAGAAAACTGAGAGTCAGAGAAGTTAAATATCTTATCTAAGATCACACAGCTAATAAATGGTGGAGCTGAAATTAATCAGTAAGTGGTGGGCCTGGGGCCATCTGACCACAGTGACAATGCTAATTTTAACCATCTACTCAAGGTGATATCTATGTTTGGTGAAAACACATATATGGTCATTAAGATTTCAAGTATTAAAGATATTACTTGAGGAGCATGGAGGAGAACTTAGTGGAGATCCATGAAGACTACAGGGAAGAGATGTTGCCTGAGTCACTAGGGATGTGGGGAACTGGTTAGACAAAGGAGGATGGGCAGGACCCTCCAGACTGTGGTAACTGCAGGTGCAAAGGGCCAGAAGAATGAATTGGCATGACCAGATGGGCCATGCTGCAGTATGTAGGGGGAGCAGAGGGTGGGAAGTCAGACCCTGGTCCCTCAGAGAGCTGTGAGCTAAGCTGAAGGAGTCTGCACTTGATCCTGGAGTCTGTGGTGAGTCACAGAGGGATTTTAAGTGGATTTGCAATTCAGAAATCTCTGGCAGAGCAGGATGATGGTTTGCAGGGTGCGTAGGCTGGAAGCAGGGAAGCCTTGGCATAATCCAGGTGAGAAGCAAGCAGGCTCAAACTGCAAAAGCGGTGGTGATGGTGATGGGAGAAGGAAGTGGATGCAGGGGATGGATAGAGAGATGTGGAGGAGGCAGAAGCTGAAGGACTTGAATGTGGATTTAAAGAGGGAAGGAGGCGCGAGCGTTTGGTCCCAGGTGTCTGCCTGCCTGGGTGATGTGGAAATGGAGAGCTATTGGCTGAGAGAAGAAATACAGGAGGAAGAATGAGGTTGTCAGAGTTAAACAGAGAGGTGGGCAGTCTCAGGGAGTCTGAGGCTGAAGATGCAGCTAATGATAATAGCTAATGATTACTAATCTCATGCCAGCTCGCTGGGCGGGTGCTAACAGCCAACGTCACAGGGACATTTGGAGATTATGTGAGATAACACATGGAAGGGGTTCAGAACAGCACCTCTCGCAAAGTAAGCATTCTGGAAGAAACTGCTGTTATTATTACTGTTACCAGACTTGTTTTACAGACAGGGGAGTTGGGACTGGTAAGGACAATCTTGCTTGTCCAAGGTCACACAGGCAAGAAGCTGCAGCCTGACTCCAGGGCAGTGCCCCTGACGTCGTATCACCCTGCCTGTGGTCACAGAGTACGGGTGGTGATCCGAGGAAGGGCCTAGATGAGGTCACACAGCGGTCACACAAAAGTGATAAAAGGAGGGGGCAAGAGCCCAGGGAATACTGACAAATGTGTCCCCGAAGGTCCTTGGCCAATTGCGTCCGCCGGGGGCCCCTCTGGTGCCCATGCCCAGACTGCTCGCCCTAGGAACGTTTTTCAACAATACATTCCCAACATATCTCTGCGTCTTACCCAAGAATCTCTGCTTCAGTGATGGTGGAGGAGTCAAGGTCCTGGGCTGACCTTGAGAGGACCTAGAGCTAGAGCTAGAGCTCACTGTGAATGCCTTCAGCACAGGAACGAGGCCGAGGGTCCTCCACTGAAAGATGTGGGTAAATGTGGAACCTCCTCAAGGACTGTGGTAAAAGATGAGATAATGCAGTACATGTGTTCCAGTAAGTTTAGTTATTATTATTATTGACTACCACTGTTATTGTTATTGGTGCTCACTTTAAAAAATAATTTTATTTATTTATTTATTTTTGGCTGTGCTGGGTCTTCATGCTGTGAGGGCTTTTCTCTAGTTGCGGCAAATGGGGGCTACTCTCTAGTTGTGGTGCACAGGCTTCTCACCGTGGTGGCTTCTCTTGTTGTGGAGCACGGGCTCTAGGCACGTGGGCTGAGTAATTGTGGCACATGGGCTTAGTTGCTCCTCAGCTTGTGGGATCTTCCCTGATCAGGGATTGAACCTGTGTCTCCTGCATTGACAGGCAGATTCTTTACCACTAAACCATGAGGGAAGCCCCTGGTACTCATTTTTCAGTCTCTAGGGGTTAGCACAGTATCTAGGACTCAGTGAGCGCCTGTGGAATGAATGTCTGAATCAGAGCACCTTGGTTCTCTTTCTACCTTCTCTTTGGACAAATCACTTGGAGCCTCAGTTTCCTCACCTGCAGACTGGAGACACTCATCCCCACCTCCCAGGGTTCCCAGGATGAAACGAGAGAACATGAACCTGTGTTTTAAGGACTGTGGAGTGTTCTACAAACGCGGTGCACAGTCAAGCTCTGCCTCCCCTCCCAGAATGCAGTTGGCAGCAGACCAGGGATGATGAGCGAGAGGCTGCCTCGGACTGGTGGGAAGTTCAGTTCCTGGTCAGACAAGTAGGGCGAGGTCAGCAGGGTGGCCAGGAGGACGTGGGCCAGGTGTGGGCCGCCAATGGCTCTCCGGGTCCAGGAGGGATTGTTAAGGCTAATGGACTGCAGCCTCCCCCATGCCAGTCTAATGGTTTGGCATCAACAAAGGAAGTATACACAGCACACAGTATATTCAGTGTCCCGGACGTATACTTACTTCTGCACGTATGTGTGTGTATATACCTGGGGGAGGCTCAGCTATCTCCCAGAGGAAGGAGGTGGCAAATGTTAAATCTTTGAGAAGCTTCCTCTTATGTGCGATGCAGATAGTTGGAGTACTGGGAGCACTTGGCTTTGTTTGTGTATCCAGCCTCATGTCTATAAGCCAATCTTGTGCCTGTGTGTCTGTCTGATGGGGCCAGTGGCAATAGCGAGGCCAGCCCAGGGGTCGTAGACCACGGCAAACCCTGGTGGTAACACGGCAGTGGTGTTGAGGGTGGGTTGATGGGGCCTCTTGGCTACTCCTCTCCCACACTGTACACATTTTTCCTGTAGATCAGGCCCTTCATTAAGAAGGAATGGAGGCGGAAGGAGGAGAGCTGTCTTCATCCCCTGGTACCCAGTGTTCAACCAGCAGCCTCTCTCTGACAATTCAGTGCTTTCAATATCAATTTTCCCTTCCAGAAAGCAGTTCACTTTTGCATTGTGATTGGGAAGGTAATAGGTGGGAGCAACTCCCTGTCACGGCATTTTTATTTAAGTGGAGTGAACACATTCTGCCTGGCCCTTCCTCTGAACCTTTGCTCAGACTGCTCCCACCATTCTGAACACCTTCATTCAAGCTGACATCTCACCTATCCCCAAAGGCTCAGCTCAAAGGCACCTCCTTTATTGTACCTTCTTACCTCTCCTCTCGTGTGATAGAATTGAATTCTCTGTTCTAGGTACTACAGGTTGCAAAAACAACTGTGTAGGCGTCCTGTATGGCTCCGAGGCCAACAAATCTGAGTGGGCCCGTTACAATGGACATTGGGTCAATGTCCTTCCCTGGTTTAGGCTGTAAGGTCTTGGGGTTCAGTTCTATGTGGCCCAAGATATTGAGGCCTGGTGCAGTGGTGGGTTAGTAAATGTTTAACAACCAGCTCTCTAGGAGAAAGATCCTGACCCACACGCCAGTTTCCATGATATAAATACTCCCACCATGGCTGACAAAGTTACAGAAATGACACTAGTGAAGGAGCAGTTGAGAAGAGATGTGTACATTCAGCTGTGAGCTCATGTGAGCTGGTTCTAGGACGTGATTGCTGATTCATGACTATGTTCCAGAGATGTTGACATCAGCGAGTGCCTGGCACATAGTAGGCCCTCGATGGATGTTTGAAAGAATGAATGAATCGATGAATACATAAATAAATAAATGGGTGAAGAGTTGGATGAGTGAGTGGATGGGAATCAAGTTGTTTGGGCAGCAGTGACTCATGGCGGCTTTGGCCGGGGGAGGTGAGAAGAGAGAAAAGGTTGTTCTGTGCTGGGCAGGGGTGTTGGCGTCCAGCCTCAGGCAAATCCAAAGTACCCCAATCCCCCATCTGAAAGGACCTTCTGCCTCCCCCCCGCCAGGCCTCCCCCGGTGCTGACGCGGCTTTGCTTTCTCTCATAAATAACCCATAATGCCATTGAACATGGTTTTCTTGTTGGGGCTTTTGTTTCTTCAATCATGACAAAAGCCGCATTAATGAGTTATTGGAAAAACCAAGCCCTGCCAGAAAGGCTGGGGGAGCACAGAGGGGGAGGTGCGGATCTGGCCAGCCCAGGAGGCTGAGCAGTTCCCTGAAGAGAGCTTGCCAGCTCCTGAGAGGGGCCTTAAAAAGCCCTGATGGTTCATATCTGTCCAGGGCTTTACACAGACCAACCATCTCAAGGAACCCTTCCCTGTGAGCCACTGGGCAGTTGTCATTAACATCCCCATGCTCCTGGGTTTTTCCACCCAAGGGCTTTGATACCTGCTGGTCCCTCTGCCTGGAACACCCTTGCGGCCAGATATCCTCCCTCTGTTCACTCAGGTCCTTGATCTGAATGGTACCTCCACAGAGGGGCCGTCCCTGACTACCCTGTCCAAAGAGACACCTCTCCTGGTTCTCCATTCCCTTGTCCCACTTGAATTTTGTTTTGCTAGCATCGGTCATAATCTGATGTCTCGGGTTGGATGGCAGAAGGCAGATCCCAAGATAAGGATCCGAGGGCAAGTAGTATTCAGTGACTCCAGGAAACACCCATGGGAGGATAGGGAAGTGATACAGGGGAGGGAGGGCAGCCAATAAAAGCTGCAGTAATTATTATTCAGTTACTGCTGTGGGGAACTGTGGCCCAGCCCCGATGGGGAACTCTGGGAGCCAATGTAGGACACACACCTTGGAGACATTCTGCCAGAGGGGTGAGGGAGCCGGGGTGTTTATGCACCAGCCCTGTGAGTCACTGGCTGAGGGCTGCTCCCAGGGAGCTGAGAGTTTCTGGCTCTTCTGGCTGCTATGGGGGCAGGCAAGAAGGCCCTGGGCAAAGGCAATTAGAAGTCAGCCTGAGGGCAGTGAAGTTAGTACAGTAGCATATGGACTGAACACCCACAGGCTCTTCTAGACCTGATATGATATAACATTGTTAAGTTGTCTTCCCCACTAAATGGAAGGGAGAGACTTTGTTGTGTTCACAGGTACAACCTCTGTGCCTGGAACACTGTCTGGTAATCATGACATAGCTGTCAAATGAATGGATGTCCATTTTACTGATAAAGATGGTGAGGCATGAAGGACTGTGCCCAGATTAGATTTGTCCACAACAAGAAGTATTTACTGACCACCCACTTTGGGTCCAGCACTTTAAGTCTCTCTGACTCCAGTTTCTGGGCTTGCCCCTAGTCATGTCCTCTCCCAGCCCGGGTCCCAGTGAGGGGGAAGTGGGACTTACTAGACTCCATTCCACATCCCTGGCACATGAGTGCTCCTCTGTTCTCGGTCTGACCTGGTGGGGAGAGGTCTGAGAAGCCTTCAGTTGAGGTTCAGGTACAGCCAGGATCTACACTGAAATGTTATTTTGTTTTCCCATTTCGCTTGGAATAACAACTGACATTTCCACCTCCTTCATCCCAAGAAAGGCACCAAGGCAGAGTCTGAGTCCAGGCTTTCTTGCCTCAAGGAGCTTTGGGTTTTGCTTTCAATGCAGCAGGGACACCCCCACCCAGTTAGGGTAGGAGGTGGAAGTCTCTTGAGGGGGAGGGAAGAGAGAGTGGACTAGATAAGGGATGAGGAAAAAGTGAGTGACTTGGAGGGAGAAGGGCCTCTCCAGCCCAGGAAGGAACAAAAATCTGGGGACTTTTGTGTGGGGCCTTGTGTCCCTCTGGCCTGCAGTGCCAGATGGGGATATTTGTGCAGGCTGGATGATAAGTGTGGAGGCCCCGAGGGTCTCCAGGGCCCACTATGGTCATTGAGAGGGCTGCTATGGAGACCTCTCAGAGCATGTCTAGGGCAGCCAGCCGACAGAAGCCTGGCCTAGGGTTCAGGAGCCAAGGCAACAAGAGTCAATTACCATGGCAACCACAAGGCCCGAGGCCTCTTCCCTGGGTCCCGGATTCTTCTATGACCCTGGAGACTCCCCTCAAACATAACTACGGCAGATTTTTCAACACTCTGGCAATTGGAGGCTTGGGAGCAGAATTTATTTGACTTGAAAAAATAAAACGATATGACATTTATTGCGTGTGGATGTTGCTGAGTAAATTCAAACCCACTCCAGTGCAGAGGGACCCGTGGGCCTGTGGATGAAGGCGACTGAGCTGAGAGGCACACCACCAGCCTCCTGTCTGCTAGTGGATGTGGCCAGGCAAAGCCAACTCCTGGGTCAGGCCTCCTGACTGCTTGGAGGGCAGTGGAGACCACGGGGGAAACACTGGAGGAACTTAATTTTTAAAAAAGTATATGAAAATCACATTTGCTTATTTCTAATTATAAAATAAACATACTGGTTGCAGAGATATAGGGATAATGGAAGCATACAAAGACAGAAATGAAAATCACTCATAATCCCATCACCTACAATAATCATTAAAATGGAACTATCTGTTCTTCTCATCTTCAGTCTATATAACAGCTTTTACATAATTGAGACCATATTAATATTATTTACATAATTTATATTCTATCTATAGGGGGCAAAGTTCCCTGAGCTCTGAACGGTAAACAAATGAAAAACACAAACACAGACTCACAGGTCAACCTGCACAGAGACTGGAAAATAGAGCAGGGGGCAGAATGCTGAAATGTAGTAAGTCTCCAGTCTGCTACTAAACAGCATCATGACCCTGAAGAAGCCACCTTACCCTCTCGTGCCTTGGTTTCTTAATCTGTAAAATGGGGTTGATGAAACCTCGTTTAACTACCTCCCAGTATTTTGGAGAGCATCAAATGTGAAAATCCTCTATCAACTGTAGTGGTGTCATTAGGCCATGATAAAAGAACAAGGAGCTCTAGCTTTTGGCATTAAATTTTCTGTGTGACTTTGAATCAATTCCTTCATTTCTCTGGTTCTTAGTTACCTACTTAGTTAAATGAAGGATGGGACTAGGATTCCTAACAATAAAACTAATAATTTTTAGAATGCTTACTATGTGTTAGGCACAGTATGGAGCACTTCATATGCATTTTCTCATTTAATCCCCCTAATTTAGCAGTCCTATGAACTTGGCACTATTCTTCTCACCATTTTTTGGACACAGAGAGGTTAAGCAACTTGCCCACAGTTACTCAGACAGTAAGCAGTAGATATGGGGTGAAATTGGATTCCTGAGCATTGCTGTCAACAAAACTCCTACCATGATACAAGAGTTCTCTATCTGCATTGGGCAGAACGGTAGCCACTGGCTCTGTGTGACTGTTGAGCACTTGAAACGTGGCTAGTGTGACTGAGAAACTGAATCTTAAATTTGACTTTATTTAAACTTAAATACTAGTATACATTGGCTATGTATTTGGCCAGCATAGCCAAATTATGCTATGTCAGCTTTTTATGCTATGTCAGCTCTATTATGTTAGCTTTTGGTCCCTCTTCTCTGTAAGAGGGAGCACCAAGTAGTGGAGAAGAGTATAGATTCTACAGTCTCTGGAGCCAGATTCTCTGATTGGAAAACTAGCTTTGCCACTTTTTAGCTGTGTGACCTTGGGGGAATTACTGAACCTCTCTGTTCCTTAAATCCCCCTTAAACTACCTCCTGGGCGGATGTGAGGGCAAACGGCGTTTAGGCTGAGCATTTCATGGCCATGCCACCGTCTACACACTCCTTCAGAGCAGTCCTGGGTTAAAGGATGAAAATAGTGTGAGGTGGGGCTAGATTGGCTTCAAAGGGCTGAGTGGGAGGCCCTCTCTGGGTCTTCCTTCTCAGATGTGGCTCCTGAAGGCCCCCGGGACGGTGGGCGTGGGGGTTCCCCGAGGAGAGCCAGAGACGAGTTAATCGAAGAGGCAGCGAGTCCCCAGGGCTTGTCTAGTGTTTGAAACAAGGAGGGTGTGGGACCAGTCCTGGGACTCCTCCCATCCCCTAGCGCATCGGAGTGGGCGGATGTTGTGGCTAAGCCAGGCATGCTGGGGGTCAGAGGGGCTGGGGGCTGGGGGCTGGGGTGGGATGGGAAGAGAAGGACGGGGAGCGGGCGACGGGGTGATGAAGTACAGAGTAGATGACATCACCTTGTCCTGGGGTCGGGTCAGGGCAGACGGAGCTGCAAAGGGGCCACCAAGTCGCACGCTGGGGGTGGGGGAGGGGGTGGGCGCCGGGCCTGCCGTATTCTATGTGAATGGCGCCCCCTGGAGTTTATGCCACACAGCGGTCCTGTCCGTGTGTGTGCCTGTAATTGTTCCACACCAGATTTCCTGCCCCCGCCCCCCCTCCCCATCTCCCCCACCACTTTGCAGGGCTCAAAAAGAGGTGATGGTTAAAGGAGAAAGAATTTGCTGGAGAACATAAACTGCAAGGAACCTGGGAGAATCACGGATCCAGTCCCTAGGCCCAGCCTTGGCCCCCTCTCCTCCCATGAGTTCTGCTCACCCCTCCCCTCCCTTTCCTCCTTTCCCCTCACATCCCAGCCTGTCTTTTCAGCTTGAGAACATTTGATCCTGCTTCCGAGAAAGAGCTGTCCTGGAGAAGGTGAGAAAGAACCAGCTCAGTGAAATTTGACACGCCTTTCACTGGCACCCTGGGGACAAAGGACAGAGAGCCACCTCCAGCCTGGCAGACCTCCCCACCACCCTTTCAGGAAAATCACCTGACCCACACCTCCTCTCCTAGAGGGCATCCCAGAGTGAGGCAGCAGTGGAGGGTCACGTCACCCGCCACTTGTGTACACAAAGATTTCCCCAGAATGCTCTGTCCCTCACTTGCCTACTCCCTTCCCCAAGAATTTGCTTCCCCTCAGCCTCTACATAACTCAAACATTTCTTCTTATATATTTGCTGTTTGCCTGGATCATTTGGGTCTCCCTTATCCTGGAGATTCAGGTCTTGTCCAGGGCTTACTTTTGTTCCGGGCGGTCAGGGTAACCAGAACTAGTTCATTTTGTTTATCTAGTTTTGGCTGCACTGAGTCTTCGTTGCCGCGTGTGGGCTTTTCTCTAGTTGCGGCGAGCGGTGGCTACTCTCCCAGTTGCGGCACATGGACTTCTCATTGTGGAGCACAGGCTCTAGAGTGAGCCAGCTTCAATAGCTGTGGCACGTGGGCTTCGTTGCCCCGCAGCACGTGGAATCTTCCACAACCAGGAATCGAACCCATGTCTCCTGCATTGGCAGGTGGATTCTTAACCACTGGACCACCGGCGAAGTCCTCAGTTCATTTAATGAGCAGATGAATGGCTGCCATCTGCTCAGTCCTGCACTGGGTGCTGTGAGTGATTCACACAGTATCAGGATACCCACCCTGCCCTGGAGCTCACAGCACATGTGCAAACAGAGCACACTGCACACAAGCCACTCTAAGCCTGGGGTGGGAGGTGACATCCATGAGACCAGAGTACCAGCCAGGTGTGTCTCCCTAGAGAGGCCAGTGGAGTCAGGTGGGGATGGGACCTGGTCCCCAGAGAGACTGGGTTTTCCTCCCAGGGGGTATTGACTTCTGCATGCCAGCTTCACAGTCTCGTCTTCAAACAGGCCTGGTTCCCAGGAGCCCAGAGAGACATTTCTGTTGGGAGAGACACCCAAATAAAACACCAAGCTGCTTCCCTTGCTCTGGGTTGAAACTTGGAAGGCTGCAGGCAACCAGGCTTAGATGTATGCAACAATCTTGCAGTAGAGCCAAGAAGTCAGAGAAACCACGCCCAAGCTGTCTTTGTTTCCCATCCCGTTAACACTTACCCTGTGTGGATTCTTTATTGCTGTTAACAGTTATCTGTTGCTGTTTCTGTCCTGGCTTCTTTTTTATACCAGAAGCTATGAACCTGTAGTAGCAGTCTCCGCACTACCTTTGAGGGGTCTGAGGGCAGGACTGTGTCTCCTCTCAGACCGGGGCTCCCTGAGGGCGGGGCTGTGTCTTCCCTCAGACTGGGGCTCCCTGAGGGCGGGGCTGTGTCTCCCCTCAGATCGGGGCTCCCTGAGGGCGGGGCTGTGTCTCCCCTCAGACCGGGGCTCCCTGAGGGCAGGGCTGTGTCTCCCCTCAGACTGCGGATCCCTGAGGCAGGGCTGTGTCTCCTCTCAGACTGGGGCTCCCTGAGGGTCTTTTCTTGTTGGACATCTCCACCAGGATGCTCAGTATGATGTAGGCACAATGCCTGACTTAATAAATATTTATTGAGTTAATGAATATTCAAGAGAACCTGGCTTTTCCACCCCATTCACCTGCTTCCCAGACCCACCAGCAGGGGAAGCAAAGCTGGGTAAATCAGTGCTCCTTACATCTCCTCAGAGTGGAAGACCATGTGTTTTCAAACCAAATTACTTCTGATCCACTGAACTGTCAGCTCAACAAAGTTAAACAAAAATCTCCCATTCTAACATTAGTGTAGATATAAGGAGGTTGGGACGACCCAGGTGACCCTCACTTGGGAAATGGTAGCATCCAGGTCTCCGACACAGCTCACAAGGCTCTAGAGTAGAGGCACATCAGCTCTTGTGGAAATGAGAGAGGGACGATCTCACAGTGAGGCAGGGTGCAGTCATGACACAGTGGCCAACACACTGTTAAGTCAGTCATTGAATGTCTCTTTGCCTCAGTTTTCACATCTGTAAAATGGAGGGGGCCACATGTCTTAACTTTTAAGGACCAAGAAGGAGAGTGGATGTAGAATTTCTTGAACAATTAAAATACCAGGGCACCCTTCGAGAAGGTTTTCAAGTAATTCACAAGAGAATCTGAATAAATTAGCTTTTCAAAAGTGATCATGGTTCCCAGTCTCACAGTCTGGCCTCATCAATTTTCATTGACCGGTTCATATGATAAGCATTTATTGAGCACACACTAGGTGCCAGGCACAGTGCCAGGTGCTAGGGATGCTGTGGAACCCCTCCTTCAATCAATTCCTCACACAGAGCCAGAGCAGGCATGATACACTAGAGTCAGATCCTCCCCCTCCTTTGTTCATAACCCTGCCATAGTTCCCATCTTGCTCAGACTAAAATCCAACATCCTGCAATGAATGCAAAACCAAAATGATCTGTCCCCTTAAACCTCTCTGGTCTCACTCCTGCTACTCTTCCCTCACATACTCAGCTACAACCAAATCCTCCCTGCCACCAACAAGGCCTTTGCACTTGCTCCCCCCACTCCCTGCAATGCCCTTCTGTCAGACACTGGCACGGCTCCATCCCTCTCCTCTTTAAGGTCCTCAGATGTCAGTGGGGTCTTCTCCAGACATTTCAGCTCTCACATTTCAGCTCTCACATTTCCTACGCCTCTTCCTAGCTTGAGTATCTCCCTTACTATCTAAATATTATCGGACTTCCCTGGCAGTCCAGTGGTTAAGACTTCGCCTTCCATTGGTGTGTGGGCTTGATCCCTGGTTGCGGAGAAACCAAAACATAAAACAGAAGCAATGCTGTAACAAATTCGATGAAGACTTAAAAAATGGCCCACATCAAAAAAATCTTAAAAAATTAGAATAAATACTATTGATAGACTATATCGTCTGTCTCTTTACCAGAATGTTACTTCCAGGAGAGCAGGGGTTCTTGTCTGTTTTGTTCACGTTGAATCTGCAGTGCCTAGGGCAGTGCCTGCTACATAGCAAGAACCCATTAAATATATCTTAAATGAATGGATGGTGAACATGTGGACAGGGTCCCTGCTCTGAATCCTGCCTTCCACGAGCAGAGAGCCTGCTGGGGGAATGGGGGAGGGGAGTAGAGGGGGCTACAGGACCTGGTGGGCGACTGAAGTCTCTACGGTCCCTCCTTTCCAAGGGTGTCATTGCAGGATTGCAATGGTACTAGTCTCGAGCAGCACGATTTATAACAGGAGTTAACTGCTTACTAATTAGCAGCTGGAACCATTAATTGGCTATTTGTTAGAGCCGGAATTAATAAACTGGTCTTTCAGCAGGGTCATAACTCTCCTCATTCCTCACCCCTCCCAGCCAGCCCTCTCCTACCTGACCAGAAAGTGGCTTGCCCCTAAGATTAAATCGATACCTCCCACTGCATGATTTTCCAAGACGGTTTCCCTTGCAAGGTGATGACGCTCTCTCCCCGCAAAGACTCACGCCGTCTCTCCCGCTTTTCTCTTCCAGGCTTTGACTTGGTAGAAGCAAGTGATCGAGAGGCAGGAGGAGATGGGGGGACTTTCTAGTAACCCACTCTCACAACAAAAGCCCGAAGTTGCGCTGCTTGACAGAGGTCTGGGGCTCCTGGCTGTCCCGGCCTCTCATGCATGCCCTCAGTCAGCAGCTACTTAGTCCTCCTGGAGCCCACAGGCTGGGCTTTCTCTAGGGCAAGATGATGGAGTTTTTCTTAGAATGTCATGAGTGGAACCCAAGAGTTGGCAGTGGGTGTTGACCACCAGGCCTCCAGGTGGCTTCAGTCTGAACTTGTGCTCAGTGGCCTCCTTCACTGTTGCCTTGAGTCCAGTGGTCTAGCTTTCGTGCCCCCACCCCCAAGCACCCAATCTGGGGCTCAGAAGAATTGTTCTCTATTCCAGAAGAGAATAGGAACACTTCTTGTGAAAATATTTACTAAATACCTAGGAAAGAGTAAGCCTGCAGAGTCCACTTCAGCCACTTAGCAGCTGCATGAATCACTAAATCTCTCTATGCTATTCTACGAGAATAACAGTCCTGTCTCACATAGTTGTTGTGAAGATTAAACAGTTAATGCACATGAAGGGCTTAGAACTGTGCTTGGCATGTGGTGTCAGCTATTACTATTATTACTCATTTCTCTCAACCCCTCTGTGAAATATGGATCCTACTCACTTTACAGCTGGGGAAACTAAGGTTAGGACTGGTGCTCAGGACCCATGGCTCGCAAGCCAACTGTTCCTTTCCTTCTCCTGTTTGCTTCCCATTGTCAGGCCCAGGGCTCTGTCAGAGGCAGCAAAGACCGGCACACCTATGGGAAGAGATGACTGAATTTATAGGTACAGACAAGCAGGCTGTCAAGGTATTTACACGGCATACAATTAGCTGCCGAGTATTCACAAAGGGATTAGCTACAGTAAATGTTCATTCCCAGCCGAGGTAGAATTTGGTCCTCTGCTCTCCCCTCCTTTCTGTCCCTCCCCCATCATGAGTCTTCTCTCTCCTTCAGGCCAGGGTAGGTGTTCAGAGACAGTAAACTCAAGAGATGGTCAGCTGAGTCAGTGGGGTTCCTTGTCCACCAATAATGCATCCCAAAGCCAAAAAGGAACAAATTAACTGCTGTTTGGGGTTGGACTAGCTAACTGAAAAATAGGAAGGCAGTTTCCCATGACATGGACAAGTGCCCATTCAATTTAAAACAAGCAAAGCCGAGGAGGGCAGGGATCACTGTGATCACTCCTCGAGAGCTTCCTGGAGGAGGTGACAATTTTCAAATAATGGGAAGAGGATAATAATAAAAGAAGGGACTTATTATTGCACCCTCAGTTGGTACCACTTCATTTCAGACTGCGTGGGGAAGGTGGAAGGTGGGTGGGAAGATACAGAACCTGATAACTGTATGTCTGTGGGGGCAGAAAATGGATTTTTCTCTTTGGTTGGGGGTAGTGGGGAGTAGAAAAGATGGCGGCATTGAGGGTATCCTAGGTCGGCGGTCTGTGGTCTATGATGGGAATCATTCACTCGTTCATTTAACAGATCTTCAGCTGGCATCTGCTGGGTGCCCAGCACTAGGTGGGTCTCGTTTCCCTTATTCAGCCGTAGACCCACAGGAAAGCAAGGAGAGGAAAAAAAGGACAGGATGAAGGAGGATCAGTCAAGTGGAGGTGGGCTGCAGAATAAGATTCTTCCAATGAAAGATTATGAAAAAGAATACATGTATAACTGAATCAGTTTGCTGTCCAGTAGAAATTAACACCACACTGTAAATCAACCGTATTTCAATGAAATAGGAAAAAAAAAAAAGATTCTTCCGATGGTCTCAGACTTCCTGAGATGGACAGAAGGAAACCGAGGAGGTGGACACACCGGGCACCCAACTCCCACCTCCCTAGGCTGCCTGGAATTTCTCCAGAGGCCTCAGAGTCCTGCCGTCCCACCCCTAAGTCAGGGGCAGGTACTCCAGTGAGAGGCAGGAGAGGAGGCACCCAGCAGGAAATGGATCTGGCAAAGGGGGTGACTCGTCCTTTAATTATTTTAAAATTTTGTTTTAATTTACATGCTGAAAAACTAAGTCTTTTATATGTTCTTTCAGTTTTGACAAATGCGTCGAATCGTGGACCCCCATCACAGCCAAGATATTAAACAGGTCCGGAGAGTGGGGGGGGGGCGGGGAGGAAGGTTTGTAATCTCGCCTCTTGCTAGTTGCGGTTTTCCGCGCTCCCACGGGTCGCCCTAACACAATCCTTGCGCACACGCCGAGATAAATAACGGCGACAGGTGGAGCAGGTGAGATTAGCCAGACCCGGGGAGGGGAAAGCGATCGGAGTGCGGGGGAGGCCGCCTGCCTCGCTTGCTCGCCTTTTGGGAGGCGCGCTCTCCCCACCCCTGCTCCCGGAGGGCGGGTTTGAGGTAGTGGAGTTGGGGAGTGCGGGGACCACGTAGCGGGAGCCGGCCCCTGGCTAGGCTGCCGGAAGAGAGGGCGCGCCTGGGGCGCTTGGGGGCGCCTGAGGTCCTGAGCGGAGGCAGGATGGGGAGAAGGACGAGCTGCGGAGAACGAGGGTAGCCTGGGGAAATTTCAGCTGCGGGGTCCTGCGGACAGACCTGTTGGCAACCTGTGGGCCGCGCGCGGCGAGGGCTGGAGCTCTGATCGCGCCCTCTTAGCCCCCGGGCTCAGCCTGAGGCTCCCGCTGCGGCCCCGGCGCCGGACGCAGGGAGAGGCAGCGGCTGCCAGGAAAGGGGCGGGGCTCGGCCGGGGGCGGAGGGACTCCAGGGCCAAGCAGACAGCCCTGCAGACCCACACAGCGGGCGACCGGCTCGCGCGCCTGCAGGACCCCGAGAGCCGCGGGCGTCCCGGCTTTTCCCCTTCGACCCCCGCTTCGGTCCCGCCCCCCAAAAGTGCAAAACATTTTACAAAGTGTGCCGTACCCCGCGGGCTAGGTTAGAATCCCTGGGGCGAACGGCCGTGCTTGTCCGGCGAGAGGACTGGGATCCGTGCACCCGGCTCGAGCAGCGGGTCTGGGTGTGCGAGGGCAGGCGGAGAGCGAATGCGAGAGCGCTGCGGAGCCCGCGCCGAAACCCACGTCCCTTCGCCACTGTCCTCGGGATAGATGGATCCATTTCTGCTTTCTGACATTTTCCTGCTGGGGGGATGGGGGGGGCGGAGAGAGGGAGAGAAGGGGGGAAGGGCTGGAAGGGGTGGGGGGGAGAGAGAGAGAGGGAGAGAGGCAGAAAGGCAGTCAGCTTCCCCCAGCCCTGTTTTGTTTTCTCTAATTGGTCCTGGGGGAGGCGAGGAAATTGGACAGAGGCTGGGCCCGGCGAGCTGGGCTGCCTTTAATTGGCTCCTTTTTTTAACTGGAGGGGAATCAAACAGGAGAGCGAGCGACAAAGGGTGGGAGAGCGAGAGACCGAACGAGGAGCCGCGAGGAGGAGGGAGGAGGAGGGAGGAGGAGGAGGGAGAAGGTGGGGGCAGGCCGGGGGAGGCGGGGGGGAGCTCGGAATGAAAAGCTCGGGGTGGGGGGTGGAAAGCAGCACAGCGAAGCCCAAGTTGCCGAACGAGCCGAGGGCTCCCACGGCCCGGAACCCCGCGGCCGCCGCGCCCGGGAGCCCGGCCCGGCCCGGCCCGGCCCCGCCTGCTTTGGGCCCCCGCCGGCAAAGGCCGCCGGGCGGGGGCGGGGACGACCAACTTGGGGCGCGGCGCAGCCCCGCTCTCCCGAGAGCTCCGAGCCCGGGAGCGCCACCGCCGCGACCAGACGGCGGGAGCGGAGCGCGGCGAGCGGAGGCGGCGAGCGGCTCCAGCGCTGCAGCCCCGGCCTCGGCGAGAGCGCGAATATTTTTCAAACGACTCAAACTTTCCTTCTTTCCCCGCGTTCTGGGGCCTCTCTTGGATGGAATTGTTCTCCTGATTCCCGCGGGGCGCTGGGGCGCGATTCCTCCCCGGGGTTCCTCCGCGGCTCCGCTAACTTCGCGGACCCAGGGACCCGTGGCTCTCGCCCCTCGGCGGAGCCCAGCCCGCGCTTCTCCCCGGCTCTGGAGGCCCAGAGTCGGGGCTTTTCGCCTCCGAGAGGACGCGCAGCCCGGCCCCCTTGGATCGGGCTATTGAGCCCCCAGCACCGGCCGCAGAACTGGAGATAGCGGATTAGCCCGAGCCGAGCCCCGGCCTCCCCGCCCCTGCTCCACCGAGGGGCGTCCCCTGGGCGGAGAAACGACAAGTTTATCAGTCGTCGGTGGCCTGTTGGATCCAAGCGCCTCTGCCTCCGCCGAGGGGTCCCTGAAACCCAGAACCCCGAGCGGACAGCCCTGGGGACCCGGAGCGTCTCGGCGGCCGGGCTCCTCGGGCCGGGGCGCTGGCTGCTCCGCCGGGCGCGCCGAGGCACCCGGGGCCAGGCCAGCGCCCCCTGCGTCCCCACGCGGGCAGCGGCCCCGCCGGAGGAGAAACCTGGATCGCTGCCGCCGCCGCCTCCTCGGTCTCCTGGTCGCCGCCGCCGCCGCCCCCTCCGTCGCCTCTCGGGGAAGGGGAAGACGCAAGGGGCACCGAGGGACCCCGGCGGATGCGCCCCCCACTGCCTCTCGGGCTGCGCCGCCTCGCGGGGATGAAGCACGGGCCGTGAAGATGGAGGTGACCTGCCTTCTACTTCTGGCTCTGATCCCCTTCCACTGCCGGGGACAAGGAGTCTACGGTAAGAGCCCGCGTCCCGCTGTAAGCCCGTTCAGCCCCGCGCGGAAACTTTGCAAGAGGCGCAAAGTGCGCGCTGCCCGGGTTTGGTGGCTACCCCGGCTCGGACTCTGGAGTGGATGCCCGCGTCCCCGCCCTTTTCTAGAGCGCGAGGAAATCGAGCTAGCTGCTTCAGCGCACGGAGGCAGGTCGTAGGGTCTGGCGTTAAGCCGGGGATGCCAGGGGGAGGTAGTACCCACTTTCCCAAACCCTGCCTGGGGCGGGAATGAATCGGAAGCCTTGAGAGTATCCAGTTGGCTCGGGAGACCCTGACAGACCGCACACTGGGGACTGAGAAAGCGACTTGCACCGAAATCTTGTCCCACCCTAACTCGGCCTCCGGAGTGGAAGCCAAGCTCTGCACAATCTGGAGTTGCGCGCGGCTTGCGGGCGAGCTGGCTGCCAGCTCCGCGGCCCGGCGGCGAGCTCGCCTTCTCAGCTCTCTCGCTGGGCTTAGCTTCCTGACAGCCCAAGCGGATGCAGGCATCCCCTAGATCCGGCTCCCAAGACGCCAGGATCCCTTCTCGGACCTCTGCTGAGCCGGTTAGTTCTTCCTGTCCCCGGTTGCCAGCTACAAAACCCCAGCTCCACCTTCCTTCTCCCTGCGCGCACACAGACATTCAGCCACGGTCCCCGGGAAAGCAAACACGGCACGCGCCCGTCAGGTGACGTGTCCAAACTCTGCCTCCTGCCCACGCAGCTTTGCTCCCGCGTCCGCACGCGCGGCTCTCAGGCGCCAAGGGAACTCTGGTTACCCCCTTCTCTCATGTGTTTTCCTGGGGAAAGATCCTGGGAGCCGGCATCATCCGTTCAGGGTCACAAGGGCTCATCCCTCTCAGGAAACCTACGTCTGAGTTCTAGCAGCCGGTAATGCCCTGACCCACAGCACAAAAAGTCTTCGGGGCCCGGTGGCCCTTACCGTACCTTCTCCTGAGTGCAGGGTGGTCTGTGTGGGTCACTTTTTTTAATGCAGTGTTGCTGGAGTGGGGACGATTCTCTTTCTTTAGGGTGGACGACCTGATTATTCACCTCTAAATCAGGAGAGGGTTTGAGCTGTTCTGTTGAGGGGGTGGGAGCTGAGGCATCGTCCCCTCAGTTGCCATCCTCAAGTGCAGATGCTAAATGCCTCTTTCTGGGGATGCCTGGCAAGAGGGAGGGGTGTTCTGGGAGGGGTATCTGTGAGGTGACATCCTCCTGGCCCTACACAGCTAGCTAGCTTGGGTTTAATTCCCCGGGGAGGCTGGCTCAGGCATCTGGCCAAACTCTGCTTCTTAATTAGTTTGTGTGTCTCTTATTGCCTGGCCCTTTACATAGGCCAGAAAGGGAAAGAAGGGGGGAAAATGCAGCAGGGACTGAGAGAGGCTGGGCTGTGGAGAGAAGGCCACTGAGCGGGTTCCAGAGGACTCGGCCTCCCCAGGGCAGGGGAAGATATCCGGGTGTACTGAGGAGGTCCTCTTTCTTTTTTTTCTCCTCAAGATTTCCCTACATCTTCACTGCCTCCTTAGGAGGTGGCCTCGGGAGGGACCAGCTGAGGCCTCTGCCTTCTCACCACACCCCAGGGGCTCTGGAGAGTGATGGGGAGCCCTCCGCCTCTGCTGCTGTCCTCCACGCTGCTCTTCCCTCTCAGTGCCCTTGGGCAGATCTGGCAGGCTCATCTCCTGGCCATCCGTCTCCTCCATCCCCTCTAGCTTCTTCACCCTTCTCCAGGGCTGCGTGGGGCCCATCTCGAAGAGGCTCTCATGAGCCTAGCCTGGAAACCCCAGCCATGAGGGCGAGGGGTGGGGCAGTGGTCTCTGTGGACCCTCATTCATAGGACTCTGGGGCCAGGATTTAGCCATTGCCGTATAAGTCCCCCTTTCACTGTATTTTCTCCACTCCCTCATGTGCCTGGGTTCTAGCTGCTCTCAGAGTAAATCAAGGTGGACTTGGTACACTGGGGCCAACCTGGAGCTCTTGGGTGACATTCTTTCCACTTGCCCTTTGAGAGTTTGCCTCCAAGGAAGTCTGGAGCCTCTGGGGAATTGCAGGGTAGAAAGCCTTAATCGGGGTGGATGGAGAGAATGGAAGATCTAGTGTGAGGAGAAGGATGGCAAGAGGCTGTGATGCTATAAATTTGGCCAGCTTTAGCAGAAGGGACGGAGAAGGCAATGGCACCCCACTCCAGTACTCTTGCCTGGAAAATCCCATGGATGGAGGAGCCTGGTAGGCTACAGTCCATGGGGTCGCTAAGAGTCGTACAAGACTGAGCAACTTCACTTTTACTTTTCCCCTTTGTGCACTGGAGAAGGAAATGGCAACCCACTCCAGTATTCTTGCCTGGAGAATCCCAGGGATGGCGGAGCCTGGTGGGCTGCCGTCTATGGGGTCACACAGAGTCGGACACGACTGAAGAGACTTAGCAGCAGCAGCAGCAGAAGGGAGAACTACTCTTATCACTGGGTCTGGGTTAAGAAATGGTATGGAGAGCTAGTTCTTCTGCCCCAACCCCCACCCCAAAGCAGGTGAGAAAAGAGTAAGAGTGTAGGGGTGAGAGATGGTCACTCATGCCCATCCATCATTGTATGTCGACACCCAGCATGGTGCCTGGCATGGGCAAATATCTGTTGCATGAATGAAGGGCCATTGTTGGGAGGAAGGATCATTGTTGGGAATGAAGGGAGCATTGTTGAGGAAATGCTTCTTGAAATTCTTTCTCCCCTAGAAGTCTGTCGAGAATGGTTTCAGCAGGGTAGTGGGGGCTCTTTGAGAGTCTCTGCTTAGGGCAAGTCATGGAGCCCTAAGCTGGCAGCCGGAGGGCACCTTAGCTGCCGTGGCAGTGAGTGGGGAGGCAGAAGCTTTTACTCAAGGCACAAAAGATAAAACTGTGCCTGGGCAAGGGAGTCCCTGCATCTTCCCAGCCTGGGTGGCTAAGGGAGTGGCAGATTAACGTGGAAGCCGAACTGAGAAGAGGGAGGAGGAACAGAACATGGAGGGGAAAGCCATCAGGATCTTGCCTGGGCCGTGGCTGTCTGCTGAGGCTGGTAGGAAGAAGGTGCCTGGAGCTCTATGCCCGGCTACCCTTGCATGTCCACTTGTTGGCTCTGAGGCCCACTGTCCGAAATAGGGTTGGGGAGGTGCTCTCAGTCTGCTCAGGTGGCTTTGCTCTTGGGAGCACAGATGCTACGGCAGTTGAGTACTGGAGCAGATGGTCCATTTGGAGCTGGTCTCCTCTTCCCTCCCGCCTCCCAATCTCCTGGGCCAGTTTGTTGTGCTCCAGGGTGGATCTTGTAATCTGCTTTCTGGCATGCCAGGGGGAGGTGGGCTGGCCACAGAGACCTTGTTTTGGGGCAAAGACAATAGCCAGGTGATGAAGGAGACGTGTCCTGTGTGTGGGTAGCATCAGAGAACACCCTCTCCTCCACCCTGGCTTCCTCTCTTCCTCCCATAGCCGCTGGACTTCCAGCCAGCAGCAGGTCAGTGGGACTCCTCTCCCTTTCAAAAACACAACAAACCCCTGGATTATTTAATATGCAGGAGTGGGAATTGACATTATCCTTAAGACAGGTTGTTTGCAACTTACTGGTGGAAGTCAAAATATTTCACTAAAGGTGTCATCAGAAACTACTATCCTATGCTAATTTTTGTGGGAACATGAAGACAGATGTTGAATAATTTGACAAGAGCAACATAGCTTACAGAATTATCACCAAGTCAGGTTTTTTTCCCCTCCTCTGAGGGGTGCGGAAAGGGAATTTGAGGAAGTGTGTCTCCCAGTGCCATCTTCTGGGTGTTGATCTGGGTGTGGGCACGCTTGGGAGTTTTCACTGACATTTCTACCCCATGCCTTGAAACTGGCTGCCCCCTGGTGAAGGGAGTCATAGCATCTGAAAACTCTGGCCTCTCAGGGCAAGCAGAAGGCTTGGGGTTTCCTAAGTATCCTCGAGACAGTCCCTGACTCTTGTCCCTTCTTCCTTCTCAGTTATGGAAACTACACGAGGGTGAAAGAGGACCTTGTGTTCGCAAATCCAGGCTGTTTTGTTTGCTTTGTCAGCATTATCTGCACCCCCACTTAAACCTCAAGTTTAAGTTGGCCTCTGAGCTAGTTTGAGGGCCCCCAGGCCTCATTTCAGGCAGGAGAGTCCCCCTTCAGGTCAAGATCCACATGATGTCCCACCCTACACTGCAGGCTGCAGATCTGTGCTTCCTGCCTGGAAAGGGGCTCTGGGAAACGGGGTGGTTAGAGAGGAGGAGTTTATTTATTAGCTCTTCGAGGGGCTGGCTGCGGATGTGCCGGGAGCCCCCTTGTAATTGGCCAGACCTGACTGTGAGCTGCTGGGGCCAGGGTGGCAAAGCCTCGTTTAGAGCCTGGTATTAGCTCTGCTTTGCTGGAACATGGAGGGACAGGCAGGGGGCTCCATAGGGAGAATGAAGGGAGCTAATCACAGCTGCCAAGGCCAACAAATGAATGATGCAGGAAATCAATACCTGGGGGCGGGAGTGGAAATCTGGGCAGTGGTAGCGGCCACGGCTTCTCCCCAGCTGCCCAGGAGGCACAGGCAGGCCTGGGAGGAGTGAGACAGCCAGGAGTGTGAGGCCCTTCTCTCCCCCATATCGTCCCCGACCCCCACCCCGCTCCCTTCCATCTTCCTCTCCCCTACTTCTACCTGTTATCTCCTGGTGGCTGGGTTCACGGAGGTTGGGCCAGGAGATACCCCATCGAGCGAAAACACGGAACCTGGGAGATGGGACCTTGGGTCGCTCAGTCCTGGATGAGTCCTCCCTGACTCTGACGTGCCTCTGGACTCCGGGGCCTGACAAGGGCCCAGGTGCCTGGGGACCCTGCCCTGTGCCACTGGCACTGCCACTCCAGATGTGGCCAGCAGGGGGAGGGCTTGGCCATCACATTGCTTCTTGCCTTTCCTGGGCTCCCGTGACCTCAAGCCTCCCAGTAGGATGAGAGTTATCCTAATTACTTAGCCTCGGGCCCATGGGGGCTCAGTAGGGCCTTCTGAAGCTCCAGACTCCCCCCACTAGCTCCCGTGTTCCTACCCTAGCATCCCAGGGCATTTGCCTGTGGTCAGAGCCACACTTTCGACACCCTAGGTTGGAGGAGAGCTTCCTGGTGGGGCTTGGCTGGGTTGGTTCCTGATCCACGGGGGCTGTGTGAAGAGCAGGGGCTCATGCTCGGGCAGAGCTGAGAACCTGGCTATGGCCCCTCTTCTGCATCTTCCTCCCCACAGTCAGAAGACCCTGCTGTGCACTGGTACTATGTGTTAAAGGGCCCCTGTTGCATTTAGATGCTGATGTGGAAGGCAAGAGCAATGCCTAACTCAAAGGAATGAAACTTTTTTTTCCTTAATGCAATCTCCCTTTTCCCACGCCTATGAGTAACATGTGTTTTCTGCAGAAACAATCAGAGAAAACATAAAAGTATAAGGAAGAAAGTAAAACTCACTTGACATCCTGCGCTGCATTCGATGATGGTTCTTTCAGGTATCTTCTTGTGCAAAGAGGACTGAACTTTTTTCTCATTTAGCCTCATCAGGTCTTAGTTGTGACACGTGGGATCTTTTGTGGTGGTGCACGGACTCTCTAGTTGTATGTGTGCTCAGTAGTTGCAGCGTTTGAGCTTAGTTGCTCCACAGCATGTGGGATCTTAGTTTCCCAACCAGGGATGGAACCTGTGTCCCCTGCATTGCCAGGCAGATTCCTAACCACTAGACTACCAGGGAAGTCCTAGGAATGAATATTTTAGGGAGAATTGTTGGTTATAACAACAACATCTTATAGGTGTGTAAGTGCCCACGTGCATTAACAAGCATTTTCACACCTCTGCCTGCCTTGATTCCATAACATTCTGAGAGGTCAGAACAGTGGGTCCTATTGTCCCCATTTAATAGATGAGGAAACCAAGGTTCTAAGAGTGTAAGGATTTGCTCAAGGTCATACAGCTGGTAGGAAGTGGCTTGGAGACTCGATCCCAGTGGGCCTTCTGATTTGGAAGTAGGAAAATAACATGGTGTCCATCTCATGTGTGCTAAGTCACTTCAGCTGTGCGCAACTCTTTGTGACCCTATGGACTGTAGCCTGCCAGCGTTCCCTGTCCATGGGATTCCCAAGTAAGAATACTCGAGTGGGTTGCCATTCCTCCTCCAGGGGATCTTCCCCACCCAGGGATCAAACCTGCATCTCTTATGTCTCTCTTATGCATTGGCAGGTGGGTTCTTTACCACTAGCATCACCTGGGATGCCCAGTGTCCTTCTCACTATTCACTAAATTCCTGAGTACCTCCCTGATTAAGGCCCTGTTCTGAGCATTGACAGGGCTACTGAGATAAATAAGATGCAGGCTCTGCCCTCAAAGAGAAGGGGAGAGGAATCACATACAAGACAGTGGTTCCTGGAAGATCTTGATAAATGTCATGTGGCAAGGGCAGATAAAGGGCTGTGGGAATTCCAAGGGGGAGGAAATTACTTGCAAAGCCTTTTAGAGGAGGGGGCATTTGAACTGGTCTTGACAAATAGAAGTAAGGAGTGAGAAGGGCATCCCAGGTGGATGGCTCATTATGGCAAAGGCAAGGAGGATGAAGAACCTGTGGGGGGGGGGAAGTAGTGAGTCATTCATTTGGGCTGGAACTTAGGTTGAAAGGGAGTCAGGGCAGTGAGAGTTGGAGCAGTAAAGGAATAATAATAAAAATTGCTTACACTAACTTCCCAGGATGAGATCAGGAATATGTATTGTCTTTAATCCTTATCACAATCCCTTTAGAGAGAGTCATTCATCAGCCCATTTTATCAAAGAGTAAACTGAGGGCTCAGACGGGTAAATTTACTTGTCCAAGTGGCAGAGTTGGGCTTGAACCCAGATTTGCGGATTATAAGGCCTGTGCCTAGAGGCAGTAGGCTGGACTCTTGGGTTTGGGAGATAGTATCGGGAGGGTCTTGAGTAGGTGAATGGGTTGATGTGACCCATGGAGTTCATATTAGGCTGGGTAGTCCTGCAGCTGTGTGTTTTGAGGAGGCTGTGGTTAAGAGGAGGTAGACTGGTCAGGAGATCTGGCAGTTGTCTGGCGAGGTTGTAGTGAGAGCTTGATCCAGGGTGGTGGCTGAGAGAATGGACAGGAAGGAATCAGTGTAAGAACTGCCACCAATTGACAAACATTTGAGTTAGGCTCTGTATGGAGCACTTGTGAATTTGACGAAAGAAACACGCTCGTGTTCTCTTAGAATTTAAGTTCAAGTTGAGGGGAGACAGGCAGTAAAAAAGTCAGTGAATAAGTATATAATGCATTCTCTGGTGATGAGTTCTATACAAAAGAGCAAAGCAGCCAAGTTCAAGTTCATATACATTAGTTAGGAGTAGGGGTGCTCCCAGAGTGGGTCCCCCCCAACCCTGAGCAGAGACCTGAAAATGCCCGAGGGGGGAAGTCCCATGGACATCTGCAGAAAGTGTGATCCAGGCAGGAGAACAGCCAGTGCAAAGGCCCTGGGGTAGAAACATGCCTAGACTGTTTAGTAACAATGGGAAGTCCAATATGGCTGCAGTGGAGTGAGCCATGGGGAGTAGGAGGTGGGATTAGAGAGTTAATGGGGCCAGACTGTTTGCAGCCATGAAGGCTATGGAGGGTCTTTGGGTTTTATTATGAAAGAAGTGGGAGCCCTGGGAGGATTTTGAACAGAGGAGGGACATGAATTGACACCTTTTTAATAGAATCTCTCTGGCCGCCGTGTAGAGACTAGACTGTAGGAGGTTGGGCATGGGGGGTGGGGGATGGATCCAGTAGAGACTGTTACAAAAGGTGAGAAGTGAGACTGCACAGTCACTAGGTCCTGACAGTGTTTCAGAGCTCGGAAAAGGGATAGGAGCTGTTTGGAGTTGGGAAGCTTGGCACACAATGGCAATGAGATAGAACGAAGACCACAGAAAGTCAGACAGGTTTGGCGCAGTGGCGTAAAGTAGTTCAGCGTCTGGACTTCTGGAGTCCAAGAAATTATATCTGCTTTCAAAGCTGTGGCTTTACTGCTTGTCAAATGGGTTTGTGATAAGCATGCAATGAACCATACCTGGGAAGCCCTGAGCACTGTGCCAGGCATTTAGCAAGTCCTCTGTGAATAGTTTTTTTTTTTTAAGTCTTTATTGAATTTGTTACAATATTGCTTCTGTTTTGGTGTTTTGGCCCGGAAGCATGTGGGAGGCATGTGGGATCTTAGCTTCCTTACCAGGGATTGAACCCACACCCCCGGCACTGGAAGGTGAAGTCTTAACCACCGGGCTTCCAGGGAAGTGCCCTCAGTGAGTAGCTTTGTTTGAATGACAGTGTCTGGCACTGGGATGACTGGGCGAGATGTTGATGGAGCAGGCGGACGTGAGTGAGGGTGCTCAGGAGGGAGACATCTGTTCTGAGAGGTGGACTTGCATATCTGGATTTATGTCCATACAGCGATGTGGGCTGAGACCACGAGGTGGGATGAAATTGCCAAGAAAGTGTCCAGCAGAAACTAACACAACGCTGTAAGGCAACTACACTCCAGTAAACATTTTCTAAAAAATGACCAACGAAGAGAGGATAGAGTGAGAGAAAAGACTGGGCTAAGACCAGTACCCTGGAGAGCAGGGGAGGAGAAGGTGGAGACAGACCAGGTGGCACCAGGGAGGTAGGAGGAGACTCAAGAGAGGATGAGGACCAGAAAGCCAGGGAAGGGATGGAGTCTAGGGGCAGAAAGGTCATCTGAGATGGGAGAGGAGATGGAGTACAGCCATCTGGGGACTGGGAGGTTGGTGGGGAGGCAGCTGCAGCAAAGAGTGCGGTCTTTGAGGGCCAGTGGGAGCCCCCCGGGGATTTCTGATTTGTGAGTCCAAGGCTGAGCAGAGATAATGCATTTCCAACAAACTCCTGGGGGATGCCGGTGCGGCTGGCCCACGTGCTGCTCTTTGAGCAGCAAGAGTAGGCAGGAAAGAGGATTGGACTCAGATGGGACGACTTGGGTTGGCGGGCCAGGGGGGCAGCTCGCTGAGGGCCCTTGACCCAGGAGTCTTGCCTCTCTGAGCTCGGCTTCCTTATCTGGAAGGCTGGTCCAGGCATGCCCACCTTTTGGGATTGCAGAGGAGCCAAGAGGGATAGCACTTTGTCAACTCTTGAGGCACACTATGAGGACTCTGTTTCACGAGAGCAAAGGCCTGGCCAGCAGATGGTAAGGAGCCCCGGGTGTGGGCGGTGTGTGGAAGCAGGAGGTGCAGGCTGCAGGCCAGGGAGGGCTGGAACCCCAGTTTCCCTCGACCGGCTGGGCCTTCTGCCCGTGAGAAACTGGAGCTGCAGTGGAGGGGTGGGAATGATCTCTGTTGGGGGAAGGGTGATGTGTGTGGGCCCAGAGTTGCTGCTGGGTTGGCCTCGGAGATTCCACCCCAGGCTCTTCTTGGTTCCTTTCCAGTCCCAGAAACTCAGCCGAGATTGACTTTGATGATCTGGCCGGTTGGAAGCTGTGCAGAGAAATGGTTCTCAGCCCCAGCAGCCTGTCAGAACCACCTGGAGAGTTTTTTCAACAACAGATGCCTGGCTCCGCCCCCAGACCTCCTGAATCAGAAACTCCGCAGGTGGCATCAAGGCAGCTGTGGTCGGAAGAGCCCTCCAGTTGATTCCTGGGCACAGCTGGTGCAGACAGCGTATCTGAATGAGTCAGGCCCAAGCAGATGCCTTCTTCCCTTGGGTTTTCTGAGGGCATCTCTGCGTTTTCCAGGTCACCGTCCAAGCTTTGTTTTTACCACGATCATCTGGACACTTGGATCTTCAAAAAAAAAAAAACCTCACTATTTTTTGAATGATGAACCAGGGGACTTTCTAGTTTCATGGTTCTAACTGGAGTATCTAGGTCAGGAGCCTAGGAGACTGGACTCTCTTGCCCTTCTTCTAGCCAGGGATTTTCCAGTCTCGAACCTAGAGAGACCCTGAGAAACTGCTCCAGGAATGTCATTTTCAGTGATTTTCAATAGGCAAATTATGTTACCTTTTGGAAATGTGGCCTTTTTGTTTATTCTCTTCTCAGTTTAGAGAAAATGAAAATTTCAGAGCTAGACCACATTGCAGCAGTTCAATGTAAAGCAAGCAGATATTGAATGAGTATCTGCTGAGTATCTGGAGGGGCAGTTGGCGCTGTGGCTGCAGAGGTGAAGGACACCTGCCCCCAGGAGCTCGCAGTGCAGCAGGAGAATGGGGTCTTTCCCAGGGTCCTCACCTTACAGTTGGAAAAGCTGAGGCTCAGCTCAAGGGACTTGCCCAAGGCCCAGCAGTTAGCAGGTAGTAGAGTCAGGATTTGAATGCAAGGCTGCCCAATGCCAAGTCTCATGCTTGCCCGAGAGTGACCTTCCTGAGGGCAAGAACTGACCATTGTTTTGTTCCCCAGACTGCTGTGGGTGATGGGGTGCTGATGAGGACCCTCAGTCCTGTTGTTGTTGAGTCACTCAGTCGTGTTTGACTCTTTGCAGCCCCGTGGACTGCAGCACACCAGCTCCTGGAGCTTGCTCAAACTATGTCCATTGAGTCGGTGATGCCATCCAACCATCTTGTCCTCTGTCGTCCCCGTCTCCTCCTGCCCTCAATCTTTCCCATCATCAGAGTCTTTTCCAGTGAGTCAGCTCTTCCCATTCGGTGGCCAAAGTATTGGAGCTTCAGTTTCAGCAGCAGTCCTTCCAATGAATATTCAGGATTGATTTCCTTTAAGGGACTCTCAAGAGTCTTCTCTTGTCCTATACCACTTAGGAATCACATTCTGAAGACTTCCTTGGTGGTCCAGTGGTTAAGACTCTGCCCTTCCAGTACAGGGGGTGCGGGTTTGATACCTGGTTGGAGAAATAAGATCCCACATGCCGTGCTGGGAGGCCCCCCCCCAAAAAAAGGAGTCACATTTTGTTGCCAGAACCAAAGAACTGACTACAGAGTCTCAAACAAATTAAAGTGACTTTCTTAAGTCTAGAAGTAGGCTATGCACGGCTGCTCTGGTGGCTCCTTGCTCACTAGAGATCCAGGTTCCTTTCATCTTGCTGTTCTGATCTCCTTACAGTGGTGCTTCTCAAACCTCCTGCATATTAGAATTATCTGGGAGTGTTAAAAGAAAAAAAAGGCGTTTAGGTCATATATCAAATAAATCACAATGTCTGGGAGTGAGAACCAGGGATCAGCATTTTAAAAAAAAAATCCCCAGGTGATTCTGATGTGCAGCAAAGTTCAGGAACCCTTGCCTTAGAGCATTTTGCCTCAAAGTCACCAAAGGGCTGCTGGGGCTCAGCCATCATGACACATTCCAGACAGGAAGAAGGAAGGAACACTTACAAGGGTGAGTCATTTACCCGTCAGAAAAGTTGAGTCAGCTTTTCCAGGAGCCGCCCCCCCCAATGATGTCTGCTTACATCTTACTGGCCCTCCTTAGGTGAGGGAGGCTGAGAAATACAGCCTTTTAGATGGATTCTCACCTAAGAGAACATCAGGGTTTATTTAGATAGAAGGGGAGAATGAAAGCTGGGTAGGTAATGAGCAGTCTTTACCACAAATCCCCACCTCGGGATCATCTGGTGTTTCTTGAAATGAGCAGATTTAGATGGATGTGAACAGCTGTTCCTCTCCCCACCTCCCTGGACCCTGCCAGCCTAGTTCAGGTAGGTGGGTGGGTGGGTGGGGGGCTCTGGCTGCTCCAAGGATGCCCAGAAGGAACCTTAGCGAAGACTGGAAGCCAGGGCAAGGAAGAGGCTTGCTAGCTCCCCACCCCCAACATCCAGTGAGGTCCAGCTGCCCATCTGCTAGTGTGTATTTCCTCCTCCTCCCCCCAACACACTGTTCATTTATCCTTCTGTGAGGTTGTTCATTTCCCCTGGTTGGTACCTATCTCCTCTAGCAGGTGGCTCCTCTCAGTCCCAGCTGCAGGAGAGCTCTGTGGACCCTTCTTATTCAAGGGAGCAAGAAACTGAGGGACTCTTCTAGAAGCCATGATCTACCCCATCTTTCTGCCTCTCAGTAGGCCCCACACCCACATGAGCCCAGGCCACCCCACTGCTGTATGCTCAATGTCTGGTCCTTTGTAGGAAAGTTCTTCTGATTGTCTGACCTTATTTCAACTTGCTGTAGTATAACATCTTATCAGAAAGTTTCAGGTGACTTCCTTGGTGGTCCAGTCCCTTGGGATTCCATGCTCCTAAGGCAGGGGGCCTGGGTTCAATCTCTGATTAGGGAACTAGATCCCACATGCCACAATTAAAGATCCAGCACAGTCAAATAAATAAATATGAAAGATTCAGGAGCTGAGGTCTTTGAGCTGAACTTGAATATCTCCTTGGCTCTGAGACTTTCCCTCTGTAATTCTTAAGAAACTCTAAATGAAGGCACTTCTCCCACCTCTGAGAGGGACATCAGGAGGGTAGAGGTGGGGAGGGAGTTCGATTCTGGTGGCTTCCTCTACCTGGGTTTGGTTCTGGTGTTCCAGTAAAATGCAGGGGGCCCTTGATCCCCTGGAGAAGGGAACAGCAACCCACTCCAGTATTCTGGCCTGGAGAATTCCATGGACTGTATAGCCCATGGGGTCGCAAAGAGTTGGACATGACTGAGCGACTTTCACTTGGGGAGGCCAGTTTATCTCCAGCAAATTACACAAGCTCACAAGGCAAGCTAAAGGTCTGTGCTGTCACAAGACCTGGCTTTACCTGCCTTCCTGGAATAAGGCCACACAGGAGACACAGAGAAGGCCAGGAGTTGGAGCTTGATGGTGTGGCAAGAGCTCAGCTGCCAGCCAGTGGTCTTAAGTGACCCAGAGGCCCTGGAATGTCAAAGATTCAGTGCAGGAAGAGACTGAGACCGGAGGAGGTGAGGTCAAGGTCACACAGCAATTAGGTGCCAAGACTGAAGTTAAAAGTCATGTCCAGGGACTTTCCAGCTGGGTCTTTCTTGTTCTCTATTATTCTGTAGGCTCAGGAAAAGCCAGGACATGACTGCATGGCATTTATAAGCCCAGTTCATACCCACATCTCTAATAAAGCTCCCCTCATCCCTGTAAACTCCATTTCTTATTCCTGAGCCTCACTGCCTTGGGACTACAGGATCTGGGTATGAGTTCAGGCCTCCTGGTTAGATGTTAGAATCCTTTAATGAGGTGTCAGGGAGGCCCTAGGAAGCCCTGCTCCTTGTGGGTGGAGGAGGCAGTCAGCTTGGTAGATGAGCTGGAGGTTACTACCAATCTCTACCAGGCCCCACATCTCTGTCACATGGCCTGAGTTCCATCTTAAAGTCATTATTCATGTTAGCTGATGGAAACCCAGTCACTGTTTCCAGAAGGTTGTCCTGGGAATACCAAGCGTCTTTCAAAACTTTTTCCAGTGATCCGGGTTGGTTGATCACATGAGTTGGATCTTGAAGCGACGGGATTCAGGAAAGGAGGTTTCTAAGGAAGAGATGGGTGGAGGTAAGGGAACGTGGTAGGGTATTTGGTGTGTGTTTGTGTGTGTGTGTGTCTTAAGCAACATGACAGCCCAGGGTATGGCCATGTGAGAGGTTTAATAGTGGACACCATGATGGTCATAATTGGTTTGGACTCATAGTCTTAGTTTGAGTTCCCCAGAAGTGATCCTGAGATAAGGACCCAAGTGCGGGTGGTTTATTTGGAAGATGAGCCCAGGAAGCTCTGATAGAGGAATGGGGATGAGAGACAAGGACATAAAGGAACCAATGGAAGGAAGCCAGTCAACACCATGTCCCTTTGGGGACCTCTGGGGCACTGTGTAAAACATACTTAAGAGTCATCCTACCGTGGGGATGTGGGAGCTGGGGCCTGAATACACTAATTCCCATCTGTCGTTGGGAGGGCTGCCCCAGAGGGTGTTAATTTCCTGGTACTCGGCCCACTGCACGTGCACATGCTGGCAGTGTGAGCTCTAGTGACCAGAGGCGGCCTCAGGCAGAGCGAAGCAGGTGCTGGGCGTTGTGCGTTGCAACGGTTAGGGGAGGGAATATGGGAGAAGAGGGGATGGGGTGGCAGAAGATGAGATGGTTGGATGGCATTACCGACTCAATGGACACGAGTTTGAGCAAACTCTGGGAGATGGTGAAGGACAGGGAAGCCTGGTGTGCTGCAGTGCATGGGGTAGCAAAGAGTTGGACACGACTGAGCGACTAGACAACAACAATTGGCAAGGGGCACTTACAGCCTGTACTACCTCCTGGCTGAGCCATCAGTCTTGCTTTTTCAGATCCAGCCTGCTTCGCTGAACTCTTTGTTCTTAGAACTTGTCTTCTGTATGAATCATCCTCGATTCCAGGCTGAAAACTCTCTCCTGTGGCCATGAGCTCCGTGAGCTGCTCATTTGCTTCCTAGGATCCTGGGAACAGAACTTCCAGCACGTCGATTTCCCCGAGACCTTTCTGATAGAATCCAGACTCTCCCTGAAGGATTGAGGGGACCTTATAGCGGGGGAGGGCAGGGCAGAGGGTCACTGGGCACAAACTCAAGAGTCTATAGGTCCTTTGGGCATGCTACCAGAGGCACGACCATTAACTTCCCATCTGCTGAATTCAAGACTAAGAAAGAGATAGGGACAATCTCTGAGACTAGAAGACTGCCTCTTCTTTCTGTAGGCAGGATTCTGTGTGGATAAGAAGGCTGATTGTATTGTCTACTCCCCTCTCCAGGCATCACACCTTCTCCCATGGGCCAGGCTCACCTGCTTCCCTGGATGTCCTGGGGCCTGTGGGGCAGGATCAGAACAACACCTCTGTCCTGTTGTGAATTTGCCTCTGTCTTTTCACTACCAGCGGGGACCTGCGATTAGCTAATTAATTAATCAGATGTTTACTGAGCACCTCCGGTGTGCCAGACACTGTTCTAGGTGCTAAGAACACAACACAAAGAGATGATGATGGAATCATAGCCTTGTAGAATCAGAGCCAGGAGGAAACTTAGAACAAATGTTATCATTTGTCAGAAAAGAAACAGGCTGAGAGAGGGCAAGAGAAGTTCTCAAATCACACAGCAAACAGGCAGCCCAGCTTGAGAAATCGTGGAAAGTCAGAGGTAACGGATGTAGAGATCACCTAGCTGAACTGGTCAGTTTTTAGAGATTGAAACCAGTGGTCAGAGGTGAAAGGTCACTCCAAGTTCTGCCTGCCTGTGAATGCAGCCTTCTCTCCCCGTTCTATCTCCCAAGTCAGGTCTGGGCTCTAGGTTACTGAGAGGAGCGTGTGTGTGTGTCATAGCTTCACATGCCAAGGGCAGCAGGCAGGAGACACGAGAGACTTTCCCCAGATCAAGCCTCTCCACCTCCTTCTGGGGCATTTAGAGGCTACAGCAAGTCCTCCCCTCCCCTCCTGCCTTTCCCCAGGTCCCTGTACAGCCGTGGCCCCTGGCGTTGCCCACTGGCACAGTGGCCTTGGGCGATGCTGGGAGAGCTCTGCACTGAGGGTTGCCCTAAAGTGCCTGAAGCACCGACACCCTGTCTGGCTCATTCCCTCCCTCACTTTCTTGGGAGCTGAGGGAGCAGGGGCTGTGGGGCTGTCTAGGCGAGAGTGGGCTGTACCCCCAGTCTCCTCCCAGTCATTCGCTGGAGCTGGGACCAGTGAAGTCAGTGGCTCCTTTGGGCCCCCCTGCAGAATTATAGAGCCAGGCTGAGGGGTGAAAGGAGTGATTGATGGGGAGCTGTGGTTGCTGGTAAAGATCAGTGTGTGTGTGTGTCTGTCTGTCTTTCTTTCTGTCTGTCTGTCTGTGTATGGGAAACCATTGGCAGGAGATAAACTGCTCTTACTGGAAACTTCAGCAGGAGCTGGAATGCATTCCTCAAGTCCTCTCACCCCTGGGCATGTACACTTCATCAGTGTTTTTCATGCATATATAAATATACATGGATATGCATGTGCTGAAGGTGTGCGTATGTGTGGTGATACACACAACAACACGGGTTTATGTGCAGGGAGTCCTGTATGTATGTATGTGTGTGGAGGGGTCTGCAGACCTCTTTGGGGGATTCTCTGGATCCGCCTTTATCCCACTGTCCCCCCGGTAGCCTCTGGTCGTCCTTGCCTTGACTCCTAGAGCTGTCAGCCCAGCACTCTGTCTGGCCTGCGTTATAACTGCCTGCCACCCCTTCTAGGAGGCCTGGAGTGGGGGCAGGGACAGACCGAGGCTGGCCAGAAGCTCCTGGCTAATTTTCCCAGCCTCCATCGATCCAGCAGCTTCTCCTGAGTCTATTAGCAGTCGGCGAGTGAAAATATCCCCCATCTCAAGCCCTGACCTGAGACAGGGAGGAATCCATAGCAATTTGTTCAAACAGAGGGAAGCATTTCCCTCTGATTTGTATTTCAATTTATTCCAGGCAGGAAGGGGGTCAGGGTGGGGGTGGGGCGAGCCCTGGCATGGTGGCCAGAGTTGGGCCCCAGGCCGTCCCCCTTGGCATCCCTGTGCCAGCCGGGGTGGCAGCTGGTACTCCCCATGGTTCCTGGGGGTAGGGGCTGCAGAGGGGAGGATGGGCCCCAGCAAGGGGGACGGGAAGAGAGACCCGCCAGCCTTCCCAGCAGGCCCTGTTTGGCTGGAGAGCTCAGTTGTGGATTTGATTTTCACAAAATACAAAGCCGCCAGCTTGGAGCCTCTCTCCCAGGCACTGGGGCCTGTGCCAGGCGTGCGCTCACCCGCTGTGCCTGTGCCAGGGTGGGGGCTGGGCTGGGCGCTTTGACCCAGTGGCCCCAGCTGGGTTGAGCGGTGGAGGGTGGGGTGGGGTGGGGACCCTTATTCTCCTGAAGCCCTCCCCAGCCGTCCTCCTAGGAACAGAACTGCTCAGGCTTGGAGGGGAGCTGGCACCTTGGAGAGTTCCCTGGCAGGGCGGAGAGCCCCTCACTGCGGGAGCCCTGAGCACTGTCTGCCTGGCGCAGTGCTCACGTTTCATTCCTGGACTCAGTAGACCGGAGCTACTGGTGTCCCAACCTAGGAAGTCTCTTTTGAGCACCTATGATAACAATAGCTCTGGCTGACATTTATTAAGTACCAACTACTTGCTGGGCACTGGCAATCGCCCAGTTTTTGCAGGGTCCCAGCTTCCTCCTGCCCCTCACTCTCCTCAATCTTCCGCACTCCTCTGTTACCTCCCTCACCCATCCCTGCTCAGCATTTGCAGTTTCTCCTTTCCTCCTGAGGGTGGCCTTAATGACTGAGGGCCTCAGGACTGATGTCTCTGCAGCCCCCCTCCCCCACCCCTTTTCCACAGGAGTCCATAAACAGGCTAGCTCCCTTTCTTCTGGATCACTTTCTTTGGCTGCACCTTGCCTTCTCATCCCCACCAGGGTCCGGTCTTCTGCAGAGGTGGCTCCATGGCAACCAGAGAGGAGGATTCTGGGAAGGGTCAGCCAAGTGGTCCTGCAGTTTCCCGCCTCCCCCCCAAGCCCTCCCCTCCACCATCTCTTTCCCTCATTCCTCAGTGCCCCAGGGAGGAGAGTAAGTGGAGAAGTTCTTCACACCGAGGTGTCAGTGACTCGCAGCTCTGAGGTCAGCTGTCGCACATGACTCGCCAGGCTTCCTGACACCACCAAGGTCTAATTTCAGAAGCATGCAACTAAATATATCAAAGTCGATGAATAATCATCTCTCTCGCTCAGGTGGGAATGTAGGGACGCAGTGTGGCCTGAAGGCTTATAGCAGAGGCTTCTGCAGTAGAACTAGGTTCAAGTCCAGCCAGACTCACTGGCTGTGTGGTCTTGGGCACAGCAGTTATACACGGCACCTCAGTGTCCCCCATGTACAGGCCAGTGAGGATAATAGCGTGCTCCTCGGGGCTGCGGTGAAGAGGAAATAGGGAAGGTGTGGAAAGCCATTCTGAGCCCAGTGCCTGGGCTGTTCAGAGGAGGCCCTGCTAAGTGAGTGACTGCAGTGTCCCAGCCTGCTCAGGCCTGCTTGGTGAGTCACGGATCTGCCACCAGGAAGGGGACATGTGAGGCTCTACATACAGGCACATGACACAACACTGGGGGAAGGTGGGAGTGAGACCCTGGCCCTGGAGAAAGAGGGGCAGACTTCCAGCCCTCCTCCCGTCTTCCTCTTGGGGATGTTTACAGCAAGGATGTTCTCTCTGAGCTACTTTATGCCTTGGGAGACAGCTGTGTTTTGCACCTTTACCATCACCCACATGGCTGCCCATTCCAGATCTCGCTTTCCTCCTAAGAGGCAGCTTCCCCCTCCTCCTGTCCTTGGCCCCTAGGAGGCTCCTTAATGGCAGTGACTTTTCTAGTCCTGGCTGTGATTGAACTTTAAGCCAATTGGCCTCCCCCATCCACAGGGCCTTCACTTTTTTCCCCCAACCGACTGGGTTTTAAGTCATTTACAAGTTGTTCAGAGGCTCAGCATTATAATCAGATCCTACAGTGCATGCCACTTATGTGATTTCTAAAATTTTAGCCAAAAAAGGAGAGAAACCCTTCTGTGATGGAAGAAAAAAAAAAATCAGAATACTTAAGCGTGTGGGGGGGCAGGTATTACATTTCTTGATTTATAAGTATACCTGATATAAAGAAAATATGTTCCCAAACTTTATGCTTCTGGAATTGACTCCTGAAAAAAAAAAGATTATTCATCCCGTTGTTAAAGCAGGAATTTAACCTGCTTTCCCTCCCAGGGGTGTTGTCCTTTGAAAGGGGCACAGAGAATGAACAGTGACTAATCTGCCAGTGTTGACAGGTCATATGAAGAACCCACAAAGCAGGGAAGGGGACCGAGAGTGATGGCGGTGGGGGCAGGAATGCTGTCTTATAAAGGGTGGTCAGGGTAGACCTCACTCGTAAAAGAGCTGAAGGAAGTGATGGGGTAGCTCTGGAAATCTAGGGACGAGCAGTCCAGTAACAGAGCTGTTGGTGCAAAGTTTGTGAGGCAGAAGTGGGCTTGGTCTGCTTGAAGAACATCAAAGAGCAGTGTGACTGCAGTAGCGAGGAGCAAGATACAAGGGTGGGTGGGAGCAGACGTGGGGCATAGCAGGCTATTGAAAAAGCTGTGCCTTTGACATGAAGTGAGACGGGAGTTGGTTGGGTTTGAGCAGAGGAGAGATGGGATCAGACTTGGTATAAAGAGATCTCTCTGGCTGCTTGTGGGGAACAGACTGTACCAGGCAAGGGAGGAAGCAGAGCCGACCTCTCTGCTATAAAAATCCAGGCAGGGGATGGTGGTGGTGGCTCAGTCCGGGTTGGTATTTCAGGGGTTGGGTTCAGGATCAGTTCTGAAGATTGAGCTGGTGGCTTGGACCTAGGGTGTGGGAGCAGAGAAGTCAGGGATGACTCCCAGGTTTCTTTCTTTTTTAAACTTTTTTTATTTTTAGTTTACTTATTTGGCTGTGCTGGGTCTTATTTGCAGGAGGCAGGATCTTCAATCTTCATTGTGGCATGTGGGATCTTTAGTTATGGCACGTGGGATCTAATCCCGACCAGGGATCAAACTGAGGCCCCCTGCATTGGGAGCATAGAGTTTTAGCCACTGAACAGTAGCCCTGAGTCTCAGGTTTCTGGCTGATGGTGTGTTTTCAGGATGGGGGTGAGGATTGGCTCCCAGGCCTTGGGGTGCTGAGGGGCACTAAGTGGTGTCCCCCTGATGTCACTGGATATGGAGAGAGGCATACATCTTACATCTCTGACATCTCTGTTCCCTTGGTTTTTAAACCTTCAAAGCTAATCCTCCTCCCTCCTCCTGAGCTGGGGTGAAGATCAAACCCAGAGGAACTTTGCAAGGGCTGCATGAAGAGATTTCAAGCTGTCAGTTTGTGACACCCATAGTTCAGTTCAGTTCAGTCACTCAGTTGTGTCCGGCTCTTTGCGACCCCATGAACCGCAGCACACCAGGCTTCCCTGTCCATCACCAGCTCCTGGAGTCCACCCAAACCCATGGCCATCAAGTCGATGATGCCATCCCACCATCTCATCCTCTGTTGTCCCCTTCTCCTCCTGCCCTCAATCTTTCTCAGCATCAGGGTCTTTTCAAATGAGTCACCTCTTCGCATCAGGTGGCCAAAGTATTGGAGTTTCAGCTTCAACATCAGTCCTTCCAATGAACACTCAGGACTGATCTCCTTTAGGATGGACTGGTTGGATCTCCTTGCAGTCCAAGGGACTCTCAAGAGTCTTCTCTAACAACACAGTTCAAAAGCATCAATTCTTCGGCGCTCAGCTTTCTTCACCGTCCCAACTCTCACATCCATACATGACCACTGGCAAAACCATAGTCTTGACTAGACGGACATTTGTTGGCAAAGTAATGTCTCTGCTTTTTAATATGCTGTCTAGGTTGGTCATAACTTTCCTTCCAAGGAGTAAGTGTCTTTTAATTTCATGGCTGCAATCACCATCTGCAGTGATTTTGGAGCCCAGAAAAATAAAGTCAGCCACTGTTTCCACTGTTTGCCCGTCTATTTGCCATGAAGTGATGGGACCGGGTGCCATGATCTTAGTTTTCTGAATGTTGAGCTTTAAGCCAACTTTTTCACTTTCTTCTTTCACTTTCATCAAGAGGCTCTTTAGTTCTTCTTCACTTTCTGCCATAAAGGTGGTGTCATCTGCATATCTGAGGTTATTGATATTTCTCCCGGCAATCTTGATTCCAGCTTGTGTTTCCTCCAGCCCAGCATTTCTCATGATGTACTCTGCATATAAGTTAAATAAGCAGGGTGACAATATACAGCCTTGACGTACTCCTTTTCCTATTTGGAACCAGTCTGTTGTTCCATGTCCGGTTCTAACTGTTGCTTCCTAACCTGCATACGGGTTTCTCAAGAGGCAGGTCAGGTGGTCTGGTATTCCTGTCTCTTTCAGAATTTTCCACAGTTTATTGTGATCCACATAGTCAAAGGCTTTGGCATAGTCAATAAAGCAGAGGTAGATGTAGATGTTTTTCTGGAACTCTCTTGCTTTTTCAATGATCCAAGGGATGTTGGCAATTTGATCTCTGGTTCCTCTGCCTTTACTAAAACTAGCTTGAACATCTGGAAGTTCATGGTCCACGTATTGCTGAAGCCTGGCTTGGAGAGTCTTAAGCATTACTTTACTAGCATGTGAGATGAGTGCAATTGTGCGGTAGTTCGAGCATTCTTTGGCATTGCCTTTCTTTGGGATTGGGATGAAAACTGACCTTTTCCAGTCCTGTGGCTACTGCTGAGTTTTCCATATTTGTGGCATATTCAATATCACGGCAATTCAAGTCTATGCCCTGACCAGTAACGCCAAAGAAGCTGAAGCTGAACAGTTCTATGAAGACCTACAAGACCATCTAGAACTAACACCCAAAAAAGATTTCCTTTTCATTATAGGGGACTGGAATGCAAAAGTAGGAAGTCAAGAAACACCTGGAATAACAGGCAAATTTGACCTTGGAGTACAGAATGAAGCAGGGCAAAGGCTAATAGAGTTCTGCCAAGAGAATGCACTGGTCATAGCAAACACCCTCTTCCAACAACACAAGAGAAGACTCTACACATGGACATCACCAGATGGTCGATACTGAAATCATATTGATTATATTCTTTGCAGCCAAAGATAGAGAAGCTCTATACAGTCAGCAAAAACAAGACCAGGAGCTGACTGTGGCTCAGATCATGAACTCCTTATTGCCAAATTCAGACTGAAATTGAAGAAAGCGGAGAAAACCGCTAGGCCATTCAGGTATGACCTAAATCAAATCCCTTATGATTATACAGTGGAAGTGAGAAATAGATTTAAGGGACTAGATCTGATAGACAGAGTGCCTGATGAACTATGGATGGAGGTTTGTGACATTGTACAGAAGACAGGAATCAAGACCATCCCCAAGAAAAAGAAATGCAAAAAAGCAAAATGGCTGTCTGAGGAGGCCTTACAAATAGCTGTGAAAACACAGGAAGTGAAAAGCAAAGGAAAAAAGGAAAGATATACCCATTTGAATGCAGAGTTCCAAAGAATAGCAAGGAGAGATAAGAAAGCCTTCCTCAGCGATCAATGCAAAGAAATAGAGGAAAACAATAGAATGGGAAAGACTAGAGATCTCTTCAACAAAATTAGAGATACCAAGGGAACATTTCATGCAAAGATGGGCTCAATAAAGGACAGAAATGGTATGGACCTAACAGAAGCAGAAGATATTAAGAAGAGGTGGCAAGAATACACAAAAGAACTGTACAAAAAAATGACCCAGATAATCACGATGGTGTGATCAGTCACCTAGAGCCAGACATCCTGGAATGTGAAGTCAAGTGGGCCTTAGGAAGCATCACTACGAACAAAGCTAGTGGAGGTGATGGAATTCCAGTTGAGCTATTTCAGATCCTGAAAGGTGACACCCATAATTTCACCCCAAAGCCGGGTGGGGATGATGCCTAGGACCCCACAGTGGCCTGGGGTGGGGGTAGGGGATCAGAGTGCTACCCACACCAGAGTAGAGGTAGTAAGCTCTCCAGAAACACTGTCTTTCCCTCCCCTGCCCTCCTGTCCTGGGGTCTAAGGCCCCACCTGCTCTCAAGCTGCAAGATTGATTTTGCTTTCAGGGTTGTTACTGTTATTATTATCCACTTAAACAACTTCATAGGAAAAGAAAAGGAATCCAATGACCATCAAACATGAGCCATTCATTCTAAATTCCCTGCCCATATCTGTCAATATATTTTTACATAGCAGTAAACAGTGGTCCACTCTGCACTCTCAGACGACTTTATCTCCTGCACATGTCTCCTGGTATTGACTGAACCCTCAGACCTGTCAGCTTAATGGCCACAGGGCACCCCCTGCATCAATGTGTTGGAGTTTGGGTCACCGTTTTTGCAGTGCTTGGCGTTTGGGCAGATGCCAATTTCTTCTTCTAAAGAGCTCTGCCGTGAATATCCTTATGTGAATTACTTTTTCCTTTTAAATTATTTCCTTGGGGCCTACTCCCCAAAGTGAGATTGTCTAATAGGTCATAAGATAGGAACAGTTTTATGGTTCTCATCTTGCACTGCCAGGCTGTGTTACAAAAAGTTTGAGCCGGGCTTGTGCAGAGGCCAGCCACAGTGGATTTTATCATTTTAATTTATTTTCACCAGTGTCATAGGTGCATTATAGCCTGCTTCTTTGGGTCTTTTCAACACCTAATAAGACCTGATCTGTGCAGAACTTTACAGTTTACATGGCACTTTCTGATATGATATCTCACTTAATAAGACACGGTGCGTCTAATATCGGCTTCTCTTTTATATGGTGAACTGGGGAGTTTAGTCATGTCAAGTGCTGGAGTGGAGCTTCCAGCCCGTCCTTGCAGGTTGGGTTGGAAAGAACTCGCGCCCACTCACCACCATCCCGTCCTTTCTGAGCGACCAGGGCCCCAGATGCTGACTTCAGCCCCCGTCCTCTGCCTCAAGCCCCCTTGTCTCCCTCGGCTCCCACAGCCAGGCCTATGTCAGGCTGCAAGCCGTGCCCTGTGCTTCAGACTTGGGTCTCAGCTCGCGGGGTGGGAGGAAGCCATTGGGCTTTTTGGGTCAGAGGGGGCTTTGGGGGTTCTTTGCTTTAGCAGAGCTGCCGCTCCCTCCATACCCTGACCCAGGGGCGGCCCGGGCTCTACATTCTGGGTTGGGAGCCTGGACCTGACAGTGTGTCTCCGGTCCCACCCAGGATGTGCCCGTCCTTAGTGCTGGTCACAGGTATGCTGGAGCCCTGGTGACTGAGCCTCGGGCTCCAATGAACAGGGTCACTCAGGGGCCTGTCAGGCTCCACGACTGAAGCTGCAGCTCTCAGACTAGGGGGACCTTCTCATGGTGGACCCACTCCGAGGTGTGAGTGTGGTTTTATTCTGCTCCCTTCTCACCACACACGTCTACAGCATGTGCTGGCAACGTGGTGTGCTTGGTGGAGTCCATTCTTTTGTATTTAATACTTTCAATAGGGAGCATTCTTATGCCCATTTTACAGGCAGGAAGCTGGCGCTGGGGACTACAGAGTTAAATGATTTGCCCCAGGTCACACAGCCATTATTGCAACAGCCTGAATGAGAACCCCTGTGTCTACTCCAGCCCTGCCCTTCCCATGGACTCAGTTCAAGAGCTATGTTTTGTCAGGTGGGAGTGTGGTCATTTCCAGAATTTGGCCCACTTCCAGGACCCAAGGTCAAGTGAACTGCAGGGATGGGGTCTCCAGGACTGCAGACCTTGGTGGGGTTGAATAGCAAGACCCCTGGAGAAACACCATGTCCATCGCTCCCATGTCCCTGGGCTAGTCAAGCTCAGGTCCTGGGGCCTAAAACCATTCTCTACCCTGTTAGGTGGTAGCCTCTCTTTCTCACATCCTCCTGGGTATTTTCCTGGGGAGAGCCTTCCTCCCAGTGATCACCTCTTTCAGTCCACATTTTTAAAATATAATTTGATTTATTTTTGGCTGCACTTGATCTTCGTTGCTTTGCGCGGGTTTTCTCTAGTTGTGACGATCGTGGGCTGCTCTTGTTTGTGGTACGTGGGCTTCTCATGCAGTGGCTTCTCTTGCTGTGGAGCACAGGCTCTAGGCACACGGGCTCAGTAGCTGTGGTATGCCGGCTTAGTTTCTCCCTGGCACATAGAATCTTCCCAGACCAGGGATCGAACCCATGTTCTCTGCATTGGCAGGCAGATTCTTATCCCCTGCGCCACCAGGGAAGTCCTCAGTCCACATAGATATTCTGGTCTGTCAGGATTATGGCTCTTGGCATCCCCCCAAAGGAGACCTCTTCATTCAGTTTTACATTTTCCTCTTGCAGGCCCTTGGAACAGGGTCCCAAAGGGTCCCAGGCCATATGATCAAATGGAAAGGGAGCTGAAATTTATTGAGCAGTTACTGGATACCGGTGGTTATGCTCTGTATCCACATTGTCTTGTTTAATCCTTACAACCTACAAGTTACTTCTGCCAGAGCTGAGATATAGTATTATCCCCACTTTGCAGATGAAAAGACTGAAGCTTCGAGAAGGTAAATAACTTGCCCAAGGTTGTGGGCAGCCCCTCAGACTTGCATTTTGGCTCAAGCAGCAGCTGACTTGTAGCATGTGCCTTTCTGCCCTCTCTTCCCTGAATGTGCTGCCTACACTGGTTAGAATTGCCCTGTGTGCTGTGCTGTGTTAAGTCTCTTCAGTTGTGTCCAGCTCTGTGCGACCCCATGGACTGTAGCCTGCCAGGCTCTTCTGTCCATGGGATTTCCCAGGCAAGAATACTGGAGTGGGTTGCCATACCCTCCTCCAGGGGATCTTCCTGACCCAGGAATCAAACCCACATCTCTTACATCTCTTGGATTGGCAGGCAGGTTCTTTACCACTAGCACCACCTGGGAAGCCCAGAACTGTCCTAGGGCACCTCGTTGTTAAGAGTTGATCTCCCTGCCCACAGAGAGAACGTCTTTTTATAGTTCCCCCAGGGGACCTCAGAGCCCTTACTTAGAGGGCTTTCCCAGTGACCTGTCCTGACATTCCAAAGTTCATTAGTCTTTGCAGACTAGACTTCCACTGATATTCAGTGAAGGTTCTGAGCAGAGCCTGGCACTCTCAGAACCTGTGTGCCTTCTGATGGAGCCAAGATGTAGGTGCAGTGGTGCCAAACCTTCCCAAGGACAGGGGTGTGGCTGGACTGCCCACCACTTTCAGCAGAGGAGGGTTGTCAGGAGTGCCAGGCTCTGCCAGAAGCAGCAAGCTCTGCAGACAGCATCAGGTCTTGAAAATAGAACCAGGCCTTACGCATCGTAGCGGACTCGAAGCCATACCAGGCCCTGCCTCTGATTGTGAGAGTAGCGCTTGTCTTCACGCTCCGTCATGGGGATAGGCTGGCAGCCTGTGCCCTGATCTTTCAGCTGTGGCTGCTTTCCATACTCAGTGACGGTGCTCTTGGACCCAGAAATCGGAGATACGTACAGTCAGGTTGGGGAGGGATTTTTGCAGCCAAAGGGGAGGTTGGCTGAACGTGGATTTGGTTTTGATAAGCAAAAAAACCTAATTACTGAGAGCAGACTTTAATAGAGTCTGTAGCAAGGGGAGGGCAGAGGTTCTTCGGGGAGAGGGCCGCGCCTAATTGGCTCTGCATCCCAGAGCCGAGGGCAGGACAATAGGTACTCAAGAAATGTTACAGAAGGGACCAGGAATCAATGCAGATGAACAGGCGATCGTGTGTGCCTTTGAAGGGTTGGGAGGCCAGGAAGCAAGAAGGAAGATGGAGAGGAAAGCATCCTGGACCGATGTCTAATGCCCTGAGGGAGTGATCAGCAGTGGACAGGGCCGGGGAGATGATGCTTCCCTTCAAGATGACAGGCACTAAGGTGAGGCCAGGGAGATGGTACTGTTTCAAACTGGTTTCCCCAGCATGGAATTAGAGCCTCCCCTAGACCCCAGCACTCCTGAGAAACCAGCTGGCCTGCCCCCCGGCCAGTGTGGCCCAGAGGCCAGGCTTTGGCCAGCTCTGCATACAGGTCTGTGCAGAGGGCAGGATGAACCCTCACTGTGGAGAGGTCCTTGTTCGATGGCCCGTGGTCCACGGGAGAGGTGCATAGCATCACATAGCATCACAAGGCCCAGGCGGAGCCAGCCAAGAGCCTGCCCTGAGAGCCTCATTTCAGACCCCGGCCGCCATTCTCTGAGCAGCTAATTAAAAGGGAAAAGCCTGTTAATATTTCAGCACTGTTAACTCTGCTAAATTATTAAGTGTCCATTTGCATTACATACAAAAAGGGATTGATAAACAGGTGGGTACCAGGAGCTGGGAAGGTGAGGGAGGAAGAGTTTCTAAGCATGTACCCTGGGATAAGCTGAACCAGTGACACGGAGCCTCTGTCCTACGCCTGAAGCCCCGTGTCCTCAGCTCTGTGTCAGGCACTTGGAAACTTAGCACAAATGTCAGAGAGTCAGATGGACTCCAAACCAGCAGGGTGCCCTTGGGCAAGTTACTTACCCTTGCTGTGCCTCAGCGTCCTCATCTGATTAATGGGAACAATAATAGGCTTGTTATGAGCAGTGAACAATAGATAAAAAACACTCAGTACAGTGCTGGCACAGAGTAACTTACTATGTATCTGTTATGATGTAATTGTTATATGATGGTGATGGGGGGACACCTGAGGCATAACTCCAGCCCACAGCAGTCCCTCCCTCCTTGCTTCCTTCCTGTCTGCCTCTCAGCAGGCCTTTATCCCAGCTCTTCTAGACTGTCCACTTCCCCAGTTCACGATCTGGGTGTGGTAGCTCTCGCCAGCACCCAGCTCAGCACCTCACACTTATGAGGGTTTGTTGAATGACAATCTGATAGAAGCCAGGACCAGAGCACAGATTCTATTTCCATATCACCTGGCTTGGAACACTCAGTGATGCTTCTGAGAGGTGGTTAGGGTGGTGGTACTTGCCGTGCCAGCCAGTAATTGGGACAATGGAACCAGCTTCAGGTGGGGAAGTCTGCAGCCTCCCCTTCTTTTCTCTCCTTGTCCTCCCCTCACTCTGCTCTGTTTGGAAGTTTCCTTCAGCCTACAGACACACTTTCCATGAAAATCAGGAGCGGGGAGCAGGACACCAGCTCTCACTCGGTCATGGTTAACCTTTTAAAATTTAGGATGGGTAAGTTCATTCGTATCTTTTTTTTTTTTTTTTTAAGACTCCACGTATAAGGGATGTCATACGATATTTCTCCTTCTCTGACTTACTCCACTCAGTAGAAAATGAACTTATGGTTGCCTGGGGGGAAGGGATAGTTAGGGACTTTGGGAAAGTCATGTACACACTGCTATATTTAAAATGGATAGCCATCATGCCTGCCTGCATGCATGCATGCTAAGTTGCTTCAGTTGTGTCCAACTCTGTGCAACCCCAAAGACGGCAGCCCACCAGGCTCCTCCGTCCCTGGGATTCTCCAGGCAAGAATACTGGAGTGGGTTGCCATTTCCTATTATATAGCACATGGAACTCTGCTCAGTGTTATGTGCCAGCCTGAATGGGAGGGGGTTTTGGGGGAGAATGGATACATGTATATGTATGGCTGAATCCCTTCACTGTTCACCTAAAACTGCCACAACATTGTTAATCGGCTATATCCCAATACAAAATAAAAAGTTTAAAGTTTGGGAAGAAAAATAAATAAAATGTAGGATGGAGAGGAAAGCTGAAGGAAAGCGATGGATGGGGCTTTTAATCAAGAGGTTTCATTCCCACTGCTGTCTGTCAGCCTGTTTGGCCCTACATCCTACTGTTGACTCTTCCTGCACTTGGGCAGCATCTGCACCCCCCCACACCTTGACCCCCTTGGCTAACATCCGGGGAGAAAATTGTCCCATGGGGAATGGGGATCTTTGATGAAATTCCCCTTCCAGGTTGCAGTGAGAATTCTCTTCAGGAGCCCAGGGGGCAAGTTGGAATTTGCCTTAAAATGAGTCCTTGGGGATTGGTGGCTTCCTCACTGGCCCTCCTGGTGCTGGCAGTCCCTATCCACACCTGTGACTTGGGGTGTATACTTTTGGAAGAAGGAAGGACTGAGCTGGAAGCACCTGCCAGGGACTTGCCATTTCTGCTCGGCGGTCCTCCTTACCACACTGCCCCATCGGTAACAGCCCTCATGCTACTTGGCTCTTCTCAGCCAAGGGCCTGGGGAGGGGCATGTCCCTTGACTCCATAGCCATTATACTCTGTGAAGAAAGGGCTTTATGGTCAAACGGAAAGCACTGGAATAAACCAAGTTATGTGGATGTGTTTGCTTGCGTGCCTGCGTGCTCAGTCGCTTCAGTCGGGTCTGATTCAGCGACCCTGTGGACTGTAGCCCGCCAGCCTCCTCTTTCCATGGGATTCTCCAGGCAAGAATACTGGAGTGGGTTGTCATGCCCTCCTCCGGGGGGTCTTCCAGACCCAGGAATCGAACCCGCGTCTCCTGCAGCTCCTGCGTTGCAGGCAGGTTCTTTACTGCTGAGCTGCCGCGTTTACTGAAGGCCTTTTCAGAGCCTTTAAGAGTATACTCTTTTGTGCTGCAACTCTGAGAGGGAGAGAGAAGTTTCAGCATCCTTATCTGGCGATGGGCTCTGGGAGCATTGTGTGGCACCCAGGTTAGGAGACACTGATTTTTCTTTTCCTGGGGGGATTTGTTGATAAAGCTTGGAAGAGTGAAATATTGTAGCAAGAGTCTCCTAGACCAGAAGCAGGGAAATGGTTCCAAAATCCTGTCCTAGTTTCTATCCACCAACGTGGCGTCGAGCAGAGATAAACAAATCCAGCAGTACCTCTGAAATTCCCAGGGAGTTTGTTACAAATATGGACTCTGAAGAGTCAGGCTGGTGGTTCTGCATGGGGCCTGGGGATCTGCATTGCAAAGGGCTCCCCACCAGTCCCCCACAGGGTGACACCAGGGAGGGGGCAGGGGAGTCCGTGGAGGGCAGTGAACTGAGCTCCAAGCTAGCATGCGGAAAGCCTGGGTTCGAGCCCCAGCTCGGCTACTGCCTTGTGTCCATGAGTGGAAAGAGCGCTCCCTTCTCCAGGCCTTAGTCTCCTCTACCAAAGGAGGCTAAATAGGACTTTAGAGATAATGCCCTCTGGCTCTTGGAAATAAGGGCAGGAGCCTGCAAATATACAATGGACCCCAGGACTGTATCAGGCCTCACCATCTGTGGTAGATAAGGCAGCACGTCCTTTCATGCAAAGCCCTTGCAGGCCCTGGGGAGGTGGTGTTTTGAGAGGAGTGCCGATCACATACAGAATAATAACACTGGCTAGTGTGCTTGGGGGCTTCCTGTGAACCAGACATTTTCAAACACTTCACCTGCATTTACTTACTTATTCCTTTACACAAAAACTCCATTTTACAAAGGAGAAAACTAAGGCTTGGATAACTTGCTGAAAGTCTTAACTTTCTGAAAGTTGAGTGTGTAAAAGGGCTCCATCCCTCCCTTCTGGTTTTCTGACTCCTTTAAAGTCCTGCACAACCCTCAACATGAATTTTGAACAAATTCGTGAAACATCCCTAATGGTTTAGTGTCTGCTTTGAGTTCCTCCACCCCTGGGATATAGTGTGGGCCACAGAGAGGGTGGTCTGCTGTCCCCATCTTTGGTCCTGTTTAATCATCTCAAGAGCTATCACTTCTTGACAGAACATATACTGTTTGGGATCTCCTTGGTGGTCCAGTGGCTAAGGCTCTGCACTCCCAATGCAGGGGCCCCAGGTTTGATCCCTGGTCAGGGAACTGGAAGCCACATGCCGCCACCAAGAGTTCACATGCTCCAACTAAAGATCCCAGATGCCACAGTGAGGATCAAAGATCCTGAGTGCTGCAACTAAGACCAGTTGCACTCAAAAAAAAAACACACAAAAAACGAAAAACGTACTGTTTGGCCAGGTATTTTACATATATAGTATTTTACATATATTGTATTCAACCCTCACACCAACCCTGAGAGAAGGCATTATTGTTCCCATCTCTTGCTCCTGAGACTGAGGCTCAGAGAGGTGAAGTAACTTGCCCACTGTCACCCAGCTAGAGGGTAGCGGAGCCAGAAATGAGCCCCAGATTGTCTGCTCTTTCCATGTCTCTCCAGCAGATCCCTCCTCCATCCAGTTTCTTTTGTCACGACCCCCACCGCCAGCCCCGCTTCAGGGTTGTCCTAGCAATAACCATACTCTGAAACCATCCTGTTCATTTCTGTTTCCTTCTTTGCCATCCGTCTCCCCAAGAGTGCTCTTTCAGAGCTGGTCCTTGTTTGCTTTTCATGACAGTCTCTTGAGCATCCAGCACAGCGGCTGGCTGGAAGCAGTTGTCGTTCGATAGACTGAATGAAGGGATTATGTCATGGTGCCTCTTGACTCAGGCCCTGGCCTGGTTGCCTTTGGAATGAGAAGATGCTGTTTGCTGGCAGTGCCTTCCTGAGGTATGTGGAGTGAGAGGCTGAGACTCAGTGGGACACAACCCGTTTTGGGGGGGACTATAACTTGGTGGGATCTCTGTTGGTTTAGGGTCAGAAACATAGTTCTAGCCATTCTGGGGGCAAGCAGAGTCAGGGAGGCTGACTCATGTTAATGAAACAGTAGAGGTGATGGGCAAATTGGAATGCCTAGGCCATGGGGGCCTATGTGTGTGTGCATGTGTTAAGTCGCTTCAGCTGTGTCCTATGCTTTGTGACCCCATGGACTGTAGCCCGCCAGGTTCCTCTGCCCATGGGATTCTCCAGGCAAGAATACTGGAGTGGGTTGTCATTTCCTCCTCCAGAGGATCTTCCCGACCCAGGGATAGAACCCGTGTCTCTGATGTCTCCTGCATTGGCATTTGGGTTCTTTACCACTAGCACCACCTGGGAAGCCCAAGGGATCCTGGGTGCCTTGCAACTAGCCAGCACTTGCTCCAGAAGGAACATCTACACTGGGAAGAAGTTGGTCATGAGAAGCGGCTCATCAAGAAGGACTTGGAATAAAGGGAGTGGATGATTGAGGAAACTGGATAACCTCAGTGGACAATGTCATCAAAGGGAGGTGGGTGGATGCTCTTTCTTTATCTAATAAAAGTGATACAGTAAAATCTTAAGCAAATACCTTGGTGCCTTTTTACATGTGCATCCACCCTTGTAACAACCACTTCAGATTAGGGCTATGAATATTTCCTTCTCGTTAGATGAGATCCCATCTCCTCCCCAGAAGCTTCTTTTTGTGCCTTCTCAGTAAATAATCCCTCACCTCCACCCAAGGGCAACCACGGCTTAGACCTCTGTTACGATAAGATTGGTTTTTTTCAGTTCTGAATTTCAAATGTATGAAACCATACACTGTTTCCTCTTTTATGTCTTGAATTCTTTCACTCAAATTGTGCTGTGAAATTCAACAGTGTTGTTGTGTCTACCCATAGTTCTTTTTTCACTTCTGTGTAATATTCCGTTGTGTGACTATATGAGAATTAATTTACCCTTGTTGCTCTTGATGGATATGGGGATTGCTTCTTGTTTTTAGTTGTAATGAATAAAGCTGTTGTGAATATTCTTGGATCTATTGTTTGGTTGTCATAGGCACTAATTTCTATTGGGTACATACCCAGAAGTGGAATTCCTGTGTCATGGAGTATATACTTGTTTAACCTTAGTTTTGTTTGTTCATTTACTCAATTGTATCATTGCAACGCCATGAATGGCAGCACACCAGGCTTCCCTGTCCTTCACTATCTCCCAGAGTTTGCTCAAACTCATGTCCACTGAATTGGTGATGCCATCCAACCATCTCATCCTCTGTCACCCCCTTCTCCTCTTACCCTCAGTCTTTTCCAGCATCAGGGTCTTTTCCAATGAGTGGGCTCTTTGTATCAGGTGGCCAAAGTATTGGAGTTTCAGCTTCAGCAGCAGTCTTTAGCCTGTGTAGGTGCTGCCAAAATCTCTTCCAAAGAGGTTCTACCATTTTAGAGTTGGATAGTCTTAGTGGTTAATGTCATTAAAAGAAGTTGGGTAATCTTAATGACATCATCATCCATGATGCCAACTCATAGCCCCATGGCCAGTGAGGAAGCAAACCTGTCAGGTAGTCAGAAGCCTTGTGTCTGCGGGTCAGGACCCATCTTTTCTGGCTTTTGCTGTCCAGGCCCTGAGAAAGTTCAGCTCTCTAACTCACTTTCAGAATTCCTTATCAGTCACCAAAGCATCTGTCATTACAACACTGCCTGGCTACGTGCAAGCCCTGCTGTCCAAGATTACAGCTTATCTTCCACTGGAGCCTGTTAAATCGATGTCTTCCTTGTTGAGAGGCACCTCAGGCCTCTTGCAGACATCCAGGCAGCCTCTGGTCTTACCAGCAACTGGCACACACATCATACATTGGTGGGTTGTTTACTGATGAGATTTCCTGAGGCCTTTGGCCACAGATGGCTATCTCTTCCAGTGCATTTCCATTTCAGGGGGTGACAGTTTCAGACTTGTTCCCCAGATTCCAGGGTGCACCTTACACAGGGACTACATCCTATTGATAAAATTCACAGAAAGTATGAATTGAGAAAAGATGTCAGAAGTTATCTAGTACATGCACCTCCTACAGGTGGGGAAACTGAGGTCCTTGAGGTATGACTTGCCCCAGGTCACACAGCTTGTCTCCTGACCACTAGCTTAGGTTCATTCCTCCAGGACAGCTGGACTGGACACTCAGACTCTGGGTTGGTGGTAACTGCCACTGTTTGCAGAACCTGCTGCTGTTTGCAGAGACTCTCATGGTTAAACCCAACCTATGTCACCCCCAATGGTTGTGCCCGCATCCACCCTCTGCAGGCTTCTTGACCTGTGGCCGGGCTGCCTCTGTGGACCTCTCTCTGTCATTAGCTCATGACTGTCCTGTCAGTGTTGGTTGGAGAGACTCTGTTAATTAAGGTACTACTCGTGACAACAGTAAGAACACATCAGAGTTCTACTAAGCACTTCTCATTTATCCTGTTGTTATTATCACTCCTGGGAGCTTCCTAGGAGGTGCTAGTGGTAAAGAACCTGCCTGCCAATGCAGGAGATGTAAGAGATGCAGATTTGATCCCTGGGTCAGGAAGATCCCCTGGAGGAGGGCATGGCAACCCACTCCAGTATTCTTGCTTAGAGAATCCCATGGGCAGAGGAGCCTGGCTGCAGTCCATGGGGTTGCAAAGAGTTGGACACAACTGAGGCAACTTAGCATGCATGTATCATCACTTCCACCCTTGTGAGTTGTCAGGGGTGGTAACATTCTCTCATCTTAGAGACGAGAAAATGAAGGTCCAGAGATCACTAGTGTTTTACCCTGGGTAATATGAAATATTAGACTGCTCTGTCAACCTGCAGGAAGTCCCCCTATTCCTTGAGGACTGGTTCAAAAGCTACCTCTTCCATAGAGCCTTCTGTGATTCTTGCTCCAGCAGTGATGTCTTTCTCCCCTGACCTCCTAAGGCTTTCTTTACCTCTTTTACAATGCTTAGCACCTTCACCATCGAATATATTCCTATACATTCATTCATTCAGTGTTCACTGGGTACCTGCTATATTCAAGGCTGGGGATACCAATATAAGCTCATGGTTGGGTAGGCAGAAAGATGAGAATCCTGAGTTTGGTAGTCACACAGATTGATGCTTTGTTGTTGTGCTGGAAAAGTGATGGATGCAGAAGCGGGGAGGGTGTAGGTCAATCATGGAATGCTTCCTGGAGGACGTTACACATCGTATGGACAGGTTTTACCTCTTTAGGGCAAGGACTCAAGTTTTCACCCTTTTGTGTCCCTCATGCCCTGGATTAGCTCTCCTACCTCCACTTCGTCCACCCTCATCTGTGAGCAGACATGTTTGAACTTGAGGTCTTGCCCTCTTTCCCAGAGCCCAAGTGCTGGTGGGCTGGAGGCTGGTTTGCTTTCAGGACAGCGGAGCTAAGACACCAAAGGAGGACTGTGAACTTCTCCGGTTCCATCATTTCCCCTTTGGTCCCCCAGCCATATCCCAGCTCTGGTCCTCCAGCCCTGGCCAGCCCCCAGCCCCCAGGCACTGTGAGAGGGTCAAGGAGGACATGTAGTCTTAGGAGAACTTCCAGGTCCCCCAGTGAAGACTTCTATCCCTTGGAGAGGAGGCTGGCATAGGTTCTGCGAGCAATGAGGGAAGAGTAACAGGCCTTTGGGTGAGGGGAGTGATGTGCGGTCTGTGGGGCTGGGGGAGATCTTGGTCAGGTTCACTAAAAGTTGACCCTGGAGTGGTTGGTGGGAGTGAGTTCAGGCAAGTGATATGCTGAGAAAGTGCTCCCAGGACGAACTGAAAGGGGAGGAGGGAAACGCCTGGGTGACAATGCGGTTTAGTTGACTTAGTCTCAGCCAGTTCCCAGGGGTGGGGGCAGAAGGGCTCTGGAGTGTGAACGGAACCATAGTCACCCCATTTGAGGCAAGATGGCTGGGCTTTTGCATCATGTCCATCAGTCACTGGTGTGTGCATGTGTGTGTATGTGTGTGTGGGGGGTGTTGGGCAAGGGGTGACCTCCTAGGCGTGTTTGGTCCAGGCAGCGCTCACTGTCTGATGGCAATTCCTTGGGGCAGGTGAGCTCTGCATGCCTCGCAGCTGACACCGAAACTGGGAATGGAGGCGCCTGCCAGATGTGGAGAGCAGCCTCCACGACTGGGGTCTAAGACATGATGCTCATTGAGTGATAACCAATTTGCACAGATTACCAAGCCTCCTCACAATCCTTGGCTCATTGAAAAGCACCCCTCTCTCTCTTTTTAAAATATTTTAATTTATGTTTTGACTGCACTGGGTCTTAGTTGCAGCACACGGGATCTTCTATCTTCATTGCAGCATGTGGACTCTTAGTTGCGGCATGGGGAATCTAGTTCCCCGACCAGGGATCAAACCCCAGTCCCCTGCATTGGGAGCGTGGTGTCTTAGCCACTGGACCACCAGGGAAGCCCCAAAGAGCACAGATCTCTTGCAAGAGCAGTGGGATGGGGAGGAATTGCCCCTTTCCTGAGTCCTTGACCCTTCTGGTTCTGGCCTAGGGGCCCCAGGAGGAGCTCAATGGGATGAGGCCTCTGAGGGATGTTCTGGGGAGTTCTAGGTGACACACTCAGGAGGGAGCCTTAGACCTCCTCTGGCCTCTGTGCCTCCTGTCTAAACCTCCCCATCTCCCGCCAGCTCCAGCCCAGGCTCAGATCGTGCACGCGGGCCAGGCGTGTGTGGTGAAAGAAGACAACATCAGTGAGCGCGTCTACACCATCCGGGAGGGGGACACCCTCGTGCTGCAGTGCCTCGTCACTGGGCACCCTCGACCCCAGGTAAGCCCCCGCCCTGGCTGGCGGGTGTCCCCCTGCCTCACCGCCTCACTCCCCGCTCCACTCCAGGATCAGAAGAGGCAGTGGCACCTGAGACTGGAGGCAGATGGTAGCAGGTCAGCAGAAGACAGGAGCCTGGGGCGGGGGAAATGGCTGGAAAATAGACTCTGTGGGGAAGGGCTAGACTGTGGGCTTATTCACCTGGAAACACTGACGACTGAATGTCATTTGTTCAATTCCACTCCATTCCCTGTGTCTGCTGAGCAAACGCTCCCGCAGATAAACCTGCAGCCACCGTGTGAAGGCAGACCATGTGCCAAGCGCTGTGCTAGGTACTTTCTCCAGTGTTTTCTCCTTGAAGTCTCACAGCCAGGCTGTGAGGAAGGCATTAGGGCCTCCATTTTAAGCTGAGGAAATCGAGTATCAGAGAGGTTGGGTAAACTCCCAAGGTCACCCAGCACTTGTGAGGGCGGAAGCAGAATTCGAATCCAGAACCAGCATCCTTTATGGCTTAGCACACTTCCTCCCTCTTTGGGTTGGGGGACCCAGAAGTTACCAATAACATATAACACAATTGCAAACAAACAGCAACAAGCAAACAAAAAACACATAATCACTACTTCAGGAGGTTTCCAATATGCAAACCCCACAAAAGATGGGTATCTGGAAAAGCCAGGTGTGAATTTTGTCCCAGACCAACTGTATATTTCAGGCAGGAAGTGTTGGCTGGTTATCACTGAGAGCTGACAGGAAGAGGTAGGAGGATGTGCTGAAGGGACGGGTGGAATTTGCTGGTGAGCCGCTGTGACCTTTAAAAGCAGCAGAAAAGGTTTTGGTTGGCTCCTAGGAAGCACAGTGATTGCAAAGTTCTTTTTTAGTGGGGGAAATATTGGGAACAGGGACAGCTTTAGTAGGTTTGACCTTAAGACAAGCAGACGGACAAGAAACCCCTAAAGGTTTTAGTCTGAAACTATCATCACCGCTTGCTCCTTCTTAAGGATTGTTTGGAAGTGGAAACAATGCCACCAGTCTTCAGGATGCTGCTTGTCTAGGTGACTTTAGGGATGGTCCTCTCTAAAGCCTAACCCTAAGCTCTCCCTAAGGCTGCACTGACCACCTGTGGGTGTCCCCCTTGTGCATCACATGTAAGAGTCATTCATGGGTGTGATTGTGTGTCCATGTACCCGTTTTCTATTCCCGTTTATAGTTTCATTGTTCTTCCTGCTACCTTCCCTTGGGCTCATATTTGACTCAGCCCCATATCATTCTCCACCTGCAGCCAGGCTCTCAGGCCGATCTTTTTATGTCTCTTGCGTGGATCTCCTTCTATTCCTCATTACCCCTTGAGGTCAGACCTTCAGTCCTGTCCCTTGGACTATGGCAGTAGACTCTAACTGGCCTCCCATTCTCCCCTCCCCTCCCCCAATCCATTCCTGCACCCTGTTCCCAGAGTCACCACCCTCAGACCTGTTACCTCACATCACTCTCCTGCCCACACGGATCTGCATTACCTACCAGACCCAGCTCAGGCTCCTAGGGGTGGAATGGAAGGCCTCCCACAGTCCAGCCCCCACCTACCTGTCCTGTCTGATCTCCCACCGCCATCCTCCTCACACACTGTCTTCGGTGAGCCTGTCCAGAAATACCCTGTTCATTCTTGCTGTAGCCACTGCTCACCTTCTCTCTCTCTCTTCCTTTGACTACACTGTGTGGCATATGGGATCTTAGTTCCCTGACCAGAAATCCAACCTGTGCCCCTGTATTGGAAGCATGGAGTCTTAACCACTAGGCTGCCAGGGAAGTCCCTAGCCACTGCTCTTTACCTCTTCTGAAATGCCTTCCAATGCCTTTTTTGCTCATTTCCTTGCAATAAATGTTGAGCACCTGCTATGTGCCAAGTCCTATGATGGGTCCTGAGGATACAGCTGCTGTTCCCATTGTCATGGGGCATCCACAGTCTGGAGGGGGGAGCAAGCACCATCTCATGACCTGCTTTGTGGTCACATAGGGGAATGAGTGCACCTGGAATTCCCTACTCCCAACTAATAGCAAGAGAGAGGGAATGTCTATGGCCAAAAGGGAGAAGAACCCTACAGCAATGGCAGTGAGCAAAAGCTGAAGAACCTGGTCCTTGGAGGGACTTAACCACATACTCACTTCAGAGACAGTATTAATATACATGTGGGTGGTATGAGCTGAGGCCACGGGCTCGTCTATGACTGGAGCTGGAGCTGGATCCTCTACCTAAAACTGGAAGCTTAATACGAGTGATACCACCTATGAATGGGGACCATATCTCTGCCCCACAGCCCAGAGTCACAGCAGGGAGCAGATGTTTGCTTCAGGGTGTGGGTGCAGAGTCACCTTTGAGGAAATAACTCTAATCCAGTCTGTATCTTGCACTATCCAAGTGGTAAGGAAATCTGAAGCTGCGAGACTAATATGAAAACTGGTTTGAACCTGTGAATCCATATATCTTGGGTGTAGGCAGCCATATAGTTGCACCACAGACAGGCCTGTCAGGGTCCAAGTGGGACTTCTGAGGTAATTCCTACTGAATACAAGCCCATGGGGTGAAAATTTAAAACATCTAAAAATGCAGTGCTGGGAGAGCCAGTCCATAGACCCAGATAATTGAACAACTCACATCTGAGAAAACAGAGATCATAGAGCAATCTGGAGGGAGTCTTTAAAATAAATATGTTTAAAATGTTTAAAGAGATAATGGAAGGAATAGAATCCACAAGACAGGAGATTATAAAACCTGATCAGTTAAGGATATGGAAAAAAGCAAATAGAAATCCTAGAAGTAAAACACGATACAGTCTCTAGAAAAATTTGGCCTCAAAACCATAGAAGTAGCTGAAGAAGAAACTGGTGAATTGGACAATAGATCCAAATCAGCTACAATGCAGTCTGGAGAAGACAGGGATGCAAAGTGTGAAAAGGAAGTTGGGAGAATGAGAAGCTAAACATAAATCAAGGCATTCTAGAAGGACTAAAGAAAACTTAGAGGAGGCAATCTTTAAAGAGATAAAGGCTGAGAATTTTGTAGAACTGAAGAATGCTATGAATTCTTTGACGGATAAACCAGGCCCTAAGCAGTTTGTAAACAAACCCCATCTAGATAAATCATGGTAAAACTGCAAAATGTCAAATACAAAAAGAAAAAAAATCTTTTTCGTGGTCTTGTTCTTTCTCCAGAACACCCTCTGATCAATGTCTGAATGATCTGAAGCTGCTGTAGTCTTCCCCAAGTTTTGCAACCCCTGGGTCTACCAGGGTAGAGTGAGGCTGGCGAGATGAGAGTAGCGGTGACGCACCATTACCCCGTCCAAGTTCTATTGGTCACGTGGACCATTTCTGGGACAAAATGGGAGGGAACTACAGAGAGGTGTGCATATCAGGAGGTGGAGACCATGGGGGGCCATCCATGGCAGAGGCGGGCTACCACATAGACCTCTTTCATATACAAGAAATCTGAAACTAGGAGATGAGTAAACTACCCATGCCACTAAGCTAAAAAGTGGGATAACAAAAATTTAATCAAAGTCTTACTCTTCCAGGCACTAACTATATACTCGTTTAGTTTTCCCAGTAAGCCCAAGAAGGGAGTAATATTTCCATTTTAGAGATGCAGAAAGGAAGGCAGGGGAGGTTGGGTAGCTTGCCCACAAATCCATTCTCTTAACAACTGCCTTTATAAAAACCTCCTCCATCTGCCCCTAGATTGCCCAGGCTCTTCACTGAGAGGTCCCACCTCCAGTGTGCATTTCTTCAAGGCTGTTTGGGTTAGCTTCCCAGGCCTGTGTATAGCTCGCGCGCACTTGTGGAAAAGTATGGGGGTGGGCGGGGAGCCCCCGCGCCGGTCCGATTGTGCCCTGCCTGGCTGGCCCAGGTGCGTTGGACTAAGACAGCTGGGAGCGCTTCGGACAAGTTCCAGGAGACGTCGGTGTTCAATGAGACGCTTCGCATCGAGCGCATTGCGCGCACGCAGGGTGGCCGCTACTACTGCAAGGCTGAGAACGGCGTGGGCGTGCCCGCCATCAAGTCCATCCGGGTGGACGTGCAGTGTGAGTCGGTCCCCTCTCAGTTCCCAGGGCCAGGGGTCTGCTCCTGGGGGCTCAGGCTGGGAAGGAGGAGTGGGGAGGGTGGAGACGTGGCACCTCCTTGGAAAACAAGGGTCGAGACTCTCTCTGCCGGGTTAGAGAAGGGCATCTTTGATGTTCCTTCCATGTGCACTACCCTGACCCATTCCCATCATAATCAAATATGAACTTTCCAGCATCCCTGTAAAATGGTCAGGGAGGACAGGACAGGTTGGATTATATCCATTCCACAGATGAAGAAACTGAGACCAAAGTCTTGTGACTTGCGCACTGCCTAGGTCTTTTGACTGTGGGCCAGTGCCCTTCCCACTGCACCTCATATCTCTTGTTTTTGTCTCAGGGCAGCTCTGAAACTTCCCTACCCCAACATTTGCAGGACCAGCCACCCCTCAGTCCTCGCTGCTGGCTGAATGAGAAGCCCCCAATCCCTGCCTGCCCTCCATGGATTCCCCTTGACCCCAGGAGGCTATCTGCCTGCTTACCACCCACCTCTGTGCCCGTTCAGGCTGACCTAGGTACCCGGAAGCTGTGGGGCCGGCCCAAGGGTCTGTCTGCCACCATCTTAGTACCTACAATGAACCTACCTATTAAATACACCCCCTGCCCCCAAGGTGGGACCTCATAGAGTGGTGAGCAATGGAATCCCAGGCCCTCATCAGCCACCTAGGAGTCTGCCAAGCACTGGGGCCAAGGGTCATTTCTCAGGTTATTGCAGGTGGAAGGAGCTGGCAGGCATGGCCTGATTTCCAGTCTCAGCTGATTCCTCTATCCCATGATAAGAGGGTGAAGACAGACAGCCCCCCCCCCCGCCACCTCCCAGTGCAGGTCCCTGGGGAGGGAAAGCTGAGAAGCCCACAAGTCCAGTCCCCTGTCTCCGACAGGTTGGTCAAACTTGCAGGGCTGGCAGAGCATGTGGTTCTCTGGAAACATCCCATGAGGGTGGCTTAACTTTCCCCGAGGGCTGCCAGGGGTCAAGGCACCCCTCCCCCCAACCTCGGGGTCACACAGCTCTGACTCCACTGGGGCTGTGCCCTTGCAGACCTGGACGAGCCAGTGCTGACGGTGCACCAGACAGTGAGCGATGTCCGAGGCAACTTCTACCAGGAGAAGACGGTGTTCCTGCGCTGTACGGTCAACTCCAACCCACCTGCCCGCTTCATCTGGAAGCGGGGCTCCGACACCCTGTCTCACAGCCAGGACAATGGTGTTGACATCTATGAGCCCCTCTACACCCAGGTCAGGATGGGCAGCAGCTGGCATGGCCTCCTCATGGCTTACCCCACACTCTTCCTTCTGTACCCTGCAAAGGAGGGGTGCAGGGGGGCTGAGGCCTCACCACCTGGAGTTCCAGGGACTGTCCTGACTCCAACAATTTTCTTCTGACATCAGAAGCAAGCATTCTGGTTGGGCTTCAGACAACCTGGGGTAGACAGAACCAAGACAGAAAGGTCAGGGAACAGTGATGACAGGAGAGCCCTTTAAGAACATCGCCAATTAGGAAAGCATCCCCAGGGGACAGACAAGTCATCCCCACCTGTCGCTGGCTGGCAGGGTCTTGGAAGCCCATGACAGGCACAGGAGGGGTTGGAATCAAGATGACTCACTCCCTAAGGGTCTTCTGCCATCCCAGGAGATGGTGATGAAGCCATCCTTCAGGGGAAAGCTTTCAGAGGCAGCTTTCCTAGCTGTCAAGACTCCACATGTGGCCATGGCCTGCAGGGCCAGCCCTGTATTTGTATGGATTGTGAGACAGAGTGGGGTTCCCTCCTTACCCTTCCATTTCCTCGAGTGGGGAAACTGAGGCTGGGTCCTGGCCATTGTGTACCAGGACACCCTCAGACCCTTGCAGGCCCAGGGTATGGGGGGTGTGGCATCCACTCCAGGCTCAGTCCTGAACAGGAATTTGCTTTAGCCTCTGATGCTTGGTGAATGTGTGTGAGACCCCTGGAGACCCAAGCAGGCCCCTCACCCTAGTGGTCGCTGCCCAGGGGGAGACCAAGGTCCTGAAGCTGAAGAATCTGCGGCCCCAGGACTATGCCAGCTACACCTGCCAGGTGTCTGTACGCAACGTGTGCGGCATCCCGGACAAGGCTGTCACCTTCCGGCTCACCAACACCACAGGTACAGACACCTCCCTGCCCATCCCCTTGCCCTGGGCTGAGTCCTCAACCAGGAGATGGTGCCCACCCTACACAGGACTCCAGGCACATCACCACAAGTCCGTGCCCTCCTCCCTCCTGCCTGCTCCCTCCTCCCTCCCCACCCCCTCAGAGACCCTCCCTCCTTGCTTCTCCTCCCCCACATCTAGCTCAGCCTCAGTCCCCTGAGACCCAATTCTTGTCCTCCTAGCACCACCAGCCCTGAAGCTGTCTGTGAACGAAACTCTGGTGGTGAACCCTGGGGAGAATGTGACGGTACAGTGTCTGCTGACCGGTGGTGATCCCCTACCCCAACTGCAGTGGTCCCATGGGCCAGGCCCGCTGCCCCTGGGTGCCCTGGCCCAGGGTGGCACCCTCAGCATCCCTTCAGTGCAGGCCCGAGACTCTGGCTACTACAACTGCACAGCTACCAACAATGTGGGCAACCCTGCCAAGAAGACTGTCAACCTCCTGGTGCGATGTACGTGGCTTTGGGGGTGGGGGGGCATGGGGTAGGGATCTTGGGAAGCAGACAGTGTTCCTGTTGCTCAGGAACTGGAAGGGGAAAGGGGCCTGTCTTCTTTTCCTTGGTAGGAGAGAGAGGCTGAGGAAGAAGGTTCCAGGCACTTTAGTTTCCCTGCAATTCAGGTGTCTGCCAGCAGATGGCAGGACTAAAATTTGTATAAAGTGTTTTTTTTTTAACTTTTAATTTTGTAATTGGGGTATAGCCAATTACCAATATGATGGATAGAGTTTTATTTACAGCTAACAATCTACATTTTCAAATATAACTTCAGCAAGCCAAGATGTGGGAAGGGCTGGTGTTGATCACTTTGAATTTTTTTAGATTGGGAAACTGAGGCTGCCTGCGGCTAAATTTGGACATTCTAGTCTCTAACAGAAATCTCCTGACTTCCTCCCTGTACAACGGTTTCTACAAGATTAATAGAATCAAAGTGAAAATAAAACACATTTGCACATGCTTCCTATGTAAATCTTTATTAGCAAAGCATTTCAGTAAGTATGAAGATAATTACTAAATGTAAAAATGATTAAAACTTGGAGCACAATCTAAAGAAGTACAGATACTTTCCTAACTAAATTTCAGCCTCAGTAATGATCATTAGTTGCTTGATAAGATCTTGATTTTACTGCTTTGCTATAAGGAGAAACCTTTAAATTCTTCTGCTTGTACAGCTTTAGGTTACTGTTTTAAAATTTATTTTTTAAGATTTTTTTTTTAAAAGATACAGGCTTGTTTCCAGCTTTTTAGCATTTGAAAGTAAAATACAGCTTTTGTCAAATTCAATTGAGAATCTTCTGATAAAATGAACACTCTTCTTTGTTCATCTCTCACTGACCAGTCTCTCCCTGATTCTCCTCACAAAAAAGAAGCTGGCGCTCTATAACTTTTTACTTAATTCTGATTAAGTAGTGAGAAAGATATAGTCAAACTGCAGTTATCTAATTACTACTTTTCCCTTTGATTGTACTTTTCTCATCAGAAGATTGTTTTTCTCCACCTGATTCCATTTGACCTTTAAAACCTGGCTTGATAAGATTGCAATTTACATCAAATACTTGTGGTCACCTCTTGGGGTGACATACAGCCTGTTTTACTCAGCCCAGTCCTGATTTATGGCTGTTGTATCAGAGTCCTTTCTAATGAGCACCTAATATTAAGCATTCTATCTCTTGGCATACATAAAACAATATTCAGATTTCTAAAAGAGGCCAGACCATTTTCTTTCTAAACTCTGTAAGAATTTAGAGTTGAGTTGAGTTCAGAGTTGAGTTATCCCTCAACTTGCATCTAAGATGATTGTATTAGTCTTTTTTTTTTTTTTTAAATGACACAAACTGTTGCAAAGAACCAAACAGCATACAAGGGCAAGTTAAAATTCTCCCCTTAGTTCCCTTTAGCCCCACTCTCTACACACAACCAGCAATACATTCTAGTGCTTCCTTCCAAAATTTGAATTTTGTATATTCTGGGTTTAAAACAACAATAAATATAAAGCAGCATAATAGCTAAGAACATAGGCTCAGAGTGTGAATTCAAGATGGGCTATTTAATTCTTTGAGCAAGTGGATTAAACTGTCTGAGCCTCCTTTGTGAAACAGGGACAATAAAATGCCTCCCTCACAGATTGTGGGGTGGGCTAAATGAAGACATGCATTTTAGGTGCTTAGAACAGGGCCTCTCATAGTGTATGGTCAACCGTGGCTGTGTTGATTACTAAACTGACTTTTCTGCAGCCAGCTTTTTTGAACTTTTGGAAACACATCTGACCAAGCAGGACAATTTCCAAGCAGAAAACGTGATGGTTTCTCCTGGGAATGGGGTTGTAGATCCCAACCTCCAGGAAGGCCAGCTGGAGGCAAGAAGCTGTATCTGGATGGCAGTGGTGAGACAGGGAGTCCTGGCTTTGGGCCAGCCCCAGCCACCCTTCCCTCCGCTTCCACCCATAGCCATGAAGAACGCCACATTCCAGATCACCCCAGATGTGATCAAAGAGAGTGAGAACATACAGCTGGGCCAGGATCTGAAGCTGTCCTGCCACGTGGATGCAGTGCCCCAGGAGAAGGTGACCTACCAGTGGTTCAAGAATGGCAAGCCAGCGCGCATGTCCAAGAGGCTGCTGGTGACTCGCAATGACCCCGAGTTGCCTGCCGTCACCAGCAGCCTAGAGCTCATTGACCTGCACTTCAGTGACTACGGCACCTACCTGTGTGTGGCTTCCTTCCCGGGGGCACCTGTGCCCGACCTGAGTGTCGAGGTCAACATCTCCTCTGAGACAGGTGGGCAGCTGGAGGTGGAGCAACAGAGAGGATGGAAGGGGCTGGAGAGCCCCACAGAGGGGAGGGGCAGCAGCTTGAGAAAGGGAGGCCACAGTGAGGAGGATATCATTTGTTCATGCTGCATGCATTTATTAAACACGTATTATATGCCAGGCACTGTGCTAGGCACTGCAGTAAAGTGGTGGGCAAAACAGGTTCTGCCCTTATTGGACTTACTAGCAGATGTGTTTCAGATCATCCCACAAATAAAGATATCACTGCAAACTGTGATGCATAAGAGTCAGGCAAGAGTTTCCTAAGATAGTTTTGATCTAGATCTGAGGGAGGGGCAGGATTTTAGTAGGCACAAGAGAGCAAGAGAGGTGGAAGAAAAAGGCAGGCCAAGGAATCGGCATGTGCAAAGGCATTGAGGCAGGAAAGTCCATGAACCATTTGAAGCCCTGAAAGAAGGAGAGTGGCTGGGAGAATGGAGTCAGATGAGAGTGGAGAGGTTGACAGGGGCCAGATTTTGCAGAGAATTTGGGTCTTTATACCAATAATAAAAAAAATAATGAAATAATAGCCAACATTTATTGAGTGTTCACTGTATGTTCTGATGATTTTGTATTTATCTCATTCACATTCACGATTTACTGTGTGGGGTAGATGGTTCATCTTCAGGTTTTAGAGATGAAGAAACTTAGGCTCAGAGAGTTTAACACATCAACAGATGGTAGAGCTGGGATTCAAACCCAGGCAGCCTGACTTCAGATCTTGCTCTCAGCCACCCCTGAAAGGTTTACACTTGGAAAAAGAGTTTGGAGGGAGTGACTCTGGACAAAGTCTCTGGAATCTCATTTCCAGCCTCCACTACCTTGCACTGAGTTGCTGGCTGACTTAGGCTAAACCTCTTTGACTCTCTGGGCCTCAGTCTCCTCTATGAGACACTGGATCAGATGGCCTTGGAGGCCCTTCCCATCCTGATACCGGAACAGGGAGGAGCCAGGTGAAGCTGGAGGCGTCAGGAAAGGCTTCCAGAAGGAGACAGACCTGAGCTGAGCTTTGGGGTGAACTAGGCTCCACAGATTCCACAAATCCATTTCTTATATCCTGAGCCATGTCCTGGGTGAGGAGCTGGGGAACCCAGCCATGAATACCACAGCCCCATTCTCAGAGCTCACTGCCTAGCCAGGGAGATAGACCTGCTGTGGAGGGGTCCGGCAAGGTGCAAGAAAAGGAACAACAGGAGACTACAGGACAGGAAAAGGAAAAGGAAGACTCAGGAGCTAAACGTGGGGTCTGCAGAGCATCCTGGGGACATGAGGAGGACCAGGCTGCCTGGGGCCGTCAGGGGAGACTTCTTAGAGGAGCCAGGTTCCATGTGACCATTTGCTAGGTGTAGGGGACAAGCCCAGGAGAGGAGGGACAGGGAGTCCCCAAGGTATATGAGACTTGCTGTATCCAGGAAGTATGTTCCTTACAAGTGGATCCCACAGCTGGGACTCAGGATGGGAAAGGGAAGATGAGGCTGAGAGTTGACAGAGGTAAGAGCATGAGGGCCTTGTTTCAGAGCCAAGAAGTTTGAGTTTTAACCTGAGGGCAGTATGGCCTCAAAAAGGGGGGACAGCCCTTTAGCTTGTGGGGCAAAGCAGGGTTGGGAGCTGGGATGTTTTAGAAACAGGGAAATCAATGTGGGTACAGGGCCATTTCCTTCATTTGGCTTATAAGCTTGATGCCTTGGGTATGGAAGCTTTTTAAGAACCTATGGAAATGGAGTAGAATTGGAAAAATAAATTAATTGGCTCCAAAATACAAAATGAAAACTACTGAATTAAAGTCAATAAATGTATTAATGTTTACAGAGTATACATTATGCCAACTAGATAACTGGACCTCAACTTGCCTTGTAGAGTTATTTACAATTTATATTTAATGTAGACATTTTAATTTGTTTGATGTGATATAAGATGGGACCCATGGAAGTCTTTTTTTTTTTAGTTGGACTCTAATTGCTTTACAATGTTGTGTTAGTTTTTGCTACACAGCAAAGTGAATCAGCTATATGTATACAAATATCCTCTCTCTGGAAGTCTTTAAAAGACTCTTCATTTGGGCAACGTGTTGAGTTGGATTAGGCTTGGCTGTGAATGACAGAAAAACCCTAAATAATAGTGGCTTTAAATGAGCTATATGTGTATTTCTTCTTCTTGTAAAAGTGAGCAGTCCAGGCTGGAATAGTAGCTCTGCTCCATCAAGTCCTCAGAGCCCCAGGCTCCATCTCATCTTGCTATTCTGTTCTCCTTAGCATGTGCCACCTTGTCCACAATGGCAGTGCCAGCTGCAGCCATCAGTCTGCATTCCAGCCTGCAGGAAGGAGGAAGAGAGGCACAGCCTCTCCCTTTAAAGACCCCACCCCCTTGGCCAGAATTTAGTCACATGACCACAGCCAGCCATAAGGCAGGCTGGGAAGTAGTCTTCATTCTGGCTGTGTGCCCTGCAAAAGCCCAGATAGTCTATCACTTTGGAAGGAAGGGTGAGGATGGCGGGGGACCGACTACGAATCTGTGATAATACTCCAGAAAGAGACGATGGAAGCTTTCCCTACAGCAGGGCGGGTGGGCTGGAGAGAGAGGATTAAGGGATAAATTTTCAGCAGAACTATTTAAAAAGTGGAACCCCCTGTCCCCCAAATAAGTGAATAAAAGATGGAATCCCCCAACCTTAGTAATGTTGGGGTTAGGGGATAAAAGGAATCGGCCTGGACAACTTCAGTACTCTTTCTGAATTGGGAGACCTTGAGAGGTAGAGGCCCAGGAAGTGGAGAGGGTTTGGGGGAGGGGAGTTCTACTTTGGAGAATCTGCAGGATCTGTGGGGCCTCTGGGATGGGAAAGGGAGGTTCGAACGTGGGGGCAGGGAAGCAGACGCCCCAGAGCAGAGGTCTGGGTTGGGGTGGGGTCGGGGGAAGCTCTAACCTGGCTCCTACCTCTCCCCCGCCCCGCAGTGCCGCCCACCATCAGCGTGCCCAAGGGCAGGGTCGTGGTGACCGTGCGCGAGGGCTCGCCAGCTGAGCTGCAGTGCGAAGTGCGGGGCAAGCCGCGGCCGCCTGTGCTGTGGTCCCGCGTGGACAAGGAGGCCGCGTTGCTGCCGTCGGGGCTGCCTCTGGAGGAGACCTCGGACGGGAAGCTGCGGCTGGAGCGTGTGAGCCGCGACATGAGTGGGACCTACCGCTGCCAGACAGCTCGCTATAATGGCTTCAACGTGCGCCCACGCGAGGCCCAGGTGCAGCTGAACGTCCAGTGTGAGTCCCACCGCCCCACCCAGACTACCGTCCGAGCTGTCCCTCCGGGTCCCCAGGCAGGCCTGGCGCATCTTCACCCCCACCCTCCACGTCCGACCAAACCCCTCCTCCTACTGCTGGTACCCCAACACCTCCTTGACCCCCGTGCTGTAGGACATGGAGGCCCATGACCCTTGCGGCACTTGTACCCCATCTTCATTCCCGGGGACACAGTGAGCAAAGAACTGATTTTGACAAGTGGAAATGAGAGTTTGAAGGAGGACGGACCTTCAAGGGAACACACTGCCTCCGTGTGATGAGGAGAGTTAACCTGTGCTGTGTGCTTAGTCACTCAGTCGTGTCCGACTCTTTGCGACCCCATGGACTGTAGCCCGCCAGGCTTCTCTGTCCATAGGGATCCTCCAGGAAGGAATACTGGAGTGGGTTGCCACACCCTCCTCCAGGGGATCTTCCCAACCCAGGGATCAAACCCAGGTCTCCTATATTGCAGGCGGATTCTTTATTCTTCGAGCCACCAAGGAAGCCCGAGAGTTAACCTGCCATGTGGCAAGCACTGTTCTGAGTATTTTAACGCACTAACTCATCTAGACCTTCACAACTCTGTGTATAGATTCTATTATTCACCCATTTTTACAAATAGGGAAACTGGGTCACACAGACATTAAGAAACTTTCCTAAGATCTTACAGCTATTTAGAGGCAGAGCTGGGCTTTGAACCTAAGCCCTCTTGCTCCGAGGAACATGCTCTAAACCCTGACGTTGTGTTGCTTTTCATCACACGGGGAGAGGGGACCATTTGAGGCACAAATAGAGGCCCCATCTGGGAAGCTCGGCTGGAAGTTACGGCGGGGAGGAGTAGGCATCTGCAGGTCGGGAGGTGTGGCTGTTGGGTACCCTGTGTGTGTCCGCCCTGAGACATTTCCAGGCTGGGGGGGTACGGGCGTAGGGGCGAATGCGTCGCTTCCCCGTGGGGCAGCTCCTCAGACCCTACCCCGTGGGGAGAGGCCCCGCTGACCGCTGCCTCCGCCCCCAGTCCCGCCGGAGGTGGAGCCCGGCTCCCAGGACGTGCGCCAGGCGCTGGGCCGGCCGGTGCTCCTGCGCTGCTCGCTGCTTCGAGGCAGCCCCCAGCGCATCGCCTCGGCTGTGTGGCGCTTCAAAGGGCAGCTGCTGCCTCCGCCGCCCGCCGTCCCCGTCGCCGCCGAGGCCCCCGACCACTCCGAGCTACGCCTCGACGCCGTCACCCGCGAGAGCAGTGGCAGCTACGAGTGCAGCGTCTCCAACGACGTGGGTTCGGGCGCCTGCCTCTTCCAGGTCTCGGGTGAGCGTCCCGGCGGCCCCGCCCCCCTGGGCCCAGACTCCGCCCAACTCCAACCCCGCCCACTCCCGGCCTGGAGCCCGCCCCTTCCGCCCACGTGCACCCGGTTTAGGCCCCTTGCCTTGCCAGGACCCGCCCATGCCAGGTGTAGGCTTCGCGCAGCCCTCTCGGATCTAACCAGGACCCCCTCTCGCAGCCCTTCCCACTCCGCACGCCCACTCGAGGTCTAGGCCTTCCCGTTTCAAGGCCCATTCAGACCTGGCCTCTGAGAGCCCCAACCCTGCTCAAGTCTTCACCAGGCCTAGGCTTCGCGCCTCCAGAGCCCTTGGGTACTAGCCCTTGATGGTTCTCACCCCGCTCACGCCCAGCCTGTATGAGGCATAGGCTTTGCCCCTTCCAGCATAGGCTTCGCGCCTTCCAGCTCTCTGCTTATACTTGTTCAGGTAGCAAGCAGTTCGGTCTTTCCAGCTGGGTCCCCAATTAGGTTTAGACTCACCCGCTCAAGCCCTGGGTACTGCCCCATCTCAGCTATCACTCTTCAAGCCCGTCTTCCTTTGTCCTTGGCCCCCGAAGCTGCAAATAGGGAATCTTTTCCTGACTGCAGGCCTGGGGTGAGGGGCCTGAGCCATAGCTTGGGGGGAAGGGAGAAGATGCCCCCCCTCGACAGCTTCTCTGGAACATGGAGGGTGGCGCTGGGCCAGCCAGCACACAGTTCCTGAACTATCACTCTAGAGGTTCCGGCCTCTTGGCGCCCAGAAATCCCTTTCAGTCCCACGTCTTCAAGTCATTCGAGAGGGCACTTTAGGGCTGCAGCTGGGCAGAAAGGGGTGGAGGTCGTGGTGAGAGCAGAGGGTAAAGACAAAGAGCTGATGGGATTGCCGATCCACCCCATCTCCACCTCCTGTGGGGAAAGCCAGCTCCCTGTCAGAAGCAGCGCCCCGAGGAGAGCCCGGATGTTCCTGTTCCCCATTTTACCGCACCCTGGCTCTCCCCACAGCCCCTGACTGGCCTGCTATCCCTTTAGCTCTTTTCTGGATCTCCTCACTCAACAGTGGGGGCTAGGACCACAGGTCACCGGCCGCCTCCCCAGTCCCTCCTCACCCCGCCCAGCCCTGCCAGCCAGAGGCCCCTGTGACATTTCCCACCTCCTCCCCCTCTCCCCTCTTCTCCCACACTTTCCCTGTCTCCCCACCTTTTGGTCTTTATCTCTCTTCCCTTCCTTCTGCCTCAAAATCCTTGACCCTTCTTGGTGTCTCCCCAATGCTCTTCCCCTGTGTCTTCTCCAACATCCCTTCTCTGTGTCTCCCCATGTTTCTCTTTTCTGGCCTTTCCGTGGCCTTTCCGCTCCATTCTCACCAACACCACCTCTTGGATTCCCAATCTCCCTTTCCTCCATCTGCCACCTTCCCTTCCCACCCTCATCCTCCCCAATCTCCTCTTCTCCCACCACCTCCTCTCCTCACAATATTCCTTGTTTTTGTCTCCCCCTATCCCTCTCTCTCTTCCGCCCATCCTCTTCTGTCTCCCTCTCCCATGCCTCCTCTCTCTGTGTCTCTCCCCACCCCCTACTCTTCATGGCCCCGTGCCCCGCTCCCCACCCTCTCAGCCAAAGCCTACAGCCCGGAGTTTTACTTCGACACCCCCAACCCCACCCGCAGCCACAAGCTGTCCAAGAACTACTCCTACGTGCTGCAGTGGACCCAGAGGGAGCCTGATGCTGTCGACCCCGTGCTCAACTACAGACTCAGTGTCCGCCAGGTGGGCTGAGGGGGACAGGGGCCCAGGTGCAGGCTGGCCCTGGGAGTGCTTGTCAAGCCTGGGGAAGGGGTTGAAGACACACTGACTCTCTTATAGAAGGCTCTTCTGAGCCAGAGCCACAGTGTTCTGGACACAGCAGCAGGAGCTGGGAGTCTCTGGGGACCTATCCCTGCTGAACCCATGCTCTGCACACAGCCCTGGGAATTAGGCAGGAGTCTGCAGGGTTCATGTGGGGGAAGGGAGCAGAGCCGTTTCTGCTCACAAAACACAGAATCTGCTCTTACATCAGAAGCTTAAAGCAGGAGCGTAAGTCTCACCCACAGTGTCTCTAGGATGCAGGGTCAGAGCCACTCTACTGGTCTTGTGTCCAGTCTCATTCCATGTGGTTCCACCCAGCTAAGGGGTAGTTGGGTGGAGGGTAAGAGGTGACCCTGGGGCAGACTGCCTAAGCTAAATATCAGTTCTGTATTAATTTGGGCAGGCTACATCTGTTTGGCCTCAGTTTCTTTATTTGTAAAATGGAGGTAGTTATAATATTGCACCTGATAAGGCCATTGTATTGAGGATTAAACAAGTTAATAATCACATTGCATTTGGAGCAGTGCCTAGCACATATTAATTGTTCAATACTTGTTCATATGTGTGCTCAGTTGTGTCTGACTCTCTTGCGACCCCATGTACTGTAGTCCACCAGGCTCCTCTGTCCATGGGATTCTCCAGGCAAGAAGACTAGAGTGGGTTGCCATTTCTTCCTCCTGACCCAGGGATCGAAAATCTCTTACATCTCCTGCATTGGCAGGTGGATTCTTTACCATGGCCCCAAGACAGCCCTGGGAGGGGGGCATGGAAGGGGTGATTGCTCTGTCTTACAGATGAGGAAACTGAGGGCCTGGCTTCCTAGTCCTTTGCTCTTTCTGCTCCTCAATGCTGCCCCCGCAGTGTCACACCAGGGTCTGGGCAGGTGCTCAGGTGGAGGGCATGGCCTATTGGGCATCTGGGGACTCCCTGTATCTACAGTTGAATCAGCACAACGCCCTGGTGAAGGCGATCCCGGTGCGGCGTGTGGAGAAGGGGCAGCTGCTGGAGTACATCCTGACCGACCTCCGAGTGCCCCACAGCTACGAGGTCCGCCTCACGCCCTACACCACTTTTGGGGCTGGAGATATGGCCTCCCGCATCATCCACTACACGGAGCGTAGGTGGTGGTGGCGGCGGTGGGATAGGTGGGCCCATCTCACACTCAAGGGAACCCTCCATATTTCCCGCGTGGTTCCTGAGCTTGGGGTTCCCCAATCTGCAGTGTCCTACTCTGTTACTGCAGGCCAGGTGCTTCTGGCCCCCAGTCCTGCTCTGGGGACTCTGTTTCCTGGTCTTAAGCCCAGGCACCCTCTGCACAGCCCCACACCTTGGTTCTGACTTGGTTTTCCTGCTTGCTTTCTCAGCCATCAGCTCTCCCAATTTGTCAGGTGAGATACCCCTGCCTACTTCTCTTTACCTTTAGGGTCACAAAAGTTCCCCTGGGAGGGAGGAAGGGACCCCCAGGAGACACCCAGAGAGAAAATAATGTGGAGGCCCGCCATTGGCAGGAGAAGCAGGAGGGAGCAGGGTTGGGCTTGGAGATATTTGCATCTGGGATTTATTCTGGGGCTTAAAGGCTTGAAGGGAGGGTGGAGTCAAGAGGACATCTCTAACTCAGGGTCTTTTGTCCTCGCTCAGCACCGTTCACTGTCCCCAGAAGAAAAATGGAAAGATAGGTTAATCCACCTTCTCTGTTCCCTGGGGCAGGGGTCCTTAATCTGAGATCCATGGACTGACTGCCCCCCAAATGATCAGAATTGGCCCATGAAACTGGAACCTGGAAGGGCCTACAAGTACTTCGTTATTTTCCCTAACTTCTCACAGAAATTTAACCTCCCCTTAAATGATGCATGTAGGAATATGGTGTAATCATTACCTGATTGACTTTGTCACCAGTGGAAATCCAGTGTTTTTATATCGCCTAAAAGTTGTTGCAGATATCTGTAAACATCATTTCCATTCATTAGTGTTTCAAAACTACAGTACTTAGACCTAACACTAGATCTTGTGATTTAGTTAGATAATAGAGAAACCCACTTATTATTATATCACACATTTGTTTTTCGATGACTATATTTCAGTATAATATGATTTCCTTTGTAACCCTATGCTATTCATTTTATGCACCTAAATAATCTGCGATGGGGTCCTTAACTTCATTAGACGTCAGAAGGGTTTCTGGCACCAAAAAGTTTAAGAAGTCCTGTTCCGGGAACAGATGTGTCAAGGGCCCTGTTGCCTGCTTTCTGGAGCCTTGGGATCCTGGGTCCACTACTTGGATGTTTGGGAGCTGCCTCGGGGGTGACCAGGAAGTTAAAACTGGATGAGGGGATCCGAGTAGGCTGACCCTCTTTGTCTCACTCCCTCCCCACCCTGCCCTGACTGCAGACAACACCTGTCACTTTGAGGATGAGAAGATCTGTGGCTACACCCAGGACCTGACAGACAATTTTGACTGGACCCGGCAGAATGCCCTCACCCAGAACCCGAAGCGCTCTCCCAACACTGGTCCCCCTACTGACATAAGTGGCACCCCTGAGGGTGAGGACATGGACTGCTGCTCGGAATGGAGAACTGCTTCAGGGAGGGGTCTAGCGCTGGGGAGCCCAAATCTGAGGGGGAGACACAGCCCTGTCTTTGGGGAGCCCCAGTCTGAGGGGAGACACAGCCCTGCCTCAGGGAGCCCCAGGCTGAGGAGAGACACAGCCCTGCCTCAGGGAGCCCCGGTCTGAGGGGAGACACAGCCCTGCCTCAGGGAGCCCCGGTCTGAGGGGAGACAGTCCTGCCTCAGGGAGCCCCGGTCTGAGGGGAGACAGCCCTGCCTCAGGGAGCCCCAGTCTGAGGGGAGACACAGCCCTGCCTCAGGGAGCCGCAGTCTGAGGGGAGACACAGCCCTGCCTCAGGGAAACCCAGTCTGAGGGGAGACACAGCCCTGCCTCAGGGAAACCCAGTCTGAGGGGAGACACAGCCCTACCTCAGGGATTCCTAGTCTGAGGGAGATACAGCCCTGCCTCAGGGAGCCCCAGTCTGAGGGGAGACACAGCCCTGCCTCAGGGAGCCCCAGTCTGAGGGGAGACACAGCCCTGCCTCAGGGAGCCCCAGGCTGAGGGGAGACACAGCCCTGCCCTCAGGGAGCCCCAGGCTGAGGGGAGACACAGCCCTGCCCTCAGGGAGCCCCAGTCTGAGGGGAGACACAGCCCTGCCTCAGGGATTCCCAGTCTGAGGGGACATACAGCCCTGCCTCAGGGGCCCCCCAGTCTGAGGGGAGACACAGCCCTGCCTCAGGGAGCCCCAGGCTGAGGGGAGACAAATCTCTGTCTTTGGGGAGCCCCAGTCTGAGGGGAGGCACAGCCCTGCCTCAGGGAGCCCCAGTCTGAGGGGAGACACAGCCCTGCCTCAGGGAGCCCCAGGCTAAGGGGAGACAAATCTCTGTCTTTGGGGAACCCCAGTCTGAGGGGAGACACAGCCCTGCCTCAGGGAGCCCCAGTCTGAGGGGAGACACAGCCCTGCCTCAGGGAGCCCCAGGCTGAGGGGAGACACAGCCCTGCCTCAGGGAGCTGCAGTCTGAGGGGAGACACAGCCCTGCCTCAGGGAGCCCAGGTCTGAGGGGAGACACAGCCCTGCCTCAGGGAGCCCCGGTCTGAGGGGAGACACAGCCCTCCCTCAGGGAACCCCGGTCTGAGGGGAGACACAGCCCTCCCTCAGGGATTCCTAGTCTGAGGGAGATACAGCCCTGCCCTCAGGGAGCCCCAGTCTGAGGGGAGACACAGCCCTGCCTCAGGGAGCCCCAGTCTGAGGGGAGATACAGCCCTGCCCTCAGGGAGCCCCAGTCTGAGGGGAGACACAGCCCTGCCTCAGGGATTCCCAGTCTGAGGGGACATACAGCCCTGCCTCAGGGACCCCCCAGTCTGAGGGGAGACACAGCCCTGCCTCAGGGAGCCCCAGGCTGAGGGGAGACAAATCTCTGTCTTTGGGGAGCCCCAGTCTGAGGGGAGGCACAGCCCTGCCCCAGGGAGCCCCAGTCTGAGGGGAGACACAGCCCTGCCTCAGGGAGCCCCAGGCTAAGGGGAGACACAGTCCTGTCTCAGGGAGCTGCAGTCTGAGGGGAGACACAGCCCTGCCTCAGGGAGCCCCAGGCTGAGGGGAGACACAGCCCTGCCTCAGGGAACCCCGGTCTGAGGGGAGACACAGCCCTGCCTCAGGGATTCCTAGTCTGAGGGAGATACAGCCCTGCCTCAGGGAGCCCCAGTCTGAGGGGAGACACAGCCCTGCCTCAGGGAGCCCCAGGCTGAGGGGAGACACAGCCCTGCCTCAGGGAGCCCCGGTCTGAGGGGAGACACAGCCCTCCCTCAGGGAACCCCGGTCTGAGGGGAGACACAGCCCTGCCTCAGGGAGCCCAGGTCTGAGGGGAGACACAGCCCTGCCTCAGGGAGCCCCTGTCTGAGGGGAGACACAGCCCTCCCTCAGGGAACCCCGGTCTGAGGGGAGACACAGCCCTGCCTCAGGGATTCCTAGTCTGAGGGAGATACAGCCCTGCCTCAGGGAGCCCCAGTCTGAGGGGAGACACAGCCCTGCCTCAGGGAGCCCCAGTCTGAGGGGAGACACAGCCCTGCCTCAGGGAGCCCCAGGCTGAGGGGAGACAAATCTCTGTCTTTGGGGAGCCCCAGTCTGAGGGGAGGCACAGCCCTGCCCCAGGGAGCCCCAGTCTGAGGGGAGACACAGCCCTGCCTCAGGGAGCCCCAGGCTAAGGGGAGACAAATCTCTGTCTTTGGGGAACCCCAGTCTGAGGGGAGACACAGCCCTGCCTCAGGGAGCCCCAGTCTGAGGGGAGACACAGCCCTGCCTCAGGGAGCCCCAGGCTGAGGGGAGACACAGCCCTGCCTCAGGGAGCCCCAGGCTGAGGGGAGACACAGTCCTGCCTCAGGGAGCTGCAGTCTGAGGGGAGACACAGCCCTGCCTCAGGGAGCCCAGGTCTGAGGGGAGACACAGCCCTGCCTCAGGGAGCCCCGGTCTGAGGGGAGACACAGCCCTCCCTCAGGGAACCCCGGTCTGAGGGGAGACACAGCCCTGCCTCAGGGATTCCTAGTCTGAGGGAGATACAGCCCTGCCTCAGGGAGCCCCAGTCTGAGGGGAGACACAGCCCTGCCTCAGGGAGCCCCAGTCTGAGGGGAGACCCAGCCCTGCCCTCAGGGAGCCCCAGTCTGAGGGGAGACACAGCCCTGCCTCAGGGATTCCTAGTCTGAGGGAGATACAGCCCTGCCTCAGGGAGCCCCAGTCTGAGGGGAGACACAGCCCTGCCCTCAGGGAGCCCCAGTCTGAGGGGAGACACAGCCCTGCCTCTGGGGAGCCCCAGGCTGAGGGGAGACAAATCTCTGTCTTTGGGGAGCCCCAGTCTGAGGGGAGGCACAGCCCTGCCCCAGGGAGCCCCAGTCTGAGGGGAGACACAGCCCTGCCTCAGGGAGCCCCAGGCTAAGGGGAGACAAATCTCTGTCTTTGGGGAACCCCAGTCTGCGGGGAGACACAGCCCTGCCTCAGGGAGCCCCAGTCTGAGGGGAGACACAGCCCTGCTTCAAGGAATCCCCAGTCTGAGGGGAGACACAGCCCTGCCCTCAGGGAGCCCCAGTCTGAGGGGAGACCCAGCCCTGCTCTCAGGGAGCCCCAGTCTGAGGGGAGACACAGCCCTGCTTCAAGGGATCCCCCGTCTGAGGGGAGACACAGCCCTGCCTCAGGGAGCCCCAGTCTGGAGGGAGACACAGCCCTGCCCTCAAGGAGCCCCAGTCTGAGGGGAGACAAATCTCTGTCTTTGGGGAGCCCCAGTCTGAGAGGAGACACAGCCCTGCCTCGGGGAGCCCCAGTCTGAGGGGAGACACAGCCCTCACCTGCTAAAGATTGAGAACAAGAGAAGCTGCGACAGAGCTAAGAGCTCACAAGTGCTGGCCCAGACTGCTGTGCTCTGAGGCAGGGAGGACAGATTGGGGTGGTGTGAGGCACCTAGGATTCATATAGCTGATACGTGAGCAGAAAAGGAGTCAGATGGAAAGAGGGCTGGGAAGGCTGAGGAGGAGAGTGTTGGTACATCTCCACTTCTCTGCAGGCTACTACATGTTCATTGAGACATCAAGGCCCCGGGAGCTGGGGGACCGTGCGAGGTTGGTGAGTCCCCTGTACAACGCCAGCGCCAAGTTCTACTGTGTCTCCTTCTTCTATCACATGTACGGAAAGCACATTGGTGAGTCGAAGGACCAGGGAACCTGCCTGAGTGAGTGCTGCTTCTCGGAGGGGGCAGGGGTCCACAGGAAGCTGGGGACTGGTCTCCCTAGGCCTGGGCTTTCCAACTCGGCCAGATCACAGGGAGTGTGATTGTAGAGAGTGTGAGCAGAATCTGGGCAAGAGGGAGGTCCAGAGAGCCAGCTTGTCTGAGGGCTTGAGGTGATCAAGCCTTCCCGAATCTGCAAAGAAAATGGCTTCAGCAGGATGAGGTGGAAGTCTTAGAGGGGATGGAGAAGTCAGCTAAGACGCTACATGTATTCATTGCCTGCCAGGTGACTTTCTGGATGCTCTGCATCTGTAGTCTCACCAACACTCACAGCCACAGAATGAGTGAGGTGTTACCATATAAACCAGAGAGGTTAAGCTTATGCCCAAGATCACACAGCAGCCCAATACTGCTGACTCTCCCAAGCCCTAAACACAGTGTTGGAAGGGAGCTGCTTTGTGAGCAGCGAGAGGAAGTCCTACTTCCTACACACAACTGTGAACCCAAGGAGTGTGCCCTTTGGGAAGAGAGGGTTCTGGTAGGAGCGTCACATTAGTCAGTGAACTCGTCAGTTGAGCCATCACTTCCAGACGTCCTGCTCTGTGCCTGGCTTCAGGTGCTGCAGAGAACAGGATGGACAGATTCCTCATCCTCTTGGCACCTCCAGTCAAGTGGGAGAGACGGACATTAGTAATTAGTAAATAGTAATAACTATTAGTAATTAGTATTAGTAAATACTAATTAGTAATTAGTAAATACTAATTAGTAATTTAGTTATTAGTAAATAACTAATTACACCAGGTAGAATTTAGCAACCACTGTGATGTGTGTCTGCAACAGCAGGACGGGGGTCAAGACAGCTGATAACAGGGAGACTTGACTGACTCTGGGGACCTGATTATGGAAGACTGCTGAGGAAGTGACAATTTTAATTTTGTTTGTTTGTTTACATATTTACGGGAAAGGTAATGTCTTTTGCACAAGTCAGAAGGTACAAAAGGTACATAATGAGAGTCCCCCTCCCATCCCAGTCTTCCTGCCGCCTAGAGTACCTCTCCAGAGGTAATCAAGGTACTAGATTTGAGGGGCGGGGGGGGCAAACTTCCAGAAATGCTTTGTGTGTATAGAAGCCAGTACACATGTATCCTTTTTCCCTACATTTTATGTACAGTGTTCTGTGCCTTGCTTTTCCCTCAAAACTGTATCTCTTGACAGTCATGCCTTAAGAGGTCACAGAAATGTTCATTGTTCTCCTTGGCTACACAGCAGAGGAAGTGACTTTAACCAAGTGTAGACCTAAAGGCTCACTGTGAAGTGTCCACAGCTGGAGCAATGGGTCAGGCTAAATTAATGAACTAGAATGAGGTGTGGATGGGACCTTCTGCATCCTCTGGAGTCCTCCAGGCTATCTGCACAATCCAGTTCATTCATGACTGGGTCTGGACTTCGTGAGAAGCTTCCTGTGAGATAGGTGGGGATGAGGATGAACAGGACCACGCTGCCCAGCTAGAGTAACCAGTTCAAACCAATCCTGGTTTGCCCCAGCCTTTCCCACCTTTAGCACTAGAAGTCCCACATCCCAGGCAAACCAGGACAGGTGGTCATTTTGTCCTCAGCTCAGGAGGAGCATGGAGGACCCAGCTGGCAAGAAGAGCATGTTGGATACAGTAAGGCCCTGGGAGATTAAGCCTTAAGAGCTGGGATGCCTGGGTGCCTGGGAGCAGAGAAATCCCTGAGGGAGCTGTCTGTGTTCCAGAGCTTGCTAGGTGTCCCCCAGTAGGTGGGACAAACACCAATCATTGAAAACTTCTGGGAGGCAGTCCTGAATTCCACCTGAGGAAGATGCTGTAAGCATCAGATCTGCCCAGCAAAGGAGTCGGCTATTCTTTCCCTGGGTAGGAGGACCGTCTAGCAGGGGAGCTGTGGAGGGGACCCCTGTGCAGGGTAATGTTACTCCCCTGCTCATCCCTCTTCCTTCACTGTCTTCTCCAGGCCTCCCAGACCTGGTCCACCCCTTCCTGCTTCTCTGATCTCATTTTCTGCTGCTCTCCCGTGACTCCACTCAGCTCAAGCACACTAATTTTGCTTTTCTTTATATATTTGAGGCAGGTTCCTTTATGCCTTCCAGGCCCCTGACCTGGAATGTTCTCCCCCTCTCCATTCAGGTCTCCTTGGAGAGGTCCCTGACAGCCCCATGTAAAACATTTCTCCATCCCCTTCCTGTGTTATATTCTTTATTGTGCTTTCCACCCAAGGAGCATAAGCTCCAGGAGGCATGGTGCTTTGTCTTATTCATGGATGTGTCTCTGGTGTCTAGAACAGAACCTGCTCAATTAGGCGAATGAGTGAATGAAAGGGAGGTAGTGGAGGCTGGACTTGATGACCCCTGAGGTAACTTCTAACTCTGAGATGCTATGAAAGTCCCTTTTCAGTCCTGATGACATAGAAAGTTCTTCACTGAGCATTCAAATATTGAAAGCAGATAGCAGTTTGATGGGGGCTTTCCCTCTGGAGTCAAATGAGAGAAGATGAGAATCCCAGTTAACTACCACTCCACAGAGTGGGGAGTGCTCTGGGCAAGAGGAGCTACAGTTTAAGGTCTCAGAGTTCGCAGGAAGCACAGAACCACCTCCAGCCTGGGAAGACTTCCTGGAAGAGGTGGTGTTTCAGAGAGACCTTGAAGCACAAAAAAGATTTGGTCAGGGGAACATAGCAGGGGAGGGCATCTCAAGCAGTGGGAACAGCTCAGGCAAAACCCAGGGCCTGCAAAGCTGGACTATGTCCAGGCTGCAGCTTGTAGCTCAGTTCAGCTCCGGAGGTGACAAAGAACATAGTGAGCAGGCATCCTTAGGGCTCTGGCTGACCCTGTGAAAGGCTGTCAGGAAGAGGGGAGATCTTGGAGCTGGTGGGATGACCAGGGAAGGGGGCAGAACTTCAGTTTTGGTTTAGCAGTGAAAAGGTGGGCTTCTCCCATTTGAGTCCTTGGGACAGGGTGGTGGAGGAGAAAGGAAAGGTTTGAAGATTGAGGCTAGACCCTGGGGATTCGGGGATTGGGATAGGAGAAAAATCTCCAAGAAGGGGGAAGAGAGGGAGGTCCCCTTTGGGGCTGGTGAGAAGCCCAAAAGACATCGGGGCTTGGGCCCTGCCTATGCCAGTGTGGCACCTCCCGGCCCTCTGGGTGCTGGCTGCAGCCCTCTGAGGGCCCCATCTGCTGCAGGGGTCCCCACAGGCCTCGGATCTTTGGTGTGTTCCTCCCCCAGGCCTAGATCTGCTGCTGGGGAGGGGTGGGCATTTCCTGCTGTCCTGGTCCCTCCTCTCCCCACCCCTCCCACCCCACCTGGCAGCCCCAGGCACCAGCTGTCCCCAGACCTTGTGTCTCGCTGGCTCTCCTTGGTCCAAGCCAACTCCTTTGCTCTCAGGCAGGTAACATTTGGTGGCCCTCCCCCACCAGGGGTCTGTCTATCTGGTGTCACAGATGGTGTGGCTTTGTCTGTGGACAGTGCCATGAAAATGCCAGGCACCAGGTGCCACCTAAGATTGATTCCCCTTCCCTCTGAGCCAGGTCTTCATGTCACAGGGGGCTTGAGATAGGCTGGCAGCGCCGGTGAAGGGGCACGCCCTTGCCTGGGTGCTCCTCCTCAAGGCTGGATCCACTCCTCCTTTTCCATCGCCTGTCAGCACCTCCACAATTCCAGGCCCCTGGGTCTGTGGGCAGAGGGGCTCAGCACCCCTAGGTTAATAACTTCAAAATTTCACACTTTACCACAGCTATGTAGCACATACACTAATATTTTTCTTTAAATCACCTCCTTTTTTCTTAGCTTTGTCCTAAGCATCAATATTAGAGAAGTTGTGAGTTTGAAGTGCTCACTTTATTCACCTCTTAAAACATTAAGTATTACATTTTTATTGAGGTATAATTGACATTATATTAATTCCAGATGTACAACATAATGATTTGACATTTGTGTATATTGCAAAATAATTGCTACAATAAGTCTAGTTAATATCTATCACGAGAATTTTTTTTCCTTATGATGAGAACTTTTAAGATCTACTCTCTTAGCAACTTTCAAATATGCAATACAGTATTAGTAACTGTAGTCACCATGCTGTACATTACATCCCCAGGACTTATTTTATCATTGGAAGTTCAATCCTTTTTAGTTTCTTCATCCATTTCACCTACTTGCCACCCTCCAAGTATTAAATTTTTGAATTTGGTTCCTGTACCTTCAGGGGGCTTCCCTGGTGGTGCTAGTGGTAAAGAACCCACCTGCCAGTCCAGGAGACATAAGAGACGTGGGTTCGATCCCTGGGTTGGGAAGATCCCCTGGAGAAGGTAATGGCAACCCACTCCAGTATTCTTGCCTGGAGAATCCCCAAAGACAGAGGAGCCTGGCGGGCCACAGTCCATGGGGTTGCAAAGAGTCAGAGATGACTGAAGCGACTCAGCACAGCATAATGACTGGTATCTACCATTATATGGACAGAGGAGTCCTTGGGGTTGCCAAGAGTCAGACACAGCTGAAGCAGCTTAGCACACACTTAACCTGCAGAAATCATCGCAGTAGCATCGCGTACCACCAAGTGTGTGCACTATGTACTTTGGGAATCTTGCTTTGTGTTCAGACTTGGGCCCCAGTGTCCTAGGACAACTCTCCTGCCTAGAGGAGGAAGGGTGGGGGTGTGTGTGGGTGGGGGGATTACTGATTCGGAAGGAAGGGAAGACATGAAAGAAACTTTGAAAATTGTCCTGGTGAACGGAAGCCCTGGTGTCCTCTCTTTCCCACACTGAGGGCCCCTCTGGGATAAGAGGATGCTGACCAGTCTGCAGTGGGGAGGAGGTCCCGTCCAGTGGGGGCAGGGCTGCGGGCCCTGGTAGGGATTTGAGGGTGGTGAATGGGGAAAGGTGAGAGTGGCCCCTCACCGCCGCCTCTCCTCACACCCCACACAGGCTCCCTCAACCTCCTGGTGCGGTCCCGGAACAAAGGGGCCCTGGACACGCACGCTTGGTCCCTCAGCGGCAATAAGGGCAATGTGTGGCAGCAGGCACATGTGCCCATCAACCCGAACGGGCCTTTCCAGGTGAGTCACCCAGGCCCGCCTCTCCTTACAGCACTCCCAGCAGGAGCTGAGGAGAAAAGCATGCAGAGATGGGGGGACCTTCCTGGGAGACAGAGGGTAAAGGCTGGGAGCAGAACCTCCCTCACCATGCTCCCTGCTCTCTGATCCCACCCCAGATTATTTTTGAGGGTGTCCGAGGCTCAGGCTACCTGGGGGATATCGCCATAGATGACGTCACCCTGAAGAAGGGGGAGTGTCCCAGGAAGCAGATGGATCCCAATAAAGGTGCAGGGCAGAAAGTGGGTGGGTGGGGGTGCCTGTGTCAGGGGAGGTGTTGTTGGTGTCTGAATTGGGGTTCCGGGTAGCGGGGTGATGGGGTGCATGTGTTAGTAGCTGTGGGAACAGGTACTGGTATGATTGGTACCCACCTCGGGCCCCACCCTGGTTCAGGCTGTGGGCTGTGTGGAGGACAATGAGACGACCAGACCCTCCTGTGAGCTAAGTTTACAGTAGCAGTGTCTGTGTGTGTGTGTCTGTGTGTCTGTGTGTCTGTGTGTGTGTGTCCACATGTGAAACCATACCCCTTCCCACATTGGGGGCCAGGTGTTTGCCATAATATCAGCTCGAGATTACCAAGTAATTACCACATACCAGGCAAGGTACAGACACCTGTATATGTATGGTCTCATTCATTCCTCACCACAGTCCTCCGGAGTGGCTCTTCCACTCATGTTATTTTTATTTTATTTTTACTTTATTTGTTTTTGTCATTCCCCGTTTTCTTTTTACCTTTGGCCACACCACAAGGCATGTGGGATCCCTAGTTTGCCAACCAGGGATCAAACCCCTGCCTCCTGCAGTGGAAGCGTGGAGTCTGATCCGCTGAGTGACCAGAAAAGTTCCCTATTAGACTCATCATATAGATGAAGAAGCTGAGGTCCCTGAGGTCAAATGAATTGCTCTGTGTCTTCCTTAGTGAGCCACAGGACAGGATTTGGACCCAGCAGGCAGAATTAACGCCCACCTCACATCTTGTGCGTGTCCTTGTGCACAGAGTGGGGGCAGAGGAATGACCCTCCCATGGCCTGCCTGTCCTCCCGCTCCTCCCTGGCCCTGCCGAGCTGACCAGAGCCCCGGCCTGTGTCCCTTCTCTCTCCCATCACAGTGGTGGTGATGCCGGGCAGTGGAGCCCCCCACCAGCCCCTCCCACAGCTCTGGGGGCCTGTGGCCATCTTCCTCTTGGCGTTGCAGAGATGATGAGAACTGCGTGGCGCCCCCACCCCGCCCCCCGGCACACCAAAGTGTCCGCATCGTACCAAAGACTGACCCCACACCAGCCGGGGTGCCCAGGGGCAGGGCCGCCTGCCGGGGAAGGTGCCGTCATCGGCTGCGAGGAGGAGCAGAGGACAAGGACAAAGGCCCGGCACTGAGGCCCTGGAGATGGTTGTTCGACACACGCACACACTCACACCCACACTCACACACACACAGAGATATTAAAGCACAAGTTTCTATCCAACCTGCCAGCACCTTCTTTACTACAGAGACAGGGGACTCGCCTGAAACGCCTCCGCCACCCCAGGGACCTCGGCGCCTTGTGGTCCTTGGCGTGGCTGCAGCCGCAGCGTGTTTCTGCCCTTCCCCTGTCCCCGCCTCAAGGCTCAGCTCAGCCCTGTGGCTTCCCCAGCAGGAGCCGCAAGGGGAGCGGGCATAGGAGCTCTGCCCTTGGCTGGACTCTGGGACTCCCTGGGATGGAGGAGGCCGGGGTCAGAGGGGCCAAGAGGAACTCTGTGAGCTGTGTGGACGACACGCGAGACGAGGCTCGAGCTGCACGGAACTCGGTTCCCAGAGTGAAGGCCAGACGCCGGAGAGCCCAGGTCACCCCCAGCGCCTGGCTCATTCACTCCCGGGGTGGCATATCCGCCCCCCCCACCACCATCACCACTGTGCCCCCTTTGAAGGGAGCCAGTGCAGGGTCTTGGGCCTGGGCAGTCTGAAGACTGACCCCTCCCCACCGCCCTCTCCCACTGCACCCGACCCCACAAGCAGCTTGATTCCTGAGAGCACAGCCCCCACCCTGGTCAGGGGCCTAACCTCAGCCTCACCCTGCATCCCCATCCCCGCTGCATCCCCAGGAACCAGGGGAGGGGTGGTGGCCAAGCCATTTTCTGGGATGAGGTTTGACTTTGAGAGGAGCAGAGGAAGTCCTGCCCTTATGATTTCATGCCCGCATGTTGGGCACTGATTTTAAGGGTAGAGTGAATCCTCTGTTTCTTATATCCCTGCCATGAAGGGGTGCTCTGGGCAGGTGTATGGGGGGCTGTCCTGTCCTCCTCCACCGCAAAGCAGTGTCTGGTCGTCTCTTCCTTCTCCACCCAGGGTCAGTGAAGGGAGAGGGGTTTGTCGATGGCATGGGGGGACTGTTGCTGGTCACCATATTCCCTGGGAGCTGAGGCTTATGCCCCCAAACTGAAAAGAGGCTCCATGCCCTTGGTCTTGAGTTGGGGGGCTGAGGTGGGCATGAGGGGACCTAGACCTCCACCTCACCGTCACCCCTGAGCCCCCCTCCCAGCTGTCCATGGGACAGAAGAGGCCCAGCCCTTTTCAGGGTGGATTGTTACGCATGTATGCATGTGGCTGTGTGTGTGTGTGTGTACACATGTGAGCACATGTGGACCCATCTGTTGTCTGTGTACCACTGTGGTGGGTACATCTCTGGTAGGAGTGTGTGCAAATATACATCTTTGTGTGCAATTATCTGTACGTGAGGCTGGGTCTCACCCCCCTCTGTGAGTGCCTGCGGGTGTCAGCACGTCCGTCTTTATGAATGAATGTTTGTGGAGCGTTGGCCAAGTATGCCACTTCAGCTCTATCGTGCAGTCTCGAGCACCCTGCCGCCACCTGAAGTTCTACCTTTTATCCCCTATGGGAGACGAAGCTTACAGATGACCCTGTGGCAATGAAGGCCGCTTTGGTGGAGGTGTCACGGGGCTCCTCCTGGAGCATTTGGTGGGAACAGCTGCAGACGAGAGGCAGCACTGCGATGCCAGGAGGCAGGCAGGAAACTAAAGCAAACGTGCCCATCTCCGCTCTGCCAGGCCTGAGTTATCATCATCACCAACAGCGGGTGGGTGGCCAGGCCAGGGCTGGAGCGGGGCCTCCTGATACTAGACCAGCACGGCCGCCTTTCCGGCCCCGCCAAGGCCTGTGCTAGATGAGTGTCTCCGGGTTCCCAGGGCATGCTTCCATCGTGTCTGTGGGTGTTGTTCCTTAATTGTCCCATCTGTGCAGGATCTGCTGCCCCAACTAGACTGTGAGCTCCTCCTCTGAGCCTTCCAACCCTCCCGCGACCCCATCCCCACCTCATACCCAGCACAAGTGGGCCTGTTACGGAAACCTCTCAGCTTTGCCCAGTGGGATGGATTATAGAAATCAGTGGTTCCCGGCCTGGCTGCAGAATAGAGTCATCAGAGGGTCTTTTAGGAATCGCCAACGCTCAGGGCCCCCTCCAGAGGTGCAAGTTTAATTGGACTGGAGTGCAGCCTGGCGTCAGGAATGTTTAAAAGCTCCTCAGGAGAACCCGAGAGTGGGAACCACTGATCTGTCACCTGCCAGGTGCCTCCTCCCTGCCCTGGCTGGGGTGGGTGCTGAACATTCAGAGCAGCTCCTCCTTGGGGTTCCATGGTGCCCTGTGTCTACTGCCCTCAGATGACCTTTGAATACATCTGTCCCCGCCTCTGATTGCTCCGTGATGGGGAGCCAGTCTCCTTCGCTCACCTCCACATCTGTAGAGCTGAATACACAAAAGGGACTTGGCATATGTCAGCTGAGCTGAACCTCCCACTCATGGCCCCCGAGTTCTGGTCTGTGTGGAGAGAGGGGACATCTGGGTCACACGGACAGAGAGTGCAGGGTTGGGGAGAAACTGGGAACCGCCAGAGGTAGATCGAGGTGGACCGTGGCAGCCCTCACTGGAGGGCGGCTTGACCTGGGCTCACAGAGCGCCCAAGGGGGCCGCTGAAGTCCTTGGTCCTCGCATGTCTGCGTGTCCCAGCAGATCTGTAGGGGATGTGGGTGTTAGTGTGTGCCGACATGAGCAGTGTGTGATGTGTGCACCTAGGGGTGTGCTAGCCTCTGTGCATGTGTGTGTCTGTGTGTGCATGTGTGTGAGGGGTCTGCAAGGGATGAGTGTCAGTGCATGTCCCTGGGTAACTTGTGAGTCAGCACCTCTGTGTCAGTGTCACGTGTGTCATGTGTGTCTGTGCCAGTGAGTGTCAGCATCCATGTGTTGGTAGGTGGCCCACGAGGACCCCTGGCCCGGGGGAGACCAGACTGGCTGGATCCAGTGCATCTCCCCAGTGGCTGTCTTGGTCAGGGTGGCTGAGGCATTTTGTGGCCTTAAAATGGGGAGTCCAGGGTCCGTCCTCAGGGTGTTGGGGTCCTTCACCGCTGTCCCATCCAGGTTGGTGTCTGGGGGACAGAGGGACTTCTGGGGCCAGGTGTGGTCTGGGTGGGAGAGAGGGAGTCTCAGCTTGGCTGTCCTGCCCCGGGACGCTGTCCTGCCCTGCGGAGCTAAGCCTGCTGAGCAAGCCTCCTCCTGCTGGGACACGCCTTCCGCCTCTGCTCTTTCTGGGACGCCCTGACTCCTCTTTCTCATTCACTTTCCCCTCTCCTTGTGCTCAATGAAAGCCCCCGGCTCAGGCCGTCAGTGCTGGAAAGAGCCTCAGGGGTCCAAACTCTTCAAGGTGTGAATGAGAGTGAAGCCCAGGGAAGGGGAGGGACTTGGCCCAGCTCACACAGCCAGCTGAAGTGGAGCCGGCCTTGGAAGCCAGGCACCGCAGCCCTGGGGTTGTCACACCTGTGGCCACTGCCCTGCCAGGCAGCCAGGAGGAGCTTGGTCAAACATCCCTGTCTCCGGGTGCTGCTACAGATGTTACAGCTGTTACTAGGCCCTGCACTGGGAGGGGTACCTCCTGCCTGCCCTAATTCTGGCCTGAGTGCCACATGGAGGCTGCCACCACCCGTTGCCCACCCTGGCTACAGCTGCTGCAGCCCCCTCCCCAGGCTCCCACATGAAAGGAGCTCTGTCTCCCTTCCGCTGTGTCTTCACATGAACCTGGGCTGGGAATGAAGGTCAGTGTGTCCTGGTGTCCTCGTCCTGTTGACTTCCCCCTAAGGATCAGGGGAGCCTGGCGGGGGGTAGGCAGGGATAATCCTTGTGTTTTCTTCTCTGGACAGCTCAAGGGGGAGAGGGGGTATTTCCAGGGTCTGTCTTCAGGAATGGGATGGCTGACCCTGCCCTGGAGAGTCACCGCTTGTTGAGTTTCTGGGTGCAGGGAAGCCCTCCTCAATTCCAAAGGCAGGCTAGCACCCCCTCCCTGTTGGCTCAGCGCTGCTGTGTGTGTACCCCTGCAAGAGGATGTGTGTGTGTGTGAGAGAGAGAGGGTGTGTAAGAGTATGTGTATGTGTGAGGGTGTATGTTGGGGCAGAAGGATCCCACTTTTCTTGGGGATCCCTTGACCCTTAGAGCTGGAAGGGACCTTAGAGGCCACTTAATCCAGTGCCCCCACTGTACAAGTGAGAAAACTGAGGTCCAGAAAGGTGGCCCTTGCCCCCCCCACACCCCCTCTCCTCCTGTCTCCTGCCTTCATTTCCAAAGGGCCCCCCTGGGAATGCCCTGCCTCCTGGCACGCCCCCCCCCCCAGCCACTCACATAATCATCATCTCAGTCCAACTCTGCTGGCCCTTCTGCCCTGGTGGCCTCTGAGCATCCTTCCTGCCCCAGGGCAGGCAGCTCACCAAGGCCTTTATCCCCAACCCAGGAGAAAGCGCAGGGGAAGGAGGGGACTGCCCCAGCCCTGAGGCCTCAGGGACTCGGGAAAAAGCCAGCCCCTCCGTGCCCAGGCCCACCCCACCACCACGGTAAAAGCACAACTGGAGACCCTCATTCACGGGTGGAACGGATCGGGGTTGTTTCAGTCACACGACCCCATCCTCACCCCTTTGCCTTGCTCTCTGTCTCCACCCCAGCCTCTGCCCCCATTTTGTTCCCTGTTCACCCCTCCCCCCAGATGTAACCTCTAGTTGCGGACGCGGTTGTTTCAGTCAATAAAGCTGCAGTGTTCTAGCATCTGGGGTCAGGCTGTGTGTGTTGGCAGCAGGTGAGCCAGGCCTGGAGGGGGTGTGGGTGGGAGGCCAGGGGTCCTGCTCAGGCCCCTTCTTCCCTTTGGCCTCTGATTTCATAGATCCTGCTCTGTGGCCTGGACAGTGGGAGCCTACTCCTTGGTCTCTAGCCCAATTAACTCGGGTGCCCTTGTTCTTAAGTTCCTTCCACAAATGCTAGCTAAATGCTGCCTTTGTGGGAGCTCCTGTTTAGTGGGGGAGATGGACACTAGGTTCATAATTAAATACACTGGAAAATATATCCTTATGAACACAATTAGTGTTGTGACGGGAACTGGTACTGTGGGAAAAAGGTAAGAGGGGGGTGTTACTTGGGTTAGGGCTTCAGAGGACACTTCTCTGAAGAAGAGACACTTAGAAGACACCTAAAGAAGGATAGGAGTTTGCGTTTGGGGACAGAGGGAATCTTCCAAGCAGAGGAAACAGAATATGCACAGGCCAGGAGGGGTGAGAAAACTTAGAAGATTCAGAACTTGCTTGGTGGTCCAGTGGTTGAGAGTCCTCCTGCCAGTTCAGGGGACACAGATTTGATCCCTGGTCTGGGAACTAAGATCCTACATGCTGCAGGACAACTAAGCCTGTGAGCCACAGCTACTGGAGCCTGTGTGCTCTGTAACCACAATGAGAAGCCCGGGCACCGCAAGGAAGAGTGGCCTCTGCTTGCCGCACCTAGAGAAAGCCTGCGCTCAGCAACAAAGGCCCAGCACAGCCAAAAATCCACAAAATCTCAGAAGGGTCAAGGAAGGGGAAAGAAGCCAAAGAAAGAAATAAAGTTGACCCACTACCTGTACCAATGCTGCCCTTTCCCTTCCTGGCACTGAACCCCACCACCCCCCCTACAGGCTCCCCCTCCCTCACCCCCGTCTCTGTGTTCCCATCCTGCCCCAAAGCCCCACTCTGCACTCTCTCTGGGACTGCCTCCCTTATTCACCGCCAGTTAACTGCCTCATCCCTCAAATAATTTGGTGCCAACCTTTCCTTTTTTCGGGCTTCCCTTGTGGCTCAGCTAGTAAAGAATCCACCTGCAATGCAGGAGACCTGAGTTCGATTTCTGGGTTGGGAAGATCCCCTGGAGAAGGGAAAGGCTACCCACTCCAGTATTCTGGCCTGGAGAATTCCAAGGATGGTATAGTCCTTGGGGTTGCAAAGAGTCGGACACGACTGAGTGACTTTCGCTTCACTTCCTTTTTTCCAGACCTCTCAGAATCCTAGAAATCCTATGCTTTCCTTGAGAGAAGCAGGCTTGCCAAGATCATGGGGGCAGGCAGGGATGAGGAAAATTCACTCTCCTGTGAAGGTTTGTGAAGTGACCCCAGATCAAGGGCACATGTGTCATGAGATGACATATTAGGAGATAAAGCAAATGACGGGAAGAGAGGTGATCATGCTACTCAGTAGTAACAGGTAGAGCAGAGAGATTCATTTCCATGTTTCAGATGGGGAAACTGAGGCTCAGAAAAGTGACGAGATGGTGGGCTCCATGCCCCAGCCTTATCAGCTCACACCTCGGGTAACTTCTTGCTGCCACACCTGGGATTTCTTTTCCAGAGCTTGGAGGTTGGCTCATTGGGTACAAAGAAGAGAGACTCCCTGAAGCCCATTCATGTTCAGGAGCATTACTGTGAGGCTCTGTGTATCGAAGGGGACAGACATGCTCAGAAAGCTGAACACAAGAGCTGTTAGAGGGGTGGATTTCTTCAACCAGATGGGTATTCTGGATTCAAGGTAGTTTTGGGAGATTATATGCTCCTCACCTGGCACGGTAAGTGAAATTGAAAGCGACAGTGTTAGGCACTCAGTCGTGCCCAACCCTTTGTGACCCCATGGACTGTAGCCCACCAGGCTCCTCTGTCCATGAGATCCTCCAGGCAAGAATACTGGAGTGGGTTGCCATTCCCTTCTCCAGGGGATCTTCCCAACCCAGGGATCAAATCTGGATCTTCTGCACTACAGGCAGATTTTTTACCATCAGAGCCACCAGGGAATGGCTGCAAACCCTTTGTTATCCTACCTACTGGAAAGGGGACCCCAGCTCCCCTCCCCTCAAACCTGGGTGGGCCTTAGTGACTTGCGTTGCCCATAGAATGTGCCACTCTGAGTTGAAGATGCCTTGCAGCATCACCTCAGGCCTTCTGGGATGTTCTCTCTAGGAGCCCTGAACCGCCTTGTAGGACACCCCACTTCCCCTGAGACTGACCCCCCAGAGGGACTGAGTGAGGGGCACCAGTTAACCATCTCAGACCAGTCGAGACATCCAGCCATCTCCTGTAGAGACATGAAAGTGAAGTTGCCTCGGACCTCCCAGACCAACCCACCCACGAACTGAACACCTCTGTCAATGCCACAGGGAACAGAAGATTGTGGCCCAGCCCCAGCTTGCCCAGATTCCTGACCCACGGAGTCATGGGGTAGAATAAAATAAAATAACTGTTGTTTTAAGACTCTGAGGTTAGGGGTGGTTTGTTAGAACAGAAATCGAAAACCACCCTCTCATGACTCTGCCATTTCCCAGCATCTGCATCTTTTTACCCACACAGCTCTGTCCTGACTCAGTGTCAACTCCTTCATGACTTTCGCTTTGCAGGTACCTTCAGCACCTTCCAGGGATAGTTCCCAGCCTTCACGGACTCAGCTTCTCTAGAGAAAGAGCCCACTGGACTGGCTCCTTATTTTGTGCCCAGTCGTACTTACCTCATTGGACAACCTGCTGCTTGGTTGCCCTTGGGTAAAGTGCACCCTTGATCTAATCAGATGAATTGGAGGAAGGGGCCATGAAGACTAGAAAACGTGGAGGCTTAGGGGCTGTGGTGGACCCACTTCAGAGGGCAGGGAGCTGGCAGGCACCATGAGCGTACTCTCGTGGTTCTTCCCTCTTTCACTTCTCCTCTAAGAACAGCCTGTTCCCAGGGGCACAGTTATGAAGCAAGAACACAGTTATGAAGCATGTGCACCATGAAGCTGATCCCATCCAAGTGCAGATCTCAATGCAAATTGTACAATGGGTCAGGTAACTGAGATAACAACCTAGGAACAGAGTCTTATGTTACGCACTTCCAGTGACTCAGATATTTCTCTTCTTAAGCATTTATTTACTTGGCTGCACCCACCAGGTCTTAGCTGCAGCATGAGGGATCTTAGTTTCCTGACCAGGGATCGAACCCGGACCCCCTGCAACTGTAAGCGTGGAGTCTTTGTCACTGGACCACCAGGGAAGTCCCTCAGATATTTTTATTTTCCTGTTTACGGATGAGAAAACTGAGGCTCATAAAAGTGCTGTGATTACCCAAACTCATATAGTTACAAAGAGGAAGAGCCTGGAGATGAATCTAGATTTTTTACTTTGGGTGCAGTGTTTGTTCATGTCAGCCAGATCCTCTCCTCTTCCTCCCCTTTGGGATCACTCTGCTTTCTCTCAGCTCATCCCCAGGAGCTGGGAGAAGCATGGCCCTTTTCCTGTGTGGCCCTCCAATTCAGATGGAAATTGTCCCTGGGCCTGATTTTCTATTTCTAGCTGCCTGACCTTTTTGCATATGTCCTTTGTGGAAAGCCACTATAACACCTTTTTAGAAAGAGGTTGGGTATAAATAAATCCAAGAAAAAAGTCGAAACCCTTCTCCTTGAATTCACCCCAACACCAGTTGGAGGCATGCCTCCAGACTGCTTCTTGAACTGCCTGCTCCCAAATGCATCTTCCCTGGGCACGCAGCCCCATCAGACCCAGAAGGGGTCCCTGCTCTGAGCTCATTTTGGCAGGACCCCCCTCCCCCAGTGAAAAATTCTACAACTGGATCCATTACCCTGACTCTCTAGCAGTTTTGATCTTAAAAAATTTTTTTTGCTTTTGACTACACTGCATGGCATATGGGATCCTAGTTCCCCAACCAGGGATGGAACCCACTCCCCCTGCAGTGAAAGTGCGGAGTCTTGAACAATGGACTGCCAGGGAAGTCCTTCTTTAAACATGTTTTGAGTTTCCCGTTTCTCTCAGGCCTCATGAGGCCAGTCAAAGTTCAACCGAATGGATTCAGCACTTTGCGGGGCCCTGTTCCATCTACACGTGCTGCGCTAAGTAGAGACCCACTCTTAGCACCCCCTCCCCCACCCCAGGACACCCACCAATTCACTCTCTACTGCGAGGCAGTGAGAAGTAGGGTAAACCATGAATCATAGAGGCTGAAAGTGCCAAATGTGCCCACAGCGGGAGTTGCTGCTGCCATTTAGAGATGTCTATAATATACTGTTGAGAGAGAAAGGCAGACCAGAAAAGAGCATGCCTATTGCTCTGGCATTTTTTATTTAAAAATATCTGTGTGTACTTGTGTGTGTGTGTGCATTTTTTTCAAGTCCAGAAGAATATTCATTGGGTTATCTGTTGTTATCTCAGTGGTGAAATTTCAGATGCTTCTGACTCGTATCTTTAGACTTTTCTGTCATTGTCTGAATATTTTTACATGAACATGTATTATTTTTAATAGCCAAGAAAAAAAAAATCTATTTTCTCGAGAAAAGAAAAGCCAGAAGTCATCAAGGACTATAGATTAGAAATAAAGGTCACTTTCTATTCTTAGCACTATTTTTATAACTATACATCACAAAGATGGGGAAAGGGCTTTGAACTTAGGCCTTAAAAATCTTTTTCCTGCTGATTTATTCAAATGAAAACACTCAGTTGGGAGGAAAGGGAGAAGAATTGGCCTGCGTTGATTTGGAGTGAGGAGGGGGTATGTTAAGCTGAGTTTTGACTAAGAGAAATCCCAAGGAGAAAGGATAACACTCCTTGCAGCAACAAACACTGACATTTGAGGAATGCCCAAGTGCTGTGCATGTGTGAGTGTGTGCACGCGTGCATGGGGCAGGCACACAGGTGAGTGCATGTGCGTGTCCTGTTTTGGACGCTGCAGCATTGGCAGCCCCTGTTCAGTGCTGGCATCTCCCTCCCTCTCGTGAATGCAGGGCCATGTACTGAGCCCTCACTCTAGCCAAGGTGAGTGTGTGGGCAAACACACTCCACTGGGAGGGAAGCCTGTGTGGGCTGGGCAGGGCCTGGAGGGGACAGGCAAGAACTGCCTTTGGTCCCTTTGCAGACTCCTTTCTGACCCAGGCAGCAGAAAGCTCCTTGGAAACTTTCAGGCCCTTGACTGGAATCATCCAGGCCTCTGCTGACGTCTGCCTCAAGACTAGGGTGGGAGAAGGGGTCCTGATTCCACGGGTGGCAGGGAGAGAGGGGCTGAGGAGAGGAGGAGAGAGACAGAGTCCAGGGAGTGGAAAGAGCCCCCGGAGGAGGGACAGGGATGCTGGGCCCCAGTTCTGGCTTGTGACCTCCAATAAGGTAGCCCCATCTGGGCCTCCATTTCCCTGTAAATTGGGGGACAGAATGGGGAGGTTTGAGTTCAAAGGGTCTTCCAGCTCTGGGATTGAAGGAAATGAGGGGGGTGTGGTGTTCCTGAGCAATGCAGGGAAAGGAGTCTCCTTCAAAGGGCTTAATGGAAACCACAGAGACAGTCCTCTTTGGGGTGGGACTGAGCATCTGTCTGTCTCTGTCCCCCTCCCCAACACCGAGGACCCCGTTAGCCAGGTCCACCCTCCGTCTCTGAACTGGGCCCCATCTCCCCAAGAGGCAGGCAGGAGTCCTTGCGGGGCTCCAAGCAGGCAGGTGGCGGGCTCCATGCTTGGGGCAGGGGGCTGCCTCCTGAGTGCCAGCGGCATGGCTGGAGGTGAGCGGGACCCACCAGGTCTGGCCGAGTGAGTCCTGAAGCAGGGGTCTTAGCGGGGTGGGGTGGACGTCAGTATCGCTGTAGGGCTGAGCCACAGACAGAGAGGAAAGAGCAACACCCCTCAGGGAGGATGGCTCCAGAGCGGAAGGTGGCTGCAGGTGGACCCTGGAGGGTTTCAAGGGTGGCAGCTACTAAGATGGGGGAAGGAAGTCCTCCCCTCCATGGCTCCCCAGAGACAGCAGAAAAGCCCTCTTCAGCCCCACCTCTCTACTCCAGTGGTAGAGGCAACTTAGTGAATCCAGAAGTTCTCCAGGAGGTCATTGGCCAGCCCTGGATATCATATCCTGGAATGAGGGTGCAGGTGGGTGGGAGGTAGGGCCTAACTGGGTCTCAGAGATGTTCCTTCACCTCTTCACCTTGGGTCCAGAGGTGGGGACAAAATGGAGGAGAAGCAGGGTGGAGTGGAAATCCCCCATTTCCTCTCCCCCTAAGACAGGAATTTGAGGCCCTTTCCTTTGTCTAAAGGGCTTCCCCCAGTGGCTCAGGGGTAAAGAATCTGTCTGCAATGCAGGAGCTGCCGGAGACACAGGTCCAATCCTTGGATCAGGAAGATCCCCTGAAGGAGGGCATGGCAACCCACTCCAGTATTCTTGCCTAGAGAATCCCGTGGATAGAGGAGCCTGTAGAGGCGGGCTACAGTCCACAGGGCAGCAAAGAGTCGGACACGACTGAAGTGACTTGGTATGCACACAGCGTTTGTCTAAATCTTGAAAAACAGAGAAGGTCCCGGATGGGTCAGTCCCCCATGTCCCCCTCCACACACACGGACACACACACACACACACACACAGAGGCTGCTGGAGACTCTGGCAGGAGGCGGGCGCAGCATCCTGGTGAGTAGTGATGGTGCGGTTGGGGCGGGAGTCCCGGTCTCCATCCCTGTGTCCAGATCCCCAGTCTCTGAGGAAGGGGAGCCCCCTCCTCTGTGGGCCTGAAGCACACCATGCCTTCAGGGCCTGCGCAGCACAGGGCCACACCTCTAGAGGCCTCCCTGCCTCGCTCCTCTTGCCTCACTCTCACCCGCCAGTCTCCATGGGAACAGCCTCCAGGGCTGGCAGAGGTGTCTGCCGCCTCCAGACCTGAGCAGGGCCCGGCCACTCATGGCGGTGAGAACCGAGTCAGTGTGGGGATCTCAGCACTCCGGAGAGTCTCAGGTCACCCCCACCATGGCTGGCCGGAGTCATCCCTCCAATATCCCTTCAGCTCTGCTTGAGCTGTTCTAGTGACCAGGAGCTCAGCACTTTGCAGGCAGGGGACTCCTTCTTGGCCAGCTATTGTCCCCTACTGGCCCTCGGCGTCTTGTGTGATGATGAGGGGAGGCCGTGGCAGGATGGAGGTGAGGGCTTGCTTCTCCACGCCAACATTTCCTGGGGAACCCCAGGCTATCTGCCTTGAGTCACTCCTTGGAGGCTGTGGCTCTGCCTTGAGAAACGGTGTAACGCATTTGGGAGGGGCGGAGCCTGGGGTCCTGGGGTCTGAGTTCTGTTCCAGGCTCTGCCATGCACTTTCTTTAGCTCCTGTCTTTGAGCCTCAATCTTCCCACCTGTAAAATGGAAGGAGTTTGGACTGAGTGATTTCCTTATGCTCCTAGATCTCTGACTTCCAGTGTTTATTTGCTATTAGGGTAAAGAATTGGGCTTTCCTGGTGGCTCAGCAGTGAAGAATCTGCCTATAATGCAGGAGATGCAGGTTCAATCCCTGGGTGGGGAAGATACTTTGGAGAAAGAAATGGCAACCAACTCTAGTATTCTTGTCTGGAAAATCCTATAGATGGAGGAGCCCGGTGGCCTACTACAGTCCATGGGGTCACAAAGAGTTGGACACAACTTAGTGACTAAACAACAACAAAGAACTGGATGTGAGAAATCATCACTAATAGCCAAAATCAGTGATTATTTGTATCTCTGGGTTAGCAGAGGATAGATTCCTCACATTTAACCTGAGGGCCACTGCCCACATCCCAGACTCGGTACCCTTATCTGTCCCCCAGGCTCTGTCCAGGTCCTTAGGTTTGACTGAGTCCTGTTCCCTTTTCTAGGAACTGAATCATCTCCAGGCCAGGGTGTATTGCTCTTTCTCCCCTGTTGTCCTGTGGGTCATCTGCCCAGCTACCAGGTTTCCTGTTCAATCTGGACTCATCCAGTCAATTCTGAGCCTACTTTTCTCTCCACCTGCTCTGGCTCCAAAAACTCTGACCTCCTTCTTGCCTCTAAGCCCCAGGAGAATTTCGATTCATTTCTCTCCATTGTCTGCTTCTCCCTTCTTAGATTCTGACCCTGGAGGACATAGTAGCATTTTTTACTGTACAGTATTTTTTCATTTATTCATTCATTCACCTACTTAGTCACTGTGGCAGATGGAAGGGGCAGACATTGCTGGTTTTTGATGCCACGTGCATGTTAAATCGCTTCAGTTGTGTCCAACTCTTTACGACTCTATGGACTGTAGCCTGCCAGTCTCCTCTGTCCATGGGGATTCTCCAGGCAAGAATATAGAGTGGATTGCCATGCCTTCCTCCAGGGTATCTTCTTGACCCAGGGATTGAACCCGTGTCTCCTGTGTCTCTTGCATTGGCAGGTGGATTCTTTACCACAGCACCATCTGGGAAGCCCCAGACATGCCACAGTCTCTCCCTTTATTCTTTTGCCCACCTCCCATCATGGAGTTTGAAAAACCAAGGTACTCATTTCTCAGCCTCCCTTGCAGCTACCCGGCCTATTGACACAAATATGACCAATAAGATAAAAGAGGAAGTCCACTGGGAGCTTTTGGGAAAGGTTTTCCTCTCTATTGAAAGAAAGAAACTTGGGAGAATAATCCTATCTTACCACCCTGGCCCTTGCCCTGTTTCCTGCTCATGGGCATGATTGTGTGAGGTCATGATGCCTGGAACAGTGGCAGCTGTATGGTGACCATGAGGTACCAGGTAGAAGGATAAAACCCAACACTTTGAAGATAGTGGAGTGGAAAGGTATAATGAGTCTGGGGTCTTTAATTATTGTTTTAACTGTTGAATTATTCATGAAAATACACCTTCATACTTCTTGTTAAATAAACAAGTGTTATAATGGTTAAAGCTTTATAAATAAAATACCACTATTATTATTATTTTGCTGTCACCATGAAGTGAAGTGAAAGTCTCTCAGTCATGTCTGACTCTTTGTGACCCCATGGACTGCATAATCCATGGAATTCTCCAGGCCAGAATACTGGAGTGGGTAGCCTATCCCTTCTCCAGCAGATCTTCCCGACTCAGGAATCGAACCAGGGTCTCCTGCATCACAGGCAGAATTTTTACCAACTGAGCTATGAGGGAAACCTAACAACAACAATTTAGACATTCATTCAGTTGGTCATTTACTTACTCATGAATTCACTCATGCATGTATTCACCTTCTTGCTGAATTAATTAGGATAGTGGTTCAGATGTTCTAACAGAGACCCCACATTACAATGGCTACATTAAATAGGAATTTATTTCTGTCACTCATAATAGTCTGAGTGTAAGTAGTCAAGGGCTGGGGTGGCAGCTCTGAGAATTCAGGGACCCAGGATCCTTCTAGCTTGTTGATTCACCAGCCCTGGGGTGTTCTCTTGTCCACATGCTCCAAGATGTCCCCACCATATCACATCTCAGCTTGAGGGAAAGGAGAAAGGCAAGAGTCTCTGGTTCTTTCTTTTAAAGTTCTCTCTGGAAGTTAACATACCTCACATTTTTGTTCACATCTCTTTGGCCAGAACTAGCCACAAAGTTCTGGCCATTCCTAACCAGAAAGGAGGCTGGGAAATGCATGCGGGTCAGGAAGCAACAGTTAGAACCCTGTATGGAACAGCTGATTTGTTCAAGATCAAAAAAGGAGTACAACAGAGCTGTCTGCTGTCGCCCTGTTTAACGGATACACTGAGCACATCATGAGAAATGCTGGGCTGGATGAGTTAGAAGCTGGAATCAAAATAGATGGGAGAAACATCAACAACCTCAGATATGCAGATGGTACCACTGTAATGGCAGAAAGTGAAGAGGAACTAAAGAGCCTCTTGATGAGGGTGAAGGAAGAGACTGAAAGAGCCACCTTAAGACTAAATATTATAAAAGCTAAGATCATGGCATCCGACCCCATTACTACATGGCAAATAGAAGGGGAAAAGGTAGAAATAGTGACAGATTTCTTCTTCCTGGGCTCCAAAATCACTGCAGACAGTGACTGCAGCCATGAAATCAGAAGATGATTGCTTCTTGGCAGGAAAGCGATAGCAAACCTAGACAGTGTGTTGAAAAGCAGAGACATTACTCTGCTGACAAAGGTCCATATAGTCAAGGCTATGGTCTTCCCAGTGGTCACGTATGGTTGTGAGAGTTGGACTATAAAGAAGGCAGAATGCCAAAGAATTGATGCTTTCAAACTGTGGTACTGGAGAAAACTCCTGAAAGTCCCTTGGACAGCAAGGAGATCAAACCAGTCAATCTTCAGGGAGATCAGCCCTGAATATTCACTGGAAGGAGTGATGCTGAAGCTGAAAGTCCAGTATCTTTCACTTTTCACTTTCATGCACTGGAGGAGGAAATGGCAACCCATTCCAGTATTCTTGCCTGGAGAATCCCAGGGATGGAGGAGCCTGGTGGGCTGCCGTCTATGGGGTCGCACAGAGTCGGACACGACTGACACAACTTAGCAGCAGCAGCACATCCATCTGATGTGAACAGATGACTCAGTGGGCAAGTCCCTGATGCTGGGAGAGATTGAGGGCAGAAGGAGAAGAGAGCGTCACAGACGAGATGGCTGTATAACATCACCAATGCAATGAACATGAACTTGGGCAAACTCTGGAAGATGGTGAGGGACAGGGAGCCCTGGCATGCTGCAGTCCATGCGGTCGCAAAGAGTCAGACATGACTGGGCCACTGAATAACAACAACAAGCTACAAAGTTCTGGCCATTCCTAACCACAAAGGAGCTGGGAAATGCATGCTGTGTTGTAGGTTGCTATGTGTCTAGCAATAAATTATAATTTTTGTTTTACTGTAAAAGAAAGTGAAAACAGATGTTGGTGGGCAATTGGCAGTCCTATTGATTTTTTCACTCATTCATTCATTCACCCATTTATTCATCAAACATGTATAAATACATACTTTGTAGAAAGCACTGTGCTGTGTGCCAAGGCCCCAGATCTCAGGATCTAGTTGGAGAATTAGGCAACTCTAGACATTCAACATCCAACAAACTTCTGTGAGCACCTGCTCTGCCCAGACAGGCATCCAAACCAAAAGGCAAAGAGCACCAGTGACATTACATTTAGGGGCCATATGTCAGTCCACCTATCCTCCTGTGGTGCGACCACTTTTGAGCCCAGGAATATGGAACGAAGGAAGGGAGAACAGTGACAATGGCAAGTGAGAGCATGTCTCTTTGAACAAATCTGTGCTTAGAAAAACCCTACTGAAAAAAAAAAAGAAAAACCCTCCTGAGATTCTAATGAGAATCCTACCTGCTGAAACGTGTGCTCTCCCTTTGCTCTTGGGTGTGACAGGCATCAGTACCGGCATCTCCCTGGGGTCCTCTCCTGATGCCTCTGAAGACAGACTGTCAGTCTCTCACACTTGGGGGCAGCGAGGGGACTCACTTCCTTTGGTAAGCAGAGACTCTGTATGCACGGTCCACTCTCTGTGCTTGGCCCTCCTGGGCGCCACAGGACATTGGTAAATGGATGAAGAATCAGGGATGTGTGCAAGATTGTATTTTCCAAAATTGGCTTCAGAGGTATTTCTTCCAGAACCTGACCACACCTCATTAAAAGTGAATCTATTGTCTCTCGTCTTCAAATCGGGCAGATTGTGACTGCCTCTGTCAAGAGAACGCGACACAGCTCTGCCTGTGTCTGTCTGTCTGCCCCTCTCATTCTGTCTGTCTCTCAATACTCTCCCTGGGAACCCATCTCCATGCTGGGAGAAAGCACAGTGCAGGGAGAGACCACATATCGGTGTCCTGGACAGCAGCCCCGGGTGAGGTCCCAGCTGAGAGCCAACCTCAGCCGTCAGTCACCCTGAGTGAGTGAGTGCATTTCAGATCACTTCACCACCATCCTTCAAGCCACCCTGCCTGAACCGCTGGGTGCAGTGGAGGTGATCTGTCCCCACAAACCCTGCCCGAAGCGAAGATTCACAAGTATCATTGTTTTAAGCCACAGAGTTTTAGAGGGGCTTGTTATGCAGCAATAGATAACCATATTTTGTTGTTGCTGTTGTTTAGTCACTAAGTCGTGTCCAACTCTTTTGAGACCCCATGGACTGTAGCCCTCCAGGCTCCTCTGTTCATGGGATTTCCCAAGTAAGAATACTGGAGCAGGTTGCCATTTCCTTCTCCAGGGGATCTTCCCAACCCAGGGATTGAACCTGCATCTCCTGCATTGCAAGTGGATTCTTGACTGATGAGCCACCCACAAATTCTTTGGAGCTCCTCTGATCAAGAGTTGGAGACTACTTCCCCCACCTTGAATCTGGGCTGGCTTTGCCCAGTAGAACACAGCAGAAGTCATGGGCAATGGCCGAGCCTAGGCCTCAAGGGCCTTGCACATTCTCTTCTCACTTCTTGCTGCACAAAAATGCCACGAGAAGTAGCTGAGCTAACCTGCTAGATGCTGGAGACAAGGCCCAGCTGATAGGCAGCACCAACTTCAAGACATGTGGAAGTGAGTTCACCTGAAAGCCTCCTGTCCCAGTCAGACCACTGGCTGCAGCCACATGAGGGATCCCTGGCAAGAATCCAGCCCAAACTGCTGACCCCTCCCCGGATTGAGAGTAAATATTCTTGTTTTAAGCCCTTGAGTGTGTTACATACCTGCAGATACCTGATAATATCACCTTCCTGTTTCCGAATCAACCTACAAACTGAGAGGGATTTTGAGAGCCCAGTGCTGTACCAGGTGTGGCACAGGTGAAGTGGGTGAGATTGTTGCCCCAGAACTGATTGCCTGGTGGAATTGCAGGGAAAATGAAGTCTCACTGGAGTTAGATTGCTAGCTGACAACTCAAACCACTCTTCCCCAGTCATGGTGAGGGGATGGTATCCTGGAAGCACATGGGCTGCTTAGCTGCCAATTGCTCTCAGCCTCCCTTGCATCCATGGGACACGGGAGGAAGTGACTGAGGCCACCAGACTAAAAGCCTATAGGACAGTTGGGCTGCTTTTCACCCTGAGGGGTTTGAAGGAGCCAGGGTCTCCACGTCCCTTTTGGAGAAGAGCTTCTTACCACTCTGACATTCAAACTGCACCAAGGAAGCTACAACTCTCCTATTTGTATTTTGGGTTCTCTCTTACAGGAGTTCAGTTTTAACCGCTTTTATACAACCAGCTTCTCCTGCAAGGCAGCTTGAAGTGGCCCAGGTCTAAAGACTTGGAACTGGATGTTGGGAGAAAGGGGACAGTGTTTATTTTTAATAGAATATAAGCTTCATGAGGGCAGGGCCTTTATTCTTTTGGTTCAGACTTATTTCTCGAATCCAGTGCTAGAAAGGGAGCATGACTCCCATTAGATGCTCAATAAGTATTTGTCAAACAGGTCAGTGATCCTGAAAAAAATAGCATTTCCACATCCAAGGATGGTGCTTATGTCTCCTCTTCAGATGGGGGCTCCCGGAGGGCATGACTGTGACTTCCCCTCAGACCGGGGCTTGCCGAGGACAGTTCTGTTTCTACCTTCAGACTGGGGCTCCCCGAGGGCAGGGCTGCGTCTCTCCATAGACTCAGGCTCCCTGAAAACAGGTCTGTGTCTCCCCCTAGATGGGGGCTTCTCAAGGATAGGTCTGTGTCTCCCCTCAGACTGAAAGAAAGTGAAAGTGTTAGTCTTTCAGTTGTGTCCAATTCTCTGCCACCCCACGGAGTGTAGCCCGCCAGGCTACTCTGTCCATGGGGTTCTCCAGGCAAGAGTACTGGAGTGGGTTGCCATGCCCTCCTCCAGGGATCTTCCAGACCCAAGGATTGAACATGGGCCTCCTACATTGCAGGCAGATCCTTTACCCTCTGGGCCAGCAGGGCTGTGTCTCCACTCACACTGAGGCTTCCTGAAGGCAGGGCTAAGTCTCCCTTCAAATTGGTGCTCCCTGACTGGCTGTGTCTTCACTGATACTGGGTCTCCCTGAGGCAGGGCTGTGTCTGCCCTCAGACTGGGGCTCCTCAAAGACCTGAATACATGTGTCTGTTCCGACTGGGGCTCTTGAGAGCTGGGCTATGTCCGCCTGTCAGACCACGGGTCCCTGAGGGCTCACAGGGACTTCTTGGGCAGGGATGTTTTTCTCCCTCTGACTGGACTCCTTGTTCAGACCTGGTTCTCCTGTCAGATTAGGTCTCCCTGAAAGCAGGGCTGTGTTTCCTCTCAAACTGGGGCTACCTGAGTCAGGGCTGTGTCCCCCACCCTGCCTGAAACTCCCTGAGGGCAGGGCTTTATCTCCCCTTCATATTGGGGCTTTCTGAGGGTTGGGCTGTATCTTCCCACCTCTAGACTGGGTCTTTTCTGAGGCAAGGCTGTCTCCTCCTTCTGCTCAGCTCCATAAACCTGGAATCCCCTGAGGGCAAGTCTCCTGGTCCCTTTATTTTCTCAGGACCAGAGCAGCGCCTGGCTTCTGATACCAATGCAGGCAAGAATATTTGGTGTTCCTCCCCTGCTCCTAGCCTCCTCTAATTTGGGCAGTGACTGTAGCAGGGGCTGCAGATGGCATCCAATGATGGCAGAGGGTGGTTAAGCACCCTTGGAATGAAGCTTAGCCTCATTACAGCTTGTTTGAGAGAAGAGCCAATTAGGGAGGCAATTTTCCTTAAGCAGTCTGGAGAATGGAGTGAAACGATACCCAGACAGGAAAACAGCAGGCTCACCTAGGCTGGCTCCATGGAGGCCCCTGCCTACCCCCTCGCCTCCAAGGAGTCCCCCCGGCCACTCGGATGTGGCCAGTGGGTAGAGAGGGGCAATGAAGCCCCACTTGAGGTCAAGGTTCCAGAATTCTACATGTCCAGCTCCTCCCCTATGCTGCCCTCCACTAACTTAACATCTCACAGGAATAAATAAACACCCCCAGCTTCTGAGCTTCACGCTCATGGCATTGGGAAATTTTTCTTGATCCCTAATCAGCCTTCTTTGGGGCTGCAGTTTCTTTCTGTTATATCCTTTGTGAGGAAGGAAAACAGGAAGCATTCTCAGGAGAGGCTCAGAGGCCCTCTCGTCTCCCGGTCTTCATTCACCAAGTCCTGTCTCTTTTGTTCTCCGGCAGATTCAGGGGCGATGGTTTCCCGGGAGTTCTGTGTTGGCTGGGACTGCATGGGGAACAAACTACAGAAACCCAGCTTAAATGATGGAACTAAGGTGGGGGCGGGGGGGGACTTAGGGGAAGGATTCAGAATACCTTTCATAATCAAAGGAAGGGAGGGAGGAGCAGGCGGGAAAGCCTTGGGAACAACTGGAAGCCAGGACTCAAATGCTAACACCACATTCTCTCATTTTCCCTCTGGGTTCTTCCCCTCTGCCCGAATTCTCTTGGATTCTCTACATGAGAGCCACTATGGCTTTCTCTCTTTTGTCTCATAGCGTCTCCATCAGGGAGGAAAGGAATCTCTCCTGGCTTCGATATGAAGAACTCCCCGGGAGAACTCTGATTGGCCCAGCTTTGGCTCACTCCTCAACTGGTCATCTATGGCCAAGGGTGGGGGACGGCGCATAATATACTCTCTCTACTAGGATCCCAGAGCTGGACAAGTTGGGTGTATCCCCTAGAAGACGGGGAAGGAATGCCAATCCCAGGAGAGGGGTGGGGGCTGGGAAGACCATAAAAGAGGACTCAATTATGGGGGCACAGCTGTCACCTTCCCTCGCTGCGTGGCGACCTGTCAAATAGTTTATCTGTCTCCTTCATTGAAACCAGCATAAAATAAGTTTCTATTATTATCACTCATGGTACACAGATGAGGAAACCAAGGCTCAGTGAAGCTAAACAACTTGTCCCAGCTCACACACAGCTGTTAAGTGAGAAAGCCATGACTTGAACCTCAAACTCTGGGTGATACAGATCAGGGAGGAAGGCAAATTCAATCTATATGACAAGCTGAAGTTGGACATGTGAAGTAGAACTCCTAATATCGGGCAGATTGTGCCAGGTGTCAGCAGGGTTTACACAGAGCTGAGGGGAGCGATTCCAGGGGGCAGAGTTGAGCAGGCTCCAGCAGTCAGGACACGCTTCCCAGTGCTGTGCTGCGCTCAGACACTCAGTCATGCCCGACTCTCTTGCAACCCCATGAACTGTAGCCCTTCAGGCTCCTCTGTTTATGGGATTTTCCAGGCAAGAGTCCTGGGGTGGGTTGGGATTTTCCTCCTTCAAGGGATCTTCTGACCCAGGGATGGAACCTGCCCCAGGCTTCCCAGAGGAGGTGTCATCTGCGAGCATAGTGGGATGGTTTGGGCTGCTCCAGAGAGGGAGCACAGGCAAAGAGCTGCAAGTGCTGGCAGTTGGGAGTCAAGTGGTGCCCATCCTGTGGCAGCACAGGCATTAGACTTGGAAGCGAGCCCTTTAACTAGCTGAGCCACTCTGGAGGCACAGCTGAGCACTGTGACAAACACAGTGACAGGCACATAGTAGGTGCTCAATAAGGGGTGGTAACTATTACCCAGCTTAGGTGCTGACCACACTGCCGGCATTCCTCTGTCAGCCTGATGATCGATGGAGGCTGTGAGAGAGAGCATTCTCAACTACTGAGCACCTACTGTGTGCTATGCACTTTACCACATTCTGCAGAAGGTAAATCCTGAGAGCAGGGATTTTGCATGTTTGTTCTGTATATGTCCTGCACATAGTAGGTGCTCACTGCATACCTGATGAATCTGCAAGATAGGCCTCGTAACCCTCATTTTACAAACGGAGAAACTGAGGCTCAGAGAATTAAAGTGAACTTGTCCAAGGTCACGTGGCTAGAAAGTGAAGGAAGCAGGTTCTCTTAATTTCCCAAAGCTATTTTTTTCAGTAAGCAACCCCAGCTGCCACCTTGGGAAGAGGTGGTTTCCAGGTAGAGGAGGTGAGGTTGGGGTCCTGCCCCCCTCCCCACCCCGCCGTCAGACTCACTGATAAGAGGTGTGCTTCGCTCTCTCTCTGCCCTTGCTGGGCCCTGCTCAGAGTTTAAGCTCTTCAGACCTGGAGGAGCGGCAGAAGAGAGAGGGGACTGGCAGAGGCTTGAATGGTCTGGCGCCTGGGGATGTACAAGCTGCTGCCTGGGGAATCTGGGGAAGGCGGCCTTAGCAGCAGGGCAGCCTGCTAATTAGGACATGGTTTTTATGACTCACTACTCCAAGATGTCATTTTCTAGGCTTGGGGTTTGGGGTGGGAGTGGAGAAGGCACACACGGAGTTGTTTTTAATTACATTTGGTTTGCTAATTTCTGATAGAAAATAAATATTTACCGAGAGCCATATTTCTTCATTTCACGCCAGCTGACTTCTGAGTTTATCGGGAGCCCTAACTGGCACTTCCAGCTCACCTCCTGCCCCCACCCCACACCTCCCACTGGAGTCACACACTCAGGCTCCAGCTCCAGCTCCAAAGATGGCCCGGGAAGGGGGAGGGTTGGGAGGAGATAGAGAGATGGGAGGGGATGGAGAGATGGGAGGGGATGGAGAGATGGGAGGAGATGGAGAGATGGGAGTGGATGGAGAGATGGAGGAAATGGAGAAATGGAGAGATGGGAGGAGATGGAGAGGCAGGGGTGAAGGTGGGTTGTAGGGGAGGCCCTGCTCCTGTGTGTGGCAGATCCACTATTAGATGTAGACAGAGGGACAGGGGTCCTGAGGACGGGCGCTCCTCACTCCTGAGGCTCATGTAGCACAGTGGCTGGAGCAGGAGCAGGGGCTCTGGAGGCGGCTGGCCCCAGCCAGGAACATGCCCTCTCTTTCCACCTGTCAGGATGATCTTTAAGGGCACTTCTGGCTCCCACATCCTAACAGGTGATGATGGATCTCTCCAAGGACTGGCCTTGGAGGGCTCTTTTGAGAGATGTGAATGGCAGAGAGCTTTGAGAGGTCATCCTGTCCACTCCTCAGCCTCCTGATGGGCCCTGGGCTTGGGAGTTTGGAGTGAGGGATGGAAGTAGAAGAAGGGGAGAAGGGAAAAAGCTGTGGGAAGAGAGGAAGAAAGTCAGGGTGAAGTCCCCTAGTGGGGAGATAAGTGGTTCCCATAAAGTAAGGACATCTGCCCTTCTCTCTGTTGAGGGTGAAGGTCTTAGAATTTACATAAAATTCTAACGGGGACACATAACAAGGGGGTACCTTCCTGATGCTGAATATGGGAGAGGAAACTAGAGGCCCCTTAGCTGAAGGCTGAGCTGAGGCAGAGTGGAGAGCTAGAGTAGGGCAGAGTTTCTCACCATCGGCACTACTAACTTCTGGGGCTGAATAATTCCTAGCTGGGATGGGGGGTGGGAGTGGGGAAGGGACGTTCCTATGCACTGTGTCCTTGGTCTCCACCTTCCAGGTGCCAGGGGCCCTGCCCCACCACCCACTGTGACAGCCAAAAATGTCTCCAGACATTGGCAAACATCCCTTGGGGTGTGTATGTGTGCAAAATTGTCCCGTTTGAGAAGCACTGTCTAGGGTGCCTGGGGCTGAGGGTGGGGAGAGAGAAGAGCTGCAGGAAGATAGAGAGGAGCTCGTGGGGACTCAGGGCTGAGAGGTGACGGGGTCCCTGAGGGATGGGGAAGAGAGAAGGAGATTTGGGGACTAGAAAGCAGAGAGGCCCCTGCCCCCAGCCTGGTTTCTAAATCCACGTTAAGCCATGATTGTGTTGTTTTTTTCTTTTCCAATTACATTTCAATTTAGCTCAATTACTTTTCCATTATTGTTCAAGCCACTCGGTTTTAATTGAAGCTGCTGGTTCTTATCTCTCTCATTCTCCCACATAGAAGAGGGGGAGGGAGGGGGACGGCTGGGGTTAGAGGAAGCCCAGAGTGGTGGTGTTCCGGGGGGCAGTGGGCATCTTTAGCCAAAGGACCAAGGCCTGGAGGCGTGGGACACACCCAGGAGCTCTCTGGGGTACCCCCAGTGCTGCAGGAGGAGAAAGGGAGAGCTGTGATAGTAACAATTATCAAGTACTGGACATTTTTGTAGCTAAAACCAATGAGGTAACTACTACTGTCAAACCCATTTTATAGGTGAGAAAACTAAGGCACAGGGACATTTAAAAATGCCCTGATTCACTTACCTGATAAGTAGCAGCGATGGAAGGCAATCCAGCCCTTTGCTCCTGAGTTTCGGTGCTTAGCCTCAGGCCTTACTCCTTCTCCCTTGTGGCTGTACCCACTGACCCCCTCTCAGCTCCTGCCCCATCTCCCTGACCCTCCTCCCTCCTGCCCAAGCTCTGAGGCTCGCTCAAACTCAGTTCCCTCAAGGGTGTTTGACTTTTTGTTGTTGTTCAGTCACTGAGTTAAATCGGTCAATCCTAAAGGAAATCAACTCTGAATATTCACTGGAACATTCATTCAGCATCAGCTGATGCTGAAGCTGAAGCTCCAATACTTTGGCCATCTGATGCAAAGGGCCAACTCCATTGGGAAAGACTTTGATGCTAGGAAAGACTGACGGCAAGAGAAGGGGGCAACAGAGGAAGAGATGATTGGATGGCATCACCAACCCAAAGGACATGAGTTTGAACAAGCTCCGGGAGATAGTGAAGGACAGGGAAGCTGGGCATGCTGCAGTCCATGGGGTGGCAAAGAGTTGGACGCGACTGAGTGACTGAACAATAACAGTCACGAAGTTGTGTCTGACTCTTTGCCACCCCATGGACTGAAGCACACCAGGATCTTCTGTCCTCCACTATCTCCCAGAGTTTGCTCAAATTCATTTCCATTGAGTCAGTGATGCTATCTAACCATCTCATCCTCTGCTGCCCCTTTCCCTTCCTCTTCCAGAAAGTCTTCCCTGATTGTTTCTGGCCTCATGTACTCCCGCCAGCCCTGAGTTGCCCGTCATGATGAGGACAGGGTGTTGGGAAAGGCAATGATTTGGAGTTGGGTCGATCTGAATTAAGCAAACTAAGTTACTTAAGAGCTGTGTGATTTGGGCAAGTCACATAAACTCAGTGAACCTCTGTTTCCATGTCTGTAAACTGAGTATTAATAACACAGGATGTAGGTGGGTTAAAGTAAAAGAGATGAAATGCGTGGAGTAAAAGGCTTAAGAAGGATAAGGAGTTTTCTCAGGCAACCTTAATGTTAACCCTGAGCCACAGGTAGACCAGGGATCAACCTCCCCACTTCACAGAGCAAACAAATGAGCCTTAGAAATGCATTCAAATCCTGCAGGAGGTAGAGCAGAGACTGGGACTGGGATCCCCCTCTTAATTTTGACTTTAGCAACCCTGTGGCAATTGAGATGAAGTTTGAGTAAAAACAACTGTTAACTTCCTGAGCCTAGGAGGGTGAGGAATTTGGATTTTTATTCTCCCACCATCTTTGTCCTTCTCGAGAACCCAGTGAATTCACAAAGGGGCTGTCCCTGAAACCCTGAGGGTGGGTAAGAAATGGAGGTGAGAGCAGGCAAGCCCCTGCCATGCAATTGTGTGTACTTGGCTTTCTCAGGTAAGAGAGGTGACTTCCATTAGAAGGAGCAGAATATTAGACTGAAAGTAACTTTAAATGGTTTTTCTCAAAGAGCAAAAACTCTGGAAGTGTGTGGTTCCAAGGCTGGTCGATAACTGGGCTCTTCACAGATCCCTCTGCTCTACCACCTTCAGCGTATTCATAATATCTGCCTCATGGTCACAAGATGGCTGCTAGCGCACCACATCACAACTTCCCAAGACAGTATCCTGAGCTGTAGGAAAGAAGGGAGAAGAAGGAGGACTCCCCTCTTTAACCTCTCCTTCATCAGGAAGAAAAGTCATTCCCAGAAATTGTCCCACAGATTTCCTCTGTGTCTCATTGGTTAGAGAACTGAGTCACGCATACAGTTGTCTCAAACTGCAAGGGAGTATGGGAAAGTCAGTCTCTGGCACCTTTCCCCAGGGTAAAGGGTACACCCTTTGGGGTGAAGCCCCAGTCTCCTGGAAGCTCCTGCCACCTGGGCCGTGGCAGACCTTGACGTCTGTGCCCCTCATCTGCAGCCTCCCCTAAACCAAAGCCCAATGAGTAATGTCTACAAAGAACCTCAGGATAAGCAGTGCTGGTGCCTACCTCTCTGGTTATGAGATTTCATCTCCAAATTAGCTCGGTATTCCCTACTGTCTTTTCATCTTTTTGGAAGCTTTTAAGTTTAGTTCTTAAAATATACTTTTTCCAGTGCTTTTTGTTGTTTTTAAAAGGAAGGTTGATCTGAAAGACCTAGCAAGTCATTGCCTGGAACAGGAACTGCAGTGTCTCACAAAGAGGAGGGGGCTGTCACACTTGGCTTAAACTAGTCACTCACCCTCAAGCCTGAGCACACTGCTGAGCTCCAAGAAAACTGGGGTCTTCTGAGAGAAGGACAAGGAGGAGTGGTTGGCGTGTGGGTTATCCATAGCCCACACCACAGCAGTGATAATTATTGTTGAAATCCCAGGGGCAGGGCGCAGGAGACACAGACACGGCTTGCCTGTGAAATATGTTTTTTTTTCTCATACTTTGAGATTTATTGACATTTTCCTCCAACGAGTATTTTATTTTTTAGATTGAGACAACCACAAACTCACAGAAGGGTTGGAAGTATGTTACGAAGAACTATTTATTTTCTGAATCGTTTGAGAATAAGTTGCAGACCTGCTGTCCAACCACTTCCAAATGCATTAGTATGGCCTATACACAACAGCATTCTCTTGCATTGCCACACCACAGCCATCAAAATCAGGAAATTAAAATTGATGCATTACTACCATCTGAGCCTGACACTCTGTTCAGGTTTTGACAACTGTCCCTCTAATATGTTTTATAGCAAAAAGATGCAGTCTTTTTGCTATAAAGAGTCACGTATTGTGTTTAGTTGTCATGTTTCTGTCATGTGAATTTTCCTTCACTCCAAAACAGTTCTTTGATTTTTCCTTGACTTTTATAGCCTCAACATGTTTAAAGATTACAGGCCCGTTATTTTATACAGTGTCCCTCAGTTTCTATGTGTTTCCTCATAATCAGTTTCAAGTTATGTATCTTTTGCAAAAAAAATCAAAGAAGTGATTGTGTGCTCTTATTGCATCCTAACAGCCTTCAGTATGTGCCATTTCTGATGACGCTCACTTCCAACAAGCTTTTTTTGAACATATGTACATAAATCATGGTCTGGACTTCTCAGTGTCCTGTAACTGCTGTCTGAACCATCACTGATAAAACAAACTGAGGGCCAAGACTACCCCTGTGCCACATTGCCTGTTTTGGGCAATTCCATGGTTAATTCAGGGAAGAAAGCAATCAAGGAGAGCTTCAAGGAAGAGATTACATATGGCCTCCAAGAATGGGGAGGATTTGGCAGGGACTGAAGGAAAGCACTCCAAGGTACATGCAAAGCCTCAGAGATAAGAAAAGTAAGGCATGTGTGCCAGAGACAATGTCATGTACTCAACAAAGCAATGCCATTTCTCTCTTGGGTACTCAGAAAGACTATATTTCCCAGACTCCATTGCAGTACAGTTGGCCCATGTGACTGAGCTCTGGACAACAGAGTACAGATGAAACCAGTGAGCACTGTTTCTAGGCTTCCCATAAATTCTTCTGCTTGATCCTTCACACTCTCCTCCTCTTGCATGATAACCATGCAGACTATGACTTGAGGATGGTGATGTTACCGGATGACAGAGCCTGGCTCCCTGAATGTGTGGGACAGAACTCCACTCCTCTCCCATCAGATTGTAAGATGAGTGGGAAGTAACCTTGCTAATGATAACCCACTGAGATTTGGGAGTTATTTATTACAGGAGCTGTCATACCCTAAGCAAGAAGGTTATGTGATGGAGACCTCAAGTAAACCAGTAAGTACAATAAGCATGTGTGAAGACTATGAGACAAGATGAATCCAGTTACTAGTGGGACCTTGAATGTCAGGCTAATGAATTTGGAACTCTTTTCAGTAGAAAATGGAGAGCCACTTAAAGTTTATGAGTTGGGGAAAGACTTGAGAAAAGTAATATTTAAAGAAGAGGTAGTTTCCAGAATAGCTTAGGTTGCAATGAAAGAAGCGGGAAGGGCATTTAAAGGTTCTTGTGGTCATCCAGGTAAGGGGGGGTATTAAATAGGATTGACAGTAAACTCCAAATAATAGTAACTGTATCAAAGTGAATATTTATTTCTCTCAGACAAAAGATGTCTGAGTGTATCAGTCCAGGGCTGACCCCCAGGCCCTTCTTGTTTTGTTGCTCTGTCAGCTTTAGCAGATGGCTTCTGTGTCATGGAATGAGATTGCTGCTTGGATACCAGCAGTGAGTCATATCCACCTTCCAGTCAACAGGAAGAAGAAAGGGGCAAGGAAGGTGGTGCTCCCTCCCTTTGAGGACACCACAAAGCTACACATATCGATTCTATTTACGTATTCACCATGTGTAGCTGCCAATGAGACTGGAAGATTTAGCCTTTATTCTACATGACCCCAGTGCCCAGCTAAAATTGGGAATATGGGCAGAGTGGATGTGGAGGGATAATTAACAGTCTTTGCATGCAGGTGGTGGTGCCTAAGCCCCAGGGATGGTGCTGAGATTGCAGAAGCAAAGGGAGGACCAAGAATACTGAACAACTGAAACAAATAGTCCTCAGTTCAAATCCTGGATTCTCCACTTTACTTCTTAAGTTATTTAGTCAAGTATGTTCCTTAACCTACTTGTGCATGTTAAGTCACTTCAGTCCTGTCTGACTCTTTGTGACGCTATGGACTGTAGCCCATCAGTCTCCTCTATCCATGGGATTCTCCAGGCAAGAATACTGGAGTGGGTTGCCATTTCCTTCTCCAGGAGATCTTCCCATCCCAGGGACTGAACCCACATCCCCTATATCTCCTGCATTGGCAGGGAGATTTTTTACCACTAGCACTAAAAAAGATCTTAATGACCCAGATAACCATGATGGTGTGATCACTCAGCTCGAGCCAGACATCTTGGAGTGCAAAGTCAAGTGGCCCTTATGAAGCATCACAATGAACAAAGCTAGTGGAGGTGATGGAATGCCACCTGAGCTATTTCAAATCCTAAAAGATGATGCTGTGAAAGTGCTGCACTCAATATGCCAGCAAATTTGGAAAATTCAGCAGTGGCCACAGAACTGAAAAAGGTCAGTTTTCATTCCAATCTCAAAGAAAGGCAATGCTAAAGAATGCTCAAACTACTGCACAATTGCACTCATTTCACATGCTAGCAAGTTAATGCTCAAAATTCTCCAAACTAGGCTTCAATAGTACATGAACTGAGAACTTCTGGATGTTCAAGCTGGATTTATAAAAGGCAGAGAAACCAGAGATCAAATTGCCAATATCCATTGAATCAAAGAAAAAGCAAGAGAATTCCAGAAAAACATCTACTTCTGCTTCACTGACTATGATAAAACCTTTGACTGTGTGGATCACAAAAAACTGTGGAAAATTCTTCAAAAGATGGGAATACCAGACCACCTTACCTGCCTCTTGAGAAACCTGTATGCAGGTCAAGAAGCAACAGTTAGAACTGGACATGAAACAATGGACTGGTTCAAAATTGGGAAAGGAGTACATCAAGGCTGGATATTGTCACCCTGCTTATTTAACTTCTATGCAAAGTACATCATGTGAAATGCTTGGCTGGATGAGGCACATGCTAGAATCAAGATTGCCAGGAGAAATATCAATAACCTCAGATATGCAAATGCTACCACCCTTATGGCAGAAAGCAAAGAGGAACCAAGGAACCTCTTGATGAAGGTGAAAGAGGAAAGTGAAAAAGCTGGCCTAAAACTCAACATTCAAAAAATGAAGATCATGGCATCCAGTCCCATCGCTTCACTGCAAATAGATAGGGAAATAATGGAAACAGTGACAAAATTTATTTTCTTGGATTCCAAAATAATTGCAGATGGTGACTGCAGCCATGAAATTAAAAGATGCTTGCTCCTTGGAGGGAAAGCTATGACAAGCCTAGACAGTGTATTAAAAAGCAGAGATATTACTTTTCTGACAAAGATCCATCTAGTCAAAGCTGTGGTTTTTCTAGTAGTCATGTATGGATGTGAGAGTTGGACCATAAAGAAGGCTGAGCACTGAAGAATTGATGCTTTTGAACTGTGGTGTTGGAGAAGACTCTTGAGAGTCCCTTGGACTGCAAGGAGACCAAACCAGTCAATCCTAAAGGAAATCAGTCCTGAATATTCATTGGAAGGACTGATGCTGAAGTTCCAATACTTTGGCCACCTGATGCGAAGAGTCGACTTACTAGAAAAGATCCTGATGCTGGGAAAGATTGTAGGCAGGAGGAGAAGGGGATGACAGAGGACCAGATGGTTGGATGGCATCACTGACTCAACGGACATGAGTTTGAGCAAGCTCCGGGAGATGGTGAAGGACAGGGAAGCCTGGCATGCTGCAGTCCATGGGGTCTCAAAGAGCTGGACACGACTGAATGACTGAACAACAGCAACAACCACCACCTGGAAAGCCCAAGTTTTTAGTTAAAGAGAATGATACCACCTCCCCCATTGGGAAATTAAATGAGATATTAAATGTAAAATGTATGGCACATTGAGGATGCCCAACAAATGGTAAACTAATTTAGCCCTTGAGAGGCAAGAAAGGAGTGGAGGAAGGGGGACCAAGGGTAAAGAAGTAGATCATAACAAAATTCATTCATTCATTTACACAACCACTGATCATCTCTTTATTGACATGCTAGGCACAGTGCTGGACTGTGGAGATAAACAGAGAACAAGGCTCTGGCCCTTTTGAAGAAATTCTCCAGCCATAATGACAGACAAGTAAACAGGTGATTAAATCATGATGGAGTGGAAAGCCCTGCCTCACAGGCTCAGCCAGGTTTCCTGGTTTGTCTTCCTCCTCCCCAGGAGCGTGGCAGGAGCTCTCCAAGGTCCTGGCTTGGGTCCGCCACTCCTGCCTGGTGGGCCCTGCCAGCCATCAATCAGGGAGAGTCACTAGCAGGGGGAGAATCCTCTTATGTCTCACAGTGAGGAAAACTTGCGCTTTGGGCACACAGGAAAAGGTCAGGAAGGGCCTGAGTGGGGACGAGGGGAGAGCTGGGCACTTTCAGCAGGTTGTGCCTTGGGTTGTTGTGGGGTATAGATTGGGTATAGGTAACATAGTCCTTTAGAGGTAAACTGGCAAAATGGCTGCTGTTGTGATGGGCTTCTCTGATGGTGCACTTTCAGACATCAGCCAAAGCAGATGGGTTTTTCCTTTTTAAAAAATAAGAATTTGGCTTCTAATTCTGAGGAGATGGAGCAAGCATACCCCTTGCCTTGTCTCTCACTGCCTAAAACTATAAATCTTGGTCATGGAGCAGGTATCAGAGGATCTGAAAAATAAATGGTGGTCGGTGAATTAAGTAAGAATTAGAATTTTCACCTCTCTGATAATGCCCATCCTGGACTTAAAGGTAGCCTGAAACTCAGAAGTGCTCATTGGGTGTGGACAGAAAGAGACCCCATGACAAGCTCCTATTTCTGGACCAGGGAGTGGGAAAGGGGACCCCTATGGGCTACTGAGAGCAGGAGACATTCTCTGATGCTTTTATGTCCCCCCATTTTTTCTGACCGCAGCCTCCAGCAACACTGTGGTGGTAGTGGTGACGCTTGCACAGTGATGGAGATTTAATCAGCAGAGCAGGTGTCCCTCTCTGAGTTTATCTCTCACCAGAGGAGCTGTGATCCCAAGAGCGTAGGGCAGACTCCCCAGATTTCTGTCTGTAACTTTGGGAAGGGAGGCTGCAGGGATTTGAAAGTGTCAGGTGAATCATGGAGAAGAGGGAGCTAGAGAGAGGAATCCCATAACAGTATGTATGAATGCCAAGCCTCACTTCTGGGCTGTGTGTGCCTGGATCTGATCCTAAACAGCTTATCCAGGCTTTGAGAACTGAGCTACAGTGCAGGTCACTACCTAGATTTCAGACTGGCCACACATGGGACTGTCCCTCAAAGCACCGCAAACACTTTAAAAACTAAACTGATATCAGAACCACAACACACAGGAGGCAGAACAGAACTGAACTTGCAACCTAAACTTAACTTGGTTGATTACCGGCTAACAACAGCAAAAGCCCCCAACACAATTCTTAGGATTTAAGTACAACCCAGAATATCTAATATAAAAACCAAAATCGCTTGGCATGTTAAGAACAAAGAAAATCTTAACTCACAAGGAAAAAGAAAAGCAACAAATGCCAACCCCAAGATGACACAGATGTTGGATTATCAGGAAAACACTTTAAAGCAGCTCCAAGAAGTTAGTGTGAACACTCTTGAAATAGAAAGTTAGAAAGACTCAGCAAAGAAACAGCAGATATAAAGAAGAAGAACCAAACAGAAATTTTAGAACTAAAAAAAAAAAAACTGAATTAAAAATTCACTGAATGGGCCCAATAACAGTGTGAAAATGACAGAGGAAAGAATGAATGAACTTGGGTGACTGGTAGTTATTTAATTTGAACATCAGATAGAGAAAAAGACTTGGAAAAAAAGATGAACAGAATTTCAGAGATCTGTGGGACAATAACAAAAGCTGAACATTCGCATTAACAAATTTTTAGAAGTTGAATTCAAGGTATATTTTCTGATAGTGAATTAAAGTAAAAATCAGTAACAAAAAGGTAATTGAAACATCTCCAAACACTTTGAAATTAACACACTTCTAAGTAACTCATGAATCAAAGAGGAAATCTTAGAGAGAAAATATTTTGAACTGCATGAAAGTGAAAAATGCCAAAATATGTACTATCAGTTGAAGAAATGCTTGGAGGAAAATTTATTATTTTATTTATTTATTTTATGCATTTATTAAATACTTATATTAATAAAGAAGAAAGGTCTCAAACCCATAACCTAAGCTTTTTTCGTAAGAAACTGAGGTGGAGTGGGAAAGTATAAAATAAACTCAAAGTAAGCAGAAGGAGTAAGTAATAAAGATCAGAACAGAAATCAATGAAATTGAAACCAAGAAGAAAATAGAAAAGAATCAATTAAATTAAAATCCGATACTTTTAAAAGATCACTAAATTGATAAACCTATAGCTAGACTGACAAAGAAAAAAAAAGAAAAGGCTCAAGTTACCAATATCAGAAATGAAAGAAAGAATGTCACTACCCACCACACAGACATTAAAAAGAAAATACTGCAGACATCTCTATGTCCTTAAGTTTAACAACCTTGGTGAAAGGTCAGCAGATCAAGGCCCATGGATCAAATCAGGCCCACCACCTACTTTTGTAACTAAAGTTTTCTTGGAACATGGTTCTGCTGCTCTGAATATTACCCCCTCCCCCAAATCATGTCTACTTAGAAACTCAGACTGTGACCCTATTTGGAACTAGGGGTTTTGCAAGCACAGTTAGTTAAGATGAGGTCTTACTGGATGAGGATGGGCCCTAAAGCAAACATGACTGACGTCTTTATCAGAAGAGGAGTGGAAAATCTGGATACAGAGATACAGAAGGACATGGAGGGAAGAAGGCCAGGTGAAGACTGAATTTAAGATGGAAGTTATATTGCCACAGTGTTTCTTCTGGGGCTGAAGAAGGCTGGGAGGATTCTTCCCTAGAGTCTTTAGAGGGAGCATAGCCCTGCTAACACTTTGATTTTGGACTTCTAACCCTCCAAACTGTGAGAGAATAAATTTCTGTTGTTTTCAGCATCCCCAGGAAATGCTAAAATACGATTATGTAGACTTAATCATCGAATCTGTCTGCAATGAAAGAGACGCAGGTTCTATCCCTGGGTTGGGAAGATCCCTTGGGGAAGGAAATGGCAACCCACTGCAGTATTCTTGCCTAGAGAATTCCATGGACAGAGGAGCCTAATGGGTTACAGTCCATGGGGTCGCAAAGAGTCAGATACGACTGAGTGACTACACTTTCACTTTCAGGAAACCCACACCACAGCCATTGCTCATTCATTTATATATTGTCTATGGGCTTCCCAAGTGGTGCTAGTGGTAAAGAACTCACCTCCCAATGCAGGAGACGTAAGAGACTTGGGTTCGATCCCTGGGTCGGGAAGATCACCTGGAGGAGGGCATGGCAACCCACTTCAGTATTCTTACCTGGAGAATCCCATGGACAGAGGAGCCTGGTGGGTTACAGTCCACAGGGTCGCAAAGAATCAGACACGACTGAAGCAACTTAGCCAGCATGGTTGCTTTTGCACTGTAACAACAGAGTTGAATAGTTGTAACAGAGCTGGTATGGCCCAACGGCCAACAACATTTTCTATCTACCCTTTTACAGAAAAAGTTTGATGACCCTTTATGTAGATGAAATAAATCAAGTCCTTAAAAGTCACAAACTACCAAAAGCCACCCAATAAAAATAAAGAAATGGATTTGCAGTTTAAAAACCTCCAAAAAATCTCCTGGCCTGCGTGATTTCTCTAGTGAATTCTAACAGACATTTAAAGAAGAAATAACACCAATTCTACACACTCTCTTCCAGAAAACCGAGAGGGGAAAACTCCCCAACTCATTTTATGAAGTAAGCATTACCCTGTGAGCAAGCCAGATGAAGAAGGAAACTACAGACCAATATCCCTCATGAACATAAAAGCAAAAATCTTAAACAAGATACTAGAAAATTGAATACAGCAATATATATATATTAAGAAGAATACCCCATGACCAAGCGGAGTTTATTCTAAGAATGACAGACTGGCTCAATATTCAAAAATCGTTCGATGTAATCCATCATATTAACAGACCAAAGCAGAAAATCCACATGATCATTTCCAACTGAGATAATAGATGTATGTGGTTTTAAGATGTATGTGGTTTTGTGATAATTTTATACTCAGAAACAGCTAATTAATATTAGCAACACAGTTAACATTAATATTAGCAGCTCATCTAGTCCCCCTTTATTTCTTCTCCTACCCATCTCATTCCCCAAGAGAAAATATTTTGGTAACCTCTTGGGAACCACTAACCTGAGAGTGTTATCTGTCTCAGACTTTTAAAAATATCAGTACTTTTACTTAAATGTATACATGTCCGAACTATACATGGTATATTTTAATGTTTTCATATATAAATGGTATCACATTGTGTGCAATTCTTCTGTTACTTGTTCTTCTCTTAATATTGTATTGTGATATCCATCCATGTTCTGTGTGTAGATCTTATTCATTCATCCTTTATGCTTATAGTATTCTACTGCAGGATTATGCCACAGTTTATCCATTCTTCTGCTCATGGGCAAATATTTAATTTGTTCCCCCCCCTTTTTTTTTCCAGTGTTGCTGGGAACCTTCTTGTCTATGTCTCTCTGTATGAATTTCTCTAGGGAGGGGAAAAGCTTGGTCTAATCCCTTGGTGTTAAGGCTTCTCCCAGAGATCATAATGAAGTGGTCTCAATCCAAGTGTGTGATGAGTGTGTGTTTGTGAGGGTCTGGGACAAACAGTCACACCGTAACAATAAATGACAATGACCGGAAGTCGCTGAGCCTCATCTCTGTACCTGAACTAAGCATTTGAAGTAGTTACCATAAAATGTCTCTTCCAAGAGGATCTAGATGCTGTTTATCAAACTTCCTGAGAGCCTCCGACTCTCTCTCAACTCCTGCCTTGCTTGCATAGCTTCTTCCTCACTAACTTTCCCTATCCCAATCCTGCAACTTTTGTCAAGAGCTCAAGAGCAGGCGTTAGGGGCAGGTGCAGGAGGGAAAGAGAGCCACATGCCCAATCTCTGCTATGATGAGGGGCTGGGAGCTGCCAGTGAGACAGACAGAATGAAGAAAGGGCCCCACGTGGGAGAGAAAAAGGAGAGGCAGAAACGGGGACGCAGCATGGAAGTGAGGCAGAACGCCCTCTTCCTCCACAGAGCTCGGCTTCTGTCCGGACCAGCATCGCCCAAAGTGTATGTGAGCATCATGGGTTCCCTGAGATGCCACAACACGTGCACACTCACAACATACACTCACCCAGATAAGTAAGCACACACACCATGCACATACAACAAGCGCACACAGCATGCACACAGATACGTATAGAAACACATGTATAATACATACCCCCATGTACACAGCAAAACATATATGCATGTAGTGATACACACATAACACCTACGAATATCTCGTGTGTGCACACACACAAACATACACTCTCTCTCTCTTTCTCTTCATTAAATAATAGTAAGAAATGCTTTATCCCCTAACCCTCTCCCATAGATTCCCAGTGCACATCAGAATATCAAGGGCTTTAAGAAGTTGGGCATGAGAGAATCCCACTCTCTTCTGTTTAGGACCCTTCACTTGTTTCTTATCATTTACTTCCTAATTGTGACTTTCATATTGCCATTTGTTTTTCAAGATAGAAATGGTTTGTGTTTCTTTTTAATTAAGAAAATAATGAATGCCCAATTGCAAAAAAAAAAGTTGAAAAATCATTAGAGCAAACACAAAGTAGAAAGCACAGAGGGGAAACTATTTTAGTGTATATCTTTCCAGTATTTTTTCTCATAAATATGCACATGCTTTTCTCTTTTTCATACATTTTTATATCTTTTTTATTTGATAATATACGTTAAAATCTCTAAACGATTACATGGCATTCCACATTACATGCTGTGGCAGATTGTATTTACCAAAGATGGCTGGAACACTATCTCTCATCTCACAAGCTCACTTTGATAAATGGAGTCTGAGTCTGTCCCCTGGAACCTGGGCCAACTTTTGTGACTGCCTTGAGCACTCAACAGTATGAGGTTAGTCAAAAACATTTCCACCTTGTGCTTTTGAAATTCTGGCTTTCAGAACCAGACACAGTGCTGTCAGGAAGTCCATGAAGAGGTTCCTGAGAGAAGCAGAGGCCCCAGGGCTACAGTCCCAGCTGAACCCCTGCTTGGCAGTCAGTACCAACTTGCCAGCCAGGTGAAGAAGTCACTTTTAAGTGACTCATCCAACCTTAACTGAGTTGTCCCAGCTGGTGCCACATAGAACACACAGCTGCCTGGCTAAGCCCAGCCCAGATAGCAGATACGTGGGGAAAATAACTGATTATTGCTGTCTTAAGCCACTAACTTTTGGGGTGATTAATTACCCAGCAACAGATAACTATAGCATGGGTATATCATACTTCATATATGCATCACACTATAGATGCATATTTAAGTTGTTTCCAAGCCTCTTATTGATGTCCAGCTTTCTTCTTCACTCTGTCCTGTCTCCCAGTTGACTGCAGCCCCTTCTTCTTCTTTTTTTTTTTTTTTAGTATTCATTTATTTTTATTTATTTATTTGACTGTCCCAGGTCACAGCTGCAGGACGCAGGATCTTCCACCTCCATTGCAGCACGTGGGATCTTTTAGTTTCGGCATACAAACTCTTACTTGCAGCATGTGGGATCTAATTCCCCAACCAGGGATCAAACTGAGCCCCCTGCATTGGGAGTGTGGAGTCTGATGCATTGAGAGTGCAAAGTCATAGATGCTGGACCACCGGGGAAGTCCCTGCAGTCCAAGGGGCCCAGTACCGGTTCGGATACATGCACAGGGACTCAGGGTGTGCCCACTACAGGGGCTGGTGAGCAGACATGGAGGATCTCATGGGGATCTGGGAGGGAACATGCCTTCCTGGTCCTCTGCTCCTGGGCTGCAGCTTGTTGTCTGCTCCTGATAGAGCTCCTCTCTCACTGCACTTAGCACAGGCCCCCATGGGTCCCTGGGAAGGACAGGCAAACACAGGGGGACAAAGGCGGCTTGGGGGGATGATAGAGAGCTGTACTCCTCCAAGGCAGCAGAAACAAACCTGAGAGCCCACAGGCTTACTCTGGAGTCTGGTCTCCTGGGGTGAGCTGAGGGCTGAGTGGTGCAGAGCCAGGCTGGTGGTGCAGAGAGAGGCTGCAGCTGTGGGCAAGGATGCCCGTAGACCTGCTGAGGGGTCCTCTCTCCTCAAAGACAGTGACCCTCTCCTCACAAACACAACCTGCTGTCACAGGAAGGCGGGGGCACTCTGAGCTGGCCTGGGGGGGTGGGCAGCGTCTCTGGCCATGCTGGATCTCCTGCCGGCCAGGCAAAAGGGCTCTTGGTCTGCATTGAGCTGCTGAAGCGGGAGGCGATCCGGGAGTGGCTGGTGGAGACACTGCCCTCGGGAAAGGCGGAGCGTGAGTATCTGGGAGGAGCTGCAGGGTCCCCAAAACACAGGCACCCTGGGTGGACCACCTGCCTCTGGAATCTTAGAGGTTGGAGGAATCTCTCGGCCAGTCCAGAACCACACCCCATGCCTGGGTTCAGATCGCTGTTCCCTCTCAGTTTGGGGCCTTTCCCCACCCCAGTAAGAGTTCTCTAAAGCCAGATGGAGAAATCTGGGTGCTTTCTTCATTATAATCTCTAAAGCCAGCTCCCAGGGACTGCTATCAGCAGAGTCGAGAGTGACCTTGAGATTAGAGGGGGGCTTCCCTGGTGGCTCAGACGGTAAAGAATTCGCTTCAATGCAGGAGACCCAGGTTCGATCCCTGGGTTGGGAAGGTGCCCTGGAGGAGGGCACAGCAACCCACTCCAGCATTCTTGCCTGGAGAATTCCATGGACAGAGGAGCCTGGAGGGCTACAGACCATGGTGTTACAAAGAGTCAGACAGGACTAAATGACTAACAGTTTCACTTCTTTTTTCCCCCAAGACTAGAGAGTCCAGGGCTTTGCCTGTGTGAATGTGGACAGGAATCACTTGGGAGCTTATAAAAAGCAAATTCTGACCCAGTTAGTCTGGGGTGAGGCCCGTAAGTCTGCATTTCTAACCAGCCCCGCATGATGCTCGAGCTGCCCTCGGTGAGCCACACTTGGAGGAGCAAGGCTTTAATCCACTGCTTCAAGTTCAGGAACCCAGGGAGGCCAATGAACGGCCTCAAGGCCACACACAGAATTAGAACATGCACCCCACTTCACCCCCCACTCTGCACAGCCCAGAACAGGTACAACACTCCTTCTCAGCTACCCCTGCCAAGGGAGAAAGCGGGGAGCCCCGACTGTTAGGGGCAACATACTGACTGCAACCGCCGCCCTGACCAGGCCCTGTCGTGACCGTCCGTGTGAGTTATTTTACGACAGGAGGTCCTAGTAAGGAACGCAGAACTAACAAGCCACCACCAACTGGAAGAATTTGGGAAAGGTCAAAAGGAGAAGCCACATGTCCTTCCCCCTCCCAGAATCCTTGCTGGCATCCATTTTCCCTGAGCAACGTGTGTGCCACCAGGAAGGACCCTGAGTTAGAGTGATTGGCTAGAGAAGACCCAGAAACTAATCCCATCACTGTAAAACCCGAGACTACTAACAGAGCAGTTCTCCTGGGTTCCCTCACCCTCCTTGGTTCCCTCACCCTCCTGGGTTCCCTCACCCTCCTGGGTTCCCTCACCCTCCTCGGTTCCCTCACCCTCCTCGGTTCCCTCACCCTCCCGGGTTCCCTCACCCTCCTTGGTTCCCTCACCCTCCTGGATTCCCTCACTCTCCTGGGTCCCCTCACCCTCCTCGGTTCCCTCACCCTCCTCAGTTCCCTCACCCTCCTCGGTTCCCTCACCCTCCTCTGTTCCCTTACCCTCCTGGGTTCCCTCACCCTCCTGGGTTCCCTCACCCTCCTGCTCTCCGCTCAGGCGCCCCCTTCCCGATAAAGTCTCTTGCTCTGTCAGCACGTGTGTCTCCTCAGACAATTCATTTCTGAGGGTTAGACAAGAGCCCACTCTCAGGCCCTGGAAGGGGTCCCCCTGCCTGCAATACCAAGATGGCCAAGCTGGGAACACAGGCACTTGCTGGTAGGGGTGGGGCAGGCCAATGGGGAGATCTGTTGGGGCTGAGAAGCCCTTTCTACCTCCAGAACAGGAGAGGCAATCTTTCTGCACACAGAACACCATGCCTGGGATACCTGGTCTAAAGCAGAGAGGTGGTGAAAGAGCCTAGAGGCGCCCTCTCAGCCCCTGCAGGCCCTGTCCTCTCCCAGTGCCAGCCCACTGCAGTGCACACGTACACACACTCATATAGTCACGTCACTCTTCCTGATGAGGGTCATCTCCCATCGTTCACTCTTGGCCTAGCTGCCCCGTGCATGCATGCTAATTCGCTTAAGTTGTGTCCGACTCTTTGCGACCCTATGGACTGTAGCCCGCCAGGCTCCTCTGTCCAGAGGGTTCTCCAGGCAAGAATACTGAAGTGGGTTGCCATTTCCTTCTCCAGAGGATCTTCCTGACCCAGGAATTGAACCTGGGTCTCTATGTCTCCTGCATTGGCAGGCGGGTTGTTTACCAAAAGAGCCACCTGGGAAGCCCTCCCTAAATGCCCCAGCACAGTCTAAACGCTTACATAGGAAGAAAATCCAGACCCCAGGGCTGAGAGTTTTCTGCTCCGAGTGCGTGCAGGGTCTATGCAGCCCTGTGTGTTGGACTAAGGAGAGAATGTTGAAGAGCACAGCTAGGTTCTAGCCCTCGGTCTGAGGGAGGAGGCACAGTGCCTGCTCCTTAGGCAACACCCAGTCTAAGGGAGGAGGGGCAGCATCTGTCCTCAGGGAGCCCTCAGTCTGAGGCAGAGGAGCTCCCAGGCTGGCTGGTCATCAATCTGCACAAGGTAGAGATTGAAGACCCTGGGCCAGGAAAGATCTCTGGTTGTAGACCTAAGGTCTAGGAGGTTATTGTAACGTGTGAGAAGCCACTGATCTCTGCTTCTGCTGAGAATGTGCTGAAACAGCAGGAGAACTGGAGGCAGGTGGCAGGAAGGAGTTCCCACTCATAAGAAATGAGGGCCCTAGGACAGTGGGCTAGGGGTTTCCCAGGTGGCGCTAGTGGTAAAGAACCTGCCTGCCAATGCAGGAGACATAAGAGATGTGGATTTGATCCCTGGGTCAGGAAGATTCCCTGGAAGAGGAAATGGCAACCCACTCTACAATTCTAGCCTGGAGAATCCCATGGACAGAAGAGCGGGGTGGGCTACAGTCCATGGGGTTGCAAAGAGTCAGACACGACTGAAGCGACTTAGCAGCAGCAGGATGGTGGGGCTTGGTGCAGAGGGGACCTGCTCAAGCTGCAGGCTCTCTCCCCTGATTGGATGCTTACCCTTGAGACTCAGTTACCATCCCACAAGGAGGAAGGGGGAGGGCCGGGTTGCTTTTCAAAACTTCTTTAATCTGAGGGAAGTGTCATCCTTGAAAATGAAGAGGATCTAGCAAGAACCCCTGGCCAGGAGTCCAGGAAAAGCAGAACTGCTCACCACTCCCCCGAGCACTGCTGCCCTCGTCAGTAGCACCCTAACTCAGCATTTCCTCCACCACCAATCGCGCAATGGCCAGAACTCTGGGCTACCACCAGGAGGCCTGGGTTCAAGTCCTAGCTCTGCTGGTTTGCTGTGTGACCCCAGGCAAAAAGGCAAACTTCTCTGAGCTTATCCATCACAGAGGGAAGAGAGCCTAACACCAGGGATTATTGTAGGGTTAAATGCAATGGTTTCAGTGAAAGCAGCTGGTAGGTTGTAAATCATTGCATAAGCATGATGGCCTATTACTACAGTTAATTGTTATTATGTACCTTACTGGGGTAGCAGCATCTTGAATCCCCCGTCAAGGGTGATGTGACACCTGCCTGCCCTCTGAGGTTGCAGAGTCCAAGGCAGGAACATGGGCCTTAATGTATGGGCTCCTCTTAAGAGCCAAGGCTCATCTCCAGAAGGAAGCCAGTTAGGACCCCCTGGGCCCCGTCCCCAAAGATTTACGCAGTCTGGCCTGGAGGAGGTTGGGGCCCATGGAAGCCACGTGGCTCTATTCAGCCCTGTCCCCTAGGCCCCGGGAGCTGACAGCCCAGAACACTAAGCATTAGCTGGTCACAGTTCCTCTTTCTGAAAAAACACAACTCTATTAAAATAACAGCGTGATTTAGTTAATTATTCTCCATAGTAAGTGGGTAACTGTCGAAATACAATTCATCCAGCTCCCTGCTGCTTGATTGAGTTTCCTAAAATCCCTCTTTCCTCTTGTCACTGCATCCCCTCCCCTAAGAGTTTTTAGAGGCTCCCAAGTTTGCACAGGATAAAGTCCCAAATCCTAGCTCTGAGATTTTGGGACCTCCACCATCTGGGCCCTCCCTCCAGCCCTGCCTCACTACAGGACTCTACTTTCTGGAAAACTAGACCGTCTATCCTTTGCCCTTGTTTCTGTCTTCATCAGCTGAGCCTCCTAAAGAGTCTGGTCAAATCCAGCTTCCTCCACTAAGCCTTCTTTGACTGCTATAGCCCAGAGTTTCTCAAAGTGGGCTCACACCATTGGCCTCAGAATCACATGAAATGTATAGAAGGAGTGGGTTTAAGATGCTGATTCATGGGTCCCACTCTGGGTTTATTGGAACAGACGCTATGACGGAGGGGATGTCTGGGACTTCACTCAGTTAATCACCCCTACCCTTAGCCATCATCCACCACGGCCCCAGCTTTTGGTAGCCACCCGTCCTGCTTAAACCCCAGTAGCCCTTGTCCTGGACCTCTCACTTGATACATCACTTGCAGGAACATGACGGGTTAGACATTCTGAAGGGCTTTCTGACTATAAAACACTCAAATCCTTAACAAACCATATATAATGATGTGAGGTTTGGGAGCAGTCGAGGAGATCTTCAAGACCGTCCCAAGGGAATGTGCTGGTGTTGGCCCTGCAGTAGGGATAACTAAAGGGAAGGTAAGGAAACTGACCAGGCACTCCTGTTTTAAGTGGACAGTTGACCTGCAAGAAAAAAAGAAGTAGAGACTTGGTACTTCAAGACTGTGTCCCCTGGCTACCAGAAAAAGCTACCAAAAATCCCCTCCCAAGGAACATATACCAACTTATTACCCCCAGGATTCCTACAGATTAGGGTTAAGAAAAAAGTCTCATGAACAAAGTTCACCAAACACTTATGAAAATGAGCCACCATACCGAGAGCCAGCAGAAACAATAAGCAACAGATATGAATTCCCAGGAAGTTCAGATACCACGGTAATTAGACACTAGTTAAAAAATAATTATGCATAAAGTATTTTAAAATTATAAATAGAATTGCAAAGACAATCATGCAACAGGTCTGAAAAATGGCAAGGCAGATTTCTTTTTTTTTAATCTTTTGGCTGCACCACGTGGCATGTGAAATCTTATTACCCAACCAGGGATTGAACCTGTGCCCCCTGCATTGGAACCTCGGAGCCTTAACTACTGGACTGCCAAGGAACTCCAAGGCAGATTTTTTTTAAAGGACTGAATTCACCTCATAATAAAACAAACCCAGTAGATGAGTCGAATAGGAGATTAGATATAGCTGAAGAAAGAATTCATGAAGCAGGGACGAGAGCTGAAGACAGCATTTTGATTGCACCGCAGCAAGTCAAGGAAATGAAATATAGGAGAGGGGTTGAAAAGTGTGAAAGACTAGTTGGAGTCTCAGAAGAAGAGAGTAGATGGAGAAGAGATTGAAATGTTTAAAATTATAATGGCTAGTAATTTTCCCATTTTGATTAAAAATGTGGATTCACAGACACAGGAAGTACAGTGAAAAGGAAGATAAAATTTTAAAGCCTTATCTAAACCATCAGGCCAGGCTGCCTGAACTTTTTGGGATAACTGTCCTCCTGAAAATGCTCCTTGGCTATTAAGAGAAACTCATCAAAAGAATATCAAACAGAAAGAAAAAATTCTAAAAGCAGCTGGAGAGCAGACAGACTTCGTGTCATGCCAGCTTATAATGTCAATTGTCTGCAAATGAGTATGTCCAACCTCTCCTGCCAGATCCAGGCCCCTTAAGGCCCACACCCCATCATCTGCGAGCCTATTATAATCATTGAGTCTCAGGTTTTCCATTGGCAAAAGATGGAGGGGGTTGGTGGTTATGGCAGGAAAGAGTCCTGGCTTTAGAGTTGGGTGGGCCTGGGAGAAATCTCCAGCCCTGTGACTCACCACCTGTGGTCATTTTTGTTTTCCTGAGGCCAATGCTCACATCTAAGTCTTAAAAAAAATGAAGAGCAAGATAGCGAAACACCCATGGAAAGAGTCCTATTTTTTGAAAGATTTACTTAAATACCTGCTCCGCGCTCACATACATTCTCTCAGGAGGCCCTTGCAATATCCCGGTAAAGTAGTCATCACCGGGGGAGGGGATGTCCTGGGCCAAAGCACAAGAAAATCACCCCTAAGCCCATAGTGTGCTTTTGTTGGCCTGCGCAAGGCCCCCCATCTTCATTGTCTTTCTTTCATCCCTGACCCCCACTCTCGTTTTCTCCCTGACACCAGCACACATCCTGGTGTCCTTGATTATACATGCCTATTCTTATTAAATATGTAATGTTGGTTGCCTGAGAATGTGTTTCTAATTTCCACAAATGTTATTTTGCTATAGACCTTAATTTGTTTCTTTTTTCCCTCTCAACACTGGATGTTTAATTTCTATCCCTGTATCTGTCTATACATCTTTGTTGTTCAGTCAATAACTCATGTCTGACTCTTCACGACCCCGTGGACTGCAGCACACCAGGCTTCCCTGTCCTTCACTATCTCCTGGAGCTTTCTCAAACTCATGTCCATTGAGTCAGCGATGCTATCCAACCATCTCATCCTCTGCTGCCCCTTCTCCTCTTGCCTTCAATCTTTCCCAGCATCAGGGTCTTTTCCAATGAGTCGGCTCTTAGCATCAGGTGGCCAAAGTATTGGAACTTCAGCTTCAGCAACAGTCCTTCCAATGAATATTCAGGGTTGAGTTCCTTTAGGATTGACTGACTTGATCTCCTTGCTGGCCAAGGGACTCTCAAGATCTTTCTCTAGTCTGTACATTGGGCATGTTGTTTTTTCATTACAGCTTAGCATTCCATGGTGTCCCCACTTCTGAGGTGAGGCCATCAAGGTTCAGAGAGCCTAGACAACCTGGCCTTGATTCAATCAGGAACTGGCCTTGATTCACAGATTCAGAGAGAGATGCTCACTGCCTCGTCTCACTGGGTCCACTGACCTGCCTGCTCACTGGAAGGGGAAGGTCACTGGTCTGTCCTCTACTGGCATCTAAAATACCACTCACCCTGGTGCCTGGGTTCTGGGAAGCTCTATCCCTTCTTCTTCTGAACCTCTTCAGTGGCTTTCATTTACAGTATTTAATGGAACATATTTAATTAGGTAATATAATTTAATTGATTTAAATAGGTAATACGAGTGCATGTTTCAATATTCAGAAGATATAAAATGGGACACAGTGAAATCTCAGTCTCTGCTGACCACACCCACCAGGTTCCCCAAGCTGGAAAAACCCACTGCTCCCAGAGATATTTAATCCTTACACAAAAAGATGTTTACATGATGTTCCTATGCCCTCATTTTTATGCAAATGCTAGCACACTCTTTTTTTTTTTTTTTTTGTCTGCACTACTCAGCTTATGGGATCTTAGTTCCCCGACCAGGGATTGAACCCAGGCCCTTGGCAGTGAGAGCACAGAGAGTCCTAACCACTGGACCAGGTACTAGCATACTCTTCCCTAGCGTACTCTTGATACTGTTTTGTGAAGTGAAGTGAAAGTCGCTCAGTGGTGTTCAACTCTTTGCGACCCCATGGACTATAAAGTCCATGAAATTCTCCAGGCCAGAATACTGGAGTGGGTAGCCAGCCTTTCCCTTCTCCAGGGGATCTTCCCAACCCAGGGATCAAACCCAGGTCTCCCGCATTGCAGGTGGATTCTTTACCAGCTGAGCCACAAGGGGAGCCCTATACTGTTCTACACATTACTTTTGTCACTTCAGACTGTATCCTGGGAGTTGTTCCACATCAGTATTCTAATAGCTTCTGCTTTCTTTCCTGCTACATAGAATTCCACTGTGTGGATATACCATCATTTTTTTTCAACTAAATCCCTATTGAAGGTCATTGTCCAATCTTTTGCTAAAGAAATTGCTGCAGTAAACATCCCTGTGCACACATCACTTCTCATGCAGGCGAGTGGAATGGACTTCAAGATGCACTGCTCAGGATCCTTCAGGATCAGGACTTCGTGCTCATTCTCCCAGCTGCCTGGTCAATTGCTAACAGCTCACTGCTGAAAACCCCCTCAGGCACTGTCCTCTGCTGACGGTCACCCGAGGCTATGCCCCTGCCCAGGGGATGAACATCTATTAACCGGATCATAAAGGGCCCTGTCTCAATCTGAGACATTGCTGCAGGGCCATCCCAGCCCAGAGCTCCCGGGGGGACTGCAGGGCAGCTCAACTCTGCCCTCTGCCCACCCAGCCTCCCTCACTCCCCTGAGGGTGTCGTTTCCAAGAACGTTCCCCCAGAAAACTTCCTACGTGAAAAGCTCTGCCCCAGAGACTGTTTCCAGGGAATTCAGTCAAAGACAGAAAGTCTGTTGGTAGGATAAATTCCTAATTAGGGAATTAAAGGACCAGTGTGCTTGTAATTTGAGTAGTGAAAATGGAAAGTGAAAGTGAATCAGTCGTGTCCGACTCTTTGCGACCTCACGGACTGTCCATGGAATTCTCCAGGCCAGAATGCTGGAGTGGGTAGCCTTTCCCTTCTCCAGGGCATCTTCCCAACCCGGGGATCTAACCCAGGTCTCCCGCATTGCAGGCGGAATTCTTTACCAGTTGAGCCACAAGGGAAGCCCATAATCTGGGTAGAGCTCAACATAATTTCAAAGGACAGAACAAAAGCATATGGATGCACCTGAAGTTGGTAACCGTCCTGAATGGAGCCCTTCCACCTGACCCAGGGTAGAAAGCACTCGTGTGCAGATGGTCACATCGAGTTTTCCAGCATCCTTGTGTAGCAGGCGGGACAGATCATCCAAGGCTTTGCTGCCTTGGGGTGGCGGGGAGAGGACTGCTTGCCCTTAACGAGGCAGCTGACATAGCAAAGGCAGGGTCATAATGGTTTACCCTGGCCATGAGGATGCTGAAATGTTCGCTTTATCTGGGGACTGCAGGAAAGGGTGTTGCTGACGGGGAAAACATGCACGCAAGAGGGCAGGGGGAAGGCAGAGCTAGCAGACCTCCAGGGAGGGCCCAGCCCTTTTCTGATGTCCCCCAAAGTGCCCCAGTCTGGTCCAGCCCTCCCTCTTCTCGCCTGACCTTCCCTTCCCATTTAAACTCCAAAGGCCACTGAAGCTGTCAGATGCCTGAGTGAAAGTAGTTCAGACTCACACGAGGGCCTTGTGCAACCTTCTCCAAATGTCTCAGGTGTCTGCCCGATCTTCTGACTGTATAAAAATGAGCTCGCGCACTAAGATCACCTTTCTAACTCTTTACAGCAGCCCAGCTTGCCTCTGGAGCCTGACAGCTATATTTTGTTATCTTTTAAAAAATATTCGATTTTATTTATTTGGCTGCCACAGCTCTTAGTAGTGGCTGAGTGGGGTCTAAGTTCCCTGACGAGGGATCGAACCTGGGCCCCCTGCATTGGAAGTGCAGAGTCTTAGCCACTGGGCCAAGAAGGATAGCATGAGCCTCTCCTATATTCTGATATGAGCCCTCTGCCTGGATCGGTTTCCCATCTCCCTTCTACTTCCACCAGGCAGATGTGTCCCCTCCATGCTCCAGCTCTCACCCAGGCACCGCCTCCTTTAAGAAGCCCACCCCCAGGCTCCCCCTACCACAGACCCCAGTAACCGCCGCTCACACTCAGTGTGACAGGTTGAATTGTGTCCCTTCAAATTTGCATATTGAAGTCCTAACCACCAGTCCCTCAGAATGTGACCTTTTTTTGGGGGGGGAGTGGAAATAGGCTCATCACAGATTCAGTTAAGATGAGGTCATCCTGGAATAAGAGGGGCCCCCTAATCCAATGTGACTGGTGTCCTTAATAAGAAATGCCACATGCAGAGAAAGAGCCACATGCAGAGATGATGTGAACGTACCATCTGTAAGGAAAGCCAAGAGTTGCCAGCAGACCACCCGAAGCTGGGAGAGAGGCCTGGAACAGACTCGCTCACAGTCCTCAGAAGTCACCAACCTGCCGACACTTTGATCTCACAGCCTCCGGAGCTGGGAGAGAATGGAGTTGTGTTGTTGAAACCACCCAGCCTGTGGCGCTTTGTAACTGCAGCCCTAGGACACTAATGCCCTCACTGAGCTCTCAGCTGCGCAGACTGAGACTAAACTCCTCGCAAGGATGCGTGCGTTCCTGGGATGCTGCAAGGGGCTGCTGGAACCTTCGTCTACACTTTGGGAAACTGAGGCTTCAAGCTGATTAAGGGGTAGAGCCAAGAAACGGACTCAGGCTCCTGAGCCTGTGTGTGTGTGTGTGTCTGTGTGTGTGTGTGTGTGTGTGCGCGTGCGCGTGCTCAGTCGTTCAGTTGCGTCTAACTCTTTACGACCCCATGGACTGTAGCCCTCCAGGTTCCACTGTCCGTGGAATTCTCCAGGCAAGAATACTGGAGTGGGTTGCCATTTCTTACTCCAGGGCATCTTCCCAACCCAGGGATCAAACCCGCATCTCCTGCATTGGCAGGTAGATTCTTTACTACCACGCCACCTGGGAAGCTCAAGCCTGTATTTTTAATCACTAGCTTATATGCCTTTTAGTGGTAGCACTTACTAGTAGTAAAATTGAAGGAAGACCCACAGTACTACTCCAGGCTCTGGACTCAGTGCTGAGGCCTCCCACAGCCCCACAAGGGAAAGAAAAGAAGCCTTCCAGAGCCTCAGGGGGGCTTGCCCAGGCTCCCCGTCGGTGAGAGGCTGGGCCAGGATTTGATGTAGGGCCTTCTGTCTCCTAGAGACAGACGCGTGCCCTGGCCCGTGTGCACATCTGTCTACTGATGCAGGCGCCCAGCAGGGTGCCAGGCACACAGCAGGCGCTCCATAAATGTGGTGGGAAGAGTGACCTACACGTGCCTCCAACGCAGAGGCCTCCTTGGGTCTCATAACATTTCATATACTGCTCCAGGTATCGACAGAATTCTCATCTCAGCCTGCTAAATGCCTGCCTAATTTTCCACTCTATTGACAGACTCCATTTTACTTAACTGGCCCCTATTGTGTAGCAATTGGATGGTTTCTCATCCTTTCCTAAACTAGGGGGAGGCGTCAGGGACACCCATGCTGTGCTGGCGGTGGCTTCTGAAGGAGCCGGCCTAGGAGAACGTTTCTGTGCCCGCAGCAGCAGCAGCGGCTGGCTAGGGAGAGGCTTGGGGACACGCTTGGGCTCAGGAGGTGCCAGCCTGTCCCCGGTCACCCTTGAGTTCTGTCCTCAGTCCCTGCTCACTCCTGCTGACCCCCTCCAGGGAACAAAGGACAGAGCTCCCCCACGGATCCCCCTGTCCTCTCTTCTCCTTCTCTGACCCCTCACTCTCTTGCCCACCCTTCTCTGAAGCAGAATCCAGGAATTCTTTCCAGAATGTTCACTGAGCACCCACCCAGTGTCCAGCCCTGAACTCGATGCTGGGGATACAGCCATGAACACAAGAGACAACATCTCTGCTCTCGAAGCTGACATTCCAGAATGGAGGGACGGACTCCAGACAGAGAAATGTCAGATGGGGACATTCACTTTGGTAACAGAGGGAGAGAGGTGATCATTTAAGCAGGGTGGTCCAGGAGGGCCTCTCTGAGGAGATAACAGGCTCCTCTGTCCATGGGGTTCTCCAGGCAAGAATACTGGAGTGAGTTGCCATGCCTTCCTCCAGGGGATCTTCCTGACCCACGTATCGAACCAGCATCTCCTGCATTGGCAGGCAGACTCTTTACCATTGTACCATCTGGGAAGATCTGAGATAAACAGAGATTAGAACAAAGAGAAGGAGCTGGCCAGGCAGACCTGTGGAGGAAGAACTTTTCAAGCCAAGAAAACAGCAAGTGCAAACGTCCTGAGGTGGGTGAGTCTGGCGTGTTCCAGAAGCAGTAAGGAGGTTGGTGTGGCTGCAGTGGGTGGACCCCGGTGGTCACATGGTGGAGGGTTTCGGGACCTCCCCCTCAGCTCTGGCTTTTGGGCTTGGGGAGATGAAAGGATTTACACAGACACAGGCTTGAACTGGCTTGTCTGAAAAGATCCCAAGAGGGGATGAGGTAGATGCAGAGGCAATAACCCAGGCCAGAGACAGTGGTGGCCCCTACCAGGGTGGTAGCAAAGATGCACACACAGACACAGACACACTCACACACACAGCATCATTCTAGATCAGTTTTGAAATTGGGACTGACATCAGATGTAGAAGGAACTTCAGTGGTCATCTCTCAGCCCCATTTTTAAAATGTATTTATTTGTTTGGCTCTGCCAGGTCTTAATTGAAGCACGTGGGATCTTTAGTTGTGTTGCGTGGGATCTAGTTCTATGATCTGGTCAGGGATCAAACCTGGCCCCCCTGCATTGGGAGAGCAATATTAGCCACTGGACCACCAGGGAAGTCCCTCCCAGCCCCCTCTAATAGACTAGGCCCAGAGAGGGAGGTGACCTACCTGTGCCACACACACCCACACACGATCATTCTAGATCTAGCTTGGAATTAGGATTGATATCAGATCTAGAAGGAACTTCAGAGATCATTGCCCAGCACCATTTTAATAGACTATAAAACTGAGGCTCAGAGAGAGGAAGGGACTTATCTGTGCTCTTCCCCCCACACACACCACTGGGAACACAGATCTGGAATCTGGTCTCGGCACCTCTGCTCCCTTGCTTCTGCCCCAACATCTCTCTCCGCCTCTTGAGCGTTTGTGTGTCTGCTCCCCTCTTTGTCTCTCTCTGCTCCCAGCCTCTGTCTCCCTATCTCTGCGGATGCCTTCACATTTGTTTCTCCTCCTGTCAGGCCCAATTTAGAACATTAATTAGTGATGAATTAGCAACGTAAATCCCAGCGGTTGCTGTCGCCTGGTGCCCACGGGCTCTTGGAAGGGACCTTGCAAATCTGATCTTGATACCTCTCGCCTCCTCTCCTAGGGCAATTACTTCTCACATCATTTGTCTGTGGAGACTGTGGCCACCCACCCCCCTCCACCCTCCCAGCCCAGCTGAGGACAACAAGTTCATCTTTGTCAATTAATTATTGAATGGTTTATTTTGCACTGGAAGGTGATAAGAGAAGGGAAAGCCACATGTTGTGAAGTCATCACCGTAATTATACAGACACTGCTGCAGGCCTAGCATCACAGCACTGCAGGGGCCAGTGGGGGCAGGGAGGATAAAGGGGAGAGGCCCACCGGTGGGCAGGAGGCCTGGCTGTGTGGCCTTGGGACAACCCCTGGGCCTCTCTGGATCGTGATCAACAGGCACACCCACACTGGGCTTTCAGAGTCCCATTCCAAATGCGGAGGGGGAGCCAGGGAATTAAGCAGAGTTCTAACCATAGATGCAGGTCCATGCTTCTTCATCTAGGGCGACCTGAGGGTGGGAAGGCTGAGATTATCCTTAGAGTCCTTTCCATCTGGGCTTAGGAGCCCCATAGCATGCTCAAAATATGTTTGCTTGGTGGAGGCACTGGAGGGGGTTTCTAGCAAAGGACTCCTACAATGGATTGCAAAGCCTGGAGCATCTGTCTTACCCATGCCGCCTCATTACCTACACCCCGCCTCTGACTCCTCTCCCCTTGGCTCACTCCACTCCAGCCACACAAGTCCTCCTTGCTACTCCTTGCAAATGCCAGGCACATCTCCACCCCAGGGCCATTGCATGTACTGCTCCTTCTGGCTGCAGGGCTCTATGCTCAGAAATTTGTTTGGCTCATTCTCACCTTCTGCAGGTCATGAGCAAGCATCGCCCTACAGTAAGACTCTCCCTGAGCACCTGATTTAAATATGCACCCACCCACCAACCATCCACCCAGACACAAACATTCATTTCTCTTCCTGCTTTTTTTCCCAGAACATTTCATCACGTTTGACTCATGATGTGTTTTACTCATTTATTTGTTTATTCTCCATCTCTGTCTCTCGGCCAAGTACAAGCTCCACAAGGAGGGCTGGAGTTTTTGTCTGCTTCCTCCCTGTCCCTGACCCCTACCCCCACCACACACACCCACCAATATCTGCTCTGTGTCTGTGGCACTAGAACGCTGCCCGGCACAAAATAATCATTAGCATTATCGATATTCCTTCAATAATGATTAACAAAGAGCTAATGCATGAATGAGTATCTGTGTGGGATGCAGTCTAGATGTGGAAAGGTCAGGGGTCATTTTCTTTTCTGGGAATAGGCTGGCAAGATCCCCCGCGGCACCAGGAATTTAGGAAGATTCTCAGCAGAGATGGGGGGGCCTGGCCAGGGAGGAACACTGCTGGAAAACTCATTTTTAAAGCGAGAGTTTCAGTGGATTTCATGTCTGCGCACGCTTGGCATGTTTGATGTTGCCCCTGCATCGGTCACACACAGAACGGTCCCGGCCCTCCTTCCAGTTCTCCCAAGGGAGGGGACAAGAATAGGAGAGGCTGTGGACACTTTGATTAACTCCCCAGCAAGAGTCCCCACGCCTGTCTCCTTCTCTCCCCAAGGCTGGAATGGTGGGGGGGCAATGCACTGAGGCTGAGACCTGGGGGGTGCATCTTCACAGTGTGGGAGAAGGGGGAGCTGGAGCCTTAAAGGCAGGGGGGCACTGAGGAGCATTTGGGGGACAAGGGATGGGCTCTGCCCATCAGGGAGAGATGGAGGGGCAGTGTAAGGATACAGAGCAATAGGTAGGGAAGGAGGCCGGTTTCTCTTTGGGGCAGAAGGAGATGCAGAGAGAGTCAGGCACAGGAAGGGGCTTCGGGCACTGATAGGGGTAGCAGTGGGCCCTTGGGGGTCCCTGGTTCTTCTTCCAGGACACTGTCACCCTCAAGCTCCTCTCCCCTCCATGGAGCTATGCTGCCCTCCCCGCTTGAAATGGAGATGGTGATTTTTTAAAGCCAGTTTTCCCCCAAATCTCTGGAGATGTCGGAGCTGCTGTTTCCATGGAAACCTTCCCCCACCAACCTCCTCGGGAAGGAGGAGCTGGGCAGCGGCCCCCGCCGCCCCCGCCCCCACACCGCCCCTGCTCCAGCCTGCAGGGGAGCCCCAAGCTGAAAATAATCCCCCTCCCCCAGGTTTTCCCAGCAGGGGCTCCGCTTCTTCCCTGAGGGGAAGGTAGGTGGTTCTGTCTCTTGGCTGAGGACTAGATGGGGGGGACACTAAGACCGAGGCCAGAGAGAAATGGGGCTGCATGGAGAGGGGGCGGTGCACGATGCAGAGCAAGGTCCGCCTTCCCGAAATGACCGTCCAGGAAACCAGTCCCCAGGGACCGCCCAGGAGCAACATCTCTCCTCCCAGGAAATCCCCAAAGATCCCGTTTCTCTCTGGCCCTGAGATCTCTGGGGACTTTCCCTCCCCAGACCCCAGACCACAGACCCACCTGAACTCATCAGGGATCACACTGCAAACTGTACAAAGCAAACAAACAAAAACCTGTCCAACTCAGGCGAGGAAGGAATTTATTGGGAGAACATATCCTAGCTTCTTGAATTGATGAGAAGGCTGGAGAGGCAGGCTCAGAAAACTGGTTAGAAGAAAGAAAGGCTAGTGAAGAAGATGCAGTCAGAGTCACGCCCAGGGGCAGCCCGCCTCGCGCAGGGGTCGCTGCTGCCTCTGGACACTGGCCACCTCTGGAGGCCCACGTATCCGGACAGTGGCGCATTGTGAACAGTTTGTAATGGTCCCACTTCTCCTGATTGTGGTGGTGGTGATGGTGGTCACAGGAGACAACACCTGTGTTAAAATTCATCGAACTGTACACCAAAAAGGTTAAATCAATTTCACTACATGTCAATGTAAAAAATGAAACCCTGGGCAAAAACACCCTCTGGCCCAGACGGCTTGTGTGCCTACAGCCCTGCTGCCCGGGCCAGGGTGGGGGCCTGTCTGCACCCCTTTGGCTTCCAAAATGGGTCAAGGTTCTGCCTCCCAAGACTCACATATGGGGAGAGTCCACCAAGAAGTGGGGAGTTTGGGTGCCGAGTGGCCAGCAGATGGGAGATATCCACTTTCCCAGAGAAATATTTGGGTTCTTGGAGCTTCCTCAGAGGCCCCTGCTTCAGTCAGACCAGTCCCCTCCCAGAAGGAAGGGAGAGAGGAGGTTTCTGATGCAGTGACACACCCCACAGGCAAACGCCAGAGAAGACACACACTCAGCTCCAGCACACGCCTCTAAAGCCCCCATGGCTAGTTTGATCAGCAGGAGTGTGTGTGTGTGTGTGTGTGTGTGTGTGTGTGTGTGTGTGTGTTTTAGGTGCTCAGTTGTGTTCAACTCTTTGCGATCCCATGAACTGTAGCCCACCAGGCTCATCTGTCCATGGAGTTCTCCAGGCAAGAATACTGGAGTGGTTAGCCATTCCCTTCTCCAGGTGATCTTCCTGAACCAGGGATTGAACCAGGCTCTCCTGCATGGCAGGCAGATTCTTTACCATCTGAGCCACCAGGGAAGCCCATGATCAGCAGGAGACTTTGGTCCTAACTTTCTGCATGATCGTGAATGAGCCCCTCTCCACTCTGTGCTAAGCCGCCTCCTCTGTAGAGTGGGGGCTTCTCCGTGGGGCTGTCGACTCCAGCACGCTGAGCAAGGAGGTGGAGAATGAATGTGACTGCACTTAGAAAGCATGGGTTTCTAGTGTTAGTCTGTCCTGCTTCTGTCCTGGACCCCAGAGTGGGTGGAGGGAATGGCCCCGTGTCAGGGAGAAACCCCCTGAGGATTCCCCTGAGAAAGAGCACTCTCGTGTCAAAGGATGAGGCCCTTGGGACCAGGAGGACCCTCTCACTCCAGCTGATAGGAAAGCAATGCCTGGGAGAGCCTGCCCACTGCTCTGGAGCTTCTCTGGGAGCCTGGGTGCAGAGGGGCAAGGCGCAGAGCCTTCCCCAGGCTGGGCCCAAGGGGGGCTATGTCCCCTGAAACCCAGCCCTCAAGGGTAGTGGAGGGGCTTTATTACAGAGCTTAGGGCACCCCTGCCCTGGGCTCCACACACTCCAGCTCTCAGGGTCTTAGGGACTCGGGGAGGGAAGCCCCCCGCAATCCTCCCCCAGCGGTGCTCCCCTGACCCACAGTGAAAGTGAAAGTCACCCAGTTGAGTCCGACTCTTTGCAATCCCTTGTCCATGGGATTTCCCAGGCAAGAATACTGGAGTGGATTGTCATTTCCTTCTCCAGGGGATCTTCCCAACCCAGGAATCAAATCTGGATCTCCTGCATTGCAGGCAGATTCTTTACCTTCTGAGCCACCAGGGAAGCCCACACTAACCTCCACCAATTCCACCTGTGTCTGGGGTGGGAGCCTGGTTTCTGATGGGGAGCATCCTGAAGGCTTGTGGACAGTGCCTTCCCTGGGAAAATGTAATTCCTGACTCTCCCTGCAGGCACCTTGCCTCCTACCTCCGCCCCACCGGGCTCTAGGTGGGAGTGTCTGGGGAGGCTGAAGGCCAGGGGAACAGCCACAGAGTGACTTCCTGCACAAATCTGAGAGTCTGGACCAGATGGCTCAGCTTCTGGACAGAGCGGGCTGGGGGTGGGGTGGGGTATGTGCGTATGGGCGTGGGAGGCACACAATCCAAGTCAGGCCGTCTCTCTTCCCTTCAGTGACCCTTGGCCCTGCTCTCTCACCTCCCTGGCCTCCATCTGGAGCTCTGCTTCCTGGGCCAGGACCCCAGACAGGGAGGAGGGGAGGGAAGGCAGCAGGGGGCCCATCCTCTAGGAGGTGAGGGGAACATGTCGTGGGGCGGTGCAGGGCTTCTGGGAGCGCGTGCACCAAAAACAGTCTTTTCCACAGTTGTAAAGGTCACACATTGACTTGTCCTGTTGTTAAGACTGCATGAGAAAGTCGAGTGACGATGAGAACAAGAGACACAAAGCTGACGGTCAAAGGGGGCACCTTTTTCTAGCCAGCTCCCCCAGCAACCACAGGGCACAGCCACCTGGCTCCACCAGCTCAGAGAGGGGTTGGGGGTCCAGGAATCTGAATCTGCGTGGTTCAGGGGAATGGAGAGGGGACGAGGGTGAAAACGTCCCTAGGAACCATCATTTACTGAGGTCTCTGTGGCCTCTCTGGCAATAGAGATAAAGGTACATCTCAATTCCCTGGGATGCTCCTGGCTTGTGGAAAAGCACATGAAGAAGCCGTTAGAATCCAGTACATGGCTACTTCCCTGGTGGTCCAGTGATGGAAAGTTCACCTGCCAGTGCAGGGGACATGGACAGGTTCAATGCCTGGTCCTGGACTAAGACCCCACACGCCTCGAGCAACTAAGCCTGTGCGCCACAACTACTGAAGCCTGTGTGCCTAGAGTCTGTGCTCCACAACAAGAGAAATGACCGCAGTGACATCTGCAGCAACATGGATGGACTGAGAGGTGTCATACTGAGCAAAGTAAGTCAGACAGAGAAGGAGAAATATTGTACGACACCCCTTATGTGTGGAATCTAAAAAGAAATTATACAAATGAACTTACAAGACAGAAAGAGATTCACAGACTTCGAGAACCCACTTATGGTTGCAAGACACGGGGAAGGGAGTTTGGGATGGACATGTACCACTGCTATATTTAAAATGGATAACCAACAAGGTCCTACTGTATAGCACATGGAACTCTGCTCAATGTTATGTAGCAGCCTGGATGGGAGGAGAGTTTGGGGGAGAATGGATGCATGTGTTTGTGTGGCTGAGTCCCTGTGCCGTTCACCTGAAACTATCACAACATTGTCTGTGAATTCGCTACATCCCAATACAAAATAAAATGTTTAAACAAACAAACAAAAAAGAAACCACTGCAATGAGAAGCTCGAGCCCTGCAACTAAAGAAACACTGTGTGCTGCAAGGAAGACCCAGTGCAGTCAAAAATAAATTTTAAAAAAAGAGAATCCAGTCAACACAGTTGGGAGGGTGACCTCAGGGTCTGGAAGCACCCAGGAGGGATACCCCAGGAAGGCAGGAGACAGACCCCGAAAGTCAGGGGAGGCAGACAGGAAGGGAGAGCAAGCGGTACCTGGGAGACTGGGAGGGGGAGGGCCTCAGGATTAGACCAGCTCAGTAGGAAGCCACTTTGGTGCCCTGTGCAGCACTTCCGCCTGCCTCATATTAACTGACTCTTGACACAAAGAATGACGGAAACATTCTAGATGTGTCCCTCTCAGGCAGGTAGCCACCAGCCACACGTGACTTCCAAGCACTAGAGATATGGTTAACATGACTGAGGAGTTGAGCTTTAAGTTCCATTTCATTTTTAAAATATTTATTTATTCGACTGTGATGAGTCTTAGTTGTGGCATGCAAACTCAAAGTTGCAACATGTGGGATCTAGTTTCCTGACCAGGGATTGAACCTATGCCCCCTGCATTGGCAGCATGGAGTCTTAGCCACTGGACCACCAGGGAAGTCCCAAGTTCCCATTTATTTTAATGTAATTTACATGTAGAAGTAAACAGGCACCTGTGCCTCCTGGCTCCTGGATGGTACAGTATGGAGACACGGGGCTACATCTGTGATATTATGTCCAGTTGGAGAGACAGGCAATAAACAAGTACCTAGGCAGTCTAGGTTATGATCAATGCTATGGAGAAAAATCAAATTACAGAGGGATGTAGTGGGCTGCTAGTCTAGAAAGGTGGTCAGAGAAGGCCCCTGGAAGGAGGCGAACTGTGCAGAGACCTTAGAGAAAGGAGGGAGAGAGTCGCATGTCATGGGGAAAGGCATGATGGCTTAGGGGTTAGGGGTTGTAGCTATAAAGGCTTGAGATGAACGTTCTCAGGGGTCAGAGTGGCTGGAGCACTGTGGGTGGGTGAGGGGGTGGGGACAGGCAATGAGGCCCAGGCAGAGCCTGGGGCCCAGAGCTTAGGCCTGACAGGCCACCAAAGGAGCACAGGTTTGAGGCTGTGATGTGCAGCTCTTGTCATGGCTACGATGACTTAGGAGTTAGTAAACCTGCTGTGCCCTTAATCTGCCTGCACACGCCCCTGTTTCTGTTCTGATAAAGGAAACACACGTGCTCAGTGCTCAAACTCCTGCTGCTCCCTCCCCCCAGCTCTGGCTCTCGGAGTCTCTACCCTTGCCTATTCCCCTCTCCCTTGCTCCTCACCTCTGCCCACCTCTTGGGCTGGTATCAGTCAGGTCTCCCCAGGACTTGGTCCCCCTCTCCGGCACACCATCTGCTTACCCTGGTGGCTCAGCAGAGACAAATGTCCCTTTGGGTGCCATCATTCAGCTCCCACGGGGCCCCACAGACGGTGTCCTGCTGCAGGCTCCAGACTGAGGTCCCAGAGGTGGGAAGCTTGTCCTTTGTTGCCTCTGTCCTTGCCCTCCAGAGTTTGTGCAGCATCACAGGATCACGTGGGCTCAGGATTCATTCCTGGCTCTGCCTCTTCCTAGCAGTCATCCCTGGCGAGTCAAATTAACCTCCTTGTGCCGCAGTGTCTTCATCTGCAAAATGGGAATAATAGTAGTCCTGGCCTCCAAGGGGTTTTTTGGATGAGTATTCAGTGTCTTAATCCACATAAAGTGAAAGTGAAGCCACCCAGTCGTGTCTGACTTTTTGTGACCCCATGGACTGTAGCCCACCAGACTCCTCCATCCATGGGATTTTCCAGGCAAGAGGACTAGAGTGGATTGTCATTTCCTTCTCCAGGGGATCTTTCTGACCCAGGGATCGAACCTGGGTCTCCCGCATTGCAGGCAGACGCTTTACTGTCTGGGCCACCAGTAACCTCACCTGTCTGTTAATAAAGCGCTGGGATCAGGGTGCACAGCACACAGTGAACAGGTAAGCTGCCATCCCTGTGGCTATAATTGGTGTTACCGAGCCTCCGACAGGCTCAGCCCTATGGTAGGCATGTGGGAGCTGAGGAAGAAGGAAGAAACACATCTTGTTCTCAAGGAATTTACCATCTTATTGGGAACACAGAGGCTTACAAAAATATAGAACTTTTTATTCTGGAAGGACAGCTTCAAAAAGTATATCAGAAATGTTTATGCTGTTAATGTTTCTTCGTGAGCATCTGTGATGCATCTGTCCTTAGAGCAGCTGGTCACATTTTTCCAGTTCTCTGCCTTCTGGATATGTGGCTGAGTTTTACTCGGAGGCCTCAGTATGGGAAGGTGGGCGGATGAACTTTGGGGGCTGGTTCTAGCCAACGATTTGGGAGCAGGAGTGAAAGTCTCATTTCCAGGCCTGAGCATTTAATTATTTGTTCAAGACCCTCCCGAGTTCACTCTTTACCCCTGGCACGGCTTTTCTTTCAGTTCGATTACCCCAGTGACTACAATGAGCAGAGCCTCCCGATGAATACAAAGATTGAGTGAAAATTAAATTTGGTTGTTTTAATCCCTTGCAGTTTAGGAGTTACTGGTCACTTCAGCATAACCCAGGGCTTCCCTGATAGCTCAGTTGGAAAAGAATCCGCCTGCAATGCAGGAGACCCCTGTTCGATTCCTGGCTCGGGAAGATCCGCTGGAGAAGGGATAGGCTACCCACTCCAGTATTCCAGCCTGGAGAATTTCATGGGGTCGCAAAGAGTTGGACTTGACTGAGTGACTTCCACTCACTCAGCGTAACCCAGCCTCTCCTGACTGATTCAGCAACTGAACTGGTGGAGAGGGGAAAAAAAAAAAAAACCCAGTCAGCATCATCACACTATCATTAATGAGTCTCCCCTCAATCATGATCTCTGCGCTGACATATAGCTTACATAGTTCTGATCCATGAAGAGCATCCACTCTACTGTCCTACTTTTCCACTAAATATTTTCTCCCTACATGTATACATCAGTGGGAATTCAGTTTGGCTACTAATAACAGAAAACGCAAACTAAGAATGACTTATATACTGAAAAGAAGAAGCAAAGTCGTATCTGACTCGTGGACTGTAGCCTACCAGGCTCCTCTGTCCATGGGATTTTCCAGGCAAGAATACTGGAGTGGTTGCCATTTCCTTCTCCAGGAGATCTTCCTGATCCAGGGATTGAACCCGGGTCTTCCGCATTGTAGGCAAACACTTTACTGTCTGAGCTATAATCTCTCAAGTAAAACCTCTAGAGGGAGGCAGTAGGCGAGGGGGGCTATTGTGGCGACCCCATGTTAAAGAGGGATCCAGGCTCCATTTGTGTTACTCTGCCACTCTCATCCAGCGGCTCCCTCCAGATGACTCAAGATGGCTGCTGAGACTCAAACAATCACATCTGCATCCCAGCCAGAGGGGAGGAGGAAGTTATGGGGTGGAGGGAGGCGAGACACTCTCTCTCTATAATGACATGTCCCATATGACTGTCCTGATTATGTCCCAGTGGCTAGAATTTGGTCACAAGGCCACATCTAGTTGCTAAAGAGGTTGGGAAATGAAATTCTTATTCTGGGCAGCCAGGCTAATTACCTAAATTAGCTAAATTACCCTGCTAATTTTTTTTTTTCTAAAGTAGAAGAGAGGTGGTCCCAGGCAGGCCACTAGTGATCACTGCCACCGTATAGGGTGGTATTCTGGCACATATAAATTCCATGATTTGATAAACGCTTTGGACCTTTTCTAATTTTTTTCACATTCCAGATAACCATATTAGTGCAAATTGCTTTTCTTCCTTTGTGTTATTTCCTTGAGACTTATTTCCAAATGTGCAATAACCTGCTAGGCTGAAAGGTGTGATTTGTCCTCTCTGGCAATAGCTGCTGTTACCTCTTGCTGGACTGGATGCCCAGACATCAGCTCACACAACCCCAGAGCTGTGGGGGGTTGTGAACCAACGTTCCTGCTTCTTCCCTGTCCTACCAACATCTGCTTGTGCAATTTTATTTTTACTGATTTAATAGACGTGTTGTTTAAGGATATTTTTGTTTTCTAAGGATATTTTTGTTTTCTTGTCATTCGTTAGCAGCCAGCTGAGGTTTGGGCCTGGGCTGGTTTAACATCTATATTTTCTCAAATAACAACTGTTTGTTGACAACTGGAAGGGACACTTAAAAGCCCATTTTAGAGTTAAGAAAACTGAAGCCCTGAGGCTGAAGTGTCTTAGTCAGTCAGTCACGCCCAACTCGCTGTGACCCATGGATGGGAGCCTACCAGGCTCCTGGGTCAGTGGAATTCTCAAAGCAAGAATACTGGAGTGGGCAGCCATTCCCTTATCCAGGGGATCTTCCCAACCTAGGGACTGGATCTAGGTCTCCTGCCCTGTAAGGCAAGGGGCTAGTCTCTCACTCAACTGTACAGCTGAGGAAGCTGAGATGAGGGGGTTATGACCTCACTTAGCATGAAGGAACTGAGCCTGGGCTCTCAAACCTGTCTACTCTGCTGTTGGGCCCCAAGGGCTCCCCCAAATTCTGGCTCCGAGACTGTGTGGACAGCAAACCTCATGCAAACACTTCAAGGAATGGGGCGGGTGAGTGGTTCCAGGAGAGCTAGGGGCAGGAATAGAGAGTTAAGATTAGAAAGGTCAGGAAGAGAAAAAGAGAGAGAAAAAAATAAGATAAAACCCTAGTTTGAAAGACAGAAACTGATCAAAAAAAACTTAATTAAGCATTGATTTTTCTCTACTTTTTCTATGGTTTTTCATACATATGTATGCATATGTGTGTTTGTGTGTATATAAATGTAGAGTAGTGTTAGTTGCTCAGTCTTGTCCGACTCTTGCGATTCCATAGACTGTAGCCCTCCAGGTTCCTCTGTCCATGGAATTTTCCAGGCAAGAATACTGGAGTGGGTTGCAATTCCCTTCTCCAGGGGATCTTCCCAACCCAGGGACTGAACCCAGGTTTCCCACGTTGCATGCAGGTTCTTTACCATCTGAGCCACTAGGGAAACCCATATATAAATACATATGTATGTGCTCAAAATTCTCCAAGCCAGGCTTCAGCAATACATGAACCGTGAACTTCTAGATGTTCAAGCTGGTTTTAGAAAAGGCAGAGGAACCAGAGATCAAATTGCCAACATCTGCTGGATCATCGAAAAAGCAAGAGAGTTCCAGAAAAACATCTATTTCTGCTTTATTGACTATGCCAGAGCCTTTGACTATGTGGATCACAATAAACTGTGGAAAATTCTGAAAGAGATGGGCATACCAGACCACCTGATCTGCCTCTTGAGAAACTTGTATGCAGGTCAGGAAGCAACAGTTAGAACTGGACTAGAACAATAGACTGGTTCCAAACAGGAAAAGGAGTACATCAAGGCTGTATATTGTCACCTTGCTTATTTAACTTATATGCAGAGTACATCATGAGAAACACTGGGCTGGAAGAAGCACAAGCTGGAATCAAGATTGCCGGGAGAAATATCAATAACCTCAGATATGCGGATGACACCACCCTTATGGCAGAAAGTGAACAAGAACTAAAGAGCCTCTTGATGAAAGTGAAAGAGGAGAGTAAAAAAGTTGGCTTAAAGCTCAACATTCGGAAAAGCTAAGATCATGGCATCTGGTCCCATCACTTCATGGGAAATAGAGGGGGAAACAGTGGAAACAGTGGCTGACTTTAGCTTTTGAGGCTCTAAAATCACTGCAGATGGTGATTGCAGCAATGAAATTAAAAGACGCTTATTCCTTGGGAGGAAAGTTATGACCAACCTAGACAGCATATTAAAAAGCAGAGACATTACTTTGCCAACAAAGGTCCGTCTAGTCAAGGCTATGGTTTTTCCAGTAGTCATGTATGGATGTGAGAGTTGGACTGTGAAGAAAGCTGAGCACCAAAGAATTGATGGTTTTGAACTGTGGTGTTGGAGAAGACTCTTGAGGGTCCCTTGGACTGCAAGGAGATCCAACCAGTCCATCCTAAAGGAGATCAGTCCTGGGTGTTCATTGGAAGGACTGATGTTGAAGCTGAAACTCCAATATTTTGGCCACCTGATGCGAAGAGCTGACTCATTTGAAAAAACCCTGATGTTGGGAAAGATTGAAGGCGGGAGGAGAAGGGGAGAACAGAAGATGAGATGGTTGGATGGCATCACCAACTCAATAGATGTGAGTTTGGGTAAACTCCGGGAGTTGGTGATGGACAGGGAGGCCTGGCGTGCTGCGGTTCATGGGGTCGCAAAGAGTCGGACATGACTGAGCGACTGAACTAAACTGAACTGATGCATATATATATTTCCATACACACAAATACATATAGTAGATATGTCAAATGACATTAGGGATTTAACTTTGAAAAAGAAAGGTCAGGAGGAGAAGGACAGGCTGTTCAGAGCATGACAAAATTCTGCAAACTATTTCATATAGACTGGATAAACAAGGGCCTACTCTGTAGCATGGGGAATGGTATTCAGTATCCTGTAATAAACCACAATGGAAAAGAAAAAAAGTTTAAAATAAATAAATAAAAAATAAAGAGGGGCACTTCTGACCTGAGTCCTAGAGGGAGGGGAGGGAGGCCCACAGCCAATTAGCAACCCAGGGTCAGAGCTGCAAGGGGCCCTTCCCTTAGCTTCTCCTCCCGCCTCCCTGGGTGCCCCTCGGGGCCCCCATTGCCCCATGAACCCACCTCCTGGCCCTCTGACACTCCAGTGCTGGGCTCAGTCCCTAAATCCTTTCCCTGCTCTGTCTGCACAGCGGTCCCGCAGTCTCCTGTTGTAAATGTGTATCAACTCTTAAATTTATTGGCACCGCTCAGACCTCCTTCCTGAACTCGACTCAAATGTGTGTTTGCCTACGACGCAACATCTCCACTCGTCTGTCTAATGTACGCTGCAAACTCAGCGTGCTCGAAACTGAGGCCCTGGTTTTCCCTCCACAAACCTTTTGCACTCAGAGTGCATGCACTCTTTCCCCGCTCAGTGAATGGCAACCGCATCCTTTAGGTTGATTGCAAGCAACTGTGGAATCATCTTTGACTCGACTCTCTTACAGTCCCCTCAATCCATCAGCAAATCTGACAGGCTCTACCTGCAACATTGAGCCAGAACCCACCCACTTTGCATACCTCCACCGCTGCCCCTCACCCCTGGCCCAGTCCCCATCACCTCTGCCCTAAAGGACTCCAGAAGCCTCCTCACTGATCTCCCTGCTTCTGCTCTTGACTGCCTATCATCCACTCTCAACACAGCAGCAAGGGAGATTCTTTAAAAACACAAGTTAGCTCATGTCCTTCTTGTGCTCAGAAGGGCTGCCCATTTCACACTGAATAGAAGTACAAGCCCTCACAGTGGGCTACAAGATGTATACAATCTGGCCCCTCACCTCCTCTCTGACTTCACATCCTTGCACACTTCCCTTCGTTTAGCACACTCCAGCTTCCCTGACCTCGCTGGTGATTCTTCAAATATATGGGTACTCTCCTACTACAGGGCCTTTGCACTCACTGTTCCCCGTGCCTAGAGAGCTTTCCCCCAGATGTCTGCAGAGCTCGCACCCTTACCTCCTTTGGGTCTGCTCCATGTCACCCTCCATGACTCTATTTAAAATTTTGACTCCACCCCCATTCAGAGTTGTTGGATATTCCTCTTGCTGTTCAGTCACAACCCCATGCAACTGCAGCATGCCAGGCTTCCCTGTCCTTCCCTATCTCCTGGAGTTTGCTCAAGCTCCATTGAGTCAGTGATGCCATCCATCCATCTCATCCTCTGTCACCCCCTTCTCCTCCTGCCCTCAATCTTTCCCAGCATCAGGGTCTTTTCCAATGAGTTGACTCTTAGCATCAGGTGGCCAAAGTATTGGAGTTTCAGCTTTAGCAAAAATCCTTCCAATAAATACTCAGGGTTGATTTCCTTCAGGATTGACTAGTTTGATCTCCTTGCAGTCCAAGGGACTCTCAAGAGTCTTTTCCAGCACCACAATTTGAAAGCATCAATTCTTCAGTGCTCAGCCTTCTTTATGGTCCAACTCTCACATCCCTACATGACCACTGGAAAAACACAGCTTTGACTATATGGACATTTGCCAGCAAAGTTATGTCTCTGCTTTTTAATATGCTGTCTAGGTTTGTCATAGCTTTCCTTCCAAAGAGCAAGTGTCTTTTAATTTCATGGCTACAGTCACCTTCTGCAGTGATTTTGTAGCCCAAGAATATAAAATCTGTCACTGTCTCCGTTTTTTCCTCATCTATTTGCCATGCAGTAATGGGACTGGGTGCCATAATCTTAGTTGTTTGAATGTTGAATTTTAAGCCAGCTTTTTCACTCTCCTCTTTCACCTTCATCAAGAGGCTCTTTAGTTTGTCTTTGCTTTCTGCCATTAGAGTGGTATCATCTGCATATCTGTGGAGAAGGAAACGGCAACCCACTCCAGTGTTCTTGCGTGGAGAATCCCAGGGACAGCAGAGCCTGGTGGGCTGCCGTCTATGGGGTGGCACAGAGTCGGACACGACTGAAGCGGCTTAGCAGCAGCAGCATCTGCATATCTGAGGTTGTTGATATTTCTCCCAGCAATCTTGATTCCAGCTTGTGCTTCACCCAGATTGGCATTTTGCATGATGTACTCTGCATATAAGTTAAATAAGCAGGGTGACAATATACAGCCTTGTCATACTCTTTCCCAATTTTGAACCAGTTCTTTGTTGCATGTCTGGTTCTAACTGTTGCTTCTTGACCTTATCCCTCTTACCCTGTTTTCAATGTTTATTTTATTTTTTATTTTTTGTCTGTGTTAAGTCTTCATTGTGGTGCGTGGGCTTCTCTAGTTGTGGTGCGGGCTTAGTAGTTGTGTGTGGGCCCATTTGCCCTGCAGCACATGGGATCTTAGTTTCCCGACCGGTGATGGAACCCACATTCTCTGCATTGGAAGGTGGACTCTTAACCACTGGTGCTGTGCTTAGTCACTCAGTCATGTCCAACTCTTTGAGACCCCATGTACTGTAGCCCACTGGCATGTCTGTCCATGGGGATACTCCAGACAAGATTACTGGAGTGGGCAGCCATGCCCTCCTCCAGAGGATCTTCCCAACCCAGGGATCTTCCCAACCCAGGTCTCCCACATTGCAGGCAGATTCTTTATCATCAGAGCCACCAGGGAAGCCCCCTTAACCATTGGACCACCAGGAAAATCCCTACCCTGCTTTATATTTTATTGTACTCATAGCCTTTAATGTAGGATGTAGCACAATCATTTCTTTTGTCTCTATCAGCTATTCTCCACTAGATGTGAGCTCCATGAGGGGAGGGATGTTTATTTCTTTTGTTCACTGACATCTCCCCAGTCCCTACGGTGATATCTGGCACACAGTAGGCATGCAGGAGATATTAGCTGAATGAATGAATCTAGTCCAGCCCCTCATTTCACAGATGAGGAAACAAAGGTCCAGAGAAGTGGGTGGTTTCCCTGAGACACACAAATAAAATCAGTGTCAGGACCCAGGAGCAGACCAGGCGCCTGCAGACTCAGCCCAGTGCTCCTCCTGCCCCTCCAGGCCGGGTAACGCTGAGAGTGGCAGACACTGGTGGGACCCCCTCTGCAGTCACCCTGGATCCCTTTAACCAGTGTGTGTTCATTGCCAAGTTCAGTGCACTTTACAGCTAATGTCAGACACTGTGACCTTTTCCAGAAGTTTCCCTCAGGCTATTGGAGGCACCTCATCTGTAAGGAGAGCTGGAAGTGTCTGGGGGTTTGCATTCCTTCCCCTCCACACATATCCAGCCTGTAGACAGTGACCGATGAGAGGAAGAAAAGACCAGGAATCTCGCGTTGAAGCAGGACTAAGCCTGAGTGTGAGTTACACTCCGGCGTTCCCGCAGGATCAGTCTGATTCACCTTCCTGCACATCTATCTCCCTGTGCTTGGCTTTTTCCTCTTTCCTCCCCTGCTTCTTCCTCCCTCTTCCCAGATTCTCAAGTGAGCATTCTCATAATATATCACCTGTGTATGAATCCTCAGCACGGGGTCATTCTGGAAGAACCCAACTTAAGACACGGGCTTCTGTGCCAACCTGGGATCAGCTTGTGAACAGTCAGGTGTAAGAGAAAGACCACAAGGTTTAGAGACCCTGTTTCAAATCCAAGCTCAGCCCTTGACCTAATGCGAGATTTGGGGAAAACTACTGGGCTCTCTGACCCCAATTTCCCCAACTGGAGAAATGACATGGATCATATCTTTCCACAGATTCGCTGTGAGGATTAAATGAGTGAATATGAGAAGGACCCTGGGCCGTGGCCAGTACATAGTAGTTGCACAATAAACACTCGTTCCTTCTCGGTCTGTTCAGTCTGACCGGTCTTCTCGGTCTCCATCTGAAGTCTGTTTGTGACCCCGGTTGCCTGTTTGGCCCTCCGGATTCCTCCCCAGCAGCTGAGCAAATGCTGCATAGCTCTGAGTGTGATGAGTTAGAAACCTGTTTTTAAAATTTTTCATTAATTTTGGCTGCACTGGGTCTTAGTTGCAGCACATGGGTTCTTTGCTGTGGCACGCAGGCTTCTCTAGTTACCGTCCACGGCCTCTAGAGCACAGGGATCAATAGCTGTGGGGTCCAGGCTTAGCTGGCCCGTGGCTTGTGAGGTCTTAGTTCCCCGACTAGGGATCAAACCGGGTCCCCTGCATTGGAAAGCGCATTCTTCCTGGACCACCATGGAAGTCCCAGAAACTTGTCACTTCAGGGAATACTGGGGACATAAAAGAAGGGTATCCTGAGGCCACTGGAGCATCTCCCAAAGGACAGTAGAGTGAGGTCCAGGCAGAATAGGACTGTTCAGGAAGAAGGGTGGAAACAACACATACACACACACACACACACGCACACACACTCGACAACTCCCCATGGGTTCCCGCACTTTGCCAGCAGCTGAGTGGTATCACCAAGCAAGGAAACATTGCCAACCCATTCCAGATCATAAAAGCTGGTCCTCAGCTAGGTGGGCAGCCTGCCTTTGGGTGACATAGCGGCACCTGCTGTGGACAGAGGTGAGACCCAGGAGCCCTAGAAGCCTGGTGGCTTGAGGTCAAGGAGGGCTGTGTGACTGCACGAGCCTAGGAGGCTCCTCTGCCGGTGTCCACTGCCTCCCACGTGCAAACAACTCCAGGCTGGACGGCTCCCAACCTGCTCGGCATACTCTGCTCATCCTGCCCCTCTCCCGCATTGTATCTGTAGCCCACAGCCCTGTCCCCACGACCCCACTTCTGTTCCATGTGACCAGGCCTTCTTAGAAGCCAAGGTCAAGTTTATTTCTTTTGAAGGACAATATATTGCATTTTAAAATTATTTTATTTTTTGGCTGCTCTGGGTCTTTGTTGCTGCACCTGTTTTTGGGGGTTTTTTTCCCTAGTTTTAGAGAGCGAAGGCCACTCTCAACTTGCAGTGTGCAGGCTTCTTGTTGCCGTGGCTTCTCTTGCCGTGGAGCGTAGTCGCTCTGTGTCGTGGTGCACAGGCTTCAGTTGCTGTGGCACATGGGCTTAAGAGCACAAGCTCAGGAGTTTTGGTGCCCGGGCTTAGTTTCACCTCGGCATGTGTGATCTTCCCAGATCAGGGATTGAACCTGCGTCTCCTGCAGGCGGATTCTTTACCACTGAGCCACCAGGAAAGCCCAACAGATTGTGTTTTATAGCTAAAATTTCAATCCCTCATCAAATCCAACCCGCCCCTACGTTTTGTAAACACGACAACGGAAGCACAGAGAGGAAACACTGGCTTTCTCGGGGTCTCACTGTGAGCTGGTAGCAGAGCTAGGATAGAGTCCTGGATGCCATGCTATTTTATTTTGCCTCCACAGGGACCAGTGAGGGCAGTGCCAGAGACACACTCATCCTGCCAGGGCAAGACCCCTGACACAGCCTCTCAAGAGGCCATCTACTGAGATGGCCAGAAGTATGGACCACACAGAGAGCTATCCTCCACCAGCGCTGGGGTGGAAAAAACCTCAAGGAAGACAAGAGACCCTTACAAAGCACCTGCCAGGCATTGGGCACTGCACACACCCCAAAATATTAAATCTGAGTTTTCACTGGAGTCACCCACATAATATTAGAGGTGAAATTCCAAAGTCAGATCTTAAATACAGAGTTTACCAAGGAAGTGTTCAAGGTTTCATAACTTGCAGTGCCCTCAGCCAAGTCAAGTGCATGTTAAGAGGACAGATAGTAGAAAAGAGAGAATTTGCTGAAGAGATTACTTTGGAGAGGGCTCTTGCTGTGTGTGGACCCCATGTCACACCCACTATGATGACTCTAATGAAAAAACACAGGTAATAATAAGTGTTGGAGAAGATGTAGAGAAACTGAAACCCTTACACACTGCTAGTGCCAATGTAAAATGGTCTATTTGCTTTGTAAAATAGTCTGGCAGGCCCTCAGAAAGTTAGTTACCCTTCGACCCAGCAATTCTACTCCTGCATATATTCCCAAGTGAAATGAAAATATGTCCATGCAAAAACCTGTACATGAATGTTCATTGCATCATTACTTATAAGAGCCAAAAAGTGGAAACAACCCAAGTGTCAATCACTGATGAATGGACAAAGAATGTGGTATATCCTCACGATGGAATATTATTCAGCCATAAAAAGGAATGGAATATTGACGTATGCTACATCATGGGTGCACCTTGAAAACATTATGCTGAGTCAAAGAAGACAGCCGCAAAAGTCAACATGATTCCATTTATATGATACGTCCAGAGTAGGCAAATCCATAAAGGTAAAAAGTAGATGAATATTAATAGTTGCCCAGGGGATGGGTAAAAAGTAGATTAATATTATAGTTGTCTAGGGCAGAGGATGGGGTGGAAAGGGGGAAATGGGAAATGACTGTTAATGGGGACAGGGTTTCTTTCTGGGGTGATGAAAGTATTCCAAAATTGATTGTGGCAATGGTTGCACGACTCTGAATATAGTAAAAATCATTGAATTGTATGCTCTAAAAGGGTGAATTTTATGATGTGTGAATTATATCTCAATAAAGCTGTCATTTAAAAAAAAGTGACTGCAGAACCATCACTTACCTAAGAGGGCAGAACAAATCATAGGCCTGCCAGTGTTTTTATTTGTGCCTGGGGAAGACAACCCCCACCGAATAAATCTGAAAGACACTCTGGGACACATTTTTTAAAAGTTGCAGTATTTGTTCATCACCCCACTTATATATACGCTATCTTATTTAAGGTGCTTATCCAACCTGCTCAGGACTGAGAGCTGCTGGAATCCAGTGTTGAAAAGACCTTGACAGACTGAAATGTAAAGGAAGAAAAAGACTGGGGGAAAAACCATCTGGTATTTAATATCTACATAAATTCAGAAGAGGGTGAGGGTATTATATTCAATAGAAGTTTGTGTGAAAAAGACCTGACTTTAGTCAACCATAAGTTTGAGTTCAGTTCAGTCGCTCAGTCGTGTCCGACTCTTTGCAACCCCATGAATTGCAGCACGCCAGGCCGCTCTGTCCATCACCAACTCCCGGAGTCTACCCAAACCCACATCCATCGAGTCGGTGATGCCATCCAACCATCTCATCCTCTGTCGTCCCCTTCTCCTCCCGCCCCCAATCCTACCCAGCATTAGGGTCTTTTCCAATGAGTCAACCCTTCACATGAGGTGGCCAAAGTATAGGAGTTTCAGCTTCAACATCAGTCCTTCCAATGAACACCCAGGATTGATCTCCTTTAGGATGGATTGATTGGATCTCCTTGCAGTCCAAGGGACTCTCAAGAGTCTTCTCCAACACCACAGTTCAAAAGCATCAATTCTGCGGCGCTCAGCTTTCTTCACCGTCCAACTCTCACATCCATACATGACCACTGGAAAAACCATAGCCTTGACTAGACGGACTTTTGTTGGCAAAGTAATGTCTCTGCTTTTAAATATGCTATCTAGGTTGGCCATAACCTTCCTTCCAAGAAGTAAGCGTCTTTTAATTTCATGGCTGCAGTCACCATCAGCAGTGATTCTGGAGCCCAAAAAAATAAAGTCTGACACTGTTTCCACTGTTTCCCCATCTATTCCCATGAAGTGATGGGACCAGATGCCATGATCTTAGTTTTCTGAACGTTGAGCTTTAAGCCAACTTTTCACTCTCCTCTTTCACTTTCATCAAGAGGCTCTTTAGTTCTTCTTCACTTTCTGCCATAAGGGTGGTGTCATCCACATATCTGAGGTTATTGATATTTGTCCCAGCAATCTTGATTCCAGCCTGTGTTTCTTCCAGCCCAGCGTTTCTCATGATGTACTCTGCATAAAAGTTAAATAAGCAGGGTGACAATATACAGCGTTGACGTACTCCTTTTCCTATTTGGAACCAGTCTGTTGTTCCATGTCCAGTTCTAACTGTTGCTTCCTGACCTGCATACAGGTTTCTCAAGAGACAGGTCAGATGGTCTGGTATTCCCATCTCTTTCAGAATTTTCCACAGTTTATTGTGATCCACACAGTCAAAGGCTTTGGCATAGTCAATAAAGCAATAAGTTTAACAGCTGCTAACCATTTGGCGTGATAGCCATACAAGCTTGCTCTATTTTCAGTTCAGTGTAGTCGCTCAGTCGTGTCCAACTCTTTGTGACCCCATGGACTGCAGCACACCAGGCTTCCCTGTCCATCACCAACTCCCGGAGCTTGTTCAAACTCATGTCCATTGAGTCGGTGATGCCATCCAACCATCTCATCCTCTGTTGTCCCCTTCTCCTCCTGCCTTCAATCTTTCCCAGCATCAGGGTCTTTTCCAATGAGTCAGTTCTTCGCATCAGGTGGCCAAAGTATTGGAGTTTCGGCTTCAGCATCAGTCCTTCCAATGCTCTATTTTAGATTACGTAAAGAGAAATAACGGAGAAGGCAATGGCAACCCACTCCAGTACTCTTGCCTGGAAAATCCCACGGACAGAGGAGCCTGGTGGGCTGCAGTCTGTGGGGTCGCTAGGAGTCGGACACGGCTGAGCGACTTCCCTTTCACTTTTCACTTGCATACGTTGGAGAAGGAAATGGCAACCCACTCCAGTGTTCTTGCCTGGAGAATCCCAGGGACAGGGGAGCCTGGTGGGCTGCCATCTATGGGGTCGAACAGAGTCGGACATGACTGAAGCGACTTAGCAGCAGCAGCAGCAGCAGCAAAGAGAAATAAAGCCACTAGATCAAAGGAGGTGATGGTCTCAGTGTGGTGAGAACCCAGCTCACCTGTTGTGTTCTGTTCTGGGCATCATATAAGAAGTGCACTGGGAAACATGAAACAGTTCAGAAGAAAGTGATCAGAAATGTAAGTGCCTGGAAACTGTGTCAGATGAGAACAACAAAAATATCTGAGTGTATTTAACCAGAACACAGAAGATATATTGCTGCAAGCCATGTAACTGTCACTTGAAAGACTGAGTGGACTGGCACTCTGCCATTCTTTAGGAATGAGTAAGGATCGTGTTTGTAACTTACAGAAAGGTGGTTGATGTTTAGTCGATATGTTATGTCTGCCAGGCTCCTCTGTCCATGGGATTTCCCAGGAAAGACTACTGGAGTGGGTTGCCATTTCCTCCTCCAGGGGATCTTTCTGACCCAGGGATCGAACCTGCATCTTTTATGTCTCCTGCATTGGCAGGCAGGTTCTTTACCACTAGCGCCACCTATAGAAAGGTAGGTTTGGGTTTAATATAAGGAGCCAAACTAGTTATCAAAATACACTACCTCAAAAAGAAATTAGGCTAGCTATAGTTCATCACAAATAAGTGAAGACGCTTTTTAAAAATATGTACTTATTTGGCTGCTGCTGCTGCTAAGTCACTTCAGTCGTGTCCGACTCTGTGTGATCCCATAGATGGCAGCCCACCAGGCTCTGCCGTCCCTGGGATTCTCCAGGCAAGAACACTGGAGTGGGTTGCCATTTCCTTCTCCAATGCATGAAAGTGAAAAGTGAAAGTGAAGTCGCTCAGTCATGTCCGATTCTTCGAGACCCCATGGACTGCAGCCTACCAGGCTCCTCTGTCCATGGGATTTTCCAGGCAAGAGTACTGACTGGAGTGGGTTGCCATTGCCTTCTCCTATTTGGCTGCACCAGGTCTTAATTTTGGCAACTGGGATCTTCGATCTTCGTTGTAGCATGCAAGATCTCTTAGTGGCCTCATGCGGGATCTAGTTCCCTGGCCAGTGATCAAACCCAGCCCCCCCGCATTGGAAGCAAAGTCTCAGCCACTGGACCCCCAGGGAAGTCCCCAAAGGCACTTGTTTTTATTTGCTTGTTTTGAACTGGTAATACATTCACATGGCTCAAAAAACAACCCAACACAGAAAGGTTTACAGTGAAAAGACTTATTTCTATCCCAAGTTATCCTATACTCGTGCATACAGCTTTTCATCCTTCCAAATCTCCCATAGACGAATAAAAACATATATTCTTATCCCAACACCATCAACAGATGGCTGGGTAAAGAAACTGAAGGAATATTATTCAGCCACGCAGAGAAGGAAATCTTGCACTTGTGACAGGATAGATAGAACCTGGGGGCACTGTGCTAAATGAAACATCAGACAGAGAGAGGCAAATACTGCGTGATATCACTAATATGTGGGATCTTAACAAACAAACAAACAAAAACTGGTTCATGGAGGGACTTCCCTGGTGGTCCAGGGGTTAAGACTTTGCCTTCCAGCGCAGAGGGTTCAGGTTCAACCTCTGGTCAGGGAGCTGAAGCCCACAAGCCTCACTGCAAAAAGACCAAAACAGAAAATAGAAACAACACTGTAACAAAGTATAATAAAGTTCAGCAGAGGAACTCCCTGAACTTTTTCATGTTTAATCTTTTCTTCTGGTTTCTTGAACATATCAACCACAGCTGTTTTAAAGTCCTCCATATCCAGATCACTTGTGAGTCTGTCTCTATTTTGCTCATAATTAAAGTGATCTGGTCCTGTCTCTTGGTATGCCTGCTGCTTTTTACTGAATGCCATACATTGTGATTTTAAAACTTCATAGTATATCTTAAAGATCTGTTCGTTCATATATTGATATATAGATAAACAGATAGATATAGACATAGATATATTGAAAATTCTTCATTCTCTAGATAGGCTTTTCATTAACAGTATCTCCAAACCATACTGCAATTCTGCAAGGCACGCATTTTGTGCCTATCATACCAATCATGAACACGGGGTGCAAAAAGAATACATGACTTGCAGAGAGAAATTCCCACAACTAAAACCAAGAAGGATGGGGTTCCATGTCCAAGTCTGTCTAGCTCCAAAGTGAGCACCCACATCAGCTGTGAACAGCCATCACAGGAGGGACTCGAGGATCCCACAGGGTCAGCTGTTGTAGGGACAGTCCCAGCCAGGCTCTGCTGGTTATGAGACCCATTCAAGTCAGCTCAGGAATAAAGAGTCATATCAGTTAAGAAGTCTTATGGCTATAAAAACCATGTGTTAGTCAAGACCTCACTAGTAAGTAGGTAATTCACTCAAGTTAGGATAATTTGAGGAGGGCTTATGTACAAAAAATTAATTTTGCACCTAATAATTAATTATGTACAAAAGTATGGGTATGATTTAGGGAGACCACAGGGGAAATCAAAGAAACCAGGACTGGCAGCAATGGGGCCCAAAGCTCAAAGGGATGAGGGTTACTGGAACTCAGAGAGAAGAGAGTCATGGAGAACAGGCCACCTTAAGAGGAGCAGTGATCTCCCTCCACTCCAAGTTGACCTCAGGGGTAGAGAGCCAGAGGAGTAAACCACCTCAGGGTCACTGTTCTCCCTCTTTCTGGTCTCTATTGGCCAGGGCTTCCCAGGTGGCTCCGAGGGAAAGAATCTGCCAGCCAATGCTGTTGCTGCCAGAGACTCAGGTTCAATCCCTGGGTCAGAAGGGATCTTATGTCTCTTATGTCTCCTGCATTGGCAGGCAGGTTCTTTACCACTAGTGCCACTTGGGAAGCCCTTGAAAGGGGCTAATTCAGTGCAAAACTGACATAAAACCCTCCTGATGGTTACCTTGGTGGTGCCCCCCCCATAGGCTGACAGCTTGGCACCAGTGTCTCTCTGTCTTCCCCTCTAAATACCTCTGGGACAGACTCAAACCATGGATACCTAGTAACAAGGGCATTCTGGGGGAGGCAGTGGGTGCCATTGATGCACGCAGATCGCCTTTATCAAGCTAGTACATCCAGCCCCAGCTGCTAAGGGCTTGCTCACAACTGCTCCTTTTTCAGGAGAATGACTCTTGGTCAATAGATCCACCCTGGGCTCCAGGCTGCCAATGACTGCCTGCTTGGGGAGGAGGTGATAAAAAAACGATGCCCAGTGGTCAGCTCCCCGGTGCTGCTTGTGGGCCAGAGTCTCCTGTGGGTTACCCCTCACCCTGACCTGACTTTCTCTCCTAGCCTTGGCTACCCCTGCTCTCCTATCCCCACGTTAAGCCATCCACAAAGAACTTTTGTCTTAGGTTCCACTTGTGGGGAGACCTCAGAGAAGACATCCAAGGCCCATGCAGCATGAGATTCAAGGGGCAGGAGTTCTACATTGCACAGAGCTCCCCAGGGGCAAGAACGGCGAGCTCCTGTCTCCTCCATCTCCTTCCTCCTCTGGTTACTGCACAGAGATTCTTAGAGTGCCCTGTCTGTGCTACATACACTGCTGAGCTCTGCAAGAAGAGGCACAAGAACGAGCTTCTGCTTTCAAAGGGTTTAAATTCTCATTAGTGAGGCAGGAAATACCTGTAAAAAGGGAAACAGTCTTAGCGCAGAGCATACACCAAAGCCCAATTGTCGGCCTCCACAGACAAGAGTCCAGCAGGTATCCAGAGAACGGAGATGTGGCTGCAGTCAGGGAGGGCTCCCTGGAGGAGATGCCCATCTGGTGAAAACTTCCAGATGCAGGAAGGAGGTTGGAGGAATGAGCTAGGGGCCCAGGAGGTCCCAGGCATTAGTGAGCCATCTGGCAAAGTGGAACTCTCTGCAGTGAAACCCAGGAGATAAGATGGGAGAGGTAGGTTGCTGCCTGGGGCAGTCGGAGGGATAGGATGCGGGGGTGTGAGCAAGGTTCAGAGCTAGAGGGATTGGGAGGAGGAGCCTTAAAATAGAGGATCCACTTGTCTTGGTCATTGTTGTCCCACTTCTTCCCCCACAACACCTAGTGCTGGGCACAGGGCAAACAGGTTGTAAGTGTTTACTGAACTGGGTCCTACACAAGGAGACCCCTCACCCTCTTCCTGGGACCCATGCTTCTCTGAGCAGGAGCGAGGGCTGTGGTGTGGGAGTGGGGAGTGTGGGTGACGGATGCAACCTTCTGGATCAGCAAAACCTGGTCCCCAGAGAATCGGGGAACAGGAAAGCCCGCCCCTTCCATCCCAGCAGGAATTTAATTAGGAGAGCTAATTAGTGGACGAGAGGGAGACACTGGTGCCTGTGTGCATGCGGGAGTGTGAGCGCTGGGGATAATTTCAGGCCTGTCTGTGAGGGGGATGAAACCTGCAGGGACTGAGGCTGCTATAGATGGATAAGAGCCAGGGCTCCTGTGCTGGGCTGGCTCCAGCTCCCTCTACTAGGAATGGGCCCCAGGGGCGTGCATGTGCAGGCCTGCACCCACGTCAGACACTGACACACCCATGCACATACAGTCATATACACCTTCATACATGTGCCCTCCTCCGACATCTCCTGTGCACTCACGTACACACATAAACACACACAGAGATGCACGGGTGCAGGAAGACCAGTTTTGACCTCCATGGCTTCCCACCCAACTCTTAACTGTGTTAGAATGTTCTCAGCTGGGCCCCAGGGCCATTAGCAGAGCTGGCACCCTGCACCATACAGACACCAGCCCTCTGCCCTCACACCAGGCCCTCCACAAGCTTCTCTCCCTCTGCTTGGCTTTTTTGAAAGGAAAAGAAACTTCTCAAAGGAGATGTCAGTCTCCCTTGTTTCCAAGTCCTGCATGGTGGCCCAGTGTGAGGAAGTTCCTCCTCCCAGCTGGCATCAATCCTCTGCAAAATCAGGCAGGCCAGCTCCCGAGGACAGAGTATGTTCCCATCTGATGGCATAGCTCAGGTCCCAGGAGGGCCTGAGCCACACTCCAGAGACAGGTTACACCAAAGGGCTTTGGGTCTGGGCTCCGAGGGTTCTAACCCAGCTGTGAGTGACCTTGGATGAGTTACTAAACCTCCCTGAGCAACAGTCTCTTTGTCTGTGTTGTTATTGTTTAGTCGCTAAGTTGTGTCTGACTCGCTTGCAACCCTATGGACTGTAGCCCACCAGGCTCCTCTGTCCATGGAATTTCCCCGACAAGAATACTGGAGCGGGTTGCCATGTCCTTCTCCAGCTCCTTGTCTGTAAGTGAGGACAACTATGGTTCCAGGGTGTGCAAGGAGTGAGAGAAATTATACCTGTAACATGCTTAGCACAGAGCACGGCATTAGTATGTGCTCAACAAATTTAACACTCATCATGGGAGCCCAACCCCAGCACTCCTCACTTCCCACTCTCCAGCCGGGGTTTACTCTTGCCCCCTGGGCCTGGCACTTTCTTGCTTTCTTTCCCTGTCTCCGAATAAGAAGATAGGTTATTAGTACAAATTTGATCAAAATGACACATGGATTAGCATGTACGCTGAAAAGTCTAATTCTGTTAACTGTTCTAGGAGAGCATGCAATTATTATGGGAGCTGGGACAGAGTGTTTTTAATAACATTTCTTGTTAAGATTTAATTACAGGAAATTGTATTTTCTTAATCACTGAAAACTCAACTGGCTAGGAAAAGAATCGTGATAATTTTGTTTGCAGTTTATTAAATCCTTAGGATCTTCTTTCTCTTACATTTGCTTTTATTATGTGCTGCTAAGTGCTTTTTAACCCTTGGAGCTATGAGGAGGGAGGCCCACACGAGGCCATCCCCTATGTCTCTCACCCTCAGGCCCTCCAACCCCTGGCAAATTTGGATGCAAATAACCTCATAAACTAAAGCAACTTAGGGAGTTGAGGTGTTCAGTTTCCAGTCAGGCAAAAGGGAACAGGTACATTCCCATCCTTGATTGAAGCTGGGGGGCTGAGGGCCTTCCCTGGTGGTTTAGTGGTTAAGACTCAGAGATTTCAATGTAGGAAACTCGAGTCTGATCCCTGGTCAGGGAATTAAGATCCCACATGCCATATGGAGTGGCTAAATAAAATAAAATGAAGTTGGTGGACTGAAAAACCATCTTCTGAATGTCTGGCCCCCCCACCAGTCTGCCCTGGAAATCCGGGGTACTGCCCTACCAAGAACCCCCGAGGAAGATGACGAGAGTGATAGTGTCACCCCTTCTTCACTCACGAGGTGATCCCAAGCACCTCAGGAGGTTCAGGGCCTGGGGCGATGCCCTGAGAGCCAGATGCCTGCTGGAAAACTCTGGGAGAAGTCTCAGTCCTATAGCCGGCCTTGCCTGAGTTTCCTGACAGGACTAAGCTAAGAACTGAAGGCACAGAAATGGATGTGACAAAGCTCCGCCCAGGGTCCTCCTGCTTCCCTTTGCAGCTTCTGTGTGTGCGTCACGGGGGCACAGGGAGGCAAGGCGTGCTGGAGGGGACGGGAGGTATGAAAACCAGAGGTGCAGAGGAGCTGTAGTCTTACCAGCTCCTCCAGTTAACCACGCTCAGGGGAAAAGACATAGTATTACCCACAACATGAGGAGTGATGCTTATAAAACCAATGTGAGATGCTGGCCCACAGGGATGTGTGCGGCTGTGATTAGGTGAGTATTCCTCAGCCAAAGGAAATCATCCCCTCCTGCAAAATCCTGTGACCCCAGAAGTGTGTGCCACATGGAGGTGGGGGCAGAGGTGCGTCTAGCCTAGGGCTGGCTGTCTTGGCCCCAGTCACAGCTTCCTCTGCACCTGACCCTGTGACTAGCCAGATCTGGACCGTCTCCATTCTGCCTTTCCTCCAGAGAGCTCCTCCCTTTCAGCAGCAAGGGCAACTGTGTCTAGCCTAGGGCCCTCCTGCTGCAAACCAAACCCGTGCCCTCTCGATCCTTTGGGAGAGGTAGGAGAGAGGGACAGTGAGACAATGAATGGAATTCCCAGCAGATCAGCCTCACCTGATGCAGCTCCACGTCTTTCCACTCTCCTCTAAACTCTGAGCACCCCCCACCCCCACCCCCAGTGAGGCCTCTCTGTTCCCTCCACGTCCCTTTGTTCTCTGGGGTTTGGGGGAAGCAGGTCTGACAACCTTAACCCCTGATGGCAGAACACACCACATCAAAGAGGTGGCAAGAGAGGCTCTGGATAATAGATGGCTGGAAGCATGAATGATACATATGCAGATAAATGATGCATAATGGGCCCACATGATGTATAGGCGGCCACCCGAGTAATAGATGTGTAGATATGTATAGATTGATGGAGAGAGACAGTTTTGGAGACAACACAGGGCAGTTGGAAGGACTGATCCAGGAGCCACGATAGATGCCCTGACCTTAGATGGGCAGGGAAATGAGAGGCAGGATCGGTGCCTAGTGATACAAAGCAGAGGGATATCCTGAAGAAGGGCTTTCTGAAAAGAAGGGACTAGAGAAAAGACAACCGGCTCAGGATGGACACCCAGATGCTGCTGTCATCCTGTGGGTCACAGGATACAGGGAGCGAGGTGAAGGAACCTGCACACATGGACAAGTGATGGATGTGCCAGGAGATGACAGATGGGCAGGCCCATAGGTCAGGACACTCATCCCTGTTTCCCTTGGCCTCACTCAGCTGCTGGGTTGGGCTCCCAGACCCCTGGTGCAGACCCCTGCGGCGAGGTGCTGAGCCACTGGTAGCCGCGCGGGGGCGCCCACGGCCGGGGTGCTCGCGCGAAGGGGCGGGGCGGGGCTGCAGGCGGCTGAGGGTCCAGCACCCTGGAGCCTGTTTCCATGACGGCTGGACCCACGTGACCCGTTCCCAACTCCTCCCTCTCCATGCCTTTATAAATAATGTCCCTGGTTGAAAACTGCTCCCCAAGGCAGGGCAAGAGGAAGGCTTCTTGCTGGGCTGACTTCCCCAGAATCGAAGCAAGTCTTTGAAGGCCAGTGTCTCTGCCTTCCGGAGCTGCCCAAGTCAGTTTGTGCCTTTCCCCAGTCTCTCCCTCTGCCTCGCCCCTCTTCTCTGTTTTAAATCGTCTCCCTCCCCTTCCCCCTAGTGCTCAGGGTCTTTCCAACCCCAGCTCCTCTCTGGAACCAGCTGAGAGAGACAGTGAGATGACGCTATTGTTCTGGAAAGGCCAAGGCAAACTCCTCGGAGAACGGGGTGCTTGGGGGTGGCTGGAGCAGATAAGACCCTCTGTCAGCTGAAGCAGGGATGAAACCTAGCTGGGGTACGGGCCTGTCACAACCTGAGTCAGCAGCCCCTCCCTGGCCCCGCCCCCCGCGCCCCACCCCCAGATTCAGAATAAATGGATCTGGGATGGACAGCCGTGGATGCCCCTTCCACAGCCCCAGCTCAGATCTGTCTGCAGCTTTGATGGTAGAAAACCGCAGAGAAGGAGATAGGAGGAGCTGAGGCCCGTAGCAGTGGCCTCTGGGAGAGTTGGGTTCCTGGAGGTGGAGCTGTGGCCGCTGGAACAAAAGATCTCTTGCCTAAACCTCTGGCTCATTGTGTCCACTGTGAGCCGGAAGCACAGCCTCAAGCCCTCCAGAGGAGAGAAACTCTGCTGCTTCCAAGTCAAGCCTTCACAGTTCTTTTCAGCAACTGCTTATTACCCGACCCCAGGGCCCCTGGAAACAGAGCACCATGGAGAACCTTCTGCAGAGAGGCCAACTCGAGAGGCACAGAGAGGTTAAGTGACTTGCTCAGTGTGCTACAACCTGGAAGCTGCAGGGCTGCAGCCACCATCAAACCTGGGGAAGTCTCAGTCTTGGAAAGTTGCAGAAAGCATCAGGGAAGGAAAAGTGCAGAGAAAGCAGTCAAAATGTGGGTTATTTTTCATGTGCTGGTTCCCCACCCCCGCCCCTGCCAACCAATGGCCAAGTGCCCATCTCTGCTTCACACACCCCCTCCAGTTCATTGCCACTGAGATTTTATTTTTTTAATCTGGTTACTTTGCCTCTACCAAAGGTGACACCAAAACCGTCTTTAACAAGCAGCGGGGGGATTTCCCTGATGGTCCGGTGGTTAAGACTTCTGCCTTCCGATACAGGGAGTGTGGGTTCGATCCAGGGTCGGGGAGCTAAGATCCCATATATCTTGCGGCCAAAAACACAAAACATAAAATAGAAGCAATATAATAATAAATTAAATAAAAAGTGAGTGAAGTCACTCAGTCGTGTCCGACTCTTTGTGACTCCATGGACTGTAGCCTACCAGGCTCCTCTGTCCATAGGATTTTCCAGGCAAGAGTACTGGAGTGGGTTGTCATTTCCTTTTCCAGGAGATCTTCCCGATCCAGGGATCGAACCCAGGTCTCCCGCATTGTAGGCAGACGCTTTACCGTCTGAGCCACTGGGGAAGTCCAAAATTAAATAAAGACTTCAAAAAAAACAAGCAGTGGGGGTTGTCCAGGCTAGGCCAGAGTTGCAGGGGTGGGGGTGGGCAGAGAAGGAATTCCAGGCAGAAGGGGACAGCATAGCAAAGGCAGAGAGGCATGGAGGGTGGGGGAGGCAGCTCTGTATTTCTGGGGTGAAGTTTCAGCAGGAGCAGAGAGATTTCAGGAGAAAGAGGCAGGGCTCAGATCACAGCGGTCTTGTTCTCTATCTAATAAGCTCACGGTAGGGAACCACTGAAAGGTTTTGAGCAAAAGGATGTAACAACTTTAGATTTGTAATACGGGATGGATTGGAGGCAGGGGCTATGGACAGAGACTGAGAGGCCACTTAGGAGGCTACTGCAGTCCAGGGGAACAGTGGGGAGCCTCATCAGGGTAATAAGGACTGGGCTGGGGAGAAGGGAGGGTCAAAAATATTCCGGTGCTCAAAGCCATCAGGACGTAAGAGAATGAAGACAGAGTGAGCAAAATTGAAGTCAAGGCTGATTCCTGGGTGTCTGGCCTGGGTGTTGAGGGTACGGTCTGGCCTCTCTCCAAAGGATTAGGTGGGAGGAAAAGCAGACCTAGGAGAAGAGGTCCAGTTTGGAGCAAGTTGAGTTGGAGGTACCTGAGAATGCCTAGACCGACTATCTGGGGGTAGTTGGCTATTCTGGCCTGAGCCCCATGGATGAAGGCTGGACCAGCAATGTTTTTGGTGACTGAAATCCCTAGAGGGAGTAGAGGCAACTGTCCAGGAAAGGCTGTCCAGCAAGGGCCAAGGTCAGAAGGAGCCAACAAGGAATTGTCAGAATAGAGCATTGTGTTGGGGAGGGAGGAGAGGGGAGCTGGAGAGGTGCCAGGTCAGGGGCAGCAGAAAGACCCAGTGAGAAAAACACTGAGGCTGGCTGTGGACTTGACACTTATTCCTATTTTAAAATTTTTTATTGAAATATAATTGATTTACATTGTTGTATTCATTTCTGCCGTACAGCAAAGTGATTCAGTTATATACATATATTCTTCTTCATATCCTTTTCCATTATGGTTTATCACAGGATATTGAATAGAGTTCCTGCGCTGTGCAGCAGGACCTTATTCTTTCTCCATCCTATACATAATAGTTTGTGTCTGCTAACCCCCCACTCTCAATCCATCCCTCCCTCACTCCACCCCTTGGCAACCACAAGTCTGTTCTCTATGTCTGTGGGTCTGTTTCTGTTTCATAGATATGTTCATTTGTGTCCTATTTTAGATTCCACATGTTAGTGATATCGTACTGGTGTTTGTCTTTCTGACTTGCTTTGCTTAGTACGATCATCTCCAGGTCTACCTATATTGTGGCAAATGGCATTATTTCATTCCTATTTATGGCTGAGTAGTATTCCAGTGTGTGTGTGTGTGGGCACATGTTGTTCCCATGTCTTGGCTATTGTGAATAGTGCTGCTATGAACCTAGGGGTGCATGCACCTTTTTGAATTATAGTTTTGTCTGGATATATAGGCATCTAATTAATAATCAGGGTCTAGCTGGAAACGGAGGGGACTGCCAAACTGAGGAACTCAGAGAGAGTTTTAAGAAGGCGTGGGCAAGTGCAAAGGTGTAGGGAGGGTCTAGGGGAGTAAGCAAGGGGTGGAGAAGCTCCAGGGCTGGTGACGGTGGGAGCCAGGCCTGAGGAAGGAGAGCCATGTGGAGGGGTGGCTGGACAGGAGCCACAGTCAGTGTGGAGGGATGCAGCCAGCCCTCCACATGGCTCACAGGGAGCAAGTCAGGAGGCTAAACACCTCAGCCTCACTCTTAGCCCTCCCTCGGGCTCCTGTGTGGCTCCGCAGTGCTGGGGCCTACCCTAAGCCAGAGAGCAGGGAGCCTGGGCCAGGCAGTCCACACAGTTCAGCCCTGGAGCCCACACACCAGCCACTGGGCTGCACCACCTTGCTGAGCAAGCAGATAAAACCCTCCCTGGGTGTGACTACGAAGGGGCAGCAGCCCTGGATCTTGTTTCTTTGTTTCAGCTCCACTTCCTTCCACCCGGCTATCCCTTCCTCCAGAGCCAGGAGAGCTCCCCACTTAAGCCCTTTCTGTGTCCATCTCCCCATAGAGAGGAGGGGCTCCTTTCAGCTAGCTCCAGCAGCCAAACCCCAGAGCAGTGGTCTTGGGTCCCCTGCCCATCGCAGAGCCTGGACTGGGGGAAGAGGAGAACCATGCCAAGCAGTAGCCATCCTGGAGCCCACAGGCAGGGAAGAAAGTGGCCGCTGCTAGGAAGAGGAGATGCGGATGAGAGCTGGAAACGTGACGAGGAGAGAAGCTGGGACCAAAATGCAGCCCTTTGTGTTTCTAAATGAAACAGGAGGTGAGAAGACAGCAAGGGAAACTTTCCTTCTTTGCCTACGGCTGGGCATGGACCAAAAATACAGAGACTTGTACTCCCTCACACCCATAAACACACACGCTTGCATATATATAAAGCTCCAAATATATGTAGGCACGTACACAACACTTAAACAAACATGCTTGCTCACTTTACACTCAGGTACAAACTTATACACAGTCACCAACATATATACATACGGTAGTAGTCATGGTAGGTAAGGTTACACTTCATTAACAAACAACTCCAAAATCTCAGTGGCTTCAAAACGCAGAGACTTCATTCCTGCCCATCACAGCCTCTGCTCCTCATAGTCACTCTAGGAGCCCGACTGATGGCCCCCACTGGTCAGTGTCAGCGAGAAAGAAGACTTCTGAAAGATCTCAACACTGGCGATTAAGTCCTTCTGCCCAGGACTTCCCAAAGGTTAAGACTCCACATTTTCACTGCAGGGCACGCGGGTTTGATCCCTGATTGGGGAACTAGGATCTCACATGCTGAGGGCTGCAACCAAAAAATAGTTGTTTTTTTTTTAATTTAACAAAGTACTTAGAAAAAAATCCCTCTGCCCATAAGTGGTGCACTCTTTTCTATTCATTGGCTAGAACCAGTTATGTGATGCCACCCAAGGAAGCCAGAAACCTAGAACTTGATAGCAAATAGCACTAATTACTACAACAGAGCTCTCACACACACACACCTACACTCACTCACTGCTCTTCCCATGGGTTTCTTATTTTATCCTTTTGTTATCTTAGATTCATAACAGCTCCCTGTTCCCAGCAATCAAAGTCCGCTGCCAGAAACCAGAGGTCATGGAAACTTCCATCCCCTTTAATTTCCAGTCCTGTTTGCTGCCCCCAACTCCCTCCCTCTCACCTGGGCCTTGTCATCTATCTCCTTCCATGCCCACTGTTCCTTGCCCCACACACACACACACACACATCCCACCGCCCCATGCTTCTTCCTGCCCAGGAGAGATACAAGGGACAGCTGCGTGTTTACTCAGCATGACTTCACACACCCGGCCCACCACTTGCTTCCATTTCCCTGCTTCCTCCCTTTCTTCTTTTCGAGATTGCCTTGGGAGCTTACAAAGGGTGAGCTAGTGGCTCACAGACAGACAGGCTGCTATGGAGCTAGAGGGATGGGGAGGTGAGGCCCAGAAGGCCCCGTAGAGAGGGGAGAGCCGGCAGAGGCAAACAGAGACTCCAAAATGAGAGAAACATACAAATGGACAGTGGCAGAAGAGAGACGTAAGATAAGGCGGAGAGAAGCAGAGACACAGACGGTCATAGAGGCAGAGGGAAAGAGACCCAGACTGACAGAGACAAAACCAGAGAGAGGGGACTGAAATAGGTGGAAACAGAGACACAGGGAGTGGGCCAGAGAGGTGCGCACAGAAAAGAACAAAGAGGGACTTCCCTGGTGGTCCAGGGGTTAAGACCCTGAGCTCCCATTGCAGGGGGCCTGGGTTCGACCCCTAGTCAGGGAGCTAGATCCCACATGCTGCAACTAAGACTCAGATGTGCTCATTCAGTCATGTCTTACTCTTTGCGACCCCATGGGCTGTAGCCCGCAAGCCTCCTCTATCCATGGGATTCTCCAGGCAAGAATACTGGAGTGGGTTGCCATGCCCTTCTCCAGGGAATCTTCCCAGCCCAGGGATCGAATCTGCCTCTTTTGAGTCTTCTCATTGGCAGGCAGATACTTTATGACTGTGCCACCTGGGAAGCCCATGGAGCAGCCAAATTAAAAAGAAAAGAGAGAAAGAAAAAAAAAGACAGAAGAAGATTGCTGAGCTCCACGGTGGAAGTAGGGATGTGTCCAGGGTGAGTCTGTGTGTGTGTGTGTGTGTGTGTGTGTGTGTGTGAATTATCATACAGCTCTGGTTTTTAAGCCATGTTATGTTTCATCGAGGTGGATGCAGGAAAGTGAGCACTGAGATAGTTTTGAAGATAGGAAGAAAATGTGTCCTTTTTCAAACAAGTGGCTGGGGGTTGAGGCCAAACTCAGGGCACTGGCAGGGTTTTCTTGGAGGTTTCCTGTGCTGAGCATTGGCTCTGTTGGTTAGAGGGTCCTGGGGGTTCTGATCTACGAGCACACCCCCAGCTGTCTGCACCCCCTGTGTCCTATGCTCCAGCTCTGACCCTGGGGGAGGACAGAGGGGCCAATGCAGTCCCCGCTCTGGGCAGGGCTGGAGGGTCCAAGGCTGAAAAGAGTGGTGAACTCCTGCCTTTGGGAGCCTGGGACTGAGGAGAGATTTAAACCTCCTTCATCCATTCACCAAATAGTCATGGAACCTGTGTCAGGTTTGGTACCAGACCCTGGAGATGCAGTAGAAGACAAAAGCCACAATCTCCCAGCGTAGGTTGTAGTCTAGTGGAACAGACATACCCCAGACTAACTGCAGTTACATGATGATGTGTGCGTGCTTGCTGAGTCACTTCAGTCATGTCTGATTCTTTGTGACCCCATGGACTGTGGCCCAGCAAGCTCCTCTGTCCATGGGGATTCTCCAGGCAAGAACACTGGAGTGGGTTGCCATGCCCTCCTCCAGGGGATCTTCCCGACCCAGGGATCGAACCCACAACTTTTATGTCTCCTGCATTGGCAGGCAGATTCTTTACCATTAGCACCACCTGGGGCGCCCTTACATAATGACAGATCGGTTAAATGCTGCAAAGGAAAGGAGCATCATACAAGAGAGAGTGTTAGCAATAAGAGCCTCCTTGGGCTGCGTGTTCAGGAAGTCTCTCAAATGGGGATATTGTGACCAAGACCTTCCTGTGAGGAGCCGACCAAGAGCAAGAGGGAGTGTGGTGGTGGGGGGAGTGGGGAAGCAGGGCCCAGGAGGAGGGAGCGGCCCCAGCACAGGCCACAAAACAACACCAAGCTTGGGAGCTGTGCCAAGTCCTAAAGAGGGCCTGAACGGCGGGAGCAGGGGGCCCCCGGGGTAAGATGGGCCAAGCGGCCAGGAGCCTGCAGAGCACCCTCCAAAGAGCATGAATTTTATTCTAAGAACTGTGGGAGAGTTGTGAGTGAGTGGTGTCCATCCACACGCTTCATGCCCTTGAGTCAGGGGCTGGGACTCAGTGAAGATGTCAGCATAGAAGTAAGAGGGTTGGGACATCCCTGGCGGTCCAGTGGCTAAGACTCCATGCTCCCAATGCAGGGGGCCCAGGTTCGATCCCTGGTCAGGGAACTAGATCCCACATGTTGCAGCTAAGAGTTCACATGCTGCTGCTAAAGATCCCAAACACAGCAACAAGGGTCAAAGATCCTGTGTGCCTCAACTGAGACCTGGCACAGCCAAATAAATAAATGAAAATAAAAGGACTTTTCCAAAAAAGAGAGAATAAGTAAGAGGATTGTGGAGCAGAGGAAACCAACACATCTGATCAGGTCACCACTTTTCTTAACTCCCTTCAGGGGCCCCCCTCCACCCTCAGAAAAAGGTGTAGACCCCTTAGCGGCGCTAGCTCGGCCTTCCCAGCCTGTCCCCCGCTTCCTCCCCATCTCCTCCCCTCTGGCCATTTCTCTGCTGCAGGCTCCATGCTCAGCGCTGTGCCCTCCGCCTGGAACACCCTCCCTGCTGCTATGTCCCGCCACCTGCTGAATCCTAGCCAGGCTTCAAGACTCAGCTCCCGTCTCCTTCCCCTGCGTGAAGCTCTTGCTGAGCCTGGCTCCGTCCTCAATGAAACCGCACAGACTGCTCCCCGCTACACCCCACCATGGGCCTCAAGCACCATGTGCCCAGGTACCCTCTGCTGCCCTCAGCTGCCCATGTGCCCATCTCCAGGAAGGAGTCCTTGAGAGCAGGGCTGAGAAGGTCAGAATTCCCAGGTGAGTGACCTACCCATGGTTATGGATCTGATTAGACGCCAAGCTCTTGGTCCGGAAGGAGTTGGTTTCAACTCCTCCCGCACAACACCGTATCAGGGTAATCGGAGCTAATCCTCGGTTAGTTGGGAGAAGAGACTGGAAACCAGAGTCTAGAAGGTTAGTCAGAGAAACCTTTCCAGCCTTTTGCTTTATAAATGGAAACCCGCTCCAGTATTCTTGCCTGGAAAAATCCCATGGACAGAGAAACCTGGCAGGCTATAGTTCATGGGGTCGCGAAGAGTCAGACACGACTGAGCGACTGAGCACATCCCTGAAAACAAGCTGGGTTGCCAGCAGCTTTACTGGAGAAAGTTGGGCTAGAGTTCTCACTCTTGCCACAGTTGCTCAAACTGGCACAGTCTGATCTGGAAATATAGCTTCCACGTGTGCCAAGGTTTCTGGCAGTGCACAAAGTATACAGGCATCATTAAGCTGGATGGAGCGATCCTCCTTGAATGGATCATGTGATGCTAACTCTTCATACATAAAATGTTTTAAATGTTAAAAACTTTTTTTTGGACTTCTCTGGTGGTCCAGTGGTTGTGAGTCCACCTGCCACTGCAGACGACACTGGTTCAGTCCCTGGCCTGGGAAGATTCCACATGCCACAGGGCACCTAAACCCATGGGCCACAACTACTGAGCCCATGAGCCCTAGAGCCCGTGCTCCGCAACAAGAGAAGGCCCCAAAATGAGAAGCCCCTGCACCGCAGCTAGAGAGTAGCTCCTGCTCACCCCAACTAGAAAAAACTCGCACTCAGCAACAAAGACCCAGCACGGCCAAAAGTAAGCACATAAATACAAAAAAGCCACTTTTTTTTTTTTTTAGAAAATGAATACAGATCAGAAATCATAAGAAAGGGCAGGTCATGGTCTGGCAAATAGGGGTCAGGGGCTCCCAGCTGGGAGGGAGGTGACCAAGGGGTAGAGGTGTGCTGAGGGCTGTGGGTAACTGAGGCAGGAGCCTGGGGAGAAGGCCAAGGAGGGAAGACACCGCCCACTAGCCATCAGGTACGGGTAACTCAGGGCGGCCTCCGGGGTGGGCTAGCATGAAAGTCTGCCTAATCCTAGGAAAGCGAATCTGCCACAGGCAGATTTTTATCCAATTTGCCACCGTCTCCTCCAGGGATTGCATGTGTTGCCAGGGTAAAGGCCAGGAGAAAGCCTGTCCCCCAGGAAGTGACCTTTCCGAGACTCTTGCTGTGCTTCTATTTCAAGGAGGACATGGGCATCGGTGCCATGGAATCCCCTTGGGAGGACCTTGGGGGTGGGCAGTGGGAAACAGAGATGAAAAGTCAGGCAGAGGTGGGGAGAGGTCAGGAAAAGCAAGGCAAGGGACAGGTGAGTCAGGGAAGAAAGAAGTATCACAGAAAATGGTGAAAATTCACGAGGCCCCAGCCCATAATTGCTGGGAGGTAACAGGAGGAGCCCATGGAGGCTCTGCCCATGGAAGATGGAAAGTTGGGAGAGAGAGGATTTGGGGGCCAAGGCTAACCGCCCCCATGGCTGTTGGCTCCCCTCTCCCTGAGGAATAGGAGGGAAAATGGGGGTTTCTGAAGTCCAGCGTGGTTTGGGTGTCCATAAACCAGTTCCCAGAGGGCCGCACAGCCAAGCAAGAGCCCTAGATGGCCAGACCATCCTATCAGCATCCACTGGGGCTAGGACTGCACTTTGTACCTGAAGAGAAGGTCCCACTCTGCCCTGAGCCTGACAGTCAAGACACCTGCCTTCAGGCCCACGGTGGACAGCAGGAGAAGCAGGCCTGAAGTGGGCAGAAAGAGGGTTAGAGGGCCTGAATGGAACTACCTGGCCTAGAGGGATGTGGCAGCCTCACTTCCAGGCAGAAGGACGAACAGGAATAGAGAGAAGAGCCAGGAGGAAATAGAACAGCGAAAATAAGATGAGGCAATGGAAGCTGCTGTAACAGGCAGATCCCCACAGCTCAGTAGCCTGACCTATAAAAGTTCACTTCTCCCCCGTCGCAGTCTATTGCAAGCATCGCTCTTGAGGTGGCCTGCTGTGTGACCACAAGGGCCCAGCCCCCTCCCTCTTGTGGCTCTTCCCTCCTTTAAGCTCTCTGAGTCCTCCCTTCAGCCAGCAGACTGGAGAGACGCTTAGGAAGGTGCTCCCAACTCTGGATCTCTCTGCCTGGAAAGGGCCCTGCACACTTTCCGCTGGTGAGAGCTGGAAGTGTGGCCCCACCAGACGCAAAGGGGGTCTGAAAAGTGGGGTCACTGGCTGAGCACCTGCTCCTCAGACAAAAACTCTACACCATGGAAAGGGGGTCCTAGACTCTGGTGGATTGGGGTCAACTCTGCCTCAGTCACTAGTACTTCTTGGACCAGTATTCTGGGCCAGGTGTTTTATAAAGTGTGATTTATTCTATTCTTTACAATAACCCTTGAAAAGTAAAGACCATTAGACCTGTTTTATATGAGGAAAGGGCTTCCCAGGTGGCGCTAGTGGTAAAGAACCTGCCTGCCATTGCAGGAGACATAAGAGACGTAGGTTCGATCCCTGGGTTGGGATGATCCCCTGGAGGAGGGCATGGCAACCCACTCCAGTATTCTTGCCTGGAGAATCCCACGGACAGAGGAGCCTAGTAGGCTACAGTCCATAGGGTCACAAAGAGTTAGAGATGACTGAAGTGACTTAGCATAGCACACACATACCAGGAGAAAAGGAAGCTCAAGAGAGGCTGAGAGGCTTAGCCCAAGGGGGTGAGGTCTGGATTTGAACCCAGGTACTTAAGTATTAGGGCCCATGAATCTCCTCTTCCCAGCTCACCAGGCCGGTTCTCTAGAAAATGACAGAGATGGAGACAGACAGAGAGGCAGGGTTGGGGGTGGGAGGAGCGCGGTGGTGAGAACTAAAGGAGAGCGACCAGGGAGACAGGACAAGCAAGTTCAGTTCAGTTCATTTCAGTCACTCAGTCGTGTCCGACTCTTTGCAACCCCATGAATCGCAGCACACCAGGCCTCCCTGTCCATCACCAACTCCCAGAGTTTACCCAAACCCAAGTCCATCGAGTCGGTGATGCCATCCAGCCATCTCATCCTCTGTCGTCCCCTTCTCCTCCTACCCCCAATCCTTCCCAGCATTAGGGTCTTTTCCAATGAGTCAACTCTTCGCATGAGGTGGCCAAAGTATTGGAGTTTCAGCTTCAACATCAGTCCTTCCAATGAACACCCAGGACTGATCTCCTTTAGGATGGACTTGTTGGATCTCCTTGCAGTCCAAGGGACCCTCAAGGGTCTTCTCCAACACCACAGTTCAAAAGCATCAATTCTTCGGCGCTCAGCTTTCTTCACTGTCCCAACTCTCACATCCATACATGACCACTGGAAAAACCATAGCCTTGACTAGAAGGACCTTTGTTGGCAAAGCAATGTCTCTGCTTTTAAATATGCTATCTAGGTTGGTCATAACCTTCCTTCCAAGGAGTGTCTTTTAATTTCATGGCTGCAATCACCATCAGCAGTGATTTTGAAGCCAAAAAAATGAAGTCTGACTCTGTTTCCACTGTTTCCCCACCTATTTCCCATGAAGTGATGGGACCAGATGCCATGATCTTAGTTTTCTGAACGTTGAGCTTTAAGCCAACTTTTTCACTCTCCTCTTTCACTTTCATCAAGAGGGAGGGACAAATACAAGGGTTCTGCTGAGATTCTCACTAAGAGGGAGGAAGCAGTGAAGCTGAAGAAGAGCAAGCACTAAGGACAGAGATCCAGGAGGGCCAGGCCTCTCCCCTCTTCATACCACGTCTGGTCTCCAAGGGGGCTCAAGACTGCATGTTCTGTGGGCTTTCTCTGCCTGGCCTCACCCTTCGGGGGAAGGGTCTGCTGTCTCCCACAGGCCTGCATTTGAATCCTGCGTGTTCTAGCACCAGATCCTGAATGGTTGAGCGCTCCCTGAAGACGCAGTGGGTAAAGATGCTTTGTCAACAGTGACAGAAATGGTTCTGGGGTGTTTGCCAGAAAGAGCCACAGGATGGGGAGTGGCCGGGGCCCTGGGCAGCAGCACGAAGCCCGGCTGGAAGGAGAGGAGGGTGGAAGCAAAGCCTCTGAAGGCAGCAGTGTCTCCTAGCTGCTCTATCAGGAGCAGATCTTCCTGACGGGAAGGGTGACTCATGAAATGAAAAGTGAACGAGGCTGCTAAAATGCTTTACTTCCTGATTGCATCCCTGCGTTTGGCATGGGGCTCTAATGAGGGAGAGTGCATCACTTGACCCTCTGGCTCCGGCAGCTGATAGAGGGTGGCTGCCCCCCCCACCCCCGCCTTGCAGTCCCCAGAACAACCTCCACTGCCTGGCTAGTAAATTGTTATGGCTCATTGAAGAGCTTGCCCTTAAATGTCACTTACCCGGGGAATTAAGGTGAACACAGGCAGAGGGACCCACCTTTGGCACAGCCCGAGGCGAGGGCTGACGGGTGGTGGTCAGCCTTTTTGGGAAGCGCAGTTGGATACTAGGTCTGGAGTTAATTTTAAAAAATGCCCTTGTCCCCCAGGGGATCGTTATGTCCAACAATTATTCCTGCTCCTGAGGCAGGAGGCAGGGACAGGCTTGGAAAGCTATCATTTGAGTGGACTGATTCAGAGTATAGACCTGCACCTTGATCTGGGGGTCCCCTCCCCACCCGCCTCCTCTCTCACTCCCCACCTTTTCCCCATCCCTCCATCTCCCCAATCTCTTGCTTCCAATTTTCTCTCTCACCCCAGGTGTCTGCACGGTTCCTGGGTATCTCTTTGCCCTGCTGGACCCTGAGGGCCGAATTGAGGAGGATTTTAATGAATCTAACCCAGGCCAGAGGGCCCTGGTCGGGGACATCACCCAAGAGGGACGAACCAGCTTCCCTTTCTAGCTTCACTTGTCTACCTTTGGGGGCAAGGAGAGGTCAGCTTCCCACGACTCCCTGGAGGCCCTTCTCTGCAAGAAGGTAGACCATGAGACCAGAGACCCTGGTCCCTCCCAAAAACGACACTTCACGCTTCATCTCTCTCCTGTGATCTTTTTTTCGTTATGAAACAAATCTCACATTCAGAAAAGGGCATAAGACAAATGTTCCATTTAACAAATTATTTTAAAGCAAACTCAGAATGGTCACCCCCTCAGCCAAGGACCAGGATGCAGCCAACACCCTCCGACCCCACAGGCCCTTTCCTCCCCATCTCCATCTTCCCCCAGGTCCTGGGCAATCGCTTCTTGCTTCTCACTATAGTGCATGAGCTCCCTCAACAGTAGGGTATGGTTTTTCTGTTTCTGAACTTTACATAAATAGAATCGTGTGTTACGGATTCCTTCACGTCTGGCTTCTCCCTGGCGACCTGACGGTGTTTGTGCATCTCACCTGTGTGGTTGGCGTAATCACAATTCATTCTTATTTTCTGGGAGAGGTTGTCGCTGCCCATGTGCCCCAACCCCACCACCCGTCTCCCCAGCCCAGCTCTCCCCAGCTGCAGCCCCTTATTGCTTTGTTTTTTTAACGTTTTATTTTGTATTAGGGTATAGTCAATTAACAATGTTGTGCTGGTTTTGGGTGAACAGTGAAGGGACTCAGCCATATACACACATGTATCCATTCTCCCTCAAACCCCCCTCCTATCCAGGCTGCCACATGACATTGAGCAGAGTTCCTGTGCTATATAGCAGGACTTTGTCGGTTATCCATTTTAAATATAGCAGTGTGTACAAGTCTGTCCCAAACTCCCTAACTATCCCTTCCACCTGGCAACCAAAGTTCCTTCTCGAAGTCTGTGAGTCTCTTTCTGCTCCCCTATAGCTCTGGGGAGAAGGCACTGACCATCCTCACAGCAGATCTAGGGTCATCTGCAGACAGAGCACACAGTGAGGAGTACTGGGGTCACACTGAACCCCAGCTTCTGGACCACGGGCCCAAGCTCTCACATCCTGCTGGGGGTGCTGGATATTAGCAGGGAGCTTAGGGAGAGTTTGGTACCCGCAGAGAGAGGTTCTAATGGCATCCCAGGCATTGGCACCAGAAGCTGGGGAGAGAACTTCAAATAGCATTTGGTACCTAATTGTTGCCTGGCAGATGTTTGCCGAGTGAGTGAATGACTACCCTCCCGGGAGCCCTCAAACCAGGCTGCTGGGTGGCCAGCCCTTCTTGCCTTCCTCCCAGCTGCTGCACAACCAGTCCCTGGCACTTGCCTCTCTTTCTGAGGCTCTGCAGGCCAGCAGACCCCTCCCAGACTCATAACCCGCCTCCTGCCTTCCCTCTGGGTGAGGTTAACTGCTCTACGCTCGCTCATCGCCTGCTCCCAGGCCCAGGACGGAACTCTGTGGATGCCACCTGTCACCTGTTACTGCCTCCCACCCCCTCCTGCCTCCCACTCCCTCCTCTTAGGTCTGATCTCCAGCCCTTATCCAACTTTGCTGCTTTGCTGGCTCTGATGAACTTCAGGGAGAGGGGAGGTGTGGCAAAAATAACACATCAATTGAGTTTGCAAGGCAGTTCTTAAGGTAAAAAGCACTTCCTAATACACTAATTGAGTGAGTTGGCTACTATCATCCTGTTCTAAGTATTTTACATTTTTAACTCATTTAACCCTCAGAACCACCCCTGCAGTAGGTACTATTATTATCCCCGCATTATAGAGAAAGGAACTGAGAAGTTAAGGAGCTTGTCCAAGGTAGAGACGCCAGAGAAAATACAGAATGAGCAGTTAAATTTGAATTTCAGATAAACAAGGAATGTATAAAAGTATAAATATGTCCCAAAAGTTGCATATTAAATTCAAATAGGAACCTTGTATTTTGGATCACTAAATCTGGTGACCCTAGTCCAAGGTCACTGAGCTGGTGGTGGGCAAGTCAGATTTGAACCCCAGCTTGCCATGCTCTCAGCTCCAGTGGGATCTGCACTATGGCCCCGATAGCTGGCAAGAGAGGCAGATGGATTTGAGACTGTTTAGTAAATCAAGCCAGCATGGCTATGAAACAGATTCGATATGGAGGCTTAAAAAAGCCCAATTTCTGGCTCCTGTAGAGTCAGAGAGGAGGCTTCTTGTTGAGGATCTCTCCCGTTAACAGGAGGCAGAGCCTCCAGAGGCCAGAGCCAGGGTTTCTGGAGGGTCCAGATCACCTGGGAAATGAATGGCCACACCCTCTAATCCTGTTCTCCACTTTATCACCAAGGGAGATGGCCCAGGCCTGCCCGGCTCAAATCCAGGCGCTCCAGTCCTTCCAGCTCTCCTGCAGCTCCCGTCGTTGTTTTTCAGTCCCTAAGTTGTGTCCAACTCTTTGTGACCCCAGGCTCCCCTGTCCTCCACTATCTCCTGGAGTTTGCTCAGACTCATGTCAATTAAGTCGGTGATGCCATCCAACCATCTCATCCTCTGTCATCCCCTTCTCCCCCTGCCCTCAGTCTTTCCCAGCATCAGTCTTTTCCAGTGAGTCATCTCTTTGTGACCCCCATTTCCAGCCTTAAAACCCACAAACAAACCGTCTCATCCAAATGCCAGGTTGTCAGTAGGGCCTGCCCTCTGCCTTCCATCCTGCCTCCCACTCCCCCAGGGCTAATTGCCTCACTTAGATGTGACGTAGCCCTAAGACTCCCCAACTGTAAAAACTGCAAAAATGAATGTGACAGTGTCTGAGGCTGCAGATGCAGATATATGCTGTTATTTTGCACTAAATAACACATTTAATTACTTCTTGGCGGGGAGGCCTGTTTGGCAGATAGTGAAGGCAATGCTAATAATAGCACTTTGCACTGAGGGCCTCCAACACAGAGGAAGAACCATGAAAGGGTCCCGCTTCTGTTCCAGACAACTTGAAAGCTCCACGAACACTCATGCCTCCTTCCTCAAGAGCAGAGGGAATTGTGAAGAAAATGCTGTGGGTTTTTGCTTTTAACTCACTGTTTTGATCCTTTCCAGCCATCAGAACGTAGGACCCCTGGAGAGACTGGAGCAGGGGCCATTGTCTGGTAGAAAGAGAGTGTGGAGGTGGGGGTGTACCCCTTTTCTCCATATTTCTACCCCATCTCAAAAGGCAGGGTCGGAGGGAGCCCCCCCCAAGACAGTGCCTACCACGGCGAGGACACAATTTTGTGCCAAGAGCATAGAACAGTGAATCAGGAGAAACTGTTTTGCCAGTTTGGGCAAATTGCACTCCACATCCAGGTTCAGTCCTGCTGTGAGAAGTTGGGCCTCATGTTCCTCACCTATAAAATGGGGCTTATGATGTCTACAGTACAGGGTTGTTGTAAAGGTTAGGTCTAGGGTCCCTTCTACCATTAAAAATCTCCATGATTGGGACTTCTCTGGTGGTCCAGTGGTTAAAAATCTGCCTGCCAATGCAGGGGACAGAGGTTCGATTCCTGCTCTGGAAAGTTTCCACATGCCACGGGGCATCTAAGTCCGTGCACCACAATTTCTGAGCCCGCACTTACAGAGCCAGCGAGCAGCAACTACTGAGCCCATGTACCCTAGAGCCTGGGCTCTGCAACAAGAGAAGTTAGAGCAATGAGAAGCCAGAGCATTGCAGCTGGAGAGTAGCTCCCACTCACCACAACTAAAGAAAGCCCACGCACAGCAATGAAGACCCAATGCAGCAAAAAAAATAAATAAATAAGAAGAACATATTTAAAAACCTCCATGATTTAGGTGGCAGAATGCTCCCCTGAGCACCTGGGGCACCACTACCTACAGACCACATTCCTAGTGTACCCAGCATCTCATCTTCTCTGGGCTATTCCATGGGCAGGCTGCAGTTGGCCCTGGCCTGTCTGCGGAGTGCTGGGCAGCTGTTCCTGCAGGCCTCGGTATAGCACACAGCCAACAGGCCCAAGTGGGGTTGCCTCCCTCCCTGGCAAGGGGGTCAGCTGGAGTTTGAGATGCTGGTCCCCAGGAAGATGTCTGTCAGCCTCCTGGAGAGCTGCCTCACTATCTGCTACCTCCTGCCCAGACTGGATACTGGGGCCCCAGGGCCTGTGTTTCCAACCCAATTCTGCAACTATTTGTCTAGCTGGTGAGTGAAGGGGATGAGCAGGGTGGCAAGAGGGTCCCCAGATTCAGTGCACAAACTTACTAGGCATCCACTGGGAGAATCATCACATACACAATCTCTATGATTTATCCAGCCTCTACCATCCAAACATAGAACTACAAGTTGCCTTAGATCCCATCAGATCCAGTTAAATCCCTAACCCATTTTATAGATGAGGAAACTGAGACCCAGAGAAGGGGAGTTCCTTGTGAGCTGTATCAGTGCTAGGAACCAAACCAGGCTGCCTCTTACCCATGCAGGGCACTTTCTCACACGTATCCTGGCTTACTGCTGTGTGTTTTTGGGGAGGTCGCTGGACCTCTCCAGGCTCCATTTTTCCTTCCCTGTAGAAGAAAAGTCTTGGATTAGATGCCAAAATACTGAAGGGGATTGAGACTGAGGGGCCTGGACATAAATCCTGGCTGTGTGACCTGGGAGAGTAAAGTCAGCTTCCTGAGCCTCAAGTACTGTCACCTTCACCAACACTGTCACCCCACTAACCCCCCAAAGGGCTTGCTGTGTGGAGACCTTATGTGTTCTAAGTTGCTTTTCTTGGACAAACTCATTTGTTCCTGACAACAGTCTTGGGAAGTGAGTCCTATTGTTGTCATTGTTCAGTCTCTAAGTCACGTCCGACTCTGTGATCCCAGGCTCCTTTATCCTCCACTATCTCCTGGAGTTTGCTCAAATTCATGTCCATTGAGTTGGTGATGCTAGCTAACCATCTCATCCTCTGCTGCCCCTTTCTCCTCTTGTCTCCAATTTTTCCTGCCATCAAGGTCTTTTCCAATGAGTCAGCTCTTCAAATCAGTGGCCAAAGTATTGGAGCTTCAGCATCAGTTCTTCTGATGAATATTCAGGGTTGATTTCTTTCGGGTTGACTGTTTTGATCTCCTTGCTGTTCAAGGGATTCTCAAGAGTCTTCTCCAGCACCACAATTTGAAAGCATTAATTCTTCAGTGCTCAGCCTTCTTTATGGTCCAATTCTCACATCCATACATGACTGATGAAAAACCCATAGCTTAGACTGTGCAGACCTTGTCAGCAAAGTGATGTCTCTGCTTTTTAATATGCTGTCTAAGTTTGTCATAGCTTTCCTTCCAAGGAGCAAGCATCTTTTAATTTCATGACTGCAGTCACCGTCCGCAGTGATTTTGAAGCCCAAGAAAATAAAAACTGCCACTGTTTCCACTTTTCCCCACCTATTTGCCATGAAGTGATGGGACTAGATGCCATGATCTTAGTTTTTTAAACACTGAGTTTCAAGCCAGCATTTTCACTCTCCTCTTTTACCCTCATTAAGAGGCTCTGTAATTCCTTTCCATTTTCTACCATTAGAATGGTATCATCTGTATATCTGAGGTTGTTGATATTTCTCCTGGCAATCTTAATTCCAGCTTGTGCTTCATCCAGCCTGGCATCTCACATGATGTACTCTGCATATAATTTAAATAAGGAGGGTGACAATATACAGACTTGTCATATTTCTTTCCCAATTTTGAACCTGTCAGTTGTTCCATCTCTGGTTCTAACTGTTGCTTCTTGACCCTCATACAAGTTTCTCAGGAGATAGGTAAGGTGGTGTGGTATTCCTATCTCTTAAAGAATTTTCCAGTTTGTTGTCATCCACACAGTCAAAGACTTTAGCAATGAAGCTAATAGTCTTTGAAGCAGAAGTAGATGCTTTTCTTGAATCCCCTTGCTTTCTCTGTGACCCAGTGAATGCTGGCAATTTGACCTCTGTCTTTTCTAAACCCAGCTTGTACATCTCAATTCATGTACTGCAGAAGCCTAGCTTGAAGGATTTTGAGCATAACCTTGCTGACATGGGAAATGAGCTCAACTGTATAGTAGTTTGAACATTCTTTGGCATTGCCCTTCTTCAGGATTAGAATGAAAACACCTTTTCCAGTCCTGTGGCCATTGCTGAATTTTCCAAATTTGCTGACATATCGCAGCACTTTAACAGCATCATCTTTTAGGATTTTAAATAGCTCAGCTGGAATTCCATCACCTCCACTAGCTTTGTTCATAGTAATGCTTCCTCAGACTCACTTGACTTCACACTCCAGGATATCTGGCTCCAGGTGAGTGACCACACCATCATGGTTATCTGGGTCATTAAGATCTTTTTTGTGTAGTTCTTCTGTGTATTCTTGCCACTTCTTAGTTTCTTCTGCTTCTGTTAGATCTTTACTGTTTCTGTCCCTTATTGTGTCCATCCTTGCATGAAATGTTCCCCTGATATCTCCAATTTTCCTGAAGAGATCTCTAGTCTTTCCCATTCTGTTGTTCTTTCCATTGTTCATTTTAGAAGGCCTCCTTATCTCTCCTCACTATTCTCTGGAACTCTGTATTCAACTGAGTATATCTTTCCCTTTCTCCCTTTGCCTTTCGCTTTTCTTTTTTCCTCCTTAGATAGCCACTTTGCCTTCTTGCATTTCTTTTTCTTTGGGGTGGTTTGGGTCACTGCCTCCTGTACAACAGTACAAATCTCTGTCCATAGTTCTTCATGCTTTCTGTCTACCAGATCTAATCCCTTGAATCTGTTCATCACCTCCACTGTATAATCATAAGGGACTTGATTTAGGTCATACCCGAATGGCCTAGTGGTATTCCCTCTTTCTTAATTTAAGTCTGAATTTTGCAATAAGGAGCTCATGATCTGAACTAGAGTCAGCTCCAGGTCTTGTTTTTACTGACTGTACAGAGCTTCTCCATCTTCAGTTAAAAAGAACATAATCAACCTGATTTTGGTATTAACCATCTGGTTATGTCCATGTGTTATCTCTTGGGTTGTTGGAAAAAGGCATTTGAGTGTTTTCTTGACAAAACTCTGTTAGCTTTTGACCTGTTTCATTTTGCACTCCAAGGCCAAACTTGCCTGTCATTCAGAGTATCTCTTGACTTCCTACTTTTGCATTCTAATCTCCTTTGATGAAAAGGACATCTTTTTTTGGTAGTTCTAGAAGATGTTGGGCTTCCCAAGTGGCACTAGTTGTAAAGAAGCCACCTGCCAATGCAAAAGAGTAAGAGCTATGGGAAGTGGGTTTGATCCCTGGGTTGGGTAGATCCTCTGGAGAAGGAAATGGCAACCCACTCCAGTATTCTTGCCTGGAGAATCTCAAGGACAGGGGAGCCTCGTGGGCTACAGTCCATAGGGTTGCAAAGAGTTGGACACGACTGAAGTGACCCAGCAGCAGCTAGAAGGTGTTGCAGGTCTTCAGAGAGTCCTATTATTATCCCCAATTTATAGGTGAGACAACTGAGGCCTGTGGGGATCAAGCAACTTGCCCAAGGTCATGTACCTCTTAGGGATGTCACTCGGAAGGATTCAATGTCCATTGCGTATCCCAGTGGCCAGCACGTAGTGGGCCAGGCACACGATAAGCATCATTGCTCCACTCCCACCTCTAGTCTAGTCGGTACTTCCAGGAGTTCGTCATCACAGTCAAGACTCACAGGGGTCGGGAGACCTTGTGCACACCATATGACTATAGATTAATAAAGTGTTGTAACCAAAGATTGGAAAAGAGATTAGGGAACTCAGCTCCTGAAGCAGAACTATTAAAAAAGAAAGAAGCTCTCAGCTCTGCAGTGGAGGAGTGGGAATGGGACCCAGGCCTCCTCTTACATGCTGGGCAAATACCAGCCAAGGGAGCATCCCTAACCAGCTCAATGTGACTGCTGTCAGCCATAAAGATGCAGCTTATTGGCGTTATGGTGACGGGAGAACCGAGGAGTAACAAAAGGACCTCTTTGCAGTGGATAAGGAGGCAGGTTTATTACCCTCAGCAAAGAGGGATACTTGGGGCTGGAACACCCACTCTGATGACAGAAGACAGCCCACCTCACCAGGCCTCAGGGCTGCGACCCTCCACCAAACTTGGTCCCAGGTGGGAAGATGAATCGGACTCAGCAGGGCCTTTGCTCCTCGTCCTGGTCCTTCTAGGAACATGTCTACCCTTCATCACAATCGCAGAGACCAGAATGAGTTTCCTGACCTTTGCTGTCATCCATCCTCACTTATCTAGGCAGAACTCTTCCACCTTCCTCTGTCCTTCCTTATGCAAAAGTTGACTGCCTGGGTCCAAATCCCAGTTCTGCCTCTTGCTGGCTGTGTGAGCTTGGGCAAGTTACTTCACCTCTCTGGGCTTCAGTGTCTTCATCTGTGAAATGGGTATAATGACAGAAACCACCTCATGGGATTGGTGTGGGGATTAAACAAGGCTTGTGAAGTGTTTACTTAGCCCAGCCTGTGACACTGAGTAAGACATCACTAAATGCTGCTATTATTATTATTAAGACCAGTTTGTCTCTTAAAAAAAATATGTGTGTTAGTTGCTCAGTCCTGTCCAACTCTTTGCGACCCCATGGACCTGCAACCTGTCAGGCTCCTGTGTCCATGGAATTGTCCAGATAAGAACACTGGAGTGGGTAGCCATTCTCTTCTTCAGGGGATCTTCCCAACTCAGGGATCAAACTCAGGTCTCCCACACTGTAGGCAGATTCTTTACCATTGGAGCCTCCAGTTTGGCTCTTACCATATTATAATCTGATCATGAGTCTGTCTCTCCAACTAGACCTTGGGCTCTCGACCTTTCACATCCTCCTAACAACCTCATAACATAGTTATTATTGTCCCCATTGTAAAGGTGATGACCCTGAAGCTCAGAGCTATTAGCCAGCCACACAGTCAGTGGACAGATCTCAAAGTGGACTTTATGGCCCTTACACTTTTCTCCCAGGGACTCAGCCTGGGTGACCTCCAGAGGCTCTCAGTTCTGCTGCCTCAGCCTGTGGCTCTGTGCTGGCCTGTTAGACAGTTAGTAATCGAAGATGCTACCCTAGACTTCAGACAAGAAATAGTTAAAGAACAGCAGTCTCAGCTCCAGAGGGAACAGAGGCCAGAAGCTGGGTCTTCAGGCCCCTGGGGAGTGAGGTGCGGGGAAACTGAGCTGATCTGAACTCTGAAGGGCAGCTGCCACCACTCATACAGAAAACACCAGCCCAAGGCTTTTCATAACCAGAAAGATGCTGCTTCTGAGAGCATGTGTACACGTGTATCCAGAGACATACACAGACACACAGACACACACACACACAGAGTGATACACACACAGACACATGGGAGCACACACACACACTCTCACACATGTCCACTGACTCCCCTAAAGCCTTGTCAGAGGGAACCATTTAATTTGCTGTCTAAGGAGAGAGACTAAGCGTTGCAATGGAGATACCTGAGGCTCCTTGTCATACAGGAGGATTTGGGTGATTATGGGAAGTATAACTCAAAGACTGGCACTGCAGTGAGGGGAGGCAGGGTCACTAGAGTTGTCCTCAGCAGGATTTCAGTGTGAAAGGGTGAGAGGTCAGAGAATCACAGGATTAGCAGATCTGATCTGCTGTGACTGAGATCCATCCAAACCTCTCCCTGCAGAGGTGTCAGGTTTTAGTGGATATCAGATCCACCTGGAGAGTTAAACGTTCAGATTCCTAGGCCACCCAACCAGAGATTTTCACCCCCGCTTAGCAAGTGTGGCAACTGAGGCCCAGCAAAGCTAGATAACATGTCCAGGACCATGCAGCAGTGCTGAAATGGTCCAGGATCCACACTCTGAACCACCATGCTGAGTTCTGTCTCAGGCATCTGGAGACTCAGGCGCGAGCATCATTTAATCCCTGCAGTGGATCCTTTGGGGGAGCAAGAAGAGGAGCAAGGGGCCCAGCTGAGGGAAAAGGGTCAGGACCCCCGGCTCAGAGGCTGGAGTTCCAGGTAGGGCTCTGTTTCCCCTGGGGGCTGGAGACCAGAGAAGAAACTGAGGCTCAGGCGCAGCTGTGTGGGCTGGCTCAACTAGGCTGCAAGATACATCCCTAGTGGTCAAGGACACTGGCTCTGCAGTTTGCAGAGGCTGTATGACATCGGGCATGCGACTCAGCCTCTCTGAACCTATAGAGAAACTGAGATAACGGCGATCCCCACTACACAGGGCTGATGTGAGGACTGAATGAGCTAAGGCACACATCCCAGCCCCAGGGAGGGCCTGAGTCAGTGGCAATTTAAACTCCTACAGACTTAACCATGGGTGATTCCTCTGGCAAGGGCAGCGTACACAGCCTAGAGGCTGCCTGATCCACTCCTCCTGGCCCAACCTGGGCCACCTGGAAGCCCACCCTTGACTCACCTTCCTCTCCAGCAGGAGAGCAGAAAGGAAGTCGACCCTGGCCCCAGATACAGACAATCCGGAGCTCCTTATAGAGTTTCTTGCCCCTGCCCTGGGCTGCCATCTGTGCAGGGCTGGGTGGACCTGCCAGTCTCGGAGGGCGGTTAATTTATGACTCTCCCCACCCCTCGTCTATACCAGGCCAGCGGGGCCTCAAGCTCCAAACCTCAGCCTCTCAGAGGGAGGAGGGGAAACGGAATCTGAATGAGTTCCGGCTTAAAATCAATCCTTCCCAGCGACAGACAGCCAAAGGGGCAGAAAGGAGATGCCTGCCTCCTTTTATTTTTTTCATCTTTATTTTTTAATTTTTATTTTTTTCATCACCAAAAACATTTTGTATTGAGGTATATCCAATTAACAAAGTGTGGTAGTTTCAGGTGAACAGCCAAGGGACTCAGCTGTACATATACATGTATTCATTCTCCCCCAAACCCTGCTCCCATCCAGGTCGGCGTGTAACACTGAGCAGAGTTCCATGTTCTACACAATAGGTCCTTGTTGGTTATTCATTTTAAACACAGCAATGTGTGCGTGACCTTCCCAAAGTCCCTAACTATCCCCTCCCCCCACTTCCTAGCAACCGTAAATTCATTTTCTAAGTGTGTGAGTCTCTTTCTGTTTTGTAGGTTCACTTGTATCATGTTTTTTTTTAGATTCAACATATAAGGGATGCCATATTTCTCCTTCTCTGTCTGACTTACTTCATTCAATATGACACTCTCTAGGTCCATCCATGTTGCTACAAATGGAGGCCTGCTTCCTTTAACTCCATCTACCAAAGCTTTTGTCTCACATCTACCCCTCGTTAATCCACACAATTTACCAGGAGGCAGAAGGGTGAGCTAGCAAGAGCAGAGGCTGCCAGGGTCCAACCTCGAGTGCTTACAGGCTACGCAACCTTGGACAAATGGCTTACCCTCTCTGTGCATCTGTTTCCTCATCTATAAACCAGAGATAATAAAAGAAACCATCTTCTAATGCTGTTGTGAGCATTAAATAATAATAGAGACAGTGATTTCAAACAATCCCAGGCATATGGTAAATGTCAGTTGTCATTATGAGCTGCTGGTCCTTCTGGTGTCATTGTGGGCCCTGGGGGAGGGGGGGTGTAGATATCGAAAACGAGGCAGAAGGACTACATGGTGGTGAAGGGGAGGGGCAGAGGGTGTCTGGAAGGAGCAGCAGCAGAAGTCTTGGGGGACGGGAAGTTTCTGGAAGAGGAATTCTGGGCTGCGGCTGCCCAGCTAGGCTCCCACCTTTGTTAGTGCTCGGTTGCTCAGTCATGTCCGACTCTTTGCGACCCCATGGACTGTAGCCCGCCAGGCTCCTCTGTCCATGGGGATTCTCCAGGCAAGAATCCTGGAGCTGGAGTGGGTTGCCATTTCCTCCCTCAGGGGATCTTCCCCACCCAGGGATCAAACCCGTGTCTCCTAAGGCTCCTGTATTGGCAGGCAGATTCTTTACCTCTGAGTCACCTGGGAATCCTGGCTCCCACATTATCCTCCTTCATTCTTCACCTTCTTCCCATTCTGCTACCCTCCTGAGAGAGAAACAGACACAGAGAGAAGTCACCTGCTGTTGGGCGTCTTTCCCTCATGAGGCTGGCCTCAGGCCACCACTGTTCCTTTAGGGTCTCTGCCTTCTGGACGGGGTGGTCACTCCTGCTGGGGACAGTGGAGTGTTGAGTGGAAACCAGAAGTCACTATTCACTTCAGAAGTATCCCAGCAGGGCTGCTGATCAGAGAGCATCTGGTCCTAACCATACATGGGGGTGAGTCTCACTCCTTATGGGTATTTTCCCATTCAGACTTCCAGCTTGAAGAAATGGTGACTATTCTCTCCCCTCAGACTGGGGCTCCCTGAGGGCGGGGTTGTGTCTCCTCTCAGCCTGGGGCTCCCTGAGGCAGGGCTGTGTCTCCCCTCAGACTGGGGCTCCCTGAGGCAGGGCTGTGTCTCCTCTCAGCCTGGGGCTCCCTGAGGGCAGGGCTGTGTCTCTCCTCAGCCTGGGGCTCCCTGAGGCAGGGCTGTGTCTCCCCTCAGCCTGGGGCTCCCTGAGGCAGGGCTGTGTCTCCCCTCAGCCTGGGGCTCCCTGAGGGCAGGGCTGTGTCTCCCCTCAGCCTGGGGATCCCTGAGGCAGGGCTGTGTCTCCCCACAGACTGGGGCTCCCTGAGGCAGGGCTGTGTCTCCCCTCAGCCTGGGGCTCCCTGAGGCAGGGCTGTGTCTCCCCTCAGCCTGGGGATCCCTGAGGCAGGGCTGTGTCTCCCCTCTCAGTCTCCTTCCTGGTCGTCACCTCACTTCTCTTCTGGAACAAGACTTAAGCTTCATGGCTGCTCTAGGGAGGGAATGTTGGCTGTTTCACTTCAAAAATTCCTTTCATCCTCTCTGGGTGGGTGGACAGCAAGATAGAGAATTAAAGTCCTGCCAAGCAGTGGAAAGACCCATTGAGATCCAGAGTCCGTGTTTGGGTGGTGGAGGCTGAAGGAGGTTCTGTCCAGGCCACACCCTCTCTCCAGGTCCGGCCTCAGGCTCGGGCAGCAGCTTTCACAGGCCTGTCTCTGGCTTCAAGAGCACGGAGGAGCGTGGATGGCTCCCCACCACCCAGCCTTATCCCAAGCCCCAGAGGGAAGCCCCCAAGCTGTGGGAGCCGTAAGGTCCATCTCTGCATATGAGCTACACTGATTGCTTGAAATTGAATTTCAACTAGTGCTTATTGAATGAGTAATTGCCAACACACCGGCCAGTTATTCCCCCCAGCCTAGAAGGCTCACATCTACCAGCTTCCATCTTTCCAAATTCTCCACATTCCCAACCAGCTCAGCTGCAAATTCTCCCAACCTGCTCTGACCCCCTGTGGCACTCAAGTGTGCCCTTGGGTCTGGCCCACTAATAGACTCACTAGTGAGTTTTTCTAAAACAGTAATGCCTGGGCTCCACCACCAAGGAATTCTGATTTAATTGGCTGTGGGTGGGGCAGCAGGGTATTGATTCCATTTAACTCCCCAGGTGGTGCTGACATGCTGCCGTGGTCGAGAACCAAGGGAGCAGGCTGTGGTCTCCTCCATAGAAAAGAGGAGCTGTTGTTTATCACTAAATCCCGGTGTCCTGCACTGGGCCTGGCTCATAGCAGGGGCTCCTTGTCATTGTTCAGTCACTAAGTCATGTCTGCCTCTTTGTGACCCCATGGACTGCAACACACCAGGCTTCCCTGTCCTTCACCATCTCCCAGAGTTTGCTCAAACTCATATCCATTGAGTCGATGGTGCCATCCAACCATCTCATCCTCTGTCATCCCCTTCTCCTTCTGCCCTCAATCTTTCCCAGCATCAGGGTCTTTTCCCCTGAGTTGGGTCTTCACATCAGGTGGCCAAAGTATTAGAGCTTCAACTTCAGCATCAGTCCTTCCAGTGGACATTTGGGGTTGATTTCCTTTAGGATGGACTGGTTTGATCTCCTTGCAGTCCAAGGGAGTCTAAGAGTCTTCTCCAGCAGCACAGTTTGAAAGCATCAATTCTTCGGTGCTCAGTGCTCAGGTGCTCCATGCTGCTAAGCTGCTAAGTCACTTCAGTCGTGTCCAACTCTGTGCGACCCCACAGACAGCAGCCCACCCGACTCCCCCGTCCCTGGGATTCTCCAGGCAAGAACACTGGAGTGGGTTGCCATTTCCTTCTCCAATGCATGAAAGTGAAACGTGAAAGTGAAGTCGCTTAGTCGTGTCCGACCCTTAGCGAACCCATGGACTGCAGCCTACCAGGCTCCTCTGTCCACAGGATTTTCCAGGCAAGAGTACTGGAGTGGGTTGCCATTTCCTTCTCCGACTGGTCACACAGTATTTTGCAAAAAGAAGACAGACTATCCTATTCTGCTAAAAGTAAATGTGATAGCATTTTCACCTTTTATGATGCCTGCATGCCAAAATTTATTTGATACAAAGAACTTTACTCCCTTTAAATTCTAATTAAAATTCCTAAAAGTCTTTCATCATCCCTTTATTCTTACTTCTGTACATTATTCATAAAAATGACTTAAAATATAAAAATTATGAATACCCACCATACCTAGGTGGTAAATGGTGATTGGTTCCAACCTACCAGAGATTCAACATCAATTTTCCTCATTCTGTCATCTATATTCACTCTCTTGAAGGTTGCTACACAGCTTACATCATTTATAAATACAAAAATATATATAATTGGTTCAATTTTTACTATACAATTCATGTTGACTTTCTACAAAGAAGAAATTTCAGTTATCTTTGTATATGTTTATACTGAATAAACATAGTTTACAACAGTGAAATACTGTAAGCATTTCTCAGCTTCTTTCATTAAAAAAATAAGTATTTTAAACTAAACTGGAATTTAACTTTTGGTTTAAATAATAATCCTACACTAACAACTGGCATTCCAGATTATCTACCTACCCATGACCAAAATCACAAAAATACCCATCTTATCTGCTCCCATATGGGTAAAATGTTAGCTTTAAAAAATTCACAGAAAAGCATCATTCAGTCTTAATTTTGAAATAATGATAACAGCTTCTGTTTATTCCTGAGTCCTGACTATGGCCCTATCCCAGGTGCTCCATAAATGTTTGTAAATGAAAGATTTAGTGACAGGTGGGCCAGTCCCCTTTCTGGAGGTGCCCAAATGTACCAGGACTGGAGCCAGTCTTCCTCTGCAGCAGGTGAGGTGATGATTAAGAATTTATCTCTGTTGATGGGTAGTCTGAATTCAAATTCTGCCAGCTTTTTGGCCTTGGGCAAGTTGAGCCACAGGTTCCTCATCTGTAAATGGGACTAATCACAGCCTCTACCTCACAGAGCTGTTCTGAGGAGGATGGAGTGCATATCTGTACAGGCTTAATTCAGGCAGTTTGTGTTCATCTGGGTCTTGGCAGGAAACAGATGGTTTATTCAAACCACTGAGGAGAGTTTACCAAAGGGGGAGTTTGCAGAGAGGTGGGTAGAGTAGAGGAAGGCAGTAAGGAGGGAGTGTAGAGAACCCCAGGGCTAGCAACACTGGGGCGCTGTTAGCACCCATAGGCCTAGAGAGGCACAGAGAGGAAGCAAGAGCCCAGAGATAGAACCATGCTATGGGAGAGGAGCTGAGACAGGAGCCATGAGTACTGAGGAGGCAGCTCCTGCACCCCGAAATCCCTACCTCAACCCCACTCCCTTCCCCATCTCCTAGTGGTGCCTCGCACTGGGCAATGCCAACCAGAGTTCGCTTCACAAGGAGCCCTGTGATGCAGTCCGCGGAGGGAGGCTCCAGAGCACAGGGCAGAGGGTGGATTGGGAGGAAAAGACAGATCTCCAGCCCCTTGACATCCGGCAAACACTGATGAAATAGTATTACTATTATTACTGTTCGTGTGACTTGTGTGGACTGTCTTGTGACCTTGTACCTCGCTATTGAACAGGATTGTTGGCGCCTGTCTGGTCTCCTGAGCATAGCAAATGGCCCAGGACCCCAGCCCAGCTCCTCAGCCACCCCATCCCAGGCGCCCCAGACACACTGGGAGGGGAAGGACGGAAGGAAGGAGTAACAGTGCAGCTCCACGTTCAGCCAAGGGCTTCAGCTTGTTTGACAAGCCATCAAAATGGCTTTGCGAGAGCAAGCTTCATTAAAATGGAAGCACGGTGCTCTAGTATGCAGATGGGGCCACTTTATTACTTTTTAATTTGTTTACAGAAAGCCCATATTTAGCATACACCATCTTTGCAAATAGTAACAAATGGGCATGTTTGCTGCCTCCAAAGCCGTGTTTCCCTGGATAAATAGACTGAAACTGTGTTTGAACACTGCATTCGGTTACTCTTAATAGAATCTGACATGCTCCTCAGATTGTGTGGGAGGCTGGAGGGAGGACCCGAAGTGTGGGGGGAATGTGTGTTGTGTATGTGCGGTGTGTGATGTGTATGTGTCATAATTGCTCCAGACTTGCTTTCTTGGTCCGCATGATAAGTGACCTGGGCCAGATGGTCTCCGCAGCCTTTGAAGCTTTCCTACGCCACAGCTTCATGATTTCTCTGCCACTCTAGAAACTACAAACCTCTCTGAACCACCAGCCTTCCAATTAATTCCCAAGAGAAGCCCTCTTCACTAAAATGAAATAAAACCTACAAATTACCAAATGCATTTTGAAAATGGGTCAAATTAAATGAAGAATACTTAATGGAGTGTAACTATTCCAGTAACAGTTCAAATGCTTATACTGTAGCCCCCCAAGAGCAACAATATTCATAAATCCATTAGGACTCTCAAATGCTGGTTTCACTCATTCTTAGCTGTGTGATGTTGGGAAAGTTACTTAACCTCTCTGTGCCTCAATTTCCTCATCCATAAAGAGAGGATAACAATACCTTCCTCATGGGGCTGTTGGAGGGATTAGATGCTTCTTGCAGCCCATTCAGAAGAGGTGTGGCACCAGCAAGAGCTAAGCCATTGTTAACTACCATCGTTCTTATGCATGGTAGTGTGTTTCTATTAAAGAGAAAGAATTTAGGACAATCTCTGTTACATAAGTTGCCCATTCAGAATCTGTCCTGACCTGAGGAAGTGACCTAGCCCCCAAATCACTCCCCATCACATCCGCATGACTTACCTATCTCACAGCGCTCTTCACAACCTAAACTCCCCCTTCTTGTATCTCTCTGTGTATTATCAGTCTCTTCACATCTGGGTGTTTGGTCCACAAGGGCACGGACCTTGTAAGTCTTATTCATGGCTATCTCCCTAGCACCTAGAACATCATCTACTGGTTCTCCATAAATTCTTGTCCAATGAATGAACAACTACATCGGTAAAGCACGCGATGTTGGCCAGATGTAAGGATGAACCCTGGAAATCTTGGTCAAGGTTGGGCCCGGAGGGAATGCCACATACATACATTTCATGTTTTAATGCACACATCCAACCTGTAAAGTCTCTGTTCACGGGATTGTTCATTAACTTGATTTTTATTTTGACTTAGGATAAAGCAAGATCGGGCTTCCCCAGTGGCTCGGTGATAAAGAACCCGCCTGCAATGTAGGAGGCACAGGAGACGCAGGTTTGATTCCTGGGTTGGGAAGATCCCTTGGAGGAAGGCATGGCAACCCACTCCAGTACTCTTGTCTGGAGAATCCCATGGACAGAGGAGCCTGGTGGGCTACAGTCCATAGAGTCACAAAGAGACACAACTGAAGGGAGTGAGCACAAAGCAATATCAGAAAAGAACACAAAAAAGGAGCAAAACAACATCCTGTTTCTTGGGGTGAAGTCCCCGGGCCAGCACCCTTAGGCCATCTCCTGGGCCTCCACTGGAGAGGCCTTGGATGGGGTGACTTCTTCTCTTAGAAATGGGTTCCCAGGGGGAAGAGTCTGCCTGGAGAAAATGAGGCATACTTTTGGGTACCCAGAGCTTTAGAGTTTACAAAGTTCTCTTGGAATGCCATCCCACTTGATATCTCCTTGTGAGAAGGGAAAGCCCAGACTCCCTCCAGGCCTCATCCCCTGCTCCCCAGTTTGACAGATGCAGAAACCAGGGGTGAAGGCAGAACAGACTTGTCAGCCTTCCCCCAGCCTAGCCAGGACTCTTTCCAATAATACCTGGAGGCCTCCACACACCCTGCTGACTAAAGCAAGGAAAGAGGTTTGTGCATTTCAGATAAACTTTTCAACTACAAAGGCAATGAAACTAAAAGGAATAGTTCCTCTCAGCTGACCAGAATATTCGATTAACCAGGAGCACACCCCCCACCCCCTAGCACTCTAGCTGGAAGCAGACCTTAAAGATCAGTTCTTCTCGGGATTTTAGAAGCTGTGTTTCTAATTGATCACTGTAGCAAAGATTCAGAAGCCAGCATGATGAAAACAAAAAGCGCACCTTTCCTGAGAAGTGTTTAAAGGCATTCTGCATTGCAATTATAATCTCCAATATGTATTGACTATGCCTTTATTATGCTCCAGACACTGTTCTAAGCCCTTCAGATCACACACTTATATCATGTTCTGCTCTTTATACGTGAGGAAACTGAAGCACAGAGTGGTTAGGAACACGCTGAAAGTCAAACAGCTGGTAAGTGACAGAGCCAAGATTCATGGTCAGGTAAGTAATCAGTGTCCTGAGCTACACTCTTCACCATTACATCTGGCTGTATCTCCAAGGGGGAAAAGAAAATCTTAGTAAATGTTGAAGTAAAAAGATACAACAATATTGATAGGAATCAAATTTTATTGACAAGGTTTTAAATCACAAATATAGCAGTTAGTAGTGAAAAATCATGACTGTCCCATTGGATGTAAAATTCCCCTTTTACACGATCAGTGTGAGGCTTCAGCAGACAGCACTTTGGCTGGTGGGCCCAGCACAAAGTATGTTTGAGTTGCAGTGTGATCCACCGTGATTACTCCCAGGAATGCCATGCTCATCTCACCAATGTTCTTCTTTTATATATGAAAAAAGAGAAGCCCAGAGAGGTCAGGTGACTCGTCAGAGGTCACACAGCAAATTAGCAGGCTAACCTAACCTGCTCAGTGCCATGAACATTTCCATAACATCTGCCACATGACTGAGTCCTGTTCTTTGCACCACAAGCCAGAGAGGAAGGCAGAGTCCAGATCGCGGTGGGCCAACTGGTTAGCCAGCCGAGGGCTAGAACCAGCTCCCTCCATCATTCCAGCCACAGTTGGGGTCTATTTTCTGCCTAAGTGAAGCTGCCACTGCGGGGTAGTCACTTATGGGTTTTAGCCTTTGGTTCTACTCAGGAGAGGAAAAAGGAGAGGCCAGACGCCTACTGATCCTTTTATATGGGGGCCAATGAATCCCTTTCACTTCTCAGAAACTTCCAAATAACCCTCTCCCTTCCAGTAATTCTAGGAGAATGAAAATTGACTTCCACCTGCTTCTCCTACCACCATTCAAGCTAATCGCTCAGGGAGAGGCCAGGGACTGTTTCTTTGTGTGCCCGTGACCTCGCCTCCTTCTCCCTACGGGCCCCGGGGATATTGATAATCCTCATCAGTGATGTCACGGGACTGGGTTGGGGGGAGCTGGTGTCCTGCAGGGGGAACCTGAAGACTGAGGTCTCCAGATAAGTGCCCAGGAAATGAAGAGAACAGAGGAAGGGGACCAGGAGCCCCTCTGAGGGCCTGTGGTGGCAGCTTTCGAGTAAGGCGGCAGCGGCTTATTACAGCTAATTACCTTTTCCTTGCTGGAACCGCAAATCCACAGGGTTTTCACAGCATATTTGTGTATCTGGCACTCTCAGCTCGCCTCCCCTCGGGGACCATAAGAGATGCCAAGGAAAGAAACAACATGGTCCCCCATAATTTCAAAGTCAGTTCCAGAGTTAATAATAAATTAAGAGCTGCAGGCGGGTGGAGGAGGAGTCCACACGGAGGGCCCACTCTGTGCTGGGGCAGACCGGCCCCTCCAGGAACATCTTCTAGGAATCAGGAGAAATAGTGGAACACTGGCATCTCAGATGCTGAGGAGGTTTCTCCAAGGTCCCAGGCCCACTGACCCCAGATCTCTGTGGCACCAAAGCCAGTGGGATCCCCACCCCCACCCCCCCGTGATGGCTGTATGAGGGAGGGGAGAAGTGAAGACCATTCTCTCCCCCAGTTCCTTTATCCCTCCCAGGGGACAGTGGGAGCACTTGGAGAAAGGCAGAATAGTTTTTTAGAGAGAAATGGAAAATTCTTCCTGGCCAATGACTAAACCCATTCACCTCTGAGGAAGTTTCTAGACCAACAGCCACATCAGTTGGAAATCCAACAGTCCCAAATATCTGTGTAATTTTGTTATTCATTGTTTGGGTTGTAGGAAGACTATCTCCCAGACTGGAAGCTCCCTGAAGACCAGGGGCTCTGCCACCAGGCTGGAAGTGTCATCAGCTTTAGTCAGAGCTAAGATTGTGAAGGGACTTGGAAGTGGCAGTGTGAGGAGGCCAGGCGGGTTTAACCCTGAGAATACAGGGTGTGGTATGGACAAGATAGCCGCCCTGAACTATCAGAGGGGCTGTCCTGTGAATCCTACAGAATCCACTCCTTCTGTGTGTTAGTCCCAAGAAGAAGAGCTAGCATTAAGGGGAGGTGACTCAGGGGACTGGACTTTGGTTCCAGAAAAGGATGACCTTTCTAAGAGTGAATCAGTGAGAAATAGTGAGCCTCCTACTATGAGAAGTGAAGCTTCTGAGGAGGGGCCAGAGTACCAAGTGGCTGCTGAGCCAGGGGGCCTTTAAGATTCTTTCCAAGCCCAAGAGAAGCAGTCAGTGGTAGTGGAGGTTCTAGTCTCACCACCCCCCACCCCGCAGCAGAGCTCCTCCTGATAACCTCAGGGAGGGGCCAGAGGCAAATGAGCAGGAGGGCACAGGGAAATAAAGTGAAGCGAAGTTGCTGTCCGACTCTTCGGGACTCCATGGACTGTAGCCCACCAGGCTCCTCCGTCCATGGGATTTTCCAAGCAAGAGTACTGGAGTGGGTTGCCATTTCCTTCTCCAGGGGAATCTTCCCAACCCAGGGATCGAACCCAGGTCTCCCGCATTGCAGGCAGACGCTTTACAGTCTGAGCCACCAGGGAGGCTGGAGGACACAGGGACCAGCTCCATCCAAAGAAGCCACTCAATAAATTAATCAGGCGCTCAAACGCAACAGAGAAGGATGAACACGGTGGTGGCTGTTGTAGGCTTGCAAGACTGCCCGGAACGGACCGGCTGAACAGATAAATAAGTAGAAAAATAAGTCCTCCTTGCTAACCAGGGTAGTGTTCTGCCCTCACCTGCAGGGGGCACGGAGGCCTCGACTCACCCAGCACGCTCCCGGGGATCCACTCACTCTTCACCAGGGAACCAGCATCGGGGCAGGGAGTGACTTGCCCACAGTCACAAAGCTAGAGAGGGGCAGGGCCCCGGCAAAGCCCTAGAGCTCGAAAGCCAGTGCCCTTTCTCCTGCTCCCAGCTGCCCCCACAGCACCACCTGCTCCTGCAGTAGCTGGGATCCCTTTTAAAAATATGTTCATCTCAGACAGGCCCCAAAGTGGACAGAGATGGTATGTATTACATGTTCTCTGCTGGCCCGGGAAGAGCAGACAGAATGAGCTCCTGACATTTCTGGGATCTACTCCGGTCTTCACACTTCCTCTCACAGTCATGTTCTCTCCCAAGCAACTGCGGAGTACCTGTCACCCTTCACCTTCCCGAGCCCGCGGGCTTCCTCCCAGGAGCCCCTCCACACGCAGTTCCTCCAGGTGCTCCTGAAGGGCTGGTGAACTCCTCCACTGGAAGGCAGTGAAGATTCAAAGTATTTTCCCCCACCCAGGAGAATTCGCATTTTAAGCCAGGCTCTGTAAGAGGGAGAGGCTTAACCTGGAGTCTAAAGCATGGACGTTAAGGACTTTCTGGATGCTGGGGAGAGATGTGGGGGTCAGAGACGCCTTCCCAGGGCTCCCTGATGGGAAAGGAAGGCCAGGGTGGAAGTGGGGGTCACCATCCAGGAGGGGAAGCAGATAACAAGAACCCCGGGCGCTCTTCGCAGGGCAGGGGACAGCCCCCTCTCCACCAAGTGTGTCCTGAACCAGGCATGTCCTGCAGGGAACGATTACCTCTCCTAAATCCTAGAGAGCAGGAACTACGATGTTAACACTGATCCACAACTGGACAAATGAACCACCAGGACACACTGCAGACTATCCTCCTTCACCCCACAGAACAGACACCTCCAGCTCACCGGCTCTGGTCCCCTCCTCGGGTTCATTGACCAGACACTGGGTGCCAGAGACCCGATGCACTGACCTCTAGGGGTTCCCACAGAAGACTTCGGCTCCATCAATCCCAAGGAGCTGGAAAGACAGAGCAGATTCTCTGTAGGGGACTTGTACAGATACCAGCCAACCGGAGCTTGTTCACAGGCTCCCCGTGAGCAGGGCTCCCGGCTCCTGTCTCCTCCCCGCCAACAGGCACACCCCCGACCCAGGGCAATTTCCCCAGAAGAGCGCTCACGCTGCGCCCTGCCAGCCTCAGCACCAACTGACTGGATTTCAATCAGAAATCCGTCTCCCTTAAGGACCGCTTTGGATACAAGCAGAAGAAACCCGCAATCTAGATGCTGATGACTAGCCATAATGGGGGGAGCCGGAAGGAGGCCGCCTGCCCAATCCCGGCGCTCAGCGAGGATGGAAACCGTCCTGGGCTGCAGCCGACTCAGCTTCCCGGGACCTAGGAAGGGGCGAAGCCTGCTATCCCTGTGTCCTCGACACTGGCGGGCACAGCCGGGTCGCTGAGTCTGGCCGAGGAGAGTTAATGCGCCGCTGCAGTTAGCCAGCCTCAGGGAGCCAGCTGCGCGCTCTGGGCGAGCCCTCCGCGGGGGTTCCCTGGACGCACCGGAGAAAGGCTCTCCTAGGACGGCTACGAGGGACCAAAGGTTTCTTTCCTTCGGAGCAGGAAAAGCCGCGGGCTCGGCACTTCTCCCCCCACCCACCCCCCACCCCCAACCTCATCGCCAGCTGCCACTGTCACTCGTCCCTCTCCCGGCCTGTACTGCGGTCAGGAAAGGGTCACGCGGAGCCAGGGTGGCTGCTCCACTCCTCTCCCCACCCCAGACCCCGCACCGGGCGAGCGGAGGCGGGGCTGCGGGGATTGGAAAGACCCCGCGGAGCGCTGGCGGCTCTGGTGCGCGGCGCGGGCAGCCTCCCTGGTAAATAATGCACGCCTCCCAGCGCCGGCTGCAGCAGGTAGTGTATCAAAGTAATATCGCGCCGCGAATTGCAGTGTAATCGCCGTAATTTAGTGCCCCGTGGGTGAGCCCGTTTCGGCAAGGCTGCGCGCCCGGACGGCCAAGGTGACTGGAGCGTCTGCTCCGGCTTTGACCTCTGGATTTCCTCCAAGCTAAGTGAGGCCATAAAAAATTCAGAAGCCCAGGCTGTCTCCTAGCAAATGGGGTGTGGGCAGAGAGATTGTATTATCTATCTAGACCCAGCGAGACGGATGCACCCGCCAGAAATAAAGCGATTTCGCCGATCGCGGTTAGGCGGGCCGGCTGGGTGTCCCGTGCCCTGAGCCCATCCTCTCCCGGCTGGTCGGCTGGTCGAGCAAGGCCCAGGCAGTGTGTTGGGGGTGCCCAGACCACAGGGGGGAGACGTTTTTCATTAGACTCGGGCTGCCCCTGCCGCGAGCCAGCGGATCCGTCTCTCCCGTGGGCTGCACAGCAACCAGACCCTCCCAGGACCGGCGGGGCCGCCATGGGCCTCCCGGCTGCGCTAGGGAGTCGTTTCGGCATTAATATTCCTGCCCAGGTCCTCCCGACGGGCCTGCCGCCCTCCTGCCCTCCCCCAGCCCCATCAGGCAAAGTCTTTCTGGGCAAGAGAGATGATAACAGGAAATGCATTTGCAGGCTCCCTTCTAACTTCTTGATGGGAGCCAGTTGGAAGCGTGCAGAGCTGTGCTGTCCCTCTGAGCTCCGCTCCGCTCCCGGTGACCTCGAAGGTGATAATCATGAGCCTCTCTCAGGAAAGACAAAGAAATGGAAAAACTCATCAGGCCCTGCAGCTCTGTCACATTGCATTAGCCGAGAGCCTTTGTCTGTGGCCCCAACTCGGTGTCTGAGGGGCTGTTTTCTGTTTTCAGGAGCTCTCCACCCCATGCCTTACTCTGAGCACCCAGGAGTTCTGTCTCCTTCTCACCCCTCTCTGAATCATTTTCATCTCCCAGTGAAGAGATGTGACAGATGGCAAGCTTTCTGGAACTGACACTCTGCTGATCGTCCCCAACCCCATCCCGCCCCCCTGGTTGTTTCTCTTGCTTGGGCTGTGAACTTGGGAGCCAGGAGGGCCCTAGAAACCAGCGGTTCTGATTAAACAAGCCGTGGGGCATTCTGACAACAGAATGTTCTACAGCCCAGCAAGAAAGGAGATCTGTGTGTGAGGAAAGATGTCCAGGATATATTGTTCAATACAAAAAGCAAGTTGCAGAACAGCATACAGCGAAATATCTCATTTGTGTTACATTTTAAATAAAGGCTATATATACTCACAGGCCTGCCTGTGCAGAGAAAATGTCTGAGAAGAAAAAGAGACTGTTAATGGCGGTCCCTTGGGATAAGGAGGAGAAACGGACTTTAACCTCTCACTTTGAAATTTTTGTTCTGTTCGATTTTTTTCAAAAACAATTGCATTACTTTCACAATTTCAATATAAATTTTTTTCCAAAAAAAAATAGAAAGAAAGAAAATAAAAATAAAAAGAGACCTCCAGTCTAACTTCTTCATTTGAAACGGAGCCCAGGGAGGGAAAGGCACTTTTCCAGGTTGCACTGTGCTCACAGCTTGGCCTCAGGCCCTATCCTACGTGTCCCTTTACCAGGCTTCTTCCCAGGCACACAGCCTGGCCAGCCAGGCTCAACAGGCCCACAGGAGAATCAGGGACCCCCTTCCCAGAGCAGGAAGGGCCCCTGAGAGGAGTGTGACCTGATTTGAGGGAACAGTCTTTGATTCCAGAGACAGGAATTGAAAGCAGATTTGGACACCTGGCTGGGTGGCCTGCACTTGTCCGTGACCCTGCCTTTCTCCAGGCCCCACAGGCCCAGTCTTCTGATGGAGATAGCTTCTCTTGGTCAGGCTTTACCAGGGGTGGGTATAGAAGGGACATGCCTGGGGTGACCAACTGCTGTGATTTGTCCAGAACTGAGACAGTTCCCAGGATTTGGCCCGTGGAATTCTCCAGGCAAGAATACTGGAGTGGGTAGCCATTCCCTTCTCCAGGGGACCTTCCCAGCCCAGGGATCGAACACAGGTCTCCTGCATTGCAGGCAGATTGTGTGCTGTCTGAGCCACCAGGTAGCCCCAAATTAGGACAGTCCTAGGCTAATTGGGAAATAGTAACCCTTCTTGTGCCAGTCGTGTCTATGGCAGCCCACTGACAGTTTGGCAACTCAAGGTTGAAGATTCTAGAAGGCTGTCTCCAGGCAAGGATAGCTCGTCCTTGTTCTGACTTTTCTGAAAAGTGTGAAGCTATAAGGGTTAATTTACTTGTCAATTATGATTTCCTCTCAGTTCAAGCACACACACAAGTGTGCACGTGTACACACACACACACACACACATACACACACCACCACGCTTCCTTACCTCTCAGTCTGTCTAAAGGCACATCAGCCAGGACCCAGCAATACCCCCCTCTGTCTCTTTGAGCAACATAATCCTCAAGAAATTCTGGAGCCTTTAATTACACACGGGGCTCATTGCAATTTCTCATCTCTCCCTCCCCACCTCAGGAGACAAAAAAGAAATTTCACACCCTAGTGAGCCCAGCTCATCTTTTCCTCTTTGATGCCAGCCTGGGGTTAAAAAGCAGGGACAAGCGACACACACCTCCTCTGGGTTCTGATTCCTTTGCTGATTTTGAGATTCCAAGCATGCATCCTAAAGATCTAATCTGATTTTGCCATGCCTGCCTTACCAGCCGATTAATGGCCTCCTGGTTTCCGCACTGCAGCACCCAGGATTCTGCAGAAAGCCAACTTCCACCACCCCTCTCACCCTCTGCTGGCCCCATCTGAGACTGATAGCCCAGAGGAGCAAGGGCTAAGATTGAGAAGGTGGTGGTTGGCAGAGACCGGAGTGGGGCATAGGGTGGGGTGGGTTCAAGTTTCTGTTCTGGTGACTGTGTGACTTTGGACAAATTGCTTCTCCCCTCTGGCTATCTCATTCATAAAATGGAAAGGGTTGACCTAAGTGGTCTCTAAGGTCCCTTTAAATGCTGTATGTGCTTAGTTGTCAGTCATGTCTGACTCTTTGCGACCCCATGGACTGCAGCCCACCAGGCTCCTCTGTCCATTGGGATTCTCCAGGCAAGAGTACTGGAGTGGGTTTCCATGCCCTCCTCCAGGGGATCTTCCCAACACAGGGATCGAATCTAGGTCTCCCACATTGCAGGCGGATTCTTTACCATCTGAGCCACCAAGGAAGCCCAAGGTCCCTTTAGACCTAATAAACCAGACTTCTTCAGTTTAAATCTTGGCTCCGCCTTCTAGCTGGGGGAACTTGAGCAAGTTATTTAACCTTTCTGTGCCTTGGTGTTTTCATCGACTTCACTGGATTGTTGTTGTTGTCAGTCGCTAAGTTGTGTCTGACTCTTTGCGACCCCCACGGACTGCAGCACACCGGGCTCCACTGGATGGTAGTAAGAATTAAATGAGTTCATATTTGCAGGGTGCTTAAAACAGTGCCAGGCACATGCTAAACCCCTCATGACAGAGAGATCGGTGCCCCTGCCACCTGCCCTCAACACTTTCTAGTCCCATGTGTAGCACTTGGACTTGCTCCAGCTCCAAGCACCTGTGTCTCTCTGCCTGACAGCTTTCTCCACCCACTCACCCCCTCCCAGTCTGCTTGCCCTGAGCTCCAGGCAGGCTAGAAGTACAAGCAGTTCAAGTGCCCAGAGAAACATTTAACTGGTGATCTTAAGGCGTTTGCGTATACATACCCCAGCAAGCTTGTCCCTCATTGAGATAACCCAGGCTCATTCTACACAGTCTCCCAGAGAGTCCAACAGGACTGCGCCTGAGACCCTGGGTGGTGACTGCCCTTCAATGCACCCTTTATTATTGGATTTCCTCCTTCCCTGTCTCCCTTGTCCAGTGCTTCTCAAGATCACCCACCAAATAAACAACTCTGCACTCAAATCCTGGCCTCAGTTGGTACTCTGTGCTAGTACACCTGAAAGACAGGGTCTTTGCTCATTGCAACAAGTGAGTGTGGTCATTCCATGTCACCGATATGGAAACTGAGGCCCCACGGAGGCTCAGTGCCCTGCCCAAGATCACACAGTAGGCACGTGGCCCAGCTGGGATTTGAACCCAGGCGTTCAACCCAAGTTGACTCCATTGAATCTACATCTCCACCCGCCTCCCTCCTCTCCCTCTGAGAGGCTGAATCCTATTCCACGGTGGACACCTCATTCCTTCAGAGCCAGAGCGGCAGCTCCTTCACTCCAGGAAGGGGTGCAGAACCAGGCCGTCTGTGAAACTGCCTCCCTGGCAGACCAGAGAGGCCACCCAAGGCCTCTTTTCCAATTACATGGACACCCACAGAGCCCTGGGGTGATGCAGTCCTGGGCAGAGCAATCAGGCTCTTGGTACCACAGCCTCAGTTTAAGTGCAAACATGTGGGGACCCTTGGGGGAAAGTGGCCTCCCAAGGTGCCGGGGGTGTACTCAAACATTGCCAGTCCCGAGGGGGCACCGACCTTCTGGGCCTCCAACCAAGCCCCCTGTCTTGGCCTCTGGAAGTGTGCACTGCCAGCAAGAGCAGTGGACCATATGCTTGAGACAGAGGGAGCCAAATCTCACAGTCACCCCCAGCAGAGGACCTCACTTCAGACTTGGGCTCATTACGGTTCCTGCTGTCCTGAGTCAGGTTTTATACTTACCAATAGCTTTTATAGGCATATTGTTCCACATTCACAAAAGCCTTCCTTCCTTCTCTGCACCCTTCTTTCCCTCTCTGGAGACAACAGCCACTGTTATTGATTTACTGTGGATCCTTCCAGAGATGTTCTATGGATAGATAAGCACATATATGTAGGCGTTACAGCACCCTGTTTTTTTTCCTCCAAAACAATTTATCTTGGAGATTCTTCTTTAGGGGTATGTGAAGAAATTCCTCATTCTTTTTTACAGTTGTCTAGTATTTCATAAGCATTTATGTCTCATAACCAATTTAAACAGTCCCCACTGGATGGTTATTTTGAGTTATCCCTAATCATTTGCTAATACAAACCTTGTACCTGTGTTTAGTTGTACACTTGGAAGTATATCTATAGGAGAAATAGCTAGATGTGGGATTTCTGGGATGAGAGATACATATATATATTTGTAATTTTGAAAGATGTTGCCCAACTGACCTCCAATTACTTCAACTCCCACCAGTTGTGTGCCCTGCAGAGGGCTAACTGTGCCAAGTGTGTACAGACATTGCTGACTTTGCCCTCATGACAGCTTGGGGAAGGAGGCATTATTATCCTTGTCTGATGAGAAAATTGAAAGAAATTCAGTTTTGCCCAAGATGACCCCCCCCCAAAAAAAAAAACACTTTTGAGCAGTATTACCTGCCAGGCTCTGGGCTAAGTGCTTTATATTTGTTATCTCATTTAACCCTTCAAGTAACAGTATGAGGTGGTTACTCTTACCACCACCATTCATTCAGATGAACCAAGTGTTGGAGCTCAGAGAGACTGAGAAGCTTTCCCAGAATCACACAGCCAGTAAGTGGTAGAGTCAGATTCGAAATTTCTTAATGTGCCTCCAAAGTCTGGGCTGTAGCTGCTCCCAGGAGGCTCTTAGAGACTCCCTGTTTAGTGCCTATCAGGTGACACCAACTTTTCTAGGCACTGTGGTGCTTAGACATGTCCAGCTCTTTGTGATCCTATGGACTGTAGCCTACCAGGCTCCTCTGTCCATGAGATTTCCCAGGAAAGAACACAGGAGTGGGTTACCATTTCCTTCTCCAGAGGATCTTCCTGACCCAGGGATCGAACCCACATCTCTTGCATCTCCTTCTTTAGCAGATGGATTCTTTACCACTAACGCCACATAGGAGGCCGAGGCACTGTGGGGGCGGGGCATGAGCCAAGTCCCCGTGAGGTGTGAGACATATTCTTCAGTAGCCAGAGAAAAGATCAGAGCCAGAAAGGATTACAAAACTGTTTTTCAGGGACTTCCCTGGCAGTCCAATGGCTAAGACTCTGTGCTTCCACTGCAGGGATCCCTGCTAAGATCCCACATGCTGCAAGGTGTGAAAAATAAATTTAAAAAAAAAAGGCCAGGACTAGAAATTGCTCTGCTGACCCCCAGACTGGGGCTCGGCACTCTGAACACTGCATGGTTCTGCCTCCTGCACACAGTTAAACAAAGAGAAGCTGACCAAGCAACTTAGTGTAGCAGTAGGGAGGAGAGGTGGGCTCATTTATTAAGCACCTGCTGCATACACATAACCATAGGTCCCACAATAACCCTTTCGTCTTACAGTCCCCAGCTGAAGCGGGGTGCTAGGAGTCAAAAAGCTTGAGGGTAAGTGGAAGCAGATTTGCAAGAAGCATGAAACCCAAGCAGAGGGCTTTACATCCACTACGGCGTGAACTGCAGTGAGTGAGTGAATAGGGCTGATTATAGGTTATGAACCAGACCATGACTTCTATCAAATTCATGTTTTAGGACACTGAGCCTGGTGGCAATGTTTGGCACTTGCTATTCCTCTGCCTGGAATGCCTTTCCTAGGCTTGAGAGCTCTCTGTGAAGCACTCCCTGATACCCGGGGAATTTGACCAGGTGCACCCACACCCCCTTTGCTGGGTGAGAAATGCCCCAAGGCAGTGGCTGTCTCTGGTCCAGTGTCAGGCACATAGTGGGAGCTCCACAAAGACTTATGGAATGAATGAATGAATGGAGTGATGAAGGCCTGACTGAGACAGTGGCAGCAGGAAGAAAGAGGAAATGTGAAGCCAAGTTGAAAGAAAACGGACAGGGCCTCTTGAGTGGTTAGATCTAAGAATAGCTTGCACTTACATAGTAAGTGCTGTTACTGTATAACAGGCCCCATAAGGGAAGCACTGTTTTTTATCCCCATCTGACAGATGGGGAAACTAAAGCTCAGTGAGATTATTCAGCCAGTAAGTGCTTGAGGGCACAGCTAGTAGGTAGGAGAGTTGAGCTTTAAACTCAGTCTGGCTGAGGGTGCAAGCTCTAAACCTCTCATTTATTTTATACAGTTTTTACAAGAGTTAACTTATATGCAGAGTACATCATGAGAAATGCTGGGCTGGAAGAAACACAAGCTGGAATCAAGATTGCCAGGAGAAATATCAATAACCTCAGATATGCAGATGACACCACCCTTATGACAGAAAGTGAAGAAGAACTAAAGAGCCTCTTGATGAAGGTGAAAGGGGGGGGGTCGCTCAGTCGTGTCCGACTCTTTGCGACCCCGTGGACTGTAGCCTACCAGGCTCCTCTGTCCATGGGATTCTCCAGGCAAGAATACTGGAGTGGTTTGCCATTTCCTTCTCCAGGGGATCGTCCCGACCCAGGGATTGAACCCAGGTCTCCCGCATTGGAGGCAGACGCTTTAACCTCTGAGCCACCAGGGAAGTCCGAAGGTGAAAGAGGAGAGTGAAAAGTTGGCTTAAAGCTCAACGTTCAGAAAACTAAGATCATGGCATCTGGTCCCATCACTTCATGGGAAATAGATGGGGAAACAGTGGAAACAGTGTCAGACTTTATTTTTTTGGGCTCCAGAATCACTGCTGATGGTGACTGCAGCCATGAAATTAAAAGACGCTTACTCCTTGGAAGGAAGGTTATGGCCAACCTAGATAGCATACTTAAAAGCAGAGACATTACTTTGCCAACAAAAGTCCGTCTAGTCAAGGCTATGGTTTTTCCAGTGGTCATGTATGGATGTGAGAGTTGGACGGTGAAGAAAGCTGAGCGCCGCAGAATTGATGCTTTTGAACTGTGGTGTTGGAGAAGACTCTTGAGAGTCCCTTGGACTGCAAGGAGATCCAATCAATCCATCCTAAAGGAGATCAATCCTGGGCGTTCATTGGAAGGACTGATGTTGAAGCTGAAACTCCAATACTTTGGCCACCTCATGCGAAGGGTTGACTCATTGGAAAAGACCCTGATGCTGGGTAGGATTGGGGGCGGGAGGAGAAGGGTACGACAGAGGATGAGATGGTTGGATGGCATCACTGACTAGATGGACATGGGTTTCGGTAGACTCCGGGAGTTGGTGATGGGCAGAGAGGCCTGGCGTGCTGCAATTCATGGGGTCGCAAAGAGTCGGACATGACTGAGCGACTGAACTGAACTGAAAGCTCCATTACTTTGGGCACCTTATGCGAAGAGCTGACTCATTGGAAAAGACCCTGATGCTGGGAAAGATTGAGGGCAGGAGGAGAAGGGGATGACAGAGGATGAGATGGTTGGATGGCATCACTGACTAGATGGACATGAGTTTGAGCAAACTCCAAGAAATAGTGGAAGACAGGGAAGCCTGGCATGCTGCAGTCCAGGGGGTCTCAAAGAGTCAGACACGACTGAGCGACCAAACAGCAAGGGCTGAAAGAGGTGAGTCAAGTCAAAATCATCCATCCTGGTAAACTGGGATGATAATGCTCAGAGACCCCAGGTATTCTGACCTGTAATCAGTTGCTTTATCCTTGCCTGCTCACCTTCTTCTCATTTATCACCTCAAACATTCCGACAGGATCCAAGCTTCCGTCCCTACAGACTGAACAGCCTGGACAGAAGGGGCAGAGTCCTCTCCTCTTCGAGACCCAGAGTGCAGAAGTGGGGGCTGGGGGGCCTGGCGGAGTGCCAGCAGGAGTCAGCGCCCCGCCCAGCGGCTCCTTGCCCGCCCCAGTGGGCTCTGGGCGGACCGCCAGTCCAGCCCCTGGTGCCATCTCCGCTGCGCCTCCTCTCTCACCCAAGTCACACTCTGCACGCTCAGGTTCCTTTGTGGTGGGTGTTTTGATTAATTTTATTCTAATTAATTCAGTAATCTCAAGCTGTTTGCAAAATCTGCACCGAACGCTGCTCCGTGATGGATTTGCAGAAGGGGCTGCAAACACACGATTCATTTCTCCGTTGGCTCTGTATATATCTTACGGCTGGGAGAGGGTGGGCTGGGGAAAGAAGCAAGGCCGTTCCCTGCCTGCTGGCTCTCAATGTCATTTCCCAAATGCTGTCTCTTCCCCGGGCTGGGCTTGCTGGCTGTGGTCCCGCTCCTGCTTCTTCTTTTCGGTGGGGCCTGGGGTGGTTTGCTTAACCTCACCGACTTCAGCACCCTCACCTCAAAACTGGAGATGAAACGCCTGCCCTGGCTACCTCATAGATGCTCAGAACCAGCTAGAGTATGAGGACAGGCTTGAGAAGCTGTACAGAAACCTGAAGGGCTGCTGATGTCCTTAATGGAGAGGCAGGAGAGGGTGATGGCTGAGACGCAAATTGGATTTCCTTGATCGACGTCTTATTAGCTGGGTACCTTGGAGAGATGACATCACCTTTCTGTACCTCAGTTTCCACATCTGTAAAATGGGAGGGAGTGAAAATAGCACCCTCCTCATAGGGTTCTTGTAAAGAGTAAGTGAATATGGGTTTTTAGAACAGAGCTTGGCATGAAGTCAAGCGTTAAACAGAATATTATCACAGTTATCTTAGTCATCTTCATCCCTTTAAAATCTTTGACATGCCACCCAAATGCTCAGTTATGCAAGAAGCCTTCTCTGACTAACCATAGTGAAACTTGTCCCCGATCCCAAAGAATGCATCCTTCCCTCATTTCTCTGAATGTGCTGAAGTTTTCAGCCCTAGTCTCTGTATCTTCTTTGGGTGGCCCACTTTTCTTCTAGCTCAATGGAACACCTCAAGTTACGGGGCTCATCTTACTCTAAGTCCATAACTCTTACCAGGGTGGGATTAAAAGGGCTTGGTCCATGGCTGTTTCAGAAACCCCACCTAAAGGGATTTAGAGGCAGCAAGATAATTAGAAGTGAACTGGCCTTGAAGCTGGGTTTGCTAAGTACACACAGTGATTTTAATGTAAATCTAAATAAATATAGAGTTTTTGAAATTGAGGCAATGTCAACTGTCTATATAAAGAATGATCCTCTTTTATATGGAGGGAAATTTGGAAATGATAGAGAATAATCCTTCCCCATACACCTTTGAAATCTGTACTAGTGCTATAAAGAGGAAAACCAACCAACAAACCAACCAACCAACAAGGTAAAGGAACAAGGATGGAGGTGATGCTTTAGAGGAGTGGTCAGGGAAGGCCTCTCTGAGAAAGTGTCATCTGAGCCAAGCTTGAGAAATGAGAGAAAGCCCATTGTATGGCCATCTGGGCACCAGCACTTCAGGTCGAGGGCACAGCCTTGAAAAGTCCTTGAGACAGGAATGAGCTTGGGGTATTTGGAGGAATGTGATAGTGGCTGAGGAGGATGGCAGGATAAATCAGAGAGGCAAGGCTGCAGGTGCAGACCAATAGGCCTTGTGGGCCAGGGAAAGAAGTTAGATTTCATCCTAAACGCAGTGGCAGCCCCGGGAAGATTTTAAGCAAGAAAGTGACACAATCTTATTTATATGTACATTTTTTCTGGCTGTGACATGCAGCATGTGAAATCTTAGTTCCCCAACCAGGGACCGAACCCCTGGCCCCTGCAGTGAAGTGCAGCATCTTAACCGCTGGACCACCAGGGAAATCTCCACAACCTTATTTAGATTTTAAAAGGTCATATTAGCTGCCTTTCCAGAATTCATCCATCCATCCTTCCATTAATTCATTGACAATATTTACTGCACACATACTGTGTGCCAGTCTGTGCCAGGCACTGATGATTCAGAGTTGAGCAGGACATTACCCTCCCCTCATGGAGTTCAGCTGGAGACAAAATGAACACAGACATGCTTTAAAGGCAGAGTGGCAAGTGGCATGGTAGAGCTGTGTACAGGATTTGTCCCTAGAGGTATGGACTAGGGGTCTGGGATTGGGAACAGGAAAAGCTACTGGTTAGAGCAGTGGTTCTCCAAGTTGAGTGGCATCAGAAACCACTGAGCCCTTGTTTAAAACAGATTGCTACTGCACGCACCCTCCCACCACTGATTCTGATGCATTAACTCTGAAGTGGGGTCTGGGAATGTGCACTGCTAGCTACTTTCCAGGTGTACTGATGCTGCTGGTCTAGGGGCTGCACTTTGAGAACCCACTGGACAGGAGGCTGTCAGCTCCTGTGACCAAAACAATGCTAGTTCCAGGAATCCATTTCAGAACTGGAGGCCTGGACAGCTCCCAGCACCTCCCTTTAGAGTTCCTCTCCCACCCACGCCTGAGACAGGGGAACTCACCGAGGACAGCCATCTCCCCACCATCTCCCTCCATCCACTGCCCCCCTGGATTCCACTCACAGCCCCTCTTTCCCCTCTCCCTCCTTGGGAGGCAGGTCTTCAAACTTTGTCCTGAAACTGAAGAAGCAATTTCACTCTCAGTTGCCTCCATTGATTCCTTTCAGGATGCAGAAGACCTGTTACCACTCATCCCAGCTCCCAGCCAGCCAACCAACAGCCCTCATCTCCCTCCTTCTCAACTCAGTGCCCTGGACTGGGGAATTCCAAGTCCCTCAGCCTTCATCTGCTTGTTGCAGCCTTATTCACCTCACACCCTAGTAATTCTGCCCCCTGCCTTTCTCTGTGCCCTGAACGTCCCCTTCTCTCCCTCACCAGCCCCCACCTCCCTCACCCCTTTGCCTATCCCATCTGTGCTAAATTTGGCAAGCTCTCCCATGGAAACCTAAACTGCCAGTTTCCTGGTAACCTCAGCCCTTAGTCCCTCAAATTGATAGGGCTAAGGCTTCTAACATCAATCAGAGCCCCAAATTTCAAAATTTGCAAAAAATTCCTCAGTTGGGGGTTTTCCCAACTATCCTTCAAGACCAGGGTTCTCCTTGGATTTTCAGCAGTCAGCTGACCCTGCTCCGCACTCCCCCCACCCTCACCAGATTGTAAACTCCCCGAGAACAAGGAGCTTGGGTTGGCCGCTCAACCCTGAGATAATAATGCTCAGCACAGCACTGAGTAAATGCTCAGTAAACAGCCCCGTTATCATTACTGTTGCCATGATTGTATTGCTGTCGTTTCTGTCACCTCCTCCCCTTGTGCCTTGCCCAATGCCTGGCACGTAGGGTCTCAAAGTCTTCCAGGTAAACACGTAACAGAATGCAGAGTTGTCATTCTCACCTCCCCGGTCTCACCTCCTACTGTCTCATTCATCTGTAACAGCTTCTCCCTCATTTGCCTTTTTTTTTTCTCACTGCCTCTGTGTTCTAAGCTGGAGCCTTTGAATGATTTTTGTGCAATAACTCCCACCCCAAACAGCCAGATCTTGGAGGCCTGGGAGATGAGTGTCAGGAGATTTTGGTGGGTAATGTGTTCTGGGCAGTAGAAAACACCCCCACACCCCCCCACCGCTTACAGAGATGCAATTATACAGGTTACACTTCCTTAGCTTCAGGCACAGCCACAGAACCCAGGAAACCTGGAGTCAGCTCGGATGGTGCATGGGACCACATTATACAGAATATTCTCCTCTTGCTGTAAAGCTGTTGACAAATATATAAGAAACGAGATGGTTTTCTTTTTCTCCTCCCCCCCCCCAACACTTTTTAGCCAAACACTGCAGGCCCTCGTGAGTCACAAAAGTTTTGAGATATTACTCAGGAATATAGGAGGAAAACTCCATATTTTCCCCTGTCAAAGGTTTGGTTTTCTTATTTATTTACTAGTGTGCCACTGGGTAAATTGAACTCTGAACAACATTAAAAGGAAATAAACATATCTCTCAGCTGCTCACGGACTTGGTGCTCGCCAGGGAGTTGGGTTATCAACAAGCCTCCCCAGCCAAGGATAAACTTGCAGCCTGGAGGTGGGGTGGGGGGCCTGGGAGCATGCAAGACGGGGGACCTTCCACTGCCCACTGCGGGCATGATGGAGCTCCTTTTCCATCCACCGGCTTGCAAGACCCACAACAACCACCTTCATTCAGTGCCCACAGTAGCTCTGGGCAGGCAGAATGATTCTCTTTTATCCCCATCTTTCTAGATCTTGTGCTTCTCACCAACCCACTACACCACACACACACACACACACACACACACACACACACAAGCAATGACAAACAAGAACCACAGGAGGAATGTCATCTCAGAGTCATATCTTCATGGTTGAAATCAGAGGGTGGGATGCCTGAGAGCATTCTTATGACCTGTTTACAATCACCGAGAATCGATACTTACTTTTGGGAAAGAAAAAAAAAATATATATATATATATATATACACATACACACAGATATATATTTGTGGTGGATGGATGGATCCCTCTCACTCTGAAAACCATGACAGATGAGTTTTGTTCACCTCTCTATGCATTTTAAAGGTGCCTTTAAACTCACTAAATTAGAATCTGGGTTGGTGGTAGCACCCATCCAGCCCTGACCTGGTCTCCGCTCTTGCTCAGCAGAGTGGGGGCAGCCCACCGGGCCTCATTCGGAATTCTATCTTGCCTGAGTGCTGTGACGGCTCCTCTCTCTCTCCACTCAGTTTCCGTGATGAGAAAAGCTGGGTCCTCTCCCCAGGGGTGCAAGCTAGGCTAGGTGGGTTTACAGGGGTGAAGGCAGCAGCCCCACTGTCCCGTGGTCTTCCCAGGCCCCGGTCCCACCACAACTGTGACTCACAGTGCTTGGGATCAGGGCAAGCAGCCCCCGCAGGCTCCAGGACTACAAAACATATTCTAACACTCATTCTCCTGCTAAGGAACATGCAGTGGCTCCCATTTACCCACAGCAACTAAGTAGGCAGGGACCTCCTGAAGCTTTGGGTTGAAAAGGACTCTTAGACCGCTGTCAGGTTCAGCAGGGAGAGTGCAGTGATTGACTCGTGAATATCTGCCGTGAATGGAGGCAGGAGGTTGGAGGCACTCGTGCTGAAGAGCTATCTTCCCCGGCTTACAGAATCAAGTTCAAATACCTCTGCTGCTTGTCCACGTCTCTCCATTGTCAGGCTTCTCCAGCACCATTGCTTACTCCTGTCCAATAAGCCTAGTTAAACCAGGCTTCACTGCACACCTGGCATGTGCCACCTCGGTCCAGCCTCCGTATCTCAAGCTGATAGCCCTCTCCTCCTGCCCCTTCTCCATCTCTTATGTATGAGTTTAATTTTTACTACTTCTTGAGGTTCAGCTCAAATCCTCCTCTCCCATTAAGCCCTCCCTCACAGGGACCACAACCCCGTTCTCCCCCTCCACACATATAGCTGTTCTGCCCCGCCCTCCCCCCTGTGGCCACCATGAATGGTGATTACAAAAATTACAGGAAAATATCTGTGGCACAGTTCAATGCAGAAAGCAGGGCACAGCACAGCAGAAGCAGGAAGAGCACCATCATGTGAGAAATGCTGAGAGACCACATCCAGTAGAAGCTGAGGGGACAGACTCTGAAGCCAGACTCCCTAGGTTTAAACCTCAGCTTTGTCTCTTCTACTGTATGAGCTCTACAAGTCATGGAACCTTTCCATGCCTCAGTTTCCTCATCTGTAAAATGGAGATGACTAATATGAGTACCCTTTCAAGCGAGTTAATCTTCAGAAAGCATTAAACTCAATGCTTTGTATCACTACAGACGCCACTGAGATGTAAGCTCAGACTTTTGTGTCTTTTATCCACTGCTTTAGCCCAGCACCTAGGGTAACACCCAGCACCTAGGAGGCATCAACAAGTGTGTGTGAATGAGTGAAGGGGGGATGGGGGAACAACACATGGACCAATCAGAGGCTGCCACACATCCATTCTGATGGGAGAGGCAAACACACAATGTGACTGTCTACACAAGTCTATCCACAAACACTGCGCACTGAGCACTGGCAGGGGCACAACACACGGATGAAGGAGGCCAGGGCCCTGGGGCAGAGGTTGCTAGTTATCTTCCTTCCATTCTTCCCTCTCTCCCTAGTCCTGGAACTTTTGGCTGGTCACATAGTCAAACAGAAAAAAGACTACATTTCTCAGACTCCCTTGCAGCTAGACAGCCATGTGACTAAATTCTGACGTAGACAGTGTAAAGGGAGATGTTAAATGATGGCTTCCGGAATTCTCCTTAAGAGATAGCTGATATTCACTCTTCCTCCAGTTGACTGGAAAATGATGTAATGGCTGGAGTAGGAGCAGCCATGTTAGACTGTGAGGGGACCTTGGTCATGAGAGCCGCCCATCATAGAGCCACAGGACAGTGGAAGCCTGAGTCCCAGAGGACCATATGGAGCAGAGCTATCCTATCAGCCCTGAACTCCAAAAACTTCTAATGTATGGGCCAATATTTGGGAGTTTGCTATCACCTGCGGACCATCTCAGTCCTAACTGATACTGACTCCATCACTGGAAACTCAGTCAGCTGGGTATAGCACAGAAGGAAATAGATCTACTCGGCCAAGTATGGTGGTAATGGCTCTGCACAAGATACTGTAGGAAAAGGCTCAGAGGAGCGAGGACCAAGACCCAACTGGGAGGGGGATGTGAGGGAAGGGGATCCAAGAAGGCTTCCTGGAGGGAGTGACACCTACACTGAAATCCAAGGAATGGGAGGAATTTTCAAGATGGTGGGATGTTGAGGGGAGGAGGGGTGAATGTGGTGAGAAGGACTTGGACAAGCCAAGGCTGGGAGGAAGGGCATTCCTGGATGAGGCACAGCAAGTGCAAAGGCAAAGAGGCCGTGACTGAACAACAGGGATAATCTGGTGTAGTCTGAGCTCAGTGTGCACAGGGGTGGGGTAGGAACAATGAAGGAAGGAAGATGACTTATGAATGTTTTCATCCTTGTGTGGACGAAGACTTGGAAGCTGGGCATAGACGCCTAGTGTGTAACGTGTATGCATGAGTGCACAGTTGCTTCAGTCGTGTCTGACTCTTTGTGACCACATGCCAGGCTCCTCCATCTATGGAACTCTCCAGGCAAGAATACTGGAGTGGGCTGCCATGCCTTCCTCCAGGGTATCTTCCCAACCCAGGGATCGAAACTGCATCTCTTATGTCTTCTTCACTGGCAGGCGGGTTCTTTACCACTAGTGCCACCTGGGTGGCTTAACCTCACAACAACTGTGTGAGACAAGTACTTTTATAATCTCTTTTCGAAGATGCAGAAACCAGGCACAGGGAGATTAAACCTCTTGCCCCAGGCTTCACAGCAGGGAATGGTGGGGCTTGGTCTGGAGGCTGGGCAGTGGATTCCTCAGCCTGGTGCTCCCCTGAGCCCCTCTGCACTCTCACAGGAACATGGCTATGCAGAAACTACTCTCAGCCCTTTCCATCTACCCACCCTGACCCTCTTTCCCCCATTTGGTATCGTCTGCGGGCAATATTAGTGCCTGGCTGGCTTACAGCAATACTGTTGCAGTGGGCTCTTGTCTAGCACTCGGAAATGAATTGTCCAAGGAGACGTAAGTGCTGACAAAGCAAGAAACTTTATTGGGAAGGAGTGCCTGGGGAAGAGAGCAGGAGGGTAAGGGAGCCCAGGAGAACTGCTCTGCCACACAGTTCAGAGTCTCAGGTTTTCTGGTGATGGGGTGAGTTTCCAGGTTGTCTCTGGCCAATCATTCCGATCCAGGGTCTTCCCTAGTGGTGTGCTGATCGCTCAGCCAAGATGGATCCCGGTAATGAAGGACTCTGGGAGGTTGGTAGGACATATGGACTGATGTCTCCTACCCCTTTCGACCTTCCTTGAATTCTTCCAGTTGGTGGTAGCTTGTTAGTTTTGCATTCCTTAACTGATGTGGGTGGTTACCATGATGCCTGGACAGGACAAGCTGTTTTGGATAGTGGCTCCCTTAACAATACCAGGAGATTTTGATCTTGGTCCTGAGGGAAAGGGAACTGAAGGGGCTCCAGGGAGCAGAGAGAAAGTCCAGAGCAGCCAAAGAGAAAGGCACATCTGAAAAGCGGACACCAGATTCATTCAGGCTGGGTCCTCCTTTCATTTTAGAGGAAAGATTTCCATCAGGAAGCTTCATGTCTCTAATCCTTGTCTATAATAAGGAGATAACCATCATCCATATATCAGTGTGTTTCTCAGGTTATCTTGGTGTTTCCCCAGTGGCTCAGACAGTAAAGAATCTGTCAGCAATGCAGAAGACCCAGGTTCAGTCCGTGGGTTGGGAAGATCCCCTGGAGAAGGGAATGGCAACCCACTCCAGTATACTTGACTGGAGAATTCCATGGACTAAGTCTGGAGGGCTACAGTCCATGGGGTCACAAAGAGTTGGACGCAACTGAGCGACTAAGTACCCATGCACGTATGTTATCTTATTTTTACCCTCCCATCAATCCCATGAGGTTGACACACTTACCATCATTTTACAGATGAGACAATGCACAGAAATGCTAAGTAACTTGCCTGGCTTTGCTCGGCTCATAAATGACAGGGCCGAGAACTGCCCCTGGTCTGCATGACGCCCAAGCCCACACCCACAGTCGCCTGGCTCTTCCAAGTTCTCAGTCAGAGATCTTTCTCTCCATGACAGAATTCTGTTCAGACGCAGCTGCCTCTTCCCTCAGAAGCTCCCCTCCCCCTCCCATCCTGCTCCCACAATCTGTAGTCAACATATGCCTTGAAAAGGCGACAAAGCCACAGACATCCTCAGAGGTTTTTTTAAAATGTAGTATTATTATGCAAGAGCTGAGAGAATTGTTGCTAGAAACACCCTTTGCCTTACTCAGTCCAGGCACGTTCAGAAAACTCTTCCTAAGACATGAATCTGAGCGCCTTCGGGCACCAAAGACCTTGGACTGGCTCTCCTCTATCCCCTGCCTCTGGGAGGGAGGCCTCTTAAATACTGCTCGGATGGAGAAGGGCCTTTTCCGAGATGGAGATGTGGGCTTCCTTCCTTTTGGCCACGAGTCTGTAATAACCTCTCCACAGACAGAGGCTGTGCTGCACAACCCCAGGGGGCGCCGTCCCCATCGAGCACAGCGCGCTTCCGTCCTGGAGCTGCGGGGGTCTGCCCACCTCTTCAGCAACTGGCCTCAGCCCTCCAGCACCCCACTGCCCATCCCCTCAACCCTTCCGGGACGTAGCGCTGGCCTGAGGCCTGCTGGCTCCAGGCTCTGAGGCACCTTAAAGCCCAAGCTTGAGTCAGACTGATGGCTGGATGCTGGGCAGCCCGCGTGTCTGGAGTTCTTCCCAGGAGAAGCCCCAACTACAGCCCAGTAAATCAATAAACAAATTAATAAGCAAATACTGCTGTCTGCTGAGCTGGACTGGGACTCCTGGGCGAACAGATTTCAAATCAACAACAGACGGCCACAGGGCATGCTGGGAACCGGAGCACCATTTCTTGGTGGAATTTTCAAAGCCCCCCAAGACTCCCAGGACTAAAGCAAGGTTGGGGGGCAGGGGCCAGCAGGGAGCAGTAGGCTGTTGTCAACGAAAACGCCTTTCCATCCTCAGCGTCATCTTTCATCCTCACTTGCTCCAGTTCACTGTTCCCTGCCGAGAGCAGGGCTCTGTGCACAGCTGGCAGGAGTTTTGATTTGGGTACCAGGAATGATGATGTGGGTGACAAAGGAGCCCCGAATCACACGAGGCACCAATTAAGGGAGTTGGCCCTTTATCGCTGATAAAGGCCCTTTATTGCTATGGCAGTAGCAACCGTGTAGCTGCTTCTGCTAACTTCTGAGTGGGTCTGGCAGGTCGAGGGAGGCTGGTAGGGAACTGATCTCTATGGATGCCACCCCCATCATCCCCTTAGCTCTGGGCAGCCAGCATCCGGTCCTCCAGGCAGGGAGACCCTGGCAGAAACCTCCCTGCCAGCCCCCTCCTCCCCTCCACTCCCCGGCATGCAGAGGCCCAGGGGCCAGGGTCAGATGCAAACAGAAGTGCCTGGCCGGCTGAAAATAGACCCAACTGGACCTCAGGAGAATCTCCAGCCAGGAGGCCTGCAGCGCCCTTTTCTGAAAGGGCCTCCTGAATGCCTGCGTCCTCTCTTTTGTGCTCACAAATGCCACCCAATCGCAGCAAGGCCGCTGAAGCTGAATAATAAGAGAGAGAGAGTGTCTGCCTGGGGGGCTGGCCTCTGGGCTGCCTGCCAGGGCTGTCAGCCTGCCCAGACTTCAATACCAACAGAGTTAAGGGACAAGGAAACAGCTCCGGTAAAGGCTTGGAAGTCGGGGAGGGAAATGACCTCTCTTGTGAGGCAACAGAGTTCAGTTGCCCAGGGCTTTCTGACACGAGGCTGTCGCGAGGCCCCGCGCAGGCAGGCTCCCCTGGCCGGTGGGCGCAGACGGTGCCCGCAGTCAGTGGAGCCTGTCCCAAGGCCCTGCCCCATCTGGCTGCCCAAGGCTCACACGGCTAAGGAGCCTGGGCCCACCATTTCCTTTCTGGCCATCGGGAAAGGGGTCCAGTCAAGCTGCCACAGCTCTCAGCAAACACACTTCAGAAAGAGGGGACGATGCCTCCCCTCCCCAGACACCCTGGGACACCTGGAGAATTCTGGTCATGAAATGCATGTGCTGAAAAACCTCTGATGGCCCGCTGATGGCCCACAGAACAACATCAGGACTCACAAACATCCCTCCGTTCCTTCGCTGCTTCAAACAATCCCCGGGTGCCTCTCCGTGCCAAGCACCTTTGAGGAAGGTGTCCAGCTGGTGACAGTGAGCAGGACAGACAGACAATGGTTCCTACCCTCTCTGAGCTGGCAGTGGAAAGGGGAGCCTGGCTCTCAAATTCAAAAGGTGGGCTCATGTGGGCAGGGGGGAGATACTCCCTAGAGCAGTGGTCCCCAGACTCTGGGATCTAGTGCCTGATGATCTGACGTGGAGCTGATGTAATAATCATAGAAATAAAGTGCACAATAAATTATCCCCAAACCATCACACATACACACACACCCCATTTTCCTTGGGAAAATTGTCTTCCACAAAACTGGTCCCTGGTACTAAAAAGGTTGGGGACAGCTGCTCTAGAGGGAGGGTGAGATTTCAACTGGGCCTGGAAAGCCAGCTAGGCTGGGGGCTGGAGTGCATTGCAGAGGGTGGGGAGGGGATATTGGCTGGGGGCAGAGGTCGGGAGGATCTAATCAGCCAGGGACGGAGAAGAGGAGGCCCACTGACTGGAGGGCGAGGCTGGGGCAGACACACACCTATCCCTCTTCCATGCTGGGTGGGCGTGCAGAGGGCCCGGCCCCAGGCCTGACTCCCGCCTCTCAGGCCACTTGCTCTCAGGAGTCACCCCACTGCCGAGCCTCCCACATGACCACCGTCAACCACCATCAGCATGTGAGGGGAAGAGAGAAGGGAGCTGGAGACAGTGAGAGAGAGAAAGAGACCAGCTTCAGGGGCACAGGCCAGGTCCACTCCCTTCCCGGCCCCACGGAATATCTAAGAGAAGCCCCCACAGCCTGGGGCCAGAGCGCAGACCCTGGGGCCACGCCCTGACTCTGCCCCTTCCTAGCCGTGGGGCCTCGGGTGAATCGCTTCCCCTCTTCATGCCCCCTGTGTCACTTCTCCGTTTGGAAAAAGAAGGTAAAAATAGTATCAGTGTTCTGAAGGTTGTTGTGGGGATTAAAGGAGTTAAATGCATATTAAGTGGCTGGAGCAGCTCCCAGTTCCCAGCAAGAGCCCTGCAAGCGTGACTCTATTATCACCCGGGAGAACAAGGTGTCGGCCTTCGCCAGAGGGAGGTGCCCCGGCCAGGCCACTTCAGCAGTGTGGGGACCCAGGGACACTAGTGAGAGGAGCAGAAAGGGAGAGAAATAGCCCTGGAACAACAGGCCACTCTAGACTCCGGAGCAAACTGGGGAAAACTGGGGGCCTCTGGGCCCAGATGTGTGTGTGTGTGTGTGTGTGTGTGTGTGTGTGTGTGATTTACAACCAGGCAAATGCATTCGTCTCTAAGTGTCCAGCTTGATCAGTTTTTACACATTGCCATCACCCCAGAATGTTCCTTCAGGGACACTGGTCCTCCGCACAGGCTTCATCACAGCAGGGAGCCCACACCCCAAGGGGGATGGAATAATCTATCGGGGCTCTACTTCTATCTCTTGCATCTTATTCTTTTCAACTTCCCCTCTTGTAGGTACTTCATAATGTACATAACGTATTACCTCAGTTGTGTGTGTTTAGAATTTGTTAATAAATACACTTACATTTGCTGGGGTTATGAACGTACTATTTCCTGCTTGTCCCCTCAGCCCACCTTCACCCGGTCCTGAGAATCCCTGCCCTGGGACGTCAGGGAGGATTTGGCTAATGGGAGACTTAATGGGAAGAGGAAAGTGCAGTCAGGGGATTTATTCCCATGGCTCCCTCCCTGCAGGGCCATCGGGTGGCTGTGTCCCTCCAAACCCGGGTGCTCCACTCGCTCCCTTCCCCTGTGGACTGAGGAGTGGTCACAGCTCTGCACCACCCCTTGTAGCTTCTCTACACCCACAACTTTATGAAGAGGTTCTGGGGCTTCGCAGGTGGCACTAATAGTAAAGAACCTGCCTGCCAATGCAGGAGACATAAGAGACGCAGGTTCGATCCCTGGGTTGGGAAGATCCCCTGGAGGAGGGCATGGCAACCCACTCCAGTGTTCTTGCCTGGAGAATCCCATGGACAGAGGAGCCTGGTGGGCTACAGTCCACGGGGTCGCAAAGAGTCAGACACGACTGAAGCAACTCAGCACACTCGCACGTAAATAAACTTGCTTGAATTACGCTAAGTTAAATAGGACATCTGTTTCCTGCTGGGACCCTGACTGATATACAGACTCATTCTCAAAACTGTTTTACCCTCAGGGGTGTGTGATCAAGATATTTGGAGATCACTGTTTGCTGCACAGCAGCAATGGGTCCTGTGGGTCAGGACTCATCGGATCAGTCTTCTCCAGGCTTGAAAGCAGCAGGCATTCAGATAGTCCGCTGTGCAGGTGGAGTTGACTGGACTCCCACTCATAGCTCTCCGGGGGTCCCACCCTCTCAGAGACTGATGGCCAGGGGGTGACGGCAGCGCCCTTTTGCTCAACCAGCCTCTCTCTCTTGGTTCCCGCCATTTCCTGCTGGGGATTCAGCTGTTTCTCAAGTGGCTGCTACTTGATTAGTTCAAGGTCTTGGGAGCAATGAAGTGACAGCCTCACCTCGAATGACATGAGGAGAGTTTAATAAAGAGCTTGTTTGCAAAGGTGTATAGGCAAGGCTTAGTGAAGCTGATAAGGGGTGCTGCAGTACCCAGGGCTGGCGAGTGTGGGGAGCCCCGGAGAGAGCTGCAGTGGAGGGAAGGGCTGCCTGGCGGTGGGTAACCGTGGGCAGAGGGACGTAGCCAGCCGTGGTGACCTTGCGGAGAGGAAGCTGGGGTAATAGAGTCCCTGTCCTCACTGCCTGCATTCCTGAAGCCCAGCTGGAAGCCAGAGGACCAAGGAGCCCTTGCAGGCATCCAGAGAGGCAGCAGTCATCCCGGCCAGGGAGCCAGGCGCTGTAAACTCACATCCCTGCAGGCAGAGACAGGCAGGCAGCTAGCTAAGCAGCGATGTGGCTCACCCCAGGCTCCAGCCTCACCACCGCCAAAGGGAATCCAGGCAGGTGGTGGAAGGAGGGGTGCTCCTGCTCTCTGATTCCTTACAACCTCAAAGAGAGGAGGCGAGGGAGACAGGAGGCCATAGATAAAAACACTGGTGCCTCCAGCAAAGCGGTTTAGAAAGAGCTCCCGAGCCTTTGTTCACCGCAAAACACACAGATCAGGTTCTCGCTTCCTCAGGAGCAGGGGGAGCCTGAGTGAGAGGGGAGGGTTTCTCTCCCTCATCCCTGGGAAAACTCAAGAATCCTCAGACCCGGCTCTGCCTGTGTCTAACTGTAGCTCCAGGCAGGATCCCGTGTTTCTCTGGATCGCAGTGTCCTCCTCTGGAAAGTGGCAATAACAGCACCCGCTTCCTGGGGTTCTTGGAGAAGTGAGCGTGACAACACTTGGGGAAGCATATGTTCCTCACCAGAAGAGATGGGGGATGGCAGGCACGTGCTACTTTATGGAATACCCCAAAGGAGCACTCGTCTCTAAATGTAGCTAGTTGAAATGACAGGACCTTTCCCTCGGCCCCTAAGGGTTTACTGAACACCACTGCCTCGTGGGCTCCTGGAGAGAAGGAGGGAGTGGGAAATCAAACACCGACATGAAACAATGGGAGAACTCTGGGCCAGGGACAGGCAGGGTTTCAAGGTAGTATAAGGAATTCCGAAAGAAATATTGTCGCTCAGTCGTCTCCGACTCTTTGTGACCCGATGGACTGTAGCCTCTCAGGTGGAGCTAGTGTTAAAGAACTCGCAGAAGAGACTCAGGTTTGATCCCTACATCAGGAAGATCCCCTGGAGGAGGAAATGGCAACCCCCTCCAGTATTCTTGCCTGGAGAATTCCATGGACAGAGGAGCTTGGTGTCTACAGTCCATACTGTCACTTTAGTTGTGTCCAACTCTTTGCAACCCTTGCACTGTAGCCTGCCAGGGTCCTCTGTCCATGGGATTCTCCAGGCAAGAGTACTGGAGTCGGTTGCCATTTCCTTCTCCAGGGGATCTTCCTGACCCAGGGACTGAACCCACTTCTCTCACATTGCAGGCTTGTTCTTTACCATCTGAGCCACCAAGGAATTCTGAGCAAGGGGAAATTGGGCCGGGGGAGGCAGCTCTGGAAAGGTCAGAATTCCAGCTGAGAGGAGTCACCTGGTAGAAGCAGGAGCCTGGAACACAAACAGCACCCAGGGGGAAGGCAGGGCACAGGCTGCCCTGTGTGCTCTTCCTGTTTTTCCATCCTGACATCCTCAATTATGTCTCCTCATGACACAAGGTGGCTGCAGCAGCTCCAAGCCTTGCATACATTCTCAACAGCTTCCCAAGTAGAACTGAAGGAGTCAGACAGAGAAAAATGTGGGTGGACTTCCCTGGTGGCTCAGACGGTAAGGTGTCTGCTTACAATGTGGGAGACCTGGGTTTAATCCCTGATTCGGGAAGATCTCCTGGAGAAGGAAATGGCACCCCACTCCAGTACTCTTGCCTGGAAAATCCCATGGATGGAGGAGCCTGGTAGGCTATAGTCCATGGAGTCGCAAAGAGTCAGACATGACTGAGCGACTTCACTTTCACTTTTCAGTGGGAGAAGAGAGGATGACTTTCTTCTCACATAGGTCTCTTATTAAGGAAAAGAATTTCCTAGAAGTCCCTGTATATTATTTCTTATGTCTCATTGCCATAATGAGGCCACATGTCTACCCCTAAGCCAATTACTAGAAGAGGGAGATGGATGGTCGTCATGGATTTGCACCAATCATGATTCATCTGGGGGCTGGGCACATTGACTCCTGGAGAAAATTGAGCTCTCCTAGCAAAGAAGAAGGAATGCTGTGGGATAGGCGATGGACAGTGTCTGCCACGTCCATCCCAGTTCCCGCTGCGCCCTTCTTGGAGCACAAAGAAAACACACCACTTCAGGCTCCTTCAATCACCTGCCTGTCCTCCCACTTCATCTATCATCCTTCCAGCTGCACCCTGGAGCCCAGCTCTCAAGGCCACTGCCCCACAGAACTCACCAGTGTTCTTTCAAAACCTGCCACTCTACTGTTGGCTTTCCTGTCCCAGAAAACAGCAACACCATCCATCGGTCGAAGGCAGAAAGGTGGGTGGCCTCCTAGAGTCTACCCCCTTACTTCCTCTCCACGTTTCCTCTTTTCCTCATTTTGCCTGTGCTGGGTCTTCGTTGTTGTGTGCGAGCTTTCTCTAGTTGTAGTGTGCGGGATTCTCATTGCAGGGGCGTCTCTCGTGGAGCACAGGCTCTAGGGTGTGTGGAGTAGTTGTGTTGCACGCGCTTAGTTGCCCCGGGGCATGTGGAATCCTCCCAGACCAGGGATAGAATCCATGTCCTTTGCATTGGTAGGAAGTTTCTTAACCTCTGGACTACTAGGGAAGTCCCACATTCCCTCTTTAATCACCTCCTTCCTAGGTCTTCAAGATGTCACCCCCTTCCCATCCCTCATGTGATTGCGTTGGCTCAGGCCCTGGGCCACTGCCACCCCTCTTAACCAGGTCCCTGCCTCTAGTTTCACCCCCTTCCAGACCAGGGCTGGGAGTAAAGTGAGACAAGCGAGGCACCTGGGGGGCAAAATGTTGTGCGGTAACCCTGCTCCCCACTGTTCTCCACACTGCAACAAGCTAATGCTTCTAAAACACGAATCTGATTGCAATGCAATTTACTCTCAGACCTGCCCAAGAACTCCTCTCTACCTTGGTAAGCAATCAGACTCCTTAGAACGGTCTTCACCCATCTTCTGTTCTCCCCTAAATCTTTTTTTTTTTTCTTTTATGAGATATTTAAGACCTACACAAAAGGTGTAAATCATAATAAAATGAATACCCTTATATGAGCACCATCATTCAGCTTAAGAAACAAAATATTACCAAGTAGAAACCCCCTGGGCACCTTCCCCCAGTCACATCCATCTCCCCAAATATGGAGATAATCACTAGCCTGCTTTTTTTTTTTTTTAAGTGCAGAGTCTTAACCACTGGACTGCCAGGGAAGTCCCTAGCCTGCTTTTTTCTTCTTTTTAATAAATCTACTTTTTAAAGTAATTCTACTTATTTATTTATTTTTGGCTCTGCTGGCTCTTCATTGCTGCGAGAGCTTTTTCTCTAGTTGCAGTGAGCAGAAGCTACTTTCTAGTTGTGGTACACAGGCTTCTCACTGCAGGGGCTTCTCTTGTTGCTGAATACAGGCTCTAGGGTACTCAGACTTCAGCACTGCAGTTCCCCGGCTCTAGAGCACAGGCTCAGTAGTTGAGGCACACGGACTTAGTTGCTCTGTGGCATGTGGAATCTTCCGGGATCAGGAATGGAGCTCGTGTGTCCTGATTGACAGGCAGATTCTTTAGCACTGAGCCACCAGGGAAGCCCCTCAGCCTGCTTTTGATGTTTGCTATTTAAACAGCATATGTTTGAGCAGTGAAGCAATATATAGTATTATTTTGAATATTTTGCATGTTTTAAAACTTTAGGGAAATAGTATCATATGGTTTATGTTTCTCTGCAACTTGTTTTTTTCAAACAACATTATGTTTTCGAGATTTATCCACATTGGTGTGTGTAGCTCTAGATCAGAGGTCAGCAAACTTTTCTGGAAGAGAGACATAATAAATATTTTAAACTTTGTGGGCTGAACAGTCTGTTTAAACTATTCAGCTCTGCCACTATAATGTGAAAAAAGCCATAGACAATATGTAGATGGGCAAATGCAACTGTGTTCCTATACAACTGTAATTACAAAAACTGTAATTACAAAAAAAAAATCAAGAAGCAGGCTGGATTGGGTGTACTTTGCTAATCCCTGCTTTAGACCATCATTGCTATATAATTTTTCATTGTATGACTACACTGTAATTTATTGATCTTTTTTTCTACTGATTGATATAGGTGATTGAATTATTTTCCCAACTCTTGTGTTCACGACTACATAAAACTATATATGCACATCCTTTGCCATGTAGAGTGAATGGAGGACCTATACCTACCCCATTAACTTTGAGTTTGGCCTAATGGAATTTAACCAATAGAATGCTAGAGAATGTGATGCAAACATCATTTAAAATGATTTAATTTGGCCTCTTGCAGTCCTGCCATTTGTCATGAGAACAGCTTGCTCCCAGCAAACTGTTATCCCTTCAGCCTGAGTCCCCAGATGAGAGATACAGAGAGCAGAGGCAAACCTGGGCAGACTCACCCCAGCTAACCTGAAATCCTGTGGGCAAGGAGCACTCCCTGGGCTATGACCTGCCCATGGTGAAGGAATGGGAGCCCGACCCCATGTTCAAGGCCATTCTGGACACTGTGGATCCAAACAGGGACTCTGGACACTGTGGATCCAAACAGGGACAGCCACATCTCCCTGCACGAGTACTTGACCTTCATGATCAGCTGTGAGACCGAGAAGGGAGACTGAGAAGGGAGACCAAGAAGCTCCGAAGGGAAGCCTTACGTGACCAAGGGAGGAGCTGTACCAGAACCTGACTCGGGAACAAGCCGACTATTTCATCTCCCACATGAAGCCCTATGTGGATGGCAAGGGCTGTGAACTCCCCACTGCTTTTGCCTATGTCAAGTGTACCCACTCGCTCTTCGTGAGCTGATCCTCTGCTCCTAGGTTAGCCTGGCGCACACTGCTCACCTTGCTGTTGACTTGCTGCCTGTCATCTAATCTCTGTGCTCTTAAGAAAAATACTCCAGACAGTGACACTTTCCAATGTAACCTTAACCTGCTTAGCTTCAGATAACATTTAGTAGAAAATGGTGCTTTCATAAATTGCTTTTGGTCTAGTCACCATTGCCATGTTGCTGTGGGGACCCAATTCCTGTCTTAATGCCAGCTGACCCTTTTCAACTGCAGAAAAATCTAAGCAGTTGGCTGGTTCCCCTCTTGTTCTCCCTCTCCCAATTTTCTGTTTTCATGTAAAAAGCAAATGACTTGACTGCTCCCCCAAAAAAGGAAGTAAATATTTGTTGTTGTAAGTCACTGAGAATTATTTGTTACACAGTATGATTACAGCAGTAGCTGACTAATACAATGGGCATTTAAGTTGTTTTCAAATCTTTGCTATTACAACAAAGTACATGATTGTAATATGTCAACTGATGCACCTTCAACTTTTTTAGTTAATGCTGATTTGTTTTCCATAGTTTTGTATCAACTTACACTCCACTGAGAGTGTATCAGAGTTTCCCTGATTCCACATCCTTGTCAGTGTTTGGTTTTGTCAGATGTCTGCTAATATGATGGGTGTGAAATTGTATTCCCTGTTTAACTCTTACTCATCTTTCCTTATCTCTGAGCCTCCTTCCCTAACTCCCCAGTGTGACCTAAGCCCAACATTCTCAATGAATCCATTGCTCCTTCTGCTGCAAAGCATGTGGGATCTTAGTTCCTGGACCAGGGATTGGACCTGTGCCCCCTGCATTGGAAATGCAGAGTACTAACCACTGGACCAGTAGGGAAGTTTCAATCCATAGCTCCTTAAGCGTGCCTCTCTCACAGTGTTGGAGCATGGCATTGTATTTATCTTTTAGCCTGTCACCATACAGAGATCCTGCATCCCCCAGCCCCAGTATAGAGCTCAGAACATAATAGGCACTTAATAAATAATTGTTGAATGAAGGTTTGATGAGAAACTTTAATCGGTCTGATCAGCTCCCGTCCCAGGGGAGAGTACAAGCTGAGACAACAACTCATCACAGGTACAACACACACATCAAGGTGTGTAAAAGGTCAGAGACTGATTACTTTTCATGTGGTATCTGACCTGGGCTTTGAATGCTACTTGTTTTTATGCTAAGAATGTGATCAGACCAAGGTGGATCTCAGGGGACTAGCAGTAGCTGGAGAAGTGAGTGAAAGCTAAACCCTAAGGGTCTGGGAATGTTTTGTGAGCAAATGCAATCTAAAAAACAGGTTGCTTGCATAGTAAATAACTAGTGTTTGTTGCACACTATTCCAAGCACTTTATACATGTATGGAATCTTATGATAACCCCATGAGGGTGAATATCAGAGAAGGAAACTGAGAAAAGCAATTTGCCCAAGGTACACAGCTAATGAGTGGAGACCAGGATTGATTTGAACTCAGACAGCCTGGCCTCAGTGGCTGAACTTTTAATCACCATCCTCTCCTGCTGTTCTGGAAACCTTCACATACACCCCCAAGGCAATTGCTCTAGAGATCAAGGGACTTGGCACCTCCCAGAAACCCCTGCTCTGAACCGTGAGAACGCCTTTGGATGGTATGGTTTTGCGTGGTGTACCCAAAGGCCAGAGTTCTGAGAACTCCTTGGGAAGCATCTCGGCTGCCAGTCAATGTGATGGAAATAACACAGGTCTGGGAGCCAGGAGACAGGTTTTAATCCAAGTTCGGCCACAGTCTTAGTTTACATTATTTTTTGTTGCAAGAAGAAAGAAAAAAAAACACAATAATTTCAAAATTTCCCAAATGAAGAGGGAAGAGATAAAAAATGGGCAGTGCTGATAGAACACCCACGGGTTGATCCAAGAGACAGACCGTGGATATGACCATGCATTCATTCTGTCCCTTTCTCTCTGGGCTGAGAACAGCATCACATTCCAGGGTCAGATTTCTGGGAGGTGAAATCTGATTGGCCCAGCTTCTGTCAGGTATCTGATTGTTGTCTATTCTGGCCCAATCAGCTGTGACGAGAAAGGTGAGTTCACATAAACTTCAGAAAAGAGGGGCTGCTGTGAACTAGGCAGATAGCTCTAGATGTCTAACAAAGTTACTAACTCACTGTAGACCTTAGGGAAGCCATCCTCCTTCCTGGGACTCAGTTTTTCTCACTTGTAAAATGAGAGATTTGATCTGTGTCTTGTTCACCATAACATCTACTATGCTTGACACATAGTATATGTTTAACAAATGTTTGTTGAGTAAATGAATGGACTCGAATGACCTCTACATTACTTTCTGATTCTTGTAGTATCTGTCTTGTAGAATTCTTATATGTGAGATGCGGGGTGCTGGGAGCTGCCAGGGAGGAAGAGGAGTGCAGATAAGCACGTGCTGGAGGTGACCAGGGAAGCCAACTTAAGCAGTCTTTCCTCTGGACATCTTTCCAGTACCAATCCTCTGTCCTCAGCAAGCTGTCTTCTGGACGGAATTTGGCTTCTCTAATGGACCTTGTCCCTGGAGGGATAGTGCCCTTTACAAGCTGCTAAACTGGCTTCCTGAGAATAGCCAGCACAGAGCCATTTGGTGATAAAATCCAAAGGAGAGAACCCTGGATTTGACTCTAATAGCTAGAACCCAGACTCTTCCACTTATTTTTTTTTTTAATATTTATTTATTTATTTGGCTGTGAAGAGTCTTAGTTGCAGCATGAGCTTAGTTGCAAAATCTTCATTGCATCATGCAAAATCTTTCGCTGTGGTGCACAGACTCTCTAGTTGTGCCACGTGGGCTCAGTAGCTGTGGTATGGTGGCTTAGTTGCTCCACAGCATGTGGGATCTTAGTTCCCGGACCAGGGATCAAATCTGCATCCCCTGTACTGCAAGGTGGATTCTTAGCCACTGGATCACCAGGAAGTCCTCAGACTCTTCCACTTATTAGGTGATATGAATGGATCGCTTAACCCCTCCAAACATCAGAGTCTTCATCAGCCAAACAGATATGAGAACATTTGTTCTGCTTCATTCATAGGAGTTCTCAAGGGATAGTACATGTGAAATTGTCCAAAATACTTGAACCATATTTATGGTGTGCTAATGAGGTCTGAGGGCTTCCCTGGCAGCTCAGCTGGTAAAGAATCTGCCTGCAATGCAGGAGACCTAGGTTTAATCCCTGGGTTGGGAAGATCCTCTAGAAGAGGGCATGGTAACCCACTCCAGTATTCTTGCCTGGAGAATCCCCATGGACAGAGGAGCCTGGCCAGCCATAGACCATGGGGTCACAAACAGTTGGACATGACTGAGCGACTAAGCACAGCACAATGAGGTATGGGGCACAGCATTATGTGCTGAAATGCATTATTTTATATAATCTTCACAAGAATTGCATGAGATACCTACTATTTATTTTATCCCCATTTTACAGATGAGGCAACTGAGACTCAGAGGTTAAATAACTTTCCCAAGGTCATACAGTTGATGAGCAGCCGAGTCAGTTGCCATGCCCTGAACCACCAAGCTCTACTGCCTCTGTTTATGTTCCAATGATAGATGCCTGACAGTGTGCTGGTAATTATTATTCTTACTTCCTAGGGCCCAAGCTCCCTCGCAGAAGCTAAACACTGAAATTTAAACACTGAGTGCCCAGATGTATGAACATCCAGAAAAGCAGAACTTCAGCGTTCTCCCAGAAAAAGCAAACAAAAAAACTCAGTCTACAAATTATATGAAGTAAGAAATTTCTGGGCAATAAGTGAGAGAAACACAGCTCAAACTGGCTTACTCAAAAGGGGGGATGTGTTGGCCTCTGTCCTGGTCGGCCTCCATCCTGGGAGAGGCAAGGGCGAGGCACCTGGAACCTCAGGTCTAAACATCCACAAGGCACCATCTCTCCCACAGTCTCTCACTAGCGGCTGCCTTAAGCATTCTGCCTGCCTCCCCCCATACTCCACAGGAACTTCTTTTCATGGAAGGCAGCACAGCTAGTCACAATTCCAGGGTCACAGCACAATAGCTCTGCAACCAAAACTTAGACGAGGTCTCATTTCCCAGCTAGAGATTAACAATCTCAGTGAAGATCTCCTATCAGCCCCACTTGAGTCATGAGTTCTCCCCTCTGCACCAATCATTGTGGCCAAGAGCATATGGTTCTACGACTGGCTACCCCGCTCAGGGGGCTACATGGGCCCCTATGTGACCAGTGGGAGTGGGTTTGTTACCAAAAGTGGGGGCAGTAGAGATGGCAGCACAAATATGGACTCTGGAGGAATCTCTGAAGCCAATGGTCACCCCAATTTGTGTCCTCTCCACCTTTTCCTCTTTCTCAATCCACATCTACTAGTAAAAAGTCACCTAGTGGGCTATTAGTTTCATATTCCCATCTCCTTCAGAAGGGCTCAGGCCATCTTCTGTAAGGATGGAAGAGTGGGTCTGTCCTCCTCTGCAGGCCGTTTATCCATGGATGTACCTCAGATCCCTTGTCTGCAAAGGGCTTACAGAGCTGTGTGAGGACCACAGAGCTAATGGATGTGAAAATTTGCCTTAGAAAGAACAAAGTGCCATATTTACAAACACAGGATGTATTTATTGATTTATTTATTCTCCTTTGTGTTCTAAAAAAGGATTTGAGGTAGTTTACCAAAATGTACACAATACAGTGGGATAAAAATAAAGTGAAAGAACAAAGAGAAAACAAGGGTAGAAAAAGAAAATAAAGCCAAGGAGAATGCTAGTACATGAAAATCTATGCTTAAAATCCCTGAACAAGTTCAGATCTGAGCTTCGTCGTGAGTGCAATAGTGAGAAGTATAATCAGTTACAAAAGGTACAGTAGCCGTGAGGTAAAATCCTATTAGCATACCAGGAAGGGCCACATAGCTTATCTTGGTGCTAATATCTGATAGAAATTTCTTCTTATCAAGAAAACATTATGGAATTCCCTGGTAATGCAGTGGTTAAGAATCCACCTGCCCATGCAGAGGGCACAGGTTAGATCCCTGGTCAGGGAAGGTTCAACATGCTGAAGGGCAACTAAGCCCGTTTGCCACAACTACTGAAGCCTGCTCACCCTAGAGCCTGTGCACCACAACTAGAGGAGGGCTGCATTCAGCAACGAAGGCCTGGCGTAGCCAAAATAAATAAATTAGTTTCTAAAAATATTACGGGAAGGACTGGTCTGCATATTCAACAATATTTAGATTCCTGTCCTTTTATTTTCGTGATGTCCCCTGACATCTGCTTCAGGGTGTCAGGTGGGTTCATCATCTATTTATGATTTGCTTTAATTTAGCTAACATCACTGGATACCAACTAGGTAGAAAGCAAAAACATTTCTTTCATCTATTTTGTTTTTTCTATTTATGGGAAAATGAGGTTAGGTGCAGGAGTGGTACATGAGTTCCCCAGTGAAGTGTGGGACAAAAAAGTTTGAGCATCTTGGCTTAGCTGAAACGTATAAAAATCACTAAGACATAAAACTGATCCAAGTAGGCTATAAAGACACGGCTGCCTTTGCCTCAGAACCTGGGCTATAATCTCCTGTCCTGGAACAAAATTCAAACATAAATCAGCCTCCACTGTATTTTTAACCACCTACGAAATTCTTCATTTCCTGCCTGTGATACTTCTAACAATGAAAGATTTCATTCTCCCCCACTCCAGCTCTGAGAGGGTGCCCTTAGGGCAGTGGTAGGGGTCCAGGCCTGGGCCCTATGGGTCTGGCAAGCCCACGATGGGGCTGGGATGGAAGAATAGATCTAGGGGTCTCCATGACAAATCTGCCAGGGCTGTGCCTAGCCAATACAGTGCTTTACTGCAGGGTTGAAAAGGGCACCCCCAGCACAGGAAACCCTTGGGTTCCCACCTGGCGTGCCCTCTCCCGTCTTCCCAACTTATCCAATCTCATTTATCCTCCAAGACCCATAGCCTCCACAAAGCCACCCCGAATATGCATGCCATTCTTTTTTTACCCTGAGCTCCTAATGCATCAACAGTAAGTACCAGACAGCTGGCTTTTAATTATATGTTGTCTGGCATTCACTATTTCATGTTGTCAGTCTGTCTCTCTAACTAGATTGATGGTATCTTGAGGGTAATGACTGCTTCTTATTTTATATGTCCGCCTTACAGTCAACGAGGGTGCCTTATATCTGGGCACTTTACAAGTAACAAGGCCGTTAAAAGCAGAATCCTAGGGTGTCTAAGCTGTCTAGTCTCCCCAGTGTGCCCATTTCACAGATAAGGACATTGAGAGCCAAAGAAGAGGCTTGACCTGTGCCCAAGGTGAGGAAGTGAGAACCTGACCTGGCCGGGAGTGAATCCAGTTCTCCTGTTTGCCAGTGTGATGCTTGATTTCCCTTAAAAATTTAGCTACAGAATTCCCAAATAGACAGTTCAGGACCCCAGCTCACTGGAGAACAAAGACAGACAGACAGACAGACGGCCAACAGTAATCCATCTGCATGTGGGCAGAATTTCCAGCCCAAAGCCAGGCCAAGCTGCATTAGGCTCAGCAAACAGCCCCCATGGGAATCAAAGCTGGTCTTTGTACGTACCAGGGAGGTGAAAGGACCTCAGTGGGTTACCTGGGGTTCTTTCAACCTCCCCAGCACCACCGTTTGCAATATCTGGGCACATGAAACCCACAGTTGATGATCTCAGCAGGAAGGATGAGTAGAGAGGTGAAGAGGGCATCTCTTCTCTGAATAGAGTGTACGTTAGTGGCTGCCTTTTGCAGTAAACTACACATCCTTAATAACAGGAAATAAACCAAGTATTTGCCCCAAACTCCTAACAGCAGATGGTTTATAATAATATCAAAATTGACAGAAACTAGTATCAAAACAATAGCAAAAAATATGAATGGCAACAACTGCTAAGCAAAACCCTATAATGAAAAGCTGGAAGCAGGTGCCTTAGTCTTGCTATCTCTCCTGGTCACTCACAAACCACAGTACAAACCACTTAGTATTTCTCATAACAACTCTATAAGTCTGACATGACGAGCTTATTTTATAGTCATGGGAATCAAGGCTCAGCAAGTTTAAGTGTTTTGCCCCAAATCACACCACAGCTAAGTGGCAGAGCTGGGACTGGAATCCAGATCAGCCTCACTCCAAAATTCCCTGTTTTACTACAACCCACGTAGGCTCTCATTCCAGCTTCAATTCAAGCATTTTGTCCCATTAGCAGATAAATGGGACAAGCTCTGCTTTGGAAAATCCAAGGCTCCTTGGGGAGAAGGATGACAGCTCACCCATCAGTTCACCGGGAGTGGGGAAGAGAGACAAGGGACTGACATGAAGCATACCCATGACTTTTTCTTGGTGCCAAACAAATGCAGAAGGAATCACTTTTAAAAGAACACAGTGTTTTTCTTTCTCTTCTCACCTCCCCTGGGCCTGTGCCTATGATAATTGGGAAGCAGAGAGTCTGGTTTTTCTGGGATCAGAACCAAAGCTATGAAGAGTGTTCTGACAATAAATGCTGTTGATTGACAGTTGATGGACAGTGTTCTAGAGTCGGTTTTTCCTGGGCTGGGTGTTAAGCTAAGAACGGCACTAAACAATTGCTCAACAGCCTGCTTCCTATTCAGATAGAATTTACTACAATTTCCTGCTATGGGCCTCAGTCAGGCAGCCAGGCGAGATGGTATCTCAGGTTCCCTCCAGCTCCATCATTCAATGACTCTATCAAGAAGAGAAAACAGATCTGAAAAGACTTTTCCCCCCAAACACTGTCAAGGTTATTATTCACACACAGAAATACAGACTCCAACAGAGAGATAACTGGTCAGAAAATAAGAAGCTGCAATGCCGTTCTCATACTCTTTGACCCAATAATTCCACTTGTGCGAATTTATCTTAAAGAAATAATTCAGAAGGACAGAGCTATGTACACAAAGGTATTTGCTTTAGCATAATTTGGTGGTAACATCCAATAAAATAATACAAGAATAAGATGCATTCACTTGGTGGCAATATACCCCACTGCAAATGTTGATTTCAAAACATGGGAAAGTGGGACTTCCCTGGTGGTCCAGTGGTTAAGAATGCCCAGCCAATGCAGGGGACACAGTGGGGGAAGTGGGGGGATGGGCGGGTTTGATTCCTGGTCCCGGAAGATTCCACATGCCATGGGGCAACTAAACCCACATGCCACAACTACTGAAGCCTACACACCCTGAAGCCTGTGCTCTGTAACAAGAGAAACCAATGCAATGAGAAGCCTGTGCACTATAACTAGAGAAAACCTGTGCTCAGTAGCAAAGACCCTGTCTAGCCAAAGACGGATATAAATTAAAAAAAAAAAAAATTTAAGCTTTAAAATAAGCACATGGGAAAATGTCTATTTCAAATATCCATTAATGAGTCACGAAATAAACTTAATAGGTCTCCTGCCACTAGCTTTTTTCAGTTAAACAGACTGGATTAAAAGATATTTGAGTGCATCATAGGTGGTAAAGGTGTTTCTCAGGGAACATTAGTTTCAGTTATATGGGTAACTGGGTTACCATACAAAATTGGATCCCAGTCAAAGCATTTCAAAGGACACGGGTCTACAGCATACTGTATGGACAGGGGTGAAAGTGAAAAGTGAAAGTCGCTTGAGTTCAACCCTTTGAAATCCCAAGAACTGTAGCCTGCCAGGCTCCTCAGTCCATGAAAGTCTCCAGGCAAGGGTGCTGGAGTAGGTTGCCAATTGCTTCTCCAGGGGACCTTCCAGACCCAGGGATTGAACCCGGGTCTCCTGCATTGCAGGCAAATTCTTTAGCGTTTGAGCCACCAGGGAGGTATGATAGGACTACAACAGCATAAAATATGATGTCTGAGACCAAGCCCGGACCAGAATACACCAAGACAGGAACTGCACTGAGTGGTAGGATAAAGGAAGCTGCTTTTCACTTAAAAGTCTTCTCTGACGTTTGTAGGCTGTTGCTGTTAGAATAAAACAAGAAAAATAAGAACAAGGCGAAAAGGAGGAATAACAACAGATCATTATCAGTTCCCAAAGGACCAAAGGGCTCAAGATGGGGCTTCGAGGTGAGGCAGTGCTTCAGCATGGGCCTTGAAGGTCCATACTGAAGAAATGACAGAATTGAAGGGATGGGAGCTGGCTTCCTCAAACAGCGCAAAGTGGTCCCTAAAAGGCTGATGGACACAAATGACGATGCGGTAAAAAAAAAAAAAATAGCGTCTCTCGCGCTGTAAAGCGGCTTTGGGTAAGTAAGGAAAGGGATAGCTCCACCCCTGGGCGGGCCATCGTTCCTTCCGGACCAATCCAGGTACTCTCTCCCCACCGCCCTCTACGCTGAGGCCACAAAGAGATGTTGCCCCTCATAAACATGGCCGCACCAGGTTGGCCACGCCCCTCAGCTAGACGGCGACCGCCAGTAGTCCCGCCTCCCGCCACCTCGGCAGCCAATGAGGGAGAAGCACGAGGCTTTGCACATGCGTGGCGCCACCAGTGGGCGCGTCCAATAATGACTCCGGGAACCCGTCGAGTAACATGACTAAAAAGAAGCGGGAGAATCTGGGCGTCGCTTTAGAGGTGAGGGGAGAAACGGGGGCTACAGCACTTCGTGAACTTCTCCCCGCGGCGGGTAGTGGGTCGGCCCGGCTACTGGTTGGAGGAGGGGGTGAGGAGAAGAAATGAGGGCGACGTGGGTTTGGGAGAGGGACGCGAGGGTGAGAGACGGCCCGCTGGGAGAATCGAAGGTTGCAGAGCCCGAGGGGTCACGAGAGGTGGGAACAGAAGGTGAGGGGACTTCCAGAGGGGAAGAGACTCGCGGATAAGGGGAGCCCCAAAGAGGGCGCGGCACGGAAATTAGGCCCTGAGGGGAAACGTTTAAGTGAAAGGGGGAACCCAAAAGGGGCGGGTACTCGGAATTGAGGGGGATCCCCAAGGGGTAGAAATCTGCAGATGAGGGGACCCCCGAAGGTGAAGGATCCCTTACTGTTTAATATATTACTGGTGGCTTAGCTGTCCCCTGAGATGGGGAATTTTTCTTCTGGGGTGCTGAAGCATGGAGCTTGAAAACTACTTTGTGGGAATCTGCAGAGGATTCTGGAATGGTGGTGTTCACAAAGAGCTTACAAATAACTACATACGGAAGGGAAAGAAAATTGATGCCTATTGAGCAATTGCTATTTGTTACTTCATTTGCATTCCTGGTTAATCCTCACCACAAGCCTGTGAGATTTTTACAGATGAGGAAACTGAAGTTTCAAGTAGAGCCCCAGTGGAAATGGTTGAAGTGCCCAAAATCAAGCACAGGTGATTTGCCTTCTGCTGCATCTTGTTTCTTCCGTTTTATGGTACCCTTAGATCACCCTCCCAGTGGTTGCAGGAAAAGTACTGGGTGCTTGTCTTCTTGAACTTACTCCCAGTTCAGTGGTTCTCAGTCTTAAGAATGCATGAAGGATCATTTGTCTTGTTAAAAATGGGGAGTTGAATTCTCCCCCATCCCGGTAATTCAGTAGGACTTGGGTGTGTGTTCTTAACAAAGAATCTGTATTTTTAACAAGCTACACCCATGCTTAATGCAGGAGGTTTTAGTACCACTGCTTGAGAAATATTGGCCTACTTGGTAGGGAACAAGGTTGGTGAAAATGTGAATCTTCTTATATTGGGATGGCCGAAAATTTTGTTCAAGTTTTTCTGTAAGATGTTGTGGAAAAACACAAACAAACTTTGGGGAGACTGGGTTCAATCCCTGAGTCGGGAAGATCCACTGGAGAAGGAAATGATGACTCACTTCAGTATTCTTGCCTAGGGAATTCCACGGACAGAGGAGCCTGGCGGGATACAGTCCATGGGGTCGCAAAGTGTCAGACACAACTGAGCAAGTAACACACAATAAAATCGAATATAGATGCTGAAGTGAGATGGCACTCTGAAATGGGAAGAGCCTAGACTTTGCTGCTGTAACAGAGAAATCCCAAAATTCGAGGTTTTGTTTGTTTGTTTATAAAGGATCAGATAGTAAATGTTTTCGGCTTTATGGGCCATATGGTCTCCATTGCAACTATAGTTGACCCTCATTGTTCACAGATTACGTATTTGTGCATTTGTCTGCTTGCTAAAATGTGCTTGTAACCCCCAAATCAATACTTGAAATGCTTTTGTAGTAACCAAACTGACTCAAAGCATTGAGATTTGATTCACCTGAGGCACACATGTCCGATTACGGTCAAACAAGGCAATAGTGTGTCTTTATTTTTAAACTCTTCAGTGTGCTATGAACAAGTGTCCTTTTTCTGGTTTATTTAGTGCCAAGTTTCTTGCATTTGTGTGCTTTTTGTTGGTGATTTTGCAGTTTAAAATGGCCCTCAAGTGTAGGGCTGAAGTGCTGTGTAGTCTTCCAAAGTGCAAGGCTGAGACATGCCTTATGGAGAAAATGTGTGTGTTAGATTAGCTTTCTCAGGCATAGTTATAGCGCTGTTGGATGTGAGTTCAATGTTAATTAATCAACAATATATATTAAATAAGGTCTCTTTAGACACAAACACACAGGGTTTTGTATTGATCAGCTGATAAAAATGTTGTGACCAGAGGCTCTCTGGAACCTAACCTGGTTCAGTATTGGCTAATTTTTTGTTGGCGACTTTATAGAACATAACTACCAAAATAATGAGACTCAGCTATACTCAAAAAAAACAAACAACTGAACACAAAAGCAGCCATAGGCAGTATGTAAACTAATGAGTGTTCCGATAAAACTTTACTTACAAAAACAAGTCATACACCCAATAAAACTTATTTACAGAAACAAGTCATGGACCGTATTTGACCCACAGGCCATTGTTTGCCAACTCCTGGTCTAGGGTACCAAGACAGTAGTGGTTCTAACATATTCCTTCGGTCTTGTGGTTCTGCTGTCTCCCAGGGCCTTGTTGTCACCTCATGAAGTGTTCACTGACGGGAAAGATAGAGTGGAGGAAGTACACTCAGTGTCTTAAGAATACTGGGCCCAAAGTGCCCTCTTCGCATTGGCAAAGATTGCAGCTAAGATGCAAGGCCTGTAAGGGACGGCTCGTAAATACATTCATCACCTAGGAGACCATGTGCCCCGCTAGGGCTCCATTGCTGTTTAAGAAGGTGTAGGTGTATTTTACAGGACAGCCTGAGTCTCCTCAGCAGACTTCATCTTACCTCACAGGGTAGTTTTGAGGATTAAATGAGAGAGTATTTGTAAAGTAGCACGTGTGACACAGAGTGGATAATCAATAAACAAGGCTTTCTTATCGGTAGCCATCCTTCCATTGTAACCAAGTTTGGACTTTATAGTTTCCTCATTGGTAACATGAAGGACTTGACCATCACCAGGGGTTGCAAACTCGGTGACGGTGGTCCACATATAGATCATAGATGCTCATAGATGTCTTTTGTTTGTCTAACATGGGTTTTATTTATTTATTAGAGATGATACCTTTCCTTTTTTAATATTTATTTTTATTTACTTTCTTTGTTTTGGCTGCTTACTTGTGACAGCTGGGATCTTACTTTGGGTCTTTCTTTCGACAAGTGGATTTTTTGTTTTTTTTAGTTGCAGCCTGTGGGATCTAGTTCCCTGACCAAGGATGGAACCTGGGCCCCCTGCATTGGGAGCATGGAGTCTTAGCCACTGGACCACCAGGGAAGTCCCTGATGCGAGTTTTAAAAGTGTTTTGAATATGGTGATGTGCCTGCTTTCCTAGTGCCTTATACCAATCAGTTTTGCTCGTTTTTTATTAACCTGTCAATGTCAATATAAGTGTTTACACTGGTCATCTTGATGACTAGGTTACTTTCGTTTGGATATTCTAAGGTTTGCGCTCTGCAACTGTGTGCGTGAGAAAAAACTTGGCTTCTGGCTGTCTCCTCACCATGCTCTTCCTTTGCCCCCTGCAGATCTGAGTATTGAATGTGCACTGGTGTTCAGGAGCAGCAGATATTGTCCTGTTATTAAAAGTCGTGTGCTCCGAGCCAATGAAGTAGTGATTTAATCAAAAATGTTTGTTAATCTGACGAGTGCAGTAAAACCCCCACAAGTGAGTGATTTCAGCACCTGCAAACAGTCTCCACTTGCTGTAATGAAGCAATTACTGAGCAGGCAGCACTCCCCCTGAGGGCTAGCTTGGACCAGCTGGACTGGGCAGTCACCTCCCAGAACACCAAGGCATCTCTCACCCTCCCCCACTTGTGGCTCCTTTCAAAGCCTTTTTATCCAACTCATTTGCCACCTTGTGAGATCTCAGATTTGGGGAAAAACTGGCTACCGAGTTTTATTCTGAATAACAAGAGAGAATTAGAATTCAGATGAGAAATCACCAGCTCTGGTACTGATTTTCAAACTGTGTAGGAGGAGGGAAAGATTATATTTCCATCTAAACTGATGGAAGTATTCTGGCTGAGGAAAAGGTTGCATTTCAGTCTCAGTGGATAGGATTTTGGCTCACGTAAAACCTGTTTGTTTCTTAATTTCTGATAGTAATGACCTGTTATTTGGTCGTTGTACTTTCCTGCCACAGCTGGACCATTCACCTTGGTGTCTTTAAATGTTTCAACAGTCTTAAGTTAACAGATGTGCAGTGTCTTGGCTGACATTTAGAGAGTTGGATCTGGTGCCCAGTACAGAAGTCTATCAGTTTGGAAAACTTTTAAGCTACAAGTTACAGAAAACTGACCTCAGTGACCTAAAAAAACAAGAATACACTTTTTTCCCCCCATCACAATAAATTTGGAGGGAGGTAGCTACTGACTTTGGTTCAAAAGGTCAGCTATGTCAGGGCTGGTGTTTCTGCATTTTCTTAGCTGTTTCCTCTATTCACAAGATAGCTGCCACAGCTGCAATCATCATATTCAACTTTAAGTCAGGGAAGAAAAGAAAAAGGAACTGTAACACTTTGTCCTTTTTATCAGTGAGGCATAAGCTCTCTTGGGAATCTCCCAGCTGACTTCTGGATCATCTCATTGCTTAGAACTGGAACATGACCACTTCTGGCCACATAGAGGCTGGAAAAATATCTTTAAACTTTTCTAACTTCGTTGGTGGCATGCAAAGGAGGAGGGGTTGGGAATCAATGTTGTGTTGACCAACTAACAGTATCTGCTAGAGGGAATAAAAGTGAGTGGTAGTCACTTAAAATTCACTGGAATTCTTATCAGAAAAAGAGGCCAGCATCAGTGATGGTGAAAGACAGGTGGTAGGATGAGAGGAAAAATTGACCAAGGCAGGATGAGCACCAGGAGGAGAGGAGCCTGGACATTTGGGTTTGTGTAATGTCAGCCGCCGCTGTGAACTCCCTGAGGGTAGTGAGAGACCACAGCACCAAGTGTGGATGAAGACGGTCTCGATTCTGGAACAGGCTGTGTACAAGGCTGATGGGAACCTACCAAATTTCTAAGACAAAGGTTAGAAGCAGCCTAGTGGGCCATCAATAAATATTTACTAAATTGGCCTTGAGAGGCTAGAGGAGGCATTGAACCCTCACCTCTGACTTCTGGGCCCAGTTGAGTGGTTCATCAGTCAGAGGTCAGGAGGCCACAGTGGAGCAGGCAGCTGGATACCTTGCTGGCTGCCGCCCAGCCAGGGGCTGGGAGAAAGGCTTGAGGCCTGTGGACACAGTTCAAGGGCGACTGACCATTAAATAAGCCTCACCTGCTGCCAGGCACAAGCGACAGGTCACCATTGGGCAGGTGATTTCTCTTGGGCAGCCTGTGTCTGGCTCCACTCCACTTGACGGGGGTCAGGAGACTAAAACCTCATTACCTAACGCGGCTGGATGTCCGCATGTGTGGAGTGGCTGTTTGCCAGCATCTTAATTAATGAATTCATAAGGCACGGGGTGGATGCCAATTCTTAAAAAGGGCTCTGAGCCTTTCAGCGATGAAGAAGCTTTTGCTAATTTATCAAAAACTATATATTGGGGGAAAGAAGAGAAAACAAAGCTCAGATGGTATTCTGGCCCAGACTGACATGGCTCTGCTTGTGAGCTCTCAAAGGCCAGAGGGTCTCAGAAGGCTTCAGAGCTCGCAAGGGCTTCAGCCGGGCCCCCAAGTTCCTGACCTGGGGCAGAGAATGACTCTCCAGAGAAATGACAAGCCCCTTAGCTCTCTGCTTTTCCTGAAAATTGTTCATTGATTAAAAAACTGGGTGGGTTTGCTGTTATCTGCCCAGCCTAGGAGAGAAACTTCTGATGATTTGGGAGCCGTGGTAGAGGTTTTTGTTTTCTACCCTCAGAAAACAAAAGAGCCTCCTACACAGAAAAACATCCCTTAAGGAGTATCAGGGTAATCCGTCCTCTGGGGTTTGAGGCTGATCACCTGGAAAATCAGGGCCTGTGACCCCCATGTGACTTGGCTGTGTGGCCTCAAGGCCCCAGATGGGAAGCCAGAGACCATCTGGGCTGGCGGGCTGGCTTCTTTACCTATCATAATAAACGTCCTGGGGCTTCCCTGACGTGTGAGAATGAGTGGATTTCCAGAAATCCAGTTCCCTGACTGCTGGGGCTGGAGATGAAACAGTTGACCCCACTCTTTGGGCTGTGGGTTGTTAACAAGTAAGAAGAAAGTCTATGGGGAAAGAAGAGGTTTTCAGGCCCAACTAGCCCACCTTTTTCCTTCTCAGACACATATTTGTTCTGTGCGCCTTGTCAGGGTGCTTTGGCAGCATAGGTCATTTGGGGGAGGGTGCCTCAGATGTCTGAAGCTCAGAGTTGGAAGGTAATAATTGCCTTCAGTGTGAGGACACGCTGGGCTCCCATCTCACTGTCTCCAGGCAAACAGATTTCAGTCAGGTTCTTCCCTCACAGCGAGTATCTGTTATGTGGACAGAAACCAAGCAAAGCCCTTGTACAAGATTATTCAGAGCAGAGAATCTGTTAAAGCCAGATCAACAAGCTTAGATGGGCTTCAACAGGGATGTGTAATGATTTTGTTCCACAGAACCCTTCTTTGTCATGAATGTTTTCATGAGGGATTTTGCTGAAAGAGCTTGAAGTGGTGGAAAGAGCATGAGCTCTGAAGCAGAAAAACACCGATTCAGACCCCAATTCTGCCACTTCCCAGTGCTGTGACCTAGATCGGTTTGCATAAACGTGTGGGAGTTTGCTCCTCTGTTAAAAGGGGAAGGTCCCTTTCTTGCAGAGTTGATGCAGACATTGGGGAGCATGCGGGAAGCTGCCCACAGACTGGCCCACGGTGAAAGTGGAGGTTTCGCCTAAGAGCTGCAAGTGGCCCCAGGCTGGTGGCTCACAGCGCTGATTCCCACCACCACTCCCTCAGGTACCGGCTGTGTGACCCTGGACAGGTTACTTCATCCCCGTGGCCCAGGTTTCCTCATCCGCACGATGTGGATACTGACACTTCTCACTGCCCAGGGTTATTGTGAGCGTCCTGTGAGGGAGCTGTGTGAGGCGTTTAGAGCAGTGCCTGCTACCCAAGTGTTGGCTCACAGAGCTGCTGGTATTGCTGTGGACCCTGGGCTTCCAGAGGCTGCTCTGACTGGCGCGCTGCCATCCAGACACGTGGAAGTCCATGATTTGAGTTGGGCTCAGGTCCCTCGACACCATGCTTGTTATTAGGTCTTGGTGCCCATGAAGGATCTGGCCAGGCGGGTGCAGGATATGCCCCGTGACCGCTGCTTGACCCCTTAACTCATTCTCAGCCCCTTGTCACTCATAGCCCAGAAGCTCCCAAGAGCAAGGCCAGCAAGACCAGAAACGACTTCCTAAACCGGAAAGCACAGTGACTTGCCTGGCAGCACCAAGCCCCAAAGGTGCCTCTGCCCTTTTCCAGAAGAAAGTCTGCCCTTTTCCAGAAGAAAGTCTGGCCCTAGACAGTGGCTCCTTAGGAAGTGGGTGGGGGCCACCTCCCGGGCTGTCAGGTTGCTTCTGGGAGTACCACTCAGCACCTTCAGTAGGAGAATCTTCAGTGGGACAGCCACAGCCTACAGCTCGTGCTTGGCAGACTTGGAAATGGCCCCCCGCGGGCTTGCCCTGACCAGGGTGCTGGTTGCTTATCCTTCCCTGCCCCCAAAAGGGCCGATTTTGGGGCTTCAGTACCAGGAGGCTCCACACTCCTGAAAAGATGCCCCCTGGGGATTCTGGGAGAATTTTACAGTTTCTCTTAACACAGTGGTTTTATAGCATATAGGACCCCAGGGAGACTTCCCTAAAGCTGTGAGAATAGGGTGTTATTCCCCAAGTCAGGCGGCAGAGGCGGTTTTGCTTAATACTGAACTGCCAGCAGGGTGCCCAAAGCTGCTTCTGACAGAGGGGCCCTGGCCCCGATGATGGCCAGCAGGAGCAGTGGCCCCACTTGGCTGGGGCCAGGGCTCTTCTGACGGTCAGTCGGCCATCAGAACTCTGAGATCTGCGGCAGGAAACACCCCCGTCTCTGGGAGAATCCTTGATCTTACAGTTCTCACTGAGCCTGCTGCTCTGCCCACTCTCCAAGCCATTGCCCAGCCTCCAATCAATCCCCCAGCCCGAGCTTGGGTAAGAAGGGCAGCAGTTCCCATTCTGACTGTGGAGGAATCCCTCATGGGCCTTTCTGGTTAAAATACTGAGTTGGCCAGAAAGTTCATTCAGATCTTTTCATAAGATGTTATAGAAAAACCTGAACAAACTTTTTGGCCAACACACTATAGACTCGGGCTCCCATCTCCAGGATCTCCCCCGGGGCCCTCAGCTCCCTCCTCCTTGAGAGATGCTCCCTCCCACATCCTACCGCATTATCCTTTCTCCCCCTCCCTCCTTCCCCACCACAGTCTCCATGGGCAAGTTTTAGCCACTGCTGGTCTTGGGTCAAGAGCATACTTTACTATCAGGACACGCTGCCTGTTCACCACCTGTTTCCCGGCCCCCTGAGCTGCTTGCACACAGGTTTACACAACACCTTGTGGGCGCTGGGCTCTGTGTGACGAACCAGAAGGCAAACAGTGGTATGGAGCTCACACCACTGCCTTACTGATTCCTCGGGCCCCTGTGCAGCCACGCTTCGCCTACTGACTTAGACACACTGTTCTTTTCCCCTGTATTAAAACGGACACTTGGTCTGAGTATAAATGTAATGCGTGGACACTTCTCTCATCCATATTACTGTCCACCAGGGGCACCCACTCTCTGCTCCCACACAGCCTGAATGAGTGCCTGTCTCAGTGCCTGCTGTAGCTGTTACTGTGCCTATGACAGTCACAGCCAGCAGTGCCGCCCCAGACCGCTCCAGGGAAGTCCCAGAACTGAACCAGTGGGGCAGCCACGCTCTTCCTGCCGAATGCCTTCTCTCTAGCCTGTTGGGCAGGAGTCCTGGGAGCCTCCCTGGCCTCCTGAGTGTTATCTTCCCTTCCCGTCACAGTTGGTCGGATCTCTGATGGAGCTTCTTTCTACCTGAAGTCCTGGGCTTTGCATTCCTGCTCCCAGTTTAGCTGAGCACCCGGCCCCAGAGAGCCGGGGCTTCAGGGAACCTGGGCGCCAGCTGCCAGCCGCCCCCCCTGCTGTTCCGCATCTTCTCAGATGCCCACTGGGGTTCAGACCACACGAGTCTGTTCTGCCCCTAGCCGCTGCTCTTGGCCTCTAGACCTCTGCTTCCACCAGGCCCAACCTTTACCACGTGGCACTGGCTCCAGACCACCCCGGGTGCATCCCAGGGCAGGGTCGTAAAGTTCCCAGCGTGCCGTGTCCCAAGCCAGCCAGGAGGCTGGTCTGGAGGCATCGCTGTGCTGACCCTCCGAGGGCAGGACGGCCGTGCCGGAGCCGTGGGGCTCCCCTCCCCGCTGCTGCCGGCCAGTGACCGATGGGGAGTTCGCACCATCGCACAGCCCCGTTTCTCGCCCCTCTTACTCTTGCCACAAATTAACTCAATTTTCTTTTTATTCCCTAAAGATCTAGTTGAAAACCATTCTCTAATAATGATAGCAAACACTTGTTAAACCGTCACTGTGTGTGTGAGGCACTGTTCTCATATTAATACCTTACATGTATTGCTTTGTATCATCTTCACAACTCTTGGAAATAGGAAACATCATTACCTTTGTTTTACACACGAGTAAACTGAGGCACAGAATTAAGGAAGTCACTGGGACACACAGCAAGTGACTGGCGAGCTAAGTCACCAGATGACAGCCCATACTCCCTATTACCACACTTCTCAGGAACTACAGCCTCAGGCCTCTGGGCACTTGGTCTTCCAACTGTTCACCCAGCTCTGACCCTTATGCTTCCAGAATCTTCTTGACATTTGTCTCCTTATCCTGGTCCTAACCCATGTTTTCTCCTCTGGTCCTGGCTGTCTTGTCCTCTGTTCCCTTCAGCCTCGTGGCAGAGAGGAGGCTGATCAAAGACTATAGATTTGTTTGGGGGAATCTGCAAAGTGTGTCACCTATGTGCTTGTCATTGTTGACTGAAAAACCAACTAGAGGCTTATTTTAGGTCTACTTCCTGGGTGCTCGCCCCTATTTCAGGTTCCATCTTGCTGGACTAGCTCTGCTCTGTGGCCATCACTCCCTGACCCCAGTCACAACTTAAAAGATGCATCTTGACCCTTCCTCCCTGCCTTATCGGCAGCCAGTAGGTCACCAGAATATTTATTTATTTGTGCCTGTGCTGGGTCTTCGTTGCAGTGAGTGAGGGCTACTCTTTGTTTCTATGTGCTGGCTTCTCGTTGCGGTGGCTTAGTTGCCCCACAGCACGTGGAATCTTCCCAGACCCCAGGGATCGAACCCATGTCCCCGCATTGGCAGACAGATTCTTAATCACTGGGCCACCAGGTTAGTCCCTAGGTCACTAGAACTTTTGCACCCATTATTATGGCTGCTTGAGAACCGGCTTCTGCTTCAGCAAATGCTGCAGGGTGTTGGACTGCGGGTGGGGCACCTTCTGAGGATGGGTCTGTGGCCTGCTGAAGAGCCTCCTGACAGTCCCAGACTGCCCTCCCTCTGCCCACCTCAGGCAGCTGGGTTTAAAGGAGAACTTGATGTTTAGAAGGGGATCAGAGAGAGCTGCAGCAGGATATAAATATTCATGGAGGGAGGCTAGAACTTGAGTCCCTAAAACCTTGATTTGTGTTAGTCTGTTTATGCTCATTAAAAAGTGGTAAGTGAAAGTGGGGTATTCATGGAACTGCAGATAAATTGGACTCGTTCAGATACAGGCCTCCAGCTGCCAGCTCCACAGGCCCTGCCTAGAGCGTGACAGCAGACTGGTGTGCCCACTTGTGGTTTGCTCACCTCAATTTAAAGATTTTGCTTAGCATGATGAGTTCCTGGCCCCTGGTAGCCTTGTACAGGTGTTCAGGGATGGAAAGCTCCAAAATTCCTCCGCAGAATGACATGCAAACCAGGGCTTGACCAAAGGGTGGCAGGGAGAAATCTCACCTAGCACTAATTGCATGGGGTGGTCCACAAAGTATATAATCTACGTGCGTGTACCACTGCTTCTCCTAGCTTCTTTCCGCTTCTGTGGGCATGAGAGGAGGGTTTCAGACCCTGGTGCTACATGAGGCCCATTCCTCCATGGCTACAAACACAGGGACTGCAGCAGGCCGGGCCTTGTAGTGGCCACAGAGAGGAGACAGATGGCCACCACGCCTTCTAGGGCTGGAGCTACGCAGTCAGCCTTCCTTAGAGGCCAGGCATCACACATGTAAGTGGAGTGGGTTGATCTAGGCTAGATGTGACCCTGGGGTGCAGATTTACATCATCTACCCAAGGGGCTCCTGGAGTTTGGCAAGATGAGGTTTGGACACCCACAGCTGGATGACATAATATGCGCTTGGCTTCATGAGAGAAGGATTGGCTAATCTGCCCAGGGAAGGAGGCAGTACCTCTCCAGCCAAGGGCCGCAGAAAAGGCCTCATGGAGGAGAGAGCGCATCAAGAATTAAGCTTTGTGTGGGACCCAGCACAGAATTTGGTGCCCTGATTTTGGTATCTGCACCAGGAAATGGAAACCACAGTCTTAGGGCCCGAGGGGCGGCTGTGTGTGTTGGGGGTGTTGCTATGAAGGGCAGGCCTCACGGTGGCCTGTCACCTGTTCCTCCTGGCTCCACTAACCTTCACATCAGGCTGTTTCTGTTCCCTGGGCCTGGCTCCCCGGCGCTGGTTTCTCTACAGCGCAGGTTCAGGACGACCTTTGGCCTTCCCAGGCACAGGCCCCATCTCCTGGCTAGGGCTGTTCCCAGGACAGCCCTCCCTTTGGTACCCATTAGCAGGAAATGACACAATTAACCAAGCAGTTAACTCAAAGCTCTGCAGTGGCTCCCTCCCACAGAGCCCTGCTTCCAGAGCTGGAGTTGGCAGCAGCTGGGGCTGCAGGGAAGGGGGTAGATGGTGTGTCATTTGGGCTGAGCATTGGGACCGGGAAGGGAAGAGGCTGACCCAGAAGGACCGGGGTGAGTGCGGGCCAGGAGGAGGGGCTGGCTGAAGGCCCAGTCTTCAAGGGCAACTCTGACACTCCCCAGAACACCAGGGATGCTGGGATTGGTCTGCACAGTCATTGATTTCCATCTGTACAGGGGCCACTCCAGAAAGGACTGGAGCAGAGAACTGGCTGAGACCCTTAAGGAGAGGGGCGTTCTACCCTGACTTCTCAGTAAAGTCTTTCCATTTGGGGGACCCATTCTCCCATTTGTGAAATCGAAGTGGTATTTGCCATCCCTCCCAGGGTTGTGGTAACAGTGAGTGAGGTCATACGGAAAATCAAGCATGAGCTGGACCCAGGGCCCTGTTCAGTCAGCTGCTGGGAGGGACATGGGGCCCTCTGAACTCCCACCCACTGCAGTCTAGGCTCCACCAGCAGGGCAGAGGCACAAGAAGAAGCAGGCCCAGACCCAAAGAGGTGTCCGATAAGACACCTGGAGACAGATGGACACAAATGAACTTTCAAAGCCAAATGTGTGACACCAGGACCTTGGATGATCCAGTCTAGTATTTCATAAAAAACATTTCCCCGTAGTTCAGATTGTTTTTCCAAGAACACATCTCTGAAACAATAATCAAAATAAATGGGAGAACTGCCACCTTTGGCATGTAGCCTTTCAGGAGCTTAGCTATTTTACCCACGTGTTACAGCTACCTTGATGCTGGTCAATGCATTTGCACAAAAACCAAGTCATAAACTTTTGATCTGTACTTTCAGTAATTTTTATTGACTCTCATGGGAGAATGTGTATTATTACAACTTGGGTTACTTGAAGTGTACCAGTGTGAAGAAAGGCCTCTGCTTTTTGGCTCCTAGATGTCTAATCATGCATGGAGTGCTTTGGAAAGGCAGAGGCTTTCCGTATCACCTCATTCATTCTAGGGTCTGCCTGTGTAGCAGAACCTGCCACATTCAGGTCTCTGGTTGCTCCTGCTGTGGGGCCCAACTGGGGCCTGTGCTGGAGACACAGCTGACTGAGGGGCTGCTCCTGTCTGCCCCATCCCATGCTTGGCCCAGTGGGTCAGGGCAGCTCGGAGACCCTGAGCAACGCTCACAGGTGTTTCCAGCCGGGCTCAGGCTGTACCACGTGGAGGTAGAGGACAGCAAAGCCTGGATTTGGGGTGCGGATGCTGTCCTAAGACTAGAGACTCCTTCCTCTTCATCCCAGGATCCCAGCTGTCTTGAAAACTGGAAGACTCTGCCACCCATCTCTACCTGCTGGGTGTGCTGTGTCTTTCAGATCGATGGGCTGGAGAAGAAGCTGTCACAATGTCGGAGAGACCTGGAGGTTGTGAACTCCAGGCTCTGTGGGGCGGAGCTGAGCTCAGAGGCCAGGTGATGCTCCTCCCCACGTCTTCCACCCCTTCGTGTCTGTCCCAGCCCCGACCCTCAGCTTCCATCCCTCCCTTCCCCCACCGCCAGAGACCTGTGCCCTTGTTCCTCTTGTCCACCCTGCCTTGGGGCCCCCGCTGCCCCTTAGGTGGGAAAGAGGCTCGAGCTATTTTGACCTCTCCCCCCGCCCACCCCCCCGCCCTCCAGGAGGTCTCTGGAAAAGGAGAAAAGCAGCCTGATGAACAAAGCCTCCAACTATGGTAAGAAAGCTCCTTCCCATTCCCAGCCCCCCTTCAGTCCCAGGGTCAGGAACGGGCAGACAGCCGGGGGGCCCACAAGGTGACGGGGTCAAGGGTGCACTTCAGGAGGGGCAGCCCTCGGGAGGCCGCAGGAGACCGGCAGCCTGGGAGAGGAGCAGGTTTGCTCTTCTGTTCCAGGAGACGGGAGAGGCCAGAGGGTCTCTTCTCCCCTGTGCGATGGAGGAGGTGGCTGTAGCCAGGTTGAGATCCCTCCCATTCCCCTGACTGGGGAGGCCTACTCTCCTGGCCCTCTCCTTGCAGACCTCCATTCCCTCCCAGGAAAACCTTGCAGTGGGAGCGATGGTAGTAGGGTCTTTGGGGTCCAGGATGGACAATGAACCTCCCACGTGGGTGCCGTGAAGGGCTGCTGTGGGTGGAGCAATGCTGCCACCTTCTGGGTGCTGGGCGCTGCGCCAGGAGGAGCCCACACCCAGCTCAGAGCTGGAGGGTGGCTCCTGCCCCCACCCCCCACCGCCCGCCACCGCCCTTCCCAGCGGCCTGGGAGGTGAAGGGTCTGCAGAGGCTCCTGGGCTCTGTTCTATTCACCCTGGGGGGCCAGACCTGGCCCAGTATCAGCCCTAGAATAGTCTATACGTCAGGAAACCTCCCGGAGGAATTTGAATCAACACTGTAAGCATAGTGTGCGTTACATGCCCCTGCCCGGGTCCTGTCTGGCCTGCCCATGGCTGGTTTGCACGTATCCCCACTCCCTCACACAGGGAGAAATGAGACATCAGTTTCCCCCTCAAAGCTAGCGGTTTTCACACAAAATTGTAGCATTTATCACTCAGTTTAGCCCTCAGAGTACCAGCCACCTGTGTGTCATGAATGGACACAGTGTGGCTGTAGAATAGCTGGGCTGGTGTCCTCCAGAGGCTGCCTGACCACCCTGTGAGCACAGACTGCCTCCTCTTAGCATCACTAGTTCCTGTTCAGCGGGGCATCCAGCAGAGGGCAGACAAGCGCTGGTTGTGTGGCCCTACCTTGTACCTACTCCCCAAGGAGGGCCCAGCTGCCCTCAGTCTGCTTGACCAGATGAGACACCCTGGAGGGAGGAGCACCACGGGGCCACTCAGGGACGAGCTGGAGGACTCTCCGGGGAGGCCATGCCACCATCTCACCCGGCTTTCAGGCGTAGCCTTTTTGGTGACTCCCACACATGCTGTCTTTGGCTGCATTTGGAGAGAAACAGTTGAGCAGCATTGGGGGTTGGGGCTTTTTTGGGCCCAGCACCTATAGCCAGAAGGTTGTGAGGATCTGGGCAGATCGAGGACACCTGTCCACCACCCTTTTTCCTCCCAGAGAAGGAGCTGAAGTTGCTTCGGCAGGAGAACCGCAAGAACATGCTGCTGTCTGTGGCCATCTTCCTCCTGCTGACCCTCATCTACGCCTACTGGGCCCTGTGAGGCTGCGATTTCTCTGGTCAGCCCTGGCTTCCTCTCAGCTCCGTGATCATAGCCAAGCAGGCCCTTCAAACCTCAAGAGGACCAAGGTACAAGGGTCGTTTCTCCCTGATCCAGACACTGGAGCAGGGCTTCCTGTTGGCCTGGCCCCTCTCGCCTCCCATTCCCGCTGTGGGGCTTGGGGCTCCAGAAGGACTTCTTGCTGGCTTAGCCCAGGGGAAAGGCAATAAAGAACCTGTGTGCCGAGGAAGTGTCATGACCTGATGGCAGTGGGGTGGCATTCAGGATTCAAGGGAGGAGAGGGGTTGTGAAGGTAAGCCCCCAACCCAGCTGGGGAATAAGGCAGTGACAAAGTGCCTGCTCAGGCGGAACCACGGTGGGAGCCAAGTCGAGGGCTTGGGCTGCTGGGGCTGAGGCCGACCTGGCACCTCTTGTCCCTGTGCCCTCCAAACGCGGTCTGGCATGCCAGTCGATGCCTGCCTGTGATCACAGCAGAATAAGCGCAGCCTGTGCACTGAACCCCGGGACTCGTGCTTGTGTGGTGGCCCCACTGGAGGGCAGAGTTAATCCATGGTCTTCAAGAGGCAGCAGGCCTGGTGAGGCGTGGCAGAGCCAGTGGGCAACCGGGGCCACGGTCATGACCAGACAGGCTCACGGTGAGTGGCCAGGAAACCTGGCAGGGTTTGCAGGAGGGGCGAACGCAGACCCCCACCCCCCACCCCCCGCCCCTGCTCACAGCCTCTCCTCCAGCACAGGCGCGGGAGGCTGGAGCAAGGCCGAGTGGGGCAAGCAGAAGGATGCAGGGGCTTGGGAGCCGAGATCACACCCATTAAGTCAGAAAAGCAGGGAAAGGCATTGCCCTGGGTGCTCAGGCCGTGGAACATGAAGGGAGGACCCAAGCAATGTGCAGGCAGAAGGCTCTAGGGGAGGACCTGCAGGGTGACCGGACCGATGGGGAAACGCACACCTAGAGCAGAGGGGGAGAGGCACCCGCGGCCTCCAGTGCAGGCGCAGAGAGGGGAGGCTGGCGGGTCCGTGGAGCCGTGGCTCCCTCCCCATCCAGTGGCACTAATTGGTCTGCCGCCTCTGTTATTTTAGTCACACAGACTGATCCTGAGTTGTCACGGTGCCACTGGGAGTAGCTGTGTGATTCATGTGTGGGGGGAGGGGCCTCCTGACCTGCGGGTTCTCTCATTCTCCAATCCCTGCTTCTCACAGGAGCCACATCATTTTCTGACTCTTCCTTGGGTCCCTCTTTGGCAGCAAGCAGCAGCCCTGGGAGCCCTGAGTGCAGAGACGGCGCTGATTAAACCAAGCCTCTCTTCTCCCCTCTTCGCTGAGGAGAGCTGCTTCCCCTTCACCTCCAGCCCCAGACCACAAAGCACAGAGGACACACAGCAGCAGCCCCAGCACAGAACCACACAGGCGTTAAAAATATGTTTGTCTTTAATGATCCAAGGTTCTGCAAGACACACTGATACCCAGAATTGGGTGGAAATACAGCATCTCAGCGGTGCTGCTGACAACCTGGGGGGAGGGGCTGGATGCTGGCTGGAGACCCCTGAGGTGGAGTCAATTCCAACCTCATGGGAAGCCTCGGTGCCCTCTATATCTCCATGGAAACCAATCTAGTACTGGGATGGGACCCTAGGGAGCCCCTGTGAGCATCTCCAAGAGGTATTTCCCATTAAAAACAACCACAGGTTCCCTCCCCCACCCAAAGCTACTGCCCAGCTTCTCCCTCCGCCCGCCAAGATAGAGGACATGGAGTGACCACGTAAGGACAAACAAAAGCAACTGTGCCTCCTGTCAGGGAAGAAAACAAAGGATGGGAGAGGGTGGCAAGGTGTCTAGGGCAACCAGGAGAGCCATGATCGCCAGAGGACTGAGTGCCACCCAACCCTGGAGGACCGTGTTACGGGGAGCCACCACTGCTGGCCATAGAAAGCACAGGTCTTCAAGGCTGCATCCTCCCCTTCTAGAGCTGCCCAAGGTTTGCACTGAGAGGGGTGGGACACAGGCTCCACAACCCCAGGAAGCAGTCACACCCACCCCTGGACATGCCACCTGCATCCTAATCAGACGGGGTCCACATGCTTCCCTTCCCGGCCTGCAGGTTGGTCAGAGGTGTGGGCTGGGAAGAACTCCAGGGAAGGACAGGGCAGGGGAGGAGGCAATCTTCTCCAACTTGGCATCAAAACAGAACAAGTTCAAGGAAACAAAACTTTGATTTATATAGCAGCTGCTCGAGCCAGCTCACAACAGTGGGCCTCCTCCCTCTCAGGGTTTGCCCAATAAAAAGCTGGGCAAGGCAGGGGCACGGGCGCCCTCGGGGTGATGCACAGAACTCAGAAAAGTGAGTGTGTTCTACAGGCGAGAACAGCAGAGCCCGAGCCCTGCTGCCCCCGACATGTCCCCCACTGGCCCCAGGTGCCCTGACCTCGACCTGCTGCAGGAGCTGACGGAGTCCTGTCCTGGCAGGGGAGACAGCTTCCAGGCAGCGCTCCAGGGAGGGAAGTTCAGAGTGTCCCACAGAAGGAACATGTGTCCTCTAAAGGCTCCAACTGAGCTCTTCAGAGGAGCTGGAGGGGCCACCTTGGGAACGACAGGGAGTTGGGCAGGGTGGGCGCGCCCCAGGCCCTCAGGCGCTGTGCGTCTGGATGAAGGAGAGGACGTCCTCCTTGGACAGCTTGTCCGGGTCCTGGGGCTTCTGGGATTCGTGCACACGGATGCCATCCCCCCACTCCCAGAAGAGCCGGCCGTAGTAGCAGATGCTGGGGGGAGAGGGGAGGTCAGAGGCTGCACCCAGGGGAATAGGACCAAGAGACCCCCGCCCACCCGGCACCTGTGGTGGGAACGATTCCCTCTGGCAGCCAAAACATACCCAGTAAGCCCCGCTCTTCCTGCCTTCCAGAACCCGCTTTTCCCAACAACACTTAGCGTCTGCTGCTAACAGCGTCCTATCGGATCCTCTAATTACTGATGTTCCTGGCTTATCTGTCTGCTGCTCTAACAGAACAGTATTAGTGTGGTGGCACTAATTACAGGCACATTAGGGCTACTGCCGCTGTTGAACCATGACCAAGAGTCTGGCAAACAGACACGGGGTCCGAGAGCAAGGCTGTGGGCCTCGCCACGTTCCCACGCCCGGGCCAGGGTCGGCCCCTCACACCCAGGACGCCCACCAAACCTTCACAGCCAGTCCTGACGTCACCCGCCTCTCCCTGAGCTCACCGCCCAGTCCCAGACACACCCTGCAGAGACCACCATCCCACCCACGGGGGAGGCCCCTGCCTGGGCAGCAGTGGGTCTCAGGGAGCAGGTGTGCCCCAGGAGGCCGGGCTGGCATCCTGGTAGGAGTTCCTGGGGCTGCTGAGGGGGCAGGCCTGGAGGAGGCCTACTTACTGAAATGGAGCAATGGCATCTGCAGGGAGGTCAAAGGTAGAGTTCTTGGTTTTCTTGTTGTAGAAGAACTTCCTCTTGAAGCTTTTGCTGAATCCCATCGTCCATGGCTCTGATGGGAGGAAGGAGAGAGAGGCTCAGAAAGGACAGACAAGACCCCTGGGGGATGGGTCAGGCCTGCCTCCCTGGTTCCTCCATGCCCTCTCCCCCAGACAGCAGCAGAGAACGCCCGGGAGGACACAGCCCTCATCATCAGCCCAAAGGGGCTCCAGGAGGACGCCTAGGGTGACTACTCAGCAACCCAACCTCCCACCAGGGCCCCATCTCTGGGACCCTGGCAGAGGGAACAGGATTCTGTTAGCCAGAGGGAAGAAGATTCAACAGGAGATACAAATGGCCAGGTTTGTCTTTCTGGATCTGCCACTGCCCACGGGGAAGGCCCTTCTCCTGCTGTGAGGACACCATATGTACATATACAAGTTGGGCCCCACTCTCCAGCCCAACCCCCAGGACCACCAAAGACACAAAAGCTCAGGGAAGACAGTCCCCCTCAACATGCACCTAGCTCTGCCCACCTCAGCAGGAAGCCCTGAGCTCCGGCCCAGGCAGGGTCTGGGCCAGTCACCCTGGCTGAGGGAGGGGCTCATCACCCACCGTTCACCGTCCTGACGATGTAGAGGCCAGTGGGCACAAAGTGCCGGTCGTCCCGCCCTGTGTAGCTGAGCTTCGGGGTGCCACTGGAGCCCTTGATGATCTTCATTTCTAACCTTGATTTTCCCGAGCAGGCGTGCAAACAGGAAGTGTGTGTGAGAGAGAGCGAGTCCTGACGTTAATCTCTGACTAATGTCAAAACCAGCCGACTCAATACTTGAATCTTGGCTCAACGTAAGAGACTGAGGCAGAAACTTAAGTTGCTCCAGGTCACACAGTGGGTTGCTGGGTTTAGAACTGAGCCTCTGAACTCTCAACTGAGCAGTGGAGGCCAGGCAATGGCACACGCCTCTGCTATGTTGCTGCTGTTTGCGGGGTGTCAGGGTGACACCAGTTGGGGTGAGATCTGAAACCCCAAGTGCCACTGCCCTTCGGTTCACCAGTCACGGTCTCAGTGTGGCCACTAAAGAGTTAATTAATTCGGGAACACTGAGACCAGGTCTGGCTCCAGTGGCCACAGCAGGCACACCCAGGACGAGCCCCCCAGATCCGAGCACCCCACACGATGGCTGAGAACACGAGGAAGCACTTAGACCCCTCAGCCCCCAGGCTCAACCCTTCTCGGCAGCAGGGGCTTGGATTTACAGTGTTTCAGGCAGCTTGCGCTCTGCCTCTCATAGGGACAATCTTAACTGTTACAGCATCAATGAGCCCGTATTTCTGCCTGACTTGCACCCACCCTGCTTCCTCCTGACGGTGCTGAATCCACTCAGCCGGGGGCCACTCAGCACTGTGCCCCCAACCCATCTCTACAGAAAAGCAGAGGAGGAGTCCTGGATGCTGCCACGCACCCCACCCCACCTCATCTCAAATCCTGAGCTCCCTGGCTGAGCCACTCACCTAACAAAAATCTTCTCCATCTCCTCCAGCCGGTACACCTCCTTCACCCTGTGGAGAGAGGCGCAGAGATGACGAGGCCTTCCCGGGGCACCTGTCTGGGCAGCAGGGGGAAGCAGGAGGCTGCACCTTCAGGCCCCGCACCACCCGGCCCACCAAGAACAAGGACCCCAGCCTGGCACTGCCTCCACAGACAAGCCCTAGGGTTCCCAGCTGCCAAGCACCCTGGAGCCTGGCCCAGGGCAACTGGAGAGCAGAGCCATGGCTGAGGAGGACAGGAGGGAGAGGGAGGTCCGGAGGCGACATCCCTGTCAGTGTTCCAGCCCCACATCACCATCACGAGAGGCCAAGACACTAAAGGCCAGGCCTTGTCCAGGTCTGTCTACATGGATTTTAGGCCTTCGGGTAGCAGAGTTACTTCCAAATCGTCCTAACAGGCCTGTTTCCATCTCGGGTGAGGAGGCCCCCCACCCCTGGGGGCCGCTGAGCACGCCTTTGAGCCACTACTGGGTAAGGTGCCCGAGACTGAGCAACCAGATCCCACACAACAGAGGCAGGGTCCCTAAAGCAGCTTCTCAGGACCTGGCAGACAGGACATTTTAAAGCACAAGAAGAAATTACTTTTTTAGACTTTCAGAAGACTTCTATAAAGTGCATTCTTAACTACTGGATTTAATTCTAAGTCAATTTGTATTAAAAAGAATAATGAAGATTATTTTTTCAGTCTCTAGACACACGAAGCCCCAAAGATAATAACATCAGACCTTAGCCCAGACTGGAAAAGTCTGTTCTCCATCTGTCTGCTCCCTGACTGTTCTTATCCTCCTCGCCTCCCACAGGGCCTGGACCTTTCATATCACCTCACATGGCAACAAACCGTGGCCGCCTTTCCATGCACCAAGGATCCCATTACGTCAAACCACCCTTCTCTTCAAAACCCTTCACGTTCAAAAACTCCCATTCCCTCAGCACCCTTTTCTTACCTGAAAAAAATGAAAAGGCCAGGGTTGATATGCTAATGATACCCAAGCACGAATGTGTGGCTCACAAGGTGTGTGAGCGCCCTCAGAAGCACATGCATCTGAAATGAGAACACCTGAACCCCGAGGAATGAATCTCTCCTGTGGAGGTTGGCCTGCTGTGACAGGCGGGACCGGGAGATACTCTGGGGCAAGCGGGCACCTCGCCAGGACCCCCAAGCACATCACTCATCAGTGGCAGTCTGATCTCTAACGCTGGCCTGGCCTCCCCTGAGTCCTCTCCCACCTCACAGGACAGGGGGGCAGGCACTAGCCAGAAAGAAGCAACGGGGAAGGAGGATATGGCGAGGAGAGGTGATACACTCACCTGATGGGATTCATGTCAGGCCGACTGGGCTTAGAAACAGCTTTCACAAATTTCTCAGCAAGCTGAATCCTACAATCCAACAGAGTCTCTCAAAGGCAAGTTAAGGGTACCTCTACCAGGACCCCTGCCCCCAGAGCATCTTCATGGCACCGGTGGGAGGACACTCCTGAATCTGCAGCAAAGCGGCTCTTAAGAGGCGGCACCCACGTCCCCCTTGAGGCCCCCTCCTGCCCTTCCCCACCAATGTCATCAGGGAGGCCCGCTCCCCCCTTTGGATTCTGACCTCTAATTTTACTACATCTTGGTTGGTATTCCTCAAGTGTAATTTCAGCTGTGCTCAGTCACCTCCAGCAGAACTTCAAGTCCATCTTAATTGTAACCGTCTGCTCCTTCACCCCATACCACTGATCCCCCAGTGCACCCACTCAGATGAGCCAGCTTAGGAGTGATGTCAGCGCATGGCGGTGTAAGGGTGTTCTGTAACTCCCTTTAAACAACTGATTAGCATCCATCCACGAACAAAAGTGGGAGTTGTGGGACCCAGGTGAACTGACTTAGGTGGGGCCACCAAGCACAGAACACATTCTTCAGGGGAGAAGACACTCATTCTCCCCACAAGCACCCTCTTGCTCAGCCTTAAAGCAAACATCACGCCTGATCTAAACAGCGGCAAAGTGGAGTGTGCTGGTATCTGTGAAATCAAGGGCAAGCCCTGATGAATGAAAGTGCCAACACCAACTTCTCACCCTGCCCTTGGAACCAGCTAGTGGGTAGAAGAGGGAAACTAAGGATGTTCTTAAGCAGAGAAGACCTGAGTGAGGAGCCAAGCCACAGAGGCCGCTGCCATAGCGCTGCCCTTGCCCACCTCCCCCTCTGTCCCCCAGGGCCCCGGTCAGACCGTTGGTTAAAGTGCTGCTCCCGCACGTCACTGCCATTCAGCACGAGGACATCAAGGATGTGGATGGCACTTATCTTCCGCTGGGCCTTCCCCTAGAAGGACAAGGACACTGCCCACCCTGCCAGGCACTGGCCTGGGGCCCACTCCGCCCAGTGTGGCCTGCTGGCCTCTGTTCTACCTAGAGCTGGGGGAAGGGAGGTGCTCTCAACACATTTCTCTCACCTCCCTCCCAGTTGATGCTCGGCACCAGACTGGCCCAGGCTTCTGGGCAGACAAGAGATCTGAGGTGCTAGACCAGCCCCCTTAAATCTCAGCCCTAGTGAGACTGCTGCCACGGTGCTCCAGCAGGAGCCGGCTTCTCGCTTTGCCCACTGCTCCCACTGAGTGTTCTGAAAGTTATGTGTATGGTGGTAATACCCAAAGCTCAAGGGAGATAACAAGTTGCTTCTTTCCCAGGGGATCCTCGGTCAGTAACAATCAATAGCTAAAAACTACACAGCAGGTTGATTAGGGCCTTTGCTACCCAAAGATGATCAAGATTTCCTACACAGAAGGAGACTGTGAGCCTTCCTACCTGAATATACTGTGGCTTAAAGCAACTATTGGAGGAGGAGGAATAATTACAAAGCCTTCATTGGGCCCTGGGCCCTGTCAACAAACACATACAGTGTAACCCAGTTAACTCGGAGTGGCGGGGGGGGCGGGGCGGTGAAGGGCCAAGCCCAGCTGTGCCTCAGTTCCCTAGACGGCAGAGCCACAACACGTGAGCAGAACCACCTCTGACCTCCCCTTTCAGCTCATGGACAATCTCCACAGAGAGCAGAGTATCCCGGGGTAGCTCTGTCTTCAGGTCCAGCTTGACCCAGCGGTCTGACTGGCGGCCATCCCACGTGTAGATCTGAGACTTCTATGGGCAGAGAGAAAAGGTCAGGTCAGGCAGAACAGAGACTGAGTGGTGAGAGGCTCAGTTCTCAAAAAGGCTTTCAGTTGGTGGCTCCAAGCTGATGGGGCTGGAAATGCCAGAAGAAGAGGTCTGGAGAAAGGAGCTGGTGATACTTCATACAGGACAGTGTTGTCCTCCGCTGCCTCAGTGGAAGAGGAGTGCTCTGACTCAGTCCCGCTGGGGGGAACGGGCTCAGGCACCATTCAGGAGGCCTGAGTCCATGATCAGAGGCCCTCAGGAAAGATCCAGCTTGGTGTATGTGTGAAGAGGGTTTAGTGAAGGATCCAGAGAGCAGAGTGGAGAGGGTGAGGAGAGAAAATGAGAAAATGAGAGAGGACACAGAGAAAGAAGTGAGGAGGAAAGGAGAGAGAGAACTATACAGGAAGACCAGTCAGAGTGGGAGGAGAGAGCGGTGAGGACTTTACCCAGTTAAGATACAGAACTGCCGAGGCTTTCCCTCACCTCATGTTAGACTCCAGAGGCACCAGAGTAAGGATAGGTGGTGTCTCTGCAAGACAGGGGTTACAGGGGTGCGGGCAGTGCTGCAAAGAAACGGCTGCAAGGGCTCAAGCCAGCCAAGCCTGCTGACCATCCTGCTACCCCAGGAGGTGCCACATCACCAGGAAAGAGGCAGGGTTTCCTTCAGCAACGCACCAAAGTGAATAAGCAAATACATGAGTCAATGAAAGAATGAATGACACATGGGTAACTCAGAGGAAGAAAGGAAGGGAAGTTTCAAGAAATACCTTCCCTGGGGTCAAAGCTCCAGCTCCTCAGTGCCAAACAAACGCACCAAGTGTGGCAGGCGGCTGTCCAGGTCCCACCGACAGACAGCACGGTTCCACCATCCAAGCCGGGTAGGAAACCAGCTGCAGACTTACCCCCAGGCCGATGAGGAACTTCTGCTCGCTGCCAGACACCATGCAGCGGTAGTCGAGCACCGGGCGGATCTTCTCCAGGGTCTTGGCAGTAAGCAGCGTGGGCTTATAGCTGAAGATGTCAATCTCAGTGCCCTGCAGCCCCGGGTCAGAGAAAACACGGCTGGGTTGGGGGAAGGGACAGGCGCTCAGTACGGGGGCCTGGGGGGTTGAGGGCAGAGGGTTAGGGCAGGCTGGGGGGGACAGGAAGCACTTGCTCTCTGAAACATGCCCCCTGTTTTAGCTAACCAGGAACAAACTGGGAGCTAATTCCATCTGCTTGGAGTGTTCCTTTAGGACCTATTAGAAGAGGCTGGAAAAGGAAAGAACACCGAGTCTCTGAGTACAGATCGATTTACCAGAGCTATAAGGAAATGTCACCAGAATATAAAAGCCTCCCCTTCAATAAAACTGGAAGCAAAGACTTGCAAGCAAGTTGATGTGAAAGCAGTTAAGTGATCTCTCCACCTGCTTCAGAAAAATTTACACATGCTGTTTTTTTGAGGCCATCATGAACCTCGTTTTCCAGTCCCTGACCTGCACAACAGCTCAAGATTTGAGCCAGATTTAAATGAAGCCCAGGGAAAAGCTGGAATTCAGGTGGTAGGAAAACACAGGGCAGAAGAGTTCTGGAGACCACTCACCAGAAACAGACCAGGGAGCCTAGGTCTGGGCCGCTCCACTATGGAGCTCTCCTGGCACCCTCTCCTGACCCTCTGCCCAGCTCCCGGCCTAAGGTCATCTCACACTTCATGCCTCCCCTGCAGGCACACGGCACCCTGAACTTGCCGGGGAGGAAGAGCCAGCACCGCCCTTGGGGCAGCAGGAACGCTGATCACAACACATCTCAGGCCAAGAATCCTCACACAGCCTGGTGGGCTCTGTGGGAACTCAACACCCTCACCAGAAGTCCCCACCTGTAGAAGGTCTCAGCCCACCCCTGAAGCCCACGTGGTACCTGCACAAGCCCCCTGGAGGCCAGGCACCTGGGGGTCTCAGTGATACCACCTCTTACCAGGCCTCTCTAACTCTATTGTCACCAGACACCAAGCTTACCTGGATGAGCTCGAAGAACTTAGATTTTGGGTCTGTGGAAGAAGGAGCAACTCGAGCCTGGTCCGGGATCTGAAATGAGAGAGCAAAGAACTTTGGTTTTCAAGCGCACTTTTGATCAAGGTTGTGTGTGAGCCTATGCATAGGCTCAGAATGGGCAAGAAGAAATGGCACCCAAGGAAGCTGGAAAGGGGGACTGGGGTGGCTAATTCAGTCACTGCTCCCTTCCAGACCTTGTGGTAACACTCCTTCAAAGCCATTTACCTTTCTCTGGCACTCTCTGTGGTCAATACTGCTACCCAGGGCCACCAGCAGGAAACTGAGGCCTGTTCACCCACCACCCTTGTCCTTTCTGACCAGTCTGCGGGGCTATACTAGGAGTGAAAGAGCCAAGGAAGTAACTCCCAACAGTGCTGAGACGTCCAACTCTTGAGTGCTGTGGGGGCCAGCCAGGTTGGGAGTCAGTCCCAGTCTTCTTGAAAGCTTCCCTGCCTTGGAGCAAAACTGGGTGGGGGGGACACTCACCCCCCAGAGCTGGAGGCACTCTTTCCGGATCTCTGCCTGCCGAGGCTCGATCAGGGTCCTGGGAAAACGAAGCCCGTAAATAACTGAAACCTCTGTACAAGGAGTGTGCCTTCTGCACACCCATCAGAACCCCAGGGAGAGGAAGTCGTGTGAATGAACGTGTGCATGCCCACATGAGGCCAAGCTGCCATTACCCAAGGTGCTTGTAACACTCACACGGCTCTGCCTCCGGGAGGTGAGAGCAAAAGGGCACAGAAAACGAGATGATCTCCTTGTTCAACCACAAAGGGAAGGGAGGAGCCACCCTCCTGACCACCCTGGATGGCAGGGTCCCCAAACATCCTTCTTCCAATTACCCATCAGAACATACTGGTTCCTTCCCCGACACAGGCCACATTAAGTCCATCCCGTGGATGTCACCATGCCCGAGAAAGCTGAATTAGCTTCTGCTCACCCCCTACCAGACGTTTTCCTTGACCAGTCCTCCCTCTCCTCGCCTGATCACTCTTTATGTCTCCTGAACATTAGATATTCTACACATGCCCCTCTACATTCTCTGATGCACTGGTTAACAACTTTTCCTGTATCCTTTGCCTGGGTTACTCTTATCTGTCCAAAGACAATGGCCGAGGTTCATGCCATATGCTTCTTTGGCATCCTTCACAGAATACGGTAAAGTATGAGATAAAAAAGTAGGTATTTTTAAATGTAGAAATGAAGTAAAAAGCTCGGGTTGGGGGATGGGGAACAAAACATAAAGATCTTCCCTTGAAACAGGTGGATTCTGGAAAGGGCAACACTCACGTGTCTTGCACAAAGGCACGGATTTTGGCCAGAGCTTTGATCTGCAGACTACAGTGGCTGGAATAAAATTAAAAAAAAAATTTTATCTCAGAAGGATTACCAAAAAAGACAGCCTACGGTCATCAGGACAGAGAAGTTTAGCCAAGCAGTGGCCATCTATGTTTGGGGAAGGGCTTAAAGTCAAAAGAACCCCTTCAACCACACCCTTAAGGTACAGTTACATGGGACCTGATGAAGGCTTAGCGTAAAGCAGAACTGAGTCAAACCCACCAGAGACTCAGATCCCAAGCCCAGCCAAATGGAAGGCTCTGATCTCATCCTTAAAAATTTGAGGAATTCCCTGTGGTACAGTGGATAAGAATCTGCCGGCCAATGCAGGGGACATGGTTCGATCCCTGGTCTGGGAATATCCCACATGCCACAAAGCAGCTAAGCCTTTGTGCCACAACCACCAAACCCAAGCTCGAGGGCCTGCAAGTCGCCCTGAAACCTGTGTGCCTGGAGCCCGTGCTCTGCAACAAGAGAAGCCAAAGCCACCGCAACGAGAAGCCCGGGCACCTCAACAGAGAGTAGCCCCCTCTCACCACAACTGGAGAAGGCATGCTAGCAGCAACAAAGACCCAGAGCAACCAAATAAATTATTTTAAAAAACCCAAAAAACTGAAAGCCGTAGTGAAATGGTGTTTTTTGGCTGCATTGTGCAGCTTGCAGGATCTCAGTTCCCCAAGCAGGGATCCCCAAACCTGCAACCTTTCAATTAGAGTCCTAACCACACGACCACCAGAAATTCCCTGAACTGATTCTAAATGAAGCAACAACACAGTCCAGACCTAGATCAACTACACACTAAACTGACTTACCTGCACTAAGAGCCACCCTTACTACCTTAGCCTCCACGACTTGTAGAGACAAATTTTTTCATTTAAAAAGTGAGACATGATAAAGCAAGAAAATGTGACTCACTGACAAGAGGGAAAACAGTTCAACAGAACAAGACCAAGAGATGATCCAAATGTTGAAATTATCAGACAAGACCTTTAAAATAACTGAAAAATATGTTAAAGGATCTAGTGAAAAATGTATAATATACTTAAAAAGATGGAAAATACTGGCAGAGATATATAAAAACTATATTTTTCAAAAGCAAAAATTCTAGAAATGAAAAAGAGATAAATGGTATTATTTATTAAGCTAATTTATAGAAGTATAGTTGATTTACAATGTTAGTTGCAGGTATACAACATAGTGAATCAAATTTTTATATATTATACTCTATTTAGAGTTATTATAAAATACTGGTTATATATCCCTGTAGCTTATATATTTTACACATAGTAGTTTGTACCTCTTAATCCCCTATCTTTTCCCTCCCCTCCTCCCTCTCCCCACTGGTAACCAATAGTTTGTTCTCTAAATTTATCAGTCCATTTCTGTTTTATTATTCATTTTTGATTCCACATATAAATGATAACTTATCTATCTGACTGATTTCACTAAGATCCACTGCTCTAGGTCCATCCATATTGTTGCAAATAGCAGAATTTCATTCTTTTTTTTTTTTAATGACTTTGTAATATTTCAGAGTGAGTGTGTGTGTGTGTGTGTGTGTGTATATCCATCAACAGTGTACTAGGGTTTCCTTTTTTCCACTTCCTCATCAACATTTGTTATCTGTAGACTCTCTGATGATAGCTATTCTGACAGGTGCAAGGTGATCACATTTAATTTGCATTTCTCTGATTATTAGTGATGTTGAGCATTTTTTCATATACCTGTTGGCCATCTATATGTCTTCCTTGGAAAAATGTCTATTCAAGTCTTCTGCCCATTTTTTAATTGGGTTGTTTTTTACTGATATTGAATTTTATGAATTATTTATATATTTTGTGTATTAACCCTTTATCAGTCTTATCATTTGCAAATATTTCCTCCCATTCAGTAGGTTATCTTTTCATTTTGTTGGTTTCCTTTGCTGTGCAAAAGTTTTTAACTTTAATTAGGTCTCATTTCTCTATTTTTGCTTTCTTTGCCTTAGGACCTGATCTCTCCACCTCTAAAATTTCTCTTTATCAGAGTGTTCTGCCCTTGTTTTCTTCTAGATTTATGGTTTCTGGGCTTACACATAGGTCTTCAATCTATTTTGAGTTTATTTTTGTATATGGCGTGAGAAAATGTTTTAATTTCATTCTTTTACATGTAGCTCACCAGTTTTCCCAGCATCACTGTCATAGAGACACAAAGACACAGAGACCGTTTTTTTCTCCAATGTATATTCTTACCTCCTGTGTCATAGATTAACTGACAAAATGTAAAGGGAAAATTTTGAAAGCAGTCAGAGGATAATGGACACGTGACACACTGACAAAGTGTATCCCTGTGACTAGTTTATCCCTATGACTAGTTTATCATTATTACTAGTTTGCGAGTTTTTAATTATGAGTAGATGTTTAATTTTATTGAATATTCTTTCTGTATCTATCAAAATTATTACATTATTTTTCCTCTTTATTCCTTTAATACAGTGAAGTACAAAAAATGGTTTTCAAAAGGTACACAAATCTTGCATTTTTAGATAAATTCCAGTTGGTCATGAGCATTACTCTTATACACTGCGAAATTTACTAATTTTTTAAAAATTGTATTTATTTAAAATTTTTGGCTGTGCTGGGTCTTTGCTGCTGTGCAGGCTTTTCTCTAGTTCCAGAGAGCAAGGGGCTACTCTCCAGCTGCGGCTCCTGGACTCTAGAGCACGGGCTCAATAGTTGTGGTGCACCTGCTTAGCGGCTCCGGGGCTTGTGGGATCTTCCTGGATCGGGGATCAAACCCATGTTTCCTCCATTGGCAAGCGGATTCTTTACAACTGAGCCACCAAGGAAAGATTTTTATGTATAGGCTCATGAGGGGTATTAATCTATAAATGTGTAGTCTTTTGAAGTTTTGGTGAGATGGTTGGATGGCATCATCAACTCAATGGACATGAGTTTGAACAAACTCTGGGAGACAGTGAAGGACAGGAAAGCCTGGCATGATGCAGTCCATGGGGTCGCAAAGAGACACAACCGAGCGACTGAACAACAACAACAAATATATATATTTAAATGCTATCAATTTCCCTTTATTAGTCCTTTTTAAATTCCTTTAGGTATATATATAAAGGACATATATATTTATCTATTCATCTGTCAATGGACATTAAAAGACATTCAAATTGGAAAGGAAAGCAAAAAATTATTTGCAGAAGATATGGTTATATATGTAAAAAATCTTAAGGAATCTACCAGACTACTAGAACTAATAAGTAAGTGAAGCATTCACACAAAATATGTAGTCAATATACAAAAATCAATTGTATTTCCATATACTAGTAATGAACAATTAGAAAATGAAAATTTTAAAATACCATTTACATACCCATAAAATTCTTAGAAATAAATTTAACAAAAGATGTGTAACATCTCTATACTGAAAACTATAAAACTGCTGAGAAACATTAAAGAACCTAAATAAAACTTCTAGATGAAACTTCTGACTGATATTCTAGTCAGACTATTTTCATTACTTTAGTACAGTAAAAGTTTTTAAGAGCAACAAGAATCACCAACAAAAATAAAAAATTGATAAATTGGATTTCAGCATCAAAATTTAAAACTTCTTGGCATCAAATTGAAAAGGAAGAAGTAAAATTATCTCAGTTTGCAGATGACATGATCTTTTATGCAAAAAACTCTAAAGATTCCACAAAAAGCTGTTATAATAATCAGTCACATTTCTATACACTAACAACAAACAATCTGAAAATTAAGTTAACTACTCCATCTACAATAGCATCAAAGAATAAAATACTGAGGAATAAATTAAATCAAGAAGTGAAAGACTTGTACACTGAAAGCTGTGTAACACTGCTGAAAAAAATGAAAAGAGATAGAAATAAATGGAAGGGCATGCTGTGTTCATGGACTGGAACACTTAATATTGTTAACATGACAACACTACCCAAAGCAATCTACAGATTCAATGCAATCTCTACCAAAACCCCAATGGCAGTTTTTGCAGAAATAGAAAAACTCATCCTAAAAATCATGGAAACTCAGGGGACCCCAAATAGCCCAAACAATACTGCAAATGAAGAACAAAGCTGGGGGCCTCACATATCCTGAGGTCAAAACAACTTACTACAACACTATAGTAAAAAGTATGGTACTGGCATCAAGACCAATGGAACAGAATAGAGAGCTCAGAAATAAACCCTCACATGTACAATCAAATGATTTTCAACAAGAGTGCATTCCATGGGGAATGCATATAGATAGTCTTCAACAAATAATGTTGGGAAAACTTGATATCCACATGCAAAAGAATAAAGTTAGACACCTACTTCACATTACCTATAAAAATCAATTCAAAATGGATCAAAGACCTAAACATACGAAATAAAACTATAGAACTTTTCTCTCAAAAGAAAACACGGAGAAAAGCTTCACGACACTGGATTTAGTGATGGATTTCTTTAATGACACCAGAAGCACAGGCAATAAAAGAAAAAATAGATAAACTAGACCATATCAAAATATAAAACTTCTGTGCAAAGGGCATAATCAATACAGTAAAAAACAAAAACAAAACCCCACAGAATACAAGAAAAAATTTTCAAATCATACATCCAATTAAGGGATTAATACCCAGAATGTATTAAGAATTCCTATAACTAAACAACAAAAATCAAGCAAATCAATTTAACAATGGGCAAAGGGAGGTCTGTCCAAGATGGCAGAGTAAGACCCTGAGCTCACCTCTTTACATGGGACACCAAAATTACAGCATAGGAACCTGGAATGTTAGGTCCATGAATCAAGGCAAATTGGAAGTGGTCAATCAGGAGATGGCAAGAGCGAATGTCAACATTTTAGGAATCAGCGAGCTAAAACGGACTGGAATAAGTGAATTTAACTCAGATGACCATTATATCTACTACTGTGGGCAAGAATCCATTAGAAGAAATGGAGTAGCCATTATAGTCAACAAGAGTCCGAAATGCAGTACTTGGATGCAATCTCAAAAACAACAGAATGATCTCTGTTTGTTTCCAAGGCAAACCATTCAATATCATGGTAATCCAAGTCTATGCCCCAACCAGTAATGCTGAAGAAGCTCAAGTTGAATGGTTCTATGAAGACCTACAAGACCTTCTAGAACTAACACCCAAAACAGATGTCCTTTTCATTATAGGGGACTGGAATGCAAAAGTAGGAAGTCAAGAAACACCTGAAGTGACAGGTAAATTTGGCCTTGGGGTACAGAATGAAGCAGGGCAAAGGCTAATAGAGTTTTGCCAAGAGAATGCACTGGTCATAGCAAACACCCTCTTCCAACAACACAAGAGAAGACTCTACACATGGACATCACCAGATGGTCAACACTGAAATCAGACTGATTATATTCTTTGCAGCCAAAGATGGAGAAGCTCTATACAGTCAGCAAAAACAAGACCAGGAGCTGACTGTGGCTCAGATCATGAACTCCTTATTGCCAAATTCAGACTTAAATTGAAGAAAGTAAGGAAAACCACTAAACCATTCAGGTATGACCTAAATCAAATCCCTAACAATTATACAGCGGAATTGAGAAATAGATTTAAGGGACTAGATATGATAGACAGAGTGCCTGATGAACTATGGACAGAGGTTCGTGACACTGTATAGGAGACAGGGAGCAAGACCATCCCCAAGAAAAAGAAATGCAAAAAAGCAAAATGGCTGCCTGAGGAGGCCTTACAGATAGCTGGGAAGAGAAGAGAAGCAAAAAGCAAAGGAGAAAAGGAAAGATATACCCATTTGAATGCAGAGTTCCAAAGAACAGCAAGAAGAGATAAGAAAGCCTTCCTCAGCGATCAATGCAAAGAAATAGAGGAAAACAATAGAATAGGAAAGACTAGAGATTTCTTCAAGAAAGTTAGAGATACCAAGGGAATATTTCATGCAAAGATGAGCTTAATAAAGGACAGAAATGGTATCGACCTAACAGAAGCAGAAGATATTAAGAAGAGGTGGCAAGAATACACAGAAGAACTGTACAAAATAGATCTTCACGACCCAGATAATCATGATGGTGTGATCACTCACCTAGAGCCAGACATCCTGGAATGTGAAGTCAAGTGGGCCTTAGAAACCATCACTACGAACAAAGCTAGTGGAGGTGATGGAATAAATTCCAGTTGAGCTATTTCAAATCCTAAAAGATGATGCTGTGAAAGTGCTGCACTCAATATGCCAGCAAATTTGGAACACTCAGCAGTGGCCATGGGACTGGAAAAGATCAGTTTTCATCCCAATCCCAAAGAAAGGCAATGCCAAAGAATGCTCAAACTACCGCACGATTGCACTCATCTCACACACTAGTAAAGTAATGCTTAAAATTCTTCAAGCCAGGCTTCAACAATATGTGAACTGTGAACTTCCAGATGTTCAAGCTGGTTTTAGAAAAGGCGGAGGAACCAGAGATCAAATTGCCAACATCTGTTGGATCATCAAAAAAACAAGAGAGTTTCAGAAAAACATCTATTTCTGCTTTATTGACTATGCCAAAGCCTTTGACTGTGTGGATCACAGTAAACTGTAGAAAATTCTGAAAGTGATGGGAATACCAGACCACCTGACCCGCCTCTTGAGAAATCCATACGCAGGTCAGGAAGCAACAGTTAGAACTGGACATGGAACAATAGACTGGTTCCAAATAGGAAAAGGGGTACCTCAAGGCTGTATATTGTTACCCTGCTTATTTAACTTATATGCAGAGTACATCATGAGAAATGCTGGGCTGGATGAAGCACAAGCTGGAATCAAGACTGCCGGGAGAAATATCAATAACCTCAGATATGCAGATGACACCAACCTTATAGCAGAAAGTGAAGAAGAACTAAAGACCCTCTTGATGAAAGTGAAAGAGGAGAGTGAAAAAGTTGGCTTAAAGCTCAACATTCAGAAAACAAAGATCATGGCATCCACTCCCATCACTTCATGGCAAATAGATGGAGAAACAGTGCAAACTGTGGCAGACTTTATGTTTTTGGGCTCCAAAATTACTGCAGATGGTGACTACAGCCATGAAATTAAAAGACGCTTACACCTTGGAAGAAAAGTTATGACCAACCTAGACAGCATATTAAAAAGCAGAGACATTACTTTGCCGACAAAGGTCCATCTAGTCAAGGCTATGGTTTTTGCATTAGTCATGTATGGATGTGAGAATTGGACTATAAAGAAAGCTGAGCACTGAAGAATTAATGCTTTTGAACTGTGGTGTTGGAGAAGACTCTTGAGAGTCCCTTGGACTGCAAGGAGATCCAACCAGTCCATCCTTAAGAAAATCAGTCCTGAATATTCATTGGAAGGACTGATGCTGAAGCTGAAACTCCAATACTTTGGCCACCTGATGTGAAGAGCTGACTCATCTGAAAAGACCCTGATGCTGGGAAAGATTGAAGGCGGGAGGAGAAGGGGATGACAGAGGATGAGATGGTTGGATGGCATCACCGACTCAGTGGGCATAAGTCTGAGTAAACTCCATGAGTTGGTGATGGACAGGGAGGCCTGGCATGCTGCAGTCCATGGGGTTGCAAAGAGTTGGACACGACTGAGTGACTGAACTGAACAGACCATCTATCTATGAGAACCACGTGAAAACTAGCAGAAAAGATTTTCCAGATATAAAGAAGAAATCACAATGAGATGGGTAGGAGGGGCAGAGATGAGGTACAGACAACACCCACAACCCTGGGTAGGTAACTCACAAATGGAAAGAGAACCACAACTGCAGGTAGTTGCAAGGACTGAGGCATCCAAGCCCTGGATGGGACTCCCCAGCCCAGGGACTTTGCACCAGGAAAACGAGCCCTGTAATGTCTGGCTTTGAAGGTCAGCAGGGCTTACAAGCGAGTTAGAGGGTTGTAGAAAACAGAGTCTTAAGGGGCACTTGCAAATTCTCACATACTCCCAAGTCCCAGTACTCAGATGGTAATTTGAAAGGAGCCTGGGTGAGACCCACCTGCTGATCTTTAAATTAGAGAGCCTCCCTGAGAGCCAGGAGGCCACTGGGACTCCTCCTGGGGACATATGGTTGGGGAACTAAGATCCCATATGCCATGAGGTGCGGCCAAAAAAAAAAGCAAAATTAATAAACTGAAATCTGTTGCATTTCTATACACTGACAACAAACTATCAGAAAGAGAAATTAAGAAAACAATACCATTTACAATTGCATCAAAAAGATAAAATACCTACAAATAAATCTAACTTAAGAGGTAAAAGACCTGTACTCATAAAACTATTAGACACTGATTCATTCAAGAAATCGAAGATAACAAAAACAAATGGAAAGATATACTGGAAGATACCAGAAGAATATTGTTAAAATGGCCATACTACCTAAGGCAATCTACAGTCAATGCAAACCCTATCAAAATATCATGGCATTTTTTACAGAACTAGAACAAATAATTCTAAAATCTGTGTGAAACCATAAAAGACCCCAAATAGCCAAAATTATCTTCAGAAGAAGGACAAAGCTGGAAGTGTCATGCTCCCTAATTTCAAACTAGGAAATATGGACAATTAAGCTATGACCAAGGAGGCAAGAATGTACACTGGGGAAAAAGACAACCTCTTCAATAAATCTTGTTGGGAAAACTGGAGAGCTACATGTGAAAGAATCAAACTGGCCTACTTTCCCACTCCTTATACAAAAATAAACCCAAAATGGATTTAAGACTTAAATATAAGTAATACTTGAAATCATAAAACTTGTAGAAGAAAACTCAGGTAGTATACTCTTTGATACCAGTCTCAGCAATTTTGGGGGGATATATTTCCTTAGAGAAGGGAAACAAAAAGAAAACTAAACAGATGGTACTACATCATAAGCTAAAAAGCTTTTGCACAGCAAAGGAGACTACCAGCGAAACAAAAAGGCAGCCTACTGAATGGGAGGGAGGTAGTTGCAAACAATATATCTGATAAGGGGTTACAATACAAAACATAAGAAGAACTCAAAACATAAAAAGAACTCAACATAAAAAAAAAAATCCTAGATAAATGAAGATGTGGTGTGCACGCGTGCGCGCGCACACACACACATACACAATGGAATATCAGTCATAAAAAAAGAGTACAATAGTGCTTCCCAGTGGCTCAGTAGTAAAGAATCTGCCTACCAATGCAGGAGATACCGATTCAATCCCTGGTCCAGGAAGAACACAAATTCTGCGGAGGAACAAAGCCCATGTGCCACAGCTCCTAAGCCTGTGCTCTGGAGCCTGGAACCACAACTACTGAGCCCACACGCTGCAACTACTGAAGCCTGCACGCCCCAGAGCCCTGTGCTCTGCAACACGAGTAGCCACCGCAATGAGAAGCCCGCACGCTGCAGAGAAGAGTAGCCCCCTCTGACTGCAACGAGAAGAGCCCACACAACAACGAAGACCTAGCACAGCCAAAAATAAATACATTTTTTAAGTTATTGAAAAAAAAAAAACGTGGAGGGGAGAGGCTTCCCACACCAAGTGATTCTCTGTAGACAATTTTAAAAAAGAATGAAATAATACCATTTGCAACAACATGAATGGACCTAGAGATTATCATACTAAGTGAAGTAAGTTGGACAAAGACAAATATCACACAATATTACTTTGATGTGGAAACTAAAAATGATGCACAGGTACTTATTTACAAAATAGACTAATAGAAATTGACCCACAGTCACTGAAAACAAACTTATGGTTACCCGAGGGGGAAGAGACAGAGAGTGATAAATGAGGAGTTTGGGATTAACAAATACAAACTACTACATATAAAACAGATAAGCAGTAAGCTCCTACTGTATAGCACAGGAAACTATATTCAATACCTTGTAATAATGGAAAGGAATCTGAAAAATAATATACATACATAAAACTGAATCACTGCTATACACTAGAATCTAACATAACATTGTAAATCAACTATATTTCAATTTTAAAAACACTTAATTAAACTATAATTTTCAAAAAACTGATTAGGCAGTTTTTTGAAAACTGGAAAAAAAAGACAGAATTCTTTTTTGAAAAAAAAGAATAGGCAGAGGATTTCAATATTTTTCTGTGGAAGACATATACAGATTGGTCAACAAACATGAAAAGATGTTCAACATTACTAATCTAATCAGGAAAATGCAAATCAAAACCACAATATCACCTCCCCCTGTCAGAATAGCTATTATCAAAAAGACAAACAAATAACCGTTGGCAAGGATATGGAGAAAAGGAACTCCCATGCAGTGTTGGTAGGGCTGTAAACTGGCACAGCTACTACGGAAAACAGTATGAAGGTTCCTCAAAAAAATTAAAAATAGAACTACCATGTGCTGTGTTGTGCTTAGTAGCTTCAGTCATGTCTGACTTTGCGATCCTATGGACTGTAGCCCACCAGGCTCCTCTGTCCATGGGGATTCTCCAGGCAAGAATCCTGGAGTGGGTTGCCATGCCCTCCTCCAGGGGATCTTCCCAACCCAGGGATTGAATCTAGGTCTCCCGCTTTGCAGGTGGATTCTTTATGGTCTGAGCCACCATGGAAGCCCAAGAATACTGGAGTGGGTAGCCAGCCTATCCCTCTCCAAGGGATCTTCCCAATCCAGGAATCGAACCAGGGCCTCCTGCATTGCAGGCAGATTCTTTACCAGCTGAGCGGTATACCAGGGAAGCCAGAATTACCATATGATCTAGCAATTCCATTTCTGGCTATTTTTCTGACAAAAATAAGATATGTACCCCAATGTTCACTTCAGTATTATTTATAATAGCCAATATATGGAAGCAATCTAAGTGTCCATCAATAGATAAATAAAGAAAATGCAGTATATATACACAAAGGAATATTACTGAGCTATAAAAAAGAATGAAATCTTGCCATTTGCAACAACATGAATGGACCTAGACAGTATTATGCTAAGTAAAATAAGTCAGAGAAAGATAAATACTATACAACTTCACTTATATGTGGAATCTAAAAACAAAACAAATGAACAGACATTAACAGAGGAAACAGATTCTTGGATATAGAGAACAAACTGGTAGTTGCCAGAGGGGAGGGGAATGGGGAGTACGAGTGAAATCACAGAGGGAGATTAAGAGGTACAAACCTCAAGTTATAAAATAAGTAAGTCACCAGGATGTAATGTACAGTACAGGGAATATAGTTAATGATATCTTAATAACTTTTTATGGTGACAGGTGGTAATCAGACTTTGGTGAACACTTTCTAATGTATAAAAATATCAAATCAGACTTTCTGGTAGTCCAGTGGTTAAGAATCCAACTGCCAATGCAGGGCACAAGGGTTCAATCCCCGGTCCGGGAAGATTCCACAGGCCTTGGGGCAACTAAGCCTGTGGGCCACAACTGCTGCCTGAGAGTCCTAGAGCCTGTGCTCCACAGCTAGAGAAGCCCCCGCAACTAGAGGCCTGAGCACCCCAATCAGCCTCTGCTCATTGCAGTTAGAGAAAAGCCCGTGTGTAGCAATGAAGATCCAGCACAGCCAAAAACAAATAATTAAAAAAAAAAATCAAATCATTATGCTGTATACTGAAAACTAATACGATACTGTAAGTCAATTATACTTCAATAAAAAATAAAATTTTAAAAATAAAAATGTGGGACTTCCCTGCTGGTCCAGTGGTTAAGAATTCGCCTTCCAATACAGGGGACATGGGTTCAATCCCTGGTCAGGGAACTAGATCCCAAGTGCTATGGGACAACTAAACAAGCCCACATGGTGCAACTAAGACCTGACAGAGACAAGTAAATAAATATTTAAAAAATTAAATTAAAAATAAATAAATAAATAAATAAAAATGGACAAAGGACTTGAATATATTTCTTCAAAGAAGATATACAAATGGCCAATTTGCATATGAAAACATACTCAACATTATTAGTCATTAGGGAAATGCAAACCAAAACTACAATGAGAGCCAGTTCAGACCCACTAGAATGGCTATTATGAAAAAAAACATCAAAAAATAACAAGTGTTGGTGAAGATATGGAGAAATTGGAACCCTGGTGCGTTGCTGGTCGGAACGTAAAGTGGTGCAGCAATCCCACTTCCAGATGTATACCCGGATGAAGTGAAAGGAAGGACACAGTTACTTTTCACACCAACATTCACAGAAAAATTCTTCTCAATAGCTAAAACGTGAGGAAAATCCCAATGTCCATCAACAGCTGAATGGATAAACAAAATGTAGTATGCACACATAATGGATTATTACTTAGCCTTAAAAAAGGAATGAAATCCTGACACATACTACCATATAATGAATCTTAAAAGCATTATGCTAAGTGAAATAGCCAGAGGCAAAAGAACAAATATTGTATGAATGCACTTATATGCGGTACATGCAATAAGCAAATTCATAGAGAGAAAATAACAGAGGGTACCAATGGCTGGGGATGAGGGGAATGGGAGTTGTTATCTCACAGGTACCGAGTTTCTGCTTTGGATGATTAAAAAGCTCTGGAAATGCATCATGGTGATGGTTGCAGAACTGTGTGAATATATTTAATGCCACTAAATTTCACATTTTAAGAAGAGCTAAAATGATAAACTTTGTTATGTGTATTTTACAATTTAAAAGGGGACAAAAATTTTAACTTTTGCTTATCAAAAGACATTATTAAGACAATGAATAGGCAGACCACAGATTGGGGAAAAACATTCCCAATATGCCAGACACAAATCAATTTACCAGGCTGCTTAAACACTCTGCAGCTGGGAGCTTTGAGAAGACCAGTTCTGCCATGCATCCACACACACCCATATGAAACTGCAGCACGGCTCAACAAAAAGAAGTCCAGAAATGTGACAAAGCCTTGGCTTTGCTGATTTCCAGTCCCGGGCCTGCTTCCTCATCTACAACATGCTGAAACTTAGTATGGGCTCCACCTTGGTGCCGATTCTTATATCAAGATGAGAGAGCTTATGTAGCAGTACCACAGAATGGAAAGTTAAAATACTGAGAGATGATGGATAGAGACTTCCTCTCCTATGTTTCCCTAGGGCCACCTATACATTCAACCTTCTCTGGGAGACTTGGGATTCCACTCTTAGAAGTGACCTTTCCAGTACATGTTTGGCCCCCTAAGCGAGCACTTCTGTTGATTCATTGCTACTATACAACTCTCCAAGCTTCCTCAGAAAACTGTTCAATGAGGTTTGCCCACTTACAAAACTGAGCCAACTGTCACAACTTTAAATTATCACCACTAACAAGGAGGGGGAAAACAATTAATGAAGGTTAGAACAAAAACAAAACCAGCATTCAGATGGCCTATTTGAGAAACTCATGGTTTGGCAAAAGTTTTGATACCAGAAACTTCCAAAAGCATGTTATATACTTGCTTTCCAGCCATCTCTTGCTTCCAATTAAGGGACTTCACGGGACAGCAAACTATGATGGCCTTCTACAAATGGAAGCAATTAAAGGGAGATTATTCCTTCCTCCAAGGACACAAAACAAGTCTGCCCTCTAGATTCACTATCATACTCAGGCTCCCATGGGCAGGACTATGCCAGCCAGGCTCCCACCAGCCCCACTGTGACAGGGCATGGGAGCAGGATGAAAGTCCTCAAGGTACCCAAAGTCATAGGGAGCCCTGGAGCAAACAGACTGATCTCAGCTACAAATTTTTCAAAACTGACAAAGTGATACCAAGAGCCAGTCATCCAGTCCTTCATTCTCTTCATCCCTAGGGCTTTCCTGATACCGTAGGGATGCCAGCAAACAACGACAGCAAAAAGAAATGAAGGAAAAAACACATTGGTCTGCTTACCCCTCGTTGGACCGTATCATGTAGTCAGTAAATTCATGGTCTCCCTTGATCACCTCCAAGGGGACCACAAGGTTGACGTCAGAATCAGTGTTCCGCAGCTGGTTGAGTTTAATGTTGACTGAGAAGAGGTAATCCCGCACTTCATCTATGCCCACCTTCAGGCCCTTGCACACCACATACCTGAGAGGAGAGACCCTGTCAGTCCACTGAGCAAGGGCTTCCCCGGCATAATTCCTCTTCCCCGAGCCCCCTGCTGAGTCACAAAACCCCTGTCTACGTACCAAGAACAGTGTGCTGCAAAGTTCACCTCAAATCCTTCCTTTTTATGTTGGGCTGTGTTTCTACTCTCTATGGCAGTGGTTCCCAATGACCCAGGCTGGCTGAGTCACCATCAGCTGGGAAGTCTGCTAAGTTAAGGGCAATCAGACTCTCCAGGGGTGGGGCCCAGAAATCTGTTTTTAACAAGCCACCTAGCAATTCGGATTGGCTGCATCTTCTCTCACAAGATATATGGGCACTGTGTCCCACCTGGGATGCAAACGTGACTCTGGTTGGTGGCCCATTTGTCCTTCAGGTAACCTTCCGTTGGTCTCCTTCAGCCTCCTGGGCCAAGCCAAGGATCACCCACAAAAGTGTGGTGAACAAGGTTGGTGGAAGAGGCAGAAGCTGAACGGTACGTCAAAAAACCAGGAAAATCCAAATCCTCTTGGCTCCAATCCCTTTTTTTTAAGTCAAGGTTTTTTAATGTAGCTTGAGTGCTCATGCCAGAGATGCACCAGATTTTCTGTTCTGACATTTAGCCAACTAGTCGGATTCGAAGGGAGAGGAAAGGCTCACCTCTCTGAGTTGGCAGGCCGGCTGGTAATTGGCTTAAAGAGACACACTCGCTCAAAGCAGCAGTACAGCAGGTAGATGAGCCCCACGCTGAACGGTGTGAAGAGGTCGAAGGTTTTACAGATGAAGTGGCCCCCTAGGTTAAGAGAGAACACCAATGACAGTCGGCAGCTTCCACTCCAGGAAGCGGGCTGGGTCATCTCAGGGACCATGACAAAACAGGGCCCCAACACCTGGGCCCATTAAAAGTCACAAGCCACAGAAGGGAAAGAGTTGTAGAGGGGACTCTGGGGATTCCATAGTACTTTCCCCCCTAAATTCCTCATTCCACCACATGTCATCTCATACAAGCAGACCATTATTTAACTTTCAAGCCAACCCCAATACATGTTCCTGTCCAACAGGGCCTCCGGTGGGTCCTGGGTGGGGAGACAGCAGAGAAGTGTCACCTGTCCGGACAACAGACAGCGCCATGAGGAACTGACAGAGCAGCAGCTGTTTGCTGAGGATCTCCTGCAGGATCTCCTGTCCCTCCACTGAGAACCCCTGAAACGAGAGCACACGGACCAGCGTAGAAGAGAGAAGTGACGAGGGCTGAAGAGAATGCTCCCACCTCATCCTCCCTGAGATTTCTTCAGGTGTTTCCAGTGATCTCCACCAACTAACTGACACAGGCACAGTCTGATGTTTAGATACCTTGGCGTGGTCATGTGGCTCACTGTGGTAAAGACAGCACCTGGGACCTGGGTCTGCCTACTGAGCCACTGCTGTTTTCCTGCTCTGTCGCTCCTGGGGATAGAACCAAATCTGCTCCTCCAAGGAGATGGTCCAGAAAATTTTAAAACTCATGCTGGAATCCAAGGGAAGGATACAGCAGAACAGAGGCAAAATACACTAGTCACAAGCCAACTATAAGACAGGAAACTGAATGCCCTGGTGAGTCCAGTGAGACCCAGGGAGCACGTGTGGCTACATACTCTGTATGGGCTCCCTCAGTCCTGGGCTGGCCACTGAACAGGCCCCAGTCTGGTGACAGGAGAAAGTCTGCCTGACAGTCACAAGAATCTTTCTTTCTCTGCTGACCACAGATTCACTCACAAAACCCCCGCTCCTGTCCCAGGACCATGGAGCCTCTCCCTCCAGCTGGCAGAGTCTCTGGGCAGGCTGTTTGTATGAAGAATGTATGTCTGCTGTTCTTGGAGTGGTCTCCCTCCCTGTGAGATCCCAGCAAGGAGCAGAGAGCCAAGCTCACAGGAGAGTGAGGGACGCCAGGCACTGTGATGGGAAAAGAGGCGAGTTGTTGTTTATTGTGCATAGCGTTTCAATTTTGCAAAATGGAAAAAGTTTTGGAGATCTGTTTCATGAAAGCATGATTTTATTTAACATAACTGAACTGTAAACTTAAAAATGGCTGCAACGGTAAATTTTATATTATGTGATTTTTATCACAATAATTAGGAGAAGCAAAGAGGCTGGGCTCCATTTAACTTGCCCAGCCTGGTCTCCAGAAATAAAAATGTTCAGTAATGTCTTCCAGATTTACAGATGCTTCTTAAAATGCATGGCTATTTATAGGGAGAGGGGGAAAAAAACACATACACACAAAAACCCCTCATGGGTCACCAGTCTATGTTGCCTAAGTCAGAAGGACAATCCTTGAGTTTGCCACTTGAGCTGATGCCCTGCACAGCTGCCTCCCAAGTGTATCAGACCCCAACAGGCTCAACAGAAGCAGCCCCTCCCTCCCCTCAAGCCTATCTGTTGTCCTCTGCTAGGCACCAACCTGTGGGGACTGAGGGAAAGCTCAGATCCTGACATCCTAAACATTTCTTCACCTCTCCACACAGCTATTGTTTGAGAGGCTGCCCAAGGGGCTCCAGAAGCTTTTCGCAACTCTGCCCATGTGACTCTAGAGCAACTGCCATGTTCTCTGACCCTCCTCTACACTAAGTTGTGGCTCACAACTTTTCTGGTAGTCCAGAAAAGACTACCGGCAGCATCAGATTACTAGGGGAGAAAGCTGCAGGGGGCTCGCCTCTATGCCTCAGGCAGCTGCCCAAGAAATGGGTAACCTGAATATCTTCTTCAGCTCAGCCACTGACAGAGCCTCTTGTGGAGTCTTAATATGGAGTCTTAATTAATATGGAGCAGCTCCGTTTGGTTACGTGGTCACCCATCACCTGCTCCCGAGGCTTAGGAGTGGCCGTGTACAGACCGCCTCTGCCAAGAGCAGCACCTGGGTGACAAACGATGGAAACGTTCTTCCCGTCGGCTCTGCTGAGTTCATCTCAGTCACAGTGCCCCCTCACCAGGCCTCCACACTCACCCGAGGCCCTTTGAGGAAGTGAGCTGAGAAGATCCACCTGCCCCAAGCAAAGATGCCCACAATAGCACAGCCTTGACAAAGTTACAAACTGAAAAGATGTACAAAAAGAATAAAAACATACATCCCCACCCCACGAAGAGCAGGTCACCTACCCCATCGGCCATCAGAAAGTGGACACCCTTGTGATCGGTGTTATCCAGGACGAAATTCCGAAAAGCATTGATGTTCTCCGGGCGGGTGATGTCTCCGTCTCCATCAATACCACCCTCACCTGACAGACAGGACACAAGGTTCACAGTTAGCTCGTCTGCCCTGTGCATCCCTGGCACTGGGACACAACCTCGCCAGGGCTGTGAACACAGGTACCAGGCAGACCTCAAGGCCCAGGAGAAGAGCCTCTGTGAGAAGCAACTCACTGAAGGACCCGTCACACAAGGCTGCCCTGCAGTGATGGACCAGGAGGCAGAAACAGGGCCCTGCTACAATAAAGGAGTTCAGGAGGAGTCAACCAGCCGTGAGCCATCAACTGAAACAGAAGGTCTTCATGTTCAAGATCAAATGTGTGCTTAAAGCACCTACATTCAGGAAGCAGTATCAATTTCTTAATAAGTTCGGTTAACAAAAGACTGCCAAATCACAAAGAGCAAGACAGAGTGGAGGGAACTGCTAGGGGGTTGCTGAGCATCTGGCATACAGGGCTGGGGATGGGTGTGGGTTTGTATATGTTAATAGCCCTGCCAGTTCTCAGCCAGGGATCAAACAGTTTTATTATCTCCTGTCACCACAAGAGAAGGAAGGAGAAATTAATATGGATCTGCTGAGAGTTTGCCTACTGGAGGGTTTAACCTGGATCTCACGGGCCTGGGGTAAAAGGGACAGTCAAGAGGAAACTGAGACCATCATGACATGGGCTGGGAACCCGGGGCTGAGAGACCTGGGACAGAAAACATGGCGCGTGCATAGTAACTCCTCCTGACAAGACCTTGCCCTCTCAGTCCCTGGGGGCCTCCTCCACGTCCCTACCGTAGTAGGGTTCGAAGAGCTCACTGGAGGCAGAGTAGAAGTCTTCCAGCTTAAAGTCATTAGGACCCTTCAGAGTCATTCCAAAGCCCTTCGCGTGCCACTTCTTCCTCCACAGCACATACTCCGAGAAGCCACCCGGGCCTGCACAGACGTCAGCAAAGTACAGAAGCTCAGCTTCCCGGTCCTTCACCAGTGGCTTCTGCAAAGGTAAGTGGAAGTCAGGGGAGAAAGAGGAAAAAAAAATGGCTCAATGGGGAGCAGGAAAGAGAAGAGCAGGGGAGTAAAATAAGCCTTTCAGCAAGCACAGTGCAGAGTTCCTGCTAGAGCCACAACCGCCAGGAAACGTGTCCTCTGAGACCATTGCTTTCAGTCACCCATCCCCACCTCAAAACACCGCTAATGCCTTTCACACCACCATGCCCAGCTCAGACTCCTAATAAAACAATCTAATGGGCACCCAAGTGTGCATGTTTTATTTCTCAGCATCTTTTCCCCACCGCTTCCTGCCTTATAAGAGTCCCAACGAGCGGAGTAGATGTTCTAGCCCCCCACATGACAGACAGGGAAAGAGAGACACCAAGACACAAATCGACCTGCTCACAGTCTGCAGCACCGCTTAGTCAGCATCCCGTCACCTTGACCAGGAGATGCAGGTTTCTTGTCCAACCAGAGTCTGAGGGGCTCTCATATCACTTCCTCCCAGCCACAGGGCCTCTCCTTCCAGATGACAGCCCCTGCATCCCTTCATCCCCTCCTCCTGGACGCACCCTTTTTTTTCCCCTCCAATTAAGTTTTTATCATGGAATAATTTTAAACGTATAGATAAGTTGCGAGGATAAAATTCGCACATATCCTTCACCCAGCTTTATTAACATCTTACATGGTCAGTTGTAAAAATTAAGAAACTGACATGCACAGGTGCTCTACTATGAACTAAATCCCAGATTCAGATCTCACCAGACCCCTTGTTCTGTTCCATGACTCCATCCAAGACACCACAGTGTCCTGTGTGTCCTCCTTTTTGGCATACCTCCCCTCCTGCCTTTGCCCCTCTGCTGACCAGGGCCTGCACAGGGCAGAGCTGGAAGCTGACAAGATTGAGAGAACAGGAGACACTGATCTAGGTAGCCATCAGAGCACCCACCCACCTAAAGAATAACTGAATTACACTATCATTTGTATTTGATGATTAATTTTGGCCACTTAAGTGGCTTTAAATTCTTAATCTAAAATGCTGGGCATTTCTTGGTGGCCTCGTGGTTAGGATACTGGGCTTTCACTGCTGTGGCCCAGGTTCCATCCCTGGTCGGGGAACTGAGATCTCACAAGCCACACATCTTGGCCAAATTAATTAATTAAATTTAATGTATGCTGAATGCAGATCTAGATTGTGTTTACACTTCTCTTCTACACACCTGGGCCCTCGAGGGTGAATTCTACTTGTCTCAAGCCTCCACGGCAGAGACGTGCCATCTTCACTGGTGACAAAAGGCTGAGCTCCAGAGGGGTGACCGCAGGGGACCCTGATGAACATCCAGCAGGAAGGGCTAAGACAGCTCAGCCTTCTGTCCCTCAAAGTCTGGCACGGCTGGGTGCTTGTCCAGAGCTCTCTAACTGCCAGATAAATATTAGAAGGCTTCAGGGGAAACAGTTATAGGAAAGAAATGGAAATACTAATGCTCACAGTCCAGTCACTTTTGAGGTAACAAGGGCTTTGCATCTGATGATGGTTATCTAGCTTGATCACAACAGTGGAAAAAGTCTCTGGAGAAAGGGACTATAGCTAAAAATACATTTCATCACCCTGTGGCAAGCCCACTCAGTGTGCTTGCTGGGACATATCAGTTCCTTCTCCCCTTCCTCTGCTCCACCACCCCAACCTTCTTGTTCCTGAGCCATCAATTATTCATATTTTCTTATTGTATTCATTTGCACACTAAAAAAGATCTAATGGCATACGCCAAGAATATTATGCAGCACTTCCCAGGCTGCAAAGCGGTAGTGAGGCAGGAGTCACAAGTTTAAGGCCTGCACACACTGGAAAGAGTGAAAACATTGTTCCTCACCACAGGCCATGCCCTAGCCCCAGGCGCCAGCTTCTCCAGGTGAGAGGCTGGTCCAAAGAAGACTGTGAGAAGAAAGGAGAATGAATCAATGAAAGCATCTCACCTCCAAAAAGACAACATAAATATGACCTGTTCTGTAATTTCAAGCCGTATCACCCTTGCAGGCCGTGGCCAGAGGCCCTTTCACAGAAAGGACGGCCGGGGTTCTCACCTCTGCCACTTACTGACTGTGCAGTCAAAGGCAAGAACACGATTTATGTCTTTAAGCTTGAGCTTCCTCAACAACAAACTGGAACTAATGCAGGCTATCTCTTAAAGCTGTTGTAGGATTGAACAAAGTACCTTATGTCGAAGACCCTTAAAAACTGTACAATACTGAACAAACGTTAAGACGACACTAAGTTCGACTAGATCAGCCAGCCCCGCGAGTCAAACCCTTGTCCCTCCCCTCCTTTTCTCTCTGCAGAGTCTGGGGCAGTGCTCCACAGGCAGCAGGGACTTTGTAAGTGCTGTCTAATTTCTTCTAAGACAGCACTGAAGCTTAAAGATCTACATTCAGCTTTTGTATCCTGTTACGCTTCACAGCCAATGCTTTCTTACCACAACGATAACCACAGGCACACAAGTCCCTCATGTAACGTTTATATATAATACGCTTCCATATACCCAAAGAGTCTAAACGCGCTTCTCTTCCTGGCCCCTTCCAGTTCTTGTTTACGATCTCTTTATTTCCCTAGCCTCTTTTCTCCTTTTACCACAACCTGTAGAAGCAGAAACATGCTGAAAAATCTCAGACCCTCCCTCCAGATTCCCATCTCCAACCTCCTCTTGCTTTCCCAGGCATCACGGTTTCCGCACTGCACTCTAATTTCCCTGATCCAAGAGCCAGAGACTCTAGCAAACATGGGCGTGTGCCTGGGGCTTCGGCCACTCCCATGTCTGCTGGGACTGCTCTAAACACAACAAGCCTGCTGGGCTCGGCTGTCCCTCCAGTCCTTGAGGGGAAACAGGGGTGAACAGACAGAAGCAAACACCAGCAGCTGAAGAGAAATCACTTTTTATAGTGGAGTGTACAAGAACTTCTCTGGAAGGGCAATTCTCCATGGCCACTATCAATCAGCGCAAGTCAAGAAGCTGCCTGAAGCATCGCAAACACAGCCACCTTCTCCTATGTAACATCTCCACCCCCCACCTGAATGGTACGACCCTGATGCCCACTTCATTTTCCTGACAGCAAAAGACAATAACCAGATCCCAACTGCTGGAGGCGTTTACATTCAGAAGCCCAAAATGACGCTGTGATTTCCCATCAACCTGACAGAGTTCCTCTGCCAGGCAGGGGTTTAAGGGAAATCATTCAGAGCTCAGAAAATTAAATCAACATTTTATCAATGTAATTTTCTCAAGATGCTAATTCCAAGAGGCGTTTTGTACAGCTTGCTGGTACTGTAAGGTGGGGAGGGAGACCTGGGAGAGAGAAATAACTAAAGGCTGGAGGGGTCTACCTGCCATTCTGCCAGCATGGAGGACACAACCAGGCAGGTGAGGCTGAAGCAATAAAGAACTTGGAAAACAAATGTCTTTAAGCAGTGGATAATCAGGGGCCTAGCAGAAGGAGGGTGAGTGAGGCAGAAACTGGACCGGGAACAGCTGGCTCCTGGCCCCTTCACTCTCAGAGAAATAACCTTCTAGGACAGGGTGAAAATGCTTTGAAACTCTGAAGGGAAAGCTAGAATGAAATTTCCTTTTTTCTTTCGCTATCATATGGAGGGTCTGTGTTCAGAAAAATGAGAGTAGAAAGTAGAAAATCATTCCGATCCACCACTTGTAATTAAGATCCCACACAAAGCTTGTTCAGAGAAGCAGAAAGGGAAAGTGGCCACATTTGAAGTCACAGATTTTAGAGCTAGAACAAACCTTAAGAGTCTCTTGGTCCTACCCTGGTCCTCTGGCAGGTTAGTAGGGCTAATTTCAGAGATGAGGTAGCTGAGACCCAAAGAAGGTGTGAACCCGAGTGACGCCACCTGTGACTAAGTGCTGCACTTCCTACCTGCCCCCAACCATGAACACAGACCTTCAGACATGATACTGATTGTAAACAGACCAGTGAAAGAACCCAGATGCCCACATTTCATTCAACACTCAGACATTGCCCAGAGTACTGCCCTCTCATACCAGAAACAGCAGCAACCAAATCAGATGATGTCACAAGTTTCAATTTGGAACATTAACTCACTGTAAGGACTGCACACAGTCGTCCCTCAGTATTGACAGGGGATTGGTTTCAGGATCCCCCCACAGACACCAGAATCCACAGATGCTTGAGTCCTTTATATAAAGTGGTGACGTACAACCGGCCCTCTGTATCCGCACAGTCAACAGACACAGCGGGCTGACTGCACTCGAACTCCACCCCACCCTGTGAGAGGGCAGGCTGAAGCTCCCTGGTGGCAACTGGCCTCTCCACGTAGACGAGCATGGAGAGGCTTCACACACACCCAACCCTTACCCTTATCTGCTCTCAAGTCCCCCAGAATGTCCAGAACCTAAGCATCATGGGGAAAGGGATCACAAATATGTGTTCCTGGTGCCTAGCACTGTGCCTGGCATGACGTAGGGGCTGGATAAATACGCGTTTAATCAGTGCAGCAGGGAGGCCTATGCACTAACTCATGCCCTCACCTCCCTGCTCCCTTGGCCTGTGGAGGCCACACCTGCTGATCTGGTCAGGAATGCCCCTCCTCCACTGCTGCAAGCCCTGCGCGCCTCCACCTGGAGTGAAGAACAGGATCTGCCGAGTCGGGAGCTGGGGCTCCAGGCCTGAAGCCCTAGAGACAGCTGCTTACTAGGGCACTCCTGGGACCACAGGAAGCACTGTGGAACCCTAGCTGAAGAGCTCAAAGCAAAATATACCTCATCACAAAATGCATCTCCATCACCCAGCAGGAATACACTCCTAGCATTGCACAAATGGCAATTTCTGAGCCACTGAAGCTGAAGCCTATTTAGCACTATGAATTCAGAACCAAAGTTTTGTTCTCACCCCATAAGAGTCCCTTGGATTTGTAAACATGCGATCGAACACAAAATCCATGTTAGCCATCTTCATTGCTGCCCTGCAACAAAGCAAGACAGAAAAGCATACCTCAGTACCAGACAGATGGGAGGGCTGAGGCCCAAGTGGAAACATAGACCAGTGCACATCGGGGGAGGGGAGGGAAGGGAAATGCCAGCAAACCTGTTGAGGAAGAAGACTCCTCGGATCATCTCGTAGGGATTGGCCCGGGTCCGAGCTCGCCGCATCTCCTCCCCATCCAGGACATCAAACACGCTCTGCCCGGAGAGAGTCAGAACCACAAGGTGAGCATCACCCTCGGGGATGGAGCTTGAGGAGCCGGATTCACAGCCCTCTGAAGAGCTAGGCCTCTGCTGTATCCCAGCTCCGAAATGACCAGATGTGTGACCCCAGACAGGCGGCTCGATCACTCTGCCCCTCAACCACCTCACTTGTAAAATGGTACAAAGTAAAAGGGAAGCAAGCACGTGCCTGCCACGTGGTAAGTGGTATTAATCCTACTGGCACTGCTAACCCTCACAGCAAGCCTGCTTCTCCACTCCAGCAGCAACTTGGCAGGGACCAGAGTTTTGCTATGAAGGGTGTACCCAGAAAGAGGGCAAGCAAACCAAGACCAGGCTTTTCTGAGGGTACCTGCCTCACAGCAGGGAACCCTTCTCTTTTCTCTAATTCTCTCTGGAAAAAGCAAGCCTCACTTTACCTGAGGAGAATTCCAACACTCTACCTGCCAGAAAAATAAGCTCCGTGAGGCTCCTCTCAGGCCTTGCTTCTCCTCCAACTCATTTTCTCCTCAGTTTCCCTGGCTCACCCTGCCCCAGGCAATGCGCCTCCTGACCAAAGTCAGGTCAGCAGACATCAAGGGGAGAGTAACACCAACTATCTCTTTTAACTCTCACAACAACACTGAGTATTTTTTTCTTCCCAATTTATAGATAAGGAAACTCAAACTCAGAGAAGCTAAAGCAAATGGTCCAAGGTCACTGAGCAAAGAAAAACCAAAGCTGCAAAACTAGGATTTGAATTAGCTCTGATACTGAAGAATGATTCCAAATCTTCCACTATCCCAGCCCCCTTCAGGATTACGATGAACCCACCCACTGAAATTAAGTGGTTCCCTTCCTGGCTAGTGACCACAGGGACAGAACGACACTGCAGGGCAGGGTGGTCACCAGGAAAAAGGACGCCTCACAGAAACACGCCAAACTGACACCTGCTCTCCAGGAAAAACATCTTACCTAAATTTCAGCTTCCCCACAACCGACTCAGAAGAACAAGAAAAGCCCAGCACAACCCCACACCCAAAATCTTCAGCGCCAGCTCTAGGCACGAAGCCTTACCTTACACTTCAACACACTGTGAAGCAGGCCTTCCGCACAAAACTCTGTTTCATCTTCAATAATCATCTTTCTCTACAGGGAGAAGAAAACAATCCATAATGACCACGTGACTGCATTTGGGGGGATGGATGGAGAAACTAGGGTTCTGAGTGAGCAGAGCAAAAGGGGGCTTGAGTCCCTGCCAGAAAACATCAATCCCTGAGGGACGGGAAAGAGAAAAGCCTAAATCCCTCTGGCTCGGCTCCAGACGGCTGCGAGGAGCAGCAGCCTCCTGGGGGCTCCCATGAAAGCACCATATGGATACAAGACTCATGAATGCTGAGGCTGCGAAAAGCAAACAGGGAGGAGACACCCAAGCTGTCTGTCCGTAGAGCGTGGGGGCAGAAGGACGGGGGATATTTGGGAACACGCCAAATGACAGAGGCTGTCCCTCAACCAGGAAGCCTCCTGCTCCGTGATGAGTATGAAGGCAGGACCTCAGGCACCGACTTGGCAGCGTCACAGAAAACAAGGGTGTGGGAACCTCATGGGGATGTTGAGTTCAGTGTCATGTATGAGTGAGGCTGCCTCTAAATCAGTGGTGCTCAAACTCGGGATTCTCAGGTTTTACACTCTTTAAGATCACTTAGGATCCTGAACAGCTTTTGTTTCTGTGGGAGATATATGTGTGTATGTGTGTTTGTGTGTATTTATATACCTTATTATCAGAAGTTAAAACCGAGGTGTTTAAATCTTTACTAGTTCAGTTTAAAAGAATGTTATATTAATATAAATAAACGTGTATGAAAACTATATTCCAAAAAAAAACGACTGAGAAGAGTGGCACTGCTTTCCATTTTGGCAACACTCTCAGCGTCCGGCTGACTACAGACAGTGAGATTCTCCTGTCCACGTGTGCATTCGACATGTGATACCATGTCAGAGCTTCCAGAAGACTTCACAGGACACTTGTAAAAGAATAAGAATGAAAAAGGCAAATAACTTTTCAGAATCATGAAAATAACTGATCTTGCAGACCCTCTGAAAGGGTCATGGAGATCCCTGGAAGTCCCTATATTTTGAGAACTGCTCTCTGGAACATGCTGATCTGGTAAAACTATATACTTAATTCTTACAATTTTACAGAAAGAGAATAAACAAATTCCTTTTGTAACAACTCCCTCATTCCTTCCTGAGGACAGAGGTAGTCTTTTTTATCTACCTGGAACAGTGCCCAGCAGTGACCAGAATATACACAGATGTATAATAAGCTACTTTAAAAAGCATCCAAGGGGAAGACAGAAGTTATGCATTTTATGCTGGCTTGCAAGGTAAATGACTAGCAGGAAAAAAGCCCTGTGTGCCACATCTCCCAGGGGCATATCCATGAAACTCTTGACACCCTCTTGATGCAGCTTTATTCCTGCCAGAATGCTCAGATTCAGTTTTCTTAAACTGTGAGTATACAGATACACACACCTGATTTGAGGAGGAGAAATGTCAGAAGTGTGAAGAATTCAGAGTACATTTTCCTGAACTCCTACCTTCCCCACAACCATCCAATCGCTCATTTCCTGGGTGTCAGGAATTTCAGTGGTACATTCTGGGAACCACGACACCTGCTCGCAGGCACTGGGCTACGAACAAAAGAGAGGCAAGTAAGTCAGGTAAGGCAGACCCTCAGGGCCATGCCCCAACTCACCAGAGCTTCCCCCAAAACGATCAAGAGGGGCTCAGAGTGAGAAGTGTCCAGGAAGCTGAGGCCAAAGGCAGTGTCAGACCTAAGAACTGAGCCAGAATTCTGAAGTTCAACTACTAAAGGCCAGGGCCAATTCTGGTTTGAATGCTAAGAAACTTCTCCAACTTTCAAAGTTTCTTTCATTTGTTCCAATATTATTTGATGAACACCTACTGCGGACTAAGTGCTCAGTACACAGAGGTAAAAAGACATGGTCCTTAAGTCAGGTGGCCTATAGTCAGAGCAGTGGGGACGCAGAGAACATAAGTCTACAAGGTAATTACATCAGGAAGACAGTGCAATGAGTCTCACTTCCTGATGCTTTTTATTGCAAGACACAGTAGAAACTGGCTTCTCTAGTGCTGCTTCCTCTTAATTTTTCAGTTACTTTCCTTACCAAGCTAAAACTGTGGTTTTCATCCTGGCCACACTTAGCATTATCTGCTGACCTTTTAAAAAGTACTGATGCCTGGGCCCCACCCTCAGAGTATATGATTCTGTTGGTCTCAGGTGGGAACTGGCTACAAGGGCATTTTTAGAGGTCGCCAGGTAATTCTAAAGTGCATCCAGAACCAAGTTCACAGGGCTGAAGAGACAACGATTATAAAACCTAAATATGTGGCTAACCTGCATTGGTAGCTCCACATTTTCCCTCCAAGCAAGTGTGGAGAAGAGATTCACCATTGCGAATTGAAGCAATGAGATTAAAGGTAATATTACATGCTCTGAAAGGCATAAAATGGTATCTCAATGCAAGGTCTTGAGGGCAAGCCAACTACCATCAACAGAGAAAAAGTTTAAAAGAAAAATTACTGAAAACTTTGTCAATGAATCTAGCAGTGAATCACGGTTCCTCCTCCTGGTCAAGTCCAGTCCCTTTAGGTATAAAAGTTGTGAATTATAACCTCTAAAAAGAAGCTCATACACAATATGGATGCTCTTTTGGAGAGGAATAGCAGATTCAACCTCCCCATGGAAGTCTGAACATTACAACTACCTATAAAGGGAACTCGGAAGCTCCACACCTTGCACTCCATATTCCTGGACAGCAATGCCACTGAGCATTCTCCATGCGGTGACTCCAGGAATCAGACGTTCACCTCAGGCCACCCAGACTCAACTACCTTAAAGAATTGGGACTTCCCTGGTGATCCAGTGGTTAAGACGCTGTGCTCCCACTGTAGGGGGCACAGGTTCGATTCCTAGTTGGGAAACTAAGATCCCACATGAGCTGGCATGGTCAAAAATAAGCAAACTGAATTAAATTTTAAAACAAAAACAAACAAAAAGAAGTGGCCACCAACAAATAGTTGAGGCAAACTCTTAACCAAAAGAGCACCTTTAAGAAAAAAAAAAAAAGTGAATTATGGTAAATGGTGATTAGGTGAACCTTGCCTCAAAAAAATTTTTCATGGAATTCCCTTGTGGTCTAGTGGTTAAGACTTGGCACTTTCATTGGCATGGCCAGGGTTTAATCCCCAGTCAGGGAACTAAGATCTCACAAGCCATGTGACAGGGCCAAAAAAAACTCTTTTTTTTTTCAATAGCCTGTCTCTATTAAAAACAGATTTTATGAGCAAATTTCAGATTCCAAGTTTAGCAAAGTTAGTTCTAATTCTGCCCCATTGAGAGGGTGGGGACTTTTCACTCACTTTAGATAAATGAGGACATGGAAAGTACCAAGGAGTTTGGAGGTAGAAACCTACATTTAGCCCCAATTACAAATATTTGCCTATTCTTAATTGTTGCATCTCCTTACAACTACAAGGCAACACAGCAGGACCATTCTCAGAATCCATCAACTTCTGGTTTGTTAGCACCTTACTCTGACACTTTATTAGGCTTTTATCATGCACAGGTTCACAGAATTTCTTTGCTGAACTGGAACATCAGGGAGACAAATAAATAAAATATCAATTTTCCAGAGTTCAGAGCAACATCTGAAGCTCAACTTACAGCAACTATATGGAAGGCTAGACATTTGTGTTTTATTTTCTCTAGTTTCAATGCTATAATGGTAACATTTTACCATTATTTTGGGGTACTTTTATTATACCCACTTCACATCCTCTGTGGAATAAGACAGGGCATAAGTAAATGGACAAAAATAAAATCTCAACATTATCTGTGCCATCAAAAGGATATCCTTTTGATGTTTAGATATTCAGGATTAAAACAAACTCACACCCAAGGAGATAAGCAGAATAAACCCACAAGAGAAAAGCTATTTGGCATAAACAAACACCTATTTAATATCAGGATATCATAAACCTGAGGAGGTGTAAGGACCTTGGCGGGTACCTGATCCAGTTACTCACACAATGGGAGAGTGGTCCTCATTTGGCTCACATGAATCCTTTCAGCAGAGGGAGCTCACTACCTCCTTAGGCATGTTCATCACTGGTGAAAAGCTGTATCTATTCAAGTTCTTTGTGGAGACACACTCTGCCTTTCTGTATCTTCTACCCACTGGTCTTAGACACAGTCTTATATGAAGCAACAGGAAACAAATCCATATTCCACCATATCTCCCCCCGGCTCCTCTTTTCCATTTGGGACACCCCCATACCTTCCATGTAAGAAACTAGTTCCAATCCCCACCAACCACCCTGATCATACTGCCTCTGGGGACTTCTAGTTTGTTAATATGGTTTCATAAAGACATAAATGGCCTTCCCGTCTCCTCTCCACAAGAGGTACCTCTGGCTCATCTCGCCAGTTCACATTCAGCTCTTGGTCAAAGCCTTGCAGTGTCAGACCCAAGCCTCGTCGACCTTTCTGATTAGAGGCCTCAACGATGTCCTTCCGACCCTGGCTGTATTTACCCAATCCTTCACCTTCCTTGAAGCCCATCTTGGCCTGAAAAAGATAAGTAAATGGTGCATTTATATAAGCAAACAGAAGTGGAGCACCTACATAAATAGACATGTATTCAGTCCTTCTACTGTGTCAGACACTGTATTAAATTGTGAGAAATATAAATGAGTAAGGCCTAAAGTTTTCCTTCTAGCCTAATAACTGCAGTTTGATTGTGAGCCCTGTGGCTGTCTATCCTGGGGATGAAAGTCTAGGGCAACCAGAAGTTGGATAAATGAGAAGGGACCTCATGGCTATAATTAAAGGCACCAAGAGTACATAATGAATCTCACTGGACATTTGCACAACTACCCTTCCAGCTAATTTGTCTGATTAAGTGAGAAGTAGATCTAGAGCAGAGCTGATAAAGAGAACATAATTTAAAATGGAACTGCTTCCAGCGGCAACTTCTAAACCTTACCCTTAACCAGTCAAATGGCCTTACTAGGGAAGGACAATGAGGGCTTGTAGGAGCCCACTTAATCAAGAGATTAATTGAAAAATCACTTCATGTAAAACTGAGGTATGGAAGGTACTGTAAGACTGGACAGAAACAACTTTTTAAATGTCACAACTAACTAAAAAGCTTACACTAAACCCTAGAGTCCTGGGCCCAGTTACATATCCCTAAAACCAGAAACCTCAAACCCATATACCCTTGTCTAAGAAAAGAACTCCAACCCTAAAGACCTGTTTCCTCTAAAGGCCTGTATTCCCTGTGGAAGGGGCACTGCAGGCTCAGCAGCTGGATGAAATTCCTACAGTAGCCACAAATCTTTCCCCAGGTCAGTCTGAGTCACCAACCTTCCCATCTCCCACTTCCCAAAAGTTTTTGGCCCCCAAATCAGAATCCTGACTACGACTTCAGAAGTGGTAGTTGTCATTCTTAAATTACTCCAACAGACAATGGAGATGTCAACTATGCTATTTGTGAAGCTAGACAGAAGACAACCTTCCCTAACCTTTGCACATATACTGAAGTCTGATAAGAAAAGTAAGCAAGTCTTTTTCTCCACCTTCCTCCTGTGGTATATCAACAGGGTACCGAAGCTAGAAAGGAAAACTGGGCCCTCTCTTGGAAGTTAACACAGAAGACAGCTCTACTCCCATTTATTTTAGGAACCTGGGAGTGAGCAGGATTTTAGTCATTTTTTTTTTTTAAGATCACTCACTAGAGCAAAAACCTCAGCATGAAGCCTCCTTACCCACCGACACACATCCATGCGCTCACATATGCTCATAAGAACTCACTACTAAGGAGACCAAAGGCTGCCCCAGCTCTGGACAGGAGAAGCAGGCTTGAACAGCCGCTCCCCATGGATGATTCAAATGTGATACGTGTATCAAGAAGGGGTTGCACTCTCTCTACTGAACTACAGCAGCTGGTAAGCAGAGAGAAACTTTATGCCCTCGCTTTGCTTCTCCTACCAACATAGTTTCCCTCCTCTCATTCTGCTGGTAGAGCTTTAGAAACCCAACCCAAGCGCTGACATACCATGAGCTTCTGGGACACACTGTTATACATGGAGTAGCGAGAGGAAGTTCCCTCCACAAGAGAGTCTGCTTTGAATGCATCGTCGAAAGAGTCTGAGCTGCGCTGCTTCCCCTCAGTCTCGCTGTCAGACCCACTTAGGCTTGTAGCAGATGCTAGGAAAGAAAAAAAGAGAATGTTTTGGTGTGTTTACAGCACAATACAGCCTCTAAAGGTTCAAGTTTCATTTATACAACTAGTGTTCGGTATATGCATTGCACACACCCAGTTCATTAAGTGACCCAGGTCAAATGTATTCTCTACCTCTTACAAACTGTGTAATCTTGGGCAAGGCCACTGAAGGTTCCTAAGGGTATCTGACACACAATGGGAGTTCAAAATACCCGTCTTCCTTTTCCATCTCTTTACAAAACTGGGATGATAATATCTCCCTCATACAGTTGTTTGAAGATTAAGTGAAAAAATATATTTGGGAGTACACTTTCCAATAAAAAATTAACGATATGATTATTATTTCTGCTATTTATTATTTGAACATCAGTTTCCAAATACTGATACCTGTTTTCATTTTCAACAATCCTATCATGGGGACTACTAGTTTGTGATTGTCTAACCTCCTAGCTTTCTGTTTTCATGGTCCTTCAAACTTGTGGAGGTAGGGTCTACAGCACAGCCCCAGAGAAGAGCTGGCTCACAGAGTGAAAGTGGGGGGGGGGGGAGAAGGGAAAAAGTGAAGGGGGAGGTGGGGATAGGAAAGGAAGAGGAGGAGGAGAGAGAAGACAGGGAAGACGGGGGCTCAAGCAGCCGCACTGAGTTGGGGAGTAGAGGAGCTGTCGGCCTGGGTGAGTCAAGCCATTAGTGTCATTTGTCAGCAATTTTGTTGCCCAAAGACTCCAAATAAGACCTACCTTAGCAGCTACTAGAAGTGGTGGGTTACCTGTCTCCTGGCCAAAGGTGGGAGTCACAGTCTAGATAATCACTATAACTGCATCTTTCCTTCTCTTTGATAGATACGTGAATCTCCTAAGATTTTAAGGAATTCCCTGGCAATCTAGGAGTTAGGACTCAGTGCTTTCATTGGCCAGGTTCGATGCCTGGTCAAGGAACTAAGATCCAGCAAGCTGCACGGCATGGCCAAAACAAAGAAAAAGGTATCTCAACCCAATATAGTTTTATTCAGGTAGTTTCTTAGGCAAACCCACCCAAATCTGGAAATAAATTCTATCTCAAAGATCAGTTCAACAGGGACTTCTTTGGTGGTCCAGTGGTTAAGACGCCATGCTTCCACTGCAGGGGGCGGGGGTTCGATCCCTGATCAGGGAATGAAGATCCTCCATGGTGCACAGAGTGAACAAAGAAAAAAATCTGGTAAACAATTTCTGCCTATTCCCACTGAAAATGGTATAAACCGCAAGCCAGGAGGAATGCAGAACAGGACATGACAGTGGTAGTGTTCAATCTGATCCCAAGGTTAAAGAAGCTGTACTGTGCTCAAGAGTATACAAATCTCATTAACAGGCAACTGTGCTCATTTAAGAATAAAATTCTGGGGACTTCTTTGGTGGAATAGTAGATAAGACTCCCTCTGCCAATGCAGGGGTCACAGGTTCGATTCCTGATCTGGGAAAATTCTACATGGTGCCAGACAACTAAGCCCCTTCATCCCAGAGCCTGCGCTCTGCAACAAGAGAAGTGACTGCAGGGAAAAGCCCTTGCATTGCGAGGAGGAGTAGCTCCTACTTATCACAGCTAAAGAAAGCCTGCGTGCAGCAAAGAAGATCCAGCGCAGCTCACAATAAAAATTTTTTTAAAGAATAAAATTTTTAAATTTCTTCAATTTATGAATATTATTCTTGCAAACATCTGGTAGTTATTAGGATATAAATGCTTGCTATTTAGACCTAAATACTTAACAAACCTGTTAGGTATTTCTTTTGGTATTTTAAGGGCATGGTGAAAAAAGTTAAGGCAGCACCAAGAGTGTCAAGAACCAAGAAAACTTGGGAACCTCCACTCTATGTACTGAAATGATGAGACCACCAAGACACACTGTCAACCGGAGAAGAGAAGACCCAGGCCATATTCATGAGCATGGCATCCTAACTTTCGGGTTCTCAAAAAGGACAATAAGAATAAAATAGAATAAAATTTTTATTTCTTGTAATTACAAAAAGAGCTTTTGGAAGGCAAGATACACAAGACCAATTAAAGTGATTAGCCACACATGTGGGGTTGAGGCATCGAGAAAGAATACCAAAATGATTACCTGGAACGAGTGGAAAAAGTGAAGCCTGATTTCTATTTTTATATCACTAGAGTTTATAGTGGCTATCTTTTTATATTTTTTGATTTATGAGCCATGTGAATATATTAGCTATCAAAATTTAAAATAAATGTTAAAACAAAATCCTAACTTACCAACGTAGCACAATTCTTTTAAGAAAGAAAGGAGGTCCTTGAGAAGAGATGTTGACTCAAAGTTTGGCTGCTTGTGGGAGGTATTTGAGGAAAGGCACTAAAGACAGCCATTTAAAAAAATTCTCTATATACCCAAAATGGGCTTTATACAGGTATACATAACTTGAGGATTACATTCTTAATTCTAAAGCCTGTCTGCACCAATCCATCCATTTCCCTGTGAGAACACAGAGTCGCAAAGGGTTGACATTCAGAGAAGAGCGAAGTCTTCCCTAGCACCCAGGCCTGACTTTCTCTTCCATGGAGCTCCAGTAGCACCAGTATTCACACCGTCAGCACAGCATTCATCACACTGCCTGATAGCTAGTTACCACATGCCACCCCACGGGACACAGTCACTCCGAGGGAGCAAGGACTGTGCCACAATTAACCTCTATCTCTCACACTTGAACTGAGGTTTTGCATTAAAACAAATAAACTAGGTACTCACTGTAGTGAATTTAAAGAACTGGCACCCAGTTGTCATCTTTGCTAAGCAACTACTGAGTGTACAACTCCTTAGGACATTCCTTCTTATAATACCTCAAATACGTGGTGTAAGACGTTCAGCCCTCAGAAATACAGGAAGGATACCTGTCATTATATATTAGGTTGGGGCAAAAGTGATTGTGGTATTGGACTGTGAATTTTAAAACCGTTATTAACTAGGCTCAGACACATCTTTATTCATCAAAATAGGAACCATTACAATCAACACATTTTTGCCAATGAGAAGTTAGTTAGTTTATTCCTGTAGCATAAAATGGGGTTCAACAAACTCTTGGAAAGCATTTTTGCCTCCCACTGGCTGTGGAAGCATTTTCCCTGCAGAAAGTCATTGAGATGCTTGAAGAAGGGGTGTGGTGGAAGGGGTGTGGTGGATGAGGCAGAACTTGGGAGCCCAATTTGTTCAGCTTTTGAATCACTGGTTGTGTGACATATGGTCGGGTGCTGTCGTGGGAAAGCATAAGGCCCCTTCTGTTGACCAATACTGATTGCAAGCGCAGCTTTCAGTGCATCTCATCAATTTGCTGAGCATACTTCTCAGATTTAACAGTTTCACTGGGATTCAGAAAGTTCTAGTGGATCAGATGGGCTGCTGACCACCAAACAGTGACTATGAGATTTTTTTTTGGTGCAAGTTTGGCTTTGGGAAGTGCTTTAGAGCTTCTCAGTCCAACCACTGAGCTGGTCATCGCCGATTGTCATATAAAATCCATTTTTCATCACACCTCACAATCCGATCAAGAAATGGTTCACTGCTGTTGCATAGAATAAGAGAAGATGACACCTCAAAATGACAATTTTTTTGATTTGCACTCAGCTCATAAGGCACTCACCTACCGAGCTTTTGTACCTTTCCAATTTGCTTCAAATACCAAACGACCATAGAATAGTGGACGCTAAGTTCTTTATCAACTTCTTGTGTAGCTGTAAGAGGATCAGCTTTGATGACTGTTCTTGGGTGGTCGTTACCAATTTTCAATGGCCGGCCACTGTGATCCTCGTCTTCAGGGCTCTTGTCTCCTCTGCAAAACTTCTTGAACCACCACTGCACTGTACGTTCACGAGCAGTTTCTAGGCCAAATGCGTTGTTGATGTTGCGAGTTGTCTCCACTGCTTTATGACTTTGAACTCAAGAAAATAGCTCGAATTTGCTTTTTGTCTAACGTCATTCCCACAGTCCAAAAAGTAAAGATAAATAGCAAGTAATAAGACATTAGCAAAAAAAAAAGCGAGAAATGTGCATTAAAATGATATATAATATCACATTTATTAAGAATGTATTCCAGTATCAAATGACAAATTTCAACAATACAAAAACTGCAATTAACGTTTGCACCAATCTAGTATTTGTCCAAATAACAGACTGTACAACATCAAGAGTGAACCATAATGTTATGTCAGCATAGGTTAATCAATTGTAACAAATACAGCACTCCGGAAAGAGATGCTGCTAATGGGGGAGGCTGTACACACAGGGGTGGGGGTGTAGGAGGTCCCTTTCTACTTTCAATTTTGTTGTGAAACAAATTGCTCTAAAAAAAAAATAAAAGGAAGTCTTAAAAAAATTTTTTAAGGTTCATCAAAAAATTTAAGCATGAAGATGGAATACCTATATCCTAACAGAGAACTGTGTCCCCCTTGGACTACTCTTTAGCACCTGTACCCCAGAAGGCCAAAAAAGAACACCTTATACTGTTTAATAGATCAGACAACAACTTTGGTTCAGGGCCTGTTTTTATAAATGGTCCATGTTGTATACAATGGAGTAATATCAAAAATATCAATCCTACTCCCAGAGAGCTTAAAAACCCAACAGCTAAGATAAACATACGTTTTTAAGTATATATAACATTCTGCAAAAGAAAAGCAGGTGAGTATGTGTGAAAAAATTAGAATAAACTTCAAACCAAAATTCTGGCTTCTGAGGAGGAATGTTGGCTGAGAAAATCCCTGAATGAGAGGCACCAAATCGGCCTTCGTCCTCTTAAGGTGACTCTCCAATTCCCTCAACAAGGAGCCGACGTGCTTACGTGGGCCAATGCAGCACACATCACAGAGTGATGTGCAGAAGGAAAGACCCAGAACGCTAACAACGAGTAACCATGGAAACTGAGAGGCATGGTGATATTTATTTTCTGTTTTGCCTTTTCTGCATTTTCTGTGTGAGAAATAAGAATATATTAGGTTCAAAATTAGGGTTAAAGAAAAAAAAACAATAAAGAAATAAAGTCTCATTCAATAAGCCTGGTGTAGAATTTGTTTCCAGAGTAATCTTCAGAGGACAGCAGATATGAGGGAAAAGACCCGAGTAGCTCAAGACTAAGCCTGGGCCTCTCATCGCTCACCGTCCATGCAGAGCTCCCACATGCTGAAGAGCTGTGCTTCCCAAGGTGCAGCGTCTTTCTCCTCAGTTGCTTCCCTGCCTCTAACCTGCACAGCTCAGTAGAGGGCAGCTCCCTGCGCAGGGCCCTAAAGTTTCCCAGGGAAGCCCAGGGATCCTGGGACCAGACTAGCCTAGAAGCTACATTACATCAGTTGTTATTTCTTTCACCAGCTATCTGGAGACTCAGGCGTCTATCTATATAAAGGTTAGGAAAGTCTGGTATCCTTCTCACAGGACAATGTGCCCTTGGTCCAGCTCTAGGGAGCTGCCAGGCTGTTAGGTTTGCTTAAGGATCCATCAGTGGGCACCCATCAACAGTATGATTACCATTCCTAGGCATGCAGGGTTCCTGCCACCCTCAGATCCCAGAGAGAGATCTTTTGTCTTCATAACATTTTTGGACCAAAATAACAGGGAGAACCAAATTTGGGTGCAGGGCTCATTGGGCAAATCCGTGGTGGCTCGAGTGCAATATTCCTGGACTGGACTCTGGCACAAAGATCTTTCCACTCCATTCTTCTTTCCAAGGTGTCACCTAGAGTACAGCTGTCCCGCCCAGGGTCCGAGAATGAGGTTGATGGGAGCTAAAATATCCGACTAGGCTTTTCTTTGTGAGATGGAGAAGTGTGCTGGATTAGCAGATAAGCCTTATTTCTCTATTTCATGAGCTATTTAAAGCCTGTTCTTAGCCTGACACCATTGAACCCAAGTTCCCTGGAACAGTCTGGATGTCCAGGCGGCCACGGCCACTACTCATGTTCGCCCCTGGGGCCACTCTTTTCAGATGAAAAGACGACACCTGTCTTGGCTGCAGCAAGAGCTAAAGAGGAAGTTTAGCCTCCCAAGACTGATAAGAATTTAGCAAATATGGAGCAGACAATCTTATAATGAGGATATAAATTAACAGGAGTAATAAGGTCGGTCTATTAAAATCATGAGTTTCATTAAGAACTCGCCAAAGCTGGATGGCATTCCTATTTACTCCCCAGGAGCGTCCCTTCTAAAACCTACCCGAGAGCCCAAGACATTCTTCTGCGTTTTCACTTACGATTTCTTCTCTACCCGATAGAAATCATTACTCTTAAATCATTTTAAAGACAAGAGGTTTATTTTAGAGAAGAATCAGATTTCTCAGCTACTGACAAAATTTTTCATAATAGAACAGTAGGTCAAACATGTCAGGATTAAAAATGACAGTGACAACACACACGGAGGACAGCTCTAACCACTCCTGGTCAAGGTGAAGGGCACACAGATGCAGAAGAATAAATTACGGACTTCAATAAACATCGCATCCTGCCTAACACTGCTGTGGAATACACTCCTTCCTGTTTAAAGACTCAATTTCTCCTTCATGCCGGACAAATGGTAACTCATTAGAGCAATTTAAACAGATACCGATAAAGGAAGTTTTTGATTAAGGTCATGAATCTGGGCTGACAGGAAAACGATGGTGTTTCAGGGGAAATAGCCTATTTAGGAAAGAATTAAACCTGGTGGAGGGGAAGGCACTTTCGGCTGAAGGAGCCCAGTAACTTCCAGAGCAACACGCTGTGGGAGGGCTGGGAGCCCACATGAGATGAGCAGCTGAGGAGAAAAAGAAATTGTCTCAGGGTCTAGACCAACTTATCCAGGATAAGAACAAAATGACTGCCATCTGCCTCTCCTTGCTTAATTTCCAAGAGTTTATTTAGGCTTGAAAATGCCTTCAAACTCCTCTCAAAATACTCAAAAGAACACACGATGACCCAGTAGCCATGACAACAACATCCCTTTTCTTCTTTAGTCTGGTTAGATGTCAGTCTCAGACTGGCAATGCAGCTACCCTGTCAATAATGCAAAATAAACAAACTGATTAAACTAAACAGACCTATTAATGAGTCACATTGATCTAGCAAAAGAAGCACAGACAAGTCCCAGACAGACAGAAACAGCAACTACCGATTTTTTGTTTTTCTATCCGAACTCCCTAAAGAGCATTTTTCAATCATCTATTCAACAGTGTGTCCAAGTAGAAGTGGTCGGAGAGGAAACACACCTGCTTTAATGCAGTGTCTTGAACAGGAAAGCCACACAGAGCTCTCAGGGGATATGAAGTTTCTGGGGAGACAGAAAACTACCCGAGCACACTGTCCAGGGGATGCCTGAGAGAAGTCAGCACAGAAGGAGACGATAGAAACGCAAAGTGCTTAATGAAACGATGCTCTGCAGACTGGAGGAGGGGCAGGCACAATCAAAAGGTGAAGATACCACTGTTGCCCTCCATCAGTTCTATTCAGTAAATAATTCAGTTCAGTTGCTCAGTCGTGTCCGACTCTTTGCAGCCCCATAGACTGCAGCACACCAGGCCTCCCTGTCCATCACCAACTCCCAGAGCTTACTCAAACTCATGTCCATTGAGTCGGTGATGCCACCCAACCATCTCATCCTCTGTCGTCCCCATTTACTGAGCCATTTATTCCAAGCCAGGCATGGGGCTGCAGGCAGAGGGGCACAGACAGCAGTCAATCTGATGAAGACACCAGATCCTCGTCCTCAGAGTTTTCTGTGGAGCTGCCCCTCCCTAAAATTAGCTGACCGGGAAGTTAACAATGTTTGCCTCTGCCTCATTTTTCTGCAAATCAAAGGGACCAAATGGCCTACTGCCAGACATATACCATGTACTGGCCACCTCTAGATTTCCATTCTGTACACATAATAGAAACAGTCAAACCTGACTGAGTCATATGGTGCCACTTCTGAAAAGGTTAAAGCCATTTGGCAGAATTAAGGGGAGTTTGTGGGAGAATGGGAGGGAGAGGAGATAATCTCAATTCACAGCCACATTTTTAAAAGCTTGAAGTTTAAATTAGACTGGTTCCCTTGAAACAGTCTTAAGTACACACCTTCATCTCCTGGGAGTCATTCTCTTGAGAACAAATGTCCCCCGAGATCCACTTAGGACCAGATACCTCCACCACCTAAGTATTCCCCTAGGTACACACTCCCTTTCTCCCTTGCAGGCCATTTCTCCTGCTCAAGACTGAAGATTCTACCTTCAAGTTGCTCAGATCCCAGGTGATAAGCAAAATTCCCTTCCTCAACAGTTGCCAGAACCGATTCGCCCAATATATATTTGCCTTCCCAAATTAGTAACCTCAATGACATTTCCCACCCACCCTAAAATCCACTGTGACAACTTTAAAGGCGCACCTATCCCCACACAGAAGGTTATAAGAAGAGTCTCTTATCTAGCGGGGATCATGGCCACACCAAATGCTTCATTAGCTGTCTGCAAGGTCTGTCAAGCTCCTCCCTTCTGGACCAGCTACTAAGAACACCTGATGAGTAACCACCCTGCAATCACCCAGCCTCTTGAGAATTAACTGTATTTTCTATCACCCTCAAGGGGATGCTTCACACTATTTCAGTCACCAATCTGTCACCAAATTTCATTCCAATTTACCATTGATCCAGCAAAGGATACAAAATGCAAGACTGCTGGGGGTACTGGGTGTCCAAAGAGTCATATCTACCCAGCACTGAGACCATGGCATTTGGAAACAGGGTCTCTGCAGATGTAATCAAATTAAGATGAGGTAATACTGGATTAGGATGGGCCCTCATCCAATGACTGCTATCCTCCTAAGAAGAGGGAAATTTGAACACAGACACACAGAGGCAGAGACTGGAGTTATGCTGCTGAAAGAACACCAGGAATCACCAGCAACTAGCAGAAACGATAAGAGGCAAGGCAAGATTCCTTCTTAAAGCCTTGGGAGAGAGATTGGCCCTGCTGTAACCTTCATTTTAGACTTCTAGCCTCCAGAAGTCTGGAGAATAAATTTCTGTTGTTTTAAGCTACCCAGTTCACGGTACTGTTAGGAAATTAATACAGCTGGCAACTCAAGGAAAATGCAAACAGAGCTACTTCTAATTGGTATTTCAGGCAAGCTCCACGACAGAAAGCTTCACAGAAAGCACCTGCGGAAACTGTGAACATCTGTAACCCTAGAAAACAGGCAAAGTAAAATGGTAGTTTCAACCAGATCAGTGAAAGCCTTAAAGCTTAATGCAAACAGTGAACATAGGGATGCTCCAATGCCTTCGGGTGTTTCTGACCATAACTGCCAAGGGAACTGAGAAAACAGAATGCAAAAACCTGAGGGAAATTAAGCCAGATCACCACAGCAAAGAGCCCAGCCCTGTGAAAGAGCCCCAGAATCATTACCAGCTGAGAGCAAGGGGGCACTCAAGGCTCACCACTACATCCACCTGGCTGAAGGCAGCAAGAGTGCCATGCACTGAAGGACCACAACAGAACTAAGGCACACCTGTAAAAAGCCCAGGATTTTAGTTATAACACATTCCCAACTCCCAACAGGAGAACGGCAAAAGAGAAAGAAGTCTACAGCCAATATATCTCAGTAGAATTTGCCAAATTTTCCTCATGGAGCAGTGGACTGTATTCTGCCCAACTGAGGCATCAGGGATTCAAGCAGCCAGATGGTCAGTGGCCTCTGATCACAGAGGCAAGCTTACCTTTTGCTGCATGATTGACAGAGGAGGGAGGCTCATCATCAGATGTGGAGCTGAGGTTCAAGGCAAGCTCAGCAACTCTTTTCTTCTGTTTCTTGAGAGGGGCAGTGCATTCTGAATCATTTCTCCTCTTCATTGTTACTGCAACCATAAATCCAGATAGTCAGCTGCCCTGGTCAGAGCCACTAGGATCACAGCAGGGGACTCCAGAGAATAAACCATTAATGGGATGAAAGCTGGCAACTCTAAACAGCTGCCAGTGCTTGAACAGCTTCTTCCTCAGATCCAGGAAGGCGGCTAGCCAAGTTCTGGTTTTCAATAAGAGCTGTCAGTTTTACCGGAAAATGTGATGCTCACAGACCCAGAGGTCTCTGGGCCACTGGCGTCAAATACTAAAAAGTCATGGATCAACTCCACAAGCCACAAGGGAAAAAAAGGCCTTAGGTACTTGCTATTCTATAGTTTTGATGCAACAAGGGACACGTGTGACAATAAGGTACACTTGAAATTAATCATGAAACCAAATGAATATCAACAAATATTTTCAAGGTGAAAAGACCATCCCAGAAAGACTACTCCATCGCCATTATTATTTCACCAGGAAAATTAAGAGATCACACAATATGATACAAATACTGGTTTTTGGTTTACTTCAGGATGTTTGAAAACATGGGAGAATTGGGAAAGTTTTTAAATGGAGTAAGGAATGAAAGCAGTGGTTGCCTTGACTGAAAAAATTAAAGAGTGGGAAAGTTGGCAGGACCAGAGTTATCATATCATAGGACTCAGGTACAAAAATGGAAATTTTAAGACCCGCCTTCACAAAAAAGAACGGAAGGAGGCGAGGCACGGTGTCACCACCATCCATGCCCATGGGTAAGCATGAGAAGCAAACATGAGGGGGGGAAAATGAGATGGAATGAAGTAATAATGAGATTCCTGAAATTTCAAGGAATGATTAGGTTGAAAAACAAGCAAGAGTAGGTGAAAACAGAGTGGTTTATACACAACTGTTGGCTATAAGAGGACTCAGCAAAGAGAAAGTCCTCAAAAATAAGAGCAAACAGGTGGGTGCTCAGCTGGGCTGCAACCCTTTGGGTAAGGCGAGCTGCAGGGGCACAAGAGCAGGCGAACAGCATGGGTCACGGCAGCAAGAGAGTGCTGAAATCCAAAGATATCACTGATCCCTCATGATTCAAACATGAATCACGTTTCACTTCTCTCCAGCTCAAGGATGAGCCAGCCAACCCAACACACAATCTCCTTCTTTCTAAGGAGGCAGCCTCTTAACTAGGTACGGGCACGAGCTATCCTGAGTAAGAAGGAAGAACAGGAGATGCTGAACAAACAGAAAGCAAAACCAGGCTGAGCTACATTTAACTTTAAAGCACGGTCTTAAAAAGCTCCCCCCCATCACCTCCCCACCCCACCCCACCCCACCCCGCAACCACCACCACCACCACCTCCAAGGCCCATAACCTAAGCACAAAGGACCCTCTGATTCCTAGCACCTCTGGGGGAGACTGGAAGCACAGGAAACTCAAGAACTGTGTTGAGATGGATGCAAGAAAAGGAGTGGAAATAGTGTGCGAAAGGAGATGCTGGTGCTCCGCCCCTACACATCCTAGATTTGGACCTTCCAAACCACCTCATCCAACCCTCTTTCCTTCGCCACTGCAAGCAACTGAGGCCCGAGAGGGGAAGGCCGCGCAGCCAACCGACCTACCCACCACAGCTCAAGTGATCTACACATCCAAAATAATGTGCCCTGGCAGGGAACTCCTCAGAGGAAGGCAGAAGGCCGGGTTCGACTCGCTGCTCTCCCAGGGAAGGGGTTCAGATCCCCTCTCCATCTCCCCAGGCCTGGGTTTCGCACCGCCACCCCTTATCACAAGAGGGAAGAGATGGCTCGCGTCCCTCCCGGCCAGCCTTCTCATTTGTAGACACCGTTTGAGTGTGTGAAGAATATGTGCGCAGAGACGTGTGTCAGTAGCGGCTGGTGGACTGGAGACAGGGTGCGGGGGAAGAGACGCGGGGTATGAGGGAGGAGGGGAGAGAAGGGGCGGCGAGAGTCACGACCGCCAGCGCGGGGGCCGAGGCGGCGGCGGACGTGAGGATGCTGAGCCCCGCGCGCCCGCCCGCTCGCCGCCCCCCCGCCCGGGGCCGCGCGTCGGCACTCACGCTGAGGGAAGAGGGCGACCTGCCAAGGAGCGGAGAGGGGGGAGCGGTCAGGCCGCCGATGCCGCCGCCGCCAGGCCTGGCCCAGCCGCTGCCAGAGCCGCCGCCTCCTCCCTCACTTTCGCTTCCCCACTAGCCCGCCCCGGTCCGCTGGCCGCCTTGTCGCGCTCGGGTCCCGCCCTGCGGGCCGCGCAGCCTGATGACGTCAGAGCAGCCCGCTTCCCTCCACTCCTCGCGGGCCCTGGCCCCGGGGAAGACCTGCTCGGCTTCGGGCCCGCCCCCACCCCCACCCCCACCCTGCCCCGGGGCGGTCCAGGGCGCCTGCGCAGAAGACCCGACGAGGAAGGGCTGCAAAAGCGCGAGTGACTGGGTATCTTGTCTTCTGGCTCTAGAGGACGAGAAACAAAGGTGAAAACCAGAAAAGGCCAAGTGGCATCACATCAGCTCCTCTCTCAATCTCATTATTGTCTTAATTTTACAGATTAAGAACAAGTTTAGAGAGGTAAAGGGTAAAATAGTTTGAAGGCGTACACACCCAACCTTGTTCACTGCTGTTATCTCCAACATAGAGAAAAGGTGCAACCTCTACAGATATTGAAGTAAGGTCCGGAGGACAGAAGGAGAGCTGTCTATGGCCTCTTACCGTATGGACACAGATGGCTTCCCATGCCAAGCTCCTCTTCTGATCTTCAGACCAACGGGGCCAGAAGTTTGCTGAGCGTCCTCACTGCCACCTTGTTATCAGAGTCCAAGCTTGCACTGCTCGCCAAGAAACAGGCCAGTGACTGGAGACCAGGGTTTGAGGCAAGGAATACAACTTCATTCGGAGAGCTGATTGAGAAGCTGGCAGACTATTATCTCAAAATAACTCTCTTCTCCAGGTCTGGATGCCAGGTTTTTTTTAATAGATCAGCGATGGGGGGAGGTGAGGAAAAAAAGTAAAAAGGCCATTGGTCTTGCAAAGATCTCCTAGAATAGCAAGCTTCGGGCAGGGGATGTGTTAATTTCTTCTTGCCATCTACAGGAGGACAGGGCTCTGATTAAAGGCGCTTTAACAGTCAGGCAGAGGAGCAGGATTCTCTGAGGCAGGGCTTACAGATGATTATAGTAACAAAAACAATGAAAAGCAAGTCTAAGAAACACCTCCAACGTGCAGTCAGAATGGGCTTTTCCCTGCAACAACCTCACACCCATAAATTCAAGTCTGACCTTATGTTCTCCCATAAGCCTGCTCTTTTTCCAGGGAATGGCACTGAAGTAGGAGATGGATGGGCCCCTGGGCTGGACAGCTGGTGTTTTTCAACTGGAGTAAAATTGAAGCTTTGCTTTCCCCAGATGCTCCAAGGACAGAAGCTGAGCTGTGCTGAAATAAGGAGATAAAATGACCACTCCTGAGATCAAGGAAAACTTCCCTGTCTGCACATGTGCAGGAAGGCTCCTTAGGGGTCAAAAAGGGAGGGGCACCACCCCATAGTAAGTGTGGACAAACCCCTACAGGTTTCTGTAGTGGAATCCATCTTAGCAAAAAGTTGTGCACGCATGTTGGGGAGGGTTCTAGAACAGGTCAAGTGTGGGAAAAGAAAAGAGATAACTGACCAAACGTTAAAAAAAAAAACGAGAAAGGACTTCCCTGGTGGTTCAGTGGCTAAGACTCCATACTCCCAATGTAAGAGGCCTGAGTTCCATTCCTGGTCAGGGAACTAGGTCCCACAAGCCACAACTAAGACTTCACAAACTGCAACTAAAACTCCTGCATGATGCAATGAAGACCAAAGATCTGCATGCTGCAACTAAGACCTGGTGCACCCAAATAAATAAAAATGAACTTAAATATTTTTTAAAAGATTTATTTTTGCAAATAGAATTAAACCTTCAACAATTTTTTGAATCGAGGCAAAAATAATGCTTTTTCAAAGAATACTAGAATTCTTCCAGTATGTTTGAGTTAAAACTTCAGTTGTAGTTTTTTGTTCTAAGATCAATGAATTCATCTTTGGTTAGATCAACATCTTAACATCTTTGATTCAGTTTATTTAAGAAAGAAATGGACTGCATATCTGTGGTTCAACTTAGAAGCCATAAGATAGAAATAACTTTTGAAAGACTGTCAAAAGTGTTCCAGAAATTTGCAGATTTCTCTTTTCAAAGAAATTTGACCGAATTTTATATTACAACTCTGTCTTAGAAAAACATATTTTCCAGTTTCTTCCTTATTAATTACTTAACTGAAAATGTTTTTTAAATTTTTTAAGAAGCATTTATACCACTGACCTCATAACATTGAATTGAAAGGTTTAACTCATTCACATGATCAAAAGTATATGTCAGGTAAGCCAAAAATGAAAAACAAAACTCTCATAATGTCCCAAGAGTGGATTTTCTTTTCCTTCTTTGTTTTTAAACTTTCTGTTCAAGTAAAACTTCTGCCCTTAATTTGAAAATATGCTTGAAGGCGTATCTTTATGAAAACCAGCAAACTTCCATGTGGTACAGAAGGAATTTATATTTTGCTCTCATATCTTTACAAAAAAAAATCTAAATGCATTTGACTTAAAGATCTGCCTCTGATAAAGTTGATGGCATTTGTGGCTATTGGCCAAACCTCTTTTTCAGGGCTGTTAGAAGAATCATTTTGCCGGTGCTTGTCTAAGTAGAAAGACAATGAGTGATGTGAAGAGTTTCCTTTCTTATGAAAGTAGTAAAATGAGATGCTTTACCAAGCGTCTCAGGGGCTCCATCTGTGCAGAACACAAAGTTTTCTTCCCAAAAGTTTTATTTGGTAAACAATATGTTTACTCTTTTCAAAATGTCCATAGACTTTGTAGTTTCCAAAAGGACTCACAAGGTAAGAATTCATCCTTGATGGCATCAGTATGAGTATAGGATACAAAAAGAGGAAGCTGGTGACATTGAGAGCCACATCTTATTTAGATGCCCTTTTAGGCAGGGAAAATGTAAGATGCTCTTTCAATTTTGCTTACATTACACTTCAGTTCACATTCATTTTTACACATGCACACACACCATTTGTGTTCTAACACACTGGATAATGCAACCAAAACAATATAATACAAGGCTGTCATCATCAATTACTTTTCCTTGACATTTCATTTTAAACTGGCTTTGTGAAAAATAGCTGGCTTGAAACTCAACAATAAAAAAACTAAGATCATGGCATCTGGTCCCATCACTTCATGGAAAATATAAGGGAAAAAAGTGGAAGCAGTGGCAGATTTTATTTTCTTGGGCTCCAAAATCACTGCTGATGGTGCCTTTTAGAACTAACACGCCAAAAAGATGTCCTTTTCATCATAGGGGACTGGAAGGCAAAAGTAGGAAGTCAGGAAATACCTGGAGTAACAGGCAGATTTGGCCTTGGAGTACAGAATGAAGCAGGGCAAAGGCTAATAGAGTTTTGCCAAGAGAACGCACTGGTCATAGCAAATACCCTCTTCCAACAACACAAGAGAAGACTCTACACATGGACATCACCAGATGGTCAACACCAAAATCAGACTGATTATATTCTTTGCAGCCAAAGATAGAGAAGCTCTATACAATCAGTGAAAACAAGAGCGGGAGCTGACTGTGGCTCATATCATGAACTCCTTATTGCCAAATTCAGACTTAAATTGAAGAAAGTAGGGAAAACCACTAGACCATTCAGGTATGACCTAAATCAAATCCCTTCTGATTATACAGTGGAAGTGAGAAATAGATTTAAGGGACTAGATCTGATAGACAGAGTGCCTGATGAACTATGGACAGAGGTTCGTGACATTGTACAGGAGACAGGGATTAAGACCATCCCCAAGAAAAAGAAATGCAAAAAAAACAAAATGGCTGTCTAAGGAGGCCTTACAAATAGCTGTGAAAAGAGAGAAGCGAAAAGCAAAGGAAAAAAGGAAAGATACACCCATCTGAATGCAGAGTTCCAAAGAATAACAAGGAGAGATAAGAAAGCCTTCCTCAGTGATCAATGCAAAGAAATAGAGGAAAACAATAGAATGGGAAAGACTAGAGATCTCTTCAAGAAAGTTAGAGATACCAAGGGAACATGTCATGCAAAGATGGGCTCAATAAAGGACAGAAATGGTATGGACCTAACAGAAGTAGAAGATATTAATAAGAGGTGGCAAGAATACACAGAAGAACTATACAAAAAAGATCTTCATGACCCAGATAATTACAATGGTGTGATCACTCACCTAGAGCCAAACATCCTGGAATGTGAAGTCAAGTGGGCCTTAGGAAGTATCACTATGAACAAAGCTAGTGGAGGTGATGAAATTCCAGTTGAGCTATTTCAGATCCTAAAAGATGATCCTGTGAAAGTGCTGCACTCAATATGCCAGCAAATTTGGAAAACTCAGCAGTGGCCACAGGACTGGGAAAGGTCAGTTTTCATTCCAGTCCCAAAGAAAGGCAATGCCAAAGAATGTTCAAACTACTGCACAATTGCACTCATCTCACACGCTAGTAAAGTAATGCTCAAAATTCTCCAAGCCAGGCTTCAGCAATACATGAACCGTGAACTTCCAGATGTCCAAGCTGGTTTTAGAAAAGGCAGAGGAACCAGAGATCAAATTGCCAACATCCGCTGGATCATCAAAAAAGCAAGAGAGTTGCAGAAAAATATCTATTTCTGCTTTATTGACTATGCCAAAGCCTTTGACTGTGTGGATCACAACAAACTGTGGAAAATTCTGAAAGAGATGGGAATACCAGACCATCTGACCTGCCTCTTGAGAAACCTGCATGCAGGTCAGGAAGCAACAGTTAGAACTGGACATGGAACAATAGACTGGTTCCAAATAGGAAAAGGAGTACATCAAGGCTGTATATTGTCACCCTGCTTATTTAACTTCTATGCAGAGTACATCATGAGAAACGCTGGGCTTGAAGAAGCACAAGCTGGAATCAAGATTGCTGGGAGAAATATCAATAACCTCAGATATGCAGAGGACACCACCCTTATGGCAGAAAGTGAAGAAGAACTAAAGAGCCTCTTGATGAAAGTGAAAGAGGAGAGTGAAAAAGTTGGCTTAAAGCTCAACATTCAGAAAACTAAGATCATGACATCCAGTCCCATCACTTCATGGCAAATAGATGGGGAAACAGTGGAAACAGTGTCAGACTTTATTTTTTGGGCCCCAAAGTCACTGTAGATGGTGACTGCAGCCATGAAATTAAAAGATGCTTGCTCCTTGGAAGAAAAGTTATGACCAACCTAGACAGCATATTAAAAAGCAGAGACATTACTTTGTCAACAAAGGTCAGTCTAGTCAAGGCTATGTTTTTTCCAGTAGTCAAGTATGGATGTGAGAGTTTGACTGTGAAGAAAGCTGAGCACCGAAGAATTGATGCTTTTCAACTGTGGTGTTGGAGAAGACTCTTGAGAGTCCCTTGGACTGCAAGGAGATACAACCAGTCCATCCTAAAGGAGATCAGTCTTAGGTGTTCATTGGAAGGACTGATGTTGAAGCTGAAACTCCAGTATTTTGGCCACCTGATGTGAAGAGCTGACTCATTTGAAAAGACCCTAATGTTGGGAAAGATTGAAGGCAGGAGGAGAGGGGGACGACAAAGGATTAGATGGTTGGATGGCATCACCGACTCAATGGACATGAGTTTGGGTAAACTCCGGGAGTTGGTGATGGACAGGGAGGCTTGGCCTGCTGTGGTTCATGGGATCGCAAAGAGCGGGACATGACTGAGCAACTGAACTGAACTGATGGTGCCTGCAGCCATGAAATTAAAAGACGCTTGCTCCTTGAAAGGAAAGGTATGCTAAACCTAAACATCGTATTAAAAAGCAGAGACACCACTTTGCGGAAAAGTCCCTATAGTCAAAGCTATGGTTTTTCCAGTAGTCATGTACAGATGTGAGAGCTCGACCCTAAGGAAGGTTGAGCGCAGAACTGATGCTTTCAAGCTGTGGTGCTAGAGAAGATGTGACAGTCCCTTGGACTGCAAAGAAATCAAACCAGTCAATCCTAAAGGAAATCAACCCTGACTATTCATTGGAAGGACTGATACTGAAACTCAAGTTCCAATACGTTGGCCGCTGATGCAAAGAGCCGACTGACTGGAAAAGACCCTGATGCTGAGAAAGACTGAAGGCAAAAGGAGAAGAGGGTTACAGAGGATGAGACGGTTGGATGGCATCAGTGATTCAATGGACATGAACTTGGGTAAACTCTGGGAGATAGTGAGGGACAGGGAAGCCTGGCATGCTGGCATGCAGCAGTCCATGGGGTCGCGTGGTCGGATGGGACTTAGCGACTGAACAATTGAAAAACAATATAAACACATTGTTTTTATGAACCATTTGAAGTAAACTGTAGCCATGATACCTCTTGATCCCTAAATACTTAAGTGTTTATGTCACAAGAATTAGGATAGTCTCTTTCTTAACCATAGTCTAATTATCAAAATCAGGAAGTTAACACTGATATATTTTAATCTCCAGATCTTATTTATATTTCACCAATTGTCCTATAATGTACTTTGTAGCAAATAATTTTTTTGGATAAATGAATAAAGAAAATGTGGTATATTAGAGAACAAACTTATCATTACTAGGGGGAAGGGATCATTAGGGAGTTCGGGATGGACATGTATACACTGTTATATTTAAAATGGATAACCAACAAAGACCTACTGTATAGAACATGAAAATTTGTTCAAAGTTATGTAGCAGCCTGGATGGGAGGGGAGTTTGGGGAAGAATGGATACATGTATATGTATGGTTGAGTCCCTTTGCTGTTTACTTGAAACTATCACAGCATTGTTAATCAGCTATACTCCAAATCAAAATAAAAAATTTTTTTAAAAAGATAGAAAATGTGGTATTTACTTACATAATGGGATAAAGAAGTCTTGTCATTTGCAGCAGCATAGGTATAACTAGAGGGCATCATGCTAAGTGAAATAAGCCAGATAGAGAAAGAGAAACACTATATGGTATTACTTATATCAGGAATCTGGGGGTTGGGGGGCAGTCAGTCTCATGGAAACATAGAGTGGAAAAGTGATTGCCAGGGGCTGGGAGGTGTGGGGGTGGGGGATATAAGGAGAGGTTGGCGAAAGTGTACACAAGCTGCCATTTTTAAGATGAATAAGGTCTGGGGATCTAATGTATAACATGGTGACTATAGTTGATAATATTATATTGTATAATTGAAATCTGCCAAAAGAGTAAAACTTAAATTTTCTCACCAAAAAAAAGAGGGTAAATATATGAGGGGATAGATGTGTTAACTTCATGGGGAGGGCGACTCATTCACAATGTTCACATAAATCATCACATTGCACACTTTAAATAGCTGAAATTTAATTTGTCAGTGATATCTCAATAAGCTGGAATTTTTTTTTCTGGTCCAGGGACCTACCCAGTATCATACATCAAATTATATAATGTCTCTTTAGTTCTCTTTAATCTGGAACCGTTTCTAAAAGTTTCTAATTTATAACCTTGACATTTTTAAAAAGCTGTTTCATGAAATGCCCCCAAATTGGAAACTAATGTTTCCTCATGATTAAATTGGAATCATGTACTCTTGGCAAGGATAGTATAGAAATGATATTGTGTCCCTCTCATGGAGGGGGAGGAGCATGATGTCTATCTGTACTATTACTAGTGACAGTAATGTTGATCACCTGTTCAGCTGTTTAAGGGGGTGTCTAAGTTTCTCTACCATGACATTCCTATTTCTTCATTTTCCATTAACAAGTATTTTCAAACTATCTGCATGTTCTGTTCCTCATCAAACCTTTACCAACTAGTTTTAGCTTTTGAGGATGACTCTTGCCCAAATCAATTTTCACTGTGTAATCTACTAAATGGTAGCCTTCTAACTCCATCATTCTTTCTGACTTTATTGGTCAGCATTCTATTGTAAGAAGTTTTTCTTCTCCCTAATGCATGCATGTATATATATATGTGGTTATAATAGCATTAGATCATTATATGTTACTATTGTTATTTATTTTAATGCTCCAAGTGACATTTTTGAAAGAATTTTTGTATGGTTTTTAAATAAATCGCTTTTATGAACCTATAGATAAATAAGTAATTTGTATGTTAAGTAAAATGATATTCAAGAAATATGTATAGTAAGTTGTAGAAGATGGCAAGTTTTACACTTTATCTGGTTTCATCACCTTTAATGACTTTTAATCCTCAGACGCAGCTTATAGCAGTAGTAGCTCAAAAATTGAGAGATTGGTTCAAGATGGCAGAGTAGAAGGACACGTACCCACCTCTTCTCATGAGAGCACTGAAATCACAACTAACTGCTGAACAACCATCAACAGGAAGACACTGGGGCCCACCAAAAGAGATACCGCACATCCAGAAACAAAGGAGGAGCCACAGTGAGGTGGGAGGAGGAGAAGGAATCCCCAGAGAGTGTGACTTTGAAGGTCAGTGGGATTTGATCACAAGACTTCCACAGGACTGGGGGAAACAGAGACTCCACACTTGGAGGGCACACGCAAACTCTTGTGCACACCAGGACCCAGGGGAAAGGAGCAGCGACCCCACAGGAGACTGAACCAGACCTACTAGCACTGTCAGAGGGTTTTGTTCCTGAAAGCTTGGTCTCACTATCACTGGTCCTGAATCAAATCCCGGAGACAGAGTTTTAGATGAAGTAGAAAAGGATAACTTTATTGCTTTGCCTGGCAAGGGAGGCTTCTGCTATGTCTCAACCCCAGAGGATATGATGAAGGGTTTTATAACAGCGGTTCAAAGGTGGGGTCTCTGACAAGATTACGGTGTGAGCAGGGTTTACAGTCGATTAATCTCAGGTGGCCATTTCCTAATCTTGATAAGCTTCTCTGGTCCCTTTAAGAGAGTCCCTTGGACTGCAAGGAGATCAAACCTGTCAATCCTAAAGGAAATCAACCCTGAATATTCTTTGGAAGGACTGCTGCTGAAGCTGAAGCTCCAATACTTTGGCCACCTGATGTGAAGAGCCAACTCATTGGAAAAGATCCTGATACTGGGAAAGATTGAAGGCAGGAGGCGAAGGGGATGACAGAGGATGAGATGGTTGGGTGGCATCACCAACTCAATGGACATGAGTTTGAACAAGTTCCAGGAGATGGTGAAGAACAGGGAAGCCTGGTGTGCTGCAGTCCATGGGGTCGCAGAGTAGGACAAGACTGAGCAACTGAACAACAAAAATCTCAGGTAGTCATTTCCTAATCTTGATAAGCTTCTCTGGTCCTTGTATCTTGACTAGGGTGGTTTCTTGGCTGCCCCTATTTTTTTTTTTTTATTAAATATTTATTTATTTTTGGCTTGGTCTTCATTGCTGTGTACAGGCTTTCTCTAGTTGCAGTGTGCTGGCTTCTCATTATGGTGGTTTCAACTCCAGAAGATGGTGAAGGACAGGGAAACCTGGTGTGCTGCAGCCCATGGGGTAGCAAAAGTCGGACATGACTGAGTGAACAACAACAACAATTCTTGTTGAGGAGCACAGGCTCTAGGGCATGAGGGCTTTAGTAGTTGTGAAACTATAATTGTTGCACACTGTGTTGAATGGTTTTCTGTCCCTTCCTAGAAATACTGGTTCTTGTTTTTCATATCATTCACAGTTTTCTCACAAAGTTTTTATCATATATATCACATAGTAATACAGTGTTATAATCTTGTGGATTTTAGAATAGTTAAGAAAAGAAGGAAAAATACAGTCTTTCATATTAACCCATGTATATTCAATTTCCGGTGCTCCTCATTTTTAGCTATGGATTTGGGTCATTTTCTGGTGTCATTTCCTTTCAATCTAAATTATTTCCTTTAGTCTATCTTATAAGGGAGCATAGCAATGCTTCCTGTTTTTACCGAGTATTGTCTTTATTTTGGTTTAATTTTTGAAGGACAGTTTTGCTGGATATAGAATTCTTCATTCAGCATACTGAGTATGTCAATCTACTGTCTTCTCTGATGTTTTGGATGAGATTCAGCCAACAATTGTATTAATTAACGCTCTCTATATGTGGAGTTATTTTTCTCTTGCTACTTTCAGATTTTCTCTTTGTCTTTGAACACTAGACTAATATGTGTCTAGGAGTGGATCTCTTTGTATTAATCTTACTTAAGGTTTGTTGAATTCATGGATATATAGACTCGTGTTTTCATAAGATTTGGGAAGTTTATGACCATTATTTTAAAAAAAGTTCTGCCCTTTATTCTCTCAATTCCCATTTGGATACAACCATTAGACATATGCTGTATGTCTAATGTCTGTAGAATGTTGTCCCACAGGTCTTTGACCACCGATTATTGTTTTCAGTTAAAAAAAAATCTTCAGATTGGGTAATTTCTATGAATTTATATTTGTGTTCAATGATTCTTTTTCCTGCCATCTAGAATCTGCTGCTAAGCCCCTCTAATGAAGTTTTCATTTAGTTGTTATACTTGTTGTGGTAACTCATACATTACATATAATTTACCATTTCTAAAGGTATATAATTCAGTGGCATTAAGTACATTCATATTGTTGTGCAACCTTCACTACTATTCACCTCTAGAACATTTTCATCTTCCCAAAATTGTTACCATTAAACAATAACTCCTTATTCCTCCTCTCCCCTTAGTCCTTGGAAACCACCATACTTCTTTCTATCTGTATGAATTTGTCTATTCTAAGTATTGCATACAAGTGGAATCATACAATATTTCTCCTTTTGTGACTCTCTTTGCTTAGCATAATGTCTTCAAAGTTCATCTATGTTGGAGCATGTGTCAGAATTTCCTTCCTTTTTAAGGTTGAATAATATTCCATCATACATATATATATACACATATATATCACATCTTGATTATTCATTAATCCATGAATGGGTGCTTACATTGCTTCTACCTTTTGGTTATCATGAATAGACTTCTTTGAAAATGGATATACAAGTATCTGCTCATGTCCCTGCTTTCAGTTCTCTTGGGTATATACCCAGAAATGGAATTACTGGATCATATGCTAATTCTATGCTTGATATTTTTAGAAAATGCCATACTATTTTCCATAGCAGCTGCACCATTTTACATCCCCACTAGCAATGCACAAATTTCTCCAATTTCTCCATATCTCCACTAACACTTGTTATTTTCTGGGGATTTTTAGTGTGTTTTTTTTTCCATAATATCTATCTTAATGGAGGTGATAATGAAGTGACACTGCAATCTTATTATGGTTTTTATTTGCATTTTCCTAATGACTGGGGGCTTCCCTGGTGGTTCAAACAGTAAAAGAATCTGCAGGAGTTCCAGGTTTGATCTCTTGGTCAGGAAGATCCCTTGGAGAAGGGAATGGCTACCCACTCCAGCATTCTTGCCTTGAGAATTCCATGGACAGAGGAGCCTGGTGGGCTACAGTGCACGGTCTAACAAAGAGTCAAACATGACTAAGCAACTCACAATGATTAGTGATGTTGAACATCTTTTCACGTGTTTATGAGTCATTTACATATCTTCTTTGGAGAAATGCCTTTTTCAATTGGGTCTTTGGGGGTTTTACTGAATTATAGGAGTTCTTTATATATTCCAGATATTAATTCTTTATCAGATATATGATTTGCAAATATTTTCTCTCATTCCACAAGTCACCTTTTCACTCTGTTGATGGTATCCTTTGATGAATTAAAGTTTTTGAATTTTTTTTTTTAGCCTCCAGCATCTTTTATTTTTCTCAGAATCTGTATACAATTAACTCTAGAAGGACAGTACTCAATACTGTTTAAGCCTCACATTTTAGATTAACTACTTAATATTATAAATGTGAATGCACATCCTCATAGCTGGGAAACTAAATGACATAGATTTACTCATTATTTATGTAACCATACAAAGTTTTATATGCAGGGCTTCCCTGGTGGTCCAGTGGTTGGGAATCCTGCCTTGCAATGCAGGGGACACGGGTTCCATCCCTGGTCCAGGAGGATCCCACATGCCACGGGCAGCTAAGCCACAACCATTGAGCCCACATGCCGCAGCTACTGAAGCCCTCCCACCCTAGAACCTGAGCTCTGCAACAAGACCAGCCACAGCAACGGGTAGCCCTTGCAGCAACAAAGACCCGGCAGAGCCAAAAATGAAAATAAGTAAATAAAATTATATTAAAAAAAAAAGTTTTATATGCAATGGGAGCTTTTATACTATAGAATCTGACCTTACAAACTAGCTTACATATAAAACATAGTTATTCTTTCCTCATCTGTCCTAACTTAGAAAGTGTTGCACCAATGCTTAAGATGTTATTAAAGCAGGTGAGTTCTCAAAATAAGATTAACAAACCTGAAGCTCCACCCTAGAAATACAAACCTACAAATCAAAAATTGTTTCACCAGAAATAGGTTATGAGCAACTCTTACCAAAGTAGTACTATAGGGAGTTACAATGTTGACCCAAAGACGACACAGGTTTCTCATTAAACATTTTTAAATGGGTCTCAAATTTTCTAACAGATTTTTGGTCAAGTTGTTTTCATTAAAAAGTACTAATTTTTAAAAACTAATAACTTAAACTGCCACACACAAAACATATAGTCCACAAAACATTCCCCTTTCCTTCTGAAGGTTTTACAATGCATTGTTATCATTAACCAGTCTTTTACTATTAAACTTAAATGGCCAATTGAGACAAACAGTTCTGAGACCGTCCTTCCACCACTGATTAAGACTGGGGTGGCAGATATTGGGGATGGTATTTATTTAGCCTTCTGAGCTTTCTGGGCAGACTTGGTGACCTTGCCAGCTCCAGCTGCCTTCTTGCCCACTGCTTTGATGACACCTACCGTGACTGTCTGTCTCATATCACTCATAGAAAAATGGCCCAGGGGAGGAGAGTCAGAGAAGCTCTCAACACACGTGGGCTTGCCAGGAACCATATCAACGATGGCAGCATCACCAGATTTCAAGAATTTAAGGCCATCTTCCAGCTTTTTCCCAGAACAACGATCAATCTTCTCGTTCACCTCAGCAAACTTGCAAGCAATGTGAGCTGTGTGACAATCCAGCACAGGTGCATATCCAGCACTGTTTTGGCCTGGATGGTTCAAAATAATCACCCGAGCTGTGAAGCCAGCTGCTTCCACTGGTGGGTCATTTTTGCTGTCACCAGCCACATTGCCACGATGAACATCTTTGACAGACACGTTCTTGACATTGAAGCCTACATCGTCCCCGGGAAGGGCTTCACTCAATGCTTCATGGTGCATTTCTACAGACTTCACTTCAGTTGCCACATTGACTGGAGCAAAGGTGACCATCATGCCAGGTTTGAGAACACCAGTGTCCACATGACCCACAGGGACAGTGCCAATACCACTGATTTTATAGACATCCTGGAGGGGCAAACGCAAGGGTCTGTCAGTTGGGCGAGTTGGTGGCAGGATGCAATCCAGAGCTTCAAGCAGGGTGGTTCCACTGGCACTGCCATCCTTTCAGGTGACTTTCCATCCCTTGAGCCATGGCATGTTAGCACTTGGCTCCAGCATGCTGTCACCATTCCAGCCAGAAATGGCACAAATGCTACTGTGTCGGGGTTGTAGCCAATTTTCTTAATGTAGGTGCTGACTTCCTTTAACAATTTCCTCGCATCTCTTCTGGCTGGAGGGTGGCTCAGTGGAATCCATTTTGTTAACTCCAACAATTAGTTGTTTCACACCCAGAGTGTAAGCCAGAAGGGCATGCTCACGGGTCTGCCCGTTCTTGGGGATACCGGCTTCAAATTCACCAACACCAGCAGCAACAATCAGGACCGCACAGTCAGCCTGGGCTGTCCCTATAAACATGTTTTTGATGAAGTCTCTGTGTCCTGGGGCATCAGTGATGGTAACATAGTACTTGCTGGTCTCAAATTTCCACAGGGAAATATCAATGGTGATACCACGCTCACTTTCAGCTTTCAGATTGTCCAAGACCCAGGCATATTTGAAGGAGCCCTTTCCCATCTCAGCAGCCTCCTTCTTGAACTTTTCAACTGTCCTCTTGTCGATCCCGCGACATTGTGGATCAGATGGCCGGTCGTGGTAGACTTCCCTGCATCTGCGTGCCCAGCGACAACGATGCTGAAACAGGTCTTTTCCTTTCCTGTTTTTGCTTAGGTTTAACGGTGGTTTTCACAACACCTGTGTCCTGGCAGCAAACCCGTTGCGAAAAAGCTGAAGTTTTTAATTTTGATGAAGTCCGATTTATCTATTTTCTCTTTTGTTGTCTATATTTTTGACATCATATCCAAATAATTATTGCCAGGTATAATGGCATGAAGATTCTCTCCTATATTTTAATATTTTAAGAATTTTATAGTTTCACTCTTACATTTAGGTCTTGAATCCATTTTGAGTCCATTTATGTAGGTGATGTAAAGGTCCAACCTCCCTTTCTTGCATATGGATATTCAGTTTTGCCAACACCACTTTTTTTTTTTTTAAGATTTATTTATTTATTTTTATTTTTTTGGCTGTGGTGAGTCTTTGTTGCTGCACATGGGCTTTCTCTAGTTGTGGCAAGCGGGGGCTACTCTCTAGGTACATGTGTGGGCTTCTCACTGAGGTGGCTTCTCTCAGCGGAGCATGGACTCTAGCTGCATGGGCTTCAGTAGTTGTAGCACGTAGAGTCAGTATTTGTGGCTCATGGGCTCAAGAGCACAGGCTCAGTAGTTATGACACACAGGCTTAGTTGCCCCATGGCATGTGGGATCTTCGGGATCAAACTGCTGCCCCTTCCATTGCAAGGTAGATTCTTAATCACTGGACCACCAGGGAAGCCTTCCAACACCACTTGTTGAAAAGACTGTCCTTTTCCCGTTGAGGTCCTTGCATCTTTGTCAAAAATCATTTACAATCATTTGACCATGGAGACTTCCCTGGTGATCCAATGGTTAAGGCTCCATGCTTCCACTTTAGGGGACAGGGGTTCAATCCCTGGTCAGGAAACTAAGATCCCACATGCTTTGCAATGCAGCCAACAATTAAAAAAATTTTTTTTTAAAGTCACTTGACCATATGGGTTTATTTCTGGGCTCTCTATTGCAGGGGTCCCCAGTCCCCGGGCCACAGACCGGTACTGATTCGTAGTCTGTTAGGAACAGGACCACACAGCAGGAACTGAGTGGCAGGCAAGTGAACAAAGCTTCATCTGCCATTCCCCATAGTTCACATTACTGCCTGGCCATATCCCTCCTCATTCCACGGAAAAATGTTTTCTATGAAACTCATCCCTGGTGTCAAAAATGTTAGGCACCACTGCTCTATTCTACTCCATTGGTTGATATGTCTGTCTTTATGCCAGTACCACACTGTTTTGATTGCCAGAGATTCCATATGAATTTTAGCATGGATTTTCCTGCTTCTGCAAAAAAACAAAAATGAATGTTATTGGCATTTGGATAGGGATTGCATTGGTTATATAGATTATTTTGGGTTGTTACTGTATTCTTCAACTCCAGAATATCCTTGGGTTCTTATTATTTCTGTCTCCTTATTGAGAATCTCTATTATTGATTCATTGTGATCATAATTTCTTTGAATTCTTTAAACATAATTTCCTCTAGTTCTTTGAACATACTTATAACAGCCTCTTTGAAGTCTTTGTCTGCTAAATGCAGTATCAATAGTCACTCAGAGTCAATTTATATTAACTGTTTTTTTCCAAGTATGGGTCATGCATTTCCATTTCTTTGTGTGTCTTATAATTTGTTGTTGTTGTTCTTGTTGTAAATTGGACATTTTAGATAAAATCTTGTAGCAAGTCTGCATTCTAATTCCCCCTGCAGGTTACTGTTATTTCTATTTGTTTATCTGTTTATTGTTTCTCTGATTAGTAACTTGTCTGGGCTAAATCCATGAAATCTGTCTCTCCCGCGGAATACAGCTACAACTTCTGTCATTTTTTGTTATTTTTATTTCTGTCTTCCTGAAGCACTTGCCTCATGTACTTCATAACTGAGTGACTAGCCACTGATCAAACAGAGCTTGTGTCCAACTACCTCAAGCCACTAAACCTTCTGTCCTCTACTGACAGATCTGTGTATGGGGGGGGAGTGTATTCATAGTTTAGGCCACCATTTTCACTCTTATCCAGCTTATTGTTATGCCCTTTTGTATTTTCTCTGCACGTACACTAAACCTCAGGGCTGGCCAGAAGCATGTAGCTGATTGGGCCCTCTCTTCTCTCTGTGCACGCATGCAGCTTCACCCTGGAAGCTTGCCCCAACCAAGACTACAGCCTTAGGATGGTAGAGCTACTGGCTCACTGCTGCCTCTGAGACTGTCCCTTCATCAACAACACTGTTGGGTGTTTTTGATCACTATCCTCTGTTCCCACTGACCAGAGCAGAGAAGGTGCTGGTCCTGACTGTCTTAAAATTTAGAACCTCTGTATCAAATAACTGAGGGAGAGTGTGATGGAGCAGCCTCAGGCCAGAAAGTCACAGATTCCCACTATTCTTACCTGAAATTCAGCAGTTTTTCAAGCATAAATGCTTCTCAGATTGTTGTATGATTTTGTTTGGTTTCTGGGGAAATGAAATGGGTGTTTTTGTCACTTTTTTTCTATATGTCGACTATTGCTTTTGTCCCAGTTTCTTTTGGGGTAAATGAGATGCCAATCTCTTCACTTGGCCATACCTGAACATCTTGCCTCCAATTTTCTTATTTTAAATGCCCAGGGGAATTCCTTGGTGGTCCCCTGGTTAGGACTCTGAGCTTCCATTACAGGGGGCGCTGGTTCAATCCATGGTCAGAGAACTAAGATCCCACAAGCCACACAGCTAGGCCAGACAAATAGACAAAAGACCTCTCAGTATTTTCTAAGGAAAATTAATATGCAAATACAGCCTGTACAAATATTATGTGTTCGTTTATACCTTTACTTCAAAACACAAGACAATGTACAAAGAGAGTTTACAGTGCAAAACAAAAGAACCTCTGCTACTTGCAGAATGTGTAACTCTATACATGGCCTATATCGTGCTAACAATACTAAATTATCTTAAATAATATCCTGTAAAAGTTACTTCAACCATTAGACATGTTTGAAGACACCTAGGCCACACTTCTAGACTGCACACTTGCTCACATTACCAAAGGTCAAGCTGCCTTATGGAGTGTTAAGAATTCCCATTTGAACCGTCTGGTTTGCAAAACCTGAACCAACAATGGAAACAACTTACCTCCTCTGTTTGATCAACAAACAATTTTTGATAGAAATTCCTCAGAAGCAAGAAAGATATCAGAGTTATCAGTGTGAGAAACCCATTGATCCCTAGGTCTAGAGTTGCCCAGTAGCTGGCCAACTACATAACACAAAAATGCATGACCGTAATCATGTATTATTGTCATTGTTCAGTCGCTAAGTTGTGTCCAACTCTTTCTGACCCCATAAACTGCAACATGCCAGAGTTCCATGTCCTTTACTATCTCCTGGCATTTGCTCAAACTCATGTCCGTTGAGTTGGTGATGCCATCCAACTATCTCATCCTCTGTTGCCCCCTTTTCCTCCCGCCTTCAGTCTTTCCCAGCATTAGGGTATTCTTCCAATGAGTCAGCTGTTCGCATCAGGTGGCCAAAGTATTGGAGCTAAAGCTTCAGCATCAGTCCTTCTATAAATATTCAAGGTTGATTTACTTTAGGATTGAATGAATCCTAAAGGAAATTGTGTATTATCTAATAGTAAATCTAATAACACTGTAATTCTGAAGGAAGGATGAGTAGAAATAATATTTTTAAATGTCTACAGCAACTTAAATATATTAAAACAGCTATGGTTTCTATTGGTGACAAAGATTATCTAATATTCTGAGGCTTGTTGGCTACTGTATTAGTTATGGATTGCTGCATAACAAATTGCCCCAATGTTTAGTAGCTTAAAACAACACAATCTCACACCATTTCTGAGGGTGAGAAGTCTAGGGGCAGCTTAGCTCAGTAATACTGGTTTCTCCTGAGGTTGAAGTCAAGCTATTGGCCATCTGAAAGCTTGGCGGGGCTGGAAGATCTACCTCCAAGCTCATTCATATACTTGTTGACAGAATGACTTCATGAACCCTATTTCATTCTGAGTGGCAATTTGTCCAGCTGAAAAACTTTAATTCTAGTTTCCCTTGCAGCTAGATGTGACTTTATACTACATGCTGGCCAATGATGTGTAATTAGAAGTTGTTGGGTGGAAATTCCAGGAAGTCTTTTAAAACTTTTGCTGTCATGGGCTACTGGGCAACCCCCAAGGATGGTGAAGGACAGAGATAGGAAGAACTTGAGTCCTTAATAACAACTGAGCCTCCCTTCAGCTTTTATGGGGGTAGGGGTAAAATGGCTTGTTTAGGGCCCTCTATTAGCCTAACCTAATTCTGAAATGCATATACTATCTCATTTCACCCTCACAGAAACCCTGAGCAGAAGGATTTTTATTATCCTCATTTCATGGAAAGGAAATGAGGAGCGGTAACCTGACTTGCCCAAGCTCATATGAATAGTAAAGACAGAGCCAGCTGTGTCTGACTCCCTGGCAAGCGCTCATGACCACTGGACCAGACGGCTGTGTATCCCAGGCAATAGTGGTAGTAATAGCAACAGCTAACACAGGAACTCTTGCTGTGTTCCAGGCACTACGCTCCAGGCTACATACTTAGCATTTCATTTAGTCTTCACAACAACCCCCATGACATAGGTATTATCATCCTCATTTTATAGATGAGGAAACTGAGGCTTGAAAATTTTAATTCATTTGCCCATGACTCAAGGAGACATATGGGGCCAAGACATGACCTCATGTATACTTTAGAAAGACACCTTGGGATAAGGTATGGGGCATGGATTAGAACAGAAAAGAGCAAAGACTAGGCACTTATTTAGAAAGCTTATAGAAGGATTTTGAGAAGAGAAGAGGAAGGGCTGAGCACTGGTGCACTGGACCTGGCATTTAAGACGTGAAGTATGTTGGCTGAGGAAGCTCCTTGTAAGAAGCCATCTGCAAGACGATAATGTTAAGGACACATCTGTCTCTCCTCCCTGAGCTTTTAGGGAGTTCCTTCCATTCCCTTTAGTCTCTCATCTCCTTTAACTTCCAGAATGTCCACTGTCCCAGTCTCACCCAGTGTTTCTGAAGGGAAGACAACGAATGGAAGAGGTGATAAATCTATTTGCTTTAGAACGTTATGAACTTAAAATAGAAGCTTCCAGGGACCTCCCTGGTGGTCCAGTGGTTAAGAATCCACCTTTCAATGCTGGGGACATGGGGGTCGATCCCTGGTCAGGGAATTAAGATCCCACATGCCAGGGGGCAACTAGGCCTGTGACCCACAACTCCTAAGCCTGATCACTCTAGAGACTGCGTGCTGCAACTAGAGAAAGGCCTGTGCTCCACAACAGAGACCCAGCACAGCCAAGATAAAATTTAAAAGAAAAGACAGAGAGAGCCTTCCACGGGCAGGGGGGAGGGTGGTATCAACAACCAGCAGTTCAACCTGTCCCTCATACTCAGCACAGACCTTTGAGGGAGGGGTCACCCAAATCCTACAACCAGAGCAGGTCAGAAGGAAGTGCCCTCTTATCTTTTAGAGCTAGTAACTGAGACTTCCGCTTCATTGACTATGCCAAAGCTTTTAACTGTGTGGATCACAACACACTGTGGAAAATTCTTAAAGAGATGGGAATACCAGACCACCTTACCTGCCTCTTGAGAAACCTGTATGCAGGTCAAGAAGCAACAGTTACAATCAGACAGGGAACAACGGACTGGTTCCAAATTGAGAAAGGAGTACGTCAAAGCTGTATATTGTCACCATGCTTATTTAACTTATATGCAGAGTACATCATGCGAAATGCTGGGCTGGATGAAGCACAAGCTGGAATCAAGATTGCTGGGAGAAATATCAGTAACCTTAGATATGCAGATGAAACCACCCTTGTGGCAGAAAGCGAAGAGGAACTAAAGAGCCTCTTGATGAAGGTGAAATAGGAGAGTGAAAAAGCTGGCTTAAAATTCAACATTCAAAAAACTAAGATCATGGCATCTGGTCCCATCACTTCATGGCAAATAGATAGGGAAACAATGGAAACAGTGACAGACTTTATTTTCTTGGGCTCCAAAATCCCTGCAGATGGTACCTGCAGCCATGAAATTAAAAGATGCTTGCTCCTTGGAAGAAAAGCTATGACAACCTTAGACAGTATATTAAAAAGCAGAGACATCACTTTGCCAACAAAGGACTATCTAGTCAAAGCTATGGTTTTTTCAGTAGTCATGCATGGATGTGAGAGTTGGACCATAAAGAAGGCTGAGCGCCGAAGAATTGATGCTTTTGAACTGTGGTGTTGGAGAAGACTCTTGAGAATCCCTTGGGCAACAAGGAGATCAAACCAGTCAATCCTAAGGGAAATCAACCCTGAATATTCATTGGAAGGACAGATGCTGAAGCTGAAGCTCCAGTAATTTGGCCACCTGAGATGAAGAGCTGACTCATTGGAAAAGACCCTGATGCTGGGAAAGATCGAAGGCAAAAGGAGAAGGGGGCAGCAAAGGATGAGATGGTTAGATAGCATCATCAACTCAATGGGCATCAGTTTGAGCAAGCTCCAGGAGTTGGTGATGGACAGGGAGGACTGGCATGCTGCAGTCCATGAGGTCGCAAAGAGTTGGACATGACTAAGCGACTGAACAACTGAGACCCACAGAGGTTGGGTAACTGGCTAAAGGTCACAGAGCAAGTAAAAGGTAGACTCAAAGCTCAGACTCTTCCCCACCACATCTGCCACCTACACAAGTAATAGAACCTGATGTAGCCAACTCAAACCAAAAGAAAATGTTTTGGAAGGATACAGGCCAGCTCACAGGACTAAGGCAAGGGTGGACCAGGCTGTGTCAGTTTTCTGACTCAGGTGTACGCATCAGAAACAACTTCTGGGTACAGTAATTAGAAAAAGAATATATTGAAAGGATTAAAAGGATATATCAGAAAGAGGTTTAGCAGCTACACGGCTAGTAATAACACCCAAAATTGTACTACATAACCAGTTTGGTGGTTCTATAGTCACTACCGCCCCCAGCACCTGGGCACACACACCAGAGCTCATATGGCAGATACCCTTGACCAGGGACCATCCTGCAAGCACCACTGTCACGACTGCTTCTGGAAATGACTCCTTAGCCACGTCTCTGACAGAATATGATTCTGCTGGTCCCAGCCTCTTTGAATCCCATTCCCAGTTCAGAGGTTGAGTGTGCCAAATTAAGGCATCCTTGTTATGCATGTAGCTCTAGCCACAAGGAATTCTGGGGAAGCAAGTAATGGTATTTTCAGCTTCTTTGTGGGGAAGTGGGCTTTGCTTCATAAGGAAGGGAATTAGTTATTAATATGAAAGTAGTCTGGGTGATGAATAGTCAAAAAAGACAAATGTAGGTGAGATAGATGCAAGAAGCGGACAGGAACCAAAGATTTTTGTAACAGCATCTTAAAATAACGCTTAATTTGTTTTGACTGTTGCAGCTGGAGATTAAGGTGGAAAAGAAAGTGGGTGATAAGTAAAAATATATCCTCAAAAATGAAGCTCTTATATATTATTTTAAAATATGCTATTTTCAAATGAATATATCTATAAGAGTATATCCATAAGAAAAATGTATCAACATATAACATAGAAATATATAATAAATTATAATTTTATTATTTAAACTTATTGTATAAATAAAACAGTAATAATTATATTAATAAAATACATGTGATCTATATAATTAAAGGGGATTCCCTGGTGGCTCATATAGTAAAGAACCTGCCTGCAATGTGGGAGATCCAGGTAGGATCCCTGGGTTGGGAAGATTCCCTGGAGAAGGGATGGCAACCCACTCCCGTATTCTTGCCTGGGAAATTCCAAGGACAGAGGAGCCTGGTGGGCTACAGTCCACGGGGTCACAAAAAGTCAGACATGACTGAGCAACTAACACACATAATTAAAACAAATGAGGTTACCTTCATGAAGGAGAGTGCTCATGAAGCAAAGCCCCATCATTTTATTTTGAGATAAGAACATCATTGTTTGGTTGTAGAACTGTTCCAGTCTTTAAATACTAAATCCACACATCAGTTCTCCAACTCCCAGCTCTCTCTTTCAGATACTGTTCTTTGATCCTGTGGTACCTCCTGCAGGCACTGGACTCATCTATAGTCTAATTATCACCTCCCTCCTGTCTTCATTTTCCACCCTAACCAGGCTTGAATCCAAGCTCCACCACTTCAACCTCTCTCCATCCCCACAGGACCCCCTTATCCAAAATGCCATCTCTGGAAATGTGTGGATGAAGGCACACCCACTATGCTGGCAGTACTGCTAAACCACTCCCAGAAGATCTGATAAAACCTTTGTGGGAAGCTCTTGATCTTTTGACCCTTTACTAGAATGTAGCTTACAATGGCTTTTTTTCTTTTGTTTGGGGCATAAATACCTAGAGCAGGACCTAGTTAAAAATGGGCATCCAACAACTATTGCTGAATTGAATTGGAGACATCCAGAATTCAATAAGCGACTAGATGACAGAGAAGTCACTCGAGATTCAAGTATTCACAGGTCCTGGGAAAGATGGACAGCAGGGAGAGTGGGTCTGGAAATTGGACTTGACGTGGGTATCCGGATTAGACTCTGGTAAAGCAACAAGCCGAAAATACTGCTTGGAGATTAAGTTGATGAGCTCGAGCAACCCCTAGTGGGCATACTGTTTGGGGATGCTACAGACAAAGGAATTCCAGCATCTGGGTATTTATTGTGCAGGATTCATAGGCTCATCTAAAATGAAAGAATCAAATAAACAAGACAGTTCATTACTTTTCATCAACACAAGGTCCCATCTTCTCCTGGGGAGCTCCTACTGCTTCACCCCTCCTTGATGGAAACAGTTAAAAGAGTTGACCAGCTGGGAAGCTTTCTGGTGTTCAGAAGAACAAGCGCTTGGCCTCTGGTTACCAGCGGCCGCATTCTGCTCAGATCAGGCCCTGCACCTGTTAACAAGACTGCTTTTCTGGGTAAGAGACAGTGATACTAGGATTGTAACCATCTTAGATTCTTCTTAGGTTAGGACCACCGTGCAAGTTAGACATTCCTTCCTTTAATGTCTATATCAAATAGATTAATTGTAGACTTTTTTTTTTAGAAGCCTAGGGGAATGAGTTGTTGAGACAGACAAACCTAGGGCACCCCTGATTTATCTTCAGATAGCAAGTGAGGAGATTCTACACAGAGTCAGGCTATAAAAAGCCAAACAGGCAGTTGGAAAGAGGTGCCCATCCCAGGCGCTCTTGGAGCTGTGGTGACTGCCTGGGTGGTCGTTCACAGAGCAGAAAGGAGTGAGAGAGAAAGGCTGGAGATAACGAGGGGATTTAGGGCCTTCTATAAAAACAGCAGTTTCCAATCAGAAAATCAGATGACAGGTATCCAGCTATCCAACCCACAAAGGGCAAAGTCCCCCACCCTGGCAGAGTCTGATTGCTGGCATGAAGACTGCCTAGAGGTAGAGCGAGCCCTTTCTAGGTTAACATAATCAGATGGATACAGGACACCTGCCACTCACTGCAAAGCGCTTCACAGAGCTCGCTGGCTGCATTCATCTGCTTAATAAAGCCAGAATCTGAAACAAACCCTCTTTACCCAGTTTCTCAGAGCCCTGTTGCACAGAACACGCCTTTAATTAGAGACAGAATGCACAGTGGTGGGGTTCAGCTATACTGTGGTTTGGTGCTGCAAGGCAGAAAAGTTACCACGTATCTTCCTAGGCAAGCAAAATGGAGATGGTGTTTCATATCAGATATCGCCTCAGGAAAAGAACATATTGTGGCTGAGAGAAAGAAGGCAAAAGTTTGGGTTAATTTTTGGAACATTTAAGTTTGTTTCTGAGCAGTGCAATAATTGGAATATTTAGACCTCACAATAACAGATCAGGGTGTTTTAGATATGAAGAAACCAAGGCTCAGAGAGGTTGAGTAACTTGCCCAAGGTCACATAGTTACAAATAGTGGACTGGGATTCAAACCCAAGTTTTTTCTTTTTTTTAAAGTCTTTTTTATTTAAGAACTCACTTTCTGAACTTGTGTGCACCCTTGAAACATGTGTTTTGGAAGAAGAGGTTGCAAGTCACTGTGTCCAACAGCCAAGGAAGAGAAGAGAAGGATGATTCTGTGAGATCAGTCTCTGCAGACAGCCTTTAGGCTCTTGAGTTGAGATGTGACTCCTTTGAGGATCTTTCTTCCAGTGATGTATAAGGGTGTTCCCTGAAGCACTGTTTTAAAACAGAGTAAAAAGAGGGAAGCTACTTGTCCCCAACATGGAAAAAAAAAAAAGTCAAAGTGTTAGTCACTCAGTCGTGTCCGACTCTTTGTGACCCCCCTGGACTGTACCTCTGTCCATGGAACTCTCCAGCAATGGTAACCACTTGACTATGCAGGAACCAGTTAACTATCATTTTAACTATACAGCTCACTCGTAGTCATCCAACACAATTATATACCATGCAACATAAATTATAAGGATTTCAGTGGAAATGACACAAATCTTACTAGAAATGAAATTGATTTTCTCAAGCCTGGATCTTGTCAAAATGTAAATGGCTATTCATACCAAGTGATATCTTTTTCTTGGTTGGTTGGGAGCAGACTGATTTTGCCTTGGTTTTACTGAAGTTTTGTACTGTAGGGTTTGGTGAATTGGGAGCCTAATAGATTCTGTTCTTATTTCAGTGTAGATTATTGGAACTGCAGATGGAAATAGTCAGATTACCATGGAACCAGACTTACTAGACCATTACTAACATTTAGAAAAAGCTATATCCATAATTTTTTTTTTTTAAAGATTGCATCATATACCACTTTATGGGGTCTATGTCATTTTTGTTGCCATTATTTTGTTTGTTTTAGTTGAAAGTATATATTCTGAGATATATTTAATAGGACTTTGAGAGTTGTATGAAGAAAGAGTAAAGAGTTTAAAGCAACTTAGATTTAAAAAGAGAAAAACTGGGAAAACAAATTTATGGTGCAAACACATAACAGAGTAATAGGCAGCTGTGACACAGAAAGAGAAGATTCCATACGTTCTGACATGGACCAATCATCAAAATGTAATTGAAAACGGCAGAGTACAAAGCACTGTATAGTTTGTTACCATTTGTGGAAAAGAAGGGAAAGAAGGCCTACATGTATGTTTTTGCTTTATAGAAGAGAACATCTCTGGAAGAATATACAAGGAACCAGCACTACTCATCACCTCTGTGCAGGGATGTGTCACTGGGGGACAAAGGTGATGGGCTTTTCACCTTAGGTCCTTTTGTACCTTCTGATTTCAAAACATGTAACCATATTACCAGATGATTTCAAAACATGTGACCCTATTACCAGATGATTATATGCAGATGACATGATTTTTTTTTCACATTGATTTACTGATCTATTTTTGGCTGCACTGGGCCATTGTTGCTGAGTGTGGGCTTTCTCTAGTTGTGGCAAAGAGAGGTTACTCTTCAGCTGTGGTGGCTTCTCTTGTTGCAGAGCATGGGCTCAAGACGTAGGCTCAGTAGTCGTGGCACACAGGCTTAGTTGCTCCAAGGCACCCAGAGATCTTCCCGGACCAGGGATTGAACCGGTGTACCTGGCATTGTGACATGAATTCTTAACCACTGGACCACCAGGGAAGCCCGGCATGATTCTATACATAGAAAACCCTAATGACTCCACGGAAAAATAGTAGGACTTATAAAGAATTCAGCAAGGTAGCAGGATACAAGATTAACACACAGAAATCGGCTGCATTTCTTTACACTACCAATGAAATATCACAAAGGTGATGTAAGAAAAAAACACAATATCTTTCAAAAATCACACTCCAAAAAATAAAATACTTAGGAATAAACCTGACCAAGGAGGTGAAAGACTTCTACACTGAGAACTATAAAACATTAATAAAGGAAACTGAAGATGACTCAAAGAAATGGAAAGATATCCCATACTCTTGGATTGGAAGAATTAACATTGTTAAAATGGCCATACTACCCAAATCAACGGAGAAGGTGATGGCACCCCACTCCAGTACTCTTGCCTGGAAAATCCCGTGGATGGAGGAGCCTGGTAGGCTGCAGTCCATGGGGTCGCTAAAGAGTCGGACACGACTGAGCGACTTCACTTTCACTTTTCACTTTCATGCATTGGAGAAGGAAATGGCAACCCACTCCAGTGTTCTTGCCTGGAGAATCCCAGGGATGGCAGAGCCTGGTGGGCTGCCATCTATGGGGTCGCACAGAGTCGGACACAACTGAAGCGACTTAGCAGCAGCAGCAGCACCCAAATCAATCTATGAATTTAATGCAATCTTTATCAAATTACCCATGACAGTTTTCACAGAACTAAAATAATCCTGAAATTCATATGAAGCCATAAAAGACCCAGAATTGCCAAAGCGATCTTGAAGAAAAAGAACCAAGCAGGAGGCATAACCTTCTCAACTTCAGACAATACTACAGTATATTAAACCAGTGTGCTATCTGCACAAAAAACAGACATGTGAGGCTCAATGGAACAGAACAGACTCCAGAAATAAACACACACATCTACGGTCAATTAATCTTCGACAAAGGAGGCAAGAATATACAAGGGGAAAAAGTCTCTTCAGCAAGTGGTGTCAGGAAAGTTGGAGACCCACATGTAAGTTGATGAAGTTAGAACACATCCTCTTACTATACACAAAAGTAAACTCAAAATGGCTTAAAGACTTAAACATAAGACAACACCATTAAACACCCAGAAGAGATCATAGGCAAAACATTCTCCGACATAAATTGTACCAATGTTTTCTTACGTCAGTCTCCCAAGGCAACAGAAATAAAAATTATGCAACCAGTAAGGGCTTAACTTTCAAAATATACAAACAGCTTATACAATTCAACAACAACAAAAAACCCCAAACAACTCAATCAAAAAATGGACAGAAGACCTAGTTGTTTCTCCAAAGAAAAAATACAAATGGCCAATAGGTACATGACAAGATGGTCAACATTGCTAACTATTGGAGAAATACAAATCAAAACTACAATGAGTGGAGAAGGAAATGGCAACCCACTCCAGTGTTCTTGCCTGGAGAATCCCAGGGATGGTGGACCCTGGTGGGCTGCCATCTATGGGTTCGCACAGAGTCGGACATGACTGCAGCGACTTAGCAGCAGCAGCAGCAGCTAGCGTTCAGGAGAAGGACCTCCCCCAAGTCTTGAAAGAAACTAATTTATTTTCTATTTCTGTAGAGTTTACATGATTTCCCACTGCTTACACTTTAGAATGTTTATTTTATGGGGGCTGAGGGATTAAAAGAGTGTGAACGAACAGGTAACATTTTCCATGATGGGAAAAAAAAAAAAAAGAAAAACTACAATGAGGTACCACTTCACACTGGTCAGAATGGTCATCATTAAAAACTCTACAAATAACAAATGTAAGAGAGGATGTGGAAAAAAAGGAACCCTCCTACACTGTTGGTGGGAATGTAAGTTGGAACAGCCACTATAGAAAAATGTGTTGAGGTCCCTCAGAAAACTAAAAATAGAGTTACCGTATGATCTAACAATCCCACTCCTGGGCATATATCCAGACAAAACTCTAATTCAAAAAGATACTTGCACCCCTTATATTTATAGCAGCACTACTCACAATAGCCAAGATATGGAAACTAAATATCCACTGACAGATGAATTGATAAAAGATGTGATACATACAAACAACGGAATACTTCTCAGTCATAAAAAAAGAATGAAATAATGCCATTTGCAGCAACATGGACGCAAACAGAGCATCATACTAACTGAAGCAGGTCAGAAAAAGAAAGACAAATACCATATGCTATCACTTATAGGTGGAATCTAAAATATGACATGAACAAATCTATCTACAAAACAGACTCAACCATAAACTCACAGATTTATGGTTGCCAAGGGGAAAGGGGTTAGGGGAGGGGCTGAGTGAGAGATTGGGATTAGCAGATGTAAGCTATAATATATAGAGTGGATAAACAACAAGGTCCTACTGTACAGCACAGAGAACTATATTCAATGATAAAATAAAATGGAAAAGAATATTAAAAACAAAAAGTATATATAACTGAAGGAAATGGCAACCCACGCCAGTATTCTTGCCTGGAAAATCCCATGGACGGAGGAACCTGGTAGGCTACAGTCCATGGGGTCAAAAGAGTTGGACACAACTGAGCGACTTCACAGCAGAAAGTAACAACACAGTTATCAATTGTACTTCAATAAAAAAATAATAATACTAAAAAAAAAACAAATACAAATAAGCTGTCACAGCTAACCAGAATCTTTGGAGTTGGTCTCTGGGCATGAGTCTACCATCTCCCCAGATTGTCAGCTTTTCTGATAAAAGCACCTTTCCTTTCTAAAAAAAGTATCTGTATAATTCTAGAAATATTTATATCCCATGCAGTGTATTAACAAAACACATGGACAGGGTAGATAAACTGGAGACTGTTACATCAAGATAGTAGTAATCTTCCTTCTATTTCTCCAGAGTTTCTTGATTTGGTTATAATGGCTATTTTTTTTTTAAGGTTTTTAAAAAAATTTTTATTTATTTATTTGGAGGATAATTGCTTTACAATGTAGTGTTGGTTTATAATGGCTATTTTTAAAGTATTATTTTCTATGTTTAACTTACTTCTTCCTTGACAGCACCAGTATTTCAATCAGTAGTCCTGTTGAGAGAGTTGGAAGTGAAGACTAGGGACACCGGAATCCCAATATACAGAAGACTCAGTAACGGAAAAACCTACCATTGCTATGAAATGCCTGTAATATAAATAAAGAACTACAAAGAACGGTTCTACAGGCAGGCAGTAAAAAGGGAGAGGAAAATACTTTTCCATCTGGAAACAAATCACTGAATGACATAATGCACAACCAGTTTCCTACTGGAGCTCCTTGTTTTAAATAACTACTCTGCAGCTTCCTGTGTTTTCCTTCCTTCTCATCACCGGTAACCAAGGATACCACAGGTTTTCCTAAGCTTCTGTTTCCCCAACATCAAACTAGTTTTGTTTAAAACAGTAAAGCAGCAAAAGAGAAATGGCTTTTAATTTTTTTAAAAAAAGCATATCAAGTTCTCAGACAATCACTGCCTGTGTTTTCTGACATTAGGCAAAACAGATTACTTTGGAACTCCAGCTGAAAGAAGGGAATTCACTCCATCCCAAAACCAGGAAGCAGTGACTCATCTCTGAAACGAAAAGGAGACACGCCAGTCAGGGGCTTAACAGAGCCATCTGCTGTGGTCATGATCTTGGGCTTGGCTTCTGAGGCAGACATTCACTTGAGTATATCATCTGATACAGTGACTTTCTTGGTTGCGATTTATGAGCTGCCAGTGTTTACTTGTGAGACTGTCTGGAGCTGGAAGGGAAGGAAGATAAATATACCAAAGCCCAGCTGAGCAACTGATCGGTTTTACATTTTATTTTCAGGAAATGACATCTTGTTTTCACAAAGAAGAGGTATGCTATCCTCTCAAATAGAGGCTGCCTTCGCCTTCAGGGGCAGCAATAGGGGTAATACTCAATTTGTCCCAAACAAATGTCAACAGAGGTGCTTCTGAGGTACCAAAACAATAACAACAACAAGTTTAAAAAGTACAACAGAAATATATAACCCATACAACATGTAGTGAAACAGAGTCTCTCAAGTACCCTGAAGCAGTCGGGGCTTCAGCAATCGTGAAGCAGCAGGGACGGCACAGGCGGAGGCTCGTGATGGAGGGTTTCCTAACTCAGTCCCAAGTGGCTCCATCCCATGCTCTCAGAGCTGCCCAAGGCCTGTCCAAGAGAATCCCCCAGACCATCCGAAGTTCCCAGTGCCTGGCAGTCTGTCAAATGCCGCTGGAGCCCTGTCTTCAGAACAATCTCTTTGCTTTGGAGAGAAAAAATAAAAGAGAGAGAGAAATAAAGGAGGAGCCTGCATTTCCCTCCCTGGCCTCCCTGCTGCCCTCCTCAGTCCTTTCCCCACACAGCAGCCGTGGTGAATCAAGACACAGATGTGAGATCACATCACTCTTACAGCCCACCACCCCTCTCTTCCTCCAGAGTAAAAGTTGAAGTCCTTCCAAAGGCCTATAAATCCCTACTCAGCCTGCCCTCTGTCCAGCCTTCTGACCTCACTTCCTGTTCTCCTCCCCATTGCTCACTCCACTCCTGCTACGTCGCCTCCATGCTGTTTCTCCGAAACCCTTTCCCCAGACGGCAGCACGGCCACCGCCTTTAAAACCTCACTCAAATACCACCTTCTCCTCAGTGACCACCTTGACTACTCTGTCAAAAACTGCCAACACTCTCCCCATCACTCCTGGCCCCATTCTGACTTTACTAGAGAGAAAGCACAAATCACATCTAACTAGTTAGATTTTCACTTCTCCTTCTAGTCCTCATACCTAGAAGAGTGCCAGGCACAAAGCTGGTCTTCAGTTAATACCTTTTGGAGGAAGGAAGGAAGTACATACACAGCAACAGGCAGGGAGAGGTGCACCTTCCAAGTCCGTCCAGAGAGGGGGGTGGGAGGGGCTATTCACTGGGCTCTAGTGTTTTCCATTGGCTTCTGCTTCCTTGATCCCAGAGAAGCAGGGATCTTGGCTTACACCAAAGGCAATCTCAAGACTTTCTTTGAGATTAAGGGACTGAAAGGGTTATTACATTTATATATAAGGGAATAATAAAGGTTATGGAGGAGACATCCACCAAGGGACAAGGCAAGGAATGACAATAAGTAACAAAAGAGAAGGGAAGGAAAAAGTGAGGGGCAAAAATGAGAGGGTGGTGATGGAGAATTTTTTTTAAAAAAAGCTTCTATTAACAAATCTGCTAATTTTTGATCCCACGATAATTTTGCAAAGGATAGATTTTTAAGAGTCCAGCATTATAAACTGTGTGAGTGCATGTATGTGAACACCCACTGCCACCCCACGCCAATCTTCCTGAGAGCCACTTTATCTTAGACAAACACTGCCCTTATACCAGGTGGGCATGCTGACTTCATGCCCGTGGCCCTCTGGATTCCTGGTGCAGGACTGGGCACTTGCTGGGAATCCCCCAGCGTCCTGCTGCTGCTGCTAAGTCGCGTCAGTCGTGTCCGACTCTGTGCGACCCCATAGACGGCAGCCCACCAGGCTCCCCTGTCCCTGGGATTCTCCAGGCAAGAGTACTGGAGTGGGTTGCCATTTCCTTCTCCAGGGCATGAAAGTGAAAAGTGACAGTGGAGTCGCTCAGTTGTGTCCGACTCAGTGACCCCATGGACTGCAGCCTGCCAGGCTCCTCCGTTCATGGGATTTTCCAGGCAAGAGTACTGGAGTGGGGTGCCATTGCCTTCTCCACCCCAGTGTCCAGTGGTTAGGAAACTCCGAAATTCCACTGCTGTACGCACCGCGTTCAATCTCTGGTCAGGGAATTAAGATCTCATCTGCAACCCACACGGTAGAGTCAAAAAAACATAAAACATCTTGCTAACAAGTGTTCTCTCTGGATGAGGTCAACGTGGCAGACATTGTTACTGCTGCCATTCCCTACACAGTCCTTTATGAGGCTCTGTCTCTCAACAGGTGATGATGGGTGATAACCAGGGACAGCCTTCCCGGTGCTCTCTTCAGAGACTGAGAGTTTCTCCTGTCCTTGTCTGGACCACCCTCCTCCTAGCCTATAGGAAGCTGGCAAGAGCCACAGGCTATGTGATCTCACCTGGGCCTTCTTAGAGACCACCAATCTCTGAAGGGACATCTCTCGCATAGATTTACGAAAGCTGCGGTTCATAAACCTTTCTCCCCACCTCAACACCCCTGAAAGGCCACAGACAACTCCCACCGACAGCCTCACTTTCATATTATAGTACCAAGGGAGCTGGGAACTGAAATTTGAAAAAGTCTCTGGACTGAAAATCACTGTTCTAAAGGACCAGCAAGATTTTATTTTAGATAATTTGCTTTCTTCTTTTTTGAGCACAACCCAAAGAAACTCCAAGGGAAAGCTTAAAGTGAGAATGTTAACACTTATGTAAACCAACCAACACTTAATGAGAATAGAACAAAGGGGGAAGGGGGAGCAACTGACAGAAGACTCAGCTCCAGCACCTCCCCAGCTCATGTCACAAAACGTCTTTCCTTCAGAAAAAGCTCATGTCAATATCCCAGAGGGCTGCAATTACTCATGCAACACATACTCAACATTCATTATCTGCCCCAGCTCCAGGGCACCCTTTCTCCAACACAGGATCTGGCACCCTAACACTCTCCTCCTACTCCCCTCTTCTGGATAATCTGGCCTCACAGACTTCACTGAGGATCTATGGCTAATCAGTCATGAGGCATTACTCCTCCCGTGGGGATATGGGCCTTGAAGACACCAACCAGTCAGGCAGGCCTGGAGTAGCGCTACTCTTGGTGAAATCAGACAGGCAGACCCTCCTCTCTGAAACTGTGATAAGCACTCCCCTACCCAGGAGGAAAACGGCCCTGCCAGTGTCAGAACTGTGACAGTTACAGGCCTGCCAATTCTAGTTCCCAGATCCTACATTTTGTCCTTTAAAAATTCTCATGCACTGGGGATTAAACCAGCTTTCAATTGGCAAAGAGGGTTGGTATCTGAACTGAGAATTTCCTCTAAACTCCACACTGCAGCCCACTGAAGCTGCTGATGGTTCTGGCACCTGTTTCCCTAAATCAGGCCTCAGCACCTCCGTCTGTCTCTGGAGAAAACCTCAAAGCTGCACTCGCCGCGATAACTGCAGAAACAGACTGGTGCCAGAGCTGCTCTCAGCCAGTGCTTGCCCCAGGGGGGCCGATTCGGTTTACTTCCTCGGGTCCCAGTGTCACCAAAAAGGCAGCAAAGTACCTGCTTTAGCCTTTGGAGAGAAAAGAGGGGTCTGATATTATCCACCTTGCAGTATTAACTCTGTGTGAGGAGAGTCAGAGATGAATTTAGGACACAGGATCCTTCTTTCTCTTTCCAATGGCTGCATGCATCTACCATGCTTGGACTTTTGAGAAGAAACCTAGTCAGTGGGCTGGGTGAAGAAAGTCTATGTGGGTGTGTGGAGAGAAAGGATCCCTCCTCCACTGTTGGTGAGAACGTAAACTGGTACAGCCACTATGGAGAACAGTATGGAGGTTCCTCAGGAAATTAAAAACAGAGCTATCACAGTTCAGTTTCAGTTCAGTCGCTCAGTCATGTCCGACTCTTTGCGATCCCATGAATCGCAGCATGCCAGGCCTCCCTGCCCATCACCAACTCCCTGAGTCTACCCAGACCCATGTCCATCGAGTCGGTGATGCCATCCAACCATCTCATCCTCTGTCGTCCCCTTCTCCTCCTGCCCCCAATCCTTCCCAGCATTAGGGTCTTTTCCAATGAGTCAACTCTTCACATGAGGTGGCCAAAGTATTGGAGTTTCAGCTTCAACATCAGTCCTTCCAATGAACACCCAGGACTGATCTCCTTTAGGATGGACCTGTTGGATCTCCTTGTAGTCCAAGGGACTCTCAAGAGTCTTCTCCAACACCACAGTTCAAAAGCATCAATTCTGCGGCGCTCAGCTTTCTTCACCGTCCAACTCTCACATCCATACATGACCACTGGAAAAACCATAGCCTTGACTATACAGACCTTTGTTGGCAAAGTGATGTCTCTGCTTTTAAATATGCTATCTAGGTTGGTCATAACCTTCCTTCCAAGGAGTAAGCATCCTTTAATTTCATGGCTACAATCACCATCAGCAGTGATTTTGGAGCCCCAAAAAATAAAGTCGGACACTGTTTCCACTGTTTCCCCATCTATTTCCCATGAAGTGATGGGACCAGATGCCACGATCTTAGTTTTCTGAACGTTGAGCTTTAAGCCAACTTTTTCACTCTCCTCTTTCACTTTCAGCAAGAGGCTCTTTAGTTCTTCTTCACTTTCTGCCATAAGGGTGGTGTCCTCTGCATATCTGAGGTTATTGATATTTCTCCCGGCAATCTTGATTTCAGCTTGTGTTTCTTCCAGCCCAGCGTTTCTCATGATGTACTCTGCATAGAAGTTAAATAAGCAGGGTGACAATATACAGCCTTGAAGTACTCCTTTTCCTATTTGGAACCAGTCTGTTGTTCCATGTCCGGTTCTAACTGTTGCTTCCTGACCTGCATACAGGTGTCTCAAGAGACAGGTCAGATGGTCTGGTATTCCCATCTCTTTCAGAATTTTCCACAGTTTATTGTGATCCACACAAAGGCTTTGGCATAGTCAATAAAGCAGAAATAGATGTTTTTCTGGAACTCTCTTGCTTTTTTGATGATCCAGCAGATGTTGGCAATTTGATCTCTGGTTCCTCTGCCTTTTCTAAAACCAGCTTGAACATCTGGAAGTTCACAGTTCACGTATTGCTGAAGCCTGGCTTGGAGAATTTTGCGCATTACTTTACTAGCATGTGAGATGAGTGCAACTGTGTGGTAGTTTGAGCATTCTTTGGCATTGCCTTTCTTTGGGATTGGAATGAAAACTGACCTTTTCCAGTCCTGTGGCCACTGCTGAGTTTTCCTATCACACAACCCAACAATTCCACTTCTGGGTATTCATCCAAAGAAAATGAAAACATTAACTCAGAAAGACATATGCACCCCCAATGTTCACTGCAGCATTAGTGACAACAGCTACGATATGGAAAGAACTTAGGTGCCCATCAACAGATGAATAAAGAAAATATACATACATAAATATATATATACACACACACACGGGGCTACTACTCAGCCATAAAAAAGAATGAGATCGTCCCATTTGCAACAAAATGGATGAACCTATAAAGTACTCTGTTAAGTGAAATAAATCAGGGAGAAAGGCGAATTCCATACAATTTTACTTAAATCTGGAATCTAAAAAACAAATGAACAAACATAACAAAACAGAAACAGACTTATAAATACAATCTACAAAGAACAATCTGGTGGTTGCCAGAAAGGAGAGTGATAACAGAATGGGTGAAACAGGGGAAGGGAATTAACTTCCACTTACAAAATGAATTAAGTCACAGGGATGTAATGTACAGCACAGGGAATATAATCAGTAATACTGTAATTGCTTTGTATAGTGACACATGGTAGCTAGACTTATTACGGTGATCACTCTGTAATGTATAAAAATATCAAGTCACTAGGTAGATCAATTTTACTTCAAAGAAAAAAATAAAAACAGTAACCTCCAAAAAGCAAAAAAAAGAAAGTACATGGGTATCCCCACTCACACACAGACCCAGCAAACTTAAGCTCACAGGCTTGGTCAAACCTGGATTCCCACGTCAGCATTCCTCTCAGAAAGGGAAGAGAGAAGAGAACAGAAGGCAGTCACAGCACCTCAACAGACACTTCCTAAGCCTCGGCTGTCCTCATGTTCCTCTGGCACCAAGCAGACATCATGTCCTGTTTGGGCGACCAAGCGGGGCCCTGCGAGGAACGAACAGCTCACTGCTTCTCACGCCTCTGTGCTTGTGCCGATTCCTCTGCTTGGAAAGCATCATCCCTAGAGCCTTTAGAACTCAGTTCAAATGTCACTTCTTCTGTGAAGCTTGTTCCCATACCTCCAACCTGTCCAGGTCAAATTGAACGTCCTCGCCTCTGCAGTTTTCCAGAACCCTAGTATGGAACTTGCACAACACCTACTTGCTTTCTGTCTCCTCCACAGATGGTGGGAGCTGAGACAGTACTTTCTGTCTTTATTCCAGTGCCTAGTGTAGTGTTCCTATAAATGGTTAAGGACCGATGAGCGGTGGAGAGAAACAACAATGGATTCTGCCAGAATCAAGAGGCTACTAGGAGGTAAAAAAAAAAAAAAAAGAAAGAAAGAAACCTATGGGGACTCAAAACTGGACACAAAGTCCAACAGCACAAAATTGTCAAAAAAGCAGAAAATACTTTGATTTCAAAGAACCACCTGAGAGCTGCCCTACCCTCCCAAAGGTCAGAATGTCTTCCTTGGGCGTAACAGGCTCAACACCTGCCCTGTGACCGGTTTGCTGCCCATGCAATGGCTCACCAACCAAGGGCCAATTCCATACTACAACTGCTTACAAGTTAGCATCAGATTTCTGGCCTGATTCAAAGAGGCTGATACTTGCTGAAGGGCTAGGAGAAAGAAAGCAGTAGACAGAAGATCCTGTTCTTAGCAGTGTGGCATTTAAGCCTTTGGCTTCTCTTAACTCAGAAAAAGGTACATCCAAATACATACATGAACAAGGCTTCCCGATGGCCAGGTGGTGGGAAGCGCCTGGAAGGGCAGTGAGCTTTTGGTTCTTCTCTGACTGGCCTTTATGTGCAACCAATTGCCCTCTCAGTACTCTGGCTGTGAGCTTTCCCAGAGGGTAGAGCTGTACAGGATTTCTTAAGGGACTGAACATGATAATCAGACCCACCCTCCTCCTCTGAACTCTCATCCCTGCCTAATAACCAATCCCTCTGATCCACTAGTTTCCTTGTGCTTTGCCCCAGGACACATTCCTTTGCAACAAGGACATTTAAGTCTCAAGCAGAGTGGCTCTGCAATCCTCAGCAGAGAAGGCCCCAAGCGTGATGAGATCACTTGGGTTAGAGGAGCAGATACTCACTGTGGAAGTGTGGTTCCTTGAGGAAACTCACCCACCCCCACACTTCCCTAATCTCTTTATTCAAACTCTCTCTGGGAAACTTGTTTATTAGGACGCCCAAAGTTAACACAGTAGGATTAAATTCATCTCTTTTTGGCTTAACGTTACGCCTGATTTGTGTAGTTAAGCTGTGACTCTTACAGATAGAACCTATATATGTTTTCTTCACAGTTTTTGGCATTTTCCAAGTTGGGAACCTTTGACTTGTACACATCCGATTTACAATTTATTGTGTACCCAACCCAAGGTTTCTGCAACCCACCGAGAGCACCGGACAGCAACTAAACTGTCTTGAACAACAGCCCCATCTAGTGACTAGCACTGCAAGTTGTCCACCCGTGTGTTTTTCTAATCACATCTTTTCTTATTGCATAACTAAGACACGAACACCTAAGCCTCCCCATTCCCTGCTGCTCAAATATTTCATTCTGCCTCAGCTGTTTCTTACATGTTTATTACCTTCAGCTTCTTTTACTTTCCCCCATTTCTTCCACCTCCTTCTTAAGCTCAAGAATCATTTACCTGACTCTTCTGGATCCAAAAAACCCTTTAAGTGTGCTGAGGGGACCTACCTCTTTTCATACTCACTCACCTTTTCGTTCCCTGATGAGGACAGTTCGTCGTTCTTTCACTTCTGAGTTCAGATTGTCTACCATCTTATTAATGCAATTGTCCAGAACCAGGGAGCGGGTTTTGGACTTGATGTCCTTCCGACAAATGGGGCATTCTACTTTCCGCTTCATCCACTCATTGATACAGTAGGAGCAGAAACTATGGGCACAGTTCAAGGTGACAGCCTATAATGGAAATGTGAACACATACATCAGAACTGTGACACTTACTTCCCCAAGGCAGTTGTGATCTCAGAGTTAGGAAAGGAGTTAGTTCTCAAGACCAAATGGAAATTTAAACATAACTTCATCTAGAGGGCTTACAAAGGGTATCAGAATCACTCCTAGGAACGGGAAATTTTAAGGTTCATGTTAGATGGTTTGTTTTCTCTCTCAAAGTTAAGTTCATAAACTCAGGCTCCAGGCAGGCTGATTTGTCTTATTTTGTTCCACCAACTCAGTTCACACTGCCAACGTGGGTTAGCTACCCTGCAAATAAATGTCACTGGACTTAAGTAGGACTAGAAAGCATGTGAATGTCTGCTATAAATACATCACTAATTCTCTCATGAGAAATAAATTTATGTCCTAAAGGTGAATTAGAACTTCAATTTAAATTCACACAGTGAATACTCAGTATACAGAATGGTAGGAGGGCCTTATCTCTACTCAAAAGAAGCTTTAAAAAGTATATGTAAAAGAACTTAGGCTAGGGAAAAAGAATCTAAAAACAAAATGGGAAAAAATGCAATGGCTTCAACTGACAGTGCCTTAAGTAATATCAATAAGCCTATGAGAAGAGAGAAAGCAGAAAAAGGCCCGTATCTGAGGGGCTCCTAAGCAACCCCAATGGTCAGCTTTCTGCCAAGGTCCTTATCACTTTTCAAAACATAAACCATACTCTTCGTTACTCTTGTTTTTGTATATCTCCTAACATACAATTTTTTCTGGAGCTCAGAAGTTTTCTTTCTTGCTTTTAGGAAAGCAGGGGGAAATAACACAAACTTTGTATTATTTTCCAAATGCCAAGTGGAGGCCAGAAGGCCAACTAGGAGACATTCTCAGTCAAGAATGAGACATACAAAAATAGAAAAAAAGTAAAAATAAAGAATGAGACAAAATTCTCATAAACAGGACTAAAAACCTGCTTGACTAAAATGAAATCTCTTCCCCAACACTGATTTTAAGAGATGACCAACAGGAAAGGTCAGCACATGCTGTAAACCAAACAAAGATCAAGTTATTTGTCTCTTACATGTCGTGCAGATGCTCCGGGTTGGCTAACTCATCACCCATTCCAACCCCTTTCTTTGTCTTCTTCTATTACGGTGCGTAAGTCATGTCGAAACAGTACTGAGTTTCTCCAAAGCAAGGAATCAAATGACTAAAAACTATGGGGGAAATTATGATCTGAAGTTAAAGTAGATCCAAAGCAAAAGAAACAGGTCTACCCAGGACAGATTTTTCAGGAGGCTAATAGACCCAAACTCCCTAAAGACCACCAGAAAAAAAGGAAGCTGTGTGTGTATGCGTTTTCTTTTTAAATGAGCCTGAAAAGCACTATCATTTAACAACTTTAGTTTAACACTTATTGTGTAAGATTAACTGGACACAAATGGTAGGATTTGTGAAAATCTGCAAAAACAAGACAGGATAACAAATGAAATCCTAGGCGTGATGTTTCATTTTCATAAGGAGCCTCAGAGTCCCTGAAAAATGTTCTATTTGGCCACTGAATCCTGTGATCATACCTCAATGACATTTACCCCCTTGTTCAAAGGCTGCACTGCATGCCCACTCTCAGCACTGTGTCCATTCAGAGAAAAGAAAGACTAGCTTTATTGAGTAGCTTTATTCTGATACTTCAAATTTCTAATGCCATCTAATTCTAGAATCTGCCAGAATCAAATGGCTCCCAGGAGGTTAAAAAAAAACCTGCAGGAGCTCAACACTAGGCAAAAAAAAAAACAAACCCAACAGCACATAGTTGTCGGAAATGTAGGAAACATATGACATTCTGACCTGTGGGAGGGTGGGGCAGACCCTAGATGGTTCTTCAAAACCAAAGTGTTTTTCCCTCAACAACAAAAAGATAAAGGCTTTATTATAGCCCCAAACACAGATTCTGCCAAAAAAAGAACTCAAGAACAAATGAAGTAAGAAAAAAGACAGTGGAGGTAAAAAAGACCACAAAGACAAGTGCGAAGTGGCCACCACCAGCAGCCACTTTGAAGTCAAATAGCTACAGTAAGTTCCTGGAGGAAAAATCTCTTCAGAATGTTACCCTAGAGCAGAAGCAGTCTGTGTAGCTGAGGCTCCATTCAGGGGTGGGAGAGTGAGAAGGCGTGAGCCACTGCTCATCATTACCTCAACGAAGTATTCTGAGCAAATAATACACTGGAGCTCATTCTCTAGCACGTCATTCATGTGGCTAAGAACTTCCTCCTTCTGTGCTTGCACCTTCTCCTTCTCTTCCTGCAAAGACATATAACCCCACCTGTCATTCGGGAGAACTAACAAGAATGAAAAACAGGACAGAGCAGGATTAATAGTCGGCAGTAGGATTCAGAAAGAATCTAAATTAAAAATTCACCCTGGCGTAGTAACACAAGAATAAAATTCTTGCCCCAAGGATTACTGCTTCTCAGAACTGCTTTCTAATATAGAGCACTGTCATCCTTTTTTTTTTCCTTTCTCGACTTTATGAGTATGTACTGGTGTTGCAGTTTCGGTCTCCTTCCCAAAAATAACCAAATGAAAAAAACTGAAGTCAGCATACCAACCCCACCAACCATCCGAGGCCAGAACGAGGCATTAGGTATTCGATAGCACACTGCAGTTCAGAGGGGATACAGAATCATCCTAAGCAGCCAAGAGCTCACTGGATAAGAAAGAAATGAGGAAGAGTCCATAAAGGCAAGAAGCTTGAATTAGTGTATAATGTCCTCTGTGTTCTCTGCAGCTGTCTCTCCTACAAAATAAGGATAATACCCAAGGTGCCTGGAGGCAGGAGGCTGGAGAGATGGCCTGCTGAAGTATCTCCAGGCCTCATGCTCTGTAACGCTTGTTACCTCCCACTCCTGCCGTGCAGTTTCCCTGTGCTTTCCCCGAGAGACAGACTGCTTGTGGACACCTTTTTCAAGGAGGATCTGGGTGTGCTCTCTTGGAGTCAACGTTTATTAAGTGCCCCTAGGGGGAGAGGAAAAGCCAAAAGAGGGTATATTTGAGAGGTTATTTTTCATGTTTTATTTTCTCTTCTTATCAAAGCAAAGACTGTGAAACTAATCAGGACAGTGAAGAGGGAATGGACTCGTTTATAACTAGAGTCAAGTTTCTTAAAAATTTGAATTGCTGGATTTAAAAAGATGTGGTGGCGTCTTGGAGGCTGGGGAATAAAGTACTACGTGATTTAAACAGAGGATAAGGCTAGCAAACCAAGCGGAAAAAGAGTCCCCTCCTTTCTGTAATCTGCTCCAGATGTGTACCTGAGGAAGAGTGGGCTGAGAGATGTAGTCAGACTCAGGCATTAATTTCCCATCAGAGGATGCAAATTGGTGGCCTGTGGACTACATCCAGCTTATTAGACTTATTTATTTAGTTTGGCATTCATGGTATCAAAAAACTGAACCTGTTGCTACTACTTGAAAATTGGGACACTTCACGTAAACATCTGGATTTCCATTTTCTGTGGAAAACTCAGATCTGACAACACTGGGCCTGTACTTCTGGTTGGCAACAACTGGCTGCTGCAGAGAAGAGCTGCCTCTTGGGGTATGGGTGAGGGTGGAATTCTGCCTCACAGCTCCCCACTGTGTTCTTACACCCAGGCCACTTCATTCACTTCTATTATCAGTCTGACTCCAGGGGGAATTTGAGTCTACAACCCCTAATTTAAGAGTGTCATTGATTTGATGTAAGAAATAACTACAGAAATGCATCAAGATGAACTACTTTTTATTTTGACTACACCACCCCTTAGCCTATGTGAGTGAGACACTCTGAAGGAGGATCAACCACAGACAATGAACTAGACTGCAGGATGTATCATTCCCAGCATTTCGCTTCTGAATGAGGGAAGGAAACAGATGTTGTCTTACAGGCAGAACGTTCTACAGGCCTAAATAATTTTACAGATTATTTCCCTTGAGGCAGGGAATAGCCATACCTCTCCTTTCATTCACCAAAGCAATCCTTGCACTGTTGAAAATGCTAAGTTGCATGTACTAACCAAATTCTAAACCACCTTCTTCTTTCCAGTACCTTGGTCTGCTCCAATTCTTTGTCCTTGGCTTGAATGATTGCTTCAAAGTTCTTCTTGCTGCGACTTAGCTCTTCCATCAGAGCCCGATACTGCAGAAACACAGCAGATACATACTCAAGATGCATAGCACTATATTGTTCCCTTCAGCCACCATGCCTGTCCCTCCCTCTGTCAGCAGCTTTGGTTCAAGAGATTAATGGATTGGGCAATTTCAAAAATAACGTTTTTGTTTCTTCAGGACATCCCAGTTACATGCTGCTTTTTTTTTTTCAGGGAAAGGAGCAGATAGGGAGGGAAGCCATCAAAAATATTAATCCCTCTGGAAATAACCCAACCTTCATGGTCATCCAAAGCTAATGAAGAACTTCCAGAAAGTCTGACTTTGTGGGTTTGGCTTGGGGTCCAGGGATGTGCATTTAAAAAAAAATTTTATTGGAGTATAGTTGATTTATAATGTTGTGTTACCTTCTGCTATACAGCAAAGTGAATCAGTTATACATATATATGGGATGTGCATTTTTTAAAAAGCCACCTAAGTGACTCCCAGAACCAATGCTGAAGAACTAGTAACTAACTCTAAGGCTACCCAGCACTGGGAGCAGCTTTTAAGAAATCATCAGGGATATACAGGATTCAGGAAAACTAGATAACTGCTTTCATTGAAATTAAAAAAAAAGACCTTTAACTTATTTACTCTATAGATCACATACTATGTGCTGATAAGGCAACATCACCTGAACCCTGCCTTGGTATTCTGGAAACTGGCATGCCCAAGAGCTAATGGCTCATTTACCATGACTCACTGCCTACATCAAATGTCAAGTTCCACTTCTACGAAACCTAATTTCTGAGCTCCCTAATACTTAAGTATATATTTTAAATTTCATTTCAGATCCTTTTTTAAAGAAGGTGGTTAAGTGTTCTGAAAAGATATTACTCAAGAAATACATTTTAAAATAAGTGGGCTCAAAAAAAAAGGGGCAGTTATATCAGAAGTCCTTGGTATTCACCTTGACTACTAATTAGATGCCTGTGCCTTAACTTTCCCATCTATAAAATGGGAAAACAGGTGCCCCTCCTACATCAGGGTTAGTAAGAAAAAACAAAGACATACATGAGAGCACTCAAGAAAGTTTTAAAATCTCTATGTAAAGGCAAGTTGTTATAATTATAGGTCTGGAAAATGAAAAAGAACAGCTTCAGAAGGACCATCAAGTGGAACAAAAAACCACCATGTTTCATTTGAGAGTGGTAAGTCCCCAGGTATGTTGTCAGAGAACCATGACCTGAAAGTATCCCATTTTAGGTTAATGAAGGGAGACGGGCCAAGGGCCTCATGCTAAATGATAGTGTTTTCCAGTCTGTCTCAGAAGAGTGTAAGGTGTTGGGGGTGCAGGGTACTTAATGACCCTTCAAGGATTTTTAAGAGCAGAACCTTCCTCTTTTCCAGTCAATTTCAAAATGATATCTGAATATTAATTTAATAATCCTCTAAATGGGAAACATGCCCACCCTCCCAACCTAGAAAATACACAAGCTTAGAAAATAAAATTCCAGAAAGATTGAATTTTTCACCTAATTCTTCCCAAGGCTGTTTGTGAACCCAAGAAAATCAAAGTGGGCAAACTCCCAAGCATGCAGGAATATGTGACTGTTAGCACTGTGAGAAGGTTGACAGATAGGTAAGCAGTAAAAGAACCAAAGGATAAATTCGAAACAAATTCTAACCCGACTGCTCATTTTTCTCAAGAAGATATGAACACTAACCTCCTGACTTAAACTACTAATCATCACACATAATTGACAGAAGACAAAGCAGGTTTTTAAGATGCAAAAGAACTCATTAAAAAATAAACAGAGCAAGGTACTAAAGTTAAATTAAATAAGTAACAGGCAATCTTCTAGGATAATTTTATTCCTGTGAGTCTTGCCCGTTTAGTAAATTGATATGTTTCAGTAGCTGGTAAACTGCAAATTCTCAACCTAACCTAAAATGTTTAATTGGAACGTTCTCGAATGGTTTCAGAATGGCTTCAGCTCAGGAATAGTGAGGTAATGGAGGCATTGCATGCCCTAGTGGCCAAGTCACGGCTCGCAATTTCCCTCTGCTGCCCTCACCTTTCTGAATGTGCAGCCATTCTCCCAGAGAGCCTCCTAATTGCTACAGGCTCTGTTTCATCTTCACTAGAGCATCTCATGCTCAGATGAAGATGTAAGCTTTCACGCTGAGGTCTGGCATGTCTGTGAGGTTCCAAATCTCAGACCTTATGGTGTGAGCTGCTGCCACCTGCTCTGTCTACAGACTGGAGATGCTGCAGAGGGGTGTGCTAAGTAGCAGAGGGAGCCAGTGGGCACATGAAGCCTGGCTGCCCCCAACTCTGTCGCCCACTATAATCTCAGGACAATAGCAAGACATAAGTCACCTCCTGCAGAGCCTGGGCCAACTGCTGCTTCAGGTCCTCTTCTCCTTCTTCTTTCTCCAAACCCTGCAAAGCCAAAAACAAAATGGAAGGCTTCCCTGTAGAAAGGGGGGGAAGGGGCAAAATACAGTAACAAGCAGAGCTGACCTGATAGCAGAAGCATCTGGAAACAACAGGGGGCAGGGAGGGAGTGGAAAATCTCCCATTCCACTTCAAGCTGTTGGCAGTAAGGGATTTAAGCAGAGTTAAACTGCTCAAACACTGCACATCTCAGGGCTGCCACCTTCTAGTCACAACTCAGGGTGTTCTGGAGAAACTCTGGATTAATACTCCAAGTCCCCTTCACTGGCTAATGCTGTGACTCAAAAGGATGAAAACAAGAGTTTCTGCATCACCAAGTATCTAAACTGAAATACAATCTCCTGGGCTGGTACTCACAGCTCCGCCGTGTTTCCTTCCTCAGTTCTGGCCACTCTGTCTCTCACTCCAAGTCTTCACCACCTCTGGCCCATAAGCTGTTCCTCCTCTGCCTGCCTTGGCTGCATTTCCTCCAAGGGCCCCTCGGGTGTGGAAATCTTCCACATCATCACTCCCCTACACCCAGCACCCTCCACGAGAACCTCTGGGTCCTTCCCTCCTTAAGAATTACCTATCTGCTTAATACACCAACTGGAAACTGTTCTCTAATTTAAATCTATAGACTTTTGAAACCATATTGTGATTATTCTGTGTGTATCTTGTCTCTTCAACAAGATCTATTCCTTAATGACAAAAACCATTTATTAAGCATCTTTATAACCACCCAGACCCAAGTATTGTGCCAGGCAACCTGGGTGCTCAAAAAATATTCTGTGTGGGAATTCCCTGGCTGTCCAATTGTTAGGACTCTGCACTCTCACTGCTGAAGACCTGGGTTCAATCCCTAGTCAGGAAACTAAGATCCCACAAGCTGCACAGTGAACCCCTCCCCTCTCCTTTCCACCCCCCCTAAAAAAAAATCTGTGTGAAATAACAAGGGTTTGATGAGCTTCTGAGCAAGCAGCAAGGGTAGGATAAATTCTTAGGGCTTGGTGACAGAGGAAAATGCAGCTAATAATAAAGGACTAGATACACCTCACTATGAGCAATTTATAGATGACCCTCTCATTCCTAGAGAAATTCCCTAAACGAGTCCTTTTTGCCTTTCTTTACCCTTTTAGTAAGGAAAAAGATTTTACAGCTAGCTACATCTTGAAGCATGCCCAGAGCAGCCACAAATATTATTTAACAGTAATTCTTGTTATTGAACACATAAGCATTTAAAGAGAGTTCTTCTCTGGTGAAGGTGTCATACACTAAATATGTAGAGACAAACCTCCCTCTATTAATTTCAAGAACCAGTCCAGGCTGGAAAAGGGCAGCAAAAAAGTACACATCAACGAGCAATGTACACCCTGAGACAGACCTACTTAATCCATGGCCTTTGCCAAGACCATCAGTTCAAGGGGATGGCAGAGCTTAGATGAAATCTATAAATTGTTCAGAAATAAGCCAACACAAGTGGTTGTTTCTTACCCTGAGCAAAAGAAAGGAAAGATAAAAGTTTATTCACTTCAATCCTGATTGGCCCTTCTTAGTTCTAAGTCAACAACGGGGAATTCTTGACATTCAGTCTTACCTGAGGAAGTGGGTGGGAGCAAATCATGTGGTTCTGGCCAGATGGGAACTGACATTTTGAGCAGAACCAGGATTAGCCCTAGCCGAGAAGCTCTGTGCAAGAGCTTATCACCTAAACAAATGACTCAGGGATGCAGACACATTTACTCTCACCTTGACACATCTAAGACATCATTATTTTATCTACTGAAGAGGTAGATATCCTATGGAAGGTAGCACTCAACCCAGCAACTGAGTGATGGTGCACCTGCCCCCTCCCGTGTTGGCTACTCAGGACAGAAATAAACCTTTTTGCCTTTCTAGCCTCCCACTTCCTAGGTTAGCTACAAAGCTAACAAGTAACAGGTAAATCAAGGGCAGAGTAACCAGCTGACCTCTACCTGCCTTGGGTACAGGAATTTGGCCTTGACCTCAGAGCAGAGGAAGATTACTCATGAAAACAACTAATGCTTTCATTGGGGGTGTACTGTAATTTGGGGGTATCTTGACCTTCATCCAGCCTCTCTCTAAATTTACCTCAGCTCTGAGATGCCTCAGCTTTTACAACCTCACGCATCTTGGCTGGTTCTGCCAGAGCCCTTCCCCCATGTTGGCAACCCAACTCTGGCTCCTGACCTGATCATCATGCAGACCTCAAAGTTTTCCGATCACATTACATCTCCTGTCCCTGGCACTAAACATACGGTCCCTGATCTAGAAACAGGGAGCTCTGGTCACAGGCTCACAAAGGGCCTGCCCACCCCAAGGTGCATCGTGTCCTTCCCTCCTGTGTGGTACCTGGAGACGCTGCTGCTCTTCCTGGATGGTCTTCTCCAGCTGCTCCACTCTGGCCTGCTGTTGGGCCTGCTCTGCACACAGCTGGGACTGTAAATCCTGCAGTTCCCGCTCCATTTTCACAATCTTCTTTGAATTCCCTTTTTTGGTCTGCTTTTTCACATTCAGAACAGCTACCTGTTTTTCCTGCATCTGTGTTTTCAGCATTAGAATCCTGGACATGGTTACCTTAAACAGTTCTAAGTTGCTCTGAGATGCTGAAGGATTTGAGGCTTTCTTCTTCTTACGATGAAGCTCTATAACTTTTCCAGGGCCTGGGTTAACATGAGCCTCTGTGGTCTTCCCACTTGGCTCAAAAGAAGTCAACTCAGGATCCAAATATTCAGAAGGTTGACTGGCCACTTCACCCTTCCCATGTGACTTCACTGGCTGACCAGGTTCACAAGACAATTTACTTATTTTGGATTTCAAATTTGAGGGGCCTTCAGCTCCAGAACCCTCTAATTCATCCAAACTAAATTTCCTTTTAGTTCTCAAGCCCTTATTTTTTTCCATCATCTGGTCACTTTTGGGGGGAAGACAAGGATAAATCCTCTCCCAATCTTCTTCGGTAACTTCATATTCATACTCTGCTTTCTCCTTATTTTCCAGAGGTACCCCAAGCTGGATGTGATCTCCTTTATGGATACAATAGACCTTTAAAGGTTCTAGACGTTCTCTGTTCAGCCAGACACCATTCAGACTCTGGGGAAAGGGAAAGAAAGACAAAATAAGCTTCATGATTTTCCTCCTCTTAATGGAACTTTTCTCCTGCTGCTGCAAAACCTTCTGTCTTTTTAGGAAGAAAACCCTTGAGAACAAATAGAAAGAAAAGAAAGGTTCATAAACCACCATTCTTAGAAACAGGATTCTTCAAATAGTGCTTTGACTTATTACCTATATGACATTCATGTCTTCAGAGAACTGCCTGTATAATAGGCAGGAATCACATTATTACTGGAGGATGAATTTACTCAAATAAATGCAGTAGCATTAAAAGAAACTGAAATCAAATAGCTCTATTGACACAAACTAGGGGCAAAGGGCCAAGACTGGAAAAACTGCTATTAGTAAAGGAAGTAGCATTCTAATGATGAGGTTCCAAGAAAGTCATGCAGGCACTATCTCTGGATGTGTGTGACCCCTGAGCACATTGGTGAATTGAAAAAACACTGCCCAGAACTCACAAACCAAGAAAGAAAGTACCGACACTTAGCACTGTGGTCAAATTGAAGGTGGGATCTGACCCAAATAACAGTCCCAGAGAGGAGACCCAGGTTTGATTCCTGAGTCAGGAAGATCCCCTGGAGAAGGGAATGGTTACCTACTCTAGTATTCTTGCCTGGAGAACTGCATGGACAGAGGAGCCTGGCAGGCTACAGTTCATGGGGTTGCAAAGAGTTGGACACAACTGAGCAACTAACACTTTCACTTTCAATGGGTAACAGAACATAGAGGTTAACAGCCAGAGCTCTGGATTTATACAAACTTAGGTTTATGGCTCAAAAGAACCGCCTTGGGCTTCTTAATTGCATGGCCTTCAGCAATTTACTCTTTGTATCTCAGTTCTGTCTGTAAAATAGTACAGTTCCTATCTCATACTGCTCCTGTGAGGAATGACTGAGATAATTCATGCAAAACACTTAGCACAGTGACTCGCATATAACAAATGCTCAATATGTACTTTTGTGGTTTAAATCATAGTGTGGAGATTAAGAGCATGGGCCCTGAAGTCAGGCTGCATGGGTTTGTAATCTGGCTCCATTACTTTACAGTTGCATGACTCAGGCAAGTTTCTTAACTTCTCTAGGCCCCAGTTGCCACATCTATCAAGTGGAAGATAATAACGGTCTCCCTCATGGTGTTTATGTGGATTTAATGAGATAACATATGTAATATACTTAGAAAAGTACCTGGCACATGGTAAGCATTATGTAAGAGTATATGCAAGTGCTCACTACTATTTTCTGGCTCAGCTGATTTATCAACAAGCACTTCAACCCTATGCTCAGCATCTTGCAAGGTAAACATACCAAGTGCAAAAGCAGAGATATGAAAACAACTTTTAGCAGCTGACTGTGGAAAGAAAAACACAAGGGCATATTTAAGCAAATGTGGGATTACACAGAACAGCCTATAAATGCAAAGGAATATCATGTAGAGCTGAGTTAGCTAAGAGATGTTAAGTGGGGATGACAGGTCCTAAAATAGACTTGAAGCAAATGCAGGATTTAAAGTTTAAAGAGACAAGTGGGCATTTTAACCCATATCAAGGACTTAACTTTGGGGGACAGGCTGGAGATGAAATTCACATCTAAACTGGGACTAAAGGTTATATTTATTAACAAAGGAGAGGAATGAAGACCAGAAGAAGAGTCAATTTGAAATTATACAAAGGAAAACAGCCTCAGGGAAAGCAATATGACACAGGTGGCCACCTAATGCCAACATTTAAGAAAAACTCAAAGGCAAAGACAAGGTTAATAAATAAAGAAGGTTACAGGAGTAGCCTAAGACGAGAGAAAGCAAGGATTCCCTAAAAAGTGGGGGCAAACTCTTAAGACCTTTGGCAGCCCTCCACTAGATCCTCTGCATTAACTTGCCTGCTTCAAAGCCCTTTAGGTCTGAAAAATAAGCTTTCAAAATTTTCTGATCACATTTTATCCTTGGATCCCTCTGTTTACCCATTAATCACTCCTTGGTGACACCTAGTGGTATAATTTGGACCAAAGGCCCAAATCGGGTTTGTTCACAAAGAGACTATAGAAAAGATGAAAACACCACAGCTATATAGAACAATCAAGTACTGCCCAGGATATGATCTCAAACTCAATGGTTTAAATAAATCAAACTCCTGTCAACACTTTTTTGATGCTGGTTTTCATAATCACCAGTTTGAACAATGTCAGCAGCAGCAAAGTAATAACCAAAGAAAAGCCTGCCCAATGTCTGAGTCATCAATGGAATAAGGGTAGAATAATCCTCAGCCCCTTAAATGCTAATTACTTCACTTGATGCTCAATCTCTGTCTAGAGTTTTAATCAGCTGTTGAGAACAGTGGAAACCCAAAGCCAATGTTTCTGTGCAGTTCCCTAGATGATTTTTGTAGCTCATAAATGGTTCTCAGCCCTAACTGTATAGAGTGAAATCACCTGGAAATGTTTAGAACAAATAGCAGTGCCTGAGTCTCATCCTCAGACTGAATTAATTGGTCTGAGATGGGAACTAGGCATCAGGATTTCTAAAGCCAGGTTTAGACACAAACACCGTGTAGAATCATATCAAGACACAAGGCACCATTGCAGTCAACCCTTCGCCCATTCCCAGGCATCTATCTACTCATACGGTCTCTCTCTACTCTACATAGGTTTGCCTTTTCCAAATGTTGTATAAGTGGAATCATACACAGTATGTACCCTTTGGAGTCTGGCTTCTTTGGCTTAGCATGATGATTCTGAGATGTGTCCACTTGGTTGCATTACGGTAGTTTGGTATTTTTATTGCTGAGTAGTAGTCCAGGGTCGGAGAAGGCAATGGCATCCCACTCCAGTCCTCTTGCCTGGAAAATCCCATGGACGGAGGAGCCTGGTAGGCTGTAGTCCATGGGGTCTTAAAGAGTCAGACACGACTGAGCAACTTCACTTTCACTTTTCACTTAAATGTATTGGAGAAGGAAATGGCAACCCACTCCAGTGTTCTTGCCTGGAGAATCCCAGGGACAGAGGAGCCCGGTAGGCTGCCATCTCTGGGGTTGCACAGAGTTGGACACGACTGAAGCGACTTAGCAGTGGCAGCAGTCCAGGGTACGGGTGTACGAGCTTGTTTCTCCATTCCCTAGTTGTTTCCTCCAGTTTTTGGTGATTATTAATAAAGCCACTAGAAACATTCAGGTACAAGTTTTTGTGAGAACTTAAGTCCCTATTAATTTGGGATAAATACCTAGAAATAGAATCACTGGTTAAGTGACTGTTTAACTGAAAGAAACTGCCAAACTGTTTTTCAAAGTGGTGGTACTATTTTGTTTTCTCACCTGCAGTGTTTGAGAGTTCCAGTTACTCTGCATGCTCATCAGCACTTAGTAATGTATTATTTTAGCATTTCTAATAGGTGTTCAGTTCAGTTGCTCAGTCATGTCCGACTCTTTGCGACCCCATGAACTGCAGCACCCCAGGCCTCCCTGTCCATCACCAACTCCCAGAGTCTACCCAGACCCATGTCCATTGAGTCGGTGATGCCATCCAACCATCTCATCCTCTGTCGTCCCCTTCTCCTCCCGCCTTCAATCTTTCCCAGCATCAGGGTCTTTTCAAATGAGTCAGCTCTTCGCATCAGGTGGCCAAAGTACTGGAGTGTCAGCTTCAGCATCAGTCCTTCCAACGAATATTCATGACTGATTTCCTTTAGGATGGACTGGTTTGATCTCCTTGCAGTCCAAGGGACTCTCAAGAGTCTTCTCCAACACCACAGTTCAAAAGCATCAATTCTGCGGTGCTCAGCTTTCTTTACAGTCCAACTCTCACATCCACACATGACCACTGGAAAAACCATAGCCTTGACTAGATGGACCTTTGTCGGCAAAGTAACGTCTCTGCTTTTTAATATGCTGTCTAGGTTGGCCATAGCTTTTCTTCCAAGGAGCAAGCATCTTTTAACTTCAAGGCTGCAGTCACCATCTGCAGTGATTTTGGAGCCCAAGAAAATAAAGTCTGTCACTGTTTTCATTGTTTCTCCATCTATTTGCCATGAAGTGATGGGACCAGATGCCATGATCTTAGTTTTTAAAATGTTGAGTTTTAAGCCAGCTTTTTCACTCTCCTCTTTCATTTTCATCAAGAGGCTCTTTAGTTCCTCTTTGCTTTCTGCCATAAGTGTGGTGTCATCTGCATATCTGATGTTATTGATATTTCTCCTGGCAGTCTTGATTCCAGCTTGTGCTTCATCCAGCCTGGCATTTTGCATGATGTACTCTGCATATAAGTTAAATAAGCAGGGTGACAATATACAGCCTTGACGTGCTCCTTTCCCAATTTGGAACCAGTCTATTGTTCCACGTCTGGTTCAAACTGTTGCTTCCTGATCTGCATACAGATTTCTCAGGAGACAGGTCAGGTGGTCTGGTATTCCCATCTCTTTCAGAATTTTCCACAGTTTGTTGTGATCCACACAGTCAAAGGCTTTAGCTTAGTCAATAAAGCAGAAGTAGATGTTTTCTGGAACTCTCTTGCATCAAAAAATTGCTTTTTTGATGATCCAACGGATGTTGGCAATTTGACCTCTGGTTCTGCTGCCTTTTCTAAATCCAGCTTGAATATCTGAAGTTCACGGTTCACGTACTATTGAAGCCTGTCTTAGAGAATTTTGAGCATTACTTTGCTGGCGTGTGAGATAAGTGCAATCGTGCAGTAGTTTGAACATTCTTTGGGATTGGAATGAAAACTGACCTTTCCCAGTCCTGTGGCCACTGCTGAGTTTTCCAGATTTGCTGGCATAATTGAGTGCAGCACTTTAATAGCATTATCTTTTAGGATGTGAAATAAGCTGAACTGGGACTCCATCACCTCCACTAGCTTTGTTCGTAGAGATGCTTCCTAAGGCCCACTTGACTTTGCATTCCAGGATGTCTGGCTCTAGATAAGTGATCACACCATCGTGGTTATCTAGGTTATGAGATCTTTTTTGCATAGAAAGAGCAAGACCCAGCTGAGCAAGACCCAGTTTTTCTCACTGCCAGTCCCTCCCATGAGGAAGCTTACACAAGCCTCTCAGCCTCATCCACCAGAGGGCAGACAGAAGAAAGATGAACCACAATCCAGCAGAAGCTAGAATGAAAACCACATCACAGAAAGTTAATCAGAATAAAAAAAACAGAGGGCTATGCTCCAGATGAAGGGACAATACAAAACCTCAGAAAAACAACTAAATGAAGTGGAGATTAGGCAACCTTCCAGAAAAAGAATTCAGAAGAGTGATAGTGAAGATCATCCAGGATCTTGGAAAAAGAACAGAGAAGATGCAAGTAATGTTTACCAAAGACCTAGAAAAACTAAAAAAACAAGCAAACAGAGATGAACAATACATTAGAAGGAATCAATAGCAGAATAACTGAGGCAGAAGAATGGATAAGTGACCTGGTGGTCACTTACGGATGTCTCACATCCATAAGACAGAATGGTGGAAATCACTGCTGCAGAACAGAATATAGAAAAAAGAATGAAGAAAAATGAAGACAGCCTAAGAGACCTGTGTAAATGAAAAGTGAAACTGTTAGTTGCTCAGAGACCCCCGGGACAACATTAAAAGCAACAACATTTTCATTATAGAGATCCCAAAAAAAGAGAGAGAGAAAAGACCAAAAAAAATATTTTAAAAGATAATAGCTGAAAATTTCCCTAACATGGGAAAAGAAATAGTCAACCAAGTCCAGGAAGCATAAAGAGTCCCAGGCAGGATAAACCCAAGGAGGAACACACCAAGACACACAGTAATCAAACTGACAAAAATTAAAGATAAAGATAAAATATTAAAAGCAACAAGGGGAAAATGACAAATAACAGACAAGGGAACTCCCCATCAGGTTATCAGCTGATTTTCTCAAAGAAACCCTACAAGCCAGAAGGGAATGGCATGATATATTTAAAGTGGTGAAAAGGAAGAACCTACAACCAAGAATACTCTACCCAGCCAGACTCTTGTTCAGGGAGAACCTAAACACAAAAATAATACTTTACCCAGCAAGACTCTCATTCAGATTTGAAAGAGAAAGAAAAAGCTTTGCAGAGAAACAAAAGTTAAAGAGAATTCAGCACAACCAAACCAGCTTTATTTGCTACAAATGCTAAATGAACTTCTCCAGGCAAGAGTCACAAGACAGGGAAAAGACCTACACAAAATAAACCTGAAACAATTAAGAAAATGGTAATAGGATCCTACATATTTGAAATTACCTTAAGTGTAAATGAATTAAATGCACCAACCAAAAGACACAGACTGGCTGAGCAGATGAAAACATGTGCATGTACGCACTTCCACTTACCATATCACTCTGCTTGACCCCCCAAATTGCATGTAATTATTTTAACATTGTTAGGTTAATCATGTTATCATTGCAACTTGCGACTGTAATTATCTTTAATTTTTTGTCTGGCTACTGATTGTGAAAACTGATAAATATCTTAAACTATTGTAAAAAAGAAAAGGATAGTGAAGCAAACAAAAGTGAAAATGACAGGGCCCCTCAAAATATTCATGTTCATCATTTCATAATATCCATCACAGCTTTACTCCACAATCTGAAAAGGAGAAAATATAAAACAAACATCTTTTCCCAAGAAAAGAAAGAAAAGAATATTCCATAGTTTATTTATCCATTCTACTGTTGAAAGATATTTGGGTTGCTTCCCTGGGAGTGAAAATATTGTGTGTGTGTGTGTCTGTGTGTGTGTTTATGTGTATGTCAGAGCTTCCCAGATGGCTCAGTGGTAAAGAATCCACCCGCCAATGGGTTCAGTCTCTGGGATGGGAAGATCCCCTGGAGAAGGAAATGACAACCCATTCCAGTCTTGCCTGGGAAATCCCACGGACAGAGGAGCCTGGGGGCTGCAATCCATGGGGTCACAAGAGTAGAACACTACACAACAACAATGTATGTATGCATGTGTATACACATATATACACACACAACTTTAATAAATAATGACAAATAATTTTCCAAAATAGTTATACCTATTTACATTTCTATCAAAAGACTACCTGGCTCCATACCCGTATAAATATATGGCATCATTAAAATGTGATTATAGTCACTCTGACTACAGGGTGTGTCATGGTATTCCATCATGTATTTCACAGATCATTAATGACGCTGAACAATGTTTCATGGATACCGAACAATCAGAAAGAATCTTTTGTGAAGTGCCTGGTTCTTGCCCATTGTTAAAACTGGTTATCTTTCTTTTTCTTATTGATTTGTAGTTCTGTATACATACTTTGGCCACCTCATGTGAAGAGTTGACTCATTGGAAAAGACCCTAATGCTGGGAGGGATTGGGGGCAGGAGAAGGGAACAACAGAGGATGAGACGGTTGGATGGCATCACCGACTCGATGGACATGGGTTTGGGTAAACTCCGGGAGTTGGTAATGGACAGGGAGGCCTGGCGTGCTGCGATTCATGGGGTCGCAAAGAGTCGGACACGACTGAGCGACTGAACTGAACTGATACATCCAGTGGCTCAGATGGTAAAGAATCTGCCTGCAATGCAGGAGACCTGGGTTCAATCCCTGGGTTGGGAAGATCCCCTGGAGGAGGGCATGGCAACCCACTCCAGTATTCTTGCCTGGAGAATCCCCATGGACAGAGGAGTCTAGTGGGCTGCAGTCCATGGGGTTGCAAAGAGTTGGACACAACTGATAATGAAGCGCGTGCACACACACACCCCCATTCAAGTATAAGCCCTCCACTGATTATATCTTTAGCAAGTATCTTCCACTTTGAGCATGCTTTCACTCTCTTAATGATTTATTTTGGTGAAAGGAAATTCTTAATTTTAATGTGATATCATTAAAAAAGTATTTTTAAAAGTATTTTTAAAAAGTATCCCATGTATGGGCAAAATTGGAAACAGTTGAGAACCACTGCTCTAGCTGCTGGGAGGCAGAAAGCTGAATTGCCGCAAGCAGCAAGGTTTGTTCAGACTCTAGTGATCATCTCTAAGGTCCCCTTTCCAGTGCCAATTTCTATTCTGCTCACAGCGCCTTGCCAAGAGTGCCGAAACAATTTCCTTAGCATTTATGCTCTCCTTCAACACCATGCCAACTCAACTTAATCCTAGTGCAGGAAGATACTTTCTCCAACAGCTTAAATCTAGCAGTTTTATGCATGCAAAATGAGGCTGCTGGGCAGGCCAGCAGGATACTTGTGATACTATGAATTATAATAAGAAATATATATTTGGTATTCATCCCCATTTCTAGCAGTTTCTAAAACCCTTGAAATTTCCTAAGTGGTAAGAGAGATCAAGGTATCCTTTGTTATGTTAATGAGGTGACTTTTGGAATGCCCCAGGGTCACCTATGAGTTCTGGCTGCCAGGAGAACCAATCTGGTGACTGGAGGGCTGGAACTCTCAGTCTGTCTTAGTTAGCATCAGATTTCAGTCCCACCCCTCAAGCCATAGGAGGGGAGAGAGGCTAGAGGTTGACCATCACTGGCCAGTGATTCAATCAATTACACATATGTAATAAAGTCTCTATAAAAACCCAAAAGGATGGGGTTTGAGCATGGAAGCTCTGTGTCTTTTCCCATATACAATCCTAAAGGAAATCAGTCCTGAATATTCATGGAAGGACTGATGTTGAAGCTCCAATACTTTGGCCACCTGATGCAAAGAACTGACTCATTGGAAAAGACCCTGATGCTGGTAAAGATGGAAGGTGGGAGAAGGGGACGACAGAGGATGAGATGGTTGGATGGCATCACAGACTCGATGGACATAAGTTTGAGTAAGCTCCAAGAGTTGGTGATGGACAGGGAAGCCTGGTGTGCTGCAGTCCATGGGGTCACAAAGAGTCAGACACAACCGAGCGACTGAACTGCACTGATGCATCTTGCATCTTTTTCATGAGGATGTTCACCTGTATCCCTGACCATATCCTTTTACAATAAACCGGTAAATGTAAGAAAATGTAAGAAAATGTATTCCTGAGTTGTGAATCATTCTCAAGCTGATTGATTAAATCCAAAATGGGAGGTGGGCATGGGAACCTCTGATTTAGCCAGTCAGCCAGAAGTACAGGTTAAAACCTGGACTTGCAATTGGCACCCTAAGTTCAAGGACAGGGTCCTTGGAACCTCCATCGTATAGCCAGTCGGAAGCACAGATGTTAACCTGGGGTTGTGACTGGTATCTGAAGTGGAAGGCAGTCTTGTAGGACTAAGCCCTCTACCTGTAGAATCTGATGCTATCTCAGGTAGATAGATGGGGGGCGGGGAGGGGACTCCCCCACACCTGTTGGAATTGGTCTCAGAATCATCTTAACACCCTTCCTTCTAATAGGTATCTTTAAAATCCTTTCAACCAGAGCAGTGCAAAGTGGTGTCAAAAGACATTTCGAACTTCCTAATCCTTAACTGGTTACAGTGTAGAATTTCTCTCACTTCACAGTCTATCTTTTCACTGTAGGTACAAATTTCACATATGCACTTTTGGTACTTCCTAATTGCTGGGTCTATACATTATTTCAACTTCCTTAGTATTTGTGGTTTTCAAATTTGTTTCAAGAAAAAAAAAAAAACTTTAATGAAATCTTCCTTAGAGCACTAATACATAAAACATGTTGAAAGTGAGGGATGGGGTTTGCCCTGAGGGAAAGGAGTGGGAAAGAGAAGGAGCAAGTGTAGCCAGCTCGGTTCTTCCCGTTTCCCATGCCTTGAATCACAGGTATACCCTAGAATCTTCATCAGATTCCCAAGGTCTCTGGACCTCTGACTCACAAGAGACCAAATTCCCTAGTAACTTAGTCTAGTTTCTGGAACAGGACCTATTGCCCCAACATAGGTGTTCCTTTGTTGTTCAGTAGCTAAGTCATGTTTGACTCTTTTGTGACCCCATGGATTGCAGCCCCCAGGATCCTCTGTCTGTGGGATTTCCCAGGCAAGAATACTGTAATGGGTTACCATTTCCTTCTCCAGGGGATTTTCCTGACCCAGGGATCGAACCCTCATCTCCTGCACTGGCAGGTGATTTTTTACCACTGAGCCACCAGGGAAGCCCAGATGTTCCTTACAAAGTAACTTATTTTGGCATAATCTAACCTCTGGCAGCATAGAGAAATAGTCATCTCTGGGGAAGACAAGTGAGTAGCTATGGTAGAAGAAATATTTTTTTAATATTTTAATTTTGTACCATGTATTACCTTTGGGGAGGAAAAAAATCCTAACCTAAAAATAAATAGGCAGGAGGGACACGCAAGAGGGAGGGAATATACATATACCTATGATTGATTCACATTGATATATGGCAGAAACCAACACAATACTGTAAAGCAATTATCCTCCAATTAAAAATAAATCAATTTAAAAAAATCCAATAAAAGTAACTAGGCTTCTGTGGATTACTGTACCTTGTTGTCCATAATTGTCCACTGACCCTCAGCATTCTGCTTCAAAATACAGTGGTTTCGGGAAATCATCAGAGGGCAGATTTTTGATACCAACTGGTATGTAACACCAAATCCTCGCCCTACAGTCACCTAGGAAGATAATAACAAAGTAAAGACACAATCAGCCACTGCACTGAAAAAGGAGGTCCTTTACCATCTTGTCAACCAGCAGTATCCACAAGTCTTGACTTACGAAACCAGACTCCCACGAAACCCAAATAGATCGTTGGCCATCTCCTCCCTCATTTGCCACTGGAGCCACTGAGTAGAAAAAGCCAAAAAGCTGTGACAAGAGATGGTTGAACAGAGTTAGCCATGGAGTACTAGGGTTGGTAATGAGAGTCAATTCCTAGGCAGGTTGATAAGAAGTCGGGGTCCCTAAGGAGGAGAAAGGGGTCTGGGGCTCTTGAAGCAGAGACAGGGGTCTAGGGTTCTTAAGGAGGAGGAAAGGACAAACATTTTTTTCCCCCTACATTCCTTAGTCTTAGTCACATAAAACATTTTTTCCTTTAAGCCCAGAACTGATGATTACACAACAAACAACTCAGTTTAAACTCTGCACTAAGGATTATAGAACAACAATGTATTCTGCTTGAGGACAGTTTCTCCTTCCTGAAAACCTTCTGGCTAATCCTGTTATCTTAAACTGTAAATTATGGGAGTGGGTCTAGTAAGATCTTTATAACCTTGAAACATTCTTTTGATTTATTGTAATAACTAATTAAAAAGTATATAACTCCCTTGCTAACACTAGGGAGGGGGGCATTCTCTGCCCCCTTCTGATGTCTACGTCAGAAGCTTTCCTGTCCCTTTTCACTTTAATAAAACTCTGCTGTACAAAAACTCTTGAGTGATCAAACGTGGTCCCTGGTCCGGAAGTTAAATCTTCGGATTCTGAAAGGCCACTTGTAGGATGGAGGGTTCCTTTCTACACACCCCTGTCAACTCGTCTTAAACACTGCCAACAACTATAGCTTCTATACAAGACAGTCTCTCCAATTTTTAATGGCTCTGACTTGGCCTCTTTCTTCCTATAAATTCCAGTCTTTGGCCCAGGCTCTGCTCTGGGCACCACCAGAAAAATCTCCAATCCCCCCTTTTCACATGGCAGCTATAAAGTATCTATCGAATCTTCCCTTTTCTTGACCCTGTGTTTCCAATTACTTCGACCTAACTCCATGGCATAGGTTTGAGTCTTTTTGCCATCCTATGGGTCTGTGAAGAGACCCCTGGTTTATTTTTATTCTTGGATGCCACAGCAAGAAAAATAAACCTAATTTTTATTACATAGCCGGATGCAAGTATCACTTTCCCAGTCCTAGATATTATCACTGGAGCATATAAAATGCATTAGCTTTCATAGCAGATATATCGCACTGTCAACGTATCCTTAGGCTTAGGAATAATTAAATTTCTTGGTCTAACCCTCCCCTGAAAGAAAGAAAGAAAGCTGAGCACCAAAGAATTGATGCTTTTGAACTGTGGTGTTGGAGAAGATTCAAGAGTCCCTTGGACTGCAAGATCAAACCAGTCAATCCTAAAGGAAATCAGTCCTGAGTATTCATGGAAGGACTGATGCTGAAACTCCAATACTTTGGCCACCTGATTTGAAGAACTGACTCATTGGAAAAGACCTTGATGCTGGAAAAGATTGAAGACAGGAGGAGAAGGGGACCACAGAGGATGAGACGGTTGGATGGCATCACTGACTTGATGGACACGAGTTTGAGCAAGCTCTGGGAGTTGGTGATGGACAGGGAAGCCTGGCATGCTGCAGTCCATGGGGTCGAAAAGAGTTGGACATGACTGAGCGACTGAACTGAATCCTCCCCTAAGAATTTGTATGCTAAATCATCTCTTTTCTATCCTATATTTGACTAGTTGGCAAATCTGGATTCCAGTGCAGGACCAATTGATTCCTATTAAATTTCATCTTGTTAGTTCAGCCTATTATGAGCTTGTCAAGACCTTTCTGAATTTTTCATCTGCCATCAGACATACTCAGTGTCTCTTCCAGCTTTGAGTCACCCACCAAATTGATATGATGCTCTCTGTACCTTCATTCAAGACACAGATAAAAAGATCAAAATAGGCTGCAACCAAAGGCAAAGCTCTCAGGACAGCCTAGTAAACATTCTACCACACAATTTAGCAATCATCTTCAACAGTTATAGTTCAACCAAAAGATGAGAAAGTTCTTATTTTCCATCTTATCCATAAGGACAGGTTGCAATGAAGTCCCATTTCACATCTAACATATTTTTTTTGACAAACCAGTCAAGTTCATAATAACCCTGTGAAGGAAGGAAATAAGATTCTTCTGGAATCCAGATCACAGAATTCACTTTTTCTTGTTGGTGCACAAGTCACCTCTTTAATGATCTATAACCCCAACCTTACCTGGAAATATTAAGCCAAATAGTCTGTTGTTTTCTATAAGCTGTCCCTTTTGTTCCTCTTGAAATTCTTTCAAAATCATGCCTGTCCTCAGTTCCTCAAAAACCACCACAGCTCTCTGCCCCAATCTATTCCTCCCCCCAAACTCTCATCTCAGTAACTCACACTACCACCCAACCCACTGCTTAGCCCTAAACCCAGGAGCCATCCACGTCCCTCATCCGGATCCACATTCAAATCATCAGCAAAATCTACTGGCTGTAATTCAAATATGCCCTAGATCTATTCACTTCTCTCTATCAGTGGCCACTATCTTAATCCAAACCACACTGCTTCCTCTAGTTATGCTGTTTTTTGCTCCTGTGCTAGCCCCTATTCTTTACACAGTAGCTGCTGCTAAGTCGCTTCAATCGTGTCCGACTCTGCGTGACCCCATAGACGGCAGCCCAACAGGCTCCCCCGTCCCTGGGATTCTCCAGGCAAGAACACTGGAGTGGGTTGCCATTTCCTTCTCCAATGCATGAAAGTGAAACGTGAAAGTGAAGTCGCTCAGTCGTCTCCGACTCCTAGCGACCCCATGGACTGCAGCCTACCAGGCTCCTCCATCCATGGGATTTTCCAGGCAAGAGTACCGGAGTGGGGTGCCATTGCCTTCTCCGTACACAGTAGCTAGAGTAGTAATATAAAAACCTTACACCAGGTCTTCCCCTTTCTTAAAATTCTCTAATAATCCAAACTTCCTTCCACAGTCTCTAAGGCCCTTAGTGTCCTACTCCCTCTCTCTTCAGTGTATCTCACATCATGGTTAGAAACACTGACTTCTACCTGAGGGTACTTCACCTGTCTCCTCTGATTAGAACATTCTTCTTTCAGACATCTGCATGGGCTCCTTCCCATGTTTCAAGTTTCAGCTCCTCAGAGGCCTACCCTGATTACCTGATCTAAAGTTGCTGCCTGCTGTCTCCCTCACCATTGCATTCCTTCACATTATTAGCATGTGCTCACCACAATCCAAAATTACTTTGCTTGTTTCATTTATTTTTGTCTACTTTTATGTATTTTTCTAAATTTATATTTAGAATTTAAATTTCATGAGCAGGGACCTCATCCATCTTGTGTACCACAGTATTTCTGTACTCCTTAGAGCCTCTTTCTGCTCAGTAAATATCTGTAAATAAATGCAAGAATAAAGAGATTTTGCTTATGAGTCCTCCTGGATTCCAGGAGATGGGTGTTTTTTAGGTCAGAAGTTGGAAAATGGGTTATTACCACTGGAAACCAAGGAGCAGCAGCCAGGAACCTTACAATCTGACTTGTTTGCCTTTAAAATGTAGTGATCACCTCGACCAAAATCCTGAGTCTGAAGTTTCTCAATGCTTTGACAGTTTGCCAGAAATTAATTATAGAAGTTCCTCTGAATACACATATCCTTTAAAAATGGAATGTTAAGGATTTATCTGTCATCCAAATTCAGTAGGAATTTCCATTTAGGTAGCCTTATTTCTAGAAAGAAAGTATTCAATATTCCACTTTAATATTTGAGGGGAGACAGGCTGCCATTATGGGTAGCCTGGAGAAAATAATACAAAAAAGGGAATAATGAGAGCTTTTTCTGAAATTGCCTACGAACTCTGAATCCAGGAAAGGAAGGAAACACTTTTTTGTCTTTCCCTTCACTATCTGGTCCTAGAATATATCCTGATATACTGATAATTCATCTACACCATGGTTAGAGTCTGCGAATATCCCATCATCATTCATAACATAACAACAAACTATCCACTATGGCTATGGGTTGTTTCCATTTACAGAGTTGTGCCAGTCTCTTCACTTACTGACAGTATTAGTCTACAAGTTAATCCTGTTCTTACCCACCTTTACTAATGCTTTCCTCCTAGACACAACTCGCTCATGCGTGTATGCTAAGTTGCTTCAGTTGTGTCCAACTCTGCAACCCTATGGGCTGTAGCCTACCAGGCTCCTCTGTCCGTGGGATTCTCCAGTAAGAATACTGGCATGGGTTGCCATGCCCTCCTCCAGGGGATCTCCCCAACCCAGGGATCAAACCAGTGTCTCCTGCAACTCCTGCATTGCAGGCAGATACACTGAGCCACCGGAGCCCAGGCATGTCTCCTACTGCATCCCAAATGACCATCAACTCCTCTCAGATGATCCTTTCCCTTTTAACAACTCTCTTAGGGCTTTCCTGGTGGCTCAGCTGATAAAGAATCTGCCTGTAATGTGGGAAACCTGGGTTCAATCCCTGCGTTGGGAAGATCCCCTGAAGAAGGGAATGGTTACCCACTACAGTATTCTGGCCTGGAGAATTCCATGGACTATAGTCCATGGGGTCACAAAGAGCTGGACACGACTGAGTGCCTTTCACTTTCACTAGGGCAAAGAGCTTCGTGAAAACCAAATACAAGAGAAGAAAAAAAGAAAAATGAAGATACTGTAGTTTTACCCAAAGGCGTAGATATTTATAGGGCCTGGGAACTAGCTAATTTGCAATAAATCTATCTGTTTTTCTACCAAGCTCTCTGGATTGGTTTAAGAAACTTAAACACACCCATTCAGGCAGACAATTTGCTACAGTATTTCCTTCAGTGAAATGAGAGGAATTTTCATTATTACGGCTGAGACTTTGGGGGAACTGGGAAGGCAAGAAACTGACCTTACTCTGCTGTTGTAACTAAATGGTATCAGCATACCTCCTAAAATTTTGTGTGCATCATCTTGTGCTATGGTTTGGAGACTGTTACAATTAGCAAGACATCACGTCTTGGCTTGGACTCAAGCTCTGCTCATACACACTGTATGCTGTGTACGAACCACATCTTAAGATCTGACCTTGCAGATGGCCAGGCCTATGAGGAGAGTCCCATTAGAGATAGCCTCACAAAAAAGTATCCAATAGTTTAAAATATGTATAGGAGCACTTTATAGTCCCCTTGCCCTTGCTGCAGAGGCTTTAACTCTTTCTGCCTGCACCCTCCCCAAGACTCTCAGTGCTACCAAGCTATTCAGAAGCAATGAATTAATGCATCACAACTAAAATTTTTTTTTTTATGAGGGGGAGGTTGGGTGGGCTGTGCAGCATGTGGAATCTTAGTTTCCCAACCAGGGATGGAACCCGTGCCCCATGCATTGGAAGGGCAGAGTGTTAACCACTGGAGTGTCAGGGAAGTCCCCATGGCAACTGAGTCTTAAAGAATGAATTAACATGACTACTAAATTCCTTACAGGGTTGTGTGTGGGTGTGGTACACGTGCAGGGCTTGCATTAAGTGATGTATGTGAAAATTTGGCCCTATAGAAAATAAGGCAGAGTTACTATTATGCAGGTGTTAGTATCATCATTTGTTAAACTTCGCAAAAGTAGGGACTTCCCTGGTGGTCCAGTGGTTAAGAATCTGCCTTGCAATGCAGGGGATGTGGGTTTGATCCCTGGTAGAGGAACTAAGATCCCACATGCTGTGGAGCAACTAAGCCTGCACACCACAACTACAGAGCCCACATGCCACAGTGAAAGATCCTGCATGATGCAGTGAAGATCCTGCATGCCATAACTAAGATCAAATAAATTAATTAATTAAAAAAAAAAAACTTCCTCAAAGTATATGCTTTTGTAAAGGGCCATGCAGGGAAGGTCAATGCTCTCAAACTGAAAGAAAGAATGCCTAATGTGGACTTTTAGGCACTGATAACATGGGTGGAAGAGAGATCTGGGGGCACAGGTATCTTCCTGGTGTTCTTCAATTCACAGCATACAAGTAATCCTTCATAATCACCAAATCTAGCAACATTTAAGGCTGAACTTGAATCCCTCCTCTGACTGTTCTTAGGATGTTGTTGTTCAGTCACTAAATCATGTCTCTCTCTTTGTGATCCCATGAACTACAGCGTGCCAGGCTTCCCTGTCCTTCACCATCTCCTGGAATTTGCTCAAACTCATATCGATCGAGTTAGTAATGCTATCCAACCATCTCACCCTCTGTCACTCCTCCTCCTGCCCTCAATCTTTCCCAGCATCAGGGTCTTTTCTAAGGAGTAAGTTCTTTTGCATCAGGTGGCCAACGTATTGGAGCTTCAGCATCAGTCCTTCTAATGAATGCTCAGGGTTGACTTCCTTTAGGATTGACTGGTTTGATCTTGCAGTCCAAGGGACTCTCAAAAGTCTTCTCCAGCACCACAATTTGAAAGCATCAACTCTATGGCGCTCAGCCTACTTTATGATCCAACTCTCACATCTGTACATGACTACTGGAAAAACCATAGCTTTAACTGTATGGACCTTTCTGGCAAAGTGATGTCCCTGCTTTTTAAGACGCTGTCTAGGTTTGTCACAGCATTCTTTCCAAGGAGCAAGTGTCTTTCAATTTCATGGTTGCAGTCACAATCCGCAGTGATTTTGGAGCCCAAGAAAATAAAATGTGTCAATGTTTCCACCTTATCTCTATCTACTTGCCATGAAGTGACGGCACTGGATGCCATGATCTTAGTTTTTTGAATGCTGAGTTTTAAGCCAGTTTTTTCACTCTCCTCTTCACTTTCATCAAGAGGCTCTTTAGTTTCTCTTCATTTTCTGCCATTAGAGTGGTATCATCTGCATATCTGAGGTTGTTATTTCTCCTAGCAAACTTGATTTTAGCTTGTGATTCATCCAGCCCAGCATTTTGCATGATGTACTCTGCATATAAGTTAAATAAGCAAGGTGATAATATACAGCCTTGATGTACTACTTTCCCAATTTTGAACCAGTCTGTTGTTTCATGTCAGGTTCTAACTGTTGCTTCTAGACCTGCACACAGGATTCTCAAGAGACAGGTAAGGTGGTCTGGTATTTCCATCTCTTTAAGTATTTCCCACAGTTCATTGTGATCCACACAGTCAAAGGCTTTAGTGTAGTCAATGAATCAGAAGTAGATGTTTTTCTGGAATTCCATTGTTTTCTCTATGATCCAACAGATGCTGGAAATTTGACTCTGGATCCTCTGCCTTTTCTAAATTTACCTTGTACATCTGGAAGTTCTTGGTTCATGCACTGCTGAAGGATTTTGAGCATTATCTTGCTAGCATGTGAAATGAGTGCAACTGTACAGTAGTTTGAACATTCTCTGGCATTGTCCTTTGGGACTGGAATGAAAACTAACCTTTTCCAGTCCTGTGGTGGCTGCTGACTTTTCCAAATTTGCTGACATATTGAGTGCAGCACTTTCACATCATCTCCTCTTAGGATTTGAAATAGTTCAGCTGGAACTCTGTAACCTCTACTGGCTTTGTTTGTAGTAATGCTTCCTAATGCCCACTTGACTTCACACCCCAGTATGTCTGGCTCTAGGTTAGTGACCACACAATGGTGTGGTTATCCGGGTCATTAAGATCTTTTTTGTATAGCTGTTCTGTGCATTCTTGCCACCTCTTCTTAATCTCTTCTGCTTCTGTTAGGTACTTACTGTTTCTGTCCTTTATCATGCCCATCCTTGCATGAAATGTTCTCCTTGATATTTTCAATTTTCTTGAGGAGATCTCTAATTTTTCCGATTCTATTGTTTTCCTCTATTTCTTTGCACTGATCACTTAAGAAGGCTTTCTTATCTTTCCTTGCTATTCTCTGGAACTCCACATTCAGTTAGGTGTTTGTTTCCCTTTCTCCCTTGCCTTTTGGTTCTCTCCTTTTCTCACCTATTTGTAAAGCCTCCTCAAACAACCTTGCTGCCTTCTTTTTCTTAATACTAAATAAACCACAGCTTGGCACTTGATTAGCACCTGCATGGATGTTCTCAAACTGCTTCATTGTATAAAATCCTCCTTTCCCCATTCAAGCAGTAAACTCTTTGAGAGTAGAAGTCATTATTTATCCCTCTCTTACTACACCAAACAATGTAAGTACTCAATAAATACCCAAGAGACTAAATTGAGATTACCTAACTTACAGGAAAAATTTAATTAAACATACAAAATTACCTAAAGACTTCTTTGTCCTTCACACAAATGTTTCCAAAACCAAAACAGTTCCCAGTCACCCCCAAATGGTCCCTGATCTAGCCATCCTTTCCAAGTAGACTGCATTCTCTCTTCCCTCTTTTCCATCATCTGTAAAACCACCACCCCAGTCCTAGCGGCCCCCAACTGAAACCGTGCCTCATCTCTAAAGTGTTTTTGTTTTGCATTTATGACAGCATTAGAGAACGTCATAAACGGTCTCTGGAGAGAATTCTCATACTTCTGAAGCCCTACCCCAACTCAGGAGGTGCCAATGGGGCAGTACCGAGACTCACAGGAGAATTGTGGCCCACATCAAAGCGCCAATTCTCCTCATGAACTGGAAAAGAAAAAGACACTTTTACGTTAAAGCCTGGGTATTTTAAGGGATACTACCCCAAACTCGCAATCGTTTTCAAAATAAACTTGAGAAAGTTTCCTCTTTCCGCCCGGGGGAACCTCAGACCCCGGGCGGTCCCATGACTCTTGCAAGTCCTGGCAGCTCCACCTCCCAGTTTCGCCACCCGGGCGGGCGCCGCCGCGCTCCATGAAACCCACAGTCCTTTCCCCTCGAAACCCCAGCAGTCCTCACAGCCTCTATGCTCACCACTCGCTCTGCCCCTCGACCAGGCTCCTTCCCGCAACCCAGACACCTGGCCCAGCTCGCCCCTCGGGCCTAGGGCGCTGTCCAAGGGGCCATCTTTTCTCCCGCACGGCCCTACTTCCCCCGGACACCTCCCACCTGAGGACCTCACGCACCCAAACCGCTCGCACCAGGCCCCTTTCTCCGTTCAGGACCCACCCCTCACCGCTCTCCTCTACTTCTCCCACCTCCTCTTTCCGGTTCACCCCTCCCGCCCGGACGCGAGACCTCCCTCGGACCCCGGCCTCTTCCAACCCCCTTCCCCCGCCTCAAGAAGACCCCTCCCCCTCACCTCGTTTCCATCCTCCAGCAGCAGCCACTCGGCGTTCATCCCCACTCGCCGCAAGCACCAGCTCCGTTCACCCGCGCGGCCTTCCGTGACCAGGGAGCCGGGATCCCCCATAGTCCACTCGGACCAGGGTCGCAGTCAGCACACGGCGAGACCCTGACGTGGGTTCCCGCCGACTCTTGGCTTCCTCGCGGGCGCCATACCTACACCACAGACAGAAGCAGTCGCTACGGGCTCACGATCGATGTGAATGTTCGCTTGGACTCCACCCCCAGCCCGCCCCCGCTAGCGAGCGGGAGTCACTGCGCCTGCGCGAGAGGAGGGCGCTTGGCGGCCGGTAGCCCAGGTGAAGGTGGTCTAGGCCAGGTGAGGGTGGTCTAGCCCAAGGTGCGGCATTTGCCCCCACTCCCACCCCGCCCCAGGCACTCTAATGCTCCTGTCACACCTTGCCCACCCTTTGTAGAACCCTTACCCCAGTCCTAGCCTCCCCAAACTGGAGTCTCTTCTCACTTTTCTTCCTTTTTAAAAATTTTGCTTTATAACGCTTTCTAAGTTATTTAAAATTATAACCTACTTTTAAACAACTTTTAACTTGTGATGTTTTAAATCTATTAAAGTTGTGTTAAATAGCACCTCTTTTGCACCATCTCCTTTAACTATTTTTTTTCAAACTTAGACTGAAAAAAAAAAATTTTTTTTTTTTTAAAGAAAGAAAGGAATCCCCTGGCAGTCTAGTGGTTAGGACTCCTCGCTTTCACTGACAGGGTAGCGCAGTTCAGTCCCCCGTCGGGGAATTAAGATCCTGCCAAAAAAAAGAAATAGATCCTGCAAGCATAGCAGGGCGACTCACCCTCCCCTCCCCCCCCCCGCAGAAAAAATATTTTAAAAAACTTAGATCTTATTAGGCAAATCTATCCATCACCGACTCGATGGACATGGGTTTGTGTAAACTAAACTCCGGGAGCTGGTGATGGACAGGGAGGCCTGGCGTGCTGCGATTCATGGGGTCGCAAAGAGTCGGACACGAGTGAGCGACTGAACTGAACTGAACTGATCCAGGCAGAAAGCAGTTACCGCTGCTGAGTGTGGAAGCCAGGGGGCTGAATGAAATGGACTTAAGAGAATTTTCTGAGGTGATAGAATTGTTCTAAAACTGGATTGTGGTATACACTGGAACATAATATTGTACATCAATTATATTTCAATTAAAAATAAGTAAATAAGTGAAAATGAAACTAGATTGTAGTGATCAGTATAAATTTACTGCAAAATCCTTAAAGCATGGATTCTGATGGATTTTTTAAATTTTTATTGACATATAGTTGATTTACAATATTGTTAATTTCTGCTGCACAGCAAAGTGACTCAGTTATACATATATATTATTTTTCATTATGATTTATCACAGGATACTGAATATAGATCCCTGTGCTATACAGTAGGACCATGTGATTTATTCTATATATAGTAGTCTGCAGTTGCACATCCCAAACTTCTAATTTATCTCTCTCCCTACCCTTCCCCTTTGGTAACCATAAGTTTGTTTTCTAAGTCTGTGAGTCTGTTTCTGTTTTGTAAACATTTGTGTTATTTTTTTAGATTCCACATATAAGGGATATCATATGGTATTTTTCTCTTTCTGACTTACCTCACTTAATATGATCATCTCTAGTTTCACCATGTTGCTGCAAATGGCATTATTTCATTCTTTTTATGCCTTAGTAATATTCCATTGTATATATATACACCACATCTTCTTTATCCACCAATGGATGAATTTTATGGTGTGTGAATTATCCTCAACAAAGCTATTAATTAAAAAACAAACAACTTCAGACTCTTTCCTTTGATTCTCCAGTATAGTCTGGTAAATGCTCCCTGTAGTAACTATGTCTGTTAATAACTCAATGCCCCCTTTCATCTTTTAATTTTTCAGTATGTGGTTAACAATTTTCTTAAATTCTGTTGGCAGAAAATATATATACTAAAAATGAATCATACAAAATGAGATAGTAAATGGCTAATATTTATTGTCCTTTTATACAGTTCATGAGAGTCTCATAGCAAGTGTACTGGGGTGGTTTGCCTTTCTCTCCTCCACTGGATCATATTTTGTCAGAACTCTCCACTGTGACCCGTCCATCTTGGGTAGCCCTACACAGCATGGCTCATAGGTTCATTGAGCTACAGCAAGCCCCTTCACCATGACAAAGCAGTGAAGGAACTAGAGATCAAATTACCAACATTCGCTGGATCATAGAGAAAGCTAGGAAATTCCAGAAAAACATCTACCTCTGTTTCATCAACTACACTAAAGCCTTTGACTGTGTGGATCATAATAAACTGTAGAAAGCTCTTAAAGAGATGGGGATACCAGACCATCTTACCTGTCTCCTGAGAAACCTGTATGTGGGTCAAGAAGCAACAATTAGAACCCTGCATGGAACAACTGATTGGTTCAAGATTGAGAAAGGAGTACAACAGGGCTGTCTGCTGTCATCATGTTTGTTTAATCTGCACATCATGAGAAATGCTGGGCTGGATGAGTCAGAAGCTGGAATCAAGCTAGGTGGGAGAAACATCAACAACCTCAGATATGCAGATGATACCACTCTAATGGCAGAAAGTGAAGAGGAACTAAGGAGCCTCTCGATGATGGTGGAGGAGAGTGAAAGAGCTGGCTTATGACTATATTAAAAAAACTAAGATCATGGCATCCGGCCCCATTACTTCATGGCAAATAGAGAGGGAAAAGGTGGAAGTAGTGACAGATTTCCTCTTCTTGGGTTCTAAAATCACTGTGGATAGTGACTGTAGCCATGAAATCAGAAGACAATTGCTTCTTGGAAGGAAGGCTATGACAAACCTAGACAGTGTGTTGAAAAGAAGAGACATTACTGTGCTGACAGAAGTCTGTATAGTCAAGGCTATGGGCTTCCCAGTGGTCACGTATGGTTGCGAGAGCTGGACTGTAAAGAAGGCAGAATGCCAAAGATTTAATGCTTTCAAACTGTGGTGCTGGAGAAGGCTCCTGAGAGTCTCTTGGACAGCAAGGAGATCAAGCCAGTCAATCTTGAGGGAAATCAGGCCTGAATACTTGTTGAAAGGACTGACTGATGCTGAAGCTGAAGCTCCAGTATTTTGGTCATCTCATTGGGAAAGCCCCTGATGCTGGGAAAGATTGAGAAGGAGAAGACTGAAGGAGAAGAGGGTGTCACAGGATGAGATGGTTGCATGGCATCATTGATGCAATGGACATGAACTTGGGCAAACTTCAGGAGATGGTGAGGGACAGGGAGGCCTGGTGTGCTGCAGTCCATGGGGTCACAAAGTGGCAGACAGGTGATTGAACAACAGCAATAATATTTATTGAGAGTTAAGTGTGAAGTACTAGGCCAAGCACCCTATGCCCTTTATCCTGTTTGCTTCTCATAAACAATATAATGATGGTGGCTACAATTATAATTTCTACTTTAGGAATGATGAGAAAAGAGGCACAGAGAGGCTTAATAATCTTCGCAGGGTAACAGACTACATAGTGGTGGAGGCTGCCAGTTCAGGTCTATTTCTAGAAACTAGTTTCCTAACTAGGTTGCAGTCCCAGCCCTGGAACATTTTGTCTGTGTGCCTTGAGTCAGGAAGATTGGTGGGAGCTGTATCTGCGCTCATGGAGATGCTTCCCTAAGCTTCGGATGAGTGTTCTGTCCCAGGAGCAGCAAGTGCACCTGAAGGCCATCCTGACATTTAGTTATCACATCTCCTTAGGCTCTTCTTGGCTGTGACAGTTTCTTGGACTTTACCTGTTTTTGATGAATTTGACAGTTTCGAGGAATATTAGCTAGGTATTTTGTAGAATATTTCTCACCTGGGACTTGGCTGATATTTTTCTCATGATTAGATTGGGGTAATAGGTTTTGGGGAGGAAGACCACAGAGATAAATTGCCATTCTCATAGCACATTAAGGGTACATGCTATCAACATGAATTATTACTATTGATGTTAATCTTGATCACCTGGCTGAGGTGGTGTTTGTCACTTTTCCCTACTGTGAAGTTACACTTTCCCTTCTTTTCCATACTTGTGTTCTTTGGAAGGAAATCATTGCACAACCCACACGAGTTGAGAGTTACGCTCCACTTCCTTAAGGGCATGGTATCCACATAAATTACTTGGAATTCTTCTGCAGGAGAAATTTGTCTCTTCTCCCCCGCTTATTTATCAAGTCATTTATGACATCAGTATGAACTGACGAATACTTATTTTATACTTTGTGCTGTAATCCAATACCACTTTGTTAGTCAAACTATTCCCACTTTGGCTGTTGAGATCCATGGCTACATTGTTCCCTTGGCACACTTCCATTATTGTGTTTTACTGAGCACTTTCTTACTTTCTAGCATAAGATGCTCACAACCTGGTATGAGCCATTTCCCCAAGGAGCGCTGGTTCCTTTTATTGGAAAATGGTATTAGAAACCAGGATCTAGGCACCAGGTATGCTCATTGCTACTGGAATGTTCCTGCTTCTAGGTTCTCTCAACTGGCAGAGCAATGAGTATATGTCCTAGGAAGCCATACATGTGAATACCAACCCTTTTATATCCATATTGGCTTCCCTGATAGCTCAGTTGGTAAAGAATCTGCCTGCAATGCAGGAGACCCCTGTTCGATTCCTGGGTCAGGAAGATCCCCTGGAGAAGGGATAGGCTACCTACTCCAGTATTCTTGGGCTTCCCTTGTGATTCAGCTGGTAAAGAATTTGCCTGAAATGTGGGAGACCTGGGTACGACCCCTGGGTTGGGAAGATCCCCTGGAGAAGGGAAAAGCTACCCACTCCAGTATTCTGGCCTGGAGAATTCCATGGACTGTATAGTCCATGGGGTCGCAAAGAGTCAGACACAACTGAGCCACTTTCACTTTCTTTCACTTGCAGCATCCCTGGCTTTTACTCACTAAATGCCAGTAGCACCTGCCCTTGTCATGGCAATCAAAAATGTATCCAGTCATTGCCAAATATCCTCTGGCATTCAAAATCACCCCCAGTTGAGAACCACTGTTATATGGGAAGATATAGGGGAAGTGGGCTTCCCTTGTGGCTCAGCTAGTAAAGAATTTGCCCGAACTGTGGGAAACCTGGGTTCAGTCTCTTGGTTGGGAAGATCCCCTAGAGAAGGGAAAGGTTACTCACTCCAGTATTCTGGGCTGGAGAATTCCACAGACTGTATAGTCCGTGGGGTCGCAGGGAGTCAGACACAACTGAGCCACTTTCACTTATATCCATATATCAATGAATATGTATGTATGCAAGCATGTATGTTGTGTGTCTATGTAATAACGTGTATATACATAAATGTACATATAAACATATATCTCCATCTGTGAATTAAACATGTGCATATTGATGTCTTACAATGCTAATGCATTACTGCTGGATCATTCTTGCTTACCTGTGACCTTCCATAACTCCAAAAGTGAGAAGCCTGGCTCCCACCATTTGCCATTTATTTATTTAATCATCATTTTCAGTATACATGTACAGTGGTTTCAAAATAGTTAACCCATTCACCCATGGAAAACAACTTTATCAGTTACACTACACAACTTACATGCAGGTCTTCTGTCTTTAGTCTTAAAGACTTAACTCATTTCCAAAGTTACTTAGCACCCTCTTCCCCCACCCCCTTCAGAGAGGATGTTTCATACAGTTAGACTCTTTTGCCACCATCTGCATTCTATTTGAAATCCCCTGACTGCCTAAATGATTTTTTAAAATTTATATACATTCGAAGTTTCACTCTTTTGAATGCAAAATTCTACAGGTTTTGGCAAATGTCTAGTGTCATGCATAGTATCACAGAGAATAGTTTCATCACCCTAAAAAGATCCCCCTTGCTTTATGCATTCAACGTCTCCCACGCCTGCACCTTGTCTTATTTAACCATATATCACAGCCATCACTCCATAGCAGTATATGCATATAGTCCTCCTTCCCCTTTGCAGATGTATGTTCCTCCACTGTGCTGATGTACCACTGTTGATTGAACCAGTCCCTTACTGATATACAGTTGGGTTCTTTTCAGTCTTTCACTATCACAAATAGCCCTACAATGAATCAGTAGGTACATTTTTGAGTACCTACTACATGATTTTTGTATATTATCTTACTTGATTCTCATTTACCATCCTGCATCCATTTACCTGTGAGTAAACTGGGGCTCCTGGGTTGCCCACGATCTCATTACCAGGAGCTTCTTGAGGGGTTATGTCTTGTTTTCCACTGCATTCCTGGCATTTTTGTTGAATCAATGAGTGAAACTCTACTAATAAATGGCTGCACAGGGGACTGAAGCCAGGGTTGTGAGACTGGATCTATCTAGCCCCAAAGCTGCATTCATTACAGTCCAGCAGCAGTCTCTAAGGTGGGATGTCCATATCTCAGGGAGTGCACAAGATGGGCTCATTTGCTTGTGGAAAGAATATATCAGGATATCTAATTAGGATTTTATCCTGTTCTTTTAAAAATGTCCACTTTGGGGACTTCCTGGTGGTCCAGTGGTTACGAATCCGCCTACCAGTGTAGGGGACACAGGTTGTATCCCTGGGCTGGGAAGATCCCATAGTCATGGGGCAAGTAAACCCCTGTGCCACAACTACTGAGCCCGCACTCTAGAGCCAGCAAGCCTCAACTACTGAAGCCAGTGCACCTAGGGCCCGCGCTCCGCAAAAAGAGAAGCCACTGCAATGAGAAGCTCATGCACGATAACGAAGAGTAGCTCCCTCTCGCTGCAACTAGAGAAAGCTTGCACATGCAGCAACAAAGACCCAGCACAGCCAAAAATGAATAAATATTCAAAATGTCCACTTTTGTGAATACTTTTTACTTACATACAAGAATGTAGAGAATATGTGTAGACTTTACATGAATAAATAAATATTCATATATCAGACTGTATGCTCAGACTTTGTTCTGATGCTAAGAGTGCATGATGAAAATAGTTTGGAGTTACTGCCTTCTAAGATTTGAGGAATGTATTAATTCCACTCCTGTGAAGTGAAAGTGAAAGTGGCTCAGTCGTGTCTGACTCTTTGTGACCCCATGGACTACAGTCCATGGAATTCTCCAGGCCAGAGTACTGGAGTGGGTAGTCTTTCACTTCTCTAGGGGATCTTCCCAACCCAGGAATTGAATCTAGGTCTCCCACATTGCAGGTGGATTCTTTACCAACTGAGCCACAGGGAAAGCCCAGGAATACTGGAATGGGTAGCCTATCCCTTCTCCAGCAGATCTTCCCAACCCAGGAATCAAAACACCCTAGAAATCACAAGATAGTCCCCACAATAAGAATTATCTAGTCCAAAATGTCAGTAGTGGTAAGGATAAGAAATTTTTCCGTATACTCATCCCAAGAGGGAGAAATGGAGACAGCAAGAGAGCAGGATGCAGATAAGGAAGTAGGGTGTTATCTATATCTATGGGTCTATGGATCTATGTTATCTCTATCTATGGACCTGTCCCATTACATACACCAAGTTAATGTTAGTTGAACAGAGCCGGGGAATGTTAGAGCTGGCAAAGGAGAGGTTTGGGGAGTGGGAAAGGAAAATGACAAGAAGAAGAGGAAGCACAGAGCAGGAAGAAGAACAGGAAAAGGAGGGAGAAATATGGAGAAAAGTGCAGAAGATTGTTTTCCAAGATGATCACAAGATCGCCCATGCCCTGCACTTCCACAATGTCACACTGACATTCTTCACATTGCAGGATGACATCTCTATTTCCTTCCCTTGAATCTGGGTGGGTATGTGACTCCTGCAGAAGTGATGCTATGCCATCAAAGGTGATACAGCTTCCACCTGGCTTTTCGGGATGCCCTTAGAATCCAGTCAACCATGAGCAAGTGGAGAGGTCACCTGATGAGGCCACATGTACATGTTCTGGCCAATAGGCTGAGCTCCCAACTAATGTGCCAGACACAGGAATGAAGTTACCCCCTAGAGGATACCAGTCTTTGAGTCATTCTGCTGAGGCCCCAGACATCATGGTCAGTCAGTCAGTTCAGTTAGTTCAGTCACTCAGTCGTGTCTGACTCCTTGTGACCCCATGGACTGCAGCATAACAGGCTTCCCTGTCCATCACCAACTCCCGGAGCTTACTCAAACTCATTTTCATTGAGTCAGTGATGCCATCCAACCATCTCATCCTCTGTCGTCCCCTTCTCCTCCTGCCTTCAATCTTGCCCAGCATCAGGGTATGCGGCCAAAGTATTGGAGCTTCAGCTTCAGCATCAGTCCTTCCAATGAATATTCAAGACTTATTTCCTTTATTATTGACTGGTTTGATCTCCTTGCAGTCCAAGGGACTCTCAAGAGTCTTCTCCAACACCACAGTTCAAAAGCATCAATTCTTCAGCACTCAGCTTTCTTTATAGTCCAACTCTTACATCCATACATGACTACTGGAAAAACCATAGCTTTGACTGGACAGACCTTTGTCGGGAATGTCTCTGCTTTTTAATAATCTGTCTAGATTGGTCATGGCTTTTCTTCCAAGGAGCAAGTGTCTTTTAATTTCATGGCTGCAGTCACCATCTACAGTGATTTTGAAGCCCAAGAAAATAAAGTCTGTCACTGTTTCCGTTGTTTCCCTATCTATTTGGCATGAAGTGATGGGATTGGATGCCATGATCTTAGTTTTTTAAACGTTGAGTTTTAAGCCAGCTTTTTTACTCTCCTCTTTCACTTTCATCAAGAGGCTCTTTAGTTCCTCTTCACTTTCTGCCATAAGGGTGGTGTCATCTGTGTATCTGAGGTTGCTCATATTTCTACCAGCAATCTTGATTCCAGCTTGTGCTTCATCCAGCCTGGCATTTTGCATGATGTACTCTGCATGCAAGTTAAATAAGCAGGGTGACAATATACAGCCTTGACATACTCCTTTCCCAATTTGGAACCAGTCTGTTGTTCCATGTCCAGTTCTAACTGTTGCTTCTTGACCTGCATACAGATTTCTCAGGAGGCAGGTAAGGGGGTCTGGTATTCCCATCTCTTTAAGAATTTTCCAGTTTGTTGTGATCCACACAGTCAAAGGCTTTGGCATAGTCAATGAAGCAGAAATAGATGTTTTTCTGGAACTCTCTTGCTTTTTCTATGATCCAGTGGATGTTGGCAATTTGATCTCTGGTTTCTCTGCCATTTCTAAACCCAGCTTGAACATCTGGAAGTTCTTGGTTCATGTACTGTTGAAGTCTAGTTTGGCTATTTTTGAGCATTACTTTGCTAGTGTGTGAGATACGTGCAACTGTGCACGCATCTTTGTTCTTTGATATTGCCTTTCTTTGTGACTGGAATGAAAACTGACTTTTTCCAGTCCTGTGGCCACTGCTGAGTTTTCCAAATTTGCTGGTATGTTGAGTGCAGCACTTTAACAGCACCTTCTTTTAGGATGTGAAATAGCTCAAGTGGAATTTCATCACCTCCACTAGCTTTCTTTGTAGTGATGCTTCCTAAGGCCCACTTGACTTTGCATTCCAGGATGTCTGGCTCTAGGTTAGTGACCACACCATCATGGTTATCTGGGTCATTAAAACCTTTTTTGTATAGCTCTTCTGTGTATTCTTGCCACCTCTTCTTAATATCTTCTGCTTCTGTTAGGTACATACCATTTCTGTCCTTTATTGTGCCCATCTTTGCATGAAATGTTCCCTTGGTATCGCTGATTCTCTTAAAAAGATCTGCAGTCTTTCCCATTCTATTGTTTTCCTCTATTTCTTTGCATTGATCACTTAGAAAGGCTTTCTTATCTCTCCTTGCTATTCTTTGGAATTCTGCATTCAGATGGGTATATCTTTCCTTTTCTCCTTTGCCTTTAGTTTCTCTTCTTTTCTCAGGTATTTGTAAGGCCTCCTCGGACAACCATTTTACCTTTTTGCGTTTCTTTTTCTTGGGGATGGTCTTGATCACAGCTCCTGTACAATGTCACAAACCTCCATCCATAGTTCTTAAGGCACTCTGTCTATCAGATCTAATCCCGTGAATCCATTTGTCACTTCCAGTGTATAATCGTAAGGGATTTGATTTAGGTCATACCTGAATGGTCTAGTGGTTTTCCCTACTTTAATTTCAGTCTGAATTTTGCAATAAGGAGTTCATGATCTGAGCCACAGTCTGCTCCTGGTCTTGTTTTAGACATCATGGAGTAGATCTAACCATCCCTGCTGTGCCCCATTTGAGTTCCTGACCCACAGCGTTTGTGAGCATAATCCAATGGTTGTGTTAAACCATGTAGTTTTGGGATAGTTTGTTATACAGTAATAAAAAATTGGAACAGGAAGGGTGTGTGAGGGCTACCTTAGGAAAGTGGTCTGCTTTATATAGGCTTCCCAGGTGGCACTAGTAGTAAAGAACCCGCCTGCCAATGCAGGAGATAGAAGAGATGCGGGTTCAATCCCTGGGTTGGGAAGATCCCCTGGGGAGAGGGCATGACAACCACTCCAGTATTCTTGCCTGGAGAATCCCATGAACAGAGCAGCCTGGCAGGCTACAGTCCATGGGGTCACAGAGAGTCAGACATGACTGACGAGACTTACCGCACACGCACCGCTTCATATGCTAGTTAGGGTAATGCTAGCTGCTGTAACATACAAACCTCAGATTTCAGTGGTTCTGCACAATAAATTTTATTTTTTACTCAAATAATTATTCAGTGCAGTGTTCCTGATTGGTGGACAGCCTTCCATTAAATCACCCAGGAACTCTGACTACTTTCATTCTGTGGCTTCCCTATTCCCCAGGGCTTGGGTTCATTTGCATCTGGAAAGCAAAACAGGGGAGGAGAAAATGGAGAAGGCACACCTGCTTCTTAATTGTCTTGTCTCAAAAGGGACATATATTTTACTGGAGAGAACTTGTCACATGACACCATCTACATCCAAGGAAGGTTGGAAAATGTAGTCCCTGGTTAATCAGCCAGTTTCCAGAAACAGTTGTATACTCTGGGAAGGGCAGCATGGATTTTGGTAGGCAGCTGTCGCTGCAGGCTTTAGAACTCAAGTTAATGAATTAAAATGATTTGATCATGATGATCAAATCTTTCTCTTTCTCTCCATCATGTCCTTTCTTTTTATCTCCCTGGAATAGAGGCGGCGTAAAAGAATGGTGTGTAAGTGATTGCCTTTTGTTCTGTGTTTTTTTGTGAGGCCAACCCCTACTCAATTTCTTGGTAAATCAAAGGCTACTACAGCATGGTAGTGAGGTGTGTGGAGTCTGGAGTCAAGTTGCCAGGGTTCAAATCCCAGTTCTGCTACTTATTAGATGTGAGATCGTGAGTAAGTTACCTGACCTCTCCAAGCCTTACTTTCCCCATTTATAAGATGAGGGTCATGAAAATGATAGCATTAAACTTATAGGGTTGTTGTGAGAATTGATTTGGTTTTGGCTGCACCTCCTTACAGTAGAAGTGTGGAGTCTTAACCCCTGGACCACCAGGGAAGTCCCAGAATTGATTTGGTTAATACCTGTAAGATAATTATGCTTGGTACATAATAAGTACCAATAATTGTTAGCTGTTGCTGTAGAAAATGGGTTACCCAGGTGACTCAGTGGTAAAGAACCTGCCTGCCAATGCTGGAGATGCAAGAGACTCAGGTTTGATCCCTGGGTTGGGAAGATCCCCTGGAGAAGGCAATGGCAACCCACTCCAGTATTCTTGCCTGGAAAATCCCATGGACAGAAGAGCCTGGAGGGCTGCAGTCTTTGGGGTCATAAAGAGTTGGACACAATTGAGCTGTAGTAGAATGGTCAGTTTCTGCAGAACCCACCCCCTGCAGGTAAAAACTACCTCCCTACACCTTTTCTATGCTCCCTTGTCCAGACATGAAAACAAGATGTTTTCTTCTAATTGGCAAGTTATAAATCCCTTCAATCAAGCTTACGCTCTTTTATTACCCATCTCCAGCATGACGGGTTTTTTAAACGTCTAAACCAAAAGCGTCCCCTCTGTGAGCAAGGGTTGATCCATTCTGGGGGCATAGCTCTGCCAACTGATTTGAAGCATGGTTCTCCTTTGAGAGGTTCAGTAAGGGTGAGATGGGACCTTTTCGTTGAGTTTTCAAAAGATAGAGCAGAGAAGAAAGGTGTCTTGATGTAGTATCTTAAGTGAGGTCCTGTATTTCTCCTTAAGGACTCTCTAACCTTGAGATCACAGGTCAGTTTTTCAATAGACTGCTACATTTAGTCACCTTGGGGATGGGGTGAACAGTGAGTGCACAACTGGGTCTCCTAGACTTGGAGGAAATCAGGGTGAGTGACTGTTGAATAAATAAGGCCCCAGATGGGGTGATCCAGCCTTTGTCTCTGGGGGTAGGGGGGCAGGGGTGGAGAGGTGGGGCTGACAGCTCTACGTTCTCTTTCATTCTGCTTTTTTCTTATTCATTTATCCTCCCATCATCTCTTCTCTGCCCATCTCCAAAATGGAAGACTCAATGCTGAAAGAATCAAGGAAAGATGTCTTTTATTTTTGAAAGGGAACTTTTTAGAAAACCCGAAGTAGGTGAGGAGGGGGAAAGGGACCATCTGCTTTGGGTGGCTTGTTTACTAAGTGCTATATTATGTAAACATGGGGTTTCAAGTATAGAGTTGTAATATATTTCTGAAATCTTTAATCAAGTTTATTATATTTTGGAAGTACTTAGGAGTCATTGAATTTATTATATTCTGCAGTTATCTGTAATCAGTAATTAGGGTGGATGATTTGGAGGTACTTGAAATTAGTACTGTAGGAAACAAACTTCTTCCTTTTTTGTTGGGGCCCTGGCTGTTTCTTTAAGCATTTACATCCTGGTTCAAATATTTATTACCCATCTGATTCTATTAAAGGGGGGTGAGGAGGTAGGCGAGAGAGAAGGAAAGAAGGCAGTGAGAATCAGGCATCAATAATTACTGCCTTGTTTTCCTCTCATTGCACAGTTGGCTTCAGACTGTTTATTTTTGGAAGTAACACATGGTATCAAGCATCTAATATAAAATTAGGCCTGGGGTGACTTACAGTTGAATCATATCACTCTAAGTTGGCTACTCTGGGACTACAAAAATCACAAAGACTCATACCTTAATGCACCTTTGTTCAGAGTGGGGCTGTTTCTCATTTGCAGAAGCTTGAGTTCTACAAACCAAGGTAATAATGCAATTTTCATCACGTGTTTTTGGACTCATAAATTTATTGCACTATCAGCTCTAGTATTTATTATTCAGGACTTATTGAAATGTGCTTACATTTATTACAGCTAGTAGCAGCCTTCTCTCTTTCATTTCCATAATATTTGGAGTTGTTTCAAACAACTCCAAATATTTGGTGTTTTTCAAACAGGTTAACACTCAGTAATGAATCTTTTAAAACTAAATATTAAAAAAACTAAAGATATGGCATCCAGCCCGATTACTTTATGGCAAGTAGAGGGGGGAAAGGTGGATGTAGTGACAGATTTCCTCTTCTTTGGCTCTAAAATCACTGTGGACGGTGACTGCTGCCATGAAAGCAGAAGACGACTGCTTCTTGGCAGGAAAGCGATGGCAAACCTAGACAGTGTGTTGAAAAGCAGAGACATTACTCTGCCGACAAAGGTCTGTATAGTCAAGGCTATGGTCTTCCCAGTGGTCATGTACGGTTTTGAGAGCTGGATCATAAAGAAGGCCGAGTGCCAAAGAATTCATGCCTTTGAACTGTGGTGCTGGAGAGGACTCCTGTCCCTTGGACAGCGAGATCAAACCAGTCAATCTTGAGGGAAATCAATCCTGGATACTCACTGGAAGGACTGATGCTGAAGCTGAAGCTCCGGTATTTTGGTCGTCTGATGCGAACAGCCGACTCATTGGAAAAGTCCCTGGGGCTGGGAAAGACCAAGGGGAGAAGCAGAAAAGTGCGTCAGAGGATGAGATGGCTGGATAGCATCACTGACGAAATTGACATGAACTTGGGCAAACTTCAGGAGATGGTGAGACAGGGAGGCCTGGTGTGCTGCAGTCCATGGGGTCACAAAGTGTCAGACAGGACTAGGTGACTGAACAATGAAGAATCTTGACTACTATTTTTGAAAAATGGAATACAATAGAACAGGTCAGAGGCCATCACACATAGTGAGGGCTGGTACTCTTTGTGAAATGTTGCTTATATTTGTGTATGTATCTATATGGGTCTTAACGTAAAATGTTTTTTTTTTTCCCCACTAAAGGTTGGAAGGGTTTTTGGTTCTGGACAAGATGGAATAAGCCCACTGTAGTCTCTCTGCCAACAGTTACAACTAAATATTCTGGACAAAATACAACTACCTAAGAACTCTGCAAAGTAAACAAGCAGGCAAATTAGGGAGCTTGGAGAAGCTATCTGTATTGGGTGAGTTTCTCAAAATTTTTTTCCTTTTTTCTCTCACAGCTTTGACCAGAGAGTAGGCCCCCTGTAGGGGAGTTCACAGGAGCAGAGTCAGCAAAAACTTCAAGAGAAACCGACAAGAAAACAACTCTTGTTTCTTCTACTCTTCTCACAGCTTTACTTCTGACACCAGACGTGTGTGGGTTTTTTCCACACCAAACACTTTTCTTAACTCTCCAGACACCAACTGGGTGTCCTGCAGTTCAGTTGAGTTAGTGCAGACCTCAAAGGTTCAGGGCTCATTCCCACAAGGTTGTCCGTTTCACATGCCAGTCACACAACCCAGGATACCACTTTTACTTCTGAATAACTAGCTACAAATCAGGGGTTCCTATAACCCACCTCTTCCTCAGGTTGGATAATTTGCTATATCAGAAACTCAAGAAAACAGAACTCAAAGAAACACTTACCTTTACTGGTTTATTATAAAGAAACAGCCAGATGAAGAGGTACATAAGTGGAAGTCTGGAAGGAAGGGAGCTGAATGGAGGAATTTCTGTCCCTGTGAAGTTGGGGAGCACCACTCTCTAAGCACATGGATATGTTCAACTGGAATTTCTCTGATCCTCTCTGGTAAGGATTTTTTATGAAGGCTTCATCACATGGGCATAATTAATCATTAATTCAATCCCCAATCTTCTTCCCTTCCCCAGAGGATGGGTGGTGAGGCTGAAAGTTTCCAAGCTTCTGATCATGACATAATCTTTCTTGTGACCAGGACCCCATCCTGAATCTATTCAGAAGCCCACCAAGATTCTCTGTGTTAGAACAAAAGATGCTCTTACCACTCTGGAAATTCCAAGGGATTTAGGAGATCTGTGTCAGAAACTGAGAGGTCAAGATCAAATGTCAGGAAAAAAAGATAATCCTAACACCCCTTGTTCTTTTTCGGTTGCTAAGTCATGTCTGACTCATTGAGACCCAATGGACTATAGCCTTCCAGGCTCCTCAGTCCTCCACTATCTCACAGAGTTTGCTCAAATTCATGTCCATTGAGTCAGTGATGCTATCCAATAACATCTCATCCTCTGTCATCCCCTTCCCCTTTTGCCTTCATTCTTTCCCAGAATCAGGGTATTTTTTCAATGAGTTGGCTCTTCACATCAGGTGGCCAAAGTATTGGAGCTTCAGCTTCAGCATCCATCCTTCCAATGAATACTCAGGGTTGATTTCCTTTAGGATTGACTGGTTTGATCTTCTTGCTGTCTAAGGGACTCTCAAGAGTCTTCTCCAGAAACACAGTTCGAAAGCATCAATTCTTTGGGCTCAGCCTTCTTTATGGTCCAACTCTCACATCCATAAACGACTAGCGGAAAAACCATAGCCTTGACTATACACAACCCTATCTCTCAAAAAATTAATGACTTTAGGAGCTCTGTGGCAGGAACCAGAGGCAGAGACCAAATACGTATTTCTTTCACAAACCCCATCTCTCTGACCAGACTTGGGAAAAGGGTCGTTCCAAGTCAGAATTCTCATTAAATTTTTTTTCTCTCTCTCCTGGACCAATCCCAAGGGTAGCCCTCAATTCTGGAGCAGTGGTGGCAGCAGTATGGGCAGCTGAAATTTCAAGAGAAACACTGTCATTCTGGTTAACTGACCGGGAAATGAAGCCTTGGTGAACCAAAGAGGATAGGGAGAATCCCAGAGAGGGGCCAGCTAGAGAAGGGGGGGTCCTCTAATTCTGTGTGTGAACTGGCACGACTTTTGCATCATCCGAACAAATCCCAAATAGCCGAGCAAAGCCTCTGAAAAACTGAAATGACATTGGAACAACAGCCCACAGCAAAAGAGACAGAACTTGCAGTTTGAACCTAACTGGATAGATTGCCTGCTAAAACAAAACAAAATCACTGTTTTCTAGAGCAGGGGTCAGCACACTTTTCCCATAAAGGGACAGATATTACATAGTTTAGGCTTTGAATCATAGTCTATCACAACTACTCAACTCTGCTGTTGCTATGCCAAAGCAGCCATAGGTAATATGTAAATAAACAGGCAGGGTTGTGTTCCAAGAAAACTTTACTTATAAAAACAGGGGGAGGGGACTCCCTTGTGGTCCAGTGACTAGGATTCTGCATTTTTCACCAGGTTTAACCCCTTGTCTGGGAACTAAGATCACAAAAGCCTCGAAGTGCAGCCAAAAACAAAAAAGGACAAAACAGGAGAGCTGGATTTTCAGTAAACCCAGAGTCTCATATGGTAGCTCAGCAGTAAAGAATCCGCCTGCAGTGCAGCAGACGTGGGTTCAGTCCCTGGGTCGGGAAGATCCCCTGGAGAAGGAAATGGCAACCACTCCAGTATTCTTGCCTGGGAAATCCCATGGACAAGAGTCTTGCAGGCAAGGAATTAGACATGACTTAGTGACTAATGACAATAAGAGTCTCATACACAGTACTCAAAATGTCCAGGATACAATCCAAAATTGCTCAACATAAAAAAAAAATTAAGAAATGTGAGAACCCAAAACCACAATATCTGAAATTAATATTCAGTGTATGGGTTTAATAGCAGAATGGAGGTGACAGAAGAGGAGTCAATGAACTTGAAGATAGATGAAGAGAAACTATCCAGTCTGAAGCACAGAAAGGGGGAAAAAAAGATTAAAAGAACCTAATGAATAAGAGTGTTAGGGACTGTGGGTCCAACATTCTTTAGAATCCCAGGGGAGGAGTAAGAGAGTGGTGAAGGAAAAAAAAAAAATTGAAGATGTAGCTGAAAGATTCTCAATTTTGGTGAAAGACAAGATTACAGATTCTTGGGACTTCCTTGGAGGTCCAGTGGTTAAGACTCTGTGCTTCTACTATAGGGGGCACAGGTTCAATCCCTGGTCAGGGAACTAAGATCTTGCATGCTACATGGTGTGGCAAAAATTAGAGAGAAAAAAAAAAAGTACAGATTCAAGAAATTCAGTGAATCTCAAACAGGATAAATGCCAACCAAACAAACAAACCCTCCAAAAACCAAAGAAACAAAATAACCCAGTCAGACACATAATCAAACCCAAAGGAAAGAAAAAATATCTTAAAAGCACTCTCAGAAACAAAACAATACTGTGGTTCCTCAGATAATTAAAAATAGAAATTACCATATGATCTGTCAATTCTACTTCTGGGTATATACCCCAAAGAATTGAAAGCAGGGTCTCAAATAGACATTTATATACTCATATTCATAGCAGAATATTCACAATAGCCACACACAAAAAAAATGGAAGCAAGCCAACTGGTGATGAATGGAAAAACAAAATATATTATATGCATACGATGGACTACTCAGCCTTAAAAAGGGAAGTATAACATATGCTACAACATGAATGAAACTTGAGGACCTTATGTTAAGTGAAATAAGCCAGTCACGAAGAGACAAGTACCGTATGATTCTACTTATGTGATGCACCTAAAGTGGTCAAATTCATAGAGACAGAAAGTAGAACGGTGGTTGCTAGGGCCTGGGCACAGGAGGAAATGTGGAGCTAGTAATGAGTACAGTTTCAGTTCTGCAAGATGAAAAGAGTTCTGGAGATGGATGGTGGTGATGATTGTACAACAGTGTGAATGTACTTAACACTACAGTACACACACATACATACACACACACCCCTGGAGAAGGAAATGGCAACCCACTCCAGTATTCTTGCCTGGGAAAGCCCATGGACAGAGAAGCCTGGTGGGCTACAGTCCATGGGGTTGCAAAGAGTTAGACAAGATTTAGTGACTAAACAACAACAATACCATATATATAGCCACGCCCTGTGGTTTGTAGGATCTTAGTTCCCTGAAGGGATTGAACCCGGGTCCTGGCAGTTTTAACCACTAGACTGCCAGCTCATTCCCCAGAAATGATTAAGATGGCAAATTTTATAATATATGTATGCACATTTTGCTACAATTTAAAAAAAGCCAGTCTGATAAAAATGGTTAATTAGATATAGAACAATGATTTCAATTGCTATGGATTTCTCATCAGAAACTGTGGAAGTGAGAAGACTGGGACATCGTTAAAGTTCTGAAAGAAAATAACTGTATCTAGAGAGAACAAATTCAGGAATGAAGGCAAAATAAAGTCAATTCTCAGATGAAGGAAAACTAAGAGGACTACATAACTTCCTCTAAGAGAAGTGCTCAAGGGAGTTTTTCAGGCTGAAGGGAAATAATAGCAGAGGGAAACTTGGAGCAGAAGGAATCAAGGAAGAACATAAATGGTAAATGTCTCCTCTTAAGTTCTTTAAAATATGTGTAACTATTAAAAGCAAAAATTATAACAGTATCTGGTACGGTTTTCAATGTATCCTGACATAATTTACATAACAACTCTAATATAAAAGGGGGAGAATATATGGTTGTGAGGCATCTACATTTTACTCGAAGTGATAAAATATTAACTGTAGGTAGTTATATTTGTGTATTATAATTCTGAGAGCAATGTCTTAGAAAACAGAGATATAACCAAAAGTGAATAGACATATTACAATACTAAAAAATATGCAAATAATCCAAAAGTGGCAGGAAAGGGGAGAGAGAGAAACAGAAAACAAAGAGAACAAACAGAAAGCAAATAAAATGGTAGACCTAAAAGTGAATAAATAAAGTAAAATAAAATGGTAGACCTAAAAGTGAACCGACATCAACATCACTTGTAAATGGCCCAAATGCGTCAAATTAAGAGACTGTCAGACTGGATTGGAGATCAAGGCCCAACTATATCCTGTCTCTAAGAATCCCACAATAAATGTAGACATAGGTTAAAGGGATGGAGAAGAAGGTTGGAGACCAGTGGCTTGAAGAGAAGGTCTGGGTTCTCCTCTCTCAGACAGCTGGGTGGGGTAGGACAGGTGTGTTAGGGTCCCTATAGAGACAGGCTTGGTATCCCCAGAGCAAGTAGTGGGGCCTCAGGGTCTGGCTTCCAGATTCCCCACCTCCAGCTATCAGTTCAAGAAGGGACTTTCACATTCATCACTCAGAAGCCACAGCTCACAGATCACCTGCTGAATCAAAACCAACATGGATTCTCCTTGCTTCTAAGAATGCTAACTCAGCCTTTGCCAAGATAAGGAGATGCTCTGATTGGCTGTAGCTGCAGCTATCCTGGCAAGTTGGCACAGGCTCTGAAGAGTCTGGTCATGTACAATGTGCTGGATGTTCTCTGATCTGGTGTGAATCTCACCTTTTTCATCATGAGTCTAATAAATTGACTCCTTGGTGTCTGTGGCAGCTTTCAAAACGGTCTCCAACCAGGAAGGAAGAACTGGAAGTCCTGAGGAGACGGATGAAGGGCTCAGTTACTGGGTCTTAGGTTCTGACTCCAATCCTTGAAGCTTTACAAAGCTGTCTCTGACGTGCAAAGTCCAATCCAAGACAAGCCAAACTCTCAACATGAGATTCACGCCTCTAGGAGCAACAAGGTCACTAGCTGAGGAATGTGTGCCACTCTTCCCTCATGGATGAATAAAAACAGAAATAGGGCCTAGTTAAGTAGAACTATAGAGGTTCTGATTGCAGGAAGAACAGATAAACTGCAGGTCAGAGTATGCCAAGATTCATCTGAAAAGTTTTCACCAATTTCATAATCATGATTAAACATATTTCAGAAAGTGCTTAACTTTCTACATAAATGAAAAACAGCATTTTTGAATGAAGCCAAGTCTAGGTCAGTTATTTTCTCTACCAGCCTCAGGAACAATTAATGACCTCAGTCCAAATAATATCATATAGAAACACTGTCCATGTTTCATGAAAAGAAGTTAATTCTAAGTCTGAACATGAACAATCACTTGAATTTCAGTCAGATCAATCCCCTACCCCAATATGCTTATCAGAAAGTCTGGTCTCCATTTTCAAAAGTTCTTATTGTAAATAATGCTACTCAAATCCTAGTATCTGTTCTTCCTTTCCTCCATGGTTTCGAATCCTGCTTCTGAGCCAGGCATATAGTGTCCTGGAATAGACTAATCCCCCAACCTAAGGACTAAGTCCTAGCCTGTGAGTTGTAAGCGGAGATATTATGGAGCGGCCTTCAGGAACCTTATATAAAATACTGCTCACACATTTCCTGCACTTTTTCTTGTTTCCTTTCTTTAATACATCTTGTTGCTTGGAAAATGGATGTAGTAGCTGGAGTGCTAGCTATCACCTTGGCCAAGAAGACCCGGAGGAGTCCAGGTTCCTAAAGACTTTGTGAACAGACTCATCATACCAGCCCTGGGTTGCCTACTTTTGGACACTCATGGTAGCGAAAAGTAAATCCCCATGCTGTGTAAACCCAGCTGTTATTTTTGGTTTCTGTTACATGCAGCTGAATCTAATCCTAATATAGCTCCTAATGACTGAAACCAAGAAACACTCTCCAATGAATCCTAGGGAGATGTTCTCGGTAGAGAAACTACCATTCCAGTCCATTTTTTGTAAAAGAAAAATGCAGTCAACTGCCTTTAAGACATTTCACAGTAAGGTTACCAAGAGAAAAACTACCTACCACCACTGAAACCTCAAAAAAACCCAAACACAAACAAAATAACCCCAAACCAAAACCTAATTAAGACCCTAAGTGAAGGGCCAGTCTGTGGAAGGCCTGTCCTCTAGTCCTCGCTCTTGACGACCCTTCCTTGGCCTTGGCCTGGGTTGGGTTTTCCTCTGTGAACAATGAGGGTGTTGAACTAGATGTCTCCAGGCTTTCATCTAGCGCTGAAATTCCAGTCCATTTTCTAACCTCCATTAGATTATATACTCCTTTTGCATAAATGAAATAAGCCTCCAAGTGCTCTTCACAATGCTTTGCACACAGCAAGGTGCCCTATACACATGAGCGATGAAGAAATCACGCATCACGTTACTCGTTTGTGTCCACAGTATCCGGCACAGAGGAGGCACTCGCAAGCATTTCCTGACATCCTCTGAGGCTGCCTCCCACCCTCCTGTTGATCCTGTGCGTGCCCTACAGAAAGCTCATCCCCCATGCTTACAGGCATCGGCACGAAGAGCCTGAGAAAAGATGTTAGGTTTGGGGTTACGCAAATCCATGGCAGAAAAATCAGCAGTGGAGGAGGAAATACACTATTTATTTACAGTTCTGTCACTTTATCCACAATTTCCCATACAAACATAAAAACTAAAAAAATAAAACCACCACTTGGGAACATAAGTGTCTTTCTTTAATTAGTCCAGTTGAGGGAGGACCACAGCCCTCTCACTCTGTGAAGGAGGCTATTGAGGCACTCGGAAGGGGAGAAGGAGAGGGCTGGAAAGAATGCCTGAGAAACAGCTCCCGGTGAGAAATGTAACATGCCAGCGCCGTGGGCGCCACTGGGAGACTCAGGGCCTCATCCACAGGGGACATTGCCCGGCTTCCCCAGAGGGTGCCGGCTGCCTGCCACCTCCCCCCTCCACCTCTTCGCTGCTGAACACCCAGCATCCAACACAGGTCACCCGTCTCGTGAGCTGCGTGGGGTGTGATGGTGACAGTGGGGGGACACCGAATGCCTCTCTCTGGGAAGAGCCCCAGACCCCAGGAACACACAGGAAACCCCTCTCCCTTGGCACTGACAGTCAGTCACAGCTTACCTTGAATACAATGCTGACTTGTAAAAACCACGAAAACCAAAGCCCTCCCCCAGTTCCAGGGGAAAGGCAAGGGGGGCTAGAAACATGCAGAGGGGCTTCTGCCTCTGCAGTCCTGTCCCTGGGGGTGGGGGGAGCAGCTGGGGTGAAGGGAGGGGAGCTCTGAGTGCTGAAGACAGGGAAGGAACAGGGCAAATGTGCCATGGAGGCCTGGGCTGGGGAGAGAGGGGGAGGAGAGGAAGAACTCGGAGACGCTGATGCTGGGGAGGGCTCCCGCCGATCATCAGAGCAGCTCCATCTGTCGGCTCTGCTCACTCTGGCCGGCACCCTTTCACTTCCCTCACAGGAGGGGCGTCCAGGAACCAACCTGGAGGCGCTGAAGCCACCTGCCTGGCAACTTCATCTGTGCTAGTGACCTAGATTGCTTTCACATGTTGATGCACGTTATAAATATAAAAATCATATCTGCTACAAAGAAGACATATATTTATACATCTTTACCCATATACATAATAACACAATTTACACATAATAATATCTTGGAGTGGGTCATCACGGAAAAAGGAGGGGGGGTTCGGAGAGGTAATAAGCCCCTTCTCCCTCCCCTGACCTGATCCTTCTCAAGGGATGTGTGGATACTTGGTCACTGGGGCCCTTCCCAGCTGGCTGTTTGATGGGGCTGGTCCAGACACATTCGGACATTCAGACGTGTAACTAAATGTTAATGGGTGTGTACACCCACATACACACACAGACGCAGGCACACGTACAGACATCTGTGTGAGAAAAGGAAAAATAAAATCCCTAGCCCTTGGGTGTAGGTCTCTCCCCAGAGCTATAAGCATCAGTGCCTCCTCCGACTGAGAACAACGCTCTTAGGAAGCTGCCCCTCACTGGCTCAGACTTGGGCAGAAGGGGAAGGGCTAGGAGTTGGGGGTAGAGGGGAGGGTCCAGGAGTCTTCTGAAAACATAAGGCATTTTTGACCTATGATCAAATCAAACTATGTCACAAAAAAGCAATGGTGTCAGTTGGGGCCGGGACAGCCAGTCCACTGTAGGGCAATGTGAGCTGAGACCCTGAGCCTTCCCCTTCTTCCCTCCAGTTTCTCTTCAAGGGGCAGACAACCCTGTTCCTCCTCTTCTGTCCTCTCCCAGAGCTGAGCCCATCGACGTGCCATGGAATACTGACAGTGGTCCAGGAGACCCGTCCGGAGACATGGAGTGGTGGACAGGCACGCCAAAAAGTTAAGACCTGGGCAGCGGATGTGAGCTTTTTACAGCAGGAGTGGTTCCTGGCCGGAGTCCACGGCTCGCACAGTGGCCACAGTGATCAGATTGCCATCAGAGATGGGGGGCAGTCTGGGTCCCCCTGGGGAGACAGCACCTATCGGCGGTAGTGATTGGGGGCGTCGGCGAACATGTACTTGAGTCTATAGGCCTCGGCGAGGAGCAGCCCAATCTCTTCGTTGCCCCAGTGTATCGTAGGTAGGTTTTGCAGCAGCATGAGGAGACCCTGGAATGCAAGAAAGGACTTTTATCATTTGATCACTGCAGGACTACTGACCAAGGGACCCGCAGGCCCTGGGACGGAGCCCCTTCCCCCTGGGTCACCCATCCCAAGGGTCTGGCCCCCTCCTCCCAGGTGGCACACGGCCTCGGCCCCTAGTTCTCCTTCAGGAAGCCTTGAGAAGCCTCTGCTGAGTGTCTGATCCACTAACACCTGCCTCTTTAAAAATATTATAAATAGAGGATGACAACAATACATAAGCATCTTTAAAGGAGAAAAACAATCACTCGTCCAAATACACCTCTCTTAATTTCAAAGTATTCCGTTTCTGTCTTTTTTCACATGCACATTTCTTTAAATAGCCGTAATCATAATTATGATTTTGCATACTTTTTAATCATCCTTTTTTACTATAATTTTTGTGTTTTTCCATGCAGCCTTCAAAAATGAATATTCTCAATGTTAGTACTCCATCATGTGGCTATACTCTAACTTACTAAAACATTTCCCTTTTATTAGATACTTCATTTATTTCCTTAAAGGAAAAAAAAACACCAACACCTTTATGGGGAAGACTGCTATGCACCTTTTTGCACTGGACAATCTTTCTCCTAATCCCAATGTTTGCTTGTTAATCATTGTATTTATCCTCTGCTCTGTTCCCCAAAGACTGTCCTCAACCTACCTGTCCAGCTTATTTCCCACTATTCCCAAGGTATGAGCCTCATCCAGCCAGGTCCACTTCAGCCATATTTATCTGTGCCTCCAGGGTTTAATTTAGGTTGTTCCTTTTGCTTGGAACACCTCCTCTTTTTCTTCTCTACCTATCTAAATCCTATTCAGTTTTCAAAGCCCAGGCCCTCAATCAGCTCCATGCAGATAGCCTATTAAAGAGGATATTAGAATAAAGAATGAATGTGGAATTTTAGGTTATCTCTATAATTTAGTTACCCTTGCCTTTGCTGCCACTTTGTGTTCTTTCTCTGCCTCTCTTTCTGAACTGGATCTTCTTATTTTTCTGATTATAAAAGAAACAGTAGCAAGACAAAACCCAGAAAGAGAATGACAGATTTGATATAGTTTTGAAACCTCATTATGTACGAACAAAGCTAGTGGAGGTGATGGAATTCCAGTTGAGCTATTTCAAATCCTGAAATATTATGCTGTGAAAGTGCTGCACTCAATATGCTGGCAAATTTGGAAAACTCAGCAGTGGCCACAGGACTGGAAAAGGTCAGTTTTCATTCCAATCCCAAAGAAAGGCAATGCCAAAGAATGCTCAAACTACCGCACAATTGCACTCATCTCACACGCTAGTAAAGTAATGCTCAAAATTCTCCAAGCCAGGCTTCAGCAATATGTGAATTGTGAACTTCCAGATGTTCAAGCTGGTTTTAGAAAAGGTAGAGGAACCAGAGATCAAATTGCCAGCATCCGCTGGATCATTGAAAAAGCAAGCGAGTTCCAGAAAAACATCTATTTCTGCTTTATTGACTATGCCAGAGCCTTTGACTGTGTGGATCACAATAAACTGTGGAAAATTCTGAAAGATGGGAATACCAGACCATCTGACCTGTCTCTTGAGAAACCTGTATGCAGGTCAGGAAGCAACAGTTAGAACTGGACATGGAACAACAGACTGGTTCCAAATAGGAAAAGGAGTACGTCAAGGCTGTATATTGTCACCCTGCTTATTTAACTTCTATGCAGAGTACATCATGAGAAACGCTGGGCTGGAAGAAACACAAGCTGGAATCAAGATTGCCGGGAGAAATATCAATAATCTCAGATATGCAGAGGACACCACCCTTATGGTAGAAAGTGAAGAAGAACTAAAGAGCCTCTTGAGGAAAGTGAAAGAGGAGAGTGAAAAAGTTGGCTTAAAGCTCAACGTTCAGAAAACTAAGATCATGGCATTTGGTCCCATCACTTCATGGGATGTAGATGGGGAAACAGTGGCAACAGTATCAGACTTTATTTTTGGGGGCTCCAAAATCACTGCTGATGGTGATTGCAACCATGAAATTAAAAGACGCTTACTCCTTGGAAGGAAGGTTATGACCAGCCTAGATAGCATATTTAAAAGCAGAGACATCACTTTGCCAACAAAGGTCCGTCTAGTCAAGGCTATGGTTTTTCCAGTGGTCATGTATGGATGTGAGAGTTGGACGGTGAAGAAAGCTGAGCGCCGAAGAATTGATGCTTTTGAACTGTGGTGTTAGAAGACTCTTTAGAGTCCCTTGGATTGCAAGGAGATCCAACCAGTCCATCCTAAACGAGATCAGTCCTGGGTGTTCATTGGAAGGACTGATGTTGAAGCTGAAACTCCAATACTTTGGCCACCTCATGCAAAGAGTTGACTCATTGGAAAAGACCCTAATGCTGGGAAGGATTGGGGGCAGGAGGAGAAGGGGACGACAGAGGATGAGATGGTTGGATGGCATCACCGACTCGATGGACATGGGTTTGGGTAGACTCCCGGAGTTGGTGATGGACAGGGAGGCCTGGCGTGCTGTGATTCATGGGGTCACAAAGAGTCCGACGCGACTGAGCAACTGAACTGAAACCTCATTATATCAAGGCACAAAAATAAGGTTAAAATACAAGAAAATTGACTACAGAAAAATATTTATACCACTTATAAAAGACAAAAGGTTAATATCTACAATAAAAAAGGAGTACCTACAAATCAGTAAGAAGAAAAGGAAAACCAGTAAATGGAAAAAAAAACGGATGCAAACAGGTAATGTACAAAATGCCAACAGCCCATCAATATGCTGTAACCCTGCCACTGGCCAATGTGTGCCCTCTAGCAATGTTTTGTAGTTTTCAGTGTAGAGGTCTTTCATATCTTTTATAACATTTCTTCCTTTAGTAACAGAAGTTTAGCTCGGCACAGAGATACATGGGAACATCACTGCTGTGTATGGCCAGTATGATTAAGTTCTGGCCAATCTGGGGGGCAGTGTAACTCCTGGGTTCTGCCTTAAACGACTCCTCCCCTTCCTAGAAAACAGTGATGAATGGAGGAGTTTGAAGCAGTCATCTTAGACCCTAAGAATAAAGCTATGTGTTGAAGATGGCAGAATAACAAGAGAGAAGAAATCCTAGTCCTTGCCACCCTGGGGCCACGTTAGCCCTGGACTCTTACACTCAGCCTCTTAATGGAAGAGAAGCAAACAACTACTTTGCTTTAAGCCACTGTTCTTCTCCGGTCTTAGTTTCAGGAGACAAGTTTATATCATCTTAACAAATTCAGGCCACATCTGTCAAAACCAGAGATGCAGGGACTTCCCTGGCAGCCCCGTGGTTAGACTCAGTGCTGGCACTGCCGCGGCCTGGGTTCCAGCCCTGGTTGGGGAACTAAGATCCTGCAGGCTGCACAGTGTGGCCAAAAAAACCCCAACCAAACAAACAATATCCCTCCCCTACAAAACAGAACAAAAAAACAAAGGGAAAAAAATAAACCCAGAAACACACATGGTCTCTGATCCAGCAACTTAACTTCTTAGTACTTCTCCTTGGGAAACACTTGTACTCCTGTACAAGGGTCAGCACTGCACCACTGCTTCAAATAATGGGGAAAAGGACACGAAGGAGGTGTCTGTCACTACCAGGCACTTAGAGAAAACAACTGTCCAAATTATGAAATACAAGCAGCACCTATAAAATGAAGCAGGACTACATGTGTAAAGGTGCAAAGATATCAAAGACATTTTTAGGGGCGAAAACAAGCAAGTTGCAGAAAAATAGAGTTATGATCCCACTTAGGTAAAAGAGAAAATATAACTATGTTTGTATATGCACGTATGTATGTAGAATTTTTAAAAGGCTAGGTGGTGAAGTTGTTAACACTGGTTACCTTTGGGGATGCAAGATTTTTGCTTTCTCTCATTATATTTCCCCTCGTTTTCAATTATTACAATAAAGTCGTTGTATATTACTTATGTTACAGAATATTTTCCCCCTAGTAATACACATTTTCTGGAAGTTTACTTTGTTGAAAATAATAGAGCACAAAATAAACCATCTTTAACTTCATAATCAAGAGGAAGCTACTTTTAAACATTTTGGCATATTTCTTTCCAGTCCTTTTTCTGCACATTTTTACACAGATGAAACATCTTCTCTAAATACTTTTGAATCTGTTTAGCACTTAACATAAGCATTTCCTCTAATATTAAAAACTCCTTTTAGACATTTTCAATGGTCAGAGAATTTTCCATGATGCAGAAGTACCCTAATTTACTCAGTATCTTCCTGTTTTGAGCATTTAATCATTTCTGGTTTTTCACTATAATGTAATTATAATGAACAGCCTTGTGCATAAAGCCGTATTTTAGATTATTTCCTTGGGCTAAATTCCTAGGAATGAAATTACTGTGTCAAAGGGCATGAACACTTTAAAGGTACCTAAGACTCATCCAGAAAAAAATGCTCATATCCCTGGATCTCTACCAGGGCTTAATATTCTCATTCAACAAACTTGGTTAATTGTAAACGCTGTCCCTGGATTTCCAAGTCCGAGAATCGAACTGAAAGCCACAAGTCAAAGAAATTTCCTGGCAGTCCAGTGGTGAGGACTTTATGCTTTAGCTGTTGAGTGCAAAGGTTCGATCCCTGATCAGATACAGCAAGCTGCACAGTGTGACCAAAAAAAAAAGCAAAAAACAAAGATAAATCTGTAAAATGGAATACCCTACACTCAAGTTATTAATGCTTTCACAATTTTTGTATGAGCATGTACTCATGTAACGTGCAAAGAATACAAAAATGGGAAAAATTATACTCATCTATGCGTTCTGACATTATGGAACATCTACTCTATTTTGTACCAATGATAAAAAGAGGTTACAAAAACAACGTATTTCACAACATCATACAGAAAAATCTGAACAGGACTTCCCTGGTGGCGCAGTGGACGATGAGAATCCGCCTGTCAGTGCAGGGGACATGGGTTTGATCCCTGTTCCAGAAAGAGATCCCACATGCTGCAGAACCAACTAAACGTGAACGCCACAACTACTGAAGCCTGCACACTCTAGGACCTGCGAGCCACAAGTGATGGGCCCCTGCACTGCAACTGCTGAAGCTGTGCGCCTGGAGCCTGTGCTCTGCAGCAAGAGAAGACACCACAATTAGAAGCCTATGCACAGCAACTAGAGACCTGCCCCCCCGCCTCCGCTCTCCACAACTAGAGCTGTGAGTGTGGCAACAAAGACCCAGCACAGCCAAAAATAAATAAATGAAATACAGAGGTGTGTACATGTCAAATAAGGAAATTAATAAAAACCTTAAAAAAAAAAAGGCAAATCCAAACAAACTTTCTGGCCAACCCAATATACAGAATATTTCCATTAAGGGTTATGTACAGACAATATGTATTTATTCATATAGATCTGCATGGCAAAATGTCTGGAAGGAGATATATCACCTTTGTATGGTAAGATTTCAAGTACCTTCTTTTTTCTTATTGGTATTTTCTAGTTTTTCTATAATGGTTTTTGTTAGTCGCTCAGTCATGTCCAACTCTTTGCGACCCCATGGACTCCACCAGGAGGACCCCACCAGGCTCCTCTGTCCATGGAATTCTCCAAGCGAGAATACTGGAGTGGGTATCCATGCCCTTCTCCAGGGGATCTTCCTGACCCAGGGATCGAACCTGGGTCTCCCGCACTGCAGGCAGATTCTGTAATGGTTACATACACTTGAATAACTCACAAGCAAAAACAACCAACAGTTGATGTGTCTAGAGAAGAATATTTTTTGCTAGGAGAGAATCTACCTGTAATTTCCAGTTTTTCTAGTCTTGCTAGAAACTTCCCAGAAGCCCTGAAATAATTCTACCCTTGAACATGTCAACTTCCTACTACCTCTGCCACCAACACTTGAGGCTTAGGTGGGAGGAACCATTCTGCCACCTGGTGGCCGTACCTAGGAACTGCACCTCCCACACACAGCGCTGTAAAAATGGGAACCCTGTCCACGCATTGATAAATCAGGGATAAAGAAGTAGAAACTGAAATATCACAGGTGGGAAAAGACGCTATCAATTACAAATCAGGTACGTTAATCAAGGGGGTAGCGAAGAGACACTGGTGAGGTGGGGAACAAGTGAATATGTGTTACAAAGCCAGCTCATGGGAGCACTAAGCATTAATACACAGTCAGGTGAAAACACTACAGGTGTGGGAAGACAGCTTACGGGGCAAGCAGCTGAGAGTGATTCCAAGTGAATGAGAAGAGGGAATGGCTTTCAAAGAAAAGCTTGAAATGGCTGGAAAAGATACCCGCTAAGAATCCAGATTCCAAAGGAAAAAGAGGAGGAAGAATGAGTCATGTGTGAGGGGGTTGGGGGAAGACAACAATTAGACAAGGGGGCCGAAGGAAAAGGGGTAGCGGGTGATAAGCAGAGTCCTTGGTAAGAAAACGTGCAGGGGAAACTCATTAGAGAATGTTCAACAGATAGAAGAATTGAAGAACAAAAAGGGGACCATCAAGGATAATCACCAGCATAGTGGTAATTACTTCAGCTCAGTTCAGTCGCTCAGCCGTGTCCAACTCTTTGCGACTTCATGAATCGCAGCACGCCAGTCCATCACCAACTCCCGGAGTTTACCCAAACCCATTTCCATCGAGTCAGTGATGCCATCCAACCATCTCATCCTCTGTCGTCCCCTTCTCCTCCTGCCCCCAATCCTTCCCAGCATTAGGGTCTTTTCCAGTGAGTCAACTCTTCGCATGAGGTGGCCAAAGTATTGGAGTTTCAGCTTCAACATCCGTCCTTCCAATGAACACTCAAGACTGATCACCTTTAGGATGGACTGGTTGGATCTCCTTGCGGTCCAAGGGACTCTCAAGGGTCTTCTCCAGCACCACAGTTCAGAAGCATCAATTCTTTGGGGCTCAGCTTTCTTCCGGAGAAGGCAATGGCACCCTACTCCAGTACTCTTGCCTGGAAAATCCCATGGACAGAGGAGCCTGGTAGGCTACAGTCCATGGGGTTGCTAGGAGTCGGACACGACTAAGCGACTTCACTTTTCCCTTTCATGCACTGGAGAAGGAAATGGCAACCCACTCCAGTATTCTTGCCTGGAGAATCCCAGGGACGGCGGAGCCTGGTGGGTTGCCGTGTATGGGGTCGCACAGAGTCGGACACGACTGAAGCGACTTAGCAGTTAGCAGCAGCTTTCTTCACCGTCCAACTCTCACATCCATACATGACAACTGGAAAAACCATAGCCTTGACTAGACGGACTTTGTTGGCAAAGTAATGTCTCTGCTTTTAAATATGCTATCTAAGTTGGTCATAACCTTCCTTCCAAGGAGTAAGTGTCTTTTAATTTCATGGCTGCAATCACCATCTGCAGTGATTTTGGAGCCCAAAAAAATAAAGTCTGACACTGTTTCCACTGTTTCCCCATCTATTTTCCATGAAGTGATGGGACCAGATGCCATGATCTTAGTTTTGTGAATGTTGAGCTTTAAGCCAACTTTTTCACTCTCCTCTTTCACTTTCAGCAAGAGGCTCTTTAGTTCTTCTTCACTTTCTGCCATAAGGGTGGTGTCATCCGCATATCTGAGGTTATTGATATTTTCCCGGCAATCTTGATTCCAGCTTGCGCTTCCTCCAGCCCAAGCGTTTCTCATGATGTACTCTGCATATAAGTTAAATAAGCAGGGTGACAATATACAGCCTTGACGTACGCCTTTTCCTATTTGGAACCAGTCTGTTGTTCCATGTCCAGTTCCAACTGTTACTTCCTGACCTGCATACAGGTTTCTCAAGAGACAGGTCAGATGGTCTACTCACCAGATGGGGGTCTTTACATGTACTCTAGCACATTTAAGCCCCACATCAACTCTATGAGGCACATTCACCCCCACTTTACATACGAAGAAAGGGAGGGTGAAACTTGCATAGGATCACAGAGTAGTGCTGGGCTAGGATTGGAACCTAGGTTCAAATGGGCTGGTTCTGGGCCTCCCTGGTGGCTCAGACAGTAAAGAATTTGCGTGCAATGTGGGAGACCCAGCTTCAATCCCCGGGTCGGGAAGATCCCCTGGAGAAGGAAATGGCAACCCACTCCAGTATTCTTGCCTGGAGGATCCCATGGACAGAGGAGCCTGGTGGGCTACAGTCCACGGGGTCACAGAGTCGACATGACTGAGTGACTAACACTAGACTCATCTGCTTCTACAGTTTGTTCTTATAACCACTATGCTAAATACTGTGTGCCTGAAACAAGAAGAGAAGTGGGGCACGATGCAGAAGGAATGAAAAGAAAAGAAGCCACAGAAGAAGCTGTTTGAAGGAAATCTGCAAGAGCGGATTAATTTTGCTTGGTAATAAAGGCCAAGGACAACCAAATAAGACGTGAAATAATTAATAACAGAGAACTTAAAGGTCACAGAAAATATACACTATTAAATATGACACTGTGGGCGGAATCACCCAGGAATACTGGAACATTCTCTGCAAATGTTAAGTGTATTCAGGCATGTAAAAACACTTTCCTAGTCACATAAGTTTTCTCTGTGTGTGTGCACACTCAGGGTTCTTTACTTCTCATTGTGAAAAATCACTTCTGAGGAACCGAAACCCCGGTAACCAGGACAAAAACATGTTATGTGCATTTTTTTTTTCTTTTTCTGAAAATGGTGACTCAAAGGCAGACTTGTAGACTTGTAGCTCATAAGGAGACAGAAGGAACATGCAGTCTCTGAAGGGAACTGTTCTAATTATTGCCTAAAAAAGTAAAGTTATACAACTATATTCAAGGACATAAGACAAAGCACTACTTTAAAACGAGGATGACTGAACAGTTAGGTGAAAAACAGCTGAAACAGGAAAGGGAGACGGACTTAAGAATAATCTGAGTTGGGACAAGGACCCATCCGTCCTGGACGCGTCTGTTCTCTGAAGATCTTGAATCACAGGGTTTCCTGTTTTGCCTTCCACAATGTCTTTGCTGAAATCTCAAATCAGCCTTCTCACAGAACTAAATAACCCTGATCATTTTGTTAGGATTCAAAATTTCATTCCAGAAGCCGTCAGGATTGTGAATAAATGCCAGGCCTTTCATTTTACGATCATCAGGTTTCTTTACACACTGGACTCCCAGTTTTTCAAAACTTTGACAAGCCCAGTGAACGTCAGGAACAGCAATTTCAATGTGACCAAATCCCCGAGGGTCTGAATCGCCATTGTGGTAACTCTGGTCTCAGCGTCTCCAGTGCTCCAATTGTGTGTCAGCTCAAGGGCAGCTTTTCCGGAGATGGTCCATGATGCATCTTTTATTTTTGGCCACACCACGTAGCATGTGGTACTTCCCCGACCAGGGATCAAACCCATGCCCCCAGCAGTGGAAGCATGGAATCTCTACCACCAGGGAAGTCCTTTCATCTTATCTTTTGAGTGTCTTTTTTACCTTCCTAAACCAAGGAACAGTCAAAATTTCCTAGTGGGAAAACCTAATTCTGGGAGTAGTCTCATTCCAAGAATTCTAGCACAAAAATCCAATGACTTCTTGGGATCCCTAATTCGCAGCATGGTCTGCTGCAAGAGGAAATCCTCCATGCTGGGATCCGGGTCGCAGCAGCAGCTGAAGGTGGTCTTGTCGGTGAGGCTGCCGGATGCGGGCTGTGGTTCTGCCATGGCCACGCTGCTGTATCGAGGTCCCTAGGAACGCTGCAGCCACCCACACTCATCCAGCCCCTTAAATAAGTATTTTGAAACAAATCCCTCTTGTTTTGAGAATCAGTGAAACAATTCCCTTGGTCTCAATAAAAACTTCCAAAGACATGTCCTTGTAGGTAAACTTTTTCAGCATCACACTTAATTTGTAGTTTTCCCGGTGTCAAAAGTACCTAGGATATTTAGTATAAGACCCCCCTAGAGAAAGTCGAGTCCCCCTCCGATGTTTGTTTTGCTTCTATGTTGAGGAATCGTGTCCTTTCTCACACCTGCCTGCTCTGGGTGGAAGATCTTTAGTTCCCAGGGTACTAAAATCTGGGCACTTTCTGGGGATGATTCAAACTGGCAATTTACTGGATGTCTCTGAAGATGGGGCCTGTGTTTGGGCAATGTTCCACAATCCCACCCTTGAGTTCCTGCAGAAGTGGTGGGTGGATGCCATCTGGTTCAAGGGCTTTATTTACTCTTAGTTGGGTATTCAGGCGTGGAACAGCCCATGGGCCAAGCACTATTTCACTTAACAACTCTGACCTGTCTCCTGCAAAAGTCACTTTCAGGGTAGGAATCTCTCAAGGTTTTCTTCTATAAGATGAAAGCAAAGGATTGAGACCAGCTGCTCCTCTGGTTGGAGAAGGCAATGGCACCCCACTCCAGTACTCTGCCTGGAAAATCCCATGGGCAGAAGAGCCTGGTAGGCTGCAGTCCGTGGGGTCGCGAAGAGTCGGACACGACTGAGCGACTTCACTTTCACTTTTCACTTTCATGCACTGGAGAAGGAAATGGCAACCCACTCCAGTGTTCTTGCCTGGAGGATCCCAGGGACAGCGGAGCCTGGTGGGCTTCCGTCTATGGGGTCGCACAGAGTCGGACACGACTGAAGTGACGCAGCAGCAGCAGCAGCTCCTCTGGTTTAAGAGTCATCAGCAGGTTCCACCAACTCCTCTGCCAGTTCCCTTTTTATGTATTTAAAGGAACTCTGGTTATTAGTCTTGGAGCTCCCTGCACAGGGCTTCTGAAGATCACTTCTGAGCCATCTGAGGGCTTGTCGACACCTGCCCTGACATCTCTGTGGGGTCCCATGCTCTCCTGGACTCCCAGAGATGCTGCTCTTCCCTGAGGGGAATTTTTAGGTTACATGTGACCAGGCATTTGCTCAAATGCCTGTTCTCTCTGACTTACATTAAATAATGTATCTAGGAAATCACTACCTCCATAATAATGGAGGAGGGGGAAGAGGATGTAAACTGAGCTCCAGTGGCCTAGGAGGTCCCTGGCCAGGCCCTGAGGGAGCAGCAGGACACACAGTCCACGCCCAGAGCCCAGCTTCGGGGTCTCCACCATTTGAGACAAGCCAATACTTGACTCCCTGGGTGACCTTGGCTTAGTCACTTCATCTCAGGCGTGACCAGGCACACACCGTAGTCATACTCACCATGACTCAGCTTCCCCATTTGTGAAATAGGGGTAGTTATTACAACTTTTCCTGTGGGACGGCTGCAACGAGCTAACACAGAGAAGCACTTAGGATAGTGCCGGCTACACTAAAAGTGCTGCACAGTCGCTATTATTAGACTGAACCTTATTAAACTGCCAATACCTGTGTGACTTGTAGACAATTTCATAAAATACAACTGGACGTTATCATCATTATTCTATTCAGCCAGCCCAGGCTGAGGGCCAGAATCGCTGAGGCCCCCTCTACCAGGAAAAAGCCTTGGCCCAGCTCTGCTGGAAACCCACATTTCAAGCAGCCTACGGCCCAGAGGACCAGGACATTCTGCCCCTATGGCCCCTGTGCACGGACACGCCTGAGGGTTCCCTTGCTCAGAGGTCTCAGTAAGGAAACCTCTTGGAGTGATCCTCCTGTGTCCATTTTCGGTCCCCTACCCTAGGCAGTGTGACCCCAGACAACAGCTCAGCCAGGGAGAAGCGGGCATCCTTCCCTCTGGGGGCTCACCACGGCCGGGGCACTGCCCTTTGCCCCGTACCCTCTGAATACCTCCTCTCCAGCCCCATTTGGTCATCAGCTTGGTCTTACCCAGGATTAGCTTAGCAGGGTTTACTCAGGGAAGTTCAAAAGACTAAAAGACTTGGGTTCCTGAAGCTATCTTCACTTCACTGCTTCCCAGACTCAGTACACTGCAGGAACTAATAATATTAGGGTTAATAAGCTCACTGCTTTGAAGGCCACAGGCTAAGTATACCATTCTGACAGTTTCAAGTGCAGCAATTTGTATAACCCTCATTAACAGCTCTAGAAGGTAAGTACTCTCATCCCATTTTACAGGTAAGAAAACTTACAGGGCCATGTTAGTCTGCTGAAGGTTGCAGACCTAGAAAAATGGCAGAGCTAGGATTCGACCCCAGGCAGACAGGTTCCAGAGACGGTGGCTTAACCAGTGGACTATTCTGTGTAGTCCCCAACTTTAGAAGGGGGCAGGGGTTGCTGGTTCCCCTGATATATGCTCCACTGGCTCCCTTTACAGCTGGCTCCCTTTCCCTGCTCTTTAAGAGTGATAAATGCCTGGTCTGCTGAAACTGCCACAAACTCATTTATTTCTGCAGCTACTTCACCTGGTTCTTCTTTGAGTCACTCAGCTTTTAGCCCTAAAACCTTTTCTCTGGTGGGCTGGGCATGTGAGGCTCTCTGGGACGCCTGTATTCATGGACAGAGCCTCTTCTGCAGTGTTTTAACTGCAGGCGGCCCGTCAGCAGTTGGGCAGAGCGGGCCATCTTTCTCTGCAGAGGTCATGGGCCCGTATCTCCCAATGCCACACGATGGTCTCCTGACCTTGCTGTGTCTCCTAAGGGACACGGCTGGTCTATCCAAGCACAGCTAGGGGCCCTTCTTTCATTATTCATAGAATTATAGATCTGTGGAGTTGTGGAGAACTCTGCAGATTATCATTTAATCACCCATTCCCTTCTGTCTCAAGGAAAGAGGGGAGATTCCTCTATTGAGAAGGACTAGCTGAGGTGTTAATGAGTCAGCAAAAAGCCCATTGTCATTCTGTGGGTTACTGCAGAAAGGCCACAGATGCATCAGATAATTGAATGTGCTGCCCAGCACAGAACATCTCCATGTCTAACATAGTTTTAAAGTTACCGACTATGGTCCTATGCTGTTGATGTCGTGAATTGCTACGCACCATTCCAGGAGTCACCTCCACCCCCCCTGAGCTAATCTGGGAAGCGCTTCTATCACATGTGACAAGGCCCTCCAAGCCTGGCTCATGATAAACCAAATTAGACTGTGGGCTCCCGATAGCTGCGCCACCTCAACCACAGTATCGAAACTGACAGCTCACCCAGCGCATGCCCAGTCCAGCCCCTTGTTCATCCCAGGCGCCGCACACACTTCTGGCTGGCAGAAGCCTCAGTGCTTTACCCGCTGCCCTGGCACCTACCCACAGAGGCCCACTCCTCCCTTTTTCTCCCAAAGCCCTTCCTTGAGTAAGTCGGGTCCTGTCTTTCCACCTATTTGCTGGACAGGTCTCTTGTGCTTTAACCACTTAACACCAGTTTCAGAGTGGGCCTGCCTGGGAGTCACGTGGAGAGGCTGCAGTTCCTGAGAATGCCCACGGTATTAACTAGAACTTAGAAAATACCCAACCTTCGCTGGCTTTCCACCCTCCTCGCATTTTTAAAAGGAATATATGCCTATTAAAACAAAAACACCCCCAAGCCCCTCAGTTCAGCAACGCACAAAACAGAAAAACAAAAGCCCACTGCCGCTGCCCCCAGAGATTATGATTATCAAGTGCCCCCCCCTACCCCCAGGCCTTCCTCTCTGCAGACGGCAGCCTCTCTCCTCAGTCCCCACCCCCGACCCCTGCTCCTGGGCCCCTGCAGCAGCTGCCTGGCTTTCACCGCCTCTTCAGTCTTCCTTGCATCCCTTCCTCGGGTTCCAGGACACTGCACTCCCACTGGCCACCCCTACCCTCTCCTTGCCCAACCACCTCTCCTCCTTGACTTCCTTGAGGGAGGGCGCCGGGGCTCAGGCCTGGCTCTTGTGTCTCTTCTACTCACTCCCACCTCCTTTGGATTTCGTCCAGGGGCCCGGCTTCAAGGACCAAATAGCCAAAGACTCCTAAACATACATGTCCAGTCCGGACTCCTCTCTCTTTCAAGCTCAGACTCCCAGGATTTATCTCCCTACTTTACCTCTCCATTTGGATGTCTAACGGTGTTTAAAATTCATCACGCCCCAAAATGAACTCCAGATCTTCCTCCATAAACCTGATCCTCCTTCAGCCTTCTCGCAAACTGTGGAGTCACCCTGACTCATCCCTTTGGTATACTCTATACCTGATTTCTCAGGAATTCTTGTTGGCTCTGCTTACAAAGTACACTCAAGACCTGGCCACTTGTCACATCTCCACTCCCCCATCCAGGTCCAGGCCACCCTCGTGTAGCCTTCGGGGGGGGGCGGCCAGTGTCCGCTGGACCCACCTGAAGTCCACACTAGAGAGATCCCCTGAAACTGTAAGTCAGATGATGCCCCTCCTCTGCACAAGACCCTCTTCTGGATCCTCTTCCACTCGGAGTAAAAGCCAAAGTCCTGACTGGCTACAAAGCTGCCATGACCTGAGTCCCCTGTGACTTCTTGGGCCTCTTTCTAACTCTTTCCTTGGGCCACACTGACCACCGTCATGTTTCCACAGACAACTCAGGCACACTGCAACCTTACTGCCTCTGCATGACTGCTTGTGCTGCCTGGACGCTCTCCCTGTGGATCCCCAGATGTCCACGTGGCTCCCTTACCTTCTCCCAGCCTTTGCTCACGTCACCTTCTCAGTGAGCCTATCCTGACTACTTTATTTGAAACTGCAACCTGTCCCTTTCCTACCACCTAGTAATCCCTTTATCCTTAAAAAAAAAACTTATCCACCTCAAAAAAAAATGTATCACCCTCTAATATTCTTTTTAATTTACAATGCTTTTGTTTACTATGTCTCTCTCCAACTAGAACATAAGTTCTACAAGAATAGAGCTCTCTGTTCTTCTTTCCACCTGTCTTACTCCCTCAGTGGTGCTGAGTACACTGTAGGCATTCAATAAATGCTTGTCAGTGAATGACTGGAAGGCCTCTTGGACCTGAGCAGGTGCTCTGCAGCCTTTCCAGTGCTAAGACCCTTTCACACTGAAGAACTCTGGGCCCCCAAGGCTTCCTGCTACCTAGGAGGGGCACCCTCTTCTGAACATCCCTTCACCTCTCCTCTTCCCAGCCAGGTGCCTACTGTGGCACCTTCTACCTGGACAGCCCTGCGAGCGGGGTGATGCCCCCTCTGGCGCTCCTCCCCAACCCCCGCATAGCCCCACGAGTGGGATGACGCCCCCTCTGACGCTCCTCCCCAGCCCTGGCTGACCTCAGGCCCCTCACCTGAAAGTCCTCCTCATCCAGGATCTCTTTCCTCCACTTGATCAAGAAAGCCGCACACACATAGAGATGAAAGTGGGAGAACCCTTCTGGTTCAGACTGAAGGGGAAAAAAACAAAACGAACAGAGTTAGGCCTCCAAGCCCTGACGAGAAGCTGGCTCCAGCCCTCTCAGACCACTCCTTCTCTGAGGGGGGCAAGCAGAGCAGAACCCCTTCCGTGGCTGGGTGCACAGAGGCCCTGCCCTCGAGGATAAGGCAGGCACGGAGGCAGAAAGGAGGTGGGGGAGGACATCCGAAAAGCGGCAGCCGGCAGGGAGCCAGGTGCCCCAGGGACAGCCTGGCGTGTTTGTGGGGGGAGGTCTCCCCTCAGGGACAGCCTGGCGTGTGTGTTTGTGGGGGGAGGTCCCCCCTCAGGGACAGCCTGGCCTGTGTGTTTATGGGGGGAGGTCTCCCCTCAGGGACAGCCTGGCCTGTGTGTTTGTGGGGGGAGGTCTCCCCTCGGGAACAGCCTGGCCTGTGTGTTTGTGGGGGGAGGTCTCCCCTCGGGAACAGCCTGGCCTGTGTGTTTGTGGGGGGAGGTCTCCCCTCGGGAACAGCCTGGCCTGTGTGTTTGTGGGGGGAGGTCTCCCCTCGGGAACAGCCTGGCCTGTGTGTTTGTGGGGGGAGGTCTCCCCTCGGGGACAGCCTGGCGTGTGTGTTTGTGGGGGGAGGTCTCCCCTCAGGGACAGCCTGGCCTGTGTGTTTGTGGGGGGAGGTCTCCCCACAGGGACAGCCTGGTGTGTGTGTCTGTGGGGGGAGGTCTCCCCTCGGGGACAGTCTGGCGTGTGTGTTTGTGGGGGGAGGTCCCCCCATACCTGGTACGTGTCCCACAGGCGGATGGTGCAGCGAAGGGGAAGCTCCCGCATCAGCAGGTTGTTCATCCAACGGAAGGCAAACTGTAGATACTCTACCTCGTACCTCCTGAAGTGATTATGTACCTGCTCTGAAACAGAAAGGGTCATTGGCCCCCTGAGGGCAACCTAGGGGATCGGACCCTGACTCACATAAACCAAAAAGGCAGTTTCTGTTTCCTTTTTTTTTTTTTTTTTTAATATTTATTTAGCTGTGTCAGATCTTCACTGTGTCACGTGGGATCTTTCGTCATGGCGCTTAGGCTTGGTTGCTCTGTGGCATGCGGGATCTTAGTTCCCCGACCAGGGATTGAACCCGTGTTCCTTGCATTCCAAGGCGGATTCTTAACTGCTGGGCCACCAGGGAAGTCCCAGTTTCCATTTCTTTTCAGCTCTTCTCCCTGGGGAAGCCCGGGACAGGGGCCAAACTGGCACCTGACTGTCCGGTGTTGGATCCCACCACCCCACAGCAATGCTGCTTGGTTAGCTCAGCCCTGCACATAGGAGAACTGTTTGAACATCCCACAGTGACGTTCTGGGGGCCTTTCTTCCTTTGCAGGGCTGCTCGAGCCATCAAGCAAGGGAGACATAAGGCTCACATGGCTGCTTGACCTTGTCAGGCATCACAGAAGGAGACGCAACGGAAAAGAACTGTGTGGGTCACCTTGGCCATCCTCCCACCAGTGAGGATTCCTCTTCAGCATCTCTGACAGATGGCAGCCAGCAGGGACTTAAACAGCCAGGGAAAGAGGTTCACCCACTCCACTCAAGGGCAGCCTCTCCCACTGACTGACTGGAAAGTGCTTCACCAGCTCCCCCCACAACTCCCACCCCGTGGTGTGGGCGTGGTGTTAGCGACCCAAACACACCTGACCCCTCCTGTTCCATACAGCAGCCCTTCAGATACTGCTTGATAGGATTTTCAAGGAAAAAATCACTAGCCTCCTCAGTTTTCTAATCTATAAATGGGGACACTCATTCAAACCTCAGTAAGTCCGGGGTGAATAAAATGAGAAAATAAAAGTCTCTACAACAGCACCCTCCTGTGGTAAATACTACAGCTTTTGAAAGAGTAACTATCAATACATGGTCATTTCTAGGGAGCAGAATTTGAAGAAGGGGGAGGATTTTTACTTTTGGTGTTTTTTGGGGTTGTCTAAATTTTTGTAGTGAGTATTACTTCTATAATTCAAAGCACAAAGATATATACATTAAAAAATACACTATATCCTAACATACTATGTCTTTATTTATCAGATATTTTTGATGGCAGAAGAGGGGGAAAAAAGGCCAGATCAGACAGTGGAAAAAACTACAGCACAGGCCCTCTGGAAGCCAGCCCCTGACAGACAGCTTAGCATACGTCCTGTCCCCTGTCCCCGGAGCCAAGCGAGGGAGGCAGGAGAGCTGGGTGTGGGCTCAGCATGGAGCTGACCGCTGGGCCAGGCAATGAGGCAGAGAGAGAAAAGCATCCCACATGCAATGCATGGGGAAAGAGCAGCAAATAATCCAATAAGCTCTAGGGACTGAAATCCTAAGTTGTAAAAGGAAGCTGTAGTGAGTGGAACAAATCAGGGAAGATTTTCAAGGGAAAAGAACCTGGGAAAGGAGAAAGATATGTAATCTCCATATGGGGGCGGGGGGGGGAGGGCAGGGAAGAGGAATGCGCTAGTGAAGCAGAAAAATCCATGATGGAAAACCAGATAATGGGACTTATTAGTTGTGTAGCAACTGATAGAATTAATTGGTGCTAGACATTTCACTTAACAGAAGACCTTGCTATTAGACCTGTACGTGATCTTCATGAAACTTAATTTCAACTTCTCTCCCCGGGCCTCAGTTTCCTCATTAATCTACAGCAGGGCTTCCTGACTTCCCTTCAGTTCTAACACTCCAGGATCCCATGGTAGTGCCAAGGACTTACTGCAGGGCTCCTGTTCCTCAAAGACATTCTGCTTTGAGAGGCCACGACTCCTGCTCCCCACCCAGACAGGTCACAGGGAGCTACGGGATGTCCTGCTGGGGTATCAGGCACACCCGAGGACCCTGCATCGAGCCCAGAAATCCTGAGTCACATCACAGCGTGAAGGACAAGGTGAGACTACAGACTTGATGCTAACAGCAATGGAGAACATGGGAGGGTTCGGAGAAGTGGGATGTGACTGGAACAGAGCTCTGGAAAGACGGAGGTGTGTGACAGACATGTGCAAGAGGGACGAGGATGGAGGAGGCGAGTCCTTCTAGGAAGGAGCTGCAGAAACTCAAGCATGGCTGGACCAGAGCTGCGGCTAGGGCCATGAAGAACAAAAGGGTGAACTGGAGGAGAGATGCTGAAGGAGGACTGGCAGAACCTGGTGACAGAAAAACAAAGGCGAGAAAAGAACGTGACCTAACAGCAGAGTTCTAGCCTCACCTTCCCAGTGAGATGTGGAAGGATGTCAGAGCTGCCAACAGCACCGAGTGAACTGGACAGGGGCCGGGGAGACGCCCCCCACCCACCCCGCACCAGCATAACTGGCTTGTGTCCGAATCACACTGCTGGAGAGTTCTTCCTCTGAACCTACCATCGATCCGACTGACAAGCTCTTCCAGCGCCTTGACCTTCTTCTGGATCCCTGGCTGTGCAAAGGTGTAGTTATCCTGCAAACGACACAGAACTCAGGCCCAGCAGGAATGCCACGCCGTCAGGCCACCCCTCCCCCATGGTCACTGAAACATGTTTTAAAGCTTAAGCTGTTTCTCCAAAGCTGCTGCCAGTGTTTTGGGGAACAAAGAAATCTCATAGAACAGCAGAGTGTGGGGGAAAGGCATGTGCTTTGGAGGCAAACTGCATGACTGGGAGCACAGCAGAATGGTGGGGACAGAGTCTACTGAGAAAGGCAGAGCAACACGGAGACTCCCCTGGACTCCAGGGGACATCAGACCATTGCCTTTTTTGTTTTTTTGCTGCACAGCACAACTTGCGGGATCTTAGTTCCCCGACCAGGGATCAAACCCGTGTCCTCAGGATTGAAAGCACAGAGTCCTAACCACTGGGCCGCCAGGCAAGTCATCTAGGATCACTGCCTTTTGAAAGCTGTAAAGCTAATGAACGAAGTAAAGATGGATGGACCAAAAGGGGAGGAGCCATGCTGGAGCCAGGGGGGTTGTCTGATGCAGAAGAGCAACAGGAACCCAAAGGGAGCCCCAAGCAGGGCATCCCGAAAGGGCAGAGTCGCTCACCTGGATCCCGTCCAGCAGTTTGCTCATGCACCAAAAGCTGTCAGCTTCTATGCTTCGCAGCATGTCCTGAGACAAATTGGTCACGTCAAAGTTCTCCACATCCTCTTCTGTAAAACAAAAGGTGAAGAAAGTCCAGAGGTTTTGTCTAAAAAAACGGAGAAAGAAAGAGCCAAGTATCTTCAACGGGGTCCTTAAGGCCTGGAGGGAGCCAGGCTCATGTGCGGCCAAGGAACACGGGCCTCCCCTCCTGTCCCCTTGTCAGCTGGGCAGAGGTGTCCCAGGAAGGCACTCGAGAATCTCATGACAACACTGCACAGGCCATTTCTCACACCGGGTTGGCTGGGTCCAACATATCTTTCTCTTCTACTGCATTTTTCATTTAGTTTGAGAAAAAAAACAAAAAACTTCAGGCCTCATGTTCAATGAGCTATATCCAGGCCCCTGGAGATGGTCTGGAAAAATTCTTTGATTTCAGAAATTCAGTGAACTAACACACTCACTCTTACGGGCAGTGAGAACAGCTGGGATGAGGGAGCCTCCACGGTCCTTTTAAAGACAGAATCCCCCCATTCTGACCAGGAAGACCCAGGGCCTCACGCCTCAGAAGTGAGAATGAGTTGTGTGAAGGAAGATGGCCCAAACCCAGATAAGCGTCCAGGATTTAATTTCAACCAAGATGGCAGTTATCAAGCTGGGTTCTGCAAAACCCTCAATCCTATAGGATCAGTTCAGTTCAGTTCAGTCACTCAGTCATGTCTGACTCTTTGCGACCCCATGAATCGCAGCACACCAGGCCTCCCTGTCCATCACCAACTCCCGGAGTTAACCCAAACTCATGTCCATCGAGTTGGTGATGCCATCCAGCCATCTCATCCTCTGTCATCCCCTTCTCCTCCTGCCCCTAATCCTTCCCAGCATTAGGGTCTTTTCTAATGAGTCAACTCCTCCCATGAGATGGCCAAAGTACTGGAGACTCAGCTTCAACATCAGTCCTTCCAATGAACACCCAGGACTGATCTCCTTTAGGATGGACTGGTTGGATCTCCTTGCAGTCCAAGGGACTCTCAAGAGTCTTCTCCAACACCACAGTTCAAAAGCATCAATTCTTCGGTGCTCAGCTTTCTTCACAGTCCAACTCTCACATCCATACATGACCACTGGAAAAACAATAGCCTTGACTAGACGGACCTTTGTTGGCAGAGTAATGTCTCTGCTTTTCAATATGCTATCTAGGTTGGTCATAACCTTCCTTCCAAGGAGTAAGTGTCTTTTAATTTCATGGCTGCAGTCACCATCTGCAGTGATTTTGGAGCCCAAAATCACTGTTTCCCCATCTATTTGCCATGAAGTGATGGGACAAGATGCCATGATCTTAGTTTTCTGAATGTTGAGTTTTACGCCAACTTTTTCACTCTCCTCTCTCACTTTCATCAAAAGGCTTTTTAGTTCTTTTTCACTTTCTGCCATAAGGGTGGTGTCATCTGCATATCTGAGGTTATTGATATTTCTCCCACCAATCTTGATTCCAGCTTGTGCTTCCTTCAGCCCAGCATTTCTCATGATGTACTCTGCATAGAAGTTAAATAAGCACGGTGACAATATACAGCCTTGACGTACTCCTTTTCCTATTTGGAACCAGTCTGTTGTTCCATGTCCAGTTCTAACTGTTGCTTCCTGACCTGCATACAGGTTTCTCAAGAGGCAGGTCAGGTGGTCTGGTATGCCCATCTCTTTCGGAATTTTCCAGTTTATTGTGATCCACACAGTCAAAGGCTTTAGCATAGTCAATAAAGCAGAAATAGATGTTGTTTGGAACTCTCTTGCTTTTTCGATGATCTAGCGGATGTTGGCAATTTGATCTCTGGTTCCTCTGCCTTTTCTAAAACCGGCTTGAACATCGGGAAGTTCACGGTTCACGTATTGCTGAAGCCTGGCTTGGAAAATTTTGAGCATTACTTTACTAGCGTGTGAGATGAGTGCAATTGTGCGGTAGTTTGAACATTCTTTGGCATTGCCTTTCTTTGGGATTGGAATGAAAACTGACCTTTTCCTGTCCTATGGCCACTGCTGAGTTTTCCAAATTTGCTGGATATTGAGTGCAGCACTTTCACAGCATCATCTTTCAGGATTTGAAATAGTTCAACTGGAATTCCATCATCTCCACTAGCTTTGTTCATAGTGATGCTTTCTAAGGCCCACTTGACTTCACATTCCAGGATGTCTGGCTCTAGGTGAGTGATCACACCATTGTGATTGTCTGGGTCATGAAGATCTTTTTTGTACAGTTGTTCTGTGTATTCTTCCCATCTCTTCTTAATATCTTCTGCTTCTGTTAGGTCCATACCATTTCTGGTATCCTATAGGATACTCAAGTAAAAAAGGTTCCATGGACAAACATGGCTGAGAAATGTTGCATTATATATCCTCCTCTTGGAGATTCATAAAAGGATTCGAGAAGTTATTAGGAATTCTACATTAAGAAAATCTCCTTCATCTGGCTTACTCAGCGTTTCCCCAGTTTCTTTAGCCTTGGCACCTCTTTTAAAGAAGCCTACCTATGAGCGTGTCATGGAAACCCCACACTAAGTGACAAGAGTGAGAGGTTGTCTATCTGGTCTGAAATGCAAGAAGGGGGAACACAGGCGTCTTCTAGAAGAAGGAGTGTGTGATGTTTCCTTCCTGCGGGAGACAAGGTGGACAAGACAGGCCACCTTAACCCACAGGCCCCTGCATGCCCATCAGAGGCCACACATGGAAACGTTTGGGCCCTTGTGTTCTGTGTCAAAGGCAGCTTCTCTCCTTGGAGCCCTGTTTGAAAACAGCATGTTCACTGCAGTACCTGGTGCTGCAGAGACACAGGTATATGACAGAATGTATTCAGAATCCAGCCCTTTCCTTTATGAGAATTATCACTCTATCAAGACTTACAGCTGGACTTTCTCAGGATGCTGTGGAACAACTCTCCGATTCTCATCCTATATAAACAGCGTTTTTATAATGGACCTCAAGGGCTGTAAAAACCCTTTTGGGGAGGGCGGGGGCTTTGTCAGAAAAGCTATGAGCCTGGAAACAGTGTAAAAAGTCCACAGTTAATACAAGAGTCGACAACAGTCCCTGGCACACAGTAGGCATGATATAGTTTATTTTAGGTGAGGTTTATTAGGAATTTGTAATGACGTGGGGAAGCATGTCAGAGCATTGAGGGAAAGAAGTAAAGTACAAAGTTATTTATGGTTTACTCTCAACTACTGTACATACAATATTTATGTGTTTGTATAAGCACAGAGGAAAAACAAAATATATCACAAGGGTTTACAATGCTTATTCCCAAGGTAGTAGGGATAAAGAATTTTTATTTTCTTTAAGCCTTACTATTCAAAATTTCTACAGTAAGTATAACTTTTAGTCAAGAAAAAATGTACATGATTCTAGAAAAAAGGAGCTACCATGGACTACATCTGCCTTTTACTACCAAAAAGAGAATAAGATCTTGTAAAAACAACACTAAGCCTGCAGAAATGAAGACTTGAAATCATATATAAAGGTCTATTTGAGAAACCACACAAAAAAATCCTTCCATGAAATTATCATCTTTCTTTTTTTTCTAACTTACTTACTGCCATTTATGTAGTGGGTGTTTTGCCAGAGTGGGGGGTGGCCATATGTGTACTATTAATTTAATCAAATGATACTGGGCTCCAAGACCCAGCTCAGAATCTTCCTTTTTCTTTTTGCTTCATCTTACATTTCTAAGACCCCTCTGTGTTGCTGTTCAGACCTCTAGCTCACTGCCCCACACAGGCCACCACCTCTTTACCTATCTGTTCCCCACCAAGGATGGATACCCAGGGGCCTCCAACACCCACTACCACAAATAATGGCTGGAGGAACCATACGAGAACTATTGTGGGCCAAAGGACCTAACCACGGGTACCAGCAGACCACTCCAGAGCAGACTCCCAGCAGTGCGCTAGGGAACCACGTGGGCTCTCCCCTTTAGTGAGTGCAGCTGATCACACTAACCAGCCTGGGCAGTAGCTTCCCTTCCTCTGTAAGAAAAAACAAAATGAAGCCCATAAGGAAGGCTCGAGATAAAAGCTCTCCCACTATTTGTACGTGTTTCACAAATGAAGATCCCGAGCTCCACAATAACGTGAAGGGTCTTGTCCTACCTGGGCATGCTACCATTCCAGAACACTGCAGCAGAAATGTCACTGGGAATGGCAACCACACACAGCAGAGTAACTGGGAGAGAGAGCCAGGCTCCCTGAGTACGACGGGGAGCATGGCTACCACGTGAGCCCTGGTGACCTGTGGCTTTTTTTGTCAGACAGAACAGTAAGTGGTCAGGAGCACAAGACTCTGAAGCCAGACTGTGCGGCTAGAATCCTGGCCCTGTCACTTGCGAGCTCTGTGACTTTCGGCAAATGACTTTACTTCCCGAGCCTCAACGCTTCCGCTCTGAAGGTGGTAACATCCTACCACCAGCGGGGCACACTGTAAGGATTAAACAAGTCAATACATGAAAAGTATGAACGGTGCCTAGAATAAAATAAGCATTACGCAAATGTTAAGTATTACTGTTATTAAAGCCTCTGTTATTTTAGTTCTCTGTTATTTGCAGCCAAACCTAATCTAATTCCAAATGTACCTTAAAAATAAAAGACGAATTTCAAAGCTTTCCATTCCCACCTTTGGCTCTTAAGGAAGAAAATCGAACAACATGAGGTTCAAGTTGATAAGAACCTGCTCTCAGTAACTGTGCCAGTTCCCAACCTTAGCTGTCCCGGGGAGAAGGGGGTGAACAGAGGACGCTGAACACTCTCTTGGGGCCTCGCGAGCTGGGAGCTGTCCTTTCCCCCTGTTCTGCCCTCACGCCCCGCCTGCCTGTTAGCTCTTGGCTTTCACAGACAGTAGGGGAGCTCACCAGCACTTCAGAGAGTGGGAGGAGGGCTTAGTCCTAGTGTTCTGCCTGCTGGGACGATAAAATTCACACATTCAGTCAAAAGCTGTGAGCTAAGTGCACCAGCAAACAGCAGCAGAGAAAGGGAGGCCCACATGCTCTCGGGAAGGGCTCCATTCAGCATCGACAGTCTGTTCAGAAGGATCATTAAACATCCCACTTGAGAAAACTCAACATATAACTGAAGCTGGAATGGGAAGGCACGCCAACAATGCCGTCTCAGATGAGGGCAGCGTCTCTGGTTGTCATTATGGAGCATTCAGCAGCCAGGACTCAGGCTGGAGGGAATGAGATTTTTAAGGGATATTTTATGGCTGTTTTAAGAGGCAAAGCATCCAAAAAGAGGAAACTCAACAGCTCTTTATAAAAATCGAATTGCCCACTCTAGGCTCGACAAGAACATGCTGTCAAGCTCAGCGTTATTACCCGATAAATGTACCTGAGTGGTGGCCCCAGTCAAGTGTTCATTTTTCTCACAACTCCAGATCTCGGGCCTAAAACTAGCCTCACGTGTGCCTCCAACGCTCCCCAAGAGCTTCGGGAAGAACTGGTTTTGCTAAAACTGGAAATAGTAACTTGTCCATTCAGTGCTCGAGGCATTTCCCAGAAAGCATCTGTGATCGCAAGGCAATTTCTAGATTTTGTCATCTGTTGGGTCAGAATCAACTGGCCCGACCCACAGACACCAGAAGATTCAGGGCACCAGACTACAGACAGCCCTTCTGTTTTCCAAGGCCTCTGGCTTACCTGATTTCTGTTTTTTTTTAACAGGACTCATGAGAAGAGCTTACATAATATTTTCTAACCACAAAAGTAAACTGCTTGGGAAAAGGAAAAAAATAAATCTTTTCAGCCATACATCTGAAGAACCTCATAAAATAGGAATTAAATCTTTCATCCAGAAAAACACAGTTTTAAGAAAAGTGCCAAGGAATTCATCTGATCAGCTGAATGCAATAATTTTAAAGCGGTTCAAGTGCTATAGAAACTTGTTGGGTATTACTCATCTGGCATTTTTCAGGCAAGTATCAGTGACAAGGCCACCAGAGCCGAGTGTGGACAAGGCAGAGGGACCCCTTGGTTAAACCCAGCCAAGTCAAACCACTTGACAAAGGAAGGACAGTGAGGACAGGGAAGACGTTTCTGCAGAGCAGAAACCCACGGGAGCGGGTGATTCTGTTTCATGAGAACCCTGTTCCAGACCGTGTGAGAGGAGACACGCTGTTTCCAAGACAGAGAGAAGCAGCTGACCACGGAGCCCTTCCCGGCACGGTGCCAGTCAATCAGGGCAGCGACTAAAAGGTAAACGCGAACTCAGAGCGATCTCTGGCCATCCACTGCTCAGTGTGGGGCACCTGGCTAAAACGAATTTTAAAAACCAGCACACCATCAAACCGACTCTACTTTCCTGGGGTTCTTGGATTCCTTCTACTTTTATTTAACGAACACTAATGGCTGTTGGTTAACTCAGCCTCTTGGTGCCCAGATTACAGGAACCCAAACTGTATGAGTATTCAGGTTAGAGGGGCAAGGGAGGGGTCAGGTCCAGCACATACTTAGCCTTCACCTTCTAGGACCTGCCCAAAGACCACCCAAAGAGCCAGGCAGCATGTCACTGAGACTCGTATGCCAACAGGCTCTGGGAAGTCCAGGGTCCCCAGAGCTGGTGGTCAGCTGCCCAGAGGTTCCTCATCCAGGCTCAAACATCTTGACTATGTTGGCTACCTCAATTTCTCCTCTGTCACAGTGTCTCACTTATGCTTGGATCAGATAAGAGAGACAGCAAGTGAGCATGCACACGTCACTTGGCTCACCGCCAGAGAGATGGCAAGCCACAGCCTGCCCTTGGAGAGCTCACCTCTAGACGGGAGGAGATCCAGCCCTGGACATCCCACCAAATGCTCACACTGCTCTCGACTGCCAGCTGAAAGCAACCCTGCTCAGCACTCTGACTGGGCGTCTCCACATACATATCTGTTGCTGGGAAGAGCCTCAAATATTCCTCAACTTTCTTAGCACGTACGAGGCTGCTTTGTCTATGAAGATGGGGCCAGGAGGCACCTTGAGGAAAGGGGTAAAGTGCCAAACAGGGTGAGGGCTAAAAATTCAGCATCAGCCCCACTCCCCAGTTCCCTCCAAACCCAGAGCCTGAGAAAGAAAGGTGGAATATCCTTATTCTAATGACTCAATTTATATAAAGTTTAGAGATAGGCAAAACTAACTGAGATGTCAGAAGTCAGTAAAATATCCATAGTTACTCTTGTGTGGGCGAGAAGGACAATATGCTTTTATTTTCTGTGAATTAATATCTAGAAGTGGTAGGCAGGGATTTTTGTCCACTTTGTTTATGGTTGTATCCCCTGTGTCTAGAGCAGTGCCTGGTCCGGTGTAAGACTCAATAAGTAACTGCTGAATAAGTGATGGTGCTCCATCTCCATTCCTTACGAAAGAGAAGAGACAAGAAAGAACTTTTGGCTAAACCAGCACAGTATCAAAATGCTGTGATTCACTGCCCTCCAGTGGCCAAGGCCAGCAAAGCTGTACTATTTCCTGAATATCTTAAAACACTATGAAATTTTCATTCGCTCATTCATTCAGTGCTAAAGATTCTGCTTGCCAATGCAGGAGACACCAGAGATGCAGGCTTGATTCCTGGGTCAGGAAGATTCCCCAGGAGTAGGGAATGGCAACTCGCTCCGGTATTCCTGCCTGGAAATTCCATGCACAGAGAAGCCTGGCGGGCGACAGTCCGTGGGGCTGCAGAGTCAGACAGGACTGAGTGACTGCGCACTCAATCTAGACACATATGGAATATATGGACACCAAAATGAAAGCACTGGGAACGGTAAGATGTTTCAAATAGTCTCTGGCCTCAAAGAATCATAAAGACCGGTGGCAGATGGCAGGAGGGAAACACACAATCGTTGGTGTGGTAGAGCCCTTCAAAGGGGAAACGCACAGGGTTATGGAAAAAGTGCCACTGGGGTGCTGGTGGGAGGAGGAAGGGAGGAAGTCTCAAGGCAGGCTTCCAGGAAGAAGGGGAGCCTTAAAGAATGCACATGGATTAGCCCAGGGATAAGGAAGTGGTACAGGACAAGGCTTTAAAGATGTCAATTTTGGATTCCTGCCTTTAAGAGGTGAGGCAGAAGCAGAGGACACAGGGCCTTGCACAACAAGCTACAAAACGTGGACTTTTTTTGTCTGTGCTGTGTGGCTTGTGGGGATCTTGGTTCCCTGACCAGGGACTGAACCCAGGCCATGGCAGTGAAAGCCTAGAATCCTAACCACTAAGCCACCAGGGAACTCCTGAGAATCTGGACATTTTTAACTGTAGGTGATGAGACACTAGTGAAGGGTTTTAAGCAGAGGGGCTGAACAGGCAGGTCTGTGTTTAAATGGTGTGAAAGATGGTTTTGAAGGGGATAAAAACCAGAGATGGGAAAACACACTTGGCCATTTCAGCAATCCAGGCCTGAGCTAGAGTAGTCACAGGAGGAATGGAGAGAGAAAGAGATTCAAGAAACAGAACATGAAACCATCAGAACTTAGTAACTGATTGGATATGAAAGAATGAGAAAAAAGAATTATTAATACAAACACGTCTTAGCATTTCTGGGCTTCCCAGGTGGGGCTAGGGGTGAAGAATCTGCCTGCCAATGCAGGAGACATGAGAAATGAGCGTTTGATCCCTGGGTGGGGAAGATCCTCTGTAGTAGGAAATGGCAACCCACTGCAGTATCGTTGCCTGGAAAATTCCAAGGACAGTCTGGCAGGCGACAGTCCATGGGGTTGCAAAGAGTTGGACATGACTAACTACGCACACACACTTAGCATTTCTGACTTAAGAGACAGGAAATGCTGGCAACTGAGAGAAAAGGGTGGCTGGGCATGGGGAGAAGACAAATTAGTCAAACACTGAGTCTGAGGGGCCAAAGGATAGCAAAGACCGTTGTTGTCTATAAACACCTACTACCACTTCCTCCTCGATGAAAGGACCCTTAAGGGTACTGGCCACCTGGGATACAGACTGTGTTTTCCAGGCCCACTTGCAGATGGGAATCACCGTAAGACCTAAGTTCAAACAAGAGATACAAAACCAAGTGTCATGTACTTGGGAAGTGTCTTTCAATGGAGAGAGTATGTCTTTCTTCCTTTCCCCCCTCCATATTGGCTGGAATATAGATGTGATGGCTAGAGAACAAGCAGCTACTTTGGATCACGAGTAGGAAAACAGATGCTGAGAATGGCAGGACAACAGAGGCTGAATCCCTGATACCATGGAGCCTCGGACTACTCACCTCCTGACTCTTAATGGGGGAGAAATAAACTTTTCTCTCTTGCTTATAGTACTGGTATTTGGGGTTCCCTCTCAAAGTAGCCAAGCTAATCCTAATTGGTCATTTATGACATGTTATTGTTGTTCAGTCACTAAGTTGTGTCTGACTTTTTGTGACCCCATGAACTATATGGCACACCAAGCTTCCCTGTCCTTCACTATTTCCCAGAGTTTGCTCAAACTCATGTCCATTGAGTGAGTGATGCCATCCAACTTTCTCATCTTCTGTTGCCCCCTTCTCTGGCCCTCAACCTTTCCCAGCAACAGGGCCTTTTCCAATGAGATGGTTCTTTGCATCAGGTGGCCAAAGTATTGGAGCTTCAGCTTCAGCATCACTCCTTCCAATGAACACTCATGACTGATCTCCTTGCAGTCCAAGGGACTCTCACGAGTCTCCTCCAGTACCACAGTTCGGGCTTCTTTATGGTCCAATACTTACATCTGTACATAACTCCTAGAAAAACCATAGCTTTGATTAACCATAGCTTTGAGCTCTGTGGGCAAAGTGATGTCTCTACTTTTTAATATGCTGTCCAGGTTTGTCACAGCTTTTCTTCCAAGGAGCAAGTATCTTTCAATTTTATGGCTGCAGTCACCATCCACAGTGATTTTGGAGCCCAAGAAAATAAAATCTGTTACTGTTTCCACTTTACCTCCATCTATTTGTCATGAAGTGATGGGATTGGATGCCATGATCTTAGTTTTTTGAATGTTGAATTTTAAGCCAGTTTTTTTCACTCTCCTCTTCTGCCCTCATCAAGAGGCTCTTTAGTTCCTCTTTGCTTTATGCTATTAGGGTGGTATCATCTGCACATCTGAGGTTATTGATATTTCTCCCAGTAATCTTGATTCCAGCTTGTGAGTCTTCCTGCCCAGCATTTTGCATGATATATTCTGCATAGAAGTTAAATAAGCAGGGTGAAAACATATAGCCTAGTTGTACTCCTTTCCCAATTTTGAACCAGTCTGCCGATCCATGTCCGGTTCTAACTGCTGCTTCTTGACCTGAATACAAGTTTCTCAGGAGACAGGTAAGGTGGTCCGGTATTTCCATCTCTTTAAGAATTTTCCAGTTTGTCGTGATCCACACAGTCAAAGGGTTTAGTCAATGAAGCAGATGCTTATTTGGAATCCCCTTGCTTTTTCTATCTTCCAACAGATGCTGGCAATGTGATCTCTGGTTCCTCTGCATTTTCTAAATCCAGCTTGCACATCTGGAAGTCCTCAGTTCACGTACTGTTGAAGACTAGCTTGAAGGGTTTTGAGCGTTACCTGTGACATGTCTGAGCATAAATGTCATGCAGGGAACACGAGTCAGAGATTTTAAGACTTCCCTTCTGGGACTTCAATTGCTACTGTGCTTCTAAGTAAAACCTGAAATGAAAATCCTGCTGCGCTACTTCATGCAGAGGAGAAGGGGGAGAGTTATTCATTAGTGTTCCATTTTGCAATGAAAGAAATCACCAGGCGTCACTCTTCTTCTGAAAACAGGACATGTCATGGGTCCCTCTCTTCCAGATGATTCCTCGTTCACATCACTTACACAGCTGCTGTTATGCAGCTTATTTTGGTGATGACTATATTATCAATTACATTATGTTCTGAATTCGATCAATAGTGCCATCTAAGTCCAAAAGGTTTTGGAGAGTCTGGAGGTATTTCACTGTCTCAGCGGTCACAGTCCCGAGACTGTATCTCCCCAAGGGTGACCCTCCAGCACTGTCACCGCTGGACCCATACACAGCTGGCTTATGCACAGAGGACCCACTTTGATGCGAGCTGTGGGTTTCAGCAGAAAAAAGCAGGAACTGAGGGGGAGGGGAGCTAAGTTAGGTACAGAAAAATTCTCTCAACAGAGGGGAGTCCCCGGATCTCCTCATTTTCAGCTGTTTGACAACAAACGTGACACGAAGCATGAAGCAAGCTCAGGTGCTACTTTATAAAAGTAATGGAGAATAGGGGCTTCCCCTGTGGTCCAGTGGTTAAAAGTCTGCCTTTCAACACAGGGGATGAGGATGACCCCTGGTCAGGGAACTAAGATTCCACGTGCCGTGGGCAACTAAGCCCGTGCGTCTCAATGACGGAGCCTGTGTGCTCTAGAGCCTGATGCAGCAAAAAATAAATAAATACATATTAAAAAAAATGTTTTTGAAAAGTAATAGAGAACAGATAGCGGAGGAGATAGGAGAGAGGCCAAACAAGGTCCTGTGGGTCCCACAGCTCTACTAGGGCACACCCTCCGTGCTACAGCTCAGGGAGATGAGGTGGCGGGCGAGGCTGCCTGGGGACACCTGCCTGGGATGACAAGGCCAGCTGCCTGGCCTGCTCCCCGGGTGAAGGATCCCGGAGGCCTTTCATAGTGGGGAGAGTCACAACAGAACACCTCTCACAGCAGCTGCCTTAGAGAATGGGAGAAAAGCAGCATTATTACTCAGACAAGAGAACTGTTCTTGGAGGCCACAAACAATGTTGAGCCTGTGTTCAGGAAAGGCCTTGAGGCTGGAGAGAAGTCCATATGCCTTGTTTCTTTGAAGTTTAATTTATATCCAGCAACTGATGAACAGGAAAATAAAATGTGCTATGTTCATACAATGGAATACTTATTTGACCATGAAAAAGGAGTGAAGTACTGATACAGGCTACAACCTGGATGAATCTCAAGAACAAGCTAAACGAGAGAAACCAGACATAAAAGATCACATATTATAGGATTTCATTTTTATGAAATGTCCAGACAAGGCAAATCCATCGAGACAGAAAGGAAGAGCGAGTAGGAGTGGGGAGGGAGGGGACTTGGTGCTGATGGACATAGGACTGATGGACACAGGGCACAGAGTTTCGTTAAGGGTTGATGGAAGGGGGGACTTGGTACTGATGGATATAGGGTACACAGTTTCTTTTGGGGTTGATGAAAATATTCTAAAATTGACTGTGGTGATGGTTATACAACTCTATAAATATACTAAAAATTATTGAATTGTACATGTTAAATGGGTGAATTATATGAATGACATCTCAGTAAGCTGCTATCAAAAAAAAAAAACAACCCCACAAAACTAATTTGTAACTGTCCCTCCAATAAAAATTCTTCTTACTTCCTGAAGTAGGTAGGTTCCCTATTTCCTGAACTTGGCAAGTTCATCTGGAAGAAGAGTCAAGACAATTTTTCAAAAAGGATGATGAAAGAGACCAGCCCTGAAATAATAATAAAATACACTCTAAAGCTCAAATATCCAAGTTGTGTGGTACATGCATAGTACGTGTGTGTGTGTGTGTGCTCAGTCATGTCTGACTCTTTGTGACCCCGTGGACTACAGCCCGTCAGCTGTCCATGGAATTTTTCAGGCAAGAATATCGGAGTGGGTTGCGATTTCCTACTCTAGGGGATCTTCCTGACTCAGGGATTGAACCTGCACCTCTTGAGCCTCCTGCTTTGGCAGGCAGATTCTTTACCACTGAGCCACCTGGGGAGATGCACAAAAATGGAGATAAATGGAATAGAAATAAGCAAAACCATGTAAATAAAGGAGTTTATACTATATTATGAAGAGAGATTTCATACCAGTGAAGAAAGTATGTACTATATATAAACAGTGATAAATAATGAAGTATCCAGTTGGAATAGTAACTTTAAATATCAACTCCACTGTAAAAGAAAATAAATTTTACTAATAGAATTTAAAAATCTAAATGTAAAATCAGAGCCACAAGAGAACTAAAAGAAAACGTGAAAGAGCACCTTTATAATATTGAGGCGGGGAAGGTAAAGCTTCCTAAGCGTTACACCAAACCCAGAAGCCACAGAGGGGGAGGCATTTCCCTCGTGTCACGGTTTGCAATGACTTACTTCTCTGTGGGCCCCTCAACTCCCCATGAGATGATGTTCCATAAGGGGGCAGGGCCCACACCTGTTATCTTATTCACTCTATCCTCTGGCATAGAGTAGGAGCTCAATAAACACCTGTTGAATGGACAGATTTGATTACATAAAAATTAGGAAGAGCTATATAAGGAGACATAATAAAAGTTGAAAAGATAAATGATGATCTGGGAGAGAAAAAATACTAGGTTCAACCATAAAGAATTCCCATGGAGTGGGTGTGTCCAAAAAGGCTGAATACTAGCAACACATAACAGGTGAAAAATGAGTGTATCTGACCCACACAAAGCTCTTAAAAGACGAGATCAACAGTGCAACAGAAGAAAAAAACACGTGTAAATATCTGAACAAGCAGATGAAAAAAGAAACAAATGCTAATACACAGAAGAAAAGATAAACCACCTTGCTGACGAGTAAGTGGCAATAAAAACTGAAACACAGACCGTGGTTTATCTGCCAGACTGGTGAAACACAATTAGACTTCCTAATAAGGATGTGAAGAAAAGTGCACCTAACCATTAGTGGTTGGAGTACAAACTGCCATAAGCCTCTCTGGAGTGTAAGTTAGTGGTATCTATTTGGCATGCTTTTAGACTAGCAGTTTCACTTCTATGGACTCTCTTTCAGAAAAACACGTATTTCAAAACAAAGGTATAGAAAATATGCATAAGGATATTCATTAAAATGTTGTCTATAATGGCTAAAAATTACAGACCATTTAAATGCCCTACTATAAAAGAACCGTTCACTACACTATAGTAAAGCTAAATGAAAATAGATGGAATTGCTGAAAATGATGAGGCAGACCTGTATGCCTGAACCTGGAAAGCTGGCCAGATACTTGTGAGTGAAAGCAAGAAAGACTGAGAAAAGTATGGATAGTCTGATTCGATTTTTCTGGGCAAAACAAAGAAAAATAACATAGGCAGGTCTGTTCTCACACAGGAAAAGGGCTGGAAAAATACACATCAAAGGGTGTTATCTCTTGTGGTGGAGGGTACGGGTGAGGTAATAACACTTCTTTATTGTTTTGATCTTTTTTTTTAAATAAGCAAGTACTTCTACTGTAATTTTTTGCTTATTTTGGTTTTTTGTTTGAGGCAAGGAGTAACAAGAAATGTGCCACACGCTTTGCAGCAGAGAATGGAGAAGATACATGTAAATTGCGATACCACCAAGTCATATAAAGAGCATAAGTGAAAGTGAAAATCGCTCAGTTGTGTCTGACTCTGCGACCCTGTGGACTATAGAGCATGGAATTCTCCAGGCCAGAATACAGGAGTGGGTAGCCTTTCCCTTCTCCGGGGGATCTTCCCAACCCAGGACTGAACCCAGGTCTCCTGCATTGCAGGCAGATTCTTTACCAGCTGAGCCACAAGGGAAGCCCAAAGAGCACAAGTATTCAGGTCAAAAGATGGAGGTTTGAGTTCGGGAAGCTCATTAAATCTCTGAGTCTTTGATTTCTCACTTGTAAAATGGGTTCATACATCTACTTTAAAGAGATATTGGGGGCTACTAAAGGAAACCAGGTCAAAGTACTTTGCAAATGGTAAAGTGTTTTAAAAATTATGGTAATATTACTGGTTGGCATGGCAAAGTTCCAGTTTGAAAACTGGGAAAATAAGAGAGATGGATGGAAATTGATAGATTGAGACTTAAGAGACATAGCAACAAACCAGTAGAATGTGTGGACCTGATCTGAACCCTGATTCCAACAAAATGTTAAATATATTTATGAGAATCAAGAAAATGTGAATACTGCTGTATATCAGAGTATATTAAGGAACTATTATATCTTCTCAGATGTAATAATTACATTATGGCTGTGAGTTTCTTTAATCATGATCTTCGAGTGACACATATAGAAATATTTATGGATAAAATTATATGTTGCTTGACACTGAGATTTGCTTACTCACAAAGATGAATGAGTGAAGAATTGACAGAGGTGTGAAGTTGGGTGGCAAGTGTATGAGGATTTATGGTATTATTTTTTCTACTTTTACATATGTTTAGAAACGTGACATAATTAAAGCTTTCATAAAACGTGAATGGGCCCCACTTTCCTAGCCCTGGGAGGAGGTACCAAAGATCCATCTGATGGCTGCTGCAGATGTAAGGCTGACTGCAGCCTTACTCAGAAAGGCCTCCTTGCTGACGAGGGGCAGAGGAGCCCACACTTTGCTGTGTAAACGCTGTGGGCGAGCAGTGATTTCACTGGTCAGCAGGTGGGGCTGACAAAGCAAACACTCAGATCAGAATGCAGTCATATCTATCAGAGAAAGGCACAGTGCACAGTGGGGCTGACGGAGTTAAGGTAGTAATGGGATGGGTGCCTATAGAAGGTGGAGGAAAATCGGGGACAAAAAAGCCAAATGACAGCTCTCAAGATAATTAACAGCCAACTAGAACCGCAGCTGCTGAGGATTTCCTAAACTGGCATAGTAACTGGCAATGCTGCATGCCAGCCTCTAGACCTCAAATGTAGATTAATGAATGGATTAATATCTTCCTGGGCTCATCTTTGGGTTCCCCTGGTGGCTCAGTGGTAAAGACTCTACCTGCCAATGCAGGAGACCTGGGTTCAATCCCTGGGTCGGGAAGATCCCCTGGAGAAGGAAATGGAAGCCCACTCCAGTATTCTTGCCTGGAAAATCCCATGGACTGGTGAGCTACAATCCATGGGGTCACAAAAGAGTCTGGACACGACTTAGCAACTAAACAACAACAAGGCTAATCCTTTAATACCATTTCAGAAAAGTACTCCTGCAAGAATCAAATCCCAAAGCATCAGCTGCACTGCTCTTTATAATTAAGTTAAAACACACAGAATGAAGGCACTTCCAAAAACTGATCAATTGATAAGAGGGGAAAATAAAAGTTCTCCAGCAAAAGCTTTATTTATATGCTTTTGCTTGGGGTCACTTGACAGCGTGGACAAGAGCGTGACTTTCCACCCTCACTCCCAGTTCTGCCCTGGTCTCCGTCACTTAAGGGGAACTAGGAATGACATCATGTGGTTGCCTTCCTTTTTGAGTCATTAAAAAAAAAAAAAGCTGCCTCATGAAAGACCAAAACACCATCCCTTTGGTCCCACCAGAAAACCCGCAAGGGAAGGATCAAGTGAGACATCTCTCATGCTCCCCAACTCCAAGGGGCTTCACGACAGCCCCCTTCTCATGACCGTCCTACCCCCTGCACCATCTCATTACCTACCACCCCCAGGGCCTGAAGAGAAGGGTTCTAGTCCCAGGCCTGCCACTAATGAGGCAAGAAAAGGGGCAGAGGAGATGGACAGTTTCCTAAAATCCTTTCCCACATTCCAGTTCCCATATGAACTTCTCTTTGACCGACTAAGAGAACAAAAGCATCAGGCTGCATGACAGATGGGTTTTCCTGTGAATCTTGAAGCACAAGTGTTAGGGAGATTAAACGGTCTTGTTTGGCTTCAGAGACAAAGCAGAGCAGGCCTCTGACCTTGTGTCTATCCTGCCTGGACGCTGCCCTGACTGCTTGCTGTGAGTGCCAGCCCGGCAGCACCACAGATATGACAGGGGCTGAATTTTGAGACTGTTGAGCCCCTGCAGGGGGTCTGGCCAACCAAGCCCCAGGCTTAAGGACATTCCAAGTTTTTCACAGCAAAACAAACAGCATTAGCATGAAACCAGAGCTGAAATTGGCTCACAGATTGATGATGATATCCATTTGCATCCTGGGATTATAAGTAGAACCCCGAACTGCAATTTTTGAAGTCTCACCTGTGCAGGGGATACGCTGCCTGGACCTTTGCCCAACTGGGACTCCAGATGTGCTGTGACACGGGACTTCCAGGGCTGTTTGAGTTTATGGATGTTGGTCAAAACCCAATTTGATGATGTATCCTCTGCTGTTCCTATTTCTCTTTTATTTTAATGTTAGTATATTGAAAGTAAGTGACATAATTATCTAATAAATATTGAAAGTGAAAGGCACTCAGTTGTGTCTGACTCTTTGCGACCCCATGGAATTCTCCAGGCCAGAATACTGGAGTGGGTAACCATTCCCTTCTCCAGGGGATCTTCCCAACCCAGGGACTGAACCCAGGTCTCCCTCATTACAGGCAGATTCTTTACCAGCTGAACCACCAGGGAAGCCCAAGAATACTGGAGTAGGTAGCCTATCCCTTCTCCAGGGGATCTTCCTGACCCAGGAATCAAACCAGGGTCTCCTACATTGCAGGCTGATTCTTTACCAGCTGAGCTACCAGAGAAGCCTAATAAATACTGATATTGTTTATTTGAATATAACGAGTGGCTTCTTTTGTTAACAAATCCTTTGAACCTGAGACAAAACCGAAAACTTTCTGCAAAACAACAAGAGATTAAGGGAACCAATAGGAAAAGTGGAGAATCTTCAATGCCTTTTGAGACTGCCTGATTTAGGCCTGGCTGGAGTAGGTGACTGGCACTGTAAGAAAACCTAACTGCCGAGGACTTCCCTGATGGTCCAGCGGTTAAGAATCTACCAGCCATTGCAGGGGACATGCATTTGATTCCTGGTCCAGGAAGATTCCACATGCCGTGGGGCAACTCAGCCCATGAGCCACAACTACTGAGTCCACATGCCGCAACTACGGAAGCCCCTTGCGCTAGAGAGCCTGTGCTCTGCAACAACACAAGCTCCTGAAATGAGAAGCCTGTGCACCATAACTGGAGAGCAGCCCCCACTTGCTGCAACTAGAGAAAGCTCACGTGCAACAGTGAAGACTCAGTGCAGCCATAAATTAGTTCTTTTTAAAAAGAACTATCTTCCTTTAAAAAAAAAAAAAAAGTGACAAGAACCCAGTGAGGTATGGGGTGAAGAAGAAAGTGGGAGAAACCAAGATCCTGGAGCTGTCCTTGGCCCATTTCATCACCTCCAACGTGAGCTACAACCTGGCACCACCCTACCTCCTCTGCAGGCCCATACCCTGCTCCTAAGATACAGCATGTGAACTAAAGCATGGAGGCCTGATGTATAATCTGAAAGTCCAGCTTTCACAGATGAGGGCCTGTGTTAGAGCCGAGTTCAAAATAATCCTAAAAGAACCTCAGATAAAGCATCAAACCATCTGTTTATGGTGGAACATAAATATATCAATTTGGCCCTTCTTGTGGCAAAGCAGGTCTTTTTAGGTGAGATCTGTGACCATCTCAAGAGATAAATTCCAGGCTGCTGTTGCTGTTACAACAGGTTCAGCCGTGTATTCTAACGCCACTATCTCTTTTTTAGCAAGATGTGCCCACTGGCTGCACTCTTGAAAAACAAACAGACCACAGATAAAAAACAGCAATAGCTTGTTCAACTTGGTACTCATGCTTCTTACCCACATATTCTGAGAGGAAGACGACAAAGAACGGAGTGACCAGGTCATTAATTCCCTGGACATACCCACTGGCAGGGTGTCGGATGGCCCAAATAAATAGAATTCTTTCGAAGATCTAGGAAAATGAGAAAGAAAGATGTCATGACGTTAAATCATGGGGATACTCTCCCTCCCTCTGTTTACCTCCCTCACAATTTAACTCAGCACTGCCGCAGAATTTGTAGGAGAAATTTAAGAATTACTGTGGGACAAAGGAAGTCTGTGAATACAGAAAGTTTCTAAGATACAAATTGCTTTTTAAACAGCGGGTTGGTAAAGAATCCCTCCGCCAATGCAGGAGATGCAGGTTCAATCCCTGGGTCGGGAAGATCCCCTGGAGAAGGGAATGGCAACCCACTCCAGTATTCTTGCCTGGGGAATTCCATGAACAGAGGAGCCTGCGAGGCTATAGTTCATGGGGTTGCTAAAGAGTCAGACATGACTTAGCAACTAAAAAACAACAACAACAGGTACTTCTTGCCCTTTACTTCTCTTTCTAGTATCTAGTCATCATGATATAAACTTGGGAAACAGAAAGGAGAGTGACATGGGTGGCTTAGGGAAAGGGTTGCTATGGATGTTATTAATTCAGGCCACCGTGCTCATTTATACATGCTGTTTCTCTATTTCCAGGAGCACGATATAGGAATATCTATGTTCTGATACATTTTCTAAATCTCTTTTGCTTATTACAGTACATAGAGAGGAAATCTCTTCTCTACCACCCTCTTCTTTCTCCCTGCTGAGATGAAAGGAGACCTAGATCTGAATTTACTTCTAACCCAGCCTGACAGACAATACATGCAGGAAGTCGTTTCACACATCAGGATGCAACCCAGACATTTGCTGGGGATAGGAAGTCAAATGAACCAAATCCTACAGCTGGGAAAGCCTCTGGGGTTAAGTATATTAGGCACAAGAGGCCAGAGGCTTAGTCTGGAGAGAAAGAAAAGATCCTTATGGTCCCTTTACAGAGTCCCGTCCTACTCCTTTCTCTTACCGTCCTCTCTGCTTTCACTAGACCCTCAGGGCTTCCCCCTGTCTTCTCTCAGCCTGCTGGCACTCGTCCTGACTTCACCCTGCTGACCACAGCTCCTGGACCCAACACACCCCTCAGACTGGCTCTGCCTGGACTGTCTCCTGACCACACTAGAGGGATGACAGAGGTGACAATGACCACGTGCAGGGGGGACAGAAGATGAGGGGGCCTCCACCGCACCTGTACTCCGCGGAGCCCCATCAGTCAGCTCTGCGGGCAGACTGAGGCAGCCTCCCGGAGCTCAGGTGCGAGAGGGCAAAGACTTCCCAAGGAGAAAAGTAAAAAACAGATGGTTGTATGGTTATGGAGTTGGTTAGGTAGCATAGGAGAAACGTGGAGAATCTAGAGACACAACAAAGGATGTTTCCCAGCCCACATCCCGTGCTGAGTCGGCCTTATAGCTGGCCAAGCCAGCTGAGAAACACTCCCATCGTCAACACTCCTGTCCTTGCAGGCAGTGTGAGCAAGGCCCTGTCTGGAAGGAGCTGGCCTCTCGGCCTCCCCTAGAGGGGCCTGCTTGCTCCCTGGGGCTGAGGGGAAGGGCGTGGCATCCTCATTTGTGTTAGGCCCAGCATTCCAACGGGGCCCCTCTGACATTCTTTCCTCTGCTGCTTAATGCCCTCCTCCCACCCTTGAAACTAGGCTCAAGCTTCCACATGTCCAGGAAGCTCTCAAGAGTTCCTTGCCCTACTCTGTCTCCTCACACCTCCAGTGGCCTGTGTCTGTCTGGACGTCTCTATTAAAAGCTCCTCCAGGTCAGCCCTTCTGAAGGACTTATCAGCGCTTCTATTTCAAACTATCAGTTCCTTGTAAATACACACATCTCTGGTGAGTAAGGGCAGGGAAGCTAGCCATTCAGAATCAGGAGACTTCCAATAATCCCTCTCTAGTAAGGATGGGACAAGCAGACATACTCACGCCATGCAAGAGGAAATGCCAAAGAGATGGGAATCGAAGAGCACCAACCCTGTGGCCTGGGGAGGCCATGGAATCTTCACTACAGAAAAGGTCTGGGACAAGCCTCTCTCTCTCTGAGACGCGTCTGCTACTAGTGTGGGTAATCCTCACTATTCTCAGTTCTCAAGTATCTTTCAGGTTTGTAAAGCAAGTCTCTCAATATTCAGTGTTACTTAATTTTCTGCTCCCTGGTTGGCAATTTATTCTGTTTATGATGATTATAGTCTGCTAGATGGAAAGGTGATTCAAGGAAAATTGGAAAGACAGCAGTTTGAGTTTCTTTCTCTGTATGCCGGTTCCACTGCCTGGAGAATCCTTTTAAATGAAGTCCTTTGTCCTATCTCCAAGTTTAAAGGAAGCACGCACAGGTGAAAGATCTGAACATCTTCAAGTTAAAATGAGGAATAAGTAGGGCTGAGCCAAGGGAAACTGAAAGGGAGACACAAAGGTATCCTGAGTGGGTTTTTACTTTCCTTTGAGCTGATTCTTACAGGTAAAACAAGAACATGACCCTCAAAACCTTCTTTACGCTACTGGTAAGTTATGAGGGATCCTGTCATTAGACACATATATATTTAAACAGAATTATGAATATAATCTAAAGTCAAAAAGACATTATTTTGAGCATTTAAAATCACATTCTTTACTACAAGGATGAGTGAAAACATAATTCAAAGAGCACTTCCACCCAAAGTCCTAGCTACTATTAAGTTGTAAAGGAAATCCCTCATCTCAAGGAGTTTATACTTCCTGCTTGGTCAAAAGATAATAGTTTCAATGAAACCTTTCATGTGCTTTGCTAACTGCTAAATTGTTAGGTCTCAACATATCACTACTAATTTGACTTCTGGGTATATATCTGAAAAGAATTTAAAATAGGGACTCAAGATACTTGCACAGCCACGTTCATAGCAGCCCTACTCACAATACCCAAAAGGTGGAACCAACCTAAGTGTCCGCTGACAAACAGCAGATCAACAATGTCTTACATGCATACAATGGAATATAAGTTCGTTTTTAAAAGGAAGGAAATTCTGACAACATGAATGAACCTCGAAGGTATTATGCTAAGTGAAATAAGCCAGTCACAAAGGGACAATTACTGTATGATTCCATTTATTTGAGGTACCTAGAATAGTCAAATTCATAGACACAGGAAGTAGAATGGCAGCTGCCGGGGAATGGAAAATTACTGCGTCATGGGTACAAAGCTTCGGTTTGGGAAAAGGAAAAAGTGTTGTAGAGATGAATGATGATGATGATTGAACAACAATACGAATGCACTTAATGCCACTGAACTATATGTTTAAAAATGGTTAAAACAGTAAATTTTATGTTATGTATCATTACCACACACACACACAAATCCCTACTCCCAGCTTTATCACGTACAGCAAACACAAGACTAGGAATTCTATCAGCTTCTAGTCTTCATTCAGTCACCAGGTAGACTCTGACTCTGGGCAAGTCCCTTAACCCCTCAAAGCGCTACTCAGTCCACAGGTTTGTTATGAGGATCGAATGAGAACCCACAAGAAAGTGCTCTGAAAAACCAAAGCTCCATCTGCGAACGCAAGGTACCCTCATGATTAGCCATAAACCTGCCGGAGGCTGGAGGCGGGGCCAAGCACTCACCCACACCGACAGTGCTGCAGAGGGGTGTGGGGGTTAGGGGGAGGGCCGACAGTGTTAGGTACTTCTCTCACCTCCTGTACAAGTGGCTGCTGGAACAATGGAATGAGAGGATTCGTCCTTGGAATGTCAATGTGAATCTGAAAAAGAGAAGGTGTTATCCAAAAACACAAATGCCAGTTTGTTCTTTTGAGAAGTTATTTTCTTAGGATCTGGGAATCAAAGGGAGTAAGAATGAGAGTCAAATTTATCTTTAGACAGAACTTTAGAAGGCTTTAGAAACCTACCTGTCCATGTGGAATACATTCCCACGGCAGCAACAGCTAACTGAACAGTAATGAAACCTCCCCGAACAAACCTCTTAACACCAAACAGCAATAGGCTTCACGACTTAGGAGAACCAGCTGCTTTTCCCTATTGTCTGGCATCGGTTTTACTCTTGGCCTGTACTTAAATTTAACAGGAAGGATCAAAATGTGTACGCCTCTTTCAGATTCTTAATCTTCAACAGTCCATAAGAACTAAGAGCTGGGAAAGCTGCAAAACTGTACCGGGATAGGGAACCAGAGGGAGTTGGCGTTGAATAACTGGCACTGAAAGTTCTGGTTTCTATTACCAAAGATGTCACAATGATTGGTTTTGGCCTTGGGATTTACCAATGTCTAAAAACCCACCAGGCTTCCCTGGTGGCTCAGCGGGTAAAGAACCTGCCTGCCAATGCAGGAGACACAAGTTCAATTCCTGGGTTGGGAAGATCTTCTGGAGAAGGAAATGGCAACTCACTCCAGGATCCTCACCTGGAAAATCTCATGGACAGAGGAGCCTGTTGGGCTACAGTCCGTGGGGTTGCGAAAAGTCAGGGACATGACTGAGGGACTAAACAACAGCAACAACCCTAGGGACTGTATCATCAGCAGCTGAGGCTACTTCAGCTCTTGGGGCCCATTGTAGACAGCTGCCCACACCAGCATCTTCCCCTCTGCAACCATCAGGCTCCTTTCCACACCTTCCACCTTTCCACAGGCTGTGCGGACCACTGTGGGCAATGGTAGGGCTCTCCAGGCTAAGCCTGCTGATGGCTATGGCTCCTAGAAGACAGACACACAAGCCAAAGAGGCACTGCAGCTGTCAGAAGGAGACACTGATGTCACAGGCCAGAGGGATGGACTCACTGAGCGAACTCATCCTTCGTCTTGTGTCCCACCACCCTGACTATTCGCAAGGGTCGTTTGTGGGCCAGCAGTGTTGGCATTGCCTGGGAACTCACTGGAAGCAAAGGGCTCACCCCAGATCTCCTGAATAAGAATCTGCATTTTACCATAATCCCGAGTTGAGATTTTATCAAAATCCTAGGTGATTTCTATGCATATTAAAGTCCAAGAAGCAGTGCTACTGACAGGGACTCCCCAAAATCTATCTACTGAAAATTTCTAGGGACTTCCCTGGTGGTCCAATGGTTAAGACTCTATGCTTCCGCTGCATGGGTTTGATCCCTGGTTGGGGAACTAAGATCTCACAGGCTGTGTAGCACAGCCCCCCCCCAAAAAAAAGAAGGCTAAAATCAGAGCTACTGAATTAGAAAGAGAGGATATAGTTCTGGGAATAAATTTAATTCCTAACCACTGTAGCCTGAAGACTTGGCAAACCTGTACCTCGAGAGCACTTTCCAGGAGCCACGTCTGAGGATTATGACTAGTGGGCAAAAGGGCAGCAGGTGATGACGTACCTGTCTATAGGTATCCTGGTGATGTTCCTCATTTCGAGAGTCATAATACTGTTCAATGAAGCCAAAATACTCCTCCCGCTTCCGCTGCAAGGTCAACTTCCTCCTCTCAGTGTTTGCTGGGAGATAACCCTGTAGACAGGACCGCTTGTCAGATGGGGACAGGCACTGGTTGGATGAATCCTTAACTTTTATTTTAGCCTGAGCAGTGGCTTTGAAACTTTCAAAGGAAGGGAAAGAAAGCTGCCAAGAGGACAAGGGTAAATCTCTTTCTGGTTTTGGCCACCCAGGGTTTGCCCTTTCCTCATTCAATGAGATGCACGTGTGGGCAGATGAAGCCTGGCCAGGTTTCTTGGGGTTTTTTACTCCTGCAGCCCTGGGCACGGGTCCTGCTGGGGAGCACTGCAGAGCTCCGGACTTGGCACAGTAGAGCAGCAAATGCAGGCCAGTGGGAGGGAACTGGACCCAAGTCAGGACTCCTGGGGCTGCGTGTGGGCGAGGCAATCCTTCCCAGGGTCACAGAGAGGTGGCCGCCTCCACGGCACAGCTGTGGCGTGCCGTGTGAGCCTGTGCTAGTTTCATAATTCTTTTCCGCAATAATGTTGAGAATTACCAGCTTAGGAGGCTGAATGGAATCTGTGACCCAGCAGCTGCAACGTCCAGACACAGAACTTCTGGCAGCAGCCCCTCGCTCCTGGCCCCAGCTCCGGGCCATCTCTGGTCTCGATCCCACTCTCAATTCTGACATCTCCTGTTCCCCTTCCATTCTCACCGCAACTACTTCTAATAGCATTTGGACTTCTTAGAAGCAGCAGGGGCAGTGACTCCACGGCTGCGAGAGTCGGGGTTGGGGGCCAATTAGGAGCGAGAGTCGTCCTCTTGCAGGCAGGGAAGGGACATGTCCATAGAGCAAGCGAGCGCCTGGCGAGCTGGAGCTGTGCTGGGCCCACCTCTGTGTACCCTCACAGCGCCTGGCATTGTGCCCGGTAAACAGCTTGCCCTCAATAAATCCTTATGAATGAATGGATTTTACGGGCTCAGGAGATCAAAGCATTCCTACCACAGCGGCTGGCACAGGGCTCCATGACTTAGTGAACGTGGGACGACTGCAGGCTTCTGAGGGAGGCCCGTTTATCAACTCTTCACAGTTGGAAAGTGGGTTTCAACCCACTGAGTCATTCCTACTGAGAAAGGAGGGAAGCACAGGGAAAGTGGGACCTGCCCACAGGAGAGCTGGCTCACCCAGCCTCACTGTACTCCTCCTCGGTGCTAAGGAGGAGAGATTGGGACTATACACACAAACCTGTGCTCTTCTACACGAGTGGGAACAAACTCTTGAGGATGTGATTCCTTATGCAGAGACCGGACTTCAGTCCCACAGAGTTGCCATATCGGGTAGGACCAGAGAAGTCTACAGGGCAAGACCGATGTGCTCAGACCAGCCCCCGCAGGCAGGCGGGGCCATGTGAGGCTTGCACTTCTCTACCCAGTGGGCAGAACTCACCGACAGGAGTCTCCAGGTTACAGGTCGAACCTCCCTGGGAACCCCCGGCCAGCTACACTTCCTCAGTTCATCTGCAAAAAGATGAAGGTGTGGTTGGACTTAGCCCTTCCCATGGGTGCCCTGAAATGAGCCTCAGCCAGTGCTGCCTGGTGCCTCCCAGCGTTTCAGTAGGATGACTGCCGTCGCCACTGCTACCACCAGCACCGCCAGCTACCAACAAGCACAGGTGAAAAGCCCAGAACAACCGCCCTGAGCAGCCAAAGTCATAGCTCTGCAGCAGTGATCCAGTCAGCTCAGAGATTAGAGTCAGAGGGAGGAATGGCCTGGAGGGAGGGGAGACGGAAGCCAGAATAGGTGCACTAGGGTCTACAGGCCACGGAGTCCAGTCCTGCCTAATTTGGTCTCTGAGAGTTCCAGTCGTCGAGAGGTCTGAGCTTGCCCGGGGCTCAGGGCGGGGACTCACCCAGGTCGGTGTTGTGGCTGGAGAGAAGCTGACGGAACTTTTCCAGGCGGGTTTTCTCCCGGACGGTCATCGGGGGCGCCCCAGAAGCGTTCTGGTCTGAGATGCGGGCGACGAGCGGGATGACGGGTCGGAGAGGGAGCGACTGCTGTTTGTGGAGGGGGTTCCTCAGGCACGAGTCACCTGAGGTCGTTTGAAAGACAAAGAGGACAGGCTGTGCGAAGAGCACAGATCCAGAGACACCTTAGACCTGACTGCTGGGCACAGGGCTCGGAGCCGCGGCTGCCAGGTCTGTGCGCAGCCTGAAGGCGCCCAGGGAGGGGCTGCCAGCAGGGGGTGGAAACCCAGCAGGGCTCCTTTGCTTGCTCAGGGGAAGGGCTGAGTTTTTATCATATATACCAAGGCACTGTCTGCACAGAGACTCCACTTACTGCAACAAATCTGACAAATTTTTTGTGACTTCAGGGGAAAAATCTTTTGTTTTCTTTTTATCCCAACCTGGAACTTTTCTTGGGTGTCTAATAGCGAGTTTGGGGGGGCAACATAGTCAAAGGCAGTATTTGCCTTCCCTTTCCACGTCTCAGAGCAGATAGAAAACAACACTGTAAAAGCACACCACAAAAAAAAAGGTGATGGCTGCTCTCCCGAAGCTCCAGGCCCCAGCCAGCTGCCCCGAGGGCTAAGAGGGTCAGGATTCCTCGCACAACTCTCACCTATTTTTGGCCCAAGCGTGAGAAGCTCTGGCCTAAGGTGGGTCCTCTGTGCTTCGACATTTCTCACCAAAATGAACCGGCTTTTAGTTCTGCCGGGATATGACTGAAGTAACAGGCACACGGACTCAAGCTGAACTCTACTGTCTGGTTTCTAGACACTTCTGAACAAGATGGTAGGTAGGAGAAATGAGCAGGATAACGCTAACATTTACTGACTGCTTACTAAGGCACTGAACTGGTCACAGTTACCTATGTTCTCTCATTTGATCCTTACAACATACTACAGCAGGAATTTATCACGATTTTGAGGGAACTATAGCTCAGAAAGGTTAAGTAATTTGCAAGGGAGAGCTGAGTTATCTTGGGTCTGACGCCAAAACCCTTATTTATTTTACTTCCCAAAACAAAACTCAGTTTTAAATTCTGACCATCCTTTCATGACTGTTTCATACTCTTTACATATTTGGGCCTTAACAAGTAGTTGGCACAAGAAGAGTTAAACAGGGAATCCTCATCAATCAGCAATAGGAGCTTTATAGACTCAACGGCCACAGGGTACTTGGTCTGGATGCCCAGTGCGATATGGGGCTGAGGAAATGCAGACCACATGGTACAGAGCTGAGACTGAAGCCCGCTTCCGGTTATCAGTGACTGACCGACGCTCACAGGAGGAAACCCACAACCGGAGTGCTCTGGATGGTCCTCACTGCGCAAGGGCAGCTTGTCAGGGACCGTGGTGGCGCCTTCTCTCACACTGGGACCCTCTGGAGACCCTCGGTCTCATGTGAAGACACTTTCCATAGCCAGGAGCTGTGGTCACCTGGCCAGTGGGCACTGAATGCCTGTCTGGGCGCGTCACTGGGCCCCAAACCAGAGATGCGAAGTGACTATGGAATGATTTTCAAGGCCTCACAGCCTCATTTCCTGAGCACATCCTCATCTGAAACTGTAAAAGTTCTCCTAGAACAGGAGCCAGGACACGCGCCAGGGCTCTGACATTCCACTTCCTTTTCACTCTTTACCACAGTCAGCTGTTTTAACTCTCACTAGCATGAGGGCACTTCCCCTTCCAGCTCAGAACAATTGGCTCCCATAAAACGCTTTAGGGCAACATCGGACACAGCAATGGATACTAAAAAGAGTACACTGAATTGTCTCCAAACATCTGCTAAAACCACCACCATCTCAACCGGTTACTGCTGCCAGGTTCCTGAGAAGAAGGTAGGAGCTCCTCCCGCCCCACCCAAACCTGGCAGGCAGGGAGCTGTGACACAGGGACTCCGTTCCTGAGGTACAGCAGAGAGACGGCCTGCCGCTAGGGGCTCTTCCCCAGAGCGGAGGAACGGTGCCAAATATCTTTGAAATTCAGCCACTAACAACTTCGACTACATTTCGTCAACACACTTCAACCTGACCAGGCCCAAAGAAATGTGAGGCAACCGCACCATTAACATTCTGGACCCCAGCACAGGGAAAGGAAGCAGAGAAGGGCAGGCAACACGGGGGTGTCAGCAGTGAAGCCCCGGGTCCCAGGGCCAGGCAGCCGTCGGGCGGGAGGAGCGAGCACAGCTCCTGACCAATGAGGTTCCCTGAGGGCCCTCAGGCTCCAGCTTGCTTACTTATCATCCAGTGGACGACCTGAGGGATGCCTCCCCCGCCCAGAACCTGTTTTTATTTAAAGTGAGCTCTGCTGAAAAGGCTGAGCCTATGGCGGGGAGCTGGACAGACTTACTGGAATTTCTGGACAGCTGGGCGTCACTGCTGGACTTTATGACCTTGTAGCTGGCAGGTACATCAGATGTCGTTGACTGGGACCGTTCTGGTTTCACTCTCAGCTTGCTGTGGTTTTCCAGCACTTGGGCAGCAGTCGCCAAAGCAACTTTTGAGTTCAAAGTTTGGAAAGCAGGGGATGAAAAGTCCTCTTCCTCGTCATCACCAATGTCCCAAGCGTCACTGGTGTTCCGGGCAAACTCGTGAAAACTGGAGGCCTTCTTACTCTTCAGAGGAACCGTGCTGACTTTTGACCGTTCTTTAATGAAGCTTTAAGAAAGGAGACACTGTTACCAAGGAACAGTCTGACATATCCGACCACTTTCTCTTAACAAATTATTAATAGTATTACAAATTATCTCATACACAATCACTATCCTCTTCAAATAAAAAATATCCATATCCATTCCTTATCTAGAAGCGCTGAGACCAGCATTATGCTGCAGAACCAGAAGAAACAAAGACAGCATCACTCTCCAAATATTCCACGTTCTCCTCTATACCTCCCAGCCCCGGCACTTAGGTGAGGCTACTGATTCTGGCCAATGGGCTGAGGAGAGAAGTGAGGCAGTCCCTGCTGAGCCAATGTGTAAAGAACAGGTGTGAGTTCTCCCTCTTTTTTTTTTTTTTGCCATACAATGTGGCATGCAGAACTTCCCCGTCCAGGGATCACACTTGTGCCTCCTGCAATGGAAGTGCAGAGTCCTAACCAATGAACCACCAGGGAAGTCCTAGGTGTGAGTTCTCTATAAGCTTTCTTCTGTCGTGATAACTGGCGAGGCTGCAGGTGGCGGCACCACCTTCAGCCTGCATGACAGAGTGACTAAGTGGAGCAGAGCCTGCCCTCCACACCCTCTTTACCCTACCTTGGTCCAGAAGCATGAGTGAGAAATAAGCCTCTGTTGTGTCAATCCACTGAGATTTCAGAGTTAATCTGTTATGGCAACGTACCCTAAAATATTTTCTAGAGCAGGACATCAACTACTGGTAGAACAGGAGATAATTTTAGGTAGCCCACCTGTATTATTATTAAACATTGAGTTTCAAAATGAACAAGTTGTTGTCTTTTTATTCTGTTAAAGTCCTGCTGCTCTTGAGGAGGGATCTGAGTTTGACGCCACTCTGTCTTTAGGATTATTTTTTAACAAAGTGAGGGCAGCCTCAGGTTCGACATTTTGTAAGCAACAGGATCTGGCTTAGAATTTAATTAATAAGACTGTTTTGTGTTTCACTGTATTTCTGAGGTTATTTTCTATTTTGGGCAAATGATACTGGTTTTCCACTTACAAAACTAGTAGGATTTACTTTAAAAGTAAATCTAATTGAATACACAAGTTTATTTTTTCAAATGCATTTAATAATAATAGTATAAAATATCGCAAAAAAGTCGTGAAGACGATACATGACTTGAGTTTGGGAAATACTCAATTAACTTGTTGAGGAAAGAGAGCCTAGTCCTAAGAGTCAGGCAGGCCATTCCAACTTTCCTGAACGTTTCCTCTTTTTTTTTTGGCTGTGCCATGCAGCATGCAGGATCTTAGTTTCCCAACCAGGGATTGAACCCACGCCCCCTGCAGCAGAAGCATGGAGTCTTAAACACTGAACCGCCAGGGAAGTCCCCCTGAAGTTTTCTTCTTTCTGTGAATTCCTTAAGGTCTGGTGGCCCTTATTCTGGTTCCAGGGGACCACGTGGTTGGGATGTTTCTATAATTTAGTCTTATCTAGCATCCCTCATACCCCAAGCAAGGAAACAAAGAATACAGCCTCGTGTAAGTTTACACCTGAGGACTGGAAAGCAACATCATTAAAATGCCTCACTATTTCCCTCGGCAAGGCAGGGCAACTCTAGTCTAAAAATCAAGCTCTGCCATAAGAGCTGAAGTTCCCCATTTCCAAGAGATATTCTTCCCTTTAGGTAGAGGTGGCTGGTCTAATACCTATCACACCTCCTGAGATATGTCCAACAGTCATTCTGAAAGATAACTGTTGTTAGTATTGATAAAGAGACACTGGTAACTCACACAGCTCATCAGAATGACCCTATTATTAACACCAAAAAAGGAGTAAGATATGACAGGCATATTTTCAAACACTAGCCTCACATAGAGTAAAGGAAAACGTATCACACAAGATGCAAGAGATAACATGAGATTACACGATGTAACAGCTCAAACGTGATGGAAACGAGAAACCATTTTCCACCCACTAAATCAGCAAAGATTCAAAGATGCATCCTCTTGGTGACGACCCAGGTGTAGTGAGACCAGCTCTCTAATAGCACAGGTGGGGGTGTGTGTCGTACCACCTTCCGGAAAACAACATAGCCTGAATAGCTATTCAGGCTGTATTCACATAGCCTGAATCTTAAAATGCCTCATAATCTCTGACCATAAGAAAACAATCAGACAAGGACCGACTGTGTAGCACATGGAACTCTGCTCAGTGTTATGTGTCAGCCTGGATGGGAGCGGGGTTTGGGGGAGAACGGATATGTGTATATGTATGGCTGAGTCCCTCTGCTGTTCACCTGAAACTACCGCAACATTGTTCATAGGCTATACTTCAACCCAAAATAAAAAGGTTAAAGTTTGAAAAGAAAAAAAAAGAAAAGAATCAGAGAGTCAAACAAAGGTGATCTGGAACAGTTTATAATGGTATTGTGTATTTTGGTTAAAAACTGCAAACATAAACATCTAGAAATTACAAATGATGAAATATACTACGGTTCAGCCACCAGATGCCACTGAAAATCACATTGTGAAGGCTATTTAATAACACTAGAAAGTGAGCTCAATAAAGTGAAAACTGAACCAAAATTATGTATTTTTTATGATCTCTATATTTCTTAAAAAGTATGTGCACAGAAAAGACCAGGAAGAAAATGCATCAAAAATGTTAACACTGCTTATCTCTGGGCTGTGGAATGATAGTTGACACTTAATTTTTATACCTTCTCTGAATTATTCATGTTTTCTACAATGAGCATATTATTTTTATTAATCACTGGAAAAGGTTGTTTTGTTGGCTCTCGTCAATCACCAAAGAAAGAGTACTTCTAAACCTACTGAAAAAAAAAATAAAACTGAGGTAATGCAGCACAAAAATCTGCTCGTCAGAAACCCACCCAGGAGCCAGAGGCAAATTACTCCCCGGTAGACCCGCTGAGGCTGTACGTTCTGGACCCGCCACTATGACGGCTTCTCCTCTGTGAAAGGGGACCCAGATCTGCAGCCTGCAGTACTCACCTCAGAGGGTCCGCTGTCAAGAACAAACAGGCAGATGTATCAGAAAGAGCTGCCATCAAAAAAGAACGGAAAAAAGCACAGGAGGATATTGTTTTCCTCTTTGGAGACCACATGAACCTCAAGATTGCGCATGATGAATCCAAAAGAGTGATATGAAGTGCTTGGGAGGGCAAGGTTATTATTTGTTTTTCTCTTGGTTGATGTTTCCTAAATACCCTCTTGAAGTCTTAAGGATTCTGTAGGGATATATGGCTGAGTCCCTTCATTATTCACCTGAAACTATCACAACACTGTTAACTGGCTATACCTCAATAGTCTTAAAAAAAAAAAAAAGAATTCTTTAGGGAATTCCCTGGCAGTCCAGTGGTTAGGACTTGGAGCGTTCACTGCCGTGGGCCCGGGTCCAATCTCTGTTAGGGAACTAAGATCCCAAAAGCTGCTCTGCCTGGGCCAAAAAGAATTCTTTAAATAAACCACGAATCAAGAGGATCAAAATCAAGCTGAATTTTAAATCAAGTCAAAGAACTGACTGGATACTGTTAGTCTAACACTGGATGAAGCAATATGCACACCCTGGATGGATTAAAACACTGCACCAAGAGATGGGTCATGCTGGGCATTGGGTTCTGACAGATGCTGAGCTTTCTACACAAGTGAAGAAGGTAAATTATCTGAGTGGTGGGTACATGAGCGTTTGTTATCTTTATCCTTTAACCTTTTTATGCATTTAAAGTATTTCATTATATTTTTGAAGCAGATGAAGGTTCAAAATAAGTGCACTAGAATAAGAATTGGAATCACTCAGATGAACGCTTTGCAAATAGACATTGGAAGGAACTATTCCAACACAGTGGAGAGGAGAGAAGGGAGAAAAGGCTGCCTTTCCCTGTAGTGAGAAGTCACGCGAGAGTCCAAGCTGCCCATTTACATTCTGCTAGAAATTAGAGATCCCTACCTCACAAAAGCCCACACTCAGTCATCAGCCAGTTAAAGAAGTCAGCTCTGTCCTTAGGAAAGAGACCTTCATGGAGGAAGGGGTTGGCATCACCTATAGGGGAAGGAGTCTGAGGACAGAATAAGGTTGTAAGAACCACTCTCAAGAATGAAAGAGGAGGGAATTCCTTGGTGGTCCAGGGGTTAGGACGCTGTGCTTCCACTACAGGGGCTTGGGTTCACTCCTGGTCAGGGAAGTAAGATCCTGCAAGTCATGCAGCATAGCCAAAAACAAACCAAAAAAAAGGAGCGTGACAGTGAAGAGATACCTCTCAGAGGAAGCAGAAAGAGCGACAGACCTGCAACAGTGAGGGGAAGATCTAAAAGCTTTGCAGCTTTTCTGTTGATTGATATTGTTCTCCACGGGGAATAATGTAAATTCATACACACATGGTTTTGTTGTTGTTGTTTAGTCGCTAAGTTGTATCCAACTCTTTTTGCGACCCCGTGGACTATAGCCCGCCAGGCTCCTCTGTCCGTGGGATTTCCCAGGCAAGAACACTGGAGTGGGCTGCCATTTCCTTCTCCAGGGGATCTTCCTGACCCAGGGATCGAACCCGTGTGGCAGGCAGATTCTTTACCACTGAGCCACCAGGGAAGCCCTTATATACATGGTAGTTAACATTTATTGGCTGTTCACTAGGTGCCAGGCTCTGTACTACTATTTATATATACCCATTTTTCTTACTCATGCTCATTCATAAGCCTATGGAGGTACTATTATTATTATTCCTATAGACAGATGAAGAAACAGAGGCTTCCTGAGGTCATGAGCAGGCAGCGAAGTCTGGGCCCAAATCCAGGTCTACCTGACTGTAGAGGCTGCCTGTACTTTCTAACCACCCTGCCCGGAAGAACTGGTTAAAAAGATGAATCGAGTTGAGGACGACTAGGATCTGCAGCCTGAGAAGAGGAGTTACCAAGCAAACTGAGCACATTGCACCACAGCAGTAATTTCCACATGTCCACAGCTGACAGCCCTAACTCTTTGTAGGGAGACTCTCGCTCTACATGAAACAGGCTGTGTGTGTTGGTAGCCAGAATGGGAAGAAGCCACATTTGAGGATGTGATCCTTGGAGGAGAAATGTCTCTCTTCCCCTTTGACCCCAGCAGTCACAGTAAAAAGTGAATCCAGGTGATTCTAGCTGGGGGTGCCTCTGGCATACAGGCTGCCTCATTTTAACATGGTCCCAACTTAACCTATAACTAACCCAAGGCACAATAATGCCACAGTGTGGCTTCAAGTTTAACCAAAATTATTTAAACAGAACTACACCAAAGTTACAACCAAACTGGCCTCGTACAAACACCTCCTTACAGCTGTATGCCAAATTATAGTTTAAAAAGCACTTTCAAAAATAAATAAATAAATAAATAAATAAATAAAAAGCACTTTCACAGATACCTCATTTAATGCTCACAACAACTTTGTGAGGTAAGCCTTATTATTGCTACTTCATGGATGAGGAATCTAAGGGTCAGAGAGGTTGAGTAATTTGCCCAAGATTATGGAGTTAGTAAGTGATGCATAAAAAGAGATTCAAGAAGTACAGGTGACACTCAAAACTCACAAATACATAATGAATGACCCATTAAGAGAAACTCAGTTTTTGATGATTAATAAGTTGTTAGACGGTAACACAAACCAAAGGATATTTTGCAGAAGAGTGGCTACAGGTTATAGGGGTTAAGACACAAAAGATCAATCACTCTGTAATTGGATTAATACTCTACTGTTTTTACTGATATGGCTATTCACTTAGTAGAAATATGACAAAAATTTATTTGACACTGGTAAGGGATGTAAGCAAGTGGGGAATTCAGTAAATCCAGTCACATCAGTAACTAGAGGGGCTTTGCGTGAACTAGAATTATAACTCAGAACTAGAATATCAATTCAGAAAACAATAAATTTAGAAGCCTGTCATACCATCAGGTGGCCAATGGGGCCACTCTGCGGTAAGACTAGTTTTTTCTGAGCAATAAAAATTATTGCAGGCAGTATTACCACTAATGGCAATAATTTGGCAAATGGAAGTCAATATACACAGACGGGGGTGACTGGTTGTGCTTGCGCAGTTTAGATGATTGAAGATCCAACATAAAGGCTTCTGCTGTGATGAGGATTAACCACTCAGTAATTAACGGCCTAAAGTGGGACGATAATCATGCATCAGAGAAAGTAATAAAAATGTCCCAACAAAGGTACTAAAATAAGGGCAATAAATGTTTTATACTAACAATCTGGAATTGTAAAATGGTCCAGTGCAGACCTACTTGTTGTCCCTTACTGTAGAGTGCTAATACCAAACCTCCATGTGCACACACACAAAAAAGGGTATGCAATTTATTCGGTGACAGTTATACTCCTCCCAAATCACAGAGCTAAACAACTACTTCTACGGGTCGCATGAATGCAATTCTGCTGAATGACCAGTGGAAACATTCATGGTTTTATATTGTTAACAGGTGCAAAACAAGAGTGTATAAAGTTTGCCTTTGCAGTTTGTGATATGGTGATATTTTAAGACCCATCCTAAATACAGATTCAAGGAAAACTCTGCTGATGACAGGTGCAGGCAAGGTATGGTGACTCTGAACCAAACATAAAATAGGATAGTACATCCCACTGCCTTACAAACATGGACAAATCCTGGCTGTGAACAGAATTGGCTAGAAGGAACAGAATACTCAACTCTGACACTTAAATTGTAAAGACCATGACGTCAGGGTACTAAGCTGGTGTTTCTGCAATTCTCTTGTCCTTCCCTCACGTTACAAGTTAACTGTTAATAGTTTTTGGCACCTTATTTTCACATTAACACATGCAAAAGCAGGAAATGTGAGTGGAGGCAGAAAGTGGTTTTCTTCACAAAATGATGTCTTACTGATTGGAAAAGAAACTCCTGCTAAAAACTCTCCTTTAGACTCTTCTTTTACAGCTCACTGGCCAGAACCAATGAGATGAGCCCATCACAGATTAGTCACTGGTATTACTGAGGAATTATTATAAAAGCCTTAAACTAACCCAGATGCCTACTCTAAGTACACTGTTGCCTGTTCAAGAGCTGAATGAAACTATGGTCTTGAGCAAGGAAGAAGCAGGGGCCGGGAAGGCGGCTGGGTAGGTAATTAACAGCGCCTGCCCCACTGGCCAACAAACCAGACAGTCCCCTGTGAGTAAAACTGGGAAATAGAACCCATCATACTTAACGGAAATATCACGCAAATAGCACAGAAAACATGTATCCCCTTGAGAAGATCTAATACAAGATACATACTAAGAAACGTTAAAGAAAAACCCACTGTCTAAGTAAATGGAGGGATTTCATTCCTTCTTTCCATAAATATCTACTTAGTACTTAGGACCTAAAATAAGGGCAATAAATGTTTTACAGTAACATTTACTGAATTTTCTTTTCGCTTGTCTGGGTGTTAAGACACACTGGTGAACAAAACAAAGTCCCAGCCCTCGGAGAGCTTACACTGGCGACTTCTGATTAAAAAAAACCAAAAATTGCATTTTACAGAAATGAACAGCAGTCATGCTTCACAGTATTTCAGAAGACTGTACTTTCTACATATTGGCCAAACTGAAAAAAGAATGGGTTGGTGGAATTAGAGAAAAGTTCACCACACATTCAGTTATTAAAAGAATATTAAAATATTGATAATGCACATTTGTAAGGTATTTTTCTAGGTATTCAAAATACTTTAATGTATATTCTCTTTACTTCCCCACTGACTATGAAGGAAGAAAGGGTGGCTATTATGACACAGGCCCCAGAAGGATGAAAATCTAGGTCTCTTGTACCTCTTAAATCATTCAGCTTTCACTATGAATGACAGCTTTCCTAGAGGTAAGACTCTAAGATTAAACCTGCAAAAAGAGAGAGGCCAAAGTTCTTAGAACATGTGAGAAGATGACCCATCATTTAAACTTATTGTGGCTGAACGATGGCCTATGAGAGAAAGGTGTGATAAAGTGATAACTGGGGGTATGAATACACACCCATACAGCTGGGATTTAACTAGGGCTCTTCTGTGTTTGAAAATAATTTATTAGTATTTTACTAGAAGAAATAGCCCCCAGGGATCTTTTAACTCCACTGTCTGGCTGGGTTTCCTTACGTGTGTCAAAGAGAAAAAGGACCTGAAGAATGCCAGCTCCATAGTTAAGTTCTATTTGCCCCGGTTCTCAGAGAGTAAGTAAGGAAGAGCGTGTGTGTGCATAAGGAAGAGGGGAGGTGTGTGTGTGTGTGTGCGTGCGTGCGTGTGTGTGTGTGTGAGTGATTGAGAAGCATGGGTCAATCAGTCAATTTTAAGACAATATTTACCAAGTAAGCCCTTCTCACAGAACAGAGACAAACCCTATATAAACCAACTTCCAACATAAGAAAAAGATCTCTGATGTAACTTAATTTTCCACTTAGTAACAGACTGCTTAGAGGTAAGAAGACTGTTCATCTTCTGATCCAAAACAGAACAGAGAAGCCAGAAAAGGGCAAAGCGGAAACTGTCACTTCTACAAAGTAGGGGAGGGTTCCACGGGTTTTAGAAGAAGTACATGCATGAGAGGAAACATATTTTGACTTACTTTTTGGTGAGCCGAGGGTCCAGAGGAGGGTGCTGTGCTCCATACACGGGCTGGATGCTAAAAGCAAGGAAAAAAAAAGGAAGACACAAGTTGTCAGGAAGGTAGATGTGTTGGGTGAGTATCACCTGCATCACAACATTGGAAGGGACTCTGAGAAACAGGTTACCTCCAAGAACAACTATGCCCAAGCCAAAGGAAAGCAACCTACTCTTAAAAAAAAAAGTTCATCTTCCCAGGTGAGGTTTCAGCACCCTACGCAATTATCAGGAAGTTCTATCCGTAAAGGCAGCATGGGAAGGCTTACAGTTGGAGAGAACACAGTTCAAATGTAGGTTGTGGCATCCACTATAAACCTTCACTAAATTACCTGACCACCTTGAATATGCTTTCTTATCTGTAAAATTGGAATATCGCCTACCCCAAAGGACCACCTGGACTACACGACAGTGAAGCAGCACCACAGATCAAGAGAGAAGTGACCCAAGGGAGTCTCACAACTGCTGGTAGGGGTATAAACGGACACAACCACTTTGAAAAAGTCCGGCTATATCGAGGAAGAACAAAATACACATACCCTAAAACTAAAGATATGTAGATATATATCTATAGATATATGTCGATATATATCTATATATCTTTAGAGAAACAGATAGATATGTGTAACAGGACACACATATAAAAGTGTTCATAATCTCTGATATGCAGATGACACCACACTTGTGGTAGAAAACAAAGAAGAACTAAAAAGACTCTTGATGAAAGTGAAAGAGGAGAGTGAAAAAGCTGGCTTAAGACTCAACATTCAGAAAACTAAGATCATGGCATCCAGTCCCATCACTTCATGGCAAATAGATGGTGAAACCATGGAAACAGTGAGAGACTTTATTTTTGGGGGGCTCCAAAATCACTGCAGATGGTGACTGCAGCCATGAAATTAAAAGACGCTTGCCCCTTGGAAGAAAAGCTATGACAAACATAGACAGCATATTAAAAGCAGAGACATTACTTTGCCAGCAAAGGTCCATCTAGTCAAGGCTATGGTTTTTCCAGTAGTCACGTATGGATGTGAGAGTTGGACTATAAGGAAAGCTGAGCACTGAAGAATCGATGCTTTTGAACTGTGGTGTTGGAGAAGACTCTTGAGAGTCCCTTGGACTGCAAGGAGATCCAACCAGTCAATCCTAAAGGAAATCAACCCTGTATATTCATTGGAAGGAGTGATGCTGAAGCTGAAACTCCAATACTTTGGCCACCTGATGCGAAGAACTGACTCATTTGGAAAGACCCTGATGCTGGGAAAGATTGAAGGCGGGAGAAGGGGATGACAGAGGATGAGATGGTTGGATGGCATCACCAACTCGACAGACGTGAGTTTGAGTAAACTCCAGGAGTTGGTGATGGACAGGGAAGCCTGGCGTGCTGCAGTCCATGGGTTCACAAAAAGTCAGACACAACTGAGTGACTGAACTGAACTGATAGCTCCAAACTAGAAATAACCCAATTGTCTATCAACAGAGAAATAAACTTCCATGTGTTCATATAATAAAATACTTCACAGCAATGTAAATAAATGGAATAAGGCTGCAAGTAATATGAATCTTACAGATGTCACACTGAACAAAAAAAAACAAGCAAAGAATAAAAGAGTAAATACTATATAATTCTATTTATACATACTTCACAAACTGGCAAAAATGATTTCTATCACTTAGGGATCATCCATACTGCTGCTGCTAAGTCACTTCAGTCGTGTCCAACTCTGTGGGACCCCACAGACGCCAGCCCACCAGGCTCCCCCGTCCCTGGGATTCTCCAGGCAAGAATAGTGGAGTGGGTTGCCATTTCCTTCTCCAATGCATGAAAGTGAAAAGTGAAAGTGAAGTCACTCAGTCGTGTCCAACTCTTAGCGACCCCATGGACTGTAGGCTACCAGGCTCCTCCATCCACGGGATTTTCCAGGCAAGAGTACTGGAGTAGGGTGCCATTGCCTTCTCCTCATCCATACTAGCAACACAATAAAGGAAGCACGGAGTGATTCACATAAAAGGATGTGGTTATCTCTTGGGGGAAGGAAGGAGGGGTGATAGACAACAGACACGGGGGATTCCAGGGAGTTCACTCTCTGATTATTTATCAAGTTTATCAAGTTACCACACCACACAATTGTTTTATGTACTTTTACACAGTAGTTCACAGTTTAAAAAACACACACAAAAAAGAGTGACCTGAAATAATTGTATACTAAGCCAAACTGTTAAGTACAGAGGCAACAGAAAAGCATGCTTCAGCATGTAAGAACTCAGGGAATCTGGTTTCCTTGACTCGTTCCTGAGGAAACTACTAGAGGAAAAACTTCAATTAATAATACAATAAATGGAGAAACAAGCAAAGGCAAAAGGCTGGTGGTGGACAAGAATCCGCCTGCCAATGTAGGGGACACGGGTTCGATCTCTGTTCTGAAAAGACTCCACATGCCCTGACGCAACTAAGCCCATGTGTGCGCCACAGCCACTGAGCCCAAGCTCTAGAGCTGGCGAATGGGCAACTACTGAGCACACATGCTGCAACTCCTGGAGCCCGCCTGCCCACCTAGAACCTGGACTCTGCAACAAAAGAAGCCCCGCACCACAACTAAAGAGTAGCCCCCACGTGGAATCAAGACCCAGTGCAGACAAAAGTAAATAAGCATGTACATTTTTAAAACTTTGTAAAGCTTGAGCCTTAAATTTGAGGCTTTCTGGTTGCAGAAGAGAATGCAAAAATAATGTAACTGGCAAATGTTAAAGTGGGATGGAGGAAAAGTGGACTGAAAGAAGTAGACTGATTTCCTCATCTTTTACTGACAAGGCTCAAAAGATACTTATAACTGGTAGCTCAAGGAATATATAGGTATGTTGTTGTTGTTCTCTCAGTCGTGTTTGACTCTTTGTGACCCCATGGACTACAGAATGCCAAGCTTCCCGGTCCTTCATCATCTCCTTAAGTTTGCCCAAGTTCATGTCCACTGCACTGGTGATGCCATCCAGCAATCTCATCCTTTGACGCCCTAATATACAGGTATGTTTAAAGATATAAAATAAAACTAAGAAAAATAACTATTATAATCAACTAAAGGCAGGTGGGAAGGAGGCAGGAAATAGTACTAATTTCATCATTACCCATGGTAGGGAGTCAATAGACTGTCTGAAGAAACATGGTATAAAGTTACACACAATCACTAGAATAACAAGATAACTCTTTCAAATCATCAGAACCTACACCAGAATATACCCACCTCCCAAAGCAAGTACAGTCCTGATAGTGAAAGTTTTTTAAAAGAAAATATTAAAAATAGAACTAAAACCAAATATATCAGTCACTCCAATAAATATATATGGGTCGAACTTACCTATTAAAAGAAAAGGGATTTTTATCAATGGGACCGGTAAAAATCAATTACAGTACATCTATATCCACTGACATGAAACACTCGTTGAAAAAAAGTTGCAGAATTATATGCAAAGTAATAACTCCATTTTGTGTAAAAATCTTTAAAATAAAATATATGATTATGTTTATGTATTTACAGCATATTTCTGAAAGAACACATAAGACATCAGAAGCAGTGGTATGGAAATGGAACTGGTGATTGGAGGGGCCTGTGGCAGAGACCAAGTTTTCAGTGCAAACCTTTTTATACCTTTCTCAATTAGTATTGTATACATGATCACCTTTCTGCTGCTGCTACTGCTAAGTCGCTTCAGTCGTGTCCAACTTTGTGCGACCCTATAGATGGCAGTCCACCAGGCTCCGCTGTCCCTAGGATTCTCCAGGCAAGAATACTGGAGTGGGTTGCCATTTCCTTCGCCAGTGCATGAACAGGAAAAGTGAAAGTGAAGTCGCTCAGTCGTGTCCGACTCTTAGCGACCCCATGGACTATAGCCTACCAGGCTCCTCCATCCATGGGATTTTCCAGGCTCTTGTACTGGAGTGGGGTGCCATTGCCTTCTCCAGATCACCTTTCTAAGAAATAAATTAAGCAATCTTTTTTTTTATTTTAAATCAGTTTATTTGTCTATTTTTAAACTTTACAATATTGTATTTGTTTTGCCATACATTGACATGAATCCACCATGGGTGTACATGGTTTCCCCTTCCAGAACCCCCCTCCCACCTCCCTCCCCATCCCATCCCTCCAGGTCATCCCGGTGCACCAGCCCTGAGCACCCTGTATCATGCATCCAACTAAATTAAGCAATCTTAAGAGCACTGGGAAGTTTAAATGGGATAATGTGTAAAAAGTCCTTCAGCACAATTCCTACAGGTAGTTAAGCAATAATAGCAGGTGATGAGGTAAATGCTGCCTGACACACACTCAGTGCTTAAGAAATGTTGGTGTTCTTCCTCCTCCTGATTTTTGTAATTTATTCCATACTAACATTTAGAAAACAGAACAAGTTAACCAAGTACCTACTTTGACATAAAGATGTGATCCTAAAGTTGCTTTTAAATAAAAATGTAGTCAATATGATTATTTTCACATTGATTTCTACTAAGATCCCAAAGGGAATATTCTTGTATAAATCTTTAGCTATGACTAGGGCCCTGACTTTTTAGTAGTAAGATTTCTGAACATCTCTGGAAGGTTGTTAAGTAATTGGTAAACAAACCATCACATGTACTACTACAGAAATACAAACAATGCTACTTGAATGTGTTTACAGTTTCCCAGGCAGAGGAGAAGAAGAGAGAAAAGAAGGATTAAAGAATACAGGAAAGTTTGGCTTAGAGAGAGAAAGCTTAGACAAAACAAAAAGCACAAACTAGAAAACCCAAAGGGCCACTGATTTGTATTTCAGTATTTGCAAATACTCTTAACATGAGTACACTTGAACTCTCTAAGTCCATAAGCTTCTATGTTAGCAAAATATAAAGATCAGAGAATAAACTCTACAGGAAGATATTAATGGGAAAGTTGGGTTGGGAGACTGAATAGCAGAATAAGAAAGAATCCTTAGATTCTCTCCATAAAAGAGTATTACCATCTGCCAGTAATATAGCAGAAAAAAAAGCAATCCTAATGGTGCAAGTTTAGGAGCTTTAAAGGCCATCAGTAATCTCCTAGGAAAAGGACCTTAACATCACTGTAGACTATTTTTTAAAGACATCAGCCCAGAGTGCTGGCATAGCCAGAAAGGCCAAGATAAATGGTGGACTTCATTAGCAAAGGTATCAGAGCCTAAACTGAACTTATGTCTGAACTAAAACCATAACGTATCTGTTAACATTTTTAATTAACATATTCCTGAACTAAACCATAATGTGTCTGTACCTGGAACTCTCTGGATAATGTATCAGTTTACTGAATCTCAAAAAGGAGAGGCAAGAAGTTAGAAAAGGAAGAGAAGCCCAGATGACTAAATGAAGACAACCTGAAAGAGCCTGGTGATTAAGGTGCTCAATTTCCCGGCATGTATAATTCACCTATCAACCTGTACAACACACTTCTACTAGACAAACTCAACTCTAGAGTAGGCTGGTCTCCACACACCCTAACCTCAAACACTAAGCTGGGCTCTTCTACCCATTGCATTTAAAAAATCTTATCCATCTTGAAACATTCCTTCAAATTCTACACCCTCTGCCCCATGAGCCTTTCTCTGAACCTATCCCCAGCATACACTAACCCATGCCTTTGCTGATCCCCTAAAACACAGAAATTGAGGCTTATACTGCTTTTAAAGAATAAACTATTTTTTAAGTAAACTAGATTTAGAGCATAATATACAGTATACCCAGGTAGGTGCTCAACACCTACATAAGAAATAAAACATTATGGAGTCGAAACCCCAGCACAACCCTTCTCAGGAAACCATTGAGTCTGGCATTTTTCATCTTCATTTTTGTTTTTATATTTTCTATGCATGTATCCCAAAACAATATAGAGTATTGTTTCGCATGTTTTAAAAACTTCATATAAATGGCATCACACCATATTTACGACTTATTTTGATGGTAAATCATAAATGCTACTTTAAATCTTAATTTCATGGCTGGCTGGCTGATTTCTCCAACACACATTTAAAAAACATTTGCTTTACCAAAAGAGTAAAAGGCATTTAGTTCACATTTTCAAAAACAAAGAAAAGTATGGAGAAAGATATAACAAACACCCATGAACCCATTACTCTGACTTAACAAATAATTAACACCTGTCACATTTCTTTTTCTTTAAGAAAATAAAGTGTTCAAGAGGCTTCTGAAGTTCCAGTTGCAGTCCCCAGCCCCATTCCCCTGCCTCCCCAAGAGATAACCACTATCCTGAAGTGGATACAAAATCCTTCCGATCTGTTTTTATACTTTTACACATATTCATGTATCCATAAACATGCAATATCTTTTTTTATGTTTTAATACTTTTATGTGAAAGACTGCACACTGTACATGTCAGTCTACACCTTGCTTTTCTCACTCAACAATGTGTTTTCACCCAGCTCCGCTTTTCAGGTTTTCTGATTACAAAAGTAACATATGCTTACGTGGAAAAACCAGAAAGACAGTAACACTGAGCATCCTCTCCATGGGGAAGCTGAGCTGCCAAGTACTTTCCGATCCTACAGAGCGGTGGTGGGCCACGTCTGTTTCTGCGGTCCCCTCACCACCTGGCGGAGCATGACCCACGCCAGCAGGCACTTAACAGTCAGTGACTCAAGCCCGGAACGATGAGGAACCCCGGCCTCTGTGTAAGCTGACTCCTGTCTAGCTACACCTAAAAATGACGAGGCAGTCACACTGTATCTCAGAGAAACCAAACCGCATATACAGAGAAAAGAAGGCCACGGGCTGTGCCACAAGGAAGGAAAAAAACGAAGCAAAAGTCTCGGTCAACCTCCATTGTTCCCTTCAATAAACCAACACCGCAGAACGTGTTGGCATAGCTGGTTTACGTAGTTGGAACAGTGCAAAAATCCCGATAGGAAAAAAGATCAACAGGTGTGTTTGTTCAGCACTGGAAGAGGAGCTAAAGCAAACACAGGCAGAGCTATTCACTTGGAAGCCAAACACGCTGGCAATCAACGCAGGGTCACACGCTCACTCCATGGAAGTCTTCCAGAATTGGGGATCCACGCTGCTGGGGTGATAATTTAGTATCTCCTAGTCGCTGACTTAATCAGTAAAGCATTTCCAAGCTAAGAATAGGTTGTAATGTACCTGCCCAGACAGGCTGGGACCATTACACTGAGTCTACTATCAGATTCTTTAATGTTATGAAAAATGACCAAATGACAGAGAAGGTTTCAGTTAAAAATCTACAGGCTCCTAAGTAATTCAAGGGATCAGACACTTCTTAGCGTCACTGAATATTAAAAGAGCTCCTTGACTTTAATAATAAACGCACATGTGTGCTAAGTCGCTTCAGTTGTGTCTGACTCTTTGCGACCCTATGGACCGTGGCCCACCAGGCCCACCAGAATCCTCTGGGATTCTCCAGGCAAGAACACTGGAGTTGGTTGCCATGCCCTCCTCCGGGGGATCTTCTGACCCAGGGGTTCAGCACCCACCTCTTATGTCTCCTGCATTGGCAGGCAGGTTCTTTACCACTAGCACCATCTGGGAAGCCCACTTTTGCTTAAAAAAGAGGGAGAACATGGACTGTGACTTGAGCGTCCGACAGAGACAGTCAGAGCTCTTCCAGTCTGCAGGTGGCATTGCCACAGCTAACTTCGGGATTGCATCCAAGAGGCCCTGAGTGGGGTGGTGTTTAGATTGATTGGTTTGATGTTGCACACCCCTCGCCCTCGTTCTTTCTGAGGATCCTTTCAGAGAAAGGATTCTTGTTTTTTCTTCATTAGATAGTGACTTCCAAGCAAGCTGACTTCTCCCCTGGCATACTCCAACCTGATTGGACAAAGGAAGCCCTATGGCCTGGGAGAGGAACTTATTTTTAATTTTTCTTTCTTACAAAAACGGATTTTTTCCCATAAATATTTTTACTTCAGAGGACTAGGACCAGTTTGTTTTGGGCCTTTCTGCTGAAAATTTGTCTCGTTTAAGAGGCAGTTAGGATCTTTACCATATGTATGAATTTGTATAATTTCATTTTGGATAGGGATAAACTTCTGCTTCTGATAAAAGCCCGGAATTTCATCTGGTTCCTCAGAGCATTGCGTGTGTGTCTTGCTGTGGCCCCGAAAGGTTTTGTCTAAAGATTCTGGAACGGCAAGTTGCTGGCTTGCCTTTTCTGAAAAGAGAACATGCAAAACCTGACCATCTTTTAAGACCTTCATCCGTGGAAACCACTAAACAGGAGATTCCCGTGGGATGGAGGGGACGGGAGAGAGAAGCCTGGTTCTGGCCTCGATCGTGGCCTCCTAATACCCCTTCACTGCAAATATAAATGTATTCAAGCCCTATTTATAAGCAAATACTCTTCCTGCCTCCGCCAACCCCCCACAGAACATCACCTGAAATTGCCAATCACACTTTGGTCTGCAGCCACCGGACCATCTGTCCCCGCGCAAGAAGTGCTGTGGTTCAGGCGGCTCCTGGTCGAGCGCCTTCCCTTTCTGACATCATGGCCCGAGGAAGGCTGGAGTTGCTCTGAGAGCAGTTTGGTTTGGGATGATTCTATTTGGTTTCTGTTTTTATTCTTTTGGATCAGCATTCTCCCTATCCCTTTTGGCCACCCTCCCTCCTAAACATGTACAATAACTATACAGAGACTGCTACAAACTTGTATATAGTTTTTGGATCAAACAGCATGAGGAGATGGGAAACCATTAAAAACTGGGGCTCTTGCTCTCCTTTGCTTTGTAAATTCACAAGTGGGGGTGGGGAAGAGGGACAGTTAAGATGTTTACAGAACTTTAAGCTCCCTCGGAACTTTTGCCAGTGTGGAGGAAAATAAAAAAGACCTTAAATAAAAAAAAAAAAAAAGAGGGAGAAGCCCTTCCCAGAAGGATTGGGGATGAGATTGTGGGGAATTAGCCAGGGTTTGGCTCACATTTCTCTCTCCTTCCAAGTCTCATCCACATTTTCACTGGAAGCATCCATACCCTTGAACCAGATGAGGTGCTTGGACAGAAGGTTATTTACATCTTAACAGAGACTGAGGGAAGGGGGAGGCAGCAACAGAGTGTGGACCAGGAGTCAAGAAATTTGCAGTGTGATTTGGGGCTACTTTCCCTCTCTGGCCTCGGTTTCCTCATTGGCAGTGCTCTCAGGGTTGAATTATAACATTCTATAATTTCATGACACTCAAACGTGCTGTGGGGCCAGAAATTCACTCCTTTCAAAAGCACAAGACAGAAAAACCCACCTTCAGCGCTCCCCGCCACCTCCAATCTATTCTTACTTATCAATCATGCCTCTGTGACTGACAGAGCAGAAGATAAAACATCCAGTGACATGAGCTGGAGTTGGCAAGTTTAACATTCAACTGCAGAACCGGTAAGAGCCTCAGAGCTCATTTAATCCAGACTTCATTTCATAGATAAGGAAATTGAGCATGGAGTAGTTTGCATGTTGTCCTAAACTGTGGCTTTTTCTGAGGCTAGGACACCACAATCTTACCTGACAACCTAAGCTAGAAACCTGAGGGTAACACCCCTTCAGCCCCTCTTTCTCCCTTACTCCCCAAATCCAGTGATTTACCAAGTCCCAAACTTGTCCTTTATTGCCATTACTCTAGTCGAAGCCCTCATGGCCTGTCCCTGTACTAACTGCAGCAGACTCTTAACTACAGCTGATTTGAACAACAGGGGTTAGGGGCACCGACTCCACTCACAGCCCAACCCAGGGATCGAACCCAGGTCTCCTGCATTGCAGGCGGATTCTTTACCAGCTGAGCCACAAGGGAAGCCTCTACTCACAGCAGGGAGACCAATGAGGAAGGTACAGCAGTGGTCCAGGCAAGAGAGGACTCAGTTTGATCCTGGAAGTAGGGAGTAGAAGTGATGAGAATTGCTCATATTCAGGATATATTCTGACAAGCCAACACAGAACCTGCTAATGAACTGGATGTAGAAGGAAGAGAAAGAGAACGAAAGACATTAGGATTTTTGGTCTGAGGGACTTGGTGAATGGGTTTACGTGATACTGGACAGAGTAGATTTGCAAGAGTGGGCAAATGTGGAAATCAAGAGTTCTGCTTGGATGTGTTACTTGGATGTGAGAGATGCTATTAGACAGCAAAACAGAGATGCATTAGTCGTTCAGTATCCAGGGACTTCCCTGGCAGTCTAGTGGTTAAGACTCCGTGCTTCCACTGCAGAGGGCACAAGTTTGATCCCTGATCCGGGAACTAAGATCCCACAGGCCGCATGGTATGGCCAAAAAAAACTGTTCAGTATCCACTGGGGAAAAGCATCCAGCATCAGAAATCAGGTTTCCTTCCATCTAATTCAAGGCTCTCTTCTCAGTGGTTCTCACAGTGCAGCTCCCAGATTAGCAGAGTGGTGCCCTTTGGGAACTTCTCAGAAACTCAACTTCTGATGCTCCACCTCAGATGGACAGAACTGGAAACTCGGAAGTGGAGCTTGGCAATCTATGTTTTAACAAGCCCCTCCAGGCGATTCATTCAAGTTTGAGAAGCACTGCTCAAAATCATACTCCTCATTGCTGCCCCTGCATTAGGCTCTTTTGTGTTCCCATAAACCCTCTGCCTAATCAACAACAGGCAGTATTTTTGCCACCCAGGACTCACTGGGGAGCTCCAGACACACCACTGATCAAAGTTCTTCAATTTGAGTTTCTGAAACTAGAGCAAGGAGGAGAAACAAATAAAAATAGAAGCTACTATAATCACAACTAGCATTTTCATAATGGCTCATGTTATTGAGTACCTTCTATGTACTTTCCATGCATTACCTCATTTAATTCTCATAACAGCCTTATAAGGTAGACACTCTGTCCTCATTTTAGAGGAGGAAACTAAGGCACCAAGAGGTTAAGTAACTTGCCCAAGGTCACACAGAAAGCGGCAGAGCTGAGATTTGAAACCAGGCAGTCAGGTTCCAGAGCTTGCATTCTTATTCATTTTTTCTCCCTTTTTGGAGATATAATTGACACATAATCTTGTGTAAGTTTAACATGTACATTCTGTTGGTTCGGTACACTTTCAGTCTCTCTCTGAAGTTTCGTCCGCAGTTGGTTGAATTTGTGGATGGATGCAAAATCCATAGATATGGAGGGCCAACTGTACCACCACCTCATATAAAGCACTTGAACACCTGCAGATCTTGGTATCCAAGGGGGTCCTGAAACCAATTCCCCCAGACACTGAGGGACAGCTCTACTGCAATATGATTACTACTGTCGCATTGGCTAACACTTCTATCATGTCACATAATTAACATTTCTTCTTTGTGGTAAGAACAATTAAGATCTAGTCTCCTAGCAACTTTGAAGATTAGAATACAGTGTTGTTGACTATAATCACTATGCTGTCCACTGACTCTCCAGAACTTATTTATCTACTAGTTTGAAGTTTCCAGAGCCTGTATTTTTAACCACATGGTACATACTGCCTCCTGTCTTCCTAGGCATCCACACAAGGACCATTTGATATATTAAGCACATGGGGCTCTTATGAATAACTGAGAGCACTTATAAAGATGTTTAATTCCATCAAATTACTATATGAAGCAATTCCACTTCTACACATAGTGAAAGGATTGGAAAACATACTTTCACACAAAAAACCTGCATACGGATTTCACAGTTTTATTCATAAGAGCCCCAAACTGGAAACAACTCTAACGTCCATCACCTAATGAATGGATAAACAAAGTGAGGTACATACATACAAGGAATATTATTCAGCCGTAAAAGGAATGAAATACTGATACATGCCACAACAAGAATAAGCCTTGAAAACACTACACCTAAAAGAAACCAGTCACAAAAGGCCTCTTACTACATTATTCCATTTATACAAAATGTTCAGAATAGGTAAATCCATATAAACAAAAAGATCAGTGGTTGCCAAGGGCCAGAGGGAGGGAGGGAGGAAGGGGGAGTGACTACTAATGGATATGAGGTTTCTTTTTGGGGTGATGAAAATACTCTTGAAATTAGTGTTGATGGTTGCACAAAACCATTTATACGCTAGATGAATATACTAAATACCACCAAATTATACACTTCAAATGGGTGAATTTTTATGATATGTGAATTATCTCAATAAAGCTGTTATTTTACAAAAGGATGTTTAATTCATTTTGAACTTGAGGCTATTTTACTACATAAAATTCCTATTTGCTGTAATTAAGGTTGCTGGATCATGATCAAAGAAACTGAAAGTCATCTGCTATCGTTCTGAATTTTTACCTTTCAATTTGCAAAGAGGAAGCTAGCTAGTCTCACTTCTAAGTTGCCATGGACCTAGACAGTCATCTGTGCCATTTCTCCACCCAGACAAAATTTTTCTTCACTATGACCGAAAGAGTACAAATGCAAAAAGTTCTATTCTTGAGAAAATGTACTAATATTTTCCTTACATCAAAGCACTTTCTATCTAAAAGAATTTTGATTTTCTTCCATAACCAAGGTCCCCTAGGGCTTCCTTGCTAAAAGCCCAAGTTGAACAAGATGCTCTTCAACAAGCAAGGCACTAAAAACCATTATGAATCATGGCAATATTTTAACGTCTTAAGATAAACAATGAACATACATACCTCCTACTGGAATAAGGATCAGAGAAATATTCTTTAAATGTATACTTTCTCTAATAATAACAGAAATATTAATAAATAGTATTTACTGAGCAACTATAATGTGCTAAATATAAATAAACACTGTTTTAGGTTCTTTTCAAATAGGCTGTTTAATTCAGTCCACACAGGAATCTTGAAGAAAGTATTTTTATCCTCTTTTCACAGATAAGGAAACTGAGGCTTAAAGAGATTAATTGTCCATGATCACATAGATAACACTCCAATAATAATCCAAAGCTTTCAGAACTCAAATGTTTTCTCCTCTATCTTTCATATTCCTCTTCAAAATGAAAAAGGAAGCCACAAACTTGAAGAAACTGAAAAGATTCCTCTTCCTATCTAACAAAAAATAGTGCTCTGCAAAAAAGATGACTGCTTCTACAATCCAAAAGAGGAAATATAGAAAATAAAAACTGTTAGTAACAACCAGCAGTTGGTAGGCACAAAAAGACTATGCCATGTCCCACATCTCAAATACTGCTTCCTGATTTAACAGTTTTCCCATAGATTCTGATTATAACTTTTGATGTCAAAATTTAATGATCTCACCATGGAAAACCCCGGAGAACAGCAGTTCGTGAGACTGGAGAGCTCCCTAGACCAGGAAGGAAAAGGAATCAGTAGGCAGGAAGTGGTGCCTATCTAAAAACATAGAAGTCTTTAGCACTAATATTAACACTGTTATCCCACAACATTTCAATCTGAAGTTATTTTTGAATTCCCTTACCCTATTTTTTTACTATATTACAAAAAACTGACCCCCGATTGTCTAACAAGATCCTATCAATAAATAAGTCCACTACATAGCCACCACTGACCCTGATTTCTCTCTTGCTATTGATAAAACAAACCAAAAAAGCTAACAGGTTTAAAGGATTATCCCTTTATCAATCAGCTAGGAAGGGTAGCACATGGGGTACAATCAATCATGAACCTCGTTATCAAACAGACTGTGGCTGGCCAAAATCTTAAATTTAAGATTGAAACATACACTCCTTTTACTTCTCAGCACTACCCCCAAACAAATTGAAACTATAAACCAACAGTAGACTGATGAATGGACAATTGTTAAGAGTCTCAACGTATACCAAAAAGGGGTGGGGCGGGAGTGGAGATTATCTTAGAAATAATCTGTTCTCCACCTAAACAAGTCTAGAATGAAAGAATTTAATGCATTTGCACAAGAAGCACATCACCAGGCAGAGGAGGACACTGGGGTATGTCAAATCCTTAGAAAATGCTAAAGAAATCATCTCGATTCTAAGTTACCCTGTAACAATTCCTAATGGGAAAGGACCAACTCAAGATATCTTAAATGAGGTCGAGTTTTCCTCACTTTTCTTGTCACCTCTCTCCCCTCCCCCAGATGGTCTCAAGCTCCCACCAGAATCTTTCCAGGAGTCCAGGAGAAAAATTCGTACGTGCAGAGGCGGGGGAGCAAATGAAGGGGTCATCCTCGTGCAAACAACCACCTGTGCGTGGTGAAGACCCCCGTCCCCTCAAGAAGTTCTGTTTCAAGTGAGAAGCAGCTCTGAGGATAGCCTTTCAAACCCAAAACCGACACTGATTACTCACCCAACTCCACTGTCCCCTATGCGCGAACTCCGGCCACCTCCCGGCTGAGGGAAGACCCTCAAGAGCCCGACGCCCCCAGACCCGGGTCTGCTCCCACACCCAACCATCTCCAAAGCTCGCCGCCCACTCCTTTGCCTGACAGCCGTCCCGCCGCCACCAGGCAGTCCCAGCTCCCCCCCGCCCCACGCCCAGGTTCTCCAAACCAGCATTCTTGGATCGCTAGCGCCCCAGGCCCACGGGATTTAGGGCTTAGGATTTAGAAGGGTTTGGTCCAATCTCCTCTTCCTCTCAGCGTCCTGGGCTCACCTCCCCGGCAGCTTGGCGCTCCTCTTCCAAAACTGCTTGCTATTCTCGGCGGCCATTGCTCCGGCCTGGGGAAGGCCTTGTAGGCGGGCCAGGGGGTTATCCAGCGAAATGCCCCCAGGACCCCGCAATCGCAGGGCCAGCTCAGGCCGCTTCCCCGCTGCTGGTCACCCGCTCCCAGCTCCCGGGGGCGCCATCTTGGATGTGGGCACCCCCCAACCGAGCGCCGCTGCCATTGGTGAGCTGCGCAGGCTGCGGGAGACGGACCAATCGGAAGCCAGAATCCTGCAGGCCGCTGAAGCCGAACGGTGACGTCAGGGGCTGGGCACACAGGTGAACCGAGAAGGCGGAGCTTGGACTAGCTGGGAGGCGGGACTGAAAGTTCCTTCGCCCGGGCCGGGAAAGAAGCAGGTAAAGAAAGGGACCTATGGGAAGAAGGAGAAGGCGCTGTTTTCTTTGGGGGTAATGAGATTCTTGAGTCAAGTATTTTTTGAAAAGAGAAAGCATATATATTTATGTATAAAAATCTTTGACCTAAATATAAGGGCCCATGTATTGGTTGCTGCCCATTTTTAACATCTCCCAATTCAATGACACTCAGGTTATTATCCTCCCCACTCCCTTCGTTCCTTTCGGACTCTAATTTTTTCAATCGGTGGAGGAAAATCAATAACTGACCTGACGGTCCAGAGTTGCTAACTGTTCAACACAACACGTAACTAACGGTTGGTTCATAAGAGCATCTCTCTCCTCAGATAATTGATCCCTGTGAAAGGACTTGTGCCGTGCCTGAAATTCAGATGATCAAATCTCTGTTTCAACCAATAACCGTCACTTTCTGACCAAGAGAACCTAGATGCGGACAAACTGTTTAGGAAATATTCTTCTTTTATCTATCCAATTCAGAACGCCAACGGACATCCTTAATCCCTTATTAATCTATTATAAATCTTCACCCTTGATTTTATTTTCGATCTAGTTTTGACTCAGAATGAGATTTAATATTAGCATTTTGAATCCTTTGAAAGTCTTGTCAGTGTTTTTTGCCCTTTTTGAGTTTCTGTGCTGTATACCACAGGGATGGGGGGCCGGGAGAGGGCAGGAAGCACACCCTAGTCCACAGTAGTTTCTGTCCCATCAAAGGACTCTTGAAGTGGGATGATTGTTCCTCACCCCCTTCTCCTGGTTATTGCTAGCACAGTCCTTCCACATATTGGAAGGTCTAAAGGACCTTTTTTAATAGGCCCGCTAATGGCTTCTTTCTACATAGACATTACCCCCGTTTTTAAGCTGTTTTTGTCCCCTAATTTCACAATCATGAGATGGCATGAAAAGGGCTATTTAAATTTTCTCTGAATTTCTCATGTTTTTGTAAACGTTCATCTTATTTTGTCTCAGATATTCATATTTATAGACATAGCCTCCATCAAACAAAAGTCCCTCTATCCTTTTAATCATTTTAGTGGCCTTTCCTTGGCTGTTATTTTTCATAGGATGCAGTGACTAGCACTGCATACTGAGGTCCATGAGAGAGTTCCTGAGGTTTTTGTTGAAGCTGATGTTTTTATCATTATTCTGAAACCACCAGAACTTTTACTGGCATTTTGGATTTTACAAGAGCTGATGTCCTGAAGGAATAACGTACAGGAGCTTCTGATCCCTTTCCTTGGGGGCAGCTGGCAGTTCAGAGTTCATTATCTTAAAGTTGTCACCTAAATTGTCTCCTCCTATGTGAACTGCCTTAGACTTGTCCACAGGGCAAGTCATCTGCCACTTTCCAGCCTACTCATATAGCTTTAGAAATGTTCCAAGAGACACTCCCAATTGACTTGACATTTCACTATGTGGAAAGCAGAGTATAATTTGTGTACCTAGAAAAGTCTCAAAGTATTCCTTTTTCTTAATCATTTATGAAATGTTAAATAACACTGATTCCCAGAGGATGCTATTAACATTGTTCAACCCTGAGAAGCCATTAATATTCCTACTTTTTATTTTCTACTTCTAAGCCAGTTTCCTATCCAAGATTAAAAAAAAAAAAGTTGTCTAGTGATAACTTTTAAAATTGTCTTTGTTAGAGAAGTTGAAATCCTTGAGCCTTTTTCCACCACCACCACTGTGACCAACCAATTCTAAACCACCCACATCCTTACAGCAGCCTGCTAGCAGGCCTCTTTCTTCCACTCTGTCCCCTTAGAGTCTATTCCCCACACAGCAGAGGGGGAGAGAGAGAGCCTGTTAGAATGTTAGTCAGGTTATGTCACTCTGCTCAATACCCTGCAATGGCTCCATCTCACTTGGCATAAAATTCCAGCTCCTTAAAGACTCTCTGTGGTTTGGTTCCACTCTCTTCCTTGCTTAATCTGCTCCAGCCACACTTACTGGCTTTTTGCTGTTCAAGCATGTTCCTACCTCAACACTTTTGCATTAGCCACTGCCTCTGCTTGGGATTCTTTCCCCTCAAATATCTATTTTTCTTTAAAGTGTTACCCATACCTGCCATATTTTATACCTGTTTCTTGTCCTTCTCCATCCCCTAGAATGTAAATTCCACATTTCCAGAATGTAAGTGTAAGGCAAGGATTTTGTCAGTTCTGTCTCTGCCCTTCTCACCTAGAATAGTGCTTGGCACACAGTAGGTGCTTAATATTTGCTGAATAAGAGAATGAAGAGTATAAACTATTCTTGTCTTTTGGTTCTATGTTGTTCATGTGTGTTTTTTGTTGAAAAAGATGATAGAAACCATGTTTCTAATCCCTGGCAGGTGTGTCCGCCTTACCAAAGAGCCTATAAGCTTATTTATGCTCTTTGTTGAAAAACAGCCTTCCTTTCCTGGGAAAGAATGTCCTCTTCAGACCCTTTTGCAGCTTCAGAGGGATGAACCTGTACCTAAAATGATGAGGGACAGAGGTCATCCGCCTAGCCACCTGTCCATCAAAAGGTGACAGCAGTGGCAGCAAGACCACCCTCACACCAAACTTAAGGTGAAAATCATTGGTGTGAGGTTCCCAAGGGGTGCTTGGAGCACTTTTGGTAGAGACTCTTAGTGATACGCACTGACTGGTCCATTATACTGGTGCTTCTTATACTTGTATAAAAAAAGTTGATCTATTTTTGGTTGTGCTGGGTCTTCATTGCTGCACAGCAGGGGCTACTCTTTGTTGTGGTGTGATTGCTTCTCATTGCAGTAGTTTCTCTTGCTACAGAGCACAGGCTCTGGAGTGCCTGGACTCAGTAGATGTGGCCCAAGGGCTTAGCTGTCCCATGGCATGTAAGATTCTCTTGGACCTGTGTCCCCTGCATTAGCAGGTGGGTTCCTAACCACTGGACTACCAGGGAAGTCCCTCTCATACTTTAATGTACATGTGAGTCACCTGGAGATCATGTTACACATCTAGATTCTGATTTAGTAGGTCTTGGGTGGAACTTATGTGATAGAGGATGAGATGGTTGAATGGCATCATTGACTCAATGGACATGAGTTTGAGCAAACTCTGGGAGGTGGTGAAGGACAGGGAAGCCTTGCGTGCTGTAGTGCATGGAGTCGCAAAGAGTCGGAGATAACTGAGCAACTGAACAACAGCAACAGCTGCCTCCCAGGTGACCCTGATGCTTGTAGACCTCACTTTGGAGGCCTTCTGCTCATGGAACAGAGTGACCTATGATCCTTAAATTTATTTCAACTGTTCCCTCTTTAACTTCATCTTCATTCAGAAGAGAGTAAAACAACTTAGATTGCAGCAAAGTGGAGTTTGGAGCAAAGGGAATGAGCTATGTTTGGATTGTGTGTGGACTCAGAAGAAGTGAGCCTATCTCAATCCTTAAAGAAAGTTCCATGGAAGAGGTAAATCGTGAGTGGAGACACGCAGGGAAAGAAATAGACCCAAAGGACCTTTCAGAGTAGCAGCTCCAGAGAAAGATAAAAATCAAGAAAAAAAGCCTTTGGACCAAGTTCCAAAGAGATCACTAAAAGTGAAAGTGAAGTCACTCAGTCATGTCCAACTCTTTGCGACCCTATGGGCTGTAGCCCGCCAGGCTCCTCCATCATGGGATTTTCCAGGCAAGAATACTGGAGTGGGTTGCCGTTTCCTTCTCCAGGAGATCTTCCCAACCCAGGGATCGAACTCTGGTCTCCCACACTGCAGGCAGACTCTTCACCATCTGAGCCACCAGGGAATCCCAGAGATCACTAGCAGACTTGAATCTCAGCGTAGGAGTCGAGTGGACCCTGTGCTGAGAGAAGAATTAAGAAATGAGAGCAAGAAGCAGCCCTCACAATGTACTGCAGAAAGTTGGACCCCCAAAGGAATGGTGAAGTCAAACTGGGGTCTAACAGCAAAAAGGCTTTTCCAGCACTTAAACAACCACTGAGTCAACTGAGAGAGATCAGTTATGTCAAGGAAGGCAAAAGGCTAAGCAAAAAGACTGAAGAAGCAAGAGGCTATAGGAGTAAAGAAAGAGAGAGTCTGAAGGGGTGGGAGGAAGATAAAGTATTTCTTTCCTATGAATTTATTCTAAGAAAGTCAGTTAAAAAGAGGGAGGGGAAAAGCTCTGTATACAATGGTGTCCTTTGCCTTGTAACCAATAACGAACAGGGTAAATCAAAAGATTACAAAGGTTTAAACATGAGAAGGTGGTTATACAAATTATGGCGTGTGGTTTGTAAGCTTGAACCAGGCTAGGTCATTAAATCATGCAAATTTGCATGCTACATAGCGCATCAAAAAGGTTTCTGAAGTGATGTCCAGCAGGGAAAAGGCAGAATGCAAAAAAATCTTTGCCTGATTTCAATAAAACTACATTTGACTCTTTTGTCAAAGAGAAGAAAACATGGAAAATTTTAGCAAGTTTTGTTAGTAGAATTATGCATCTTTTTATTTCTAGAATTCTTCTCTAATGCTACCATATTTATATCATTATAAAATATATGTCATATAATAAATTAGGGGATGTTGAGACTTCCTTGGCAGTCCAGTGGTTAAGACTCTGTGCTTCCACTGCAGCAGGTATGGGTTTGATCCCTGGTCAAGGAACTAAGATCCCACATCCCACATAGTGGGGCCAAAAAGTATAAGGAAGCAAGTAAATAAATAAGTTAGAGGGTGGCAGACTTTTTCTATTAAGGGCCAGGCTGTAAACAGTTTTCAGCTTTGCAAAATTAGCAAGGCTGTGTTCCAATAAAACTTCGTTTGTAACTACAAAAATTGGAATTCTATATGATTTTCCCAAGTTACAAAATATTCTTTCAATTTTTTCCAAATATTAAAATATGTAAAAACCATTCTTAGTTCACAGACCGTGCAAAAATACTGTACCAGATTTGGCTATGGGTGCAGTTTGCCAACCCTACAGTAAAGAATAAAGAATAAATAACATTTGAGAATAAGATTAAGAAACAAAAAAACCTTCCAAGTCCCCATTTTGCCCCTCCTTGATCCCATTCCCCTCTCTCTCTCTCCAGTGGAAACCACAAGCCACTCTCTTCCATGTTATACACTTTTACTATATATGCATGTATCTATAAACAACATGTTTTTCATGTTTTGAAACTTTATAAATAGCAAAACACTGTACATATGCTTCAGCAACTGGCTTTTTTCTCTCTGCATTCTGTTGATACAAGGAGCACTAGTTTGCTCATCTTAACTGCCCTATTGTGTTCCATAATGTAAATATTCCTCAATTGTCATCACCAGTTATTTCTATTTTAAGCTGTGCTCAATTAGCATTCTTTTACACATTACCATGTGCACAATTTTCTCTAGTGTGGTGTTTTTCAAAGGACAGTTTGTCAACTGTTACAGTGAGTTGAAATACATTTAAAAGTTGGAATCTTTAATGAAATAGAATAAATGGGGACATTTATACCTGATACACAAAATTGACAATGTTGTGTCAATTATATCTCAATTAAAAAAAAAAAGAATAGGATTAGAAAAGATCAGAGTGTTGCATGTAATAGGAAAAGGCATTATTGTGCAAAAAATTTTATTTACGCTTTTTACACACTTATACATATGTGCGTATGTACTTGATTGTAATGTAAAACATATATCTCAGTAAGAGATTGTTGTCACAAAGTTTGAAAAACCACTCCTTTAAGGTGCTGAGGGATACCCAGGAAAAACATGCTGGATCATAGAATATGCACAGTTTCTACATAACTGGATACTGAAAAATGCTCTGTAAAATGGTTTTTCCAATTTATACTGGTCCTCACAGCAATGGGTAAGAGTTACCATTGCTTCACATCTTCACCAGTAGTAGGTTTTTCTCATGGGATATTAAATATACAACATACACAAAAGATTGTATAACACTAATATGTATAGTTTGATGAATAATAGTAACATTTCCCTGAATGTCACCCACTCCCCATGCTATGCAACAGGACATCACCAGTATCTTAGATGCTTCTTGGGAGGCATCTTCCTATGGGCATTCTCCTGCCTTCAAGTGTAACCACTGTGCAGAATTTTGTATTAAACATTCTCTGTATATGTATATTTTTTACCTGTTTTTGTAACCTTAAATAATGTATTGTTGATATTAATGATTTAATCATATTGTATGGTATCCATTCTCCTGTTGCTTGCTTCTTTTAGACAACAGGATGGTTTTGAGATTTACCCATGTTGATATAGCTATAACACCACTTACCTATGTTACTACCGGTGACTATTTAACCGTTCCAAGTTGACCTGCAGCCTGGTTGTAAGCCACTGGATTTTGCATCATTTCCACAGCTATTTGTAAGGCCTCCTCAGACAGCCGTTTTGCTTTTTTGCATTTCTTTTTCTTGGGGATGGTCTTGATTCCTGTCTCCTGTACAATGTCACGAACCTCCGTCCATAGTTCATTAGGCACTCTGTCTATCAGATCTAGTCCCTTAAATCTATTTCTTACTTCCACTATATAGTCATAAGGGATTTGATTTAAGTCATACCTGAATGGTCTAGTGGTTTTCTCCACTTTCTTCAATTTCATTTGAATGCAGAGTTCCAAAGAATAGCAAGGAGAGATAAGAAAGCCTTCCTCAGCAATCAATGCAAAGAAATAGAGGAAAACAATAGAATGGGAAAGACTAGAGATCTCTTCAAGAAAATTAGAGATACCAAGGGAACATTTCATGCAAAGATGGGCTCAATAAAAGACAGAAATGGTATGTACCTAACAGAAGCAGAAGATATTAAGAAGAGGTGGCAAGAATACACAGAAGAACTGTACAAAAAAGATCTCACGACCCAGATAATCACGATGGTGTGATCACTCACCTAGAGCCAGACATCCTGGAATGTGAAGTCAAGTGGGCCTTAGGAAGCATCACTATGAACAAAGCTAGTGGAGGTGATGGAATTCCAGTTAAGCTATTTCAAATCCTAAAAGATGATGCTGTGAAAGTGCTGCACTCAATATGCCAGCAAATTTGGAAAACTCAGCAGTGGCCACAGGACTGGAAAAGATCAGTTTTCATTCCAATCCCAAAGAAAGGCAATGCCAAAGAATGCTCAAACTACCGCACAGTTGCACTCATCTCACACGCTAGTAAAGTAATGCTTAAAATTCTCCAAGCCAGGCTTCAGCAATATGTGAACCATGAACTTCCAGATGTTCAAGCTGGTTTTAGAAAAGGCAGAGGAACCAGAGATCAAATTGCCAACATCCGCTGGATCATCGAAAAAGCAAGAGAGTACCAGAAAACCATCTATTTCTGCTTTATTGACTATGCCAAAGCCTTTGACTGTGTGGATCACCACAAACTGTGGAAAATTCTGAAAGAGATGGGAATACCAGACCACCTGACCTGCCTCTTGAGAAACCTGTATGCAGGTCAGGAAGCAACAGTTACAACTGGACATGGAACAACAGACTGGTTCCAAATAGGAAAAGGAGTACGTCAAGGCTGTATATTGTCACCCTGCTTATTTAACTTCTATGCAGAGTACATCATGAGAAACGCTAGGCTGGAGGAAGCACAAGCTGGAATCAAGATTGCCAGGAGAAATATCAATAACCTCAGAGATGCAGATGACACAACCCTTATGGCAGAAAGTGAAGAAGAACTAAAGAGCCTCTTGATGAAAATGAAAGAGGAGAGTGAAAAGGCTGGCTTAAAGCTCAACATTCAGAAAACTAAGATCATGGCATCTAGTCCCATCACTTCATGGGAAATAGATGGGGAAACAGTGGAAACAGTGTCAGACTTTATTTTTTGGGGCTCCAAAATCACTGCAGATGGTGATTGCAGCCATGAAATTAAAAGACGCTTATTCCTTGGAAGGAAAGTTATGACCGACCTAGACAGCATATTGAAAAGCAGAGACATTACTTTCTCAACAAAGGTCCGTCTAGTCAAGGCTATGGTTTTTCCAGTAGTCATGTATGGATGTGAGAGTTGGACGGTGAATAAAGCTGAGCGCCAAAGAATTGATAGTTTTGAACTGTGGTGTTGGAGAAGACCCTTGAGAGTCCCTTGGACAGCAAGGAGATCCAACCAGTCCATCCTAAAAGAGATCAGTCCTGGGTGTTCATTGGTAGAACTGATGTTGAAGCTGAAACTCCAATACTTTGGCCACCTCATGCGAAGAGCTGACTCATTTGAAAAGATCCTGATGCTGGGAAAGATTGAAGGCAGGAGGAGAAGGGGATGACAGAAGATGAGGTGGTTGGATGGCATCACCGACTCAATGGACATGGGTTTGGGTGAACTCCAGGAGTTGGTGATGGACAGGGAGGCCTGGCATGCTGTGGTTCATGAGGTCACAAGGAATCTGACATGACTGAGCAACTGAACTGAACTTTGCATCATTAGGGTGGCCATAACTAATTATTACAAAGTGAAATGGAAAAAAAGTAGAATGGGAAAGAGAGCTGGGAGTACCCTTTCAAGAAGCTTAGCTGTGGGGAATCCCTGGCAGTCCCATGGTTAGGGCTCAGCACTCTCAGTGCCAAGGACTGTGTTCAGTCCCTAGTTTAGAAACTAAGACCCCATAAGCAGTGCAGTGTGGCAAAAACAAACAAACAAATGAAAAGCAGCTTAGCTGTGAAGAGATTGAGAGGCTAGTTTCCTCCTCTTCCTCCCCCTCATCATTGTTGTTCTGTTGTAGTTCTTTAGATGCTTATAATATAAACCCCTTCCCTCTGTATGGAGAATTTTTCACTCTATGAAACCTTGTGGGAAGCAGAACCCACCTACCAGTATTGTAGCTAAAAATGGCAGGTACTTACTTTCCCATCCTTTCTTGTGAACTAAGTCAAGTGCACATGTCATAGGCTCTGCTAATGAAATTTTCCCAAAGTATACTTTGAATCAGGAGGAGCTTATGGTGCAAAGAAAAAAGAGAACAAGAGAATTCATTCTTGGTGAGTGGTACCAGTTGTGACAGCAACACCCAACTTAAGGGAAAAGCTCTGGCAGCAGCAATACCTAGAGTCTTGTGCCAGAAGGCCTCTCAGTGTAACTTTGGCATCAGATGCTCACCACTGGCAGCAGCAGTGTCTTCAGTGGCCCAGCTCTGTGGCATGATATTGGCTGCCGTCCTGTAAGCAAAACCTCTGAATGTGGTGTGATAGATGATGGTATTAATGCCCCAATTCTTCACCTTTCCCTGCATCTGTGTTCTCTTGTGGGACCTTCTCATTCTAACTCTGGACTCAGTCTTGTGACTTGCTGTGATCAAGGGATTTTAGCCAGCATTATACAAGCAGAGGGCTTCCCATGTGGCACTAGTGGTAAAGAACCTGCAGGCCAGTGCAGGAGACATAAGAGACTTGGGTTCAGGTCTGGGATCAGTAAGATCCCCTGCAGGGGGAAATGGCAATCCACTCCAGTATTGTTGCTTGGAGATTCCCATGGACAGTGAGCCTGGTGGGCTGCAGTCCATAAGGTTGCAAAGAGTCGAACTTGACTGAAGTGACTTAGCGTGCATGCACGCATACAAGCAGAAGCTTGGACAACATTCATGTGGCTGCACTTGCTCTCTGTTTTAGTCTGTGTGCGATTATATAACAAAATTCTACAGACTGAGTGGCTTGTAAACAAGAGGTGTTTGTTTCTCACATTTCTGGAGGCTGGAAGTCTAAGATCAGAGTGCCATCATGGCCTGGTTTTGGCAAAGGCTGTCTTCTGGGTTGCAAACTGCCAACTTCTTGCCATGTCCTCACACAGAGGAAGGAGCAAGGGATCTCTCTGGGACTTGTTCATTCAGGAAGGCTCCACCCTCCTGACCTAATCAGTTCCCAAAGGCCCTACCATCTAATACCATCTCATTGGGCATTAGGTTGTCAACATATGAATTTGGGGAGAACAAAAGCATTCAGTCTGTAGCACCCTCACTGCTGGCCTCTGACATTGCAACATGTCTAGGCTAGCCTGTTGGATGATGAGAATCGCTTGGACCTAGGCCAAGTCTCTCTGAGTTATCCCAGCTGAGGCCATCCTAAGTCAGCCAACAGCCAGTTGACCCTCAGGCATATGAGTGAACTCAGCCAAAATCAACAAAACTGTCTAGTCAACCAACGGTTGACCCCAGATGTCAAGTGAGTCCAGCTGAAATCAGCCCAGTTCAGCCCAGCCCCAGAGAAACTGAACCTCACAGACTTGTGAACTAAGTACTGTTCATTGTTACACGCCACTGAGGTTTTGTGGTTATTTATGTAGCATTGTTGTGGCAGTAAATGACTGGCCCTTTGCACACATCTATGAGCTATGACTCTTCTGCTTAAATCAGCCAAGAGCCAGTATTTGTTGCTTGCCCTAACACCAAGACTGAATGTAAATGAGAGAGAAACACAGGGTCAAAGAAGAGATTGTTTGAGCTGGGAGAGACTTTGGCATGCTTACAGGCAAAGGATTGGAGGCAGTTGTGTTTATTAGGACATAAGTTCGGCTGCAAAATAACAGTGCTTTAACCATGCTAGAGGACTTCCCTGGTGGCTCAGCTGGTAAAGAACCCACCTACCAATGAAGGAGACACAAGAGACAAGGGTTCGTTCCCTGGGTTGGGAAGATCCCCTGGAAGAGGGCGTGGTTACCCACTCCAGTATTCTTGCCTGGATAATTCCATGGATGGGGTGCCTGGCAGGCTACAGTCCATGAGGTCTCAAAGAGTTGGACACGACTGAGCGTGCATGTGCACACACACACACACCCATGATTGAAGTTTATAGTTTCCCTCCGTCTCGTAAGAGCCTAAGGAAGAGTGGCAGGCCTGCTCTGTGAATCTTCAGAGGCCTAGATCCTTCTGTGTTTATCATGTCCTTGCCCAGTTGGTCCAAGATCACCCGCTACTCCCCCTACTCCATCCACATTTCAGCTGTTGGAAAGAGGGAAAGGAAAGACGACTATCTCCTTAATACGTGGTTGTGTGCATGCTTAGTCATGTCTGACTCTTCTCCACTTGATGGACCATAGCCCTCCAGGCTCCTCTGTCCGTGGGATTCTTCAGGCAAGAATACTGGGTTGCCACGCCCTCCTCCAGGGGATCTTGCCAACCCAGGGATCAAACCCATGTCTCCTGCATTGCAGGCGGATTCTTTACCCCTGAGCCACCAGGGAAGCTGGTCCCATTCATTGCTCCCCCTTTTAACTTATTCTCAGGAATTGGTCGTATGGCCACACTCAGCTGCCAGGGAGGCCAGGAAAGGCAAACCTTATTCTGGCCAACCATGTGTATATCTAAAAATCCTGCTTCTGTGGAAGAAGGGGAAAACAAATAATAATAGTTCTTGCCATGTCAGTGAGGAAGAAGGGATAATTAATGGAACAGGATCTCTGTGGTTGACTTATTAGCCATTTCCTTCCTCCTTCCTTGGAAAAGGGACTCATTTTTTTTTGGAGAGGTGGGGCAGCTGTGTTCCCAGTTGACATAAATCATGATATCTCTTAACCAGTTATGGCAATCCTACTGAGCTTGTCAGAAACTGATTTCCACAGCCTCCCCTGCAGTGTTGGGTGACCATGTGACCCAGCCCTGGCCAGTGAGCCAGGGAAAGAAGGCTGCTGGGGGGTTCTGGGAAGTGGTTTCCTTCCTATGAAAGAGACAAAGGCAGAGGAGAGCTTGTTGGTGCTCTCCTGCTTGTAGTACCCACGTGAGACTTCTGACCACAAAACAAAGGTCAAGAGAATCACAAACGCCAAACTACAGCCCTGACACCTTCTTGGAAATTCACATGACCTTGAGGGATGAGTATGAGCAAGCCAGGTGGAGAAGGGGAGGAAAGACATTGGAGGAAATGAGAGTATTACATACACAAGAAGGAATGCACAGAGATATTCCTGGAAAGTTGGACTGGAGTCAGATGGTGAGGACTTTGTAAGCAGCAGTGTGATTTATTGTCCGAATTGCCTCATTCATAGCTGGGGCTGGTTTCCTGTTTGTTGACTTATTTACCACAAAGCATGACAGTCATCCTCCTTTTGTAGGTTTAAGAGGACTGCCCATCTCTTCCCCTATTAGAGAGTTAAAATACTTTTGTTTTGGAAAATCTAGGCTCTCAAAGGCAGAGATCTTGATTATGTGGGTGGGTAGGGTATAGATCTGAAAAGATGAGTGAGCAGGGAATCACTTCCGACTCCAACAGCGAATGGCGTTTCCCTACCCTCGGAGAATGGAGAAGTGCCTAGTTCTGCCCACCTTGGGACCTGTGTTTGACCCTGGAGCAACAGGATGATTGATGGGTTGTCTGCGTGGACCCCAGGCTGGGGACTGAGCTGTGAGCCACAGCCTTTGGGGCTATGAGCAGTGGGACCACTGAGACTAGGACATCAAGCCTTTCACACTCTCACGTAACTGACCACACAGCCTGAAGTCCAGAGCCCTTCCATGAGATTCTAGAATTGGGCGAACCTAGGAATTCAACGTGACTCCATCAAGAGGAGAGAGAAAAACACATTGGGATAGAATTTCTCTCTAACTCCTTGAGGAAGATGACTGAGTCTGATTTTATATTATTTTTTAAAAATAAAAGAATAGGGGGATTGCCTGGTGGTTCAGTGGTAAAGAATCTGCCTGCCAATGCAAGAGACATGAGTTCAATCCCTGGTCCAGGAGGATCCCACATGCCACAGAGCAGCTAAGCCTGTGTGCCACAAATACTGAGCCTGTGCTCTAGGGCCTGGGAACCACAACTGCTGAGGCTGTGGGCCCTAGAGCCCGTCCACAACAAAAGAAGCCACCACAATGAGAAGCCTGTCCTCTGCAACTAGAGAGTAGCTCTCACTTGCCGCAACTAGAGGAAAGCCCACACAGCAACGAAGAGCCAGCATAGGCAAAAATAAACAAGTAAATAATTTAAAAATAATAATAATGAAACTGCTTTCTCGTACAAGAGTGTCCGATCATGATACAAATTCCTTCTGTGGCGTACAAAGCCAAGGGAGAGGGAATGAGAAGTGTTCCTAAATTATCTCAGCAGCTCTTTTTTTTTTTAAGTTGCTAGATTTATTTTAAAGAGAATACAGAAGATGTATCTCAAAGAACTCAGGCTCCTATATATGCAAAGTATCCATTTTCATTTTTTAAAATCTAATAAAACTGGCCTGATACTGCCAGGCTAGGAGGAAATCCAACCTCCATTATGACCAGAGCTCCTCTGGCCCTCAGGGATGACTCAGAATCCAGAGGTAGAACCTAGTGCCAGAAACAGGGGCCAACCTCTTACCCATGGCCATCATGGGGCTGCTGGCAGCTGCTTTGTGCAACCCACAGAACGGAGACTTGAAGCCCACCAGCCCCTGTTTCAAACCCCACATAAGGTGTAGGCATTTTTACTGAGGTGTTAAAAAAAAAAATTCTTGAGGGAATTCCTTGGCTGCCCAGTGGTTAGGACTCTGCGCTTTCACTGCTAAGGGTAAAGGTTTCCCAATCCATGATTGTGGAACTAAGATCCCACAAGCCGCGTGGCACAGCCAAAAAAAAAAAATTATGACAAGTATGTTCTAAACCAGGGATGTACATTTACTTTTGGTGGGAGAGTGAATTTGTAACAAGCATTTGGTGTTTTGCTTATACCTAGTATTTTTATAATTATATATGTATATGTATGTATATATATATATATATGTATATATATATACATATATATATATATATATGTATATATATATATATAGCTCTGGGACTTCCCTTCCTATACAGAGTATGCAGGTTTGATCCCTGATCAGAGAGCTAAGATCCCAATGCCTCATGCCAAAAAACCAAAACATAAAACAGAAGCATTATTGTAACAAATTCAATAAAGACTTTTTGAAAAACTGGTTCACAGGGACTTCCTGGTGATCCTTGCAGCGCTGGGGACTCGGGTTCAGTCCCTGGTCGGGGAGCTAGGATCCCACATGCTTCAGAGCAACTGCGCCTGAACGCCACAGCTGTCAAGGCGGCACGTCTCAGTGAAGGACCTTGAAAGATGCAATGGAGATTCCAAATGCCACAGCTAATGGTTCACATCAAAAAACAAAACAAAACAAAACCCTGTAATTGACACAGGTGACTTAGGCTCTTTTTCTTTTTTATTTATTTGGCTGCATTAGGTCTAAGTTGCGGCACGTGGGATCTAGTTCCCCGACCAGGTATGACCAGTTCCCAGCACTGGGAGCACGGAGTCTTAGCCACTGGACTGCCAGGGAAATCCACTTGATAATGTGCTCATTGCCATTGTTATTTCCCTGCCTCAACCCAATAATGCCAGAGATACAGCTGAAGGGAGCTGCTAGCAACATTTTCTGTTAGAATCACAAGTCAAATTGTGAAAGGAACTAAAAATATTGAGGGAATTCCTTGGCTGCCTAGTGGTTAGGACTCTGCGATTTCACTGCTAAGGGTAAAGGTTCAATCCCTGATTGGGGAGCTAAGAACTAAGATTCTCCAACTAAGAACTAAAGTTCTTACCATAATTGTGTAAGTCTAAGATATTATCAAATGCAAGATGCATTAATATTTCAGATATCATTGAGAGAAAAATACTATTAATTAAATTATGCCTTCATGCTTTCTTACCACTTTGTATTTTTATTTTCTACTTATCAAAATGATTTTAGACTTATTTATCTTTTATTTATTTTGGCTGCACCAAAGACCTGCATGAAAGGTCTTGGTTCCCTGACCAGGGATCAAACCCATGCCCACTATATTGGGAACGCAGAGTCTTAACTACTGGACTGCCAGGGAAGATAGTTTTAGACTTATTTAGATGTAGTTTTTTTTTTTTTTTACTCCACTGGGTCTCTGTTGCTTTCAAAGGGCTTTCTCCAGTTTGGGTGAGTGGGGGCTCCTCTTCATTGTCATGCACAGACTTCTCAATGTGAAGGCTTCTCTTGATGCAGAGCCCAGGCTCTAGGTGGGTGGGCTTCAGTGTCTATAGCTCACAGGCTCTAGAGTTTGGGCTCAGTAGTTGTGGAGCACGGCCTTAATTACTCCGTGGCATGTGGAATCTTCCTGGGCCAAGGATTGAACCCATGTGCCCTGGGTCGGCAGGTAGATTCTTATCCACTGAGCCACCAGGGAAGTCCCTAGACATAGATTTTTAAATCACATATTGATATTTATAAAAACATTCAACTTTAGAAGTAATCAATAAAATACAAAAAAAAAATGCTCTCTCAGTGTTGACATCCTTAGCGTATTTGCTTTTGTCCCCATGCCTGTTGCCTCATGGTAACAAAACAGCTGGTGAGGTTCTAGGCTTCATACCACATTCAAGCTAAGAAGAAAAAAAATGCAGAGATAGTGTTACCTAAAAACTAAGTTTGTTTCTTGGTGGGTGTCAAACCAATAGACACAACCAAGCCAAAGATCGGGAGAAAGAAGGATTTATTATTACTGGCAGCAAATAAGAACACTGGGGATCTTTTCCAAAGCACTGTCTCCCTGAACAGCGAATTGGGGAAGTTTTAAGCTCAGGGTACATGCATATTCATGAGAGGGCTTGAGCAGAGGAGAATTCAGCATAGAATTGGGGCCAAGGTTGACAGAGACCAAGCTTTAGTTGACCTAAACTAGACTTCTGTTAGCAAAGAAGAGGAAATGGGTAATGGGAAGGAAGCTGATGATATCTTCTGCAACACAACTTAATAAACAGTAGTTTTACATGCATAATAAATAGTAGTTACCTCTTGGCATAAAGCAAAAATGACAATAGCAAAAACTCTTATATAGTACAATGCTTACCATATTCCAAGCACTGTTCTGAATGTTTTAAATATATTAACTCATTTAAGCCTCACCTTATGAGGTAAATACTGTTATTATCCTTGTCTTATTTTAGTGTTTTTTAATCATACTTTATATGCTCATGGTTAGACTTATCATAATCTTTGGTGCATGACATAGCCCTAACTGATCCATGCATAACTCCTTTATTTACTTTAAAAATATTAGTTATTTTTAATAAAGTAACATTTACCCTCAAATCCTCTACCCAAAATAAAATTAGGATCTTGTCAGTAAATCAGATCTGACTATGTGATCTCCCCAGCCCATTTCAGTTCCTCCCCTGACCCAAGGTGATGGTCGTTTAGAATCCTAAGTTCATCATTCCTTTATTTTCCTTGTATAGTTTTATAGTTTTATTGCATCTATATACACAGTCCAAAAATTGTGTATGTATGTGTATAACATACCTATAGTTGCTTTTAACTGTATATCTTCTTTTGGTACTTTTTCACTTGCTATTACATTACTAAGATTCATTCTGATTGTTCTCTGTTGCTACAGTAATTCATTTTGGTGACTGCTTAACATCCCATCGTGTGAATATGTAACAGTTTATTCATCTTCAAACCATTTCTTACTGAAGTACCTATTACCTTCTTAGTGATTTTTTTTTTCTGGTTATCAACTGGACTAACTCTATCATATCCAGGATTGCTAAAGGCTTCATGTAATTTGAGCAGTTTTCTTCATCATTTTTAATCACTGCAAGAGATCTTGCAAGACTCGCAATGCTGCTTTGCAAATTATTCGCTTTGTGTCATCAGTTATTTACATTGGGCTCTCAGAGAGAAGCTGAACAATAAGGACTTGATTTGGTGGGCTTGGTGCACACGGAGAACCCTTAGTTTCAGCCTAGAGGAATGTTGCAGTGATAGGGGAAAATGGGGAACATCAGTTCATCGGTGAATATTCCCTTGTTATGATCACTTTTCCTTCCCCGGTCAGCCTGGCAAATGTGGAAGTTTGGATTTTGACCACTGAGATAACAAGAATCCCCTGCACCTCAGAAAATTCCCTAACACTCCTGACACAAAAGGTAGAATCCATTTCTCCTCCCTCTGAAAATGGCCCAGCCTTGGTGATTCACAAGAATAAAGTGCAGCATTATTTACAATAGCCAAGACATGGAAACAACCTAAATGCCCATCAACAGTTGACTAAGGAAAATGTGATGTATATATGATATATACATATGTATCATATATATAATGGAATACTGCTGCTGCTGCTAAGTCACTTCGGTCGTGTCCGACTCTGCACGACCCCACAGACGGCAGCCCACCAGGCTCCTCCATCCGTGGGATTCTCCAGGCAAGAATACTGGAGTGGGTTGCCATTTCCTTCTCCAGCGCATGAAAGGGAAAAGTGAAAGTAAAGTCGCTCAGTCGTGTCCGACTCTTAGCGACCCCATGGACTGTAGCCTACCAGGCTCCTCCGTCCATGGGATTTTCCAGGCAAGAGTATGGAGTGGGGTGCCATTGCCTTCTCCATAATGGAATACTATTCAGCCATAAAAAAGAATGAAATGATGCCATTTGCAGCTACATAAACAGACCTAAAGATTATCATACTAAGCAAAGTAAGTCAGACAGAGAAAGACAATACCATATGATATCACTTATGTGTGGAATCTAAAATATGACACAAATGACCCTAGCTACAAAACAGAAACAGACTCACAAACGTAGAGAACAGATTTTTGGTTGCCAAGGGGGAGAGTTGAATTGAGAGTTTGGGATGAGCAGATATAAACTATTCTATATAGGATGGATAAATAAGGTCCTACTGTATAGCACAGGGAACTCTATTCAATATCCTGTAATAAACCAAAATGGAAAAGAATATGAAAGAGAATATATATATACACACACACACATACACACATAACTGAATCACTTTGCTGTACACCAGAAACTACACAACATTGTAAATCAACTATATTTCAAGAAAAGAGAAAAGAACCGAGTACAATAGAAGCAACACTGTGCAGCTTCCAAGGCCAAGTTTAAACAAGGTGATACAGCTTCCCCTGGTTCACGCTTCTGGGGACATTCACTCTGGAGAAGCCAGTCAGCAAGAGGTGAAGAAACCCAAATGAATCCACACAAAGAGACCACATGAAAAGTCCTATATGGAGAGGGACTGAGACCCCCCCAACTGACGGCTGGCAGCAATTGCCAGACATGTGCGTGAACAAGTCTTCAAGGAGAGGTTCCCCCAAATTCATGAGTGGTGACAAGATCTCCTGGATGTGTCCCGTCCAAATTCCTCATCATGCACAGAGTTAAGCTAACCTCCAGAGTACTCCACACACAGAATCCACATGCATAGTAAATAGTTGTCTTATTTGTCTTATGCTACTAAGTTTTGGGGTAATTTGTTATGTTGTTGTTGTTTGGTTGCTGAGTTGTGTCTGACGCTTTGGCAACCCCATGGACTGTGGCCCACCAGGCTCCTCTGTCCATGGTATTTCCCAGGCAATGATACTAGAGTGGGTTGCCATTCCCTTCTCTAGTCAATGATACTAGAGTGGGTTGCCATTTCCTTCTCCAGGGGATCTTCCCAATACAGGGGTCCAACCCTCGTCTCCTACATTGGCAGGCAGGTTCTCTACTGCTGAGCCACCAGAGCAGCCCATAATTTGTTATGATAACTAGTAAAATTAGAGAAACAGAGAAAAGTAACCCGTACATCCAATTTTAAAGATGTGGGGACTTCCCTTGGTGATGCAGTAGTTGAGACTCTGAGCTCCCACTGCAGGGGGCATGAGTTCAGTCCCTGGTTAGGGAGCTTGGATCCTACAGGCTGTGTGACACAGCCGAAAAAGAGAAAACATGGACCAGGGATTGAAACTGTATGTCCTGCATTGGCAGGCAAATTCTTAACCACTGGCCCACCAGTGAAGTCCTAGGACTAAGCTAGATTTATTAAGCTAGATTTATTACTTAAAAGTTTTTTTAAATACTTCATGCAATTTGGGCTACAAATCTGTAAAAAGTTAGTTACAATGACAGTGTCTCAAGGCCATCAGCCTGGGACTGCATCATCCTTCCTCCCCACTCAAACTCCCAAACAATGTTAAACAGCCTCCTGTCTTCTCCAAGCTGTTACTGCCTGGTGTCCTTATTTCTCTCTATTGTTTCTGCAGGTGAATTGGGGGAAGGAGGCAGAAGCCCTGGGTAATGTACCACATTGGCAGGAATCAGAATTATCCCTGCCCCGGCCATTATTTGTCTTCACAGGAGATCTCAGCATGAAACAGCAGCACTGGTGTGGCATGACTGCCAAAATGGGCTCCCTGTTGTCAGGGGTCTTTACCATCACCGCCGTGGACTTGTACCTCATCTTCGAACAGAAGTACTTAAAGAGAAACAATTGCACTGAGCAAATGTCACAGATCAAGAACACAGGTATCCTGATAAAACTGTTCATCATCTGCTGGAGCCTGAATATCGTCTTCTTCCTATCTTTCATCACCATCCTCATCAGCTGCTTGCTCCTATACTCAGTGTACGCCCACATGTTCAGGGGCCTGATAATCTACATTGTTTGGATCTTTTTCTACGAGACTGTAAACATCGTGGTACAATGCCTTACCAATGATGATTCTTCCATTGGAGAGGTCAGAGTTATGCGCTGGTTTGGTCTGGTGTCCCGTATATGCATGCACTGTTTCTGGATGTTCTTTGTCATCACTTACGCCTACATGATCTACAAAAATAAAAGCCAGGGCAACATCATCTCCTACAACAGACGTATTTCTACCAGCAGTGGAGACTTCCCGCGCCGGAAATCCAAGATAATCAACTTTTCCCGCCGCTACAGTGAGTAACATGGCCCTGTTCCACGATGGCAGGTTCTCAGAGTAGCTCATTTTCCATCTCATTCACTTTTCAGCAAGTAGAGACTCTACTGCCACTCTTTTGGGGGAGATACGGTGAGAGAAGGGATTACCATCACAACTGGAACACCTTGCTTGTAGAGGATGTTTCATTAGAGGACATTGTTATTTATCAAGCTCTCCCTGACTTCCTCTTTCCTTTTCTTGTCAGTACCACCTTCTTGGTCAAGATGAAGAGAGGGAGGGGTGAGATGAAGCTGAACTTCAGTCTGGCAATCCTTTCATCTTGGTGTGTCTTCATCAGCCTTCAACCCACAGCTCTCTGATGTAACCCTAGAATAGGCAAACCTGTATTTATATCTCAGATTGTTGTAGCAAAAAATATATCGTTGGGGTCTTGAGGTGGTTTTTTGCTGTTTTTTCTCCCTGTGTCATCTATACTATATAATTCCAGATAAGTAAAAGAATAAAAATAGAGACAAATCATACTTCATTTCCTGTCTCGACCCCTCCGTCCTCTCCCCCAATAAAAACTGTCAAGGAGCACAAATGCACCTGTGATTAATCAAAAGCTATTTGTTAAACTCTTCTGTCTGTCACTGCGCAGGGTGCACTGTGTATATCTCCACTGCAGGAGGATACAAAAAAGTATAAGATATAATTCCTGACCTTGAGGATTTTGCAGTGTAGTGGGAGAGATTCAATCATGTTTATGTTTATGAATCGGTTAGCCAACCACATAAGATGGTACAAGATTACACATTATCACATATCAATAAACTTCACTTTGAGCTCAGGGGTCAGAAAATGTCAGAAGCAGTTTAAGCCAGGATGGAAGACACACTGAGGAAACCACTACTTCAAACATTATAGACATTATTTTAGAGGTTTACTAATAGCTTTCTCGAGGTATAATTGATATACAATATATAGCACAGGCTTCCCTGGTGGCTTAGATGGTAAAGAATCTGCCTGCAATGCAGGAGACCTGGGTTCAATCCCTAGTTTGGGAAGATCCCCTGGAAAAGGAAGTGGCAACCCACTCCAGTATTCTTGCCTGGAGAATCCCCATGAACAGAGGAGCCTGGAGGGCTGCAGTCCATGGGGTCGCAAAGAGTCGGACGTGACTGAGCAACTAAACCACAACCACAACAAATACGTGTTTAAAGAATACAACTTAATAAGTTTTGGCATAAGTATATCCCAGTGAAACCATCACCATAATTGAACACATGAGCATCTGTATCACCCCCAAAAGTTTCCTCTTTATCCCTATCTCCTGTCCCTTCCTGCACTACCACCCCCCACCCTGCCACCACAAAGCACTGATTTGCTGATTTTCTCTATATGTTAGTTTGTACTTCCTAGAACTTTACATAAATGGAATCATACAGTATATAATCATTTTTGCTTGACTTCTTTTGCTCAGCTGAAGCCCTTGAAGATTCATTCATGTCATTGTGTGTATTGGTAGTTCATTTTTTTTTAGTACTTATTTATTTGGCTGCCCTGAGTCTTGGTTGTGGCATGTGGGATCTTTAATTATGGCATGTGAACTCTTAGATGCTGGATATCGGATCTAATTCCCTGACCAGGGGTGGAACCCAGGCCCCCTGCGTTGGGAGCTTGGAGTCTTAGCCACTGAACCACTGGAGAAATCCCTATAGCTCTTTCTTTATTGCTGAGTAGTATGCCATGGCAAGACTGTACCACAGTTAATCCATTTGCTCACTGAAGAACATAGAATGGTTTGTAGTTTGGGGCAATTATGAATAAGAACAGTATAAACACTTGTGTATAAAACTTTGTGTGGACTTAAAATTTCATTCATCTTGAGTAAAGGTGGTGCTAGCGGTAAAGAACCCTCTGGCAATGCAGGAGATATTAGAGATGAGGGTTCAATCCCTGGGTCCAAAAGATCCTCTGGAGGAGAGCATGGAAACCCACTCCAGTATTCTTGCCTGGAGAATCCCATGGACAGAGGAGCTTGGCAGGTTACAGTCCATAGGGTAGCAAAGAGTCAGATATGATTGAAGCAATTTCAGTTCAGTCGTGCAGTTGAGTCCGACTCTTTGCGACCCCATGGACTGCAGCATGCCAGGCCTCCCTGTCCATCACCAACTCCCGGAGTTTACTCAAACTCATGTCCATCGAGTCGGTGATGCCATCCAACCAGATCATCCTCTGTCGTCCCCTTCTCCCGCCTTCAATCTTTCCCAGAATCGGTCTTGTCAAATGAGTCAGTTCTTCACATCAGGTGGCCAAAGTATTGGACTTGCAGGTTCAGCATCGCTTCTTCCAGTGAACACTCATGACTGATCTCCTTTAGGATGGACTGGTTGGATCTCCTTGCAGTCCAAGGGACTCTCAAGGGTCTTCTCCAACACCACAGTTCAAAAGCATCAATTCTTCGGCACTCAGCTTTCTTTACAGTCCAACTCTCACATCCATACATGACTACCGGAAAAACTATAGCTTTGACTCCACGAACCTTTGTTGGCAAAGTAATGTCTCTGCTTTTTAATATGCTGTCTAGGTTAGTCATAACTTTTCTTCCAAGGAGCAAGCGTCTTTTAATTTCATGGCTGCAGTCACCATCTGCAGTGATTTTGGAGCCCCCAAAAATAAAGTCAGCCACTGTTTGCACTGTTTCCCCATCTATTTGCCATGAAGTAATAGGACCAGATGCCATGATCTTAGTGTTCTGAATGTTGAGTTTTAAGACAACTTTTCCACTTTCACTTTCATCAAGAGGCTCTTTAGTTCTTCTTTACTTTCTGCCATAAGGGTGGTGTCATCTGCATATCTGAGGTTATTGATATTTCTCCCGGCAATCTTGATTCCAGCTTGTGCTTCATCCAGTCCAGCATTTCTCATGATGTGCTCTGCATATAAATTAAATAAGCAGGGTGACAATATACAGCCTTGACATACTCCTTTCCCGATTTGGAACCAGTTGTTCCAAATTGTTCCATGTCCAGTTCTAACTGTTGCTTCTTGACCTGCATACAGATTTCTCAGGAGGCAGATCAGGTGGTCTGGTATTCCCACCTCTTTCAGAATTTTTCAGTTTGTTGTGATCCATGCAGTCAAAGGTCTTGGCATAGTCAATAAAGCAGAAATAGATGGTTTTCTGGAACTCTGTTGCTTTTTCGATGATCCAACGGATGTTGACATTTTGATCTCTGGTTCCTCTGCCTTTTCTAAATCCAGCTTGAACATCTGGAATTTCACAGTTCATGTACTGTTGAAGCCTGGCTTGGAGAATTTTGAGCATTACTTTGCTATCGTGTGAGATGAGTGCAGTTGTGCAGTAGTTTGAGCATTCTTTGGCCTTGCCTTTCTTTGGGATCGGAATGAAAACTGACCTTTTCCAGTCCTGTGGCCACTGCTGAGTTTTCCAAATTTGCTGGCATATTGAGTGTAGCACTTTCACAGCATCATCTTTTAGGATTTGAAATAGCTCAACTGGAATTCCATCACTTCCACTAGCTTTGTTCGTAGAGATGCTTCCTAAGGCCCACTTGACTTCACATTCCAGGATGTCTGGCTCTAGGTGAGTGATCACACCATCGTGATAATCTGGGTCATGAAGATCTTTTTTGTATAGTTCTTCTGTGTATTCTTGCCACCTCTTCTTAATGTCTTCTGCTTCTATTAGGTCTATACCATTTCTGTCCTTTATAGAGCCCATCTTTGCATGAAATGTTCCCTTGGTATCTCTGATTTTCTTGAAGAGATCTCTAGTCTTTCCCATTCTATTGTTTTCCTCTATTTCTTTGCATTGATCACTGAGGAAGGCTTTCTTATCTCTCCTTGCTATTCTTTGGAACTCTGCGTTCAAATGGGTATATCTTTCCTTTTCTCCTTTGCCTTTCGCTTCTCTTCTTTTCATAGCTATTTGTAAGGCCTCCTCAGACAACCATTTTGCCTTTTTTGCATTTCTTTTTCTTGGGGATTGTCTTGATCACTGCCTCCTGTACAATGTCACAAACCTCCGTCCATAGTTCATCAGGAACTCTGTCTATCAGATCTAATCCCTTGAATCTATTTCTCACTTCCACTGTATAATCATAAGGGATTTGATTTAGGTCATACCTGAATGGTCTAGTGGTTTCCCTACTTCCTTCAATTTAAGTCTGGATTTGGCAATAAGGAGTTCGTGATCTGAGCCCCAGAGGAGCTTCCTAATTCCCACAAGCCTGACACCCAAAGGAGCACCCTTTGTGCCACCTTAAAGCACAGATGCCACTGGAACAGCAGAGCTACCTGAGAAGTATCCCAGGTCAATGATGCCCCCACTTCCCAAGGATGTGCTCACCTTTAGCTAGCGAGGCCAGCACCCATGTGACTCGACTTCCAGCCTGTTGCTTGTTGCTTGTTCGTCCATCCCTATTACTGTTAGCTCTTCCATTTACGTCTAGTGGCTTGAGGATTTGCCCCGGGGCCTGCTCTGCCATCTCATCGGGTCTCTCCACAATTTTTTTTTTCTTCCCTGCAGCCGATGTCTCTGGTAAAACAAGTATAAAATGAATGACAGGAAGTACTCGATTGTGATAGGCACCTTCTGTTTCCTCAACACTGTCCAGTTCCTCATCTTTGAATTGAATGAGACTGCCTTCTTTGACTACGAAGAGACGTTCGGCATCTACCAGAACACCAAGTCTGAGATGGTCTCTTGGATCGTGACCTACAAGAAAAACATCAGCATCGGCCTGTCCACCATCACCCTCCTGGTCTGCTCCTTGTTCCTCTACTGCATCCACACCAGCAACTACCTGGGCGTGCTCTGCTACGGCGTGTGGATTATCATCTATGAGCTGCTCAGCTTCTCCATTGTCCTGCTCACCAACGGGGCCATCAAAGGGCAGTTCAAGGAGCTGAGGTACCTGCACTTGACCTTCCAGATCTTGCGGATGCTCCTGTACTTGTTCTGCCTGCCCTTCGTCACCAAGTACGGATACTCCGTCTTCAAGGAGCCCAGGGCTGTAAGCAAGACTGGCCAACGCAGACGCTCTAGCCTCAGCACGGTCGACTCGTGGACACCCGTCGGGATGGGAAGCTTGTACTACAAGCTGAACTGAACCGTGCCGGTCAGAGGGAAGTGAGGGCAGCAGCACTCCCCAGCGGTGGCTCCCACTTCCCTGCCAGCCTCGGGTTGATTCTGCTTACCTTTTCAGGGTTGTTGAGTTTTAAGTGCTTAAGAATGGCTCTTGGGGGTGGGGGTGGAGGAAGGGAGGATTGCTTGGATCAATTATCATACATGTGTGTGTTTGTGACTTGTTTCAGCATTTAACTGTAGACCGCCTTTGTGCTTATTTAATCATCTCTCTGGTGTATGCTGTGGTCTCTCTCGGTACCCTGCTCTCTGCATAGCCTTAGTTTCTAACTTTTCTCTTATGGATTGCCCCACCGATGCCTAGTTCTGCTGAGTCGTTTATGAGCAGTGCTGCTCGATAGAAAAATCTGTGCTGATGGGACTGTTGGATATCAGTGCTGTCCACTGGTCACATGTGGCTATTGAGCACTTGGGACGTGGCTAGTAAGATCCAGGAATCAAATTTAAAATTTTATTCCACTTCAGTTAGTTTCCATTGCAAGAGCCATACGTGGCTGGCTTGTGGCCACCATATCAGGGATTTGCAGTAATCTGCAGCCTCATTTTACTCCTGAGTATAACCGTAGACCCCTTTTCCAGCTTCATGCATCACTCTGCTTTCCTCATGATGTTCAGAAAGCAGTTCTTTGTGTTGGTTCATAACATGGCAAGAAGAATCCCCATTTAAGAAAGTTCCATGATTTCTCAACTTAAGCACTGTTGACATCTTGGACTGGATAATTCTGTCTCATAGAGGGCTGTCCTGTGCATCGTAGGATGTCTAGCAGCCTCCCTAGCCTCCATCTACTAGATGCTGAAGCATCCCCCAGCCTTGTGACAAACAGAAGTATCACCAGGCATTCCCAAACATTCTCTGGTGGGGGGCAAAACTGCCCCCAGTTGACAACAAGTGTTTCAAGAAATGTACCCCAAGCCCGCCGAGAGCTTATGCCACTACTGTAATAGAGAGCATCTTTTACTGAGAGCTCTACGTCACCACTGTGTATAAGTTTAACCCTAATGTTCCCATTTTATGATTTGATGAAATTTGAGACTCAGCACTTAACTGACATGATCAAGATCATACAGTATCAAAAATCAGCATTTGAATCTAGATCTTGTAACTTCTCACGTGAATGTCCTACTTGGTTCCCTGAAGCACTCTCCAGTTTCAGTTTCAGTTCAGTCGCTCAGTCGTGTCTGACTCTTTGCGACCCCGTGGATTGCAGCACGCCAGGCCTTCCTGTCCATCACCAACTCCTGGAATTTACTCAAACTCATATCCATTCAGTCAGTGATGCCATCCAACCATCTCATCCTCTGTCACTGCCTTCTCCTCCTGCCCTCATTCTTTCCCAGCATCAGGGTCTTTTCCAATGAGTCAGTTCTTCGCATCAAGCGGCCAAAGTATTGGAGTTTCAGCTTCAGCATCAGTCCTTCCAATGAATTTTCAGGACTGATTTCCTTTAGGATGGACTGGTTGGATCTCCTTGCAGTCCAAGGGACCCTCAAGAGTCTTCTCCAACACCACAGTTCAAAAGCATCAATTCTTCGGTGCTCAGCTTTCTTTATAGTCCAACTCTCACATCCGTACATGACTACTGGAAAAACCATAGTTTTGACTAGATGGACCTTTGTCAGCAAAGTAATGTCCCTGCTTTTTAATATGCTGTCTAGGTTGGTCATAACTTTTCTTCCAAGGAGCAAGCATATTTTTATTTCATGGCTGCAGTCACCATCTACAGTGATTTTGGAGCCCCCAAAAATAAAGTCTGTCACTGTTTGCACTGTTTCCCCACCTATTTGTCATGAGGTGATGGGACCAGATGCCATGATCTTAGTGTTCTGAATGTTGAGTTTTAAACCAGCTTTTTCACTCTCCTCTTTCACTTTCATCAACAGGCTCTTTAGTTCCTCTTCACTTTCTGCCATAAGGGTGGTGTCATCTGCATATGAGGTTATTGATATTTCTCCCGGCAATCTTGATGCCAGCTTGTGCTTCCTCCAGCCTAGCGTTTCTCATGATGTACTCTGCATATAAGTTAAATAAGCAGGGTGACAATATACAGCCTTGACACACTCCTTTCCCTGTTTGGAACCAGTCTGTTGTTCCATGTCCAGTTCTAACTGTTTCTTCTTTCTTACCAAGCTAAGAAGGGGGATCTCCTTTTAGAATAATTCCTTTTCTTTCCAAAAATGTAGGAGTGAAGTTGGGGACACTGTTTTGACCACACTCCTCCAAACCGACAGCAGCCCACTTTTACTGAACACAATTTGCCTGGTAGGATTTGAACAATTCGCTCAGTTCTTCCCACCACCCTGTGCACAGATTTAGATCCAGGTCAGGTCCCAGAAGGGTTTCCCAGGTGTCACTAGTGGTAAAGAACTCACCTACCAATGCAGGAGATGCAAGAGATGTGGGTTCAATCCCTGGGTTGGGAATATCCCCTGGAGGAGGGCACGGCAATCCAATCCAGTATTCTTGCCTGGAGAATTCCATGGACAGAGGAGCCTGGCGGGCTACAGTCCCATGGGGTCTCAAAGAATAGGACACGACTGAGGCAACATGCGAAGAGTTGACTCATTGGAAAAGACCCTAATGCTGGGTAGGATTGGGGGCAGGAGAAGGGGAAGACAGAAGATGAGATGGTTGGATGGCATCACTGACTCGATGGACATGGGTTTGGGTAGACTCCGGGAGTTGGTGATGGACAGAGAGGCCTGGCGTGCTGCAATTCCTGGGGTCGCAAAGAGTCGGACACGACTGAGCGACTGAACTGAACTGAACTGAACTGAAGCGACTCAGGATGCAGGTCCCAAGATGACCACCAGAAGGCAGTCAGCAATAAGCTTTTGCTTAGCGCTGTTTGCCTTCTAAACCATATCCTCTAAGGGGTGGCAGATCTGGGACTTAGGGAACCTCAAGCTGATGACTGAGGATTCATAGTGTGTCTCTGCTCTAGTCTTACAAGGTGTGTGGTGTGTGTGTGTGTGTGTGTGTGTGTGTGTGTGTGTGTGTGTGTGTGTGTGTGTAGAAGTTGTGGAGCAAGAAGCAGAGTTCTAAGAATCAGCTCAACAAACAGTCACCTGCTGCCTCAGCTACAAGGCTGTGCTCCTCCTTGACACCAAGGGTCCTTGGAAAGTGTTGTGTCCACCTCCACTTCCCAGCTTCCCGTTCTCTCCAGAATCCCCTCCACTCCACTGTAATCACTCTTGTTTTTGTTTTCTAATCTTAATCTGTTTGTTTGGCTGAGCTGGGTCTTAGTTGGAGCACATGGAATCTTTCATCTTTGTTGCGGCATGCGGGATCTCAGTTAAGGCATGTGGATCTAGTTCCCTGACCAGGGCTCGAAACCAGGCCCCCTTCAGGGATTCTCAGCCAGTGGACCACCAGGGAAGTCCCGAGACCACTCCTGTTAAGGTGATCTCCACACTCCTCAGTCCTGAGCTCAGCCTTCTCTTGCCAGACCTCTCCATAGCTTTTGACCAGCTGATCCCTCTATGTCCTGCAAACAGGTTTCTCTCTTGCCCTGTGAGACACCAGGGTCAGCTCTCTCTGTTCATCACCTACGTCACTGGCCCTTCTTCTCCGTCTCCTTTGCTGGCCCCTCTGTACCTCTCTCACCTGCAAGCATTGCCTCCATCTCGGTCGTTCCCAGCTCTCCTTGTCCAGGCCCGTTGTAAGTAGCCTCCATACACACATCTCTAGTCTGACCTCTCCCTGAAACACGTACTTGTTGGTCCCGTTGCCTCCGTGCTGTGGCAGGTGCCTCTACGTGGTTCCCAAAGTTCCCTGCCAATTGATATTCACACTCATCACCTCCCCTTGAGTGTGAGCTGGACTAGCAACCCTCTTCTAACCAATCAAACACACCAGAAGTGATAGGATGTCATCTCTAAGATTAGGTTACAAAACCGCGATGACCTCAGGGTTGTTCACTCTCTCCGAGGGAAGCCAGCTGCCGCACTGGGAGCATCTGGAGAGGCCAGCATGGTCAGGAAGGACATCGCTAACCAACAGCCCCCAGGGACCTGAATCCTAGCAACAACCTCCTAAGTGAGCTTGGCAGCAGACCCTCCCTTAGTTGAGTCTTGAGGGGGCCACAGCCCCAGCCAGACACCTCCACTCCAGATGAGAGCCCCCAAGTCAGAAGACCTGTGCCAGCTGCCCTGGGTTTCTGAGCCACAGAAACTGTAACATAAATGTGTGTTCTCTTAAGCTGCTACATTTGCAGGTTATTTGTTACCAAGCAATTGATTACTAATACATGCGCCCAGGTGGTGCTAGTGGTAAAGAACCTGCCTGCCAATGGAGGGGACATAAGAGACTTGGGTTCGATCTCTGGATCAGGAAGATTTCCTGAGGAGGGCAAGGTGACCCACTCCAGTATTCTTGCTTGGAAAATCCCAAAGACAGAGGAGCCTGGTGGGCTGCAGTCCATAGGGTCACACAGAGCTGGACACAACTGAAGTGACTTAGCACACACACACACATATCTCAAAACGTGTCGAGGGCTTCCCTGGTATCTCAGCGGTAAAGAATCTGCCTGCCAATGCAGGAGACAGTTTCCATCACTGATCTTGGAAGATCCTACATGCCTCAGAGCAACTAACCATTGAGCCTGTGCTCTAGAGCCTGGGAGCTGCAACCTCTGAGCCCACGTGCTGCAACTGCGAAGACTTCGCGCCCTAGAGTCCATGCTCTGCAACAGGAGAAGCCAACTCAACGAGAAGCCACGCACTGCAACTAGGGAGTAGCCCCCACTCACCACAACTAGAGAAAAGCCCACGCAGCAATGAAGACCCAGCATAACCAAAACTAAATAAATAAAGAAGTGTCACAATCCATGCTGTGGTTTTCCCCCTAAAAGCTGCCTTAGCTCCCAGTCTTTGTCACCTTCACCCTTCTAGTTGCTCAGGTCAAGGACCCAGGAATCATCCTTGGGTTCTCTCTCTCTCAGCCTTTATCCAACCCCTCAGCAAACCGTCCCAGCCCCACCTTCAATGTGCACTCAGCTCCCACCGCTGCTCCTCACCTCCACTGGCACCGTCCCAGCCCAGGCTGGCACCATCTTTTGCCCAGGTTATTGCAGGAGCAGCATCCTCACTGGCCTCCCTAACACTACTCTTGCTCCTCTGCAGTCAGTTCTCCACCCAGCAGGCAGAGGGATCCTGTTGAAACCCAAGGCAGATCACGTTCCTCCTCTACTCTGCTACTCACATCCTACCAGGGCCCCCTGCCACACTCGAGGAGAACTCCTAAGTCGTCATCATAGTGTGTTGAGAGCTAAGTGATCCATTTCCCCGTCATCTGTCCAACCTCCTTCCTCACCACCCTTCTCTCCCTCCCTCTGCTCCAGCTGCCCGGGCTGCCTTGCAGTTCCCCTTACACACCCAGCACACTCCAGCCCCAGGGCCTTTGCACCTGTCTCTTCAGCCTGGGATGCTCTTACTCCAGGCATCCACGGGCTTTCTTTCTTGTTTCTTTCGGGAGTCTGCTCAAAAGCCATCACGGAGGGCTTCCCTACCAACCCCTGTGAAGCGGCCCTTCCCCCACCCCCTCTAACCCACTTACCCTGCTTTACTTTTTTTTTTTGAAGATTGCTTTATTGTTTTTGTTTGTTTGCCTCATGACTTATGGATCTTAGTTCCCCAACCAGGGATTGAACCCTCGCACTCAGCAGTGAAAGCACAGAGTCGTAAGCACTGGGCCACCAGGGAATTCCCTACCCTGCTTTACTTTTTCCTCAACACATATTATCACCTGCCTTACTGTATATATTGGGTTTGGTCAAAAAGTTCTTTTGGGTTTTTCCATACGATGTAACAGAAAAACCCAGATGAACTTTTTGACCAGCCCTGTAGTTATGCTACCCCCAAAATATAAGTGCTGTATTTTCTTCATTGCCATTTTCCCAGCACCTAGAACAATTCCCAGCACACAGCAGATGCTCGATAAATATTTGTGGGATCAATGGACCCACACCCTCAGCAGAAGAGGGTGTTCCTTGATTTTCAAATGATGCTTATGGTAGCTGGGCTGGCGAGGGGCAAATTATGGCTCCTTTGACCTCCTCTTCCTACTCCTTCTTCTCTTCTCACTCACATCTGGAGACCACGGTGAAGACTGTGGATAGTCAAAGAGTTACAGGTGGGGAAATGCCCACAAAGGATACAAGAAGTTCAGCTTCCTTGTCCCTTTCCTCCTCCCCTAATCCTCTCCCTGTACCAGCTGCTGGCACTAGAAATACCACCTCATCTCCCAGCCTTTCACACAATGCAGGAGTCCCTGGGAAGGGCGGTGCCCTGAGCTCTGTCCCCCACCTCCGTGACAATCTCTGATTTTCCATCTTGGCTTTCTTCACCATGTTTACCGAGTATCTACTGCATAGAAGGCCCTGAGCTAGGAACGGGTGATGCCCTGAAAAGCAAGTCACAGTCCAAAGGGCTGTGGACACATTCCAAAGGACTCCCAACCTATTGAGGGGTCCTTGAGGGGCCCTTTGGACCCCCAGTATGATCAGTACTGAGGGGGAAGCACTGGGGGCCACAGGGGGAGTCCCAACTCTTAGAGGTTGGAGAGTCAGGGAAGTCTTCCTGCAGGAGGAGACCTTTAAGCTGAGTCCTGGAAGAAAGTTTGATTTAGCCCTGAGAAGGGAGGAGAGGAAATGGGAAGGTGGGAGCCTGAGGAGGTGCAAATCCCCCTGGGATAGTAGAGCTGTGCTCTCTGACACGGTTTCCACATCAGGGTGAAGGGTAACAACGGTGTCAAGAGGAAGCAAGCAGGTCAGAACTTCCCCAGAGAAAAGAGGGTCTCCCCTTTTCCCATGGCCTCTGCTGGCTGCTCCCAGGGGCGCCTGCTCTTAAGCATAACAACCGCGGAAGATTTCTGAGTGTCTTTCCCACCTCGCTGCTGTCACCTGTAAGTCCAACATCCTACGGAGGACAGACTTCATTCTGTGTTGACTTTCCCCCACCAGTTTCAAGATGTGTAAATGTTTCCAAATGTCATTTCTTTTTCCCTCCCAGCCCTGGGTCTCCATTTCCCCTGCTTCCTTTCACCCCAGGAGTCCCCACATCGAGCGTTACCGTTCTTGGCCTTTGAAGCCCTCGTTTTCCCCTTTCTTCAGTCTCTTCTGACTATCACGGGTCTTGATGCACAGGCTGATGCTATACTTTGCTTGTTCCAATTACCCTGCCCCCCAGCAAGTGGTTAACGAGGACCCCTGAGAGCCAGCCACCAGGTGAGGCTGTCCTGGCGACGAAGGCTGAGCGCCCGACCCTTGGGACAGCATTTCACTGAGCGAGCTGCCCCATGAAACCCTCCTCAGCTTCCTTCCTCTTCCCTCTGCCCCTCACCACTTGTTAGTAACACAGATTTTTTTTTTTTTTTTAACCATTGAAGTGTTTAAATTAAAAATAAATAAATTAGGATTTTTCCTCCCTGGGAAACAGGTTTTTACAAATAGCTTCTGACTGTATTAGTTTTGTTTCATAAACAAGGGCTTTGCTTTAGGTGTGCCTATTTGTGCATATGATTGTATCTGTGTATCCGTGTTTGTGAAGGTATGTGTTTGTGTATGTTGTGAGTTTGCATATTTATTTATGGAGAAGGAAATGGCAATCCACTCCAGTATTCTTGCCTGGGAAATCCCATAGACAGAAGAGCCTGGCGGGCTACAGTCCACGGGGTGGCAGAGTCAGACACGACTGAGCAACAAAAACCAACAAAAAGGCTGAAGTAAACAGTTATTTGGTGATTGTCAGAAATAACTTGTGTATTCAAGATACAAAAAGATTGAAAAAACCTTTAAGGCTTTATAGTTTTCTAAAATCTTCTGCCTCCTACCAATGCTTCCTTTCCTTTCCGAAATACATGCTACAAGGGGCAACACTGGATGCATCTTATTTACAAGGGGATGTTTGGGGATTTCCCCGGCGATTCAGTGGTTAGGACTCCAAGCTTTCACTGCCATGGCCTGGGTTCAGTCCCTGGTTGGGGAACTAAGATCCCACAAGCTGTGCAGTTATGGCCAAATAAAAAATGAAAAGGGGACTTCCCAGGTGGTTCAGTGGTTAAGACTCCATGCTTCCAACGCATGGGACACGGGTTTGATTCCTGGTCGGGAAACTAAGATCCGACATGCTGTGTGGCACAACAGAAATAAATAAATAAAACATATGAAAGGAGGTGTTTGTTTTTCCTCGTACCCCGACAGCATGACACACGAGTATTTTATGAATGATGTGGAGAATGGAACTTCCATCTGTCTTGCTTCTCAAACAATTGGGAACAAAAGGATCCCATTCAAAAGAATTGGGAGAAAGCAATTGTAAAAAGTGTCCAAGCAACTAGAGGTCCTATGGAGTCCGCTAGTAGACACTTGGCAGCTTCTTTTCAAGGATTCCCAGCTTCTGGCATTTTCCTCTGCCCAGGCTGAGCCTCCTACTGGCTACCTTGACTCAACCTGACCCCACCTGCCCCTCACTCTGATCCAACAATCACTTGCATTTTCTGGCTTGATTGAGACAATTTTATTTAGCATTGGATCACTTTTGCCCAATAGCCACCCTCCTTCTCCACATTCTGACAACTTGGAACATACTTTTGCTTCCTAAACATGTGCATTCACGCCTTCTTTCTCATTTATCCATTCATCAAAATGCAGGGCTTGTCAACTATGTGCTGGGCTTTGTGCTAAGAAGTGAAACAAAAATAAAAAACAAGATACAGTCTTGGCTCTGAACCAAGAAGGGTACCTGTGAGGAAGTAATTACAACATTATATGATAAATCAGGTAACAGAGGTAAGTCCAAAGTGCTATCTTCTCTCTATTTCTCAGTGGTTTATTCAACAAATGTTTATTGAGCACAGGTATGTTAGATGTTGGCACAGGAATGAAGAAAACGTAGTTCCTACTCTCATGAAACTTGCATTCTGAGGAGGGAAGACAAGTGATAAGCTGGTGAACAGCTAAGTGTGTATATATAATAAATTCATGGGACGTCCCTGGTATCCCAGTGGTTAAGACTCCAAGTTTCCAATGTGGGGGCTACGGATGTGATCCCTGGTTGGGGAACCAGGATCCCACATTATGCGTGGCATGGTCAAAAAAAAAGTATAAATAATAATTTCAGCTAGTAATAGTTACTAGGAATAAAATTAAGCAAGGTGATATAATAGAGTTTTATCCCAGATAGTGAGATTTAGCCATTCTTAGTAATTCTATCCTCTTGTGATTGACTGTTTTAGAAACAGGCCCAAGACCCAGTAGAGGCGGCATCTAGGAGGTCTTCGAATGACGAATGTCTCTCTGGGGAGGTGGTGCTTTACAGGATGGGGAAGATCTGTGAGAAGGGCCTTCCAAGCAGAGAGGACAGCAAATGCAAAGATCCAAGCACAGGGAACAAGTTTTGTTGTCAACTCATGTCCATTGAGTTGGTGATGCCATCTAACCGTCTCATCCTCTGACTCCCCCTTCTCCTCCTGCGTTCAATCTTTCCCAGCATCAGGGTCTTTTCCAATGAAGAGTAGGGTCTTTTCCAATGAAGAGTCGGCATCAGGTGGCCAAAGTATTGGAGTTTCAGCTTCAGCATCAGTCTTTCCAGTGAATATTCAGGGCTCATTTCCTTTAGGATTGACTGGTTTGATCTCCTTGCTGTCCAAGGGACTCTCGAGAGTCTTCTCCAACACCACAGTTCGAAAGCATCAATTCTTCCACTCTCTACCTTCTTTACGGCCCAACTCTCGCTTCGGTACATGACTACTGGAAAAACCATAGCTTTGACTAGATAGAGCTTTGTTGGCAAAGTGATGTCTTTGCTTTGAATATGCTGTTTAGGTTCATCATAGCTTTTCTCCCAAGGAGCAAGCATCTTTTAATTTCATGGCTGCTTAGCATGTTTTAGGAACAGCCAGAAAGCCAGTAACCGGAGCTCAGTGAGTGAGGGGATGGGGATATATGGATCAACTGGTCCAGCTTCCCTCTCAAGCTCTCCATTGTACCTTCCTGAGTATCAGAGGAGAAAGCTATAATCAAATGCCTCCCTTGTGGCTGTGGTCCTAAAGGCTAGATGTGGATCGTGAACTTGGGAAGGCAGAAGTAAGGTAAAGGCCATCTTCTTGCCACCTTTGACTGCATCTGACAAAAAAGATCGTGAATCACCCTCTTTCTCTGCAGCCAAGTTCCAGTGATCTGTCACTAGCTTGTGGGCAGCTGTAACCTCTTGATCCCTGGATTCCTATTGTGGTGGAGTTTTTTGGAAATCAGTAGTTCCAAAAATGGCCTCCTGATTGCCACCTTCCAGAGGAGGTTGGTGGCAGCAGCTCTCCTGGTAGGCAGGTTCAGCAACGTTATTCCAGAGGTCATCCCAGAGACCTAGCACAGAGCCTCTTGTCCTCTTCCACAGATTTAGAAGAAACCGGTTCCTTATTCAATCCCCTTTTGCCTCAAATACCTGGAAAGGTCTCTGCTTTCCTGCATTTGGTCCTGAGATACACGGGGGTTTGGGAAACCCCGGCTCTCAGCTTTGGGATGTGTGTGTATGGTAGTCACTCAGTCGTGTCCGACTCTTTGTGACCCCATGTACTGTAGCCCTCCAGGCTCCTCTGTCCGTGGAATTCTCCAGGCAAGAATCCTGGAGGGGGTTCTCCAGGGGATCTTCTCGCCCAGGGATCAAACCCAGTTCTCTCACATTGCAGGCAGTTTCTTTACCATCTGAGCCACCAGGGAAGCCCACTTTGGGATCAGTTCAGTTCAGTCCAGTCACTCAGTTGTGTCCGACTCTTTGCAAGTATCACCCCACATTTAAACAGAGAAGTACCCATTGAACTCTACTTTCTGTTTCTCAGGGCAGATTCAACTTCATATTCATAACAAAATATTTTTCCTCACTACCTCAGGGTAGTTTAAACTTGGTCAAACAATTGTTGGCAGTCTTAATAAACAACTCCACCAGTTTCCCTTTGTCTGCCATGCTTGATGAATTGCTCAGAGAATTTAAATACACATGGCAGGCTTGCTTCCCTTTGGCTCTGTCTCCCTGAATAGGTTACACTTGACTAGGTGTTCACTGACCTGCCCTTTATTACAATTCCCACGGGTTAGCCAGATACGGAAATGACACTGGTGTGGATTTCCAGGTGACTTGCCAATTAAAGTCAACATTTACAGAGTGCTGCTTTGAGCAAGCGTTATACAAAAAGCACCAGGGGAGATGTGAAGCTTCCCTTTAGGACTTCCCTGGTGGGCCAGGGGTTAAGAATTTCCATGCCATTGCAGGGGACATGCGTTCAATTCCTGATCTGGGAAGCTTCCACGTGCCACAGGGCAACTAAGCCCATGTGCCACAACTACTGAGCCCTGTGGTCTAGGGCCATTGAGCCGCAACTACTGAACCCAGCTAGGCCATGACTGCTGAAGCCTGAGCCCTAGAGTTTGTGCTCCACAACAAGAGAAGCCACTGCAATGAGAAGCCCAGGCACCTCAACATAGGGCAGCCTCCACTCACCACAAGTAGAGAAAGCCCATGCACAGCAACAAAGACCCAGCACGACCGAAAAATAAAATAAACAAATTACATAAAATTTAGAAAAAGAGCTTCCCTTTAGGTGCTGACAGTCTAGTAGAGAGAAATAGATAGACCATAATAACTCATGCTGATTTAATTCTCGCAACAATGCCATGGACTAATCTTACTGTTTTCCCCATTTTACAGAAGAGGAAACTGAAGCCCAGGAAGGTTATGTCACTTTCCTAGAATCACACACCAAGTGGCACTGCTGGGAATTTAACCAGGCAACCTGGCTCCAGACATCTGCAGTTAATTCCAACTACTGTGTGAAGCTCAGGGAAAGCATTAGGGGAGGGGAGGAAAGCAGAGTTCAAAATAATTCAGTCTAAGGGAACCCAGGCAGGTTTCATCACCCCCCAAGAGAAATCTCCCATTTATGGTCAAGTTCAGCAAACATGCATTGGACCTGGACTTTGTGCTGGGTCTTGAGAAAGGTGCTGGTGATATAAAGATGAATGAGTCCTGCCTTCTTGCCCTTGAGGGCTCACAAGGTAGGAGGAGAAGCCAACAGGTAAGAACATTAATTGTGAGAGAGCTGGCCATGATGACAGAGTAGGAAGACCCTGAGCTTACCTCCTCCCACACACACACCAAAATCACAACTATTTACAAAGCGTGTGAGAACCACCTGAAGATTAACAGAGAAGATCGTTTACAAATAAAGACATAGAGAAGTAAATACCGTGAGATGGGTAGAAGAGGTGGAGATGCTGCATGGTTGGGACCTGTACCCCTGGGCAGGCAAGCCACAAACAGGAGGACAGTCACAACAGCAGCGGTTCTTCCCCAGAGGTGAGGGTCCAAGCCTCATATGAGGTTCCCACTCCAGGGCTCCTGCACTGGGAAGATGAGCCACCAGAATGTCTGACATTTTACTTATTTATTTGTATTTGTTTTCAGAACATGTGACTTTAAAAGGTAGCAGGGCTTGCTTTCAGGTGAGCCGGAGGGATGTAGGAAACAGAGGCTCTGCTCTTACAGGTCGTGGGTGAAGTCCCACTGTGCATTCCAGGGCACAGGCAGTAATAGGAAAGGAGCCTGTGCCAGACCCGCCTGCTGACCTTGAGAGACCCTGAGAGACGCAGGAGGCAACTGGGACTCCCCCTGGATATACAGACACTGGTGGAAGTCATCTGGGGGAGATTGTTCTACCACAAGCATGCTGGTGCTTGGCAAACACCAGCTTGTCCTCTCTCTAGTCTACCAGTACCAGGTGGTGGGGCGGGGGACGGGCAGCACCAGCTCTGAGACCCTCCAAGCCATGTACTCAGCTGCCCAGGGATCCAACCCCCTCACCCACAACCGCAGGCCAGCAGCCACCGCATGAGCCAGGGCCTGGCAGCCAATCAGGCCAGGAGCCAGCCCTAACTACCAGCATGCCAGTAATACTCAGTCCCACCGCAAGAGAAGGACACATGCCGCCCACATAAGGGGCACCCCCAGAGCATATAGACTTGATGACCAGGGGGGAGTGTGCAGCCGGGACCCACAGGACATCTCCAACATAAGGCCACTGCTCCAAGATCAGGAAATGTTAACAGCCCCAACACATAGAAACTAGGCACAGAGAATCAGACAAAACGAGGAGACAGAGGAAACATGTTTCAAACAAGACAAAAATCTCAGAAAAAAAAAGAGCTGAAAAAAGTGGAGATAAGCAATCTACCTGATCCAGAGTTCAAAGTAATGACCATAAAGATGCACAATGAACTTAGGAGAAGAATGGATGAACACAGTGAGGATTTTAACAACGAGTTAGAAATACAAAGAAGAACCCAAGAGAGCTGAAGAATGCAATAACCGAAATTAAACAAACACTGGGAGGAATCAACAGTAGATTAGATGATACAGAGAAATAGATCAGCAAAGTGGGGGACAGCAAAGTAGAAATCACCCAAACTGAATAGAAAAAAAAAGAAAGAGCAAAGATTGCTTAAGAGACTTCTGAGACAACAGCAAGCATACTAAAATTTGAAATACAGGGATGCCAGGAGGAAAAAGAGAGCGAGAAAGGGACTGAGAACTTTTTAAAAAAATTACTTAGTTTTGATTGGAGGATAATTGCTTTACAATATTGTGTTGGTTTCTGCCATACATCAACATGAATCAGCCATAAGTATACACATGTCCACTCCCTCTTGAAACTCCCTCCCAGCTCCCACCCCATCCCACCCCTCTAGGTTATCACAGAGCACTGGGTTGAGCTCCCTGCATCATACAGCCAATCCCCAATGGCGCTATCTATTTTACATATGGTGATATATATGTTTCCATGCTACTCTCTCAGTTCAAGGGACTGAGAAATCTGAAGAGATAACAGCTAAAACTGTCCTAACCTGGGGAAGGAAACGGGCATCCTAGTCCAGCAAATAGAGTCCTAAATAAGATGAACCCAAAGATGTGCATGCCAAGACACATTGTAATTAAAATGGCAAAAAAAAAAAAAGGCAAAAATGAAAGCTAAATAGAGGACCTTAACAGCAGCAAGAAAAAAAGCAATTAGCTACATACAATGAAACTCTCATAAAACTATCAGCTAACTTTTCAGCAGAAACTTTGCAGGCCAGAAAGAAGTGGCACAATATATTTCAAAGTGATGAGAGGGAAAAATTTACCACCAAGAATACTCTACCCAGCAAGGCTGTCATTTGGATTTGAAGAAGAAAGAGTTTTACAGACAAGCTAAAGCTAAAAGAGTTCAGCACTACTAAACCAATTTTATAAAAAATGTTAAAAGGACTTCTCTAAGCAGAAAAGACCACAACCAGAAGTATGAAAATTACAGTAGGAAAAGTTTTATTGGTAAAGGCAAACATACAGTAAAGGCAGTAGATCAACCACTTATGAAGGCACTAGAAAGGCTCAATGACAAAAGTAGTAAAATTAGCTTTATCCACAATAAGCAGTTAAGGGACACATGAAACAAAATGATGTAAAATATGAGGTCAAAAAATGTTAAAGTGAGTGAGGAGGAGTAAAAATACAGCATTGTTAGAATGCATTTGAACTTATGAGATCATAAACTTTAAATAATCATATGTATATATATGTATATATGTTGTTGTATACAAACCTTGTAGTAACCACAAACCAGAATAGATACACACATACAAAAAGAGAAAGGGAACCAAACATAACACTAAAGATAGTCATCAAATCACAAGGGAAGAGAACAAAACAAGAAGAAAGGAACCAAAAAGAGTTACAAAAACAACCAGAACACACAAAATGGCAGTGAGCACATACATATCAATAGTTACTTTAAATATAAATCGACTAAATGCTCCAATCAAAAGACATAGAGTGGCTGAATGGATTTAAAGAAAAAGACCCACATATGTGCTGCCTACAAGAGACTCACTTCAGATCTAATGACACACAGGCTAAAAGTGAGAGTATGGGACTTTCCTGGTGGTACAGCGGATAAGAACCTGCCCGCCAAGGCAGGGGACGTGGGTTGATCCTTGGTCCGGTAAGACTCCACATGTCGAGGAGCAACTAGGCCCGTGGTCCACAGCTGTTGAGCCCAAGCTCCAGGGCTCACGTGCTGCAACTACTGAAGCCTGTGGGCCTGGAGTCTGTGCTCTGCCACAAATGAGAAGCCGCCACAATGAGAAGCCCATGCACTGCAACGAAGAGTAGGTCCTGCTGGCTGCAACTAGAGAAAGCAATGAAGACCCAGCACAAACAAAAATAAATAAATTATAAACAAGCAAACAAACAAGTGAGAGTATACAAAAAGGTATTCCTTTCAAAAGGAAATGAAGAGAAAGCTGGGGTAGCAATACTTATATCAGAAAAACTTGACTTAAAAAAAAAAGACTGTAGCAAGAGACAGAGAAAGATATTACATAATGACAGAGATCAATCCAAGAAAAAGAGGTAACAATTATAAATATACATGAACCAAACATAGGAATACCTAAATATGTAAAGCAAATATTAATAAACAAAAGGAGAAATTGACAGTTAAACAGTAATTGACAGTATGGTAATTGTAGGGGACTTTAGCACCCCACTTACATCAGTAGATACCTCTTCTATACAGAATCGATACACAGTGGGCCACAAAACAAGTCACAATAAATGTAAAAAGATTTAAATCATATCAAGCACCTTTCCCCATCACAATAATGTGAGACTAGAAATCAACTACAAGAAAAAAATTGAAAAACATAAATGTGGAGGCTAACAGCATGTTACTAAAACACCAATGGGTAACTGAAGAAATCAAAGAGGACATCAAAAAATACCTAGAGATAAGTGAAAATGGAATCACAATGATCCAAAACCTATGGGATGCAGCAAAACCCGTTCTAAGAAGGAAGTTTATAGTAATACAAGTCCACCTCAGGAAACAAGATAAACCTAAAAAAAAAGAAGCACACCCAAAACAAAAACCAAACACAATCGAATCTCACACTTAAAGGAACTAGAAAAAGAAGAGCAAATAACACCCAAAGCTAGTAGAAGAAAAGAAATATTAATAATAATGATCACATCAGGCCAGAAACCTGCCATAAGGCATTGCTGTGGTAGATTTCTATCTTCTAGAGGTCTTCAAAATACCAAGATTCCTGCACCTGCCTGAAGAGTCTTTCCCAGTCACTTGACAAGGCTGCACGGAATCCAAGAGTCTCCAATTTCTGGGGGGACCAGGCAGAGAGAAGATAAAAATGTTTCAATTTTACCTATAGGTATAGTTTACAAAATTGCTGTTAAGTCAAAACTAACTTGAGGGAAAGAGCTTCCCTATATCTGGGAAACATAGATCAAAACCAGTAAGATTCCATGAGACTTCCCTGGTAGTCCACTGGCTAAGACTCTGAGATCCCAATGCAGGGGGCCCAGGTTCAATCAAGGAGATCCAACCAGTCAATCCTAAAGGAAATCAACCCCGAATATTCATTGGAAGGACTGATGCTGAAGCTGAAGCTCCAATACTTTGGCCACCTGATGTGAAGAGCCGACTCATTGGAAAAGACCCTGATGCTGGAAAAGATTGAGGGCAGGAGGAGAAGGGGACGACAGAGGATGAGATGATTGGATGGCATCACCAACTCAATGGACATGAGTTTGAGTAAGCTCCAGGAGATGGTGAAGGACAGGGAAGCCTGGCATGCTGCAGTCCATGGGGTCACAAAGAGTCAGACACAACTGAGCAACTGAACAACAACAGATTCACTGCTTATCTGCTGCTGCTAAGTCGCTTCAATCGTATCCGACTTTGTGCAACCCCATAGACAGCAGCCCACCAGGCTCCCCCGTCCCTGGGATGCTCCAGGCAAGAACACTGGAGTGGGTATCTAGTCAGGGAAATAGATCCCACATGCCACAATTTAAAGATTCCACATGCTACAACTTAAAAAAAAAAAAAAATTTTTCAAGAAAAATAATTAAAAAAATAAATAAATAAGATCCCATATGCCACAACTAAAACCTGGCACAGCCAAAAAATAAAAACCCCAAAGCCAATAACATTCCAGATAAAAACCATAAAAATTATAACCAAATCCACCAGTTCACTCACTGACCAATCTTTTTGGTAATTTTTTATGAAGCATTCAGCTCTTTCATCAGGATTCTTTAATTTCTTACCCAGTTCAGCAGAATGCTCTGAAATTTATCTGAGACCTGTACTTGTAAAAAGATCTTTCCTATAAATCTTCTTAAAGGTGAAGCGCTTTTCAAATCAAAAACTAGAATGAGGTACCAACTCACACTGGGCAGAATGGCCATCATTAAAAACTCTCCATCCCCTTCTCCAGGGGGTCTTCCTGACTCAGGGATTCAACCTGGGTCTCCTACACGGCAGGCAGATTCTTTACCATCTGAACCATCAGGGAAGCACATTAGAAACTCTACAAATAACAAATTCTGGAGAGGATGTGGAGGAAAGGGAACCCTCCTACACTGTTGGTGGGAATGTAAGTTGGTACAGCCACAGTGGAAAACAGTGCAGAAGTTCCTCGGAGAACTGAAAACAGAATCGCCATATGACCCAGCAATCCCACTCCTGGGCATATATCCAGAGAAAATCATACTTTGAAAAGATACATACATTCCTATGTTTATAGCAGCACTATTAGCAATAGCCAAGACTTGGAAAAAACCTAAATGTCCTTTCACAGATTGTGGTACATATATACAATGGAATACTACTCAGCCATAAAAAAAAGATTGAAATAATAATATATAGCAACAGGAATGCAGCTAGAGATGATCATATTAAGTGAAGTAATTCAGAAAGAGAAAGACAAATACCATGTGACACCACTTATCTGTAGAATCTAAATTATGACACAAATGAACCTAACTACAAGCAGAAACAGACTCACAGACATAGGGAACAGACTTGTGACTGCCAAGGGGGAAGGGGTTGTGGGAGGGATGGAGTGAAAATTTGGGGTTAGCCGATGTAAGCTATTATATATGGAATAGATAAACAACAAAGTCCTACTGTATAGCACAGAGAACTATATTCAATATCCTATGATAAACCATAATAGAAAAGAATATTTAAAAAAGAATGTGTGCATGTATATGTATAACTGAATCACTGCAGTACAGCAGAAATTAACATAACATTGTAAATCAAGTATACTTCAATAATAATTAAATTTTTAAAAAGGTTAAGCACTTTGCAACATCGTCAGAGTACAGTAAATGTCTATAAATGACAAAAGACTTAAAAAGGCACAAACACCTGATTACAGTGTAATCAATGAAGAACTGGGTTATAGTAACTAGAATAATGGCTGATAATAATCTTAACTCTTAAAAACCTTAATCTCACAAAAACCAAGAAACAAGTTTTTGTGAACTCTTTGTCATACTAGCATTTCCTTATTGGAAAACTTGTACTTTAGTTTTCCTCCTGTAGAAAGGCAAAGACCAAACCAGCAATTAATGTTCCATTATTTAATGTTCCATTTCCTATTCGAAATGACCCAGGCATCTCAGTTTTCCTACTAGAGTGTGAAAAGGCCTTTTTTTTCCCCCTTCACTATTAGCGAATATGATTATATTAAAGTTTCTGAGAGCACAGTTCACATCTCAAAGGCACAGAAAGAGAAATGCCAATTCCTTCTAGAAAGCCAACTTTCTCTAATGGTATATTCAAAAACTAGTTTTAGAGCAGCAAAAGATTCCCATTTTGGCTATTTTCAGGGATTTTTTTTTTCAGTTTCTAAATAGCCAATTCAGTTTAAACAAATGACAGTAATAGACAATAATATATATTATCATTCAATCACATTTTTCAGAGGAACAAGAATCAGTACTGTAGTCAACCTTCACCTCACTTGTTAGCTCAGCACCTGCAGCCTTTCTTAACATAAAAAGCAACAGCCAGCCCACAGCTGTGGCCACTGCCTTATTGTTTCACTTCTTTCTTCCCAATTTAATGGTGGTCAGTATCTCTGCAACAGCCTTAGGGGTGTCTGAGTTCTCTGTACTCTCTCGGCAGCCCTCATTCATCAAGGACACCACCACAGGGCCCCACATACTAGTGGACAGCCACCCCAGGATTCCACCTATAACTTTGGGGTTCCACATACTGCTGTATGGTCCCCAGAACTTTCCATTCTCCATTCTTATTTCCCAACGTCTCAGGCTCACAGGCGTTTCCTTGGTCTCTTGGCTACTTGGGCAATTGTTGGGCTGCACCCTGCAGACCTGCAAAGCCTATACTTGCCCAGATTCAAGACCAAAGAAAGAGCCTAGAGTCAGCGACAGAGCCATCAATGGTTTAATGGATGAGAGGAGCTTATACTTCCAAAGCAAGGTCCTGGAGCAATTCCCCACCCCGTGCAGCAGACGACAGGCAACCAGGACATGGTGGCCGCCTTTGCTCCCAGGATGGGGAGGGAGAGGTTCCTGGCTGTTGGGGAAATTGATGTCAGGTTGGCTCATCAATTGCCAGGGAAACTAACAGAGGAGCATGTCCCTTGCTGCCCCTTTGACAAGCTATCATGGTGGAGATGTTCTGATTTAAAGGTCAGAACAGTTCGATGCATGATACAGGGTGCTCGGGGCTGGTGCACCGGGATGACCCGGAGGGATGGGATGGGGAGAGAGGTGGGAGGGGGGTTCTGGAAGGGGAACACATGTACACCCATGGTGGATTCATGTCAATGTATGGCAAAACCAATACAATATTGTAAAGTTAAAAAACAGATAAATAAACTAATTAAAAAATAATAAAATAAAGGTCAGAACAACCACTAGCTGGGGCAGGAGCAAGTACGTAGGAAGGTCAGTCATATGAGCAGGGTGTAGTATATGGAATATTATTTAGCCATAAAAAGAAGTATTGTCATTTGCAACAACATGAATGGCTCTATAGGGTATTATACTAAGTAAAATGTGTGTGTGTATGTGTGTGTGTGTGTGTGTGTGTGTGTGCGCACGCGCGCGCGCTCAGTTGCTAAGTCGGGTCTGACTCTTAGCAGCCCCATAGCCTGCCAGGCTCCTCTATCCATGGAATTTCCCAGGCAAGAATACTGGAGTGAGTTGCCATTTCCTTCTCCAGGGGATCATCCTGACCCAGGGATCGAACCCGCTTCTCCTACCTGTATCCCTTGCATTGGCAGGTGGATTCTTACCACTTGAGCCACCTGGGAAGCCCTGCTAAGTGAAATAAATCAGAGTAAAACAAATACTACTTAATCTCACTTAAATGTGAAATCTAAAAAACAAAACAGGGACTACTCTGGCAGTCCAGTGCCTAAGACTCCATGCTCCCAATGCAGGGAGCCCGGGTTCAGTCCCTGGTCAGGGAAATAGATCCTGCATGCCGTAACTAAAAGAGTTCACATGTCACAATGACGATCCCATGTGCCGCAACTAAGACCCAGCACAGCCAAACAAATTTTTTAAATAAATTAAATAAATAAATGAAAACAAACTCACAGATATAGAGAACAAAGAGGTGGCTGCCAGAAAGGAGGGGAGCAGAGGTGTGAGTGAAATAGGAGAAGGAGATTAAGAGGTATAAATCGCCAGAGGAGTTCCCTGGTAGTCCAGTGGTTAAGACTCCTTGCTTTCACTGCAAGATGTGATCCCTGATCAGGGAACTAAGATCTGCATTTGTGTGGGAAAAATAAATAAATCTCCCATTACATAATAAATAAATCACAGAGGTATAATAGACAACATAAGATATGTGATCAATAATATTGCAATAACTTTGTATGGAGACAGATGGTAAATAGACTAATTGTGGTGATCATTTCATCAAGTTTGCTATTGTCGAATCATGTAGCACACCCGAAGCCATCATAATATTGTATGTCAACTCTATTTCAACTTAAAAAAAAAAGAAAGCTATTAGAGCTAGTTACTCCTCCCCCCTCCTACCAGCCCCAGCACAGCTAAGTAAGAAGTCAGTGCAGCTGTCCATTAGCATACCCGAAGTCCACACTCGTATGACTTTCCATGGAGAGGGTGAGAAAACTAAAAGCTCACAATTAAACTCTTAAAAGTGAATATCTTTGTCCCTTTTAAAAGTGCAATTTTCCTAATATCATAATAAAAATCCTCCCTCCCCTCTCCCCCTAAAACCTTTAATTGCGATATGGGATAATAAGGAATTCAGAGATAGCACCAAGGTAGCGATCCGCTCTGCAGGTAACTCATGGATAAGAAAACACTTCTTCCGGATTCTCTGGTGGTCCAGTGGTTAAGACTCCACCCTTCCACTGCAGGGGGCAGGGGTTCAATCCCTGGTCAGAGAGTTAAGATCCTGCATGCCTTGTGGTGTAGTCAAAAAAAGAGAAAGAAAGAAAAGACTCCCTAGGGGAAGGGCCTCACAAGTTAGGCTTTGAACAATGAAGATAGTTTGCTGTGCCGATAGTTTGGGGGGTTGGTGGAAGATGAGGATGGAGGAAGGGCAGAAGGCATCCCAGAAAGAGGGGCCAACAAGTGCAAAGACAAGGAGGTGGGGGACACACACAGTGGTGTGCCTGAGGAGGTGGGAACTCAGCTGTGTTGCCACAGCACAGGTGGGCAGCAGCCAGAAGGGAGGCTGCAGAGTAAGCGGCCACCGTGTCTCAAAGAGGCCACCACACTGGGTCAAGGAGTTTGCACTTTGCTCTGTGGATGTGTCTTTCAAAATAATTTATTTTTGTCTTATTTGGCTGCACTGGGTCTTAGTTGTGGCATGTGAACCTTGAGCTTCAGCTTGTGGGATCTAGTCCCCTGACCAGGGATTGAACCCAGCATTGGGAGCAAGGAGTCTTAGCCCCTGGACCCTGGGGATGTGTTTTTCAAATTGAGGGTTATAACTCATTCAAGTATGGTGTCAATGGAAGTCAGTTTAGTAGGTCAAGACCAGTGTTTTAAAAAATAAAAAAGAAATGAAATGGAATAGACTAGAATAAAACATAATCCTTTTTGTAACAAGTGAAATAACATTTCACTTTGTGAAAATGTTGCTTGAGTTTTGTATGTTGTGGCAGATACTACCAATTTTCCATCAATCCATTCTCCTCTTTTTCAGTTTAACATTCAGATCCCCAAGTGCTGGCATGTGACCGCCAGCAGAAGACTACGTTCTCCAGCCTCTTTTGCAGACAGGTGTGGCCATGTGCCTAAGTTCTGGCCAATACAATGTGAGCAGGGGTGGTGTGCCACTTCTGGGTCCTGCTCCTGAAGAACTGGTATACACTATTTTGTGTGTTTTCCCACTGGCTGGGATACAGACTTGATGGTAGGAACTACAGCAGTCACCTTGGGCCCAGAGTTTGAAGCTGTGGTTCAAGTGTTAAAGCCTTGAAAAGCATACCCCCAGACTATAAAAGAGAAGTCAAGTTATGCAAAAGATTAATTGCTAACTTAGTTAAGGCATACTCACATTTCTGTTACATTATCTCAAACCAATCCCTAATATACAGGCATGTGTGTATGTATGTATCAATATGTACATATGTGTGTGCTCATATATGAACATGTCTTTACACATACACACCCCTCAGGCCATATATAAATTATATAAGGATTGTGATTTAAAAAAATAGAGAAACTGGGGACTTCCCTGATGGTCCAGGGATTAAGAATCCACCTGCCAATGCAGGGGACACGGGTTTGATCCCTGGTCCGGGAAGTTCCCACATGCCATGGAGCAACTAAGCCCTGGAGCCACAACTACTGTGCCCACATGCTCTAGACCCTGTGGTCCGCAACATGAGAAGCCCGTGCACCGCAACTACAGACTAGCCCCCGCTCACCACAACTAGAGAAAGCCCTTGAGCAGCAACGAAGACCCAGCACAGCAAAAAATAATTCATTAAAGCAAAACAAAACAAATCTATCACCTCTCAGGCATGACTTGCCTAACATTGCCACCTAAGGTAGGGCCAGGTGACACTGCCTTCTTGTTTCAGCAGACACACTGTAAACAAGTGTCCTTCTGCGGTAAATTTAGTGCCATGTTTTTTGCATTTTTGTGCTTATTGTTGGTGACTTGGCTTTTTAAAACTGCGCCCCCTCCCGCCCCACCGTGTGTTAGATAAGCTTCCCCCAGGCATGAGTTATAGGACTGTTGGCCATGAGTTTAATGTGAATGAGTCAATAATATGTATTAAATAAGATGAAGCGCACATGAAATGTTTGTGCCCAGAGGCTCATAGGGCCTAACCTTGTATTTCCCCTCAAAGCAGTTGTTCAGTATTCACTAATTCAACGTTTGCAGCAACCATGGCACCCCACTCCAGTACTCTTGCCTGGAAAATCCCATGGATGGAGGAGCCTGGTAGGCTACAGTCCATGGGGTCGCTAAGAGTCGGACACGACTGAGCGACTTCACTTTCACTTTTCCCTTTCATGCACTGGAGAAGGAAATGGCAATCCACTCCAGTGTTCTTGCCTGGAGAATCCCAGGGATGGCGGAGCCTGGTGGGCTGCCGTCTATGGGGTCGCACAGAGTCGGACACGACTGAAGCGACTTAGCAGCAGCAGCAACAGAACACAGCTATTGTGAATGACAAAATTTGACAGCATTTAATAGCACCTTCTACGTACCTGGCCCACCCTATACGTTCTTTGACATGATCTCAAATATTCCTGACAACATCTAGAAAAAAGTTTTTGTCTTAGGCTTCTACCAGTCATCTAAATGCTGAAGTTGGCTGGCTCCTCTATCATTTTCTAACCCCTGACAGATGTCCGATTAACTGGATATTTTGTAGTCACATTTTTTTTCCCAAGTAGATCAATAATATATCTTTTTAAATTTATTTTTTAAATATTTATTTTTATTTATTAATTTGGCTGGACCAGGTCTTAGTTGTAGCATGTGGGATCTAGTTCCCTGACCAGAGATCAAACCCAGGCGACCCGCATTGGGAACATGGAATCTCAGCTACTGGATCAACAGAGAAATCCCCCTATAATTTTTCTTGATTACTATATTCAGTTCTTACCAATTTCAGAGAGAAAATATTTACTGAGGTGAGAGACATGAACTTTTTTCTCAAAAATTTCCTGTGACTTCTTATTGGAATAAACTTCAAAAGTTGAAAAAACAGTAAAATGAACACCCATAAACCCTTTGAAGACTTGTCATGTGGGAGGGTGATCAGTTTCACATAGAGTCAGAGAGTGGAGCTTGGGGTACGGAAGGAGAGGTAGCAGAAGACAAACTTAAAAGCTTGAAACAGGGAAGAATTTTCTCTCTTGGAGAGAGGATGGACTCAGCTAAGGTAGAATGCCTGCAGACAGGGATGTGGGGGAGCTGATCCCTGCTCTGGGTAGGAAGGAGGTCTAGACAACAGGTTAAGTTGTCCACGAATCCACAATCCACTGTTTTGTCTGAGCTGTAGAACTGCCACAGGATGGTTTTCACAGCCGCTGTATAGTGTTTCAGCCCCTTCGTGTGTTAACTCAGCCTTTGCGGGCACCCCTGAGAGCCCAACCTGCATTTGTAATGCGGCTTCTCTGGAAGGGTGTGTCGAATTTCAAACAAGTGATACACAAACAAACCTTTGAATCATGACCCTGTAGAAGCTGGAGAACTGTCTGTTCTTTTGACTTGTCCTTGAACTCTTTGAAGCATCCCAACTGCCCTCCTAGTGGTACTCTTCTGGGATTGGGGGAACTCTGTGTTTGCCTTGTGATGGTTTTCTAAACTTCAGATTCCAACAGAGATTTGACCAGACAGGAACAAAGAGGACCTGAGATCTGGCCCCTCTGAGTTATGTTCTCCCAGCTCGGCTCCATGATTTTGTCTGAAGTAAATGCCTAGGGTGGCAGACAATCCTGCTCACTAGGAACCTGCCAGTGATGTCTTCAGCCAACATTCTCTTCTTAGGCCTCCAGTGGCTATTTGTATCTGCATAAGAAGACTCCTGAAATTCCCCTGGACAGCAAGGAGATCAAACCAGTCAGTTTTAAGGGAGATCAACCCTGAATATTCACTGGCAGGACTGAAGCTGAAGCTGAAGCTCCAGTGTTTTGGTCGTCTGATGAGAACAGATGACTCATTGGAAAAATCCTAGATGCTGGGAAAGACTGAGGGCAGAAGGAGAAGAGGGTGTCAGAGGATGAGATGGCTGGATGGCATTACTGATAGAATTAACACGAACTTGTGTAATATCTGGGAGATGGTGAGGGACAGGGAGGCCTGGCGTGCTGTAGTCCATGGGGTCACAAAGAGATGGACAAGACTGAGCAACTGAACAAAAACAACAACAAGTAGACCACATATTTTTGGTGCTTGGTTACAATGTATTTTAACATTTTATTATGTATTGTCTTGTCAGTTCTCCAGCTGTTCCATGTGACTCTCACCTTTTCATAAGATTGTAAACTTCAACCTTACATCTGCCCCTAATATATTCATCATTTAGGGCCTCTGTAAAGCCAAGGGCAGCGGCAGTGTGGTGTGTAAGAAGGACCATAAGCTTGGAGACAGATAAACTTAGGGTTCTACTCATTTACAATTGACCCTCCGAATCCACACCTGCAGATTGAAACCAACCAACTGCAGATTGAAAATATTCAGAAGGGGCTTCCCTGGTGGTCCAATGGCTAAGATTCCATGCTTCCAAAGTAGGGGGCCCAGGTTTGATCCCTGGTCAGGGAACTAAGATCCCACATGCCACGACTAAGACCTGGCACAGCCAAATAAATAAATATAAATATATATATATATATTCTGAAAAAAGAAATTCCATAGATTTCCAAAAAGCAAATCTTGAATTTCCCACACTGGCAACTATTCATATAGCATTCACACTGTATTTGGGCTTCCTAGGTAACATTAGTGGTAAAGAACCTGCCTGCCAATGCAGGAGACATAATGAGATGCAGGTTCGATCCCTGCAGGGTCAGGAAGATTCCCTAGAGAAGGGAATGGCAACCCATTCCAGTATTCTTGCCTGGAGAATTTCATGGACAGAGAAGCCTGGTGGGCTATAATCCATGGGGTTGCAAAGAGTCAGACACAACTTAGAGACTAACACACACATATTGTATTTACAACTATTTACACAGTATTTGCATCATATTAAATATTATAAGTACAACAGACTAGTTCCAAATTGGGAAAAGAGTATACAGTCAAGGCTGTATATTGTCACCCTGCTTATTTAACTTTGTCGCAGAGTACATCATGCGAAATGCCAGGCTGGATGAAGGACAAACTGGAATCAAGATTGCCGGGAGAAATATCAATAACCTCAGATACACAGATGACACCACCCTTATGGAAGAAAATGTAGAGGAACTAAAGAGCCACTTGAGGAAAGTGAAAGAGGAGAGTGCAAAAACTGGCTTAAAACTCAACATTCAAAAAAAGAAGATCATGGCACCTGGTCCCGTCACTTCATGGCAAATAGATGGGGAAACAATGGAAACAGTGACAGACTTTATTTCCTTGGGCTCCAAAATCACTGCAGATGGTGACTGCAGCCATGAAATTAAAAGACACTTTCTCCTTGGAAGAAAAGCTATGACCAACCTGGATAGCGTATTAAAAAGCAGAGACATTACTTTGCCAAAAGATGTCCATGGAGTCAAAGCTATGGTTTTTCCAGTAGTTATGTATGGATATGAGAGTTGGACTGTAAAGCTGAGTGCCAAAGAATTGATGCTTTTGAATTGTGGTGTTGGAGAAGACTCTTGAGAGTCCCTTGGACAGCAAGAAGATCCAACCAGTCAGTCTAAAGGAAATCAGTCATGAATATTCATTGGAAGGACTGATGCTGAAGTTGAAACTCCAATACTTTGGCCACCTGATGCGAAGAACTGACTCATTGGAAAAGACTCTAATGCTGGGAAAGATTGAAGGCAGGAGGAGAAGAGGACAACAGAGGATGAGATAGTTGGATGGCATCACCAGCTCGATGGACATGAGTTTGAGCAAGTTTTGGGAGTTGGTGATGGACAGGGAAGCCTGGTGTGCTGCAGTTCATGGGGTCACAAAGAGTTGGACAGGACTGATCGACTAAACCAACTGACTTAAGTATTATAAGTAATCTAGAGATGATCAAAAGTATATGGGAAAATGTGAGTAGGTTAAATGAAAATACTATGCTGTTTTACCTAAGGGACTTTAACATCTGTGAATTTGGGTATCTGAGGGGTATCCTGAAACTAATCCCTCACTCCCGTACCAAGAGCTGACTATACTAGCCATGGGATCTTGTTAAATTATTTAACTTCTTAGTTTTGGTTTTCTTAACTCTAAAAGGGAAATGATTATATACTAATAAAGTGTCTGTCACATGCTAGGCAACCAATAAATGGTCATTGTTACAAATGATATCTGTATAACACCACTGAAATGAAAGTCTAGAACAGGCAAAACTAATCTAGAGTGACAGAAATTAGATCAGTTGTTGCCTGGGGCCGGTGGGGGTCGGATGGGTAATCAACTGCAAAAGGCCAAGGAAACTTTTGGGGGGGTGGAAATATTCTATCTTGATTGTGGTAGTGGTTACATGGGCATGCACATTTGTCGAAACACATCAAACCATGCACTTAAAATAGGTGCTAGTTAGTGTATGTAAATGATCCCTTGATACAGTTGGTTTTAAAAATAACATTCATTCCCTTCCTCTCTCCATCAATGAAAATGTGTTAGATTAAGACACCCATTTCAGAGCCAAATACGTACTTTATTTTTAATTTTAGATTATTCATATTGCCGTATAATTTCCCCCATGGATTCATGTAAATAAATGTGACTTGGCTTGATATCAAGTTTCACTTTTTCTACTGACTATAAAAGTAGAGAGATGTGTCACAAGGAGCGTGAGAGGGCAGACTCTCGTCGTGAAAGTACATTTAGAACTTCCCCGGTGGTCCAGCGATTAAGACTCTGCTCTTCCAAGGTAGGGGGCACAGATGCGGGAACTAAGATTCCACGTGCCGCATGGTGTGGCCAAAATACAAACAAACAATAACAAAACTAAACAAACAAAAGAAAGTATACTTAAAGACCATACAGTTGTTAAACAAATCACTATCTTTGACTTGCCTCGTGGTCCAGTGGCTAAGAATCTGCCTACCAATGCAGGAGACATCTGTTCAACCCCTGGTCCAGGAAGGTTTCAGATGCCACAAGGCAACTAAGCCTGTGTGCCGCCAACTACTGAGCCCTGCTCTACAACAAGAGAAGCCACCTCAGTGAGAAGCCCACACACCACAACTAGAGGCTAGTCCCCACTCACCGCAACTAGAGAAAGCCTGTGCGCAGCAATGAAGACCCAGTGCAGCCAAAAATGAATAAATAAACAATTTTTAAAAAATCACTATCTTAAGGAAAATATATTTTTCTGGTGAAATAGTAAAAGCTTGCCATAAAATAAATGATAATGAGAGAGCTGGGATGAATGGAGTGACCTGGGGGAGCTTGTTACTTTTACTTATTCAGCATGACCCCACCCCACCACTACTACCCTCTTCTCATAACGGTACCTCCTTCCTTCCAAAGGGGATACCAGATACCTCTCAAGGAATTTCCTTGGAATCTGCTCCCAAACACTTCTGCTTCCTTTTCACTGGGCATAACTTTGTCATGTGTCCACAGCTAGTTGCAAGAGAACCTGAGAGATTCAGTCTTTAGTCTTAAAGAAGCCCATGTTGCTGTTGTTATTTAGTCGGTTAACTGGTGTCTGACTCTTTTGTGATTCCATGGACTGTAGCCTGCCAGGCTCCTCTGTCGATGGGATTTCCCAGGCAAGGATAGTAGAGTGGGTTGCCATTTCCTTCTCCAGGGGATCTTCCCGACCCTGGGATCACACCCACACCTCCTGCATTGGCAGACGGGTTCTTTACCACTGAGTCACAAGGGAAGCCCCAAAAGAAGGCCAAATGACTAGCTAAAAATCAGAGGTCCCATTACTAAGGAAGAAAAAAGTAGATGTTGACATAGGCAACAATTCATCTCTGCCCAAAGCCATATCTAGTAACAGAATATTTCATATATAATGGTGGAAAATTAGAAATTACCAAAATTAATAAAGCACATCCATACTATGGCTGTATCAAAATGATTATGTTTGCCCAGTTCTTGAAATGGAAGCATTTCAATAGGAATTGTTAAGTGGGAGAAAAACAGGTTACCAAAAATATGAGCTCTGTTCCATAAAATTATATATAGATCATATGTGTATATATATAAATATGGATGTGCTAAAAATATTTCTCTCTGGGTGGTAGAATTACATCATATAACTTTAATTCATCTTATACCATTACTTTTACTAAAAAGAATGTATCATTTTTATAAGCAAAAAAATATCTTTTCACTTCAAAAATACGTGGGCATCTGTGTCTCTTAGGAACTTCATGAGCGGAGATGAGAAGCGAGGAGTGGCAGAGTGGGATTAAGGGCTGGGGAAGCTCGCCATCGTTTTCCACACAAGTGATATTCCATTGCTGGTTTCCTGGGAGCCCCTGGACAGTGGTGTCCAGGCGGCTATTGATCCCCACGCCTAGACTCAGGAAAACGGTCTATGCTGAAGTGCTGGGAATCACCATGGAGAAGATGGTGTGTAAAGCTGGGCGAGGAGGCACAATAGAGCAGAAACCACCCCGGGCGTCTCCCCTCGGCCTCCAGAGCCACTCCTTGCCCTTCTCAAGTTTGTTCCGTGCCTGGAAAAGTTGACCTACGTGAACCGTATCACACCAGACTCCCTGCCTTCTGGCTTTCAACTGGGTTCAGTCCATTGAGGCCCTGGTAGGAGATCAGAGGGTGGGAAGAGAGAAGCAGGGGCATTTCTTCCTTTAGCTCCCTCCATGCAGGGCTAATACAGGCTGACTGTCTCTCCCAAATGGAGGTTCAGCTCTTATCAAGCTGGCTTCTCCTCCAGCCCTCAGGCCCAAGTGAGGAAGTGTGCCCACTGCTGCCAGCCCCAGGGCACAGAACTGCCCTGTGCGGTTTCCGAGCACCTGCCTCACACCTTTGTAAATAGCTCTTTTTTCACACTTGCCCTGCATTACCCAATCTGAGTGTGCCATCTGTTTCCTGCCAGGATCCCGGCCAACACAGAAAGGGCTCCGGGGTGAGGACAGGAAAGAACACCCAAGTTTAAAGGGCAAGGAGAGGGAGAGGACATGGGACCCTAATCGACAGAGGAGTTCAAGGCAAACCAGGGTTTATGAAACCAGGGGAGCAGCCAACAGTTTTATGAAGATTGCAAGGAGGTTAAATAAGGATGAGATCTCAAAGGTATATTGGGATTGACCATCTGGAGGAGGAGCTGGGAAGAGGAAGAAAGAGAATTGGGTGGGTGGTTCTGGGAGGAGGGATCTGAGTTGGAGATGGAGCAGAAGATAAGAGATGAAGAGAGGTGAGAGAAGAGGGTGGGAGCAGAGGAGAGAGAGAACCAGGGCAAAAGGAGGAGGAGGAGGAGGCAGCCTGGCCACGGGGTGAAGAAATCTGACTCTTTAGTCCAGGTGAGGAAGCAGGTAATAACTCCAAGAACAAGTGTGTATGTACCAAGGTACAACACATACCTACGAATACCCAACACCCACACGTGCACACACTATACTGTACACTCACTACACCACCATGCTTCACCACACACACCGAAGACACACATACTAGCACACAGACACACACCTCACCACCTCATTATCCCTCCACCACACCACCCCACGAACACAACAGCCGTAACAGTAGCTGCCAGATCCATAGATCTCACTGGAGCCCACGCAACATCGGATCTTTGCTTTGCTGCGACACTTGTCTATTAGCTGGCATTCACGTTAAACCCTGAGAAAAACCTGCTTCGGTCTACCCATGCATGAAAAAGGAGGAGTTCTCAGTGTTTCCAGCATGGTACCTGGGGCACAGTAGGTGCTCTGTGGGTAAACCTGGAATGGCCCCATGGTCCCTGGCTCTCCCCTGTAGGAGAACTGGGCAAAGGCTACACCTGGCTGTATGTTCTGACCTCCTAAATGATTTAACCCAGGGGGGCCCTAAAGACTGGCCTCCAATGACCGCAACCCAAATGCCTGTCCATCCAATGGAATATTCCAGAGTGAAAATGAACCATGTACTACAATATCCATGAATCTTTATAACGTAATATTGAATAAAAAGAGAAAGTTGCAGATCACTACATACATGTCTGATAATCAACATTCAAGAACAGCAGAAACGAAACACTACATAATTTAGGAACACATGCCTATAAAATAAAAACTTCTTTTTAAGGACTTCCCTGGTGGCTCAGTTGTTAAGAATCCGCCTGCCGATGCAGAGGACATGAGGTCATTCCCTGATCCAGGAAGATTCCACATGCCATAGGGCAACTAAGCCCTAGAACCTGTGCTTCACAACAAGAGAAGCCAGCACAGTGAGAAGCCCCCACCAAGCAACTAGAAAGTAGCCCCCGCTCACAAAAACCAGGGAAAGCCCAAGCCCTGCAATGAAGACCCAGCGCAGCCAAAAGTAAAATAAATAAATAAAATGCCTGTTCTTTAAAAAAAAAAAAAAATTAAGAAATGTAAAAGAATGCTAAACAAAATTCAGGACATGTTACATGTGGCAGAAGAAAGGATGGGACTAAGAAAGGATCATGTAGATAAATGAGTGTCATTGTGAATGACTGCTTCTTGAACTGCATGCTGGATTCACCCCCCAGTATCAGTTCAGTTCAGTCGCTCAGTCGTGTCCAACTCTTTGCGACCCCGTGGACTGTAGCACCCAGTATAATATAATATTAATAACAGGTCATGCTTGGACCAATGATGAGAATATATCATGAACCAAGGATTAAGATTAATCTAATTCTGTACATCGGATGTCCTGTTACAGTAAATAAAAATAAAGACTGTCCTCTTAGCTTGACCCTAGTTCTGCTTATTTTTGTACTTCCTCCCACAGCAATGCTGAGGGGTCACTGCAACCTTGTTCTTGGCAATCGGGGTTACTAGCGCAAGGCTGGGCAGGAAATGAACTGGGGGATGAGGCCATATCTGCTCTAACACTGTTCTTGATGGGTCCTTTGTGGTAAGGGTTTCCAAGAACCAGCAGAGCAGTTGAGGGAGCTGAGTAACATTTACAAGAAATGTGCCCCTGCCGCACCCCCTCACCACCCCGCCCCATCCCCTCTCTCCTCCCTTTACCGCCTCCAACTCTTCCTCCCCACTCAGGCCCAAGTAAAGGGTAACTCACAAGAGCCAATAATGAATATTTCCATAGAACCAGAACTGCTTACCTGACTTTCTGGAGTCTGGGGAAGAACTGCCCTGACCTCCATTCAGATTCTGGGCCCTGAAGGAAACTTGAGAGGACTAATCCACACAAACACTTATTAAGTAGCCGCCAAGTGATACTGAGCATCAACCACCTGGGTCCAAATTCTAACCTGGCCACTTCTTAGGTATGCAACTTTTGATACTATACTTAGAAGCCTGCACCTCAGTTTTCCCCATCTGCAAAATGGGGATGAATAATAACATCTCACTCATGGAGAGTTGTTGTAAGACTAAGATATGCAAAGCATGCAAGACAGTGCTGGGCACTTAGTAGGTACTGAATGAGTGTTAGCTATTGTCACTAAGTGTTATGAAGGATGCAGATGAATCAATGAGACCATGGTCTAGGGCAGGAGTTTGCAAACTTTCTTCTGTAAAGGGCCAGAGAGTAAATATTTTTGGCTTTGCTGGCCATAAGGTCTTTGTCACAATGACTCAACTCTGCCATGAATGGAGTCATAGACAATTCGTAAATGGAGGAGCTTTATTTATTAACGCTGACAATTGAATTTCACATAATCTTTACCTGTTAAGAAATATTATTCCTCATTCAGTCTTTTTTTAGCCCTTTAGAAATGTAAAACGCAGTCTTAGCTTATAGGCCATATAAAACCAGGTAGTGTGGCAGACTTGCAAGCTGTGGTTTGCCATCCCTGGTCTAATGGGGAAAAAACATTAGCCCCTCTGAATTTCTTTGTTTTACCTGTATGTTCTGTGACTTGCTTTACAGATGAACAAACTGAGGCACGTTCTTCTAAGCCCAGTTGAAATGCTGCCTCTTGGAAACCTTCCCAGGTCACTTCAGCCAAGGGCAGTAATAACTCCATCTGCTGCCACCTTTGTGATAAGCACACATTTATTTCATTACTTTTAAAATTTTATCATGAAACATTTAAGGCAAACCAAAAATTTTAAAATATAATGCCAGGACTTCCCTGGTTGCCCAGTGGTCAAGACTTCAAGACTCCTTCAGGGGGCACAGATTAGATCCCTGGTCAGGGAACTAAGATCCTGCAAGCCGTGAGGAGTGCAAATACTTCTTCATCATCTGGTTTATGAAATAAAGCGTTGCCCAAACAGTTGATGACCCCCATGCAGATACCCCTCCCTAAGCTACAATCACCCTATATCTACCCCAGAGAAAAGAACCACCATCCTGACTCTGGTAATTTATTACCATGTACTTCTTAGTGGGCTTCCCTGGTGGCTCAAACAGTAAAGAATCCACCTGCAATGCGCGAGACCCGGGTTCGATCCCTGGGTCGGGAAGACCCCCTGGAGAAGGAAATGGCTACCCACTCCAGTATTCTTGCCTGGAGAATTCCATGGACAGTGGTGGGCTCCAGTCCTTGGGGGTCACAAAGAGTCAGACTAGGTGACTAATACTTTCACACTTCCTTAGTACTTTAACTAAATATAGAAGCATTCTTAATCAGGAGGTAGTATTTTTTTGCACATACGTACACCCTTTATTTGAATGGATTTTCTTAATAATCCAATCAAAGAATATCTCTACTATATTCAGAGATTAGTCTCAGAGAGTATAAAAAGGCCCTGAAGCATCCAGTAAGAAATGGTGGTAGTATCAACATCTAGGGTTGACTTCCAAGTCAGCTTTGACCATTGCTCCCCTCTATATTCCTGGGGTTATGCCCGATCCCCTCTCCACACTAGATTTTAAACTTCTCTGAAGAGACTGATCTTTCATCCTTCCTATACAACCCCTAATATCTTGCACCTACTATCTTGTACTCTTCTTCAAAGAGACACTATTTCCTATCATCATCCCTGGAAGTCTCCATAGAGGATGAGGAAACTGCCAGAAACTTCAGGGGAAAAAAGGGTGGGGCTTGGATTTCGTTAGACGTTTGGAGCAACTTTTAGGCCAAGTGTCAACTTTACTGGAAAGGATGAGGTATGTAACCCTCATACTGCAAGAGACTGGAGTTTCTGCATGTGTTTGGGTGGGGGGCGAGAGGGGGGGGGGGCGGACAAGGGGGGATAGAGAAAAGGGGAATTGAGAAAATTAGCCCCCTAGAACCAAGAAATCCTTCCTTCCTCTCTGATGGCCACGTGGGGGCTGAGCCAGGGTTTGGGATCTAGTCCAAGCTTAAGGGTAGACAAGAGGAGTAGTGGTATTTGTGGCCTGGACCCTCAACCTGACAAGACGGCATCTGGGCCAGTGGTCAGAAGGTGTGTGTATGCACCGGCGGTAGGGAGCAGGATGACCCAAGGGGAAGTCTGCTACTGATGGCTTCTAAAGAAACAAGAAAACAATACTTTACAAATACTTGATATGCACATTGACAGTGGTACTGTGGTGTACTTTCAGCATTTCAGGTGGTCAGGCCATGTGCACTAAGCGCATGCATGGGTTCTACCGTTTAAACTCTCACATAATGAAAAAGGGGCTTAAACAGATCCCTGCAAACAAGCCTTGGACTGAAAATGCTAATTATCCCAGCATAAGCAGTAAGAAAATGGCAGAGCTAACATTTCAGTCACTCCCATTATAAGCTTTTTGGGCTTTAGAGCACACATGCTTAGGTTCCCACGTCTCGTTACAAAACTTTTTGTCAAGCACATTGGAGAGGAATGGGCTTCCCTGGTGGCTCAGATGCTAAATAATCTGCCTGCCAATGCAGGAGACATGAGATATGGGTTCGATCCCTGGGTCAGGAAGATTCCCTGAAGGGAATAGCTACCCACTCCAATATCCCCGCCTGGAGAATTCCATGGGCAGTGGAGCCTGGCAGGCTCTAGTCCTTGGGGTCACAGAGTTGGACATGACTGAGCAACTACTGGAGGAAAACTCTTGCTTATTGACTGTTGTCAATGACTAAACCCCACACTAAAGGTAAAGGGAATTTGAATCAGAACTTAGAATAACACAAGTACATCGTATTCCAAGTAAGCTCAACATGTATCAAGGGCACATGCTCAAAATGGCTTACTAGTGGGAGAGACAATTGCAAAAAAGCCTCAACTGGTAGCTTAGCAAGATTTCGGCATCTCTAGGTCTGCCTTGTCCAGTGGAACTTTCCAGCAGTGATAGAAATGCTCTACAGTTCCATGCCTACGAACTTCCACAGCTACAGAACTTCCACAGTGGCCTTTCATGAAATCTGACTAGTGCTGTTTTAGCCCAGCCCTAATATAATTCATATTGGGAAGAGGTTGGGATTTCATTGGCCCCTCCAGCCAAATCTTGTCCACACAAGAATTGGCCCACATACTCTTTGGGCATACATTCATTTCAGAAAAGTGTGTATCCCAGAAGCCCTATGGCAGGCAACCAGATTTAGGCAGACAACTCCCCCTTTCCTTCCCAGGATAGATTTTGGCACTTACCAAGTGCACATTAGCATGCCTCTACATGGATAACACGTAAGCCACAAGTTAAGACAAAAAGTATTTTATTCAAAAAACGCCAAGTATAAAAAAAAAAAAATAAGATCTCTTTTATTCCCCTGTACAGTATTTCACTCAGATAAAACCAGCAGGCTACATGCTGCTCAGAACACAGCCCCAGAGAGGATCCGGAAGGCACACCATCCAGAACTGCTTTTCATATATCTATCCTATATACACAGTCAGCAACACCCCCCCCATCACCCACGGACCCCACGCCCACTTGGGTAAGCTGGCAAGGGGGCCCCCGCAGCAGTCAGGGAGCTGCGGCAGCTGTCCCGCCTGAGTCCCGTCACCCTACAAACCAACAGAGCAAGCATCGCAGCCCTCCCCAAAAGGTCCCCAAGTCAGAGGAGGAAAGGAGAGAAAAGGAAACGATGGCGGCAGCCGTGGAAGCTTGGAGCAGGAAGGGAACCAAATAAATAAATAAATAAATACATAACATGGACCTCCAGGTTAGAACGCACATCATCTTTCCAAGGAAAAAAAAAACCCAAAACAAAATAGGTAAAATAAGTTAAAAGGCAAAATTAAAAAAGAATTAGATCAACTACAATCCTTTTGTACACTACCATGCCAACTGTACACACATTTACAGTTTTTCTGTTGATTTGCATTGTTTGTGCATTTGTGTGTATGTGTGTGTATGTGTGTGTGTGTGAGGTCTTGGCTTAGAAACAGTTAAGTAAAAACCAAAAAGGAAGACCAGTTCACTTGGGAGTTTTACTAAAGGTGGAAAAAGGGCAGGTGGCTCAGCGTTTGGCCCTGTAGCCTCTTCCATGGCACCTTTCATATGAAGGATGGGGGAGAAGGGGGAAGGGAGAAAGAGAGGGAACCAAACCCAGGCAGATTTTTGGAGAAGCAGCAGGTAAAAGAGGCAAGTTCAAGTATTTCTCCCAGCACAGCCGGAGTCCCCACAGAAGGCACTCAGAAAGTCGGAAGAGGTGACAGGGACTTAAAATGGTGCTAGTCCTAACCCACCCCAACCCGCGCGTCCCACCCCACCCACCCCCGCCCGACCCGTCGCGGCATTCAGCAGAACTCTTGATGAAGGGAACAGTTCCATGGCAGGATCCCAACCTACTCCCACCCGCCTCACCGCCGCCCACCCCTGGGATTTTGCAGAGTCCAGCAATGCTGGACACCGGTGAGAAGGAGAGCTTCTTCTATGGGAGGAATGGAGGCCTAGGACGCCTGGAGTGGAGTCTCTTCCTCCTTTTTGGGAGGCAGCCTCCAGGAGCCTGGGGTCTGGAATGAGTTGTAAATGTTGTTCCTGTATCAAGCACTGTCCTGCTTGGAGATAAGTGTCACTGGTACTCGGGAAGCTGGAGACAAGACACTTCCCCTCCCTTGAGCATCTGACCGGGAGGGAAGAACCTGTGGGAGAAGCTATTTGCTGGGCCCTGGCGACAGGCTGTGGAGATGGATCTCAGCAGTTTCCTGGGGCAGAAGGACGTCTTGCATCCACGGATGGTTCTGGATTTCTTCGAAGGTTGGCCGATCTGATGGTCTCAAGGCCAAGCACCATCTAATGAGATGTTGACACTCTGGAGAAAGACAAGAGGTTACGAATGACTCAACTTGCTTTCGCAATGTAAAGGTCTTCCCATGTTGCTTCCCAGGGGCCCACAGGTCAGGGATCCAACCAAGACACCGGTTCTAGAAGGCTGCTTCTTCAGTGAGAAGGTATTAACTAACATCTAGATACTCCAGTTTGCTTTCAGCAAAAAAAAAAAAAAAACGGCTCCCCTCTTAAACCTGTGGTTTTCAAACTTCAATAGCTGGGACCTTTCCCACGACGCCCACTCACCAGAAATAGGAAGGACGATGACAAGGGATTTTGATGAGACATCACTAAGCATAATGAGGTGATTCAATTCACCTACCGACTTACAAATATGAACACCACCCACAATGAGGTCACTGGAACCGCAGTATTTAGAGGGCCTGGCCTGCCTGAAAGGAGAAGGCTCAAAGAGCCCTCAACTTCTTACTCCCGGGCAAAACAGCCAGGAGTTAAGGTATCAGGATTTTTGGGTACTCAAAAACAAACAAACAAAAATCTTCCAGTGATACTAAATGGTCTTTTTCTAATATTCTCACAGGTGCTCTTCCCCACAAGCACCCACAAATGCACATCATTCGATACCTGCAGACTGGCTCTCAAGCGTGAATCACTGGCCAAGAATCCTGCTAAGCCAAGGGTCACAGCCTCCCCTGGGAAGTAAAGCTCTCCAAGCTCGTCGAGGACTATCAGCCTCCTGATTCCAGCCTCTCCTCAACAAGGGGTTTCCCAGAACTTACCTGAGGAGACCCGCTGCCTGAAGAAAACTTGGCCCCTGACGATCTCCTCATCGTGCTCAAAGGGAATATCTCCACAGACCATGTCATACAGCAGGATCCCCAGAGACCAGACGGCTGCCGACCTACCATGGTAGCGATGGTAGCGGATCCACTCTGGAGGACTATACACTCGGGTCCCTGTGAGTCAGGGGGATAGGAAGGAAAACATGCTTTTAGCAAATATAAAACTCAAAAGCAACTGAGAGGTATGCTGAGTAACTAAAAAAAAAAAAAAGGCACCACCCTACTTCTGTCAGCAGCTGAGTGAACTCCAATCCCCCCTCCCCAGGGCTAACAGAAGCGGATGAGCAGCTTACCGCAACTCTCCAACCCAAAGCATCACTGACTTCTCTATCAGCTCAGACCATAAACAAACAGCTCCAAGAAACAAACAGGGCCAGCCACAGCCCCAAGCACTGGCTTGTATGTGGGAGGACCACCCACAACTGGAGGAGGAGATAAACATTCGCATAAACAAGGGAGGTATCCCCACAGACTACCCTTCAGTTGCATTCAAGGTCCTTGCCCAGGAGCGGCTTAGAGTGCCACCTCAGATACGACCCAGGCAACAACACTTGCATAATATCCCAAATCAGGGTGCCCTTTAAGAGGCCTTCCTCTCCACCCTCTGAACGCAAGGGCAGACACCCACACCCCTTCCTCCATCCACGGGAGAGGCAGAGCTGCGGGGCTGGCTTCAGACCACGTGATTCCTGTTTACAAACTTTGAGTTGTAAAAAAAAAATGTGGCGCCATCCCGCTGGCGCTCACCAGGGGGCAGCAAAGACTGGAAGGAAAAAATATGGGAGGACCCGGCCAGCCATTAACTGTTAAATACAAAAAAAAAATGCAGCCCAACCCAGCGTCCTCCAAGGGCAAATAAACACAAACCACAAGCCCCAGTCACAAGTTTTGAAAGGCTGTCGTTTGTTAGGTTAAGCCGCTCAGATGATGACCCACCCTCCTCTGCTTTGATCTCTGAGCTCTCCATTCCATCTTTTCTGAAAGAACCCGCTCCAAGCCCCTCCCTAGGATAGGTTTTCATCCTCTCTGTGGAGACACCCAACTAATTTTCAAACCAGCAAGAGATCCTATTTCACAACATTCATTCCCGACTCCCTCACTCCACACCACCACCAAAAAATAATAACAAGAATCAATAAAATGAATTATTTAGCGAAACTACTCTTCTCTTCCTTATTCGTCCCTAGATCAAAGGGGAGGAGAAAAAAAAACAAAAACACACACTGCAGCTCTAAAAACTACCTCACCGAAAACTCCCTTATAAATCAAAACAAAAATGACAAACCCGGCAATCAATTTTCATCTCTCCCGCTCTCTCCTCCCCCTGTCCCCCTCCCTCTCATCCTTCTACTGGCGGGGAAACTGGGTCAGACTTGAGAAATCTGGGCTACGGCCGGTTGCCCACAACCTCTTATTCATGGGGAAAGCTTGGAACCCACTGAATTCCACTTAAAAAATAAAATCATGCCAGAGACATTACAGGTTCAGCTGGCTCGAAATTCCCAGCTTTCCTACCCTGGGAAGCCTTCCTTCGCCCCACCCCTGCTAGCATCGAGCCAGGCGGCCCGATGACCTTTACAAAGGGCCGGGGAGGGAAGCCTGCCGAGGCCTCCAGGCCAGGCCGAGTCACCTGGGCAGTTCCCCTCCCGGGGAGCTCCCTCTCAGGCCTGACTCACCATCGAAGTCCGTGTAGACGGTGTCCTTGAGCAGCGCCCCCGACCCGAAGTCGATAAGCTTGAGCTCGCCGCGATTGAGGTCGATAAGGATGTTCTCGTCCTTGATGTCGCGGTGAAGCACCCCGCAGTCGTGGCAGTGCCGCACCGCCTCCAGCACCTGCCAGAAGAAGCTGCGGGCCAGCTCCTCCTGCAGGGCCCCCCTTTCCGTGATAAAGTCGAAGAGGTCTTGCACCGGCTCCGGCCTCTCCAGTATCAGGACGAAACTGTCGGGCCTCTCGAACCAGTCCAGGAGCCTAATGACGCCGGAGAAGCCCGAGCTCACCTTCTTCAACAGAACCACTTCCATGGGCACTCGGGTGCCATTAGGCTGCAGAGGGGCGGGGGGGGCTGCAGTTAGGGCGGGGGGAGTGTCACAGCGTGCCCCACTCCACCCATCCCGGGGGGTCGCTCCCTCCAGGATACTCACCAGCTCTCCCCAGTCGGAAATCCGGTCCTTCTCCACGTGCTTGATGGCCACCTGGAAAGCCCCCCCCCCGAGTCTCTGTTAGAGATTCCCTCGCTGGGGGCCAAACATACCGGCGTGCCCCCGGCCGGCGCGCCCTCCCCGCAAGCCGGGCGCCCACTCACCGGCAAGTTGTCGGCGACACGGATGCCTGAGTACACGGAGCCGAAGCCGCCGCTGCCCAGGAGCGGGCCCACCTGGTACTGCGACTCCAGGGGCTCCTTCTCCTTGCCTAGGAAAGGGAGAGTCCCAGGAGACTCAGTGACGGCCCGCGAGTCCCCCAGCTCCCACCCTCGAGGTCCAGCCGCCTCCCACCTCCATCCAGGGTTGGGGGGAGCGAGGCGCTTACCCGGCGCCAGCTTGGTGGCGTGCAGGTCGCTGCAGGGCGCGGCGCGCAGGTGGGCAAGCGAGTTGATTTTGGACAAGAGCATCCCCACCTCCAGGGTGTCGGCGCAAAGGCTGTGTCTGGAGGAGCTATTGCAGTAGGGGCTAGGGCTGCGCCGGCGGTTGTGCCTAAGGCCGGGGCTGAGGCTGCGGGTGGCGTTGCGGCTGCGGCTGCGGCTGGCGCGGAAGGCCGAGGGCGAGTCGGAGGACGACTGGGGGCGCTGCCGGGGCTGGCGGCTGACGGACACGCCGGCAGGGTCAGGCAGAGCCGCGGGCGGCAGGGTGGGCGGCTCGAGGGGCTGGTGTGGCAGCGCTGCGGCACAGGGAGTGTGTAGCTGTAGCTGCTGCTGTTGCCGGTCCCGCCACCGCCGCTGCCGCCAAGTCCTCTCAGGCCTCCTCCGCCACCGCGGCCGCTGCAGCAGACGCCCGGCTCGCCCTGCCGCCAGGAGTAAAAGGGGCGGAGCGCGCCGGCGGGGAGGGGGCGCGCGAGCGGGCGGGGATGGGGCGGGGCCTCTCCGGGAGGCCTAGGCGGGGGGAAGCCGGGCTGCTGGGCCGGTGGAGGGAGGAGGCGGGGTGGGGGAGCGGCGGGACGGGGCGACTCCCCTCCGCACCCCCCCCGCACCCCCCCCGCGCTCTCAGTCGCCGCGCCCCAGCCCCGCCCCCGCCGGCGCGCCCCCAGCCAACCAGAGGCCGGCTCATCTGCATAACCCGGCGCGCGCCCCGCCCCCGCCCCGCCCCCGCTCTCGCGGTCAGAATGGTCTCTACGCCGCCACGACGTGGCGGGAAGGAAAAGGCGCCAAAATGGAGGGGGAGGGGCGCGGGGCGTGCGGGGAGGCGGGAGCCGGGTGTTGAGCCGCGAGGGAGGAAGGATGGGGAGGGGCGTATCGATTCAAACCCAAACAATAACAAAGCCATCAAAGGCCGCCCGAGGCCGGCTCTGCGGCTCTCCATTTCTCGGGGTTTTTGGGTCAAGGGCTAAGAGCTGGAGCATAACAAGTTGCGCAGAGGAGACAGGCGTTGGTGTGTCAGGCCCCGGGGCCCGGCGGCCGGCGCGCCGGGGTGTCAGCGACTGTGGGGGGGGTGGAGGGGGAGGATGCCGACGAGGGTGGTCTTTATGTGTGACTCAGACGCGAGACCTCCAAGTCGGCTTGGGCGGGTTGACCACGCGCTGTGGGCTCGGGCTGGATTCTCTGGGGTTTGGATGTTGGGGGCGCAGGATCTGCAAGATGTGAGTCACAACGGCGGCTTCACGGAGGTGTCACAGGCCTGGAATAAAACCCAGAGAGCTCCGCTCGCTCGGGGGAGGGGTCCAGATCGCGATTGTCACAGCCGGTGAAAAGATCGGCCCCCAGATTCCCTGGCAGATGTTTATTTTTAAAAAATGCAGAAAGGTTCCAGTGAATCCTGATGCCGAAGAAGTGATGTGTGTCAGAGTGCCCAGTAAAGAGGAAATCACGAAACAAATGTTAGTATTGTGATGCCAGATGCTGTCTCAGCCCCTTCTGTGAGGGCGGGAGAGAGAAGAAAATGCCTCATCTGAAAGCGGGGGTGGGAAGGCGCGCTAGATGTAATCAGAGTTTTCACGTTGTATTCACCTTCTCATCAGCCTGTTATTACCAGTCAGACAATATTAGCAATTATTGGCTGCCCCCGAGTCTTGATTCAAAGGAAATTCCCCCCTCACCCCCACTCCATGCCCCCTTGGAAATAACACGGAAACTGACCAATTCGACTTTCATCCTTTGTCCTTTTAAACTTCTTGTAGAGTTGATAACGACGTGTGAAATGAGTAAATTAAAATTCTTTGTAATCCGTAAATTGAGTTGTCAGGTCCTCCTAAGTAATTGAAAGCTAACTACATCCTCTTTTTATTTTTTTTTACAAGTTTCTGCCACTTAAAAAATGAGGAGGTCTGAGGATCTGTATAGCTGCACTCATTAATGAATTTAAATGTTTCATTAAAAGTTTTCTACAGTGCTGTTATATAAAGATGCTCAGATATTTCACAACTTTTAATATCTTATGAAATATTTTCCTTTTGTTTGTGTACTGTGGCCTAATTCATTCATTTTTGATGACTAGGAAAAACCCCCAAGGGAACAAGAATTATTCCTTTTTTACAGATAGGAAAATGAAACATAAATAAAATGACACAGGGTCATACAACAGCTAAGAGAGGAAGAGATAAAACAACACAAATTCAACTCCTGACTATCCAAAATTTTCCTCTTGTTGGGCTCTAAAACTGTTCTTGGTACTGAGTAAGACATCAAGTATCAATCAGTGTATGTGACCCCCACCTCCGTCCCCTCTTCCTTTCCTCTCATAAGCCCTACTGGACTATTCTCACTTGTTCCCACTTGTCTAGCCTTTGTAGAGTTGGACTTTATGCCTTTGTAGAGGTAGTTTACTTGTTCTGAGAATGCCCCCTCCTCTACACTTTCATTTAAAGTCTTTCCAGACTTCAGGACACAATTAAAATAGTTCCACCCCAGATTGCTAGGCAAACTGTCTCTGCCACTTAATCCTGTATTTGTTTCTTGGTTTGTTGTTGGTTTTTTTTAATCTATTAACTTTTCAGTTATTTATACCTTGTCTTCCTATTCCTTGAATGAATACTTTATCCAATATTCATTGATGAAGGGAAAAACCAAAATGGGTCCCAACAAAAAGATCATGATTAAAGTCATTTTATACTAAAGTGAATTAAGTGGGCTTAGGCAAAGTAAAATAAAGGTTAGGAACAATCTTTAACTGGGTTAGCCTGTTTTCAGATCTGAGATCTGGCACCTACTAGTTATGTGACATTCATGAAGTTGCTTAACCTTTCATCAGCTTGATCTTTCCTCAAATTGCTTTAGTCTCTTAATGGAGATAATGGCACCTCACTCATAGGACTGTTGTAAGGAGCAAATGAAGTTCTATACATAAAACTCGTAGACTAACACGAAGTAAACTTCCAATAAATATTAGCTATGATGGCAATGATGCTGATTATGATTATAACGATGATAAAAAGGAAGAATTTGAGGATGGTCTTGCACCTTGGAAGTTTCAAAGAAAATGCTAGCTAGTTAGATTATAATCATCTTGGGATAGAATATGATTCAAACTAGTTGTATACATTCAATCAAATTCACTTTCTCTAGATCTTTGTAGGGCTGAATCTTTAATTAGCTTTAGCTAAAGTGATTAACATCTAATATGTCTGCTTCATATGATGGGTACTTCACAGCTGGAAGTTATAAAACATGGATCTTGCTTGGAAAAGAGCTTTTATTTACTTAAAACCGCTTTTAAAGATGATTATTAAACATTCAAGTATGTTTTGCGTTAAAAGTTACTCTTTAAAGGTAGAGAATTTGATGTTTTGATTCATCAACCTGTAGTTGTAATAATAAAAACAAGCACAACCTGTAATATCTCAAAGATTCTAACAAAGAATCAGAAAAATCACACTAATAATTAAATGACAAGTGCTTTTGGAAAGATGAAGGCTGTAATTATGCTAACAATTCTCTGGAAAGGGGAGAATTGTTTTATGTTTATTTGAACAATAGCCAAATTAATCGTTAGGTGGTTTCCATATTCTACCTGATATGGATTTAATCAAGGTATTGTCAAAAGAATGACTTCAGCAATTTCTGTAATCACAGTTTAGAAGAGGTTTGAAAGGGAGGCCTATTCACTATCTTTTAAAGTACCGCTGGAGAAGGCAATGGCACCCCACTCCAGTACTCTTGCCTGGAAAATCCCATGGACGGAGGAGCCTGGTAGGCTACAGTCCATGGGATTACTAAGAGTCGGACACGACTGAGCAACTTCACTTTTACTTTTCCCTTTCATGCACTGGAGAAGGAAATGGCAACCCACTCCAGTATTCTTGCCTGGAGAATCCCAGGGATGGCGGAGCCTGGTGGGCTGCCGTCTATGGGGTCGCACAGAGTCGGACACGACTGAGGCGACTTAGCAGCAGCAGAGTCTACTTGATACACTTATATAATTAGGTCTCTATCAGTTTTTCTCTGTAAATTATTTGCAATTAATTGAATAGAAATATTTTGGATATTTTTGATATATTGAATAATTGAATAGAAGTATCTCTTATTTCTCTCCTAAATAGAAGGATTACTGAATTTTTAAATTGAAAGTTTAATTTTGAAAAAATTTACCATTATTTTTTATTTTACTCCTTGTTTGGTAAAATAAAAAGAAAGAGGAAAATTTGGGAGAAAGTCAGCTGCAATACCCTTCTTTCTATATCTTAAAACATCTCCGATTATCTCAACGGTTGTAAGATTATTTAGAAAAATTTAAATTTCACATGTGTGGAATATATGTGAAAACTCCCTACAAATCATAAGACATGAAACAGTCTAGATTTAAAAAGACTGATGCCTCTGGAAATTCCTTAGCTGTCCAGTGGTTAGGACTGCGCTTCCACTGCCAGGAACCCGGCTTTGATACCTGGTCAGGGAACTAAGATCCCAAAAGCTGTACATGGCATGCCCGCCCCCCCCAAAAGAAGACTGAAACCTTGATGGCCAACAGGCACATGCAATGATGCCCATCATCTCTAATTATTAGAGAAATGCAAGTCAAAACTACAACGAGGACTTCCCAGGTGGCCCAGCGGCTAAGATCTGCCTGCTGGTGCAGGGGACACTGGTTTGATCCCTGGTTTGGGAAGATCCCAGTGCCATGGAGCAACTAAGCCCATATGCCACAACTACTGAGCCGAGCTTTGGAGCCCTTGAGCTGCAATTGCTGAAGCCTGAGAGCCTAGAGCCTGTGCTCTGCAACAGGAGAAATCACTGCAAAGAGAAGCCCACACACTGCAACTAGAGAAAGCACTCACAACAACGAAGACCCAGCCCAGCCAAAAAAAAAACTACCACCATCAGGTATAACCTTACACCAGTCAGAATGACCATCATTAAAAAGCCTAAAAGTAAAAACTGTTGGAGAGGGTGTGGAGAAAAGGGAACCCTCCTACACTGTTGGTGGGAATGTAAGTTGGTGCAGCCACTATGGAGAACAGTATAGAGGTTCCTCAAAATACAAAAAATAGAGTTGCTACGTGATCCAGCAATCCCACTTCAGGACATACATAGGGACAAAACTATAATACAAAAAGATACACGCATCCCTTTGTTCATAGCAGCACTATATAAAATAGCCAAGACATGGAAATAGCCTAAATGTCCATTGACAGATGAATGGATAAAAAAGATATGCCATAAAAGAGAATATATTATAATACTCAGTCATAAAATAGAGTGTAATGACGCCATTTGCAGCAACACGGACGGACCTAGAGTTTATCATACCAAGTGAAGTCAGAAAGAGAAAGACAAATACCATATGATATCACTTACATGTGGAATCTAAAATATGACACAAATGAATCTATCTATGACCAGAAACAGATTCACAGACAGCCTTGTGGTTGTGGGGGGAGCAGATAGACTGGGAGTTTGGGATTAGCATATGCAAACTATTACTTATAGAATGGATCAACAACAAGGTCCTACTGTATAACACAGGGAACTATATTCAATATCCTGTGGTAAACCATGATGGAAAAGAATATGAAAAAGAATGTATATATATGTATGTATAACTGAACTACTCTGCTGTACAACAGAAATTAACACAACATTGTAAATCAACTGCACTTTGATACGATAAATTTTAAAATAAATAAAAAGACTGAAGTTTCTTTTTTAAGTTGTAGTACTTGTGGTAGTGGTGGACAGCTAGGAAATCCAGAATGTCCCAACAGCAGAACAGTCAGGAAATCTATGAAGTCAAGTTAGAACTGGTTCTTGTCATTGATAAGATGTGACATTTGTTTCAAGTTTATAAATCTCCCTTAGTCAGCTTCCAGTTTTCTCAGCAAGGTTGGAGAAAGAAAGGGTTTTTGTTATTCAGTAAAGTATATGTAAATTTATTGCCAATTCTTTTTTTTTTAAGAAATAAAAATAACAGATTTATTTTTTATTTTTACGCATTTAGTACTGACAGTTTGAGTAAAATTAATTGAACGTGCTATACACAAAGATTTTATAGTTCCTGGGTATTACTGGATAGGTAAAAACAAAAAAGAGCAGCTTAGAATGTATAAAGGCTACAGGAAGCCTGGAGACTGTTATAGAAATACCTTATTAGAAGATGAGGAAAACGTATGCTTCAGACCAAAAACAGGCAAATGCACCAAAACTCTGTATGTTTAACTGATAAAGTAGAGGGGCTGTGTGTGAGAGAGAGAGAGACAAAATTCGCATGTATGAAAGCTGATGAGGGGACTGTCTGTCATTTTCTAAAAAATAGAATAAAATTGTTGATGCAAGACTTGGAAAAGCCACAATGTGCACCTAAGTAAAGAAAAAAAAATTCACTCAAAAAGATTTCATGGAACATCGAAACACTAAAAAGATGGCAATGAAACATTTGTTTATGGTATATCTCATTTATCATTGAATAATATACAGCTTTACTTTTTTGCATTTGTTTAGTCTCTATAACTAGATTATAAATGTACTGAGGGCAGAAACCATTCTTCCATTGAGCATAAAGGCTAAAGGCTGACAGTGGGTCAAGTGAGAGGGGCAAGAGAGACTGTGATAGCAACCAAAATTGAGCATCAGAGATATGCCAGGGGACTTCCCTGGTGGTCCAGTGGTTAAGACTCCATGCTTCCAATGCAGGGGGCGTGGGTTTGGTCCCCAGCCAGGGAACTAGGATTCCCGCATGCCCTGTGGTGCGGCCAAAAAAACAGGCAATTATAGTAAATGACCAAGCCTATTAATAAAGCAAATATTTAACAAACAAAGCAAAACCAAAGATGTGCTGGGTTTTTTTCTAAGCGCTTTACATGAATCCTTATATAAATCCTGTGACATAGGCAGTTTTACTCTCTTCACTGGCTTATAGGTAAGAAAACAGAAACGGAGAGAAGTAATTTGCCATAGCTAAGTGGCAGAGCCATCCCCTCCCCATCATGCCAAACTGCTTTTTCAAAGAACACAAGGTGAGTTTAAGGGATTTAACAAAGTAAGCTATGATTAAGTTCTAACTGAGGGCATATCATCCACAAGAGCAGGGTTCAGAGGAGGCTGAAGAAGTCAAGGAAGGCTCATGGAGGATATAGAACTTGATATGAAATCTTGAAGGATGAATAAGATGAAAATAGATAGGAGAGACAGGGGACTTCCCTGGTGGTCCAGTGGGGATTTTTTGTGCTCTCAATGCAAGGGGCATGTGTTCAACCCCTGGTTGGGGAACTAAGATCCCGCATGCTGCACGGCGCAGGCAAAAGATGCTTTGTGTAATGTTCTCTGTATTCCCCTATACTTGGAAAGTGAATGAATAAAAGTGTCTTTAAATAAATGAAAAGCAGAAAGACAGAGGGAAAAATCAGTCGGACCTCCTGACGTCATGAAGCAAAATGTGAAAGAGATGAAAAAGATGACAGATTTTATTTCAGTCTTTATTTAAGGAGAAACTAGGAAGATTCTCTGTTCAAATCATCTCTTGAAGCTTACAGTTTGGGAATAGTAGCTTACACTGTGGTTAACACATAGGGTGTTCAAGATTCAAATGACAAAGAAGACATGCATTAACATGATTGGATGAAATCCACTTGATAATTTGGAGAAACTTACATTTTCAACATACACTTCCTCTTTTCCAACTCTGTTTTAGTTCTCTTTTTAGGTTAGGTTCTGCTAAAACAAATATGGACAGCTCACCACAGCCAGAACTAGAAAACTATACTGTAAACACGGAACCATTTTTTATGGCCTTGGCCTTCAGTGTATGTCAACATTTCTTTGAATGTCCCAGTTCAATCTTGGGCCCAATTTAGAGAGCAAGTGAGCTGTGCTGTCCTCTTTATAGAAACAGTGTTACTTTTCCCCGATAGGTTAAGCTTGTTTCAGTTTTCAGTGATGCTACATTATTAGAGGGACACCCACTCACTAAATGAAAATGGAACTTATCATTGGCAGTCATCAGAATTTCTCTGAAGTCACTCTTATGAATGGGAGTTGTGTTGGCAAAGAGCCCGTCTCCTTGTGCAGGGCTGTAAAGACAACACAGATTACATACTTTAGCCCAAATTACATATGTATCCCCGAGTTCAGTCTGTCTTTACAAACCAACACAAAGCCATTTGGACTTCTTGCAGCTCTCTGATCGTTGCAGCCAATAATTTTTAAACTCACAGCAATTAGTGTACTAGTATTTTGCCACAATCATACTCTTCTGTTATCTAAGTGCTCACTGTCTTCATAGCACCATCTTTAAGGGCAGCAAGCATTACCTGAGTGTTGGCCATGAAAAGATTCATATTTCTCCAATGAGACCATAAGCTCTTCAAGTGCAGAGTTTATATTGTGAATTTTTTAAGATCATGTAGCTCCCTTTGGTTGGAGAAGGCAATGGCACCCCACTCCAGTACTCTTGCCTGGAAAATCCCATGGACGGAGGAGCCTGGTAGGCTGTAGTCCATGGGGTCGCTAAGAGTCAGACACGACTGAGCGACTTCACTTTCACTTTTCCCTTTCATGCACTGGAGAAGGAAATGGCAACCCACTCCAGTATTCTTGCCTGGAGAATCCCAGGGATGGCGGAGCCTGGTGGGCTGCCGTCTATGGGGTCGCACAGAGTCGGACACGACTGAAGCGACTTAGCAGCAGCTCCCTTTGGAAGGTACTAAACAGTTGTTTTTTTTTTAACGGAATTTAATTAAACCCAAAAGCGAGCACATTTAAGATCCTGCGTGTCCCTTGCCTTAATCTTTGCTCTTGCTATTTTTATTGTATGTATTATAGTGACTAAACAAGTGGCTATTTGCACTTTCAAAAATTAAGACTTCAGAACAATTTTTTGCCTTTCCCAGAAAAGTACTTAAATTTTTTTTATTTTTAGCTGTGCTGGGGCTTCATTGCTGCGCTCAGGCTTTCTCTAGTTGTGGCAAGTGGAGGCTCCTCTCTAGTTGCAGCGCTCGGGATTTTCGTTGCAGTGGCTTTTCTTATTGCAGAGCACAGGCTCTAGGGCTCATCCACTTCAGTACTTGCAGCACACAGGCTCAGTAGTTGTGACACATGAGCTTAGTTGTTCCCTGGCATCTTCCCGGACCAGAGATCGAACCTGTGTCCCCTGCATTGGCAAGCGTATTCTTAACCACTGGATCACCAGCGAAGCCCAGAAAAGCACCCAAAGCTTAGAGAATTAGGTACAGTCTAATTTATAGGGATAATACTTAATATTAATTGAGCACTATGTGCTAAGCACTAGTCTAATTAATTTTATGGGCGGTATATACTCACATACACATTAATATAGATATTCATATGGCATATATTTTTTTTTTTTCTTCAATCCTCTTGATTATTATTATAGCCAGTAAGGTAAAGAACTTGCCCAAGGTCCACAGGTGAGAGAGGCACAAGCCCTGATACATAGAACGTATGCTGATTAAGAGATAGACGTATGCGGTAGCTCTTTGTGTGTTAGAGGTCACACTCAGAGCACAGAAGGCCACAAGCCAGATCAAATAAAATCAGGAAGCAAGGTAATGAATGGAAAGACAATAGAGCCACTGGATAATTTCCTTCGATACTGTGCCCAAGAGAAATGAATGGGGATTGGAACAATGTTGCAAGTTAACGGTGTGAGTGAGTGGTGACAAAGAGGAATGACAGCTGAAAATGAGAGCTTCTGGTAGCCAAGCATGTGGGATAAGGGTTAACCTTAGGGTGAGGGAAAGCTATAATCTATGGCTGTGAGACAAGTATCTCTTGTGTCTTGCCGGAGTATTGACTGATACAGTCAGTTCATCTATAAATACTTACTGAACAGCTACTATCTTCAAGGTACTGTGCCATGGAGATAGGTAGAAGCAAAAGACACCGTCCTAGTTTCTTCTCATGAATCTTTTTATCCTGATAGGGCAAGACATATAGAATCATGAAGATTGAGCTTGAAGCATAACGCTTGAAGCATAAAGATGAGCTTAAAGGAAACGTAAAGATCTTCTCATCTAATCTTTCTAGTTTTACAGATGACCAAAACCAAATCTCAGAGGCAGGAAGTGACTTGCCAAAGTTCCCATAGACTTTTTAGAGCAAGGGTAGAAGCCAGACTTGATTACCACTCCAGGCTCTTTCTATTTTCTTATATAGATGTAATTAGTAATGAAAGGTAGTATTTGCCAAGTAGAAAATGAATGGTATAGGCAATGCATTGTTTCTTACAGTAATATGTTTACAATTAAATGCTAAAATTTTTTCTGGGGAATTTTCAGGTGCAAAGGGACTTTCCCAGTTGTCTCCTCAGCTGCTTTAGCATGAAAACAGAAAAAGGCCCTCTGGCGTGCTCCCGGAGCACCTGTGCCACCTGAGTCATGTACGTCACACGTGATCTTGACCCATCTAGTCCAGCAGTTCTGAAAGTGTGTGGTCTCCAGATGAGCAGCACCTGGAAACTTGCTAGAAATGCAAATTCTTGAGCCCACTCCAGATCCACTGAATCAGAAACTCCGGGGGTGGGGCTCAGTGATTTACGGTTTAACAAGGCATCAGCTTGCACTGATACGCTTTTTTTAAAAAATGTATATATAATTTTTATTTATTTTTGGCTATGTGGTCTTCATTGCTGCATGGACTTTTTCTCCAGCTATGGCGAATGGGGGCTACTCTCTAGTTGTGGTGCTCCGGCTTCTCATTGTGGTGGCTTCTCTTGTTGCGGCTTCGGGGCTCAAGAACACAGGCTCAATAGTTGTGGCTCATGGGCTTAAGTGCTCAGCAGCGTGTGGCATTTTCCTGGATCAAGGATTGAATTCATGTCTCCTGCCTTGCCAGGTAGGTTCTATACCACTGAGCCATCAGGGAAGCCCCAATGATGTGCTTTTGAGCTTGAGAAACTCTGGTCTCTCTAAATGGCTCTTCGGAGAGCTTGTGAGCTCCTTGAAAACAGAGACCATGTCTTCCATAGTTTATATTTTCCTAGATTAGTACCAAACCTTGAATGCACTGGTGAAAGTGAAAGTGTTAGTCTCTCAGTCATGTCCGACTCTTTGTGACCCCATGGACTGTAGCCCACCAGGCTCCTCTGTCCATGGGATTTCCCAGGCAAGAATACTGGAGTGGGTTGCCATTCCCTTATCCAGGAGATCTTCCTGACCCAGGGATTGAACCTAGGTCTTCTGCATTGTAGGCAATTTCTTTACTAATTGAGCCACCAGGGAAGATGGCCCTGGTGGATGTTCATATGAACACAGTGGATGTTTATAAGTATTTCTGAAACAACTATGGGAGTGCACATGATAAGGCAAAGCATGCCCTTATCCAACTTCCTTCCTGTAATGATTAGCACCTTTCAATTCACTTCATGTTATGGGCTGATTAGCATCTCTCGGACCCTCAAATTCATACGTTGATGACTTAATTGCCCCTCTTCTGTACCTTGGAATGTATATTTGGAGATAGGACCATTAAAAGAGATAATGAGGAAAAGCCCCTAGTGGTCCAGTGGTTAAGATTCTTTGCTTCCAAATCAATCAATGTGATACAGCACATTATCAAACTGAAGGATAAAAACAATATGATTATCTCAATAGATGCACAGAAAGCCTTTGACAAAATTCAACACCCATTTATGATAAAAATTCTCCAGAAAGTAGGCATAGAAGGCACATACCTCAACATAGTAAAAGCCATATATGATAAACCCACAGCAAACATTATCCTCAATGGCAAAAAATTGAAAGCATTTCCCCTAAAGTCAGGAACAAGACAAGGGTCCCCATTCTTACCACTACTATTCAACATAGTTTTGGAAGTTTTAGCCACAGCAATCAGAGAAGAAAAAGAAATAAAAGGAATCCAGAATGGAAAAGAAGAAGTAAAACTCTCACTGTTTGCAGATGACATGATCCTCTACATAGAAAACCCTAAAGACTCCACCAGAAAATTACTAGAGCTAATCAATGAATATGGTAAAGTTGCAGGATATAAAATTAATGCACAGAAATCCCTTGCATTCCTACACACTAACAATGAGAAAATAGAGAAATTAAGGATACAATCCCATTCACCACTGTGATGAAAAGAATAAAATATTTAGGAATAAATCTACCTAAAGAAACCAAAGACCTATATATAGAAAACTATAAAACATTGATGAAAGAAATCAAAGATGACACAAATAGGTGGAGAAATATACCATATTCTTGGATCAGAAGAATCAATATAGTGAAAATGAGTATACTACCCAAAGCAATCTATAGATTCAATGTAATCCCTATCAAGCTACCAACGGTATTTTTCACAGAACTAGAACAAATAATTTCACAATTTGTATGGAACTACAAAAAAACCTCAACTAGCCAAAGCAATCTTGAGAAAGAAGAATGGAACTGGAGGAATCAACCTTCCTGACTTCAGACTATACTACAAAGCTGCAGTCATCAAGACAGTATGGTACTGGCACAAAGATAGAAATATAGATCAATGGAACAAAATAAAAAGCCCAGAGGTAAATCCACACACCTATGGACACCGTATCTTTGACAAAGGAGGCAAAAATATAAGTGGAGAAAAGACAATCTCTTTAACAAGTGGTGCTGGGAAAACTGGTCAACCACCTGTAAAAGAATGAAACTAGAACACTTTCTAACACCATACACAAAAATAAACTCAAAATGGATTAAAGATCTAAACGTAAGACCAGAAACTATAAAACTCCTAGAGGAAAACATAGGCAAAACACTCTCCGACATAAACCACAGCAGGATCCTCTATGACCCACCTCCCAGAGTAATGGAAATAAAAGCAAAAATAAACAAATGAGACCTAATTAAACTTAAAAACTTTTGCACAATTAAGGAAAGTATAAGCAAGGTGGAAAGACAGCCTTCAGAATGGGAGAAAATAATAGCAAACAAAGCAACTAACAAAGAATTAATCTCAAAAATATACAAACAGCTCATGCAGCTCAATACCAGAAAAATAAAAGACCCAATAAAAAAATGGGCCAAAGAACTAAACACACATTTCTCCAAAGAAGACATACAGATGGCTAACAAACACATGAAAAGATGATCAACATTACTCATTATCAGAGAAATGAAAATAAAAACCACAATGAGGTACCATCTCACGCCAATCAGAATGGCTGCTATCCAAAAGACTACAAGCAATAAATGCTGGAGAGGGTGTGGAGAAAAGGGAACCCTCTTACACTGTTGGTGGGAATGCAAACTAGTACAGCCACTATGGAGAACAGTGTGGAGATTCCTTAAAAAACCGAAAACAGAACTGCCATACAACTGAGCAATCCCACTGCTAAGCATACACACTGAGAAAACTAGAATTGAAAGAGACACATGTACCCCAATGTTCATTGCAGCACTGTTTACAATAGCCAGGACACAGAAGCAACCTAAATGTCCATCAGCAGATGAATGGATAAGGAGGCTGTGGTACATATATGCAATGGAATATTACTCAGCTATTAAAGAGGATGCATTTGAATCAATTCTAATGAGGTGGATGAAACCGGAGCCTATTACACAGAGTGAAGTAAGTCAGAAAGAAAAACACCAATACAGTATATTAACACATATATATGAAATTTAGAAAGATGATAACGACAACCCTATATGTGAGAAAACAAGAGAGACACAGATATAAAGAACAGAATTTTGGACTCTGTGGGAGAAGGCGAGGGTGGGATGATTTGAGAATAGCATTGAAACATGTATATTACCATATGCAAAATAGATGACCAGTCCAAGTTCAATGCACGAAACAGCTGGTGCACTGGGACAACCCAAAGGGATGGGATGGGAAGGGAGGTGGGAGGGGGGTTCGGGATGTGGGGGCACATGTACACCTGTGGCTGATTCATGTCAATGTATGGCAAAAAACCCCACACACCACAATATTATAAAGTAATTAGCCTCCAATCAAAATAAATAAATAAATTAAAAAAAAAAAAAAAAGATTCTTTGCTTCCACTACAGGGGGCACAGGTTCAATCCCTGGTTGGGGAACTAAGATCCCGCATGCTGTATGGGGATAATAATAATAATAATAAAATAAATAATATAATACTAGTAATAAAATAAAATAAATAAAATAAAGAGGTAGCGAAGGTAAAATCAGGTCATATGGGTGGCCTCTAATCCAGTGTGAGTGTTCTGCTTATAAGAAGAGAAGATGAGGACACAGAAGGGATGCGCAGAGAGGGGAAGACATGTGAAGGCAAAGAAGACAAGCAGAGGGACTTCAGAAGAAACCAATCCTGTCAACATCTTCATCTTAGACTTCTAGTCTCCAGAACTGTGAGAAAAATTGATTTCCATTGCTGGGGCCACCAGACGGTGATATTTTATTATGACAGCCCTAGCACAGTGAATACAATTTGTTAAAAAGCTTCTACAAAAAACACTGGAATCCAGAACTTCCACCCAAGCCTATGACAAGACAATCTTATTTATAGATGACTCTATAACCGTCTTTAGATGTTAACCATTAAAGTGTTTGTTTAAGAAATTACTCTTTCATGCTCAATATGAACATGAATTTTGGAGTCAGACAGAGGTGGGTTTAAATCCTGACTCAGTCACTTGGAAGTTGTGTAACCTTGACCTCTAAAGACTCAGTTTCCTTGTCTCTAATTTGGGGCTAATAATAGCTCCCTCCTAGACATAACTCAATAATTGGCAAGTATACCGTAGGCACTCGGTATCTGGTGACTTAAAAATGATAATTAACCAACTTATTCATGCTGGGCTTTTCTGGGAGATGGAATTACAGCAAAATTTTACTGGAATACTTGAATCAGTTCAATAAACATAGTACTATGGTGACTTCTTAAAAGTCTGGATGAAATGACAGATTATTTTTCAGCAGAAATGTATTGAGTCAAGGGGAATAAAAGAATAAAAATGTCATGAATGCAACAGAAAGATAACATCCAAGAATAGTTGAATTGTCTCAAACTGATTAATAATTAGAATGTATGAAGGTAGGAATTGCTGATTTTTGTGTGGTGTTCCCAGAGTCTAGTATGACACCTGGCACTTACTATAAGCTCAAAAACTTGTGGTTGAATCAAAAAATGAGCTGCCTTCTGCAAGGACAGTTGTACAAATTATGTAAAGATAATTCAACCCAAGAACATTTACGCTGAACTGGTGGTTCTGTAGCATTTTGGTGTCATGGAATCAAAACTTTAATTTTAATCTGGGAATTCCTCTTTGGGGAAATAACCTAAGAAAATAACCCCAAAGGGGAAACAAGTTTTTTTCTTTTTAATGTCTACAATTGTAGTAATATGCAAATTCCTGCTTCCCCTAAACCACTCTGTCTTCACAGCCCCTCTCACCTGAGTGGCCCGGTGCCTCTTACTTCTGAGGCTTTGGGATCAGCTTCCCTCATTAAAATCTATTTGTCTTTTGCTTGCTTATCTTTGGGGCTCTACTCAACCAAGGAATCTGATAAATTGACATACTGAGGTGCTAGTGAATGATAATGGCTGAGTGTGAGTCCCCTCCTGGATAACAATTACATTTCAGCAGTACCTTACTCTGAAGAATAAGTACTACATTTCAGGCATGTGTCATGGCCATTGGGGGAAGATATTTTAAGCAGGGGGATTTCCTCAAACCCCTCAAATTACACCATGTAGACAGCTGCCTATCCCACATGATCTGGCCAACTCCTTGGGATCCAGTTATCAGCACTCGGGGGACACTAGAGGAAACAGTTCTGTTCCTCTTCTTAACAGAGCTTGGAAACAGTGGCTGGACTATTTATGTCACTTAAAGGAAAAGGGCATTTACTCTGGAACCTATCCAGAATGCACACATTCCCTGGGCTTAGGTGTAGACTCTCCTCTGCCTAATCTCTGGGAATGGCTGAGTGGTACCTATATTAACCAAAATGAGTGAGCTCAGATGTGGAAACACTGAGAAGGGACTGGAAACGTATCATTAAGCTTCCTAGGTGAAAAAGTTTCTAGACATTGATAAGAATTTACATGAGCATACCTATGAGAAAACGTTGAACCTGATAATAAAAAGAATTACCTTTTATCAGGTGTTAACTATATTAACTGTGCTAAAGTAGTTATATATTTTGAAATATTTAATCTTCTGATATTGAGGAAAATTGGGTTGCTATCCCCATTCCAGATAAAGACACTGAAGCAAAGATAGGATAAGTAGCTATCTCAGAGTAAATCTGGGATTTGAAGCCAAGTCTTTGAACTCTCAAGTTCTTGGTTACAGCAGAACCTTAATTGTTGTTCAGTCCCTCAGTCGTGTCCGACTCTTTGTGACCCCATGGACTATAGTACACCAGGCTTCCCCATCCTTTACCATCTCCCAGAGTTTGCTACAACTCATGTCCATTGAGTCATTGATGCCATCCAACCCCCTCATCCTCTGTCATCCCCTTTTCCTCCTGCCCTCAATCTTTCCCATCATCAGGGTCTTTTCCAGTGGGCTGCCTCTTCACATCAGGTGACCAAAGTATTGGACCTTCAGCCTCAGCATCCATCCTTCCAATGAGTATTCAGGGTTGATTTTCTTTAGGATTGACTGGTTTGATCTTCTTGCTGTCCAAGGGACTCTCAAGAGTCTTCTCCAACACCACAGTTTGAAAGCATCAATTCTTTGGTGCTCAGCCTTCTTTATGGTCCAGCTTTCACATCAATACATGACTATTGGAAAAACCATAGCTTTGACTATATGGACCTTTGTCAGCAAAGTGATGTCTCTGCTTTTTAATATGTTGTCTAGATTGGTCATAGCTTTTCTTCCAAGGAGCAAGCGTCTTTTAATTGCCTGGCTGCCGTCACCATCCACAGTGATTTTGGAGCCCAAGAAAATAAAGAAACTTAATAGCCTTCCATATTTCAGGATCAAGAATCTTAAAGCTGAGATCCTAGATACATCATTCTTGATTATCTAGACCCCGAGTATTGCTACTAAAAGGGAGTTTGCTGCCTCAAGACCCAGCTGGTTCCATACAACTATACTTGTTTGGAAGCTTTTAAATGTTAAAATAAAATCTATTTCTTTGTAACTTTAACTTGCCTTCTTTTGATCTTAATCTGCACTCTTGGAGAGCTCAAAACAAAGCTACTTCTCTCCAAGAAGCCCTTCTGATATGGAGACAGATCCTGTGCTACTTCCTCTGCCCTGTCTCTGGGGGACTCTCAGTCCCAGGAGATCTCACTTTGTGCTGCTCATCTGCTCAACTGTTAGACTCATCAGTAACACAGGAAAGCTCCAAAGTGCCACCGATGTCTTTCAGAGACTCGGGGTCTGAATTTGGATAACAGGTTTGATCCCAGTCATTTACTCAGGTGCCTATGAAACATCACCTCAGTAAGCCAAGTGACACCCACCCCTGCCGCAGATAAAAGGGTGGAATTAATGTAATATAGCAAATAATAGCTAGCCTTCACTGAGCCCTTTCTATGTGCCAAGACCAGTGCTAAGTGCCTTATATACACTTTCCCTGGGACCCCTCCATGAGGCAAGTACTGACATTATCCCAGTTTTAGAGATGAGGAAACTAAGGCTCAGCTATTCTGAGGTCTTCTGCTCATAACTGCATATCTTTCTGTCCACATTAGTGTGAGGGGTGGATCAGAACAGGATAGAACTTGTTCCCAGAATGAGACTTGTATTTTCCCATCTCTCTTTGCTTATATATTACTGGCCTCTTTCTTCACAAGCATTTGATGAGCACCTCACAGAGTTTAACACTTACCCAACAGTGACTGCATTAAGGACAACGTATGCAAAGAAAGCGATGACACCTTCTAAATCTGAACTTCATGGTCAAGGAAGGCTTTCGAGAGGAGGTAGCAACAGATGAGGGTCTTGAAACATAAACAGGAAGAAAAGAGTCAACCAGTCAAAGGACAGGATGGGGAAATTCAAATTTCAGCAAGAAGGAACAGCATATGTCAACACTCAGAGGCACGCATTTGCATGGACAGGAAAAACACATCATCTGGTAGTAAGCAGGGTCCAAAAATTTTGTAAGCTTAAAATCGAGGGAAAGCTTGCACTTCCGTGAGGTTAAAGAAAAATCGTTGCTTTTCAGTTCGATCTGTCCTGCCACAAAGAGCACACGAAGTGAGGACAGTGAAACACTATGTATACAACTGACTGCTCACTGCAGTGAAGTCCAACAGTTCCAGCTGCCCCCTACAATACTCCCTTCCAAAGAGATCTGTAGTCTGCCCCTGTTTGAGAAAAGGGAAGGGGGCTCTGTAGAGGATTGATAGTCAGTTGCAGTTACATCTGAAATCCACATGATCACAGACAGACTTTTACCTTGTTAGTATGGCCCCTGTGGTGAAAAAGGAATGGAAAGAAATCCAACTGGACAGATAAACACAGGTGATTATAAAGAACTGTGTAGGGCTTCTGTGGTGGCTCATAGATAAATAACCCGCCTGCCAATGCAGCAGATGAGGGTTCAATCCCCCAAATGGGAAGATCCCACATGCTGCAGAGTAACAACCAGTGCTCCACAACTACTGAGCCTGTGCGCTAGAGCCCAAGAGCTGCAACTACTGAGCCCACGCGTTGCAACTACTGAAGCCCGTGCATCCTAGAGGCGGTGCTCTGCAACAAGAGAAGGCATCGCAATGAGAAGCCTGGGCACAGCAACTACGAGTAGCCCCCATTCTTCATAACTAGAGAAAAGCCCATGCAACAATGAAGCCTTAGTGCAACCAAAACCAAAATGAACAATAAATAAAATTTTATATATTATATTTTATATATATATTCTATATATATAAAGAGCTGTGCATGCCATTCGGTCGAATATCGATTTTATCAGAAGGATGATAGGAAGCCATGAAAGGATTTTGAACAGATCCAACAAAAGTGCCGCTTTCTGTAAAAGCATTGCCTGGCCACCACATTTGGTGGGGAGTTCCTTTAACTTAAGTGGCTTGTGTTTTTCGGTCTCATCTCTTGTTAGATTCAAGGCCCTGTCTTATATTGATGTGTTTGTGTCTGCACACTACTCATGGATACAGTGTGTGCTGCAAATATGTTTGTGGTCTGAAGGAAAGAAACAAAGGGAAAAGTGTCATTTGGGTTTCTCTTATTTCACAATTTCATCTGTCAAACTTGAATTGACAATGTGGAAGAGCTAATGAAGTTGGATAGAGACAACACAAACTTTTTAATGTGTTTATAAATATGAATGTGAATTATACAAGCATATTTGTTTAAACAAAACCTTTACTTCCTTTTTATTTTGGCTGAGCCACACCCGGCTTGTGGAATCTTAGTTCCTGACCAAGAATTGAACCCTTGGCATTGAAAGCGAGGAGTCCTATCCACTACACTGCCAGGGAATTCCCAGAAACGTTTACTTTTTAATTTGCTTAATTCTGCTGAACTCAAAAGTACTTGAGACTGTGAGGGATGCAAAACAAGTGTATGCACTCTTAACTGTAATGTTAACCATGAATGGAATTGACTTATCCAGTAAATATGTTTTGTAAAATAAGTCACAGTGCTAAGATTCCTTTCCAGGGCTAATCCCACCTTCAGAATCCCAGTCATAGCTCTTAAACCTCTAAATCTCCATACCTCATCCCAAGGGAGGATGCTTAATTTCTACAGAAGTCAAACCAAATTGTAGAAAGACCCCACCCTCCAGGCCAGTGGTTCTCCAAGTGTGGTCCCTGAACCAACAACAGCGGCATCTGAGCACTTGTTCAAAATGCAGAAACGCACATTACCAGGCCTACACAACCCCAGCAAGCCTACACAGTGAGAAATTCTGGGGTTGAGACCTAGCAGTTTGGGTTTTAACAAGCCCTCCTGGCAATTCGGATGAGGGAAGCTTGGGTTTCAGAACCTCAGCTTCCGGTCACTCTGGCTGGGTGCCCTTTGCCAGGGGAGAGTGGAGATGAGGAGTATGGGAACCTATCCCCAATTCTTCAGGGAACTTTATTATCTATTGGTTTCCTTTGCCATTACCCTAATACAGATGGAACATAAGGCCTATTAGACAAAACATGAACCAGACCTGTTCCACAGAACTGTGAAGTCAGTTTTCCTTGGCTTTGCCCGTGGTCATTTAAAAAAAAAAATTGCTTCACGAGCCACTCTTGTCTCTGAACTTTTCCCTTTTCTAGTAAAAGTACAAATTCCAGCTGGAGCGCTTGACCAACAACATCTTTCTACAGAAGTTGCTGCCTTCGATGCTTTGCTGAGTTCCAGAGATAAGATAAATAATTTACCAAATGTAGGTTTCTGATTACTCACTCTATTAGCATTTAGAGCAGAGAGCTCCGGCCCCTAGGGAGTTTCACTCGTTCAGATGCAGCCCATCTGCTTTTGTTTTCTTGTGGGGAGTTTTTTGGGGGGTGGGGTTGCCTGGAAAAGCCAGGGAGCTCCCAGCATCCCACACATACTTTAAGGATGAACTGCTTAAATCTTATGGGTTTTACTGGAAATTCTGGGGAATGCTATTTTCTTATTATTTAAAAAAATACACAGCTGCTAAGACTCTTTTCCCCCCTCCCTCTCCCCTCTATTTTTTTCTAAATGCTGAGTAAAAACTAAACTCCACACTTCATTTTCAAATATTATACAAAATACGATCGCTTCATGAAAGGGTATTTTCAATATTGTGCAATTTATTTATCCTAAACCCATACTGCACACTGCAAGAGTAATTTCAGAGAATTTTTAGAAGGGATTAAGTAGAGTTTCTTCTAAATCAAACAAAACTGGAGAACAAAAAGGAACAGCCTGTTACATCAAAGCATCATTCTTCCCTTATATAATTCCTGAAGTATATAGTACCAATATCGGTAGAGATAGATACAATATGGGAAGTTTGCATCTGTAGTTATTTCATGGACTCTTTACTTTATGGTAAAGACATGTCATTATTATTTTATACAGGTCTTAAGAGTAAACTGGAGTAACAGAAGAAATCACAGCAAAAATAGCAGTCTGTGGATGGTCCATTACAGATATAGAGGAAAAGCTTGACAGAAACCCAAGAAGTGATGTGTTGGATATGCTTAAAAAAAAAATGCTTTATTAATCCCTTTAAGATAACTTGATCAACAAGTTACTTTATCCCTTTTGAAAAGAAATACTGAACCCTGTGTCTGGATGGTATTGTGGGTCTTAGTTTGGTAATCTCTGTGAGATAGAAATTGCATTTCATTTCCCAGGTAAGATTTTTGTATTTTCATGGATTTTCTTAATGCAGAATTAAGACTGCACATCTTACTTCCTATAGTGAGCACCCTGTGAGTAAGTTAAACAATAACATGATGACATCTGCCTACAAACCTGTTTGCCTGAGAGTGATTTAGCACTAAGGTGATCGGCTCCCAGTACCAAGTTACATTCAAAGTCCCTTGCATGAAATGAAAGTTGTTGGTTGGTTTGGGGACAGCACCTCGCTGAGCAAGTTAGCTGGGATACAAAAACAATGTCTTAGAACAGGGGACACCTCTAAAAGGCGAGGTGAAGTAAGGACACAGAAGGAATTCCTTGTGCTTCACAGCTCTGGGTTTGAAGCAATTAAAGTGTGAAAGGTACACCTTTCCAACTCGCTACCTATTTTGTGTAGGTAAAATCCAACTTGCTACCTATTTTGTGTTTCTCTGGGAGATTAACCTACTTTCTTGGCTCATTTTCTTCTTCTTCCTACATCAGTTGGTATAAAAACTGTGGTAGCTGGCAGCCTCAGATGACTCCGTCTGCATCTCTTAGCATAGTTCTGGGTCTCTCCAAGACGCAGAGAGTAATTTACCTCTATTTCCTTTGCTTTTTCCCCACAGCAGGTAGAAAGGCTGTCCTGTGACAGCCTGATCCATTCTCCCCTAGTCCTAACAACTTGCAAAGCTAAGGGCAGTGAGTTAACAGTCGACGTGTATGCTCCTTCTCGATTTTTCCTGTCTTTTGACAGATTCAAGAAGCTGTAGAGGTAAATCTGAGAAAAGTGGCATGTAAGTACACACACACACACACACATACACACACTAAGCAAGAACTCGCACCCAGCCACTCACTCCAGCTTGCCGTACGCTGCATTTTAGAAGGTTTCATGTTGCTCCTGCAACATTTTTTTGGTTGGTTGGATGGCTGAATGAAACACAACCTTCTCCGCAGACATCAAAGCTTGTCTCCAGCATAGCAAACCCTCCATCCAGCCTTTCGTCTCTCCGGCTACATTCCAATGTAACCCCGGCTGCCTTGCATGATAATCAGGCCTAATTACCGCTTCATCCCCTGATTGTTGTGCTGAGTTTGGGGAACTGCAGAATTCTCGCCTCAGTTTGGTCCTGCCATCCCTCACTCTCTCCTGGTCTTCAGTTCACCTCTTTGAGTTCTCAGCTCTAGCCTTTCTAATTAGCAAATAGGTGAAAACAAGGACTCTGCCTTTGGATATGGGCGCTCCGTCCACTTAGTAAAACGAATTCCTTTCACAACTGTGGGAAGACCTCCCTGTGTCCAGGATCTTCTGAATACCACAGGAGCTTTAAGAGATTTATTACTAGGTTAAAGAGTAAAATAAAGGCCGTGAGACAATCTCCTCATTCCCCAGAGGTATTTCCCTACCTTCTCTCTTAACACACACACACACACACACACACACAATCTTTTTTAAAGTGTTGAGACCAGAAGGAAAGTGAGGTGAACCAGGACTTGTGGAAACTTTCTCCTGATTCTTTCACTTGGTAGGATGCATTTGGATGCCGTCATTTCTCTAACTGAAAAAGGAATCGTGGGAGAAGAATTGAAAAAATGAGAGATCAGATAATCTCCAGTTTAAACCGTCCAGCTTATGTTTTACTTTAAAATTTTTTCACGTATTACTGTAAGCATTTACTGAGTGCCTGCATGTACCAGGCCCGGTGTTAGGTACTGGAGATTCAAAGACAATATGACACAAGTCTTGCCCTTAAGAAGAATAAACGGAGCTTTAAAAGACTGGAAGCAGCTAAGCGAAGGAAATGGAGAAGAGGAAGGCAATTAGATGCCAAAGTTTTTCAAACATAAACTGAATGAAACAGAGTCAACCTGCAGTTGATCTTTGCTGTGGCTGCTATTGAAACTTGCTGGGCATTAGTACTATTCAGTCTATTGTTTCCATGTTTAAAATTTTCCATAATGAAAATTTTAAATATTTAAATATCTGGGGACCATTAACTGTAGAACTACTGGGAGGAAGCTGGCTGAAATACAGAACTTCTGGCTCCACCGCAGTCCTACTCCGAGCATGTCTTGATTTCACGGGGTTCAGGAATCTGCATTTTAAAAAAGCTCCTCAAGCAAATCTCATGAGTTCAAGGAAACACCAAGAGATAGTGAAGGACAGGGAGGCCTGGCGTGCTGCATCCAGGGGGTCTCAAAGATTCAGATATGACTGAGCCACTGAACAACAACTGAAACTCGAGTTTCTTGGCAGAGGAAGCACTAAGTGCCTGGAGGGGAGACGTAAGCAAGAAGGGAAATCATTTATCAGAGAAGAAAATCTTCCTTGGGAAACACTTGATGGGATCAGACAATTTCAGAACTAGAAAGAGGACCTTAAAGATCCTGAGCCTAGGCCAGAGCATCTCAACTTGTACTGTGCACAGAGATCACCTGGGGATTCTGTTCAAATGCAGCGGGTTTCAAGGATGGGGCCTGAAATCCTACATTTCTAACTAGCTCCCAGGTAAGGACCACACTTTGATCAGCAAGTGAAAGTGTTCGTTGCTCAGTTGTGTCCGACTCTTTGCGACCCCAAGGACTGTAGTCCACCAGGCTCCTCTGTCCATGGGATTCTCTAGGCAAGAATACTGGAGTGGGTTGTTATTCCCTTCTCCAGGGGATCTTCCCAACCTAGGAATCAAACCCTGGTCTCCTGCATGGCAGGCAGATTCTTTACCGTCTGAGCCACTAGGGAAGCCCTTGATCAGCAAGGATTAGTATTTTATAGACAAGGAAACTGTCAGTGCATCTTTTTGTGTTGCTGTTGTCTTGGAAGGCTGAGCCCACGTAGGAGCCTGCTACCAGCTGGATATGGGCAGCAGGCTGCTCTTACATGCAGACTGCCGACGTGAGCCAGTCCTGGAGCTGAGCTATGGTACAGATTTCTCCTCAGCATCATAGGGATGGTCTGAGGAGCGACCATGTGGCCGTTCTGCCACAGTCTGTTATTTCTTATCATCCTCACTGTACCTACCAGGTCTTCTTGGGATTCCAGGAGACTTCCTGGGCAAGCATGAGATCTATTGAATACATGACTCAATGCACTCACAATGGACCCAGCCATTAGCAAAGTTTTGGTCCAATGCTAGTGCACTGAGCAAGTTAGCTAACTTTCCTGTGAATTGCAAAGACAGTATGGATTAATAAACTGCTAAATATACTCTGTAATATCAGGACTGGCGAGCACTCCTTGATACAGGAAATTATGTTTCACACGTTGATTAGTAAGTTCAGGGAACTGATTATCCCAGAGCTGGTAGAGATTCAAAAGAGCTTTCACACCCTCCCTAAAGGATGGAAAAGAAGCTAGTTTACCATCTTTAATGAAAGGGGATGCTTGCGGGGAACTTCCTAACCTTTGAGGTTGAAGTCAAAGAAGCTGCCCCGCCCTCTTTTCCCTATCAGTGATAGAACTCTGGAGGAGTCAACTAAATAACTGACCCGGGGGACATGATTTGTAATTGCTAATTTCCAGGTAGTAAAGAGCTACAATAGGATATTTCAACTCAAGAAATTTATTAGCAAAAATATTACCAGAACTACCTCCCTCCACAGACACACCCACCTACCATCCACCCCATTCTTTGCCTATCACCTCAAATAAAGCTTTTTTTTTTTTTTTTGATCACACTGTTTGGAATATAGGATCCTAGTTCCCCTGACCTGGACTCGAGATCGAATCGGAGCCCCAGTGCTTTGCAGGGGAAGCAGAGTCCTCAAGTCCTAACCAGTGGACTGCCAGGGAATTCCCCAAATAAAGCATCTTTTCTTCTGGCCTCAGCTCAGTTTCTGTCAGAAAGGAATGTCTCTGGGTTAAAACGCTCTGGGATCTTTCCCAAAGACACACACTTGTCTCCTTGAAACATCACATGTTACATTTTTATCTTTTCCCCCTGATCCAATGACACATTTTGCCTAAGCCTTCTTATCTAGAAACGCCTAAGAGGGCACAGAATAGTGGTAGAGAGAATCTCCTAGCCTTCGCAACCCCCGCAGAGTGAAGTCTGAAAGCTTTCCTTAGGGGCAGAGTCCAGGGAAAAGTTAATTTTGGGTTCTGGGCCTGTGGACTTGGGTTTCTGCGCCCGCGAGGAGTTGAGGACGTGGACTGAGTAAACTCTTTGGAGGCCAGGAGTGGAGAGGTGGGGTAGGGCCTCCCTGGAGCCTCCGGGCCATTGGTAATCTGCTTTGTGAATGGAGTTAAAGGGGGAGGGGGATGCACATACTTGGAATTCCTTTATCTGGGTGGGCTCCTTCTCCACAGACTTTCAGGATGTGGGAAATGGAAGATGAAAGAAGCTGAGTTTTCAGCCTATCAGGTTACGGCGTGTAAAATGGAGAGGGAAAGCGGGGGAGGAGGGGAGAGGGGACCAGAGAAGGCCGCTCGGGAGAGGCACCAGGGAAACCCAGTTTGGGAACTGGCCGGGGAGAGTGAGAAAGAAAGAGTGCTGGGCGTGCAGATCATATTTCACATCACATCAGAGCTGTGGAATTTCCTCTCTTCTAGGGGGAGGCCTGTGAAGAGAGAAGTTGGTTTAAGGTTAGTCGGTGATGAATAATAGCCGAGAGGCGACGGATTGAGGGTGTTACTAAGTGACTGGTGTTTACAAGCAGAGATTTTTGTGGTGGGGAAAGGGAGGTGGGAGCCGGGGCCATCTTCAGTCTGAGTTGTTAACCAGATTCTGTGACCCCAGAATGGAGTCCATGTATGGATTTTATTTGTGTCTGACCCCTGTGGTATGCAGAGCCTTGAGCTGCGGGCTGAGAAGGGGAGCGAAAGGAATGGGATGGTAATTAGAAAAAGCAGGTGAGGGAATCTGGGGACCTGCGGGCACCTTGTGAGTCCTCCTCTGTTGGGGAGTCCCTGGGGCGGTCCCGGCAGGACTGTTTCTGTTTGTATCAAGCCACGTGCTCCACGCCACTCAGCTGTCGTGGCCCCACTCTCCGAGGACCCTACCTCCCAAGAGAGGAGTCTATTTTTAAAAATTCCACCCAGGCACTGTCCTTGTCTGTTATGAGAGAGCACCCACCTTAGAACCTCCACCCTGAGTATGAAAGCTATTCAAGTGAGGGTAAATGGTTCCTAAGGCCAGAAACACCTTTCATTTTTTTTTAGGGAAGAGTAAAAATAGTAGATGACCATCGGGTCAAGTCTGGACCGAAAACAAAATCCTGCTGTGGTAGAGACAGGCATAAAGGGTAGGTAGGGGTGGGAACATGAAAAGAAAGTGCTTTTAGAGAAAGGAATGCTTCTTAAACCCCGATACCATCAACAGGCAATGTATTGTTCTAATAGGATGTTGGGTAGAAAGTTGTTAGATGGCATATAAATTACCGCATACATAGATGACAAAAATATTGCTTGTTTTGGAAAAATTAGAATACAATAAAATGTGCTTGTCACAAACCATACCAAGCTTCATTTAATCTTTTTCCTCTTATTTCCAAAAGCTGTTTGGGATTTTTCAGTCTATCGGGGTCATCATTTTCAAACACCTATTAGTGCCAATACTGTAGTCACCTGAGAGGCTCAGTTAATAAAGATTTCTGGCGGATAGATAGCTGGAGCGGACTTTTGCACCCTTCTTTGAATGCGGCTTTGGGTTGGGAGAGGGAGAAGGAAGAGGCCACCGACTCCAGTATTCTGGCCTGGAGAATTCCATGGACTGTATAGTCCGTGGGGTTGCCGAGTCAGACACGACTGAGCGACTTTCACTTCACTTCAACTGTAACCACACTGAATGCACTTTAAAAATATCATTTTACAAACCATACACTCACATTTTCCCTCTCCTTTCCAAACACCCTGCCCTCAGCTATTTTATAAAAAAAGAAATATAATACTATTTCTTTTTCTTTGTATTATCTGCTCTCAGCTACCTCTCCAACGTGAGCTGCAGCCGTGACTGAGCTTCCCTAATCCATGCTGTTCCTTTCTGATGGCCACAGTCATTTTCTAAGTCTAACTTTTTTTATTTTTGCAAGGTGTATTAAGTTGGGGATGGGTGCTATTACTTGAACTGGTCCTTCTGGATTTCTTAGTGGTTTCCTAAGAACAGGTAAGGGTAGTCACTCAAGAGATATTTCCTTTGTGCCCAAGTGCAATAAGCCAGCAGCGTGTTTTTCTATTGTTAGTTGAAATGAGAATTAATTTTCGAAAGTCCCATAGTCAGCTTAGTCCATCGTAACCTGCTGTTGACCTTAGTGGTGGAGGATCTAAGGGCTTGAATGTTAAAATTAGAACTGACTTTGAGTACTGGCCTTATTTACCATCTGGGCACCTTATTTTTATTTAACGAACACTTACACAGCATTTACTATGTGCCAAGCACTGTTGTAAGCGTTTTATAAACATTTGCTCGGCTAATCCTCATAGTAGTGTTATTATTATATAACGCTATTATAAAGTGTTATTATTATCCTTACTTTACAGATGAGGAATCCGACACACGGAGATGTGAAGCAATCTGCCACTTAATGAGCAGGAGTTTACGCTTGCCTCCGGAGCACGTCCCCTATTAGGTGGGAGCTCTTTTTCTACAATCATCAACTTGCAACCTAGGACAAGTCCTTCGGCAGTGCTGGGGGCATGTGAAGGGTGTGAGACCGACCGGGCAGCAGGGAAGACAGGGCCTTCCACATGTGAAAAGTCAAAGAGCAAAGCCAGAAGGAAGGGAGAGTTCAAGGGCTGCCCCACCCCTCCCATCCCCGCCTAGCACAACGCAGCAGGTCTCCAGCACCTTGTAATTCACTTCGCAGTTTCAGTGCCCTACCGTTTCCGTTTCCTTGCACTGCATCTAGACACGACTCTGGTCCCCACCAGCTTCTGACCTCATTACTCATTCTGTTTACAGCGTGGCCTCACCCTGCAAGCTGCTCTGATTTCCCAGATAGGAATTTGGCTGCCCTCATTGACTATGATTCAGATTTTCGCCCCAGCCACATTGCACCAGCCCTCCTGTGTACACAGCCCCTCTGGTTAGACTGGTACCCTGACATCACCCTCCTCCGTCCCTCCCTGAAACCCCTGTCATGGGTAAGGCAGGGCTCTGGGACTCTCTCCACTCCAGAGAGCAGAGGCAGGGTTAGGAAGCCCTCGAATGAAATTTGGGGGGAAATCACTGAAGGGTTTGGAGCTGAGGGGGGGTTAAGGTGATGAGGAGGGCTTCTGAGGAAGGTGAGGAGGCTGTGCAGAACAGAAGGGAAGGCTGGAGGCAGGGGCATCCGTGAACAGATAGGGTGACAGACAAGGAAGGCCTGAGGTGACGTGCCCGCTGGATATGGGAGACACATGACTTCACAACCCTTGGTCATTGCCTGGATGTGAAGGGCAGGAGGGTGGGGAGACTCAGGCACTGTGCTTCTCCCAGGTTTCTCATCGGAAGCTTCTGGAAAGCTGATGCCTCAGCCCACAGTAATGAGGTAGTTGTGAAGCAGAAGAACGTAGAATAGGGCCTGGTAATTTTTCTTTTCTGTGTGTGGGGGAGGGGTGGGTTGTGCTGCATGGCACGCAGGATCTCATTTCCTGGACCAGGGATCGAACCTGTGCCCCCTGCAGTGGAAGTATACCGAGTCCTAACCACTGGTCTGCCAGGGAACTCCCAGTGCCTGGTAATCAATTATAGATTCAAGAAGTGTTTACAAGGACTTCCCTGGAGGTCCGGTGGTTAAGAATCTGCCAGTGCAGGGGTCATGAGTTCCATTCCTAATCCGGAAAGATCCCATATACTGCGGGGCAACTAAGCCCATGAACCACATCTGCTGAAGCTCGAGCCTAGAGCCCAGGGTCTGCAACAAGACAGTAGTCCCTGCTCGCTGCAACTAGAGGAAGCTCGCAGGCAGCAAAGAACCCCCAGCAAGCGCAGCCAAAATAAAATAAATAATTTTTTTAAAAAAAGGAATAAAGCTTTGCTACAAAATAAAGGGAAAAAAATGTTTACAGAATATATTTATGTTGGATGTCCAGATATTGTCATTTAAATATTAATGTCCCGTGGAGAGAGAAAACCTAGAACCTTGAACGCATTTGTCTTAAGGGAAGGAGGTAATACTGGTGGGAAGAGGCTGAGGAGGGGTGAAAGCCGGGAAGGAGGTGTTTCCTGTTTGAGTGCACCTGTTTGGGACACTGGGAGAGGAGCCCAGAAGCAAAGCCAGTGTTTACCTTTATTACAGCTCATCTAGAACTTCCCTGTGTCAGGAGAGGTGAGGATTCAGGGTACCAAGGCAGAGAGAGAGGCAGAGTCGACAGCTGACTGATCTAGCGGACAGCCTTCAGTCAGTCCGTGATGCAGGAGTCTGGGGGGCGCTGAGGGTGCCCCAAAGGGGGACCCGTAGAGAGCACGGTGTGGGGTTGGGGGGGGACAGGGAGCCTCGCTGAGCAGGCCATGGCTGTGGTTGCCATTGTCTTCCCAGATCTGTTCCTTACAGTTGAAGTAGACAGCTAGCCTGTGGTCCCTCCCAACTCTAGAGAAATCCACTGCTATCTTATTACTCAGTTATTTCAGCCTCCTCCCCCTGCGTCACTTCATTTTCCGTCGGCTGTCTCCTTGCCGTCACCCCGTTAATCCTTCTGTCTTACCCATGGTAACTTTTCCTTTTCATCTCTCTCTTCTCCCTAGAAACTTTGGCTGGAAATAAAAATGGTCCTCCAAAGAGGGAAAGACTCATTTTTTAAAAAATGTTTTGTCCATGTTTGATCACATGCATGTTTTTCATATGTCTCATCTTTTAACCCTGAAGTATGACTTGTTGAGAACCAAGGACAGTGTCAGGCTCCGAGAAGGTGTTGTATTCATGAGTACGCTGAGCCTTCTCTATAGATCGCAGTTTGATTGATGGAGACAATAGTCCCAGCAGTCACCGTTTATTTGTCCCATGCTAGGTGCTGTGTTAATTGCTTTCTATTCGTTATTGAATCCTCACAGCGACCCTGTCAATCACACATCAGCCTGTCCCCATTGGACAAATGAGGAAATTAAGACTCGGAGATTAAGTAATGTGTCCAGTTAAAGCTGTGAGTATTGGTTCCAAGCTGACATTTATTGAGCACTCACTACACTCCAGGGTCTGTACCCATGGTTCACACTGAATCCTCAAATACCACGAGGTAATTATTCTTAGGATCCTCATCTTCCAGGTCAGGAAGCTGGCTCCAGGAGGTTAAATAACTTGCAAATATCACACTACCAGGAAGCAGTGGAACCAAGGTTGTCACCATGGGACTCCTAGTCTTTGCTCTTTGACCACTGCATTTAGTTGCTGAAATGCCAAAAGAACCTCCGTGCAATTTGGTTTTAACTCCTGCAGTGATCCTGGGGAAGGACCCTTGGGACAGCATTGTATTGAGGTTTAAGGTGAACTCTGTCTACAGAGAAGCCTGGTGTCAGGAGAGGGCTGGGAGGACGAAGTGGTTAATGTCTGAGAAAGGAAGTGCAGAAGCAGCGAGTGGAGTTAGCCCTGCCTCTGTGCGTGCCCTGGAAATGCAAACAGCCCTCGGCTTGGCTTCCCCAGGGCTGGCCCCGGTGGCTGGCAGGAAGCCTGCTGGAAGGGAAGCCCCGTCCGTCAGTCCGAGGGAGCAGCCTAGGGACCCTGGAGCCGTGGCTTCCCCCTCTCTGACCTTTAGCTTGCGCTGATGAATTGGCAGCAACTGTGTGACATCAGGGAGACATTTTCTTCTCTGTGAGCTCAGAGCTTCCATTTAAAAATTCCTCGGTCACAAGACGGAGGTTGCAGAAGCCCAGGCACACTTGTGGGGGCGGCAGGTGATTGTGCACTTGCTCCAAACCTTCCACAAGTCTGCGTAATCCCAGGGATTCCGGGCAGCCTTGGGGACGGCCATGTAAGGTGCGATCGCTGGCCTGATTTATCCTGTCGCGCTGCCAGCTCCTAGGGGCCCTGCAGGGACTGGCCACACCAGGCAGGCGCCCGGGAGCTACCGGCCTCCTCTGGCAGTTTCTTCCATGTGCCTGATCTCTTCTTGTCCTTACCCCTGCTGAAAATGAGCAGTGGGTTAAAATTAAGTGAATTCAAGGGTTATCCAAGTATGCTTTTTGCTTGACTCGTGTATGAGATGGGGTATGTATGTGTGGGTGTATTTGGTGGGGCAGGGGTGGGGGCAGTGAGTAATCTGACGTCTAAAATTTCAGAGTGATAAAATTTCAGAGGGGAACCATTATTTTAATACAGCAAAGGTCAGAGTTGAAGGGAACTTAGAAACTAAATACAGCAAACCCCCATTTTACAGAAGAGGAAACTAAGCTCAGAGAGGCAAAGTGACTTGCCCATAGCTTCACATCTCACTAGTGGCAGGGGCAGGACTAAGAACCGTGTCCTTGGGCAAATTAGTCTTTCTCTGGGCCTCAGTTCCTTCACTGATGAAACGACCCAGTGGGATTTGATGATGTTCAAGATTTCCTCCGTATCTTAAAATGTAAAACCATAATTGGGTGACTCTCCCGGGCTCCCTGGGGGATCCTAAACAAGGGTCCTAAACAAGGCAGGATGCATGCTAGGAAGGTGGGAATGGTTAAATGACTTTGGGCCAGATGATTTCATCACGTCTAATACCACCTCTCCCTTCAGCTCCTCCCCTTGCCCTTGTCTTTGGAGACCAGCATTCATCCTCCAGCAGACACCCTCCCTGCTCAACCCACAGACATACATATTCCCTGATTTCTAATTTACTGGACCAGTGTTACTCCAGCTTACGTGTCTATAGCTTTTCTACTGCCTTTCATTGAGGCATCACTCACTTCACAAAGGACTCCATACTTCACGTTATCACATTTAATCCCCTTCCCTCCATCCTCTGACTTAGGTTGTCTCATTATGTTGATGATAAAATCAAGGCTCATAGATTTCGCTACTTGCATATTCCAATAACTAGTAAGTGGTGAATCTCTAAAAGTGACTTAAGTCTGACTAGAGACTTAAGCTTCATTTCTTATATTACCGTTCCCATGTGGCCCACCCTCTACCCCCTGACATTGCCTTTCTGGCTGCCCTGAAGCTCTGACTGTGACCTCTAAGTTCACCTGGATATGATCGGTGCTAACAAGACTAAGGTCATTGGTGAGACTTCCCTGGTGGTTCAGTGGCTAAGACTCTGTGCTCTCAATGCAGGGGGCCAGGGTTTGATTCCTGGTCAGGGAAATAGATCCCACATGCCACAATTAAACATCCTGCTTGCCGAAACTTAAGACCCGGCACAGTCAAATTAATTAATTAAAAAGATTAAGATTATTGGCTTTATTCTTGTAAAGACCTAGTCTTTGTCCTATATCAAAACCACAGACTGTATGTACCCTTGAATTTGACCCGTTGTCTCACAATGAATACTTGGGATTGGGACTCAGTGTAGAGAGAAGAGTGAGGATCCTTCATATCTTTTTATTGGACAAAAATCTGAGTAAACAGTTATCATTTTGTTCCTCTGATCTTTCTAGGAACTAAAGACAATGAAAGCCCACCAAGTCGTTATCATTGATAAACTACGTCACACGAATTGATTTTGTAAAAGTTTCCTAGAGTGGCAGTTGGAGCACTCATCTATAACTGAATTCTGTAGTTTGGGTATTAAAACTATCTTCTGACCTCGATGAGTCATGTTCCTGTGGCATCTCCAGCTGACCAGCAGCAGGTCACGTGAGGTGGTGTGGACTCAGCAGCTGAAAATGCAATAATATCCTGTTAGGCTCCAGGGATCCTCCAGGAGTGGTGATTCTTCTCAAACAACTGTTGGCAAGAGTCTGAGAGTTGAGAAGCTCGGTGGGTAGGTTTGGGTGTGAACTATGCTGGTATCCTCAGGGACAAGCCATTCCTTTGTACATTCTTTGTTCATTTCTTCCCTAAACACCTATTAAGCACCCTTATGGGCCAGTTAGATCTGGGATTTCATTGGACACTGAGAATTTTAAAACTGATAATGAAGAAGTTAACATTCTAACTGGAGGCTACCATGTACACAAGCATTATTATACAACGTGAGAAATACCATCAGAACACTGTGGTTTCTTAATGGAGGAATAATTTTGCTGGGGTGGGGGCTGCTCAAGGAAGCTGTCTTCTGAGCCAAATCCTTAGATCTGAGGAGGGGACAGTACATTCCAGACCCAGAGAGGAGCTGGAGCAAAGTGCAAAGGCTGGTGTGAGCACACCTGGGTCAGGGGGTTGGAGCAGGTTCCACAGAGAACCACGTGGTCTCTTTATGCAAAGAACAGCTTTTGCAGGTGTCAGCCTATCTCATCCCCATCAGCAAAACTAACATGTATAGAACTGACTATGTGCCAGGAAGTCTGCTTAGTGCCTTCCTCAATTCTTTTCTTTTTTCTTTTTTTAAAATTAATTTATTTTTATTTTATTTTTTAAAATTAGTTTATTTATCTATTTTTAACTTTACAATATTGTATTTGTTTTGCCATACATTGACATGAATCCACCATGGGTGTAACATGTTTTCCCCTTCCAGAACCCCCGTCCCACCTCCCTCCCCATCCCATCCCTCTGGGTCATCCTGGTGCACCAGCCCCGAGCACCCTGTATCATGCTAATTTATTTTTAAACTGGAGGCTAATTCAATTCTTCTTTTTTAATACAAGAACCCCAAGTTCAGTTCAGTCGCTCAATCATTTCCGCTCTTTGTGACCCCATGAACCGCAGCACGCCAGGCCTCCCTGTCCATCACCAACTTCCGGAGTCCACCCAAATCCATGTCCATCGAGTCGGTGATGCCATCCAGCCATCTCATCCTCTGTCGTCCTCTTCTCCTCCTGCCCCCAATCCTACCCAGCATCAGGGTCTTTTCCAATGAGTCAACTCTTCGCATGAGGTGGCCAAAGTATTGGAGTTTCAGCTTCAACATCAGTCTTTTCAATGAACACCCAGGGCTGATCTCCTTTAGGATGGACTGGTTGGATCTCCTTGCAGTCCAAGGGACTCTCAAGAGTCTTATCCAACACCCAAGAGATAGGTATTATTCACACCATTATTACAGGTGAGGAAACAGGTTTAGAGTTCCCTCTACAAGGGAACTAACCCAGGTTAGGAAGCATCTGTGATCTTAAACACTGTACTCCATCCTCCCCCCCTTTTTTTTTGGAGGGGAGCACTTTTTTCTTATCCCTGGTGGCTCAATCGGTAAAGAAACTGTCTGCAATGCAGGAGACCCTGATTCAATCCCTGGGTCGGGAAGATACCCAGGAGAAGGGAACGGCAACCCACTCCAGTATTCTTGCCTGGAGAATTCCATGGACAGAGGAGCCTGGTGGGCTACAGTCCATGGGGTAGCGGAGAGTCAGACACGACTGAGCAACTAACACTTTTTTCTTAAGTGTACATGCACATCCAGGCCACCACCTGTCCAAGGGGGCACTCTTGGTGTGTGCCCAACACACAGCAAGGCCAAACAAGCCAAAGTGGAGTTTGGAACAGAGAAAGTTTATTGCAGGGAGTATGGCCCAAGCCCTACAAAGCTCTTAGCTCCCTGAAGGATTTTGGCAAAGCATTTTTAAAAGCCAGATGACGGGGGAGTGGGTTGAAGGGTATGTGATCAGCTTGTGCACAGTTCTCTGATTGGCTGATGATGAAGTAACAGTGTGATGTCACAGGGGTTAACATTATCAGTTCTTAGGCTCCAGGAGGCCTGGGGCTATGTATATGCTCCTGGTTATCAAGAATTTAACATCTTCCATTTGGTGGGGGGTGTTCACATCTGTAAAACAACTCAGGGAATGTGCATCAACTACTGTTATCTAGGTACTTCAGAGAGGAGATTGAAGGCAGGAGGAGAAGGGGATGACAGAGGATGAGATGGTTGGATGGCATCACCAACTCAATGGACATGAGTTTGAGCAAGCTCCGGGAGTTGGTGATGGACAGGGAAGCCTGGCATGCTGCAGTCCATGGGGTCACAAAGAGTGGGACAGGACAGAGCGACTGAACTGAAAGCAGAGGAGGGGGGAAGGCCTGTCCTGGGAAGGCCCAGTTCGGTCCTCCTGTTACACTGGGAGGTCACCCATTTGGCCTTGACCTTCTATCTCTCCACAGGGTTCCAGCAAGTCATTTCTGCCTAAACCAAATCAAGCCTGAAGTTCCATTTGTTACTTTTTTCCATGAGAAATTGAAACTCAAAGCAAAATCAAAACATACCCTTAGAGTCTATTGTGTCCCTGCTACTGCTCTAGGCATATGCCTTGAGTCCATGTTAGCAAAGCTGTGGTTATTATAGGAAAGTGGTCTTTTAAATATGTATGTGGGAGGAGGGTTCAATGGGGGTGCCTACAGATGGATGTTAAGTAGGTTCAGATTTTGGAGAGCTTTAAATGCCATTTAGGTAGTTGGAATTTCATCTTGCAGTGACGTGAAGAAGAAGGGGAGGGAGAGGGTGCCTGCTGTGCCCAGGCTCTAAGCTAGCATACACCTCTTCACACCCCAACTTGGTCAGCAGTGAAAGTTTTTGAGCGGAGCTTGGATACACTCATGAGGATGCCACCTCATGTGAAGGGTTGACTCATTGGAAAAGACCCTGATGCTGGGTAGGATTGGGGGCGGGAGGAGAAGGGGACGACAGAAGATGAGATGGTTGGATGGCATCACCGACTCGATGAACATGGGTTTGGGTGGACTCCGGGAGTTGGTGATGGACAGGGAGGCCTGGCGTGCTGCAGTTCATGGGGTTGCAAAGAGTCGGACACGATTGAGCGACTGAACTGAACTGAACTGGATACACTTAGTTTGAGAAGATAAACCTGTATTGGATGCTTGATAAATTGGAAGGGAAACAGTTTAGCAGTGAAGATTCCATTGGAGAAGGGATAGTAAAATCGCAGTGAAGATTCCATTGGAGAAGGGATAGTAAAATCTGGGGATGAGGGATGGAAATTAGCGCCTGAATTATGGTGATGGTGATAATGAACTGAAAAGAGACATTAATTTATAAAGATGCTAACACATGAGAAACAGTTTTATAAATAAATTCTGATTCTGAAACATTTTAAAAATAAAATCAATTTTCCAAATTTGATTCTTAGATATTTGTTGTTTTCTTTCTTTTAAAAAATTTTACCGTGGACCCCATTTACATGGCTACAATAGGTTCTCTTGCAAATCTTTTCTGTGAGTGCACTTGTTGCCTGCACCTGAAAGAAACTCACATACAAGCTTGCATCTGAGTCTAAACTTAGCCCCCTACCGACTTGGAAAAGAATCTAAACTTGGCAAAATGCCTCCATCTCTCTTCCAGCAGCAGTCTTAAAAAGTAGTTCTCTTCCTACCCGCCTCCCCAACTAATGAACTATATCTAATAGCCTCTCTTTAGAGAGTCCTTTGAGAAAGAGATGGCGTTTGTTTTTGACCTCATTATCCATTTCAGCCTGTCCTTGATGAAAATAATCGCCCCTTAGGCAGGTACATTCCTCACATGCCGCTCTCGGCTGGCGGCTGAGACGTTGTTAACCCCGGCGACCATGGGAAAATGCTGCTGTCGGCCTCGGAGAGTCTAAAGGGAGTTGGCACAAGATAACGAGGGGTGAAGAGGTCAGAGTGGAAGCCCCTTTCATCTTTTCAGGCTGTTTCCAACCCAGACAAAGGATGCCGTCCAGGGGTGCAAGGCCCACGCGGCTTTATTTTACGGTCTGGCTCTGGAAGGGGGTTGGGAGGGCTTTGCGGTATCTGGATATTGTTTTGGAGGCGAATGCCTGGGTCCCGGGAAGTCCTCGACTCCTGGGGGAATGCTAAGTGGAAGGAAGGGCAGGCAGCCCCCGCGTCGGCGGAAGAGACCACCCAGCTCCTCAAAGCAAGAGTGTGAAGGGTTTGAATGGAATGAGCTGTCCTGCAGGATTTATCACTCAGAGACAGTGAGATTAAGGGTGTGAGGCTGCTTAGCGGCTTCGCATCGCGGTGGCTCCTGGATTTGCAGTAGGAGAGGAAAGGGAGGGGGGTGGGAGGTGGGGGGGAGGTGAGGATAAGGAGGTGGGAGGTGGGGGGGTAAGGATAGGGGGGTAAGGATAGGGGGGTGGGCGATGGGCGGGGGGTGGGGGAGGCGGTGAGGATAGGGAGGTGGGAGGTGGGGGGGGTGAGGATAGGGGGGTGGGCGGGGGGTGGGGATAGAGGGGTGGGTGAGGGGCGTGGTGGCGGCAGGGGACGGCGGGGTTGGATGGAGAGGTGAAGACAGGATCCAGATGTCCTCCAAGCTTGTTCACTCACTTGCTTTGTGACTTTGAACAAGTCACTTGTCCCTTTTGTGAAATGAAGCGACTGGAAGGATACCAGAAGTGCCTCAAGAGACTGCGTTGGAATAACGGGGGTTCCGCTGCCCCACCTCCTGCCCCATAGGTTTTTTCAGCTTGCTTCATTGATTGATTGTGTTTTATTAGAAAAGCAACATAGCCACATTATCAGTAATTGAAAGTCAACTACTCTCAGTCTCACCAAACTCCCCCTGCCCCGCTCCCGAAAACCTCATACAATAATGATTGGGGTGGATTTCCCTTTGAACTTATTTCTAATATATATACTGTGTATGTGTGTGTCTGTGTCTGTGTGTGTTAGTCGCTCAGTTGTGTCCGACTCTTTGCGACCCGCCAGGCTCCTCTGTCCATGGAATTCTCCATGGCAAGAATACTGGAGTGGGTAGCTGCTGTTCCCTTCTCCAGGGGTTCTTCTCAACCCAAGGATCAAACGCAGGTCTCTGTGTTGCAGGCAGATTCTTTACAGTCTGAGCCACTGGAGAAGCCCATATATACTATATATAATATATACTTACCTCTCCATAGTACGCCTGCAATTTTGCAGCATGGTTTTCCTCCCCCAGTAAGTTCGCGGTGCTGGATATCTTCTGTTTGCCCCTGCAGATTTTCTCCCAGTAGCCTTCACCCCGCTCTGTGTCCCCAGAAGGCTGTTGCGTGCTCCTTTGCCTTCCTCTGGCTTCTGACTGGGTTGGAGGGATGTTTCCTCTCTGCCTCACTCCCTTCCGGATCCCCGCTGTCTAGCTGAGTCCCTCTGTCAAAGGCACAGGGAACCTTCTCCATGTTCCCGTGGGCCCCACTTACCCTTTCAGGTCCAGCCTGGAAGCAGACACAGCTTCCTCTGCTTTTCCAGTGCTGCCCACACCTTTGTAAAAACCCCTTCATTCAACTCTCTTCAAATTTTCCAGTTTTGAGTGTGTCAGCTCTCCTGCTGAGACTGTCAGGGAATATATATTATTAGTACTTTCCAGATTCCTACACGTAATCTATGTGGACTATAGCTGCATAGCAGTGTGTAGATATATATTGCTGTGTTGTTCAGTTGCTAAGTTGTGTCTGCCTCTGCGACCTCATGAACAGGAGCACACCAGGCCCCTCTGTCCTCCACTGTCTCCCAGAGTCTGCTCAGGTTCTTGTCCATTGAGTCAGTAATGCTATCTAATCATCTCATCCTCTGCTGCCCCTTTCTTCTTCAGCCTTCAATCTTTCCCAACATCAGTGTCTTTTCCAATGAGCTCTTCGCATCAGATGGCCAAAGTTTTGGAGCTTCAGCTTCAGCAGCAGTCCTTCCAATGAATATTCAGGGTTTATTTCCTTTAGGATAAACCTGTTTGATCTCCTTGCAGTCCAAGGGACTCTCAAGAGTCCTCCAGCACTGCAATTTGAAAGCATCAATTCTTTTGAAAGCATCATTCAGCCTTCTTTATGGTCCAGCTCACACCTGTCTGTAACTACTGGAAAAATCATAGCTTTGACTATACGAACCTTTGTTGGCAAAATGATCTCTCCTTTTTAATACGCTGTCTAGGTATGTCATAGCTTTCTTTCCAAGGAGCAAGCGTCTTTTAATTTCAGGGCTGCAGTCACCATCCACAGTGATTTTGGAGCCCATATATGGTGTATATACATATACCACAATTCACTTAACCATTCCCTCATTTAATATGCTTCCTGTTTCTTCAGTATCAAAATCTCAGTGAACTACTCCCCAGACAAGAAACCATGGTTTCTTTTTTTTTTTTTTAAAAATATTTATTTGTGTTTGTTTGCACTGGGTCTTTTCGGGCTTTCTCTAGTTGCAGGGAGCAGGGATTGCTCTTCCTTTCAGTTCATGGAGAGAGAAGCACTGCGTTGGCTTCTCTTGCTGCAGAGCACAAGCTCTAGGGTGTGCGGGCTTCAGTACTTGTGGTGCAGGGGCTTTAGTTGCAAATTACTAAGTAATACAGCTAGAAATTCAAAGACAGAGGAGGGATGGAGATGAGGGATGGTTAGTTCGAAGAGGCCTGCTAGCAGGCAGGTCTCAGGATCAGACGGTGTAATTGTCACCCTGGTTGATTTATCATCCTCCAGAAGTGGGCCTCATCTGATTTTGTTTGATTAGTATATAAAATAAGAATGCCAGTTTAGCTTACGAAGAGAAAAATGCCTATCAGCTACATCTGAACCTTTGCGTCGATGTGTCCGGCACATTATGTCCAAGCAGAAGCCAGGTGGTAAATGGAGTAATATTTGGGGAGCACCAATTTTTCTGCAAGGAATGATCAGATGACTTGAAAGCTTAAGGACATCAGGCTGGCTATCCAAACTCACTCATCCACAGTAGGGATGACCTTGCCTGTGGGCCTTAATATTCCAAAGTCTGTTGGCCAAGACTCCCTTTCTTATGTCCTGATAGTGCTCAGGTATACACTATCAACTCAAACCTTTGTTAAGCTTCCTTTCCTTGTCCTTGCCCTTTTCTTTAAGGGATGATTTACAATCACAACCTGCGCAAAAATCCTGTTAAATTGTTAAATCTTGTTAAATGCAGATTTGGATTCAGTAGGTCTGGGGTGGGGCTTGGGTGTTGGCAGTTTTAATGGATGCCAAAATACCTTCAACCTAGTCTTCTAAGCCACTGAGTCCTTCAAAAGAATGTCTTTCTTATCTCTACTCTAATCTCCATGTCTTGGTAATTTATAATTTAATATTCAGATGGGCAATGTTTCAGACCCTGGGTGAGGAGCGGGCACTTGGTGGTAACTCCCTAAAGCAGCAGGGGGAGATTTCTGAGCAGATGGGACCCCCACCTGGGGGTGGAAGGACTGAAGGTCAACTGGCTCCATCTCTGTGGTTTCTTGCTACTTCTCATCACCCAGAACCTGCAGACCAGCGACTCACCCTTCACTTTCATTTAAAGCAGGAAAATCCAATTTCCTCTTTTTACAGAGAAAGCAAAACAAAACTTATATGTTTTTGTGAAATGACTTATATTGAGCCTTCAAAGTCAATTTTTAATGAAGAGTTGAATCAGTTCAGTTCAGTCACTCAGTCCGACTCTTGGCGACCCTATGGACTGTAGCACGCCAGGCTTCCCTGTCCATCACCAACTTCCTGAGCTTGCTCAAACTCATATCCATTGAGTCAGTGATGCCATCCAACCATCTCATCCTCTGTCATCCCCTTCTCCTCCTGCTTTCATTCTTTCTCAGCATCAGGGTCTTTACTAAGGAGCCAGTCCTTCACATCAGATGGCCAAAGTATTGGAGCTTCAGCTTCAGCATCAGTCTTTCCAATGAAGAGTTGAATAGGATCAAGAAATTAATCACAAGTATATTATTAACACTTCTTAAATTTTTAAAAATATCTGACAGTTTCCAAATTATTTGAATATCCACAAGCTGATCCTTTCAACAACATTGGAAGGTAGAGTAGGCACTAGCATCTCTTTTCCAAAAAAATTAATTTTGATATTTATGTATCTTCAGCTGCTTTGGGTCTTAGTTATGGCACATGGGCTTAGTTGCCCTGTGGCATTTGGGATCTTGGTTCCCAGGCCAGGGATGGAACCCACATTTCCTGCATTGGAAGGTGGACTCTTAACCACTGGACCACCAGGGAAGTTCCTATTACCTCTTTTTAAGTCTCCATTTTCTAGATAAAACAGCTTCAGAGAAGTCAAGTGACATATCCAGATTCAACCAGCTACTCAGTGGTAAAGCCTAGGTTCAGAACTTTACATTTTCCTTCTGTACAACATAGTGATTCAATATTTTTATGCATTACAAAATGATCACCACGAAAGGTCTAGCGACCATTTGTCATCTTCAAAGTTATTACAGTATTATCGACTATATTCCCATGCTGTCCATTATATTCCTGTGACTTACTTATTTTATAACTGGAAGTTTGTGCCTCTTAATCTCTTTCACCTATTTAACTCAGCCTTCCATCCACCCTCCCCTCTGGCAACCAACCACCAGTTTGTTCTCTGTTTCTTGGAGTCTGGATTCAAAGGTTTTAGATGCTCGGCAAGCATTCACAACTGTTACCTTGTGTACTATCTGCCCCCATCCCTGACATGCGTACCACATTTGCCCACAAAACGATTAAAAAAATTAAAAATTACCCAAGGACCAGGAGCTGGGAGCAGACTTGGGACTCAGACCCGTATTTTCCCTCTTCGCCTGGGTCATTTGTTTTCTTGACTTTTACCTTAGAAGAACTGCAGCAGTTGCTGCTTCTGCCTCCAGGTTGCCTGTGGTTTGACTCTGCAAATCCTCACTGCCCCTGTGCCCACCTGGACTTCCCCACCACACACCTGAATTAGTGCCAGAGCATCTCTCCAGGGTCTTCCGACTGGAACATGATGGAGCCCTACTACATGCCAGGCCTTGTGCCAAGTTTTGAGAGTAGGGAGGACGTGCCCTCAAGGACCTCGAGGGAGACGGGAGACCAGATACAGGTCTCTGCAACGGTGCAAGGAAAGTGTGGTGATGCTGAGATGTGCAGGGACAACTGAGGGGGAGGTGGTAGGCTGCCCCTTCCCATTGGTCTTCTGGCTGCTGGATTCTCTCCCTTCACAGGCACTTAGCATCTCTGTGTTCCCTGGTCAAGGTCCTTTACTAATTTCAGCTTGACAATGATTTTTATTTTTGTTTATTGGGATATAGTTGATTTACAGTATTGTGTTAGTCTCAGCCTGGCATTTATTGTCCTCTTTTATCCAGCCCCTGCATTTTACTATTCCCCAGGACAACCCTCTGTACCCTCACGGCTTCCTGCTGACTGGCCCAGGCGCTTACTGCTGCATCTTCCTCTGACCTAGTCAAAGAATCATAGTAATGGACCCTAGCCCTACTTACTGCTTGACTGCGTCACCCCCCTCAAGCACTTTTTCACGTTATTTTTTTAAATATACTTATTTTGTTGATATGTTCTTTTCATTTTTATTCAGTATAAGAATTTTTTTTTTTTTTGGCCAAGAGGCCTGCAGGATCTTAGTTCCCTGACCAGGAATTGAACCCATGCCCCCTGCAGTGGAAGCCCAGAGTTTTAACCACTGGACCGCCAGGGAAGTCCCTCATTTATTTCATATAATCCTCATAACTCATTGTGGTATGTTATCATCTTCCTCATTTTGTAGATAAGAAAACTAAGGTTCAGAGAGCCTAAATAACTTGCCCAAGTCACACAGCTAGATCATGACTAAATAGAACTCACCACCCCCCACCTCAGGTCAAACCCAAAGTCATCCCACTCTTGCTGTCTACTCTACAGAGATAAGGAGTGGGAAAATGGCATATGTAAGGGGTTAGTAATCTTTCCTCACTCTTGCTGCTCCCACATCTGAAATACTCACTTTCTCCTTCAGGGATTCAGTGTCGTACTTCCTCAGAACAGCTCAGAGACTTTCCCTCAGCCCGAGTTCCCTCAGTTGTTGCTTCTCCCTTTATACCATGTGATCATAAACTACTGAAGCTTCCATTGCCTCCGAATCGTTCTCTAGTGATTTCACGGAGGTGCATCCGAGCCTGACTACAAACTGCTATGCCGACTTGACGGCCAACATCCGTAATAATAACTAACAATTAGTGTGGCTGAGAATGGAGACAATCTTTCAGAACAGCAGCAGAGGCATTAAGAAGGCCTCACAGTGTCATTAGTACAGTCATAACTCTGGGCTACGGTTTCCTCATCTGTCAAGTGCAGGGCCTCCATCTAGATGTTCTTCAGTCAAGAAATAATCATTGAGCTCCCCACACACACCAGGCATGCCTCTGGGCACCAGGGGTAAAACAGACAAAATCCTTGCTTTCATTCTAGTAGAAGGAGACAACAGACCAAGTAAATATGTGAAGTGTATATGATGTCAGATGGTGGTAAGTGTGGTAGAGAAATAGAAAGCAGGGAAGGGGGAAAGGAAATGCCAAGGAGTGACATTATCTGACTTGCATTTTAAAAAGCTCACTAGTGTTGGTGGATAATTGACTGTAATAGGATAAGTGAATGAGTAGGAGACCAATGGGGAGGTAATTGCAGGAATTCAGATTGGGCGGGGGTGGGGAGGTTGCTGCTTGGTGAGGAGCTGTGGTCAGAAGTGGTTAGATTTTGGATATATTTTGAAAGTAAAGCCAGCATAATTCACTGGAGGATTATATGTGTTGCCGATTCAAGGAGGTCTGCAACGTCTTTGTCTTGGAAGGAAGGAACACCTGAAGGATGGAGTGGCCATTAAAGACAAGGGGGAAGACTGTGAGAGAGGCAGGTTTTGAGGAGACCCCACCCCCCAAGAGGAAATATGGAGTGAGCAGTGGAGATACAAATATGAGGCAGGCATCAAGGTATAGATGATGTATCAGACACCTCTTGTAAGCGCATGCTTAGTCGTGTCCGACTCTTTGTGACCTCATGGACTGTATGTAGCCTGCCAGGCTCCTCTGTCCATGGAATTTTCCAGGCAAGAATACTGGAGTGAGTTGCCATTTCCTCCTCTGGGGATCTTCCCAACCCAGGGATCAAACGCGCCTCTCTTGTGTCTCCTGCATTGGCAGGCAGGTTCTTTACCACTGGTCCCACCTCTCCCTCCAGCTGATGTCATGCAGCTGATGTTGGCCAGATTTGCAATGGGCATGAACTGACAGCGCCTCACCCTTGCCTGCTCTGTGTACCTCTTGCTTCCTGCCCAAGGCTGGCTGTAGGACAACAGTGGGAATTCACTCAGCACTGCCACATGTACAGCCAGAATTATGGGAAAGGCGATGATCCTCGGGCTACCCTTAACCAGTGGTGCATGGAAGCTGGTGGATAACTGAAGATCCCTCTTTATCCTTGATAGACAGTTCTGAATCTCCTTAAGAGGATTCGGTAGAGTCATGCGTCACTCTCCCGCAGTGATGCTCAGCTCAGCAATGCATCCTTGAATTTGTTTCTGTTTCTTCTCTGTTTCTCTTAGTCTGTCCCTCACTTCTGCTCTCTAGAATTTTCATTCCCATATAAACTACACGCATGCAAACCTTTTATTAAGGTTCTGCTTCTAGGAGATCCTGGGATAAGACAAGCAGCATTTAACACGACGAGACTGAATGAGATCACCTATGGGTTAATGAAGACTGGGAATAGATCCAGGGCCTGAGCCCCAGGACCCTCCAACATTTCTAGATGAAGGAGATAAGGAGGTTCTAGCAAAGGAGACCCTGAGGAATAATCAAGAGAATGTAGTGTCATGGAAGCCAAGAGAAAAAAGTGTTTCAAGGAAGAATGAAGGGTCAGCTGATTCTTGCTGAGTAGTGGAGATGAAGGAGTCATGATCATTTGGTTTAACCACAGTGGAGGGAACTGGTGACTTGAACAGGCAACAGTTTAGGTGGACTTGTGGAGTGATCGAAATGGTTTTGAGAGAGAAGCTGGAAGGCAAGAAGGGTCAAGAGAGACTTCTTTTTTCCTTTGGATGGAAGAGACTATAGAATATTTATGTACATGTATATGCTGATGGCAAATGATTCAGCAAAGAGGGAAAACAGATGATGCAGGAGAGAGGAGGAAGCCTTGCTGGAGGGGGGAGGGGACAGGATCAGCGGCCAGGGCAGGTGTTTGCCTTAGATAGGAGCGAACGACAGCTTATCCCCAAACTGCAGGAGAGAAAGCAGGGGTGGTGGGCAAATGCTCACAACCCACAACTCACCGATTGCTTGAATTGCAAAAGGTCATTAAGACTTTGAGTCTGTACCTCCCACCATCCCCTTTCACAGAGGAGACCTGGAGAGGACAGACCTGCCACGAACATACCACTGAGTAGAAGCCAAGGCTCCTCTGCCCTACCCAGTCCCTTAGGGCTCTCCCCTTGGGTGGAATCCTGACCATACTCTGTCACTCACCCCATTAGTCTGGTCGATCCTAGGAAGGACCCTGAGAGGGAAACAGAGAAACAGGCAAGCTTCAAATAGGACCAACAGGCCACAGGGGTGAGATAATCTGAAGATCTATTGATGAGTTCATGGGGTTTCCCTACATGTATGTTGGAGTGGTAATCACTGCAAGGAAGGAAGCTATAAGCTTGCAAACTGGGTTGAGAAAAATCTGCCAAAATGCAGGCAGATATGGGACTTCCCTGGCAGCCCAGTGGCTAAGACCCCGAGCTCCCAGTGCAGGGGGTCTGGGTTCGATCCCTGGTCAGGGAACTAGATCCCACGTGCCGCAAACTAAGACCTGGTACAGCCATATATAATATATATGTGTGTGTGTATATATATATATATATATATGTGTGTGTGTGTGTGTGTATTTAAATGCAGGCAAATATAATCAATCCCAGGGCAAACAGAAGGGCGTACATCCTTCTGGAATATAGATTTCTGGTTTCAAATAGTCCTTCAAGCCTTGTTTCCTAATTCGGGATTTGGAAATATGGGCCCTCTCAGCTTAGAGTAAGCACAGCCTGAGGAGGGGGCAGTGAGGTTACGGGCTGGGCAGGACCTGCTGGTCACCTGGAAGGGCCACACCAGCCTTGCCTTGACTTCCAGGAAACTTGTTTTTCTATTTTTTTTCTTGACTTCCAGGAAACTTGTAAAACCACTACATTCTCTTTCCCCTAATTCCATTCATTTCACAAATACTCTCTGCTTTTTGAGCTAAGTGCTGCTGGTATGTGGGGGGATGGTGGGGCGGGGATATTTAGAACAGATGCATTGAAAGAGAGATCCTACCTACAGATGATTACAGACTTATAAGAATAAGCTCTTTACACGTTTAGCTGTGATGTGATTCTGGACAGTCTCTGTTTTCCTGTTATTTCCTTCTTGGACAGAAGGGGTGTACAGTATGGGATGACTATGTCTCTAGCCATTAAAGGATAGCTCCCTGGCTGTGGACTCAAAAATATAAATTATGAACTGCTCTTGGGTACAAATTACTCCCATGTGAGCTTGCTGAGTGTGATCCACTTATCTCCAGGGTTGATTGCTAGTTAAATCCTGCCCAAGTAGCTGAAAGCCTGTTTGTTTTACAACAAACAGGAGAAAGGAGCCCTGCTGCAATTCGGGCCTGGGGGAGAACCCTAAGCCAATGCGCTACCCTCTAACGTGTTTGTTCAGGAAATCCTTAAGCTGGCACAGTCTGACGCCTCTCGTCCCCCTTCCCACCAAAGCCATATCCGAGGAGACACCCCGGCCCCGGCTCAGAATTCTGCCGCTCAGGTGTAGAGGGCAAGCCGAGGGGACAAGGAGGTGGATGTCAGCACATCATAAGCCAGGGCTGCTTCTCCTCAGAGACGATCAGGAACCCTTCATTTCGGTCTCCCTTTGCAGCTGTTTCCAAGCACCTGCAGTATCAGTGATTTCACAGAATCCTCACGTGTTCCCTGTGAGGGAGGTGGGGCAGGCTTTATTTTCACCAAGCTGCTGCTGAAGAGACTGAGGCCACAGGACTCGGCCCAGGTCACACGGTTAATAAGCAGCTGAGCTGAGACTCGAGTCCAGGTCTCCTGACGGTGACTCGGACACCCCTGTGCCAGGGAGTTGCTGCAGTCCCTCCCCTCCCCCAGAGGGAGGGGTGGCCTTCCCTCCCAGGACAGGGCGACCTCTTTGAGCCCCAGCTCTGCCTTCAGCGGCTGTATGACTTTGGGCAAGTTGTTTGAGAGTCTCTGGATCTCTTTTCTCCATGTGCAAAATGAGCAGAACAATAATACCAGAGTCAAAGGAAGAAACGAGATGCTACAGCCAGAGCAGGACACAGTGCCGGGCGCAGGGCAAGCACCCAGAGGTGTTAGAGGACTTTCCTGCTGGCGGAGTGGTTAAGAATCCGCCTGCCAGTGCAGGGGATGTGGGTTCATTTCCGGTTCCGGGAAGACTTCACATGCTGTGGAGCAACTAAGTGTGTGCACCACACCTACTGAGCCAGGGCTCTAGGGCCCTCAAGCCCCAACTAGTGAGCCCGCCTGCCCTGGAGCCTGTGCTCAGCAAGAAGAGAAGCCACCGTGATGAGAAGCCGGCACCCTGCAACAAAAAGTAGCTCGCACTCATCGCAACTAGATAAAGCCCGTGCAAAGCCGTGAAGACCCAGCGCAGCCAAAAATAAATAAAATTATTTTTAAAAATGGAAAACAGAAAGCTCTAGCGCCTCTTTTTCCCCCCTCCCCCAAAAGTCTTTTCCCCTAAGGCACAACCTAAAGGCAGTTAAGAACCTTGGAGAAACCTCTGTGCTTCCCTCCGTCCTCTCCCGCCTGCTCTTTGATAATGCTCCCTCCCATTTGTACAGCTCTTCTAACTTTTCAAAGTGCTTTCCCTACCAGCACCTCTTGAGATCCTCCTTACAACCCTGTAAGATAACAGAACCCGAAATCGTCTTCCGGATAAAGGGCAACCAAGGTAGGAGAGGAGGATGGGTTGCCCTGAGGCAACGCCTCTGTTACCTCTGGAGCTAGGACTCTCCCCACTGTCTGACCTTATCACTCTGGGTTACTGGGAATCCTTAATCGTGTGGGTTTCCTTTGCTGCGTTTGGAAGTGGCAGGAAGGGACCTAATTGAATCTCTGTGAGCTCAGGATTACCCACAAAAGGAAAACAGTGCAGTAGAAAGTGGTTGGGAGTCTGGAATCACCCCAGGCCATTCAGCCTCCCTGCCCTTCAAGACCTGGGCCTGCAGGTTGGAAAGGCAACCCAGGCTAATGAGTAAATTCCAGCTGACTCCCTACCAGTGGGTGAGAGTTGAAAAGGTCAAAGGGCACTGTTCCTGCCTGAGATTCCAGCATTAGCTCTGCCCCAGGCTATCTGAGAATATGATATCTGACTATACCTGACTCGTTCAAGGCGCACCTCAATTTCCTCATCTATAACAGAAAGGCTAGATTCATTAGACTGGACTTATAATAGGTAATGTCTCACCTGCCTTTCTGAGAATATGAAAGGGACTTGCTTGAGGACAGCTGTGAACAATTTTTTAAAACTTTTTTTATCATGAAAGTTCCTAAAACAATTTCAGGGTCAACAAAACAGTATTGTGAACCCGAAGGTACCCTCTGTCCTGCTTAGATGATCATCTTTCTTGTTGCCTCTCTACCTTTACGCTTTGCCCACTTGACGGTTATTTTGTAGAGTTCTTTTTTTCAGGTGAAACTTATAAACATGGACATGCAGAAATCTTAACTGTGTAACACTGAGAAATTGATCTGCCCATGCAAGCTACACCTGTATCATGACATAGAACCTTTCCACTTTGCTAGAACATTCTCTCGTGTCCATCCTGGGCAAATGTGGGTTTAACACAAAGGGTTAGCAAATGGTCTCTTTTTGGGGCTGGCCTGGTCAGAGTCAGATCTGTTGTCTTAAACTGTTATTCTGCTTCCTGCTTCTGTTCATTTCTGTCAGCTGTGTGTCCCTGGAGGTCACAGGCTTCTCCTGCATGCACTCTGTCCAGTTCTCCTGTTACGAGGACTCTACTACCCTGGCTTCAAATGCTTAGAAGCAGTTCTCTTTATTTTTCCTATATACTTAATCTTCTCTGGGTGTTTGCTTGTGTTCTCCTCCATTTTCATTCCTATGACTGCTTTCTTATACCAGCTGCTATTTCTCTCCTTTGGAATATTCTCACTTGTTTGTGTTCCGTCCATCTTTTCTGAGCTCACTGTCCTTTTTCCTTTTGGTCAAGTCCTGGATACTTGATACTGAGCCGTGATTTCAGGGTCCAGCCCAAGGCACTTAGTCAACAGTGAGTGAGTGAATATGCAAAAGGCCACATGGACTGGAAGCACCTGAGTCTAGTAACTGTAACGTGGTCCACTAAGGACCCCAACCTGTCAGCCTTGCCATTTTTGGATCACATCTATCTCTCTGTATCAAGCATACCACTATTTATCTGCCCCTTTGGAAGCCCCAGCATTTGAAAGGAAGGAGGCTGATTTCCTGGCAAAATGTGACCCAAAGGACCATCCTCCTCCCACCGCAAGCACCCCCCCCATTCATTAAAATAAAAAAAAAACAGCAAGCTGGGCTATCAGGGATACTTCCTGTTTTCCTCTCTTGAAAGCATCCTGGATAGATGAAACTGAGGGATCAAAGGGACTGTCTGCCTCTGGGGCTTGGGGACTGGCAGGATGGCTTTAACCCTCTGCTGTCTCCTACTGTGAGTAGCATAGGCAGTTTATGCCTTCTATTTCCTGGGAAGATTCAACTTCTTGGGGGCAAGGGCCTTGTTAGTCATTCATTCATCAAGTACTACTGTACCTACCAAATGTCAAGCTTTGTTTGAGGATCTGGATATTCAGTGATGAATATGACACAGTCCCTGGTTTCTTTCATCTCACAGCAAGGACAGCGAGGGCTAACATGATTAAGCACTTTCTCCATGTCAGGCACTCACTACATGCTTTTCATACATAAACTCACAACAAGTTTATGGGGTATTATTATGACCATTTTACAGATAAGGAAAGCGAGGCTTATGGAGGTTAAATAACCTGGTATGGGCACATGACTAGCAGATGTTGGGGCTAGTGTTCGAGTCTGACAGTTGAACCCACCTTCTTAGCAGATACACTATGTCTCACCCAGAGAACCTACTTCCTCTCTGAAACCTGGTAGTTACTCATGGCTAGTAATTTCTGCCAATGCAGTTTATCTCTAGGCGTGGTCAGGTGGCTTCTGATGACCAGGATTCTTTGCATTCCACTTACTGTACTAAACTAGAATGAATGTAAGTCAGCCTGTGGCCCCTGAAACCTGGAAACAAGGCTGAGAAACCAAAAGGCCACGTTTGACCCTATTTGGGGGGCAAAAAGCATGCCAGGCTCTTGCTTGCTCCCCTTCTCCAATTTCTGGAACAGATCAATTCCCCTAGGGTTTTTTTTTTTTTTTTGGCATGGGGGGTGGTGATGGTGGTGTATTTTCTCCAAAGCCCTGAAAGAAACTCAAGGTGATGTTAGTAATAATAATGACCAAGTGAACATATACAGAGCAATTATTCTAGGTCTTTTGCATCCTTGCAACAATAGATAGTACTATTTTATTTATTTATTTCCATTTTCCATTTCTGCGGAGGATCAGAGGCTCAGAGTGATTAGTTAACACATCCAAAATCACACAGCTAGGCAGAGCCAGGATTTGATCCTAGGTTTGACTAACTCCAAAACCTACACTTGAGTCATTGTGTCCCTGATGCCGAAACTTGGCAGAGGGAGGAAGGAACTCCCTGCTGAGGTTCCTGACAAACCATAAGAGGCAGGTGAGGATACAGAGTAAACTTGAGATCCATTGGGCAGGGATGCCTGGCACAAAAGGATCTTAAAGTGCTTCCGACTCTGCAATTCTATCTCTTTAAGACCCAGAGCTCCCATGCCAAGCCTACACCATGATCCTCAGAGATTTCAGGGGTGGGGAAACTGGATTGAACATGCTGACATACAACAAGCGAAAAAAGACCTCAGCATTTTTGCTTCGCCTGGGTGGCTCCAGCCCTCTTTTTTTTTTTTTCTCCTCTCGCTCTCATTTATTTATTACTATGCTATTCCCTGGCCCTGCTGCTGTGTCAATACTGATAAAAGCAAATCGCCCCACAAACAGGTGCAGCTGAAGCTGCCCCTTGGACAGCTGCCAGGGAATGTGATCGCTCAGCTGGGGTGACCTGCCCCTGCCCAACCCCCTTCTCAGGTTCCAGTCCAGGCCATGTGTCCTTGGGCAGTTAATGTCAGTCTGCGTGTTCAGAGCCTGGCATCTCAGTTGGCATCGTGGACTCAAGCTGGTGGGTGTGGCAGGGTGGGGTGGGCGTATGCAGGACAGAGGGAGCCTCTAAGAGTTATCAGCCTATCTATTTATTTCCTCTTTCTGTTTCTTCCAACAAATTCATCATCTGATAATCCTATGTCACCAAGTCCCTCTTGCAACTATTTGAAAATATTTTCTAAGAATATCACTGTCTGATTTTTCTAGATAAGAAATATTTTTTTTCAGACCTACCCACTTCCAAATTCACACATAACACTTGCAATTTAATGATCCAAAAGACATCTTCTGAGTACCTCCTAGGGCTGAGCTGAGAGGTCACCTAAACAAACATCTTGTGAGCCAACCTTGTTATCCAGAATGCGTTCTGATGCTTCCAAGCCATGTGACTTGGACTCGTTTGAAAAAGATTATATTTCATCCCCCCTCCCCCATACCCGTGTTTTGTCCCTAAGCATCTTTTCCCCACTTCCCTAGGGCACCCGCCTTTCCGGAAATGCCCTAGCCCAGCGGGCAGCCTCCACATCCCGGGGAGGTAGGACTGGGACAATAAGGCGGTGGCCGGCGGGCCTGGGGCCGGGGCTGGCTGGGTGGAGGGCAGGGGCTGGAGCCGCCAGGCCGCCGGGCAGCCGGGCAGCCGCAGAGCAGCGCAGCTCGGGCCGGGGAGGTGGTTGCCATGCAAATAAGGCGGCGCCGTGGTGGTGGTGGTGGGGGAGCTCCCCTTACCCAGGGGCCCTCCGGTTGCCAAAACAGACCATTCCCCAGAACAGTCGCCTAGAAACGGGCGCTGTCATAGCAGCCTGTCTAGAGGCCAGCCAGCCGCGCTGGGGAGGAGCTGGGTCAGGGTGTTCAGACCTCCGCGGCACCCCCTCCCCACTGAGTCTCTACCTCAGGGAAGGGAGTGGTGGCTTGGGCCTCTCCTTGGAGCTAGGGGAGGGCGCTAATTGGATTGGAACACTCCAGAAACACATCAGCTGCTCCTCCCTGGGGGAAACGGGTGGGGGTTGCGGGGTGGGGGTTGCGGGGTGGGGGGCGGGGGGAGGCTGCAGACTGTCTTTGTGATGACAGGTCTCAGCCTCACCCTCCCAGCTGCCACGCCCTGACCTGGTCCTCACCAGCCTCTGCCCACCCAGAGCCTTTCTGGGGCACAATGGCAAGCTCTTCGTGGAGTGGAGGATGTAGGCGTGGGATCAGAGAATCGCCAAAGTGGAATCAAGCCATGATAAAGACAGGTGCCTGATGCTCTCGGAATTCAGGATGGTGATCTGACCTGCTGTGAAGCAGTCAGGGAGGATGCAGGTTCGCTGCTGCTGCAAGGCCAGTACCTTAGCTACTTGGTCCTTCAACACACTCTTTCTCAGCAGGCTTCCCCTCATCTGACCCATCCTATGCTGATATGCCGTTCTGAACCTGGGAGCAGTGACTTTCCTGTCTCATTTGTCACTAAGAGACCTTCTTGTCACTTAAGTGTGCTTCTTGCCTCTTATCAGTTAAACTATGGTATAAATTTCTAAGGGGGTTCCCTGGTAGCTCAGATAGTAAAGAATTCTCCTGCAATGCGGGAGACCTGGGATCAATCCCTGGGTTGGGAAGATCCCCTGGAGGAGGGCATGGGAACCCACTCCAGTATTCTTGCCTGGAGAATCTCCATGGACAGAGGAGCCTGGCGGGCTACAGTCCATAGGGTAACAAAGAGTTGGACACGACTGAGCGACTAAGCGCAGCACTGCACATAAGCTTCTAAAAGGCAGAATCCATGTAATTCTGCAATGCCACACCTTGACCATGAAGAACAAGATAGATTTTAACAGATCCCTTTGAATTTAAGTGCCAGTGATCTTTATCATCCTGAGAGGCCTCTAAGATTGCCTTTGCAGTAACTGTTTTAGATTGCTTTCAGAGAATACTTGTTGATTAATCGCTCAGTCCTATCTGACTCTTTGCGACCCCATGGACTGCAGCCCACCAGGCTGTTCTGTCCATGGAATTTCCTACTCAGGAATACTGGAGTGGATTGCCATTTCCTTCTCCAGGGGATCTTCCTGACCCAGGGATCGAACCCATGTCTCCTGCATGTCTCCTACAGTGCAGGCAGATTTTTTTACTGCTGAGCCACCAGGGAAGCCCATCTTTCCTATGTTTGTGGATTTTCCCCAGATCATAAATCCCACTTCTCAAAGTAAAAGCCAGAAATGTGCTTTCTTAGACTCCCTTGCAGCTAAGATATAGGTGTGTGACCTAGGTTCCACCAATCAGATGCAACAATGTGAGACTGATTTGGAAGAGAGCAACTGAGGAAGCAGGGACCCAGAAAAGGGGGCGGGGGAGGCACCTGGCCTTTAGAGTAACAGAGGAGATGCTTGGGGATCCACTCAGTTGAAGGGGGTGAGATGAGGCAAGTTGTAGAATTCATGCTGATTTACAGCTGCTATGGTAGCTTTACTGAACAGTACCTCTGGGTGGTCTGGCTGTCAACTCTGAATACTGGACCTTTGTAGCAATCATCCCTTCTGGATTCTTGAGCCTCTTAATCTTTTTAAGTAAATTCCTTTTCTGTTAAAGTGGATTCTGTGATTTGCAACTAAGATCTCTGATACAGATGGTTGGACTGATGAATGAGTAGGTGGGTGGAAGTGTGGGTGAAGGGTGGGTGGATGGGTGGGTGGGCACCAAAATATTGAGTGATTTTTCTGGGGGAGAAGAGATTATAGGCTATTTTTTCTCTTTGGTTCTCAGTTTCTTCTTCTTCTTTTAAACAATGGAATAATGTTACTAGTATAATAATAAAAAAGCTCTCAGAAACCCAGACCTAGGAGAGCTCAAAGTCCAGTGCAGTGCAGATCAGCACAGTGAACGTGGAAGCCAAGTCTGAACACTGGGTGTTCCAAGCCAGGATGAGCTCTGGAGATGCCATGACTTTGGACTCAGATCCCGCTGTCTCAGCCTGCCTGCCCTGACCACCAGCAAAAAGCCTGCTTTCTCTTTCTTCCCCCCTCTGAACCCCACACCAAAGGCTGTGCCCACCACTCAGAGGCATGCACTTGGCTCATCCTGCCTTGTGACATTGTTCCTGTTGTTACCCAACAATCCCATTTTACCATGAGCAAGGATGACAAGCACATTTGTGATTCATCCCATATTGTTTTGCCCTCTCCCCGCTCTGGACTCCCAGCGGCACTGCCTGTCCCTTGGCTGGCAAGTAGCACAACCTTGCTCTGCAGCTCTTTTTCACATGGGCACATCCCGTCGCCCAGCACAGACTCAGCTCCGTGGAGGCTGAGACTGCAATTAATGTGATTTTTGCACAGGTTTGCAGGATGAAGGATTTTATGATATGTCTATAGAAGGTGAGAATCATATGGTTTCTTTTCACTTTGATGACTTCACCATAGCAAAATTATAAGCTTTTGCAGACAGAGGCCTTTTCCTTCCTTCCTTCCTTCCTTCATTTGTTCATTCATTCAGCACATAGTGAGTAACTATGATGTGCCAAGCACTGTGCTGTGTGCTGGAAATTTAATAAGGCATAAATCCTCTTCTTAAGGTGTTCACAATTTAATAGCAAGAAACAGATATATTGGCAAATAAACAGAAAAAAAAGTGATAGAAGAGTTCAGATGGGCAAGTGTACAAGGTAGAGAAGAGAGTGACTGGTTGAGGACAGAAAGAGCTTTTCCATAGGAATATCAAGTGCTCTCTCTAGGACAGCTCTGTCCTCAGTACAGTACTTGACCTATGCTCATTCACTTAATCCTTACAATTCGAGGCAAGTGCTATTATTACCCCCATTTTGCAGGTGAGGAAACTAAAGCCTCGAGAGGTTTAATGTCTTAGAAGTTTGCATGCTGGTGAGCTGCAGGGCCTATTTGTGCACCTAGGGCTCTCTGCTCTAACAGTGAGTGTAATTGTTGTGTCATACTGCCCTGAGCGAATTCTGGAAAGGGGAGTAAGTGATCACCAAGCATGGTGGCCTTCTACACAGGCCAGGGCACGGAGTGGCTCATGCCCGTTCTGCTGTTCTGCTCGGGTGGGACCTAGGCACACAGGAGAATGATGTAGCGCTGGGATGGCCACTCAGTGATGGGTGAGAACTCACTGCCATAGTCTTGGGCTTCGGTTGTTCCCTTTGTTTCTTGATGGTTAATTGCAGTGCTGAAGAGTGGCGACCTAAACAGAATTGTGAGGTTGGCAGAATGGGCTTCTCCTCCTCAGGACTGGGATCGAGGGGACCCTTGGCTTTGGAGTCACAGGGACTTGGCATTCGGTCCCAGCCCTGCAGCTAACTGGCTGAGTGACTTTGAGCAAGTCACTCAACATCTCTGAACCTTCTTGATTGTTAATTGATGATAATAACCTCAGTGCTGACATAAGAGGAAATGAGATAATGCATGTAGATCAGTTTAGAACTACTGCCTAGCATGTAGCAAGCTGGCCAAAAATGGAATCTAAGTTCCAATCCCTTATCTACAGCTCCAAAACCTAAAAAGCTCTGAAAAGGAAACACATTTGGCAACAAAACCTGTCCTGAACCAATGCAAAGTTAAATCTTTCTTTAGTTGCACCTAGTATCATTTGCATTTTCAGAAAGGGAAGCGCAATTGCACCTAGTATAATGATCCATGATCCATATACTTTATTACAGAAATATCAATGTATTTGAATATAGAATGCAGCCCACATCCTTCTAGAGGCATTACAAAATATATACTACAGACACCGTGTTGCTTTTCTAAAATTAAAACCAAAAGCCCTGAATTACAAAGCACATCTGACCCCAAAGACACCAGATAGGGGGTTCAGATTGGCATCAGCTTCCCTCTGAACCACTCTAGAGAGTGGTTCTACTTCTGATCTACTTCTTAATCCCAATTGCTCAAATGGTCCTTGGCATCTAGAATCAACCGTTGGTTCCAACAGAAATACGTATCCATCTACACACCCTTTGGGCTTCCCCAGGCTTACCTCTTGCAACCAAGTTCCTTTGCTCCCAGTGACTCCTCCACTCTACTCTCTGCCAACTCCATAGAATTCGGGGGCTCTTTTCTCCCATACCCTGGTAGAGAAGATGGACTTTGGAACTGCATCCTCCTCTGACCTGTTGTGGCAGTATGGTCTCAGCAAGTTATTACCTGCCCATGAACTGCAGAATTATTGCTGGAAGTCCCTATTTGGGCTCCAACTATTGTCTGCTGACTGTATAAGCAATGTCTGGGATATAACTGTGCTGCCCCTTTTCAACTGTACTGAAGCTTTGGTCATTTTCCTTCTACGAGTTTCCCCCAGTTGACTAAAGCCCAAAATAACAACTCCCCTCCTGTGCAGGATCACAGTAATTTCTGATGGGGAGAAAGAGCCCGCGTGTTGGAGCAAGTTGGAAACCCCTGAGCTGGGCTGTCAAGACCTCATGTCATTTCCCCTTTAACAGAGTGGGAGTCATGAGACCTGAGGTCAGGTTCCAGCCCCTCCCCTGGCTGGCTGGCTGATCTTGGGGGCAGCCCATGTGACTTGCAGAGCTTTGGTTTCTCATCCTGGGGCAGAGATCATAGAAATTATTTGGCAGGATTGATAAGAAGATTAAATGAGATAATGAAAGGGCTTCAAAAGCTGATGTGTTGCACAAACATAAGGACTGTTGTTGTCATCTTCTCACACATACTGTCAGCTTCTTAAGGGCAGGGGCAGTGTCTTCTGTTTTTATCTTCAGTTCCCTCAGTGATGCTCCCCCTGACCCCCGCCCCAGCCACTATCTCCTGCCCTCAACACAGGACTATGGAGATGACCTCGTAAAAGCACTGTGAAGTGACTAGCACGGTGGCTTAGCACTTAGAAGTTGCTTAATACATGGCAACTGGTCCCTATGCGTGCGCTGTCGTACAGACAGGCAGTAGAGGGCAGAGGTTCAGTGCATGGACCCTGGTTCGAGTCCTCTCTCTGCCATGTGCTGAGTTTGGGCAAGGTTAGCCCTTACCTGTCCTGCTGGCCTCATCCCTCACAGGTGGCTGATGAAAACAGCAGCTCGTTCTTGAGGTGGTTGTGAGAACTGAAGGAGTTGCTGCTGCTGCTGCTGCTAAGTCGCTTCAGTCGTGTCCGACTCTGTGCGATCCCATAGACAGCAGCCCGCCAGGCTCCGCTGTCCCTGGGATTCTCCAGGCAAGAACACTGGAGTGGGTTGCCATTTCCTTCTCCAATGCATGAAAGTGAAAAGTGAAAGTGAAGTCGCTCAGTCATGTCTGACTCTTTGAGACCCCATGGACTACAGCCTACCAGGCTCCTCCGTCCATGGGATTTTCCAGGCAAGAGTACTGGAGTGGGGTGCCATTGCCTTCTCCACTGAAGGAGTTGAGACTATGCCAAACCAGGCGCAAATCAACCCTTGTTGGCATCAGCTGTTGTTATTATTATACTAATTATATTCCCGAGGTGGTGCAAGAAGATCATGAGAAGAAATCTAGCTCCTGGGTTTTGTTTAGAGTTGAAAAGGCCTTCAAAGATGGTCAGAAGCTCAGGGCAGGCTCTTATGGTCAGCACAAACAATGTAGCTGTGAATAATACACTTGAGCATTATTCCCCCCAGGTGTGGGCTAGATCCCTAGACCAGACATTGTTGGGTAAAAATTGTGCGTATTTAGCTTTTGGGTAAATATCACAACTGTCCAATACACGGATGTTTCTGTTTGCATTCCTTTCCATCAGAACAAAAGAACCTGTTTCCTCATACGCCAATGCACCCATTTTTAAGTGTAAATCTTATTAATTTTTGACTTGCTAATATTTGCTATATGCACAAAATTCAAAGAGGTACAAAGGGGCATACAGGAGCACACAGGGGATTTCCTGTCCAGTGGTTAGGACTTTGTGCTTTCACTGCCACGGGTGATGGTTCGATCCCTGGTCTGGGAAGTAAGATCCCTCAAGTCATGGGTTGAGGCCAAAAAACAAAAAAACGAAAACCGCCCGAGTCCGCTCTCCAGAAACACAAACGTTGATCTCAGCCTCTCTGGTAAGTGGAAAGTGATGTCTCACTAAATAAATCTCACTGTTGTACTTATGTGAAAACAAACTGGGATGTATTGGAGTAGAATGTTGTATTTGAATGAACTTGAAGATAAAACTGGAGACTTCAAAGACATGCTCAAGGGTATGGCAGGGTGGGGAGCTGCTTCCGGCTGTGCCCCCACCTGTTCCTGGGGGAGAAACTTCGTACAACTCTGAGTTAGTCTATAAAATGAAAGTCTGAGGATACCCCCTGCTCCCTTGGATTGTACTGGGGCTTTCCGCATCACCCCAGTCACCTGTTGGCAATCCTTCCCACTTGGCCACCACCTTGCCATCTGACCCTGAGGCAGTCGCCTCTGCTCTGGGCTTCAGTTTTCCCTGAGGGTGGAATGATTTGAGAGAATAGCATTGAAACGTGTATGTTGGTGGTTTAGTCGCTAAGTCCTGTGCGACCCCTTGGACTGTAGGCCGCCAGGCTCCTCTGTCCATGGGATTCTCCAGGCAAGAATACTGGAGTGGGTTGCTATTTCCTTCTCTGAACATGTGTATTACCATATGTAAAATAGATGACCAGTCCAAGTCTGATGCATGAAACAGGACACTCAAAGCTGGTGCGCTGGGACACCCCAGAGGGATGGGATGGGGAGGGAGGTGGGAGGGGGGTTCGGGATGGGGGAGGAAACGTGTGTACACCTGTGGCTGATTCATGTCCATGTATGGCAAAAACCACCACAATATTGCAAAGTAATTAGCCTCCAATTAAAATAAATAAATAAATAAATAAATATATATATATATATATTTTTTTTTTTTTAAAAAAGAAGGGTTGGACTAGGCCCCCATTTCAGGTGTAATATTCCAGGGCTGTTCAACTAATTCACATTGACGTGTAGATGACTGATAACAGCTTAATGTATTACCTCTCCTGTGGGTGGGACCATTTTAAGAGATGTAATTTCTCATCCCCAAAGAATGAATGTGCCTGTTGCAATTTCAGGCATGGTCACAGGTGAGCGGGGAAGCTGTCCGGGAGGGGCACCTCTCCTGGCATTCCTCCAGCGGTCACTGGTTTTGGGCGGAGGCTGCTCCGGCCGTGGCGGGGGTGTCGGCCCTGAGGGGATGGATGTGCCCTTTGGTTTCCCTCCAGAACTCACATCACACTTGTTTCTGTCTGGCGCTGGCCAAGAGTAGGGTTTTGTCATACAGAAAAATGCTTCATCAGGGAAACCCTCGTGTGTGGCCTGGAAAGCTACCCTATCCCCTGGGGCAGGGGGTGCAGCGGGCGGGGAGGCGTTTAGCAGCTTGACTTCCAGGTTCGCAGGTCAGTTCCCATCCCGGGGGGAGTGGGCCGTCCGCGTTCTGCCAGAGCAGGTGGTCCCTCCACACCTGGATCCAAGACATCTGCTTTTCGCCCAGAGAGAAAGAAGGTGCCAAATGCTGTCTGGTTTCATTTTCTGTAAGGAGGTTTGGTTTGGCTTCTGAATTTTCAGGGAGGGTGTGAGAGAGGGGGTGGCCTGTAGCCACCACAAGCCCATCAGAAATAAGAGAAGCGTTTCTCTGAAGTCGAGGCCAGCTGGCCTAGTACAGCGTACAGTGCCGTACGTAGCCCAGCGCATCTGCCTTCCAGTCCCCTCTGGGGTGCCACTTTGTCCCCAGCCGCTGTCTGGGGCTCCCTGCAGTGGAAACAGCTGGGGGAGTCCGTCTGTGCTCCAGCCAAGGCTGCGGTAGGTGGGGATGGAAACTGAGGACACTGGTCAGTAGCCCGACTCTCTTGGCAGCACTGAGAGGTCTGGACCAGGCCCCGGGGTGGACGTCCCTCGCTCTCCGTCAGAACCCCAACCTCCACATCCCTTCCTCTTCTCTGAGCAGGGCAGTTTCTTAAGCCCTGTTGATGCTTAACCCATGAGCCTCACCGTGGACAAGAGAGCTCCAGGCCCTCCCTACTTAACTTCGGGTCTGTGACTAGCAGTCCTGGCCTCACTTAGGAGCTGGTTGGAAAGGTAGCATCTCAGGACCCACCCTAGGATACAGAATCCGAATGTGAGATGTTACAAGATACCAAGATGGCATGTGAGTGTTTGGGAAGGCTTGTTTCAGATGCTACGCGTCCTGAGGAGGCAGGAAGGAGAGAAGGAAGTAGAAGCCCCCTGGGGAGACCTCCTCTGAGGGGCAGATACCCCCTCAGATCTGTTCAATGGCCGGAGGGGCGGTGAGGGGTGGACTCAGGAAAAGGCTAAGGAAGGCCCTCTAGGAAAACATGCTGAAATAGGTAGCTGCCTTTAATGACTTTGGTTTTAACTTCATTTTTACTAGGCAATTCACTTACACAGTTAAAATTCTAAGGTGCAGAAGGGTATGGCAGACACAGTTTCTTTCCCACACTTACGTCCCAGCCACTTCCCCTCAAAGGTAACCTCTGTTACTAGTCTAGAGATATGAGATATGATGCAATAAAAGCACATGTGCGCGCTTGTGCATGTGTATGTGTGTGTTCTTAATCATCAGATCCTTTTTTAAAAATTCAAATGGATGATGATAGTGCCTAGACCTTGCTTTCTAAACTTATCTTTAAAAAATTATTTATGTATTTATTTTTATTTTTTGGCCTCACCACGTAGCATGAGGGATCTTAGTTCCCCTACCAGGTATCTAGCTCTCGCTCCCTGCCTTGGAAGCATGGAGTCTTAACCAATGGACTGCCAAGGAAGTCCCAGTATATCTTTTAAAAAAGTTTTTAATCTTTTAAAAGAATTTTGGCCTCTCCATCTGGCTTGCTGGATCTCAGTTCCCCAAACAGGGATTGAATCTGGGCCAAGGCATTGAAAATGCTGATTCCTAACCACTAGACCACCAGTGAATTCCCGTACTTAATATATTTTGGAGCTCATTCTACATCAATATGTGAAGAACATCCTAGATTATATTTCAGCTGAATATTATTCTACTCTAAGGATATGTGCTAAGTTGCTTCAGTCGTGTCCACCTCTTTGCAACCCTATGAACTGTAAGCCCACCAGGCTCCTCTGTCCATGGGGATTCTCCAGGCAAGAATACCGGAATGGGTTGCCATTCCCTCCTCCAGGGGATCTTCCCGATCCAGGGATCGAACCCATGTCTCTTGCTTCTCCTATACTGGCAGGCAGGTTCTTTTATCACTTGAACCTTACTTTATATTGCCATGCCCCACTGATGTACTTTGAACACTTTTGTTTTGTTTTAATGTAGCTTAATCTTAGAGTCTTAGAACCTGGGAGGTTATTCAGTCCTAGCTTAGAAATTTTTTCATAGAATCCTACTCCACTTCTGAGACTCAGGTCAGTGTTGCCTCCTCTGGGGAGCTCCATCTCCTTCTCCCATCATCCTGGCATGTAGCTTTGCCAGAACTCTAATCACATGATATTATTGAGGGAAAGGCATGATAACATTTCCTTTTGTATTCTCTCACCCTGTGTTCCAACAGAGTAGGTGCTCAACAGATGTGAATGAAACTGAACTGATCATCCCTGATAGGGAAACCCTCCATATTCTGCTTCTTGAATACCTCTAGTGACAGAGATCTCACTTCCTCAAAAGTACATTCTGCCTTTGAGAGACTGTATCAGAAGCAAAGTACGTTTCTTCTGTTAATAATACAACACAGAAATTTAATTCTTCTTCTAGATCTATTTAAGATCTTTCTCCAAACCACTCATTTTCTCTGTGGGTCCTGCTTCCAGACCCTGCTCCTTCCAGTAATTTCTTCCATACATTTTTTTTGGCTTATAATATAACCCTTAAAAAAAAAATGATGGGTGATCACTACACACTTATTAGAATTTGTTGTTGTTATTTAGTCACTAAGTGTGTCCAACTCTTTTGTGACCCCATGGACTATAGCCTTCCAGGCTCCTCTGTCCATGGGATTTCCCAGGCAAGAATACTAGAGTGGGTTGCCATTTCCTTCTTCAGGAGATCTTCCCGACCCAGGGATCAAATCCGAGTCTCCTGCTTTGGCAGGCAGATACTTTAACACTGAGCCACCAGGGAAGCCTGTGAGAGAGTGTGTGCTTAGTAGCCCAGTGGTGTCAGACTCTTTGTGAGCCTTTGGACTGTAGCCCACCAGGCTTCTCTGTCCATGGGATAGAATACTACTCAGCAAACGGACTAAATTAAAAAAAATAGGTTGACATACTTAACAACTTTGAAGAATCTCAGAATAATTATACTGAGTGAAATAAGCTGGATGAAAAATAACAAGAGTTAGTGCTAGGTGATTTCATTTATTTAAAATTCTGAAAAATGCAAACTGATAGTGACAGAAAGCACCTTAGTGGTTGCTTGGGGATGTGTGGAGGTGGGGAGGAGCAAGAGGAAGGATTATGAAGGGCACAAGGAAACCCTGTGTAGTGATGGTTGTGTTTACTTGATTCTTGAGTCAAAATGATCAGATTGTATATTTTAAACATGTGCAGTTTATTGTAATTCAATGATACCTCGAGAAAGCTTTTTTTTTTTAAAAAAAAAAAAAAGCCTAAGGAATTCCCCGGTGGTCCAGTGGTTTGGACTTGATGCTTTCACTGCAGTGAGCTGGTTCAATCCCTGGCTGAGGAACTAAGATCCCATGAGCCTTGTAGTGCGACCGAAAATTAATGTCTGGAGTTGGCCACATCCCCTTATTGACACTGATTGATGTGGTGCACAGTAGGACAGCTAGCTCCTTTGATTTTGTCACTATATTCTGTTGATGAAGCCCAAGTTTATGTGAGGTTTTTTTTTTTTTTCCAAATTTTATTTATTTATGGCTGCGTTAGGTCTTCATTGCTGGGTGCGGGCTCTCTCTAGGTGCAGCGAGCAGGGGCTACTCTCTAGTTTGGGTGCTTAGTCTTTTCATTGCAGTGGCTTCTCTTGTTGCAGAGCATGGGCTCTAGGGCTCACAGGCTTCAGTAGTTGCAGCACTCAGACTCAATAGCTGTGGCTCTCGGGCTGTAGAGCATGGGCTCAGTAGCTGTGGTCCACAGCCTTTGTTGCCCCTTGGCATGTGGAATCTTCCTGGACCAGGGATCAAACCCGTGTTCCCTGCATTGACAGGCGGATTCTTAACCACTGGATCACCAGGGAAGTCCATATGTGAGTTTTAGGAGTGCTATCACTGTCCTCTAAGTTCAGCAAAACTTATAGGACGTTGACGTCATCAATGCTGACAAGCCAACTCGCCTCCAACTTTTTTAAATTAATTTATTTTTTATTGAAGGATAATTGCTTTACAGAATTTTGCTGTTTCTGTCAAACCTCAACATGAATCAGCCATACATATATCCCCCTCCCTTTGGAAACTCCCTCCCATCTCCCTCCCCATCCCACCCCTCTAGGTTGATACAGAGCCCCTGTTTGAGTTTCCTGAGCCATACAGCAAATTCCCATTGGCTATCTATTTTACATATGGTCTCCTCCAATTTTAATGTGAATTGTGTCAATTACCCCATTCGATGCTCATTTCATTTTTTTAAATAACAGAACAAGCGATGGCATGGAACAGTGAAAAGTATAATATGAACTTTGGGGTCAGATTCCTTTGACTAGATGCTCAGGGTGGGTGTGCTACTGAGCTTCTCTGAGACTCAGTGTCCTTATTTGTAAAGTGAGTCAATATTTGTGATCTCTTAGAGGTGTGACAATCAAATGACACCTCTAAAGGAAATGAACTTAGTACTTGGTCCATTAGGGCACTCAGTGAAGAGAAGCTAATTTTATAGCTTTGAGATAGAAGGGAAGGGGGCAGGGCACAACCTTTAAAAGAATGAAAACAGTCATTGAAGATAGGGCAAAAACCGGCTAGAACACACTAGGTTCAAGATGGCAGAAGATTTGACTTTCAGGACACCTTGAGCATCATACACCCATTGTAATACATTAGCTAAATCACACACCCCCAGGTGCCAGGACAGTTCCCAGGTGGGCCATAAAAGACCAAAAAGTGAGCGGTGGTCTAATTCCTGGAAATACCTGCCCCTTCCCCCAAATAGTTGGAATAACCCTTCTACTCATTATCCCATGACATTACCCAGCCCATAAAAATGAACCACCTCATATTTCAGGGCTTCTCACCTTCTGAGATGGCTCACACTCTCTCTGTAGAGTGTGCATCTCCAAGAGCCACTCTCGCCTTTTGAGACAGACTGTGTTCTGCCTATGGAATGTGTAGCTCTCGAAATAAATCTACTTCTTATGTATCACTTTGACTTTCACTGAATTCCTTCTGCACTGAGACATAAAGAACCTGAGCTTCATTAAGTCCTGAGACCAGCTGAACAGTTTCAGCTGGCAGATTGTGAGTTCGAGGCTCCATCACCCTGCCCATCACAGTATTTTAAAATCTTCGTTCTGTGTATGTCAGACTTCTCACCTTTGTAACATCTCTGTATCTAATTAGCTGACCTACACACCTTTAAGGGCTTTCCAGGAGGCACTAGTGATAAAGAACCTACCTGCCAATGCAGGAGACATAAGAGATGTGGGTTCTATCCCTGGCTTGGGAAGATCCCCTGGAGGAGGGCATGGCAACCCACTCCAGTATTCTTGCCTGGAGAATCCCATGGACAGAGGAACCTGGTAGGCTATAGTCCATAAGGTCACAAACAGTTGGACATGACTGAAGCGACTTAGCACGCACACACCTTTATCAGACTTTCTAATATGAACGTTGAAATGGGCCAGGTCAAAACCAGCCTCACGACATAACCACCACTGAGTTTCTCCAGACTGATCTGCACTCCTTGGGTTGGAAGTGATTAGGGTAGCCCTACATTTTTAAGTGTGGTGGCTAATATGCTGGCTAATGTAGGAGCTGTTAGAGGAGTGCGGCGTGAGAGTAAAAGAGTAGCATAAAACAGAATGACGGCTACTCAAAAATCAAATGTGGAATTATCATAAAATCTAGCAATCCCACTTTGAGGCATATACCTGAATGAATTAAAGCAGGGAATCTAACAGATGTGTGTACATCCAAGTTCGTAGCCAAAAATCACAGTAGCCAAAACGTAGGAGGAGTCCAAGTGTCTACTGACAGATGAATGGATAAGGAAAAGATGACCTAAACCTATAGTGGAATATTATTCAGTCATACAAAGAATGAAGTTCTGCATGCTGCAACCTGGATGAACCTTAAAGACGTGCTAAGTGACATAAGCCAGATACAAGAGAAAGACATTGTATGGTTCTACTTATATAGGTCTGTAGAGCAGTTAAATTCATAGAGATAGAAGGTAAAATGGTTGGTTGGTAGGCGATGAGGAGAGAGGAATAAGGAGTTATTATCCAATGGGTACCATTCAAGTTGAGAAAATGAGAGTTCTGGAGATTGATGATTGCACAGCAATATGAAAGTACTTAATGCTACAGAACTGTATATCTGGAAGTGGTTAAAATAGTAAATTTTATGTTACGTTTATTTTTCCACCTTTTTTCTTGTTATTTATTTTCTTTCTCCTTTTTGGCCATGCAGTGAGGCATGTGGGATCTTAGTTCCCCAACCAGGGACCAAACCCACACTCCATGCAGTGGAAGCTCAAAGTCTTAACCACTGGATCACCTTATTTTACTGGAAGTCCTTATTTTACCACGATTTAAAAATAAAGTGGAGTAGCAGGCTGTTCAGTGGTGGGGAAAGCTGGCCGGTGAGCTGGAGAGACAGCAGAGTTGGGATGAGCTGGAGTGGGGGTTGGCCTGGTCAGAACTGGGACAAGATGGGAGAGGAGGTCAGCATGCCCTAGTGAGCCCTGAAGGCCAGCTGAGAAACTGGGACTTGAGATCCTCACTGAGTCACTCCTTGGAGTCAAACCTTTGCCTCCTGGTTAAAATGAACACTTTCCTGGGGGTGAGTTAACCCAGGGACTCTACAGCTGGCATATCACGTTAATGCAGATGGGTTTGCAAGCCAGCCACTAGTGGTGGGTTTACGGTCAGAGTGGGGACAGGTTGTGCAGCCCTCTCGATGGGCAAGTCTCGAACAGAAAGACACCCCCTCGTTGTCCAGGACTGTCGTAGCTCTGGGCTTGTATTGTAATTCCTCCATTCAGGGTAGGAGGAATGTGCTCTGAACTGTTCTGTGCCTCAGTTTCCTCATCTGTAAACTGGGGACAATGTAACCTTGTGGGTCAGGGATAAAAAGAAAAAAGGTCCATGTGAAGTTTGCCATTTTTGTCTTCTCCTTCCAAGGAAGAAGGCTGGCCTGTTGGCATGCCATTTCAGAGGAAGTGAGACAGGGCAAAGCCCAGAGTGGGTCAGATTTCTTTAAATAAGTAAGAATAGGGCTTTCCTGGTGGCTCAGATGGTAAAGAATCTGACTGCAGTGAAGGAGACCTGGGTTCGATCCCTGGTTCGGTAAGATCCCCCCAATGAGGCAATGGCTACCCACCCACTCCAGTATTCTTGCCTGAAGAATCCCGTGGACAGAGGAACCTGGTGGACTACAGTCCATGGGGTCGCAAAGAGTCAGACATGACTAAGCCGTTTATCACTAAGTAAGAATGAAGAGGGAGGGAGGAAGAAGAGACTCATAGAACCATTCCTAGGTGGGGGCTGTGGGAAGAGAGAGGCAGAGGTGACGACGGGCTAAGGAGTGGACTTGGAGAGATATAAGTCCCCTTGTTTCATAGATATACTTTTCCCATGGCGCTTGCTTCCTCGGGAGGTTTTCAGAAAAGATCTAATGTGTTAATTTTCAAGCTGTCTTGGTATTCTGAGCTTCTTTTAAAACAAATTTTATTTTTTTAATTTAATTAAATTAAAAAAAATTGAGGGGCCACACTGTGTAGCATGCAGGATCTTAGTTCCCCGACCAGGGATAGAACCCGGGCCCCCTACATTGGGAGCACAGAGTCTTAACCCCTGAATCACCGAGGAAGCCCCTCTGAGCTTCTTTTGAACATTGTCCTGGGACTTGAGGTGACCCAGTATGTCTGGTTTACATTTGCAAAACACCCAGGGCATTGTAGGGGTTCCACAAATGCTCCCAGTTATTTTGGGAGAAGACAGATCTGAGCGTTGGGGAGACAAGGGCTGGGTAATTTCAAAGAGCAGAACACTTCCTGAGAGTCCAGGCCACTAGGTGAGATCAAAGGAATGTTAGGCCCCCAAACCCTCCCTTCTCTTTAGAGCTGCACCACCAGTATGGTGGCTACCTGTCACATGTGGTATTTAAATTTAAATTTTAAAAAAAGTTAAAAAAACTCAGTTTCTAAGTCAAACTTCCTAAGTCAAGCACAAGAGGCATTCAATAGCCACACGCAGCTAGTGATTACCACACTGGCCCACGCAGCAGAGAAGACTTCCATCAGCATGGACTTTTCTATTGAGCCGCCTGCTCTAGAAAGATGAGGGAAAAGCCCAAGTAGGTTGATCTGTTTGTTTATACCCTGACTGGTTCCTAATAGGATCTGAAGCAGCTGAGGACGCCCGTGGCCCTGAGCCCAGTGCCCTCTGGCTGGAGATGGGAAGGCTGGCGTGTGGGCTGAACTGGGTGGAGTAGCAAAGAGAAGAGGCCCCCGTGGGCTGAGCCCCAGGGCCCAGATAGGAAGTGGGAGGGAAGGCAGAGGTGGGGATGTTGTGGGAGTGAGTGTCAAAGGACAAGGCCGTGAGCAGTCAGATATTGAGCAATTCGAGAGCCAGGGGAAAGATCTCTGTTCCTCTTAGCAATATATGGTTATCTCACTAGTTTAATCAAGGAGTCCCCGATGCCCTTCTGTTCTCAGATACAAATTCCAAATTCCAGCTAATCAGAGGCAATTACAGGATATTGCTGGCTGGGTGCAAGTTCTGACTGGCAGTACGCTGGGTAGGATGCCTGAATTCGTGTTCACCGCCGGGCTGGTGTGTGCGAGCAGCAGTCCCAGAGGCGGCAGGGCCAGGAGACATCCTTCTCGGGGTGATGTGAGTGGAAGGTTCTCATGGAAGGGGGCCAGGCCCTGAGTGTTTTCCTGTGGCAGTTTCAAAGCAAAGACACCCTTTTAGGGGGATGGATTCTTTTTGAGGGCAAATCAAGAGCTCAAAAAAAAAAAAAAGTTCACTCGATTTGACTTTTGTGTTAAACTCATTTCTTGGGATTAAGACAAGCCAAACATATATTAAGATGATTTTAATTTAAGCTTTGTTGGAAAGTTCAAAGACATCACAGGGTGAGAAGGGGTGCCAAGGCAAGCAGCTTCTTATTGCTTAATTTGAGATAATATATTCCCATAGATTTAATTTTTACTTTTATTTTGAGGTGTAACAGACTTACAGCGAAAAGCGCTCATCTTTAATGTAGAGTTTGGTGAATTTCTGCATATGTATGTACCTGTGTAGCCTCCACCCAGAACAAGATTCAGAATATTTCCAATACCCTAGAGAGTTCTCTCACGCTTCCTCCTGGTCAATTCCCCTTCCCAGAGGTAATTTCTATTCTGATTTCTACGGCTGTCAGTTTAGCCTGTTCTTTTATTATTTCTTTATTATTTGGGGCTGCACTGGGGCTTCGTTGCTGCGCTTGGGCTTTCTCTAGTTGTGGCGAGCAGGGGATACTCCTGGTTTCAGAGCACGGGCTCTTGGCACACGGGCTTCAGTAGTTGCAGCACACAGGCTCCGTAGTTGTGGCTCTTGAGCTTGGTTGCTTCTCAGCATGTGGAGTCTTCCCAGACCAGGGATGGAAACTCACATCTCCCATATTGGCAGGCAGATTCTTATCTACTGCACCACCAGGGAAGTCCTAGTCTGTTCCTGAACTTCATACAAATGGGATCATATAGTACATATGGTCCATGTCTGGCTCCTTTCACTCAAAAGTCCATGAACTTTTTAAGGAAAATTTTATGAATACAGATCTACAATCCTTTGCTTAAGACCACGGGGGCCTAATCGGTTTCAGAAATGCAGGATTTTTCATAGCTTAGGAAGGTGGCTTGATGAGGTCATTTACACTGTATATATTATAAAATGCCCTCAGCAGGGTCTAGGGCAGCACTGGGTAAACATACAAACATTTCTGAGCAAAGTCAATGAATATTCACACACTAAGTAGTGTAAATAAAGGCTGTAAATAGCCCCCCCTCAGTTGAGTTTGGTTTTGCAGCCAAAGAAGTTCACATCGGGTCAGGCTTTGCAGTCAAATGCCTTAAGATAAGACGTTTTCAGAGGTTTGGGGTTTTTGAACAGAAAAAAAGAATAGTGAACCTGTTAGTTCCCGATGAGCCATCGGCTCTGTGGGAGGCAAGCACCCGGTTCCAGGGCTGATAGAAGGTTACAGAAAGCAGTCTCCCCCAACCCCCTGAAAGTGTGGACCAAGCTGGGTCCATCAGGAACAGACTTTCTTGGCTAGGGCTGTCGGAGGGTCCACACATGAGCTTCTGACGCTGAAAAAGCACGTGTCTTGGGCATTTTTCTGAGATCTCTGTCTTTGCTTAGATTTTCAAAAGAAATCTACACAAATAAGGCTTCGAGCTCAGTTAGAGCGTGCCCTTGAGGATCAAAGTGGTGCTTAGTTAGAGCTCCTCTGCTTGGACCTGGCTGTCTTAACAGGCTGCGTCTCTGATGACAGACTCTCAGTGACTGTCAGGTGAGGTGGTGAGAGGGGGCAAACATACAGAGAGGTTGAGGTGTGGAGGAGGAGCGGGAAGGAGGAGAATTTAGGGTTGGAGTTAGGGATGCATGTGAGGGGAGCCAAGAAGAAAATACACACAGGATCCCTCCCGCCGCCTGTGTATATCGTGTGGGTCTGAGCCCAGGAGAGTTTCTCCCTGGGGTTGGGGGTTATGTCTTGAGTTTAGGAGCCTACATGGAACATTTACTTTCTGTTCAGGGCTGAGGATACAAAGACAAGGAAGAACTTCTCCCTGCCTGTAAGCCTGTGGGAGCTACAGTGTACCTGTTTGATGGGTTCCCCATTGCTCCCCTCTCCACCACTAAAGGAAACACACACACACACCAGCAGTGACCTCACAATGCAGGCCTCAGGCTCTAAACCTTTTGGGCTTTTCCCTACCCTCCTACCAGAATGCTCGAGTCCTAGGTCCCATGTTGATAAAGCCCAGTCAAAAGGAAGGAAGGCTTTCTTTGCTGACAGCAGCATGCAGCCACTAAGGTGATGAGTTTCTCAGAGGTGTGGAGTAGTGTTGCTGGCATTTTAATTCCTTTCCAATATCCTTTTTTTTTTTTTGCCGTGCCACATGGCATGGGGGATTTTCGTTCCCTGGCCAGGGACTGAACCTGTGCCCCCTACAGTGGAAGCTCAGAGTTGTAACCACTGGACCACCAGGGAAGTCCCATTTTCCCCACCACTTAGTTGTGCGACCTTGGACCAGTGCTCTGCCCTGCGTCTCAGTTTCCTCATTTGTAGAATGACTTACTAGGTCTACTACTTCCTACTTCACAGGATGTTGTGACGATCAAAGGAAATAGTATGGAGGAAGACATCAATGCGGCTTGCACAGATCTGGACTATGCTCACAACGTGGGTACTGTGTTCCCAGTCTCACAGGCGGCCCGCACTCAGCACCTTAAGTAGCAGCATGTTAGGGGTTTTCGTTCTACCTGATAGGCACCCAGGGGTGCTATAGGGCTGTATGGCCTCATGGGTGACCCAGTAACGGGTTCTCTGCACCCCTAAATGTGGTTTTACTCTCTGGTTGCAATAGTTCTTTGGAAAAGAGTTGCTTGTTAACAGATGTTGATAATAGCCCAAGAAAAGTTATTTTTCATTATAGTTCCCAAGGCTCAATGCCTACAAGTGCTCAAGAATTGCTCAAGCTAAAGATTTGCAAGGACTTCCCTGGTGGTCCAGTGGCTTAGACTCTGTGCTCCCAATGCAGGGGTCTGGGGTTCAATCCCTGGTCAGGGAACTAGATCCTGCATGCCACAATTAAGATCCAGGGCAGCCAAATAAATAAATAAATATTTTAAATAAATAAATAAGATTTGCAGATCCCACCCTCATCCTCTCAGATGCCCACTGTTGTGGGAGTGGGGTAAAACCCTTCCCCACCATATAAGGGCTGGATAAGAGCCACCAGCACCCCAGAACCTGAGAGTTAGAAATCGTCTTTCCCATGGACAATAGTCCTGCTTTTTGGAATGTTTCTTTACAACAAAGTGGGAAAGTACAAAGGTGATCATCACGGAGTTATTTTTAATAGCAGCTGAGTTGACAGCCACCATAATGCCCACCCCATGACGGATGCTGGGATAAATGATGGTGCCCACGCAAAGGAGGCTTCCGGGCAGCCATGACGAAGAATGTCACAGAAGAGCACTTCCTACATGAGGCTCCACAGACCCGAGCCCCAGGAGGATCCCTCAAGGGACTTCACAGTGAAATATGTCTCGGAAACGCCAGTCTCCTCCTGATGATTCAGAATATGCATTAGTAAATTAAAGACTCTGAGAAGTCCTCCAGGAAAGAAGTGCATTTAAGCTGGCATGAGCCAGTGCCTCCCAAACAGTCAGCGAAAGCCACACCTATGGAAAGCGAAATGGCCCTGGTGCCCTGTGAGAGCCGTTTGGGGAACGCTGGTTATAGCAGACTCGCACGGGAAGAGCTGGCTGAAACATGCAGGTTCTGAGAGTTTCTGCAGGATGATTCAAACTCACAAACCAACCGACGGTCTATCTGTATTTGGAAAAAGTCTAGCAGGACACATCCCAGAAAGGCAAGGGTGGTTGGGGTGGCGAGATTATCAGTGATTTCAATCTTCATCTGTTCATTGATTTGGGTTTTCTAAACTGCCTTTCTTTCCTGTGTATAGTTTTTATAATGAGTTAAAAAGAAAAAAAAAATGTTAAGACGACGGAGTGATGGCTGAAGGCCCGTGCAGGGCGCTGCCCCACCTGGAGGAGCTGAGCGTCCAGCTTGGCTGGCGGCTGGCGGCGAGGCCAGGTCCTTATTTAGGCAGAGCCACCCGGAGCTCGCATTCCAACGGGGATTCTTCCCGGCGCATTCCTCCTCCAGCACCGCGCGTCCAGCTGCAGCCCGGCTCCTCCCTCCCAGGGCCTCCCTCGCCTTTGGTAGCGGCCGCCGCCGCCGCCGGCCCAGGCCAGGCCAAACATCTGGACCTCATTAGGAGCCGCCAGCACCAAAGCCCGCACATCTGGCCGCCGCGCGGCGGAGTGCGCGTCAGGGCAGCAGAGGGGAAGGGGCACGTCAGGACAGGGCCGCCCGGAGCGCATCTGGACGTGGGAAGGTGGTGGGCGGCTGGCCGCAGACAGTACAGTACACTGCGGGCCGGGGTGGCCCCGGGCCCCGCCCCGCCCGGCAGAGAACCTCCCTCCTTGGTGGTAGAGCCAGGGGGCCCCTGTGACCTCCCAGACTGAGCGGGGCAGGCCTGGAGGAGAGGCGGGGGTCTAATCCAGGCACGGTGCTCTTGCCCTTGGGCGGCCTGAGGCTGGGTTCCTCGGGGAGCTTGCCAGGGCAGCTTCAGACCCCTTTGCAAAGCAGAAATGGATAGGAATGGGGCCTGCCTAACTCGGTGGCTGAGCCCTGGGGTTGCAGGTCCAGAGGCAGGGTCTTCTACATCAGGACCATATGAGAAAGGAGGGAGGTGCAAGGAGACAAGATGGAAACAGCATCCCCATTGCCTTGTCCAGGACACGCCCAGGTACCCAGCTATGCCCCTTTGTGCCATTATTTGCCCCTTTGGGCCCAGCTCAGCCAAGTCTTGAGCAACCTTGCTGGTTCTTTCCTTGAGACAGAGGTGGATACTCCTGATGTTCTTTCCAAAACAAGGCAGAGATTAAAGGAAACAGCCAGTCAATGAAACAGAAGGTCCATCAGCTCAGTTGTCACTCATCCCCTTCGTCCTAGGGCCCTGGACCTTGGCTCCCACCTGGACAGTCCCTTTGCCCCAGGAGCCCCCAAATTCTCCTGCTTCTGCTCTCCCTCTCTCCGCTGCCTCTCACCCACCAGCCCCTGCCCACTGCAGAGAGTGGCTTACCCATGGGTCCACGTGCCCTCATGAGTACCCTCGGAGGAATCCTCCGAAAGCCCTAGTGGGTGCCAGTTGTAGAAGAGGAAGCCAAGGAGTACAGCAGAAAGTTCAAGCGCTTCAAACCCAACAGACACAGTCCCAGATCCTGCTGACTAACCCCTCTGAGCACTGTTTTTTTTCAGCCATGAGATGAGGATAGTATCTTTTAGAGAACAGTTTGTTTGTCTTAAATTTTCTTTATTTGTTTATTTTTGGCTGTGCTGGGTTTTCTTTGCAGCTCAGGCTCTTCTCTAGTTGCCGTGAGTGGGGACTGCTCTTTGGCTGCAGTGCATGGGCTTCTCACTGCGGGGGCTCCTCTCGTTGCGGAGCGCGAGCTCTAGGGCGCGTGGGCTCAGTAGTTGCAGCTCCCGGGCTCTGGAGCACAGGCTCAAGAGTTGTGGTGCATGGGCTCCGTTGCTCCACAGCCTGTGGGATCTTCCCAGATCAGGGGTTGAACCCATGTCTTCTGCATTTGCAGGCAGATTCTTTACCACTGAGTCACCAGAGAAGCCCTGAGAAATGTTTTAAGCTCTGTGATAGAAATTGTTTATTGCATATTTCTCCAGTAGAAATATAACGTCAACACACATGTAATGGGAGAGGGTATTTTACACTTTCATTTTGGAAGCATTTTAGATTTATAGAAAAGTTGCAAAAATTATACTGGGAGTTCCAGTAAACTCTTCACCCAGCTTCTCCTAAGGTCAACATCTTGCATAACCACGGTACATTTGCCAAAACTAAGAAATTAACAATGGCACATCAACTTTATTCAGATTGTACTAGTTTTCTCAAATCAAATGTAATTTTATACTTTCTACTAGCTACATTAAAAAAAACAAACAAACAGGTAAGGGAATTCTTTGGTGGTACAGTGGTTAGGGCTCCTCGCCTCCACTGCAGGTGATCTGGGTTCAGTCGCTGGTTGGAGAACTAAGATCCCACAAGCCTCATATCAAGACCAAAAATCAATCAATAAATAAAAATTCAAATTAAAAGTTTAAAAAAATAGGTAAAGTTAATTTTAATAATGTATTTTAAGCCAGCGTATCCAAAATATTGTCACAGCAGCATTAATCAATATAAAAGACATTATGAATGAGATAGTTGACATTTTAAAAATACTAAATCTTTGAAATCAGTGTGGATCTTATAGCACATTTCAATTTAGAGACAATTTTTTTTGCTTGCTGTGTAGTAAGACTTCCACAAAACATATAGTTGAAACAGTACATTCACATACCAAAGTTGCTCCAAACATACTTGCAAGTTTTCTGATAACTGAATTAAAACTGAGTTAAATTAAAAATTTAGTTCCTTAGTTTCACTAACCACTTTTCAAATGCTCAAGAGCCATGTATGGCTAGTGGCTTCAATGCTGGACAGCTCAGATTTAAAGAAATAAAATGACAATGTATGAAGGCTGGTGTCTATCACATAGTAGGTATTTAGTAAATAGTGTCTGTTGTTATTATATTGGATTTTACCTAGAGTATCTAAAGGTAAAATCCAATTTTTTTAAAGGTTTGTTTTATTTTTTGACTGTGGTGGGTCTTTGTTGCTGCACCCGGGCTTTCTCTAGTTGCAGAGAGCAGGGACTACTCTTTGCTGTGGTCTTAAGGCTTCTCACTGTGGTGGTTTCTAGAGCTCAGGCTTAGTAGCTGTGGCCCACGAGTTTAGTTGCTCGACAGCGTGTGGGATCTTCCCAGACCAGGGGTCGAACCGGTGTCCCTTGCATTGCAAGGCAGATTCTTAACCACTGGACCACCAGAGAAGCCACCAAAATCCAATTTCTAATCGTGTCATCAAGACTATGTGTCTATCTGCCAAGTGTAATTAAAGGAAACAGAGAGAGATTGAGGGTCCAGGTAGAGGGACCCCATACTCTCTCCCCTCAGTGTTCTGGGTTCTTGCTACACTGGCCCCATCGCCTGCCTTACATTCAGTGCTTCTGACAGTCTTCAGAGTAGGTACTAGGTCCTGATACCTATGTTCACATGTGAGGAAATAAGATTGTGCGGGTTGAATCAAGAGAGGAGCCCTGAGTTCCCACCCAGCTCCTCTTCCTCTTGTTTCCAGATCTGGGTGCTCATTTTCCTCTCTGGGTCTCAGTTTCCCCAATGGGTTAAGTAAATGAGAGGGAGGTTGGTTTGGGTTACTGGATCCACTTAGAACATTTTAGAATTATTTCAGGGAATTCCCTGGTGGTCCAGTGCTTAGGACTCTGCTCTTACTGCCTAGGGCCTGGGTTCAATGCCTGGTTGGGGAACTAAGATTCCACAAGCCATGCGGTACTGCCAAAAAACAACAACAAAAAAGAATTATTTGTGCAGGCGACATTTGGCCACCCTCACTTCTCAAAATTCACCCAGTGCTAATTGGTCAATAAGGAAATAGATATGATAAAAAAAGAGGACTTATTTTTCGATTCACGGTGTGGGCAGGGGACCTGCCACTGTAGTTCTTAATACTTGTGTCCACAGATTGGGACACCCTCTCCCAGTCTCGAGGTGCCTAGGAAACCTAATTAATTATGGAATTATGGAGCGACACTTGTGCTAATATAGAATAGGGCTGAGGGAGTTAGGTGTCTCGTGGGATATTTATAACAAGCCATGGCAGTCTGGTGAGTCATGGCTCTGCTCTCTGAGAGGACACACCTGCCTCCCAGGAGGGGAAGCTGCTGCTTTCGGGTCAGCCCCCCACTTCCCTGGCCGGATTAGAGACACACACACTGTCGGTGAGCCCCCCTCCCTTCCCTGGGCTCCCCTGGGACACTGATTACTGCAACCCGTCCCCCTCCCTGTTTCAGCAGCATTTCCCAACAGCCTCCCACTTCCCAGACTAAGGGTGTGCTGTCCATTGATGATGCTGCAGACTGGCTGCACCCTGGGAACATCTTATTCCAGAGGGATTCCTTCCGGGAAGGCTTTCTACGGTCAAGCCCAGCTGCGCAACCAGGCTCTTGAGCAGCCTCCATCCGGGGCCAGTTCTTCTCGGATGCAGAGAGGCAAAGGCCAGAGTGGAGAGCAGAACACTGAGCCCTTTCTCTGTGCCAAGCCCTGGGAAGGGCACTTGGCACCCCTCAGCTCACTGAAGTGACGCAATAAGCTGAATGATAAGTTCCATCAACCTGTATTTCCCAAACTAAGATTTACGGAAAAGCAGCTGGAAAGGAGCACACGGTTAAAAAGTTCTAAAGCCAGGGTTCTAACCCAGGTCTGTTCTAAGTCCTGTCTTGTTTTTATTAGATCATCTCAAGCTATTGGACTAATGGTACAAAATATGCATATATCACGTAACCCTTGAAATATTGAAAGGAGGGCCAAACTGAGAAAGTGGAATACCTTCCAAAATAATAGAAGGAAGCATTCAATGGCAATATATATAAAGAGGGAAAAAAGAATACAGGACTGATGGAACCAATAGAAAATAGATTTAATCCTAAATATATTCACACCTGGGTCTTGCCAGGTGGCACAGTGGTAAAGAATCTACCTGCCAATGCAGAAGACACAGGAGATGTGCATTTGATCCCTGGGTTGGGAAGATCCCCTGGAGGAGGAAATGGCAACCTTCTCCAGTATTCTTGCCTGGAGAATCCCATGGACAGAGGAGCCTGGAGGGCAACAGTCCATAGGGTTGAAAAGAGTCAAACAGGACTGAATGACTGAGCACACACATAGGAACACACATTTACAGTTACATTAAATACAAATGGATGAAATGTTCCTGTTATAAAGGTTGTCAGAGTGGATAGAGGACAGAGCCTGACTCTCTGGGGTTTACAAGAGATGCATCCAAGGCACAAATAAGGATTCAGAAAGGTGGAGGGCAGAGCCTAAGTCTACATCAAAGACCTCTGAGGCTGCAGGAACTGCCCTCTCTCCCAGATCTCAGCCTCCCAGCTGGTCACTTTCTTGCCTCTGCCTCAGTCATCCTGTGAGCATGTGGTGTAGTAGAAGGCACTTAGGCACTGGCATTAGATGAACCAACCATGTGACCCTGGACTTTCTAGGGCTACCTGGGCCTCGGTGTTCTCCTCTGTAAAATGGAACAATAACTAATACCTTAGCAAGCTGCTGTAAGAGCTGGAGACAATAGGTTCATGGCAAGTGACACACTGGAGCTCTTACTATGTTTACTTTTTGTTCATATGGTGATCATTTTACTTGTGCCTATGTAATTGATAAGACCCTACGTGTTGCCCTGACAGTGTGATAGAATTATGAAAACCTCTCCTTTGTGTTTTTGGGTGGTTGGGAGAGCGTGGTGGGTGGGGAGTAGGGGTGAGCCCACTCTTTCTTCTATGCTGGGAAGTTCCCCGGAGCCAAGATGCCCTGTTCCTACCTGTTTGCAAGCCTGACCAACTTGTTGCTCTGTCTTTGATTAAGTCACACTCCTGCTCAGGCCCTAATCTTGGTGATGTCCTACCATCCATGTGTCAGGGTCCCTCTTGTCTCCAAGACCTTTGAAGTCTTGCTTTCTGCCCTCTCCTTCTGCCTGTGGACTCACCGCTGCGTTAAACAGCCACTCAGCCTTTCTGCTTCATGCCCCTCTGAGCCTGGCCCGGGCTACCCCCCTCCTCTGTCATTCAGGCTCACACTCCCTTGTCTACAATTCTGGAATCCAAAAGCTCTGAAAATCAGACTTTAAAAAAAAAATAGGTTTGATATAAACTGATTTGGCTACGAATCTGGTCTGCCCTGATGTGAGGCTGTTTAAAGTCTTTATTATGTCTCTTACCGCTCATACATCTTGCCGCAAAAGCTTTGCTGGGTTTAATTGAGGGTACTGTCCAGACCCTGCTGGGTGTTCTGTAGCATCAGCACCCGCATCATGTGACCTTTCTGAAATCCGGAAAGCTCCGAAAACCCACAGGCATCTGGCCCCAGGGCTTCGGGTGAGGAGCTGTGAGCCTGCAGTAATGACAACCCGCTCGCTGTACGCAGGCGCTTTACCTGTGTATCCATCTCTCATCCTGGTCAAAGCCCCGTAAGGCGGGTGGCCCTCCATCTCCCGCATGAGGGTACTGAGACCCAAGGTCATCTGCCTGGGAGAGTGGCTGCCCACGCTGTCTCCTTTGCGTCTAGTTCCTCGGTTTCCTCAGGAGCTAGTCGCCCGCCGCCTCTGCTCCCTGTTCCTGTCTTTCTGACGCTCCTAGGATTTCTGTACATACTGATGCCTAGATTCACTCATCCGACAGTATTCATCGAGGGCGTCTCATACTCTGATGTGCCCACGAAATCTTAAGATGCTGACTCCGAATAGGTCTGCATGTGATAGTCTACATTCCTAACCAGCTCCCAGTTGCTGTCGGATCCCACTTTGAAGAGTAAGCGGCTAAGGGAGAGGTGGGGACACAGAGTTGAATAATATGCAATCCCAGCAGGACTTCCCGGGTGGTCCAGTGCTTAAGGATCTGCCTTGCAAAGCAGGGGGCTCAAGTTCGACCCCTGGTCGGGGAACTAAGATTCCACATGCCACAGAGCACCTAAGCCCACAAACTGCGACTAGAGAGCCCGCGTGCCACAGTGAAAAATCCACATGACGCAACAAAGATCCTGCGTGCTGCAACTGAGACCTGACCCAGCCAAATAAATAAGTAAATAATAAATGAATTGATTTAAAAAAAGAGATTCAATGGCTGCTGTTATTGCTCCCATCGTGGGTGAGTTCTCTATGTACCTGGTCCGGAGGTGGGTGCTATAATTATCCTCATTTGACAGATGAAGAAATAAGCACAGAGAGATTAGGTAACTTGCCTAAGGTCACACAGCTCATAAGCTGCAGAGTCAGAATCTGAATCCAGTGAGCCTGTCTCCCGAGTTCATGCTGTTAGCTACTACACAATGTACAACTTGGAGCGCTGGACCCTGTCAGTGCAGTGTGATGAAACAATCATTGCAGGCAGGATTGGCAATATGAGAGGGGAGGGTTAGGCTCCTTCTTGGCACATGGTCAGTTTTCAGGGTAACTGAAACCTTCCCCTTTAAACATCGAAACCAATTTTCTTTACAAGATCTTTCTAAAATGGATTATACATCTTCCTGCTGTACGTAAGTTGACCTTTTCTTGATAACTCAAGACCACTATTAGAATTACTGATGTTTGCGACAGCTTTGTTTCTCACAGCTATTTCTGTGTGTGCTTCCAATAAACCGTGGGCTGAGAAACCAAGTGACCAACCTTGTTAGAATGATGTGTAAAGTAAGGGTCTGGAGATGCAGAGTGAGGCTAGAGCAGGTTTTTTTAAGATAAGTATGTTTCATCTTTTGTGCATAACATTTATGAGATTCAGTTTGGTTGCTCACTTACATATTTTTGCTTATTATCTGGGTCATGGTTGTTTTTCTGAGAGTTGAAGGGGCTGATTAAACGTCCTCTATACCTGATTTTCAACCTGGAATGTGATCAGACTTCCAGGGGAATTTTTAGAGCTGCCCAGAGTCCTGTTTTGTACTCTGAGGCGGGATGTGGGCCTCTGCATTTTGAAAAACTGCATTTGGAACCATCAGCACTTATTGAGCACCTACTGTATCCTCGCAAGTACTGAGCACTCTGGACAAGAAAACCTGCAAACCCAGTCCTCATGCATTACAATGAGTTGAATAGACAAGTTGAAATACACGAAATCAACTCAGGCTAGTTCACCTTCAGAGAGAGGACTCGTGACAGCAGTATTGCAGCATAGTGAGGCCATCCGTGGGGAGGGAACAAGAGGCCACTTGGTGTGGTAAGAACAGCTTGGATATGGAGTCAGCAAAGCTCACTCTGAGCTCCCTAACCTGCCAGCAGACTCAGATCCTCTCTGAATAACAGTTTCCTCATCTTTAAAATGGGAATAAGCTACTCTCCCTCCCACAGTTGTTGTGACAAGAGAAAGCCTAGGGAAGAATCCTGTAAGCTGTAGGATACCACCCATATATGTGGGATAAGACTCCTGCAGCCTGCAGGGGACACAGACCGACTCTGGTTACTTCCAGCCTTGATTGTCAGACTGCGTGGTAGCCCAGGAGAGGTCTTACCAGACAAAGAGCCGCCCTCGGGGACAACTGCGTCCTCATTCTGGAGTCCTTGTATGCCTGCGTGCCAAACCGGATTGTGAACTCTCTCTGCCTCGTGTCCTCTGCTGCCGCCTCGTTTCTGTCTCCTGGTCCCTGCCCACTCCCTTCTCCCCACAGAAACCTCACCTTCTGACCACTTAATGCTGGTCTGGTTTCCAAGCATCCTGGTGAGCAAGCTGGCTTGGTGAGCCACTGTCCAATAGAGACAGTCCCCACTGGGCAGAGTTTTAATGCTCGGAGGGCCCTCTGCACATCCAGCCTGTGAAGGGCTGCCTTTGTGTCAGGCCGAACCTTGGCCTGGGCCGCTGTGGCTGGGGTGTGGGCTCCTATACCCCAGCGGTGCCAGGTAGCGTCTGTGGGGGCTGTGGACGCGGCTTGCCCTCAGAGAGGGTAGCGCGGACTGTCCATCGCAGAATGTGAGCTATTTTTATGGTGAGAGCACAGCACTAAGGCTGTTAATCCAGCCAGCAAACAGCACCCTCCTGCCCACTTCTCATGGGCCCCTAGGAGAGGGCCAGCCTCAGGACACACCGTGCAGCCTGCGAAAGGCTGTGGGGTCCTCGGTCTCCACCTTCTACAGGTTTTCAGTGGATGACACTTTCTTTTCAATGGCCTCTTGCCCTCAGACACGGGCATGTCTGTGTGCTCCCTAATCCCATGATTAAAAACTGCCTGCAGCATTTCTACACAAGAATGGTCACTGCGGTGATGGATAGCGTAGTGAAAAAATTAGCCCCAGTTTATTGTCTAGCAGTGGGGGAACTAGTTCCCTATTTGGGTATATTTATATGACAGTGTGCCTGTATAGGTTAAATTATGGTATCAAAGAAAATTTAATGACGTGGTGTAATATTAAAAGAAAGTGCCCATCTGGCGTTATTTGTATGTGTGTGTGGGAATGTGTTTGTGTACGTTTATCTACATGTGTATAAATCACATAGAAAAAAGACCCTGGCAGTCCAGTGGTTAGGACTCCATGCTTCCACTGCAAGGGGAGCGGGTTCGATCCCTGGTTGGGGAACTAAACCCCACAAGCCATGCAGTGCGGCCAAAAATAAAATTTTAAAAGAGCAGAAGATTTTTATATAAAAATGTTAGCTTTGTTATCTCTGCATGATATTCTAGAGCAAATTTTGTTTTGTTTTCTCATTTATATTTTTCTCTTTTTGCACATTTTCCACAACAAATGTGTTACTTTTATTATTGGGCTGGGGGGGAGGTGGGTAGAAATGTTAATATCTTTAAAACTAAAAACAAAAGCAAAACTCTGTCCTCAGGAAAGAAATTTAAAACTCATTTTGTAATCCATACTCTTAAAGGATTTGCAGTTCTCATGAGGGAGCTGTATTTTCAGGGAAAATGAAGCTTTCTGTTAAAGGTATAACGTCCTAATGGTGGAATTTCGAGCATCAATTACTTAATAGAGAAGTGTTTGGAGGCAGCAAGACTCCTGGTTGCCTTGAATCCGCGCCCAGAGGCCTTCTTTCCTGGTTTTCCTCACAGGGAGAGGTGGTAGAGGTGGCCAGAGGTGAGCAAGGGGCACAAGTGGCCAGGGTGGACAAAGCCAGGACACTTCCCAGAAAGAGATCCTTATCGCCAACATATTTCAAAGGAATTAGAATCAAATGTTTATGCTGTCGGTCAAAACAGTGACTAAGTTTTTGTTTCACTTTTTGGGAAAATCACTACCCGCTTCTCTCCAAAAGAAAGAGAAGAAGAGAAGGAGCCTTAACAAACATTATCAGTCTGCCATCAGTGATGACCCCTGGGTGTGTGGGGGAGCAGGGAGATGGGGGCATTTACTTTTTACCTTTTGTCCTTTATATAGTTAAAGAGAGAGAGAGCATTATGGGTGCTTTTTATTTTGTGCTTATGTGGGTTTTTTTTTTTTGGTAGCCTTCAATTCTTTTTTATTGTGAATACAAGATACTTTAGTAATCAGAGGGAAAAATGTCATAATGAAAGGACCGAACAGATGTGGTTGGCCACTGGGTGGGCATCTTGGCCACTGGGTGGGCATCCTGCTGCTCCCACTTGCAGGCCGCGACCACCCTCACTCTAGGGCCAGCATCCTCAGGCTTGCAGCTGCCCACCCTTGGCAGGGGTGGGGTGGGGTTAGGGGGTGGGAGATAGGTCAGAGAGCAAGCAGCCTTGTTTTCCTCCCCTCTGCCCACGCTGGCCCCTCTGAACAAGGCTCTGACCCCTGGGCAGCAGACCAGGTCGTCTCATATCAACGTCACAGCCTTAGCTACGGCCCCAAGTCTGACCCCGTCTGTGCCTCCATGCTCTGTGCCATCCGCCAGGCCTCCCTGCTTAGCTGGACTCCAGCCCAGCCCCTTCTGACCAGCCCTTTTCCGGGCCTGGAGATGCCCCAGCATTTCACTGACTGGCACATGGTCACAATACTTGGCTGGGTGTTCGATGCTAAAACTGCAGTCTCAAGAAAGGCATCTCCGGCCTTCACGAGGACTGCCTGCAATTTATTTGGCCTCGGAGATCAAGGCTTACCCTCTCGGTCAGCAGGTGAGCATAGCACAAGACTGACAGAGAAGGCTGAGCGAGACGGGGAGCCTGGCTGTAATTCATGAGGCCACCTGCAAAAGCATTGCAGGATGTGGGGGCCTGAGACACATGTCCAGTCGTGCCTCCAGTGATTGTAATCCCAGCTGGGGGACTTTGGACACATCTCTCTGAGTTGCACTTCCCTCTGTGAAATGCAAATGATAATGATCTCTTTTATCCAGGGATTCCATCAGGAGCAAATACCTTAATGTATGTGAAAACACTTTGTGAGCCGAAAGTGCTTAAATGGTATTTTTTTTTTAAACAGCTTTATTTTTATATTTTTACTATTTCTTTGTTTATTTTTGGCTGTACTGGATCTTCACTGCTGTGCCAGGCTTTCTCTAGCTGCGGTGAGTAGGGGCTACTCTCTTGTTGCGAAGCATGGGCTCTAGGGCCCATGGTCTCAGGAGTCGTGGTGCATGGGCTTAGTGACCCCGAGAAGCATGTGGAATCTTCCCAGACCAGGGGTTGAACATGTGTAGCCTGCATTGGCAGGCAGATTCTTAACCACTGGACCACCAGGGAAGTCCTTAAATGGTACTTTCTATGAAGATGTTACCTCACCTCCTTCTCTGCTGTGAGCACTTCTGTGAGGCTGCTTGATGCTGCAGTGGGACCTCTAACCACCTTGCTGACCGTCTCACGTTAAAGGTCTTGCACTAACGGCCCCGTGTCAGCAGTCACGCACCTGCCCCGCCCCTATGACAATTCCCCCTTTTCCTTTGATATTCCTCAATCTTGAGGAGAACACATGAGTATAATGTTTTGGATAGAGAGGTTAATCATAAACGTAGAAGAGGAACTTGGTTTTAGGAAGACTCAGTTTCAACCTCCAATCTTTTTTCATCCTTCCATAAGTCTTTCAAGAAATGGGGTGATGACCACTCTGGGTACTTCCTACCGAAATGGGGTACTGTCTTACCTTGATTTGGGGAATGGATACCTAGTTGGAAATATTCCTGAGTTCCAAGTCCTGATCCGAGCCTTGTATAATACTTTTATCTAAGGAGGTTTTAAACCTCTTGCTGTTGTCCTGTCACTAAGTTGTATTCGACTCTTTGCAACCCCATGGACTGCAGCATGCCAAGCTTCCCTGTCCTTCACTATTTCCCAGAGCTTGCTCAAACTCATGTCCATTGAGTCGGTGATGCTATCTAACCATTTCATCGTCCGTTGCCGCCTTCTCCTCCTGCCTTCCATCTTTCACAGCATCAGGGTATTTTCCAATGAGTTGACTCTTTACATCAGGTGGCCAAAGTATTGGAGCTTCAGCTTCAACATCAGTCCTTCCAATGAATATTCAGGCTTGATTTCCTCTAAGATGGACTGGTTTGATGTCCTTGGAGTCCAAGGGGCTCTCAAGAGTCTTCTACAGCACTCCAATTTGAAAGCATCAATTCTTCAGCGCTCAACCTTCTCTATGGTCCAACTTGGCACATCCCTACATGACTACTGGAAAAACCATAGGTTTGACTACACAGACCTTTGTTGGCAAGGTAATGTCTCTGCTTTTTAATATAGTGTCTAGGTTTGTTATAGCTTTTCTTTCAAGGAACAAGTGTCTTTTAATTTCATGGCTACAATAACCATCTGCAGTGATTTTGGAGTGATTTTAGCCTCCCATGTGGTATTAAGGTGTACATAAAAGAAGCTATTGGCCACTACACATGTCTCCTTTTTCTGCTAATGTTGCCAGAGGAGACCTTGAGGTCATCAGGTTGTGCCTCCCATCTGCCAGCAGATACTGCTTTGAGAATGGTTGGTAGCATCCCAAGCATGACATAGCTCGGGAAATTTAAGTTCTCAGCTATATGGGCATGAGTCTAAAATCACATCCACTATGGCTCCCCAGTTTTACCTTGGATGTCTGGACCACAGCTCTTCCATTTTTGACTTTCAAATGTACTCCCCTCCTCAAAGGCCAAGGCAGATGTACAATGCATGTCCGAAAGGCCATAAACAGGCTGCTCTGGTCAGTAAAGTTCAAGTTAGATCATGTATCAGCCAGAAAGACTTTCCATACCTCAAAATACATGCAGATTTTTCCATCATTTCCCTATATCTCTTCTTTTTTTTTTTTTTTTTGGCCATACCACATGGCTTGTGGGACCTTAGTTCTCCCACTAGGGATTAAATCTGGACCCTGGCAATGAAAGGGTCAAATACTAACCACTGGACTACCAGGGAATTCCCTGTCATCTCCATTTTTAATTGCAAATTCTTCAACAGACCAAAACATGTCCCTTGGTGTTAGGGTGACTTAGCTGCTTGCCCAGCTAAGGGTCTATATCATGTCCCTTGGTGCTAGGCCTCCTTTATATTGATATTTGCCTAGATATTCACATTGGGGGAAAACTGATCAGACATTGTGAACAGGCTCAGTGCTCTGCTAATGGGGAAACATTTTGTATGTCATACATTTTGTCACTTATTCCCAACTGTAACACAAGCATGTGCTTTTAGCAACAGAGTTAAAGCAGGACGTGTTCTCCACATATATGCCAAATAAAGACTAATTTGCTTGTAAAGTAAACCTGGTCAATTGATCGCTAGACCCCTCCAAAGTGGTTTCAGTGAAACACCTCAGGAGTCTCAGACAATTCCCCAAAGGCCTCTTAAGGCCAGGAAATCCATGCCAAAGGCCTGTCATCAGATTCTGTCTTAGTGGAATTCTTGCTCCCCCAAAATCAAGATTCCTGCACATGCTAGGAGACAATCTCTCCAATTCACCTGATAGAACTACTCAGAACCCAGGAGTCTCCAGTTTCTGGAAGGACCAGCCAGAGAGAAAAGAAAAATATTTTCATTTTACTCACAGAGGTATAATTTACCAAATTGCTGTAAGTCATGAGTAACTTGAGGGGGAGGGCTTCCCTATATCTGGAGACCATAGATCAAAATCAGTGACATCCCAGACAAAACCCGTAAACCTTATAACCATATTCAACAGTTTACTCAGGAACCAGTCCTTTTGTCTACCTTTTATGAAGCCACTAGATTTTCCATTAGGAATTTAAATTTCTTACCCAGTTCAATGGTATAATCTGAAATTTATTAGAGACCTGTACTTGACAAAAAGTCCTTCCTATGAAACTTCTTAAAGATGAAGTATTCTTGCAAAGCATCAGACCGACTGTCTATTAAAGACTTAAAAGCGCTTCCCAGCTGGTAAAGAAACCACCTGCCAATGCAGGAGACTAACAGATGTGGGTTCCATCCCCGGGTTGGGAAGATTCCCTGGAGAAGGGAATGGCAACCCTCTGCCATAATTCTTACCTGGAGAATCCCATGGACAGAGGAGCCTGGCAGGCTACAGTCCATAGGTTCGCACAGAGTCGAATACAACTAAAGCAACTTAGCGTGCACACACGCACAAAGACTTAAAAAGGCAAATTAAAGATCACAATGTGTTGACAAAGAAGCTTAATCAAGTACCTGTGATTTAACCAGAATTATGGCTGATAGATTATACCATGACATATCCGTATTTCAGAAACTTTATGTAATTTCTAGACTATCTATAGTAGTAGAATTTATCCATAGCATATAATCTGAGATTTATCAATCATTTGACAATGCTTCCCATGTAATTCACCATATCAAATAATACAAGTTAAATATTCCTCTCTGAGATGCCTCAAGGGTCCTCTAAAGCATCCCAAAGTCAGCTGGAACTAAAAGAAATATAATTAAAATTTGATATTTGGAACACTTGTCAAAAAGTTTCAAAACACTTGGTCAAATAAGATCATAGGTCACTGTAAAACAATATTTATTTCTTATCCAAAGTGAGAAGAGACCTCAAAAGCAAATACAGATTACTTAAAGGTAAGAAAGTTCATGTAATCTGTTATCAAATGTAGCATTCTAAGTAAACTTGTTCTCTTAGCAGAGAGGAACCAAATCTAGCCTCGTGCTGCCTAGTTTTAATAACAAATCCATTTACCTAAATTTAATCTAATCTCAGCCTGACCATACATAAAACTCCTTTTTTAACTCAAAACATATAAATAACTGTTTGTCATATTCGCATTTTCTGCTTGGGAACTTATGCTTTAGTTTTTCTCTCCTCAAAATGCAAAGGTAGGTAAACTTAGATTTGCCTAGCAACCAATGTTCCAATATTTTATCCTATTTGATTTTTTTTTTTTGGCTGTGCCATGCAACATGAAGGATCTTAGTTTTTTGAGCAGAGATCAAACTTGTGTTCCCTGCCCTGGAAGAGCAGAGTCCTAAACACTGGACTGTCAGGGAATTCCCTTATTCTATTTGAAATGACCCAGAAAGTCACTGAATTCCTGCCATTTAACTTGGTTCAGTTTCAAGTTACCAAAATCTAGAGAGGCTATTTTAATCTATTTTAGGTAGATTTAAAGTTTTATCATATCAAGTTATTTTTCCTTGCTGACTAATTTGCAACACATATGAAGTCTGAGTTGATCTCTAACATACAAGACTGCTGGGAGAAATATCAATACCCTCAGATGTGCAGATGACGCCACCCTTATGACAGAAAGCAAAGAGGAACTAAAGAGCCTCTTGATTAAGGTGAAAGAGGAGAGTGAAAAAACTGGCTTAAAACTCATCATTCAAAAAACTAAGATCATGGCATCCGGTTCCATCACTTCATGGCAAATAGATGAGGAGACAATGGAAACAGTGACAGACTTTATTTTCTTGGGCTCTAAAATCATTGCAGATGGTGACTGCAGCTATGAAATTAAAAGACTCTTGCTCCTTGGAAGAAAAGCTATGACCACCCTAGATATCATATTAAAAAGCAGAGACATTACTTTGCTGACAAAAGTCCATCTAGTCGAAGCTATGGTTTTTCCAGTAGTTGTGTATGGATGTAACAGTTGAACTATAAAGAAAGCTGAGCGCCAAAGATTTGATGCTTTTGAACTGTGGTGTTGGAGCAGACTCTTGAAAGTCCTTTGGACTGCAAGGAGATCCAACCAGTTAATCCTAATGGAAATCAGTCCTGAATATTCATTGGAAGGACTGATGTTGAAGCTGAAACTCCAATACTTTGGCCACCTGATGGGAAGAGCTGACTCATTTGAAAAGACCCTGATGCTGGGAAAGATTGAGGGCAGGAGGAGAAGGCAGTGACAGAGGATGAGATGGTTGGATGGCATCACCTACTTGATGGACATGAGTCTGAGTATGCTCCGGGAGTTGGTGATAGACAGGGAGACCTGGCGTGTTGCAGTCCATGGGGTCGCAAAGAGACACGACTGAGAGACTGAACTGAACTGAACTGACACCTAGGTACAGCAGAAATATTCCACTTAACAAACCAACAAGCTTAAGCTAACTCCAAAAGCAGATACCAATTCAGTACTGAATATTTCCAGAATCATGAGGGCCTGAAATTGATTTTGGCCCATTTTGTAAATATTAGGAAGCCTTTAATTTGTAAGCGCATACTTTTAAGTCAATCAAATAGAGCTCGTTTACAAGTTAACACAGCAATATTGCAACTGAAAGTGGTCCAGTTTGAAGAAAGGACTTCAAGGGGCTGCACTCAGGAAACAAATTTGAGTTTCCCAGAGCCAGCACACTTGCAGATAAGACAAATGCGGACATACACACAAAGAACAGAGTCTAATTCCTGAAGGACAAAAAAGAAAAAGGTGAAGTCTAACAATTTTGTCAACTTTTTCAAACAAGTATCCCTCTTTTTAAACAACAAACAACATGCAAATGAAAAGATGGGGAATCATGACTGCATGTGTCATGGCCATTCATCTGGCAAATGCAAAACCAAAAATGACAGTTGAAATAAGTTAAATTTACTTAGCTAACTTCAAGATTTCTCCTAGAAATATTTCTGTTTTCTCAGGGTCAGAATTCTGAAAAAAGTATTCCATCAAGCCAGCTTTCTCTAACTGCATATGCAAAAAGAACCAGTTTTAGAATTTCGAAGGAGTTTCACCTTAACTAATTTTCCTCCAGAGTCTAAAGAATATAGTAACCAGGCAGCATTTACACAAATCTTCCTGGGGACTCCCTGGTGGTCCAGTGGTTGGGACATCACCTTCCAGTACAGGGGGTGTGGGTTCAATCCCTGGTTGGGGGGCTGAGATCTCACACACCTCAGTGCTGAAAAACCAAAACATAAAACAGAAGCAATATTGTAACAAATTCAATAAAGACCTTAAAAAAAAAATCCACATTAAAAAAAAACAACCACCTTCTTTCTCTCTCCATTGGAAAAAAAACACCTTTCTCTAGGATCATACTAAAGATCTAGTTTTGCAAAATACACACTAGAAAAACTATAAGATGGAAAGAGGTCTGATTATCACGGCAGGTGTCATCAAATATCAACCAAACAAATGCACGAAAAGTGTCTCTAAGGATCACAGTTCTCTAGCACCAAAAAAGGGAGCTTTGCAAAGGGAACCATTGCAAAGGGAAAATCCCAACCAGCACTCCACCACAGGTGAAATCTGACACAAATAGGGAAGCATACCTGATGTCATTACACATGAGCTCAAGCTCCATTTTTCACCAAAGATGTCTCAGCTAGCCAATGCAAGTACTGATCCACACACATACAATATACAGATAACTAGCTTAGTCCCACAGACAGAAGCACAAACCTGTGGGCTCACAAGCTTACCCCAGGGACTTCCCTGATGGTCCCATGGTTAAGAATCCACTTTGCAATGCAGGGGATGTGGATTTGATCCCTGGTTAGGGAACCAGGATCCCACATGGTGTGGGGCAACTAGGCCTGCAACTACTGAGCCCAAGAGCCACAACCATAGAGCCCGTGGAAAGACCCTTTATGATCCAAGGAAGATCCTGCATGCTGCAACTAAGACCCAACACAGTCAAATAAATAAACATTAAATAAAATTTTTTTTTATAAAAAGCTTAACCCCAAATGATTCACTCAAAAACACAGATAACAGATACTACAGGCCGCACTGACAGACAATCAGAGGAAGTGTAGTCTACAATTCCACTTTCACTCCCAGACAGAGACCTCCACACCGAGTGGCCCAGCTTTCAGAAGAGAACGGGCCCAAAGTGGTCTACTGCCCACATGGGAAGCAACCCAATCGGAGTGGAGAGAATTCCCAGCCCAAGCAAGCTAGAGTGACTCACCCCAAGTGACACTGGATGTGACCACAGCTCTGGACGTTTCTCTGCTCCACACAGCCTCGTGCTGTGGGTGAGAAAAAAGATTCACTGCTGCTTCAAGGCCTAGGCCGGGCCACTGGGCGGCCGTGGTGAGGGCCCCGGAGCTCAGCAGGACACAGCCTGCAGCCTGTCCCCAGGCCCCCCGGCTCACCAGCCAGCCCAAGGACGGCGGGCCTGGAGAGAAGGTCACCGTCCACCTTTTACTGCACTCTATGCCCAGAGGACCACCTTGAGGCTGACCACCAACCGAGCAGGACCCCTTACCACCATGCTAATGGTCACGAACTAATGGTCACTTGTGCTAACGGTCGCCACACGTACTAATGGTCATCCGCTAAGTTTCGCACTAAGGGTCTCTAACAGCTCCGCGTGTTCCTTATCCGTTTTTCTAGCCCTTGGACAAGTTTAACAAAATCCACTCGTTCTCAAGTGATTTTTTTCCCCCACTAACAACGTGTGCTTAGCACTCGGCTTAATCTACCTGGCAAGTCAAGAAATAGAAGGTGTGTCGGACTCCTCACAGAGGACCTTGTTCTCAGTTTGGGGAAATGGAACGCTGAATGTTAGAAGTTTGCTTTCTGTCAATGACTGGGAGCTCGAATAAGGAGAACAGCCAGCCCGCAGGGCGATGAGGGCAAAAGGCTGCTGCTGCTGCTGCTACTGCTAAATCGCTTTAGTCGTGTCGGACTCTGTGAGACCCCATAGACGGCAGCCCACCAGACTCCCCCATCCCTGGGATTCTCTAGGCAACAACGCTGGAGTGGGCTGCCATTTGCTTCTCCAATGCATGAAAGTGAAAAGTGAAAATGAGGTCGCTCAGTTGTGTCCAACTCTTCGTGACCCCATGGACTGCAGCCTACCAGGCTCCTCCATCCATGGGATTTTCCAGGCAAGAGTACTGGAGTGGGTTGCCATTTCCTTCTCCGGGGCAAAAGGCAAAACCCCCAATTTGGAAGAAGAGGAGTCTGACTGTAGACTGGGGCTCCTGTCCTCCCTGAGTTCCCTGAGACTGTGAGTGAGTCAGTTTCTTTCACTGGGCATCAATTTCCCAGGCTGTAAACAAGGAACAGTGATGTCTACCACAGTTAAGTTGTGGTGAGAGTGAAAGAAAATGATATGCATAAAGCGCTTATCTTGGTCAGTGTTACAAATCCCTCCAAAATGAGAAAATCAACAAGGTCCCCCCTCCTTTTATTTGTTTATTTATTTGGCTGCGCCTTGAAGTTTATGGAATCTCAGTTCCCCGACCAGGGACTGAACCGTGAAAGCATGGAGTCCTAACCAGGACGGCTGAGGAATTCCATCCCTTCCATTTAAAATTTAATTATTGTAAAAAGGCACATATCATCTTAACCATTTTTAATCATACAGTTCAGTAGTGATAAGTATATTTACATTGCTGTGTGTGCAAGTTCTAGAACTTTTTAACCTTGCAAAACTGAAACTCCATACCTATTAAACAACAATTCCCCATTTCCCCTTTGCCTTGTGCCTGCTAATCACCATTCTACTTTCTGTTTCTATGAACTTGACCACTTTAAATACCTCCCATAAGTGGAATAATGGACTTTTTGTCCTTTTGTGTCTGGCTAATTTTATTTCTCATAATGTCTTTGAGTGTCATCCATGTTGTGGCATGTGACAGGAGTTCCTACCTTTTGAAAGCTGAGTAGTATTCCATGGTACGTATGTACCACGTTTTGTTTATCCATTTATCCTCAAGGGACATTGGCTTGCTTCCACCGCTTGGTGGAATTGTGGACAACACTACAGTGAACAAGGGTGTGCAAATATCTCTTTGAGACTCTGCATTCAATTCTTTTGGATGTGTATACACCAAAGTGGGATTGCTGGATCATAAGGTAATTTTATTTTTTGAGGAAGTTATGTACTACTTTCCATAGCAGATGTATCATTTCAAAATCTCAGCAATGGTATACAATGCTTCCAATTTCTCCTCATCCATGCCAACACCTGTTGTCTTATATATATATATATATTTTTTTTTTTTTCTTAAGTAGCCATCCTAATGGGTGTGAAGTAAACAGGGTCTCTCTTTGCAAAATTATTATCATTTCTTCTCATCAGTCCAGCAATTCTGCAAATGAGTATGATTGTAGGATTGACCCAGCACTTGGTCAAAGGAGTGTGGTTTCTCTTGGAGAAGCAAGCCAAGTGGGGCAGGAATGCCAGTACTTTCAGCCTGCTGAGAACTGTGCACCACAGCCTGTGCCTGGGGCAGGAGGTGGGGTGTGTGCCCACACACACTGCAAAGGCTGGCTAAGTTTACTACTATGCTTGTTTTGGCTCCAAAGATGCCGTCAAGGAAACAAGTGACCCTCCCGGGGGCCAGATCCCTTTGTACGGCCCTTGTCATCCTTCTCAGTGACCTCTCACCACTGTTATCTTGCTCCTGACATGTCTCCCGAGATTCCCTTTAGTGGAGACACTCTTGTTGAGAAGTTCAAAGCCAGGGCTTTCTGGCTCTATCTGATGAGCTGCGGGGGCAGGGCCTTGAGTTACGTACAGAGACAAGTAGAGAGGTAGGTTGCATGAGGAGCTGCACAGATGAAAGAGGTGCCCGCACTTGGGAAGCTACATCAGAAGCCCTAGGTGATGCCCAGGAGAGGGAGATGACCAAGAGGAAATTCCAGCCATGAGTCCCTGCAGAGAGAGAACCTCAGTCTATGAGGGGCGCAGCTAAGCAAGGATGCTGGTGCTTCCCCAAGAGACAGTGAGTGCACTGGCTAGACCATGGCTTGTGAAGTCAGAGGAGCCTGTGGTTCAAACTCAACTTGGCTCCACCACATACTGTGTGGTCTTGAGTGAGTTATTATGAGATCAGTATTATTTGTCACAGTAGCTACTGTTTATGAAGCCCCCCACCCCACCACCACCCTTTGTGCCAGGGGCTTTGTCAAGCACCTTCTAAGCACGCAGTGTGATAAAGAGCTCAAAGGTAAAGGCTCTTGGGAACTGATAGAGCTTGGTTAAAAGCCCAGACCTGCTACTTGCTAACTGCGGGAACCCAGGTAAGACTGTTAACCTCCCAAGACCTTGCCCTGCTCATCTTTAAAATGGGAGTGATAAATGGGAATGACAACACCTGTCTCCCCAGATATCACAAAGTGCCTTTATACAACAACATATCTTTGTCAGTTCCATCCTCCCGGTGCAAATGGGAGGGGTGGGATGGGGTGTCCTGAGGCTTTGAAACCGTCCTGGTGTTTACTCCAGCCCAGAGAAGAGACTCAGTGGAACTCATGATTGGAAAGACCTGCAGGAGATTGCATGTTCTGGAATGAAGATGCCATCAGACTGTGACACTGGAAGAATGTTGACCTGATGTCCGGGGGCCAGGAGCAAGGACAGTTGTCCTGTTTAAAGGGGTGGGTCTCCCAACGGACCCACCGCTGAGTGCTCAGTCCCTCATTCCCCCGGTAGAGTGTCCTGGCCACCTTTGTCCTCGCCTGCCTGCCAGCAGAGAGCTGGCCCCAGCTGCGGGCTACACAGCCACCTCCACCCAGCACCCCCTTGCCATCCAACACGTGCACGCCGCCTGCCTGTGGCCAGATTCCTGAGTGTTCATGCCCACTGCTTCCCAGCCCCAGGCGCAAACCAGTCCCTGTCACCAGAGACTTTTGAGTGAGCCTCACACAGGGAAAGGACACTGAGACGGTCTCTTGTCGTTACAGACAGAGCAGGAGAGAATAAGAGCTGGGGTGGGTGGGGGGCCTGAGCAGCTGGGCTGCAGAGCGCCGCCGGGGCCAACTCTTCTCCCCGCTTCCCCCCCCATTCCAGGGGGAGGCTCCGTGAACCAGCCGCCCAGTGTCTCCTCCTCCGGGCCTGTCACCGTTTCCACACACAGCAGGGTCTGTGGGGGCGGAGGCTTTTTCCAGACATGTATTTAAGTGAGGAGAGAAAACAAGGCGAGTCGCCCAGGATTTGCCAAGTCAGTAGGCAGGCACGCAACTCGAGAGGCCAAAAATAAGACGGCGGCGAGGGTCACCCTGCTCTTCTGAGCCGGGCACGGGCGACGGCCCATGCTGAGCATTCCACAATCACACTTCTGTCTGAGGGTGCCCCTTGATCCCGGGGCATCGGCCTCCTGGTTGGAAGGTGGCAGAGCCCTGATTGTGGGCAGTGAGTAACGGTGACTCAGGGAAATTCGAAAGGACACAGGGAACACCCCCAAAGTCATCTGGGGACAGGCCCTGGTTCCCCCTGCCGGTCAGGGAGCCAGGAGTTCTGGTCTCCCATTGTAAAGCAGGAATTTCTGAAGTTTTCTCTGGAACTTTGGCAGAATTCTGTGAGATCTTTCAGAGGAAGCATTACGCTTTGGGTGTTTTTCTGGAGGGGAAATTACTAAGATTTCTTTCACCTTTATAGCTATTTGTGAATTAGCTCCTTTTCTCTTTTAGCTTCAGATTATATTTGTCTCTTTATTCTGATGCGGCATCTGTTACCTTGTATGACGAACAGTACTCCAGAAAGCAAGTAATGACAATAATAATAGCTAACATTTATTCAGCCCTTATGGCATGCTAGGTACCGGTCTCTCTGTGTAATTTTTGTGGTTCATCAAATCTGAGGCTCCATCAGTCTTCAGGTATGCCATGTATGATGTACCACTAAAGAGTACTTGCCAATTAATCCATGACATGCCATTGATTTTAAGACTCACTTGGCTTTCAGAGATGTTAAAATGGGAATGTTAGAATCAATGAAATGCAGTAACTGATTCTCAGTTGTCATCCTTGCCTTACAGCCTTAAGGAGGAACAGAGAAGTTGAGTAAACTTGCCTGATACCACGGAGCGACTATGTGGTGGAAATGGGATGTGAACCCAGATTCAGGCTTCAAAACCTGGGCTCCTCACCACTGTGCTGTGTTGTGTCTGAGAAGTGGTTTCTGTCTATCCACCGGCAGGACAGAAAGAAGGACACAAAACACAAGAGGGAAAGTTGGACCCCACCCTCTGCTCCCTCTTCCTCATCGCCCCCAGGGCCAGTGTTGATGCTCCCCCCCAAAAAAAAAACTGCTCCTCCTCTCACTCCCAGCAGCTGGCACCCTGGTTCTGTTCTTCCTTGCCTCTCCCTTGCCCCCACTTGGACTGCTGCAGTAGCCTCTCAGCTGTCACCCTCCTCCGATCTTTCCCCCACACCTGCACACACACAGACACACACACCGAGACAGTCATCTTCTTAAAATGTGAATCTGGTCTTGTCGCTGTTCCAAAACCTCGGAGAGATCCAAATCCTAGCAAGCGATTCCTCACTCATTTAGCTATTTCAGCACCTACTCTGTGCCCCACTCAGAGGGTGCAAAGGTGAGCAACCCCCAGCGTGGTCCACAGCTACGGTCTCACCGAGAAGTGAGACTCAGTGGGCAGGTATGACTCAGTGTGAAAATGCTTCCAGGGGTGGGAGTGAAGAGCTGGGCTGGTGGGAGGAGCACCCGCTCTGGGGACTCAGCGACCCCTTCATGGAGGTTGAGTTCCCACTCACCAGGCAAAGAACAGTGAGGATTCCCAGGCTGAGGGAACAGCAGGTACAGTGGGCCAGAGCTGACAGAGAGGTTGGAGCAGAGTATCAGTGGGGTGTGTCCCAGATGAGTCTAGAGGGTTAGGCTTGGAGTGGCTGGGCAAGGCTGTCTCTAACTGCCAACACCTTTCCTTTTCAGCCTCTGCTCCCTTCTCCTCCTCTCCCCACGGTATCTCTCTGCAGTAGGTAGTTGATTCTGACAGGCATCTTCCTCTTACCCCATCCTCCACAGGCAGTGACATTCTGATCAGCAAACCTGTCCTTCCAGACCCTCCCTGGCAAAAATGACCCTGACCCTTGGCTTAGCTCTCTGGCCTCTTGAGCCAGTCAAAAGCCTGGAAAGCTTGTCTTGGGCTCAAAGGGGGGGATTTTGGAGAATTTTTAACAGAATTCAGCTGAGTAAAAGCCAAAGTTCTTACAAAGGCCTGTGAGACCCTGCACAGATTGGATGACCTGCCCCCCCAGCCTTGAACCTCATCTTCCACTGCCTTCTCCTCTTTGCCAGCTCTGTTTTAGCTACCCTTGTCTCCTTGCCGGTCCTCAAACACGGCCCCCACCCTGAATCCCTGCCCCACGTCCTTTGCACTTGCTGTTTCTAGTACATCTTTCCCCTTCCTTATTTGTACATCTTCATCTTCATCAGATTTTGCTCAGCTGTCACCTCTCAGAGCAGTACATCCTAATACCCTATTTAAAATTGCAACTCGTATCCTGCTCTTCCCTCCTTTTTGTCTGCAGCACTCACCATCTTCAAGAGCTTGTATGATTCACTTATTTGTTTACTGTCTGTCTTTTCCCATGAGAAGTGAGCTCCAGGAGGGCAAGGATTTGGGTCTGCCTGGTTCACTTGGTGTCCTCAGCACTAGCAACAGTGCCTGGTATACAGTAGGTGTGCAAATAAGTAAATATTTGTTGGTTGAAGAAATTAATTCTGAGTTGTGACTGTGTGCCAGGTAGGCTTGGCCCCGGCTGCCGTGGAGGCTGGACTGCTGCAGGAACAGGGTCTGGGTTTCTCCAAGGGTGCCGGCCAGGCTGGTTCTGTCGGGCAGTGGGACAGGTCCCTGACAGCAGGTGAGTCCTGGGTGAATCACAGCTAATGAGATGGTGAGGGCCACGCCAAGCTGCTTCCCACACGGGCAGCCGACAGGTCACTACCTGTCGCCAGGAAACTCCTCAATAAGGATTGAACAAGACCCTGGGCTGGGGCGGGAGGAAGTGCCCGACCCCCCCTCAAGACCCCACCCATTCCTGAGGACTGAGTCGGCTCACCTGGGCTCCCCCCTACCCCCCAGGCCTTGGCGAGACACTGGTTTCTCAACCTTGGCTTTGAGATTTCCTTCCTAAAAGGAGTTTCGCTCACTGCATCCCACGCCCCTCCCGGGTAGGGCCTGTTTGTCAGCTAAGTCTGTCTGGGTCATCCAGGCTGCAGAAGGAAGGCAGCTGGGCCTGGAAAACCCCAGGACCCCCCCTGAGCAGCCCTAGGGAGAGTCGGTTGACCAGAGTTTATTGAGTGGGGGCATAGGATCAATGGGGCTTTTAAAACCCGACTGAATAGTGTGGCGTGGTCTCCCTGACCAAATTCCACCAGGGTGCCTGCCTGAACCCAGGTGAGATGCCTCCCTGCCCCGGGTCGGAGCACTGAGTTCCCTGAGCCTCTGTTTCTTCGTCTGCAGAGTGGGGCAAAGCCTTCTATGGGCGGCCCGAAGGCCAGCATGAGATCATGGGTACACAGAGCAAGGAATGCAGGTGGGTAGCCAGGCCTCTGCCCCGAAGCCCAGAAGATGCGCTCGATGCGGCAGATGTCTGGGGAGGAAGCTGGCCAGGCCGTCTCCCAGTGTCACCGAGGCCGGTCCCTCCCACGTTTCCTCTTCAGTCGGGGTACTTGGTGTCCCTGCAGGCCCTCCGCCCAGAACCCAGAGAGCCCCTGGCTGGGTGGCCTCACCCCAGCCCTCTGTCTGGGTCTGAAATCCCCACCCTTATTTATTCATATCACAGTAACATATCTATCGCTTTCAATGAATATATTTGTTGGCCAGTCATCAGATGTCCAAGGGGCACTGCCCAGCTGCCGTGCACAGTGCCTTGCCGATAGATGCAGAGATGGTGAGGCCTGGCCCCGTCTCAAGGGTGCACAGTCTTAGTAAATACACCAGCAGGGCTCCCGGACACCCACATACCTACGCAGGGCTCCACAGGCACTGGGAGCAGGGAGTGGCTAGTGGGGTGACGGGTTGTTGGGCAGAGCCGCAGAGAGGAGCTGCAGCTTGACCAGGGCTGTCCTTGGGCTTTGCTGACCTACATTTGCCATTTAATCCTCACCACAGCCCTGTGATGCTGGCAGCACAGGTATCATCATACCCATTTTATGGATGACAAAACCAAGGTTCAAAGAGGTGAGGGGACTTGCCCAAGGCCTCTGTGATTATGAGTGGCAGGGGCTCATCTGGAGTCCCAGTTTTCCAGTGTCGGTGCAGCAGTCTCCTGTGCCTTGCCTCGAGTTCTCCTCCATCATGCGTTCATCTGTACATAAACACTACACGGGTGCTTAGTATGGGCCGGGTGCTGTCCACAAGCTGGCGACTTAGAAGTGGCAAGGTACGATCTAGGGGAGAAACCACACACGTACCCAGCTGCTGAAATCTTTCAGTTAGTTGTCCATTCAAGATCTCTCTGGTGGTCTAGTGGCTAAGATTCCACGCTTCCATTGCAGAGAGCATGGGTTCAATCCCTGGTTGGGGGAGTTTCCCATGCCTTCCCACTTAAAAAAAAAAAGTTGTCTGTTCAACAGGTTCACAGAAAACCAGACAGAACAAACTGGGCAAAGAGGACTGTCCTCGTAGAGATCTCCCTTCAGTAGGAACGCAGACAGTCAGGTGAGTGGGCAGTGCCCTGAAGGAGCGTCACACAGGGTGAGGGAACCAACACGGTGGTCAGGGAGGGGCTTTCCAGAATAGGTCACATTTGCCTGTGGTTGTTTCTGAGATGACATTTGAGCGGGGAGGCCTGTGGATAGCTGAGGAAGTGTGGCTAGCTGAGGCAGAGGGAACAGCAATGCTAAGGCCCTGAGGCAGGAGTATGCTGGGTTGTTCTGAGGAGCATCGGGCAGCGGAGCAGGTAAGGGAGGGAGCTGTGGGAAGTGAGGTCAGAGAGGTAAATGGGAGCAGGGGAGGCACAGATCCTAAAGGCCTTGGAGGTCATAGTGAGGTCTTTGCTTTTAATCCTGAGTGAGATGGGAGCCTTTGGAGGGTTTTGAGCTGAAGGGTGACCCAACTTGACTCAGGTTTTAAAAGGATCTCTCTGGCTGCTATGGAGACAGACTAACGCGGCAAGGGACGGATCGGGGTAGGGAGACAATGAGGGGCTACCGAGACCATCCCGGCGGAGATGGGTCAGGTTGGTGGTGGTGAAGTGGGAAGAAGTGGTCATTTGTTTTTGTTTTTAGGTCAAGCGGTGCGGCATGTGGGATCTAGTTCCCTGACCAGTGATTGAACCTGGGCCCCATGCACTGGAAGAACAGAGTCTTAACTACTGGACCACCAAGGAAGTCCCAGAAGTGGTCATTTCTGATGTTCTGAAACTAGTCCCACCCTGGCTCCAGGACAGGAGGGCAGCTCTGCCCAGGCCAGTTCCCATCAGAGGTGCCACACCCTCCACCAGAAGCATGGCATGGGGCATGGCACTGCCCAAGCAGCTGTGGAGGCTGGACAGTGCCAGGCCCTTCTTCCAACCCACCATGTGGCCACATGGGCCTCCTCATTTCATTTCAAACATTGTGAAATGGGCCCAGCAGCTATCATTCCCCTTCTGCCCTGGGCCGGGCCACCAACCTGCACAATGTTTTTGGGAAGCACGTGGTTCATATGTGTCAAGAGTCTTAAAATTTTCATGCCCTTTGACCCAGCGAGTCCCTTTCTGGGAGGTTCGCCTGGAGAAGTCACCTGAAACGCTGGCCACAGTTAGTACATCAAGAGCTTCACCTGTGCACTTGTGCTGCCCTTAAATTCATGTTTCCTAAGGATGTTCACGTCAAAGGACAATACTCATGCTACAATGTCAAGCGGATAGAATGTTGTGCAGGAGACACCTGTACAAGGAAGGAAGTAGACGGTGATTAACTCTGAGTGATTGGAACTTCCATTGCTATCTTCGCTTTCTTCTTTACACTTTTCTGCTTTGTATGGATGTTCTAAAATGGACATGCTTTGCCTTCATGATAATTGGATTTGAAAGCAGTATTAAAAAAGAAACAGAAAGGAAATGCGAGTTCCCAGAAGCTGAGGAAGCACAGCAGAGGCCAGGCCCAGAGCGGAGAACCAACTGACCCATCCCTTTCGGGGAAAGGCAGCAGCCACGTGGAGTCAAGCAAGCCTGGTGCCCCGCCAACCGGCCGGCCGGCCGCTGGGCTCACTTCCTCCAGCGTGGCTGCCCGGGGCAGAGCTGGGAACAGTGGTGGGAGTGAGCAGAGCCAGGTCCACTCCCCTTCCTACTGCCCAGGCCACAGGGGTCTGTCCCCTTTCCTTGGCCCCTCCATCACCTCTGTTTCCATTACATCTCACCAGAAGCCTGCTGCGTTTATAACCTTGTGTCTCCCCTAACTATGCACCCAGGGGTTCTCAAAATGTGGTCCCTATACCAGCGGCATCAGCACCCACCCAGGAACTTGTTAGAAATACAGATTCACAGGCCCCACCCCAGACCCTCCGAATCTGAGACTCTGGCAGGTGAAGCCCAGGAATCCGCATTTTAACAAGCCCTCCAGGGCTACCATTTGAGAGTATGATACAGCCCAGTCGTGGTCCTTGAGAGAGAGAGAGACAGAGACAGAGACAGAGAAGTCACTCAGTCGCTCTTTGCGACCCCATGGACTGTAGCCTACCAGGCTCCTCCATCCATGGTATTTTCCAGGCAATAGTACTGGAGTACTGGTTGCCATTTCCTTCTCCAGGGATCAAACCCAGGTCTCCCACATTGTAGACAGACGCTTTACCATCTGATCCACCAGGGAAGTAGGGACTTTGTTTACCTCAATTATGTCGTCTTACACGTTGCCATGATTTCCACTTAACAAAATAACAAGCTCAGAGAGGTTAAGGGACATAGCCAGTTAGAGGTAGAGCTGGGACTCTGAGACCATACTTTATGTTTTTTTATTTTTGAGCTCATACTTTTATTTCAACCTTTGTGCTCCGCAGCCACCCGGACTTCAGGCTCTCCTGTGGGGTCCAGGTTGGCGCTGGGCGTTCAGCGTGCCACAGACGTGGGTTGAACTGGAGTTAGCACACTGTGGCATCAGAGCCCTGGCTGCTCAACTGGAAGACCAAGACTGATTCCCCAGGAGACCCAGCGGGCCTGGCCCCCTGTAGGATGAGGGAGGCAGGCTCCCTCCGGGGATGACAGCCAGTGGCAGTCAGGATGGACACATGCTGCCGTGGAGGGGTACAGTGCCACCTGCTGTCCAGAAGGACATCAGCAGCGATGCAGGCTGATTAACGCAGGGACACACAAACACACACACATACACACACACACAACAGGGACACCATGACAAGCAAGCACGTGTCTCCTCCCACTGCATGGAGGTGGACACATCCACACGTGGATGTCTGGGCCTGTGGGCATGTGGGGCTTTCTGCCACACGGCCTGGCAGATAGCACTGACTTCACTCATGCACTCATTTCTTCCTTTACCAAACGTTCTTTCAGATATGCCAAGCCCACAGTTGCTATCCCTGGCTGGGTGATGATCAAGAGACTAGGCGGTAACTAGGCGGTGTAGGTAAGGGTCCCAGAAGGGATGCGCCCGGTGAGGTCGCAGAGGCAGCCCCTAACCCATCTAGACTGGAGTTGGGGGCAGGGACAAGTTGCCCAAGAGATCCAGACCCTGATGGGTCAAAGCATGTGAGCGGGAGATGGCTGGGTGAAGGAGGCAGAGGTCAAATAGAGCGAAGCCCAGAGGAGGAGCTGGAGGGGAGAGTTGAGACCCTGGGCAGAGGGCCTTACACACGGGCCACAGAATCTGGACTTCGTCCCCGCAGGCAGTGGGGAGCCATGGAAAGCTTCCAGCAGGGGAACGGCCCAGCCAGATTCTGGCACCATAGCTACTGACACGTCTGTACCAAAGCATAGGCCCTGAGGGTCTCTCAGCCCCTCCTAGGGCTGCGGGCCTTGCATGCGGCTTGTCCCTGTGTACTGCCTCTTCTCTCTGCAGCAGCAGCCCTCCGATGTGTCTGGGAAGGGGAGAGCCCCACCCCCTGCCCCAGTCTCCAGAGAGAAGCCTGTGTCCACTCTAGAAATGAAGCAAACAGCAGCCACCATTGAGGCAGGCAGCCCTATGTGCCCAGAAGATGCCCATTTTCCATTGACCAGGCCACCCGAGACAGCTCAGAGGGTGAGAGCTATTCTACAACATAGCTCCCTGGGCCCCCTCGGGCCCCCCAGGTCTCTGCAAGGATGGTAACTGGATGTCTGCATCGTGACGGGGGAGAACACGTTCACAGCAGGGGACGCTGGCGCTCTGACACAAGCAGGGGTCTGGGGTAGAGAGCCCGAGCTTGGCTGGAAGGGGACCCCGGGGCGGCTGAGGGAAGGGGAGCAGTGTGAGGACTCCCCAGAGGGGAGGTGGCAGGTGGAGCTGCAGAGAAAACCTTGGCGGCTTCCCAATTCAGCTGGGCCACGGCTTTGTCAATGGCCGGCTCTCCACCGGCCGGGCCCCTGGCCTGGCCCCGGGCCTGCGGTTTTCCTCAGTAGAGCAGCGGTGGCAGCTTCCGAGAAACCCCACCAAGACTTTCCTGTCAGGGCAACTCCAAGTTCCTCTTCAGGAAGGGGAAGTGGGGGAGTTTCTCCTCAGGGCTTTCAGTTTCTTTCTAAGAAGCCGAGTGTCCCAACCCCACAGTGCAGAGCCAGGTGTCAAGGGAAGAGAGGTCCCACGTCGGGGGCTTTCCCACCTCGGGTCCACGGGTGGACGTTCCAGAGGAGGAAACCGGACCCGAGTTTGGCAGGTCCTTTCCCACGCCCCCCTCCTTTCTTCCCCCTCCGGACACACCCCCCCCGCGCCCCTCCCTGCCCCCACCAACAGGAGCATGTGCACTGAATGTGGCCTGCCCTCCCTCAGGGAACTGCCAGGTGGAAATTTATTTCCTCAGCCCTCACAGCCAACCTCCTCGGGGCTCTGCTGGGCGACTCAACATCTAACCCAGACCAAGTACCAACAGGTGACACCAGCTTCTTGCCAATGCTGGGCCACGGAAGACCTCCAAACTTCTTTGGGGACACACTGTGGGAGTCCCAAGAACTGAGAGCCTGCTTTTTTTTTTAAGAAGGCCTGGCTTTGTGGCAAAGCAGAAGTCCTGGTGTGATTATAAACAAGAGCCACCGTTGAGACTAAGCACTTACCGTGTGCCAGCATTTTACACGAATATCCTCCTGTAACCCGCCCCGCCCCCACCCCGGGCAATCCCATGACGAAGACACTATTGTTACTCCTGAAGTCAAGCAACCTGCCCATTCACCCAGCCCTCAAGCCCGTTCTTCCCAGTAGACCTCTTCTCAGAAAGGCGGGGAAGAAAGACTATCAGGCCCTCAAAGGAGCTGGCTGGGAAGGTGTGATCTCCAATATCACCGATCCTCAAAGCAAGCCCTGAGTGGTGACGAGCCAGAGATCGAGTTATGCCCGGCTTTGCAGCATGGCCACGGCTGGGGGTCTCTGCAGGACATCACAAACTCCCGTCGCCTCTTCTATTTTCCTCTTACAGGCATCATTTTAGGGTTTCTGCTTTGCCAACACATGCGTGATGGGGACAGTGTGGGGATTCCCCCAAACCATGATGCTGTTATGCTCAAAAACATTTGCCTAGAAGTCCACAACTGTGTGACTCATGCTGTTGAGGTGTCAAGAAAACTCACAGCTGCAGGGCGGAGGGGCTGGACCCAAATGGAAGGGGGCACTCAGAGGGTGAGCAGTTCAGTAAATAAAAATACAGGACACCCAGTTGAGTTTCAGATCAACTACAACATTTGGGATGCCCTGATACTAAAAAAAAGTGTTGTTTATCTGAACTGAAAGTGTGTGTTAGCTGCTCAATCGAGTCCGACTCTTTGCGACCCCATGGATTGTAACCCAAACCAGGGACTGAACCAGTGTCTCTGACATCTCCTGCATTGGCAGGTGGGGGTTTTTTTGTTTGTTTGTTTATTTTTTTAACACTAGCGCCACCTTGGAAACCCCAAGGACCTCCTAGCCCTTGGCTTTTCTGACCTCCTTGAAAATCTGCTAGAAGCAAGAAGAGGTGGGAAGTAGCCAAACAGCAGGTTTAGAGACAAGGAAGAGACAGCTCTGCTTGGAAAAGTGCTGTCCCTCCTATGCTACAGCACCCAAGGAGACTGGGGCTCTGTGACTGGACCCGGGGTGCCTGGAGGGATCCTCGGGGGTCAGGCCACCCAGCTTTTCAAACACTCATGGCAAAACCTGAGCCACAGCTGGGATCATTGCTGGCTCCCAAATTAGAAAAGCATATTGTAAGGATGAAATGGCTAAATGGTCTACAAAATGTTAACTACGCAATGGTAACTCAGCTCCTGTACTTTATGTAAATTATACGTGCCGTGGCACGTGGGTCCATTTGAATACATTTGAGGGATGTTGTTGTTCAGTCGTTCAGTTGTGTCCGACTCCTTGCAACTCCGTGGACTGCAGCACTCCAGGCTTCCCTGCCCTTCACCATCTCCCAGAGTTTGCTCAAATTCAGATCCATTCAGTCAGTGATGCCATCCAACCATCTCATCCTCTGTCGCCCCCTTCTCCTCCTCCCTTAATCCTTCCAAGCATCAGGGTCTTTTCCAATGAGTCAGTTCTTCGCATCAGGTGGCCAAAGTATTGGAGCTTCAGCTTCAGCATCAGTTCTTCCAATGAATATTCAGGACTGATTTCCTTTACGATTGACTGATTTGATCTCCTCGCTGGCCAAGGGACTCTCAAGAGTCTGCCAGCAATGTAGCCTCCGAGAGGAAGATGCCCAGGGCTTTGAAGCTCCACATAGGGCCATTCCAGAGATGTGGAGACAGCCAATTCCTCCAAACCAACAGCCGTATTCCACGGTCTGATGGCAGTGTGAAGATGAATCTCTGGAGATAGAGATGAGGGAAGGGCAGGTCTGGGAGTTGGGGAAGCCCCTTCAGGGAGGGTCCCTCTGGTCAGGGACCGCTGAGACCCAGCAGAGGCCTGGGGGCCAAGCTGCAGCTCCTGGTAGTAGCGCTGGACAGGGAACTGGAGGTCACATCTTGGGGCAAGCCCTGGGTGCTTCCCAGGGGGGATGAGCACTGGAATTACTTCCTGACCTTTGTCTGCCAGAAAGGCCAGGGATGCTCACATGTAGCCTGCAGTGGTGGCACCTAAGGGCTGGGGTTACCCAAGGTCCCCCAGTCACCATCAACTCCATCTCTCAGAGCCACCACCAAAAGGTAATAGTCTTTGCTGTGGACAATGCATATTTTCTCAGTCTTGCGTAAAAGCATATCTTTAGGAAAATTAGTGAATTATAGTTTGTTCAGGCTGCTGAAGCACAGGACTCCTGCTGGGGAGGCTTCAACAACACAAATTAATTTTCTCACAGTTCTCGAGGCCAGACATCTGAAATCAAGGTGTCAGCAGGGTTGATTTCTTTTAAGGTCCCTCTTTTTCTCTTTGTCTTCACGTGGCCTTCCCCCTGCCTAGGTCCTAATCTCTTCTTTCTTTCTTTCGGCTTTTTTTTTTTGACCGCTGCACAGCTTTTGGGATCTTAGTGCCCCAACCGGGAATTGAACCCTCACCCTCGGCAGTGAAAGCATGGAGTCCTAACCACTGGACCGCCAGGGAATCCCCTAGACAAGGGGCTTTCTCTCTCTTTCTAATCTCTTCTTATAAGGACACCAGTCATATGAGAGTAGGGCTCACCTGTTGACTTCATTTTACCTTGTGTTTTGCTCAGTTGCTCAGTCGTGTCTGATTCTTTGAGGCCCCCTGGACTGTAGCCCACCAGGCTCCTCTGCCCGTGGAATTTTCCAGGCAAGAATGCTGGAGTGGATTGCCATTTCCTCCTCCAGGGGATCTTTCCAAACCAGGAATCGAACTCCCGTCCATCTCTTGTGTCTCCTGCATTGGCAGGTGGGTTCTTTACCACTAGCACCACCTGGGAAGTCCCTATTTTATACTAATTATCTCTTTACAGACCCAATATCCAAATACAGTCAGTCTGAGGAACTGGAGATTAGAACATCAACATACAAGTTTGGGGGAGGATACAATTCAGCCAACAGCACTTGGTGATTTTTAACTAAAATTGGAAGTGAAGACAGTGTGTTGGCTTTGGAAATGCAGGTTGGAAATTGGTCCCAAGAACACTCCTCAGAGATGACCAGCTTTCCTTAGACATTCTGGAGCCTCCCCTGCCTACCCAGTTGTTTTTTTGTTGTTGTTGTTTTTGACAAGCCTACCCAGTTTTGATCCTGGTAGTTTGGGGATGCAGCTTCTGGATGTGGCCCCCACTGGCCAGTGGCCTGGGAGGGGTCAGTGTTGTAACCAAAATGCTGGAACTTAGAATAGGGTGAGCAGCTCCCTACTCTATGATAAAGGTCTGGTAATCATCTGCTTGAACAGATGTGGTCTTTAAAAACAAAGTTTCAAACTCTCTACCCTGAGCTGCTATTTATAGGATCATTCAAGAGTCTCTTAAAAAAAGAGATGAACTCTTAGGCTTGTGTTTTCACAAAAGTTGTTTTTTAATCGCTAAGTCATATCTGAGCCTTTGTGACCCCATGGACTGTAGCCAGCCAGGCTCCTCTGTCCGTGGGATTTTCCAGACAAGAATACAGGAGTAGGTTGCCATTTTTTCTCCAGGGTATCTCCCCCACCCAGGAAAGGAATGAACCCAAGTCTCCTGCTTGGCAGATGGATTCTTTACCACTGAGCCACCTGGGAAGCCCTTTTACGTAAGTAGTACATGTTTATCATTAAAAACAGACAAAAAAGAAGGAAAAATTAATGATAATCAGTAGTTGGGCCTCCCAGAGATAATCACCGTTAACGTTTGGGTTTCTATATCTATCTGTATCTATTGATGTGTCATATTAATCTCTATCTTCATCTACATTTATATAGCTGAATTTAAAGATAAGAGTAAGCTGTGCCATTTCATAACTTCATATCCATTACTGTATCATGATCACTTCACTAAGCATTGAATTGTTTTCTAAAACACTATTTTAGCCATAAACTACTGAACAAATTTCCTATTGGTGAATAACTGGATCATTTTACCCTTTTTCCAATAATTGGTTTTTTTTTTTTTTACCATTTTTATGATATTGAATGAAGCTGCAACAACATCTTCATAGTTAAATCTTTGCCATGATTATCTACTATGAATAAATTCCTAGAGGTGAAATTTCTGAGTCAAAGAGAGAGCAGTGTTTAAAAATTTCAACTTTATTTTTTAGTGGATAGTATATTCACAAGGATATAGTATTATATCCAAATTTAAAAGGCATATCCCCATCTCTGTTCTGAAGTCAACCAGTTCTCCTACCCAGAGGCAATTGCCGTTACCAATGTCTTATGTTCTTTCCAGAGATATTTTACATATATATATACACACACATGTATGTACACACACATGTTTATGTGTATACACACACATAAAATAATATGCATATGTATCAAACCCAGGTCTCCTGCATTTCAGGCAGATTCTTTACTGTCCGAGCCACCAGGGAAGCCCTCTCTATAATGGTAGTATCCTCTATATACTATTTTGCAGTTTGCATTTCTCACTTGAATCATCTTGGAGGGCTGTCCCACATCAGAACATAAAGAACTTCCTCATTGTTTGAGCAGCTGCATGGTATGTCATTATATGTATGTGCTGTAATATATTTAAATAATTCCTTATTGATGGACATATAGATTGTTTACTAATTATATGTATTGTTTACTAATTATAGATATATTATAACAAATTACCCCCAAAATATATTGACATAAAACTACAACAAAAATTTATTTTCTCTTATGGTTTCTTTCTGTCAGAAATTTGTGAAGGACTCAGTTGGGCACTTCGCACTTGGGGTCTCCCATGAGGCAATAGTCAGGTGTTGACTGAGGCCAAAGTCATCAGATGACTCACCTGGACTGGAGCATCATTTCTAAGGTTACTCACTTGTATAGCTGGCAAGTTAGTGCCATCTGTAGGCTGGGTGCCTCAGTGCCTCTCCACGTGGACGTCTCCACAAAGATATCAGAACATCACGGCTGCCATGTCTTGTTGGTTGAAGCAAGTCACCAAGTCAACCTAGATTCAAGAGGTGAAATTGGAAATTCCGTCCAGTGATTAGGACTCTACATGTTCATTGTAAGGGGCACAGGTTCAATCCCTGGTTGGGGAACTGAGATCCTGCAAGCCAAACAAAAGAAAGAAGAGGTGAAATAGATTCCATCTTGTGGTAGCAGAAGCAGCAAAGTCCAGTTGCAAAGAGGCATGAACACAGAGGTGAGGGTAATTCTCTGGGGGGCCATTATTGTAACAATACTCCCTAGGGATGGTGCACAAAGTTCATACACTGGGTCAGCACACCCTATACATGCACCCGGAGATCTGAGAACTTTGACCTCACTCTTGGCAACAACCTGCTGCCTCCCAGCTTGCTCCTCACTCCCTTCTCAGCCAGTCCAGCTCAGAAGATCTGCCTGAATATAGGCTGTGTCTCTGGTTTGGGGCCCTGTTTATGCCCTTTGGCCTTGCTGATGCATGTGCGGACTTTGAATCAGGTTACCTGCCAGCCTTCCCGCTCAGCCTGGCCTCCACTCTGCTTCCTGGAACTCACAGCCCCACCCCGTCAGCTGTCCTCTGGCAGGGTCTGGTCTGCCTCCCTGCTGGGAAAGTTCATACACCTCCAGTGGATTCTGCTTGACCAATTTCCCAAGAAAACTGCTTAATACATCTGAAAGTACAGTATGTGTCTTTCATTCACCCTTTCATTCGCCCCAGCCTAATAAACTCGAGTAATTCAGACCATTGAGAAATTCCATAATTTATGCTCCAAATTTTACTTTTTTTTTTTTGTCCTTCAGAACTCATGAGTTATTGAGAATATAAACCCATGATGTTATTTGGTAAAAACTATAAAAGGAAAAGATAATACCAATAAGATAGAATCTCACAAAATGGTTTACTGGTTGGACCAAGAAGTTAACATGAATTGAATTTTCCTAATTGAATCATACTTTTGGATGTAGTAGCTGGACTTGTTGCCTAAGGAGCCTCAGAGGGCTGTAAGACAGAGCATAGAATTATTTAGTAATCAAAGTTTAGATTTTTTTTATAAGTCAGATTTTTTGTAAGGGGAAGCCTTTTGGTAAAGGTATTAATTTGCTAGTTGTTAAAATGATTTTAGTGTTTCAAAGAAACGAGGTGTACAACAATTGCAACATTAGTGAGAAAAGATACCTTTATTGTAAAAAGGGGGAGAATCTATACAACAAAACATAAAACATAACATAATGTGTGTGTATCTCTTTTCTTTGGAAATATCTATAAGAAACCAGTAATATTGACTCTTAGGAGAAAAAAAAAAGTGAGTGTGTGACAGCAGGGTGGGAGGAAGATTTTTCGATTTATCCTTGTTCCTTTTGAATTTTGTACCAAAATTAAACCGAAACTGTGGGAGCAGATATCACCTGGGAGGGGACGCAGGGAGTTCTCCAGGGTGCTGGAAATAGTCTGGTTCTTGATGTGAGTGGTGGCTATGTGGATGAACACACACGAAAGTTTGTCAATCTGTACACTTAAAATCAATGCACTTTATTATGTTATACTTCCAAGAAAGCGATGTCTATCAATGAAAAAACTTAAATATATTACAAATAATTTTTTCCTTTGTGTTTTTTTGGCAGGGCACATGACATGGCATGTGGGATCTTAGCTCTTCAACCAAGGGTCAAACCCATGCCCCCGGCAATGGAGGCACAGAGTCTCAACCACCAGGGAAGTCCCCAAAATAATTTTTTAAGAAGAAAAATAAAGCCAGACCAGGCAGGCTGCCAAAAAATAAAGTCAGACTTTGCCTTGCTCTACAAAAGTAGATGTGTTTCTGAAAATTTACTTAAGCCAGTTTCTATAAAGTGAAGCATAAATTCCAGCTGGCTTCCATGATAATGTCTGAGATGTGTTTGTGGACTTACTCTGGTGCTGGTCTTGATCTGAGCATTGGAATCCTGCCGTGGTAAACTCCCCACCCTCTGCGTCTGGGCTTGATGATTGTGAGAGAGGGAAAAGTGATGAGTCTCCCTGAAAGGCCTGAGAACCAGGAGCCCAGCAGAGAACAGAAGAAAAGGTTATTAACCGAGCGTCTCTGTGTCTGGGCCCTACACGCACTGGCACAGCCAAGGCAGACAGAGACCTCTTCTGAGAGGCAAGAAAGAAAATAAAAACTGGAAAACAAAACCACATATGAATAATCCACTCATACACTCAGCATGTTAACATTTTCAAAGTCCTTTGACACCCATTATTTCATTTAACCCCGAAACAGCTCTATGAATGGACAGGGCACATGCTGGTCACCCCGTTTTATGAAGGAGGAAGGAAGCCAAGGCACAGAGAGTGAAGTCACATGCAAGCAACACAGTCAGAACTCAAACCCGTGTTTTACAATTCTAAGTCCGATGTGATTACTGCCGCTTCCCAGAAAGGTCACAGAGCATCCGCAGTCAGTTCCGGCTTCCCTCACTTACCGGCAGTGTGATTTGGGGTGAACTGCTGAATCTGCACCTCCCTATTCCCATCTGTACAATGAAACAGGTTTGCAGATTAAATGCACTGGTACCCTGAAAGCATATAGTAAGTGTTCATTAAAGTTGAGCTCTTGTTTTTGTTCCCGGAGATAAAGAGACACAATTAAAGTGTCAAAGATGAGAAATAAGAGGATCATGGAGAGAATAGGGTGAGGAGAAAAAATCAGAGGCAGACATGGCTCCAGTGTGACAGTGACAAATGGCTCCAGCGTGTCAGTGACTCAGGCAGTAAGGACAGGAAGGGCGAGACCAGGTGGAGGCCAGGGTCAGGCCAGGAGCACCAGTCACTAGGTGCCCTCACCTCTACCTTGGCCTTCGACTTGCAGAAGCTCATTGTTTGCATAGGCCTAAGGCCAGCTAACAACTGGCCCAGGACAGAGTGTGAGGCCAGAGGAGAGAAGAGATGGCATCTGAACCACCTTGAGGTTTGGGCAGGTGAGCAAGGTGGCTTTGTTCAGCTACTTCAGGATGCCAGACCCTGTGGACAGTGGTGTGCTGGCAAAAAGTAGCAACCAGATCTTTGTTGAGAGGTGGGGTTGAAAAGAACTGGACATGACTGAGCGACTAGCACTAACACTGAAAGCAGAAGTAACTAGATTTGCTAATGGAACAAATTCTCCCAGGAATGTAGCTCCTGAACGGGCATGTTTACTCAGTTGTGTCTGACTCTTTTCGACCCCATGAACTGTAGCCTACTCGGCTCCTCTGTCCATGGGATTTTCCCAGCAAGAATACTGGAGTGGGTTGCCATTTCCTCCTCCAGGGGATCTTCCAGGCCCAGGGATCAAACCCACGTCTCGTGCATTGGCAGATGGATTCTTTGCCACTCTGCCACCAGGAAGCCTACACAAAGAGCATAGTTAATAACAACTCCCAGCTATTGAACTCCTCCTGTGGACTAGGAGCTTTCCCTGCATCATCTTTGATTTTCACACCAAGACTGCAAGAGGGCATTGCTCAACCTATTTGCAGAAATAATGGACGCTCAGAGAGTGATCTGCCCAAAGTCCCATAGCAAACCCACCACAGAGCTGGGATCTGAGCCTTTTAGACCGTCATGGTGCCCTTCCCAACATACCAGCTGCCCATAGGACTTTGGAAGGATTAGGATACTGTCTGGCACATAATAGACACTTAAAATGATTATGTTTGCAAAATATTTACTATTACAGGCCCTTATTTCATTACATTTATAAACTTCTGCCAGCTTTATTGAGGTATAATTGACAAAAAATTTTACAGATTAAGGATGTACAACATGATGTTTTTGATACATTCATAAACTTAAAAAGAGTTGTAAATACTACACACTCACCAGAATGATTAAAATTATGATGATGGGAGTGCAAAACGGTACAGCCATCCTGGAAGACAGCTTGGCAGTTTTTTTTTTCTTCTTTTGAATACTCCTTTTTAAAAATATATTTTTAAAATTAATTAGTTTTTTGGCCACGCCGGGTCTCTGCTGCTGTGTGTGGGCTTTCTCTAGTTGCGGCGTTTGGAGGCTATTCTTCATTGCAGTGCATGGGTCTCTTACTGCGGTGGCATCTGTTGCCGCAGAGCACAGGCCCCAGGTACCAGGCTTCAGTAGTTGCTGCTTAGCTGCTCTGCAGCATGTGGACTCTTCCCAGAGCGGGGCTCGAACCTGGGTCCCCTGCGTTGGCAGGTGGATTCTTAATTGCTGAACCACCAGGGAAGTCCCAGCTTGGCAGTTTCTGAGAGTTAAACATACATTTACCTTATGACCCAGTGATCCAATCCTAGGTATTTACCCTAGAGAAATGAAAATGTATGGTCACAAAAAAAGAATATGAATGTTTATAGTTCATAGCAACACTATTCATAATTGCCCCAAACTGAAAATGACCCAAATTTCTTTCCTTCAGCTGGTAAACAAACCATATATATCCACACAGAGGATTCTACTCAGCAATGGAAAGGAACAAAGTCCTGGTCCATGAACAACATGGGTGAGTCTCAGATACATGAGGCTGAGTAAAAGAAGCCAGACTCAAAAGTCTCCATACTGTGTGATTCCATCTATATGACTTTCTGGAAAAGACAAAACTATAGGTCAGGGAACAGAACAGTGGTTGCCAGGGGCCAGGGGGTGAGGGGAAGGGATGGCTACAAAGGCGCAGCACAGGGAAACTTCTCAGGGAGATAGAGTTGTTCTATGTCATTTTTTTAAAGGCCACGTCATGTGGCATGAAGGATCTTAGTTCCCCGACCAGGGATCAAACCTGCCTTCCCTGCATTGGGAGCCGGGTGCCTTAACCACTGAACCGTCAGGGAAGTCCCTATCCTATTAATAAGTCTTGATTGTGGTGATGGTTTCATGACTATACCTTTTGCCAAAACTCATAGAACTATTTTGTACAGGGTGGATTTTACTGTATGTAAATTACAGCTCAATATATCCTAACTCACATAGTGCCATAGTAAGGCCACTTCCCACACACCCCACCCAGATTCACCATTGCTGGGAACCCTTGGGGACCAGAGTCAGGGCTCCTGAGCTCAAGAACTGGCCCTGCCCTTTCTGAAGGAACTCTTCATCAGAACCACTGATGAACTTTAAAATGCTGATGTCACAGCCCAGTCTAAATCAGGGGATTCTCATTTAACAGCCTTGGGGTGCAGCCTGGGCACTGGGAGTTTTTCAAAAGCTTCCCAGATGATTTAAAATACCTAGACACTGAGCTCCTTAAGAGTAGGGATTACAAGTTATTCAATTTTGCATTCCCATGATGGAAATACACAAAGATACTCCATTGCAGCACGTAGAAGCAGACAGCGCAGCATGACACTGTGAAAGCCTGTGATAAACATGTGTGGCCACCACTGCTCTGAGTGTTGGACACATAGTCATTCAGTTGACTCCCCTGAGCTCCCCAGGGAGGTAGGATTATGGTCACCCCCGCTTTACCCCGCCCAGAGTAATGAAGTCTCACCCAAGACAGCACAGCCAATAAGTGGCAGAGCTGTGTGGAGGCCTGGGCCCACTAACCCTGGGGCATACTGCCCCCCAGTGTTGGCTAGGAGGAGACTTTGAGCCTGAGTTCATTACTTAGAGGCTGGGTGACCATGGATAAGGTATTGAGCCTTGACTGGTTTCACCGTCCTCATCTGTAAAATGTGGACAGCTGAACCGATGCCAAAAGGCTGTTCCTGAATGAATGAAATGACGTGTGCCAGGTGCTCACTGCAGCGTAAATACTCAGTAAGTCAAGCAATAATGAATGTGAGAAGCAATAATGAATGTGAGAAGCGATGAGTGAATGAATGAATGAGTGGATGCCATTCCCGGAGCCCTGGAGTCAGCCCCGGGTGCCGGAGGAAGGAGGATTCCCCAGGAGGGAAGGCAGGGAGAGACAACGTCTTCCATTGACTTGGGGCCCCCGAGGCCCCACAGAGATGCCCCCACCCTGGCCTCTGCCAGCCTTCCCTCCCCTTCCACCCTAGATCCCCTTCCACGGTCAGGGCACATGGGTACTTTGAGCCACCAGACTGCTAAGCAAGCCTCCAGCCTTTTAGAAGCAGGGAGCTTCAAGGTGAAAATCTGAATCCCTTAGAGTCATCCCTGCCTGATGCAGCCCATGAGCTGGGACAAACAGGGTCAGTGGGTGAGAGAAGCCAGAGTGAGTTCAGCCAGGAAGGTCAGGGGCTCCCCCTACGTCATAAGGGCCTCTCTGAGCTCTCAGGGGATGAGCCTTGGTGTCCCTGCTTTCTTGTGGGACTCTGAGTTCTGCCAGGTCCCAGCTCTTTTCTACTCCTTGGTCACTGCACATTTCCACATCTTCACACTCATTCATGGAATAATAAGTGACTCCATTCTAGCCGGGTGCCTCCAGCTTGCACTTCTTAGTAGCTGCGGGGGCCACTGGAGCACACAGTGGGAGTCACAGCCTTGGGTTCTGGCATTGATGCCCAGTAACCCCAAGCAGTGGCAGATCAGGTACCCTCCCAGCGAGGAGGGCAGGGTGGGTGAGTCTTCTTTTAGTCCTTCCTTTATTTTCCCCTTAACACAGGAAAGGCACTTTTGTTCTTATGATTATAGAATGATATCTCATGTTGAAAAAAAATTCAAACACCACAGACGCAGCTAAAGAAGACAGCAGAACAATCACTTGTAAAGTGTGTTGTGCACCCTTCAATTGGTGCAGATGTAAAATATCTTCACTCAAGCAGGACCAGAACATTCCACAGCCAGTGACTTGGAAAGGTGCCCCTTCCAACCCACTGTTATGTGACCACAAGCAAGTTCTACTCAACCAGTGACACTTCAGTTTCCTCATCTGTAAAATGAGGATTTGGATGTAGTATCTACTTCTAATGTTATTACAAATTAAGTGGGATTTCCCTAGTGGTACACTGGATAAGAATCTACCTGCCATTGCATGGACATCTGTTTGATCCCTGATCCAGGAAGATCCCACATTTGAGGAACAACTAAACCCTTGCACCACAGCTATTGAGCCTGTGCTCTAGAGCCCGGGCCTCAGTTACTGAGCCCATGTGTCCTAGAGCCTGTGCTCGGCAACAGGAGAAGCCCAAGCACTGCTACAAACAAGAGTCCTCACTTGCCAAGACTGGAGAAAGACTGCAAACAGCAATGAAGACCCAGTGCAGCCAAAAATAAAAACAAATAACTTTTTAATTGGAGAAGGAAATGGCAACCCACTCCAGTGCTCTTGCCTGGGAAATCCCATGGATAGAGGAGCCTGGTGGGCTACAGTTCATGGGGTCACAAAGAGTCGGATACGACTGAGTGATTGACACTTTCACTTTTCTTCCACCTAATGAGCTACTATTCAGTTCAGTTCAGTTCAGTCGTTCAGTCGTGTCCAACTCTTTGCGACCCCATGAATTGCAGCATGCCAGGCCTCCCTGTCCATCACCAACTCCCAAACCCAAACCCATGTCCATCGAGTCGGTGATGCCATCCAGCCATCTTATCCTCTGTCGTCCCCTTCTCCTCCTGCTCTCAATTTTTCCCCATCAGGGTCTTTTCAAATGAGTCAGCTCTTTGCATCAGGTGGCCAAAGTATTGGAGTTTCAGCTTCAACATCAGTCCTTCCAATGAACACCCAGGACTTATCTCCTTTAGGATGGACTGGTTTGATCTCCTTGCAGTCCAAGGGACTCTCAAGAGTCTTCTCCAACACCACAGTTCAAAAGCATCAATTCTTCAGTGCTCAGCTTTCTTCACCGTCCAACTCTCACATCCATACATGACTACTGGAAAAACCATAGCCTTGACTAGATGGACCTTTGTTGGCAAAGTCATGTCTCTGCTTTTTAATATGCTGTCTAGGTTGGTCATAACTTTCCTTCCGAGGAGTAAGCGTCTTTTAATTTCATGACTGTAATCACCATCTGCAGTGATTTTGGAGCCCAAAAAAATAAAGTCTGACACTGTTTCCACTGTTTCCCCATCTATTTGCCATGAAGTGATGGGACCAGATGCCATGATCTTTGTTTTCTGAACGTTGAGCTTTAAGCCAACTTTTTCACTCTCCTCTCTCAGTTTCATCAAGAGGCTTTTTAGTTCCTCTTCACTTTCTGCCATAAGGGTTGTGTCATCTGCATATCTGAGGTTATTGATATTTCTCCCGGCAATCTTGATTCCAGCTTGTGCTTCTTCAAGCTCAGCATTTCTCATGACGTACACTGCATATAAGTTAAATAAGCAGGGTGACAATATACACCCTTGACGTACTCCTTTTCCTATTTGCAACCAGTCTGTTTTTCCACGTCCAGTTCTAACTGTTGCTTCCTGACCTGCATACAGGTTTCTCAAGAGACAGGTCAGGTGGTCTGGTATTCTCATTTCTTTAAGAATTTTCCACAGTTTATAGTGATCCACACAGTCAAAGGCTTTGGCATAGTCAATAAAGCAGAAATAGATGTTTTTCTGGTACTCTCTTGCTTTTTCAATGATCCAGTGGATGTTGGCAATCTGATCTCTGGTTTCTCTGCCTTTTCTAAAACCAGCTTGAACATCTGGAAGTTCACAGTTCACGTATTGCTGAAGCCTGGCTTGGAGAATTTTGAGCATTACTTTACTAGCGTGTGAGATGAGTGCAATTGTGTGGTAGTTTGAGCATTCTTTGACATTGCCTTTCTTTGGGATTGGAATGAAAACTGACCTTTTCCAGTCCTGTGGCCACTGCTGAGTTTTCCAAATTTGCTGGCATATCGAGTGCAGCACTTTCACCGCATACTCTTTCAGGATTTGAAATAGCTCAACTGGAATTCCATCACCTCCACTAGCTTTGTTCTTAGTAATGCTTCCTAAGGCCCACTTGACTTCACATTCCAGGATGTCTGGCTCTAGGTAAGTGATCACACCATCATGATTATCTGGGTCGTGAAGATCTTTCTTGTGTAGTTCTTCTGTGTATTCTTGCTACCTCTTCTTAATATCTTCTGCTTCTGTCAGGTCCATACCATTTCTGTCCTTTATCGAGCCCATCTTTGTATGAAGAGAAACCCAAGTAAGACGGTAGGCAGTGAGAGAGGGCATCAGAGGGCAGACACACTGAAACCATAATCACAGAAAACTAGCCAATCTGATCACACAGACCACAGCCTTGCCTAACTCAACGAAACTAAGCCATGCCGTGTGGGGCCACCCAAGACAGACGGGTCATGGTGGAGAGGTCTGACAGAATGTGGTCCACTGGAGAAGGGCACGGCAAACCACTTCAGTATTCTTGCCTTGAGAACCCCATGAACAGTATCAAAAGGCAAAATGATAGGATACTGAAAGAGGAGCTACTATTACCTTTGACATTTTTACAGCAACTATGTTCAAAGGCCTTTTATATACTCATAAAACTACCTTCACAATAGAAGCTGCAGGACTTCCCTGGTGGCACAATGGACAGGAATCTGCCTGACAATGCAGGGGACATGGGTTTGATTCCTGGTCCGGGAACATCCCATATGCCACGGAGCAACTAAGCCTGTGCACCGCAACTAGTGAGCCCACACCTAGAGCCTGTGCTCTGCGGGAGAAGCCACCGCAGTGAGAAGCCTGAGCACCACAACTCAAGAGTAGACTCCACCCTCTGAAACTAGAGAAAGTGCCTGCAGTGAAGACCCAGTGAAACCAAGAAAACAAATTTATTTTTAAAATCCAGATAAAAAATAAATAATTTTTTTTTAAAGAATTAAGCACAATAATCCCCACCAGAGCCTTAACTCAGTGCCTGACATACAGTGAGTGTTTTAAAATGTTAGGTCGTTCCGTAGCTATTGCCCACTTATCGCCTCACAAGCATCTTCCCAGGTGAGCTTGTTAAGATGGAAGCTTCTCCCTGAAGAGCAGCATGGTTCTCCACTGTGTGGACACAGCACTTTGCCAGGAGTTCCCTCTCCATGGGCATAAGTTTACTTGCTGAGTCTCCTTTGGATGGATATTTACATAGTTTCCAGATTGGGGGACCACCATACACAACATGCATGAGTCTTGTGGCACTGATCTGCCTTCTTGGGGCAAATTCTCAGAATTGTCACTGCAGGTAAAAGGATTAGAATGTGTGTGCAGTCAGGACGTCAGGGTGCTAACACCTGGGGTGCCCAGGGCTCAGTCCGTGGACCCCTTCCTTCTGTTTCACACACTCTTTAAATCCCATCTAAGGATGACAGCTCTCACGGTACACTCCCAGCTCAGAACGAGTCCCTGGACTCAGATACCTGACTGCTGGCCGAGGCGGTGAGTGGTCACCTTAGCTGTAAACTGTGTATGTCCCAGCCTGCCGCTCCCGAGGTGTCCTCATCTCAGTTAGGGGCCACTCCACCCCACCCGCTTGTTCTCAGGTCAGAGGCTGTAGAGTCACCTCTGGTTCTCTCTCTCTCCCGTCGTAGTCACCGTGTAGGGGAGTCTCCACTCTACCTTCAAAATAAACCCAGAATTTGATCTTTTCTCACCACTTTTACTGCTCCAACCCTAATATAAGCCACCCCTCCTCTCACTGATACAGCTGTGACTGCCTCTCACCTGCTTCTGCCTGCATCCCTTTCAGTCTATTTCAGGGAGCAGCAGGACGGAGTCCGTTAAAACAAATCAGATTCCCCTCGAGACTCCTCATCTCATTCAGCCCTGCTCCCCAACCCCACCCTCAGTTTAGTGATGATCTGGTGTCTCCTGCTCTGATCTCCTTCCTGTCCACTCCACTCCGGCCACACTGCTCTCCTCACTGTTTTTTGCATGCACCAGGCAGGCTCCTACTGCAGGACCTTTGCACTTGCTGTTCCCTCTGCCTGGAATGTTCTCCCCCTGCTACCTGCGTGCGGCTCTCCCTTTCTTCTTTCCTCAAGCTCGTTTTTCAGACACTGACTTCTCAGTGAAGCCTTCCTTGATTTTCCTTTACAAACGGACACACACACATCCCGGTACCCCCTGCTCCTTTTCTTATTCCTTTTGTTCTCCTACCAGAATGACCAACCAGCCTGGTTTGCCTGAAACGGAGGGGTTTCCTAAGACTTAAGTTTTTCAGTTTGAAAACTAGGCAAGTCTGGATGGTTTGTCACTCGTTACATCTAATATGTTCTACATTTTATTAATATGCACTTATTTTGTTGAATAAGAACATAAACTCCAGGAAGGCAGAAATTTTGTCTCCTTCATTGCTGCACCCTGGTATAGGAACTGCATTTGGCTCAAAAAGATGTTCAACAAATACTTGTTGAATGAAGGAATGAACTGATGGCCAGGCCAGGCTGGTCCCCAGAGAGATGGTGCCAAGTAGGTTTTCTTGGGCTTTAAAAAATACCCTAAAGGGACTTCCCTGGCAGTCCAGGAGTTAAGACTCCATGCTTCCCCTGCAGGGGCCGTGAGTTTGAGTCCTGGTTTGGGAACTAAGATCCCATGTGCCGTGTGAGTCAACCAAGAAAATTTAAAATAACCCTACAGAAGGGAGGGGGCCTCAGATTGCGGAGGGAGGCAGGAGCAAACTGCTGGGCAAAGATCTATGACTTGTCTGCTTCAGGTGTCAGGGCCCAGGCTGGGGCCCCTGGACGCGGGCTGCTGGTCACCGCCACCCCCTGGTGTCTCTTATGAAAAAGCAGCCTAACCCACCCTCCAGAGGGCCAGAGATGCTCCCCTGACGTCCCCTCCAGCTCCCTCTGCTGTCTCCCCCCATTTTCTTCACTCTTTCCCCCCCTTCTCTGCTCAGCCAACTGCTCTGCTATCTGATGGATGGAGCTTTCACCTTAGTGCCTTGTGTTAAAACCTGGTCCTGACATCCACCAGCTGGGGGGACCTTGAGCACTGACTAACCCTCTCTAAGACTCAGTGTCCTCATCTGGAAAATGGGGATTATAAGTCCTGAGAGTCCACATAAAACAACTAGAACAGTACCTGCCTCAGTAGATGTTTGATATTCATTAGTATTATTACTCTCATGATGGGCACTTGGCAGTTTGCTTGCTTCCTTCTTTATCCAGGTAACCCGGCTGCACATCGGACCCATGGGGGAGCTCCTAAAACATCCACTTGCCTCCCCATCTCACACCAGTCAAATCAGAAATCTTTGGTGAAGGATACCGGCACTGGTATTTTTTGAATTTTTAACTTATTTTTATCTTTATTTTTCTGTTAGTTCATGCGCAGCCCGGGCTAAGAATCACCTTGGTGATCAACAGTCATGGGTTATCTGGGACTTTCCTAGTTTTAGAGCTGAAAGTCCCACATCCCAGGAAACCCCTCGGCCCTGGGTAAGCCAAGATATGCTTCTTCACCCCCTCCCCAGAGGAACGGACCCGTGTTTTCTGAATCTCAAATCAGGATACACAGGCTGAACACAGAAGACTGAAGATTGATTCTTTGAAAGGTTAGCTGGGGGTGGCAGGTCAGCCACAGCCTCAGCCCGTGGGCAGGAGTAGGGCTCTGTGGAGGAGAGGGGCTGGCAGTGGCTCAGTCAGACAGGTCCTTGTCACCGGGCCCCCCAGGGCTCCAGCCACTGGCCGCCCGCTCCATGGCCTTCACCCAGCGGCCCTTCAGCTCCTCGGTTTCAGCTTTGAAGGTGTAGAGCTGGCCTGACTGCTGCAGTTGGAAGACCCGGGCGTCTCCCTGGGGCCCAGCGGTCACCTGGTAGCCCAGCAGGGGGATGGAGGTGTGGGCCCGCATGTCCTGGGGGTGGAAGGGAGGGAGGGAGAGTTATGGCCACTGCCTCAGACAGCCGTTTGGAGGGTTCCAGCCACACGCCCGCCCCTTGCCCCCCCAAACACCCACGCAGTGGGGTGGGCTGGCAGGAGGGGCCTCAAAGAAGAAGACTGGTTGTCCCCCTGAGGCATGGCTTGGAGTCTGGGCCCAGCTCTAACCCTGTGTCTCGAGGGAACCAGGGCCTCACTGAGCCTCAGTTTCTTCATCTGACTTATGGGGCCAGCGGGACTCACCCCCACCCCACTGCCGACAGACACACGTACTGCGAGGAGGGGCAGGGAGCGGCGTTACCTGAGGGGCAGCATAGACGTAGAGCACGAGGGGGTCGTCCCGGGGGATGACACACCAGCCCCGGGACCCGCTCTTGCCCCACTTGTCCCCCAGGAGCTGCAGAAAGCTGCATATGAGGCTCTGCTCGGACCCCGCCACGGCTCCTTTCTGAAACCAGAGACAGGGACCGTCAGGGAACAGGGCTCCCACTACCCAATGTCGGCCATCAGAAAGCACTCTTTCTAAACCTTAATGGCAACCCTGCAAGATGCTATTTGTCCCTGAGGCTCCGAGAGGTCCCATCAGGGACTTGTAGTCACACAGCTGGCCAGTGGCAGAGCTGCACTCAAACACCAGCCAGCCTGAACTTGGGGCAGGGGCTGGGAGGGCGTATCCCCTGCAAGTTGCCCCCAGGGAGCCAGAACGGGAGCCTGAAAAGGGGCAGAGACCATTCCCCCTTTCCAGAAGCAAGCTATGTGGACCAGCGGTCAGGGAAGGTGTGGGCAGGGTCTGGGCCTAAAAGAATGGGGGAGGGTCGGATAGCCGGCAGATGTGGTGGAAAGGATCAGCTTGAACCTGGGAGCTGAATTCTGGTGGAATAGGCTGGGGTCTTCTCCCACCTCCCAAGGACAGTGGGATGTCAACCTGGCTTTAATGAGGTGGGGTGGTGCAGAGGGCGGTGGTGGTAACCAGTGGCTGGGCTGGGTACTACTGTATGTGTAGCACGAAGCTGAATACAGCTAGTGCTCCAGAGGTGGGAGCAGCCTGGGGAGCCCCAAAGGCAGCAGAGACTACCTGTGGCACAGATCAGAGACCTGGCTCCTAAGTCGCCACTTGACCTTGGGTGAGTCACTTCTCTGGGCCTGGGTCTCCCTGGGATAGAACCAGCCGGTCCCTGAAGGCCCTTCCAATTAGAATGGAGTCTTCAGTCTGCCTCTTTCCTGCAGTGGGACCCTGAGCCTCAATCTCCCCATCTGTAAAATGGAATCAGTGGCACCAGGTCTCTTCACCTCCTGGGACTGCTGGGGCATGGGGTCTTGAACAGGAGTGCTCCAGAGGGGTTGTGGGATCACTGGATGGGGAGGCAGAGGAGGGGCTGGGAGCCCGGGTGACAGCCTGGAGCCAGAAGTTGCTTCCATTTGGTGACAGGCCCGGCTGTGTTTTATTTGGCAGGGTCGGAGATGTTAGCGGGGGTGTCCATGGGCAGAGAGAAGGAGGGGGGTGTGTGTGTGACCACGGCAGGCTACTCTTTCCGCGCCGAGGACAGCACCAGCACTTGGGAGGCCCTGCACACGTTTGCTGAGCGGAGGCAGCCGACCCTCACCTCCAGGATGCCCCGTCTCTTGTCTTCCTTTTCCTCAGGGAGCACGTTTCCGGTGAGGAACGTGTAGCAGTCCAAGCAGACTCGATTGGGCCTGTTGTCATCGTACTGGAGCTCCGCCCGGTAGTCCGAGCACCTGGCACACACCACCTGGGGGAGGACAGGCAAGGGGGGCTTAGAAGCTGTTCGTGCCTTGGCCTGGGAGGTGGGGACACGAGAGCCACCAGGGACTAGAGGAAGAACAGGCTTCAGGAGATGGAGACAGAGCGGGGCCTCCCCTGTCCTGACAGCCTCCTGGTGGGGGGCGGCTCAGGCTCCAGGGCCCCCAGCTGGGGGGCTTGAGATGTGGGCCCCTCTGAAGGAGCTCAGCCTCTTTCCCTGCACGGTCCCCTTTGTAGGGGCAGCTCCTAATCCCGGGGGCTTGACCGGCACTCACCCCTTGCGTCTCATCACTTCTCTGAATACTCTCTCTCTTTCCCTTCTGCCATCTCATCTGACTTCCTGTGCCCCCAGCAAGGGACCAGCCTTGGGACTTTTACCTTCACTTTGCAATGAGGGGGCAGTGACTTGGCGAGGGCCACACCGCTCACGGGTAGCAGCAGCCCTCCTCACTCGGAACGTGTCTTTACAGTCCTACAGTTGAGCATTAAGTCATACAGATTTTGCAATCCACTCAAACTTAGAGTCAAGCATGTTCTGATACCAAAATGGTGAGCTGGCAGTTTTTGCCAGGAAGACCTGCCATGTGCAGTCTGTGGAGGGGGGCTTGTCCCCCAGCCCACCACGGAGTCGCCCCCAAGAAGGCCGCAGCAGATCAGGCTGGGGAGATCGGGTGAAAGAGGCATGAGAAAACCTGGGGAGAAACACAGACACAGCAGAATGCAACTTCCAGGAAGACTGGGGTGTCAGTGAGTCCAGGAAGTGGGACTGGAAATGGGGGCAAGAGAGCGAACCTAGGAGGAAGGGTAACTCATCAGGGAGCCGGCCTGTGTGCCCAGCACAGCACGTGGCCTGGGAGGGACCCTTAGGAGAGGGCCTGGGCTTACCCCACCCTCACCAGGATTCCTGTCTGGCAGGCGGGGAGGCAGAAACTGGGCACCCAACCACCGAAAGGATGACTCACAGAGTACATAGGTTTGCACGGGCACGAGAAACCCCAGAATCGGGCCAAGGGTGTCTCACAAAGCCCTACGCGCAGGGCTTCAGCTGCCTTTGGAATATTTAACTTGATTTTTTTTTTAATTGAGATTTAATTCTTTAAAACATTGTTAGAAACTTTTTATTTTCTTCTCTCTCCTCTACCAACTTTTTATTTTCAAAAATTTCAAACCTGAAGACAAGTTGAAAGAATAATACAGTGATACCCCCACCACCAAATTCAGGGATTGTGAACATGTATTGCCACGTCTGATGTCTCCCTCTCTCCCTTTCTGTCTCTCTCCCTCGTTCTATATTTTTTTCTGAACCATTTAAGTTATAATCATTGTGTGTCTCATCACTCTTAAATATGTAACTTGTAGCTCCTAAGAACAAGGACATTCTCCCTACCCACAACGTCATGATCACACTCAGGAAATTTAACATCAACACAATATTATTATCTACATATGCTTCATAAACAAATATCCCTCAATGGTCCCAACAATGACTTCTGTATCTGCTTCTGTCTTTTCCCATCCAGGATTCGATCAAGGATCATATATTTCATTCAGTTCTCAGAATACTTTATTTCTTCCTCATACCAGGAAGGCAGGTACACGGGTGTTGCTATATTGTTCTCTGGGCCTCTCTGTATTTCTTAACTATTGTAAATAGTTTTTTAGAAACAACTTACAAAGTTACAAGTGTGAGTGGACTCGACTCTTATTTACTGATGTGACTCACTCAGAAGGGATGTTCATCCCCCAGATCCTGTCTGTTTGGCTCTGGGATGGAACTCACATCTGAACACAGGTGTGTCCCAGTCCTGGAAATTTACTTTTGTCCTCATTGCAGTTTAACACATTTTGGGGACACCTCCCTGACTGGCCCCAACCTGCCCAGCTGGTCTCCTCCTGTCCCCCCCACCCCCCAGGACATTAAAGACTGAGGTCATTAAAGGGCTCCCTGTGTTTGCAGAGTGAATGGAGAGGGTTGTAATGTCAACAGAGAACAGCTCAAGTGCAGCAGGTGCTTAAAAAGCAAAGCAAGATCTGCCTCTGATAACTGGGCCTGAGCTGATAAGACGGAGGAGTGGCCTGGCTCCTTCCTCCATCAGCTGGCGGCCGCTCCCCTGAGCAGTGCTGCCCCTGTGACTGAGGAAGGGGAAGGAAAGGAGGACAAGGAGAGGGAAGGGGTGAATCTTCTTTAGTTGACGCCTCACTACCGCCCAGGTGTTATTGATTCCCATTGTACAGGTGAGGAAACTGAGGCCTGAACGTGGCAGGCAGAGTTAGCCCCATAATGGGTAGGTGCTGGAGTGAGTGCTGAGGATCCGCCAAGAAGAGGAGCAGACAGTTAGCTGAGGTCGGTCAAGAAGAGCAGACAGGGAAGAGGGGTGTGTAACAGGCCTGGGGCTGATGAGGAGGTGGGTTCAAGGCCTAAAAGGGGCTGAAGAGTCTGACACTGGAGACTGTTCCCCGGTCCTGGGTCCTGGGACCTTGGGAAATGGTGGTAAGGAAGCAGGTGAATGAATAGGGTCGGCTTTGGGGAATGTCTTGAGCTGGTGGCTTTAACCTGTCTGAGCCTTGGGTCGCAGCTGCAGAAAGGGGATTAGGGGTGGGGGGAGACCTGCTTCACACATGGACACCATGAGGTCCAAACGAGGTAACGCACACGTCTGGCTGGGTCAGCGCCCAGCGCTTCTGCACCAGCTGAAGTGGGCAGGGTGGGCAGGGCAGGGCCCAGGCTGGGCAGGTGGGGGCCGAGGGGATACTCACATAGCCACAGGCCCGGCAGTGGTGGCGGCGGCGTGTCAGGGCGTTGAAGGGCTCCTGGCAGCGCATGCACATGGTCACCATCTTGTCCCGCACCCACTGGGGCGCCCGGAGGCCCAGTTCCACAGACTGCAGCTGTGGGACAGCGGGGCGGGCACTTCACTGCCCCAGTCCACTCCCCGAGGCCCTGGGCCCTCTGCCCACCAGCTTGCGGCAGAGAGTCTGCAGGCTGTGCTTCCCAGCGGCTCCCACATGAAGGGAACTGAATGGATAAAGACCACACTTAGGGGAGGTCAGTTGTTCCACCTCCTGCATTACAAGTGAGGAAACTGAGGCCAGAGAGGTCAAGGGACTCAGCAAAGACACCAAGCAGGCCACAGTTCAGAGCTCAGAGCTGAAATAGTCACAGACACTCTCCATAACTGCCACCCCACCTGCCTTCCACTTTCCCTTGGTCTAGCATTTTTCAGGCACTTTCAAAACCCCAACCTGCACACACACACACACACCCCACATCCCACACCCAGAGTTATACTTATAGACCTGAAATCCTTCCTGGGAGCAGCTGCACAAAGAGGCTCCCAAAGGACTTTCTTGCTAATAAGGGAGTGTTTGGCACTGAGTTTCTATGAGTAGGGTGATGCTGGGGTGTGGGGCTTCCCCTGATCCCTCGGAATCATTCGTGATGGGTGACATGCCCCCGCCCTCCAAGCTGCCTAGGTAGAGCCAAGAGAGGGAGTCAATCCTGTGTGAGGCTGGCGGCTCCAAGCGGGGTGGGGTGGGGGTGAGGTGAGGTAGAAATACAGAGCCTGCATTTACCTCCTGCTCCTGGGGGCCTCCCTGCATCTACCTCCTGCTCCTGGGGGCCTCCCTGCATTTACCTCCTGCTCCTGGGGGTCTCCCTCAGGGCTCTGGACTGCCGCCTTGAAGGTTTCATTCCGCTTCTCGATTTGGTCAATGGCGGCTTGGCAGGCCTGGTGCGGGGTGGGGGTGGGGGATTCAGGCAAAAGGAGGTGGTTGAGGGGGAGGCAGAAGGGGCTTGCTCATCCACACATTCAACAAGCACTGCTAAAAGCCTACTGGGTGCTGGGCACAACATTCCAAGCGTACACATCTGATTAAAGGGTGGAGAAACTATTTGGCCACCTGATGGGAAGAGCCAGCTCATTGGAAAAGACCCTGATGCTGGGAAGGATTGAAGGCAGAAGGAGAAGAGGATGACAGAAGGTGAGATGGTGGGATGGCATCACCAATTCAATGGACATGAGCTTGGGCAAACTACGGGAGATAGTGAGGGACAGGGAGGCCTGGCGTGCAGCAGTCCATGGGGTTGCAGAGTCAGACACGACTGAGCAACTGAACATACAACAGATGTGAAAACTGAGGCTCAGAGATGATAAACGACTTGTCCCAGGCCATTCAGCGGCAAGATTTGAACCTGTCTGACACCTACAACTACTACTGAGTTGAGGAAGAGCAAGTAGGTGCGTGTGTGCTCACACGCCCACATACATACACACACACACACTCAGCACCCCTCCCTCCCCCACAGGCACAACCCTAGGGGCCCTGGAGCTTTTGTTCTGATACCTGCAACCAGGAGATCATTTCCTCCTGGGACCTGCTCAGAAAGAGAACACAGGTGTTGAGGGGAGCGGCCCCTCCCAGTTTTCCCGTCTCTCCCCGCCCCCCCCACCCCCCCGCTCCCCCTGCCTACCTGGCCCGCAGCTGCAGGGTTCGCTGCTTCCCGGACACCAGGAAGGAGTGGGGGAACTCTGCGTCAGTCAGCTCCCGCACCTGCTCGGAATGGGAGGGAGAGATGGCTCAGACTCCCGCCCGTCCCCCCAGGCACTGTGGTGGGGAGCGAGGAGGATCGTGCCCCAGGGACAATTCAAACAGAGGGACAAGGATGGGGAGCTTGTTCAGTGGCTCCCCATTCTGTCCAGCCCAGCCAAGGCGCCCCGAGCTGGCCTCGATCTACAGAGCAGATGGGACCTGGGGCTCGTGGAACTTCAGCAGATAAGCCTGCCCAGGGTGAGGCGGGGACGACGGCTCCAGACAAAGGGGTCACCAAGATGGAAACTGGCTCACACGCTGGGTTTGGGGACACGGCTTTTCCAAGAGCAGACATAGGGCCTAGGATGAGACCCTCTGCCCCATATTGTGAACGAAGAAATTGATCAACCAACTCGACAGATCCGACAGATCCCCACCTCCTGTCTTTCACCACCCTCATCCCAGAACTCCGCAGGTTCCGAGGCCGCTGTGAAGGCTGCCAGTCACAGAGCGCTTCGCTGAGCACCCACACATGTTCTCATTTAACAGGCGCAACTGCTGAACCCACGGACCAGTTCTAACACGTAACGGCCACCATGTGTCCCTGAGGGCACTGCCTGTCACCGGCCGCAGTCCTCTGGCACAGCTGAACCCGTGGGCATCTACCAGTTTACAGGAAGCATGGGGGACGGTGGGACACACTGAATGACACCATGGGGCTGCGGTCAGCAAAATCCAGACTGAGAGCGACTCTGCCAGAGAAACGATCTGATTTTCAATTTATAAATGAGAGAAAAGTAGGAGAGGGAAGTATGATAGATAAAAGGGCATGTAAGAAGCATATCACAAATGATTCTCGCAGATCAGCTGTGAGAAGGCAATTATGAGATAGCCAAGGAAAACCAAGGGATCTTATTGTTATTAAATAAGTATCATTAATTTGTTAGATGTAATCATGGTACTGTAGGCGTCTTTTAGGGCAAAAAAAAAAGAAGAGTTCTTGGGCTTTCACTGGTGGTACAGTCTGAGTTTCCACTGCAGGGGGCAAGGGTTTGATCCTTGGCTGGGGAACTAATATCCCACATGCAGCATGGAAAGGCCAAAAAATAAATAAAATAAAATATCTTTTAAAAAAGAGTTCCTGTCTCTTACAGAGACATACTGAAGTATTTGTAGGTGAAATGATTATGCGTCTGAGATTTGCTCTTAAACAATCCATTGGAAAAGGGGACTAAAGGGAGAGGTTACTGAGGAAACCAGTTTTGAGTTGACAATCATCATAACCCAGTGATAAGTATTTATGAGGTACCATTTTCTCCCCTTAAAATAATAAACAGTGAAAGAAAATCTTCACAGCAACCTTGAGAGGCAGATATTATCACCCTCATTTGGGAGATGAGGAAATGGAGATCAGAGAGAGCAAGAGACTTGCTTGAGGTCACACAGCATCTAAAGAGCAGAATGAAGACTCAAACTCAGGGTTTTGGTCCTCACGGGTAAGGTAGAAGCACGTCTCTTTCTCTTTCTACCCCAGAGCCCAGTAAGCACAGATGTCTCCCAGGCCGTGTGAAGACAGGGTCGTGAAAGGAAGTGAAGACACAGACCTGGAGCCCAAGGGCCTAGCATGGAGGAACGTGAACCGACCTGACACCTGGCCCCTCTGCCAGCTCCCCGCCACAAGGTGAGCAGGCCTTGGCACGCTTCCAGGCGGCCCACCACACCCGCAAGAGCATGGCTTGCTCACGTGAAGCCTGGTCCACCCGTTGGGCCCACAGAATCTGTCTGTTCCCTCTAGAAGGGGGCTGGATGTGATCGGCTTTTGATACCCTTGACAATGCAGAGGCTCAAAGGGTCTATATCAGGAATCTGGCAAGTCTCCATGACTGACTGGGGGAGGGAGAGGGGAGAGGGACAAGAAGGGAGAAATCTAAGGTTTGGGGGCCAGAGTTAGGAAGAAACGTGACGCTTGAGAGTTAGGAAGAAATGTGACGCTTGTCATAGAAAAGAGGAGCTGGGGAGACCCCTGACCTGAGGGACCACCTCTGCAGGGGTGCAGGATGCAGGTTTCTGGAGGACAGTCCCCTGAGCTGGGCTGTGCTCAGGCTCAACCACCAGACTTGGCTGTCAGGTCCCTGCCAGCCCATGCAGAGTCTTTGTGCTAATTAGAAAAAAGACACCCCTTCCTCAAAACACTTTACTGACATCTGTTGGCAAACTGGTGTAATAGTCAAGAGTCTGGTTTGTTGAACCAGAGACTTGACTGCCATCTGCTGGACAATGAGAACCGTCCGTATACAACCTGTGCTTCTGCTGTGGCCTCCGCGGTGTGCTCCTCTCAGCTGGGGTGTGCTTAGCAGTACACAACCTGCACAGATGTCCATGGAGACACTGAGTACGCAAGGGCCCACACCCCTTCCTGCTTCCCAGGCTGGCCCTGTGCAGAATGGTGCAAACATAGGACCCAAGCACACTGGGAGGAGAAGGGGATGACAGAGGATGAGATGGTTGGATGGCATCACCAACTCAATGGAGACGAGTCTGAGTAAACTCCGGGGGAGTGGTGATGCACAGGGAGGCCTGGCGTGCTGCGGTCCATGGGAAGGCAAAGAGTCGGACACGACTGAGTGACTGAGCTGAACTGAGACCCTGAGGGGTGGGAATCAGCTGCTGAGATCCAGGGCTCCCTGACACTCAGGAAGGAGGGAGGTCAGCGGGGTATGGGCCAGTGGGAGCCATCATGGTGGTCAAAGACCAGACCTGCCTCCAAACCTCAGACTCGGAAAATCATTCCTGTACAAACGTGGCTGAGTGTACAGCTCTGCACCCACCAGGCCCGTGCCATCCAGGAGAGGGCGTTGTGTGACCACCAGTGCATCAGACATGCCCTGCAGTGATTGTGTTCACAGAGACTGGCAGACGCCGGGAACCCGGTGCACACATCCTGAGCGTCAGACACTCTAGGGAACATATTTATGGATTTCCTCTTTATGACTCTGTTTTGGTCTCTATATTTCTTGGCTTTTCTGTCAATCTTTGCCTCTCTTTTTCTATGCCTGGGTCTCTGCCAGTCCTAAGACAGGGCTGCCAGTCTCCAGTTTCTCTGTTCGTAACTCTCCATAACCTGCCTTTTTCAGTCTCACTCACCACGGCTCCCAGACGTACAAGCGCACGCCCACTCTGGTCTCTGGGACATTCTGGCCACTTCAGTAAGAGAAGCTAGATAAGACAGAGTAGGGGGCTGCGTTCCCAAAAGACCTCAGTCCTCTGAGGCATGGGGGATGGGCTGTGAACCCCCAGCAACTGCCTATGTCCTGCCATCAGCTCTTCTCACCCTCAGGCTACACCCCACCCCCAGGCCCTTGATTCAGCCCCAAATACCAGGCAAGCTGAGTCAGGAGCAGGGACAAGGCCCTCCTGCAGGGGCTCTCAGAGCTCAGGAGGTCTCCAGGGGCAGAAGTGTCCTGCCTTCAGCTCCCTCCAGGGGCAAATTCTGGGAGTTGTCATGTGGAGGTAAGGAGAGGGAAAGGGGAGATGGAAAGGTACTAAAAGGGGCCAGATCTGACCTCTGTTTCTTCCAGCCCCGGCCACTGGGACTTAGGAGCCATCAGAGATGGGTGGCCAAGAGGGTTTTCTTCCCATTTCCTCCACTATGCCTGCAATTCCACCCTATGCTTTATCCCTCTGGGTTGAAGCCTTAGTAGGAGACAGTATGGTATTCTGGTTAGATCCAGAGGCTCTGGACTCTGTTATATTTGGGCTTGATCATGCAAACAAGGATTTGCTGTGTGACCCCCAAGCAAGTTACTTAATCTTTCTGAAAGTGAAAGTTGCTCAGTTGTGTCCAACTCTTTGCGACCCTATGGACTATATCCATGGGATTCTCCAGGCCAGAATACTAGAGTGGGTAAGCCTTTACCACTGAGCCAGCTCTTTACCAGCTGAGCCACAAGGAAGCCCAAGAACACTAGAGTGGGTAGCCTATCCCTTCTCCAGCGGAACTTCCCAACCCAGGAATCAAACCAGGGTGTCCTGCATTGCAGGCAGATTGTTTACCAACTGAGCTATCAGGGAAGCCCTAACCTTTCTGGGCCTTGTTGTTGTTTTTTTTTCAATCAGTGTTTAGGTTCACAGCAAAATTGAGAGGAAAGTACAGAGATTTCCCATATACCCCCTGTGCCCCTACATGCACAACCTCCTCCATTAATAACACTTCCCCACCAGAATGGTACATCTGTAGAATCAATGAACCTATCATTATTACCCAAGGCTCATAGTTCACATCAGGCTTCACTGTTGGTGTACATTCTGTGGGTTTGGATAAATGTGTAAAAACTGATATCTCCCAGTATATAGACAGTGGAATCCATGGGGTCACAAAGAGTCGGACACGACTTAGCAACTAAACAAAAACAACAAGCATTGCAGCACCATACAAAGTAGTTTTATTGCCCTTAAAATCCTCTGTGTTCATCCTTCCCTTCCCCTAACCCCTAGTAACCACTGATCCTCTCACTGTCTCCATCCAGAATGTCTTTTCCAGGATGTCATACCATTGGAATCATACAGTAGATGTACACCGTATGTATATATGTAGCCTTTTTAGATTGGCTTCTTTCACTTAGTGATATGAATTTAAGTTTCCTCCATGTCTTTTCATGGCTTTATAGCTCACTCCTTCTTATCACTGAATAATATTTCACTGTCTGGGTGTATCACTTTATTTCCTTATTTTTGAAAATGGAATTAACTACAGATATCCTCAGACCGTACACAGTTATTTACTGCAGTCTCATTTGCAGACACTGACAGCTGAGAACAATCTAAACGTCTATCAGTAGTGGACTGGTTGAAGGAATTACGGTACATCCACACCCTAGGATACTATGCATCTATGCAAAAGAATGAGGAAGCTCCAAATGAACTGAGTTCTAACCATCTCAGAATAAGTAGCTAGTTTAAAAAGTCCAGCACAGAACAGTGTATGTGAAAAACACTGTTTATGTGAAACAAAAGTAAGGATGCCATAATGATTACACTACCTCTGGGAGGCTTCACAAGGAGCAAAAGCTGCCTCTAGGAAAGGGAACTCGGGGATGGAGTGCCTATATGTGCAATACATGTTGCATATTTTTTTTATATAGTTTGATTTTGGAATGTGTATTATTTACATTTTTAGGTAATAAAATTATTTTTTTAAAGATTTTTTAAAAACTAAAGAATTGCAGGGGATAATAATAGCCCCTACATCCCAGGGCTGTTATGAGGGTTCAATGGAATGATGCAAGGCCTAACCCACGGGGACCACTCAGTCAACAGGTGCTATTACGGGCTGCTGTCCATGCTCATTCGTGGCCATCTCTTGATGTGGACACATCCAAGTCGGCCAGTGAGCTGACAGTGGAGACCCTTCCTACTCAAAGCTCCAGTACTGGCGTCCGCCACATGTGCCAGGAGCTGGTCAGAAATGCAGAATTTCTGACCCCACACCAGATCAACTGAATCAGAACCCACTATTTTAACAAGATTCCCAGGGGATTCATGTAGTCATAAAGGTTTCAAAGCCCTGGTATAGATGGTAGGGAAAGCAAAGTGAAGCTGGGCGCTGGGAAGGACCCTGGACAGGAAGGCTGGAAGCCCAGGTGGGAGAGATCTAAGCCCCATCTTTTCTGCCTTCACATTGCCCCAGACCTGCTGCACCTGGGTTCCTGGACTGAGTCGCTGGTCCGGCCCTCCTGCAACTCCCCACCCTTGGTCCGACCCTGGGGGTGAAGCCCACGGGTGGTTGGGGTGCCTCTTACCTTCATGCCTGCCACATCAATGCGGGTCCTGACCTGGAAGTGGGCGCCCACCTGGATGACCCTGGGCACACAGTAGAGCAGCATGTTGTTGAACTGCAGGAGACATGAGCGGGCGTGTGTGCACAGGGACAGGGGTGGCAAGGACAAGCAGGCGGGCTTCGCTGGACATGGGCTGAGCCCCACTGGACCTCCCTCCCCTCTAGCCATGCGCTGGGCCAGCTCACAGGACAACACAGGTGTGATGAGAAAAGGGCGGTCTAGCCCCACTCCACCTGGGATGCTCACCGAGGGGCTGCCCGACTTGTGGACTTCAGGGGACCATGGCAGACTTTGGAGACCTACAAGGCCTTTCTCACAGGCGTCAAGGGTGGCAGAGGCTTATCAGAGATTGTAGCTCCCTCCGCCAAACCTCCAGGTGGGACCAGTTTCCAGATCTCCAGGAGACCCCTTGGCTTCCTCACTGCAAACCAGGGCCATTCTTCCTAGCAGCCAACCTAATTCCCTCCTGACGTGCACCCTCTAGGGCCTCCTTGGTGGCACAGCAGTAAAGAATCTGCCTGCTAAGGCAGGAGACACGAGTTTGATCACTGGGTCAGGAAGATCCCCTGGAGAAGGACATGGTAACCCACTCCATTCTTGCCTGAAAAATCCCATGGACAGAGGAGCCTGGCGGGCTACACAGTCCACGGGGTCACGAAAGAGTCGGACACGACTTAACGACTCAACATCAACAGCAACCTGCCCTCTCTAGAGCACAGATTGACACCACAGGTTTTGGAGCCAAACAGACTGGGTTCAGATTCTGAGTCTGTGGCTTCCTAGGACATGTCTGGGAACCCCCTCAGCTGGAAATCCCTGAGGCTTGGAGGCAGCATGTGATTTGTCCCAAGTCAAGGCCAAGATTTTTCCAGTAGTCATGTATGGATGTGAGAGTTGGACTATAAAGAAAGCTGAGCACTGAAGAATTGATGCTTTTGAGCTGTGGTGTTGGAGAAGACTCTTGAGAGTCCCTTGGACTGCAAGGAGATCAAACCAGTCCATCCTAAAGGAAATCAGTCCTGGGTGTTCATTGGAAGAACTGATGCTGAAGCTGAAACTCCAATACTTTGGCCACCTGATGCGAAGAATTGACTCATTTGAAAAGACCCTGATGCTGGGAAAGATTGAAGGCAGGAGGAGAAGAGGATGACAGAGGATGAGATGGTTGGATGGCATCACCGACTCAATGGACATGAGTTTGAGTAAACTCCAGGTGTTGGTGATGGACAGGGAGGCCTGGCGTGCTGCAGTCCATGGGGTCGCAAAGAGTCAGACACAACTGAGCGACTAAACGGAAACTGAACTGACCAGGGCGCCAAAGCCATAAGGATAGAGAAGTAGGCTTGTCCCTGTTCTCCTGCCGTGCCGGCCAGGTAGATGCCGGGCGGGCAGGACCTGGGGCAGATGGCCCATGCCTATGGACTCCCCTCCCCGGTGTGGAGCGAGCCGGCCCCCGCAGCATCCACCTACCAAGAAAAGGTAGCGCTCCATGGGGCCACTGCGGCGGAAGGAGATCTTGAGGACGGGGCCCTCGCGGAGCAGGGTGTTGGAGGGGTCGACTATGTCGTCCTCCAGGCCCAGGCGCTGGTACACTTCCCACAGTTCCTGCAGCCGCTCCTGGGGGCAGGAGGGCCACCCTCAGCCGAGGCCAGGCAGGGCCTGGCTGCTCCTGGAAGGCTGGCTCGTGCAGGCGGAGATGGGGTGTGGGGAGGAGGGCAGCAGGGGCTGGGTGTCGTGGGCAGGGTCAGGAGGGGCAGACACAGAGACCTGGGTGGGCTGGCTTCTCGGAGGACTAGGGTGCTCACCATTTCAGTGATGGCTGCGTTGGAGTGCTGAGCGGCTGAGAAGATCATGTCAAGGGCTTCTGAAAAGGGGGCAGGGTCGGCGTTACCCCCCCTGAAAATATGGGGCTGGTGGCTGAGGCAGGAGGCACCTTGAAGCCTAACCTAGAGGCCTCAGAGCCTGCCCTGAGCACCCCAGGAGCAGCCGTTACCCTGTAGCCTGGCGCATCCAATGTCTGGATGATGAGGGCCATTTCCCACCCAGGGTGAAGAGACTAGAGGCCCCTGAAAGACAGGGCCAACGTGGTTGGCCTCTGTGACTTTCACTGCCTGCTGTATCCAGGAGTGAAGGCACGATTTCAAATCCTAGCTCTGCTTATTTTTGGCTGTGTGACTTTGAGCAAGTCACTTAACCTCTCTGGGCCTTAGTGTCTAGAAGAAAAAATGACTAATGGTATAGACAATGTCTATGAAGTACAACAATGTTGATGGTCATCAAAACCGTCTTTAGCAGGTGCTCCATAAATTAGGGGAGTGGCTCTAGCCTTCCCAGTGCCGCCCCCCGCCCCCCTCAATTCACTGGGGGTGTCCTCACTCTGGGCATCAGCCAGGTCTGGGGCCTGGCCTGGCAGCTTCTGGACATAATCCTTGAGCAGCAGCTCATAGCGTGGGATTCTCTGCACAGGTTCCAGCATGTGGTGCTGCAGGGTCAGGCTAGCTGAGGCCTCGCTGCTCTTGGGGAGGGCGGGGAGGGAGAGGAGAGGGGTCAAAGGGGGAAGAAGTGGGTCAGGCTGCCCCTGAGGGTCGGGGGAGTGGGCAGGGCTGTGGAAGCCGCTGAGCCGGGGCGGTGCCCCAAATCGCTTGGGGAACCGGAGCCACCGCATGCTGGGGCTGGGCGTGCAGGGCTCTGCCCCGCGCCCACCCCAGCCTCACCTGGATACGGGTGATAACCTCCTGGAACGGTGGGGATTTGTCTGTCCAGGTGGCCAGCAGGTCGATGGCTCGCTCGAAGTTCTTGACATACTCACTGTACATCTTCAGGAAGGGCGCCAGCTTCTGGATCACATCACCGATGCGGGGGGTGGTGGTCCTGCCGGAGGGGCACCAGGTACTGCCCTCAGTCTGGGGACCTCTTCTCTTGACTCCACACAGGGTCAGGAGAGGCGAGGCTTCCCTCAACTCCCCCCCAACACAGCCTTTCTGCAGCACTCCTGGGTGCAGGTATTGGGGGGGGGGTGTCATCCCGGCACAGGTGTGCCCACTCCTCCTTAGACTGTGAGCCCCCAGAGGGCAGATGCTGACCTCTTCCATGGACAGAAGTCCCCTAAAGGTCCAGCACAGGGTCAGGCCCACAACAGGTGTTCAATGACCACCTGATGCTTGTTCTCATAATATATAACAAGGGCCACTTGCCCAGCACTGCCCAAGACATGCTGCATGTCTTGTCTCATTTAATTCTTACAACCCTTCACAGGGCAGGAAGGACAGACAGTCAGCGGCCCATCTTAGAGAGGAGGAAATCCAGGCTAAGAGAGGTAAGAAAAGGTCATTCAACCCTGGAATTATTACAGCAGAGCATCATCGATCTGGACCTGGCCTGTCTGAGTCTGATTTCCAACTGTACCACTTACTCCAGCTGTGTGTTCTTGGGCCAATCACCTAGCCTCACTATACCTCAGCTTTCCCATCTGAAAAAATTGGGCATGATGGTAGGCAACCTTACAGGGTTGTCTTTTTGGGAAAAAATTATTGAAAAAAGTTTTGATCGATCATAAAGTAAAAAGAATATAATAATGAATCCTTATAGATCCATCAGGTTCCCTGGTGGCTCAAATGGTAAAGAATCTGCCTGCAGTTTGAGAGACCTGGGTTCGATCCCTGGGTTGGGAAGATCCCCTAGAGAAGGGGATGGCTACCCACTCCAGTATTCTTGCCTGGAGAATTCCAAGGACAGACGAGTCTGGTGGACTACAGTCCATGGGGTTGCAAAGAGTCAGACACGACTGAGCATCTAATGCTATCTATAGATACATCACAGGATTTAACAATTACTAAGATTCTGAAGCTGAAACTCCAATACTTTGGCCACATAATGGGAAGGACTGACTCATTTGAAAAGACCCTGATAATGGGAAAGATTGAAGGCGGGAGGAGAAGGGGACGACAGAGGATGAGGTGGTTGGATGGCATCACCGACTCAATGGACATGAGTTTGAGTCAACTCCAGGAGTTGGTGATGGACAGGGAGGCCTGGCGTGCTGCAGTCCATGGGGTTGCAAAGCGTCGGACACAATGGAGTGACTGAACTGAACTGAAAGATTCTTTTTTGCCAAGAAATTTTAAAGGACATGCCAGACATCATGGCATTTCTTTGGCAAGATACTAATTTCACCACTAAATACTTTCGTGGGTATCTCTGAAAACAGAGAGGGGTTCCAGCCTAACCACAAGGCCATCATCACAGAGCGAGCTCATGTGAAGACTAAGCAAGTTAATCGGTGTAAAACCCAAGGCAAGGCAAGTAGGAAATCTTCAGTTAATGCTGGTGGTTTCCACTGCCTCCTAAGCCACTCAGCCTAGTGAGGACCTGATCCAGCCCCTTCTCCAGAACACACACACACACACACGTGCACACGACTCATTCAAGCCCTTCACTGTGCAGACAGAGCAAGCCCAGAGGAGTAGAGTCATGGCCACATAGCAAGGGCAGAGACCTAACAGGCCAAACCCAGTGTCCGGGAGGCTGCGCCCCGACTTGGCCAGGGCTGCAGTCGGGGGGCCCCAGGGACCCCTGCTGGCCCTCACCAGTCGTCCAGCCGCCGCTGCAGCTCTGGGAGGAAGAACTGCGAGTGGAACTGGTAGATGGAGGAGATATTGGAGAAGATGAGCCTGACCACGTCCTCGGGGAAGGCCTTGCTGCTGCGGGCCTCCTTCAGCAGCTCCTGGAAGAAGACCTGCAGCCGCCGCTGGGTCACTGAGCCTGTGGCCGAGGAGGAGCGCCCCTCCACCCCTGACACCGGCCCGGGGGAGATGGGCACAGTCCTGGGGGCTTCGGAGTCCCTCACCCAGCTTCCAGAACACTTCCACCTCCTTAACCTCCCATCATCCTCGAAAAACCCTGGGAAGAGAGGCAGGGATTATTCTGGCCACTTTACAGATGGGCAAACCAAGGGACTTGGCCAGAGGCTGGCAGCTGATGAATGTCAGGAACGGGCCCATCTTGTGTCTGTCAAGGCCTCGGACTTGGCCAGGCTCAGGATCCCACTTCAGTGATTTAACCTTCTTGCCTTAGGGCTCCCAATGACAGTGTGAAGGGCTAAGAATGGTGAGGACACTGGGAGCTGGGGTGACAGATGAGGATGCTGTGTGGGGCCTGGAAGGATGGGCTGGTGTGGCCTCCACTCCTGTGAGACCAGCCTAGGTACCAAGGGTGGAATCAGGAGCAGTGCTAATGAGCTGTATCCTGGTTTCTGCCTGAACTCCAGTCATCAGTTAAAGGACTAAGGCTTTCTAGAATCAGACCTGAGGTCCTAACTCTCAGCTCTTATGAGGTGGGCCAGAAGGGAGAGCAGGGGTAGGGTGAGGACTGGGGATGGGCGTCCTGGCCACTGGCCTGGTCCAGCAGGTGGAGGCGTGCCACGTAGGCCTGCTCAGTCTCCAGCAGCTCCCGGACAATCTTCTTCTCCTCAGGCTCCTGCAGGGAAGTTGGGAGGAGAAGGAGAAGGAGAGCTTTGGTCTCCTCTGATGGGAGCAGTATCCAAAGATGCCCCAGTGAGCGTAGCTCCCAGGACTCATGCCATGCTGCAGGCGCATCTGGATTGGTGCTGGGATGGAGAGAATGGGGCAGAGTGAGGCTGTGCCTAAGCCTTAAGAGGTCTGGAAGCTTCCACCTGTGCTCTCTTAGGAGCCATGAACTACCACATCTAGAGGTTTAGCTGCCCTGAGGGAGAGGCCACAGGGAGAGGAGAGGCCCTGGGACCTCACGGACAGGAAGCCAGGGGCCCAGCTGTGCTAGCATCCAAGATGAGCAAGCTTTCCAGCTGTCCCTGCCCAGGCACTAAGCTTGGGAGATGAGCTATCATGGGCATTCCTGCCTCAGCCAAGATCTGACTGCAGACATGTGGGAGCCCTTGTTATGGATTAAATTGTGTCCCCAAGTCAATATGTTAAAGCCCTAACCTCCCATGTGACTATATTTAGTAATTAAGTTAACTGATGTGGAGGGTGGGGCCCTAACCCATCAGGACTGGTGCCCTTATAAGAAGAGGGAGGGACACCAGGAGAGCATGTGTAGGAGAAAAGGTCGCGTGAGGACACAGTGAGAAGATGGGCATCTATAAGCCAGGAAGGGAGCTTTGCCAGAAACCAACCCTGCCAGCACCTTGACCTTGGATGTCCAGTCTTCAGAGCTGTGGGAAAATGTATTTCTGTTGTTTAAGTCACCTGTGCATGCTAAGTTGCTTCAGTCACGTCCGACTCTTTGTGACCCCATGGACTGTAGCCCGCCAGGCTCCTCTGTCCATGGGATTCTCTAGGCAAGAATATTGGAGAAGGGTTGCCATTTCCTTCTCCAGGGGATCTTCCTGACCCTAGGGATCGAACTCACGGCTCTTATGTCTCCTGCATGGGCAGGTGGGTTCTTTACCACCAGCACCACCTGGGAAGCTCTTTAAGTCATCTATCTGTGCTGTGCTGTGCTTAGTTGCTAAGTCGTGTCTGACTCTGTGACTGCATGGACTATAGCCTACCAGGCTCCTCTGTCCATGGGAATTCTCCGGACAAGAATACTGGAGTGAGTTGCCATGCCCTACTCTGGGGATCTTTCCAACCCAGGGATTGAACCCAGATCTCCCACATTGCAGGTGTATTCTTCAGCATTTGAGCCACCAAGGAAGCCCAAGAATACTGGAGTGGGTAGCCTATCCCTTCTTCAGGGGATCTTCCCAACCCAGGAATCAAACAAGGGTTTCTTGCATTACAGGTGGATTCTTTACCAACTGAGCTACCAGGGAAGCCCTTAAGTCACCTAGGCTGTTCTATTTTTTTTTGGCAGCCCAAGATAAGTGAAACCGATCCCAAGTGAGACCAACAGAAAAACTATCCAATAACATTCCAATCAACCCACAAAATTGTCAGAAATAGTAAACTGTTTGGCCACTACATTTTGGGGTAGTTTGTTACATAGCAAATGATAACCAGTAGTACTCTTGCCTGGAAAATCCCACGGACGGAGGAGCCTCGTAGGCTGTAGTCCATGGGGTCGCTAGGAGACGGACACGACCGAGCGACTTCACTTTCACTTTTCACTTTCATGCATTGGAGAAGGAAATGGCAACCCACTCCAGTGTTCTTGCCTGGAGAATCCCAGGGACAGGGGAGCCTGGTGGGCTGCCATCTATGGGGTCACACAGAGTCGGACACGACTGAAGCGACTTAGCAGCAGTAGCAGCAGCATACATAGTAAGTACCACTATGATCACATCTCCATTTTCTAAATGAGGAAACAAGTACAGTAGGGTTTCAGAGACTTGCCCAAGCTCACAGAGTGAGCCGAAGAGCTGGGACGTGAACCCTGGTGGTCTGGCTCCAGGGTGCAGAGCGTCCTGCAGCTGAACCCTTCAACTCCATAGACAAGAGAACTAAAGCCCAGAAAAGGGAGGTGACCTACCCAGAATCAGCCCAAGGGCAGGAATCAGCGCTGACCTCTATTTCTAGTGGGCAGTGTTGCCTCCTTCAGTGGGTAACCTGAGGCTACACGTGGGAGAGGTACCAGGTCCCAAGTTGAGTGGTCTTGGACAAGTTCCTTAAGCTGTCTGAATTTCAATCTCCATGCCTTAAAGACTCCTACAGGACTTCCCAGGCAGTTTAGAATCCGCCTGCCAATGCAGGGGACACAGGTTCAATCCCTGATCCGGGAAGATTCCACATGCATGGAGCAACTAAACCTGTGCACCACAAGTACTGAAGCCCATGTGCCTGGAGCCTGTGCTCCCCAACAGAGTGCTAATGTCTTCGCAACTAGAGAAAGCCTGTGCATAGCAACAAAAGCCCAGTACAGCCAAAAGTAAATAAATGCATAATAAAAATAAATATATAAATAATAAAAAATTTAAAAAGATTCCTTCAGTGAGGGGTATGAGAAATAATGTCAGCAGCAGGTTGCACAGTAGGCACTTAATCAAAGGCCATCAAGGGTGGGGGGGGGTGTGAATCTAGCTTTCAGCTGATCTTTGGTCACAGAAGACACCCCCCACCCACCCAGGGGAAGAGCTGGCTCTGGCTGGGAGAGAATGCATGGGGAGGAGATCAGTGGATGGCCCCCCAGCACCCCACTTCTTCCCTAGCCCTCCGGCACCTGTGTCCCTGAGCCGAGGCAGGTCCTGGGCTGGTAAGACTTCCTCCAGACCCCACTGGACAGCTTGTTCTTCAGGGAGCTCAGGTACCTCCTGCTGACTGTCCTGGACCCGGACTCCAGGGCCTCCTCCACGGTGGGCTTCTCCCAGGTCCCTTCAGGCATAGGAGACCTGCATCCAGGCTGCTGATGCCCAGCCTCCAGGCCATGGACTCTGGGCACTGCTCCTGTCGTCCTGAGGAGAAGAGAACAGTCAAGAGTAGGGAGAAGAACTGCACTTCTCTGGTAGGGATTTGGGGGCAATTAATGCAAATGGGAAGAGCCAACTCATTGGAAAAGACCCTGATGCTGGGGAAGATTGACGGCAGGAGGAGAAGGGGGTGACAGAGGATGAGATGGTTGGATGGTATCACCAACTCAATGGACAGGAGTTTGACCAAACTCTGGGCGATAGTGAAGGACAGGGAAGCCTGGTGTGCTACACTCTACGGGGTCGCAAAGAGTCGGAAACAACTTAGCGACTGAAAAACAACAACAATGCAAATCAGAGATGTTCACTGGCCTCTGAGTGACTGGCACACAGAAGGAATTGACAGACATCTACTTCTCTCCCGAACACCTTTTTGGAGGGAACTCCAGTCTTCAAAATGAGTCAGCGTAGACTGTGTCTTGTTTTCCGGGAACTACACACTTCCTTGTTTAAAATGCAGTGAGGAACACTTCCTTCTGCACATAGAGGATATTTTTTAACTTTTTATTTTGTATTGGCATATAGCCAATTAACAATGTTGTGATAATTTCACAACATTTTGACTTATTTAACTTCTATGCAGAGTTCATCATGAGAAATGCTGGATTGGATGAAGCACAAGCTGGAATCAAGATTGCCGGGAGAAATATCAATAACCTCAGATATGCAGATGACACCACCCTTATGGCAGAAAGTGAAGAGGAACTAAAAAGCCTCTTGATGAAAGTGAGAGAGGAGAGTGAAAAAGTTTGGCTTAAAGCTCAACGTTCAGAAAACAAAGATCATGGCATCTGGTCCCATCACTTCATGGCAAATAGATGGGGAAACAGTGGAAACAGTGTCAGACTTTATTTTTTGGGGCTCCAAAATCACTGCAGATGGTGATTGCAGCCATGAAATTAAAAGATGCTTACTCCTTGTATGGAAAATTATGACCAACCTAGATAGCATATTAAAAAACAGAGACATTACTTTGCCAACAAAGGTCTGTCTAGTCAAGGCTATGGTTTTTCCAGTAGTCATGTATGGATGTGAGAGTTGGACTGTGAAGAAAGCTGAGAGCCAAAGAATTGATGCTTTTGAACTGTGGTGTTGGAGAAGACTCTTGAGAGTCCCTTGGACTGCAAGGAGATCCAACCAGTCCATCCTAAAGGAGATCAGTCCTGGGTGTTCATTGGAAGGACTGATGCTGAAGCTGAAACTCCAATACTTTGGCCACCTCATGCGAAGAGTTGACTCACTGGAAAAGACCCTGATGCTGGGAAGGATTGGGGGCAGGAGGAAAAGGGGACGACAGAGGATGAGATGGCTGGATGGCATCACTGACTCAATGGACATGAGTTTGAGTAAACTCCAGGAGTTGGTGATGGACAGGGAGGCCTGGCGGGCTGCAGCCCGTGGGGTTGCAGAGTCGGACACGACTGAGTGACTGAACTGAATTTTCAGTGGGAACTATACCTCCACACCTCTCAGTTTAGTTTAGTTCAGTCACTAAGTCATGTCTGACTCTTTGCAACCCCATGGACTGCAGCACGCCAGGCTTCCCTGTCCATCACCAACTCCCAGAGCTTGTTCAAACTCGTGTCTATCAAGTCAGTGATAAAAAGGCAGCCTAGGGTCAGTTTCCTTCTCCCTCCAGGGACAAACTTTCATAGTGTAGCTTTCTTATCCTACCTACTGGATCTGCAGACCAGTTAAAATCTTCAGATAACAGAGGCCAGCAGCAAGGAATATATCCAACGACATGCGTTGTGCCCCATTCCCTTCAGTGTGGAAAGGCTTATGGTGACAGTACAGGGTGGGCACCCTTGTAAGAAAGGCAGACTGGGAAATGGAGGACCAGACAGGTACAAAATCTTCAAAGCTCTATGACAAAGGTTTTCATTACCCCCATTCTGCAACTAGAGAAAGAGAGGATCTTGCAGCAGGAGGGAGGCAGAGGTAGGATTCAGATCAGGCTGGCTGGCTCCTGAGTCTGAGCCCTAAACTGCCCTTCCCCATGTGAGTCAGGGAGAAATAGGTGCAGAGAGTCAGTGTGACTTGCCCCACATCACACACTGGCTGGTGGCAGAGAGAAGATTGTGACTCAGTCCCCCATGGTTCCTCACTGGCTCTTGCACCCCCGGTTCCTCAGCCCCTGGGTCTGCAGCTCATGGAGTTAGCTGAATCTCAGGCTTTCTGTTCTATGTTTGGTTTCAGCTTCTGCATTTCTCTCTCAGTGCCCCAGACCAGTTTCTGTTTCCTCTTCACTCCCTCAGTTTCAGATCAGTTAAGGCACTGAAAGACCTCACAAGAAAGCCCAGGCCAAGGCAGCTGGCCTCGGCCCCTCTCATGAGAGTGAGGGGTGACTCTCACCCTGCTGACAAGACCTCCTCTGAGCCCATTGTGGTCAAGGGCTGCCTCCTCCTGCAAGGGATATTTCTGAGGCAGAGCACATGTGCTGAGGGTCTCCACTGGGCAGGCCTGGTGTGTTGAGTAGGGTTGGTGCCATCTCTGCACACCCCAGGGGGTGGTGGTCCTGGAAGGTGGTGCCTAGAGCTGTCCTTGGTGCTGAACAGAACGAGTGGCCAAGGCCTCTGGGAGAGGCGGGGTCAGGTCACCTGATGAGGAAGCTGAATGGTCCTTCTAGATCCGCATGATGCTGCCTCCACCATGAAGCCCACACAAGAGGCTTTGTTTGCTCTGAGTGCCCTCGGCAGAGTGTCTAGACCCCTCTTAGGATATCTGTTGGTCATGACCTGGCATCACGGTCATTCCATGAGCTTAGCACCAAAGACAGAAGTCTTCTGGGCAGGGATCATTCTTTAGGCTTCTGCATCTGGTACAGGTCCCGTGCAATGCTGTGCTGTGCCACCCATTGCCCTCAGGATGGAGGCACTCTTCCCCTAGCTGCTGGGGGCATGGTGGCTGAGAGGTTACTGACTGGGTCCCTCCCTGGGAACTGCCCTCTCTGCAAGAGAGTGGCTTCAGCTAAGGTCAAGTCCACATCCAATGACTAGTCCATGTGGGGGTACAGAGACCTAGCCCTTTGCCTCGACTGGAACAGCCAGGGAGGCCTCCAGCTCCAGAACTCTCTGGAACAGGCTATGTCCTTTGACAAATGCATGGCAGTTCAACTTTTACCTATGCCCAGTGCTGCCTCCCTCAACCCCAAACCCTCCCCAGTAAACCTCCTGAAGAAAATCTCTATCCCAGAGTCTATTTCCAGAGAACCCTACCTACAACAGTCACGACCACTAACACAATCCCAGGCTTAAGAAATGACTGCAGAGTGGATTAATGTCACACACAGACACACGCAATGACCTCCAGCCTGTTCCTTTCAGAAGGAAGCCCCTGCTTTGCTCCTTGCCCATGGACTTAAAACACTTAAACCGCCCCCCCACCACCACCTCTCTGTGCCTCCCCTTTCTCACCTATAATATAGGAACAGAGATGGAACCTACCCCCAAAAAGCTGATAGATGATTAAATGAAATAAGTAGCAAACACACTCAAAACTCTGCCCCATAGATAGGCTGATTACACAATCTGCTTTGCCTGAGATGGTCTCAACCTTTCCTATGGTCCCCTCCCTCCTATCGAAAAAATGTAATGGCATCCTCTTTCGGTTTCAGTTGTGTCCTGATTTGAATGATAAATTATATGGTTATCCTCCTCCTCGTAGGGAGTAAGCTCTTGGTAAGTATTAGCTACTATTTCTGCTGGAAGGATAGTGGGTGGGGTTCTGCAGCCCAAACAGGGCATCTGGTCCACCCACACTCACATGCCTAATTATACACATCTGGACTGTCCCCAACACACCAACACACACACTCTCATCCCTGCCCAGACCTGGTACCCCAAACACTCTTCCAGGCCCTGAGGAACCTGTGACCGAAGGATGTGGGCACTGTCCGGACAGGAGGTGGGGTCCAGGACAAGGACACTGCTCACTGTCAGGACTCAAGGCAGCCCCAGACCTGCTCCTCAGCCAGGAGACTGGGAGGGCCTGGGCTGCCCAAGAGCCCAAGGGCAGGCAGCGGAGCTCAAGGGAGATGCCAGACAGCCCTGATGACCCTCCCCACCTCTATTACCCCATACCTGCTATTCTCAAACACAGTCACCAGACTGGACACAGATGCCAGAGTTTCCTCACTCGCCCCCTCCATCCTGCAGGCCTCCAGGGCAGCCCTCAGCTCCCCCCGAAGCAGGGTGGGAGGTCTCCAGCCAGCACACTCAGTCTCCCCCACCTGGGGCACAGGTGGGATACGGCATCCGAGTCCCGTCTCTCCTGAGGGCTCAGCAGACCTGCTCCCTGCTTCAGAGAGAAGAAAAAGGAAGTGGTCCCAGAGCCACAGCCCTGAAGGGGAAAGGCTAGGGCTCCCGCAGAGGGAGGAGCCTGCTTGGGTCCCATCCCTCCCCCCAGGGGCTCTGACCTTTGACTCGTGTAGACCCCTGGTTCCAGAAGCCACTCCAAGGGGGCAATGAGGGGCTAGAGGTGGCTTCCAGAACTGGGCTCTAGATGCTGACCCTGAGATGCTCACCACTCTGGCCAACCACACTTTCTCTCTCACAAGGTTCCCAGGGGATTTTATTTGGTCCTTTCTCCACAACTTCTTCTCTGCATCTGACCCTGTTCACTGCTGTAAGAAAACAGCTTCTTTAATTAAAAATAAATCACAAGCCTGTTAGGGGCTGGTAGAGAGAAGTAATGTGCTGTTCCCGCCTCCTCCCTCCCTGGGCTTCTCTCATTTTAATAACTGCTGTCTCCACCTTCTTGCCCCAGGGGAAGGCAACTTCCGCCCCGAAACTATGATGTTAATAATAACAAACACCACTCTTTTTTAGTGCTGTACAAGTATTTTCTCATTTAACACCACAACAATCTTATGAAGTGGGCCCTATTACGACCTTCATTTTACAGAAGAAAAAACTGAGGATCAGAGAGGTTAAGTAACTTGCCCAAAGTCACCCAGTAAGAAACACACAAAAAAGAAGTCAGACTTCTAAAGCAGAGGTCAGTGTCCTACAATTCCAGCAGATTTGGTTGGGAGCCTGGATGACCAATTCTTGCTGCTCCATCCTTGGGATTCCCTGCTCCCAGCCCACTGGGTTGTCTCTGCCTGACACCTCCCTCCTTTACGACTTGGTCTCCCAGCCCTTCCAGAACAATGATCTCTGCTTCTCTTCCCCTTATTCAAGTCTCACAGGCCCTTCAGGGCTCTCCCACTGGGTTCTGGTCTCACTTGCCCTGAGCCAGGGCCCACCACTGAGACTAGTCTTTGTCCTGGAGGGTAGGGACTGAGCCTCAGTCATTCTGGTACCTGAAGCGCCTGGCAGTTTCATGCGCCAGTGCCTGTGAAATGCTGGGGCCTCCCACACCCAAGAGCTTCCCTCCCTCAGAGTTTCACCTGAGCAATTTCTTCTAGAAGCAATGCCTTCTCCCCTCATGCCTAAACCTCACTAACTCTCCTCACTTTCTGTTATGGAAAATTTGGAAAATATGAAAAAGGAGACAGAATAATATAACGCATCCCCACGAACTCATAACTCAGACCCAGCAACCATCAACTCGTGGTCAGCCTTGTTCCATCTACAGCCACATTCACCGCCCGCCCTTCCCAGACCGGGTTGAAGTCAATCAGGTGATTTCACCCACAAATATTTCAGTGTGCTTCTATGATAAAAAGTGAGGAAATATATATACTCACACACAGTATATATGTTGGGAATATTATGCTATACATACACACGCACTTACATATATTTTATGCATGTTATGCACATGTAGCCCTGGAGAGGGAAATGGTAACCCACTCTAGTGTTCTTGCCTGGAGAATCCCATGGATGGAGGAGCCTGGAGGACTATGGTCCATGGGGTTGCAAGGAGTTGGACATGACTGAGCGACTTCACTTCACTTCACTTCACTTCATGCATATGTACATGCATATGTATATATAGGAAACACTAATACCATTATCATATCCCAAGAAATGTGTGTGTGCTAAGTCACTTCCGTCATGTTTGACTCTTTGTGACCCCATGGACTGTAGCCCGCCAGGCTCCTCTGTCCATGGGATTCTCCAAGCAAGAATGCTGGAGTGGGTTGCCATGCCCTCCTCCAGGGGATCTTTCCGACCCAGGGATTGAACTCGTGTCTCTCATGTGTCCTGTATTGGCAGGTGAGTTCTTTACCGCTAGCACCACCTGGGAAGACCATCCCAGGAGACATTTTGCAGTAATTCCTCAATATAATCAAATACCTAGTCAGCAAAGTGCCAATGCCTCACAAACGTCACCTGCTGTGAACTGACTTGTGTCCCCCCTAAATTCACATATTGAAGCCACAACTTCCAGGGTGGCAGAAATTGGAAATAGGGCCTTTGCTGCTGCTGCTGCTGCTAAGTTGCTTCAGTCGTGTCCGACTCTATGCGACCCCATAGATGGCAGTCCACCAGGCTCCCCTGTCCCTGGGATTCTCCAGGCAAGAACACCGGAGTGGGTTGCCATTTCCTTCTCCAATGCACGAAAGTGAAAAGTGAAAGTGAAGTCACTCAGTCGCGTCTGACTCTTAGCGACCCCATGCACTGCAGCCTATCAGGCTCCTCCGTCCATGGGATTTTCCAGGCAAGAGTACTGGAGTGGGGTGCCATTGCCTTCTCTGAATAGGCCCCTTACCAGGTAATTAAAATTAAACGGGGCTTCCCTAGTGGCTCAGCAGTAAAGAACACACCTGCCAATGCAAGAGACACAGGAGACTCAGGTTTGATCCCTGGGTTGGGAAGATCCCCTGGAGGAGGGCATGGCAACCCACTCCAGTATTCTTGCCTGGAGAATCCCATGGACAGAGGAGCCTAGTGGGCTACAGTCCGTGGGGTCGCAAAGAGTCAGACATGACTGAAGAGATTTAGCACACACGCAAGTTTAAAGGAGGTCGTAAGAGTGAGGTCCGAATCTGATGGGACTGGTGGCCTTTTAAGAAGGGGAAGAGTTCTCTCTCTCCCCACCCCACTCCCACACACACCCCTGCACACTCCGAGAAAAGGCCAGCTGAGACTAAGTGGTCGTCTTCAAGCTAGGAAAACAATCCTCACCAGAAACAGAACACTGCCAGACCTTGATCTGGGACTTCAAGCCTCCAGAACTGTGAGAAGTACATTTCTGTTGTTTTTACACTTCTCAGTCTGCGGTATTTTGTTATGGTAGCCTGAGCAGACTAACTGATCATTATTTTAAAAAAAAAAAATCAGGATTCTAATAAGGTCCACATGTTACAATGTGCTGTTGTGTCTATCAACTCTCTTTTCATGCAGAGGTTCACCTCGTTCTTTCTGTTTTCCGGTCTGCTGACTGCAGAGCTGGCCCCTGAATCTTCTGTCCCCGTGGTTAGATCTAGGAGCTTGATGGGAAACATATGTAAATACCACTTCTTCCTGGATTCCTCCCACGTCTGGGGAGGCCTCCCTCCTTGGTGCTCCTCTCCCCTCCACAGCAGGGCCCAGTTTCCTCCTCTGCCTCCCACCAAACTGTTTGCAGGCTCCGGACAGGCAGGGCCCCGTCCCTAGCAAAGCCCAGTGTCCTGCACACAATGGAGCCTCAGGAGGCATGCAGGAAGGACAAATGTCACACCCTGAGCCCAGAGGCTTATCTCACCCTTCAGCTGCCAGAGCCTTGGGCTTCCAGAGCAGTGGCTGAACATACCCTTCACACTGGGTGGGGCAGAGTGGGCCGGGGCACCGGCAGGAGACCTCACTAAATTGGCTCAACTCCAAACAGGGCCCAGGCACCATCCGAGCTGCCCAAGGAGGAGGATCCAAGATGCCCACACGCCCCTGCCTCCCCCAGATTTTCCAGGGCTCTGCTTCCCTGGTCCTCCCACCTCCCTGACCTTGGCCTGCACCGTTCTGCCAGCCTTTCTGCCCGACTTGCTTCTCGCCCGCGAGCACCACCTGAGGCTCAGCTTCTGGTCCCCCCATTTACACACAGCCTCTACCACCCAATTTAGAATCTATTCCAGGGATCCACGGGCATCTCTTCTTGCCTCCCACCCCAGCCCGAGTATGCCCAACACCTTCAGGACATCACCAAGGGCTCGTCCCACCTTTGCTTCCAATTCGACACACAGTCTCGAAAACCAGCACAGTGATCACACGGAAGAAATCCCAAACTCCCTGATGTGCTGCCAAGACCCTCCTGGTTTGGCTGCAATCGACTTCCCGGTCGTTTCTTCCTTATACACATGAGATCTGGGTCGGGACTCTGAGTGGTAGCTCTGGGCTGTGCCAGCTGAGCTAAGCTGAACCACAGTCCCAGGACCGCCTTTCCTGTAAGCTGACCTGGAGGCAGGACGGGACACAAGGACCTTGCTCACTCCTGTGGTCGGTGCAGGGCTCCAGCACTGCTGCATCTCATGCGTGTTGATAGGGGTCTGGGGGTTCTCTATGAACCTACTTCAGCTTGTCTAGTCCTGGGCCAGGTGTGTGTTTAGCTCCAGGACAAAAGATGCCAACTTCTCCTGTAGGTCACCTGTGTCACTGAAGTTGCTGTCTTGGCGTGGCTGCCTGTTCGTCCTCTAGAGTCCCAGCCATTTCTCACTGATTCTTCCTCTTTGTTCCCCCCAACTTCACATCCATCTTCCCTTCCCCACTGCTTGTCCTGAGGATTTTAGACACAGAAGCATCGATTCTTTTTTTTAAATTATTTATTTGGCTGAGCCGGGTCTTAGCTGTGGCATGTGGGATCTAGTTCCCCAACCAGGGATCAAACCAGAGCAACCTCTATTGGGAACACGAGTCTTAACCACTGGACCACAAAGGAAGTCCCAGCATCAGTTATTTAAGTAGCTGGCCCCTTGTACAAAGTCAAATTCCATATTCTGTTGATCACTTCTGGTTGATCTGCTTCTCTCATCAAATCTGACCTAAATACCTTGGGTCAGTAGTTAAACTTCACTTTCCTCATCTGTGAAATGGGGATATCTATAGTACCAATCTCCTGTGGTTGTTTGTGACTATTAAATAAGATAATACCAGGTGTAAGGGTTTAAGAGGAAGGCCTGGTACAGAGGAGGCGCTCAGTGAATGTTATTCCTGACAGAAGACCTCTTCTATGGCTTCCCCCACTCCCCTACTCTTGATTAATCTGTTCCTATTGCCTCGAATGTCTCCACCCAGTCAACAGCTTGTTTACTTCCTCCAGGAAGTCTTCCTTAATATCCACTGCTGGAATTCCCTTCCCTCCTCAGAGACCTGGTGCTCCTCTCTGTTCACTTTGATTTCTGCCCCAGTCATTAAATTCATGCATTCAGTTGGCAAGTATATCTTGAGCGTTTACTACGGTAGATGCTAGGTGTCTTATCCCTAAGGTAGAGGTTATGGATTAAACTACTGTCAGCCCTGAGGTAGAGGTTATGGATTAAACTGCCCCTTAGCTCATAGCCTGATGAGGAAGATGGGCCTGTTAACCACTGAAATACAATGTGGGAAATGCTTTGAACAGGGAGCTATGAACATCCAGAGAAGGGGCACTGAAGTCTGCAGAGAGCAGAGGGTGCCATCAAGAAAGGCTTCCAGCTGAGGCAGTCTGAAAGATGAGTATACTCTCCAGGTTGACAAGGTGGGAAAAGGCATTCAAAGCAGAAGAGATGTGGGTTTGAGAGACTAGGGCAAGACCAGGAGAAAGAGCAGGGAGTCCCTCACAGTGCAGGAAGTCTAGGGCCTGGGAATGGCGGGATCTGGGAGGAGGGGCCATGGGAGCCTGGCCCTGGTAGGCTTTGTCTGCTGAGCTAAGGTGCTTCTTTCACACAAAGGGAAGTGGATACAGAATTTTATTCATACAGAGGACTCTGATCCAATGGTCATGAACACATCCCTCTCTGAGTGTGGGGGCATCCATTTCAGGGCTTTGGGGATCCTTGGCATGGATAAGCCTCATGGTTTTTTTCCTCTTCTTAGTTCTGCTTTCAAGCTGTAAGAAAGATGGAAGAACTTAGTTCCCTGTAGCCTACACAGCGGAAAAGAGGGAGGGAGGGGTGCCCAAGCAGGAACTGCAGGGCTGAGCAGTCACATGACAGGCAGACTGGCTTTCTGGCAAGAAAGCTCTGCCCTGGGATGCAAAGGCGGCTTTGTGTGCAGATCAGGGGCACCCAAAGGGCTCCTCACGGGCACTCCTGGGGCATCAGAGGGCATTTGGGGGCTGCTAGGGAAGAAATGTCAACATCTGAGACCTGGATGGTGTGTGTGTGTGTGTGTGTGTGTGTGTGTGTGTGTGTGTGTGTGTGTGTGTGTGTGTGTGTGTGTGTGTGTGTGTGTGTGTGTGTGTGTGTGTGTGTGTGTGCGTGCGTGCGTGCGTGCGTGCGTGCGTGCGTGCGTGCGTGCGTGTGTGTGTGTGCGTGCGTGCGTGTATGAGAGCAAGAGAGAGAAACACCCGTGAGATCTCCAGGGGTTTGTGAGGGGCTTTTTCAGGGGCGAGTGAGGACTCTCCGGAGAAACATTTATCCTCAGTGAGCCAAGGCCCGGAGGGGACAGGCTGGAGTGTTCCCTGGGACCCCCCTTGCCTCTCAACCTGGCCTGCAGCCTCAGTCAAGCACAGCACCTGCCAAGAGCTTAGTCGCCTGTGACTGTCAGGCCTGGGAGTGAGGGCTGACGCGGCTCCAGAGGAGATTCAGGCAGCTGGCTGAAACCTGCTCCTGCGGTGGATGCTGCCCTTGCCCTTCCTCCCCTCACAGCCTCCCCTTCCCCCACTGCAGTCTCCTAGCCCCCCAACCGGGCCCAGACGGGGGTGAGCTGTCTGGGGAGTCACGTGATGGGCAGAGGCCAACCGCCACCGGTACCAGTGGAGGGGTGGGCCTTCCCCGCCAGCCCCTGGCTTTGGAGGAGGAGGGGTGAAGAAAGCTCGCCTCCCTCGCTGACCAGTCTCTCCTGTCCCCTCCTCCATACAGCCAGGATTTCCCCATCCTGTCCTTCCAGTATTGATCTTCCTATCTCCTGGGAGGGCTTGGTGCCGCCAGCTGCCGGTCAGTGGGCGTGAGTGCCAGGCTCAGGCAGCCCTGCTTCTGTCCTTCACTGCCCCAGGACGCTCCCCACATTTCCCCTTCTGTGTGCCCTGGCTCCTCTGTGCTCTGGGTGCTCCTATCTTGTCAGTCGGCGAGATGTGATTATTCCCAGAGCCAACTGGCGCCTTGAGGGACCCAGGGCAGCAAACCACTCGCCCTCCACCAGGGGGAGAATCCCTCTGAGGGTGTGGGGACCTGAAAGACAAGACAGCAGATGTGTCAGTCCTGACGCGGGTGGCCCGGAGGACGTCAGTGAGGGCCGTAAACAGCTCTTCTTTGGTGTGTGAATGATCTAGTTTCAAAGACGGCGTTCTCAGGGACTGGGCCAAGCTTGTGCAAGGCTCAGGCCCTGCCCCTTCTTTATTCCAGAAGGCCTCAAGGTCACCAGAGGCTGGCCTGGGGGTGGAGGGGGGCCCAGGGAGGTGTCCTGGGAATGAGGACGGAGGGCCTTGCGTGAAACAGCAGTGGGTGTGGGCGCGGGGGGGCTGGCCTAACAGGGAACAAGCAGGGGCTTGAGCTACACCCACAGCCCCTGGGAGAGGGGGGCCAGCTGGGAGCAGAGGGAGGGATCATGTTTCTTGGGGAGGACAGCCCCCCCCCACCCCTCACTCTCCGAGCCAAGGCAGGGGTCTGGGCAGAGAGGCGCCAGATGGGAGCCAGCAACGCAAGGCCTGAGCCCTGGAACGGTGCCAGGCTGCGCCTTCCCAGGCGCCCGGAGGGCGAGCACAGGGCCGGCAGGTGGGGCCTCACACCCCAGGTCAGGCTGTCTTTTATCTCCAAACAGCTATGGGCCTTTCTTGAGGCCTGAAGGGCCCTCCGCAGCAGCTCATGGAGAAACATGAGCAGCTTGGAGGTTTCCAAGTGGAGAAAGGACAGATTGTTTCCAAGCAGCCAGCTGCCCTGCCTGTCCTGGTGACCTGTCTCCCGTGAGCACTTCCTAGCCTGAGCTACCCTGCCCGTCTCCTCCTGTTTACCAAGTCCAAGCTTGCTCTGCTCCCTGCACAATAGGCCAATGAATCTGAGGGACAAGTGTTGAGGCAAGGAAGAGACTTTAAACGGGGAGCTGGCAGACCGAGAAGATGGCAGGCTAGTGCCTCAAAATAACCATCTTATTGGGGTCTGGATGCTAGATTCTTTTATAGATCAGAGAGAAAAAAAGCAATGAGGAACCATAGTTAAAAGGCAGTGGGGAAGTAAAGTGAAAGGGTCTTCAGTCTTGCAAAACATCTCTAAGGAAATGGCCAGCCTTTGGAAGGGGTGTGGTAATCTCTTCTATTCACAGGTGGGCAGGGACAAACCATCTCTCCAAGAGCTGAACAAAGACACTTTAGTTTACAGTCAAGCAGAGGGGCAGGGTCCTCCAGGCAAGCCACGGAGTATGATTATAGTAATAAAAGTGATGAAAAGCAAGTCAAAGAAACAGTTTCCAACATGGAGTCAGAATTGGCCTCCTTCCTGCAACAACCCCATGCCAGCCTCCATCCAAGAAGCAGTGATTCTCCATCTTAGATATATCATCAGCATATCTTCTCCATGACAAAGCTCCTACTTTACATCTTTCTGGGAGAGCTGTAACTCTGGGAGAGTTACATAACAAACCACTAAAATCCACTCCTTCTATCAAAGAGCTGTGTGATTTCTTCTTTCTTCCCACCAGGATTCTCTCTTCCTTCTTTTCTTTTAACAAATAGGCACGGTGCTAGGAATGAGAGGAAATGCAACAAATGACGCCTATAAAAAATCTTTTTGGCTGTGCTGGTGTTTGCTGCTGCATTCAGGCTTTCTCTAGTTGCGGTGAGAAGGGGCTCCTCTCTAGCTGTGATGTGCGGGCTTCTCACTGCGATGGCTTCTCTTGTTGCAGAGCATAGGGCTCTAAAGTACAGACTCAGTAGTTGTGACACATGGGCTTAGAGGCTCTGCAGCATGTGGGATCTTCCTGGACCAGGAATCAAACCCATATCCCCTGCACCGACATGCAGATTCTTAGCCTCTGGACCACCGGAGAAGTCCCACAGATGACACTGTTAAATCTTGCCAGAGGCTTTAGTCCTAACAAGACCCAGGGGGACGGGATTTTGGCTTCTTTGTCTCTGTGGCCCCTACCACAGACTAGGCCCTCCACTAATCTTTCCTGAATAGGAAGCAGGATGCTTGGAGTGCGTAGGAAGTGCTTGTGGGAGAGTAGAGGGTCCTCTTTCCTCCTTTATGGGATTCCAACCAGCCCCAGCCCTGCCCAGCCTCCTCTGTTAGGCCCCACTCTTCAGGGTTACACATACATCCTCCCTGCAGTTTTCCACCCATCTCAGGGCTCAGCAAGCCACCACCACAGTCCCAGCCCCCTATATTGTCCCAGCTGACTTTTCTGATGGCTATAGGGCAAATTGGAAAGAAAGCCGGCCGAATGTCCGTGACTCTAGCCGCAGTTTCCCCACTTTTCAAGGGCTACCTTTGTCTGGTCTACATTAGGGATATATCCAGTGTATGTCTCTGCTGCTGCTGTGCTGGGCTCAGTCATGTCCAGCTCTGCTACCCCCTGGACTGTAGCCCACCAGGCTCCTCTGTCCCTGGGATTCTCCAGGCAAGAATACTGGAGTGGGTTGCCTTTTCCTTCTCCAGGGGATCTTCCTGACCCAGGGATCTTGAGTCTCCTGCATTGACAGGCAAATTCTTTACCACTGCACCACCTGGGGTGTCATAGCCAAGTCCACAGCCAATAGCCTACAAGGCTCAACTCCCTGACCTCCTTTCCACCTTTCTCCCTCTTCTCCGTCTGCTCTAGGCATCTGACCTCTTTTCCCTCCAACCTTCCAGACTAACTTCCACCTCAGGGTCTATGCCTGTGTCATTCTTCCTATCTAGAACTTTCTTTTGCCATATACCTGTCTGGTTCACCCTCTCACCTCCTTTACATATTTGCTTATGTGTTACCTTCTCACCAAGGCCTTTCCTCATTCCCACATACTCCCCAAAGTGCAATACCACAACATGTTTCCAGTCCCCCTCCCTTGATTTATTTTTCTCACTTATTGCTTTCTGTTATACTGATTTTCTAATTGTTTATTGCCTCCCGAATTAGAATGCCAGCTCTGGGATTTCCCTGGTGGTCCAGTGGTTAAGAATCCATCTATCAATACAGGGGACACAGGCTTGAGTCCTGGTCCAAGAAGATCCCACATGTTGTGGAGCAACTAAGCCCATGTGCCACAACTACTGAGACTGCATTCTGTGCCACAACTACTGAGCCCAAGCACCCTAGAGCCTGTTCAGTCAGTTGTGTTTGACTCTTTGCGACTCCACGGACTGCAGCATGTCAGGCTTCCCTGTCCATTACCAACTCCTGGAGCTTGCTCAAAGTCATGTCCACCAAATCGGTGATGCCATCCAACCATCTCATCCTCTGTCGTCCTTCCCCTTCTCCTCCTGCCTTCGATCTTTCTCAGCATCAGGATCTTTTCCAATGAGTCAGTTCTTCACATCAGGTGGCCAAAGTATTAAAGCTTCAGCATCAGTCCTTCCAATGAATATTCAGGACTGATTTCCTTTAGGATTGACTGGTTTGGTCTCCCTGCAGTCAAAGGGACTCTCAAGAATTTTCTCCAACACCATAGTTCGGAAGCATCAGTTCTTCAGCACTCAGCTTTTTTTATGGTCCAACTCTCACATCCATGCATGACTACTGGAAAAATCATAGGTTTGACTAGAAGGACCTTTGTCGGGAGAGTAATGTCTCTGCTGTTTAATATGCTGTCTAGGTTGGTCATAGCTTTTCTTCCAAGGAGCAAACATCTTTTAATTTCATATGCTCCACAAAAAAAAGAAGCTACAATAACAAGAAGCCCATGCACTGCAACTAGAGAGGAGCCCCTGCTCGTCACAACTACAGAAAGCCCATGAGCAGCAATGAAGAGCCCATGTGCTGCAACAAAGACCCAGCACAGCCAAAATTAAAAAGAAATAAATAAGAATGCCAGTTCCCTGAAGGCAGGCATTTTTGTCTGTTTTGCTTACTGTTATATCTCCAGCATCTGCAACAGTGCTTGGCATACAGGAGGTGTTCTATATATATTGGCTGAAGGCTCAAGGGGCATTTTTGCTTTCTGTCCCTCCTGAACTCTGACAGGGCACCTAGCTTCACTGTGAGCCAAAGTTCATTCTGCCTCTGGGTCCTGCTGGAACCCTGGTCTTACTCTTCTGTACAAGATACAACTTCTACCTGGTCCCCTGCAGGGGTGGGGTGAGCAAGCCACACTTCCCTTACTGTCCTGTCCCATTCTTTGAGGAAGGAACAGGAGCTGCAACCTGGGGAGGAAAGAGAATGTAAGCTGCAGGCTACATGTGATTCTTCCTTTGGTCCAAGGAAAAAGCACCTTTAAGTGGTGCCTTCCTTAAAAACAAAACAAACAAAAAACATATTGTGATCGTCTGCAGAGCTTCTCTAAAACATTTAAATTTCCAGACTCTATCCACAGAGATTCTTAGGCAACTGTCTGGGCTGAGATCTGAGCTTCTTCTTTTTTTAACTCCTTCAGTGATTCTCCATCCAAGTGATAGCCTGGTAGGCTACAGTCCATGCGGTTGCAATGAATCTGACACGACTAAATACTTCACTTCACTTCAGTGATTCTAATGTTCTGCCAGAATAGAGAATGAGGGGTCCAGGCAATGTCCTGGCCAGGTGCTGCTGTCCCTTGGTGTCCCAAGAGCACCCAGAGTGAACATGGGTGCCCTAAGACATCAAGTCTAGATCCTCCAACTGGAGAATTGTGGCTGTGCATGGGTATTCTTCAGTTCTTCCAGTAGGCAGCTATCTACACACACACAGTTCTACCAGAAACCAAACCAATTCTCAGAGGCGGCACAACCTAAAGCAGGATTTACAAACTCACATGCCAACTAGAGCCATGCAGGCAAACCCTGGATTGCAATAGGTATGTTGTTGAGATGCAGCTTTTACCCTGTTATGACCTGTTCTTTTCAGGAGGGAATGCAGACTCCGTGGTGCCAGATTTTCCTCTCTGTTCTTCCAAAGAGAAATCAGAATTCAGGAACTTTAAATGAACAAATGCATGTTGTTGCTGTTTAGTCGCTCAGTCATGTCTGACTCTTTGGGACCCCATGGACTGCAACACGCCAGGCTTCCCTGTCCTTCACGATCTCCTGGCGTTTGCTCAAATTCACTGACCACTGAGTCAGTGATGCTATCTATTAATCCATATTTTCACTTAAAAATCCTGATGCTGCCAACAGGTTGCTAACCCCAGTTACATGGCTGCTAAACCGCCATATCTAGCAAGGCTAACCACTCTTACAAGTGGGTGGTCTTTCACACCACCACTTTAGTGCAGTGTCCCTTCCTTCTGCCACCCTTCACGTTCAAGCCAACAGGCAATGACTGCTTGCCCCAGAGCCTCACACCACTTTTAACAGCTGCTCCCTCAGCCCTGCCAAGACTCCCCTGAAGTTTTGCAATAAAGGCTTGTCGCAGGGGTGTGCTGGAGCTGGCTTCTACTGGCTTGCGAAATTCAATTGTACCCATTTCTTCCCAAGTTCATGCTTGTTGACACCACATCGGCAGCAATGAAATCAGCCCTGGTGAGAGTATTTATTAGCAAGTGCTATGAATCAGGGGTTTTCTTTTCCTAGAAAGCTAGTTCTTAAACACTTACTGGGACAGCCCTACACAGAAGGATTCAGACTCTGCCATGGGCTGGGAGGGAAGCAAGGGACAAAGGAAGGGTTTTGTTTCTCTAGTTACATAAGAATTCACATGAATGTGTGCAATAGACGTTGTGACAGCACCTTCCCTTTAAAACTCTTAGGTACCTACTAAAAGGAAACAAGAATCTTAGTTCTAAAATATTTCTCCCTTGCATGCATGCATGCTCAGTCGTCTCCAACTCTTTGTGAGCCCATGGACCATAGCCCACAAGATTTCTCTGTCCGTGGAATTTTCCAGGCAAGAATACTGGAGTGGCTTGCCATCTCCTACTCCAGTATTTCTTCCTTACTTAAGGAATAATGATCTTACAAGAAAATGCCCAGATTTTAAGAATACAATTTGGTGAGCTCTTACTAGTGTACCCACTCACGTAACCACCACCCCAATCAGGATGAAGAACGCTTTTATTCTCCCCTCAAAACCTCCTCCTGCCTCTTTTCAGTCATTCCTCCATAGACAACCACTGTTTTGATTTTTAACCCCACAGATTCATTTTGCCTGTTTCACAATGTCATTTAAATGGAATTATACATGTGCTCTGTGTGTCTGGATTATTTCACTTAGAATAACATTTTTGAGACTCCTCCATGTCATTGCCCATATCAATGTCTTTTCAGTGCTGAGTATCCTTCCATTGAATGAAAAGTCCTGATGTTGTCTTAATTTCCAAACTCACCCAGACTCGGGGCAAGGGCCCATTAATGTTTGATTTTTACTGCAGGAGAAGAAAACTTCCTCCCAACTTTCAGGACAAACAGACATCGGGCACAAGAGACTCACCTTTCTCCACCAAGAGGAGGATAATAGAACACCAACTAGGTATCTGGTCCTTTCCGACCCTGGGTTGATTACTGTGCTCACTGTGACATGCCCACTCTCCCCTGAGTGAAGAGGTCCCATTTCCCCTCTTCACTCTTGTAGGCTTCATCCCAAGGCTTTGGGACCTATTAGTGTCATAGCTGTCTTCCACGTTTCTCCTGGAAAGGTTAGTGATCTCACATGACAATATGTCCAGTGAACTGCATGATATGCCAGAATTCCTGAGATAGTGCCAGTTACAATGTACCTTCTTTGAGCCTGATTAGGACAAGGGGTTTTTCCTGAGTTAAGTGGAACCCCAGGGGTTCAGGACAGAAGGAAGGCCCGTGCTCCCCATCCCTACTCCAGGCAAGCAGGTTAATAGAGGCAGCAGCCAGAACGTTTTCACCCCAAAGTAATAAACATGAAGCCTGCATCCAGACAAACCCATCTTCTTTATACCAGGATAAATTCTGACACCTGGTATAGCTCACCCCTCCCTGGGTGAGGCCTGAATTCTCATTCTGGCCTTGGCATTACCTCAAGTTGCTTCCTGACCTGGTTAGTGTGACATCAACTTGGTTGCAATAATGAGAAACTGCTATTTTGTATTCTGTCTTTTCATTCTAATGGTAGTTTCCCACATGATCCCAGGGACTGCTAATCTACATACCTGACCACTCTCAAGGTCTACAAGAGTATTATGTATTATTTCTCTCTTTTGGGCCATATGACATGGCACGCCGGATCTTAGTTTTCTGACCAGGGATCAAACCCGAGCCCCCGACAGTAGAAGCGTGGAGTCTTAACCGATGGACCGCCAGGGAAGTCCCAGTATTTCTTGTTAATTTTCTGCTGTTTATTTGATCCTGTTTGGGGGGCATATAGGTCTTCCTAAAGTTTTCATTCTTTAAGTGGTGCTAGCATAAATAACTTTGTAATGGTTAAAAGTACTTTTGCTCATTCATTCATTTTCTAGTGAATATTCACTGGGTTCTTACCATGTGCCAGGCACTGTGCCAACCATGAATAGGACAGTCCAGTGTGTTCAGAGAACTTACAGTCTAACAGAGGAGGAAAGAGGCAGCTATAGGGCAGTGTGGTAAGCCCTGTGAGGGGGCAGTCATGGAGGGCAAGGGACCGCAGGAGGGCACTAACAAGCTGAGCTAGAAGTATGTTCTGACAGGTTGCTCAGTTGAGTGAATGCTGAGCAAGATTTTCTTTCACTCAGTCATTTCAGCGAGTATATTCTTTATTTCTAGATGACTTGATTCCTTTTCTTTCTTTTTTTTTTTTTAAACAAGCTCTGGCCAGTTTTATTAAAGAAAAATTGTACATGATTTACTTTTCACCAGTCTGTTCTGGCATGCTTCTAATATCAGAATCACCTGGATCAATGATAGCCAGTGTGCATACTCTGTAGTATTTTCCACATGCTGTGCCCAATTCAATATTATTGCCACTGTAGTGATGGACACCAGTTTTGGCCAACATGGCATAATACTCTATTTCAGATTTCCTCAAGGCTGGGCAGTTGTTGGCAAGGATGACCAGTTTCGCTTTGCCTTGTCTGATCATTTTCAGAGTCTTTGTACCCCAGCACGTACTTTCCACTTTTCATAACCAGCTGGAGCCTAGAGTTGATCGACTCCAGTGACTTTTTCGTCTTCTTTGCGTCCACCATTTTCCTGCCTTAGATGCAGGACGCCCCCAACCAAGAGCAGCTGCCAAGATGGCCGGGGAGCCAGAAAGGTGATTTGATTCCTTTTCAAATATACCTCATTTTTTCTCACAATGTCATGTCCTTTTTTTTTTTTCTTTCAGTACTTTCCATTCTTTGCCTTCATTTGAAAACTGCCATTTTCCCCTTAAAGTTTCTTTCAGATACATCTATTACATCAAGTTCCAGGGAGTATTAATCCTCCTGTTTTGCCCACTCATTTTCATGTTGGAATGACTGTGTTTTCGAGTGTTGTTGTTATTCAGTCACTCAGTCGAGTCTGACTTCTCAACCCCATGGACTGCAGCACGCCAGGCTTCCCTGTCCATCACCACCTCCCAGAGCTTCCTCAAACTCATGTCCATTGAGTCACTGATGCTATCCAATCATCTCATCCTCTGTCATCCCCTTCTCCTGCCTTCAGTCTTTCCCAGCATCAGAGTCTTTTCTAACGAGTTGGTTCTTCACATCAGGTGGCCAAAGTATTGGAGCTTCAGCATCAGCCCCTCCAATAAATATCCAGGATTGATTTCTTTTATGTTTGACTGGTTTGACCTCCTTGCAGTCCAAGGGACTCTCAAGAGTTTTCTCCAACACCACAGTTCAAGAGCATCAATTCTTCAGTGCTCAGCCTTCTTTATGGTCCAACTCTCACACCCATACATGACTAGTGGAAAAACCAAAGCTTTGACTGTATGGACCTTTTTTCGAGTGGCTTGTAGTATTTTTATTGTGAAGGGTTTTTTTTTTTTCTCTCTTCCTCTTGGTGTCCCCTTGAGCCCCAAGTTGTGGTAATTTAGCTACAGGGCAGTTTTACATTTGCTTCCGCTCTGTTCCCTAGGGGTATAATGGCTGTAACTGACCTATTTTTACTTCAATTTCTTCAGGGAAATTATTCAATTACTTAAAAACAATTCACTGAACACTTACTGTGGAAGATATAGAACAACACAAGACAACACAATAAAGCCACCTTATAGGGAACCACAGTTTGGAAGGACCAAACATACACAAAAAGTAAGGTGACTACCCAAGGCAGATAAAAGGCTAATGGCCTTTCTTGTCAGAAAGGAAGGAAAAACAGAGAACCGGAGAAACATGGAGAGGAAAAGCCCAAAGGAGGAGAAGATTTGTGTGAGGAAGTTTCCGAAGGAAGGTAAGAGTTCCTTCTAAAAAAGGAAGGAAACCCCCCTTTTGGGTGGAGTTAGTAAGGCGCTCTAACATTAAATGAAGCTGACTTTAAGGTCCCTGTTAAGAAAGTTAAATCAGAAACCAGGCAAAAGGAAGTCTTTTAAAGTGCTCCTGGGGGTAGGAGGTAGGTTTGATGAAAACACTATAACCTGAGAGGACGAGGAGGCTTTCCAGTGATTCCGGCCAGAGCAAACCTGGGCTGAGGACGTCAGCGTGGAGGAGAGAGCAATGAGGGAGGCATCCTGACAGGAATGGGATGTGGAAAGTGTATGAAGTATTTATTGTCAGGAGTAGCCAGCGGAAATGTGGCTTTTTAGAGGACAGGAAGGGAGTCAGGAAGGGCACATTCCAGGAAACCCGGACTAAGAGTTCAGAAAGCAGACTATTCTCAAGAACTTTCTCACAACGAAGACGGAGTAAGTACAAAGGGATCAGGTCACCCATTGCTGTGTCCCTGCCGACTCTAGGATCCTCGATTTCTTCCCCTTTAAACAGAAGCTTTTTTGAGCACCTCCACAACTAGCAGGTTCTACGTGTTGCTGCAGGGAGTGTGCACACTTACAAACACGAACAGGGCACTTAGAATAAATACCTTCCTCACAGGACTGTCAAGAGGCTCATACTGGAGTCAACTTGTTCAAAGCACTTCAAAAAGTGGCACAAATAAGTGCGATTTAAGAGTCACCTATGACTTGTTTTTATCAACTAAAGGTTAGACAATCGTCTCCTAGGAGAATGCTTGCAGGTGCTCACACTGAAGGACTAATTAAAACCTGATCTAATGAAGGAAATACCACATTCTCTAGCGCAGAATACCTAGTATAACCGCGAACTCGAAGGTAGGTTGACGAAGGCTCAACTGCCAAGGAGAAAGATCATAACCGCCGAGGAGGCAACTGGGTCTGGACTAGTGAGGAGGGCAGCGGGGTGAGACAAGTCTGGGGACAGCGAAGGGACTCGGCCTGCCACAGGAATCCTTGCAGGCCGCAGGGCCCGGGGTGCGGGCCGCAAAGGGGCGGGCCCAGAAACGCGGGGAAGACTCCCGCAGCCAGGGATGGGGGGAGCTTGGAAACGCCTCAGACCATATTGGGGGCGTCTGGCTTCCAGAACCGCCGAGCCCCGCCCCCGCCGCTCTGGGGGCGCGCCTAGGCCTGCGGCGGCCTTCACAATCTCCGAGGCCACAGCCCCGGCCGCCTGCGACCACTGATACCCGGCCCACAGCTCGGCGCTGAGCTAGGCCCCAACCCCGCCCAGTGTGTTTGTGTGTGGTGGCGGGGTGGCCCACATCCAGCGCCAACAGGCCCGCTCCACACTCCCGCATCCCCCGCCGCCAGGAGTGGTGGGGCCCGGGCCCGCCCCCTGACGCATGACGCCGAGGGGCGTGGCGCCCGCCTCCGTCACGTGACGGGGGAGTGACCTCGCCGCCCAGCGCCATGGGGGCTTCGGACCCGGAAGTGGCGTCCTGGGCTCCCGGCGGTGCCGCGGGGATGGCGGGAGCCGGAGCTGGAGCCGGAGCTCGCGGCGGGGCGGCGGCGGGGGTCGAGGCCCGGGCTCGCGACCCGCCGCCCGCACACCGCGCGTATCCGCGCCACCCTCGGCCGGCGGCGCAGCCCTCGGCCCGCAGGATGGACGGTGCGTCCGGGGGCTTGGGCTCCGGGGACAACGCCCCGACCACCGAGGCTCTTTTCGTGGCGCTGGGTGCAGGAGTGACGGCGCTCAGTCACCCGCTGCTCTACGTGAAGCTGCTCATCCAGGTGTGGGGGCCAGGGGCGCCACGGGGAGATGGGGGACTGATGTGAAGGTGACCGGCCAGCGTCTGCAGGGGGATGGGGGCGGGGGGAGTCGCAGGCGATGGATTTGAGGAGGGGGGCGGAGAAGGCGGGGTGGTGCGCGGGAGCGGGAGAAGACGAAAGCGGTGAGGGAGTTAGGGATGCAGCGGGCATAGGTTTGGGGGTGCAGGAGACGAGGGCAAAACGGTCAGCGACAAATTTGGGAGAAGGTGGAAGGAACGAGGAATTTCGGGATACAGGGGAGGGGGCGATGGAACGAAGAGATAAGTTTAGGAGATAAAAGAACTGAGGCGATGGACTTGGACTTGGAGGGGAGGGGCCACATTTTGGGGTGAGAGAAGCAACAGAATTGGGGGAGGGGTGGGAAGTTTTTGGCAATAGGGTGGAGAGGAGGATTGGGGGCCAAGGCGCTGTATTCAGAAGATGATCACTTGTTTAGGGTGAAGGAGAGCCAAAGCTCTGGATTTGATAGAGATGGATTTAAAGCGGTTTAGGATGGTGGGGGGGGTGGACAAAGGACTGGGGTCGTGGCCAAAAATTTAGGAAAGAAAAAGGGGCATCAGCTTCTGGAGAGGAGGAGACAGAGGCACTGGATTCAGTGTTGATGGAATTTGGCGGAGGCGAAGGATTTAGCACGGGAAAGCTATCGGTTTACAGGAGATGGGGGCTCTGGATTTGATGGCGACGACAGATTTGATGGGAGGAGGGGACAGGATGACGTGCTTTGGAGGAGGGGAACAGATAGGGAGACGCAGTAGACGCGGTGGGGGGAGGAGTAGTGGCGATCCGTCTGGAAAGGGGAGCGAGGCGGAGGCTTTTTGTGTGGGGCGGGGGGAGGGATGACGCATTTGGAGAACATTGAAGTCACGGTTGGGGGCTGGAGTGGTCTGGGCGTAATGGAATTGGCCAGAGGGGCCAGTTGGGAACACAAGGTGGCAGGGTATGTAGGGACTGGCGCAGACTGAGGCCAAGGTAGGCTGTCTCTGCACTCGAGGCATGCAAGGGGCACTGGGCGCATTTGGTCGGACCAGCAGTGCCTTTAGAGATAAATTGGGCTGCTTGAGAAAGGGAGAGATGAAGCTGGAAGGGGGCGGGGTGCAGGGGTGGAGGGAGTGCCTTTGGCTGAATTAGGTGGGCGTGACAGAGAGGAGCGCAGCCTAGACGGGGTGGTTCAGGCGTGGACTGATACCTGAAGATTCAGCCTAGAATTTTTAGCTAAGAAGCAGGGGGGTTAAAAATTGAGATGGAGACCTAACCAAATCTTGAGGTTTGATTTGAGTTGAGGCAAGTGGGTATCAGATTTACTGATAGCGGATTGAGAGTGGGAGATACAGTTGGAAAGAGAGGGACTTGAGAATAGGAGTAATTGAAATCTGGGATCTGAGGAATGGGGGCCAGTGGATTTTGGAGTGTGACAAGGAATATGACAAGGAATGAGGACATTCAGTCTTGGAAGTGACTGACAGGGGAAAGGTTGAGACTGGTGTCTGGTTGTGATTTGGGAGTAAGGGCTGCTTTTCTTATAAAAATTCAAGTTGTATTTGCACCAATAGAGATCACAGGTTTGGGAGAGAAATTGAGGTTTTGGAACCGGTGGTACCTGAGATGAGAAGCAAGGATGATGGAATGAGATTGGGCGAGGACTGCGCCTTGAGGGTGGCCAATAGGAGTGTCTGTGGAGCGAAGGCTGCTGGAATACGAGGAATTGGGCAGAGGTCTCCACGTGAAGGAAACTGGAAGTGGCTTCATCATTTGGACCTTGGTAGGAGAAAGTCCTCCCTTCTCTCTTGCAGGAGAAGAAAATTGAAATAAGGGTCACTAGGAAAAGCAGTTGAGGAATGAGAGCGAATGGGACATGAGGGAGAACAGGGAATTAGGGAATGAGGGAGTCAAGAGGGTGAGACAGTCTGGACAGTGGGTGGTAAGGATGAGTGAGCCCAGTTGGGGTGACTGAGATGGTCTATCCTGTTTGAACGTAGCTGGTGCTGGGTGTAATGTATTTGAGGGTGAAATCTTAAATGGATATAGTTTGGGAATTAGAGATAACATTTTGCAAAAAGGAAGATTCCAGTTTGGGGTTGGGTGGCAGGATTGGAGTGGCAGATTTGGGGGTTGTCCCAGTAAAGTGAGTAATGGTAGAGAATCTGCATGCAATGCGGGCGATCTGGGTTCAGTCTGAAGTCGGGAAGATCCGCTGGAGAAGGGCATGGCAACCCAAGTCCAGTATTCTTGCCTGGAGAATTCCATGGACTGAGGAGCCTGGTGGGCTACACTCCATGGGGTCGCAAAGAGTCGGACAGGACTGACACAACACAACAACCCGTTAAGTGAGTAAGAATGCAGTGCCTGAGATCAGCGTTCACGGGTGTTAGAGATTTGAGGGACTGGCTCTGTCAGTATTTGATGTAGAGCCACAGCTTTGGCTGTGGTTAGGACTGAGTTAACAGATTTGGGGACGAAACTGGGTGAATAGACTTGGGAACAAATAATTAAAACTTTGAGAGGGAAGAACATGCCTGGTGGTTCAGTGGTTAAGAATCCACCTGCCAGTACAGGGAACACGGGTTCCATCCCCGGTCGGGGAAGATCCCACACACCTTGGGGCCGCTAACCCCGTGCGCCTCAGGTACTGAAGCTCGAGTGTCCTAGAGCCCATGCTCGGCAGCAGGAGATGCCACTGCAATGAGAAGCCTGAGCATTGCAACTAGAGAGCAGCCCCGACTCCCTGCAACTGGAGGAAGCCCGCTTGCAGCAGTGAAGACCCCAAAACTTTGAGAGGGAAGGGAATAGGAGTGAGATAGGATCAGCAGGCCTTCGATAACACAGGTGGAAGTTAAGAAAATAGACTCCACATATTTGGGAACTCCGGGAATATGGATGAAGGGACTGAGCAGGTTTAAGGGTGAAAACGATGGGGCTCCCCAGTTATGGTGACGAGTGAATAAGGCAGCAAAAGGACAGTGGCTCAGACTTGGAGTTGAGGGTATAAAGAAATATGGCCTGTATAAGAGATCAAAATCAGAACAAACCTAACCTCAGAACCTTCACGCTTTTAGCCCCGAAGGGGAAAGGTCTGGAAGGGGGAGGGGTCACTGCTTAGGTCACCTGGCCCAGACCTTCCCTCCAACTCCCCTGGGCTAGATTTTTTTCTTGTAAGAAGTTCTCCGTCCTGGAGGGAGTTTCTTAAGTCATAATCAGTAATCTGTCATTCGGCTCAGAATCCCATCTGCAGGGGACAACCTCAACTTCCTGAAACACTTGACTTAAGGTGAAGAAGCAAAAACATTAAACCCAGAGGAAGCTGAAGCATGCATAGTTCTGCTGATAAGGCAGCACTTCCCAATCCTGCTGTTTTTACTCTCTTTGACATCCTAGCGGAGCTCCTCTGGTTCATCTGGGCTGCTCTGAAGGTCCCCTGCCAGGGAGGGGCCCTCTTACACCCCACTGAGGTGCTGGTCTCCTGGACACCTTGCCTCTAGCCGGGCAGCGGAGAATCCTCTCAGTAATTGGCAGTATAACAAATGGCCTCACCCCTCAGGAGAACCCCTTTCCTCCTCACAGAGGTTTGGGTGGCTTGGTCCTTCACTCGCCCATGACTTTAGCAGACACCTTAATTATAATCATCATCTGTACAGCAAGAATTATAACTCGACAGAAATGAAGGGGTTATTCTGTCCCAGGGATGTGGGGTGATCAAGGTTAGATCACCGTTGAGGAATTGTTTGAGGTGACAGTGTGCTCTGCTGGGGAGTGACAGGGACAGATCTGTGATGTCTGTAGGGCGTGCAGGAGGAAATTTGAGGGGGGAGCATGAGCCATCTGCACTTCCCTGGTGGCTCAGACGGTCTGCTTACAGTGCGGGAGACCAGGGTTCAATCCCTGGGTTGGGAAAATCTGGAGAAGGAAATGGCAACCCACTCCAGTATTCTTGCCTGGAAAATCCCATGGATGGAGGAGCCTAGTAGGCTACAGTCCATATGGGGTCGCAAAGAGTCAGACATGACTGAGCAACTTCACTTTCACTTCACTATGAGCCATCTGAAATTTGGGGCTGAGATCTGGGTGTGATGGGTTTTGGTGTTGCCACCTTGGGACTGAGACTGGAGTGATGTTTTTCCCCTGGAGATGAGAATTAACTGAGATTTTTTTCCTGAGGTAAGCATGGGGTTTGAAGTACCTGAACGTGGGGTGAGGGGAGAGTCCCTGCACTGGAAGTACCTGGAATTGGGAGGTAATAACGTTGGGGGATGGGCGGCTTGGATTGTGGTGAGTGTGGTATTTGGAACTGGACCCTTCTGTGCCTCGAGCGATTACATGATGCTGATAGTTAACAGACAGCAGTGAAATTCCGGGTATGTTTTGATGGGGAAAGCGTCATCAGGAACAGCACTGGAGTCTGTGGGAGGAGAGTTTGAGGCCTGAGAAAGACGAGAAGGGAGACCGAATCTGCAGGAGAATCTGACTATTCCGCTGTGTTTGTCGGTTCTGAAGGTGGGCCATGAGCCGATGCCCCCCACCATTGGGACCAACGTGCTGGGGAGGAAGGTCCTCTACCTGCCGAGCTTCTTCACCTACGGTGAGTGTGCTTCCCAGGCAGGAAAGCCCACGCCCAGAGACATGAAAGAAGTGTCAAGCAGGGAGCAGGCCCAGCTGGGCCTGGGGAACATGCCAGGGGCCACACGGGGTACCCAGCGTCAGAACTGGCGTGGGAGTGGGGTCAGGGACAGCGGGGTGTCGGGGTGGGAGCCAGTGATCAGTGCGGCTGTGGGCCAGTTCTTCTGCCTGGGCTGCCTGCGATCAGCAGGAGAGCAGACAGGTGTCCGAGACAGGGCTCTCCAGGACAGTGGTTCTTGTCATCTCTGCCACCCCAGACTGTGCCTGGGAGCGAGGGTGGCGGTGGTTTCCCTTTGTTTCCCTCCTGAGCAGTCTGGCTGTCCTGTTACCAGTTCTTTGGCCTTCCTGCTCCTCCAGCAGGAGGCCTGCTGGGGCCTCCTGGATTCCTTTCCTGCCCTGTTCCCCAGGCAGGAGTGCCCTCTCACTCAAGCACCCCCATCCCCCGGCAGGGAACACTCAGGTGGGTCTCAGCTTCACCTCTGGCCCTGATGACGTGCTCAAGCTCAGAGCTGCTCTGGCCCTGCCCTCCTCGTCAGTTGCTGCCCACCCAGGCCCTTCATACAAGCACAGCAGCTCTGCCTGCCTGAGGGTCTCTTCTTCAAGAAGCCCACCACAGTGGGTGGGGCTTGCCCGATGCCAGGGAAGCTCACCAGCTGCCCACACTGCTCGTCCCCCGGCCCAGAGCCGGCCAGGACCATTTCACATCTACCATCCCTGCCCGCCTCCCAGTGCCCACCCTCCCTGAACTTCTTTAAAGGTGCCTTTGCTCTCACAGCTGGGCTGATGCCCACATGCTGCATCCATCCCCGCTCATCTTATCTGTCTAGTCAGTCTAGAACAGTTCTCTGAATATCTTTCCTGCTGCTAAATAACGTAGGGCCTCGCGCCCTGCACCCCCCTCACCTTTTTTCCACGTCATACACTCTTGGTGGAACCTGACGTCCCATTTCTCTTCCAGTTTTGCCACCTTGTTGAGTACAGCATGGGCCAAGTGGAAGATGTCGTTTTGGGGGGAAGTCTGTTCATACTTGTTTCATTTAAAAATCGTCAGTGTTGGGGAGGAGGATGTCACAGATTTAGGAAGCCCCCCTCCACTGTCGCACAATGAAGCCAGTGTACACAGTGAACACTCACCCTGTGGGAGGCCGGGTGGCGGGCTTCCAGCCCCGCGCCGCCATCTCTCTGTACACGGCTGTGCCAGGCTCTAGGCCTAGACAGACGAGAACCCAGACCATCTCTGTTGATGTCCCACAGTCATTCTCGAAAGGACGCAGGGTGGAGGGTCTTGACAGTCATCTTATAGCCTCTTGTGAAGATGAGCCGAGTCCTGAGGTGCCCCCTCCCCCGTTTACATAAATGTGGTCTCAGTGCAGATGGTGGAAGCAGGTGCCCGGTGGGCATTTGTGGACATCATACCTGCTCTTGAGTTGGGGAGGGGGCCCAGCTGTCTGGCTGTCTAGACACTGTCTGGACAGGGTCTCTTCCCATCACAATGAAAAGTGTGACATTCTTCAGCCTTCTCCCAGGAAGGACTTCATGGCCAGTTTTTTGGGGGGACTACAGAGAAACCATGGAGTGATGGAGCCCCTGGCCAGCCAAGGGGCCCATTGGTCGCACAGAGGCCTCTCCAGGCGTTTCTGCATACCTTTCTCTGCCCTGGTTCATAATTCAGCTCTGAGATGGGGAGAGACAGGCGTGCTTCCTCCTTTTCTTCTGGCTCGGAAACTGGGTAGAAATAGAAAGAGGCTAAGTGTCCCCTTTCAGGAACTCACGCTCAGACTTTATCCCACCAGCTCTCCTTCCGGCTGCCTGGAGCTCCCTTCCCCCAAAACAAACCTTCCTTCTGCCTGTTCTCTCCGCTCTGGCTCTGAGGCAGGGCGTCCTCCCACATGGCCCAGCCTCCTCCTCCTCCTCCTTCTCCTCCTTCTCCTTCTCCTCCTCCTTCTTCTCCTCCTCTCTTTCCAGCCCCACCCCTGGCTCCTGGCCCAGCCTCCTCCTCCTCCTCCTCTCTTTCCAGTCCCACCCCTGGCTCCTGGCCCAGCCTCCTCCTCCTCCTCCTCCTCATCCTCTCTTTCCAGCCCCACCCCCTGGCTCTGGAAGCCAACCCAGCAGGTACCAGGTGCCCTGGGGCCGAGAAAGCCCATGGAGTTGCCACGCTGGAATGGCTGCTGGCAGACGCGGTGAGGGGAGGACAGGCGCCTTGCGGGTTCCCGCCACTGTGCGGAGCTGGAGAGCCGAGGTCAGGGCTTCCAGGCACTTGCTTTGTGAGGGAACGTTCTGCTAGCTTCCAGGCACTCAGGTTTATAAAAATTTGTTTTGTCTCCTTTTTGAACATTGTCTAAAAGTTGATATTTAATGAAATAAGCAACAAAACGTTAAGAAAAGATCCTTTTAGAGACCCTTATGAAAAGCACTGACTTAGATAGGGTCCAGCTTCCCTGACCACTTAAGTTTTTTCTGTAGAGTAGTTCATTGGTGCCTCTATTTTAGTTTCTTCTCCACTGGTTTTTTCCCCCCTACCCCGCCAACCTCCTTGATTAATAAATGCCAGGAGGTGCCCGGTGGGGTCCTGGGTGCAGCACAGTGACAAAGTGGGCATGGCCTTCTCTGTGATGTGCTCAGGGGACCCTCTTGAGCCTTCCTCCCGGGAGCCCTTCCTTTTCCTTTTCCCTCCCTTAGATTGCAAACTTCATTGTTCCCTGAGGGCAGTCTTTTTCCCTTTTTTTTTTTCTTTCTCCAGAGGACAGAGTTGGTCCCTAGGTTGTAGCACTGAAGCTGCCGAGTTGAAAACCTGTCGCTCAATTTGTCAAGGAGATTTTTCAAAGCTTAGAAAAACATGAACCTGTTTGTCAAAAAAAAAAATGTTTTGAAGGTTTTACAAAAGGAAATGGGCTAGAGAAGACGTTTGGGAGTGGGGCTTAAGTGCTCCTGGGGTCGTGGCCGGTGCTCCCTCTCGTGACGGAATCCGGCAGGTACTGAGGGACAAGGCTGCATCTGGTCTGGGTGTGAAGTGTGACCCAGGAGTGGGTGTGCCAGGGCTGGGCGTGACGCTGCCCCATCTGCTCTCCCGCAGCCAAGTACATCGTGCAGGTGGACGGGAAGATAGGGCTGTTCCGAGGCCTGAGCCCCCGGCTGATGTCCAATGCCCTCTCCACTGTGACCCGGGGCAGCATGAAGAAGGTGAGCCTGGGGCAAAGCCAGGACCGGCTGCCCGGCGCCCACCGAGCTCCCGGCCACTGTGGGCACCCGTCCTGTTTCTCAGTGCCCGGGTTGGTCTGGGCACCCCACTACCCCCAGCACCATAGCCAGACTCCAAGGCCGGGTGGTCCAGTGCTGAGTCCCCTCAATTGGAAACGCTCCTGCGCGCCCCCCCCCCCCCCCCCCCCCCCCCCGTCTACCCTGTGACACTCGACCCTCCCCACCTCCAGCCCTGGGGTTTTCTCATGCTGGGCCCCGCTGACGGACACGGCCAGGAAAAGCAGTCGGAGGTGCTTCCTGCCTTCCGCATCCCCTGCCAGTTCCACCTCAGAGATGCGCTCCTACTCTGCTTCTGATCCACCTCTGCTCTGCATCTCAGGTTTTCCCTCCAGATGAGATCGAGCAGGTTTCCAACAAGGATGACATGAAGACTTCTCTGAAGAAGGTGGTGAAGGAGGTGGGTACCTGGAACTGGAGAAGAGCCTGATCATTCTCACTGCCAAGTCGGGCCAGTCGGTGAAGAGTCACACTTGGGGCCTCCTGCATGCTCAGTGTGTGTGTGTGGGGGGGCGACAGGATTATGCCTGGGTGACACTTGAGGCCCGTCTGAGGTAGACCGACCCATGTGGGAGCCTCGGGACCCTGGTTTCTCACCTGTTAAGTGCTCATAGCTCCCCGTGAGTGTCAGTTCCAGAAACAGGCCAGACCGAGTCCCCGCCTCTGCTCTCTTACAGACCTCCTACGAGATGATGATGCAGTGCGTGTCGCGCATGCTGGCCCACCCCCTGCATGGTGAGCCGCCCCGCTGGAGACCGCATCCCAGCCGTGGGATGAGCCCTCGTGGATGGTAGACAGGGAGCAGTAGAGTGACTGGGAAGTAGCATTACTGGGATTGGCCGGGCATCTAGTCCAGAGGAGTTGGGGCTCTTCCCAGGCAGAAGAAATGGGCCATGATAGGGTGTCTCGTGATCACAGGGTGTCTTGTGATCACAGGGATCCCAGGGGCCTCCTCCCCTCCTGGACTCGGACACGGGCCCTGTGGCGCAGTGGCCCCCTCGCCGGGCTCTGCAGCCGGGGGCTTGTGGGCTTTGGCCGTGTATCACCTGCATGTGTGTCTCCTTTCTCCCCAGTCATCTCGATGCGCTGCATGGTCCAGTTTGTGGGACGGGAGGCCAAGTACAGGTGGGTAATGCTTCTCAGGATGAGCAGGAGGGCCCTGCCGGGACAGGCGGGACTGGGATCAGCCCCTGCCCCCTTTCTACCCCTTTCTAATGTGGTGGCTTCAGAGGAGTGGGCTAGTGACTTCCGTAGTCTGAGTCCAGGGCATCTTTTCCCTCCCTCATCTAGGGCATCCCTGGACGCCCTGCAGCGGGGTGTGCGGGATTGGAGTCCGCTTGGATTAAGAGTTCTACTGGGGTTCCGTCCTGACCCCCTAAGTTATGCCTTGACCCTGTCTCCAGCTGTCACAAGAGCAGGCCTATAGTTGGTTCCCTCCTCTACTAAGCTGCCATCCACCCTGTGGGCTCAGGGCTTGTCCCTGCCATTGTTTACCTGCCATGCCTGGCACTGAGCTGGGTGCTTTGGGCTCATTGGTGTGTTGACCCCGCCCTTCGCTGGGGCATTTGTGCCCTCCCTCCCCTCTGAGTGCAGGACAGGAGGGGATCCTGGAGACACAGGGCAGGAGTCATGCACTTGTCACCCTTCCTCTCAGCTTCTCATTTCCTAGGTTCGGTGATTTCCTGCAGCTGTCCTTGGGGCCACTGTCCCAGGAAGCTCGGCTGCCATGGTGCCTCCTTTTGAGTTCGCTAATGGGAAATTGGCCCATTCCCCCAGTGGGCTCAGAACCCAGGGACCGAGCCACAGTCCTGTAAGCAGGGTAGTGGGGCCCGGCAGGGCTCTGGCTCCCACCGCCTTTCACCTAGGCTACCACAGCCCCCTCAGTTTTGTAGAACCTCCCTGCATTGCCCAGGCCCCAGAGGTTGTAGATGAATCTCCTTTGCATTTCACACCTAAGAAGTCCCAGCCTGCTCTCTGATGGCTCAGCCTGCCCTCTGATGGCCAATAGGCTGCAGCGGGCCCAAGTGTCTTTTCCCAGGCTGGGCGATCTGGGCGGTCTGCTGCGGGGCCCTCTGTTCCTTCCCTGCCCTCTGGGAAGGAGCCTCTCTCCACTCGCCTCCTCGCTTCCTCTCTTTCTCAGGCACGCAGGCTCCAGAAGGTTGTTCAGCCAGAGCTGAGCACAAAAGCCTGCCAGGAGAAGGGCCCGTCGCCTTGTAGCAGCCCAGGCCGGAAGGTTCATTCCTACATTCCAGATCCATGCGAGATAGCCATAGGCAACTGGGGTTCTGCCCCTGGTGGGGTGGGTTTCCTGAGTCTCAGTGAACTGTCTAGATGCCCCCCTCACCCCCAAACAAGGGCTGTGACCGTCTCCACTTGGGTTCTGCCCGGTGACAGAGGATGTCCCCTCCCCGTCCCAGCCAGGACCAGAAGGCTCTGAGCAGGGGTGGTGGGCTCCGCTCCCCACCCGGGTACGGGCTTCTTGCAGGTGCCCGGTGACCTCGTGTTCCCTGTGTTCTCCACAGCGGCGTGTTGAGCTCCATTGGGAAGATTTTCAAAGAAGAGGGCCTGCTGGGATTCTTTGTGTACGTGAGTTTTGTACTCCCCGTAACTGTCACAGAGCAGGGTCTACTAACAGGCGCGTTCTCAACCCTCAGGCCGCAGCTGCTAGCCTCAGACTAACCGCCGCGCCTCGGCTCGGCCCGTAGAGCATGTGTGCTGCGGACCAGCAGAACCAGAGCTGCCCAGCCCCCTCCACGTCACGGCTCACACAGCGATGGTACTGTCTGTCCAGCACACCGAGCGTGCGGGGACCATCCCCCCACCGCAACCCCTCTGCCTCTGTCCATTCGCTCCAGGGCTGGGGGGCGGGCACAGGGCTGGCCTTCAAGAGGTCTTCAGCTCGTCCATCGTCCTTGGTTTCACTGCAGAAAAACAGCTGGAAGTCTGTGACTTGGGCTGAAGGTCAAGCCCTCAGCAGCTCGTAAGCTGACTCCAGCTGATGAATCCTGTTTGACAAAGTAGTTCTTCATATTCAACATTTGGGCTTCCCTGGTGGTGCTAGTGGTAAAGAACTAGTCACCCATCTGCCAGTGCAGGAGATGTAAGAGACACAGGTTCGATCCCTGGCTTGGAAAGATCCCTTGGAGAAGGAAATGGCAACCCACTCCAGTATTCTTGCCTGGGAAATCCCATGGACAGGGGGGCCTGGCAGGCTATAGTCCATGGGGTCGCAAAGAATCGGACACAGCTGAAGTGACTTGGCACTTAACATTCAACATTTAGAATGCTTCGCATTACAGTCCCTGTTTCTGGCTTCTCTTGAAAAGTTAAGTGCTGGCCGTGCCAGGCCTGCGTGTCTGCAGAGCAGCTGTCGGCAGGGCACACCATCTCCTGAGGGTCCCAGATGCTCCACCCTACTTGGTGTCTCACACCCACCTTGCTCCACCTGTAAAGAAAGCTCACAGTGTATAAAAAGACCACGAACAGAACCCAAAAGCCAGGCCTTACAAATATTTTTGTTTTGCTTTTTTTAGGTCTAGACACTGACATACATGCTGTCATGAGCGTAGTATGCTAGACACGGGGCTCTGTGTTATCTCACGTTGAGGTGTCATTGTCGGCCAGGTGTTTTGCACACAGGCGTGTGTGCGTGTGTATGTGGTTCTCAGTAGGAGGTGAATTTGCCACAGGGGACATAAGTAATGTCCGGAGACATCTTTTGGTTGTCAGAGCTGGGATCTAGTGGGTAGAGACCAGGGATGTTGCTAAACATCTCAAAATGCAGAGGTCGGCTCCCACGACAAAGAATTTACTCAGCCCTAAAGGTCGACAGTGCCAGGGTTGACAGACTTTGATTTATATACACACACTTATTATAAATCAAAGTTTGTCAACCCTGGCACTGTCGACCTTTAGGGCTGAGTAAATTCTTTGTCGTGGGAGCCGACCTCTGCATTTTGAGATGTTTAGCAACATCCCTGGTCTCTACCCACTATGTATATCTTGGAGAAGGCAATGGCACCCCACTCCAGTACTCTTGCCTGGAAAATCCCATGGACAGAGGAGCCTGGTAGGCTGCAGTCCATGGGGTCGCTAAGAGTCAGTCGTGACTGAGTGACTTCTCTTTCACTTTTCACTTTCGTGCATTGGAGAAGGAAATGGCAACCCACTCCAGTATTCTTGCCTGGAGAATCCCAGGGACAGGGGAGCCTGGTGGGCTGCCGTCTATGAGGTCGCACAGAGTTGGACATGACTGAAGCGACTTAGCAGCAGCAGCAGCATGTATATCTATACATATGTGTGTGTGTGTGTGAATAAATATTTGCTTGTATAACTAGTACTTCAGACCTTAAAACACTGCATATTACCGCCTCTGGTGTTTTTTACTCTCACTGTATATATACATTCTATTCTGGTGTGTGAGTAGGACTCCCACACAACAGCTGCTTACCCATTGGGTTCTTTTCTCTTTTGCATGTTTGTAGAACGTGATGTATGTGCTCAGAAATCGCTGAGTGTGTATGTGAAAAGTCAGTCTGAACACAGATGGAAGCAACAGGATTGGAAATTGCATTCATGAAGGTTCATTTTATTAATATCCCTCATATCATATTAATAGGTGTGTTATTTTTGTTTAACTTCAGATATTTTGAAATATTTTTAAAAATTCAAAAATCCTAATTCTGCATCCTCTCCCGAAGATAGGGCCATTCTCCTGAAGCTCTTTCCACATCACTTCATATCTAAACAAGCAAATAAACACATTTTTTTTTTAAAAAAGAAAACTACAAGAATCACACAGGACCCACTGATACCAATCTGGCTTCTCATCCTCAGCACTGTATCTTAGGAAGACTTCATATCAGTGTGTAGAGATGCTTATTCTAAAGGCCATCACTTTAAAAGGCAGCCCTCTGTACAGAAGCTTGTATGGAGTGTCTTTGGTGAAACGTTCCAGGGGTGAAGACAGACGCCCTGAGCAAAGTTTTGTGAGAGTTGATGAGGTAAATAGGCAAAAGGAAAAATGCCAAAGTGTAGGTACTCTTTCCTTAATCTGCATTTGAAAATCCTCGATTTTGCAACATTCATATTTTAAGGCCCAGCTTCTGTAGTTTGAAAACCACTTGTGAGATCATAGGCTTAACTTGTGCCATCAGATGTGGCATAAAGCACACACCCCACCACCCCACACCCTGCGGAGAAAGGAACACTACCTTCCTGGTGTGGATAGCTGCTGGCCCACGTGGCCCCTACAGGCTTCCTTCCTGAGGTGGTGCTGCTAGAGAACGCTGAAGTTTTGAGCTTGGAACATCCTTGCCTGCTTCCTGGGAGCGGAGCCCCCAGGAGTTGCTCCCTTCCCTCTCCTGCTCATCTCTGCTCACCTTGTTTTTTTAGCGGCTTAATCCCTCACCTCCTGGGCGATGTGGTTTTCTTGTGGGGCTGTAACCTGCTGGCCCACTTCATCAATGCCTACCTGGTGGATGACAGCGTGAGTGACACCCCAGGGGGGCTGGGGAACGACCAGAATCCAGGTTCCCAGGTTGGTTGGAACAAGGACTTGTCCATCTTTCCATGTACTGCTGATGCCCAGGGTCTGGGGCAGATTTGAGGACTCTGGGATTCTGAGCACTGAGCCCTGGAGGCTGGAGAGGGTCCCTGGTGGGGAGGGGTCTGAGGAGAAGACTTCTGATGGTCCCTGGGTGAACTTTGTCTCCGAGGAGAAGAGATCACTAACGAGACCTAGAGGGGTTTATGGGATGCCCATCCCTGGGCAGCTTCACCGATAGCACGGATGCAGACTTTATCCAGGGCTGGTTTGAGACAGTGACCCAACTGGGGGTCCCTAGTAAGTCAGGAGACAGACCAGTTCATGATAACTCTTCAGCTTTCACTTAGTGTTTTAGGCTTGCTCAGGCCCTTCTGTGAACATTGACGTTTGATCCTGACAGCACCCCAGTTGTGAAAGGAGCAGAGTGGGTGTGACACCGTGTTTTATAGACAGATGAGCCCCAGAGATTAAAGGGCTGTCCTGAGGCCCTTGGCTGTGAGTCGACAGGGCTGGAACTAGGTCTGTCTCCCTGGGCCTAGCTTCAGTCAGCTAGGAAATGTGCCACGCAGGCGCACCCCACTCTTGTTAGTAGGAGTCTTCACAGCCAGGTATGCACAGACCTCTTAGCTGGTTGGGTCAGGCATGGGGAGCCCTTGGTCCTGAAAGGCACTGGTTAAGAAAGCTGGGGACTTGATAAGTTGACTAGTTCTGCCTGAACCAAGATACGAGTTGGGGGGCCGTGATGGGCCGGGGCTCCTGGTAGCCTGACATCCGAACAGCAGGGATCGCCCACCCTAGGAGGGTTGACGAGGGCCTGGGGACCTGTCTGCCAGAATCGCCTTGTTGGGGGTGGGGGGCTCGTCGTCTTGTGTCTGTGGGCCCCAGAATGGCAGTTCCGGGGTGAGGGTGGTCTGGGGAAGAGTCCGTGGTGAGGAGTGCCTCAGAGCTCGCAGCTGGGGCAGAGGGAAATGGGCCAGTTGAATTGGGTAAGTGGAGACTTACTGGCCTTTTAACATAAGCAAGTTCAAGTCACAGTAATTACAGTAGCACACCCACGGCCCTGCCCTCACTCCAGGGCGTTAGGAGTGGATGAGCTGCTACCAGCACACAAAGAATAAGCTTGGGACAGCTGGGGTGTTGGTTGGGGTCGTCCCACAGCTGACGGCTTCCTCCGGTCCAGGTGTGCAGGTGTCTGACCAGGGGCTGCTGCACTTAACCTCAGACAGCAGCAGTCAGCACTTGATTGAAAGTATTTTTCAAGTGCTTTTTTTAAAGGCTAAGTTGAGGCTGCCACTCAAGCAGAAGGCCCAGCAGACCTCCGCCCAGGGTTGCAGGGCATCCATCTGGTTGCAGGGCATCCATTCTTTTCCCACAGGAAGCTGAGGGAAGAGTAGTCACCCTTCCTGGTTTGGGGCTGTTTCGTGGGCAAAGTTGAATTCAGGAGTTGGGCCTGAAGGGAGTGAGAGTTTGGTGAGGTAGGGGGCAGAAAACCCAGAGTTGCCCCTCACCTTTCACTGCGGGACCCAGGATCCTGTGTGGGTGGTTCAGATGGGCATCTGGCTTTCCACTCAGTAAATACGTGTGCCGAGCCCTGAGCACTGATCAAAGGCCTGGTCCTCAGGACTTACAGAGGCTGCAGCCCAGAAGCCCACCTCCCTGCCCTTCACCCCTCACCACCTCCAGTGGGGTCACAGAAGCCCCTTCAGTCCGGATATCCCAATTCCGCCCCCCAGATGAACACAGCTCTGATTCCCAGGCCACAGGAGCTGCCGTCGGCAGGCCCTGAAAGTGGGCGCTGTGTGTGCGGCGGGCGTGTGAGGAGCTGAGTGCTAGCGGGGTGTGAGGCCAGTGTGAATGGCAAGGTGAAGGGGGCCACAGAGCAGGCAGTGAGGACGGGACCTGCACGTCTGAAGTCTGCTTCCCGAGCTCCCGAGGCAAACCCGTCTTCCTTTGTGTCTCTCCAGTTCAGCCAGGCGCTGGCCATTCGGAGCTACACCAAATTTGTGATGGGGGTAAGTTGGGCCCGCGGCCCTTTCCACGGTGCTGTGGGCCTGGGTGGGGCCTAGGAGGCCAGCTCTGGTGGTGGCTGGAGGCAGGCCTCAGGGAAGGCTGCTGGCACAGGGTGTCCCTGCCCCCTGAACCCGGGGCCGGGGTGGCGGTGGGTGGGGTCGCTGACCCCTCGGGTCTCCCTACAGATTGCGGTGAGCATGCTGACCTACCCCTTCCTGCTGGTCGGTGATCTCATGGCCGTGAACAACTGCGGGTAGGTGTGTGCCCCTCCCCCAGGCACCCTCCCGGGGCTGCTGGAGGGACCTGGCTGAGCCCCTCCTGGCTGGTCTGTGTGTGGCCTCGGCCCACCTGTACCCCTCGGGGAGGAATATGTGGGTGGTGGCAGCTCTAGCTCCTCCCGCCGTCTTCTGAGTCTGACACGCTCTCCTTCCCGGGCAGGCTGCAGGCTGGGCTCCCTCCTTACTCCCCAGTGTTCAAATCCTGGATCCACTGCTGGAAGTACCTGAGTGTGCAGGTAAGCATGCACTCCAGGGCATTTTCTCCTCATTTCTCCATAACAGTGATCAGATGGAAAGATTTTTATATATCCTTCATGACATGGAAAGTTAAGGGCTTGTCGTGGAGTCCAAGGCTTTTAAAAGTAAATTTTACTCTATTTAGAAGGGATTTGAGGTGCTTAGATCTGAATTTCCTTAAGAATTAGACATCAGACTAGGTCTTTCTTTTACCTCTTGAAGACTCAGAGCAAGTATGGGCGAGCCCACTGGGTGGGTGGTGAAGGCCAAGAACTTCTTATAACCTTGAGTAACCTGGGCTGAAGACACACCTGGCCTGTCGAAGGCCAGCCCCTCCTTCCTGCAGGACGCCCTGGGTGCCCGGGAGAGCCTGAGCTTGGCACTGGGCCACGTGGTAAGCTTGGTGAGCGTGCCAGTCTTGAAGTCTTTGTGTTCTGTGACCAGGCACACTCCTGCTGGCTGGAGGTCTGGGTCAGAGGGCCAGGTGGCTAGCCCAGGGCAGGTCCTTTCCTTCCCTGGCCTTGGTTGGCCTCAGTAGGATGAGGCAGTGGCCTGAGCAGAAGGAACCAGCACATTGACTGGCCTCCGGTTGAGAAAAGGATGATGGATGGGAGGGAAGCAGGGAGGCGTGAGACAGACACAGGCCTTCAGCGATGCTGGTGGTTCCACGTGCATCGCGGCCTGTGTGTAGGAGGAGCCCTCGGCAACTTGGCTGTGATGCCAGAGGGCAGCGAGTGTCCTCTGGCTGTGTCCTACTCAGGAGCCCTGTCGACACTGGACACTCTGTGCTTCAGCACAGAGCAGAGTCTGACATTGCCCCCGAGGAGTGCAAAGCTAGACCAGCTGCCTCCAACCCCGGGGGCTCCCAGCACTTTGTTGGTCACGTGCTGGCCTGGCTCTGTGTGGGTTGAGGAGCCTGGCCTCCCCTCTCAACTGACCTGACTGCTCTTTCCAATCCAGGGCCAGCTCTTCCGAGGCTCCAGCCTGCTTTTCCGCCGGGTGTCATCAGGATCGTGCTTTGCCCTGGAGTAACCTGAATCACCTTAAAAAAACAAACCGTGCTGTCTCAGCCTGGCCACCGCGGGTGAGGCCTGATCATCTCGGGGCACCTGTCAGACAACCACCCCAGCATCACCTAGATGGGCTCTAGCATGGCTGGGCTTCAGTTTCCATATTTCCCATGTGTCTGTCCAGAAGCTGGGGCTGGGTGGGGGTGAGGCTGCGTCCAGTGGACTGGGCATTGTTGGACCCGGGGAAGGTGGGGTGGGGCTGGGGAATGGGGGCCCAATCCACTTACTCAACAGATTTCCGAGTCGGCCTCGTACAGGGGGCCAGAGACAGGCTTGTGGAGGCCCATGCTGGATGGGCAGAGGCTCCTGAGGTCAGGTGGCACTGCCCCACTCACACCCCTCAAGTCAGCCCCAGCTCTCATCCTGCAGCTCAGCTGGGAGCTTCACACTCGTGCTTTGTAAATAGGGTGTGATCCCCTTTTGGGAGGCTGCCGTCACGTCCAGGCCTTGGCTAGGAGGCTGTCTTTGTTTTTCTCAACACTACTTGTCTGATTAAGGCAGCACCTTGTAAATGGGAAATCATGTGTCTGCTAGAATGTGTTCCCCTCCCTGTCAAGTTAAAGGCTCGTTGGTTTAATGGTGATGCCTCACGTGCAGGATATGGTTATCTGTGCAATTGTGAACACCCAGATGTTAGGCAGATCAGTGTCTCTAGTCGTATCCAGTTTAAAGTTCCTAATAAGATCTGACCCTTTCTCCCGCAAATAAATGCATCGGTGGTGATTTGGAACTGTGGAGAGTCTCTTATTTTCATGAGCTTAACTGTCTGCAGGGTGTTTCTCAATCCTTTGTGGTTATATGAGAAGTGAAGTGAAGTCGTGTCCAACTCTTTGCAACCCCATGGACTGTATAGTCCATGGAATTCTCCAGGCCAGAATACTGCAGTGGGTAGCCGTTCCCTTCTCCAGGGGATCTTCCCAACCCAGGGATCGAACCCAGGTCTCCCACATTGCAGGCGGGTTCTTTACCAGCTGAGCCACACGGGGAGCCCGGTTGTATGAGAAGGGGCTGTAAAGTGACAGGGCTGGGGGCAGCCCGGCCTGGACATGCGCAGGGCCTGGGCTGGGCGTAGATCAGTGGGCAGGGGGAGGGTGGAGGCCCAGGTCATTGGGAGGTTTTCTGAGTTAGACAGGCCGAGATGCCAGTTCACAGAGCAACAGCTAGTGAACAGGCCTCTTCCCAGGGAGACAGGCCCTCGAAAAGTCCTCCCAGCTTCAGAAAATGTCCCATGCAAAAATCTTGCTATCCTCAGCACCATTTGCAGATAATATTGTTGGGTTTTACCAAGTTGGTTGGGGTAGCAGTCACGTGGGTACAGCAAAAGGGGGAGGCGGCCCAGCGCAGCACTGAGTTTGACCTTCTCTAGGAAAGGCAAAGCTTCCTCCATTTGCTTCTGCCGAACACCAGGGCCTATAAACAGGCAAAGCTTACAGATGGAACATGCTGGTCCCTGGAGACTGTAGGCTTCCAGCTGATGGGGTGGTGACACCAATTGAGGGCCAGCTGTGTTCCTTGCCAAGTGCTCTCTGCCTTTGCTAGAGGGGAGCGGGCTTCAGGAGTTGGGGTTTGGGACTTAGGTCATACTTCCTCACAGTGTGGCTGGGTCCTGCCCAGGGACGGCCCTGGGATGCTTTTGCCCTAGTTTACCCCGCATATCCTTGTTCCCCAGGAACACAGGAGCATGCCTGTGCAGGTATCCTGTAAACGTACACTGGTGGGGGGTCACTAAGACCCTCACCTCAGACTCATCTCAGACAAACGAAGTGGCCGGGAGGGAAAGCACATGGCAGGGCGAGTGGGCCAGGGCTCGCCGGCCTGGATTCTGTGGAGAGGGAAGACCCTTCAGAGGCTGGTCTGCCACACAGCGCGTGACCTTTCTCTAGCCCAGCATGGTCTCCCCTGGCACTGACCACTGCCCTGGGGTAACGGTTCTTCCCGTTGCTCCACCCGCAGGTCCTGTTCTTGCATTAATGAGTCCGAGCTGAGCTAGTCCTAAGAACCCCTCCCTCTGACAGCTGCCTCCTCCCAGGTGTTTGGAGAAGCCACCGAGGTAACGAGCCAGCCTGGGTGGACCTGGCGAGTGTCTTTGAGGAGAGGCAATGCCATCCCCAGGTAATACCCTGGGATTTCTGAATTTCAGGCTCTTGACTACATTTCCCAGGTTATCTTTCACATCCAGAAATGGCAAGAAAATCACCTTTGATAACACCATCTCAGTTTTTAGAGCAATTGCTAACCATTTTCAGTTCAGTATTCAGGTGCATGTATTGTATATGTTAAATGCTCCCTTTGTTTCCTGGACTTTTCATTCTTTGAGGATTAAATCCTCCCCTGCCACCCCCTCCCCTAACCCCCCATAGCACCTGGCATGTTTCCTCCCAGTCCTAAAAACTAGAATGAGGAGGTCCTGATCTGAGAAAAGAGTGGATTGAACTGGGGTGGGGGAGGGGCAGAGATGTCTACAAAAGGAGGGGTGATGGGAGTGGGGATATCCTGTGGACATCTCCCTCCCCTCCTGGAAAACCTAGTTCCAGTGGACACAGCTGGAAGGTCCCCTGACAGGCCTTTCGGGACCCCTTGTGATGAAGCCCACATCACATGTAAAGGCGGCGGTGGTGGTGTGTGCAGGGCCCCACTGGAGCCTGTTGCTATGCTGTGGGAGTCGTGCAGCAGTGCACAGGAGCAGACCCATCCCGCTCTGGTCCCTGAGGGCTCAGGGTGCGAGACCCCCTTCCCCCTCTTTTTGAACATGCCCTCCCGTTCTCATCTCAGCCCCTCTCCCTACCACCCCCACTCCTGGCCAGTTGACACAGCCCTGCCTGTCTACTCTGGGATACCATCTCTTGGCTTTGGTTATTTCCCAAAAATTTCCAAAGAGGTCCCTGACGTGACAGGTTTCCTGAAGGCTGTGGACACAGGTGCTTTTTATTTGTGGGAGGCTGGCAGATCTCACCTCAAAGTGGAGGAGCATGGCTTAGGCTTCCACCTGCTGGCTCTGCCCCGCGGCTGCCTCAGCTGAGTGCCTCACAGGACTTGGGACTAGTTTGAGAAAACAGGGTCACGAAGGCAGAGACGCCCTTCCCGCCTCAGGAAGGCAAGCAGGGTCAGCCTCTGAAAATCAATTAGTGTCACACATTGTCACCGTAGAAGGAACAAAACCACATGATCATCTCAGTGGGCACAGTGTTTAACAAAATTCAAAAACCTAAGAAGACAGCTTCTCCAACCTGATAAATGGCATCTATGAAAAAACCCATAGTTAATATTTTACCAATATTTTACCAAATGATGCAATGTTTTCCCCGTTAAGATCAGGAATAAGAAAAAACTGTTCTTCCCATTACTTGACATTGTACTGGAGGGTCTAGCCAGGGCAGTTAGTTAAGCAAGAAAATGAAAAGTTATCTGGGTTAGAACGCAGAAGAAGAACTCCATAGATGACACAATCGTGTATATAGGAAATCCTAAGGAAGCTGCTAAAAATGTCATAACTAATAAATGAATTCAACAAGGTTGTGGTATATAAAGTTGATTGTATTTCTATATGCTTGTAATCAGAATGAAATGAAATTAATGAAACAGTCTCATTTACAATAGGATAAAAATAAAATACTTATAAACATTTAACAAAAGAATTAACAAAATTTTTATTTTGAAAACTATAAAACATTGTTGAAAGAAAGTAAAGAAAACCTAAATAAATGGAGAGACATCGCATGTTCTTGGATTGGAAGCCTTAACATTGCTAAAATGATGGATTACATAATCCCTATAAAAATTTTGCAGAAATTTGACAAGCTGGTACTGAAACTTATATGGAAATTCAAGGGAAGTAGAATAGCTTAAACAATCTTGAAAAAAAAATCAAAGTTGGAGGACTTACATTTACCAATTTCAAAACTTAACTTCAATACTACAGTAATGAAGATGGTATGGTAGGTAATAGCATAAAGAGAAATACATAAATCAAAGGAATATGATTGAAAGTCTAGAAATAAACATTTACATTTTAATTCACACAATTAACTATAAAACTCTTAAGACATAGGCATAAATCTCCATGACCTTGAATTAGGCAAGGGTTTCTTAGATATAACACCAAAAGTGCAAATAGCAAAGGAAAAACATTGATGTCAGAAGTCATCAAAATGAGCAACTTTTATGTTTGAAAGGGTAGCATCAAGAAAAGACAACCCATAGAATAAGAAAAAATGTTTGCAAATCATTTATCTGATATGGGACTTGTATCTAGAATATATAAGGAATCCCTACAACTCAAAACACAAATACCCCAGTTAAAAAATGGGCAAAAGACTTGAGTAGACATTTCTCCAAAGAAAAATACACAGATGGCCACTAAGCACATGCAAAGATGCTCAACATCATTAGCCATCAGGGAGATGAAAGGCAAAACCATAGCAAGATACTACTTCATGCTTGCTACGATGACTATAATCAAAAAAGACAAGTGTTGGTAATGTGGAGAAATTGAAACCCTTGTACATTGCTGGTGGGATTGTAAAATGGTGCAGTCACTTTGGAAAGTAGTCTTTGGCAGTACCTGAAAGAATTAAACATAGAGTTACTATATGACCAGAGTTAACCATATGATACCACTCCTAGGATGTACCCAAGAGAAATAAAGACGTATGACCATACAAAAACTTTCACATGAATGTTTACAGCAGCATTATTTACAATAGCCAAATTGTAGAACACACCCAGTGTCTACTAATTGATGAATGGATGAAGTTATATTTCACATAAAGGAATATTACTTGGTAATCAGAAGGAATACAGTACTATTTCATGCTACAACATGGATGAACCTTGAACATATGCTAAGTGAAAGGAGCCAGATACAAAAGGCCACACATTCTGTGATTCTCTTTATACAAAATGTCAGAATAGACAAATCCATAGAGACAACAGATGAGTGGTGGTTTAGGGCAGGGGCTGGCGGGTGGAGCAAAGGAGAAAGTGACTGTTGACAGGTACGGGGTTTTTGTTCAGGGTGATAAAAATGTTCTAAAATTGTGATAGTTGCATACCCTGTGAATATACTAAAAACCATTGAGTGATAACTATAAATCGGTGAATTTTGTTCTATGAGTTACTCCCTAATATATATATATCACATATGTGTGTATGTATATAGACATATATAGATATAGGGGAGAAGGCAATGGCACCCCACTCCAGTACTCTTGTCTGGAAAATCCCATGGACGGAGGAGCCTGGTAGGGTACGACCGGTTCGGTCCATGGGGTCGCTAAGAGTCGGACACGACTGAGCGACTTCACTTTCACTTTTCCCTTTCATGCACTGGAGAAGGAGATGGCAACCCACTCCAGTATTCTTGCCTGGAGAATCCCAGGGACGGCAGAGCCTGGTGGGCTGCCGTCTATGGGGTCACACAGAGCACAGAGTTGGACACGACTGAAGCGACTTAGACTTAGATATAGATATCATATAAATATATGTATGTATTCATACACACATGCAATGTGCAGCGCTGGACTGATTTCCTGTTGAACTGCTCACAGCCCAGCTTTGCCGGGAGCCGGTTGCCCGCCCCTCCCCACCAGCCCCAGCTGGGGCCCGAGCTGCCCTCATCACCTACCATTGTGAGCTCTACGCACACACACACTTGTGGTCTCCTGCCCCACAGCACTTCTGGACAATTCTGTGCTTCCCTGGGGCAGTGTCGGGGGGAGGCAGGTGTCTGGGACTCCAGAGCCCTTTCTCAGGACTCCTCCATGTCCCAGGGGTTGGCCCAGCCATCCCTGAGGTACGTTGCAGACCCTGTGTCCAGGACGGGGCTGGGCAGCAGCACCCCCGAGAAGAGGTTGTGTGCCGCTCCCATCTTGGGTTACAAACCCAACTGGGCTCCACCAGTACCGGGAGAGTCAGCCCAAAGCCCTTGGCTTCCCCTTAGCCCTGTCTGCTTCCCACCGGCTACCTGAAGATTTTTTTTGTTGGAGGGGGTGTGCAGTTGGAAAGGAAAACTGATTCAAAGAACTCAATGGAGTGTTTGGGGGGAGACAGGATGTGAAGAAGAGAGAAAGGTTGTCGTAGGTCAGTAGCGGAAGAGGTGAGTCTCCCAGGGCCCCCCAGCAAGCCCTCCCCTGCCCCCGACCCTTCGCAAGCACAGAGACCGGCGCTCATACACAGGCTTTTATTCGGGAGTCAGGAGCCGCCTCCCTTCCCTGGTCCCTGCTCCCCACCCACCCGTGGAACCACTCTCAGATGGGGCTTGTCCTTCTTCTGCCCCTCACAGCACCCAGTGCCAGCTAAACAGGCAAGTTCGGGGAGGGGACACTCAGGGAGAACCCTTTTCTTGCCTCGGCAGACAACCCAAGGCCAGGGCAGGCAGAGATCTCCCCAGAATCCTCACCACCCCTACCCCACCCCCAGACTGAGAAGGGAGGAACCGGAGGGGCCCAGGTCATGTGTGCAGTCAGTGGGCAGCAAGCTGAGCTCACAGCGGCCAGGCCCTGTGCCCCCAGAGAGGTCTGTGGATGTGGGTCAGGCAGACACCCCGCAACCTTTCCCTTCCAGAGGGACTTCAGCCATGAAGCGTCTCGTTTGAGGTGGGCTGGGGACAGGGTAGGGGAGATGGCTGGAGGACGGCTGACTTCTTTACCCTGAGAAGGCAGGAAGCACCCCTGGAAACGTCCAGGCTCCAATGGCCCAAGGGAGAGGCCAGGGGACTGGAGGGTCCGAGGGGTCCCTGGGAAGCCCTGAGAACTTCTGTTCCCAGAACAGCAGGACTGTGACCACAGGAGACCTGGAGAGCTGGTCCTTGTGGCCACAGGAACGTGCTCAGAGCCACCTGCAGCTGGCTAAGGGGTGCACCTCCCCAGAGGCAGAGGCACTCGTGGGGCAGTGCCATGGGTCGGCCCTGTAGAGGCCTCCTGTGGGCACAAGGCCTCTGGCATGGGGTCTGGCTGGGGTGAAGGAGGGCTGCTGGGTCCCGAAGAGGACCTCCTAGGAAACTGTGGTCTCTTATTGGAGAAAAACAATCCAGAGGCAAGGGATCGCCCCATGAGGCCTTGCCTTTGAGTGGTGACCCCTTCAGAAGATTCCAGCCAACACCAGGGGAAGCAGTAGCAGCAGTCCCAGGAGGAGGCTCCCGACGTGCCCAGGGCTCACATTTGACCCTGACCTGAAGCCATGCTTTCCAGGGCCCTCCGCATCTGCAGAAAGGGAGAGGCTTGGCCTCAGCCTGGACGTCTCTCCCCACCCTCCTGCCCACCCTACCTGGCACACACGTGGGGACCCAGCAGCCAGGGAGGAAGCTCCTACTTGGGGGGTGCATGCCCCGCCTTGCCCACACCGCCTATGCTCAAGCAGGGTGCTGACATTCTGGAGCTCAGAGGGGAGGTAGAATGGGCACTACAGGCCTTACCTGGCAAGGAGGACTGCAAGACCAGGGTACGCCCACCCATGGCATTGGCGGTGGCAGAGGCACTGGGGGAGTTGGACAGGGACTTGGAGGAGGAATGCCCTTTGTGCTTCAGTATGGTCTGCGGCTCACCTGGCTTGTCCTGGGCTGGAGAGACTGAGGCCAAGATCTCACTGGAATGAGGCAACTTGGCCTCAGCCTCACCCTCCTCCTGGGAGAGGGGTAGCGGCTCCCGTGTCCCCATCAAGGATATCTTGGGGTGCAGAGAACTCTCCGGGATCCGGGGAGGCATTCTTGTACTGCTGGTCTCTTTGTCTGCCGATCTGGGGGTCGGATCATGGGTTGATTTGGGGAGGAGGGTAGCTGGCCTCTTACCCAAGGAGAGCCGGCTGTGAGTGGCCAAAACGGAAGGGACCTTAGTTGCTAAGGAAAGTGGAGTCTCTGTTGCCATGGAAGGGGAGTCTTCTGTTACTAAGGAAGATGGGGCCTTAGTTTCTACAGAAGATAGAACCTTTGTTGCCAGGGAGCCTGAGACCTCTGTTACCAAGAGGGGTGGAGGTTCTGTTGCTAAGGAAGAATCGATCCCCTCTTTCCTAGAGCTTGAGGCTTCTGTTGCTAGGGAAGATGGGGCCTCAGTTACCAGGGAAGACAAATCCTGAGCCTCTTCTGGGCCTCTGATGGGTTCTGAGAAGAGAGGCAAGGCCTGGCATTAGTGCTGCAAACAGGATCCTGCATTTCTCACCCCACCACAATCAAGGTGAGGAGACCAAATGTACTGTGAAGACACACACACACACACACACATACACACAAACATGCACGCACCCTCTCCAGCGAATATGTCCCTTATTGTTATTTCTTGTGATTGAATTTGCCCCTCCATCCACCTCCTTGACTAAGTCTTCCCCTCTCCACACTCGCACTTCCACTTTGACAGGGGACTTCAGCCAGATTACTGTTCCTAGCTCACCCATTGCATCTCAGGCCCCGGTCCCTCTGACCACCCATCTGGCCACACACCCCCACCCCCACCCCTGCATTTGCGCGGGGAGCCCCCAACTCCTCCACCCTCTGCTTGGAGGGTAGGAAGTTGGTTGCTTGGAATGCCAGGGGGCCAAAGTTGGGTATGCAAGGAGGGCAGAGTGGGCCAAGTGGGCTTGGGAACCTGGATGTATTGGGGCCGCTGAGGGTTCCTCCCGTGGCTCACACAGCTGCTCTGGAGCCACAGAAGGCTCTAGACCATCCAGTGGGTGTCCCCTGCCTCACCTTCCTCCCCCAGTGCCACGCCTCCCCACCCCAACTGGACTCACCACAAAGGGAGTTTTTGCAGTGGTAGCCCAAGGGACATTGGGAGCATGGAGTCCCCTCTTGGTAGGGCCTCTGGCCCTTCACGTTCCCCCTGCAGGAGGCGAGGAGAATGCTGGGGAGGGGCCCCGGCCAACCCTCATACCCATGCCTTTTCTGGAAGTGCTACCTGGGTTTTATTCGCCCTGAACTAACCCGCTGAACCGATGAGAACAGACTCCTTCAGTGCCCTCATAGCTCCCTAGGAGATGGGTCCCAGATCGGCCCGCTTCCTCCTCCTGAGACTGTGTCCAGCCCAGCCCTCCCCTTGGCTCTTGCCCACCCCCTTCCCCCAGGGCTCCCTACCCCACTCACGGGGGCTCATAGTTGCAAACCAGCAAGTGGATGTTGGTCTCCTCAACGCCCTGGAGATTCTCACAGAAGTGGGAACCACAGCCAATCCTCTCTGTCTTGGCCCACACCACCTGAAGGAAGGCAAACCCAACAGTTTAGCCTGGGCAAGATGGCTCCTAGCTAGCGTCTCTCTACATCATTCTGTGCATGAGAGAGAAGGAACTGTATATGTAAGAGCCAAATTCCCGAGGACACACGGCTTCAGGACAAAACTGTCCCAAGCAATCGACTCTCAACCAACCACACTCACTATTTCACCAGGACTCTATCCCTCTGAAAACCTCCCCCTTTGACAGACCCTCATGAATTCTTCCTGAGGGCTCTTCCTCGAGTCCTTGACATTGTAAACAAGGGACGTAACAAAGGAATGAATCTTAAATGGGAGAATCTGAAACATTAGCAACAAATCAAAACAACCTTTGTGCACTGCCATTGGCTGAAACAAGCCAATATAGCCTCCCTTTGCTATTTCTAATTTCAGTCTGCCCAGGAGTCACTCAATCTGAAGCCAGTTGTTTTTTGCTTGTTTTGTTTTGTTTTGTTCGTGTGGTAAGATCAGGCTGTCATGTTAACTCTGCACAACTTCCCAGGATTGGGGTCTTGCTGCTTGACTCAGCTGAGAGTCCCCTAGGTACCGCTGTTGAGCATCTGCCAGGTAGAAATGACCCCAGAGAGCACACGCGCTCAGCCTTAGAGAGCACAGGGGTGGAGGTGGGGCAGCCCACTCCTGCTCGGTTCTGCCAGCAGTTCCTGCAGGTGGACATATGTATGGGCGTGTGAGAGGGGGAAGAGGGCAGGGAGGGCTGGGGTTTCACAACTTCCTGATCTGGATGGGGGATGCTGGGATTTCCTTCCCTAAAGATCAGCACTAAAAATACCACCCCGAAGAAACACTGGAAAGTGGAACTGGTGGATATGGGTGGGAAAGTGGCTGGTTCATTTCCTTTTCCTTTTTAAAAAATTTGTCATGTTATCGTTTCAACAACAAATGAGCACTGGGAGGAGAAAAAAAAAGAATTCAGTAACACTAATGTTAATTCCTCTGGATACATCCCTACACCCCTTGTCTGCAAATGCAAACTTTCAAAATGCAGTAAAGCAATGAGTGACTGCAAGAGTCAGGAAATACTCTCAGAAGGCTCTCTGAAACCTTCACTCTGTGACCATGTATTCTCTTATTTAAAATTTTATTTATTTATTATTCTCTTATTTTAAAATTATTAGAAGCTAGCTTAAAACTCAACATTCAAAAAACTAAGATCATGGCATCCGGTCCCATCACTTCATGGCAAATAAATGGGGAAACAATGGAAACAGTGACAGACTTTATTTTCTTGGGCTCCAAAATCATGGCTGCAGATAGTGTCTAGAGCCATGAAATTAAAAGATGCTTGCTCCTTGGAAGAAAAGCTATGACCATCCTAGACAGCATATTAAAAAGCAGAGACATTACTTTGCCGACAAAGGTCAGTCTAGTCAAAGCTATGGTCTTTCCAGTAGTCATGCATGGATGTGAGAGTTGGACCTTAAAGAAAGCTGCGTGCAAAGAATTGATGCTTTTGAAATGTGGTGTTTGAGAAGACTCTTGAGAGTCCCTTGGACTGCAAGGAGATCCAACCAGTCAATCCTAAAGGAAATCAGTCCTGGATATTCACAGAAGGACTGATGCTGAGGCTGAAGCTACAAGTACTTTGGCCACCTGATGGAAGAACTGACTCATTGGAAAAGACCCTGATGCTGGGAAAGATTGAAGGCAGGACAGAAGATGAGATGGTTGGATGGCATCACTGACTCGATGGACATGAGTCTGAGCAAGCTCCAGGAGTTGGTGATAGACAGGGAAGCCTGGCGTGCTGCAGTCCATGCGGTTGCAAATGGTCAGACACGACTGAGTGACTGAACTGATTCTCTTATTTTGCATGTCGTTTTTAAAGACAAAATTAAGATTGTGTATTGCTTTATCAGTCCCTGGCAGATGAGAAGGAGCAACTTGGACACTCTGAGAAATGACAAAAGAGGGACAGTGAGAGAGGGACAGGAGAAAGGAGGGATGTGTTTACTGCTGGGACAAACAGCCGTGTGTAACCTCGGCCAGTGGACAACATTGCTTAGAGTTCGGTCAGGATCTCCTGGCACAGTAACTATCCTCCAGGAGAAACGCTTCGGGAACACCTAATTCAGGTCTCTTCGGGACCAGGAGGCCGAGGGTGGGGGAGCCGCCTAGGTTTTCAAGAGACAACTGAAGATGGTTTGTGAGAAACAGAACTTCGTTGGGGGCCTGGACAACACCCGAACTGCTGTGGAGAGACGACTTATATGAAAGATGGAAGCGGGGGCTTAGGGACTTATGGGATCTACCTGAGGGGAGAGGTGGCCCCGCCCATTACCATGGGCCCCGCCCATCGCCGGCCCCGCCCATCGCCGTGGGGCCCCGCCCTCCCGGCCAGCCCCTCACCTGCGTGTAGTGGCCGCACATCTGGCCCGCGGCACAGCTGATGGCGCTGAGGTTGTAGTGCTCCCGCTCGTGGTGCCACTCCTCCATGGCCAGCGGCACGTCCAGGCCCTCGCCCGTGATGGCAAACAGGTTCTCACCGCGTCGCCCTCTATCCTTGTTGTGGCCCCACACGCACTGCTGCGCGTAGGCCTTGGCGAAGGCGGCCAGCTCCTCGTCCCACCTCTGCAGGGGCGGGTCAGGGATCAGGGAGGTGAGGACGCCCCGGGCTCAGGGGAGGCGGGAGAGGAGGGTGGCAGAGGGGACGGGAGGACGCCCACGATTCTGTGGGGGTGAGGATAGAAGGTTGAGCGTGTCCTGGGGGGCCCTCTGGAGGAGGAAGACCCTCCCCTCCTTGTGGGGTGACTCGTGAAGGTGATCTGGAGCAGAACTCTGGTCCTGGTGGGCTTCTGTGGGGAGGTGGGAGGGTGGCACCCCAGGTCAGGAGGAATTTGCCAAACTTGGGACCATTCCCCAACTGTGTGGTTTTAGACAGATTGCCTACCTTTCTGAACTCTCATTAAGACTTTGGGAAGAATAAATGGGATGATGTTTTTGACAGTGGAATTATTAATTAATATCTGTCTACGTGAAAGGTGGATTGTGGTGCCCTGCTAGGACTGCCTGAACTGTTCTGAAGCACCAGATGTCCAGTGAGATGTTCCAGGGCTGGGTGGTTTATTCAGCCATTCTGCTCCCTCTACCCACCCACCGGAAATCTGACTGAGGGGCCAGCACTCCCCTTTAACCTCCCACTCTCCGTGGCTCGGATGGTTAAGAATCTGCTTGCAATGCAGGAGACCTGAGTTTGACCCCTGGGTAGGGAAGATCCCCTGGAGAAGGGGATCCCCTGAAGAAGATCCCCTGGCAAACCACGCCAGTATTCTTGCCTGGAGAATTCCGTGGACAGAGGAGCCTGGAGGGCTACAGTCCATGGGGTCGCAAAGAGTCAGACACGACTGAGCGGCTAACACTTTCACTCACTCCCCTTGGGATAGCCCGGCCTCCATGGCTTTTCCTGTTCCAGGCTTCCCTCCCAATTGCTCTCTTGTCAACTAGACAACCATTTTCCCCTAGAAAATGAAGTGGCTCTGTGCGACCCTCACTGAGAGAACTATTTCAGAGCTTTGGTGGCCCAGAGAGCCGTCTAGTCCCAAAGGCAGGGTTCTCCAGTGGGGACCTCCGGTGAGATGGTAGGAGGGGGCATTTCAGGTTAGGGGGCCTCAGAGGTTTTGTGTCCCTGGCTGGGAGGACAGGCCCAGTGTGGGTGGGAAGAGGGAATTAACGAGGCATCTGACGAAAGGATTGAGGAGACAAGCCTGGATCCCATTAAACTTTGTCCTTGGCCTCTCCTGGAAATGGATGGCCTGGCAGCAACTCTCGCTCCACCCTCTGGGGGCCCCGCCAGCTGCAGGAGCCAGACAGCCCAAAAAGGGCCAAAAGCGTGGGTGACCCTGAAGGGAGGGGGCCACGTGGTCACACCCACTCCTCCCCCAACACACGACACGGTTCTCAAGAGCAGCTGCCTAGGGTAGGAATGGGAACCCTGGCTGGATAGTCTACCTTTGTAACTTTCAGGTGAATCCCCTTCCCCTCTGTGGGCATTTTTGTTCCAAGTCACTGGTCTCTGAGGTTCTCGCAAATGGAGAGTGGTGGAGAACAGGGAGGGGGAAAGGGGCAGGGTGCTGGGGACCAGGCTCAGGGTGTCTGGGATGAACTTTGGGGCTCTAGACTAGACCATAAGCTCCTTCAGGGCGGCTGGCATAGAGCAGGTGCTCAGCAGACATTTGTCCGCTGTTGATGTCTGTGACACTGCGCTGCTCAAAGCAGGCTCCTCTACAGACCGCAGCTGTAATTTCTGTTCCAACTGGATGCCTTGAGCCCCATCGTTAGAGAGTCACTCCTGTGGGTCTTAAGGCTTCTCAGTTGTCCAGAGACCCTTGTGGAGAGGCTCCAACGGTCACAACACCCACCCACAGTAGCCAGTTGGTCACCATCTGAAAGCAAATCCATTCATTCACTCATTCATTCATTCAACAGTCCTGGGCACTATGCCAGGCCTGAGGTGACAGCCAGAACTAAGAAGCCCAAGATCTCAGTGTTATAAACCATTAATTAGGCCACTATGTGGTAACTGACAGCTATGCGATGGCCTAACCTTTACCAAAGAGGGCCGTTTAGCCCAACCTGAGGATGGAGACTAGAGGAGGGCATGGCAACCCACACCATGATTCTTGCCTGGAGAATTTCATGGACAGAGGAGCCTGGCGGGCTAAAGTCCATGGGGTAGCAGAGAGTCAGACATGACTGAGTGACTGAGCATGCATGCGTGAGGATGGAGAAGGAAACATGAAGCTAAGTGTTAAAAAGTGAGGCAGTGGCCAGGTGGAGAGGGGAACGGCATCCTGAGCTGAGGCAAAACATGAACCAAGGGGTGGAGATGGGAAACAAGGTCTTGGTGGGGGAAAGACAGCCACTGGGTTACAGAGGGAGAAAGTGTGCAGGAGACAAGGCTGGAGAGGTAGGAGGCAGGGCCAGACACCCAGAGCAGGGCCTCTCAGGGGCTGGGGCTTTAGCTGGAAGCAGCAGGGAGCCAGTGAGAGCCAAGGAAGGGTTTTGAGCAAGGTCAGACCAGTGTATGGGATCTTCATGCTGGTTGTAGAGGCCAGAGGCTGGGGAAGCAGGTTGAGCTGTTCTAGAAGTCCGTGGAAAAAGAAACACTGAACCAGGGTTGTGTCAAAGAGATGGCGGGGGGGTGAGAGGAGATGCGATTCAAGAACAGTTGGGCCTTCTGGGAGGTAAAAGTGGTGATAATTAGACTTGGAGGCTGAGGGAGAGAGAAGAGTCTATGATAACACCCACCTGCCTCACCCTGGATCTTCTGTATCATTTATTGAGCACTTACTGTGTGCCAGGCACTGTTCTAAGTACTTTACACATAGTCACTCATTTTGTCCTTACAACCACCCTACGAGAATTGTTATAGTGTTGTCATCTCTGATTAACAGCTGGGGCACAGAGAGGAGAAGTAACTTGGCTGAGGTCACACAGCTAATAGAAAAGTCAAATGTGAACCCAGGCCATCTAACTCCAGAGTCTCGCATTTATCACTGCTGAAGCTGAGCCCGAACCTTGTCCCAAATTTAGCCTGATGTCCCAGTCCAGCCTTATCCCCCCTTCCTCAGATCACTTCCTACCAGGCAGCAGCATATCTCGTCAGTATCTGAACTGCTTCAGAGAGTGTTACCCAACTCGTGAGGTCCACCTCTGACTGCAAAGCAGTTCCCAGCCTGTGCTGCCCCCCAGTCTCAGCCAGCAAGAATGTAGGGCATCAGGAACCTACCAATGGGGAAACCAAGGCCCAACCTGAGTTCCAGGCCTCAATCAGGGAACTGTAGGAAGAACTGGTACCAGAATCTGTGCTGTGCTTAGTTGCTAAGTCACGTCCAACTCTTTGAGACCCCATGGACTGTAGCCTGCCTGGCTCCTCTGTCCATGGGGATTCTCCAGGCAAGAACATTGGAGTGGGTTGCCATTCCCTCCTCCAGGGATCTTCCTGACCCAGGGATTGAACCCGCACCTCTTGCATCTCCTGCCTTGGCAGGTGGATTCTTTACCACTGAGCCACCAGGGAAACTCATATGTTGATATTTATGGAGCTCTAATTATGACCTCATTTTACAGATGGGAAGCTGAGGATCTTTATTAGGTTAAGGGGCCTTCCCTGATGGCTCAGCGGTAAAGAATCTGTCGGCAATGCAGGAGATGTGGGTTTGATCCTTGGGTTGGGAAGATCCCCTGAAGGAGACCAAGGCAACCTACTCCAGTATTCTTGCCTGGAAAATCCCATGGACCGAGGAGCCTGGTGGGCTATGGTCCATGGGGTTGCCAGGAGTCACACACAGCTGAAGCAACTGAGCATGCACGCATGCACACTAGGTTAAGGGATTCACCCTGAATCACTGGTCTGTTGGGTGGTCGAGCAGAATTTGATGTGTGTGATCCAGAGCCTTCTCTGCTTCTGGTTCCTGTTCTCACCCCACCTCCTTAGTCCCTCCGTCTTACCCTGGGTGCTGGTTCCCATCCTGCTGCCTCTTTGTTCTGCTCATCTCCTTGGAAGGCATTTGAAAGATGGTTTCACCCAGGTGTTAGAAACTTCCTGTGTTCCCTCTCCCAGGGCCATGTGCATTTTAGGAGGTGCTGGGAAGGGGTCACTGGGTCGGGAAGCAGGGCTTCCCGGCCCAGCTCTACCAGATGTGGGATCTGCAAGCTCCTGAGGGGCCAGCAAGTCCCTTGAAGCCTCAGTTTCCTCATCTGTATGATGAGACCGCTTATGGGGCCAGAGAATTCTATGGCATCAGGGACCCTGTTCGTGTCAGAGAGATGAATCCGAGGGAGCTTCCACTCATGGGGCAAAAGGGGATGGCGGGGGTCTGGGCTGCACTCACCATTCGCAGCATGTTGGTGGCCGGTGGGGACACCTGGGCTCGGTAGAGGTTGTGCAGCTCCACCATCACGAGTTTCTCATCTTCACTGAGGGCTCTGGCGGGGCCTGGGGCAGCCCCCAGCAGTAGCAGTGGTGGCAGCAGATACGCCAGGAGACTGCGGGAGCTGTGCATAGTGGCCAGTCCTCTCTGCCTCTCCCGTTCAGGGGTCTGGCAGCTGGATTTAAAGTCCTTCCTAAACAGGCACCACCCTGGCTGGGGCGGGCGGGAGGGGCTGAATCTGGAGGCCTGGCCCTGCTCACACAATGTCTCGGGGAGGGCTGGGTGCTTGGGTCCCGACCAGAGCTGAGTCCACTCCCAGCGTTTCTCTCCCCTCAAGAGTCCTTGGCCAGAGCTTCCTTTCTCTCGGTAACGGGGGCTCAGGCCAAGAGCCGTGTGAGTTCTGCGGTCCCTCCTGACAGGTCCTCCAGTCCACAAAATCACAGTAACTTCTGCAATGACTGCTTGCAATGTGGGTCACACCCACTGGGTGCTGAGGACACATAACAAGAAGGAAGCCACATGGACTCTATGCTCAGAGGACTGGGCAAGATAAGAAAGCTATAGGTGGCTTGTGGAAGGATAGAGGAAGACAGGGTGTATTTGGTAAAGGTTGGGCCAACCTCAGTCTGAATCTTGGTTCTGTTCCTTTTCTAGCTGTGTTTTTGGTGGTTTTCTTAACTGAACCAGGGACAGTAATAGTACCTACCTCATGGAGCTGGAAGGATAAAATGAGATCAGATATACAAAAAGCACCCAGTACGGTACCTGGCACAGAGCAGGCCCTTGATGGGGCTTCCCTGGTGGCTCAGTGGTAAAGAATCTGCCTGCGATGCAGGAGACGTTGGTTCAACCCCTGAGTTGGGAAGATCCCATGGAGGAGGGAATGGCAACCCACTCCAGTATTCTTGCCTGGAGAATTCCATGGACAGAGGAGCCTGGTGGGCTATAGTCCACGGGGTTGCAAGAGAGTCAGCCACAACTTTGCAACTAAAGGACAACAGGCCCTCACAATAGACAGCAACCACTCTGCCTTGGAGTAGGGTTTTTCACTGTGGATAAAACTGTGGCCTCCATGTGCCCTCAGTGGATGCACGTGCTTCAGGTACTTATTTGGAGGAGGGATGCTGGGATCCTTCCCGCTCTGAATATATAGAAGATAGAACATGTCTGGGTTTTTTTTTTTTGAAATCAAGAGAGAGCAGAAAAGCAGAGCCATGAGTGAGCTGCTGTAGCAAGGACTCTGCGGGGAGGGTGTTGGAAGGGAAACAAGCCCAGTCACAGTGGTCAAGCCCTTGCATTGTAATGACTGAGCAGGGACCAAGTTCTTGGCCTTCACGCAGTAGGAAGCTGGAATTGGTAATCTTTTTAATTAATTTGTTTGTTTTCGGCTGCCCTGGGTCTTTGTTGCTGAGCACAGGCTCTCTGGCTGTGGTGGACGGGCTTCTCATTGCTGAGGCTTCTCTTGTTGCTGACCACTGGCTCTAGAGCTCTCAGGCTTCAGTAGTTGTGGCGCATGGGCTTCGTTGCCCTGTGGCATGTGGAGTCTTCCCAGATTAGGGATCTAACCCATGTCCCCTGCTTTGGCAGGCAGATTCTTAACCATTGGACCATCGGGGAGGTCCTGGAACCAGTACTTCCAGAGTTCAGCTGGGATCCTCGAAGCCTGCACTCTCGGTGAACTATACACATAAGAATAGTCAAGTTAGCACAGTGGACAGAATTTATCCACCCATTCATTCATTCATTCATTTAACAACGGTTTTACAGAGCTTCTCTGGGTGGGGAAGATCCCCTGGAGGAGGGCATGGTAAACCACGCCAGTATTTCTTGCCTGGAGAATCCCATGGACAGCGGAGCTTGGACGGCTATATTTCAGAGGGTCACACAGAGTTGGACACGACTGAAGAACTTAGTACGCGCACACGCTCCATTGTGCCAGGCCCTGAGCTGAGTGAGTAAGAGAGATCTGATCCCCACCATCAGGAAGGAGGAAAACCACCAGGAAGCATGTGTAGCTTTGTGGATAAGAGTGTGGGGCTTATCATCTGGGTGGCCTTGGGCTAGCTATTTTCCCGCTTTCTGGCCTCAGTTTCCTCAACTGTAAATTGGGCTTAGAAGAGAACCTACCTCATAGGATGGTTGTGAGCATTAAATGAGTTTAAACACGGACAGGGCTTGGGGTGGTGCCTGGCACACACTAAGCACTCACTGAATTAGTCAATATGAATGTATTATTATTATTATTACAGGTGGGAGGAATTACAGGGCCTTCAGTTCTAATAGAGAAAAATAATACAGCAGCCTGGCCTGGCTTTTCCTCTGGGGAGGATCCCTCTTGGATGGGGGAGCTCACAGCTGGAAGGGGAGGACGTGTACAGTTAGGTGGGAGGTAGACTGCGGAGGCAGAGAAGGAGGAGCCGGCTTGCCTGAGAAGGGGGGATGAGATTGGAATGAGACTAGGAGGCTGACCAGAGCTGGCCTGACTGTCTGGGGATGGCTACGGGTGGCCAGGGGGCCCAGTCCACATGCACACGTCCCCCCAGGGGCTCAGAGCCCTTGCTGTGTGGGCGATCTCATTTAATCCTCAGATGACAGCTCTGAGGCGGGTACTGTAATCACCACACACGAGAAAACTGATACTCAGAGAGATGAAATGATGTCCCCAATGTTGGGGGCCGGGGAGGGGTGCACCAGAGCCTGGGACCTCCCGCCGGGGAGAGAGTGAGCTTGAGGGCAAGCAGACTGGGGACAGAGGGGTGGAGGACAGGAGGTGAAGTCAGGGGAGGAGGAGACAGAGGAATCACGCAGGCCTGGCTGTGGTTTACGTCAAATACGTTTTTCTCTGTAACCAGGACTTGGAGGAAATTTATTTTTTGAATTATTATCTGTACATATTTTAAATTGTTTTTCTTTTCTTGCTTTTCTTTTTTGGCTTTGCAGCATGGCTTACTGGATCTTAGTTCCCCGACCAAGGATTGAACCAGGGCCCCAGCAGTGAAAGTGTGAGTCCTAACCACTAGACCACCAGAGAATTCCCCAAATTTTGAATAGCAATATAATTCCACAATAAAAAATTAAGACAAAAAGAGGGAGAAAATTCCACCTCTGTAGTATTCGCTTCTAGTCTTTGAGCAAGTGCTACTCAAAGTATGGTCCATGGCCCAGTGCCATTCTGCCAGATGTTCACGGCTGCTCCTTAGCACAACAGGTTCGGAAGACAAGAGCAGGCACTGAAGTACTCTTACAATTTGACATAATTTGGCATAATTGTTTTATGTCTGTTGAACATGTGATTCAAAAATTGAGGCATCTTGTACTGTCGTTGTTGTTCAGTCGCTAAGTTGCGTCAGACTCTCTGCGATCTCATGGGCTGCAGGACGCCAGGCTCCTCTGTCCTCCACTATCTCCCAGAGTTTGCTTAAATTCATGTCCATTGAGTCGATGATGCTATCTAACCATCTCATCCTCTGTTGCCCACTTCTCCTTTTGCCTTCAATCTTTCCCAGCATCAGAGTCTTTTTTAATGAGTCAGCTCTTCAATGCAGGTGGCCAAAGTGTTGGAGCTTCAGCTTCAGCAGCAGTCCTTCCAATGAATACTCAGGGTTGATTTCCTTTAGGATTGACTGGTTTGATCTCCTTGCAGTCCAAGGGACTCTCCAGAGTCTTCTCCAGCACCACAATTTGAAAGCACCACTCCACGTTCAGCCTTCTTTATGGTCCAATTCTCACATCCACACACGACTACTAGAAAAACCATAGCTTGACTATATGGATCTTTGTGGGCAAAGCGATGTCTCTGCTTTTTAATATGTTGTCTAGGTTGGGCATCACTTTCCTTTCAAGGAGTGTCTTTTAATTTCATGGCTGCAGTCACTGCAGTGATTTTGGAGCCCAAGAAAATAAAATTTGTCACTGCTTCCACTTTTACCTTCTATTTGCCGTGAAGTGATGGGACCAGATGCCATGATCTTAGTTTTTTTAATGTTGAGTGTCAAGTCAGCTTTTTCACTCTCCTTTTTCACCCCGATCCAGAGGCTCTTTAGTTCCTCTTCACTTTCCGCCATTAGAATGGTATTATCTAAAAGTTGCTGATATTTCTCTGAACAGTCTTGATTCCGGCTTGTGATTCATCCAGCCTGGCATTTCACATGATGTATCCTAGGTGGTGCTAGTGGTAAGTAATTTCCTGCCAATGCAGAAGATGCAAGAGATGTGGGTTCGATTCCTGGGTCTGGAAGATCCCCTGGAGAAGGAAATGGCAACCCAATCCAGTATTCTTGACAGGAAAATTCTATGGACAAAGGAGCCTGGTGGGTACAGTCAGCGGGGTTGCAAAGAGTCAGGCATGACTGAGCGTGCACACACACACACTCACTCTGCATATAAGTTAAATAAGCAGGGTGACAGCATACAGCCTTGATGTACTCCTTTCCCAATTTTGAACCAGTTGTTCCATGTCTGTTTCTAGCTGTTGCTTCTTGACCTGCATACAGGTTTCTCAGGAGACAGGCGAGGTGGTCTGGTATTTCCATCCCTTTAAGAATTTTCCAGTTTGTTGTGGCCCACACAGTAAAAGGCTGTAGCATAGTCAGTGAAGGAGAAGTAGATGTTTTTGGGGAATTCCCTTGCTTTCTTTATGATCCAACGGATGTTGGCAATTTGATCTCTGACTCTGTCTTTTCTAAACCTAGCTCCGTACATCTGGAAGTTCTTGGTTCAGCTATTGCTGAAACCTAGCTTGAAGGATTTTGAACATAACCTTACTAGCATGTGAAATGAGCACAATTCTAGGTTAGTGTGAACATTCTTTGGCATTGCTCGTCTTCGGGATTAGAATGAAAACTGACCTTTTCTAGTCCTGTGGCCACAGCAAATTTTTCCAAGTTTGCTGACACATTGAATGCAGCATTATAACAGCATCACCTTTTAGGATTTTAAATAGCTCAGCTGGGATTCCATCACCTCCACTCACTTTGTTCACAGTAATGCTTCCTAAGGCCCACTTGACTTCACACTCCAGGACGTCTGGCCCTAGGTGACCACACCGTCATGATTATACAGGTCACTAAGACCTTTTTTGTTTGCATCTTGTATATCTACTTTACATTTTGTTTTTCTAATAATTTTTAAAATAATTCTTAAAATTTCTTTATTGTGACTGTGCTAGGTCTTTGTTGCTGCCTGGGCTTTTCCCTCGTTGCAGTGTGTGGGTTTCTCATTGCACTCTTGCTGCGGAGCACAGGCTCAATAGTTACGGCACATGGGCTCAGTTGCTCGACGGCATGTGGGATCCTCCTGGACCACAGATTGAACCCGTGTCTCCTGCATTGGCAAGCAGATTCTTTACCACCGAGCCTCCAGGGAAGCCCTCTAATAATTTTTTAATGTTTTATTTTGAAATAATTATAGACTCACAGAAAGTCACAAAAATAGCAGAGTCCCACGAGCCCTTTACCTAGCTTTTCCCAGACATCTTATATAACTGTGGTACAATATAAACAAGGAAACTGACATTGGTACAACACTGTTGTACTGAATTTACAGACCTTATTCAGATTTCACTTACCTTGTCATACTCCTTTCCCAATTTTGAACAAGTCAGTTTTTCCATGTTGTACACAAGTGTGTATGTGCACATGTGTGTGCATGTGTGGTTCTGTGCAGTTTGATCTCAGATTTGTGTAGTCGTCATGACAACTAATATACGGAAGTTAAAGCAACTTCCTCTTGTACCTCTTTATAGTCTCAACCCCCACTCCTGTTCCCTGGCAACCATTACTTTTGTCTCCATTGCTATTGTTTTATAATTCAAGAATATTAAGTAAATGCAATCATATAGCATGTAACCTTTCGAGACTGACTTTTTCACTAAGCATAAATGATCTTGCAATCCATCCAGGCTGTTGCATGTATTAATATCAATAGCCCATTTCTTCAGATGGCTGAATGGTGTTCCACAGTATAGATGTACCATGGTCTGTATAACCGTTCACTCTTGAAGGACATTTAGATTGTTTCCAGTTTGAGGTTATTATAAGATAAGTATGGTGTATGGATTTTTGTCTGAACATGACTTTTCATTTCTCTGAGATAAATGCCTGAGAATATGATTGCAGGGTCATTTGGTGAATATATATTTTGTTTTATAAAAACTGCGAAATTATTTTCCAGCTGTAGTGTCTGAGAGATCTAATTCCTCCCCATTCTTGTCAGCATTTGTGGTTATCCTAGGTGGCTCAGACAGTAAAGAATCTGCCTGCAGTCTGGGAAACCAAGGTTCAATCCCTGAGTTGGGAAGATCTCCTGGAGAAGGGAATGGCTACCCACTCCAGTATTCTTGCCTGGAGAATTCCATGGAGAGAGGAGCCTGGCAGGCTACAGTCCATAGGATCAAAAAGAGTGGGATACAGCTGAGCAACTAACACCTTCTTTCTTTTTTATTTTTATTTTCACCATTAATGTGGGTTGAATTGTGTCCCCTTAAAAGATATGATCAAGTCCCAACCCCCAAACCATATGCATATGATCTTTTTTGGAAATAGGGTTTCTACAGATATCATCAAGCTAAGGTGAAGTCACACTGGATTAGGGTGGACCCTAGATTCAATGACTGGTATCTTTATAAGAAGGCTATGAGAAAGCACAGAGACACGGGCAAGAAGGCCGTGTGATGACAAAAGAAGGGACAGAGATAGAAGTGATACAGCTACAAGCCAAGGAGCACAGGGATTGTTAGCAGCCTCAAGAAGCTGAAAGAGAGGACCTCCCTGGTGGTCCAGTGGCTAAGACTCTGCCCTCTTAAAGCAGGGGTCAGGGAGCTAGATCCCAGATGTCGCAACTAAAAATTCATGTTCTGCAACTAAGTCCTGGCACAGCCAAATAAATATATTTTAAAATCTTAAAGTGTGAGTGATAGTTGCTCAGTCGTGTCCAACTCTTTGTGACCCCATGGACTGTAGCCTGCCAGGCTCCTCTCTCGATGGAATTCTCCAGGCAAGAATACTGGAGTGGGTTGCCATTTCCTAAAAAAAAAAAAAAAAAAGGTGAAAGAGGCCAGGAAGGATTCTTTCTTAGAGCCTTTGGAGGGAGCGTGGTACCCTTGATGTGTTGATTTCTGGTCTCAAGAGCTCTGAGAGAATAAATCGCTGCTGTTCTAAGCTGCCAAGTTTGTGGTAATTTGTTTTGCAGCCCTAGGAAACTGATGGGCCATTCTAATCTGTGTGCAGTGAGATTTCATTGTGATTTTACTTTGCATTTCTTAGTGGATGATGATAGTGAATGTCTTTTCATGTGCTTATTTGCCATCCTCTTTGGTGAAGTATCTGTTCATGTCTTACTCATTTCAAGTTGGATTTTTTTTTTTTTTACTGTTTAGTGTTGCAAGTTTTTTAGAAGTATATTTCAGATGCTAGTCCTTTTTTAATCTTTTTTATTTACTTAATTTATTTTTTGGTCATGTGGCTTGTGGGATCTTAGTCCCACAGGTTGAACCTGTGCCCTTGGCAGCGAAAGTGCTGAGTTCTCACCACTGGACCACGAGGGAATTCCCTGGATGCTAGTGCTTTAATAGATATAAGTTTATTATTTATTTTTATGGCATTTTACAAAACTGCTGATTTGTGATGGACTGGAAATTTTACAAACACAAACAGGTCCTTCATCTTCTCATAGGTTTGAGAAGCACCGTCCTAGTATCTTTCCTTTTTCTTTCCTTAACAAAGCAATTGATGCTTTTGAACTGTGGTGTTGAAGAAGACTCTTGACTGTAAGGAGATCCAACCAGTCAATCCGAAAGGAAATCAGTCCTGAATATTCATTGGAAGGACTCATGCTGAAGCTGAAATTCCAACATCTTGGCCCCTTGATGCGAAGAACTGACTCATTTGAAAAGACCCTGATGCTGGGAAAGATTGAAGGCGGGAGGAGAAGGGGATGACAGAGGATGAGATGGTTGCATGGCATCATCGACTCAATGAACATGAGTTTGAGCAAGCTCCAGGAGTTGGTGATGCATAGGGAGGCCTGGCATGCTGCAGTCCATGGAGTCACAAGGAGTCGGACACGACTGAGCAACTGAACTGAACTGAACGAAGCAATAGCACATGTACAATGTTGTGTTGAGTCTTTTTTTTTCCTAGGTAATCATAAATAGTTTCTGTAACTTGGTCATATCTTCCTAATGACCACTTTGCAGTGTTTGCAAAATAAAAACTGCGAAATTATTTTCCAGCTACATCATAGAGTAGCTGTAATGTCACTTAACCAGTTCTCAAGGTTACACATCAGGTGAATCACTTCCCTTTGGGTGCAAGGTTTTTTCTTATATTGTGGGTATTATTTTCTTAGTTCTCATTCTCATCATTGTAGCTCAGCTTGCTCTTTTATTGGCATCGACATAGCAGACTCAGGCCAGGTTGCTGGGTGCCACATTCTCTGTTCTCATGGAAACAAAAGGTCAGTGGATCCAAATCACTCTGGAAGTCCTGGCTTTGTAGTCCCCAGCCACTTGATGGTACAGCAATTCACTGTATAGTGAATTATCTTTGTGTTTCTGGGTCAGGGAAGGAGAAGAAGTAAGAGAGATGGAAGTGATGGGGCAAGGAGAAAGGAACAGAGGAGGGGATCACACAGATACAGGTACAGAGAAAGGCTGGGGAGGAAGAGACAGACTGAAGGACAAGGAGGCAGGTTGAGTGCCAGAGGAAGGGAGATGATGAAAAGGGGGTTGAGAGAGTTCAGAGGTGAAAGCAGGTCAGACCCTTCCAGGTTCTAAGCATGACTGTCATTCACGAGCTGGGCAAATCACTTACCCCCTCAAACCTCACTTTGTTCATATGTAAAATGGGATAATACCACATTGCAGGGGTGATTCAATAAAATTATTGTCACATATGTAGCACTTGAAAAATGGTAGCTGTTTTGAATCAGTAGAAAGAGGCAGGAGGTGCCAAGGTGCCTCGATGGGGCAGAATGGGATCTGCTAACTAGTGTCTTGGTCTAGGGTTTCTTGGCTCTGGGAACAAGAACTGAGGGGCTCTGAGGAGAAGGCATCACCCCCAAAGTGGAGGCCACAACAAACTGCTCCGAAAAGGAGGCTGACCCAGCCAGCCCCGAATCATGACCAGGTCCCGGTGCCCAGCCCAGTGGGGTCAGAGGCTCCCTCTCTCCCCTGAAATGCCAAACTTGGCCAGTGCCCACAGCCTGTATCCAGGAGCCTCTTGACCTTAGCAGAGCTGGGCGCCTGGCCCAGACCTCCCCTGGGTTGCTGGCTTCCTGCTGCAGACAAATTCCTGACAGAGCACAGCTGTCCCAGGCCTTGCTGGACTCTTACCAGGACGTGAGTGGCCCTTTTACCAGTGTGGGCTGGGTTTGGTTTTGGAGCTGGGTGGAGGAGCCTGTGGGAAGGGGTGTGTGGTGAGGATGGTGGGGGCTAAGCCTGGGCCAGCAGGGGGGCCACTTGGAGGTGTGTGTGTGACTGGCAGGGGGTCAGCCTCTGCAGGTGCTTGTGCATGACCCCGTCATAGCTGTCTGGAGGCCAGGTAACCATGGCAACGAGAACAGTGTCTGTGACGATGGAGGATGGTAACGGCGGCAAGGGAGCGGCTGACTAGTACACGTAGGGCCGTGTGTACCAGGCTGAGGACGGTCAGATGCCCCCACAGCCAGCGCTCCCTACTTCCTTCTGACACCTCTCAGGTGAGAAATTCAAGTCATTTTGGTCTCCTGCCTGACCTGTCCTCAGTCTCCATCACACTGTCCTTCAGGTCCAGTCTACCTTTTAATACTGTTTTTACTACGAAATACTTAAGGCAGATAAGAGTATGGATGATAATTTATCGAGGACTCATGTAGCCACTGGCTTCAGAGATAAAACATGGAAGCCCCTAGTGTCCCTTCTCTGATCCTAAACACTTACCTTCCCAGACATTCCGCTGTAAAATTTTGCTGTTTGACATTTGCATGATCTCCACTGTCCTTTGACTATGCATTCCTTATCCAGGCACAACATGTATTGTTTTCTGTCTTTGAAAACGTTAGCGCTGTCCAAAGGAACTCTCTGTGATGGTGGCAGTGCTCTTTATCTGGGCCATCACAGATGGTAGCCTCTAACTGCATGTGGTTTTCAAGCACTTGAAATGTGGCTGCTGGGGTTAAGGAACTGTATTTAAATTTTAATTAATTTAAGCTTACATAGCCACATGTAGCTCGTGGCTACCGCACTGGACAGCATGGGTTAGATCCTTCTGAAACTTGTCTTTCCCCTCTTTTCCTCCTCCCTCCTTCCTTCCCTTCCTTCCTCTCCTTGACATCAAGGCTTGGAGAGCTACCTGCTCATTTTCCCTGCTGCACAGTTTTCTGTTGCATGAATACACAGCTGTCTCCCTATCCATTTTCCTACTCATGGACGTTTGAGTTGTTTCCTCACCACCACCACCACACTCCCCCGCCGCCCCACGTATACAAAGGATAGCACAGGAATCGTTTTTGTGCGTATCTATGCCTTTCTTTCCCAACTTCATTTCCAGTGCCCGCTGTGGCAGACAGCCCCATGATCCTGACCGGAGTTATTTCGAGGCCTCCTGGCTGCCTGCCTGGCTCATCTCTGGGCCCCACACCCTCCTCCCCCGGCATCCGTCAGCCGCCCAGCCAGGATGATTCTGACACACCGCTTTCCTCCTGTGTCTTTCCTTCTGAGGAACTTGATGGCTCCCACTGCACTGCGTCTGACCTCACGACCTGGCCCTCACTCTAGGGCGTGCTGTGTTCGCCAGCCTTCTGCCAGTCGTCTGCATGCATCGAGCTGTTCCATCGAGGCTTCATTTTCCAGGCAAAGCACCCATTCTGGAATATGTTTCCTGTCCCTCGTCCACTTAAGTCCTTTCCCATCTCTGAAGGCCCAGCTCGGGCCTCACCTTCTCTGGTGTTCTTATCCTGCAGCATTCACTCAGGAAACACTCATGAGGAGCCTGTCCTCACGGAGCTCACAGCCTGGCTTTCGCCAGTGACTCCAGTCCACTCCCGTTCCCCACTACCAGCTTTCTACCATTCCTCCAGCACCTTAGCATGGATGAAGCTTCGGAATCCAAAGAGGTGTGGGTAAGGTCGGTTATGACAACCACCTGGAGGGCACTATCTTCACAATCAGATGGGCACTGCCAGCCTCTGCCACCATGGCTCTCCCTTTTTGGGGCTTCCATTGGTGGCCACTCTCTCCACTTTCTGATGGGCACGATCTTGACTGTTTCTTTGTATTATATCTCCATTCTGATTTCAGTCAGATGTGGAAACGGTTCCTTCCTGTGGCTCTGCAGATCCGTTCTAATTCATCTTGCATTGATACGGTTTAATTCTCAGAGAACATCTACTTCCTAGTATTTAGTTCTTAAAGTGCCCTTTACACTTGCTCCCGTGTCTCCACAACACAAATTGTATTAAACCTTGAGGGGCGGGGACCATATTCTTTTCTGTAACCCTGAAGATATCTGGGGAAAAAAACCTGACAGGTTCAGCCAGCCCTCGGTGCTCTACACAGCTTGACTGGAGGTGCCTGGAGGTTGGCAGAGGGCAGATCTACCAGGCACTGGGGCTCGGGCAGGAGTTGGGGAACTGGAGAGCCGAGAAGTATCTTCGGGGCCAAGACAGTTCTCTCCGAGGCCTCCTGAGTATGCTGCTGGCGGGACATCCGTGTAGTTTCGTCCTCAGCCAGGGAGGGAACTGTGTGGGTGGAAGGAGAATGTGGCTGACTCTGTCCACATGAGCTGCCTTAGGGAACCAGAGGGCAGGAGAGAAGCACAGGGCCTCTGCCAGAAGATTGAAGGGGCCAACCTCCAGAGGGAGCTGGGGATGGGAATGGGTTCAGCTAAGAAGAATGAGCTTTGTTTTTTGTCCCACAAACGCGGGCCAGACAGGGCGGGAGAAAGAAAGTGTTAAATGTGGGAGTCAGCAAAAGTGGATGAGGGAAGAGCTTAGTGGGAGGCTGTGAGGGGACATCTTTAGGTGATTTTTTTAAACATATTTTTATTTTCATATATTGTCTGCGTTGGGTCTTAGTTGCAGCACATGGGATCTTGGTTGCCTCATGCAGGCTCCCTAGTGGCTCAGTAGCCCCACAGCATGTGAGATATTGGTTTCCTGACCAGGGGAACCGTGTACCCTGCATGGCCCTGCAAGGCAGGTTCTTAACCACTGGACTGTTAAGGAGCATTTAACGGGAGGCTTCCTGTGTGCTGTTTTCTGTCTCGCATAAATCCTCTGTTCCTTATTAGCACCTGAATGCAAGCTGCTCCCACGAGTGAGAAATGCATGCATTTCCTTCCTTAGCCTTTCCATATGGTGAAAAGTAACTATTTAGGACCCTCTTCCTTTCTGATATGGAAAGTGATTATTTACAACCCTCTCTCTTTGAGCCTTATGTTTCCTTGGTAATTTGTAAGATTTTTGATCCTTATCTTTACTGAAAGAGCTACCTTGTAAGACAGTATATATACCAACACTATGTTTAATAAAACACCCTTGTTCCATCAGAGCATGAGTCCTCGTGTCTTTCTTCATCTCTCTCTCTCTCTCCCTCTCCTTCAGGCTAGTTTTTTGGAGTGCAGATATCCAGTGTGCTTACTTACTTGCCCAGGCTTTCAAGACCTCCTGGAGAGGACGCCCTGAACCTACTTAAGTGACACAAACCCTTTGTCCTAGGGTTTTACTGATACTCTGCGTAAACCAGAGAATATCAGCCTCTTTCTTTACTTTACTTTCTTACCATCGATTCCGTACTACCAGGCTCCAGTCCATTAAAGGGCCCCAACACTGGACCACCAGGGAAGCCTCTCTTCAGGTGATTTTTACCAATGGTTCAGAATGCAACTGGGCTAAGGGAAGCCAAGGGGAGGACTTTGGAGAGGGGTAGGGAGTAGATAGACAGTATTTCCATAAACCTAAGAGGACTGGTGGTCAGGAGCACTGGGTGGGTGCTTCCACTCCTGACTCAGCCATCAACTGCAGGCCTCGGCTTCACTTCCTCACAAAAGCAGAGAGAGGATTAGAGAACCTCTGGGGTCTGGTCCGGCTCCGCCTGTGATTTCCAGGATGGCTCTTGAGGCTGGGGGAGGACTGTCCGCAGTGGAGGGCAGAAGCTAACTGTGAGAGAGGATGCAGCTGAGCATGAGAGGAAAACGGGAGAACACGCCGAGTCCCTGCTCTGGGCCCTCACACACCTGGTCTCAGACCGATGCTCTGAAGACAGGACTAGCAGCACTGGTTTAGGGATGAGGAAACCAAAAGCAGAGAGGTCAGTGGAACTCCCCAAGGTCACTGTCCTAACAAGCCAGGAGTGGGATTCCTACTGAGGCCTCTGGCTCCCGAGTCCCCAGCCCTTTCACTTCATGGAGAGGTCCCTGAGGGGCGAGGAGGCCCTGTGCATGGGTGTGTGTCAGAGTGGTTGGAAAGAAAGGGCCTATTGAGTTGACTTTTAATGTATTTTCTTACATTTACTAGGTTTTCATTAACTTAGTCTTCAGTGCTTTCACTTGGTGGGGATGGAAATGAGGAATTTTTTGTTTTTTAAACAAGAGAAGATGGAATATGGTAAGCAGTTGATAAAATATGAGTTCCTGATCAGGACAGAGTGAAGAAGGAGAAAAGTCAGCTTGAGGTCAGGGAGGAAGAGTGAGAGACTCTCAGCTATCTACCTGGTGGGGAGGGCCCTCAGATAAGAAAGCAAAGACGGGGCTTTCATGGCAAACACTAAGTGAGCTGCAGAAGTCAATACATCATTAATACAGTAAAAAGTTAGCATTTGTAAAATCTTAGTGGGGGGGGTACAGACACTGTTAGAATTGAGAACATACCTAGATTATACAAAAACAAAGATTTGGCCAGAGCTGCCATGTTAAGCATGAGACATTGAAAAGAAATGACAGAGTAGCTGCAGAAGTATATGAAAGAGAAACATGCCTGTGATCAATGGAAACCAAATCTAGAAAAAAAAGTAACCCAAGGAACAGAAAAAATAAATTCCTACAGCATTTTGAACTACAGAAAAATTTAACAACAGCATGAATTCAAGAAGTAAGCACAGATGGGATGACAATATTTAGGTTGGTGCAGATGTAATTGCAGTTTTGCATTGTTGAATTTTTCCATTGGATACTGGAATACATTCTTGAATAAATGTGGTTATGCTATACATCATTTTAATATGCATTTCTCACCTTTTTTTTTTTGCTAATGACTTACTACTTGCTGTTTATTTTATATGTATTTTAGACTATGGAAATGATGTTAGACAAGCAAATTTGAGTGATTTTCTTGAGTTCAAAATGGGTAAAGCAGCAGAGACAACTCACATTTGGCCCAGGAACTGCTAATGAACATACTGTGCAGTGGTGGTTCAGGAAATTTTGCAAAGGAGACAAGAGCCTTGAAGATGAGGAGCATAGTGGCCAGCCATTGGAAGTTGACAATAACCAACTGACAGCAGTCATTGAAGCTGATCCTCTTACCCCTACAGGAGAAGTTTGGCATTTGAAACAAACTGGAAAAGTGAGAAAACTTGATAAGTAGGTGCCTCATGAGCTGACCGGGAGAAGGCAATGGCAACCCACTCCAGTACTCTTGCCTGGAAAATCCCATGGACAGAGGAGCCTGGTAGGCTACAGCCCATGGGGTCGCTAAGAGTCGGACTCAACTGAGTGACTTCACTTTCACTTTTCACTTTTATGCATTGGAGAAGGAAATGGCAACCCACTCCAGTGTTCCTACCTGGAGAATCCCAGGGACAGGGGAGCCTGGTGGGCTGCCACCTATGGGGTTGCACAGAGTCGGACATGACTGAAGCGATTTAGCAGCAGCAGCAGCAGCAGCAGCAGCATGAGCTGACTGAAAATCAAAAAGATTATCATTTTGAAGTGTCTTCTCTCATTCTACACAACAACAAACCATTTCTCAATTGGATTGTGATGAGTGACAAAAGGTGGATTTTATGTGACAACCTGTGACGACCAGCTCAGTGGTTGGACCAAGAAGCCCCAAAGCACTTCTCAAAGCCAAACTTGTACTAAAGAAAGGTTATGGTCACTGTTTGGTGGTCTGCTGTGGGTCTGACCCACTGCAGCTTTCTGACTCCCAGAGAAACCGTTACATATGAGAAATATGTTCAGTAAATTAAGATGCACCAAAAACTGCAACGCCTGCTGCCGGCATTGGTCAACAGAAAGGGCCTAATTCTTCTCTATGAACAACACCTGACCACAGGTTGCACAAATGCTTCAACAGTTGAATAAATTGGACTATGAAGTTTTGCCTCATCTTCCACATTCACCTGACCTCTCGCCAACTGACTACCACTTCTTCAAGCATTTCGACAACTTTTTGCAGGGAAAACACTTCCACAACCAGCAGGAGGCAGAAAATGCTTCCCAAGAGTTCATCGAATCCCAAAGCATAGGTTTTTACGCTACAGGAATGAACAATCTTATTCCTTGTTGGCAAAAATGTGTTGATTGTAATGGTTCCTATTTTGATTAATAAAGATGTGTTTGAGCCTAGTTATAATGATTTAAAATTTATAGTCTGAAATCGCAATTACATTTGCACTAACCAGATGTTCAAGTTGGTTTTAGAAAAGGCAGAGGAACCAGAGATCAAATTGCCAACATCTGCTGGATCAAAGAAAAAGCAAGAAAGTTTCAGAAAAACATCTATTTTTGCTTTATTGACTATGCCAAAGCCTTTGACTGTGTGGATCACAATAAACTGTGGAAAATCCTGAAGGAAATGGGCATACCAGACCACCTGACATGCCTCTTGAGAAACCTGTATGCAGGTCAGGAAGCAACAGTTAGCACTGGACATGGAACAACAGACTGGCTCCAAATAGGAAAAGGAGTACGTCAAGGCTGTATGTTGTCACCCTGCTTATTTAACTTCTATGCAGAGTACATCATGAGAAACGCTGGGCTGGAGGAAGCACAAGCTGGAATCAAGATTGGTGGGAGAAATATCAATAACCTCAGATATGCAGATGATACCACCTTTATGGCAGAAAGTGAAGAAGAACTAGAGCCTCTTGATGAAAGTGAAAGAGGAGAGTGAAAAAGTTGGCTTAAAGCTCAACATTCAGAAAACTAAGATCATGGCATCTGGTCCCATCACTTCATGGCAAATAGATGGGGAAACAGTGGAAACAGTGTCAGACTTTATTTTTTGGGGCTCCAAAATCACTGCTGATGGTGATTGCAGCCATGAAATTAAAAGACGTTTACTCCTTGAAAGGAAAGTTATGACCAATCTAGACAGCATATTAAAAAGCAGAGACATTACTTTGTCAACAAAGGTCCGTCTAGTCAAGGCTATGGTTTTTCCAGTAGTCATGTATGGATGTGAGAGTTGGACTGTAAAGAAAGCTGAGAGCCGAAGAATTGATGCTTTTGAACTGTGGTGTTGGAGAAGACTCTTGAGAGTCCCCTGGACTGCAAGGAGATCCAACCAGTTCATCCTAAAGGAGATCAGTCCTGGGTGTTCATTGGAAGAACTGATGTTGAAGTTGAAACTCCAATACTTTGGCCACCTGATGCAAAGAGCTGACTCATTTGAGAAGACCTTGATGCTGGGAAAGATTTAGAGCAGGAGAAGAAGGGGATGACAGAGGATGAGATGGTTGGATGGCATCAGTAACTCAATGGGCATGGGTTTGGGTAGACTCTGGCAGTTGGTGATGGATAGGGAGGCCTGGCATGCTGCGGTTCATGGGGTCGCAAAGAGTCGGACACGACTGAGCGACTGAACTGAACAGGAAGGGAACAAACTGTTGGTACTTCTATAAAACAAGCATATCAAAAATAACAAGAAACTAAATAGATATGGCTGAAAAATAAATTGATACAGAGGGAACCCTTAAGATATTCATGGTAAATGAGAAAAAAAAAAGACAGGTATTAAAGAGAGAGAAGAGGGACTTCCCTGACAGGCTAGTGATTAAGATGGCTTCCATTGCAGGGGGCGTGGGTTCAGTCCCTGGTCTGGGAACTAAGATCTCACATGCCACACCAGGTGGCCAAAAAAAAAAAAAGGAGAGAGAGACAAGACAATAGTCATAAAAGATCAAGACAATGAAACAAAGGAATAAAGACAGAATCTGAAACAGAAAACCTAACAAATGCAAAAGCATCCATTTTAAGGAAAATACAAGACATCTTCTCCAGGATGAAGACTGGAATTGCAAGTCAAAAGAGCACACCTTGTTCCAGGAGAAGCTGATAAAGAATAAGAAAGAAAGAATTCTTCAGGCACACCGATGAAGAAAAAGGAGAAGGCAAGGAGGAGGAGAGGAAGGAGAGGAAGAAGAAAGAGGCAGGTGAGGAGGGGAAGAAGAAAAAAGGGAAAAAAGTCACTTTTATTTTAAAGGGGAAATCTTAGGGTGGCCCGTCTTGTTCCTACCAACAGTCAAGCTGTCAAATGACAATGGAGAAGTGCCTCCAAAGTTCTGAGCAAAAGAAAGTGTGATGCAAGAATATTTTACTCAGCCAAGTTGTATTCAAGCATAAAGACCACAGAAACATTCTCAAATGCAGAAAACACAGCGTTTATGAGCCATTCCCTGAAAAACTTAACAATGATTCAGCCAACCAAGAGTTTAAAAACAACTCAGGAATGAAGAGTGATGGTAAAAGTACTGGTAATGAGTCACAAATCAGTTTAAATATAAAATGAAGGCTAAATAATTCTGGGAATGATAGTTTCAGAGCAGAAGGAAATTCAACAGTGATAATACCCACGTAGCTGTAATTCATACAGATTGAAAAGTAGAGGAAGAGATAAGGTTGGAGAAAGAATGAGCTATTTTTTCACCTTCAGAACCTTGAACCATATCACCTAGAAATGAAACTTTATTAAGAACAGTTCCAGTTTTTTCAATGTTTCTCATAATCTTAACTTCAGAGAGGTTTTTAAGGAATTAAATTTTTGTGTGTGGGGAAAGAAATGTCTACTTCACTTTTTCTTCTATCATAATCATATAAAATTGATGTAGCATTTTTATTCTTTGGTATGACTGGGCCCATTTTAATAAAAACATTTTTATCTAACCTTCTAGCTAGGCATACCCTCGAGATGCCTAGAATGCTGTTCATCTACAGTCAGTAGTTATGTCTGGGTGGAGGTTTCCATAACATCATTCAAACTGTCTTCAATACTTCCTAAGAAAATGAATCATTTGTACAGAAATAATAAAGTCATTATTCTGAAAAACTAAGATTGGTGAAATCTCTATCTTCAACATGGCATCCAGAGGCTCGTCGGCTTGATTTAGTAAGAAAGCCTAAAGGACATGTGTCACGTTGAAGGAATGTGCACTAATACAATGGAATTCAAACTGAGCAAAAAGGATATATTGCAGTTTAAAAATATCATGGGATAAGAATGATAACTTGGAAGTAAAAACAACCTGGATGCAACTTGATCTGTAGAGTCAATGCAGTTGCAATCAAAATTCCAGCAAGTTATTTTGTGGATATCGACAAACTGATTGTAACGTTTACATGGAAAAAGGCAAAGGACCCAGAATAGCCAACTCAATATTGGAGAAGAACAAAGTCAGAGAACTGGCACAACTGGACCTCAACACTTACTAAAGTCTACAGTAATCAAAATTATTTGGTATCGGCAAAAGAACAAAGATCAATAGAGCAGAATAGAGCCCAGAAATAGATCCACATAAATAAGGCTATGGTTTTTTCAGTGGTCATGTATGGATGTGAAAGTTGGACTGTGGAGAAAGCTGAGTACAGAAGAATTGATGCTTTTTTGAACTGTGGTGTTGGAGAAGACTCTTGAGAGTCCCTTGGATGCAAGGAGATCCAACCAGTCCATCCTAAAGGAGATCAGTCCTGGGTGTTCATTGGAAGGACTGATGTTGAAGCTGAAACTCCAATACTTTGGCCACCTCGCGCGAAGAGCTGACTCATTGGAAAAGACCATGATGCTGGGAAGGATTGGGGGCAGGAGGAGAAGGGGACGACAGGATGAGATGGCTGGATGGCATCATCAACTTGATGGACATGAGTTTGTGTAAACTCCGGGAGTTGGTGATGGACAGGGAGGCCTGGTGTGCTGCGATTCATGGGGTCGCAAAGAGTCGGACACGACTGAACTGAACTGAAATATGGCAAATTGACCTTGGACAAAAGAGCAAAGGCAATACAATGAAGCAAAGATAGTGTTTTCAACAAATGGTGCTGAAACAAGTGGACACTCACATGCAAAAAAAGAGAATCTAAACCCAGACCTAACACCCTTCATAAAAAATTAACTCAAAATGGTTCATGGACCTAAATGTAAAACACACAACTATAAAACTCTTAGAAGATGACACAGGTGAAAATTAAGGTGACCTTGGGTATGTGGGTGAATTTCTGGATATAACACCAGAGGCATGATCTGTGAAAGAAACAATTGATAGGCTTGACTTTATTAAAATGTTGAATTTCTGCACTGTGAAAGATAATGTCAAGAGAATGAGAAAACAAGCCACCAACTGGGAGAAGATGTTTATAAAATGTATGTTTGATCCAGGACTGTTATCCAAAATATATGGAGTCTTAAAACTCAACAATAAAGAAATAAACTACCTGATTACAAAATGGGCCAAAGGCCTGAACAGATACCTCACTGAAGAAGATACACAGATGGCAAGTAAGCATGTGAAAAGAGACTCAGCATCGTATGTTGTAAGGAATTGCAAATTAAAAGGACGGTGAGAGAACTCTCTGGTGGTTCAGTGGTTAGGACGCGGCACTTTCACTGCCATTGCCTGGGTTCAACCCCCGGTTGGGGAAGTAAGATCCCACAAGCCACTCAGCACAGCCAAAAAACCAAATCAAAACAAACAACGAGGTATCACAACTATGAGAAGGGCCCAAATCCAGAACACTGACAACACCTAATGGTGGTAAGGATGTAGAGCGACAGGAACTCTTGAGTTATTCCTGGGGAAATGCAAAACGGTGCAGCTACTTTGTAAAAGTCAGGAAGTTTCTTACAAAATTAAATGTTACCCTTATCATACGAGCCATCAACCCTGCTTTTTGGGTATTTTCCCAAAGGAGTTGAAAACAGGTCTACACAGAAAGCTGCACACAGATGTTCACAGCAGCTTTAACTCACCTGCTGCCCAAATTTGGAAGCAACCAAGTAGGTGAATGGATAAGCTGTGATACAGCCAGACAAGGGAATGATCATTTGGTGCTAAAAAGAACTGAGCTGTCAAGCTATGAAAAGACGTGGAAAAAACTCAGATGCATATTTGTAAGTGAAAGAAGCCAGTCTGAAAAGGCTACATATTGCGTGATGGATGTTAACTATGTGACATTCTGGAAAAGGCAGAACTATGATGACAGTAAAAAGATCAGCAGGGAGGGAAGGGTTGAATAGAGCATAGAGTACTTTTTAGGGCAGTGGAACTATTCTGTACGATGTTATATTCTGTATGATACTATCGTGATGGGTACATGTCAGTATGGGTGCATGCTAAGTTGCTTTAGTCGTCTTTGACTCTTTGTGACCCTGATGGACCATAGCCAGCCAGGCTCCTCTGTCCATGGGATTTTCCAGGCAAGAATACTCAAGTGGGTTGCCATGCCCTCCTCCAGGGTATCTTCCTAGCCCAGCGATCAATCCCGTGCCCCTTGTCTCCTGCATTGGCAGGTGGGTTCTTTGCCACTAGCGTCACTGGGGAAGCTGACACATGTGAGTATACATTTGTCCAAACCCACAGAATATAAAACACCCAGAGAGAACACTAATGTAAGTGGACTATGGACTTTGGGTGGTGATGTGTCAGTATAGGTTCGTTGATTTTAACATGTACCACTGTGGTGCAGGAAGTCAATAGTTGAGGGAAGCTGTGTCTGTGTGAGGGTAGGAGGTATACAAGAACTTTTTGCTCAATTTTGCTATGAACCTAAAACTTCTCTTAAAAAAAAAAAAGAGGACAAACTCCACAGTCTGGATGTTTCTAGGAATTAAGGACTGTACAGTAGAGGTGGGGCACAGTAGATGAGGAGGGAAAGCAAAGGAAAGAAGTGGAATGAGGCTGGAGGGGCCAGCCAGGACTTCTATCTTGTGGGTAATGGAGAGCCATTGAAGGGTGCTGAGCAAGGAAGTGAAGAAACACACGCTTTAGAAAGATCCCCGTGGCAGCTAAGTGGATGGTGAATTGGGATGGTAGGAAGTACACGAGAAACAAACAGGGCAATAACTGGCAGAGTCCAGGAGTGAAACAGCAAGGTTCAAAACTGGGGCTGGGCATGTGACAAGGAGGCAGAGGTCTCCAGAGCTTGGTCCTGATCAGACGTAGAGGCTGGGGTGTGGGGGGGAAGACAGGAACCCTCGGAGACTGTGCACAGTTGTTTTGGACATGATGAATTAGAAGTGGTTTGGGAGAGAGCTGATGGAGATCCTGATGCGTGGATTTACAAGTCTAGAGCTCAGGTGAGAAGTGGGCCTGGCCTGAGCTCACGGGTGACTTGCCCATGGGTGGAAGGTAAAGCAAAGAGCTGAGATCTCTCCCAGGGAGGGAGAAAAGAGGAGGATCCAGGGGCAGACTGGTAGAGGAGACTAACATTTCAGAGACGGCAGAAGGTTGTATAGAGAAGACGAGTGGACACAGGAGTCTCAAGAGGGGAGCAGTGGTCGCACAGAAGCCAGGGGAGGGAGGGGTTTTCCACAGGTCAGTGTCAAGGGCTTTAGAGGGGTCGAGAAAAAAGGGGCCTGGTGATTCTGCCACCTTTTTACATGGAATCAAGACTTACCTTCTTTTTTTTTTTTGGTTGAAGTGCAGTTTTCAAGCAGGTTAATGAATAGCATTATGGAATGCACTAATTTTCAAAGAACCTACATTAGACTTGGCACAAACAAGAATGAATATACATTTTGTAAACACAAGTGTTAAAAAATTAACTCTAGACTCCTTGACTCATAATCCAGATAATCAATGAAAAGGATGCAATTTACCAGCAAGAGAAGAGTTGAATACATGATGGCATATTCACACCATAGAATATTATCCACTAAAAAGAATGGATTAGAGAGCTATGCCAGCTGACTTGAAGGGAACTCTGTGAGGTATTGAGTAAGAAAAGCAAGAAACATCAAGTGCCTGTAATATGATCCCACTTTTGGCCAAGCAATGACAAAAGTCTCATGATTTCTGATTATGATTATAGAGAACACGGAAGAAAGTGTGGGAAGATACACGGCAGGATATGGCTGTGTACACATTACATTCACCTGACCAGGGAAGAGGAGGGATGAGGCAGGGGAGAGGGAAAAGGGTGCAGCAAGTAATAAAACAGGGGACGTCCCTGGTGGTCCAGTGCTTAAGACTTCATGCTGCCAATGCAAAAGGCCTGGGTTCGATCCCTGGTCAAGAAACTGAGATCCCACATGGTGTACAGCACAGCCAAAGGAGTAAACAAAATAAATAATTATTTTTTTAAAAACTGAAGGAAAAAACAGGACATTAAACACTGTATAGGAAATGACCATATTTATACATTTATATAAAATTGTGCATATAGCACAAAGAAATTATCAAAAAAGAATGAATACACAAAAATGACTTAAATCTAATGTGTAATTGAGTTAACCGAGTGCTGTGAGTGGCCTCAATTGGGGGGGATGGGGGTGAGCTAGCAAGGGTGCCAGCCAGCGAGGGGGCCTCGCTGTCCTCCTGCAAGGACCAAGGACACCTATGGGTGAGGTGACACTGTGAGGGGACCGGGGCTGTGTGCAGCCAGCTGGGAGAAGGAAAAAGGTTTTGAGGGTCTCATTTGAATTTTGGGCAAAGTGCAAGAACAAGGGAGGGTATTAACAGGAGGACTGAGATTTGAGAATTCATGGGAACAGGAGATCAGAAGCCATTGCAGGCAAAGGGTTAGAATGGGGGTAAAAGAAGCATCTGTCAAATGGATAAGAAAGCTGTGGTACATATACACAATGGAATATTACTCAGCTATTAACAAGAATGCATTTGAATCAGTTGTAATGAGGTGGATGAAACTGGAGCCTATTATACAGAGTGAAGTAAGTCAGAAAGAAAAACACCAATACAGTATATTAACGCATACATACAGAATTTAGAAAGATGGTAACGATGACCCTATATGCGAGACAGCAAAAGACACACAGAGATAAAGAGGAGACTTTTGGACTCTGTGGGAGAAGGCGAGGGTGGAATGATTTGAGAGAATAGCACTGAAACATGTATATTACCATATGTGAAATAGATCGCCAGTCCAGGTTCAATGCATGAGACAGGGTGCTCAGGGCCGGTGCACTGAGGGATGGGATGGGGAGGGAGGTGGGGGGTGTTCAGGATGGGGGACACATGTGCACCCACGGCTGATTCATGTCAATGTATGGCAAAACCACTGCAATACTGTAAAGTAATTAGCCTCCAATTAAAATAAATTAATTTTTTTAAAAAAAGAAGCATCTGTGAATGTGAGCGAATGCAAAGCTCAGTGCGGATGTGAGACAGGACCCAGGCCAGGGTGGACAGGTGATCTGGAGGCCCAGCGCAGAGCCCTGAGGCCTGCCTCAGGAGTAGGATATGACTATCAGCCTCCGAGTTGCAGGAAAAGAGAAAATGGGAAACCAAAGGATGACACCAAGTACAGGCGAGTTCTTATCAACCAACATACACACTTTTAATTGCAAAAAGTAAAAATTTTTGTCACATGAAACCTTAATGTACATATATTCTTTACAAGTTTGCAGTACATTAAGTTACAATCAACATTCCACACTGAACACAGTAACAGCTTAGACCATTCGGAGCCCGCATGGCTGGACAGGTGTCCGCCCCTCTGCTCACTGGGACCCCCCGGGGCCCGCCACCCCGGCTCCCTAAAGAGGGACGGTGGCCGTCCTGGATCCTGTCCCTGGTGGCGGCAGGGACTTTGCTGAGCGCCCAGTTTCCGCTCACCTCTGTCCCTTCAGTTTTCTCCCCTCCGCCCTATGGGTCTGTCACTGACCTTCCCGCAGGAAGGACAAGGAGGAAGAGACCATGGCCAGCATTTTTCTGAGGATGAGACTACGGAGAGAAATTTGGAGGGAAGGTCATCTATGACGGAGGCTGCGCCTTCTCTGGGAATGATGGCATGTGTCCGCCCAGTTCCAGTCACCAATTCTCAGAGGTAAGCGTTTGTTCCTGAAACGGTTGGAAGTGCTCTGAGGGGCTGAAGCTTGAAGGCTGGGACCCTGCTGAGCTGTAGGTCAAGGTGGTTTTGCAGACTGACCTCACCTACCCCACAGAGCCGTGGAGAGGGATAAGGAGGTAAATTAAGCCTGGCGTGAAGATGTCCTGACTCTCCAATTTCTGTCTGAAACTCAAAACTAAGCTGGTTTCCCTTCTCATCACGGGTGTCTGCAGCTATGGCCCACTCTTGGATTGACGCCGGCTGACAGACAGACAGACAGACAGACGCATGAAGCCAGGAGTGGCCCGTGGGCAGCCCCATCACGTCTGGACAGTTTCAGGCCTTCGCTTGGGAGTTTCGTAACATCTCTTCTCTCCAGTATTCTGCAAAGATCTGGACGTCTCACGGTCTCCAGAGAGGGAGAAATGACGGATGTAGTTACTCTATGCTTAAATTATGCAGGGCAGGGAAACCAGACACGAAGCGACCTGGACGACAGACGAGCTGGCTGGAGGGCTTCTCGCCAGGGCCAGCACTTAGAGCCACGGCGCGCCCAAGGCGGGTGGACTCAGATGTGGTGCACGAGGGAGACCACTTGTCCATCTTCCCTGAGATGCTTCTGCAGAGGAAGCTGCTGGATATGGAGAGGCTGATGGCGACAGAGCACAACCTTTCCATTTGTGACAGAACTTGCTCTGTAAGCACCTCACCTTCCTAGCCGCCTGGCCCCGACATGCGTCAGCTCTGGACCCAACATCCATAGGTCCGAACATGGAGAGATTCTCAAACCAAAATGCTATTTTAAAGCACATCTCTGACACCCCCTTCCTTCAGCCAATTTTAGTGGGTGAAAAAGCTGAAAAGGGGAAGTTAATGAGTGTGGAACTTGTAAGTCAGGAGAGTTTGTCTTCTATCAACAGGAAAACTCAGAAGTCTAAAATAGTCCTGTTTAATAACTGATTCTCAGAAGGTAGACAAGATCGACTCTCTCCCCGCACTAGTCTCTTTCCTCTACAACCTGGCCTTCTGCTGGGTGAGGATTACCTGAGAAGCAAACCACTCTGAAGGTTTCAATTTTCACTACGGAAGCCACTGGCTAATGAGCAAAACTGCATCCAGACGGTTGTTAAAATGACTTGAGGGACTTCCCTGGTGGTTAAGACTCCGTGCTCCCAGTGCAGGGGTGTGGGTTCAATCCCTGGTCGGGGCAGCCAAAAAAAAAAAGAAAACTGCCTATATAATAAACATAAAATGATTGAGGCCATCACCTGCAGTTAAGGAATTATTTTGTTTTAAAATTGTTCCTACATCGAGGCCTATGCTGGGTTTTGGAAGAAGGGAATAGAAAACCGCGAACTGAAAAAACAAGTGATGTAAACTCCAAGGGGACCCACAACTGGAATTGGGCTGAGTCCCTCTGCTGGTCACACATCTGGAAACTTGTGGTGATGGGAAAATGGCTGGACACAGTTGTGTTCCAGACACATTCACTCCTAAAAAGCGCTTTGAGATGGGGAGGGGAGAAGGGAAAGGCTTTTTATAAAAGTCATCTGTTAGCTTCTCTCCATTTCTGTCTCAAACAGTTTTGAAAACAAACCCTGCAGAGTTCCTGGCCTGCTGACCCTGCCCCTAGGTTCTCCCACTCAGCTGGGCACACCAGAGTCAGGTAAACCCACAGCTTCATTCCTGGGCACCACTCTGCACTGGAGCAGGAAGACACTGTGCTGTGGAACCAGCCATCGACAGCCAGCAAAGGAACTGTCCTCAGCCCCAGTTTACTTGTAAATGAGGCTCTCATATCTATTTCACAGGACTGGGCAAAGATCAGAGGAGAAGATCATGTGTATCCAGACACTCTGAAGCTGGAACGGACTGGATGAACACTACTGTTTCTTTCTCTCAGAAAATGAACCTGAATCTGTCTATTTCATAGATTGTTTTGTATTTCACCGAAGAGGCAGATTCTGTTTTCATAAACCACGGTTACTTCACTCTCTCCCCCTGCTGAAAAAATTGAGAGTGGGGAGAGGGTAAGTTCTACTTATGTTCTTCATGAACTCTGGTTCAGGTGTAGTGTCTTTTCAACATCCGACTCTTGGGGACCTCAGGACACCCGGATATAATGCCTCAAACTGGGGCCAAAGCAGCCTTTCTCCCCAGAGAGTTGACTTCTCCTCAGAGAAACTCAGTACATGAGTTTCACTGCCATGTCACCTCTTGGTCAACACTCAACAAACTTGTGAGCAAGGCCCTCTATTTAAAGCAAGCCCTGTGGCTTTGTTCTTATGGTGGTGGTAGACACGGGGATTTCTATGGCCCCACCAGCCCCCTGACCCTGCTTCCTCATCTTTATGAGCCTCCTTCCCACACTGGGTCATGTGGAGGAACTTTTGCTGCTTCCACGGAGGAGCTGAGAGCTAGGTGAGCAGGGGTGACCCTGCGGCACCCTCACACAAAGCCTTGGGTAACTGGAAAGGAACTAGCTGGTTACTCACTGACCACTGACTGGTCAGCGGTAGATTCTGCTTTTCAGAATTACCTTGAGAAGAAGGAACATTACTTAAAAAACCTTCTTTGAAGACTTTCACCCCTAACATAAATCTACATTCAATTCTGAACTGGACAGATTTTAAGTAAAATGAGTAGTGTATACATGAAAAGTTTCTACTTACCTGCTGCCAAACCATTCTTTGTTGAAGACAGCTGCCAGCTCTGGGGACCTCCCACAGGAGGCCTCAGAACACCAACACACACAAGGGTCTTTCATCTTGAGTTGAACAGGGCATTTTATGATCATTTAAGGGGTGAAGGGCCGGAGTAAAATGGGGAAGGAACATGGGGTAATTCATAAAAACACAATGGGAATTTCGATGATCAAAACAGTTGCTTTGCTCCTAAGGAACCCTCTCTTTCGTTAACTCAAAGGGCCTAATTTAAGAGAATTCTGAGAGACCTCTAAGGAACTTGTTTACGTATCACCAGGGGTAAGGACATTGCAAAGGCTCTGAAAGTACGCACAAAGCTGGCCTCTGAATGGTCCCTCTGATTTAAAACCTCTTAAATTGTAACAGCTTAGCAGCATGCCTTTTTTATGAACATGAAGTTTTGTTTTTCCTGTATTAATTCACACATGGTACTGATTCTTTTAAGCAAAAATTCCCTCAGGTACAGTTCATCCTACTTTCACTTGAGTCCGTGGAGGAGGCTCTGAGCTCTGTGAACCCTCCCTGTCCTTTACAAGGCCCCAAACAGGCCATTCAAGCACACAGTGATCCTCACTGATGCTCGGGAGATGTGTAGAGAAAGAGGGCCTGGGACAAGGTGCAGGGGTGCCTCCAGAGGATGACGAGGACCCCACAGTGAGTCCCATCCTCTTCCCCCCCCACTGTCTGCCTCTGGTCTGTAACGCAACACAGCAGACATCTCCACTGTCTGTCCGATTTCTGCAGTTCAGAGCCAGGGGCTGTAGTGTGGTCTGCTTCTTTTCCTTCAGCTTGGCAATGGCATGACAAGAGGCCAGATATTTAACAAAGTCGATAAAGGAATAAAGGGGGAAAGGAAACAAAAAAAGAGTGTCCTTATTTGTACACTTAAGACATACAAAAAGCACTCGGGGAAAACGAGCGGAGCGAATCGTTCAATCAAAAGGAACACGGTTTTGTATTTTCACAAGAATTAAAGACACCTCACCTTGGCTCCCAGTACAGAGAGAGAAATCATTTCAAGTCGCACAGTCGCACGCCCAGCTGACCAGCACTTTGCATCTGGAGTTCCTTCCCTAGCCACGTGACAACATCACTTTGACACATCTGTAAAACATCTTCTCTGCAGAGAGTTGGACCCTAAAGATCAAACCCAGGGAGGCGCCCTCTCCCCGGGCCAGCACTCTTAACTCACCCCGCTCTGAAGACATTGAGTAAAAGCAACACGGCTGATGAGTGCGGTGCTGTCTCAGCAGTAAAGGGCTCTGGCCGGGCCAAGGGAGGGGCGCTGGGAGCCCAACTCCTGAGAAGCCAGCCAGACAGGCGAGGGAGCAGGGGAGGGAGGGAGAGACTGAGAACCTGACCGAATGGAGGAAGGTATTACCTTAGGAATTACCACTTCAATTACAATCAGGCTCTGACCTGGCATCGGAGACTCCGAGAGCCACACTTGGGAAAGAAGTGCACGTCTTGAGTGCATTTGAGGTTATTTGATCCTTTTCACTGGTTCGAGATTCCACTCTGCTTGGGAAACTGCCATGACTTCTTTAACCATCCTTGGCTTTCCAAAAGATGTACAGGGTGGTGTGATGAGGGAGATGGGACAGGCAGGCCCACCTGGCAGAGGATGGCGCTGAAGTCAGGATCTGCTGACTGCCCTCTCGTGGCCAGGAGCCAGCAGAGGGGATCATGCCATGCAAGTGAGGGAGGGTACCAACCCTGCTCCCTGCCTGAAGGCAGCCTCAAGGCTTTGGTGCCAAGAGGCCAGGCAGACGCCCATCTCTCATAGACGGGTATCGGTGGTGGAGTCCTGGCCAAGCGGCTGGGCTGGAAGATTGGGAGGCCCAGGCTCTGGCCTTTGCCTCCAGCGCACAACTGGCTCACACACGCATGCACGGGGCAGGTGACTAAGTAACCAACCACTGGAAAGTGGTTTCATCGTTTTTTGTTTTTATTCTCCCCCTTTCGATCTGGTCTTCAGCTCTCAAAGCTGTTCCTTTAGATCTGTGTCCTATAGCTCTGACAGGGTGGTTCCATCGCAGACGACCAAAGGCTGGACCCCTCTGGCTATAATGTAGACCTTCCAGTGGGTGGCACCAGAGTAGCCTTGAAGGGAGACAGCGACAAGGAAAGCGTGTGAGTGGCAGGGACTGAGCCGACTTGCGGGCACAAGCAAGGCGGGTCTGCAGAGCTGCCCTCAGATTCACCTACAGACTCAGAGGCCATTCCTGCTCTGGAGGTCTGTGAGCCTTCCTAGTGTCAGTGTCCCCAGCTATCACCGGTCCTGTCACCTGACATCCAACGGGAGCCACCGTGAACCAACGTGTTTCAGTGCCACCCCTCACCTGGGTAACTGTGAATCACACAGTTCGGCAGGTTTACAAAAGCAGGATGTTCTAGATACGGCTGATGCATCTGTGCGTGCTAAGTGGCTCCACCTGTGTCTGACTCTGTGCAACCCTAGGGACTGTAGTCCCCCAGGCTCCTGTGTCCATGGGATTCTCCAGGCAAGGATCCTGGAGTGGGCTGCCATGCCCTCCTCCAGGGGATCGTCCCAACCCAGGGATCGAACTCATGGCTCTTATGTCTCCTGCATTGGCAGGTGGGTTTCTTACCACCAGCGCCACCTGGGAAGCCCTAGATAAGGCTGAGGTGCATGTGTGTGTGCTAAGTTGCTTCAGTCCTGTCCAACTCCTTGCAATCCCATGGACTGTAGCCCACCAGGCTCCTCTGTGCTTGGGATTCTCCAGGCAAGAATACTGGAGTGGGTTGCCATAGTCATCCAGGGGATCCTCAAGGGGATTTTCCTGACCTAGGGATCGAATCTGCCTCTCCTGCGGCTTCTGCACTGCAGGCGGATTCTTTACCACTGAGCCACCAGGGAAGCCCCAGATAAGGTTGATATGGAGCATCAATTCTCAGGGTCATTTTTTTTCAGTAAAAAGACAGGACGGGTTCTAAGGGAGGCCAGGGTCCCCTGTCCAATTCTCCTGAGGTTATACTTAACAGTCTCATTATAGAACATCCAGATTAACCCAAACCAATACTTCCTAAATTGTATTCTGCAAACAGCAGCAACCTATAATACAGTCCAGGGGAAAAAATAGTTCCATACTCAAGTAAGTTTGAAAAACACTAGATCCTCCAGGCCTTTTCAGAGCCTTTTGTACACTAATGTGTACTATGTTTCAACAAGACAGGTATTTCCCAAAGTCAGTGACTCAAGAGCCCTATTTGCCAAAGGTCTTTCCCAGGGGCTCTTTTATGAACCCTAGGGTCATGACCTGTATCATTTGAGCAATGATATCTAGGAATAGGCTAGAAAGGTAAAGTCAAAAAACTTTAATACTTCAATAACTTCTTGATGAAAAATTTTCTAGAGAAGGATAGACACACCACTCATTTTTAAACTAAGAACACTGAATGGAATGTAACCTCTGCTTGGTGACTCAAGAAAGGTCACTATGAGCCATGACTGTACCATCATGGCAAGTAACATGGGCTTACGCCTCTGACGCTCAACATCCACTGTCAGGGTCTGCCTTTCTGTCCTCATTTTTCCCTGTGGCATCTGCAGCCATTGCTTCTATTTCTGCCGCTGCTTCTCGAGTTCACTGTCCTCCCTAGCCCTCCCCGCCCCAAGCCTTCTCCTGACTTGCCCTCTTCCCTGGTTCTCATCAGCCTCCATCCCTTCCCCACATTCCTATCACGTTCTGCTTTTCACAGACACTGCCAAGCACAGGGCTCCTTTCCCTCTGGTCAGCAAGCTGGCCAGTCACAGAATGACAAGGTTCAGTCTCTGGATTCTGGGCCATTTTGGACTAGCCACACCAGCCTTTGAGGCTCAAAGCTTCTTTTATCACTGCCAGTCACCCATCTTTTTTTTTTTCCTTTTTTCTTAATTCTACATTGGCACTCGGGATGCTTGTGGGAGCTGAAAATCTGGAATTTGGATAATGAAAGTGTTTCTGTAGCTGTCTGAACTGTCAGGCACTTGTAGAACATAAGACAGAAACTTTTTCAAGTACAGCTACACATTCCAAACCTGGAATGCCATACAGACTTGTGCAGCGTCTCTCCACTACAGACGGGTGTGGAGTAATTTCCACACAAGAATCCTCTTGCAGTAATTCTCAAGGGCCAGGACAGCTGTGCTCCATTATCAGCTACATGCTTAATTTGTGCATTGTTTTCATTTTTTTCATTTTTAAATCGAAATAAAGTTATGAAACTTGGATTAAAATTTGGAAGTTTTCAGTATGCACCCTACCTCCAAGTGAGGTGAGAGGTTTCTAGGGACTGGGGTCTTCCAAATAGGAAAAATTAAAATAAATCAATTGGAAAATCAGTCTAGGCTCTGTCAGGGAGTCAGGGCTCCTCTAGGTTTTGTGAGGCAAGAAAAACAAGAAGGGCAACAGTGATGCTTGTTGATTTATTTGCTTCTGCCAAGAAAGTTCTATTGTCAAACTGACAGTGGTCAATTCAAGTCTGTTTCTTCAGAACCAGTTTTTAGATGGTAAAGCACAGAACAAGTCACAGTCGGGAAATCATGGAGCCAAGGGTGGGTCATTACTGTGAGGCTGGGACCAGACTGTGGGATCCACAAGGAAGGTAGTATTTCCTTGTGTGGCTGTTGCCCTTACATGCTGCCTGAATTGTTTTAATAGCAAACTGGGCACAGAAAGGGTTTCATCAAATTTGAATTGTACCTCCTCTGGCTTGACTGTGTAAAAGGAGTCACTTAAGACTGATGCTTTGCCTAACTGATGGTTGGGCCTTGGAATGGTCACCTCTCCTCTCTTGGTCTCAATTTCCTTATCTGCAAAGAAAGTATAGCTCTAAATATTTTCCATAATAACTCCTCCTACTTTGAAATCTCTAAAGCCAATGGACACATGCATTCTAAATGTGCGTATGACCCATTTCTCTTTGCTACATTTTCTCAGTAATTACTTATCATTACATCTAAGCATAAATAATTGACCTTGCTAATTAAAAAAAAAAAAGCTATTTGTGACTTTAATAAATTTTTGTGGAGGCGATATTTAATTTTTAGAATACTTTTTTGAGTTAAAAACTAAAAAGACCCTGCAGCTGACCCTGCCCCCTGGGGGCTTCACCTACCGATGTCACCTGGCTCCAGTGGCATCGCCACAGACTGGCAGTGGCTGCGGCACTGGAAGGGCGGGAGGAGCTGCAGCATGGCCTCCCCGCTGCCGATGGTGAACAGGTCATGCATCCTGTGCATCTGGAGGAAAGGACACAGCGGAAGAAAAGGAAGGAAAGGAAAACCAAGTCAAATCTGGGGGCATGGGAAAGGAACACACAAAAATTCTTACACATAGGCTCTGGGTTTCCTAGCAGCATAAGCAAAGAGGAAGACAGAACCAAGAATAAAACTCACAATTTTGTTCTAAAGACAAAAACAAATTAGTTTCTGCTAAGCATGGCATCTCCCCATACTGAGGCTGAGGAAAGATTTCTATTTTTTTTTTTGGGCCATGTCAAGGGGGTGTGGGGGATTTTAGCTCCCAACCAGCATTCAAATCTGCATTCTCTGCCATGGAAGCTCAGGGTCTTAGCCACTGGACCGTCAGGGAAGTCCCATGGTAAGATCTCTTCTAGGGTTTTTCTTAAAGAGACATTGTGTTGTTTTGTGGCAACACCTGCAATGACAGCCCTGTAGCAGAAATGGCTCAAGCTTCATAATTCATAATTTCTATCCACAGTTTCCAAGTAGGTCATAGGCAAAATATCTAACTGTATTTCAACAAAAGTCTCGCAGAGGCCAACATGTGGTGGTCTAAATATGCAATCTTCTGAGGGTCTGGTTTGATCCAGACAGAGAGCCTGCATATCCTCTGGGCAATGGTCTGTGGAATATTATTTCTTACTGTCAGACTTTTCAAGAGAATCGGACAGCAGCAAGTTCAAGTTTACAATTTTTTGGCAAGACCCAGGTGAGCAGATACATGATGCTACTGATTAAGGACTAACAACAGGAAGATCAGCCTCTGATTTTGAAAGCTAAGGATGTACAACTGCACGGTAACTACGGCACTCTGAGGGCATATAGTCCGCCAGGCTCCTCCATCCATGGAGTTTTCCAGGCAAGAATACTGGAGTGGGTTGCCATTTCCTCCTGCAGGGGATCCTCCTGACCCAGAGATCAAGCTGGCATCTCCTGAGTCTTCTGCATTGGCAGGCGGATTCCTACCATTGAACCGCCAGGGAATCAGTCCTGCTTCCAGCAGGCATTAAGTGCAACCTGCTGTGTGCCTGGGGTTTGGGACGGGTGGGCAGGGAGTAGAAACAAAGGGATAGGGCGCTCCTGTTCAGACTTCTCTTCCTGGTGAGAGAAAACCCCAGCCCCTTACACGCCCTTACAAAGCAGGAGTCAGAAGTCCGACTCCTTAGGCCATGGGTCCTCCAGAGCCTGAGCGTGCGGCCCTCCCTTCTCCTGCCTCACAACCCTGGTCTCCCTGTTGCTCCCCACAGGCCCTGGCCATGACTCTGTGCCCATGGAAATGCTTCGAGCCACCGCAACTGCTGCTGTAGTGACAGAAGGAGGACGGACGAGTGTCTGGAGCTGCTGTGACTGACGGAAGCCCTGTCATGAGCAGTCTTGAAAGAATTCCAGAGGACCAAAAACTAAGCAGATATATCTCTATTTCACATAGGCCTGAGAGCGGCTGGGACCAAGCTCCTCCACATTCAGGATGAGGAGAAACAGACAACAGGATGGAGTGGGCCAGCCCTAGGCAACATCCTGGGGTGGGTAAAGTGGGCCTTGGAGCCCCTCACCTCTTCCCCCAGGGTCTCTCAACAATTGGATCCCACTGCTTATCTTCTCTCCCAAGGCTGCCTCTTGGAATCTGGGCCCACAGACATATGACTTTACCAGAGTCCAGGGCCCAGGGACGTGGACCAAGGGTGGAGTAACGTGGCTGTGGAGAAAGGAGAGCCTGGGCCAGGGTGGGGAACAGATACTCTAAGAAATCAACTCTCAGGATTTCTGCCTATTTGGGCCACTCCCCTTCCAAAAACATCCCTGAGAACCACAACAAGATGATCTGACAGGCGTCTGCCGAACTCTGTATTTACCCCTTTGGCTGGGCTGCCTGGTGTCCCTGTTCGGCAGACTGGTGAAATTAAGATTCAAGTGGGAAAACCCAAGACAGTGATAAAGGCCCTCCTCACTCAGAATGTTTTCATATATCATAATTATGAAGATGAAATCATACTAGGGCCCCGAGTTCTAGCCGAAGACAGCAGAATAAACCTCTTTAAAACCTGAGGCCAGAGCCCAGCACCTCCACCCTACAGCTGGCAGGCAGAAGTTCTTACTTCTAGACAAAATGATTGTTTTTTAAAGGCTTTGAAATTCCTTTAACACGATTCAGCACATTTGGACCCAAACAATAGTGTCAGGAGGTTAAAGACACAACCCAGAGTTGGTAGGGGTCGCAGTTCAGCAAATTTAATTTTTTAACAAAGGAATATTCATCCTTTTAATTATTCCAAACCAATCCAGACTCAAAAAGCTTCCTCAGGGTTGAGACTCAACAAAAGAGCAATTCAGAGAAAAGTAAACAGACACAAACACAGAACAGCTCTGCCCAGCCCGCTGGCCCCAGAGGCCCCAGAGGTATGAACGGGGGGGGGGGGGGGGGGGAGGCGGGGGGCGCGCCGGGTACTTGGCCATGGGTGAAGGTGAGAGGCAGCAGCGCACACACTGCCTCAGGCAGCGCTTCTCAGCCCTCCAGTTCCCAAACCACGCTCCCAAGCTTTTTTCTCTCCCTTTCTGCTCTCCATCTGAACCTTCTCATTTGTTTATTTCTGGGGAAAGCCAATCTGGGAGTGGAAGGTGAGGTGAGACCTCTCATTAACTTGCTGTGTCTGTGGGCAAATCATTTAATTTCTCTGGAGGTCAGTTTCTTTATACCTACAAAGTGAGAAACGTTGGACTGTTCATTTACACACTATTCATTTGCAGTCTGCCTGCCCTGTACTTGGAGGTAGACAAGTCTGACTGCATGCTCAGGACTCTTAAACTTGAGGATTCCACTTCCTTTCATGTAGAAAGGTAGCTTGCCCCCAGACGTTAAGGGCAGGAAATAGATCTGCAAGGTCACTAGACTTTCTGGAAGCATGCCTTCAGTAAAAAGTCAGGCTGCTGCAAGTGTGCTGGCAAGCAGCAGGAAGCGAGAACTCCAGATTCTGTGGATGACCCTTCAGGTCACCCTCTAAGTTGACATGCAGGGAAAGCTTTGATTACAACATCAGCCCAGGTACCAAACGAGAAAAATTCTAGATCCAAATCTTCTCAGCATTTCCTACCTTACTCTCCACAATAGGTTCTGGTTGAAGAAGGAAGCATTTTTTCAAGGAGGCTTCTTTTGGAAACGGCAGATAGGTGAACACAGGGAAAAGCTCACGTAAAATGTGTGATCTGTTCAGGGGTCTTCTCCTGTAGAATGTGTACAAGAGGGAAAAAGTAGTTAAACTGGGCAAGCCAGCCCAACGCCATGGCTAAAGAGAGCTCGGCGAGGGTGGGAAAACTGTGGGTGGTGGGTGAAGAGGGAAAGATGTCAGGATAACAACTGAAGTATTCGGTCCATGAAGAAAAGTCATGCTGAATCAATTAACTGAAACATCACACACACACACACACACACACACACTCTACAGCCACAATTTGTCTGTGTGGGTGGGGTGTTTATAAAATCCAGCTAAAACAACATATATAGAGAAAAAAGAAACACTCCATTCATTCTCTCTTGGCAGAGACTGAAGTAACAGCAGGCAGGGCAAGAGAGGAGAAGGGAGGAGGAGGGGGCAACAATCATGATCCTTTTGAAGTGGAGCAGTACGACGTGGGAAGCCTGTATCAGCTCGTAAACCGAGTATTTGATCATGTAAATAAATAGCAAATTTAAAGAAAGGCAGAAGCAGAGAAACTACCCAACAAAAAGCCTGAAAAAGCAGTTTTAATTCTCTTTGGAATGATTCTAGAAGTAAACTGGCGTTCCTTTTCTTTGTAGAAAGCAAGTTTCACTCCCAAGGAATGGCCTATGTCTTCTATAAGACACAAGAAGGAACAGGGAGATAGATGCAGGTTTCAGTGCTGGCTGGGTGACCTTAAGCAAAGTACTTAACCTCTTTGATTCCCACTTTTCCTGAACTGAAAAACGACAATGACAATTCCAACTTCCCAGCGCTATTATGAGCATCGCCAATGAGTAACAGGCACTAAGCACCAAGGCATGCTGCCTGGCACAAACAAATGCCAAGAAATAACCTTCCCTTTGATTCTTTGTGCTCTCTCTGAAGTCCTCAACACTCAGGACCCACTCAGCATGAAAGCAAATACTAAACACTACAGTTACAAGTAAATTATGCTTCTATTAGGCAATCTCGGTGTCCACCATGGTGACTTCCCTCTTGACACACCTCTTCAACTCATCCCCTTTCTTTCCCATCAGTTTTTCAACACTGTGCCCTGGAGTTATCACTCGACTTGGAGGGTGTGTTGTAAAGTTTACACAGTGCCGGGCACAGCAGGGTCTCGGCAGTAATCAGTACCGTTTTGACATTTGGTCTGGCCTCTTTCTGTACCCATACACACGGCTGGGTGCCCTTTCTACACTCACCATGGATACGGAAACGGGAACCACCGTCTGGGAAAGCAGCGCCACCACTTGGTGAAAAACCCTTCAGTGAAGCCTTCTGTCACCTCTGGATACTGGCACAAAAAATCCTGAAGTCCCTCAGTCGACAGGGACTGTCCCGTCTTGGGGAGGCAGAAAACAAAAGTGCAACAAGACAACACGGAATTACTTATCAGGAATGTCCCAGGGCTTGATGTTTTCTAGCCATTTAATGGGTTATGAAGGCAGTGGGAGAACCAGTCTTTCTGCGCACCTTGATCACCAGAGGATGCAGCCTCTCAAATTTCTTTGGGGTATCTTCCAGGAGCATCACCTGGAGGGGTAATTTCTGGGCACAGCCAGTGCAGTTGGCAGGGATGGGGTCCGACTCATTCTGCTCACAGTCATTTGTCCACCAGGGGTCAAAGTCTGAGAGAGGAAGGGATGTGGAGAAAGCAGATACAGTGGGTGAATCCAGGAGGCCCAGCAATGGAGACAGAGAGGCATGATAATTTCAAAAGCTCACAGTGATCAGCACGGGCAACCTCTGAAAAGGTACATATCAAATAAGTTAACCCTCAAGAAGGGGACAGACAGCCGAGCTAGGGGACAGAGGTGGAGGGGGAGGCGCTTCTCTCTGTATACTCTTCTAAGCTTTGCGGAAAATATTTTTTAACATGTACAAGTATCTCCTAAGTCAAATCAATAACTGAAGTCAGACAGTTTGGGGAGCTGTATTTGTTGGAGATGCAGTTCTTTCCCGGTTTTCTAACCTGCGACCAACAGGTCTGAACTGGCTACAGCCCGTGGGGGAGGGGCAGGCAGGCAGGGTGGCCCCACTGCCAGTGATGCCAGCATTTCTCTGATACCCTAGACCCTGGGCTCACAGATACAGGGCGGGCCCAGGACGGCTCTGGGAGGAAGAGTGAGAAACGGGTGCAGAGAGAAGGGATGGAGGAGAGACGGGACTTTTCAGGGTCCATCTGTGGAGTAAAGTAAATGGCATCTGCTCATCAGCGCTCTGTCCCAGTTTGGGGGAGGGGAAAGGGCTACTAACCGTGGCTTCCAGCCCCAAGGACTGCAGGGTGGTCAGAACTAGAAGAACATCCCACTCAGGCCCTGATGTGAGAGCTCGCTGGCTCCCCCACACCCTACTCTGGTGGGTCCTTCTTTGAGGGGTTGGCTCTGTTTCTATGCAGCCCTTCTTGGTTTTCCCTGCGTTCCTTCCCTTTGAGACTATTCTGTTCATAATATTATTGCATTATGTCTTGTTTGCTTTCTGTTCCAGTCTGGGTTTCATCTGTGTTCTCTGAGATATGTGTTTGTGATAGACTTCTAATCTGAATCCAAAATGTTTCACCAGATGGTTTCTGATGAAAACCCAATGAAAACCCAATCAGGAGAGAGCCTAGAACAAAAGACAACAGACAATCGAATGTGGCTGAAAGGAAATCAGTTCTTTGAGCCAAGAAACAGACGTGGAAACTGACTCTTGACACAAACCTCTTCTGCAGTGAGCATGAGGCAGGATCTGCAGAGTGAGGAGCACTCACCAGGGAGGGCGGTGCGTGCGCTCAGTGCTCCTGAGCCCGCATCTCCTGCACACAGATCCCGGGTCTTCCGCAGGCGGCACCACCCACTATTCCCACCCCCGGGAGGAGCGCATGCAGCAGCAGACAGCGATCACTGTGAGCCTCCAGGGGCAGCAGAAAAACCTTCGGTGGCCCCTGTTTTAGCGGCACACTGAGGCTGCAGTTCCCCTTTTTTTTCCCTTCTGGAGTATTTTCACATGTTCCTTATTAGAGGTCAAATATGATGAACTCTTGCCAAAACACAAGAACTCCGGGTAATGGGCATACAATGAGGCATAAGTAATTATGTGTTCAGCATGTGTTCAGTTGTTCAGTTGTGTCTGACTCTTTTGCAACCAACCCATGGACTGCAGCCCACCAGGCTCCTCTGTCCATGGGGTTTTCCAGGCAAGAATACTGGAGTGGGCTGCCATTTCCTCTTACAGCAGGTCTTCCCGACCCAAGGATCGAACCCACACCTCCTGCGTCTCCTGCATTGATAGGAATGGCTCTTTACCACTGAGCCACCTGGGAAGCCCCAAGTGCAACTTATGTTGAGTCAAATTCAATTTAAAAGTCTTAATTCTCACAGAAGAAAAGCTGCCAAAATAGAGCCCTGAGGCAACATACTATGTTACAATTATACAGCCTTTCAGTTTCCAAAGTACTTGTGAGGGAGGGGGAAGGAAGGGAAGAGAAAACTAAAGTGATGAGCACCAAGCCCAACGTGAGTTGTGTTTTCGCAGGTAGTACACTGTTCACTCCTTACCATGTAATTATTGAGGACGCATCCCTATTCTCACTTTACAGATGAGCAAACAGAGTGAAGGCAAGAGGAATTACCACCCAAGGGTGCAGGGTGGGAAGAGCACAGAGACTGCTGAGGAAGACGGCAGTGAAGGCTCTAGGGCTTCCTTCTAGGAAGGTTATTCTGCGGCGTGACTAGGGTGTCCTGGGAGGAGGAGGCTGGGAAGAGGCAGGCCCAGTTATGCTTTGTTTTTGTCCTTTCATTGGGGAGGGAGGAGGTGTACGGTGATGAGAGGGGAAGTTTAACGACAGTCTAACTGAGGCAGTGGGCTTGGGAAGAAAGGGGTGATTCCAGAGACAGTGATGACAAAATCCATGGCTCTCAGCAGCATTGCGGAGGCCATCTAGACAGGCTGAGATGGTCCAAGAGCTCCTCATTTAAGGGAGACATTGGAGGGCTGGAAATACTTATCATCATGTTTTTCTGCAGTAACGTGTCACATTCCAAATGAGTCCATTCATTATGACAATCGTACCAGCAGTGAAGTGCTGGGAGAAATTCTTCTAATTTACACAAAGGTGCTTCGTGGGCTGTGCTTGTGCTCAGTCGCTCAGTCATGCCTGACTCTTTGTGACCCCATGGACTGTAGCCCGCCAGGCCCCTCTGTCCATGGGGATTCTCAAGGCAAGAATACTGCAGTGGGTTGCCAGGCCCTCTTCTAGGGGATCTTCCCAACCCAGGGATCGAACCCACATCTCCTGCACTATAGGCAGATTCTTTACCATCTGAGCCACCAGGGAAGCCTGCTTCATGGGCTAGCAGTAGCAATTCTGAACCTAAAGAGTATCAAGAGATTATTTTAACTGTCACTTAATTTAGTTTTATTCTGAGCTTTGGCTATTCTTGGGATTTCCAGGTAGAAATGCTTGAACAGCAGGTGGAGGAAGAAAACCCAGAGAGGAAAAGAAAACAAGAACAGAATACTAAAAAGACAATTTAAGAGGGTGGCAGAATGCAAGATAGAGGTCTCTAGACATGTCAACATCACCAGTGTTCTTATCCTGCGTCTGTGTGCGCTCAGTCACTTCAGTTGTGTCTGGCTCTTTGCAACCCCAGGGACTGTAGACCGCCAAGCTCCTCTGTCCATGGGATTCTCCAAGCATGAACACTGCAGTGGGTTGCCATTTCCTTCTCCAGGGGCTCTCCCTAACCCAGGGATCAAACCTGCGTTTCCTGCACTGTAGGCGGATTCTTTACTCACTGAGCCACCTAGGAAACCCTGTTCTTACACTACTAACCATAATCTTTTAAAAACAGAAATACTAACCATAATCTTTTAAAAACAGAAATGGAAAATGATCTCATTCATAATAACTGGCAAAAAATTTAACAAAAAAGGTAAAACTATAAAATTTTACTGAAGGATATAAAATAAGACCTAGATAAATGACTAAATGTCATAAACACATGAAGTCTACTCAAAAACACACACATATAAATTTAGTACAACTGGATAGAATCTCATCAGAGTCTCTTATTGATGAAGGTGGGGATGAGGTAGGGCTGTGACAACTGCATTCTAAAGTTTATCTAGAAGAAAAAATGTATGAGAATAACAACAGGCAACAATCCACCACCTGCCAAATTAATTCCAGGAAATGTTTATGTGCCCAAAGGCATCCTGGGGTAATACAAATGAATTATAAAGTATGGTCACGCTTATAATCTATGGGGGATACACCTCTTAGGCACAGGTACAGTTAGAGAAGGTAATAAGAGCCTGGTGACAGACACTGGGCATATGGCAGACCCGAGGACCCTCACCTCCGACTGCTCATGGGTCACCTCTGTGCTGGACAGGAGGAGGGCAGGTCTTGGAGGCAAAGGGCACTGTTTTGTTCTCTCTGTGTAGATAATATGGACAAGTAGTCCAAAGAAAAATAAATACAAATGGCCTAAAAACACATTTGAAAAGACCTCTACCTTCACTGATAACTGAAGAAATGCAACTTAAAGTGAGATACCACTTTTCAGTCACTTGACTGGCAAAACAATGATAATATCCAGGGTAGATGATCAATACATGTTAATGAAAGTTACACACTGACCTAAGTTTATGAAGATAATTTTTTAGTATTTATTAAAATGTAAAACGCCCATGCTTTTTGACCCAGGTATTCTACTTCCAAGAATCTGTTTTACAGAAATAACAGTGAAGTGTTAGTTGCTCGGTCACGTTCGACTCTTTGCAACCCCCTGGACTGTAGCCTGCCAGGCTCCTCTGTCCATGGGATTCTTCAGGTAAGAATACTGGAGGGGGTAGTCATTCCCTTCTCCAGGGGACTGTCCCGACTCAGGTGTCGAACCTGGGTCTCCTGCATCACTGGGAGATTCTTTACCGTCTGAAACACCAGGGAAGCCCCACAGAAAATAATAGTACACGTATATAAAGATATGTGTATATGAATGTCCCAAATCTTTTTTTTTAATAACAGCAAAAAAACCTAGAAACTGTTAAATTAAGCAATACTCACACAATGGAATAATATAAACTCCTGAAAAATGTGTATTCTGGGTTGAATAGTATCCCCCCACTAAAAGTCTTTCTGGAACCTCAGAATTTGACCATATTTGGGAATAGGTTCCTTGCGGATGCAATTAATTAAGATGAGGTGATACTGAAGTGGGGTGGGCCCTAAATTCAATCTACATGCATTCTTATCAGGAGAGGCCGCACGATGACTCCCAGTGGGAAGATGGCTATACAGAGCTATGCGGCTGCAGCTAAGGATGCTGAGGATGGATGGCGACCGCCAGAACCTAGAAGAAGCCAAGGATTTGTCCCTAGAGCCTTTGAGAAGGAGAAGAGCCCTGAACACCTTGATTTTGGATTTCTAGCCTCCAAAACTGTGAGAAGATTAATTTCTGTTGTTTTAATTCACCTGACCTTTGGTACTTTGTTACAGCAAACTTAGAAACTAATATAATGTGCCTAGCCAAAAATATTTACATAAGCCTTCCTTGTGTGTGTGAATCAAAGAATATTTTATATTTATAGTGATCTGCACAGCCATGGAAAAACTCAGAAGGATGGATGTATATTCAAATTATTACCAGTGGTTGCCTGGGTGGAGGAGTTGGGAAGGGCAGAGGTAAGAAAATTTACTTCGTTAAAAATATATTTTTGGATTTTCCTGGTGGTGCAGGGGTTAAGACTCTGTGCTCCCAATGCGAGGGGCAAGGGCTTTATTCCTGGAAGAGAAATTGAGATGGCACGGCCAAAAAAAGTAAAAAAAAAAAAAGTATATTTTCAGAAATCAAAATCTTACGTCTTTTTTTTTTTTGTCTTTGTATATGTTTTACGTATTTTCCAAATAAAAATGTCTTTGAAGGGAATTCCCTGGTGGTCTAGTGGTTAGGACTCTGAGCTTTCACTGCCAAGGGCCCAGGTTCAATCCCTGGTCGGGGAACTAAGATCCTGAAAGCCATGCGGTACGGTGGTGAAAAAAAAGGATAGACATGTGTATACGTAGAACAGAATCACTTTGCTGTACACCTGAAACACAGCACTGTTAATCAACCATGCTTCAGTATAAAATAAAAACATATATTTAACTTTTAATGCAGAGTTTAGTCATCTTGGAAGTCAGGCCCCTGAAGAGGTACCTGACAGAAGAGGTACCTGGGCCAGGTTGGTGGCCAGCCAAGCAAGAGGGGAGGTGATGAGGAAAAACAATCCCTGGAATGGGGTAGTTCATACTATACTCCATCTGAATTAAGGGGAGCCTGAACTTCAAGAGGAAGAGCTACTCTGGACTTCTCTGCAGCCTTTCTCACCAAGGTGGATAAAGAATGTGCTCACATTTGTTTTAGGAAGGGACTGAGGAAGGGCTAAGCAGTGAAGTGACTGCTCCCAGGAGGAGGAGGGCTGTGTACAGTTGGGGCTCCTTCTCCCCTTCTCACAGAATTTCCAACAACAAAAGGAGAAGAGACCAGACTTCAGCTTGGCCTCTATCTGTCTGAAAAGGTTTTGTCTGCTGTGTGCTTTGTACAAATAGCTGGAGCTGTCATACCGCAGAGTGAGCAAAATCTCACTCATGCTGGAAAATAGCCAGCAGCACACAGCAGACCATTCCACACCACCCGGTCCACGGCTTCTCTTCAGTGACCAAACACGCTGCATCTCGCTTCTTTTCAGCCCTCCTTGGTGTCTATCCACTTGTCCTCCAGCACCAGACAGAAAGGAAGTTGGATGGCAATCCCTAACTTTCTCTTGATTTCCAAGGCTTCTTTATTTAAGGTATCATCCTTAAATACAAGCTATGTATGTCATACTAAAAAAAAAACCAGCTGTGCCAGAGAAGTGAAACTCCACGTTATCAAGAGTTCGATAAAACACAGGACCTGGATTCCAAATTCTCACTGTGATTATGGCATCATTTCACTGTGTGAGATGTCAAAAACAGTCTTGTGGACAAAACACAGCCTTGAAGGTAAGGAAGGCAGAAACTGTAACCCTCCCAGGCTTCTCTGTGAGTTGGGCACCCTGCAGAACAGCGGCGAGCCAGGGCCTGTCAGGAGGCTTCCTGGTGCCTGAGAGTCGTTTACAAAGGAAACGCACCCAGGCTCGCTGTGGACAATCGTAACATACTCTGGAATTAGACGTGGACAGTCCTTTTACATAGACTATTAATCTGGCAAAATGAAAAAAAAAATACATATCTATCTATCTTTCTTTTTTTCTTTCCAGGAGCACAAAAACCTCCCTATGGTAAAAAAGACAGGGAAGAAGAAAGGCACCAAGTCAAGACCAGCTCCATGAAAGCGGGGTGGGGAGGGGGGACTGCTTTGTTTGCTGCTCTGTTGAGAACAGTGCCTGGTGTACAGCAGGGTCTCGATACACACTCACTGAATGACTGACCAAAGGAATGAAACTTTGACTTCTCAGAAGATTTAATGATAAGACTGGGCTTCCCAGGTGGCGCTAGTAGTAAAGTATTCGTCTGCCAACGCAGGAGATGCAAGAGACTCAGGTTCGATCCCTGGGTCGGGAAGATCCTCTGGAGTAGGAAACAGTACCCCACGCCAGAATTCTACCCAGGAGAATTTCATGGGCAGAAGAGCCTGGTGGACTACAGTCCATGGGGCCGCTGAGAGTCGGACATGACTGAGCGCACACACACAAAACAACAGGATTAAGTCCATCAGGAGAAAAAAAAATCAGACAATCTGAATTTGGAGAAAAACCTCAAAATAAGAATTAAATAAATATAACCTCATGGTTTCTTAGATGTCTCGTATTAGAAATGTACCTAAGAGAAGCCTGAAAAGTCTACAACAAAGCCTGTGTGACGACATTCACTGGTGTGTGCTCAGTATTTAATCAGGCTATGCTCCAGCAGCTCATTTTGCTTAGCACTTCCGGCTCCCTGGGCATGAGGCAGGGGTGAAGCCTTGACCTTGGCCAGGCCTCCTCCAGGAGTGGCAACAGGCCCAGAGGCACTTTCATACACCATAGGGATGGAAAGAACCCAAGAAATCATTTTGCCAATAGCTCTGCCATCAGGAAGCAATGCGTATGAACAATTCCAAACTGCATCTATTTTTGTAAGTTCTCCTCGTATAGAAATTTGTCTCTCAATGTGAGACTTCACCTAAGTCAGTCAACCCCCTTGCATATCAGCTTCCTCATCTCTGAAATATTAACATAAAAATGTTAACTGCCTTATGTGACTGCTGTGAAGACTGAGGAATACAGGGTACAGTACATGACACAGTGCCTGGTACACACACTGTAAGTGCTTGAGAGAGCTGTTATCACTTTACTCTTTTATCTGCAAATAAATGGGTCTGAGCACTTCATCTCTGAACACTGGCCTGGACTCTAAGTCTGATTAATTCTAAGTCAATGAATAATCTACTATTCCCCAAACTCCTTAATATTGGGAGATCCACTTCAACCATCCCTTGAAAGTTCATGGATACCTAAGGTTCCAATTATGCAGTACAGATACAGAGATGCACCTTCTAATTCTATGTGAGGAACTGTCCCAGGCCTTCTCAGGATATATGAGTGTTACAATTAAAAATCAAAATTGCCCAAAGTAAACAAAATAGTTCAGTCTAACAGGCTGGAACTTGGCTTGTCTGAGGGCAAAGGCAGCAGGCAGTAAATGTGATGTGATGGAAAGAGTGGCAGACTCGAGTTAAGAAACTAAGGTTCAAGTGCTAGTCTGTCACGTATAATTGGGTAAGCAAGCTATTCCACCTCTCCCAGCTTCAGTTTCCTCTTCATAAAACAGGGGCATGGAAGCAACCTAACTGCCCATCAAGAAAGGAATGGATAAAAATGAGGTACACAAACACACACACACACACACAAAAACACACACAAAAAAACACAAAAACAAAAATTAAAAAAAAAAAAATGAGGTACATATGTACAGTGGAATATTACTCAGCCATTAAAATGAATGAAACAATGTCATTTGCAGCAACATGGATGAATCTAGGAATTGTCATGCTGAGTGAAGTCAGTCAGTCAGAGGAGGAGAAAAATTATATGATATCCCTTATATGGGGAATCTAAATAGAAATGATACAAATAATCTTATTTACAAAATAGAAACAGACACAGATTTAGAGAACAAACTTATGGTTGACAGAGGGGAATATTCCAAGGTAGAGATAGTCAGAGAATTTGGGATGGACGTGTACACACCACTGTACTTAAAATGGAAAATTAACAAGGACCTACTGTACAGTACGTGGAATTCTGCTCAATGTTAGGCAGCAGACTAGATGGGAGGGGAGTTTGGGGAGAATAGATTCATGTACATGTATGGCTGAGTCCCTTTGCTGTTCACCTGAACAATCTTGACATTGTTAATTGGCTACATACCAATACAAAATAAAAAGTTTAAAAAAAAAACAGGAGTATGTGCCAGATCAACTCTAATGTTCCTTTTGAGCTCTAAGACAATGATTTTAGGGAACGATAAAATCCAAGGGGACAGATGGCAGGGTCAAAATGGATATAAAGGCAGGAGGCAGGAGATGGGGGTGAGAGAATGGGTAAGAACTAAAAATGTAGGTGTGAAGGGAAAACTATAGGTTAATAAGAGAAAGGATTGGGACTTCCCTAGTGGCCCAATGGCTAAGACTCAGAGCTCCCAATGCAGTGGGCCAGGGTTTGATCCCGGTCAGGAAAATAGAACCTACACGCTACAACTAAAGACCCTGCATGCTGCAACAAAGGCCTAGCACAGCCAAATAGAATAAATAAATCAGTATTTTTTTAAAACAGAGAGAAAAGATTAAGTCAAATAGCAAGTCAAGGCTTTCCTGGTGGCTCAGTGGTAAAGAATCTGCCTGCCATGGTTCCATGACTTACCAGCCTTGGACTCTCAGGCGAGTGACCTAATCTCACTGTACTTCAGTGTCTTCTGTAAAACAGACATAAAACCAGAACCTACTGCCTAGGAATATTGTAAAGATCAAATGAGCCACCACATGGAAAGCCCTTTGAACAGGGCCTGGCAACCAGGAAGTACTAAATAAGTCAGCTTAGTTATTTTCTGCTGCAGAGTGGGGTGTTTACATGACTCACCAGAGAGTCACTTCATTCACCCTATGAAGAGGATTCAGGGGCAGGGTTTCCTACCCAAGGTGGAAACCTAGGAAAACAAAACCCCACTCCTGTTGCCTTTTGTTCCCCAGGTAGAGTCGGGAGGAAACCTAGCAGCGCTGGTGGTGGCGCCTCTGGTGTGTCACTGCTGCCCCCTGCAAGGAGTGTCAGATGATCCCTGGGGGCACCAGGCCAGCCCTGAAGGAAACGGTACCTGAAGGGCTCTCCTCTGGGGAGCCACACTCACTTCACATTCTCCCTCTACATTTACTTTAAAGGTGCTGCTAAGTAGTCCTAACTGAAAGGCCGCTGCTTTGTGGTACATGACAATAGGCATGATAATCTATATGTTTTTTTGCTTTTCTGGCCCTCTTCCAGGGCCAGCAGTTTGCACTTTTTTTTTTTTTTTTGGCCTCACAGCATGTGGGATCTTAGTTGCCTGATCAGGGATCAAACCCATGTCCTCTACAATGGAAGCATTGAGTCTCAACCACTGGACCCACCAGGGAAGTCCCTGCATTTCTGTTACCTAATTCTCCCCAACATGTTTCCATTCACCCCTTATTTCATTATGCATTCTTAAGCTTCCCTCCAAATGCTATGCAAAATGCTGTTACATGTCTACAGCTTCCCAGAATTATGAGACATAGGAAAACAGGGTAACAACTCTCCACTGACAAGTAAAAGCAGCTCTATAGCAGAATCAACAACATTAAAGACCTAAAACCACACCCTTCCAATGCTCTCTCTTTACAAGGTCGCTCTAAGGACTCATTTTATTTCAATATGCAAGGCAAAACATTCGTTTGGAGTGGCCAAACAACCTGGCTTGTTGACAAGACACTGATGTTTCTTGAATTTTTAAACTCTGATACACAGAATAAGCAATCACTGTCCACTGACTGTGTTTTCTTAACTCAAGAGTCTGTGGAGAGGTAGTTTATAAGATGGGGAGAAAGAAAATAAATGCTGTGAACCTGGTCCTAAAAACTGCGGACTTCTTCCCATGTGCCAAAGAGCAGAAGATGAGTTCGGGAGGCTGGGAGGGGAAGACAGGACGGGGGCTGATGCATCCGAGGAAGCAGGGCAGACTGACCTCACTGACCAGTTTCTCTGGCTTTTTTCCCACGTACTCTGGGCCTCCCTGATAAAGAGTTGGAGCTCTGTTGATGACATTTCAAAAATAACCTTCCCAATAAACATAAGAAAAGTTATATCTGGAATTTAAAAGTCTAAATATATGAGTTGATTAAAAAAAAAAAGACTGATGAGGTGGGGGTTTTTGTTTCACAATGTTCCCTTCCTCTGATTTTGATATAATTCTGGAAACCTCTTCAGGATTTCCCCAAGTGTACAAAAATAGCTTTCAAAGGAGACCCAAACCAAGTGATGATTTTTATGACTGATTAGGTCTTGGCTTAAAGAGCAGCACTATGATTATAAAGCTTGGTTTCAACTACTAACTTTTTTTTGGAAAACAACACTGAAGAGAAGACATTATTCTTCAACAGTTATGTTGAAGCCTAAGGTTTCAGAACATGGTTATACAAAAAGTTCTATAATCTATTTGTGGTGTTAATGTACATATTCCTTCATACAGGCGAATGAGATAAAAAGATAAAATAAGATGACTAAAATAAAATCCGCAAATAATATCCCTCTATTCTTTCTCAAAGAGTAAATTTCAACTCTTACTGCATTACACTATTTTCAAAAAAGCAACTCCTCAAATGGTCTATCGGACCAGGAATTTCTGTGCTACCACTGCATTGCTATTAAATTAAAGTGTTTCTTAAATTTAACTTATTGGCAAAGTTGTATACTTATGAGTACTATGTAAGTGAATTGTAAAACAGAAGAGAAAAGATTCAACTAAAAGAGAGGGATACACCTAGACAAAAACCTAGCCCAACAGGCTAAGGACCATTAAGGGGTTGGACGCAGATGTTTTCAATAAAGCAATAGTTATTTATTAAAATATCTATTATGGATAGGGATCATAGGAGAGAAAATGGTAAAGATACACTCAAATCCTTTCTGTGAGGAAAAACTTTCATCTCGAACATGTGTGTTTAAGAGTCAGGGGGCTTGAATTTGACAACACCAGATGTGTTTCTCTGATAAGTTTCTTCACCCTCTGAGCCTGTTTCTCAATCTGCAAAATGGGGTAATAAAACCCATCCCACAGAGTTTTACTGAGGATGGAATTAAATGAGACAACACAGGAAAGTGTCTCTCATTAGATGTTAATACATGTGACCTTCTTTCTCATGATATACTGCCAAGAAAGCTGTATCTAATAAGTAGTAAATGTAGTGTTCTACCTGGAAAGGGTCTGTCTTCATTACCCCCATGCAGAGGAACTCCCTTATTTTCTGGCATATACTTCTTGGTAATGGGCAAAGACATCAGCCGGATGTGATGGATGAGTGAGCGCCAGGTGTAAGCTCCAGAAAGCACTGGTTCAGGTGGTAATGGGCTGAAAGGTTGAATCACAAAGTAGGTAGTGAGCAAGATTAATCCCAGGGTTATGAAGACCTACAAGGAAAGACAGGAAATGGATTAATAATGGTCCCAGCAAATGAAATACTTTAATGCCAAGGAAAAAAAAAAACAGGCATCTTCTACTAGGTCCAATGTGTTTTAAGAACTAATCCATTTTCATAAACAAGCCATTGACATTCACCTCTGAAAGGATTTAAAGCTTGACAACTGTGAGGACTGCAAGGCTCATCAAGTTTGTACCACATGGATCAGGGGCCATGTTCACCACTTAAAAACATACGCAAATACAGCTAACCATAAGTACACAGCTTTCATCTACATTTAACAGAAGAGTCAAGTTTCCTAATCATATATGGTAACGAAGAGTAAAGGCCAACTGACTCATAGAAAAACCAAGGTTCAGTGGTGTAATCAGTCAGCAATAATATCTGGGAGAATGTTGATGAGTTTGTGCTCTGTCTAAGCTATTCCCAAGTCTTTACCTTGTACACAGCTAGAAGGAGGGGATACTGGGGTGGCCCCCTCTGAGGTTCATTCTTCTCCAGCAGCTGTCTGATAAATTTTTCAATTGCCTTCTCTGACATGCCACACTGATGGCCTGTCTGTCTTACCAAATCAACAGTCTCTGAGAGTTTATCATAAATGCTGAGCTCATTAGCGGCAAGATCCATGTCTTCGAATGCAGAGTCTCTGAGAGAGAGAGAGAAAATAAATGTAAAAAGATGGTTTCTTTAAAGTACTTCCTTCTCAAAGTTATATCCTTTAGAACAGCACTTCTCGGCCACCTGTGGGGAGGGACCAGTTCTGTGTTTTTACCAATCGACTGCTGACCAGTTCTTTTGTAAAACATAATGAATATGTCGAGCTAATGTCAAGATGTGATGCAAATTTTTAAGTGTTTCTTAATTGCGGGCTAGTAACAAAAATGGTTTACAGACCAGCATTGGTTCCCAAACACTGAGGAATACCAGTTCAGAGCACAAAAATAAAACCTTAATGGGACTCTGAATACTAGTGCCCATCCGAAATGATTTTTTAAAAAATAAATATTTGTTTGTCTGTGTTGGGTCTTAGTTGTGACACTTGGGATCGTGGCATGAGGGATCTGTTAGTTGAGGTATATGGGATCTAGTTCCCTGACCAGGGATCAAACCTGGACCCCCTGCATTGGGAGCGAGGAGTCATACCTACTGGACCACGTGGGAAGCCTCCCAAATGATTTCTGAAATCACAGGAGATCTGCTATAGGTAATTTACTAAAATAAAAAGAAATAGACTACGGAAAGTGTTACTGATCAATTATTTCCTTCCTTTCACATCAAATGAACCTTTTGGCAACACAAGAGGAGGAACTGATCACTGAAGGCAAGATTTACTGAGGAACCTGCTGATATGCTTCATTCCTGGCTGAGCGAGGATTTCAGACAACACAAAACCACGGCACGGGAGTGCTTCACACTTGGTAGACTGCAGTCCTCATGCTTTTCTGCAAATAGAATTTTAGACAACAAAGGGCATTTCGTTTGTATTTTACATGTTTTAAAAACCTAAGATCTATATAACTAATTTTAAAATTCAATTTGTGTTCTCACAGTTATTTTAAAGCCAGGCCGTTTCACAATGGCCATACAATAAAAGGCAACATAGAATTTTCCCTGGATCACTTGTAAAACAAAATAAAGCACTTCTCTTTAAAAAGCACTTGGGCTACGGAACAGTGTTTTTCTTCATTTATAGGAGGAAAAACAGCACTTGGGATCTATGCTGTCTTCTGTCAGTTGGGAGTTTTGTTGTTGTTGTTGTTTTCATAATGCAGAGGGTCCTCTTATTTCACAGATTTCATCCCCAAGGTGTTTCTAACATGGAAAAGCACTAACACAGAACAACTCTATCCCTTCCGTGAGGAGATGCTGCCCTCTGTAGAGCAGAAGACAACAGTCAGGGGAGGCCCAAGCAGAGGCGGCAGCCTGCGCTGCCACAGGCCAGCACACATCCTGGCACAGCTCCTCTCCCAAAAGCGCACTAGTCCTCAACTGCCTGCACAGCAGGATCACCTAGAGTGCTTTTCAGGAATGCTCATACCCGGGCCTCAACCCAAGGCCGACTAAATCAGAGTCAGACTTCGAATGGTGCATTAACAAACAGGTAACCTAGATTTTGAGGATCAGAGGGGGGAGGAACCCCACACATTTTAGGGGACACAATCTTTCTCCAAACTCTCTGCCGTTGCTCAAAGGGTTTTTTTAAAGATGACGTAGGGCTTCATTTCAAGGTTCAGGTGAAAGGGTGGTGAAAGTCTATTTTAAAGTGTGTATTTTCGGGAATTCCCTGGTAGTCCAGTGGTTAGGACTTGGCTCCTTCGCTGCCAGGGGCTGGGTTCAATCCCTGGTTGGGGAACTAAGATTCCACAATCTGCATGGCATGGCCAAAAAAAATAATAACATAAAATGGATATTTTCAACAACTGGTGCTGGAACAACTACATATCCACATGCAAAAGAATGAAGTTGGACGCTTCCTTATACCACAGATAAAAATTAATTCAGAATGGATAAAAGACCTAAAACTAGAAAACAAAGGGGGAAATCTTTGTAACACTGTATTAGGCAGTGGCTTCTTAGGATACCAAAAGCACATATAGCAAAAGAAAATTAAATTGAACTACATCAAAATTAACAACTTTTGTGCTGCCAATGATACCACCGAGAAAGTAAAATGACAACCTACAGAATGCAGGGGGAGGGGGGGCTGATATTTGCAAATTATATATCTGATAAGGGACTAGCAGTCAGAGTTCATAAAGAATTCTTACAACTCAATTATAAAAAGATAAATACCCAATTAAAAAAGGGCAAAATATCTGAATAGATATTTCTCCACAGAGGATATACAAATGGCCAAGAAACTCATGAGAAGATGTTTAACCTCATTAGCCATCAAGGAAGTGTACATCGAAACCCCAGTGAGATACCACCTCTCACCCACTGGGATGGCTATAATCAAAAAGTCAGAGAATAACCAGTGCTGGCAGTGGAAGTCTTGTACACTGCGAGTGGGAATGTAAAACAATGCAGCAGCTTTGGAAAAGTTTGGCAGGTCCTCAAAAACTCAAATACAGAGCTACCATAGGAGACAGAAACTCCACTTCTAAGTATGCACCCATGATAATTTAAAACAAATATCCACACGAAAACTTGTTTAAGTATTCGTAAGAGCTCAAAAATGAAAGCAATCCAAATATCCAGGAAAGGATAACAAAATGGATTTCAATAATATTCATACATCAATAATATCCACAAAATGGAATATTACTGGACAATAAAAAGGAATAAAATACTGATACATGCTACAACATGGATGAACCTTGAAAACATTATGCTAAGTGAAAGAAGATAATTACATGACTGAATTTATATGAAAAGTCAAGGACAGGCAAATCTATAGAGACAGAAAATATTTACTAGGGGTTACCTAGGGGAGGGGGCGGGGAGGAATGGGGAGTGACTGTTAATAGATACAAAGCTACTTCCCGGAGTAACAAAAATGTTCAAAACAAATTGTGATTGTTGTACAACTCTGTGAATAAACAAATCACTGAATTGTATATTTTAAATAGGTGAATTTCATGACATACATAAATTATATCTCAATAAAGATATTTTAAATGTGTATTTATAGAGTTTGAACTTATCGCTGTTGTGACATTTATTATACTCACTGCTATGATTTGGCTAAGTCACTGGGCCTATTTCCTTATCCAAAAGACATGAGGATTGAACCAGAATGTTTTTAAAGTTTCCTCTAGCTCCAAAAGTCTAGAAGTGTATGACTATTTCAGGAAGTACAAAATGATATTATACTGAATACACATACTTCTTGCAAGCTGTACATCCTTCTTCCCCGAGATTCTGACGCATTTCCCGAGTTACCAGAAGGATAGTTACTAATAATTTAATGAAGTTTCTACAAGCACACGGGGGTCTTGGTAATGAGCCTTCCTTTTGCCTTTGGTAAAATCAGTGGTTCTCAACTAGGGGCAACTCTCTCCCCCGCCCCACCAGGGGTATGTGGAAAGTTTGGAGACATTTGTGATTGTCACTTCAGGGGTACTACTGGCATCTAGTGGATATGCTGTTAATTAAACAACAAAAAAAATCTTGTCCCTTTAGGTCAGACTAGCAGAGCAGCTCCCTTGCTGCAATCTGTTGAAAGTCAACCCTCAACACAAGGGTTTGTATTAAAAAAACAAAAACAAAGAACGTGTCCCTTAAAAAACAAACAAACAAACACAAAGTTGGGGTTAAGCATCAAGTATATTCATCCAGACTGAGTGAAATCAGCTGAAGCTTGATGGCAATCCGTTTCTCTCTAGTAAGAAGGTCCAACTCTGGTAGAAATGAGCTTTGCCACAGAGGGAAGTTTCGATGAGTGAGCTCGACTCTTAACAGTGGCTTATACCTGCAAGGGCATAGGCAGAATGACTGCCGAGTTACAAAAATCAAGGTATCATGCAACACCCTTTATACACCGAAATGCCAGAAGCCTGGGAGTGGGACCCCGGTGTGGAAGTTTTCAAACCTCTTTCCTGCTGATCACAGGCACACCCCCAATCAGGAGACACTGCTGCGGAACAGTACTTCTCAAGCAGGGTGATTCTGCTCCCCGGGGGATGTCTGGAGACCTTTTTGACTGTCAAAACTGGAGGGGTACTCAACATTTCCCAGTGATTTTTTTCTTCTCCATGGCAACTTCAAAGTCCCAAGAAGAGAGAAACCAAAGGGAACAGACAGGAAAACCTGGGATTTCTACTTTCTCTCATAGTCACAACTCATGTCTCGCAGCAAGTCTCCTAGGCCTGTATTTACTTCTGATCTTGAACAAAACAATTTCTTACATAACAGATTACCATCTTCGGTGGGGTGGACACACATTAGTGCACTTGGCAACAGACTGTGAATGATACATTTGTCTCCAGCTATACATAAACACACACAAGCAAAGCCTGTAGGGGCACTATAAGCATCTAATGCATAAAGACTAAACCTCTTACGATGCACAGGACAACTCCCCATGACAAAGAACTCAAAATGTTAAGAGTGCTGAGGTTAAGAAATCTTGCTTTCAAGAGAGGCCTGGGGGAGATAAGCCAGGGGGCTGTTAATGTCTGAAGGATTACTTCAGGAACAGAAGGAGGCAACTGACAACTCTGAAGGGATGTTCTCCACAATTCCTTCGGAGTCTCAGTCTAGGAAAACACAGGACAGAAGCTGGACATAGCTGGTAGAATGACTCTGACAGAACTTACCAATAAAGATGCTTAAGGCAGAAAACAGGAAAAGAGGTCAGACAAAATGTACCTTTCTCCTTTACACTGTTTTAAAACAGAATTTCTCTATTGATATAAATATGTCCTGAACACTGATATGACATCACCCTGGAGGTTTTCAGTTTCCCCAAATAAACAGCTATACCATCTAGGCAACTCTAAGATGCAACACTGACTCATCTAGTTAAAACACAAAAGCTTGTATTCAGAAAGAAAGTTTCAAAAGTCCATCTACATATGTCCCAATCTTCAACTATGGGAGGAATATACAGAGTACCTAGCAATAAATTTTCTTTTTCCACATACTAGGTTCTTTAGTATTATGCTAGCTATGTAGTATGATGATCTATTCTTCAGTGTTATGAATATGTTCCATTCTATTTTCTCCAATGATTCTCATTGATTGAAGATGTGTTTCATTAAACCAGAAAAAAATGTTATCATTGAATTGTAATAAAAATCACTAAGAAAAAAAAAATTCCACATTTAAAGGAAAGATAAATGATAAACCATTAAAATGATACAATTTAAAAGAGGAGCAATTTGAAACTGTAATAACTGCTTTAAATTTACAATTAAGGGAATTTCACTTTTTTGCACTCTTATCATCAACATTCCTCTTTCTGGACATTTCTGCTCATTGAGACTTGAAGAGTCTAGTGTTTTCTTTGCTCTCTGAAAATAGACTGTTTTTCTCTCAGTTTTTATTTTGAAAAATTTCAAGCCTCTAGAAAAACTGTAATACTACAATGAACGTTTGTATATCCTTAACTTAGACTCACCAATTGTTAACAAACATTTGGCTATACTTGCTTCCTGTCCAACTGTCTTTTTTACCAGAACCATTTGAAACTTATTAGTGTAACACATCATGAAATCACTTGTAAATGTTTCAATATGTACCTCCTGAGAATAAGGGTATTATTCTATATAACTATCAGCATCATTATTATACCTATTAAAATCAATAATTCTCTAACATTACTTTATATCTAGTCCACGGTCAGACTTTCAAAAAAAAAAAAGAAAGGAAAGAAAGGCCATACAGCTTCTTAGAAATCTAGGCACCAACCAATGATCACATATCACAGTTAGCTGTTATGTCTCTTTGGTCTACTTAAATCTACAACAGATGCTGGTGTTTTGTTTTCTGGCCTTTTATGACACCGACATATTTGAAGCAGGAACCCCCAGATTTTTAAACATATCTCCTAGTCTCACTTTTTCTAGTTTCTATGGTTAAAAAAAAAAAAAATCCTTCCTCTCTAGATTTCCAGAGCTTATATTCCTCCTCTCCTCGAAGTTAAGCTCTCAAAAAAAAAAAAAAAACCAAACAAGTTTCACTTCACTCTCGTTTCTCAGGTCTCCATTTATTTCTTTTCCCCTCACGCCACCGATACTGCTTTCACTAAGGTCACCGAAGGCTTTCTTCACATGCCAAGTCCAAAGGACACTTTTTCAGTTATCTCTGCAGCAGCTGCCATTCCTATCCATTACCTCCCTCACGTGCTCTCAAATCTTGGCATAATTCTCTTGTTCTCATCCTCACAGAATGTTGGTATTCATCATGGATGTCCTTGACTGTCGCATTCCCTCCACGGCTTTAGCCACCAGCTTTAGTGATTCCTAAATCTCTTCTCCAATCTAGAACTCTCTCCAAAACTCAAGACCCATCTATCTAATCAGCTACCAGACATCCTGGCCCAAATTTCTTACAGTCCCCTACGTATCAAGTGTCCATACCTGACTTATTATTTTTCCCCTGCCAACTGTTTATCCTACTATATTCCTTTTCTTAAATAATGGAAACATCAGTTTTCCAAATTTAAAACCTCTCCTCCTGCTTCCTCATCTCCACCAATGAACCAATCACCAAATCCTCAATTTTACATCCTGTATAGCTCTCACATTCATCACCTCCTCTTTAGCTCTACATTAGTGGCAGTCAAGGCCCTCAACATCCCTCCCATAGACCATCACAAAGATATTTTAATTTCTATACTTCCAACCCCTTTTCTCCTTTCTGAGCCAGTCTCTACAAATTATTTTTCTAAAACACAAATTGGCTCACATTGCTCATCTATTTAAAGCACTTTAGCACTTTCCTTGACTTCCCATGCCCAGCTAGCGAACAATTTAGCATGGTGGTTAAGAATACCAGCACTGGAGTCAGAAACAGGTGAATTCAAATACTAGATTCTCCACCTACTGTGTGGCCTTGAGACACTGTTTTAACCTCTCCAAAGACTCAGAGTTTTTTATCTATAAAATAAGGATAATTGTGTCTTTCCAACCATATTGTTAATCAATTACAAGGTGATATATGTCAAACATTTGTCTTATTACCCAAATACGTAATAATTACAATAAAATGAAGTCCAAATTACTTAGCATGACCCACTGGTTACTGCCTATCAGTTCAGTCTCGTTTCCTATTCTTCCCTCATTCTTTGTTGCCATATTATTTCAAACCTTTCTGCTTCTGTACACATAATTTTCTGTTTACAAAAACTATCCCCCCGTGCTTTGTCCAATGAGTGAACACCATTCCTGCCCTTTGAACCTAAACACAACCCTATCACTCTGTATTACATCTATTCCTTGTCTTCCTCGCCACGAAACTGTTTCTTGAAAGCAGATTTTTTGGAGAAAATAACGACACAAACTAGTAACGGACATGGAAATTCACCTCAGAGATATGGAACCTTATCACTGCCTGTTGAACAAATTTATAGAAAAGACCTAATCATTTTGTTCACAAACTAATGGTTTACTTTACTTCTTATTTTTTAAAAATACATCAGCCGAATGAGAGTTCAGGTGAGCAAGACAGGAACTTCACACTTGGATTTTTTTTGTGTGGGGAGCTTTAAGTAGCTGTGGAAGAACAGGGATTTGAACTGGGTCTTGAAAACTGTTTTCGTCTAAAGCACAAAGGGCAAACAGGGCCTGTGGTATTCAAATTGGTGGATGTGAACTTCAGTCAAAACTTCAATGTAGCAAAGCTAAATTTAGGTTAAAGCATATCCTTCCTTAAAGGGAAACTGTCATAACTCAAACTCAAATAAACAAATTTATTAAGGGAGAGATGTCCACTATGGGAGAGATTCCACTATGGGAACAACCAAATGAGCAAACAGGAAAAGCCAGAAATTATTCTGGAAGTAGTCACTATTATGATTGAAAGTGTTGGTCGCTCAGTCTGTCTGACTCTTTGCTGACCTCATGGGTAGCCGGCCAGGCTCCTCTGTCCATAGAATTCTCCAGGCAAGAATACAGGAATGGGTTGCCATTTCCTCCTCCAGGGGATCTTCCTGACCCAGGGATCGTACCCACTTCTCCTGCATTGCAAGTGGATTCTTTATCATCTGAGCCACCAGGGAAGCCCCTATCATGAGCAGAAGGCCAAATACCTTAAAATTGGTGTACTGGCAAATACCAAGGATATGCAGGCTCTTAGATCAGAAAAAAAGTGTGGCTGGCAGGACTAATGATCTTAAAATACTAGACAACAGGAAGCAGGCGAATTTTCTTGTTCTAAATGGAGATTACAAACAGCTCATTTAATCAGGCCAATAAACCAAGTCATTCCTTTCTGAAATCCGAGATGCCATGTTCATCGTATACCAAGACCACACTTAAAAAAAAAAAATTCCTTAACAATTATCAGAAAAAGATGTTTCGTAGTGGGGCGGGAAATCTACTGTAAACATTCAAAAAAAAAAAAAAACCAGAAATCTAAAAGGGCAATGAAATATAAACTTTGCTAGGACCGCTGTTTTGGTCACTACTGTGACCCCGCGAAACAAATTCAATTAGGGTGGAACTCTGCTCTCCCCGGCAGAGCCAAGGGAAAAAAAGGAGAAGTCTTAAGAAAGTTGACCCCGGGGAGTTGGTGAAGGGTGCTGTCAGTCACTCCGCAAAACGCCAAAGGCTCAAAGAAGGGGTCAGCGCAGGGGCAGGAGTGGCACTGGAGCGGAAAGGTGGGCTGCGCGAGGATTTTATAGACGGGTGCGGCGACAGTGTTGTCACGAAGCTGCCTCCCCCCTCCCGGCCTCGGGCCCCAGTCACTCACATGCGGGGCCCGCGCCCCCTCGGGCTCCTCCCGCCTCGGGGACAGCAAGCCGCCGGGCGAGGAGGATAGGCCGACAACTTCCTACTTCCGGGCGCGCAACCCGGAAGTAACTCCCAACCCACAGGCGAGGCAGCGCTCCTTCTTCTCGCCGGAAGCTTCCGCCAGAAGTAGAACAGGCGATGTCTCGGAGAGCTTCGGAACTATCACGAGATCTGGAGAGTACGGCTTCTTGCTCCCCCTGGCGGCCAGTTCTTCCCTCTCGGTCTTCTTCAGTCCTTGCCAGCGGTCTCTTTGTGAGCCAACGCCGACTTCATAGCTGAACTAATTCATTCAGTGAGTTTGTTGAGCCTCCTACTATGTGACAGGCAGCGTGTTAGGCATTAAGAGATGGAAGTGGGAGGGATAACGTAAATGGTGGGCAGGCCCTTACCTTTGAAATCTAAAAGAAAGGCAGGCGAACAGATCACTCAAATTTACACACGGCACACTCATTAATGTTTACTCTTTGCCAGACATTACAAAGGACTTTATATTCGTGAAACTGCTTCAGCAACCTTCATTTACCCTCTTACTAACCAAGCTGAAGTTTATGGAAAGGTGAAATTGGTCGAGATTACACTGGACACTCGCTCTGCTCAGATTCTGATCTGGAACACGCCCTGTGTGAATGTTGAACTGAACTGGATAAGGCATGCCTGCTCAATCATGTCTGACTCTCTGCGACCCCATAGTCTGTAGCCCTCCAGGCTCCTCTGTTCATGGAATTCTCCAGGCAAGAATACTGGAGTGAGTTGCCATTTCCTACTCCAGGGGATCTTCCTGACCTTGGGATTGAACTCATGTCTCCTGCATTGCTGGCTGATTCTTTAACACTATACCACCTGGGAAGCCCAACTGCATAAGGACGTGGTCCCTAACATAGGTTACTGACAGCCTACTTGGTGAGAAGAAAATCTGAGACAAGCATTTAGACAGCGATGGAATGTGGCACCAAATTAAAGATCAAGAAGAGAGAAGGAGAGTCTGCTACAGACAGGATGAGTAGAAAGGAGGAGCTGGAACAAGGGAGATTGGGTGAAGTTTGGTAAAGCATTGCAAGGAAAAAGACTAGCTTGGGCATAAGTCTGAAAGTGGGAATGCTGATTCCACATATAAGGCTTGGATAATAAAATAGTCCAAAATCAGACTGGAGAAGTCAGTGAGTGAGTGGTCAGTGGTGAAGGGCCTTCAAACTCAGGCCAAGTGATTTGGGATTTTAATAGGCAAAGAGAAACCATTTAATACTTCATGGCAATATCTTATAGTATTTCAGATGAGGGCTTTGGCTGCTGTGTGTAAAATGATTACTAGAGGGAAACCAAAGAGCAGGGAAGTTCCAGCAAGGGAGCTTCTGAAATAATCCTGGAGTTAAAGGTCTGAAACAGCAGTGGGAATGGGAAGAAAGGAATACAGTTTGGGGACCTTTGGAAAAAAGAATTGACGTGTTTGATGATGTGTCACAGGGAGCAGAGATAAAGAGGAAGATCCTTAGGATTCCAGCTCAAAAAATGATGTTATAATTTTGTTTTTAATAAGGGACATTTATTCAGAAGACACATTAAACTTAGATACAGAATAAATGAAGTAAGTACAAGCTGCAATCTAATAGTGATTAGAACAGGACTCTAGGCCTCTTTGTCAACTCTGTCCCGAAGTCACTGACACCTAGTGTTCTCTTGGGAATAAAAAGTCCAAGCAAAGCTGAGCCTCCTGAGTAAGGATTTTGGAATGAGCCAGCAAGGTGCTGTCGTATGCTTCTGTTAAACCCCAATGCATCTTCACCATGCCCTAAGCCTCCCGAGATATGTAGTCAGGAACTACATAAGGTCCAGAGAAAGGAAACTCAGATAATAACAGTCAGGACCAACAATGAAAACTTTTCCATCCAGCTCAAGGGCCATAACGAGGGCATGAACACAAGACTGCAGGAAGTGTAAATTAATTATACTTTACATTAGCACAGCTTTCATCAGTCTAAAATGTAATTTTCTTTTTTAAAAAAATAATTTTATTCATTTACTCATTTTATTCATTTATTTATGGCTGTGCTGGGTCTTTATTGCTGCACAGGCTTTTCTCTAGTTGAAGAGAACAGGGCCTACTCTGCGTTGCAGCGTGTGTGCTTCTCAACGCGGTGGCTCCTCTTGTTGCGGTGCATGGGCTCTAGGGGCACCGGTTTTAAGTAGCTGTTGTTCCCAGGCTCTAGAGCACAGTCTCAGTAGTTGTGGCACACGGGCTTAGTTAGTTAAGTTAGTTAAGGTGCTGCGTGGGATCTTCCTGCAGCAGGCATTGAACCTGTGTCTGCTGCATTGCCAGGCGGATTGTTTACCACTGAGCCACCAGGGAAGCCCCTAAAATGTAATTTTCTGTTTATTATTCATTCAATGAAACTTGAGCATCCTACGTCCAGTCCTCTGCGAGGAGGGCACAAAGATGAACAAGGGCTCAGTTATTCTCTCAAGGAGCACACTGTCTAGTTTGGCCTTTTCAATCTTGTAGACCCTTATTCCTGCTTGGTAATTAAGGAAACTAGGATTGAACTGTGGTCGAGAGCACAGGATCACAGCTGTGGTACTTTGAGTAAGTTATCTCTGTAAGTCTCAATTTCCTCAAAGTAAAAGGGGGAATGGTGATATCTACCTCTTGTGGGTTTGAAGATTAAGTGTTGTCAAAAGTTCAAAAATAAGCTACAAGGATATACTGCACAGCACAGGGAATATAGCCAATATTTTATAATAACTATAAATGGAGTATAACCTCTACAAATTGTGAATGAGGAAATTTTCAAGTCTGAGTTCCATTTGTGTTTGATTTTTAACAGTGTGAAAGTAACAATAGTGTTTACTGGGTGCCTGGTACAAAGTAAGCATTCATTTAACTGTCATTATCAAGTGGTATGCAAAGCATTTACAGTATGTTCACTGACCCCATTTCTTTCTTATCCTCCCTCCAAACCTCCTCTCGTTGTCTTTGATAATGCGAGAACACTCCTAACAGCCTTGGGCTACCATCTATCCCAGCCACAGTCACTCTAATCCTTGCTTAGCCCTGACCTATATGATCTTCACTATCCTAGCTTTCCCTTCCTTTATCTCTGATTTCTTCCCAGTCCTTCCCTCTCCCCAGACGCTTTGCCTTTGGAGACTTTAAGTTTGATTTGCTACGGGGCTATGGACCTGTTGTTGTTTAGTACCTAAGCCATATCCAACTCTTTTCCGACTCCATGGACTATAGCTCAGGCTCCTCTGTCCATGGGATTTCCCAAGCAAGAATACTGGAGTCGGTTGCCATTTCCTTTTCCAGGGCATCTTCCTGACCCAGGGATCTAACCTGTGTCTCCTGCACTGGCAGGTGGATTCTTTACCACTGAGCCACTTGGGAAGCCTGACTATGGACATATAAGTCGTTTAAGTGCTGAGTCTCAGTTTTCACATCTGAAAAATGGGAATAATAACATCTACTTTACAGGAACATATAAGTCGTTTAAGTGCTGAGTCTCAGTTTTCACATCTGAAAAATGGGAATAATAACATCTACTTTACAGGATTGTTTTGCGGAGTAGATAACATAATAATGTTCAAGTGCTATGTAAATGTACAGCGCCTTACATTAGTGTGAGTCACTGGCAGCTCTCATCTCTATCCCCTTCTCAGTACTATTGTGGGACTAAGAAATTCTTCCAAACGTAAGGTTAGGCTTTAACTCCAAAAGAAGTGCAGATTTGCTGGCCGGTCACGCCTCCGCATGCCTAAACCAACCAATCAGAGCGTCCATAGAATGGCGCGGTCTCTCCACTTGGAGATCACCTCCAATGGAGGTTGGCACTTTTCTCCGTCCTAGCAGACAGCTTGCTTTAGCCTCACGCTCTAGATTCTCGGCCTTGGAGGTGGGGGTGGGGGTCCTTCCTCTGCCTTGTCTCAAATCGCCCCAATTTTGGCATCTTTAGAGTTGAACGGCGGGAACCGGAAGTGTCTTGCAGCAGCCGCGGGTCCCCGGCGAATCGACGCCGGAAGTAGCGATCGCCGCGAGAGTTTTCCGCCAGCCTCGCCATGGCGGCGATCCCTCCAGACTCTTGGCAGCCGCCTAACGTGTACTTGGAGACCAGGTGAGGGTCCGGCCTCCGGGGCTGGGCCGGTGGAGGCGACGTGGAGTTTCAGGCTTAGCCGCGGGGCTGGGTTCCGGGCTGGCGCCTTCGGAAGGCCAGCCTCCTCGTGGAGGGGCGGTCGCGAGGGCCGCCTTGGGGCTGAGTGGGGACCGCCACTGCCCGCGTCCGTGCTCCACACCCACTTGCGCTGTTAGCGATAGCGGCCCGAGCGCCCTCCTTCTACCTCTCCGTTCATTCATCCTTTCATTCAACCAGCGCGCGTTCAGTCTACAGGCCGGGGACGTGGGATCGGAGGGTCAGAGGTGGATGAAACACAGCCTTGCCTTTAGAAACTTACAGTACAGTGAAGGAGACAGACATGTCAATATTAAGGGTTGTAAGTAGCTCAGTTATTTATACAAAGTTTTAGGCAGACACAGGAAGAAGCGCGTTCATTCCCTCCTGTCAGAGTGATAGTATTGAGCACCAAACAGCTAGTGCCTTGTCCCCCATGTGTAGCATCACATTTAGTTTAATTCTCTTAGCAACTCAGATCATGTAGGTACTGTCCCACCTTCTCTCCAGTTTTAGCAGGGGAAATGTCAAAATGTACAGAGTAGATTGCTTGATTAAAGTCTTGTAGCTAATAAGTAGGGGAATCTCATTTGGAGCCAGGTCTGTTTGGCTGCTGCTCTCGATTCTTTAGCCCCATTCATTCCATTGCCTCTTTGGGAAAAGTTAAAAGTGATCTTTCCGAAGTAGAACAAACAACCTTACTCCTGCTAATTTCTTACGCCTCCAGCAATATAAAATTGAAATTTTGTGGTCTCACCTTCAAAGGTGATTTTTTTCATCTCATCTTTGCCTACCTCTCTGCCTACAATCTTCCATTTGCACATCAATAGCCAAAGTCCAGCCATTGTCTTTCTGTCTTCCTCTTGCTTGTGCTGCTTTCCATCGGAGCACAGTTCTCTCAGATGCTGTTTTTGCCCCCTGGCCATCTTCCCCATCTTACATAGGAAAATTCTACTTTTTCTGGTCAACTTGAAAGTATGTAATTTCTCAACTACCTGTTGTTGTTGTTGTTTTCTAGTTACAAAATAAATGAAAATTTTAGTTCAAGCAGTTGCAGAAGTGTATACAGTAAGAAGTGACAGCCATTCCTGTCTATAAAAACACCACTAATAGTTTGAAAAGACCCTGATGCTGGGAAAGATTGAGGGCAGGAGGAGAAGGGGACGACAGAGGATGAAATGGTTGGATGGCATTACCGATTCAAAGGACATGAGTTTGGGTAAACTCTGGGAGTTGGTGATGGACAAGGAGACCTGGCGTGCTGCAGTCCATGGGGTCACAAAGAGTCGGACACAACTGAGTGACTGAAGTGAACTGAACTGAATAGTTTGTTGGATGATCTGCAGATCTTTTTCTCTGTACATAAAAGCATCTCTTTTATGTTCTATATTTAAACAATAATACGATTGTATGATCATATTGTATGTTTTTTTCTGTAATTTGCATGTAATACATGCAGCCTTCTGTATGGATATTTCATATTTTAGTCATTCCCTCTATGAAGGACATTTAAGTTGCTTCTCATTTTTTTGTTAGGACAATTATTGGAATAAACATCCTTGCACCTATTATATCCTCAAGCACTTTCGTAAGTTTTCACAGAGAGGAGAAACTTTAGAAGTTGAAATTGCTGTAAAAGGTATGCACATTCCAGATTTGTATAGGTTATTTTCTGACTGCCATTCCAAAAAGTTATTCCCTGTATTTTAAAATATCCACCAGAATGTTCCTCTGTAAGAGGAAAAGCACTTACAACCATGTCTTACACAGAGTAACTATTAATCTGTGTTAAATGTTAGGAGCGTAAAGGATAAATTGCCACTAGAAAGGCTTTTAGAAAGCTATGTTCTAGCACATACCACATTTATTTATAGAGTCCTTACACTGCGCTTCACACTGGGTATTCAGGCTATACAGAGTTGACTCAATTCTTACATTCTTGGAGCTTAAAGTCTAAGTGAGTGATGAAATGGAGGTAGATGAATGAAATTAAGATAGGAAGGCGCCTATCTTAAATCTTACTTGGTCCTTTTTCTTAGCCACACTTCAGAGGGAAATGGCACCCCACTCTAGTACTCTTGCCTGGAAAATCCTATGGACGGAGGAGCCTGGTAGGCTGTAGACCATGGGGTTGCTAAGAGTTGGAAACGACTGAGCGACTTCACTTTCCCTTTTCACTTTCATACATTGGAGAAGGAAATGGCAACCCACTCCAGTGTTCTTGCCTGGAGAATCCCAGGGACAGGGGAGCCTGGTGGGCTGCTGTCTATGGGGTCCCACAGAGTCAGACATGACTGAAACGATTTAGCAGCAGCAGGGGGAAGAGCACTCATCACATTGTTGTTGCTCAGTCATGTCTGACTCTTTGCAACCCCATGGACTGCAGCACGCCAGGCCTCCCTGTCCTTCACTATCTCCTGGAGTTTGCTCAAGTCTGGGGTGAGGTTTGAAGTAATCAGGTTTTCCTTTGTTGCACCCTTCCTCAATACACACAAATTATACTTTTTTTTCCATTAATTTTTTTACAAATTTATATGGCTCAAAAATCACTGAAAGCCTTTCTGTCTCTCATTTACGCAGTTTCCACCCCATCCCCCGAAACTTGTACTGTGTGCTGTGCTTAGTCACTCAGTCGTATCTGACTCTTTGTGACCCTATGGACTATAGCCTGCCAAGCCCCACTGTCCATGGGGATTCTCCAGGCAAGAGTACTGGAGTGGGTTGTTGTGCCCTCCTCCAGGGGAACTTCCCAACCCAGGGATCGAACCCAGGTCTTCCACGTTACAAGCGGATTCTTTACCACCTGAGCCACCAGGGAAGCCCATGAATACTGGAGTGGGTAGCCTATCCCTTCTCCAGGGGATCTTTCACCCAGGAATGAAACTGGGGTCTCCTGCATTGCAGGTGGATTCTTTACCAGCTGAACTGCCAGGGAAGCCCCCAGAAACTTATGTATATATAAATAACTGTGAATTCCCAATATTTTAATATCCAACTTAAAAAAGTTATAAATTAGGTGTAATATTTTTCTCCCTAATTTAGGGGTTGGTTATATTGGTTTCCAGAGAAGGAAATGGCAACCCACTCCAGTACTTGTGCCTGGAAAATCCCATGGATGGAGGAGCCTGGTAGGCTGCAGTCCATGGGGTCGCGAAGAGTCGGACACGACCGAGTGACTTCACTTTCACTTTTCACTTTCATGCATTGGAGAAGGAAATGGCAACCCACTCCAGTGTTCTTGCCTGGAGAATCCCAGGGACGGCGGAGCCTGGTGGGCTGCTGTCTGTGGGGTCGCACAGAGTCGGACACGACTGAAGTGACTTAGCAGCAGCAGCATATTGGTTTCCAGTGATCAGTGATTTGTTGTATATAAGGCGTTAGGATTTTTAGTTGTCTGTGGTTACTTTGCTTGAAAGAAGAACCAGAAACCCCAGCATGTTTTCCTCAAAGGAGGTGTCTGTGTTTGTGTTATTTGCACTGTGTTGTTTTCCTTCACTGAGCATGCAATCTGACCTTTATCATCATTTCACGACTCAATAAGCTTGCAAATGAAGAGTTGTGGAGTGGTCTCATAACGTTCCTGTGTGCTATCCCCTTGTTCTTGACTGGAGCTCTACTGTCCTCTCCCCCTGCAGCATGGGGATCATCGTGCTGGAGCTGTACTGGAAGCATGCTCCAAAGACCTGTAAGAACTTCGCTGAATTGGCTCGTCGAGGTTACTACAATGGCACCAAATTCCACAGAATCATCAAAGACTTTATGATCCAGGGAGGTGACCCAACAGGGACAGGTACAGTTAAGTCAGTGATAGTTTCTGAAGTCTCATCCTGTTATTGCTGGGTACATGGCAACCAGAGCTCTCTTCCAAGTATCAGGGCCTGGGTTAGTTGATTCTGCCGACCACTCCTGCCCTTGCTGCCACACACCCTTCCCCAAACACACGCATATGACGAGAAACCAGTCTTAACTCTTGAGCTTTACAGAGTTTCTCATAACTTCTATATATTGCTTACTAAGAGCGAATAATATCTGCCTGAATTGTAGTAAGTAGCTCATGTGGTAAAGAATCTGCCTGCAATGCAGGAGACCCCAGTTCCATTCCTGGATCGGGAAGATCCCCTGGAGAAGGGATAGGCTACCCACTCCAGTATTCATGGCCTTCTCTGGTGGCTCAGATGGTAAAGAGTCCGCCTGTAATGCGGGAGACCTGGTTTTGGTCCCTGGGTTGGGAAGATCCCCTGGAGGAGGGCATGACAACTCACTTCAGTATCCTTGCTTGAAGAATCCCCATGGACAGAGGTGCCTGGCAGGCTGCAGTCCGTGGGGTCGCAAAGAGTCGGACACGACTGAGCAACTAAGCACACAGTCTGGATAATCAGAAGAAAGATATTTGCAGCATTTTAAGGAAAAGAAAATAGTGGAAATAATTTCAAGAGAAGAGTCTATGTCATGCATACTGTTGTTTCTTAAAGAAAAAGTATTTAATTTTGTGTCTATTTAACAAAAATTTACTTCCTGCTCTGAAAGATGAGGCAATTAGTGCTTAAATTTCTACCCATTCCTATTGTTTAGGAAAAACTTCGTTTTGTCTGCCTCCTGTGTTGGGAAAAACTCAGTTCTCCCCTCCTGGGCTTCTCTTTCACTTTTATGTGCTCACACAGAACACTTTACTTCTTACACTTCTGGTCACCAAATATATGGAATTTTTCCCCCCACATTAAGCAATTCCTTGGAGACCAGCTGTGTTTGATTAATTTGCTAGAGCAGGTCACAGAACTCGGGGAAACACAAGTGCTTACTTACCAGTTTATTAAAGGATATGAAATAGAATACAGAGGAACAGAGATGCCTCAGGTGAGATCTGGGAGGGTGCTGGAGATTGGAACGTCTGTCCCTGTGGAGCTGGGGTGCATCACCCTCCCAATGTCGATGTGTTGGTGTGCTTTGAAGCTCTCTAAAGCCTGTACTACTAGGATTTTATGGAGGCTTCCTCATGTGGGTGTGATCAATTATTAACTCCATTTCTAGGCTTTCTCCTCTCCTTCCCTCTTTGGAGAAGGGGGTGGGGCAGGCCCTGAAAATTCCAACTTCTAATTGTGACTCGGTCTTTCTGGCAACCAGCCTGCATCCAGGAGCCCCCCAGAGTCACCTCGTTGGAACAAAAGATGGTCCTCATGCTCTTATCACTTAGGAATTTATAAAGGTTAAAGAGCCGTCTGTTAGGGACAGGGTCAAAGACCAAATATTAGAACAAGAAATACTCTTACTGTTCTTATCACTTGGGAAATTACAAGGGTTTTAGAAGCTCTGTGCCAGGAACCAGGGGCAGGTATCTATCTATATTTTTTTCTATTATCTCACACCTCTCCTCCCTCCTTTGCTCCCAATTTTTTGTTAGTTTTTCCTTATCAGAGTTTACAGCATTTTCTGTACTGCACCCATGAGTCCTTCACTTACAGAGTGGGTTTACATTTTCAGAGAGTTCAGCGCTCACCACTAGGCTTTTCTGTTCATAAGTAGTAAAAGGCAGAAATGGTTTTTATTGCAAGGGCTGGAGGGTGTTATATTTTTTAACTCAATCATGTTTGAGAATTTCTTCCAGTTAAAAAAGACCCTGACTGTGTATACTTGGGCCAGGCAAATTCCCTCAGATCTTTTCAGACAATTCTGTTCCATTGCCTTCTGGTTTTGAATGTGGCTGTGGAAAATCCTGAGGCCAGATATGCTCCTTCCTTCAATACAGGGAAAATTTTTTTTGTATTTCTGAATATTTTCTCTTTTATACTTACTGGATTTTCTATTTCAGGAAACTAGTTATTCTTTGTTTCATCACCTTTACCTTCCATATCTGTCACATTTCTTCTGAGTAAGTGAGATGATGTTTTTCAATTTTTTCCTGCATCTGCTGAAATAATCTCAGACCTTTACTCTCTGCCTTATTCAGTTTTGAGTCATGTCTGTTCTGTTCTTTACTGCTCTGCCTTATTTATTAGTGCTGTCTTCGTGTCACTTGGCTCTCAAACTGTTTCCTCAACTCTGCGATCTTTTCACCTTATCCTGTTGATTTATATTATCTTGTCTTTGAGCTCTTGTCTTTGACCTTTTTCTTACTGTTGAAGCATCTGTAGCTGAGACAGCCACGGAGAAGCCCTTCTTGGATTATACTTTCTCCCTTCTTTTTCCCTTCCATTTGTTGCGTACGTTTGCACAGTCTCCGTGCCATTTCTTGTCATCTTATCCACGCTTAGTGTTGGAACCTACATTGAGCTACCTTTTACTTGCTTGGGTACCGTGTAAGTGGATTCTCTTTGTCCCTGTCCCCACCCATGTGGGACCAGTTATCTTTCCCATCCCAAATACTCGGTTGCCAACTTCTGCTCTGTCTCCCCAGACTGTGTGCTAGTGGTGTCCTTCTGCCACCCTGGGCAGCCCTTGAGTGTAGCTGGAACAGAGGAAGAAGCCTCATACCATTTATCGTTCTCAGCTGTGCTTCCATAACAGAAGATAAATTAGCAAGAGAATAGCATACAAATTCATTTCATACAAGTTGTGCATGACATTTCCTTTACAAGGAAATGGAGACCTGAAAAGGTCTGAGCATTTCTATGCAAGGGCTGATAGAGTGGAAAGTTGTGGGACGATGTGATCAGACAAAAGTGGGTATGAGTATGAGCTCAGTGTAGTAAACTAGGGGAGACTTAGCAAGGCTTGTTCATTCAGATTTCTCTTGTTGTCCTTCTTTCTTGAAGGTAGGAATGTTCCTTTCCTCTGGGTGTACGAAGGATATCTCTCACTTGAGGGTCTTTATGCCCATTTCAGGGGAAGGTCAGAAAGTCCTTCCTGCACCTGCTGCTCCTCAGATTCCTTCACCTTGAAAGATTCAGTTTGGAACCTTATTGTGGAGTAGTGTATCCTAATCCCCCATCATGGCCCTGTGTTCCTCCTGCCCACTAAGGTGGCCATTGCTGGTAGCCTGACAGCCACCACTGAATGCCTGTGGTGTGTGGGCTTCTGCCTTGCTATTCACCTACTCCCCTTGTTGGCTTCACAGAATTGGAGGGTATTTGTAATAATTCTCTGGGTGATGTGCCTCCTTTCCTGATTTCTACTTTTAGGGAGTGCAGGAAGAAGAATCTCTTAATTCTTTCCTTGACTGACTTTTCAGAATCTTTGGAATAAGATTGTCTCTCTTTTCCAATTTGGTTGTTGCTGATGAATTTTTGACTTTGAAAGAGATTGAATTTTTTGGGTTTGCTTCATCAGTTATTGGAGGGGGCAGTCTAATTCTGCTTCACTCCACTTTCTTAGTCTGAAAATGTCCTGTCAACACTTTGATGTGCTTCTTTCCTGTCTTCCTCCTCTCCCTTGTTATGAGATAAAATTTTAATTTATAACACCAGTGAAATGAGTGTCCTTGATTAGTGTACAAGAATTGGAAGTGACTCAGATGTGAGTGCTCATATCAGAGCTTCCCAATATTTCTATAATTGGTTCTCAATCCTTCATAATGTCACATTTCCATGATGTAACTTTAATGAAATTGAATCACTCAAAAAATTTCCAAATAATTGCATCCAACCTCAAGTATAGTGAGTGGTTGAGCTAAGCCTGCTGGCAGGCTTATGATGGAAGGCAAGCAGAAATTGGGCCCTCCTGGGTCCCGAATATGGACTGCTAGCTGATTAGGTAACACAAGATATGCTGCATGTGGCATCCTGGGGTCCTCAGCAGGTCAGTGTATCATTTCCACCCCCAACCATCCCTCAGTCTAGCTTCTCTGTAACTATACTTCCCATGATCTTTCTCATACACCTTTGCCAGTTGTTTTCTCAGTTCAGCTATCTTTGACCTCCTGTTCATTTTAAACCATTTTGCTTCTTTTAAATCTCCCTTATTGTAATAACGCTATGTTGAAAGAGTCCTTAGCCCTCTGTCTTTTCCACTGACTTCTCTCTCTCCCCTCCCTGTGTGACGTGGCAGCCTGTCACGCTCTCCTTTCACTCCTGCTGCTCTGCACTCAGCCTCATGGTGCTCACTGGCTGCCGTGATGGCCTTGATTACCTACATGCTGATTATGCTATGCATCACCCTCACTCTGATTTCATCTCACCTCTTAGTAGCTCCAGGAACACCTGAAATGTAAAGTGTTGAACAGCAAGCTCATTGTTAATTTTATTCATTTGATGAATGTTTGGTAAGAGTCTGCAGGGTATCCTGTACTATTCCAAGGCCTGTGAGAAGTATTTAAGCGTTAGAAGCCAAGGCATTTTTCTCTTCCTTGCAGAGCTCCCTGCCCTGCCAGGAAGACAACGTACTCATTATAAGAAACAACTAGAAAGTAATAATATGAGGGCTTCCCTCATAGGTCAGTTGGTAAAGAATCCTCCTGCATGGCAGGAGACCCCAGTTCGAGTCCTGGGTCAGGAAGATCCACTGGAGAAGGGATAGGCTACCCACTCCAGTATTCTTGGGCTACCCTGGTGGCTCAGCTGGTAAAGAATCCGCCTGCAATGCGGGAGACCTGGGTTCGATCCCTGAGTTAGGAAGATCCTGTGGAGAAGGGAATGGCTACCCACTCCAGTATTCTGGCCTGGAGAATTCCATGGACTGTATGGTCCAAGAGGTCGCAAAGAGTCAGACACGACTAAGTGACTTTCATTTTCAGAAAGTAATAATACGATAAATAGGCACATTCATGGTTATACACTTTCGGTTATCTATAGAACATAGGTTGGAATAATTCATAATAAGAGGAAAGTACAGTGGAAGTGGGACTGGAATGGGATGGAAGCGTATTTTGAGGTGAACCTTAAAGGAAATGTGGGATTTTAACTCTGGAGAGGACAGGGAAGGGCATTTTAGATTTCAGAATGAATGCAGAGAGGAGGCACGAGGGACAGGCCTCTAGGGTGTGCGGGGGAGCAATCACCCCAGGCATCGTGTCTCCTGCTGTACTGGCAGTGATTTAACCCAGCTGCCTCTCCACCCCCAGGACAGATGCAGGAAACCTGATTTCTAAGGCCCCTGAACTGCATGTTTAAGGGACGGTGAGGGAGGACCAGTTTGGGACAGAGTACCCAGAGTAATAGGAGATAGAGTGGGGTTTAGATCAGGCCAGTTCATGGAGATTCGCAGACAGAAGTTCAGATTTGACCTAGCATCATTCAGGGACCATTTGGGATTCTTTGTAAGGAAAATATGTGAGGACGTTTAATCCAGCCATGGTACGTGGCAAGGTAGTGTAGTGTTGGAGTGAACAGAGGGTTGTGGAGCCTGGTGGGCTTGGGGTTGAATCTTGGCTTCACATGAACACTTGTTAAATGCAGATGAGTTATGTAATCTTGCTGAGCTTCTTATCTATAAATTGGGAGTGTGGTTATTATGTACCTTATGGGGTTGTTGTGAGTAGTAAATGAACAGATGTTTGTAAAATGGTTAGCACAGACTTGACACAAAATAACAGCGTAGAAAAATACAGTTTTTATTATTCATTTTGGTTGTTAATTCACTTAATAAATGTCTGTTGGACTCTAGGCATTATTCTAAGAGCTGGGGATACAATAATGACTAAGAAAGCCCTTGTGGATCTCTCATTCTAGTAGGAAAGAGTAAACAAATAAGTACATAATATGGGTGACAAATGATATGGAAAAAACGATGGATAAGGGTTAGAGCAGGGATTCTCAATCTTGGCATTACTGACATGCTGGGCAGGACAGTTACTTGTTGTGGGAGTGTCCTGTGCTTTGTAGGATGTTTAGCTGCTTCCTTGACCTCTACCCCCAGATGTCAGTAAAGTCCCTCAGTGTGACAACCAAAAATGTCTCCACATATTGTTCAGTGTCCCCAGGGGGCAGAGTCTCGCCTGGCTGAGAACCACTGGGATATGGAGAGAGGTGGTATTGTGGATAGTATGATTAAGGAAGACCTCTGGTAGGTTATTTGAGCAGAGCTCTGGATGAAGTAAAAGTGGTAGGTAAGCCATGAGACTGTCAGGGCCGAGGGCAATCCAGAAGGAACAGCAATCAGAGGTCTCAGTGCAGAGTGTGCTCTGCAAGAAACAGCAGAGGCCAGTGTGGCTGGAGCGGGGGAGCGAGGGGGGAGCGTGGTAGGGGGTCACGGAAAGTGTTCTGAGTTTCCGCGAAGACTCTGGATTTTGTCCTAAGTGTGGACAAACATCACTGGAGGATTTTGAGCAGAGGTCTGCCATGATAAGACTTGTTTTAAGAGGATCCCCCTGACTTCCAGGTGGAGAATAGACTAGTGAGGAAAGCTGGAGGCAAGGCCAGAAGCAGGGAGACCAGTTAGAAGGTTTCATTGTTGTCAAAGCTAAAGTTTATAGTTTGGACTACAGTGCTAGTGGTTCCATTGGTTCTGGTCCTCTGGGAAGCGCATGCTTAGATAGAATTAGGAATTCAAGAGATTTAATGGGGTAACACCTGTGAAAGATAAAGGGGTGAGGGAGCAAGGATTGGAAAGAGAAGTCTTCACGTAACAATGCAGGTCTAACATCTGTGATAGAAGAGAAGGAAGCAGAGAAGGGGCCAGCAGAGGAAAATGAAGAGCTGCAGTAAGGTGGGATTTCAGGAAGGGTGGCATCAGCTATGAGACGCTGCTCGCAGATCAGGCAGGGTGAGGCCTGAGGACTGACTGTTGGATTTAATGACACCGTAGTAGTACCGATGACCTTGACAAGAGACGTTTCAGGGAGAGTGAGGGCAGACATCTGGATGGAGGGCATTCAAGAGGCAGGAGCAGAAGTGGGATGGAATTTTTCTGGGAATTGATGCAGAGACATAGGGGGAAACTTGGAGACAGTGTTTGTTATTGTTGCTGTTTTTCCAAAATGGGAAACAGTAATACCATGTTTTTACGCTGATAGGAATGATGTACTAGAAAGAAAGTTGATATAGGAGAGTGGAAAATTGTAGTTGCAAAGTTTTTTAAAGGTGAATGGGCTTGATTAGTATGCGGTGGTAGGACAGTTATTTGAATAGTTTGAGTGTATTAATAACGGAAGAGGGAAAGTAAATGGGTAGAGATGTAGGAAGGAAAGAGGATTTGATGGTGAAAACATGTGAAAGTTCTCATCTTTTTCTCAGTGAAATAAGAAGCAAAGTTACCCACAAAGAGCAAGGAGCAGCGGGGAGTAGTGGAAGTTTGAAGACGAACTAGAATAAGCTCGGGCGGACTGACTCCCAAGGTGGATCATGACCCACAGTCACCTCTCACAGAAAATGTTCAGATTATCTCAAAGGGGGCTCAGCATCACTGATACCGCTGTGTGTACTTCATATTATATATCACATGGTTTCTTGTATTCAGTTCACTTCAGTTCAGTTGTTCAGTCGTGTCCGACTCTTTGTGACCCCATGAATCGCAGCATGCCAGGCCTCCCTGTCCATCACCAACTCCCGGAGTCTACCCAAACTCATGTCCATCGAGTCGGTGATGCCATCCAGGCATATCATCCTCTGTCGTCCTCTTCTCCTCCTGCCCCCCAGTCCTTCCCAGCATCAGGGTGTATTCCAGTGAGTCAACTCTTCATATGAGGTGGCCAAAGTATTGGAGTTTCAGCTTCAACATCAGTCCTTCCAATGAACACCCAGGACTGATCTCCTTAGGATGGACTGGTTGGATCTCGTTGCAGTCCAAGGGACTCTCAAGAGTCTTCTCCAACACCACAGTTCAAAGGCATCAATTCTTCGGCACTCAGCTTTCTTCACAGTCCAACTCTCACATCCATCCATGACTACTGTAAAAACCATAGCCTTGACTAGACGGACCTTTGTTGGCAAAGTAATGTCTCTGCTTTTTAACATGCTATCTAGGTTGGTCATAACTTTCCTTCTAAGGAGTAAGCATCCTTTAATATCATGGCTGCAATCACCATCAGCAGTGATTTTGGAGCCCCCAAAAATAAAGTCTGGCACTGTTTCCACTGTTTCCCCATCTATTTGCCATGAAGTGATGGGACCAGATGCCATGATCTTAGTTTTCTGGATGTTGAGCTTTAAGCCACCTTTTTCACTCTCCTCTCTCACTTTCATCAAGAGGCTTTTTAGTTCTTCACTTTCTGCCATCAGGGTAGTGTCATCTGCATATCTGAGGTTGTTAATATTTCTCCCTGCAATCTTGATTCCAGCTTGTGCTTCCTCCAGCCCAACGTTTCTCATGATGTACTCTGCATATAAGTTAAATAAGCAGGGTGACAATATACAGCCTTGATGTACTCCTTTTCCTATTTGGAACCAGTCTGTTATTCCATGTCCAGTTCTAACTGTTGCTTCCTGACCTGCATACAGGTTTCTCAAGAGACAGGTCAGATGGTCTGGTATTCCCATCTCTTTCAGAATTTTCCACAGTTTATTGTGATCCACACAATCAAAGGCTTTGGCATAGTCAATAAAGCAGAAATAGATGTTTTTCTGGAACTCTCTTGCTTTTTCGATGATCCAAGGGATGTTGGCAATTTGATCTCTGGTTCCTCTGCCTTTTCTAAAACCAGCTTGAACATCTGGAAGTTTGTGGTTCACGTATTGCTGAAGCCTGGCTTGGAGAATTTTGAACATTACTTTTCTAGCGTGTGAGATGAGTGCAATTGTGCGGTAGTTTGAGCATTCTTTGGCATTGCCTTTCTTTGGGATTGGAATGAAAAGTGACCTTTTCCAGTCCTGTGGCCACTGCTGAGTTTTCCAAATTTGTTGGCATATTGAATGCAGCACTTTTACAGCATCATCTTTCAGGATTTGAAATAGCTCAGCTGGAATTCCATCACCTCCACTAGCTCTGTTCGTAGAGATGCTTTCTAAGGCCCACTTGACTTCACATTCCAGGATGTCTGGCTCTAGGTGAGTGATCACACCATCGTGATTATCTGGGTCGTGAAGATCTTTTTTGTACAGTTCCTCTGTGTATTCTTACCACCTCTTCTTAATATCTTCTGCTTCTCTTAGGTCCATACCATTTCTGTCCTTTATTGAGCTCATCTTTGCATGAAATATTCCCTTGGTATCTCTAATTTTCTTGAAGAAATCTCTAGTCTTTCCCATTCTATTGTTTTCCTCTATTTCTTTGCATTGATCGCTGAGGAAGGCTTTCTTATCTCTCCTTGCTATTCTTTGGAACTCTGCGTTCAAATGGGAGTATCTTTCATTTTCTCCTTTGCTTTTCACTTCTCTTCTTTTCACAGCTATTTGTAAGGGCTCCTCAGACAGCCATTTTGCTTTTTTGCATTTCTTTTCCATGGGGATGGTCTTGATCCCTGTCTCCTGTACAATGTCACGAACCTCTGTTCATAGTTCATCAGGCACTCTGTCTATCAGATCTAGTCCCTTAAATCTATTTCTCACTTCCACTGTATAATCATAAGGGATTTGATTTAGGTCACACTTGAATGGTTTAGTGGTTTTCCCTACTTTCTTCAATTTAAGTCTGAATTTGGCAATAAGGAGCTCATGATCTGAGCCACAGTCAGCTCCCGGTCTTGTTTTTGCTGACTGTATAGAGCTTCTCCATCTTTGGCTGCAAAGAATATAATCAGTCTGATTTCTGTGTTGACCATCTGGTGATGTCCATGTGTAGAGTCTTCTCTTGTGTTGTTGGAAGAGGGTGTTTGCTATGACCAGTGCATTCTCTTGGCAAAACTCTATTAGCCTTTGCCCTGCTTTATTTTGTACTCCAAGGCCAAATTTGCCTATTACTCCAGGTGTTTCTTGACTTCCTACTTTTGCATTCCAGTCCCCTATAATGAAAAGGACATCTTTTTTGGGTGTTAGTTCTAGAAGGTCTTGTAGGTCTTCATAGAACCATTCAACTTAAGCTTCTTCAGCGTTACTGGCTGGGGCATAGACTTAGATTACCATGATATTGAAGGGTTTGCCTTGGAAATGAACAGAGATCATGCTGTCATTTTTGAGATTGCATCCAAGTACTGCATTTCGAACTCTTTTGTTGACCGTGATGGCTACTTCATTTCTTCTAAGGGATTCCTGCCCACAGTAGTAGATATAATGGTCATTTGAGTTAAATTCACCCATTTCGGTCCATTTTAGTTCGCTGATTCCTAAAATGTCAATGTTCACTCTTGCCATCTCCTGTGTGACCACTTCCAATTTGCCTTGATTCATGGACTTAACATTCCAAGTTCCTATGCAATATTGCTCTTTACAGCATCGGACTTTACTTCCATCACCAGTCACATCCACAGCTGGGTGTTGATTTTGCTTTGGCTCCATCCCTTCATTCTTTCTGGAGTTATTTCTCCACTGATCTCCAGTAGCATATTGGGCACCTACCAACCTGGGGAGTTCCTCTTTCAGTATCCTATCATTTTGCCTTTTCATACTGTTCATGGGGTTCTCAAGGCAAGAATACTGAAGTGGTTTGCCATGCCCTTCTCCAGTGGACCACATTCTGTCAGACCTCTCCACCATGCCCCGTCCGTCTTTCATTATCTCATTTAATTCTTGTAACAGCCCTGTGAAATATAAGAACTACTACTATTCCTATTTTACAGACAAGGAAACTGAGGCTTAGAGAGAGTAGGTGTCTTGCTTAAGGTTTGCACAACTAGTACGTGGTGAAGTGGGAACCAAAGTCCAGATGTCTTTGACCCCAAAGGCAAGTGAGCATGAGAGGACTCTTTCCTTAAGAACTAAAGCTTCTTGGAGAACTGTCGTGTCATTTGCTGTGTTAGATCTGGTATCTGGCGTTTGCTCTGGTAATCCATTAGCAGCCCCACTAGTCAGTTTCCCCTCCCTACTATTAACTAACAAAGTGGTTGTATCAGTTTCAGATCCTTTTGGCTGCAAGTAACAGAAAACCAGGGAGGCTTCGTTTTTTTCGTGTGATGGAATGTCTGGAGTTAAGCAGCAGCAGGCATTGGTCCCCTGCCCAGTGAGTGGTCAGGGATCCGGGCTTGCTGTGTCTGTCCACTCCATCGTTCTTAGTGCTTTGGCCTTTGATATCAAACCTGTCTTATGGTTGCAAGATGGCTGCTGTTGCTGCTGACATCACCTCTGCTTTCCAAGAAGGAAGATGAGAGACAGAGGAGTGTGTTTGTCCCTTTTTGTCAGGAAAGCTGTAGCTTTCCTAGAAGCTCTACTCAGTGGCTTTTGTTTACATCAGTAAGTCAGAACTGGGTCATCTGGTCACCCATAGCTGCAGAAGGGACTGGTCAGTACCTGCCTTTGTTGTCTGTGAGGTTGAGGCAGCTGTGGAGAAGGGGTTGGAAATGCTCAGAAGACAGCTGCAGTATCTGTTAGAGGCTTTCTTGCTGGAAGAGAGGCTTTGATTAGTTTGGTTAGTCACCTTCTCATGTCAAATGCCCCAAGCAGAGCTTTCACATGGGCCTCCTAATGGGTAAACTGGCTGCCCTTTGGCTGCTTTAGGGCTGGATATCGATCCACGATCCCATCGGCTATGGGAGTGGTGGGGACAAGTAGCACCAAGTTTGGTAATCTTTGTGTGGGAGACCACTCTGCATGTCTCCGATGCCACTTCAGTTCATCTTAAGAGGTTTCTGTAGTCGGTGAGCAGGAGCAGGAGGAAGAGACATCAGAGGACTCTTGGGAATAAGAAAGGATTTTTGTTTTGTTTGTTTTAAGAAACAAAAAGCACAGGTCATACGGAAACAGTTTAAGGAATTTCAGCTGCAAAAAAACTCTTTGCGCCAGAAGATCCATTAAAAGAGTGAAAAAAGTAAACTGGAAGAAAATACTTGCCAAAGCATTAACTGACAAAGGATCAGTATCTAGAATAATCTTACTAATAAGATATATATATACACTGTAAAATGTCAGACCACTCAGTCGAAATGTGGCTGTTGACAGAGGAAGAAAGCTAAATATCCACTAAACATGAGATTATGCACAGCTCCAGGGAAATGAAGTTTAAAACACAAGAGAGCTGACACCTCTCAAACGGACACATGTGAGAAAGCCTGGCGAAAGGACCTCAGGCAGCGAGAGTGAGAGCACTTGGGTGGGGGTGCAGATTGGGGCCCCATCTGACAAGACAGTTGGGGAAATGTAGTACTGGTGAAACACTCATAAGCTGTGAGCCTGCACTCCCCCCTGTGAGGTATAGTCCCTGAGAGCTCCTGCACGTGTGTCCGGGAGACAGTAGAAGAATGGTTACTGCAGCATAGTTTATGATAGCGAAACATGGGCAAGATCCTAAATATCCATCTCCATGAGAAAGGATAAGACTGCAATGTAATCAGGCAATAGAAGGAATACTACGGAGAGCTGCCTGGAACAACATGGATGAATGTCACTTACAGTGTGAGCCAAAAAAAGCCAATTGCAGAAGAATATATAGAGTATTGGAGAAGGAAATGGCAACCCACTCCAGTATTCTTGCCTGGAGACTCCCATGGACAGAGGAGCCTGGTGGGCTACAGTCGATGGGGTCGCACAGAGTCGGACATGACTAAGCGACTTAGCATAGCACATATAGAGTATAGGACCATTTATGTAAGCTTAACAGCATGCAAACAACAGTACCCTTGTTTCGGGATGCATACAATATGTAGTAGAAAAGAAAATGCACAGAAATGACAACCTCCTGGTCAGAATAGTGGTTACCTGAGAGGAAACTGAGCCCCATTACAGCCCTTGTTAGCTCTTGGGTTGAGGGAGGGAAACGGGGTGGGGTGGGGGGTGTGTGCTTGGAGTCTTTGACTGATTTGAAACCGTCTGGTGTCATTTCGGCAGGCTCCAAAGAGTTCCAAGTACCACTGCACGGAAAGAATTCAGTGAGAGGCAAAGAAATATAGATAAGAAGTGATTCATTAGAATAGGACGCTTGTGCAGTTTACAAGTGTGCAGGTGAGGGGGTGCCACGTACTGAGAACTTACTGGGCTGTAGTTTTATAATCAAAGGAAAAGCGGGAAGCAGGGGAAGAACTTTTTTGTCTTTTCTGAGTAGACGTTGTATTTCTATCATCAGTTCCTCCTCCAGCTTGTGCAGAGAAGTTTTTCGTGCCTATATGGGGAAATTAGGTCCACAAATTACGGTTTATCATGTGTGCAGAGAGCGTGTCCTAAGGGATCGCTAACTTACTGAGCTCGCTGGGCAGGATGTGTGGCTCACGCCACCGCTGTTTTATTGTTTGGGGGCAGGTCTCATGCTCCTATTGCTAAGCAAGCCTGCTCTTGGAGTAATCATTAACTTCCGTGGGTCTCCCATGCTGCTTCTACTCACAGTCCCCTAGTGGGGTTAATTATTTAATCACCTACTTGGTGATTACTACTTTACTCTGTCCCTATCAGACTGGCCATATTTTCTTTCTTTCTTTTTATTTATTTGGCCACACCAGGTCTTAGTTGCGGCATGCAAATTCTCAAATGTGGGGATCTAGTTCCCTGAACAGGGATTTGAACCTGTGCCCCCTGCATTGGGAGTGAGGAGTCTAGCCACTGGACCACCAGGGGAGTCCCTGCACACTTTAATTTCTTGAGAGGAGGGTACACAGTTGTTTGTCATATTATTCTTTGTATTTTTTTACGTCTGAAATATTAAATATTTTGAGTAAATGTTTGAAAGAGAGGACTGAAGAGTGAAAGAACTTTGAGAGTAGAGTGTGGAAAACAGGCCTGTGCTTGTCCCAGGGGAGGCACACAGTGCGTTTTGACCGCAGAGCTTCCTAATTGTTGACTTTGTATGTGATCATTGACCTGTTGCCCGCTCTGCACCAGAGAACTTTAATCACTCCTGTCCTCCTACCATCTCTCCCCTGTTCCACATGCCCAAAGGAATGCTTTGATTGGAATTATTTGTCTTTCTGACATTTTGCTGCAAGCCCTACTGAACTGAATTAAGTTATGAAAAGTTAACATTATGAGTAAACTGTCTTCATGGCCCAAAGTACTTGTGGTTGGTCAAACTGTGCCTAGTGAGTAAACAGGCCTTTTCCTCTCATCTCCTGATTGCTTAAACTCCAGGCTTCATCCATGAGGGTCTGGCAGTCATTGACTTGCAGAGATCACACTTCCGAGCTGCTGAATGTAACTCGTAACTCTTAACTCACAGCTTGCTCATTCAAGCCCTGGAGGTAGGGCTTGACCTGGATTTGTCCCTATAGCCCTCTTTCTCCTCTTTCATCTTCAGCCCTAGCCCTGCAGCTAACCCCCTACCTCCACCCCAGGCTCAAGCAGGAACCTTGACCCTGTAGTCAGAGGGAATGTATTGGTTATGTAAGTGCTGTTTGGAGGTATACTGGCAAGTTGGAATTTTTGGAATGAATTTTTACATAGTTTGGTAGTTCAGTAATTTTCCAGAAGCTTAGGTAGCCTGGGCCAGGTGGGAGGTTTCCCCAACTCTGTTAGGATTCACCCCCATGCCTCTTTACATGAGAACAGTGTTTCCTTCCTGAACTGGGGGCTGTGACAGGCTCCCTGTGGTGGAGCATCCTAAAAGATAAAGCAAAGGATTTTTTTTTTTTTTTTTACCATGGAAACATCTTAGCAGGGCCCAGGGCCCTCTGGGGGTGGACTTGGTGCTTGAACATGCTACTTTCACAGCAGGCTGTAAAAGAAAGTGAGCTCCCTGCCTCTGGCCAGTTTCCTTGCTGCCAGGCAAGCAGAATAAGCTGGTAAAATCCACTGTTTACTTTGTTTCAGGCTGTTTTGTCTTGACTGGTCAACTTGAAAGTGAAAGTCACTCAGTCATGTAAGACTCTTTGTGACCCCAGGACTATACAGTCCATGGAATTCTCCAGGCCAGAATACTGGAGTGGGTAGCCTTTCCCTTCTTCAGGACATCTTCCCAACGCAGGGATTGAACCCAGGTCTCCCACATTGCATGCGGATTCTTTACCAGCTGAGTTACCAGGGAAGCCCAAGAATACTGGAGTGGGTAGCCTGTCGCTTCTCCAGCAGATCTTTCCAACCCAGGAATTGGACCAGGGTTTCCTGCATTACAGGTAGATTCTTCACCAGCTGAGCTATCAAGAAAGCCCCGAGAAGCCAAAATAGCTCAACAAGGCATATGGTTGACTAAATAATTGATTAGGAGAGTTATCTCCTATTAGGACATTTTTTCCTATGGTAGATTCTTATTTAACATATCATTTTTTTCTAACAATAAATCTGGGTGCCCAGCACAGCAAGAGTGTGGACTCTTGTGGATGTATCAGTAATATCAGTAGTGTGGTGCTGTGGGTACCAGCAGGCCATTCCCAGCGCTGTTTCGCCATAGTCTCCTAAAGTATGTGGCCTGTCCTCCTCAGGAATTCTGCTTACTGTAATATTATTTTCTGCCACATTGCCACTGAGCACTGTCCGTTTTTCTCCTTAAGCTAGTTATCTCTGACTTAAATGGTTTTTTTCTTCTTCATCTGGGTTAAGGATAGTAAATAGGTTTCAATTCTTATGCCATCTCTGATCCATTGAAAATGGCTGTCTGGAGTTGTGGGTGGGTACAGATTCAGAGGCCAATCTGAGCTCTGCAGGGAAGAATGCTGATTGATTAGCAGTGTCTGTGACGGGCACAGGGTCAGGGCTTGGACCATTCCTGTCTGAAGTACTCATAAAAATGTAAAAAATTAAGAAAGCTCTTAACACGTCAAATCATGAATGGTGGTTATTGTAGATGGTTAGATTCAGGAGAATTTGCTATTCCTTTGATAATGATCTATGTTTTCTGCATTTTGACAGTGAACATGTATTACTTTAATAAGCAGGAAAAAAAGAAACAACAATGTTATTTTGAAGAGAAACATCCTACCTAAATGAAACTGGTGATTTGAATGTGCTGTCAGAGCTTGATTGTGCTGCTGGGCTGCGTGGTTGCAGTGTGCTCAGCAGGCGGCTGGGTGTGCTCACTGATTGTCCTTTCCTGTACTCCAGACAATCTTTTGGCCCTGGACCATAGTTCTTGTTGTGTGGTAGAATGTGGGACTGATTGACTGGTTTCCCATCTTCTAACTGGCAGGTCGAGGTGGTGCATCTATCTATGGCAAGCAGTTTGAAGATGAACTTCATCCAGACTTGAAATTCACAGGTAAGTATATGATCTGGCTGGATCGGGTAGGAAGAGGGAGTGGATTTTAAAAGCTCGCTCTTTTGGCAGTGGTTCAGGGTGACTGCCTGACACCATGGCGTGGTGCCATGTAGCTGCCCAGCCGCACCGCCCCAAAGAGCTCTGGCCGATTAGGGAAAGCGGCGCCTCTCGGAGTCCTGAGCGATTCAGAGTGCTGGTCTGAGTGATCTCAATTCTCACTGCTTGTTGAATGTTGTAAGAAAGCAAAAGCTTCTGCAAAGAAGCAGGAGACCTACCTGGATTTTTGAGGGGAATTGAGAACCTGGTCCAGCAGTTAGCAGGGGTCATGATGGATATAAGCTGGGAAGTAGGTGAAGACAGGGCTTCCCCAGGGGCTCAGAGGGTAAAGTGTCTGCAATGCAGGAGACCTGAGTTTGATCCTCAGGTCAGGAAGATCCCCTGGAGAAGGAAATGGCAACCCACTCCAGTACTCTTTCCTGGAAAATTCCATGGATGGAGGAGTCTGGTAGGCTACAGTCCATGGGATTGCAAAGAGTCGCATGTGACTGAGCAACTTCACTTCTGGTGAAGACAAGGAGGATGAGGCCATCGGGGTGGTCCCGTTGTCAGCCTCTGTGCGAGAGCAGAGAGGCTGCCCTGAGGGCAAGGTTGTCTGGCTGGTTGTTTGCTGTGGCTTCTTTCTATCCCTAGGCTGGCGTAACAGGTCCAGGCTGGAGTGTCAGGGTTACTCATACTCTCTCCTCTGCCTTTTTGCCACCAGGGGCTGGAATTCTCGCGATGGCCAACGCAGGGCCTGACACCAACGGCAGCCAGTTCTTTGTGACGCTGGCTCCCACCCAGTGGCTTGACGGCAAACACACCATTTTTGGCCGTGTGTGCCAGGGTATAGGCATGGTGAATCGAGTTGGAATGGTGGAAACAAACTCCCAGGACCGCCCCGTGGACGATGTGAAGATCATTAAGGCGTACCCTTCCGGGTAGACTTGCTGCCCTCTCGGGCACACCCAGGTCTTCTGAGATGGCCCCAACAAACCAGTTTGCAGATGACCTAGAATGACACATAACTCTAAACTTCATTTTGGCCTTGCAAATCTGAGGCGCTGAGGAGGCCTGGGGCCTTGGGTGAGTTAGATGGAAGTGTATTTTAATCAGATGCTTCTTTTCTCTTTCCCAGTGCCTGTGTTGACTGAGCGTTTGCAGATATGCTCTTACGTGATCTTTCACAGATATCTGCTCACTGCACACGACTCATACTGCTCCTTCTTGTGTGTGTCTGCTTTATGTACTTGAAACAAAGTGAGGCCAACTTGGTCATTTCGCAGTGCCTAACCAACCTCTTGTGGAAATTTATATTCTGGCCTACACTGCAGTCTTTAGTGGCTGACAGCCATAGAATTCAAAACCAAGTAGTGTCTATAAGCCTTCTTAACTGTGTGCGCCCCCTATTTCAATCTCTTGCATTTGTTCTTCCAGGGATTGTATGCATCTCTGTATATATTTTTCCTCTCAGAACCAGAACATCAACACTGCTGTTTCTGACACTTAGACATCCCACGCAAAGCCACATTGAATTTTTGCCAAATGAAAAATGCATCCAACAATCAAGTTTCTAAGAAGGTGTCAAGTGGGGAATGATAATGTGTAATAATTGAGAAATGAATTTATTAAAAGGAAGCAGAAGCATTGACCATTTTTTCTCCAGGAAGGAGTAGAAATCTGTAGTGAGCATAAAGGCAGTCTGTGAATTCTCCTTAAAAAAGCAGTATTCTCCATAAAGGAGAAGCACCACTGAAGTTTTTTTAAACTAAGACCTAAGAGAAATTAGGTAAGAGAGTTTATGCATATTTTTTTAATCTTTCTAATTTTTTTTAAGGAGGTAGTGGTGAGAGAAAGGAAGTTAATACCTATGGAATGCATAGAAACTTCCAAAATAAAATGCCATTGATGGTTGAAATCACTGCTGTAGTCTGATCTTAAATATTATATGAGGTTCTCACAGCCATTTGGACCTCTGAATCATCTCAAGTAGTACTTATTGTAGGACTGATCTTTGGGTTTTCATATCATTTTAGGTTTGGGGATCTCTTGTAGATTTCTCCCATCCAAGAGTAGGTTTGACTTTTAAAAGGTAGTACCAGAGAAAGAAGTTAAGTGATGTTGACCAGCATTTCTGAGTGAGGGGGACGCCCCTGTGGATTAACCAAGTGGATGTGCTGAGCTACCTGAACCATTAGGTAAACTTGCAGGAGAAATACCTGCATGTCATCACGAACCCAGAGGCAGTATGTGTTGTGGTATTTGCTTTCTTAAATGGATAGCTCCTTGACTGAAAGAGGGTTATAGCTTAAATGTTCCTCCTTATCACTCTCTAATTTTGGACATGGTGATTTACTTTATGGAATGGCCAAACAAGGTTCTGTTCCCCAAGCCTTCCCCATGCACATCTTTCTCTCTTCTCTCAACAAGAAAGCAAAACCCAGCAACAAACTATGTAAATGACGCTGTAACCTCCCAGAGATGGTTTTAGGGTACAGAGTCCTATTGTAGGAAAGTAGAAATACATTTCTTTCAGCTTGGACTGGGTGGACATAATTGGATCCTTCTCTGGGAGCAAGGAATAAGACACTCAACCACTCACCTTCCAGAATTATAATCCTGAAAATCCCAGTTTTCACCCAGGTCACGGGAGTGGTGGAAATGTGTTATGGCTACTTTGAGACGTGAACAAGGTTGTGATTACACTCGGGAAGAGGGCCGCAGGCACAGTCCATGTTTCTGGATAAGTATGCCACATGCGTGCCATGCTGATCATGCATGCAAGCACATGCCAGTTTTCATAAAGGATGTGACCTCAAAGAGTGAAACTTGAATTGAGTCGCACTTTCTAGTGATGCTGCCAGGTAGCCAGAGATGTAGAAATTCCTGATTCTATGTAAAGGGAACTTGTGTAAAAGGAATCCTGGTTGACCCTTTTGTCATACGAATGTTCACATCCTCTCTGGAAAAGTGCAGTTAGGACAAGTCTTGTGGAAGTGCGATGTGCTGGGACACAGCTCATTTCAGTCACAGCTCAGTAGATCAAGATGAGGGTAGGGTATGTGGAGAACACAGGACGAGTTTGTAACTTAGATGGAGATGAATGAAATAGATCATGTACCCAGACTGCAAAGTGCGTGGTTCCCATGGGGTCTAGCCCAAGCGTCTCACACTTTGCCACACATAAGAATCACTGGGGAGCCTGGTCTTAGAAAGCTGATCCAGATTCAGCATCTGGCCAGAGATTTCTGCGTCTCTAACCAGCTCCCAGGTGATGGTGATGGCTGGTCCAGAGACCACACTTGGAGTAGTGAGAGTCTAACGCTCACGTTTGCCCAACATGAAATTGGGGTAAGAGGGTGGTTCTTAAGAGTGTGGTAGTCAGGACATTTACCTTTTCTTCTGTCTCCTAGACCAGTAGTGTTCTTAGAAGATGGAGAAGATTGAAGGGATTCAAAGCACAGGGTGAGCTTTACCAGCTCTTGGCTTTGGCTGCTGAGGTGGAGCTTTAAGAACCAGTTCTCTTCCACCTTCCATTCCCACTTAGTGTACCATGGACATCAGACCACGTGTGACCCTGAGATCTGTGTGAGCACCAGAATGACTAAGGTGGTATGATTTAGTAGACATCACAGAAATGCAGGGGATATGTCATCATCGGTCATGACATTGAGGGTAAAGGGCTGTGAAACCAGACTGCCAGGCCTCAGAGCCCAGCGTCACCAGTTAGCAGCAGTGTGATGAACTTGTTCCTTAATCTCTCTGTGCCTTGGTCTCCTCAAAATGAGGGCAATGGTCCTTACCTCATAAGGCTGTTGTGAAGATTAAATGAGCTGGAGCAAGTATTTAGAACAAGGACAGGCCTTTAGGAAACAGCTGTCTTAGCACCGGTGGTCCTCGAAGCCACTGCACACCTCTCCTGCCTCTTCACCCCAACATTTCAGCAGCCTGAAGTTGCACATCACTCCCTCCCACCGGGCTAACCTCTGAGAGCAAAACCCCTTGTCTTATTCCTCTCTGGGAGCCCCCTCAGCACCTTATGTAATTATTACTGAATAAATCAAATTAAAAATTGTTCTCTGTCAGGAAAAGATTGAGATCCATTTGCAGAAATAGCTTTACCAACCCAAGCTTTAGCTGGTACGGCAGCAAAGCCTTTCCACTAAGCCCTGTGGAAGTCCTCAGCTTGATTTATTTTTGGATTGCGTCTCCAGAATATGTCAAAATAGCTTTCCCTGCACACAGGGAACGATTCCTACTCCCAGGTCCTCGAGCCAATCTGAGCTGTCACTGGGGCCGTTTCTGGCACTACATTCTTGCAACGTGTGGAGGAGGAAACGTTGGGAAGCACATTTGTTTAAGTGGCAGAGTTTACCGCCTACAAAGCACTTCGCGGCCTCAGAGCTCTGTTGCCTATAGAGTAGATCACTATTCTTCATGTCGGTACCAGGACAGGAGATTGTCCAGCAACATTTTTTATTTTTTTAACAGATAAAAGAGGGGAGGGGGAAAAAGAAGCAAAATGTGTAGAGAAAGAAAACAGGGTCATGCTCTAAGGCTGGCTTGGTCTGATTTTGAAAAATGGGCCCTTATTGGTTCAAGTAGGTAATTCATGATCCCTAAGTGCATCCCTAAAACCACAGAGAACCAGTTTATGGACAATGAGCTGTAAGGCTTTTGTGTGACCATTGGACAAATCACTTTACCTCTGAAACTCTGTTTTCTCATTCATCAGGTGAAAATCAGAATAAGGCCCCTATTAACCCTAAGTTTCTAAATCTAGGTCATTCTGAGAAGATTCCTTCCACTGCCAAATTTCCATTTAGCATGCTGTTTTGGAAATTTGCCACTAGAGGCCAGTGTGAATACAATTTAGCCTTACAGTCTCTTTAGAAGGCAGAAGCCTACCAATGCCTTTCAGGATTGATTCTAAGCCAGGCCAGCCACCCCTTCGATGTGGAAAACCAGCGACTGCTCGGACTGTGTGGGGCCAGAATTGAGATGTCAACCTGGCACTAACAGGCCTGGGAAGGCTCTCTCTCCTGCCCTTAGGACTAGGTGGAGAAGTCCGCCGTGCATAGGAACGGGGAAGGAGCCCTGGTACCCAGGGCCTGGTTGTGTAATATGCCTCATGGTAAAGAGCCAGGTCCTTCTTAGCCACTTAATATCCCTCAGCAAGTAGCTTTGGAGCCCTCTTTTAGGCCCAGCAATAGCAAATATTTCCATAGAGTCAACCAGAAGGAACTTTAGAAGAAAAGAAGTTATTGTTGCCCTTTCTCTGTTCCATGGTCTGTGGAAGCTACTTATGTGTATTTTTCTTTTAATCCCCAAAACCAGCCTCTGAAGTTGGCATTTAGTATGCCCATTTGCAGATGAGCCAACTGAGAACCAAATACAAGTAGAAAACCTTGGACAGGGTGAAAGGATGTATGGAATAATGGACCCAGGGTGACATGGCTAGTGAAAGGCAGGGCTAGGTCTTGAACTTGAGAACTTCTGATGTGAAGTTCAGCCCTTTTATCTCTACCTTTGACATACAGAGGAGGAAGATGAGGTGCAGAAAAAGAGAACAATCTAGGTGCAGGGCACAGATGAGGACCCGAATCGCCTGCGTTGCAGGCTGTCCTGTCCAGCTGCTCCATCCAAGATCATCCTCAGGTCAAGTTGGCCGGGAAGCCCCAGCCTTAGCCATCTTCTTGAAGGCCCTTCCGAGCAGAGCCTGCCGCAGTCCTGCCGAGGTTCAGCAGGAGGAGGTGAGGGAGGGAGGGAAGGAGCACAAATGACCCTAATCAGTGTGTTTATTGGATCATAACTGTATTAGCCTCACCACTCAGCTAATCTCATAGAAATCACTTTCCTCTCTGTGAGGATCTGGCCACAGCTCCATTAAAAGCTGCTGGCCCGAGAACCTGTGAGGGAGCTCTCGTACAGCAAGAGGCAGTGGGGAAGGAGAGAGAAGCAATATTTCTCCTCCCTCATTACGCTGATGGGGAGAATGGCCATTTCACAGTCGCTGTATAAGGAAAGCCCCCGAAGAAAAGGAATCCAAGACTCACAGTTGTCCTTTTGGCAATATTCAGCTCTAAGAGAAAATGTCCCCCTTGTGCCTCCCCTTTTCAAAAGCACTTGTAGCTGTGTAAAATAGAAGGCGGTAAGGAACTCGTGTTTGGGGAACATAACCACGTGCCACGTGCTTTACACGTATTATTCCATTAATCCTCTCCAAAGGCCTGTGAACAAGATATCATGATGTCTGTTTCGGAGAATCTGTTTTGTAGATGAAGGCTCCATGTTGGTTGACTGGGTCTTGGCAGGGCTGAGCTTCGGGCTTTGGGTCTGCTCTCTCCCTTGGTCATACCCGAAACTCCCCCAGGAATGGTTTCCTTACCATTCTGTGTGACCCCTCCTCTCTCCAGCTCAGACAACATGGAAGCTGGTCATTTCAAGCCAGATTGTTGCGTGACCTTGGCGAGCTTCTTCCATCTGTAGAATGAGAGGGCCAGACTTGGGCAGTTTTATGATGGTATTTCCTTCTAGCACATCCTCATATAATTGGAATCTCATACCAGTTTGGAGGGGATGGGCGGAATGGGTATTATTATCCCCATTTTTTTAAGCTGGGAGAACCCAAAAAGCAGAGATACAATGAGGGGTTCAAGGTCACGACGAGAATGGTCGGAGTGGAGACAACCCTGTGCTGCCCCCTTGCTCCCAGGCAGACGGCCAGGCTGGCCCTTGAGAGGCCGTCAGGAGCCGCTTCCAAAGCCTGACGCCTGAGCCTCAGCCCCGCTCCTGATAGGCTTATCGGAGAACAGGGGACACACACTTCCCGTAATCAGGGCAAATTTTCTTAGCCAGGGGTGGAGGAGGAGGAGGCAAGATGCGAAGTGTGTCTGATGAGCAGGGCCCAGAGTTAATAGAACTCGGGGAAATCGCAGCAGGCAGCTGGAGAAGCAGGCGCGCCCCTGGGGGCAGGGCCGCCTGGGACTTCAGCTTCCACACAAAGCCAAGCTCGTGGCATTTCGTGCACGTTTCCGTTTTCTTCAGCCAGGCAGGCAGATACAACCAGTTTGGCATGAAAATGAATTTAGAGCTTTAAAAAAAAAAAGTTTCACCGTTGGTGGCTTTTCAGACTGGCCCAGTGCAGGTCCAGCCAGGGTGGGGAAAAACCCAAGGGTTGGGGTGGAATGACGGCCCCCCTCCCTTCCCATCGGGAGGTGGCAGAGTCCTGAGGCCTGTGCAGACCCTCAAGCAACCACGCCAGGGGGAGAAATGGGAGGGGCTTTGGGAAATAAGACTCAATCAAGGCTTTCAATCCAGCTGTTTTATCTCGCTCCCCCACCCCGACCCGGGGCCAATCAGAACATCATGTATGTTGGTGGGAGGCTGGGACTTCAGAAAGTGACAGGCTGCTTTTAAGCATCTGAAGATTCAAATGCGAAGACTCATTCTCGATTTCCCAAGATGCGCAAATAAGAGGAAATGGGCTGAGATCAAATGAAGAGAGTTCAGGAGGCCCAAGAGCAGACTGGTGGACTGAGAAATAATATGTTCAAGTGTAATTAAATCCAGCAAAAAAGAAGAGAGGGAGGTTGAGGCTGGGAAAGGCCAGGCTATGGAGGACCAAGATCCAAGGACCAAGGCCTTCAGGGTACACCTCCTGTTAAGTGGAGAAGAGAGAAAAAGCTACCTAAGAAAAATGTTTCGGAGGTTCAATGGAAGGAGAAACTTGGTGACCTTGGGTGAATCCAGGCTGGCTTCCTGGAAGTGATGGTACCTGACAGATGGGTAGAATGTGGGCCTGGTGGAGAGGAAATGGCAGGAAGAAAGGCCAGGGGCAGCCACGTGGCTGGTTCTGGTTGGGTGTAAAAAGCTGATGGTGGGAGTAGGAGATGGAGGTTCACCTTGGCCCTTATCACAAAAGGCCCAGAGATGGCACAATTGCATTTATAAAGTCAAGGGGACCCATCCTTTCTTGAAGGAGCTGAGCTAAGAGAAGAAAAGATCTAGGAGTTGATTCTAATCTGAACTCCTGTTTTCACCTCCAGTTGATACTTGTTGGCGAAACAACCTCAGCCAATTTCTTTCCCTCTCTAGGACTCAGACTCCAAATCTGTAAAATCAAAGTGAGTTGCATTATCTTTGAAGTCCTTTGTAGCACTGAGGTTTCCAATATCACAATAAAGAGCTAAATACTGGGTTAAATGTTGGAGAGGAGGGCAGATAGTGACATGCTGTGATGTCGCTGCTGAACAGGGGGAAAAGTGAAAGGGACAAGGCTCTGAGGACAGATCACATGGCGCCAGACTAGGCCCCACGGCCACATGAGGGGCCGTGTCGCAGACACTGAGACTCCTCAACAAGCCCTGGGTGAAGGCTGGAAGGAGTCGGCCTGGTGTCAGCCGAAGACAGGGGCTGGGTTTGCATCCTGTCCTCTGCCGCTTGTCTGTGTGAACTTGGGCAAATTAAGACCTACATTCTATAGATTCCTAGAACGTAACTCAAAACAAGCGTTCCAACTCTACTGGACAGAGCTTCTGAGGAGACTGGGTCTCCCTCATCTCTCTCTCCCTGGTAGTGAACTAGCCCAGCTCGTGGCACAGAGTTTATCAAATGGGACAATAGCATCATAGAGTTACCATGAGGATTCAGTGTGTGATGGATGTTAAATTCGTATTTCTGTGCTTATTACATGGTAGGTTCTTGGTAAACAAAGTAAATAGATAAGATCCCTTTCCTTCTCTGTGCTAGTGATCATGGAGCCCAGAGAGTCTCAGTCTGATAGTTGTCAATTCAACAACTGAATTCATAATAGATGCTCAGTAAATGCTGGATGGATGAAGGCTAGGTGTGTGCGAGATATAAGTGGTGGTAACCCTGTTTGGGACTGCTCAGTAGAAGCCAAGGGTCCTCATTGAAGGAGTCAGTGTTTCAGAGGGGAGAGATGAACTTATGAACTTTTCATATAGTCATATTGAGGAGCGGATAGATGGGCCCCAGGGTGAGCAGCTGGGGTTTGTTCCCTGTGGACAGAAACTCCATAACAGCAGGAGTGAGAGGAGGCTAGGTCCTGCCCAGGTAAAGGATCAGAGACCCTGTATTTCTCATTCTCGAAATCAAGGAGACCTTCTTGACTATAAAGCTCGTTGAAGGTCAAAAGGGGAGTGATGTCAACTACCCATAGGCCTCTTCATTGGAATCCATCTTGACTAAGAGATGATCACACACACAGGGGAAGTTCCTGAGATTTACCAAATATGGACTCAGAACCAGGCAAATCAAAATGATTGGCCAAAGGAAACCCAGAAGAAATGCCCCATGGAAGTGATTCAAACTACCACAAGGTCATGACACTGTCTGAGCCTGCCCACCTGTCTATGCAGATAGACTCTTTTCCTCCTAATAAATGCTTTACTTGTTTCACTACTTTCTGTCTCCATGTGGAAATTCATTTCTACACAGCTGATGGGCCAAGGCCTTGTCACCGGCAGAGCAGCTAGGATACAGCCTCTCACTGCCATTACCCAACCCCCACCTCTGGCTGGGAACCAAAACCCTACTTCAAGCCGCTGCAGGCCAAGTCCAGCTGAGATCAGTATAATTAGCTGAGCACCTATTATGTGCCAGGCACTATTTAGGAGCTGGGAGTGTAACCACAAGCAAGGCAAGGTTCTTGCTTGTATAAAACTTGTATTTTAGTGGGGAAAACAGAGAAGGATACTGCCCTGAGGAAAAATAAAGGAAGGTCGGGGGCAAAGAGTAACAAGGCACTTTATTAGGTATAATGGCCAGGAAATTCCCCTGCAGACAGGACATTTGGGCAGAGATCTGAGGGCCCCAGGGCCAAGTGTTCTAAGCTGGGGACTTGCCTGGTAGTCCAGTGACTAAGACTCCGTGCTCTCAATGCAGGGGGCCTAGGTTCAATCCCTGGTCAGGGTACTAGATCCCACATGCTGCAACTAAGACCCGGGGCAGTCAAACATCATTTTTTTTTTCTTTTAAATAAATAAATTTTAAATAAATAAAAATATTCTAGGCTGAGGGAACAGCAGTATAAAGGCCCTGAGACAGGAGCCTGCGGGTCAGTAAGGAGGCCAGTATGGCTAGAGTGAAGATTGTGATGGGGAGAGAAAGATGAGCTGAAGTCAGGGAGGTCACAGGCCTTTTGGTCCACAGCCCATGGCCCATCAAGTCCTCTTACCACAGCGGGAGATGGAGCCCAGAGCAAGGTCTCAAACAGGAGTGACACAGCCTGACTCTGGCGTCAGGTGGATCCCCTGGCTGCTGTGACGATTCTAGTAGCTAGACAGGGAGGCCTCCCTCACTTAGAAAAGCAGGAGGGGCTGGAATGAGGAGTATAAGAGAAGTGAGAGGCAGCCCTGGGGTGGGGGTGGGGGCACAGCTGGCATCCCAGGGGCTAGGAAAGGCTGCTGAACCAGCAGCAGGAACGCCCTGGGGCTTCCCTTTGCCCGGATGACTGAGCTCGTGGTGCTCTGATGTGGGGAGAGGCAGAAAGGAAGGGCGGAGTGGGGCTCTGGTTGGGATGGTGGGGCAGCTCCAGGAGGAACGGGGGCTGGAGGTACAGAGAGCTCCGTGGCCAGCTTGTGCCCCGTGGCCAGCTTGTGCCCCTGCCTTCAGCCCCACTGAACAGGGTTGCTCCCAGACCTTCTCAGGCAGGTCCACCTTGCACTTGGGCCTCTGACCTCGCTGTTACTACTGGAGTGTCTTATTGAGGGAAGAGGCGGGTGACCTTGAGTCCTTTAGTCCTTTAGACTCAAGTCCTTGGGTCGTCCTCTAAACGTTTTAGTGAAAGAAGGGGTTTAATCTAGATGATCTCCAACCAAGCCCCTTCTAGCATTTCTAGTAATGGATGGAATCAGACACTGCATCTCCCTTACCTCTCTACTGCCATGGTGGTTTCAGGTTCCCGCCACGCCCTCCGTCTTTCCCTGTTTCCCCAGGGCCCCCATGCACCGTGGTGCAGGGTCTTCCCTTCCCAAGGGCACCCAGGAAGGGAGTTAAGCAGAGGCTCAAATCCAGCCCACACTCTGTTCCACGAGCCATGTGCCCTGGCTCACTCAGGACGGCATTGACTCAAAGGACCTTTTCCAGCTTGTTCGAAGATGTAGTATGAACAGTCCCCACTCCCTGTCCCATGCACACTCCTTCTTCTGCTCCTTTGTGTTCTTTTCCTCTTACCATCCCCAGCCTTGTACAGGGCGGATCTGAGGGCAGCGTTTACACGACGGGGTGGATGGGTAGGGAGACGGGCAGCAGCTGCCTCATCTGTGAGCCCTGCCTCCTAAGCCCCATGGTGCTTTTCCTCTCCTTATCAATGCTGAGGGTTGCCTCTCGAAATTGCTCTGCCGTCATTAACACCGCGGATTAGGTCAGATGAGAGAGTGTTTGCAGTCTTGGATGGCAAAGGCAAAACGCTGATGCTGATTATTCCACATCTTCTGGGCATGGCCCATTCCGTGCTCACAGTCTGTAATCAGAGGGACAAGGGTTGGTTACGTGGTGGGGTGGGCAGGGCGGTGGTTGGCTCTAATCTGGCTGCCAGGCCCAGACAGCAAGACTGCAGCCTCTTCTGGCCTGCCGGCTGGCTTCCCTGAACTTCACAGGTGACCTCAGTTACTTGCCACCACTATCATAGCCCTCAAAGGAGAAATGACCTCTCCAGTAGCAATGCCCAGAGGCTGCTTTTGAACCATCAGCAATTCATTTGTGCAAGGGCTGTGAGCATTTTGCCCCAGGCCTGATCAGCGAGTTTTGTATTCTGGGGTCACTGGTTAACCATGGAGCTAAGGGGTGTCTTTCAGCCTCCGCCTTCTCCAGTGTCCCCTCCTGAAAAGTCTCAGTGCCCAGAGGAGGCCAAGGCCCATGGCCTTGCATCATGGCCCCTCCTCACCTCCTGGCCTTACATTCTATCTCTGCCACCTTCATTCTGCGCTCCAGGGTCTCCAAACACAGCTCTCTGGCCCTTAATCTTGCTGGTCCCCTGCCAGAAGCGCCTGCTCAGCCTTGTCCTCCAGGCAGAAGTTCAGCTTCTGCAGCAGCTGCTGTCTTGTCTGTAACCCTCACCTTTACTGTTTCAGTGTGCTCCAGCCCCACATCCTGCTGTTGGCACCTGTACTTCTCTGCCTGCAGTTTTCTCTGGCTTCTGGAACCTGCATTGCCACTCTCTGCTGATCAGGTTAGATGTGCCAGGAAATGAGCACTCTCCAGAGGTGGCACTCAGTCACTGAGCCTGTGACTGGTGAAAAGTTGGTGTGTTCGCACACCCACCCCTGCTCCCTCACCCCTCTGGTGGGCTGAGTGTGAGGTGCATGGTGTCCCAGAGCGCCTCTGTGGGAATGAGCCTAGTTGCCCGCAGGGATAACCGGTTTGATAAACCACCCTTATTGGCTGCCTGCCCCGCCTCACCTCCACACTCCCCACATGGCATTTCCTTCATTTCCCAAATAAACTACTCACATTTAAAGCTTTCTCTCAGGGTCAACTTCTAAGGGAAGCAAACAGACATCATCTTCAATGTCCATCTCAGTATCACCTCCTTTTTGCAATTTCTTCTGAGCCTCCCTTGCACCCACTCCTGGGGAAGAACTAGTGGTCACTCTTCTCTGTGGCCCTGCCCCTTTATGTCTACCTCATCAGTACTGCTCCTGCTGCACCGTGATTTATTTTCTGCATGTCCTGGGGTCCCCACTGGCCTGGGAACTCTTTGGGGACAGATACTGTGTCCTTTTCATCACCTTTTTATTCTCTGAGCCTGAGGCAGTACCTGGCACAAAGAAGTTGCCCAGCATAATTTTTTTCCCCAAAGAGCCATGATGGAGATGCAATGACCAAGAGAGAACAAGAGAAAAATAAATACCATATATTAATGCATATATATTGCCTGGAGGAGAAGGCAATAGCACCCCACTCCAGTACTCTTGCCTGGAAAATCCCATGGACGGAGGAGCCTGGTGGGCTACAGTCCATGGGGTCGCTAAGAGTCGGACACGACTGAAGCGACTTAGCAGCAGTATTGCCTGGAGAATCCCAGGGACGGGGGAGCCTGGTGGGCTGCCTGTCTATGGGGTCGCACGGAGTTGGACACGACTGAAACGTCTTAGCAGCAGCAGCAGCAATGCATATATATGGAATCTAGAAAAATAGTACAGGTGAAACTATTTGTGGGGCAGGAATAGAGACACAGATGCAGAGAAAAGGTATGTGGACACAGTGGGGGAAGGGAGGATGGGATGAATTGGGAGACTGGGATTGACATATACACATTACCACGTATAAAACAGATAGCTAGTGGGAAGCTGCTGTATAGCACAGAGAGCTCAGCTCAGTGCTCTGTGATGACCTAGAGGGATGGGATAGGGGTGGTGGGGTGGGAGGGAGGCTCAAGAAGGAGGGGATATATGTACACATAAAAATGATTCATTTCGATGTACAGCAGAAACTAGGGCTTCCCGGGTGGCTCAGTGGTAAAGAATCTGCCTACGATGCAGAAGACACGGGAGACACGAGTTCAGTCCCTGGGTCAGGAAGATCCCCTGGAGGAGGGCATGACAACCCACTCCATCATTCTTGCCTGGAGAATCCCGTGGACAGAGGAGCCTGGGTGGCTACATTCCATAGGCTCACAAAGAGTCGGACACGACCGAGCATGCACACACACACAGCAGAAACTAACACAACACTGTAAAGCAATTATATTCCAATTTTTAAAAAGTATTTTAGAAAGAAATCAGTGAATAAAACAGAAAAAAACGAGGGAATGGAGGGAGACAGACAAATTCCAGAGTCTTTCTAGAAAGAGACACAGGGGCTGCTATGCCCAATGCTGTAACATTTTAAGGTTACATGGTAGAACTTCAGTCTCACCATTCACCTGCTCAACAAGCTGCAATGACCCCCACTGTTGTCCTCCTCAACTGGACCTAATTGCATGGATGCCTGTTTTTTAAAAATATTTATTGCTTTATTTGGCTGCACTGGGTCTTAGTTGCAGCATGCAAACTCTTTAGTTGTAGCAAGTGGGATCTAGTTCCCTGACCAAGGATTGAACCCGGGTCACCTGCATTGGGAGTGTGGAATCTTAGCTGCTAAACCACCAGGGAATTCCTATGGATGGCTTTTAAGACCCTTCAGCACCTGGCTCCATCCTAAGAGACAATCAAGACTTCTGTTCAGAGTCAGGCTTTGGTCTCAACGGCCAGGGTTCAAATTCTCACTCTGCCAGTTCCCAGCTGGGTGATTGTGGGAAAGTTACTTAGCTCCCCTGAAATAATAATACTTCACATCTATACTTATTTTGAGAATTTATAATCATGCACAGTCCTTGTAAATATATTAAAACTACTGAATTGTATACTTTAAAATGGTGCAATTTTATAGTACACAAATAGTATAAAAAAAAAAAATTAAGCATGGTGTCTGGCCCAGGCTAGGCTCTTTGAAAACAAAATGGTGGTTATCATTGTTACCAAGGAAGTTTTCCAAGGGAACCTAGCACCTGGTCAGACACAGAGTGGGTATTCTGTAAATACTGGTAGAACCAATGGATAACATATTTCACAAGTATGTTTGGAGCATGTCTAGGACAGCTATGTGGGAGAAAGCAGGGAGTGGAGGACACAGAGATTCCAAGCCCAGTTTTGCATCCCTTGGGAAAGGGATGCAACTTATTCTTGGTGGAGACAGGATCTTAAGCCCAAACCGAGAATGGAATCTTTTGACCCAGCAGTGCCCCACCACCCTGGGCATCCCCTCTTTGTTCTTGCTGTCGGGTCCCAGGTCACAGAACCTAGTCCAGCTGATCCTGAGCCATGGGTAAACGGAAAACACTTAACCCAGGCTGACGAATGTGTTCTTATATTTATCTTTGACTCTGGCTGTATCCGATGTTCTGGGAATTGACTTCAAACAGAATCTCGAGCGCCGGCGCCGGTTAAGGCCCAGCTGCCAAAGCCAGGCCTGGAGGGCGCGGCTTTCCCAGAACCGGTCTCAGGCTCTCATCCCCCCCAGGACCCTTCCCCGGCAGAGAGGCGCGTCCGCTCTAAATGCCGGGGCGATGGGGAAGAGGGGGTTCTAGCTCAGTAAAGCTGAGATTCAGGCTGAGGAGGGGCCTCGGGAGATTTCCTAGGGAAGAGTCTCTCTGAGAAGCCCTGGAGAGACGCCACAGCGCTGCAAACCCAGGCCCACCCAGGAGGTCTAGACCCGGGCAAAGCCGCAACGGGCCAGGCTGGGAAGGGGCCGCTAGAGAGGGGCCTCGACTCTCTCCTCGCTTCCCTGACTGCGATCAGAGCCCGGCACACAGCAGGCGCCTACTTGGTACAGGTTGCAGAGAAGCCTGGAGAGCTCGGGCCGCCCTCTGCCTGGTTGGAGGAAGCTTCTAGACCCGGGGGCTGGCTAAGCCGTGTGGTCACGACGGGCCGGGGATGGGGAGGGCGCTGTCGCGTGGCTTAGATGGCCGACTCCGCGTGGCCAGGCCCGGCGGGGGGCAGAGGCGGATGTGGGAGCGCCCATGTACCCACGCTGCCTAGGCCTAAGGACCCTCACTGAGGCGGCCCCTCCGGGCATTGGGGTCGGCCCCACACGCTTCCCCAGGAGATGTAAAATCTGTTTCTGGACTGAGACCCGCCCCCTCCCCCGCGTTGGGGCGCACCCTCAGCAGAGACGCCCCCAAACCTCTGGGGGAGATGCTGTGTACCCAGGTCCCTCCCCACCCCCGCTCCGCAGAGACCCTCCCCAAACAGATGCTCCTGGGTTCAGACATCTTCTGTCTCCCCGGGTACCAAGACCCTCCGGGAGGTGGGGAGTGGAGCGCGGGCGCAGACGAAGAGGCACACGGCCGAGACCATTTCTAGCCGTCACCCCCCAGGCTCCCAGCATCTGGAACCGCGTCCCCACGCCCGCCACACGCACACACACAGATTCACTCGCGCGCAGACCCCGCCCGCGGCCCCGCCCCGGCCCCTGCGGGCGCCCCCTCCGGCGCTCGCGGACCCCGCAAGCGGCCCGCCCCGGGTGGCGGGAGGCGGCGGCTTCACGCAGATTTGATTTTCCCGCAGCCCGGGCGCCCCGGAGCCAGAGCCCGAGCCGAGGAGGTGGCGCTCGGAGTCGCGTCCCCAGCCTCGCCGCCGCCCGCGCGGAGACCCAGCGAGTGGCGCCGCAGCCCGGGCGCTCCGGGCTCGCTCCGCGCTGCCTGAGTCCCGCCGCCCCCACAGCCCGGGCTCCACTCGACCCCCACACCCCCTCTCCCTCTCCTGCACCCCTTCTGCCCCCGCCCCGAGCTCCCCGCCCCTTTCCCGGTGCTCTCTCCACCACTCTGCGCGTCCCTCCCGGCGCCCTCGCCTCGCGCCCCTCCGCCTCTCCCCGCTGCGCCCCAGCTCCCTGAGCGCTTTGCCCCTCAACACTGGGTCCCCAGCCTCCTCGTGGCGTCACCCGCACCCCCTCCTCTATCCTCGGCCCCCGCTCCCTCCGCCCCCTTCCCTCTCTCACTTCCCACGCCCCCTCTTAGCTCTCCTCTCTCCTCCCTTTGCCGCCCAGCCCCGGCTCCGGAGTTGGGGGGAGAGCCTAGGGTTTCTGTTGCTCCGGAGGAGGCGTGAATCGCGCCGGGACTGACTAATTTGGGGTGGGGGGCGCGGTGGGCTATGGAACAGCCCGAGGACATGGCGTCGCTGAGCGAGTTCGACTCCTTGGCGGGCAGCATCCCGGCCACCAAGGTGGAGATCACCGTGTCCTGCAGGTGAGCCGCCCGCTGTCCGGGTCCCCTCGCCCCGCCCCTGGAGCCGGATCCCCGTCTACCTCCGTGCGCCCCCTTCCAGAGCGTGCTCGTCTCCAGGACGCCCCTCCGCCTGTCGGGCAAGAGTCCCTGCCCAGCCACGGGTGGCGAAGGCGGAATGGGAAGCCAGGCTCAGGGTCTTATCCGGGAAAGTTTGCACTCCGGGCTGATGTTGCGAGGAGATAAGAAGACGCGGGGGTAGGGATCCGGGAGCCGGAGGTGGGAAAGGGAGGTAGTGAACGAACACAGCAGGGTCTTCACGCAGTCTATTTCTGATCGTCCCCTCCCCAAATGGAGAAGAGAGGGATTTGCCTCATCCCTCCCAGGCGTGCCCAGCCTCTGCCTTCTGCGCCCTCCTTCCCTGTCTTCTCCCCGCTCCTTCGCCCCAACACCCCCACTCTCTCCTCCCTCCCCGCCCCCCCTTCCAGACCCCCAGGATCCTAAAGCCTTTCTTCACCTCCAACAGCAAAACCGACTCTTGGGAAAGGATCAGGGCTCACTCATACTGAGCTGTGGATGACTGATAACAACTCGAAGTGGCACCATTAAAGAAAACAATAACTGGGGTACAAAACCTTAAGCCAAAGGACTAGGACACTGAGTGTGGAAGTTTAGAGTCCAGCAGGGGAGGGAGAGGAGAGTTTTTGTGGGCTCCCACCCCTAAATCCTCAGCCAGGTCACACAGGCTTTGGGAGTCACGGGGGGGCCATTGGAGCTGGGTCTCCCCCAGGTTCTGCCATCTGAGAGGAAGGCTGCCCCAAGCAGTGAGGGGTACAGGTGGGCTAGGGGGGATGCCTCCCCTAGTGCAGTCACCCTGCGGCTGGCCTAGGGTCACTGCCTTGCTGGGACTGTGAGGAGCAGTGTGGTCAGTGCAGACCCCACCTCTGCAGGAGATGCCATTCCCCTGCCCAGAGTGACCAACAGCATCTCTGGGCTCCTGGGTATGCACTCATCCCAGATCGCCTGCCCCATCGTCTTGCAGGCCTCTCTTGGTCGGATGTTTCACCCACCTTCGTGGCACTCCCCCAACCCTGTGTTCTCAAATTGTGACCCTGGGGAGGTGTATGTAGATGGACCAGAGAAGCTGGGCTGGGATGTGAAAGAGGAAGGGTTCGGGGAGCAGGAGTGGGGGTTAGGGGAGTAGGAGTGAGAGCTGATGTGGTGGAGCATTGCTGTCCCCTAGTGTTAAGGCCCTTCTGGGGGCTCCTATGATAACTGCCACATTTCTGCCCCATGGTCCCACACGCAGTTTTGTCAGGATCACCTCCCAAGGCCATTTGCATCTTCTCATTACTCCGCTGGGAGACTCCCCTCAGCCATCCGCAGCTGCCCCAGCCTGCCCTCCCTTCCGCTGTGGGGACACAGCCTGACGCTCCTTCCCAGCCCAGCCTTCAATCATGCCCGTGTCAGAGCTGTCTCAGGGTCCTTTTCACCCCAGAACCTCTGAACGGCACCTTCTCCATCAGATCTCACCCGGTCTTCATCTCTGCCAGTTGATGTCCCCGCTCCTCATCCTGAAAAGTCTGGCCTCATGCTCCCCACTTCCAGCCATCCTTCTCACCCATGGGACACCCAGCCCAAATCACTGCCTCAGGCGTCCACTGAGTCCTGAGCACTCAGCCTGGGCCAGGGGGTCTCTCACATACTGAGCCCAAAACCTCTGAAGACATCTCGGGTGTACAGACTTCATTCCTCTTCCCCTAAAGTAACTGGTTTTTTTTCTTTCTTTCTCTCTCTTTTTCCTTCTTGGAAGTGGGAGTCCCCACTCTGACTCAGATTCATGAACCTTCTGCTTCCATGGCAGGGAGAGGAGGCGGAGGGCACAGGGCATTGTGGCTTTGGATCAGATACCTTAGGATGGAATTTGCTCCACCATCGGTGGCAAACTTTTAGCCTCGGTTTCTCCCATTTGTCAAGTGCAAACCACCTGCAGCCCTAGGAGGTCTCATATTCATTGAGAAACCTTGCCAAGCTAGCTCACGTGCTTGGAAGTGTGGCTGGCATGTAGCAGATCCTCAATAAATCCGGTTGGAGGAATTAACTTACAGGAGTAGAGGATCATGAAGCATCCAGCATGCTGCTTTCCACTTGCTTCGCATACAGTAGGTGCTCAATAAATAGCTACAATGATTACTGTAAGGCAGTAGCACTTAGCCCCTCCTGTTTACTCTCTGAAAGTAGAGGTGTCCAAAGACTCAACTTTTGGCCTAGGTGGTACCCAGGGATGCAGTTGAGTTCCTGAGGGATATGGTTCTGGGACCAACCATGGTGCTTAGTCCTTTTCATGGGATATCAGGCTGGGGAGGGCATGACCCAGGCCCTGCTCTCCCACCCTCCCCGAAGCCAGAGGGTGGGGAAAATGGGGTTCTGGTAGGAAGGGGTGAAGGGAGGAGTCACCTGGAACAGAGAGGAGGCAAGAGCACAATGTGGGCAGGCTTGAAATCATCAATCCATCTCTTTGCCTCAACCAAGTCCAACTATCCAGTTTCTAGAACAGATTGAGAGAGGGAGAGAGAAGAAAGGAAAAGGAGGAGGAGGGGGAGGAGGGAGAGCTGCACAGAATGGCTTTCTCCAGCATATTCTATACTCCATGGCCACCAATTACTGGAAGTCCTGGCCTCTTCCGTTGCATTCCATGGTCAGCATTGACTGAGCCCCAGGGGAGGAGGTTATGGGATGCCCCTGCCCTGAACATCTAGGTGACAGGGAATAGTGGGTAGGGGCAGGGAATAGTAGGGTAGGCAAAGGTATTGATGGACTGAGTTCCAGAGGGCTTCAGAGCAGGCATCTCAGGATGAGGGGGCCAGTGTTTCAAAGGAACTGGAAACTGTCCTGGGAGCTAGTTCCCTTCCCTCTCTGCTTCTTAGGAAAGTCCCTGCCACCCCTGCAGCCTTCAGAGGTTTCTGCTGTTGCCTGAGGGAGGAACTGACCCCGCACTGTGCCTATCCTAGGACACTGCTAGCTGAGCCAAGCTGCTTGGCACGGGGACACGTGTGAGCCCCAGCACAGGACCACAGTGGACGCCCACCGAAGCCTCTGCTGAAGGCAGATGACACTGTGGGGTGGACATGTTTCAGCCCCTGGTTCTTCGTGTTGGTATTTCCTGGGCTAATCTATAGTCTGTGTATGTGTGTTTTTGTTAGTCACTCAGTTGTGTCCAACTCTTTGTGACCCCATGGACTGTAGCCCACCAGGCCCCTCTGTCCGTGGAATTCTCCAGGCAAGAATACTGGAGTGGGTTGACATTCTCTTCTCCAGGGGATCTTTCCTACCCAGGGATTGAACCCACTTCTCCTGCATTGCAGGCAGGTCCTTTACTGTCTACTCCCAAATAACTGTTTTTACCGATTTTGGTAATGTTGTTGTTCAGTTGTTCATTCGCGTTCGACTCTTTGTGACCCCATGGACTGCAGCACGGTGCCAGGCTTCCCTGTCTTTCACCATCTCTCGGAGCTTGCTCAAAGTCATGTCCATTAAGTCAGTGATGCCATCTAACCATTTCATCCTCCGCCGCTCCCTTCTCCTCCTTTGGTAAACTCAGGGTCAAAGATTTTAAAGCCTCTGGTCTGTGGGGTCTCTCTTCCTGGCTTCAATCCCTGTGATCTCGGGTGAAGTACTTGGGCCGTGGTTTCCTCATTTGTAAAGGAAGTGTAATAATCCTTATTACAGTAGAAGGATGAAATGGATTAATCCAGGAATAGTAATTTATGTGCCTATTATTTGACACCTGAAAATAAATAAAAATCTGTCTCTATAGCTGGTTTGCGTGGGTCTTGGAGATCTGATCCATCTAGGAAGTTCTGTTTCCCCCACTCCCAGCTTTATTGACACATATTTGACAAACGGTGCATTAGAGACTCTGAGGAGTTGTTTTGGGAATAATGGTTTGCGAAACCGGATTCCAGCGGACATCGTAGCAAGTGTGAGCCACGAGCTTCTCCCTCCTCTGACGGCCTGTTTCAGACCTTTCCTGACTTTAGTAGTCTCCTTGCAGACCCAGCCAAAACTTACCTGTCAAAAAAACCCATAAAAACCTCATCTGTCCAGTGCCCTGTTCCCAAGGCCCCCACTATTTCTCTATGCCTCATCTGATGCCGGGATCCAGACCAGCTTGTTGGTTAGAAAGGGCAATTTGCATTTTTTATGTAACAGAAACCTGTGCACTTCCTCGGGGTCTTGCTGGCAGAAGCAGTGCACAGTTCTACATGGTGGGCTTCCTGAGACCAGCAGGGGAGGCAAAGAGGGGACAGCCCAGAGGCGGGCAGTGGCTTAGCCCTGCCGGGGTCTCTCAAGCGGCTGCCCACGCCCCTGCAGCAGACGTGGGGCTGGTGGGCAGCTGTTGCCTCTGCCCAGAGATGTTGTTTTCTGCTGTCTGTTCAGGTTGGCGTTTTGCTGCCCTAGGGCTTGAGAGGCAGCCTAGCTCCAGAGCGGTGCCCTCAGCCTCTCAGAAGGGGTGTGAATGGGCTCAGAACGCTGTCTTCTGACAGGCAGGGTGAGGGTGGTTTTGGCGAAGGAGGGGGCCTGGGGGCAGTGTGGCAGCTGTTAGAGCCAGTGCTGGGGAAAAGAGACATATCCAGCCACTGAATATGTCAAGATACCATTTAGAGGAGCCAGGGGAATAATAACGGTGGGATTTATTGAGTGCTTACTACATGCTAGGCACTTAACTTCTGTATTAGGCTGAACCATATACAGTTGCCTATACTCACTGTTTTTAACCTACCCAAATAGCAATTTGGTCCAAACTCAGATGGTTTTTATTAGTTTTCAATTGCTGCGTAACAAATCACCACAATCCTAGGGCTTAAAACAATGGCCATTTATTATCTTACCGTTTCTGTAGGGTCAGCAGCCCAGATACAGCACGGCTGGCTTCTCCGCTCTGGGTCTCCCCAGGCTGAAATCGAGGTGTCTGCAGGGGCTATGATCTCATCTGAGGCTTGGGGTCCAAGCCAAGCTCATTTAGGTTGTTGGCAGAGTTTAATTCCTTGCAGCTATAAGGTGAAAGTCCTGTGTTCTTGGTTGTCAGATTGGAGCTCTTAGCTCCTACAGGCCGCCCTCAGGTCCTAGCCATGTGGACCTCTCACTGCATGGCAGCCTGCTTCTTGAAAGCCAGTGGGATAAATCTCTCCAGAGTCTGTGACTTAATATAAAGTAACAGGAGTGAGTATCCTATCATATCCCCACTCACACTCAAGGGGAAGGGATTGTGCAGGCTTGTACAGCAGGCATGAAATCTTGGGGACCATCTTGAATTTCTACCTACCACAATGACTGCATCTTTTTTAACCTTACAACCATCCTGTGAACTAGATAGTAGTATTTTCCCTTTTCACTGATTAGTAGACTAGGGCTCAGGTTCAGGAACCAGCCCAAGGCTGTACGGTTAGTGTGTTTTAGAAAAAGGGATCCAAATCCACTTTCCTCAGACTTCAAAACCTTGAGAGCTTCTTCACGCTGAGGATTAGGGTGTCCAGTGATGAGGACTGCAGTAGGGCCCGGGTTCCAACCATGGTAGATGCAACCAAGAAGTAGGTACTCTATCTCCAGAGATGAAAGAGGCGTTCTTGCTCAGTGATGCCTTTGATTCTGAGAGGCAAACTCAGAGGAATCTCTAGGGAGCAGAGGCCAGAGAGAGGCACAGAAAGGCAGCTGGCTTTCCACAGCATCCAGACTATAAAGTAGCAACTTATCATCTGTCCTCTCCCAGCCCCCTGTTCTCTCTGCTCAGACTTAAGGCCATTGCTAGAGATGATCTACCACTGGGGAGAGAGTGGAGAGGAGGTGAGGGGAATACGTGGAACAACCTTTGGGGCACAGAGGAATCAGGTTCAGTTAGGAATGCTTTGGCTGTAAGTAACAGGAATTCTGATAGTGGATCAAACCCAAAATACACTTATTTTTCTCAAATCACAAGGAATCTGTAGGAAGGTCTTCACAGTTCTGGTTTGTCTGCTCACTTTGCCTGGGCACCCAACTGCCGCCCTTCTATCTTGTCATCATCCAAAAGGTGGACCTCGTTGTTACAGAATGATTGCCTCTGTTCTAGGCATCACAGCAGCATCCAAAGACAGGAAGCAAGACATAGGGCCAAAGACCTCTCTTTGAAAAGTTCTTTTTTAATCTAGAAAGCACAATCCGTCTCAAAAATTTCTCAACAGACTTTCCCTTCTATCTCAGTGGCCAGAGCCAGGTTTCATGTCCACCCCTAGAACCAGTATATTAGTCAGTTTGGGCTGGCATAACAGAATACCATAGACTGGGTGGCTTAAACAAGAGAAATTTATTTCTCACAGTTTGCAAGGATGGAAGTCCAAGATCAGGTTGTCACATTCTGGTGAGGACTCTCTTCCTAGCTTCAGATGGCCACCTTCTCACTGTTCTCACATGGCAGAAAGAGAAAGTGAGAGCTAGAGCAAGCTCTTCTTATAAGGGCACTAATCCCACCATGAAGGACCCACCCTCATGACCTCAAATGACACTAATTACCTCCCAAGACCTCCACATACCAGCACATTGAGGGGTGGTGTTTCAGAGTATACATTTTTGGGGTTACACAATCAGTCAACAGCAACAGGGACAGGAGCCTACCTTCTGTGACTTCAGGGCAGCTGCATCAGATACCTGAACCAGTGTGGATTCTGTTAGGAAGGAAGTGAGGAATATTTGTTGATTGGACAGCCATGGACTCTGCCACAAGTAGGAGGCTTTCCAAGTGACCCATAGGTTCCCTGAGATCCCTGAGGCTAAAAGGGGCCTAGAGTTTGGGGTCCTCAGATTTTCCTGCATTTAGTAGACAGCCAGTGTTAAGTGACTGGGGACTGATTTCCCAAGCATAGCTTGGCTGGACTCTTCACAACATCTTTTTCTTCTAGTTTCCTGGTCAAGACCAAAAGACTTAAAGTGATTCCAAAACATTGCAAGGTGCTTCTGTCCCCTGATATCCCCTCAGTCTCCCCATAGTCCCCTCTGCTGGCCTTTCATAGTGCCTGAAGTTCCCAATAGGAGAAATTTTAAGACTTGATGAATGGGACAGGAGGGGGCATAAGGAAGTGCTGCCTACATTTCTATTGTAAGCTGTTGGCTTCACAGCTTCACAGGACAGGTATGTGACTGCATGCACTGATGAGGAAACTGAGGTTAAGTAGCTTGTTCAGGGTCACAGAATTACCATGTGGCTGTGTGGAGATTCTAGTTTGAATGGATCTGAGGCAGAGCTCAGGCTCTTTTCCTCGGTCATGCAGCTTAGGAGGGACAATTATTACAATAATTAATAATAACAAAAATGCAAATAGCTCCAGGAAGGAGAGCTCTTTAAGCCATGTGAAAATTGCTTTTTAGACCTCGATGCGGTTGCTTGGCACGGAGACAGTGCACGGGCGTGAGGAACAGGATCTGAAAGGGGAGATGGGCGAGTGCCAGGGGCTGGGTGCCAAGGTCCCTCTCCTCCCCAGCTCCCTCTTTGCCTTTACTGAGATTACTTCTGCCTGTTAGAACAGGGAGCGGAGCAGGGGGAGATGGAAAGCCCTCCACTTCTCTTCAGCTGTTCCTTTGCGAGCAGCCCTGATGAAGCTAGGGGACAGGAAGCGGAGGAGTGAGGATGTGAAGGGTACTGCTGGCTGGGATGGGGATTTGGGAGACCCTGGGTTTTGGTAACACAGGCGCCCCCGCCTCCCCATAGCACCTCTGAATGGGCTCCGGCTTCAGAGTTCAGTCTCAGGGCTCCAGCTAAGCTGGAGAATACTGGCACTCCTCCACCCCAACTACCTTCCCTGTAGAATGAGACAGTGTCTGTCTCCCTGCATTCATTCGCAGGGTGAATAGGATGTCATAGGTTAAGCACCCAACAAAGGATTTGGTGCAGATTATATCCATGACTGGGCTTCCCTGGTAGCTCAACTGGTAAAGAATCTGCCTGCAATGCAGGAGACCCTGGTTCAATACCTGGATCGAAAAGATCCCCTGGAGAAGGGATAGCACTCCAGTATTCTTGGGCTTCCCTGGTGGCTCAGATGGTAAAGAATCCACCTGCAATGCGGAAGACCTGGGTCAATCTCTGGGTTGGGAAGGTACCCTGGAAGAGGGCATGGCAACCCACTCCAGTATTCTGTCTGGAGAACCCCCATGGACAGAGGAGCCTGGCAGGCTACAGTTCGTGGGGTTGCAAAGAGTTGGACGTGACTGAGCGACTAAGCGTGCACACATATCCATGGTTAATGTGGCCCTCTCGCACCCTCTGCCTACTGGGGGTTGACCAGATGTTGGTGTTAAAATGTTCCATACAGAAATAGGGTGCTTCTGGCAGGCCCCTCAAGCTCTGGGGTCTCTCCAGCCTCTTCAGGATTCCTGTTTCTCCCTGATAGTGACTCACTTGTCCCAGTCTGCTCTCCTCAGTGAAGGAGATGGGCAGTGATGGGCTGAGGACATGCAGGTGCTCACAGTCCTGATCAAGCCCAGCATTTAGGGAACAGAGAGGGGAGAACACAGGGAATCCCTACAAGACACCTTATCCTCCACAGGGCTTTTGTGAGCACTTATTGTGTGCCTGTGTATTAAACAGCACAGACATCACTTTGCCCATAAAGGTCTGTGTGGTCAAAGGTTCCAGTAGTCATGTGTGGATGTGAGAGTTGGACCATAAAGAAGTGTTGGAGAAGACTCTTGAGAGTCCCTTGGACTGCAAGGAGATCAAACCAGTCCATCCTAAAGGAAATCAACCCTGAATATTCATTGGAAGGACTGATGCTGAAGCTGAAGCTCCAATACTTCGGCCACCTGATACAAAGAGCCGACTCATTGGAAAACACCCTGATGCTGGGAAAGATTGAGGGCATGAGGAGAAGGGAATGGCAGAGGACGAGATGATTGGATGGCATCACCGACTCAATGGACATGAGTTTGAGCAAACTCTGTGAGATGGTTAATATCAGGGGAGCCTGATGTGCTGCAGTCCATGGGGTTGTGAAGAGTCGGACATGACTGAGTGACTGAACAACAATAACATTGTATACCAGGCACTGAATTGCAAATTACTATGTGCCAGACACTGTTCTGTGTTGCATATATGAACTCTATTAATTCTCAGAAAACTTGCAGGAGGGAGGGACTGTGATTACTCCCACTTTACAGATGGGGATACAGAGGCACAGGCGGATTAAGTGAGTTCCTAGATAGCACGGAAAGAGCTGGGTTCTGGATCCAGTATTGAAGGTGCAAGTTATGTGCTCATCACCACCAGCTTTTTGCCAGAGGTTGCAGGGATGCTTAGGGAGGCTGTTGGAAAGAAGCTAAACCATATTTCCTTGGCCTTTTGAATCTCATGAACCTCTTTGGGAATGTGATGAAAGCTCTCCAAAAGAAGGGTGCGTCCATATGGATCAATATGCCACATTTTGCTAATAGTTTAAAGGGACTCATGGACCTCAGTTAGGGGCCTACAGTCAAGAAAAGCTGAGATACATCCTCATGGAGTGTTTCCTTCTATTCTGTATCAAGAGTTATTGCTAGTAAATCCATGGAGCATGTATGGGCTTTGTTTGCATGCATGCTCAGTCACTCAGTTGTGTCTGACTCTGCGACCCTATGGACTGAAGCTCACCAGGCTCCTCTGTCCATGAGGATTCTCGAAGCAAGAATACTAGAGTGGGTTGCCATTTCCTCCTCCAGTAGATCTTCCTGACCCAGGGATCGAACCCCCATCTCCTGTGTCTCCTGCATTGGCAGGCCTATTCTTTACCACTGAGACACCTGGGAAGCCCATAGACTTGTTTAAACACTGAAGATGTGATAATCAGTTCACCCAGCAGTTTAGCTCAGAGGAAATGTGTCCACCCTCTCAGACCGGGGCTCCCTGAGGGCAGGGCTGTGTCTCCCCTCAGCCTGGGGCTCCCTGAGGCAGGGCTGTGTCTCCCCTCAGACTGGGCTCCCTGAGGGCAGGGCTGTGTCTCCCCTCAACCTGGGGCTCCCTGAGACAGGGCTGTGTCTCCCCTCAGACTGGACTCCCTGAGGACGGGTCTGTGTCTCCCCTCAGACCGGGGCTCCCTGAGGGCAGGGCTGTGTCTCCCCTCAACCTGGGGCTCCCTGAGACAGGGCTGTGTCTCCCCTCAGACTGGACTCCCTGAGGACGGGTCTGTGTCTCCCCTCAGACCGGGGCTCCCTGAGGGCAGGGCTGTGTCTCCCCTCAACCTGGGGCTCCCTGAGACAGGGCTGTGTCTCCCCTCAGACTGGGCTCCCTGAGGACGGGTCTGTGTCTCCCCTCAGCCTGGGGCTCCCTGAGGCGGGGCTGTGTCTCCCCTCAGACTGGGGCTCCCTGAGGCAGGGCTGTGTCTTCCCTTAGACTGGGGCTCCCTGAGGCAGGGCTGTGTCTCCTCTCAGACTGGGCTCCCTGAGGACGGGTCTGTGTCTCCCCTCAGCCTGGGGCTCCCTGAAGGCAGGGCTGAATCTCCCCTTAGTCAGGGGCTCCCTGAGGCAGGGCTGTGTCTTCCCTTAGACTGGGGCTCCCTGAGGCAGGGCTGTGTCTCCTCTCAGACTGGGCTCCCTGAGGCAGGGCTGTGTTTCCCCTCAGACTGGGCTCCCTGAGGGCAGGGCTGTGTCCCCCTCTCAGATTGTAGCTTCCTGGTGGCATTGCTGTTTTTCCTCAGACTGAGACTCCCTGTGTCTCTTCCTCTTTCTGACTAGAGAGCCTCACCTCTGCTCGGACTCTTTAAGCCCCTCCTCGGGAAGGTGTCGCCCTCCGGCTCTGTCCTTTAGTGCTTGGCGGGATTCTCACTTTGGCCTTTCCAGCGTTTTCTGTCTTTGCCGGGGTCTTCTCCCCTCACTGCCCAGTGCATGGTCATTCTTCCTATAACCGTTTCAGAAATTATTCTGAGGGGAGAGCGGTGAGGAAAAGAGCGTTGGCCTCGGCTCCCTGACCTTGATTTAAGGAACAAAAGAAGCCAAGCTTAGGTTGCAGCTTGGACAGCTGTAGTATCTTATGCTCTTGGGGGAAAAAATATATTTTGCCTGTTGGAAAGAAAGTCTCTTTGAGTTCTCCAAAGATGGGAGAAGAGCACTTGTGGTCTGGTCTCTTTGTGTCCTTGCAGTTTGAGCCCTGCTTCATGGTAGAAGATCTGGTTTTTTACCTCATGGCTTCTTACTGCCCCCGTGCCTGTGGGCAAGTCACTCACCATGTCTGAGCCTTGGGGTCTCAGTGCATCAGCCCCGGTGGGAAACTGGGAATGTATGTGATGGGATGGGCTTCCTCGGACCTCTGAGTGTGGAAGTGGCTGGTGTCGCTCCTCCTGTCTCTCCTTTGTCATCAAGTGAACCTGGGCGCTCACCAGGAGAGTGACCGCTGTGCTCAGCACCAGGCCGACGATGACTAAACTGTCTGATGAGCCTCGCTATGTCCCAGTGCTTCACAGCAGTTCTAAAGGAGGAGCTATTTATAACTCCATTTTACAGACGGGGAAACGGAGGCACAAGGAAGGCAAGTAACTTGTTCAGAGGGGGGCTGTGAACCCAGCTCGTGTGACTGCAGCCCACACACTTCACCATCAGGCTCTGCAGCTAAGTGGGAGTACAGGGGCCGACCCATGTGAGAGACAGTGTGTGTGTGTGCTAAGTGACTTCAGTCGTGTCCAGCTCTTTGCAACCCTTTGGAGCATGGGAGACAGAGGCACCCTGATACTGCAGTCCGGGGTGTGCCGAGTATGGTCGTGGGTCCTATAAACCAGAGAATGGCGCAGTACAGGCCAGAGAAAGCGCCAAGGAAATAGTTGTTGGTCAGTGTCTGTCCAGGGAAGGCAGAGTTTAGAACGAATAGGAATGCTTCTGGAAGGAGGGTAAGGATAATCACAACAGAACAGAGGGAAGCAGGTTTGCATTACCCTCAGGGCTATGGCCAGGATGACCCTAAGTCTCAGTGAGAGTCCAAGGTCGCTGAGCAGGGAGCCACCAAAGCTAGAAGGCTGGGTTCTATTTCTTAGTCCAACCGGGCGCGCTCACCAGGAGAGCCCCAGCGCCCAGACAGGCCCATCTGCTTCTCTTGGAAGATAAAACTCCATATCTGTGTCTCTTTCTCTGACTTTCTCTTTCTTTCACGCGCGCACGCACGCACACACACACACGCACATATCTAGGCTGGAACCCAGAGTTTCACTCTCTTTCTGTCTCACCTAGACATGACTGAACCTGAATTCCAGAACTAAACTTGAAGGATACCTAGAAGTCAGTTGCCTTCTTTCCGAGTCTCACATTCCTGATTTATAAAGGAATTAGAAAAGGTGACCTCTGAGGTCCCTTCTAGTTTGAACATTCTAGGACTTTATGTAATTACAGAACTTCATTATAGAATTCAAAGATAAACCTCAGCACTTGCTTGAGAAGGAGAGTCCCCTACTCCCCCATCCCCCAACCTTCTTTATGACTTTCCAGCTTCTCACCACGCCTGAGGTTCTACCTGCTGCAGAGTCATCTTTGGAATTTAGGCATTTTGTATAATTCCAGACCAACTCTCCTGCCCTGAATCTAGCACACTGAGGAGGGGAGGGCCCGCCTGGGAACAGATCAGCCCACCTCACTGTGGATGAGCACGTCTATAGGTGGTGTCTTACCTGTGGCTCCTGCTGCCTGCTTTTCAGAGCCGCCTGTGAGCGTCGTTTCAGCTGATGCTCACTGCAGAGGGCTGGGAGGTTTATCAGATGGTTTCCAAAGTGACCGCTGCTGGGAGCAGGTCTGGTAGAGGGGCAGTGGGGGGCCAACAGAGGGGTTCTGTGCCTTCGGGGTCCTGGAGGGCTAGCAGGGTAGCTACCTTCGGGGAGAGGCCCCTGAGTGAAGAGATTGGAGCAGAGGATGGGAGTCTGTTGGGAACCAGAGCTGGAATGATGGACCAGCACAGTCTGGGGCCTCCCTGGCAGCAGAGCATGCTGTGTGCTATTACCAGGAGGCTGCTGCGTCTGTCAGTCTGTCTGGTGGTTGGTCTTGGGCTCCCACCTCAGAGTGGGGTGTGTGCGTGGTGGGGCTGGCTGTGGGTCAAGGTGTCCAGACAGGCTGTCTCTGCTGATGGCTTCAATGTTGGTGCATTCCGGTAAGGTCTCCTTCTAGACCTTTCTGGCTCTACCACTGCTTGCCGGGCAGCATGGCCACGCCCTGTCCCTCCCTGGGCCTCAGTCTCCCCTTCCTCAGGGAGAAGGTGAATGGATAATCCTGAAGGCTTATCTGTTATCTGATAACAGATAATCCAGCTCTGATATTGGGAGTTGGCTGGCAGGAAGCCACATAGCTCCGTGTCTGTGGTTTCTCCTCTCTGGGGAAAGGGTACAAGGGGCCTGCTGGGGGGAGTGAGGCATGGGAGTGGAGAAGGGGGATGACAAGGCCCCCGGGGACATCTGAGAGGGAGGTGGGACATGGATGAGGTGGTTGGCAAGAGCAGAGTGTGACTCTAGGGCAGTGTAGGAAGGAGTCAGTAGCACCAACAGGTGGGCGGGGCGGGGGGGCGGCTCACAGGAAGCCCCTTCGACAATGAAGCCCTTGCCCGAGTCAACAAGGGTCTTCAAGGAGCAGGTCTCCCGGCGGGCGGGACACAGAGTGATCTCTGGGAGGGGAGTGAGGAAACTGGGCATTGATGCCCTAACTCCTGCCCATCATTGGCTGAAGGCTGCCCCAGGGAGTGTGAACTCCCTGGTTATTTGCAACCCTGTCCACCTGGGAGAGCCCTTGGAAGAGAAGCAGGAGGAAACTGTGGGTGTGGACGGGAGCTCTGAGGGTTGAGGACGGAGGGAAGGCTGAGCATCAGCAGCCTTCAAAGCTGGCACTCTTATCTCTATTGTGCAGATGAGGAAGCCGGCCCAGAGAGGTGGAGTCACTTCCCCGCCGGAGACCAAGTTTCCGTCAGGCCATCTTGTTTCCTGCACAAGGACAGCAGCAGGTCACTGTGCAGGGAGGGACGCCAGACGTGCAGGGCACGTCCTTGCCCAGTTGCCCCTGTTAGATGGGATCCTGCCTCCCCAGCACCGACCTTGGAGGACCCTGAGAAGACTGGGAGCTAATATTTGCCCAGTGCTGAGCGCGGCACATGGGGCTCAGTGAGTGGGAGCGATGATCACGCAGAGGCAGGACGGAAGGGGAAGCCACACCTGTCTCTCTGCTCCCAAACACTATCCATCAGCTCTTTTTGTTGTTGTTGACCATGCCACGTTGCTGGCAGGAGCTTAGTTCTCCAACCAGACACTGATCTCTGGCAATGAGAGCACCACAGAATTCCCTGTTGTGTCCATCATCTTACTGCATGACTTCAAGTCTGATTGTTAGGGCCATGTGTTAGCTCTGGCCTTGATCACTGAAGGACCCTGTTCAAATGAGTCTGCATCTCCTGGGAGGTGTCATTAATTAATCCATAGGCACAGGGGAGATGATCGAGTCAACTGGCTCTAAGTAGAGGCCTGGGAGAATGGAACAGTGCATGGAGAAGTTTTGATGGCTTGATTTTGTTTTATTTTTTTCAGACACAGAGAAGTGGTAAAAGGAGAATTTCTAGAACAGAATTTTTACAACATTGGGCAAGTTGGGATTTGGCCCAAGAGCGAGGTGCTGTGCAAGCTAGGGTACCGGGGTCCACAGAGGTGCGTGGTCGGGGGGTGGGGTGAGAGGTAGGGAGCACCAAGCACCCTAGGAAGGCTGAGCTGAGCAACCTCGTGGGCCTACTCAGCTCTAATGAGCCCTACTAAACCATGCAGAAGGAGCCTCCTGCTTCCTGTTTGCCTGAAGCCAAGCCTGAGGCTGCCTTTGGGTCTCAGTAACAGCCTAAATCCCCTGAGATCCCAGGGCTATGCTGACTCCTGCTCTCTCCCCCTCTTTCAGGAACCTTTTGGACAAAGACATGTTCTCCAAGTCTGACCCACGTAAGTCCTGCTCTGACAGTAGTGACAGTAGCAACAATAACAACTGCATTATGTCTGGTTTATTGTGTTCTTTCCCATGATATTTTATTATAAGATAGTGAATATACTTCTCTGTGGTCTGCAGTAAGACCTGTTGTTCATCTATTTTGTATATAGTAGTAATCCCAAACTCCTAATTTATCCCTCCCCACCACCTTTCCCCTTTGGTAACCACAAATTTGTTTTCTGTGTCTGTAAGTCTATTTATGTTTTGTAAATAAATTCATTTGTATAATTTTTTAGATTCCACATATAAATATTATCATATGATATATGTCTTTCTCTGTTTGGCTTACTTCACTCAGTAGGACCATCTCTATGTTGCTGCAAATGGCAAAATTTCATTCTTTTTTATGGCTGAGTCACAGTCCATTGAATACATGTACCACATCCTCTTTATCCATTCCCCTGCCCATGGACATCTGGGTTGTATCCATGTCTTGGCTATTGTAAATAGTGCTGTAGTACATGTACTGAGGGGCACGTATCTTTTCAAATTAGAGTTTTCTCCAGATATATTCCCAGGAGTGGGATTGCAGGATCTTACATCAACTCTGTTTTTAGTTTTTTAAGAAACCTCCATACTGTTTTCCATGGTGGCTGCACCAATTTACATTCCTACCAACCGTGTGGGAAGGTTCCCTTTTCTCCACAGCTTCTCCAGCACTTGGTACTTGTAGACTTTTTTGTGATGTCCATTCTGACTGGTGTGAGATGACACCTCACTGCAGTTTTGATTTGCATTTCTCCAATAATAAGCAATGTTGAGCATCTTGTCATATTCCTATTGGCCATCTGTATGTCTTCTGTGGAGAAATGTCTATTTAGATCTTCTGCTAAGTTTTTGATTGGGTTGCTTGTTTGTTTTGTTATTGAGCTGCATGAGCTGTTTGTATATTTTGGAAATTAAACCCTGTTGGGTCCCATTGTTTGCAAGTATTTTCTCCCAGTCCATAGCTTGCCTTTTTGTTTTGCTTATGGTTTCCATTGTTAGCAATGGCATTAAGACTACTACAGCGGCCTACATGGGAGCTGGTACTGAGTGCTCACTATGTACAAGGCACTGATCCCATACATCAGGCTGTCTGATGTTCCACCGACGCCGTCTGCAGAAAGAGAACTGGTGGGGCGGGAGGGTGTGAAGCCTTAACACAACCAAGCGGGTGGGGAGGGCCCAGGGTGTCTGGGGCCAGAAGGTCTCAGTCCCAGGGAAACAGGTGCATTTAAGAGCCCCAAATGTCTGTGGCCTAGGGGCATGAGCACTGGTTTTGGAGCCCAGGGTTCTAGCTCTAAGCAATGCCGCTCAACTATATGACCTCAGACAGGTCATTGGCCTCCTCTGATCCTCAGTTTCCCCAACAGAAAAGTGGGACTGATGGTAATAATAGGCCTCATGAGGCCGCCTTGGGCTCTAAAGGGAGAGGCAAGTCTCAGATGCTCCCTCCTGCCACATCTCTGCCACTCAGTCCTCCTTCAGGCCCACCTGTCTACCTGCCTCACACTTCATGCTTGCTCTGGCCTAGACTGTCCTCCCAGACAGACCTATATTCTAGGGCCCCTACTCCAAGCTGACCTCGCCCCCACCCAGACCCAACAAGGCTAACCAAGATGGAGTGTCCTGAGATGCTTGACCCCCTAGAACCCTCCCCATCTGGGGTGCACACCTTCCTCTTGGCCTGGAGTGTTAACCCTTTTTTCTCTCCTCTCCTCACAGTATGTGTCATGTATACTCAAGGGATGGAGAACAAGCAGTGGCGGGAGGTAGGTACAGCCCCTCTCCCACCCTGGGATCACCAGCCTGTCCCTGATGGTCTGTCTGTCTGTTCATCTAACTCTGGAGTCCTCCCACCTGATGACTGATTACCAACTCCAGCATCTCAGCTCCCAAGGATAGTAAGGCATGCAGAGTCTTATCCCTGCTGATGCAAGCAGAGACTGAAGGTGGTGAGAAAGTTCCTGTCCTCAGGGAGCCCCAGTTTGAGGGGGGAGACAGGGAGTCCTGGCCCACCAGGGTCATGGCCTGAGGCGTGGGTACAGTATCTAGCACCGTGTCGCCAACAGCGGCTTTCCTGTGGTTTTTTGACTAATGTGAGTGAGCGTGGCTTTAGTTAAGTGACTCCCCTCTGCTTTGAATCAACTCCCAACTCCTTAGTCTGACTTCCAAACTCTGCCATAACTCAGGATGACCACTTTTCCAGCCTTGTTTCAGTTCCATTGTCCCACCAGAGTCCATGTGTCTTTTGCCCCTGGTGACAGGGGGTCTAAGGAGAGGGCTTACTGTCAAGAATCACAGGGACTTTTAGTGGGTGGGTGCTAGATACCTTCAGTCTATTCCTCACCCAAAAGCCAGAGGAATCCTGTTAAAACCCAAGACAAACCCCGTCCCTCCTCTAGTCGGAGCCCTCCAGCAGCTCTTGCAAAACCACAGTCTCTGTGGTGGCCCACCAAGCCCTGTGGGGTCTGACTTCCTTGAGCTGTCTGACCCACCTCCTGTTGCCCATCCTCTCCATCACTCCAGCCACGCCTGCCTCCTCCTGCCTCAGGGTCTTTGCACTTGCTGTTCCTTCTCTCAGGATGCTCTTTTCCCAGATGTTCCCGTGGCCCCTCCACAATTCCCTCAAATCTTGACTCAGACATCACTCCATCAAGGCCTCGCCTTGGCTACCCACTCTAACATTTCAACCTCTCCAGCACTTATGCCCTTTCCTGCTTAATTTTGCCTCCCTACCACTTCCCTCTCCTCCAGCACCCCACAGCATGTGTGATCTCAGTTCCCCGAACAGGGATCAAACCCACACCCCCTGCTTTGGAAGCTCAGGGTCTTAACTGCTGGACCCCCAGGGAAGTCCTGCCTCCCTATCACTTTTCACTCTAAACCATAAAACCAATGAAAGTGAAGTCACTCAGTCGTGTCCAACTCTTTGTGACCCCATGGACCGTAGCCTACCAGGCTCCTCTGTCCATGGGATTTTCCAGGCAAGAATACTAGAGTGGGCTGCCATTTCCTTCTCTAGGAGATCTTCCCGATCCAGGGATCGAACCCAGGTCTCCTGCATTGTAGGCAGATGCTGTACTGTCTGAGCCACCACCAGTAGGTGTTAACAAATGGCTGTTGGAGGAGTGACTGGATTAGGAAAAAGAGGTGGGTGACAGAGGCCAGCAAGGATGTGGCAGCTTTTGTCCCATTCTTAACTCTGCTTCCTTCTCCCCTCTCACCTTCCATGCCAGCTAGTTTTCAGGTGCAGAGAATAAAAGGGGGAACGGGGTCAAGGGAAGGGTCCTGGTAGCCCCTGGCTCCTGTCTGAACAAAGAAGGAGCAGACCTCCTTACTCTTGGAGAAGAGGATCTGGCCAAACAAGGATGATGTGAATGTCTGGGAGGTGAAGAATGTTGTTTTCTTCCATGGTTGAGGAGGTGGGGGTGAATTTATCCGGAGGTGGTTTCCCGTGGTCTTTGTATTGTGCATGCTGAGCTCGCTCCTGGTGATCAGAAGAGGATCCAGGGTGGGATGAGAGGGGATTTGACCTTGGCAGCCCCATCTGTGCCTTTCACAGGAAGGGAGGAGGCCCGGGGCTCTGAATAGAGACTCGGCTTGGGGTCTCCACTGAGAGGGAAGCGCTCTATCTAGCGGGACAGAGGCAGCTTCAAAAAGCAGAGGGACACACGTCTAGCCCCCAGGGCCTGCCGAGAGGGAAGGAAGGGAATAGTGCATGAGAAGAAAACATCAAAAAGCCAAGAGCCCTCAGGGCTGGGAGTCCCCGGTGGCTTGATGAGAATGAGGGACTGCCAGGCCAGTAAAGCTTCAGTAATTCAGACTCTTAGTCATGAATCTCCCCTTCCTCTTTGGTGGACTGGCCGGAACATCACCTGTCCTGCTCCCTGCTCCTCCCTCCTTCAGATTTGGCTGAAGCGGGTAAATTTTATCCATAAAATGTATGGGCAATATTTCCCCAGGGACTGGGCTATTGTTGACTTTTTCCTCTCCAAGACTCTAAACCAGTTAAAGCCTAAACCAGATTGCAGGGGAAATGTTTAGCCTAAATGAACTCATTACTTTTGAGGCCTTTTGGCGGAGCTTCACAGAGAGCAGGCGTGTCCTAACATCTCAGTGATTCATTCAGCAAAGTCCGGAAGGGCCTCTTCAGAAGGGCACTGCTCCATGAACCCTTAATTACACTCTGTAATGAGGCTTGTCTCATTTGGGTCAGGGTCCCCAGTTGTCCACGTTGCATCTTTTCTTTTTATTTTTGCCATGCTTGGGGCATGCAAGATAGTAATTCCCCAGCCAGGGACTGAACCCACGCACTGGAAGCACGGAGTCTTAACCATTGGACCGACAGGATTGAACCGATAGGGAAGTGCCCACATTGCATCTTGTTATCACACACACCACAGGATGAAACGGAGGGAAGGAGACAGGCCTTGGAGTCAGATGCCCCTGTGCGTTCACCCCTGGCTCCAGCCCTTTCTGGAACAAATTTCTTAGCCTCTGTGTTTCCACACGTGGGGGTAATACAGGGATAACACCGACCTTACAGGCCTGTGATGAGGGTAGGGCAAAGTGGAGATAACGTGCCTGCTGTGTAGTCTTCGTTCGGTAAATATTATCATACAGCATCGGCCAGATTGTTGGGCCTTACTGGTCCCTCTTCAGTCAATATTTACAATAGGAAGCATCCATGAGGTGCTGAGGGAAAGAGGGAGACAGGCCAAAAGAAGAGTTTCACCGAAAACACAGATGGAACTAGGGAGTTTTCAGCCTGGAAGGGGAGATCCCCGTGCATGAATAATGCGGAAGGAGGATGAGATGAGAGGTATTGATGAGAACAGAATGGGAGTTTAGAGGAGAGAACGTTACAGCCAGGGTGTCATTCGGGTTTTTGAAATGGAATTTGAACCTAAACACCAGTCACCTGTCTAAGGGGTGCTTGACGGGGAGCAGAGGAGGCTGTGGGTTGGAAGGAACTTTGGGACTCAGCGGGTTCACCCTCCTCGTTCTGTAGAAGAGGGGGACTGTTCTCGGCTGTTGGAATCGGGGTGCTCGACCCCAGTGCAGTGGGAGCGTCCACTTGGGGGAGGTGAGTCAAGCTGGGTTTCAGTGAAGCCGGGAGACATGGTGCTTGCAAGGGCCCAACAACAAAGATGGAGGTGAAAGCACAGGCTTGGAGGGGACGAGAGTAAGCAGGCCAGTCTAGGTCTTGGGTAGTTGAGACATATGATAAAAGGCTATTTATAAAGGAGTGTGCAGGGCTCAAGGAAACCAAGGAGGGCTGGTGAATCGCAGAGGCTGGCAACAATGGGACCTCTCCAGGCCTGAGGCAGTAAGGGGAGGGTGGGAACCCCAGGGGAGCTTCTCTACAGGGGCAGGGCCCTCAGTAGAGGTGCAAGGTCAGCCCGGCCACCCTCACTATCCCCACCTCTGCTCTCCTGCCTTCACCTCCCTTTGGTGGAACCTCCTGGGAGACTCGGGGCAGGGGCTGCTGATCCAGTCCAGACAGGCTGACCTCCCAGGCACAGAGCAGGGTGGGGAAGGGCTGGAAGTTCATCCAGAGGGGCAGACAGAGACTGTCCAGACAGACAGCGAGCGAAGGGGGTGTTGGGGGTAAGATACAGGAAGAGACAGCTGAAGAGAGCTCATGACCATCAGACTGAGGACTTCAGGGCTCGTAGGGTCAGAATGTCAGAGAGGAGGCTGATCCCGTTTATAAAATCCATCAGCCCCATGTCCAGCCTTCAGGGGCAATGGAGGCAGAGCTCTGTTGCATGGGCTACCCTAGGACACAGGCTTCAAACTACTTCTAGAGAAGGGACATTTCCCTCAAACACATCCAAGGCCCTACTGCTTTGCCTGATTCTTTGTGTGACCTGCAGAGGAAAATACCAGGAATGGAGAAGTTAAAGAATAATCCAGACCCATCTCTATACAGTGGCCTCTGCTGTGGAAGACTGCTTTCCCTGGTAAACACAAACCCATTCCCATGGCTCCACATTTCATTGCAAAATGTCCCTGCATGAGCTTGGATCTTGGCCGAGAGATACTCATCCCATGGCTGGAGAGTGTCAAGTGCAGGCACAGCAGTTTCTCCAGGCAGAGTCCAGAGCCCCCTGTTTGCAAAAGGCCGCAAAAGGATGAAAGCTGCTCTCGCAGCCCCTGGCTGTTGAGTTCCAGATGATTTTAACTGTTTGGGTCATTTTAATGCCTTCTGAGAAAGCTCCATCTTTCCAGCACCTAAATCTGTCACTGCACTTTATGAAAATTGACTCAAGATGTAATTTTAGCCCAGGAAATTGAGCACTATTTGCATCAAGGCTTACCGGGGCCTTCTGCATGTCCCGGGAAGGGCAGGATGGCCAGGCAGGAGGAGTCCCAGAAACGCTCTCACTTAGGAAGAGGGGGCTGTGCGCGGGTCCCCGTTTGAAAAGTGTAGGGGTAGGGGTGATCCCTGTCCCTCCCTTGCCAGGTGGCTACCCAAGTTGGGGCCCCTGGGAAAGGAGGAGATGGGTATCATGGAATCTGAAGGTGTCCCCCGATGACTGACCCACACCACCTGCAGGGCATGCGGCCCCAGCCACCACACCCACGCGGCCCTGCCTGAGCGCTCAGTCTATTTTTGAGCAATCTCAGCCTGTTAAACATCTTAACACCAGCTGGGAATGACAGTTCATCTCTGAATGTTCAGGATGATCTTCTTCAGAGCATCTTGACATGAGCCTCCATGTAACTTTGACTCAACCTGCTGTGTGCTGGGGGATGGATGCTGGGGACACAAAAGGGGACCAGACACTGTCTATAGCCAGCGCTCCCTTTCAATTCAGGGAGGTAACAAAAACCACAATAACAGCAGTAGTAACGCTAGTAGCAAACACTTAGCTAACAGTGATGGACCCTGGCACTGATCTAAGCATTTACCGTAGTAACTCATTTAATCCTCACAACAACCCCATGATAGAGGTAGCTGCCGCATCATTGTTATTATTATTATTCGCCCCATTTAACAAAGGAGGAAACTGAAGCACAGAGAGGTTAATGTGAAAGGAGTTTCTGAATATGACGTCAGAACTATAATAGAATGATATATAAAGGGCAAAATTCCACTCGTTCCTAACGCTATACTTTGTGCAAAATAAGTTAGTTTTCTCTTCCACGTGTTCTTTCAGTGTTTGAGGACAGCTCACAGGGCCCTGTTAGTCTGCGTTGGGGCAGACTTAGAATGTGACCCTTTCTCTCAAAGTTGTTCTTTATTTAAGTGTCTCCTGTCCCTTTGCCAATCTGGGCACACTTTCTGGAACACATGTCTGTTTGTCAGTGTTCTTTCCAAAGTGTGTGTCCTGCCCTGTTCCCTTCTCTAGCTGAGAGCACCGTGGGTTGGCTCTCCCCTCACCGGGTCCTGGACTAGACGATCATGCGTTCTGTGGGTCTGTTTCCAAGGTTTATATGTCTGTCGACATTGTCTAGAATTCCACTGGCCTCTTTGACAGATGTCTTTGACTTGTTTCATATTGAGGTTTGGGGCGCCTGTGTCTTTCTCACATGGGCTGCTATCCGAACAGAATTCCTTTAGCTCAGATTTGGCAATTGCGTTTTTGAATCGAGATGTGAGGTTTTACAGTTATCTCTGTTATGTGTCATTTGGCAGATCCAGTCTGTTGTTATGGTCTTTGATGATCACGTTGAATTATGGTTGTGCATTCAGCATCTTGGTTCTGCCTTCTGGTCCTGCGTCAGCTGCAGTCATTTGTCCACGCAAGTGATAGGGGTTGAATGAAACGGAGTGCTGTGTTCCTCTGCTCGAGACCTTTCCCCAGATTGATCTGGTCCCTAAGGACATCATGAATAACAGTCAAACGGCTTGTCAGATGACACCCTGAACTTGATGTATAAAACCCTGCGTTCCCAACCCAACTCTGAGATTTGCTATGTGACCGGGGTGAGGTATTTATCTTCTCTGAGTCTCATCTTACCCATGTGTAGAATGGGGTTAGGGGATCTTCTTGGGAGGACTAACTAAGATAATGCTTGTGAAATATCAATGGTAGAATGTCATTGCCCAGCTTGGGCACCTGGGCCTTCATAGTGGGAACGACCACACTTGAAGACCCTGGGAATCAAACCAACATGCCCCTCCGCCAGCACCTAAGTGACAGCCAACGTTCTGTAATATGCAAGCTTCCTGGGAAACTTGAGTCCCCTCCTCAGAGGCTATGGGACCTCATTGGCTCCAAGGAGTGAGGGATTCCTGGAGGAGGGGGCTTCCCAACCCTGCGTGTGAGGGTCCCTCATCAGGAGGGGCTCTTTCAGGAAAGGCCAGACACCGGGATATCATCCCTGTGTCACATGCAGAGCACTGCAGCGTGGTGTACCAGCCACCAGGATGGGGGCCGCTGGTGGCACAGGAGCTCCGCTCCTAGCCTCGAGGGTGCCTTTGTCCCCGCTGGTGTTTATCCGGGGTGTCCTTTCAGTCTGCCCACGAGACCCTGCCTCTCTGTGTGCCTCATCCCTCCTTCCAGACCCTGATCATCCTCCCTGGCTCTGGCCACAAAGGTCACCCCCAGGTTCATCCCCAAAGTCTCTTTTTTGCTCCTCCTGGACAGAATAGGCTTTCTCCTGGCCTCCAAAGGCTCTCTGACTCACAGCTCAGGAATTCACCCATTTCACAAGGCTCTGAGATAAGACATCAGCCTCTTAGCCTGGGGTTAGAGCCTCTCCCACTTGGACCCCCCTAAAAACGGCCATAAGATAGGAGCTGCGATGGATTCAGCTCTGCTCGCTCATCCCTGACGCTGCAGCCACCGAGAGGAGATGTGATTGGCCCAGATCACAGAGAGGAGCTGAGGCGGGGCAAGGGGAAGCAACTTGTGCCCGGCCATGCACTTCATCACTGTCGGGCTGGGGCTCAATCTGTTATGAAGCCACCTAACTCTGGGTGGCCGTCCACAGCTGCCGGGCCTTTGGGGAAGATACCTGTCCCCACGGTCAGGGCTGGGTCCGGCACTGTCGGGGGACGTTCAACTTTAAGGAATCCAATATGTTGCACTTTTCTTCCTTGGTGTGCCATTTCTCAAGGATTCTCTGTTCCTTATCAGCTCTTATTCCGATAACGAGTAGATCTGCACGCAGTTCTCAGGACTGAGATCATGGGAAAGGGTACCTGCTTGGATTCCTTTCACTAACTCCCTTCAGTGACTCTTTCCAGCGTCAGTGACCTTGTATGTACTAGACTATCCATTTTGTTGCAACTGATGGAGTTTCATCCTTTGTAATGGCTGAGGAATCATTTTGCTAAAGATATATCAGCCTGCATTTCTGCTAGTAAAATATTCTTGCTCCACTAGAGACTTGGGTCCCCCGCATCCTTCTTTCTGTCTTCATTCTCTTCGGAGCGTGGAAGCCTGCCGAGCTCACTCTCTCACCCGGGCTTTCAAGACCTCCTTGAGAGGACGCCCTGTGCCTTCGTGAGCAGTACAAGTCCTGTGCATAGGCTTTTTTGGTTTTCCATGTAACCTGAGAGATACTGCTCTCTCTCTCTTTTCCTCTCTTTCTTTTCATCGACTCCGGTCCACCAGGTTCTGGTCTGTACTAAAGATCAACAAGACACATCTCTGTTTCTGCTCAACCTTGACACTGGGCCTATGTAACCATGAAATCAGGACCCAGGCTGATTTCTCCACGTGCACCGTGTGTTAGATTGAACCATGCGTGCAGGCTAAGTCGCTTCAGTCACGTCCAACTCTCTGCTACCCTATGGACTGTAGCCAGCTCCTCTGTCCAAGGGATTTCTCAAGCAAGAATACTGGAGTTGGTTGCTGTGTCCTCCTCCAGGGGATCTTCCTGATCCAGGGATCCAACCTGCCACTCTTAATGTCTCCTGCATTCGTAGGTGAGTTCTTTTACCACTAGCACCAGCTGGGAAGACCAGATTGAATCATTCGGATTTGCAATTTGAAAATACTGGCAGTTTCACATGGTCTGACAGTTAAGGTTAGGCTCTAACCTAATATTAGCAAGTGGTCCCTAGTCACACACCTGTCCTTACAAGCTCAGAGAGGTTCCAGGGCCTTCCTCTAACCTGAGAGGCTTCTCAAGGCAGGCTGAGGGGATGCTCCAGGGTTGGTGATGATCAGGCCACGGCAGCCTCTGTCTGTGGGAGAACCTGGGGTATCCCAGACCCACTCCCAAGGCATGAGGTCACACTGGTCTCTGCCGAGTTTTGCTCCCTGCTCATTCAAGCACTTAAATGCTTGTACAGACCTTCGAACCATCCAGTTGTCTCTCTACACCTTCCTGTTGGCTGTGAAAAATCATTGCTAACACCCCTCTGTTAATATGGCTCTCCAGTGCCCAGGAGATAATGTATTAAAGGTGAAACCTCCTAATAAGGGTCTTTCCAATATAACTCTCACTTGTAGGGTGGATTGAACTCTTTAAAAAATAATTTAAAATCATGTGATATAGACAATAGAAAAAATCCTATGCTGTTGACTCCAAGCTTTTCCCTCCTTCCTCAGGGCCTGGTACCCACTTTCTTAGGGAAGAAACTCTCCTTTGCTCTGACCCTCTCTCTGCATCCAGCATTCAGAGTCCTCAGTCTGGTGTACTGCCCACTCTCCCTCTGTTCCTCTAGAGGTAATTTTCCACCATGCCCTTGCCTTGATCCAACTCTGATTCACCTTCAGCTCTCTCTGAGCTCCCTAGACACTCCTATCCTAGCAGCCAAGATTGCTCCCTGATAACTGATGATTTAAGCTACTCAAAGAATCAACCGAGACGTACAGAAAGTCTGTGTAACAACAGGAGTCCTTTACTGAGTGCCTGCCGTGTACCCCGCATCTCAGACTCATCATCTCTAATCCTTGTAACAAGTTTGCAGGCAGGTTCAGAGTATGCCCAGACCATGTAGTGGGGGTGGGGTTCTGGGCAGTTGTAGGAGCCAGACAAACCTGGGTTTGTTTCAGGACCCTGATACTTAGAGCTCTATGGACTGAACCAGACACTTATCCTCTCTGAACCTCAGATTACTCACATGTAAAATGGGCAACTAGCAATACTTACCTGCTCTATTGTGTAAGGATTTGAGATAACATAGGGCAAATTGGGGGCTTCTTTGGTAGCTCAGCTGGTAAAGAATCCACCTGCAATGCAGGAGACCCCAGTTTGATTCCTGGGTCCGGAAGGTCCCCTGAAGGAGGGATAGGCTACCCACTCCAGTATTCTTGCCTGGAGAATCCCCATAGACACAGGAGCCTGGCGGGCTACAGTCCATGGGGTCGCAGAGGGTCAGACATGACTGACTAAGCACAGCACGGTACAGCACAGGATAAGCGGGGAAGCCAAGTAGACACTTGGTGAAAGGTAGCTCTTGATCATAGATCATTGATGGGCTCTGGGTGCCGGGCAACGTACCAGGCAGTTTATATACGTTCTCTCAGATGATCCTCTCTAAAGATAGCAGTGTGGAAGCCAAGAGAAGGGAAGTCACTCAAGTAAGACTCTGGTAACCTCCAGGGTGCAGAGGGTAGCAGGGAGGTCCCTGCTCTCAGAGGCCTTGCAGAAAGCTCTGTCCTCGGTGTGCAGGATGATTGGAGGGGAAGGGACAGAAGCAGGAAGACAGCATGCAGTGTTGTGGAACTCCTGGGATGAGAAGGGGTGGAGAACTGACAGGTACACAGAAAGATTGCAAAGCCTCCTTTTATTGATCTTGATGAGGGTGTTGGATCAGATCCTCTCAAGGCCCTAGGTTTCAGACTACAACTAGTCCAAGAGCCTCCCAAGGAGTTTAGACAGGAATTCTCAGCACTTCACAGCAGGGAGAGGATCCAGGGGGAATTCCAGGGGGAGATGGCACTATACCTGGGACTCAAAGGATGGTGGGAGGAAGAAAGGGCATTCCAGGAATGGGGCCTGACAAAAGCGAAGCCTGGGGCTCTGAATGGCCTGCATGCATTCACATGATGGCTGTGACTCAGTCTGACTGCGGCCCAGGGTGTGCTGGAAAGAGGTTAGCAATCAGAGGAAAGGAGCTTGGGGCAGAAGGGTGGCGCCTGCTGGGAGTCCTGTTGGGGGTCTGTGATCTTAAATATAATCATGGTTTCCTGAGTGAGCAGTCAGGGAACAGGCGTTTATGGAGCACCCACTATATGCCACACACTGGTCCAGGCACGTAGTGGAGGGCAAGACAGGTGGAGTCCCTGCACTGGAGAGGATTAGGGTGGTCAGCAAAGAAATTGATTTCAGGTACTGATTGATAAGTGCTGTGAAAAAGATAAGACAGTGTAATGAGATAGAGAGTGACCAGAAGGGAGCTGCTTTAGTTAGAGGGCTATCAGGCAAGGCCCTGCTGAGTTGAGCATTGAGTGGTACCACGCCTAAGCCTGGGGGTGGGAGGTTCCAGACAGAGGGAACAACAAGTGCAGAGGCCCTAAGGTGGGAACAGTCTCTCTATACTCAAGGGACAAAAGAAAGCCGGTACTGTTTGAGCGGCGTGAACAATAAAGGCAATGGGCCATACGGTCACAGAGCTTGAAGGGGCAGATTCTGTAGGGCTTTGTAGGCCATGTAGGAGTTCAGACACTGCTCTTAGTGCAGTGGGAAGCTATTTGAGGGTTTTGAGCAGGAGAGTGGTATAGCCTGGTTTATGTTTCAGAAGGACAGCTTTGTCCCCGGTGTGCAGGACGATTGCAGGGGAAAGGACAGAAGCAGAAAGACAGTTTGCAGTGTTGTGGAACCCGTGGGATGAGAGGGGGTGGGCACCGGCTGCGGGGATCAGGTTGATTCATCGCCAAGAGTTTAAAAGTGAAATGAAATGACCCTCCATCCACTAGGCTACGAACCCAATTTGGGATCCCTGCTGACCAACACAGGACCTGGCCCTTATCATAAAATGTAGACCTTTATCAAAAGATGGAAAGTGACAATGAACTGTTATTATTGCTAAAGCCCAGAGAGAGACAAGCCTCTCAAGGAGGTGGACTACCACACCAGCATGGGGTTGGTTTTCCAGACTCTCCCCTTTTTGCAATCTGCCTCTGCAAAGAAAGGTTGCTCTTGGGAACTTCCCTGGTGGTCCAGTGGTTAGGACTCCAATACAGGGGACTAGATCCCAGGTGCCACAGCTGAGGCCCGGTGCAGCCAAATAAATAAATAAATAAAGGTCACTCTTGAGCCTTGGGATCCTTGGGCAGCCTTTGGTGGTTTTTGTTCTTGAATTTCCAGCTGAATTTCAAGGACCTTGACCCCCTGTCATTAGGAGTAGGCAGTCCAGGACCAAGGCCTTGCTTCTGGGAGGGACCAGGTGAGTCCACAGGTACCTGCTCCCAGTCTTAGGTGCCTGCTCCCAGTCTTAGGCTTTAGAACCTGCTTTATTACCGTGTCCCTTGAAATCCTGACTTTTCCATTTCTCTTAACCTCTCTGAGCCTTAGTTTTTTCCATCAGCAAAATGGGACTCTGGGGCCCTGATGCCCACTCATTTGGCTGTGATGGGACGAAATGACAGACTCACTCAGCTCAGTGCCTTGTTGTGCTCAACGCTTTATTTTTTTAATGAATCCATTTTATTTTGACTGCACTGGGTCTTTGTGTTGTGCGGGGGCTTTCTCTGGTTGCGGAGAACAGGGGCTACTCTGCGTTGCAGTGCTCGGGCTTCTCGTTGCAGTGGCTTCTCTTGTTGCAGAGCCCCTGCTCTAGGCGTCTGGGCTTCAGTAGTTGTGGCACACGGGCTTAGTTGCTCCGTGGCTTGTGGGATCTTCCCAAACCAGTGATCGAACCCGTGTCCCCTGCATTCTTATCCACTGTACTACCAGGGATGATGATGATGCAGCACAGTGAGGCGAAGCTGTGGGGTGCCTCTGTCCCCGGTCCTGCTGATCCTCAACAGGAGGATGACTGACATTCCTACTGCCTTGTGCAGTCACCCCATCATAGCACCCCGTTATCCCCCGTGGCCCTCACCACATCCCTGATAAGGAAGCCGAGGCATGGAGGGGGTCCCTGCTTAGCCCAGAGACTGCTAGAAATTGGCAGAGCCGGGGCGTGCTGTGGTCTTCTGAGTCCAAGGCCCTGCTCCTCTCATCTGCCCAGGCCACTGACTTTCAAAAGGGGCTTTTCTAGCTCTAGGCTTTGATGTGGTGCCTCTGGGGCTGACTGTTAAATTTGTGAGTGGCTCCTGCCGCCCCTTCCCCCATTCATCCAGAGGTGTTTGTTAGTTCTGTGTCACACATTAGATAGGAGCCTACGCTTCCATTTAGAGAAAGGAGTCAGCCTTTCTAGTAAACCCCGAGGATCTAGGCCAGGTCCCTTGATAGCTGAGAAATCTATTTACTCTTTGGCGTTAGCGTCCAGGCACACTTTACAGCGCTGGGGCTGAACTGCTGAGAGCGTGGGCTCTGAAGTCAAGGTAACCGGGTCCAAATCGAGGCCACCACCTTCCCAGCGGGGGCTCTTAGGCAAGTGCTTAGGCTCAAAAGCCTGCTGTGGGGATTAAAGGAGTTGATTCATATAAAGTGCCTGGCACATAGAAAATGCTCAATAATGGCTCTTCCTATAAGAAGCCGTAAGTGAGACACCACCGATGGTATCATTTCACTGATGGTGGATCAGGAAGGAACCACTGCCGCAGTCATTTCAGATGTCTAGATGTCATTTGATAGGAACCATAGACATTTTGGGGTGTGCTAAGGAACAGGCACTGTTTTGGCAGGCTTTCTCAGGCTCCCCCGCTCCCCCAAAAGTGCTACAGCCAGACCCAAGCAAGACCCAGCGGCCCAGGCAGGACCCAGAGGACAAGCCAGTGGCGGGTGTTTCGTCAGCAGCTTGACAGCCAGGCTTATTGGTGTAAGGGCCATTCCGCCAGGAGCTGGGACAATTTAACAGATTATCTGGAACAATGACTAATCAGGAACTAAGCTTTTTGACAGGATGTCTTTTATTATAAAGCTTGGTAAAATTTCACAGGCCACTGCCAATGTCTGGGGCCAGAACGGGAACCTTCTTCTTTCGGGCCTGATCACCAGGAAGGCCGTTGGAGCCCCAGGTCCCCTGTCTCCACCCTTGGCCTTTCTCACCTAGAGGCCTTGCCAAAGCAGGAAGTGGTCTGGGAGGCCATAGAAGTCATGGTTGGCTCTGTGTGACTTTAGGTAAGCCTCTTGCTTTCTCTGGGCCTGGTTCTCCTCACTCTCCAAGGCGGAGGTGGCCGCAGAAACTTGGACCCCTCCCATGACAGAGCCTGAGAGAAACTTCCAGACCCGAGACTGAGGCAGACCTGGCAGGGGACCAGGTGCTGTGTGCCCCATCCCTCATCCCATGCCCTCCTTCCTGATGCCCAGACCTCCGGCCATTCTCCCCAGCCCTGGGTGCCCACCCAGTCCCGTGTTTGCAGTGCCAAGCAGATTCCCTTGTCCCATTTCTGTTTGAGTCAGATGGCTTTCTGGCCTCTAATTTTAATCCTGGTGAACATGATTCATGAGGGTCCAGGGATTGGGCCCTGCAGTGAAACTTTTAGAATCCCCCATTAAGGAGACATCAATAATGTATGAGCATTACAGGGGTACTCCAGCTGGTGAAGGGTGGGCAGCTTGGTGGTAGAGAGCAGTCTGTCAGCTCCCACCTCCCTCTGTCCTGGCCAGCATAGCCACTGGGGGCCCCACAGCTGAGGGGAGGTCTCCAAAGCTTCATCCAGCTGTAATTTGTAAAAAGGCAAGAACTGTGTAAATTAGGGGTCATTAAGGTTGTTCGGGCTTGCAGAGCCACCCACTCATCCTGAGGCAGGGGCTGGTGGCGAGTGAACACTGCAGGACACAGTGCCTCTGTCACCCCTGGGGGCCCTGGCCCTCTCTTCCAACCTCCTGGAGCTCAGTTTCTTCATCTGTAAAATGAGGATGGCAATAAAGTCATCTCCTTGGTGGTCGGTGGGGGCGTTAAATGAAATCGTGGATGTGTGGAAGTCTTTTGAAGATGAGAAGTCATGATGAGAAGATTTGATGGAAGGAAGAGACCTGAGGTGGGGGGTGGACAGGGGGTGTCCACAGGCTTCCAGGACACAAGGGCACTGCTCAGAGCCAGAGCTCCACCTGGCTTGGGCTCCTGTCATCGCCCTTTTCCTAATCAGCTGTGTGACCTCCATCAGAGCACCCCATTCCCCCTTCCCTGCCTCTCTCTTCTCATTGGTTGGGAGGATTTGGTTCCTTCTGGCCCTAAAATCTTCAGTCCTAAGTCAGCTTGTTGTATGTGCCGTGTGCTCAGTCTTGTCTGACTCTCTGCAACCCCACTGGACTGTAGCCTACCAGGCTCCTCTGTCCATGGAATTTCCCAGGCAAGAATACTGGAGTGGGTTGCCATTTCTTCTTCCAGGGGACCTTCCCCACCCAGGGATTAAACTTGCGTCTCCTGTATTAGAGGCAGATTCTTTACCCGCTGTTAATCATCGGATCAAGCTGTTAATCAATGAATATTTACAGAAATCACAGGAAGGACCAGGACTATGGTGTGTGTGTGTGTGTGTGTGTGTGTGTGTGTGTGTGTGTGCGTGCGTGTGCGTATAGGGGTTAGAGGTGGGGTTGGAGTTGAGCTGGAACAGCTCGGGGGCATTCACCTGTACTGCTCAGCCCCACAAGAAGAGTTAACCAGATGGAAGGGACAGTAAGCACTGAAGATGTTCAGAGGTTGCGTGCATACTAAGTCGCTTCAGTCGTGTTCAACTCTTTGTGACTCTATCAACTGTAGCCCACCAGGCTCCTCTGCCCATGGGATTCTCCAGGTAAGGATTTTGGAGTGGGTTTCATGCCCTCCTCCAGGAGATCTTCCCGACCCAGGGCTTGAATCTGCATCTCTTATATTTCCTGCATTGGCAGGCAGGTTCTTTACCACTGGAGCCACCTGGAAGGCCAGTTCAGCGGTTGGGCTAGGGCAAAGACTGGATAGGACTTAGTCCTAGCCTCATTCACAGTATTAACCTCTTATTGGTGAGTGACTGGACCAACTCCTAATTGACTAGGAGCCAGACTGCCTGGGTTTGAATCCCCTTCCTTCCAGACATTTGCAATGTGACCTTGGGCAAGTCTCTCAATCCCTCTGAACCTTATCTTAGATTACTTATTTGTAAAAGGAAGGTGATAATAGTACAGCCTCATAGAGTTATTATGAACATTCATTACAGGTGGATTCTTTACCACTGAGCCACCGGGGAAGCCCAGTATTATGAACATTAGATGAGTTAATATGTGGAAAACACTGAGCGCCTGGCACCCAGTAGGGCTTGGTGACAGTTGATGTCAGTATTGAAACCAGCTGGGCGGCTGGTGCTTACAGCCTTTCATGCACATTTCCTTCTAGCCTTGCCCTGGAGAAGGAAGGATGCTCTGTTTTATCACTGGGGAAATGCAGTCTCTGAGGGGTTACCCAGGTGGTCTCACATAGATAATAAGTAACAGAGCCCTGGCCAGTGTGGGGCTCCTGGGCCACTGGCTTGGCTACCCGTGTACACCTCCCTGGCTGCAGCCCCCGGGGCCCCCCATCCAGGATCATCTGCATGGAGCTGACTGACATATTGGGAGACTTCCCTGAGCTGCTTGTTGTCACTGCCCCAACAGAGGGTTGTGAGGGAGAAGAAGGGGACTAGGTTTTAGAAATCTGGAAGCGACAGAGAGAGCCTCTCCCCAGGCTGGCTTAGTTCTGCATCTCCAGTGTCTGAGCTGGGGATGAGCAGGCCAAGGACACCCCTTTCTCCCTCCACACCCAATAGCAGCCTCCTTGCCCAAGCCTCCTGCCCTCCCTTTTCTATCTGTGAGCAGAGTGGATTTTCTTTTTCATTTTTTTTTAATATCTCTTTATTTTTGGCAGTCTCAGGTCTTAGCTGCAACAGGAAGCTTCACTCTGGTTGTTGGTCCCGCAGCTTGTGGGATCTTCGTTCCTGACCAAGAATCAGACCCGAATCCCCTGCATTGGAAGGCAGATTCTTAACCACAGGACCACCAGGGAAGTCCCTAGGGTGAATTTTCTTCTCTAGGCCTGGGCGCCTAAGCAAATTTTACACATCCAACTGCCTTGTTTTCTAACAGAGGCCTGGGGGCATTGCTAGGTGTTGAGGGGAGCCCACGGGATGGGCAGAGCCTGGATCTTAATGGAGCAGCTGGTTTGTAAGAGCAAAGGGCCAGCACCGCAATTTCCCCTCAGCCTCACCCTATATGGAGAAGATGTTTGGAGAGAAATCACATAGAACTGAGACCTCCAGGGGACCCAAGCACAGAGGACCCCTTTAGATGGAGGACAGAAACCTTCTCAGGTGTGGAAGGTGAGTAGGAAATGTTAGTGGTTAGGGCCAGGAGCATCTCAGAGACAGGGCTGAGTTCAGAGACTTGGAAGACATACACTTCCTGGGTGGCTTGGCCACCAGGGTTTGGGATTTATAGAGAATCAGAGCGTGGACTCACACGTTTACAGAGGATGTTTTATGCCTCGGGCTCTCTTCTAAGTATGCCATTGTTGTTCAGTTGTCCCATTGTGTCCGACTCTTTGTAACCCCATGGACTGCAGCACGCCAGGCCTCTCTGTCCATCACCATCTCCCAAAATTTGCCCAACTTCATGTTCATTGCATCGGTGATGCCATCCAGCCATCTCATCCTCTGACACCCTCTTCTCCTTCTGAAGTATATTACATACACTAAATCATTTAATAATGCTCTGACAACCCTCTGATGTGTGGATAAATGGTCATTTCCATTTTATGGAAGGGGAAATTGAGGCTCAGAGAGGTGAAGGTGTTGCAGGAAGTGGGACCCCTTTCAGGGCCTGAGAGTGGGCTTTTGTCTAACATTCAGAAATGAATTGTTCCAGAAAACACATGTGCTGACAAAGCAAAAGACTTTATTGGGAAGGGGCGCCCAGGTGGAGAGCAGCAGGGTAAGGGAGCCCAGGAGAACTACTCTGTCAGGGTTCACAGTCTTAGGTTTTATGGAAAGTGAAAGTTGCTCAGTCGTGTCCAACTCTTTGCGACCCCTTGGACTATACAGTCCGTGGAATTCTCCAGGCCAGAATACTGGAGGGGTAGCTGTTCCCTTCTCCAGGGGATCTTCCTAACCCCTGGGATTGAACCCAGGTCTCCCACACTGCAGGCGGATTCTTTACCAGCTGAGCCACGAGGGAAGCCCAGATTTTATGGCGATGGGATTAATTTCTGGGTTCTCTGAACAATCTTCTTGCTCGGCCCATGTTTGGTTGACTCAGAGCCCTTCCTGGTGATGTGTGCATCTCTCAGCCAATATTCTGGGAGGATTCCAGCGCCAAGGATTCTGGGAGTTTGGTAGGACATATCATAGGCTGGCATCTCCTCACTCTTTCTGGCCCCTCCTGAATTCTCCCGATTAGTTTTCCAGCTGCAGCACCCTGTTCCTTATCGAGACCTCCTGTTGTGAGGCAGCTCATGCAAGTGGTTATCATTGTGCCTGACCAATGTGATCAATTTTGGTCAGCGGTTCCCTAACGAAGGAATTTGACCAAGTCACACAGTCAGTGAGTAGCTGAGCCAGGATTTGAACCCGGGATGTCTGGCCTCAGACTGCTCTATTAACTACTTTATTGCCTTCTGTGGGAAACCCTAAGATCTGTCTTCAAAGCTTGAATCAGTGGTTTTTAAAGCTTTCTGAAGACGTGCTTCCCTTTGAGAAATTGATGAAAACCATGGATTCTTTCCCCAGAAAATGAGGACATGTACAGACATTTGCATTCAATTTCAGGGCATCACAGCCCCCTCAGAGCTGGTTCTAATCTGGCAGTTGCCCTTCCCTGCTGGGCTCTCGGGTACCTGTGTGGATGGGGCCAGGTTGTCTACTTTCTACAAAGTAAAGGCTGTGATGGGAGCCTTGGTCCCTGAGAGTCCCCACGGAGCCTCACAGGTGGGATGGCTGTGTTGGGACCCTGCATCCCAGAGGGCTATCACAGACCTTGGGTATCTAGGCTGCATGGCAGGAGTCACAGACTTTACTGGTGACATGAATGTTACAGTGTCGGAGAAGAATGGGGTGGAGGTGGGGACTGTTCTTGGTTTATGGTCCGTTAAAGTTGGAAATTGTATAAGTGTATGAATGTGTTTGTGAGAGAGAAAATATATTAGTCAGGGGCCCAGCAGGAAGGAGAATTCTAGTCAACTGGTTTCACTAAAGAGACTTAATGGATTTCTTTCAAAGGTGTGGGTGAGGTTGAGGACACCCACAAGGGACGGTGCAGCACTCTGGGCCTGGCAAAGACAGGGAGCTGTTCCCACCCAGACTTGAAGGGGCAGTGGGAGGAGACAGTGTTACTGTGTGAGAGTGGGAGGTGAGTGAGGTCAGCGGGGAAGCAGCCCGTCTCAGAACCATGGTGCTGAGATAGGCTGGAGCTGGAAGTAATAGCTCAACCTCTCTCCTCCCATCTGCCACCTGCCAGGGCCTCCCGCTGTGTGTGTGTCTGACTCTTTGTGACCCCATGGACTGTAGCCTCCCCCAGGCTCTGTCCATGGGATTTTACCAGCAAGAATGCTGGAGTGGGTTGCCATTGCCTACACCAGGGGATCTTCCCAACCCAGGGCTCGAACTGGAGTCTCCGGTATCTCCTGCATTGGCGGGCAGATTCTTTACCACTGGGCCACCCGCTGGCCAAACCCAGGGGGTTTGAAACCCCCAGGGCAAGGGAACCGGGTGATGGAGTTTGGTGGGAAACAGTCTCCTGGAGTGTAGGGCAGGATGGAGAAGGAGCTGGGCAGGCTGGGGCGGTAGCACTCCTTTCTTTAGCAAGAGAACAAGCCTCCAAAGCAGTCTAGGCCTAATCGCCAGCCCAGTGCCGCCTGCAGGTTGGGACATCCCTATCTTGAGGCAGGCTTGCCCCCTCCTGGCCTTGTAGCTGGATGTGGGAAGCGATGACCTTGCTTGACTGTCCTAGGTTCTCCATCCCAGCCCTGCACTGGGCTTTGACCCAGGACAGTATGGCGATGCAGCTCGCCACCCGCCCCCATAAATCGCCACTTCTCTGTGTAGCACAACCCCTGAGAGCCACTTAATTTAGTCCTCAGAGAAGTTCCAAGTCTGCCTCCCCCTTTTGAGGGTCTCACTGGAACTTATGATATGTAATTAATGCTGCTTAATTGATATTCTTGGGGCTTAGTCAAAGGGGTTTTAGGAACCCTTGGGAGCATCTTTTGTGACATGTCAGGAGCTTTTCCCACTGAGTTTGGTTGCCAGGGACAAGAAGTAAGTTTTTCAGAGGGTGAATACCCTGAATTTCCAGGCTTCTTTCTCATTTGTGCTTTCTCTATCTTCCCTCTGGGAGGCTGTCCCTGTCGGTGGGGTCAAAGTCCCCTCACCACCCAATCATTAGCCCCTTCCCCAGTTTCACACCCCAGCCTGCTCAGTCCGCACTTGCCACCTACCCAACACTCCACTAGGGTTCTCTGCATTAGAATCACTTGTTAAAACAAAGCAGATTTCGAGCTTCCCTGCAGCTTTGTTAATCAGAGAACTCCTGTGGCCCCCAGTGTTGGGTGATCTGTTCCCCAGACTGTAAGCAATGTTAGGCCCCCACCCATCCTTAGACACCAAGTATGGACAAAGGGCTTCAGAGGCGCAGATCCTTCCTGGGAGCTAGAAGAAAGATGTTCTGGGAGCTGGCTGACTTGGCTTCAGATTCTGGGTGGTGAGGGGTTAACCTACTCACCCCTCCCCTCTCACCCCCCACCCTACCCCCCAGCAGAGCCAGATCTCATGCCTCTGCATGCTTCCTTCCCACTGCTAGTTCCTAGTACCTCATCTCTGCAAGTCCCTTAGGCTTGAAAGTGCTCTAATTCTATGTAGAATGAAATACAGCCAAATTGATTAAAAAAAAAAAAAGACTATCAGTTTATCTGTGTTCTGACCATCATGAATAGGAGTGTAAATTGGGTCTGACAGGGACCCGGTGGCTCCTTGACTTGTTTAAATCCAAGTTTTCACATTTTTTCCTTTGTTAGTAATCCAAGTAATGAAGGCTATAAAACATCTTTAGTGAGTCCCTGGGATGGAGATTCCATATGCGGTAGTTTGTGACATGCATATGTTAATTACTCCGGGTCCTGGTAATTCATCACTGCCCAGCCAGGCTTGCTTGCCCCCTTTCCTGCTCCAGGAGATACTGGGTACCCTTGGAGTCCCCCTCCCTGTCCTGTTTCCAGGGGAACTCCATTTTCTTCTCTGGCAGAGATCAATCTCTAGGGAATTCCCCTCTATTGAAGCCTCGAGTGCCGTTTTAAAAGCAGCGCTGTCATCTTCCCTAATGGGTGTTTTCCTTCGAGTCTCTGCCAGGAGTGGAAGGAGGAGGCAGGCTGCACAAAGGCATACTTGCTCTTTCTGGGCTGGGATTTTTATATAAAATCCTGCCGGAGGGGTTTGTTTTTTTTTTTTTTTTTTTTTTTAATGTGTTTGAGAGAGGAAGGCAGTGTATTGAGGAGGAGGTAGGTCCCTTTCTTAAAAGAAGATTCTCTGGAACCTGGGTGTTTTCCTGGAATAGTCTACATTCTAGAAAGCTATTAGGGGAAATTTTGTTTGCCTCTGAAGACAAGAGGTATTAAAAATTAGCAAAGGCAGGAGAGGAAAATTCGGGAACTCTTTTGGAACCAGGGTTATACGTTATAAAATTGTTATGGAATTTGGTGGGTGGGGCAGGAACCCCATCTTAATTCAACTCAATGTCCTCCCCAGGGACTTGCACACAGGGAAGCTTCTATAAATGCTTATGAAGTAAACCTCATATTTACTTGGCTTTCATAATGCTTGAGCGCTCTTGGCAGTTAGAGGAAGGAAAAAACATAAGGAGCTTTGGAGTTAGACATGCTTAGATTTAGATCCAGCTCTGCCTAGCTCTGTGACCTTGGGCAAGTTACTTACCTCTGATTTCCAGTTTGCTCACTTGCAAAATCCCTGGAGAAGGAAATGGCAACCCACTCCAGTGTTCTTGCCTGGAGAATCCCATGGACAGAGGAGACTGGTGGGCTACAGTCTGTGGGGTCATAAAGAGTTGGACATGACTGAGTGACTGAGCACACACTTGCAAAATGGGTAACAACTCACGGAGTTTTTGTGAGAATTGAATGAGATGAGTTCAGTCACTCAGTTGTGTCTGACTCTGCGACCACACACACTGCAGCACGCCAGGCTTCCCTGTCCGTCACCATCTCCGGGAGTTTGCTCAAACTCATGTCCATCGAGTTGGTGATGCCATCCAACCATCTCATCCTCTGTCATCCCCTTCTCCTCCTGCCTTCAATCTTTCCCAGCATCAGGGTCTTTTCCAATGAGTCAGTTCTTTGCATCAGGTGCCCAAAGTTTTGGAGCTTTAGCTTCAGCATCAGTCCTTCCAATGAATATTCAGGACTGGTTTTTTGACTAGACGGACCTTTGTTGGCAGAGTAATGTCTCTGCTTTTTAATATGCTGTCTAGGTTGGTCGTAGCTTTTCTTCCAAGGAGCAAGTGTCTTTTAATTTCATGGCTGCAGTCAACAACTGCAGTGATTTTGGAGACCCCCAAAATAAAGTCTCTCACTGTTTCCATTATTTCCCCATCTATTAGCCATGAAGTGATAGGACTGGATGCCATGATCTTAGTTTTCTGAATGTTGAGTTTTAAGCCAGCTTTTTCACTCTCCTCTTTCACTTTCATCAAGAGACTTATTAGTTCTTCCCTTCCTTCCATAAGGGTGGTGTCATCTGCTTATCTGAAGTTATTGATATTTCTCCCTGCAATCTTGATTCAGCTTGTGCTTCATCCAGCCCAGCATTTCACATGATGTACTCTGCATAGAAGTTAAATAAGCAGTATGACAATATACAGCCTTGACGTACTTCTTTCCTAATTTGGAACCAGTTTATTGTTCCATGTCCAGTTCTAACTGTTGCTTCTTGACCTGCATACAGATTTCTCAGGAGGCAGGTAAGGCAGTCTGGTATTCCTATCTTTTGAAGAATTTTCCACAGTTTGTTTTGATTCACACAGTCAAAGGCTTTGGTGTAGTCAATAAAGCAGAAATAGATGTTTTTCTGGAACTCTCTTGCTTTTTTGATGATCTAACAGATGTTGGCAATTTGATCTCTGGTTCCTCTGCCTTTTCTAAATCCAGCTTGAACATCTGGAAGTTCACTGTTCATGTACTGCTGCAGCCTGGCTTGGAGAATTTTGAGCATTACTTTATAGCATGTGAGATGAGTGCAATTGTGAGGTAATTTGAACATTCTTTGGCATTGCCTTTCTTTGGGATTGGAATGAAAACTGACCTTTTCTGGTCCTGTGGCCACTGCTGAGTTTTCCAAATTTGCTGGCATATTGAGTGCAGCGCTTTCACAGCACCATCTTTTAGGATTTGAAATAACTCAACTTTAGATCCACTTAATCTACAAACTATTCAGTAAGGGCTCAATAAATGTTAGTTTTCTTCCTTCCTCCTGCATGCCTGCTAAGTTGCTTCAGTCCTGTCCCTATGGACTGTAGCCCTCCAGGCTCCTCTGTCCATGGGATTCTCTGGACAAGAATACTGGAGTGGGTTTCCATGCCCTCCTCCAGGGGATCTTCCCCACCCAGGGACTGAAGCTGCGTCTCTTATGTCTCCTGCATTGTCAGGCAGGTACTTTACCACTAGTGCCACCTGGGAAGACCCTGTGTTCCTACTGAGAATCTGTGATTCTTAACACCATCTGTACCTTAAAATTATGTAGGGAACTTTTAAAAAATACAGTTGTTCATACCCCACCCATTGAGATTTGGATTTAATTGGCCTGTGGTAGGGCTTGAGTATGGGTTTGTTTTTTGTTTTTTGTTTTGACCCTGCCTCAAGCCTTGTGGGATTTTTAGTTCCCCTGCCAGGGATCAAACACTCACCCTTGGCAGTGAAAGCCCAGAGTCCTAACCACTGAACTACCAGGGAATTCTGAGCGTGGGTTATTTTGAAAAATCTCTTGTTAAAGGATACATTTTTAAGGATAAAATAATGATTCCCACAGAAATATAAATTGAACACATAGCAAAATTTTATTCAATTTATTCATTAATGAGGGAACCAGTAAGATGTTATAACTGGTTCAAATCCAACAACACGAACACATACACAATCACGAATGCTGAGATGAATTTTCAAATAGATGCAAATCCACTGGGTAATAATCAAATAATCAATTGTATTCCACTGAGGGAAATTCATTTGCATTTCTGTGGATATGAATCATTTGCATTATGTTATGCTTTCTATAATTTACAGAGTTGTAAAAAAGATCAGAGGTAATGAAAGATGCAGACCTCTATGAAATCAGATAACTGGACTGGTATGTGAAACAGGACACCCAGTGATCTGCTTTTTGGTAGATTTCAATGACTTCCATGCTTCCCCAGCCAGAGGAGCGCACCCTGCCTTAGACCTTTGCATGTAATTCTGTGATGACTGTTCTCACACTGTCTTGTAGTTATTATTTGTGTCTGAGCTGTCTCCCTTATGACAGAGGAGTCCTGAAGTATAGGATTCATATTCTATTTATCTTTGTAGCCCAGGACCCACCACACTGCCTGGCCTACTTTATAAGTGCTTAAAAACTGTTGAATTCATAATTGAATTGAATTGGATACCTCGAAGAAACAAGCAGAACAAGTAGTGTTTTTATTTATTTATTTTGGCTGCTCTGGGTCTTCGTTCCTGTGCTCAGGCTTTCTCTACTGGCAGCGAGCGGGCTGCTTCGTATGGCGTCTTCTCTTGCGGCGCGTGGGCTGTAGAGTGTACGCTCGGTAGCCGTGGCGCATAGGTTTAGTTGCCCCATCCAGACCAAGAATTGAACCCATGTCCCCTGCAGTGGCAGACAGATTCTTTTAAATTTTATTTTAAACCTTTTATTGGGTTATAACCAATTAACAATGCTGTGATAGTTTCAGGTGAATCGTGAAATGACTCAGCCATACATATCCATGTATCCATTCTCCCCCAAACTCCCCTCCCATTCAGGTTGGGTAGGCTGATTTTTAACCACTGGGTCACCAGGGTAGTCCCAGAACAAGTAGTGTTATTTTCCATCTTCTGATGAGGAAGCTGAGGCCTTGAAAGTCTCTGATCTTGTCACATAATCAGCTTGTGATAAAGTTGGAACTCAAACCCTCTCATCCGTTTCCTCCTTCGATCTTACTTCATTCAACAATGAGTAGCTACTCTGCACCCGTCACTGGGAGCAGTGGGCTTCTGCTGTCCTTGCTCTCAAAACCTTACATGTAGGGCAACATGTTTACAGAACGTGAACTAGAATGCCTGAAGTCAGCAATTATTAGCCTTGCGACTCTAGACAAATTACTTGGCTTTTCGGTGCTTTCATTTTCTCATCCATAAAATAGGGAAGCCTACCATAAAAGGATTAAGTAAGGGAATACGGTGCAAAGTGTTTACAGCCGCTGCTGGTGCTATAATCATCTGTGAAAGATGAGGAAAGCTTGGATCCTCCCATTGCTTGAGAAGTTCAATCCAGTGGGATGAAAAGAGTGGATCATGGTTGGGGCATGTGATGAGTGCAGCCACAGGGATATGAGGTGGACTATGGGAGTTGGAGAGCTGGACTTCTGGGGAACTGAGTCCTTAAGCACACGGGGTTTCCCACGTGGCTCAGTGGTAAAGAATCCGCCTGCCAATGCAGGAGACATAGGAGACTTGTGTTCAATCTCTGGGTCTGGAAGATCCCCTGAAGGAGGAAATGACAACCCACTTCAGTGTTCTTGCCTGGAAAATTCCATGGACAGAGGAGCCTGGCGGGCTACAGTCCATGGGGTTGCAAAGAATCGGACATGACTGAATGACTAACACACTTTAGCCACTTAAACAACAGGGTCATGAATCCTTTACCTCAAGGTCTCTCACAAGGCGGCAGTCAAGGTGTTAGCCAGGACCTCAGTTCTTTCAAGGCTGGGCTGGGGCAGGATCCACTTCTAAGTTCACTCAGTGGTTTTTGGTAGGATTCAGATTCTCAGGGGTGGTTCCTTGCCACATGGGCCTCTCCATAGCTCAGCTCACACCGTGGCATCTGGCTTCATCACAGTGAGTGAGAGAGGGAAGGTGCCCCAGACAAAGCCGTAGTCTTTTTATTTTTTTGCCTGTGCTGTGTCTTTGTTGTGGTCCTTGTGGCATGGGAGCTTCTCTGGTTGTGGATCACAGGCTTAGTTTCCCCCCAGCGTGTGGGATCTTAGTTCCCCTACTAGGGATCGAACCTGTGTCCCCTGCATTGGAAGACAGAATCCTAACCACTGGGCCATCAGGGAAGCCCTGCCATAGTTGTTTATAACATAACCTCGGAAGTGACTTCATTAGTAGCAAGCCATTAGCTCCAGCCCAAGGGGAGAGGATTACTCAAGGTCATGAACACCAGGAGAAGGGATCTTCAGAGATCCCACAGCCCCTGTCTCTGCCTTGCATTTACCATCGGGGCATCAAATCAGTACACCTCAATCGAAATCAGTCAGAGAAGGAAGGTAGGCATAGAGGTAGCACAAGTTCAGTGGTGGCTCACAGAGAGGTGTCTGGTTGGAGGAATCGGGATGGTTTCTTGGAGGAGGCAGCATTAACAATGGACGTTTAAAGAGTGGAGGACACGTCATTGGCTGAGAAGGGGAAGCCAAGTGAAGGACACAGCATAGGCAAAAGCAGGGAGGTGGGCAAGTGAAGGGCCTGCTCAGATGTCCAGATATCAAAACCATCTCACTTGGGAATTCCCTGGCCATACAGTGGTTAGGACTCTGTGATTTCATTGCTAAAGATCCCAGTTTGATTCCTGATTGGGGAACTAAGATCCCACAAGCCAAAAAAAAAAAACCCACGAAAAAACCAAAAAAACACTATCTCACTTGAGTAGAACCTATATAAAGAAGGGGAGAGTAAGGTGATGGCAGTGGAGATTGGAGCCATAGGTAGATGGCTTCCACTGTTAGATGAGGGAGCTCTCTCCTTGACTAGGGGATGAGGGTGGGGGCCAGGGGCTGGAAGAGGCGTGGTTTCCATTACTACCGGGTTCAGGACTGAGGGGCTCTGAGTCCAGCCCCTCCAGCCTGGCTGCGAGACCCACGCCCCTTCCCCTCTTGTAGTTTGGACGCACCGAAGTCATCGACAACACCCTCAACCCTGACTTTGTGCGCAAGTTCATCGTGGATTACTTCTTCGAGGAGAAGCAGAACCTCCGTTTTGACCTGTAAGTAGAAGATGGTGCTGAGGTTGGAGCTGGGGAGGGAACCACGGTCGGGAGGTGGGGCTCCAGGACCTGTTGTTGGGGTGGCGGTTTCCTCACTCAGGAAGCTAGGAGAGCTGTCATATCAGAGGAAGCCCAGGGTTGACCTGGGAGAAAAGTGACTATTAGTTGAAGTCCAGCCCCACCCACATCAGGAGAGGGAAGAGAGGTGGGGAGAGGGAACAAAGGCACCCCCCCATTTGTCTAGTGTGGAAGGGCACTGGGCAAGCTACCTGATCCTGGGGCGGGTGGTTGAGGAAGATCATGGGGGCAACTCCAGCTCCACCTCCAGGGAGCCCAATTCCCCAGTGAACTCTCCCTCGGTCAAAGCTTGTTCTGGGGGCGGGTCCCCTCCAGTTTGCCCTCCTGCAGAGGTTACCCGGCTGATCAGACTCAAAGCATCCATGTGTTCATCACAGGGATGCTGAGTGCCCCTCTCCTGAGGTTAGAGGTGGCCGTGGGGTTTTAGTCTGATGAGTAGGTGGAGGAGTGTTTTGTCGTTTTGTTCGGGGCATAGGGTGGTTAGAAAGGACTGTGCCCCCAGAGAATTGTGGATGGAATGGGGAAAAGGGGTCGGCAAAGAGGGAGCAGAGGAAAAAAATGCAGTAAAAGGAGACAGACGTGGAGGGAGCAATAGGAGGATTTGAGGCCCAGGCCAGTCAGTGCAACCCATTGCAGGGAAGTCAGCTTCCCAGGTGGCACTAGTGGTAAAGAACTTGCCTGCCGATGCAGGAGACACAAGAGACACGGGTTCAATCCCTGGATTGGGAAGATCCTCTGGAAGGGGGCACAGCAACCCATTCCAATATTCTTGCCCAGAGAATCCCATGGACAGAGGAGCCTGGCAGGCTACAGTCCATGGAGTTGCAAAGAGTTGGACACTGCTGAGTGACTGACACATACACAACTTATATATCGGCTTCCCTGATGGCTCAGTGGTAAAGAAGCCACCTGCCAATGCAGGAGATGTGGGTTCGATCCCTGGGTGGGGAAGATCCCCTGGAGAAGGGAATGCCAACCCACTCCAGTATTCTTGCCTGGGAAATCCCATGGACAGAGGAACCTGGAGGCTGTAGTCCATGGGGTCACACAGAGTTGGACATGACTTATTGGCTAAACAACAACAACATAACTTATATATCATGAAGTGCCCAAATCTTAAGAACCCTACCTACCCCATGATGCATTTTGATATCCATTTATCACCCACATCAAAAGACACACTAGGTTTAGCACCTTAGAAGGCTCCCATTTGTGTCTCTCTGCTATTACTCCCAGAAATGTCCACTGTGTTAGTGCCTGATTTGGGGATAGCATGGGTGTTGGCTCAGCACAAGAAGCCAGACAGTTCAGGGCAGGCTGCACCAGCTGCCTTCACCATCTCTCTGTGTTCCCTGCAGGTATGATGTTGACTCCAAGAGTCCTGATTTATCCAAACACGTGAGTTCTGCCAGCACCTGCCCAGCAATTCTGAAAGTCTCCTAAATGCCAAACTCTGAGTTGGCCTTGGGCTTCACTATGACACACAGTGTGTGTCCTGTCATTTCAGAGCCCTCATATATCCAGGGGTGGGTGATGGGGGAGGTAGGACGACTGTGAGCCTAGTGGGTGACAGTGGTCTTTTTTGCACCCTGGATGTGCAGGATTTCCTGGGCCAGGCCTTCTGCACCCTTGGAGAGATTGTGGGGTCCCCTGGGAGCCGCCTGGAGAAGTCCCTCACGTAAGTATACAGGGAAGTGGAGCCTGTCTGGGTTGCTTCCTCAGCGATGGTCCAACTTCCTGTTCATCCTTGCTGAGAGCTGGCTCAGGGGAGGGGCAAGCCATCAGCCCGTCATCATGGGCAGTTGGAAATATGGAGACTGAAAGGGCCTTGCCCTTGCAGGACTTTTAACCCAATTATCTTGGAGGGACCTCGGCTCACTTATTAGAGCCCCACATTCTTTAGAATGGCCTGAGACATTATCTAGTCCTCTCCCACCCCCACCCCGTCATTATATAGGGGAAGAAACCGAACCCCAAAGAGGGAAGTGATTTGCCCAAGGCCACATAGCTAGGAAGTAGAAGAGCTAGGATTTGAACCTAGGGATCTGCTCACATAGAGTAGCCTTCAGATTGTTCAGATGGCGAAGCCCTCCCCATCCTGCCCTGCCCCTGTATCATAGGGTTTTCAGTGCTTTAGGGGGAAACTATTACACTGCACAGGCTCTGTCATGAAGAGTCCCAAGGCTTCTCACAGTGGAGCCTGAGGGTGGCTTCAGGGACCAGCCAGGGTTAGCCAGGCAGTGGTGTGACCTCTCTTGTCCTTGTTTCTCAGGAAGCCCCAGGAGCAGGGCCCAGGCAAGAGAGGCCTGCAAACTGGGACATGTGTCCAGGTCACAGGGCAGGGTGGGCAGAAAAGCTCCCCCCAACTTGCTCCCGCCAATTTCACACTGGACGCTGTCTCCTCACCATGATCAATAACTGCAGAGTGTGTTATTACGGAGGAGGGAGCTGGTCTCTTTCCCAGGCCCTGTCTCTGACCCCCAATAACTATGTGGAAACTTCAGAGCTCCAGAAAGTCCTCCTTGTCCCCCACAAAGTCTCATCCTCTGGCTTCAGAGGATAATAGTGATAAATGGCTATCATTTCTTGAGAATAGGGAGTAATCCCATGTTTGAGGGCTCTGAAGCTTATAGAATTTGGGTCTCAGGAGTGAGTGTGTGTCTGCCCCTCTCAGCTCCCAACTGCCTGGGTCAAAAGTACATGAGTTATTTGGGTCTGTTTCCTGTGTTGTCCCCTGGCCCTCCAGGGGTAGAGGGGCACACCTTCCGGGGGGGATGGAGAAAGACTTTGGATTGGGGAGGAGCTAGTGGGAGGAGCTTTAAAGGGCAAACAGGATCTAAAATGTGGAGATGCAGGGTGCTGGTGAAGGAGGGGACCTACTACCCCCACTGAAGCTTTCACATGTCCAAGTCTAGTTGTTTCCCTGGCTAGACCTATGAATGGCTTCCTTTCAATGGGTATCTGTTCTGGGCCAGACAGTGTTTCGTCTCTGTGACCTCACGAGCTCAATCTCCCCATTTCACAGCCCGCACACTGAGCCTCAGAGAGGTCACGCAAAGGTTCTCAAACTGAAGCAGGCATCAGCATCCCCTGGAGGGCTGATTTCGTACAGACTGCTGGGCTCCAACCCCAGGTCTGGGCAAGGGCCCGAGAATTTCCATGTCTAACACATCCCCAGGGGAGGTGATGCTGCTTGTCCAGGAACCACACTCAGAACCTCTGAGGTGAAGTTGCCCAGAGCTTCACCTTGTTAGGTTTGGGAAGAATCCCTCTCCTTCCCCTGGCCTGTGGCTCTTGGACCTGTTCTGATGTTTGATCCAGAACAGAGACCTGTCTCCAAGAATCTCGGTGATGCCGAGAGCTCTGGCCTCTCAGGACGGGGATACTCAGCTCACGATATGCTCTTTCTTTCTCCACAGAATAGGAGCGTTCAGCCTGAATTCCAGGACAGGCAAGCCCATGCCAGCTGTGTCCAACGGGTAGGCTACCAGACATCTCTGGCCCTGGAGTCCTCAGACATTCAGCCAGCTCTGCAGAAGGGGGCCTCAGGGTCCTGGTCCCGTCCCCACTCCCACCACTGTGCCTTCTTCAGTCCTGCTCAGGGGCACGGACAGGGTCCTGGGTCCCTCTTAAAGGACCCAGGTTCTTGGGGCCACTCTGCAGCTGGCCCTCCCCCCACCCAGGCTAGAGCTCCAGCATCCCCAGCCCCAGGGGTCAGAGGGCCCTTGTCTTTATCTCCCCTCTTCTCCAGTGCTTCCACTGCTGGACGTCAGCCTCCTCACAGAGTAGATTCTGCTAAACCCTCACTTTCTGCATTTGCTTACCAGCTGTGGTGGGCTAGCCACGTTCCCCCAGCCCCCACCCGGACCATCTGCTTTTGGCTGGCCTCATGCAAATATGGCCACGAAGACCCTCCCACTCCTCCCCTTTCCTCTCCTGGTTGGAGAGAGGGTCCACACCTGGCAGGGGGTTGGGGGACCAGGGTAGGGAGCAGCTGCTTGGGGGACCCACCTGGAGGGGCCACTGGCCTTTGCTGAGGGCTCCTAGAAGTTGGGGTCTCAGTAGCTGGATTGTCCATCCGACTAGCAGGATGTAGGAAAGGGGCCTTCAGGGGACCCAGGGATGCTCACAGCCCAGGAAGGGTATGGATGCTGATTTACAAGAAGAGTAGAGAAGCAGCAATTGGAGAGGGAGCAGGAGTCAGAGAGAGAAACAGAAAGGGAGAGGGAGTGGGAAGGGAGGGAGAGAGAGAAAGGCCGAGCAGGTGGGAGCAGACTGGGGCTGGAGAGTGTGGAAGGGAAGATCGGAAATAGACGAGGGGCTAAGAGGCAAGGAGAGGAGCAGATGGAGAAACGTTGGACAGAGGCTGGTGTGAGCATTCTCTCTCCCTGGTCAAACAAATCAATCTTTACCAGCAAGCAGGGCCGGCTGGGGGTGGAGGGGCTTTGGGTTCCTCAGCTCGGGTGCCCAAGTCTAGGGGGACAAGCTGGCCACCTGGCTGGGGCAGGAGACACTCCAGCTGCAGCCCTGCTCTGGCCACCTCATCTGGAGGGATCCGAGCTATCTCATCAGCCCCCCGCAGAGGGCCAGGTCCCCTGCCTCCTCTGTTTGAGAATCTCTCCCTTCAAGAGCTGGCACTGGAAAGAGCTCCATCAGTGGTTCTCCGAAATGTGTTCCACAGCCAGCATGTTGTGGCCCTGAGGCTGGTTCGAGTGGGGGCTGAATTTCATCAGCTTTGCAGAATTGTAAAGGGAACCAGGGAGGGAGAGAAATGGTGCTCTTGAGGGCTTCCTCCGTGTCAGGCACGGTGTGTGTGCATATTATTTTGTAAAATGGATGCTACAGTCACACCCATTTTATGGGCTAGGAAACTGAGACTCAGAGAGGTGCAGCGATGAGCCCAAAGTCACACAGCTACTGGAAAGCTGCCATTTTCTTCTCCCTCCCAGTGGCCCTGGCTGCTCTGGGACCTCCCCCCGGCTGGGGTTAGTCCTAAACATCGGAGTGGGGTGGGCTGGTACCTGGGTGGGGTGGGGTCCCTCCTGACCAAAGGAAGAGATCGTGGTAGAACCCCACCCTGGGAACTTGCTCCCCTAGAGAGGATTCTCTGGGGGTGGGGGACCAACTTCACGTCCTGGTCGCCCACCTCACAGAGGAGCCTCAGGGTTGGCCGAGATCTCTCTCCCCCAGAGAGACCCCAGCCAAGAAGTTGCAGGGGAGGGAGCCATGGGAGACAGCCTGGCAAGCTGCCGCCCAGAGTACACCCATCCTCCTGTTTCACTACCTCTTACTGCTCTCCTTCCTCCGATGGATCAGAGTGGCTCAGAGCTGGGATGTGCCGGGACTCTGGGGATCAGCTGGGTGCAGGGTGGGGTGGCTAGCCCACGAGGTCTTTTGCCCACAGAAGTGGTCTCTGGACGGAAAGTTTGAGAACCACTGGTCTGGAAGCCTCCGGGTGAGTCTGGATGCTTTTCTAGGACTTTCAATGCAGACAGTTCGCTTCTTGGTGGGCTCTTGGGGAGCAGGGGGTGGGGCAACTCCAGGCCTGGGGGCCTGGCCCAGGAAGCAGCGCCCTAGGTCACAGGAGACTCTGTCTTCTTAGGGGCTTCGGAGCAGATCTGCTGGATGGTGGTGGGGAGGTGAGGGGAGGATGAAGAGGGCTGTTTCAGGGAGAGCTGTGGCTCTGTCTTTGTCTGACTTTCCATTCTCTCATCTTCTCCTCTCTCAGCGGTGTCCCAGGGAAGAAATGTGGCACCATCATCCTGTCTGCTGAGGAGCTCAGCAACTGCAGGGTGAGTGGCAGAGGGACTGTAGGACAAGACCTGGAGGGGGTGGGGATGGGGCGGTGATGGAGGGCAGGCTGGCCTGCCCTGAGGCGCTGGGGGGGGCGGGGCTCTTCAGCCTCCCTTGGCTGTCGTAGAAGTCCACAGCTCTGGAGCTGGAAGATGTCTCCCCTTTTTAGAGCTAAGCTGACTGAGGCACAGGGAGAGGAAAAAGCTCGCCCACGGTCAGCCGCTGAGCTGGGCTGGGAGCCCTGGTCCATTCCCCATCACAGCCATGCTCACTTGTCCTTGAGCCAAGACTGCCTTGGCACCAACACTGGCAGCGGAGAGGCCTTTTCAGTCTGGGAGGCTGGGCGCTTGGCATTTAGTTGTCATTTTTCACTTTTAGCTCTGGAGTAGGGTGACGCCCCTACATGGGGCTGAGGGAGTGAGAGCATGAGGTTGGTGTGTGTGTGTGTGTGTGTGTGCGCGCGCGCATGTATGTTGGGAAGCCAGAGTCTGCAGATCTACGCAGCCCTTGGTTTTGCTTCTTCTGTGGGACTGCAGAGAAGCAGGAGGTAGGGACAACTGAGGGGTAGCTGGGGGGTAGCCAGGGTCTTTAACAACGAGGCTGTAGTGTCCCAAACTCTGCATTCAGGGGCTTCCAGTTGGAGAATAAGACACAGAATTGATATTCTTCGGGAAGTACAGCAATGACTAGATCAGCTCAAACACAGTTGCTCTATCTACTTTCTTGGCTTGTCTGTTTACCTCGGTGGGTCTGATGGACCTTGACCCCAGGGCTAAACCTCCCCGACATGTACACCCAGCAGAGGGTGGGGTATGCAGTAGGTGATCACTGAGGCTTTTCCGTGAATCTAATTGAATGAATGGGAAGTCCAAACCAAATGTTTAGGGGATGTTGATATAACTACTACACCTGTATATGCTGGCGATCTGGACACTATTGGAGTCCCCACAAGGGAGAGAGTCTGTTCAGTGACTCAGTCGTGTCCGACTCTTTGCGACCCCACGGACTGCAGCACGCCAGGGTTCCCTGTCGATCACTAACTCCCGGAGCTTGCTCAAACCCATGTCCATTAATTCGGTGATGCCATCCAACCATCTCATCCTCCGTCATCCCCTTCTCCTCCCGCCTTCAATCTTTCCCAGCATCAGGGGCTTTTCCAATGAGTTAGTCCTTTTCATCAGGTGGCCAGAGTATTGGAGCTTCAGGGAGAGAACAAGGGCGAGAACCCAGCCAGTGTGTAGACTAGAGCTTCTATTTAAGCCTCCTGAGCCTCGGTTTCTCCACCTGTATGCTGGAGCTGATAGACTTGCTGTGAGGATTAAAGGAGACTGTGAAGGTGACTGTGCCCAAGGGGCTCTCCTCCTAGTGGATGTCTGGGGAAGACTGAATCTGAATTCCCTGCAGCCTAAATCCAGTTTGCCCTCACGCTTCTAACTCAGTCGGTGGCTTCCTCCCTGGTTTATAATTAGACAAAGTAATACAAACGAAAGTGCTTTGGAAATTCTAAAGCTTTAGACAGTGCTGGGTGCTGCTATTGGTCTAGTTTTCCGGGATTGGTAAACAGTGTGTGTTTAGGCTCTCCTCCTCCTCCCCCACTCCACCTCCCCCCCCCCCCCCCCGCATCCACGGATGGCAGCAGCTTCTTTGATTCAAGCAGTTTCAGAGCAAGTGGGGGTGGGGGGCTCCCTCCCTTCCTCTTGAGATTGTCAGCTCCTTTTCTTTGGGGGCATCTTTGGCTGAGTTCTGTCTTTCCCTAGAATACTTGCAAGGAAAAAGAGACTAATTCCCAGCATCTGGCTGAATTAAAATAATTACATCTGATCGGCTTTGCTTCTGTCATCCCAGCATTCAGTAGGAGGATCAAAGGAAGAGGGTGGAGTCTGAGAGATGGTTTTTCACCAGAGCTGGGCTTCCTGCTCAAATGAATATATTCTGCTGGAGCAGACAAGCCCTCCCTTCATCCATGGGGATGGTGTGGGCGGGCAGGGACCTGAGAAGGATTAGAGTTGACTCCAGAAGGTCACCAGCATGCGTTGATGGGTTATAGAAAAGCCCTTCTCATCGAGAATTTAAATACCAAGAAAGTTCCAACAATCAGAATTTGACCCCAGATATTATTCAGTGATACTTGATGTTGACAAGGCTGAGCTTAATCCCCTGAAGGGCCTCTGAATCACCAAAGAATTCATTACGGTCAGCAGTAAAACAGTGATTATTGTGTGTAATACTGACCAATATTTGCATAGTCCTCACAGTTGACTAAGACTCTCGCGTTGACAATCTATTTGATCATTCACCATGGGACTCAGGGGGCTTCCCTGGTGGCTCAGACAGTAAAGAATCTGCCTGTAATGCAGGAGACAGGGGTTCTATCCCTGTGTCTGGACGATCCCCTGGAGAAGAGCATGGCAACCCACTTCAATATTCTTGCCTGGAAAATCCCATGGACAAAGGAGCCTGGCAGGCTACAGTCCAAGGGATCAAGACTGAACAACTAACACTTTCACCTTTGTGGGACTCAGGGCTGGGGAGGTGTGAGGGACCCAGTGTCCAGATGCAGGGAAGTTGGAGTGGCCTGCCTAAGACTGCAGGATTCTAATCCAAGCCTGGGGTCTGGGAGTGTTTCCCTCACCCACTGAAGTTCTGAACCTACATGGCACATGGAACAGCTGTGGGCTTTGTCAGGCCAGTAGCCTTTAGTAGGCCTGGTGAGTGGCTGGACTTCTAGAGAGAGGCAGGAGGGTGTTGGGGGTGCGAGTGGTGAATAGCTCCTAGGCTTCCCCTTCCCAGACTCTTAGCTGCCCCTAGGCCTGCCAGGCAGCCAGACAGCCTTGCTGTGGAGCCAGGAGTCCCTGGTCAGATGCACATTCTCAATGGCATCCAGTCAGGTCCCTGCACACACAGGCTGGAAGTGAGCGTGACTCACCTCTCACCAGCCAAGGAAGTCATAGCTTCACCTGGCAGCTATCCCTCCCCATCGCCTTCTAGGTATCAGCAGCCTGGCAAATAGATGGGGAAACAATGGAAATAGTGACAGACTTTATTTCCTTGGGCTCTAAAATCACTGCAGATGGTAACTGCAGCCATGAAATTAAAAGACGCTTACTCCTTGGAAGAAAAGCTATGACCAACCTAGACAGCATATTAAAAAGCAGAGACATTATTTTGGCAACAAAGGTCTCTATAGTCAAAGCTATGGTTTTTCCAGTAGTCAGGTATGGATGTGAGAGTTGAACCATAAAGAAGGCTGAACACCAAAGAATTGATAGTTTTGAGCTGTGGTGTTGGAAAAGACTCTTGAGAGTCCCTTGGACTGCAAAAAGATCAAACCAGTCAGTCCTAAAGGAAATCAATCCTGAATATTCATTAGAAGGACTGATGCTGAAACTGAAGCTCCAATACTTTGGCCACCTGATGTGAAGAGCCGACTCATTAGAAAAAACCCTGATGCTGGGAAAGATTGAAGGCAGGAGGAGAAGGGGACGACAGAGGATGAGATGGTTGGATGGCATCACCGACTTAATGGACATGGGTTTGAGCAGGCTCCGGGAGATGGTGAAGGACAGGGTAGATTGGTGTGCTGCGGTTCATGGGGTCGCAAAGAGGCAGACACGACTGAGCGACTGGACAACAGCAAAGCCTGCTCGTGTTTTCATTCATTCCATTTCATCAAATATGCTTTGGCTCAGTTCATGCCCTCCCAAAGTTTCCAATTTTGTATGAAAGACAGAAATGGCCAACCAGCAATCACTGCACAGCAGGGTCATCAATCCTGTCAGACCCATTGCCTCTTTTTTATGACAAATATTTTATAGCACTCTTTACTATCCTGAAGGAAAATTCTTGGACATACCGTATAATATGCCAGAATACATGCAGGTGAGGCAATGAGCCCTTGCAACTACCTAGAGGAAATGGCAACCCACTCCAGTGTTCTTGCCTGGAGAATCCCAGGGACGGGGGCGCCTGGTGGGCGGCCGTCTATGGGGTTGCACAGAGCCGGACACGACTGAAGCGACTTAGCAGCAGCAGCAGCAGAGGAAGATCAGTCCAGACAAAGAGAACACCATAGCTCTTGTAAAGGAAGGAGCAGGAAAACAGTAGTGAGTGACATCAGAGAGGCAAGGGTGTAGGTGAATGTGCGGGCCAGATGGTGTGGGACTTTGTGGATGGGGAGCTTAGCTTTGAATCCTGATAAAGTCAGAACTCTCATTGTTCTAAAGACAAACTTCAGAGAGATCCCAGTGTCTCCATATGGGAGTCTTGGGAAGATTCCGGGATAAGGAGGGAGAAAGATAGGAAGAAAGAGATAAGGTGAAGTGGGGGAAGTGGTGAAGGTTTTCTGAGACCCAAAATATGCAGGTTGATCTTTGGGAAAGATGTGTGTCTGTATATGTGTGTGTGTGTGTGGTAAGCACAGCTATGTGTCCTGCATGATGAATAATCAGCATTCAGATATCACCCTTTTATTTTTATTTTTTTAAAGGAAGAGCAGGTACTTATTTATTTTTGGTCGTACTTGGTCTTCGTTGCTGTGTGTGGACTTTCTCTTCTTGCAGGGCTATTCTAGTTGCGGTGTGCCGGTTTCTCATTGCGGTGCTTCTCTTGTAGCAAAGCATAGGCTCTATGGCGTGTGGGCTTTAGTAGTTAGGCACTCAGGCTCAGTAGTTGTGGGACGTGGACTTAGTTGCTCCACAGCCTGTGGGATCTTCCCGGACCGGGAATCAAACCCATGTCCTCTGCATTGGCAGACAGATTCCTATCTACTGTACCACCAGGGAAGTCCCAGACATCACCCTTTTAAAAAGTTAGTTTGCAATATTTTGGTCTTAGAAATCATCTTTCTGGTTAACAACAACAAGCAGAATGAAGAAAACAAAAACATTTTTCCTGATGCTGAAAAAATAACTTGTTCCCAACAGACAGTTGAAAATATAAAGACTAGAAACATCACCAAGAGATAATCATTGTTGACATTTTGAAGCCTTTCCTCCAAGGCTTTTTTCCTGTGTCCAAGTATATAGTTTTTTCTTATAATTAGTAGAATATGATATCCAGATTTATTTTCCCATGTCATTAGATATTCTTGGAAGACATATTTAATAGCTACATATCAATTCTCTGTTGTATGGATGGGCCATAATTTATTAAATCGATTCTCTTAAAGGAAAACAATATAATTAATACCTTGAACATCCTCATAGCTGACTTGTTCCATTTTTCTTTGAACTTTAGTTGATGGAGTTTGGTTAGTAACCTAGACACACAGGCTCAATGAGTGGGAGGAAAAATGGTCAATCTGCAATTCTCGGCCTGTGAATGACCACATCAACAGATACACAACTGATTGGCTTGCTTGAGAAGCCAGTCATTAAGACAGCAGAGAAAAACCAGCTTGACCTCAACGTGGTTATTCAGTCGATGTCTAGAGACAGGCCCGGCTCCTAGACCAGCTTTAATACTCGCCATCTGCGTGAGAATAAACTGTAGCCTATGGAGTCTTCAGCGCTATCCCTAATGCCTACACCCAGGTCTCCTGCTTCTGCAGGCTTACCCAGGCAAGCAGGGCTCTGGGGCAGGGCCCCTCTGTGAATGCAAGAGCCCTTCCAGAGGTCACTGGTCACAGAATCACCCCCAACTCTGAGTCGTGTTCATCCCTGTAGGAGCGCTAAATCTCAGAGTTGTGGCTAAAGATTCATTTTCTTACCTGTTTTAAATTTAACTTTTAGTTTATATTGGGATATAGTTGATTTACAATGTTGTGTTAGTTTCAGGTGTATGTGTGTGTATGTGACCATGAGTGCTCAGTCACGTACAACTCTGTGACTCCATGGACTGTAGCCCACCAGGCTCCTCTGTCCATGGAATTCTCCAGGCAAGAATACTGGAGTGGGTTGCCATCAAAGCGATTCAGTGATACATTTACATATATTCATTCTTTTTCAGATTCTTTTCCCTTACGGGTTCTTTCTTTTCAATGTCTTCATTTTTCTGACTAAAAAAGACAGTGTACTAATTCCAGGAAATTTGGAAAACATAGCAAATATTAAGGAGAAGACCACAAATGTCACTATGTTCCACATCTATTTAAAAGTGTTTCTTAGGGTGCAGAATGTGAGCAGTAGGGCAAAGCGATTAAGAACTTGGGCTCTGGATCCAGACCAAATGCCATTGCTTACTAGCTCTGTGACCCTGGGCAAGTTGCTTGACCTCTCTGTGCCTCAGTTTCTTCATTTGTAAATGGCTTTATTTTATTTAAAATAGATTTTTGATATTTTATGTGTCATGGATTTTTTTGCATTGGTTTTGATTTTTTTTAAATACCACATTAAAATCTTTATTTTGATTACTGAGATTTTTGGAGTCCCTTAAATTTTGCACTGGCCTTATCCTGGCTCTCACCCTGGGGGCTGCCAGCAAGACTCAAGCCAGAGTAACCTTCCATTCTCCCCTCCCGGGTGTGCCTACCCTCTCCCAGCCTTCAGCCCACCCGCTGACCTCTGGCCTATAAGGCCCTCTCCTGGGTCAGAGAGGGCTAACATGTTAGAGTGGGCCAGGCCACCACCCCAGAGAGAAAGGCTGTTTGCGCTATGGTCTCCCCAGCAGCCTGATTAACATGCGGAAAGATGCAAATTGAAGCAATCCTGCTGTTAAGAGAAGAACTTAATATGTTTTTTAAAAAGATAGGGTGAAAAGGCAGAAATTGCACAAAATTATATATTGCCAGAGCTGTTTTACCATCCCTGCAGTTGATTCCAGAGATGCTTCTGGTTTGGAAAAGGCATTTTATGTGCTCAGAGCCCCCCTCTCTCTGACTGAGAATGTCAAACAGCAGGATCTTTGACCCTTGGCCAGATTTTGCTGCTCCCTAATCCTGCTTGCCCAGTACATTTTATTGCCTCTTCTGGAGTCACATGTATATCAAGGGCTGATTCATTTATTAACTCTTATTTAAGAGGAATAGTCAAAGCATAGTAAATATGACTATTACCATAAACCATGTGAAAGTGTGAAAGTGTTAGTCACTCAGTCGTGTCCAACTCTTTACAATTCCATGGACTATAGCCCACGAGGCTCCTCTGTCCATGGGATTCTCCAGGCAAGAATGCTGGAGTGCGCAGCCATTCCCTTCTCCAGGGCATCTTCCCAACCCAGGGATTGAACCTGAGTCTCCTGCATTGCAGAGAAGGCAATGGCACCCCACTCCAGTACTCTCACCTGGAAAATCCCATGGACGGAGGAGCCTGGTAGGCTGCAGTCCATGGGATCGCTAAAAGGCGGATACAACTGAGCGACTTTACTTTCACTTTTCACTCTTATGCGTTGGAGAAGGCAATGGCAACCCACTCCAGTGTTCTTGCCTGGAGAATCCCAGGGACGGGGGAGCCTGGTGGGCTGCCGTCTATGGGGTCGCACAGAATCAGACATGACTGAAGCGACTTAGCAGCTGCAGCAGCTCCTGCATTGAAGGCAGAATCTTTTTTTTTTTTTTTAATAAATTCATTTATTTTAGTTGGGGGCTAATTACTTTACAATATTGTAATAGTTTTTGCCATACATTGACATGAATCAGCCATGGGTTTACATGTGTTCCCCTTCCTGGACCCCCCACCCACCTCCCTCCCCATCCCATCTGAAGGCAGATTCTTTACTGTCTGAGCCACCATGGAAGCCCAACATAACCCATAGGCCATAGCCACCTTCAAAAGCAAGTCCCTCAGCAGCTCCATGTTCCTTGTCTCAAGGGCTCCCCAAGGGTTGTGCACCCTTTAGAGAGGAAGGATGCCTTGGTTACAGCCTAGAAAGTCTCTGAAGTTCTGTCTTATACCCATGGATTTGAATGGCTCCATACTGTTTATCATAATGGGCTTTTGGCAAATGTTACTGGGTCTAGATGGTGTTAGGGAGGACAGATCAAGTTGAACAACCAAATAAACTTCTATCAACGCCTCACACATATTTGCTATGGGGGTGCGGTAGGGGAACGAGGTGTGGCTCACTGATGGATTTTTCCAGTTACATGAATTTCAGAGCCAATCTTTTATCTTTTTTTTTTTTTTTTGGACTAGTTTGCACAGAGGAGACTTTTCTAAAATGGATTTCACACTTCTCTGACTTCTCAAACTGAGACTGCAGAACATAATTAAACTTATCTTGATGATTCAGGGTCATCATTTGGAATCTCAGTTATTAATCTTTGGATCCAGACTGTCTGGTTTCAATCCGAGCTTCTCCTCTTATTCAGCTTTGTGGCTTCAGGAAAGAGTATTAACCTCTCTGTGCCTCAGTTTCCTTAGCTTTAAAATGGGAATAATGATTGTATTTATCATAAACACTAGCTGAACACTGGCCATTTCGTATGGGTCAGCCCAGGAGTAAACGGCACTCAGAACGTGTTGGCTTCGATTCTTTTATTTAATTTTTTACACTGGTATTTATTTATTTATTTTTTGGCTGTGCACGGACTTTTCTCTAGTTGTGGCAAGCAGGGTCTACTCTCTAGTTGTGGTGTGCAGGCTTCTCATTGCCGTGGCTTCTCTTGGAGCATGGGCTCTAGGGCGTGTGGGCTTCAGTAGCTGCAGCACATGGGCTCAGGAGTTGCGGTTCCTGGACTCTAAAGCACAGGCTCAATAGTTCTTGCACATAAGCTTAGTTACTCCGCAGTATGTGGGATCTTCCCAGATCATAGATTGAACCTGTGTCTCCCACATTGGCAGGTGGATTCTTTACCACTGAGCCACCAGGGAAGCCCCTTAAATTTGTAATAGAGTGTAGTTGCTTTACAATGTTGTGTTATTTTCTGCTGTGGCTCTGATCCTTGTAGCTGTTCTATGCTAGGCTCTGTGGACTGGTACTTAACATATGTTATCTCCCTTGGTCTTCCAAACAGTCTCAAGGGGAAGTCTGCATTTTTCCAGAGAATACGGAGACTTAGGTGAAATTGCTTGCCCCAAGCTGCTCAACTGGTAGATGGCGGGGGCGGGGTGGGGGTCTAGTCAGGTCCTGTGGCTCCTTTGTACTGTTTTCTCTGTCAGGTGCTGTGCTGGGACCATGGCCCTCCCAGTGGAGCCCTAAATGGTCCTGGAAATTATGGTCTGTTAAGTTCTGCATTAATATTTTTCTGATATTTCTACTCCTCTTCCTGATCTTGCAGGGCCCCCATGTGGGGTTTCCTAGGCAGGAAAAATAAGAGCCTGTTCCTCTGGATTTTGTGGCATCTGTTTTGGTTGTTTTAAATATATGTATGCATTTTATTGGGGTTCCCTGGTGGCTCAGACAGTAAAGAATCTGCCTGCAACGCAGGAGACCTGGGTTCGAACCCTGAGTCGGGAAGATCTCCTGGAGAAGGGAATGGCTACCCACTCCAGCATTCTTGCCTGGAGAATCCCATGGACAGAGGGGCCTGGTGGGCAACAGTCCATAGGATTGTAAAGAGTTGGACAAGACTGAAGCGACTTAGCATGCACGCATGATCTATTCAGCCACACAAGACCTGCTCTTGGCTTAATGCTCTGCTGTCCCAGTATTGAAATCTCTTAATACTCTTTGAAAAAAGGACCTCACCTTTTCCCTTGGCACCGGGTCCCCCAAATTATACAGTCAGTGCACAGTGCAGGGGGGTGAGGAGAGCCCACCAGATCCCTACGCCACCTCCTTTTCCTAGGCTTTGGGATGGAGCTCCCCAGGAAAGCATTTAGATGCCCCCTCCATCCAGCATGAGATGCGATTGGAAATTTCTCCTGGGTAGAGCTAATAACTGTTAGAAGTGGACTTCAGTTCACTCACTCAGTCGTGTCTGACTCTTTGCGACCCCATGGACTGCAGCATGCCATGCTTCCCTGTCCATCACCAGCTCCCGGAGCTTGCTCAAACTCATGTCCATCGAGTTGGCGATGCCATCCAACCATCTCATCCTCTGTCGTCCCCTTCTCCTCCTGCCTTCAATCTTTCCCAGCATCAGGGTCTTTTCCAGTGAGTCAGTTCCTCACATTAGGTGGCCAAAGTATTGGAATTCAGCTTTAGCATCAATCCTTCCAATGAATATTCAGGACTGATTTCCTTTAGGATGGACTGGTTTGATCTCCTTGCAGTCCAAGGGACTTTCAAGAGTCTTCTCCAACACCACAGTTCAAAAGCATCATTCTTCGGCGCTCAGCTTTCTTCATGGTCCAACTCTCACATCCATACATGACTACTGAAAAAATCATAGCTTTGACTGTATGGAACTTTGTCGGCAAAGTAATGTCTCTGCTTTTTAATATGCTGTCTAGGTTGGTCATAGCTTTTCCTCCAAGGGACAAGCATCTTTTAATTTCATGGCTGCAGTCACCATCTGCAGTGATTTTGGAGCCCCCCAAAATAAAGTCAGCCACTGTTCCACTGTTTCCCCATCTATTTGCCATGAAGTGACAGGACTGGATGCCATGATCTTAGTTTTCTGAATGTTGAGCTTTAAGCCAACTTTTTCACTCTCCTCTTTCACTTTCATCAAGAGGCTCTTTAGTTCTTCTTCACTTTCTGCCATAAGGGGGTGTCATCTGCATATCTGAGGTTATTGATATTTCTCCCGGCAATCTTGATTCCAGTTTGTGCTTCTTCCAGCCCAGCATTTCTCATGATGTACTCTGCATATAAGTTAAATAAGCAGGGTGACAATATATAGCCTTGACGTACTCCTTTTCCTATTTGGAACCAGTCTGTTGTTCCATGTCCAGTTCTAACTGTTGCTTCCTGACCTGCATACAGGTTTCTCGAGAGACAGGTCAGGTGGTCTGGTATTCTCATCTCTTTAAGAATTTTCCACAGTTTATAGTGATCCACACAGTCAAAGGCTTTGGCATATTCAGTAAAGCAGAAATAGATGTTTTTTTCTGGTACTCTCTTGCTTTTTCGATGATCCAGCAGATGTTGGCAATCTGATTTCTGGTTCCTCTGCCTTTTCTAAAACCAGCTTGAACATCTGGAAGTTCACGGTTCACGTATTGCTGAAGCCTGGCTTGGAGAATTTTGAGCATTACTTTACTAGTGTGTGAGATGAGTGCAATTGTGCGGCAGTTTGAGCATTCTTTGGCATTGCCTTTCTTTGGGATTGGAATGAAAACTGACCTTTTCCAGTCCTGTGGCCACTGCTGAGTGTTCCAAATTTGCTGGCATATTGAGTGCAGCACTTTCAAAGCATCATCTTTTAGGATTTGAAATAGCTCAACTGGAATTCTATCACTTTCACTAGTTGTGTTCGTAGTGATTCTTCCTCAGGCCCACTTGACTTCACATTCCAGGATGTCTGGCTCTAGGTGAGTGATCACACCATCATGATTATCTGGGTCGTGAAGATCTTTTTTGTAGTTTTTCTGTGTATTCAGTTTTTCTGTGTATTCTTGCCACCTCTTCTTAATATCTTCTGCTTCTCCTAGGTCCATACTATTTCTGTCTTTATTGAGCCCGTCTTTGCGTGAAATGTTCCCTTGGTCTCATCTTGGATGACCTCTAAAAATCTCAGTTTCCTCATCTGTAAAATGGGGAGACAAGAGGAGTTACTTCATATATGTGTGTAAAGAGGGCTCAACACAGCACCTGGCATCGAGTAAGCACTCAATAAGTCAGCCATTCTCTATACCAGGTCTGAAGTCCTCGATTTCTCAGGAGGCTCTCAGATTGGGAGCCCCCAGTCCTGTCTCCTTGTCCCTCTCAGTGGTCAATGATGAGGGACATGATAAAAGCTGCTATTACCTGGGCATCTCTGGCTGCTGGCTGCTGTGCCCGGGCACTGCCCCTAGAGGCTCCCTTCAGGGGACCCTTTCATCCCAGGCTAACCAGTGCCCAGTTCTTCCCTGAGTCAAAAGAAATCAGTGATTCTAAACATATAGGGAAGCGGGCCTCATGAAGGGCAGTGTGCTCTGTGCTGGAAGAGGCGTGACTCTGAAATCATGTTGCCCTCATACGTGTTCAATTTCTGCTCTGCCAGTTGCTGGCTGTTGATCTTGGGCAGGTTACCTAGCTTCTGCACCCTCCAGCGTCCTCATTTGTAAAATGAGGATTATTATGAAAAAGGATGATTCTGAGGGCTAAATAGGCTAAGGCTGTAAAGCACTGAGCCAAGGGCTGGCCCACACAGATGGTAACTAATAGATGTTTGTGGAATGAATGAATGAATGAAGAAGCCAGTGGTTAAAGCTCTGTTTGCTGTTGTCAGATGCCCTTGAGGGAAGGCTTGTGAGCTGGTAGAGGTGGGCGTGGGGCAGGGGCAGGGGCCACACACAGGCAGGGGTGGGGAGGGAGAGGGGAGAAAAGAAATATCCAGATCATCATAACTTATACACACACACAGTACTGAGTGTGTGCTGTATACTCCTCAACACTGTCCTCAGTTAACTCATTTCATCTTCCGACAAGCCTACGAGGTCGTCTTTCCTGTGCCCCCATTTTACAGATGAGGAAACGGAGCACAGACAGGGTGAGGAGCTAGATCACACAGCTAGTGAGGGATGGAGTGGAAGCAGCCAGCCTGGCTCCAGAGACCATGTTCTTAACCAGCATACTGTATCCACCGTCCCAAGCTTTTTTTCTTTTTTTACAAATTTATTTATTTATGACTGTGTTGAGTATTGGTTGCTCTGGGCTTTCTCTAGTTGGGGAGAGCGGGGAGTACTCTCTAGTTGCGGTGGGCAGGCTTCTCATTGCAGTGGCTTCTCCTGTTGTGGAGCCTGGGCTCTAGGGTGCATGGGCTCAGTAGTTAGGCTTAGTTGCCCCATGGCATATGGGATCTTCCTGGACCAGGGGTCGAACCCATGTCGCCTGCATTGGCAGGTGGATTCTTAACCACTGGACCACCAGGGGAGTCCCCCACCCCAACCTTTGACCATGTCCTTTGAGCCGTGAGAGGTGGCATCTTCATCTCTGCCACCGCTCTGGTCCTTACTGGGCTGTGGGATTGATCTCCAGAGACCCTCTCCCCCACTGAGAAGAAACGGGCAACAAGAGAGAGAGTGGGTATTTCCTGACAGGCCCGGGCCTTGAGGGCAGGCCAGGCCCCAGGGACCATCACCAGAACCCTAAGCTCTGGCCAGTTGGCAGCTGACCTGTCTGGATGCAGAGCTTTCAAGCTGAAGAGACCACAGGGGGATGGGCAAAGAGGAGGACGCAGGGGCATCTCTGCCCAGTGCCCTGTTGGCCGCAGCGAGCTGAGGGGCCAGGAGCCGTGTGAGAGGAGGCGCCCGGGGTCCTCGCGGGGCCTGGGTACTTGCCACGCGCTCTTGGGCTGAGGGTTGGGTCAGCCAGGGCCGTTAACTCGTCAGAGGAGTCAGAAGCCTGGGGCTCTGTTTGGTAAACTTGTGGGGGCTGCTCCCTGCTCTGAGCTGTAGGCTCCTCAGCTGTAAGATGAGGCAGTGGGGGTCACAGTCTAGCTGTACCCGCCTCAGAGTTAGATGGGTCTTGTGTGCAGCAGTGCATGTGGAAGGCATGCTTAAACTTGGGAAGCATGCAATCCTGTGAGGGAATGAGGCGATGTGGACAGCGAGGGCGCTGGGGCTGCGTGGCCAAGCTCAGAGTGGCTCGGGTTAGTCATTTCAGCTGTCCGTGAGCCACTCGGTACAACAGTGATGACACCACATGTCTGAGCCTCGACCGGTTGGGTGACGTGCCTGCAGTGCGCTCTCCTTCAGCCCTCACCACGGCCCTCTGCGGTGTGCGCCGTCATCAGCCCCACGTCACAGAGGGGAAACTGAGGTTCCGAGAGGTCACCTCCTCGTCTGGTGACACAGCAGCAAAGTGGCAGAGCCAGGATGCTAACTGGGGTAGCCAGCTCCACGGCCCAGCTGCTCCATCAAACCTGCTGGGTCGGGCTGTTTGAAGACAAAATGAGACTCTCCAAAGTCTGAGCTCTGCAAAGTCTGAACTGCTGCTGTCCTTTCTAACTGGCTTGGTGCCTGGAATCCCCAGGCCTCACACCCCTGTTCTCCTTCCTTCCCACCAGGACGTCGCCACAATGCAGTTCTGTGCCAACAAGCTGGACAAGAAGGATTTCTTTGGGAAGTCTGACCCCTTCTTGGTGTTCTACAGAAGCAACGAGGATGGAACGTGAGTTCTCCGGCGACACTTCCAGGGGCACAGGTTGGAGGGTGGGCTGAACGGTGATGACTTGCTGGGCGGGCTGGCTTGGGCCATCTCCCCCTGGGGCTGCCCTGGGGCACCTGCTCTGGGTAGATGTCAAGGGGCCCCAGGAGCTCCAGGGGCTCCTGGCCACTCAGATGGGGCTGGTGGGGGACAGATGGCAAGCCCTCAGTGACATTCTGAGGGTCTTAGTGATGGCGAGTGCTGGGCGGGTCAGAGATGGAGGCAAAAACAAGCGAGAACTCGGGGTCCCTCTGACAGTCCACTCCTTCTTCAACATCGATCAGTCCCCATCTCTAAACCTCGTCTTCACCCATCCACAGCCCTCCTGACACCCCACGACACGCGTCCCCCTACTTCTTCCTCCTCAGCATGGCAAATCTGCACCCGTCTCCCCACCTGGCCCCACACTCTGCCACAGGCTTCATTCAAACTCCCTCCCATCTTTGAAACCAACTCCCCCCCCCCCAACTCTCTTTCTCTCCTCTCCTTCATCTGGAAGCCACCCACAGTATGATGGAAAGACACACGATTCGTTAGCCAGTGTAGGTCTGTGATGTACACAGAGGGACAGATTCTAGGTTGAGGGTCTGGGGACCTGAGTCCTCTCCACCAACTGGCTGTGTGACCCCAGACAAGTGTGCCCCCTCTCTGGGCCTGTTTTCCCATCAGTGAAGTGATCTGGTTGGACGAGGCGGTCTCCATGGTCTCTTTAAGCATCATAGCTCTGGGAGGCTGCGGCCACTTAAGGCTGGGACTCTGCAGAATAAGGAAGCCGTGGGGCCAGGGAGGTTGATTAGAGAAGCTCTGCTGGCGAGGGGAACTGGGGAGCAGGTTTTGAAGGAGAGAAAGAAAATGGGTCCATGAGGGTTGGGGGTTGGGAGGGGAGGGAAGGCTCAGGGAAGAATAACACTCTAGAGAAACAGTGTGTGCAGCACTAGTGTGCCCTGAGCAGAGGGCAGGGAGGCCTTGCTAAGGCCCCTAGAATCTGAAATTCTGTGTGTGTGTGTGTGTGTGTGTGTGTGTCTGTCTGTCTGTCTGTCTGTTGGGGGGCAGGGCAGCAGGAGAGAGGAGGTGTTTCACTTCAAGGGAAAAACGGATTTTTAAACCTGAACGTAACAAAACAAGGGAAATTTGGTATGATCATTTGCATAACAAAAGGATTCTTTGTCTCACCAGAGGACTGCTAGCAGAATTTCTTTAAATAATCCTTGTTGACGTTGACTTGACTTGAGGGAGGGAGGAACAGGTCGGAGTGATGTTCTGGGCGCCCATGGAAATGTCCACGCAGGTCCCCTCGGGTAGGGCCGCCCCAGGGCTCCTCTCAGAGGGGAGGGCCGGCTGGCCGGCAGCGGCGAGGGGCTGGGGCTGAGGAGCAGGCGATGGGTGTGTTGCAGGGCGTTTGCCCGTGATTAATCCGGTAGAGCGGTGTGTAGGACGGATGGGGAGGGGGCGGGGGCTGGGAGAGACTCGTGACTGACACGGAGCGCAGGTGGGAGGTGCTGAGCCCGGCGAGCTGCGCCGTGGAGACGGGCAGGGGCGGCGGCGGGAGGGGAGGATGGGGCGAGAGGCCGGGGCAAGGCCTGGCACGGCAGAACCGGGGTGGGGGCTGCAGCCACGCCCCCTCCCCGGTAGAGGAACTGCGGGGAACCCAGAATGTTGAAAACAGCAGAGGAGTTGGTCAAATGGGGCCGGCGATGGGGGTTATTTGAGGGCGGGTTCCCCTGGAAGCAGTGGCTGGATCTCTCTGGGGTGGGGGGTGGGTGCAACCCAGGGCAGCTGGAGAAACTGATCCCGAGGGAGTGAAATGTCACGCCTGCCATCCCAGGAGGGAAAAGGGCAGGAAACATCCACGGAGCACCCCCTGTGCTCCCGGCCCCGCACATACCTTGTCTTGTTCAATCAGAATCACTCGTCTGGGAGCAGCAATGTGGTGACGGACCGCCGGGCTTGGCCAGTGGCAGCCAGTCATCAGCTGTGTAACTTAGGCGAGTGTCAGAGCTGATGGAACTTTCTGGGATGGTGGAAATGTTCTGTATCTCACTGTCCCGTATGGTCGCCACCATGTATAGCTGCTGAGCCCCTTGAAAGGGAATTTTTTTTAAAAAATTTCATTTCAGTTAATTTAATGTAAATAGCCATATGTGGCTAGTGGCCACCATTCTGGGCAGTGGAGCGCTACCCTCTGCAGTTCAGTTTCTTGGCAATGGGGAAAATCCCAACACTTCCCTCCCAAGGAAGCCATGAGGATTAAATGAGTTAATTCGGGTTATTAGAGCAGGGCCTGGCGGCATTCCTTACGGTTCTTTGGGGAGCTCAGTCACTTGCCTGGGGCTGCACAGCTGGAGGCAGCGATGCTGGGACCCCAGCTCACATCTGTCTGAGGCTGTTGGTTCTCACCACCCACCCCCGCACCCCACCCCCGGAGCCTGTGTTGAAATGAATTGAACTGAGCTGGGAGATGACTGCGGGGACCATTTCCGCACCAGGGCCTCGTTCCCCACGCAGCAAGTACATCAGGGGATCAGGGGCCTGTGGATTTAGCGATGGAAGGGGAGAGGTTGGGAGAGCATAAAGAAAGTGGTTTCAGGCAGGAGTCTGAAGCGGAAAGCAGACCACATAGGGCTCAGGAAGAAAGACATATAGGGAGACATGAGGCTTAAGAGCGTAGCCAACTTGCTCTGGCAGTTTGGCCAGCCTGGGAGAGGAGCTCGAGAAGGCAGGGGTTCCAAAGAGGTGGGGAGGCTGAGAGGGTCCACAGTAGGTCTGGTGTCTGTTCAGGTTGGAGAGTGAGGGTTTTTGCGGGGTGTGAACCTCCCCCCACTGCCCCACCGCCAGTTGCTGCTCCAGATTCTCCCTTCTGTCCACTTCCCTCATCCCGCCCTACCCCAGCCAGGCTCCTCTTCCTGCCGGACCTGCTGCCCCAGCCGCGGGCAGCGGTGGCCCCTCCTCCCCGCTCCCCATTCCTCTCATCGCTCCCCATTCCTCTCATCGCCAGCTCTGGGGTGTGTGCGGAGGTCTCCCACATGAACCTCACACTCCGGCGGGTGGGCGAGAAGGAGCACAGAAGAGAAATGCTGAGCCGTGGTGACAGGAATGACATTTTGACTTGAAAATTGCCAGAGAAGAAATGGCACAGGGCTGTGTGCTTAAGGGCGGGGCCCAGGCACCTTCCCGGGTGACCTTTCCAAGCCAGGAGGTAGCTGGGGTGGGTGCTGGGGAATCTCAGGGGCACAGACCCGGCCCTCAGCTCCACCTGGGCTCCCAGCTGCCCCTCCATGGGGGCTTCCAGGGCAGGGCCCCATCAGGCATGGCATGGGGAGTGGGCTGGGAGCTGGATGGGCACCCAGCTGGGATGAAGCCAATTCTGCACTTTCACTTTGCAAAGCAAGCTTGTGGATTCAGACTAGAAGAACCGAGAGGGTCTTAGAGATCATCTCAGCCAGGGGCTTTAATTTCACTGGCTTGAAATGCCAGTGAGAGCTATGGAAACTCTCCTCTGAGAAACACATTTATTCGTTAGTTCATTCCAAAAAAATATTACATGAACACCTGACTAAGGGCCAGGTGCACTTCTGAGCACTAGAGTTATACCGGTGAACAAAGAAGACAAAGCCTTGACCTTATGGAGCTTACATTTTGGTTTCAGACTGTAAAAGAAATGAGAAAGACCCTGTCAAATGTCAAATGGTGACAGATGGGATGAAAATAGCAGTATAGAAAGGGACTAGGAACTGTCAAAATCAGGGGAGCAGGGGGCTATAAATTTTAGATAATGGTGCTCTGGGCAGGTACTCATGTCACAGAGATGACATTTGAGCAAAGACCTGAAGGAAGCGAGGAAGTGAGCCAGGAACATGGGAATCTGGGTGAGAGTCGTCCAGGCAGGGGACAGCAAGCACGTGAAACTCAGACACCCAGTTCTACCGACGATTTCAAGGGTTCACAGATTCCTAAAGCCCACCCCCAGATCCTTCCATGGATCTCGGATGAGGAACGTCTGATAGTGGCCAACTCCTTGGGATCACAGGTGAGGAAACAGAGGCCCAGAGGGGGACAGGCTTGTTCAAGGTCACACGGAGAGCAGCAGAGGCCAGAACCACATCTCTTGACATTGCTGCCTGGCACAGGGATCCTCTCTGCAGCATTTTCAAGAAGTGGCTGTCTAACTTCTGCTTGGATGCTGCTAGTGACAGGCAGCTCATCACTTTACGGAGCCACTCTTTCTACTGTGTGGCAACTGCTGAGATGAGCCTGCCAGCCCCTCTGGTGTCAGGACTGATGGCCTTCCTTCTCTCATCTGCCAGGTTCACCATCTGCCACAAGACGGAGGTCATGAAGAACACCCTAAATCCAGTCTGGCAAACTTTCTCCATTCCTGTGAGAGCCCTCTGCAACGGGGACTATGATCGGTGAGATGAGAAAATGTCCCTCTCCCCAAGCCCAGGTGCAGGACGCACGGTCACATGGATGAGGGCCAGCCCATCAATAGGAGCAGACCTCCTGGAGCTTCGTGCTAGTGGCCCTGCACAGGGTGGGCCTGGGAGTCCCTCTGCCTCCCTGGGCAGTGTCTGCTTTTCATCTCTTCACAGCACCCCCCATGCCCCGCCTCTTTCCTCCCAATCTGAGTTCCCATTGGTGGAAGCCCTCCCAGCTGGGAGTTGGGGGTGGGGGCTGGAAGGTACCAGGGATTTCTGGGAAGCCAGGGTGTTGGGGCGCCCGGCCTGGAGCTCAGTGGCTGATCTTTTCACTGTGCCCCAGACAGCAGATCTAATTGCAGGCAGAGGTGGCCTGGTCCCCACCAGCCCCAACTCCTGGCTGAGGGTCTCTGGGGAGTCAGGATCCTAGGGTATGCTCTGCCAGACAAGTTGCCATAAGTGAGGGTTAGGATGCAGTGCAAAGAGCTCGTGGGATTTTTTTGATCCTTCAAAGCCTACTCATAATACACATTCTCACTGTTTGAGTGCAGATTGCTGAGCGTGGATACCAGATACCTACTTTCTAATCCTGGCTCTGTGACGAAAAGGCACTGTCAACCTGGGCAGACTCTGGCCTGTCTGAGCCTCAGTTTCCTCATCTGTAACCTGGATATTTAAACATCCACCTACCTTGTAGGGCTGCTTTGAAGCTCACACGATACAACCTATATAATAAGGCTCTGGTATGGAGACCTGGGTTCAATTCCTGGGTCGGGAAGCTCCCCTGGGGAAGAAAATGGCAACCCACTCCAGTATTCTTGCCTGGAGAATCCCATGGAGAGAGGAACCTGGCAGGCTAGAGTTCGTGGGATCATAAGAGTCGGACACGACTTAGTCCTGTTTTTCTCTCTTTCTTGCATAAAACACTTCCCTGGTGGCTCAGCAGTGAAGAATCCACCTGCCAATGCAGGAGACACAGGTTTGATCCCTGGGTAGGGAAGATCCCCTGGAGAAAGAAATGGCAACCGACTCCAGTATTCTTGCTTGGGAATTCTCATGGACAGGGGAGCCTGGCGAGCTACAGTCTATGGGGTTGCAAAAGAGTCAGACATGACTTAGCAACTAACAACAACAATGCATAAAACACCATTCAGCATTTCATCCACAAATGTTTGTTGACTCCCTGCCATGTGACAGGCACTGCGCTGGATGCTGGGAAGTCAGCAGGAAACAGAACACACAGTCTTCACCCTTCACCCAACCTCTCGGAGTTTACACGCTAGTGGGGGAGGCAGACATTAATCTAATAATCACACAAAGAAACGTGTAATTACAAATTGTGGAAAGTGCGGCGGGTGGGGGAGAAGGGTTTGTAGGATGGAGCTGTAACACGGAATTGGTCCGTGTTTAGTCACAAGAACCCAGCCTGGTTTCCTGGTGATTGCTAGAGCTGGTGGGCAAGCTGGTAGGGGCTTCTTGGTCAGGGCTGCCCAGGTGGCCCTGGGCAGGCTGGGCCTCTGCTGGCCACTCCGACAGGAACACTCGGCTGTCAGAACAGACACCTCAGGGTGCCCCGGCTGGTGGCATTGGCGTGGGTTCCCCAGTATTCTGTTCCCAGTGGCTACTGACAGGGTATGTGTGGTGGGTGAGGGGGCAGGAATGAGCAGATGGTTGGCCTACAGGCACCCCTGTCTCCCTCCCTCTAAGGCTGCTGATCCAGGAGATGAAGCAGCTTCTTTTTCCTGCCTCTCAGCTGGGAAAAAACCACCGCAATTTATTCCACAGATGGTCATGGAGCACCTACTGTGTGCAGGGGCAGCTGTGTGGCATTCAAGGGAATGTAGCTGCATTTCCGGCTTCCCAGGCGGCTCAGTGGTAAAGAATCTGCCTGCCAAGCAGAAGAGGCAGGTTTGATCCCTGGGTCAGGGAGATTCCCTGAGAAGGAAATGGCAACACACTCCAGTATTCTTGCCTTGGAATTCCCATGGACAGAGGAGCCTGGCGGGCCACAGTCCATGGGGTCACAGAAGAGTCAGGCATGACTTAGTGACTAAACAGCAGCAGCAGCCACATGTCCATTTTCAGGGGGATTATAGCCTGACCACAAGGAGCACACATGTGCACACATGTATTTTATTTCAGTATTATTATTATTTTGGCCGCCCACGTGACATGTGGGATGTTAGTTCCCCGATCAGGGATCGAACCCGCACCCTCTGGAGTGGAATCACGGCCACCTGGGAAGTCCCTGCACACGTGTATTTCAGATAGCTAAAGAGCTGTGCAAAATGAGGCTGGAAACAAAAAAAGGCCTTTCAATCTAACAAACTCCTCTGTCTGGCCAAGTCCTGGGCCTTTTAGGGTGGTGGGGAATTGAGGGGGTTGAAGCGATAGGGTCTAAAGGAGGCTCAGGGGAGGGTGGAAGGTTGAGGAGGGGTCAGTTCCTGGGGACCAGGGCTGTAGGAAAAATGGTTGGGATAGAGAGGAAAGGAGGGGGACATTCAAGGTTGGGGATGGAAGCATGTGGCAGCTCAAGTCTCAGGGGTGGAAGGAATTGGGATTTCTGAGCCCATTGCCTAGAGGTTCTTTTTGGGGGGGTCCAGCTGACCCCCCACAGCCCTGTATCTCAGGGAAGGGCTCCTAGGGGCCTCAGAATCCAGCCTTGTCAGGGTCAGCCAGGAGGGCAGCCTGGCTCAGAGGCCTGGCCTCACTGTTCAGTCATGGGAGGAGGTGAGGGATGGTGGGGGGGTACAAGTCGCGAGGAAAGTCCAGGTGGGCTCCCATCCCCCATCCCATGCTGAGTCCTGGCTTCCCCCCGAGATGGCCACGCAGCTTGGGCCCTCCTCCAAAGCCAGGAACACTGTGATATGACTGACAGCGGGGTGAATGGAGCAGTCATGTGTGTCATCCTGGCCTGGTGAGCCCTAGGGTCACCTGCATACCCAGCAGCCACTCAGGGGCTGCTAGAATTTAGGAGGCCCCCGCTGGGCAGGAGAGGGTGGGCCTTGTGCAGGAAAACAAGGCCCCTTTCCACGCCTTCCAGGGCACCACCTCTTGCAACCTCACAGGACACATTGGCTTTTCTTCTAAGCCAGCCAGACACCGGGCACCGTCTTCAGGTGCCATGGAAACACTGAGCTATCAGACCCAAGCCTCCTTCTGAGGTTGTTCCCAGGCCAGGGTGGGAGACAGATGGGTCATAATCGTAACAGCAAAGGCTCCTATAACACTTTCAAGGTAATTGATATATGTGAACTAATTTAATCCTCCCAACAATTAGTAACCTTTGCTGAAAAAGGTACAAATACCACCCATATCTCATTGGTATGGAGACTGAGGCCCAGAGAGGTTAAGTGACTCACCCAGGGTCTTACTGCCAGCCAGTCAATGGTCATACGAGGAGCTGGACCCCAGCAGGCTGACCCTAGAATCTGTGTTCTTAAACTCCAGCGCTCTGCTGACAAATGATCAAGACATGGGGTGAGCGTGGTGGGATTGGAGAACAGCTCTCCGAGAGCTTTGCCCGCAGGCTGGGGCAGATCTGCTTTGAGTCTGGAGGTCAAAGGAAGACTCCAAAGGCCTGACATCTACCTAGATGTGGGAGTGAAAGAGACAAAGAGGTTATCAGGGTTTGGAGCTTGGAGGATGAGGGATGGTACCACTGATGGAAATGGGAAGTGTGACAGGGAGCCAGGGTATGTGGCTATGGGACAGGGACAGTGGGTTTCTACTCAGGGGAGAAGAAAACAGGATCTGGGGGTCCCCAGGAGAGGGGTGGCAGAGGTGCCCAAGGCCCCAGGGGGAAGGCACGGTCAGCAACAGGAGAAAGAAGAGGGGATGCCAGAGAGAAAATAGGGGTCCAGAGGTGGGCAGCCATAGCAGAGGGGAGAGATGAGCAGAGGGTTCAAACAGAAGTATCAACTGCTATTGTGAAAAAGAGGGCCAGGGGGTGAGAACAAGAGGTGTGTTGAGAAAGGGTAGTTTTCTTGGAATGATGGGGGTGGAAGCCAGTTAATCTTTTTAAGATTTACTGAGTCTTTAGGACACGGGCCAAATTGTGTCCTAATTGGTTGAAATACAGTATCTTATTTGATGAATTTAAATTTCACAATAACCCTAGAAGGTGGTACTAGTGAGGTGCCCATTTCACAGATGGGGTAATGCAGGACCACAGATTCTGTAACATTCCTGGGCAACGAGAAGGTGCATTTCTCTTCTCCAGAAGTCACCTCTGGTCTGGCCCTGTGATTTGGGGTTCCCCTAGTTTGGGGTCCCTCTGACTTTACTGTATTTCCAGTCCACATAAGGCCAAACCCAAGCGACCCAGCTGAGCAGAAGTGGAGTCAGAGGAAGTCGCATCCAGATCAGAATGAATCTAGCCCTCCAGTAGGGGGATGAAGGCCCTTTTCCTGCCTTCTGCAGTCCCCCTGCTCTGTCCTTGAATATTCCGTGACTTGAGAATTTGTCTCTGTTCAACCACATTCTTCAGGTCGGGCTGCTCTCACTCACACCTTCATGGTGAATGAGTAGCTTTTAAAAGAGTGATCAGGGCGCTGGGTTTTCACTTGGAGAGAGGAGAGGCTTCCCAGGACCCGGTGGAACTGTGGCCCCTTGGACTGAACGAGTTGCATCTCCTTTGAGCCCCACTGCACACTGAGCCCTGGGAGGGGCCGGGCACAGTACTGCGGCCTCAGCTAGGAGTGTCTTATCCCAGCGCACACATGTGCCCCCTGAACCCAGACAGAGGAGGCAAAGCAATGCTGTACAGCCGGGGTTGCCCAGTGCCCCTGCCATCACGTCTCCTGCCTGCCTGGGCCTGTGAGGCTCGATGCTTCTCTTCCTCTCCAGAGCATCTCAGAGTAATGGACTGACTTCATTAGCTTAGGGTGAACCCCGCAGGGCCTGTCTGCCCTGGGAACTTGTAAGCATCAGGGAAGCGTTCCTTCTTCTGCTGGGAGAGGCAGAGGTTCATTAGGAGCAGACCCGCAGGTCAGCTCGGAGGAAGCTACAGACAGAGGTGCTTGGTGTGCTGGGAGGGAAGCCGGGCGTCTCTGCCAACGTCCCCCATCCTTGCAGGCTTGCTGAAGCTCACACACACCACGCTCTGTCATCCCTGCCCCACACATTCAGAGACCCACGGGACACCAGCTCCCAGCCCCGAGGCCTGGTGTCACTACTGACCGGCTCTGGGGAAAGCCAATCCCTTTGGAATTTTTTTTTTTAATATTTACTTATCTGGGGTGCACTGGTTTTAGTTGTGGCTCACAGGATCTTCGATCTTCATTGCAGCAGGCTGGATCTTTCGTTGCAGCCTGTGGGGATCTAGTTCCCTGACCAGGGATTGAACCCAGACCTTCTGCATTTGAGCACAGTCTTAGCCACTGAACCACCAGGGAAGTCTCTCCCTTTGGGATTTTGTGGAAGAAGGGTCTTGTTACTCTGGCCCACTTCACGAAGTGTTAGAACATCTTGGTCAGTCAACAGGTATTTAATAATATGTATATTACCTAATGGGCTTCCCTGGTGGCTCAGCAGTAAAGAATCCACCTACAATTTGGGAGCCGCAGGAGACATGGGTTCGATCCTTGGGTCAGGAAGATCCCCTGGAGGAGAGCATGGCATCCCACTCCAGTATTCTTGCCTGGAGAATCCCAAGGACAGAGGAGCCTGGCAGGCTAGTCTAGTGGGTCATACACAGTCGGACACGACTGAAGCATCTGAGCAAGTGCGCAAAACAGTCTCTGAGGGTGAAGCCAGTTGCTCAGGGCCACACAGCTAAGCGCCTGGAAAAGTTGGGATTGCCACCCAGGGCTGCCTGCCTCAGAGACCACTGTCTTCTTCCCTTTCTGCCTCACTGCCTCCCAGATGAGGTGCTCTGTGTTCTGAGCCTTTTTATGCCAAATAAGATGTTCATTGTGTGAGGTCATTTCATTGCCCCACACCCAGGAGCCCCTTCTCCTGGGTGCTGACCCCAGAAGTCACCACCTGACATGAGCCCTGGCTGGGCCTGTGCTCAGGGGTTGGGAGCCAAGATGTGCAGCCTAGGAGTGGCACACGGGGTGACCTGGGGCTGCCCAGCAGGGGCTGGACGGTGACAGAGCCGTTAGTAAGTAGTCAAAGCTGTGTCCAGCTTCTGCCACTGCCTCCCCCATCTCTGGGCACTTCCTTCTTCCCCGGTTCTGGAGGTTGCAGCATCCAGGCTCCTGTGACACCACCCCTCGCAGCCATCCCTGGATCCTTGATTGCTCAGGAATCTCACCCTCAGTGGTCTCAACCTCAGCTGCAACTTCCCGTCCCCTGAGGAGCTTTTAACAATTCCCTGCACAGGCTGCACCCCCAGGCCAATTGATTCTGAATCTCTGGGGTGAGGCCTCACCATCGGGATTGCTAAAGCTCCCCCATGGGATCCAATGTGTAACCAAGTTTGAAAAACAGTCCTTTCATCTAGAGAGGTTAGCAGCTCTGGCAGCACATTAGAATCAGCCAGGGGACTTGTAAGAACTACCCGTGCCTGAGTCCTTTCCATACCAATTGAACATGCCTTCTGGCGGTGGGATTTTTAAAAAACCTCCTCAGTGATTTTTTTGGATATCCAAGGCTGTGGCTATGAGTGGGGTCCTTCCACGGCCTCTGAGCATGGGACTGTCCCTGATCTGGTCACCTGAGGGACTAGTGTTGGTGATCCAAGGGGAGAGACTCCTTGCTGAGGTCCCTGAAGGTCCCCTGCAGAGCTGGAGGGGGAGGCTCTGGGGAAGGACTGGGAGACATTGGGGAACAGGGTCCTGGCTCAGACCCTCACCAGCTGTGTGACCCTGGACAAGTCACTGGGTGCCCTTAGGGCTCAGTTTCCCCACCTGAAAACCAGTGGCTGGAGGTCATGTCTCCAGAAGATGCACAGCAGTAGCGCTTGTGGAGACTTTCAACCTAGATTCCTGAGCCCTGCCCAGAACTGCCAAGAATTGGACCTGGGGGGGCTCTGTGTGTCTGAAAAGCTCCCTGGTGATCTGCCAGGTGGCCAGGCTAGGATGCTACCAAGGTCACTTTCAGCCTTGTCATTCTGGGAATCAGAAGTTGCAGAGCCCAGGTACCCAGGCTCAGGTGTCCCTCATTTAAGTAAACTGCAATGGTGCCCCACTCCAGTACTCTTGCCTGGAAAATCCCACGGACGGAGGAAACTGGTGGGCTGCAGTCCATGGGGTCGTTAAGAGTCGGACATGACTGAGCGACTTCCCTTTCACTTTTCACTTTCATGCATTGGAGAAGGAAATGGCAACCCACTCCAGTACTCTTGCCTGGAAAATCCCATGGACAGAGGAGGCTGGTAGGCTGCAGTCCATGAGATCGCTAAGAGTCGGACAGGACTGAGCGACTTCACTTTCACTTTTCACTTTCATGCATTGGAGAAGGAAATGGCAACCCACTCCAGTATTCTTGCCTGGAGAATCCCAGGGACGGCAGAGCCTAGTGGGCTGCTGTCAGTGGGGTCGCACAGAGTCGGACACGACTGAAGTGACTTAGCAGCAGCACATGAAAAAGTATCCCAAGTGTGGCCTGAATGCGAAAGTGGAGAGAAGGAGGCATTTTTAGAGACCCAATGCATGCCAGGCGCCTTTACCAACTTGTCTCCACAGCTGTGCTGTATGGCCCTTAATTGTTGTTTAGTCGCTAAGTCCTGCTTGACTCTTGTGACCCCATGGACTGTAGCCCGCCAGGCTCCTCCATCCGTGGGATTTCCCAGGCAAGAATACTGGAGTGGGTTGCCATTTCCTTCTCCAGGGGATCTTCCTCACCCAGGAATCGAACATACATCTCCTGCTTGGCAGGCGGATTCTTTACCACTGAGCCACCGGAGAAGCTCCAGGGCCCCTTACTATGCCTCCTTCAAAATGATTTCGTGGCTCAGTGAGGTTAAATGACATCTCCAGGTCCCACTGCTCAGGGCCCAGCATCCCAGTCCACACCCCAGCCACTTTCCACTCCTTCCAGCCCACCAGCCCACCTTCAGAGGCCTAGGTGTTTTTTTTTCTTCCCAGAGAGACATAGTGTTTTGTTTTTCACAGGAATTCAAAGGATTTCTCTAATTGGCGGGCTTCTGTGCCCACCCCATTTCACATTTTGGTAACAAAAAATCCAGTTGCTGCCCAACCTATGGGGCATCCCTCCATTTCTGGAACAGTTTCTATGCCGATGCGGGAGAATCCACACCCACCCCCAGGCCCCAAGGAGGCTCATCTGAAGGCAGACAGTGCCTCCTTCTGGGAGCTCCAGAACCCCAAGGCCAACTCCCTGTGGCCCTGAGGAGCTGGGCTGCGGCCACAGGCGGGATGATGAGATATTCATAGAACACCGGCCCAGGCAGCCGCCTCTGCCTGCCCCATTTAGAACTGAAGGCTGGAGACCCCGGCGCCCCCCATGCCTCTCCTACCTCCCCAGACCCTGACCCCGCAGAGGGACCCGGGCGTCTGCCCCGTCTCTGGGCATCCCTGGAGGACGGCTGGCACCAAGGGTTAACCTGCAGCCCTCCACCACCCTCCTCTGCCTCTGGTCTGCTAGCCTGCTGCCATGGAAACGGGCTAAAAATAAAATGGGCTCCCAAAGCCCAGCACCGAGCTCAGGAGTCAAAACAAACTAATTAAAGCAGCCAGGCTAAAATGTGAAGATAATTACGCCCTCACTCGGGAGCCAGTCTGGCATGGAAAAGCTCAGAGTGCCATCCCCAAGTCAGGGCCCCTGAGCCCACCCCTGATGGGCGGGGGGGCCGGGGGCTGCCCACCACTCAGACTCCTCGGACCCCAGGGTCCCACCACACAGTCTTGTGACTCCACCCCAGGAGAGCCCACCCTGCTTAGGCCTTGGATCTAGGGAACACCACACTCCCCCTACGACAGTCCCACCCCGGCAGACTCAGAGTAAGCCTTCATGCTGGGACCTGTGCCCCCTTTGGGGTGGCCAAGGGGAAGGTGGGTGAACTAGAGTCTGAGGTTGCTTCTCTACATCTGGCCTGAAATTCAGGGAAGTCTCTATGCAGTTTTGGGGCTGCCTGAGTCCCTGAGACCTGAGGCTGCAGAATCGCTCCTTTGTCTCTTGGGCCTCTCCGCCACAGGCCCTGAGCCTACTGGGGGTCCCTGTATCCCCTTTTGGACCAAGAGCAGGAGAAGGTCCCCATTCTGAGGCCATGCAGGGGCTGGGTCAAGTCCATCCCACCACGGGCCCTTTGCCTTACAGGACCATCAAGGTGGAGGTGTACGACTGGGACCGAGACGGCAGGTAAGCTGGCAGAAAGACAGCAGGTGAGCGGGGAGGGGGCCGCCCCTGGGAGGAGGGCGGGTCTTGCTCTCTCGAGAAGAGGGCTGTGCCCAAGCCCCCCACGCATGGCAGCTCTGGGGTGAGGGGCCTGGGTTTTCCTCGTCCCTGCCCAGCTCCGCTGAGGCACCAGAAGGCCAATGTCCTGCAGGACATGGCGCAAGGGGAGTAAGAGGCCTCTTCCTCAAATAGTTGTTTAGTGGCCAGCCCAGTGTCTAAAGTCTCCCCCACACTTGGGAGAATTTAGGATTTTCTGAAATGTGCATGTTCTAAGGTACAGGCAGATGTTAGTGACCTCCTGAGCGCTGGTGACCACATTCTCTGTGTGAGGCTAAGCACTGTGGGGTGATCTAAGTGCAGAAGACTAGCTGGCCCTCAGAGACTTCTGAAATCCAGCAGGGAGGCCCTTGACTCCTCAGAGGAGCTGTTTGCAGGGAGCAAGGCCTGAGGGAGCAGAATTTGGGGGAGGTGAGCTTTGACGCAGACAAATGGCCCCAGGAGCCGTGAGGTAGAGCCCGAGGAGGGCTGAGTCCAGCATTGGGGGGGGGGGGTCTTCCTCTTCTGTGCATCTGAGTGCCCCCAAGGAGCCAGTATTGCTGGGAATCCATAGACCAGGACCAGAATAGGCCTCTCACAACTTTAGCAGAACCCTCACCCGCTCTTGCCAGTTGAACCAGATCCAAGTATGCCATCCCTCCTGACTTTTGTGAGCCCTGCATCCTGTGGTGCTACAGGGGGTGTCATAGAGGGGCTTTAAGCCCTGCAGTCTCCACTGGTGCCTCCTAAGTCTGGGACGTGGACAGGGGATGCCGTGGAGAGCGGTGCACACGCAGCTCTAAATCGGGCCCCAGCTTCTTCCAAGGAGCTCACCTTTCCAACATCTTCCGATAGAGAAGCTCCAGCACCAGCACTACCTCTGCCAACTCACCCTGGCCCCTCCTCTCTCCACTTTAACCACATTACAGGCAAGTTGGCCTCAGACTTCCACCCACCACTCACCTCATCATCTTACCCCGGGGTTCCCCATGCTTCACCTTTGCCAGGGAAGCTGGAAGTGGCTTGAAAAAGCTGGCTTAAAATTCAGCACTCAAAAAGCTAAGATCATGGCATCCAGTCCCATCACTTCATGGCAAACAGATGGGGAAAAATGGAAACAGTGACAGACTTCATTTTTCTTGGGCTCCAGAATCACTGCAGATGGTGACTGCAGCCATGGAATTAAAAGGCACTTGCTCCTTGGAAGAAAAGCTATGACAAACCTAGACAGTGTACTCAAGAGCAGAGACATCACTTTGCCGACAAATGTCCATATAGCCAAAGCTATGGTTTTTCCGGTAGTCATGTACGGATGTGAGAATTGGGCCATAAAGAAGGCTGAGTGCCGAAAAATTAATGCTTTCAAACTATGGTGCCGGAGAAGACTCCTGAGAGTCCCTTGGACTGCAAGGAGATCAAACCAGTCAATCCTAAAGGAAGTCAACCCTGAATATTCACTGGAAGGACTGATGCTGAAGCTGAAGCTCCAGTACTTTGGCCACCTGATGTGAAGAACTGACTCATATGAAAAGACCCTGATGCTGGGACAGATTGAGGGCAGGAGGAGAAGGGGCAGTAGAGGATGAGATGGTTGGATGGCATCCCGACTCAATGGACATGAGTTTGAGGAAATTCCAGGAGATAGTGAAGCACAGGGAGACCTGGCATGCTGCAGTCCATGGGGTTGCAAAGAGTCAGACATGACTGAGATACTGAACAACAACTGGAGGTGTGGCCACCAGATGCCATCGGGTCCCACCATTAAGGGGCTCATATTCTGAAGGCCAAAAGCTGTAAATATGTAGACAAAACACAGTGTGGACTCAAGGTATCACACTCCAGCATGTGTTTCCAGCCAGCATGTTCACCAGTGCCTGCTACGGGACAGTGACGGTGAAAGTTAGCCACCCACAGAAGGTGTGGGAGTTCTGCTTTGTACAAGGTTCTGCTGCACTTCAACATCAACACACGCTTGTGGGGCAGAGAGGCAGAAGACATAAACACTGCAGAAAACACTTCGAGCTGCCTGGACTGACCTAGCGCTAAATGTCTTTTCAAAACATGTTATTGGAAAAATGTCAAGTGCACAGAAAAGTCAAGAGAAGGGTTTAATGAACACTTTAAGCCTGTCAGCTGACTCGGATGAATGTGCCACGTGGCCATAGTGGCTTCATCTGTGTTTTGCTGATGTAGGTTAAGTTACAGACATCATGGCACTTTTACCTCTAGATATCTCATTGGGAATGTCTAAAAAATAAGGGCATTTTTCTACCTAACTGCACATGTCATTATAGCACCAGACACATTGAACAATAATTCTTGAATATGATCTAATGTTCATTTCATATTCAAATGTCCCCAGTTGTCCCCAGAATACCTTCTATTGCTCGTTCAAGTAAGAATCCAAGTATGAGAAGTAGGTCCCATTCTCCAGGACCCAGCTCTTTGCTGGGTTACAGCTGGGTTTCTGGACCCATGGGTGACACTCGGCTCTTCCCAGGGCCCCACCATCTCTGCTGGTGTGGACCCCTGGAGCAGAGGCGCTGGGCAAAACTGGAGCCCAGAGTAGGGACGTGAGAGGTGGGGAGATGGGTGTGAGCAGCAGTGAACAGCCTGGGCCTCGTGTCCACGTTCTCAGCAGCGCCCTTCCCTTGCAGCCACGACTTCATTGGGGAGTTCACCACCAGCTACCGGGAGCTGGCCCGCGGGCAGAGCCAGTTCAACATCTATGAGGTGAGGTGGGCTTTGCTCTGACGATACGTAGCTCCCACGGTCTCTGAGGCCCACAGGGAGCCCTGGCTGGGGTCTTTGCATCTTCTCCTGTGAGGTGGGTATTATTCTCCTATTTCACAGTTCCAGAGACTGAATCTCCGAGAAGTGAGGGGACTTGACCAAAGTCAGAAAGTGGCAGAAGAGGCCAACGATCTAAGTTTATCTGACTCCAGATCATTGAGTTATATTCCACACCCCCAGCCCCAAAGAGAGCTCTTCCAACCAGGCAAGGGGATAGAAGGGCAGGTGGGGCAGGAGGTGGGGCCCAGTATCAGCAGGTTCCTGGCTCCAGACCTGAGGTCCTGCCTCCTGCCTTTCATCAGAGCAGTTGCAGGGCCTGCAGAATGTCTTCTTTGTCCTAGAAGGAAAGAGAAGGACAGGAGCTGGGGCGCCTCCATCTAGACTGGGGAACCTTGAACAAGACGCCCAGTCTCTTGGCTGATAAGAGCGTCTGCCCTCAGGACAGTCTCTACACGGAGCCGCTGCCTGTGTGTGCTTTTCTCTCGGGATTCGCTCCCAACCTCACAGATCCAGGTCAGGCCCTGCTTCTCTGGTGGCCTGTTTTCTGGCACCGAAGTGAGGCAACTCCATGGACAGCACAGTTCATGCCAGACCCACTGAATTGCAGATACTTGTAACGCTAGTTTACGGCCCAGGGTTCCTATCCCAGCTCTACCATGTATAAGCTGGGTGACCCTGGTTGAGTTCCTCCCCCACTCTGTGCCTTGCACACTGAGAATTAAATTACTAGAACCACGCCTGGCCCCTGGTGAGCATTACGTCAGTGCTATCTCCTAGTATCATCTGTCGAGCGCCTGGGTGCCAGGAGATTTACATTTCACAACCATCCTACGAGCTGGCCCTGTCCTCACATCGCTCAGTGAGTGAAGTCGCAGAGCTGGCTTTGACTCCCATCCCTGAATCTGAGTCCCTGCATTGCTCCCAATCCCTGCATTGCTCCCTCAACCTGTATCTCTGTCCCGAGTGGACAGGTCTTGTGTTCCAGCTGGAGCAAAGTGCCCCAAGGGCAGACTAAGTGACAGCCCTTTCTGTTGCCCTATTCACGTTGGCCTGGGCCCTCCTAGGCACATAGTAGGTGCTTATTATACACCCACACTGAATTCAGTTCAACAAGGCTATTTGTGAGAATGGAACGTGGATGGATTGCTTTGTGAGAGCTCTGACACTCAGTTAATCGCTTTGTTTTCTGCAAGGACAAAGGACGGAGCTGTCTCTTTTCTCCCACCCAGGCAGCAGGCTCCGTCTTTCTCTGGACTTTTTTTTTTTTAATTTATTTATTTTTGGCTGCGCTGGGTCTTTGTTGCTGTGTGGGCTTTTATCTAGTTGTGGCGAGCGGGGGCTACTCTCTAGTTGTGGTGCACTGGCTTCTCAGCACGTGGGCTCTGGAGCACAGTTGTGACGCAGGAGTTTAATTGCTCTGCTGCATGTGGGATCTTCCTGGATCAGGGATCGAACCCATGTCTCCTACATTGGCAGGCAGATTCTTTACCCCTGAGCCACCAGGGAAGCCCCTCTCCAGACTCATTTTTTTGGCCACGCCACATGGTATGTGGGATCTGTTTCCCAACCAGGGATTAAACCCCACCCCCTGCATTGGAAGTACAGAGTCAGGAAGTCCCTAGAATCTTCTAAGAAAATTTTTAGGGAATGGAAAGGAAGGGGTCTGGCCTTCTAAGGGTGCTTGCTTGACAGGCTCAGACGAGGCCGTGATTTCTCAGGCTTAAAGCAGGAAAGGTTAGATCGGCTTGTTTTCTCTGTTGTTGAGCCCTGCTCCCTTGCGAACAAAGAGAGAAACTGCAGCGCTGGCAAACCAAAGTGCTGTCTGCACACATTGGAAACGCCGTCAGGTAGAAAAGGAATTCGATTCTGGCTGCTGAGGGGCAGGCCTGGCACTGTGGAGGGCACCTCTGGGAGGCCGGTTTGGGCTCAGGAAGGCCTTTCTAGTGTGTGAAGTGCCTGAAGAGAGAATCGGCTTCTGCCAGGAAAGAGCCTCATCTCAGGCCCTGGCATCAGCCTGGGTGTCTGGCACACATGCCCAGCTGTCTCTGGCCGCTCCTCAGACTCAGCCTCCTAAACTGAATGCGCTGGCTAGAGTCCCTGCCACCCTCCTCTCCTCTGGCCAGCCGGTTCCCCCTCCTGTACCGTCATCACAGGGACCACGGCCCCGCATCCCACACCCAGTCCACGACTGAATCCTGCTCCTCCTGCCACCTGAATATTCTGAGGTTTGTCCTCTTCCTTCCCATCCAACCCCACCGTCACCATCTCCCCTGTGGAGGGCTTTGCGACAGCCCCCTAATGGCCTTTCTGCTTCTACTCAGTAACCCAAAGATGCCTACAAAATGGTAATTGACCACACTGCTGCCCTGCTTACTATCTGGCTGTTTATTTCACTCGCTGTCTCAGCCTGGTTCACACAGGGGAGCGGGGGGACCCTCCACCCCAACTGATGTCCTACAGGGCCCTTTACCTACAAGGTAAGGCTGAGCTCCTTCACACGAAGCGTCCTGCTCCCGCGACTTGCAGCTGAGTGGGTGGGTGGGTGGGTGGGGGGGTCGTGTATGAGCGCCGTATACATCACAGCTCTAGGAGCCCCTGGGGTCTGACCCGCTCCCCGTCCCTCTACCCACCCTCGCTTTCAGCCCCACTATGCCATCTGAGGCTCTCTGAACCTCCATACGGGCTCAGTCTGTGGCTTCGTTTGTGCTGATGCCTCCCCAGGGGCTCCCTTTGCTCTTTTTCACCTTGTTGGGCTTCTACCGGGCCTCAGAGACGGCCTGTGATGCTCCTCCCCCAGGAAGGCCCTATCTGCACACCCACCAAGTCTGAAGAGGGTGTTCCTGTTCCCTCCTCCCCCACTAAAAACAGGCCTGTTACTGTTTATCATACTATGTGCGTGCGCGTGTGCTGAGTTGCTTCAGTCGTGTCTGACTCTTTGTGACCCCGTGGACTGTAGCCCACCAGGCTCTTCTGTCCATGGGATTCTCCAGGCAAGAATACTGGACTGGGTTGCCATTTCCTCCTCCAGGGGAATCTTCCTGACCCAGGGATTGAACCCACATCTCTTAGGTCTCCTGCATTGGCAAGCAGGTTCTTTACACTAGCGCCACCTGGGAACCCCTTATCGTACTTCCTACCTCCCCCTCCAAAGACCATGACATCCTCAGGGGTGGGAGTGATGTCTCACTCACCATTGTATCCAGAGCCCTGCATAGCTCCTGGTCCTGGGAGCCACTCAGTGCCCCCTTACACAGTGGGGCAGACCCCATACCAGCCCTGGGGACCCTGGAGATGCTGGGGACATGAGGAGAGGGAGAGAAGGCTTCAAACTCCAGCCCAGGAGTGGGGAGGTTGCTGGCCCCTAGGGGGTGCTGGTCGCCTGCATGGCGTTTGGGTGCAGCCACTTAGGGCTGGAGAGGCTGGTACATGGGTAGGGGGGAAGGGTGTGCATGCCCAGTGGTGCTGGAAACCCCAGAACAAACAGGATGTTTTCTCAGTGCCCACTTCACAGGAAGATCTGAGAACAAAACAGTGCTTTAATATTGAAACAGTTATAATTAGAGAGCGCAAATGTGGAATACAGGCTAATTTAAAGAGAACAGAGATGACTTCAAACACATATGCTTGTGGCCAGGTCTTTTGGCGACGCCCAGACACCCAGGAGTCCGTGTTCATTCCTTTCTGGTGGGAGAGCTGCTCTGGAGTAGATGTTTGAGATGTGGTAAATTCTAGAAGCCCCACACCCTCATGGGACAGACTGAGAGATCCAGGCACAGTGTAGTCTTGGGGCTGCAGTGTGCCCCCATCTCAGCAGCCTGCCTAGTGAACTGTTGTCCTATGAATGCGTCAGGCAGCACCAGGTCCTCTGCGTGGCCCTTGGCCCCGTGGCGGTTCTGAGGCTGGTCTGGGTTTGTCCCCCAAACTTCTCTCCCCCGTTTCCACCTGCACGGCTTGCCAGACGTCCCACCTGAACTTACAGGTGAACTATCCCACCTGTGCCTAAACTCCAGCTCTTTCTTCCTTCTGTGTCTCCCTAGTCACTCTTGACTTCCTCCTTCTCTTCTGCCCCAGGGCCACACCCAGCCCCCGACTGCTCGAGAAACGCTCCTTCCTACCTGGTAACTGGGTTTGGTTTTGTTTTGGTTTTTCTCGGCAGGTGGTAAACCCAAAAAAGAAAATGAAGAAAAAGAAATACGTGAATTCGGGCACAGTGAGTAGCCACTCCCTCTCTGATGCGGATGTAGACTTCCGTAGCCCCGAGCTAGGTCTGGTGGCCGGAGTCCTGTGTGACTGTGCGCTTTACTGCAGGGCGTGGGAACCAGACCTAGGGGCTGGGGGTGGGCGGGTGGGGCTGACGGAGCAATGGGTGGGGGGGCGGGGACAGGCCCTGTGATACAGGATGAAAAATCCCAGAGAGAAACTCCCGTGGGGGGCTCTTCCTGCAGGAAGGAAAAGGACTTGAACTTATTGGGCTCTTACTCTGGGAAATTCCCGGCTGGGATGCTTTTCACAGGTTGTTTCCTTAAGAGGCAGACATTATCACCCCCTCGTCATAAGAGCGGAAACCAAGGCCGCAGGCTGGGAAATGACTCAACCAAGGTCACAGAGCTGGAAGGTGGTAGACATGGCAGTGAGCACAACAATTAAATCTAGAGCTTGCAGCTGCTGTAGACATGGCCCCTCCTTAACCGAGACCATCCTGGGATCACACTGGCCCAGCAGCTTCTGGGGGCTGATCTTCAGCGCATCCCTGCATTTCTTCAACAAACATTGACTGTGTGCTTCCATTGCCAGGCAGTGTTTGGGGCATGAGGGAATAAGACTGACTCAAATCCCTGCCCTCCTGGTGCTTCTTGTCTAGTTGTGGGATGGGGGGCAGAAAACAAATGCACCCACAAATACCTGTGTGTCAGGTGGTTGGGAGTGCTGTGGAAAAAAGTATAGTGACGTGTGGAATCTAGAAAAATGATATAGATGATCTTATTTACAAAGCAGAAATAGAGACACTGACATAGAAAACAAATGGATACCAAGGGGGGAGGGGTGGGTGGGATGGATTGGAAGATTGGGGTTTACATATAAAATACATACATTGTTGATACTATGCATAAAATAGATAACTGATGAGAATCTACTGTATAGCACAGGTCAGTGTTCTACAGTGACCTAAATGGGAAGGGAATCCTAAAAAGAGGGGATATATGTAAACATATAGCTGGTTCACTTTGCTGTACAGAAAAAACTAACACAACATTGTAAAGCAACTATACTCCAATAAAAATTAATTTTAAAAGTATAATGAGATAAATCGATAGAGAAAGCAAGGGCCAAAACTTGCTATTTTTATATAAAATAGTCAAGGAAAGCTTCTCTGAGAAGATAACATTTAAGCAGAGATTTAAGCAAGGTGAAGGAGTTAAGTATTAAGGATATTAAGGAAAAAGAGTTCTAGCTGTAGGGATCAGCATGTGCAAAGGCCCTGAGGTAGAGCCCACCAATGCATTTATAGAACAAACCAATGTCTTACCAGTGCAAACATACCCAAGTCTGTACCCTTCATGTCCCTCCCACTCTAGAGGGCCACCGCCCCATCAGCAAACAGCCAAATGCAGCCATTTGAGTCAGGCCAGACGAAGTCACAGACAGAGGCCCCCAGGATTCCTCCGAGGAACCTTATTTTCTCCACCTGTAAAATGGGTCTAATACACCATTCCTACCTTGCTGAAGGCACAGGGTAGCTGTGGCAGACACAGGGGAGATGCAGGACTGTAAACTGGCCTCTGCTGACCACCGTTCTCTGATTACAACTGCTTCACATGCAGGCCTGGAGTAACATTTCCTTTGTCCGAAGCTGCAGGGCTTCTCAGTGGGGATGTTGTCAGCATTTGAGGCAGAATAATTCTTTGTCTTACGGGACTTCCCCGTATGTGGTGGGATGCTTAGCCTCCCTGGCCTGAACCCATAGCTAGCAGTAGAACCCCAGTCATTGTGAGACCCCAAAGCTCTCCCTCACGTTCCCAAATGCCCCTTGAGAGGGCAGCACCTTCCCCAGCTAAGAAATATTAGATGTACAGCTAAAAAAAAGATAAGGTATGAAACCCACTGATCTCATCCAGCTTTCCTGCTTTAGCAATAAAGAAACTGAGACCCAGAGTGGGGACGTGATTTGTCTCAGGTCACACAGTGAGTTAGGGAAGGGGCAGGACTAGGCCCAGGTCTCCTGACTTTCCTTTGATCCAGCATTTCCCAATCTTTACCATTAAAAAAAAAAAAAAAAAAATCACTCAGGGTTCAGGATCCCTATTAAACTACAGATGCCCAGGCCAGTTCCCTGGGGTTCCATTTTAGGACACCCACGCTGGGAGGCTGGGAATCTATATTTAGTGCTTCTCATACATTACTTGCTATGTGCAGGATTTCCTGGGGATCTTGCTGACATGCCAAGAGTCTGCATTTCTACCCAGCATCAGTGTGATGCTGATGCTGCTGTTCAGGGACCACACTCTGAGTACCAAGTCCCTGGGTCAATCCATATGGCCACCCAAGTTCAGCAATTAATTGCTTCATCCCAGGGCCTGAAGCGGAATTCAACCCTGACTGCATGTTAAACTCAAGTGAGGAGCTAAAAATAAACCAGGGTCATATCCCTACTCCAGAAACCCTGAAAATATTGGTTTTGGGGTCCTCAGTACAGCTACAAGATGTTTTAAAAGCTCCCCCTGGAGTCTAATGATCATAGAGAAGGGGCCACTGCCACAGTCCACTCCTAGAGACTAGGGAGGCTTTGTCCATCCACAGCGAATGGGGGTCTCCAAGGCCCAACTCAGTACTCACAGACTCTCCGTTATTTGGGCTAATGGCTCATCCGCTTTGTCGAGGGGAAGCCCTACCCAGTCTCCCCACTGAGTTGATAAAGATGACTGAATCTGTACCAGTAGGGGGCGCTACAAATGCTAGAGTGGAATTCTCTGACACTGGTAGAAGGTCCCCCACCCCATTCTTGCCTCATTTAATTGACTTTGCAAGATTGAAGGCAGGATGAGAAGGGGATGACAGAGGATGAGATGGTTGGATGCAATCACCAACTCGATGGACATGAGTTTGAGCAAGCTCCGGGAGTTGGGGATGGACAGGGAAGCCTGGCGTGCTGCAGTCCCTGGGGCCCCAAAGAGTCGGACACTACTGAGCGACTGAACTGAACTGAACTGCCAAGCTTTCACTTGTCTCCACAATCCTAAATCATTATCATAATCCACTGCCAGGTAGTTGCCTGTCTTGGGAAAGCTGATGCCAAAGCTGCCAGGGGCATAGGTCAAGCAGCATCTGCTTAGGCAAGGGGGCCTCAGGTGCTCAGTTACCTCCAGGAAAAGGACAGGCTACTTAGGAGGGGCTTGGGTCTGAGAGGGTAGAGATCAGGCGATGCTAGAGGGATGAGGTGGGACAAGTAAGGTTTAAAACAAGTGCAAACCAAAGAGGCATATTTCAAGATTAATGCATGTGTGCGTGCTCAGTCCTGTCCAGCTCTTTGCAACCCCATGGACTGTAGCCCACCAGGCTCTTCTATCCGTGGAATTGTCCAAACAAGAACACTGGAGTGTGTTGCCATTGCCTACTCCATGGGATCTTCCCAACCCAGGGATCAAACCCCAGTCTCCTACATTGGCAGGCAGATTCTTTACCACTGAGCCAACAAGGAAGCCCTCCAGGATTAATAGGTAGTGGATTAATACGGAAGCATGAAGCTTGTCAGCACTGACTGATCTTAGGCCTGTGTCGTGAGGACCCCCCTCTCCCTCTGCACCCGTGTCCACTTACAGAAAACTCAGTTCCTCGACTTGAGCCCCCGTGACAGAGACAGGGCCCTTCCAGGATGCAGTTTGGCATCAAAGTCAAGAGCACAGGGTCTGGGTCCAGACAGATCTGAGTTCCCATCTTACTTGGTCACATCCTGGTAGTGTCCTTGGACACACTACATCACTTCTTTGAGCCTGTTTCCTGGGCTGGAGAATGGAGATAATAATCGTACTTCGTAGAGTTGTCATGGGCACTGTTAGCAATGATGTGGGCAAACCTGGCACATGCTGGAGCCTCCATCACCATCAGCAAAGCTCCCCTCACACCCTCCACACCTCAGTGCTCCCTGCTGACCAAGCCTCTTTTTGTTTTCAAGGTCACGCTGCTTTCCTTTGCTGTGGAGTCAGAGTGCACGTTTCTTGACTACATCAAAGGAGGGTGAGAAGAGATGCAGCCTGGTTTCTTTGGCCCCAGGGGAAGGGAAGGGGCCCCCACAAACGGACCTGAGCCGAGCTGACCCCACCTGGCCTCTCTGAAGCCCTGGCCAGAGCCTGGGATGCTGGGCTCCGAGCAGACCTCTGGTGTCTGGGCTCAGACGACTCCCCCAGAGCCCTGCAGGGCCCCGATGTGGCTGCAGAGGGCGCTCCCGAGCCACGGAGGCCTGCTTGGGTCGTGGGAGCTCTCTGTGTGGAGAGGGGACCTGCAGGTGGTAGGGACTCCATAAGACTCCATGACAAAGAGAACTAAGGGCTTAGGGAGGTGGAAAAGCCCTGATCTAGGCATCAGGAGACCCAGGCCCTAGGCCCCTCTTTGCTGTGAACTATCTGGGTTACTTTGGGCATATCACTTTCCCTCCCTGAACATCCATCTCCCCCGCTAGCGTGGAGAGGTTGGAATTAAGTGAATTCTAAGGTTCCATCCTGCTCTGAGCTTCTGATACCTATCCTATGGTCTGTCTGGGAGGCTGTGATTAACCTGCCCAGGGTCATTAGGGACCTGCAAGGAACAGGAGAAACTGGGACAGAGGCCAGGGGATGGTCTAACAAGTTTAAGGAACAGAGAGAACCAGAGGGGTTGGTTTCCGGGCCAAGGCAAGCAGAGAAACCTGGAGACTCCAGCCAAACAGCTCATGAGAGAGCCTGACTGTGCCGTGAGGTCCTGCCCAGCACGCTCCCTGCCAGGACAGGTGCCAGGGCAGGGGTGTGGGTAGCCAAGAGCCCACAGGTGCAGGCAGGTGAGTGACTACACCTGTCTGGAAAGGAGACAGGCATGGCTGTTGCCAAAGGTTCATCCCAGCCAAGCAGGCGCTTGGCCGCCTGGTTCTCAGGGCAGAGGGAGGAGTCAGGCCCTGGGAAGCCACACTTACTCTCCCATGACATGCCTCCCTGCTGCCTTGAGCCTGCAGCCCGCAGGCTTGCAGCTCTCCTTCTCCCCGCTGAGCACACGCCCTTCCCACAGTCACCCAGAGGCCTCCTCGTCCCTCCCCCACATCAACTTCAGCCCCTACCCTTGCTCCTTCCCCCAGCAAAACTGCTCTGTGCTCTATCCTATTAAAAAACCACCTCTGATATCCCATGGTAATTTTCAAGCAACCCACATCCTGTTTATCCTTCCTATTTGCATGCATGCACGCTAAGTCGCTTCGGTCGTCCCCGACTCTCTGCGACCCTATGGACTGTAGCCCGCCAGGCTCCTCTGTCCGTGGGCATAGTGCCCCCAATTTACAGGACATGGGGGGCTAGGGAAGATGATTATCTCCATTTTACAGATGTCCGAGGCCACACTGCTCAATCAGCGGCAGGGTTCATCCCGTCACCACACGCTGCGTTTCTTCCATAGTAATGAATCCACCAAGCTTCCCTTGTAGCTCAGTTGGTAAAGAATCTGTCTGCAATGCAAGAGACCTGGGTTCGATTCCTGGGTCAGGAAGATCCCCTGGAGAAGGAAACGGCAACCCACTCCAGTATTCTTGTCTGGAGAATCCCACGGACACAGAAGCCTGGCAGACTACAGTCCATGGGGTCGCGAAAAGTCAGACACGACTGAGCGACTAACCACCACCACCACTGAATCCGCCTCATAGCTGAGAGGTGGGGCGTGAGAGAGAGGGATGAGTCCAGGGGCTGGGTGCTGTGAGGTCTCGTCATCTTGCTGAGAGGGCGCTCACAGAGGCAAGCCCTGGCCCTCCTCCTCTCCTCTCTTCACACTCTGGAGAACCTGGGTGAGGGAGCCGGCTCTAGGGAGCGAGAGGCCAGCGTGCGTGTCCAGGCAGGCAGCTGATGGAGGCGTTTGTCTAGGGATTCTCTCCTCCCACACCCACCTGGACCAGGAGGAAGGCTCTGGGCACCTCTGTCCCCATGACAGAGTCAGAGATGGAACTGGTTGCTGAGCAGCCTGTTTTTGCCCTTAGACAGGAGAGGTGAGCCTGCAGGGAGTCACTTTTCAACAGAAGTACATGCTTTTCAGTCCCTTCCTTCCCTGAGCCATTTCAGAACCCAGAGCGGGAAAGACTGCTTAAGGAGTGAAAAAGCCCGCCTCTCCCTCACCCTTTTTTTTTTTTTTTTTAATGTGGATCATTTTCTAAAGTCTTTATTGAATTTGTTACAACATTCAGTTCAGTTCAGTCGCTCAGTCATGTCTGAGTCTTTGCGACCCCATGGACTGCAGCATGCCAGGCTTCCCTGTCCATCACCAACTCTGGAGCTTACTCAAACTCATGTCCATCAAGTCGGTGATGCCATCCAGCCATCTCATCCTCTGTCGTCCCCTTCTCCTCCTGCCTTCAGTCTTTCTCAGCATCAGGGTCTTTTCCAATGAGTCAGTTCCTCACATTAGGTGGCCAAAGTATTGGAATTTCAGCATCAGCGTCAGTCCTTCCAATGAATATTCAGGACTGATTTCCTTTAGGATTGACTGGTTTGATCTCCTTGAAGCCCAAAGGATTCTCAACAGTTACAACAATGCTTCTGTTCTATATTTTGGTTTTTTGGCCACGAGGCATGTGGGATCTTAGCTTCCCAACCAGGCTTTGCACTCTCACCCGATGCACTGGAAGGTGCCGTCTTAACCACTGGACCACCAGGGAAGTCCCTCCTCTCACCCTTTATTTGCAAGAGCCAGGCTGACAGGGTCCCTCAGCTATAGTCCTGCAGGCCAGAACCACCTCTTGCCACCTTGTGGCTCCTCCTCCCTCGGAGCTTGGAGTCTACTGAATGCTCTGGCAGAGGGCAGCAGACAAGGGGGAAGGCGTGTGGGGAGGACTGTTCTCTGGCCAGCAGACCCTGGGTGGGGTCTCCTGCTCACCATGTCCTTCCCAGAGATGGAAGGTTCCCTGAGCAGCAGCTCAGCTGTGATCAAGTGGAACGAGGGCTGTGGTTTCTGATAGGGACTGTCTGCTAAATGCAGGTGAGGTGAGCCCTGCGTGAGTGCTAAGTCACTTCAGTCATGTGGACTGTTTGTGACCCCGTGGACTGTAGCCCGCCAGGCTCCTCTATCCATGGGATTCTCCATGGCAAGAATGCTGGAGTGGGCTGCCATGCCCTCCTCCAGGGGATCTTCCTGACCCAGGGATCGAACCTGGGAGTCTCTTATGTCTCCTGCATTGGCAGGTGGGTTCTTTACCACCAGTGCCACCTGGGAAGCCCAAGGTGAGCCGCACTGTATATCATCCATGGCCACAACTCAGAACCATCAGAACAGAGTTTTCCCAGGTGTGATCCCAGAGCCCCCTCCTCAGAATCGCTGCTTGAAGGCAGGGGATGTTTGTTAATTCTGGGGCCCCATCTCAGACCAACTCCCTCCCTGGGAGGGAGGCTCTGGGATAGTCTTTGTAAACAAGCTCCCCTGGTGACTCTACACTCCCTGTGTGTGAGAATCACAAGACTAGACTTTATCAGGGGTTCGTGTCTTGTCAGCTTTGTTTTGTCAGCATCTGGCACGGAACCTAGAACAGCCAAACCCTCAGAAAGTTTTAACCCTGCATATGAATCCTCAAAACCAAATTTTTTTTTTTTATGGAAAAATTCCAAACACAGGCAAAAGTGGAGAGATGGTATGATAAGCCCCCAAGTACCCTCCACCCAGATTCAACAGTTACCAGCTCACAGCCGGTCTTGTTCCACACACTCACCCTTCCACCGGATTATTTTGAAGCAAATCCAGACATCATGTCTCATTCCCTAATTACTTCAGGATGTGTCTCTAAAGTAGAAAAGGACTCTCTCTTTGTAAAATATAACCACAATACCAAAATCACACCTAAAAACCGAGTAGTTCCTATAATGTTTTTGAATTGGCTTATTTGAATCCAAAATCAAGGCAAGGTCCATATATTGCGATTGGTTGATTTGTCTCATAATTATCTTTTGTTTTTTGGTCACGCCACTCCTTGTGGGATCTTAGTTGCCCTACCAGGGGTTAAACCGGTGCCCTCAGCAGAGAGGGCGCCCAGTTCTAACCACTGGACCACCAGGGAATTCCTCATTATCTTTTCATCTAGTGGTTTCCCCAAGTGCCTGAAGGGCTTGCTAAAACAAATTCCTGCACCCCACCAAGGGATTCTGGCTCAGTAGGTCCACTGGGGGCCTGAGACTCCTCATAGATTGCCTCGTGATCCTGATGCTGCAGGCCCTCGGGGGGTCTTCCAGTAATGCTCCTACAGAATTTCCTACAGGCTCCCCCTGTACCTCCCACCGTGTCACTTAACATATTCCTCTGTCCCCTGTGTTTCCTGTAAACCACTGGTAGATAGTTCTGGAAGCTCAGCTGGATTCCAGTTCCATTTTTTTGGCAAGACAACTTCATGGGTGGTGTTTTGTTCTTCCCTCAGGAGATGCACAATGCCTGTTTGTCTTTTTTTTTTTGCCATGTTAAACGGTAAGGCTAAATAAGCTTTAACCCTGGATCTGACTCCAAATTTGCAAATTTGAGTCAGGAATACAGGGAAACCCTACTTCACTGGCCTCTGGTGGGCCCAGGGGCAGGGGTTTGGAGAGGAAAGAAGTAATCGTAGCCATGTGCCCAGCAGAACATAAACATCTTTGGAGAGCTGTCTCACTGCCTCACTCTTCTGATGCTCACAGCAATCCTTTGGGGGAGGGTGGGGCTGATGCTACTATTCCAGTTTTCCAGACCTGAAGGAGACAAATGCTTCACCCATGCTGCATACATGGCATGCAGCAGGGCTGGGGCCGAAGCCGGGTTTCTCACTCCGGTCCAGTACGCTTCACCCTCCCCACAACCCTGCCTTTGGCCAGCTAACCCCCCTGCTATCTTCCTCCTTCTAGGACCCAGATCAACTTCACGGTGGCCATTGATTTCACAGCCTCCAATGGTGAGTAGCGGGCATGGGCCGAGGAACTGGATGGGGGCTGGGGGCCTGGAAAGGGGAGGGCTTTTCAGGACTGTGGTAGTTTTCCCTAGCTGGACGCTGGGTCTTCCGTACTCTCTGGCCTCATCCTCACTGAAGAGGAGGAACTTGGGCTTGGAGAACCAAAGATGCAGCCAAGGTGGCAAAGGTATTCCCTGATTGGATCGTGGTCACTCACAAAGCCGGGCTCTGGGCCTACATACCCTGAGCCACAGCCTTGCTCTTGAGGACACCCAGTCTCCCTGGGGGAATAGGAGAGCTACGCTGTGGAGAGCCCTGGAGCAGAGGTGTTTCCTCACAGGATCAAACTGCACAGCCCCTATGCAGTCCAGGACTTCCCAGGTGGCACTTGCGATAAAGAACCTGCTTGCCGATGCAGGAGATGTAAGAGACACAGGTTCGATTTCTGGGCTGAGACGATTCCCTGGAGGAGGGCATGGCAACCCACTCCAAGTATTCTTGCCTGGAGAATCCCACGGACAGAGGAGCCTGGTGGGCTACAGTCCCTGGGGTTGCAAAGCGTCGGACACAACTGAAGCGACCAAGCACAACAGGAGCACAGTGTGCAGCCCAGCCCGCAGGCTGGAGGGGAGAAGCAGAGGCAGGACTGAGCCCTGCGGTCCTCAGGGAGGCGGGGGCACCTGCGCTCTCCAGTCCTCACCGTTGCTCGGGCTGCCCCAGCTTCCTCCCTTCTCTGACCTTCTCCAGGGTGACCGAGTGGTTGGGAGCAATCAGTGCCCAACTTGACACTGTTAGAGCCGTGACAGCCTTCCTTGGATTCTGGACCCACATTAAGCCGTGCTCAATCAGAAGTTCCTCGGGTCTGGTAGTCCGCAGGCATGTCAGAAACCTCTCTCAGGGCTGCAGGCCCTACCATGGCTTCGTGCTGAGATGTCAGAGCTGCGGGGTGGTGCTTAGTATTCATAACGATGAGGAGAGTTATAGTAACATCTGTTTAATCCTCACAATAGTCCAGTGAGGTGGGGGCTGTTATTAGTATAGTATAGTGTTAGTTGATCAGCTGTGTCTGATTCTTTGCAATCCCATGGATTGTGTCCCGCCAGGCTCCTCTGTCCACGGGATTCTCCAAGCAAGAATACTAGAGTGGGTTGCCATTCCCTTCTCCAGGAGATCTTCTCGACCTAGGGATTGAACCCAGGTCTCCTGCATTGCAGGCAGATTCTTTACCATCTGAGCCACCAGGGGAAGCCTGGGGACTATTATTACCCCCATTCTACTGCTGGGGAGACTGAGGCTGAGTGGTTAAGAATTCATATCCAAGATCACACAGCAGGAAGTGGAAAGAGGATTAATACTTGGCAATCTGTGCTGTACTACTCTCGTTAATAAACAAGTAACTAAAATATGGACCATATCAGTGGTGACAAGGACTATGGAGAACAGCAAGCCAGAAAGAGGGGTGGGGACCGTAGCTTTCAACAGGCTCCAGGGAAGACCACAGCAGACCTGAAGAGGGAGGGAGCAAGGCGTGCGCACATCCGTGGAAGAGTGTCCCAGAGCAGAGGGAACAGCCTTTGCCAAGGCCCTGAGGCGGGGATAGCGAGAGGCTGGAACCGACGGAGTAGGAGTAACGAACGGGATGGTAGGAGATGCGGAGAGACGTCACTGGAGGCCAGCTCCAGTGGGGCTGTGTGGGCCCTCGTAAGGACTTCAGATTCAGCTCTGAGTGAAATGGGAACATCGGGGCAGTTGAGCAGAGAAGAAGTGTGATTAGGTGAGTTTTGACATAGACTCAGCCTGGCGGGTGTGCTGAGTGTGGACACAGGGCAGAGACACGGAGATCAGACTGCTGCAGCCCTACGAGCAAGAGGCGATGTTCACAGAGGAGGGACTCAGGCTCCATTTGGAGGGTTTCGCAGCCATGGTTTGCTCGAGGATTAAATGCTCAGTAAGGGAAGGAAAGGGGTGCCCTTGGACACCCCCTTCTGCGTTTCGAGCCCGGTGACTTGGCGTGTCCTGGCCGACAAGTGTTCCCGCTTGTGCCCACTTCGCAGGGAACCCCTCGCAGTCCACGTCGCTGCACTACATGAGCCCCTACCAGCTGAACGCCTATGCGCTGGCGCTGACCGCTGTTGGGGAGATCATCCAGCACTATGACAGCGACAAGATGTTCCCCGCCCTCGGCTTCGGGGCCAAGCTGCCCCCGGACGGCAGGGTGTCCCACGAGTTCCCGCTGGTAGGGACCCCGGGAGAAAGGGCTGTGGCCTGGGGTGGGGGAAACCCTGCCCACCTGGGGACTTGAGCTCTGGGCTTTGTGGGGGCAGGCTGCCAGCTGGGGCTTGGAGCGGGACTTGTATCAGAGCTCGATCAGAAACCCACTCCCCACCTCAGTCACAAGCATCTCCCCTGTGAAGCCACCCGCAGTGGGCTCTGCCGTCCTTTTCCCAACAAGACCCTGGTGGAGGTGGAGTGGAGTCATGGCTGAACGATACCCCAAGACCTCAGAAATGAGGATAAAAAAGGGTCTGAACAACAGCAGGTAATTCTAGGATGGGAGGATGTGTCTGAGCAGATACAGGAAGTAGGACAAGGAGCCAGTCTGGACACTGCTTACCTGGAGCTTGTGCTGCCCTTCATGGTGGGCCTTGGGGCTCTCTCCCTGCCCCCAGCCCCGAGCCCCCACCAGAGAAGAGTCTAGGAGAGCCCAGGCCTGCAGGCCTCCTCCATCCTGGCTCAGCGCCCCGCCAGACCACCCCGCTGCCCTCCTTCCCACCCCTCGTTCCTTCCTGGGCTCAGCCCCCCACCCACTGTGCTCCCAGAATGGCAACCAGGAGAACCCCTCATGCTGTGGCATCGATGGCATCCTAGAGGCCTACCACCACAGCCTGCGTACGGTGCAGCTCTACGGCCCCACCAACTTCGCCCCCGTGGTCACCCACGTGGCCAGGTGAGCACGGGGTCACTGGACAACCCTCCCCGCAGCTCGCAAGGGGCTTCCTTCCATCCCCGTCCTCTCAGGAAGGCGGGAGGGCGCATCTCTTCCCACTGATTTACTTTTGCGGGCACCCTGACCCTAAAAAGACCCCCTCTCCCACCAAAGAGCTGTCCTACCAGTGTTCAGGGTCCTTGTGCGGGGGGACGGCTTGCCCAGAGTCCCAGCAGACAGACCTCTGCCCCCCGCCCTGCCCCAGGAACGCGGCCGCAGTGCAGGACGGCTCCCAGTACTCCGTGCTGCTCATCATCACAGATGGGGTCATCTCGGACATGGCGCAGACCAAGGAGGCGATTGTCAACGTAAGCGGGGGGTGGGGACAGAGGGTGGGGAAACCTGGGGGTACACCTCCCCACCACCCTTGGGGAGACCTGTGGGGCATGGCTTCTCTTCTCCCTGCCCTCTTTGGGACCACTCCTGGTTTCTCGCTGTAGAGCCTGGAGGCCCAACAGCAGGGTTTAGGGGGTGGAGGGGGTTCCGGCTGATGAAGGATCCGACTGGCAAACTCTGTACCCACCTCTTCATCGCACTGGGTGGTCCCCTCCCTCCAGACTCCTATGGCTCTCTCATTAACCCACCTCTGGGGCTGCTGCCCCAGACCCCAGCCTGGCTTGGCCAGGTAGAAGAGATGGGAGGTCTGGAGAGGTGGAGACCTGGGAACACGGAACCCCCCCACGGGGTGGTCTCCCTGCACAGGGGCTCTGGCCACAGCTGGCCCTCCCTCCGGGCCCACGTAAAAGCCGTCCCACATGGTGGAGGTCCAGAGGCAGAGGAGAGGACAGGGTGTCTTGCAGAAGCAGACCTGTGACCCGCCTCCCCTCTGCCTCCCTCCTTCTCGATCCCCGCTTCCTCTCTGCTGTCCCCACTCCTTTGGTCGGTAACCTCTTTCCCTCCTCCTCCCTCTTTTTCTGTGTTTCTCTGTGTGTCTCCATCCTTCTCGTCTCCATTTCTTCCCTTTCTTCTGGTGGCTCACCCCTTCCCTTCCCTACCCATGATCTCCCCTTTCTTTTAACTGGCTGGGTCCCTGCCCCTCCCATCCCCCCTCCACCTCCCGTGTTGTCTCCCAGGCCGCCAAACTCCCCATGTCCATCATCATCATCGGCGTGGGCCAGGCAGAGTTCGATGGTGAGTCCCCACCACCCCCCGACATGTTTCCCCAGAGGCTTCAGGCCCTTGGGAGTGACCCCTCCCAAAAGAGCGAGGACTCACACCCAGGTCTGTGCGAGACTGACTGTCTGGGTGAGCAGGCAGGGTGTGAGAGTGCGTTTGTTTGCACAGGGAGGGGTGTGTCAAGGTGCGTACCCCACGCCCACACCCCCAGGCTGTGGGGAGGAGGCCCCAAGTCACTCCTCCAGCCTCCACCCTGGGAGCCTTGGGGGTGGGGGAGAGGGGTGCCCGGGACTGGGCTCCTCCTGTCTCCTGGTTTCAGTTTTCTCATCTCTGACGCGGGGGACTGGGCCAGCGGCCTCTGTCCTGCCAGGCTCAGATGCCCTCCAGTTAGCTCCCCTACCCCTTGTCTTTACCCCCTCCCCCCAACAGCCATGGTGGAGCTAGATGGCGATGACGTGCGGATCTCCTCCCGGGGAAAGCTGGCTGAGCGGGACATTGTCCAGGTGAAGCCCAGACTCTGGCTTTCCCCACAGAAAACGCAAGAGCCCCCCTAGCCAGGCTGACCTCACTCCCCTTTCTGGGGGCTTCTCTGGAAAGGGGCGTGGAGGGAGGCATTGGTAGTCCTAGAATGGCTTGGCTATCATAGGAGGAGATAGGAGTCAGTTGTGGGGCTGGACTCCACCCCCACCATGTCTGAGACTCACCCCTAGCCTGGTGTTACCTCAACTGGAACGCTCACGCCCAGCCCTCCCGGAGCCTCCAGGCCTACAGCGTCTCCTGTAGAACACAGAGGCCTAGTTTCTTGCACCTTCTGTTGCTTTCTGCCCGGCTGCCTTCCTAAGTGAGATGGCAAACCCCGTGAAGGTGGAGGCGGTGTCTAAAGGGCTGCTGTAGCCCTTTTCAAGAATGAGTGTTGCCTGGTTCACTGGATCAGTGCCAGCCTCTCCGTGGAGAATGGCAAATGTAACAGCAGACAGGTCTTTGTCCTCGGGGAATCCCTGTCCAGTCAAGCCTCAGAATACGCCTCAGTAAGCACACACCCCACTGTGACTCTGCTGCAGACTGAGTCCTAGTGCTTAGGAGATTCAGAATTAAAAAAACCCTGACAGCCTCCATACTGCCCCCTCCCCCATTAAAAAAATTCAGATGGGGGAGGGGTCATTCCAGATGTGGAGACCAAAGATGGGGGGCTAGAAGCTGAAGAAGGGCAGTCTGGGAGGTGTGTGCAAAGGCCTGGAGGCAGGCGTGAGCCTGAGGCATGGGAGGGGAGGGGGGGCAGGCATCTCCTGGGAGACCGCCATAGGAGTGGAACTGTAGGTGTTGGGCCAAAAAGGGAACCCAAAGAGACAGAAAGGGCTCTGCTGCAGAGGTGGGAGGAGACCCGCAGGGTCCATTTCCCAGAAACCAGGGATTCCCTTCAGCATTTCCTCAGTGTCTGCTAAGTTCTGCCAAGTGCCTCTGCTTGGTGCAGACACTTAATCAGAGATTAAGGAATCTTGTTCAGTGGTGTATCTTGGCATGAACAGTGTTCCATAAGTTATTTGTTAAGTGAATGAAAGAAGAATGCCTATGATACAGCCCTTTAGAGAATCACTATGCTGAGGAAGGCTTGGGTCAAGCCTGGCAGAGGCTGGGCAGGAGTGGGACAGGATCCCAGGCCTGAAGATTTCGGGGGTAGGGGAGGGTGTCCAGAGGGAGACCCCGCCTCACCCTGCCTCCCCCTGCTGGACAGTTCGTGCCCTTCAGGGACTACGTGGACCGCACGGGCAACCACGTGCTGAGCATGGCGCGCCTGGCCCGCGACGTGCTGGCGGAGATCCCTGACCAGCTGGTGTCCTACATGAAGGCGCAGGGCATCCGCCCGCGCTCCCCGCCCACGGCCACGGCTCGTTCTCCCCCACAGTCCCCGGCCCGCACACCCCCAGCTTCCCCGCTGCACACGCACATCTGAGCGTGTGGTCAGCTCAGATGGCTGGGGCTTAGGCCAGTAGAAAGGTGGGCGGGGCTCCCAGACCCTGCTGCGGTCCACCCTGCCCAGCCTATGGAACACGTGTGCCTGGGAGGCTGGTGGGGCGGGGCTTCTGGAGACTCCTCCCTCACTGCCCCACACCCGGAAGTCTGTAGGTACAAGGTGATGGAGGTGGGGATCTGGGCCCCTCCTCTTCTCTTCTTTCACCGACCCCTGGTTCTGGACCAGCCAGGAAGATGTTAATCAGGACCATCGGGGTCCCCCTCAGCCCCCCTGGGCAATCTTTGTCTGCTCCTTTATCACCCTGAGCCTGGGCTGAGCCTCCCACCACCAGGCCCCCTGCTCCTGTGGTGTCTACTCCTATACCAACCCCCTGACCCCCACCTCAGTATCTATCCTCTGTTTCCAATGAACCCCACGAGGCTGCTGGGCTTTGAGGAATGCCCGAACACGTGACCCCCTCCCCGGGACCCTTGCATGCAGTGGGAGTACCACAAACCCATGAAGGAGACTCTGGTAGTGGATGGAGGCTGCATGGTGGGTGAGGAATGGAAGCTTATCAGGCATGGAGTCCTTTCTGGTGCCTCTCCAGCCAAGTATGACACTGGTTCTAGACAGAAATCCACAGGCCTCTCCTGGTCTGGGCCCATAGGCACCTTCGCAGTTGGCTCCCAGTCTCAGACATCCCCTCTCGCCCCAGAGGCTGCCCAGGGTCCTTCGGGTGCAGTCCTCTACCACCCACCTGGAGGCTTGGGCAAAAAGCAGCCCTGCTCCAGCATTCTGACGCTACCCCTCTATCCCATGGGGATGAGGGATCCCTGGGTTCAACCCTGCCTCCAGCCCCTGATGGCTGCAGGAACCCAAGCAAGGCCTTTCTACCTTCCGGGTCTCAGTTTCCACGTCTGTAAGGCAAGAGGGTTGACCAGATGGCCCTGGGTTTACCTTCAGCTCTGATGGCCTGAGAGTTCACAGTCATCCCACGTCCAGCTTCCCCCATCCCACTCCTCACTAGTGCTGCCCTTTAAGGCCGTCTTGGCTCTAGGGTCACCCTGTTCCACCCCATCACCCCAAATCCACCCTAGTCCCTCAGCCTTGGGCTCCTGGTCTCTGAGTCAGAGCCCTTGCCCCTGTTGTGGGAAAGGTGAGAAAGATGATCTCATGCCTGGGCCCCCCCCCAGCTGCCCAGCCTTTACCCACCTGGGAAACAGGTCATGCATGCCAGTCCCTCCTGCTGCATGGGGCTCCTCTGCCCACTGAACCTCCCATGCCTGGTGGAGACCAGGCCACACCGTGTCTGTTGCGGACACTGCTTCCCTTCCCATCATGCATGATGGTGGTGTTTCTATGCTGTCTGGTCCTGTGCCCGTCTCTGAGACAGTCTCTGTGTGGAATTTGCCTTAAACTGAAGTAAATTTGATTCTTTTACTAAAGTTCTTTGTTTTCCTTTGTCCTTTGAAAAATAGCACAGATGTTGCCGTGTCAGAGTCCAGGTTCTCCTCGCTCTCTTTTTCCCCTCTTTTGTTCAACAAAAATGTGCTGAACAACTATTATGTGCCAGGGTCCGTGCTAGGCCCTGGGGATACAGCAGTGAACAAAACACGGGGGCCCTGTCTCCATGTCGAGCTTACAGCAGACGCACAACAGGACAGGGGATACACAATAAGCACAAAAACAAACAGGTAAATAACAATTTCCAGTGGTGATAAGTGTCACAAAGGAAAATAAGAGAACAAGAGGAAAGACAGTGACAGGGTGACATTTTTAAGATGAGGTGCTCGGGGAGGGGGCCTCTCTGAGGAGGTGACAGATGAACCCAAGGAAATGAGAGAGAGAGAGGCATGCTGGTATCTGAGGCAAGAGGGCTTCAAGAAGCAGGAGCAGCACACAAAAAGGCCCCGGGGTGTGTTTGAAGGATGGTAGGAAGCCAGTGGGTTGAACCTGCATAGAGAAGGGGAGAGTAGGGGTTTCCTTGGTGCTCCAGTGGTTAAGACGCCATGCTTCCACTGCAGGGGGCCCAGGTTCAATCTCTGGTCAGGGAACTAGGATCCTGCATGCCACAGGGGGCGGGGAAAAACAACAAGGAGGGGAGCGTGCAGGAGATGGGGTTGGGGGTGAAGAATTTGGAATGTGCAGGGCCTTGTAGGTCACAGGAGGATCTTCAGTGTTACTCTGAGTCAATCAGGGAGCCACTAAGGAGGTGAGAGAGGTGAACAACATGATCAGATTATTCTGTGAGTGACTTTATTGCATTTGCTCACTCATCTCTCAGCAATTGTTGAGTGAGCATTAGTGCCAGGCCCTGCTCAGGTTTGGAGACCCTGCTCACACACGGTCACGCCCTTCACAGGCCTCTAACCCCTGCTCTGGAGAAATAAGCAATAAATACTACCGCCCTAGGGTGTCAATACGAAACCAGTGGGAAGGGCCAGGATCTGTGAGTACCAAGGTGGGACTCTTGGGGCAGCCTAGACCACTGGTCCCCAACCTTTTGGGCACCAGGGACTGGTTTCCTGGAAGACAGGTTTTCCACAGGGTTGTGGGGATGCTTTCGGCATAATTCAAGCACATTACATTCATTATGCCACCGCTGATCTGACAGGAGGCCAAACTCAAGGAGTAATGTGAGCGATGGGGAGCGGCTGTAAATACAGATGAAGCTTTGTTTGCTCACCCACTGCTAGCCTCCAGTTGTGTAGCCCTGCTCCTAACAGGCCACGGATCAGTACCAGTCAGTGGCCCGGGGGTTAGGGACCCCCGGCCTAGACAACTCACAGATCATGTGTCCAGGATGAGTTACTGCTCCTGTGTGACAGGGCCGTCTCGCCTCCCTTGCAGGACTGTCATATGGCCAGAATTAACATGCAGATGTGCACGTATGAAGCATGTGACATGCACAGGACCCGCTGCACTCAATGCACAATAAACACCACTTTCCTCCTCATGGCTCTTCACATACAAACTCCTGTGGCCATGAGGGACCAGGATCACAGGGAAAAGGGATCTCTCCCTTCTCCGGGCGAGTTTGCTCTTAGATTAGGCTTCCAGGCAGCCATTCCCAGCCTGCACATCACAAGACACTGGTACTAATTACACCAAAGTTTGGGACTTGCTTGCTTCTGACGATTTTATAGTAAATTAGAGCTGATTCACCGCTATCCTTATAATTAGATGCCCCTCTGATTTGCATTCCAATCCACTTTGAGTGGGAACTGGGCGGGGTCATAGCTCAAGAAGAAGGAAGTTCCCATAACCAGTGGCCTGATTTCCCTCACCTTGGGCACCCGTGGGAAAGGGTTGGGAGGAGAAGACCGCCTGGCAGGGGAATTGAGGCTAAGAGCCGCCACCCCAGGGCGCCAAGAGCATCTTCATTGTGCTCAACACAGTAGCTTCTCTCCTGGGTTCTTTCCCAACGATGTGTTCCACGGAACACTGGTTCCCTGGCAGGGGTTTTGGGAGGCTGCTGGCTCCAAGCCCCTCTCAGAGAGTCCCAGAGGCCGTCAGGGTGTTCAAGGCTCTGATTAGTCCTGTGGCAAAGAGACTATATTTCCTAAGCTTTTTGACCGTGGTATGTGCGCGCATGTGTGTGTATTTAGCTGTAACACCGTCACCAAGCAGAACATGCTGTCTTGGGAATTTCAGTAGAGACACATCTCCCTGGTTCCCAGGCCAACACAAGAGCCTGAGGCTTTTCCCCAGGAGGCCTGAAGAGGGGCATGGGGTTGGGGGACTTCTCAGAGGGGATAGGGTAGCAGAAGTGAAGCCATTTGGTTCTGGAGAGAAGGAAGGGGCCTCAAAAGGCATCCCTGCCCTGGCCACATCAGAAGGAGAAACCACAGGGAAGAAAGGAGGCCGTTCAGGAATTCACAGACTCACGGCTCCACTTTGACTTTACTTCATGGGGTTCCTATATTGTGCTGAGATGTGTGTGTGTGGCAGAGCTGGGGGAGGGCAGGCAGGGAAGGGATAGGAGATTGAAGGGCCCCCCACCCCCGGACTATGAGCCTCTACCCCGTCTGCCCATTCAATCCCCAGGCCTTCAGGATTGAGGACCCCAGGCTATCAGCCCCCGGATCATTCTGCTACTCTCTTCTCAGCCTTTCGAAGTCCCTTTCCCACTCTCATTTCAAATGCCCCTGAATTAACAAAAATAAGATTATACTAATAATAGTAATGACCCATACTCATTTACTAACCACCAGGCATTCTTTCAAGCACTGTGTATTCAGGAAGTTTATCTTTGTAACAACCTGTGAAAAGGGTACTATCAGGAATCTACTTTCCAGATGAGAAAACTGAGGCATAGAGAGGTTAAGGGACTTTTCAGGTCATACAGCTAGAAAGTCATGGAGCCTATAGGTATCCATCTGAGCCCCAGGGTGAAATGGGTGCCTAGTTGATCTAGTTGCCATTTAACTGCTGTGTCATCTTTGCTGGGTTACCTCCCATCTCTGAATCTTCGTCTCCCCGCTGGTAAAATGGAGGGGATGGGATCTAATATCACTAGGGGTCTTCCCATCTCTCTTGAATTTCAGCCTTCCCATCAGCCTAACCTCTCAGACCCCCACCAGGCCCCAGAGGTTTCCTGGGGCCCTGTCACATCCAGGCTGGACACTCTCCATCACCACCCCAGCCCCACCCTCAGCCCTGGGATGCCTGGCTGCCAGCGGCCTGTGAAAGAGGTCCCCAAGTCTGGCCCGGAAGGGGCGAGAGAGGTAGAAGCAGAGGACGGGGCTGATGGCACAATTGGAGTAGGCCAGGAGAGTGCAGAGGCTGGAGGCCACATAAGCCACGGGCGTGGCAGGCAGGTCACCCACAGCCGCCACGTAGCCCAGCACGGAGCAGGGTCCCCACATCAGCACGAAGACCACCAGCACTACGAGGATGAGCCTGGTGTTGTCCTGGTGCTCCCGGGCACTTTCCCCCACGGGGCCCCGGGGCTGCGTCCGCAGGAGCCAGCCCATGTGGCCGAAAGAGCAGCCCAGCCCCAGCACGCAAGGCAGGAAGGCCAGGGCTCCCAGCAGCGTGAAGTAGCGGGAGGTCTGAGCAGGGTTCAGAAGCAAGAGGCAGGCCCAGGCCCCCTCCTCCATGACTGCTCGCTGGAACAGCCAGGTGGGCAGCGAGGCTGTGAGGCCCAGGACCCACATGGTCCCACAGAGCAGCCGGCGGGCGCCTGGGCCGGACGGGAGGGCCAGGTCAGGCTGGGCCACCGCCACGTGGCGCAGGAGCACCGTGGCCACCATGCTGTGGAAGGTGCAGAACATGGTGGCGCTGTTGGTGGCCTGGCTGGTGGTGCAGATGGTGGGGCCCAGCCACCAGTCCTGCCGCAGGAAGCTCAGCAGGAGCACGGGCACCACACAGGCCAGGAAGAGCAGGTCGGACAGCGTGATGTTCACCATGAGGCTGTTGGTCAAGGAGAGGAGCGGGCGGGGGGCGCCCGGGCCCTGGCCCACCACCAGCAGCATCAGCCCGTTGGCCAGCAGCCCCACCAGCAGGATGAGGCCACAGACCCCGGCAAAGACGCATCGGAGCGGTTGCTCGAGTGTGGCTGTGAGCCCGGCGGTAGATGTGGCGTTGGCCTCCATTCTCCTGCTCCAGACACACAAGGACAGCGTAGAAACCAGACCGTGGGCCGCCTTCCTCTTTCCCTGTGGAGCTCCCTCCTTTCGTAGACCCCTGCACACGGCGGGTGCCCTGGGCATGCCCCAGCCCCTCTAGAGCTCACAGCAAGCTGGTGGGATGGGCTCTGTCAGTGCCCTGGGTTCAAATCCCGACTTGGCTACTTGGGAGCTCCACGGTCTGGTGTGGAGCTGTACGACCTGTGCTTCTCAACCTCAACGGTAAGGAATCGAGGAAATAAAGGAGTAAAACAGGTGTCAACAGTAACTGTCACTCAAGGATGAGATTCAGCTAATTTTCATTTTCTTCATAACTGCTGTATTTCTAAAATTTTGCAGGGAGTACAAATTGAATATGATAAATAAATATTTATATACTAGTATATATGTTTATTATAGTATATATAGTATATATATGTTTATATATACTATATTATATATATTATATATACTATATATACACTATATTATATATACTATATTACTATAATATATATTATATATGATATAGTATTATACTATACATAATATAATATATATTAGTAATATATATTACTATATATTATATATTACTATATATTATATTATATATTGCTATATATTATAGTAATATAGTATATATTATCAGAGAAGGCAATGGCACCCCACTCCAGTACTCTTGCCTGGAAAATCCCATGGACAGAGGAGCCTGGTAGGCTACAGTCCATGGGGTCGCGAAGAGTCAGACACAACTGAGCGACTTCACTTTCACTTTTCACTTTCATGCATTGGAGAAGGAAATGGCAACCCACTCTGGTGTTCTTGCCTGGAGAATCCCAGGGACGGAGGCTGGTAGGCTGCCGTCTCTGGGGTCGCACAGAGTCGGACACGACTGAAGTGACTTAGCAGTAGCAGCAGCAGTATATATTATATACTTAGTATACTACATATATGTAGCATGTATACTACATATATGTAGTGTGTATGTATATATACACACTAGTGTAGTATACATACCAGTATACTATACTTTGTATAGTATATAGTATGTAGTATAGTATACGTATTTAGTATAGCATATATATTATTATGTATTTAGTATAGTATATATATTTATTTAGTATATAAATATATATATGCACTGTACATGTTTTTAAACAAAACTTCACCCTGCCTGTGACATGAACAAGTTTTAACTTGAAGTTCAAGTGGGAAAATGAATATGCAAGGGCTTTGAGAAGCTATAAAGCCCCAACCAGTGGTTCCCAAGCATGTTTGCACATTGGGATCAGCCAAGGAGTTTCAAAACAAACACTAATACTGGGACTTCTCCGGTGGTAAGTGGTTAAGACTCTGCACCTCCACTGCAGGGGGCACAGATTCAATCTCTGGTCAGGGAATTTAAGATGCTTCATGCCACTTGGTGCAGCCAAAAAAATATTAATTCACGGGTCACACTCCAAAGACCCGATTTGATTGGTTTGGGTTTTGGCTGTTTTGAAAGGCCAGCTTGGGAACCACTGCCTTCAGTGGTTATGCTGAGCTGCTTACCTGGCAGGGTAGGGGGAACTGCCACACTCCACCCAGTCTGTCACCTCTGCTGAGGACTTGGGGAGTCCCAAAGAGAGAGCACACAGGCTGAGAGGTGGGGTCAAGTCATCCTGGAGCTGGCTCAGGGGCTGATGTCTTCATCTTGCATGTCACAGACAGGCCAGGACCCCAGAGCTTTAGTGAAAAGAGGCAGCTTACCCCTTAACTCACTAAATAAATTTTTCCTGAGCATTTACCCCGAGCCAGGTACTGGGCCAACAAGCAGCAAAAAAGACAGTTCAGTGGGATCCTGCTTCTTGTTTCTACTCCCTTGTCTCCTGCACAGGGAGTGGGGGTTGAAAGCCCCTCTGTAGCTGGCTCAGAGCCAGGGGTCCCCTGAGTCCCTCCTGCAAAGCCTTTGCTTGTTCTCAGGGTGCCATGGCAGCCGCTTGCCTGAGAAGAGACAGTAGGTGGGGAGGTCTCTATAGATTCTGCTGCCGACCCCCCAGGTCTCAGACTCTGGTTCCAGGGGCTGCAGGGGAAGGAGAAGCTGAGGGACCCCCTAATACCCTAACTGCCCCAAATGAATGCCACTCTCCAGGCATTTGTCATTGCTTTTTTCTTTCTTCCGTCTGGCCCAGGCTTGCCTGCTAATGATATGAAATGATTGGAGAGGAGGGGAGGGAAAGGGCGAAGGGATGGGGGAAAGAAAAGGCTCAAAGGACCTCGCTGCTATCTGTAGTCTATAGAAAGGTCTGTAACTTCAAGGTTAAGCATACAGGCACTAGAGCCTGAGTTTAAAGCCTCCCTCAACCACTTGCTTAGCTGCGTGTGTGCGTGCTTGTCACTTCATTCGTATCCAACTTTCTGCAACCCTATGGACTGTCGCCCGCCAGGCTCCTCTGTCCATGGGGATTCTCCAGGCAAGGAATACTGGAGTGAGTTGCCATGCCGTCCTCCAGGGCATCTTCCCGACCCAGAAATCGAACCTACATCTCCTGCATTGCAGGTGGATTCTTTTTTTTTTTTTTATCACTGAGCTACTGGGGAATCCATCTACAATCTACTGGATCTTCTCTACGTAGCTTTCCTTATCTGTAAAATGGGGATAATAACAGGCCCCATCTCATAAGGCTGATGTGAGCATTAAATGAGGTAATACGAGTTACGTGCTCAGAACAGTGCCTAGCGTAGCAAGTACTTGGTAAATGATGGCTAGTGTTCTGATCCTGCCCACTTTCAGTTCCAAAAAATCTCTCTTTTCTGCCACTCCTGCCCAGGCTCCATTTTATCCCCCTGCCCTCCCCTTCTCACTCCAAACCCTGAGACCCATCAACCTAGTCCCACCTTCATCAGCTTCAAGCTAAGTTGTGACCAGAGCCCCCCTTGATGGACATGCCCTGAGAACCCACCCCTTGCCTGGAAGTTCACTCTGAGGTCTATCCTGCGTCCCTCCTGCTGCCTCCTCACCTGCCTTGTGCTGCTCAGAAGCTCCTGAGCTCTGCTTGGTGACGTGGGGCCCTGTGACACCAGGGCAGACTGGCGACCCCTCCACAGCTGTGCTCTGCCCTGAAGCTGGATCCAGCCAGAGAAAGCCAAGAGAAGGTTCTGGGCAGGCGTGCTGTTCCTTCTAGCACCCCACCTCCAAGGAGCTAGCTGCCCAGGGCGGGGACAGAGCTGAGATGGGAGGGGTGGGCAGAGGGGCCACTGCTACACCAGATTCCCCCAAAGGAGAGGGGCTCTATCCACTCTACCGCTCCCCCAGGAATCACACCCTGCCGACCTGCCTCATTAACTCGCTGGCCCACAGGACAGAGATGCTGGTGCCTGCCAGATCCCCAGACCCCAGAGAGAGGGCCATGAGCCGCAGTAGGACCTGCCCCCCACTCTCAGCCAGGGCCAGGCATCACTTACGCCGGCCCGCCTCTTCCTGTCTCCCTCTGTCTCTGAGGATACTAGGGCCTAAAACCTGCTCAGAACAGGAGGAGAGCTGTGGGCTCACGGGACCCGGGGAGGGAGAAGACACGGGCTGAGAAAGAATCAGTGAGGCAGACCAGTAAGAGAACTGGCTGGATCACAGGAATCGTTCTGCACTGACTAGAGAGTGAATGGGATCCACTAAAGGAATCTAGTGTAACCTCTGGTGCCTCTGATACGCGAATCTTCTCCACCTCACCTCTTTGCCAAGTGTTCCCTGGCTTCTGCTTGTTTGCTTCTAGTGACAGAGAGCTCAGTCATTTAGGACGGAGGAGAGGGATAAGGACCGAGCGCAGAGACTTGTTCTGTATATATAATTAATTTTTACTGGAATACAGTTGCTTGACAGTGTTGCATTAGTTTCTACTTCACAGCACAATGAATTAGCTGTACGTAATCCTATGTCCCCTCCCTTCTGGACTTCCTTCCTATTCAAGTCATTGCTGTGCATTAAGTAGGGTTCCCTGTGCAATACAGCGTGCTTTCATTAGTTATCTGTTTTATATGTAGTATCAATAGTGTATATGGGTGTCAGTCCCAATCGCTCAATTCCTCCCACCACCACGCTGCCCCCTTGGTATCCATATATTTGTTCTCTGCATCGGTGTCTCTATTTCCGCTGTCTCTTTCCTCTGTCTCTTGCCCTCCTCTTTCTCCTTCAGTCTCTCTGTGCCTCTGTCTCTGGAACTGAATTTGCTTGTTTCTCTACGAAACTGAGGTTTCCTCTGATTCAGAGGCGGAAGTCACCAGTACCCGAATGATTACAAAGTGCCAGATTCAGCAGCCTGCCCACTCTGGACCACAGTACATGGTAAGCATTTCTGTGGTTAACGGTAAGATGTGACAGTCAACATTTACAGCAAACACTGATGACAGGAGATAGTACAACACCCGAGGCCACCTAAGACTTTCAAAGCAAGCTCCCTGAGGGCACCGAAATCCCCAGCCCGGGTTACACCGTACAGCCACCTTTCAGGAGGCGAATGTTGTGTAATTCTGGGAACTCTCACAAAAACTCCAAAGAGGAGCCTGTGAATAATCTGAATCCAGTTTCCTGCTGCTCCCCAGGCTCCCCCAGCCACACCCCAGCTGCACTTTGAGTGTATCCAGAGATTGATAAGTGTATCCTCAAGGCCGAGGTTGGCATCAGAGGCACCATGGCGTGGAGCAGGGGGTGAGGTCCCCAAATGTGAGCCCTTAGAGGCAGATCTTGGGAAAAGAGAGTGGAGTTGGGGCTCAAGGAGATGAGGGGAATGGGACATACCAGAGGCCATCAGCTCTTCCCCAGGAATCAGATTCTGCTTGAAAGAAACCCTCTGTTTGCAGACCAACACATCGAGAATGACAAAGTTCACCAGCTTCGCCAGGCATGGAACAGTGGGACTGCTTTAATAAACAGAGTACTTTGCAATTAACAGGCCATATCAATTAGGAATTAGCACCGAAGCAAGCTCTTTGCAAAGTTTCTCTCCTGCCCCTCAAGATTTATTCTTATTTCTGACTACAGAAGGAATACCCAGTCATCATAGAAGATCTGAAAATACAAATACATGTAAAAAGGAAAACACCCCCACACCTTTACCCTATAATTTTATCACCCAGAGATGTTTTACCAATACTGCAGTGTATTTTCCTTAAGTCATTTTTCTAGACTTTTCCTTTCTGTAAAGAGTTTTAACTGGCTCCCCAATCTCCATCCCACCAACCTTATTACTCAGAAAAGTCCCTCTCTGGTGTGCAAAGGCCAGCATTAGTGCAGCCTCTGCCCTGGGGTCTGAGTCCTGACCTGAGGAGGGTTTTCCAGAACTTCTGAGCTAGTCGTCTCTGTCATTGCTGTGTCCAGGCAGGGGGACAGGAGCCAAGGCACAGGAAACCCAGGGAGGTGGCCAGCCCACCCCGGCCAGGCCAGCACCTCAGAAGCAGCAGCCAGCTCTCTTTGGAGGCTTCTCGGGGGCCACCTCCACCAGCGAGCCCTTCAGGCGCTCTTCTTGCATCTTGAGGGACCTGCATGAAGGTGCCCGGGCATCAGTCCTCTCTCTTGCCTGCCAGAGGCAGCAGGGAGGGACTCAATGGTGCAGCTGGGGGCTGGACCCCTTGAACTTCCTCTCTACCCCTGCCCTGCATCCCACATGGCATGAAACACCTTTCTGTCTCTTCCCTTGCATTCTCTGCAGCTTACTGTGTGCCAGGCGCAAGGGACTCTGATTATGACCGTGAAGCCAGCAGGTCTTGCCTTGCGTAGTGTGGGAGACCGAGACGGGAAGGGGCAATCAGGACCCAGGAATGGGGCGGCACACCAGATCCTGGAGGGATTTAGGGTGCAAGGAAGCAGTGCTGGAGCCTAGAGGGAGCACTGGACAAAGGTCCACTTGTAGAAAAGAGGGAAGAATGAGTTCTAGGCAGAGGGCAAAGGCTTAGTGTCAAGAGAGAGCTGGGGGATGGGTGAAGTAAAGCCTCTTCGTTCATTCATTCATTCACAGTATATTTCCTGTGTGCCTGGCACTGTCCTAAGTCATAGAGCCTAAGGACTAAATGGCCAGAAAGAAGCCCTGGAGGCAGCAAGGATTCAGGGCTCTGCCGGCCAGGAAGCCACAAGTAGGGCTTTTATTCTAAAGCAAAGGGAAGTCACTGAGCAGTTTCCTGTCCCAGGGATCAGACGAGATCAGGTTTGCAGTTCAGCAAGCTCACTCTGAAAGTTGCTTTGTCAGAGAAGGGGCCTAGAGATCATGTCGTCTAAGACTCCTCCCACCTCACTCATTTCATTCATTCATTGAACAGCGACGTGTGCCAGGCTCCAGGGGGAGGAAGTGTTAGTGAGCCAGCCGTGTCTGACTCTTTGCGACCCCATGGGCTACAGGCCACCACGCTCTTCTGCCTGTGAAATTCTCCAGGCAAGAATACTGGAGTGGGTTGCCATTTCCTTCTCCAGGGGATCATCCCGACCCAGGGATCGAACCCGGGTCTCCTGGATTGCACGGAAAGGAGCTGAACCAAAAAGACCTGGCCCTGCTGGAGCTCCAGCCTGGTGGGGAAGGCGGTCAGCATCAAGAAAACAGACAAACTCTGTAACGACGGTTTGCCAAGAAAGGCTTTGTGGGACTTCCCTGGCAGTCCAGTGGTTAGGACTCTGAGCTTTCACTCTGAGGGCATGGGTTCGATCCCTGGTCGGGGAACTAAGATTCCTCAAGCTGTTCTTTGCAGCCGGAAAGAAAAAAAAAGAAGGGCTTTGAGGGACACAGAGTATGAGATTCAGAATAGTGGTGGGAGGGGGTGTGGTCAGGGAGGGTTCCTCTGAGTGACTGAAGCTTATGACTGAGGGGGTCGGGTGGCGGGCAGGGAGATGGCACTGGAGCCAATCCGGGCCATTGGGAGGCATCTGAATTTTGCTCTAAATTCAGTGGAAGTCACTGGAAGCTTGGGAGGGCATGGAGGCTCAGAGTGGGGACGGGGACTTCCTGGAGGTGGGGCGGCTGACAGGACTGGTAGAACTGGAGTCAGGAGGCTCCTCGCAGGGCTCTCCCTCCTTCCCCAGACTTCTGAGCCCTGTGCTTTCTCAGGCGCTTCCTCAGAGGGGCCTCCCCTCCTGCATGAGTCAGCTAAAGGCTGTCCAGAAGACTCTGGGTGGGGAGGAGGAGGGCGGCACTCACCGGGCCAGGTGCACCACGGGCTCCAGGATGTTGTGACCCAGGGCAGCGCTGCACTCTCCGAAGGAGACCCCCAGCTCCTGCAGCCAGACAGATGGGGGCACGGGTGCCGTGGGGGAGACCCCCGAGAGTCCAGGCGACAGCCCCCGCCACCAAAGACCCGACCATCAGACACAGTCCCATCCAGTACATCTCCAAGCCAACCCCAACGGGCGAGGCAGCCTGTCTCTCTCCTCGTCTCCATGGTCCCCAGCCTTGCCCCTCTGCCCACTGTCTCTCCATTTTGGCTGGCCAAGGTGTCAAAGATGCCACCCGGACACACCCCACAGCCTTTAGAGTGATGGTGGGAAGCCCGTATTCCAACTAGGAGAACTGTCCTTGGGGACATTTTTAAATTGTTGTCTGTGTCCGCTCAGTTGTGTCTGACTCTTTGTGACACCATGGGCTGCAGCCCACCAGGCTCCTCTGTCCACGGAATTTTCCAGGCAAGTATACTGGAACGGGATGCCATTTCCTACTCCAGAGGCTCTTCCTGACCCAGAGATCGAACCCATGCCTCTTGTGCCTCCTGCATTGTAGATGGATTCTTTACCACTGTGCCACCTGGGAAGCTCTTTAAAGTCATTTGTTGTGTGTGTATATACATATATATATTTTTTTTTTAATTTCAAAAGTATTGAATTGGGGGAAATATTGGGAAATGTAGCATAAAAAAGTGTAAGTACAGGGCTTCCCTGGCGGCTCAGCGGTGGAGAATCTAATGCAGGAGACACAGGTTCCATCCCAGATCTGGGAAGATCCCATATGCTGTGCAACTAAGCCTGTGCGCCGCAACTATAGAGCTTGTGCTCTAGAATCCCGGAGCCACAATTACTGAGCTCAAGCACCCTAGAGCACGTGGTCTGCAACAAGACAAACCACTGCAATGAGAAGCTGGAGTGTAGCCCCCTCTTGCCACAACTAGAGAAAGCCCGCGCAGCAATGAAGACCCAGCACAGCCAAAAAAAGATAAATAAGTAAATAAATTTTTTTAGTGAAAAATGTAAGTGCAAATTATAAACCACTTCTGTTAGTGTTTGAATATATATTGAGATGACCAAAAAGTTCTTTAGAAAAAGAACAGAATGAACTTTTTGGCCAATCCAAGATTTCCATTCTGTTTTATATGACCCTTTTATTGGGGCTGTGGAGTGTGGACTAATATCATTATACTGTTAGGTTAAACTGTATGAAATTGCTGCTCTGATAGACACCAAACAGTCAAATATCAGCAATCTCATATGATTCAACCTAACCTGTCCCCAGAGACATGGCTATTTTTCTGACTTCACATTATATTGTAAGCATTTCCTCCACAACCTTAAACATTTTTTCAGAACAGGATTCTTAATGGTGAATGCTAGCTTTTTGCATGAAGCTCCACAAATTAACCACCAAATGTTGCCAAGTGCTTGTTCTCATAAAGAACATTGTCATACAAACGTGTTCAATTATACACAGGATCTATTACATTCTTCTCTTAAGAATTATTATTTCTGACTCTTTCCTTAGGATAAATTGCTAGAGAAGGCGTTCCTGTCAAGGCGGTGAGCTACTAATTTTAAGAGGAAAAAATTCCCACCAACCAGGAACCACAATGGTGATCTCATGGTTAGGAGAAATGAGAGAAGAAATGGGAAGGAAATACGATATGGAAATGTCAAGAGGGGTGGTGTCAGAGGTAGGGCGGGGAGTGAGACTTTTTTCCATCTTTATTATTCTCTAGATTTTCTGGAATGTAGTTCAATTCTACTCAAAAATAAATCGTATCCATGCTCCCCTGTCTGGTGGTGGGGCTTTTGATGCAATCTCCCCAGGGAAGAATTTGGGTCTTAAGATAGAATAAATTAGAAGGAATGTTATGTTAATTAGAGACCAGAGATAAAATGAAGATTTGATTGGGAATTTTAAGTGAAGCTTGAAAAGCGTTTTACTCTGAAGGTATTTTTTACGAGGTCAGGACACTGTGGGGATTTGCTAATACAACAGTAAGGTTCAATGTCCTGCCCACTGTTACCGTCTCATGTTTGGGTCTTGGGCCCCGGTGGGTGGAAGGCTGTTGGTCTCTGATTGAGCAGGGGCAGGAGCGCATTGTTCTCTGTGACCCGGGCCAGAGTGACCTATTCACTACCCGCCAGGGAGGGGTCTGCCCAGTCCAGGCTGGGGGAGGGGCTGATGCCCAGCTGCTCACCTGGGCCAGGTGCTGCCCGGCCTCAGTGGACACTTGCCGATCCTCCTCACGGTCCGTCTTGTTTCCCAAGAGAAGGATGACCACATCATCAGACTCTGCATCCTGCACACAGAACATGTTCCCTCAGGCACACGTGTCAGGCACCTGCTGTGAGCCAGGCCCTGGGTGGATCTGACCCTGCCCTCCAGGAAAAGCTGACCCTGTGACACTTCCCCCCCTACACACACAGCCCACTTTCTATATCACACCCACTCTATGCTCTTCCCGCCTCTGACACATTCTCTTCCATCTGCAGCAAACCTACCCTTCCCCTCAGCCTACAAACATGTCACCCACTCTCCAAAGCCAACCTCAAAGTCACCTCCCCTAGGAAGCCTTCCTGGATTGCTCCTGCCCGTGCCTATCTTTTCCTGCCTGTGCTGAACAGCCTAGCATTAGATTACACAGGCTGCCTTGACTCATCTCCTAACTGTTTCATGGATGATAATAATATAGCTTCTGTTAATGGAGAGTTTACTATATACTGGGTGCTGTGCTGAAAGCAGTTAGAGCAGTTAATCCTCACAACTCCTCTATGAGAAAAGTTGGGCAAATGCATTCAGAGAGTTTAAATCACTTGTCCAAGGTTACTGAGTTCGGATGGGGTAGTTTGGATTCAAACCCACTCCATGCTCTTCCCACCTCTGACACTTTCCCTTCCATCAGCAGCAAACCCACCCTTCCTCTCAGCCTGCAAACATGTCACCCACTCTCCAAGGTCAACCTCAAAGTCACCTCCCCTAGGAAGCCTTCCTGGATTGCTCCTGCCCATGCCTGTCTTTTCCTGCCTGTGCTGAACAGCCTAGCGTTAGATTACACAGGCTGCCTTGGTTCTGGTTCTCATCAGAACCCAGAACCCAGTTTCCCTCAAATATTACTTTATTCTGCTTCTTTTGCATCTCTTCAACTAGACTAGAAACTTCTAGAGAGAAGACAACATGTCTCTCTTCATATCCGTCTTCCATGCTAGTATGTACTGTAGAATTTCAGCATATGAATTGATTCATACGTATATCAAGTACATACGTGGGGGAAAGGACTAGAGATATATGGACAGAGGAATGATCATTAGGATGGCACTAGACTTGCATTATCCCCAGGTGTTCAGAATACATCATAGAGCTTCGGTGTATAGGAAAGAAACGGTCACAGGATACAGGAAACAGTTTGTTTTGGAGACCGTACTATGTGGCTGTGGTTTGTTTGCACCACGATGCTCCCAGCCCATCCAGCCACATGCCCTCAGCAGATTGTCACCCACATGTCCGTTGTGTCCTTTGTCATCCCGGGAGAAACAAAGGACGGGAAAGACGCAAGTTCCCTCTTGCCTGCACACTGGGGCCAGCCCCAGCAGCCGGCAGCTCACCTGGAGACAGTCCAGCCAGTAGCGCACGTGGACAAAGCTGTCCTGGGAGGTGATGTCGTACATGAGCACCACGCCGTCGGCCTTGCGGAGCAGCTGCCGTGTCACGCTGTGGTACCTGCCCAGACAGTCCGCGCCGGGTGACGCCAGGCACCCTGACCCCCGGCTCCGGCCTCTCCGGGCCTCAGCTGCTACAGCGGCTTCTAACTGCTTCCCAAAGAGGCTGTGTGCGTATTCCCCTTCTTACAATGTGCTTGTTGTTGAATAGGTTAACAGTCCTCATGGCTCAGATTTCAAGAGGTACCAAAGGGCATCTAATGAAAAGTCTCTCTCAGGAGACTCTAGCTTCATCCTGCAGCCATCCAGCCCCTCTCCCCAGAGGCAACCAGAGTTACCCATTATTTAAATAGTCTCCCAGGGATATTTCATGCATATACATAAATGCATATATATACTCATACACACACACCCATACACACAGTGTTTAAACAAATACAGTGTAAAACACTGTACTCATTAATATTCAATACTCTGTTCTTTGTTTTCTCCAGATAATAAAATTGTCTTGGAGATATTTCCCTATTGGTACACAAAGGGTGACTTTCCTGATGGCTCAGATGGTAAAGAACCTGCCTGCAAGGCCAAAGATCCAAGTTCGATCCCTGCGTTGGGAAGATCCTCTGGAGAAGGGAGTGGCTACCCACTGCAGTATTCTTGCCTGCAGAATTCCATGGACAGAGGAGCCCCGAGGGCTACAGTCCATGGGGTCACAAAGATACATAAAGAGAATCCTCCATCTATTTTTTGGCTTCATTATATCCTATTGTGTGAAGAGAGTCTAATTTATTTAACTGGCCCACCACTGATGGTGCTTAGGAGGCTTCCAATGTTTCATAATATAAACACTATTGCTGGGAACAGTCTTGGTCCTTTTGATAATAGAGTATGAGTTTATCAGTAGAATGAAGTAGAACCTAGAAGTAGAACTTCCAGGTCATAGATGATGTCCCTTTTCAGTTTTGATTGCTGCTGCTTAACTAGAAAGTCAAAAGCTAATATTTTCAGAGGATAGACGAGAGGACTTCCCTGGTGGACCAGTGGCTGGGAGTCCAAGCCTCCACTTCACGGGGGGGGGCGTGGGTTCAATCCCTGGTTGGGGAACTAAGATCCCACCTGCCACAAGGCGTGGCCAAAAAAAAAGAAAGTGAGTGGGTAGCTGTGCCCTGAGGGCCATGTTGGGACGGCCCTCACAGTTGCCCCGCCAGGCTGAGGGGGCCTCTGAGTGCGCTCTCCTGTCTCCTGCCCCGGGCCTGGACTCATCTCTCCATCCCCCACCTCCTGAATCCTCAGGGAAGCTGCGTTTGCACTTGGCAGGACTCGGGTCGGGGCTGGGCTCCACTGCTCTGCAGTCCAGGCTCGGCCACTAATGTCGACAGCGTCCATTACCTCTCCTGGCCAGCTGTGTCCCAGAGCTGCAGTGCAAAGCGCTTGTTGTCCACCAGCAGGTTTTTGACTCGAAAATCCACTCCTAGGACACACAGATGAGAGTCAAGCCTACTTTCAAGTTACCATCCAGGACTTGGAGCTGACACCTGCCTGAGTATACACCTGCTCCCAGTACCAGCCATGGGGGCATGGGAGCTTTCCGCAGCTAGGCTTCCCTTCTGCTCTTCAAAGCCCATCCACACTTGAGGGTCCACATCCTCCGAGAAGCCTGCTCTGCCTCCCCAGCTCCCACTGCACTCCCGCCCTGAGAGCTGGCTGACGTGAGGCGCACCCTGACTTGTTTTTACCTCCACGAAAATACCTGTCTTCTCAGCGACATGGCAATGTTTATTCCTCAGGCTACTCAGGAAAATCAGTTTTGTTCACTTATTTTTTTATAATACTTCTTGTTTCACTCCTAATTATTGCATGCATCTTTCTTCTCTACCCAGACAGCAGGGCAGACAGGCAACCTGGGAGGGTGGGGTACTGGCTTCAAGGAGGACCGGTTGGGCTATGAGTTGTCCACCTTCTGCTGCTCAACTGCCTGTGTGAGTCACTTCACCTCTCTGAGCCTTCCTTCCTCACCTTCAAGGTGGCAATTTAAAAAGACCCACGTCACTGGGTGATTGAGAAGATTAAATAACTTACGTTCAAGGTCTGGTCCAATGTCCAGGGGCTGCTTGGGAAGTGGTCATTTTTATTATTGACTATGAATTCTCATCTTTCTGAACCTCCACCTCCTCAAAATTTCAGAGACCAACCCTTCCCTGGGTCATGGTTCCAGACCCCTCCTGTCCCTGGAAATGTGGGAGTACTAGTGAAATCCCCGGGAGGTTTGGAATCTGTGGGGAGCAACTTTCTGCCAACCCCCAGTTCCCAGAAACACTGAGTGGGATGGGGGTGACGGAGAGGGGCTGTTTTGTCCCTGCTGAGCCCACCATGGGGCCCAGATCAGCTCAGGAAAGAGGCAACTCCTCACATGATCCCTGAGCTGGTAGCGACCTTCCTCAAGGTGGCACATGGTGACCCCCACAAGCTCTTACTTCTGCCCTCGGTGGTGACAAGCCACAGACGTCCCCATCCGTGCTCCCCAGAGGAGACTGGGAGAAGCGGCAGCTGGGAAGTCCTGACCTCAGCAGAAGTCTGTCTGCAGCATCCATTTCTCTTTACTGCCCCCTTTCCTGAAGGTCTAAGGAAGCCCAGGGTCTGCAGAAACTTCTGCAGTTACCCAGTCCCACCCTCTGTGATGACATCCAGCCTCTGCTTAAACATCTGCAGCATGATCTATAGAGCAACCCTCTATAGGATCTATAGAGCAACCCTCTATAGGATCTATAGGAACCCTCACGATTATTCTCTGCATTTAGTAACTCCCATTACTCCCACTTTCTGCCTCCCTGTCCTTCGCCTGCCCTCAGTCTACTCACGTATCCCCACATGTTACAACTTAAACCACATAAACTGTCAGAATTATAATGTCTTCTGCTTCCCAAGAAATCTGCTATTTTCCATGAACAACCCCGGGGAGCGGGCAGCGCTGAGCGCGTAAAAGCGTGGAGCCTCTGGGGTGAGGGCCTGGGCTTTGAAGGCAGGAGGTCCCAGGTATCAACTTTGGTGCCCAGACAGGGCCAAAAAGTTAACCAGGACTTCAGTTCTGTTTTCCTCGTCTGTAAAATGAGGATCGCTGCAGAGAAACCTCACAAAAATGCACAGTCAGCTATAATTCGATTGGCTCTGGCTCTGATCCTCCACCAGCCCTGTTCTCCAAGGCAGACAGGTGAGAAAGCAGGTGGGAACGGAGGAGGGTGATGCTGAGTGGGGAGATGTTTACCCCTGAGGAAGCTGGAATGGTCCCCAGTGACAGGTAAGCCCGACGGATGACAGCCACCAGGGGCATCAAACCACAGCTAAGTGTGGGACAGATTTGGGTACCAGGGCTTTCCTGGTGGCTCAGCTGGTAAAGCGGAGAAGGCAATGGCACCCCACTCCAGTACTCTTGCCTGGAGAATCCTAGGGATGGTGGAGCCTGGTGGGCTGCCGTCTATGCGGTCGCACAGAGTCGGACACGACTGAAGCGACTTAGCAGCCGCAGCAGCAGCAGCAGCTGGTAAAGAAGCGGCCTGCAATGCGGGAGACCTGGGTTCGATCCCTGGGTTGGAAGATGCCCTGGAGAAGGGAAAGGCTATCCACTCCAGTATTCTGGCTTGGAGAATTCCATGGACTGTATAGTTCATGGTGTCGCAAAGAGTTGGCATGACTGAGCAACTTTCACACACACACACACTCCTCCCGGCTGACTAGTAGTGCATGCAGGCTTGCCTTGTCTTTTTACAATTACGCAACCTGTGTTTTCTCTATTGAATTTCGTGGAAACTTCTTACCACATGATAATGGGAGAGGCTCATAGGCATGAGAGGGCTCTCGTACGGAATAAGGCAAGTGTGCCTGGTGCATTGTAGGTGTTCAGTAACCAGTAGCTTAGGTCAGCAGTCCTCAAATTTTTTGAGACCAGGAACTGGTTTCTTGGAAAACAATGTTTCCATGGACTAGGGTGGCGGGGGCAGGTGGTAGTTTCAGGGTGATGCAAGTGCATTATATTTATCATGCATTTTATTTCTACTGTTATTACATCAACACCTTAGATCATCAGACATTAGATCCTAGAGGTTGGGGACCCCTGGCTCGGGTGATTAATGATGGTGGCCTTGCAGACCTTGGGACCCTGTTCAACATCAGAACAGATCTCCTATGGGTCCCCTGTTCCTGACAACACTGCATTTTTAACTGGCTCCCCAGCTGAGGCTTTTCAGGCAGAGAAAATTTTGAGACCCTGTCCTGGGTGAGGGGGTGAGGGACTCTCTTAGGTACAGTTTGAGAACCTTACCCACCAGTCTAGCACTGATGCCCAGTTAGCGTGCACCTAGACAGACACAAAGGTGAGGATCCCTCCATTTTAACCCCAAGCCGAACATTCCCACGAGCCCTTTTCTATGGCTGTATACAAGTGGCCGCATATCCCAGTATTCTTAGGGAGAGGAGGCTTTGTGCTTTAGGACATTTCATTTGCAAAAGCCACTGGACTAGACATTATCAAAAATGTACCTATAATAATAACAACCATAAAAATAGCTAAAATTAACTGAGCACTCAATACGTGCCAGATAGTATGCTAGGACTTTGATATGTATTAACTGAACTAACTCTTACAGCCCTTTCAGAGGTCAGCACTTCTGTTGCCCCCGTTATGCTCAGAGGGCTTGAATAATTGGCTCAAGTTCATACCACTAGTAAGCGGCAGAGCTGGGTTCTGAACTCAGGCACCGGTGTTCCTAACTTACCCCACTCTGTAAAAACATTCTGTGTAAAATATTCAACTTGCCCAAGGTAGCTTCCTGCCAGAGCCTGGCCGGCTGGCCTAGGACTGATCTTGGGCAAATTCCAGCAGCGGGGTCCCTGAGGTGGCTGCGCAGGGGCCACGTGGGTGGAAACCGGCTTGTTCTCACTATCAGCCAGTGCTGCCACCTAAATTGTAGGTGCTTTGTTAACGTGGCACATTATTAGCTAATCAGATCAATGCAGAGAACGCAAATTACCTATAATTAGAGATGATTAGTAAAATAGCCAGGTTATGCCCGTATAAAATAATGTCTAATGCAGGGTCTGTGGCGAGGGCAGAACCTACAGCTTGCTTGGGGATGGTTTGCTCTGGGCCTACTCCAGCTCGCCAGCTCGGTCCCCCAGGTCTCTCCTCCCTCCCCTGCCATCCTCCCCTGGTGGCTCTTACCCACAGTCGCTGTCAGCCCAGTGGCAAAGGTGTTCTGGTGCAGCAGATGCAGGAAGGAGGTTTTGCCCACGTTCGAGTCTCCCAGGAAGATGACATGGAAGGCGTAATCAGGGTTGGCCAAAGGTTCGCTGGCCACGCGGTCCCCCAGGGTTGGGGTCAGCCCTGGGCCCCCAGAGTCCGTTCTTGGATCTTCAGGCCTGTTCTCTGCCCTTGGCTCCCTGGACTTAGAGGGAGCTTGTTCTCCTTCCGCATGGGCAGTTGTAGGCCGGGGCCTGGGTTGGGCTTCCTGCTCAGCCCTGGTGGGAAGGGTTTGTGTGGGCTCTGGGGGCTCTGCTCCATTCCCAGGCTGAGCTCCCATGTGGGCAAAGCTCCTTGATGGTTTCCTGGGAGCTGGGGCTTCTGCTTCAGCCTCAGCCTGCGTTCTGTCAGATGGGTCAGGCGCAGGCTGGGGGGAATTGAGCTGGGGGAGTTCTGAGTGCTCGGCTTTCAGGCCACAAACCTCGATGGTCAGCTCTGACCTGAAATCCCGCCCTCCTTGGTCCACTGCTTTCCTTTCCTCGGCCCCGGGCTCCTTTTCCAGGCTAGGGGGGAGGAGAGCGAGCAGCCCGGTGACCCGGCCATGAGCCTCCTGCAGCTCCTCTGAACGGCCCTCTTGTGCGTCTGGGCTCCGCTTCCCCTGCTCCAATTCGCCCGTGGGAGCCTGACCCCCAGGCACCGGGCCTTGGGAGGGCTCACCCAGCCCCGCTGTGAGGGCTCCGGCTCCCAAGGACCCCAGCCTTGGCTCAGAGCCGACAGAATAGGGGTCCTGATAGAGGGCCTCTCTCTGCCGGGGCGGCTTGGGTGGGACCGGCCCAGGGCCGGGGCCCTCGTCATCGGGGTGTGAGGCTTGGAACTGTGCACTGGACCCAGCTGAAGCCTGGGGAGGGGGCGAGGTCACTTGAGGAGGGGACCCATCCTCCAAAGGAACGAGCACCTGGAGTGCAGCTGCCACCAGGCTCCCTGGCTCCCCAGCTGGGACCCCCGGGAGACCCCAGGGGAAGTGGACCCCGGGGCCAAGCCCTGAGTCCTCCTTAGGTTCCGGGCTGGGGGGCTCTCCGGTCTGCTCTAGGGGGCTCGTGTCCGGCCCATCTGGGTTCGCTCCTTTCTCTTCCTCGGTCCCAGAAGTCACCCCAGGGGGGCTCCTTCGAGAGCCCCCTGGATCTGAAGAGGGCTCCTGAGCAAACAGAAGAGCATGTGGCTCCGAGAGGGAGATCTGCCTGACCACTCGGGGTGTCAGGGGGCCTGAGGAGGCTGTCGGGGTTGGGGGCGGGCTCCAGGAGAGCTGCAGGGCACTGAGGGGGGTGCTGCCGATGCCGCTGAGGAGCTGGTCCCAGTCATCGTTGTCCCCAAACAGTCCAGGCAGGGGAGCCTCCTCAGAGGAGACTGCCTGAGTGTCTGGAGCCTTCTCCTCACCTGCTCTGGGGACACTAGGAAGGGTGCAGGAAGCTAGGGTAAGGGGAGGGGCAGGTAGCTGTCACACCCATCCTGTCTGCATCCTTCAGCATCGGGTGCACACCTCACAGCTAGCCCTCCCTTCGGTCTTCCCTTCGGCAGAGCTTCTCACCCAGCACTCAGTCCCCACCCCTCCCCTCACCCAATCCTACTCGTCCTTCAAGGCCCATGTGGAGCCTCACCTCCTCCAGAAAGCCTTCCTGCCGTTCTAGCCCATCTTACTCTGCCAAGGATCCAGCACTGCATTAGCCTCTGTGTGTGTGTGTGTGTGTGTGTGTGTGTGTGTGTGTGTGTGAATCCCAGCTGTGTAAGTCATGTGTCATGTGTGTCCGGGCAGGTGATTCCCCCCTCTGCCCCCTTGTCTGAGAAACGGGCATGACAATCCCAGCCCAGCGGGGTTGTTGTGAGGTTTAAGGAGGGAGTCTATGTGTGGCTTTCCTGGTAGTTCAGACAGTAAAGACTCCGCCCACAATGTGGGAGACCCTGGTTCGATCCCTGGGTTGGGAAGATCCCCTGGAGAAGGTGATGGCTACTCTCTCCAAGTATTCTTGCCCAGAGAATCCCATGGACAGAGGCGCCTGGCGGGCTACAGTCCATGGGGTGGCAGAGAGAGTCGGACACGACTGAGCAACTAACACTCACTTTTCATTTGCACCGTGAGCTCTGCAGGCTGAGCAGTCTGAGAACTCAAAGCCTTTCTCCCCTCTTGCAGGAAGCCCCAGGTCTGCAGCCCAGCCCAGGAGTGGCAGCTACTTGCCTGGATTCCTCCTCCATCTGCCAGGACACGCGGCCCCTGGCGGCATCCAGGCGCCCCCTGGTCACCTGCAGCTGCCTCTGCACCTCTTCCAGCCGCCCAGCCAGGTCCCGCTCGGCCTCCCGAAGCTGCTGGTTCTCCAAGCTGGCCTCCTGGTGTGTGCTGCTGAGATGGTGAAGCTGGGCCTCCAGCTGCAGAAGGTGGTGGGTGAGTGGGAGAGAAGCCCAGTTGCCCTTCAGGGGAACTAAACAGCCTCCCAAGACCATGGTGGGGCACAGATTCCAGGCTGCTGGAGACCCAGCTTAAAACATAGGATCGGGTGTTACCCCCTCATTGGCCTACTTAGCTCCATTACCTCCCACCCGGGAGAGACACTGGAATTGTCGGGATGGGGAAGGGAGGGGGGAAACTGTATAAGAAGCGCAGGCTGCCAGCACCACCAGGCACCACACCCTCCTCTGCTCAGTGCTCTGCAACGGCTGCTCATCTCTGAGCCCATGTAGTCGGTAAGGAGCTCCTGGTCCAACGGCCGGTCACAAGACCAGGGGATGGAGAGCTGCTTGACCATGCCAAATGGAAGGCAAGGTCCTCACAATAACCTCCAGGACCCGCAGTCTCCCCCCACCCCACCCTTGTTACATCTTTGACTGCCTCTCCCATGACCCTGCTCCCTGCTCCCTCAGTCTGTTCCAGCCCCCCAGGTCCCTTTACTGGTCCTTGAACATTCACAGCACGTCACGCCCACTTCAGGGCCTTTGCACTTACTGTGCCCTCTGCCTGAACTGCTCTTCCCTCAGATACCACAGGGCCCACTCCTCACCTCCTTCAGGCCTTGATTCCAAAGTCATCATCTTAAGTGAGGCTTCCTTGACTCCTCCTCTCAAAACCCTCCTATCCTCCTGCCCTGTTTTACTTTGTTCTTCTTAGCACTTTCACTGTCTTATACGTCATAGACTTTACTTGCTTATTTAGTTTAGCATCTATCTCCCCGGCTAGACAATAACTCCACGGGCAGGAGACGTGTGTCTGTTATGTTCCCTGGAAGCCAGCGCGATGCCTGGCAGCGTGGATGCACCATAATCAGTGGTTGGATGGAGGAATGAATGGCCTTGGGGAGAGAGGCTTCACATCCACGGGGGACGGGACAGAATGGACCTGTGTGGAAAGTCCAGCCTCCTCTGTCACCAAAAGGGGGCTGCCTCAGTCTCCAAGGCTCCAAGTCCACAAGGGCTCCCCCTGTGGCTCAGCTGGTGAAGAATCCACCTGCAATGTGGGAGACCTGGGTTCCATCCCTGGGATGGGAAGATCCCCTGGAGAAGGGAAAGGCTACCCACTCCAGTATTCTGGCCTGGAGAATTCCATGGACTGTATAGTCCACGGGGTCACAAAGAGTCAGATGCGACTGAGAGACTTTCACTTTCACTTCACTTCACTTTCAGTCTCCAATGGGCGGCTACTACAGAGGCTCCTGGGAAATCAACCTGTGTCAGGAGGGTGAGACCAGGTAAGGCTGGGAAGGCTGTGGGAAACTGCTCCAGTGATGAAGGGATGCAGGTTGTCCTGGTTACAACAGATGGTGATTTTACTAAGGTCAGTGGTCTGCAAGTTGAGGAAGGAAGAGAAAATGGGGCTGGGTCTCAGACCCAAAGGCTTAGCCATAATACCAATTGGAAGTGATTACAGGTTATAAGTTAAGGCTATGGTTTTTCACCGACTCAATGGACATGGGTTTGGGTAGACTCCGGGAGTTGGTGATGGACAGAGAGGGCTGGCGTGCTGCAATTCATGGGGTCGCAAAGAGTCAGACACGACTGAGCGACTGAACTGAACAGGTTATAAGACCTGGGGTGTTGGGGTAGCAGATATTCTAACCAAGAAGCTAGGTCAGGTTCAGAGATAGTAGCGACTATGATGTATTGGGCTGGCTAAAAAGCTTGTTCAGGTTTTTCCATAAGATGTTAAGAAAAAACCCAAACACACTTTTTGGCCAAGTCAATATAAAGCACCTATTACACACCAGGCGCCGTCTTAGGCCCTCAAATACAGTGTATCTAATCATCACAGCAGCCTTCTAAGGCAAAAGTTCTGATCTCCATTTCTCTGATGAGGAAACCAAGGCTCAGAGAGGTTAAAATCCTGCCCAGGGTCACTCAGCTAACAGTGGAGACGAGAGCTGAGCATCACCTTATCATCAAGCCTCTCCAGGTTGAGACTTCGTGTTTGCCTGGTGCTTTCTGGCTTCAAAGGGCTTTCCCATTTATTACCTCTTTTGACACAACTAGCTGGGGAGCTGCAGTAGATGTAGCTATTCCCATTTTACAGATGGAGAAACTAAGGCCAAGACAAGCAGAGCTCTTTCCTGAGATTCACGTGGCTTTTAATTGGAACAGCAGGAATTTGAACCTGGACCTTCTGATTCATGTCCCGGGGCTGCCACTGCCCTTACCTGGCCTCATCTCAGAAAAAGGGCCAGAGACATCGCTTTCCTAGGGGAGCCAGCTCTGATGCAGGAGCGTAGCAGCCCAGTGAACCCTCCGGAGGTGGGTGTCAGGGTCCACGAATCCTCAGAAACTGAGCTTCCAGGGGAGCCCTTGTCACTCACCTCCTTCTGGCCCTCGGTCAGCCGCTGCACCTCATGCTCCTTGGCCTCCAGCACCTCCTGCATCTGGGAGCTGAGGGCCAGGCCCCGGTAATCGCTCTGGGGAGCAGAGAGGTCTCAGCTCCCCCTGTGTGGCCGAGTCCAAGACTCAGCCGGCCTGGGTCGGCCCTCCCTGTGTGCCACCTCCACCTAGGCCTGGGGCGCCCGGTCCAGGATGTGTCCACAAAGAGGGAGGTCTCAGGACAACTTCCCTGGCCCAGGCAAAAAGGAGACAGAGGCCCAGAGAGTGGGAGGAGTGGCCCCGGAGGACACCCGAGAGCGGGCAGCAGTGAGCCCTCCCCACCCTGTCTGTCTGAGCAAACTGTCTCTCTGGCGCTGAGGGGGTGAGACGGTCCGCTTGCAGCGGCCTCCCACTGCCCCACGCTGGCTAGTCCCAGGCTCACTGCGTGGGCAGCAAGAGGGGTCTGGGCTGGGAGAGAGGCCGGCTGAGGCTGGGGGGCTTACCTCGGCCTGCAGCTGCTGCTTCTCCCACTGTATCTGCTGCTCCATCTCCTCGTAGAGCTGCTGGACCTCGCGGTGGTGGTCAGTGTCCCTCCTGGAAGGGGTGGGGCCAGGCAGCACCCTGCCACCCTGCTGCTGGCAGGGGTGGTCTGGGCCCGCGTTTAGAGCCTACCCTACTGCTCAGCTCACTCTGCCAGCAGTCATTGACCCCTGTCACCCTGGGAACTGTCATCCCAGCTCCTGACCTTGACATAGGCCCTTGATATGGATCATTTGAGCTCATCCTGCTAACTCCGTAACCATCATCGGGATGTTGGTTCCTGTCTCACAGTCTCCATCACCCCATCACTCTGTCCCCACTTCCTGCTGTCACCATCCTCCTACCCACCCCCCAAGCACAGACTCCTTGGCAGGGCTGAGCCCATGCCAACCCCAGGATCACCACATGCATGGCAATCTACGTGAGTGGTGCCCTGGAGTTAGGTGCCCCAGTGGCCCTGCACTAGGACACACTGGTCCATCCCCTCTTTGGCTGAAGGCCTCACTCACTCAATAGATTCCCTTAGTTACCCCTTCTTCTAGTTCAGCTCTTCCCATCCAGCTCCCAGACTCTGCTGTGGACCCCTGGTATCCATTCTTCTGGAGCTAAGAAAATTCACTTAAGGTTCAACTATGGGATTTCCCTGGTGGTCAAGTGGTTAAGACTCTGCGTTTCCACTGCAGGGCATGCGGGTCCAGTCCCTGATTGGGGAACTAAGATCCCACATGCTGCCATTAGCATGGCCAAAAATAAAAAAGATTCAACTAATGTAAAGAGCATCCACTTTGTCCCAACCTGGCCCCAACTCACTTCCTCAGAGTCAGCTCCAGAACCTCCTTGTCGGCCCGTGCCTCCTGCAGGCGACTGTTCATCTTGGCCAGAAAGCCCTCCAGGTTGCCTGCCAGCTGGGGCTCCTCCTGCCGCAGCTTTCTCCATAGCTGCCAGATTTCCTCCTGCCTGGGAGGGGAGGACGGCCAGAGATCACCCTTGAGTGGGACCAGGAGGCAGAGGGAAGCCCACTCCTAGGTTCTAATGGCCACATTCCAAGAGACTCGGGCAGCTGGGTCACAAAAATCTCCTTACACTCTGCAAGGTGCAGCTCAAGTGCCACCTCCTCCAGGAACTCTCCCAGTTGTGCCCTTATCCCTTCGTGAACCCACACATCCCGTTGTCTCTCTACGGTTTGGTGATTCATTGTGGAGCGGGGGGATCTGGGTATCTGATGGCCCAGAGCTTCCATCTGCCTTCTCTCTTCTCCCATTCTGTGGCTGCGTGACCTTTAGCAAGTCCCACGACTTCTCTGAGCTTATTTGTAAAATGGCCACTGGAGAGTGAGACGTGCCCAGTGGAAAGCACCAGTCTGGGGTCTGGCACTGAGTTGGCATTCAATAAATGTTGCTTTCATGTGGATTTAATTAAGTCGTGAAGACAGATGCCTGAGGGCTGAGCCCAGGCCAAGCTGCCAACTAGGTAAATCTCTCACCACCACACCTGCCCTGCCAGCCTGTACCCCAGTCCCACCCTGCCTGCCCACAGCGCCTGCCCCACCCTCTGAGAGCTTGTCCTCACAGAGCCCTGTGGGGCAGGGGAACCTGGGAAAACCTGGGCAGATGGGCGAGGGTGATTCCCTTGCTAGTTCTAACAGAGCCAGTGGGACCTGGAGAAGTGTGCAAGGGGTATTTTCAGACATGAGTGAACCCCAAAACCCCAGAGCCCAAGACCGTCTCCAAGCCCTCCTGTCTCCAAGCCTGTCCAACTCAGAACATCACCACTCCTTGGGGAGCTAAGATCCCATATGCCATGTGAAGTGGCCAAAAAAAAGAAAAAAGATCATGGGTCCCTTTAGGGAGCTGATCCTTCAACTTGCTAATCTTTCTGGGGAGTGACCTTGTAGGGCAGGACAAGGAGGGAGGGCTTGAGTGGGATGGACTCCCAGTGGGTAGGCTTTCTCCACCCGGGGCTTCGTTTAACCCCGCAGCAGTTCTGCTCACCCTGCAGCCAGGGAAACACAGTCAGGGGTTAGGCTACTTGCCTGCAGTCGCACAGCTAACAAGTGGCCAAAGCAGGATATCCGCCCAACACTACCTGGCAGCTCCCATTTGATCCCATGTCTGGGCCAGTTCTTCCCCCTCTGACAGGCGGTGCCTCCCCCTGCACCCCCAACCCTGCTGGCCTTACTCAGGAAGTGAGTTGCTGGCTCCTAGTTGCTCCATGAAACCAAAGAATGCCTCCTTCTCCTCACTGTTGGCCTCCTCCACCACTGGGAAGCTGGTGGCTACAGATCCCCACTTGGAGAGCAGTGGCCTCTTTCTGTGGAGCCTGTGGGTGCTTGAGCTGGAGCCAAAGATGTTCTCTATGGGACAAAGGGGGACAGAAAGGAGCAGAGTGGGGTTGGGCTCCATCGTTTGACTTCCCACCTTGCCCTGCTCCAGCCCTTGGGGAAATGGTTTTATCTGTGTCAGTCACATTTATGACCCTGGGCCAGGGTCATACATTCCTCACGTCAACCTTGAAAGTCTACTCAAGGTAGACCCTGTGCCCATTTTACCCATGAGCGTCTGAGGCCCAGAGAGGCCAAGAGACTTGCTAGAAGTCACACAGCAGCTCCACGGTGGCCAACATTCTTTTCACTTGGTCAAGGGATATTTATTGAGCATCTATTACATGCTGGGGACAAAATTAGCCAAAATCTCTGCCCTGGTGGAGCTGACATTCTATGAATACTGAAAAAGACACATTTAATAAATAACTAAATTTTCCAAGTGAGCTAAAGGACGGAACAGGGTAATTTTCATTGAGAGACTAGACAAGGTCGAGTTTAGAGAGTGTTGCCAGGAGGGTTCTGAGGAAGTGACATTGGAACTGAGATTTGACTAAAAGGAAGGAGCAAGTGATGTGGTTTTCTCTAGAAGCATCTTCCAGGTTGTAAGAACAGCACATGCAAAGGCCCTGAGGTAGGAGCTAGATTGGCAGGCTGGAGGAGGTGAGTGGTATTGAGTGAGCCTAAGAGGTTGGAGAGGTCTCAATAGTGCTGGCCTATAGGCCCTGGGAAGGGAGTTTAATTTTTTTTGTAGGCATTGGGAAGTCCCCTGGATAGTGGACATGACTGGACACAGATGTGAAGATGGCCCCTTGGGGCTACATGGACAACAGTGTTCCCTCTGCTGCACCCCTGATTCCAGGCCCTAATTTCCACTCCCTACTCCCAGCTTCTCAGTCACCAGAACCAGAGCAATCATCTCTGGGGAGGGCCCAACCTATGAATGCAGATTCCTGGCCTCCCATTTCTGTTGTCTCCCAAACTTGGAAACTCAGCAGACCCGAGAACTCAGAGTGGCTTTGGCTACATTAAAGGCTGACAGAGCTTTTCAGGGTCTCTACAAGGACACCATTCCTTCCATCCCCTGGACCAAAGGTCTTCCCCCATTAAGCTCAGCTGGAATATTGTGCATTTCCAGCTTTGATGTCTCTAGGTCCTTCTAGTTCTGTCTTAAGAAGCCAGTGTTGGAGTTGCCCTGCCCACTGGGGGCTAAAGGCCTGGGGAGCTCCTACCCACTAAATATCACCTTCTGCTGCTCCCTGGGGCCTCATATTCCTTTAACCAAAGCCAGAATGTGACCTTCTCCAGGAAGAAACAAGGCCTGTGGTCTCAAAAACAGGGGGTGTCTAACCTCCTGCTCAAGGGAAAGCTTTACTGGGGAGAAGACAAGGGAGGCATCAGAAAGCAATCCTGGAGACCTCTCTGGAGGAGAGAACTGCCCTCGGGGGCGTCAGGAAGGGCCTGTGATGGGTCGCTGTGGCCTTTCCTGTCTGCTCAGCCTCATCTCGTGCTCGGTACACCCCCCGGGAAGCCCTCCCAGGACATACTGAGCCCGGAGCTGAACTCTTCGAGGGAGAGGCGTCCCTTCCGCTCCACATCCACCCAGTCAAAGATCATCTCCAGCTCATCCTCGCTGCTCAGGAAGCTGAACTTGGCCGCCTGCAAGGAAGAGGTAAGTTGGGCGCTATTCCTACCAGGGAAGGCTCTGGGCCACTCTCAGAAAAGGAGAGGTGTTTATCTTCAGCCACCCCCACCTCCCCTCTCCCCATTTTCAGGGTCCCATCCTCAGCCTGACCTCAGGACAGGCCCTTGAGTCTCTTGGACCCTAGCAGAGCCTTGAACTCCATCCTCAGTTTTTCGCCTTCTCCATCTAGCATCAAAACCTGCCTCTTCTGAGTCCCATCCTGTTAGGACTCCAATAAAGGACAGTAGCCAATCCTCCCCACAACGTGCTTATCACTATTCAAAAATGACCTAAAACTGGAAAATAAGTCCCCGAAATGGACAGCACACCCCTTCAGTATTCTACAGGGGCCAAGGCCACCCAAGCATCTTCTAGATTCTATGAATGTGCTTTGTCTCATGGTACTGATTAGAGATCCCAGACTAAATGAAGTCACGTTAACTTGTAGATTCTGTTCAAGAGAGGTGTAAATAACTTTTGCCTAATGGAACAAGATAATCCCAAAGATCTATGACCAGCTTTAAGCAATCTACCGCAGCAACCTGATTCTAACATTTCTCTGTTAAGTTATCCCGCTTTTCAAATGCTCTTTCAACCATTCAGAACATCTCTCATTAATACATGAGTTAAATAAAATCTCTAGTATAGATTCATTTTGTTTTTGTCTAAGGGTGATGATTTTATCTTCTTGGAAATTCTGCTTTAGCGGTTTTGGAGATTCCATGGAGATGCCCCAGTAGACTCGGCCGTCAGAACCCAGTAAACTGTGTTGCTGGAAAAGAGCCCTAAATGGGCTCTGGGAACACAGACACTTCTTTTATATATATATATATATATATATTTTTTTTTTTTTTTTAATTTACTTATTTGTTTGGCTGTGCTGGGTCTTAGTTGTGGCATGTGGGATCTAGTTCCCTGATCAGGAATGGAACCCAGGCCCCCTGCACTGGGAACATGGAATCTTAACCCCTGGACCATCAGGGAAGTCCTGGGCACTTCTTTCCTTGGCTCTTGAAGGGAATCCCAAGTGTGATAGAACTTTGTTTGCTGATTCTGTTTCTCCAGTTTTTATGTTTTTGATTTTACAGATTTTCTGCTTTGGTTTCAGCGGTAGCCATGATGGGGAATTCCGTCTTACGGACTGACCATTTGGAGATCTCCGTGGGATATATGATGGAGACCTAGTGTCTGTCGGTTGAGACACAGTGGAAAATCTGGTTTGCTAATCTTTTGTTGTTGGTGGTGGTGTGTTTGTTTTTCTGTGAATGACCTCAAATCGGTTAAGAATTTTGTGCCCACTGGGGAGGAGAATAGCTCTTTGAAATCTGAACTGGAGAGTTTTTGTGTTTCTGTGTTTACTTTTGAACTGTGGTTGGAGTTGTAGAAAAGAAGCCAGACTGTCTGTAATTCAGAAAGGCCCTTAATTCTCATTGTGAGTGTGAGCATTTTTCTATACCTGGGTATTAATGACTTAGAGTACTACGTCCCTTACAGGGGCTCTGGGTGGATTGGTTTGTAGAGACAAATAAGTATCTATATAAATCTAATGGCCCCCAAAGTCACAGAAAATAAAGAAATCAAACTTCTAAGGCTTTAAATGTGCTGGACTTAAAAAAAAAAAAATTCCTCTTATGAGAACTAGCTAACTCAGAAAACTTTTAAGGAGCCAGGTTCATATAATTAAGGTGAATCTTTGATCAATTAGATTGATTTAATAATTTTGGTTTACAAAAGATAAATAATAGCAGTCTGTGTTTCCCCCATCTTATATTAATATAATACAAGCATACATTCTATGGCAAATTTTATGTTATGTATATTCTGTCACAATTTTTTAAAGTTGTGCAAGGCATATGTATGACTGTAGAAAGTTGTGTTATGTGTATTTGTGACCTTTGCTAGTTTACTAAAATGCTGTCGAAGACAGTTCTCAATTATTTACCCATCAATTTTTTCTGGGAAATAAAAGCTGATTACTTTGTTAAAAGTTATAATCACTATAATGTTTTACTTGATACTAGAAACAAGAGTTACAGAAAAACAACTGTGTCTGCAAGGAAAATGGGATGTTTTTGCTCTCCAGGAGATAAAGGAAGTGGTTTTGTTTTAAAGTATCTGGCAAAATCTGAATGGGTATAGAGGATTGTAGAGGGTTTGTTGAAAGGGAATCTTATTTGTCTTGATTTTATAACACCTGAGTCTGAAAATAGGCTATAAAGTTTATGTTAACATTTTGACAAATTTGGCTCAGTTTTGATGGGTTTATAAATAAAGAAATAAAACTTGTAAAATTTTTACTGCCACATGTTATATTCATGCAAAACTAGAATTTGGCTCCATCTCTATTAAAATGATGAACTGGTCTTAGAGCTCCAGGCAAGGGTTGAAAGAGGTTTACTATTAGTCTTCTGTGTAAGTTGCCCAGATAACTGTTTCCATGTCTCAGCAGAATAATTTTCTCTGCTTTGTTTTGGCTCAATTGTGTTCTAAGTTTCATAAAAACAGAAAGCAAAGCTACTTCCCATATAAAAGAACTAAATAAACTTGCAGTAGTATTGCCTTCTTATAGAGTTGGACTTCCCTGGTGGCCCAGCAGTAAAGAATCATCCTGCCAATGTAGGAGATGCCCTGCAGAAAGATATAGCAACCCACTCCAGTACTCTTGGCTGGGAAATCCCATGGACAGAGGAATCTGGCAGGCTACAGTCCAGGGGGTCACAAAGAGTCAGACACAACTTAGAGACTAAACAGCAAAAATGTTGCCTTCTTCTATGTTTATTTCAAAATGCTTTATTTTATTGTCACTGATTAAATAGGAAACCAAGTACTATTTCTCAGGATCCCATGATTGTATCTTAATCTAGTGCCCTACCTTCTCTGATATCTCTTTGGGTTTTGCCTTCCCAACATCAGATTCTAAATTTAGAAGAAAAAATAAAAATGTCAAGATACCATTCTCTTTATTTGTTAAACACCTCATCACTATTATAAGAGCACCATGGGAAGAACTGTCAGATCAGAAGAGATATCCAGCCTTTCCTAGGCTAAGTTTACATAGGTAAAAAGGCTTTATATAAATATTTCATAAATTGCATGCTTTAGGGAAAAGCCCTAGAGATTTCTCAATGTCTTTGCTATGCAAACTATGTTCTTTAGGGGAAACACTGATCAAACTTCATGAAATAGTTATATACTGTATCCCAACAGAACATTTTACTCTCTTCCATTCTGACACTATTAGGTTACTGTAAAAAGCTAGCGGGAAGCTGCTATATAGCACAGGGAGCTCAACTTGGTGCTCTGTGATGACCTAGTGGGGTGGGATGGCAGGGTGAGAGGGAAGCTCAAGAGGGAGGGGATATATGTATACATTGACTGATTCATGATGTTGTACAGCAGAAACTTATATAACATGGTAAAGCAACTCTATGCCAATAAAAAATGAAAAAAAAAAAAAAACAAAACAAGCCACAGGCTTTCAGTCTCATTACTAAACACATTTCTGCTTTCCTACCCTTTCCAACCTACCCTGAAGGCTTGGTTACAAACCAGCTCAGTTTGTGTCTTCCACAAAGTGCAGAGTCAAAGCCTTGTGGAAAAGGACTGTACCAGGTTCTATCAACTATTGCTGCTTCACTTGGGTACAGGGATCTAAGCTGAGAATAGTCAGTCTTCAGACTGAGCCAGTGGATTACAGTTGCTAGAGCTCTTTTCAGTCCAGAAGCAGCCAGCTTACCCAAGATCCAGTAGATCAAGAATTAATCACATGGAACTAAATCAACGGTTGAAGAAAACTGAGTTGCGGTTATTTGTTGGGAATACAGTTGGTATGATTATTACTATTATTTTGTTTATTTGGTTGGATTGGATCTTAGTTACGGCGTGCGGGATCTTTTATTGTGGCACATGGACTCTCAAGTTATGGTGCACAGGCTCAGTAGTTACGACACTCTGGCTTGGTTGCCGTTCGGCATGTGGGATCTAATTCCCCAACCAGGGATCGAACCTGCATCCCCTGCATTGCAAGGTGGATTCTTAACCACTGGACAACCAAGGAAGTCTCAGTACTATTTTTTATTGTTTTATTTTTATGGATATTATGAGGAAGTCCTCTCTCTGGCTTCTTGAGCTATCTCTAATTTTCAGTTTAGAAGATTATGCTTTTGTAACCTGAAATTTGGGCTTCCCTGGTGACTTAGATGGTAAAGAAGCTACCTGCAATACAGGAGACCTGGGTTCGATTCCTGGGTCAGGAAGATCCCCTGGAAAAGGGAATGACTACCCACTAGAGTATTCTTTCCTGGAGAATCCCTATGGACAGAGGAGCCTGGAGGGCTACAGTCCATGGGGTCACAAAGAGTCAGACATGAGTGAGCGACTAACACTTTCACTTCACCTTCAAACTGAAATTTAATATTTTAAGTGGTATTTGAATCTCACTGATCCCTTTCTGACTCAGAAACCAATACTTTTCCTGAATCTCCTTCCTTTCTCTGGCAATATAGTTATTTACACAGGTTCAATAAGAATCTGTCCTCCTTTTTACTGGGATACAGTTGGACAGATCAATTGTTTAACTAGATGTTGTTTTAAAGGGTGATTCTCATTTAATCAGGTGCAACAAGTCCACTGTAAGGAGCGCCCATGGACGCAATGTCTGCAAAGCTGGCCTGAAAACGGGTAATGTGAAAGGTTACTTTTGGGCAGAAGAGGGACCTTAGAAAAATTGAGAACCTCAAGAAGAGAAGTCCCTCACATATGTAGGTGAAAACTAGCGGAGAGAGTCTTTGCTTGGTTTCCATAGAAGTAGGGAAGCCAGCTGGTTTAAGTTTCCCCAAGACTTGCCACTATTAACACTGAAACTCCCACATCCCAGGTAACCCTTCGATGCAGGCAAACTTGTACAGAAGGTCACTCTAGATAGAAAAGCCAATTTCAGAGGTTTTAAAATTTCAGCTTAAGCTTCCATATGAAAACTTCTGGGGAGAAGCTAAAATGGCTCAATACTTCAAAATTTCAGATATGCAGAGCCCAGTGAAGGAGACCTACCTGCTTTATTTGCACCCTCACTACACCTACAGAAGTGATCAATCCAAACCAAATGAGATCAGCCTTTTTTATGTCAAGAGTAAACTCTGGAGATTATTTATGATCACAGGAAATTACTGGACACTTGGAAATAAGGTGAAAAGGTTCACAGCACATCCTTTCAATATCATATGGGAGTAAAGACTACCCAAGCCTTGTCTAGACAAGAGGAATGCGCTTAGTTCATCTCATTGTTTACCTTTCATGAAAAGTCAGACATATTGAAGTTACTTGTTAACTTGTAGATTTTGTCCAGGAGAGTTGAAAATAATTTTTGCCTAGTAGTACAGACAGCCCCAAAGATTTGTGGCCTGTCAGACATTAGTCATTTTCAAAAATGAACTCAGCAAACTTATCCTAACACTCTTCTGTCAAATTGCCTATAGTGGTGGTGGTTTAGTCACTAAGTCGTGTCCAACTCTTGTGACCCCATGGACTGTAGCCTGCCAGGCTCCTCTGTCCATGGGGATTCTCCAGGCAAGAACACTGGAGTGGGTTGCCATTTCCTTCTCCAGGAGATCTTCCCGATCCAGGAATCGAACCCGGGTCTCCTGCGTTGCAGGCAGATTCTTTACCAACTGAGCTACAAGGGAAGCCCAAATTGCCTTTAAATACTTGCAGCTTCTCAAATGCTCCTTGAGCCTGTCGTAACATCATACTGAGTCCCTCACTTATTGATAATAATAATAGTAATAATGAATTAGCTAGATCTTTGAGAAGTATTGATTTTATATTTACTCAAAAGTCTTTTTTCTTTACCATTTTGAAAATTGTATTTTAACATCAGCTATTTGTACTTTTTTGTGGCTCTGAGGGTGGAATATAGATAGGAAGGGTCAGTTTTGGTGGAGAAAGGACATGAGCATGGAACAAAATCAGGAGAAGACAGCAGGTCCAGTGAGATGTCAGCAACTCACATAGGACCCTTTGTAGAAAATGAAGAAAAAAAAAAATCAGCCAATCTCAGTCTAGGTCACAGTCTAAGATTCCTTATTGGTATGTACAACATTGGCTGATCTGTTTCACTGAAGTTTGCAGACGTTAGCAGGGTTTTATTTCCAGGGCCCTGACTGCTCCCCAAGATAAACTTCCCTGCTCAATGGGCTTAAAATTATACCATCTGCAAGTTCCTTCTTTGACTTAAAACCTTTCCTTTATTAAAATGCAAGTGTTTCTGGAAGAGGGTAACACAAAATACCTTTTCATTCATTTCCACCTTAGTATAAATAAATCCCTAGCCTTTCCTAAAAGCAAATTTGAGATGAGAGCAAGGGAAAAGAGCAGGCAAGTTCTGCCTTCCTGGGAAGGGGAGTCTCAGAAGACAGAAGCAAAGGGATTCCAGGGCAGGGATGGGGCCTTGGACTCACTGCCAGGTCCTCTCGAGTGACAAAGCCCCTCTCCTCAGCGCCGCAGTCCTGGAAGAAGCTCTGCAGTTCTTCAGCTGACTGGGAGGACCAGGACTCTGGCTCGGGGGCCTCAGGCGCATCCTGGCCGTCAGCTGGCTCTCGCATCTGCCGCCGGCGGCTGGAGCCTAGCTTCCGTCCTTTCCGGATCACTCTGTGTCCACTCTCCATGGTGCTTTGGCCTGGGGACAGAGAGGCGAGGGGGCCCTGGGCTGCTGAACACGGCCACTCCCTGCTCAAAACTCTCCAACTGCTCCCCATCACCCCTGGAGAAAATTCACCGTGGCCGATGGAGGAGCCCTGCCTGATCTGATCTGTGCTGGCCTCTCGGACCTCAGAATCCCCTTCCACCTGTGGCCTCCAACACATCCCACTCAGGGCCTTTGCCCTTTCTGTTCCCTCGGGCTGGAATGCCCTTCCGGGAGCTATCCACACACTCTCATTTCCTTCAATTCTCCGCTCAACTGTGAGAAGTCTTCTGTAGCCTTTCTAGGTTCTATTTTTTGACTTGGGGGCGGTTACACAGGGCGGTCCAGGATCTCGCTGTCTGAAGGACCAGGAGCAGCTGAGCCATCCCTCCTCCTGCTCCTCCAGCTCCTCTCCTTACCTCTCACCTTCCTGGAGGGGCTCCTCCACCCTCCTCTCCCCACTCTCTCAGCCTCAGCTGGCCCCCAGCCTCTTTTTCCTCCTGGACGACATTTCTCCACCCCTTTGACATATGCACCAGGGAATCAGTAGCTCCCCACGTGGCTCTTATGGCCTTTCAAGACGTGTCCATCCTTCTTCCCCCTCACCTCCACATCCCATCATGGTCCATGTCAACCTTTCGGAACCACCCACTATTCCTTGGATTCCAGATTCTCCCCCATGCTTGCTCTCTTTGCCCCAAATCTCCCCGATTCTCCCACCCGCCTTGCCTAGCTGCTACCTCTTCCTCCCTCATCTTAGGGGCCACCTCCTCTGAGATCCTCCCTGAAGCCCCCCTCCATACTTCAAGCACATACTTTATGTGACCTGATGATGTTCTGGGCTCACCCATATGAATGTTACGTTACTCTGTGCTGCGAACCACACTGCTCCTAGCTCCCCAGAATATTCATCAGTGCTAAGTTGCTTCAGTCAAGTCCAAGTGGGTGGCTGTGCCCTCCTCCAGAGAATCTTCCCAACCCAGGGATTGAACCCGGGTCTCTTAGGTCTCCTGCATTGGCAGGCAGGCTCTTTACCACTAGCGCCATCTGGGGAGCCCCTCCGGGGAGCCCCTCCGTAGTATGTAGTAGATGCTCAGTAAGTGTTGTCCAATTCATTCATTGGGGTACTTTCATCTGTCACTGAAGGTCCGTTAGTCAGTTGATAAGAATTTTGATGGATAAGGATTTGTCCAGGTGAAGCCTCAAAGTAGGAGAGAAGGAGGCTGGAGTCTGGAAGGAGTAGAGTCAGGTCCTGTGCTGGTGGGAGGGAGGGGGCCTGGAGGAGTAAGTCATGGGCACATAAAGCTGTACTGGGGGGATGGGCTTGACATGTACAAAGGCAGCTTCGTGCAGGCAGTGAAACTTGAGTCAAGCTCTAAAGGGGGCTGGTGGGATTTAGAAGCCTTGAACAGCATGTGTGAAGGGACCAGGGCAGCGGAGCCCCACATCCACTCTGGGCTTTCTTTGTTGGGGTCAAAGGTCACAGACAAGCAGAGTAGAAGGAGCAGGAGGCTCTGCCTCAGGGGTAACTGGCTCATTGCAGGAGTCTGGGGCCACTGGTCTAGGCTCCCCTTAAGCAAGTTCCTTTACAAAGGTTGCACATGAGCTGAATGAAGCAATTCCTCACTCTTGAGGAGGCCCCAAACTTTTAAGTGAAGTGGAGCTTCTGTCTGTCTCTCACTGGCTCCCCATCAGTTATTGCCTTTTTCTCTTCCCTTTCTGCTTTTTTCTCTCCACCTAGTTTCTCTCCATTTCTCTCTGTCTCTGTCTATCTGTCTCTCTCTCTCTCTCTCAGGGACTTCAAAGTCTGCTGCAGATGCAGTTTTGAGATTACAGATGTAAGGGACTTCCCTGGTGGCACAGTGAATAGGAATTCACCTGCCAACCCAGAGGACACAGGTTCGATCACTGGTCCAGCAGGGTCCTACATGCCACGGAGCAACAGAGCCCATGCACCACAACTACTGAAGCCCACGTGCCCTAGAGCCCGTGCTCCACAGCAAGAGAAGCCACCGCAATGAGAAGGCTGAGCGCCAAAACTAGAGTAGCCCCCACTCACCGCAACTAGAGAAAGTCTGCAGGCAGCAAGGAAAGACTCAGCACAACCAAACATTAAATAAATAAATAATAAATAAATTGTTTTTTATAAAAAGATTACAAATGTCATACTGCAGTGGTACACTGGAGTCACACCTTAGGGACTTACAGAAAGCCAGTTGTGAGTCTCTCTTCCTGACTCAGCAGCTTGAGATCAGCTGCTGTGGGAGTATTTACACCATGGGAATCAGCAAATGTTACAAATCAGAGTTTCTTCCCCCAGAGAACAGTCACCAGCACATCCCTTCCCAGATCTAGCATGAATTTAAATGACCACTGTTTACTGAACACCAGCTGAATGCAGGCAAAGTGGGAAGCGAGCCTGCCATGGTGTTTATGGCTCCATTAGGCAAATTAGGAAAAGGGTTCCTTCCTCCCGGCAATTGCAGCCCAGTGCCAGGGCCCAAGGGTTGGCAAGTGGACTGTTGGCTGGAGTCCAGTTCCCCTTCTCCCCCTTTGACCAGGCACCTTTGTGCAGGATACAATCTACATACCCAAGTGGAGCCCCTGGCCCTTTACATATATAGGCGTGGACTAACTCCTGGTCTCCCTTGGAAGTACTCACATAGCTTCATGCAGAAGAAGACATAAGATTAATTACAGCATGGTGTGGAAGGGGCAGCAAACCTGTGAGAGCACTGCAAAAGGAGCAACTCACTTGGCAGTGTCTATCAGGGAGGACTTCCTGGGGGAGGTGACATAATTTAGCAGTGAGTTCCAGGGCAGAGGAGATCAGACTTAACCCTGAATCCCCTCATGCTGCTCAGTCTTGTTCTGGGCGTGTGTTGGACCCTCAGTTACTCACTGTTTCCTCTTCTGATTCACACTGTCCCTCAGAATGTGGGATGTTCTGCCAGACAACTAGTAGACTCAAACAATATTGATGTTGTAAAAGAAAAGACAAAGCAGGGGAGACTGTTCTATATCCAAGAGAATAAAAATAGGGAATTCACTGGCAATCCAGTGGTTAGGACTCGGCACTCTCATTTCCAAGGGCCTAGGTTTGATCCCTGGTCAGGGAACTAAGATCCCACAAGCCATGTGGAGCAGCCAAAAAGAAAACAGAGATAAAGAGAATAAAAATAAATAAATGACACCTAAATATATTATGTGATTGTTAATTGCATTCTCCTTCCAAAAAAAAAAAAAACAGTAAGAATAAGGGATATTTTGTGGACAGATGGGAAATTTGAATACGGACTTTATATCAGATATTCACTGAGCAATGTGAAATTTCTTAGGTGTGACACGTATTGTGATCATGTAGAAGAATCTCTGTCTTTGAGGGATCCATGCTGAAGTCTATATAATGTCTGCATTTCACTTTCAAATGGCTCTGTGTAAATACATAAGCAAATTAAGAGGAAATAAGTGTGCATGTGTGTGTGCACGCATACGCGCGTGTGTGTGTGGAGAGAGAGTAAATGGGGCAAATTGTAAGCCATCTGTCCAATAGCTTTCATTGTACTATTTGTTCAACTTTTGTAGATTTGAAAGCTTTCGTAATAAAAAGCAGGGGAGATGGGAATTGCCTGGTTGTCCAGTGGTTAACTTTCAAATCGTGATGCTGGGAAAGACACCTGAGAGTCCCTTGGACTTCAAGGAAACTAAACCAGTCAATCCTAAAGCAAATCAACCCTGAATATTCATCGGAAGGCTGCTGAAGCTAAAGCTCCAATACTTTGGCCACCTGATGTGAAGAGCCAACTCACTGGAAAGACCCTGATGCTGGGGAAAATTGAGGTCAGGAGGAGAAGGGGGTGGCAGAGGATGAGATGGTTGGCTGGCATCATCAACTCAATGGATACAAGTTTGAGTAAACCCCAGGAGATAGTGAAGGACAGGGAAGCCTGGTGTGCTGCAGTCCATGGGGCTGCAGAGTCAGACACAAATGAGCGACTGGACAACAACCAGTGGTTAGGACTTGGCGCTTTCCCTGTCGAAAGCCCAGGTTCAGTCCCTGGTTGAAGAACTGAAATCTCTCAAGCCGAAGGGCAGGGCCAAAAAATAAAAATAAAAACCAGAGGAGGAAAAACCAAGCCAAGAATGAGATTCCGGGAGTTAGAGAATTTCATCCACTAATCCAACTGCCCTTCCACTAGTATCAATATCTCCACAACCACATCACCCTCCAAGCTCTCCCTGGAGACAATGACGAGATACACACCCCTCCTTGGGCTGCATCTGTCCACACCTGGAAGTCACCATCCATCCTCACTCACCATCTCCCTAAGAAGGGGGTCTCCTTCCTCCATGACCCGATGACTTTCCAATGGGCTGGGCCTTGGGCCTTGTGTGTTGTAATCAACGAAACACTCACTGATCATCAGTACCAGGAGAGGGTCCATCCCACCTTCTTGACCCATAAATGTGGAGAAAGAGGCCAAGAGAGGCAGCGATTTCCACTCACTGCTCTAGAGCCAGGCAGACACTGCCTCTCCGAGCCCTGCCGCTCACAGGCTGTGACCACGGGGAAGTCACATAACATCTCTGGGCCTTATTCTCCTCACTGGGACATGAGACTAGTATCTACCACACAGGGTTGCCGTGAAGATGAAATAAGACAGTTGAAACACCACTCCCTATTCCCAGCAGAGCCCAGCTCGCATTTTGGCTTTACTTTATTTTTCTTTTTACTTTTTATTTGGTCTCACCACGTGGCTTGCAGGATCTGAGTTCCCTTGCCAGGGACCGAACCCATGCCCCCTGAAGTGGAACCTTGGATTCTTTGCCTCTGGACCACCAGGGAATTTCCCCAGCTTTACTTTCTCTCAGCGCTAGTCACTTTCCCAGAATAGAGTCTTTTATTCATTTATTTTCTAAAATTTGCATCTCCTCTTACTGAGTAGAAGCCTCTTCTGCTCACTGCTCTATCTCAAATGCCTAGAACAGTGCCTCGCATACAGTCAGCACTCGGCAAATACTTGTTGAATATATAATCAATGTAAAGCACTCAGAGCTATGCCCTGACTATGGCATAGGATAACCACTGGATAAAAGTGGCCCATGACGTTGGTGGTGATAGCATGGATGCGGGTGAAATTCCATTTGAGTCTCATAAAAGTCAGATATTGTACAGATATGATTTTATACCCACTCCTCAGATGAGAAAACTGAGGGAGGGAGCCTCCGAAAGGCAGAGACCACCAGCCCAAGCCATGACATCAGAAGCAAGCGTGGTACCAGATCCACTCTCTGGGTTTGTCATAGGACAGACTTGCCCCAAGACCACTTCTTGGAGAAGCACCTCCTCGGTGGGCAAGAGACGCTTCTGTGGATCACAGCCATCAGACGGAGCAACTATGATGGGCCAGGACTTTGAAACAGGGCAGTTGGCAGGCTTTGCTCCGGCTGTCAGGCTTAGAAACTCAAGTTCCACGTGTACTTCCGTAGACAGAGATAAGACACATGAGGCAGAAAGATAAGATTCTTGTTGTGGAAGCTTCTAGAAGTGAAGCCCTAGGGAGGAGAGTCTGCTGTGACGTGGGTGCCATGTCACTGAGGAAGTCGGTCTCCCACAAGTGAAGGGAGTCACAATCCTGAAACAGAGTTCCTGTGGCCACATCGCAGCACGTGGGATGCTCTTGGCACCCTGGGGGGAGTTCCTAGTTGAGCTGCACCCCATTTCCATCAGTCCCCTGACACTGCGTAAGAAAGCAGCGTCTACTGGACACCTCACCAGTCCCCACTATGCCTCAGACCTCAGCATCAGCCCTCTGAGCCCATCGAGTCTTCTCTCTCCAGACGCTACTCAGTGGTCCCCTCCTTGCCTGTCAGGAGTCCCGGGGCTGAAAGGCAGCAGGTGCCCTAGGGCCAGCACTGCCTCAACGTACCTGTCACCATCAGTCAGGGACAGGGATTTCCCCCTTACGGCTGAGAACAGTGCCCTGAAAACAGTCTGTGCCCCATCTAGGCCAGGGATGGCCACTCAGAAACAATGGGAACATCCTTCAGTCAGTTCTCACACGTGTGCACCTGTGCGTACACACAGGCATATGCATGCGCACACACACACACACACTACTCCCTCACAGTCAGCTCTCACAGTCAGACACGACACCTGTCACAACCTCTGGTGTGTATAAAGGTCCCTGCCCACTCAGAGTCACTCAGAGCAAACCCCTCCGAGTCAGCCAGCAGAGGCACCCCTCCACCAGCGCCCCCTCCTTCGCCACATTCCCTCTTCTTTTCTTTTTTTTCGGCTGCACTGCAGGGCCTGTGGGTTCTTAGCTCCTTCACTGGGAATGGAACCCAGGCCCCCCAGCAGAGGAAGCTCAGAGTCCTAACCGCTGGACCACCAGGGAAGTCCCCACATTCCCCTCACTGGTCATCACGGCCTCACACCTGTAACCGTGGGAAACGCCATCCTGGCCAGGAGCACACGCATGCTCGCACACACACGTGCTCGCACACACGCATACCCCAGCACTGCACCCTCTCCCTATCTCACCCAAGAAACCAAATAAAGTTTGAGGCTAGACCTGAGGGCTAATGAATCCTGCTTCCAGTCCTCCCAGGAATCAGCTCCCCATTGTAGGATTCAGTTCAGGGAGCAGGGACCACAGGCTTTCCCTCAGGACGTGGAGAGCCTCATAAGAGGATGCTGTGGGGATGGGGGCAGAATTGCAACAGGGCACCTGCGGGCCCCCGAGGGCCTCCACCAGTTCCATCGTCCTCTCTTCAAAGGGGTGAGGACCTGGGTCTGCGCTTCACTCCATCACCTCCTTCAGTAACTACAAGTAATAGCGATAGTCACAGAACTCAAGTTATCCAAGTCGGCAGATCCAAGAGACCCCCTAGTATATTTATCCTCTCTCTTGCCCCCACTAACCTCAAAGAGAAACCAAGGCTCTGAGAAGCCAGGTGACTTGCCCAGGGTCACACAACCATTTAAGGGTAGGTATTCTATCTGAGTCTCCTGCCCAAATGCCATCCACTCGCTGCAGAGAGCTCCAGATTCATGAGAAAAAGGCTCAGCCCTTTGCACCTCATCCCAGGAGCTGGGGGGGGGGGACCACAGCTCCTTCCCCCAACCTCACCACCAAAGAAAAGAAGCACTGCAACTCCGGGGTAGCTCCCACCTCTCAGAGGCTCCCAGTCGTACATGCAGCCCCGTACCTCCTGGACCTGGTAATGAGGCAAAAACTGCCCCCAGGAGACCACAAGCTCTGGAACTGTTAACAGTCTTGCCTCTTGCTTAACCACTCTTTCCGCTCCCTGGCGAGCCAATCTCCTGTGCTAATCTATGGGACTTCCTGTCAAAGTGACCAACTGGTTATCCTTTCACAATCTTGCTTGGTACTCCTGAGGCACTCTAGTCCTCAAATTTTGGAGCTGAAAAAAGCTGGAGCTGGTGGAGAGACCCCTGTAAATCAGAGGCTCCGAAAAGTAAGATCACCCAGTTCTCAATGGCGAAGTCAGAACTTGGACCTGAGTCTCTGGTTGCCAGAGGAATGTGTCAACTTATCCTAACCAGAGTGTTCAAGAGCACAGTTACAGCTAAAGCCAAGTGCATATACCATGCCTTACCTCAGATCCTCACCCTCAGACCATGTCTTGGAAATCCAGGGGAGGCCCACACCCAAAGTATCCTTTAGAGAATAGTCTAACCTAATACCAGAATATACTGTTGAACTGCATCCATTAGAACTGCCTGGTACTGGAGCATGAATATAAATGGTTGAACTGATGGGGACAATATAAAGAATAGAAAGGAATAGACTCACTGTATATGGGATTTATTGTATTAAAAAGATGACATTTCAAATCAGTAGAGAAAAGATGGTTTAGTCAATAAACTGTGAGAAGAATGGCCTCAGAATCTGCCAAAAACAAAGTTGGAGCTCTAACTCTAAAAGAATTCCAGATCAAAAGTTCAGGCATGGACTTCCCTGGTGGCCACGTGCATAAGAATCTGCCTGCTAATGCAGAGGACACAAGTTTGATGACTGGTCTGGAAGATTCCACATGCTGCAGAGCAACTAAGCCCGTGTGCTACAACTACTGAAGCCTGTGCCCTGCAACAAGAGAAGCCACTGCAATGAGAAAGCCTTGAACCGCAACGAAGAGTAGCCCCAGCTCACCACAGCTAGGGAAAGCTCACACAAAGCAACGAAGACCCTGGACAGCCAAAAATAAATAAATAAAGCATCCTGGCTGAAAAAAAAAAAAATGAAGCATTGAAGTGCTCACTTCAGCAATACATATACTAAAGTTGGAATGATGCAGAGAAGATTAGCATGGCCCTTGCACAAGGATGACACGCAAATTCATGAAATGTTCCATGTTTTTTGATACAGAAAGACAAATATCATATGATATTTCTTATACATGGAAATCTATTTTTTTAAAGGATATAAATGAACTTTTTTTTACAAAACAGAAGTAGAGTCACGGGGATGTAGAAACAAACTTATGGTTACCAGTGGATAAGGTGGGAAGGGATAAATTGGGAGATTGGGATTGACATATACATACTACTATATACTAGGGCCTTCTCTGGTGGCTCAATGGTAAAGAATTCGCCTGTCAGTGCAGGAGAAATGGGTTCAATCCCTGGCCTGGGAAGATCCCACATGCCTCGGAGCGATCAAGCCCATGAGCCACAACTACTGAGCCTGTACTCTAGAGTCCGGGAACCTAAATTGCTGAGCCCATGGGCTGCAACTCCTGAAGCCCAAATGCTCTAGAGCCTGTGCTGCAATAGAGAAGCCACTGCAGTGAGAAGCCCACGAATTGCAACTAGAGAGCAGCCCCCACTCGCCACAACTAGAGAAAAGCCCTCGAAGCAATGAAGACCCAGCACAGCCAAGTAAATAAATAAAATTATTTTTTTAAAAAAGTAAAGTAGATAACTAATAAGAAATTGCTGTAGAGAACAGGAAACTCAACTCATACTCTGTAATGGCCTATATGGGAAAAGAATCTAAACAAAGAGTGGATATATGTATATGTATAAATCATTTCTTGCTGTACAGCTGAAATTTACACAGCATTGTAAATCAACTATACTCCAATAAAAAAATTTAAATAGAAAAAAAGAACTCTCTGTTGATGCAGATAATTGTTTAATATACTGAAAGTGAGTGGGAAATCAAAACTATCTGGAATTTCACCATTGTTATTTTTTGCACCTCTCTACAGATATACCCTTTATATTTTTAAAATTTTAAACTTAAAAAAATTCATACAACTGTATGTTGTTTGCAATTTGCTTCAAAATAGTCAAGAGATGGCGGAATGGGTGGGGCATAGCTGAAATGAGACTGAAGGTGAAAGTGTTAGTCACTCAGTTATGTCCGATTCTTAGGGACCCCATGAACTGTAGCCCACCAGGCTCCTCTGTCCATGGGATTTCCCAGGCAAGAGTACTGGAGTGGTTGCCATGCCCTCCTTCAGGGGATCTTCCCAAACCAGAGAGCGAACCCAGTTCTCCCGCATTGCAGGCAGATTCTTTACCTTCTGAGCCACCAGAGAACCCACCCTGCTCTGTTCTGATTGCTGTTGAAGTTGTTGAGGGTGCCGCTGATTCCTTTCTTCTCTCTATTTTTGTGTATGTTTGAACAAATGCTAAAAGAAATTGTTGGGTAATTTAAAAAATAACCTTGGAGCATTCAAGGCCTTTCCAGTCATATCACAAAGCGTTAGAAGCCATAAAAGAAAAGATTGAGATAGTCCACTAGATATAAATTTTTTTAAAGAAAAAAATAAAACAACTGAGTGGCACCAAAAAATTCACCATTGATAAATCAAAAGGTAAACAAACTATGAAAAAGTATTCACATAGCATAGAAAATAAACTAATTTTCTTTTCATTAATATGAGTTCCTATAGATCAATGCAAAACCAGTAATACATGTGAGAAACTGATATCATTTATGAATAGACAACTTGTGAGAAATAAAATGGCTTTCAGATACGTGAAGAATGTTTATCTTCACTTATGATAAAAGAAATAAAAAATAAAGCTATAATGAGATATCATTTTAAGTTAACCAGTTGGTAAAACCAAACAAAAATGGGATAATATGCTGTGTTATAAAGGATGTAGAAAAACATTTTCACATGTAAGAATATATATTGGTACATCTTTCATGAAAAGTAATGTGATAATATCTATCAACATTTAAAATGCAAAAAGCTTTTAACTCAGCAATTTCACTTCTAGTCATTTGTCCTACAGGTGATGTACAAAATGACGATATAAAAGGATATTCATTACAGCACTGTCTGTCGTAGCAGAAGATTGGAAACAACCTAAATTTCTACCAACAGGAAACTATTAATACTTAATAAGTTCTGATACAAGCATATGATGGACAATGAGAAAGATCCAGGCAGACTTTCAGAAGATATGGAATGACCTTCAGAATATATTGTTGAATGAAAAAAGTGACGTGCAGAACACTGAGTATAGTATGTTTTGCATGAAGAAGTGTATGCGTGTGGATGAAATTTATGCTATATAAATGCACACACAGTTGTACATGTTTGTACATGCATAGGATATTTCTAGAAGAAAAGACAAGAAGCTGGTGGCAGGTAGGCTGAAAGAAGTATTGTGATGGACAAACAGGGAGATTTATGTTTCACTGTTTATTTTGTACCATCTTTAGACAATATCCATGCAAAAATAAATTTAAGAATCATTTGTACATATTCAAAGAGAAAGAGATGAAGGAAATGTGGTAAAATGTTAACATTTAGGGACTGTTGGTGAAGACTATGGGAATGAGTCTACTATTTTTGCAGCTTTTCTGTATGTCTGAAATGATTTCAAAACAGAAAGTTTCCAAGATGAATAAACTTAATTTCTAAAAAAATACATACTCTCACAACCAACCATCATTTTCACTCCCTTCTTACTGCTGAAAAATTGGTACTCAGAGTTTCTATGGCATTACTGAGCTTAATAAAAATTCATTTTTAATACAACAAAAATTTGTTCATGATTTTATTTTTGTAATTTTTATTGGCATATAGTTGATTTACAATGCTGTGTTAGTTTCAGGTGTATAGTGAAGTAATTCAGTTATACAGATATGCATAGCCTCTCTTTTTTTTTTTAGATTTTTTTCCCATATAGGCTATTACAGAGTACTGAGTAGAGTTCCCTACACTATACAACAGGTTCTTACTACTAGTAATTTCATATAGAGTAGTGCGTATATGTCAATCCCAATCTCCCAAGTTATCCCGCCCTGACCCCTGGTAACCATGTTTTCTTTCTGTATCTATGACCCTACTTCTATTTTGTAAATAAGATCTTTTGTACTCATTTTTTTTATATTCCACCTATTATGCAATATCATGATATTTGTTTTTCTGTGTCTGACTTACTTCACTCAGTATGACAATCTCTAGGTTCATCCATGTTGCTGTAGACGGCATCATTTTGTTTTTTATGACTGAGTAATATTCCACTGTATAGAGCAGTGTGAAGAAGAGACGAGAGCGACCCCTGGACCGACTTAAAGCCCGCGCGCCACTGCATCCCCATGTCCAGCGCCTACGTCCCGCCACCGCAGCCACCGTGCCCAAGAGAAAGGCCGAAGGGGATGCTAAAGGAGATAAAGCCAAGGTGAAGGACGAACCACAGAGGAGATCTGCAAGGTTATCTGCTAAACCTGCTCCTCCAAAGCCAGAGCCCAAGCCTAAAAAGGCCCCTGCAAAGAAGGGAGAGAAGGTACCCAAAGGGAAAAGGGAGAAAGCTGATGCTGGCAAGGATGGGAATAATCCTGCAGAAAATGGAGATGCCAAAACATACCAGGCACAGAAAGCTGAACGTGCTGGAGATGCCAAGTGAAGTGTGTGCATTTTTGATAACTATGTACTTCTGGTGACTGTACAGTTTGAAATACTATTTTTTATCAAGTTTTATAAAAATGCAGTTTTGTTTTACATTTTTTTTTTTAAGCTATGTTGTTAGCACACAGAACACTTCATTGTTTTTTTTTTGTGGGAAGGACACGTCACTAACAGAATGTCTCTGAAGCTGAATTGACGTGGGGGAAAAATACCTTTTCTGTCTAGTTTTGAGAGACTTCCTCTTGGTTTCCAGGAAAGAGGGAGAGATTCCTTCATGTTGGCACACATTAGCCACCTTGGCACAAACGCCTTGTGGTGTGGAAAAACTAAAATTTAGTTTTTATGTCCTGTTCTCCCTCTCCCCCTCAGCATAGACTTGACTCCCCTAAACCCAGAGACCTGTTGGAACCTGAACCCCGCACCCCCCCCCCCAAAATTGATGACCAGTATGTCAGGCAATCTGGACTTTCTAGTGTCACCATTGAGAGGGCGTCCTTCAAAAGAGCAGTGGTTCCTTTTTTTAGACTGTGGCTCCTCAGAGTGATACTTCTGCCATTTTCATTTCCATTTCCTGAAAGTCAGGGTCGGCTTGTGAAAAGTTGTTAAACAACATGCTAAATGTGAAATGTCAACCCTCACTCTAAACTTTCCCTGTTCAGAGATCACGTGAAGATTTCATTAGGTTTTATAGTGGCTTTCTGATTTTGGTAGTCCATTGAAAAAGGGAGTTTGAAAGTTGTATACTGTTAACGACTGTCTGCCCACGTCCTGCCTGAAATACCATGATTGTTTATGAAAAGTATCTTTAATAAAGCTGGATACAGTTTGGCTTGGAAAAAAAAAAATTCTGTTGTATATATGTACCATATCTTTATCCATTCCTCTGCTGCCAGACATTTAGGTTGCTCCCATGTTCTGGCTATTATAAATAGTGCTGCAATGAACATTGGGGTGCATGCATCTTTTTGATTTATGGTTTTCTCTGGGCAGTGCTGAAGAGTGGGATTGCTGGGTCATATGGTGGTTCTATTTTTAGTTTTTTGAGGACCCTTCATACTGTTCTCTGTAGTGGCTGGACCAATTAACATTCCCACCAATAGTGAGGAGGGTTCCCTTTCCTCCACACTCTCTCCAGCATTTACTGTTTGTAGATATTTTTTGACGATGGCTATTATGACCTGTGTCAACGAATATTTATTGAGTGTCTGATATGAGCCAGCACTGAGGATACAAAAGTGAAAAAAAATAGGAAAAATCCATATGCAATATAATATCTGATAGCAGTAAGTGTTACGAAGAAAAGTAAAGCAGAGCGAAGGGACTGAATGGTGGGAGGTATATTTTAGACGGCATGGAGGGGTGGCGGTCAGGAGAAGTCTGTCCCAGGAGCTGATACTGGGATACAGTATGTGGAGAAGAAGTTTTGGAAGAAGCGTGTTCAGAGAGAGGAAACAGTCAGTGCAAAGGCCCTGAGGCAAGAATTTGCTTTGTGTACAAGAGGAGCAGTGAGGAAACCATTGTGGTTGAAGCAGGTAGTGGAGGGCAGAGTGAGACGAGGCCAGAGGTGCGAACTGTAGACCCTGTAAGGACACAGCTTTTTATTATAAGTGAGATAGAAGCCACTTGGAAGATGATAAGATCCTGTGTGGCTTTTAAAAGGATCCTTGTGGCTGCTTTCATTGTGGAGAATAAACTGTGTTAGGCAAAGGCAGAATGAAGAGGGAGACCAGTGAGGAGGCTGCTACAATGATCCAGACAAGTGATGGCTGGGACCAGGGGGGCAGCCGCAAGGAACAATGAGAGGCGACTGGACTCCAGATGTATTCTGGAAGGATGGCCAGCAGTGCTTGCTTCTGCATTTGGACAATCACAGGAGATCTGGGACCACTTTCTCTCCAGCAAGGGACTCTCTCCACTTCTCTGAGAGTAGAGTGAGTTTGGATTTTTAAGATCAAGTCCTCAGGACCACAAGGCATCCCGAGTCCATTTTCCCCCACCCCCACCACCCCACCTCCCAGCAATGGAAACAGAGGGGCACAGAGACAGCAGGGGGAGGTCACAGCCGTCTCTGATGGAGCCTGTGTCACAGAGTCCAGTCTGTAGGTGGTGAGAGCTCAGCTTGGCTTCCTCTTCACACCGGCCCCAGGGGAGAAACCTGCCATGAGGCATTTGGCAGGAAGACACGCCTGATGCTGGGGGGAGAATTAGATCTGGCAGGTCTTTTGGGACACGGTAGAGCTAACTAAAATACAGTGTCACCGGACTGAGCTCGGAAACTAAATTTTACAAAAACTGAATGAAGGGACAAGGATCAAAGACAGTGACATGGTTTTGTGAATGGGAAAGTTCCACACTCACTAATTTTCTTTTTAAAAAATTTTTATAAGGTAAGACTGTTTCTTGATTGATTTTTATGTATATTTTTTTGGCTGTGCAGCGTGCAGGATCTTAGTCCTCCAACTAGAGTCTTAACCACTGGACCTCCAGGGAGTCCCTAATTTTCTTTTTCTTTTTTTTAAACTTTTTATTTTGTTTGGGGTATAGCTGATTAACAATGTTGTGATAGTTTCAAGTGAACAGGGAAGGGAGGGAGTCCCTGATTTTCAATTCCCTAAACTGCTTCCTTGGTGGCTCAGATGGTAAAGAATCTGCTTGCAATGCAGGAGACCTGGGTCCGATTTTGTGGGTCAGGAAGATCCCCTGGAGAAGGAAATGGCAACCCACTCCAGTATTCTTGCCTGGAGAAGTCCATGGACAGAGGAGCCTGGCGGGCTACAGTCCATGGGGTTGCACAGTCAGACACGACTGTGTGACTAACACTTTCAAAGATGCTTGAATTCACGTCACAGTTTAGTAAACTGTGAAGCAGGATGCTCTCTGTTCTGAGGTTCAGTGGTGAGAACTGGGGCTCCAACTAGGAGATGTGGGTCCCCTGTGGCTCCAAATTATTTCTAGAATGAGCTTAGGTGAGCTGGTGATCTCAGGGGAAAAGAAAGCCAGGGAACTGGTTTTGAAGTTGCGTTTATATAGCAAGTTTTACCTAAGACTGAGAAAATCTAAGCAACAACAAAGACCCAGGAGGGACACAGAAGGGGACAGGTGCCCTAGCCTCCTCTGAAGAGCTGTCACGCGGCTGTGGCCCTGGGCGAGCCACTTCCCCTTTCTGGGTTATCGAGCAAGCAATATGACCTGGGTCATCAGCGTGAATATCCTGGCGCCCCACCACTTCCTAGGGGTGTGACCTCAAGCATGTGACGTAAAGGTTTGTTGCCTCATTTTCTTATCTGTGAAATACAGGCAATAACAGTGCCCACCTTGGAGGTGTGTCATAAGGATTTGATGCTATAAACCTCATAAAGCATTTGGAACCATGTTTGGCAGATGATAATCAATGTCAGCTGTTGCTACTTTTGTGGTTGTTAAAGGGAGAGTGAGTTACAGAACTGCCAACTTCTCCATCCTAGCAATTGGCAGGTAGCCTGGTTCACACGCCAGACTGATTGTTGAGGGATGAGGGGCAGTGACATGGGAGCTGGGGTGGGGTGGGGGTGAAGTTGAGGGCTGGGGCGAATGCTCAGGTCAAGGAAATTCAAGCCCCAGTGAATTTCAACAAATACTTGTCCAGCACCTATGATGTGCTGGGAACTTTCAGGGTGCTGGGAGACAGCAGTGACTACAAGAAGCAAAGACCTACCCTCGTGGTGCTCGTGTCTGTGTGGGCTCAGTGGGAAGGGCAAAGCTGCAGTGATCTCTGCCAACTTGCTCACCTGGACACTAGGCTGGCTGAAGGGTTACCCACTGCTGACACCCCACCTGCATCCGCAGCCTCAAGTCTGTGTTCACCAGAAGTTTTGGTAAACAATCCCTGGCAGGGATACAGCATCTCACCTCAAATGCTTACATCCTCTGGTTTACTATGGCATCACTGAAACTACCTCCACCCAAGCAGCAACCTGAACTTGCTCCTGAAGGCTGCCCTTAATCCACAATGGCTGGCATCTGTAGTTAAGTGCCCCAGAGGTACCTAGGCAAGTATCCTGAGAGACAATCCTAGGACACGTTCCACACGGTCTCCGCAGACCTCCCGGTTGCACACAGCAGAACTTGCTTACCAATACCTCCACTGGCTTTTTTTTTTTGAAAGTGAAAGTCACTTAGTCGCATCCGACTCTTTGTGACCCCATGGACTGTACCGTCCATGGAATTCTCCAGGCCAGAATACTGGAGTGGGTAGCCGTTCCCTTCTCCAGGGGATCTTCCCAACCCGGGGATCGAACCCAGGTCTTCCATATTACAGGTGGATTCTTTACTGCCTGAGTCACCAGGGAAGCCCTTTATTTATTTATTTATTTGGCTGTGCCAGGTCTTCGCTGTGGCATGTGAGATCTAGTTCCCTGACCAGGGATCAAACCCAGGCTCTCAGCATTGGAAGCACCAAGTCTTGGCCACTGGACCACCAGGAAAGTTCCCCCTCCACTGGCTTTTTCCTTTCTCTTCCTTTCCCACATTCCCCACTCTCCATGCTTCCAGAACCACCTCCCAAGTAAACCACCTACATACACACCCATGTCTCAGGTTGCTTTTGGGGGAAAAAAATAAAATCTAAGAAAGTTGGCACCAGAAATGGCAGAAGGGCTTCTGAAAATGGCTCCCTCACCAGTGAGATGACTATGGGGCCTGACACTGGCAGTGAGTAGGGAGATGATAAGTTCCCTCTGGGCTGCGGCCTCCTGCTCACCAAGGCCCAGCTGTGGGAGGTAGACCTGGGAGAGGTACAGAAGATACAGGGCTATCCCTGGTGGCTCAGTCAGTAAAGAATCCGCCTGCAATGCTGGAGAACTGGGTTCGACCCCTGGGTTGGGAAGATCCCCTGGAGGAAGGCATGGCAACCCTCTCCAGTATTCTTGCCTGGAGAATCCCATGGACAGAGGAGCCTGGCGGGCTGCAGTCCATGGGGTCGCAAAGAGTCGGACACGACTGAGCAACTAAGCGCACACACATGATAATTATGAGGATGTGGCACCGGCTGACCTCTGTTAACTTCCCTAGAAGTCTTGAAGAAAGAATCACAGGCTCAACTCAGGGCAGATCATGGGAGACAAGAGACCCCCCATCAAAGCATTTGAAATGGTCCTCATATCTTGCGGCCCAAGGGCAGACCGTGCGGATAATCAGCCTCAGTTCAGTTCAGTTGCTCAGTTGTGTCCAACTCTTTGCGACCCCATGGACTGAAGCACTCCAGGCCTCCCTGTCCATCACCAACTCCCGGAGCTTACTCAAACTCATGTCCGTTGAGTCAGTGATGCCATCCAACCACCTTATCCTCTGTCGTCCCCTTCTCCTGCCTTCAATCTTTCCCAGCATCAGGGTCTTTTCAAATGAGTCAGTTCTTCCCATCAGGTAGCCAAAGTATTGGAGTTTCAGCTTCAGCATCAGTCCTTCCAATGAATACTCAGGCTTGATCCCCTTTAGGATGGACTGGTTGGATCTCCTTGTCATCCAAGGGACTCTCAAGAGTCTTCTCCAACACCACAGTTCAAAAGCATCACATCTTTGGTGCTCAGCTTTCTTTATAGTCCAACTCTCATATCCATACATGACTACTGGAAAAACTATAGCTTTGACTAATAATCATAGCAAATAACCATAGATTTGATAATCAGCCCCAGGGTTAGGTATAAAGACGGTAGAGCTACAAGAGAGACCATGCATGGCTGCAGCCAGCAAGGAGAGAGTGGGGCTCTGAGTCCTGGAATGGAGATGTTCACATGGATGAATCTTACACTCCCTGCTTCCCTGAGCCTTCCAGGCCTGCAGAATGCCCCTCCCCTGCTAGAGGAGAACACTCATCCATCACATGAAGATTCACCCCACCTCCCCTCTCTGCCTGTAGACAAGAGTCAGCAAATGCTTTAAGGACAAGAGAGTAAATATTTTAGATTTGTGGGCCACATGGTGTCTGTCGCAACTACTCATTTCTGCTTTTGTGCTACTTAAAGTACAACAGCCATAGACAACAAGCAAATGAGTGTGTCTATATTGAAGTAAAACTCCATACAAAAATGGGCAGCTGGTCCCTGGAGCTAGGGTTTGCCAGCCTTGTCTCTTAGACCAATAATTGGGTCAGGTCTCAGCATTGCCTAAGTAGAAAAAGTAGTTACTGCTACTGGAGGAAATAACTTGCCAGAATGCTACAGGTCTGACTGATATGTATTGGTAGGAACAGGGCGAACATATGGGAGGAGATCTCAAGGGTGTGGGACTGGGCCTGGGGGAGAGGAGGAATACAAGGTAGCCAGAGACAGTGCTTATTGAGCCCTCTTTCTTGACTCAAAATTAAATGTCCCGGGGAATTCCCTGGTGGTCAGGCAGTTAGGGCTCTGTACTCGCACAGCCCAGGGCCCAGGTTCGATTTCTGGTTGGGGAACTAAGTTCCCATAAGTCAAGCGGTGCTGTTCCCTCTTGGAGTCCAGTGGGTCCAAATGAGTCTGTGGCTACTTCCCAGCCCCTGAATGCAAATTGGGATGGATATACTCAGCAAGTAGCAGAACGCTCAGATTGGTTCCCTAACCGGTGAAATAAAAGCCATTAGGGAAAGGACTGAGTAGAAGTCTCTTCAGTTATCCCACTGGTCAAGATGGTAAATCAGAAGCAGTACCACATCCCTGGTAGAATTGCAAAGGTTAATCCTACCCTCAGAAACTTAAAGGACACAGTGTTTCCCAATCCATCCCCACCTGCTCCTACAAAAAACCAAACGAAGCATGGTGGTTGATAATGATCACATGACAGCCCTAGTTGCAGCCATTATATCATAAAGTATGGTAAGTTTACTAGAACAGTCTCCATAGCTCTGATTGTAAGAAACTAATAACATGGCCAATGCATTCTTTCCAATCCATATCGGGAAAGCGCATCAAAAGTCATGACCACATTCCCCACAAAAATTCAGGAACCTATCATGTTAGTTAAGATTTAAATGGCCAGCTGAGTTGGGGCATGTGTTGGGGCATGCCAGGACATTCCCTCTATGGTTGTTGTTAGTCACTAAGTCATCTCCGAGTCTTCGCAACCCCATAAACTGCAGCATGCCAGCTTCCCTGTCCTTCACTATCTCCTAGAGCTTGCTCAAACTCATGCCCACTGAGTTGGTAATGCCATCCAACCATCTCATCCTCTGTCATCCCCTTCTCCTCCTGCCTTCAATCTTTCCCAGCATCAGGGTCTTTTCCAATGAGTCAGTTCTTCTCACAGGTGGCCAAAGGATTGGAGTTCAAGCTTCAGCATCAGTCCTTAAAATGAATATTCAGGATTGATTTCCTTTAGGATTGACTGGTTTGATCTCCTTGCTGTCCAAGGGACTCTCAAGAGTCTTCTCCAACACAATTCAAAAGCATCAATTCTTTGGCACTCAGCCTTCCTTATGGTCCAACTCTTGCATCCGTGCGTGACTACTGGAAAAACCATAGCTTTGACTAGACCGACCTTTGTAGGCCAAGTGATGTCTCTGCTTTTTAATACACTGTCTATGTGCCCTACACGGTTAAAGGACAAATTATTATACTGTGGACATCCTACCGCTTAAAAGAGACATAGTGCTGGTGGCCAATAGGGACTTCGGAGGCAGTATACTGAATACTGCTCCAGCGCATGTATTGGATGACTTATTTAAGTGGAGTCCAGAGCTAAAGAGGCTCTGCAATAGGTCCTCACTATGGGGAAAGTACTTCGGACATGTGACCCAGCATATCCCATAATACTAGAAATCTCCATGGGAGATAAGCAAACAGTGTAAAGTCTCCAAAAGCCCCAAGGGCAGAGCCTCATCTCAGACCCTTAGGGTTCTGGAGCAAACCCATGGTCCATATAACAGAGGATTATTCAGCATTTGAAAAGTAGTTCTTGGCCAGACTGCAGGATCCAGAGCAAAGAAATGATAATTGTTTTAAGCTACTAAGGCTTAGGGTTGATAAATATAGGTAGATAATCAGAAGATTCATGTAAGAATACTTTGTTCTTTTTAATGTCATATAGGACATTTAGGTTGTTTCTGATTAGGCTCTGTTATGAATAATACCACTATGAAAATATCTTTTGGCACAAATGTGTATTTATTTCTCTTGAGAACAAACCTAAGAATGGAATTCCTAGTCATCAGGTAGGCTTGAGGGGAGGCATCTTTAGAAGACATTGCCAAAGAGTATCCATTTAGCTTATATGCAGAGTACATCATGAGAAACGCTGGGCTGGAGGAAGCACAAGCTGGAATCAAGATTGCCGGGAGAAATATCAGTAACCTCAGATATGCAGATGACACCACCCTTATGGCAGAAAGCGAAGAAGAACTAAAGAGCCTCTTGATGAAAGTGCAAGAGGAGAGTGAAAAAGTTGGCTTAAAGCTCAACATTCAGAAAACTAAGATCATGGCATCCGGTCCCATTGCTTCATGGCAAAGAGATGGGGAAACAGTGGAAACAGTGGCTGACTTTATTTTTCTGGGCTCCAAAATCACTGCAGATGGTGACTGCAGCAATGAAATTAAAAGACACTTACTCCTTGGAAGGAAAGTTATGACCAACCTAGACAGCATATTAAAAAGCAGAGACATTATTTTGCCAACAAAGATCCGTCTAGTCAAGGCTATGGTTTTTCCAGTTTTTCATATATGGATGTGAGAGTTGGACTATAAAGAAAGCTGAGTGCCGAAGAATTGATGCTTTTGAACTGTGGTGTTGGAGAAGACTCTTGAGAGTCCCTTGGACTGCAAGGAAATCCAACCAGTCCATCCTAAAAGAGATCCGTCCTGGGTGTTCACTGAAAGGACTGATGTTGAAGCTGAAACTCCAACACTTTGGCCACCTGATGTGAAGAGCTGACTCATTTGAAAAGACCCTGATGAAAGATTGAAGGCAGGAGGAGATGGGGATGACAGAGGATGAGATGGTTGGATGGCATCACCGACTCAATGGACATGGGTTTGGGTAAACTCCGGGAGTTGGTATGGACAGGGAGGCCTGGCGTGCTGTGGTTCATGGGGTCGCAAAGAGTCGGACACAACTGAGCGACTGAACTGAACTGATTCCAAAGCAGATGAAGTAGTTCACACTTCCACCAGGAGGTATGAGTTCCAGTTGTTCTGTATCCTTACCAACACTTGGCATTGTCAGTCTTTTTCATGTTAGTCATTCTGGTAGATGTGTACTGGTATCTTATTGTGGTTTTAATTTGCATTTTTCTGATGAGTCACAATATATTCTTTACTTTTACTTTTAAAAAGACCAAACACAAGAACCCAAAATATTGATAGTGGCAATCTGCAGAGGTGTGATGACTTATTGTTTTATTTTGTTATTGTCTGCTTTTGTTTTGTCATCTTGGTCTTTCTTTTGCTAAACCCTTTTGCATTTTTTTTAAGTGCTTATTTATTTTAATTAAAAAAACCTCCACCCACTTGTTCTTATAAATAATAAGGTATATTGACCACAACACTAATATTACAAGTAAAGTCATCAGAAATATTTATTGAGCACCTGCTGTATACTCAGCACTGTGGGAGGGGCTTTGAATGGTACAGGACGTATTCCCTACCCTTGAGAGGTTTACAGTCTAGGTGGAGACAGAAGAAACAGGACCTATGGGAGCCAGGAGAAAACAGTCCAGGCCAGGATGTTACAGGAGCTGGAAGGTGTTTGGGGTCAGACTCACCAAGTGCTTCAGTGCCCAGAAAGAGGATGAATCACAGCCCCCAGACCCATATTTGCCCACTTAGCACATCCTATCCACAGCCTCTGCTCCCGCCATCTGACTCCTTCAGCTGTTATTCAAAGTGCAATGAAATGAGGGAAGGGGTGGGGCAAATGGAAAAAGTCCTTGGATGGGTTCCAGGGGCTGGTGTCACACTGTCCCTCCTGGAAAAATCTGCTCCTCACCCACCTACCCCTAACACAGAGATCTCCCATTCAAGGAGGCCTGTCTGACCACCCAGGACCCCCACCCCAAGAGCTAAGAGGAGGGGGCGGTCACTGCTTGAGGTAGAATTGGGGAACCCTACGCCTAGCATGTCCCTTCCTCTTCCAGTCCACCGAGTTTGGGGTTAGGGCCCCCCCAGAGCTGCCACCCAGGGCTGAGAAGATACTAAAGGAAAAGGGCATGGAGGAAGGGAGAGGAGCAGAGAGGGACTGAGAGCCCGGCTGGGAAACGGGCCTCTGGGGCTCCTGGAAAAATGGAGGGGACAGGGAAGCCAAACACTGAGACTGACTCCCCTGAGGCGGGGGGGGGAGGCGGGGGTGGTTTGCTACGGGCCCCTACCTTCCCCATGCCTTCACAGGACAGAGGTGGGAATCAAGGGCCAGGAGGGTGTCTAATCCCCCAGCCCCATTTCCAGGCTGTGCCCACTTCAGGGTCACTCTGCCCAACCTCAGACGGGAGCAAGGGGAACCCAAAGTTTTGATGATGCCTCCAACTCTGTTGGGCTCCCTTCAAAGTGCTATCTATTTACTTCTCAGATTGTAAGGAATTCAGGTCTGAGAATCCAGGAAAGGGCGGGGCGGGACTTCGTAACACCCATCAGATGGAGGGGGGTGGGGTGGGAGAGAGCCAGGCCCCTCTGGAGAGTGCCACCCAGAGAATGGGGGTCATGCCAGCCTCAGAGGAGCGAGGACAAGGAAAGCAAAGGATGAAGAGGGTTTAAATAACGGTTCATATAATAAAAATACCTAGCAATCTAATAAGCCTATTTTTTTCTGCTAATTTTTTTTTTTTTAAATAATTCTAATGCCAGAGGCTGGGGGTGTGGGAAGGGTGGCAGCAAGCAGGGTATGTACATGAGGAGGCGTTTAAATTAAAACACAAATAATAATTAAGACGCACAAACTGAAGGACCAAAACAAAAGGTACAGAAGAGGCCCTTGGTGGCCCCCTTGCTTCCACGAGGACATGCTTCCAGCAGCCGGGTTAGGGCTTCCTCTTGGAGCAGATCAGCCTGCGTTTGGAGTGGTAGAAATCTGGGGGGAGAGAACAGACGTCAGCCAGGCCAGGGGGAAGAGGGGCCAGCAGAGCCACCCACCCAATGCAAACTGCAGAGGGACCAGGGACCCCTCCCCAGGGCCAGAGGGACACACTGCCAAGTACAGCGAAGAACTCTGGAAACTTCTAGCCCATCTCCCAGAGGGCTATGTACATACAGAACATCCCCCCACGCTTCACAGATGTGATCAATAACAGACCTTACATCCACGGACCTGCTTTAAGCCAAGCTGCCCAAATGCAGTGGCCACTAACCCTAGGTGACCGTTTAAATTAATTGACATTAAACTAAAAGAAAAACTCAGTTCCTCATGGAAAACACTCAGCAGTGATATGTGGCCAGCAGTACTGGGCATCTGTTTCTTTGCAGAGCCTGATCTATCAGAGAGCACTGCTCTGGAGATTCCATTAGATGATCAGGAAGTGTTCTGCACGATGCCTGAGCCATATATAGGTTAGTTATTATTATTATCATCATTATTGTCAGTTCTGACCGAGCTACAAATGTGCTGTGGGATTCTTGGCTGCACTGCTCCAACCTTTAGTTTCCTCACCTATAAAATGAGGATAACACTGGTACGGTGCTCGGAGGATTAAATGAAATGCTTCCGGAAAGACCTTGGTTGGGACTTCCCTGGTGGTCCAGTGGCTAAGACTCCGTGCTCTCAACGGAGGCGGCCTGGGTTCTATCCCTGCTCAGGGAATTAAGATCCTACAAGCTGTACAGCCAAAATAATAACAGTGATACATTTGTAAAGTAAAAAATAAAAAGACGTTGGCCGAAGGCCTGGCATAGTTAGTGTTCAACTGCCAGCCTCACTTATCCCATTTTCCTCAAGCACCTGCTAGTGTCACACACCATCCACGGTGCTGAGGATTCAGTTATGAGCAAGAGAAATACAGATTTCTTTCTTGTGGAGATAAGATCCTATTTGGGGCGATGGACTATATCAAAATATGGAAGTAGCTGTTGATAGTTTAAAAAGTGCCCAAAAGAGAAAAATAGGCTGGGAAGTGTGGGTGAAGGTGTGTATGTATGAAGGGGAAGGTGAGTTAGGTTTGGATAAGGCAGCCAGGAAATTATTGTTCATTTTCTCTCCACGGCAAATTCAGCGTGGGACCTTAGGCAAATCATTCTACCTCTCAGAGTCCTGTTTCTTTGCCTGTAAAAGGATGCCAAGAACGTTGTATGGTATTAGATCACTATAAGGACTAAAAGAAATCTAGACACTCATCAAAGGGCCTGGCACATAGTCAATGTTCCAAATAAATGTCAGCTAATTGGTCTTGGTAGTCGACTTGCTGTGTGACCTCAGGCAAGCCACTTCCCCTCTCTGGGCCTGTTTCCCCCCTCAGAGCCATGAGCAAGCTGGGCCAGACAGGTGAGCCCTTGCACTGTGAGTTCTGGAGTCTTAACCCCTTGCCGCCTCCTTCTCTGCTCTCGTCCTCACCTGTCATGCTGGTCTGCCGCCGTTTGCGGCCCTGGGAGGGGCCAGGCCCACCGGGGGTCCCCTCGGGCCGCTCAGGGGAGCGAGTCACCAGGGTGCAGGACAGCGACAGGTCCAAGTGGTCCTCCTGAGATGTCCCCTGCAGCAGGGCGGATGAGGAGCTCGGCCGCTTGCCCTCTCCCAGGTCATCTAGGGGCCCCACGGGCAAGTAGAGCTTGGGCAGACCGAGGCCCCTCACACGCTCCCAGGCGAAGTCACCCTCCAGCGGCGTCTCGGTGACAAAGTCGAAGTTCCACCGCTCTCGGGCCTCCTGCATGCAGCTGGCCATGAGGGCGTCGCAGTCTTGGCGCAGCTGCTCGCTGTCCACTGGACCAAAGAGGCAGCGGCAGGCCTTGCTGCTGCGGGGGATTTGATGCGCATCCCCGGACGGCTCGGACATGGCACCTGTGGCTGGAACACAAGGAAGACCCGGGGGCACACAAGTGAGACACTCGGGAAGTCGGACGCTCCCTCACCGGGCCATGCTACTGCGTAACTTCAGGCGCAGTCTCCTTACTAGAAAGTGAGGTGAGAGGGGCTCTCTGATTCCTTCCGGCTGATTCCCCACCATGTTCCTCCCACAAGCTCTCCCAACCGCAGCCCACAGAGAGGACGTGAGGGGCAGAGCTCAGTCAGCCTGACACCCCAAGGTCACTGGGGGAGTGGGCAGCTGAAGGGCAAGTTTATGTCAACAAAGGCAAGTTTATTGCAATAGCAGGGATCAGGGTCCTGTTTACCACCAGGTGTTATCAGCTAAAATCAATTTGTTTTTCCCCCCTGAGGTGTCCCTCGTGGGTGTGAATGCCCCAGGTATGTGTGAATTGTCAGAGTCCAGCAGTTTCCTAACTCCAGGCCCGGCCGGGGAGGTCAATTCCCACGTAAATGGATGCCTCCTCGAGCCTCTCAAATCCCTCCATCTAGATGCTCATGCAGAATAATCCTGCTCAGTTACTTAAAACTACCCTGGACTTTGGGGTTAAAAGCACCTGGGTTCTAGTCCTCGCTCTGTCACTTCCTACCTCAACTTTTAAAGAGTCACTTCAAGTCCCCTGGCCTCAGTTTCCTCATCTGTAAAATGGGACTGCATACATGTCTAAAGAGCGAGGCTGTAGATGCAGGCTCAAGGAAATGATTGGTGGGCCCCGTCAGGCAAGGCAGATGGAGCAGAGTTGAATGGCTGTATCTTGGTGGTTAAAGGTGAGGGCTCTGGAACCAGGACACTTGGGTTGGAATCCAGGCTCTGCTGAGCGACCTTCGACAAGTGGCTTAACTTCTCTGGGTTCTGTTTTTGTCATCTATAAGATGGAGATGTCCATGAATGGCAACCCACTCCAGTATTCTTGCCTGGAGAATCCCAGGGACGGTGGAGCCTGGTGGGCTGCCGTCTATGGGGTTGCACAGAGTCGGACACGACTGAAGCGACTTAGCAGCAGCAGCAGCAGTGTGTTCCCTTGGCAAAACTCTGTTAGCCTTTGCCCTGCTTCACTTTGTACTCCAAGGCCAAACTTGCATGTAACTCCAGGTATCTCCTGATTTCCTACTTTTACATTCCAGTCCCCTGTGATGAAAGGGACATCTATTTTTGGTGTTAGTTCTAGAAGGAGATAACAATAGCGAATGTCTTAGAGGACAGATGTGAGGATTAGCTAAGCGGTTGTGGATAACGCCCTCAGAGCAGTACCGAGTATAGAGAAAGTGTTTAGAAAATATTATTTCTCTCTGCCTTTAGTTCTGGCTGACTCCTCCCCATCACTCCACCTGGGCCACTGCCTGCTTCAGACAGCAGCTGACAGGTGTTGTGGGCTGTGGGCCTTTCCCAAGGATGTCATCAGACAGGCAGCCTGGGGGTAAGGAGGAGCTAGGCAGGGCAGGGCAGAGCAATGATTTCTCCCGGGCTGAGCCACATCCTGCCAGGCACATCAGGTGACCTGAAGTCTAGACAACCTGGAAGCCCCTGTCCCATTCTGCCTGCATCCAAGGAACCCGTTTTGCAGGCAAAGAAAATTAAAGGCACCGGTCTACCTGGTTCCTCTCCTCCCACTTTAGGAGAGGGAAAACCAAGGGTGAGCTTGCCCATGAGGGGGTGCTGGCACCTCCCTGCCCTGCTCTGGCTTGACTCCAGGGCTGAGCACCTGCACGACTTTAACAGGGACTGGGTCTTCCCACGGACAAGTCCTGATTTGCAGGCTTTGAGGGTGAAAGCCCTGCTGAGTGTCCTCCTGGTGCAGGAAGCCCTGGACCCACACCACATCTACCTGTCCCCACTCCACCTCTCACAGTGAGTCAAGTCCACAACTCCAAGTCTCAGCAGGCAGGGGAGGGGAGGCACTAGATGACCTCTGACCAAGTTTAAAGGGCAGGGGTTTTAAGACTTGCCCTGAAACCACACGGTTCAAAAGATCAATAGTGTCTATTCAAGCTGCCACATAGAGATGGGTTACATAGCGCAGTGGACAAAACCCACAACTAACCTTTGCTCACTCTCTTCAGGGGTAAGGATTGAGATTTATTTATATACTTTAGGTGCCAAGGGCTGTTGTAAAAAAGTTCACGGATATTAATTTTCAGAAGAAATGGGTATATCAGCTCTTTTACAGAGAGGTAACCAAGGCTCAGAGAAGTTAAGTAACTTTCCCAAGGTCACATAGCTCACCAATGGCACAGCCAGGATCTGAACCCAGCCCTGAATGCCCTGGGTTCTGTGTTCTGGTGTTGAACCCTACTCCCTCTCTAATTTTGAGGTTTCTTCACCAGAGAGACCCCTCAGAACCACTTGAGGAGCTCTTTCAAAATGTAGATTTGACAGGCCCCTTCTTCCCCAGACCAATTAACTTCAAGGGTTTGACAGTTCTCCAGATGGGCACACTTGGGGTGCCAGCCAAGAAGGGACACATGGAACGGCTTGAATAGACACTATGGGTCTCAGGGCTTCATTGGCAAGAGGAGGAACCCTGCTAGGGTTTTATCATGCCTTGGACTTCAACCATATTTTCATTCCCAAATAAAAAGTAAGCACTCAGTAAACAATGCAGATCCAGTGGGGACACTCCTTTTAAGAGAGGAGTGGGCAAAGACCTCAGCATCAGTACTAGAATAGTAGCATTGGGAAGCCAAGGCCCGTGAAGCCTCATTCCGCGGGAAGGCGGGTTAGCTATTCTCGATGTGGCCAGAAGAGGGCGCCAGTCTCCAGGAAATCACCCACGGAGGTGGGGAGCCGCGTGGGCAGAGCCTGGCAGGCCGGCAGGGAGCTGTGATGAGTCAGTTTCCTGCAAAGCGCTCCCGGCCCGCCAAAACTTCGCTTCCACTCCCGCTGCACGTCACCCTGGGGTGGGGAGGGGGAGTGGGGGGGGCTCGGGGCCGCGAACACGTCACGCTGAGCCAGTCAGGCTTCCGAAACGCCCGCCACTGTTGGGAAACAGCGCGCTCTCGCGTAGCCTCTTGTGAAACACACGCACGCACGAGCACACACACACAGGCACACACACAGCACGCACGCACAGGCGCGCCGAGATCTGGTCCCTCCACCTTATCTCCACGCCCAAAGCAAGGGATGAGTCAGATCCCCGAAAAATAAAAATAGACGGGAGCAACGAAAACAAAACCGCTCGAAAGTCCTCCCCGAAACGCAACGTGGAGGAAAGGGAAGGAGGGAGGGAGCTGCCCGGACACCCTAAAGCACCAAGCCCAGTTCTAGGATTCTTGTCCCTACGCGGAGAGCGCAAGTGTCCCCCGAGGGCCCCAGACCAGGCGGACAAGGCGGACGCACCGCAGTCGGCGCTGGGCGGTGGCGTCCGAAGGGCGAATCGTCCTCCTGCTCTGCTCAGCCCTGTCGCCCTTGGAGAGGGAATTCCGGACTGGGTTGGGGCCACCTGGAGCTCCCGAAAGCAGGTGACGGAGGCCCGGAGCAGCGACGCACCCCGAAGCCCCATCCCTCAAACACAGGACCTCTCCTTCCCTTCCCCCACCGCCCCCTCGGGGGCTGGGAGCCCCACCGCGCCGCAGAGTAGACCTCGGCTCCCGACCCCGAGTCCATCCGGCCGACCCAAGGGAAGGCTGGGCCGGGGTTCTCCCGGCAGCGATGGGAGAGAGGCTAGGTCCGGCTTCGGGGCTTCCCTAACTGACAGGCTGGCGCAAGCCCACCCAGCAGCGCCCGGCTCCGGGTCCCAGAGGGCGCGCCTCGGGGCGGGGACCGGACACCCGGTCTTGGACCTCCCGGTATCCCGGTTTCCCTGGGAACACTCTGTGCCAGCCAAATAGGTCACTGTGCTGATGGTGGCGGCGTGGGGGGACAGAGACCGTGGAGAGGCAGGGAAGAGACCTCTGGCGGAGCCACAGTCTCCCAGCCCTGGCGGAGTTCTGATGTCACCCGGCTCGTCCCCCGGGGTCTTCTTGTCACCGTGAGTCACCTCCCAGCTTACTCTTAAGGAACGTGTCCCGACACATTCCCAAGGGCCCAGGACACAGCCCGCGCTGACCTCAGCGCGCGGTCTATCGGCGGCCGCGGCAGCCTTGGGAACTCCGACCTCGGTTCTGGGCCGGGACGGCACCGATCGGATCTAAGCACCGCTCGGGAATGGATCCCAGATTAACCTGTTCGGCTTGGCTTTCCCCGCCCCTCCCGGAGCCCTGCGCGGACCGGGCTTCGTCCCCACGCAGCGAGCCCGCGGAGCCTGGGGCCCTGGGCGCACCCTCTGCCGGGTCCACGCCTTCCCTCGCCCCGGCGGAGTTTCCATGGGAGGGATCGCAGAGGAGATCCCTGGTACTCGGGCGCCTTCTCCGCGCCTGCAGCCTCCGACGCATCCCAGGCCCTGTCCCCACACGCGCACTCGCAGACCTTGGTGTGCCCCAAACCGAAACCCGCGCGCAGGGTCCCGCGCGCCATTCACCTGTGAACACAGGACACACGCGCCCCAGCGGATACACACCCCCGGAGGGGCACGGACAAACACGCGGACTCGCTCGGCTCGGCTCGGCTCGGGAGCCTCAGCTCGGGATCCGCTCTGGCCCGCCTCGATTCCCTCACCTCTTCTGGGGGTCTCGGGATGTCTCTGTGAATCTGCGCGCAGCGCCGGGTCTCCCAACCACAGTCTCCAGCCGCTGCTCACACACCTCAGCTGGCGCCGCCGGGCGCCAGGCGCTGGGCTTATAAAGAGGCTGGAGGCGGGACTGGCCGCTCCGCCCACAGCGGCGCTTCTGCTCTGGCGGCCCCCTGGTGACTCCGCTGCCAACCTCACAGGCTGCAGGAGGGCGCGTCCCTCCTTCCCACTCTCCGCGCCTGGGTTTGTGCACTTGACATATTTCCGCACGAACTGAGTCCCAATTGTTTGGGTTTTTTTTCCCCAGTGCGGGGGGTGGGGGTGGGGAAGGCGAGTTGGCCCTCCCACCGATGGGACGGCGTTATTGGCACTGAACGCACTAGCCCCTTCTCTGACCCACCACCGACTGACTTTGGGCAAGGATTTACCCAGAGCAGGTGAATAAACCACGAGGAGTGGCATTAATAAAGGAAAAAAAAAATCCTTAATTTTTTTTTTTTTAAAGAGAACACTTCACTTTGCAATTCCCAGAAAAGCCCCGCTGTACCACCATGGGTCCCTCACTACACCACCTCTCCCCATTACCTGAGGCACCCAGAGACCCCAACAAAGCATTCTTGGAGGCCAGAACGGATTCAATTCCCTTTATTTCACAGAAGAGGATTCAATTCCCCGTGTTTCACAGAAGAGGAAACCGACCGAAGCCCACAGAACTAAGGGGGTGAGAAGTTATTTGTCAAATGCTCCAGGGAAGGACGGAATTGGGCACTGCTAAGAAAGGGCTAACCTGTTTCCTGGGGAAACAGGACACTGAACTAAGCTTCCCACCCCCTCCTCCTCACCGCCTATACCCACCTCCCGTCTCACCTTAGCAGAAGAAAGCTCTGTGATTGCTGTGGATTTGTGGGCTGGGAAGGGGAGAAGGACTGGGTGGGTGAGTTATCTCCTGGGTAATCCCCACCCACCACATACACTGCTGGAAACTGAGGCTCAGAGCTCAGGGGCCTGACTCAGGGGATACAGCAAATCAATGGCTATAGTTGGAACACAGACCTTTTGCTTCTCATCCAGAGCTCTCTGCTTATTGCCCTCTCTGTTTCAGCGGCTTGAGAATGCAAGACATGCCCAGCACCCGTCATTTCCAGGCAATACACCGAGGTGACACCGATGAAAGCAGTTCTAGAAAGGCCAACCAGTGCTTCCAACAGATGCAAAAGCAAGTGAGGTGCCCTGCTGCTCCCCATCGCCACTTGTACCCCACCTTTGCTTCCTTCCTTCATCTGAAACATTTTCGATTTCTGCTTGTAAAAAAATTGCAGAGAACAGAGTGTTAATCTGAACAGAAATTGACTAAAACATAGAATGCAGGCTGGAAGCAGCTACAATTACTGACATCTAGGGCTGTTTGGCGTCTGGAAATCTCTGCCCAGACATGCCCAGTCTTCTTCCCCCAAAGCAGCTGACCTCAGGGAGGACAGTCCTGCTTCTCCTCTACTGCTGGGACAGGAGCCCAGGGAGGGGTGGGAGGACCCTTTACCAGACCTTGCCTGCCTGATATTGGAGTCAGGCCAGAATTGTAGGTGGACTTCGGAAGAACCTCAAACAGGCCAAGACCCCAGGACCAGCCCTCTCCTCTCCCAGCTCCACCCTCCCTACCTCCAACACACCCATACCCACACCACCCAAAGCCTGGGTTGTCAAATATCCAGCACAGGATGGGCATATCCTCCTACTGTCTCGAATCCCCTTGGCTTTCAGACATTGTAAATAGACTTGACATTGTCTATCTGTTTACTTTGGGGAAAAAAAATTTAATGACGGCTTGTATTGAATTAGTTCAAGTTTTATGGTCCTGGGCTTCACAATGAAATAATTCTTTTTGTTGTTTTTTTGGGGAAGTGATTTTTTTAAAATAATTTTTAACTCACCACCACCACAACAGAATTCAACAAATATTTATTAAGCACCTACTGGTGTCTAGTACTGTTCAGCATTAAAAAAAAAAGTTTCCAAGCATTCACTTGAATCTGTAGCCAGGTTTGCTCTTAAGAGAGGGCTTCTGCCCTAAAGAGGCAAAGAAGCAGGTTGATAAAAGCCACACTCAAGATCCAAGTCCCAAAATACACACACACACACACACACACACACACACACACACACACACACACACATGCAGGTACACGACAGATCCCGGACCAGTCCCAAGGGGTCTGCAGCAAATCACATATTCTGTTCAGAGAAATGCAGACCAAGGTCTCACCCGGGTCTCTGAGGGTCTCCTCTTGTCTAAAACCCCACTCTCGTCTAAAAGGAGGCAGCCCCAAGGACAAAACAGCTACCATCTTCTTCTGTGCCAGGGCTCAACATGTTAGGACATGTTCCCGAAGGCCTGAATGCTAGTCGGGCCTGCAGCCTGATGCCCAGGCCTGCTCCCAAGGAAGCAGGCGGCTTAGGGATGTAAAGAGAGTCAGCCTGAGGAACGAGAGGACCCAGATTAGCCCCATCCAGGAGGGAAGTGATGATGGAAAGGAAAGTTAGAAAAGCCCTGGCCCAAAGAAGGAGGATGTGAGGAAAGCTCAATGGTGGCCACGGGAGCTACCCAGGAAGGGAGGGGAAGTGCTAGGAACAATGTCACCATTTCTCAGAAAAGGCCTGGGGAGTCCCTAACAGGGGCAGAGAGGAATTCACCTCCACACAGGCTCCCAAGAAGTGAGACCCCAGAGAAGAGGCAGAACAGAGACATTATTATATTATTGAGCAGAAGTCCCACTTGCTTTTTTTTTTTTTGAAGAATAAGATTGCGAGCTCCTCCCACCCCACCTCCTGACCTTCCAGGGGCTTTACCCAGCCAGTACAAAGATCAGGACTGAACATAGGGTGAGGCAGAGGAATTTGTGACAGAATTCATGCCACGCAAATACTTCCAGCTTCCCTAAGCTAAAGATTTCATCTTATCTAAGTCTGAAATTTCACCATTAGAAATTCACTTCTTTGGCATTAATTCTGCTCTTCGTTAAATAAAATCATATAAGCAAAATGCTTAGCCATAGTGCCTGGCACATAGAAATCAGTGGGGATATTGAATGCACAAGTCCTGCAGAGGGTTCTGGGTGGCATAGCACAGTATGAATGAGTTGATCAAATCATTTAGGGACTAGAATGTGGTGAGGAAATGCTGTGAACACAGGCCACCTGAGGAATGAAGGGCTATCTGTGCCTTTGTACATATTGTTCACTCTTCCCGGAATGAGTGTCCCTGACCAATATGCCCCACCTCCACTTCTTTCTCCACCTATTGAACTCCTATTGATCCTTCAAGACCCATCCTACATGACCCCTTGGGGTAAGACTTTCTTTCTCTGGCTCCCAAATTTCCTGGTAAGCAGTCCACTCCACTGTGCTTTGCTGGTTTGTCTGGTTCATGTGCCTACTGCATCCTCTGAGCTGGGAACCTAGAGGGGATGAGCCTATATTTTATTCATCTTTGTACCCTCAAGGCCTAGCAGCCTCAACCACAGCTCAGTGACTATTTATGGAAGAGCTATTTTTGGCCTGCACTCTGAGGTTATGCTTCAGTGCGGCTGCTTCTGATCCCTCTCTTATTTCATTCATCTATTTACTCATTTATTCATTAAAAATAGTATAATCAATACTCACTGCTCAACCCATGGATTAGAGTATTACAAATCATTGCTATTAATACCTTCCTGTGACTTCCTCTCCTATGCTGACCCCTCCCCCCACCCCAAAGTAAACACGATCTTGAATTTTATGTTCAACTGTCCTTTGTTTTGAATAGTTTTATTACATGTGACTGAATAGTAATGCTCTTCCATTTTTCTAAGGAAAAATTGTTATTTAGGCAGGGCAATGTGACTAGTTCTAGCCAATGAGATGTGAAGCTAAGTGACATTTGTATCTTTAGAGCTGAGGTCAAGGGAAATTCTCCAGCCTTTCTGTCCTCCATGGCTGTGGCAAAAGTGAGGTCTCATGTCTCAGATGGTGCCATCTCAGTATGGTAGATCTTCCATCAGCCTAAGTTCCTAAGTGGCTGGCTGTGTGGGGCCAAGCACTCCACCGGCTTGTGTAAGACATGTATGTGACTGGACTTCCCTCGTGGTCCGGTGATTAAGAATCCACCTTGCCATGCAAGGGATGTGGGTTGACCCCTGGTCAGGGAACTAAGATCCCACACGCCGTGGAACAACTAAGGCCGTGCACCACAACTGGAGAGTACGTGCACCTCAACAAAAGAGCCCACGTGACGCAATGAAGATTCCACGTGCAGCAACTAAGACCCAATGCAGCCAAATAAATAAACATGTATTTTTAAAGATATATATGTGAGGAAGAAATAATCCATTGTTATATGAAATCACTGAAATGTGAAGCTTATTTGTTCCTGCAGCATAACTTACCTACGATTTATCCATATGGCTATGGGTGGTTGTGGCTGTGCAAGTCTGTGGCACACAAAGTATCGCTCTGGTTATTCACACTCTTTTGCAGTTGAATCTGTCTGGCTTTATGACTCTTTCAGCCGATAGAATGGGTTATTCTGTGCCTATTCTAGGCCTAAGCCTCAAGAAGATCCAGCAACTTCTGCTTTTGCATTCTTGGGGACATTGAGACTCCACCTGAGAAGTCTGATTACTCTGAGACCACCAGGCTGACAGAAGTCACGTGGAGGCCACATGCAAGATAAGAAGGCTACTTCAACACACACACAATAGCTCCAGCTGATCTCCTAGCTGACACCCAGCATCAACAGGCCAACCACATGAGTGAACCATCTTAAATGTTGATCTTGGGGCTTCCCTGGTGGCTCAGTGGTAAAGAATCCGCCTGCCAATTCAAGGGACATGGGTTCAATCCCTGATCCAAGAAGATCCTACATAACACGGAGCAACTAAGTTTGAACACCTGTGCTCCAGAGCCCGGAAGCTGCAGCTACTGAGCCAATGTGTCGCAACTACTGAAGCTAGCAAGCCCTGGAGACCGTGTTCTGCAACAAGAGAAGCCACTGCAGTTTCAGAAGCCCACGCACCGCAATGAAGAATAGCCCCTGATCGTTGCAACTACAGAAAAGCCCACACAGTATCAAAGACCTAGTACAGCCAAGATAAATATTAATTAATTAAAACATTGATTTTTCATCCTCAGTTAATCCTCCCCAGCTGCAGTCACATGGAATAGAGACAAGCCATCCCCAATGAGCCTCTGCCTAAATTGTAGAATTGTGAGCAAATCAATGACTGTGGTTGCCACTATGTTTTAACATGGCCTGTTATTCAGCAAGATGTTATTAAAACAGGGCTCAATCATTTTCACTGTTACTTCACGTCCAGTGATCCCCATCTCCTGTCAATGGGCACTTTGGTTGTTTTTAATTTTGTGTTATTATGCATGCTGCTGCTGCTAAGTCGCTTCAGTCGTGTCCGACTCTGTGCGACCCCATAGACGGCAGCCCACCAGGCTCCTCTGTCCCAGGGATTCTCCAGGCAAGAACACTGGAGTGGGTTGCTATTTCCTTCTCCAATGCATGAAAGTGAAAAGTGAAAGTGAAGTGGCTCAGTCGTGTCCGACTCTTCGCGACCCCAGGGATGGCAGCCCACCAGGCTCCCCCGTCCCCGGGATTCTCCAGGCAGGAACGCTGGAGTGGCTGCCGTCACCTTCTCCGGCTGTTATGCGCAGGGCTGCTATAATATTCCTGTCCATGTCTTTGGGCCGCATGTGCAAGTTATTCTTGGATATACACCCAGGAGTAGAATTGCCCCCACAATCTTCCTGTCAGGAGAAAAAATGATTAATGAAGCACCTGCATTTGGCATTTGGACTTGTCTGTGTCTTTCAGGATTACTGGAAAAAGTCTAAAGCACTGAACACATGTTTGGGATTATCACTGCTTGCATTTTTGTGGAAGAATAAAAAAAGGAATCCAAAGGCATGAAACACTAATGGTGGAATTTCAGATATTGGACACCTGTCAATAAACATTTGGTGGCAAGAGGAACTACCCATAGACACTGAGTTCAGTCCTCGGAGGTGGCCTTCAAAGCCATCAGGACATCCCTCTTCCAGATCCTTTAGCCCAGAATAGCTTTCTGAATGATCCCCCAAACGTAGGAATCAGGTATTCTTTTGTGTTTTCTTTCCTAACAAATTATTTTTAAGCCCCTCCCAAGAAAAAGCCCCAGCACACATCAAAGTTCTGAGGATGTTGGTTTGGGCTTTCCGATTGCATAGTCAGATCCATTATGTGACCCCTCACCGTTGCCACCTTCCCCCACTTTCCACCCAGGATATGTGCTTTAGACTCATATTACAGACGGGGAAATGGTGGGCCCAAGAGGTGCTGGCTTGGCTGAGATGACACAGGCAGAGATTTCGGGCAGACCCAGGGCTCTGGTTGTGGGCCCTTCCTCTCTGCTCCCCCCTCCTATCAGCTGTCTGTCTTTATCTTTGCTCCCCTAGGATGGCCCTGAGTGTCACACGTAGTCAAAATGCTACCAGGGCCACTGTGGAATGTAACAGCTGCAAACCCAATCCCCATATGCTGGTGGCCCCAAGTTCAGAGCTAAGGGGAGATGATGCCTCCCTCTCCCCACCCTCAGTTGTTTTTAACAACCCTGCACCTGCTGTGAGGGCTGATTACCAAAGTCTCCTTTTGGGTACAAGCAAGCGGCTCAGTGCTGGACTGAGGAAGAAAAGTGGGAGTGTGTGTTAGGATGACACTGTACTGCACTGTGCTTAGTTGCTCAATCGTGTCCGATTCTGCAACCCCATGGACTGTAGCCCGCCAGGCTCCTCTGTCCATGGGACTCTCCAGGCAAAATATTGGAGTGGGTTGCCATGCCCTCCTCCCGGGAGTCTTCCTGACCCAGGAATCAAACCGGGGTCTCCTGTATTGCAGGTGGATTCTTTGCCAGCTGAGCTACCAGGGAAGCCCAGGGTGACACTAGCCATTGTAATAAATGAACTCTCAGATTCCAATGACAACCCAATAGTTTATGTCTCACTCACATAATGAATACAGTTGAGTTGTTCTGGTTGGCAAGTAGCTGACCTCCAGGTGTGACGATGATTCAGGGACTCAGGCCCTTTCCATCCTGCAGCTCTACCATGCCCTAGGGCATCAGGATCTCTGCTTTCAGCTGGAGGAAGACGGAAGAACACGAAGAAGGTATATGCCTTTCTTCACACCTGGTTCAGAAGTAACATCCATCATTTCCTACCCACATGGCATTGGTAAGAACTTGTCATGTGGTCCCACTTAGATGCAAGGGTCTGTGTCGTCCCTGGATGGGGCCACAGATCTGTGATGACCTGCTAGCCGTCTCTGCCACAACAGAAGAGCAAGGCAGATCAGAACCCCTTCCTCTTCCCACTCCCTTCCCACAAGAGAGTTTTTTCCTGCTGAGTTTCTGGACCTGACCACAAGGAGAACAGGAACACCTCTGAGCTGCATGACCTTGGACCTCAAATCTTCATCTATAAAACCTGTACTTTAAAAAAGAATTTTTTTTTTAACTTGGCCTTGCCACGAGGCACATGGATCTCAGTTCCCCAACCAGGAATCAAATGCCCTTCATTTCAATGCATCTGCGTTGGAAGCATAGCATCTCAACAACTGGACCTTCAGGGAAGTTCGAAAATGGGTACTTTCATATCCATGATCTTACAACCTTTGTGAGAAGTTGAAAAAAAAAAAAAAAAACAGAGGTAGACACGATGCTCCTCATTTCCCAGAGGAAGAAACGGGGACACAAAGAGACAGTGTGACTTGTGTAAAGTCACACAGCAGGACCCAATTTCCCCCTGCTGGTACACAGGTTTGTTTTGTTTTGTTTTGACTAGACAACATCAAAGTCTGCTGAGAAATCACCAGATTGAAATGCAGGAAAATTCCCTACTCAGCAAATCCATCTGAAAATCTCCGGGGGACCTAGGAGGATTACTAAGAAAAAGCCTGTTACAGCCTGAAATGCAAGTCGTTTTGTAAAAAATATTCATTCATATATTTATTTATTTGGCTGCATCAGGTCTTAGTTGCGGCTCATGGTAACTATGCTGCAGCACAAAGCCTTCTCTAACTGAGGTGCACAGGTTTAGCTGCCCTGTGGCATGTGGGATCTCGGTTCCCCAAGCAGGGATCGAACCAGCATCCGGTGCATTGGAAGAAAAATTCTTAACTACTGGACCACCAGGGAAGTCCCTGCAGGTAGTCTGTGATGGGGACCCAGTCTGGACCTGGTAGGGGAGAGGGGGGCCTGCTGTGGTGAGACTTAAGGGAAGGCCCGCTCCTCCTTTATCACTTTGCAGATACCTGAACTCCATCCTTCAGACCATCCTCCCTCCAGCTCAGGGATTCTCAACATAAGGAATGGGAGAAAAGGGAACCCCCTTTTGAAAAATGTTCACATCCTACAAGTACACGGAATCTCTCTGGAACAAGACGCAAGAAACGATGAGAGTGGCTGCCTCTGGGGAGAGAGGCAGGTTTGCTGTGTCACCTACCTCCATGGGCACGATTAGCACTACCTGAGTCCTCCATGGGCACCATTAGCACCATCTGAGTCTGTGTGGACAGCGCGCCCTGGAGTTGTGCTGTGTACAACCCTGAATGCAAAATAGGCTTATTCCTCATAATACATTCTTACTAGCTAACTCTATTTAAAATAATAACACAATTAAGAACCTATTTCCAGGACTTCCCTGGTGATCCAGTGGTTAAGAATCAACCTTCAAAACCTGGGGCCAGATGTTCCGATCTCTGGTGAGGAACTAAGATCCCCCTTACCTAAGCCTGTACTGCAACAAAGATCCCACATGCGGAAACTAAGACCTCCCTGCAGCCAAAAATAAATAAGTAAATATTCCTTTAAACACTTATTTCCAATTTCTGGCCCTTTCTGAAGCTACTGAATTAAATTTGTGTGAGGGTCAACCAGCTACACAAGGGTACAGGGGTTTGAAAAACCTCCCCCGAAACTGAAACCTCCCAGCCCTTGGGCCTCACAGCTTTGGGAACCCTGATTCAGTCTATCCGTGCACAAGGGCCCCTTTCTTACCTCTTAAAGTTCTCAGCAGAACTTCCATCTCAGTTGAGAATCAGAGAACTGAGAATAGTGTCTGTCACTAGGTGGGGATGGGGGGAAAGGCTGAAGGGGCAGGGCGGGTGAGAGCTCAAGGTTTAGTGAGCAGGCCAGCTTTGCCCCCCAGGGCAGTCGGGTCCCCCAGACGCCTACAGCTCCGAATAACTCCGGCCCTTCCCGCCCCACCCCCACCCCAGTGTATCGCATCAGCATCTTTGGCCGGCACAGCCCAGGCTCGGCCTTGCCCGGGCTTGCCTTTTGTTGCATCATCCTCTGGCCTTGCCGGCTGCCAGGGGAGCAAGCCGCCCACTCACCGCTGGATAAAACCAGCTAATTATATCACCGGGAGACCCAAGGGGGGAGCACGTGGGTATTTTCAGCTGACCAAGCCTGTTTCTACTTGCTTTGCATGATTGTTCTTCTTTTTTCACCAAAACAATAATAACAACTACTAACCA